>NC_090436.1:789260004-794060004 GCF_031143425.1 Pleurodeles waltl | reverse complement strand
ACACCCTGAAATACACATTAAGTCACTGTGAAGTAATGCAAGCAACACCTGAAGTACTAGTGACGTCATTGTGAAACAGCCTGCTCCCATCCCCTAGTTGCCATTGTGTAATTTGTAGTAATCTGCTTCCATCCCCTAGTTGTCATAGTCATCATGAAATAATCTGCCCTCATCCCCTGGTTGTCATGGAGTCATCCGAAAGTAATCTATCCCCATCCCCTAGTTGGCACAGAGTCATCACGAAGTAATCTGTTCCCATCCCAGAGTTGTCATGGAGTTATCACAAAGTAATCTGCTCTAATCCTTTTGTTGTCATGGAGTAATCCTGTAGCAGTTAAAGATAATCACACATTTTCAAAGGAAATCATCAGAACACCATCCTGCAGTGGTTTCTGTGATGACGCTGGAGTCATCTCATTTAAATATTTCGCCCTATACACATACTTCAGGATGGCCAGTGATGACTTCCCCAGATAATTACAGGAATATCCCAGCTGAAGTCATCAGATGACTTCAGAATGGCTCCAGGAAGATCTTCCTTTTTGACTTGGGCAAGGGCAGTTGTCTCCCCCCCCCCCCCCCCCCCCCCCACAGTGAGGGCACACATGGTGAGTCCTCTCATTCTAAGGACAGGTCAGGGCCTTATTTAGTCAGGCAAAGGCCAAATCTCTGGGCACAAGTGTATATTACCAAGACTGGGTCCAAAAATAAAGCCGGAATACAAGGTGTATATGCAGTTGGGTATTTAAGGCAGGGTTCCGGTCCTGTAAATCATACAGGGGATTCCAACATCACATCTACTTCCATTGAGAAATACGAATCAATTCATTTGAGTCTTGTTGGGCTAAATGCACCTGTGACACTATAGGGAAATATTTAGGTTTTCCTGTTTGAATTAGCTGCAAGTGTAAAACCTACTCTTCCGCCCGCCCCTGGTTTCAAGCACCGCGGACTATCTTTGCCTTTCTAAAACTCATGAAAGGAGCCAAATTTAGTCTTTGACTTCCACTGCCTTTTCTTTAACACAGATTTGAATGTTGCACTGAGCTTCCGGCGCAGCCCTCATAAATGCGGATTATTTTGTCTCTTTGTTTGCTTCACTGACTTTGTGTGAAAACAAAATGGCCGCCCATCATCCTCATTTTATGCTGACCTGTCTCTTCTCTTGTGACAGGAGCACTAACTCAACCTAGCGAAAAACAGAGCAATTATAACAGAGGAAGTATTTAGAAGTTATCGTCACTTTTGAGTGAGTAAACTCGTAGAGAAGCGGGCAAACAAAAGTCAATCAAAGGCAGATGTTTACACGCAGGCAGTGTCAGTTTACGCTAAGAATTTCCTGACATGCAGAGCAGCAGCATGTGCGCACTCCATATCACACTTCAACTTCAAACACGGCTTAAATCATCCGTGGAAACGGCAGCAATTATGGGGGGCTGAAACCAAACAAAGAAAGACACACAGAGGACCCGTGGCTGCACAGCAGATTCCAGACTCAAAGCGCTGGTGTAAAGGGAATAGAGATTAAGGAACTATGGAAAGACGATAAGCCTAGCAGCCCGGCAGTGAGCCCAGTTGCTTTACATGACGCCATGAACTATCAACACGTATGTCTCTGAAAATGAGTGCGGCTTCTAGTATTGATATTTAATATGTGTTGCATCTATAAGGACCATGTGTAATGTCAGCGATGCATTCACTTCAAAAGCAGAAGCAATTACATCAACAGCCAAATAACCACGTAATTCATGAATTGCACATGGTCATGTTCTAAGTAGTTTTTATAAGAATGTTCCTGCACGATAATTTGCGGCATTTTGAATACACGCTTTGGTTTGCTTCCAAAGTTTAAATCTTTTTGAATAGATATGGCAAATGAGGCATTTTTTTCAAAAGTAAGTTTTCTTTTAAACATTTCATAAAAGTCAGCTGGTACTGATGATTAGATTAGTTACTGCAGTTCTCAATGAATTCCGCTATTAAGGCAAAAGTCCCCGCAACCTGGTACATAGTTATCCCATCCACATAAAAGTTGGACTTTGTTCTGGAGATATAACTGTATTTTCCGTTAAGGCTGCATAGTTTGATTTCCCTCTGAACGTAAATTACCCCACAAACTGCTGATCGACAACTCCTTAGGTGTATCTTTGGTGAGCACATCCCAGGAGTGATTTCAGAAGTATTAATACAGTGCATAGTTACTTAAAACCATCAAAGCAGTGAGACTGCCACAGACAGCCTGGTTGGTCGGAGTTTGAAACTGTTCAGATGCATTAGCACAGATTAACACTGGGCTACTGCCAAGTACGCTAAATATAACGTTAGGCTGGATTCCAGGGAACATCTACTGTATCTTACGTTTGAATACACCCTGCTGATGTTTCCTGAACGTCGAGCTGTGTGCTGCCCTTCTGGTCAAGATTAGGGCTAAGTCTGATGACTTGCTCAAGTTCTGCTGGCCCATCCAGCTGCTGGTGAGTTGCCTGCGCAAAGCCTCAAAGCGACCCCGTAAAAGGCAGAGATGCAAACAAAGCACCAACAAGCCCTCTAATGCTCACCAGAGACAGGGGTAGGGCTGTCAAAATGACTGCCACCTACACGAGTCAAGTTGTGACATAGCCTGTTGAGCACACCCATCTATGTGTCAAAATTCGCTGCATTGTATTTGCTCTCTTTTTTGCACCCATCACCAGCCTAAGTGGGTGCCACAAGAAATACCCCTGAGCCACATTTGAGTGTTCTTTCACTCTGTCCTGTAGGACCGAGGTCTAGCTGCAAACTGTTTTCATGTTAGCTGGATCCAGAGACTTTAAACAGGGTCTGAGTGGTCCAGGTGTCCAGTTATATCTGTGTGCTCACACACCGTTTGACTCTGTGTGTTCAACAGACATTTACCTATCATCAGTACCTAGAACTGTTCCCTTTGACAGTGGACCTGTTGACCCACGGTCACTGGGACTGCCAGGACTCAAGATACCTACTTTTCAAGGGACAGGCAGATCCTAACTCTACCTTTAAAACAGAAGATAAGTTTATCTTCATGATCGTGATTCAATAACGCTGTACACTGAGATGCTTGATTCTACTGTGTTAGAATCTTGTTTTCTGCTCTACTGTTTGCAGCTTTTACATTTAGTGATATTGTGACCAGTTAGACTAGGAACAGCATTTAGAGAGTCATAAAGGTGTTTGTCGTACTAGGATTGTTCTTTTACATGAAATACTATTCTGTCTGGACAGTGTCATGGTCACTGCAACTGTGAAATGTGATTTTGGAGGGCAGCACTGTAATTGCTGCTGAAAAAATTGAAAGAAGATGAGTACCTTTTTTCTTTCCAAGAATGAATTGAAGGGCATGATAGCTGCTTAATTCCAGGTCTCACTGCCCTTACTCAAGCAAAGGACAGAGGAATACAGGCCTGAAGATAAATAGGACTGTCTATAATAATACATAAATACGGATGGAAAAAGAGATGGCCACTTTGGTACACATCAGATACATTTTAGAGCTTTGTTGGAGTGCAAACATTATTAATAAAAATTATGTTACTTAAATATAGTGTGAAATACCATGAATTATAAGATTTAACTGAAATCATGTATTAATAGATAACAACATGTAACTGTTATGGTGGACATCATAAACAACATGTATATTATTACGAAAATAACTGTCTAATTAAATTGTATTTTGTGTATTCATAATTAAATGTACTGAAAATGAATATTAATATGTACTAAAATAATTAACAGTTTAAATATTATGAAATGTTTTATTCTTTATGTTTTAGCATTGGGTTTGAAAAGGCCTCTCATTTTAGAATTTTCCAGAGGCAATGTTTAAAAATGTTAATGCTGCAAAAAGTTGTTTCTCTAGCAGGAACACTGTAGAAAAGTTATGTTCTTATGTTGTAACATTTGTCTGTCTTCCTGGGATGAGAGGACCCAAGAACAATGTCTTCAGTGCTCATGTATAACCTGCATAAATTGTTTTCTGCTGCGGAAACTCATGACTGCAGTGAGAGAAGATGGGCCAATTGTGAATGGAGAAAATGAAGAAAAGATACTCTGAAGAGTGTAATGGTTTCAATTGGTTCTGACCTAAACAACCCCACAGGCTGACCAGTAGAAAAACAGCTAGTTGCATTCTAGGACTTTAATATAACAAAATTAGGTGATGTAAGTTCAGAGTTCTACTTTCTAAGCTAGTGTACTTGTGTGTTATGACTTTAGCTTTCTGCCATTGTCAGTTCAGATGCATCAAGGCCAAACATTACTGAACTGTTCCCTATTATGTCATTGTCCAATGAAGAAGAGCAGAAGATGCTCCACTGATAAAGACATCACTGCTTGCTGATCCATTTACGAGAAATATAACCAAATGTGCTTTTGTCTTTCTTTCAATTTTGTATGTTTTCTCTTTTTAGAAACCCAATGGCTATTATTGGTAAGCACCATAGTCAGATGTTTTTCAAATTAATTTTTGTTTTCTTTTCTTTTTCCATGGAGCCCAACCATGCTTATTAAATTAGAAATATAGTTAAGGATACCAGATTCTAAATTTGACTGTTTCATATAAATTGATTGTAAACAATTCATCTGTGATAACTAAATGTATTCTGTCTCTATCATTCATCTGTTATCGTTGTTATTATGCATGGTGGCTCTTGAATGCTTAATGCTAAACATTCTGTCTAGATTAAGATTCTTTTAAAGATTCAGTCAGCCCGTATTGTTTCTGTATTCTTATCATTTGCTCTTGAGTTTGATTTATGTGATCCTAGCATTGTTCATCTAAATGGAAATAAATGTTTGAAGTTTATTAAACTGGTGTGGTGATTCATGGCGGCATAGGTCACAGTGTGTATAAATTACTGACTCCAATATTAAAAGTGCTGTTTATTTGATTTAATATTGTTGATGTTGATTGTTAGGATGGTATACCACTCCTATCTGAGTCCAAAAATTAGTCGACCTCTAAGGGTAATTGATGGTTACTCTATACTTGTCACCTCATAAATAAAAGAAATATAAGGCTGGACACGCCCACAGCTTCATGATCCAGAACCAACTGAGATCAATTAATTTTGTAATCAGTTTGTGGCTCTTGTCTTGATTCTCTTCATCAAATCATTATAATCATAATGCTGAAAAAGCATGCTGAAGTGAAAAGAAGTAACATATTGTAGGTCCCCATATAATATTTTTGCCTCATTGGCACCATTTGGAGGGGTTCAAGGAAGAGTCTCTTCAAAAAACCAAGGCAAAAACAATCTTGCCCAAGAGTCGAGGACACATTTAGGCACTCATCCTCAGCATCCAGCTGCATCATTCCGGCAGGGACATATGTCCCACAGATTAGTCTTTAAGATTTTAAGCGTGATTTGCTATTCAAACAGGTGAACACAGTACTGATTTACTGTGTACCATAGCACTGATTAAGCTGATTATATATGTATAACTACATTTAATTTCACCTGATAAACTCATATCCCTTCCAAGTATAAAAACAGTCAGGGAAATTTAGACCAGTGTTAGATTTTAAGGCAGTCATCTTTGTCATTCAGACTGCTGACAGCTAAGCCCATCATTTTCCTGGTATTTTCAGGCAATATTCATTCAAAGTGGGGCTTCAGGTTGATTAACTGCACACACCGATCTACCCTGATAACTGCTGCCTTTTGAATTTCTTGAACGGGCATGTCATTGCCATTGCACCATCCTCCTTTTCAGTTCATCATCAATAGTGAATTATGGTACCGCTTGAAAAAAAAAATAATGCCAACCTCAAAAACCCTAGCAATATTATAATGCAAACCCTAAGATCCCTAGCAATATTTCTCTGCTATCCTTTATTTTAGCAAGGGTCGCCAAAGGAGGTTAATAAACAGCTAAAGGTCTTTTTAAATACCAAATGTAGTTTTCAGGACAGGCAGGTACGATTTGTACTTTTCAAGTGGTTCTATTGGGTTTCATGGGCCAACATCGTGTGACTCAGGGTGTGTGGGAATAGCTGTATTTTCTTTTTATGACGTGTTCAGCCTTCTCAAGAGAGTCTGATTATTGGGCCCAGATTGGAGATGGCTTATGGGAAGCCTGCCTATGGAGGAGAGGAAGAACTATTTTTAGAAGAATTTCCAGAGTCCTGATGACCACTATTTCGTTAAGCTCATCGCCTCCAGCTAAAGCCTTTAGTCAATTACCGCATGATCACTGCTTTAGTAGCTATGCTCACCCACGTGTGTTCATATTCATCCTTGATGGCCCGTACATTCAAGACTATGGGGGCCATTCACAAAGGTAAACTTGCACATTAGTAAACCTACACATGTATGTTTACTCTTACATTTTTTAGTAAGTTTGCTACTTTTGGCTAGTCGCCATTTACAAGAGTAAAGTTACTCAAAGGTGTAGATGCACATGCCTCCGCCCCCTGAAATAGCGAATGGAGTCAGTGAAAACAGAAATACGGCTGTAGTGTGTAGTCGTGATTTAAAAAAACTAATTTGATTTCCACACACTTGGCAGGGATCTCTGCAATCAGTGTGGAGAGCTTTCAACAGTAAAGAATAGGGAAAGAAATAAAAGTTCATTAAAGTTTAAAAAATAATTAAAAGTATTTTTATGTTGACCTTTAAAGTTGCCTGCTTTTACAAATGTATTTTCAATGTAAATTAACCTGTTACTGCACAGTTTACTAAATATTAAATTACATATTTAATAGACGCAAGTATTTTAACTTAAAATTATTTTTTTAAATGTTTTTAGAAATGAAACCCACATCAAGTGTTTATGTATATTTATTATTTTTGAAAGCTAATAAAAGTTATGTATAAAATGTAGCTAATTGATTTGTTTTTCAAAACATAAAGTTGCTTATATTTTTAAATTGAAAAAGGTCATTAAATTAAAATAAAATGAAATAATATTTATTCACAATTTGTCCCTGTCTCCTTGCTGAAAGATTGGCCTTCCCCCCTCTGAATTCCTGATGCACTTCCGTGAAGGAGCTTTGGTGCAGTCTTTGTCAGCTCTCCAGAACTTCCTTTATTTTCTTCGGTGCTGGTGACGTGGTTCTGCGTTGGCGGTTTTTCTGCCTCTGGTCCATTATCTATAGGGTGTTGCACTCCCTTGTTAGCAGCCTCACCCCAGACAATCCAAACTTATTTGCTTTTACGTGCCAGAGGCCAGTGCATTCCTGATGGCATTTATTGGCTCTGGCGCATTGGCGTTTCACGTCTCACTCATTTCTTTACTTTGCTATATTGGTTATTCAATTCTTTGGATATTTGGATCTCCACCTCATAGAGGTCAGTGTACTGGTGAATGGCTTACAGAAGTTTTGGGAGTAATATCGTTGACTGTATTATTGTTTCTTTTCTCCCCCGCTCAAAAAGGAGCTATTATTTTTTGTTGATATTATTCCACTCAAATTGTGGAGAATTTGTATTTGTGGAGCCTTACCAAAAGACATGCTGAAAATCATTCCTATATTTGTGGTTTGGTGAGCAATATTAGCTCGTCTCCCTGTGATGGCTGCATGAGTCTTTATATGGTGAGTGCATTTGGAGAGATCTTGCACAGAGATATTTTAGCATGGATATTTTGTTTCATGAACACTATTGAGTACTAACGGGTGTATTTATGTTTCTCTAGAGTACCTGTGCAGGAGTGAGGAGAATCACAAAGTGAGGAACTCGCTGTTTGGTTGTGACGATATCCAAAGAACCCTATTCATCCAGTGTTGTCCTTCTCTCCCACATCTACCAACACTTGCCAACACTTGTTTTGAGTTGCATGTTGGGACCTGCTCTAGAGGGGATTGGTTGGGCCATCTTCACTCCTACAGATTTGGAGTCTCAGGTTAGTGGAAGTTTGAAAGTTACAATTCCTGTGAGTGGCCATGGATGGTGCTAGACTTACTCCAGCTCTGAGCTGGAATACATCTACAATTGCTTTGTGTAATTTCTGGCTGTGGCAAGTATGGAAGTGCAGTTTGTGAATGTGAATAGGTGTACTATTTTGTGTGTGGGCCCATGACCTGTCCTAAACTCCTCCTTAGACCTGTTTTAACCCCTTCTTACTGCTACCTTAACCCATCGACTTTAGTGATTCATTTTCTAGCCATTTCCCCTGTCCCTCTCACAATTACTACTGAAATATATTTATCCATGACAGAGAACTCTGCACATAAAAGATAGGAGAGGAGGAGGTGTAGTCCTCTGCATGTAAGTTAGTGGATAGAATGTTGTAGTAATTTAGTAGTATAATTGTAGTACTGTTAGACATAGTACAAAATGCAGGGTGTGAATAGGCCCCTGATGGTCAAAGATAGAGCCACATCGGTGCTCCAACTCTAGCACACTCCTGGCTTTCTTATGAGCCCCACTCCCCCAACCCTAATAATTTGCCTCTGTCATTAATGATAAAGTAGTTCTGGTGTATGAAATCAAGTGTAGAACGCCTATATCCATCACCAGGTTGGCATGAGAAGGTCAACACTGGATGAGATCTGTTCCTAGGCAGAGATAAATCGGTTCTCATTGATGATATCACCCCTTTCAGGAAAGAATAGTTGCTACTCTGAGCACCCCAGTCAAGTGTTTCCCTCAAGGATCTCATTCTCACCGACACCAACTGTGTTCCAGAGCGGATCAGCAGATTCTGACTATACCTATTTGCAGCCCCAGAGGTTTCCTTCCTCAGTTTTGTATAATGCATTGTAGTTATTGGGTCTTAGGAATGGAGGCCCTCACTTTCTCTTGTTCACCTTGGCTACCGTGCCACTTCCATCTATTTCTTTTCAATCTTGAGTAATAAGGAAGACAGGGACAGTGCTCTAAATGGAATTTTAATAGGCCGCAATTTAGCAAAGATTCCAGAGGTTCAGAGCACTGCAGTAACTACCAGGAACCCTCGCCCTTTGATCTAGAACTATCGTCCCTATGTCAAGGAATTTCAATGCTAAATAACTGGATTAATTACTACCATGGTAAACATTCTGGATGCTCACTTAAAAATAATCATTGCTTGATTCAGTTCTTGCAATTAAAGATTTGCAGCATCTACTGAACAACTATGCAGAATGTTCTTCTTATTTCCTGTGGCATTTTGTGACTGGGTCAAGGGCAATCAGTATTTCCATTAGTTGTGTGTCAGAATATCACTACCAGAAACATTTTCTGACGTACATATGATGACCGATATAACATTTATAAACACATTGTCACATCAGGCGCAGATTTTCTGTTACTAACTCCAGTAAGATATTTTGTGAACAATATTTAGAGCACTTTGTAAACCTTAAAAGATATTCTGACAATGATATTCTTATACATTACCTTTCCATCAGGGTATGCATATTATTCCCGCCACAACTGATCCTGGTACACGTATCACTGTGCTAGGTATTACAAGTCATGCACTTATTGGTGGAAAGCTACAGGAGAGAAGTATCAATTTACTTTTTAGAACACTGGATTCCATTTGTAGACATACCAAGAATGAGTGTTTCTAGTAACCAATGATTTTATCTGGATGATTCATTAGCATACTGAAACAATTTTTGAATATTGATGCTTTGACTATACATGCAGCCCTTTTGCTTTCCAAGTCAGCTACTCAAGGTTATTCTGTCAAAGCTGTCCTGCAAAAGATTTTCTTTGCTTGCCCTACCATACAAGGCACAACTTATGTTATCCAACTTTAACCTGAGTATGAGATGAATGTGTTATGGTGTCAGACCTATTATTTATGCAATAGTGAAATAAGTGACCCAGGCACTCCCAGTTGAACACATTATGCTCACACATTCTACCATATGCTTTAATGCTAGTGAAACCTCCTCTCTTTTGTTGACACTCACACTTTATTTGACCAAGCAAAGATACTCATAAAAATGTTAGGATAATGGGTGTTACCTGTCATAGATAAAGGTTTTAGACACCCACTAAGGTTTCATCTGAGTTAGATAAGGGTGGGAAAACACTAGTCTAGTGAGGCATCCTCTAGCAACCAGTTACATCAGAAATTTTATTTAATGCCTTCACTTGTGTTTTGTTTGACTATTACTAGTGGAACAATGTAGATCAATCAAACTGAAAATAGGTCAGTGAAAGAGATCAACATAAAATCAATCAAGTGGACCAAACCATAGAGTTATCAAGCTGGGAAAAATATCTCTCTTCATTGCACCAAATTATGACAATACCAGATGACAAAAAATCACATAATTATTTATTTCAATTTCTTTACATCCTTAAATGAATATCGAAATTTACCAAAAATTCGGACCAACTTGTTTTTGATATGATGAGAATGGAGCACTTGAGCATATTTTTGCCAGTTGTAGAGGAGTACAGGACTGCAGAATAAAATGACCCAAGCTGCTATCTAAAGTAACCTTGTCTTGTGTTTTCAGGGATTGACTTAAAAGGTTACTATAATTAGATGGTAAAGAAGTTCTGGTTATGTGGAAATTTCAATGTCGCTTAATTATCTACTGGTTGTTATTGATAGTGTCTAGTCAATTTGTCCCTTTGCCCATTGTCTAAGCAAGGTTATAGCAAGGATATAGTGCTGAGTGTGTAATAACAGGTTTTTGTGGTGGGGATGAGGCCTCTCAGCTTGGTTTCTATATCTGAAAACCTGGCATGAATTAAACTTGTTCAAAGATTATAATTTAGACATCAACAATCATTAGGCTGACATAATTCTAACCTACAATAGTGTACCCGCTCCTCCCAAATACCTCTAAGCACAATATAGGACAAGTAGAGTTATTTGCATGATTTTGAGAATATAAAATATCTAGAAGAAAATAGTGCTAAAATTAGTATCACACCATTAATAAATAATGCAATGGTAAACGGACATTAAAGCTTAAAAACATGGAGCCTCATTTAGAGTTGATGGGGCGGTAGCCCTTCTTAAATCAGTGGAGCTCTCACCTCACCAAATTAATAGTTCACCTACTTTGTTTAAGGGTGGCGGAGTGTCAGGTTTCCAGTGGTGTAGCCATAGTTGGCTCCATTGTTGAAAACCTTTGACTGGCAGCCCATCTACCACAGGACCTTCATATAATGTACACCAGAAGATCTTCTCTATTGAGGGTGGCCCTTTCCAATGCACATTTTTTCCTGTTCCCGTTCAGGATCACTAGGTCCTGACTTGGGAAAAATACATATGAACCCCACGTAATGGGAGAAAAGATTGCTGAGCTAGACCAAAACAATGTATATCTCTCCTGGCAAACTTGTCTGCCTTCTGTGCAACCTCCACACTGGCAGCTGCATATAAGGATGTGAGATCTGAACTGGGCAAGTGATGGCATGGTGGGTAGTGGGTAGAACATGGCCTCCGCCTCATTTTTCCCAACTTTTATTTAAACGAAATACTCTTCTTTGCTGTTGCCATCTGTGTCTGAAATTATTAACTCTATGTTTAGTATAATCAATAGCATCTCAGCTGTTGCTGCTATTTGATGTGTCTCAATGATATGTAATAAACCAATGATTTCTCGGTAAGATGCATCTTTTGATGCTAGACAGTCATAATGTAACACTGGCATTTGCAATCGATCAATCACTAAAGAGTTCTTTCCACTTTTAGGTTCTATGGAATCTATTTCCGAGTGTAAAAAATAAAAATAGACACCTTCTCGCTAATGCATTTGGAAAAAAATTAAACATTCTACTTAGCTTTTTTCTGCAGTACGGCATGATGTTCAAGTTTCTTAAAGAATATACCTATCCCCTGGAAATACGCGCTGAAAAAGGTTTGACTCAGTCTATGCTTCTTATTTTAGTCCTGAGAATGCTTTGATAAGATAACACCTACTCAACCAAGGACTTACATTTCTTTCAAGCTATTTACTCAACTGCTTCTGTCCATCTTTGAAACAGGTAACTGCCATGTTGTTTCCTTCATATTTGATTTTCGTATTTGTAACATGACAAAAACATGTACAGATGTGTAACAAAAATCATTTCATTCCCACATACTATATGGTGCTCTCAAACTGCACTGAAATCGATCTTTAAAGGATATTTCTCTTTTGTGTGAGTTAGGGGATTGTAGATCCATGCAGAGATCTCTGAAACCAGTTACAGTTTTCGGTCTGATATAACTTTGCCCATGCCTTGTGCCTAGTCAGTGGTGAACCTTGCAGAGGTACAATGCACGACTTGCCAAAGATTCTAGATCTTCTTCCTTTCTTTGTTAGATTTTGCATGATGAACGCTGGTGGCAGAACCTTTCAATTTCCCAGGGTTCTGAGACCATGTTTCTTGGAAACGAATAGTTTCTGGTCCAAAGAGAAATGGTCTAAGATCTGAATCATGGATTTTGAAACAGCAATATTTTAACAGATGATTTGTATTGATCGTAGGCATTTTTTAGTCATACATTTTCTGCATACACTCTGCATGTAGTTCCTAAGTAGTATCTCTGCATGGTTTTCAGGAGTTACCATTTGCTTGGCATTCTTTAGTGGCCCTTCCTTGTTTGAACTATTTGAGATATCCTCGAATCTCAGGCCAGGGTACTGGAATTTTTCATTCCTCTTATACGATTATAATGTTTTTCCCTGAAACTTTGCCCACATGGATAAGCTGAAAGACCTCTAAAAGTCACTAAGTTTGCATTGCATGTTCGTGGATTTGCCTTTCAGTTGTTGGGTCTTTTACCAAAATGCTGTCATCAAGGTGGATTTTTTAGGCTCTTTTGGAGAAATCATCTAGTCTTCCCGTGGGTATAACCTTCATGCTTCTTCATGTGGAATGAGGAATTGTTCAACTCTTGTCAAGAATATCCTAAGCCTTTACCCTTTTCCTCCAAGATAAAGGCATTATCCTGAGTCCAATCAAAATTGATTCTCTTGATTATTTAGAGATCCTTCCTGAGGACTATTCCTTCATACCTTACTATTCATTACTATCCAACATTTGTCATATCCTCTTTGTAAGCACTTTGTACTCACCACTTGAAACTGGAAATTATAAAAAGTTTTCTAATCTTTATAAAGTGGCTGCAGAGGGCCAGAAGTGTTAGAACTTACCAGTGGGCAGGAGGGTGTTGGGGCAGATATGAAGCAGATATGTTAATTAAAATTATTAATGAGTGTTTATGCATTTTGAATAATAATAATGAATTATAGAGAAAAATAATGTAGAAAAATAATTGCCCTCCTTACAACCTCGGCGGTCGGTGTTAAAGCGGCGGTAACACCGCCAACAGGCCGGCGGTAAAAAAAATGGGATCACGACCACGGCGGAAACCGCCAACACATACAGCCACTTTAACACTCCGACTGCCACGGTGGTAGCAACAAGCACTGTGACGGTCACGCCAACAGACAGGCAGAGGACAATGTACTGCCCACCACATCACAACCCGCCAATCCGCCAGCTTTTCCGGGGCGGTACCAACACTATCAAAATCACGGCGGAAACAGTCTATGGAAGGGAAACCACTCACCGCTCAACACTCAATGAAGAACCAGTACGCCATGGAGCCCAAGCTGCAGGTCCTGCCGATGCTGGTCTACCTCCTCATACACGAGGAATATCAAAGACGGCAGCGACGACCACAGTGAGTACTGCACCTAGCACAAAGGGGAGGGGGGGAGGAAAAAGAGAGTGACACACACACGCAACACCCCCACCCTCAACCTCACGCGCAATACCGTACACACAAACACATGCAACAACAGTACATATTCACCCCGTTACCCCCTGGAAGAACGCAAGGACAAAAGGAATTGAGTGAAATAAGTGATATATTGAAATTTGCAGATATACGTAATGAATAGAAAAACACTATATGCAAATACTTACAATATGTACAGAAGGCCGTACACTGTCCTTTGCAAATGTCCGTGGCCCACTGGGCCAAAAATCATGGGCCAAGCGCACACTTGACTCCTGCCTCCATACGGAGAGAGCACTGCAGGGGCATCAGGTCGAAAACACACAGGCACCTCAGGGGGATGGAGAAGGGGGGGCACCTCAGCCGGAATATGGTACTACGCCACTGCTCCTCGAGGGGGCTCCATGCCCACAGCGATGTCCTGGGAGTGCAAAGCCACAGTCTCTCTAGTGGGTGGTTTGCTCACTGCTTGGTCCTGGGAGTGCAATGCCACAGTCTCTGTAGTGGGTGGTTTGCCCACTGCTTGGTCCTGGG
The DNA here is from genome assembly GCF_031143425.1 of Pleurodeles waltl. Classification (NCBI taxonomy): domain Eukaryota; kingdom Metazoa; phylum Chordata; class Amphibia; order Caudata; family Salamandridae; genus Pleurodeles; species Pleurodeles waltl. Next base: position 794,045,823 of record NC_090436.1, on the reverse strand, counting down.
GAGTGCAAAGTCACAGTGTCTCTAGTGGGTGGTTTGCCCACTGCCTGGTCCTGGGGAGTGCAAAGCTACAGTCTCTCAAGTCTCTCAAGTGGATGCCTTCTTCCACTGGTTCTGGAGGGGGCCTTGTGCCCAGTGTACTTCATTCTGCCTAGGATAGGGAGAGTGGATGCATTTCTCCACTGCTTCTGGAGGGGGACTTGTGCCCAGTGTGCTTCATCCTGCCAAGGATAGGGTGAGTGGATGCATTTCTCCACTGGTTCTGGAGGGGGCTTGGTGCCCAGTCTGCTTCATCCTGCCAAAGATAGGGTGAGTGGATGCCTTTCTCCACTGGTTCTGGAGGGGGCTTGGTGCCCAGTCTGCTTCATCCTGCCAAGGATAGGGTGAGTGGATGGCTTCTCCTCTTGGAGGGAGCATTGTGCCCTGTGATGCAGATCTTGGGGAGTGCAAGGTCACAGTCTCTCACCTGGGTGCCACACCCACATGCTTTGCAGGGGCCAGGACGCACAACAGGCCATGAAGGCAGGACTACACACTGTCCGCAGGCGGTGACGGCTGCTCAGTGGTGGCAGTGGCGGTGCTGGTGTCGGTGCTGGCAGTGGTGGGTGGAGGCTCCAGACCATCCCCTGCAGCCTCGGTCAGGCGCCCACTGGGTCTGCTGCTGCTGGTAGTGGTGCTACTGTCAGAGGTGCAGGTGGCGGTGCTTGCGGCGGGGCTGCTGGCGGTGCTGGCCGTGGTGCAGATGCAGGTGCTGCCAGTGGTGGAGGGAGGGTCCAGCCCTTCTCCTTCAGCCTCGGACGGCTGCCCACTGGGGATACTGCTGCTGACAGTAGTGGTGGCAGCCGCGGTGCAGGTGGCGGTGCTTGCAGCGGGGCTGCTGGCGGTGCTGCACGCGGTGCAGGTGGCTGTTCAGCTGGTGGACACCATGGCATCACCTGCATCCTAGGTTAGCTGAAGTGCCTTGCCTTCGGTTTTCTGCCCCTTCCTCACCTTGGCTGTTTTGCCTTGGCTCTGTCAGCTGGAGGTTTGGCGGAGGCCTTGCTGGATGGGACGTCATCCATGGCCCTGCTGCATGCTGGCCCCTTCTTCACCTTGGCAGGTGGTGGTATGGTTTGATCCTTTGCCGGGGTTGGTGGTACACTGGCTTTCCTGACGGGTGCCCCCTTTGAGCCTCTGGGAGCTGCAGGGTCCACATTGGACAGCGACTTGGTGGCTGAGGTGCTGGGCTCGGTTCTGGACACCCTGGCCCAAGGGGAATGACAGGGGGGGAGAGGGAAGGGAACAGGTCAGTGGTAGCTAGGAAAAGTTTTTAGACACACTGCGGCGGGACGAGGGAGAGGGTTTGGGAGTGGAGGAAGAGGAAGTGGTTGTAGGAGGTGTCTGCCTGCTGAGTTTGGGTGAAGGTGCATGTGCTGGATGCTGTTGTGAGGTGAATGGCTGTTGGGTGGGTGTGTGCTTGTGTTTGTATGCTTTGGGAGGAGGGGTTACAGACACAGTGGGAGAGGACACATGGGACATGTGTATGGTTGTGGGGGTGGTGACTGCTCATGAGGGGTGTGTTGTGATGGGCATGCTTGTGATGGCGCTAGTGGATGAGGATGTAGTGCATGCAGGTGTGAGTGGAGACGATACTGGGAGGGAGGTGGACCAGGAGGAGGAGGGGAACACAGTGGAGGCAGTGGATGTTGGTGTGTCTGCATGAGGATGGTGCTTGTGTGAGTGCCTGTGGGATGATGTGTGGTGCTTGTGTTTGCCTGAGTCACTCCTGTGTGTTGTCTTGTATGCATGCTAGTCTGAAGATGTGATTGGGATAGGCTGGGGTTGAGGGGATTGGGACTGGGTAGAGGAAGTTGGAGGGGGGAAGGCTAGAAACAGGGACAATGGCTGCCATCAGTGCTGAGGCCAGAGCCTGAAATGCTCCCTGTTGGGCTGCCAAGCCAGAGTGAATGCCCTCCAGGTATTAATTTGTTTGTTGCAAATGCCTCTTGACACCCTGGATGGCATTCAGAATGATTGACTGCCCAACAGTGAGGGATCACAGGAGGTCAATAGCCTCCTCAATGAGGGCAGCAGGGCTAACTGGGGCAGGGCCTGAGGTGCCTGGGGCGAAGGAGATGCCCACCCTCCTGAGTGAGCGGGCACGGGAAACACACTGAGGGGCTGCTGGGAGGGCAGTGCTAGTAGGGGGGATTTCGGATGTACCCGTTGTTGGGGTGGGCACAGAGGTGTTCGCCACCGCCAGGGAGCTCCCATCGGAGGAGGAGTCGCTGTCTGTGGTGTCCCCTCCTGTCCCCGTCGTGGAGCTCCCCTTGCCCTCCGTCCCACTGGTGCTCTCAACCTCTGTGGATTCGGCCTCCAGGCCTATGTGGGATGCAGCTCCCTCCATCGCCGGAGCCTCTGCTCCTCCGACAGATGATGCTAATGCACATAAGGACAGGGTGCCAAAACAAAAAGGGGGGGAGAGACAGAGGATACACTTGGTCAATGCCAGCAACACCACTAACGTTGGTGTACACAACACACAGGGAGCAGCCCTATACACTAGGCCATGCCCAACCAGTTCCTAAGATAGCCACCAGCCCATGGGGTACAATGCCTAACACCATCAGCTGCACCCCAGAAACCCAATGGACCCTGCCCAGTAGTAGATGCCCATTAACACTATTGGGGTAGGTGGGCCTCGGAGCCTGCCCAACAAGGGACCTACCCTGCCATCTTCGCCCTGGCCCAGGGACACCCATGACCTCCACCCCCCACCTAGGTAACTCCTAACGCATGCACAGCAGGAGTCAGATTCAGTACTCACCGCCTTGTGGCTGCTGTGATGCCTTCAAGCGCCCATCCAACTCCGGATAGGCCACCGTCAGGATGCAGAACATCAGGGGGGTCATGGTGCGACGGGAAACTCTTCCTCTTTGGGAGGCCAGCCCCAGCTGGGCCTCCGCCGTCTTCTTTGCCCAGCGGCGCAGGTCCTCCCACCTCTTGCAGCAGTGGGTGCTCTGCCTGTCAAATTCCCTCAGGGTCCGCACCTCCTTGGCGATGGCACGCCAAATACCCTTTTTCTGGTGGGCGCTGACCTGCAGGGAAAAGACAGCAGAAAAGGGAATTAGTCACCCGTCCAGACCATCACACTCATTGCCCACAAGATCCCACCCATCCCCTGACACACATACATTGACCACATTACATGCTGCACTCTGGCCAGGACCCCTCAGCCCCCCCCAACATGTGGCTTACACACACAGCACTCAAGACATTCATGGCCCATGCATCATGCTCCCAGTGTACTCACCTGTTTGTCTGGAGGACCGTAGAGTAATGTGTACTGTGGTAGGACCCCATCCACCAGTTTCTCCAACTCCTCTGCAGTGAAGGCAGGGGCCCTTTCCCCAGACACTCCAGCCATTGTTGCTTCCAGACACTGGTCACAGCAGCACTTGCAGTGTAAGTCCTCTCCTGTTGATGCCAAGGTAGCACGTGAGTGGATAGATAGAAAATGGTGGTGACGTCCGCGGCGGTGCGTACCGTCACAGCCGGCGTACATCACCATTGGCTCCTGGAACCCATAGGGCCCAATGATAACCAATGCGAAGTTGCACAGCGGTCATCGACCGCCTACCGCGACAGCGCACAATGCCAGCTCAATTACCTCATTTCCACTTGTCCCTTCTCACAGGTCAGGCATCTGCAATTTCAGGGGGCCACAGGGCATGGCACATAACTGCGTCACAGCAGACATTGGCATGGCAAATGATTTTAGGATTCACATTTTGTTTCTGTAAAATTAAAAAACAGCCTTAGTGCAATAGATGTGGGAATGTGACCCTCTGCTCACCGTTCTCTTCCATAGGCTTCAACCGCTGAGGCTGCATATGAGATGGCGGCATCCTCCGGTGTTCAGACCCCTGGTGGACCTTGCAACAATGGAGGACAGACACATTATCATTACCTAAAGACTTGATCGTGCCACAATCCAGGAACTGTGTGCCCGATTGGAGCCAGACCTGATTTCAGCTATCCGGCAGCCCACTGGTATCCCCCCTCTAGTGCAAGTCCTGTCAGTGCTCCATTTTCTGGCAAGTGGTTCCTTCAAAATAACAGTGGCCATGGCATCAGGGATGTCTCAGGCAATGTTCTCTGACGTGTTGACCAGAGTGTTGTCAGCCCTGCTGAAACATATGCGCAGCTACATCGTGTTCCCCCAGGTGGAGGATTTGGCCACAGTGAAAGCTGACCTTTATGCCCTGGGACATATCCCAGACATAGGTGCCATTGATGGTACACATGTGGCACTTGTTCCCCCCCCCCCGGAGAAATGTGCAAGTTTTTAGGAATAGAAAAAGCTATCATTCTATGAACGTGCAGATGGTGTGCTTGGCGGACCAGTACATCACCCATGTGAATGCCGAATATCCTGGCTCTGTGCATGATGCCTTTATCCTGAGGAATAGCAGCATCCCATATGTGATGGCCCAACTCCAGGGGCATAGGGTGTGGCTAATAGGTGAGCCTAAGGTCCCCACACATTATGAGTAGGTGTCTGGGTATGGGGTTGTCCCTAAGGGTTAGTGTGTGTCTAACAGGTATCCATGGATATTTGGAGGTGACTCTGGTTACCCCAACCTCTCATGGCTACTGACCCCAGTGAGAAATGCCAGGACAAGGGCAGAGGAACGTTACAATGAGGCACATGGGCGTACAAGGGGGATTATAGAACGGACCTTCGGCCTCCTGAAGGCTAGATTCTGATGCCTCCATCTGACTGATGGATCCCTGTACTACTCACGGAAGAAGGTGTGCAGATCATCGTTGCCTGTTGCATGTTGCACAACCAGTCTAGAGACACCAGGTGCCTTTTCTGCAGGAGGATGAGCCTGGAGATGGTGTTGTGGCAGCGGTGGAGCCTGTGGACATTGAGAAAGAGGAGGACGAGGAAGAAGATTTTGACAACAGGAGCAACATTATTCTGCAATACTTCCAGTGACACACAGGTAAGACATTGTACATTCATAATACATTTCAGTTAACTGTTGGACATTGTACAAGACATCCTCTTACACTATGTCTCTGGCCACTGACTGTACCCTTTGCCATCTCTATTTTCAGATCCCAGTGCCCCACTCTGGTTCCTGCTATGTGTACTGCTGCCCACTACAGGTCATACCAATGTATATATAACTGGACATATGGATTGAAATGTTTACAGCTTGTTCACCTAATACATTTTGTAATCAATTGGCAGACTCCATACTTGTATTTGGTCCAAGGGTGTTTATTTCAGTGCTCATAAGTAGGGGGGATGTGCAATGGGCAGAGGTGATGGTGGAGGAAGGTCCAGTTAGAGTCCAGTCTCTTGGTATCACAGGTGCATTGTCCAAGGGAGCATAGGAAGGGGAGTAATGGCAGTTCAAGGTGGACAGGGTGACATAGTGGGACAGAAGGGTGACAATCAGGAGAGTCTTATTTCCTCGCGGGAGTCTTGGCAATGTTTTCTGTCTTCTGCCTGGATCGCAGGGAACGTTTGCGGGGTGGTTCTCCTTCTGCAGGGGGGTGGGGTGCTGGTGGCCTGTAGGTCCTGTGGTGGTGCCTCCTGTAGACTAGCGCCGGTGGAGGGCTGTTCATCTGTGTGGCTAGTGTCAGGTGCCCGTTGTTGTGCAACTGCCTCCCTCATGGTCTTGGCCATGTCACCCAGCACCCCTGCAATAGTGACTAGCATGGTATAGATGTTTGTTAGGTCATCCCTGATATCTAGGTACTGACCCTCCTGCAGCTGCTGGGTCTCCTGCAGCTTGGCCAGTATCTGGCCCATGGTCTCCTGGGAATTGTGGTATGCTCCCAGGATGTTGGAGAGAGCCTCGTGGAGAGTGGGTTCCCTGGGCCTGTCCTCCCCCTGTCACACAGCAGTCCTCCCAGCTTCCCTGTGTCCTGTGCCTCTGTCCCCTGAACCGTGTGCCCACTGCCACTGACCCCAGGTCCCTGATTGTCCTGTGTTTGTGGGGTTGCCTGGGATCCCTGTAGTGGTGGACACACTGCTGATTGACGTGTCCTGGGGACAGTGACATGGGCCCGCTGGGTGGGTGCTGTGCTGGTGTTTCCTGAGGGGGGAGGCTCTGTCGTGGGTTGGGACTGTGGCAGGGGAACCGACTGTCCAGAGGTCCCTGATGGGCCAGGTTGGTCATCCTGATCCAGACGTGCAGAGCTGCTGTCATCACTGTGGGCCTCTTCAGGTGATAGACTGGTTGTTGTTGGCACCTCCTCTCCGGTGACGTTGCGTAGGGGTCCTGTGGGGATGCAAATGCAGTGTTACTGCATCTGTGTGTGCCATCTTGTGCATGGGTGTGTTTCCCTGTATGATTGTGATTTCCCTGTCAGCTTGGCCTTGCGTTCGTGGTGGTTTTGTGGGCTGGGTGAATCTCTGTGATGGACATGCTGTGGTGATAGGTGTCCATGCAGATCTGTGATGGGTGTCCATGCATTGCATGCAGGGCTTGGTATTGGGAAGGGTGGGTTGTGATGGTGGGGTATATGTGAGGTGGTGGAGTGATGGGGGTGAGGGTAGGGGTAGAAGTTTGTGATGGCATGCAGGTAGGGTGGGGGATATAGGAGTAAAGATTTGACTTACCAGAGTCCAGTCCTCCTGCTACTCCTGCGAGGCCCTCAGGATGCATTATTGCCAAGACTTGCTCCTCCCATGTTGTTAGTTGTGGGGGTGGAGGTGGGGGTCCATCGCCAGTCCTCTGTACTGCTACTTGGTGTCTTGCAACCGCCGAACGCAACTTCCTCCATAGGTCGTTCCACCTCTTCCTGATGTCATTTGTTGTTCTTGGGTGCTGTCCCAGGGTATTGACCCTGTCCACGATTCTCCGCCATAGCTCCATCTTCCTTGCAATGGACATCTGCTGCACCTGTGATCCGAATAGTGGTGGCTATGCCCGGATGATTTCCTCCACCATGACCCTTAGCTTCTCCTCTGAAAACCTGGGGTGTCTTTGTGGTACCATGGATGGGGTGTGAGTGGTAGGTGTGAGGATGTGTGGGGTGATGTGTTGTGGTGTGTGGTGTGTGGTGTGAGGTGCATGGATGGTGTATGGGTGAGGGTGTTCTGTGCCTCTGAATGAGTGGGTGCTCCTCCCTAGTCTCTCTCTCAGTTGTCAAATCCTTGGGGCTGTAAAGGGGTGTGGGTAATGTGGGTGTGTGTTTTATAGTGATGTGAGTGTGTGGGTTTGGTGTGTGTATATGTGTCAGGTGTGTGTATTTGGAATTGTTCAATGTGGTGTAGTTTTGTAAGTGTGTGTGTATTTTGAGTGCGGCATTGTGTACCGCCAATGGTTTACCGCATTTGAAAGACCGCCGTGGTGATTCGTGGGTCGTGATACTGTGGGCGTGTTCCTGTTGGCATAATGGTGTGGGTTTTGGTACCGCCAGTTTATCACTGACCTTTGGTGTGGCGGACTTGTGTGGGTGTCTGTATAGTGGCGGATTTTTCTGTGTGGGTCATAATACCTGTAGCGGATTTCCGCTGCGGTCACGGTATGTTGGCGGCCGTCAGCACGGCAGTAGGCGGCATTTACTGCCACAGTTGTAATGAGGGCCAATGTGCACGTTTGAAAATGTGCCCACAGAGAGTGGCTACCAAAATTCACGAATTATACTAAAATGACAAAAAATATGTGAAAATGTTGAAAATGCGTAATAATAATGCAGTAGTATGTCATATTAAGAGATATAACGTATGTTTTACTTTATATTGTAGAGCTAACTTAGCCGAAGTTGTGGCCTAGTTTTTGCCAGGCCTCATGCAGAAGCTGAATAATCATGCAATGTAGAGAAGCTGATGCGTTGAACTGACCCTGAACTACTCGTATTAATAAAATCTGCTTAGCTAGAATTTTCTGCCATGAACCGACGGACAGGAGATGAGGACTAGAGTATGTATCTAATTTAGTGTAAAGCAGGCAAGATGTACTTTCCCAGAACTCGAACAATAGAGACACTGACTGGCAACATTTTCGATACCTGATGAGCCAGATGAGGAGGACATCGCACAGTGAACCAATCGACACCCTTAGAACGGCATAATATTAGAATTCATAGATTTGAAGTTCTGAATGTATTGGGTAGCGTCATATATGGAGACTAATTGACTAATTAGGATTTGGGGGATAGGCTGGGTAACTTTGATATAATGTTGTGGCAAAGGGGAAGAACTTCAGAACTGATTGAGAAGAGAACTTGTTCAGAAATTGATGCGATATGGGGGAAAAGAGATTCGAGATTCTGTCATTGGGCTCATGCTCTTGAGAGCCTGATGCATTGCTGATCGATTGATGACCTGAAGACGAAGCCTGACTTTGTTGCTGATCCATACCGTGGATAGGTAGCTATGACAATGACTGATTGACTTTTGTGCCTTTTCTTCCTAGGTACCAACTGCGCTGTTTTATAGTTTTTCTCCTAGTTAGATGTTTTTCAAAATCCATGTTCTAAAATGTTTTTTTTGCATGAAGTCCCACATGCTAATGCTAATCTGAGTTAGGTAGGGTTCCTATTCTGAGACGCTGACATATGATAGATGGACTGATTTGCCGAACTCTGCTACTCATGTTAACATATTTATCGTTATTGACTTATGTTGAGGCGTTAGAACATATGTTTTCTCAAGTTCTGATTAGGTTATGTTATTGGCGGTCACTAATGAATTAATCTTGAGTGGATTGAATAAAGTTTGAATTAACCTTATGACTTAGTATTGTAACTAATAAAGAAATAAAATTGATAAAACGTATAATTGAGTTGTGGTTATTCATGAATGTTGACGCTATTCACTGATGATTAATGTTTTGCTTATTGGTTATTGGTTTGTGGATTGATTATTGATGGTCATGGAATACTACATAGCTAGGATACTCCATGCGAATCAAAAGTTTAATCGACCTATACGCATCCCCTTGTAAGTTTATTTACTAAGGACCAGGCGCGGTAACAGATATGACAGTTCAACGGGGTCAGGACACTGGGATCTAAACAGTTGTTCTGGAATGAACTTAGTGGATGAGAATGGTTGCTCTGGATCACTTCCTCAGTGAATGGTAATAGCAGACACAGGGCACCCCCCGCCGTACCCATTTTTACATGTAAGTTAGTAGAATTCAAGGTCAGGGAGGTGAAGGAGAGAGAAAATCCCATGCAACAAGGTTTTTTACTACTGGTCAGAAGTGACAGATTGCATTAAATGACAGAAGGTTGCTGTAACCATTGCTTGGCAGCATTGTGTTTGTGGACTTACTTTGTTGTCAAGTAGCCCACACCAGGACTCCTTTTGAGACCAAATTTGTTGGTTAGCTTGCACTCTGAACAGGTATGCTTCGTATCCTCTTTGCTTCCAATTCAAAGCTCTACATCAAACTACCTGCATAAGTTCTCTGTTTAATTTTTCTACCTGCCTACGCTTCTTCAGCCTCATAAATGCTTCTGGAATCCACTAGTTCAAGGCAAAGAGTCTAGCCAAATATGGTGGTGAAACCTGTGTTTCATCTTTAATTAGTTCATCGGGGCTAGTAAAGTATTTAACATAAATTATTATTCAATTAAATTGCATATGTTCCAAAATTATTTCATGTACAAAAAGACGCTTCCAACTCAGTACTTTTTCTGTGTAGACTACACTGGAAATAGGCAAAATTCAAGAGGAACTTTCTTGTTAAAACTCAGGGCCTGATTATGAGTTTGGTGGTCAGGGACTGCCAAACTGGCAGCTGCAGTACGACCGCCACCATGTTGGCAGTCCGACCACCATATTACAATACGTGCGGTTGCATAATCAAAAGATCGCCTTGGTTCTGCCGACACCGCCAGCAATACTAGACTGCGGGGGTGGTGAAATAGGCCACCATGCCTGTCGGAGAGCGGACTCCCAGTTTTCCCACTGGACCAGTTATGATGTTGCTTTCCGCTGACGTGACAGTGGCGGTCCAACCACCATATCTGAGCAGACGGAAACGAAGGGATATAAGGCAGAAACCCGCCTACAGGCAGTGTCACACATCCTGTGTCACAGTGGAGCTGATCCTTCACATCCTGCCGCTGCTTGTACTGCTAGATGGTGCACAAAATCGACACCGTTGTGGATGCAACCAACGGTAAGCCAAACACTTACCCATTTCATCCAACTCCACAGCAAATCGACAGGCCGCTATTGACCTGGTATGTGGGCTGTGCTCTATGGCCCACATATATTTTGTGTGCCCCAGGGCACAGTTGTACATCCCCATGATATCCCCACGATGCCCCCTTTGGCCAGGTCACTGACACTGCACTTCTACAATGTACAAAACTTGATATGTGTGCACATACCAGTTTCAGGGATAGTGATGTGGCCACAACATTGTGTCACACAACAGCAAATCCTCATCAATAACATACCTAAAAATTGAAGTGACACCCTCACATTGTTCACATGGTACGGCCTGTCATGACATAACATATACCTCTGAATGGATGTGTCATTGAACCCAAAACACACCTTCCCTGCAAAATCCTTTTCAAGGACTCACACATATCACCCACATTGCAAGAGAATGTAAGGTAAATGGGATGCAGAATAATTTGTGTGACAAGCATCCAAAGCTCACAATTTAAACAACCCTGCAGAATAGGAATGACAGCTTCAGGGTGACCGCAGGAAGGTTGTTGCCCTGGGACACATTTCACTTTGCACATGCCTCAAAACCACTATTTGCACAGGAACTGTGGCTTGGTGAATATCAGGGACAACCAATAGTATAACCAAGTTTCATGCCTATGTGGCAAATGTGTAAGTGCATGTCTAGAAAGCAAATACAGCAGTAACAGCATGGGTCACATATTTAGATAAAGGAGGTATAAGGTGCACACATTGAAAAGGACACATGTCCATTCAAATGTATAGGAAGGTAGCGCAATTGAACACCCTCCTTGTGTGCACAAACAAACTTCAAGCTTGCACACATGATATAAATGTCCAATCTACATCAGGGAAAGAAATGTAACCAAATAGATGTTGACATAGGCAAAGCCAAGATGAGCTACTTGCCATATGAAACACCTCTGCAATGCCACCTCAATTGGATTACATTCCATACATCCATCCATCAAACATTTCCCCTTGTCCTGGGTGACTCCAGCACCTGTTCCAGAGTTGGATCATACCAACCACATCAAATGGACCGTTAAAACAAATACAACTGTAGTCATACATCACAAATTATTCAAGAACATCAAAAACATAGAAAAGTAATGGCAAGACCAATGTGTAGCAAAACAACCAACTAATATTTATTTCCAACACTCCAACAATGGAGAAAAGGCCAATGGCCAGTCCATGTATCAAATGTGTTAAGCACACTGCTGGGCCCCACAATTTTCCTCACAGATCACTGCCACAGGAAAGGGCATCTAGTGGGCATTCCAGGCACTTCAATAATCACTGTTGGGTGGGGTGGGGGTTTGGATGGGTGGGTTTTGTCTTGTGAGGGGTGTGCTTCAGTTTGGGAGGGGTGGGCTTCTTTTTTTGTTTGGTGGGGTAAAGCTGGTTTCAAGGGGGGCAGGTTTCACAGGGGAGGACTTGGACGTGAAAGGGGTAGTTTGGGGTGTGGGCAGGGTCCTTTTTGCTTAGTGAGGGGGAGTTCACAGGGGGATGGGCAAGGGCAGACATGAAAGTTTGTTGGGAAAATTAGTATGGTGTTTAGGAGGGATTAGGGTTTGGGAGTTTGAGGAAGTGCTTGTGTCAGATGTGGATGTGTCTGTTGGTGTCTGTTGCATGTGTGAGTGTGGGCACTTGCGTCTTTTGGCAGACTGTGACATGGATGTGATGGATAAGGTGGGAATGGTGGATGTGTCTGTGGGTGTGGTGTCTGGGGATATGGTGTGAGTAGTGGCTCTGTCTGGGTGTAGCGGTGGTATCTGGGGGTATGTTGTGAGTGGTGTCTGTGTCTGTGGGTGTTGGAGTGGTGTCTGGAGGTATAGGGTAAGTGGTGGCTGTGTCTGTGGGTGCGGGTGCGGGGTGGTGTCTGGAGGTATGGGATGAGTGGTGGCTCTGTCTGTGGGTGTTGGGGTGGTATCTGGGTTGAGTGGTGGCTGGGTCTGTGGGTATTGGGGTGGTGTCTGGGGTCATGGGGTGAGTGGTGCCTGTGTTTGTGGATGTTGGGGTGGTATCTGTGGGTATGGGATGAGTGGTGGCTGTGTCAGTGGGTGTTTGGGTAGTGCCTTGGGATATCAGGGTATGGTGGTGGGTGTGAGTGAGTGTCCATTGAATACGTGCATGCTTGTTTGTCCTGTGTTGTTTGTGTTTATGTGTGCTGCATGTGGCTGTTGAGATGTGTGTTATGGGGAGGAGGAAGGTGGGGGAAAGACTGTGGTGGGTGGAGGGCTGCCGTGAGGGAGGAGACCATAGCATGAAAAGACCTCTGTAGGCCAGACATAGCACTGTGAATGCCTTCCGGGTATGCAACTATCTGTTGGAGCTGGCTGCCCTGCACCTGGATGGCATTCAAAATGGTAGTCTGACCCACAGAGATGCTCCTCAGGAGGTCAGTAGCCTCCTCACTCAGTGCAGCAGGGATAACAGTAAGCCTGGCTTTGCGGAATTCCGCAGAGTTGAACAAAAACTCTGTGGAAACTGGAGTTCCGTGCCTCATGGAGTCCTCCTGAATGGGTCCATCTTGGAAGCGCTAAGCAGGGTCGGGCCTGGTCAGCCAGGCCCAAACCTGCTTAGTGCTTCCGAGATGGGTGCATTCAGGAGGGCCGTAGGCAGTGAAAGCTGCTGTTTCAAGCCTTTTATGTAGGCCGGTGCACAAGAGGCCTGAAACTTCAGCTTTTGGTTGCTGCCTTTGGCACTGGCCTGAACTCAAGCCAGGGCCGTAGACTGTGAAAGCTGCCAGGCCTGTTGTGCACCTGCCTGCCCCGTGTGCAGTGCACACGAGACAGGCCAGTGCACAAGAGACCTCAAATGGCCACTTTTTCTGCCTATGGCCCTGACCTGAATTCAGTGCCTCTGTGGTACTCCCCTCACTCTCTAGTGCACAGGATCCCTCTGTGTCTGATGTTTCGTGACTGGAGGTACCTTGGCCAGCTGCTTCCCCACTGATGTCGGCCATCTCCTCCGCTTACCTGTGATGATGCTGAAATGACAAAGACAAACAGGGTCATTCCATGTGCCTGAACACACTTGAACAACAGCTTTGATTACAAAATATTACCACAATGTACCGTAACCCCAAGACACAGGGTACTGCAAAGAGGCTTCCACATTCGCAGCAGCACATGCATGCATGCTACATGAACTGCAAACAGTTGCCCACAGGAAAATCAGAATCACTGACAACTTCAATTGCATGAGTGAAGTTGTCCAATCACAATACCCATCGATAAAGTAGGAGACCTTGTCACCATGAATGGTTTGGTTCTTGTACCACCCCTCAGTAACCTGTTGGTACCAAGTTCAGTCTCACAGATTCCACACAAGGTCCCACAATCAGAAAATGGTCATATACAAAATGCCACATCATGAAGAAATGATGGGCAAATAATCCAGCTCTGTTGCAGTAAGAAGTGCAGTAGCCAGAAGACGGTGACATGGAAACACCCATGTCACACTGTAAAAACTCAAAACTCACCAATGGTCACTTTGTAATATGTCCATTGTCTAAATAGTCTTATGGAAGTTGTACTAATGTTGTTTTGATGGATAACTCATATTGCACAGAAACGTACACTGGAGACAATCTGGTCAAAATGTCTGGGAGATTTGTCAACAAACATCCATAGCACAATGAATCAGATAGGCCTCAAGAAATCACCTATCTCGATTGGCCCTGCTGAGAACACCCTTCTACCATTGTACAATTAAAAGGCAATAGCCCATTGAATTTTTTGTGGCTCAGGGAACCTCCATTATCTGAAAAGGGCCTTTATCATGTTTCTCAATGGGAAGGCACATCTCTGTACCTTTTTGTCATGCAAACACAGATTCCATTGGGTTACTGAGTATACACACTCACATATGATTCCAACATTTCTGCATGTCACTCCTGGATGCATGTCAGCAGTCAGGTAATGAACCTTCAGCAATTAACATGTGCAAAGCACTTAGCCAAATGATTCAACATCAATGGCACGTAAATGCACATAGTGAGTAATTACTTTAGGTCTACCTGTCATGTCCTTCATTTCTTCTGCAATTGTTCATGATGAATGACATCCAGTACCGGGTTAGGGTATGTGTGACCCAGAAAACAATGCTGACACTCCTGTCTTCGGTAGCACATGAACTGTATACCCATCATATTAAACTATTTTCCAAGAGATTTTGTCATGCACACGTAAGTGATTAACCAGACACCATCCCATAAAGACAGGCATGTCATGTATGAAACAAGAGCGGAAATGATACTACAAACATGCAAGGTACACATGCTAACATGTATGTACAATACTGATGCCAACAGTGATGTTACCCAAATCATGTAACAGTGCATTCCCTACTTACCGAGGGCATGTATTGCATGGTGACTGCACATAAAGGACAGTATATGCTATAACCACATGCATGATGGCCACCATCACATTAGAGACAGTAGTGACACACCAGCACTCTTGACACATTGAAGACAAGTGACCTGTTTGGTACAGATGCCAATATACTCTCTTGAGCAGACACATGGCTGAGTGCAGTGATCTATTACCTTCTGTTGTTTGATGTTGGGGCTGACATACTCAATACAAGGGGACTCTGGTTACAAATGACAACCACAACATGACAAAATATGAGATGATTGACCACTGTACTCCACCATGTGTCTCTCCAATAGAGTATACTGGTAGTGGACTTTTCTCTGTTGTGTCCCTAGTCACTAGGACAATAGGCAAGGCACATCAGCATTCACCAAATACCATACCTACACAAATGATAACATATCGTGTGTCTTAGGCATGGGCCATTGCCAATATTCAAGGGGAGATGGCTAACTCTAACACATCAGCCTGGCAATGTAACAGGTACGAATCTGCCCAGGACTCACCACCTTGTAGCTGTTGTGATTCCCTCAAAGGCCCATCAAGCTCAGGGTAGGCCACTGCCAGTATGCAGGCCATCAGGGGGGTCAGGGTCCGGCATGCAACCTGCCCACGTTAGGAGGCTGGACCTCCACTGTTTTTCTCTCCCCTTTTGTGACAGCGGATGCTCTTCCAGCGATAGACCCCAGTGTCCGCACCTTCCGGGTGATGGCTCTCCAAATCCCGTGCTTCAGAAGGGCGTTGACCTGTATACATGCAATAGACAGAAGAAGAGATCACAATTGCATTTTTTTAGGGTAATTGGTTGTTTAACACACATTTTGGAAACATCTAGCACAAGCATTTTGTAACGGTCAGTACATTACAATAAGTAAAAGGACACAAATACACAGTTTTGGAGTCATCTGTGGACTATGCACAACCCTGGTCATGGCCTACACTGACTAAGCAAGCCCACTGACATCATGTAGCCAAGGGTCAAGCAACATGAACTATGATATGAGCCACTATGAAACACAACACACCATTGTGACCTTCTGATGGGTAAACTACTTGTGCATGACTGTACAGACACTTTTACATCCAGGCACATTGACGCGCTGCATACTGTCAATACAGGCAACTACCATGGTACAGACTACACCCTAAGACTTAGGCGACAATTAAATGGCGGGCTTGGGTGTCAATGAAAGCTTCTTCTCTATTGATGTGTGGACATGTGGTCTACCTAATGTATTCTCATACCACTTTGAGTGAGTTTGTATGCTATGTACTGGTATCACAAAAGACACCTTTTACAATATGTGGCACTCCTACAGAGATGACATTCAGCATACAAAGATATGTTTGGTCTGATTGGTTGCAAAGCTGGTGATTCATATGTCATGATCTCCCCTGAAATAACCAACTCTCTGCACTGTGGGTTTGTCACTTGTGCAATAGGCCTGTACTGTAGAAACAAGACTTATGGAAAGGTGACAACAGACCTGTGGAAGCAAGGGGTCTGTCATAAGTCAATGGCATACATTGACAATGAGAGTAAATGGAAATAGGTACCAGGTCAGGGGGTCACTACAGTCCCCATTCCTAATGTAGTCAATGTAAAAACACTCAGGCCAAATCTTGCTTCTGAAGACTCATTTTGGCCACATCAAAGGATCTGCAGATCTACAGGGAGTGGGCCCCGTGCCTCATTTGCATTTCCACAGTTACTGTGCACCAGCCTGGGCTATGATCCATACTGTGAAAAGGCTTTTACTGGCCTTGCCCACTGCAGGCTGAGCATACAGAATCTACATATACATCACATTTCCATCACTTCCTTGCATGACAGTATAACCTGTAGCCATCCTATATGTGAGTTCAGGGTTGTGTGGTACTCTGACGGGCTCAGTGAGTTTTACCTTGTTCCCATACAATAGTTTGCCAAGGCCTGATCTGAGCTGAGTGATATGTGTGACTTTACACATTGCTAACAACATCCTCAACTGACTCAAAAAGTATACATACACAGCTCAAGATGTAATGCAAACTTATTTACTGTGTCACTTGCCATCATGAGATCATCAGATATATCATTGTTTGGCTGTAAAGTTTATGTGCATAGATATATGAATCCTATGTGTGGACCACCTATTGTGACAGGCACTCAAATAACTCACTAGGACTCAGAGGCAAGGAAAGGATGGTGTTGAACAGAGTCAAATATGCCAATGAGGTAGTTACCTGCTCCACTAGTGAGTCTTAGGGCTGCCGATACAGGGGAAGAACCTCTTCTATAAGCCTCTCCAGCTCCTCTGGAGAGAAGGCAGGGGCCCTTATCACCTGCTTTGCCTAGGCATGATTGCTTCCAGAGGTGCAACCAGCAGCTGAAATGGTGGAGGTGTTGATAGCAGCAGTGTTAGGAGGCAAGTAAGTTATTTTCAAAACTGTGGCGTACATGTACACCATGTATGTGGTCATCACCGTTGATGGTGGTGTTCATCGCGATTTAAACTGTCCACTGCGTGGTCGTCTTCTGCCGGCAGCAGGAAATTACTAAAGTCCAATAAACGCAGTCAGGTATCTGCCATTTTGGCAATTAAAACTACAGTTTTGGTGACTGTTAAATGCGTCACAACATCTATAAATGTGTAGTAACATCTCAACATATGTAAAGCTCCTTTGATATGTAGATTCTCCTACACAATCATCAGTATAGTGCGTTGCTGGTCACAGATGCCATACAACTGCGGTGCACTGTACCCTGCTAGTGACGGTATTTTTGGCGGTTGGAACATACGTTACAATATCGGGGGTGCAAGAGGAGCAGATAGGTGTGCTATGTGCCCATACATATTGTAGACACATGTCTAGACAACCATGGGGATCACAGCTGGACCTTGAGTTGTAGTCAGTTTTGATGTACAATGGATGTAATGTATTTCCAGTCAGTAATGTTTTGTCACATGACTTTGGTCTTACTCATCAGATATGTTGGTCTGGACACAGTGAATAATCAATCAATCAATCAATCAATTAAATAATTTCTCAAGTGCACTACTAACCCGGTAGGGTCTCAAGGTGCTTGGTGGGGGGGGGGGGCGGTTACTGCTCAAAAAGCCATGTTTTTAGGTACTTTCTGAAGGTTAGGAGGTCCTGGGTCTTGGGTAGGTTGGTGTGGAGGGAGTTCCAGGTCTTGGCAGTGAGGTGGGAGAATCAATCAATCAATCAATCAAAAAAATGTATAACGCGCGCTACTCACCCGTGAGGGTATCAAGGCACTTGGTGGGGGGGACCGGAGGGTCAGTGTTCAAACAGCCATGTTTTGAGGTTTTTTCTGGAGAGCAGGAGGTCTTTGGTTTTGCGGAGGTTGGTGGGGAGGGAGTTCCAGGTTTTGGGGGCGAGGTAGGAGAAGGACCTGCCTCCTGTGGTGGTGGGTTGGATGTGGGGGACTGTGCCTAGGGCGAAGTTGGCTGATCAGAGGTTGCGGGTGGGAGTGTGAAAGTTCGCTCTTTCATTGAGGTATGTCAGGCAGGTGTTGTGGAGGGATTTGTGTGCGTGGATGAGGATCTTGAATGTGATTCTCTTGTTTATGGGGAGCCAGTGAAGGGTTTTGAGGTTTGGTGAGATTCGTTCGTGGCGGGGGAGGCCAAGGACGAGGCACGCAACTGTGTTCTGGATTCTCTGGAGTTTGCGTGTGAGTTTGAGTGTGGTGCTGGCGTAGAGGGCATTACCGTAGTCTAGTCTGCTGCTGATGAGTGCATGGGTGACTGTCTTCCTGGTCTATGGGGGAATCCATTTGAAGGATTTTTTTAGAGTGTGGAGTGTAAGGAAGCAGGAGGAGGTAAGAGCATTGATTTGCTGTGTCATGGAGAGGGAGGGATCCAGGTTGATGCTGAGGTTGCGTGCGTGGTTTGCGGGGATGGGTTCGGCTCCTAGGGTGGTGTGTCACCATGAGTCGTCCCATATGGTTTTGTTGGGGCTGAAGATGATGATCTCGGTTTTGTTGGAGTTAAGCTTGAGGTGGTTAGTTGTCATCCAGTTGGCGGTTTCGAGGAGAGCTGCGTGTAGGTTGGTTTTGGCGGTGGTTGGGTTGCGGGTGAGGGAGAGGATGAGTTGGCTGGCATCTGCGTAGGAGAGGATAGTGATTCTGTGTGATCGGAGGATGTTGGCTACGGGGATCATGTAAATGTTGAAGAGTGTGGGGCTGAGAGAGGACTCTTGGGGGACTCTGCAGATGATCTTGGTGGTGGTGGAGTGGAAAGGTGGGAGGCGGACTCTCTGGGTCCGGTCAGTAAGGACAGAGGTGAGCCAGTCTAAGGCTTTGTGGCGAATTCCTATGTTGTGGAGGCGTGTGTGGAGTGTGTGGTGGCAAACAGTGTCAAAGGCTGCGGAGAGGTCTAGAAGGATGAGTGCGACGGTCTCGCCTTTGTCAACTTTGGTCCTAATGTCGTCAGTGCATGCGATGAGGGCTGTTTCCCTGCTGTGGTTCTTGTGGAACCTGGATTGTGAGGGGTCGAGAGTGTTGTTTTCTTCGAGGTAGTGGGATAGGCGGGTGTTGACTAGTTTCTCAGCGACCTTGGCGGGGAAGGGGAGGAGGGAGATGGGGCGATAGTTGGAGAGGATCTCTGGGTCGGCTTTGTGTTTTTTAGGAGAGCGGTGATTTCCACGTGCTTCCAGGGGTCTGGGTAGGTGGCGGCGTCGAAGGTGGAGTTGATTATGTCACGGAGTATGGGGGCGATGGTTGGGCTGGCTTTGTTGTAGATGTGATATGGGCAGGGGTCGGAGGGGGATCGGAAGCGGATGGAGTTCATGGTTTTTTCGGTTTCTTCATGTGTGGTGAGGGCCCAGGTGGTGAGTGTGCTGGGGGGATCATGAGTGGGGGTTGAGTTTGGTGAGTGAGGGGTGTGTGTGGTGGGTGTGTGTGGTATGAAGCTGTTGTGGATGTCCAGGATTTTGTGGTGGAAGTGGTTGGAAAGGGTGTCACATAGGGGCTGTGTGTGTGAAGGATCTATGTTGTTGGCTTTGGGTTTGGCTAGTTCATTAATGATGGTGAAGAGTTCTTTGCTGTTTTGAGAGTTGTTGTCAAGGTGTGTCTTGTAGTGGTCTCTTTTGGCGGTGCGTATGAGTTGCTGATGGGTGCGAATGGTGGCTTTGAGGGTGGAGAAGTTGGTTGTAAAGGGTTCTTGTCGCCATATTTTCTCCGCTTGGCGGCATTTGCGCTTGGAGTCTTGGAGTTCGGGGGTGAACCATGGGGCGTTCTTGATGTTGCGGGTGGCGATCTGTTTTCTGAGGGGGGCTAGTGTGTCTGCGCAGATGGTGATCCATTTTGAGAGGTTGTGGGCTCCTGCGTTAGGGTCGTTGGTGTGGAGGGGGGGTTGTGAGCCAGTTGGGAGTTCAGGCGTTCTGTGGGGATCTTGTCCTACATGCAGTAGGGTGTGGTGTGTTGATGGTGGTGTGTGGGGGGTTTGGCGAAGGAGAAGCGGACGAAGTGATGGTCAGTCCAGAGGAGTTCGATGGTGTGGGTGTAGGCTATGTGTTGGCTTGAGGTGAAAATTGCGTCGAGAAGTGTGTCCTGCTGAGTGGGTGGGTGCGGTGACTAGTTGTTTTAGTCCGAGGTTGGTGAGGTTGTCTATGAGGGATGTTGAGTTGTGGTCTTGTAGGTTCTCCAAGTGAAAGTTGAAATCACTGAGGAGGATGTAGTCTGTGGAGGTGAGGGCGTGCGAGCTGATGGTGTTGGCGATGCTGTTGCAGAAGGCGGGGCGTGGTCCTGGTGGTCTGTAGATTAGTGTACCTCTGAGGGTGGAGTTGTTGTTAATGTGGATTAGGAAGTGCATGTGTTCTGTGCTGTCAATAGTGTCTTGGGAACTGGTGGTGTCCCTGTGTAGGATGGCGATGCCACTCCCTGGCCTGTTGAGACGGTCTTTGCGTTGGAGTTTGTTTCCCTTGGGGGTGGCGATGGCTATGTCGGCTTCCGAGGAGGGGTTGGTCCAGGTTTCCGTGAGGAAGGCGATGCCGGGTGAGTGTGATGAGTTCCCAGAGTTCTATGGCATGTTTGTGAAGGGAGCGGGTGTTGAGGAGCAGGCAGTTGAGGCGGTTGTGGTGGGTGGCGTTGGTGTGGTGCATGAGGGTGTTGTTGCGGGGTGTGTTCTGGTTGTGGGGTGGTGTGCTGCGGGGCTGGTTGGTGGGAGTGGGGGCAGGGCATGTGTGTGTTGTATTGGGGGTGTTGTGTGTGTTGTCGGGGGGTCGCTGTGGTTGGTGTGTGGTGTAAGGGAGGAGGAGCAGGGAAAATGACAGGTGTGGCACGTGAAGGGGCCATGAGTGTGTGTGGGGCTGGAAAGGGTGCAGGTGGGGCGAGTGCCTGGGTTGAGTGAGTGGAGGATGAGGGGGGAGTAGGCTTGTCTGCGAGGGCCAGGGGGACTGGCGCTGGGCGCGGTCTTGGCGCGGACGGACGCAGACAGGCTTGCCTTTGGCGCGCCAGCAGCGCATCCGCGCCGCGACTTCTATAAATGGGGGGAGGGAGGGAGTGGCAGCTGGGAGGAGGGAGGGCAGGACGAATGGGAAGGATCTGCTGCCGGAGGTGGTGCACTGGATGCGGGGGACTGTAGCGAGGCCGAGGTCGGCAGAGCGGAGCTGCCTAGTTGGTATGTGGAAGTTGACTCGTTCGTTGAGGCAGGCCGGTCCAGTGTCGTGGAGGGCTTTGTCAGCGTGGACAAGGATTTTGAAAATGATTCTTTTGTTGAAGGACAGCCAGTGTAGGGATCTCAGGTGGGTGGATATGTGTTCGTGGTGAGGGAGGCTGTGGATGAGATGTGCGGCTGCGTTCTGGATTTGCTGGAGTTTTCTTTGAAGCTTGGCTGTGGTACCTGCTTAGAGGGCATTGCCGTAGTCCAGTCTGCTGCTTATGAGGGCGTAGGTGACTGTTTTTCTTGTTTCTAAAGGGATCCATTTGAAAGTCTTGCATAGCATGCGAAGGGTGTTGAAGCAGGATGATGATATGGCATTGACTTGCTGGGTCATGGAGAGAGATGAGTCCAGTATGATGCCAAGGTTGCGTGCGTGGGTGGTGGGTGTTGGGGGTGGTCCGAGGGTGGTGGGTCACCAGGAGCCGTTCCATGCTGTCTTATTGGGGCCGAAGATGATGATCTTTGTTTTGTCTGTTTTCAATTTGAGGTGGCTTGATGTCATCCATTTGGTGATGTTGAGGAGTCCAGCTTGCAGGTTATTCTTGGCGGTGGCTGGGTTCCTAGTGAGGGAGATGATGAGCTGGGTGTCGTCAGCAGATGAAATGATGGTGATGCCGTGGGGGCGGAGGATG
This sequence comes from Pleurodeles waltl, assembly GCF_031143425.1. NCBI lineage: Eukaryota > Metazoa > Chordata > Amphibia > Caudata > Salamandridae > Pleurodeles > Pleurodeles waltl. Next base: position 794,023,976 of record NC_090436.1, on the reverse strand, counting down.
TTGGCGAAAGGAGCCATGTAGATGTTGAAGAGGGTGGGGCTGAGGGAGGATCCTTGGGGGAACCCGCAGATGATCTTGGTGGCTGTAGACCGAAAAGGAGGGAGGCAAACTCTTTGGGTTCTTTTGGAGAGGAAGGAGGTGAGCCAATACAGGGCTTTGTGGCGAATTCCGTTGTCGAAAAGGCATGCGTGGAGGGTTTGAGGACATACGGTGTCAAATGCTGCAGAGAGGTCTAGGAGGATGAGGGCGACAGTCTCCCCGTTGTCCACTCTGGTCCTGATGTCATCTGTGCAGGCAATGAGGGCGGTCTCAATGCTGTGGTTCTTGCAGAATCCAGACTGGGAGACCTTGAGTATGTTGTTCTCTCCTAGGAACGAGACAGTTGTACGTTTACTATCTTCTCAACGACCTTTGTGGGGAATTAGAGAAGAGAAATGGGTCGTAGTTTGTGAGGTCTTCAGGGTCTGCTTTGTGTTTTTTCAGAAGAGCGTTGACTTCGATGTGCTTTCAAATATTTGGGAAGGTTGCGGTGTCGAAGGAACTGTTGATCACGGCCCGAAGCTGGGGAGCGGTGATTTGGCTGGCCTTGTTGAAGATGTGGTGGGGGCAAGAGTCTGTTGGGGAGCCTGAGTGGATAGAGTTCATGATTTTGCCGATTTCTTCGTCGTTGGTGGGGGTCCAGGTGTTCAGTAGGTTGGTGCGACAGGATGTTGTGGTGTTGGTTGTATTAGTGGTGGTGATGGTGGGTGCTGATGATGTGAAGCTGTCATGTATGTCTGCGATTTTGCGGTGGAAGTAGTTGGAGAGGGAGTTGCAGAGGTCTTGGGAGTGTGGATGGTCAATGGTGCAGGATTTGGGTTTGGTGAGTTCTTTGATGATAGCAAAGAGCTCCTTGCTGTTGTGTGTGTTGTTGTCTATGCGTTCTTTGTAGAAGGACCGTTTGGTGGTCCGGATGAGTTGTTGATGTTTGCGCATGGCTGTTTTGAGGGTGGAGAAGTTGCTCATTGAGGGTTCTTGGCACCAGGCTTTCTCAATTGTTCGGCATTCTGGTTTGGAAGACTGAAGTTCTGTGGTGAACCAGGGGGACGGTTTTGATGGTGTGAGTGTTGTTGTTTGTTTTCAAGGGGGGAGGGAGTCTGCACAAGTTTCTAGTCATCGTGTGAGGTTGAGGGCAGCGGTGTTGGGGTCGTTGGTGATGGGAGGTGGAGCTTGTATAATACTCCAACTCATTTCATTCCACAAACAGGTACACTGAGAGAGGGAGGAGGTGATAACCTCTAGTCTACCATCCATTTCCAGACCTCCATACCATTGAAGAACATGAAGTAATAAAAGCAGTTCTGTCTGAATAGGCAAACAATCCAAGATTTATGTTGTCAGTTGGAGCCAGATTTCATGCCTCAAAACAATAATCAGACATGTTTACCACCTATTGTAAGAATCATGGCAGCATTACACTTCCTGGCCACAGGGTCATTTCAATATACAGTGGCTATATTTGGTGGTATGTCACAACCTATGTTCAGTGGTGTTTTAAAAGACGTGCTATCGGCAAAAATGAAACACTTTGACAGCTATCTCAGGTTCCCCAGACATGAGGATTTAGCCAGTGTGAAGGTTGACTTCTATGGATGTTGTGGGAGCCATTGATGACACCCATATTGCATTGGTGCCACCGCATGCCAGTGAACAAGTCTATCAAAACAGGAAGTACTTCCATTCTATCAATGGGAAGTGGTCTGCTAGTCAGATCTGTACATTTCAAACGTCCTTGCCCGATTCTTTTGATATGCAAAACAGCACTATACCCCAGCTGATGTCACAACTGCAACCATAGAGGGCCTGGCTTGCTAATAAGTTACATCTGTCCTGACCTTGTGTGCTCAATGTCAGGTGTTACTATCAGGAAGGTTGTGACTCATTGTGGCACTTATGTCTCATCACAAAACAGGAGACTCAGCATATCCCAGCCATCCTTGGTTGTTAAGACCGCTGAGGATTCCAACTAGGCCAGGGGAAGCCTGCTTCAATGAGACCCATGGAACAATACAGCAGCCAGTTGAGTGGGCTTTTCGGCTCTTGAAGGCCAGATTTCACTGTCTGAACAAGACTGGGGGAGCCCTCCACTACTCACCCTGAAACGTGTGTCAAATCACTATGGCCTGCTGCATGCTTCATAACATTGACCTGCGAAAGGAACTTCCCTTAAATCCCAGAGGAAGGGTAACCTGTAATGCCAACAGATGATAATCCAGAAATGCCAAATTAAGACGATAGTAGTGAAGAAGAAGGAGCTGACATGCAACAAGATCTCATCTACAGCTTATTCTCATGAGTGTAAGTATGTCAGGAGATGTCATGACTTTGACTGTACAATGAACTCTTATTGTAGATGATGTGAGGAGTAAGTCCCATATTTCTGGATTTTGCCGCAAAACTGCGCTAATGCAGTTTTGCATCAAAATCCATAGCGTCTGCTAATGCCATTCTTAAGCACCAGCCAGGCGCCATATTTCTGCAATTGTGCACGGTGATGCAAAGGAGAGGCTAGTGTCTAAAGAAAAGATGCTAGCCTAGGGGGGATGTGGGGAGGGGAAAAGGCGTTAGTGTGCCAGAAATTACGCTAGGCTGGTTAGTGGCAATAAATATGCTGCTAACCTGCCCAGCTTAATTTTCTGACGCACTACCACCCAAACATGACTTCTGTCTTAGTAAAGACTGCAGTCATGCACACCACCCCAATGGCCAACCCAGGGGACCAGTGTCCCCTGGGCAAGGCCATAATACCCAGTGCCAGGCAGGGGCCCCCATGTAAGGGGCCCCCAATGGCACACAAAAAAACAAGCATTTGAAATAAAATGAGTCTCGTGATTGCTCGAGTTAGAGCTATTTGAGTTGTAAACTCCTAGCCGGACTTTTCTTGCCATATAAGCTGAAAATTTAAATTAAAACAGTTTCACATAAGCGAGCCGATGGCTGCCATGAGCACGAAGCAGACACAAAGGAAAAGCTCGCAGTCAAACGTATCGGCAAAAGTACAATTATCCATGTAACCGGAAAAAGTGCAGTTATCCATGTAACAGGGTCGATGTGATGCAAAGCGCTGAATTACTGCCCACAGAGATTGCGCTGCCTATGAAATAAAGAGAAAAAGTAGTCCAGAAACCATACGGAAAACATGGAGCCTCGTAGGTTTTCAGTAGTTGGCTGGTGCGCTTGAGGAGGGCTAAACACAGGAATAGGCATGATGTATGCATGGCTTATACTAATGAAATCAAGCGAATTTTAAAAGGTAAGCCCGCAAACCAACCAAAATGACGGGCAGGACATGGGTGTGTTTAAAAGCCCACAGAGAGATTACACCAGGGACGGAGCGCTTTGCGTGCTCGACCCTAAAAAAATTATACTTACCTATTCTTACCCAGGATGGGGTACTCATCCTATGACATCCCTCTGGTGTGGGTGGGGGTGTTTCTGGGGTTTGGAATGGGCATATGCGGGCCCATTCCATGGTGTTTAGCTATGGAAATTAGTCCACAGGTCCCCTAACACCTGGCATTAAATAATGGCGCTAAGCCTGCTTATTATTTTGGTCTGCCTACTCCTTGCGCGTTGTTTTTGCGCCGGACTATAAATAAGGTGGTAGGGGGTTAGCGTGGTATTTTGGCCAGGAATGCCTACCTTGCATTGCATCTAATTAGCGCAAGGTAGTTTGCCGCAACCACAATATGATACTAACCCCTATATTTTGACACTAGACGGGTCTAGCATCAAAATATAAATATGGAGTTAGATATGCGCTGTTTTTTTATTTTTATGCTAAAACAGTTCAAGCCAAGTATAAATATGCATCCATTTTTGTTGGAAATGTCAGAAGCTAAAGCTCTGGCAAATACTGGCAAAGTGCGTCTCATGAGGAAGCTTTTGGCACAATCACATTTTGGAGATGTTGCTTTGTTTGTGTGAGAGTTATAATATGGGCTGCATTCTCCATACATTTGCTATGTGAATTGTGTCATAGATATGTTTTCATAACTATACTCCTTGTTTTTGCATTTGTTCAGGTACCTTCAGCATGACATCTTCATTGGAACCTTTCTGAGTTGTGACATTGGCAGGTGTATGATGCTGTTTGGACATACGAAGTGGACATGGATTGTTCCTGGGAATGTATGTCACATACTTTGGGTGTACAAGACCTGTGCCAAGATAGCTTGCACAGTGATAGGATGGAAGTTTAGAAGATTCTATTGGACTTGTTCCTTGTTATGTGGTGGCCCTGATGCATCAAGTGCGTCATCATGTGGTCAGGAAATATGTAGTTCTAGACCAAATTCATGTTCGTTTCCTTCACATTGGCTAAACACTGTTTTTGAATTAACAATATGTATCTGTTGTTGTGTTTCATCATCGTAAGCCAAGGTGCCAGTGGCACATCACTGACATTTGTTTGTGTCATACCACCAGATGAAGAAGCACCGGATTGTAATGACCCTGTGATCAGAAACTGTTGTGCTGCCATCTGTCTTGCATTATATGATTTTGGATTCCTTTTGGGTGGCAGGTGATATGGCTCCAGCTGATGACATCAACCAATTTCATGTATACCAATTCAACAGGACATTGTTTTGTATATCCCTTCCTTCCAAGGTCTGGAGGTCTGTACCTGTAAATTTGATTATTTACACACTATGATTCAATCATGTATGATTTGCTATGTTTCAGACATATTGACAGCTTAGGAGTTGAAGAATGTAATAACATGTATTCTTTGACAAGACACTTGTATGCATGTGTTTGTGTGGAATGGTTGTAATCCTGCGCTGGACACTGTACATGCAACATATCCCTGCTTCCACAAGTAGTTTGTTTTTTCATTGCATGGTTTACATGTTCTTACATATCGACATTGCTAGATGTGAAATTTGAGACATCAAACAATGAGTTTGTGACTGGTGGATGTACTACAGTGCTAAGGGGGAAAATAAACAAACTGGTGCAAAAAGTACCATAAATGAAAAGTGAAGGTGTCAGTCATGGTGAATGAAATCATAGGAGTAGATGCCACACCGTCGGAAGTCCAAAGTCCAGAGTACTCTTCCTATCTGAAGTGGAATGGGGGTCAGGATCACTCCACAGAGTGAATGTGTGACACACAAAGGAGGACATTAAGCATGAGGTTTCGTGCTGGTGGTTTTGGGTGTCTTGCCATCCGCACCTCCTTGATTTTTCCATGGACATCCCTGTTTGCGAGGGTGGGGGGGGTCTGCTGCTGGAGAGGCAGGGGTATCTGAGGGTGGTTGGTCCTCCAGCAGGGTCTCCCTTCCTGTGTCTGCGCAGATGTACTTGAGCTTGATGTAGTTGGCCCACAGAAAGAGGTAGATGTTGGGTAAAAAGCCCTGTTCAGAGTTGTATGGATTCCATTCACCACTCCTGTTAGGGGCCTTGTTAATATTATGGTTCTCCATTTGTTGGGTCATGTCCCCCGCAGCTGCTTGATTTCCCACAGTTCAGTTGGCACATGGCCCATCACATCTTGAGACTCCTGATAGACCCTCAAGACTTGGATGATGATATCCTGGTCATGAGTGGCCCCAGTAATCTCACTCTGATGGCCCACAGCATCCCTTCCATGGACCCACAAGCCTGTGCCCTTGGCCAACTGGGTTCTGGACCCTTAGAGTCACGATTGTTGATTTGCACATTGTAGTCTGTGATGTAGAAGCAACTAGGGTGGGAGATGTTTTGGGCACAGTGAGACTCACTGTTGCCGTATCACCAGGCTGCCCAGATGGGCCAGGACCATCATCCACATCCACATGTTCAGGACTGTCGTCATCACTGAGGGTTTCATCCGGCGGTAGGTTGGGAGTCTAATCGTTGACAATGTCTGCCCAGGTGTTAGGCCAGCTCAACCTGTTGAGAAATACAGTACATTGTTATTGGTTGAAGTGTGGAATCTACATCCACGGATTTTGTGTCACTGTAAGTAGAGACTTTGGACAATCTTAAGTGGTAGGTTTGCAGATTGTGCTGTATTACCATGTTAATAAAGTTGTTGACATGATATGTTTAAAGCTTGCAGAAACTATTAGACTCAAGCAGCTCATTAGATGTGGTGATCAGTTGCACTTTAGATAAGGGAATGAACATGACATCTTACAAACAGGTAAGCCAACACAGTGGTGAGGAAACATGTATTTGACCATTCTAAGGCCTAGTTGTGTGATTTACAGGCAAACACACAACATTTTGGGATATGTAACTGTAGCCACCATATGAGCAGTGCTGAGTCAGTGTGTTAGCTGCCACTACCAATCCGATGAAGCAGCTCAGTACCTTAGGAATAATGGATGTACACATTTGGTGAGGTGTCATTCCTGTCCTCAATAGTTTCATTTTGGGATACCAGGACAAGAGCAAGCTAGGTAGACAGGCATGTCTCTGAGTTTAGCATGATATGTAAATTGCTCACTCCCATGTCAGTGAACATCAGTTGTGAGATGGCAAACAGGTGTATTTGGGCAATTGCAGAATGGTCTGCTGGTTTGAGTTACAGAAACAGGGCCTCCTGGTAGTTGTAGTCATGTCACTTGCTGGCTCCCAACACTACACAAATGTTAAACTCCTAGGTGCATGAACATCAGTTGTGAGATGGCAAACAGATGTATTTGGCAAAAAGCATAAAGGCTTGTTGGTTTGAGCTACAGAAACAATTCTCCTGGTAGTTGTTAGGCATGTCACTCTCTCTACTTCCCAACGCTTGACAAATGTTTAGTCTTACATATCTGTTGTTACAGTGCATTTAGGTTGGCCCATACATTTACATGTTGACACACATAGATATAAAAACACTTATAGACCCCATTCCAACATATGGCATGTAATGGGAATTGATACATGTGATGTTATGTACAACAATACAGCTTACATCTCTGCTATGCTGGGTATTGCATTTTGGGAAAGTAGATGAACAAGGCAGTGGCAAAAGATGAGATGTGAGCATGCAGGACACTGAAGATTTGTGACAGTTTTTGTGTTGTAACTTACTAGACTCTACTCCCCCAGGTATTTCTGTCAAACCCCTGGGATGCAGGATAGCCAAGACCTTCTCCTCCCAGGGAAAGAGTTGTAATGGGGCACTGGGAGGACCACCACTAATCTTCAGGGACTCCCTCTGTGTGTTGCCTGGAGGTGAGGGAACGGACCTTCCCCCTCATCCTACCTCTTCCAAATGCCCTCCTTTGTGTGCAGGGCGTTGCCTCCAGCATTCACTCTGTCAATTATCTTTTGCCACATTTCCATTTCCCTACTGAGAGAAGTATGATGGACTTAGGCTCCAAACAAATGTGGCTCTACTCTTATGATTTCATCAACTATGATTCTCAACTCATCTTTAGAAACACAGGGATTTTTAGAACACAACATGGATGTAAATTAAAATAGGTGACAGGGACTTACTCAAGAAGAAAAGTGATACAGGGAGTAAATGGACAAAAGTGTGTGAAAGGTGTTAAATGGGATGGTGACAAAAAGGGGTGCCTTATCTATCAACAAAATAGGTGATCTTTGGTCTCTTTCTTGCAGTGCTGTAGTGGAGAGGCAAAAGATTATGGTCTGGGAATGGTGTGTTTTATAGTGTGATTTGCAGGTGTGTCCACTGGGCCAATGGATGTCAGCTGTGTTGGTTTTGAATCCATCCAATGGGCACTTGTCTGTTGCTCTGCTGATTGCACACCATGGGCGGCTCACTGCTGTCAGCTAACATCCGCAAGGCGACTGCCACGTCGACTGTGTATTTGTACTGGGCCCAGTGGTTCCCCATGGCCATGATGGCAAGGGATTGAACACCACCAAGATTGCAGGCTGCCACACAGTTGGCGCACTGCTATTTGTCTTGGCAGGCGGCAGTTCAGCCTGCATACATTGTAATATTGCAATCTGGAGACTTCTGCCGCAGTGGTCTTTCTGGGAGTCCGACCTCCAAACTCATAATCGGGCTCAAAACAGCACTGTCATGTTAGAGATAATTGAACTGCTGAAACCTCAGCTAGAAAGCCAAACCCTGCGCAGCTGCTCCAACCCCACACATGTGCAAGTGTTGTGCTCACTGCACCTCTTGGCCTAGGGTAGCTAACAGGGGGTGATTGCTGTTGCTGGTGGGGTGTCCCAAAGTGCCTTGTCACGATTCTTTAGATAGTTCTTAGATGCCATACTCGCACACATGTCCAGATACATTTACCTTCCCAGGAATGCGGAGGAAATACACAACACCAAATTGGACTTCTACAGAACTGCAAACTTTCCCCATGTAATAGGGTGTGTGGATGGGACACATATACCCCTATGTCCTCCTGCAAATCTCGAATATGTGTTCCGCAGTAGGAAATGTACTCACTCACACAACATCCAAGTGGTATGTGATGCCAGTAATGTCATAACCAATATAGTGGCAAAATATCCAGGGAGCACACATGATGCGTACATTTTCAGGCACAGTGGGACACACCAAAGTCTGGAACGTGGGGAGTTTGATGATAGATATTTATTAGGTACTGTGTAGTACACACCAATGTCATAAATACGTGTCACTGCATAACCATGTAAAGCCATGCTCATATTTGCTGTTTTGTTACACATGTGACAGTGCATATGCTTTGAAGCCATGGATACTCACCCATACCTAACCCCTGCTAATCAGAATGAAAGGCGCTACAACATTGGACATCAACACACCAGAACCGTGATTGAACGGACCTTTGGCATGTTGAAGTCATGTTTTAGATGCCTGCACAAAAGTGGAGGTGCACTCCAGTATGCCCCAGAGATTGCATGCAAGATTGTGGCGACATGGGCCATCCTACACAACATTGCAACCAGATGTGGGCTACATCTCACCCTAGATGACACAGATTCTGAGGATGAGGAGCAGGAGCAACCGCTACGACAGCCTGTTGATGGTAGCATCGCAATGGAGGGCAGACGGAGACGGGATCACATAGCAACTCATTACTGTGGCAGGTAAGTGCCAACCGAAACTGCACTCACAAATGTAAAACACACATAGCCAGGTTGTGTGAAACTAAAATATCCTTTAATGTCAGGAGAGTGCATTACGCAAATGGTAGTGTAAACCAAGCAGTAAACAAATATTTTGTAACAAAACCTAACACATTCCACTCAAGTGCCTTAGGATAAAGCTAGAGACATAACATCACACCCTCCTACGGCTACGACCACCATGGCCTGTGCCTAGTCAACAGATGTTTGGTGGGTAATGCTACTACGCAGGATGTGGGCATCTGAGGCAGAAATGCTGCTCACACTCAATAGGTCCTCACTGTCCTGAGGGGTGTCACCAGTGCCTCTAGCTGCCTGGGAGGTATGAATTAGGTCCACAGCAGCAGTAATGCAGCCTAGTCCCCTTGCCACATCTCCAGCAAAATGTCCTAGTTCAACCTGGAGTGTCACAGTGCGTCTTGACAGGCCAGTGGTTGTGGTGGCTAGGAGGCCAGTGGACTGACTGAGCCGGTCCAACCGTTCAGCTGTGCCGCGCTCATTGCGCCTTACATGGGCCCGATCTGCCACCATTTCCCTACATAGGTCAGTGATAGCAGTGGTGAGGTTAACCATGTTGTTATTCATGGTGGATAATTGTGTTTCCACATTCCCCAATCCCTTTGTAAGAGTCTGTTGCATATGGTGTAGATTCCGGTTCATCAACCACATGTGTTTGTTTTGCAGGTGGTGACTGCTGAGTAGGGATGCCTCCAGTCACAGGAATAGTTGTGCACTGGCATCCTCCTCACCTGCATCATGTGTCAGATGACACCTTCTACGCCCACACCCTGCTGATCTCTGTGGCTGGCTCTCACCCATCTGTGGCCCAGGGGTCAGCCTCATTGTCCACATCTGTGTCCTCTGTTGTTTCAGGTGCATGGGCAACAGTTGGTGTTGTCTTGCACTCCTCTGCAGAAATGCTGACTGCCTCCTCTGCTGCCATGGTGGGATTGTCACCTCCCTCCACACTGGGGTCATCATTAGATACCTGAGGGAGACCTGTGGGACACAGGGGATACACTGTCAGTGCCTCTCAGATGTGTGGTTTATCAAAATAAAAGTACCTCAAAATTTGGACTACTGTACTACATTACCGATAATGCACCGAACTTGAGGAGGAGTTAGAGGCATGGAACTATTTGGATGATGCATGCTTTTGCGACCTGTGGTTGTGTGCATGGTGCCTTGAAAAGTATGAATAAGTGAGATGAGCTACTTACTTTTGGAGGTTCCTGGTGCTGAACTGTCCAGGTCCCCAATTCCAACAACAGCCTCTGTCTCCAGTGTGGTCTCCACCATACTCTCAATTGCTGTGGGTGGTGGCTCTGTGGATGGTCCCCCACCTGTTCCATGCGCCTCCTTCATCCGCTCTGCAACCCTTTACTTGGTTCTTGACCTGAGGTCATACCATCTTTTGCACACTTCCTCGATAGAGAGGTGACTGACTCCAATGGCATTGATTTTACTTTCTATGTTCAGCCAGATTTTCTTTTTCTGTGAGTCAGGGACACTCATTGCTGCCTTCCCAAACAGGACCTCATGTTGTAGGCAGCACTCCTCAGTGAGGACTTCCAACTCTTTGTCTGAGAATTTGAGCATTCTCTTCCTCCTTGCAATGTTTGCCTCCTTTGTTTGGCTTGTCATGGCTGCAGTCGCTCCTCTCAGCTGGGTGTGCCTCTGCTGCATGTGCTGGCTAGACTCCTCCCACTTCCATGGGAGGCACTTCCTGGTTCTGAGGTCATCATCCAGCACCAGGAAGTGGAATTTCTCTGTTCTTTTGCACCCATTCGCTAATTGCGACTCAGTCGCAATTTGCGATTCCTGGTTGCAAATTCTGATTCGGTTACACCCCCATGCGCAATTTAGGTAATCGCAATTTGCGATTTTGCAAATTGCGATGCGACTCACTACCGAATCGCAAAATTGGTCTGCTATTTGTTCATTCATTCTGTTTTGCGAGTCGGTAATTGCAAATCGCATGGACTCGCAATTCCTGACTCTCAAATTTTTATCTTCGTACATGTGGCCCTAAATGATTTAAAGACTCAACCAAAAGTAACAAAAAAAAAACAAGATCAAAGTAGTTGGAGAAACATCACGCTACACCCATAGTATATGAAATAAAATGAATAATTTCAGTTTAGTCAATATACTCCATAAATTAATATCCAAAACACAAGTCAATTTTTTCCCATTTTCAGCATTTTACCTTGTACACAAGTGTTCATCTGCACCATGAAGACATCTTTCCAAGTACCTTGCAATGTTTTCCCAGGGCATATGACTACACCAAGTAAGCATCTTGGTGTATATTCTCATGGAAGCAGAAGACTGTTGCCAAGTGTCCAATTTATTGCTGAACATTCATGACAGTTGTCCATACAACAATTAATCTAGAAGTCTGTCTTTTTAATGTCCTTTTACAAACTTTAGAAGAATTCAAAGAGAATTAAAAAACGATTGAGCAGGATCAGTGGTGTTATTAGAATGAAGTAATTATTCACAAAGCAGGGTGACACCACTGCCTAGTAATGCTCAAGCAAATTCATTTGCCACTGATTAGATTCTATGAATTGTAAAACAAGGCCCTTTATTATTTCAATACAACACATGTTTGCAACAATTTTGTGATCAACTCAAATCACAAGAATTTGTCTAATACATTACATAGTTCCAAAGATTCTTTTATGTAGCTTCATGAACCATTGAGGCAGCAGCTGCTGCTTTTATCACAGTCTGACAGAGGATTTAAAAGATTCTGTTGCCTATGTGTTAAGGCATTCTGCCATGATGATTTAGCATTACAGAACGACCAGCAACAAATGGGCAGTAAAAAAGGAAAACAATGAAAATCAGTGAATTGGTGTTATGTCTTCTTCTAGTTCTTAGATACTTTCTACAAATTCTCTGGATTGGAAGAACCCACATAGACGGGTATTGTTAATAATATACTGTTTACATCATGAAGGAATCATAGGTGAAGCAAAACTTATTTAAAATATTGCGGACCAATGGGCATTTTGTGCATAATTATCCACAGTTACTGAAACCAGAGATGCACAGGATCATCCAGGCTCAACTGGGAACTTCATTAACTACATTCTTTTGAAGTTCCATGTTATCCAAATAAGGGCAAAATACAATTAGAGCTGCTAGAGTTCCCAGCACATTTTGTGTGGCAAATAGCCCACCTTTAATATCTGATGATGTTACATCCTATGATGTATAGCTGGGCTTGGGTCCAGGCCCAGCTCTCCCTGTGTTGCTGCATCGTTCTTGCGCCTATCTTCTCCTTGCTTTTTCCTTCCTCTTTTGTGTGCCTTCTCCTTGCTTTTCTCTCGTTTTTACTGCTTTTGCCTTTCTTTTTTCCCATGGCTATTTGTGTACCTTCTCTTTGATTTTCCCTCATTTTCGCTGCTTTCTCCTTGCTTTTCCCCCTGTTTCTGTGTGCCTTTTCCCTGATTTTTCGTCATTTTTACTGCTTTCTCCTCGCTTTTTCCCTTATTGCCACTCCTGCCTGCGCCTGCTATTTACTGCCTCCTGCCTAGCCCTATCAATGCGCTCCCAGTGCCCCTTCCTCCTACCAGGACCAATGGCAAGCCCGTCCATGCCCGTCTGTGCCTCTATCACGCCCAGTGCTAGGACCCCTGGTTCCCGGCTCACCATCAGATACAATGACACCACCCTCCACACCCTAAACCGACCTAGCAAGCGCTGCTGCCACGCTACACTGCACTCAAGGGTAGGATCGTTTTCCTGCACCAGATGCACCTTATCCTGCCCAACCACCGTCATGCCACACAGCACCACGCCGAACTCTCACCACAACACGCCAGAAGCAGCACACCAACTCCACTACCTGTTCCTCAACACATGCTTGATGTGCAAGCACTCCACCGAACTATGGGACCTCTTGGGCCAGATGTAGGAAACTATTTGCGACTCGCAAACGGCAAAAATTGCCGTTTGCGAGTCGCAAATGTGAGTTTCCTATGCAGAAATGCATTTTGCGAGTCGGGACCGACTCGCAAAATGCATTTCCGACTCGCAAATAGGAAGGGGTGTTCCCTTCCTATTTGTGACTCGCAGTGGGATGCATTTCCATTCGGTCGCAAATGGAGTCGCAGTTACCATCCACTTCAAGTGGATGGTAACCCACTCGCAAATTGGAAGGGGTCCCCATGGGACCCCTTCCACTTTGTGAATGGACCCAAAAATATTTTTTCAGGTCAGGGAGTGGTCCAAGGGACCACTCCCTGCCCTGAAAAAATACCGAAACTAAAGGTTTCGTTTTTTTTTTTTAAGTGCAGCTCGTTTTCCTTTAAGGAAAACGGGCTACACTTAAAAAAAAAAAAATTGCTTTATTTAAAGCAGTCACGAACACGGAGGTCTGCTGACTACAGCAGGCCTCCATGTTTGCGAGTGCCTTGACTCGCTATGGGGCCGCAATTTGCGACCCACCTCATGAATATTCATGAGGTGGGTCATTGCGAGTCGCAGTCGGTGTCTGAGACACCGTACTGCATTGCAAATTGCGACTTGCAATTTGCGAGTCGGATGGACTCGTAAATTGCAAGTCGCAATTTGCAATATTGCTACATCTGGCCCCTTGTCACTACCCTCATGCCTGACATCCTTATCTTCACCAAAACCTGGCTCAAACCCACATGCACCTTAGACATTGCCACAGCAATCCCTGATGGATATAAAATCACTCACAAAGACTGCACCAGCAAGCCAGGAGGAGGAACAGCCATAGTACACAAAGAAATCATATGGGGCACCACCTCCACCAGCAACACAACCACCCCGATGGAGCACCTAAACTTCAAGCTCCGCAAGGATGATAAAGTTACCATCAGAGATACCCTAGCCTAGTAACCCCCAGGCCCATGCACATCATCACAGACTTCATGATGCTCCTAGCTTTAGAATCCAAGGACTACATCTTCCTCGACGATGACCCCAATGACAACAACACTGCACACCTACAGTATGAGCTGCCTTGAATGAAACCAGATTGTTCATTACCCTATGCACCCTGCAGGACACATGCTGGAACCCATCTTCACCTCCTGCAGCCACGTCACATACAGCCACATCACACAACTCACATGGACTGACCACTCCATCATTCACTTCAACATCACCCTCAAGACAACCAGCATTGAGCACTGAGCAAAGTTTCAGAGACCAACTAGACTAACACCCTCACCACCTCCATCCCCACCACTGCCACCGACCTCGAACAAGGAGGAAAGAACTTCAACGCCTGGATCACAAACTGTGCTGACAGCATCATCCCCATCAAAAGCAGCATCCAGAGAAAACCCTCCAAAAAGGCCAGCTGGTACACCCCTGAACTCAGAACAGTTGAATGAGACAGCAAACAGCTAGAGAAGAAGTGGTATGTCAGCATAGACACCTCCAAAAGGGCAGCTGTCAATACCTACTTCAACCTCTACAACTGCCTGCTGAGAGCAATAAAGAAGTCAGCATTAGCCACTCGTATCCAAACCTGCAGCAACAACACCAACAAACTCTTTAACATCGCTAAGGAATCTCCAACCTGGTGGCTAGTGAAAACAACTTCACACTCTCACAGGAGCTGTGCGACAACCTTGCTGATTTCTTTCACAACAAGATTGCAACCATATACAGGAACTTCAAACTTCAACCTACACCTATGGACTTCATCAACAGAGCTGCCACCACCACAACCAACACTAACTACACCACAGACTAACCACTTAGAATCTTCTCTCCAGTTAGGACACCACATCCACCATGAAATCAATCCACTCGGGAGCACCTGCATACCCTTGCCCACACCACTTCTTCTATCCTGGAAATCAAAAGATCGTCCAGGAACTCATCACTCTACTCAACACCTCCATCACCACCACAAACTTCCCCGACACTTTGAAACAAGCCAAAGTCAAACCACAACTCAAAAATCCCACAGCAGACCCCAGCATTCTCAAAAACTACCACCCAATCTCCCTGTTCCCTTTCCCAGCTAAGGGACTAGAGAAAGTCATCAACAAGCAACTCATGACCTACCTGGAGCAGAATCAGCTCCTCAACACCTCCTAATCTGGCTTCTGCAATTATCACAGCATCAAGACCATCCTGATCGCAGCCACAGACGACATTCCAAATCCTCCTTGACTGAGGAGAAACAGCAGGCCTGGCCCTCCTCAACCTCTTGGAAGCCTTCGATACCATATCTAACCATACACTATTCAAAAGATTCCGCCACATTGGCATACAAGGGGGTACACTCAGATTGATCACCTCCTTTCTTCCTGGAAGAACCCAGAGGATTCATTCACCTCCTTTCACCTCAGAACCAAAAGACATCACCCAAGGATAATCCCTCAGCCCCAGGCTTTTTAACGCATTTGACCCCGATAGCCAACATTGTCAGATCCCACAGCCTCTTACGCTGATGACACCCACCTCACCCTCTCCCTCACTCATGACCCCATCACCACTAAAACCAACTTCCACAGATGAATGGCAAGCGTTGCCGACTTGATGAAAGAAAACTGCTTGCTGCTAACCACAATCATGACTGAAGTTCTTATCTTTGGCAAGATCAGCAACACATGGACCAATTTGTGGTGGCCTTCAGAACCAGGACCCTCACCCACTCCCTCTGAACATCCCAAAAACCTCAGAATCATCCTTTACAACAGGCTCACCATGGAATCACAGAATTGCACAGTTTCCTCTGCCTGCTTCTTAACTCTGTGCATGCTACGTAAGATCTTCAAGTGGCTACCCCCGCACATAAGACACACTGTGGCACAGGCCCTCATCACCAGCTTGACTGGGGGCATATAATGGTCTCTTCCATGCCCTCCTGATACTCTTTACTTCCATTACAAATTGGCTACGGCCCAATGCTCACGTTACGGCTTCTCTGCTTTGGAGTGCTTTTTCTTCCACAACAGAAGCGCAGTCTTCTATGAGGACTGACACTGAATTTGCTTACCAAACATTAACGATTCTACGATTAACTCCTTTATTCGTACGTACAGTCTTGAAAAAGTCATCTTAGATGAAACACGTGTCGGCTGATTCTATTTCATCTGGAATAAAGTACATTCAATCAACTGATACTTTACCAGACGTAGATATATTTTTCTTGTACAATATGCCAATGGACTTCTCTCAAGGTCTCATGTGTCTTTCCTCCTGATAGACTCTATTGTTGTATGTGTATGTAGGGAATTTCCCTGCATGTTTTGACACTGTTTGGTGGTTCAGTGTTACTATCAGTTGAGCTCAGTTTCCTTTGATTGTGTGGTACTGGTGGGAAGTGCGGCAGCCCCTGTACCACAGCCACCTACTCTATTGCCGTACTCTCATTTTTTAGAATGTTCCCTATGCTTCATCAAAGGGAGACTGGACAGTCGAGGAAGATATCTCCACATGTTAAAGTATATGGAACATTCTAACAAAATATTTAACTCGAAGATGAATATTAAAAATATTTTTACATTAAATAGTAATGTAAATTAATTGTATGTACTTACTTTAACTGCAGAACAAATTGAAAAGAATGTTACAGCACTGTGAAATTAATTATGAGCTAGCACGTTAATTAATGGAAATATAGGAAAATACATCACCTGCTAGAACCCTTATTTCTTTCAACATTAGTCCAACGGAGATCTCTGGCCTGGTGAATGTGCCTTAATTTTTAGTGGCAATGAAATATGCCACCCACGATTACTGGTCAGCGCATGTGAATTTGTTTCTAATCATGTGCCAGGCATGGATTATTAAACATTTTTAAACAATTCCCTGCACACATTTTTTAGCGACCATAAGAGTGTAGTTAAGCTATCTTATTCGTGAACGTTTGACACAATGGGTAGGAAGATGATACTTCTGGGTTGTGTGTATGCCCTTCCAACTGGCCCTGTGATTGAAAACATTTTGGAGGGGCTCGTTGTGCTGCCAAAAGGAGATCTGCCTGTGATGAAGGAGTAGCCGGATGGAATTGCAATCCAGTGGTAGCTTATGTGAAACGCTTCCTGTTTTTATTTCACAATGGCATAGCACCTATGTACATCCCTTAAGAACAGGATTATGTAACTAGTCTTCAACCTCACATTAAGATGTTGTGGAGGGTGTTACCGTTTAGAATAATGTAAGGGGTGAAGGAAGTAGGGGTTTTTAATGTGTATTGGATTTTGAGGGGAGGGTTTCCCTTCTTTCCTTAATTGCCTCTAAATTCCTTTTTTGATGCGATACTAAGAGTTGGCCTGTATAACCAACTGAAATTTTTACCCTCTGCCATTTATCTCGGTACTCTTGTACTACTTGAGCTCTGCTAAGTGGTTTACCAATGTAGCTTCATGAGAAAAGTGCACTGTTGTGTGAATTAGACAGGGAGTTGAATTAAAGACAGCTTTTAGTATGCTGTAAGGGCATTATTAGTACACAACCATGCCATTTAGATTATGTAATGTCCCTGCCAAATTCCAATATATTATGAATGACAGTTTCTACTATTTTGATCTTCTTGGCAACTCTTCAGAAGCATCAGAAACGTGAAGACAGTGTCACAGAGATTATTTATGGACAACAATAAAGTACTAGTAGTTCTAAAATAGCCAGTCCCCAAGATGGAAAAGGATAGTCAAAGATTCACAGGTTTTGTCAACTTTTACAGACAACTCATTCACCTGTTTTCTTCTCTCATTTTTCTGATAACCCTTTTAATGGGCTTGTTAAATCATTTTTTTACTGAGAAATAGCATCGGTTCAGCTTATGCTTCTAATTTAATCAATTCAAAATTGAAGTGTGCTTCTTTTAAATTACTTAAATGTAGTGTAGAAGTATTTGAAAGAACAAATGTTACATTGGGGTCAGGCGGCCCTGATATCAACTCACCCACCCTGGATTGCAATACGTTAGAACTTATCTATCTAGGATGACCAGATATTTAAAAAAAACATAAAATCCGGGACATTACACTAAAATAGAAGAAGGACTACAACTTTTTATCAGCCAAGTGGCACAGAATGACAGTCCACATTAACCTAGAATAACAGACGAGGCACCGCGGAAATAAATAAAGTTCAATTTTTAAAACCATCATCACACCTTGTCAATTAAATTGCTTTCTGGAAACAGCTACCAACTAGTTCTGCTTTGGAACATAAAAAAATGTGCCTCCCTCAGTTTTCAGTTGACCCACTATAAAAACTGGGACATGAGTCAAATTTGCTGAATCTGCCGGGACAGCTGCTGAAAAACCGGTACTGACCCGGCAAATTCATGATGACTGGTCACCTTATATCTAGTACACTTTTTGCCATGTTTAATGCAAGATATGCAAATATATGTTAAAACCTGTGATGTGTGTATGCAAGCTATGAGCAATTGTTCACACAATTTTGGTTTGATTTAACCATTACCCATATCTTCTCTTCTAGTGCTTGCCATATGATTTCTATGGATTACATGACTGATTTGCTCACTTCTTCATCATATACAATATTGTTGGTTATTGATTTCGTAAGTTAGATCAGATAATTCATACTTTTAAAGAAGGGTCCTTCTTCTCAGACATAAGCTATTTAACCCATGAAAGAAATAGTATGCAAGCATGGATTACAAACTACTCTCTTTTTGGACCAAGAGACAAAATGAACTCCTAAATTCGAGACTATTTTATTGAAATTGAGAGGCTTATTATATACAATTACCACCCTGAAACGGATAGCAAGACTGAACAAGTCAACCTACTACCGGGCAATACCTACATGGCTCTGTACAGAACTTTAAGAAGACTGGTTACAATGGATTCCAATAATATTATTTGTATGGAATAACTCTGCACAACTCGCTCAAGGCGCCTATTGTACATATGGCTTACACCCACATATGTTTCCTATTCACATTGCTCTTTCTTCAATCTGTTCTGCTAGTGTTCTTATGCTCAAACTGAAATCCATTCACAAGAAGTTGGTGACACTCCTGACTGCAGCCAAACTGGGGTAAGAAATATTTGCAGATGTACATTGAATATTCTCTTCTCAATATAAGGTTGGCGACTTGGTATGGCTTTCTCGCTTTTTGTCACTCCCAGATTTCTGCTCTGAGCTCAAACAACTACTTGTAAGGCCTCCTTTAATTACAGCAGTTCTGTCTCGTGCAGCAGTGCGACTTTCCCTCTCCTCTCATTAGAATATCTATTCACTCTTACAAGAGTTTCTGATTCCCCATTTTCCCAAGTCCTCAACTGAAAAACTTACCGACTGAGGTGTGGGATGCTGGTGGAGTACTGAAAATGCACGGGATTGCAAGTCTTTTGTTCCAGACACAATTTTGCCTTCACACGCTGCAAACGTTACCAAGTGCCAGCAGGGAGCAAGGTCGGATTAGGTCAGAAAATAGCCCCAGGCACTAAAATAAAACCGGACCCCTTTGCAAATCAGATAGCTAAAAAGTGGCCCACATTTGCAAATAAGGGACTTATGAATTTGTAAAGACACACTGTATAGGTGTTTTGCAAAGTATGGGAGACTGCATGCATTTGTACTTACCACAAACAATGTGTGTTGTAATATCAGGAAAACCATCGTAAAAACTGCCCAGCAGGCCACAAACAGCCAAAAAAGACCCACTCACTGCCCTGTCAGACCAGCCCCTCTAGCACTACCTGATTGTTGGAGGCGAGTCCGACACTGGCAGGGAAAAAACTTACAGTATAATCTCGGCGTGTTTAATCCAGTGCTCTCCTCTACACGAAAAGCCTCAGGCTGCCAAATATGTGGCCGGTGCCTGAATAATGGTGTTGACCACAGTATTCTGGCCTTTAAGAGTCTTGGCCATGTTAACCAACAGCACCAATTAGACCGAGCCTTTCCCACAGTGGTATTAAAGCCCCTGACCATAATACAGCACACCCTCACTGCACAGAACTGGACCAAAATATATTACATTTATTGAAAGATGTCTGTAATTAAACTATACATGAACATTTAAATGAAAAGGTGCCCCCGTGCAATTTCATAAAACTATCACATCGGCTGTCAATACATTCAAGAATGTCATGAAAAAAAAGAAACTAAAACATGGGCAGGGCAGATATAAGTCCCAGGCAATAAGTCCAGTATCAACAGCCAAAGGTGAAAGCAACATAGGTCCATGTTTAATGCAAAATTAACACAGAGGGCGGAGTTGGTGACCTATTACTTCCAATCGTGTGTTGGTATGTGAACAGTAATTTAACAAACCTTAATGACTGCTCTACTGCATATCTGCTGCAGATGCTAACTCCCCTCCAATGGGACATACGTCCCTCGGGCCCTTTGGCCATTCACAACCTCCAGTTTCCACCATCCTTTTCATAGTGGCGAACCTGCCATGTAAAGGCTGGTGGAAGCACAGTGCTGGGAGCCATGGGGGG
Source organism: Pleurodeles waltl (assembly GCF_031143425.1). Taxonomy (NCBI): domain Eukaryota; kingdom Metazoa; phylum Chordata; class Amphibia; order Caudata; family Salamandridae; genus Pleurodeles; species Pleurodeles waltl. The sequence goes on along the minus strand of NC_090436.1, from coordinate 794,003,481 downwards.
GGGGGGCTGCACTGCCCCGTCCATGCCAAAAACCCTCAGAACGCCCACTGTCAGCTTTGCAGGCAGTGCGCATTCCGTGGGTGTTGGTGTGCTATGGTATTGGCAGCCCTGCAAGTTTGGAGGTCGTCTCGTCTGACCGCCAAACTTGTAAAGAGCCCCTTAGTCCATCACTATAAGTCCTATTGTGATAGCGCTTCCTCTTGTCTCTCTGGTACAGCGAGTTGCAGCTTCAAAATCTCCCTACAATGTCTGGCATTTGTGGCACTGTGGTCGTGCCTGGGCAGCAAGCGCCGTGTCCACCCAGTGCTGATCATCTCTTGGCCCTTTACTTGCCTACCAGGGCCCCCTGTCTCTTCCACATTTACTACTGAAACATATGCCTTCGAGTGGAAAGATTGTAAGGTTGGGTCGAAGATTGATGCAGAGTTTGTAGTACCTCATAATATTTTACAAAGTGCAGTTTGTTAATAGGTGCATATACTTTAATATAATTGCAAATAAATAAGAACCATATATTTTTAAAAAAATATTATTTAAACATAATAACACAAATAGTAATCAAAACTAAGTATAATTACAAATTCTTGATATTACAAAATGTTTAAAAATTATATAATAGCAACATTGAAACGAAAAGTGTAAACAATACTATAAAAATAATAAGAACAAATTATTTACATTAAACTAACTTTTACAACTAACAATATAAATTAAACATTTACAAAAAAAAATCTGTTAAGAACATTAAACTTGGAGGGGTGAAATTCCCTACTCCCACTCCTCCCTGATCAACAGTTGGGAAAGTGTTACATCTTGGTGTGGTTAGCTTTGCTATTCCCACTCCAACTTCAGCAACAGTAGGGAAATTGTTGGGCTTTAGATGGCCAGGTTTACCATTCCCACTCAAACATACGCAACAACAGGGAAAGTGATGGACTTTGGAGGGGGTAGAGTTATTGTTCCTACTGCAATTTCAACAACAGTAGGCAAAGTGTTGGGATTTGGAAGGTCAGATTTACTCTTCCAACTTGACCCTGAACAAGACTAGGAGCAGTGTTGGACTGAGGGGTTTGATTTGCTACTCCTACTACAACATAAGCAACAATGGAGAAGTGCTGGATTTTGGAGGGCTCAGAACTACTATGCTCGCTCCAGTGTAAGTAACAATAAGAACAATATTAAACTATAGAAATCTCACATTTAATTTTCCCCATCTGAAAGTAATACAAAAGAAATTACATATGTGTAAAATACATACACAGAACAGTTATTTCTATAAAACATATTTTTACATTATTTAATTTACATACAATATTAAAAACTAAAGAAACACACTATTAACATAGCAAATTGTACATACAATGATATTCAATATATGATAGTTAAAAAAATGAAAAAAGATGGAAAAAATCCTTCCCACCATATTACCCTAAATTTCAAGCAACCACAAATTCCAATTAAATTCATAATTAAAAAAATTAGAATACAAAGGGCTTTAGATCTTGGCGGAGGAAATACTCCATCACAAACGTGACATATATTCCATCCGCTGTATTACGATCCTAATAGGAGATAATGGGATCGTAATATGGAGGACAGAGCATTTCCCTCCGCCGAGACCTAATTCAGGCCCAAAGTCTTTAAAAATAATACCACTAATAAATTATTTCTTTATGCAGTTATCTGTTAAATAACTGAAACACAAAAAAAACGAATTAAAAAATGCAAAAACGTTCCACCCTTTTCCCCTACAAACCCAACAACCCGCCAGAAAGTTGACATAAAATTAAAAAAACTATAAAACAATCACCAAATAAAAACAATAAACAGCAATCAAACGTGCTTAACAATAAAATTATAAAAATGATAACACAAAAACTAATGATCAAACTAAGGGCCTCATTATGAGCTTGGCCGTTGGACCACCGGACTGCCATGTTGACAGCCTTAAAAAGAACGCTGCGCCAGCGGTCCCCAGACCGCCATATTACAAGCTATACAGACAGGACTGCCATCTTCCAAGAAAAAAAGGCAGACCACCAGCGGCGCCGTGGCCTGTAACTAGGCGGTGTGACCGTCAGCACCGCAGCCAAACACTGAGCATATTACAAACACACAGCTGCTGTAGCAGTCTCCTTGCGGCAGTCACCCAATGGTGGTCGACCACAAAGGTCCACGTCCACCAAAGTAACAGACTAGTGCACATTGGATAAATTAAAAAACAACCCAGCTGACGCACATTGGCCAAGTGGACACACCTGCAAATCACACCATAAAACACACCCCTCCACAGACCACAATCCTTTGCATTTCCACTGCAAGACAGATGACACATCTTGTAGTCCATGTTTTGTCTAAAAGCACCCTTTTTTCCCCAATCCCACTGTCATCCATTTCAATTTCCAGTCATGTCACAGTTCAAAAATCATGTTTTGAGTTGAGAATCAGGGTGGATAAATCATTAGAGTAGAGCCACACCCGTTTGGAGCCCAGGTTCAGCACACTCCGCTCAGTAGGAAAATGGAAATGTGGGACAGGATAGTTGACAGAGTGAATGCTGTAGGCACCACCCTGAGCACAAACGAGGACATCAGGAAGAGGTGGAACGACTTGAGGTGCAAGGTGCAATCCCTGGTCTTCAGGCACCAGCTGCAGGCCAAGGAGACTGACGGGGGCCTCCCTGGTGCCCCATTACAACTCTTCCCCTGGGCCATCCAGCATCCTGAGGGCTTGATAGGAATACCTGAGGGAGTGGAGTCTGGTAATACACAACACAAAAACTGTCACAAAACTGTAATTTCCTGCATGCTCACCGCTCAGCTTTGCCACTGTCTTTTTCAAGTATTTAACCAACATTCAATACCCAGAATATCTGAATGTTAACACTGTCAGTGTGTTTTGTTGGACCGAACAGCACAGCTACCAAAGCCCATCACATGCCATATGTCCAAATGGTGCCTGTAAGTCTCACAATATCAAAAAATCATCCCAGGACTCATGGTATGTCTCAACATGTAAATGTATGCCCAAACCTAAATGCAGTCTGCATACGGACATGTAATACACAAGATTTGTCTAGTGCATGTAGTAGAGAAAGTTACCGAACTGCAACTCCCAGGTGGCCCTATGTCTGTAACTCCAACCACCAACCCAGTGATCTCTTGCTTAAATACCCCTGTTTGCTGACTCTCAATTTGAAGTGTACTTACCTGGGAGCATACCATGTGTATAGTGTGCGTAGTAGAGGGTGTGGCCTGACTGCAACTCCAAGGAGGCCCTATTTATGTAACCCCACCCACCAGCCCAGTGTTCACTTGTCCAATTGAAGTTTACTCATCTGGGAGGATACCATTTGTCAATGTGTGAAGTAGAGGGAGTGACATTGCTGCAACTCCCAGGAGGGAGTAACTCTCACCACCAGCCTAGTGGTCACTTGCTCAAATACACCTGTTTGTAATCTCTCCAATGCGCTTCACTCACCTGGGAGTATACCATTTGTCAAGTGTTGGGAAATAGAGGGAGTGACCTGACTGCTTAGCCCAATAGGCCCTGTTTCCATAACTCCAACCACAAGCCCAGTGTTCAATTGCCCAAATACACCTGTTTGTTAACTCTCAAATGCTGTTTATTCACCTGGGAGTGATGATAACAAATCCCAGAAGCCCCTGTTTCTGTGACTTCAACCACCAGCCTAGTGTTCTCTTGCCCAAATACACCTGTTTGTAACCTCTCTAATGCTCTTCACTCACCTGGGAGTATTCCATTTGTCAAGTGTTGGGAGGTAGAGGGAGTGACCTGACTGCAATAGGCCCTGTTTCTGTAACTCCAACACCCAGCCCAGTGTTCAAATGCCCATGGACACCTGTCTGTTAACTCTCAAATGCTGTTTACGTACCTGGGAGAATGCTATTTGTCAAGTGCGTGAAGTAGAGGGAGTGACCTGACATCACATCCCAGGTGCCTCTGTCTCTGTAACTCCAACTACCATCCTAGTGTTCATTTGCCCAAATACCACTGTCTGTTAATTCTCAATTCAAGTGTACTCACCTGAGAGTGATCAAAATACAGATCATGCTCAACTCAGAGACATGTCTGTCTACCTAGCTCATTCTTGACTTGCCAACCCATGATGAAATTATTGAGAATAGGAATGACACCTTACCCAGTGAATGCAGTAAGTATTCCTAAGGCCTCAAGATGCATTACCAGATTGGTATTGGCAGAAAACAAATGGAAAAAGCACTGTGTACACGAAGACTCCAGCCAGATATACAACAATGTCCTGGGTTTGCCTGCATCCCATTCAACTAGGTCTCCAAATGGACAAAGCCATATCTTGCCTCTCCACTGTGTTTGCTGCACTCGTGGTAAAATGCCATTTTCAGGCCATCTTCCAAAGTGCAACTGATCTGCTCATCTCATCATTGGCTTGAGTCAAATTGGGTTAGCATGCTTCACACGTCATGTTAAATCACCCAATACCATGGTCACTTGGCACAGATGGATTACCTACAACTTAACATTGTCCAAGATCTCTGCTTACTAGAACACAAAACCTTTGGAGGTAGGTGTCACAATTCAACCAGTAACAATGTATGTTTTTGATCAACAGGTGGATCTGCAGCTGGGCACATGGAGGCCACGGAACAGACTACCACAACCTCCCTTGGATGATGTCATCAGTGACGACAACACTCCTGGACTTCTGAATGTGGAGGACGGCTCTGGCCCATCTGGGCAACCAGGTCAGATGGCAGAAGTGAGTCTCCCTGTGTCCACAATGTCACCTCCCAGCCCTCTTCCATCTACATAATAGGAAACCATTCGCCCCCTCAACCTGTGTCTCTAGCACAGTGCCCACCATCGTGTGCCCCTCAGGCCTGGATCCTGAGTTTCAACACAACATTTCAGACAATGAGGGTCCAGGAAGAAGTTGGAGAGGGCACCCTGTGGCAAAGGCACAGGCACAGGCCCCTGGGGGTAAGGTGTGTGGGGGGGAAGTTGTGGGCCAGCAGGGTGAGGCCACTCGGGCTGCTCTTGGCCAGGACACCATTAGCCACATCTTAGGGATATATCAGGAGTCGCAAGGTATGATGGGCCAGGTGACAATCGTACGGCCTGTGAGTTGGTAAGGAGCTCGCTTTCTTTTCACAGAAAACGTCAGTATATTCTGAATACTGTGATGGCAGATCAATTTCCTTCTCGAGTGCAGTAGCAATAGAGTGTTGAAGATTTCCTTCTTTGTCTCGTCTTGGTTGAAAAGGTTTTTTGCACAAGAGGAAGAAGAAAAACGCAAAACCTGGTTGCGCCAGTCTATGCATGGATTGTGTAACATTAACCACGGCATTCCTAAAATAAAACCATATTGGGGTGCTTGGATTATATCGAAGCGATTGATCTCACAATGGTTCTGATTCTCATCATCTTTGCAAATCATTTGTACTCGTGAGGTTTTTTGGGAACGGGGCCTCCTGCCAATTCACTACCATCAACTGCATAAACAACTTCAGGAACTGTCTAGTGCAGTTTGTTGGTCCACAAAATTTCCTGTTGCCCCTGAATCAATTAGAACTTGTACATTATTGCCCTCATTCCAACATTGGCGGTAAAAGCCGCTTACCGCCGTGCAGAAGACCGCCAACACACCGCCACGGCAGCGGAATTCCGCCACGGTCATTATGACCCACAGCTCGGAATCCGCCAAAATTGAGATACCCAGACAAGTCCGCCACACCAAAGGTCAGTGCTAAACTGGTGAAAACAAAACCTCCACCGTCACGCCAACAGAAATATGTCCTATCACGACCCATGAATCCATGTGGTGGTCTATCAACCGCGGTATTCCATTGGCGGTGCACACCGCCGTGCTCAAAATACACACACTTGATACACATACACACACCACTCCCACACACCCAATACAATACCCCTATGACCACAATTGCAACAGAAGGCCAGAGAGAGACACCACAATCTACAACCAAGCATCCACAGGCACACAATACCTATACCCACATACCATCCACGCACCTCACACAACACACCACTAAATATCACCCCACACATCACCCACACCACCCCATGGCACCGCAAATACACCCCAGGTTCTCTGAGGAGGAGCTCATGGTCATGGTGGAGGGAATCATTCGGGTAGAGCCACAGCTATTCGGATCACAGGTGCAGCACACCTCCATTGCTAGGAAGATGGAGCCATGGCGAAGAATCGTGGACAGGGTCAACACAGTGGGACAGCACCAAAGAAATAGGGATACCATCAGGAAGAGGTGGAACGACCTACAGGGGAAGGTGCATTCCGTGGTATCAAGACACCACATCGTGGTTCAGAGGACTGGCGGCGGACCCCCACCTCCTCCCCCACAACTAACAACATGGGAGGAGCAAGTCTTAGCTATCCTGCATCCTGAGGGCCTCGCAGGAGTAGCTGGAGGAATGGACTCTGGTAAGTCAAAGCTGAACGACTATATCCCCACCCTACCTGCATGCCATCACATGCCCCCACCCTCGCCCTCACCCCAATCACTCCAACTCCTCACAAATGTTCCAATATCACAAACCACACATCCCAAAACCAAGCCCTGCATGCAAAAACAAAGCATGGACACCCATCACCAATGAATGGCCACTGCACATACCCATACACCCCCCTAAACCATCATCACACAAGGTCCCACACAGGAATGCAAGCACTGGGGTACATGGTCACCCACCCATTGCACACCATGGCACACACAGATGCAATAATCATACTTTTACACCCCTGCAGAAGCCCTGCAGGAGCCCTACCCAACATCACCGCACAAGAGGGTCCAGACATGTCCACACCACCAACAGAAGGGGCCACAGTGATGACAGCAGCTCTGTCCAACTGGATCTAGATGACCAGCCCGGCCCATCTGGGACCTCGGGAGAGTCGGTTCCCCTCACACTGGCACAGGCCACCACAGAGCTTCCCCCCTCTGGAAACACCAGCACAGCACCCACCCAGCGGGCCCATACCTCTGTCCCCAGGACACGTCAAGCAGCAGTGTGTCCACCACTACAGGGAACCCAGGATCACCCACCACTCCAACAACAACAAGGGACCTGGGGGCAGTGGTAGTGGACACACTGTTCAGGGGACAGAGGCCCAGGGAAACAGGGGAACTGGGAGGGCTGCTGTGCGACAGGGGGAGGACAGGCCCAGGGAACCCACTCTCCACGAGGCCCTCTCCAACATCATGGGAGCGTACCATCATTCCCAGGAGACGATGGCAACGGTACTGGCCAAGTTTCAGGAGACCCAGCGGCTGCAGGAGGAACAGTATTTGGGCTTCAGGGAGGAACTCAGATCCATCAATTCCACCCTGGGCACCATCGTAGGGGTGCTGAAGGAAGGCCTCAACACCAGGAGGGACACTGTGGCACAACAAGGGGGCCCTGACACTAGCCTGGACGATGAACTGCCCACCACCTCCACCAGCACTAGTGAACAGGAGGCACCGCCACAGCACCACCACACAAGCACCCTACCCCTTGCAGAGGGAGAACCACCCCACAAATGGTCCCTGAGATCCAAAACAAAGACAAAGAATGATGCCAAGACCCCCGCCAAGAAATGAGACCACCCCGAATGTCATCCTTTTGTCCCACCTTGTCACCCTGTCCATCCTCAAACTGCCCCAGCTCAATTTCCTATTCCCCTTTGGATAATGTACCTGTGAGACTAATAGACTGGACTCTGCCATGGACATTCCTCCACCATCACCCCTCACCATTTTACAACCCCCTCCAATATTGAGCACTTAATTAAACACCCTTAAAGCACAAAACAATCTGGAGTCTGTCTGTGATTTCGAAAATGTGTATTAGCAATTACAGTGACAAAATGCTCTTTCAATTGTAATGTCAACATACCAATGTCACACAGCTCTAGTCCATGAGGAAGCAAAGCAGATGTCCCACAGTGGGACCCACATCTGTGAAATCGTAAGGGAAAGTGACAACTCAGTGACCATACACTGGGTGAAAAGGACAGACAGTAGAGAGGTAGTAGTGTTAAAGTACATGTAGTAGGCAGGTTTGTCTTCTTACCTGTGTCTCACTGGAAGTATTGCAGGATCACAGAGTTCCTGTTGTCGATGTCCTCTTCTTCTGCTTCCTCGTCTTCGCTGTCCACAGGCTCCACAGCTGCCACAACACCTCCATCTGGACCATCCTCCTGCAGAAAAGGCACCTGTCGTTGCAAAGCCAAGTTGTGAAGCATACAGCAGACCACGATGATCTGGCAGACCTTCTTTGGTGAGTAGAATAGGGAACCACCTGTCATATGGAGGCACCTGAACCTGGCCTTCAGGAGGCCGAAGGTCCGCTCTATAATCCTCCTAGTTCGCCCATGGGCCTCATTGTAGCGTTCCTCTGCCCTTGTCCTGGGAGTCCTCTCTGGGGTCAGTAGCCATGACAGGTTGGGGTAACCAGAGTCACCTGCAAATGGCGAGGTACAACTGTTAAACACACACTAACTCTTAGGGATATCCCCAGACCCGGACAACTATTCCCACTGATTTGGATCCAGGTGCTCACCTAAATAGCCACACACGGTGCCTCTGGAGTTGCCCCATCACATAAGGGATGCTGCTATTTCGCAGGAAGTAAGCGTCATGCACTGAGCCAGGGAATTTGGCATTAACATGGGAGATGTACTGGTCTGCCAAACACACCATCTGCACATTCATTGAATGGTAACTCTTCCAGTTTCTGTACACCTGTTCACTCCTGCGGGGGGGGAACAAGGCCACATGTGTCCCATCAATGGCACCTATGATGTTGGGGATATGTCCCAGGGCATAGAAGTCACCTTTCACTGTAGGCAAATCCTCCACCTGAGGGAAAACGATGTAGCTCCGCATGTGTTTCAGCAGGGCAGACAACACTCTGGACAACACGTTGGAAAACATAGGCTGGGACATCCCTGATGCTATGGCCACTGTTGTTTGAAATGACCCACTTGCAAGGAAATGGAGTACTGACAGCACCTGCACTTGAGGTGGGATTCCTGTGGGATGGCGGATAGCTGACATCAGGTCTGGCTCCAACTGGGCACACAGTTCCAGGATTGTGGCACGATCAAGCCTGTAGCTGATGATTACATGTCGCTCCTCCATTGTCGACAGGTCCACCAGCGGTCTGTACACCAGAGGATGCCGCCATCTCCTCGCATGTCCCAGAGGACGTTGCCTAAGAAGGACAACAGCAAGCACAGAGTAAACCAACTCAGAGGTATGTAAACACAGCTTACTCAGAAAACCATTCATAACCCGAATTTTGCTTGTATGAGTGTTGAGCCAATGCCTAGGTATGTGTGACGCAGTTAAAAATAAAGCCATGTGTGTCCCTGAAATGGCGGCTGCCTGACCTGTAATCTGGGACAATGGGATGGGAGGTAACTGCGCTGGCGTCATACACCGTCGCGGTAGGCGGTCGAAGACCGCAGCGCAATTCTGCATTGATTAACATTGGACCCTTTGGGTCCCAGGAGCCAATGACGATGTACGCCAGCGGTGACGGTACGCATCGCTGGGGACGTGACTGCCATTTTCTATCTATTCAATCACTCGATACCTGATCTTAAACAGGAGAGGACCTACACTGCAAGTGCTGCTGTGACCTCAGTCTGTAAGAGACAATGGCTCGTGCATCTGGGGAAAGGGCCCCTGCCTTCAGCACAGAGGAGTTGGAGAAACTCGTGGATGGGGTCCTCCCCCAGTACACGCTACTCTACGGTCCTCCAGACAAACAGGTAAGTACACTGTGAGCATGCTGTATGGGCAATGCCTATGTGGAGTGGTGTGGATGAAAGATAGGGGGGGGAGAATGAAGCGTGCATGAAACAACGGGGAGTGCATGTGCCACATGGCAAGGGTAGGGATGTGGGCCAATGACTGTGACGGTGCAGTTGGTAATAACTTCTCTTTTTCCCCGGTACAATTCATGTAGGTCAGCGCCCACCAGAAGAAGGATATTTGGGATGCAATCGCCAAGGACGTCCGTATCCTGGGGGTCTACCACAGACGGAGCACCCGCTGCCAGAAAAGATGGGAGGACATTCGCCGCTGGAGCAAGAAGACGGCGGAGGCCCAGCTGGGGATGGCCTCCCAACGTGGGAGGGGTGCCCGTCGCACCATGACCCCCCTGATGTTCAGGATCCTGGCGGTGACGTATCCGGACTTGGATGGGCGCTTGAGGGCATACCAGCAGCAACAAGGGGGTGAGCACACTCTCATTCTGCTGATTTAGCGCGCAGTGGAGGTGTCTGGGTGGGGGAGTTGGGCTGTGGGTTTCCCTAGGCCAGGGCGAGTGTGCTAGTTAAGTCCCCTTTTTCAGGCAGACCCTGTGGCACCCCACCCCACCTGGGTACAGTGCCAACTACACCTAGTCAGGCTCCTGTGACATCCATGTGTGCAGATATCAGCCATAGCCTTGTAGGCCATGTCCCAGTGATTGAATAGTGTACCCCAAGTGCTCATCGTAGTGCAGGGGCTTCTGTGTCTGTCGTGTCCGCCAACGGTAGCGGTAATGCATGCACTCAACATGTCTTTCTTCTGTCTTCCCCCCCCTTTTTGTGGTCTCCCTGTACATGTGTTCATTAGCATCATCAGTTGGAGGAACAGTGGCACCGGAGCAGGAGGGAGCTGCATCCCACATGGCCCTGGAGGGTGACACTACGGAGTCTGATTTCACCAGTGGGACGGAGGGCGAGGGGAGCTCCACGGCAGGGACAGGAGCTGACACCAGTGATACGGACTCGTCCTCCGATGGGCGCTCCCTTGTGGTGGCTGGCCCATCTGTGCCCCCCGCATCAACAGATACAGCTGCCACCCCCCCTCCAGCACCGACCTCCCAGCAGCCCCTCAGCCTCTGCCCGGTGCCCGCTCACCCAGGATGGTGGGCATCTCCTTCGCCCCAGGCACCTCAGGCCCTGCCCCAGTCACCCCTGCTGCCCTCAGTGAGGAGGCCATTGACCTCCTCAGGTCCCTCACTGTTGGGCAGTCTACCATTTTGAATGCCATCCAGGGTGTAGAGAGGCAGTTGCAACAAACCAATGCATTCCTGGAGTGCATTCATTCTGGTCAGGCAGCCCTTCAGCGAGCTCTTCTGACTCTGGCCTCAGCACTGATGGCAGCCATTGTCCCTGTCTCTAGCCTCCCCCCTCCAACTTCCTCCACCCAGACCCAATCCCCTGTACCTCAGCCAATCCCAAGCACACCATCAGACCAGCATGCACACACCTCAACACACAAAGGAAGCTCAGGCAAACATAAGCACCACACATCCCACAGGCACTCACGCAAGCATCACACACATGCAGACATAGCAACATCCACTGCCTCCACTGTGTCCCCCTCCTCCCCGTCTCCTTCCTCCCTTCAAGTCTCATCTCCACTCACACCTGCATGCACTACATCTACAGCCACTACTTCCAGCACACCCCGCTCATGTGCACTCACCACCCCCACTACCATTCACACATCCCCTGTGTCCTCTCCCAGTGTGTCTGTGACGCCACCTCCCAAGGTACACAAACGCAGCCACACACCCACCCAACAGCCATCCACCTCACGACAGCCTCCAGCGCATGCACCTTCACCCAAAGTCACCAAACAGACACCTCCTACAACCACAACCTCTTCCTCCACTCCCAAACCCCCTCCATCTACCCGTCCCAGTGTTCCTAAGAAACTTTTCCTGGCCACCCTTGACCTCTTTCCCTCACCTCCCCCACCCCGTCAGTCTCTTAGGGCCCGACTCTCCAGGTCCCAACCTAGCACCTCAGCCACAACATCGGCGGGACCAGTGGTGCCAGTAGTCACCAGATTCTGGAGTGCACCAGGCAGCAGGGCAGCCAGTGTGGCAAGGAGCCACAGCACGGACAGTCCCCCACCTGTCAAGCATCAAAAGTTGTCCACTGCCCGGCGGGAGAGGGGGAAGACAACAGCCACCAAAGCCGCTCCCAGGGGTACAGGTGGGAGTGTGGAGTCAGCTGCGACACCTTCCAAGGTGGGGAAGGGGCACAAGAAACCCGGCAAGTCTGGGAAGATCAGCACGGCGGAGAAGACCGCCATCAGCCCCGCTGCCCAGGAGCCGGCCAGCTGCAGCCCCGCTAGCCTAGACTGGACCGCCAGCAGCAGCCCCACTGCCCAGGAGGTGACCGCCAGCAGCCCCCCTGCCCAAGACAGGACCGCCAGCAGCAGCCCCGCTGCCCAGGAGGCGACCACCAGCAGCCCCGCTGCCCAAGACAGGACCTCAAGCAGCTGAAGCGCTGCCAAAGACACCGCCGCCACAAGCACCGCTGCCAAAGACGCCCCCGCCACAAGCACCGCTGCCAAGGATACTGCCTCCACAAGCACCGCTGCCAAAGACACCTCTGCCACAAGCACCGCTGCCAAGGACACCGCTGCCACAAGCACCGCTGCCAAGGACACAAGCACCGCTGCCAAGGACACCGCCGCCACAAGCACCACTGCCAAGGACACCGCCGCCACAAGCACCGCTGCCAAGGACACCGCCGCCACAAGCACCGCTGCCAAAGACACCACCGCCACAAGCACCGCAGGCCCATGAGTGCCAAAAGCACTGACGCTACTGAGGCCGCCACGAGCAGGATGAAGCACTCTGGGCACAAAGCCCCCTCCAGAACCAGTGGAGAATGACATCCACTACCTCTGTCCTTGGCAGGATGAAGCACTCTGGGCACAAAGCCCCCTCCAGAACCAGTGGAGAAAGAAATCCACTACCTCTGTCCTTGGCAGGATGAAGCACTCAGGGCACAAAGCCCCCTCCAGAACCAGTGGAGATTCACATCCACTACCTCTGTCCTTGGCAGGATGAAGCACTCTGGGCACAAAGCCCCTTCCAGAACCAGTGGAGAAAGACATCCACCACCTCTGTCCTTGGCAGGATGAAGCACTCTGGGCACAAAGCCCCCTCTAGAACCAGTGGAGAAAGACATCCACTACCTCTGTCCTTGGCAGGATGAAGCACTCTGGGCACAAGGCCCCCTCCAGAACCAGTGGAGATTCACATCCACTACCTCTGTCCTTAGCAGGATGAAGCACTCTGTGCACAAAGCCCCCTCCAGAACCAGTAGAGATTCACATCCACCACCTCTGTCCTTGGCAAGATGAAGCACTCTGGGCACCAAGCCCCCTCCAGAACCAGTGGAGACTGTTATCCACTTGAGAGACTGTGGCTTTGCACTCACCAGGATTGAACAGTGGGCAACCCACCCACTGTAGAGACTTGAGAGACTGTGGCTTTGCACTCCCCAGGATTAAACAGTGGGCATGGGGCCCCCTCATGGATTTGGTGTCGTGCACTCAACCGGCTGAGGTGTCCACCCTTTCCCTTACCCCTGAGGTGCCTGTTTTATTTCTATCTGATGCCCCTGCAGTGTTCTCTCCGTCTTGTTCGGGTATCTTGTGTGGGCCCCGCCCATGCAGTGTGGGCCCAGTGGTCCACGGACTTTAAGGGTGGAATACCTTGGACTAATATTCTTGGTGTATATATTTGTAAATAGTGTATGTATATTATTTGACTACTGAATTTTAATATATCACAATTATTCGACTAATTTCCTTTTGTCCTTGCATTCTTCCATGGGGGGTTGGGGGGTGTAACTGTAATGTATCATGCTGTATTAGTGTGTTTGTTTTAGTGGGTGAGGGTGGGGATGGAGGTGTTGTGTGTTGTGTGTGTGTGTCGCTGTTTTTTGCCTCCCACCTCCCCTGTGTCGTAGGTGCAGTACTCACCCTGGTCTTCGCCACCAGCATTCGTGCTCCTGGTAAAGAAGCAGGAAGATAAAGGCTGGGAAAATGTGGAGCTCTGGTTCCATGGCGTCCTGGTTCCTCGTGGGGTGTGCAGAGGTGAGTGTTTTCCTTTCAAAGTCCTGTTTCTGCAGTGTTTTTGTTTGCGGTGAATCCGCCCCGGAAAAGGTGGAGGATTGGTAGGTTGTGATACTGTGGGCGGTACATTGTCCTCCGCCTGTCTCTTGGCGGTGACCGCCATGCTGTTTGTTTGTACCACCGTGGCGGTCGGAGTGTTTAAGTGGCTGTCTTTGTTGGCAGTTTCTGCCACAGTCGTAATTCCATTTTTTTTCCCGCCGGCCTGTTGGCGGTCTTACCGCCGCTTTAACACCAACCGCAAGGGTTGTAATGACCACCTATGTCTTTTTCCCTGTACATTCATTTGTGCTCAAATTTGAAAATGTTTGACATAACGATTTGTGCAATAACACACTGAAGGGATTGTCAATTTGCCCAAGAGGTCCCCTTCGTCTTTTCTTGGGCACTTTAGTTTTCCTGTGAATTTTCCAAAGCAACCTCTATCTTTTTCTTTGTCACAAATGTTGGATCAATTTTACCTTTGGGTTTCTTTTGACATTCCTTTAGGAAATTACCTTTTTTCCACAATACAGACACTGTCCATTTCTTCGTTGCATGTCTTTCTCCTCTTTGGTCAATGATGGGCGAACAGTTCCGATATCCATCGGTTCTATCATAGGATCTGAGGACAATTGAAGGTGTCTAGACCTTTCCATTCGCCAGTTGGGTTTTTCCCATTTTTTCCTTACTCCTTTTCTTTCAGGGAGTCTATGATCTACCAGCAGGGTTAGATTAATTAAATCAGTGCAAGTTTCCGGTTGCGGTTCAACTTGGGCCAATACATCTATGAGTTCGTCTTTTAGCCCTTGATAAAAAACTGCTGACCTTTTTTCCTCTGGCCAAGCGGTTTCTACTACTAATCGGTTGAAGTGTGACAAATACATTATCAAGTCTTTGTTTCCTTGGCGTAATTCCAGTAACTCTTTGTCTGCAGACATAGTTATTGCGCACCTGTCAAATACCTTTACAAATTCTTCTACAAAACAACTCCAATTATATAAAAGGGGACTGTCTAATCAGACCAATGGCACTGCCCAAGTAGCTGCATCACCATTCAGATATGATATAAGGAATGCAATTCTAGATTGTGCATCCGGAAAAGCACTGGGACGACATGTAAAATGTAGTTCCACCTGTGTGAGAAACATTTGAGCCTTATTGGGGTCCCCAGAAAACCTCTCTGGTGCAGCTAGAGGAATCTATGTCGGCACATTCACAGCTATGTTAGTAGGTGTTGAAAGCGTAGGACCAGACTCTGATTCAGAACCATCCACCTTACTCTGTAACTGAGTTACTTTATTAACTAAATCAGCTGTAACATTTTTTGCGTCTGTCAAATCCCTGTGCATCTGAGTGACTACCTGCATAGGGGTGTCTAAGGTGGCCATCTTGCCCAGCTCACGTACAGACCAAGAGGAAAGTATAAACTTGTGGGCTCACTATTCTGTCACAGTGTCCTTTCCTCAGGATCTGCACGATGCTGAACAAAAGGCCCACCTCCCGGTGTCACCAACTCAGAAAGCTATTATAGCACAGAGTTATGATGAAGCCAGGCAGGGGGAAGGGAATTAGGATAGGGAACTGCAGGGAGAGAGATCAGAAAAGAAAAGGTTAGAACAAATATGCATATACTCATTCATAGCAGTATAATTTATCAATAGACTCTTGAAATAAAGGTGTTTCCGTGATATCAGAATGAGACCCTTTTGTGATATGAGGGCGAAGCCCCTTCTTTGAATCATGGAACAAGAACAAACTACAACTTTTGAACCAAAAGATGGCAAAAGCTTTGCACTATGGTCATACTCTGAATATCAATCCTGTTACAACTATGCATTCATACCATAAACGTTTGATCACAGCTTGGAAATTCTCAAAGACTCAAATATGTATCTCACATATTATGCTTTCCAAAAAGAACAATTAAACTATAATTTGCTTATCTCCAAAATGCTTTCACATTAACAACTATAGACCTGAAAGTTTTACTCACTGAACCTGAAGCGCTTTATTCATTGGGCAGAAGCACATTGTTTATTGTTCATGAAGCGCTTTGATTATTAAACCAGAAAGCGCTTTTACTTGTCTTGTCTGAAGCGCTATGCTCGTTATGCTAAGGGACGCTTTACTCATGTGGCCTGAATCACTTTGATTGTTGTGCCAAGGGCGTTTTACTCATGTGGACTGAAGCACTTTGATTGCCGTGCCAAGGGCGCTGTACTCATGTGGACTGAAGTGCTTTGATTGCCCTGCCAAGGGCGCTTTGCTCATGTGGACTGAAATGCTTTGATTGCCGTGCCAAGAGCGCTTTACTCATGTGGACTGAAGCGCTTTGATTGCTGTGCCAAGGGAGCTTTACTCATGTGGACTGAAGCGCTTTGATTGCCGTGCCATTGGCGCTTTACTCATGTGGACTGAAGTGCTTTGATTGCCGTGCCAAGAGCGCTTTACTCATGTGGACTGAAGCGCTTTGCTCGTTGTGCTAAGGGGCGCTATACTTCCGTGCTCCGAAGCGCTTTGATCGTCGCGCCAAGGCCACGTTACTCTTTAAACTGAAAACATTTTGCTTGTTGTGCTAAGGGGCGCTTTACCTTTGGAAGTAACATCTCCCTTTGAGATTGGACTCATCAAGACCTTACCGCTACGAGTATGACCTACTCGTATCTGAATTCACCATGGAAACAAGGATACTCCGATTTGCTGTCAATCTTCAGAGGAACCCCCACAAGGTCTGACTGCATCGAAGTCTTCAAAATAGTGAGCAATGTGCTTGGGTGTGGCTGGGCTTTATAGGCCTGCCACACCCCAAGATGGCTGCTGCCTCTAAAAACATGGGAATTGTAGTCCCTTCATAGAATAGCACTGATAAGTGCATCTTGTCCACCAATGTCCTGACCCTGCAGCTACATGAGCTTTACCACAGGGCAGACGACGTTGATGACCACTTTTAGAACAAGAGGGGATGACAAGTGGTGCGCATGAAGCGCCTCAAATCTGCGCAGCGGAGTTTCGGGCGGGACCTGGACAGCGCACAGCCTTATTCCTGACACCTAGGGAACAGATGGAGGCCCACAATTCCAACATGGCCTCCCTGACAGCGGTGTTGAGGGACATACAGACTGCCCTGAGCAGTGATTTTCAAAACCAGTCTATCCCTTCCTTTGCTCATTAACAGCAGGCCCATCAACATTGGCACCAGCCACAGGAATGGAGGCCTTGCCAGACGAAGAACCAGTCACAGACACCCCTGCCTCTGTAGCAGCTGATCACCCCACCTTCTCACAAGTGGGGACATCCAGCAAAGAATTCAGGAGGTGCAGATGGCAAGATGCCCACCACTGCCAGCAAGTAACCTCTTCCTTTATGTCCTCCTTATTGTGCAGCACATTTAGCCATGTATATATGTCAGACCATGTGAACCATACAATGATGATCCAAGGTACTTGTTCAAGATGGGATGTGTTGCATGTACACAGTTTCCATCTCAGGATTACAACAAACCGACACAAACAAATACATACAAGTGTCTGGTCAAACTCAAAAAAATTACAGTGTTCAGCACATAGGCTGTCAAAATGTCATAACTATTGGAGATCTTAAATGATTGTCTCATAGAGAGTAAATGGACATATTTATAGGTGCAGACCTCAATACCACTGAAGGAAGGGATTGGTCAGACATTGTCCCGTTGAATAGGTAAACAGTGAAGAGGTTGATGTCATCAGCTTGAGCCTTATCACATACCACACCAAAGTAATACAACATCGCATTACCCAAGATTCAGACAGATGGCAGTACATGCTCATGGATCAGGTGGTATGACACAAGCATATGTCATTGTTTGGCACAGGCACTGTGGTCTACAATGATGAAACACATCTACAGGTATATGCGGGTCACACAAAAAGAGTATTTAGCCAATGTGAATAGTAAATGACTTGGTCCTGACCTAGAAATACATACTTCATATCCACACAATGGCACACATGATGCATCAGGCCTACCACAGTACACAAAACAAGTCCAATGGGCACTTCTGAACTTCCATCCAAACACTGTGCAAGCTGTCTTGGCACAGCTCTCATTCACCCAAACTAAGTGACTTACATTACCTGGAACAACCCATGTCCACTTCGTATGTAACTGTAATAGTATTTATATAGCGCTTACTACCCCTGACAAGGCGTCAAAGCAGTTTTCGGCGAGTAGCACACTACTGCAGAACCCAAGAGAAATTAGTGGTGGATTAGTAAAGGGAAATATGAGTTCAGTTTTAGTATTTTTATGAGTTAATTTGAGCAGAGGATATTTGAGTTTATTAGTTTGATTGACTAGAGTAATGGAGGGATAGAGGAGGGAAGAATCCAGAAGTTAATTGGGAGTTTATAGTAATAGGATGAGGCTTGGGATGAGTAAAGGAGAGATGGAGGAGGGAAGAGTGTGTGGAAAGGGTTAGGGAGATCATAGTAGCAATAGGGGTTTTGGATGAGTCAACAGTGAGATAAATGAGGGAGAATTTTAGTACGGTTGTTTGGGAGATCATGGTAGATGTGGAAGAGGAGGGAAGAGCTTAGGAAGGGTTAGTTTTGGAGATGAAAGTATTAGAAGAGGTTTGGGGTGAGTCAGAGTGGGGATGGAGGATATATTAATAGTGAAATGTCATATAGTGATGGGTAGACAAAGTAAATCCACCTGTCATATTACATGAAATGTAGGGAACAACAGAGGGAGTAGCCTTTAGATAGAGAAACGTTTCCTGGTGCCACAGGGTAGCTCATCCAGTACAACCAAGCAGAAGCTCACAAGCCCTGTTAATTTGTTGCATATATTGAAAACTGTGAAACTGTTGGCACCACTGTCAGATAACACTGCAACTATGCTGGAAGAAGAATGCTTAATGGGAATGAATTGGCAAGAACTAAGCCGGCTCTAGTGAAGAAGGTTGCTTGTGCATGCTTGTACATGTGCTATGGCCAGAATGCTCCATTTACTACATAAACCCTAAACTCCACACATTCTCACAACTACAGGTCATTGTACAGTCACAGTCATAACATCACATGACATACTTAAACTCATGAGAAGTAGCTGTGCATGAGATCTTCTTGCAAGTCAGCTCCTTCCTCTTCACCCCTGTCATCGTCAGTTGGATTCAGGATTCTCACCCAGTGGCACTGCAGGCTTGCCCTCCTCTGGGATGTATGGGATATTCCTCTGTAGGGTGATGTTGTGGAGCATGCAGCATGCCACAGTGATCTAACACACTTTCCCAGGTGAGTAGAGGAGGGCTCCACCCGTCCTGACCAGTCACCAAAATCTGGCCCTCAGGAGCCCAAAAGCCCACTCATCTGCCTGCTGTGTTCTTCCATGGGCCTCATTGAAGCATACTTCCCCTGGCATACTTGGATTCCTCAGCAGCGTCAATAACCAAGGACGATTTGGATATGCTGAATCTCCTGTTAAGGATTGGGATATAAGTGCAACAATGAGTCATTCACTTCATGATTGTAGCAACTGACATTGCACACACACACAATCAGGACAGACTGTCGCGTAGGCTTTCATTATTCAAATGAGATTACTGGATATGAGCAGCAGAATTGCCTGCGGTGTGGGAAACTGAGTCTTAACCCCCTACAGGTGACACCTGTCACCCTAATCCGGGTTTTGCTCCGACTGACTAACAGTGCATCATCTCTACCTAAGAGCAGGGATGATTGGGCAGCCGAGCACTTGACACAATTGACTTCTCAAGGAAATCGTGGTTACTCGGGTCTCATGCGTTTTTCTCAGTTACATTAGTCTCACATACACAATGACAAACGGAGGCAAAATATGTTTCAATAAGGTTTTAATAAAGCGACTGCATCTAAGATAACAAAGCATGTACTGCAATAACCAGGATGATACAGCATGACAGAATTAGAATTGTGACAAGGAGAGTGAAGCATAGAAATAACGCTACCATATTGTCACTAGAGTCAATAGACTGATTCCGACCTAGGCTGTAATAGAGCACACCATGTTGAGCTCTAGTTCTGCCCTTCAGGTTCCCCTGGGAAGACATCATTCCCCAGACCCGAGAAAAGACCTGAAGTCTGCATAAGCAGCTGTAGCGAAGCGCTCAGCAATCAGCATACAGTCGTGGTCCTCTGGCTGGAATCCTCCTCTAACGTTTAAGGGACAGGGAAGTGTTTATATAATAAAACAGCTGATGTTCTGAGAAAATGTCCCTATGTAAGGATGGTGTCTTTCTATGAATACTAGAGACCTAGAGACAACACTTTTACCACGTTCACCAGCAAACTATCTTACTGCAGCCTTGAAAGAAGCACAGAGTGAACAAGAATGTTTTGTTTGAGAGTGCAAAACAAGACCGCAAAAGTGGCTATTGTTAAAATAATAAACAAAGCCGAATAAAATATATCTAGGGTAAAGTGCACAGCGGCAGGCCTAGTGTGCTAAAATAATGTGCATGGAGCTATAACTAAAATGGCTACACAACACCCTCCCCTTCCCAATTAAAGGTGGTTCAAAGCCTAAGTATGTATAAAAGCTACTAAAATCCAACCTTAGATATATATAAAAAATGTCAATAATGACAAGTTAAAAGGACACTTGAGCATATATGAAAGGACAATTTAAAATGTTAACATGTGGTGTAAAAAGGCCGAATTTCAAGAGTCAGAGTCAGTTTGGCAGTTGCCAATTGAGTCTGTGACAATTGAAGACAGGAGATCTTCCACTTCGGCAGGTGTTAAAGTAGGAAATGCATCGCCGAGAAGGACCAAGGAGCATTTGTGTTCCATAGCCTGAGCCTCAGCCAAGGCAGCAGCGTTCCATGGTGTGCCCAGTAATGAGTTCAGAGCTGCATCCTCCAGGAAGGGCAACTAATAAGCAGCTTCCCGTAGCAAACGCACCCTCAACGCCATGTCCGGTAATGAACCCTTAGCGAGAACATCAACAGATCAGCGTCCAATGAAAGCAAGAGCTGTGTAGAAAGACAAACTTTCAGTGCATGTTCGAACGAGCACCAGAGGCATGAAAACACAGGCTGTACACAATGCAAAACCAGTCTGAATGACAGAAACCAGTCACACTCCAATTCCTCCAGGAGTGTTGCTTCAAAGTACTGCATCATGCGGTCACGACACAGCTGCTCTGGTGAGAGCGCTTTCATACTCCTTGTTTCGGAAGGACAGCCATTTCACAAAAAAGTAGCAATAGCAAAATGCGATCTTTTATAGCCAAAATATTGGAATTCCCCCGAAAATACTGGAGAATATTGAGTGGATGACTGATGGTATTAAACAGAATATGGAGGAGAAGGTGTGAACGAACCAGAAAATTCCTGTAGTACTGGACGCATTAAATATTCGTTCCACGAGTTCACCAAAGTGTCTCGGAAAGTGGGTACTGAAAAGGGACTGTATCTCACCTGATGACCTTGCCACCTGAAGTTCGTAGGTCTTGCGTGCAGATGTGAGCGCCACATGCTTTTGGAACAATAAAGCCTTGAGTGTGCTCAACTTGTCAAAATTCACATTTGAAGTAGCAATATGGGGCCAACTGTCAGCTGCCTCTTTTTGTCTAGTGGGAGGAAAAAGTACATTCCCGCAGCATTTAACAATCTTAGAGACCGAAACAACATAAACTATTCTGGCTCACATCCCACAACAGTCTTCACTATTGAGGAGAACATAGCTGCCATTTCAAAGCACCAGGAATGTAGGTCTAATCAAGGGGACTGGAACTCCCTTCAGATAACAAGCCAAGTTCACTGCTGATGTGTTACATGCCCCGTGCAAGGACAGCTGTTTACAAACCATTGAATGGCTGACAGAAGTTTTGCATTCACTAGTGCTAAGAAAGACCTCTTTCATGCCACTAGGACATTTGTACGAGAAGGGCAGCTTCCACACCTCATGGATGTAACTATCTTCCAGCCTTTCATATCTGCCTACAGGAATGTGTTTTAGACAGGACGTGAATTGTAATGTTGAAATAGGCAGATTAATGACCCAGTGTATTAACCAGTCAGCAGATGGTATTTCAGCCACATTAAAAGGCAATTTTTCACAGTAAAATGCTTCTTTCTTAGCCATTAGTTGTTGTTGTTGCATTAAGTTAAACGTAGAAAATATATCCCTTGTGCTAACATGTTGCCAGGGAATGCAACCTGCCTTCAATGTTTGAAGTGTCCAACCCAACTGCATAATGGACCTTAGTTGACTCTGTCCATGGTGTAACAAAGACATATCAGTTTGTATTATGTCTGTAGCAGAAGAGACAATGTTATTTAGGGTGTATATCCTGTCAGACAGGGTATAAATACCATTATCTATACCAGCTAAGGCCTTCTGTAAATTTTCTTGGTCTATTTGCCTTAACCGTGCAGCAGCTTCTTGTTGTGAAAGCTTCCAAATATCATTATATACGTCATATAAGAAGCCCTTTCTGCCTTTTTTTCTGGGGCCTAACAGGAAGTCCTGTAAGTCAGTGTTATTAGACAGGAAACTGAGGTGTTCTCTAACCGCATCTAGTGAGGAACTCATCAACCATTGCTGGCATAGTTTCCCTACACTGCATGTTGTTACTATACCTGCATGTTCGGATGATATACATCAAGGGTCCGGCCTACTTGTTCTAAAAACCCCCGTGGAGTTTATAAAACATTTATGACACCCATTGATATCTATTGGACACAATAGCCACCAGCCAGGACATCACAGTGAAGCATTAAACATGCCATTCTGAACCCATTCATCGAGCTGATTTTCAGTTGCATTGATATATTTTTGCCAGTTATGAAATTTTGCAGGGGCAGGAATACTGGGCTCATTCAATTCCTTAATCTTAGCTAAGCCTAAACAACTTGTTTGTTGTACAGTTTCATTTAAAAATATCATTTGAACAGGTATAAGGCATGCTCTAAATAAAGCTTCCTTCCCCCGTATTTGCTAATGTCTAGTTCCCCACACACTTCTAAAGTCAACCGACTTCAGCCAATATTTATAGCCTTCTATAGTCAACAGGGAAACAAAGGAATCCGAATAAATACATTTTGTATATGTCAATAATATGCTAATTTTCTATCGTTGGCAATTTAAAGTAATATGACTCAGCATTTTTTAACAGTGTGCCCAGAAAAACATGCAAACTTTTCAGAGTATGTTTTAGAACTCCTTTGTGGTGGAGTTGGAAAATGTTCCCATTGTGTGCAATTAAAAACAGTATTTCGGGTACATGCTCTATGGATGAAATGGTGCACATAATAATTATAGCAAAACATATCACCATAATTCTCTTTAGATTGGTAAACATCTTCGTTTTCAAATACAGTATAATACTGCAATTCAGTCATCATAAAATCAACTGTTTTCACATCCCAATCATCAGAAACAACTCCGGGTATTATTACATTGTTCATTGAAAGTTTAAACACATATGGTATTTGAATGACCTCTGTCAGGCCATATATATCAAATGTTACTTTATCCCAAACAATCCCATCAGGAATCGGTATAACGGAAATGTTCACAAAAGACAAGTCTCTGCGTACCCTATGATAAGAACAATATGGTTTTAGGACCTCATCCACCAGTTCAACTGTTGATCTTTCAGGAAGAAAATGACCATGTATTAATAGAAAGAATATTATAACAAACCCAATCCAAAGCAGGAAAGCCAGTACAGTCAAAAAAAAGCCACAGATAGTTCCATGGAAGAATAAAGTAAGTTGCTTTAAGCTAGTTTGTCATCTTACGTGTTTTTAACAGTTCAGATGTAGACGAGGCGAATGAGTCCGAAAAGGTGTCGTTGATGTCAGCAAAGTATCCAGAAACAGTTCGTACAAAAACTGGAGCCGTGTTTGTAGGTAGAGAACAGGTGGGTGTTCCACGTGGTGGTTCAGAATAAATGACGCCATCCGTCTGTGTTGAAGTTGTGTCAAATCAATCAATTATTTCTGTATTGCTTGATGTCAGTGGAACCAATGCAAGATCATTTTCCACCCTCCCCAAGCTCAGAGAAGTGTCAGTGTTGCAGCTTACAACTTGTAAAGGAACTTCTTGACCAGTAGTGAAAGGGATTCAGGAACTACTGGCTGTTCCTCTTGGTCTGCTCTGCAGGATCGGCCACATGGTGTAACTTGACATTGTCGATAGATTCAAAGCGGTTTTCTTTAGCACCAGCCAACGGTGGTAGAATGACAGTTCTTGTATTGTGTATTCCCATGACTGAGACCAGTGCAGGATAAGAAGGACAAAATTCTTTTTTCACAGCAACCATTTCATGTACTAGATCCCCAACTTTAGGAATCCAGCCTGTAAGCTTTACAGGTACAAAACATTATAACAGAGACCTAGGCACTCAAATATAATTATAAATCTAAAGAGTTCAATATTGCAGAGTATGCACACTTATATATCCATAATTTGAAATCACTTTGTACATGCAGATGAACAAAAATCCAGTGGAATTTGTTTTGCGTGAAAACTTCATCTTTTAATGTGACGCAAGACAGCTTGAAGACTCCATCATTCAGAATAACACAAAACAGCCAACACGTGTTTCGGCATGGGAGTGAATGCTCCCTGTGACTTTTTCAAGGCTGAAAGAAATATCAAGCATAAGACGTGTACATATTCGAACAAAAATCACAACATACATAGTATATATCTTACAATACTAATGTAAATTAACATCTCACAAATAGCAAATATGAGTAGCAATCGGCTAAATTAACACATTCAAAATCCAAGTCGAGGACCCCATATTAAGTCTATTAACATCTTCATGATATTCACATTAAATTCATGTATTAGCCCCATCCAGTGTGAAAAGTGAGAGTAAAAAACTCAGGCACAAACGCGCGAATAACATTAGATAGTGACACCATTATAAAGTAAGATCAAAAACAGTGAAAAATGTAATCACAAACCGTGTGCTAACCAAACAGATACCAGACAACCCAAATTAACCACCGAGCCATTACCAAAACAGTGCACACCCAAGACAAACACCTAATGTGTATCCAAAATCGCGAGAAGTATACACAGTGACCCAAGTCAGATTAGATCATACCTCAATAAGGTGAAGTCCGAAAACCAACAATATTTCAAAGTACGTAACCAATTCATAAAAGCCACTCTGTAAATGAACAATATGACACTTATAAAAGAGACCCTCAAGTGGAAAAACCTAGAAGCCCATAAGCTCCACCTAGATCCAAAACAAAAGCACCTACCCACTAATGGCCGTCTAAATGTGACTGCATATGGAGTTAGGAGGTATCATCGACACCTAAAACAATATTTTTAACATTGTTAAGATAGTAGTTGTAAAATGACCGAGTTAAGTCATCTGTGCTGTAAATTTAGCAGTAGTAATATGCCAAAAGTCTCTTACCTGAATCCAGAATTGCAATAATTGCACACAGAACGGAGCTAGAGTTACCAGCTCCGAAGTCCGAGGACCAAATGAGCGTTCCAATCAGCCGCCATTCCTTAAAATGCCCTGTGTCCGGCGCGCGTTACAGGTAAAAGCGCAACCGCAAAATTCTCAATGCCTATAAGCTTAGGGTCGGCAAAACATGGGCGCCATCTTGGTTGGGTGAACGCTATCGTCAAGCGCTCCCCCCGTAACCTGTGCTTATATCAATTAAAGGCCACTTTGCTCCACCGGTGCATAGTGTGTCGAGACAGTATACCAAAAGAAAAATAAAATGCAAAGTAAATAAGAAAATAAATAAAAAACACACCAGAGGGAAAAATTTTGTCGAATAACAAGAAAGAAGAGGGTCACTTCCATCACGAAGTAGAGAATACAGAAAAATTACCAATAAACGCCTACATACAGTATTCGTACGTATCAAACAATGCATATACCCGCCATTAATAATATGACCTATCCCTAAGGTCAAAGCACGTTTGTGCCTCAGTCCCCATCCCACAAGTCAAACTAGATGGTGGCATAATATTTAGTAATTGAGATAAGTAAGACAGAAATGTTAGAGATGACGTCACCTTGGTTAGCAATATGTGTGTATAACACCTTATAACAGACATACAAAGATGGAGAAGGCCTCCAAATAGCATTACATAATAACTTGAAAAATAAAAGACACTGTATATCTAATAGCTGTAATGTTGTCTAACAGGTTAAAGCATCATAATCAGTTCATACTAATTGCAAAATCCCAAAAGAAGCATAATTATAGTCCAGACATAAGTAAGGATAAAAGAGAGCATCAATGCATTTAGTAGTATTCAATCAGTCCAAAAAGTATTCCATCTCATAGTTTGAGTTGAGTCCCACTTCTACCGCTCTAAGCTTAAGAATCCAAAGGCATTCCCTCTTTCTCAATTGTAATTCCCTATTCCCACCACGTGGACTTGCATGAACCATCTCAAAGCCAAAAGATTCAAAGGTCCACGTGTCAGTCTGTCTGGGGCAATGACTCATGTGTGTGACAATGGGATAACGCTCATCACGCTGTATCAAGGCTCTATAATGTTCACTAATTCTTACTTTAAGAGATTTTATAGTGCTACCAATGTAATATAAGCCACATTTACATACAATCATATAGATGATGAAACAACTGTCACATGTGATGCGAGAGGTGATATAAAATTTATCTCCCATCAGACTCTCGAAAGTAGAAATCCCTGATCTACTCAGTTTACACATCCCACATCGACCACACTTAAAAAAAAACTTGCTACGGGTGGTGAGCCAATTGTCCTGTTGAAATTTCAGTGGATAACTAGGACACAAGATATTTTTAAGGGTTCTACCCCTACGGTAAGTAAAGATAGGTGAATCAGATATTAGATCCTTGAGAGTTGTGTCTGCCTTGAGTATATGCCAATATTTCCTCATACAACTTCGAAGGGCTAATGAGGCACGAGTATAGTCAACTACACACCTGGCATTATTATCTGATACTTTGTCCCTGTGTCTCAAAGTGTCAACCCTGGATAAGCGACCAACTCTGCTACATGCTTTCTCCAGAATACCAGTAGGGTAACCCCGTGATTTAAATCTGGTCGACATGCCTCGAATATTGTCAGTAAAGTCCACTTCTAAACTACAATTCCTCCTGGCACGTACCATTTCCCCATATGGAATAGAGTAGATTTGGTGTTTCGGATGAGCACTACTAGCTTGCAGAATTGAATTGCAGGCTGTACTCTTTCTATATAAACGACTTTCAATCCTGTCATGACGAATAAAGAGTTCCACATCCAGAAAGGTTATATTGGTTTTGCTGTGTTCCCAAGTGAACCTTATGTTAAAATGATTGGAGTTCAGAAAGTTGACAAACTCATTCAGTTGACTAATGTCCCCAGTCCAAATCATGATGCAGTCGTCGATATATCCACCCCAAAATAGTATATTTGAATTCCAGGTTTGTGCCTCCTGACCCCAAATCAGTTTATGTTCGAGGAACCCCATAAAAAGGTTCGCATATGCTGGTGAAAAGCGAGATCCCATAGCTACACCTCTTTTTTGACGAAACCACTCACTCTTAAAAAGGAAAAAGTTGTTATCTAGAATCATCCTAATCATATCCAACACCATGGTAGTATGTCAATACAGACTAGCCGATTGACTATATAGAAAATGACGTAAGGCTGTCATACCTAAATCATGATCAATACTTGTGTATAATGAGGTGACATCTAATGTCACTAGTGTCATACCTTGTTCCCAAGTGATGTCACTAAGGATACCAAGAATATGCTTGGTATCCTTGATGAAAGAGGGGAGATTGTTCACAAAAGGCTGTAAGAAGATATCGACATACTCAGAAAACCTCTCTGTTGGGCCACCCATTCCCGATACAATTGGTCTACCCGGAGGTGAGCGAGAGTTTTTGTGAATTTTAGGCAGAGTGTAAAGACAAGGATATCTAGATCTGAACACACGCAAGTACATGTACTCATCCTCCCTCAATAGTCGTTGGTCCAAGCAAAGTTTCAGAAATCTATTGATCTTATTTGAAAGACCTAGTATAGGGTTGGTCTTAATTTGCTCATAACAGTCAGGATCACTCAGCTGTCTGGCGATCTCTGATTCATAATCGTAGGTGTTCATGATTACAATATTCCCGCCCTTATCGGCCTCTCTAATAGTAATATCCTTACAGGAACGTAAGTCTTTAAGGCACTCCAGTTCACTTGGAGTCAGGTTATTGCGCCGATTCCGACAGTAAGCCTTGTTTTTATTTTCAGCCTTAAGAAGGTCCTGCCATACCAGTTTAAAAAAAGTGTCTATGCAATTCCCCCCACTAAGAACAGGCGTCCATCTTGATTTAGATTTCAGGCCACTTGCCAAAGTGTCTGGCACTACATCCAAATCCTCCAAAATATTGGAAATTGCAGTGGGATCCTCTTCGTAATCAATGATAGAAAGCAGCACCGCTGTATCTGGTATATCTCTAATAGAAAGAGAGTGGTAGTCTTTACTGCATGCAGAAATGATATCCCTACCCCTAGTGTTATTGTACGTACTGAAAAACTTTTTACGTTTAAGTCTCCTCACGTACTTAAAAAAGTCTATTTTGGTCTTTTGAAAGTCCCCAGAACTAAATGGCAAAAACCAAGTCCCTTTGTAAGTAGTGTGTTAGCATGCGTAGACAGTTCCTAACCCGATAGATTGACAATATAGATTGCCCCACTACTGCTCTTACTTATTTCCATCTGTTCCACGATCTGGTTTGAACCCCTATTTTTGTTTCTTTGTGCTCCCCCTCTCTTGCTTCTCCTTGTTTTGCGGGGTCTTCTATAAGTCTGTTTGTCTCCCTCTGCCCTTGTCTGATTCTTTGTAATTCGGCTAAAAAAGACACTGTTCCCTGTTTATTGAGCACATTCTGATCTGAAGCATTGGAAAAATCACTAGATTCACTATTGCTAACTGAAATGTTGCTGAGTGATGACTGTGAGCTCGTTTGTCGGATCTGCATACCATCAGTATCCTTAATCAAATGATCGTACCTACGTGAAAATGTAAAGACTCTCCCTCTTATATAGTCTAACTCATCCCGCTTAAGTTTACGTGACTTCCCACGTGTAACCTCTATCTGATGTTGACTAACGATCTCATTCACAATCGCATAGTTCTTAGATGTTGGTGTTGGATACGATTAGGATGATTCTAGATAACAACTTTTTCCTTTTTAAGAGTGAGTGGTTTCGTCAAAAAAGAGGTGTAGCTATGGGATCTCGCTTTTCACCAGCATATGCGAACCTCTTTATGGGGTTCCTCGAACATAAACTGATTTGGGGTCAGGAGGCAGAAACCTGGAATTCAAATATACTATTTTGGGGTCCATATATCGACGACTGCATCATGATTTGGACTGGGGACATTAGTCAACTGAATGAGTTTGTCAACTTTCTGAACTCCAATCATTTTAACATAAGGTTCACTTGGGAACACAGCAAAACCAATATAACCTTTCTGGATGTGGAACTCTTTATTCGTCATGACAGGATAGAAAGTCGTTTATATAGAAAGAGTACAGCCTGCAATTCAATTTTGCACGCTAGTAGTGCTCATCCGAAACACCAAATCTACTCTATTCCATATGGGGAAATGGTACGTGCCAGGAGGAATTGTAGTTTAGAAGTGGACTTTACTGACAATATTCAAGACATGTCGACCAGATTTAAATCACGGGGTTACCCTACTGGTATTCTGGAGAAAGCATGTAGTAGAGTTGGTTGCTTATCCAGGGTTGACACTTTGAGACACAGGGACAAAGTATCAGATAATAATACCAGGTGTGTAGTTGACTATACTCCTGCCTCATTAGCCCTTCGAAGTTGTATGAGGAAATATTGGCATATACTCAAGGCAGACGTGTGTTTTTTATTTATTTTCTTATTTGCTTTGCATTTTATTTTTATTTTGGTATACTGTCTTGACACACTATGCACCAGTGGAGCAAAGTGGCCTTTAATTGATATAAGCACAGGTTACGGGGGGAGCGCTTGACGATAGCTTTCACCCAACCAAGATGGTGCCCGTGTTTTGCCGACCCTAAGCTTATAGGCGTTGAGAATGTTGCGGTCGCGCTTTAACCTGTAACGCGCGCCGGACACGGGGCATTTTAAGGAATGACGGCTGATTGGAAAACTCATTTGGTCCTCGGACTTCGGAGCTGGTAACTCTAGCTCCGTTCTGTGTGCAATTATTGCAATTCTGGATTCAGGTAAGAGACTTTTGGCATATTACTACTGCTGAATTTACAGCACAGATGACTTAACTCGGTCATCTTACAACTGCTAGCTTAACAATGTTAAAAATATTGTTTTAGGTGTCGATGATACCTCCTAACTCCATATGCAGTCACATTTAGACGGCCATTAGCGGGTAGGTGCTTTTGTTTTAAATCTTGGTGGAGCTTATGGGCTTCTAGGTTTTTCCACTTGAGGGTCTCTTTTATAAGTGTCATATTGTTCATTTACAGAGTGGCTTTTATGAATTCGTTACGTAGTTTCAAATATTGTTGGTTTTCGGACTTCACCTTATTGAGGTATGATCTAATCTGATTTGGGTCACTGTGTATACTCCTCGCGATTTTGGATACACATTAGGTGTTTGTCTTGGGTGTGCACTGTTTTGGTAATGGCTCATTGGTTAATTTTGGTTGTCTGGTATCTGTTTGGTTACCACACGGTTTGTGATTACATTTTTCCCTGTTTTTGATCTTACTTTATAATGGTGTCACTATCTAATGTTATTCGCGCGTTTGTGCCTGAGTTTTTTACTCTCACTTTTCACACTGGATGGGGCTAATACATGAATTTAATGTGAATATCACGAAGATGTTAATAGACTTAATATGGGGTCCTCGACTTGGATTTTGAATGTGTTAATTTAGCCGATTGCTACTCATATTTGTTATTTGTGAGATGTTAATTTACATTAGTATTGTAAGATATATACTATGTATGTTGTGATTTTTGTTCGAATTTGTACATGTCTTATGCTTGATATTTCTTTCAGCCTTGAAAAAGTCAGGGAGCATTCACTCCCATGACGAAACACGTGTTGGCTGTTTTGTGTTATTCTGAATGATGGAGTCTTCAAGCTGTCTTGCGTCACATTAAAAGATGAAGTTTTCACGCAAAACAAATTCCACTGGATTTTTGTTCATCTGCATGTACAAAGTGATTTAGAATTATGGATATATAAGTGTGCATACTCTGCAATATTGAACTCTTTAGATTTATAATTATATTTGAGTGCCTAGGTCTCTGTTATAATGTTTTGTATATCTGGGGTTTCATAGTGTTGGAGGTAGGGGAGACTCCTCCGGGACCGGGAGCACCATTTTTTAATGGTATAATTTATTTTCTACCCTATGAGGTGAATATTGAGAGCGCTTCTTTACCCTTAATGTTTCTTCCCTTTGGTTACAATACAAAGCTTTACAGGTACATCCTTAATTCCTGTGGAGGCAGCACTGGCAGAAGCGTTGTCATGGAACTGTTGCAATTTCTGTAAGACAGTGACACGTTCATTTATGTCAAAAGGTGTTTCTGCCGCCTCCACGTCAGGACCATCCAGATCTGGAACATACATTTGAGTTCCGAGCAGGCACTCATATGAAGTACGACCCCCCAGGGACCGTCTAGGCAGATTGTTAAGTGCGCTCTGGACTCCATACAGGTGATTAAGCCAACCACGACCCGTATCTAAGACTCTGGCTGTTAAGGACTGCTTTAAATCACAGTTTAGTCGCTCCACAACACTATTTCCCTCAGGATGAAATAGAGATGAGCATTGGAGTTGAACCCCCAAGAAGCCATGGTGTTCCTGAAAGCCCTTGAGGCGAAAACAGGGCCCTGGCCCGAGTGGAAAGCCGCAACTGCATATGTACAGATAAAGACTCGCAAATCTTAAATAACAGTCCGAGCGTCAGCCGAGCGTTGTGGCCACACCCATAGAAATCTGAAGAAAGAGTCAACAGTGACTAAAATGTATTTGTATGCACTATCCGGTGTTAGGGGAAAACAATGGTTCAAGTACACACATTGTAATGGTTTGTTTGAAATTAGAAGGGGTGTCTGCAATGGGCCTTTAGCAGTTGAAACCTTAATTTGTTTGCAGATGTCACAACAAAGGACATACTGCTTGGCCTCTTTGTACAGACCTGGCCACAAATAACATGCTTGAAACAATGATACTGTAGCTGCCACACCAGCATGGGGAGATGCTACCCCCTCATGCGCTGCTTTAATCAACTCTGATCTTATGTCTTTGTTGGGAATTTCTCGAACCCCTTCACCTGGTATCTTAACCTCAGTGTTTAGGCAGCCTCCCATTCAGTAGGAATATTTAGCAGGAAATGCTTTTGGGTAGGGCATACTTTCAGCCGAAGCTTTCACGGCAGCTCATCATCCGGTTTCACATCTAAGTGGTTTACTGCAGCAACAGTGTCAGTGGCTACTGCTGACTTTGTGGCTTCATCGGCTAGTTTATTCCCGGCAACGTGTATTCCAACGCGCAGATGTCCAAGTGTATGTACAACATGGACATTTGGTAGCGTTTCCTTCAGATCTGCTACTTTCCCCCACAGAAGTCTGTATTTAATGGTGTTGCCTTTACAATCTCTGAACCTATTCTGACGCCAGTAATGCAGGTATTCATTGAAGAACTGGACACAGTAGTATGAATCACAAACAATCAATGTTAGCTGTGCAGGATCCGTATGTTCCAGTGCCATCACCAGAGCCTTTAGCTCTGCTAATTGTGCTGAGCAATCCCATAGGGTTTGCGTGAACGCATGTTGGGGACAAAATTTGCTATCCTCCATGTAGCCGCTTACGACTGCGCAAGCAGCGGAGTATTGATGCTTTGTGCCAATTGCAGGTTGCACTGAGCCATCGGTGTACCTGACTCTCTGATACTAATCAATAGGCAATGTGTTTGATGGAACTGGGTATTCTAGTTCATATCGCAAAAATTCTTGAGTTTGTAATTTTGGGTCAAAAATGTAGTCTACATCAGTGGCTGTCAAAAACATTGCCCATTGAATCCAACGTGGATGTAGTGCTTTAACGTTTGGGACGCTGGCTTTGGTAACAGCCTTAAGGGCTGGAGTTCGAGATACGACAATAATGCATTTCCCCTGGGCTAGTGGTCTTCTTTAATGACAGCCATCTGAACAGCAGTGAGAATTTTCTCAGTGGGAGCAAAATGTTGTTCTGCTGTTGAGTACAAATGTGATTTGTATGCAATCGGGACTGTCTCACCCTCATTGAAAGTTACATAGGTGAAACCAATGGCACCAGCAATTACTCTGATAACCAAATGTGTTTTGTTGTCCCTTGTGTGTAAGTTTGTGCTGCAAGCATGTCTGTTTGCAACGCTCTGAGAATGCGTGGGTGTTCGACTGTCCAAAATTTACTTGAAAGATCAGGACGTATTGAGTCGTATAAAGGTTTTATGTGTGATGCATAATCAGGAATGTAAGTTCTGCCAACATTTAGGAAACCCAACAAATATTGGAGTTTTTTAATGGTATTTGGAGGTTGTAACTGTGCGCATTTTTCCAAGAATTGTGGCGCTAGGCTCTTCCCTTCACTTAATAGCTCATATCCTAAAAACAGGACGCTAAGGAAGGTTATTTTTGTTTTTTTTAAATTGAATAGGTAGCCGAACTCGGCAAATCCTACAACAATGCAGGCTACCCGTCTTAAATGTTGCAGTAATTCATCATCTGTGAGATAGATATCATCTACATAGGACAATGCTTCAGGGTCTATGTTGTGCAATATTGAAGTCACACGAGCCGCAAACAGTCCTGGACTGTTCTTGTACCCCTGGGGTAAATGACAGAAGTTTTTCTGGGAGCCTAGTGCGCTGACATTTGTTAAGTCTCTACTCTCAGGTGCCATATTTTGGCAGAAGAAACCATTGGAAATGTCCAGTGTTGTTTTGTATTTTTTGCTCACTATGTTATTCATGAGTGCGATGCTATGTGAGTTTTGTATAGCATATCTGCGTGTATGACTGTTTAAGTGTCAGAAGTCTAAGACTATTCTGTATGAATGGTCCGGTTTAGCTACTGGGAATAAAGGATTATTCATTGGTGGGACACAGGGTTCAATTACGCCCTGGTACTCCAGTTGTGTGAGGATTTCCCTCACGGGTGCTTTAACATCATGTTTAATAGGATACTGAGATTGAGGTTGGGGCTGGTTTTTAATAGGAATTACATGGTAGGGGGAATCTTTGTCCCATCCTATGTGGTTGAGATAAAACGCAGGTGCCTGTGCCAATACTCATTCGATGGCGTAGGATTCTGCGAGCTCCTCAGGAACAAGGGGCGCGAAAGAAGGTTTAATAACATCTTCCCCATATGGGCATGTACGGACAAATTCAGGTGGCCAATCCTGTTCGGCCAAGAAAATATCCTATACATTCAGGACGCGGTCCCAGAAGATTGCGTCGATTGTGCGTTCAATGTCTCCTTCTAACTGTAGCGTTACTTTGTACACCCTATCAGGCGTGGAGGTATGCCTGTCCGCAGTTTCTACTTGTAGGAAGTCATCAGTTACTTTCACCTCCAGATACTCTAGAAGATTCCGGCAAACTATTGTGACCTCTGCCACGCTGTCTAGTAGCGCTAATGTCCACTTCTTGTTCTTCAAGAAAGCCCTCTTCTTGAGTGGCATGTCGAACTGCAACTGCTGCCACTTTTTTCTTTTTAAATTGGGGTTCTTGTTGGGAAAGTTTCTCTTCCTTTTTAACAGAAACTTCTGTTGAGCGTTGTGATTCCTGTCTTGGTTTCACGTACTGAGTTCTCTGCTCTGACCGTCCACCTCTCTCATTGCATTTTTCAGATGAGTCCTGAAAGGAACGAGATTGGCGTGTATCAGTATATTGATATCTGTCAGGCGTTTTTATGTTATCTCTATTCCCAAGATTATATCTATCCTGTGGAGTCTCTGCATGTGGAGATTCTCCCCTTTCTTTTTTAGGAGTTTGTTGTTTTTTGTCCCAGCGTTTCTTATTACCCTCAGGAGCTTGCTTGGTAAAATCTTTATTAGATTTACCCTGGAATTGTGGCTTTGTTTGTCTGGCCCCCAGACTATGTCGACCAATACTAGGGTAGGTCTCCGCGATAATCTTTGGCAGCTCACGTTCTTGATCCTGTGGAGGAACATCCCAGAGCTGCATGTGCACCACTAATGCGACCGTTTCCCCTTTAAGGTTACTTATTATAATTGAGGATACCGTGGCAAAGTTGCCCATTAATTGCATCCCCAAGTCCAGGGCCGGGACAGCCATGAATTCATCTTGAATTTGTTTCAATACTTCTGGTAAATTGGCAAGCATCGTGTACTGTGTGCGGTTGTATAGAGCATGGCAAGTACCGTGCCCCACGTATCACAGTTATCTATTGTGGGAACCCTCCCAAATGGCTAGCACATAGTTAATATTCTATGTTTATCCTGAGGTCCCGTATGGGGAAATACTGCTTCCAGCGCATTTATTTTTTGAGCTAACCAAAATGGAATTTCTTCTTGTTTGGTGGGTACCTTACCCATGATCGAATGTACAGTTGCAGGGTTAATGCCTGGCATCACTGCATGTGGTTGCAGTGGTGCAGCATGTGCTGGGTTTGTGCTTAATGTTTGCATTACAAACTATACTAACCGCCTATATATTGCCGTCAGCTCAGCATATAAGCAACGGACTTCAGCTGCTGTTAAATTTGCTGCAGCCAGGTGAGATGTATAAGTGGCCAGCAGAGGCCAGGTAGGACCATCATTACTTAGAGGACCTAACCTAATGGGTAAAATTGTGTGGGGTAGGGCGCCATCAAGGCAATTATTATGTCCTTGATAAGATAAAGGTATTTGAAAATATGCATATGCTCTGTATTGTGCAGGTACGTTTGCAAGTGTATAGTGATGAAATGTATTTGTGTTCCCATCAACTGCTGGAAATTTGACCCAAGAATAATAGAGTTCTGTTCTATAAGCTGCATGTGTGTCAACAACAAATGTGACTGGACCCCCTGGCCCGTTAGGCCATGTGCCAGTAAATGTGCAGTAAGGGGTGGTCTCATATTGACTGTAATTGCTATCTGTTGTGGATTTGTCATATTCAATGGTAAATTTGTTCAGAGATAAGCACACCAAATGGGGATTTTCCTTTTAAAGTTCAAGCTTGAACAACCTCCAGCGTCAGATAGGTGCTCCCTTCTTAGCTGAGGAGGAAATCCTCAATACCACAGACATCTTGGTATATAGTACTGGGGTGTCTTTGTATATAGTGAGACAGAGATACTCAGGAGGATCTGAAAATTAGAGCCTAACCAAACATTGGCTGCGCCATGTCGTGTGGGCTCTCATTATTCTAATGAGACTACTGGATTTGAGCGGCAGAATCACCTGCGGTGTGGGAGACTGAGTCTTAATCCACTACAGGTGACACCTATCACCCTAATCCGGGTTCTGCTCCGGCTAACTAGCAATGCCTCATCTCTACCTAAGAGCAGGGATGATTGGGCAGCCGAGTGCATGACACAATTGACTTCTCAAGGAAATCGTGGTTACTCAGGTCTCATCCGTTTCTCTGTTACATTAGTCTCACATACACAATGACAAACGGAGGCAGTATATGTTTCCATAAGGTTTTAATGAAGTGACTGCATCTTAGATAAAAAAGCATGTACTGCAATAACCAGGACGAGACAGCATGACAGAATTCAAATTGTGACAAGGAGAAAGAAGCATAGAAATAACGCTACCATATTGTCACTAGAGTCAATATACTAATTCCTACCTAGGCAATAATAGCACACAGCATGTTAAGCTCTTGTTCTACCCTTCAGGTTCCCCAGGGAAGACATCATCCCCCATACCTGAGCAAAGCACTGGAGTCTGCATAAGCAGCTGTAGCGAAGCGCTCAGCAATCGCTCAGCATACAGACGTGGTCCTCTGGCTGGAATCTCCCTCTAACATGTAAGGGACAGGGAAGTGTTTAAATAATAAAACAGCTGATGTTCTGAGAAAATGTCCCTACGTAAGGATGTGTTTTTTTCTGTGAATACCAGAGACAAAACCCTTACCACGTTCACCAGCAACCTATCTTACTGCAGCCTTGAAAGAAGCACAAAGTGAACAAGAATGTCTTGTTTGAGAACGTAGTGCTGGCCTAAGCAAGAACAGCTAGATAGAGCGAAATAAATCAAGACTGCAAAAGTGGCTATTGTTAAAATAATAAATGATGCTGGATAAAATATATCTAAGTTAAAGTGCACAGCGGCAGGCCTAGTGTGCTAAAATAATGTGCATGGAGCTATAACTAAAATGGCTACACAACAAGACCTGACTTACTAACGAGCCATGCCCCCTCCAGTTCCAGTTGTGACATCAACTGGGGTATGGTGCTGTTCCACATTATAATAGAATCATGTGATAATTCAGGAAAATGGGCACACACATTTGAGATGTAGAGATCCGCCAAACAGACAACTTGCACGTTGACGAAATGGAAGTTTTTTCTGTTGCAGTAGACTTATTCAGTGGCCTGTGGTGGCACCAAGCCAACATGTGTGCCATCAATGGCCACCACCACATGTGGGAGGTGGACAAACCAATTGAAGTCACCCTTCACATTGGCTAAATCCACACTCTGGGGGAACCTCATATAGCTATCAAAATTGTTTCAACATTGTTGATAGGAAATCTTTCAACACCAGACTGAACATAGATTGGGACGTACAACCAGATAGGGCAACTTTATGTTGGAAGGACCCTGGGCCAGGAAGTGCAATGCTGACATGACTTGTACAATGGGTGGTATGCCTTACTGTTAGCTGGCATCAGTGATGGCTCCAACTGATGGCATACATCCACTACTGTTTGCCTATTCAGATAGTGCAGCTAGATGACATAGCATTCCTCAATGGTCTGAAGGTCTGGCAATGGATGGTAGCAGGAGGTTGTCGCATCCTCCCTCTCCCAGGGTACCTATGTGTGAAAATACATGATTTGGAACATTAGTCACTGTATCCACAGCAACATACATGATGCATGCCAACAATATCATGTGACAAAGCATTTCTGACTGTATAGACATGACACCCAGTACACATCATAGTTGGCAATTATACAAGGGTCAAATGTGAACCCCATGGTTGTGAACACATGTGTCCCCTATATGGATTCAGACGACACCCAACTATCTGCTGCACAATTGCCCTTTGAAATGTGGCTGTATTTTCTGACCAGAAAAAAATATCGTCAGTGGTGGTAGACAGTGCAACGCTGTCATATGCCTTCTGTCCCCTGCAACACACTACACTTGTGGTTGTGTAGTAGGGCCTACATAACAAGACAGAATAAGGATGTTTGTGATTATCGTACACATATATTGTTGGTGTGACACATCTTTAAGGGCCATACACAGTATTTCAAACCACCAAAATGGCAGATGCCTGGCCTACTCCACTGGACATTAGGAACCGCCCTCGTCTGCCCGATGGAAGTCGTGTGCACGGTAGGCGGTTCCAACCGTGCCAGAACATTGTTGCTTGTGACAGTCACAGCCCACTGGCTGTGTCTGTCAGTGGTGATGACCTCCTACATGGTGTACATATCCAGCACGTTGTGCAAAATCAGTTGCTTGACTCCTGACACTGCTACCAGCAACACCTACACTACTTCAGCTGATGTGTGCCGCCTCTGGGATCAATCATGCCATAGCCAGATGGGGAAAGGGCTCCTGCCTTCTCTCCAGAGGAGCTGGAGAGGCTTGTGAGCGAGGTCCTTCCTCTGTATGATCAGCTTGATGG
Organism: Pleurodeles waltl; assembly: GCF_031143425.1. NCBI lineage: Eukaryota > Metazoa > Chordata > Amphibia > Caudata > Salamandridae > Pleurodeles > Pleurodeles waltl. The sequence goes on along the minus strand of NC_090436.1, from coordinate 793,964,714 downwards.
CTGACCAAAGGAGCAGGTAAGTACCTTGTGCACAATTGACTCTGCTCAACACCGTCCTTCCCTTCCTCACAGGCTACAATGTGCCCTTGTGTGCCAGTTAGACTTCTTGTGTGTCTGTTGTTGCAGTCTGTGTGGCATCAATGGGATGTACACAGTACAGGCATTGGTGACTGGTACTATATGTTATGTCCATTCACATTGTGTTGTGTGATGTTTTTTTATGCTTCTTATGTTTGATGCACACAGCTATGCAAGGAGACTTTACTGCCATCTAATGACATTTCTTTGTTGATGATGGTTGTAAATGTTAGACAACATGTATGTGCATGACAGCATGGGCTGTGTATGCATCTTGTCTGAGTCATTTGAGGATCTTATAAGCAATGTGTATAGTGCCACAGATCTTTCACCCCACATCTGGCCTTGCCAAACAGTTGTCTGGAAGGCATATCATGCATCACTGTGCCCTTCAGGTTGCCACACAAGCCACATTGCTGATGACCACATGATGTACTGTCATGCATGGAAGTGGTGGAAATGTGAGTATCATGTATGTTCTGTATACTCAGCCTACAGAGACAAGGGCCTCTCAAATGTATATCCCAGTATGGGATATAGCTCAGGCTGTGGGAGAGTCACTGGGGCTATGCAACTGTGGCACTGTGCATACTCCCTGTAGGCCTGAAAATCATGTCATGTGGCCAGCTCTAGTGGCAAAACCTGCCCTGAAAGCATGCCTCATTCCATTGACTAGATTAGGACTGGGTATTGAGGTAAAACCCTGAAGTAGTCCATATGTGTATTTAGCATCATGGTCAATGTGTGTCTTTAATTCATGACAAGTCCATTACTCCCACAGCTCTGTTGTCACCTTCACAGAAGTCATATTTGTCCAGTAACGCTTCTTGCACAAATGACAGACCCACAGTATAGACAGTTTATAGATTCCTGGGAGGCTATGACGTGTGACTCAGTAGCTTAGTTACAAAGCAGAAATTGTACAAGACATACCTTTGTATGTTGGATGTAATCTTTGTAGGTTAGAAACATATGTCCCAAGGACTTTTCTGTGGTACAGGTGCATACCACAGAAACCCCCCTGAAGTCTGCATTTGGTAGTCCACATGTCCAGACATTCACAGGTAAGACACTTTTCATACTCACCATGCCAGTCCTTTCATTGTTACTCAAGTGTAAGAGTGAAGTCTGTACTATGGTAGTTGCCTGTAGGGACTGTATGCAGTGAGTCAAACTTGCAGAGTGTAAACGTGTTTGTCCAGTCAGGCCTAAGAAGTTTACCCTTTAGAAGCCACATTGGTGTGTAATGTTTCATTGTGGCTCACATCACAGTGCATGTTGCTTGAGCCTGGGCTACCTGATGTCAGAAGGCTTGCTTAGTCATTGTAGACCATGTGCATGGTAGTGGGTCAATCTGCATATGACTCCAAGTGTGTATAGTCATGTCACTGTACTGATAGGCATATATGGTTTACACTTGTGGTATGTTAACAAATTGCCCATTTTGTCCTTGGTGTTTCCGACATGTGTGTGACACAACCATTTGGGCAAAAACATGTGTTTGTAATCGCTTGATTTGTCTCTTGAATACATACGAGGAAACTCCAGTCAGAAAGAGATTTGGAGAGCCATTGCTTGGAAGGTGCAGACCCGGGGGGTCCACAGCCAGGGAGTACCTGAGACACTGGGCCCAGAAGATCGCAGAGGTCCAGCTGTGGCTGTCCTTCCAACATAGTTGAGGCTCACGTCGGAGCATGATCCCCCACCATTGGGCTGCATTCTGGTGGTGTCATACCCAGACCTTGACGTGCGTTTTGAGGGGAGCACAGAAGCCACAAGGAGGTGTGTACAGGGCATTTTCTTAACTGAGTACACTAAAAAAAATTGCTCTCCAGGGACAATACATGGCTGGGTATATTGATCAATCAAGTAATGTTTGTTGTTGCAATGGGTGTAAATCCTATGCAACAGACCACTACTCCTCAGTGTTACAGGTTAATGACAAAGACGTGATAGTTCAATGTCCTCAGCCATGTGTCTGCTCAAGTAAGTAAATTGGCCTCTCACCCAACAGAGGCCACTTGCCTTCAAAGTGTGATGAGTGCTGGTGCCTCACTACTATCTGTCATGTGAAGGTGCCCATCATACATGTGACAGAGCATACATTGTTCTTTGGGTGCAGCTAAACAGCAATACTTTCCCTTGGTAAGTCGGGAATATCCATTGACATGATTTATGTGCCATCACTGTTGCCATCATTCCTTGTGCCAACATGTTAGCATGTATACCTTTCTCTGTTGACAAAATATGTACACTGCTATTTCATGCATGGTCTACCTTTGTCCGTTGGATGATTTCTGTATTCCCTCACATATATGTGCATGCCAACGTGTTTGAGATTGGACATATACAATGGGGCTACATTTCATGTGGTGTCACAGACAGGAAGTGCCACCATTGATTGTTGGCTCACAGATACCCTCACCCATCGTTGCATGTCATTTGGTATGTCCAACCTCAGTAGCAATGAGGGACTTGACAGGTAGGACTAGAGTTTTTACACCCAATGTGCATTTTCACACCATTGATGTAGCATAATGTGGAAAGGTGCACTGCACATGTGTAATGGAGAAGGATTGTTACCTGACTGTTGGCATGCATCATGGAGTGACTTGCAGTTATGTTGGAATCACATGTGGTTGGGTACAACCATTCATCCACGGACATTTGCCTTTGCAGGACCAAAATGGAGACAGTAATGTAGCTTCCCATTGGTAAACATGTTGAGGGCCTTCTACAAGTATTTGCAAGTCCCGGGAACTCTCCAACATACAATGGACTAATGGCTTCTACTGATGCAATAAGAGTATGTCATTGTAAGGGGTGCCATACAGTAGTGATGCTTTTTCTGGGGCCAACTGATTCACTGTGTTCTGGATTTAAGAAACAAATCTCCCTGACAATTTGCACATTTTATCGACAGTGGACGTTTCCATGACAAATGTGTAGTATATGTGAGCAACATTAGTACTACCTCCATGACTCCATTAGGACAATCTACACATTGGGAAGTGAAGTTTCCAGTCTAATATGAGTATTTCCATGTCATCTTCTTCAGGCTACTGGACTGTTGTTAGCAGGATTTTGGACCATCATTTCTTATTAATGTGTTATTGTGCATGTGACAAATAGATGTGTGCATGACCTTGTGTGGGATTATTTGTGGGAATGAACTTGGCATTGGCTTACTACTGTATGACAACAGGTAACTGAGGCAAAACATTGAAGATGATGTAGTCTCATACTTCTTCATTGATTACTGTGATTGCACAACTGCACCCAGGCAATTTTAGTTGTCTGAGATCCTGATTTTCCTGTGTGCAACAGTTGACAGTTCATGTGGCATGCATACATTTGGTATGGTATATGTAGGAGCCACTTTGATGTAGTTTGTTGCTGGTGCCTATTGACGCCTACTTGACGTCATGGTAATGTTTGCTACTCACAGCTGTTGTTCACATGTGATCAGGAACATGTGGTAACCCTTTTCCTCTTTGTATTTGCAGCATCATACAGGCAAGCAAAGGAGACAGGGTGTAACCATGTGGGGAAGCATCTGGCCACGGAACCTCCAGTCATGACACCACCAACAAAGTGGGACCCAGTGGCCCAGAGGGTGAGGGGAGTGCCACAGAAGACACAGTATCAACCTCATCATAATCGGATTCTACCTCTAGTGGCCACTCCCTAGTGGTGCCATCCCTGATCTATCACCACCCTCCCTGCTGCTCTCCACCCAGTTGTCCGCAACCGCTCACCCAATAGGGTGGGCGTCTCCTTTGCCTCAGACACCTCAGCCCCAGCCCAAGTTACCCCTGGTGCCATGATTGAGGAGGCTATTGACAACCTGAGGAGTATCTCTATGGGACAGACTGCCATTGTGAATGCCATCCAGGGTTTTGCTAGCCAACGTCAACAGACAATGCTTTCCTGGAAGACATTCAGAGTAACATGTCTGGCCTACAGATCTTTTCAGGCTCTGGCCTCCTCAATGACGGCAGCCATCCACTCCTCACAGTCCTCCCCCCACCACCTCCCTCCTCCCAATCCAAATTCCCTATTCCCTTACCTATCCATAGCACACCCACACACCTGCATGCACCCAAGTCAACACACACAAGCAGTACACATTGACACAAACATCATAAGACACACTGGCATGCAGGCACTCCACATTTACCCACAGATACCACATCAGCCACCATTTCTACAGACACCCCCACTGACCCACACAGTACATCCGTCATACCCACAGTCACCACCACAACAGCGAGTGACACATCCACCACATCCACCATTCACCCAGACAACAGCTCACAACCCAAGGACCCACACACCTCAGACACCATACCCCCAGACTCCAGCACAACACCCACATACACATCCACCACATCAACCATACCCACAGATACCACCCCAACACATACAGTCACATCCACCATACCTGCAGACACAAACCCAACACACACAGACACATCCACAACATCCAGCATACCCATAGTCACCACCCCAACAGACTCACAAACACACATCCACTATACCCAGCACCTCCCACCCCCTAAGACATGCAAACACCCACACTCACACACGCAACAGACACCACCCAAAAATAATTATACGTCACATACGCACACACCGAAGGCATCTACACCCACACACAAGACAAATACTCCCTCAACCTCCAAATCCCCAACCCCTTCTGATGACCCTACCGTTTTCCCAAAGAGTTTCCTTTTCCACCTTGCTCTTTCCCCTGTTCCCTCCACCCCACTCCAAAACCCAAGAGGCCCCTATCCACCCACATTCTAACCCATCCCTTCCGCATCCAAGTCCTCTCCTGTTACACACCTGCTCCTCCTGCAAGCACCCATACCCCTCCCTACAAAGAAGAAGTACACTCCTCCAAAGAAAAAGACCCCCCGCACCAAACCCACCCATCCTAAATCAGACCCCACCCCAGGATAATCCCAATTGATACTCCTTCCTGGGGAGGTTCCCTAGCAGTGATCAGAGTAAGGTTGGGAACAGCAATGTGCATAAATACTGGCCCTTGCTCTTAAGCATTTGGATGCAATACCCCAAGTTGCTGTTTTGTTGGGTATACATTTGTCCTGCCATTACCTTTCTACCTTTACCTTGTTCCTGAGTAATTTGGGTTGCATGCCTTCAGTTGTGTGTGTTTCACCCTGATTGCTGATGCATTTGCTGTTGTTTGCAATATCTAACTTTGTGGGCAGTGCTGTTGTCACCCGGAACAAGAGTAGATGTTCACTTTATGGACATGTGTTTGTTAATCTAAATGCGAGGGTCATTGCATTGTATTATGTTTGGTATGGTAAGTATTTCATCTCGTGGTGTCCAATATCAGCATGTTTGGTGTTAAATTTGTCCCCCTGACAAGGATTGTACATTTGTCTCATGTGTAGGATCTTGAGTTGTGTTTGTCCATACATGGAGGGTATTCAATTGTTCTAGCTTCATTTGCATTTGACTGGCCGTGTGTCCATTTATATGTGTGTACCTTGCAGCTACTTCATCTAGATGTATAACCATGCTGTTGCTGTTGTATGTGCTTTCTTGTCTTGCACTTACACATTATGCTGATAGGCATGTCACTTTGCTCTACTATTGTTTGTCTCTCAGATATATGGAGGGCGAGTTACTGTGCAAATGTTGTTTTAGGGGCATGTGCAAAGTGAACTGTGTCCCAGGGCAGCATCTTTCCATGAGTGTTCCACTGCTATTGTGCAGGTATTGTTTGTATTGTGAGCTTTGGATATTTGTCTCTCAAAATATTGTTCTTCTATTGACCTGCCATTGTGTTGCAATGTGGGTGTTGTGTGGGTCCATTTCAGGGATGTTTCATGGAAGGGGTGCTTGTGTTCCATGTCACATCCATACATATGTGTCTTCAATCTGGCAATAGTCCAAGGCATGTGAGGGTGTCAGTTGAATTGGTAGATGTGATGTTGCTATGGTGTTGCTGTTGTGTGACACAATGTTCCTTATACTTCACCATCCCTGTGTCTGAGAAGGACAGGTGTGTGTTATTTTGGGGTGTGGCAGTTTGTGGAGTGTGGTAGTGCAGTGTCAGTGACCTGCCCAAAGGGGATATTTGATAGCTGAAAATGTGTCATTCGTTGTGAATTACTCTGACCCCGGGCACAATTACATATGTACTTGGTGCCCATAGCGTGAGCCCCATGTCATGTGGATGATGGCGCAATGATCTGTTGTTGAACTTAATGACACAGTAGGCGTGTGCACTTACTTTCAGTTGCATCCACGGCAGGATGGATTTTGGGCTCCATCAATGAGCTCCATGTTGACACTGGACATGCAATAGTGCCTGCAGGTGAGTTTTCTGCTATATGCTCACTGTTTCCACCAGCTGGGACATGGTGGTTGGACCTCCATGGTTTCGTTGGCTGTGTGCAACATAAGAATGTGTACAGTAAAACATTGGCTCCGCCGGCCTGTTTGGCCTGCCTCCCCATCGCAGCAGTCTGCGCTGCCTGGAGGTGATGGCAGGACTGCAGTAGTCTTTCCTCAATGGGCCTGACAACATCTTAATACGGTGATTCGACAGCCAAGCTGATGGTGGTGAGACCATGGCGGTGCAGAGACTGCCAAACTCATAATCAAACTTTAAATATTTTTTTTAAACCATATTATACATGACTATATTTAAAGACAATGATAATGAAGTCTTAGAAAACAATATTGTTACCTGCTATATCTTGTTCCATGATATTTTTGAAATTACAAGATTTTTGACAAAATGGTGGTCATTACAACCCTGGCGGACGGTGTTAAAGGTGCGGTAATATCGCAAACAGGCCGGCGGACAAAAAAAGGGAATTATGACCGTGGCGGAAACCGCCAACAAAGACAGCCACTTTAACACTCCGACCGCCACGGCAGTAAAGACAAGCAGCGCGGCGGTTACCGCCAGCAGACAGGCGGAAGACAATGTACCGCCCACAGTATCACAACCCGCCAATCCGCCACCTTTTCCGGGGCGGATTCACCGTGGATAAAAACACGGCGGAAACAGCTTTTGCTATGGGAAAACGATCACCTCTACACATCCCACGAGGAAGGAGGCCACCATGGAGCCGGAATTACAAATCCTCCCTGCCCTTGTCTTCCTACTCATCTACGAACACCAGCTCCGGCGGCGGCGAAGACAACGGTGAGTACTGCACCTACGACATAGGGGAAGGGGGAGGCAAAAGTCAGGGGGACACACACGCAACACCCCCACCCCCACCCTTGCACATTACAACACACACACCAATGCATTTCCAAACATCACAGTAACAACCCACAACGCCCCCCGGAAGAATGCAAAGACAAAAGGAAATAAGTTCAAACATTGTAATGTATCAAAATACATGTACCAAATATATACAGATATATATAAACACATTCAAAAGTATATACATTACGAGAATTAGTGCAGATATGCACATATCAATGTCCGTGCACCACTGGGCCAAAAATGCATGGGCGAGGCCCACACAAGATACCTGTCCACAAACGGAGAGAACACTGCAGGGGCATCAGAGAGAAATACAACAGGCACCTCAGGGGGAAGGGAAGGGGGGCACCTCAGCCAGATTACAGCAACACGCCACATCCACGACGGGGCTCAAGTCTCTACAGTGGGTGGGTTGTCCACTGTACCATCCTGGGGAGTGCAAAGCCACAGTCTCTCAAGTCTCTACAGTGGGTGGGTTGCCCACTGTACCATCCTGGGGAGTGCAAAGCCACAGTCTCACAAGTCTCTACAGTGGGTGGGTTGCCCACTGTACCATCCTGGGGAGTGCAAAGCCGCAGTCTCTCAAGTCTCTACAGTGGGTGGTCTGCCCACTGTACCATCCTGGGGAGTGCAAAGCCACAGTATCTCAAGTCTCACAAGTGGGTGGGATGCCCACTGCCATATCCTGGGGAGTGCAAAGCCACAGTCTCTCAAGTGGATAACAGTCTCCACTGGTTCTGGAGGGGGACTGGTGCTCAGAGTGCTTCATCCTGTTAAGGACAGAGGTAGTGGATGGATCTCTCCACTGGTTCTGGAGGGGGAATGGTGCCTGGACTGGATTAGGCTCCCTGTGACAGTTCCTGTCCCGTCACTGTCCCAGCTGTACATGGGATAACGATGCTTGATGTGGCGGTGTTTTCCTTCTGCAGCGGTGCTCTGCCCTGTTCAGCGGTGCTTTGCCATGGCGGTCTCTGGCCTGTTCAGCGGTGCTTGCCCTGTTCAGCGGTGCTTTGCCATGGCGGTCCCTGGCCTGTTCAGCGGTGCTTGCCCTGTTCAGCGGTGCTTTGCCATGGCAGTCTCTGGCCTGTTCAGCGGTGCTTGCCCTGGGCACTGACTCCGGCAGTGGTCTCCTGACCAGTGACGATACTTGTGCCCTCCTGGGCACTGATTCCGGCGGTGGTCTCCTGACCAGTGACAATACTTCTGCCCTCCTGGGCACTGACTCCGGCGGTGGTCTCCTGACCAGTGACGATACTTCTGCCCTCCTGGGCACTGACTCCGGCGGTGGTCTCCTGACCAGTGACGACAGTGCTGGCGGTGGCATCCCGACCGCCGGGGAGGATGCCGCCCTTCTCCGCCGTGCTGCTCTCACCAGGCTGTGCAGACTTCTTCTGGCACTTCACCACCTTTGGAGGAGTCACAGCTGACTCTGCAATCCCCCTGGGACCCTTGTGAGTAGTTTTGCCTCCAGGAGTCTTCACCCGGTCACGTCGACCACTTTTCAACTTGAGATGCTTTACATGGGGTGGACTGGCAGTGCCTTGGCTCCGTGTCACACTGCCTGCCCTGGTGGCTGGTGCACTCCACACACCTGTAACACGCACCACTAGTACTGGAGTCTTTTTGGCTGAGGCGCTACGACGGGACTGATGAATTGGAGGGGTGGGGGTGGGGGCAAAGAAGTCAACGTTGCAGAGGGACAGTTTCTGACGAACACTGGGATGGGTAGCTGGAGGGGGTCTGGGAGTGGTGGAAGAGGAGGTGTTTGTAGGAGGTGTCACTTTAGGTGTTTTGGGTGCAGGTACTGGAGGCTGTCGTGAGGTGGATGGATGTTGGGTGTGTGGGTGCCCGCGTTTGTGTACTTTGGGAGGGGGCGTCACAGACACACTGGGAGAGGACACAGGGGACATGTAAATGGGAGTCGGGGTGGTGAGTGCAGGTGAGCGGGGTGTGGTGCTGGGTGTTCTGGTGCGAGTCCTAGTGCCTGTAGATGTAGTGCATGCAGGTGAGAGTGTAGACGATACTGGGAGGGAGGAGGGAGATGACGAGGAGGGGGACACAGTGGAGGCAGTGGATGTTGCTGTGTCTGCATGTGTGTGATGCTTGTGTGAGTGCCTGTTGGTTGTGTGGTGCCTATGTTTGCCTGAGCTACTTTTGGGTGTTGAGGTGTGTGCATGCTTGTCTGATGGTGTGCTTGGGACATGCTGGGGTACAGGGGATTGGGTTTGGGTGGAGGAAGTTGGAAGGGGGAGGCTAGAGACAGGGACAATGGCTGCCATCAGTGCTGAGGCCAGAGATTGCACGGTTCGATGATGGGCAGCCTGACCAGAATGAATGCCCTCCAGGAATGCATTAGTGTGTTGCAACTCCCTTTCTACACCCTGGATGGCATTCACAATGGTAGACTGCCCAACAGTGAGTGACCTGAGGAGGTCAATGGCCTCCTCACTGGGGGCAGCAGGGGTGACTGGGGCAGGGCCTGAGGTGCCTCTGGCGAAGGTGATGCCCCCCCTCCTGGGTGAGCGGGCACGGTGACCGACGTGTAGCTCCCCTCGCCCTCCGTCCCACTGGTGCATTCCGAGTCCATGTTGTGGCCCTCCATGGCCATGTGGGATGCAGCTCCCTCGTGCTCCGGTGCCACTGTACCTCCGCCTGATGATGCTGATGCACACAAGAACAGGGAGACCACAAAAAGGGGGAGGGGACGACAGAAGAAAGACAGTTTGAGTGCATGCCTTACCGCTACCGTTGGCGGACAATACAGACACAGCAGCCCCCTGCACTACGCCGTGCTCTTGGCCTCTACAGATGGAATTCCTGGGATATGGTCTACATGGCTATGGTGGACATCTGCACACATGGATGCCACAGGGGCATCTATACCTGTACTTGGCCCACTACTGAGGTGGGGTGGAGTGCCACATGCCCTGCATTCCGGAGGGGCCTAGCCTACGTATTTCTGCCTGGCCTAGGTACACCCACAGCTCTCCTCCCACACCCAGACCCCTCAACTGCGCGCCAAGTCCCCAGAATGAGAGTGTACTCACCCCCTTGTGTCTGCTGTGTTGCCCTCAAGCGCCCATCCAACTCCGGGTAGGCCACCGCCAGGATCCGGAACATCAGGGGGGTCATGGTGCGACGGGCACCCCTCCCACGTTGAAAGGCCATCCCCAGCTGAGCCTCCGCCGTCTTCTTGCTCCAGCGGCGAATGTCCTCCCATCTTTTCCGGCAGTGGGTGCCCCGTCTCTGGAGGACCCCCAGGGTCCGGACTTCCTTGGCAATGGCACGCCAAATGTCCTTCTTCTGGTGGGCGCTGACCTACATGACATGCACAGGGGAAGAAGAGAAGTCATTACCAACTGCACCGTCGATGTGAGTGGCCCCCATCCCTACCCTTGCCATGTGGCACATGCATTCACAGTCCTTCATGTTCCCTGCACTCTGCCCCCTTCCCTCTTACAACCAGCCCTCTCCACCCAGGCATAGCCCATCCAACGTGCTCCCTCTGTACTTACCTGTTGGTCTGGAGGACCGTAGAGTAGCGTGTACTGGGGGAGGACCCAGTCTACTAGCTTCTCCAACTCCTGAGCAGTGAAGGCAGGGGCCCTTTCCCCAGATGCAGCAGCCATTGTCTCTTCCAGACCGAGGTCACAGCAGCCCTCCCAGTTCCCCTGTGTTCCTGTGCCTCCGTCCCCTGGACCGTGTGCCCACTACCACTGCCCCCAGGTCCCTGTTGTTTTTGGGGTGGTGGGTTCTCCTGGGTTCCCTGTAGTGGTGGACACACCGCTGATTGACGTGTCCTGGGTACAGAGGTATGGGCCCGCTGGGTGGGTGCTGTGCTGGTGTTACCAGAGGGTGGAAGGTCAGTGTTGGGCTGTGCCTGTGCAAGGGGAACCGACTGTCCCGAGGCCCACGATGGTCTGGGCTGGTCATCAGGATCCAGTAGGGCAGAGCTGCTGTCGTCACTGTGGGCCTCTTCTGTGGGTGGAGTGGAGATGTCTGGACCCTCCTGTGTGGTGACGTTCCTTAGTGGTCCTGCAGTAATATAAGAGCATGATTATTTCATCTGTGTGTGCAATGGGTGGGTGTGCGTGTACCCCAGTGCAAGCATTCCTGTGTGTGGGTTTGTGTGATGATGGTTAGGGGGTTGTTATGGGTATGTGCAGTGAGCATGCTTTGGTGAGGGGTGACCATGCTTAGTTGTGTCATGCAGGGCTTGGTGTTGGGATGTGTGGTTTTTGTTACTAGTACATTTGTGAGGAGTTTGAGTGATAGGGGAGGGGGTGAGGGTGGGGTGTGTGATAGCATGCAGGTAGGGTGGGGGATATGATGGTGAAGATATGACTTACCAGTGTCCATTCCTCCACCGACTCCTCCGAGGCCTTCTGGATGCATGATGGTCAAGACTTGCTTCTCCCATGTTGTTAGTTGTGGGGGAGGAGGTGGGGGTCCGCCGCCAGTCCGCTTAACCGCAATGTTGTGCCTGGAGACCACTGAACACACCTTCCCCCGTAGGTCGTTCCACCTCTTCCTGATGTCCTCCCGATTTCTTGGATGCTGTCCCACTGCATTGACCCTGTCTACTATTCTGCGCCATAGCTCCATCTTCCTGGCTATGGATGTGTGCTGCACCTGTGAGCCAAATAGCTGTGGCTCTACCCGTAGGATTTCCTCCACCATGACCCTGAGCTCCTCCTCGGAAAACCGGGGGTGTCTTTGGCGTGACATGGGGTGGTTTGGGTGATGTGTGGGGTGGTGTCAGTGTTGATGTGTGTGGTAATGTGTAGTTGTGTGTGGTGTATTGTGCGTGTAATGTTGTATGTGTGATGGTGTTGTGTACCTCTGTGTGGTGGGGTTCTCAGTTGCTGTGCTCTCTGTCTCTCTGGCCTTCGGTCGTGACTTTTGGTCGTAGGGGTTTGTGGGTGATGCGGGTGTGTGTTTTATATTGTGTTGAGTGTGTGGGAGTGGTGTGTGTATGTGTATCAGGTGTGTGTATTTTGAATTGTCCAATGTGGCGGTGTTTTGGAGATGTGTGTGCGCGGAGGGGTGTACCGCCAATGGAATACCGCGTTTGAAAGACCGCCGCATGGATTCGTGGGTCGTGATAGCATGGGCGTGTTACTGTTGGCGTGACAGTGGAGGATTTGTTTTTGCCAGTTTTACACTGACCTTTGGTGTGGCGGACTTGTGTGGGTGTCTGAGTTTCGGCGGATTCCGAGATGTGTGTCATAATAGCTGTGGCGGAATTCTGCGGCCACGGCGGTGTGTTGGCGGTCTTCTGCACGGCGGTAAGCGGCTTTTACCGCCAATGTTGTAATGACCCCAATATGTCTGGCGATATTTTGTAAACAATAGTTTGCCAGAGATTACTTAATTTCAACCCATCCTAGTTACAACCCACAGCACTCCAGCTGAACGCAGTACTTAAGAACCAAAGGCCAGTTTCACACTTGCAGTGTGTTAACTGTCCAGGCTTTGTAATACTCTCAGTGGCTTTGTGGTTTAAGCCACATGGTGACTGACTGTGTTATAGGCACTTAGCTGTCAAAACCTAATGGACATGCCAACAAGTTAGGAAGGCAAAACGTATCCACCTGTGGCAGTAGCAATTTTTTACTTCAGTAAGATTAGAAGCTGATGCTTGACCTCAACTTGCATTTACTGAAACTGAAAAGCTCGTATTTAAGGTCATAAATAGTGCTTTTTCATGAAAATGATAAACATTGTTTTGGGGACTTTAGTTGTATTTTTATTTTAAAATAAAATGCCCGTTTTGAGAAGAAAATTATTACATTTCAAATGCACATGACTAAAGTGTATGTTTGAGTAATAATTACCACTGTTTTTGGGTGGTAAGGGGTTTTTAGGGTTTAGGTTTGGTTCTTTGGGTGACAGGGGCATATTTAGGTTTAATGGTGGGTCTGGGGTTTTGGGTGGCAAGGGCATATTTAGGTTTTAGGATGGGTAACGGTTTTGGGTGGTGAGGGGGTTTTAGGCTTTGGGGTGGGTATGGCTTTTTGGGTGGTAAGGGTATATATATTTGCCCTAAAAAATAAAAAAAAGGTCACAAGGACGTTATGGTTAGGACATAGAATTAACAAGCCATAGAAAGTCACTTAAAAAAACAAAGGTTACAGTGACATTATAGTTAGGCTCACATTTAAAACGTACCAAACCATAGAAATTCACCAGTTATAATTAGAGTTATCTCAAGTAACTAACTTATGCCCTAGGCAACTATAACTCATTCCCCACCATGCATAGTTATCTGATCAATAATTTCACTGCAGATGTTACAGTGACATTATCAATGATGTTATCAAAATGTCATGAGTGCTGTAATTTGTGCGATAATTAGCAGTGCATGGTGAGTCCCTGAGGCCAACCCCTTTAACCACCCAATCCCACATGGCCAATATCAGTCCCGGGGACCCCATCTCCCAGGGCCCAGAGTAAATATTATTATTTCTTTGTTGGAGAGTGACTGCGTGCCCCCCACGAGGCCGATCTCAGCCCGGGGATCCCATCCCCCCCACGGGGCTGGTCTAAACATTTAATTTATTTTTTGGAAGGGGCAGTGAAGCCCCCCTCCTCAGGCTAATCTTAGCCCCGGGGAACCCTGTCCCCTGGGGCCTGGCCTATTTTTATTAGGGGGGACCCCCTCCCCTAGGCCGATCTCGGCCATGGGGACCCCATCCTCTGGGACCTGGCCATGTAACCTGGGTACCCCCAGGGCACCCTCTCAATGTTTGGGAACGTAGGGGGAACCCCCACGGTGCCATCTGGCTCCCCACCTACGGTGGGAGCAACATTGTTGTCACAGAGAGGGAGCTGCTAAAACCCTGGGTCCCCCAGTACATAGCTGAAGTGGGCCCTCGGGGTGGTGGTCCCCAAGGTAGTCTGGGGCTCCTCAAGTGGTGCTGCACAGCCCGTCTCCAACAAGTATAGCACCGGGGAGGTGGTGGTCCCCAGGGCTGCAGGGGCCCCCCCCCCACATTGGATTGCATAATAGCCCCAGGGAGGTTGTGGTCCCTGGGGCTGCAAGGGGTGGCGTGACCCCCCTCACACATTGAATTTCATTACAGCCCTGGGGAGGTCGTGGTCCCCTGGGCTGCAGGGGGGCCATGCAGCCCCCCCAGATATTACTTTAAAGCCCTGGGGTGGTGGCGGTCCCTGGGGATGCAGCCCCTCATGTCTGAAATTTTATGTAAGCACGGGGGAGGTGGCATTACAAATATTAATGCCCCTAGGACTTGGCCAACCCGGGGACTTAGGAATGATAAATTGCGGGAGCCAGGGCTTCATGTTTATAAAACAGCAAAGGTTTTTTTTTAAAACAAGTGCTTTTAAGCCCTTGGGGATCCTCTATGACCCGACAACCATAGCTAAGGGGTCAGGGTGTCTGTACCCTGGCCCCTTTTCTTAATCCAAGATGGCTGCCAACACTTTCATTTGAAGTGTTAGCAGCCAATTGGATCTCAGCACGAGATCGGGAGCGGTTGTGAATCCTTCTCATCCCTATACATACAAATTAGTTTTTTCTTTATTTTCTCTAAAACTGCTGAACGGATTTACACCAAAAAAGAAAAAATGCACCTTCTGGACCCAGCGATACCTTTCCGACTAATTTAGTGTACTTCCATCCAGTGGTTCAGGCGCTATAGCTGTTCAAAATCCCTATGGAAAAGTGAACGGGGAAAACATGTTTTGGGATGGCCACTTGACAGATGACCCCAGAACTTTCCAGACAGACACTGAAATGAGCATTATATTTTCTTGGAAAATTGCATGAAGATTCATCAAATGGTGCTAAAGTTATTAGCAAAACAAGAAAATACTTTTTTTTTATAGAAACTAGGTCCTAACCATAACTATCTAGTGGCGATTTCCACTAGGTAATATGCGTATATTTAGGGATTATACGTACCTATTACATTCTTACCACATGTATGCCTTTACCAACCATGGTTTTACAACAACATTTTTGTGGTAAAGCCATGCATGGTAAAGGCATATGGATTGTACAATTTTCGTTGTGAATGCATGTGTAGTAATGATGCATGCATCGTAATTATGGCATTTTAAAGGCATGCGTGGTAATTCTATGTGTGATTCCGTCATACAACTGCTCCTGACATGTCTGATAATCAGAGCTTCTCTGCCGTCAACAGGTATGCAGTGTGCTGAATCGTAAGACGCTCTAGAGGCAAGTTAGCTACTCTATGCTTTTATAGTGTAACACAGAAAGTTGTTTTTAGGGTGTTAGGCTGCTAGAAACATTCCAATCATTTTAAAACTGTTCATATTATTGTCATTGCAACTAACATGCATTTGTGCTGTTTTATTATATTCTGCTTGGGTTTTACTTATGTAATGTACAAGGATGAGACTGTTGAAATAAACACTTCTAAACATATGAACTGTCTTTTTTTAATACAGTAATTGTGTGTGCTATTCCAAAGACAAAAATTGGGTTTGAATTACGACTGCATCCCTAATTCTTTTAAATGAACGTTAGTAACCCAGAAAGCACATCTCACTGACAGGTATATCAAGTGTGATTGTACAGGGCTACAATAACTTGCATGTTCACTTTCAAGCACTTGTGCACTGAACTAAATCAAGGTACCTGTGGGCAGGAATGCCAAACCTTGTGAAGCAAGGCCAGAGCCCTGTTTACACATCACTGTAACATTAACCCCTTATATTACCTTAATGCATACACTTATCCCTGCTGTGACCCTTTTCTGTTACCTCTTTTCCAAACTTTTTTCAAATTAATTCAATAGTTTTTATGCTACAATGTTTGGAACTTTTGGTATTCAAGCTCTTATGTTTGAACTATTAGACTTTTGAGCAACTGAATTCAAGCTATTGGCCCTACGCATCTACCTATACAATGGATAAAACAGCTCACAATACCTGCACCATCAACATAGACAATCCAAAGTGGTTCCCTTTCCAAATATCATTATTCCAATGCTTCTTTTTCATACGTAAGGCATTAAAGGAGC
This sequence comes from Pleurodeles waltl, assembly GCF_031143425.1. Lineage (NCBI taxonomy): Eukaryota > Metazoa > Chordata > Amphibia > Caudata > Salamandridae > Pleurodeles > Pleurodeles waltl. Next base: position 793,948,358 of record NC_090436.1, on the reverse strand, counting down.
CATCCAGTGAATTACTTCACATAGAGTCTCTAAACCGCAGCTGACATCATCAATCAGACATTCTTGGATTCCTATTGCTTATGATTGTTAGAGATGCAGAGATGCAGTACTGGGAAAAATAACTATTTTTTCTCTGAACAGTGGATGTCCCTTTAATATAAGCAAACATTTCGTGAATCCTGATAGTGTCTGCATATTGATAGATGATCGAGCTATCTCTCACCAGTAGACATTGACACATGTTGACACATGTTTCTGTGAGCGACATAGCTAAGGTACACACAATCAAACTTCACAAAATTTGGTCCATCCATATTACATATCAGGCCTTTCATTCAGCTTCAGATAAAATGGACTGCATTGAAAAATTGATATGCTGATCTTATTCATAATGAGGAAACACAAAAAATAATTCCACTGGAAACTGCATCTACCGGAACAAACAGGCGGTAACAATCTTCCTAAATGAAAAACATATTGTAAATTTAGAATCCTACAGCTTACGTCAAATAACCCCTGTGTTTTCAAAAAGCAATGCACTGACATATGAGTACCAATGGAATCCCCATTATTATTCTCCCTGGCCTACTAGCCATAATACAAAAGTACACCTGATACCTAGCAGAATGTACACCGATGTTCAAAATGTTACCAACATCGTAGCACCCAAGATGGCATTTAAATTAAATGATCAGTTGCCTTAATGGAGCTACAGTATTTTTCAAACTAGACATGTACAAGGATTATCACCGGGTTGAATTAGATTAACAATTCACATGCCTAAGAACCTTTGCTATTCCCTTAGTGATGTTTAGGTACAAGAGATTCCGTTTTATATTGTCCTCAGAGGCAGATATTTTCCAGGAGCACATCTGAAGAGCTTTCGGATGTGAGTAGCTGCTTCCCTTACAATGATGGCAATGTTATCTCTGGTAAGGACCATGAAAGCATGAGAAAGCATTTCTTGTACTATGCTCCACCATCTAGAAGAAGCCAGACTCACACTAAATACTGATAACTGTGAAGTGAATAAAAATGAAATAATGTTTGGATACATTTTCTCACGTTGGTGTAGTCATCCAGATCCTCAGATATCAACCACACCTTACTGCACTCCAGTCTTAACTGGTATTCCAGACACAGGTCCTCATTACAACCCTGGCGGTAAATCTCGCTTACAGCCGTGCAGAAGACCGCCAACATACTGCTGCGGGCGCGGAATTCCGCTACAGGTATTGCGTCCCACAGCTCGGAATACGCCATAATACATACACCCACACAAGTCCGCAACACCAAAGGTCAGTGATAAACTGGTGATAACAAAACCTCCACCATCATGCCAACAGGAATACGCCCACACTATCACGACCCACGAATCAACGCAGCGGTCTTTCAACCTCAGTAAACCATTGGCGGTACACACCGCCGCACTCAAAATACACACACATTTACAAAACACAACCACATTGGACAAATCAAAATACACACACCTGACACACATACACACACCACACCCACACACCCAATCCAATATAAAACACACACCCACATCACCCACAAACCCTTACTACCAGAATTCTGAAACCACGCCAGAGAGAGACACCACCATAAACAACACCAGCATCCACAGACACACAACACCATCACTTACACAACATCCACGCACCTCAAACAACACACACCAACACATCCACTCACACATCACAACACACACCACCTTACACATCACCCACACCACATCATGGCACCTCAACGACACCCCAGGTTCTCTGAGGAGGAGCTCAGGGTCATGGTGGAGGAAATCGTCTGGGTAGAGCCACAGCTATTCGGATCACAGGTGCAGCACACCTCCATTGCAAGGAAGATGGAGCTATGGCGTAGAATTGTCGACAGGGTCAATGCAGTGGGACAGCATCCAAGAACTAGGGATGACATCAGGAAGAGGTGGAATGACCTACGTGGGAAGGTGTGTTCCGTGGTATCCAGACACCAGATTGCTGTACAGAGGACTGGCGGTGGACCTCCACCTCCTCCCCCACAACTAACAGCATGGGAGGAGCAGGTCTTGGCAATACTGCATCCTGAGGGCCTCGCAGGAGTAGCAGGAGGACTGGACTCCGGTAAGTCAACTCTTTACTACCTTATCCCCCCACCCTACCTGCATGCCATCACATACTCCCAGCCTCATCCTCACCCCCATCACTCCAACACCTCACATATGCCCCACTACCACAACCCACCCATCCCAATACCAAGCCCTGCATGCAACACCAAAGCATGGACACCCATCACCAAACACGTCCACTACAGATACCCACACAGACCCCAAACCAAATATCACACAAGGACCAAGCCAAGAATGCAAGCACTGGAGTACAGGGTCACTCACCCATTGCACACGATGGCACACACAGATGCAATAATCATGCCTTTACACCCATGCAGGACCCCTACCCAACATCACCAGACAGGAGGTACCAGACATATCCAGTCCCCCACAGAGAGACCCACAGAGATGACAGCAGCTCTGCACAACTGGATCAAGATGATCAGCCCGGCCCATCAGGGACCTCGAGACAGTCAGTTCCCCTGACACTGGGACAAGCCACCACAGAGCCTCTCCCCTCAGGAAACACCACCACAGCACCCACCCAGCGGGCCCATACCTCTGTCCCCAGGACACGTCAATCAGCAGTGTGTCCACCACTACAGGGAAACCAGGCAAACCCACCAACCTTTGAAAATCAGGGACCTTGGGGCAGTGGCAGTGGGCACACGGTTCAGGGGACAGAGGCTCAGGAAAACAGGGAAGCTGGGAGGACTGCTATGTGACAGGGTGAGGACAGGCCCAAGGAACCCATTCTCCACGAGGCCCTCTCCAACATCATGGGAGCTTACCATCATTCCCAGGAGATGATGGCAATGGTACGTGACAAGTTTCAGGAGAGCCAGCGGCTGCAGGAGGAACAATATCTGGGAATCAGGGAGGAACTGAAGTCCATTAACAACACCCTGGTCACCATTGCAGGGGTGCTGCAAGACCTTGTCAACACCAGGAGGGACACTGTGGCACAACAAGGGGCCCCTGACACTAGCCTGGACGATGAACAGCCCTCCACCTCTGCCGGCGCAAGTGGACAGGATGCACCGCCACAGGAGCACGACACCAGCACCCCACCCCCTGCAGATGGAGAACCACCCCGCAAATGGTCCCTGAGATCCAGGAACAAGATAGAAAACATTGCCAAGGCCCCTGTTAGCAAATGAGACCCCCCTGAATGTCACCCTTCTGTCCCACTTTGTCACCCTGTCCATCCTTCAACTGCCATTGCTCCACTTCCTATGCCCCTTTGGACAATGCACCTGTAAAACAAATAGACTGGACTCTGCCATGGACATTCCTCCACCATCTCCCCTGCCCATTTTACAACCCCCTCCACTTATTTGCACAGAAATAAACACACTTCAATCACGAAACAATCTGGAGTCAGTCTGTGCTTTCACAAACGTGTAATTGCAATAACCATGGAATATAGCAATGTCAATTTACTTTTGCACATAGCGATGTAACACAGCTGTAGGCCTGGAGGAAATATAGCAGAGGGCACAAAGTGGGACCCACATCTGTGAAATGAAAGCCAAAGTGACAAGTCAGGGTCCATAGACTGAGTGTAAAAGACAGACTTATGCCAGCTCCAATAATAGTATGAGATATGGGAGGCAGTGACATCTTCTTGCCTGTGTCTCACTGGAAGTATTGCATGATTATATTGTTTCTTTTGTTGATATCCTCTTCTTCTGCCTCCTCTTCTTCACTGTCCACATGCTCCACAGCTTCCACAAGACTGCCATCTGGCCCATCCTCCTGCAGAAAAGGCACCTGGCGTAACAAAGCCCGGTTGTGCAGCATACAGCAGGCCACGATGATCTGGCACACCTTCTTTGGTGAGTAGTAGAGAGAACCACCTGTCATATGGAGGCACCAGAATCTGGCCTGCAGGAGGCCAAAGGTTCGTTCAATCACCCTCCTAGTTCGCCCATGTGCCTCATTGTAGCATTCCATTGCCCTTGTCCTGGGATTCATCACTGGGGTCAGTAGCTATGACAGGTTCGGGTAACCAGAGTCACCTGCAAATATCGAGGGACAACTGTTAGACACACACTAACCCTTAGGGACAACCCCATACCCAGACACCTATTCGCACTGTATAGGGTCCTTGTCCTCACCTATAAGCCACACACGGTGCCTCTGGAGTTGCCCCATCACATAAGCAATGCTGCTATTTCTCAAAATGTAAGCGTCATGCACTGAGCCAGGAAACTTGGCATTCACATGGGAGATGTACTGGTCTGCCAAACACACCATCTGCACATTCATAGAATGGTATCTCTTCCGGTTTCTGTACACTTGTTCACTCCTGTGTGGGGGTACCAATGCCACATGTGTCCCATCAATGACACCAATGATGTTGGGGATATGTCCCAGGGCATAGAAGTCACCTTTCACTGTGGGCAAATCCTCCACATGAGGGAACACGATGTAGCTGTGCATGTGTTTCAGCAGGGCAGACAACACTCTGGACAACACGTTAGAGAACATTGGCGAGGACATCCCTGATGCAATGGCCACTGTTGTTTGAAAGGAACCACTTGCCAGAAAATGGAGTACTGACAGGACCTGCACTAGAGGGGGATCCCTGTGGGATGGCGGATAGCTGACATCAGGTCTGGCTCCAACTGGGCACACAGTTCCTGGATTGTTGCACGATCAAGTCTGTAGGTGACTATGATGTGTCTCTCTTCCATTGTCGACAGGTCCACCAGCGGTCTGTACACCCGAGGATGCCGCCATCTCATCACCTGCCCCAGCAGACGTGCCCTATGGAGGAGAACAGCGAGCAGAGAGTCAGCAAACACTAAGGAATCATAAAATTTAATTTGCACACATTTATTAATCCGCAGTGTGTATTCAAGGCCTACATTGGTGTGACACAGTTATTATTAATGCCATGTGGCCCCCTGAAATGGTGGCTGCCTGACCTGTAAGGTGGGACAAGGGGATATGAGGTAACTGCGCTGGCATTCTACACTGTCGCGGTGGGCGGTCGAAGACCACGGCGCAATTCTGCATTGGTTAACATTGGAACCTATGGGCCCGAGAAGCCAATGACGATGCACGCCGGCGGTGACGGTACGCACCGCCGCGGATGTGACCGCAATTTTCTGTCTGTTCGCTCACTTGATACCTGACCTTCAACAAGAGAGGACCTACACTGCAAGTGCTGCTGTGGCCTGTGTCTGGAAGCGACGATGGCTCATGTGTCTGGGGAAAGGGCCCCTGCCTTCACTTCGGAGGAGTTGGAGAAACTAGTGGATGTGGTCCTCCCCCAGTACACACAACTGTACGGTCCAACCAGACAAACAGGTGAGTACACTGTGAGCATGCTGCATGGGCAATGCCTGTTTGGAGTGGTGTGGATGGAAGATACATGGGGAGGGGAGCTGAGGCCTGCATGTACAGACGGTGAGTGCATGTGCGTCAGGGCAAGGGTGGGAACGGGGGCCAATGAGTATGACGGTCCGGACAGGTAAAGAATTTCCTTTCCCCCTGTACTATTCCTCTAGGTCAGTGCCCACCAGAAGAAGGCTATTTGGCGTGCCATCGCCAAGGACGTCCGGACCCTGGGGGTCCACCACAGACGTAGCACCCACTGCCGTAAAAGATGGGAGGACCTGCGCCGCTGGAGCAGGAAGACGGCGGAGGCCCAGCTAGGATGGCCTCCCAACGTGGGATGGGTGCCTGTCGCACCATGACCCCCCTGATGTTCCGGATCCTGGCGGTGGCGTATCCGGAGTTGGATGGGCGCTTGAGGGCATCACAGCAGCCACAAGGGGGTGAGTACACTCTCATTCAGCTGACTCTGCGCGCATTACGAGGTGTCTGGGTGGGGGAGGTGGGCAGTGGGTTCCCCTAGGCCAGGTCGAGCTTGGTAGGCAAGGTCCCTTGTGAGGCAGGCTATGTGGCACCCCAACCCCACTAGTGGTTTGTGCCATGTACACCTAGTCAGGCTCCTGTGACTTCCAGGTGTGCAGCAATCGGGCTTAGGCCATGTACCCCATGAGCATGTGATTAATCTAGGAAATATAAGTGCATGACTTAGTGCAGAGGGCTGCTCACTGTCTGTTGTGTCTGCCAAAAGTAGTGGTGTTGCATGCACTGTACATGTCTTTCTCCTGTCTCCCCCCTCCCTTTTTGTGGTCTCCTGTTCTTGTGTGCAATAGCATCATCAGGCGGAGGAGCATTGGCACCGGAGCAGGAGGGGGCTGCATCCCACTTGGCCCTGGAGGGCGAAGCAATGGAGTCTGAAGCCAACAGTGGGACGGAGGGTGAGGGGAGCTCCACGGCGGGGACAGGAGCAGAGACCAGCGACAGCGACTCCTCCTCTGATGGGAGTTCCCTTGCGTGGGCAGGCCCCTCTGCGCCCACCACATCAACAGGTACAGCCGCCACCCCCCTTACCAGCACTGCCCTCCCAGCAGCCCCTCAGCGTGTGTCCCGTGCCCGCTCACCCAGGAGGGTGGGCATCTCCTTCGCCCCAGGCACCTCAGGCTCTGCCCCAGTCAGCCCTGCTGCCCTCAGTGAGGAGGCTATTGACCTCCTGAGATCCCTCACTGTTGGGCAGTCTACCATTCTGAATGCCAGCCAGGGTGTTGAGAGGCATTTGCAACAAACAAATGCATACCTGGAGGGCATTCATTCTGGCCAGGCAGCCCAACAGAGAGCATTTCAGGCTCTGGCCTCAGCACTGATGGCAGCCATTGTCCCTGTGTCCAGCCTCCCCTCCAACCTCCTCCACCCAGACCCAATCCCCAGTACCTCAGCCTATCCCAAGCACACCATCAGACCAGCATGCACACACATCAACACACAAGAGTGGCTCAGGCAAACATGAGTACCACACATCCCACAGGCACTCACACAAGCATCATGCCCATGCACACATACCAACATCCACTTCCCCCAGTGTGTCCCCCTCCTCCACGTCTCCCTCCTCCCTCCCAGACTCGTCTCCACTCACACCTGCATGCACTACATCCTCAGCCACTACCTCCATCACCAGCACACCCATCACCACACACCGCTCACACGCACTCACCACCCCACTACCATTCACACATCCCCAGTGTCCTCTCCCAGTGTGTCAGTGAGCCCTCTTCCTAAAGCACACAAAAGCAGGCACACACCCACCTAACAGCCATCCACCTCACAACAGCCTCCAGCCCATGCACCTTCATCCAAATTAAGCAGACTTACATCTCCTACAACCACTACCTTTTCCTCTACTCCCAAAACCCCTCCATCTACCCGTCCCAGTGTGTCTAAAAAACCTTTCCCTACACCTCCCCCCCATCCTTCCCCTAGGACCAGGCTTTCCAGGTCCCAGCCCAGCACCTCAGCCACCACATCCCCAGCCACAGTGGTGCCAGCAACTGCGGGGTTATGGAGAGCGCCAACCATCAGGGCTGCCAATGTGCCACGGAGCAAGGGCAAGGACATTCCACCACCTGCCAAGGTTAAAAAGGTGCCCACATCCCAGAGGGAGAAGCCGAAAACACCTGCCATCAAGGGGTCAGCGAAAACGAAAGGGGATAGTGGCAAGACAACTGCGCCACCATCAAAGGTGGAGAAGGGCCAAAAACTGAAGGGCAGGTCATGAGAGGGCATGGTGGCATCGACTGAGGGACCAGTGTCACACCTTCTGTCCACGTCTACGCCAACCTGTACAGCGGAGAACATTGCCACCTGCACCGCCACCTGCACTACCGCCAGCACCACCGCCACAGACCCCGCAGCCAGAACTGCCGCCACAGACCCCGCAGCCAGCACCGCCGCCACAGACCCCGCCCCAAGCACCGCCACGACTGACACCGCCGCAATCACTGCCACGACTGACACCACCGCAAGCACCGCCAGCGGCCCTGCGACGTCCTCAGACAGTGGCACCACCGCAGACATGGCTACCATCCCCAGTGATCAGTCGTCCGAGGCTGGTGGTGAGTTCAAGGACCATGGGCAACTTTCATGAAGCATCACTATCATCACCGTTGTCACCTGCATATGGAATGCGAAGCCGCAGCAGTGTGGGGTATGTCTCTGCCTCCATGGCGTATCATGCTACCTGTACCTCGGCAATCTCGTGACACACACCCCCAGGAGAGTGTATTGTTCCGACCACACTGCACGTGGAGCACTCTGGGCACCATGCCCCCTCCAGAACCAGTGGAAAGATGCATCCACTACCTCAGTCCTTGGCAGGATGAAGCACTCTGGGCACAAAGCCCCCTCCAGAACCAGTGGAGAATTACATCCACTACCTCAGTCCTTGGCAGGATGAAGCACTCTGGGCACCAAGCCCCCTTCAGAACCAGTGGAGAGATACATCCACTACCTCAGTCCTTGGCAGGATGAAGCACTCTGGGCACAAAGCCCCCTCCAGAACCAGTGGAGTATCACATCCACTACCTCAGTCCTTGGCAGGATGAAGCACTCTGGGCACAAAGCCCCCTCCAGAACCAGTGGAGAGATACATCCACTACCTCAGTCCTTGGCAGGATGAAGCACCCTGGGCACAAAGCCCCCTCCAGAACCAGTGGAGAATGACATCCTCTACCTCAGTCCTTGGCAGGATGAAGCACTCTGGGCACAAAGCCCCCTCCAGAACCAGTGGAGAGATACATCCACTACCTCAGTCCTTGGCAGGATGAAGCACTCTGGGCACAAAGCCCCCTCCAGAACCAGTGGAGACTGTTATCCACTTGAGAGACTGTGGCTTCGCACTCCCCAGGATAAAGCAGTGGGCAAACCACCCACTGGAAAGACTTGAGAGACCGTGGCTTTGCACTCTCCAGGATAAAGCAGTGGGCAAACCACCCACTGCAGAGACTTGAGAGACTGTGGCTTTGCACTCCCCAGGACCAAAGTGTGGGAATGGAGCCCCCTGGTGGAGCAGTGGCGTTGTGCGTTCATCAGGCTGAGGTGCCCCCCCTCTACCTCCCCCTGAGGTTCCTGTATATTTTCTATCTGATGCCCCTCCAGTGTTCTCTCAGTTTGGAGTCAGGTATCATGTGTGGGCCTCGCCCATGCATTTTGGGCCCAGTGGTCCACGGACAATGATTGGTGCACTATCCGGACTTGTGTATTTGGTGTACATAATTGTATATACTGGATTTTGAATTTTGATAATAATATTTCACATGATTACATTTGTTCAAATCATTTCCTTTTGTCTTTACGTTCTTCAAGGGGGTGGTGGGTGTATACAGTATGTAATGTTGCAGCATGTATTTGTGTGTATGGTGTTGTGGGTGGGGGTGTTGCATGTTGCGTGTGTGTGTCACTCTCTTTTCCCTCCCCCATCCCCTGTGTTGTAGGTGCAGTACTCACCGTGGTCTTCGCCGCCGTCGTTGGAGCTCCTGATAGAGGAGCAGGAAGACCATCATCGGCAGTATCTGCAATTCGGGCTCCATGGCGTCCTGGTTCCTTGTGGGATGTGGAGAGGTGAGTGTTTTCCCTTCTGTGTACTGTTTCCACCGTGTTTTTGTTTGCGTTGGTTCTGCCCCGGAAAAGGTGGCGGATAGGCCTGTTGTGATAGGGTGGGCGGTACATTGTCTTCCGCCTGTCTGTTGGCGGTGTTCGCCGTGCTGTTTGTACCGCCGTGGCGGTCGGAGTGTTAAAGTGGCTGGCTATTTTGGCGGTTTCCGCTGCGGTCGTAATCCCATTTTTTTCTCCTCCGGACTGTTTGCGGTATTACCGCCGCTTTAACATCGACCGCCAGGGCTGTAATGAGGGCCACAGTGTCTTGTCTTAGCATGCTCAGTTAATGCACTAAGTACATCCCACACTTTGGGGCCAATTTAGAGTTTGACTGAGAGGGTCCTTTGTCCCGAAGGTGACAGAGTAGTAAACAAAGTATACTCTCCACCAAACTGAAGGTTCGATCACCTGATTTACAGAAGGGTGCACCTTCAGTCTGTAGATGGTGGAGACTTCTCCATCTCTGTCACACTATGTACCCATCTCACAGCCAGACAAAGTAGAGGCCATCGGAGATTTGTCCATTTGTCCTCCCTCCTGATTTAGAGTGGGCAGGCACATTGCCAGATTTTACCTTTACAAACGGCTACCCAAAGGGCGGCACTAAGTATACGTAAAAGCATTTCAATGACCCACATTCAATGGGAGAAAGCTCCTATGGTTTAGGGGGTCATTGTTCTTATTTTCAAAACCCAAATGCAGCTTTGGGATTTTGTGTTTGAAAATAAAAAAAGAAAATGAAAGTGTGCAGTGCCATTATTTTGACGGAACAATAATGCATACTTTCATTGCATTTACAGCAGCTGCTGCCACGGCTGGCAGACATCTCTACATTTGGCGAGCAGAGTTCCCTTGCCATGACTGGAGTAAAGTACTCCACCATGGCGACAATACTAGCACTGTCAGCGAAATTATTTTTAAAAACTAACGCACCACTGAGAGCACAGAACAGCAAGCAATTCATTTTGTCTTAAGAATGTGATGAAGTCTTTTAAAAGAATGGATACAGTCACTGCCAAAAAAGCCTGGAAAGTTGTGTCAGAAGAAATTTGGCTGAAGTTAAGAAAGCATATTCCCAGCCAGGAAATGAAAGCCTGGCTATGGAGTGGGCATGTGAGCATCACCACATGTTTTTCAGTGGCAGGTCTTTCACTATTGGCAAGGACTAACAAGCACTGCTAATTATTTATGGGAATTCTCCTGCCAGTATGCCTTCCAGAATTCAGAGGTTGGGCATGTGCCTCATGAAATAAGATTTTAAAAATACAGACGAATTGGGAAAGTCCAATAACCCAGTCAATATCTCCAAATATACCGGAGGGACACTCAAAGTTGTTCCTCCTCAGCTGATGAATAAATCAACGTCATGATTCATCAAACCAATCCTAAAAGGCTATGGAAAGATGATATAATAAAAGCCTCACTGGAAGGCACAAAATCGAGAGAAATGAAAACAAAATTATGTTGCCGCATATACAATGCAGTTTCCAGCTGGTTCTTGATATGAAGGGATGTAGGCTATTGGGATGAAGAAAGGTTCCCTACGTGGCTCTATGGAGTGTGCCCCCCTGCCTGAACTTCCCCACAGCAAGCCACGGTATATTTGACCCCCACCTCCGCATACATGACGATCATGCATGAGCACTTTAGCCCTTCTGTGAGATGAAGTGCGGCTCAGAGTGGGGCTCTCTGGTTGAAGGAACACACCATAAGCACATTCCTTTTGAAGAGAATGACTAGTGTCATCTCTGCCTAGGGTGAAAAGTGATGACAGCCAGATGACTATAGTTGCAGTGCAGGCATTTTATCTGTCACCTGTTATGGAGGACCGCCTATCGGCCGCTCACTAGTGTTTTTTTATGTGTTGCCAGTCCCCTACAAATAGATCGTTCACACAGCTGTGTGGGCCATGAATTTCATATGTAAATTTGTCTACTTGAGTGGAGGTAGCACGTGGAGTTTGTGTGGCGCATGTGGCCATAGCCAGACTGGCTACCATTTTGAATGTTACAAAATTCAAATGGTACATAAGATGGAGAGTCAGAGAAAGCCCAAACAGCAACACCCCCTCACCAACACCAACTACACACCTACCGGTTAAGAGATAATTGAGTAGGACAACCAATATATCTTTTTGCCCTCGATATGAGTTTCTCCTGGCACGAAACTCCAAACTCCACCCCATTTACCTGCTCACACTCTGACAAAGACCATGCTGGACCACTCTGTGTGGAGATATTAAAAGTACAGAACTGCCTAGAACTGATCAGAGAGCTGAATTGCTGAACCTTGAAAAGGAAAACAATACAAAATGGAAAAAATAAACCTCTTTGTTCCTTTCTTTCATGGAATTTCCCCTATCTCAGGTGTTTGCTCTATATTGGTTCTTTTCTTTAACACAGAACAAAAAGTCTTTTAGTAAACTTTCTTCAGTTTATTGGTCTACTTGTCCTCTACATTTTATTGTTCTTTACAATTCTCTCACAACCTTATAAAACCTGCTTCCAAAGGTAGAAATTATAACTAAAAGATATTTTCCATACTCATCCTGGAACCTTTATAGTCCCTTAGACCAGTCAAACTAATGTTAGGGTTAGTGGTTTCACCGTTTTACCTTAATTACATATAACAACACCTGCCTCAGTTAACTCCTCACCACCTCGCCCTTGGATCCACAGTTTCAATGAGCACCCACTTGGGATAGCCATCCCCCTCCAGAGATATGGGTGGCGGGGGGGCATTGGTCACATCTCCTGGCTCGTTGAGCCCCCAGTGGAGATGTGGATTGGGTATCCTCTGTTTCGCTAACTGTCCTGTCATTGCAGAAAGTAGGGCTCTAGAAATGATTCAGTGGCTTCCCACCTTAGTCTCATTGTGTTGTGCAACTCCTATGGATTCCGCCCTCTGGTCACCAAATCTGTCCAGGCTACCTCTGTTCTGTCACCAAGTGTATCCTCTACCTCTGACCATTGCTCCTCCTTTGTTTCGGCTTCTTCCTCTTCAGGTTTTAATGGCTTAGATGGAAGAAGAAGGAGTCTTTCCTCAGTGTCTATCCTTTCTAAATTTCTTTTATAAATGTTTCCTACTTTTCTCGTAATCTTTCTTTCTCTTTCTACATGAGATGTTGTGTCCTTGAAATCATCATGAGCATTTCTCCAGGTAAGTTAGGATATCCTTGACAGAGAGCTGAATTGCTGTGCTATGAGTGAGGCTCAAGGTCCATGACGTGGATTGTAGTACTGAATGTTGCCCCCCCCCCCAGAATACTGTAGCATAAGAACATCTAGTACAAAATATTGAGAGACAAAAAATCGAAATGTAAGTGCACGTAGGCATGCATAGATTTACTATTTCCTTAATTATGTACCTTGAAGATATATTCACTTCGTAGGTACACATATTGTAGAGTTTTTAAAGACATCTTTTATTGTTTTCAAGATGCAAACAATAATAACAAGCATTTGCAATGCAACGGGTCTCGCATTTGCTCGAGTTAGAGCTACTAGCATTGTAAACTCCTAACCAGACTTTTCTTGCCACACAAATTAAAAGAAGAATAAAAACGCACCACGATTGCACTACGTAAAATGCAGTGCGATCGTGCTGAAATTGAAAACGGAAAAACCGAGCACGATCGTGCTATGTAAACCCCAGCGCAATCGCGCTGTGTGGAAAATAAACAGATAAAGTAGTCCGGAAACCATGCTGAAAACACTGAGCCTCGTATGTTTTTAGTAGTTTACCGGTGCTGTGTAGGTGGGCTAAACACCGGAAAAGGCATGACGTATGAATGCCTTTCACAAATGAAAGCAAGTGGATTTTAAAAGGCAAGCACACGAACCAATGAAAGTGAGTGGCGTGAGATGGGGGTGGATGGGAGCCCAAAGAGAGATTACTACAGGGGAGGGAGCGTTTGCGCTCGCCCCCAAAAAAAGGGAGAACAACGCTAAAAAAGCCACCCTTTAACCTCCAACTAAACTGGTTTACTGTAAGCACCCGAACTAAACTGAGTATGCTGCCCTCATAAACTGCTGTAAATTAAAATGGAGCACTGCAACTGTAATTTACTCACCCTTGTACAGTGCCGCCAATAGTGCTGCACTGTGCTATAATATAGTGGACGGCACTCAAAGAGCCTTTGTAATCACAAATGAAAATGGTACAGAATCACCGCCATATCCTAGACTCCGTTTGGCGCCACCAGCAGCCACTGTAAACTGAATAAAAAAGCAGAGTGCTGTAACTGTAAAGAAACTGTAATGTGAGTGATGCCACTGGCGCAATGAACAACATAGTGCTCAGAACCGTGATTACACAACTGTGTTTAACATCAGTCGGCAACAAAAGTAAAGTAGAGAATGAAAGTGGAGTATTGCAGCCACAGTAAATTAATAACTAAATGGAACCCTTGCAATCACAAGGAACCCAGAAAGTGCAAGGAATCCATAACGCTAGCGGCACCGAAGCAGCAGCTTTTACCACAAAAACTACAGAGCACAGAAACCATGATTACACCATCTGTGTTTGGCCGCACCACGTGTTACAGCAAAGAAATGAAACAGGTGGTGCAGTGAAAAGTGAGCGGCAATATAATCAACCACTGTAGCCACAAACAACCATGGTGCTCTGTAAACCTGAGCACCCATCAGTGTTTGGCAACACCAGCTGTTCCTGTAACTAATAAGAGAGGTGCGATGCAGCGTCAAAGAAACCATAAAGTGAGGTGCGCAATAAACATCAAGCCTAATTATCTTATCTGTGTTTGCCAGTGCTAGCAGAGACAGTAATCAAAGAAATTAAATTGTTGCCCTGCAACCACAATGAATTCCGAAAGTAAGCAGTGCCCTAGACACCCACTGTAACCACCAAAAACGTGCTGCAAAATCCAAAATGTGTCACTTTGCAAGCACAAATAATCTGAAGTGAGACACTGTCGTAGAAAACTTAAACATAAATGCAGTGTCCAGGAACCACAATATTATCAAAAAACATACAGTGCTAAAAGTATCCCATCTGCGTGTCACCCTTGCGAAGGGACCATGCCACAAGAAAGAGCTAGGAAACAAAATGGACGTGATGCACTGCAACTGTGAAGTAAATGCCAAGATGCGGTGCCCCCAAACAGCGGCTATGAATGAAAATTAACACAGTGCACTAAAACTGCAATGTAAAAGCCAAGATGCAGCACCCCCCAAGCAACCGCTATGAATCAAAATGAACGTGGTGCACTGCAACTGCGATAGAAATACCAAGACTTGGCGTCCCAAGCAACCGCTATGAAAGAAAATTAATATGGTGCCCTGCTGCTGTGATGTAAATTCCAAGATACGGTGTCCCCAATGTAGTTGCTATGGATGAAAATGAATGTGGTGAGCTGCCACGTAAGGCAAATACCAAATATGCCAAAAAACAGCACGATCGTGCTGCTACAGTTCCCTCGTTCTTAATCCTATCGGCAAAAGTGCAATTAAGTATGTAACAGGGTCGATGTTATGCAAATCACTCGACTACTGCCAAGTGAGATCGCAATACGAACGAAAGATAAAAAGTAGTCCACAAACCTGTCGGGAAACAGCAAGCCTCACATGTTTTCAGTACTTGGTCGCTGTGCTCGAGGAGGGCTAACCACCGGAAAAGGCATGACGTATGCATGCCTTCCACTAATGAAAGCAAGCAGATTTTAACAGGCAAGCCCAAAAACGAATGAAAGGAACTGACGTGACGTGGACGGGGCTCCGAGCCCTTTTTCATTCCTAAAGCGTCTCACTAGCGAAACGCATGCACAAGCGACGCAGGCTCGACCCTAAAAATGGAGAAATGTCAGCCACCCCCAAACAATTGACCTAAAGTAGTAGGTGATTACAGTTCACAACCCACAATATTTCAAAATCATCATATCTCCACATTCTCCTCTCGTGGTACCGCAGTGGCACTTGAGGCGGGAGGGGAGTGCACCTCTTTTGCCAACCTAGTTACCTGCGACCCTCCCTGAGCAACAAGCTTAGTCAGCATTGCCTCCCCCCCAAGCTTGTAGGTCCTCTTACACCTTTTCATCATGACACAACCTTTTGAGCCACACTTCCTCCGCAAATGCCCACTCAGTTACATACCTCACCCAACTGTACACACTGAGCCCAACTCGCCCCATCCAGGTAATTGCAACTAGTCTCTTAGCCAATAACAACAGCAGATGCAGGGCCCATTACTATTGGAGCCCTCACTACTGTAGCCACTCATGCCACAGCAGACGTCCACAAGGTGTTAGAAAGTTGCCACAGGAGCTTAGCACCGGTAGCAACCACTAGGTTTACTGGGATCCATTCTGTTGACCAGCACTGGTGTAACATATGTGCGGTGCACGAAATTGAAATGAATTCATTAAACTGTGCATTACAGGAAACAGGCTGGACCAGAGCACAGGACCTACCATTGTGCATCCTCCACGATAACCCTCAGCTCTTCCTCCCAAGATTCCCTGGCAGGAAACAGGGGGGTCTGGTTTTGTCAGCTTTCATGGCTTTATATAAGTGCAAAACCTAGTGATGGGCCCCACTCTAACCCTCAAAACATAACAACGTGGTTGGGTAGGCAGGGAACATGGTTATATTTCCCTGTCTATGACAGCTATGCTGGCATGAACTAAGAATTGACTAGTCCAAAGGTATCATGCGCCGGTGATGAAGCAGAAATGAAGGTCTTACATTTATTAGCGCTTAAACGTAGTGTTGAAATAATCATGTGTGACTTTAACCGAACTAATAAAGATTGTACGGGGACAAAATGTGCCCTTAGAGTAGTTTGCCAACATTTATAAGCGTGCTTTATATAACGTGATGTATTAGAATTGCACTAATCTGACATAATCGTAAACGTGTGCTATGATTTGCTTGTTTGAAATGCTTTAGCTTAGCATTACTTTAGTGGAGGCTTCGGCCTAGTTGCCTGGTCTCACGGTTTAGATGCTCGTATTTTTCCAATGTGCTAATAAATGTGTATTTTTGCTTGAAGCTGTACTTTTCCACTGAGATCGTTCACATGCTTATCTTAAAGTTTCGTGCCAGCTTGGCATTTTTCTCTTTACTCCAAGGTCGATCTGCAGGTGAGGACAATGGAAGCTCTGAAAGTGAGTTAATTGGTATAAAATGTTGCAACTTGCGTACCCATCTCCAAGGATAATGTATGCTTAAGTAAAAGCTTGAGAACTGTTGTTTTTGATTGGACAATTTGAAGCTAACCTATGAACCCTCCAATGGAAGACCCTACTGGATTTGAACTGTTGTCTATAAAACCCAGGTGCACGAGAAGAAAGTAGCTATTACCCGCCTTTTGCAGCCATTACCAGCCATTGCAGCCATTATTGGACATCCCGCCATTTTGCAGACTTCGTAGCTATTATGGCCCACCTTGCTGCGACGCCATTTTGAAAGAGACTTTGATGCTTTCTCCAATCGAGAGAAAGAGACTTTAAATGATTCTTGCCCTAGAGACTTTAACTTTGATCCCTTTGCATGAAGTAGTAGTTTTACTTTGCCGCCGTGAGGCAATTGCCCCGTCCACCCCTGCCCCTTTGCCCCGTCCCATGCTGATCGAAACGGTACCCATGATGATCGAGAAACGGTACCTGTGAGACGAAGCCTTCCTTGTATGCTGATCGTAATTGGTAAATATGAAAGGAAATTGTACAATTGCATTGTGTTTCTTTTAGGTAACCAACTGCTGATTTTTGATAAGATCCCTAGCTAGGAGTTTTCTAAATTAATGTTGCTAAATTGTTTTTGCATGAAGTCCCACATGCCGATGCTAATTTGAGGTTAGATGAGGATTCTTTTGTTGCACGATGCAATTTGAGACCTTGTTATGCTGACTAAATGTATGCAATTAGCTCATTACAGATTATAGTTTTAGTGATTTGCATTGCTATTATCGAATGCCTTGTTATTCAAATGCTGCATAAATTGCACTTGTTTCGTCGTTATGGACAGCTATTAATGTTCATTTATGTTTACCATTTGGTGTTGAGACATATCTATATTGTGCTAGCTTTGTTAATATAGGGAAATAAATTTTACTAACTTTGAATAAACTGGTGTGGTTATTCCTGGCTGAAAGGTCAGGGTTCGCCGAAATGTATTCTGGATTAATTGTTAAGTGTTATGTTGATCAGGGTATTGCTTATGTTCGTTATTGATTATTGATTTAATGAAATTGACTGATTAAGGGTAAGGAGAGTCCCACTTAGCCAAAAGATTCATCGGCCTAAAGAGCGTCCAAATACAGGTAAATTATTAGTATGGAACGCTCTATCAGTAGATGGTAGCAGAGGACGGTTTCGCCTTTTGGGACCCCTCACTCTTAAAGTACATGGTGTTGAATTAACGGTTACGCCCTTTGAGACCCCACTCGAGAAGTTGAATTAGATTTTTCTTGGATAAAACAGATTGACAGAATGATGATGGGCTAGGTCCACCGCGACTTTCCCGGGATCTCGGAGCTTGCGAATGAACAGAATGGAGGAGTGGAATCAGCGTTGGCGGTACTAGTGATGGTATTAGTGAAAATTAGGGTTTTGCGCTTGCACAGCTTATTGCCGCAGATTGGGTGAAAAGGTTGCGAGGAATTTTTTCTTTATAGAGGATAGCGGAGGTGCGACTCCGAGTGTAGAAGTAGAGAAGTCGTCGAACTTCATAGAAATAGCGGGGGTGCGACTCCGAGTGTGGGAGTGGGGAAGTCGTCGAACTTCATGTGCGTGTGGCGCTTTGTGCATAAAAAGGTCCACGTGGTTGTTGTTGTTGAGACGGGCCCTGCGAGGTCAAGAGACTCCGGAGTATGTTGATTTATGTTGTGGTCTGGGCGGTTTAGTAGGTTGATCGGGCGTGGTCAACGAGTCGGTACGTGTGTTAAGGGAGTGAAAGGAACTTCGACTTCGGGCTTTGACAAAATTCTAAGTGCACTAGAATAGATCATTGACAAGTTGAGAGTAGGTCTGCGGGTCAGATTTGCTTGCGAAAGTGGGGACCGAGAAAGATGGAATAACTGCCGAGGCTAGTGAAAAATCCCTAAGGTCCTGAAGCGATTGTATTACCCTTCCTGTAGTAAACCGACAGATCTGTTTTATTTTTGGTAGCTCGCGATATATGCAAGAAGTTGTTACGAGAGGAGCTGAATGAAGGAGGATTAGCCGCGAGGCTTTGTCAGCCGCAGTGTGTGTGAGTGTGACGTCACTAGGAGCCGCGCTGGGATAGGTTGGTTGCAGAGAAGGGTCGCGCACGGATTGGACGCAGTCCGTGGGGCTCGATTGGAAGGGGAAAGGCAAGCAAAGAGTATTCCGGGAATTAAAGTCACCTATTGATTACAAATTTTGTGAATTAAAAGACGAGAAAATGAAATTTTTTAAAGCATTAAGGAGTGCGATGAAGGGGGAGTCTTATATTAAAGCGAGCGTAGGAGAAGAGACGCCGCCCGAAGGTACACCAGCTTACATTGTAATGGAGGAAAAAGGGGTAGCTCTGTGCCTTTGGCTAAAGCAATGGCACAAACTGACAGAGAAGCATGGGAGCGTAGCATTCACGATCCATGGGACATTCAATATAAGGATACTAGAGAATTTGAGATTCACGATGTACGACATGAAGGTACCTCCAAGGCCAGCACAGTTTGAGGCTCTAGCAATTTGGGAACTGATGGCTAGACAGCAACAGCAAAATAAGTTCGAAACAAGGATAAGGAAGGTAGAAAAGACACTAGCGGACGCTAGGTGGGATAATGCACAGAAGGTGTGGAGGTCAGATGTACTGCAGGGGATAAAATTGTTTCCCGCAATTACTAAGGAAGAAGAGGAGACAGGTAAGAAAGCTACCTGTAAGACAAACAGGAGGTGTTCCAAGGATAGAGAGGACGAGGAAAAGTTGAGAAGAGAAGAGGAGTTAGAGGATGAGGAGTTAATAATGCAATTGCTGAACGACCGTCCACCACCTTATGCAGAGAGTGGACAATGTCCAAGTACCAGTTCTGCCCCTCCGGCATCGGTACAGAATAATGAAAGTCAGAGTTCAGGAGCATCATCGGGATCTAAAGACCCGAGTCTACTGTTCACCCCGCAGATACCGCAGGTTAGGAGAATATATCCAGATGTGCCCATGTTGAAACCAGCAGAAAATTATCAGCCGCAGATCCCAGGATACTATAGCAGTGGCAACAGTGCAGGAATGATTCTAGATCCAACCGTAAGGGGAGTACAGAATGGTCACAACCCGACATTGGCACAAGCCGAATCAACTCAGTTTCTGATGCCTCAAAAGCAGATGCAGGGGGGAAATGCACATGCTCAGATGACGGGGAGTCAGATGGGCATGCCGGCAATGATGACCCATAGTGTGGGAATGAACATGTCCCAGAACATGGGAAATGGACAGAACCCAGATGCAATATCCCTACCCATTACTGTAGGTCCACCGGTACCTTTGTACATGCAGCCAAATTCAGGTATGAGCAGTCAAGGATCAATGCCGCAGAATGGGACAGAAAGGAGGTGCATAGAAAACACTCCAGGGATAACTCCGATAGTGGCTCAGCCAACTGGATCTGGATCCTTGATGGAGTTTAGCCCCATATGTGCTCAGTCAACACCGGTGAGGTCGAGTCCCCCACTGGTGATACCGCTGTCATCGAATACTGAAAAGTTGCCGCAACCATCAATGGCAGTCGATGTGAATGCTACACTGATGGGGTTGAATGCGCAACAGCTGACACAGTGGTTCAACAGTCTGAATTCCACTCAAAACTCAGCCAGTGGGAAGGGAGAAGATTATATGAATAGGATGAGGTTGAACATGGAAGCACAAGAATTGGTGGAAGGGACTATGGGTGTGAATAGGTTAGAGTCCTACTCGGAAGAAGAGCTGAGGTATCTATGTCCCAGGATTACGAGAGAAGTGAACAAGGTACATAAAAGCTTGCAAGAAATAGCTGACAAGAACGGGGTGGATATAGGCAAGACGAAACACTTGAGCAGGAGCTATAGGTTGGATTTTGGGACCACAGATTTTGAACACATGAGGTCAGCAGGTATGAAGGCTCACCTTAGAGAATTGCTGCAGAGTGCACAAGTGTGGAGGTGCTTAGACAAATGGGAAAGCAGGTGGGTAAAGAGAAAGGAAAAGAGGAGGGACAGTGCTACAGAGCTCAACGAGAAAAAACCACAGAGTAGCGAGGCAGTAACCATGTTACCAATGAGGGAGACAGCAGGGGGAAAATTAATACATGTACCATGGCACAGAAGCGACATTCAGTCCTTTACGGATGATTTTCCCAAACTGAGAGAGAAACCGATTGAATGGTATCAACAGACTGATAGGTTTGTGAAGCTTGCAAAATGTCTCTGGGAAGACCTGAACACCCTCTTTGAGATTGTGGTTCCAGCAGATTTGTGGGAGGATTGCAAAAGAGCTGTAGGTTGGCCGACAAGTGAACCAGAGAGAGACAGGGAGATGGGTGCACCATCACCTATGGTGATGAGCTTGTACTACAAGGTAATTGAGCATTTGAAGACGAAGGTTGCCGCGAAAAATGTGGATTGGCAGAAGATCGATCGAACTGCCCAAGAGGCTAAAGAGTCGATTCATAGTTACTATGAGAGATTGTTGAAGGCGTTCAAGAACTACAGTGGCACGGAGACAATAGAGGCGAAGGACATGCTCCATTTTGTGTTTAGATTTGTGGAAGGGCTGAGACCAGAGATAAGTCAGATGATAAAGTCGCATTTGATTTGTTGGCAGTCGAAACCTATTGATGAGGTGTTAAATTATGCGAAATACTGTAGCGACAAAATTGAAGTGAAACAGAAAAGGTTGAAAGAGAAGGTGATGATGATGCAACTCAAAGCAGCCCAGACAGGTCTGCAAGGTTTGCAAGGGATGCAAGGGTTCCAACACCAGGTACCGCAACCGCAGCCGCAGTTGCAGGGAAATATGATGTTTCAGCCACAGGCCAGAGGCAGAGGCAGAGGAGGTTTTGTGAATAATGGTCCGGATTTGAACACTGTTGTGAATGGTGTGCAGGCAATGAAGAAGGTGATGCCGTGTCACGTGTGCGGAATAGTCGGTCATTGGAAACGCGAGTGCCCGATGGTGGTGCAGGTACAGGTGTTGGTCAGCAAAACAATGATGTCAATGCATTTCAGACAATGAGGGGACCGAAAATGAGAGGTCCAAACCCAAATTTTCAAACCGTAAATCAGTTGCAGGGATTACAACCTATGAAGCCGCAGCAGATGCAGATGCCCCGTATGCAGATGACGCAAATGCAGCCAATGCAACAGCAGTTACCCATGGTACCTAATCAGCAAATGCAAATACCTTTGGCACCAATGAGTCAGCAGCAAGTGATGGTTCCTCCACAGGTCTCGGGTCAGGTAATGAGTACAAATGGCACAGTGCAACAGTTCCCACTACACAGTGAGAGTGGAATAAACAATGTATGGGAGAGTGAAAGTTCAGAAGAAGAAGGAGATTGTGTGCTTGCAGCATCCTTGGAAGTTGATCAAAAGGGTCCGTACGTAGAGGGAAGAGTAATGGGTCATCGTGTTTCATTCTTGGTTGACACAGGAGCCACACGTTCAACTGTTAAGAGCAGTGAAGTACCAAATTTGCCACTCTCAGGGAGGACAGTTTAGTGGTGGGAGTAGCAAACAGGCACCTGTCGAACCCAATAACAGATCCGGTACCAGTCAGCATCGGTAACTATCAAGGGGTACATCAGTTTGTGGTATGTGACTCAAGCCCGATAGCACTGTTAGGGAGAGACTTGTTGTGCAAATTGGGTTGTTCGATTATGTGCTCGAACGAGGGAATACAAATTCAGACGAGCAGTGATGGGGAAGAAGAGGACAGTGTAGAGGGGGATGAGATGGAAACTGTCGATGAAGAGTATCCTCTGATTTGTCTTTTCCCGATGATAACTGAAGAAGATATTCCAGCTGAATTACGGGAGACAGTCGGAAAGGAGGTGTGGGATATGACAGGGAAAGAGGTGGGATTGATGAAAGGAGTGGAACCAGTGAAAGTGACTGTAAAGCCCAATGCAATCTTTCCCCAGACCCCACAATACCACATGGCACAAGACACCCTCATGAAAGTTGCCCAACTTATTGACGAATTTGTAAAACAAGGGGTACTGAAAGAAGTGTTAAGCAGTCCATGTAATTCACCAATAATGGGACTAATAAAGCCAAGTGGAAAGGTCCGACTAGTGCAGGACTTGAGGAAAATAAATGACATCATAGTCAAGTGTTGCCCTGTCGTGCCAAATCCAGCTGTGATAATGTTTCAAGTCCCTTGCGATGCCGAATGGTTCTCAGTCATCGACTTGTCACAAGCATTCTTTTCTGTGCCTCTTCATGAGGACAGCCAATTCCTCTTTTGTTTCAAATTCCTAGACAGAGTGTACAGTTGGTGTCGAATTCCTCAAGGGTTCTCTGAGTCACCGTCCATCTTCAATCAGATTTTAAAGAAAGATTTGGAAGCATTAGAATTGCCGTTCGAGTCAACCCTAGTACAGTACATTGATGACTTACTGGTTGCATCAAAGACAGAAAGTGGCTGCACAGCCGATACCATTGCTCTGTTGAACCATTTGGGAAGGAATGGACACAAGGTGTCTCCTTCCAAATTGCAGTTCTGTCAGAAGAAAGTGAAATACTTGGGTCACCAAATAGAGAAAGGGTCACGGAGAATAATGAAGGAAAGAATTACAAGTGTACTCCAAATGAGTCCACCCAAGACAAGGAGGGAGGTGAGGAAGTTTTTGCGAATGGTGGGCTACTGTCGCCAGTGGATTCCCAACTTCTCAACTCTAGCGAAGCCTTTACTGAAACTGACCCAGAAGGATGCATTGGATCAAATTGAGCTGAAAGGAGATGAGATGAATGCTTTTATTGAATTGAAAGAATGCATGTGCAGGGCTCCAGCTTTAGGTATGCCTGACTACACAAAGCCTTTCACATTGTTTTGCCATGAACGTGATGCATGTTCTTTGTCTGTCTTGACTCAAGCCCATGGTGGCGTAAACAGACCAGTAGCGTATTTTTCAGCTACTTTGGATCCGGTCGCAGCAGCACTTCCAGGGTGTTTGCGCGCCGTAGCAGCAGTTGGTATCAGCCTCACTCAGAGTGAAGGAATAGTGATGGGACACCCAGTAACAGTCATGGTCCCTCACTCAGTTGAGATACTTTTGACCCGCTCCCGAACGCAACACATGACCGGAGCAAGACTCACAAGGTATGAAACGATAATTCTGGGCTCACCGAACGTGCAGCTGAAAAGGTGCACTACGTTGAATCCAGCAACCTTGCTTCCTGGTGAAAATGCTGAAATTGAGAACGCTGAAGACGTCGAGCATGACTGCCTTCAGGTGACTGAATTTTGCACAAAACCTCGACCTGACATTAAGGATACTAAGCTTGATGAAAATGACCAAATTGTTTTTGTTGATGGTTCATGTCTAAGAGATGGGATGGGAATTTTGAAAGCAGGATATGCTGTATGTACTGTAACAGGTGTCTTGGAAGCGGGCTGGCTTCAAGGAGTCTATTCTGCACAAGTAGCAGAACTTGTAGCCCTTACAAGAGCATGTCAACTGTCTGCATTGATGAAAGTCACCCTTTACACTGATAGTCAGTACGGGTTTGGGATTGTGCACGACTTTGGACAACTATGGTCACAGAGAGGTTTCCTGACTTCTTCAGGATCCCCAGTGAAAAACGGGGAGAGAATAAGGGAATTGTTACATGCCATTCAAATGCCAGCCGAAGTTGCAGTGGTAAAGTGTAGTGCTCATACAAAAGGACAGGATTATGTTTCACTGGGAAATGCATATGCGGATCAAGTTGCAAGATTTTGTGCCTTGAACTGTATATTACTCAGGGATGAATGGAATTCGATAAGTGAGCCAGAACTCGAACCAGCTGAAGCATTTGCCTTAAAGGTCGTAGATACAATAGATGAATTAAAAGCATTACAGAATAACGTCAGGGAGGACGAAAGAGATTCCTGGATTAAATCACAGTGTATAAAGAGACCAGACGAGTTATGGGTTTCAAATGAGGGAAAATTTGTTTTGCCAAACAGTCTCTTATCACAGCTTGCGCGGTTCTATCATGGGCAAGCTCACCTAGGGAGAGATGCCATGATAAGATTGTTCAAAACTGATTGGTTTAACCCCAGATTTCGTCAAGCTGCAGAAGCAGTTTGCCATCGATGTGTCACTTGCCAGCAGATGAACCCAGGAAAGGGAACAGTTGTGAACGCGAGCCACATTGGTAGAGCAAGTGGCCCGTTTAGTCGCATGCAGATGGACTTCATTGAGATGCCTGTGCATGGAGGTCTGAAGTATGTGTTGGTGATTGTGTGCATTTTTAGTCACTGGATTGAGGCATACCCCACCCGTAGAAATGACAGCCTTACAGTTGCAAAACTATTGTTGAGAGAGTTGATACCACGTTTCGGATTCCCGATCTCTTTAGAATCAGATAGGGGAAGTCACTTCAATAACGAGGTGATAAAGTTACTTTGCGAAGCGCTGAACATTGAGCAAAAACTGCATTGTAGCTATCGCCCTGAAGCATCAGGATTGGTGGAGCAGATGAATGGTACATTGAAATCAAGAATGGCGAAAATATGTGCATCGACAAATTTGAAATGGCCTGACGCATTGCCCTTGGTGTTAATGTCAATGAGAAACACCCCTGATAGAAAGACTGGATTGTCTCCGCATGAAATTCTCATGGGCAGGGCTATGAGACTTCCTGCAGTTCCCGCAAACGCGCTTTTGAATATTACAGATGATATGGTGTTAGACTACTGCAAGGGTCTGGCTGACGTGGTTCGCTCTTTCTCTCACCAGGTGGAAGCAACCACCTTGCCACCGATACAAGGTCCAGGACACGCACTGAAAGCAGGTGACTGGTTCGTGGTAAAGAAGCACGTGAGGAAGTCGTGTCTGGAACCCCGTTGGAAAGGCCCTTTCCAAGTGATCCTGACGACAACTACCGCTGTGAAGTGTGCGGGGGTTACCAACTGGATTCACGCCAGTCACACAAAGAAAGTGTTGTGTCCCACAGATGAGGAAGTTGAAGCGCTGAAACTGCCAGTGCCTGATAAAACAGTGCTGAGTGCTGAGACAGAACAAAACCGAACTGAAAGCGAACAGGCAGAAACAGGAGAGAGAGAGATATTCTCTGAGGACGAAGAGACCAACTCACTTGGGGAAGACCAAGGAGAAAGTTCAGACAGCGACGAAGCAGCTGAAGGTGACAAAGAACCTGAAGCAGCTGAGGGTAGCAAAGAGCCTGAAGCAGCTGAGGGTGACAAAGAACCTGAAGCAGCTGAAAGTGATACAGAGCCTGACGAAAGTAAAGGTGACGAAGGGCTCGAAAAAGGTGAAAAAGCAGGAGAGCCTGATCAGAGGAGGGCTTTCCCAGAAGCAGACGATACAGAAAAAGAAAAAGAGAACGTGATTGATTCCCCAAAAGGAGGGGACAAGGCAGAACAGAACGAAAAGGTTCAAGCTTCCACAGAAAAGGTCGCAGGCCCATCAAATGGACATGGTGCAAAGAGGAGACTAAGTATATCACCAGTAAAACAAAGGACTGAAGAAAGTTTGAACGACGGAGAAAGGCCAAAAGTGAAAGAGAAAAGAAAAGAAGTGTCTGTCGTGGTACCATCCTCAAGTGAAGGAAAAGACTTGGCCAAAGAGGAAAGTACCAGCGAAGCGGAATCGAAAAGAGAAGCAAAATTGAAAAGGAAAAGGATACCAAACAGGAGATATTCCGGTCCAGAATGGGCCTATGCAGTCAATGACGATTGGACTGACGAGTTTGTATCTCTAAGCCTCGAGAACGAAGAAGAAGAGATACCAATAGAAAAGAAAAGTTTTATGGACAGTGTTGATTGAAAGGGTGATAAATGACATTGCTTGCTACAATCTAAAGTGATACAACCGGATGAGACATTTGCTAAACCGATAAAGACTGAGTTATTGCCAAATTGAGACAAATGCTGCTAACCGATAAGTGACTGGCCTCTTGAAGAAAACTGTGTGAACATTGCGCTCGTTCAGCTTTGTAACTGAATTGCTAAATAGTTTCATTTATAGGTGCTTCTAGCTCTCTGATTCTATACAGATCATGACGCAAAACAGTAGAAAGAAATATTGTAAATATGCGTGTATAGGCTTGATAATTGCATGTGTACTAATAATTATGGCAATAGTGCTTGCAATGCATGGTAAGGGTGAGAATGAGAAAATTGACGCTTCTACTTTTGCTCTTGTTACTGTCACTGAACTAACCGCATTGAAAAGATTAGAATTAGATGAGAGACACTTGCATGATAAGAAGGAGCTTTCATATAATGTTTTCTATCGCTTGCAAACAGAATATGTTGAGACTATGGATGCGAAAGATTGTTATGTGTGTACACAGATACCGACATCAGTAAAGGAAGGGGTGACATATCACCACATGCCTCTTACCTATGGGATTACATGTAGTATAGTAATGTCTAGATTTTATGGTCAAACTAACATACAGTATTTTTACTCGAATTATGATGTTACCTTTGCATATGTTCCTATAATAGCGCAGCTAAGTCAGATTGCTAAAGATTGGGATGCTAAAATAATGAGGGAATTTTTCGAGCCAATGCAACCTTTTGAAACGGCTCACGCTCATAGGGAAAATCTTACCTGCTCGCTCTCTGCAGTAGAAATAAGCTTTTTAGATCGCACAGATGATAGAAGGGCACAAATGAATGCGAAATTAGAAAAGGAGCTACATAAGAGGGCTTCAGTAGATAATTATGATTTTGCCGCAATAAAAACACAAGGGAGAATAGCTTTAGATGCTTGGCATGTAGGGAAATTTTGTATATATCGAGGTGAATCTTATTATGATAACATTTTTGTAGGAGCGAGTGAGTGTAAACATACGTTTATCTTTAAGGCCAAATGGACATTCATGATGAACGGACTTGACCCTGTCATTCCAGGTGTATATTACATTTGTGGGTATAATGCCTATTATCGTCTTCCGAAAGGATGGTAGGGGAGATGTTATTTGGGTATAGTGTTCCCAAAGGTTTATCAACTGGATGACCTATCGATGATTCAAAAGACATCTGGATCCCATCGTATCCAGAAAAGAGAGACCGCAGCTGCTGTGGTAGGAGATATATTTGGAGCCATGATTCCTTCATTGGGAGTTGTGTTGAATTCCATCAAAATAAGAAAGTTGTCTACTATAGTGGATAACATGTTGACAAAGTTTTCAGGTGCTATAATCCTGATAGATGCTGAACTTGCAGCGGAAAGAGCTATGACTCTTCAAAACAGGCTTGCCTTAGACATTCTTTTAGCAAAGGATGGTGGCGTTTGCAAAATGCTTGGTGCACGACACTGTTGTACGTATATTCCAGACAATAGTGTGAAGATTAAAACTATGCTTGCTAATCTATCAAAAGAAAGTGCAGATTTGAAGGAACTGAAAGAACCAGGAGTGTGGGAGAAGGTTGGAAAAGGACTTGCTTCAGTGGGAAATTGGCTTGGTGGCATTTGGAATGGAATATTACTAAAAATAATACAGGGAATATTAATTGTACTGATTTGCATATTTGGAATTTGGGGAATAAAAAGGGGAATAATAATGATTATGGAAAGAATTAAAAGAAGGAAGGAAGAGAAAATGATTAAAAGAATGGCAGAAGAATACAAAGCGAAAACTAGGGGAACTAAAAGGAAAAGAGAACTGACAGAATTTTAATGGAATAAAATTTGTGGGAATAGTTTGTGTGATGACAAGTAGTCATCAGAGGAGGGATTGATGAAGCAGAAATGAAGGTTTTACATTTATTAGCGCTTAAACGTAGTGTTGAAATAATCATGTGTGACTTTAACCGAACTAATAAAGATTGTACGGGGACAAAATGTGCCCTTAGAGTAGTTTGCCAACATTTATAAGCGTGCTTTATATAACGTGATGTATTAGAATTGCACTAATCTGACATAATCGTAAACGTGTGCTATGATTTGCTTGTTTGAAATGCTTTAGCTTAGCATTACTTTAGTGGAGGCTTCGGCCTAGTTGCCTGGTCTCACGGTTTAGATGCTCGTATTTTTCCAATGTGCTAATAAACGTGTATTTTTGCTTGAAGCTGTACTTTTCCACTGAGATCGTTCACATGCTTATCTTAAAGTTTCGTGCCAGCTTGGCATTTTTCTCTTTACTCCAAGGTCGATCTGCAGGTGCGGACAATGGAAGCTCTGAAAGTGAGTTAATTGGTATAAAATGTTGCAACTTGCGTACCCATCTCCAAGGATAATGTATGCTTAAGTAAAAGCTTGAGAACTGTTGTTTTTGATTGGACAATTTGAAGCTAACCTATGAACCCTCCAATGGAAGACCCTACTGGATTTGAACTGTTGTCTATAAAACCCAGGTGCACGAGAAGAAAGTAGCTATTACCCGCCTTTTGCAGCCATTACCAGCCATTGCAGCCATTATTGGACATCCCGCCATTTTGCAGACTTCGTAGCTATTATGGCCCACCTTGCTGCGACGCCATTTTGAAAGAGACTTTGATGCTTTCTCCAATCGAGAGAAAGAGACTTTAAATGATTCTTGCCCTAGAGACTTTAACTTTGATCCCTTTGCATGAAGTAGTAGTTTTACTTTGCCGCCGTGAGGCAATTGCCCCGTCCACCCCTGCCCCTTTGCCCCGTCCCATGCTGATCGAAACGGTACCCATGATGATCGAGAAACGGTACCTGTGAGACGAAGCCTTCCTTGTATGCTGATCGTAATTGGTAAATATGAAAGGAAATTGTACAATTGCATTGTGTTTCTTTTAGGTAACCAACTGCTGATTTTTGATAAGATCCCTAGCTAGGAGTTTTCTAAATTAATGTTGCTAAATTGTTTTTGCATGAAGTCCCACATGCCGATGCTAATTTGAGGTTAGATGAGGATTCTTTTGTTGCACGATGCAATTTGAGACCTTGTTATGCTGACTAAATGTATGCAATTAGCTCATTACAGATGATAGTTTTAGTGATTTGCATTGCTATTATCGAATGCCTTGTTATTCAAATGCTGCATAGATTGCACTTGTTTCGTCGTTATGGACAGCTATTAATGTTCATTTATGTTTACCATTTGGTGTTGAGACATATCTATATTGTGCTAGCTTTGTTAATATAGGGAAATAAATTTTACTAACTTTGAATAAACTGGTGTGGTTATTCCTGGCTGAAAGGTCAGGGTTCGCCGAAATGTATTCTGGATTAATTGTTAAGTGTTATGTTGATCAGGGTATTGCTTATGTTCGTTATTGATTATTGATTTAATGAAATTGACTGATTAAGGGTAAGGAGAGTCCCACTTAGCCAAAAGATTCATCGGCCTAAAGAGCGTCCAAATACAGGTAAATTATTAGTATGGAACGCTCTATCACCGGCTCAAAAGTAGTAAACTCCTTCTTGGGGTATAGGTCTCTAAGGGTCTCACAACCATCCCTGACCAAGCATTAACATTTACCGACTCAGTGAATGTACAGAACACCGATAAGTCTTAAAAGTCAAACTATCTAGCAAAAGGGGCACTACACAGCACTACCTTAACAGCCCATTCCCAGAGGGGCGCTCTCTGTCTAAGGCGACATGATACTGACACCCCATCCCCTTCCCCTGACATCAAGAATTGTGGAAGAGAAGAAGCACGTGTCCCATCTGCAAACAGCGATTACTCACAGTCCCCACCTTCCAACAGCTAGTGGATGGTGCGCTGTAGCTGGGAGTCCAAGTAAGACAGTTCTAGGTTAGGGATCACCAGCCCACCCTCCTGCATGGGCAAAAGCAAAAAATCATGTGCTATCCTGGGTCTGCCACTGGCCTATTTTAGTATAGTTAGGAGAGAATGTAATCTCCCACACATATGTGGAGTTAACTTTGCTATCATTATTTGTTTTCAATATTGTGTTCTTGATATTGTGTCCCATCAATATTCTGGGGTCGATGTTAAGGGTGCATATCCCTGATGTATCCCCAGCACAGCAGACTTCATCTACACTTGAACGGCAATGTGTGGGGAAATGAAAAAGAGCTAGTTTTGAAGCCAGGTGTTTGGTACTGAGAAGCATCCTGCTGCAGAAGGAAGTCGACCACCGATAGTTGAAATACAAGAAAACTTACAATTGAATCAGCATTGAATCACCGTATGGACAAACGTCCTATGTCTACTGCGGAATCTACCTAGGACCTATTTAAAAGTTTGGCAGTCTCACCACCATTCTGCCATGGCAGTGGTCCCAAGTGCTCCGTAAACTCTGTGGTCTTTCGCCTGCCATATTTAGATGTCACTGTTGTCCCAGTAGCGGTGTTTCTGACGGGACTGGCACAGGACATGGTCAGCAATTCAATGAATATTTTTCATATGTGTCGATGCACGTGTGTACATTTTGACTAAATAAGTCTAAAATGTACACATATGCATGACACGTGAAAAAATACTTTGTACGTTTCCATGTGCTCAGTCAAGTCAATGGGAGAAAAGTGCAAAAGGTACCTATCTGTATTTCATCTGCCAAGGGGCTGTTTTTTTCAGGCTCCAGTTACTGCTGTGAAAAGGGACCCTGGATGAAGGGGTCCACTTCAGAGACCGAAAGGAAAATAAGGAAATAGGTGAGCTTGCACCCCATTTCCTTCGATTTGCTATCTCAAAGCAGGCTGTGTCCCTGCCACAGTCGGCTCAACGGAGAGGCACTTGGTAATATGAACAGTGGAAATATTATCTATACCGCCCTCTGACAGCTGCATTTCCTCAGGCGCTGTCGAGGCGGTCGGCAAATGGCGGGCTGAGTCTGCCGGAATCTACTGGTCTCTCAATCAGCAACCCACCAACATCATAATTCAGCTGGCAGGCCTCCAACCAGACGGACTTTCTGTCAAACTCCTATTCAGGTCCCTAGTTTGGGTGTTGGGTTGTGACTGGGCAAGAGGAAGAACCAATGCTGCAGTAGTCGGGACCGACCACAAGCATTAGGACTCTGACTCAGCCATCTCTTTACTGGTGCTGGTGCTGCTCTCATTGACCTGATTGACAGGTGCCAGTGCTCTCAATGCAAGAACACAAACATGTCAGCTGGGTTGGGCAGAGATAGCATTACCTCTGTTCAGTACACCATGCCAGATGCATAAAAATGGGACAGCATGCCCCTGCTGACAGAAATACAAGCAGATCCGCCCTGCTCACAAAGAACTATGTAGGCTCGGCAGAACAGTCAGGTACAGTGACATTGAAACTATACGACAGAGGTGAAATGATGATCTGCTGGAACTATTGAGTGACAATGAGCTACACGAGCCTCACAGGACCATAGAGATTGTCCTTCATAGGGCAAAGAGTCCATATGCTTTAAGCACAGACTCTCCCTGAGGATATGGGGATACTTCTCCTGTTAGCACTTGTAAGAAATGCCTTTTGTTGATTATGTTTAGTAGTGAACAGGATAATGTACTTTCCATCATATAAACAAAGTACTGGCTGGGCAGTATTTTATTGCCTGCTTTCAGAGGCTTAATGTGCTCTGAGTTTCTAACTATACAGCACCTCCCTGAGTAAGACTTGAACTGCTCTGCTTCACTATCATGGGAGTTAAGTACTTAAGGGGTGTACTTGTGGACCAGAGCACAGGTCCTACACCACTGTGTAGGTTTGCATTAAGCTAAACCTGGAGCACAAATAATAAATGGCTCTGATTCCCAAGCGCTGTCACCATTAGCCCTGATTACCCCTGGATGCCTGAAAAAGTTTCCATTATTGGCAGGAAAAGGTGGGAGTCACTTTATTCCAGTTCCAATAAGTGTTAATAACATCCAATAAGTTTATCTTTTTTGTATACAATCTACACATAATTTGCAGTTAGCAAATGAGAAGAAAAAAATATTTGAAACCTGTCCCTAGGTGAGTTTTAAAGAGATGTGTTGGGGTAAGGGAAGGAGGATTCCGGGTATAGGGTAATCATTATAGATTTCATGATGGATCAGATCAAATTGGACAAACACGCCCAGAGAAGGAAAAGGTTGCAGGAAACTCTGGGGAGAGTTTACTAGAAGATGTCCCATAAGATAATACTATGGACACTGACACTCAGAGTCCCAAAGTGCATGCTTCCCCTAGACTGCCCACTGTCCTAAGACTGTTTTCCAGGGTGTTGCCAAAACAGGCTTCTCCACCCATCTCCAAGGTCCCTATGGCACTTGTCTGATATATTGCTACTGTAGATAGTCTAGATTTTGCTGACACCTTAAAACTTGAACTAGCACTCCAGAAAGATAAAGAAGAATAGAAGGGTCAGACTAGGATGTTTGAGAGGGAGAAATTCACATCAACCCACCAAGCAAAAGAGGTGAAACATCAGAACAGAAAAGATGAGTGGGTCTGGGAAAAGAGACAGAAGGGAAAGGAGAGGCAAGAAAAAATGTGTTGGAATGAGGAAAGGTCCCCTGCATGGTTCTGCAGAGTGTGCACCCCTTTCATGCAATCCCTACAGCGCACTTTAGGTTTATAACCCCCACCTTACCACCCATCACTAACTGAGGCCTTTCTGTGATGCAACATAAGACACAGAGGCCCTCATTACAACCCTGGTGGTCGGTGTATAAGTGGTGGTAATACCACCCACAGGCCGGCGGTAAAAAAAAATGGGATCATGACCACGGCGGAAACCGGCAACACATACAGCCACTTTAATACTCCGACCGCCACGGCGGTAGCAACAAACACTGAGGCGGTAACTGCCAACAACCAGGCGGAAGACAATGTACCGCCCACCCCATTACAACACGCCCATCCACCAGCTTTTCCGGGGTGGTACCAACTCCATCAAAAGCATGGTGGAAATAGTACTTGAAAGGGAAACCACTCACCTCTCAACACTCAAGGAAGAATCAGGACGCCATGGAGCCCGAGCTGCACATCCAGCCCATGCTGGTAAATCTTCTCATATATCAGGAGCACCAACGGTGGCGACAACGAACACTGTGAGTACAGCACCTAGTAGACAGGGGAGGGGGGAGGAAAAAGGGAGTGACACACACACACATGCAACACGCAACATCCCCACCCTCACCCCCAACACCATACATACAAACACATGCAACAACATTACATATACACCCTGTAACCCTCTGGAAGAACGCAAGGACAAAAGGAATTGAGTCAAATTAGTGTAATATGAGAATTCTAGAGTAATGCATTCATAAATAAATAAACAGTATGTAAAATATATACAATATATACAAAATAATGGACAATGTCCACACAAAAATAGTCTGTGGCCCACTGGGCCATAACACATAGGCTAAGCCCACACTTGACTCCTGCCTCAAAACGGAGAGAAAACTGCAGGGGCATCAGGTTGAAAACACCCAGGCACCTCAGGGGGACAGGGAAGGGGGGGCACCTCAGCCAGAAGATGGTACAACGCCACTGCTTCTGGAGCTGGAGGGGGCTCCATGCCCACAGTGATGTCGCGGGGAGTGCAAGGCCACAGTCTCTCAAGTCTCTCCAGTGGGTTATTTGCCCACAGCGATGTCCTGGGGAGTGCAAAGCCACAGTCTCTCAAGTCTCTCAAGTGGGTGGTTTGCTCACTGCTTGGTTCTGGGGAGTGCAAGGCCACAGTCTCTCAAGTGGGTGGTTTGCCCGCTACTTGGTCCTGAGGAGTGCAAAGCCAAAGTCTCTCAAGTGGGTGGTTTGCCCACTGCCTGGTCCTGGGGAGTGCAAAGCCACAGTCTCTCAAGTGGATGGCTTCTTCCACTGGTTCTGGAGGGGGCTTTGTGCCCAGTGTGCTTCATCCTGCCAAGGATAGGGTGAGTGGATGCCTTTCTACACTGGTTTTGGAGGGGGCATTGTGCCCAGTGATGCAGCACTTGGGGGGGGGGGGGGTGCCAGGTCACAGTCCCTCACCTGGGTGTCAGACCCACGAGATTTGCAGTGGTCAGGATGCATGATACTCCATGGAGGCAGGGCTACAGTCCATCCGCCGGAGGGTAAGGCTGCACAGTGGTGGTAGTTCCAGTGCTGGTTGGGGTGCTGCCAGTGGTGGGGGGAAGCTCTAGCCCTTCTCCTGCAGCCTCGAACAGCTGCCCACTGGGGCTGCTGCTGCTGGCAGTGGTACTACTGTCAGTGGTGCAGGTGGCAGTGCTTGCGGCGGGGCTTGCGGAGGGGCTTGCGGCTGGGAAGGTGGAGGTGCTGGCTGCGGTGGAGGTGCCGGTGCTGCCAGTGGTGGGGGGAGGCTCCAGCTCTTCTCCTGCATCCTCTGACAGCTGGCCACTGGGGCTGCTGCTGTTGACAGCAGTGGTGCTTGCAGCGGTGCAGGTGGCAGTGAAGGTGGCGGTGCTGGCCGCTGGGCAGGTGTGGGTGCTGGTGGTTGTGCTGGTAGCCACCAGGCCTTCACCTGCAGGCTCGGACGGCTGAAGTGCCTTCGCTAGTGTTATGTGCCCCTTCCTGCACTTGGCAGATGGTGGTGTCACCTTGGGTCTGGCAGCTGGAGTCATTGATGTGGCCTATCTGGGTGGTTGTGGCTCCTATCCTTTACTGGATGCTGTCCCCTTCTTCACCTTGCCAGGTGGCGGAATGTTCTTTGCCTTGGCAGGGGTTGGTGGCACACTGGCTGGCCTTGACGGGTGCCCCCTTTGAGCCTCTGACAGCTTCAGGACCCACAGCGGACATGGACTTGGTGGCTGAGGTGCTAGGCTGGGTTTTGGCCCCCCTGGCCTGAGGGGAAGGATGGGGGGAGGGGTAGGGAACAGGTCATTGTTTGCTAGGAAAAGCTTCTTAGGGACATTGGGGTGGGAAGAGGGTGAAGGTTTGGGAGTGGAGGAAGAGGGAGTGGTTGTAGGAGGTGTCAGTCTGCTGTGTTTGGGTGCAGGTGCATGAGCTGGATGTTGTTGTGAGGTGGATGGCTGTTGGGTGGGTGTGTGCTTGCGTTTGTGTACTTTGGGAGGAGGGGTCACAGACACAGTGGGAGAGGACACAGGGGACATGTGCATGGATGGGGGGTGGTGACTGCCAGTGAGGGGTGTGTAGTGATGGGCATGCTGGTGATGGAGGTAGTGGATGAGGATGTAGTGCATGCAGGTGTGAGTGGAGACGCTACTGGGAGGGAGGTGGAGGAGGAGGAGGATACAGTGGAGGCAGTGGATGTTGGTGTGTCTGCATGGGGATGGTGCTTGTGTGAGTGCCTGTGAGATGAAGTGTGGTGCTCGTGTTTGCCTGAGTCACTTTTGGGTGTTGATTTGGATGAATGCTGGTCTGAATGTGTTCTTGGGATAGGCTGGGGTTGAGGGGATTGGGACTGGTTAGAGGAAGTTGGAGGGGGGAGGCTGTCAATGCGGAGGCCAGAGCCTGAAATGCTCTCTGTTGGGCCGCCACGCCAGAGGGAATGCCCTCCAGGTATGCATTTGTCTGTTGCAAATGCCTCTCGACACCCTGGATTGCATTCAGAATGGTTGACTGCCCAACAGTGAGGGATCTCAGGAGGTCAATAACCTCCTCACTGGGGGCAGCAGGGCTGACTGGGGCAGGGCCTGAGGTGCCTGGGGCAAAGGAGATACCCACCCTCCTGGGTAAGCAGGCACAGGAAACACGCTGAGGGGCTGCTGGGAGGGTGGTGCTGGTGGGGGGGTGGCAGCTGTACCTGTTGTTGGGGTGGGCACAGAGGTGTCTGCCACCGCCAGGGCGCTTCCATCGGTGGAGGAGTCGCTGTCTGTAGTGTCCTCTCCTGTCTCCGTTGTGGTGCTCCCCTTGCCCTCCGTCCCACTGGTGCCCTCACCGTCCGTGGATTCGGGCTCCAGGCCATTGTGGGATGCAGCTCTCTCCATCACCGGTGCCTCTGCTCCTCCGCCAGATGATGCTAATGCACACAAGGATAGGGTGACAAAACAAAAAGGGGGGGAGAGACGGAGGATACACTTGGTCAGTGCCAGCAACAACACTACTGTTGGTGTACACAACACACAGGGAGCTCCCTATGCACTAAGCCATGCACAACCAGTTACAATGCTAGTCACCAACCCATGGGGGACATGGCATAACACCATCAGCTTCACACCTGAAACCCACAGGACCTTGCCTAGTAGTAGATGCCCACTAACACCATTGGGTTTGGAGTGCTTCAGAGCCTGCCCAACAAGGGACCTACCCTGCCATGTTCACCCTGGCCTAGGGCACCCACAGTCCACATCCCCCACCCAGGTAAAACCATAACGCATGCCAACACATGAATCTGAATTTGTACTCACCCCCTTGTGGCTGCTGTGATGCCCTCAAGCTCCCATCCAACTCCAGATAGGCCACCGCCAGGATGCGGAACATCAGGGGGTCAGGGTACAACGGGCACCCCTTTCTCATTGGGAGGCCAGCCCCAGCTGGGCCTCTGCCGTCTTCCTTGCCCAGCGGCGCAGGTCCTCCCACATTTTGCAGCAGTGGGTGCTCCGCCTGTCAAAGACCCCCAGGGTCCGCCCCTCCTTGGCGATGGCACGCCAAATACCCTTTTTCTGATGGGCGCTGACCTGCAGGAAAAATACAGCAGAAAAGGGATTAGTAATACCGTCCGGATCGTCACATTCATGGCCCACCATATCCCTCCCATCCACTAATGCACATATACTGACCACCATACATGCAGCACTCTGCCCAGGACACCTCAGCCCCCCCGCATGTGGCTAACACACACAGCACTCCATACATTCATGGCCCACGCATCATGCTCACAGTGTACTCACCTGTTTGTCTGGATGACCACAGAGTAAAGTGTACTGGGGTAGGACCCCATCCACCAGTCTCTCCAACTCCTCCGCAGTGAAGGCAGGGGCCCTTTCTCCAGACACATGAGCCATTGTCGCTTCCAGACACAGGTCTCAACAGCACTTACAGTGCAGGTCCTCTCTTGTTGAAGGTCAGGTAGCAAGAGAGTGAAGAGATAGAAAATGACGGTCACGTCCAC
This sequence comes from Pleurodeles waltl, assembly GCF_031143425.1. Taxonomy (NCBI): domain Eukaryota; kingdom Metazoa; phylum Chordata; class Amphibia; order Caudata; family Salamandridae; genus Pleurodeles; species Pleurodeles waltl. The sequence continues at coordinate 793,910,711 of NC_090436.1, read as the reverse complement.
AGCGGTGCATACCGTCACCACCAGCGTACATCGCCATTGGCTTCTGGAACCCATAGGGCCCAATGATAACCAATGCGAAGTTGCGCGGCGGTCAACGACCGCCTACCTCAACAGCGCACAACGATAGCGGAATTACCTCATTTCCACTTGTCCCTCCTCACAGATCAGGCAGCCGCCATTTCAGGGGGGCACAGGCAATGGCACCTAACTGCGTCACAGCAGACATTGGCACATAAACTGACTCTCAAATTCAAATACTGGTTCTGTAAATGAAGAGATGCATCATTATTGCAATAGATGTGTGAATATGACCCTCTATTCACCGTTTTCCTCCCTAGGCTTCAACCGCTGAGGATGAGTGTACAGACCCCTGGTGGACCTTGGACAATGGAGGACACACCAATTATCCTAACATACAGACTTGATCGGGCCACAATCCAAGAACTGTGTGCCCAATTGGAGCCAGACCTGATGTCATCTATCTGCCAGCCCACAAGTATCCCCCCTCTAGTGCAGGTCCTGTCAGTGCTCCATTTCCTGTGAAAGCTGACTTTTATGTCCTGGGACATATCCCCAACATTGGTGCCATTGATGGTACACATGTATCATTTGTCCCCCCCCGAGAGAAATGAACATGTGTTCAGGAATATAAAAAACTATCACTCTATGAATGTGCAGATGGTGTGTTTAGCTGACCAGTACGTCTCCCAGGTGAATGGCAAGTATCCTGGCTCTGCAAATGACACCTTTATCTTGAGGAATAGCGGCATCCCATATATGATGGCTCAACTCCAGAGGCACCGGGTGTGGCTACTTGGTGAGCCCAAGGTCCCCACCCTGTATATGTTGGTGTCTGGGTGTGGGGTTGTCCCTAAGGGTCAGTGTGTGTCTAACAGTTGTACCTCTATATTTGCAGGTGACTCTGGTTACCCCAACCTCTCATCGCTACTGACCCCAGTGAGGAATCCCAGGACAAGGGCAGAGGAAGGTTACAATGAGGCACATGGGCGAACAAGGAGGATTATTAAGAGAACCTTCGGCCTCCTGATGGCCAGGCTCTGGTACCTCCATCTGACAGGTGGATCCCTGTGCTATTCACCCAAGAATGTGTGCCAGAACAGCGTTGCATGTTGCACAACCTGGTCTTGAGGCGCCAGGTGCCTTTTCTGCAGGAGGATGAGCCTGGAGATGGTCTTGTGCAACACAAAAGGATGATGGACGGAGTGCTGAAACAATGCAAACACTCACCCCCAGTCACAGATCTGGGATTAATCCATCGTTCTTTTGCTCACCATGCCACCCCAGTTTGGACCCAGCCATATGCAAATCAGTCCGAACTGCCAAGCCAGGTCCCCACTGGACCAGAAACAAGCATCCTGGGACCGGTTTCAGGATTTCACCCTTCATCAGCCAGGCTAGCTTGAATCCAGTTGCACAGTGAGCAAGGGACCCACGTCTGGGCATACCCTTCCCTCTTAAGTAAACTTTAGCAACACAAAAGGATGATAGACGGAGTGCTGAAACAATGCAAACACTCACCCCCAGTCACAGATCTGGGTTTAATCCATCGTTCTTTTGCTCACCATGCCACCCCAGTTTGGACCCAGCCATATGCAAATCAGTCTTGATCCTGTTCCTCATGGGAACAGTCCAGTCCGAACTGCCAAGCCAGGTCCTCACTGGACCAGAAACAAGCATCCTGGGACCAGTTTCAGGGTTTCACCCTTCATCAGCCAGGCTAGCTTAAATCCAGTGGCACAGTGAGCAAGGGACCCACGTCTGGGCATACCCTTCCCTCTTAGGTAAACTTTAGCAACACAAAAGGATGATAGACGGATTGCTGAAACAATGCAAACACTCACCCCCAGTCACAGATCTGGGTTTAATCCATCGTTCTTTTGCTCACTATGCCACCCCAGTTTGGACCCAGCCATATGCAAATCAGTCTTGACCCTGTTCCTCATGAGAACAGTCCAGTCCGAACTGCCAAGCCAGGTCCTCACTGGACCAGAAACAAGCATCCTGGGACCGGTTTCAGGGTTTCACCCTTCATCAGCCAGGCTAGCTTGAATCCAGTGGCACAGTGAGCAAAGGACCCACGTCTGGGCATACCATTCCCACTTAGGGAAACTTTAGCAAACTTTAGGTCTAGTGGCAGCAGTGGAGCCTGTAGACAGTGAGGAAGAGGAGGCAGAGAAAGAAAATGTGGACAACAGAAGTAATATCATACAGCAGTACTTCCAGTGACACACAGGTGAGACACTGTAACTTCACGTTACTTTTCAGGTTTCTGTTGGACATTGTACATGGCAGCATGATTTCCCTGTGTCTATGGTCACTTACTGTACCCTTTGGCTTCTCTATTTTCAGATCTCTGTGCCCCACTCCGGCTCCTGGTATGTTTACTGCTGCCGACTACAGGTCATACCAATGTGTAAATTACTGTACATATGAATTGGAATGTTTTCAGAATGTTGTACTAAGACATATTTCAATCAAATGAGACTCCAGAATTGTATTTGTTTCAAGGGTGTTTATTTAAGTGCTAATAAGTAGAGGGGGATGTGCAATGGGCTGGGGTGATGGTGGAGGAATGTCCAGTTAGAGTCCAGTCTCTTGGTATCACTGGTGCATTGTCCAATGGGGCATAGGAAGGGGAGCAATGACAGTTCAAGGTGGACAGGGTGACAGAGTGGGACAGAATGGTGACAATCAGGAGAGTCTTATTTCCTGGCGGGGGTCTTAGCAATGTTCTCTGGCTTCTGCCTGGATCGCAGGGACTGCTTGCGGGGTGGTTCTCCTTCTGCAGGGGGTGGGGTGCTGGTGGCCTGTTGTTCCAGTGGAACGGCGGGGCCTCCTGTCCACTAGCGCTGGCAGAGGTGTAGGGCTAGTATCAGGGGCCCGTTGTTGTGCCACTGCCTCCCTCATGGTGTTGGCCATGTCAGCCAGCACCCCTGCAGTAGTTACCAGGATGGTGTGGATGTATTTGAGGTCCTCCCTGATCCCCAGGTACTGTCCCTCCTACAGCCGCTGGGTCTCCTCCAACTTGGCTAGTATCTGGCCCAAGGTATCCTGGGAATGTTGGTATGCTCCCAGGATCCCTGTGCCTGTGCTCCACCTGTCACACAGCAGTCCTCCCAGCTTCCCTGTTGTCCTGTGCCTCTGTCCCTTGAACCGTGTGCCCACTGCCACTGACCCCAGGACCCTGATTTTCTTGGGTTTGTGGGGTTGCCTGGGGTCCCTGTAGTGGTGGACACACTGCTGATTGACGTGTCCTGGGGACAGTGGTATGGGCCCGCTGGGTGGGTGCTGTGCTGGTGTTTCCTGAGGGGGAGGCTCTGTGGTGGTATAGTACTGTAGAAGGGTAACCGACTGTCCAGCGGTCCCTGATGGGCCAGGTTGGTCATCGTGATCGAGGTGTGCAGAGCTGCTGTCATCACTGTGGGCCTCTTCTGTGGGGGGACTGGATGTTGGTGGCACCTCCTCTCCGGTGATGTTGAGTGGGGGTCCTGAGGGGATGAAAATGCATTGTTATTGTATCTGCGTGTGCCATCTTGTGCATGGGTGTGTTTCCCTGTATGGTTGTGATTGCCCTGTCAGCTTTGCCTTGTGTGCGTGGCGATTTTGTGGGCTAGGTGATTCTCTCTAATGGGCATGCTTTAGTGATGGGTGTCCATGCAGGTCTGTGATGGGTGTCCATGCATAGGTGTTGCATGCAGGGCTTGGTATTGGGATGGGTGGGTTGTGATAGTGGGGTATTTGTGAGGTGGTGGAGTGATGGGGTGAGGGTAGGGGTAGGAGTTTGTGATGGCATGCAGGTAGGGTGGGGGATATAGTAGTAAAGATTTGACTTACCAGAGTCCAGTCCTCCTCCTACTCCTGCGAGGCCCTCAGGATGCATTATTGCCAAGACTTGCTCCTCCCATGTTGTTAGTTGTGAGGGAGGAGGTGGGGGTCCACCGCCAGTCCTCTGTACGGCTACCTGGTGTCTTGCAACCAGAGAACGCACCTCCCCCCGTGGGTCATTCCGCCTCTTCCTGGTGTCATCCCTTGTTCTGGGGTGCTGTCCCACGGCGTTGACCCTGTCCACAACTCTCTGCCATAGCTCCATCTTCCTTGCAATGGACATCTGCTGCATCTGTGATCTGAATAGCTGTGGCTCTACCCCAGTGATTTCCTACACCATGACCCTTAGCTCCTCCTCTGAAAACCTGGGGTGTCTTTGGGGTGCCATGGATGTGGTGTGAGTGGTATGTGTGAGGATGGGTGGGGTGATGTGTGGGGTGATGTGTGGGGTGATGTGTTGTGGTGTGTGCTGTGAGGTGCGTGGATGGTATATGGGTGATGGTTTTCTGTGGCTCAGATTGAGTGGGTGCTCCTGGGTTGTCTCTCTCTCTGTTGGCAATCTTTTTTTGGTTGGAAGGGTTGTGGGTAATGTGTGTGTGTGTTTTATAGTGGTGTGAGTGTGTGGGTGTGGTGTGTGTATGTGTTTCAGGTGTGTGTAGTTTGATTTGTCCAATGTGGTGTAGTTTTGTTAGTGTGTGTGTATTTTGAGCGCGGCAGTGTGTACCGCCAATGGTTTACGCATTTGAAAGACCACCGCGGTGATTCATGGGTCCTGATACTGTGGGCATATTCCTGTTGGCGTAACGGTGTGGGTTTTGGTACCGCCAGTTTATCACTGACCTTTGGTCTGGCGGACTTGTGTGGGCTTCTGTATAGTGGCGGATTTCTATGTGTGGGTCACAATACCCGTAGCGGTATACCGCTGCTGTCACAGTATGTTGGCGGCTGTCAGCACGGCGGTAGGCAGCATTTACTGCCAAGGTAGTAATGAGGGCCGTAGTAAGACTCTGTGGTTGGAAGGTAACACCAAATGCACCTCCCATTCCTAGGGAAGTGACCCCTGTCCCATTCCCAGGCTGTAGAGGACTGATAATAGTGGCATTGAAATTAATACATTGTACGCTTGAAAGAGTAGTGGGCCAGACTCTTTTGACGTTTAAATTGTTTTGCAAATCCCCAATAACTGGGTCCATGACCCATCTGAAAAAGGAATGGATGTTGCATGTGCATGTATTACAGACATGTACATGCTACATTAATGCATGTTGTCTATGTGTCATGAATGTATATGGAGAACAATACAGAGCATGTGAATACAGCAATAGTGGGTTTCATTTAGTGTTATAGATAATCTGTATAGAACATAACATGGAGATTTACAGGGAGAGCCCAGACAGCAAGTCTTTATTGTGGGTTTCCCTTAGAACATTCTAGGGATCTCCTTCAATGGTTCAGGGAGTGGTGTGTTGATAAAATTAAGAAAGGAGACAGAACATCTCTTTGAATCCTGGCACCTTCCTGGTTCATTGTTCACTTGGAAAGACACCCCCACTGGGTAACAGGTATTTATTTGGTACATCCTTCCTTGCCTTTATCCTCTCGGTGTGGGTTACTCCTTGGATGAGATTCCCAGTTCTTCTCTACCTTTCTGCGCATACTTGTCATAAAGTCAATGGCTACATTGATCTGCTTAGAATTCACAAAGGGGCAAAGGGGCAAAGGGGCTCAGAACTGGCCACAGATCTGAACTGCTGGAATACACAAGGACTGTCTATAGCTTTGATATGAAGATGAGCAGGAGATTACCAGCCAGTGTGCCAAGATTTCCTGATCAGCCTGGAATCCCACATCAGTAGAGACAAGGAGAATCCTTAGAGTGCCAAGGTTTAGATAACAACTGTCAACACAGATTTCCAGATTCAGGACTGGTATCCTGGGAAAATCCAGCGAATCCGCCAGGATGGGCTTCCATCGCCCTACTCCAAGGAACGAGCTGAACAACTGCTTAGGAGGGGCGCTGGAGGTGCCTGTTCATAGAAGAGGCGCGGCCGTGAAGGTCAGGGGCTGTCTGTGAAGGAGCCAAGACATTTAACCACCACTTCTGTGACATCAAGAGAGACTTGCACCGTTGTGCCATAAGTGAGGTTTGAGGTTCTTGACATGTCCCCAGCAAAGCAGACTGCACCGACACCTGAATTGGAAGGTGCAAAACAGCCTACAGTCGGTTACAGAACTGAACTGCTGGACTACAGAAGGACTGTCTCCAAATTGGATATGAAGATTTTCAGTCAGTATGCTCAGATTTCCTCACCAACAGGCAGGAGTTCCATACCAGCAGCGACCAGGAGAGCACTTAGAGTGCCAAGGACAATTGCCAACCCTCCTTTCCAGATTTGGGACTGGTAACCTGGGAACATTAAATTAGAGCTCCAGGGCTAGAGTATTGACCACCAACTCCCCTTGCCAGGTTCTGGGTAAATAACCTAGGGAAGACTCACTAAACTGACCAGGAGTGCTGCCTGCATCCAACTGAGGGATAAATCTAACTGCTGCTCAGGAAGCACAATGGAGGTGACCTTGCATGAAAATGATACTGCTCAGAAGAAGCAGAGACTGCAAGGAACTAAGAAGAGGAAGTGCAATGACACAAGATGTGAACTGCTTTGAGTGACTGAGATTGAGGCCAGGAGGACAGGACATATCTCCCTTGTGAAAGTGTAATCTACACTTGTTTCTGAGGGTGACAGAATTCACCCAAAAGAGAGCTCGGTGATTTAGTGCAACGAAAGAACAAAGCACTTATGCAACTGTGATTATCAATAAGGTTGAATGTTCAAGAATTTCTGGGCCTAAGAAAGAGAAAAGTGGTAAGGTCTCTGTGAGAGGGAGCTTTGCTGCCAAGCAAACACCTCCACAGTACTTATGCTCGCTCTGCAATGACATACCTGTGATTATGGGGGCATGAGGTGTGAAGCACAAAGGGCCTGATTTTTGAAAATTTAGCGCTGCCTACGTGTCATTTTTTTATGCAAAAGCGGAGTAAACTTACAAAATATAATATATTTTGTAAGTTTACACCGCTTTTGCGTCAAAAGATGACGCAAAGGCGGCACTAACTTTTCATAAATCAGGACCAAAGTCTGCTAGTTGGGCCAAGTTCCTGACTAAAGTATCTTCACTTCTTCACTTGGTGGGCCATACTAACTACACACCATCAGAGAAAATGGCATTTGTTGTCCACGGTCCACACAGGCCGCAACTGTGGTGGGACTTCACAAACTTCATAATCGGAACAAAGAAAGGTATGGGGGCATGATTTCCAATTGGAGAGACAAATACTTGACTAGGCTAGCTAAAAGATTTTTCTGTAAATGAGACTGAGCAGAGTACCAGGCAATACCCGCTACCATGCATTGAAACACTCGCGCCACACAGGGCCAAGGGCCAATATGCTGCACCAGACAAGACTCTTCCATAACATAACAAGGGTATTCTTCCGATTGGTGTCAAATTAACAGCCCTCTCCTAAATTGTGGACGGTGATCAATTTTCTTGATTGTGTGTGATAAAATGAAACTTCTTTTTTCTACAAATCAAAGTACTGCTTGAGAGTGATTTATTACTTATTACTATTGTTACCTAATGACTGTTGAGTTTCTAATCCCACACCACCTACCTGAGTAAGCCATAGAGTACTAACATTTGCTACTATGAGAGTCAAGTGCTAAAAGGGTATTCTTGGTAATTAGTTTTGGGTCCAGCGGTGAAGTTAAACCCCTAGACATCAGTGGTAAATGGCTCTGGTTGATACAGTTCGAGCCCTGTAACCCCTGACTGCCCAGGGACTCCTGAAAAAGTTCCCATAATTGGAGATGACATATTGCTTGTTTTGTTCTACGTATGTAACCCCCCCATTGCATTTTAGATTTTAACGTATTTCAGTGCGCATTTTAATTTATAAGTACATGCTTATTGCAGTTAGTATTGATAGCACATGTACAACATGCAACATTTGTTTTATAATAGCTTGATAGTGCCTCAGTTATTTCGATATATGTACTCATGTAGTATATATGTGATAGAATTCAGTGAAGGTGCAACAATATTTATTGATTAAAATTAGGAATAATATTCATTCTTGCATTTACATCATTTTACAAGAGGTCTGCCCTTTTCAACTAATCAGAAAAGTGTATTTAAGATAGGTACATACATATATTACGCAGAAAGAAACCTTTGGGCCTGATTTAGATGTTGGAAGTAACCATCCCGCTGTTGCTTTTTCGTCAGATTTTCCGCCTGCCAGCTTGGCAGTCCAATCGCCCTATTTAGATGTTGGCCAGACTGTTGATGAAAGACCACCACAGTCTCGCCAACTCCGCAGGCTTGGGATTCCACGTGGACAGAGTAATGGGACACAATGGCTGGTGGTGGAACTGCAGCCACTGTTCCCGTCAAGCAGATTCCAATCTGCCTTCCCGCCAGGTTGAGGGTGGCGGGAATCCTTGTAATCCAAGGCTGGTGGATTAGGGGAAAAATGGGGAACACGAAGGACACCGACCCCTCGTCGCCAAACATGAAGGTGACCAGTACATGGGACATGTACACAAAGGGTTGAAGCTTTACTGTTGAACGTGACCCGACCGTCAACATACATGTAAGTATGTTTTTTTTCCTTGGGGTTGGAATATGTGTTGACATAGGTTTTTCGCATACATTGTATGCAACACATCTATATCAACACATGTATCCCATGGGGCACCCCCTCTCCGTTGCTAAACTGCCGCTGTCACACCACAGGTACAGTGGAAACATCTAAATCAGGCTGTTCATACACACCAGCCTGACGGCAGCAGAGTTCAATCAGCCAGCAATGGAAAGTCCATGGCGGTTTGTTTCCCAATCACTAACGTCTGAACACTGGTGGGGGGAGACCGCTGACATGACGGTCTTTTGTGGCCCGCCGCCGACGTAGCTTGGCGATAATACTGACAACATCTAAGTCAGGACCTTTGACTCCCAAGGAGAGTTGGGAGATGTGGTGTATGCAATCTGTAGCTATATCTTCAGCGAAGACCCCATGGTTCTGAGTGTTATGTTGATTTTTATAGTTATATTATATAAACAGAGGTTTGTTTCAGAAATACAAAAAATCAATAGTCCTAATACACGAAGAAATTTCTATCTGGGCCTTTGAGCCATTGTTTTATTTTACTGTTCAAGGTCGTCATATCTGTCAGGGCAGTTCAAGAGAGGATAAAAGAATGCAGAGGTCTACCCTAAATAGGTCGGAATGTAGTGCAATGTAGCTGCCAGTGGTGTGAATGAGTTCGGGAACAGGAAGTTTGGCGGACGGAAGGAAGGGCCATTGATTATTATGGGTTATCTAATTCCAGCAAACTCTAAATGACCCTCATTACAAAATACATTTTTGAGAACAATTATAATATATAGATGTTAAGGCATAGATATTTGTGGCCTGATTCACAAAGGAAAACGTATACGTTTATGTAAGGTTATTTTTTTTGTTATTCACAAAAATGCAATTTAATAGTAAAGACCGAGGAGACTTCCCAGTTTGGAAGAAAAACTCTACACAGAAAATAATGCGGCAGTCCTATCTTTTTATGTGCAGAGTTCTCCGACTTGCAGTCTCTGCGGTTATAAACTTACATAAAATTGTAGTTTCATAATCTCTTGGATTCTGTGCTTGCATTTAAAAATCGAAGAAATGTCACTTTAGAGGCTGTCTCATCTAAAATAGATCTGAAGTGTCACTTTGAGCAAACATATTTTAAGAAATTACTTTGGAGCTGGAAGATATTATAGTTGACCTACTTACCTTTTAGGCCTCTTAGGCAGTGTTTCTCGATGTGAGTTGATAGGGATGATATCTAAGATGAGAATCTTTTCATACCACAGTACAGCTAATGAACAGTACTATAAGTCTGCCATAAACAGGTCTCCTATAGGGACTTGAATCTGTACCAAACATAGAATTTGCCCCTAACTGTGGCTCAGAAAATGAAATTTTGGTTTTCCTATCAGAATCATAAAAGACAAGGTTTATGTTATTTCAATATAATTCCCAAATAATAAAAAAGATTTATGGTTTGGACAGACTGATGTGTGTCATTTGCCAAAGTTGGATACCAAACCTCTTTTCAACTATAATTCAAGTCATATTTTGAGACCCTTTTCATCACTGGTTTCTCCAGTGTCTCAATATATTTAGTCCAAGGTGAGGTCTTGATGTAACAAGCTGGGTCATTTGTGAAAAAAGGCACTTTAAGTTCTCTGTCATTTAATCAAACCAAAACATAGTTTGGGAAGGCACTATTTCACAAAGACCATTGGTGATCACATGGTGAAATGCCAGAGGAAAGGGCTTGTGAGATGGTGTGACTAGAACACAAAAAGGGGAAAATATCAGAGAAGTAGAGTGGCGCTCCACTCAAAATACCTCACAGAACCAAGAAACATCAAAATGGATATTTATCACCATCAGTTATATGCCACTACCCAGGGCTTGGACTACACCATCTTCCCAGACTCCTTCCTCAACAAACAATTTTCTTTATGTACCCTCTGAACTAAGTAAACATCCATGCATATAATCTGTTTTTCTACACCATCTGCTAAGTATCTTCTTTCTCTGTATAAAACACTATGCTTCTCCTTTGTTCAAGGCGCCTGTTTATGCTCTATTAAAATAAAATAATGTCACTTTTCTCTCCTGTACCCCCAAAACGTACATTTTTGTCATCTGACCCTCTTAATTATTAAGTTGTTTGTATCCAGTCCATGTCCTCATAAAGAGTATTTGTAGGTAGGGACTTTAAAGTCTGAATGAAAAACAATATCTATTCACCCTCTTACATGCATAGACCACAGCATATCATGGTTAAAAAAAAAAAATTCAGAATGCATTTGAACTATTACACCTGGTATCTGAAATACATGAATGATATGACCATCATATTAATTCTGATTGAAGTTTAGTTTTCCATTATTGAAACTTGTCAGGAACAGAGTTTTTTTCTTAAATGCCAAAAAGGAAACACCCTTATGGAATATAAAATGACGCAGCTCTATAAATGAAACGAAACATTGCCATGAATAGTGCATCATATCTGTAATCTTCAAACAGTGCATTAGAAGCTGAAATGATTGAAGGAAATTACACACACACACACTCTCATAAACACAGGCAAAGCCTCCAACAACGTGCTTATCTTCACTCTTCTTAAAGGATATACATCATCTTGTTGTCTGAAATGTTTACAATTTAGCCCCTTGTCTACTTCCAAAACTAAATTAAACTTAAATTTTCAAAGCTCCATAGCAACTAACAGAACACAAGCTTTATCGGCAGATTTATGGAAAGTGGCGTTGCACTAAGTGCAGCGCCACTATCCCTATGCCCCTTAGCACCCCCTTACCGCCACCATGAGTGTGCCGTATCTAAAATGCGGCGCACCTTGGCACAGGGTAGGGGGCAATAGCATAATTTCTTGTGACGCTATTGATGTAGTCTGCAGGAGTGGTGCTAAAATATTGGTGCTACTCCTGCAGAGTACATAGGGCCCTATTCTAAAGAATGGAAGCCCCCTGTTAACGCCTGCTATATAGCAGGCTTTAAAAGTGCTGTAAAAAATGGGGCATTTTTCCGGCTCCCTTAATGGGGTAATGTACCCTTTGCATACATTATGCCTGGAGCAGGCATAATGTAGCTCAATGGGGTATCAGAGTGGCACAATGCATGTAGATACGGTACAGGGATTTCGGCCTTGTTGTGCCACATTAACGTAAAAATAATGACGTTAACATGGCACAAGGTGGCGCTAGGGCATTATAAATATGCCCCTAAGTGCTTTACACACAGCAGTAACCAGCGGTGGCAATTTTCTCAAGTATCCCGTACACAGTTAATGCAGAATTCTTTCCCATGGTATCCATTCTGGCTGTGAACATCACATGAAATGCTGTTAGAATGCATTTATGATCATTGGGAAATAATCAATTGAATTAGTCATTTATAACTAGACACAGGAATCTGTGACAGAATTATTTTAAAACACTTACATTCAAAAACTCCTACTGCCCTAGGCAGGTGTATATCTCAATCATGATACATCCTTTTCACCTCCTGGCTGCCGGGTTTCCTGCAACTGACAGAACCTCTTGTTTGTGCATCCTGGATCGTGGCATCTTGGAGACCATCTCTTGATCTGATTTCACCAAGCATTTCCCTAATAGGCTGGAACCCTTGGAGACCAATTTTGAAAGCCCAAGGTGCCTGTGTCACTTTCCACCCCAGAAGGCACGGAGAAGCTTCAGGACAGAGAGTTAGAGGGAGTGAGTGTAATGGTAGACAGAGTGTGATCAGAGAGGATACACAGGACCTTGCCCCACCTGCACCCAATCCAGCCCCACACACACACAGGGCCCCTTCACCTGCTACACCTGCCACTTCTCCTGCTCCACATCCCACACGCCCCGCACCAACCCCAGCGCCCCCGCCAAACACAAAAACCTCAACGCAATAAACACCCGAACTGCCCCCTCGCCCACCAGCCGGCCCCACCACATAACACCTCACAACCTGAACACACCCCACAACAACACCACCACAACCCACAACAACACCATCGTACGACAAAACAACAACACCCACCACAACCATCTCAACTGCCTGCTCCTCAACACCCGCTCCCTACACAAACATGCCATAGAACTCTGGGATCTCATCACACTCACCTGACATTGTCTTCCTCACGGAAACCTGGACGAACCATTCTTCAGAGCCCGACATAGCCACAGCCACACCCATGGGATACAAACTCCAGCGCAAAGACCGCCTTAACAAGCCAGGAGGTGGCATTGCCATCCTGCACAAAGACACCATTAAAGTCACCACAAACTCCCAAGACACCCTCCACAGCGCAGAACACATGCACTTCCTAATCCACATTAACAACAACACCACCCTCAGAGGTACACTAATTTACAGACCCCATCAGCACGCACGCCCTCACCTCCACAAACTACATCCTCCTCAGTGACTTCAACTTTCACTTGGAGAACCTTCAAGACCACAACTCCTGCTCCCTCCTAGACAACCTCGCCAACCTCGGATTCAAACAACTGGTCACAGCACCCACCCACTCAGCAGGACACATGCTTGATGCAATCTTCACCTCAAGTGAACACATAACCTACACCCACACCACCGAACTCCATTGGACGACCACCACTGCGTCCACTTCTCCTTCGCCAAACCCCCCCCCACACACCACCACCAACACACCACGCCCTACCGCATGTGGGACAAGATCCCCACAGAACACCTGAACTCCCACTTGACACATAAGCCCCCCCACACCAACAACCCCAACACCGTGGCCCACAACCTCTCAAAATGGATCACTACCTGCACAGACACACTAGCCCCCCTCAGAAAAATCGTCACCACCCGCAACATCAAGAACGCCCCATGGTTCACCACTGAACTCCAAGACTCCAAGCGCAAATGCCGCCAAGCGGAAAAAGCCTGGTGACAAGAACCCTCAACAACCAACTTCTCCACCCTCAAAAACTCCATTCGCACCCACCACCAACTCATACGCACCACCAAAGGAGCACACTACTAGGAACGCATTGACAACAACTCCCAAAACAGCAAAAAACTCTTCACCATCATTAAAGAGCTATCCAAACCCAAAGCCAGCAACACAGACCCCACACACACAATCATTCTGCGACTCCCTCTCCAACCATTTCCACCACAAAATCCTGGACATACACAACAGCTTCATACCACACACACCCACCACACACCCCCCTCACCCATCCAACTCAGACCCCCCTTCACGCCCCCCCCAACCTACTTACCACCTGGGCCCCAACCACTGACGAAGAAACTGAAAAAAACATGAATTCCATCCACTCTGGATCCCCCTCCGGCCCCTGCCCCCATCGCATCTTCAACAAAGCCAGCCCAGCCATCGCCCCCAAGCTCCGCGACATAATCAACACCTCATTCCACACTGCCACCTTCCCAGACCTCTGGAAGCATGAAGAAATCACCACACTCCTAAAAAAGCCCAAAGCCGAACCGGACGACCTCTCCAACTACCGCCCCATCTATCTCCTCCCTTTCCCCGCCAAGGTCGCCGAGAAACTAGTTAACGCCCGCCTATCCCACTTCCTTGAGGAAAGCAACACACTCAACCCCTCACAATCCGGGTTCCGCAAGAACCACAGCACGGAAACCGCCCTCATCGCATGTACTGATGACATCAGAACCAGATTCGACAAGGGCGAGACCGTCGCACTCATCCTCCTAGACCCCTCCGCGACCTTTGACACTGTCTGCCACCACACACTCCGCACATGCCTCCACAAAACAGGAATTCGACACAAACCCCTAGACAGGCTCACCTCCTTCCTCACCGATAGAACCCAAAAAGTCCATCTCCCACCCTTCCACTGCACTGCTACCAAAATCATCTGCGGAGTCCCCCAAGGGTCCTCCCTCAGCCCCACTCTCTTCAACATTTACATGACCCCTCTCGCCAACACCCTCCAACCACACGGAATCACCATCCTCTCCTACGCAGATGACACCCAACTCATCATCTCCCTCACCCGCAACTCCACCACTGCAAAAACCAACCTCCACGCTGCACTCCTTGACACCGGCACCTGGATGACAACAAATCACCTTAAACTCAACTCCAACAAAACAGAAATCATCATCTTCGGCCTCAACAAAACCATATGGGACGACTTCTGGTAGCCCACCGCCCTCGGCCCCGCACCCACCCCCGCAAGCCATGCACGCAACCTCTGCATCATGCTAGACCTACCCCTCTCCATGACCCAGCAAATCAACGCAGTCACCTCCTTCTGTTTCCACACACTCCGCACTCTGAAAAAACCTTCAAATGGATTCCCACAGAGACCAGGAAGACCGTCACCCACGCACTCATCAGCAGGTGGCTAGACTACGGTAATGCCCTCTACACCAACACCACACTCAAACTCAAACGCAAACTCCAAAGAATCCAGAACACAGCCGCACGCCTCAACCTGGACCTCCCCCGCCACTAACACATGTCACCACACCTCAAATCCCTTCACTGGCTCCCCATAGACAAGAGGATCACCTTCAAGATCCTCATCCACGCACACAAATCCCTCCTCAACACCGGTCCAACCTACCTCAACGAAAGAGTGAACTTCCACACTCTCACCCGCTACCTCCGATCGGCTGACCTCGCACTAGCCACAATCCCCTGCATCCAACACACCACCACAGGAGGCAGATCCTTCTACTACCTCGCCTCCAAGACATGGAACTCCCTCCCCACCAACCTTCGCAAAACCCGAGACCTCCTGCTTTTCAGAAAAAACCTCAAGACATGGCTGTTCGAACAGTGACCCTCCTTGCCCCCCCTGTAAACCCCTCCCCCAGTGCCTTGAGACACTCACGGGTGAGTAGCATGCTCTACACATTTTCTTTATTGATTGATTGATTGATTGATTGATTGAGAAAAAAGAAGGCGAGAGAGCGAATACATGGATGAAAAGAGAGACTTCACATGGAGACGAAGAGAGCAGGGCTGGTTTTAGCATTTTTGCCAGGGATGCTTCTTATTCCTCATTCTGGCACTGGTCCAGGCTTTCCAAAATTGGAATGTCGGGCTCTGTCATTTCAAGTAATAAAGATGGGAGTCTTGGGCCGGTCTCTAAATGCAGCATGAGAAAGACCACTGGTAGTGTTAGAAAGAAATTCTACCCTGTTATCTTCTTAATGGTTTTGGGCCCACAAAGGTGACTTGACCGTACATATGGCCCTGCTCTCAGGCTCTGACCCAATTCACCTTCCAACTGCAACTCACAGTCAAGAACACAGTCTATTCTAAACATTCTAAGGTAACCTCACAGAAAAGTGCCTGTAACAAGGAGTTAACATGATCAAAGATGTTCCATGCAGAAGATGTTCAATGCACACACCTACATTCATAAACCCAAATGCATTCAGGATGAAGGTATAAGGATGCATCATCCTTTGTGCTCAGAATCCAGTTGGAGTGATGCACGTTTCAGTCTCTCACCACCACCAGCACAAACCACATACACAGAATTATGAAGGCTAATGGTGAAAGTAGCAAAAGGGGAATGGGCAAAAGAGAAATCAAAGACACATGACTCTACCTCCCTTCCTCATCTCTTCTATTTATCAAGGATGTCTGTAGGATGTAGAGGTTATGTGGAAGACAAAGAGATAACAACTTGTCATTAAGGGTTTCATGCTTACTTGTAATAGTCAAATGATGTACGTTAGCAATATCTCTGTGTAACCAGCTGTCTGTTCTTGAAATACAACTAGAAAATCCTAAAAACTAAAACACAAATAATGAGAGTCTGCAATATATATGTACATGCACTAGCACTTTTCCCACTAATATGGATACATACCTTTTCACGATACACTCTCTTATGGAAGATGCGTTATAGTATCTACTTGATTTTTGTAGAACTGCAAAATATCCAACAATATTAATATTCTGTTGTTCTCTATTCTTAGTGATTCATATGTGCATCCCTGAACGCCAATGCCTTGTGCATAACGTTTGTAAAAACATGTGCATCGTAATCCTTTATAGAATTCTTCATGTTTTGCAACAAGATCACATTTTAGTTTAATGTTAGAACACCAAACCTTATAACATTTCACATAACCATTCAAAAATAGTTTAACGTTTGCTTGTATCAACAACACAATTATTCTGGACACTCTGTATTTGAATGTCCATCAACAAAAGTTCATAGAAAGCACAAAGTCTTGTAAAATCCACAATCCATTCAGTGAAGTCCTGCCTCCAGCAACATTGTGTCATGATTGTCGAGCAAAGACACTTTGAAACAGAAGGGTAGTTATATCCGATAATCTCTCCAGCACATACAAGTGTTCATGGCCTACTAAGAACTGTAGTTTATTGTTAGCATGCTGCTGCATAGCTCGTTCTCTGCATGTGTGCATCTTAGTCCAGAAAGCAACAAAACTCTATGAAGTGCCTGTATTTCCTTCCCTAAATGAACTTAGGCCCTCATTATGACCCTGGCAGTCGGCGGTAATATGGTGGAAAGTACTGCCAACAGGCTGGCAGTACTTTCCATCATATTAGGACATAGGCGGTTTGGCTGAAGCCAAACCGCCAATGTAGCACACCGACCGCCACGGCGGTAACAGCCACTGGGCTGGAGATATCAATCCCGGGGATGTCTCCAGCCTGGCAGCCGTCACTGTACCGCCTGCGGGATAATGACCCTGTCTACCGCCATGGTTTCCGTGGCTTCCTTACTGCCACGAAAACCCTGGTGGTAGGCACTATCAGTGACAGGGAGTTCCTTCCCTGTCACTGATAGAGGTCTTCCCCACCCCCAACCCCCTCTCTAGATGCTCCCCCACCCCCCTTCCTCACTAACCCCCCCACATTCACGCCCCTCCTTCACACACACACACACACACACACACACACGCATACACACACCAATTCCCACATGCATCCACGCATGAATGCATCCATTTACACACATCTGCCCACACTTTAATACATACATGCAGACACACATTCACAGAACACAACATACACACGCTCACACATCCATACATGCAAGCACATTCAACACGGAACACACACCCACATACACGCACGCACAAACATTCACACACACACACACAACACCCCCCACCCACCTCCCCTGTCGGAGCACCCACTTACCTGTGTTCAGGCGGTCCTCTGGCAGGAGATGGGATGGGGCACTGCTGCCAGCAGCAGCGTCTGCCAGCAGAATACCGCCAGGCTGCCAGCACCACTTTACCACCGTCCACCGGCATGGCCACAGCCGGATTTCAGCCATTCTTCTGGCGGAAAGCCGGCTGTGGTCATAATACGGCGGACAGCAGGTAGCCACGGCGATGGTCTTTCGCGCCCGGCGCCGCGGCGGTAGGCAGTTTTTACTGCCAATATCATAATGAGGGCCTTAGTGTGATTGGATCTAGAATGCGGCTTCCCTACGCTACAACAATATTAGGAAGTAATCAGTGCTCCAACCCACTTCCTGACAGAATACTATTGCCTGTATTTGTGAATTACAGTGCTACTACACAAAAACTATGGCCCAGATTTAAGAAATGTGGCGCTTCATTAAATGAAGCGCCACTTTTCTTGCACCCCATTGCGCCCGACTAATGCCACCAAATGTGCACCGTATTAATGATACAGTGCACCATGGTGCTTGTTAGCATCAATAGTGTCATAATTTCTGATGCTATTGTGGTACTTTGCAGGATTAGGACCTAAAATGTTGGTGCTAAGCCTGAAAAGTATATAGAGGCCCATTATAAAAAACGGTGTACCTCAATTTAATGCCTACTCTGAGCAGGCATTAAAAAGTACTTTAAAATGGCACAGTGGAATCCCATACAGAGGAACGGCCCCCTTGCATACATTATGCGTGGTGCAGGCATAATGTGGGGCAAGGGTTTACAAAGTTGTGCAATGCGTGCATTGCACCTCTTTGTAAATTTGGCGCTGCATTTTTTCCAGCCTAATGCCATATTTGCATCAAATACAAGACACTTCTTAAATCTTGGTCCATAGTTAATCTGTGTAGATACCTCTTCCAGGAAAAAGTCTCTCCCCATGTTCTCAAGAATGTCTTCATATTCATGAAACTGTTTGAAAATGTGCATGCTTGTATAGGGGGTTATCTATATGGAGATGGGTTTATTCTTGTCCAAATCATGACCTGGAAGTTTGAATTTTTGACATCATGATATGAGGAATGAAGGAGAGCCCTCAAGGTTTTAATGATCTGCACACACAGAAAGAGGTAATGCCTGATTACTTCTCCCAAAGGCTTCATATAGATATAAAAAAGAACAACTGTGACAGCGGAAAGCCATGTTTTAATTCACTGGTAATAAGTTGGATCAACAAGGTCAAAGGTGGGGAGAGGTTGGGGTGTAACAGCCAGAGCTGCCAACTTTGGAGCTAGTTGAACCAAGTTCAGGCCTCAGTGTCGACTTAACAGCCTGTGAGTCTGTTCAAAGTACGTATGGCCTCATTATGTGTTTGGCGGTCCCACCTTGGGACTGCCAGACTCACAGGGAGGACACCACTGCCATGGTTGTGACATTCCTCCTGAGTGTATTTCAGTATTCCCGCCGGGCGGACCGGTGGGAGCATTACAATATGCATTCCCATTGGCTGTCTGGCGAGAACAGTATTAGGATATTGGCCATGGGCATGGACAGTGCAGGGGCCCCACTGTGGCCTCCAACACTGGCTCTCTGCCAGCCTTTTCATGGCAGGGAGACCGCCATGAAAAGGCTGGCAGAAAGAAGGGTTGTAATCAGACAGGCAGTGCTGAATTTGGTGCCGCCATGGCTGGTTACAAACCTGACTGCCGTCACCCCGTCAGGATCTTTGATCCTGGTGGGAACGGCAGTCTTTAGGCTGGTCCACCCGCCAATCTTGTAATGTGGCGGTCGGACTACCACCGTGAGGCTGGCGGTCCTAGGACCACCCGCCTCATAATAAAGCCATTAATCTCCCTGGGCCTACCAAAAAAATTAATGTGTCCGTGTGTATCCTGACTAGTGGTCATGTAAAGCACTCCAATACCTTTGGTTCGAGTTTGCGCTATACGAAACTGGAAAAACAAGAGAATAAGTGCCAATTCTGGACTGCTGTTGCTGTCCCATAGAAAGGAACATAACTGAAGGGCAGTGTCGCTGCTTCCAGCCGTTTTTCCAGCCCATGTGTAAAGAGAACCGCTCCTATTTACATACTTGAAGTCAGATGTAGATAATATATGTTTTCATATACATCGCCTTTCATATTCGTTTTTCATCCGAACTAGCTTTAATCTTGTTTACTGTCCGTTCTTATACGGCTGTTGGTGTTCTTTTGCGTGACTGCAGTTCTAATGCTTGCTCCTCACAAAGTGCAGAGTAGTGTTATTTAACTAAAGAATATTATGTTCTTCTTAATTCCTCCATTCTTCCTTTATTCGTTAGTGGGTCTGGGAACAGCCTCAAATTAAAGGCTGCATTACGGCAAATCTGCCTTGTCTGCATGTGGTAATGCGACTGCAGTTGTGTGCCAAGTTATAGATAGCATATCCATTTCTAAGTATTTTGCTTCTGAATTTTGTACTGTTATTCTACAACGACAGTTTACACTAAAAATGTGCACTTTTTAGAATGCCCACCCAATGGAAAATTACAGCACGAAGTTTTGCCGAAGGTATAATTTGTGTCAGAAATAAACAAACAAAACAACATCCAATTGCATCTCTGGCTATTACTGTTAAAACCAAGGAGGACTGCAGTGCCTCAGCGACCATGAAATTATATAGTAAGAAAAGAGTTGTACATAGTTGTAAGCAGGAATTTCATCAAATCTCGACCCCATTATCAAACCTTTTCATGCGTCTAACTGCAGCTAACATGTACAAATAGCCTTTTGGCGACCGTGAAGTCAATTTTGCCATTGTACACTCCTAAAAGAGTTACAGAGTTTTCCAAGAGTACTTCTGGAAAAAACGCATGTGACATCTCATTGATGTTCATGCCAAGCTATTTTTCCATCCTTAATTTTATATATTGCACAATTGTGCAAAAAATCTGTTGCATGAGTACTTTTAAGAACATTTAACTTTCCAGAAAATATATCTACTTTATTGTTGCTCTAGATTTTTGTTTAGTGCAGTGGATGAATATTTTAGGGTGTGGCAAAGTAGAGCGTTCCCCAAGTGTCACCAGTACCACTGCCCAGGTGAGCAGGATGCACGAGTACCATTAGGCTGGTCTCTACACGTGAAAGTTATTTCCTTGTACCCTCTGTGACTTTCGAGAATATGGTTTCCAAGAACAACGCCAAAACTATTACAGCTATTACTCCCTTTAACAAGGTTGCATGAAGGTGAATGACGTTTTATTGGTAAAGAACAGAGAAATGTCTCATACCCCATTGAACCAATCATGACAATTCCTCTTCTAAGCTGGAACAAACCATTTATACCTAGGCTGTTTCAGAATCCAGAGAAGAGAGGCGATCAGAGATATTCTGGAGAAAGCCTCTATATAAGGTAGGACATTCAGACAGTCAGCAAGATGACAGGAGCCTGGGAGGATGTCTTAATAATCAGACCTTATTTATTACAAACAAGTGAAGACCTAGAATTAAACCCTACCAAGGTCCATAGAGGAGTGAAAGCAGGAGACTTGGAGACTGTATTGCTGATCAGCTCTTATTTGTTACAGGGCACTTGGAAATTGTTGTCTGGAAATGCACCAGACTCCAGCCCATATTGTCCTGCTCTGCTTTCTTTCATAATTCTATTCCCTTTGGACTCAATAAACTGATTTAACTGTGTACTACATAGAGAACTATTTGAAAGAATAAATAAAGTGAAAGTCATCACCATTTTTGCTCACCAAAAATGCCACACTAGTCTTGGTTAACCTTGAAAAACATACACACCATCTCTCTTAACTCGGTTTTCCGTCCCTAAACCAGGACCACCCAGAGATACACTGTCAAATATCCTATGATTCATTAATTGATGTGTTGCATTTTAAAAAGCACACTTTTACTCAAAAGATGGTTTCTTGACCCTGATGACGGATGTGGACAGAGCACAGCCCCTCCTTTATCACAAGTTACCAATGACATTTATAGCCATATTTTGAGAATTTCATCACAGGGAGAAACTGAGGCATCAAGCGAAGTTGAAGGGGGAGAGAATTTGAAATGGTCACAGCTAATAGTGAAAAGGTCATTCCTCCATATTTCACTTTCCTAAGACACAGGACAAATTACAGGCCACCTTTGAATATGTGTAGAGTCCGACAAGGAGTAGAGGGCACAGGTTTGTTTCTTAATAAACATAGCAGTGTCATGCTAGATGATTGTATGGATGATAAATAACATTTTAAAGGACAAACATGACTATATAATTTCTATTAGAAGGGCTAGTATGACACAAATTAAAAGCTTACATCACCAGTTTGGAAACAGAATTTTGCAACAACTGCAGTAGTATCAGAAGGAATCAGGCCAAATTCATATGGAGAAAATCGCTTTAGTCCAGCCACATACAGATAATCGCAAATACCGGTGCCCTTGGCACTCATGAGTGAAATAAGGCATCAATCTGGGCAGTGGCTTTAGGTGGCAAAAGCAAATAGAAGAGAGCACTGAAGTTTGTGAGAAGAGTTGGAGTTTAATTTAATGGCAAACTTGTTTATGACTTTGAATGACATTGGTCATGCTCAAGGATATGTGAACAAAGGATTGATTATTTTCCACCAGTTAGCACTCCCACCAGTGACCAAACCACAGTTTCAGGTGAGTTAAGTTTGAACCTTTGGCTGCTTGTTCAATCCCTCACCTCTTTAAACTATGTTTGAAAGGAGAAGCATTTGATCCATTCTCCTCAATCTGGAGGTGATTCTGGGTGTTATTTACATAAATGAAAAAATGAAGGCCATCAAAGTGGATGCATCTAGCCAGAGGATCAACGTCAAGGTGTGATGAGACAGCAGACCATTGGGGTTTTGCAGTCTGCTGTTGGAGCAAAATGGAGAAGTTACAGGGGCAGACACAGACACAGGACTTCCAGTAACAGTATCTTGTAGATGTATCCACCTAATCGCCAAATGCAGCTTATAACTGCATTACACCATCGCCATCGCCTGAAAGGCAAAGGTCATCCATGAGCTAGTTTGGGCAAATCCTAGCCTCCACATCATACAGCTAGTCATGGGATTCCAAATAGGAAAATCACTGGCTAACTACTAAGCTTCTGAGATATGTGATGCTGCAAGAAATTGAAAGATGGCTGAGAATGAGAAGGTTGATTTGGGTCAAGGATTTTCTTTTTAGTAAGGGAACAACTACTGTTTACTTCAAGTCTTTAAGCACTAAGCAGTAGATAAATATGCGCCCGAAGATTTACCATAAGGATTGCTGCAACAGAAGGGACATTAAGTTTAAACACCTGCAGTATACATGGTTCCAACCATTTGAAATGTTGAGTCAAATGGAGCACATCCTATAAATATTGGGTCAGGCCACAAGCCTACACTGCTGTCAGAAATATGATGGTCAGCCCAACTCTCAGTATAGTGCACAGAACATCAGTTTGGAGGAGAGTGTACTCTGCCACATTTGTTGCATAGTATTATGTCTGCAAAACTTTAAATCAGGCCACAGTATTATCCATTTCTACAATATTATTCAGATGAGTACTAGGGCAGATTTTGACCCTGGCCACCTAAGGATATGTACATTTTGTTGGAAAAATAATGGAAAAATTCAATAGAAACCTGATCTGATCAGAATGAGTTTTACATTTTTATTAGACTAGGAAAGGCTAAGATTAAATCTAGGGCATGGCCTTTTATATTAGTAGAGGGAATCACTCATTGATTCAGCTACAGAGTGCCCAAGTGTTCAAATGCTTTGGAAGCTGAAACAATGGAAGGACCCTGGCGGTTAGACAGGTGGTGGAGATCGCAATCAGCTGCATGCAATGCTGCCCTGACAATTATGACCTTGTTCTCTGCCAGCCCTTTCATGGCAGTTTTACAACCATGAAAAGGCTGGCGGAGAACAGGTCCAGGGAGCCACAGGGAGCCCCTGCACTGCCCATGCTCTTGGTATGGGCAATTCAGGGGTCTCCCTGCCCAGCACCAATGCAAAGTTCACTGTCATTGCGAAGGTGCTGGTCCACCCTGTGGGGGTTGCCACTACGACGGTAGCCACCCTGTCAGGAGTTTGGCAGATGGGCTATCCCATCTGCCAAACTCTTAATTAGGCCCTAAGTCTCCCTTAAAGAATGATTGACTATGAACACAGCTCTAAGATCTTGGACATCGGTTGACAGTGAGGAAAATGAGCAGGCCATAAAGATGAATGGGATGGGGAAAAATAAAAAAATATATTTCAGGAGAACTGCGTTTGTAGACACTGTCAACTCTGTCCAGTTGTGTGAATATCTGTGTAACAATGGTTTTGTACCTTTGGCAGCTTTGATTCTCATGAACAATGTATCTTCACTGAGGCCAGGCTGGTTTCTCTCAGATTTCTCATGCTGACAGAGCTTCATGAAGGGGTACTAGATGAAGGATAGGGCCAGTGGGCATGGCCTATCTGCAGTTCCCAGTAGGCACTGTCAGGGAGTCCGGATTCCCGGGGTTTGCGCCTGTTCCCAATATGTCCACCTCTTTCCAGCTCCAAACTCTACTAGCCATTATAGCACAGAGTTAAATAATGGCCAAGTGGGGGATGGGGTTTTAGGTTGAGAACAGCGGGGAAGGAGACCTGTGGAAGTAAAAGTTAAGAACACAATAGCCAGATTATTCACATTGACTTTCATAAGCTTGGTTCATAATATCTATATACTGATAACATGAATGCTCAAGAGCTTTCCTATATCATGACCTTATTAGCTCTGAGTACCTGGAAAATAAAGAAGGATTATGCAAGCTTTCATATGAGAGTTTTGTAGAATACAGTCTTATGCTCTGAACCTTGAACTGACTCAAGTTATTTCTTTGAATAGAAACTACTTAATAACAGTAATCAATAAACACGCTAGTTTTCAGGAATAAACTGCGTTAGACTCATGAATGATACTGCAAGGACACACTATAACAGTAAAGAATGAACACATTGTTTTTCAGGAATAAACTGTGATAATCTCATGAATGAACACATTGGTTTTCAGGAATAAACTGCGATAAGCTCATGAATGATACTGCAAGGATATACTCTGTCTAGACTTTCAAGATTCAATTGCTTAGGAATTATTATACACTTTGAATATCAAACTGTGCATCAAGATTTCAATGTCTAGAAATGATCGCGCAATCTGCCGATCTGAACTGCAAGGGTTAAATGCCAAGAATGACTCACGCACTCTGCCATTGATTCAACTATCAGGATTTAAATGCCAAAATACGATCGCACACTCTGCCGATCTGAGTTGCAAGTTTTAATTGCCAAGAATGAATTGCGCACACTGATGCCGATTCAACCATCAAGGTTCAAATGTCAAAACATGATCGCACACACTGTCGTTCTGAACTACAAGAGTTAAATGCCAAGGATGAATCGTGCACACTGCTGCTGATTCAACCATCAAGGTTTAAATGCCAAGATACGATCGCGCACACTGTGGATCCCAACTATAAGAGTTACAGGCCAAGAATGAATCGTGCACTCTGTTGCCGATTCAACCATCTAGGTTTAAATGCCAAGGTACAATCGCGCGCACACTCCACAATCCAAACAAAATAGATAAAATCATTATTTAAAAACATATAAACAAATATTTTCATTCATTGAATTAATTAAACATAAGCACAAAATTCAAATAAGCAATATGCATAATTAAGACATTACATTACTATAATAGTACGGAAAAATAATTAAAAATACATTCCACAATAACATAAATAATGAAATAAGAACGTAATACATTACAATAACACATCATATTAAAAATCATATTATTGTCAACAATATTTTGTACCTCAATGTTATCATGAAAAAGTTTTTAAAACAATATATTTACCTTTGACAAATTTGTCTATGATATTTTTGTTGTCACAATATTTTGATATAGATGTTATGGGCACATAATATTGTTGAGTCAATATCTACGTGGAAACCGTAGCAGATGCATAAAAAAGATTTGATTTTGTGGACAGGATTTGGCCTCTGTAAGACAGGCATCTTCTTAAGCCAGGTTGCTTGTAGAATTCACAGGATAATTGAGTAAGACGGTGGGCATTCACACAGAGAATTTTAAGAATGTGATGAGTAGAATTCTTACCTGGGTGAATAATGCAAAGATGGCTGATGATATTATCCATCCCTGGGGAATGTGGAAATTAAATCGGCTCAGATGGGATCACAGTTCCAGAGTATGAGATATCAGCTTCGTTCTTTTACTCAGTGGCCACCTTAATTAAGGTTGGAGATCTTGAACAAGAATGTTTCCATGAGGGCAAATGCTGACATCTGAGCAAAAAAAATGATGTTGCATGATATTAAATGCTTTTGAGAGCTTGGCTCTTTTTGCTTTACTCCTTGAAACCAAAGCTCTACATGGATTTTTCTCACATTTGTTTATGTGGACATTTTGAATCTACAGCAGTGGCGCACCTGGGATGAAAGAAGCTCCCTGGAAAAGGACCATCAATTGCATTTGATTTGTGCTGTGAACTACAGCATTACTAAAATACAGGCATACTGCTTCAATGCTGTTTGCATGCACTTCTGGTTTGGGCAGGCCAGGGTAATGATAGTTTTTTTCAGATAGATATTTGTGGAAAGCTAATGAAGCAAAGATATTGTGTGATTTTAGATTCCTTTGGACTAGTGAATCAGCAAAATGGTTCTTGACTTATGTTGAGGGAAATAAAGACATGGCAAATTCAAATCAGAAAAAATAGACTGCCTTGATTGCCACTGTTAATTTCTGACTTCAAGATTTCCCATGAGCAGAACATTTGAGCAGAGGACTCTGAAATTGACTGTGCATTTTTGTCTTCTTCTTGAATAGTTTGACTGTTGTTTACATCACATATCCACCTGTGATTGACTGTGAAATTTCTTAATGATGGAAACAGATTAAACCACAAACATCTGATCTGACAATCTTGTTCATAGTGTAATAAACAGACAAAAGCTATAGCTACCTGGAAGCATGAGAAACAATGGCCCTCATCTCGACTTTGGTGGTCTTTTCTAAAGACCGCCGAAGCTGCGGACACAGAAATATCACCAGTGCTGGCAGTTCTAAGACTGTCCTAATACGACTGAAATCAGGGCGGAATTCCAAGACCAGTTGTGCTTGCGTCTGCGGTGCAGAGGCTGTGCCGCCACCAGTACCACCATTCCAAAAAGAGGCCGCACACCGAATTACAACCCGTAATCTGGTGTGGCGGTGTCCAGATGGCAAGGCACTGCCAGCAGTAGAAGCGCCAGGACCCGCCCCCTCCCGGTTGACCTTCTCGACATACGAGGTAAATGGATCGTCCGACAAGGGAGGGTGTGTGTGTGTGAGTGTGTGAGTGGGTGTGTGAATGTCGTGAATGCAGGGGGAGTGTTTGTAGGTGCGTGTCGGCGTGTGTGAGTGATTGTGGGTGGACGAGGAGGAGGGTGAGTGTGTGAGTGGATGGGGAGAGCGGGTGAGTGCGTGTATGCGGTGCAGGGAGTATGTATGTGAATGTAGGTATGTGCCTGGGGGAGGGGGAGTGTGTATGTGGTGTTTGTGTGAATGGATGTGTATGTTTGCATTTGCGTGGGTGATGCATGTGTGCTGGTATGTGGATGTGTGTGCAAGTGTATCCTGGCGACAGGAATGCTCATTCCTGTCGCCAGGTTGCAAGACCACCAAGTTTTTTTGGCCGTCTCCTGCCTCCTGATACCACTAGAGGTATCACACCATGCGCTGTGCTGGTCTGCTCACCTCCAGCCCGGTGGAACACGGTAATGTGGCGGGACAGGTGGAGGCTCAGCGGTTTGGCTTAGGGCAAATCGCCAATCTCCTGATTGGGCAGTATTCACTGCCAGCCCTTCAGCTGTGAAACCACCACAGCCACCCTGACAGACTTCAGACCACCAGGGTTGTGATGAGGGCCAATGTCTACTTTCCCTTCTCACACATACAAAGAACCTTCTCAATTAAAAGGAACATGCAAGGAATTAATATTGTAGAGAATGGGCATGTGGAGGCTTTAGTTAGGGGCAAAGGCATTCCAGGGTGTTATGGGCACCAGAATGTGTTGGAGGAGGTCCAAAAGAAACTAACCAGATTGTTCCGGGGGAAGGATAAGTAGTATCAACAAGAGCTCAACATTGACATCCAGCTTATATGAGTTGTATGATTTCTGCTGCTGTCTCATTTACAATTTACATTCTCATAACATTGTTGTGTTTCCAGAATTCCCTCCAATTACTTTCCCGGTCTGTCTGACTGCAGATCCTGTTAGTGATTAGCTGTTGCTCCAGTCTCATTTGTACCACACAATCATCCTTCTTTGAACTATCTGTTTGTGGTGCCATCCTGTTACAAATTTCTTGGTCTCTGAGTGACCTGTTGATGTTCTCTGGTGTTCCAATATCTTTTATGGGGACATATCTGGTACTCAAAGGGTATGGACACAATCTAGAATATGGAACACTTAGCAAGAGAAACTTTTAGAGCAATATTGATTTACTAGAAATATTCTAAGGTCAAATATATGTTTATCTATGCAGTTAGTGATTCTTTAGCGAGCCCAGCCTCCCCACCCCCTTCCAGCTACCAGACTGGTGTGCTGAGAATCATTTCTAAAAGAGTAGAATACATCAACCTTAAAGACCAGGACCAAAGTGCTTTCATTGTGCTCATCATAGTTATTTTATAGGAGTGTTCACTTGTTTCACTTTCAAACAATGTTCTGGATTCACAGACAATGGCCCTCTTTATGAGTCTGGAGGTCCTTGGACTGCCAGACTCATGGTGGCGAGCAGACCTCTGTGGTCATGGTGGTCCACCCGCCATATTATGAACATGGCGGAGCCGCCATGTTCTAAATGCCGGCACCGCCAGGCTGCAACCAGCCAGCAGACTAGCGGTCTCGGCGTTTGTAATCCTCCAGGATGGCGCTGCATGCAGCACCACTCTGGGGATTATGAGTACTCTTCTGCCAGCTTTTTCATGGCAGTTTACACTGCCAGGGAAAGGCTGGCAGAATGGGTGACTCGGGGGCCCCTGAGAGCCCCTGCACTGCCCATGCAATTAGCATGGGCAGTGCAGGGGCCCCCATGTACAGCCCCATCCCACTGCCTGAATTACGGGCAGTGAAATGCGTGACAGGTGCTGCCGCACCCACTGCACAGCCACATTGTCGCTTTTTCCACCCGCCGGCCCTGCAGTGAACACATAATAGGGCCGGCGGGGTCATGGCCGTACTGGCGGTCTTCCGGCGGGATGAGTTAGGTTGGCAGCGCAACTCATGATGAGGGCCAATGTGTACCATCTTTTAACTTCCTGAAATGCTTTGTAATAGACTTGGAGTAATAAGAAATCCACTTTAGGGATCCTACCTTTTTTGTAAGTCTGTCAAAAGGAGAGAAACTGGTATTTGTGTATTTTTTTTTAAGTGGACATACCCACTAAATACCTAGTTAAGTGACTTATATTTAATAACTAAATTTAGAATGTAATTTAATAAATGTTATGTTCCATGCTTTCATAGAGATTGCCATATTACACAAATTTGCAAGACGAATGATGTATGAAAGAAACACGGGTTCCAAACTGATTTGAAACCAACTATAAATATGCCATGTTATGGTGCACAATACCCCGAAACACAAGAGCTTGGAAAAACTGAAAGGGGAACCAACCGGTACACCAATATGCAAAATATTGACTTGAAAAAAAGAGTCAGATGTACAAACATTAGGAATAATGATTTCCTAATTAACATTCGTTCTGAATCGCAATTAGGAAATCGTTATTCCTAATGTATGAAACTCACTAAGTTTCATTTAGGGATTCCTTGTGGGTCACAAATCGACCTACCTCATGAATATTAATAATGTTGGTTGCAGCTTGGACCCAATAGGAATCACAGCCATCACAGGGATGGTGGCCTGCTGAGGTCAGGTCATGTCTGTGATTGCTTTTTAAATAAAGCAATCTTTTTTTTTAAACGCAGCCCATTTTCCTTGAAGCTAAACTTCTCCCTATAAATATTTTTCCAAGTTGTTTTTTGTTCAGTTGAAAAATTGGATAGTTAGGGGCATTGCTTTGTTTTGACCCTTTTCGTTGTTTCTTTGCAGACTGAAGCCTTCCTTTGTGCCCAAAGTTCAATGGACTTCCATGTACCGAAAGAGCTGTTTTTTATTGTTCAGTTTCCTCATCTTTCTTCTCCAGAAGAGAAGCTACACACTCTTGATTTCCATCGAGCATTGTCTGTTTATGTTACAAGGACAGCAACTTTCAGTCTATTTTTATCACGTTTCGTTTGTCTGGCTGGGGTGGCAGCCTTTTTTGGCTACACTAAGTAGATTGCTAAAGCAAATTAATACCCTGGCCTATGAGAATGCTGAGTCTTTTCCAGGTACAGTCCAAGGGTCATCGTCAAGATGTGCATGTCAACGTCTTGAGTTGTGTTAAAGGAGAGTTTCATGAAGGATATTTATTTGGCAATCACTTGCCCTCCCCCACCAATAAATGAACCATTACCATTTACGGGCTGGAGGTTGGATTTCCACTGTCCTTGGTGAAAAAGTTTGAAGCAGTTTAACTTAATGCTTGAGTGTAATGTTCTGAGATGTCAATAAATGTTGTCTTTCTGGGATCATGTGCATTTAAATTGGTGGTTTTCTATTTGCCTCTTGGTTCTATTTGATTACTATCCCTCTATTGTATTTAATGACAAGTATTTCATTAATGTGTTATGCCTTTAATATGTAGAATGTTAGCAGTGTTCATGCGAAAGACAACCTTTTGTGCCGATGGTTCTTCCGGTGTCAGTTATTGTGTGGCTGGCGAAGGCGAGGATCATGTTTGTCCAGTATTGAAAAAATATCTCGGTTTTTATACAACACTTTGGTGTGCCAAGCTGTGATGACGCAGAAACGAAGGTTTTACATTTATTAGCGCATAAAACGTAGTGCCGCAATAATCAAGTGTGACTTTAACCGAACTAATAAAGATTGTACGGGGACAAATGTGCCCTCAGAGTAGTTCGCCAACATTTATAAGCGTGCTTTATATAACGTGATGTATTAGAAGTGTACTAATCTGACATAACCGTAAACGTGTGCCATGATTTGCTTGTTTGAAATGTTTTAACTTAGCATAACTTTAGTGGAGGCTTCGGCCTAGTTGCCTTGTCTCACGGTTTAGATGCTCGTGTTTTTTCTAATGTGCTAATAAAACGTGTATTCTTGCTTGAAGCTGTACTTTTCCAGTGAGATCGGTTCACATGCTTATCTTTAAGGTTTCGTGCCAGCCTGGCATCTTCTTCTTTGCTCCAAGGTCAATCTGCAGGTGCAGACAATGGAAGCTCTGAAAGTGAGTTAATTGGTAAAATATGTTGCAACTTACGTTCCCGACTCCAAGGATAATGTATGCCTAGGTAGAAGCTTGTGAATTGTTGTTTTGATTGGACAATTTGAAGCCAACCTATGAACCCTCCAATGGAAGACCCTACTGGATTTGAACTGTTGTTTATTTAAACCTGGTGCACAAGAAGAAAGCAGCCATTAGCCATTAGCCATTAGCCATTATGGCCCATCTTGCCGACCTCGTCATTTTGCCATCTTCTACGATGCCAATTGATGTTCGACGCCATTTTGAATGAGACTTTGATGCTTTCTCTAATCGAGAGAAAGAGACTTTAAGTAATTCTCGCTCTAGAGACTTTAACTTTGATTTGCCCCTTTGCATAAAGTAGTAGTTTTGTCCTTTTATCTTGCCGCTGTGAGGCAATTGCCCCGTCCACCCTGCCCCCTTTGCCCCCGTCCCATGCTGATCGAAACCGGTACCTGTGAGACGAAGACTTCCTTGAATGCTGGTTGAATTTGGTAAATATGAAAGGAAAATGTACAATTGCATTGTGTTTCTTTTTAGGTAACCAACTGCTGATTTTTGATAAGAGCCCTAGTTAGGAGTTTTCCAAATCAATGTTGCTAAATTGTTTTTTGCATGAAGTCCCACATGCAGATGCTAATTTGAGGTTAGATGAGGATTCATTTGTTGCACGATGCAATTTGAGACCTTGTTATGCTGACTAATGTATGCAATTAGCCCATTACAGATTATAGTTTTAGTGGTTTGCGTTGCTATTATCGAATGCATTGTTATTCAAATGCTGCATAGATTGCATCTTTTTCGCCGTTATGGACAGCTATTAATGTTCATTTACATATATCATTTGGTGTTGAGACACATTTATATCGTGCTAGCTTTGTTAATATAGGGAAATAAATTCATTAACTTTGAATGAACTGGTGTGGTTATTCATGGCCGAAAGGTCATGGTTCGCCGAAATGTTTTCTGGATTAATTGTGAAGTGTTATGTTGATCAGGGCATTGCTTATGTTCGTTATTGATTATTGATTTGATTAAATTGACTAATCTCGGGTGAAGAGAGCCCCACTTGGTCAAAAGATTCATCGACCCAAGAGCGTCCAAATACAGGTAATTTATTAGGACGGAACGCTCTATCAGCTGTTACTTCATTTTGGAGACGAATACTGATTACCGGACCCTGCGTGATCCGACAAAGGAAAAGTAATTCAGAGAGAGAGGACCCACATTGGAGAAAACAGCGGCGTGAAAGTCACGGTACACCACGCAATGTCACAAGGGCAGTGATGTGCACAGCGCAAATATTCGTAATTGCTTATTTGAAGATATTTTGTGAACCAAGAGATGAGTGCTAATGCCATCGTGGACCTGCAGACGCCTGGAATCAACAGCTGCGCGCCGTCATCATGCGACATTTGTAATAGCAACTGTGTGCTATCTTCTCTGCAGATACTTCAAACCCTTAGCGAGTGTTCCCACTGTTAATATAAAATTCTGGCGTTTATCCTTACAGTTTTGATGCTTAGCAGACTGTGGCTGTGCTCCTCCCGCTACCACCTTCTGTTTTACCCAGACGGTTAGAGGAAAGAACCTTAACACAGTACTACCTACTGAAAGAAAAGAGAAAAATTCCTATTTCTTTCCAGTATATATTCAGTATACTTAGACACTTCATTATGGCAACATCAATTAACATTCCTCCAGCATTTTTATCACACCAAGGGCAACCATCTACGCATTGGGAAGAATGGATAGATCTTTTTGAAAATTACTTAGTAGCATTGGATGGTCAAGTGTTTAATTCTCAAAGGAAAAAAAGCTTTATTATTAAGCACAATTAGAAAAGAAAAGAAGCACATCATATTTTTAAATTACAATTTTAGATGACAACAACTAGCCAATGGAGGATGTGTATAAAGAAGCCAAATTGCACCTAGGAAAAAGATTTGCCAAAGAAGAAAACATTGTAATGTCACGTTATAAATTCTATACCAGACTGCAAAAAGTAGGAGAGTCATTGAAAGACTTTATTTCAAGTTTGCGGGAGTAGTCAGTCAAATGCAAATTTGGTCCGATGACCAAAGAATTATTTCGAGACCAACTAATTGTACAATTGTACAATGTAGAAGCAAAAAAAAACGCAAGAAAGGCTGTGGGCAATGGAAAATCTGTAACTCATGCAGTTACTATAGCAAAAACAGTAGAGGAGCCAGCACTGAGAAGAAATAAATAGAAATGACAAAGCGGACAATAAAGGAGTAGTAGCAGCTCTGAGTAGAAAAACTGAGATTCAAGAAAATGTGGCGTCATATAATATACGATACAGCAAATCTTTAAGAAGAACAAATCCAAAGGTATACTCCAGATGTGGTAGTACAGCACAAACCAGTGAAGCTAAATGGTGTTTTGCAGCAAACAAAGAAAGTAGAAAATGCTGGTGCAAAGGACACTATGCTCATATGTGTAAAGATGGTGGCAAGTCACTCGTAGCAGTCACTGAAGATGTGGCGGAAGAAGAGTATAAATGGGAACGTGTATTAATGGTATATTCAGAAAACGAGGAAAAGGGAAGAAAAATTAGACCCAAAGTGTCTGTTTTTGTAATGTTGGATAAGAAAACAGAACTAATGGTAGATTCTGACTCAATATATACGATTATATCAAAGTCAACATGGAAGAAAGAGTGGCATTGATCTACCTTGTTACCAAAAGACTTTGAACCAAGAGGATATTAGGGATCGAAAATAGATGTCTTAGGATATATTATTGCACCTATAGAATTCAAATCTCAATCTGTTGAACGAAAAATTTATGTAGCTGAAGATGGTCCACCCATATTGGGCTGGGTTTCATTTGCACATTGTTATTGACTGCCATTCTACAGATAAGATGTTAGTTGTGGACGACTTGAGTTCGGAAGAAGTATTGAATGAAGTGAAGGATGTGTTTGAGGAAAGGTTGGGGGAATTAAAAGGGTATGAACATAGAATTATAGTACAGGAAAGCACAGTAGCTGTAAAACATAAAATGAAGAGTGTTCCAGTAATAATAAGGGAAGAGGTAAAAGAATTGCTAGATGATATGTTAAGGGAAGGAATCATAAAGCCTGTGGAAGCCTCAGGGCGGGTGTCCCCTGTAGTCAAAACGAGGAAGAGTGATGGGAAGCTTTGGTTCTGTATGGATCTGTGCAGTCTAAATCAATATATAGTAACAGATGTATTTCCCCTTCCAAACATCAATGAATTGCTGTTGTTATTAGACCTGAAAAGTGCTTACCATCAGATAAGATTACACGATGATCTCAACATAACTATGAAAGGCACGTTCCAGTTTACTAGGATGCCATTTGGACTGTCCCCGGCCTCTAGCGTGTTTCAAAGAGTAATGGCAGAAATCTTTAACGAGTGCAGAATGTAACATACTTCCAGGATGAAGTCTTGGTGTTTGGTGAAATGATAAACACAATCAGGTGTTAAGATCAGTTTTGCACAAAATAAAAGATGCTGGTTTAACATTGAGTATTGACAAATGTACATTTCTGGTTGAGGAGATCAAATATTTTGGACATACGATCTCTGTGGAAGGGATCAGACCCAAGGAAGATTTGTTAAGGACCATTAGATCAGGTCCAGTTCCTAAGGATAAAGATCAATTGTGATCTTTTATGGGGTTTATTGAATACTATTCAAAAGTTGTCAATACGTTTGCTGAGAAAGCAGAGAGTTTGAGGATGCTCCTACGCAAAGTCTGTAGGTTTAAATGGGAGGATGTTCAACAGAAAGCTTTTGAAGCAGTGAGGGAGGATATATGTAGAGCAAGTATTTTAGCACCATTTGATACACAGAGCAAGACCATTTTAACAGTTGACGCCAGTGCATGTGGAGTGGGAGCGGTGCTATCTCAATTACAAGGGAAAAGTGAGGTGACAGTAGCATTTGCCTTGCGCTCTTTAACAGAAACTGAATTAAGTTATTCAGGGATAGAGCTGGAGTCATTGCCCATTCCACAGTCTGTTGAGCACTTCAGGATGTTTCTTTGGGGAATCATTTTTCACTTACGCATGGATCACAAACCATTAGTCAAAGTATTGAGTCTGGGTGAAGCTGGAAAGAGATCTACTAAACTAGCGAGGTTAACATCAAGGCTTCAGGAATATTGTTACAAAATATAATATATTCCTGGTTGGAAATACATTCAAGCAGACTGTTGTTTGAGATTGTCGTCAGATTGGCAAAATATGAACAGTAGGGATATTTTGAAAAAGGAGCAAGAAGGAGCTGTTGCGTGTTTGAGTGACCTAGAAGTACGTGTAGAGGGGACGTTTACAGTGATAGATTGGAAAAAATATATGGTGGATGATTTGGTCATTAAAGCTGTAGCACATATGATAGTTGGAGGGAGAAGAAGGGAGAGTACTGTTGCTCAATCGGCAAGACCATATGTCAAAGTGCTAGATGAACTAACATTGGTAAAAGAGTACATGGTCATGAGAAATGAGAAATACGTTCCACCTGAGGGTCTTAAGAAAGAATACTAAGTCTAGCTCATGAGGGTCACTTAGGACAGACTATGACAAAGGAAAGAGTCAGAAAAAACTCCTGGTGGCCGAGTATGGATGAGATGAGAGCTCGTTGGGTGAAAGATTGTACTGTTTGTAAAGAGAGCAAAAAAGGGTTGAAGACAGATGTGCAAGCAGTGCATGGTCACATTAAAGATCCAGATGCACTGTACAGCACAGTTTGTTTGGATTTTATGGGCCCCATGCAAGGTCTTAAAAACAGTTTGAGAGATGCAATTGTCATGGTTGACGTTCATTCAAGGTAGGTGGTAGTCAGGTTTTTGGCTGATGTGACCACTAGGAGTACTATTGAGATACTAAATAAAGTGTTCCAGGAAGAAATATTCCCTCAAATGTTAACAACAGACAATAGTACGCAACTCACTTCACATGAGATGAAGGAGTTTTGGGAGAAATGTGGTATCAAACATCATCCTACAGCTCTGTACAACCCTCAAGCGAATGTAATGGTGGAAAGGGTCAACTGGGAGGTGAAGGGAACCATACTTTTGGCCACCCAATCTAGTAAAGATGTGAATAGGATGGTGAATGAAATAGTGTAGGTGTATCACACTATTGTAAACAAGGTAACTGGGGTGTCTCCTTTTGAGAAAATGAGGGGTAGGAAACCTGGCACTAAACTGACTCCAGCATGGATGATGGATGAGGTGCATCAAGTGCATGAAATGGAAGGAAAGAATGATATTAAGTGTGATTTGAAAGAAGATGACTGGGTGAAAATAAAACATGGGAGGGTGACAGGAGCACTATCTAAATTTTGGGGACCATTGAAAGTAAAGACAGTATATGATGGATAGGTAGAGTTAGAGAATGGAAATAAATGGAACAAAAGGAAAGTGGCACTATTTCAAAGAAAGAAGAGTATTCTGAGCGTCTCAACAGTTACATGATGATGAATTTGTACGGAATTCAGGAGGTGAAGAATGTAGGGAGATTATGAAAGCAGGGGGAGATGCAGGGGGAGAGAAAGTGTAGGTAAGTGCAATATCATAAACTCTGGAAGGGAAGAGGAAGGACTCCTCCCTACTTAGATTATTATATATGGGATGTTTAGGTGAATTGTAATTTTTCTTTGAGAGATGAGTTCATAGAGTTACATTTTTATTGGTATTTATTTGTTTAGTATAGAAAAGTGCGAGATGTGTTGTATTTAATGACAAAAATTTCATAAATGTGTTATGCCTTTAATATGTAGACTGTTAGCAGTGTTCACGAGAAAGAGAACCTTTTGTGCCGATGCTTCTTCGGCAGTCAGTTATTGTGTGTCTGGCGAAGGCGAAGATCATGTTTGTCCGGTATTGAATAAATATCGCTGTTTTTCTACAACGCTTTGGTGTGCCGAGCTGTTACTTCACACGCAAAGAAAGCACTGAGATGAAGAGGATAGATGTAATACCTTAGTTAGTTATCAGTAATTTTCTTTGCTTCGTGTTCAAGTCGTCCTCGTCACAGTCCAGCTTTGCCCTCCCAGCCTCCTCGGGGCAGAGAGGCAACCAGAAAGGATATTTTGTATTGTGAATATTTGCTCGGCATTGGACAGGAAGTTGAGGTGTGAGTTCCTCTATATTAGTTAACTGAGCTGTGGTATGAATGATTTCTGGCAGAGAAATGTACATCTAACATACTAAGGACTGCAAACCGAAACTCAAATTAATGAACATTAACAGTAAGAAACTGATGCATTCTGTTACAGATTTTTCGAGAAAGGGCTACTACAGCTCGTGGTTGCTGAATTTGTGTTTGCGTTTCCTGATTTCCTCCTGCGTATCCTCCTGATCACCATCAGACCCTCTGCTCTCTAGGGCTTCCTTCATG
Source organism: Pleurodeles waltl (assembly GCF_031143425.1). Taxonomy (NCBI): domain Eukaryota; kingdom Metazoa; phylum Chordata; class Amphibia; order Caudata; family Salamandridae; genus Pleurodeles; species Pleurodeles waltl. Next base: position 793,873,285 of record NC_090436.1, on the reverse strand, counting down.
AACGTCATCATTCACTGCAAAGTTTGCAATTTAAAATTAATTCTAAACCGCAAATAGAGATTAATTAATCTGTGACTGAAATTCCTTTGAAGGAAACATTTGTGACTGTGCGTGTAGATTTGCGACTAGGTAATAGTGGTTTTATGATTGCAAATTCCTTCTTTAATGTATCAGAGTCAAGGCTCTCTCTGTAACGCTCTACATAAGCCACAACCTACATTCGCCTGACTGAGATTTCCCTGGTAACGCAATGCAAGTTTAAGAGCATGCTTTTCAGGTGTGCAAGTACTATATATGGCTTTATTATTTCAAATGAAACCTGAATAAACCCTTGAAATAATTTTGCATGCAATTATCTTCAGTAATTTGTTTCTGGGAAGAGCACCAGGAATCCCCCAGTTTGCAAAATTAATTCTGAGACGGAAATTTCTTCCAGACGCCAGAGCCTATGATTATAAATTTGCAGTCTTAACTCTCCAGGAGAAGAAACCCATGGGAAAGGCGTAAAAAGGCAAAGATTTGAAGGCAAGCCGCTATGGAGCAACCTGATAGCACCAGCTATAGAATCGCCTTATCAGGAATGGATATTTATTATTTCATAACAAAGAAAATACATTTGAATGAACTAATACTATTCACCATTATGATCTAAAGTAAAATTAATTTCAAAAGCCCTTGCCATTTTGATCACTATACATGAACAAATGATATGAAATGAATTTATGGCCTTATGTGAACACCTTATGCTCGTAAATCTTCTGAATGCAGGAAAAAAGTTATATTTTGCTACCTCATAAAAATATTATAAAAGAAATTGGGCTAGCCATTTTCAAAGCAAATACAGGCCTATGACGTAACTGGACAAAAATATAATTGTGCTTATGTCGGCTGCTACAGTTTAGCTTTTTCTCGCGACTCGGGCACCTTCCTTTAAACCCAAACACATTTTCCTTTATATACAGTTTGGTCTGATTTGAATTTTTAGATTTTCACATTTCAATGTTTTGACAATTCATATACTTCCAGATGAGGCATTGACAGTTTATTATATTCAATTATGTTGTGAGAGTGACTATATTCAACATAGTTTGAGAAGGTTAAAATAATGTTTGTTTCTCAACAGAACGTTTACATCGCCGTTTTGTATTTAACAGTGGCCTCACCCATAGGCCCTGATTATGAGTCAGAGAGGGTGCAATTACTGTATGGAATTCAACTTCACCTGATCATGAATGGGCCAATATTTCAGCACCTGGTTTTCCTGTGTGTTGCAACACTAAACCCAATTTTACCGGGCCGTAATTTAGTTCAGTGAAATTGCAAAAGACTTTGGCTCCCCCATTGTTTTTGGCAGGGGCAACTATTCAGTATTCCCTCCTGCAAGACCTTATCCGCTCCTTCGCGCCGCTGCTCCTCACACTACCATTCCTTCATCCCATCTCACAGAGAGCTCCTCACATATGGTTCGAAGCAGGTGGTAAATGTATGCATTACACCTCACAAAATTAGGAACTCCGTAGAGTCTTACAAGCAGTAAATCTGGTTCTCCAAAGTAATTCCCCATTCCATGGGGTTCAATTTGTTATTTCATGGTAGTGGCATGGTGTCGCTGCACAGCGCACTAAATGTAGCATGCAGATTTGCAATCCCATGCAACATCTCAATAAGGCCCATATTTGGGCAAAATAAAGAGAGAAGATAGTGGAAAGAAAGGGTTAAGTTTGTAGCACAGCAACAGTACAGGGAAGTAATCTGATAAGTAGTGTGGCTAAAGCAGTTAGAGCTCTTGAGTGATGCCATACAGACAGGGAATGAGTGTGGATTCTCTAAGCTGCAGGTGCATGTGCTTGATAGTTGGGAGGTGAGTTGTGAACATGATTTCATGTTTGAAGACTGGAGTGAGGTAGGGGTGATCATTGGTACATATTTGGAAGCCAACACCTGCTAGAATTTGGTGACTTGGTGTATGCATTTAATGTTCATCCTTACTTCCATGTGCAACACATGGGGACATATTTAAGAGCCCTTAGCGCCTTCTTGTTCCACATTAGCGTCATTATTTTTTACGCTAGTGTGGCCCAACGAGGCCAAAATCCCAGTGCCATATTTACAAAGTGGAACAATGCATGCATTGCGCCACTTTGAACCCTTTGCGCTACATTATGCCTATGCAAAGCATAATGTATGCAAAAGGGGTGTTCCACCATGGGGGAGGGATGGACAAAAACATGGTGCAAAGAAATCTAACAGATTTATTTGCATAATTGTTTCAGGGATTTTTAATGCCTGCTCAGAGCGGGCATTAAAAGGAGACTCCCATTGGTTTCAATGGGTCTCTGGGTGCTTTGCAGGATTAGCATAATCTACGCTAATCCTGAAAAGCGCCAAACTAGAATAAAAAATTCTGATGCTAGTTCCCTAGCTACCGGCATGGTGCACCATATACTATATTAAATATGCTAAGGGGTGCAAGAAGAGTGGCGCTGCACTAAGTGCAGCACCACTTTACATAAATCTGCCGCCCCATGGTTTCCTCTTTTGAACATACCACTGTGGTGATCCCTGCATTTGGGGCTTCCTGATGTTTGGCATCATGTTTCTTTGTATTACCCATGTATATTGAGCATGTGACTTCAACCTGGGCATACCCTTTGACATTGTGTTAATAAGGAAACCAACAATCAAGGCACCTTAAGTTATTAGGACTATGTAGTTTGCCTTTTTGCATTAGGGAAAGATTGAACATAATATCCTTGGCAACAAAGATGCAATGTGCTTCCAGAGATAGGGATGAAACAGCAGAATCTTCCCACTGAGTGAGTAAGCCTTCCTGCAAAGGAGCATTTAGGCTCATTTCAGAGGAACATTTTCTGTGGATGTATCTGTGTTCTGAAAACGATGACCTACACGCTCCATCAACCTAAAATGATCTAGTGCTCATCCAGGTATTTTGATGAGCTACTGTGACAATAATAGAATGCCATAGTGACTGAAGGACCTAGAGATTTTTTGTGCAATCTGAGGTTCATCCACATAATATTAAATGATTATTTTATGTCCTGTGATAAAAGTCTGAAAATGATTTAGAAAAACTTTCGACATTGATGGAAACAGGAGCAATCTCTACGGGGCCCCACCTGCAATGGTAAAGGACCACATTTTCCCTCCTGCCTCTTTCAAGAAGTTTTCAATAAACCAAGACTATGTTGAGCCCCTTGCCTCTCTAGTTGTTGCAATAGAGAGAAGAAGCAAAATTAGACATGGGGCACTGCAGCAAAGGCTGCTGGAGTTCATTGCTCAATGGTCCTCTCCCCCATACCTTAAATTCAGTTGATACTAAAGTTCACAAATGACTATGTTTTCAGTAGCATTGTTGACTATCTGAATCCTTTATGTACAGTATATATGAATCCAATTAAGAACTGCCGATGATAGTGACTGCCGAAGTGAAGAGATCCACAATGTAACACTATATATATATATATATATATATATATATATATATATATATACACAGGATGGGTGTATCATTTCATTTTCTACTTTAGTAGCTTTGAACAAGATTTTGTCAGATGTGTATGTGCAAGACATTACTCTATGGTCCCTTGGCAGATATCTGGATGACTTTTTTGCAGTGACTCATTTGTGGCTGCACCTAAATACCTCATTTTGAGTTCTGCAACTTTACTTTCAGTGTGGGGTATATGTTTTTGCAGCATGCTTGTGAGGTTAGGAGAAGGGTATGTGTACCTGCAAAAGCAACGTGTCTATTAATCTAAAAAAAACACTTGAGGTGTTCGAGGAGCGGATGATTTTTCTAGAGCAAGTAATGTTTGGAACTATTTTTGAATGTATGATATTAGATTTCTAGAGGGGCAATGTTTTGCATAAATCAGTTGGAATATATTTCTTGCTCTAATCAGCTTCAAGCTTTCTTCAAATCTGTGTAAGAGTTTTCAATTCTAGGGTGATATTGCTCATGCTATTTTCTTAGAAGCATCTGTACTCGAAGCCACAGTAAAGGTATTGGTATATCCTTTAAGTTAACCAGAGCAGGGTCTATCTGAAGATTATACATGTGCTAATGAAGATTGATATTTTCCCTATTGTAGCTCCCTTTTTATCTTCATACCTAATTTTACCTTTGTGTGAGTGCATTAGAGAATCTTGAATCCCAGTACCTATCTGGATTGACTTAGCATGATGGATTTGAGATCGAGTTTAATAGTGTTCACATTAATGACCTGGTGTATCCCTAGCTACATGTGAGGGTCTGATTTAATGTTGGAGGGTAATAGATCTGATTTGTGGAAGATTAAGTACTGGTGGAGGATTATCTGGGAGAATTACATTGATATTTTTTCAATCATACTTTATTGTCTTGATTTAAAAAAACAAATATAGCCATATACTCAATACTCAATAATCAACATATATGGCATCATTATAAGGCTGGTGGTCTTCAGACCGCCAACACCGTGGTGGCGGTCAGGACCACTGCTGTTGTGGCGATCCGACCACCACATTAAAACCCTTTCGGTCAGACCGCCAGGGTTCCTCCAGCACCTCCAGGATCCATGATCCTGATGGTCTGGCCATGAAAAGGCTGGGGGAGAACAGGTGCACCGTCGCAATATTCACTGTCTGCCTTGCAGACAGTGAACATTGCAAGGGTGCTAATGCACCCTGCAGTCTACAGTATTGCCGCCGGCTCGATTATGAACTGGAGACAATGCTGCACCCTGTGTCCCGCTAGGCGACTGGCAGAAACCGAGGTTTCCGCCCGCTGACGTAGCAGGAAACTTCTCGTAGGACCGACAGGGTGGTCACCACAATGGTTGTGGCCACCCTGTTAGGAGGTTGTCAGACGGGCTTTATCGGCCGCTAAACTCAAAATGAGGCCCATAGTCTTACAGCATAAAAAAAAACTTCTGTAAAATACCTATTAGATATCACTTAAACCTAAAACCATCCCTTCTAAAAGTACACAAGAAACAGGTGTAAAAAACATGAAAACATTGACATTTCCCATCTTCCTATTGCATGGGGCAATCATTTTGTTATGTGATCATCAACCTTTGGTGTGGACCCCCTAAAACAAAATAACAAAGCATCTTTGATAGTCTGATTCATTCGCTGTTAAAAATATGTTTCAAGTATCTAAAAACGGACATTGAGAAGTTCAGGACAGAGGAAAAAAATAGGATTCTCATCTTGTGTGACATAAGCAGGTCAAACAATCAGCTCTTCTCTGTGTTTTCCATTGACTGCCAAATTGATAAAATGATAGATACAAGATCCTGAAGTGCAGGTAAAGTTTATTTTCTTTAGCACCCATATTAAAGTTCATATGAGATTCTTGCTGTGGAGAATATGTTGCCGTTTCTATATCCTGAATGCAACTGGATAGTTTTATTTCTTATTTTAATAGTATCTTTTGGGCTGCCCTGGTCATTTTACAGATGACCGCTAAGCCCGGAAAATGGAGCTTTGCAATGTCAGTCTTGATAGAGTGTTTTGCCAGCAGTGAGCCAATAGGGGGTTTGGAGAACTTCTTTTTGATGTAAACCTTTAGGGTGTTGGTCCTCTGCTTAAGGGAAAAACATAAAATAGTCAATACGAATCATTATTGCCTGTGCAGGCAGGGGCAGAATATCCAACTTCAGCCTCAGTTGGCTCTGCTGAGTGGCGTTCCGTAGGTTTAACTGTATTCTGATGCAATTTAGAAATATTGTTTCAACCTTTCTGGTTGTCTCTGGAGTCCAACAAACAGACCCATGCATGAATACTAGAACTATTTTATAATTGGCAACCATGAGTGTTGGGAACAACACTCCCCCTCAGTATTTTGTAGACAATCGCTTGACTGCACCCATTGTTACTGCCACTATATTACGCAAGTGCTTTAGATGGGCCTTCCAACATAATTTATTGTCGAATATAAGACCTCTTTAAGTGTATGTTGACAACTCGATTTTACTAGCACCAATGAATCAGTTGTATTTAGAATTGCCACACTCAGATGCCATATTCTTTGTATTGTTAAGATTGATCTGAAGATTATTGTCCCTAATAATGGAAAATACCATAGCTAATTGAGTTTCTAAGTCAATCTGTGTCATGGATAAAATAATAGGTCATCTGCATAAGCCATGTGTGGAACATTTATGCTTACCAATCACCCCATCTTGGAGTAAGAACTCTGTTGAGTCAGAGATGTACAAACCAATAAATAAAGGAGCCAAGGTGTATCCCTGTTTTAGGCCATTAGAGGTGTAGATTCTTTGGGTCATACCTTTCTCCTTAGATAGTTTCACCCTAAACCCATGTGTCACTATATAATGCAATAAGAATCTTTATTAAGCCTTGCTCAATACCCCAAGCTTTCAGTTTAGACCACAGCTTCAATTTGTTGACCTTGTCAAAAGTGGTGGAAAAGGTAATGAAGCATGCGAAAAGATTTGACAATTTGTTACATTAAATTTATACTAATAGCAAGGTAATTCCACCAAAGGATTGTCCACTGGAATAGAATCCCCCAAAAGAGGACTTATCCTTCAGTCCAAAAATCTAGGGATTATTTGTTACCACCAACACTAAGCTCGACCATGAGTCACGTCATTTAACATTCAATTTAATTCAACAGTTTGTATGCAGATATGATGGAGAACAGTCTTAGTTCTATTATGTTGTGTTATGTGTTTACATATAGCCGATTGCTCACCATGGAATGATATCTTGTTGCCACCTGAGTGGCAAGTGTGAGTGTAGGTCAGTTAAAAGGAAATATGAGATGCTTGAAACCCTGGCGCACAATCTTCTGTCTAGGGCCAATGCAGGCACCATGATGCAAGGGTTTCTGCATTGCAGACAGGAGTATTTTTGTGCAGCAAGAGACATCTTCCAGCACAAAAACTATCTTTTGAGGCTTTTTCCTCTTTTTACTTGTGCTGCATTCTGTAGCACATGTAGAAAGAGGAAGAAACAAGGAGAAATAAAGATATTTCTTCTTGTTATGTCTCCCATGGGAAAGTGTAGCATTTTGACACATTCACAGTTTTGGTAAATCTGGGAATGCACCATAATCCATTGGTGGATATTTGGGTACACTCACGCTTCATCCATGGAACGCCTCCCTGTGGCCCAATATTGCAAAGTGACTTGCACTGCCTTACATTATTCCCGGTTTACCAAGCCACACTGGACACACAGGCTGGCGTAGCATGCCTTGGTAAACATCATTCTAGGTTTTATGACACCCTTGCTCTACCTTGTGTAGCACAAGGGTGATGCAAATCTTTGATAAATATCCCCATCATGTCTACACATGGTAAATCAACCTCAGAGGTCGGGCTAAAGGCATAAACAGAGCAGTCCCCCACCTGACCACCTGGGCTCAGGAATAACAAGGCCTCCCCTCACTCTAAAGACTCTTCTGACCCCGCTTCCCCTGTGCATTTCCCCACCAACTCAGATTTGCTAGCAACTCAGAGCAGATTAGGTAGTTTATCTGTAAATATGGGCCTAGGAATTTTGGGTATGTCTAATTAGTCACATTCTAGGGACTTTGACTTGTGATGTCCTGGTATCTCCTCCTTAAAACTCTGGGCATAAAGTGTTGGAGCATCTCTTTTCTAATCTACAGTCAGCAAGTGATCCTGTTGCAAAAGTTATAGTTTAAGGATGCATCCAACTACAAGCAAGTCAATCACAGGTAAGTGGATTTCACAATCACTTGTAGGGTATCTCAGACAGTGAACTCAATTCATAGATCCCTCTTAGTGCTGATAGGTCTTGTTTCCTTGCTGATTTCTTTTTGTACAATTCTTGATAAAGTTTTTAATCAGAGCTACACTATAAGCAACAGTGTCCTGCTCTACTAGGAAGAACTAACCCATTGTACCAGAAAGTTAGGAGATGTGCTACACACGCTCTGATGAACCAAAAACATAGTTTCAAAGATAATCATGAAATGAATCGGAAGCCAGTGAGCTAATGAAGAAGGGGGAGGGAGGGTTCTAGAGATGTGTAGAGCAGATAACTAGATGGCAGATTTGCTACTAGTAAGATAAAATGCACAGCTTAAATCTATGAGCAAGCCTGTACATGTCGATACTGCAGCTCGATGTGCCTAAAAGGTGAGAAGATGAAAGATTTAGTTTAAGCGTACACATCTGAAAGTACAGGAGCCACATCTGCCACCACCTGAATGGGCAACTGTTAGATCTGTCATCTTTTGGCGTGGTTTCCCCCTGAGTTTTTGCTTTCTGAGCTCCTATTTTGACTGTGTGCTGAACTTTGTTTTTGCTGATTTTAGAATTCCTACCCCACCACCGGCACCTAACGAACCCACAGTTGGGCCGTATTTACAATACGGCTCATCGTGGCAGTCGTTAGCACAGTAGTGTCAAAAAAATGTATGCTATTGTGGGGCTTTGCTACACTAGTGTCAAAAATATTTCCGCTAGTGCAGCAAGGTGAGGGAGGCCCATAAACTACAATAGGGTGCATCAGTGTAATGCCTGCTCTTAGCAGGCATGAAAAATGACAGAAAAAATGGTGCAGTGAAATCTTGTAAATTTCACCACGCCATTTTTTCAGGTCTCCCAATGCTGGAACGCCCCCTTGCATAATTATGCCTGGAGCAGGTATAATATGACGAAAAGGGTTGTAAAGTGGGGCAATGCAAACATTGTGCCACTTTGTAAATCCAGAGCACCAGTAAAGCCACCTTAGCACCGCCTTAGCGTAAAAAAAGACGCTCTGGCAGTGCTAAGGTGGTGTAATGGGCTTTCAAATAAGCCCCTCTGTGTCCAAAATATGGTAACATTGGCTTCTCCTTGGTTGGTGTATTTGAGTTACTAGCAGGTCCCTATTAACGTGCACTTTGTGTGCCCAGGGCCTGGAAGTCAAATGCTTCAAGGAGGCCTCTAGCACTGGTTGTACCACCCACTACAATGACCTTTAAAATATGTCTCAGGCATGCCATGGTAGAGCCTGTGTGTGCAGTTTAAACTGCTATTTCGACCTGCCAAGTGTACCCACTTACCAGGCCCAAACCTTCCTTTTTATTACATGTACGCCACCCCTAAGTTAGGCCCTGGTTAGCCTCAAGGGGAGGGTGTGATCTATTTAGAATGATACACATGCACTTTTTAGTTTAATATGTCCAGATAGTAAAAAACTATTAACAAATTAGTTTTTTCACTTTTGTAAGGACTATCCAATAGGCTTACATTGGGGTTACAGTGAAACATCTTTTAAGTGTAATTTCCAATTGGGAAAAGATAGAAAAATGGAGTTCAGTGTCTCAGGGCTCACAATCTAAAAATACATATTTTAGTAAAGTAGGTTTTTAAATTGCAGGTCTGAAAATGCCACTTTGAGAAAGATGGCATTTTCTTACTTTAATCACTCGGGGGGTTATTACAACTTTGGAGGAGGAGTTAATCCATCCCAAATGTGACGGATATACCACCAGCCGCATTACAAGTTCCATAGGATATAATGGACTCGTAATACGGCTGGTGGTATATCCGTCACCTTACCGTCACTTTTGGGACCGATTAACACCTCCTCCAAAGTTGTAATAACCCCCTCTGTCTCTGAATACAGCTACATTTGTGCATTCTCTCCAGACCGCCACAACCAGGAAGGGCTGGGTGTGACAGGAGATACATCTGCATTCATCTGTATACTGATAGTCATCCTGGCAGGGAGTGGGAGAGGTATCCTTGTGCACTTCAGAGAATACTTTTGAAGCTACCTCTACATCAAAGGCCACTTTGGGTATAAGTACTGGGCCTCTAGCACAATATACTCAAAACACTTCTCGATTGAGGACATTCTATCGGGAAGAAGGACTGCTGTGCTGTCAGGAGAGACTGACACTTTGCTGTTTGCTCTGCTGTGATGGTCTGCTGCCTGCTGCCTCTTGCCTGGGAGTGAAAGGACTAGATCTTATGCTCTAAATCCTGTAATCTAAAGTTTCTCCAAGGGCCTGGCTGAGCTTGACTCCTGTTTCTGAAGTCTCAGGGATATCAAAGACTTCACCTGCATCTTGCTACCAGCACCTGGGCTCCTCCGCTGGGAGTCCTGCTCTGCCAAATCGTGCCAATTCCAGCCCTCAGCCCTTGAAGGTGAGTGTGGTGCTGCAACACAAGTACTAATGAATCAACATCTGCACGTCACTTGGAACTGATGCATCCCGCTGCAGAAACATTGCTTTGCCTCTGCCTGCACCAAAGCCATGAACCCTGACTTTCAACGCAACCCTGAATTGACTGATGCAGCACTGATGCATCAGAACCAGTACTCTTCGCTTCTGGACATCGACAGAACAACGATGTTGGCCGATCAGAAAACGGCGCATTGCCTGCAAGTGCAGCACAACCCCTTCTTTGGATCAATGCATTGTCACCAAGCATTGACACAACAAAGGAACTGCTAGTGGTCTGCATGACCCTTGTACTCGGCCCACGCCCCATGAAGGTTGCACACTGATCTTATGGATTCCCCCAGTCCAGCGCAACCAGACAGCCTGGTTGTAGTATTCTCTTCTGAGCACTGTATTTTAATTTAGGCCCATATTTATACTTTTTTATGCAAACCAGTGCTCGCTAACGCCATTCCTACGCGCCATGCGGGCGCCTTATTTAAGGAATGATGTTAGCCAGCGCTGCGGACTGGTCTGAGTAAAAAAAAATGACTCAAACCAGGCAGCGCCGGCGTAGGGGAAAATGGGGGTTGTGCATCCAAAAATTGTGCAAGTCAGGTTTGAGGCAAAAACCATGCCTCAAACCGAACTTGCACCATTTTTTCATGCACAACCCCTATTGAAATGACTCTTGTCTTAGCAAAGACAGGAGTCATGCCCCCTTGCCCAATGGCAATGCCCAGGGGACTTCTGTCCCCTGGGCATGGTCATTGGGCACAGTGGCATGTAGGGGGACCCAAATTAGGCCTCTCTATGCCACTTAAAAAAAATAAAAATAATACTTACCTCAACTTACCTGTACTTACCTGGGATGGGTTCCCATCCATGGGTGTCCTCCAGGGGTGGGAAAGGGTGGCAGGGGGTGTCCCTGGGGGCATGGAAGGGCACCTCTGGACTCCTTCCATGGTCAGAGACCATGGAAGTGAGCCCGCAGGTCCCTTAACACCTGCCCTGACCCAGGTGTTAAAAAACGGCGCACATCAGGCTGTGCACCGTCTTTTAAGGCCTGCCCCTCCTGTGCGTCAAAATGACGCTGGAGTATAAATAAGGCACACAGGCCTTAAAGTCATTTTTTGGGTGGGAACGCCTACCTTGCATGTCATTAACGCAAGGCAGTTTCCCGCATCCAATAAATGACGCACACAGAGGAATTTTGACGTCCGCGGGCTCGGGCATCAAAGTTTAAATATGGTGCACGGTTTGCGCTGCATGTGCGTCAACATTTTTGACACACATACAGCGCAAACAGAGTATAAATATGACCCTAAATCTTTGAAAATTCAAAGATGACTTGCATATGTTGGATTTTTGTAATTTAGTTCTTGTTTAACTTAGATAAATATTGGCTATTTTTCTAAACTTGTGTGGAGTGCTTTTGTCATGTTTGCATTGTGTTATTGTGTGTGTGCACACAAATACTTCGCACATTGCCCTTTAGTTTAGCCTGACTGCTCTGTGCCAAGCTACCATTGGGTGAGCACAGGTAAATTTTCAGTGTGTATCATACTTGCCCTGACAAGGATTGTGGTCCCTACTTGACAGAGTGCAAACCTCTGTCAACTAGAGATCCAAGTTCTTGTTGCCACATTCTTTGTGCAGTCATATAAAAATTGAGGAAAACCAGTCATGCACCTGGCCTCCCACTTTACCTCACTGAGTGTGTGCGACAGAAGGTTGTGATCAAGTGTCTGATGCCACTGACAGCCCAAGTAAAAAAAAGGCATTGAAACTACTGGAGTCAGCGGCCAAAATTCAGATCTTCAAAGACTGCTACCATCCCTACCTTTATTACCGCACGACAATGTGGCGAGGCAACATGTTGTACAAGAATTGCAACCATGGAGAGAAGGGATTTACATCAAGCTTCTTTCAAATGACATTATTTTACCTTATTGAAGATGCTTGTGATGAAATGGCAGTTGTATGCAGAAATCAAAGTAGTAAAGGAAGGGGAAGAGCAGCATGATCTCCTGAAAGCTTCATATCTCGTGAGCCATGGCCATTTTCCACACTCAACAATGGTAATCTAAAGCACATCATAGTCCGTGCATCTGCACATGTGGTTTTTGCCATACCTGTCTCTCATGTGCACTAGTTATAAATAAAATTATGTAAGCAGAACCGGATGAGCTATATTTATAGAAGGCCTTATAGCATGTTTTCTTGGACTACGCTTATTTTCACTGAGCTTCGCACACACATAGGAAGTCACACACAAACATACACATACATATACATAATGTAGAATAGGTAAAGCTTGAATAGCTCTGTTCTACTTATCTTATCGTCTTCATTGTAATCCTAGGTTGGGTTAGAATATCCATCTAAATAATCAATACTGATTATAAATCTTTGAAATTGAATGTCATGTCCGCATAAATAGGCTAATTTGCAGACAGATCTACATACGGACTGTCAAGATTCTTCTAGAGAATGGTCCATTGCGCAGGAGATTCTCATAGCCACTTTTAAAACGAATCTGACTAAGATGGCTATCATGAGAAACGCCCTTGTTCCTACCTGCCCAGGAAATATATCAGTTTGGGTATCTAAGGTAAGTTAATTAAATATTACAGTACATACTAAAGAACTTACAGATATCTGAATGAGCACATTCGTGGAATTATATTTATGATACTTCCTATCCCAAGATGTTTTGTTTACGTCATGTTCTACTGATAAAATACCTTGGGCCAGATGTATGAAGCATTTTTCTGTCGCAAAGAGGCCGATTCTGCGACTAGAAAAATGCTATATGGAATGTACAAAGGCCAAACTGCTATTCGGTAACTTCTTACCGAATTGCAGTTTGGGTTTTGTGATTCAGTATTAGGAAGGGGCGTGTCAAGGGCGTCCCTTCATAATACCGAACCTAAATGGCAGGTATGATTGTTTTGTGACAGGGAATGGGATCGCAAAACAATCGCAGTTAGCACCAATTTCAAATCCCATGGACCACTGCCTGCTCTGAAAAAATTAAAAGAAAACTTTTCATTTTTGTTTTCGAAAAGCATTCCGTTTCCTTGAAGGGAAACGGGCTGCATTAAAAAAAATACTGCTTTATTTAAAAGCAATCACAGACATGGTAGTCTGCTGACACCAGCAGGCCACCATCCCTGTGAGTGCCGCCATTCCCAATGGGGTCGCAAATTGTGACCTACCTCATGAATATTCATGAAGTAGGTCATTTGCGACCCCATTGCGAATCACAGACAGTGTCATTGACACTGTTATACATCCGGTTTTGCGACTCACAAATTGCGAGTCACTAAGACTAACATTTCTTAGAAACATTTACTATTAGTTTCTGTTCCTTCCCAAAAACTTTTCAAAATAGTATAACTTTCTTCTCAAACTACCAAACAGAATTTGTAGCTGATCAACCATAGGTGATTTTATTATGAAGAGGTGTTTTTGTTATTTTTGGAAGTGAGGATCCCCACCAAAATGAACCTCATTTGAAAGATACATATTTATTTTAAAAGACCTCATCATTTTTTCTTGTAACATTTGTGTACTTAAACTGAGTAACTGTAAACATAAAGTGATTTCATACTTAGGCTAAAGAGGTGAGTGAGAAAATGGTAATGGTAAAATGAGATACTTCTCTGGGGGGCTAGCTTTGACATGTTAATCTGGCTTTTTACATATTTCCTATTCCTCTGTAGTACTTTGGGGAGTCAAAAAGTGTACTACACTATAAAATATGTAGATAGGCAGTAGCTTCATTAAAGTCTGTCCTTTCCACAATGATTTTCCATGCTTGCTTGTATAATTTCTTATGGATTGCCTGTTTACCATGCCAATTTATATACTTTTGTTTACTTTTTCCCAACATGGTGCTTAGTGCACAATGTTGGGTAATGGTTTCTCAGTCATAAATTCTTTTATTTGGCTTAAACCTTTAAGGTATAAAAACAATGGGTTGTACAAAATGAATTATGTAAAAAAATCCTATCCCATAAACAATTAATTATACAAAGTGCATTAAAAGTTCCTTATTACATTATACAATCACATACAAGGTTCTTAATTCATTCTAATTCTTATCAACAAACTCTATTTACATAATTCCTTAGATGATTCTAACCTTCAATAAATTTCATTTTCATACTAATCCTTCGAGGTACAGCCTGCCCACCAAACTAACCCACATGTGATTCTAATAAGTCTTAAATCTTTACAGTTTCATAAAGTGCAGTTTTCAATATAAAGTGCTCTATATTTTACTTCGTGGCACGCCATAACTTGGCAAGTTTTCTATGTTACCTTCATCCAATATACTTTTAAATAATCAATTTACAACAAATGAATCTCTTCATTTACCTTTACTACCTACGTTACACCGGACCTTATAAGTCCAGTTAAAATCCCTATTAATCCAATTAAAAATTGGCCTAGCGCACAAGTTACGTTCAAAAACCTCATGTCGACTAGTAACTTGAGCGCTTGATCCCGATTAATAATATTATACTCCTTAAAAATTGGTCTTAAAAATTTCTTATGCACTTCTAAAAGCCAGTAACAGTCTAAAAGTAGATGCTGTGTGCTACACTTCTGTAGTAAACCACAAGTACAAAGGCCCTGGGTGTTCTTAAGGAATGCTTTTACTTTGGGATCCCTATACCCTGGGTTTAACCCAATTCTGAGCTGTAACACTGAGTCCCTTAATCTTGGGTTGGGCAGAGCCTCTATGTAGGGGAAATTTTTCCGGATTTCTCCATCCACTCACCATAGCCTGAGTTGAGATTTTACACTTCAGGTACCTCAGATCTATTTCTCTTGCCCTTTCCTTCACCATTATTCGTAGGTTCTGTTTCGGAATTTGTTCTCCACACCACTGATTGCTGGGTAAGCCTAATAGGGTGCAAATCTTTTCTAACCGTCCTCTCCCTTGTGACGCCCAGTATAACTCACTTGATATTATTTCTTTTTCATACAATCTTGCAATCTTACAAATCCCCTCATCTCTTATGGCAATGGTTTCTGCAACAGAAATGTTTCTGTGATGGTTAGCCAATCAGAGCATGGCATGTTTGCTATTCTGCATCTGGGTTCAAGAAATCAGCAATAGCTGTTTGGAGAAAAAGCTCTCTTGCCCCAAGGTGTGTTAAAAAATTTTTTAATTGGAATGTAACTCCTCTGTAGACTTTATGGTCCAGATATCTCTAACAATTTAACATTTTCCTGGCCAAATCGGAACA
The DNA here is from genome assembly GCF_031143425.1 of Pleurodeles waltl. Lineage (NCBI taxonomy): Eukaryota > Metazoa > Chordata > Amphibia > Caudata > Salamandridae > Pleurodeles > Pleurodeles waltl. The sequence continues at coordinate 793,857,865 of NC_090436.1, read as the reverse complement.
GTTTGTCAATGCTAACTTCATAAACACCTAGAAGAAGATGCACACCATGCAAAAGCACTTTCTTGAGTAAGGTTATCTTTACATACCAGGTATGATGTAATTCCTCAGCGTTTTTCTGTATCAAGGAGCAAATAATACTATCGGAAAATTGAAAATGTCACTTTTGGGACTCCTTCTAATTTTTGGCACCTGTTTGATTTATCTGCACAAAACGTTCCATGAAAAACCAAAAGGGAATGTTTTTGCTTTTTGGAAAGTTTTGTATAAATTTGTAAAAAGGTGCCAAAGTTAAAAGAGAAACAAAAAATGTGTTTTAATGGAAGCTCTGACGCAACCATTCCTACCACCTTCTCTGTCAGATAATGTATATGTGTGTTTGTATTTATTGACATTTATGTAGTACACATGTAGCTGGAAAAGCAATAAATATCTGTACAAGAGAGTGGGAAAGGATGTAAGAGTGTGCTCAAAAGAACTATATTATAGATTTGTAAAAGTAGTTGATGGTGAGCTTTTAACGTTGGGATCCCAGGGTTAGAAGAGTTGCGTCAATAAGAATGGTAATTGCAATAGAGTCCTATTGTAGGCCAGGTTGACTCTAGCTCACAGGGTCGGACTCAGAAAGGAAAATGTGCCCTGATACCAAAAAAAAGTGTTTGCATATTGGGACAGTTTTGAACTTGTAAAGTCACGCTAAGTGTTTTGCAAGGTATGAAAGACTGTATGGATTTGAGCTTGCTGCAGGTGATGTTTGTTTTAATATCAGGGAAACTAACAGTAAAAACAGGCCCAGCAATTCAGAAAACAGTCCAAAAAACAGCTAAAAAACGGCTCACACACTGACCTGTCAGAGCAGTCAGTTTGACCCTGCTAGCTTAGAAACACTCCAAACAAGGTTGGGTGAAGCTTGTCTCAGCCCATCTTCCTAGTGACCGTTTTTGAGTTTCTGAACAAGTGCATGAAACATGTTTGTCTCAGAAATGCAAGCCTGCCTGAATCAATCTTTCCCATGAATAACATTCTAGTACGAAAACAACACGCTCGGCAGTTAGGTGCCACTTCCAGGTAGACGCTGCATTTCATAAGTCAAGGTTATGTCAAGGTCCATGTTTCAAGTTCAGACACCCAACATTGAAAGAACCTACCCACCTCCTATCTCCCAAAATGTCTGTCTGTCTGTCTATCTATCTATCTATCTATCTATCTATCTATCTATCTATCTATCTATCTATCTATCTATCTATCTATCACCATGAATACATAATTGCACAATAATAAAACATGCTACATCAGAGTTTTACCTTGCAAGGTTCTGCCAGGAAATAATAATCACCACACACTTGAAAAACTGAATAAAGATATGGGAGAAAAAGGAGAAAGTCACAGAGCCACAGAATGAGGGCGACTGGAAAAGAGAGGGAGAGATAGTGTGTCTGAGCTGACATGCACTTCTGTGTAAAGTGTAAAAATCAGCAAGTAAGCCATGTCAAGTCTGAAGAAAAAGACACAAAACAAATGTTCACCAAGGACTCGGTAAAGACCCAGAGAACGAGACATACAACACTGATTAATTTAGCCACTAATTAGGCAAACAGAACACGAGAACGCAAACCAGGCAATCTAAAATAATGCCAAAAACCACAATCAGAGCTTGTGCGTTAGCCTTTAGTTGTACCATCTGCATGTAGTTAACATTTGGAGTACGAAGAAATACATTGACAGCATGTTTTTAACGAGTGGGAAGTGCTGGGTGGTCTGGTAGGAAAGCATGGTCTTGCTCATGATTCTTGGGTCCACTATCTCCCGCTGAAGTTTAAAAAGGGATGAGCTGCTTACAGTCCCAAAATAATTGCGATGGAGCAGAGCGACCACACATTTCTCACAGAGTCTTACAATTCTGCTTTTTGTACAGGTGACGCAGCACATGCATTTTCTAATACGATGCAGGAGATGGTTACAGGATTGAATTCCCCTTTTAGCTTTTACTATTAATAAACATCCTGCCTCTTTCTAAGCCTGGTCTTTTTGCTGTGGGTAACATGGTTTTATCTGTGGGCCCACATATTTTTTTATCCAACCTCACTAGTAATCTGTGTGCCAAAAGAATACCAGGAATTAGCAATGACTCCACATTTCATCAGATGCTAAATGTTCACTTTCTGGTATCATCGTGCCAACAGTACTTCACTTTCAGGATAAAATAGTATCAAACCCCATCGGAGGCATAGGATCATATGCTGATAAAACAAACAAACCAGGTAATATATTAACAATAATATCTATACTAGTCATATAGACAAGGCATATGTCTGATGTGTATTAGGTTGAGCTACATGACATCAAAGATGAAAATGTGACAGCACCGTTGTCTTCATTGGAAGCATGTCCCTTGTTATACATGTAATGCAGACATGCAGTTTACTCGTCTCAAATTCGTGTTGACCCTGTTACCGAGGGGCCACGCTTGCACTCATCAGATGCAGATCCTCTAATTAATTCTTACTCTTGGGTAAGCAGAACAGGAGTTGAGGTCTCATTCTAATATCATCTAAGGATGTGTTAAGTGTGACAACCTCCCAGAAGGGAATCCTGGCCCTAAGTGAAAACGAAGGACAATGGGCGTGTGATGTCATTACGGCTACCTCTGGCATTTTGGTGAATTGATGTTCATGGAGTCTGGTGAAGCAAATGTAAGCCACACTGCCGAATTCTGTATTGTTTGGAGGAAGGCATGAAGGAAATCGGGAAAGCCAAAATACACAGAATCGTATAAAATAGGATTGCCTAGATCAATGTTTGACAGAAACAAGTGGGAGAAAGAGCACAATTCTCCCACTTGATGATAAAAGCAACACACTGAGGGCATGCTGACCTGTCTGGCCATAGAGAGATTGTGGTCTAAGTAACTGCAAAAATTCTTAAAGCAAAGGGCACCGTTGCAATATTATACATATGTATGATTGCTTATGACCACCGATACGTCATTTTATCAGTGTTCACTCTAAAGGAATTCATACTCGACCAAGGGACAACTACCAGAAGACAGATCTGAACATTAGAACACGCTGGAGGGGCGTTGTCTCTGGGCTGGATAATCAGCTGGGTGTCAGCCCTTAGGTCATAGGACTGCACCCGAACAATCGATGTGAGCCAGGGGCAAAACATATATATTAAAGAACATAAGGCACCTGATGGTTGAATTTCCGATTAATGGGGGCAATGGGCTGAAACCAATCTAACCTGAATCCTTTAGAACCTCCAAAAGGTGAAAAATGGTTGTGTAAACTACTCCCTGGGATTAATCAGTTCCTTTACCATTTCAGTGGCATTGTGCCTCCTCTTTGCCAGATTTGAAATTCTAGCACAGGTTTAACATTTAGCGTCAAATACATCATCACGACAATATAAAATTCACAGTTTTGCAACAATAAATCACTGCGAACACAATTTCTTTGGGTGTAACGTTTTTTAAATAATTGTACCTTAAACACGCAACAGAAAGTTACCAATCCACAGAACCCTGCTCTGCCATATTTACAAATTTTACGCCTCATGTGAACCTTGTGCAGATGTCTTTCCCACACAGTGTACTCCTATTTGACCATTCTGTTATCCTAATTAGTGACTGCCTACATTACCTAAGATTTTATCTTCCTTCATCAGCGTCTTTAGAAAATATGATTCATACCGAGAATTTCCATTTCATTTAACTGTCATACCCCTTGCCACCAGAGTCCCACCACAAAGAAAATATTCCTAAGGGAATGCCACTGTTGCAGGGTCCCCGGGGATGCACTTGGAATCTTATGTCAATTCTGGACTGATGAAAAACACAATACTAGTGGCAAGTGGGCATGTTTCTCTCTATGTTCCCATTTCCCATTCACCCATTCCTGTATATGCCTCTACCATGCACTCACCATGTGGAGAGACTCAGCTAAGAAAGGGTGAAAAGGATTAACATTATTCCTGCATGGAAATTTAAGAATAGATAGAAAGAAAAGCTTAAGAAAAATGCTCTGTCACAGTTAAATGGTCCCACAATAAGTGACAAAGGCCGATTACACTAAGACCTTAGTAACAAGCATTTGCAATGCAATAGGTCTCTCATTTGTGAGAGTTAGAGATATTGGCGTTGTAAATGACATTGTGCTTTACCTATGTGTTTTGGTTTGGAGTGGAGTGGATGTATGCCAGGTGCCACAGCAACCCTCCTAGGCCTGTCACTGCAGGAGAGAGGACATAACAAAGCAGCCATCTTGGGAGTGGTTTTGCCTCATTCCTACAGACTGGCTGTGATAGTATACACAGGAGTCCAAAGGGTGATGGAGAAGCACTCTGAGCCTGTGACAGCAACTGTGAGGAGGTTCGAGGTGGGGTCGCTTCAAAGAGGAATCAGTGCTATTCAAGTGCTGTTTCAGACAGCGCTTCCAGAAGTGGCATTTCCAAGGTCGTAGTAGCTGTGAGGGGACTGTCAAAGCCATGACACCAGAGAATTAATGATTCAAAGATGGTGTTTGCTCCACTTTTGTGCCCTATGACATGCTGCTCCTCTCACTGTGGCACTGTAGTGTTAGCTTCTTTGTGCTACAGGGTTAGGAAAATGGCTGCCTTTACTAACTGACCACTATTTGAAGAGTCCCAGTTTACATCCAAAGGCTCAATGTTTTTTACTCTCAAGCTTGAGACCGTGAAGTGATTGGGTATGGAGTCGCGACTCCTTTTCTACCAGTTTGGAAACAACACCTTTCACCATCTTCTTGCCTAGAATCAACCTCTGTGCTTGGTCTGTAACCCTCCGGAGGTTATCAAGAGCATGTGCTATCACCTAATGTTAAGCTCTTGTCAAGTCAGTTGGTCAATGCTCCCACTGCAGAGAACTTGACAGAATGAGAATGTCACTGATTACTATCCTGAGATCGTTTTTTTACCTCTTCATCTCTGCAAAGTCAAAGCAAATGAATTATAGTGATCTTGTTAAGAATGGCACCTGTTTTGCAGCACAATGAAATGGCAGAATCTGTTTTACCAAGCCTATATATAACAAAACAAATTATTCCCAGACTGCCCCAACACACACCAGACAAAGAACACCAGGGGAGAGGATGTGGCACAAGGGCCATTGCTGCTTACTTTGGAGATGGGGACCACGGTTCGAGTCTCAGCTCTGGCTCAACATCCTGTGATTCTGGACAAATCACTTACTTTCCCGTTGCTACCAGAAACAAATGTGTTCTTGTGTAATGTAACTGGTGCTCATGTAAAGTGATGTAATAACTTTGTATCAAGTACATGCTAGTTAAACTTTATTTGAAGAGGCCCAATTTATATCCAAAGGCTAAATGTTTTTTGCTATCAAACTTGAGGCTGTGAAGTGCTTGGGTCTGGATTCATGACTCCTTTTCCACCATTTTGAAGACAACACCTTTCGCCATCTTCTTGTCTAGAACTAACCTATGTGCTTGGTTCGTGACCCTCCGGAGGTTATCAAGAGCACATGCTATCGCCGAGTGTTAAGCCTTACTAAAGTCAGTTGGTGCGTAGGAGGTGACAGAACAAGAATGTCACAGATTACAATCCTGACAGGTTTTTCACCTCTTCATCTCTGCAAGGTCTACTCAGATGAATTATAGTGATTTGTGAAGAGTGGCACCTACTTTGCAGCACTATGAAATGGCAGAACCTGTATCACCATGTTCTATGTAAAAAAAAAGCATTATTCCCAGACTACCCCAACGCGCACCAGACAAAGAACCCCTGGGGAGAGGATGTTGCGTAAGGACCAGAGATGCTGATTTTGGAGCTTGGGAACCCACTTCGAGTCTTGGCACTGGCTCAACATCCTATGATTCTGAACAAATCACTTAATCTCACATTGCTACCAAAAATGAATGTGTTCTTGTGTAATGTAACCAGTGCTCATGTAAAGCACTGTCATACCTTTGTATCTAGTTCACTCTAACTGAACTCTATTTGAAGAGGGCCACTTTACATCCAAAGGCTAAATATGTTTTGCTACCAAGCTTGAGGCCGTGAACTGCTTGGGTCTGGAGTCATGACTCCTTTTCCATCATCTTGGAGACAACACCTTTCGCCATCTTCTAGCCTAGAACTAACCTATATGCCTGGTTGGTGACCCTCTGGAGGTTATCAAGAGTACCTTCTATTGTCTGGTGTTAAGCTCTCCTCAAGTCAGTTGGTTAATGCATCCACTGCAGAGGTCTTGACAGAATAAGAATGCCATAGATTACAATCCTGACATAGCTTTTCTACCTTTTCATCTCTGCAAGGTCGATGCAAATGAATTATAGTGATTTAGTTAGGAATGGCACCTGCTTTGCAGTGCTATAAAATGCAGAACCTGTATCACCAAGCACTATATTAAAAAATTGAGTTATTCCCAGTTTACTCCAATACGCACCAGACAAAGAACCCTAGAGGAGAGAATGTGGAGTAAGGGCCAGAGTTGCCGAATTTGGAGCTGGGGAACACAGTTTGAGTCTCGGCACTGGCTCAAATCACAGAGCAAATCACTTAATCTTCCCTTGCTATCAAAAATGAATGTATTCTTGTGCAATGTAACCGGTGCTCCTGTGAAATACTTTCATACCTTTGTATCGAGTTCACGCTATATAAAACTGCAAGAAAAAAATAAAGCGCTCCAATACCTTTGTGTTGAGTTTGGGCTACATAAAACTGCAAAAGATAAATAAAAAAGACCCTGCAGGCATTGCAAAGAAACAGCAAGATGCCTGAAAACAAGAAAGAGGAAGAAACAACATACGGCCACGCAGTGAGAAAGTGGTGAGACAAAATAAAAAAATAGCGCACCACACTGGGGGGCAGATTTGTGGAAAGTAGGGCTGCACCAAGTGCAGGACCACTTTCCCTGAGCCCCTTAGTGCCCCCCACTGCGACCATGTGTGCGTTGTATTTAAAATACAGTGCACTATGGCACAGGGTAGGGGTCAATAGCATCATTCAATATGACGCTATTGATGTACTCTGTAGGAGTAGCGCCAATATTGGCTCTACTCCTGCGGAGTACATAGGGGCCCATTCTAAATAATGGAAGCACCCTTTAATGCCTGCTCGGAGCAGGCATTAAAAGTGCTGCAAAAAAATGGTGCAAAGAAACCTCATAGATTTCCTTGCGCCATTGTTTCAGCCCCCCTAATGGGATAACACTCCCTATGCATACATTATGCCTGATGCAGGCATAATGTAGCGCAAAGGGTAGCAAAGTGGCTCAATGCATGCGCATTTTATGAAAGAATCTCCTCTGGAGCCTAAATGTGTCCTAAATCTGGAGTAGTGTTCTTGGAGTAGTTGGGAAAAGAGGTGGCCTCTGTGTAAAAGGGACCACCTCAGTAATCATGTTTTCCAAGGTTTCTCATGATTTTGTCCAGGCTATACACTGCAATATTACAGTCCCTATGTTATCAGCAATTCTTCACTAAAGAACAGATAATGTTAAAGTTGAAGGTACTTTTAGATTCCTGAGTCATAGGGATTGATTTAGACATTCAATACACGAAATCCCTAGGAGCACCAAAAGTAGGAAGAGCATTCTAAAACCAGTGTGAGTAGTTGATGGAAGGAAAATAACATCTTGCGCTCCAACCTTGCAGCTATTTGTGAAACGTTGACTATTCTAAAGAGAAAGACTAAACATCTTATTAAATATTTGATGTATGTACCACACTTTTATATCATTTTGGGAATGCCCTGTATCAGTCTCCATAATGAAGGTATTCACTGGAGGAAGGAAACAGTTACTTTAAGTTTGCAATATTGTCAAGATAATTTCTTAGCTGTGGCACATTCATCTTTGAGTAATTTCATCTGTACGAACTAGAAGTAATTGGATACTATTGACATTCACCCTCAGTAATAACAAGAATTAAAGATGGTTTTAAGAAGGTTAAGGTGTGTTCACTTCTTCCAAGTTGGGATATTTATTATCAAACTGTTTTGCGTTTCATATCCAAGATACCTTCTACTAGAATTTACACGCTGTCCAATGGGGAAAATCAACAACTTAAATCATCAATGATAGAAAATATGGCAAAAGCATTTATTCACTACTCCAAATTCCTAGTCTCTTCTCCACTGTGTTTGTGCCTGAGGGAGAGGAATTGAGTTATTCCATAAACTATCATGTACACAACATAATAACTGTAAGTTGGAGTTGTTTTAGATCAGTTGAAGGACATCAAGATTTACGCAACATTGGACGTGCAAAGGAGTATATCATCTAATTAGGGTCAGATGGGGACACAAGAAGGAGACTGTTTTTTTGGACTAAATTTGTGCTCTACAAATATCAAATCATGGCTCTTGAAACTCCTGGAGCGTTGCAATATTTCATCACGGCGGTTGTCTGTGACTTCCTGGTTGTTTATGGTGTTGTTTATATAGGTGACATATTATGTTTCACATTATTTCAAATCTGGACTACACCCAATCAGGACCTCTTATAGAAAGCTGCAATATAACAAGAAAACATTTAGGCAGAAGAATAATTGTAATGCAATTGAGCTGCTCTTTGGATTGAAAATCTTCCCTGCATTCATTCCAGACTGAATTTATTTTCGATTTAGTAAAATTTTCAATGTGATTCCCCAAACAATATGTGGCTGGCCTCTGGGCAAACACATTTTCAAATAACGAGAATCTATTTTTCAGTTTCTGTTGAAAGAGGCAAAGCCCTAGATTCCCACCATAAGAAGACCTGAAAAAGTAAAAAAATTATCAATTGAATTTTGATTGATTGATCAACTTCCACTATATTAAAAGAGAGCTATACACAAGTTTATATGCCCAAATGTGACATAATTTCAGGGGAACATTTTTATTTATGAGACATGTTATCAGTGGGAAGGAGCATAATAAAGTACTGAGCATGTTTTGTGGATGATCAGACAAGAGGTGGTTGTGGCGGAAACAGAGAAATGCCGATTTGAGAAGGCAGAGATGGAATAATTTGGACACATAGGGCTTAATAGCTCCTCCTAAATCTTCACTTAGTGACATTAGTTACAATGCTACACCAATGTGGTATTGTTTGCACTGGAAGTTGATGATACTAAGATTTCTGTGATAGCTTGTTGAGTATTCTACATTATTGAGGTTATGTTGAGTTACAATAGGCTATGACATGGTGTTGTATAGGTTAAGAGGAGTCCAATGTTGTGAAGTGTAGTCTGGTTGCGAGAGCATTTTGGGGGTAGTGTGGTGTGAGTGGTGCATCGATGGATAGTACAGCGTGTAAATATAGCAGTTTCAATAATTTCTGTATTGCCATGCTCCAAATTGAGATGATTGAAATACTACTTTCTGGTACAAAGTAACAACTGATGTTCACAACCAGCTTTGAAAATGTCTCTATGTGTCACTGTACCTGTCACTTCTACTGTATGGGGTATGATGGACTACAGACACGATTTCACACATCCTCCTCAAGACACTCCAAACCTAGTGCTATAAGAGTGGAAAAGGCTCTAGATGAAAAGGGGGGGAATAGGAAGAAACACAGCAATCGATCAAAGGGAAGTGAGTGGCTGCAGGTTGTTTCCTTAAGAAGTAGAAGAAAAAGACTATCCAGTTACTACTTAGTTGGTCTCAATTGTTTGTAAAACATTTCCGGATTCCTTAATGCCCACTAAGCATTAATAGTACCATTTATCCCTTGGTTTTCCGCTGACTGTTTTCTGAGGAGATTGAAAATCTAGTTTCAAATATCTTAAGTGAAACAATGAGCACTTAATACATTTCAGGATCTGTTAATTACCTCACTCTCTACAATTGTTCTTTCAAATCCACAATTCAGCAATAGTTTATGATAGAAGTTCAGTTCATAATTTGCAGTAATCAGCGATAACCACCGACAGATCTTCAGTTCACAAGCCACAGAAGTAATAAATAGTATCCAATTGGAAAACTTGGATTGCAATAAAAGTCAAAACTGACAAACAGTAGCCAATCACTGTAGATGCTAGTTTGCTCACTAACTCAAAATGGACTATAGGCTTTGGAGGTTTTACTAGTAAATCCATAAGAATAACTCAAGAGGAAAATCATCAAAGAACATGTTCTTGAATGCCAGCAAGTGGACTGAAATTTGAAGCAAGCCTCTGTTACACGCTGAAACATACCAACATAGCAAAACTTGCCTTGAAGTCACCAACCACACAAACCAACAACTGGATACATGAAGTAGCTGATGAAGATTTTAGCGTCCTACCTCAGAAGATTAGGAACTGCCATAGTTGCTCTCCTGGAAGTTTCAATAAAGCCCATGTAAAAACAACTATACAACCAATCCAGTCGTTCCTTCAAGATGGCATCAATTATGACCACTAACTACTTTCACCCCTTCTTGTATACAACACGAAATCTATCAATTAGGAAAATCCATAAAACCTTACACATTTCAGATAACAAATTATCGTACAGATAATATCGCTCATTGTGTCACAGTGACTATGGTGTTTAGACAAAATATCGGAATCACAAATATCATGAGACAGAATATTGTGTCAAAATATATCAAGAACAAGAATACCATGAAGGTTATTTTCTATGGGTAAGTTAAGTTTTACTATACATACCTACACATACATGTACCTTGACAATATATATATCTTCAAGGTACGTAGATCTGGAGTTAAGAATAGTAAAGTTATTCATACCTATTTGCACTTAACTTCTTGATATTCTTGTTCTTTATATTTGTGACACGATATTCTGTCCACACAATATTTGTGCTTCTGATATTCTGTCACTGATCCAGTAACTATTCCGAAGTAGTGCACATAGAACAATAAGGCAACCTTGTTAAATTACCTCATAGCCCCTCCCTAGCTTGCTATAGCTTCATTCTATTAGCCTGAAAGAAGTTATTTGCAGAAGAGGGACACCCCCTGCAGCCTAAGAGTCCTCTACTCAACTTTAATGAAGGACTCAAAGTTCAGTACTGCTATGGAGGACAGTAACATTGCGTGACAGCAGGGGAGATGTGTACTTAATTGATACAAGGACAATAGATTTTTTTTTCACAGCCTAAAAGTCCTTTCAGGGGATATTCCTAAGCAAACCCCCATTCAAGATCGAGTGCATCTGGGTTCAACATAAATGCCAAACAAGGTATACGCTTACAGTTTACTGTACAAGAAGTTCCTTTATTTTGCCAAAGGCCTCTGTGTCGTGATGTTGTTCCAGCGAAGAAGGGTGGGGGTGTAGTGATGCTTTGGTCGACAGGCTGGTGGTGAGAATCGTGGGGGGACCCTGGATGGTGAAGCTGTCATAAATGTCTGCGATCTTGCGATGGAAGTAATTGGTGAGGTTTTCGCAGAGTTCTTACAATAGGGAGATGTCAGTGGAGATGGGGTTGGTGAACTCTTGGATGATGGTGAAAAGTTCCTTGCTGTTGTGGGCGTTTTTATTGATGCGTTGTTGCAGGCCGAGTCTTTTGGTGGCCCTAATGAGCTGGTGGTGATGTTTGACGGTGTTTTTGAAGGTTTTGTAATTTGTGGGGGTCTTGTCAGTGCACCATTTCCTCTTTAGACGTCTTCAGACCTGTTTTGATTCTTTGAGTGCGGGGTGAACCAGTTTGCTTTCTTGGCTGTGCTTCTGAAGTGGGGTGTCTTGAGGGGGGCGAGGGTGTTGGTGTAGTCGATGATCCATCCGTGGAGGTTGAGTGTGGCAGTGTTGGCGGTGGTGTCGGCTTGGGGGGGGGTTTGCATTGAGGCTAGTGGTGAGCTGGGCTTCAGTGACTTTGTTCCAATTTCTGCGGGGAAGTTGGACAGTGTGGTGTCGACAGATGGGCTTGTAGAAGGTGAAGTGAATGCAGTGGTGGTCAGTCCATTGGAATTCCATGGTGTGTCTGACGGAGATGTGGTTGCTGATGGAGAAAATGGGGTCCAGAGTGTGACCGGCCAAGTGAGTGGGTGTGGTGACGAGTTGCTTGAGTCCGAGGTTGGCGAGGTTTCCAATCAGGGTGGTGGAGTTGTTGTTGTTTGAGTTTTCCAGGTGGAAGTTGAGGTCCCCCAGTAAGATGTAGTCCTTGGGTGTAAGAGCGTGGGTGGAGGCTAGGTCAGCGATGGTGTCGCAGAATGGGGGGGCAGGGGGCTGGCGTCCTGTAGATAATGGTGCCCCGCAGAGTGGTGTTAGGGTTGGTTCCAATATGGAAGTGGAGGAGTTCCATGTTGGTTGCGGAGTCTTAGGTGCTGGTGGATAGGCGTAAGGACTCTTTGTGGACAATGGCGATTCCTCCCCCGGGGCGGTTCATGCGGTCTCTGCAGATGATCTTGTAGCCATCTGGGATGGTGATTTCTGGAGCCGAGGAGGGGTTGAGCCATGTTTCCGTGAGGAAGGCAACATCTGGGGCTCCCGCTTCCTGGCAGTTAGTGTTTGCTTTCACTTGGAGAGAGCTGGCACAGCTCCTGCCAACCAAAAGCAAATTGTTATCTCTCAAGAGTGGGCACTTCAAGAGATAGCAGGAGCTGGCACTGGGGGGTATTGGTTCCCAGGGCCATTTATGGCTCCAGGAGAAGGGACTGCTTGGCCCCGTTATTTAATTTGCAGGGCAAGCCCCAAAGGGATGGTGGTCCCAGGGGCCGTATTATGTTTCTGCCCTGGGGATGTGGTGTTCCCTGGGGTCTGTGATATCTGCATGCCCCCAGCACATTTTTAATTTTAGCACTGGGGCTGCTTGGCTCCCCGACATTTTTTTTAATTATGCCCCAGTGAGGTCGTGGTCCCCGGGACTCATAAGAACCCAATGGAGGGGGGTCGGAATGGCCCCCCTCCTTTTTTTAAAATAAAGCCCCAAGGAGGTGATAGTCCCCGGGGCTTATAAGAGCCCAATAGAGGGGGGTCTGCATGGCCCTCTCCAATATTTTAATAAAGCCCTGGGGATGTGGTGGCCCCTCCTTTTTTTTATTAGCCCGTGCCCCCGGTGACCTGACTCACCCCGGGATTAAATTGTTAACAAGAGCAGGAAACAGTGAGTGTTTTAAAAAAAAAATTATATGAATGCACACATCCACCACAATATTCACTGCAAGATATTTTTAAAATAATGTTTTTGGCCCAGCCAGGGTCGCTAAAGGAGCCCAGCACTGGGCATAGGGGGTCCGGGTATTCCTACCCTGCCCCCTTTTCTGTTTTTCTATAATTTTGTTTGGGACTTGACTGAGTCTCAGTCCCAAAATGTCTGCCAACACTTCCTGGTTGAATTGTTGGCAGCCAGTCTGATCTCTGCATGAGATTGGATGTATTCGCAAAATGTTCATGCCTCTAGATGTAGAAATGTGGTTTTCCTTTATTGTCTTGAAAACTACTAAACAGATTTACACTAAGGGGGTGATTTTCCGTCCGCCAAGGTACCGCCGTGAAATGACCGCACCGCGGTCAAAAGACCGCGGCGGCCATTTAAACATTTCCGCTGGGCCGGCGGGCGCTCTCTGAAAGAGCGCCCGCCGGCCCAGCAGAAATGCCCCTGCAACGAGGATGCCGGCTCAGAATTGAGCCGGTGTAGTTGCAGGGGTGCGACGGGTGCAGTTGCACCCGTCGCGTATTTCAGTGTCTGCAAAGCAGACACTGAAATACTTTGCGGGCCCTCTTACGGGGGGCCCTGCAGTGCCCATGCCATTGGCATGGGCACTGCAGGGGCCCCCAGGGGCCCCGCAGCACCCCCTACCGCCATCCTGTTCATGGCGGGTTTCCCGCCATGAACAGGATGGCGGTAGGGGGTGTCAGAATCCCCTTGGCGGCGGAGCGCGCTCCGCCGCCATGGAGGATTCCCCCGAGCAGCGGAAAGTCGGCGGGAGACCGCCGACTTTCCGCTTCTGACCGCGGCTGAACCGCCGCGGTCAGAATGCTCGTGGGAGCACCGCCAGCCTGTTGGCGGTGCTCCCGTGGGTCAGAATGACCCCCTAAATCACTAAAAAAGTCACTTTCTTGTCCAAGAGCAACCTTCCTGCCACATTTGGTGTAATTTCATCAAATGGTTCAAGCTTTAGTCATGTTCAAAATCTCTATGGGAAATTACATGAGGAAAAAGCTTTTTGGGACCCCTCCTTTTTCTCAGCCTTCGCTTGAAGGATCATCCCGAATCTTTCAAGACAGCAGCCAAATAACTGTCTCACTAATTTAGAAAATTTTGTGAAAATTCATCAAATGGCACTAAAGCTATTGACAAAAAAAATATATATTTTCCTATGGAAACTAGATCCTAACTATAACTACCTACTGGTGACTGCCAGTAGGTTATGTATATATATAAATATCTGTGTGTGTGTGTGTGTGTGTGTGTGCACACATACATATATATAGACAGAGATATATAGATTTTTTCAAATATATTTTTATTAACTGTTTGCTGTTTTACATATGTAGGTCTATTTACAGTAACATTTTGTCCTTATTATACATTTCTACTAATTGAGCCGCATCTTTGTTCTGCTTTGCTTGCAATGTGTTTCACAATTACCTGTTAATTTCAGTAATATTATAATATTTATACATCATTGTTTCCAGCTCTTAATCAGTCCGTTTTTATGGTGTCAGTTCTTTCAGTGCCCCTTGTTACTTTTTATATTTGTGACCTAATAACAGACTTAACTCCCCTACAAACTGTAAATAAACTTATTGGCTTATGTGGGTGGATCTGCTTAATTTCCAAAAGGGAGGGCTGTCAGGGGGTTTCATGTTATATATGAGTGGCCTATATTCCATTCCCCTCCCTCCTCTATTTTTTTTAAAGTTATTGTGTCCTGTCCCCCCGCACTCTCCCTCCCCACGTCTAGGCTGGCGGGGCGTCTGTTGTTCCTCCCATCATGGTTTCAGGAACCTTTCCCTACCAGCATATCTGTTGGCCTTTTCAGATAGTTCATCCCGCCCCCTCAGGTGCTATCGGTCTCTTCGTTAGGTCATCCCAGTTTGTCACTAGGTTTTCCCACTCCGAAGCGATGGGGGTCTGGCGAACTCCCCTGGCCTCCTCGGCCTTAAGGACCTGCAGCTCAGCTCTAGACCATCTTGTGACATCGCCTCTCCACTCTGTCAGAGAAGGGGGCGCGGGAGATTTCCATCCCTTCGTAATCAGTCTTTTATAGAGGGCTAGGGACAGGTCAAGAAAACGACCCCCAACCCTGCTCCATTTGACACCGGTTCTAAGGCCCAATAGACACATGGCGGGAGTTGGCCAGAGCGCCGTCCCGAACAGCTCCGTGAGGGTTGCCATCATCGCGTTCCAACCCCTCTGGAGTGTCGTGCATCCCCACATCATATGATCAAAGTCGGGCTCTCCGTCCCCACATCTGGGGCATGTCCTGGGCACCCCCCCATATATGCGGTGCAGCCGTTGAGGAGTAAGGTATGTTCTGTGTAGGTAGTTGTATTGGATATATCTCAGCCTCGTGTTGCGTGAGATCATCCTAGGATAAGCTAGTGCCCTGGTCCACTCTGACTCGGACAGATCCCGCCCAATTGTCTTCACCCATTTTTCTCTTAGGGAGTGCAGGGGGTCCACAGCTGCCTCTATTTGGGCCCAGTATATTTTTGCAATCAAGTGAGGTTCCTCTCCTGCTGTCAACAAGAGGTGCAACACCCCGTGAATAGTGGGTTCCGCGTTGATCGTGACCCAATGATCCTTCAGGGTGTGCACCAGCCTCCTGAAGAGTAAAAATTGTCCTTGCGGTACTCCCCCCCCTGTCACATCAGCGAAGCTCCTTAGCACCCCCTCCGTGAATAGCCCCCCCACAGTCACTATCCCTGCTCTCGTCCATGGTCCCAATCCCAGCCCCCCTTGCTCCCCCGCATCCGGGTCCAGAGCGACGGCTGCCAGTGGCAGAGCGCGAGGGTACGGTGGCCCCACCCCAGTCCTCCTCTCGGACTGTTTCCAGCATTTCATCGCCACATTGCACATTATGTTGTCTCTTATGGGGGCAATCTTCCTTCCCGCCATATTTGCTGCTATCCGAGCTGTGTCTATTTCACCGTGTGCGGTAGCCAGGTCCAGCGGTCCCCTACCCGCTAGCCAGCCGGCCACCCATTGTAACTGGGATGCCAGGTAATAAGCCTCGAAGTCAGGGGCACCCAGACCCCCCAGATGTGTCGGTCTGAAGATGGTCGAGAGCGCCGTTCTCCTGTAACCCTCATCCCATATCAGCTCTCTGAGCAGGGCGTTCAACTCTCGGAACCATGCAGAGGGGACCTGTAGTGGTAAGTTAGCAAAGTAGTAGAGGAGGCGTGGAAGCATGATCATTTTTGAGAGCGCCATTCTGGCCATGATTGTTAGTTTCAATGATCTCCAGAACCCCACCGAGGAGCGCAGGGACCTGAGTGTCCTACCAAGATTACCGTCCCTAAGGTCGCTCAATTCGTGAAATATTTGTATGCCCAGGTATCTGAAGGTCCGCGGGGCCCAGTTTACATCAGCTGGGCACGCATCGGGGCGCGCGCTGTCTAACATCACGGGGAACACATATGTCTTCCTCCGATTAAGTCGGAGTCCAGATAGGCCCCCGAAGTCTTCCAATATCCCCAGTGCCCACGTGAGTCCTCTTGTCCCGTCCCTCAGGTAGAGAAGTATATCATCTGCATACAGAGAAACAATATGCTCAGTCGAACCCCAAACGATTCCCTTGCCCATGCCTTCGACGCCAGGGGCTCAATTGCCAGGGCAAACAGTAGTGGGGATAAGGGGCAACCCTGCCTAGTTCCCCTGTATACTGGGTATGCACTGGAAATCGTCCTTCCAGTCTTAACTCTTGCTAGTGGGGATGAGTACAACAAGTCCACCCATTTCACCCACTCCTCCCCCAGCCCCATTTTGAGCATCACAGTCCTTAAATAGTCCCACCTGATAGAGTCAAAGGCCTTCTCGAAGTCCACCGCGAGTAAGACCCCCGCTGACCGCCTCAGGTCCCTGGGCATGTGCAAAATCGTAAAGACCCGTCTCAGGTTCTGGGAGGTACTACGGCCGGGGACAAAGCCGTTCTGGTCAGCGTGCACTAACTTGGTCATAAGGGGGAGCAGCCGAGCAGCCATGATCTTGCTAAGAATTTTGAAGTCGCTGTTTAGCATTGATAAGGGCCTAAAGTCCGTCACCGAAGCTTCCCTGTCTTTTGTCTTGGGGAGCGGCACCACCAAAGCCTCCCGCAGTGTGCGCGGCAGCTCTCCATATTGCAGTGCCTCCGCGTACATCCCTGTCAGTTGGGGAGCCAGCAGCGACTTGTATTTTTTATAAAAATCCATGGGGAGACCGTCTGTTCCTGGGGTCTTTCCAGGTGCTAACTGCGCTATTGCTTCGTTTACTTCCTCCACCGATACTGGTCCCCCCAGGCTGTCTCTCTCCTCTGCACTCAGTGTTGGTAGTGGAGTTTGCTGTAAGTACCTATCAAAGGACTCCGTCTGCAGTTCGTTGGGTTTCCCGTACAACTGCGTATAGTATTCCCTGAATGCATCATTTATGGGGCCTGGCCTGAGCCTGAGCCTGCGAGATCCCTCCCCATCTATCACACATGTGGTAGGCTCACCCTGTCCCCCTGGGCGGACCAGCCATGCCAGCAGTCTCCCCGATCTGCCCTCCTCCGCCTGCAAGGATGCTAAGTATTTTTGCCTATCGTGGCACCGGAGCTGCTCTTCAATACGGGAGTGCTCCCTGCGGGCACGGTTATATTCTTCATTCTCCTGAGCTGTCTTCCCCTGTCCCAACTCCCCCTCATGCATATCCCTCTCCAGGGCGTTCAGTTCCTTTTCAAGTGTGCGCCTTACCCCCACCGACTGCCCCAAACAGAAGCCCCTCGTCACCACTTTGAGTGCCTCCCACTCCAAGGCCCTGGAGGGGGTGGACCCATTGTTCGTCTCAATATATTCTGCCAGGTGACCGTGTAGGGCCTCTCTGTACGCCTGGTCCTCAAGTGCTGAGGGAGACAGTCTCCATGACGGTATGGGGGGTCTATCCTCCGACACCCTCATCGTTATTAGCAAAGGATTGTGGTCAGACAAGGTGCGGGCTAAATATTCAGAGCGTGTCATATTATTTATCAGGCCTGCAGTGCAGACTACCCTGTCAATTCTGGTGTGCACTCGGTGGAGACCCGAGTAGTAAGAGTAATCTCTAGCAGTTGGGTGATGCACTCGCCAGACGTCCAACAATCCCCACGTGTCCAACCACTCGCTCAACCTTTTGGCTGTTTTAATTGTCGCTGCCCCCTGTAGAGGCGGGGTGGACCTGTCCATATTTGTGTCTAGCACTGCTTTAAAATCCCCCCCCACTAACAGTTCTCCGGCGCATTGGCGTGTGAGGTGTCTCGACAGGTTCGACATGAAGGGTACCTGGTCTTGGTTGGGGGCATAAATGCAGCTTAAGACTATCGGTATACCATGTAGCCTCCCTTCTAATATCACGTATCTTCCCTCTCGGTCTATGTTGGAAGAGGTCATTGTGAAGGGAACCCCCGCTCTGATCCATACTAATGCACCTCTTGCATAGGCTGAGTATTCCGATGCAAACACCTGCCCCCTCCACCTGCGTCTTAGCTTCTCTCCCTCCCCATGTGCCAAGTGAGTTTCCTGCAGTAATGCCACCTGTACACCCCTTCTCTTTAAATAGGAGAGTATTTTGTGCCTTTTAGCTGGTGTGCCCATCCCCCTAACGTTCCAGGTCAAGATATTGTAATCCGCCATTTCATAATATCAGTCTGATGACATTGTCCCCGGTACTCCCAAGCCTCGGAGTTGTTTTTCCACATTTTCATGCCTTTGCCACAATCTAATTCCGCCACCCACTTTGCCATATTAACTTGTAACTGTGTATCCCAACTCCCGATCCCCAGGGCACCTCTTAACTTGTTGGCTGCCCAGAAAACTGTGCAACAGTGCAACCTGTTCAACTTCTTATCAGCAGTACTCGCCATTTTGTTAGATAGGCGAGGTTCTGGTCCGGGGGGTGGCCAAGTCCGGAGGGGCCGCTATTTCACATGACATGCCCTGTCTCCGGTGCCTTCTGCAGGCCCAGGCCAGCCAAGTTCGTCAGCCGTTTGTGGGGTCACCTTTGGGGCTCGGGCTGAATGTTCCAGGCCTTCCGCAGAGGACACCACCGTGTCGTCCGTTTCATCCCCAGAACCTTCCTGGGGGGATGCCTCACCACCCATGCGTGCCGCTGCTTCCAGTGCTTCCTTCCTGCCTTTCTCTTTCTGTGTTTGTGTAGGCGCCAGTCGTCAACGGTCTCTGGACTTCCTTCCCTTCAGAGCTCGGCGAGCCCTACCCCCAGTCGGGCCCTCTCCTGTGGAACCTCCCGCCTGGGAGCTATGTGACTCCAGCCATTCCCACGCCTCCTCAGGGGATTGGAGGAACGTTGTCTTCCCTTCAAGCATCACTCTTAATCTGGCTGGGTAGAGTAGCGAGTACTGGATTCCTTCCTCCCTTAGGGCTCTTTTGACTGTCAGGAACGAAGTTCGCTTATTTTGTACCTCCAGTGTGAAGTCCGGGAATAGTGTCACCTCCCCGTTTGCGATTTTAAATGGGCCCGATTCCCTGGCCCTCTGCAGGAGGGTGTCCCTGTCTCTGAAGTGTAAGAGTTTAGCTTTCACGGCCCGGGGGGGCCTACCCGGAGCAAGGGGTCTCGCCGGTACCCGGTGCGCCCGCTCCAGCGTGTAGAAAGGAGTCAGGCGTCCGGGCGCCACTGTCGTACTGAACCGCTTCTCCAGAAACTCAACAATGTTCGCCCCCTCGGCCCCCTCCGGGAGGCCCACCACTCGTACATTGTTCCTTCTGTTCCTTCCCTCCGCATCTTCAGCTCTCTTTTCGAGGCGCGTCACTCTGCCGACCAGGGAGGTCACTTCAGCCGCCAGATCTTTCTGTTTTGGTGCAATGTCCGCCAATGCTGTTTCTGTCTCTTTGACTCTGTCTACCAGTTTATGGTGGTCCGCTCTCAGTAGGCTCACCTCAACCACGACCTGGCTTATCTCCCGCTGCAACGTTGTTTTTGTGTCCTCAATCGCCCCGAGTATTTTATCTAAAGTATCCTGGACTTTGACCTGCGTGTGGCCCTGCGGGTCCGGTTCCCCACTCTCAGCCAGAGCCGCAGTGTCCATGGTTCTGTTCTTGTGGCGGTACTTGGGGGACATCAGACCAGCGGCGGGCCCTGCCCCAGGGGACCCGGCAGCGGCCCCAGCAGTTTCTATAGTTCCTCACCGAGGCGTCACTCTCCATTCACCATAGGCCTCACCCCCATTCCGGTTGGTCCTCCGCGGGATCCCAGCACTCCATCAGGACCCACTGTTTTCGGGCCGTGGCGCCAGGGGCTCCGCGCTGACACTCTCTGTTTAGCCGCTAGCCTCTCAAGCTCCGGGCCCTTTAGTCCGTCGTAGGCTCACTACTGTCACTCTTCTACGAGGCTCCGATTTGCCTCCCACTTGCTTCCCAAGTTGCACCAAAGACACTTCTATGCTCTGTCCTGCTCGTTTAGGGGTCTCCGGCGCTCCTGTCAGCTGGATCCTCCTGTCCCGGACTCCAAGTCAGCACCCAGCGGTCTCGGGTCGGCGTAGTCGGGGCCTCCCCGCTCCGGCACCCAACTCAAGCGGACCACCTGTCCCGCTGCAATCTCGCCAGTGTCTACCGGGGTTCACGCCAGGGCCCGTTGTCCCCTGTTCACTCAGCTCCTTAGGTGTGTGTCAGGGCCCAGAGCCCCACCTCAAGTTAAGCGGCCTCGCGGCTTGCCCCCGGGTCACCCCATCACCTCGGCGTCGCTTTGCTCCGTCACTCTCTCTCTCATGGCCTTGCTCCGTCCCCGATCCTTTCTGGGGCCTCGCCCGAGTCCTAGAGCAACGCCACTTCGCCGCCCAACAGAGCGCGTCTTCAGTTGGGCCACCGGGCCCCGATCGGCATCTCCGACACAGCAGGAAGATTTCCCCGGCGTCCCCCGCTATTCTCAGGTCCGGAGCCCAGCGCGAGGCCACAGCTCCGACCGCGGTCCGGCCCCCGTCTTCTCCAGGGGCTGCCCGCCTCCAGGAGCGCCGCCTCGCCGCACCCCGACTGGGCGCGACCTCACCTGGGCTCCCAGGCCCCCTCCAGCACCTCCGTCGCCGTTGGAGGACTCGCCCGGAGTCCCCCGTCGCTCTGAGCCGTCTGCCCTCACGCCACTTTGGATCGCGGCCCCA
Organism: Pleurodeles waltl; assembly: GCF_031143425.1. NCBI lineage: Eukaryota > Metazoa > Chordata > Amphibia > Caudata > Salamandridae > Pleurodeles > Pleurodeles waltl. The sequence goes on along the minus strand of NC_090436.1, from coordinate 793,836,695 downwards.
CGCAAGGCCGCGGCTTCGGCCACATGCTCAGGCCTCCGGTCACCAATCTCTCCTACTGGCCGACTCCGGCACTCTCCGGGGCCACCGCGGGGGCCCACTCACGCTCGACCCCTTCCACCGGCTTCGCCCCACAGCCTGGACCCCGATCGGCCCCGGGAAGGTGCGCTTTCGAGCTCACTCTCGCCGGCCCCTCCGGAGCGAGAAATTCAGGCGTGCGCCATCTCCGGGTCCTTGGCCACGCCCCCATAGAGATATATAGATATTTACATCACTCTTCAGTGGTTTCACAAACACTGTAAAGCTCAGCAGCTAACACCAGTACCTTCTTGACTATGGGGAACCACTCCTGTACTGCAATTAAATAATATTGAGGCGGACTCTGGGGAATCAGTTCCAAAATGCTGGGTTTCAATTGTAGTCTTGTGATCAAGATTACAGGGTTACTTTGGTTTCTTGCTGTTACACTAAAGAAAGAATTTTGGAACTGATTGCTCAGAGTGCCTCTGTGATATTATACATATATATTCACTGAAAAAAACAAAGGTTACAGGGACGTTTTAGTTAGGCTGACATTTCACACGTACAAAACCAATGAAATTCAGCAGTTGTAGTTACTTCAGCTAACTATAACTTGCGCCCGCGTAATGCACTGCTTATGACCTCATATATTACATCACTCATGACATGGTCAGTGACATCACTGATGACATCTCAAATAGCATCACTGACATTACTTTAGGCCATTGCTGACCTCATACTGTGATGCTTCCAGACGTACTTATGACAGTCAAACCACACATGTGATTGGAAAGAAACATGAATGCTCCATCACTAGGAACGTTTGACACTAGTAAATAAACAGACAAACATACTGCCAAGTGATACTAGATTTGAACCCTCAACATATTGAGTGACAGCACAAGACCTTGACCATTAGGCCAATAGTGACTCTGTTTCACTCTGCATCCAAACGTAACTATAACATTCGTACCAAACATCTTGCTTCTCTGACTCTCAGAAGACATTTTATGGAGAGATCATTACAATAACAATCTCTATCTCTCTCTTCCATCCCTATATGGGATGGAAGAGACAGAGAGAGTGACAGGACTGCAGTGGGAGCCTCAAGGCCCCCGTGGTACTAATGGCTCTCCAAATCCTGCGGGATCTGACATTGCTCCCACATGCATGGTGCTGCTTTAAATAGCAGCTCCCTGCTTGCGGGAGCATTGTTTTCTTCTGTTCCCTGCACTCATATTGCGTGCAGGGAAACAAATGAAAACTCTGCTTTCTGGCAGTGGGAGCTGTTGGACAACTTCCACTGTCAGAAAACTGACTTTGTTTGCTTTTGCTTGGTGGAAGATGTCAGCTCCCACCAAGGAAAACAGCTGTGTCCTGGGGGTGGGCACCCTAAGACATAGCAGGAGCTGGTCCTGGGGGTTGGCTGTCCCCAGGGCCATCATTGCCTCCTCAAAGTGTTGGCAGCCAATCATATATCAGCATAGGGACAGTTGGATCCGTGGAGGACCTGCATCCATATATATCTATCTATCTATCTATATATATATATATATATATATATATATATATATATATATATATATATATATATGTATTTATATATATATATGTATATAAGTTTTTTTTTATTCTAATTTCTCCAAAACTACTGAATAAATTTACACCAAATCACAAAAACTGTGCTTTCGGGACGAAGATCTAGCTTTCTGTCAAATTTGGTGCAATTCCGTTCAGCTGTTCGGGCTATAGTTGTGTTCAAATATTTGAAAAATCCCATTGACATAGAATAGGGAAAAAAGTGTTTTGAGACCCATTCTTTTTATGGGCCCCCACTTAACATATCACCCCACAACTTTCTGGTCAGCAGCTGAACTGACCAAAGTATAAGTTTTGAAAATGTTATGAAGGTTCATCAAACAGCGCCAAAGGTATAACAAACAAAAAATGCTTAATCTATGGTAAAAATGATCCTAACTATAACTATTTAGTGGCGACCACCACTATATATATATATATATATATATATATATATATATATATATATATATAATGATAGGTTAGAAGTATCACCACCTATAATTCGGGCTCAGATCAGGTGATGAGGATTATGAAACAGTATTGGCACTTGATAAGAGTAGACAAAGTGATAGGTCAGTTGGTTAGTCCTTGTCCTAAAATTACATACAGGAAAAGCAGTTCATTGCGGGATATGCTGGTACACAGTTACATGACTAAACAGAAGGGTACACATTTTTTGGAGGTCAGCAGGGTTTTTACAGATGTACCAAATGCAAGGCTTGAACACATAGCTTTAAGCATAAGACATATGATTTACCCACAGGCAAAGAAGTGATAATTAAGAAGCGTATTAACTGCAATTCTGACTTTGCTGTTTATGATAACCTGTCCGTGTGTACTCCTGAATGTGGGTAGCACTTTTTTCCCTGTGAAAAAACATCTTTTGGAACATTGACTAGCCGTCAGGAACAATAATGTGAGTTATCCTGTGGTACGGCACTGGAGACAAGTACATAACTGAAAGATTGATGGCATGTCTTTTTTCAGAATTGACAGGGTGATACTGACACAGAGAGGAGGCGACAGGTAATACACTCTCAGAAAGATGGAATCAGAATATATTATCAGATTAAACCGTAGACATCCGTGGGGACTGAACCAAGATGAAGAACTTTTTGCACATGTGGGCTGAGAATGTAAATTTTAATTTGAATTTAGATTATGTGGATTTAAGGATGGTGGCTAATTGTATATGTGTCACAAATGTGTGTCCTTTCTCTCAGTATTTTGTTAGAATTTTGTTTTTTAACCATTTTGGTCCCATCATTTTCCATTTCAAGATTGGTTGTATGATGTGTAGATCATGGAAGGGAAGAAATGGTTTACTGCCACTGTCAGATGGATTAATATGGATATACTAATGCTAATATTACCACCACTCATAGACCTACTCAATCTGAAACAAAGAGTGAACACAGTGGCTATTACGCTAATATTTGTAGTTTATTGTATTTTATTTAGTATGTTGTGAGGTAAATAAATGCCAGTATTTATTTTTCCATGGTAAAACTGTAGGTGATGTTTTGGTTTAATATGTTTTTGCCGCTGGGCAGAGCTTAGTCTAAATCATATATGAATATTTATTTTCTTTTATTTTGATCAAGAACCACTCAATATGGTTTATAAGCAGCAAAGAGAATGTCGATTTCACAAATAATATTTAGTCTATTTTAAACATATTTTTTTCTTTTTACTTTAATTTTTTTATATAAAAGCCAATTTCTGTCGATGTATGTTAAAACTGTGGGTGATGTTTTGGTTTAATACTGCATAATTGAACAGTGAGCATTATATACCATTTATGTTGAAAGCGGGGTAGTTTTTCTTCTATGTTTATGAAACTGTAGAATATAGGCCCTCATTACGACTTTGGCGGTCTTATTAAAAGACCGCCAAAGCCGCGGCGCCACTATACCGCGGTATATGTGCCTCCCTCTTATGACTTTTCCGCTGGGCCAGCGAATGGAAACAGTGTTTCCGTCCGCTGGCCCATTAGAAAGTCACATCAACATTGCAGCCGGCTCATAATAGAGCCGGTGGCATTGTTGATGTACAGCGGGTGCAGCAGCACCTGTCGCGCATTTCACTGCCTGAAATTCGGGCAGTGAAATGTACGATGGGGCTGTGCCTGGGGGCCCCTGCACTGCCCATGCTAGGTGCATGGGCAGTGCAGGGCCCCCCAGGGGAACCCCGAGTCCCCCTTACCACCAGCCTTTCACCGCCATGGACAGGCTGGCGGTTGGGGATTATGACCGCCTGGTAGAAGCCTGGCGGTAAGTTGGAGGGGCCGGCAGTATGACCATGACGAATGCGCCACAGTCATAATTCACTGCCGGTACACCGCCAGCCTGTTGGCGGTGTTACCGCCAGTGTACCACCGGCCGCCAGGGCTGTAATGAGGCCCATAGTTTTTTAGTGTGGTGGGGCTTTGGTATTGATTTCTGACTATGACCAAGACTGCAACAGTTGAAACACGTCAGCTGATTTGAAATAAATATTTATTGATTGACATTGTTTGGACTGCCGGCTTTCCTTTCTTCAGTACTAATAGAAAGGTGTTTTGAAAGAGATATATAGAGATATAGAAATTCTGTTTGCATAGTTAGAGTTATTTCAATTAACTATAACTCGTACCCTAAGGTAATTATAACTCGCACCTTCACCATGCACAGTATTCTCATCAAAAAATTTACTACAAAGGTTGCAGTGATATTATCAATGATGTCATAAAAGAGGTCATGAGTGATGCTTTATCTGAGTTAATTAGAAGTTCATGTCATGAGTTATAGTCACCTTAGGGCACCAGTTATAGTTACTTGAAATAATTCTAACTATATAGCTAAATTTCTATGGTTTAGTGCATGTAAAATCTGAACCTAACGAGTGAATTTCAAAGTTTTTTAAAATTCTTTTTCCTAACTATAACTTTCCTGTAACCTTTGTTTTTTCTGTGAATTTCTAGAGATTTTTTAATGTTAAGTAAGATGCCCATCGCAATGCATGGTTAGGGGGTGGATGCAGGGCCTGGCATTGTGCTGCCCCTACCCAAGCTTGTTTCTCCTCCCGCCCTCATCCTTGCTATCTATTGTCCAACTCCATGCCCCTGCTCCCTCATTACAAACCTGTGTGGATGTTGTTCTGCCACTGCACTTCCCGCCTGCACTTAACAGTTAGCTTGCAGCCCCATCCACCTCCTCCCTACCCTCTATTCTCAAGTCCATGCACCAGCCCCCTCTCTCCTGCCCTGCATGGTTCAAAGATCATCCACTGCCCTCCATTTAGCTCGATCTCCCTGCACACTCCTCCTGCCCTCTGTTCCGAATATTATGCCCCATCATTGCCCTCCTGCTTAGCCTCTGCTTAGCTTGCTGCCCCTACCCTCCTTCTTCCTGCCTTCTGAAGTGTGTGTGCATACCCCTGCTCTCCACTTTTTGACCACTGTGTTCCATGGACCTGCCACTGCCCCTCCTATTTACTCTGAGTATTCTGTTGAGCTGCCACTGTGCCTCCCATCTGCCTAACATGGTCAGATGTCTGCCGCCTGTCCCTGTCAACTCCACCCTGCTTGTCCGAGTTACATGCCTTTATCCCCTTCCTCCAGTCCTCGATGGTCCATTTTGCTACCACTCCCTTCTGCCCATCATGCTCAGTTTTGCTGAAACTGCTCCTCCTGCCTGCCCTGCATGGTCTGTTGTGAAGCCCCTTCCTTATCTTGTCTGTGTCCAGCCCCTATTTTTCGCTTCTGCCCTCCATGGTCCTATATGCATGCCCCTGCCTCCTCCCTCTTGCCCACCATGGCTGTTGAACTGCCACTAACTCTCCCCTTGATATTCATGGTCTTCTATGATGCCAAAACCACTCCCACCAGCCCTGTGTGGTTAGCTTGCTGCCCCTGAACCCCTCCCACCTTCCCTCCATTGCTTGTGCATATTCCATTGTAATCTATCTTTTGCCCTCCATGGTGTGCTGTGTTTCCAGTGCCCATCCCGCCTGCCCTTCATGGTGATCTTGCTATTCCTTCCCTGCCCCCTTGTCCCCTGTTTTCCATGTTCAGGCCCCTATCCTCTCCCTCCTGCCTTGTCTGGTCTGTTGTCATGCCCCTTCCCTCTCCCTCTCCCTCATCCAGTTCATGGTTTATTATGCTGCAGCTGTCGCTCATGTCTGTCCAGTATGGTCAGCTTGCGGCCCTGTCTCTTTCCCCTCTGCTCTCTGTTGTCCATGTGCATGGTCCTGTCCCCTCCCTAATACTTTCCATTGCGCTGCTGCACTGCCGTCCAGCTTGTCCTGTGTGGTGTATTGTGCTGCTGCAACCTCTGATGCCTGCCCTGTGAGGTCAGTTTGGTGCCTCTGCCCAACTCCCTTTTGCCCTCTGTTATCCCAGTCCATAACCCTACACCCACTCCTCCTGGCCTCAGTAATCCAATGTACTATACTTGCCAACAATTTGAACTTGGCAAGAGGGAGATTTTGATCATTCAAAATGGGGAATTGATTTTGACCATTCACTTACACTGAAAAAAGAGGAGATTTTAGGCAGGAGAGAGATAACATAAAGCTCTAATGAGCCTACAAACTTTGGGAGTCCCCTGCCTGAATCAGGTCTGTTGACATGTATGGTTGTACTGCCACTACCCCTTCCTTCTGCCCTCAGTGGTCTGTTATATTGCCACAGCCTCTCTTGCCTGTCCTGCATGGTTGGTTTGTTATCCCTGCCCCCCCCTTTCCCCTGCCCTTCATGGTCCATTGTGCTGTCACTGCCCTTCCCGCCTGCCCAGGGTGGTTGCCTCTCCACCCTCCTCCCCCCCCTCAATTATCCGAGTCTGTTCCCTGACCTTTGCCTCCCCACAATAGTCTAGTGAATTGCTAACATCCTATATTTATTTCAAAAGGTTATACCACTGACGTCATCTCGATGTAATCAAAACTATAACACCTAAAGCATTACCTTTAGAAATTATGGGGGTCATTCCGACCCTGGCGGTAAAACCCACCAGGGCCGTGAACGACGGAAAGCACCGCCAACAGGCTGGCGGTGCTTTCCTGCCCATTCTGACCGCGGCGGTAAAGACGCGGTCAGAAAAGGGGATCCGGCGGTTTCCCGCCGGATTTCCCCTGGCTGGGCTGAACCTCCATGGCGGCGCTGCAAGCAGCACCGCCATGGGGATTCCGACCCCCTTCCCGCCAGCCTGTTTCTGGAGGTTATTACCGCCAGGAACAGGATGGCGGGAACGGGTGTCGTGGGGCCCCTGGGGGCCCCTGCACTGCCCATGCCGCTGGCATGGGCAGTGCAGGGGCCCCCTAACAGGGCCCCAGCGTGATTTTCACTGTCTGCATAGCAGACAGTGAAAATCGCGACGGGTGCAACTGCACCCATCGCACCCCTGCAACACCGCCGGCTCCATTCGGAGCCGGCTTCTGTGTTGCAGGGCCTTTCCCGCTGGGCCGGCGGGCGCTCCCTTGGCGGGCGCCCGGCGGCCCAGCGGGAAAGTCAGAATGGCCTCCGCGGTCTTTTGTCCGCGGAGCGGCCAAGTGGCGGTTCCCGCCAGGCCGGTGGCGGCGCCCGCCAGGGTCGGAATGACCCCCTATATGAATTAGAGGGTTGTATTCTCATAGTGATTATGGTCAGAGCTCTAAAAAACTAAAATGAGGACATATTTTCGGAGTTCCTAAATACTGAAAACGCACTTTTAACTTATTTGTCATCTCTATGTTTTTTTTCCAGTTGATCACTTGATTATATGTTACAATTAGGGGAGAGGATGTGGTTTTATGGCTAGAGCTGCAGACTTTGCAACTGGGGAACCAGGTGCATGTTTCGGCGTCAACTCGACATCCTGTGATCCTGGGCAAATCACTTAATCTCCCCACTCCTAAAGCCAAAATGAAAGTGTCCACATCTAATGTAACTGATGCTCATGTAAAGCACTCCAGTGCCTTTGAGTCAAGTCTGCACTTTATATAACTTCAGAAAACACTACAAATTTAAGTATTTTGTACACTTCTGTCATTGGACTATACTCAGGCTATGTTTGGGTGATATTTGTGTTACATTTAGGCTTTGTTTTCTCTAGTGGCCATCTTGGGAGACTTAGTTATTATGAATCTCCATAATTACCTCCTTTACTTTGGTATTTTCAGTAGAAAATGCTTTCAGTTTTCCACTTCCATCCATCAAGATGGCTTTCAGATGAGCCACACTTTTGGCATAAATTCAGAATGTTAGCACTCTAGTTGCTCATTAGAATACTGTAGTAAAGCTGCTGATCTCCAGGGAGTTAACTGGCAGAGTGCTGAAGAAGTTGAAAGTGTATGTTGCAGTCTGCATTTCAGAATGTTTTAATGAAATAGAAGAGGAAGATATTTCAGAACTCACTTAAAATGTATCATCACTTTTCTTTCTAGAGCATTAACCATAATTTCTAAGACACAATGAACCCTCTCATGTTGTTCCTTTCTAAATTAATTGTTTTACGTTTTACCAGTTTGAGTAAATCAAGAGGGCTTCTGGTGTGCCACACGTTTGTCATAAGACTGATAGTGCTCTGGTTGTTCTTTAGAACACTCTGAGAGGTAGCAATAGAACACAAGGGACTCAACTGACAGGCTGCTCCTTTTGAAAGTACATGTTTTACTGAGAATATTAGACTTCATTCTCATATGGTTGAGAAAGACAGTGTGAATTTACAGAAAAGTGGCTCTCATTTTAGCTCATGGAGCACCTTCCATAGCCTCTATGGGAAAATCATGATAAAACGATTTTCTCTCAAACATGATTCATGAAATCCCAGTAGAAGGCTTTTACACCCGGTGAAGTCACTTTAGAACACACCACAATGCCTAAATTTAGTTTGGTAACATCAACAAATTATTTGTTTTGTAACTAAAATCTGTTATCAACCTTTATATGTTCTACTTTTTGTGACCCTCAAAACCTGTCACTCACTATAATGCATTTCAATGGGGTGCTATCATATCTATAGATCCTAGGAGGGCTGCCAGCACTTTCTGGTTGAAGTGCTGAGAGCCAATCATATCCCACCATGAGATCTGTTCTTAAGCTCTGCCCATATATACAAATTTCTTTCTCATTTAATATAAAAAAAAACTATTGAACAGATTTACACCAAATACCAAAAAGCATACTTTCTGGACCAAAAGCTACCTTTCTGTCAAATTTGGTGTAAATCCGTCCAGCGGTTCGGGCTGCAGCTGTGTCTAAAATCTCTATGGGAAATTGCACAGGGAAAACATGTTTTGGAACCCCCTTTTTCTCATCCCCCGCTTGATGGATCACGCTGAAACTTTCAAGACATCACCTTATTTCAGTGGCAAACTAGTTTTGAAAATCTATCACATTGAATAAAAGGTAGCAGTGGTGTATATATTGCATCTCCAATGTACAACCAGTATAAGTGAGTGAAGTGTATCAGAACTTGCATGTCTGGGTTGTGCTCACTGGTATTGTATACCGTACTAGCCAAGACATGAACAACAGAGGCCTATGCAGTGGGGATGGGCAGAGAATTCCGCTCCACTGGCGGAGTTCGCTGACTTTTGCCCACTCTGCCCAGAGAGCAGAGTTCTGAAAAACTCTACAAAGTGACACAAAACTGAGTTTTTTCACTCACATGACTCATCAATGTTAAGTTGGTGAGTGAGACAAATCATTATGTTTGCCAGCGAAAACAAGATTTCTGAAAGCGGGTGGGTGCAGCAGGTTGCGCCTGCCTGTTTTGATAAAGCTGCCGCTGGTGCTGAGGGAGCTGCTGCTCGAGTAGAAAATCTACTAGAGCAGCAGAAAGAAGTTAGAGCCATCTGGCTCTCTGCATGATGCCATTTGCACTGATTTTACAGCGCAGGAGAAACTCCTGGCGCTGAAAATCAGTGCGAACAGTGTGACTTACCCAAACCCCGCCACTCAGGGAAATCCACATAGCGCTGTAGAGTTTTTGTTGGCACTTTGCGGAGTTCTGAGTAGCAGAACTCCTCAACTCCTCCAAGGCCTACTATACAGGCCCACTGTATGCTTATATATCAAAAGATACCATAGAACTGTAAACAAAGTTCAAAATATAGTAAAAGTCCATGAAGTAAGGATTCGTAGAGCACAGGTCAAATCCAACTAGTTTATTGACATGCAGAACAATCCGCTCTCCTAAAATCATGTATCTTCACATCAACAACCAACAAGTCTTTTGTCACACTTGTTACTTTTTCAAGGCTGTAAAGTAGATAAAATCATGATCCAATATCACCAAAAAGGATGGCAGTAAAATTAAAAGACGTCAGATGCATGTAGTAAGACCCTTTACCTGTGTTTACAGATAAGAATCAGATACCAACAGCATAAAGCAAATACCTTTCCTACATCCGTGATTCATGCAAAAGCATTGGTGGATACCCATATATACAAAATCAAAGAACCACTACATTATAGATCCAAATTATAGCCCTAAATGTCCATGCTTCCAACATCCTAGTATAAAAGCGAATGATGTAACTGCCAGTAAGAGACTTCTGTATATTGTTAACATCTAGCAGACAGACCTGTATTTTCTAAATAGACTATATGATAAGATGGCTGTACTTCATTGCAATTCTTTAGCGGCCCTCACATATGCTCATTTTTTTGGTCTAAATAGGGATATGTTGTCAGGTTCCTTGACTTTGGACACCGCGCTGACCTTGTACTAATACTCCTAAGGTACTGGCTCCCAATTCCATAAAGAAAGTCTATGCTAATATGTCTTAGGCAACTGGATTAACCATCCAGTAAACATAAAAACACATCTACCTATTTTTCTATCTCTCCACCTATTTCTCCATCTAGCTATTTCCCTATCTCTCCCCCCGTCCCGACACCCCCTCTGTTACCTATCATCCTATCCTCTCACTCTACCTCTCACCCTCACCCACCTCTACCAACCCCCTCCCCTATCTTCTCAACCCTACTCCTATCTATCTCCCTATTCTCCTAAAACTCTAACACTCACCCCCCTCCACCCTTAAAACCCCCTCCCCCAGCTCTTCTCACTCTACCTGTCCCCCCCTCCCTCGCGCTTTCCCGCCGCGACCTCCTGCACGCCCCCGCCCCCCAGCTCCCATTCGCCCCCAGCTGACCCCTCCCCCCTCCTCCCTGTTATGCAGCCGCTGCGCGACAGTGGTAGCGACCCTTGACACAAGGGTAGGTCGCTCCCCCTGCCGCTGCAGCTCCTCCAGCTCCTCCAGGTTCCTGAGTTCCTGAGACCCACCTCACAGTAAGTACCCCCCACCTCCCAGCCCCTCGCCCTGCCCCGCGCTACTCACCCTCTCTCCTGCTCCTGCTTCTTTTCCTCCTCTCTGTCTCTTCCTCCTCGCTCCTCCTCTGCAATCTTCTTCTGTACTCTTCTTTTCCCCGTCTTCTCTCTTCTTCTGTGTGCTCCTCAGCCTCTCCTGTCGCCCCTCTTCTTCCTCATCTTGTTCTGTGGTCTTCTGCCTTCTGCTCTTCGTCTTCTGTATCTTCTTTGGTGATCTTCTGTTCGTCTGCTCTTCTGCTTCTTCGTCCCCTGCATCTTCCTCTGTGTTCTTCGGTTCTTCTGTGTTCTTCTCTTCTGTTCTTCTGTGTTCTTCTCTTCTGTTCTTCTGTGTTCTTCTGCTCTTCTGCTACTTCGCCTCCTGTATCTTCCTCTGTGTTCTTCTCTTCTGTTCTTCTGTGTTCTTCTGGTCTTCTGTGTTCTTCTGTTCTTCTGTTCTTCGTTTTTTTCTCCGACTTCTGTCTCTTCCCGCCCCTGTCTCTGCCCTCCTGCTCCTGCCTCACCCCCCTCCCTCACTCGCCTCCTCCTCACTATCACCCCTATCTAACCTTTCGCTACCTGCCTCCCTCACTCCTCTACCTATCCCTCCATCTAACTCCCTCACTCACCCCCTCCTCCTATCTACCTATTTTTCTATCTCTCCACCTATTTCTCCATCTATTTCCCTATCTCTCCCCCCGTCCCGACACCCCCTCTGTTACCTATCTTCCTATCCTCTCACTCTACCTCTCACCATCACCCACCTCTACCACCCCCCTCCCCTATCTTCTCAACCCTACTCTTATCTATCTCCCTATTCTCCTAAAACTCTAACACTCACCCCCCTCCACCCTTAAAACCCCCTCCCCCAGCTCTTTTCACTCTACCTGTCCCCCCCTCCCTCGCGCTTTCCCGCCGCGACCTCCTGCATGCCCCCGCCCCCCAGCTCCCATTCGCCCCCAGCTGACCCCTCCCCCCTCCTCCCTGTTATGGCAGCCGCTGCGCGACAGTGGTAGCGACCCTTGACCCAAGGGTAGGTCGCTCCCCCTGCCGCTGCAGCTCCTCCAGCTCCTCCAGGTTCCTGAGTTCCTGAGACCCACCTCACAGTAAGTACCCCCCACCTCCCAGCCCCTCGCCCTGCCCCGCGCTACTCACCCTCTCTCCTGCTTCTTTTCCTCCTCTCTGTCTCTTCCTCCTCGCTCCTCCTCTGCAATCTTCTTCTGTACTCTTCTTTTCCCCGTCTTCTCTCTTCTTCTGTGTGCTCCTCAGCCTCTCCTGTCGCCTCTCTTCTTCCTCATCTTGTTCTGTGGTCTTCTGCCTTCTGCTCTTCGTCTTCTGTATCTTCTTTGGTGATCTTCTGTTCGTCTGCTCTTCTGCTTCTTCGTCCCCTGCATCTTCCTCTGTGTTCTTCGGTTCTTCTGTGTTCTTCTCTTCTGTTCTTCTGTGTTCTTCTCTTCTGTTCTTCTGTGTTCTTCTGCTCTTCTGCTTCTTCGCCTCCTGTATCTTCCTCTGTGTTCTTCTCTTCTGTTCTTCTGTGTTCTTCTGTTCTTCTGTGTTCTTCTGTTCTTCGTTTTTTTCTCCGACTTCTGTCTCTTCCCGCCCCTGTCTCTGCCCTCCTGCTCCTGCCTCACCCCCCTCCCTCACTCGCCTCCCCCTCACTATCACCCCTATCTACCCTTTCGCTACCTGCCTCCCTCACTCCTCTACCTATCCCTCCATCTAACTCCCTCACTCACCCCCTCCTCCTATCTACCTATTTTTTTATCTCTCCACCTATTTCTCCATCTATCTATTTCCCTATCTCTCCCCCGTCCCGACACCCCCTCTGTTACCTATCTTCCTATCCTCTCACTCTACCTCTCACCCTCACCCACCTCTACCAACCCCCCTCCCCTATCTTCTCAACCCTACTCCTATCTATCTCCCTATTCTCCTAAAACTCTAACACTCACCCCCCTCCACCCTTAAAACCCCCTACCCCAGCTCTTCTCACTCTACCTGTCCCCCCCTCCCTCGCGCTTTCCCGCCGCGACCTCCTGCACGCCCCCAGCTCCCATTCGCCCCCAGCTGACCTCTCCCCCCCCCTCCTCCCTCTTATGGCGGCCGCTGCGCGACCGCGCCGCTGGCGCGCCAGAGGCAAGCCCATCTGTGCCCGTCCGCGCCTGGCCCGCGCCCAGCGCCACGACCCCTGGTCCCCAGCTCTCCCGTACCCCGCTGACCCGCTACGACCCCACCACCCTCAACCCCGGGCGCTCCAACACCTGCTTCCAAGCCCACCCCAAACGCACCCACGGACCCTTCGCCTGTAACTCCTGCAAACGCATCTTCCACCACGCAACTACCACGACCACCAGCCCACGCGCCATCAAGCACCTCAAATGCATCCTGGTCAACGCTCGCTCTGTCCACAAACACGCCGTTGAACTCTGGGACCTCCTGGACTCCACAGCTCCGGACGTCGCCTTCATCACGGAAACCTGGATGAACGCCTCATCAGCTCCAGACATCGCCACTGCCATCCCCGAAGGCTACAAGATCTCCAGAAAAGACCGCACCAACCAAGTAGGAGGAGGTATCGCCATCGTCTTCAAAGACTCCATCAGCGTCACCACCTCCACCGAAGACACCCCTCTCGCCGCTGAACATCTACATTTTCAGATCCGCACCGACCCCAGGACCACCCTCAGATGATCCCTCGTCTACCGCCCCCCCGGACCGCGCGCCCCTTTCAGCGACGCCATCGCTGACTTCATCTCCCCGCACGCCCTCTCCTCGCCGGATTACATCCTCCTAGGCGACCTCAACTTCCATCTGGAACAGAACAACGACCCCAACACCACCGCCCTGCTCGACAACCTCGCCAACCTCGGCCTCAAGCAACTGGTGAACACCGCCACCCATATCGCCGGACACACGCTTGACCCTATCTTCTCCGCCAGCAAACACATCTTTTTCAGCTACACCTCCGCTCTACACTGGACCGACCACAGCTGTGTCCACTTCACATTCCGACGCGAGACCCACCACCTCCGCACTCAACCCATCCCTCGTCGACAGTGGAACAAGATCCCCGAAGAGCAACTCTTCTCCGCACTCACCGCCAACCAACCCACCCTCACCACCGACCCTAACGACGCAGCCCTCAGCCTCACGAACTGGATCTCCAACTGCGCAGACAACCTTGCTCCCCTCAAAAGCACGCATCGACAGGCCAACACCAAAAAACCTCTCTAGTTCTCTGACACCCTCAAAGAATCAAAGAAAACTTGTCGCGCCCTCGAGAAGGCCTGGCGCAAGGACCACACCGCTGACAACATGACCGCCCTCAAGAACGCTACCCGCGAACATCACCACCTGATCCGCGCTGCCAAAAGGAACTTTTTCACCGACAGACTGGACAAAAACAGCCACAACAGCAGAGAACTTTTTAGCATTGTCAAGGAGTTCTCCAACCCCAACGCCAACGCCAACGCCGTCACGCCCTCACAGGATTTGTGCGAATCCCTCGCCACCTTCTTCCATCGCAAGATCAGCGACCTCCACGACAGCTTCGGACACCAGACCCAACCAAGCATCACCGAACCCACACCCCCGGCCATCACCCTCAACGACTGGACCCACATCAACACTGAAGAAACCAAATCCATCATGAACTCTATCCACTCCGGCGCCCCTTCGGACCCCTGCCCTCACTTCATCTTTAATAAAGCCAACGACATCATCGCCCCACACCTCCAGGCCGTCATCAACTCTTCTTTTTCTTCTGCTACCTTCCCTGAATGCTGGAAACACGCCGAAGTCAACGCCCTACTAAAGAAACCTACGACTGACCCGAGCGACCTGAAAAACTTCCGCCCCATCTCTCTCCTGCCCTTCCCAGCCAAGGTAATAGAGAAGACCGTCAACAAACAGCTGACCACCTTCCTGGAAAACAACAACCTGCTCGACCCTTCACAAACCGGATTCCGAACCAACCACAGCACGGAAACCGCCCTCATCTCAGTCACAGACGACATCAGAACCCTGATGGACAACGGTGAAACAGTCGCCCTCATGCTCCTCGACCTCTCGGCTGCCTTCGACACCGTCTGTCACCGCACCCTAATCACCCGCCTCCGCTCCACCGGGATCCAAGGCCAGGCTCTGGACTGGATCACCTCCTTCCTCTCAAACCATTCCCAAAGAGTTTACCTCCCACCGTTTCGCTCAGACCCCACCGAGATCATCTGCGGATTACCTCAAGGCTCATCGCTCAGCCCGACACTCTTCAATGTCTACATGAGCCCCCTCGCCGACATCGTACGCAAGCACGACATCATCATCACCTCCTACGCCGACGACACCCAACTTATAATCTCCCTCACCAAGGACCCCGCCAGCGCCAAGGCCAACCTACAAGAGGGCATGAAGGACGTCGCAGATTGGATGAGGCTCAGCCGCCTAAAGCTGAACTCTGACAAAACGGAAGTCCTCATCCTCGGTGTGAGATCGGGCGTTGAATTACCACAAAGTCTAACCGATCTTTAAAGTGAGTTTATTGCATAAATGCCCCAGCCATCAATAATCGCATCTCCGTTATTTATCACCGCCACCAACCGTCTCCCTCTTCCGCGAGCCGCTCTCCAACGGGGCTCGCGCGAAGATTCTCTCACGGCATCACCGTGGAAACCGTCTTCACGCGGCACCGATAAAGTAATACACCACACATCTCCCTTCCCTTATAATGAACAAAATTTTCAACATAGAAGAGTATTATAACTATATGAAAGATCATGAACATAGACCAACAACTACAGTAAATGTTTCCCAAAAGATGATTGCATCTCAAACAGAGACCCCACAACTTTTATCTCATGTATGAAATATTGCTCTAAGAAATCAAAGAATAATACATTCAATTTATAAAATAGTCTCTCAGGTGTTAAGGAATTACATTCAATTTAGAACAAAGTCCTTCAGGTGTTCAGGAGAAGTTTTCCTCCTACAACTTCTTCTTATCCCTTCACACCTAGTATCACCACACAAGCTGTCACTTTGTGTTCTTGACTCAGAATCACTACTGCTTTTACCTCCAATACTTGACTCTGGTCGCACCACATCATTAATGCGAACCACTCGGTTCATGTTCCAAATTCTGCCATCAGAAGTTTTTATAGCATTTTTAAAAAGTTTGATCACTACAAAAGGTCTTGTGAAACTTGAATTTTTTACACACCCTGTGGGTGCCTTAATCTTTACCACATCACCTACAGCAAGCTTCATTTCTGAAACTTTTTTTCTTGCATCAAATTCTTGTTTCCTCTTCTCCAAAAGTCTTAGTTCTCTGTCCCGCCAATCAGAATTATCTAAATTGAAACAATTTTTCCCCCACTCCATCCAACCAGGAAACAACTTGGTATTTGGTAATCTCTTCTTGAACAACACAAAAGGAGACTTTCCAGTGGTGGCATGCAGTGAAAATCGATAACTTGTGATCCTCTTCAAAAGCTCTGTCCTCCAATTCAATGAGTTCACCTTTGCCAGTTGGATACTTTCTTTAATAAATGTATTAAATCTCTCCACCGCACCATTTGTCTCGGGATGATATATTGCTGATTTTTTGTGTTTGATGCCACACTCTCTCATAAATTTCTCAAAGCTATTAGAACAAAATTGTGGACCATTGTCAGATAGCAAAGATTTAGGAAAACCTTCTTTCCTAAAAATGTCCTCTAAGAAACACATTACACTGGAAGAGGAGACATCACATACACTTTTGACCTCCACCCATCTGGAATATAAATCAATTAATACAATCAAATATGGGGTAGAATGTTCACCCGCTAATGGACCAACAATGTCTATAGCAACCTCATCCCAGGGTTTAGAAGGCAATTGCCTACAACACATAGGTACATTGCGAGTCCTCAATACTTTGTCACTTTGCGAACATTGTATACACTCTCTAACCACACGTTCCACCTCCAAATCCATTCCTGGCAACCAGAAACACTCTCTCAAACTTTCTTTTGTCATAACAATTCCCATATGACCCTCATGAGCTTGGTTCATTATTTTGGTCCTTAATACTTCAGGTGGAACCAATCTTGTGCCTCTCAGCAACATGCCGTTATCCACTGCTAATTCATTTTTTATCAAAAACCACACTCTATTTAGTGATCTAAATCTTCCATTCTCCAGTGCTTCACACACCTCCTGCAATTCTACATCATCCTTCACCGCTTCTTTCCACTCTTGCTTAGATATCACCCCGCATGTAATTTCACATACATCAGAGAATAATTCATAGCCTTTATCTTCCTGTCCCTGTAATCTTTTCCCATTCTCCTTATCATCTTCCACAACCAATCTGGATAGACAATCTGCGCTAAAATTCAACGTCCCTGGCAGATATTCCACTTTAAATCTGAATTCTTGTAGAGAAATAATCCATCTCCGGATTCTTGCAGAAATAGAATTCAAACCTTTGTTGCAAAATACCTCAACTAAAGGCTTATGATCAGATAGCACCACAAATTCTGTCCCCCAAACAAAATGTTTGAATTTCTTTAGTGCCCAGTGAATGGCCAATGACTCCCTTTCAATTACAGAGTAATTTTTTTCAGCTCCACTCAAAGCTTTAGATGCACAAGCAATTAAACACTTCTTCCCTTTGTCATCTTGCATTAAAATTGCACCCAAACCCTTCGCACTGGCATCAGTGACAATAAAAGTGGACTTGTCTGGTTTAAAAGCCTGAAGGCAAGGAGCATTATCTAATTCTTCCTTAACCTTAATAAATTCCTTTTCACAATCAGTGTTCCAAATAAATTCCTTCCCTTTCTTTAAAAGAAGTCTCATGTTCGTAGTCTTCTCAGACAAGTTCTTGATGTACCTCCCATAATACTCTACCATCCCCAAAAATGAACTCACTTCATCCTTGGTTTGAGGAGCTAATAATTTTCTTATTGTCAAGACTAACTCAGGTTTGGGTTTCACACCTTCCCCTGTGATTAAATGTCCTAAATACTCAACTTCCTTTAGACCAAACCGACATTTTCTCCTTTTAAGAGTAAAACCAGCTTGACTTAACCTCCTCAACACTAACCTCACACGCTCCCAATGTTCTCCCACTGTATCTGCAAAGATTAAAACATCGTCCTGGTAACATTTCACGCCCTCTACATTCCCCAAAATCTTGTGCATAATGCGTTGGAAAACAGAGGCTGCCGATACTAATCCAAAAGGCATCCTCTTAAATTTAAAGGTGCCAAAAGGAGTGATGAATGCCGTCAACTCCTGTGAACTCTCTTCCAGCTCAACCTGATGGTACGCTGACGTTAAGTCTAAAGTGGAAAAATATTTTGCTCCTCCAATTGTGGACACAATTTCTTCAATATTTGGAAGAGGAAATCTGTCCACTACAACTTCTCTGTTTAGAGCCCTAAGATCCACACATAATCTGATGTCTCCATCTCCCTTCCTTGCTACCACTATGGGTGCCAACTATTCTGTTGCTTCCACTTCCTCTATTATGCCCAAATCCTGCAATCTTTTGAGCTCTGACCTCACTGGGTCTTGTAGCGCCAAAGGTATTTTCCTCACTTTGGCTACTACCGGAGTGGCACCCTTCTTCAATCTAATTCTATGGTTGTATCCTTTTAGACAACCTAACGTCTCCAAAAACACTCCAGGAAATTCAGAGATTACCCCTTCTTCCACACCCTTAACACACTGTACCTGCACTTGTGGTTGTGCATTGGGATTTAATACTACCCCCAACAACCTTTGATGTGCCCAACTTAAAAGATTGTCCCCTTGATTGGACACATAGACTTTTCCTATTAAATGTCTCCCTTTTAGTTCAAGATGACCCTCAAAGTATCCTAACATTTTTATTGGTTGTCCACCATATCCACCTGGACATACATCCATTTTATTCAAAACTCTAACTTTCTTTGCTATTAGGTCAAAGTTTTTCTTTGAAATTATTGTTAACTGTGAACATGAATCAACCCTCATCAACAGATCAACTCCCTCTACTTTCATCACTTCACTTGGATGTTCCTTACATTTCTCCCATGCTTTAACTTGGAAAACCACCTCCTGAGACACTTCTTTAATCTCTTTCATGGTGCTGCTGTTGCCATATTTTTTATTCTTGTTACGACAACATCTATAGTAGTGACCTTTTCTCCCACAGCCATTGCACACCACATTTAGAGCTGGACAATTGCTAGCATTAGCTTTGTGGCCAGTTCTCCCACATCGAAAACATTCTCCTTTAAACTTAAACTCATCATTTTTTTTTTTCAAAATAGTAAGTTCTGTACTTTTTACTTCACAAATCACTTCATCAACCTTTGTAGAATCACCAGTTATAACTTTGTTACTACCTAGTTCTTTAACGCATTTAAGCATATGCTCAACTCCTTTAGCTACCAAAATTACTTCTTCTAAAGGTGGTTCATCCTTTAACCACAATTCTTCCCTTATTTTGTCACTACTGCACCTAAACACAAACTGATCTCTAATTCTTTCATCCACTAAAGATCCAAATTTACAAGAGGCTGCCAATTTTCTCAAACTAGTAATGTATTCTTCCACCGATTCATCTTTCCCTTGTTCCCTTCTCCCAAAATAGTACCTCTCCATTATCGTACTGATTCTTGGTATATAATGTTTGTCCAACTTTTTAATGCACAATTCGTATTCATTTAAATTTCTAGATTCTTCAAGACTTAAATCTGGTAGGTTTTCAAGTACCTCTTGACCTTCACCCCCTACACAGTGCATTAAAAGTGCGTGTTTCCTCTCTGCGCTGAGTGTCGGTCCACACACTCTAGCATAGTGAACAAACATTTTCTTCCATTTAGACCAAGAATATGTAGGATCACCTGGACTGCTTAAGAAAAAGGGAGGGGGTGTTACGTTCTGCATTTTGAAGTAATTAAAATTTTAAATAACTAACACAAACACGAACTGTGCTATTGTATACAGAATCCTAAATCCTCAAATTACTTATATAATTTTTATCAAAACACATTTTCAAATTATCTGCTCGTTTAAACTCATTAAAATTAATCCCTTTCCCAAAGGTGTGCCTGTCACCGTACAAATATACACGACAGGCAAATTTACAGAATTTTTGAAAAACGTGTTTGAACTCTTCAAAATCTCACTTCCAATAGGTGTGCCTGTCACCGTGCAATGTACATGACAGGCAAGTGCGCTTAGATGTAAAAGGTGTGCCTATCACCGTGTACTGATACTGCAGATCTTTCAACTATTAAAACCATCATTTAGAATGGAATCCTTCCTTGAGAATGCAGTACAACAATGTGCAACACTTCCCCTTTAACGTTGTTCCACAACTATCCCTTTAAGTAAAAGCCACGCCTCCAGGAAATCTTGAAATCATTGCCCTTTCTCCTGAGTAGAGAGGAAAACCTCCCCTTTAAAATTGTTCCACATCCATGCCTTTAAAATTAAACTCCGCCTCCAGGAACTCAAATAAATCCAGAGTCTTACACCTCCTCAACACGACTCCAGTGTACTCCCTTCGTTTTCCTTGTTAATTGCTCCTCGCATTGAAAGACTCACGTGTTCCACCAATGGACCCTCGGTTTGCCGTAACAGAAGTTCCCTTTGATGTTGGGGCAACAATTATCCCACCTTCGTCATCCTCGTCGCCAGTGTGAGATCGGGCGTTGAATTACCACAAAGTCTAACCGATCTTTAAAGTGAGTTTATTGCATAAATGCCCCAGCCATCAATAATCGCATCTCCGTCATTTATCACTGCCACCAACCGTCTCCCTCTTCCGCGAGCCGTTCTCCCAACGGGGCTCGCGCGAAGATTCTCTCACGGCATCACCGTGGAAACCGTCTTCGCGCGGCACCGATAAAGTAATACACCACACTCGGCAACACCCCGTCCGCTTGGGACGACTCCTGGTGGCCCACGGCCCTCGGCACCGCACCGACCCCCACAGACCACGCCCGCAACCTTGGGTTCATCTTGGACCCTCTTCTCACCATGACCAAGCAAGTCAACGCTGTGTCCTCCGCCTGCTTCCTCACCCTCCGCATGCTCCGCAAGATCTTCCGCTGGATCCCCGCAGACACTAGAAAAACCGTGACCCACGCCCTCGTCACGAGCCGCCTGGACTACGGCAACACCCTCTACGCTGGGACCACCGCCAAACTCCAAAAACGCCTGCAACGCATTCAAAACGCCTCGGCCCGCCTCATCCTCGACGTACCCCGCAACAGCCACATCTCCGCACACCTGAGACACCTGCATTGGCTCCCATCAGCAAAAGGATCACCTTTCGACTTCTCACCCACGCACACAAAGCCCTCCACAACAAGGGACCGGAATACTTCAACCGACGCCTCAGCTTCTACGTCCCCACCTGCCTCCTCCGTTCCTCTGGCCTCGCGCTCGCTGCCGTCCCTCGCATCCGCCGCTCCACGGCGGGTGGGAGGTCCTTCTCCTTCCTGGCAGCCAAGACCTGGAACTCCCTCCCCACCAGCCTCAGGACCACCCAGGACCACTCCGCATTCCGGAGACTCCTAAAAACCTGGCTTTTCGAGCAGCAAGTGCAAACAATCTGGCCTTTTTCCAATCCAAGGGGATGTAACAGGTTATCTAAATTAGGTCAGTTTGAATCACAGTTTATTCTTAGAGCAGGGTGCCTGAGTCCCAAAGGTATGAATACTGAGGGAGGTTTAGCAGCCTACTTGTATTTTTTCGTACATCTGGCCAAAGTCCCCGAATCCTGTAATGGCTGCCAGCAAAATGTTTCTAATGTTGCTGTCAGCCAATCACAGCATTCGCTCCTGTGGGAGTCTGACTCTTGTGAGAGCGATTTGACCCAAGAGAAATAAAACTCCATGGGCCAGTCACAATTTTCTATTTTCGAATTGGCACTGCCGTGAGACGCTTGCAAGTCTTTTGCTGACCCAACCACCCAGACATACAAATATACTTTTAACCTTCATTTTTCGAAAACTACTGAATGGATTTACACTGAATCAAAGAAAAACAGACTCTGCAGACCAAGATCTTGCTTGCTGCCAAATTTGTTGTAATTCCATTCAGCAGCTTTTGCGTTAGATCTTCTTAAACAAGTCTATGGAAAAAGCATGTGGATTTTGCGTTTGGGATCCCTATTTTTTTCTAGGCACCTGCTTGATGGATCACCCCAAAACGTTCCAAGCACAAACTAGTTAAAAAATAACACCTTTTTGGAAAGTTTTGTGGAGATTCATCAAAAAAGGCATTGCCTATGGAAATGGTGACAACTATAACTACCCAGTGGTGACTGCCACTAGATAGATAGATAGATAGATAGATAGATAGATAGATAGATAGATAGATAGATAGATAGATAGATAGATAGATAGATTACTGTAAGTTGGTGATGGGAATACACTTTGAATCTTGTGGACAGGTCTGAAGCACTTGGCAACCATCATGCTCACTGCAGCATAAAAACATATTTTCCAGCCTCAAATATATTCACGTTTTTTTTTTTAAATGGCACACTGCGGCCAGAGCTACATTCAGGAATTACAGAAGAGACCACAAACGCAGAGGGCATTGCCCAGTGGCTGTTGAGCCTTCAGTGAGACGTGGAAAACCGCCTGTGGCTTGTAAGTGAAGACAGGCCAGGACGTTGCTTATAACAGATGGGGATGTCAGCTAAATCTGGCTGCTTGCAAAGCTCTCCTTCAAAAGAGTGAATGGCTGCTGAATGGCACCTTTATGTAACATAACTCCCTGATGTTGTGGTTTCTTTGAACCATCAACCATAACGTTACCGGGAAGCAAAACATGTCTGTGAGGAATGCTTCTTACTCCATTCTGATATAGCCTGGGGGACATGGGGGCGCCCATTCACAGTGATGCCACAATCGTCTCCTCGTGAGGAGGCAAAACAAATGTAAACCCAGGGCACATTGTATTCCTATAGTTTGCTACCTAATCAGTTTAATCGTTAGCAGCAGTGCTTTAAATGGGCCGGTACTGTCCGGTACTGAGTACCGGCACTTTTTTATTTTGAGAGGGAGAGTACCGGCACATTTCAAGAAAAACGTAATACTTTTAATAGGAGAGTACCGGCACTTCTCAGGAACAAGCAGGTACTCTGGCACAGAGTACCGGCACTTTAATTTTTCCATTTCAAGCACTGGTTAGCAGGTGATACTGCACTATTTATCTTCCAATCTTTCAGACAACCAAAACAGTGAGAGTCCCCACCGAGCACGCATTCCTTCCCTAGCGCGCTCAGGCGGCAGCGACAGTGCAATTATCTCCTTCGCTGCACTTAAAGCCTTTGTCAGTCAAGGAAAGGTGAGAGAAACACTCGTGCGTCCCGCCCGGTCGAAAAAGAAACGCAGTCTGTACTCTCTGTTTTCGGGTCAGATAGAGAATACCCCAGAGTCAGGTAGACACAGTGTGGTACATGTGCGTACTGTTCAGGGGCGTAGCTTGGTCAGTAACACTGGGGCGGGCGTATAATGTTTAAATATATTATACAACAAGCAGGGTGCATGATGGGGCAGTGGAAACGGAGACAAATGCGGATTGGTAGGAGTAGTAAGGAAAAAAAAACATTTTGTAAAATAGCCAATATTTTGGAGTACTTTCAAAGCAGAGCGTGTGTTTTGTCTGTGTATATGTGTGTAAACATTCCTCTTGAAATCCGACTGGCATTTCACAATACCCGACTGAATACACACGTACACGCACCCAACTATTTATCAGAATGTCGATTTATTTTGGGGGGAGGGGATGACACCCCTTGAATCTACACCCCTGGCACTGTTGATATGTATTACTTTGTAAAATGTGGCTTGTCCCACATCTGCATGCCGCTGTAGATTTTAAAAACATGCTACTGCAGCGACATCTCGTGGCCGGCCAAGAGCAAGCGTTTCATTTCTGTTTGTGCAGTCACCACCATTACGTCTTTTCTGTATTGTAGTGTACTGCAACATTTAAATAGTGTTTACTGACCCTGAAGCACTTGCTTTCATGGGTAGCAAACCGTGCAGGGTGTGTGATCTAAAGTGTGTTGTATTTTATCCTGTGTAAGAAGTGTTTCCATGTCAGGCGTGAGGACCATCGAAGTGTCGTCATTGGGTGATGGCATACAGAGACGGGCGTGCAGTTTATGGTTTTCAGTAAACTGGAAGTTATGAACAGCCCTGCAGGTCCCTTTATGCTATTACATAGTCCTCCTAGCCAGTTACTGCACGGGGTTGTCCATTCGCAGATATGTTCTTTAATTTTAAAGTTTATGGTACTGAGTAGACTTAAGTTAAAAGCAGAAAAGTTGGATAGATCTGCTGGAATGGACCTTGTTCATATCAGCCCATAACTAATTGCCATTGTGAGGTGCCAAAACGTGGTAATTTCATACATTTCACATAGCATAATATACTTGCAGATGTTGCTACAGAGCGGTGTACATGCACCTTGGGGTGCAGTGCATAAAACTCAACCTTAAATGGCAGTTTGTACAGAAATGCAGAGCAGGGATTGTGGGGGTGACAATAGAACCTTTACATTATGCATTTATTATTCTACATTTATGTTAAAGCTTTGCAGAATGATGCGTGACAATTGTTTGTTACTTAATAGTGCCAAAAGTCTAGTAAATGAAAAGTCCTCTTTGAACGCTTCTCAGGCTCGTTACAGTCCCGTCTTTTAGGTAGAAACCTTGCCCAAAGTACTTCACTCTTTACGTTTTAATAAGTAAGGCTGTGATTAAAGCAAGTTTGAGGAGCTGTTTTCTGTGACTTTCTGAACCACATGTAATTTAATTTGGCTCTCAGATTTGGGTTCAGAGTGTCCCATAAATCTGGACCGTGACCTGTTTCCATGATTATGACGTGAAAGAATGTAGGATGACAAGGTTTTCAATCGGTGAGCAAAGGTTTCTCTAAAGTGAAATGAGTAATTTTCAGGCACTTTAGACTTTCCCCAGTATGCTTTGTGTACATCGCAGAGGACCTCACAATGAATCATCGCATCCACGTGCATGCAAGCCAACGAAGTGCTTATAGTACCTGCAAGAATTTGTCAGCTTCACCCAAGTTAAGGCACATTTTGACTGTCTGGTTTTGCAGCCTCGGGAGTCTATGAATTAGTTTAGCTGGAAGCCATAAGTAGACAACATTAAAACAGGCAAGGTGCGCCATTAGAGATGCTAGTATGAGTCCCACACGGTGACCAGTTTGGAGGAGCAGAAGACATTTTCGTAGGGAGCAGGGCTCCATATTAGGCTATTTAATCTCAGAGTTGATTTAAGGCACAGACAGGAAGCGCAGCATCAAAGCTGATCCCCAGGTTCCTTACCTTTGGAGAGGTTGTTGTTGGAGTGTTTCAAAGCACATGTACCAGATGAAGAACAAAGAGACGAGTCCAGTCCCTCCCATCGCAAGGATGTCAATTTTAGCTTGGTAAAAGCATTGTTGAACCAGCTGTTCATAACTTCTTTATTATTTATTGAACTTTTTGCATGGCTGGAGCTACCGTCTCTGCAACGTAGCACTTAACAGAGACCTTCAGAGCATGTCAGTCTTACGTTCGAACAGAAAAGAACTTGAAAGAACAATGATGTAATTCGATACTTGACTGTTGAAATGGGGTCCGAAAGGGTGAGTTTTAAGTGCTTTCTGAAACGATAGTAATTTTGCAATTACTCTTTTTTGTGTGCTGGATTACACCCTATTTCAGCGGGGAAGCGTGAGAAACTTTAAGATGCATACAGTTTCACAAGTTTCACAAGCATCTTTTAAATGAACACCCTTAAACCGTCTATTAACCTTGGGTGAAGTCTTCAAACAAAAAGGACAGCCAATACGTTTTGCGAAAGGATCCTGCTTCATCGTGGCAGTTCATTCTTGGGTGATCATTTTGTGAGAGAACTTCAATTATGTATTCAGGCAAAATCCCTAATGGTTACTCAAATGCAGCTCCACATCAGGATAATCTTTCCAGGGACTGCATTACAGATAGGGTCCACCCTTAAGTGTGTGCTCTGGGTACAGACAAGGACAGTCCGGCCCCCCCATCACAATAAATGCACTATTCAAAAAACAGGCATAAACTTGCACCTGCTCTGTGAACAGTAAATTAGTGAAATGTTTAGTGGCTGTTTGAGGCCATCAGTCTGCTTATCACCGAAGGTGGTGACCAGGCCTCATGTTTAATTGGGGGGGCATTGATCTCCCTTCAGAATGTTGTAGTGAATTACTGCATACACATACAGGGGGATGCCAGGAAGGTCCCTGGACCTGCAGTGTCCAAGGAAGTGGTAGACGCGATGAATGATGATGGAGGGTTACAGAGAAGAATATAATTGCATTTGGGTACCAAAAAATTCAGAGAGGAAGCGTAGTCACAATCTGCAAATGAACCAAAGGGCTTAAAATGATAAATATGTTCCTGGAAAACGCAGGAAAAATCCTTATTCACATATTATGGTTTACACTATAGTAATGCCTTTATTTAAGCCAGATGGCCTTAGCACTTCTGAGTCATATGCTGCACTGGTCATTAGTTTGCATACAGTGTATTCTATTTGTGTCAGTTTGCCTCTTGATTAATTGGCTAGTGGTCAGTGGAACCCTGAGTAAAAAAATGACTTCGTATATATATATATAGGGAAATGTGGTTGCTGCAAATCTTGCAAATTTGCTCACAATACACATAGTTATGTTACATTTGATGGCAGGGTTTGTGAAATGACTGACCGCATAACCTGTGAGACTGATTATGTTGTTCATGTTATAGAATGTGGCTGTCACAAAAAATACGTTGGCAGCACTATTCATAAACTTAAAGTGAGATTTTTACAACATCTTAGAGCAATACAAAATCAGGACAGATCGTACCAATTAGCCAAACGTTTCTGGGAAATCCACAATGGAGATTGCAGTTCTCTGATATTTTATGGGATTAAAACTATCACCGTTAATCCAAGAGGAGGGAACAGAACAGCGGAGTTAAGACAAATTGAATCAAAGATGATTTTGTTACTTGGTTCTGAAAATCCGTGGGGGCACAATTTAGATGCGGAACTCTATGTCCATTTATGATATTCTCATTTGACACTTGCATCCGATTTATCCTTAGTAGATTTTCCATATATTGTGGCATAGACCTGTCAAATAAGACTTCAGATTCAGGCCGGGAGCAGTATAACCAGATTTAATGAATAATTTTCATTTTTAATTGTTTAGCTTTGCACATTAGGATTAGCACTTTATAGATTAGAACTGATTGCACTTTATTTAGCACTTTATGACTACAGGTGGTCTGATGGTATTTAAAAAAAAACATCTTTTTCCCTTTTATATGGATATTTATATGGATCTATATGATGTTTATTATATTTATGAGATGATTATATTTTGTCTTCTAAAGGATTAAGTAATTGCTATTAGATTCATTTATGAATCGGATATGCTACTGCTGAGGTGATTGATGTGTCGCTTTGATTTGCACCTATTGTGATCAAAGGTGGACCACACTCACTCTGCAGGGATACAATCTAATTTTGAAATGATTGATTTTTAATGATTGTTAATCAGAAAAATTGATTTGAAATTGATGTGGAGATGAATATTTGAAATAATTGTAATATTACATCTCTTAATTATCTATTTAAATATTGATATTTATTTGTATATAAGCATTATATATGGAAAGGGTTAAAAATATGTATCCAAAAATTGATATTCTTATATTAGGGAGTTACATTTAACCATTGGTAGATATATATGAATATAATTATATGGTTTTGATATTCATATATGGTTGCTTATTAGCTACTGCGAAAGAAAGTAACTACGCTTTAAGATGGCCGCCACGTTTTTTATATATACATGGTGTTGCTGTAATCAAAGAAGGACTACACTAGATAAATTGATGTGTGCAAAAATGTCAGCCAATGTCCAGTTGAAGGCGTTTGCCGAAACGCGTTGAAATTTGGCCGGGACAGCGTGATTGAGATTCATTGTTTTGTTTTTGAACTTCAGATATATATTTTTTCTACAATAAACAGTCAACAAATTTCGATTGGATATATATATATATATTTTTGGGATAATCTTTTCATCTATCAGTTACATACGATCCTTGGGACATTGTGCAGCCGTCCGGTGATTAAAAAACTTTTCACTGTTTTTTTAATTTTATATATATATATATATATATATATATATATATATATATATATATATATATATATATAGTGCTCTTTCTTCATTGTGCTTATGAATCACTCAATCTAACTAACTTCCCTCATTGAAACAATGCAATAATGTGGGTGAAACTATCAGTGTAGTCAAGACTGCAATATTGCCTGGTGTGGTTGTCTGTCCCTGCCACGCGCTATCAGACTTGTAGTATATCAAATACTTTTTATTGCT
Source organism: Pleurodeles waltl (assembly GCF_031143425.1). Lineage (NCBI taxonomy): Eukaryota > Metazoa > Chordata > Amphibia > Caudata > Salamandridae > Pleurodeles > Pleurodeles waltl. The sequence goes on along the minus strand of NC_090436.1, from coordinate 793,808,395 downwards.
TTCATTGAACCTTTTACATTGAAAACTGATACTTTTCAAAAAGGTTAAATTGATTTCTTCAAGGGAAGTTATAATGCAAAAGCTTGGTAATGACATCACAAGAAAGTAGGTAGTTAATTGATGGAAGAGTTTGTTTCAATAAGGTTTTATTTCGAAATAGATTTAACGAATTTGAAAGCATGAATGTGTTTTTGAAAAGTATGGACAACTTTTGAATTCCGTTTCAATGGGTAGTTCACACATCCATTTAACACACATAGGATATTTTGTTTAAATATATTGAATTTTTTAAGTCAAATATTAACATTCGGCTTCTGCTTTTTTTACCATCATGATTTCCACAATATTTAATTTCACCCGCTTTATGTTTTGAAATGTGGTATAGTAACGTCATGCAAAATTCCAATCATTACTTTTAAGCAGTACTTATGAGTAAGGATGGTGTTCGCCCACAGTTTCATATAAGAAGTCTTTCATTTACTAGGTGAAACTGTTTCTTTTAGCACGTTTAGCTTTAAGTCATGATTGGTTCTCTGGTATGTTTTACACTCTTCTTACCTTGGGAATCTTGGAACAAGTGTGGGAATGGTTGAGTACCTCTGAAGACTTTGATTAATGGCCCGACCTAACATTACTAGTGTGGTGCTGATTATCTAAGGTGGGGTCATCTCGTCTCTGTTCATTTTATCACTTGTGTTTTTTTCTATTTGTCTGTGCTAGCTATGGTCGTGGTTTTTAAGCCGATAGCAATATTGTGCTGTATAAGTAAGAACATAAGTTCGAAGGACTTGTTTCCTATCTTTTTCTTTGTAGGTCTTGAATCAGTCCCTTCCTTACATGGACGTCAATTCACTGAAATGTCAGGGATAGCGGAAGTGACATCACACGCCCTTTGACCTCCATTTTTACTCACACACTTACTTACACATACACACAGATTTACGCTTACTTACACTCTCCCTCACATAACCACACTTTCACCCGCAAGCACACACACAAATGACATTTAAAAGATTTAGAAACATTTTTTACTCACCTCAGCTGCCATGGACGCAGCAGCAGCTGCTCCTAGCCGGCGTCAGGGCGTCGACCCACTGCCTCCCTCTGTACCACTGCTTGGCATGTTATAGCTTTTATATGAAAGTAAGCGATCTCACGAATCGTTTGTTTGCATGTAAAAGTTGTAGCATCACCTTGCCAGCAGAAAAGGGCTCTGCTAGATGTACTCCACATGTGTCAGGTGGGAACTGTTACAGTCCAGGCCTCGCACATACACAATACATATCTGACATGCAGAACTAGCATTGGCATAACAAAGGCCCCTGCAACCCCTGAGGTGTGGCGGGGGGCCCCCTCAGCCCAGTACCCAGGCCTAAGAGCATCTGAGTAAGACTGGCAGGGGTTCTCCATGAACTTTGCAGGGGCCCCCTCAAGTTTAGTTACACCACTGTGCACTAGCATCACACAGGGCACCATGTCAGATAATGGAGCTTCAGGGCTTGTCAGTCACAGCCCTCTTGCCCAATCAGAAGTTAGAATATAGAAAAAGGTGTAGCTCTGTGCCTTCAACCTTATTCCAGCTTCTGATTGGGTGAAAACTTGTGGGTCTGCCTCTGGCTGCTGCAGACAGATGGGAGATGGAGACTGGGGGCTGCTTAGGTAAGCTGTAATATTTAAGAGCGTGAGTGTGGGTTTGTGTGCTAGTGAGTGCATGTGTATGTATGTGTATGTGTCTTTGTGTGCGTGCCTGCAACTGTGGGTGTATATGTATGCATGTCTGTTTGTGTGTGATGTGAAATTCTGGCCTGGGGAGGAGGGGTTGACAAGCTAAGCCCGAGGCAAAGTGCTGGAAAGTGGTTTTGGACCCCACCACTTTAATAATCCACCAACCGCCACTGCATGGTAGGGCGTATTCAATTTTTATGACACTAATACTGAATAATAATTTCTTAATATTCACTAGTAGCGTAATAAAAATTAACAGTAAACAAAGACAGTGGCCCTTCAACTGAAGTCCATAAGGACGAGGTGCCACTGTGTTCCTGGCACTGAATTTGCCACCACTGGGGTCACAAAAGCAGTGCCAGGGAAACCAAAGGGCAAGTCTAGTGACCCCTTAATGGCGTCCATGGCCCCTTAGTCCCTCAGACATATTTTTGGTTTTAACTGGTCCTCCCTACCTTACTTCTTATACTGTTTCACTTGTGGCTTCCAATAGTGCGCTACCTATCACTGGGCAGTCACAAGTCATATGATAAAAACCTTTTTCCACTTGGCTGCATCGCTTGAAACCTGTATTAAAGTTTGTGTATAGTTTTGCTATTTTTTTTAGGGTGAGGTAAGTCCCCAGTAACTGGATACTGCTGAGCTGTGTTTTAGCACTAGGTCCAATTCACTATGTGTGATTTCTTTACCCATGCCCAGGTCCCAGTTTTCTTTAGGCGTGTTAGTGGTTTGTTAATGGCTTTATAGGGTTACTGCCTTTTAACACAAATAGAAAAAGTAAAAAATAAAAGAACTTTCAAGAGTGGGTAATACGGCGCTGAGGGCTTTCGAATTGCTTTTGCTCCATAAATTCGCTGCCCCTGTTGAGGCAGAGGCCTGTTACAACAATATGCACTCCTCCATTCTCTCTATTTGCATGTCACAACGCGTACATCTACTGTTCCAAAGTGCACAGCCATTACAGTGGCTCCAGGACACATAAGAGGAAAAACATTCTTTTTGCAGAAAATCGTAAATAAAACTTTTTGCTGGGGGTTGTTTGACATAGTTTTGTTCTGTGTAAAATACAGCTGGAAAATGGACACTTCCTTGTTTTGACAGGCCTGAAATGTGATGAATGGGCGGAGAAAGGTCATCGCGTGTTAATGAGGGCACGCAGCTGTTTTAATAGAGAGAACTCAGTGGCCCGGTGAAAAACAGAAGCTGAGTGACCTTTAACGTTACAGCCCTCTTCTGTCAATGATGAAAGCAGCAAATGCAGGAAAAGTTTTATCAACAGAAAATACACATTAAACAGACCGAAGATCTATGGTTAAGAGCTAGGATCATTTCAAAGTCCGGAACACTGTTTTCACTCTCATACCCACCATACTATTGAGGGTTCCTAGGACAAGGAAATTAATTTTGGTACAAAAGAAGGATAATAGGAGTAAAGCAAGCACTTGCTAAGGTCTGGGTTTAATGTTCTAGTGTGTGCAGCATTAGCATATTAGAGCGAGACACAAGAGAGAAAGCCAGCAGGAGTGGACAGAAAAGGATATAGTTGTAAAGTAGTTTCTCATGCAGGTCAATGCCAGAACGCGAGTGGAGGCAGAAGGATACACATAAACACCCAATAGTATTAGGAGCGAGATGAATGCTCCTGTGACAAAAAAAGTGAAGTCTCAAACCAATGGTTGAAAGAGAGCGGTGGAAGAAAGCCAATGGCTGAAAGGGGCATTCCCAAAGCCCACCCAATGATTACTGTTGGCAATAATCTAAAAGCTGAACTGTCAAAACTCACACTTAAGTATCTTCCTGGTTCACAATGATGTAGCTCTGAAGTACTCTTGGAGTACATTTAGCTAAGTATTACATTCCAGTAAAAAGCCTGAAGTACATTTGACTAACTCCTGATATCCACAATTGAGTCAGTATTAGTACAAGAAAACCTACTCAAACTAAATCTGGCCACAGTTTAAATTGGGGCCAAACTTTATATTTTTCAACTAATAAAATGGGAGAGTTCTTCTACAATGTATGAGAGGTGGGGTTGCGGGGGAACAAGGTATTTCAATAGCATAATTTCACAGAAAGACATTTGGTAAGCGTATTTTCTTCCTAATCTGAATGAAGAACACATTTAATGTTAGCATTTTTTTAGGTCAAAGCCTACTATTTTAAATACATCTTGGGGACATTTAGAAAGCTTCACTGGGAATGTATGATACCCCTGGCTTACCATTGGCATAGTGGTTTGTAACTCACTTTTTATGGGGTTCAGTTTGCTGGCTTTGTTTTAGGATGTCCAGTTTCAGTTTGTCCCTTTAATGAGCAAAGCCTTTTCAAACTACCTTTCCTTGTATTTTTCCATGAATGCTCTTTTTTTACAAATAGGCCTACAAATCTTGTTCTTATCTTGTGACATTTGTTGTACCTTCAAAGACAGAGGTCAAATGTCAGGCTCTGTCTTCCAATGGAGCCTGCTGTTTAGTTTTCTTTCTCTGATTTTAAAGTGAGAGGATTTATGTGACGATCTCGCTGAAGGTGGCGGGTAGAGGAATGGGTGTTTTTTCTAGCACACAACATTTATATGAACTGTGCTCGTTTTCAGAATATATCACAATTAGCAAAGCACAAATGAAGCACATCTTATGCTTATTCTGAAGAGTGTCGGAAACAAATACTTTAATAAGATCTAAACAAATGAATACACTAGGTGATGCTGTTTCCACACATTATCGTTTGTGTGCCTCATAGTTTTATTGGAAAAACAGTATGTCTGTGCAAACGTAATGGTAATTTCAATTGAAAATGTGTTGTCTGTAGTCGCAAGGTGCTGCCAGACCATGCATACTGCATTCTTGCCACTCTACTATACTCTGCACCACTCCACGCCACTTCACTATCCTCTGCACTACGCCACTGCACCCTACTCCCCTCTGCACCTCTCCACTCTATGCCACTTCACTCTACGCTTTTCTATTCTGCTCTGCACCATTATATTCTATGCCAATGTACTATAGGCCACTCTACTCTACACCACTCCAGTCTAGGCTACTCCGCTCTACTCTGCACAACTCCACTCTACGCCACTCCACTTTATGGCTCTCTGCACCACTGCACTCTATGCCAATGCAGTCTATGACAATACACTTTATGCCAATGTACTCTACTCTGTACCATGCCACTCTTTGTCCCTGCACTCCATGCCAATCCACTGTACGCTACTCAAATCTACTCTGCACCACTGCACTCTATAACACTTTACATCATTAATCTACACTGCTCTACTCTATGTCATTGTACTCTACCCTATGCGACTCCACTATATGCCACTTGCCTCTGCTCTGAAACAATCTACTGTACACCACTGCACTTTATGTCGCTCCACTATATGCCACTGCACTGTATGTCACTGTAATGTAAACCGCTGCACTCTATGCTAATGCACTCTATAACACTGCACTCTACTCTACTCCACTGGAGTCTATACCAACATTCTCTATGCCACTCTGCTCTATGCCACTACACTCTATGGTGCTCTGCACCACTACACTCTTCAACACTTTACTCTGCGACATTGCACTCTCTGCCACTCTACTCTGCATTACTGCACTCTTTGCTACTGCACTCTGCAGCACTACACTCTATGTCACTGCATTCTATGCTACTATATGCCACTATAGTGTGCTCTGCACCACTCTACCCCACTGCACTCTACGCTACTCTACTCTGCACAACTCTACACCACTGCACTCTATGCCCCTCTTCTCTACTCTGCACCACTGCACTCTATGACACTGTAGTCTATGTCACTTCACTCTAAAATGCACCACTGTAATCTATGCCAGTGCATTCTATGCCGCTGCATTGTAGTCCACAGAAATCTATGCTGCCGCACTTTCACCACTGCAATCCACACCACTATACTTTGCAACACTCTATGCCAATGCAGTCTATACTAGTCCACTCTACTCTACTTTACGCCACTCCACTCTACTGTATACCATTGCATTCTACTCTACTCTGCACAACTCTACTCTATGCCACTGCACTTTACACCACTCTACTCTATGCCACTGCACTGTACGTAGCTCTACTCTATGCCACTGCACTCTACACCACTGCACTCTATGCCACTTTGTTCAACTCTGCACCACTGTACTCAATGCCACTGCACTCTATGCCACTCTACACCACTGCACTCCATGCCAATGCACTTTATGCCACTCAACACCACTGCACCCTACAATACTCTACTTGCATCACTACAATCTGTATGACTGCACTCTACAGCACTATACTCTACTTTGCACCAGTGTACACCACTGTACTCTGCACCCTCTACTCCACTCCACTCTCAACCACTCTTCGCGACTGCGTACTATGCTACTCTATTCAGCATCATTGCACTCAATGCCACTGTGCTCTATGCCACTGTACTCTACTCTGCACCACTCCACTCTGCACCACTGTACGCTACTATGCAACACTCTAATCTATGCAACTCCATTCTATGATGCTGCATTGTACATTGCTGTATTCTATGCCGCAACACTCTATGCCACTGCACTCTACACCACTATACTCTGTGGTACTCTATGCCAATGCACTTCACATCAGTTCACTTTACTCAAAACAACTTCATTGTACGCCACTCTATGCGCCTCTGTGACACTCCAAAACACAACACTCTTTGCCACTCCACTATATGACACTCTAATCCACTCTTCACCATTCCATTTTGCAACACTCCACACCACTTTCATCTATGACACGAACATTTAGCCAGGCTGAACAGCAGCCATGCTAGTGTACAGCATGGTGAAAACACATTGGCAAAGCTAATAACTCTTGCATAGGTGAGACCTATTGGTGTTCCCAATGCTTTTTATTTCTTCCTATATTCCACACATGCAATGGGAGAATGCGCCTTTTGACCTTTCGCATGCCCTGTTTGCTGAAGGCCACCAGAGGGGCAACACTTGTGTGCTCCAAAACTAGAAAGAGGATGTGAATAGGTCAAGATGTTAGACTTACCGAAGAGACTCCTGTCTGAGTGGGGACTTGGCCTATTCAGGTGTTTACCTAAGAAGTTGTAAGGCTTCCGAGCATCGAATCTAACAGCAATCAAAAAGTGAGCCAAAATGATCAAGCATGAGGATGAAAAATAACTTACAGGCTTCAGGCATGAATTTAAAATGTGTTATAATTAGTGTTATAAGTATTGACGGACAGGTTACACCGTGAGTCCCACAGAAGAGACAAAGAAAAGCTCGTAGGTCACCGTTATGAACCATGCAGACTTATATTGCCACATATTACGGCATTATTTTATGTTATAATATTATTCTGAACGATTACAAAACTTTCTGCATGCTATTTTAGCTCACGTGAAGATACTGGGTAAATCATACAGTTTTTTGCAGGTGCTTTTAATTTTCCATGAGGTAACTACACATGCAAAATATGATTTGACAACTATTACAACTAGAGGAGAAGCAGGGGGCACATGGCAAAATATCGTCAAATTCGTTCTCCACCTCTGAGCAGGCGGCAAATATTGCCAATCTAAAAATTATTATAAGTAAACCACATATCATTGGTCTATGGCCATCAGACCCAGTAGCAGCAGCAACCTAGACAGGATCAACTATCGTCGTATAAAAAGGTTCGCTATCTTAAAAATAATGTCGGGCTTCAACATACACCATTTCCTACAATATTACAATAGGAAACTCTCACAGTCAGAAGTGACTTAAATTACACATAAGGTCTATAAATGCAGTTCACACCTACTCACACTAATTCATAGCCAGCACCATTGATCAAACACACATCTACTATTATTTCAAACCACATGAAATACAAATTCTGATGCAGCTTCGACACTGAGGATGCAACACAGCGAGAACAAGGGAATTGCCACACCTTAAGGTATGCTTGAGCCCTTTCTGAATTCTCACATTATCACTGCACATGGTCTGGATGTGTACGCCATCTTGCACCTCTAGAATCCCAGTGGGGGTGCACTCGAGCCTAACAATGACATTAGCACACCAATCTCCGCGCACCTACTGGCTGTGCAACATTTACTGGCCACTAGTGGATACAGAAGCTCAGTTGAATATCTACTTGTCGTGCCACAGCTGACTTTCTATAAAGAGCTAAGCCAGGTAATGAGCGCCTTACTTACTTTTGCCTACTAAAACATTGTCTTTCCCACAAACGCCAAGACAGATGTCAATGGAAAACCGAGATCTGTGGCCTTCATAGCATTGCTACTGTTAAGGGACAACGGAGTTCCCACATTTGCCACTTGTTGATCCAAGTTCCCTGAGCAAATCTAAAGAAAAGGAAAATAGAGCCTACATTACATTTCACATTGGTATGTGATGCAGGCCTGTTGCAACCTCTTTCGATGACCCCTCACGTTCTGTATCTGTAAATCTAACTTTGCAGTGAGTTGGAGAGGCCTTTACTTACAAGATGGCTAATCCTGGTACAGCTGACAAGTAATCACTGCAGGTGCAAATGGATTCACAAATCCCAAAGGATTGCAAACATAGCAGACTTATTGTGGTGTCCTCAGGTAGGATATGAGCAGAGCATAGTGGTACAGTGTGTTCCCGTCACCAAGCTTTGGTGTAGTATTGGAAGTTTGCCTTGGGAGTAATGCAATCAGACATATCCTGAGCAGCTGTTTACAAGTCATTCTACATTTTACAGCACAGGTGTCACGCCGCCAGCATTTTGAAGAGGGGAGAGAGATTTTCTAATAGGCAGGTGCACTGAGTGAGTTCACCTGCCTGCAGATGGACGTCTGGGGGATCCTTGGGGCCCCCTTTCCCTAAGTCAGAGGGCAGCCCTCAGGAAACCCCCTAACAGTGCGGAACCTTTTTGTGGCACACTGTAAATGTGCCTCCTAACAGCCTGTTTGCCTCTCCACCCACGTCCATAATATAGTTCAGGAAAGTGATCCCCTCATTGCATGGGGATACGTGTATCTGTAATATGTAATTAGGAGATGTTATAATATTGAACCCAGAATCTAACCTAGTGTTTCCAAATCTGCAATACCTCGAAACATGGTGTGTTTCAAAACTAATATTGCACACAAGTTAAGAAATCTATTGTGTGGTACTTCCATACAAGATTCCTGATGAACTCATAATTTAGGGGCACAGAAAATAGTCCACTGGATACAAAACTCATAGATGACAAATCTATGAAAAAGACAAATATACTGCAAAAGTTCCAGATACATTTGTGTACTAAGGGAATGTGAGTGGAAGATCTTGGTAAACCAGAGAAGGAAGATTGGAGTAAAGTGCAAATCACTCCAAGAGAAGTTGAAATATTGACTAAATTCTGTCAGATTCATCAGACTGCATTGTCTTCAAAAGCAGCTGGACCATCTACAAAGCCATCACGGCTTGCACCTGCAGCTTTCTGGATGGCATTATCACCACTTCCTGTGACTCATGACACCCTGATATGCTGGCGACAAAGTGCAAAAAAAGCAAATACACCACAGCAGGCCTTCTGTAGTTATGCTTCTATTTATCTGAAACAATCCTGAATCTGTAATGTCACCATTGTATCCATAACAACAGATATACTGTACTTTGTTCCAATTTAGGAAAGAGCTGAATACACACCTCTTTAAAGAACACTACACAAGGTCTCATCCACTCTGAGAGCCCAGCTTCCCATCCAATCATGTCTTTGGCTGTCTACAATGCTCCCCCACCTATTAACTAGGTTTGTGCTAGGAACATCTATCTATCTATCTATCTATCTATCTATCTATCTATCTATCTATCTATCTATCTATCTATCTATCTATCTATCTAGCTATCCATCTATCTATCTATCTATCTCTCTATCTATCTATCAATCTATCTAGCTATTCACTTAAAAAAACAAAGGTTACAGGGACGTTATAGTTAGGATTTGAAATTACTCACACAAAATCATAGAAATTCAGCAGTTATAGTTATGGTTAGCTCAAGTAACTATAACTTGTGCCCTAAGGTAACTATAACTCATTCCCCCACCATGCAGTTTTCTCCCAAATAATTTTATTGCAAATGTTATATTGATATCAATTATGTTATCAAAGATTTCAGGAGCAATGTAATATGTAGGTAATTAGCAGGTAGTCAGCATGGCGAGTGCAGGAGTTATAGTTACCTTCGGACACAAGTTATAGTTACTTGAGCTAATCATAACTATACTTGCTGAATTTCTGTGGTTTTGTGTGAGTAAATTCAAATCCTAACTATAACATACATGTAAACTTTGTTTTTTTTTTGTGAATTTCTATATAAAAAAAAAAGATATTTCCTTACTATAACATCCCTGTAACCTTTGTTTTTTTAGTGAATTTCTATGGCATTTTTAATGTAAAGTAATTTTAATTACAATACATTAATCCAACCACTGCCAGGCAGGCCTTCTGCTGTGAATGGCAGGATTTGGCTGCAGGGCCTGGCCTGCAGCTGGCCCTTGCTGCCAACCCCCTATAATCGCCCAACCCTGCATGCATAAGTCTCTGAGTAGGTCTGTGAGTGTGAGCATGAGTATCTCAGTGGGTCTGTGAGTGGGTGCATCAGTTTTTGAGTGAGTCTGTGAGTGGGTGCATGAGTCTCTGAGTGGGTCTGTGAGTGGGTGCTTGATTCTCTGAGTGGGTCTGTGAATGGGTGCTTGAATGTCTGAGTGGGTCTGTGAGTGGGTGTGTGAGTCTCTGAGTGGGTCTGTGAGTGCGTGCAAGAATGTCTGAGTGAGTCTGTGAGTGGGTGCATGAGTGTTTGAGTGTGTCTGTAAGTGGGTGTGTGAGTGTCTGTGTGGGTGTGTCAGTAGCTGTTTGAGTGATTCAGCCACAAAGGAACCTCACCTGCTCTTTTATCCAACAAGACTCCACAGTTTTGCACAAAATATCTACACAAGTGGAGTTCTTTCTGCCTCCTTGAGTAAATGTCCAATACGTATTCTACAGTACAACTGCGTAATGGAGCACAAGGAAATGTCACCAGTGACCTTGTGTTCATTTCGGCAATGTGATTGCTCCTGGTGCGTGTTTCCCAGAAATATGTGTCCTTCTATAGAGAGACCAACAATACTACAAAGACATAAATCTCCACCAAACCAATGTCCTTCCTGTTATCTATATGATGTAAGTGCTTCTTTGTTTTATGGAAATGTCCTAGTATTCCTCAGCATCAAGAATGTGCCACTAAAATTGGTGGAAAACGCACTGGGGGCCCTTTGGTAAGCTGTCCATCATCCTGGCAAAAGGCTGGAAGACCTTTGTATACTACTAAGGTAAAGGGCGCGGGGCCAAGTGGGCAGAACGTCCAGGTGATATTCACATTTGCATATTTGTAGCAATTTAAAAGGAGAACCAAGGACTCTGCTCTCACCAAGACAGGACAAGAAAGAACCTAGTGATCATGGTCCCATAAAATTGTGCTTCAATAGATCAATGATGCATTCACCTCCACAAAGGATTTCAGATTGTTTTTCAATATGGAATCTCATAGAGAACACACTTAATAGGGGAGGAGGCCATGTGGCCCCCTCTCCCCAGGCCGATTTTGACCCCGGAAACCCCATCCCCCAGGTCCTGCCCATGTCTCCTGGGTGGCCTTTGGCACCCATTGTGCAGGATTGGAGCAGCAGGGGAGCCTGTGGACCCCAATGGTCCAAGCCAGTGGGAGCCAGCTTTGCTATTGCACACAGGAAGCTGCTAAACATGCAGCTCATTTAGTGCAAGAGCAACTGTTTCATCTCTTTCCCTGCCTGCAGCTCCTGCCGTGCAAAAACAAATACCCATGTCCAAGGGGTGGGCACCCTGAGACATAGCAGGATCTGGTCCTGGGGCTGGCAATCTGTATAATTCCAAGATGAGGGATCCGTGCACCCCACCCACTCCATATTTAGGTTAGCCCTGAGGAGCTGATGTTCCCCGGGGGCTTATGGGGTTCATGCGCCCACCCCAGTGAATTTATGTATCGCCCAGGGGGAGGTGGTGGTCCCCGGGGGTCAGGGGAGTCTGCACGGCCCCCCTAAGTATTTTACTTGAAGCCCTAGGGAGAGGTGGTCCCAGGGGCTCAGGGGGGTTGTTGTGCGGCACCCCTCTTACTGTTAAAATTAGCCCTGGGGAGGTGGTGCTCCCTGGGGCATTTTTAAGCCCTTGGAGGGGGTCTCCGTGTGCACCCTTTCAATTTTTTTTAATTAAACCCTGCATGTCCCCAGTTCCTGGCCCACACAGGGGTTACAATTAAAACGAGTGCGGGAACCATGAATTCTCAAATTTCATGAATTTGCTGCAATTTAAAAAAACAAAAATGCTTTTTTGCCTTGCAGGGATCCCTCTGGAACCCCAAGATCAAGGTGTGTGCGTCAGGGTATTCCTACCATACCCACTTTTCTTTTTTCAATTTTTTTGTGGGACTCAGCTGAAGCCGAGCCCCAAGGTGGCTGCCAACACTTCCTGGTTGAAGTGTTGCCAGCCAATCAGCTATGCAGATCCCTGCATGAGCTTGTTATTATTCACAAAGCCGTAGCGACCACAGATATACAAATTTGGATTTCCTTTAACATCTTGCAAACTACTGAACAGATTTACACCAAATAACAGAAGCACAATCTGCAGAAAAGAATCTAGATTTCTGTCAAACTTGGTGTAATTCTTTCCAGCGATTCGGGCTGTGGTCATGTCCAAAACTGCTATGGGAATTAACATTTGAAACACACTTTTTTTGACCCCCCCTTTTTCTTGGCCCCTGCTTGACAGATCACCCCAAAACTTTCCATGCACAACAAGAATTACTGGCACAATGTTTTTGAAAATTTTGCAAAGATCCGTCAAACGGCACCAAAGATATGGGCAAGTCAAAAAAACTCTTTTGCTAACTATGACAGTTGTCAGTAGGTTTTATATATATATATATATATATATATATATATATATATATATACACACTACCTAGTAGTTATATTTAGGACCTACTTTCTACAGAAGGAATTATTTTTTACTTACCTATATCTTTGGTGCCGCTTAACGAATCTTCACAAAAGTTTCCAAAAATCATTTGACAGTCAGGTCACCTGCTGTCTGGAATGTTTGGGGGAGATTCTTCAAGTGAGGGCAGAGAAAAATGGGGGTCCAAAAACGCTTTTTTCCCATTCATTTATCGACCAACAAGGAAGAGTTGGCAGCCATGTTGGGACTCAGCTAAAGCCGAGTCCCCAGAAAAGATATTAAAAAACAGAAAGGGGGCTAGAGTAGGGACACCCTGACTCCTTTGCTCTGGTGCTGGGGTCACAGAGGGACCCCCCAAGAGGAAATAAGCATTTGTTTTGAAATTTTGCTGTGAGTCATGGAGGATCCGTGGACCTGGCAAAGATTAATAAAAATGCAAAGCCTGGACTCCGGTGCTTCCTAATTTTGGAGCCTTGGGTATGCCAAGTCCTGAGGCATTGTTATTTTCAAAGTCAGGGGGCCTCTGGGTTCCCCACAGCCTGGGGACTGCCACCTTCCCAGGGCTATGATCAAATTAAAGGGGGTGGGTTGCCTGGCCTCCCGCAGCCCTAGGGATTGCCACTTTCCCGGGGTTTTTCACAGTTGTAACTGGGGGCACCTGCCCCTGCAACCCAGGAACCGCCATCTCCCCAGTGTTTAAATAAATCTAGTGTGAGGGGGCCCACTGGCCCCCACAGCCCTAGACAGTAACACCTCCCCGGGGCTTTACAATTAATATAATGCAGGGGTGCTCAGCTCCCCCAGCCCAGGGGATCACCACCTCCCCCAGGCTACAATAGGAGAGTAAAGGGCCTCTGCTATCGCCCAGAACACCCACCCCCTGGGACACAGCTGTTTGTTTTTGCTTGGTGGGAGATGACAGTTCCCATCAAGCGAAAGCAAAAGCAAACAAAGTCTACTTTCTGCAAGAGAGAGCTGTCAAGCAGCTTTCCCTTGCAGAAAGCAGACTTTTCATCTGTCTTCCCTGCACGTAAATATGCGTGCGGGAATACAGATGAAAACATTGCTCCAACAAGCAAGGAGCTGCTGTTTAAAGGAGCACCATGCTTGTGGGAGCAAGGCTGGCTCCCGCAGTAGACAGGAATCAGTAGGACCATGGGGGCCTTAAGGCTACCCCCGCTGTCCCTAAAAACCCCAAAAAGGCACAGACACAGCTGTCAAGGTTACAGACTGCTTATGTGTGACATTTTCATAATTTCAGTGTAATTATGAGTGACATTCAACGACTATGAGTGACACTTTCTTGTGACCAAAATCAAGCAATGAGGACAAGGAAACATAAAAATATCAGAAATTATGCCCATCTGAGCAACAAGAACCTCTAAGGAGATCTCAAAACTGCTGCAAAGCACCAGAAATGGAAGGGCAGTAACCTGCTGCCCTTGTAACCTGATCGTACCGGAAAAAAAATTGTAACCATGATTTTAAACATTAGCTTGTGCCCATAAGACCAAATTTTCCTTAGCATTTATCAACTTACTTACGCAAGAAATGGACAGAGAGCCACAAACACAGGGCAAGAAACAGGTAGAAAGGCAAAAACAGAGGGCAAGAAATGATGCAGTGTTGGGTGGGTATAAGGGCTTGGCCAAAGTGCCTGGCTGGAAGCCAGGCCTTGCGGCTAAACCCCACTGCACACGGCCAAAGGCCGTCCACGGCGCGGGGTTGTGTGGTTATAGGGGGTTGGGGCAGGGCCAAAGGCTGTGAGCAGTGGTGTTTGGATTAGCATATAGGAATTAAAATAACTTTACATTTAAAAAAATCATACAAATTCACTGGAAAAAAAAATAAGTTTACATGGTCGTTATAGTTAGGAAATAGAATTTAAAAAAACATTGAAATTAACTGAAGAAAAACAAAAGTTACAGGGACATTATAGTTAGGTTCTGAATGTATTCATAGAAAACCATAGAAATGCAGTAGTTATAGTTAGAGTTATTTAAAGTAACTATAACTCCCACCCTAAGGTAACTGTAACTCGTACTCTCGCCATACACTGCTAATTACCCCAAATTATTAAAGAAAAAACTGTGCATGGCGAGGGCACGAGTTATAGCTGCCTTAAGGCGCGAGTTATAGGGAGACAAGACACACTGTTAATGACTGTGCTTCTTTCAGTCTGGTATGTTAACATGTTTTATAACACACTATGTGCACTCGAGACAGATCTTTTGGGATGAGGAGGTCTCGTCTATGTTTCACGCACATTCTTATCATTCTCCAGTCAGTATTTGCATATATTTCTTTTGTATGTCATTACACATGTTTCTTAAGCATGGATCATGAAACACACCAGTAATCACGGGGTACATGATGGTGTCTTATCAGCATGGAGACACGTGTTTTTGTGGATTGCATGTAATGCAATCACCATGAAACATTGAGCATGCTTAGGTAGTACATACATTCTGCCTTTCTGGCATTTTAATTCACACCAGTTTGTTTACTCTTGATATACGTTGCTTTCATGTAATTGAGGATTGGTCTGCTCCTGACGTCACGTTATTGTATTTTTTCACAGTTACCCCTGATGAAGGGTTCACACACGAAAGTTTCAGCTTGAACTTTTGCATACTTCACATGACACCACAAGTGTCATATACAAGCACAAGCTCAAGAGAGAAGCAACATTTCGATTGTTCATCTTTTGAAACTACGTATTTTTTTGTGTGGCGTTCAAAGATATGAAAAATTGTGAACATTGTTAAACAAGTATAACCTCCTTTATTATTTTTTAAGTCCTAGGGTGGTGTTGTAGTGCATTCTGGGACTAGTACACCTGGTTGGTATACTAGCTGTATTATAATTGTTCGCGAATATGGGCAGTATTCACTTCAGCACTGCACATTAAATTGCTTCGATGTGAATTAGTTTTTGTTTAATTTTATAAGCAGGAGTACATGATACCACAATACTCTTCGAATTACAGACACACAATGTCATTGAAGACATTACCTAAGCTTCCTTTACCGCGCTGTAGTGTAGGAGATGCACTATACAATTACCCAACAAGGTAGCACTTACTAGAAACTACTCCAATTGGGTAAGCATTCTGCACAAAATGCTGGTGCTCTTCTTGGATAAACACGTGGGCAGGAGTCATTGTGGCACGATGCTCATTTCACAGAAATTAAACCTCAACAGGAAGCACTTACTGATATAAAAAAAGCAGGTGCATAATTATATTCAGGTGCGTTAGTCGTGGTTTAGTTGGACTGATGGAAGACTACATCTCTCAGAAAGCACTGATTGACCGGAACCAAGGAACCTACACTTGTTTGCTGCCTGGAAAGCCCCAATTTGAGGTGCGTTGATTCTAAGGCAGAATCGGATTGCCCCGGAAGCGGAATTGGAGCGCAGTGCAGAGCAGAGATCAGAGGAGATCGGAGGAGCGAGTGTGAGAAGTGCAGTGTCCCAGGGAGCGGTGTGAGGAGTACAGTGTTCCAGGGCGTGGTGTGGAGCGGAGCCGGGAGCTGGGAGTGCAGCTAGTGAAGCAGCCCGTACTAGTGCCTGTACTCACGAGAGAGTGGTGTAGTGAGGAAGGGCTGCTCCAGCGAGGTGCACGGTGGCTGTGGCGGCGATGGTGAGTGCTTCGGGGGCCCCGGTGATGCAGTAACCGCGGCAGCCTCAGGGTTTCCGGCGCTGCCAGTGTTTCTGGGA
Source organism: Pleurodeles waltl (assembly GCF_031143425.1). NCBI lineage: Eukaryota > Metazoa > Chordata > Amphibia > Caudata > Salamandridae > Pleurodeles > Pleurodeles waltl. The sequence goes on along the minus strand of NC_090436.1, from coordinate 793,791,978 downwards.
CCCTTGACTTTGACTACCCACGCTGAAAAAATCGCTGTAGTCACAACTTCATCTGTCTGCTTCGAAGGCGTCCTTCCTTGTGTTGCTGCAGCCAACGCGCAGCCGCGTCGGCGTTCATGACCGTGGTGACAGAAGGAGCTACCTCGGCGCACAATCACTTTCCCGGTCTCTGTGCTATCCCGGCCCTGGCCACGGCCCCGGCCACGGCCCCGGCCACGGCCCCGGCCGCACTGTTGTACATCGCTGCTCCCAGTGGACAGGGGCGGAGGCCAAAGTGGACAAGAGAGGAGGGGTACCTACCCCGAATCACCAGAGCACCAAAAAATAAAAACCTGCATGCACCTGAACGTGCGGTGCCGGCGACACTGCCGAGAAGAGGTGGGTGGAGGACCACGGGCGGTGGTACAACCACGAAGCACCCAGGTGGTACTTAGGAGGTGGCTGGAAGTGGAGTCACCAGGAATCAAGGAGCCAGGAAAAAGAGGTACGAGTCTAGAAAGCAGGCGCAGTGTTTCTTGAAGGCTAAAAAATAAATATAAAAACTTTTTTGTGGCTCACGCATGAGACGACCCACCTGGGCAACACAAACTGATAAGGCACTGACGCTGCTGCCTTTACTCTACGCTACTGCCTTACTCTACTCCTGTCCTGTCACCGGCACAGAAGAAGCCTAGCCAGGGTTGGGTGCAGCTTGTAGCGGCAAACCTGTTTACCCATAGTCAAGGGTTCTGGAAGTCCCAGAGGAAACTCTAGCTGTCCCAGCAGGCCCTGACCTTCAGTGACATCAACAAGAACCAGCAGTAATTTTGGGCAGCATTCGAGGAAACCAGGTGTTCATCAATCTGAGGTGTGGCGGCACATACATCAGGCAAGAAAGAAGTAGACAAGAAAATCCCAAGGGAAACTTATGGACGGCAAGGATGCGATCAGGAAAAGAAAGGGCTTTTCAGCCGCAAGCAAAAAAACAGTAAGAAGCTCAACAAACCCTCCTCTCTGCCCTCAATGTTGAAATGGGAATCAAATATGAAGTGAAAACTTCAACCCTTGATTTGCCCGATAACCCCCTTCTTTCAAAGATTTAAAAAATCAGAGAACATTCCCCGCAAAATACACTTCTTGAAGGATCCCGTGGATGCAATTTTTTCCTTACCTAATGGCTCAATGATTCTACCACATCCAATCTCCACTATAAAAAGTGAAAGCAGCCTGCTATTTGAGCAAGGCGATAAAAGTGAGGTTAAGGAGGAGGGGCAGACTGGAAAAACTGCCCTTGATAACACCAATATATCAATGGACAACAATCATAAAGAAAATGCCTTGGGGGCAATCAGTAACCTAGAATTACTGACCCTCCGGTCATCTTTGGCGTCCCCCGATACTTCCAACTTTCCATCCTCAGAAAATTTAGGTGACTTCTCACAAACAGGTATTCAACCTCCCCTTGTGGTAATTATTAAAGGAGCCAAGGACTCCAAAATAAGTCTACCTGCCCTGAGGCCACAAGAGGCTGGTCAAAAGGGGAAATTGAATCACCCTCCAGAAACTATCCTCACCTTGGAGGACCCTAAAAACCCACTATCAGCAGGACTAAATCTTTCTCGACCACAAATGGATCTGAGTTCTGCCACACACACCTCTAACGGGCCCTTCCTTCATGACATGGGGGAAAATGCAAATAAAGAACAAGCTGCAATTTTAGGAACTCAACTGGATACTTCTGCCCCCTAATACAGTTCCCCAAACGCCTCTGCCACATCAAAGACAAAAATAATTGAACCCGGAACTAAGGAGATAAATTATGAGACTCTATCACCTTCACAAAATATACAAACACAACTGGATCAAATGCTGTTTGGGATATTTTCTTTAAAATTTCGCAACTAACACTGGATGCCCTGTCCTATCAGTCCTCTAAAATGGATGTCCAGGTGGACCTATTGAATGCTATGGCTAAATCAGCATCAGGGATCGATCAGAAACTGTCAAACTTAAATAATTTCATAAAGCGAGCTCAGAACCTCGCAGAAATGACAATAACTGATTGCACTTGTGAGCCCACAATCACCAAGCTGGCTGCACTCCCAGAAGCACTAAATTCAATGATGATTAACCTTAAAGAATCTAAATATGAAAAGAGGGGGTGAAATTTCAGTCGTAGAATCACAAAGGCAAACGGAGGAAATCATCCAAAACGGAAATATGGGCAACAGAGCTTATGGCTACCCTGTGGAAATGACTGACACGGAAATAGAATCCCTGGAAGAATCAGGATCCAGTCAGAAAGGAGCACCAAAGGGAAATGAGCACTCATCAAAATCTCCTGGGATTGAGGAAAGAAGTGAGTCTGAGTTTCAAACAAATATACCCCCCCCCCAAATCTGTGGGACACCTGTTAAGTCACCTACAAAAAGACAAAAGAAAAAACAGCGTAAAGAAATAAATAAAATGGGGGGTGTCTCCATGGCCCCTCCGGCTGTGAGGTCAAGCCCATCTTTAAATCTGGATAAAAGAAATGGTACGTCAATGCCTTGTGTCCCCATAAACAGCAAGATATGTATTTCAACGTCAAGTAAATTATTTCCATTATTCAATTCCCAAACAAGTGGCTCCAGCCCACAAAACCATAAGGGGCCAAACAAACCATACTCAAAGGTGCAGTCAATTCAATGTAAGGACAAAGAAGTCACGCAAATCCCAAACGTTATAGGCCAAAAAAAGCAGGATTCATTGAACATCAATCTACAACAACGAGAGGCGCAAGTCAAATCAAGCCTTTGTCCTGTAATTAACATGATGCCATTTGATGAAGAGGATATAACCATAACAGTTCCCAACCCTGGATATGCCGAGCATTAAGGAGCTCAAACGGGGGCACAAATGGCTTGGCACCAGCCAAAAAAAGAAGAAATGCTTAGACCACTCTCGGAAGAAGAATCCCCAAATAGATCAGCTGCGAGGCAATTTGTTGCAAATTCAGGATGGTCAGATAGAGACTCTCCATCACAGATAGAGACAACAGAACATAAAAGAGCAATCAAAATGGGAGAACTGGGGGTCTCTATGAGAAGCCTTAATTACGTTTCGTCTAGAGACCTCAAACAACTAATCTTGGAACCACAATATCAATCTAGGGGCTTACATGAAATCCTTAATAGAGGTAACATTAAAATTGTTACAAGCTATTCCGGTTCTAAAAGATATAAAATCTTCTGGTCTCCATAGAAATCCTACAGATGGCTAAAAACAATGAAGGAAGATCAAATGAATCAACCCTGGTAACATGGAAGATGTTGCAAGTGCTTGGAAGAGTTGTTAAAGAAGAAATCTCCTTCTTCAAACGGGGAATTAAATTCAGCATACCCAAACAAACAGGCTATCCTGACCCTCTAGAGGATCAAATCAATATGCCAAACCTAATAAATTCAAAAGAGTTAAAAAAAACCTTTTCAGTTCTCAGATCTACAATCGGGAAAAATGATGATCACTCCACAGGATTCCAAGCATCTAGTACGCACCCCTTGCTGCAGCTAGATCTGGGCTGGATGTCGGAAGCAATCCATTTAGAAAATCATCAATGACTTCCGAACACCCCGTCAAGCCTGCTCTTGGAACATAAATGGGGTTAAATCAAATATCAAACAAAAAGATCTGACAAGCCTTTAAAATAAATGTCATACCATCTTTCTGCAGGAAACTTGGGCTACAAACCCATTCGCAATTGACAGATTTATGGGTTTTTTTCCCCAGCAATCAGGGAGAAAAGTTTTGCCCATCCAAAGGGGGGATTAGCAATTTTTATTTCAGCAGGGTTAAATATATCTTGCTCACGATTATACGAGGAAAACAAAGATTTCCTGCTAGTTAAGCTAGACGGATGGAATAAAGACCACTTAAGCCCTCTCTTGTTAATAAATGTATACATCCATCCGGATGCACGATCCAAGAAACACATATCCTCCAACCTGATAGATACAATATTAACTGCCCATCAGGATTTGGGATCCCTGGAGCGTCTAATAGCTGGGGATTTCAACTTAAAACTACTAAACTCCTTCGAAAGGGATGCCCAAACCATCATGCAAGATCATTTATGGGCAGTACCCCAGCAGTCAATGGGGTCAATAGAGTGAGGGAAACTCAGTACAATGGCACTTTCAGTGGTAAAAGATCTTGAGGCCCTTGGGATCAGACTCCTAAACAGCACGTTTCCACAAGATGCTCCGCCGGCAGCCACCTGCTATGTCACCGAAACTCAAGCAACAATTGATTACCCTGTGGCCTCCTTATTTCTTCTTACTCTAATTAATAAGTATTACACTGAAAAATCAGATAAGAGTGACCATGGTCAACAATGCTTGGAGATTGGATGTGGCGTTCCCACATTTAATTGTGCACTGACTGCACCAAGCGACGTTACCACAACGAACTACAAAAAACTTGAATGGACTGAAAAATCAATGGAATCTATTGGAGAATGGTCAATGGCGACAATCGACCCCTGTTATAATGATACATCCAGGGATGCAATAAAAATCTGGTCAACGTTCCTGGATAGATTTGCAGCTGGTCTCCTCACAGCTAGATCACAAAGTAATTATCAAAAGAATGTAAAAACAAAAACACCCATGCATATAAAAATTTCAGTCCACATGCTTAAAGTAAGAAGCAAATGAAACAGACTCCTAAGATTATATAAGGCACAACCAACAGACTTACTCTTGAAGGCTGACCTAAAATATTTAAATAATATTTATTGGAAACAAATATGGGATCATAAACAACAGGAAAATCATGTCTTTTGGGCAAAGGCCTTATATCCAATCAAAAAATCAAATGTACAGGGATTTTGGAAAATTATAAATGACTTCATCAAAGCCCCAATGACCCTGACCAGCTCCAATATCTCGCAATCCGTATGGTCTGAATATTTAATCGATCATTTTGGTGGAAAAAAGGGAACTATCGAAAACCTGGTCGATATAACAAATGAGTCAAGCCCAAAATGATCCATATTAAAGCCCCCCCCACTCCTCAAAAGAAATCTGGAATTTTATCATTTACAACATCAGAAGTTGTACATTTAATAAAGAACAGTAAAAATGGAGGTGCTCCAGGTCCAAATGGGGTCCAGAACGCACTATTCAAAATGAACACAGCCTTTTGGGGAAAGAAACTGGCTCTGACTTACAACAACTGTACAGAACTAGGAGGTAATCCAAAATCATGGAGGGGAGCTATAATCCATCCGATATTTAAAGGTGGTTGTAAATTTTATCCTGAAAACTATCGTTTGATTACCTTAATGGATGTAGAGGCAAAATATTACGCTGGGCTTTTACTAGAGGAACTCCGCAGGTGGGCAACCGAGAATAGTATTATTCCTCCCAATCAGACAGGCTTTGCGAAGGGCCCAGGAGCTGCCACAAATATTCTAACTCTCTCCATTGTCATTGACAAATGTAAACAAAAGAATCAACCGTTGTATCTGTGCCTTGTAGATTTCAAATTTAGATTTTGATTTGGTACTGTGACGCCTTCCATGGGAGAAACTGGCCTCCTGAGGAATACCGGGAAATCTGCTAAAAGCCATCCAGCTGTTACACACAGATACATGGGTTAGAGTTAAGATTGGTGATGGTTCCTTCCTTTCAATGGAATTTGAGGCAAAACAAGGTCTGAAACAAGGCTGTGTGCTGGCACCATTTCTTTTTAATCTTTTTCTGTCAGATCTGACTGCAAAACTAAATAAGGTGAATGCCCACGCCCCTAAACTTGGAGACATGCTTATCTCCAACTTGTTATACGCTGACGATGTAGTACTTCTGAGTCAAACCAAAGTAGGATTATGTCGGCTCATCGTCAATTTATCAGAATAAACTGAACAAAATGGAATGCAAATTAATCAGAAAAAAAACAAAGTGATGGAAATAAGTAATAAAATCTCTAGATTTAAAAAAGGTACACCCAAAATGGAGTACTGGAACAAGTAAACCAATATAGATACCTGGGTGTACTATTTGATGAACAGGGTTCTTTTCTACCTCAGAACCAGGAACTACATCGTAAGGGAAATGCTCTACTGCTTGCCTTTCGCACCTTGAAGAAGCTGCTTAATGGCCCTAGCTACCGTCCCTTGCTGCAAGTTGTTGCAGCCAAACCAAATTAGACTTTAGGATACAGTAGTGAAGCACTGTGTGGACCATCCTAAACAGAATCACTGGGATAATATTTAGGTCTCTATTCAAGTTACCAGGGTATACCTCCCAAGCACAAATTAGGCTGGAGTTTGGTTATTTAAACCTGTGTCTAGCTACGCAATACATTTATATCAAAATCTAGAAACACTTTGAGCTAAAAATCAGCTTTGCCAAGCCCTCTGGATTAGGAGAATAGTTCCAATCCTTAAGCCAAGCCAAGACAGTATTTAGATCAGGCATTAGAAGGGTTGGAAGTATTGGATCTATGGGACTCAAATCTCTTCTATAACACGTTCAAATAAATCTTAAACCGAACAGTGAAGAAAAGATCAGTAATTGTGAATAAGAGCCTATTAGCTACCAGATCACACTCTTGGATGATAAACAAATATAAACTTCTGAAATATCAGCCTTATTTGGAGGCTGGGTGATCAAAAGCTGACAAGGATCTTTTCATCAGACATCGACTTGGCATTATTCCTGGTGATGCCCATCGACCCCCATGAGAACGCACTGAAACAATTCCTCAGTGTAGGATGTGAGGATGCAGGCTGGAAGATGTAACTCACCTGATTTGCATCAGTAACAACTTAAGAAATTAACAAAAAACTCTTAATAAAGGCAGCATTTAACCAAATGGGAATACAGTCCTGTAGACAAGCAGTGATTGCTTGCTTTAATCCTTCAGACTTTGTTTTGAACGCACAATGTACAACGTTTTTATGCTTGATATCTAAAAACTACAACAGGCTTTAAACTAGTATAAATATAACATATATACCTATAGACTTAGGTGGTCATTCTGACCTCGGCGGTAAAAGGCGCCTACCGCCGGTCAGAAATCCTCCATAATCCCGCCGCGGTCGCGGAAACCCGCCACGGTCATTCTGACCCGCAGAAGGCAAACCTCCGAAAATCCGACAGCCACAACAGACCGCCAGACCAGCGGTCGGCGGAAAAGTGGAGGTGACAAAACCTCCACCGTCACGCCAACAGAAATACGCCCATGCCATTACGACCCACGAATCCACGCGGCGGTCTTTCAAACGCGGTATTCCATTGGCGGGACACACCGCCGCGGTCAGAATACACACAAACGAACAAAACTCAGCCACATTGGCCGATTTGAATACCACACACCTGATACACATACACACACCACTCCCACACACACAATACAATATAAAACACACACCCACATCACCCACAAACCCCTACGACCAAAAATTCTGAAATAAGGCCAGAGCGAGACACCACCATCCACAAACTAGCAGCCACAGCCACTCAACACCATCACCCACACACTATCCACACACAAAACAACACACACCACCACACTCAACACACTTAACTACACATACTCCACCCCACACATCATACACACCACCCCATGGCACCCCAAAGACACCCCCGCTTCTCAGACGAAGAACTCAGGGTCATGGTGGAGGAAATCGTTCGGGTAGAGCCCCAGCTGTTCGGCACACAGGTCCAATACACCAGCATTGCCCGGAGGACGGAGCTATGGCAGAGGATTGTCGACAGGGTCAACGCTGTGGGACAGCACCCCAGAAATCGGGAAGACATCAGGAAGCGATGGAACGACCTACGGGGGAAGGTGCGTTCCATGGTATCCAGGCACAACATCGCCGTGCAGAAGACTGGCGGAGGACCCCCACCTCAACCCCCACAATTTACAACATGGGAGGAGGAAGTCTTGAACATCCTGCATCCTGACGGCCTCGCAGGAGTCGGCGGAGGAATGGATACAGGTAAGTTGAAGCTTCACTACTGCTTCCCCCCCACCTGCATGCCAAATCATACCCCAACCCTCACCCCCATCCTCGAACCCCACCCTCACCCCCACCCCCATCCTCACCCCCACCCTCACCCCCACCACCATCCTCACCCCCACCACCATCCTCACCCCCACCCCCAGCACACCTATTCCCTGCCAATGTCTCACAATCACAACCCACACATCCAAAAACCTAGGCCTGCATGCGTCCACTAAGCATGGACACCCATCACCAAAGCATGCCCAATGCATATACACATCCCCCCCACAAGCCACCCTCACCAAAGCCCCCACACACGAATGCCAGCACTTGGGGACACGGGAACCCACAGATACACCCATATGCCACACATTGAAACTATAACCATACCTCTATACCCCTGCAGGACCCGACCGTCAACACACCGCCGCGGAGGGCCCAGAATTCTCCACACCCCCCACCCAAGAGGCCGTCAGCGATGACAGCAGCTCTGTCGACCTGGACACCGATGACCAGCCCGGACCATCGGGGACCTCTGGACAGTCGGTTCCCCTCACACAGGCCCAGGCCACTACAGACCCAAACCCCTCTGGGAACACCAGCACAGCTCCCACCCAGCGGGCCCATGCCTCTGTCTCCAGGGCGCGTCAATCTGCGGTGTGTCTACCACTACAGGGCACCCAGGATAACCCACCACCCCAACAACAACAGGGACAGTGGGCACACCGGCCAGGGGGCAGAGGCCCAGGGAAACAGGGCAACTCGGAGGGCAGCTGTGCGACAGGGGGGGGACGGGCCCAGGGAACCCACTCTCCACGAGGCCCTCACCACCATCATGGGAGCATACAACCGCTCCCAGGAGACGATGGCGACGGTACTGGCCCGGTTCCAGGAGATCCAGGTACTGCAGGAGGAACACTATCGGGGGTACAGGGAGGACATCAGAGCCCTCACCTCCACCCTGGTTACCATGGTAGGGCTGCTGCAGGACCTCATCAACACCAGGACGGACACTCAACAACACCCAAGGGCCCCTGCCACTAGCCTGGACCAAGAACAGCCAACCACCTCCGCCGGCGCTAGTGGACAGGAGGCCCCCGCACAGCAGCAGCCCACCAGACCCCCACCTCCTGCAGGAGAAGAACCACCCCGCAAGAGGGCCCTGAGATCTCGCAAGAAGACAGAGTAGGATGTCAAGACCCCCGCCAGCAAAGGATACCACCTGATGTCATCCCACTGTCCCACATTGTCACCCTGTCCATCCTTGAACTGCCCATGCTCCATCTCTCCACAGGCCTCTGGACAATGCACCTGTGTGACTGTTACTCTGGACTCTGCCATGGACATTCCTTCACCATAGCCCCCACCCACTTGAAACCACCCATCCCATTTTGAGCACTTAAATAAACACCTATTTTGCACAAAACTATCTGGAGTCTGGCTGTGATTTCAAAATATTGTAATTGACATGACAGTGCAAATATGTCCTTGTACATAGTGAAGTCAACAAACAGCTGCCACAAAGCTGTAGTCCATGGGGAAACGAAGCACAGGACTCGTAGTGGGGACCCCAGATCTGAAATAGGGAGGGAAAAGCCACAACTCAGTCATCATACACTGGGGCAAATAGACAGGCAGCAGAGATGCAGGAGAGTAGTTCAGATTTACTAAATTATCTTTGAATTGTTACCTGTGTCCTATTGGAAGTACTGTTCAATGATTCTGTCCCTGTTGTCTGTTTCAGCCCCGTCGTCTTCCTCCTCGTCACTCTCCTCAGGTTCCACCGCTGCCACAACACCACCGTCTCGACCATCCTCCTGCAGGAAAGGCACCTGGCGGCGCAAAGCCAGGTTGTGAAGCATGCAGCAGGCCACGATGATGTGACACACCTTCTTAGGTGAGTACATTAGGGATCCACCTGTCATATGCAGGCACCGAAACCTGGCCTTTAGGAGGCCAAAGGTGCGTTCGATCACCCTCCTAGTACGCCCATGGGCCTCATTGTACCGTTCCTCTGCCCTGGTCCGGGGATTCCTTACTGGGGTCAGTAGCCACGACAGGTTGGGGTACCCAGAGTCCCCCAATAGCCATGCACGGTGTCTCTCTAGCTGTTCCATCACGTAAGGGATGCTGCTATTCCTCAGGATGTAGGCGTCATGCACTGACCCTGGGAATTTGGCATTTACATGCGAGATGTACTGGTCAGCCAAACACACCACCTGGATGTTCATTGAATGGTAACTCTTTCTGTTCCTGTACACCTGCTCCCTGTCTCTTGGGGGAACCAAAGCCACATGGGTCCCATCAATGGCACCAATGACGTTGGGAATATGTCCAAGGGTGTAGAAATCACCCTTCACTGCAGCCAATTCGCCCACCTCAGGGAAAATGATGTAGCTCCTCACGTATTTCATCAGGGCAGACAACACTCTGGATAACACCTTCGAAAACATGGGCTGAGACATCCCAGAAGCAATTCCCACTGTTGTCTGAAATGACCCACTTGCCAAGAAATGGAGTACTGACAGGACCTGCACCAGAGGGGGAATCCCTGTGGGTTGGCGGATGGGGGACATCAGGTCGGGCTCCAGCTGGGCACACAGTTCATGTATAGTGGCACGGTTAAGACGGTAGGTCAGGATAATGTGGCGTTCTTCCATTGTCGACAGGTCCACCAGCGGTCGGTACACGGGAGGATTCATCCGTCTCCTCGCCAAACCCAGCGGACGGTGCCTAGGAAGGACAACATGGAGCACACAGTCAAGCAACCCACAGGTACGTACTCACAGCTAGCACAGTAAACGATTCTCTATGCAGTGAATGGCGTGTCTGAGTGGCTATGCAAGGCCTAGGCCTGTGTGACGCAGTTGAAATTGAGCCATGTGGACCCTCGAAATGGCGGCTGCCTGACCTGTGAAGTGTGACAATGGGATGTGAGGTCAATGCGCTGGCGTGGCACACCGCGGCGGGCGGCGGGCGAAGACCGCGGCGCGAAGCCGCATTGGTTAACATTGAAGCCTATGGGTTTCAGGAGCCAATGGCGAAGGGCGCCGGCGGTGGCGGTACGCACCGCCGCGGTACGCACCGCCACGGACGTGACCGCCATTTTCTATCTACTTATCCACTTGCGACTTGAACTTTCACAGGAGAGGACCTATACTGCAAGTGTTGCTGTGACCTCGGTCTGGAAGGGACAATGGCTGCTGCGCCTGGGGAAAGGGCCCCTGCCTTCACTGGAGAGGAGTTGGAGAAACTTGTGGATGGGGTCCTCCCCCAGTATGCGCTACTCTACGGTCCTCCAGACCAACAAGTGAGTTTAATTCAATCTGGATTTGGGGCCACTGGCTGGCTTGGGGGCCTGGCGGGGGGCCTGGCGGGGATGGGGGGGCATGTTGGGGCTGGCGGGGGGCCTGGCGGGGATGGGGGTGCATGTTGGGCCTGGTGGGGGGCATGGCGGGGGGCCTGGCGGGGATGGGGGGCGTTGGGCCTGGCTTGGGGGCCTGGCGGGGGGCCTGGCGGGGATGGGGGGGCATGTTGGGGCTGGCGGGGGGCCTGGCGGGGATGGGGGGGCATGTTGGGGCTGGCGGGGGGCATGGCGGGGATGGGGGGGCATGTTGGGGCTGGCGGGGGGCATGGCGGGGGGCCTGGCGGGGATGGGGGGGCATGTTGGGGCTGGCGGGGGGCCTGGCGGGGATGGGGGGGCATGTTGGGGCTGGCGGGGGGCATGGCGGGGATGGGGGGGCATGTTGGGGCTGGCGGGGGGCCTGGCGGGGATGGGGGGGCATGTTGGGGCTGGCGGGGGGCATGGCGGGGATGGGGGGGCATGTTGGGGCTGGCGGGGGGCATGGCGGGGGGCCTGGCGGGGATGGGGGGGCATGTTGGGGCTGGCGGGGGGCCTGGCGGGGATGGGAGGGCATGTTGGGGCTGGCGGGGGCATGGCGGGGATGGGGGGCATGTTGGGGCTGGCGGGGGGCATGGCGGGGTGCCTGGCGGGGATGGGGGGGCATGTTGGGGCTGGCGGGGGGCATGGCGGGGATGGGGGGGCATGTTGGGGCTGGCGGGGGGCATGGCGGGGGGCCTGGCGGGGATGGTGGGCGTTGGGCCACTGGCAACGAAAATGCAGACAAACTTGAACGTGGTATTTCTCCCTCCCTGTACGTGTCACATAGGTCTGCGCCCATGAGAAGATCGGGATTTGGCGTGCCATCGCCAAGGAAGTCCGGACCCTGGGGGTCCACCATCGACGGGGCACCCACTGCCGCAAGAGGTGGGAGGACATCCGCCGCGGGACCAAGAAGACCGCCGAGTCTCTGCTGGGGATGGCCTCCCAACGTAGGCGGGGTGCCTGCCGTCAACTGACCCCCCTGATGTTCCGGATCCTGGCGGTGGCCTACCCTGATTTGGATGGGCGCGTGAGGGCAGCACAGCAGACACAAAGGGGTGAGTACAAGCATTATCTACTCTGTTGTCGCGCAGTGGAGGTGTCTGGGTGGGGGAGGAGGGCTGTGGGTCCCCCTAGGCCAGGGCGATATCTGTAGGCTGGGCACCCCCGTAAGCCCCTGTGTCCCCAGCCACCACCCTCAGTAGTTTGTCAGTACAGCCATCCCTGGGCCGTGTCATCCATGGGTGCAGTTGTCAACTCTAGGCGTGTAGGGCATGTTCCACGGAATGCGTAGCGGACCCCAAGTGCGCAACTTAGTGCAGGGGGCATCTGTGTCTGTCATGTCCGCTAACTGTACCGGAGATCCATGTACTCAATATCCCTTTATTTCTCTCTCCCCCCCCCTTTTTGTTTGTCTTTCTGTGCTTGTGTGCATCAGCATCATCAGGCGGAGGAGAAGTGGCATCAGGGCAGGAGGGAGCTGCATCTCACATGGCCCAGGAGGGCCATGCCACAGAGTCAGACTGGACCAGTGAGACGGAGGGCGAGGGGAGCTCCACAACGGGGACGACTGGACCCTGCAGCGACACGGACACGTCCTCGGAAGGGAGCTCCCTTGCGGGGGTGGCACCATCCGTGCCCCCCGCCATTACAGGTACAGCCGCCACCCAGCGCACCATCTCCGCCCTCCCAGAAGCCCCTCAGCGTTCGCCCCGTGCCCGCTCTGCCAGGAAGCCGGGCATTTCCTTTGCCCCAGGCACCTCAGGCCCTGCCCCTGTTACCCCCGCTGCCCTCAGTGAGGAGGTCATTGACCTCCTCCGAACGCTCATTGTTGGGCAGACTACCCTTTTGAATGCCATCCAGGGGGTGGAGAGGGAGGTTCATCGCAGCAATGCGTACCTGGAGGGCATTCATTCGGGTCAGGCTGCCCATCAGCGATCGTTCCAGGCTCTGGCCTCAGCACTGACGGCAGCCATTGTCCCTGTCTCCTGCCTCCCTGTACTAACTCCCTCCTCCCAGTCTCCTGTTCCTCTGCCTGTCCCACCCACACCATCAGACCAGCCTGCACACACCTCAACACCCAAGAGAAGCTCATCCAAACATAAGCACCACAGATCACGCAGACATTCACACACGCAACATTCCGATGCAGACATGCCAACAGTCACTACCACCTCTGTGACCCCCACCTCCTCGTCTCCCTCCTCCCTCCCTGTGACGTCTACACTCACACCTCCATTCACCTCACCATCAGCCAGTGTTTCCATCACCAGCACACCCTCCACTCCAGTCCGCACACGTGCAGTCACCACCCCCACTGCCATTTACACGTCCCCTGTGTCCTCTCCCACTGTGTCTGTCACCCCCTCTTCCACACCACACAAACGCAGCCACCCACCCACCCAACAGCCATCCACCTCACGACAGCCTATCCCTCCTGCACCTGCACCCAAAGACAGCAAACGTGACTCACCTACAACCACATCCTCTCCCTCCACTCCCATTCCCACTGTACCTACCACTCTCCATTGTCCCAAGAAACTCTTCCTCGCCACTGCTAACTTCTTTCCTGACCCTGAGCCCCCCCCTCCTTCTCGTCGGGGTAAGAAGAGCACCTCAGCCACCACCAGCCCTGCAGCCCCCTTGACAAGGGTGCAGGGGTATTGGAGCCCACCAGCCCGCATGTCTGGATCTTCGCCCAGCAGCAAGGGGACAGCCAGCCCACCCCCTGGGAAGAGGAGCAGAAGGCGGAAGGGGCGCCGCAGGAGCCCGGCTTCTACATCCCCCCCGGACACCACCCAGAGACAGTCACCAGCCACAGCTCCAAAGGGAGGAAAGGGCCACAGACTCCCTACTAAGGAGGGCAAGGGCAGCAAGTCGGAGAGGTCAGGCTGCAGGCCTGCTGCCCAGGAGGAGCCCACCACCCCCATAGCCGCTGCCCAGGGAGGACCCAGCCCAGCTGGCCAGGAGGGCCCCACCACCCACAGCCCAGGTGGGCATTGAAGGAGCACCATCCCCGCTGCCCAGGAGGGCACCACCAGGCAATGAGCAGTTGGCCATAGACCGGCCGCCGTCTCAAGCACCGCTGAACTGGGCCCCGCCGTCTCAAGCACCGCTCCGCTGGGCCCCGCCGTCTCAAGAACCGCTGAACTGGGCCCCGCCGTCTCAAGCACCGCTGAACTGGGCCCCGCAGTCTCAAGCACCGCTCCGCTGGGCCCCGCCGTCTCAAGCACCGCTGAACTGGGCCCCGCCGTCTCAAGCACCGCTGAACTGGGCCCCGCCGTCTCAAGAACCGCTGAACTGGGCCCCGCCGTCTCAAGCACCGCTGAACTGGGCCCGCCGTCTCAAGAACCGCTGAACTGGGCCCCGCCGTCTCAAGCACCGCTGAACTGGGCCCCGCCGTCTCAAGCACTGCTGAACTGGGCCCCGCCGTCTCAAGAACCGCTGAACTGGGCCCCGCCGTCTCAAGAACCGCTGAACTGGGCCCCGCCGTCTCAAGCACCGCTGAACTGGGCCCCTCCGTCTCAAGAACCGCTGAACTGGGCCCCGCCGTCTCAAGAACCGCTGAACTGGGCCCCGCCGTCTCAAGCACCGCTGAACTGGGCCCCGCCGTCTCAAGAACCGCTGAACTGGGCCCCGCCGTCTCAAGCACCGCTGAACTGGGCCCCGCCGTCTCAAGCACCGCTGAACTGGGCCCGCCGTCTCAAGAACCGCTGAACTGGGCCCCGCCGTCTCCAGCACCGCTCCGCTGGGCCCCGCCGTCTCAAGCACCGCTGAACTGGGCCCCGCCGTCTCCAGCACCGCTCCGCTGGGCCCCGCCGTCTCAAGCACCGCTGAACTGGGCCCCGCCATCTCAAGAACCGCTGAACTGGGCCCCGCCGTCTCAAGCACCGCTGAACTGGGCCCCGCCGTCTCAAGAACCGCTGAACTGGGCCCCGCCGTCTCAAGCACCGCTGAACTGGGCCCCGCCGTCTCACGCACCGCTGAACTGGGCCCCGCCGTCTCAAGAACCGCTGAACTGGGCCCCGCCGTCTCCAGCACCGCTCCGCTGGGCCCCGCCGTCTCAAGCACCGCTGAACTGGGCCCCGCCGTCTCCAGCACCGCTCCGCTGGGCCCCGCCGTCTCAAGCACCGCTGAACTGGGCCCTTCAAGGCAAGACCCTCTGAACTGGGCCCTTCAAGGCAAGAAGCGCTGAACTGGGCCCTTCAAGGCAAGAAGCGCTGAACTGGGCCCTTCAAGGCAAGAAGCGCTGAACTGGGCCCTTCCAGGCAAGAACCGCTGGCCCTTTGGCAGACGTGGAAGGGCAGGATCTGTCTCGGGCAGGGCTGCAGGATGTCCTCTGGCCAACATGCCTCCTCCAGTGGCAGTGGGGTCTGTTATGGACTGTTTGGACTGTGGCTTTGCTCTCCCCAGGATGGCCCAGTGGGCAGGCCACCCACTGTATGGACTGTTTGGACTGTGGCTTTGCTCTCCCCAGGATGGCCCAGTGGGCAGGCCACCCACTGTATGGACTGTTTGGACTGTGGCTTTGCTCTCCCCAGGATGGCCCAGTGGGCAGGCCACCCACTGTATGGACTGTTTGGACTGTGGCTTTGCTCTCCCCAGGATGGCCCAGTGGTCATGGAGTCCCCTCGTGGATCTGGCGTTGTGTACTCAAGTGGCTGAGGTGCCCCCCCTTCCCTTCCCCCTGAGGTGCCTGTCCTATTTTCTTTCTGATGCCCCTGCAGTGTTCTCTCCGTGGAGTTCTTGTCGTGGGACTGGGCCTTGCCCCTTTGCACAGGACCCCTGTGGTCCACGGACAGTGGTTGGACTACATTTAGTAGCTGTATATATTTTGTACATAGTTTATTTATTTATTGGGATTACTGGTGTCCATATTTCAATATATCTGCCCGTTTATGATCTCTTCTTTTGGTCTTTGCATTATTTCGGAGGGGGGGGTTTGTGGGTTGTGACAGTGATCTGTGGGAATGCATTGATGTGTGTGTTGTAGTGGGTATGGGTGGGTGGGTGTGTGCCGGTAATCTTTTCCCTCCCCTGTGTCGTAGGTGCAGTACTCACTGATGTCTTCCGCGCCGCCGGGCGTGCTCCTGGTACAGGAGCAGGTATAGGAGTGCGGGGATGACCTGCAACTCGGGTTCCATACTGCCGGAATCTCGCGTGGAGTGCGTAGAGGTGAGCGTTTTCCCGTTCGTAGTCTGTTTCCGCCGTGTTTTTATCGGCGGTGCTCCCGCCCCGGAAAAGGTGGCGGATTGGTGGGTCGTGATAGGGTGGGCGGTACATTGTCTGCCGCCTGGCTGTTGGCGGGGACCGCCGCGCTGTTTGTTTGTGCCGCCGTGGCGGGCGGAGTGTTAATGCGGCGGGCTGTGTTGGCGGTTCCCGCCAGGGTCAGAATTGCATATTTTGGACCGCCGGCCTGTTGGCGGCTTGGCCGCCGCATTATCACCGACCGCCAGGGTCAGAATGAGGGCCTTAGAGTCCTGAACTGATTATAGGGAAACATTTTTTCGTTCCTCACTTTACATAAAATTAATCAGACCTAAAATATACCTTTATAGTCTTTACGATAATCTGTATAAAGATGTGGATACACGGAAAAAGATGTATTATACAACTAACACTATACGGAAATAAATATAACCATAGAAATAGGGGGTTGCTGCCAGTAACAACAATTAATAAATTTACTCTTCCATTTAACATACAATAGGAAAGTCACGGTTAGACATGCTGGACTGCACGTCTACATCAGGAAGGGGTTTTAGATTAAAATGGGAAGTCTCAATCTTTTTTAAAGTATAAGGTAGGGTATGTACATATTTGTATTTTATCTATTTTTTTAAAAGTGCATGTATGATGCATTGGCTTTAATTAACTATGCATTTAAATTAAACTTGAACTTGAAGCTCCACTTCTGTAAAGCACTAATCATCCAAATTTCTTGCTCTTGGTGAAGGCAAACCAAATGTTTTTCTCTGTATTTCGACCTTGAAAACCTTGAAGGAGGTGTTTTCATCCTTGCATTTTTTTAACGCAATATTTCATGTAGTGACTGTGACGGGTAGGTTAATTCTGTTCAACTGCTGCTGAGTTGGGTGGTTAAAGGGGGTTGGCCAAAGGCCATCCTCCACCGCGCATAACCTTTGGTGGGTGGTTCAATGTTTAGTAATTAAAAATACTTTATATTAAAAACAAATATAGAAATTCACTGAAAAAAAATGTTTCAGGAATGTTATAGTTAGGAAATAGAATTTAAAACACCATAGAAATTTGCTTAAAAAAACAAAGGTTAGAGGTATATTATAGTTAGGTTCAGCTGTTATAGTTAGAGTTATTTCAAGTACTCATGCCATTAGGTCACTATAACTCATTCCCTGCCTGGGAGAGTGCAGATGGGCAATACACATTTAATTCCTTGCCCATACTCACCCGAGCAGGGAACAAAGCTTTTTTCTCCACAGACAAGAGCAGAGAAAAATGCTGTTCTTGTCTGGGCGGGAGCAAATTAACAGAGCTGGATCCCACTTCATCCAGAGTAGTTGTTGTCAGGGGAGGCAGGCAGTGGCTGCTGGGGTGATGGGGCTCCCCTGAAGGCCCCCAACTTTAAAAAAATGGTGCGAGTGCCCTGAATGAGCAAAAAAAACATAGAAATTCAACAAAATTTTAACTTGGGTCTCGGCTGAGTTGAAAGTCCCAAGATGACTGCCACCACTTCCTGGATGAAGTTGTGGCAGCCAATCAGATCTCATTTTGAGATCTTTCGGATCCACGAAGGACTCACGTCTCTAGAAATGACTATTTCTTTGTCCTTTAATAACTCCAAAACTATTGAATGGATTTACATCAAATTAGAAAAAGGGCTTGTTCTGGACCAAAAGCTAGCTGTCTGTCACATTTGGTGTAACTCTGTCTGGCGGTTCAGACTATAGTCGTGTCTTAAATCCCTATGGGAAATTGCATGGGGAAAACGCATTTTGGGACCCCCTTTTTCACAGCCCCACTTGATGAATCATCCCAAATCTTTCCACACAGCAGCTGAAGTGAGTTGCATACTAGTTTGGAAAAAGTCTGTGAAGGTTTGCGAATAGCACCAAAGTTATTACCAAAACAAAAAACACTTTGTCTATGGAAATTAGGTCCTATAACTACCTACTGGTAACAGCAGTAGGCAACAGATATATATATATACATATATATATATATATGGAAAGAGGGAGAGAGAGACAGCATGGTTCTGCTCTCAGCTGAAGTAAATACTTATCAGCTTACTCCTGTGAAAAAGATTGTGAGGAAAGAAATGTGTCAGTATTGCCTATTTTAATTTAAGATTAAGGACTTGTCAGATGCTGTCAGAAGGAGAAATTGGATTTACTGCCACTCTGTGAGTGCGACTTGCCTTTCTTCAAAGAAGGGAATTTGAAATATATCAGTGGCTTGTTTCTACCGCAAAGTTTGCACCACCAGTGAAGAGCGCCATTTGCCTAGCAAGAGGACCAGTTTGTTGGCTGCTGCCACGGATTACTGTGGAAATGGGTTCGAACAGCCCCGAAAAAGGACTGTATAGGAGCAAAGTGTGCAGTAATTAATTGTACAGAATGAGAGAATGTTCAAATAATGACATTGACCACTGGAGGGCTCTCAAATAGATGCTGAGGACCACGAGCCCCAGAATGCATTGTACTTGTAACCCATCAAAGGGGAATCCAACAGTGGTCAGAATTTTGAAATGGTGAAAACTGCTACTGTGATCCTTAATTGTTAAATGAACATTTTGGGCCAGATTTACAACAAGTGGTGCTGTGTCACTTCTAAAATGTGCCACATTTACAATAATATGATGCACCCCTGTGCTTCCCTCTGTGGTGGTGCTAAAGTTGCTTCCAAGCTCTAACACAGCTACCCTTGCGCCATGGTGCAAGGATGGCTGCGTTGAGGAGGAGATTTTTTTGTACAGGAAGGGTCACCTTCCTGCACAAAAACAATCTTCTATTGTGATTTGCTCTTTCTATGTGCAAGGCAGAAAGCAGCACACCTAGAAAGAGCAAAAATCGAGGAGAAATGAAGGCATTTCTCCTCAATGCACCAAGCAAATGCCACCCCTGAGGTGGCGTAAGATTTTGGTGGTGCCTCAGATTTGCAAAACCTCATAAATCTGGGGTAGCAACTGTTTGAAATGGGGTCTCTGGTTGGCAGTCAATTTGCACTCTGTCCAAGGCAGAGAAAAAGGGAGTTGTTGTTAATGCAAGCGTGTTCTGCTTGCGTTAACAACGTAATCGTTGTTCCGGAGTCGTCGTTCTGGACGTTTCCCTGCCCAGAGTACCAATAACAACAAAAAGAGAGTCCAGCACACAGTTAAAGCATGGGTGGCAGAGGCAAAAAAGACAGGGGAGACCACGCCAAGGATGCCAAGTCTAACATGTGTCTCCCTTTGCCGAAAGTAGGGAGAACAACCCAACCTCATGGGAGTTCTCATCATTAAGGCGGAAGAATGTGGACAGACCATCAGCATTGCTGTGTTCTGTTCCAGGGCGGTGTTCCACTGTAAAAGTCCATTCCCTCTAGGGAGATAGACCGCCTCAGCAGTTTTGGGTTCTCACCCCTCATCTGCATTACCCATCTGAGGGGCCTGTGGAGTGTCAGAACTCGGAAGGGAGTCTCAAACAAGGAGGGTCTTAACGTCTTCAGCGCCCAGACCACAGCAAATGCTTCACTCTCAATTGCACTCCACCTATGTTACCGGGGTTGCTTCTTGGAGATTAACTTAGTCAACGGAGCAACAATGGTGCCATACCCCTTAACAAACCTCCTATAGTAGCTTGTGAGACCTAAAAAGGCTCTCACCTCAGTCTGGGTCTTGGGGGACTCCCAGGCCAAAATGGTATCAATCTTTGGCTGTTAGGGTGCTATCTGGCCACTCCCCACCTGGTGTACCAAGTACACCAGAGAACCCTGCCCTATTTGGCACTAATTTGCCTTAATAGTGAGGCCTGTCTTCTGCAGGGCCTCTAACACTTTGCAGAGGGGTTGCAAGTGTTCCTCCCAAGTAGGGCTGAACACAGCAATGTCATCCAGGTAGGCAGCACTGTAGTCCTCCAGGCCAGCTAAAACCTGGTTAACCAACCACTGAAAGGTGGCAGGGTCATTTTTCATCCCAAAGGGCATCACCCTAAACTGGTAGTGCCCATCTGGGGTAGAAAATGCAGACCTCTCCTTGGCCCCCTCAGTCAGGGCAATCTGCCAGTATCCAGACGTTAAATCAAATGTGCTGAGATATTTGGCAGCCCCTAACCGATCAATGAGCTCATCAGCACAGGGGATGGGGTGCATGTCAGTCTTCATGACTGCATTGAGTCCATGGTAATCCACACAGAACGTGAGTTCTGGAGTGGAACCAGGAGTAGCATCCTTTGGGACCAAGACCACAGGGCTGGCCCAAGGGCTAATGGAAAACTCTATAACCCCTAATGATAATATTTTGGACACCTCATCTTTGATGTTAGCACTGATCTTGGAAGTCACCCTGTAAATCTTGTGTTTTACAGGTGGACTGTCCCCAGTGTCCACATGATGTGTACACAAACGAGTGAACCCTGGGACCAATGAAAACAATAAGGCAAACTGTCCCAACACCTGGCGACAGTCCCTCTGTTGCTCGTGGTCAGTGAGGTGGACAGGTTCACGCCCTCCACAGACCCATCTTTCTCCTGAGTAGACAGAAGGACAGGAAAAGTCTCACTCTCTTCCTTCACCCCATCATCTGTTGCTAGGAGATTTGTCAACTCAGACCTCTTAAAGTGAGGTTTGAGATGGTTCAGATGCAGGACCCTCAAAGGGTTCCTGGGAGTCAGCAAGTTCACCAGGTAGGTGGCATCACTCTTGCACTCCACCACCTAAAAAAGGCCCAGTCCACTTGTCCTGGAGAGCCCTAGGCTCCACTGGGGCCACCACTCACACTTTCTGGCCAGACTGAAACTCAACCAGAGTGGCATTCTGGTCATACCAGCTTTTCATGTCTTCCTGGCTTGCTTTCAGGTTCTCCTGAGCGAACTTCCTGAAGCAGGCTATCTGGTTCCTAAAAGCCAGCATGTAGCTAAATACATCCTGGGGGAGCTTACTGGAGGCCTTCTCTAAGCCCTCCCTAACTAGACTCAGAGGTCCTCTCATAGGGTGTCCATACAACAATTCAAAAGGACTAAAACCAAGTCCCTTTTGTGGCACCTCCCTGTTAGCAAACAGAAGGCATGGTAAAAGGAGGTCCCACTTACGCCTTGAGGGCTCTGACAGGCCCATGATCATGCCTTTCAGGGTGCGGTTGAATCTCTCAACCAGACCATTTCCTTGGGGGTGGTAAGGAGTGGTGAACTTGTATGTCACCTCACACTCCTTCCACAGAGACTTCATACAGGTAGATATGAAGTTGGTACATCTATCAGATACCACCTCCTTGGGGAACCCCATGCGGGTAAAAAAAAAACACCAATGCACATCTAACCACAGGGGCAGTGATTGATCTCAAAGGAATGGCTTCTAGGTACCTGGTAGCATGGTCCACCAAGACCAGGATAAACTTGTTGCCCGTGGCTGACTTGGGATCCAGAGGCCCCACAATCTCAATACCCACCCTTTCAAAGGGGGTGCTGACCGCAGGAAGAGGTTGGAGGGAAGTCTTACATTTCCTGTACATTTGGGGCCAGTAAACGTGGGTGACAAGCCTCTCAAAGGTCTTGTCCTGCCCCAAATGTCCAGCTAAAGACACATCATGAGCCAGCCCCAGTAGGAAGGCTCTTTAGCATGGGGGTACCACCAGCACACAGGCTTCCCCAGGCTCAGCAACCCCAGGCTTGCTATATAGGAGGCCATCCTCCCAATAAATCAGATGTGAACCAGACTCCTTGCCAGACACCTGGTTTGCAGCCTGCTGCCACAAATCCTCCAGAGTAGGGCATGTATTCTGTGCCTCATAGAATGCTTCCCTGGTGGGTCCCCCTTCTTGCTGCCACTGAGTAGGCTCAGGGACCTCTCCCAGCTCAGCCACCTGTTCCCCTGTAGACTCTGGGGCATCCCCCTCAGGTTCAGCCTACTCCAGGACCGTGAGAACTTCTGCAGTTTCCTGCATTCCTTGCCCTTCCTCCTGCTGGCAGACACCTGGGCCACTCTTTCCAGGGCTCCAGGGTCTCCTGATCACCCTGACGGGCTGCCATTGCCTCGGTAGACAGATACACCCACCCAAGCAGACCCAACATCTCTAAGTGAGACCTTGTGCCACCTCCTTCCAAGGAAAATCATCATGGTCATTGCCAAGCAGACAATCTACAGGCATGGTTGGACTCACAGCTACCCTAAAGAAACCTAAGACTCCCTCTAATTCAAAGGTGAACCTTCGCCACTCTGCACAGGCACTCTGAGTTGCCTACCGCAACCACTTGGTGAAGTGCATGGGAAAGTACCTGCTCCTCAGACTCGAGGTGACTTCTCACAGTAGTCACACTGGATCCTATGTCTCTCAGAGCCTCCACCCTCTGTCCATTGATGGTCACCCATTGCCTGAGCCCTGCGTGTGAAGGGGCCATATTTACAAGGTGGCTTAATGCCACCTTGTAAATATAGCGCACTGTACAGCGCCACTGGAGCATCACAAAAAGTGACACTTTGGTGGTGCTAGGGCCTTGTAAATTTGGCCCTTTATTTCTTAAGCATATGAAAAGCATTTACATCATGGCAAGGACTGTTTGTGACTGATGGCAAACATTAGCGCTGTGATTCATACACTATTAGGAGGGTCCAATAGGGTGCCAAAACATATATAAAAGTAGACAGTGTGATTCCTGTCTCAGATTAAGTAAATACTTGGCAACTTACTCCTGTGAACCAGGTTGTGAGGGCCAAATTGTGTCAGGATTGCCTATTTTATTTTAAGATCAAGGACTTGTCAGACAATGTCAGAGGAATAAATTGTATTTATTGCGACGTCTTTGTGAGGGCCACTTATCGTTTTTCAAAGGAGAGGATTTGAAAAAATTCCCATTCTGTAAACACACCCTAGATCATATTTGGAAGAATGTGGTATGTCACCACTACCTCATCCAACTGAATACCAAACAGTGGAATTCTTTGTTGGAAAATCCTCTCTCTCCCTCCTCATGAGGTAGTCCTCAAGATGAGGGGTAGACATTTAGATCAGGGTTGTGGAAAAGTTGTTTTGTCTCTCTGGCTTGTGTATGTTGAAGACCTGAGAGAGATTGGTTGCAAGTTGAATGAGGAAAAGTTGTATGTATGTTTTCCTATGGGCCTTTGTGAACTGCCATTATCCATAGGCAATTAAGATATAGAACAGTTTAAAAAAAGGGAAGATAGGACTGTTAGTAAGCGATGAGGTGTGTTTTAATGTCTGTACCAGGCAATTTAGGTATCAAGAAGAATGAGGACAGTGTAAATTAATTTACAAATATTCAGATGCAATCTATAACACTTATTGAAACAATGCTTCTTTTAGAACATATTAAGCTACTCTTTGCTGCCAATTAGTATCTCCTAGTGACTGGGATTCCTTTATAGTATTCCCTAATGCTAAAGTGTAAGGTAATTCTGAATCGGTAAGTATGTAGCTTCAATGTCTGCTATTATGACCATTGACTCTCTTTGGTATGAGTCCTTTTAAGGATGATATGCTTGTGCATGATATAATAAAATACATGTTCATCACCCAGAACGAAAAAAATAGAAATTGAATAGCAGGCACATCATATGCGAATTAAAGTTCTTGGGAAAGCCATATAGAGTCTTTTGGCTTTTGCAAAGTCTGTTCTTGCAGAAAGTGTAGGCTTTGGGACCCCGAAGGTGCAAGTCGTAATGTAGTAAAGGTGCACTGCGAGTCGGAAAAGGCTTTCCAACTTACAATGCACTTCACAAGGGGGAGTCCTCCTCCTGGCTCCGAGTTGAGTCAGGAGTATCAGTAAATTGTTCACAAGCCATTGTTTCCCTACCAATTCCTGAAAGGAGTAGCATACATTAGCAAAGCCAAATCTGTCTAAGAGATGCAGCTTCCATTTTGTGGCTGCGTTTCTGGGAATTGGGGGGGAGTCAATAGTATTTATGTAGACAACTTCATGGTCCCCCAATGACCTTCGTAGAATGCCTATTTTAGTTTTTGATTGTAGCTGTTGTTTCTATCACAAGGGATGGAAAAATATTCTCACCTAAGAGTGGCACCAATAACTTATAGATCTTGTCTGCAGACAGGTTATAACAGTCTGTTGTTGAAGACCTATTGTGGACAATATCAGTGCTTATGGTGGGTTTTGTGCTAGCCCATTGTTTACCGTTGGTTAGCTTTCTTGTCAGTCTAGTATACTTGCATCTTATTTGATGCTGTTCCTTCTTCTTGCTGTAGCCTTTCCAGGCTCTTCATTAGGCATTTATATTTTGCTTTTTGTAAGCCTTCCTTGGGAGTTCATGTGTTTTCTTGCTCTCTCTCCCATGTGCTGCTTCCGCCCCTCTAAGATTACCCGTTTCTTCCCCCACACCTCCCCTTCCTGCTTTTTTCTTACTATTCAAACTCCTCCTCCTCTCCTCCACTGCTGCAGATTGGCATCTTTTACTTTTGAACTCACCAACAACCCCTCCTGCTGAACTTTATCACCCTGCTCTTCCCTGTCCCGCTTGACATCTGCTGGTGATATCAATAAAAATGGTCTGAGGGATCTTTCAGTCAATGTAGCCTTAAAATACTTTAAAACGCTTTTAAAGTAAAGATGTGAATCCTACATCCAAATCATTCACTCATTAAAAGGAACTGTTCTGATTGACCAGCTACGCCGACAGCGCTCCATATATCCTTAGAAGAAAGGGGTTACCGATTACTGCAGGTGGTTGCTCTTTTTCTGTTTCCTGCATTTTAAGAGCTAAACCAAATCTTCAGAAAATTCCCTAACAATTCTCCCATGTAGCTACATACATGATGTATTTGATGGTATCTTGTCAGCTATCATGTGCTACCGGAGGAAAGCTAAAGCATTCCTCAACCAAACCAAAGTCTGAATTTTATACCACACAGGCATATTAGGACGACTTCTTCAGTAGTAACATCTCCAGCTGTAGGTTCTCATAGTGTAGTTTCCCCCAATTCCGTTGCTATGCCCATTCCTCGATTGCTCCCTCTTATTTGCTCAGACTCTCACTTGCAGATAGGCTGGGGAGTTATCACCTCCACAAATGTTAGGTATAACAAACCACACATAATTTGTGATATACACAGCAACAGCTTCCTCCTGAGCACATGTGATGGCAGGGAAAACGGAGGGCAATGGAAAGAGAGCTGGACTCTGCCATAGGATTCCACTCTTTTCTGTTGTTCTCCTTAACAACCCAACTTGTAGCAGCAGATCTTGGCTTTTACTTAGCACTGTTTCTGCTTTCAGCATCGAAGACCATGTCCAAGTAAGTGTCCTTTTGAGTATTAGCAGACCTGCCCCCTTACTGTTTCTCGTCAAACATAATAGTCATGTGTGGTGCAAACCATGTAGTGTTTCCAGCCTTTGAAAATTACACAGAAAAGGTAACTTTTTGAACAAGCACTGGCAATTCCAATTATTATGACCACTTCCTGTCAGAGAATTACAAAGACTGTTTCCAGTCATGGACTTTTGTATGGCAGCCTAATGAATTCTGGATGTTTTGTCTTCACTAATTACTAACCTTATACTCCTGAAGTCAATTATTTGTAGGTGAACAGCTTAGATCTAAGATAGTGTTTGTAATGACCTACAGTGAGGTGGTGTCTCTAATGCCAGTTTCTCTGCATTGATGAAGCCAAACATGAGACATATTGGCTTTACCAATGCTCACTTGTTTTGACATCCTGTGTCAAGAAAGATACTTTTATCTGTTTATCTATTTATTATCTATTTATAGTTTTATAAAGCATAAACCAAGCCTACCAGGCACACTTGCCCTTTACATAGGATAGGTACACCTTTTGTAAAACATAGCAGAAAAACCTGAAGGATGACAATTTCAAAACACAAGTGAGTTCCAAACAGTTCACAGGGGGTAATTCCTTAGAGAAAGAGATGGAAATGCAACATAAGAGACTAGAACCTATATAGAAAAGAAAATTAGACTAAAAATTGATTTAAAGGGGCATATTTACCAGTTGTAACTTTGGGCTATGCATTCATTATGACACACCTATTAATGAGTAAACAGGATAATAAATACAATCATAAGCATTACATGAGGGTGCATTGTCTGGTATTAGTTTGTCTTTAAAAGTGTACCCAAATATTCCTTTACCACTTCTAATTTATTGGATCTGATCCAACATTTTCATTGATATCGCTTTTTGTCTTTTAGTTTTGAAAATATCATTACTTTAGTTTATTTCAATATTAATTTTTAAATCATTAGGAAAGCAACAAGTTGTACAAGCATCCAACTGCTTTTAGCCTAACGATGGATGATCCAATAGGATAGTACTGAACGCATATAGTATTGCTGAGATTGTCTCCCACCCTAATTTTGGTGGAAAAGTGTGACTGGAACATAAATTCGCCAAGATACCTGCTATGTACAAAGAAAAGGCAACAGTGTTAGTATATAACTTTAGTGCAACCCTCTCTGAGTGTACATTTTCCTTGTCAAGGATTTGTTACTTCCCATTTCTACTTTGGTCCAAGAACCTCCATGTAGTTGTACTATCAACTTCATCCCTGGGGGTATATTTCAATTTATAAGTTTTTTCCAGAGTTTAGCTCTGTTGATCACATTAAAAGTGGTAAATAATCTATATATGCTACATCAATTGCTTCACTTCTTTTAATGACACACTCTTTCACTAACCTTTTTAATGCAAACCACCTATCAGCAGTTAAATGGGTCCTTCTGAAACCCAGCAGTACTTTCAGGAGGATGTTTTCCTTCTCTACCCATGCTTCTAGGGTCTACAGCATATGTTTTGTGTAGAATGTCCAGTAGGGATATAATTCTGTAATTATTAGTTTTTTTTTCTTGAAAACCTTTTTAAAAAATTGGAACTCAAATACTCTCTGGCCAAGAACCCAGTATTCTATTTGAGTAAACTACGTTACCAAACAAGTGAGTTAGTACTTGTGCCCAAAGATCAAAATCCAATTTTAAGTTGTCTGCTTAGAACCCATCCGGTCTTTGGGCACACAAACTCTTTAGGTTCTTTATTATGTCTGTCACCTCCTGTATTGAGAGTATAAAATATTTTCCCCACTATTCGGATTAGTATCACCCTGACAGCTACTCAAGTATAGCTGCAATTCCTTTTTATTGTTACTTTCAATTTTATTCTCATAAAGGTGTGTGGTATACTTAACCCACCATTTTTCATCTACTAAGCAGGCCTCAGGTTTTAAATAGCCCCTAACACTTTACCCAGTATTTTCCAAAAACCTATAACTCAATCACTGAACAAGGCTGAAATAACTTCTGTTCATAATGACTCTTTCTCTTCCCACACAATCATTTTTATTTCCTTTCTCTCTGATGGACAATAATCTGCCTATTCTGGTCTTGGAACCTAATTTATATGCCCCTTTTATATTATTATTCAATGCTATCTTTGTTTTCATTTTTTTATCATCAAACCCTGGTTTGGTTTTTCTATTTTTACAGGTATTTCTCAACTTAACTTGTAGTTGATATATGTCGTTAATCAATCTTTCATATTCCATCATTATGTTGTTATCAAAGCTTCCACCATATAAAGTCATAATGCTTTTGTGCTTCATCTTCAGTGACCATACTATTCTTCAGTCATTCTTACAGTGAACATGAGCTGAGTTCTGCCAAATCTCTCTTTCTCTGGTCATCCAGTTGAGTGTTAGTAAAAGAGGCTCATGATCACAGCCAGCTAAATCCCCTAAGACCAAATCCTCAACTAAACAAAAATTCTGAATGGATATTATTTCATAATCGATCAGTGAGGCATAGGTTCTTTAGCTCTTCAACCTTCTTTACCTTGAGTTGAGTACCATCCCTTTCAACCTCATAAGAAATATTGTACCCAAAACTCTTAAAGTACTGTGGAGATATTTTATTGAATCGAAATTACCAATTTGTAAGTGTTTCAAATTCTTTGCCTTTGTTCTGTCTGTCCTCTTACTTCTTCTCCCTGTTACTTGAATATGTTTGAATCTCCTCTATTCTTATGTCTCCTTCTCTCTTCTATCCCTCCCTTATTGTGATACATCGCTCTTGGTTCATTCTTTATTACTCTACTATGTGTATCTCTCTTCCTTTCTCCCTTTTTTTCAGGTCCATCTTTCATCTCTCTCTTTCTGTATGCTCTCTGATTTTCTTCTCTCCTCGCGTTGTCATATCTCTTTTTCTCTGTGGTAACCCCCTTTTTAATTGAATTGTAGGCTGCGCACCTTTAGCCAAGACAGTGCTTAATTTGTGAAAAAATAAGTGCCAGAGCCCTCATCAGGAGGTCACTGCAGCTCATCAGGAGGTCACTGCACCCATTGCCTCTAAACGTGCTGCCAATGACAGTACCTACACAAGTACTAACCATCACACTGTTAAAAGTGTGAGAGTTCAGACTATTTCAGGCTCAAAGGTATAGGATTGGCTTAGGTAGCAGATATTAGTTGTTTTCAATATATATGTTGTTGTGCTGAGCTGCAAAGTTGTTGTGCTCATCCACAGATTACACAACCAGTGCCACCATGTAGCTGACTGTCATAAGTACCAGTGTTGACAATTAAGTGTCAATGCTGAGTGCCAGAAATCACCAGTTAAAATGAAGCACAGGATCAGATTGGTACTTGCTGATAATTGTCTATGGTTGAGCAATATCAAATTAGGCATTCATCTTTGGGCAGCTGTGTGTTCAACATTAATTCCACACCATTACTCCAGTGTCTCCTCTCTCTTTCACTTTATTTTCGATGTCTCTGGTTCCCCATTTTTTATTGATTTATCTCCCCCTCAGTCTTACCCTGATTACTGTATTCTCTTCTTCTTTTCACTTACTCTCAGGGGTATACATTAATCAGTGAGAATCCCAAGGTGTGAATTTCCCAACTAAAAAAGCAGAGGGCTGCAGAGTGGAGGGTGGGATGACCAAGGTTTGGGTTGGACTGTTTTCAGGACTAACAGGGTTAGTACCGTTTTACATTATGTGGGCCCTTGTCTAGAGTGGAACAGTGGGTGAAAAATAATGGATTGGAATGCTAACTCAAGTGATTGTCACTAATTATACTAGTTACGCACATTCATCCCATCACCTTTTGGGTGTTTGATTGCTAGGAGTGTGCCTGGAAACTTGAGACTTATGCAGTTTTCCAAGCCTACTACTGCCAATCTTGTGAATTCCAAAAGGTACTACATTTTCAGCCATTCAAGGAATATACAGAATGTAGATTTACTATTTTATGTGTCCATTGGTCACTATCCTGATCCAAAAAATTAACATCTTAAAACCTCTTACTGAAATGAGAATGACAATAACAACTGGCACAGACATAGCAGACCCTAACCAGAGCCTCCAAGCCTAACTTTCAAACCCTTTGAGGGGTATCACCCTCCAAACACCCCTGCTGAAGCTGAGCCCCTGGCCGTCCTACCTGGTACTGTTAGTTCTCTCTGGGGACTCTTATTGTAAATGTGTTTTCACTGCAT
The DNA here is from genome assembly GCF_031143425.1 of Pleurodeles waltl. Lineage (NCBI taxonomy): Eukaryota > Metazoa > Chordata > Amphibia > Caudata > Salamandridae > Pleurodeles > Pleurodeles waltl. The sequence continues at coordinate 793,761,976 of NC_090436.1, read as the reverse complement.
GTGTTCTTCTTAGTCTCTGTTACAAAAAGTTTTGATGGTAGAGTTGTCAAATCATTGCATGTTAGCCGGGCTTCATGTTTCTAGTCCTTGCCTTTTACAAATCATTGTATCAAGTGATGGATGGCCCCCTGTATTAAGCCAGAGCCACAAATAGAGAAGTGCCTGCAGGCAAATTAATAGGGTGAACCGAGTGAGAGCCGAGTAATAGGTCTGGCTTAGCTCTAAGAGTCTGTGCACTAGCCAAGCCATGAAAGCATAATGCATGTATATCGACCAACTAACAAAATGTAAAAATATGATATAATCTCTTCAAAGACCAAAAAAATGCACTTCTTTAACATGCAGAAGTAATCAATCTTAGTACATCAGATAATATCACTGAATAGACAAACATTTATTAAAAGTGATACGTTTGAGAAACTTTTAGGACTCACCCCCTCCCAATGACAATACAATTAGTGAACAAAGAGACAAGTCAGATAAACCCTAAACATGACCTAATTCATATTAGATGGAGCAACAGTATAGTCTTTTAAATCAAACATAGTAGGTGCTTGTACAGTGCACATTCTTAAATCAAGTATTTAAAAGTGTGGCTATAACTGATAATAAAAAAGGAGTCTCTGTGAAATAAAATATTTGCCTAGGATCACATAATTTGGACAAGCATGGAAGCCCATAGTGAGTTCAGGTTTCACATTTTGAAATTCAGCCACAAGGGCCCATATTAGAAATACGACACACTTTCACTAATTGCATCACTGCACAGGTGCGCCAGGTGCAAACAGGGACAGTGCTCTCTATTACAAGCAATGCACTGCCCTAGGGGCAGCCATTAACCCGTGCTTAAGCTAAGGGCAGCGCATTAAGTGAAATATGAAGTGGATACTTTCAAACTGTTTGTGTTTCACAGCGCAGGTGGAAGCAGCCTGCACTTTAAAGAGGGGACAGAGATCCCCCTGAAGGCAGTGCAGCGAGTGGCTGGACCTGCCTACAGGGGGATGTCTGGAGGGGTCCATGGGACCCTTTTTCTCCCACTAGAGGGCTGCACTAATAGTGTGCCACCATTTTGTGGTGCATTGTCATTGCACCTACTAGGGGAATTTTACCTCTGGGCCCGTGTCTGCAATATGACGCGGGCGCAGAGGCAAAGTGATTCCCTCATTTGCATCGGACAACAATGGCGTTGGGTGCAGAAAATGGGCGCAGATGCCTGTTACTCCATGGGGCACTTTCAGTTACACTGCCCCAGATGGGTATCTCTGTCTCTGTCTCTATCATCAAAGATCACTGTTTTGGCTTTCAGTCTTGGCTAAAGATGAGAAAGATAGCAGACCTGACTCAGGGCTCCCAGACCCAACTACTAAGCCAAGATGAATTTATATGGAAGATATCACACCCCAACCCGCACAACCCGGCCTGCAGAATCTACTCCCCTGCTTGCTCTGTGCCTCTACCACCCTAAGCTCTTCCTTCTCTCCCTCACCTGTCTCTTTTCCTCTCACATAACTCTTTCTCTCCTGTGTTTTCGTTGACATTATGGTGCAGTGAACTGGGAAGCTGGTGCAGAATTCTAAAAGAGTGCCTGACTTTCAGAGATATGAGGCAGCATTTAAGTTAGGACGGAATCATAATTCTGCTTTCTTCTCTGCTTCCTTATTCTCTTGCACCCTCCCTCCTTCCCTCACTCTCCATCTTTTATTTTTTCTTATGCCTCCTTCTCTCATTCAGTTATTAATGCTCAGATCTGATGAACTGCAGTTCTGAAATGGACGCAAAAACCGTTTGCGAGCGTTTTTGCGCTATGGTTTGAATCTGACCACAGCACAAAAATGGGTGAAAAAAACACACAGACAAGAACCATTAAGTACCAGTATCAAGTTCGTTTTTGTGCCCAATTTCAAGTTTTTCTCAGTTAAATGAGGAATAACCTGTGGAAACGATATATGCAGCCGATTTTACTACACTATGATCTCCTTAAAGCACTGTTTCTCATACGCTGTAACCAGGATGAAATTATGTGTACAAAAAAGCCCATGATATACCACTTTTCGTGGTAAGTTGAGATCAAGCAGTGTTTGACACTGATTTCAGTAAGTGGCCATATTTGTACAATAATTACAGTAAGAAAAGTAGATTCAACTATGCTCTTTCCAGTGTTCAAGGCTCTCTCTCTCTTCACTTTTTTCTTCCACCTCTCTACTCTTCGCGAGCCCGGATTATGCTTTAATTTCTGTTGTAACTCTCTATATATTTCTACCTCTTACATATCTGACTTCTGCTATGACCCAACGTCATGATGCACATTTAAATCCAAGTGCACTTGAAATGTATATTTGTGCCTGACATCCAACAGAAAAACAAACTGAACTAAATGTTGATGACTTTTTTCTAATAATGCTTCAATCAATCTTGCATCACCAAGCCTTATTTTTTGTTCCTTTAGAGGCAAGAAGTACGTCATCATCATCTCTGCCAGGGAAAGCAGCTAGAAAGAAATATTTTCATTGAAAAGCTGCCCTTTCAAGTTGACCTGGAAAGGTCTGACCTTCTATCACAACATATTTCCTCAAAGTACAAAGACATTTGAAATTCACCTAATTAATCGTCCAGTAAAGCCAGCATGCCGGGCTTCCAAATACATAATCCTTCCCACAGGACCGGGACATCCTGCTGCTGCTGTCTCCACTCCTTACGTCAGCTTATGCCAACCAAAACCTTTGAATTTTGTGGAAATAATGAAGGATAATCACCCTTTCATGTTACTTCTGTCATGACTTTTTAACTTGAAATTGTTTATCGAAAATCTTGCAAAAATTAGTAGAGTACTAAATAACAAGGACTATGGATAATACAGAAAATACTGGAGAAGGGAGATGAATTAATCTGCTATAAAACATAAAATAACATTCAGTTATATAAGCTTGATAAATGCACACGTTAACAATCGTAATTATTGCGTAATCAAGTAGTGGGGAATAGTGAAGGACTGCAAATGTTTGGACTAGGATAGTATCGAAGGCACATTTGATAATGCCGTTATGTGGAATTTACAAGTGGTTGTTTAAAAAAAAGTAAAAGTAGTTTAACTAGATGGAATCAATGTTTAAACTGACAATCTTGGATTGTTGCTTGAATGTGTTGATTTCATCGAGGGCTGTCATATCTCTGCTGGGAAGTTACAACAAATTGATGCACCTGGACCAAAAAAGTAACACTTCCTTTTCTGTGTTTGGGCCTCACTCCAACAAACAATTACTAGTTGTAATGAAAAAAGGAGCAGCCAGTTACCATGTCCTCAATATTTGTAGTTTGTCCCTTTTTGACATTCTGTATCATAGTTATCCACTAGACAGCCCCTTTTAGGGGGTGTCATCTATAGTCTTACAACAAGATTGTATGTGACTCAAACCTCGTCTTACCGTTTGTGAAGAATCCGCATCCCAAACAGTCAAGGTCTTGTCAAGGATGGCAAACCCAACAGAAGAGAGTACTTTTGGGGAGCTCATACTACAACATGACCACAACAACGTGGGATTCAGCCTATATCCAACCCCCCTGATTTGTGCAGTAAATGACAATTACATTTGAGCAATTAGGGGATAAACCTCTACATCCTGGGAGAGGAGAAATCCGGCCGCCTGGATCTTCAACAGGATACTTGAGGCTAGGGGCGTGCACCTTCGAGAAATTAAGTAGGACATAAAGGCTCACTGAAATTTCTGCAACTCATGTCTGGTCCACAATGCTGTTATGGTTTGTATTTATGTAGCAGTCATAGTTAAGCAACACACCCTTCACATTTCCCTGGTCTGTGTAACCATTGGCTGCCATTTTTATCAAGTGAAGTACAACGTTTTTGTCAAGACACTACTCTTGCCAAATTAAAATAAATCAAATATATTTATTTCAAATTGGATTTCTCCTTCGCTTGAAATATAAATATGCCTTTATGTAGTCATACTCATGTTCCAATGGAAATGTAACCGTATCCTTTAGTCCAAGGACTTGGTGTTGGTTAATAGAGAGCACTATTTATTTTATCAGATACAAATGAAACTATGAATTATCATAAATATCTGATTTGTGATTTCATACTGGATTCAAGAGGATAAGCACATATACTAAACAATGTAGGAAGGGTTAGCCATAAAATATTTGAATGGAAGCTAGTGTCGGGTAAGCTAAACGATTACAAAACACAAATAATGAGTTTACAACTCTAAAATGAAATAATACAATAAAAAATAACACAACATAAAAATGTTCAGAAAATGTTAAGATTGTAAATGAGCACGAACAAAACCATAATTTATTGATCAGGCAGTTGAGACATGAAAAATATGTATTTTTAAAATCCACGAAGGGGCTGATTTAGCCTTTGTCAGCTAGGTTACTTCCTCACAAATGTGACGGATATCTCCTCTACCATGTTACAAGTGCATTGAATGCACTTGGAATAAAGCGGTCAGGATATCCATCACATTTGTCACGGGGTAACCTTTCCGCCAAACTCTCACTCAGGCGCAAAATATTTACATTCTAAAAAGCAATAAAGAGGGTTGCATAATGCTTTCTGCAGGGAAATTAATTCCACAAGTGTGCAGCACTTACCTGAATATATAAATACATGCCTAAACTATGGAATATCAGTGCAGATCATTGCTCTGCATTACACTGGAATCACCAACCAGAAAAAAATATTTGAAGGAAACAATGCAGGTTCATAAAGAGAGAAGACATCTGATAACATTTTCATGGACCTACCATGCAAAAGTGTGTAATATACCCTTAACAGTGGTAAGAGTAAAAAGATTGTAGAATACCAGAAACAAGAGCATTTCCACCATCAAGTCTAGAAATCACAGAGACTTCAAAAGCATATTTAATCTCAGAAAGTAATCAAAAAATTAAAATATTTTTAAGCCTTCATAGTGCCACCAGTATGGATAGTACACAAGATACCCCGGTGCTGTTCACAGGCTGGAGAGAGTGAGAGCCCTTGCTTCAGTCCACCACCATAAAAAAAAAGTCATTCAAAAAGCCTCAGGCTGGCTTGCCCAATCCAATCATTGCCATCTAAACTGTGGCAACAGCTAGACAACAACCATGTTTAATGCCGGGACCATTATCTCAGTCTCTGTTCAATGTTGCATGGTGTATATTGTCATATAGACCTGAGACCTTGTGCCATATGCCTTTTCCTTGTGAGTGGCTGAGTGACGCGACCTCATGCCAATCGTTGCCTGTACTAGCAGGCTCAAGTTGATCAACATTGCTTCCGGTGCCATATGACTCAAGTTACACCTCACTGAGGATGCACAATAAGGATGAAACAGGTCGGGTTACTTGTGTTTCTATTCAGATATGATGTGGTCCTGTAGAACAGGCTACAATAATTCTATTGCAGCAGATCCAAGACTGAATTCCATATGTTTGCCCTCTGCGTGGACTGGTGCAGCAGGCAAAATAGAATGAAATGGAATGCATCCAAAGGGGGTTTTGTAAGTATTCCATCCATCACCTATTATACTTTCAGTAAGATGTCCTTCATTTGATGGGCATGTCAAGACGTGGGTCCTATACTGACTGGGCTATTGGAACTAATCAGGAACTGATTGATGAGACCCAACACAGCTAAAACCAGTATGGCATTGTTTGTGTTTCTGTTCAAAGGGAACTTTGTCTTGCTTTTCAGGATAGAGTGAAATGATTGGACCAGGAAGCCCCTAATTTGCACATGGTTTATTCATGTGCTGATTGGTCCAGTGGGCAGAAAAAATAATCCACTCGATTGTGGGTTGAGTGATTGACTTTTGAATCGAATGTTGGACTCATTCCAACTATCACTTATTTCTTTATCTCGAACACCAACATATTGTACAATGAGTTAGGATTTGGTGCAAGCGCAGAGACTAAATAAATTACTAGATTGCCTCTAGCTACATTTATTTGTGTTAGTATTAGCACATCTCTAGAAACGTGCACACTGGGCACCTCAAAAATATAAGCAAATCATCAGCAATGCCTGTTCTCCGTTTTGTGTAGCTATCCAGCCTTTAATTTTTAACTTAGATAGCTTCCATGAAGACCAGTGTTATCTATTTATTGTAAAAAATGACACCCTAATAGCTATGAAAGTTCAGCCTCTGTATGTAGTGAATTTAGAGTAATTTATGATAAATTAGACAATTCCAGAAACTGAAAAATCTTTTCCCACACTCTGCATGGGGGAGGGCATGGGGGAAGGGAGGGTATCCATTCTCTTCCTCCAGTTCCAGAAGGAGAGAATTGATAGTTCTGTCTTCTGTATTGAACTTCTCCTTAGTATAATTTGAACAGTTTCCAATATATCTAGCCTGTTATTGTATTTGAAGACGTTAGTCAAAGAAACATCTGGCACTGCTTGAATCTGGATATCTATTTCCATGACACAAATATATCATCATCCTTTAATGGTCTGCTCAAGCTTTCACTTATCAAACCACCGTGCCTAGTGAGTCCCAGAATGGGTGAAAATATAAATTGTAAGGAAGGTTCCACAAGGCTCTAACATTGGAGTGGGATACTTTAATTAAGGAATTTTCAAGCACAGAAAATATAATGAAAGCTATGGCTCCCCCACTGATACAACCGTACCAACAGAGATTGTAATTCTGTCTAGTACCCTTTTGGTCAATCAATGTGATAACATATTTAAGTCTAGGAGCACCCAGAACACATATGTTTTTACCAGGCTACGCTTATCGCTTTGAAAGCCATATAAATCTAGTTATCAAAAATGGCAAGGCTACAATATATCTCTTATGTACATGTAAAAGGAGTGATTCAATTTCTTATGATAAGATATATACCTTTCTGATTCAGTTAATCCGCACTACTAATGTAATGGATTTAGAAATTCTTTGTAATGAGTTGAAGGTTGCATTGTTCACCAGCTGGCCACAACACTAGTCACCCTTATACAGAACAAGGGAATATTCTCCTGAAACGTAAACCAGTACACCGTATAATGATGAGAATTTTAACGGGCAACTTTACAATCAGCGTACAGTAGGTTGTTCAAATCACTGGACATCTGCCTTTCTTGGAGTTATCTTCAGATGGTCAGATTCCTTTGCCAAGGATATTTCAGTGTCTTAGCCACTGCCTAATGAGTATGAGATCCTCAGGTCCTCTAGGACTCAGACAGATTTAGATATGCTGATTGCTTTGACCATTTCTGTCCATTCAGCCAGCTTCTGCCTGCTTTTCAAAAGATGTTTAGTGCTTCTGTGACCAGATTTTGCTCTTCATCATATCTTTGGTGGGTGAGGGCCTTCCATTTCTATCAATCTTTTCCCTTTACATGGAGCTCCAGCAAGTCCCATACCTCAGACGGTTTGGTAACAAAATAATCATTGCTGTCCATCATGATCTTTAGCTTAGCAGGACACATCAACGTGCTTTTTCATAGGTATTACTGACTTACATGATTGACACTCTCTTTTGCTGCACTGTTGCTGTAAAGCCTGGACATTTTGAAACTGAGTTGTTTTCGTTCAGTTGATCTAACTTACAGTAGCTCAAAGTATAATTCTTCATCTCTGTAATGAAGTAGATGAGCTGTCACCAGACTAGGGAACAAGGCCAGAAGAGGCCTTTTCTGTGGAGAGGCCCTATAGGGCAGCAAAGACCTTAGAGGGACCTTCAGGAGCCACCTTCAGGCACAGTTTTTTTCTTTCTCCTAGTTATTGGCTGGGCTGGAGTGATTCTCCCTCAAGACCGGTCTACTCTGCACATTAGAGTCATCCTTTTAATTCTCTGCACATATAACACCATAATGGCCCCTTCCACTTTCTCTGTAACTCCTACGATGCCTGCTGTGACCCTCCAAGTCTTCTGCCCTATCTAGTTTAAATATTCATGCTTACTCAGTGAGCTCAAGTACTTGCTTCTGCATAACATATCTGACTGGGCACATTTCTCCTACTGACACCTCTGCTCGTTTCACCCTATCCACCTGCATTTTCTGATCAGTGCATGGCACTCCCAGGTTGATCCCCATTGCTTTGATTTTGACATCCAGGGATTCCATAGTGGTGAAGATATCTTCTAGGGGCTTAACCAATTTGTTTAGTGGAGGAGGTGTCTCTTCTCATTCCACAGGTCTTTAGGAGGATCTGTCTGTTTTGTGCTGGGGTCCTTTAAACTGTGTGTGATGTCCCATGGTGGTTGTTTGCTTCTTACAGATTATCGCTATTCTCATCTCCTCTTTGATACTGCCAGTGGCTCGATCAACCCTTTCAAGCAGGTGTTGAAATTGTTTATCTTCATCAAACCTGGATGAGATGCACTTTTGTCATCCTGGTGACCTTTGGGGGAATTTTCTATCTTTCTTTTATACTACTGCTGCCTCAATCACCCTACGTTTAACCGCTCAGGAGCTCTTTTGAAGTGATGGCTTTTTTTCATGCTATTTTGTTTCAATTTACTCTGGCTGGTCACTACAGGCCAATCTAGATGTTATCCAGTTTGCACCAGAGTGACAACTCTGGGGTGTTTTACTACTGATCCAAAGGCTTCCACTCACTTCTTTTGAACCTTCTCAAATTCAGCCCCCTTGTTCTGATATCCATTGGATGCTCTTTTATGCCAGAAATTGTTAATTATCCTAGAGTATATTCATGGGTTAGTCCAGCCCCCAGGGAATTTCCACCTTTCCACCCAATTTTCCACAGCAATGCAGTAGGCTATCACCAATGCAGAGGTATGCCTCTTCATTATGTTCTCTGTATGCATGCCCGTATGCAGTATCAGGTCTTTCAGGCATCAGTACAGGGTGACCTGTTCAGATCTCGGGGTCACTTTGTATTTTTTTCCTGCCCTTCTTTTGGGGGCAGGCATCCTCCCACCTTCTGGTCAGAGGTGATGCTCCCTGAACCGCCCACCAGTCTCTTTCTGCGATTCTGTGGCTGTATCTCTCCTTGAAAGGTCTGTTCTTTTCAAAGTCCAGGCATTAGACTATGTCTGCACCAGCTTGATGCCTGCTGAAATGGTGGACATGGAGGTGGGCCCGATTACTCACCGCTATTCTCCAACTGGCCCTACCAGATCCTTGTCTCTTTGACCCATGGCACTCAGAGCACCAGAGTGCGGCAGCACCCTCTCAGATCCCAGGGCTGCTCGATCACTCTCACCTCAGGTGAGCAACCTCTCGTTTTAATTTCTGAGTGGAGAGTTATACACTGCTCTATGCTATGGCTGCAGTTCCGAGGGATCTAGCTGCAGCTCTGTAATGCCCAATCTCTCTCTGAGCCCACAAGACATCCATTCAGGCACAGTTTTTTTTCTTTCTCCTAGTTACTGGCTGGGCTGGAGTGATTCTCCCTCGAGACCGGTCTACTCTGAACATTAGAGTCATCCTTTTCATTCTCCAGATGCCTATACTCAGGGCCATAGCTTCAGGGGGGTTGCTTGGGGTGTTACACTCCTCTAATAAATATAATTTTTGATAAATAGTTGGGTATAAGTGGTTTCAGTCTGGTATAGTGAAGTGTCAGTCGGATTTCACTAGAGATTTTTACATATGCAAAGATAAAACACACACACTTTCCTTCTCTCTGTTTTGAAAGTCTTCACAAATTTTGGTTATTTTTTTTACAAGATCATGGCTTGTCTCTAAATTAGTAACCCTACCAATCTGCATTCTCGCCCTTTCAACATTAAATACTAGAGTGATTCTTGGAAAATTTGAAGCTCACATCCCCCAGTCTCACTGATCAAGCTATGCCCCTGTCTTTACCTTGATATTTTCCTCTCTCCAGATTTTGAAAGATCTGCTTGACAGGCTAGCTGGGATGTCTAGAACACATCTCTCACTCCTTGAGCTAGGGCTGCACCCAGTCCACATAAATCAGTTTCAAATTGCCTGTCAATAACTGTGCTTCTGTGTATGGCAGACTCTGTGATTCGGTGCTGAACACGGCATATACCCTATTGTTTAACATAATTTTCAAGTATTCCAGAGTCTTCATATGAACCACAGTGCCTGTCAGTCCAGTTCTTCATGGCCTGTGTGACTCAGTGGCGTTAGAACATTCTTGTGACTGCCCATAAAAACATGGCATCCAAGTACTACTCAAAGCTCACTGAAATATCAAGTACCTAATCTTTAGGTTTTGACTTTCAAGGGGAAGCGAAGGCAAACAGTTAAGAGTTACCCTTGAAGGGAGATGTGGGTTGGGATGCCTAGTTCAGTGCAATAAATAGAATGTCCAAACAGTATCATTCTTTTAGTAAAAAGATGTCATTAACATAAAGAGAAAATTAGATAATATACTCAGTAACTTTAAGACACGTTATGACCTAAACAACACTTCTGAATGTGCCTTTATTTAATTCTTGCGACTCTGCACTTTACTCAGACTGCATGCACTTTTTAAAAGTGGTTATATTTACAAGCTAACAAGTGTCTATTGACTAAGAGCAACCTAAGTGCTTTGCTACAGTTCAAGCCTGATTCAGGGCATGATTTGGATCTTGGTGAATGGGACACTCCTCACAAAGATGACAGATAACCCATCCGCCACATTACAAGTGCTGTAGGACAAAGTACACTTGTAATGCAGTGGACCAGGTATCCATGAAGAACTCATCAAGAGGCCATAGTGATGAAGACTGTTGCTGGTGAGTGACAGGGGGAATAGGCCATTCGCTCAGCATAAGGCTTCTTATGGAGAAGAATATCAGAAGGGTATGTTGCTGTCATAGCAAATGCACCAAAACAATATATCAATGAGGAACTTACTAAGAGACCATAAATATATAGTACTGTTTCTGGTGTATGAATGTGGGAGGGTGCCATCAGTATGCACTGAAATAATAGCAATTAATATTAGGAATTAGAGGATTGTGTTATAAGAAGGTTTAATAGTCATTGTATTCAGTGACAGCTCGTTCTAAATGAATTAGTTTTGAAAAAGGCTTAATGTAAAAGATATTGAACCCATCAATGAATAAATTTTGATTGAAGCAAGGTGTACTAATGAATTTTTATTTTAAACACAAAATGGAAGTGCTATTCACCCAGTTACAACTACCAATACCACAGTCATTAAGAAAGTATGCTAGATTATCACAGTTTTAGAAGGGTTGAATACTGTTTGATATCTAGTCAGATCGAATATAAATAATGTTTGACATTTGGAAAGTATGGTAGATTAAGGACTTGTAGGGAGGGTGAATATTATTTGAATATCCATTATAAATGCTTGTAAATACCAAAAACAGTGAAAATTCAAAATTTAATATTTTAATTGTGCATCGGATTATCAGGACAAGAAACCTAAAAGACAGAAGTAGAAAAAACTGGAAAGTATGGATATAGAGATTACATGTCATTATGTTGCAGGGAATGGTATTTTTGAGATAATGGATATAGGAATTATAGTAATAAACTGATCTTTACAAACAGAATTAGGATGAGATTGGAGGGCAGGGGTATTTGAACAAATATATAATTCTGATGTGATTTATGAATGTATTACGTTAGTAATTGCATGTGAAGAATATGTACAACTAGATTGACCGAATTAATGTGGTATCAGTTGATATCAATTTATCAATTCACCCACTAATAATTCATTTTACTAGCATTTTTTTATTCCCTAATTGGTACTTGTAAAATTGGGGTTCCAAAATATGATAAACTTGTGGGTTAGCTATTTTATCATTAGGGACGTTTTTCCTGGGAATTGATATTTAAGATTGTCTCATATGTTTCTGTAATAGTATTATTTTTAATTATCTTATGTTCTCCTGTCATTTTTTTACATTCTGTTTAGGACCTTAAAGGCTATTTTATACTCTTTATTTTGTTCTCTCTCTCTCATTTTCATTTCTCATCTGTTTCCAGGAAGTCAATGGACATGATGAGATTTATCTTGCGTGGTTTTATGGTGTAATGTATTTCAACTAATGTAATTTTAAAGAGGTGTACGCTGTTTTTAATTGTATTGTATGTATTTGGGTTTAATTTTAATGTATGTACATTTTTCCATATTAATTACAATTCCTGAGGAAGAGGGCGTGTCTCTAAATATATGTGTTGGCTGGCTATACATGTGAACTGAAATTAAATAAAGGTGTACTTTGAAGAAATACAACAAATACTTCTGTGTATCACTTTGGGATATCCCAAATGAAAGAATGAAATAAAACAAATATTAAGCGTGTACCTCCTTCTTATTGAAAAAAGGCAACTTGGATAATATGAATGCTGTTTCTGTCATTCACTCCTGTACTCACCCCCTACCATCACGTCCTCCTGTGCATTGTCTTCCCTCACAAGCTAAGCAGAGCAGTGACAGCTGGTGTAATGGTTTATTTCAACAGCTATGAATACAAGGCTTTCAATGAATTTTATAGTGTTCCTGATATGTTGCAACATCCAAGGTCTTTCTGCTGAAGTTCCACTGCGTAGGCAGTTCCTATTAATTTGTGTGAGACAATATTGTTAAAATATTTCATAGTTTGTTCGAACATATTCAGATGACAGTAGTATGTAATATGCTAGAGGCTTCCTTAAAACGGGATAGTGCTTATGTGCTAATGTAATGAAGTTTCTGATTTGTTAAAGAATTGATACTTACAATTATTCCATGATGAATTGTTTTTTAACTAATGTGTTATTCAGTAATTGTGTATCATGCAAATGCAGCAAATGCTGAAGTTTTGTGCTCTTTGGGAGAGCGGGCCCATCCATGGCAAGACCTTGCCGCCCAGCACACACAGTGTTACGATGAACCAGACTTTTCACGCCAGAGCATCCACCAGCAATGGCTGGCAACACAAGATCTACACGTTGTGCTACAACATCGACAGCCCCTGATGATTGCCAATGCAAAGTTCCAGCAACGACCATCTGCAATGCCCAACAGGGTCTGCACGTTACAGTGAAGACTGTCCGTGATGCCCGACTTCCCTTCACACTACTGCGACGACCATCTCAGATGCTTTCCTTTCTCCTCACACCCTCCACTCCTGCAAACTGTCCTCTTTTTACACACTGGACGTTTAGAACATAACGTTTTCAGCGGGCCTACCTGATCCCTGTGTCTGGCCCATGCTCCATCTCTGTCAGCTTAAACTTGTGACTTTCAGCCAGCTTCTCACAACCAGATAATTGTGATGTGTGTATTTAGGTGCTATATGTACCTTAAGCATTTCAAATGGCACACCTCCAGTTCTGACAAATTGATTTTTTGTTGTTTTGGTGTCAAATGGTTTATACATTTTTACTCTATTTTTCTAAATTGGTTTTGATTTTTTTTTCTGTGGTGTTTTCACTTTGTTACTGTGTGAGTGCTGCATAAATACTTTACACATTGCCTCTACGTTAAACCTGACTTCTTTTGTGCCAAGCTACTAGAGGTTGAAACACAGATTAATTTGGTGACTTTTTGTCGTTGACCTTGACAGGGATTGTGACTGCTGCTTGAGAAGGGTTCACGCTCCCCTGACACATTGGTGTCAGTGGTGGGATTTAGTACATGTAATTGTGCAGTGCCATACAGTGATTTGTGTAACACAAAAATCCCATTATAAGTATTTTGATACCAGATTCAAACTTTTTAAAATGCTCCTTGATTGGCCTTTCATGCTTTTTCCAAATTCACTTCCATTCTACCTGACTTTGTACACCCGTGACCGCACCAGGAAGCATGGCGTTTGAGCTCAACAACATTGAGAGCTCCACCGTGGCTGAGCTCAGAGGATTCTGCAGGGAGAGGGGACTTTCAGCAAAGAGGAGCCCCAAGAAGTAGGAGCTTGAGAAGACCCTCAGGGCCTGGTGGGAAGCCTGTCAGTTACAGGCTACAGGAGAGGAGTAGGAGGTGGACATTGAGGAGGAGCAGGAGGAGGAGATATGCAAACCCTTTTTTGCCCCCAAAGGATGAAGGGGCCCCTACCAGATTCAGGGCCAGCAGCAGCATCTCAGTCCAAAACGTTCCACAGTGGAACTGGCAGACAGAAAAGCAGAGAGGTAGTACAGGCTGCAGATAGCAAAATTGAAAATAGAGGAGGCCACTGCCCAGAGGGCTGCAGAGAAGAGGAAAGCAGTGACAGAGACAGCCTTAAAAGAAAAAAATAACTTGTTGGCTCATAAAGTGGGTCTTAAGGAGCTGCCCTCAAAGCCAAGCAACGCACAAGGTTAGCAAAAATGGTGGTATCAAAACCACAGTGTCTCATGAGGAAAGGAGAGTCCACATACCTAAAAACCTGGTGATCAGCTTTATAGTGAGGGGTGACATAGATAAGTGGTTTGAGGCCTATGAGATAGCCTTAGAAATGGACAGGGTCTCTCAGTGAGATCGGAGTGAGGCACATGCCTATAGAGGGGAGTGATTGTTTGTTGGTTCTAGGAAAGGGTGACAGGATGAAATGCTTCCCACCATGAAGGTCACCCTTATCCAAAAGTATGGACTCACCCCTGAAAAGTATAGGCTGAAGTTCATAGACAGCCAGAAACTGCACCACGAGTCTTGAGTAGATTCTGTGGAGTATGTCAGCAAGGCCCTGGATGGTTGGGTTAAGTGTAGTGACCGGAACACTTTTAAGGAGCTGTACAATCTGTTTTCCAGAGAGCATATGCTCAGTCCTTGTTTTCCAGAGCTATGCCAACACCTGATAGAGAGCAAGCTCACTAGCCCTAAGGAACTTGCCAAGGAGGTGGACTGCTGGCTCAGCCCCAGGATCCTCAAGAAGGTATCTGAGGGGATCACCCAGGAGTGGACAAAATCCCCACCAGAAGAAGGAAGGGGAGACAAAAGTAAAACTGAGTTCTCAAAAGGACCCCCCAAAATGTTTCCAGGGAAAGGATCCCAGTCCAATCCTGACCTGAATAAGGGAGGGTTCCAAGGGAAGAAGCCTTCGGGTCACTTCACCCCTAAGTGCTTTGAATGGTACAGATAGGGGCACTCCAAGGGAGAAAGCCCGAAAGAAAAGTGCCTTCCATTGGAGGGCAGACCCTGAGAATGGCTAGTGTAGTGCTCGGGGAGAAGGTTGTCCCAGTTAGTACGGGGTAGTGCAGAGGTCACCTTAATGCCCTGGGAGATAGAGCGAGAGTACCTAAGAATCATGTGCCTCGTAATACAAAAAAGTATAGGCAGTGGGTCATCATCAATGGGCAGAGGGTGAAGGTGCTAAGAGGCACAGTATGACAACTGTCAGCAGTCATCTTGTGCCATGGTACTTCCCAATCTAGTCTCTCAGGTGGTTACAGCTTACAACCATGTGAATCACTACCCAGTAGCTCTGTTTCCCTTTGAATGGGGAGAGTCTCAGGTTCCTTTACAGTAGCTGTGAGTCCAGCTATGACACCCGATTTTCTATTGGATAATGATGTGGAGCACACCATCTGGAAAGAGGTGTAGCTCCAATCACACTTGGAGATGCTAGGGTTGTCTGAGTTGTTGCGCCTGACCACACGGTCAATGGTCTCCTGAGAGGAAATTCCTAAGGTCCTGGAGCCTTGAATAATGGCCCAGGCAGCTGGTAGGAAGAGGAGAGGCCGAAGGCATGGGAAACCTGCCCCTGAATTACCACAGTCTGGGAGAAAACAGAACCTGAGGGGAGATGCTCCAGAGCTCACAGGGGAAGATATTGCTGCCCAGGTAGACCTGCCTGAACTGGCCATTAGGCAAGCTGATGGAGTCCTTTCCTGGGTAGAATTCTAACAGGAGCAGAGTGTGTGCCCCCACTCTCGAGGCCATTCAGCACCAGGCCAAAGGCTAAGCAAATGGAGATATCTCTGGTGATCACCTCATCTACCGGGAGAATGATCCTCTGTACAGTGAGCCTAAGGTTCATATGCCTGGGGCAACTCATGTGTTGGTTATCACCAGCGGCTACAGAGCCTTCTTACTGGGGCTGGCTCATGATGTACGCCTTGCAGGGAATCTGGAGCAGACCAGGGCCTTTGAAAGGCTGGTCACCAACTTTTGTTAGCCCTGGATGAGAATGGCCTCAGATTCTGTACATCCTTTCCTACATGCCAGGACAGGGGGAAACAGTGGCAAAGCAGAAGGCTCCTCTGGTCCCCTTTCCTGTTTTTGGCTTTCCCTTGGAAAGGGTGGGCATTGAAATTGTTGGGGCATCTGGACTCCAAGACACCCTTAGGCAACAGGTTCATCCTAGCCTCGGTGGAACTTGCCAACCGGGACCAGGAAGCCACCGGTCTTTACTCGCTGTGGACAGGGCACTGATGTGGATGTTTACTGAAGTGGGTTTCCCCGAGGAGGTGGTGTTTGACAGAGGCACCACCTTCATGACTGAGTGCATGAAGTCAATGTGGGACAAGTGTGGAGTGACCTACAAGTTCTCCACACCCTATCATCCCCAAACCAATGACCTTGATTAAAAGTTGAACACAACCCTGAAAGAAATGATACTGGATCTATTAGAGTCCTTCAGGCAGACTTGGGATGTCCTCTTGCCATGCCTGTAGTTTGTTTACAGGAAAGTTCATCAGACGTGAGTTCACTTCAGCCCTTTCAAGCTTATGTATGGTCACCCTATCAGAGGGCCTCTCAGCCTTGTAAAATAGGGGTGAGAGCAAGCCCACAAGAATCCCCCTCAGTATGAATTCAGCTATATGTTGGCCTTAAGATCGCAGATGACGCAGTTTTGGAAGACTGTCACTAAATACTTAGCAGCCAGCCAGGAGGCCAAGAAACTCTGGTGTGACAAGAAGGCCACTCTGGTCAAGTTTCAACCTGGTCAGAACATGTGGGCAGTGGAGTCAGAGGAGTCCCAGGCCTTGCATAACTGGTGTACAGGCTTATATGAGATAAAGGAGTGCAAAGAAGAGGTCACATACCTAGTGGACCTCCAGACCTCCAGCAACCCTTTCAGGGTCCTGCAAGGTAATCGCGTCAAGCCACATTTTGAAATGTCCAAGGTCACTATGCTCGTGGGGACAAATGGAGGTGAGGAGGAACCTCTCCTGGATCTTCTCTTCTCAAAAAAGCATGATAGATCAGTAGATACAGCAAACCTCCCCCCTCTTTGGCCACCCAATAGGAGAGAGACTGCCGCCAGCTTCTGGAGCAGTTCTCCGCCTGATCCCACATACGCCAGGGCTCACCTATTAGTGTACCACAATATTGACATGAGAACAGTATGCCTGCAAACAATAAAATCTACAGAATATCTCACAAAGTGAGGGCCATCATGAAGGAGGAGGTGTATAAGATGCTGGCGCTAGAGGCATTAAGAACTCCAACACCCCTTGGTCCAGCCCACCAGTACTGTTAGCCAAGGCCGCCCAAACGGGTGCCACCGCAGAGCTTCAGTTCTGTGTGGATTATCAAGGGGTCAATTCAGTCACCAAGACTGACACACACCCTATCCCCAGAGCTGATGAGCTCATTGATCAGTTGGGAGCTGCCAAGTTCCTGAATACCTTCAACATGACATCGGAGTACTGGCACACTGCCTTAACTGAGGGGACCAAGGAGAGGTATGCATTCTCCTCCCCAGGGGGCAACTTCCAGTTCAGGGGGATGTCCTTTGAGTTAAAGAATGCCACTACCACCTTCAAGAGGTTTATCAGCTAGGTCCTGGCTGGGTTGGAAGATTTCACTGTCTCCTACTTGAACAACAATGTGGTCTTCATCTCTAGATGGAAAGACCACTTGAACCACCTCTGGGCAGTGCTTTAGGACTTGCAAAAGGCGGGCCTGTCTATCAAGGCCACTAAGTGTCAGATATGGCAAGAATCTGTGATCTACCCGGCCCATTAAGTCCCTGAGGGCAAGATCCAGTTCCTTCACTCCAAAATTCTGACCAAAATTGGAACACAAAGATAAACGTGTTTCTTAACTTTGAAGTATATATTTTCTACATGGAAAAAAAACTATGCCCCATGTATTTATGCCTGTGTAAATGTACACCTGGAACACCTAAGCATGAAAAAATATTCTTGCATTTAATGAGCTTCTAATTCACAAAATAATTCCAGAACTAATTCTAGGAATCTCTTCACAAAATATGCATTTACAAATGAATTACAGAACTTCTCATGTAAATCTGTGAGTTTTGCAGGCTCACGTGATTTCTCTTGTAATGCTCTGTAAGTTCCAAAAGAAGTTGGATAATTTCCCCAAATGTAGGCAAAAAACCTATGTGACTAAATGTACTACTTTGTTTCAGAAACAATTCCAAAGTGTCTTAGAGAATGCCTTTGTTTGGCCAGTTTTTTTTACCATTTCCTCTAATCATCATCCTGTTTTCCTGTTTTCATGTCTGCTTCCAAAATCCTGTAACGGGTTCTTCACTTTCATTTGAATGTATGAGTTGGCTAATCAGTTCTGCTTCCATCTACAGATATGATTGTAGGCTTCACAGCAACCACTGAAGTACACCTCTAGAGTTCTTGTTCTTTGGTAGGGGCACCTGTGTGGTGCCCAGATGCCTCTGGCAATGTGTATGCAGTGATTGGGCAAGCCTTGAGATTTCACCTCCCCTTGTCTTTGGCATAGTCAATTGACTGAGTCTAGCAGACAGATCAGACACACACAGACGCATCCAGAAAGCACCATGAACTATAGGAGCCAAAGTGGCAATAATGGACCTGCCAACAACTCAGAGCAAAAATTCAGAACAGCACTTAGTACATTGCTGTTGCAGTAGGACAAGAGGTCAGGAACACCCTGGGTGGGGGTGAGGTTCCCATTCTTACAGCTATATGAAAGTAAAAAATATCAGACGGGGCTTTCTAGTCTTCCCCTATCTTGAATGGTGTCAAATTGTTAGGAGAACATTGTGATGAAAGCCTACATAAAGAGGGCCTATCTGCTGTCTGCTTTGTCTAGCCTACCACAGTATACTTGCTTATGGTTGAGTCTTTTGACTATGTCTGTGACCAATGTCGAGACAGTGATGAATATCATGGCAGATAATCTCAGCTAGCACTTCTCTTCCTCAGTTACTTATAAGGAAGGCAAGGATTTTTCAAGAGATCACCAGAAGATTTGGTGTGCAGTAAGTGGGTCACTTCTCTTACAAAAATGAGGTGTTTCTATCAGTGTAATGTTCCTGAATTCCAAACACATTGGCCTGGGGAGGGGATACCTTCATTATATCATGAATATTGGTTCAACTATGCAAGGTCGGAGTTTAAAAGGCAGCTGTGATCTTAGTACACTGTAAGCTGCTGATCACCAGGGAGTTAACTGGCATTTTGCTGCTGGTGTTGAAAGTGCATGTTTGAGCCTGCATGTCAGAATGTTTTCATAAAATAGTAGAGAAAGATATATAAGAACTCACTTAAAAACAAGTGTTAATTTATCTTTGTACACCACTAACCATAATTTATTTGACAAAATGAACCCCCTCATTGTGTTCTTTTCTAAATTAAATGTTTTACGTTTTACCAGTTTTACCACTTTGATTCAATCAAGATTGCTTCAGGTGTGCCACATTTTGTCATAAATAAGGCTGTTGTGCTCTATTTGTTCTTAGAACGCTCAGGGAGGAATCATCTAATAGGCTGCTCCTGTTGGAAGTACAACAGGAACATATTTTAGATCTCACTTATAACGTGCTCTAATTTTTCTTTTTACAGCACTCACCATAATTTCTATGACAAAAGGAACCCTTTCATTTTGTTCCTTTCTAAATTAAATGTTGTAAGTTTTACCAGTTTGATTCCATCAAGATGGGTTCAGGTGTGCCATACTTTTGTCATAATTACGAGTGTTAGCACTCTAGCTGTTCTTTAGAACACTTGGGGAGGCTGCAGTAGAACACGGGGGGATGGCAATTTTCAGATTAGCATGAAAAGAGAATCATGATGTCATTAAAGACACAGAGGCTAACATTATGCATAAACCTTTAACTGCCACTCCTGCACCGCACCGATAAAGAATATTCATAAGAAAGAAACTTTTATAATCAGAGTTTTGAGAATCCAGAAATGACCCAGCAATTGAACACTCCCCCTCTTTTAAATGCAAAACTGTGAAGAACCCGAACCAAAGCTTAAACTTGAAACTGTTATCTTCCCTGAATTCACACATCTGCACAGAAACAAAAGAATGAAAAAACGACTTCCTCTCTTCTACATTGCTTAACTTAACATCATGACACTACATAAGCATAAAATCTAAACATTACATTTTAGCCTTATCAAAAAAACCTTTACCTTTAATTACCTATATCATCAAAATTCAGAACATTTTGTTATGCATCTAAAATGAGTGTGGAGGGTGGAATAATGTTAGACTCCATGTCTTTAACCCCCTTAGCTGCTGGGCCTCCCCCCACCCCTGTGCTGAGCCCTTTTTTGGCTATTTAGGCTAGTTCGCGCGTAGGCCCTCATACATTTTTGTGCACATAAGTTATCCTCGCCAAATTTGTGTCCTTTTTTTCCAACATTCTCAGGATTGTAAAGGTACCCAGAGTTTGTGGGTTCCCTTGGAGGAGACCAAGAAATTAGCCAAAACCAGCTAAAATATGTGGTTTTTTTTTTAAATGAAAAAAAGTGCTGCAGAAGAAAGCATCTGTTTTTTCCCTGCATATGGCATCAACAAAGGATTTGCAGTGCTAAAATCACCATCTTCCCAGCTTTCGAAACAGGCAGACTTTAATCAGAAAACCACATTTTGCAACCCAGTTTTGGCATTTTACTGGGACATACCTCATCTTTACTATTGTTTGTGCTTGCAGCCTCCTTCCAGTTAGTAACAGAAATGGGTGTGAAACCAATGGTGGACCCCGGACACCTAAACATTTCTGAAAAGAAGCCAAAATTCAGATTTCGGCAAGGGGTCATTTGTGTAGATCCTTCAATGTTTTCCTACAGAAAATAACAGCTGAAATAAAAAAATATTGAAATTGAGTTGAAAAAACAGCCATTTCTGTCCACGTTTTCTTCTGTTACTTTTTCCAGCTATGGCAGATTTTTAAAAACAATATACCGTTACGTCTGCTGGACTCTTCTGGTTGTGGGATATATAGAGCTTGTAGGTTCATCAAGAACTCAAGGTACCCAGAGCCAGTAAAAGAGCTGCACCTTGCAATAGGTTTTCATTGTATTCCGGGTATACATCAATTCATTTGGTAACATATAAACAGTGAAAAATATGTATCAAGGAAACCTTTGTATTTCTAAAATGGGCACCAGACAAGGAGTTTAGAAACAGTGGTTATTTGCAAATCTCTGAATTTGGGGGTCCCCATGTCGCGTAGGCTCTCATTATCCTATTGAGACTACTGGATTTTTGGGCGGCAAGATCGTTCAGTGTGGGGGACTAAGTCTGACCTACGGCGAAGGATCCTGGTCACCCCAAATCCGGGGTAAGCTCTGGCTAGCTACCAGTGCATTATCTTTCCCAAAGGGAAGAGACAATTGGGCAGCCGAGCGCATGACATTTTAGTGCTTCCCAGGGAAGTCGTGGTCACTCAGGTCACAACCAGTTCTCTCATACATAGTGCAGTCTCATATATAAATGACAAAGGCAGTTTGAGTTGTAAAGATTGGTTTAATAAAACGACTGCATTTTAGATAACAAGGCGTGAGCCGCAATAACCAGAACCATACAACACAGTAGGATTGAAATAATAACGAGGATAGTGAAACATAAGAATAATGCTATCATAGTGCAACTAGGTTACATTCTCTCTCTAAGATATATTTGGAGCACAGCAGGTTAAGCTCTAAACCTGCCTTTCAGGTTCCCCCGGGAGGACATCAACCCTCATACCTGAGTAAAAGCCTGTGATCTGGATCAGCATCTGCAACAGGGCAGTCAGCATCTAGTTGTGGGTTCCTGGTCGGAATCTCCCTCTTACGTGTACCAGGACTAGAAAGTGTTTTTATAACTAACACGCCAGTGTTCTAAGAAATGTCCCTGCGTAAGAATGTGTACTGTCTACGAACCCTAAAGACGAAACTTCTACCACGTCTATCGGCAATGTACCAGACTGTATCCTTGACTGAAGCACAGAGCGAGCAAGAATGCATTGTTTGAGAACTTCAGTGCTGAAGTAAGCTAAACAGTGTGATAGAAGAAAATAAAACAAGACCGTGAAACTGGTTATTGTAAAATAACAGTGCAAGGCTAAATAAAATGCATCTAGGGCAAAGTGCACAGAGGCCTAATACTTTAAGCAAACGCGCAGAAAGCTACATTAAAAATGGCTACACTACACTCATACTGGCATGTGAATTACAGGGCATTTCTCAAAATGACTTCTTTTTTACACTTTGCCTTACATTTGGAAGGCAAAAATGAAGAGAAAAATTATTGTTCTTCTATTCTGTGTTTCCCAAAGTTTCCAGATAAAAATGGTACCTCACTTGTGAGGATAGGCCTAGTGCCCGTGACAGGAAACGCCCAAAAGCCCAGCATGGACACATCACATTTTTCCATAGATTTTTCCAAAGTGCCTTGCTGTGGATTTTGGGCTGTAGCTCAGCCAGCACCTAGGGAAATCTACCAAACCTATACATTTTTGGAACATGGACATCAGGGGGAATCCAGGATTGGATAACTTGTGGGGCTCTTATTGGGTTCTGTCACCCAGAATTCTTTGCAAACCTCAAAACTGGGCTAAAAAACACTCTTTTCCCACATTTCGGTGCTGCAGAGTTCTGGAATTTAAACGGAGCCACAAACTTCCTTCCACCCAGCATTCCCCCAAGTCTTCCGATAAAAATGGTACCTCACTTATGTGGGTAGGCTTAGTGCCCGAGACAGGAAATACCCCACAACACAATGTGGACACATCATATTTTTCTAACGGAAACAGACAAATTTTTTTTTTAAAGTGCCTAGCTGAGGATTTCGGTCTAGAGCTCAGCGGGCACCCATGAAAACCTACAAACCTGTACATTTATGGAAAGTAGACACCTAGGGGAATCCATAATGGGGTGCCTTGTGGGGCTCTCACTGGGTTCTGTCACCCAGAATCCTTTGCAAACCTCAAAATTGGGCTACACAAACACATTTCTCTCACATTTTGATGCTGCAATGTTCTGGAATCAAATCTGAGGGGAGCCACAAACTTCGTTCCACCCAGCATTCCCTTAAATCTCCTGATAAAAATGGTACCTCACTTGTGTGGGTAGGCCTAGTGCCCGCGACAGGATATGCCCCAAAATACAACTTGGACATCAAATTTTTCTAATGAAAACTGACATGTTTTTTGCAAAGTTCTTAGCTGTGGATTTTGGACTCTAGCTTAGCCGACACCAAGGGAAACTTACCAAACCTGTACATTTATGGAAAGTAGACACCTAGGGGAATCCAGAATAGGGTAACTTATGGAGCTCTCAGCAGGTTCTGTCACTCGTAATCCTTTGCAAACCTCAAAATTTGGCTAAAAAAAACATGTTTGCTGCACATTTCGGCAATGGAAACTTCTGGAATCGGAGGGGAGCCACAAACTTTTTCCACCCTAAATTCCCCCAAGTCTCCCAATAAAAATGGATCATACAACGGTCAGGCACTAGGTACAGGCACTCAAGTGGGGTACCATTATTATCAGGACAGGTGGGAAAACACTAGGTGGTAGGAATTTTGTGGATCCCAGCATATTCCTGTTGTTTGTGTGACAGAAATGCAAGAACAAAATTTAGTTTTTATTCAACATTTCACCTTTGCAGGATATTCTGGGTAAGAAAACTTTGGGGAACCCACACAAGCCACACCTCCGTGGACTGCCCCGGGTGTCTAGTTTCCAGAAATGTCTGGGTTTGGTAGGTTTCCCTATATGGCCGCCGAGCCCAGGACCAAAAACACAGGTGCCTACCTTACAAAACCAGGTTGTTTTGTGACAGATAATTTTGATGTCTCCACAATACGATTTGGGTGGTGGAATTTGGGGCTGAACTAAATTAGGGAGCTCCCAAAAGAGCACTCGCTCTGTGCTTGCCGTTGCATGCACATGCTCTCTGGGTTGGGCTTACCCGCTATTGCCCCACTGCACAGACTGTGCTTGCGAAGGGACAGCAGGACTGTCCTCATCCCCTCCCTCAGAATCACTGGAAGAGGAGTTGTCGGATGTGACTCCTCCGACTGAAAAATCACTGCAGAGTCTGCGCCATTGTCCTATCCCTCAGATGCTGTCTCAGTATCTGCTGTCTCAGTCTCTGATCCTACGTCAGAGCTGTCCTCTATAACCCAAGTTAGAGCTTGAGCAGCAGTCATCCAAAGAGACGCCATCTCTGCTACTGGCTAAACTGTCCCTCTAAAACACTAGCCTATGGAGACAGTCACAAAATTGCTTATGGGTGTGTGTTTGATGCGTGCAACAGTAAAGGTCACCTTACCTTCGCTTCTATCCTCAATCAGCGCGTTCTCTCAAGACACTAAAAAAAAACAAAAATGACACACTATTACTTCACCTTGTCACATACCAATCATCACAGTCTTTAGCGGCTCTGGCGCCCAGTCCAACAATCATTATTGGTGCTCCCACTCCCATGACCTCCTCCTCGGATTCCCTCACTACCACCCAGCAAAAGTGCCCTTCATCTCTCCATAGCCCCCCTCTCACATACATTTCATTTGTATTATAGCGCAAGTGATGGCTGGCTTTACTAATCCACTCAGCTATTCACATAAAATACAGATTTGATCTTTGCAGTAGGCACATAAACCTTCAGCGCTACTTTATGGCATCAAAACTGCCACCAGACAAAATTCAGATATTTTTCCAGCAGAAACATAATCACAAGAGTTAGCAAGACTTTTTATTGCTTCCTAAAAGCTACGGTTGAAACGTGTCGGATGGAGTATGTGCATTGCTTTGAAGACGCGAGCTGCAAGACAACTGGTGGCTAATATTTATACATATATATAGATAAATATATATAAAGTTATATGTAAAGATATCACTTTTATATGTGGGTGTGGTTTCCCTGGTGGCCGATCGCAGTCCCCATGGAAACCACACATGCATTGACAAAAGTGATCAACACATCAGATAAAATACTGATGTAACAGAGTTTTGGTCCTTTTCCCTATCTCAAAAATACTCCACCTGGAATAAAAGTCCTGTTACTTACCTCCAAACATTCTACATCTGACAATCTTCTGCACTAAACCAAACTCAAAAGAGTCACCAGGAGGCCTTTTAAGCCTCATGCTCTTCATTATTCTACAAACCAAAACATTGCTTCCTATAGGTTTTCTTCCCACTGTCACATGTCCTGCTGAAATTGCTGATCTATAACAATTTAATGTCCTATAACTTAGACCCCTCTCAAGTTGTTCTACCAGACAATTTACTATCTCTACCACAGAGGCCTCCACAGGATCCAAACCCCTTTCCATGCACCAATATAACCAGAAATGTCATATTCCTTTGTACCTTCTCCTATTTCCTGGAGCCCAAGATTCTGCACGTAACTCTGCAGCCCCTTGCAAAAGTCCTTCAAATGCTCTAGATCCCCTGATACCTTCCAAACAAGAAGATTCAATACCTTGCTCATGACTCACGGATGGTCTTCTCCATCCTCGTTTGTCAACATTCCTTCCTCTGCTATAACCAACAAGGGAATCTCACGTTTCCTACACAGCTGGAAACCAAGCCTGTGAGACACAAAATGGAGTTACCAGCACTATTTGACATTTCTCTCTCCTCACTTTCACGAGTACCTTCTGTATCATTGAAAATGGAGGGAAAGCATACCCCTTGCTTTCTGACCACTTCTGCTGAAATGTGTCTATCACCAACACCCCTCGATCTGGAAACCAACTGTAATAAATCTGAACTTCAAAAGTCAATCTGGTTGCAAAAAGATCCACCTCCAATGGACCCCAAATTTGATCTATCCTCTCAAAATTAGCCTGATCCAGATTTCAATTGCTGACGTCTTTTAGATGCCTAAAGTGCCAGTCTGCCACTGCATTCTTCTCTCCTGGAAGATATTCTGCCTTCAAACTTACGTTGTTTTCCACACAAAAGTACCACAATTCCTTCGCTATGTCTGAAAGATTCCAGGATCTGCTCCTCTTAAACGATTTATGTAGGACACTACAGATATATTTTCCATTTTCATCAAAACTGTTTGTCATTGTAACATCTTCTTGAAACTCTTCAATGCATGAAGCCGAGCCTTTATTTCTAACCAATGTATGTGCTGACCATTCTCGCCAAGTGATCTAACACTGTTTGTCTCCTGCTCTCCCATCCAAGCACCCCAACCTAAAAGACTGGCATCCATCTCCAACATAAAATCTAGTGCAAATCCTAATATTGCTCTGCCATTCTATGCTTCCAGATTGTGCATCCACCAAAGCAGCAGCTCCCTCACTTCCTGAGTCAGAATAATGCTGTCACCATACCATAAACCTTTTCCTAAGGCCTCTGCCTTCACCCTTTGCAAAGCCCGATAATACAATGGCCCAGGAAAAATAGATTGGATCGAAGATGAGAACAAACACACTAGGCTTGCCAAATCTCTCAATGTCAAACTCTCTTTTTGCAACACGAGACACTTCCTTCTTTATCATCCTCTTTTATTTTCTGATAGCAATAACTGCTTTCCAACAGTGTCTATCTGAAACCCTAAAAAATCTATCATCTGTGTTGGAATTACAAAAGGCTTCTCCTCATTTATAAGAAAGCGTAAGTCCTCCAAAAGATTTCTCACCATCCCCAACTGAACTATCAATTCTCTCATTCCTGTGACATAATTAGAACATCATCCAAATAAATGAAAATGCAAAAACCTCTATCTCTAAAATGTGCTACCATTGTATTCATCACTTTTGTAAAGCACCACAACACTGACAACAGGCCAAAAGCCAGACAAAGAAACTGAAATATCTGATTAATCCATCTAAAATGTAAGTATTTTTGGCTTTCCTTTCCCATTGGTGCTGTAAAATAAGTGTCTTTCAAGTCCAGATTTACTAGCCAATCCCCTGGATTCCTTCCATCTTGAAATGGCTGTAAACTATGAATTGATTCAAAAATCTTATGTTTATTACTGGCCTCCAACCTTTTCTTTTTTTCCACTAAAAATATTCTACTCACAAAACCTTTTTCATGTTCTCCAATTAGACATATTGCACCTTTCTCTAAAATTGCATATATTTCCCCATCTACCATGTTCCTTTGATCTTACGATAGAACTATCTCTCTCGGTTCTTTCTCTCTTGAACGGGTAATTCTACAAATTGTATCTCAAACCCCCTCATTGTTTTTAAAGCCCAGGGATCTTTCGTTATTTCTCTCCATTTGTCTAAAAATGTCCATAGGTGCCCCCAACACTTTTTTAGGAAGAACCACCTCCAAACCGCTCCTCGTCTGCAGGGACAGGCTCAGGCTCACAGCCTGGACTGGCTCCAATCCTACCGATGCTTTCATGCTGCCAACAGCATGAAAGAAGTGGTGGGTTGGACGGAGCGCCCTCGCTGGGCACTCCGAGGCAGAGTGGGGGCCTCTGCCTGCTCTCTCCAAACCTGCATTGGTATTCCCTAAAAACACCATAGCCCTCTGGCTCCATTCTCGCAATAACTCCACATTTACTGGTTCGTCATTTAGGTGTGCTTCTTCTGCCATGTCCATTGTTTTAGCCAATAGACCCAAAACATCCATTAGCCAATCTTGGCACTGCTTTAAAGATCTTTCTAAGACCTTATGTGGGTCTCTCCCAATTCCTAAAATTAGTATGGTACCATCAAGAAAAGATTTAGATTGTAACTAAAATTTATCACCCTTTATACGTTCTCCTTTTTGTGACCCTCAAAACCTGCCCTTCACTACAATGCATTTCAATGGAGTGCTATCATGTATATTGGCCATAAGATGGCTGCCATCACTTTCTGGTTGAAGTGCTGCAAAAAGCACATAGCGATGCACAAACCCCGTTTTGTGACTCGCAATTAGGAAGGGGTGTTCCCTTCCTAATTGCAACTCGCAGTGCAATGTAGGATTGTTTTATGACCGCGAACGCGGTCGCAAACCAATCGCATTTTGCACCCATTTCAAATGGGTGGTAACCCATTCCCAAAAGGGAAGAGGTCCCTATGGGACCCCTTCCCCGTTGTGAATGTCACTGTAAACATTTTTTCAGAGCAGAGGACCACTGCCTACTCTGAAAAAATTAAACGAAAACGTTTCATTTTTTGTTTTTGTAATGCATCTCGTTTCCCTGTGAGGGCCGCCATTCGCAAGGGGGTAGTATATTGCGACCCACCTCATGATTATTAATGAGGTGGGCATTTGCTACCCCCTTGCAAATCGCAGATGGTGTCAGGGACACCATCCTACCTTCAGATTTACGACTCAAGTTTGCTACATGTGGCCCATAGTCACTTAAAAAAACAAAGGTTACAGGGACGTTATAGTTAGGCTCATATCTTAAACTTTCAAAACCATAGAAATTCACCAGTTATAGTTAGAGTTATGTCAAGTTACTATAACTTGTGCCCTATGTAACTATAACTCGCACCCCCGCAATGCACAGTGTTTTCGTTAAACATTTTACTGCAAATATTACATTGATATTATCAATGATGTTATTAAAGATGCCATGAGTGCTCTAATTTGTGGTAATTAGCTCTCCATGTCGGGGTCACAAGTTATAGCTACCTTAGGGCACGAGTTATAGTAATTTGAGATAACTCTAACTATAACTGGTGAATTTCTATGGTTTAGTATGTTTGTTTTTTTCAATGAATTTCTATAGTTTGTTTAACCTATAGTACTTTTTATTACTATGCATTAATCCAAGCACTGCTGCGCACGGCCTGTGGCCAGTTCCTGTAGCCAACCCCTATAACCACCCAACCCCACACTGCGCATGGCCTTCAGCCATACGCAGCGGGTGTTGGCTGCAAAGCCTGGCCTGAGGCCAGTCCCTGCGGCCAACCCCTATAACAACCCAACTTTGCATGGCCCCCCTCCTCAGGCTGATATCGGCCCTGGAGACCCCATCCCAAAAGGCCTGGCCTAAACATTAAATTATTTTGGGTGGGGGGCCTTGCAGCCCCCGTCCCCAGACCGATCTCACTCTGGGGACCCCATCCCCCAGAGCCTGGCCTAAACCTTTAAGCTTTGGGGGGAAGTAAGGCCCCGCAACCCCCCTCTCTAGGCCAGTTGTGGCCCCAGGGACACTTCCTGTGGGGGCACAGCCTAATTATTCATATTTTGGCCAATCTTGGCTTTGGGGACCCCATCCCCCAGGGCCCGGCCATGTGACCTGGGTGCCCCCAGGCACCCAGTCTCAATGTAGGGGACCATGGGGGGAGCCTCAATGCCCCCATGACCAAGTTGGCTCCTGTGGAGCAGTTTCCTCTGTGTGCCTGCCCGCATCTCCACGGGCAGGCAGACAGAGGAAACTTCCGCTCTAATAAAGGGAGAGCTGTTTGACAGGTCTTCCTTCATCAGAGCAGAGTGTTTGCTATGGCTTGGCGGCAGCTCTTAAAGCTGCTGCACAGCCACAGCAAACAGCTATGTCCGGGCACCCCGGGACATAGCAAGAGCCGGTGTCCCAGGGCCATCAGAGGCTCCTTGAGGGGGCCCCCTCCAACATAGAATAGCCCCTCCGCACGGCCCCCCACAACATAGAATAGCCCTGGGTAGTTGGTGGTCCCCGGGGCCACGGGGGGGTCAGAAATGGACACCCTTTCTATTTTTTTTACAGTATGTCTCGGGGATGTGGTGGCTCCTGGGGCAGTGGGGGGGCACGCGGCCCCCCCACATCAAATTTACTGTGTGCCACGGGGAGGTGGTGGTCCTTGGGGCTGTGGGGGGCCACGCGGCACCCACACTACAATGAAAAATGCCCTGGGGAGGTGGTAGTCCTCCAGGCTGCATGGGGGGTGGGTGGACCCCCACACTACAATAAACAATGGTCCAGGGAGGTGGTAGTCCCAGGGCTGTGGGGGGTGGGTGGCCCCCCCACATTATAAATATCAATGCCCCTGGGACTTAGGTATTAAAAAGCACAGGAGCCCATGCTTCTTTTCTAAAATGTATGCTGTGGATTCTCATACCAGTCACAATTTAAGTGCAATTTTTTTTTTTTTAATTGCTTTTTCTGGGACCTAAGGGGTCAGGTGTCCCTACCCTGGCTCCTTTTGTGTTTTTTAAATGTTTTTTTCTGAAGCCGAGTCCCAACATGGCTGCCAACACTTCCTTGTTGAAGTGTTGGCAGCCAATCAGATCTCAGCACGAGATCAGAAGGGGTTGCGAATCCTTTGCGTCCCTAAATATACAAACTTGGATTTCCATTAAGTTCTCTAAAACTACTGAACGGATTTACACCAAATAACAAAATGGCCTCTTTCTAGACCAAGAGCTACCTTTCTGCCAAATTTGGTGTAATTCCGACTAGTGGTTTCAGCGCTATCGCTGTTCAAACTCCCTACAGAAAAATGAATGGGGAAAACATGTTTTGGGACCTCCCTTTTTCTTGGCCCCTGCTTGATGGATCATCCCGAAACTTTCCAGACAGCCTCTGAAGTGAGTGCGAAAGTTTTGGGGGAAATTTTAGGAAGATTCATCAACCCGCGCCAAAGATATAGGCAAATCAAAAAATACTTTTTCTATAGAAACTGAGTCCTAACTATAACTACCTAATGGTGACCGCCACTAGTTAATATTTATATACATATATATATATATATATATATATATATATATATATAGATATATGTGTATGTATATATATATATATATAGATATGTGTGTGTGTATATAGATATATGTGTGTATATATATATATATATAGATATAGATATATGTATGTATATATATATATCTATATAGATATATGTGTATATATATATATAGATATATAGATATAGATATGTGTGTGTGTGTATGTATATATATATATATATACACACACACACACATATCTATATCTATATCTATATATATTATATATATATATATATACACACACACACACATATAACTATATCTATATCTATATATATATATTCCTTTCTTCAGTAAAACGTGCTCGAAAACGAGCTCCAAACGGCCCTAGAGGGGTGGTGCGGCAACAACCGGCAGAGCACTCCGGTTAATCTCATTTCAACATCCAAAATATTTTGTAATAGCCGCACACTCAGGAAATCAAAAGTAGAGTTTGTTTATTTAACACTAAAATAAGAAATAATATAGTTAGAAAAATAAAGACTGATTAAAACACCCCTGCTGCTCATGATAAAAATGCCATGAAGTCTAAGATGCAGAATTACCAATTCCTTATATCTAATAATTCATCATGTTGATTATTTTAATTATCAAATAGGTGGGTATTCAGCTCTTCACCAATATTCAATCCTTTCGGTATTTTAGTTTCTAAATCCACGATATATCGGGATTCTTTTTTCCGTAAAATCAACTCTCTATTACCACCTCTGTGATGTAATGGCACATGTTCAATACCATAGTAAGATAACAAAGCGAAATCAGAGTTGTGATTGTCCTGAAAATGTCTTGCTACAGGATAGTGTGGATCCCTTGTTGCAATAGCACGCATATGTTCTAAAAGACGTTTTCACTGCATGTTTCGTACTTCCCACATACTTAAGATGACAAGGACATTCCAATACATAGATGGTAAACGGAGTACTACATGTCACAAACTGCTTGATTTGTCTATTTGTTCCTGGTTTACTTGTAGGATACTCTTTCCTAGACACACTATTGCAGCATGCTTTACAATGGCCACATGGAAAGAATCCCTGCAGATCATGTTCTTTTATTTGTGAGGTAGGTGTATTGTCATTTGATCTCAACCTATCATGAAGATTACCTCCTCGTGTGGGAAAGTATTGGAAAATGTGTCTAAATATGTGGACTTTTTTCTGAGGGAATTTGTTATGAGCTTACCCTCCCATGTTCGTGGCACTAAAGATTTCCTAGGTAAATTAGAAGGTATTATCTGGGAAGATTATTTTTTACTTGTCTCTCTAGACGTTAATTCGTTGTATACGATTATTGATCATGAGAAAGGCATACAAGCATGTAGACATTTCTTGCAGACAAGATCTTTAAGATATCTGCCACATACTGATATACTAATTGAGATGATAAAATATTGTTTGACGAACAATATTTTTCTATTCAATGGCAAGCTTTATAAACAAGTTCTTGGAACTGCAATGGGAACTTGCTTTGATCCCAGTTTTGCCTGTTTATTTATGGGCTTATGGGAAGAAGGGATCTTCAAAGACGAAGAAAAAGCCCAAATAGTCCCTGGGGACCTCATCCCCTTGCAGCCAAACATAATATTGAGGGCTTCTGGAGTCAGCATGTCCCTTGCCTGTCAGGACCAGCTCATTCTGCTTGCTCCTGAAGGACAGAAACAATCACATTTTCCCTGCCTGCAAGAGCGCAGGCAGGCAAGCAGAAGTCTGCTGTCGCCTAGCAGGACCATTTTCAAAGCTGCTGCCGGGTGGGAGCACACATCTTTCAAGGAAAGCCAATATTTCCAAGGGTGGACTCCCTCGGACACATTTAAAGAGCCGGCTCAGGAGTGTGGGGTCCCTAGGACTTTGTAAGCCTCAGAGAGGGGAGGGAGAGGGGAGCTGTGCATCCCCATCCCTTCTACTTCCTGTTTGGCCGCAGGGGATGGGGTCCATAGGGACCATTTGGGCTTGATTGGGGGATGCTTGCCTCCTTCCCTTGTAAATTTAGTGTTTGGGTCCAGGGGATGGATTCTTGGGGGTTGCATCAGGCTCAGGGAGGGAGCCCCTCCCCTTTTTTTGAAAAGTTGGCCCCGGGAAATAGGGTCCTGGACCCCCAAATTGTCTCAGGTAAGAGGGCCCCACTCATGCACCCCTCCTCAAAAATCAATAACAGACTCTAGTCATACACACCTTTCACGGGGCTACAGACCATTGGTGATGACGTCTCAGAAAAGTTTGTTGGTAGTGCCAGCCCATACATAGAAAAACCTGCTAAATTCCTTTGCTGTACTCCCCTGTCTGCCCAAACTGAATACACTTGGAAATGTGCTAAATCTCAGGGCTTGATTCACAAAGGAAACTTATGCTTTTGAAAACCTTTACACTTTGAAGTAGATTTACTACTTTTAGTATTTACAATCTCGAAGTGTAAACTTACTACAAAAGTGGAAGTTACATGTCTCATTCCCCAGAGTAATGCAATTGGATTATTCTTGTGTGGGTTGGTGCAACCCATCTCTAAACCCCTCCCTGACCCACAAAAACTCCTCTTACTCCTCCCTAATTGCATCCACTCTTGTACTAAGTCTGCCCCTTTTTCACAACCACTCCCTCCAACAGGGGCGTAGTTTGGTCAGTATGATTTGGGGGGGGTGTTAGCTTCAATTTTCCTGACAATTACACTGGCACATGATGTTAAAATACATTACAGACAAGCAAGGTGCACGAGAGGGGCTTAAGAGGCAGTGGAACAGGAGAGGAATGCAGCTGGGTAGGTATACTAAGTGAGAGAAAGGGAATTATTTTGTGAAATAAGCAACATTTTTAAAGTCTTTCTAAACAGAGAAAGAGAGACAGTGTTTGTCCGTTTTTGTCTGTGTGTTTACAAATTCCTGGTGAAATCCGCCAGGCCCTTGCTATTCCCGTCTGAAAGCACCTACACCAAACTATTTATCACAAAATACATTTATTAGGGGGGCATAACATCACACCCAACTTCCCCTGCCTTCCAGTCCCACCCAAATTTACTACTAAAACGTATGCTTAAGTGTGAGGGGGCTCCGTAGTTGTCAGGGTGGAAAACCTCATACACCTAAGCATAGGTAATGATGAGGAGTAAAACTCCACACCTAGTTTGTGAAATGCAATTAAGTTTTGTAATTCGTTTATAGTACATTTTTATAATTCTACAAGACACTACAAAGTGCAGTTCATGAATCAGGAACATAGGGCCAGATGTAGGGAGCATTTTTCTAGTCGCACAGGGTCCGATTCTGCGACTTGAAAAATTATTTTTGGGATGTACAAAGCCCAAACTGCAATTCGGTATTAGGAAGGGGCATGTCAAGGGAGTCCCTTCCTAGTGACTCGCAGTTTGCGTTTCGCAAAACCGGATCTTTGTACATGTGGCCCATAGTATTTAGAGCAGAGCTACTGAAGAGATTTCATATCAGGAAGCCAATTTCAAAATGATAGTTGGTATTTGATAAGGGAAGTTTTAAATGCGACTTTTTCATTATTGAAAAACAACATGTGCCTTTCTTTAATATCCAACTTTCATAGATATCACGTGCTTACTGGCATCTCGCCACTCATCTGCATCCAAGAAGACTCTGAAACGGGCCGAGAAGAGATAAAAAAAGACATCCGGAATTAGCCAAAAAAGGAAGAAACATTGTGAATAGTTAGAATAGCAGGGAATACTCCCCACGCCATCATCCACCCCCAAACATCAGAACAGGAAATGGTGCTGTGCCCTGGGATGAATGCATTTCCAATGCAGACAAAGATACCGGGCAGACACAATGATACACACGCAAAATGATGGGCACAGAGGCATTCCAGGATAAAGGAAATTAAAATTAAAGATTCAAGTTTAAAAAAGTTATGCCATTTGATACTTTATAGCGCAGCCTATGCCAATGAATGCAGTTTGGCAGGGGTTTACAGGAAAAGCACAATAGTAATAAAACGCTTAACACACTCAAATGCAGAGACAATGTCTACACCTAGATGAATGTATCTTTATTTACTAAAGTAATGTGAGTGTATTCAGCCATTTGATTTTTATTATTCCTAGAGGAACAAATGCACTGGGTGTTAAGAAAATACCAATGTTCAACCTAGTTACCCTGCTAAAAGTGTCATAAATAGGGGTTTTATCTTCACAATGTGGCACTAGAATGCAGCGGTTAGTAGAAGCGACATTATGCATTATTTGGCCTCTGATGGTATGAGAAGTCGCCTCCTTGTCCCTTCAAAGCCCCTCGGCAGCTTCCTGTAGTGACTAGGGGGCAAGGGGAAAGACAATGATTGGAAATAACACATTTTTAGCTCTTCTTGGAGAGAGCTCTCACTGTTGCTTCTGCTTTGCAATATGAAACAAAAAAAAACAATCTCTTCATGCCAGGTCACCATTTGTGTCGTGAACAGCGAAGTAACTGCACAGTAAAACGTGTTTTCTTTTTGTTTTAGGAATCTCGAAATAATTTCTCGGCAGTCATTGTTTTGTTACATTGTCATTCATACTTTGGTTTAGCGCAGTGGACAACTTAAAGAGAGTAGTGTGACTATCAGAAAGACACAAAGTGATCACCCAGAACTGCAGATCAACAAGGGGACATTGCGGACATCTGTGCATTGTGTGCTGGTCATTGACCCGGCCTGGCAGGCTAACTACATCGATTGTGAGGCGAACCCTATCGTGATGGCTGCCAAGTAAACGTGATGACACAGTAGCTAGTTTAGATGAAGGATTCCCTTCACAATCCAAAAGAATTCACAGAATTGCCTTTCCATTTTACCAATGTCCCCTCTTCACCAGAAAAGACTGTCCCTCCTCCTGGAGGGTGTCCCTTCATATGGCCACTTTGTTGTTCACTCTGTGGCTCTAGCTTCGGCTGTAGTCTGCTTCATCTAACAAGGTTTGGTGTTAATTGAAGTGAGGCCGGTGAAGCCCTTTGCATCTGACTCATTGTGTGTACTACTAGACTGTTGTGTGCTCGCTCTGCGGACTTTAAACACAGGCGGGTAGGAGGTATGGGTCAGGGTGAAGGAGACAGTAGGGAAATACTGCTGGTTTCCCAGGTCCAGCTCTGTCACTTTCCTCTGCATCCTCGTAGATCCACCTATTAACTTGTTCTTCTGAACTCTTGTGGACAATACTTGGGGTAGATATAATTTGGAACTGGTGCTGGGCCCACATCTGGTGTGGAGAGAAGAACCTGGCACCAAGCAGCTGCTTGTACTGCAGACAGGCCAGACTGCGTGTATATGGGGAGGCAGCAGGTGCTTTGAGTTTAGTGTGTTGGCTTCTGGAGAGAAGGCCACAAGTCAAACCTTTACAGAGGGGAGTCACATGGCACAAAAGGAAATGTTTTGGCCCTATCAGTAAAGCATTTATTGTTAAGGTATTTTATAATACACACATGAGGAGCATCAACTTTTCAGGGTTCCCAAGTGTGCTCTTTCATTGCATATTCTGCACAGCTAAACGTTATCTGCTCAGTTGATTAGTCTTTGTTAAAGCCAACCACAGGGGCGTGGCCAAGATGATAGTGGGGTAAGTCGCACATCACGCTCGTCCTCCACCCAGGCCTTATTCTGCAACAAATAGTGGCATTTCAGACTCCAGCCTGCAGGCTGACCCACTTGCAGAGATGCCAGAGGTGACCTGCAAATGGAATGACGGCCTGCTAGGCCCTCGGATTGCTCGGGGGCCATCATGAGCTCCATTCAACGCATGGTGCATGCCTGTTACAGTTGTGGGCTCTTGAGCCCTACATCCCCGATTGACTCAGGAGCCGCTTTCACCTCACCTGCAAAGCGGATGACCACGGAAGCTAACTTTGACCCTAGCACTGCCACCAGCCTTGCTCCAATGGCCCCCTCAGGAGTCAATTTTCCTCTGCATTGAGACCACTCAGTGGCCACGAGCAGCCCTGCAGTCCGACCCACCTGGAAACCGCCTCTGCTCCATCTGTAGAGCAGGAGGCCACGCACACTACCACTGGCCCTGAAAGAGCGTCCCTCTCAGGAGTACAGTTTTTACCACCCCTAAAGACCGCACAGCAAGTTTGAGCATGCATCCTCTCGATGCCTGGCCTGCCCTCCTCCGGAAGCTCCAGCTTCATGTGGCAGGCATGGGCCCCACTCAAGAGCACACCACTGAGGGCCCAGACCAGCTGCTAAGAGCACCCTTAGTAGCTCTATACTGCATTTGTACTCGGTGCGAAAGCTGAGAGTAACGTCTCTGGAGCCATGTCTCCCTCAATCATGCATGACACAATGGTAGGGAGACTGGAAACTTCTTAGAGCCAATGTTATGGACTCTGTGAACGGTGAGTGGGGCTAATTGGCCATATTGTATGGAGAATGCTGAGAGGATTGGTCCCTGGAGTCTTGGAAAAGGGTAAGTGGAGGCCCCAGGTGCACCTCCCTCCATCATCTAACCCGGATTCCTGGGGGCCTGGGGTGGATGACCAAGCTTCCCAGCCATTGATGGCAATGCTGTAGAAACTGATACTCATCTTGGGGACACAGCCTTGGAAGGGCCTTTCTGCCCCTGTCTGGGGACACTTGCACCAAGCTGCAGCAGTGATCGCAGCGAGACCCCTTGGTCCCTCAGCCCTATCTTAGCTGCCACTACAGACCTGTTCTTGGGAGAGTACAGTCCCGATTAACACACTGCTCCCACACGCTGGGGCCCTTACCAGGACGGTCTGAGCACACTGGGCTACACTACAACTGGTGCACTGACTCAACCACAAAGAGAGCAACTGCCAGAGAGTGCCCATGAGAGCCAGGGAGCCTTGGCCCTTGAGGCCTCATAACAGTTCTCACCTGGCTATGGGATGCAGTTGGAGCAGACTTTGCACCAAGACTTATCCTCAGCAGGGGAACGAGTATCCGCCCTGGAGGATAGTGACACTACCAGAGGTAAGGAAGTGGAAATGCTGCACCAGGAGGTCATTTGCCTTTATGAACAATACAACAACCTTAAGGCCGATCCGAAGGACCTCATAAATTGCTCTTGCCACAACAGCATTCCCCTCCGAGGGGTCCCCACAGGCTCGGAGGGTTCGGACATCAGAGGACACACTCAAGCGCTGTTCCACTCCATCATGGACTGGGAGAATAATGTGGAAAAGAACTTGGACAGAGTGAACCAGGACGGCTGTCCTGCGAGCCCTAAAGCCAGAGCACTAGACATTCTGGCATGTGTGCATGATTTTCAAATTAAGGAACATATCCTACAGAAAGCCAGGGCCAAACAACCGATACACTTCTGTGGGCATATCATAGGATTATTTCAAGACATCTCCCTACTCGTTCTCCAACGCCACAGAGACTTTGAACCAATCACTGACAATCTGTGCTCCAAAGAAATATCATGCAGATGGGGACACCCCTTCAGACTAATCTTCGGCTGGGAGAGTCAACTTCATCAACTCATGCTCAGAGACGCACCTCGAGTTCTCGACCTCCTGGATGACTCTCCCACCCACCCTGTTCCTCTCCTGGCTCCCCTCATGGGTCCCCCCTGGTCATCAACCTGGCAGTCCACAGTTGGATGTACAAAATATCCTCTTCCAAGCTTGGAGGAGTGCGCCCAGAAAAGATGGGCGGTACTGCACAGTCTGGCTTCTGAAACTGGCGGTGCCCTTTCCTGAGACCAACCTTACCAGTGGTCAACACTGGGGCAGCCAGTCCTGGACTGGCCCACCTTCTCCATACAGTGGCCTGCGGCAGCAGAGGGCTACATGTTCTCAACTGTGGCTGAGAAGCCCATTCCCTTCAGGTCACCTACCATTAACAATTGACATTTTCAGAACAGAATGTTGCTGTTGTTGTTTTTAGGGAGTTGTTTTTACTGGTTACTTACCCCTCCACTCCACATGGTCTCTCTCTGGCATCAAAGGACTCATGACGCTGGCCAGCATTTCACTTGGTGCCTTTCCTAATTTATGCATGATACCCTGGCTTGGCGAAGCTTACAGTGCTTCTACACTCCCCCATGGTTTTCTGGATCTTAAGAAAACAAGCCTCAATGTGTGAGGTCTCAATAACCCCACCAAGTGAGCAACTGTCCTTTCGCTGCTGGAGCAGTTGGGAAGTGAAATCTGCCTTCTTCTGGAGATCATCTCCTCTCCAGACATACCAGAATGTAATCCAGGTGTTTCCCATGTCAACTTTGGTCCTCAAACACTACAAAGCAGGG
This sequence comes from Pleurodeles waltl, assembly GCF_031143425.1. Taxonomy (NCBI): domain Eukaryota; kingdom Metazoa; phylum Chordata; class Amphibia; order Caudata; family Salamandridae; genus Pleurodeles; species Pleurodeles waltl. The sequence continues at coordinate 793,723,111 of NC_090436.1, read as the reverse complement.
TGGTGTGGTGATCCTTCTTTCAAGGGGATTTAAAGGTGAGATAGTATCCAAGATAACTGGTTTTAAAGGGCGGCTTTTGACAGATAGGTTCAAAGCGGGCACCTTTTATTTTACTCTTGCCAATGTCTATGCACCCGATAAATGTCAAGAATCCTTCCTTACAAATGTCCTAGCACCCGTAATCCATTTCCCTGACTCTGCTATATTTGTGGGAGGTGACATGAACCTAGTTATGGATAATAACTGACCATTCTGCCCAACGCTCTGACCAAAATGGAACCTTTTCGGCCACCTGCCTCCGTTGGTTGTCGTATTGTGGACTGCAGGACATCTGGCAACTATCCCATCCTAACACAAGAGACTACACATATTACTCAGTGCCACACAAACCATATGCTCAAATTGATCACTTTCTAGTGACCCCAGCACTCTAAGCTTTAGTACATGAAGCTTTTGTTGCTCCCAGATCTCTGTCGAACCATGCACCCCTGCATCTGGTATTACACCTGGACTTAACCACAATGCATTAAACTGGGCCAAACTATCCCCAAAAGTATCTCAGTCAATTATGCCTCCCTCACATCACACATACTTGCTGATCTTAATACCTGCCGCCATCTGGGTCTCTCGTGGCTGGGCAGAATATCTGTGCTTAAAATGACGATGCTGCTGCCCATCGTATACCTTTTTCAAACACTTCCCCTAACTCTTTCATAACATACTCTGCACTCTTTGAACTAGAAATCAATAAATTCATCTGGGAAGAGAAGAGGTCTCAACTTCAGAAATGCCTACTATACCAACTAACACAGGAAGGCGGCCTCGCAGTTCCCTTGCTACTGCGCTACTTCCAGTCCACTTAGCTCCACTTTCTTGTCGTCCACTCTCCGAGAAACATGGGTGCTTCATGGACCAGGTCGTAGTGGGATCCCATATCTGCAATGACCCTAGGCCCCCCGTAAGGCACCGGGCCCGAGGCCTTTACTCTTCACCAGTGATTAGCTCAGTCTTCAGAGTTTGGGATGCCATAGCTGTTGAAGCTGGCCTGACTTCCTTTCCCTCTCCTATGACCCCAGTCCTGTTCTCCCCAGACTCCCCATCAGGAATGCAAAGGGATAGGTTCCAACGATGGCAGAATGATGGCTGTAAACACATGGGGTGTTTGTTTAATTCACAAGGAATCATCCTGTTTGAAGAAGTGAAATCTGCTTTTTTCCTGGAAGAAGCAGACCGTCTCCAATATATACAGGTACAACACTGGGTGATGCGCCCCTCTAATAAACCACATACTCCCTTTGAAAAATGAGTCTTTCTTAGAAAAGTCGATAACGCCTTATCACAGAGCATTACACCATATTAGGCAAAGGGACCCTGCTGACCAAGTCTGAGGGACAAACTTGATGGGAGGAGGAATTTGGCAGGACTATCTCTACCAAAGACTGGCAAGACATTTTGTATAGAGCCCGGCACATGGCTCATAACATGGCAAGCACTGTAACAGCATACAAAATAGTGTTGTACTGGTACTTAACTCCAGCTTGGCTTCATGCTTGAAACCCAGACCGTACGAGGAAATGTTGGAGGGACTGTGGAAACACAGGTACCTTGCTTCACCTTCTTTGGCATTGCCGAAACTTAAATGCTTCTGGAACTGCATTCTTAACAACATAGACTAAGCCTTCAACACTATCATCCCAAGGTTCCCGGCCTATACCATCTTGGGGTTGTCCAATCCACGAACATATGTGCTTTCCTGTTTGAGGGATCCAATGGCATTGATGCTGGTGGCAGCCCATCAGGTGAACCTCTCCCTATGTGGTACGGATAGAACTCCAGACTATACAGCTTGGCTTCACAGGCTGTGATGTATACTAGGGATGGAGAAATTGTCTATGGCTGTAGGCCAGTGGAACACCTACTACGCTGAATTATGGGCACCATTAATTCACATTCTTTCCTCTGAATTTTACAAATTACCTTGCCGGTTTTACCTAATACTGCTCCGCTTAATCCCCCTGCCCAAGCACAGCAATGGCTTACCCCTGCCTTAGCTGTCTGGCCATTGTACAGTTATCTATTCACCTACCCTGTCCCACATCACTGATATAGACCATTTAGCTACATAGTGTCGGGGACAGGAGGAAGGTGGGTTGTTGATTTGGGATTTTTTTTGTTTTGTATTCAAAACATCATGCCAACACTGCTGGCCCCATGGTTGTAGGCGGACAGCTGAGCTACCTAATTTGCAATTCTCACATTCGATGCTGCTGGTCTGACGGGTTGTAGGGCAGTAGCTGTGTATATTCTTACAGTACTGTGATCGTAATAAACAGAATTGATCCATAAAGTCAACCACAGAGGTAGCATTAAAGGCTTGCTTTTCAGAACGTTGATAGCCTAATAGCAACCAATGTGATTCAATGTTTCATTTTGTGACACTTCATCAATTTATCAGCTTTAAAAGTGACACTATTTACATGCTAAGTTAGCAGTGTTTGAGTTTGTTTGTGCCATATATAATTTTAAACGGTGTCATTTTGTTGAACTATGACAATAATGGTCCCAGTCAGTGCTTAATTTGTAAATAAAAAGGTGCCGGTGCCCAAAGCCCTCCTCTTAAACACGCGGCTGCTGCAATTGAATGTGTGAACACGGAATACTGACCCGCCGTAATCATGAAGCCATCTCGGTCCTCTTCAATCCATATAAAGCCACCTCCTGTCTCTTCAGCTCACTCTTGCAGCTTTCTACTTTCTCCCTTTGTGACGCTTTTTCATTTTTCCCTTCATCCGTCTTTCCCATATGTGTCTTTTGCTCGCAACGAATGCTTGAGGCAGAAGAATAAGCCTCGGCCATCAAAAATAAGTGCCGGTGCTCAGCACCGGAAACAACAAGCACAAATTAAGCACTGGTCCCAGTGTGAGAACAGTATTTTTTGTGAGCTAGAGAAATGAGAATTTAACAAAGCAGTGAAAATGAGGGATCATAAGAGGCACATATTGGTGTACACCAGCAAATGAACATACTCCTGTTCATTAATTTCTTCATTTTCAAAGAATGTGTTTTTATTTGGGATTCTTCTCCAGTATATTTTGCGGCATATCCTAGATTTGTAGAAGTATGTGCTGCCATTGTATATACCTATGGACAATGTAGTTAAGCCCTTTACAAAAAGGGATAACTCCTGACATTCTTGTTGTTGCCAGATTCAATATGGAATTGCAATCAAGTAGTGCCACTGATGCCTAATATTAATTTAATTGATGCATGCACTGTTTGCTGAGATCGACACTCACTGCTAGGCCCATTCATGTAAGCACTTTGTAGAACAGCTGATTAGCCTTAGGCCAATGGCACAAGTACTGCATGGGGCCACTAATGCCCATTAGTAAACCATTCATGCATACTGTGTGTGGGCCTACTCATGCCACTTGCTAGGCTCATTCATGTAATCACTGCGGGTCTGATTTAGATTTTGGCAGACAGGTTACTCTGTCACATCGATCACGGATATCCTGTCCGCCAAAATATAAATCGCATAGCTAATAAGGGGATTTATGTTTCGGAGGACAGGAAATCCTTCACCGCTGTGATGGAGTAACCCGTCCGCTGAAATCTGAATCAGGCCCTATGTCAAGATAGTGATACACTCTGCTAGGCCCCTTGAAGTGTGTGCTATTCAGTGCCCACTGATACATGTAATACTTGAAATCACAGATGCACATTATTAGGATTGTTAGACTTTTCATCCTTGGTGTGGTCTCCCTTAACTTTTTGCCTCTGTTTCCCAGGTTGTTGATGTGTGCTGGACTCTGATTTTGCTGTTTTTGTTACTCTGGGCACTTTACCACTGCTAAACAGTGCTAAAGTGCAAGTGCTCCTTTACAAAATGTGTATGTAATTGGTTTATCCATTATTGGCCTATTTGATTTATTAGTAAGTCCCTAGTAAAGTGCACTAGAGGTGCCAGGGCCTATAAATCTTATAAGTCAAATGCTACTAGTGGGCCTGCAGCACTGGTTGTGACACCCACATAGGTAGCTCTGTAATCATGTCTCAGACCTGCCATTGCAGTGTCTATGTGTGCAGTTTTAACTGTAAATTCGACTTGGCAAGTGTACCCAGGCCTAAACCATCCCCTTTCTTACACCCCTAAGGTAGGCCCTAGGTAGCCCCAAGGGCAGGGTGCAGTGTATGGTTGAGGTAGGACATGTAGTAATGTGTTTTATATGTCCTGACAGTGAAATATTGCTAAATTCGTTTTTCACTGTTGCAAGGCCTGTCCCTCTCATAGGTTAACATAGGGGCTACCTTTAAATCTGATTAACGTGTAGATTCCCTTTGGGAGTGGATGGACATGTAGAGTTTGGGGTCTCTGAGCTCACAATTTAAAAATACATATTTTAGTAAAGTTGATTTTAAGATTGTGTGTTTGAAAATGCCACTTTTAGAAAGTGAGCATTTTCCTGCTTATATCATTTCTGTGACTCTGCCTGTTTGTGGATTCCCTGTCTGGGTCAGTTTGACAGTTGAGCTGGTTGCACCTCACACTAGACAGTGACACAAAGGGAGCTGGGGTGTAGTCTGCATTTCATGATGAGCCATCTGTGCTAGGAGGGAGGGGAGGAGTGGTCACTCACACCTGAAAGGACTGTGCCTGTCCTCACACAATGCAGTCTCCAACCCCCTGGTGAGTGTCTGGGGCCTGGCCTGGGCAAGGCAGGATTTCACATTCAAAAGAGACTTTACTTTGAAGTAGGCCTACTTCAAAGGAGAAATTGGGTATAAGAAGGGCACCCAAAACCACAGACTTTAGATCACTTCTGGACATCAAGAGGAACCTTTGCCTGGAGAAGAGCTAAAGAGCTGAGAAGTGTTGCCCTGCCTGAGACTGTGCTTTGTGGAGCTATCCTACAGTTGCTGCTTCTGCCTGTGCAAGGGGACAAAGACTGGACTTTGTGGTATATTCCTGCTTGAGAAGGACTCTCCAAGGGCTTGGACTGAGCTTGCCCCCTGTTCTGAAGTCTCAGGGCCATCATAGACTTCACTTACAAGCACCTGGACTCTCTGCTGAGACTCCTAGCCTGCCAAGTGGTGCCATATCCAGTCCCTGGGCCCTTGGAAGGAAAAGCTGGTGAAAATTCAAGGAAATCGACTTAGGACGACTCCAGACCGATGCCACTGCTGAATTCGGTGACGCCGCCTGCAACCGACTCCGTGATCTTCGCTGGAACACGACGATCTGCGCAGGCCCGACACCGCTGCAGCCCCGCCGAAGTCCGCGACTCTGTGGAAGTCATCGCACCACATCGTGACCGGCGCCGCTCGAAGTGCGCAGATTCAACGTTTCTCACAGATGCCGCGATCCCCGACTTCGCACATCAGCTTGTTTTCACTCTTCACCAAGGTACTGTACATGGGGGTCGGCATGACTCCGTGGCCGGTGCCGTTGGTGTCGGATTGTTTGGAACAACTCCGTCACAACGCCGTGTTAACATCTCATCGAAGCATTTTGTGTTTCTAAGCGCTATTTTTGAATTTAAAAATTCATAACTTGACTTGTGTATTGTGGATTTTTGTTGTTTTGGTCTTGTTGTGTTTAGATAAATATTTTCTATGTTTCTAAACCTGTGTTGTGTCATTTTGTAGTGTTTTTCATTAAGTTACTATGGGCCTCATTATGACCCTGGCGGGCGGCGGAGGCCGCCCGCCAGGAAGCCGCCCCCCAAAATACCGCGCCGCGGTCAAAAGACCGCGGCGGGTATTACAAGTTTTCCCCTGGGCTGGCGGGCGGTTGCTGAAAAACCGCCCGCCAGCCCAGGGGAAAACGACCTTCCCACGAGGATGCCGGCTCGTAATCGAGCCGGCGGAGTGGGAAGGTGCGACGGGTGCAGTGGCACCCGTCGCGTATTTCAGTGTCTGCAAGGCAGACACTGAAATACTTTGCGGGGCCCTCTTAGGGGGCCCCGCGACCCCCCCTACCGCCATCCTGTTCATGGCGGCTTTCCCGCCATTAACAGGATGGCGGTAGGGGGGGTCAGAATCCTCATGGCTGCGGAGCGCGCTCCGCAGCCATGGAGGATTCACACGAGCAGCGGAAAGTCAGCGGGAGACCGCTGACTTTCCGCTTCTGACCGCGGCTGAACCGCCGCGGTCAGAATGCTCGTTGGAGCACCGCCAGCCTGTTGGCGGTGCTCCCGTGGCCGCCAGGGTCAGAATGACCCTCTATGTGTGTTGGTACAAATAGTTTACACCTAGCACTCTGAAGTTAAGCCTGCTGCTCTGCCAAGCTGCCAAGGGGGTAAGCAGAGGTTAGCTGAGGGTGATTCTCTTTTACCCTGACTAGAGTGAGGGTCCTTGCTTGAACAGGGGGTAACCTGACTGTCAACCAAAGACCACATTTCTAACAAGGATTATGTATTCATGCCTAATGTGGGGCCACCTAAACCTGTTATAGGGCCAACTAATAAATTATCTGTTCTGGGCCCTTCAGATTCATGTGTGCCCCCTGTGGGGTCTCCAACATCTGTTACTGAGCCGAATTAATGCATGCATGGTGTGACCTTTGCTACCAGTCCAGCAGTTATTTACTACTCTGGATAAATGCTGAGTTTACGCTCTCTGGGTATTCTAATTTGCCACAGTAAATTAAAACAATGAATACAATAAATAAAAAAAAAATACAATTAATTTAGCTTCTTAAAATCCTTAAAAACAGTTGCTTTAAAGTACTCCACATTCTAATCCTTTTAAGGTTCAACAGTTTTATTTTATTAAAAGAGAGAAATTAAAGTAAAAATGACAACTAAAACATATTTCACTAAGCAAAAATAGTAAAACAGGGCAATAAGCTGCAATTCAAGAAATTAAGAGTAAAATAGAATATACGTATCTGAGAACAAATAATGGCTGGAAAACATTACCAAGTAAAGCAGTATAATACACAAGCTACCATTTTACTAAAATGTGGGTCACATTTACAAAAATTGATTTCACTTGTTTTTAAAACTAAGAAAGAAAACTGAAATTCTCAAACCTGGAGGTAAATGAATCATGTCTCCAGAAAAAGTCAAACTTATAATTTTAGCAAACAAAGGGGCTGATTTAGAATTCAGCTGAAGAGTTACTCTGTCACAACGGTGATGAATATCCCATCCATCAAAATCGAAATCCCATAGGATAGAATGGGATTTATATTACGGCGGATGAAATATCCGGCACCGTTGTGACAAATTAAACCCTCTGCCAAGTTCTAAATCAGACCCATAGGGGCAGATTTATACTCTGTTTGTGCCGAATTTGCGTCAAAATGTAGGACGCAAATTCGGAGCGAACCTAACACCATATTTATACTTTGACACCCGACCCGCGAACATTCAAAATTCAAGCAGTGTGCGTCATTTTCGGGATGCGTGAAACCTCCTTACGTTAATGACATGCAAGGTAGGCGTTCCCGTCCAAAAAATGACTTTAAGGCATGTGTGCCTTATTTATACTCCCACGTCATTTTGACGCACAGGAGGGGGTGGGCCTTAAAAAATGGCGCACAGCCTGATTTGCGCCATTTTTTAACGCCTGGGTGAGGGCAGGCGTTAAGGGACCTGTGGGCTAATTTCCATGGTCTCTGACCATGGAAGCAGTCCAAAGGTGCCCTTCCCTGCCCCCAGGGTCACCCCCTGCCACCCTCGCCCACTCCTGGAGGACACCCATGGATGGGGGGACCCATCCCAGGTAAGTACAGGTAAGTAGAGGTAAGTAAAAAAAAAAATTAAGTGACATAGGGGGGCCTAACTTGCGCCCCCCTACATTCCACTGTGCAGGTGGGCATGACTCCTGTCTTTCCTAAGACAGGAGTCATTTCAATGGGGGTTGTGCGTCAAAAAATGGCGCAAGTCCGGTTAGAGCCATGACTTTTGACTCTAACCTGACTTGCACCATTTTTTTACGCACAACCCCCATTCTTCTCTACGCCTGCGTTGCCCGGTTAGAGTCATTTTTTTTACTATAACCAGGCCGCAGTGCCGGCTAACGTAGATCCATAAATAAGGTGCCCGCTTGGCGCGTTGGAAAGGTGTTAGCCGGCGGTAAATCTTTTGACGCAAACCAGCGCTGACACTGGTTTGTGCCAAAAATATAAATATGGGCCATAGTCTATTCAAAAACAGTCTAAACAATAGATCACAGCCAAAGAATAATATGTTGCTGCTAGGGTGGCTTTCTCCTTTAATTTGCATAGGGTGGCTTTCTACTTTCCTTTGCAAAATATGACAATTGAGATTGTTGCTTAGGTTCTCATTATCCTAAAGAGGCTCCTGGATTTGGGCAGCAGAATCACCTGAATTGTAGGGTACTGAGTACAATCCCCCCCCATGTGACAATTGTTGGTCTAATCCGGGCTTTCTGGCTAACTAGCAGCGTCTCATCTCTGCCCAAGAGCAGGGATGATTGTGGCAACTGGGCGCATGAGAAGGAGTACTCCTCGGGGTAATTGTGGTTGATCAGATCTCACCCCTTTCTCTCAGTTACATTAGTCTCACACAGGCAAAGACAAATAGAGGCAGAATATAGTTCAATAAGGGTTTATTGAAAGAACTGCATCTTAGATAAAATGGCATGTATTTCAATAACTAGGATTATAAAACATAATAGAAGGAAAATTGTGACAAGGAGAATGAAATATAAAAATAGTGCCACCAATCTGTCACTAGGAGTGATAAAGTTGTTTCCTACCTAAGCTATGTAAGAGCACTGTGTGATAAGCCCTCATCCACCCTTCAGGTTTCCCATACCTGAGCAAGGAAACCTGTTGTCTAAAAAGACACCGTCCGCATATGGGCCAGGGATTTGGTAGTCTAAGCAAGCAGCTGTAGCAAAGGCGATCAGCAATCAGCATGCAGTTGTTGTTATCTGGCTAAAATCTCCTTCTAATATGTACGGGACAGAGAAGTGTTTTAATAATAAAACAATGGATGTTCTAGGAAAAATGTCCCCATGTAAGGATATGTATATTTCTGGGGATATTGGAGACACAGCGTACCACTTTTGCTGGCAATCCTATCTGACTGCAGCCTTGAGGAAAGCACAAAGTGAAATAAATTCAGTACTAACAACGTGGGGCCAGATGTATCAAGCGTTTTTGCATTCGCAAATGCTGCGACTGGCCGTTTGCGAGTGCAAAAATGCTTTTTTTGATGTATGAAAAGCATTCACAGTGCGAAAATAAGGAATCGCAAAAATAGTGATTTTTTGCGAATGAGACATGAATTAGCGTGTCGCAAACAGCGTATCGCAAATAGCGATAAGAATTACCGAATCGCTATTTGCAAAATGCAAATTGCGACACAGATTAGCGAATTCCAGATAGCGATCTGCTAAATCGTGAAGCTATTTGTGATACGCAGATTACGACACACAAAAACGAATTCGCAATGCGAGGCATAAAAAAATCGCAATTTGCGATTATTCACAGAATGGCCGTGTGTACATGCAATTTACCACGAACTGAAACCAGGTGGGAACCAGGTGCAACCTATATAAAGAGGCCCAGAATGCCTCAGCTCCTCTTCCACAATGGCTGCACTCTACGTCATGGCGAGGAGAATGAGGATCTTGGCAGGTTTGAGGAGAGAGAGGAGGAGACAGGAGCGCATATTTAGAGTGCTCATTACCCTTTTTGACGAGACTGAGGAGGAAATTAATGAGAAGTACAGGTTAAACTCAGCCACGATACTTGACCTGATAGATGAGCTACAACCCATGCTGCAGTGCACAACACACAGGACCAATAGCATACCCACCCATGGTCAGATATTATGATCCCTGCACCTACTAGCCTCAGGGAGCTATCAAGGGGTCATAGCAGCAGCTGGAGGGTTATCACAGAGTGCCCTCTCTAGATTTTTCAATGCATTTCTCAATGCCATGCTGAGCAGAATACAACTGTACATATGATTCCCCAACACCCCACAGGAATTACAACAAATTAAAATTAATTTCTACCAGATAGCACAGTTCCCACATGTCCTAGGTGCCATCGATGGGACACATGTAGCAATCTGTCCACCATCGGCCAGCGAGTATGTGTATAGCAACCGTAAAAACAGTCATTCTATGAACATTCAGGTGATATGCAATGCCTCCTACATCATTACTGATCTCGTGGCCAGACACCCAGGAAGCACACATGACTCCTACATCTTTCTCCACAGCGGGATGCACACAAGACTGCTAGCTGGCGAGTTTGGTGAAGGATATCTGCTAGGTAATTTGATCGTTTAGAATAATGCATTGATGTAAGTGTGACGTCAGACAGCACATGTACTCATTTTACTCTCTGTGCATTCAGGAGACAGTGCCTACGCTGTGCGCACCTATATGCTTACGTCCTACCTGAGCTCTGCAACTCTAGCAGAGCGGAGGTACAATGCTGCACATTGGGCAACCCGCAATGTGGTGGAGTGTACTTTTGGGCTGCTGAAGACCCGCTTCATGTGCATCCATAAGAGTGGTGGTGCACTACAGTACAGCCCAGAGACGACATGCAAAATTGTGGCCACATGTGCTATCTTGCACAACATAGCAACCACCAGGGGCATACCAGTGGAACTCACGGAGCCAGACTCAGAAGAGGATGATCATCCCTTACCACCCCTTCAACCAGCAGACAGGACCAGTGCAGCAGAGGGCAGGCAAAGACGTGCTGACATCACGCGCAACCGTTTTTGATGTAAGTAATGACAACTCCACTTAACTCCAGGTAACCAATGTGTCAGTAGGACATAGCTAATCACAATAGGCAGACATGAACAATTAACAGTGTCACACTATTAGCATCATAGCATAACTGTATTGCTACATGTTTAGGTAGTCCCCTGTAGCCCTCAACATCACTTCTTACGTCCATGCACTCCACTTGAGTGCTCAGTGCCCTCGCTAGCACCTCTTGTAGCAAGTTCACATGCAGTACTGTGGCTGGCACTGTGACGCCTAGGATCAATCACAGGGACTGTCAGACTGCTGAGGCTAGAGGACTTCTCACTGTCCCCAACACCCAGTTCGCTGGTTGTGGCACTGCGTGCTGTTTGCATAGCATCCAGTACATTGGTTATTTGCACCAATCCCTGTGCAATGTCCTGACTGCGATGTGCCATCTCCACCTGTGTGCAATGGCACGCTGTGATATCAGGGCTGTTGAACTTGTGAGCCAATTGACGGATATACAGAAGCTATCAAACCTTCCCAAATATTGGTGATAGCGCCTGCACTGGCTGATGCGCTCCTGCCGTATCTCAGTGCAGAGTTCCCCAATGGCCTGTGTCAACTCCTTGGTGTATTCAGCAGCTGTTTGCTGTCCCTCAATCAGAGTCTCCAACTGCTTGTGTAGTAACCCCATATTGCTATTGTGAGACACAAACTGTCTGTGCAGTGACTTCAATTGTTTGCATTGCAGGCGCTGCACCTTCAGCATGGAAGCTTCAAGGCTGCCAAAGATTGATGGGCCCACTCCTTCATCTGTGCACTGTCTGCCTGAATCGTGGCGCTTCCTGAGGGGAGTTGACTGGCGCTGGCACTGGTGCTGTGACTGCTGTCTTCCTGTGGGACTGGCCTCTGGTGGTGGTGTGGGTTCGTGTTCTGGCATCTCATCTGAGTCCAGTTTATACTCTGGCAGTGCTAATACCCTTGTCCTGAGTCTAGTCGGAACAATACTGTAGGACTCACTGGTATTTGAGTCAGACTGTGGCTGTGTTTCTGCTTCCCCCACTTTTTCAGATCCTGCAGTAGCAGGGACCGGGTCATCTGCAAGGACAATGTGCAGCATTTCAGTTCTAGCGTTTTTCACAGATTTCCGCAGTGTTGCTTTAAATGTGCATTTAAATTGTGTCACCATGAGTCGTTTGTGGTGTTTTTCTATGTGGCTGACCACTCTCTTACTATTTATGTTGCGTATTCACCTTAGGGTTGTGTATTACCACTCCCATAAGGCACAGTTGTGTTGTATGTAAGATGTGAGATGGACTACTTTTCTCTGTGCATCAAGCTATTATCTATTTCCTAAGGGGCATTTGTACATGCACATGGGGGGATACACATAATTACTGGCCTTACCTTTGCTGCTGCTGGGTGTCCCTGAGGTGTCAATGTCAGTAACACCACTGACAGCTTCTGGAAGCAATGTGGACTCCACCAGGTCTTCCATAGGGGTGGACGGTGTCTGGGTGGATGGTCCGCCTCAGGTGCTTCTTGCCTCCATTAGCCTGCTGGCCACCCTCTCTTTGGCAGGGGACCGCAAGTCGTGCCATCACTTGCATATCTCCTCCACAGAGCGCTGCGCAACACCCACTGTGCATATTTTTGTCTGGATGTCAGACCAGAGTTTCCGCTTCTCATTCTCAGGTACTTGGAGTGAATTTTTGCCAAATAGTCTATCAGGGTTCCTAACAACCTCCTCAATGAGCACCTCCAATTCTGGCTCACTGAATTTGAGCTTCCTCTTCCTGTGTCCCTTCTCCTTCCCATTTCCAGCATTGGCCATGTTGCTGTTTGGTCCTGGCTTACTCACAATGCTGACTCCATGGTGCTGGGCTGTGTCTCTCTCCCTGCTCCTGTGGGTGTGACTCTTGGAAACAGCATGGGCTGACTCCCTTCCTGTTTGTGATGTCATCAGGCTGTTCCGGTTTGCTGTTTTCGCCATTTGCGATTTTCAGTTACCGAATCGCAAATCTTTTTGTGATTCACTATTTGCATCTCGCAAATTGCGTTTGCGAATTTTAAGAAATCGCTATTAGCGAATTTCAATTTTGATACATCGCTTTTTGCATTTCTTAAACTGGGATTTCTTAAAAATCGCAATTTGAGAATCGCTAACTGGAATCTTGATACATCTGGCCCGTGATGCTTCCCTTGGCGAAAGAACAATTAGATAGAGAAAATAAAACAACACCACAAATGTGGCAATTGCTAGAAAAATAAAGCAATGTTGAATAAAATGTAACTGGGCTAAAGTGCACAATGGCAGGCCTAGTTTGCTAAAATGACGTGTCTAAAATATGGCTTAAATAGCAATACAAGATGACTTATTGAGAAAGTTGGTTGAAGGCTGCTAATTTTTATCCTTTGCAAAGGTTTAACATTACCTGTATCCAATCCGTGATTACTACATACCAGATTACACCAGGCCATGTAAGAGACCCCATCGACAGATTTCCAGTTTGAGGTTATCACCTGACTGGCATTAGCTAAGAATATATCAATTAGTTTGGATTAAGGACTCTGATATTTGTAATATTCATGACATCCACCTAAAAAAATCTCATTGTAAGAAAAGGGAATTGTATGACCATTTATATCCTTAATCTTACACCAAACCTGCCTCCAGCAGTTCTGAGTTTTAGGATATTCAAAAATCAGATGCATAAATGTTCCTAGAGAAGGAGTACATGAACAACAAAAGGTAGCGCCTCTGTTTTCCTTTTTATCTTTCTTGGCTCTGCCGAAGAGTTCCAGAAGGTATTCAATAGAGGGTTTCCAGAGAAAAGTTCATTAGAAATAGGATGACCTTTAATAGATGTGAAAAAGGAACCTTATTTGAAGGTCACTTACAAACCTCTCTTTGTGCAAGGAAGCCACTGACTCATTAATGTCACAAACCACGTAGAAAATATATTTAGTGAAGACGAATTAACTAAAATTAGGGAAACAAGACAGTGGCGTAACAAAACCTGAGGGGGCCCCCTTGTAAAGTACATGCAGGGCCCCCCTCCTGACTCACTCGGGAGCTCTGAGGCAAGGGTACAGTGCTGAGGGAGCCACCTGGAGTTTGGGGCCCCCGCGCACTGCCGAAAACAAGAGCTTGTTACTTAATTTGAAAATCATCTATTTTACTCTGATTGTGGTTTGTCTCCCTTCAAAGAGGCTATTCCTGACCTCAGGTCTCCTCCGCCGGAGCTGTGGAAGCTGCACCCGAAGCTACCAGTAAGGTGGGCAGCAATGAGTAGGTGCCCAGGGGGATGAAGAGGGTTTCCAGTGACATCTGTACGGAAAATAACAACAAACACACCTCCTACCTCCTCAGTCTCACTGCAATCACCTATCTTTTCCTGTCAGAGGTCTGACATATCAAGGTATAACACTTCAGGAATTCTGCTACGTCTGCAAGCATCAGGGACAAGGAAGTGGCCATATTCGCACCAAGGCACAACCGTCTATATTGTAATCCCAATATTCTTAATTGCATAAACAAATAGGCTAATCAATGTACAAGCATAGTTCGATTCCCCTTGCAGTGAAATGCAGAAATGCAACTAAAAATATACTTTCTTTCAGGTTCTCCATTTTTCCTGTGCATGTATCAGTTTCTGAATAAAAACAATAATTAATCAATTTCCATAAAATCCTGCCCGAAGTGTACCTGGAAAGACCATGAAACCTGGAGCATTCAAAAAACAATTTCCGATTTGTAAAACATTCAATTAGGTGTGCGGGTTTTATTTTTTAAATTCCAGTGGTGCCCGGTATTTTTAGGAGGGATAGGGGCAGGTGGGACACACATGCACACTCACACTCACACTGATTCATTCATACACGCACTCACACACACATCTATTTACAACACTCATAATCAAATATACAAACATACATGCACGGACCAAACATTCATTAAAAAGACACACACACACACACACACTACTTCAGCTCTTCCTTGGAGGTGCCAAGAAGGCTGGGACTGCTGCCTTCTTTCACTGGCTGGCCTTAGGTAAGCCAATGAGGGAAGGCAGCAGTCCCAACAGTGAGACTTCTGACCCGACCCCACTCTGACGAGGTGTCACTGATGGACACTCACCCTGGGTACTTCAGGGCTTAAACCTGAAGCGCCCAGGTCGGACTCAATGGGTGACGCTTCCCCTCATCACGGAGGGGTAAGACCTTGAGGATCTTTGCTGAGCTGAGGAGGTCACGCCCACAGGCCATACAAATTCACCAGTTGTTGTTAGAGTTACCTCAAGTAACTATAACTCCTGCCCTAAGGTAACTATAACTCGCGCCCCCGCCATGCACAGTTTGTTGATGAAAAATGTTACTGAAAATATTAGATTAATATTATCAATGATGTTATCAAAAACGTCATGGGTGCCGTAACTTGTGGGTTAATTAATTAGGAGTGCATGTCGAGGGTGCAAATTATAGTTACCTTAGGGCACGAGCTATAGTTACCTGAGATAACTATAACTAGTGAATATCTTTGGTTCTGTATGTTTAAAATGTGAGCCTATCTATAACATCCCTGAAACCTTTGGTTTTTTAAGTGAATTTGCATGGCTTTTTTAAATTCTATTTCCCGATTATAAAATCCCTGTAACCGTTGTTTTTATCAGTGAATTTCTATGTTTTTTTTTAACGTATGGTAAACTTCATTACTATGTTAATCCAATCACTGCCGCGCACAGCCTTTGACTGTGCTCGGCCGGGGTTGGCCACAGGGCCTGTCCTCCTCCAGGCCCTGATGCCAACCCCCTATAAGCACCCTACCTTGCACCGGGGGGGATCGGCCTTCACCCATGTGCAGCACAGTTTGCCTGCAAGACCTGGCCTGCAGCCAGACCCTGCGGCCAACCCCCCCTAACCACCCAAACCCATGCTGTGCATGGCCCTTTGGCTGTGCATGGCGGGAGTTGGCTGTGGCCTCTCTGAGTGTGAGAATAGGTGTGAGAGGGTGTGTCTGGGGGTGAGAGTTGCTGTGAGAGTGTTTGTCTGGGTGTGAAAGTGCGTACATCAGAGTTTTAGTTGGTGCATCAGTGTGTGCGCGGGTCTGTGAGTGGGTGCATGAGGTATCAGTAGGTCTGTGAGAGTATGTATGGGTCTGTGAGTGGTTGCGTCACTATCTGAGTGGGTTTGTAAGTGGGTGCATGAGGGTCTGAGTGGGGCTGTGAGTGGGTGCACATGGGTCTGTGAGTGGGTGCATGAGTGTCTGAGTGGGTCTGTGAGTGGGTGGGTAAGTGTCTGAGTGGGTTTGTGAGTGGGAGAAAGATTGAAAGAGAGCGAGATAGAAAGAGAGGGAGAGAGAGATAGAGAGTTTTTTAGGCTTTGATATATGACATACTTAGAATGAGATATTTCTGGACCAATTGAAAATGAAAATGTATTTTTCATTTGAAAAGAGGAAGATCACCTTTCAGTATGAGCCATAAACATTTGAAGTAAAAATAAAAAGAAGAGGGAAACGAGTCCTGCTGGACTCAAACCCTTAACGTTTAGTCTGAAGGTCCGTGACCTTCACACTGAGCTAATCAGTTTTGTTTTGTTTTCTTTTTTTTAGCCCTTAATGGGTTATCTGGGACAGTGGGGAATCCTCAAGGGCTCCTCCTTGGTCCCTACATGTATTTTATTTATTTTTTAAATTGTAAAGCAGGCCCTTTACAGGCTATCTAGGACCACAGGGGAAGCCTCAAGGCCTCCCCTTTGGTCCCATTGCTTCAGCAACCAAGGAGCTGGTTTAAGTAGCAGCTCCTTGGTTGCTGAAGCAAACCTTTCATCTCTGTTTCCTGCACACATACCTGCGTTTCTGACAGCAAACCAGCTTGACAGGTCCCACTGTCAAAAACCGGAGTGTTTAGCTGTGGCTTGCCTGCAGCTTCAAAGCTGCAGCCAAGCCACAGCAAACAGCTGTGTCCTGAGGGTGGGCACCCTGGAACATAGCAGTAGCCGCCCCTTGTGGGTGGCCATCCTCAGGGCCCTCAGTGGCTCCTCTAGGGGGGAGACACGTTGTCCCCTCCAATGTAGGCATAGCCCCGGGGAGGTGGTGGTCCCCGGGGCTAATGTGGGTCCAAAACAGGACCCTTTACATTATTTAGTATGTTCCCCGAGGAGGAGGTGGTCCCCCTCGCTCATATTTTATTCTAGCCACAGGGAGGGAGTGGTCCCCGGGATTGTGGGGGAGGCCATCTGGCCTTCCCCACATATTAAAAGCATTTTTGCCCTGGGGTGGTAATCCCCAGGGAGGTGGTTGACACAGGGCTGTGGGGGAGGCCATCAAGCCTCTCCCACATATTAAAAGCAACTTTGCCCCGAGGTGTGGTGGTCCCCAGCGCACGGGGGCCGAGCAGCCCCCGCTCATATTTCACTACAGCCCCGGGGAGGTGGTGGTCCCTGGTGCTGTGGGAGAGACCAGGGGTTCTCCCCCACATATGAAAAGCATTTTTGCCCCGGGAGGTGATGGTCCCTGAGGTGCCGACGGTCATGAGGCCCCCACTATTAAAAAGAAAAGAGTGGCCCTGGGGTCTGGCCCACCCGGGGGCTTATTTAAAAACAAGTCTAGGAGTGGGCTTGTTTTTGTTTTTAAATGTTTAAAGCGGATTCGCAAATTCACTGTAATTTAAAAAAGAAATGTATTGCATTTTAGCCCTGGGGGTTCCCTTTGGGACCCCAGCACCAGAGCCAAGGGGTCAAGGTGTTTATACCCTGACACCTTTTATATTTTTTATTCTTTTTGTTTGGAAATCGGCTTCAGCCAAGTCCCAAGATGGCTGCCAACACTTACTTGATGATGTGTTGAAGTGCTTGCCCTCAATCAGATCTCAGCACGAGATCAGGAGGGATCACGAATCCTTTGCATCCCTAGATATAACAATTTTGATTTCCTTAAATTTCTCAGAAACTACTGAATGGATTTCTATGAAATAATAAAGAGCTACCTTTCTGCAAAATTTGGTGTAATTCTGTCCAGTGTTTTTTGCGCTATCGCTGTTCAATTTTTCCAATGGGAATTAACAATGAAAATGCTCTAAATTTCAACCCCCCTTTACCTTCATCCCTGCTTGATGGATCACCCCCAAAACTTTCTAGACAGCAGCTCACGCGACTGTTGAATTTTTTGGGAACATTTTGTGAAGATCCGCCAAGCGGCGCCAAATATATAGGCAAGCGAAAAGCAGCTTTTTCTATAGAAACTAGGTCCTAACTATAACTACCTATTGGCGACCGCCACTAGGTAATACATACATATCTGTACATATAGTATTACCTACTATACATATATCTTTTTCTCTATATATTTATTTAGATACATATGTATTACCTAGTGGCGGTAGCCAATACGTAGTTATAGTTAGGACCATTTTTCAATAGAAAAAAGCATTTTTCACTTACCTATATCTTTGGCACCATTTGACGAAACTTCACAACATTTTTTGGTGATTATTGTTGCTCCCGGAAAGTTTCAGGGTGACCCGTCAAGCGGGGGCCGAGAAAAAGGGGAGGTCAAAAACATTGTGTTTCCTGCGTTAATTTCCATAGGAGCTTTGAACAAGGCTGCAGCCCGAATCACTGGATGGATTTACATAACATTTGCCAGAAATCTAGCTTTCGGTACACAGATTGAGCTTTCACTTATTTAGTGTAAATCCATTCGGTAGTTTTGGCGCAATTAAAGTGAAAATAAATTTCAATATCTCTGGCCGCGACGACTTACAAGCTTGTGCAGGGAAATGCACAGCTCTAATTGGCTTCCAATGCTTCAAACCAGAAAGCAGAGTCCCAAGATGGCTGCCAACACTTGTCAACCATTGAAGTGTTGAAGAGCCAATCAGAGCTCTGCATTTCCCTGCACAAGCTCATCATTATTCGCAAAGTCTTCCAGGCCATAGATATGCAAATTTATTTTCCCTTTCTCAAAAACTACTGAAAGGATGTACACCAAATCAGCAAAAGTGCAATATGCATACTGAACGCTAGCTTTCTACCAAATTTGGTGTAATTCTGTCCATTGGTTCGTGCTATAGTCGTGTTCAAAGGTCCTATGGAAATTAACATGGGAAATGCAAGTTGTTTTACCACTCCCCTTTTTCTCAGCCCCTGCTTGACGGATCACCCCAAAACTTTCTGTGTGCAGCAAGAATCACTGGGGTACTTTTTTTTGCAAACTTTCATGAAGATTCATCAAACGGTGCCAAAGATATAAGCAGGTAAAAAAACGTTTTTTGCTATGGAAACATGGTCCTAACTATAACTACCTACTGGTGACCGCCAGTAGGCAAAATATATATATATATATATATATACGGTCAAAGGCATGCTCAAATTCTGGTTCCTTACTACGGTTTCCATGGGCATGAAGCGCCTTGCCATATGGAATGCTGTGTTTTAAAATAACCAGATGGAAACTATCAGCATGAAGAACACCATTTGTGACACTAAGGTAGTGTTTTTAGACTTGGAATGACGCCGTCAAACTGGTAGCCTCCCTCCTCCGGTCATATTATGATGTTCCCACCAGTCAGACTGGAAAGAACGGCACTACAATATTAGCCTTGGCTCCCTTAAGGGAGCTGAGGCCAATAGCGTAGCACACTAGTGCCATACCAGCTCCCTCGGATCCCCACCATGGAAAGGCTTGCCAAAACCGGAGTTGTGATCAGCACCACGGAGCTGAGTTCAGCGCCGCCATGGCTGATCACAAGTCCGTCTGCCAGTTGGGAACATTGTTCCCAGCGGTGACAGCGGTCCCCTGGCACTCCGACCGCCGGGATTATAATGTGGTGGTCAGAGTGCCTGGAATGCAGCGGGGCTGGTGGTCTCAAGAGCGCCAGCCTCGTAATGAGGGCCTATGTCATTGATGTCATTGATAGAGTTGCAAGAAGCATAAAAGGAGGTGACAGGGAGAGACAGTTAAAGAAAATGGAGTCTAGGTACATTCTTAGGCTTGATACAAAGGGCCCCAATGGCCTAAATATCGATGAGGTGTTTCACATACACTTGTAGGTTTAGTCTTTTTCTGCATCACAAGTTTACAATTAGCTATACTTCACTGTGTGGGGGGATTTAAGGGAAGCTTTTGTTATGTATATTTAGTTTGTGATTGTATATTTTTTTCACTTATTCACAATTTATGTTATCAAAATTGGGATATATTATCCAGCAAAATACATATTTATGTACATGAACATAAGACTTTTGCAAGGATTTATGTAATAGACTGATTTGAGTAACATTAACAAGATAAGCCTACTTGGGCTAAATTCTTTCTTTCTTTCCTTTTTCTTTTGCTTTTCTTGGCCTCTAATAATGCATTGACCAGTAGTACTTGTGGGGCAAGTATGAGATTTAGTTCAATTTTAATTATAGTATAGTGGCTCTAAGCAGTATACTTGGTGATATACATAGCCTACTGGGGCACAGTTGTGAGATATTAGTGCTCAGCTTTAAACTTAATTTCAATTTAATTTATTTATATTTAATGCATAATACCTTTTGACAATGGTCTTTTATTGGATTATTTAAGGCAACAGTAGCTGCTGCACACGGTGCCACCATGGTGGAACTATTACCAACAGGCCAGCCAGCCATGTGGGGTTTTAACAGTAACACTGTCTCTAGGAACTGAATATCAATGCCTCACAGCCTGATCCTTCCCCGTTTTAGGATGGTGTAACAAGAAACTGGATATAGCTCATGCTCGTTATTATAAAATCACTTTTCAAGGTACTTTACAATGTCAGAAATTAACACATTGATGAATTGTCTATATAAAATAGATTTTTCAATTAATTTTGTAAAGATGTGTACACATTGAATATAATGTATGACTGGTTCACAAGCACATAGTATGTTTTCTATGCTTATAATGTTTATGTATGAGCCAACATTTCAAAAGTGTATTATTAGATGTGTTTCCTTCAATGGGATCAAGAAACACATCATTTTGCAGTCCATTTAGAAGTGATGGTGTCTTATTGCTTACTTTCCGCAGCTAGATGTTGTGTGGAATAAACACGCACATATATATATAAAGTCTACACAGTACCCTTGCACTTTGCATTTCTTCAGGAACAGAGTACACACAGGGAAGGAAGCAAGAGGCACAGCTTCAAATCCTCTGACAGATCCCTTAATTATTTTATTTCATTCTCCATCATGCAAGTGTGCAAAACAAGACCAACGCGTTTTGGCCTTTGCCTTCAAAAGGGTCATAGAGACATAAGGGACAGAGTTCCACAATACCAGTGTACAGGTATGTATGAAAAACATTTGAAAAAAAATATCACTAATGTAATCAAAAGTAGACAATTTTTTTTTTTTTTCAGATAAGTAGAGTTTAAAGTAGTAAATGTTAAATTTCTCTTTGTGTGTATATATATATATATATATATATATATATATATATATATTAATCCACAACTGGTGGGACAATACCCACCAAACGGCTGCACCAATCCCTTCACCTACTCATGAGGACGAATCAATATTCAGAAATGAATTACTTCAGCTTTATTCCATGTAATTAAGACATAGTCTCCTACAAAGACTGTTAACGTGTTTCGGCAAACGCCTTCTACTGGACAAACTTAGCCGATAAAACGGCATCCTATATACATAATTTAAAAACCATCATTTGTTTCCATCCCATGCTAGTGCAAACTAATAGTGCGGCCATCTTTTAACATGCAATTAGCTAAAGTAAACCTACATATTAGTAGCATAATGCTGCCTTCACAGTAATTTGCGTATATTATTTTATGCTGACATGGACACTAAAAGAGCTTATAACAATTAAAGGCACAAATCAATCATCATAATAATTACAGACAATAAAATGAAGATAGAACCTATTAATCATCAATCAAAATGCCTCTACTGCATTATGTAAAAAGCCCCAAATAGTATATCATGATTAGCTCAATGACATATCATGATTAGCTCAAATAAAGAGTATTATTCAACATTATCAACAAATATTTCATCAACTGTTTTTGATCAACTATTTTTAAATACAATCATAATGAATATAAATAATCATTATCCTATAGTTGAATACTTCAGTTGACTCTCATTATTATTCAAATTAGAAAATAGATAAAATCACTATTACTTTCTAAAATTGCGATTAGAAATAAAGTGTCACATGCTATAAATATCTATAAATAGTCTAGCTATACTACTGAGCTGAGCAAAGGATTTTTAGTCTGGAGCCTTCTTATACAAATGACATCATATACTGTGACTCATGCAGGGGATCCTCTTACCATTCAAGTCTTGGAATTTATAATTTACAATTACCATTCAAAGTGCCTAGTGTCCCTAACATGAATTACATTTTAAAGCGCAATATAATGATTCGTCATCCTTTGTTCAAATTTCTGATATATGCATGTATAAAAAGGAAGGCCGCTAAATAAAGTGCAAAGTTCAAAAAATCAGAAACACATCTATATAGATAATAATGTGAATGTCACATGTTAAAAACAATGATGGAAAATTTACTTCCCTTAATACCATGTAGGTACAGGAAGAAAAATCAAAATAAAAATAAAAAATCAACATATACTTTTCTGTATTTCTTAAGGCAACATAAAAATTAAAATCACCACTCATTCATAGCAAATGCAGATATTACACTGTCTACAAAATCCAATAGATGCTGACTGTTTCACCAATAAATATCATTTTCCACTATGATCAAATTCTGATTAAAACTCAATTCCTATAATATTTCATAAATGGACATGTAATTCAGCATCAAGATTATGACCCCAAGGAGACTCAGATCCAAGTAATAAAATCATCTTGGATTCCATTTGTCTGAGTTTCTGTCACCCGCCCTAGGATTACTTTTGAAGAATTTGATTCCATAGAATATTAAAGTGCTACAATCGCCATTATGTATATCCCAGAAGTGTTTAGCCAAAGGATACATTCTAACATGGTTTTTGATGGCTCTAAAATGTTGTAGAAATCTGATCTTCAACTTATGGATGGTACTACCTATATATTTGTTTCGACATCCACATTCAACAACATAGACCACATATTCAGTTTCGCATGTGATCCGATCCTTAATCTCACAATGGCGTCCATCAAATGTTTGATAATTTTGCATATTCTGTGCATATTTACATGCCTTACAGTGGGCACATTTCCAGAACCCCAGACTTTTTTTGCTTAACCAAGATATATTGTCTTTCATAGAGAAAAACTTTGAGTCAGATGGTCTCCTAATGAGCGAGCCTTGTGATAGGTTATGGAAGGATGTTGGCCAATGATGTCCCTGATATTTGGATCATTCTGTAGAATATGCCAATTACTTTGTAATATGTTTTTCAATGAACCATGTTGTTGATTGAATTCTAAAAATATTCTAGGAGGTGATTGTTTGGTCTCATTACTTATGGGTGTGTTCTTAAAAAGTAACTCATCCCTGCTTTTCTCTTTGACTCTGTTCTGTGCATCAACAAAGATTTTAAAAGAAGATCCTCTACTTAAAAATCTTTCTGTCATTGTCAGGATTTCAATATCATACCTACTTTCATCAGAACATATTCTGCAAGCCCGCAGAAATCGACTGTAAGGTATGCTCCATTTTAGTGTTGTAGGATGTCCACTATTAGCATGCAGAATAGAATTGCACGCCGTGGGTTTGCGACAAATGGTGGTCTCTAGTCGATCATTTTTTGCTTCCAGTAAAACATCTAAAAATTCAATAATATATATATAAATTCACCAAAGGTTACAGGGACTTTATAGTTAGACTCACATTTTAAACGTACAAAAGCATAGAAATTCACCTGTTATAGTTAGAGTTATCTCAAGTAACTATAACTCGTGCCCTAGGGTAACTATAACTTGCACTGCAGATATTACATTGAGATAATCAATGATGTTATCAAAGATGTCATGAGTGCTGTAATTTGAGAGTTAATTAGCAGTGCAAGGCTAGGGCACAAGTTACCTTAGGTACCGTTGGGTTTTTTAAGTGAATTTCTTTTTTTTTTTATTTCTATTTTCTAACTATAAAGTCCCTGTAACCTTTGTTTTTTTCAGTGAATTTCCATGTTTTTTTTTAACGGAAAGTATTTTTCATTGCTATACATTAATCCACCCACTGCCAAGCACATCCTTTGGCCGTGCACTGCAGCAGTTGGCCGCAGGCTGTGCCAGCCTGCAGCCAGACACTCGGGCCAAATCCCCTAACCACCCAACCCCATGCTGCGCACGGTCTTTGGAGCGGGAGATCGCCGCGGTCTGTCTCCCTGGGTGTAAGAATAGGTGTGACAGGGTGTATCTGAGTGTGAGGGTGGCTGTGAGAGTGACTGTCTGCGCATGAGAGCAGGTGTCTCAGTGTCTTAGTGGGTCTGTGAGTAGCTGCATCAGTGTCTGTGATGATCTATGAGCGGGTGGGTGAGCATTTCGGTGGGTCTGTGAGTGGGTGTGTGAGTGTCTGAGTGGTACTGTGAGTGGGTGCGTGAGGGTCTGAGTGAAGCTGTGAGTGGGTGCACAGGGGTCTGAGTTGGCCTGTGAGTGGGTACATGAGTGTTTGAGTGGTTATATGAGTGGGTGCTAAGGGCCTGAGTGTGTGTGTGAGTGGTAGAAAGAGATTTAAAGTGAGAGAGAGAGAGAGAGAAAGAGAGAGAGAGAGAGAGAGAGAGAGAGAGAGAGAGAAAGAGAGACAAAGAATGAGAGAGAGAGAGTTTTTAGACTTTGATGAATTATATACTTAGAATGAGATATTTCTGGACAAATTGAAAAGAACCATATATTTACCAGTTAAAAAGGGTGAGATCACATTTAAGTAGGAATCTTAAACTTTTGAAGTTTAAAAGAAATTGAAGGAGGAAAACATCCATGGGCACACCTAAAGTAGAACCCTCAACTTTCAGTGTGAGGGTCTATGACCTTAATCTTTAGGCCATAGGTGACTCCTTACTGTGATGCTTCCAGACATACCTATGGCAGTCAACCCATGCATGTGATTGGAAAGAAATGTGAATGTTCCATCACTAGGAAGGTTTAACAGTCAAAACACTAGTAAATAAACACAGAAACTGCCAAGCGATAATAGGATTTGAACCTTCAGCCTACTGAGTGACAGCACAAGACCTTGACCATTAGTCCAGAAGTGAGTATGGACCTCATTACGAGTTTCGTGGTCAGACCGCAATGTTGGCAGTCCTAAAGTGACCGCCAAGTTGACGGCCTTTCAAACTGCCCTATTATGAGTTATACAGGCAGGACCTCAGACAATCAACCAAAAAAGTCAGACCACCAGCGGGGCAGAGGCCTGGAAAAAGGCGGTCCAACCTCCAGCTCTGTCAGCACTGCGACCAACCATTGACCTTATCACAAGCACACAGTCGCATTGGTAGACCCCCAAGGTGGTCAGCCAGTGGCAGGCCAAACCACGGTGGTTCCACAGTCAGCAAAGTAATACACAACAGCACATTGGATGAATTTCAAAACAACACAGCTGACACATATTGCCATACTGTGCACACCTGCAAAGGGCACTTTTAGACTTTTCATCCTTGGCGTGGTCTCCCTTAACTTTTTGCCTCTGTTTCCCAGATTGTTGATGTATGCTGGACTCTGATTTTGCTGCTTTTGTTACTCTCGGTACTTTACCACTAATAACCAGTGCTAAAGTGCAAGTGCTCCTTTACAAAATGTGTATGTAATTGGCCTATTTGATTTATTAGTAAGTCCCTAGTACAGTGCACTAGAGGTGCCCAGGGCCTGTAAATCAAATGCTACTAGTGGGTCTGCAGCACTAGCTGTGCCACCCACCTAAGTAGCTCTATAATCATGTCTCAGACCTGCCACTGCAGTGTCTGTGTGTGCAGTTTTAAACTGTAAATTCGACTTGGCAAGTGTACCTACTTGCCAGGCATAAACCTTCCCTTTTCGTTCATGTAAGGCACCCGCTAAGGAAGGCCCTAGGTAGCCCCAAGGGCAGGGTGCAGTGTATGGTTAAGGTAGGACATATACTAATGTGTTTTGTGTGTCCTGACAGTGAAATATTGCTAAATTTGTTTTTCACTGTTGCAAGGCCTGTCCCTCTCATAGGTTAACATGGGGGCTACCTATAAATCTGAGTAAAGTGTAGATTCCCTTTGGGAGCGGATGGACATGTGGGGTTTGGGGTCTCTGAACTCACAATTTAAAAATACATCTTTTAGTGAAGTTGATTTTAAGACTGTGGGGGTTATTCTAACTTTGGAGGAGGTGTTAATCCGTCCCAAAAGTGACGGAAAAGTGACGGATTTACCACCAGCCGTATTACGAGTCCATTATATCCTATGGAACTCGTAATACGGCTGGTGGTATATCCGTCACTTTACCGTCACTTTTGGGACGGATTAACACTCCTCCAAAGTAAGAATAACCCCCTGTGTGTTTGAAAATGCCATTTGTAGAAAGTGAGCATTTTCGTGCTTATACCATTTCTGTGACTATGCCTGTTTGTGGATTCCCTGTCTGGGTCAGTTTGACAGTTGGGCTGGTTGCACCTCACACTAGACAGTGACACAAAGGGAGCTGGGGTGTAGTCTGCATTTCCTGATGAACCATCTGTTCTAGGGGGGAGGAGTGGTCTATTACACCTGAAAGGGCTGTTCCTGTCTTCACACAATGCAGTCTCTAACCCCCTGGTGGGTGTCTGGGGCCAGGCCTGGGCAAGGCAGGATTTCACAATCAAGAGAGACTTTGCTTTGAAGTAGGCCTACTTCAAAACCCAAAACCACACACTTTAGAACACTTCTGGAAACCAAGAGGAACCTCTGCCTAGAGAAGAGCTGAAGAGCTGAGGAAGACGAGCTACCCTGCCTGTGACTGTGCTTTGTGGAGCTATCCTGCAGTTGCTGCTTCTGCCAGAGTAAGAGGGCAAAAACTGGACTTTGTATGCCTTCCATCTTGTGAAGATCTCCAATGGCTTGATTTAGAGCTTGCCTCCTGTTATTTGAAGTCTCAGGGACAGCAAAGACTTCTTTCTGCCAGCACCTGGAGTCTCTGGAGAGACTCCTACTCAGCCAAGTGGTTCCCATCCAGTTCCTGGGACCCTGAAAGGGGAAGCTGGCAGCCTAAGAGGAAGAAATCCACGCACAGAACACCGTGCGGGGGAAAAGATCGACGCGACTCTGATCTGTGGCTGAATAATCAACATGCCGCCAGCTTCGTGGCTGAAAATCGACACTCACCTGCAACGCGACCGAAGAATCGACGCATGGAGCTGGAGAAATGACGCGCAGCATCGCTGATGGAGGCTGGGGAGATCGCAACCCGAGCTGCATGGTTTTTGGATCATCGTGTGGCTGAATTTCCGACGCAAACACAGCAGGGCATGTGAAAACAGCGCAAGGCCTGTCTGGACCTGAGAGTGCTGACCGGATCGACGCATCGCTCTCCTGCAGTGAGAAGAAACGACGTGTCCGAGCCGATGAAAGGGGAAACGAAGCAAGGTATCGCTCCTGAGTGAAATCGACACATCACAAGCACTTTTTGGCGCACACTCGCCCGTGCGGGGTTCTTTTTGACGCACCCAAGGTACATTTGTACGCTAACAGTGTTAGTGTGTGTTTAAAACTACATGAAGACTCCTTTTGCTTTCTAATTGATCACTTGACTTGTGTATTGTGGATTTTTGTCATTTTGGTCTTGTTTTGTTTAGGTAAATATTTCCTATTTTTCTAAACCTGTGTTGTGTCATTTTGTAGTTTTTTCATTAAGTTACTGTGTGTGTTAGTACAACTACTTTACACCTAGCACTCTGAAGTTAAGCCCACTGCTCGTGCCAAGCTACCAGGGGGGTAAGCAGGGGTTAGCTGAGTTTGATTCTCTTTTACCCTGACTAGAGTGAGGGTCCTTGCTTGGACAGGGGGTAACCTGACTGCCAACCAAAGACCCCATTTCTAACAGGCACTATAAAACACACAGCTTCACAGACCACAAACCTTTGCTCTTCCACTCGGAGCCAAAGAACCACAAACAGCACATATTGATTATTAAACCGATTAGACACTCCTTGTTTCATCATCTCATTGAACACCCTGCACACACTTTTGTCCATTCATACCCTATTGCAGTTCCCCTGTTAAGTAAGTCACTGTCACTCTTTTTTTCCACCATGTCACGTTCCCAAAATTCCTGTTTTCTGAGGATGAGTTAAGAGTCATGTTGGATGAAATCATAAGAGTAGAGCCACAATTGTTTGGAGCACAAGTCCAGCATACTCCTCTCAGTAGGAAAATGGAAATGTAGGACAGGCTCATCAACAGAGTGAATGCTGTAGGTACCACCATGCGCACGGACCTCCATGCTCACAAAGAAGGAAATTAGTAAGAGGTTGAACTACCTCAGGGGCAATGTCCGTTCCCTGGTTTCCAGGCACCAACTGCAGGCCAAGAAGACTAGCGGTGGCCTTCCCAATGCCCCATTACATCTCTTTCCCTGGAACAAGAAGGTTTTGGCCATCCTGCACCCTGAGGGCTTGACAGGTATACCTTGAGGAGTGGAGTCTGGTAAGTCACAACACAAAAGAAGTCACTGAAATGCAATGTCATTCATGCCTACAGCTTAGGGTTTGCCACTTTTACTGTCACTCCACTCGCCAGCCCAGTGTCCAACTGTCCAAAGACCTCTGTTTGGCAAATCGCAATTGAAGTGTACTCACTTGGGGACATGACATTTGTATAGTGTGTTTAGTAGAGGGACTGACATGACTCCAACTCCCAGCAGGCACTAGTCTACAATTCCAAACACCAGACCACTGGCCACTTGTCTACATCCCCCTGTTGGCAAATCACAAATGAACTTCCCTCACCTGGGAGGATACCATTAGTCAAGTGTGGGAAGTAGAGAGAGTGACCTGACTGCAACTCCCAGGAGGCACTATTCCTGTAACTACAAACACTATCACTGTGGTCTCATGCTACAATACATCTGTTAGTGACCTCTCAATTGAAGTGTACTCTCCTGGGGGGAGAACATTATTCAGGTGTGTGTAGTAGAGAGAGTGACCTGACAGCAACTCACAGGAGGCACTGTTTCTAAGGTGTGCCCTAGGTGCCCCTAGAGCTGGGTGCCATGTACCTATAAGCAGGGACCTTATACAAATAGTTTTATAAGCCCTGGTGAGGTAAAACAGCCAAATTTGTTTTTCCCTCATTGTAGTGGAGAACTTTTGGAAAAAAGCTCCATAAAGGGACCGACCTGCCGCAGCAACTATAGCCGGCTTGCTTCAATCACGACCCAGCCTGACTTGCAGGTTCGTCCCGGTGAAGAAAATCTCTGAAAAAGTGACTATGTCCGAATGTAGAAAGTTGACGGGACCTCCCAGGCAGTGTATCCGAAGAGGGCTCCAGAGACATTGGATCAAGATTCAGATGCATTCTGGGAGTTGTAGTCTGCACCCTCAAGGAGCATCTCAGGTACAAATTTCCACCGAGGGCTCCCACAACGCGTATCCAAGGAAGAGTTCCAAGAGGTCGGATTGGACTGCCGACTTGGTCCCGTTGAAGGAAATCTCCAGAAAAATGACTAAGTCCTAAGGTAAACTTTTGGCCTCTCGTGGGCTGTAGCCAAGCAGGGCTCCATCCCGGTCGGCCTCAAACTTTAACTTTGCCCCGGTCGAGGTGCGACCAGATAACCAGATTGGCGCTAATCATTTCTAAGTGGTAAAAAGCATTAATTCTTTAAAATTCTTTAAAATTCATATCTCCGGTTCCCCTTATCCAATTTTATTTGTTTTGGTGTCATTTTAAAGATAAAAATATCATCAATTTTTGTAAATTGAGGTTGGATTTTTATTATGTTTTGTAGTTCATTTATTTACCCGTTTTGTGATTTTTAAATGTATTACACATTTGTTTCCTAAGTTAAGCCTTGTCGCTCATTGCCAAGCTACCAAGGGTTGAACTGGGTTTAATTTATTGAGACCTAACTGGACCTAAATGGAG
This sequence comes from Pleurodeles waltl, assembly GCF_031143425.1. Taxonomy (NCBI): domain Eukaryota; kingdom Metazoa; phylum Chordata; class Amphibia; order Caudata; family Salamandridae; genus Pleurodeles; species Pleurodeles waltl. Next base: position 793,693,397 of record NC_090436.1, on the reverse strand, counting down.
GTTAGTGGCCTATTGCTAAGTGTAAGTACTTACCTGCCCTTACCAATAATCCATTTTCTAACAATCAGCAACTCCAAAGAACAGAACAGTGTTAACTTGTCCAAAGACCACTGTCTGGCAACTCACAATTTACGCTTACTCAGCTGGGAGGATACCATTTTTCAAATGTGGGAAGTAGAGGGAGTGACATCACTATTAATGCCAGGAAGGTCCTATGTCTGTAAACCCAACCCAGTGTTCTCTTGTCCAAATACCATTGTTTGTTAACTCTCAATTGAAGTGAACTCACCTTGTATAGTATAGGTAGTACAGGGAGTTACATGACTGCAATTCCCAGCAGCCTTTGTATCTGTAACTCCAAACACCAGTACAGGGGTCACTTGCCCAAATACACCGGTTTGTAATCCCTCCAATGCTCTTCACTCACCTGGGAGTACACCATTAGTCAAGAGTTGCGAACTAGAGGTAGTTCCATGTGTCTGTAACTCCAAGCACCAGCCCAGTGTATTCTTGTCCAAGGACCCCTGTGTTTCAACTCTCAATTACAATGTACTCACCTGGGCGGATACCATTTGTATAGTGTGTGTAGTACAGGGCGTTACATGACTGCAACTCCCGGAAGGCTCTGTTACTGTCACTCCAGCCACCAGCCCAGTGTCCTTTCTCCAAAGACTCATGTTTGGTAACTCACACATAAAGTGTACTCACCTGGGGGAATCATATTTGTATACTGTGTGTAGTACAGGAACTGACATGACTCCAACTCCCAGCAGGTCATGTCTCTGTAACTCCAAACACCATCACAGTGGTCACTTGCCGATATGTCCCTGTTTCTCAAATCACAAATGAAGTATACTCACCTGGTGGGAGAACATTTGTACAGTGTGTGGACTAGAAAGAGTGACCTGACTGCAACTCACAGGAGGCACTGTTTCAGCAACTCCAAACACCAGAACAATGTTTACTTTTCTATAGACCTCTGTTTGGCAACTCACAGTTTACATTTACTTAGCGGGGAGGATAGCATTTGTCAACTGTGGGAAGTAGAGGGAGTGACATGACAACTAAGGCCAGGAAGGCCCTGTGCCTGTAAAACCAACCACCATCCCAGTGTTCTCTTGTCCAAATACCATTTTTGGTAACTCTTGATTGAAGTGTACTCACCTGGGAGGAAAATATTTGTAAAGTGTGTGTAGTACAGTGAGTTACATGCCTAACTCCCAGGAGGCTCTGGTACTGTCACTCCAACCACCAGACCAGTGTCCTCTTCCCCAAAGACTACTGTTTGGTAACCCACACGTAAAGTGAACTGTACTCACCTGGGGGGATAATATTTGTATAGTGTGGGTAATGGAGAGAGTGACCTGACTGCACACTCAGCAGGCCCTGTATCTGTAACTGTAAACACCCGCACAGTGGTCACTTGCCTATATACCACTGTGTGTCAACTCCGAAACGAAGTATACTCACCTGGGGGGATAACATTTGAAAAGTGTGTGAACTAGATGGAATAACCTGACTGCAACTCACAGGAGGCACTGTTTCAGGAAGTCAAAACATCAAAACCTTGTCCATTCATCGAAAAACCCCTGTTTGGCAAATCTCAATGTAAGTTTACTCAGCTGGGAGGATACCATTTGTGTGTAGTAGAGAGGCTGACATGACTGTTAAGCCCAGGAGGGTCGGTCACTGTTACTTCACTCACCAGCCCAGTGTCCTCAATTCCCAAGACTCCTGTTTGGTAACTCACAAATGAAGTGTCTTCACTTCATTGGGGGGATACAATTTATATAGTGTGTGCACTAGAGAGAGTGGAATGACTCCAACTTTCAGGAGGCTCTGTTTCAATAACTTCAAACACCAGCCCAGTGTTCTTTTGTCCTAAGACCCTGTGCCTTAACTCTCAATTGAAGTGTACTCACCTGGGAGGATAATATTTGTATAGTGTGTGTAGTACAGGGAGTTACATGACTGCAAATCCCCAGGAGGCACTGTTTCACTAACTCAAACACCAGTCCAGTGTTCAGTTCTCCAAATACCCTTCTACCCTTCTTTGGAAACTCACAAATGAAGTGTACTCACCTGTTGGGATGACATTTATCAGGTGTATTAAGTAGAGAGAGTGAAATGACTGCTAATGCCAGGAGGCTCTGTCTCTCTAACTCTAGATACAAGCACAGTGTTCTCATGCCCAAATACCCCTGTGTCTTAACTCTCAAATGAGGTTTACTCGCCTGAGAGGATAACATTTGAATGGTGGTGGGAAGTAGAGGGATTCACTGGAATGTAAAGCCCAATAGGCTTTGTGTTTCAAACTCCAACCACTAAAACAGCGTTCACTTGCCCTAATCCATCTATTTATGAACTCTCAATTAAAGTTTACTCACCTGGGAAGATAACATTTGCCAAGTGTGTGTAGTATGGAAAGTGACCTGACTACAACTCCCAGGAGGCATTGTTTCAGTAACTCCAAACACCAGACCAGTGGTCACTTGTCCAAATACCCTCCAATAACTTACAATTGAAGTTTACTCATCAATTCTGAGATGTGCCTGGCCACCTAGCTTCATCTTGACCTGCTAAACCAAGATTAATCTATTGAGGACAGGAAGGACACCTTACCCAGTGTAAAATAATGATCCCAAAGACCTCAAGATGCATCATCAGAATGGTATTGGCAGCAGACACATTCACAATGCACTGACCACATCATAACTCCAGTTACATATACAACAAACTCTTGGGTTTGCCTGCATCACAATCAACTAGGCCTCAAAATGGCCAAAGATACATCTTGTATAGCCAAAAACACTAGCAACCAGGAAGAAAGGACATAGTACTTGGGCGCTCACAGTGAATCCACATATTAACAGATAAACATAGCAGGTAAGGCACGGTGCTCCTGGCAAGAGAATCCTCCCTTGTCCTCTAAAGTTTCCGAAGAAACTGAACAGAGATAAGTCGAAAGTCAGGGCACTCATGAATCACAATCGTTTATGTTAGAGATGTTGAGAGTCCATATTGTAATAGTAAAGAATTTTGTTGTGAAATTGGAAATGATGAAAACAGGACCTTCAATTTATTCTTGAAAGATAAGTTGCATCACATTGATAAGAAACGATCCTTAAGGTCAACACTTCTGTGACCATAACAGCCGATAAGTAGTCATGTAGCAACAAACGCCAACACGTGTTTCGTCTTGTGAGAGATAAATCTCAAAGACTTCATCAGGGCTGAGCTACAGTAAGGCCATCTATCAAAATTGTACTCCTAAGCAATCCCAGGAATCTGAAACTTGTGGTACCTGGGATATAGAGAAATAGCAGGTAGTTGAAACACCTATAGCACCAAAGTATCCTATTCTAACGAAGTAGAGAAAAACGGCAAACCGTGTTCAGATAATTGCACGGCGTTCCGTAGTGTCCGGAAAGTAAATATTACAATATGGACTCTCAACATCTCTAACATAAACGTTTGTGATTCATGAGTGCCCTGACTTTCGACTTATCTCATACATCTTGTATAGCCACTGTTTTCCCTTCACTGGTGCCAAGATGGCATTCTCAGGCCATCCTCCCAAGTGCTAATTATCTGCACATTTCAGCAGCCGCTTGACTTAAATGGAATTGGCATGCTTCACAAATGTTAGGTCAATACAACCGATACAATGGGTACCTGCCACTATAGGATTAACTGCAAATTAACTTTGTACAAAGTCTATGCCTAATGCATCAATTCATTGTTGGGGGCAGATGTCACAATACAACCACTAACACTGTAGCTTTCCCATCAGCAGGTGGAGTCTCCACTGGGCACACAGAGGCCACAGAAGAGACTGCCACTACCCCCTGGATGAAGCCCTCAATGAAGAAGACACTCCTAGACATCTAGACATGGAGGACAGTTCTTGCCTATCTGGGCAACCTGGTCAGCCACCAACAGTGAGTCTCAGGAAATGAAGCAGCTGCAGAGGGACTTTCATTCTGAAATGAGTGAACAGTAGAGACTCACAATACCAACATGGCCTCACTAACAGGGTTGATGAGGGACACTAACACCACCCTGAGCAGGACTCTACAATACCACTCTACACATTGCTTTGGCGCGACAACACCAGGCCCTTCTTCATTGATGCCAGCCACTGGAAGAAAGGCACTGGCAGAGACCCCTGACTGTAGCAGCAGATCCCACCCCTCATCATGCAAGTGGGGAAATCTGGCAAAGAATCCAGGAGGTGCGGATGGCAAGCCACCCACCACTGCAAGCCAGTGACCTCTTCCTAACGGAACTCCTTTGTGTGACACACATTCACTCTGTTGACTGATCCTGAACTACCCACCAGTTCCAATGGCAGGAATAATCTGGAATTTGGCCTCCCAGTGGTGTGGCATCTACTCCGATGTTTCCATTCACCATGACTGACATCTTCACTATATTATTTTTTGTCTTTTCTGTCAAAATTTAATTTACTGTATCAGCACTGTAATAAATTCACCCAACACAAACTCATTTAATTTAAACATTTTGTTATGTAGAGATGTAAGACCAAGTGAACCATATAATGACAGAGTTTACTTGTGCATGGAGGGATATGTTATAGGTAGACAGTGACATGCTCAGGATAACAGCCATTACACACAAGCACATTAGTACAAGTGTCTAGTCACATAAAACATTTTATTCCAGTGTACAGCACATAGGCTCTCCATATGTCTGGACCTTTGTGACACCGGAATATGTGGCTCATACTGAGTCAAAATACATATTCCAGGGTACGGCACCCCAGAACACGGAAGGGAGGGATTTATCGGACTTTGTCCTGTAGAATAGTTAAACATTAAAGTGGATGATGTCAGCAGCTTGAGCATTATCACACCATAGTACTCCAACATCACATAATCCAAGATACAGACAGATGTCAGTACAACAGTCCCTGATCACAGGGCCATCATAATTCAATGACCATGCATATGGCAGTGTTCTGGCAGTGTTGTGTCACAGGCACTTGGCCTGCAATGATAAAACACATCTGCAGCTACATATAGGTCATACAAGAAGAGTGTTTAGCCAATATTAAGGGTGAATGGCTTGCTCACAATCGATTACTACATATAGTATACCCACATGATGCAATCGGGTCAACACAGCACACAAAACAAGTCCAATCTGCACTTCTCACCTTCCACCCAAACACTGTGCAAGCTGCCTTGGCACAGGTCTTGTACACCCAAAATCTGTGACCTATATTACCTGGAACAATCCATGTCCACTTTGTATGTTAGAACAGCATCAGATACCTGCCAATGTCACAATTCTGAAAAGCCCACATGAGGATGTCATGGTGAAGGTGCCTGTACAAAGACAAAACAAGGAGTCTAGGCTTGAAAACATACCTATTACACAAATCACATAGCAAGCATCTGGAAATGTAATTACATTGCAAGGAAACTGACACAAACAAAGCAACACAATCAAGGCGGGGATATGTCAAAGGGTAACTCTTCAAGCAACCTTTGGCTGAATATTGCAGAGTATCATCTCCCTAGTTGTTGCTAAAACACTCAACTCCACACATTCTCACAACTACCATTGATTGTACAGTCACAGTCATTACATCACAGGACATACTCTAACTCACGAAAAGTAGCTGTTGATGAGATCTTCCCGCAAGTCAGCTCCTTCCTTTTCACCAATGTCATCCTCACTTGACATTTCAGGAGTCTCACCCAGTGGCACCACAGGCTCCCCCTTCTCTGGGATGTACAGGATATTCCTCAGCAGGGCAATGTTGTGGAGCATTTGGCATGCCATAGTGATCTGATATGCTTTTTCGGGTGAGTAGAGGAGGGCTCCACCAGTCCGATCAAGACACCTAAATTTGGACGTTCAGGAGCCCAAAAGCCTGCACCACTACCGCCTTGTTCTCCTCAGAGCCTTGTTGAAGCAGACTTCCCGTGGTGTAGTTGGATTCCTTAGTGGCGTCAACAACCAAGGACAGTTCAGATGTGCGGAGTCTCCTGTCAAGGAATGGGACATATGTGCAACAATAGGTCACTCACTTCATGATTGTAGCACCAAACATTCCACACACACAAACAGGACAGATGTGGCTTACCAAGCAGCCAGGTCCTCTCTGGATACAGTTGTGACATCAGCTGGAGTATGGTGCTGTTCTGCATATTGAAGAAATAATGGACTGAAACCGGATAACCGGGCACAGACTTGTGAAATGTAGTGATCCACCAAACAGACAACTTGCACACTGATGGAATGGAAGTTCTTTCGGTTGTGATAGACTTGTTCATTGGCCTGCAGTGGGACCAAGCCAACATGTGTGTCATCAATGGCCCCCACTACATGTAGGATGCATGCAAAACCATAAAAGTCAGCCTTCACCTGGGCTAAATCCTCACGTCGGGGAAACTGGATATAGCTGTCCTGGTTTTTCAACACTGCTGAGGATATCCTTCAACACCAGACTGAACATAGGTTGGCACATGCCAGCAATAGGGCCACGGTATGTTGGAAGGGCCCTGTGGCTAGGACGAGCAATACTAAGATGACTTGTACAATGGGTGGTATGCTGGTTGGATAACTAATAGCTGGCATCAGATCTGGCTCCAACTGACAACCTAAGTCCACTATTGTTTGCCTATTCAGACAGTAGAGCAGTATAATATGGTGTTCTTTCATGGTCTGAAGGTCTGACAGTGGATGGTAGACAATAGGTTGTCACATCTTCCCTCTCTCTGGGTTCCTATGTATGACAAGACATTAGTCACTGTGTCCACAACAACATACATGATGAATGTCAATGATATCATGTGGCAAGGCATTTCTGAATGGATAGATATGGAAACCAGTACACTTCACAGCTGCAAATAACACAAAAGTCACATGTGACCCCCTTGGTTTTCCACACTAGTGCCTACAATATGTATGTGGACCAAACTCAAAGATGTGCAACCCAATTTCTCCCTCAAAATGTGAATGGATTTCCTAACCGGCAAAATGACCATTGTTTGTGGTGGACTGTGCCCCACTGTGAAATGCTATCTGTGCCCTGCAACATACTACAATGGTGTTTGAGTAGTACGACTTACATGACAAGACAAGATAAGCATGATTGTGACATCAAAAATTCTTTTTTGCAGGTGTGACACAGTTTCTAAAGCCCAATACAGCACTTCAGGCCGCAAAAATGGCATCTGTCTGACCTACTCCACTGGACATTAGGAACCGCTCCTGTCTGCCAGCGGAAGTCATCATGGTGGTATTGGGTTGCAGCCGCTGCAGACACAGCCTTAGGCTAACGTTGTTTCCAGTGGTGGTTGCGGGTTAATGGCTGTGTCTGCCGGTGGTGATGACCGCATACGTGACAGATGTGACTGCCATGTTCTGCAGGTTCACTCACTTGACACCTGCCACTGCTGCTAACAGCACATCCATGACCTGAGCTGCTGTGTGCTGCCTCTGGGAGCAATCATGCCATGTCTAACAGGTGATAGGGCCCCTGCCTTCTATCCAGAGGAGCTGGAGAGGCTAGTTAATGAGGTCCTACTCCTTTATGGTCTGTTCTAAGGCTCACCAGAGGAGCAGGTAAGTACCTCATGTGCACAATTTTCTCTGTACTTCACCATCCTTCCCCTCCTCACAGGCTAGATTGTGCCCATGTGTGCCAGGCAGACGTGTGTGCCTGTTGTTGCAGTCTGTGTGGTATCAATGGGATGGACAATATGCAGGTATTGGTGACCAGTGCCATATGTTAAGTTAAGTCACATTGTTTTGTGTGAGGTTTTTGGAGTCCTAGATCCTCTTTGTGTTGGATGCACATAACTAGCTAAGGAGACATTACTACCATTTTCTGACATCTCTTTCCTCATGATTGTTGTAAATGTCAGACTACATATATGTGCATGACAGCATGTTCTGTGTATGCATGTTGTATGAGTCAGATAAGAGTCATGTGATCAATGTATATGGTGCCACAGATCTTTCAACCAACATCTGCCCTTAATAAACTGTTGTGTGGAAGGCATATCATGAGACACTTTGCCCTTCAGGTTGCCACACACCACATGATAAATTGCTGTTGGTTACATTATGTACTGTCATGCATGGAAGTGATGGGAATGGAGTGTCATGCAGTTTCTGTCAACTCAGCCCCTGCAGAGACCAGGGCCTGCATGTATCTCCCAGTATGAGACCTAGTCTAGGCTGTTGGGGAGTCACAGTGGCTATGCAACTGTTGCACTGTGCCCACTCCTTGTACCCGAGCAGATCCTGTCATGTTGTGTTGGACCTGGCCCTTTTTGCAGGGTCATCTCCAAACGTTTTGCCTTCTTCCTCCTATTTTTCTGACCCTCTTCTTTGTTGACTTTAGGACTCTGTGCACTTTATCACTGCTGATCAGTGCTAAAGTGCATATGCTCTTCCTTCTAAATTTGGTATGAATGTCTCACACCTGATTGGCACATTTAATTTACACGTAATTCCCTTGTACAGTGGTATCCCTTATAGCTGGAGCCTGTAAATTAAATGCTACTAGTGGCCCTGCAGGACAGCTTGTGCCACCACAGAAGTTGCCTATCAAATCTGTCTCAGGCCTACCACTGCAGAGTCTGCGTGCACAGCTTACTGCCACCCTGACTTAGCAAGTCAAACTACTTGCCAAGGCCTAAACTCACTTTTTGCTATAACTAAGAAACCCCCCCCAGGTAGGCCCTAGATAGCCCTATGGACAGGGTGCCGTGATTGTAAAAGGTAGGACACATGTCTTTATGTACTACATGTCTTATTAGTGACAAATAGCTTAATTAGTCTCTCACTTCTGTGAATGATGCTCCCCTCACAGTCATAGACATATGACTAGGTGGTATCTTCTGATCTATGAGGAATAGTGTGGCCATGTTTATATGGTTAGAATGGTAGTGAGAAATGCTGCTTACTGGTGTAGGTGGATTTTTTATTACCATTAAAGGATTGTCACTGTTGGAAAGTGAGCATTTCTCTGTGCTTATGACTCTGGTGTTTTGCAGCTTGACTCCAATCCACGTCTGCGCCAGAATGACAGCTGGCCTTTGTGCATACTTCTCAGACAGCCAGTAAACAGGGAGGGTGGAGGTGTAACAGGATTGCATCTGCATACTGAAGGGTCTTCCTGGGCTGGGAGAGAGAGAGGCAGGGCGCACTTACATTTATATGGGCTGTGTCCTGCCCTCACGCAAAGGGCTCGTTTACCCCCTTCTGATGTCTGGAGCCACAGCTAGAGGAGAAGGGGATGTTCCTGGAACCGGTTAGTGCTAGTTGGAAACCCCCTCCCAACCTTTGTGTAAGCTGAGCAAAATGAGTTTAAGTACAGGATGTTGTCCCCCACTTTTGTAGACACTGATGGACACTGTATGTACTGGGAACCAGAAGCTCTTGGAGGGGGGCAGTGACACTGCAAGGAACCACCACTGGACTGACTTGTGATGTACTGACCTGCGGTCTGCTAAGCCCCAGAGGGACCTCAACTTACCCCACACAGATGCTGGTGAGCTGGCCTGCTGCTTGCTCTCTACCCTGTGTTTCGCCAGTGATCTCCAGGGGCTGGTTGGAGTGCCCCGGTGCTCCCCTGCAACTCGGTGGCTGGGGGCACGAGTGGAGTGCACAGTGTCCATGGGAAGCATGTGGACAGCACTCTGGAGCATCAGCTCGTGAGGAGCGCTTGTATCTTTGCCCAGAGCGCCTCCCTCCTTTGCACCAAGAGTGGAGAGAGTGCTTTATTTATTTTATTCGCAGTGCACGGAGTGCTGTTTTTTTTTCATTAGTTGTGGTTGCAGCCTGCGTGCGGGGCTCCTACTTTTTACATTTGATTGGGGGGGCAGAGCAAGTGGAACACGCTTGACCCTCCCCCCTTTGTGCTGATGTGCCCCCCCCCCAGCACAGGAGAAGTGAAGAGGAGCCCGTTAGCAGCCTCCTGGGAGCACAGACAAAGCGTGATTTGGTTTGTGCCCCGGGTGTACTGGCGGGCACTTACTTTTGTGTGGAGTCACCGCTGCAGCCCAAGCCGCAAGATAGTGACTGCAGGGGTCGAGGAGAGCAGAGAGTCCTGCCTGCCGGACAGGTGAGGAGTATTCCTGGCCCCTGAGAGGACTTGGAGGCCTGGTTCAGTGTTAGCGGGGTCTCGAGCCAGGAGGCTCGCCCTGCCTGGCCGCATTGTTGGGATTGGAGACGTGCAGTCTCCAAGGACATGGGAAGCTGTGTGTACCTCTGTGCCTCACCGGACGGGAGGAAAGCCACGATGGAGGCCCCTCCTGGCTGAGGGTTGCATTTTGGAGGCAGCCCCCTTGTGAGGAATGGGGTCGCCTCCCACCTAGGAGGGCTGCCTTCCTTTCCATTCCTCCCCCACAGCAGAAGTACCGGCGGCCGCAGGGGCATTTTTGGATGAGGGTAAGCTCCTCGTTGTACCTTTTTAGTGGCATGTGATATGGCTGACAGGACACGGTGGAAACCCTCGACGGAGGTCCCATGCCTGCCCAGCTTCCAGGGGAACTACTGTGAACCTTATCAAGGAAGTGTCGAGACTCTGTAATCTCCGTGAGGGAGGTTTTGTTTTAGGTGCTGCATAATTTTTCTTGTTGTTTCTCTACCATGATACACGCCATCCATCATTATGCTGCAGTTTCTGCCCTGAGTACTTATATTGTTTTCACCTGGCTGTGCTAACCAGTGTAATTTCAGGATGTACATTGCCTTTCCGTAAAGAGAGAGGGTAATGTTACTCTATGACACATGCCCTAACCAAATGTTTTCATGATATGTTCATTGATCTTGGTGACAATGGTGGTCTGTCTTTCGGGAATGTTTCTTGCTATGTGCATTTCTTTTAGTAATAATACTTACCTGGCTACTTATTATGTTGCAGAACACCAGTAGCCTATATGTTTACCTGACTTTCACAGAGTTCTAGTAACCTGTGTGATGTTCTGACAACTACTTGTGTATCAGGGTAATACTGATCCATGTCGTGTTTGGTCTAATTATGTTTCGTGCAATACAGTATATTTTTATATATCTTGTTGTGGAGTTTTCTTTGTGGTGCATTTATTGTGTCACATGTGTTGTGGGTGTTGTGCAAACGCTTTACACATTGCCTCTGGGATAAGCCTGACTGCTTGTGCCAAGCTACCAAAGGGGCGAGAAGGGGTTATCTTGACTGTGTAGTTCCCTCGCCCTGATTAGAGTGGCGGGTTCTGTCTGGCTGAGGTGCATACCCTAGCCAACCAGAGACCTCATTTATAACATGGGCCCAATATGAGGCTGTGGTGGCAAAACCTGCACTGAATGCCTCATTCCTTTAAATAGATTAGGATTGGGTTCAGAGGTAAATCATTAATCTAGTCCATATGTGCATTTAGCATCATTGTCAATGTGTATCTTAGACTCGTGACACATCCCTTACACCCACAGCTCTGTGGTCACCTTCAAACAGGTCACATTTGTCCCGTACAGGTGTATTGCATAACTGACAGTCCCACGGTGCAGATAGTGTGTTGATTCCTGTGAGGCCATGATATGTGACTCAGTATCTTGGTCACATAGAAGAAACTGTACAAAGCATGCCTTTGTTTGTTGGATGCCACCTCTGTAGGATGGACACATATGTTCAAAGGAGTGTTCTGTGGTACAGGTACATAGCACAGAACCCCACCTGCTGAAGTGGCATGAGTCTGCATTTGTGAAGCCACCTGTCCACACATGGAAAAGGAAGACACTTTCTGGACCCACCATGCCAGATCCTTAATTGTTACTCATGTTTAATGTTGAAGTTTGTACTCTGGTGGTTGCCTGTAGGGACTGCATGCAGTGGGTCATTCTCACAGAATGTGAATGTGTTGGCCCATTCATGCCTAAGGAGTTTACCCTCCAGAAGCCACATAGGAGTGTAGTGTTTCATTGTGGCTCACATCACAGTACAGGTTGCTAGAGCATGGGCTACCTGATGTCAGGAAGCTTGCTTAGTCATTGTAGGCTGTGGGCAAGGTAGTGGGTTAGTCTGCAGATGCAACTACATATGTCTGTAGTCAGGTCCTGGTACTTATTGGCTTTTGTGTTTCACACCTGGGGAGTATTAACAAATAGAAAGGTCCTAGCTTGGCGTTAATTACATGTATGTGACTCAACCATATATGATAAAACTTGTGATTGTAATCTCTTGATTTGTCTTTTCCATCCATGCAGTTCAATGCCCATCAGAGCCATCGCCAAGAAGCTGCGGAACTTGGGGTCCTCAGCCAGCAGAGTGACCACTGTTGGAAGAGGTGGGAGGACCTGAACTGCTGGGCCTGGAAGATCGCAGAGGTCCAGCTGTGGATGTCCTCACAACGTGGGTGAGAGATGTGGGTGATAGAGCATACATTGTTCTTTGGGTGCAGCTACAGATCAATACTTTCCTTTGATAAGTGGGGAGTGTCCATTGACTTGGTTTATGTGCCACCACTGTTGCCAACATTTCTTGTGCCTACATGTCAGCATGTGTCCCTTTCTCTTTAGAAAAACATTTGTAAGGTGCTGTTTCATGCATGGTCTACCTGTGTTGATGGGATGATGTCTATTTTCCCGCACATATATGTGCATGGAAACCTGTGTGTGGAATAAGACATTTGCAATGGGGGTACATTTCATGTTGCGCCACATTCAGGAGTGTGTCACCATTGTTTATTGGCTGAGCTGTCATAGCATTCCATTTGGCATGTACAATTGCAGGAGCAATGATAGACATGACAGATAGGCCTAGAGTGCTTAGCCACAACATGAATAATTTCTATACCTTTGATGCAGAATCATGTAGCAAAGTGCTAAGCGCATGCTAAATGGGTAAGGTTTGTAACCTGACTGTTGGCATGCATCCTGGAGTGACTTGCAGTTATGTTGAAATCACATGTGTTTGGGTACAAGCAGTCGTCCACAGACATCTGGGTTTTCATGACTATAATGGAGACAATGATGTTGCTTCCAATTGGGTAACATGTTGAGGGCCTTCAACAAGCACTTACAAATCTCTGGGCCTTTTCAACATCCAAGGGACTAATGGCGTCTACTGGTGCAGTCTGAGTAGGTCATTGTAAGGGGGTGCCAGACATTAGTGGTGATTTCCTTAGGCTTGCTGATTCATTGTGTTGTGGAGTTTAGAGACATCTTTTTCTGACATGTTGCACATGATGTCTACAGTGTGCATTTTCATGCCAAATGTGTGACCTATCTGAGCAACATTAGTATTACCTCCATGACTCCAAAGGGACAAATATCACTTGGTGAAGTGTGCATTGTGGAACTGCTTTCAGTGTGACAGGAGTATTTCCATGTCACCTTCTTCAGGCTATTGTACTTTGGTCAACAAAATTGCAGGATTTTGGAGCATCTTTTTTTTATTGTTAAATCATTATGTATGTGAAAAATAGATCTCTGTATGACTTTGTGTGGGATCTGTGGGAATGCAGTTGGCTTTGGCATACTATTGTATGACAACAGGTAACTGAGGTGTGCTCCATGGGGAAAACAATTGAGAGTGATGAGGTCTCCTACTAGTTCAATGGTTACTGTGATTGCACAACTTCAGCCATGCAATTGTCTGAGATCCTGATTTTCCTGTGGGCAACTGTTGACAGTTCAGATAGCATGCATGCATAAGATATGGCACGTGTGATCATGGACATGTGATAACTCTTTTTCTTTGCACTTACAGTATCAGCCCAGGGAAGCAAAGGAGACAGGGCACAGATGAGTGGGGATGCATATGGCCAAGGGACCTTGGGTCAAGACACCACCAACACAGAGGGACCCAGTAGCAGGGAGGGTGAGGGGAGTGCCACAGGGGAGACCAGAACAACATCATCATCATCATTGGATTCTTCCTCCAGTGGACACTCCCTAGAGGTGGTAGACCCATTGGGGTGTGCCCCTGTACCATCGTTTGACTACCACCCCCCATTCTATCACCATCCTCCCTGTCGTACCCCCCTGTTGGCTATGCCCACTCACCCAAAAGCATGGGCGTCTCCTTTGCTGCAGGCACCTCCACCCCAGCCCCTGATACCCCTGCTGCCATCAGTGAGGGGGCTATTGACCTCCTGATGAGTATCTCTGTGGGTCAGACAGCCATTGTGAATGCCATCGAGGGATTGGTAACACAACTGCAGCAGACCAATGCATTCCTGGAAGTCATTTATTGTGCAATGTCTGGAATACAGAGATCTTTTCAGGCTCTGGCTTCCACACTGACGGCAGCCAGTCACACCCCACCTTCCGCCCCTCCACCTCACTCTTCCTAATCCAAAACTCCCATTCTCCCACGTACCCCAAGCACACAGACCAATCCGCACACACCCACTGCAACACACAAGAGCAGCACACATAGACACCAGTACCACAAAAAACACCGCCACGCAAGCAAACAGACACCCACACACACAACATTAGTCACCACTTCCTAAAACACCTCCACCCCCCCCCCACCATAACGCACAAGACATCAAACATATCCTCAGGCACCACAACAGTCAGTGACACACCCACCACACTCAGCACACCCACCGACACCACCCCGATAGACATGCAGACATCCACCACAACCACCATACCAGCAGACACCACCCAAACAGACACACAGACATCCACCACTGCCACCATACCTGCAGACACCACCCCAACAGACACACACACATGTACCACCCCCACATCACCCAGCACCTCCACCTCCCGCCCCACCAAGACTCACAAATGCCCACATTCACCCAGGCAACAGACACCACCCAAATACAAGTATACCTCACACACACACAAACAACACATCCATACAGACACAGCAGACAACCACTCCCTCGACCTCCAAATTCTCAAATTCTCACCCCTTCTGCTTATCATCCCTGTGTTCCTAAGAAAGTCTTTTTGTTTGACCTTGCCCTTTCTCCTGTTCCCTCCATCCCCTTCCTAAAACCAAGAGGCCCTAACCCACCTCCCAACCCATCCCTTATACCGCAAGGTCCCCCCTGCTCCCCCTGCAAGCACCCATACTCCTTCCCCCAAGAAGAATTCCTCCCCTCCTAAGAAGCAGTCCAACCCTCCCAAACCCACCCATTCCAAATCTGACCCCTCCCCCAACGATGATACCTGAGATGTCTGCCTGCCCACTTGATGCTCTTTCCTGTAGAGGTTCCCTGGCAGTTAGGATTCAAGTGACAGCACAGTGATGTGCCTGGACATTTCAAAATGGCCTGGCCAATGGCCTTGGAGTTTTCAAGTTTGGATATTAATAAACCCAAACAGCTTTTTTGGGGGTACACATTTTTCCTACAATTTATTTTCTACCTTTATGTTGTTCCTGAGTAACTTGTGTTGTCTGCCTACAACTGTGTGTATATCAGCCTGCTTGCTGATCAATTTGCTGTTGTTTGCAGTATCTGACATTGTGGGCAGTACTTGTGTCCCCAAAGACAAAGGTATATGTTGACTCTATGGGTATAAATGCAATGGTGGTGTCATGGCATTGTGTACTGTTTGGTATGGTAAGTATTTCAACTTGTGTTGTACAATGCAAGTATGTATGGTGTTAGGCTTGTCCCCCTGATATGGATTACGGATTCATCTAATGTGTGAAAGCTTGAGTTTTGTTTGTGTAGACATGGAGTGTGTTCAATTGTGCTAGCTTCCTTTGCATTTGATTGTGCATGTGTCCATTTAGCTATGTGTACCTTGCAGCTAGTTCATCTAGATGTATGTTCTATGGAGTTGGAGTCATATGTACTTTGTTGATTTGCACTTCCACATTGCACAGATAGGCATTTAATTTGGGGCTAGTATTGATTGTTCCTGAGATACATGTAGGCCCAGGTCCTTTGCAAATTGTTGAGGGGCATGTGAAAAGTGATATGTGTCCCAGTGCAGCCTCCTTCCCTGAGTGCTCCTGTTGCCCCCATCCCTATTGTGCAGGTAATGTTTGCATAGTGAGCGTTAGTTATTTGTCGCTCTGTCTATTGTGCATCCCATAGTCTTTTCATTGTGTTGCAATTTCAGTGATGTGTCTGTACATTGCGGGCTGTTTAATGGTAGTGATGTTTGTGTTCCATACCACATTCATACATATATGGGTAGAATGTGATGAGTCCATGGCATGTGTGCAATGTGAATGTGTGAGTTGTATTTGCTGTGTTGCTGGTGTTTTTTGAGACAATGTTTTATACACTTCACTGTCACTGTGCCTGAGATTGTCGGGTAGGCTCTCATTATTCTGATGAGACTACTGGATTTGAGTGGCAGAATCGCTTGCGGTGTGGGAGACTGAGTATTAACCCACTACAGGTGACACCTGTCGCCCAAATCCAGATTTTGATCCAGCTAACTAGCACTGCCTCATCTGTACCCAAGAGCAGGGATGTTTGGGCAGCCGAGCGCATGACTCAATTGACTCCTCAGGGAAATCGTGGTCACTCAGGTCGCATCCGTTTCTCTCAATTACATTAGTCTCACATATACAAGGACAAGCAGAGGCAGTATATGTTTCAATAATGTTTTAATGAAGCAACTGCATCTTAGACAATAAAGCATGTACTGCAATAACTAGGACGATAAAGCTTGACGGGATTAAAACTGTGACAAGGAAGATAAAGCATAGAAATAACGCTACCATATTGTCACTAGAGTCAATAGACTAATTCCTACCTAGGCTATATTAGAGCACAGCATGTTAAGCTCTAGTTCTGCCCTTCAGGTTCCCCTAGGAAGACATCATCCCCCATACCTGAGCAAAGGCCTGAAGTCTGCATAAGCAGCTGTAGCGAAGCATTCAGCAATCAGCATACAGTCGTGGTCTTCTGGCTGGAATCTCCTTCTAACGTGTATTGGACAGCGAAGTGTTTTTATAATAAAACAGCTGATGTTCTGAGAGAATGTCCCTACATAAGGATGTGTATGTTTCTATGAGTACCGCAAATGTGGCTATTGTTAAAATAATACATGAAGCTGAATAAAATATATCTAGGCTAAAGTGCACAGCTGCAGGCCTGGTCTTGCTAAAATAACATGCATGGAGCTATAACTAAAATGGCTACACAGCACCCTCCCCTTGCCGGTTTAAAGGTGGTTCACAGCCTAATTATATATAAAATCTACTAAAATTCAACCTCAGAAGGATCTCAATAATGACAAGTAAAAAGACACTTGAGCATATATAAAAGGATAGTTTAGAAATGTTAACTTGTGGCGTAAAAAGGCCGAATTTCAAGAGTCAGAGTAATTTGGAAGTTGCCAATAGAATCCGGGACAATTGAATACAGGAAATATTCCACTTCGGCAGGTGGTAAAGTAGAACATTCATCGCCAAGAAGAACCAAGGACCATTTGCTTTCCATAGCCTGAGCTTCAGCCAAGGCAGCCGCATTCCGTGGTATACAGAGATGGATCCTCCATGAAGGGCAACTCTCAAGCAGCTTCCCGTAGCAAACGCACCCTCAACGCACATGTCTAACAATGACCTTCAGCGAGAACATCAACAGATCAGCGTCCAATGAAAGCAAGTGCTGCATAGAAAGACAATGAATGCTTCAGTGCCTGTTTGAATGAGCACCAGAGGCACCAAAACACGGGCTGCACACAATGCAAAACCGGTCTGAATGGCAAGGACCAGTCACACTCCAATTGCTTCAGGAGTGTTGCTCCGAAGTACTGCATCATAAGTTCACGACACAGCTATGCTGGTGGGAGCGCTTTCATTCCTCCTTTTTGCTGCAGGACAGCCCTTGCACAGAAAAGGTAGCAATAGCAAAATGCCACCTATTATAGCCAAAGTTATTGGAAATCCCCTGAAAATGCTAGAGAATATTGAGTGGATGGCTGATGGTATTAAACCGAACATAGAGGAGAAGGTGTGAACAAAACCAGAACCAATAGCCTTAAAGAAATTTGCAATTCCAGTAGTAATGAACGCATTGAATATTCGTCCCACAAGCTTACCAAAGTGTCTCGGAAAGTTGGTACTTAAAAGGGACTGTATCTCTGCTGATGACCTTGCCACCTGAAGTGCGTATGTCTTGCATGCAGATTTGAGCACCACATGTTTTTGGAACAATAAAGCCTTGAGTCGGCTCAACTTGTCAAAATTCACATTTGCAGTAGCTATATGGGGCCAAATGTCAGCTACCTTTCTTTGTCTAGAGGGAGGAAAGAGTACAGTCCCGCAGCATGTAACAATCTTAGAGACCGAAACAACATAAACTGTTCTGGCTCACATCCCACAACAGTCTTCACTATTGAGGAGAACATAACTGCCATTTGAAAGCCCCTGGAACGCAGGTCTAATCAAGGGGACAGGAACTCCCTTCAGATAACAAGCCAAGTTCGCTGCCGAAGCGTTACATGCTCTGTACAAGGACAGCTGTTTACAACCCATCGAATGGCTGAGAGAAGTGTTGCATTCACTACTGCTAAAAAAGACTTAATTCATGCCACTGAGACATTTGTACAAGAAGGGCAGCTCCCACACCTCATGGATGTAACCATGTCCCAGCCTTTCATATCTGCCTACTGGAATGTGTTTTAAACAGGACGTGAATTGAAGTGTTGAAATAGGCAGATTAATGACCCCGTGTATTAACCATTCAGCAAAGGTATTTCAGCCACAGTAAAAGGCAACTTTTCTAACTTTTCGATGTTTAACATGACATAAGGCACTTCTTTCTTAGCCATTAGTTGTTGTTGTCGCATTAAGTTAAATGTGGAAAATGTACCCCTTGCACTAACGTGTTGCCAAGGAACGCGACCTGCCTTCAATGTTTGAAGTGTCCAACCTAACTGCATAATGGACCTTAGGTGACTCTGTCCATGGTGTAACGAAGACACATCACTTTGTATTATGTCTATTGCAGAAGAGACAATGTTATTTAAGGTGTATATCCGGTCGGACAGGGTATCAATCTCATTGTCTACAACAGCTAATGCCTTCTGTAAATTTTCCTGGTCTATTTGCCTTAACCGGGCAGCAGCTTCTTGTTGGGAAAGCTTCCAAATGTCATTATATGCTTCATATAAGAAGCACTGTCTGCATTTTTTCCTAGGGCCTAAGAGGAAGTCCTGTAAGTCAGTGTTATTAGACAGGAGACTGAGGTGTTCTCTAACCACATCTAGTGAGGAACTCTTCAACCATTGCTGGCATAGTTTCCCTACACTGTATGTTGTTACTATCCCCGTATGTTTGGATGATACATAGCGAGGGTCTGGCCTACCAGTTCTAAACCCCAGTGGAGTTTATAAAATGATTATGACACCCATTGGTATCTATTGGCCACAATAACCACCCACCAGGACGTGACAGTGAAGCATTAAACGTGCCATTCTGGACCCATTCATCGAGCTGATCTTCAGTTGCGTTTATATATTTTTGCCATTTGTGAAATTTTGCAGGGGCAGGAACACTGGGCGCATTCAATTCCTTAATTTTTGCTAAGCCTCAACAACTTGTTTGTTGTACAGTTTCATTTTAAAATATCGTTTGAACAGGTAGGCATGCTGTAAACAAAGCTTCCTTCCCCCTGATTTGCCAATGTCTAGTTCCCCACCCATACACTTTTTAAGTCAATCGACTTCAACCAATATTCATAGCCTTCTATAGCTAACAGGGAAACATAGGAATCCAAATAAATAAGTTTTGTATCTATCAATAATATACGTACATTTTCCATTGATGGCAATTTAAAATAATATGACTCAGCATTTTTAACATTGTGCCCAGAAAAATCTGCAAACTTTTCAGAATATGTTTTAGAACTCCCTTGTGGTGGAGTCATACAATGTTCCCATTGTGTGTAATTAAAAATTGTCTTTGTGGTACTTGCTCTATGAATGAAATGTTGGCCATAATAATTATAGCAAAACATATCACCATCATTTTCTTTAGATTGATAAACGTCTTCACTTTCAAATACAGTATAATTCTGCAATTCAGTCATCATAGAACCAACTGTTTTCACATCCCAGTACTCCGGGTATTATTACATCATTCATCGAAAGTTTAAACACATATGGTATTTGAATGACCTCTGTCGGGCTGTATATATCAAATGTTACCCTATCCCAAACAATCCCATCAGGAATTGGTATCGCGGAAGTGTTCACAAAAGACAAGTCTCTGCGGACCTTGTGAGAAGAAAGATGGCATTTTAGGACCTCATCCACCAGTTCAGCTGTTGATGTTTCAGGAAGAAGATGACCATGTATTAATAGAAAGAATGTTATGACAAAATCACTCTAAAGGAGGAATCTAGTGTAGTCAAAGAAAGCTACAGATAGTTCCATTGGAGAATAAAGTAAGTTGTTTTAAACCAGTTTATCAGCTTACATGTTTTTGACAGTTCAGATGTAGAAGAGCAAATGAGTCCGAGAAGGTGTCATTGACATCTGCGAAGTATCCAGAAGCTGTTTGTGCAAAAGCTGGAGCTGTGTCTGTAGGTGGAGAACCGGTGGGGGTGTTCCATGGTGGTTCAGAATAAACAACGCCATCCGTCTGTGTTGAAGTTGTGTCAAATCGATCAGTTATTTCTGTATTGTTTGTTGAAACAGATGTCAGTGGAACTAATGGAAGATCATTTTTCACCCTCCCCAAGCTCTGAGACGTGTCAGTGTTGCTGCTCATAACTTGTAGAGGGACATCTTCACCAGTAGTGAGAGGTATTCGGGAACTACTGGCTGCTCCTCTTGATCTGCTGTGCAGGATCGGCCACATGGTGTAACTTGACATTATCGATAGATACAAAGCGGATTTCTTTAGCACCAGCCAACGGTGGTAGAATGACAATCCTCATACCGTGTATTCCCAATACTGGGACCGGTGCACGATAAGAAGGACCAAACTCCTTTTTCGCAGCAACCTTTTCACATACTAGATCCCCTACTTTAGGAATCCAGCCGGTGGGTGTTATGGGTACATCCTTAATTCCTGTTGAAGCAGCACTGGCAGAGACGTTGTCATCATGGAACTGTTGTAATTCATGTAAGACAGTGACACGTTCATTTATGTCAAAAGGCGTTTCTGCCGCCTCCACAACAGGACCATCAAGATCTGAAACATACATTTGAGTTCGGAACAGGCACTCATATGAAGTATGACCCCCGCCCCAGGTGTTAGGGAAACTACTTTTCAACCCTCCTCAGAGTGACACAAAGAAACCACAAACACCAGGCAAGGCTCTGGAACAGATGATATGTTTCTTGAGGTACCAAGGTTTTTTGACAGACCAAGGCAGAAGGCAGACACACATCCCAGTGTTACGTCTTACAAGCTGGCATCTTCTGCCCTGAAGCATATAAGTCAGGCAGTTATATATGTTAATAAGTACTGTCACAGCAAAACCCCAAAAGGGGACAAAGTCCATACAAAGGCACGCATATACAAAAGAAATGCTGCATATGCAAAACTTAAAGTCCATAGAGTAAAAATATACATAATGCAGTGTGAGCACGAACAAGTGAACAGACAACAGGTGGACCCTTAAGAAAAGGGCGCTGGGTTGCTGACTGGCTGATCTTAAAGTGTGAGACCGAGCTAAACTTAACAACGTGGTTTGGAGAGGTTTGTTTGCACAGCTGCCATAGGTGTCAGAGAGGTCAGTAGGGACGTCTTGGAGCAGTTCCAGAATAGTAATGTGGATGAGCTGAGTCAACCCGTGAATGAGATGAGCAAGTGTCTTGGTAAGAGGAAAGAATAAATAGCTTACTGGGATTCAGATAATGGAGGAGAGAATTGGAACTAAAGTATCATATCTATTGGTACACACATGGGAATATATTTTCTCTACACCAGGGACCTTCTAGGCAGATTGTTAAGTGCTCTCTGGACTCCATACTGGTGGTTAAGCCAACTACGACCCGTACCTATGACTCAGGCTGTTAAGGATTGCTTTAAATCACACTTTCATTGCTCCACAAAACTATTTTCCTTGGGATGAAATGGAGACAAGTAATGGAGTTGGACCCCTAACAAAGCCATGGTGTCCATGAATGACCTTGACGCGAAAGCAGGGCCCTGGTCTGAGTGGAAAGCCACAACTGCATATGTACAGATAAAGACACGCAAATCTTTAATAACAGTCCGAGCGTCAGCCGAGCATTGTGGCCACACCCATAGAAATCTGGAGCAGGAGTCAACAGCGACTAAGATGTATTTGTATGCAGAGTCCGGTGTTAGGGGACCACAATGGTTCAAGTACACACATTGTAACGGTTTGTTGGAAATTAGGAGGGGTGTCTGCAGTGGGCGTCTGCAGTGGGCAGAGGGCCTCTTAGGCCCTCGTTACAACCCTGGGGGTAGGTGATAAAGTGGCGGTAATACCGCCAACAAGCCGGCGGTAAAAAAATATGGAACCAAGGCGGAAACTTCCAACACAGACAGCCACTTTAACACACCGACCGCCACGGTGGTAGCAACAAGCACTGCAGCGGTAACCGCCAATAGACAGGCGGAAGACAGTGTTCTGCCCACTGTATTACAACAGGCCTATCCGCCACCTTTTCCGGGGTGGTATCAACGACAACAAAAGCACGGTGGAAATAGATCTCAGAAGTCAAAGGACTCACCTCTGGACACTCAGGGAAGAACTACGCGGCCATGGAGCCCGAACTGCAGGTGTTCCCCATGCTGGTCTACCTCCTCCTACACCAGGAGTACCAACGCCGGCGATGATGACCACGGTGAGTACTGCCACCTAGCACACAGGGGAGTGGGGAAGAAAAAGAGAGTGACGCACACACGCAACACCCCCACCTCCTACAACATACACACAAACAGAGGCAACAACATTACACATCCACCCTGTACCCCTCAGGAATAATGCAAGGACAAAAGGAAGTGATTGAAGTGAGTGTAATAAGATAAAATTCTAGAAATATGACCTCAAAATTCAAAACAGTATTTACAGATATACAATTGTAGGGATACTGCCCAGTCCATATTGTCCGTGGGCCACAGGGCCACATCACATAGGCCAGGGCCCCATCTTACTCCTGCATCAACACGGAGAGAACACTGCTGGGGCATCAGGTCAAAAATACACAGGCACCTCAGGGGGATTGGGGATGGGGGGCACCTCAGCCGGAAGATGGTACAACACCACTTGTCCTGGAGGGGGCAACATGCCCTTTGCGATGTCCTGGGGAGTGCAAAGCCACAGTCTCTCAAGTGGGTGGTTTGCCCACTGCTTTGTCCTGGGGAGTGCAAAGCCACAGTCTCTCAAGTGGGTGGTGTGCCCACTGCTTGGTCCTGGGGAGTGCAAAGCCACAGTCTCTCAAGTGGGTGGTTTGCCCACTGCTTGGTCCTAGGGAGTTCAAAACCACAGTCTCTTTGGTAGATGGCTTCTCCACTGGTTCCGAAGGGGGCTTTGTGACCAGTGTGCTTCATCCTGGCAAGAAGGGGGTGAGTGGATGCCTTCTTCAACTGGTTCTGGAGAGGGTCTTGTGCCCAGTGTCCTTCATCCTGGCAAGGAGGGGTGAGTGGATGGCTTCTTCCACTGGTTCTGGAGGGGACTTATTGCCCAGTATGCTTTATCCTAGCAAGGAGGGGGTGAGTGAATGCCGTCTTGAGGCATCACCTAATTTCTACCTGTCCATCCACACAGGACAGGCGGTCACCATTTCAGGGCGGGGCAGGCCATGGCACCTAACTGCGTCACAGCACACATAGGCACAATGTGGGCCTAAACATCAAAATACTGTTTCTGTCACTACATGCAATAAACTGTACATTTAGGAAATGTTGAAAACTGACCAGATGCTCATCATTTTGCCCCCTAGATTACAGCCGCTAAGGATGAATAGGAGATGGAGACATCCCCCCATGTACAGGCCCCTGGTGGACTTGGCAACAATGGAGGACAGGCACATTATCCTCACCTACAGACTTGATAGGGCCACAATCCAAGAGCTGTGTGCCCAATTGGAGCCAGACCTGATCTCTGCTATCAGTCACCCCACTGGGATACCCCCTCTTGTGCAAGTCCTATCTGTGCTCCATTTCATGGCAACTGGCTCCTTCCAAGTAACAGTGGGCTTGGCAGCAGGAATGTCACAGCCAACGTTCTCAAACGTGATGACCCGAGTGTTGTCTGCCCTGATGAAACACATGTGCAGCTACATTGTTTTCCCCCAGGTAGAGGATTTGGCCACAGTGAAAGCTGACTTCTATGCAATGGGACATATCCCCAACATTATTGGGGGAATAGATGGTACATATATTGCCTTTGTCTCCCCTCCGGAGAAATTAACAGGTGTTCAGAAATCAAAAGAGCTTTCACTCTATGAATGTGCAGATAGTGTGCCTGGCAGACCAGTACATCTCCCATGTGAATTCAAAGTATCTTGGGTCTGTGCATGATGCCTTTTGTCCTGAGAAATAGCAGCATCCCATATGTGATGGCTCAACTCCAGAGGCACCGGGTATGGATAATAGGTGAGCCAATGGTCCCCATCCAGTGGATGTTGGTGTATGGGTATGGGGTTGGCCCTAAGGATTAGTGTCTGGTTAACAGGTATCCCTCGGTATTTGCAGGTGACTCTGGTTACCCCAACCTTTCTTGGCTACTGACCCCAGTGAGGAATGCCAGAACAAGGGCAGAGGAACGTTACAATGAGGCACATGGGTGAACAAGAAGAATTATAGAGCAAACCTTTGGCCTCCTGAAGGCCAGGTTTTGGTGCCTCCATCTAACAGGTGGTTCCCTGTGCTACTCACCCAAGAAGGTGTGCCATATCATCGTGGCATGTTGCATGTTGCACAGCCTTGCCTTACCTCACCAGGGGCCCTTTCTGCAGGAGGATGAGGGTGGAGATGGGCGTGTGGTAGCAGTGAAGCCTGTGAACAGTAGCGAAGATGAGGCAGAGGACGAGGATGCGGACAACAGAACAGCAATCATTCGACAGTACTTCCAGTGACACCTACCATTGCAGTTTTGTGTTGTAAATTTTAACTGGCAGGCTGATATTCCCACTACTATGGCCACTTACTGTACTCTTTGACATGTCTATTTACAGATATGTGTGCCCCGCTCTGGCTCCTGGTGTATTGACTGCAGCAAACTACAGGTCATACCTAAGTATACATCACTGTACAGTTGAATTGCAATGTCTATTGATTGTGAAACAAATACATAGTTCAATCACTTGACAGACTCAATATTTTTTTACAATGATATTTATTCATGTGTTAATAAGTGGATGGGGTATTGCTATAGGCTGGGGGGTGGAGGAGAGTCCAGGATAGAGTCCAGTCTCTTTGTAACACAGGTACATTGTCCAAGGGGGCATAGGAAGTGGAGCAATGGCAGTTCAAGGTGGACAGGGTGACAGAGTAGGACACAAGGGAGACAGTCAGGTGAGTCTTATTTCCTGGTGGGGGTCTTGGCAATGTTCTCGGGCTTCTGCCTGGATCGCAGGGACCGTTTGTGGAGTGGATCTCCTCCTGCAGGTGGTGGGGTGCTAGTGGCCTGTTGTTTCTGTGGCAGGCCTCCTGTCCACTAGCGTCAGCAGAGGTGGAGGGCTGTTCATCGGTTTGGCTAGTGTCAGGGGCCCGTTGGTGTGCCACTGCCTCCCTCATGGTGTTGGCCATGTCTGCCAGCACCCCTGCAATGGTGACCAGGGTGGTGTGGATGTCCCTCAGGTCCTCCCTGATCCCCAGGTATTGTCCCTCCTGCAGCCGCTGGGTCACCTGCAACTTGGCCAGTATCTGGCCCATCATCTCCTGGGAATGGTGGTATGCTCCCATGATGTTGCTGAGTGCCTCGTGGAGAGTCGGTTCCCTGTGCCTGTCGTCCCCCCGTCGCACACCAGTCCTCCCAGTTTCCCTGTTGTCCTGTGCCTCTGTCCCCTGAATCGTATGTCCACTGCCACTGACCCCAGGTCCCTGATCGTCCTGTGTTTGTGGGGTGGCCTGGGGTGCCTGTAGTGGTGAACACACTGCTGATTGACGTGTCTTGGGGACAGAAGTATGGGCACGTTGGGTGGGTGCTGTGCTGGTGTTTTTCCTGAGGGGGAGGCTCTGTGGTCGTATGGGACTGTGACTGGGTAACCGACTGTCCGGAGGTCCCTGATGGGCCAGGTTGGTCATCCTGATACAGGCGAGCAGAGCTGCTGTCATCACTGTGGGCCTCTTCTGGGGGGGGGGGGACTGGATGTTGCTGGCACCTCCTGTCTGATGACGTTGGGTGGGGGACTTGTGGGGATGAAATGCAGTGGAATTGTTTCTGCGTGTGACATCTTGTGCATGGGTGTTTTGTCCTCTATGGTTGTGAGTGCCATGTCAGCTTTGCCTTGTGTGAGTAGCTATTTTGTGGGCTAGGTGATTCTCTCTAGTGTGCATGCTGTGGTGATGGGTGTCCATGCAGGGCTGTGAGTGGTGTCCATGCATTGGTGGTGCATGCAGTGTTGGGTACTGGGAGGGGTGGGTTGTGATGGTGGGGTGTATGTAAGGTGGTGGGGTGATGGGGATGAGGGTAGGGGTGGGGGTATCTGATGGCATGCAGGTAGGGGGGTGAAAGTAATAGAGAGTTGACTTACCAGAGTCCAGTCCTTCTGCTACTCCTGCCAGGCCCTCAGAATGCAGTATTGCCAAGATTTGCTCCTCCCATGTTGTTATTTGTGGGGGAAGAGGTGGGGGTCCACCGCCAGTCCTCTGTACTGGTATTTGGTGTCTTGTTACCAAGGAACGCACCTTCCCCCATAGGTCGTTCCTCCTCTTCCTGATGTAATCCCTTGTTCTTGGGTGCTGTCCCACGGCGTTGACCCTGTCCACGATTCTCCGCCATAGTTCCATCTTCCTAGCGATGGATGTCTGCTGCACCTGTGATCCGAATATCTGTGGCTCTACCCTGATGATTTCCTCCATTATGACCTTTAGCTCCTCCTCTGAGAACCTAGGGTGTCTTTGTGGTGTCATGGGTGTAGTGTGAGTGTTGTGTGTGAGGGTGTGTGGGGGTGATGTGATGGGTTGTGTGCTGTGAGGTGCGTGGATGGTATATGGGTGATGGTGTTCTGTGGCTCTAGTTGTGTGGGTGCTCTTGCTGTATCTTTCTATAGTGGCAATTTCTGTTAGTCGTAAAGGGATGTGGGTAATGTGGGTGTCTGTTTTGTAGTGGTGTGGGTGTGTGGGTATGGTATGTGTATGTGTGTCAGGTGGTTGTAGTCTGAGTTGTCCAATGTGGTGTTATTTTGTTAGTGTGTGTGTATTTTGAGCGCGGCAGTATGTACCGCCAATGGTTTACCGCGGTTGAATGTCTGCCACGGTGATTCATGAGTCATAATGTTGTTGGCGTAACGGTGTGGGTTTTGCTACCGCCAGTTTATCACTGACCTTTGGGCTGGTGGACTTGTGTGTGTGTCTGTATAGCGACGGATTGCTATGTGTGGTCATAATATGGGTAGCGGTATACGGTATGTTGGCGGCAGTCAGTATGGCAGTAAGCAGGACTTACCGCCAATGTCATAATGAGGGCCATAATTTGTTGGCAGGTGTCACAACAAAGGACATACTGCTTGGCCTGTTTGTATAGACCTGACCACCAATAACGTGCTTGCAACAATAATATTGTGGCCGCCACACAAGCATGGGCAAATGCTACCCCCTCATGTGCTGCTTTAATAAACTCTGACCTTATGTCTTTGTTGGAAATTGCTCAGACCCCTAAGCCTGGTATTTGTACTTTGGAGTCTAGGCAGCCTCCCATTCAGTAGGAATATTTAGCAGGCAATGCTTTTGGATAGGGCATACCTTCAGCCATAGCTTTCATGGGAGCCCATATGTCATTGTCAGGTTTCGCTCCTGAGCAGGTTACTGCATCAACAGTAGCCGTAGCTACAGCTGATTTTGTGGCTTCATCAGCCAGTGTATTCCCTGCGACGTGTATTTCAACCCGCTGGTGTCCAAGTGTATGTACAACATGGACATTTGGTAGCGTTTCTTTCAGATCTGCTACTTTCCCTCACAGAAGTCTGTGTTTGATGGTGTTGCCTTTAGAATCTCTGAACCCATTCTGGCGCCAGTAATGCAGGTATTCATAGAAGGACTGGGCACAATAGTATGAATCACACACAATCAGTGTTAACTGTGCAGGATCCATATGTTCCAGTGCCAGCACCGGAGCCGTTAGCTCTGCTAATTGTGCTGTGCAATTCCCTAGGGTTTGTGTGAATGTGTGCTGGGACAAAATTTATAATTCTCCATGTAGCCACTTATTCCTGCACAAGCAGCTGAGTACTGAAGCTTTGTACCTACTGCAGGTTGTGCGGAGCCATCGGTGTACATAACTCTGTGATATTGATCAATAGGAGTGTATTTGCTGGAACTGGGTATTCTAGTTCATATTGCAAAAATTATTGAGTTTGTAATTTTGGGTCAAAAATGTAGTCTACATCAGGGGTTGTCAAAGACTTTGCCCATTGAATCCAACGTGGATGTAATGCTTTAGCGTTTGGAACACTGGCTTTGGTAACAGCCTCAAGGGCTGGGATAGGAGAGATGACAATAATGTCTTTGCCTTGGCTTAGAGGTCTTTCTTTATTGACAGCCATCTGAACAGCAGTGAGAATTTTCTCAGTGGGGGCAAAGTGTTGTCCTGCTGCTGAATACAAATGTGATTTGTATGCAATCGGGACTGTCTCACTCTCATTGAAAGTTACATAGGTGAAACCAATATCACCAGCAATTACGCTGATGACCAGATGTGTTTTGTTGGCCTTTGTGTGTAAGTGTTGTGCTGCAAGCATGCCTGTTTGCAAAGCTCTGAAAATGTGTGTGTTCGATTGTCCAAAATTTACTTGAAAAGTCAGGACGTATTAAGTCATGTAAAGGTTTTATGCCTGATGCACAATCAGGAATGAAAGATCTGCCAAAATTTAGAAAACCCCATAGGGATTGGAGTTTTTTAACGGTATTTGGAGAATGTAACTGTGAGACTTTTTCCAAGAATTGGGGTGCTAGGCTCTCTCCTTCACTTGATAGCTCATATCCCAGAAACAGGACGCTAAGGAAGGCTATTTTTGATATTTTTTAATTCAATTTGTAGCCGAGCTCGGCAAATCCCACAACAATGCGGGCTACCCATCTTAAATGTTGCAGCAATTCATCATCCGTCAGATACATATCATCTACTTAGGACAATGCCTCAGGGTCAATGTCGTGCAATATTGAAGTCACACAAGCTGCAAACAGTCCTTGGCCGTTCTTGTACCCCTGGGGTAAACAACAGATTTTTTTCTGCCAGCCTATTGTGCTGAAATTGGTTAAGTCTCCACTCAAAGGCGCTTTATTTTAGCAGAAGAAACCATTGGAAATGTCCAGTGCTGCTTTGTATTTTTTGCGCACTATGTTGTTCATGAGTGCTGTGCTATGTGAGTTTTGTATAGCATATGTGCGTGTATGACTGTTTAAATGTCTGTAGTCTAAGACTATTCTATACGAATGGTCCGGTTTAGCTACTGGGAATAATGGATTATTCATTGGTGAGACACAGGGTTCGATTACAGCCTGGTCCTCCAATTGTGTGAGGATTTCCCTCACGGGTGCTTTAGCATCATGTTTTATTGGATAATGGGGTTGAGGTTGGGATTAATTTTTTATAGGGATCACATGATAGGGGGAATCTATATCTCACCCTACGTGATTGCGAAATAGCGCGGGTGCCTGCGTCAATGCCCAATCGATGGCGTAGGATTCTGTGAGCTCCTCGGGAACAAGGGGAAAGAAAGAAGGTTTGATAACATCTTCCCCATATGGGGAAGTACGGAAAAATTCAGTTGGCCAATTCTGTTTGGCCAGCAAAATATCATATATGTTTACGATGCAGTCCGAAAAGATTGCGTCTATTGTGCGCTCAAGGTCTCCTTCTAACAGTAACATTACTTTGTACACTCTATCAGGCATGGACACATGCATGTCTGCTGTTTCTACTTGTAGGAAGTCATCAGTTGCTTTCACCTCCAAATGCTCTAGAAGATTCCTGCAAACTATTGTGACCTCTGCTGCGCTGTATAATAGAGCTAGTGCCCACTTTTTGTTCTTCAAGACAGCCCACTTCTTAAGTGGCATATTGAATTGCAACTGCTGCCACCTTTTTCTTTTTGAATTGTGGTTTTTGTTGGGGACGTTTTGCTTCTTTTTTAACAGAAACTTCTGTTGAGCGTTGTGATTCCTGTCTCGGTTTCACGTACTCAGTTCTTTGCTCTGACCGCCCACCTCTCTCAATGCATTTTTCTATGAGTCCTGAAAGGAACGAGATTGGTGTGTATCAGTATATTGATATCTGTCAGGTGTTTTTATTTTATGTCTATTTCTGAGATTGTATCTATTCTGTGGGGTTTCTGGATGCGGAGATTCTCCCCTTTCTTTTTTAGGTGTTTGTTGTTTTTTATCCCAGCGTTTCTTAGTACCCTCAGGAGCTTGCGTGTTAGAATCTTTATTAGATTTACCTTGAAATTGTAGTTTTGTTGGTCTGGCCCTCAGACTATCTCAACCAATGCTAGAGTAGGTCTCCGCGATAATCTCTGGCAGTTCGCGTTCTTGATCCTGTGGAGGAATGTCCCGGAGCCGCATGCGCACTGCTAGTGCGACCACCTCCCCTTTAAGGTTACTTAATATAATTGAGGATACTGTAGCAAAATTGCCCATTAGTTGCATCCCCAAGTCCAGGACTGGGACAGCCCCATATTCCTCTTGAATTTGTTTCAACAATTCTGGTAAATTGGCAAGTTTGGGTGTACCGTTTGCGGTACTATAGAGCGTGGCAAATACTGTGCCCCATGTATTACAATTATCTACAGAGGGAACCATCCCAAATAACAAGCACATTGTTAATATTCTGTGTTTATCCTGAGGTCCCGTATGGGGAAACACTGCTTCCAGCGAATTTTTTTTTAGCTAACCTAAACGGAATTTCTTCTCATTTGGTGGGTACTTTACCCAGGACCGAATCTACAGTCACAGGGTTAACACCTGGCATTAATGCATGTGGTTGTGCTGGTGCACTTACTGTTTGCATTACAAACTGTACTAATCGTCTGTATTTTGCCGTCAGCTCAGCATATAAGCGATGGACCTCAGCTACTGTTAGGTTTGCTGCAGCAGGGTGAGGTTTATAAGTGGCCAATAAGGACCAGGTAGGACCATCATTAGTTAGAAGACCTAACCTAACATGCAAAATTGTGTGGGGTAGGGCGCCATCAAGCCAATTTTTATGTTCTTGATAAGATAGAGGTATTTCTAGATATGCACATACTTTGTATTGTGCAGGTACATTAGCAGGTGTATAATGCTGAAATAAATTAGTGTTCCCATAAACTGCTGGAAATGTGTCCCAAGCATAGAAAAGTTCTGTTCTATAGGCTGGGTGAGTGTCAACTACAAATGTGACTGGACCCCCCGGGCCGTAAGGCCATGTGCCTGTAAATGTGCAATAAGTGGTGGTCTAATATTGACTGCAATTGCTACCTGTTGTGGATTCGCTATAATGAATGGTAAATTTGTTCAGAAATAAGCACACCAAATGGGGATTATCCTTTCAGAGTTAAAGCTTGAACAACCAATAGCATTAGTTAGGTGCGCCCTACCTAGCTGAGGAGGAAATCCTCATTACCACGGACGTCTCCGTACATAGTACTGAGGTGTCTTTGTATGAAGTGAGACAGAGATACTCAGGAGGACCCGAAAATTAGAACCTGACCAAATATTGGCAGCGCCATGTCGCGTAGGCTCTCATTATTCTAATGAGACTACTGGATTTGAGTGGCAGAGTCGCCTGCAGTGTGGGAGACTGAGTTTTAATCCACTACAGGTGACACCTGTCACCCCAATCTGGGTTTTGCTCTGGCTAACTAGCAGTGCCTCATCTGTAGCCAAGAGCAGGGATGATTGGGCAGCCAAGCGCAGGACACAATTGACTCCTCAGGGAAATCGTGGTCACTCAGGTCGCATCCGTTTCTCTCAGTTACATTAGTCACACATATACAAGAACAAGCAGAGGCAGTATATGTTTCAATAAGGTTTTAATGAAGCAACTGCATCTTAGACAATAAAGAATGTACTGCAATAACCAGGACGATAAAGCTTGACAGGATTAAAATTGTGCCAAGAAGAGTAAAGCATAGAAATAACACTACCATATTGTCACTAGAGTCAATTGACTAATTTCCACCTAGGCTATATTAGAGCACAGCATGTTAAGCTCTAGTTCTGCCCTTCAGGTTCCCCTGGGAAGACATCATCCCCTATACCTGAGCAAAGGCCTGAAGTCTGCATAAGCAGCTGTAGCAAAGCATTCAGCAATCAGCATACAGTCGTGGTCACCTGGCTGGAATCTCCCTCTAACGTGTATTGGACAGGGAAGTGTTTTTATAATAAAACAGCTGATGTTCTGAGAAAATGTCCCTACATAAGGATGCGTATGTTTCTATGAATACCAGAGACAAAGGGGCATATTTATACTCTGTTTGCACCGAATGTGCGTCAAAAATTTTGACGCACATTCAGCGCAAACCGTGAACTATATTTAAACTTTGACGCCCGCAAACGCCAAAATTCCTCTGTGTGCATAATTTTCTGGATGCGTTAAACCGCCTTGCGCTAATGACATGCAAGGCAAGGCGTCCCTGTCCAAAAAATGACGTAAACACCCATGCGCCTTATTTATCCAATTGTGCAAAAATCCTGCACGGCCGGGAGGCGGTGTTGGAAAATGACGCACAGCCCGATTTGCATTAAAAAATAACACCTGGGTCAGGGCAGGCGTTAAAATGGGGCAAACGCACCTGCACTTAATGAAAACACACAGAAGCAACAGCAGAGCTCCAAAAGGAAGACATGGAGATGCTTTTCATCCAGTATGCATGCAGACGCAGAGCACAGGACCAACAACAGCAGCTTCCACAACACCAGCAGGGACCCCAAAGGCAGCACAGAAGGCAGGAGAGGATATTCCGCACCAGGACAACCCTTCTGGGACTCAGGCAACAAGGCATCATCCAGAGGTACAGGCTCAATTGGCAAGCCATTCAGCAGCTGCTGCGCAACATTGAGCCACAGTTGGCACCCAGCTTGCCAACACCCCGCACCATTCCACCAGAAACTAAGCTGCTAGCTGTACTCCACATGTTGGCAAGTGGCTCCTTTCAAACCACTGGTGCCCTGGTTGCTGGGATCTCACAGCCATCATTCTCCACCTTCCTACCCAAGGTATCGGATGCCATCATCTCCCTCACACCCCGCACATCAGCTTCCCCAACACACAGCAGAAGCAGCAGGAGACAAAACAGGGGTTTTACCAAATTAATGGCTTCCCACACGTGCTTGGTGCCATTGACTGCACACATGTACTCCTTTTGCCACCTGTTGCAACCGAACATCTATTTTGCAACAGGAAGCACACACTCCCTCAATGTGCAGGCCATTGTCGATCACAGGAGTTTGATCACCAACATCGTGGCAAGGTATCCTGGGAGTGTACATGATTAATTCATCTTCCGTTACTGCACCCTCAATCAACTCTTCCAGGATGGACGATATGGAAATGGCCTACTTGTTGGTAAGTACAGAAACCTACTTATATACACACAGCACAGCAACCCTGTAGGAGCCACAACACACACACCACAACATCGACCAATGGCCAGGAAGACACTGAGGTTGTGACACTGCTGGGCATGTGTGATATCCTGACCCATTTGGATATAGACCTATGGACAAATGACTGTACCAAATAACAACAGATGCCACTCCACAAACACAAGGGAACAATTTAAAACAACACACTGACAATGACCTGGTCTCACCTGGCAGTACAACTTGGAAGATTAATCTTTCAATATTACATCGATAACACTCAATCAAACACCCTTCCAATCAATACGTACTGTGTAAGGGGTGTGTAATGTGTTATGCTGCAGGTCAAACACCATGACACACATAGCATGATGATGACTACAATGAAGGTGACATGGAATCATTGAGGCTGTACCAATATCTCACTTCACTCCTGCTCTCACATTGCCCACTACCAAGAAGCAAGTGGACTGTGCAAAGAACACATATTGATGTGACAATATTTAAATGCACATTCCTAAACATACGCAATGAGACACTTTCACACACACACAACAGATGTACAGGCATACGGACCTTGTGACACTCAAAATGACAACCTCACAACCAAGTTAGCCAGCTGAATTAGAACATGTTCAGATGTATAGGTACACATTACAACCTGAGACGACTTGGCAAGGGCAGAGAAATAGGTCTGCTGAAAATTTGTCACACATGTGAAATTTGTGCATAGTCAATTGTCAACACGTCAGTACTGACAACGTACAGAGATGTGTTGTACATTGTCACCTAGCCAAATCTAAGGTTTTCACTGATCTTTAAATAATTCTATTGCATATGTGAAATTGGATGGGATGTCCAGGGTATATAGATGCAACCGTATTACCACCACTGTGGAATTTATTTTGTGTATGGACGTATCATCTCACCCCCAGTTAAGACACAGGGGGGGTCATTCCAACCCTGGCGGTCCATGACCGCCGGGTTGGAGGACCGCGGGAGCACCGCCGACAGGCCGGCGGTGCTCCAATGGGCATTCCGACCGCGGCGGTAAAGCCGCGGTCGGACCGGCAACACTGGCGGTCTCCCGCCAGTGTACTGCCGCCCATTGGAATCCTCCAAGGCGGCGCAGCTAGCTGCGCCGCCGAGGGGATTCCGACCCCCCCTACCGCCATCCAGTTCCCGGCGGTCCGCCCGCCGGGAACCGGATGGCGGTAGGGGGGGTTGAGGGGCCCCTGGGGGCCCCTGCAGTGCCCATGCCACTGGCATGGGCACTGCAGGGGCCCCCGTAAGAGGGCCCCTAAATGTATTTCACTGTCTGCTGCGCAGACAGTGAAATACGCGACGGGTGCAACTGCACCCGTCGCACAGCTTCCACTCCGCCGGCTCGATTCCGAGCCGGCTTCATCGTGGAAGCCTCTTTCCCGCTGGGCTGGCGGGCGGCCTGAAGGTGGCCGCCCGCCAGCCCAGCGGGAATGTCAAAATTACCGCCGCGGTCTTTCGACCGCGGAACGGTAACCTGACGGCGGGACTCCGCCGCCCGCCAAGGTCAGAATGAGGGCCAGGGACATCTCTTTCACATTACATAATGCAAGGGAGTACACAATGTACTGCAACTCTACAAAAATACTGCTGACATCCGGTCAATCAGCCAAACACATGTTCAGATAAGGAAACAACCCAATGCTGATGGTACATCCTAGAAGCCTAGGATTCCACACTATAACACAAACACAGATGGGTCACAGACAACACAAGAGAACAACTGCCATGCAAAGTGATCATCATCGTGCAAGCTACATCAACATGTTCTCACTCATTTTCTCTTTCATCTGATCAGGGGTATGGGATCCAGCCATGGATCATGAACCCATTTGCAAACCCAAGCACTTCAGCAGAGCGTGCCTATAATGAGGCACATCGGAGGACACGCACCATAGTCGAGAGGACCTTTGGCATCCTGAACTCAGGTGCCTCGACATCACCGGAGGCAGCCCCCTATACTCACCAGAAAAGGTGTGCAAAATCAATTTGACCTGTGCCATCCTGCACAATATATGTGTAAGAAGGAGCATTCCCCTACATGAACCCGACCCACAAATGCCTGAAGAGGAGGAAGAGGAGGATGCTGTCCATCAACATGAGGTGGACCATCCAAACACAGTTGCAGGATTGCGTCGGAGACAACATATTGTCCAGAATTTCTTTTAACTACTCATCCACCACCACTGTCTTACCATATGTCAATAAACACCTATTCTAATCACTATATCATGGTCTGGATAATCATTTTTGCATAACATTATCCCTAACTATCAGAATCAGAGTGTAGCCTCATGGAGCATTGCAGAAATACAGATTAGGATACAGAAAAATCCACATCAATTTTGATGCGTATGAATGTATAGCCAAATTCACACACACTGTAAATGACATTTATCCTGTACATTTCACATTTGAAGGGCAATAACAGAGGACCACAGCTATTTCACACATACATGTTGGCAACATGGTTCATCACAGCATATGGCACACAACTAAGACACCATCAGTCAAAAAGGGAAAATAATGCCTCATACATGAGGCAGTGGATGTGCTATTGCATTGGTGACAAGAAGGTATGACCAGACCCTTGACAGCAGTAAGTGGCACATCAGCTATCTTTGCAAGGAGTATGTGTGACAAGATTTCCATATAAGTAGCAGATTGATAGCACAAGTGCCCCAGGTATGACTAGCATTGCTCACAAGACATCCCCTGCACATGGCAGCCCAGGTCCTAAGTCCTGCCACACCCATGTTCCCTGTCTCACTCCACCCTTCTTCAGAGGTCCCTGGAAAGGGAAAGTGTACCCAGATAATCCCTCCTCTACACACACCCAGAATCACAATGTGAATCCGGTGTGCTTCCCTCTGTAGTATGGTATGCCATAGTCATTGTACTTCTGTCTGCATGGACTTCTGGTTAATAATGCACTGCCTTGTAGTCTGTAGGACCTATAATCACCTGTACATTGCTTCCCATGGGAAAGGTACTGTTGGCTCTTTGAACTTGATTCTCACCTACAGGACTTGTGAGAGACTGAAGCTGCACACACCTGTGAGCACCTCCATGCAGACCAGCCATTTGAACATGCACTGCCCCTGCAGCTGCCTGGAACAGCATAGAATCTGCCATTTTATGTATAACACTGTTATGCATTGCCGCATAAATCACTTGGGTAACACAGCCCTTGGGTTATTGTGTTACATTCCAACATACAGGACAAACACAGTTTTCATTTTCCACAGTGTTGTTCCACCTTTGAGCAGTCTCAGTCTGCTCACTGTGTCTTTGCCTTGTTAAAATTATTGATCCTGATTGACCCTGCATCCTGTTAGCCTGACTGGCTCCTGTCTTTGCGTTACCATAAAGGTTCCCTGTGGCTACATTTGTATCATAGTTGCTTTCCCAGCCCTCACTTTCCTCTCAGGGTATTGTGTCAGATGGGTCTACAATGCATACTCAAATACATTATATAGCATTTTACTTATCGTACCATAGGGTGGAACTTGTCTCCAAATTGCCTAATCATGGCCCCTCCCTTGTCTGGGTTTCATGTATGCATGAGTGACAAATAGTGACAGTGTGCCATGGCTGTATGCATGGATTGGGTATGATGCCTCCAGCACAACAAACAATGTCAGATAATATGCATGAAATGTCAATACATGTTAGGACCCTGACAGACCACACGCTGATTCACATTGCCCCCCACATATTGATGGGGCTTGCGTGGTGAATAGCTGTGAGATTAATCAACACAGAAGCACTGATGTTCCCGGATGCAGTGGGAATTTTAGAGGCCAACCTGTGTACAAATGTTGTGAGGAAACCTGCCAGTTTTAAATTCCTGATCCATTAACTTTGTCAGCACACCAAGGTTGCCCTGTTGTTAGTCTCATAAGACATCCTCAGTGCCATAGCTGGACTATCCCCATGTGTGTTCTCAATTCCTCATTGCCTTTCCTTCAATTCAGCTGTGAAGGATACTGTGTAGATGCAGGAAATGGCTTCACAGACTCATGACTAGACCTGCACGTAACTGTGACAACATGGACCCCAATAATGATACAGGCTAAACATTGGCCCACATACTTGAACCGGACATCTCTGTGCATTTTACCACTGGAAATATGTGAACACGTGCTGCTTGGTCTGCTGGTCCTCCACTGCCACTGGAGAGACATGGCTCATTTATATGACTCCAACTGTACCGTGACATGACATTTGTGGATTGTATTTGGGGCTCTGTGTCACAAACACCGTACCCACATAGCATTATCCTATGCCTGACTCATGGGGAGTAAACAAACAAGTGCCTAGGAAGTAGTATCCAACATTCCAGGACATGTGATGGCTTAGTTTTGGAACATTGCCATGATCAACCGGCTGCTATCTATCCTGTGCATGCTTTGTCATTGGTGGTGCTTATGTTCCAAAAAACCTAGGAGGTGCACACAGCAGTTGTTGCTACATGTATGACAAACACATTTCCTCTCTCATTTCCACACTGAATAGCATCTGATGGTTGGACACATTGACTCCACATGCATACAAGCAGATTTGCAAAAATGCGTCTTGTGATGTTCACACAGTGGGACAACTACAATAGTAAGAGCCAAATCACAGACATTGACCCATAGGCATAGAGTTACTGTATTGAGTTGCGTCGCCTTGCTATATTCTCTTGACGCAAAACATGCCCAAACTGGGTAATACCCAATTGTATTCCACACGTTTGGCCATCTATTGCGTCAGAGAAGAGTGCAAATCCAGTACAAGTAGAGGATCATTGTCTGCAGTAGTATGATCTGCCACATGTGCCCATACACCGGAATGCACAATGTTGGTGCAATCAGCCTACCTCTGTATTGTCACACCTGTCATGTACTATTACAAATGAGAAATGACCCAAACCCAGTCTAAGACAGAAATGTTGACGCATATGCATAAAAAAAGACGCACATGTATCAAAAAATGACACATGCGCGTCGAAATATGACGCTCATTGTCATGAAACATCCATTGGCCCTGAGCGATAATTCCCACACTGTACCCCCTGAAATTGGTTAAGTATGAAACATATTTCAAAATATGGATGCATGGTTATTTAAAAAAGTGACGCACAGACTGTAAGCGTTATAATATTTTGACGCATAAGATAAAAAACGCACTGCATTTAAAACAGGAAGTGATGTAATAGGATATCCTGTTTACAGAATTGGTACAGTGGGAGTACTTTCACTTTCACTTTGCAGTCTGTGATATTTCCTGACTGTGTGGTTTTGTTTTGACTTGTCTCTCTGTGCATTTTGTGAATTTGTCTCCAGTGTGGTCTTTAAATTGTCTTTTTGTGTTTCCTAAGTGTCTGTGGTATCCTGTGTTAGAGTTTTTTGGTCACTTCTGGTGTCTACATGTGTCTTTGTACTTTTGGGAGTCTGTTGTGGGTAGTGTTAGTTTGGGGATAGTTGGGCTGTGTTCTGTTAATTTTTTTGCATTTCCCTGTCCTACTTTCCCTCCATTCTCCTCTGTACCCCTTTATTTCATTTTTTTGGTGAAAGCATGTTGGGTAGGCCTTGTCTTGGCAGGATGGGAGAGGAGGAGGTGGGTGGCTTTATTTGGCTGGTGTGCCACTTCCTACTGTTAATGATTGAAGCAGGTGGCCGTGTGATACAGGGCTATCACACCAAGGCAAGGAGGCTCCGGTGGGCAAAGCTCCTGTACCATCTACAGCGAATCTACAACACACCGCGCAACAACCGCCAGCTGAAACACCGTTGGGCTGACCTGGTTGCCCGGGATCAAGACCTGCTGGACCACCCGGGGATTGTAATTGGTGGCCCTTTTGGTGAGTACAAATCATAGTAATGTGCACATGTAAATGCTCTGTAGTGACCGTAGCTGATTTGTTCATATGCTACAGGCAATGTATTTGAACATGTAGAATGCAAGTTAAACATACAGGCCCATATTTCTACTTTATTAGCACTGCATTTGCGTCATTTTTGTAAGCAAAAGTGGTGCAAACGTACAAAATACGATTGTATTTTGTAAGTTAGCGCCGCTTTTGCCTCAAAAAGTGGCACAAATGCGTCACAAAAAAGTATAAATATGCGCCACAGTTTCCTGTGAGATATACAATAATTTCTACACATTACCGTCATTTGTTGACGCAACAGCTAGACTAACTTACAAAACACAACAGGAGCCTGTAAATTAGTGCTGCCTTCATGTCAATTGATGATGCAAATGTGGCTCTAACATATGTTTCATGCCTGGTCTGTGAGTGTATCAGGAAACAAATGTTTTAAATCCAGATTTTTACAAGAAATGTTGTGTTCCTCAATGTTTTCGGATACATGTCTGAACTGGATAGTGAGACATACGTAGCAAGTTATAGCTGACCTCAGGTAACATCTTATACTGATATTAGGACTTTGTAGTGCCACATTTAAATTAGGGATGGATGCCAAAAGGTATGCACACAGGTTCATATCTCTATGGTTGGTGCAACTTACCATAGCTGTGGCACATAAAATGAAGAAAATGATACAAATTGAGGGCTAACAACTGTCTCTGGCCCTCTGTACATTGTACCTGTGTGTTTTAAATTGGTCTTAGTCACAAAAGCTGGGTGACTGGTATTGCAGTCCTCCAGGAAAGTGGCTTAGCATGTCTCTCATGGATACACATGATGAGAGGAATACACTCCATGAAATAGTCTGCTAACTAATGATTGAGCATGTTTGCCACCACATGATAGTTAGGGCCACTGCATGTGTGCAGATATGTGTGTATCACTCACTGGAGTCCCCGGGTCTGTACATGTTTGCAGTGGTATGTAGGATGCAGTATCATCATATCTGAGAGGCTTGACTTTCTGAGTTAGTATTACACATAGTATTTGTATTTGGAAGTGTTGTACAGTGCACAGACATTGAGCACATTTCTCCCTTCCATGCCTTACAGGTGGACCTGCACCCTACACTATCGGAGAGGTGGCTCGATTTGCGGACCCTGACATTTCCAGTCAGTGTTGATATTTCTGTTCTGTGTTCTGTTTGCTGATGATGTGTGATTGACTCCTGTGTCATGGACACATAGCAAGGTGTGATGCGCTGGTCAATGATCGGATATGTTCCTTGAGTGGAGTATCATTCTTTCCCCATCCTAGAGTTGGCCAATCATTAGCGTATTGTCATAATGTAGGATTGTAGGTCAGTCCTGTTGGCACGGCCATGTGAATAGGGATGAGTTTTGTGGATAAAACTTAAAATCAGAAAATGTACCAGAGGACCATATTTGTGATTTAGTCAGCAAGTCAGACCCTGATTCTCACAGAATAGGGATGCCAAAGTCTTACCCACAGACTTCAGCTTCTCTATTCACTAATGAACATGTTTGACTGTACGTTTGACTTCCTAGCAGCATGTAGCTCCACATGTTGTGCTACGAGTATGAGGCACTTGAGTACAATGGCCTAGGTCTGCATGCAGCTCAATGGCCAGATGTGTGCTTGCATCTATCTGTTTGTTGTAAGTCATGTGTTACTGGCAGGAATTGATGTTGACAATGGTCTGCATTTCCAAACATAAATGTGGATGGGATTGTCCAAGGTTTGGGTGTACCCTAGTTGGACTTCCTCCTTACCTGTGGTGGGCTGCCCAAACCCATGTGCAGCTGTCCAAAGCTTCCTAGGTGTCCTTGATGTTTGAAAGTATTTGTTGCCTTCCCTCCCCAGGCACAGGTGTAGGGTTGTGAAAAGTGTACCTAGGACTGATGATCCAAGGTTAGTACACAGACATGTAAATCTGTAAGTCACTTGTCCAAACCTAGGATACCCACTCATGATTAGCAACTGCATTCTATCCTGGCAATTCCATTTACAAGTCACAGTTCTTTTGGCCCTTGATTGTCATCAAGAACATAGTAATTAGTTGCCCTGTCAGTGGTGGAGGACTTGCAGCATTTTTGTTACCTGACAAATAGCTGAACAATGATGCATAAGTCATTCAAGTTGTTACCTATCTTTTAGAGTTTTGCTGTGCTGTTTGATAGGACATGTGTTGGCTGCATTGGCATGTACTTCCCCAGGGACAATCAGTGATCTGTATGATGATATGGCCTCTTTCTGGTACATTAGATGTATTGTCTGATTTACTTCTGGAGCCATATCACACAATGAAGTACCTAATGTTTGGTTTTCTATTTATTTTAACAGCTGCCAATGTGAATCCCATCCAGCTTCGGGAGTTTCAGCGCAGGGCAATGCGTTACCGCCACATTCTGGATGTGGAGTCGGGGTTCTGAAACATGGCAAGGTGTTATCACCATGAAAGAGCCTCCGGAGTGTAGAGGGCATTTGCCCAAGGGGGCCCTTCCGTGTCCACCACAGCCACCACCACCAGCACCACCACAACCACCCAGGTGGCACCAACATTAGCAGGCACCTTTGCTGGACCGTCAACCTCCACTGCTCCAGGACCTGTCACAGCACCACCTTCACCTCCTCCTACAGACGTGGCACCGACAAGGGCACATACTTCCTCCACTGGCACCCAGACCACCCCAGCTGCAGTCATAGACCCAGCAGCTTTTCAACAGTTACAACGGAACTTGGACTGTATGCTGCGGAAAATGACCAGGCTGCAGCAGGAGGTGGCACAAGTAAATCGGAGGGTGCGTGCCATCAAAAAGACTCTTCGAAGGACCAACTTGTAGACAATATACTCTCTGCCATGAATCCCTTTATCCCTCCTCTTTCCTGGTTCTTTTAATTAGTGGATTTAGGGGGCTTAGTGTTAGGTTGTATAGGCTGTTAGTTTAGTTACTAGTAGTGGGTGAGGGTATGATACTTTTTATATCTGTTTTTTTATTATGTGTGTGGGTGGGTGGGTGATGAAGTTGGGGTTTTGGTGTTAACATTTTTTTTTTTTTTAATTACAAACAAATTTAAATTTGTTTAGTATAAGATAGTATGTGTTTAGGTTAGTATATGTTGTCCTCCATATGTCCCATCTTATAATGTGGTGGGGGATGATGTTTAGATTGTTTCGTTAAATGTGATAAGTAAGTTTAGCTTAGGTTAGTTAGGGCCAGTTGTGGGTAATGTGTAGTTAGAATAGGTTAGGTTAGGTGAGGTTAGGTGAGGTGTTTCCCCTGGTTTTAGCTTCTGTTTTTACTGTTTAATAAATATTTAGGTAACCCTTTACAGTATGTGTCACATGCTTGGAGATCAGGGCCTTGGCATGAGTGAACAGTGTCTCTTTTGTATTTGCTTTTGTGTCCCATGCTGCAACCAAATCCCAACTGAACTGTTACATTGGCAGCTACACCAAAGCTACTTTGCTAAGATTTTGCCATCCATTGAATCCACCACTCACGGTTACTATGGATCCCAAAGTGTCGTTAAGTTTAGATGTATGTTTTCAATGTCACATACTTTGCCACCAGATTTTGT
Organism: Pleurodeles waltl; assembly: GCF_031143425.1. Taxonomy (NCBI): domain Eukaryota; kingdom Metazoa; phylum Chordata; class Amphibia; order Caudata; family Salamandridae; genus Pleurodeles; species Pleurodeles waltl. The sequence continues at coordinate 793,650,291 of NC_090436.1, read as the reverse complement.
ATTGAGGACACTGTGTTAAGTCTGCCTGCAGCCTGATGTCCAAGCGAATCCTTATAAGGTGAGTGGTAGTATGCTCTCACGTAGTATGGTATACAGAACTCACACCTATCATTTGTTACAATGTTCAGCCTGGTGACATATTTGTATGTCAACTCATACACATCCATTCATGCAGTATGGTGTGTGTTAGGTAAAATGTGGGTCAAATGTCACATACATAAGTTTTGGCTTGAAGAAAAATTGAAAGGCAATATTTTCTGGCTTGAACATCCCTTGAGGAAGCGTTATTCTGTCCAACACAGCATTATGGTGTACAGTTTATATTTTCCTCTCAAATAACCCTCAGGAAGGGCAGATGATGGTACAATCCAGACCACTGTGCATAGTTATCAGTCAACATTCATTCAGGTCAGGTGTATTGACAATCAATAATCATTGACCTGAGGTAAACATCACTGATCTACCTCATGGTTGAATGTGTCACATTACACAGAGAAAAAGTTCTTGTGTAAGTGCTATTTATTTTAAAGTGCTGTAGTGCTATATGTACATTGTCCATGATTGTGAGTCCATTAGTGTGACATCTTCCATTGTGATCCTACACAAGTGCAAAAGGACATGTCATTGGACATGCTGGGGTGAAGTGTCAGACAGTGCAGAGGGACAGGATTTGCCAATGAGTTAGTGAGAGACAATCACAGGGCAGGGTGACAAGATAAACAGTGGGCTGAAGTACAGTGCTTGAGTACAGTTGTTGCAAGGCTGGCATGTTACAAAGCACAAGACCTTGGCAATAGGTGGCCAGGTGTCAGGGACTAGTGCTACTGGGTACTCTTACGGGTGAAGGTGATCTGTTCCACATCTTCATCTTCTAATGTGTGTGTTGTCTCCTCTGACCTTGGTGGTGGTGGTTGTGAAGGGGCAACACACACCTCAGTGTTTTAAGACGTGGAGTCAGACATCCTGGTAGCTGCCAACTGTGGGGCTATTAAGGGCAGTACTGCAGCGAGGAGGAGCTGCTGGTTCTTAAGAATAGCAGCCACATCACTGTGGTAGGCAGCCAGGTCGGCCCTGAAGGGTTCAATATTGCATTTGTGCACGCGTTGACAGGATTGTTGTTGTAGGCGTTCGGTCAACTCTATTACAGCTGTGCTGATTTCCTTCAACCTTTTTTCAAGTTCCTAGAAGATTGTTGTTCGCCCTTGCATGGCTGCTGCCTGTTCTTCAGTTGACATCATGCACGAACGCACCCCCTCTAGGCTGGCTGCCATATTTTGCATCCCCACCCGCACCTCCTTGGCCAGCTCCCGCTGTACTCCAACTACAGTTCTCTCAAAGCTGGTGCCAGTGTCATCAGAGTCCTCAGCTGTGTTGGAGCTGGCAAGTCGTACAATTGGGGTGGTGGGTGGGTCCTCTGTGATGGCTGCTAGTTCTGTGCTCCTCCTTGTGACTGAAGGTGGGGTCTGGAGGGTTCCGAGGACATCTTGGAGGGTCTGCTGGCTGATGTTTGTCAGCTTGTCATCCATGTCATCAGGGTAGTCCTGGACAGGCATATCCGTAGGAGAGCCACCGTCCTCTGCAATGAGATATGGTACTATTAGTGTGTCTGTTTTGTGGGATTTGTAATGTGACGTGCCTGCCTTCCCATTATTTTCACATTGTAATCTGGGTTCCTGTTCATTGTTCCTGTCTTTCATATTAGCATTCTCCCAGGCCTATGCCCCACCTGCATGTCACATGCATTGTGGTCAGTTTGTGGACTTGTCAGCATCACATACTCTAGGAGTTGGTTCTGGCCAAATTATGAATTGCCACCTTCTTGTCCTACTCAACCATCCGTCTACTTCCATTCTCATGGTGAGGCCTTTCACTGGCTGTGGGTGTTCTGATGGCGCTAGCACCACACTTAACATTCTGCAACTGCACCAGTCTCTGATATTTCACATCCACCTATATGTTGCTGAGACCTAGCATATACTATGTAAAGCATTGATATGGCACAATACGGATGTCAGCATTGGTAATGTGTACTGCTGATGTTGGAAAATGTGTGCTACATTGGATTGCACTGATGGTCCTAGCAGTGTTCCATTTCCTCCTCTGACTGCGGGTGTATTTCTGTAACCAGTTACATATGTCCTCCCCCTCAATGCTGTTGTCTGAGCAGTACGACATTTGGGATGTTGCATGGTGTCAGTGGAGCTATTGTGACCCAGGCATAGGATGGACCCTGACATTTGCAGCATGGGTATGACATTAGTGCTGTGTACCTCCTAATGTTTATGACAATGGCTGATGTTTGTAGCAACTATGGACAGTCACATTTGACAGGTTTGGAACATTTGTATTGATTTCAGGTGATTGTTAACGTTGTCATCCTGAACTCTCTAATTTGGGTGTGTTTGATCCATGGGGACGTTACTGCCATTAGCAGATTGACCTGCACACACAACAGAGGTGGTAGTGGTAACTGTTGTCAATGTTAAATTCCACTTGCAGATATGGCCAGAGGTTGTTAATTGGGGCCTAGTTCATGTAGGGAGAATACTGGCTGACGTGTGACGGTCTGCCAGTTTTACGTTGTACCCAACCCTCCTGGCCGGCTTTTCCTTTCCAGCATCCTTGGCATGGCAGCATACCCCTATGCAAAGGTTGTTGGTGTAGTGTAGTACTGTGCCCCAGGTTTCCTCTGCACAGCCCATGCCCCTGTGCCATGCCCTTTTGCCCATGCCACTCCCTGAATATCATGACTTACATGCATTGTGTAGTAGGTATGTCCACCCCCCTGCTTGCAGTTAACATTTGTGCATTTAATATCCCATGCGACTTAACCTGCATGTGTGTTGTCTCCTGGTAGTCTGCGCTGTCCTGTCCTTGAATCCCTGTGATGATCTCCTCAGGAATGACGGCTGTGACCATCTCCTCAATGTGGTCAAGGGCCTCCTGCAGTGCTGGACTCCCACCTCCAGTCTGCAGAGCTGCCTCCCTGTTCCTGGTCATCTTTTCCTTGGTCCTGCGCTTGCAGTAATGCCAGTGTTTCTTGCACTCGATGACTGTTCTCCTTACTTCTGCCACACAATTTGTTGCCATATTGCCTCTCTCCTACTAATTGGCAACTTTGATCAACTAGTATCCCGACACTAAAATATTACTTTGATAATTCAGTACTCCCTTTGTTGCATAATTAAAAATTATAATTAATTATTACTTAATTCACTTGCCATCCTATTCCCCTACAAACCCAACAATCAGCTACGACACTATGAATTACTATAAAAAGATAAATAAGAAATGTATGTCAATTAAAATGACATAGTATATTTTAAAAAATTACCTTTATAAAAACAACAGTAACACTTCAAATTAATACGGTTGCCGTGTGCTTGGGACGAGACCAGCTCGTCCTGCATCCGGCCCATGGGGGGAGCGCTAGCGCTCCCCGTGGGCCTCCCTCCCACACACCCCAGTCAGGGATGGAAGGGAAATCGCTTCGCCTTCCACCCCGATCACCCCCCCCGCCCCCCAGTCACGTCTGATGACGTCAGCGTGCAAATCGCACGCTGACCTCATCAGAGGGCACCTCAGGTCGCGCTGGAAGCATGCTTCCAGGGCTATCCTGGAAGAGAAATGCTTTTGTATTTCTCTTCAGACTGGGAAGTGGGGTGGGAGAGACATGAAAGGAAAGACCTTTCGATTGGGCAGCAGAAATGCCCACTAGACGCCAGGGATTTTTTCTTTTCTCTATATTTCATTAAGGGGAGCGGCCCCTTAGGCAAAGGCCTCTCCCCAGGGGGCCAAATGATTTTCAGGCCATTTCTGCCCCCCTCCCCCCCGGGGGCAGATCGGCCTAATATAATTAGACCGATCTGCCCCCATGGGGAGGCAGAAAACCACTAGACACCAGCGATATGTATTTTTTTTTGTTAATTTTTTTTTTTTTATGTGTGGAGAGCGACCACTCAGGAAAGGGTCGCTCCCGGGGGGACAAATTATTTTTCGGCCATTTCTGCCCCTCCTGGAGGCAGATCGGCCTAATATAATTCAGGCGATCTGCCCCCGGGGGGGAAGAGACCACTACACACCAGGGATTTTTTTTTTATCACACTTGCGCATAAGGGGAGTGGCTGCTTGGGCAAGGGCCACTCCCCAGGGGGGCAAATTATTTTTGAGCTATTTCTGCCCCCCTCGGGGGCAGAAAACTCCTAGACACCAGGGATATATATATATATATATATTTTTTTTTTTTTTTATAAGTGGGGAGCGACCCCTTAGGCAAGGGTAGCTCCCGGGGAGGGGGCAAATAATTTTTAGGCCATTTCTGCCCCCCCTGGGGCCAGATCACCCTAAAATAATTAGGCTGAACGACTAGACACCATGGAATTTTTTTTTTTATATACTTACGCATAAGGGGAGCGGACCCATGGGCATGGGCCGCTCCCAAGTGGGGGCAAAGTATTTTTAGGCCTTTTCTGCCCCCCCTGGGGGCAGATCGGCCTAATCAGAAACCTCTAGACACCAGGGACATATATTTTTTTATTTACTTTATGTTTTTATGTATGGGGAGCGATCCCTTAGGCAAGGGTCGCTCCCCTGGGGGGAAAATTGTGTTTAGGCCATTTCTGCCCCCCTTGGGGGCTGATCGGCCTATTTTTGTTAGGCCAATTTGTCCCCAAGGGGGGCAGAAATCACAAGACACCAGGGATTGGTGTATGTGTGTGTTTTGTTTGGGGGGCATCTCCTTGGGCAAGGGTCTCTCCCCATGGAGGCACATTACTGTTGGCCATATTTGCCCCCCTTTGGGGGCAGATTGGCTTATTTTTGGAAGGCAGAAAGCTCACCAGAGACCCGGGGAGATTTTTTTTTCACAATAAAAGGGTGGGGGTATGGCCATACCCCCTCCCCAAATAAATGGGGCCAAAGGTACTCTGCCCACCAGTGGGCAGATTGGGCAATTACCCCCAATCCACAACCGGGGGGGAAGAAATTCTACTAGATGCCAGTGAATATAAAAAAAATAGTGGGGTGGTGGCTACCAACCAGTATGGGCCTGGGTATGCCCCCACCCCAACTGAAGGGGGTAACAGTCTTTCAACTCTCCCCTGCACACTAAAACATCTTACCCCACAGCAAGCAGGAGGACATTTGATTATTTTGAGTTTTGGTTTTACATTTGGGCCATGATAGCTTGATAACTCTCAAAATCGTCCCACTTGGAATGGTCTGGGCTGCACTTTTTTGACTTTGGGATGCTGCCATGTAGAAAAGTCCACAAGACCTAGACACATCTGAAAACTAAACATCTGGTTGATTCCAGGGTGGTGTGCTTCACATGCACCCGCACCATTTTCTTACCCAAAATGGCCTGCAAACCTCCAACTTTGCTGGAAATCTCACATTTTCCCACATTTTTGTGATGGAGCCTTCCGGAATCTGCAAGAAGCCACAAAATTCCTACTACCCAATATTGTCTCATCTATACCAATAGAAATTCTGCTGCACTTGTCAGCCTAAAAATGTTTTTTTTCAAACTGCCCTTTTGGACTCACTTTAGTTCCCACCTCAATTTCGACATGTTTTTGGCTCTTCCCTATTACTGGCACTTGGCCCACCTACACAAGTGAGATATCATTTTTACTGGGAGACTGAGGGGAACGTTGGGTGGTAGGAAATTTGTCCCAGTGCAGTGATCCTCCACATAAATGTGGGAAATGTTTTATTTTTTAGCTAAATTTGAGGTTTGCTGAGGATTCTGGGTAAGAAAACATTGGAGGATCCACACAAGTCAGACCTCCCTGAACTCCCTCAAGTGAATAGTTTTCAGAAATTTCTGGATTTGGTAGGTTTCCCTAGATGGCTGCTGAGCCCAGGACCAAAAACCCAGGTGCCCCCGCAAAAAGAAGTACTTTTGTATTAGATAATTTTGATGTGTCCAGATAGTGTTTTGGGGCATTACCCAGAGACTTGGGGGAACGCTGGGGGGAAGGAAATTTGTGGCTCCTCTCAGATCCCAGAACCTCTGTCACCGAAATGTGAGGAAAAAGTGTTTGTTTTAGCCAGATGTTGAGGTTTGCAAAGGATTCTGGATAACAGAACCTGGTGAAAGCCCAAGTTACCCCATCATGGATTCCCTTAGGTGTCTAGTTTTAAAAAATGCACAGGTTTGGTAGGTTTCCCTAGGTGCTGGCTGGGCTAGAGGCCAAAATCCACACCCAGGCACTTTGCCAAAAACAGCTCTGTTTTCTTTTTAAAAATGTGTCCAGATAGTGTTTTGGGGCTTTTCCTGTCGTGGGCGCTAAGCCTACCCACACAAGTGAGGTACCATTTGTATCGGGAGGCTTATGGGAACGTTGGGGGAAGGAAATTTGTGGCTCCTCTCAGATTCGAGAACGTTATGTCACCAAAATGTGAAGAAAAAGTGTTTTTTGAGCCACATTTTTAGGTTTACAAAGGATTCTGGGTAACAGAACCTGGTGAGAGCCCCACAAGTCACCCCATCATGGATTCCCTTAGGTGTCTAGTTTTAAAAAATTCACAGGTTTGGTAGGTTTCCCTAGGTGCTGGCTGGGCTAGAGGCCAAAATCCACAGCCAGGCACTTTGCAAAAAACAGCTCTGTTTTCTTTTAAAAAATGTGTCCAGATAGTCTTTTGGGGCTTTTCCTGTCGCAGGAGTTATGTCACCAAAATGTGAGGAAAAGGTGTTTTTTCGGCCAAATTTTGAGGTTTGCAAAGGATTCTGGGTAACAGAACCTGGTGAGAGTCCCACAAGTCACCCAATCTTGGATTCCCCTAGGTGTCTAGTTTTAAAAAAAAGTGCAGGTTTAGTAGGTTTCCCTAGGTGTCAGCTGAGCTAGAGGCCAAAATCTACAGCTAGGCACTTTGCAAAAAAAACACATCAGATTTCAATAAAAAAATGTGATGTGTCCATGTTGCGTTTCCTGTCGCAAGGATTAGGCCATCCCATGCAAGTGAGGTACCATTTTTATCAGGAGACTTGGGGGAACACAGAATTGCCCCTTGTTATTGCCCCTTGTCTTTCTCTACATTTTTACCTTCCAAATGTAAGACAGTGTGTTAAAAAGACGTCTATTTGAGAAATGCCCGGTAATTCACATGCTAGTATGGGCACCCCAGAATTCAGAGATGTACAAATAACCACTGCTTCTCAACATCTTATCTTGTGCCTGTTTTAGAAACACAAAGGTTGTCTTGACACCTATTTGTCACTCTTTATATTTCTGCAAATGAATTGTTGTATTCCCGGTAGAGAATGAAAACCCATTGCAAGGTGCAGCTCATTCATTGGCTCAGGGTACCTAGGGTTCTTGATGAACCTACAAGCCCAATATCTCCCCGCAACCAGAAGAGTCCAGCAGACATAATGGTATATTGCTTTAAAAAATCTGACATCGCAGGAAAAGTTACAGAGTAAAACATGGGGAAAAATGGCTGTTTTTTTCACATCTATTTCAATACTTTTTCATTTCAGCTGGTATTTTCTGTAGGAAACCCTTGTAGGATCTAAACAAATTACCCCTTGCTGAATTCAGAATTTTGTCTACTTTTCAGAAATGTTTAGCTTTCTGGGATCCAGCATTGGTTTCATACCCATTTCTGTCACTAACTGGAAGGAGGCTGAAAACACTAAAAAACTTAAAAATGGAGTATGTCTCAGTAAAATGCCAAAATTGTGTTGAAAAATTGGGTTTTCAGACTCAATTCTGTCTGATCCTCAAAGCTGGGAAGATGGTGATCTTAGCACTGCAAACCCTTTGTTGATGCCATTTTCAGGGAAACAACTACAAGCTGCCGTCTGAAGCTCTTTTCTCCCTTTTATTATTGAAAAAAACGAAATTTTCGCTGTATTTTGGCTAATTTCTTGGTCTTCTTCAGGGGAACCCACAAACTCTGGGTACCTCTAGAATTCCTAGGATGTTGGAAAAAAGGATGCAAATTTGGCATGGGTAGCTTATGTGGACAAAAAGTTATGAGGGCCTAAGCGCAAACTGCCCCAAGTAGCCAAAAAAAGGCCCAGCACCTGAGGGGGAAAAGGCCTGGCAGCGAAGGAGTTAAAAAAGCTATATATTTTTACCACTATGATATTGAAAACAATATTAAAAACATTAATGTTATTAAAAACAATAATACTTACCTAATAAAATTATATTCTTGTCAACGATATTTGTACATCACTATATTTGTGTATCACAATGTTTATTTTCTTCTGCCTCCCAATATTTTTAATCTGATATTTTGTCCAAACACCGTTGTCCATGCTTCTACATTCACAGTCAGCTCCTCGCTGCAGGTGAGGATGGCAGATGTCATAAGATTAGATAATTTATTAAACACAAGTAATAATACATATCACAATAGGGCTAGTAACTATTCAATAACTTTCCACAAGAATTGGGCTAGTAACATGCTAATTTAAAAAAATATATATTTTGATTGGCAATATCAGCATATGCGGCACATCACCACAGAGTCAAGGCACCACAGTCAGGCAATAACAGTTGCTTTATGGGTAATGTTGCTACAGGCCATTGTTATGCACAACAAGTGTGTCATATGTGCAAGCACAGTCCCAAATATCCCCAGCGCCAGGTCCCCAATCAGACCTGACATAGTGAGTAACCCACCTCCGGTTCCCAGCAGGGTGTGCAGTAAACACAACCTTGCAATGGCTCTGCCTATATGTGTGAACATAAGCCAACTAAACCAAAAACATAAACCATGAAAACCGATACCTTGGGGGAGAACTCAGTTCCTGTCAACATCAGGGCAGTGCGCGTTCTACGGGCGACTGGAATGCAAAAACCCAACACTTATAAAATAACATAATTCATGCAATTATGTTGCTATGCTGTTGTTTAACCTTTTGCATTGCAGAGTTTAATCCTGAAGACTTATATTCAAGGTGCTTGTAAATACTGTTCAATTGCAATGAATTGCTGCAGGCTTTCAGAGTGTGTCAGGGTGTGGTCCCTTTCCAGGGCCTTCTAGAAGCTTTCGCTGCAGCATGACTGGGTGTGGTTTGTGGGCTGGGTCAGACTCTATATAAGGGAGCCAGCCCAGCTCCACGTGCTTACTATTCAGAGGTCCTGGTGCAGAGCAGCAGCAATTTCCTGAGCTCCTGTTCCGGAGGCCTACCTTGATCTTCCAAGCCTTGCTCTTCATTGTATTGTTGATCCTTGATCAGGGCGGTATGACGGAGGTCGGGCTGGGCCTCCGATCCCGTTTTCGAAGGCATTCGAGTTCTTGGGCCTAATTTTCATATTGGAAGATTTTTCCTTGTGCTTGTGAATGTGCTGTCAGTTTCTGGCATTTACATGTTGATAATCGAATCGGCAAGACGCGCGATTCAATTTTGGCATTTGACTTTTGAGATTCGGGTCGGCAACAGTGTGCTCGACCATTTCTAGACATTTCCATAATGGCATTCGAATCGGCAAGACACGCAATTCATTTCCTTGCATTTAACTCTTGATACTCATTGTGCACAAGTATTTCTTGGCATTTACATGGTGACATTCGAATCGGCAAGACGCGCGATTCATTCTGTACATTTAACTCTTGATAATCATGGTGCGTGACCATTTCTTGGCATTTACATGGTGGCATTTGAATCGGCAAGACGCGCAATTCATTCCCGCATTTAAAACTTGATGTTTCAGATTGCTTGCAGTGTGTGCGATCATTTCATAGCATTTGCATATTCTTGTTGAAATCAGCAGTGTGCGTGATTCCTTTTTCTGCATTTAAAACTAAGTGTTAAAATTCTAGATATTACATTATATGTGCATAAGTCCTTAATACAATTCCTATTGTGTTCCAGGAAACGTTCAGATTATTTTTGTCCTCATGCAAAAAGATCATGTTTGAATTTTGAAAACATAATTCTAGAAGGTTCTTATATTCCTAGTCAATGTGTTACATTTCATGAAAAGGTTCAATGAGAAGTTGTATTAATCATTCTTGATTCCTTCTCGGGTAACCAGACGTCTTGAGGCCTAGTTTTTAGTCCTTCCTTAAGTTATCCAGATCGGCCTAATCAGAAACCTCTAGACACCAGGGACATATATTTTTTTATTTACTTTATGTTTTTATGTATGGGTAGCGAACCCTTAGGCAAGGGTCGCTCCCCTGGGGGGAAAATTGTGTTTAGGTCATTTCTGCCCCCCTTGGGGGCTGATCGGCCTATTTTTGTTAGGCCAATTTGCCCCCAAGGGGGGCAGCAATCACTAGACACCAGGGATTGGTGTATGTGTGTGTTTTGTTTGGGGGGCATCCCCTTGGGCAAGGGTCTCTCCCCATGGAGGCACATTACTGTTGGCCATATTTGCCCCCCTTTGGGGGCAGATTGGCCTATTTTTGGAAGGCAGAAAGCTCACCAGAGACCCGTGGAGATTTTTTTTTCACAATAAAAGGGTGGGGGTTATGGCCATACTCCCTCCCCAAATAAATGGGGCCAAAGGTGCTCTGCCCACCAGTGGGCAGATTGGGCAATTACCCCCAATCCACAATGGAGGGGGGAAGAAATTCTACTAGATGCCAGTGAATATAAAAAAAATAGTGGGGTGGTGGCTACCAACCAGTATGGGACTGGGTATGCCCCCACCCCAACTGAAGAGGGTAACAGTCCTTCAACTCTCCCCCGCACACTAAAACATCTTACCCCACAGCAAGCAGGAGGACATTTGATTATTTTGAGTTTTAGTTTTACATTTGGGCCATGAGAGCTTGATAACTCTCAAAATCGTCCCACTTGGAATGGTCTGGGCTGCACTTTTTTGACTTTGGGATGCTGCCATGTAGAAAAGTCCACAAGACCTAGACACATCTGAAAACTAAACATCTGGTTGATTCCAGGGTGGTGTGCTTCACATGCACCCCGCACCATTTTCTTACCCAAAATGGCCTGCAAACCTCCAACTTTGCTGGAAATCTCAAATTTTCCCACATTTTTGTGATGGAGCCTTCCGGAATCTGCAAGAAGCCACAAAATTCCTACCACCCAACATTGTCTCATCTATACCAATAGAAATTCTGCTGCACTTGTCAGCCTAAAAATGTTTTTTTTCAAACTGCCCTTTTGGACTCATTTTAGTTCCCACCTCAATTTCGACATGTTTTTGGCTCTTCCCTGTCACTGGCACTTGGCCCACCTATACAAGTGAGATATCATTTTTACTGGGAGACTGAGGGGAACATTGGGTGGTAGGAAATTTGTCCCAGTGCAGTGATCTTCCACATAAATGTGGGAAAAATGTGATTTTTTAGCTAAATTTGAGATTTGCTGAGGATTCTGGGTAAGAAAACATTGGGGGATCCACACAAGTCACACCTCCCTGAACTCCCTCAAGTGAATAGTTTTCAGAAATTTCTGGATTTGGTAGGTTTCCCTAGATGGCTGCTGAGACCAGGACCAAAAACCCAGGTGCCCCCGCAAAAAGAGGTACTTTTGTATTAGATAATTTTGATGTGTTCAGATAGTGTTTTGGGGCATTTCCATTTTTACAGGGAGACTTGGGGGAACACTGGGGGGAAGGAAATTTGTGGCTCCTCTCAGATCCCAGAACCTCTGTCACCGAAATGTGAGGAAAAAGTGTTTGTTTTAGCCAGATATTGAGGTTTGCAAAGGATTCTGGGTAACAGAACCTGGTGAAAGCCCCACAAGTTACCCCATCATGGATTCCCTTAGGTGTCTAGTTTAAAAAAATGCACAGGTTTGGTAGGTTTCCCTAGGTGCTGGCTGGGCTAGAGGCCAAAATCCACACCCAGGCACTTTGCAAAAAACAGCTCTGTTTTCTTTTTAAAAATGTGTACAGATAGTCTTTTGGGGCCTTTCCTGTCGCGGGCGCTAAGCCTACCCACACAAGTGAGGTACCATTTGTATCGGGAGGCTTATGGGAACGTTGGGGGAAGGAAATTTGTGGCTCCTCTCAGATTCTAGAACGTTATGTCACCAAAATGTGAGGAAAAGGTGTTTTTTTCGGCCAAATTTTGAGGTTTACAAAGGATTCTGGGTAACAGAACCTGGTGAGAGCCCCACAAGTCACCCCATCTTGGATTCCCCTAGGTGTCTAGTTTTTAAAAATGTGCAGGTTTGGTAGGTTCCCCTAGGTGCTGGCTGAGTTAGAGGCCAAAATCCACAGCTAGACACTTTGCAAAAAGAGCTCTGTTTTCTTTTAGAAAATGTGATGTGTCCAGATAGTGTTTTGGGGCATTTCCTGTCGCGGGCGCTAAGCCTACCCATACAAGTGAGGTACCATTTGTATCGGGAGACTTGTGGGAATGCTGGGGCGAAGGAAATTTGTGGCTCCTCTCAGATTCCAGAACTTTCTGTCACCAAAATGTGAAGAAAAAGTGTTTTTTGTGCCAGATTTTTAGGTTTGCAAAGGATTCTGGGTAACAGAACCTGGTGAAAGCCCCACAAGTTACCCCATCATGGATTCCCTTAGGTGTCTAGTTGTAAAAAATGCACAGGTTTGGTAGGTTTCCCTAGGTGCTGGCTGGGCTAGAGGCCAAAATCCGCAGCCAGGCACTTTGCAAAAAACAGCTCTGTTTTCTTTTAAAAATGTGTCCAGATAGTGTTTTGGGGCTTTTCCTGTCGCGGGCGCTAAGCCTACCCACACAAGTGAGGTACCATTTGTATCGGGAGACTTATGGGAACGTTAGGGGAAGGAAATGTGTGGCTCCTCTCAGATTCGAGAACGTTATGTCACCAAAATGTGAGGAAAAGGTGTTTTTTCGGCCAAATGTTGAGGTTTGCAAAGGATTCTGGGTAACAGAACCTGGTGAGAGTCCCACAAGTCACCCCATCTTGGATTCCCCTAGGTGACTAGTTTTCAAAAAAAGTGCAGGGTTAGTAGGTTTCCCTAGGTGTCAGCTGAGCTAGAGGCCAAAATCTACAGCTAGGCACTTTGCAAAAAAAACACATCAGATTTCAATGTAAAAATGTGATGTGTCCATGTTGCGTTTCCTGTCGCAAGGATTAGGCCATCCCATGCAAGTGAGGTACAATTATTATCAGGAGACTTGGGGGAACACAGAATTGCCCCTTGTTATTGCCCCTTGTCTTTCTCTACATTTTTACCTTCCAAATGTACGACAGTGTGTAAAAAAGACGTCTATTTGAGAAATGCCCGGTAATTCACATGCTAGTATGGGCACCCCAGAATTCAGAGATGTGCAAATAACCACTGCTTCTCAACATCTTATCTTGTGCCTGTTTTAGAAACACAAAGGTTGTCTTGACACCTATTTGTCACTCTTTATATTTCTGCAAATGAATTGTTGTATTCCCGGTAGAGAATGAAAACCCATTGCAAGGTGCAGCTCATTCATTGGCTCAGGGTACCTAGGGTTCTTGATGAACCTACAAGCCCGATATCTCCCCGCAACCAGAAGAGTCCAGCAGACATAATGGTATATTGCTTTCAAAAATCTGACATCGCAGGAAAAGTTACAGAGTAAAACATGGGGAAAAATGGCTGTTTTTTTCACATCTATTTCAATACTTTTTCATTTCAGCTGGTATTTTCTGTAGGAAACCCTTGTAGGATCTAAACAAATTACCCCTTGCTGAATTCAGAATTTTGTCTACTTTTCAGAAATGTTTAGCTTTCTGGGATCCAGCATTGGTTTCATACCCATTTCTGTCACTAACTGGAAGGAGGCTGAAAACACAAAAAAACTTAAAAATGGAGTATGTCTCAGTAAAATGCCAAAATTGTGTTGAAAAATTGGGTTTTCAGACTCAATTCTGTCTGATCCTCAAAGCTGGGAAGATGGTGATTTTAGCACTGCAAACCCTTTGTTGATGCCATTTTCAGGGAAAAAACTACAAGCTGCCGTCTGAAGCTCTTTTCTCCCTTTTATTATTGAAAAAAACGAAATTTTCGCTTTATTTTGGCTAATTTCTTGGTCTTCTTCAGGGGAACCCACAAACTCTGGGTACCTCTAGAATTCCTAGGATGTTGGAAAAAAGGATGCAAATTTGGCATGGGTAGCTTATGTGGACAAAAAGTTATGAGGGCCTAAGCGCAAACTGCCCCAAGTAGCCAAAAAAAGGCCCAGCACCTGAGGGGGAAAAGGCCTGGCAGCGAAGGAGTTAAAAAAGCTATATATTTTTACCACTATGATATTGAAAACAATATTAAAAACATTAATGTTATTAAAAACAATAATATTTACCTAATAAAATTATATTCTTGTCAACGATATTTGTACATCACTATATTTGTGTATCACAATGTTTATTTTCTTCTGCCTCCCAATATTTTTAATCTGATATTTTGTCCAAACACCGTTGTCCATGCTTCTACATTCACAGTCAGCTCCTCGCTGCAGGTGAGGATGGCAGATGTCATAAGATTAGATAATTTATTAAACACAAGTAATAATACATATCACAATAGGGCTAGTAACTATTCAATAACTTTCCACAAGAATTGGGCTAGTAACATGCTAATTTTTAAAAAAATATATTTTGATTGGCAATATCAGCATATGCAGCACATCACCACAGAGTCAAGGCACCACAGTCAGGCAATAACAGTTGCTTTATGGGTAGTGTTGCTACAGGCCATTGTTATGCACAACAAGTGTGTCATATGTGCAAGCACAGTCCCAAATATCCCCAGCGCCAGGTCCCCAATCAGACCTGACATAGTGAGTGACCCACCTCCGGTTCCCGGCAGGGTGTGCAGTAAACACAACCTTGCAATGGCTCTGCCTATATGTGTGAACATAAGCCAACTAAACCAAAAACATAAACCATGAAAACCGATACCTTGGGGGAGAACTCAGTTCCTGTCAACATCAGGGCAGTGCGCGTTCTACGGGCGACTGGAATGCAAAAACCCAACACTTATAAAATAACATAATTCATGCAATTATGTTGCTATGCTGTTGTTTAACCTTTTGCATTGCAGAGTTTAATCCTGAAGACTTATACTCAAGGTGCTTGTAAATACTGTTCAATTGCAATGAATTGCTGCAGGCTTTCAGAGTGTGTCAGGGTGTGGTCCCTTTCCAGGGCCTTCTAGAAGCTTTCGCTGCAGCATGACTGGGTGTGGTTTGTGGGCTGGGTCAGACTCTATATAAGGGAGCCAGCCCAGCTCCACGTGCTTACTATTCAGAGGTCCTGGTGCAGAGCAGCAGCAATTTCCTGAGCTCCTGTTCCGGAGGCCTACCTTGATCTTCCAAGCCTTGCCCTTCATTGTATTGGTGATCCTTGATCAGGGCGGTATGACGGAGGTCGGGCTGGGCCTCTGATCCCGTTTTCGAAGGCATTCGAGTTCTTGGGCCCAATTTTCATATTGGAAGATTTTTCCTTGTGCTTGTGAATGTGCTGTCAGTTTCTGGCATTTACATGTTGATAATCGAATCGGCAAGACGCGCGATTCAATTTTGGCATTTGACTTTTGAGATTCGGGTCGGCAACAGTGTGCTCGACCATTTCTAGACATTTCCATAATGGCATTCGAATCGGCAAGACACGCAATTCATTTCCTTGCATTTAACTCTTGATACTCATTGTGCACAAGTATTTCTTGGCATTTACATGGTGACATTCGAATCGGCAAGACGCGCGATTCATTCTGTACATTTAACTCTTGATAATCATGGTGCGTGACCATTTCTTGGCATTTACATGGTGGCATTTGAATCGGCAAGACGCGCAATTCATTCCCGCATTTAAAACTTGATGTTTCAGATCGCTTGCAGTGTGTGCGATCATTTCATGGCATTTGCATATTCTTGTTGAAATCAGCAGTGTGCGTGATTCCTTTTTCTGCATTTAAAACTAAGTGTTAAAATTCTAGATATTACATTATATGTGCATAAGTCCTTAATACAATTCCTATTGTGTTCCAGGAAACGTTCAGATTATTTTTGTCCTCATGCAAAAAGATCATGTTTGAATTTTGAAAACATAATTCTAGAAGGTTCTTATATTCCTAGTCAATGTGTTACATTTCATGAAAAGGTTCAATGAGAAGTTGTATTAATCATTCTTGATTCCTTCTCGGGTAACCAGACGTCTTGAGGCCTAGTTTTTAGTCCTTCCTTAAGTTATCCAGATCGGCCTAATCAGAAACCTCTAGACACCAGGGACATATATTTTTTTATTTACTTTATGTTTTTATGTATGGGTAGCGAACCCTTAGGCAAGGGTCGCTCCCCTGGGGGGAAAATTGTGTTTAGGTCATTTCTGCCCCCGTTGGGGGCTGATCGGCCTATTTTTGTTAGGCCAATTTGCCCCCAAGGGGGGCAGCAATCACTAGACACCAGGGATTGGTGTATGTGTGTGTTTTGTTTGGGGGGCATCCCCTTGGGCAAGGGTCTCTCCCCATGGAGGCACATTACTGTTGGCCATATTTGCCCCCCTTTGGGGGCAGATTGGCCTATTTTTGGAAGGCAGAAAGCTCACCAGAGACCCGTGGAGATTTTTTTTTCACAATAAAAGGGTGGGGGTTATGGCCATACTCCCTCCCCAAATAAATGGGGCCAAAGGTGCTCTGCCCACCAGTGGGCAGATTGGGCAATTACCCCCAATACACAACAGAGGGGGGAAGAAATTCTACTAGATGCCAGTGAATATAAAAAAAATAGTGGGGTGGTGGCTACCAACCAGTATGGGACTGGGTATGCCCCCACCCCAACTGAAGAGGGTAACAGTCCTTCAACTCTCCCCCGCACACTAAAACATCTTACCCCACAGCAAGCAGGAGGACATTTGATTATTTTGAGTTTTGGTTTTACATTTGGGCCATGAGAGCTTGATAACTCTCAAAATCGTCCCACTTGGAATGGTCTGGGCTGCACTTTTTTGACTTTGGGATGCTGCCATGTAGAAAAGTCCACAAGACCTAGACACATCTGAAAACTAAACATCTGGTTGATTCCAGGGTGGTGTGCTTCACATGCACCCCGCACCATTTTCTTACCCAAAATGGCCTGCAAACCTCCAACTTTGCTGGAAATCTCACATTTTCCCACATTTTTGTGATGGAGCCTTCCGGAATCTGCAAGAAGCCACAAAATTCCTACCACCCAACATTGTCTCATCTATACCAATAGAAATTCTGCTGCACTTGTCAGCCTAAAAATGTTTTTTTTCAAACTGCCCTTTTGGACTCATTTTAGTTCCCACCTCAATTTCGACATGTTTTTGGCTCTTCCCTGTCACTGGCACTTGGCCCACCTATACAAGTGAGATATCATTTTTACTGGGAGACTGAGGGGAACATTGGGTGGTAGGAAATTTGTCCCAGTGCAGTGATCTTCCACATAAATGTGGGAAAAATGTGATTTTTTAGCTAAATTTGAGATTTGCTGAGGATTCTGGGTAAGAAAACATTGGGGGATCCACACAAGTCACACCTCCCTGCACTCCCTCAAGTGAATAGTTTTCAGAAATTTCTGGATTTGGTAGGTTTCCCTAGATGGCTGCTGAGCCCAGGACCAAAAACCCAGGTGCCCCCGCAAAAAGAGGTACTTTTGTATTAGATAATTTTGATGTGTTCAGATAGTGTTTTGGGGCATTTCCATTTTTACAGGGAGACTTGGGGGAACACTGGGGGGAAGGAAATTTGTGGCTCCTCTCAGATCCCAGAACCTCTGTCACCGAAATGTGAGGAAAAAGTGTTTGTTTTAGCCAGATATTGAGGTTTGCAAAGGATTCTGGGTAACAGAACCTGGTGAAAGCCCCACAAGTTACCCCATCATGGATTCCCTTAGGTGTCTAGTTAAAAAAAATGCACAGGTTTGGTAGGTTTCCCTAGGTGCTGGCTGGGCTAGAGGCCAAAATCCACACCCAGGCACTTTGCAAAAAACAGCTCTGTTTTCTTTTTAAAAATGTGTACAGATAGTCTTTTGGGGCCTTTCCTGTCGCGGGCGCTAAGCCTACCCACACAAGTGAGGTACCATTTGTATTGGGAGGCTTATGGGAATGTTGGGGGAAGGAAATTTGTGGCTCCTCTCAGATTCTAGAACGTTATGTCACCAAAATGTGAGGAAAAGGTGTTTTTTCGGCCAAATTTTGAGGTTTACAAAGGATTCTGGGTAACAGAACCTGGTGAGAGCCCCACAAGTCACCCCATCTTGGATTCCCCTAGGTGTCTAGTTTTTAAAAATGTGCAGGTTTGGTAGGTTCCCCTAGGTGCTGGCTGAGTTAGAGGCCAAAATCCACAGCTAGACACTTTGCAAAAAGAGCTCTGTTTTCTTTTAGAAAATGTGATGTGTCCAGATAGTGTTTTGGGGCATTTCCTGTCGCGGGCGCTAAGCCTACCCATACAAGTGAGGTACCATTTGTATCGGGAGACTTGTGGGAATGCTGGGGCGAAGGAAATTTGTGGCTCCTCTCAGATTCCAGAACTTTCTGTCACCAAAATGTGAAGAAAAAGTGTTTTTTGTGCCAGATTTTTAGGTTTGCAAAGGATTCTGGGTAACAGAACCTGGTGAGAGCCCCACAAGTTACCCCATCATGGATTCCCTTAGGTGTCTAGTTGTAAAAAATGCACAGGTTTGGTAGGTTTCCCTAGGTGCTGGCTGGGCTAGAGGCCAAAATCCGCAGCCAGGCACTTTGCAAAAAACAGCTCTGTTTTCTTTTAAAAATGTGTCCAGATAGTGTTTTGGGGCTTTTCCTGTCGCGGGCGCTAAGCCTACCCACACAAGTGAGGTACCATTTGTATCGGGAGACTTATGGGAACATTAGGGGAAGGAAATGTGTGGCTCCTCTCAGATTCGAGAACGTTATGTCACCAAAATGTGAGGAAAAGGTGTTTTTTCGGCCAAATTTTGAGGTTTGCAAAGGATTCTGGGTAACAGAACCTGGTGAGAGTCCCACAAGTCACCCCATCTTGGATTCCCCTAGATGACTAGTTTTCAAAAAAAGTGCAGGGTTAGTAGGTTTCCCTAGGTGTCAGCTGAGCTAGAGGCCAAAATCTACAGCTAGGCACTTTGAAAAAAAAACACATCAGATTTCAATGTAAAAATGTGATGTGTCCATGTTGCGTTTCCTGTCGCAAGGATTAGGCCATCCCATGCAAGTGAGGTACAATTTTTATCAGGAGACTTGGGGGAACACAGAATTGCCCCTTGTTATTGCCCCTTGTCTTTCTCTACATTTTTACCTTCCAAATGTACGACAGTGTGTAAAAAAGACGTCTATTTGAGAAATGCCCGGTAATTCACATGCTAGTATGGGCACCCCAGAATTCAGAGATGTGCAAATAACCACTGCTTCTCAACATCTTATCTTGTGCCTGTTTTAGAAACACAAAGGTTGTCTTGACACCTATTTGTCACTCTTTATATTTCTGCAAATGAATTGTTATATTCCCGGTAGAGAATGAAAACCCATTGCAAGGTGCAGCTCATTCATTGGCTCAGGGTACCTAGGGTTCTTGATGAACCTACAAGCCCGATATCTCCCCGCAACCAGAAGAGTCCAGCAGACATAATGGTATATTGCTTTCAAAAATCTGACATCGCAGGAAAAGTTACAGAGTAAAACATGGGGAAAAATGGCTGTTTTTTTCACATCTATTTCAATACTTTTTCATTTCAGCTGGTATTTTCTGTAGGAAACCCTTGTAGGATCTAAACAAATTACACCTTGCTGAATTCAGAATTTTGTCTACTTTTCAGAAATGTTTAGCTTTCTGAGATCCAGCATTGGTTTCATACCCATTTCTGTCACTAACTGGAAGGAGGCTGAAAACACTAAGAAACTTTAAAATGGGGTAGGTCTCAGTAAAATGCCAAAATTGTGTTGAAAAATTGGGTGTTCAGACTCAATTCTGTCTGATCCTCAAAGCTGGGAAGATGGTGATTTTAGCACTGCAAACCCTTTGTTGATGCCATTTTCAGGGAAAAAACTACAAGCTCTAGAAGCTCTTTTCTCCCTTTCTCCCTTTTATTATTGAAAAAAACGAAATTTTCGCTGTATTTTGGCTAATTTCTTGATCTCCTTCGGGGGAACCCACAAACTCTGGGTACCTCTAGAATTCCTAGGATGTTGGAAAAAAGGATGCAAATTTGGCATGGGTAGCTTATGTGGACAAAAAGTTATGAGGGCCTAAGCGCAAACTGCCCCAAGTAGCCAAAAAAAGGCCCAGCACCTGAGGGGGAAAAGGCCTAGCAGCGAAGGAGTTAAAAAAGCTATATATTTTTACCACTATGATATTGAAAACAATATTAAAAACATTAATGTTATTAAAAACAATAATACTTACCTAATAAAATTATATTCTTGTCAACGATATTTGTACATCACAATATTTGTGTATCACAATGTTTATTTTCTTATATTTCTGCCTCCCAATATTTTTAATCTGATATTTTGTCCAAACACCGTTGTCCATGCTTCTACATTCACAGTCAGCTCCTCGCTGCAGGTGAGGATGGCAGATGTCATAAGATTAGATAATTTATTAAACACAAGTAATAAAACATATCACAATAGGGCTAGTAACTATTCAATAACTTTCCACAACAATTGGGCTAGTAACATGCTAATTTAAAAAAATATATATTTTGATTGGCAAAATCAGCATATGCGGCACATCACCACAGAGTCAAGGCACCACAGTCAGGCAATAACAGTTGCTTTATGGGTAGTGTTGCTACAAGCCATTGTTATGCACAACAAGTGTGTCATATGTGCAAGCACAGTCCCAAATATCCCCAGCGCCAGGTCCCCAATCAGACCTGACATAGTGAGTGACCCACCTCCGGTTCCCGGCAGGATGTGCAGTAAACACAACCTTGCAATGGCTCTGCCTATATGTGTGAACATAAGCCAACTAAACCAAAAACATAAACCATGAAAACCGATACCTTGGGGGAGAACTCAGTTCCTGTCAACATCAGGGCAGTGCGCGTTCTACGGGCGACTGGAATGCAAAAACCCAACACTTATAAAATAACATAATTCATGCAATTACGTTGCTATGCTGTTGTTTAACCTTTTGCATTGCAGAGTTTAATCCTGAAGATTTATATTCAAGGTGCTTGTAAATACTGTTCAATTGCAATGAATTGCTGCAGACTTTCAGAGTGTGTCAGGGTGTGGTCCCTTTCCAGGGCCTTCTAGAAGCTTTCGCTGCAGCATGACTGGGTGTGGTTTGTGGGCTGGGCCAGACTCTATATAAGGGAGCCAGCCCAGCTCCACGTGCTTACTATTCAGAGGTCCTGGTGCAGAGCAGCAGCAATTTCCTGAGCTCCTGTTCCGGAGGCCTACCTTGATCTTCCAAGCCTTGCCCTTCATTGTATTGGTGATCCTTGATCAGGGCGGTATGACGGAGGTCGGGCTGGGCCCCCGATCCCGTTTTCGAAGGCATTCGAGTTCTTGGGCCTAATTTTCATATTGGAAGATTTTTCCTTGTGCTTGTGAATGTGCTCTCAGTTTCTGGCATTTACATGTTGATAATCGAATCGGCAAGACGCGCGATTCAATTTTGGCATTTGACTTTTGAGATTCGGGTCGGCAACAGTGTGCTCGACCATTTCTAGACATTTCCATAATGCATTCGAATCGGCAAGACGCGCAATTCATTTCCTTGCATTTAACTCTTGATACTCATTGTGCACAAGTATTTCTTGGCATTTACATGGTGACATTCGAATCGGCAAGACGCGCGATTCATTCCGTACATTTAACTCTTGATAATCATTGTGCGCGACCATTTCTTGGCATTTACATGGTGGCATTCGAATCGGCAAGACGCGCGATTCATTCCCGCATTTAAAACTTGATGTTTCAGATCGCTTGCAGTGTGTCCGATCATTTCATGGCATTTGCATATTCTTGTTGAAATCAGCAGTGTGCGTGATTCCTTTTTCTGCATTTAAAACTAAGTGTTAAAATTCTAGATATTACATTATGGGGCTGATTCTAATTCTGGCGGGCGGCGGAGGCCGCCCGCCAGAATTCCGCCCCCATAATACCGCTCCGCGGTCAGAAGACCGCGGAGGGTATTATGAGTTTTTCCCTGGGCTGGCGGGCGGTCTCCAAAAGACCGCCCGCCAGCCCAGGGAAAAACTCCCTTCCCACGAGGTTGCCGGCTCGTAATCGAGCCGGCGGAGTGGGAAGGTGCGACGGGTGCAGTAGCACCCGTCGCGTATTTCAGTGTCTGCAAGGCAGACACTGAAATACCTTGCGGGGCCCTCTTACGGGGGCCCCTGCCGTGCCCATGCCATTGGCATGGGCACGGCAGGGGCCCCCAGGGGCCCCGCGACCCCCCCTACCGCCATCCTGTTCATGGCGGCTTTCCCGCCATGAACAGGATGGCGGTAGGGGGGGTCAGAATCCTCATGGCTGCGGAGCGCGCTCCGCAGCCATGGAGGATTCAAACGAGCAGCGGAAAGTCGGCGGGAGACCGCTGACTTTCCGCTTCTGACCGCGGCTGAACCGCCGCGGTCAGAATGCTCGTTGGAACACCGCCAGCCTGTTGGCGGTGCTCCCGTGGTCGGTGGCCCTGGCGGCCACCGGCCGCCAGGGTCAGAATGACCCCCTATATGTGCATAATAAGTCCTTAATACAATTCCTATTGTGTTCCAGGAAACGTTCAGATTATTTTTGTCCTCATGCAAAAAGAATTTTGAAAACATAATTCTAGAAGGTTCTTATATTCCTAGTCAATGTGTTACATTTCATGAAAAGGTTCAATGAGAAGTTGTATAAATCATTCTTGGTTCCTTCCCGGGTAACCAGATGTCTTGAGGCCTAGTTTTTAGTCCTTCCTTAAGTTATCCATGGTTTCATTATGACAGAATCATGGGCCCTCAATACAACATTGGCCGTAAATCCTGCTTACCACCATGCAGAAGACCGCCAACACACCGCCGTGGCCACGGAATTCCGCCACAGCTATTACGACCCACAGCTCGGAATCCGCCAAAATCTAGACACCCACACAAGTCGCCACACCAAAGGTCAGTGATAAACTGGCGATAACTAAACCTCCACCGTCACGCCTACAAGTATACGCCCACACTATCACGACCCACTAATCCACGCGGCGGTCTTTCAACCGCGGTAAACCATTGGCGGTACACACTGCTGCGCTCCAAATACACAGACATATACAAAACACTACCACATTGGACAATTCAAAATACACACACCTGATACACATACACACACCATTCCCAAACACCCAATACAATATAAAACCCACACCCACATTACCCACAAACCCTTACTACCAAAAGTTTGGAAGAAGCAGAGAGACAGAAAAGCAAAGACCACACCAGCATACAGAGGCACACAACACCATCACTCATACACATCCACACACAAAACAACACACACCCCTAAACATCACCCAACACATCACAACACACACCACCTCACGCATCACCCACACCACCCCATGGCACCGCAAAGACATCCCAGGTTTTCTGAGGAGGAGCTCAGGGTCATGGTGGAGGAAGTCATCCAGTTAGAGCCACAGCTATTCGGATCACAGGTGCAGCACACCTCCATACCTAGGAAGATGGAGCTATGGTGCAGAATCGTGGACAGGGTCAACACAGTGGGACAGCAGCCAAGAACACAGGATGACATCAGGAATAGGTGGAATGACCTATGGGGTAAGGTGCGTTCCGTGGTCTCAAGACACCACATTGCGGTTCAGAGGACTGGAGGCGGACCCCCACCTTCTCCCCCACAACTAACAACATAGGAGGAGCAGGTCTAGGCTATACTGCATCCTGAGGGCCTCGCAGGAGTAGCTGGAGGAATGGACTCTGGTAAGTCAAATCTTTAACTACCATATACCCCACCCTACCTGCATGCTATCACATACCCCGACCCCCACCCTCACCCCATCACTCCAACTCCTCACATATGTCCCACTATCACAAACCACACATCCCAACACCAAGCCTTGCATGCAACAACAGAGCATGGACACCCATCACCAATGCATGTCCACTACATCTACCCACACAGACCCCAAAACAATTATCACACAAGGTCCTACACAAGAATGTAAGCACTGGGGTACAGTGTCACTCACCCATTGCACACCATGGCACACACAGATGCAATAATCATGCCTTTACACTCCTGCAGGACCCCTACCCAACGTCACTGGACAGGAGGTTCCAGACATGTCCACTCCCCCCACAGAAGAGGCCCACAGTGATGACAGCAGCTCTGTCCAACTGGATCTAGATGACCAGCCCGGCCCATCTGGGACCTCGGGACAGTCGTTTCCCCTGACACAGTCACAGGCCACCACAGAGCCTCCCCCCTCAGGAAACACCACCACAGCACCCACCCAGGGGGCCCATACCTCTGTCCCCAGGATATGTCAGGCAGCAGTGTGTATACCACTACAGGGAGTCCAGGCAACCCCACCACCCCAAGAACAGCAGGGACCTGGGGGCAGTGGGCACGCGGTTCAGGGGACAGAGGCCCAGGAAAACCGGGGAACTGGGAGGTCTGCTGTGCGACAGGGGGAGGACAGGCCCAGGGAACCCACTCTCCACGAGGCCCTCTCCAACATGATGGGAGCGTACCATCATTCCCAGGAGACGATGGCAATGGTACTGGCCAAGTTTCAGGAGACCCAGCGGCTGCAGGAGGAACAGTATTTGGGGTTCAGGGAGGAACTCAAGTCCATCAACACCACCCTGGGCACCATTGTAGGGGTGCTGAAGGACCTTGTCAACACCAGGTGGGACACTGTGGCACAACAAGGGGCCCCTGACACTAGCCTGGATGATGAACTGCCCACCACCTCCGCCGGCGCTAGTGGACAGGAGGCACCACCACAGGACCACGACACCAGCACCCCACCCCCTGCAGAAGGAGAACCACCCCACAAGTGGTCCCTGAGATCCAGGACAAAGACAGAGAACAATGCCAAGACCCCCGCCAAGAAATGAGACCACCCTGAATGTCAACCTTCTGTCCCACTTTGTCATCCTGTCCATCCTTAAACTGCCCTAGATCCACTTCCTATGCCCCTTTGGACAATGCACCTGTGAGACAAATAACTGGACTCTGCCATGGACATTCCTCCACCATCACCCCTGCCCATTTTACAACCCCCTCCTCTATTTAGCACTTAAATAAACACCCTTGAATCCCAAAACAATCTGAAGTCAGTCTGTGCTTTCACAAATGTGTATTTGCAATAACTGAGGAAAAACCCAATGTCCATTCTAATGTCTACATACCTATGTCACACAGCTCTAGTCCATGAGGTAACATAGCAGAGGTCACACAGTGGGACCCACATCTGTGAAATTGAAAGGTAAAGTGACAAATCAGGGTCCATACACTGGGTGAAAGTGACAGACAGATGATAGGTCTAACAATTTTGTCAGATGTAGGAGGCAGTGATGTCTTCTTACCTGTGTCTCACTGTATTGCTGGATCACAGTGTTTCTGTGGTCTATGTCCTCTTCTTCTGCCTCCTCTTCTTCACTGTTCACAGGCTCCACAGCCTCCACAAGACCTCCTTCTGGACCATCCTCCTGCAGAAAAGGCACCTGTCGTCGCAAAGCCAAGTTGTGCAGGATACAGCAGGCCACAATTATCTGGCACACCTTCTTTGGTGAGTAGTATAGGGAACCACCTGTCATATGGAGGCACCTGAACCTGGCCTTCAGGAGGCCGGAGGTTCTTTCTATAATCCTCCTAGTTCGCCCATGTACCTCATTGTAGCATTCCTCTGCCCTTGTCCTGGGATTTCTCACTGGGGTCAGTAGCCATGAAAGGTTGGGGGACCCAGAGTCACCTGCAAATGTTGAGGGACAACTGTTAGACACACACTAACCCTTAGGGACAACCCCAGCCCCAGACAACTATTCACACGGTATAGGGTTCTTGTCCTCACCTCATAGCCACACACGGTGCCTCTGGAGTTGCCCCATCACATAAGGGATGCTGCTATTCCTCAGAATGTAAGCGTCATGCACTGAGCCAGGAAACTTGGCGTTCACATGGGAGATGTACTGGTCAGCCAAACACACCATCTACACATTCATAGAATGGTAGCTCTTCCGGTTTCTGTACACCTGTTCACTCCTGCGGGGGGTACCAAGGCCGCATGTGTCCCATCAATGGAACCTATGATGTTGGGGATATGTCCCAGGGCATAGAAGTCACCTTTCACTGTAGGCAAACTCCACCTGAGGGAACACGATGTAGCTGCGCATATGTGTCAGACGGGCAGACAACACTCTGGACAACACGTTGGAGAACATAGGCTGGGACATCCCTGATGCAATGGCCACTGTTATTTGAAAAGGCCCACTTGCCAGGAAATGGAGTACTGACAGGACCTGCACTAGAGGGGGGATTCCTGTGGGATGGCAGATAGCTGACATCAGCTCTGGCTCCAATTGGGCACACAGTTCCTGGATTGTGGCACGATCTAGTCTGTAGGTGACTATTACATGTTGCTCTTCTATTGTCGACAGGTCCACCAGCGGTCTGTACACCGGAGGATGCCGCCATCTCCTCACCTGCCCCAGCGGATGTGCCCTACGGATGAGAACAGCAAGCACAGAGTGAGCCAACACTGAGGTAGGAAAAAAACAATTGTATTGCACACATTTGTCAAAACGCTATGTGCCTGTCTCTGTGTATATGCAAGGCCTATATATGTTTGACGCATTAAAAAATAATGCCATGTGGCCACCTAAAATGGCGGCTGCCTGACCTGCAATGTGGTACAACGGGATATGAGGTAACGTTGTACACCGTCGCGGTAGGCGATCGAAGACGGCGGCGCAATCCTGCATTGGTTAACATTGGGCCCTATCGGTCTCAGGAGCCAATGATGATGTACGCCGGCGGTGACGGTACGCACCGCCGCAGACGTGATCGTCATTTTCTCTTTCTTCACTCACTTGATACCTGACCTTCGACAAGAGAGGACCTACACTGCAAGTGCTGCTGTGACCTCAGTCTGGAAGCGACAATGGCTCATGTGTCTGGGAAAAAGTTCCCCTGCATTCACATTGGAGGAGTTGGATAAACTAGTGGATGGGGTCCTTCCCCAGTATACGCTACTCTACGGTCCTCCAGACAAAAAGGTGAGTACACTGTCAGCATGCTGCATGGGCAATGCCTGTTTGGAGTGGTGTGGTTGGAAGATACGGGGGGGGAGATGAGGCCTGCATGATCGGACGGTGAGCGTATGTGCGTCAGGGCAAGGATGGGAACGTGGGACAATGATTGTGACGGTCCGGACGGTAAAAGTGTTACATTTTCCCCTGTACTATTCCTCTAGGTCAGTGCCCACTAGAAGAAGGATATTTGGCGTGCCATCTCCAAGTACGTCCGGACCCTGGGGGTCCACCACAGACGGAGCACCCGCTGCTGTAAAAGATGGGAGGACCTTCGCCGCTGGAGCAAGAAGACGGCGGAGGCCCAGTTGGGGATGGTCTCCCAATGTGGGAGGGGTGCCCGTCGCACCATGACCCCCCTGATGTTCCAGATCCTGGTGGTGGCATATCCGGAGTTGGATGGGCGCTTGAGGGCATCACAGCAGCCACAAGGGGGTGTGTACACTCTCATTCAGCTGACTCTGAGTGCATTGGAGGTGTTTGGGTGGGGGAGGTGGGCAGTGGGTTCCCCTAAGCTACGGCAAGCTTTTTAGGCAAGGACCCTTTGTGAGGCAGGCTAAGTGGCACCCCATCCCCACCAGCGGTAAGAGCCATCTTCACCTAGTCAGGCTCCTGTGACTTCCATGTGTGCAGCAATCGGGCATATGCCATGTACCCCATGTCCCTGTGATTAATTAGGGAACTCTAAGTGCATGGCGTAGTGCAGAGGGCTGCTGTGTCTGTAGTGTCCGCCAACGGTAGCAGTATTGTATGCACTGAACATGTCTTTCTTCCCTCCCCCCCTTTTTGTGGTCTCCCTGTTCTTGTGTTTATTAGCATTATCAGGTGGAGGAGCCGTGGCACCGGAACAGGAGGGGGCTGCATCCCACATGGCCCTGGAGGGCCAGACATCGGAGTCTGAATTCACCAGTGGGACTGAGGGCGAGGGGAGCTCGACGGCGGGGACAGGAGCTGAGACCAGCGACACCGACTCTTCCTCTGATGGGAGCTCCCTTGCGGTGGTGGGACCCTCTGTGCCCACCGCATCTACAGCCGCTACCCCCCCTACCAGCACCGCCCTCCCAGCAGCCCCTCAGCGTGTGTCCCGTGGCCGCTCATCCAGGAGGGTGGGCATCTCCTTCACCCCAGGCACCTCAGGCCCTGCCCCAGTCAGCCCTGCTGCCCTCAGTGAGGAGGCTATTGACCTCCTGAGATCCCTCACTGTTGGGCAGTCTACCATTCTGAATTCCATCCAGGGTGTAGAGAGGCAGTTGCAACAGACAAATGCATGCCTGGAGGGCAATCATTCTGGCCAGTCAGCCCAACAGCGAGCATTTCAGGCTCTGGCCTCTGCACTGATGGCAGCCATTGTCCCTGTGTACAGCCTCCCCCCTCCAACTTCCTCCACCCAGACCCAATCCCCAGTACCTCAGCCTATCCCAAACACACCATCAGACCAGCATGCACACACCCCAACACACAAGAGTGGCTCTGGCAAACATAAGCACCACACATCCCACAAGCACTCGCACAAGCATCATACCCATGCACACATACCAACATCTACTGCCTCCACTGTGTCCCCCTCCTCCACGTCTCCCTCCTCCCTCCCTGTCACGTCTCCACTCACACCTGCATGCACTACATCTTCAGCCACTACCTCCATCATCAGCACGCCATCACCACACACCGCTCACGTGCACTCACCACCCCCACTACCATTCACCCATCCCCAGTGTCCTCTACCAGTGTGTCTGTGAGCCCTCCTCCCAAAGTACACAAATGCAGTCACACACCCACCCAACAGCCATCCACCTCACGACAGCCTCCAGCCCATGCACCTTCACCCAAAGTCAGCAAACGAACACCTCCTACAACCACTACCTCTTCCTCCACTCCCAAACCCCCTCCATCTACCCGTCCCAGTGTGTCTAAAAACCTTTTCCTCATAAATGTTGACCTCTTCCCTACACCTCCCCCCGTCTGTCCCCTAGGGCCCGCCTTTCCTGGTCCCAACCCAGCACCTCAGCCACCACATCACCAGGCACAGTAGTGCCAGCAATCCCTGGTTTTTGGAGTGCGCCAAGCAACAGGGCTGCCAGTGTCCCAAGGAGCGAGGCCAAGGACATTCCTCCACCTCCAAAACAGAAAACGTTGCCCACATCCCAGAGGGAGAAGGCCAAAATACTTGCCACCAAGGGCTCAGCCAAGACAAGTGTGGGGAGTGGCAAGACAGCTGTGCCAGCATCCAAGGTGGGGAAGGGCCTGAAGCAGAAAGGCAAGTCAACGTCGCCACCAACCTGCACGGCGGACAAGCCCGCCACCTGCAGCGCCACATGCACCGCTGCCAAGGACACTGCCGCCAGCAGCCCAGATACTGAGCCCTTCATCAGCACCGCAGTCAGTGAGGCCGCCATCAGCCCCGCCATTACTGACACTGCCGCCAGCACCGCGGGTAGTGAGCCAGCCACCAGCACGGCAGTCAGTGAGCCAGCTACCAGCACAGCAGTCTGTGAGCCAGCCACCAGCACCACAGTCAGTGAGCCAGCCACCAGCACCGAGGTCAGTGAGCCAGCCACCAGCACCGCTGTCAGTGAGGCTGCCACCAGCACTGCCGTCACAATGACCGCCGCAAGCACTGCCGCTAATGACACCGCCGCCAGCCCTGCCAGCGGCCCCACGACAACCTGAGCCAGTGGCACCACCGCAGACATGGCTGCCATCCCCAGTGGTCATCCGTGCGTGGCTGGTGGTCAGCTCCAGGGGCCTGGGCAGCTTCCATGTTGCCCCACCGTCAGTGGAGTATCACATCCACTACCTCAGTCCTTGGCAGGAGGAAGCACTCTGGGCACAAAGCCCCCTCCAGAACCAGTGGAGAAAGGCATCCACTACCTCAGTCCTTGGCAGGATGCAGCACTCTGGGCACAAAGCCCCCTCCAGAACCAGTGGAGTATCACATCCACTGCCTCAGTCCTTGGCAGGAAGCAGCACTCTGGGCACAAAGCCCCCTCCAGAACCAGTGGAGACTGTTATCCACTTGAGAGACTGTGGCTTTGTACTCCCAAGATAAAGCAGTGGGCAAACCACCCACTGGAGAGACTTGAGAGACTGTGGCTTTGCACTCCCCAGGATAAAGCAGTGGGCATACCACCCACTGGAGAGACTTGAGAGACTGTGGCTTTGCACTCCCCAGGATACATCAATGGGCATGGAGCGCCCTCGTGGAGCTGGTGTCGTGCACTCATCCAGCTGAGGTGCCCCCCTTTCCCTTCCCCCTGAGGTGCCTGTTTTATTTCAATCTGATGCCCCTGCAGTGTTCTCTCCGTTTCGATCGGGTAACTTGTGTGGGCCTCGCCCATGCATTTTGGGCCCAGTGGTCCACGGATTATATAGGTACAGTACCTGGACTTGAATTATTGGTGTACATATTTGTTTATAGTGTATATACATTTTTGACTTATGGATGTTTCTTGATTACAATGGTTACAATCATTTCCTTTTGTCCTTGCGTTCTTCTAGAGGGAGTTGGGGGGTGTAAATGTAATGTTCCAGCATGTATTGGCATGTGTGTTGTTGTAGGTGAGGGTGGGGGTGTTACGTGTTGTGTCTGTGTGTCACTCTCTTTTCCCTCCCCCTCTTCTGTGTCGTAGGTGCTGTACTCACCGTGGTCGTTGTCGCCGTCAGTCGTGCTCCTGGTAGAGGAGCAGGAAGAGAATCGCAGGGAGTATTTGGAGTTCAGGTTCCATGGCGTCCTGGTTCCTCGTGGGGTGTGTAGAGGTGAGTGTTTTCCCTTCCAAGTCCTGTTTCCACTGTGGGTTTTTTCACGTTGAATCCGCCCTGGAAAAGGTGGCGGATTGGCCTGTCATAATACTGTGGGCAGTACATTGTCTTCCGCCTGTCTCTTGGCGGTTACCACCATGCTGTTTGTTTGTACCGCCGTGGCGGTCGGAGTGTTAAAGTGGCTGTCTATGTTGGCGGTTTCCACCATGGTCATAATTCCATTTTTTTTACCGCCGGCCTGTTGGCGGTTTTACCGCCGCTTTACCACCGACCGCCAGAGTTGTAATGAGGGCCATAGTCTAGTAAATGTCAATGTGGTATAGTCTTGATATTGTGTGTTTTAACCATTTGTTTCCTATTGGTCTCCTTCCCAGCTTTTCACATCCTAATCCCCTTTTCCCCCGCTTGGACTCTCTCAGTCTCTGTGATTTATCTATCAGAGTCTTGGAGCCGTCTAGTGGTGGACATGTTGGGAACGCGTGCAGACCCCGAGGATCTGGTCTCCCTGTCAGAATAGTGAGCCCACAAATTAATTATCCTCCTGGTTTGCCTGTGTTCTCAGCATGACCACATTGGACGAGCTAGTCAAAATTATCACGCAGCTCTAAGCAGAGGTAGTGTCTTCAAAGGATATAGCAGCCAGCCTAGCTGAGAGAGTGAGTCAGTTACAGGAAAAGGTAGAGAAGAAGGAACAAAATCCCTTAGGTGTGTCTTGGCCTTGTCCTCCTTCTCAGACTTCTGTAGGTAATCATCCTACAAACATTTCCCTCAACGTTCCTTCGGCCATTCCCCTAGCTCCTCCAGAACGTTTCTCAGGTGATCCCTTGAAAGCGCATCTTTCCTGGTTCAAGTGGAATTACATTTTACCTGCCGACCACACACTTTCCCTGATGCCCAATCCAGAGTGGCTTTCTTGTTATCGTGCCTGACTGGGGACGCAGCTACCTGGGCATTCCTCTTGTGTGTAAAGACAGTCCTCTGCTTTACAATTGGAGAAATTTTGTTTGTGAGTTTGAACGAGTATTTGATCATAGAACTGTGACATTGTCGGCAGACTTGCGACAAGGTAACCAGGATTTAGTGTCCTACTTAGCTAACTTTAATCGGCTGGTAGCCGGGACATCCTGGCCTGAAGAAAAGCAAGCGGCCTTGTTCTACAAAGGACTCAAGGAGGAGTTAAAAGACATTCTTCCTCAAATAGACCCGCAGCCTACAGACTGTCAAGATCTAATAAACCTCGTTTTGAGACTGGATCATCGGTTAGCAGAACGAAGGAGAACACGAAAAAAGACTGAGAAATATTCCTGCTGTGTTCACGATAATAGAGAATCAAGAACCCAGAAAAAAAGAACTCCAGAACCTATGGAAATCGTAACAATCAGGAGGCCTTTGACCAAAGACGAAAAGGACCTACGTAGAAAGAATGGACAAGGGCTTTATTGCGGGCGCAAGGGTCATTTCGCCAAAGAATGTCCAATCAAACCAAAGAGCAAACGAGGTCCTGTCCAGAAACTTGCAGCTAATGCACAAGTCGAGCCGGAAAAACTAAATCACCCAAGATGTAAAGAAGGGTTGCTCTTGGGTGTCACCGTGGACCCTTCAGTCTAGACATTTCAAACTGGGCATAAAAGTTCAAGTAAAGAAAAATAACTATTTCAAGAAGGCCCTCGTAGATTCTGGGGCTACCGGGAACTTTGTTGATGCCCAATTGGTCCGCGCATGGAGGATCCCATGTATCGAGAAGAAGACTCCAGAAATAATACAAGCAGTAGATGGAAAGCTCTTGACTGGAGGCCCAGTAACTTTTCAGACCGTTCCTTTGTCGGTGATCTGTGAGGGGAAGAACCAAAGAACCAAACATAAAGAGAAACTCATCCTTGACATGATCCATGCTCCTCAGTATGGAATTATCCTTGGCTTACCCTGGTGAACTCATCACAATCCTGAGATTAATTGGGCAGAACGGAAGGTCATGTTCTCTTCAGCTCTATGTAAAGAAAAATGTTTCCATACGTCTCAAGTAACCAAAGATTGCAACTCTTACATAGCCATTGCAACGGAGAAAGACGTAAAGTTGCCCAGACAATATTCATTCTATGAAGATGTATTCGATGAAAAAGAAGCAGAAACCTTGCCTCCTCATAGACCTTATGACTGTCAAATTGATCTAATCCCAGGTGCGATACTCCCCAGCTGTCGTGTATACGCCCTGCAGAACATGAAAATCAACATTTACAAAAGTATCTAGATCAATTCTTGGATAATGGTTTCATCTGCCCTTCTAAGTCTCCTGCAGCCTTTCCTTTGTTTTTTGTCCCTAAGGCGAATGGAGATCTTCGAACTTGTATTGACTATAGGGGCTTGAACGAGGTCACCATCAAGAATAAATACCCCTTGCCCCTGATTCCTGTCTTGCTGGAACAAGTAAAGAAAGCTAAAATCTACACTAAGCTCAATCTACAAGGTGCTTATCATTTAGTCAGAATGAGAGAGGGCGACGAATGGAAAATGGCGTTCAAGACAAGATATGGGGGGGTCATTTTGACCTCGGCGGTCTTTTGCCAAGACCGCAGAGGGACCGCTGTGCGGAAGACCGCAGTGTTGGCAGTTTGCCTGCTTGGCCTATTATGACCGTTGGCAGCTCTCCGTCCTTTTTCGGATGGAGAGCCGCCAACAGCCATACTGGCGGGCGGCGGGGAAGTGGTGGTGTTCTGTTGACGGTGTGGTGTCGGCAGAGCAGCCCCCATGGCTCCTGTCCCCTCCCAGAGGATCGTTGGACCAGGTAAGTCGATCGTCCGTGAGGGGAGGGGGTGGGGGAGTGTTGTGTGTTGTGTGCGTGCATGGGGGTGTGTGTATGTAGAGGGGGGTGTGAGTGCGTGTATGCTTGTGGGGGTGTTGTGTGTTTGGGAATGAGTGCGTGTATGTCTGTAGGTATGTCTGTATGGATGTGTGCGTGTATGTTTGATTGTGGGTGTGCGTGTCTGACTGTGTGTGTGGATGTTGGCATGTATGTCGGTGTGGGTGCGTGGATGTGTGTTGGTGGTGCCTGCGTGGGTGTCGGGAGTGCCTGAGTGCTGTGATGTTGGCGGTTGGGGTGGGGAGGGGGGTCTTGCCACCTTTGGTGGGTGGCAGGGGTGGTGGGGGGTGTAGGGGAGGGAGTCGAGGTTGGGGTGGGGGGTAGGGGAGACCACTATCAGTGCCAGGGAAGGAATTACCTGGCACTGATAGTGCTTACCGACATGGATTTCATGGCGGTTTCAAACCGCATGAAATCCATGACAGCCAGCCGGGTCCAA
The DNA here is from genome assembly GCF_031143425.1 of Pleurodeles waltl. Classification (NCBI taxonomy): domain Eukaryota; kingdom Metazoa; phylum Chordata; class Amphibia; order Caudata; family Salamandridae; genus Pleurodeles; species Pleurodeles waltl. The sequence continues at coordinate 793,616,134 of NC_090436.1, read as the reverse complement.
ATACCGCCGGCGGTATAGTGACGGCCACCAGGCTGGAGACCCTGGTCTCCAGCCCGGCGGGCGGAACGGAGAACCGGTGGATGACCATGGCGGTAACTGCCATGGTCATAATTTAAAAATAAAAGATCACCAGCCTGTTGGCGGTCTTACTGCCGCTTCTCTGCCTTCTGCCAGGGTCATAATGACCCCCATGGTCTCTTTGAATACACCGTCATGACTTTTGGTCTGTGTAATGCTCCAGCAGCATTTCAATTTTTCCTGAATGGCGTTCTTAGAGAGTATCTCAACATATTTGCAATAGTCTACATCGATAACATCTCGATCTACTCTGACAATGAAAACGAACATGAGCAACATGTCAAGAAAATTCTTGCAGCCCTTCGAAAGCACCATTTATATTGCAAATTAACCGAGTGTGAGTTTCATGTTACCACAGTTGAGTTTTTAGGGCTTATCCTTACCCCTCAAGGTATGGTCATGGCAGAAAAGAAAGTACAAGCTGTATCTGATTGGCCCACTCCAAAGACTGTTTGAGATGTACAATGTTTCCTGGGGTTTGCAAACTTTTACCGCAGGTTTATAAACCATTTCTCTCAAACAGTGGCCCCAATCACTAAGTTATTGAGAAAGAAAGAAACATTTGTATGGTCCCCAGAAGCTGATGAAGCCTTTTCAACTTTGAATGAAACTTTTTCCACTGCCCCAGTCTTGACTCACCCTGATGTGGATCGTCCATTCATAGTGGAAGCCGATGCCTCAGATGTGGCAATTGGTGCAGTCTTGTCACAACAAAGCAAAGACACTGGCCAACTTCATCCTGTAGCTTACATGTCTCGAAAGTTGAACAAATCCGAACAGAACTATGTCATTGCTGAAAAAGAGCTTCTGGCGATTCGTGACGCCTTTAAAGAATGGAGACATCATTTGTTGGGTGCCAAGTACACTGTCACAGTGTATACTGATCATCGCAATCTCCAGTTCATGAGTTCAGCCAGACTTTTGACTCCTCTGCAATTACGCTGGATGTTGTTTTTTCCTGAATTTGATTTTGTGGTAACTTTCCATCCTGGTAAAGACAATCGCAAAGCAGACGCCTTGTCCCGCCAAGAGTTTACCATGTTGCCTACAGTCCAACCCTCCAGAGCTATCATTGCTCCAGACAAAGTCCGATGCATCATAAAAACTTAAGATTTCTTTGAAGACATCCGTAATTCCTTCACCATTGAGAAATGGCAGACATGGGTTCAAGCAGATCCCAAAAGGTCAATCAAGCAAGGACTACCTTTCCATGACGCTCGCTTGTTCGTGCCCACTATCAAGCTTCGCAAGTTAGTATTTCATTGGTTGCATGTTATATCTACGGCAGGTCATCCAGGTACTCCTAAAACTCTTAAATTAATCCAACGCTACTTTTGGTGGCCTACTCTGACGAAAGACCTCAAAACAATGGTAAACAACTGCAAAGTCTGTGCTCGCATCAAGACAAGTCATTCAAAACCGAGAGGGTTGTTACATCCGCTCCCAACTCCATGTCGACCTTGGGAACACATCTCTTTAGACTTCATTACAGGACTACCAGTGGTTCAACAACATTCAGTAATCCTTGTGGTAGTAGATAGTCTCACGAAATATGGACATTTCATTGCCTGTAAGAAATTGTCCACCTCCAGCGAACTAGCAACCATCTTACTGAATAGAGTGGTCCGTTATCACGGGCTGCCAAAAAGGATTCTCTCCGATCGAGGGTCGCAATTTGCCTCCAATTTCTGGAAAACATGGTGCAGAACACTTCAAGTCACGTCCACACTATCTACTAACCATCATCCTCAAACAGATGGTCAAACTGAAAGGCTAAATCAGACATTGAAGCAATACCTGCGTGCTTACGCTGAGAAAGCACTTCATTCTTGGACATCAATGCTCTGGTTAGCTGAGTTAGCCTACAATAACTCATTTCACATCTCCACTGGTGTTACACCTCCCTTTTTGGCTTGTTTGGCTATCATCCTAACACCTTGCCCATCACGATCCCTCAAGAAATTTCTCTTACACCAGCTGTGTCGGAAACCATTCGACGCCTTCACCAAACCCAGAAATTGATTCAACAGCATTTAGAAAAAAACAAACAAAAATACAAAAAGCATTACGACAAGAAACATTGTGAGGAACCTCAGTATCAACCAGGTGATAAAGTGTGGCTTTCTACAAGACATATTGACTTCAAGAAAAAGCACATGTTTAATCCCAACAGTCCCTACACTGTCCTTCAGCAAATGAATCCTGTGACCTATAAACTGCAATTACCAAGGTCATTACGGATTCATCCAGTGTTTCACACTTCCCTCCTGAAAAAGGTAGTCCAGAAGGTCCGTCCTCATCCAGCTCCAGTTCTAGTACAGGGGGAAGTGGAATACGAAGTCAAAAAGGTGTTAGATTCCAAACTGAGAGGGCGTAACCTATGGTACTTAGGGGGTGATTTTAACCTTGGCGGACGGCGGAGGCCGTCCGCCAAGGTACCGCCGTGAAATGACCGCACCGCGGTCAAAAGACCGCGGCGGCCATTTAAACATTTCCTCTGGGCCGGCGGGCGCTCTCCGAAAGAGCGCCCGCCGGCCCAGAGGAAATACCCCTGCAACGAGGACGCCGGCTCAGAATTGAGCCGGCGTAGTTGCAGGGGTGCGACGGGTGCAGTTGCACCCGTCGCGTATTTCAGTGTCTGCAAGGCAGACACTGAAATACTTTGCGGGGCCCTCTTACGGGGGCCCCTGCCGTGCCCATGCCATTGGCATGGGCACGGCAGGGGCCCCCAGGGGCCCCGCGGCACCCCCTACCGCCATCCTGTTCATGGCGGGTTTCCCGCCATGAACAGGATGGCGGTAGGGGCTGTCAGAATCCTCATGGCGGCGGAGCGAAGGATTCCCCCGAGCAGCGGTAAGTCGGCGGGAGCCCGCCGACTTGCCGCTTCTGACCGCGGCTGAACCGCCGCGGTCAGAATGCTCGTGGGAGCACCGCCAGCCTGTTGGCGGTGCTCCCGTGGTCGGTGGCCAGAATGGCCCCCTTAATCTTGTGGAAAGGTTATGGCCCTGAAAGTAACTCATGGGTTTCCGCATCTGATGTTCATGCTCCGCTACTTGTGAGGCATTTTCATTGTCTCAATCCAGGCAAGCCAGGCCCTAGAGCGCGTCTGGGAGAGGGGAGTACTGTCAACATCAGGGCAGTGCACGCTCTACGGGCGACTGGAATGCAAAAACCGAACACTTATGAAATAACGCAATTCATGCAGCAGGAAGACCCCCAAAAGACATGCCTCTATAGTAAATGGGAGGACACAATGCAGTGAATTGTCCAGCCAAGCAAGAACTGCCCTCCAATATATCTGCAGCTGAGGGCAGCCCCACATCATATGGCAGAAATCATAGTCAAGGTGTGCAAGTCACAGGCATCCTCACGGGCCCCACTATATATGACTGCTAGTCTGTGTGGATTCAAATACATCATGTGGGGATAATTAAACTGGATGTATTTTAGACATGTATTCTGCAATGCTGTCTTTGGATACGCCAGCACCTGACCCAATTCCAGCTCTGTGAACTTGCAACCAAGTGCCACGGTCTGTTTGACCTTCTACAACCCAAGAGATTTCCAATTCATCCTATTAAGGGCCTTATAAAGCCAAGTCACCAGACGGCGGGCTGATGCCATTTTTACCAGCAACTGTAGTACTGCAGGAGTCTGGGGCTCCTCTCTTCTGTTGTCCCACAAGTCCTCAAACACCCTCGTCAATGCCTCATACATGAGAAATTGACAGGGAGGCGGGCCCATCTGCTCTCTCATCTGGTCCAGGGGGAGTAACACATCTATGTGAAAACAATCCACCTCTGTCACCAGACCTGATGCAGTCCACTCTGCCAGTTGGGCTGCCGTAAAGAAGGACAAGGGGTCCCGATGTGGGAGACCCACATCAGAAAGGCAGGGGCATAGAACGATGTCTCCCCAGTCCGCCGGACAAAGTAACACCAGTAGTTCAGGGCAGGAGCCGGTAGTGGCCTGAGCACGGGATCCGTACCATTGAGCAGAGAATTCTGGCCAGCAGAGTAGTAACACATTAATATAACCAAACCTCTGATAAATGAATGATGTCATTAGTACAGAAATGGTTCTTTCCCCCACAGCAGGGGACTGAAAATAATCCATAGGTCACCTACTAAACATGCAGTTTTTTGATTCTGCATGTTAGCTATTGATTTAACCTGCCCTCAATAAAGTACAGATTTCAATCTCAATCATTCACATAGATATTCTTGTCAATGCAGTAGAACGGTGACAATTTTGAATGTTGTTCTATCTTGATAGGCCTGAGCGCCGCTGCATTCATTGTACCACCTAACCCTCACCCAATTGCAGGCAGTGCATACCTGCTCACTCACACATGCGTGTCAAAGGGTAGGAGATGGCTTCAGAAACTGCTGTAGTGGGAAAGAACATCAAGACTGTGGCCACTGTGAGGGGTGCCACACAGCAAAAGCTTCCAGGAAACAGTGACACGATACACGGAGTTTGAAACCACTGACATTTCAGCTCTAACTTAATTGTGCTGGTCTCTTTGTTGGGGCCACATCCTTTCTCTCACACACCATGCCAGTGAATCTGACACCAATTAGCAATCAGGGAAAGGCTTATAAATAGGCACAGCCATAAAACGGTGGTATCTCAGAAACGACCTAAGACTTCTCCTGTTTGACCACATATGCCACCTTAACTGTTTACATATTGATTCTTTGCAGTGACCTTATATAGGGAGAGTTCACTTGATTCCTGTTCCTCTGTGCTTTCTCCTTCTCTCCTGCTCCGTCATAATTGGACGTGTTCCCTTCCAATTCAGTGAAGCTATTCTTTTGAGGTTTCCACTGACTGGCTTCACTTACTTCTGCTTTCTATCGTTCACCAGAGGGATTTCCCACCATTTTGAAACTGCTGCAGATTCAGATTATAAGAACTAATACATTCTGGTCCAGGTAATTCATTTGGGAAGTCTAGACGTTGGGTAGGGAGTGAGTTATCAGGAACACAAAGTCACATTTTACCATTAGGACTACTAACTAATGCTCCCCTTGTCACGTTTCAGCCACTTAGATATCACAACTATCTATTTCCTTACCCCAGAGGTGGGAGGGGGTTACAGTGGGGCAGCAGACCCTTAGCTGTCCATTGTGATATACTGAGTGAGCAGTTTTCCCTTCAAGGCTTAGGGAGAACTTCAGATCCACCGCTGAGGAAACAACTGTCCCTAGCTGCCAGAAACAAATACCCGTTTTTCAACTATCATGGCATTTCTTCTTTTGCAGTTTATTGTCACCAGGTTTATTGTCCCTCAAGGTTTGGCTGGTCTGGAGCTCAAGGATAAATTAAAGAAGCACAATCCTGACTACCATCCAGTCCAACTCCCAGCACCTTCCTCCTAAAAAGGAATCTTAAAACCTAATGATTTCAGAGTCCTTCACATCCTCATGTGAATCGCTTTGAAATGAATCAGTCAGGTGGCCCCTGAGCCATGATAAGAAAGGTTACTAACTCAGAAGATTTGAGAATTTGCAGTGCTTACAATTCTGCTTCTTTCAGCAAGCTGGAATGGGACACATCATTCTAGGCAACAAGGTTTGTAGAATTACCCCAGCTAATCAATGGAGACATTTAGATGTAAAAACACCAAGAAACATTACAAAATGGCTAGCAACAAAGTATATTTACTGCCTTAGGGCCTATTTACCAGTACGGCGGTCCATGGACCAACGCAACCTTGGGGTTCCAACTGCTAAATTACGATGTGGGCGGTCGAAACGCCAGCACATCGCCGCCACGATCAGAGATCCTGACGGTTTGGCGGCGGTGCAAGTCATGGTCAGCCACAGCGGTGCCAAGTTCGGCACCACTGTGCTGATTACGACTTGCCCTTCCACCGGCCTTTCCATGGTGGGGACCCTGCCAGGGAAAGGTAGATGGAAAGGAAGGGGTGAAGCCACAGGGGGTCCCTGCACTGCCCATGCCCTTAGGCAGTGCAAGGGCCCCCCTGTCAGCAGCCTCAGAATGCGCACTGTCTGCCATTGCAGACAGTGCACATTCTGAGGGGGCTGGGGGCACGGCTGTGCCACGGCATTGGCCTCAGGTCTTCCTGAGAGCCGAGGCCAATGCTGCCACACTGTTTCCGCTGGCCAGCATGGTGGAAACATCATACCACAGCAGTGGGGAGGCTGCCAGCTTGGTGGCCGCCTGCCCGCCGCCATATTGGAGGTCTGATGTTCCAACCACCAGGCTCCTAATCTGTCCCTTAGTCTTACAGTAAGAAATTCAAGAAAAGTTGTGGAAATCTATAGGAATGCACACATTTGCCAACTACTTTTCAATCATTTTCAAACCACAATTAAATGATTGTAATATATTCTGAGGTCGAAGTGGGAGGTGACTATTAAGATGATATTCACAAAATTGTTTTCATTTTATAAGAATGGTTCCTACAATTTTCATTTCAGGGCTGAGGAGGGGCAGGAGTGTCTTTGAGTGTTGTGGGCAGGGAGGAGCCAAAAGAAGTGAAAGAATAATAATGCCACAATCATCACCCTGCTCGCTGTGGTGCCTGATTTCGATGTGAGCAAATTGAGAGGGGTAGGTTGAGGTGGAGTGGGGTAGGTTAGTGGAGACACTGCATTGCTGTAGTTATAAGCAGCCATTAGTGCCAAAGCATTGTCAGTTGCAAAAATACACATAGAACATTTTTTATAGTTAGCTTGCTAAAGAGGGGACATGAGCAGAAGTACTCACTTAGCAAGATAGTATGAGAATCCCTCTTTTTTGGTGGTCCCTAGCCCCTCCAATCAAAATTGTGACTTTAGCCTAGAAAGTGAAAGTAGACTGAAATCGTCCACCCCTTCCTCTGAGTTGTACATAGAATAGTGCTTAAAATCTGCCAGACCTGTTAGACAATCTGTTTCTGTTACTTTATAACACTTAGGATTTGTTATGTGCTACTCTTCCGCGAATCATACGACTAGGAATTCCAATTATAATGTGGAACACCTCAACAATTAGTGAATAAACGATACATCCCACACATTGCTCAACACACATTACTAATGCTTAGTTTAAAATGACCTATTTGCCATGGATCATCATATTATTATTATTATTTAGTTTTCTCTCAAGTCCTGTGAGAGCGTGCATAATTGTGGACCAGAAGACATTCAGTTTACTACCCCCAACCAATAGCATGCATCCCAGCAACCTCTGTCTCTCACTTACCCATCCCTTATTAGGGTGACTTCATATCCTTTTCCTTCCTTGGTAATTCTATTATGGAGACTGAGGCTTAAAAGATTGGAAACCCATATCTGTAAAAAAAAAGCTGAAGAAAGTCCTTTTCTTCGTGGCCCTGCAGAAATATTACTTCTTGTTACATTAACCCCCTTTAGCTACAGAAGACAAACTTGTTACGCGAGCATCCTGCAGAGCTGTCACTGCTAATATTCAACAAGTAAAATCGAAAGAAAACTTTAGTTGAAGAAATATAGAACACGTGTCAAATTCGCACACAAAACATACCATCAGCGTGCACAAAAACCACAAACTGTAATTCATTTTGAAAGCCTTAGTTTTTATTCTCAATGCACTTATACTAATAGAATCAGGCAGAAAAAACACCATACAGTGCACATACACTGTCTATGTTCAGACGCATCAAAGCCTGTAAAGCATATATATCATTGTCAAGCACCGTGAAAGATTGGTGCATATGAAAAACAGATGTTGTGTGGAAGCTCTGCTTATCTAGAGGGCAAGAACTAAGACCTCGCATAGGGGCACAGAAGTGAAAATTATCCTTCATCTGAAATAGATCTTTCTTCCATCCGTTTGAATATCTCTCTCTCTCTCTGCCACCCTATCTTTGTGAGAGGTGAGAGAGAAAGATGCGGAGATGGGAGGGATAAAGGAAGAAAAGGAGAGGGTGAGAGGAGGAGGGGAGAGGTAGAGGGGGTCAGTGTCAGGAGAGACAGGAAGGAGAGAAAGATACGAGAAAAGGGGACTTTGGGACAAAAAAGAGACAGAGAGATATGGAAGGGCCATGGAGAGCAAGTTCTTTTAGGATGTACAGCTCGGAGGCCACACGTTCTAATCTCAGGTTGAAACCTAGGAGGGTACATGCACCTACGGTTGATCCTGAAGAACAGAGATTAAGGGGGTGATTCTGACTGCGGCGGACGGCGGTCGCCGCCCGCCAAGCGGTTCCCGACGAAAGACCGCTCCGCGGTCAAAAGACCGCAACGGTCATTCTGGCTTTCCCACTGGGCCGGCGGGCGACCGCCGAAAGTCCGCCCGCCAGCCCAGCGGGAAACACCCTTCCCACGAGGACGCCGGCTCAGAATGGAGCCGGCGGAGTGGGAAGGTGCGACGGGTGCAGTTGCACCCGTCGCAAATTTCGCAGACACTGAAATTCTTCGTGGGGCCCTCTTACGGGGGCCCCTGCAGTGCCCATGCCTTTGGCATGGGCACTGCAGGGGCCCCCAGGTGCCCCGCAGCGCCCCCTACCGCCATCCTGTTCCTGGCGGGAGAACCGCCAGGAACCGGATGGCGGTAGGGGGTGTCAGAATCCCCATGGCGGCGGAGCGCGCTCCGCCGCCATGGAGGATTCTCAAGGGCAGCGGGAAGTCGGCGGTACACCGCCGACTTTCCGTTTCTGGCCGCGGCTGAACCGCCACGGTCAGAATGCCCAGCGGTGCACCGCCAGCCTGTTGGCGGTGCTACCGCCGACCTCCGCCATGGCGGTAATTACCGCCAGGGTCAGAATGACCCCCTAAATTTTGAATGGTAAAGGATCTATGTAATAGTTTTGTTTGTGACACATTGCCTACAGGTTCCAGTCATAGTGAGATAACTACCTCTAGACAAACATTGACTAATTCTGTGATCAGTGTGTTAATATCAGCAATCTATGATTTGCAAAACAACTAAAAATATGTTCAATTATTTGAGTGTATAGTTGAAGAAAGCCTTTTGCTTAAAGTTAGCGTAGGTGAGAAGCGCGGAAAATAATGAAAGCATATTTAGACCATTTCGACCAAGTCACTGACTTCGCCCTTACATGCACATACCCCGAAGAGTAACCTAAATTGTACGGAGGATTGTAATTCCTACAATTATTTCCATATGCTTTGAACACAAAGTAAACTTTTGTTGTGGAAAATATAGTAAACTAAAATGCTTTATATGGTTTACCCTACCAGATCATGCCATGTCAGCTCAGCCTTTGTCAGGTCATGCTATGTTAGATTATGCCATATAATGTAATGTTATGTTATGTTCTGTTATGTTATGTTATGTTATGTTTCGTCATGTCATGCTGTTATGTAATGTTGTTCTTGTAAAGCACACTACTGCTCTTGTGAGCTTTCACTATGGAAAGAAATACAAAGGATGTCATTCTGAGCACCCAGGCTCATATTTATCAAAGTTTTTCCCAGAAGGGGATGCAAAGATAATCCAAAACCTAAACGAGATTTATCAACCCACATTAGGCCAGCTTGAGACGTCCTGCATGACATGCTAAATCTAGAGCAAGGCAACGCAGCACAAGTCGCTGCCTTGTGTTACTCTGCAGCAGAGAGGTGTGCCATTGGTGGAGTGTGGGTGTTCTCACGCATCCATCCATGCATTCAGAAACATCATCAGATTTACCAGCACTGGGAGACCTGGGAATGTGTCAGAACTGTACACCTCCCCACCAGAGACCCAACAAGTAAAAATTCCTTTATTTCTCCTTGTTTCCTCTTTCTCTTCTCAGTGTGTAGCATTCTGCTCACTGAGAAAGAGGAAAATGCCTCTGAGGATTGTTTTGGTGCAGGAAGGTCCTCCTTCTTGCACAAAAACAATCCTACCTGTAATGCGGGCACCCATAGAGCAAGGGTGCCTGCATTGGCACTAGGCAGCAGTTTGTGTGCCACCGCACGTGTCCCAGCTGGTGCAAACAGACCTTTGACGCTGCAACCATATGACCATATTCGGTTACGATGCCTAAAGTGGAGACTATGGGGCTTGAGTTCGACAGTGACCTATAGAGGGAGGCCATCGCCAAGATGGGGGGAGTGGATGGGGGTGATGCATTTGACCCCTTTCTGGAACTTTATTGACATTGATTTTCTGCTCCATTTTACCTCATGTATATGGTAAAACATTGGACACTGTGGTACGATATTGCGATAAAAATGAAGCCTAAGGTCCTGCCTAGCGTAGCTTGTTGATATGACGTGAACATGAATTTAGCTTTTTGTATGCTGTCATAGTAATGGTCATGGTCATTCAATAGAAGCATAAGTGGTATCTTATAGCAAACCATCATATTCCCGAACTACCACAAGTGGTAAGCAGATTAAATTATTTAATTCTCCACTTCTTTTGGAATGGTCTATTGAGTGTACTCACATACAAGAACCAACATAAAGGAGATCTTGTGAGGTTAGGCTTGAGTGAGTGAGATGTCAACAATGGCAAACCTTGGTTGCTCGTACGTCTAGACACTCTGAGGGTCATTCTGACCCTGGCCTGGTGGGAACCGCCAAATGGCCGCTCCGCGGTCAGAAGACCGCGGATGCCATTCTGGCTTTCCCGCTGGGCCGGCGGGTGACCGCCAAAAGAGCGCCCGCCGGCCCAGCGGGAAAGGCCCTGCAACAAGGAAGCCGGCTCTGAATGGAGCCGGCGGAGTTGCAGGGGTGCGACGGGTGCATTTGCACCCATCGCGATTTTCACTGTCTTCTAAGCAGACAGTGAAAATCTTTATGGGGCCCTGTTAGGGGGCCCCACGACACCCATTCCCGCCATCCTGTTCCTGGCGGTAAAAACCGCCAGAAACAGGATGGCGGGAAGGGGGTCGAATCTCCATGGCGGCGCTGCTTGCAGCGCCGCCATGGAGATTCAGCCCATGCAGGGGAAATCCGGCGGGAAACCGCTGGATCCCCTTTTCTGACCGCGACTTTACCGCCGCGGTCAGAATGGGCTGGGAAGCACCGCCAGCCTGTTGGCGGTGCTTCCGTGGTCCCCGGCCCTGGCGGTCTTGGACCGCCAGGGTCGGAACGACCCCCTCTGTGTGACATTGCTAACCAACAAAAACAAGACCAGACCTAGGAAGTCTACCTGCCTGGCATGAACCATGGATAGCAAGGAGTTTCATGAAAGTCAAACAAGGCATCAAAGGCAGCCCTGTACAATGGTGCATGAGCTCCACATTACTAGTAGACTGCTGTACCAAAGAGTTCAAATGTCCTAATGTCCTGAACAGTTTCAATGGTGAATTAGAAGCCACAATTGCTTACGAATCAAAGTTAGCCAATAAACGAGGTAGTGGGAGTTACCACTATCACAACAAACTGCTGTGTGCATCAACAGCAAAAGCAGATCATATCTACAGTATTATCCTCTTGCACCATCTCTCTTCTGGTGCTCGGTCTTTAGAATAAAATAAGGATGCCTGGGCAACACCTAAAAATTAAAAGGAAAAGGCTCTCATTGTCAGACGGGCACACTATCACTGTGTTCCACCACCACGTAAAGCCACTTTGATGCAGTCCCATTATCACACCGAGAACGGCCTAGTAGCATTAGGCACCACTATCTGCTGTAGACACCGCTGCTCCGAATCACTTTACCTGAGCCTAAAAAAATCTCTCCTCTGCAATTGGTGGTGAAACATGACAAACCATGCATTTTATGAGAAGCTCTCGTACACCATCTCAAAACTCTAGAAATCACGACACTAGGACCCAGGCAACACCCAAGTCGCCTTCAAGACCATAAGTCTCACCAACAAATGCATTCATGGAGAGGTCCTAATGTACCAAAGTAATAAAATCCAGTAATACCTCCAAGGGCCTGTTTGGGATCATCCAGCTAAAATCTCCTGCTATCACTTGAACAACCTACAGCTCAAAAGAAGGCAGATGATACAGTCTAAATGTGCCAGCCATGGGACACACTTCTGATTACCACTCACGTCTCTAGAAAAAAAATCAAGCCTAATTTTTGCAGGCGTCTGGTCTGCCACAAAGCGTAATAAGGCAATGCTCCTGCCAAAGGCCCGAGCTTCACTGTATGAATTATTAATTTATTTGGGTGGTTTATTTCAATTTTATGCCCTATACAATTCTATTCAGTCAGTAATTGCAGAACACAGGAAAGGGAACACCTACTACACCGCAGGTCATTAATGTGGAATATTAGATATACCACAAATTACCCCCACCTATACCAACTTGTTTCTATATCATTTCATGCCACACCTTTTCAGTTTCTAACCACAGTTAATAACAGGTATTACTGTCACACAGCTTAATGCTGTGCAATTTACTAGTATCGGAAGGCTGAATTGGCTGTGCTGGAATCCAATTACCTGTCCTGCAGATCACCTTGTGTCTCAGTTGCAAATATGTAATTCCTTAAGTCATCCTCTCGCAGCAGTTAGACAGAAAAACACAAAGGGGCATATTTACAAGCCCCTAGTGCCTTCCTGCATCACATTTGCATCAGTTTTTTATGCTATGTGGCGTTAGGAAGGCTTTTTGCTGCACCATGTTTACAAAAAGTGGCACAATGCTCACCTTGCACCACTTTGTACCCCCTTGCACCACATTATGCCTGCGCCAGACATAATGTATGCAAGGGGGTGTTCCAGTGCTAGGAGGCCCTCAAGAATGGCGCAGTGAAATCTACAAGATTTCACTGCGCCATTTTTGGTGTCATTTTTATCACCTGCTCAAAGCGGGCGTTAAAATGACACACCCATAGAAACCTATGGACCTCCTTGCACTTTGCTGCACTAGCATCAACATTTGTGACGCTAGTGCACCAAAGCGTGACAATAGCGCCCAAAAAGTTAACGTTATTGGCCTAAGACCTCCATGGTGTACCGTATTGTAAATACAGCACAACCACTGTGTTGTTAGGTGGGGCAGGGGTGACGCAAGAAAACTGGCACATTAGCACTGATGCGCCAGTTCCTTGTAAATATGCCCCTGAGTGCCAGTGCAAAATGTCCAGCGAACGAAGGGTACCTATATTCCTGCTCTTTAATGTATTTTGCAAAAATTTAATTTTAGAGCACATGCCTGCTTTTGATATTCTTTTTTTAATCCGAATTGAAAATCCAATTAATGAGTATAATGTAAATATGAAAAGTCCTAAGTAGAACAAATATAGAGAACTAAAGTTAGCAATACTATTAACTTTCCCGTTGCATCCTAACAGCTGTGGCCCCCTGGAGCTCAAGAATGAGTCCTCATCGGCCTTCCACACAGGAACACTGCTGTTAGGGCAGAAACCACAGATAGGTTTTCACAGCTCTTGCTGACTCTGGCATTTAGGAAATGACTCCAAGTTTATGGCATCCTTTTCACCTGCACCTTCTCTGCGAACATGGGCTATAGAGACGGAGCTGAGACTTCAGGATCTCGTTCAAATCCCAGATTCTGTCGTTGACTAAAATCTTGTGATGCTGAGCAAATCACTTAATCTGTGTCTGTCTGTAAAATATGTAGACTTTAATGAAATACAGTTGTAAATGTGCAATTTAAATATGTAAACCCCACTTGATATACATGATCTTGTATTCACGATCTTCTAATTAGTGTACAGTGCTACATTGTTTGTTAGCTAGGTTTGTAATTGTATTTATGCTATATAAGTGTCAATAGATTCATACAGCCCTGAAACCCAATCTTTTCTAAGATAGAAAACTTAATATAGGTTGTAGGTGTGCGGCCAGCAAGTGAGGGCTCTCCACAGAGTGTAGCACTCTGTGTTTTACAACTCACGCTATCAATCTATCTAAAAAAATAAAGTTCTTCAATATGCAGAGCCCTGGGTAAGGCCAAGAACTTAATTCAGCAACGTGCTGTTATGGAAAATTCCTTGAATCCTGGTGGAAGTGCAGAATCTAGAAGAATTTCCTCTGCAGTAAAAATAGTAAGGAGCAAATAATTCACAAGTGGATTCTCCTCCGGATTTGGCACTTCCTTCAGAAATCACTTGATCTTCCATTAACACCTTAGGCGAAGTCAGGCCAAAAATCTGTAATGAGCAAGCTGCTAGGGAAACAACGTTTTTATCCACTGGAAAGACAGAAGCAAATTTGTACATCAAGCTGCACAGAAAATATGTAATTGATTGCCTCGTGTTGAGATGACATGTATATCGGAATTACAAGATCTGATGATATAGAGTGTTACACCCAGACACTTTGCTTACTCCTTGAAGGAGTGATTCCTGGTTGAACCTCGTTGGGAAAATAAGAATTACTTAGGAATCAAATGCACTATGGATCATGTCTGGTCATACCACATTTTTAAGAGTGCCTACTGGATTCTACTCAGGATGCCATGATATTTCGCTTGCTTTCACCCCTTCCTGTCCCCCATTGTTCCGGACGACTGCACAGCTGGAAAGCTGGGGTGAGAGATACTGATTAACAAAAGGGGGACTCGTAATGAGGGCTATAGTGTTCAGTGTAATTTTAATGGTTGGCTCAGAAATTGGCATCCTATGATTCATGTAGAGCCGTTGATTGCTGGAGTTTTCACAAGTGTAATCCTGACAGTATTTTACAGGGGGGTTAAGTATTCATAGCAAAGAGGAAGAGGACTGGTAAGAGAATGACTTGTTTCTCAGAGCCTGATTCACAAAACGTTTTGGACTCCTGGGTTTCACCTTGGCTGGTATGATTTAGATACATGCTTGCAAAAACAAATCTGAATTCTCAAAATCGGGATTTTCAGAGTTTTCTGGCTGCCATATCCCACAGTTACTGGAAACATCCTCTAGCATAGTGGTGTATTTCAGATTAGTATGTGTAGCCAGAGACTGTTTTGGCATGGGTTAATTGAGCAAAGTCCAGGGCCCCCACCTTGAAAAAGGAGCCCTGATTAACTGATTCTTTATCTCAACTTTTCTCCTTCTCTAAAAGTTAATCTATGTTATGCTCCTTCTCTACCTATCCATGCCTCATCACTCTCTGCTTTTCTATTTCTCTTTTTCTCCCATGTCTCTCTCTCCTCCCTACCTTACTCATCCCCTTACCCCCACCCTCCAATATACTCGTACCTCCCTCCCTTTATATTATCTTTCTCTACCTCTCCCCTTTTTATACGTTACGTTTTTCCACTTCACACCTCTCTCCACTTCTATATCTTGTTGAAGCTCGTATCTCTCCACTTCACCAATTACTAAATCCACTTTCTTTTCTATTTGTCTACCTCACCTTCAGTACACCTCTCTTTTCACCTTCTCCCTCTGTCTCTCAGAACCCCTCCTCACTCTCTTCTACTTTCTGTGCTTAATCTACATCGCTAGCACTGATTACATTTATGGAGTGCCTGAAACAGAAGAGATCTGCTGAACATAACATTTGGAATCATGCAATGGCAAACTAGAACAAATACCGAGGGGATGCATGGCTGAAATTCGACAGTTTGTGGTCAGTAATAATATAGAGAAAACAGAGCTAAGAAGCAATAGGGGATTACAAACAGAAAGAAAGTATAGTTTGCTGATTCAGATTGGAGGGCTCTTTTTATTGTCGTCTCTGTGAGGTGAACACTCAGATTACTTACTTCTGTAGGAAGTATCCATTGAAGACAAACATCTTCAGTTTCCTCATGAATTGGAAGAGTGAAAGCATTTTTTACTTCTCTTTTGGGACTGTGGTGCCCCAGGGGATGTGCAATGTTATATGTGGTACACAATCATTATGCTTCCTTACAACCTCTTTTCCCCTGTGTCTGCATCTGTAATACAGTGTGTGTTCAATGGCCTGCCCTCATTTGCAAAGGGCCACTGTTAGACCTGGCATCCTTGGCGTGGTTTCCCTTGACTTTTTGCCTTCTGATTTCCCGTTTTACTGACTTCGTTTTCACTCGCATTAGGACTATGGACACTTTACCACTGCAAGTTAACCCACTAATACTTCCTTTTTAATACATATAAGTCATCCGTAAGGTAGGCCCTGGACAGCCCCAAGGGCAGGGTGCAGTGTATTTATAAAGTTGGATATGCACTTTTAAGGCTTACATGTCCAATTAGTAAAAAACTAAAATTCATTGTTCACTATTGCAAGGCCTATATCTCCCATGGGTTAACATTGGGATTGCCTTATTACCTTTTATATGTGTAATTTCCAATTGGGACCAGATAGCTATTTCGAGATAGGTGTCTCTGGCCTCATAATTTAAAATAACTTATGGTAAAGTTGAATTTTAAGTTGCAAGTCTGAAATGCTACTTTTAGAAAGCTGGTGTTTTCTTACTTCAGCTATTCTGTTCCTCTGTCTGTCTCTGAATACACATCTGGGTGGGTGATAGCTGGGCTCTTGTGCATTCCCTCCAGACAGCCCTGCACAAAGAGAGCTGATGTGTGCCACTTACATCCTGTTGGCCCATTACAATGCTAATGGGTCTTCCTGGTCTGGATGGTAGGGAGGAGCAGACACTTGCACCTGAATAGGGTTGTGCCTGTCCCCAGAGCCCCATGCAGAGTGTCCGGGGCCAGGGAAGGAAGGGCAGGGAGGGATCTTGTGCACTTCAAAGGTCTCTCTTTGAAGTCTTCCCCACTTCAAAGGCACCCCTGGCTATAAGTACTGGACCCCACACCCCACCAAATCACATCTGGACCTATGGGGCATTCTGCTAGGAAGAAGAACTGCTTTGCTGCTGACAGGAATGTCAATCTGCTGGGCTCTGCTGGAATTTGCTGGACTCCTGCTTTGCTATGCCTACCCTGCGGCCTGATGCCTCCTTGCCTGGGAGTGAGAAGGAATGGACCTGCATCTCTACATCCCCAGATCCAAAGTGACGTCAAGGGCTTGCTGGCTTGCCTTCTGTAATGCAGTCTCAGGGACATCAAAGACTGATTGTATCTTCCCTACAGCACCTGGACTCTGCAACCTGTGAGTCCAGCCCTGCAAAGTGATGCCAATCCAGTCCTAGGCCCTTGGAAGTGTGTTTTTCTGTGCTGCAACCCTCAATATCACTGCATTGTCGCTGTTGTGCCACCACATCCCTCCTTGACGCCGACACACTGCGGCTGAAGTTGAGGACGAGGGCTTCGCATCACTGACTGCACATCTCAGGATTGATGCATCACCATCAACCCGGCTCATCGCTGGCTGCGCAACTCGACAATAACACATCGCCTTCATTGCAAGGGGTTCAATGCGGCACCTTGAGGACACCGCATTGACAACTGAGTGGCTTGACTATGATGCATTCCTCAACGGTGAAGCAACCCTTCATCCAAGGTACTGTTTTAATATGACAAGGTTGGTCCCTGTATCTGGCCCGTGCTTCATCGCAGTTGGGCTGAACTTTGGACTCACCCCAGTCTAGCGTGACCACTGCCTACTCTTAAAAATGTGACCTACTTGACCACTGCCTACTCTTAAAATAACAATTTTTTTGTCAACATTCACAAAGGGAAAGGAATCCCCTTTTCCGTTTACAAACGTCTTATCACTACCTTTAGATAGTCATTAAAACATTAATGTTTTGTGGCCGGAATTCGGTTGTGAAACATTTATGCATCCCAATGCCAATCCGAATTCGGAAAGAACGCCTTAAACTCACCCCTTCCAAATACTGATTCGCTATGTAGTCCCGATCCCAATTTGTGTGTTACTGAATCACAATTGGAGTGATTACACACCAAAGGACCTTTTGGCAATCACAAATGGCACAATTCTTCTAGTAGAACCTTTTGCTATCGCAAAAAGCCTTTGTACATGTAGCCCTAAGTTAGCAAACGGGTCAGTGGGCAGCAAGTGAACGAGCAAGGAGGTGACAGTGGGCGAGTGAGTGATAAAATGTATGAGACAGTGCATACATGTGTTATTGTAAATGAACGAGTAAGTGATCGAATGACAGTAGGTGACTGAGTGATTAAATTAGTGAGTGGAGTGTGAGAGTGCGTGAAGGAATGAGTGAGTAAGTGAACTGGTCTATACAAACTGCAGAGCGGACCTGTGCGGCACAATATTTTTGACAATCTTTAGTATAAAAGCAAAGATTTGTTAGATTACAGTGCAGCCAAAGAATGCCCAGGAGACTTCAGCAGGGGCTTTACTGTGCTTTTCAGGCTTCTAGCAGCTGATGGACCGCCCGACTGTGAGACAACTGCATGGCAAGCCACAGTTGTGTGGATTGTTAGCTTCTCGTAGCAGCCTTTGGCCACTGAGGGTAAATGTCCAAATGTGAATGTCAGCATATTTTCTAAATCCAGTAATGGAGCGGGTAATTACTTGAAAGGCAGGCGAAGCACGTAGCGAAGCCCGTCCTGTGGACCTCTAAGCGCCGAGAGGCCCAGAGGTGAAACACGATATCTTTACAAATGCGCTTGGATTGCTACTAAAAGCATACTTGGAGCTCGAAGAAGAGCTTCCGCCAGCAAGGCAGGGTGGGAGGATAGGTATGCAGCATGTCAGGCCCTCCGAACAAGGATATATTTCACTGGAACAGGTGCTTTCCCAGCAGACCCGACAATATGAACAGGCTGTGCCTTGACTGTGATGAAAAGTGCCAAGCATACTTCTGTTTTTTTCTCTCCCAGAAGAGATCTGTTTTGTACCCCCATAAATGATTGTTCTGTTCTTTCACTGGTCTTGCAACATTTGTGACAATGTTGGTAATTACGAGGATTAGTGTGCACGGTGGCGTGAACATACAAAACATTCTTCCGGTGTTTTCACATGAAGAACCAGGCTATTGTTACAGGAGCCGCACAAAGAAGAGGCCTTCAGGACACAAGTTGCACCATTTTCAACTGGGCTGGTGCATGAATTGCCCGTACTCGAGGTGATGTGATCATTTGCTACACTGGTGTTTTAACACACCTAGGCCCATATTTATACTTTTTGACGCAAACCAGAGCCGGAGCAAGTTTGTGTAATTTTTTTTACCGCCGGCTAACGCCATTCCTACGCACCATGTGGGCGCCTTATTTAAGGATTGACGTTAGCCAGCACTGCGGGCTGGTCAGAGTAAAAAAAAAAGACTCAAACCAGGCAGCGCTGGCGTAGGGGAAAATGGGGGTTGTGCGTCAAAAAATGGTGCAAGTCAGGTTTGAATAAAAAATCATGGCTCAAACCGGACTTGCGCCATTTTGTGATGCACAACCCCCATTGAAATTACTCCTGTCTTAGCAAAGACAGGAGTCATGCCTCCTTGCCCAATGGCTGTGCCCAGGGGACTTCTGTCCCCTGGGCATGGCCATTGGGCACAGTGGCATGTAGGTGGGCCCAAATTAGGCCCCCCTATGCCACTTTAAAAAAAGAAAAAAATAATACTTACCTCAACCTACCTGTACTTACCTGGGATGGGTCCCCCCCATCCATGGGTGTCCTCCAGGGGTGGGCGAGGGTGGCAGGGGGTGTCCCTGGGGGCAGGGAAGGGTACCTCTGGACTGCTTCCATGGTCAGAGAACATGGAAGTGAGCCCACAGGTCCCTTAACGCCTGCCCTGACCCAGGCGTTAAAAAATGGCGCACATCAGGCTGTGCACCGTTATTACGGCCCACCCCATTCTGTGCGTCAAAATGACGCTGGAGTATAAATAAGGCGCACAGGCCTTAAAGTCATTTTTTGGGCGGGAACGCCTACCTTGCATGTCATTAACACAAGGCGGTTTCCCGCATCCAAAAAATGACGCACACGGAGTAATTTTGACGTCCGCGGGGTCGGGCGTCATAGTATAAATATGGTGCACGGTTTGTGCCGAATGTGCGTCAACATTTTTTACGCACATTCGACGCAAAGGGAGTATTAATATGCCTCCTAGGGTCTAGCTAGCACCTCCCGTTGGTGGCTCCCCTGGTGATTGCCTAGAATCTCCTTCTAAGATACGGTGAGGCTCATACTTCTGAATGGGTAGTGGTGCAGTTGAGCACTAGCCGTTAATTAAGAGTCATGGTTTTGAGTGGATTGGGGCTTTCCTTGCACTAATAAGGCACAATATATTTCTGCCCTATGATGGCTCACCATACCATTCCTATCTCAAGGATACCTGATATACTAGTGCTCTTAGCAACGTGGATAAATAGGGCATTTCTGTTGTCTTTTCCACTGTTTTATGCAGAATGGAAAGGAGAGGGGGACACGCAATCACCAAAAAAGCAGGAGTCTCTGGCTGTGTCCCTTTTCACATGCTACTAACACATGTTGAACAACAAATCTTGGAGTAAAACGGCACGCTAATGTGTTGTACAACTTCAGTGCATCCCGAGCAACCCAAGAGGGGCCGAAAGCCGTCATCTAACAGGGACCACTGAGGCCTCACAGAATAACCTCTAGAGTTAGGCATAGTTGGCGTAGAAATGTCTTGCAATCTAAGATCAGTTTTGAAGATCCTGTGGGGAAGGAGGGCACTGGTCAGTTTTTTCAAAGGCTCTCTTTTGTATGGCCTTATTACTTTCTGTCTGGGCCTGATCACTTTTTGCTGTCAATCCATGTCCGCACTTCCAGTCAGTGTCATTCACTGATTTCCCTCCCACCCTTATCTGTTTGCCTTCAATTTAAGATTGAAGATCTGCTCCTTGAGATGACTCCTACATTGAAAGCAATAAACACAGCATGACAAAACATTACAAAAATGTGCATATCATAAAATAACACAAAGCTACTGAGCAGTGCTTAATTTGAGACAGTGGTTTCTGGTCCTCAGCACCGGCACTTAATTGCCAGCACCGGAACTCATGATAGTGCCACATGCTGGCACTGTTTGTGTAATTAAAAGATGAGCAGAACAACAGTTGTTTATTAAATCAATCTATTTAAAAAAAAAAAACAATACCTGCCACCCAAGCCATTCTTATAGCTTTGGGGGCCTCGAACAGCGTAAATTGTCACACTTGCACCAGTGTGATGGTTAGTAATTTTGTAAGTACTGTCAGTGGCAACGTGAGGTGCAAGCAAGGGGGCCTCTTGACGAAGGCCCAGGTACTTATTTTTTTTTTTTTTTAATTAAGTAGAGCTAATCATCCTCTGTTTCCACAGAAAGGGCTCCTTACGTCCTCTGTACCGTTTTAGAAATAATTTATATTCTACTTTGCACAACCTTTAACGTTCTACATCCCACCCTAGAGCACTTAAATTCCATCCATCAATTTTGATGACGCTGATTTTCATTTAACAAAATGTGTGCTACAAATTATGAACATTTCTGCACTAAAGAAAGTGCTGCACTTGACTGAACTGTATTTTCCTCTGTTTGGCTAAACTAGGCCCAAACTAGGCCTAATTTTCAACTTCGATTTTAACGAAGCCATGGTGTGTGGTTTTCATTTCTCATTTGTGATGCTGCGCCTAACCAAAATGTGCACTGATGCTCTGTATGGATTAGCTGTTCTTGAAGAACTATGGAAGAAGCCTTTTCTTGCATTCAAGGCTGTTCCTGCCTTTATCATAGTTCATAAGACTTGCATTGTTTATGTAGCTAGATTCAAATGGCTTCCTCTGCTGATATTAGGTTAGAATAGGGCACATTAATTTTCATTTAGGGGATGGGGCTAGTGCTAGAATGGTGGCATTAGGTGACATATAATTTTGCATTGAGATTTGTGAGTTCATTGCTACATTCCCACACACTATGGGGGTCATTCCAAGTCTGGCGGGCGGCGGAGGCCGCCCGCCAGACTTCCCCCCTCCGAAATACCGCTCCGCGGTCGAAAGACCGCGGAGGGTATTCTAAGTTTTCCCCTGGGCTGGCGGGCGGTCGCCAAAAGACCGCCCGCCAGCCCAGGGAAAAACTCCCTTCCCACGAGGATGCCGGCTCGTAATCGAGCCGGCGGAGTGGGAAGGTGCGACGGGTGCTGTTGCACCCGTCGCGTATTTCACTGTCTGCCAAGCAGACAGTGAAATACTTGTAGGGGCCCTCTTACGGGGGCCCCTGCAGTGCCCATGCCAGCGGCATGGGCACTGCAGGGGCCCCCAGGGGCCCCGTGACCCCCCTACCGCCATCCGGTTCCCGGCGGGCGGACCGCCGGGAACTGGATGGCGGTAGGGGGGGTCGGAATCCCCTCGGCGGCGCAGCTAGCTGCGCCGCCTTGGAGGATTCCAAAGGGCGGCGGTACACTGGCGGGAGACCGCCAGTGTTGCCGGTCCGACCGCGGCTTTACCGCCACGGTCGGAATGCCCTTGGGAGCACCGCCGGCCTGTCGGCGGTGCTCCCGCGGTCCTCCAACCCGGCGGTCATTGACCGCCAGGGTTGGAATGACCCCCTATGATGGTTGATTGAGTTCCAATGACTTCTATTGTAGACTTGCTTAGAAGAATGCTTCTTTTTTGGCATTTTGGAGATGAGACAGTCTTCTGAGTCCTTACATTAGAGACTGAGGGGGTTATTACAACTTTGGAGGAGGTGTTAATCCGTCCCAAAAGTGACGGTAAAGTGACGGATATACCACCAGCCGTATTACGAGTTCCATAGGATATAATGGACTCGTAATACGGCTGGTGGTATATCCGTCACTTTACTGTCACTTTTGGGACGGATTAACACCTCCTCCAAAGTTGTAATAACCCCCTGAATCTTTGTCTTAGAATATTTTTTCCTTGACTTAGGGGGTTATTCTAACTTTGGAGGAGGTGTTAATCCGTCCCAAAAGTGACGGAAAAGTGACGGATTTACCACCAGCCGTATTACGAGTCCATTATATCCTATGGAACTCGTAATACGGCTGGTGGTATATCCGTCACTTTACCGTCACTTTTGGGACGGATTAACACTCCTCCAAAGTTAGAATAACCCCCTTAATGTCATTTCTTTTGCTCCATTTGGTTAAGCTTTATGCTAATTCCCTATGTAATATGATCGACTAATATTTTTACCTTCTATAATGCTCCAAAATTATTTTTAATAAACCTTCATGGTTTATAATTTATGCCCAAATTCAGAGATTTTTTTGTTGTTAAATTAAATCCTATTTGACTCATTTGCACCAGTGTGCAATCAGGGTCACATTGCCTCATCTGGTCTTCAGGGTTAACACTGTCCCCATCCTGCACAGGTGCTTTATCACTTTCTTATTAGATTATCTGAGATAACGTCAACACTGGTGAAAACCTACTTCAGGGAAAACTAATTTTCATAGACTGCTTAGATCCCCTACATCCCCTAGGCATATATAGTACAAACCCTTCAATGCTTATCCACACATTATCAGAGATACACATATTTAGCCACCCGATTATCTACAGTCTTCAGTTCCTCATCCTGGATTCTCACATGATTGGTGTCCCTCCCCTTGACTGAACTGTTAATTTAAACTGCTGCTACTTCAGATCTCGGTAGTGCCTCTGGCTGCAAGCTGGCCCCAGAGAAGCCTTGTCATCGGAAAGCTGCAAGGAGTTGCTGTGGCTCCAAGTGAGCCAGATCTATGGAAAGGAGGAGAGATGAAGCCGGCTCTGGCCATGGAGTTTTCAATGCATAATCAGGCTAAATCCGAGGACCTACATTCCACAGATACAGCACCTGCGGTAGGTGGCTAGAGGTAAGTCAGCTTACAGTCGCTTAGCTGTCCTGGGGTCTCAGCTTTCAGCTGAACATATCTCTCACACTACTATCAGTTGACCTACACTCAATGTACTCAATGCAGCCATTCTCGACGGGACTCCCAATCTCTCTTACCCAAGTGAAACACGTGACAGGGAAGGGAGGGGGACTCCTTGTCCCCAATAACACCTCAGGGTTGGAATCCCTCACTTAAACAAAACCATGGCTGAAGCGATACGCATTATTATAAAGCAAACATATCTATGTGCAGAGCAAAACTGTAATGCCAAGACCAGTTCGAGCCAATGGATGTGAAGCATGACTAAAAGAAACAGAAGAGCAGCCTTCCTTTTTGTATCATGGACGATATGTCTACTTCTAACAGAAGGCATCAAATAGGCCTCTGAAAACTTCTAGTAAAGATATATCATCATCATTCCATCCCTGTTGAAATGGTAAGTGCACAGAAAGTATTTATATACAATTCATAGGCCACCCACTCAGAATGTTCAGCAACAAAGTAGCTTCAATACTTGTTTTATAAACATGGCCTCAAGTCTATTTAGCATATAATTGAAAACAAAATTGCAACCGCAAGAGTTTTTAAAAACCTTCCAGGGAAAAAGTACTCTTGATTACATCTTTACCTCGGATGAAATCAACAAGTGCCTGGAGACTTTTGAAACACCTTATGCAGAAGTGAGCGAACATTTCCCTCTTCGTACAGTTCTGAACATGCGCTTAACCTGCCTTGATAGCCAGATGACATTGGGGACCGAAAAAGATGACGAAAACCTACAGTTAATAAAGTGAATAAAATATAGGCCAATTTCTTCGCAAAAACTAAAAGATGGAAATCTACCAGAGGCTCCCTCCTCATGTCTCAGACGGGCGAAAACTTGCAGAGTAATTGGCTAGAAATCAGCAGCAATGTCCTCCAGAGCCTAGGCCTCATATTACCCTCTTGGAGGTCCCCAGCAACCTGCCCTCAGGCATTTATCATAATGGAGAGCAAGCAGAGCATCCTCGGATGCAGAGATTGTGCAACAAAACACAAAAAACCTTCATATAAATCAGAGCTGTTGTTAAGGTTGCGGGCCCTATTCAAACAGCATAAGCAACTGGTCTGCTCCTTAAAATGTAATCAGGCAGATAAAGAGGGGCTATACATTTATTCACTGTTGGGTAAACACAATCAGGCAGATCTGTGGAGGTATATAAAAAATAAAATGAGTCAAGAAGGCCTCAGAATAAATACGATTGATGAGCGCAACTGGATACACCATGTAAACAAGTTATAAGTAGGTAATAATGCCACCACTGTTTGCCCCTGGGACAAACCCCGTACTCAAGTTACTATACTGGAACACGAGCTAGCACCTACGGCCACTGAAGTTTCAAAAATCCTGTGCACCATCAGGGCAACAGAGGCTCCGGGCCACAGAGGCATCCCTGCCCAAGTCTTTAAGGATGATATTGAGTTGTGGTCAACAACACTCTCATCATTGTACTCCACATTCCTGGTGACTCAGGAGGCCCTCAATAGCTGGAGGAGCTCCATCTTACACCCAATATTTAGGAAAGGGGACAGGCAGGGCCCAGCCAATTACTGTCTCATCACCCTTCTCAACATCAAAGCCAAGGCATATGCTTCTGTCCTCGTAAAAGAGCTGGATAACTGGGGGGAAGCTAATGGGATTGTCCTATTTTGTCAAACAGGCTTTAGGGTGAACTCTTCAACTCCGGACAATATAGTGTCTCTCTCCTACCTAATACATCAAGCCCTCAGCAAGAATTCACCCCCATTTGTGCTTGCTACATTGACTATTCAGCTGCATTTGACTGTGTGGACAGAAATCACTTATGGAGCAAGCTACAAGGCTGGGGCATTCTGAATAACTTGCTGAATAACTTGCTGCGGGCAATAGTTTCACTCTATTCACCAACGTGGGTGAGGGTGAAGTTGTCATAAACTGCCGTAATTAGGAAAATTCCCACAGACAATGGCCTAAAGCAAGGCTGTGTTGTTGTCCCACTGCTATTTCATTTGTAGACAGTGGACATGTCCCTGGCTTTAAAACAGGCCAACTTGATCCCGCCAAAAATCGAGAAGCTCAAAGTCACGCTGCTACTATATGCGGATGATATTGTTTTGTTAGATCATTCCATAATCAGCTTCAAAAAGCATTAACTGCCTTCCATAGTTATAATGTGACAAATAAAATGAAGGCAAATGTATTGAAGACTAAACTAATGACTCTTGGGAGGATGCGTAAGAAAATGCACTATCATTGGAACATGGGCCCCCTAAAAATTAACAGGACCAAATCATATAACTACTTAGGAGTGTGGCTGACTGTGAGCAGAAACTCTAAAATCTATCTGTTCCAATCAAACAATCAATCATTAGGTTTGTAAAGCAGAGCTTAGCACCCTAAGAGTGTATCCAGGTGCTGTGGTTAATCCCTGCAAAATGGTATCTACTTGTTAGACCTGGCAGCTCTTGACGTGGTATCCCTGTAGTTTTGTCCTCTGACCTCCTGTTTTTGGACCCTGTGCTGTAATTCGTTTTGGCTGGTTTTGATACTCTGGGCTCTTTACCATTGCTAAGCAATACTAAAGTGCAAGTGCTCTCTGCCTAAACTGTATTGGTGATTGGTTATCCATAATTGGCATATTTGATTTACCACTAAGTCCCTAGTAAAGTGCACTAGAGGTGCCCAGGCCCTGTTAATCAAATGCTACTAGTTGCCTAGAGCACTGATTGTGACATCCACATGAGTAGCCCTGTAAACATGTCTCAGACCTGCCACTGCAGTGTGTGTGTGTGTGTGTGTGCAGTCTTGCACTGCCAATTCAACCTGGCAAGGGTACCCACTTGCCAGGCCTAAAACTTCCCTTTCACCACATGTAAGTCACCCCTAAGGTAGGCCCTAGGTAGCCCCATGGGCAGGGTGCAGTATATGTAAAATGTGGGACTTGTAGTGATGTGTTTTCCATGTCCTGATAGTGAAATACTGCCAAATTCGTTTTTCACTATTGCAAGGTATATCTCTCTCATATGTTAACATGGAGACTGCCTTTAAATATCTTTTAAGTGCAGTTTCCCGTTGGGAGCAGATAGAGATTTGAAGTTTGGGGTCTTTGAACTCACAATTTTAAACAACATATTTTGGTAAAGTTGTTTTTTAGACTGTCTGTTTGAAAATGCCACTTTTATAAAGTGGGCATTTTCTTGCTTAATCATTCTGTGCCTCTCTCTGCTTGTGTATTCCACATCTGGGTCAGACTGACAGTTGGGCTGCTGTGAATTCACCCTAGACAGTGACACAAATGGAGCTGGGGTGTAGCCTGCTTATTCTGATGATTCTCCTGGGCTAGAGTGGGGAGGGAGGAGCTGACACACCTGGAAGGACCGTGCCTGTCCTCACACAATGCAGACTCCAACCCCCTGTGTGTCTGGGGCCAGGTCCGGGCAAAACAGGATCTTGTGAACTACATAGACTTTTCTTTGAAGTTTGACTACTTCAAAGGCAGAAATGAGTATGAGTAGTGGACCAAAAGCCCCAGATTTTCAGATTACTTCTGGATCAAGAGGAACCTTTGCCAAGAAGAAGAGCTTGATGCTTGAAGAGGACCTGCCACTCTGCCTGTTGCTTTGCTGTGCTTGCCTGCTGCTGCTGCTTCTGCCTGAAGAGGGAAGCATCAAGGGGAGTGCAAAGCCACAGTCTCTCAAGTCTCTCCAGTGGGTGGGTTGCCCACTGCTTTATCCAGGCAGGGGAGTGCAAAGCCACAGTCTCTCAAGTCTCTCCAGTGGGTGGTTTGCCCACTGCTTTATCCAGGGGATTGCAAAGCCACAGTCTCTCAAGTCTCTCCAGTGGGTGGGGTGCCCACTGCTGCATCCTGGGGAGTGCAAAGCCACAGTCTCTCAAGTCTCTCCAGTGGGTGGTTTGCCCACTGCTTTATCCTGGGGAGTGCAGAGCCACAGTCTCTCAAGTCTCTCCAGAGGGTGGTTTGCCCACTGCTTGTTCCTGCGGAGTGCAAAGCCACAGTCTCTCAAGTCTCTCCAGTGGGTGGTTTGCCCACTGCTTTATCCAGGGGACAGTAAAGCCACAGTCTCTCAAGTGGATAACAGTCTCCACTGGTTCTGGAGGGGGCTTTGTGCACAGAGTGCTTCATCGTGCCAAGGACTGAGGTAGTGGATGGATCTCTCCACTGGTTCTGGAGGGGGCTTGGTGCCCAGAGTGCTTCATCCTGCCAAGGACTGAGGTGGTGGATGCCATTCTCCACTGGTTCTGGAGGGGGCTTGGTGCCCAGAGTGCTTCATCCTGCCAAGGACTGAGGTAGTGGATGTCATTCTCCACTGGTTCTGGAGGGGGCTTGGTGCCCAGAGTGCTTCATCCTGCTCGTGGCGGCCTCAGTAGAGTCGGAATCTTTGGCGCTCACTGGCCTGCGGTGCTTGTTGCGGCGGTGTCCTGTTCAGCGGTGCTGGTGGAGGAGGTGTCCTTGGCAGCGGTGTCCTGTTCAGCGGTGCTGGTGGCGGCGGTGTCCTTGGCAGCGGTGCTGGTGGCGGCGGTGTCCTGTTCAGCAGTGCTGGTGGCAGCGATGTCCTTGGCAGCGGTGCTGGTGGCGGCGGTGTCCTGTTCAGCGGTGCTGGTGGCGGGGGTGTCCTTGGCAGCGGTGCTGGTGGCGGCAGTGTCCCTGGCAGCGGTGCTTGTTGCAGTCTTGTCCGCCATGCAGGTTTTCCCAGACTTGCCGGTTTTACTGTGCCCCTTCCCCACCTTGCATGGTGGCGCAGCTGTCTCCACACTCCCAACTGTACCCCTGGGAGCGGCTTTGGTGGCAGATTATTTTCCTCTCTCCCGCCGGGCACTGGCCAACTTTTTCTGCTTTTGAGGTGGGGGACTGTCCATGCTCTGGCTCCTTGCCACACTGGCTGCCCTGCTGCCTGGCGCACTCCAGAAGCTGGTTACTACTGGTACCACTGTTCCCGCAGATGTTGTGGATGAAGCGCTGGGTTGGGACCTGGAGAGGCGGTCTCAGCTCCTGTCCCCGCCATGG
This sequence comes from Pleurodeles waltl, assembly GCF_031143425.1. Classification (NCBI taxonomy): domain Eukaryota; kingdom Metazoa; phylum Chordata; class Amphibia; order Caudata; family Salamandridae; genus Pleurodeles; species Pleurodeles waltl. Next base: position 793,587,509 of record NC_090436.1, on the reverse strand, counting down.
AGCTCCCCTCGCCCTCCGTCCCACTGGTGAATTCAGACTCTGTTGTGTCGTCCTCCAGGGCCATGTGGGATGCAGCTCCCTCCTGCTCCGGTGCCACTGCACCTCCGCCTGATGATGCTAATGCACACAAGAACAGGGAGACCACAAAAAGGGGGGGGAGGAGACAGAAGAAAGACATGTTGAGTGCATCCAATACTGCTACCGTTGGCGGACACTACAGACACAGAAGCCCTCTGCACTACGCCGTGCACTTGGAGTTCCCTAATCAAAGACAGGGACATGGGTTACAAGGCTATGCCTGACTGCTGCACACATGGATGTCACAAGAGCCTGACTAGGTGTAGTTGGCTCTGTACACAGGTGGGGTGGGGTGCCACAGGGCCCACCTTCAGAAGGGACCTTGCCTACTAAACTCGCCCTGGCCTAGGGGAACCCACAGCCCACCTCCCCCACCCAGACACCTACAATATGCGCTGAATCAGCTGAATGAGAGTGTACCCACCCCCTTGTGGCTGCTGTGATGCCCTCAAGCGCCCATTCAACTCCGGGTACGCCACCGCCAGGATTGGGAACATCAGGGGGGTCATGGTGCGACGGGCACCCCTCCCACGTTGGGAGGCCATCCCCAGCTGGGCCTCTGCCGTCATCTTGCTCCAGCGGCGAAGGTCCTCCCATCTTTTCCGGCAGTGGGTGCTCCGTCTGTGGTGGACCCCCAGGGTCCGGACTTCCTTGGCGATGGCACACCAAATATCCTTCTTCTGGTGGGCGCTGACCTACAGGAATAATACAGGGGAAAAGGAGAAGATATAACCCTCCGCACCGTCACAGTCATTGGTCCGCATCCCTACCCTTGCCATGACGCACATGCACTCACCGTTGTTTCATGCACGCCTCATTCTCCCCCCCATCTTTCATCCACACCACTCCAAACAGCCATTGCCCATACAGCATGCTCACAGTGTACTCACCTGTTTGTCTGGAGGACCATAGAGTAGCGTGTACTGGGGGAGGACCCCATCCACTAGTTTCTCCAACTCCTCCATGCTGAAGCCAGGGGCCCTTTCCCCAGACCCACGAGCCATTGTCTCTTCCAGACTGAGGTCACAGCAGCACTTGCAGTGTAGGTCCTCTCCTGTCGAAGATCAGGTATCAAGTGATTGAACAGAGAGAAAATGGCAGTCACGTTCGCGGCGGTGCGTACCGTCACCGCCGGCGTACATCGTCATTGGCTCCTGGGACCCATAGGGTCCAATGTTAACCGATGCAGGATTGCGCCACGGTCTTCGACCGCCTACCGCGACGGTGTACAACGCCAGCACAGTTACCTCATATCCCCTTGTCCCACTTTACAGGTCAGGCACCCGCCATTTCAGGGGCCCACATGGCATTATTCTGGACTGCGTCACACATATCTAGGCCTTGCTTAAACACTAATACAGCCATATGTCGATTTGCAAACATTTTCTGATTAAGTTGTGTTTACGTACCTCAGAGTTGGTTGACTCTCTGCTCGCTGTTCTCCTCCATAGGCAACGTCCGCTGGAGCAGGTGAGGAGATGGCGGCATCCTCCGGTGTACAGACCGCTAGTGGACCTGTTGACAATGGAGGAGCGACATGTGATCATCACCTACAGACTTGATCGTACCACAATCCTGGAACTGTGTGCCCAGTTGGAGCCAGACCTGATGTCCGCTATCCGTCATCCCACAGGAATCCCCCCTCTAGTGCAGGTGCTGTCAGTACTCCATTTCCTAACAAATGGGTCTTTTCAAACAACAGTGGCCATAGCATCAGGGATGTCCCAGCCTATGTTTTCCAACGTGTTATCCAGAGTGTTGTCTGCCCTGCTGAAACACATGCGCAGCTACATCATTTTCCCTCAGGTGGAGGATCTGCCTACAGTGAAAGGTGACTTCTATGCCTTGGACATATCCCCAACATCATAGGTGCCACTGGTGGGACACATGTGGCCTTGGTCCCCCCACGCAGGAGTGAACAGATGTACAGAAACAGGAAGAGTTACCATTCGATGAATGTGCAGATGGTGTGTTTGGCCGACCAGTACATCTCCTATGTGAATGCCAAATTTCCTGGCTCAGTGCATGACGCTTACATTCTGAGGAATAGCATCCTCCCTTATGTGATGGGGCAACTCCAGAGGCACCGTGTGTGGCTATTAGGTGAGGACATGGACCCTATACAGTGTGAATAGGTGTCTGGGTGGGGGATGTCCCTAAGAGTTAGTGTGTGTCTAACAGTTGTCCCTCGCCATTTGCAGGTGACTCTGGTTACCCCAACCTGTCATGGCTACTGACCCCTGTGAGGAATCCCAGGACAAGGGCAGAGGAACGCTACAATGAGGCCCATGGGCGAACTAGGAGGATTATAGAGAGGACCTTCGGCCTCCTGAAGGCCAGGTTCCGGTGCCACCCACATGACAGGTGGTTCCCTATTCTACTCACCAAAGAAGGTATGCCAGATCATCGTGGCCTGCTGTATGCTTCACAACTTAGCTTTGCGACAGCAGGTGCCTTTTCTACAGGAGGATGGTCCAGATGGAGGTGTTGTGGCAGCTGTGGAGCCTGTGGACAGTGAAGACGAGGAAGCAGAAGAAGAGGACATAGATAACAGGAACACAGTGATCCACCAATACTTCCAGTGAGACACAGGTAAGAAGACAACACTGCCTACTACATCTGATTTTATTCTAGAACCTCTCATCTGTCTGTCATTTTCACCCAGTGTATGGTCACTGAGTTGTCACTTTCCCTTACGATTTCACAGATGTGTGTCCCCACTGTGTGACATCTGCTTTGTTTCCGCATGGACTAGAGCTGTGTGACATAGGTATGTTGACAATACAATGGACATTGCTATTTCTCTCAGTTATTGCAAATACACAATTGTGAAAGCACAGACTGACTCCAGATTGTTTTGTGATTTATGGTTGGTTATTTAAGTGCTAAATAGTGGAGGGGGTTGTAAAATGGTCCGGGGTGATGGTGGAGGAATGTCCATGGCAGAGTCCAGTCTATTAGTCTCACAGGTGCATTGTCCAAAGGGGCATAGGAAGTGGAGCTGGGGCAGTTTAAGGATGGACAGGGTGACAAAGTGGGACAGAAGGATGACATTCAGGGTGGTCTAATTTCTTGGCGGGGTCTTGGCATTGTTCTCTGTCTTTGTCCTGGATCTTAGGGACCGCTTGCGGGGTGGTTCTCCATCTGCAGGGGGTGGGGTGCTGGTGTCGTGTTCCTGTGGCGGTGCCTCCCGTCCATTAGCGCCGGCGGATGTGGTGGGCAGTTCATCGTCCAGGCTAGTGTCAGGGGCCCCTTGTTGTGCCACAGTGTCCCTCCTGGTTTGAGGACTTCCTTCAGCACCCCTACAATGGTGCCCAGGGTGGAATTGATGGATTTTAGTTCCTCCCTGAAGCCCAGATACTGTTCCTCCTGCAACCGCTGGGTCTCCTGAAACTTGGCCAGTACTGTTGCCATCGTCTCCTGGGAATGGTGGTAGGCTCCCATGATGTTGGGGAGGGCCTCGTGGAGAGTGGGTTCCCTGGGCCTGTCCTCCCCCTGTCGCACAGCAGCCCTCCCAGTTCCCCTGTGTTCCTGGGCCTCTGTCCCCTGAACCGTGTGCCCAATGCCACTGCCCCCAGGTCCCTGGTGTTGTTGGGATGGTAGGTTAGCCTGGGTTCCCTGTAGTGGTGGACACACTGCTGATTGACGTGTCCCGGGGACAGAGGGATGGGCCCGCTGGGTGGGTGCTGTGCTGGTGTTTCCAGAGGGGGGAAGCTCTGTAGTGGCCTGTGCCAGTGTGAGGGGAACCGACTGTCCAGAGGTCCCAGAGGGGCCGTGCTGGTCATCTAGATCCAGTTAGGTAGAGCTGATGTCATCACTGTGGGCCTCTTCTGTGGGTGGAGTGGACATGTCTGGACCCTCCTGTCCGGTGACGTTGGGTAGGGGTCCTGCAGGGGTGTAAAGGCATGATTATTGCATCTGTGTCGGCCATGGTGTGCAATGGGTGGGTGACCCTGTACCCCAGTGCTTGCATTCCTGTGTAGGACCTTGTGTGATAATGGTTTAGGGGGGTGTATGGGTATGTGCAGTGGACATGCTTTGGTGATGGGTGTCCATGCTTTGGTGTTACATGCAGGGCTTGGGTATGGGATGTGTGGTTTGTGATATTGGGACATACGTGAGGAGTTGGAGTGATGGGGTCAGGGGGAGGGTGGGGGGTTGTGATGGCATGCAGCTGGGGTGGGGGGGATAAGGTAGTAAAGATTTGCCTTACCAGAGTCCATTCGTCCAGCTACTCCTGTGAGGCCCTCAGGATGCAGTATAGCCAAGACCTGCTCCTCCCATGTAGTCCTCTGAACCGCAAGGTGGTGTCTTGAGACCACAGAACACACCTTCCCCCGTAGGTCGGTCCACCTCTTCCTGATGTCATTCCGTGTTCTTGGGTGCTGTCCCACTGCGTTGACCCTTTCCACGATTCTTCGCCATAGCTCCATCTTCCCTGCTATGGTGGTGTGCTGCACCTGTGATCCGAGTAGCTGTGGCTCTACCCGGATGATTTCCTCCACCATGACCCTGAGCTCCTCCTTAGAGAACCTGGGGTGTCTTTGCAGTGCCATGGGGTGGTGTGGGTGATGTGTGGGGTGATGTGTGTTGTGTGGGGTGATATTTAGAGGTGTGTTGTGTGAGGTGCTTGGATGTTGTGTGAGTGATGGTGTAGGGTGCCTGTGGATGCTATTGTTCTTTCTGGTGGTGTCTCTCTCTGGCCTTCTGTTGCAATTGTTGACATAAGGGTTTGTGGGTGATGTGGGTGTGTGTTTTATATTGTATTGGATGTGTGGGAGTGGTGTGTGCATGTGTATCAGGTGTGTGTATTTCGATTTGTCCAATGTGGATGTGTTTTGAAAATGTGTGTGTATTATGAGCGCGGCGGTGTGTACCGCCAATGGAATACCACACTTGAAAGACCACCGCGTGGATTCGTGGGTCATGATAGTGTGGGCATATTCCTGTTGGCGTGACGGTGGAGGTTTTGTTATCGCCAGTTCATCACTGACCTTTGGTGTGGCAGACTGGTGTTGGTGTCTGGATTTTGGCGGATTCCGAGCTGTGGGTCATAATGACCGTGGCGGAATTCCGCGGCCGCGGCGGTGTGTTGGCGGTCTTCTGCACAGCGGTAAGCGGTTTTTACCGCCAATGTTGTAATGACCCCCCTAATCTTCAAACCTTGGGGGAGAGATCCATCTCTTTGGTTTGTAGAACAATGCCCTTCCTGGGTGGAGGTGCCAACACCCCCTCCCTCAGGAATGGTCACTGCCCTGAGGGCCAACTTCAAAGGGTTAACCACATTTGAAAATCAACCCCAGTCCTGCTGCTAGCAGCAGACAGAAACCCTCTTGTAAACCTCGACTTTTGGCGGGATCAACAGCTGGAAACTCAAAGGGTAGGAGGAGTGGCCCCACCTGTCATGCACCACCCCTAAGGTGTTGCCTGTGAGATGGACACTCCATTTAATTTTCCTCCATCTTGGATGGAAGGAAAATAGCCATTCAGAGATAGGGAAGTGACCCTTGCCAAAGGAAGTGGTCACTTTAGTGGGTGTAGCCACCCAAAGGTAGGTGGCCCATTGGTCACTATCAGGTTCCCCCTAAAACACCCACTAAATACAGTATTTAGTGGGCATCCATAGACCAGGAAATCAGATTTGATGGACATAAGAAGACCAGCACCAAGAAGATCTAAGGTACGAGAGCTGTGCAACAAAGAAAAGGCACCAACCCCTGCCTGCTGCATCCAGGAGCAGACAATTGCCACTGAGGAGCTACTGGACAACTGGAAAAACTCTAAAGAACCACAGAGGACCTCCAGGCTTTGACAATTGTCATAGAACTGCCCTCCAGAGTGGAGGTACCACTCTACAACAGCAAGAAACCAGCAAATCAGTGAGGTGACCAGCCACTAACTCCTGAACCGGAAGCCACAGCTTGACTAAACAATACACCAATGACCGCAAGGAGAAACTCCCTGTAAGTGTGCCAAGTCTGGTGGCACAGCACCCTCCAGTGGTCAAACCATATCAATACCCTGGGTATTGGTCAGCTAACATCAGACACCAAAAAAACCAGCCTACCTGGGGCTGAAAAAGGACCAGGAGGAAGCTCCAGCCAAGCGACCTCAGGAACACCCTGGACCTACCACCAGAGTGCCCACGTTATCCATCAAACGTCCCTTGAACCAACTTACCTCCTGCTCCAGAGGGCATCTTTGTGCACAGCTCTTGGCTCACCGATTTGCTCCACACCCGGCTGCCTGTGCCCTTCAACAAAGAACCTGCTGTGCCCTAAGGGTCCCTACTCCTTGTGACCTCAACACTCCAAAGGGACCCCAAAGTACCACCTTTAAATTTACCTGTTCAGTGCTTTTCCAAGTGGTCCCCTGTAGTGGCCCTGTACCAGCTTCAGAGACCTTCCATCACAGCTCCCGCCGGAACCGGGAGCTTCCTGAACTTCTCCCACTGCACAGTGTGCTCACCAATGACCTCGACCAATCTGCAAAAGAAGAACTTGGTAAACCAACAGTACGATTTTATATGTATTTTTAAAGGTGATCCTCCAGTTAGTCCTATGGTGCGTAATTACTCACAAAAAGACTATTTTTATTAAACTTAAAAAAATAATATCTCAAAAAGTACATAATTAATTTTGACCATCTTTGTCTTAAAAATTACATAAAAATCTGAAGTTTTTTAATAAATTGGTCTCAAGTTATTCCTTTGAATGTGTGAACTGCAAAATTGATACTGTGAGTACAAAAGATGCTTTGCACTTCTCCAAGATTGGCCTAACTGCTCGACCAAGCTACCTTAAAAATCAGACCATTAGGGGATTGAGTTTTTACCTCTGTAAACCAACGTGTGGTTGCCTGACCCCTGCACAGTGTGCCTAGCTTTGCCCACTACATAAAGGGCCAGCCTGCTACAATGACCACACGGTCCATGGACATCAGAGAGGGTAGCCATGAGGTAGTGGAGCCTGAAACAGTGGCCCAGGTGCCTGCCAAGAAAGGAAGGGTCATGGGAAACCCGGTCCTGAAATTCCCACGGTCTGGGAGGAGGCTGAACCTGAGGGGGACGCCCTGGAGCCTACAGGGGAAGAGGAGACTGAACTGGGGGACCTGCCTGAGCTGATCCATTGGCAGCAGGAAGGAGACCCCACCAGGGAAGAATTCTGCACAGCGCAGAAAACATGCCCCACCCTTGAGGGCCTTCCAAAGCACTCCAAGGCCCAGGCAGCTGGTGACATCTCTGGAACTCACCTACTTCACTGGGAGAATGATCCCTGTATAGTGAGCCAAATGGTTTCTGAGCCAGGGGTGGCCCATGTGCTGGTGGTACCAGTGTTTCAGAGCATTATTACTGGGTCTGGCTCATGAGGTGCCACTGGCAGGCCATTGGGGCAGGGCAAGACCTTTGACAGGCTTGTCACCCACTTTTATTGGCCTCAAAGGAGAAAGCACTCAGATGAATTCCGCAGGACTTGCCAGACATGCGAGGCAAGTGGCAAATCTTTGAAGAGGTGCAAGGCTCCACTTCAACCCTTTCCTGTCATGAGAATCCCCTTTGAGCAGGTGGGCATTGACATTGTGGGGCCTCTGGATCCCAGTACAAGCATGGGCAACAGGTTTATCCTGGTCTTGGTGGACCATGCTACCCGGTACCCAGAAGCTCTCCTCCTGAGAAACTGTGAATGCGTCCACAGTGGCCAGGACACTGATGGAGATCTTTACCCGGGTGAGTTTCCCCAAGGAGGTGGTATCTGACCGGGGTAACAATTTCATGTCACTGGATATGAAGACTATGTGGAAGGCGTGTGGTGTAACATACAAGTTCAACATGCCTCACCACCCCCCAAAGCAATGGTTTGGTTGAGAGATACAATCGTACCCTGAAGTGCATGATCATTGGTCTCTCTGAACCCATGAGATGTAAGTGGACGTCTTGTTACCATGCCTGTTGTTTGCCTACAGGGAGGTACCACTGAAGGTGATTTGCTTCAGCCCCTTTGAACTTCTGTATGGGCACCCTGTGAGAGGGCCTTTCAGTTTGGTGAAGGAGGGCTGGGAGCAAGTTCCCAGGAAGCCCCCCAGGATGTATTCAGTTACATGCTGGCCTTCAGGAACGAGACAGCCCGCTTCCGACAACTCACCCAAGAGAATCTTGAAGCTAGCCAGGAAGACATTAAACACTGGTTTGACCATAATACCACTCTGGTTCAGTTTCAGCCTGGCCAGAAAGTGTGGGTGATGGCCCCAGTAAAGACCCGCATTCTTCAAGACAGTTGGTCTGGGCCATTTGAGGTGAAGGAATGCAAAAGAAGTGTCACCTACTTGGTGGACATGCAGACTCCTAGGAACCCTTTAAAGATGTTACACGTGAGCCGCCTCAAACCGCACTTTGATAGGTCTGAGTTGACCATGCTCTTGGTCACGGATGATAGGGTGGAAGAGGAGAGTGAACCTCTCCCTGACCTCTTGTCTGCTAAATAGCAGGATGGGTCAGTAGAGGGTGTGAACCTCTACCCTACTCTGACCATAGAACAGCAGAGGGACTGTCTCCAGTTACTGGGTCAGTTCGCCTCCCTTTTCTGACTCACCCTTTGGGTCACCCATTGGTGCATCCACAATATTGACACTGGGGATAGTCTACATGTCAAGCACAAGTCTTACAGGTTGTCTGACAGAGTGAGAGACAGCATGAAGGAGGAGGTCTCTAAGATGCTGGAGTTAGGGGTGATTGAGCAATCCAACAGCCCTTGGTCCAGTCCTATGGATCTGGTCCCCATGGCTGCTCCACCTGGTGTCACACTTGAACTTAGGTTATGCGTTGAGTACAGGGGAATCAATGCTGCCACATGAACGGTCGTTCACCACATCCCCTGAGCTGATGAGCTCATTGACAGGTTTGGATCTGCCCAGTTCCTCAGCACGTTTGATCTGACATCTGGGTATCCCCTCTGCCGAGGGGGCAAAAGAGAGATCAACATTCTCAACACCAGAGGGGCACTAACAGTTTTGTGTCTTGCCGTTTGGGTTGAAAAAAGCCCCTTGTACCACCTCCAGGCAGTGTTGAAGGCCCTGCAAAGTTCAGGCCTCACTATTAAGGCCAGTAAGTGCCAAATAGGGCAGGGATTTGTGGTGTACTTGAGACACCAGGTAGGGTGCGGCCAGGTGGTGCCGATACAGGCAAATATTGACACCATTCTGGATTGGGTACCCCTCAAGACTCAGACTGAGGTGAGGGCCTTCTTAGGACTCACTGGATATTACAGGAGATTTGTCAAAGGGTACGGCACCATTGTTGCTCCCTTGACAGAGCTGACTTCCAAGAAGCAGCCGCCGTCAGGTGATCTGGACAGAAGTGGGCCAGACTACTTTTGACATGCTGAAGAAGGCCATGTGCACAGCACCAGTGCTCAAGGCTCCTGACTTTTTCAAAGAGTTTGTGGTGCAGAAAGATGCTTCAGAACATGGTGTGTGAGCTGTGCTCTGACAGCTGAATGAAGAGGGCCTAGACCAACCTGTAGCCTTCATCAATAGGAGGTTACTTACAGGGAACAGAAGTGGAGGTAATAGAAGGGGAATCTTGTGCTGTGGTCTGGGTGCTGAAGAAGCTAAGGGCCAGATGTAAGAAGGCTTTTGCGCCTCGCAAACGGCAAAAAACGCCATTTGCGAGGCGCAAAAGCCCCTACGCGATGCTGAAACACATTTTCCGAGTCAGTACCGACTCGCAAAATGTGTTTCAGACTCGCAAATAGGAAGGGGTGTTCCCTACCTATTTGCGAGTCGCACCGCGATGTAGAGTTGATTTGTGACCGCGAAAGCGGTCGCAAATCAACTTGCAGTTACCATCCACTTGAAGTGGATGGTAACTCATTCGCAAACAGGAAGGGGTCCCCATGGGACCCCTTCCCCTTTGTGAATGCTCACAATAATATTTTTTCAGAGCAGGCAGTGGTCCTACTCTGAAAAAAAACGAAACAAAAAGGTTTCGGTTTTTTTTCTATTTGCAGCTCGTTTTCCTTTAAGGAAAACGGACTGCAAAGAGGAAAAAAAAAACTGCTTTATTGCAAAGCAGTCACGGACATGGAGGTCTGCTGTCTCCAGCAGGCCACCATCCCCGTGAGTGCCTAGACTTGCTATGGGGTCGCAAACAGCGTCCCACCTCATAAATATTTATGAGGTGGGTCTTTGCGACCCCATAGCGAGTCGCAGAAGGTGTCTGAGACACCTTTCTGCATAACATTTTGCAAGGTGCAAATTGCAAGTCACTTGGACTCGCAATTTGCACCTCGCAAAATGTTTTCTACCTACATCTGGCCCTAAGACCCTACTTGTTTGGGACACACTTCTGCGTGCCCCTCAGATGGCTAATTCAGATGAGGGTTGAGAATCCTAAAGTGTTGAGGTAGTCCATCCCCCTACCAGGAATGGACTTTGTGGTCGAACACCACCCTGGAACAGACCACGCTAATGCTGATGGTCTCTCCAGAATTTTCCGCCTTAGTGAAGAGACCTCCCAAAGGGCTGGGTAGTTCTGTTCACTTTCAGCTGGAGGGGACATGTGTTAGACCTGGAAGCTCTTGGTGTGGGTTCCTGTACTTTTAGCTTCCGACCTCCTGTTTTTGGACACTGCAGTGTAATTCGTTTTGGCTGGTTTTGACACTCTGGGCACTTTACCACTGCTAACCAGTGCTAAAGTGCAAGTGCTCTCTGTCTCAACTGTATTGGTGATTGGTATATTTGATTTACTTGTAAGTCCCTAGTAAAGTGCACTAGAGGTGCCCAGGGCCTGAAAATCAAATGCTACTAGTGGGCCTGCAACACTGATTGTACCACCCACATGAGTAGCCCTGTAAACATGTATCAGACCTGACACTGCAGTGTCTGTGTGTGCAGTCTTGCACTGCCAATGCAACCTGGCAAGTGTACCCACTTGCCAGGCCTAAACCTTCCCTTTTACTACATGTAAGTCACCCCTAAGGTATGCCCTAAATAGCCCCATGGGCAGGGTGCAGTGTATGTAAAAGGTGGGACATGTACTGATGTGTTTTACATGTCCTGATAGTGAAATACTGCCAAATTCAGTTTTCACTATTGCAAGGCCTATCTTTCTCATAGGTTAACATGGGGCCTGCTTTTAAATATCTTTTAAGTGCAGTTTCCCATTGGGAGCAGATAGAGATGAGTAGTTTGGGGATCTCTGAAATCACAATTTAAAAATACGTCTTTTTGGAAAGTTGTTTTTTAGAATGCCTGTTTGAAAATGCCATTTTTAGAAAGTGGGTATTTTCTTGCTTAACCATTCTGTGCCTCTGCCTGCTTGTGTATTTCACGTCTGGGTCAGACTGACAGTTGGGCTGATGTGAATTCCTTCTAGACAGTGACACAAAGGGAGCTGGGTTGTAGCCTACGTGTCCTGATGAGTCTCCTGGGCTAGAGTGGGGAGGGGGGAGCTGATACTTACACCTGGAAGGACTGTGCCTGTCCTCACACAATGCAGACTCCAACCCCCCAGAGTGTGTTTGGGGCCAGGCCTGGGCAAGGCAGGATCTTGTGAGCTACAGAGACTTTCCTTTGAAGTTTGCCTACTTCAAAGACATAAATGAGTATAAGTAGTGGACCCAAAACTCTAGATTTTCAGATTACGTCTGGATCAAGAGGAACTTCTGCCAAGGATAAGGAGCTTGATGCTTGAGGAGGACCTGCAACTCTGCCGGTTGCTTTGCTGTGCTGGCCTGCTGCTGCTGCTTCTGCCTGAAGAGGGAAAGAACAGGACTTTGCTTTCTGAACTCCTGCTTTTGAAGTTTCTCCAAGGGCTTGGACTGAGCTTGCCTACTATTTTGAAGTCTCAGGGACATCAAAGACTTCATCTGCCAGTGCCTGGGCTCTTCTGCTGAGAGTCCTGACTTGGTAAGAGGGGCCAAATCCAGTCCCTGGGCCATTAGAAGAGAAAGATGATAAACTGGGGGGGAAAATCCACGCACACCTGTGTGCATGTCAGAAAAATCAATGCACGGCCCGTCCCGCAGCTGAAAATTAGACACAGCACCTGCCTCGAAGCTAGAGAAATGACACAGCACCTGTTCTCATCGCATACTCTTCGCACAGCGCATCAGAAATTTCCACGCATGGATCCTGGGCATCAAAGCCTTCAACATCCCCGCCCCGACCCGAGGCAGCGCTCCCGGAATCCACCCACCGCCTCTCTTGTGAGAAAATAATCGATGAACGGCCTCCATTGTGAGTAAAGAATCAACGCACGGCCTCACTTATGAGTAAGGAATCAGTGCATCACTTGCATTTCTGACGCACCATCACCCTTGAAACTTTACTTTTGACATATATCAGGTATTTTGTGCTAAAATAACACATCCATTGATTTCTATGGATTAAGACTCTTTCTATTTTAAAAATTAATATCTTTGCTTGTGTATGTTGGATTTTTGTCATTTTGGTCTTGTTTAATTTAGATAAATATTGGCTATTTGTCTAAACTGGTGTGGTGTGTCCTTTTGTGGTGTTCTCACTGTGTTACTGTGTGTGTTTTGTACAAATACTTTAAACATTGCCTCTGAGATAAGCCTGACTGCTTGTGCCAAGTTACCAAGGGGGTGGGCAGGGGTTATCTGAGCTGTGTATCTCCCTTACCCTGACTAGAATGAGGGTCTATGCTTGGCAGAGTGCAAACTGACTGCCAACCAGAGAACCCATTTCTAACACCACTCATCAAAGAGCCATGTCCTGAGCTTCCTCCTGAAGTCGAGGAGGGTGTGTGTGGCAACGAGGTAGGAGAAGGAGCACCCTCCACTGCAGCTATGTCACACTCTCAGGACATGAGCAAGTAGTGGAGCAGAGTTCCCTTGTGGGCCAATGGGGGGAGAGTCTGTGGTTGATGAGATTGGGTCCGATGTTGTGGAGGGCTTTGTATGCGAGGGTGAGAACCTTGAAGTTCCACCTCTTGAGCACAGGCAGCCAGTGGAGACCTCTGAAATGTGGTGATGTGGGTCTGCCTCAGGAGGTCCAGGATGAGTCTCTCTACTGTGTTCTGGATGGTCTAGAGGCAGTGGAGGAGCAGGGTGGAGCATCAAACATAAAGGGTGTTTCATAGTCTAGTCTGCTGGTGATGATGGCTTGGGTTACCGTCTTTCTGGTTTCGATGGGATCCATCTGAAGATTTAGCCTAGCATGAGGGGGTTGTGGAAACTGGAGGTGGCCACTGTGTTTATCTGTAATTTGAAGGTGAGTTTGCTGTCAATGCTGACTCCAGGATTGTGTGCATGGTTAGTCGGGGTAAGGGGTTGTCTGAGTGTGGAGGACCACAGGGAGTCTTTCCAGGGGGAGGTGTTGTTTCTGAAGATGATCACCTCTGTCTTGTCTGTGTTCAGTTTCAAGCACTTGGGTTTCATCCATTAGGTGACATGGGTCATGGCGTTGCTGAAATTGTCTCTAGTAGTGGGGTGGGCTTCAGAGAGGAAGAGTATGAGTTGAGTGTTATTGGCATAAGAGAGGATGTTGAGTCCATGGGAATAAAGAATCTTGGCCATCTCAAAGCAGAGGCTGAACTGATAATTAGAAGAGTATGCCAGCTCAGTAATTTACTAGAAAGCCCCTCCTCAGTCCCAATACGGTGAGTGCTCAGGGAATCCGTTGTACCGGCGCTAAATTATGACCATGAAGCTTTACTGGGGCACTTCACTAAAACAGTGCAAAACTGCAAGTCAAAGCCTATAAGAGAGCGTTCAGGTTACCGCAATACATAAGAGGTTGTATGATCAGCTCGGAACTTGGCCTGGAAGGACATAAGTGTGCCAATATGGGCGCTTTTAAAAAAATACTATTTTAGAATCATCAAGGCCCCACCCAATACATTGAAATCAGTTTTCTGTCCTATTTTCAACTAAAAAATTAACCCTTGGTCGCATTACTTAATCAAAGCACTTGGAATCCTCCAAATAGACCAGATGGAATTAAACAAATTGGTGCTCTCGCACACTGCCCTTAAAACTGTGCTGGAAAAGCAGATAAAAACACTCTCAATTATAAGATTTGGGGCAACTGAACAGCTAACTGGTCACAGCGACAGTGGCATTATCTTACGACAAACGCCTGCACCTTCTGTCTGCATAGCCATACTTGAATTGCCCGATACCCCGTAGACAATAGGGATACATTTTTTTTGTTTATTTATTTATTTTTGTATATGGGGAGTGACCCCTAAGGCAAAGGTCGCTCCCCGGGGGGCAAAAGTACTTTGAAGCCATTTCTATCCCCCTTGGGGGCAGATTGGCCTATTTTTATTGGGCCAATCTGCCCCCAAGGGGTGCAGAAACCTAGGGAATTAAAATAAAAATACTATTGAATGAGGGGAGCGGTCCCTTGGGCAGGGCCGCTCCCCAGGGGGGCAAAATATTTTTAGGCCTATTCTCCCCCCCCCCCCAGCAGCAGATCGACCTATTATAATTAGGCCCATTTGCGCCGGGGGGCAGAAATCCCTAGACACCAGGGATATATTTTTTTGTTTATTTTATTTTTTTATATATGGGGAGCGACCCCTTAGGCAAGGGTCACTCCCCTGGGGGGCAAATTGTATTTAGGCCACCTCTGCCCCCTTGGGGCAGATCGACCTATTTTTATTATGCCAATCTGTCCGCAAGGGGGCAGAAACCACTAGACACCAGGGATTTTTTTTTGGTGTGTCAATTTAACGCAAGAGGAGCGACGCCTTAGGCAAGGTCTGTTCCCCAGGGGGGCAAATTTATTTTAGGCCTTTTCTGCCACACTTGTGGGCAGATCGGCCTATTTTTATTAGGCCGATCTGCTCCCAAGAGGAGCAGAAACCACTAGGCACCAGGGATTGGTGTGTGTGTGTTTTGTTTGAGGGGCAGCCCCTTAGGCAAGGGTCGCTCCCCATGAGGGCACATTACTGTTGGCCATATCTGCCCCCCTTGGGGCTGATCAGCCTAGTTTTGGAAGGTCCATCTGCCCCCAAGGGGGGCAGAAAGCCCACCAGAGACCAGGGAACATTTTTTTTTCAAAATAAGAGGCTATATCTCCACCCCAAATAAATGAGGCCAAAGTAGTTCTGCCCACCAGTGGGCAGATAGGGCAATTTCTCCGGATCCACACGTCAGGGGGGGCAGAAAGTCTACTTGATGCCAGGGAATTAAAAAAAAATAGTGGGGTTGTGGCTACCAACCAGTATGGGCCTGGTTATGCCCCCACCCCAACTGAAGGGGGTAACAGTCTTTCAGCTCTCCCCCCGCACACTAAAACATCTTATCCCACGGCAAGCAAGAGGGCATTTGATTATCCACAAGACCTAGACACATCTGAAAATTAAACCTCTGGGTGAGTCGAGGGTGCTGTGTTTCACATGAGCCCTGCACCATTTTCTTACCTACAATGTCCTGCAAGCCTCCGACTTTGCTGGAAATCACCCATTTTTCCCCCATTTTTGTGAAGGAACCTTCTGAAATCTGCTGGAATCCACAAACTTCCTACCACCCAGCATTGTCTCATCTATACCGATAAAAATTCTGCCCCATTTGTCAGCCTACAAATGTTTTTTTTCCAAATGCCTTGTTGGACCCGCAGTTTCGACATGTTTTTGGCTCTTCCCTGTAACAGGCACTTGGCCCACCTACACAAGTGAGGAATCATTTTTACCAGGAGACTGAGGGGAACGTTGGGTGGTAGGAAATTTGTCCCGGTGCGGTGATCCCACACAGAAATATGGGTAAAATGTGATTTAAATTCGAGCTTTGCTGAGGATTCTGGGTAAGAAAAAAAGCCAAAAAAAGGCTTGGCATCTGAGGGGGGAAAGGCCTGTCAGTGAAGGGGTTAAATTAGCCATTTCCTTTTCCATCCTGTTGATGTTTTTTATCTTTGGCATATGATACGAATGCCTGACTTTTGTATGCTACTAGGAATATTTGTTCAAGAACACTCAGCCTGTTGTGGAATAGTGGTTACACCTGAAAGTATGAACAGTCCACTCTAGCTGATTGCATTGTTTTTTATGGTGCTTTAATTTTATTATTAGAAACTAGCACATAAGGTGTTGACAGCCTGCTTTGCTACCTATCTGCGCTGCTTTTGTGCCTGTTTCTTAAAATCTTAATGCATGAAATTATGCACATTCCATTTGTGTTCACTGTATTGTCTCTTTCCGGTGGAATAATTGTACTATTAGAAAATAAGCAAATAAGGGGTTGACATCCTGCACTGCTATCTTTCTGGGCTTCCTTACTCTTTGTTTTTAAAATCTTAACACACGGTGGGGCTTTTAATTCTTAGCGAAACTTTAATGTGATAAGAAATTATTGCTGCTTTGCCCCATACCTATCTTTTTAGATTATTTAAGTAAGCTGAAGCCAGGAACTATTTTACATTCTTACTTTCTCACGATGATTTTCTACTTTATTCAGAAAGATTCCAATTGTTTGTAATGGTTTTAAGTAATCGTACAATATAAGTTACTGTACTGTACTGGATGTTGGCCATCCTTGGGCAATAATAGGGAGCTGTCCTGTGCACCACTCCAGCGCTGGTAGGCATGTATAATACATGGGATTCTGCAGTCCCTGTAATAAAACCTGTCTCTGATTTCTTTAGAATTGGCGACTTGTGATGCATCCAGACCCTGATTATAAAGAAATAACACCAGAACTCATCTCTAGCAGTTTATTATAGTTGAGTTGAGTAGTGGGAAAGGATGTAGCGCAGCTGTCAGAGCGACAGCCTCAGGAGCTGGAGGTCCGGCTTCGAGTCTCGGCGATAGTGCAATGTCCTGTGATTCTGGGCAAATCACTTATTCTCCCTATGCCCATGGACAGCCCCTTAAGACTGTCGCTGGTGACAGGCTGTGCTATATAAATCTACATTTCATTTCAGTTCTGACGTCACAATGCCCTGCTGCCAGCAGATTAGGTCATGGAATTAATAATTTTAAAGAACAAAAACAAACCATTGCTTGTCCTTCTTCAGCTCTGTTTTTGTAACTGTACAGTGGCAAACAGAAAGGAGATATTTATGGCAACATGTCTTTCCTGCACTCCTTAGGTAATTATAGAAAACTTAGAATCCTTCCTTTTAAAAAAAACAAAAACAAACTTGTATTAAACTTGTATCCTTTGCCCCTTTAGACAAACATCTTTTTTGATGTGCTTAATTTTTCACTTGAAATTCTATATTTATTCTTCATGTTTGTAAACATGCGCTCTCTTTCATAAGACAGACGTATGCACCGTGGACTTAAGTGGTTTATGGGAAAGGTGATGGTGTGACCATATATCTTGAGGAATAAACTACCCCCTGCCATACATTAAAGATTCTTACAAGTCACCTCAGAGTTTCCTAACCTTATAAAGGAGCCAAGCCTTTGGCATTGTTCCTCTTTCTGGTTTTGGAACTCCTCTGTGACTTGCAATATCTGTATAATGTATGGGCAGGGAGTACTTTATCCCTTATATTCTGTGAATCCATTAATTGTGTAGACTTGGCAATGATGAACAATATTGTCATGCACAATGACAGAATGACAATAGGGCATTCTGTAGGCACTCATGTTCCTCTGTTTTAGGACAAATAAAAGTAAGCATAGTGTTGTCCTTTCCTGCTGCATCTTCAAGTTAAAGACCCCAAAAGTCCTTATTTTATTGCCATCTCTACTATACCATAGTAATTATACCGAGTTAAAAAAAAAGTTTTTTTATATAAAGCTCTGATGATGACCTGACATCAATTAAAAAAACTTTAAAGTGTTTTTTTTACAGAAGAAAATGAGTGAACTGACTCTGCACTGACTCTGTTGGCCATGACCACTAGTGAACAGATAAAGTTAAATGTTTTGGACAGGAAGGTGGTAAAACACATTTCCACCAATGCAGCAATATGAAGAGGGCCAGTCTAGAAGAAATGTGTGGGTGACCATATCAAATGCAGCCAAGAGATTGAGGAGGATCAAGATGCAGGCCTAACCTGAGTCCTGGGCGATGAGCAGTACGTGATGTTCATCAGGGTGGTTTCCGTACTAGAGCGCAGGTGGACTTCAGACTGGAAGTACCAGGAAAGTTTCTTCTTCCCAAGCTAGACATGGCGGGTTTTTACTATTCTCTTAATGACCTTTGCTAATTAAGGAATTCCAGAAATCGCTCTGTAATTATCAGCATTTCTCATCTTAAGCAGCAGACTAATCAATGCATGTTTAAGCAGCTGCAAAATATCCTCTTGCTCCAGCGACACAATAAACTTTTTCATTATAGGCTAAACCATTCATTAGCAGTAAGACACTCAGATGATTAAATTACAATTCCCGAAACTTTGACAATGAGTGATTTAACCCAACTAGTTAATAACATTTGGATTTCTTAAGATCCCAATGCACAACCTACATTTACCACAGACAACAAAACAGGGTGAAACAACAGTTTCCTCCCTTTTTTCCTATCCCTACACCATATCTCAAGCCCTTTGCAAAACACCCAGGTAAGTAAAGCTAGTATTTCTTTCTGACAGGAAGCCTTGCTTTTTTATGCCCCCTTTAGACAAAACTGTCAATTTCTTTCACAATAGCAATACCCCATCCCTTCATTACATCATCATCACAACCCTAACAGGCTTTTTGACTAAAACTTGGGCTCATTAGAGTCTAGAAATATATTTACAGGCGTAAACCCATAGCATAGCATGCTAGGTTTTAAATCCAGATTTAGACTTTAGCTGGCATCAATGGGTGCGAAAAGGCAAACATCACATTTTGCTGTGGGAAATAGCAGAAGGTCTGTTTCCATCAGGAAAGGCCTTCTTTGCCATACCAGTGACAAGGTAACATCTTTCGAGCAAATGGCTCTACAGCTAGAAGAAAAATTTGCAAAGATACTACAAAGAGCAGGAATTTCCATTTGATTGTCAGGTCTGTCAACGAGCCAGATTTAGCTCACCAGCTTCATGTAATAAAACAATTAATAATCTGGTCAGCCCTCTTCAGTAATTGGTCAGTTCAACTGTCATTCGCATTTTGTTTGCTGCTATCATAGCATACGATACAGGACAGTTGGCTAGCCCACTTTAGCCAGTGGCTCGTTCACACAGTGAGTGAGGGCTTGATCATAAGTGCACATGCATGAAGAAAGATGTGTATTTCAGTGCCCAGATGGCGGTCCACTACTTAATCAATGCTCTTTTTCTTTCCCTCCTTTATCCTTTTATATTTGTTTCAGTAATCCTTAGGTGTTTAAATTATGGTTTCACGTAACAGTAATTTGTAGCCAATAGTTCCTTTTCTTTGTACTTAGTAGAAACATAGTTTCCTGTAACGCAATCAATCCTTTTGGGCTTTCTGTACTTGCTCTATAGACACCTGCTTACTAGGATGCCAACATTATATACAATGGTTATTTATATCATCATCCTGGTTTGCATTTCCTAAATAGCGATTTTTAGGAAATCGCCATTTAAGAAATGCAAAATGGAATGTATGAAATTTGCGATTTGTTAATACCTTCTTAAATGTCGCAATCGTTATTACTAAATTGCAATTAGGGAATGGGACTCCATTCATCCCTATGGGCCTGTAGGCCCATACGTGCGAATGGTTTTGCATTACCTAATTTGTGAATTCCTGTTAGGCCCTCTTTGATTCACCCCCAAAAAATATTTGTGGACATTTAAAGCGCACGTGTGCTACATGTCATTTTTAAAAGTGCATTTGTAATACATTTTTAAAAATTGCACATGCTTACCACCAAACTTGAATTTGTGGTAATTGCATTTCCTAAATGCCAAATTCGCATTTAGAAAATGCATGATACATGTGCTTTGGAAATCTCAAATAGGAATTCCCTATTTGCGATTCCTTATTCACAGTCGCAATTTTAGGGAATCGCTAAAAATTGAGAATCCCTAAAATTGCACTGCACTGCCTTTCATACATCCTGAAAGGCAATTTTGCATTTGCAAACAGTGTAAAAATTTAATTGCAAGCAAACGGTCACCATGTTGAAATACGGGCATTCCTTCTGTTTTTTCTTCCTTTAATTTTTGTGGCATACATGCTTTTAATGAAAACAATTTAATAATTAACCATCGCTCTAGCTTCCCACAGCCAGGACTGTTAGCATTGACAATGATTGCTTTACAGTCCATGCACAAGTTTCAACTATCCCTTCAATGAAACCGTGAGAAACACAGTGGCAACTTGCTACGTGTGAAAGGGGTGGGGCGGTGCGGGGGATAAAAATTAAATAAAAAAATAAATACTACCTTGCTGGCCGCCGCAGCACCACTCCACCCCCTTCTCCTTAGCAGGCAAAGGCTCCCAGCCTGCCCTGTTGCCAATTCTGACGCTAGTCAGACCAGCCTCAGGATTGGCTGGAGAGCTCAGCCAGGGTGCTCCCAGGCAGACTGAGAGCCTGTGCCTGCTCTCTCCAGCCCGGCAACACAGTGCCAGGCTGGAGAGAGCACACTGTGCCTGTGGCCGTCCCAAGACGGCTGGCCCAACGTACATGCGCAGTGAGGGGGAGTGCACTCAGTGCACGTCACAGCCTGTGGCCCAGTCTCTTTTACCAAAAAACGATAATAAGCATGGTTTATTATTGTTTTTTTGTAAAAGGTTTGCAGCTGCCGCTGCTGGCGGGCAGGCGACGCTCATCTGCCCTAATAGAGGAGCTACCCCTGGAGAAACAGTAGTAATTCTTGTGCAAAATCACTGGGCACATGAGTTTGTCGGGGTTCTTAACTCCTAGTGACAGCCCCACCTATACATGGACCCTCACAGGCTTCAGAATGGCTGGCATTCCCTCTTTACAAGCCCTGCCATGTTTTTATTTCTAGAATATTCTGTAATGACTAAGAGTAAACAGGAAACAAAGTCACTTAGTTCGTATGTTTTTACACAAGTAAAGTACAGTCTGTGTGCTGAAACAGCAGGTTACCAGAGGTCAGACACCAGAGGATGAAAATATTCGGCAACAGGTGTCAGGGGTCAGCTCCTGCTGGGAGGTTCTAAGTAAGTATATGCTCAATACCATGGTTCCTAAGGAACAGTACTCTCGTGAATGCTGACACACCGAGCTCAGGAAGAGGCCAGGGTGTGAAAATAGAAACACCATATTTCTGATGTACCTGCAATATATCTGAGCCGCGAGGGGGGGAGAGGTCAGTGGAAGAGAATTGTGAGGCATCTTTTCTATCTATGTTGTATCGCTATCAACAAAGAGAGAGTGGTTGGCTTACATATTCATTCGCCAGAGAAAATGGATAGTAGAAACAGATAAAGCACTATATGGCTTCACTCCGCAATGTCTTTAACAAAACAATACGTCCTGTTGAACATATATGTAGTGGTCTCGTTCTCAGGATTCGCACACTTTAGTACAACTGAAGTGCATAAAAACGAATTTGAAAATTTAAAATTCCAACCCTGATTCAGAAAATCAAAAATGCTGGAACTTTGTGACTGTGACACTTATGAATTCAGCAATCACACCAAGGTGGCAGATAAGAAGTTTAGGGTCAGGGAGGGAATGTGGAAAGGTAAGTAGTGTTTTCCCGCAAGCTAAGGCAACATTCACGCAATAGCAGGTTGCACGCAAAACTACTTCTGTGAAGGGCAGAAGTAAGGGGCATATTTATGAGCCCCTGGTGCCACTGGAGCGTCACTTTTCGTGACGCTCCAGTGGCGCAGTGCCCTGCACTGTATTTACAAGGTGGTGTTAAGCCACTTTTTGCGGCTTAACGCCACCTTGTAAATACGGCCCCTTCACACGAAGCCCTTTACGTGGAAGTGGCCTGCAATGGGTGTTGCTGTGAGTGTGCCAGAGCAACACCCATTTCATTTTGAGGCTGCCTCCGATTTTACGAGTTTTCTTAAACCTGAGTCAGCGCCAAAATATAACGCCACCCCATTAGTTGCATTAGCAAGGTGCAACGAGGAGGAATCCTTTTATTCCTCCTCGTTTTTTTATTTTACTATGTGTAAAGAGCAAAATGTCAGACATGATAGTTTATGTGCGATATAGAATGAGGGGTTTACCTGGGTAGAATTAAAATATAGTGCAAATGCTCATTTGCATTCTATGGACGCGTGGAATTGTACACCGAGTTACAATCCTGCATGTAAGAACTTTGCATATATGAGTAGATATCTTTGAAAATTCATACGATCTTCAAAGAATTAGGTACAAGTAATTTTTTATGATGCACTCATGGTAGCTATGTAAATAAACACATTTAAATGTGTTAGCCAAGACCGAATGTGTGCAGAGCCCACAATAAACACATTAAAAATTGGCTAGATAAATTTAATTTTAAATGAGTAGAACTAGTGCAGAGTCCTACTCCTGCCATCGACTGAAGTAGGACGTATACATGGCATTCACAACCAACAAATTGGTTGCAAGTTTCAGCAAACATGCTAACAAAAATGTTCAGTGAATTAAACTCTCACCTCAGACATGTTCTGTGACCTGCACATCACAAGTTTGAATCCTAGCAAACGCAACTCAGACTTCTGATCTCCCGAAGTAAGCAAACTGAGTACCATGATGCTGATTAATTGTAACATCCTGTCACTTACAGAGCTTAGATGTGGCAAAACTGTGGTCAAAAGCACAATACAGAAACCAATATGTTTGTTCTACAAATAAAGAATGAAGAACCAGCAAGTTATAATTATGAGAATCCGTGTATAGAAAGTTAATAGAAACATTTAAAAAATGTAAATAAATGCAAAATCTATTCATTTTGCAACAAAGTATACAGTGGTTGTCATCACTTTTAGTGAATATTTTGTTTTCTGTTGAAACTTTAACAATCCTCACTGTGTGGCTTCCTCACTTGTGTGCGATGTTCTGTATGATTTTGCCAGTTGCTGTCTTCTTACTGTTCAAATACACTGGGTTATCTCTAGTTCTGGCTTGACAGCGCAACTGTCTGCAAGACACATTGCTACCAATTCTTTAAAATAGTAGATCCCAACCTTTTGACTTCTGCGGACCTCCACTATATCATTACTATAACCCGGGAACCCCCACTGAATCATTATTGGAATCCAAGGACCCTCCACGTTGAGTCATTACTGAAAGATGGGGACCTAATATGTTAATATTATTTAATTTCCTAAGCAGTCGCGGACCCCCTGAGAATGCTTCGCAGACCCCCAGGGGTCCCCGGACCACAGGTTGGGAACGAATGCTTTAAAACATCCATACATATAGGTAGAGTGAGTTTTGACACAAGCCAGAGACGTATGTGACTGGTGTATCATTCCGCCTCCGATGGGGGCTTGCATCAAGGATTGTTTTACACATCAAAATTATTCTGAATCATCACAGGTCAAGTTGGCCATCTCATAGCTGCAGTGTATATTGAAAAATAATTACCTTTTTTTCAGTACAACAGCGTACTTTTTTATGTTTTAGTCAGGACAAAAGCAATCTAGACTAGTTGCCTTTGCCAATGCTTGTTATTTCTGGTAGCCTGAACACCATGGCAGACATTTTCGGTCATGGTAGAATCAAATGCCCGATTGTGTTTGTTGCAGTATAATTTTTGTGCACTTTTCACATTGTGCTGTTTCGGACGTATTTAACATCACAAAATATAGCCCCTATATGCCTGACGCTTTATGGATATGACAACCGCCTGCTAACGCAGACTTTCAAGAGAACCTTGACACATTGTTTGGAATAATTTCAATTTGGACCCACCATGTGCTGCATTTTTGAAAGTTTAAATAGAGGCAGTGCCCTTGATTTCCTTCTAGCTTCTGAGCATCTTGATTTCTCAGGCCAGTTTTCTAGCACAAGTTGTGTAAAGGTTATTTCAGTCCAGGCAAACTTAACAGATACCCAGTGTTATGCATTGCATAGTATAGTTTATTTTACAAACACAAACAGAGAGTACATTAAAATGATTTACTAGATGCTCTTTGGTCAGATGACCGACAACACCAACTGAGGCGCTTCATAAAATGAGAGACTCCTCTTTACAGACATGCGAATAAACTTAACTCTGTTTCTAACTTTCCGCCACAACTGTTGTCAGGGTTACACTGGAACAGGAAATTGAATGAATACTCCTCCATGATGGATTAGGAACTGGATGAGCTTCGAATGCAATAAAAGGTTATTTTTCAAATACAATTCCAGACATGGATTCCAGTTTTATACGAGAAAAAGCTCTGGATTGTTTCATAACAACGAATGGAAAGTTCTGGAACAGCGGGGAGAACAGCAGGTTTTCACTGTACTGCCGCTCGCTGCTGAATGATCGAAAATCCAGTTGTGAAACCATGTGAAAGCGCCTGATCGATGCACGAAAATAACGCGTCTAACACGCATTTCACCTAGATTTAAAATTTCGGCACCTCTAATTTATATCTGGGGATCATGCAATGAGATCCGCAATTGTTTTGAGTGTGGGGAGCTTGAAACAGCATATAGTTGATTTGTGTCTAATTCACCCCCCTTGAAAACCTAGGAGGGGGTAGGCCTTTTTCACGAATGCCTGGTCTTTAACTAGGGCAGTAGGGCTACACAAAAACGTCTCCAACTCTTTTCTGAAAAGATTCAAAAAAGGAGACACTGCATAGTGGGGCCTGACTGAAGCAGTGCTTAATTTGTGCTGGTGGTTGCAAGTGGTGGCCATGACACTCATTTTTAGGAGACCTGAACTTAAATTTCATCATTAGCCTTTTAAGGACAGCAAGAGAATTACATGGGGAGAAAGCAGGATGCAAATTAACTACGAGGAGTGATACAGGAGTCAAAAAGTCTGGGGTGAAGATCGAGGCTGCAGGGGCCTATGTTACGCCCCTGCATGAGGAGGAATCAAGACAAGGCAGTCTAAATATTCAGAAACCCTGAACCCAAAAAACATGGGCCCTGCGCCTATTTTGTTACATAATAAGCACTGTTGTGAAGTAGTCCAAATTTGTGTCTACTTCTAAAAGTAGCCCTTGCAGCTTTCAGCTAAAAAAGCATGATTTCCATTGCCCAGCTTGCGCACTGCTCTTTGAGCCAAACCTATCCACATCTTTGGGTCCACTTGACAGTGGCTCTGAAAGATCTAGAAGCTTGTCCTGACATATAATTGGGTGACGTGTTTGAATAGGATTATTCCCAATTTAGGGCCACCCACTGGTGGTCATTACCTTCCCTCCTGTCTTCGGTATGAAGCATGCAGCTTTGAGCCACAAAATGACATTTTTGTTAAGTGGCTCGAAGTTGTTGGGTGCACCTCCCATTTTGATGCAGGAGAAAAAACAAACACCTATAGGGGTTAATACAGGGGTATAGCTTCCACTGGTGCAACAGGTGCACTGGTGCGCGGCCCAGAGGAGCGAGGGCCCACTGAACCCTCGTTATTACTGTATTTGAATATTCAACATCAGTCAGAGGGTATAGCTCCTTTCTTGCACTTTGGCCTGTTAACGCGTCCCTTTATGACTAATTTAAACACATTGGGACTCGTTTTAGGCCAATGAATCTTTCGACCCTGATTGAAGACACCTTAGGACGAGATAACTGATCAACATGTCAATAAATATGTCAATAATGTAATCAATACTTATTATAACAAGACAATTCACTTTAGTCAAAGACATTAATAAAACTCAGAAACCACCATGACCTCTCAGTCATGAATAACCACACCAGTTTAGTAAGATTTTGTGATATTTATTCCCTATTGATTACAATTCTAATAGCAAGTTTATTAATCTCAATAGCAAAAAGCTCATGAACATTGTCATAATTTGGCAACTCGAATAAGATTTCATCAAAGCAAGAATCACAATTATTAGAACATAACATGAAATCAACATAGGTCAACCTTAGCAGAGTATCATTAGTACACCCTTCAATTCAACAAAGCATAGATTCAGTCATTTGTCTATTTGCGTCATTTAGTGAACCCCTTAACTAACCTCGAATTAGCATTGCCATGTTGGGCTTCATGCAAAACAATTTAGCAACATCAATTTAGAAAACCTCTAACTATGGTCTCTGTCAAAAGTAGCAGTTGGTACCTAGAAAGGAAAAGCAAACAGACAATCGCAATATCATTGTCAGATAGTTACCCTCCGTATTGGGTCAGCACTCAGATTCTGTCTTCGTCTTCAGAACATCAGTCGATTCGCCATCAATCAGGTACTCAGCAAGTTGGGCAAAAGGGTAAGGAATACTTCCCTCATAAGGAGGTAAAGTATAAATGGGCAATATAAGCAAGAACAGTTTCAAGAACCAATCTAGCAAGTAACCAATCAGAGCGACAGAGTTTCTGGATCATATCAATAGCATTTCCCTAACTAATCTTCTCATCTCTCCGTCTATCCTCGGTCTAACGTTGCTCCTTGTGTCAAAGGTTTTTATCCCTTTTTCGTTGTACAGTCCCCTAACATTTTATTGGTCAATGTCGATACCCCACTAACTCCCTCCAATAAAGATTCAATTAGCTCATCAAATTTGTCACCACATAACAGTTCTCACGTAGCTTATTGGTTCTTATGATTGACATCTTCAGCGGGTTGAATGTCCAGTATGATTTCATCCTCTCGTGGTCCTTTGCACATCTTCAGTCAGTAGCTCCATTGTCTGTACCGGTTCAGGCGACCTTTTACCAGGAAATAATCTACACTGTTGCATTCAGCTAAAATGTTTCTACAAGCAAGTCAAATTTCATGAGAACGGATCTACTATGGTTACATTCATCTTCTAGCTTTGGAAAAACAAGAGTTCATGTCCTTCAGCAAGTCAGCACACTGCAAGTTAGAAAAACACATTTAATATGAGAGCCAGGCAGCTAGGCCTCGACTCATGCTAACTAAAGCCCAATGATTTATTATTAGATCTCTAGTATATATCTTTTAATAATTAGTGTAAAACTATGTCTTAACACAATAATTCATTATTATTAATCATTTTCATTAGTTCCCGAATATATTGACTGCCACTCCCCGTGGGCACATTTCAAGCACGCGTTTTGCAAAATACATTAATACATTTTCTAAGCAGCATTATTATACATTAGTTCATAAATATTTCATATTAATACTTTGATTATATAAGCTACGCTCTCTCAGTCACTTCTCTGATGACACTTGTCATCACACAAAACCTTTCCCTTCACAACCTCTCATTTTCTTCAAATTTTGCATTTCCATTTCTTCCTTCCTATGGGATCTTTCCCAAATTTCTTTGAACATTTCTTCTTTTTCCTTTTCTTCTTTTCTTTTATTACGTTTTACCAAATCTCTTTTAATTCTTTTATTAATTTTACATAATAACCACAGTCCCAATAGGCAAATTAGAACAATCAATATACCCCCTATTATTTTTGCAAGTACCCCATTCCAAATACTACTAAACCAGTTGCCTACTTTGGTAATTCCTTTCACAACCTTTTCCCAAACTCCAGGTTCTTTCAGTTCCTTCAAATCTGTCTCTTGTTAAGTTAGTAAGCATACCTCTAATCTTCCTACTGTTATCTGGTATGAACGCACAACAATGGCGTTCGTTAAGCATCTTACAGACTCTGCCTCTTTTCGCTAAAAGAATGTCTAAAGCAAGCCAGTTTTGAAGATTCACAGCTCTCTCCGCAGCAAGTTCAGTATCCATCAGGAGTATAGCCCCTGTGAAGTTTGTCAGCATGTTATCCACAATAGTAGACAACTTTCGAATCTTTATGGAGTTTAAGATAACCCCTAATGAAGGAATTATGGCTCCAAATATGTCACTTACGACAGCAGCCGGTGTCTCTCTCTTTTGTCTAGCATGATGTAATTCAGACATTTTAGGTAGTTGCTTTAAGTCATCAATCTGATAAATCTTTGGGAAAACTATTCCCAAATAACATGTCCCATACCATTCCTTAGGAAGACGGTAATAAGCATTAAGTCCACATATATAATAGATCCCAGGGATCGCTGGATCCTGTCCATTTAACATGAACGTCCATTTACTCTGAAACAAAAACACATGCCTACATTCACTCGTTCCCACAAACAAAGTGTCATG
The DNA here is from genome assembly GCF_031143425.1 of Pleurodeles waltl. NCBI lineage: Eukaryota > Metazoa > Chordata > Amphibia > Caudata > Salamandridae > Pleurodeles > Pleurodeles waltl. Next base: position 793,559,421 of record NC_090436.1, on the reverse strand, counting down.
CTCAGAGTTCGGCCTATATATACAAAGCTTTCCTACATGCAGTGCATCTATTGCTAATTTACCCTGTGTCTTTATTGCGGTGTAAGCATAATCATTTGCAAACATGCATTTTTCTAAGCCCTGTTCTAGGCTCTCCTTTAATGCTTTTCATCTATCATCAGTGTGATCTAAGAAGCTTTTCTCTACAGGTGTTAGTAAGCAAGTTAGATTATTGCGGTGCGCATAAGCTGTCCCAAATGTCAGTGTCGGCTCAAAGAAACCGCTAACTATTTTTATGTTATTATCTTTAGCTGATTTATTTAGAAACTCAGTCACGGGCACATAAGAAAACACTACATCTAGGTTAGAGTAGAAGTATTGCACATGTTCCTGATTATAGAATCTCGTCAAAAGCAAACTACAGCTAATTCCGTAAGTGAGTGGCAGACTATGGTAAGTAACCCCTTCTTGTACTGACGAAGGGATTTTTGTGCACACACAGCAATTCTTCGCATCCATTGTGTCGACATACTCATTCAGCAAGCAATGGAAGACATTGGTAGATAGTTCCCTTTTTGAATTAGTTCCCTCATGTAAGTATTTAGTATCCCGCTCAAACTTTTCCCACGGTGTTAGTGTAGCGGTTTCAGGAGTTGAAGCATTGTTAGTCACTTTCTTATCCACCAACGGCATTCCCATAATCACACTTGTAATTATTACTGCACATATAATTCCTACACCAACAGCTAAACAAGCACAAGTCCTACCCTTACTACTATTATCCCTAGTGTAACTCATGATCTGTTAAGAATCAGAAGGTAGATTAATACAAAGCAAACAATCAACTTGAGGACGATATAAAACTCTTTTTTTTTTTTCTCTATATGCAAGTCTCTCTTTTTTCTCAGCAAGTATTTATAGCATTTCACTCACTCCAGGACCCTTTTGTCAAATCAGGTTAACAGCTTGTCATAATCAGTTTTTCAGAGTCAATTCAGGTTAACAGTGTCACATCTGGTAATTTGTCAGTCTCTTTCCTCAGCTTTTCAGCTTTCAATTTCAATTTTCAACTTAACACAGTCTCTCTCTAAAGTTGAATTCAGGTGCCGTAGTATTGACCTGGAACCTCTCGATCAAAACAGAATGCTAAGAATTCTTGTTGCCATTCAGCTGACGTTGCGTATGCTCATTCAGGACCTGCGTATCTTCTGTTTGCGACTCTTTTTCTTTTCAATTTGTGATCACCTTGCAACTCTCCTTCACTGAGATCTTCTTTCCTGGTTGTGTCAACTTCTTCCTCTTATTGTCTATTGTGTCATTAGGGATCACTTTTTCCCCTGCAGCTTGTGGCTCCGGCCAGTTATCTCCTTTTAGTGTTTTCTTTCCCCTTTGCCTTTCAGGACGTTGAACAGCCCCCTCCTCTTGTGCTATGGTGTTTTCTCTTGATGGACCTGCAAGCGGCTCAGGAGGAGTCAGAACACCTTGACTTCCCTCTGCCTCACTTCCTTCGCCTTCAGGGTCTGTTATGGGCTCAACTTCAAACCTGTATCCGTCTGCTTCTGGGAGAACCTCTCTCTGCGTCGGTTCCCCTGCTGCCTTGACTGAGATAGGCTCACTGTCACCCCTCTCGAACTCGTTTACTGTTTGAGTGACTAGGCCGTCTTCAGCAGGCTCTCCTTCAGTCTCAGTTCCCCTTTGATTTCTCTCCAGCCCTTAGACTTCCTTCTCCGCAGCTGTTGTTTTGGACGATTCAAGTTCCTCATCAGTTGGACCCGTCACCTTCTTTGTGTGACTGGCATGTATCCAATTTGGAAGGCCTGCACACTTCACAGCAGTAGTAGTTGTCAGTATCACTTGATATGGTCCCTCCCAACGTGGCTTCAAACATGACTTCCTCATGTGTTTCTTGATAACAACCCAGTCACCGGCTTTCAGAGTGTGAGCTAAATCACTGATCGGTGGCAATGTAGTGGCCTCCACCTGGTGAGGAAAAAGAGCGGACCACATCAGCTAGACCCTTGCAGTAGTTCAACACCATATCATCCGTGATATTCACAAGAGCATTTGCAGGCACTGCGGGCAATCTCATAGCTCGACCCATTAGAATCTCATGAGGAGATAGTCCTCTCTTCTTGTCAGGTGTGTTTCTTATTGACATCAGCACTAAGGGCAATGCATCTGGCCATTTCAGATTGGTAGCTGCACACATTTTTGCCATCCTCGACTTCAAGGTACCATTCATTTGTTCCACTAGTCCTGATGCTTAAGGGGGATAGCTACAATGCAGCTTCTGTTCAATGTTCAATGCGGCACACAAGAGCTTAATTACCTCATTGTCGAAGTGTCTGCCCCTATCTGATTCTAAAGAGATCGGAAACCCGAAACGTGGTATCAGTTCCCTAAGCAACAGCTTTGCTACTGTGAGACTATCATTCCTACGTGTAGGGTAAGGTTCAATCCAGTGACTGAACCCACACACAATCACCAACACGTACCTCAGTCCTCCACACACAGGCATCTCAATAAAATCCATCTGCATCCTGCTAAATGGACCTCCAGCTCGCCCAATGTGGCTCAAGTTCACCACGGTCCCTTTCCCCGCATTCATCTGCTTACAGATGATGCACCTGTGACAGATAACCTCTGCAGCTTGTCTGAATTCCGGATTGAACCAATCAATTTTGAATAACCTGATCATTGCGTCTCTCGAACATGTGCTTGACCAGGGTAGAATCGTGCCAACTGTGACAAAAGACTGTTTGGCAAAACCATTTTCCCCTCCTCTGAGACCCACAAGTCATCAGACCTCTGCATGCATTGCATTCTCTGCAAGGAGCGTTTCTCCTCTTTGCTGGCACGTCCCTGCAATGATTTTAACTCATCTAATGTATCAACTACTCTCAATGCATACCCTGTGCATGTTTCATTTTCAGTTTCAGGTAACAATTCCCACTGATCTCGAAACGATATACAGTTCAGTGCACAAAATCTTGCGACTTGATCTGCATATCCATTTCCCATTGACACAAAGTCTTGTGATTTAACATGAGCATTGCATTTCACCACGGCAATTTCAAGAGGTAACTGAATCGCGTGCAACAAATCCTTAATTTTCTAGCCATTTTTCACTGGTAAACCAGAAGAGGTCATGAAACCCCTCTGTGACCATAGCTGCCAAAATCATGCACAATTCCATGAATGCATCCATCTCTTTCTCGGACATGGTTATAGTACCCGGGCCATCCTGAATCTCTTTAACCGTCAACCTCACCAAAGATTTAGAGATAATCGAAAAGTTGGGAATCCACTGGCGACAGTAGCCCACCATTCCCAAAAGCATCCTGACATCTCTTTTTGTTGTCGGGGGATTCATCTGCAGTATGGCTGTCACTCTCTCTTTGGATATTGTCCTAGACCCCTTTTCAATCAGGTGACCTAAGTATTTCACTTCTTTCTGACAGTATTGCAGCTTCTTTGGGGACACTTTATGTCCAGTCTTTCCCAAATGATTTAACAAGGCAATTGTGTCGTATCTGCAGTCATCTTTTGTTCTGGACGCGATTAACAAATCATCAATGTACTGCACTAGAGTCGAACTGAAAGGCAATTCTAGTGACTCCAAATCCTTCTTCAATATCTAATTGAAGATGGAAGGTGACTCAGAAAACCCTTGAGGAATTCTGCACTAACTATAGACCTTATCCAGGAATTTGAAATTGAAGAGAAATTGGCTGTCCTCATGAAGAGGCACCGAAAAGAATGCTTGAGACAGGTCCACAACTGTAAACCACTCCGCATCACACGGAACCTGAAACATAACCACTGCTGGATTTGGCACTATTGGGCAACATTTTACCACAATCTCATTTATTTTCCTCAGATCTTGAACAATTCGAACCTTCCCGCAAGGCTTTTTCAAACCCATTATTGGTGAATTACATGGGCTGCTCAATACCTCTTTCAGAACCCCCTGCTTCACAAAATCCGCAACTATCTGCGTCACCTGTATAAGTACATCTTGTGCCATGTGGTACTGCGGTACTTGGGGAAACACTGCACTTGGTTTCACCTCTACTTTGACTGGTTCCACTCCTTTTATTAGTCCCACTTCCTTTCCTGTCAGGTCCCACACTTTCTCTGTCACTGTTCCCTGCAAATCGACTAGTAATTCATTCACTGTGAACATTGGGAATAAGGTTATCAAAGGGTATTCCTCATTTACCATTTCCGTCTCTAGTTCAGAGATCCGAACATCGTCCCCTTCATCATCACTGTTTGTCTGAACTTCAATCCCTTCATTGGAACAGGTAATTGAACACCTTGTCTTGCACAGTAAGTCTCTTCCCAGTAGGGATACGGGACTCGAATCACAGACTACAAATTTATGTAATCCCTGGAAGTTACCAATCTCAACTTGGACCGGATCTGTAATTGGGTTTGTCAGGAACTGATTTGCTACTCCTACCACCCTTATAGTATGCCCCAAAAGTGGCAATTTCGTAACCTCTGTACTTCTGACTGTGGAGCGTGTAGCTCCTGTATCATCTAGGAATGAAACCTTGTGACCCATTACCTTCCCCTCTACATAGGGACCCCTCTGATCTACTTCTAGGGAAGCTGCAAGCCTGCACTCCTCACTGTCTGAACAATCATCCGACCATTCATCGTTTACTCCATCCTCACCACGCAATGGGAACTGCTGTACTGTGTTATTTTGACTCATTGTTTGACTTGTGACCTGTTGAGGAAGCATCACCTGTTGCTGTCCCATTGGAGCTAACGGTATCTGCATTTGCTGTCTAGGTACCATGGGAATCTGCTGTTGCACTTGTTGTAATTGTGCTGGTTGAACAGGTGACATTTGCATCTGCTGCACGGGCTGTAACCCCTTTATCTGAACCATGTTATTTTGGAAGTTCTGATTTTGACCTCTCATTTTTGGGCCCCTCACATTCTGAAGTGCACTGACATCATTGCTTTGTTGAACAACACCATCCTGCACCACCATTGGACATTCCCGCTTCCAGTGCCCCATGCCCCCGCACGCGTGACATGGCGACACCTTTTTCATCCCCTGCACATAATTTTGAACCACAACTGTATTAATATCCAGACTCCTGTTCACAAAACCTCCTCGACCTCGTCCTCTTGGTTGCGCCTGAAACATTACCTGAGGTTGCTGCTGTACCATCTGCTGTATTCCATTTCCCTGCATCCCTGCTTGTGCTGCCTTAATGTGCATCAGCATCACTTTCTCCTTCAACTTTCTCTGCTTCAGCTCAATCTCGTCACTACAGTGTTTTGCATACTGCAACACCTCATCAATCGGCTTTGCCTACCAACAGATCAAATGATTCTTAATCATCTGACTAATCTCTGGTCTCAACCCTTTAACAAACCTGAACACAAGGTGATTCATGTCTTTCGGTTCTATGGTCTCAGTGCCACTATAATGTTTGAACGCCTTTAAAAACCTTTCATAGTAATCATGAATCGATTCCTTGGCGACCTGTGAGGTTCGATCGATTTTCTGCCAATCAGTAACCTTCGGCGACACTTTCTGCTTCAAAAACTCAATCACCTTATGATAATACCTCATCACACCTGCCGACGTTGCTCCTGTAACCTTGTCCCTTACCGGCTCCTCTGTCAGCCAGTTCACACCTCTTTTGCACTCAAGCCATAAGTCAGGCAGAACTATGATCTCAAACAGGGTATTCAAGTCTTCCCAGAGACATTTCACAAGCTTCACAGACCTGTCTGTCTGCTGGTACCACTCTATCGTCTTCTCCCTCAATCTGGGATAATCATTTGTGAATGAGAGGATGTCACCTCTAGACCACCGTACATGAACTAAAACTCCTCCAGCTGTTTCTCTCATTGGTAACATCTTTATTGTCCCTGTGTCCGGTGCGGCTTTAGCCTGCTTTGGTTCCGGACCATCACCTTTCTCTTTATCTCTCTTCTTTGCCCATCTGCCTTCCCACTTCTCAAATGCTCCCCAAATCTGAGCACTCTGCAGTATTTCTTTAAGATGTGCCTTCGTTCTGGTAGATCTCATGTGTTCAAAGTCTTTGGGATCAAAGTCTAACCTATAGCTCCTCTTCAAGTGCTTAGTATTTTCTATGTCTATGCCGTATTTGTCTGCCAGGTTTGCCAACCTCTGGTGCACCTTGCTCACTTCTCTGGTTATTTTGGCACACAGATACCTCAACTCTGCCTCTGTGTATGACTCCAATCTATTCACCCCTATTGTCCCTTCTACTAGTTCTGTGGCTTCCACACCTAGTCTCACAAAATTCAGGTATTCGTCTCTGCGGTCACTGTAGTAGTTTGCAGAGTGTTGAGCTTGTCTAGCCACTCATTTAATTGTTGCGCTGTTAAGCCTTGCAACAAGACATTTCCAGACTGTACTATTGGTGTTTGTGTCATATTAGTACTCATTACCTGTGGGGTTAGCGTACCTAACCCTGCTTGCCTCATCGTTTCCAAAGGAACCCCAATTGGACTGAAGTCTAGTAGGGACCTAGACCTTTCAGCTGACTGTCCTCCCTGTGTTATTCCCTGCAAGTTTCCTGTAGACCCTCCTCTTATCACCTTTTGGGTCATTACTCCCTGATCACATATGGCAAACTTACCCTGCGCATATAGCGGTACTGGTGGACCAACAGTAATTGGCAGCGATATGGCAGCTGGTGATCGTCCAAGTCCCACTCCCTGCAGAGCATTAACTCCCATAGCTTGATTTATCATAGGTGCGGTAGCTACTGGCTGTGACCCTGCGACTGAAGTATAACTCGGAATCATTTGTTGCTGTGGCTGGGGCAGCAATTGTGGAGTTGGCTCAATCTGTACTAATTTTGATCTCGTGTATACCGGATCAGGCAGCACCATTAAGCTTGTAGTTGTCTCTAGTACTGGCACATCTGGATAGAGCCTCTGAATCTGCGGAGGTTGCAACTGTATCTGCGTGTCTGGCGCAGTGGGTACACTGACACCATTTTGTATCAAAACTGTATTACTTGTCTGCACTATACTCATGATTCCCTTAGTCTGTGCCGGATCTTCAGGATCCACACTAGTACTCTGTGTATTGTCATTCATGGCATATGGTGGCGGATGATCATGTAACAACTGATTAAGAAACTCTTCATCGTCTGAGTCATCTTCGTCTACCCAAGACCTCATCGTTTCCTTTGTCTTACTAGAGCCCTTGTCTGTCTTACCAGTGGTTTTCTTTCCCTGTGTCTCATCTTCCTGAGTTATTGCTGGAAACATCTTAAGTCCGTCAACTACTCCCCTTCTCCACATCCTGTTCTCATGATCCCATCTAGCTTCAGCTAAAGTCTTTTCTGCTCTTTTCATTCTCTTTTCAAATTTCTGCTGTCTTTGTCGAATGGCCATTAAATCCCAGATTGCTAATGCCTCATACTGGGCTGGCCTCGGAGGTGGTTTTTGTATGCTCAACATCCACTGCAAATTCTCCAAAATTCTCATATGAAACGTTCTGTGCTCCGGAAATGCCAAATATCCCTCCTTCTCTGTCAGTTTGCACCATTGCTTTAACCAAAGACATGGCGCGACTCCCTTCTCCTCCATTACGATATAAGCTGGAGTACCCTCAGGTGATGTGGGCTCTCCCACACTTGCTGTAATAAATGCATCTCCCTTTAAGGCACACTTTAAATCCTTGAAAAACTTCATTTTTGCGTCTCTTATTTTGTTTAGAATCTAATCAGGAAGTGACTTTAATTCCCAGAACACTCTTCACCCACCTTTCTCAACCAATTGCCTCTCACGGACGGCTGCCAATCCGTGCGCGACCCCTCTCGTCAACTGGCCTATCCCAGTGCGGCTCAAGTGATGTCACACTCACACACACTACGGCTGACAAAGTCTTGCGGCTTGTACTCCACATGCAAAAACTAATGCAATATATTGCGAGCACCTTTAACAACAAAACCCAAATTTGCTGGTTTACTACAGGAAGGGTAACACAATCGCTTCAGAACTTTACAGAGATTTCACTTTAAGCCTCGGCCGCTACTCTCTCCTTCTCAGCTCCCGCATACGCAAGCAGAATTTGACCCGCAAATCCTACTATCGACTTGTCAATGGTTCGTCTTAGTGCACTTTTAGAACTTGCCAAATCTCCATCAAAGGTTTAATTCGCACACTTTGACTCAAGCTCGACTTGTCAACCACGCCCGATTGACCTATTAAACCGCACAAATTACAACATAAACCCAAGTGTCTCCTACACTTGTCAATATACTCCGGAGTCTTAGACCATCACGCATCCGTACATCACCAACAACCATGTGGATAATTTTTTTGCACAAAGCGCCACACTCACATGAAGTTCGCCGACTTCCCTACTCTCATACTGCGGAGTACACCCACTCCTACTATAACAACATTACCTGGCCTAAATTCACACAAACTTCACAAATCACCTGCATTATGCATAAGCTGAGCAAGTGCAAATTCTACACCACACATGCTAATACGCCAAGAACATACCCCTCTCACTTAGGCAGGCTCCGATATTCCGGGACAGTCATGGGGAATTTAGAAACGCATCATACCTCCAATTTGCATTATCTCGAAAAACAATTTTAAACAATGGTCCTCCGTCCTAGGGCCCCCAAAGAGCCAAACCGTCCTCTGCTACCAGAACTGTTAACGCGTCCCTTTATGACTAATTTATACACATTGGGACTCATTTTAGGCCAATGAATCTTTCGACCCTGATTGAAGACACCTTAGGACGAGATAACTGATCAACATGTCAATCAATATGTCAATACCGTCATCAATACTTATTATAACAAGACAATTCACTTTAGTCAAAGACATTAATAAAACTCAGAAACCACCATGACCTTTCAGTCATGAATAACCACACCAGTTTAGTAAGATTTTGGGATATTTATTCCCTATTGATTACAATTCTAATAGCAAATTTATTAATCTCAATAGCAAAAAGCTCATCAACATTGTCATAAATTGGCAACTCGAATAAGATTTCATTAAAAGCAAGAATCACAATTATTAGAACAGAACATGGCGTCAACATGGGTCAACCTTAGCAGAGTATCATTAGTACACCCTTCAATTCAACAAAGCATAGATTCAGTCATTTGTCTATTTGCGTCATTTAGTGAACCCCTTAACTAACCTCGAATTAGCATTGGCATGTTGGGCTTCATGCAAAACAATTTAGCAACATCAATTTAGAAAACCTCTAACTATGGTCTCTGTCAAAAGTAGCAGTTGGTACCCAGAAAGGAAAAAGCAAACAATCACAATATCATTGTCATATAGTTACCCTCTGTATTGGGTCAGCACTCAGATTCTGTCTTCGTCTTCAGGACATCAGTCGATTCGCCATCAGGTACTCAGCAAGTCAGGCAAAAGGGTAAAGAGTACTTCCCTCATAAGGAGGTAAAGTATAAATGGGCAATATAAGCAAGAATGGTTTCAAGAACCGATCTAGCAAGTCACCAATCAGAGTGACAAAGTTTCTGGATCATATCAATAGCATTTCCCTAACTAATCTTCTCATCTCTCCGTCTATCCTCGGTCTAACGTTGCTCCTTGTGTCAAAGGTTTTTATCCCTTTTTCGTTGTACAGTCCCCTAAAATTGTATTGGTGAAAGTCGATACCCCACTATCTCCCTCCAATAAAGATTCAATTAGCTCATCAAATTTGTCACCCCATAACAGTTCTCACGTAGTTTATTGGGTCTTATGATTGACGTCTTCAGTGGGTTGAATGTCCGGTATGATTACATCCTCTTGTGGTCCTTTGCACATCTTCAGTCAGTAGCTCCATTGTCTGTACCGGTTCAGGCGACCTTGTACCAGGTAATAATCTACACTGTTGCATTCAGCTAAAATGTCTCTACAAGCAAGTTGAATTTCATGAGAACGGATCTACCACGGTTACATTAATCTTCTAGCTTTGGAAAAACAAGAGTTCATGTCCTTCAGCAAGTCAGCACACTGCACGTTAGAAAAACACATTTGATATGAGAGCCAGGCAGCTAGGCCTCGACTCAGGCTAACTAAAGCCCAATGATTTATTAACAGATCTCTAGTATATATCTTTTATTAATTAGTGTAAAACTATGTCTTAACACAATAATTCATCATTATTAATCATTTTCATTAGTTCCCGTATATATTGACGGCCACTCCCCGTGGGCACATTTCAAGCACGTGTTTTGCAAAATACATTAATACATTTTCTACGCAGCATTATTATACATTAGTTCATAAACATTTCTTATTGATACTTTGATTATATCAGCTACGCTCTCTCAGGCCCATGACACGCTGGCTACGCAACTGGGTCATGAAAAAAACTTCTGTAAATAGGAAAAAAGACATTGGACCTCATTATCACATTGGCGGTAAGTCCCGCTTACCGCCATGCTGACTGCCACTATCATACCGCGGCGGTATACCGCTACCCAAATAATATGACATACACATAGCAATCCCTCACTATACAGACACACAAGTCCGCCAGCCCAAAGGTCAGTGATAAAATGGCGGTAGCAAAACCCACACCGTTACGCCAACAGGACCAAGCCCACAGCATTATGACCTACGAATCACCGCGGCGGACATTCAATGATGCTAAACCATTGGCGGTACATACCGCCGCGCTCAAAATACACACACACATACAAAACAACACCACATTGGACAATTCAAACTACACACACCTGACACACATACACACACCACACACACCACACCCATACACCCACACCACTATAAAACACCCACCCACACTATCCACAACCCCTTACGACTAAAAAATATTGCCAGTAGAGAGAGATACAGCCAGAGCACCCACACAACCACAGCCACAGAATACCATCACCCATACACCATCCACGCACCTCACAGCACACACCCCAACACATAACCTCACACACCCTCACATACACCACTCACACTACACCCATGGCACCACAAAGACACCCCAGGAGGAGCTAAGGGTCATGGTGGAGGAAATAATCCCAGTAGAGCCACAGCTATTCGAATCACAGGTGCAGCAGACATCCATTGCTAAGAAGATGGAGCTATGGTGGAGAATCGTGGACAGGGTCAACGCCGTGGGACAGAACCCCAGAACAAGGGATGACATCAGGAAGAGGTGGAACGACCTACGGGGGAAGGTGCGTTCCGTGTTAGCAAGACACCAGATAGCAGTACAGAGGACTCGCGGTGAACCCCCACTCCCTCCCCAACAACTAACAACATGGGAGGAGCAAGTCTTGGCAAAACTGCATCCTGAGGGCCTGGCAGGACAAGCAGGAGGAATGGACTCTGGTAAGTCAAATCTTTACTACTATCACCCCCCTACCTGCATGCCAACACATACCCCCACCCCTACCCTCACCCCCATCACCCCACCACCACACATACACCCCACCATCACAACCCACTCATCCCAATACCAAGCTTTCATGCACCACCAATGCATGGGCATCACTCACAGCCCTGCATGGACACCCATCACCACAGCATGCACACTAGAGAGAATCACCTAACCCACTAAATAACAACTCACACAAGGCTAAGCTGACAGGGCACTCACAACGATAGAGGCCAACACACCCATGCACAATATGTCACACGCAGAAACATTAACACTGAATTTACATCCCCACAGGTCCCCCACACAATGTCACCGGAGAGGAGGTGCCAGCAACATCCAGTCCCCCCACAGAAAAGGCCCACTGTCATGACAGCAGCTCTGCTCACCTGGATCTGGATGACCAACCTGGCCCATCAGGGATCTCTGGACAGACGATTACCCAGGCACAATCCCATACCCCCACAGAGCTTCCCCCCCTCAGGAAACATCACCACAGCACCCAACCAGCGGGCCCATACCTCTGTCCCCAGGACACGTCAATCAGCAGTGTGTCCACCACTACAGGGACCCAGGACACCCCACAAACACAGAACAATCAGGGACCTGGGGTCAGTGGCAGTGGGCACACGGTTCAGGGGACAGAGGCATAGGACAACAGGGAAGCTGGGAGGACTGCTGTGTGACAGGGGAGGACAGGCCCAGGGAACCGACTCTCCAGGAGGCACTCACCAACATCCTGGGAGCATACCACCATTCCCAGGAGACGATGTTCCCGATACTGGAGAAGTTGCAGGAGACCCAGCGGCTGCAGGAGGGATCATACCTGGGGATCAGGGAGGACCTGGGGAACATCCACACCACCCTGATCACCATTGCATGGCTGCTGGCAGACATGGCCAACACCATGAGGGAGGCAGTGGCACACCAACGGGCCCCTGACACTAGCCACAACAATGAACAGCCCTCCACCTCTGCTGCCGCTAGTGGACAGGAGGCCCCACCACAGGAACAACAGGCCACCAGCAATTCCACCCTGGGCACCATCGTAGGGTGCTGAAGGAAGTACTCAACACCAGGAGGGACACTGTGGCACAACAAGGGGCCCCTGACACTAGCCTGGACGATGAACTGCCCACCACCTCTGCTGGCTCTAGTGGACAGGAGGCACCGCCACAGGACCACCACACCAGCACCCCACCCCCTGCAGAAGGAGAACCACCCCACAAACAGTCCCTGTGATCCAGGCACAAACCAGAGAACATTGCCAATACCCCTGCCAGGAAATAGGATTTTCCTGATTGTCACCCTTGTGTCCCCCTCTGTCACCCTGTCCACCTTGAACTGCCATTGCTCCCCTTCCTATGCCCCCTTGGACAATGCACCTGTGATACAAATAGGCTGGGCTCTATCCTGGACTCTCCTCCACCCCCCACCCTATAGCAATACCCCATCCACTTATTGGCACATGAATAAACAACACTGTAAAAATTACAAGTATTGAGTCTGTCAAGTGATTGAACTATGTATTTGTTTCACAAACTGTAGACATTGCAATTCAACTGTACAGTAATGTATACTTAGGTATGACCTGTAGTTCGCTGCAGTCAATACACCAGGAGCCAGAGTGGGGCACAGATATATGTAAATAGACATGTCAAAGGGTACAGTAAGTGGCCATAGTAGTAGGGATATCAGCCTGTCAGTTAGAATTTACTACACAAAACTGCAATGGTAGGTGAAGTTACAATGTCTTACCTGTGTGTCACTGGAGTTACTGTCGAATGACTGATGTTCTGTTGTCCACATCCTCATCCTCTGCCTCATCTTCGTCACTGTCCACAGGCTCCACTGCTGCCACATTCCCATCTCCAGCCTCATCCTTCTGCAAAAAAAGCACCTGGCGACGTAAGGCAAGGTTGTGCAACATGCCACATGCCATGATGATCTGGCACACCTTCTTGGGAGAGTAGCAGAGGGAACCACCTATTAGATGGAGGCACCAAAACCTGGCCTTCAGGAGGCTAAAGGTACGCTCTATAATTCTTCTTGTTCGCCCATGTGCCTCATTGTAACGTTCTTCTGCCCTTGTCCTGGCATCCCTCAATGGGGTCAGTAGCCATGAGAGGTTGGGGTAACCAGAGTCACCTACATCTCCTATTCATCCGCTTCGGTTGTACTCTAGGGGGTAAAACGATGAGCATCTGGTCAGTTTTCAACATTTCCTAAATGTACAGTGCATTGCATGTTGTGACAGAAACAGAATGTTGATGTATGTTTCCAAATTGTGCCTATGTGTGCGCTGTGACGCAGTTAGGTGCCATGCCCTGCCCCCACTGAAATTGTGGCCGCCTGTCCTGTGAGGATGGACAAGAGGAAATGAGGTAATGCCGCTGATGTTGTGCGCCGTTGCGGGAGGCGGATGAGTACCGCCATGCAACTCCTATGTGGTTAACATTGGACCCTATTGGTTACAGTAGCCAATGGTGATGTGCGCTGGCAGTGACGGTACTCAACACCGCAGACGCTACCGCCATTTTTTATCTGTTCACTCACTTGCTACCTGACCTTCAACAGGAGAGGACCTATACTGCAAGTGCTGCTGTGACCTGTGTCAGGAATCGACCATGGCTCAAGTCACTGGGGAGAGGGCCCCTGCCTTTACCGCTGCAGAGTTGGAGAGACTGGTGGATGGGGTCTTACCCCAGTACCGAATGCTATATGGGCCTCCAGACCAACAGTACACTGTGAGCACGATGCATGGGGCATGAATGCAAGGGGTGCTATATGTGAGGGCCTCCTGTAAGGGAAGGCTGGTTGAGGGGTGCTGGTCTGCGTGCTGCATGTATGGGGGGCAATGCATGTGCGTAAGGGGATGGGAGGGATATGGTGGGCCATTAGTGTAACAGGCCGGACGGTATGACTAATACCCTTTTTCTATGTTGATTTCCTCTGCAGGTCAGCGCCCATCAAAAAAGGGTATATGGTGTGCCATCGCCAAGGATGTGCAGACCCTGGGGGTCTACGGCAGGCGGAGCACCCCCTGTCGCAAACGGTGGGAGGACCTGAGACGCTGGGCACGGAAGACAGCGGAGGCCCAGCCGGGGATGGCCTCCCAATGAGGAAGGGCTGCCCGTCGAACCCTGACCCCCCTGATGTTCCGCATACTGGGGGTGGCCTATACTGGATGGGCTCTTGAGGGCCACAAGGGGGTGAGTACAGTTCCAAATCTACTACTTGCGCATGGTGGGGTGGTTTCTGGGTGGGGGTTGTGGCCCTGTTGGTGCCCCTAGGCCAGGCCCGACATTGCAGGGTAGGTTCCATGTTGGGCAAGGGCTGATGAACTCCACCTCCAAAAAAGCTAGTGGGCATCCACTACTGGGCAGGGTTCTGTGGGTATCAGGTATGCAGCAACAGACGTTAGGTATTCCTGTCCATATCCTGGTGACTAGCATTGTGACTGGTAGTGCATTGCCTAGTGCGTAGGGCTGTTCCCTGTGTGTTGTGTACACCAACTGTGGTGTTGTTGCTGGCATTGACCAAGTGTATCCTCTGTCTCTTCCCCTCCTTTTTGTTTTGTCACCCTGTCCTTCTGTGCATTAGCATCATCTGGCGGAGGAGCAAAGGCACCAGCGACGGAGGAAGCTGCATCCCACATGGCCAGTGAGGCCGAATCCACCGACGGTGAGGGCACCAGTGGGACAGAGGGCGAGGGGAGCACAATGGCTGAGACAGAAGGGGGCAGTTCTGAAAGTGATACCTCCTCCGAAGGTAGCTCCCTAGTGGTGGCGTACAGCTCTGTGACCACCCCAACTACAGGTACAGCCGCCACCCCATACCAGCACCGCCCTCCCAGCAGCCCCTTAGCGAGTTTCCCGTGCCCGCTCACCCTGGAGGGTGGGCATCTCCTTCACGCCAGGCACCTCAGGCCCTGCCCCAGTTAGCCCTGCTGCCCTGAGTGAGGAGGCTATTGACCTCCTGCGATCCATCTCTGTTGGGCAGTCAACCATAGTGAATGCCATCCAGGGGCTCGCAGGGCATTTGCAACAAACAAATGCATTCCTGGAGGGCATTCATTCTGGCATGGCGGCCCAACATAGAGCACTCCGGGCTCTGGCCTCCTCCCTGATGGCAGCCATTGTCCCTGTCTGTAGCCTCCCCCCTCCAACCTCCTCTGCCCAGTCCCATTCCCCTGAACGCCTACCTATCCCAAGCGCACACAGGCAGACCAGCATGCACCTAAGACAACACACAGGAGTGGCTCAGGCAAACACAAGCCCCACACATAATCCCACAGGCACTCACACAAACACCATCCAGATGCAGACATACCAACATCCACTGCCTTCACTGTGTCCCCTTCCTCCTCCTCATCCACCACCCTCCCAGTACCATCTCCACTCATACCTGCATGCACTACATCCTCATCAACTACCTCCATCACCACGCCTATCACTACACACCCCTCACTGGCAGTCACCACCCCCACATCCATGCACACGTCCCTGTGTCCTCTCCCACTGTGTCTGTGCCCCCTTCTCCCAAAGTACCCAAACGAAGCACTCCGACACCCAACAGCCACCCACCTCACAACAGCATCCAGCCCATGCACCTGCACCCAAACACAGCAGACAGACACCTCCTGCAACACTCCCTCTTCCTCCACTCCCAAACCTTCACCCTGTTCCCGCCCCAGTGTCCCTAGGAAGCCTTTCCTCTCCACCATTGACCTCTTCCCTACTCCTCCCCCATTCTTCACATCGGGCCAGGGTGGTCAGAACCCAGGCTAGCACCTCAGCCACCCAGTCCACAGCCACTGTAGTTTCTTCAGCTACTGCAGGTGTGAGAGGCTCCAAGGAGACATCCATCAGCACTGGCAGTGTGCCTGCACCAGCTGCATAAGGGGAAGGGCAAGGGTGTACCACCAGCTGCCAAGGGCAAGGAGGCACCACCAGCTTACAAGGGGGACGGCAAGGAGGCACCAGCAGCATCCAAAGGCAAGGAGGCACCGCCAGCATCCAAAGGCAAGGAGGCAGCACAAGCATCCAAAGGCAAGGGCAAGCAGGCACCACCAGACGGCAAGGGCAAAGGGCATGCCCCTGCAGGCAGGAGGGACAGGAGGCCTGGTGCTGTGACAGAATCTGAGGCCCCAACACCAACCATGATGCTTCAGCTGTCCGAGGCTGCAGGGGAAGGGCAGGAGCCTCCTCCCACCACTGCCAGCACCACCACCTGCACCACCATCAGCGCCGCCACCTGCACCACTGCTAGCAGCCCCAGTGGGCAGCGTCCGAGGTTGCAGGGGAAGGGGAGGAGCCTCCCCCACCACTGCCAACACCACCACCTGCACCGCCATCAGCTACGCCACCTGCACCACTGCCAGCAGCAGCAGCCCCAGTGGGCAGCCATCCGAGGCTGCAGGGGAAGGGCTGGAGCCTCCTGAAGTAAGGATTAATCAGATGAAGGCAGGTCCGCACTGGTGTAGTCATATTCTTTTAGTTTATTCCAAGTAATTTTCATAAGTAAATAGGAACTCCAACCTCATCCTAGGCATTCAACACTTCCAATTGTCCAGCTTAGAATACTCATTCCAGCAGTCGAAGAATCCAAATGCCAAAGGTAGAGATGGAACATACCATACACTACAAAGCTTGTACTACATGGTACAAACACAACAAAGGATATAAAATACTACCCTATACTAAATACAATACTACCCTATACTAAATACAATACTACACCACCCCCCTCCCCACAAACTATAACACAACAATTCTGTTCAAATTCCAGATACGTCCATCATCAGGTTTGACAGCCCCTTTAAACACTTTGACAACTTCATATATTCTACTGAATTGTGAAGTCCCAGACCTGCGTTTTTCTGGCAATTTAACTTTAACTTTATCACCTGCTCGCACAGTACAATCTTTCACTGATTTGCGAACATCATAGACTTCTTTTCTTTTATGTTGAAGATATCTATCTTTCTCTTTTGCGTTCCTTTTGATGATTTCCTCATCCAAATGAAAAGAAAGATGTTTTTTAAGCGAAGGAGGATTGATCTTGGTATGTGGTACACGTTTTCTAAATAAACACAAACGGAGTCTGGTCTGTGCTGGAATGTGGAGTAAACCTATATTCTTCAACCTTGGCCTCAACAAGTTTTTCCCAATGAAGCCCATCAACTTTCGCAACTTGTATAGTCTCTTTCAATGTCCTGTTAAAGCGTTCAATCATACCATTCGTTTCCGGATGATATAGCGCGCATTTGTTGTGCACAATACCCCTGGAGGAAAGAAAGTCACACATATATTTCGAGGTGAATTGGACTCCGTTGTCAGACAAAATTGTTCCAGGATTGCCCTCCCTGCTGAAAACTTTGGAAAGAAAATCTATTACGACCTTAGAAGTTACTTCTGAGACAATCAACACTTCAGGCCAGCGAGAAAGCATATCCATAAGCACAATGACATACTTAGAGCATTACCCTGAAGAAATAGGTCCCATTATGTCAATAGCAACTTCTTCCCAAACTTCTTTGGGAATTTCTTTAAGTATCATGGGCTGAGTCCTAACTTTCAGTGTCTTGTCCGCTAAGCGGCACTCAATGCACTCTCTAACTCTCCTTTCCAACACGATGTCCATACCAGGCCACCAATATGTGGCTCTCATTCTTTCTTTTGTTTTGCTGATACCTTGATGACCAGAATGAGATAGATCAAGAAGACGTTCACGCAGGGAAGAAGGAGGTATGAGCTTATTACCTCTCAACAACAAACCCTCATGCAACCCCAACTCATCCCACACTTTCTTAAAAGGCAAAATTGAAACATCTCTGTTATTCCTCAATTCTCCTGACCCCAGCAAGTTCATCACTTTAGTTAAATCTTGGTCCTTAGCCGTCTCCTCTCGCCATTCGCAATCTGATACACACCCATCTGCAATGGCACAAACTTTCACTTCCTCATCCGTCCACCATGATGTACAATTAAAATCATCAGATACATCATTAGAAGTCAACCTAGACAAACAGTCTGCAGTTTTGTTGTCACATCCAGGAACATATTTCACAACAATCTTGGAGCCCAACTACCCACTTGCAGATGCAAGAGGATACATTATCCAGACCTTTCTTGCCAAAGATCTCTTGCAGAGGTTTATAATCAGACTGTACTTCAAAACAAATGCCCCAAAGAAATTGTCTGAATGTTTTAATTGCCCAATAGATGGCTAATGCCTCTTTCTCTATTGTGGAATAATTAAATTCTGCACCACGTAGAGTGCGCAACTCAAAGGCAATAGTAAATTCAGTGCCATCCCTAAGTTGTTTCAGCACACACCCTAAACCTTTGTCACAAGCATCTGTAGTAAGATAGCACGGTAGACCAAGTTGGAAACTGCTAAGGGATTGCACGGAAGCTAGAGCCTTCTTAAGATCTTAAAATTCCAGCTCGCAATCTACAGACCATTTGAACTCTATACCTTTCCTGACCAGCGACCTAATGGAGCTTGACCTTTTAGCAGAATTTGGAATGTATCTGGCATAGAATGCTGCCATACCCAAAAATACCTGAACATCTGTTTTGCACACTGGTGTGGATAATTCAATAATAGCATAAATCAAATCACCTTTCGGTTTAACGCCATTACTTGAAACAACATGTACTAAATAGGTTATCTCAGAGAAATTTACATTTATCTTTCTTCAATGTTATACCTTTAGATCTGAAAATTAAAAGTACATCTCTCAATTTCCTAACATGTTCTTCTTGGGTATTCGTGAAAACAAGCACATCATCTTGGAAAAAACAAACACCATCCAGTCCCCCCAAAATGTCTTGCATAAATCTTTGAAACACCGCCGCTGCTGAACATAATCCAAACAGCATCTGGTTGAACTTAAAGACGCCGAAGGGAGTGATAAACGAAGTGAGAAGTTTAGAGTCTTCAGTCAATTGTACCTGATGATACGCTGAAGTTAGGTCAAGCGTAGAAAAGAACTTTGCATTTCCTAATGAGCTGATTATTTCATTGATATTTGGCAGGGAAAATCTATCCTCAACAACTTGTTTGTTCAGGTAGCGAAGATCAACACAAAGTCTAACATCTCCAGAACGTTTAGTTGTGACAACAATGGGGGAAATTCATTGTGCTGCTTCCACCTCTTGAATAATTCCACCATCTTTGAATAGTATAGGGTAGTGCTCCTTTGAATGACTTTGAGGAGACCCTACTTCGTCTTTACAGACATTTCTTGCCTAAAATATCGATTCTTTTGCAAAGGTTTTATTTTGGAAAGTGCAAACAGTCGGATGAAGAATCAATAGAAGGTTATATCACAAATCTTTGTAAACTAGCTGCACTCTGCAATTTTGGAGAGAACATGGAAGAACGCATTCGGGACCAATTTATGTTAGAATGCAAAAGCGATAAGATTAGAGAAGCTCTATGGTCCAAGAGTAATCCGTCACTGGATGAAGTATTGATAGTTGCTAAACAAATTGAACACTCTGAGTCCTGTATAGAGACTTTAAAGAAATCTAAAGCTTCTACTACGGTACATAAAATTGATTCCAAACCTAAGACCACTGTCAACATCAAGAACAAGACCAAAACTGTGTGTTTCAGATGTGGTTCACCTTCGCATTTAGCAAACTTCAAAGAGTGTCCTGCTGTTCATGTTGTATGCAATAAGTGTAACAAGAAGGCTCACTTTGCTAAATGCTGTAGATCTACTAACAAGATTAATATAAGAGTCAATGAAGTGACCGATGATAACGAAGACCAATCGTTTATTCTACAGATAGTAAATGACCTTAACTGTATTTCTACTGTCCATTGTGAGTATCCTAAAGATATAGTCACAATAAATGGGACACCTCCCCCCACCACTGCCAGCACTGCTAGCAGCCCCAGTGGGCAGCCATCCGAGGCTGCAGGGGAAGGACAGGAGCCTCCCCCCACCACTGCCAGCACCACCACCTACACCATCAGCACCGCCACCTGCACCACTGCCGTCCGAGGCTGCAGGGGAAGGGCTGGAGCCTCCCCCAAATGCTGGTAGCACCGGCACTGCCACCACTGTGCAGCCATCACCGCAGGCAGACGGTCTGTAGTCCTGCCTCCACGGAGTGTAATGCATCCTGCCCACAGCAAATCCTGTGGGTCTGACACCCATGTGAGAGACTGTGACCTTGCACTCCCAAAGATCTGCATCACAGGGCACAAGGCCCCCTCCAGAACCAGTGGAAGAAGCCATCCACTCACCCCCTCCTTGCCAGGATGAAGCACCCTGGGCACAAGGCCCAGTCCCGAACCAGTGGAAGAAGCCATCCACTCACCCCCTCCTTGCCAGGATGAAGTACACTTTGCACAAGGCCCACTCCAGAACCAGTGGAAGAAACCATCCACTAGAGGGACTGTGGCCTTGCACTCCCCAGGACCAAGCAGTGGGCGAACCACCCACTAGAGAGACTGTGGCTTTGCACTCCCAGGACCAAACAGTGGGCAGACCACCCACTAGAGATACTGTGGCTTTGCACTCCTCAGGACCAAGCAGTGGGCAAACTACCCGCTAGAGAGACTGTGGCTTTGCACTCCCCAGGACCAAGTAGTGGGCAAACCACCCACTAGAGAGACTGTGGCCTTGCACTCCCCAGGACCAAGCACAGGGCATGCAGCCCCCTCCAGGACAAGTGGTGTTGTACCATCTTCCGGCTGAGGTCCCCCCATTCACCTTCCCCCTGAGGTGCCTGTGTATTGTCGACCTTTTGCCCCAGCAGTGTTCTCTCCGTGTTGATGCAGAAGTAAGATGGGGCCTTGGCCTATGTGATGTGGCCCTGGGGCCCACAGACATTATGGACTGGGCATTGTCCCTCCATTTGCATATCTGTAAATACTGTTTTGAATTTTGAGGACGTATTTCTGGAATTTTATCTTATTACACTCACTTCAGTCACTTCCTTTTGTCCTTGCATTATTCCTGAGGGGTACGGGGCGGATGTGTAATGTTGTTGCATCTGTTTGTGTGTATGCTGGTGGGGGTGTTGCATATTGCATGTGTGTGTGTCACTCTCTTTTTGCTCCCCCCGTGTGCTAGGCGGCAGTACACACTGTGGTTGCCATCGCTGGCGTTGGTATTCCTGGTGTAGGAGGAGGTAGACCAGCATGGGGAAGATCTGCAGTTCGGGCTCCATGGCGGCGTGGTTCTTCCCTGAGTGTCCAGAAGTGAGTCGTTTCCATTCTGTGTACTGTTTCCGCCATGCTTTTGATGTCATTGGTACCGCCCCGAAAAAGGTGGCGGATAGGCCTTTTATAATACAGTGGGCAGAACATTGTCTTCCGCCTGGCTGTTAGCGGTTACTGCCACAATGCTTGTTGTTACCGCTATGGTGGTCGATGTGTTAAAGTGGCTATCTGTGTTGGCGGTTTCCGCTGTGGTCATAATTCCATTTTTTTTACCGCTGGCTTGTTGGCGGTATTACCGCCGCTTTATCACCAACCTCCAGGGTTGTAATGAGGGCCATTGTATCTTGAACACCACCACCAGAAAAAATACTTTTCTGTTGATTTCCAACTGGCAATGGTTGAGGTTCTTTTTTTCTCCTAATTCTTTTAAACCATGTTTTCCCTTGCCACCCTTCTCCCCTTCTTCATGCATCTTTTAGGCACTGCAGCCATGGCTGTCACAAGATGACAGCATGTGCTAGGCTGTGGCCTTGGTCTGCTCCTCAGGATGACCCTTACTACAACATAATGACTGCTTTATCTTACATAGCGAAAGTTCATGTAATCTAAGACTGCACACTTCAGATGTACACTACATTACTCCTCCATTACCTCACCCATTCATTCACTTCCTCGTCAAAATATTCAGCCATCCATATACACAGTGGCGGCTGCCACCAGTTAAGGGTGGCATGGAGGGGGTAAGCTCTGTCAGCGGGGCAGAGGGGGAGAGTAGGGTGTGGATTAAAAATACTTTTTCAAAAACCTACCTTTCTGACGGTCCTCTCTTACCGGCACTGGGGCACAAAGCACAGGCTCCCAATCCAGGTGCTGCTCTCATGCTAAAGCAAGCATGACAGCGGAGCCGGGATTGGCCTGAGCAGGCTGGTTTGATGCTCGCTCAGGCACAGGGAGCCTGTGCCATTCCTCCAACCCAGCTGTGTAGCACAGCCGGGTAGGAGAAATGTAAGTGCACATATCAACATGCGCACTTACAAGTGCCCACCACTCTGGCTCCCTGCCATGGCCCCACCTTGGACTCCTGTGGCTCAGTCAGTCAGTGACAAACAAATAATTATTTGTCACTGCTAGACTGAGCAAGGGGATGACGCTCCTCCGCTATTACAGAGGAGCCGCCCCTGCATATACCCTCAGACATGTGGATTCACACATCCATTCACCTTTCCAGAATTAAATAAATACAAGTGATTTATCATATTGTTTACCCACCCCAATGTGAATTGGGAACTTCAAGAAGCTAAACCACTAGAGAAGCTTCCCTGTAATGTATCTGTACTATGTGTGCAAGGGAAGCTTGCACTTCTGCTGCCCATGTTGTACCTGTTATGTGTACATTAGGAAATCCTGTTCTGTGCCTGTCTGCACTGCAGCTGTCCTGTTTGTGAGGTAAGCCTGTACTACCACTGCCCATTTGGTACCTGTTCTCCGTGTCTTAGAAAAGCTAGAGAAGAAAATGTCCATACAAAAAAAACAAAATGGTTGTCATTTTACTTGTTTGTAAGAGTGGAGGGTGTTCATGCTTGAGCCTGCTGGAGTGCCATATTTACTCCAGTCTGATCTGAAATACAAATCCTGTGTGAATACTTCTGCTCAGGTCCATTTAAATCTATAAACCCCATATGCTTATACCTAGGTGAATTGTTACATTTTTAGCTAGTCACAAATCAGTTTGGTCAAACCTTTATAGATCTATTCTCATCCCCAATGAGTGCTCTTCTCCCATGACACTATATGGAAGAACGTCTTGTGGCTTTGGGAACAGATGCTTTAATTCTCCCTTGGCCACACGAGATGCTCGGTGCCTTTTCCCTGTTTCCCCTCCTCCGGAAGGTGATTGCTAGAGTATGCTTATGGGAGTGGGTCCTAGTATAATTCTAAATATTTTAAGAGATAGGTTTGCTAAAGGTTTTTCCCCTTCTACTTTGGGTTCTCAATGGGCAGCAATAAAATTCTTTAGTGAATTAAGGGGGTAACCTCTTGTCCGTGTTGTTATAGGTTAAAAAATGCCTCAAGAGTGTCAGGTTAAAGAAACCAATGTTGTCCTTGATGATTCCTTCAAGAGCTCGTTCCATGCTTTTAAAAGGGCTGTATAAGGAATCTTTTGAGCCGGTGACGCAAGCTCACATTTCATGTCTTTTGTCTTAAAAAAAGCCCTTTTGATTGCAAACACTTCTGCATGGAGATTATTTTAACTAACTTCCCTATTAAATACTTTTCTATACTTCAATTTTTTCCTGACTTGGGGCCTTATTATAGAAAGTGCCCCAGGGATGCAACGGGAATATGTGCCCACTTTGTGAGCCCCAGGGAACTTTGGTATTACAGAAGGGGCCGCCAACAGTTGTGCGGCCCCACGTGTAATATAGATAGCTCCTGTGCATATGTAGCACCAGCAATATCTCAAGAGTCTATTTCCCATTTGCATGTTGTTGTGGCCCCATGAAAAGGAGGGAATCTCTTTACCTCTGCACCTTCGCTGTATTATGGACATGGGCACAAAGACAAAGAAGCTGGCAGGAGGTGCACTGAAAGTGCACCACAAAAAGGTGGCGCACTGTCAGTGCACCCCTTGATGGCAGACCTCTGGATGGGGGAATGGGGGTTATTTGGCCCCAAGACATCACCTTGGTGGCAGGTGCAGTCACTGACTGCACCCCTCTGCAAGGGACTCTCTCTCAACTCTTCGAACTGAAAGTGGGTGCCACCTGCACAGTGAAACACAGAGCGACTTTGAAGCAGCTGCTCCGTATTTCACTTGAATGTGCTGCCCCCCGGGTAACATAAATTCATGGCTGCCCTGAAGTCAGCACATTCTGTATTATAGGATGCACTTTCCCTGTTTGCGCACTGTGCATCTGTTCAAAGGTGCACCATGGTGAAAACAGGAAAAGTGTCCTATCTGTAATAGGGTCCCTAGTGGTGTGAGGCTAGATCCAAAATTCAGATCTAAAATACAGCCTTCTTTTCCAAGAAATTAGGAGATTATTTTTCTGTTTTTTCAGTCCTCTTATAGCATTCCTTCTTCCTTAGACATACAGAAGGGTTTGTTGATTTAATGAGACAAAACTAAGTCATTGAGATCCTCTCAGCCCCTATTCGTATCCTATGGATCAGACAGTAGGGTAAAGAAAGCTATTACGACCACGATCAATAGATGGGCAAGACAAGCCATATCCTGAGTTTATGCATCAATAGGGTTGGAATTATCAGGGAATATCTTGGCAAGAACAACTAGGGCAGTCGCAGGTTCATGGGCTGAGGCAGGAGCGGTTTCACTCCAAGTGTTTTGTAGAGCAGCCACATTGGTGCTTTAATACATTTGTTTCGCATTACAAATTGGACTTGTTTTAGAAAGAGACCGACAATTCAGTTTTTTTCATTTTTGAAAACATAAATTAGGTAACTGTTGAAATATAAATATTTTCTGCATCATATAATTGTGTCATTAATCCATTGCTTTGTTACATCCGCATAAATAACAGCTATGATGAGGAGGGCAGACATAGGAGTAATGAACACATTACTGACTGGTAGTAACCAGGGACGGCTCCTCCATAAGGGCGGAGGAACGTCACTCCCCCCGCCAGCAGCAGCCGCTGTCAATTCTTTTAAAAGAAAGAGATAATAAACTGTGTTTATCATCCCTTCCTTTTTAAAGGGGTGGGCCACAGGCTGTGACAGCAGACGGGAGTGCACAGAGCACTCCCCTCAGAGCGCATGTGTATTTGGCCGGCCCGAGACGGCCGGCCAAACACACATGCGCACAGTGCTCTCTCTAGCCCCGCAACACGGTTGCTGGGATGGAGAGAGCCTGCACAGGCTCCCAGTCTGCCTGGGAGCACCCCCAGCCAATCCTGACGCTGCCTGCAGGAGGAGGTGAGGAGTGGCGTGGTTCTCCAGGCTCCTCAGCAGAGGTCCAGGTAAGTTTATTTTTATTTTGTTAAAATGTATTATTATTTCAAGCCCCCCCCTTCCCACGTGCGCGCCTGCCCGGCCCACTCTAAAACCGCGAGCCGCAACTGGTGATAACTGTTACGAGGAGGATAGACATAGGTGTAATTACACATTTAGGACGTTTTACCAAAATTCCTAGAAGAAACCCCGGCCTAACTGATCGGAGTGCAAGTGTTAGCTCAAAAACGAGCTACGCTCTAGCGTTACTAAAATACTAAACTAAATTTTACTCAAAATTGAAAAGGGCAGGAAGAGTTACGTTTGTTTTTAGAAACGTACTGCGGACAAAAGGAGCGATGGAATAATGGGTTACGGAGGTGTTGTCTTGATATGCTGACGTTTTCCATACACAGTTTCTGTGAAAACAGATCTGTTAAACGGATACAGATAAAAAGAACGCTCAAGAGACTGGAAACATTATATTTTGGTTTAGCGGGGACCAGCAGGATTAGAATCCGTTTTCCCGATCCATTCTTCGGAGTCACTGTGCACTTGGATAGAGGGCACCAAATGCAGACATTCTTTTAAGACACATGTGGGAAAGGTTTCTGCTGTCACAGGCCTCGGCAACTACCATGGCTCTCATAAAGTCAAGCTCGTTCTATCAGGGGACTGAAAATATGAAAACAATGTGTCATTTGTCACCAGAAACATGGTGCTTCAGTCTGCCAACGTCGTCATATGTTCACTAGGTTTCCAGAGAGTAACACGAGCCGGGTAGGAAGCGTCAGTGCCCCCAACCCTAGCATATACATTTTTTCTCAGGCCAGGCACTGAATCGAGTTTACACGACGCAGTCCATAGACGTTGCTTCACATCCGGATTGTTATAAAGCATGCACGCACCTGTGACAAATGTGCCGGGCCGAGGAATGGGAAAACGAAGCCAAAAGGAAGTCTAATAAAACGTGGCATTTTACAACCCTGCCAAATCTTGACGAAATTGGCTTTTCTACACTAATCTGCTTAAAAAAAAGAACGCCTACATTTCTTTCTGAAAAAGCTCATGAAAGGTTAGCAGTTTAATTTAATTGTTATACGTTGAGGCGATGATAGGATTTTATTGTTTTTGTCTAACCGAATAGGGAAGAGTTTTTCTAATCAGTTTGGAGGGGAAGAAAGAACGCATAGTGAAACATCTCGGATGGAAAGGTTTTCTCACAATTACTGTTACGTTGCTGTAAATAAGCACGTTCGCCTTATTTTTACGTTTGGATTCGGCAATTCGACCTATTATAACGCTTGAGTATTTTAATAAAGTAGTGTGACACATATACAGACGTAGTCAAGTAGAAAAAATGCCAGGAGCAGCCTATAAACCACTAGTTAACTGGATGAGGTGCCGGCCTGCGCAGTCTTCTGAGTCAGTAGTATCACATATAGATAGATGCCTTAACCTATTTGTCTGATAAACTCACCACCACCGCCAGAAAGGACAACAGCCTGAAGATGAAAAAAATATTTTTAAAAAACAAAGATGATCAAAGCCAATAGGTCTGGATTACATTTTGAGGAATGACAAAAACATTTAAAAAACGAACAAGCATTGGCAAAGGCAATAGGCCTCACCATTTCAACGTATTATTTTAGTAATTTTTTGCTGACGCTGCTTTGCAGCATCCTAAAACAAAGCACAAGGATGTGCATGCACAAATGCATGCATACCCATCATAACCATTTGGAGGACTAGGATGATGATGTATGTGCAAGCATTCATCACCATGCATGCATGCACATACGACCACTTTGATAAATTTGTATTTACCTGTCCCAGATAGTGGACATCTCACAAAGCTGGAAATTAAAAAAAATAGATAAAACTTCTTTTAAAAAACGAGGCAACCAATGGCAGCTGCTATTCAGAAAATAGAACATTTAAAAAAAACATGTACGACTGCAATGGATGGGGTTTGAAACAATAGTGGAGCTGGTTCGGGAGATGTCAACAAGGTGCAGAATTGGGCAAGGGAGCAATGCAGGAGCTTGAGACATCGGGAGCAAGAAAAAAAGACTTAAAAAGAAAAAAAGACGGTAAGGAAAACAACGGATGGGTTGGGGAGTGCAAAAGCATTTGATTAGAAAATGTGATTTAATTAATTAATAACCCATGTGAGTGAAAACTAGGCCTAACCAGAAGTCACATCTAAAAGTGCATTTCCTTTCTAAACTTTGCATGACCCACATTTGCTTAACTCTATTGAACTGCTAATATTAACAAATTCCAGCATGCTTCAACTAAATAAAAATGTTTCTATTGTAACGTTTTCATGGCCTATGCATGACGCCAACTTCCTTCTAAAACAATGAAAGGTATATTATTAACTTCTTACTGACCTGCTTTGGAATTTCATAACTTGCTAAACTAATGTATTTACTCACTTCTTTGTGAATAAGCTTATAGTGTGGAAACATATGGGAGTGGAAATGATGAATTTGGAATGAATAAGAAATTCATGCACGTGTCTTGTTTTTCGGAGAGCAAAGCGTATGAGAAAGTAGTGCTATCTAGCCAGGGTAACTGTGAAAGCAACAAATAGTGATTCTCTCACGATTACTCTTTGTTTAGCCTGCTATCTCAAGCCAAAGAGGTTCTGTTCCCATTGACAGCTCGACATATGATTGGCTGTTTAGTAATTTGTGTTACAATTCAATAGTTTGTGAATGTTCATTATAATGAATAAAAGATGTCTCAGGAAATTACAGATAGCGAGAGCACACACTCATGCCAGGACATGGACTCATGAAATTCTCTTTCTCTCTCTCTCTATCTCTCCCTCTCTCTCAGACACTCTGAGTTCTTGATTCAGACAGACCACTCTCTAACTAGACTATTTTCTCTATTATATTCTGTGTCTGTATTCTTTATGAGTACTGGTAGCTTTTCTTACTAGATTTTTCTCTAGAAGCTTGTTCTCTCTTTTGATATATTTAACAATGATTTAACGACTTAGACAACTAGGTTAGGGATAGATGTTGGGACAGGCTTCATGCAATGTTCTGTAACTATTGGCTGTCTAATAAAATCTGAGAATTTATGAGAAAAAAAACTTTCAACACTTAAATCAGTTCTCATTACTTGCCTCCTAAATGCATAAAGATTGGATTGTTAATTTGACTGAACTTGAGAAATGGCAGCTTATACCTATACCCACTTCCAAAAGTCACTTTTGTGGGCCATTGATGCAGAGTATTTTATACACTTTAGGATTCTATGCTCTCACAGAAGCAACACAGAGCATACAGGGGGCGGTGATTTGAGGCAGAAGCACCAAATGAGGGAGAGAGATAGAAAACTTGTACTCTCAAGGAGCACTGAAAGAAAATAAAGAAATAGCTCTATGAATATGAGTAGTGAATGAATTCAAGTCATCCAGTAAAAGGGATGATAAAGATTATGGGGGTCATTACAACATTGGCGGTATAAGGTGCTTACCGCCGTGCAGAAGACCGCCAATACACCGCCGCGGTAGACCGCCACAGCTATTATGACACACATCACGGAATCCGCAGAAATTCAGACACCCACACAATACTGCCACACCAAAGGTCAGCGATAAACATGCGGAAACAAATCCTCCACCTCCACGCCAACAGAAACACGCCCATACTATTACGACCCACGAATCCACGCGGCGGTCTTTCAACCGCGGTATTCCATTGGCGGTACACACCGCCACGCTCAAAATCCACACACATCTACAAAACACAGCCACATTGGACAATTACATATACACACACCTGATACACATACACACACCACTCCCACACACCCAACACAATATAAAACACACACCCACATCACCCACAAACCCCTATGACCACAATTCACGAACGAAGGCCAGAGAGATAGCACAGAACAGACAACCCCATCACACAGAGGCACACAACACCATCACCCACGCAACATCCATGCACAAAACACCACATACCACTACACTCACCACACTCATCAACACATACACCACCCCACACATCACACACACCACCCCATGTCACGCCAAAGACACCCCCGCTTCTCCGAGGAGGAGCTCAGGGTCATGGTGGAGGAAATCATCCGGGTAGAGCCACAGCTATTTGTCTCACAGGTACAGCACACATCAATAGCCAGGAAGATGGAGATATGGCAAAGAATAGTCGACAGGGTCAACGCTGTGGGACAGCACCCAAGAAATAGGGAGGACATCAGGAAGAGGTGGAACGACCTACGGGGGAAGGTGCGTTCAACGGTATCCAGGCACCACATCGCAGTACAGCGGACTGGCGGCGGACCACCACCTCCTCCCCCTCAACTAACAACATGGGAGGAGCAAGTCTTGTCCATCTTGCATCCTGAGTGCCTCGGAGGAGTCGTTGGAGGAAGGGACACTGGTAAGTCAAATCTTAACTATCATAACCCCCACCCTACCTGCATGATATCACACACCCCCACCATCACACCCTCCCCTATCACCCTAAATCCTCACCTATCTACCCATGACACCAACCACCCATCCCAACCCCAAGCCCTGCATGACATAACTAAGCATGGACACCCATCACCAAAGCATGCCCACTGCACAGACCCAGAACACCCCCAACCATCAGCACACAAGCCCCACCACAGGAATGCCAGCACTAGGGTTCACGCACAACCAACCATTGCACACCATGAAACACACACATGCAATAATCATGTACTTATACCCCCGCAGGAACCCGAAGGAACGTCACCACACCAGAGGGTCCAGACAACACCACTCCACCCCCAGAAGAGGCCCACAGTGACGACAGCAGCTCTGCCCCACTGGATCTTGATGACCAGCCCGGACCATCGTGGGCCTCGGGACAGTCGGTTCCCCTTGCCCAGCCACAGCCCAACACCGGGCTTCCACCCTCTGGTAACACCAGCACAGCACCCACCCAGCGGGCCGAAACCTCCCTACCCAGGAAAGGTCAATCAGCGGTGTGTCCACCACTGCAGGGCACCCAGGCTAACCCACCACCCCAACAACAACAGGGACCTGGGGGCAGTGGTAGTGGGCACACGGTCCAGGGGACGGAGGCCCAGGAACATAGGGGAACTGGGAGGGCTGCTGTGCAACAGAGGGAGGACAGGCCAAGGGAGCCCACTCTCAACGAGGCCCTCTCCTCCATCATGGGAGAATACCACCACTCCCAGGAGACGATGGCCACGGTCCTGGACAAGTTGCAGGAGACCCTGCGTCTGCAGGAGGAACAATATTTGGGGTTCAGGGAGGAGCTCAGGACCATCGGCTCCGCCCTGGGCACCATCGTAGGGGTGCTGACGGACATTCAAAAGACCTTGAGGGACACCATGGCACTCCAAGGGGCCCCTGACACTAGCCAGGACGACGAACTGCCCACCACCTCCGCCGGCGCTAGTGGACAGGACGCCCCGCCACAGGACCACCGCACCAGCACCCCACCCCCTGCAGACGGACAATCACCACGCAAGCGGGCCCTGAGATCCAGGAACAGGACAGAGCAAGATGGCAAGACCCCCGCCAGGAAATAAGACCACCCTGATTGTCCTCCCACTGTCCCACTTTGTTACTGTCAAAGCCCAGCTCACCTGAGTTCTTGTTCAGTTCTGATGGAGGTTGAAGACAATCCGACCCCACCCTGAAACTGCTTGTTCCAGCACACTAGTTTTTAAACAGTGCACTAAGAACAGAAGCTCAAGGGAAGGGGGGAAGTGGATAAAATAAAAAAGAGAGACAACACCGTTCTTGCGTTTCCACTGTTGAAGTGCTGCACAAATCTGCGGCCCTTTCTGACTTCTGTAGAAACTGGTGCCTAATGAAACATAACCAAAGAACAGATAAGTGCAACCTATTCCTAAATGGGTTCCTGACTATCCCTTTATTTATTAGAAATTCTCTTCTAAAAGTACCTCTTGGATCCTGGTCTCTAGTTTCCAGGTTTGGAATGTGTTACTGCTCTGGGATGTGTTTTCTATTACTGTAAAGCTTCTAAAACATTAAACAAATACCATTATCAGAATTACCAATATCAAACATTCATCATAATATAACTAAAGCCTAAATTCCCAATAGCAGACTCACTTTTCCCATATTTCCAGAATCTTTTATAAAACAAATACTGTACTTTTACATCAAAATACAGCATGTAATTTGTGCAAGTCCTTGATTTACTGTTTGCCTTGCTGTTAATGGTTTCCACTGTTCGATTCTTAAAAGTTCCATGAGAAAAAACAATGTGTGCTTCACAAAGTTCTGCAAAATATTCTTGTAACAAAGAGTTTGAATCACAATGTTCGTGGAAGGTATTTCGTTTCAAATTGTCTATACACGAATCCAGAAATTGTTGTCAAAGTTCTTTCAGGTAATAAAAGGTTTTGCACTTACTTGTTGCTGGCAAGAGATACTGATCAGTCTAACCTTGTCTTCTTTCTCTTTTGCAGGTTACTCATAGGAGAGAGGCTGAAGCAAGGAGGAACCGGAAACCGGAAGAAGGAAGAGCCAGAAGCTGCGCCCATTGAAGTCAATGAAAGTCTGTATAGAGCAGGAGTGCCAGCGCCGAGGGATCTGTTCTCAGGTAAGCGGGAGGTAGACGAGCACAAGCACTGGGTGAGGCTCGGGGGATGCCTTTTATAGACAGGGCTGGGTGTGGTTTGAAGAGCTGGATGTGGTCCTCACATGCTGCACATGTTCTTGGAAGGTGTGCAGAGCTGGGTGTGGTTTGAAGAGCTGGGTGTGGTCCTCACATGCTGCACATGTTCTTGAAAGGTGTGCAGAGTTTCAGTTATTATACAAATGAATTGGATTAACACATGGCCTAGGGAGGAGTATTTTAAAGAAGCCTTGGTAAAAGCAAGGCCCAATGTGTAAACAAAACAGCACATTAAACAACATACACAGAAGCCTAGGGGGGGGGGGAGGTGAGATAACAAGAAAGGCTTTCAATAGTAAGTTTAAAAGGGAGCTATTACAGAACCCACTAGTGCAGTGAGAGGGGACATGCTCTTTGCTGTGTACAAACCCTAACAGTTGCCCCCCTCAAA
This sequence comes from Pleurodeles waltl, assembly GCF_031143425.1. Lineage (NCBI taxonomy): Eukaryota > Metazoa > Chordata > Amphibia > Caudata > Salamandridae > Pleurodeles > Pleurodeles waltl. The sequence goes on along the minus strand of NC_090436.1, from coordinate 793,526,822 downwards.
GGCCCTCCTACAGGACGGGGTTTTCCTGGATTTTTTAAATAAAACCGTCTAATCAGCTGTGGGGCATGTACATATGATGCTGGTTCCCATGAATTCTCAGATTCATCATATCCTTTCCATTCTACTAAATAAAACAGACGTCCACTAATTCTTTTTGAGTCTTTTATGCTTTTCAGTTCATATTCCAGATTTCCCTTAATTGGTATGGGTGGAGGTGGTGGTTCAGGTCGGGTTTTTGAGTTGTACGGCTTAAGCAAGGACACATGGAATGTAGTATGTACTGGATATTCTTTTGGTAAATCTAATTTTACTGTTACCGGGTTTACTATGGCAGTTATACTAAAGGGTCCAATGAAACGTGGTTGCAGCTTTCGGGATCCCTCTATGTTTAGGTTCTTTGTGGAGAGCCATACCTTGTCACCAATTTTATACATTGGGGCCTCAGACCTGTGTTTGTCTGCTTGTCTTTTCATGCTTTCCTTGTACTTTAATAAATGTTTCCTGGCTTTGTCTTGTATGTCAGCTAACCTCGTTAGTCTATCCGTTACTGTAGGCAACAGGGAATCTTCTAACAAAATGGGTATAGCTCTTGGATGATACCCCTGCAAGAAATAGAATGGTGAGCAAAGTAGAGCTGAATGCTCAGTATTATTATAAACAAACTCTGCTACAGGGAGAGCTTCCAACCATTCACTAGAATAATCAGCCAATAAACAACGTAGCGTTTGAAGTAAGGTTTGGTTCAGTCGTTCAGTCTGTCCATCTGTCTCTGGGTGGAAAGCAGTGGATAAGGCCACATCTATTTTCAGTTTTTCACATAATTTTTTCCAAAATCTGGAGTTGAACTGGCTCCCTCGGTCTGACACCACTTTGCTTGGCAAACCATGTAAACGCACAATTTCCCTTATAAAAATATCGGCAAATTCTGCCGCCGTGGGTAATTTCCGTAATGGTACAAAATGTGCCATTTTAGATAAAAAATCCACTATAACCAACACTGTTGTGAAGGATTTTACAGGTGGTAAACCTACAATAAAGTCTACGCTCACAGTGTGCCAAGGTTGTTTGGGTGTTGGCATTGGTATTAACAAGCCGTCAGGAGCCTTATGAGAAGATTTATATCTTGCACAAATTGGACAGGTAGTGACAAATTGCTTAATGTCCTTTCTTATAGTGTCCCACCAAAAGTGTTTTTGCACATTTTCCAGGGTTTTTACCCAACCAGGATGACCTGCCAACGGTGAGGCGTGATGCCAAATTATCACCTGTGTTTGTAATTCAGAGGTGGGCACTAACAGCATGTTGTCGTAATACAATAAACCTCGTTGTATTGTGTTATGGGAATCCTTTTACCAATCCTGAGGTGCTATTTGCATGTGTGCATTATATAGATCTGTGATGAAATCCTTCTGTTGTACTGGTGCCAACAACTTTTGGGGAGGAATAATGGGTTCTCCTATTTTATCTTGTTTCATGTCTGAGGTATGTCCGTATCTAGATAACACATCAGATTGAATTTGTTGTGCACCTGGTCTATAGGTTATAACAAAGTCAAATGTGCTAAAAAAAATTAACCAGCGCATCTGACGTGGTGTTAGTGCTTTAAGTGATCCAAAAAATTGTAGGTTCTTATGGTCAGAAAAGATTGTAACTGGGTACTTGGCTCCCATTAAATGGTGCCTCCATTCTGAAAAGGCTACTTTGATAGCTAGTAGTTCCCTTTCAGCCACAGTGTAATTTTGTTCAGCTGGCAATAACTTTTTAGAATAGAAGGCTATAGGATGTAACTGGCCATCTACTGCATCTCGTTGAGAGAGAACTCCTCCTAAAGCTACTTGTGAAGCATCCGCTTCAACAAAAAAGGGCAAGTCAGGATCAGGATGTTTCAGAATTGGGGCTGAAGTGAACTTTTGTTTTAGGAGTTGAAAGGCGTGTGCCGCCTCATCAGTCCAAAGAAATCGTTGCCCTTTCCGCAACAAGGTAGTTATTGGGGCCGCAATGTCTGCAAAATGTGCAATAAACCTCCTATAAAAATTGGCGAAACCCAGAAATTTCTGAATATCTTTTACAGAGGATGGTTCTGGCCAATCAGCAATAGCACTGATTTTCTTTACATCCATAGTTATTCCTTGAGGTGACAGGCAGTATCCTAAAAAGTCCACCTTGTTGACATTAAAAGTACACTTTTCTAACTTAGCAAAAAGATGATTTTCTTTTAACTTTGATAATACTGCACGAACATGTTGGGTATGTTCTTCTGAGTTCTTAGAGTAAATGAGGATGTCGTCTATGTATACTATGACACAAACGTCCAGGAATTCGTGTAGGACCTCATTTATAAAGAACTGAAAGGCCGCAGGGGCATTACATAACCCAAAGGGCATTACTGTGTACTCAAATAAACCAAACTTTGTCTTGAAAGCTGTCTTCCACTCATCCCCCTCTTTTACTCGGACCAGGTGGTAAGCTCCCCGCAGATCTAGTTTAGTGTATACAGTAGAATGTCTTAATTGATCCAACAACACAGGTATTAGAGGAAGAGGATATTTATTCTTTATTGTAGCCTTATTTAGTCCTCTATAATCGATACACGCGCGCAGGGATTTATCCGGCTTCGGGATAAAAAAGAGTGGAGATGACACCGGAGATGTGGAATGACGGATGAACCCAGACTGTAGTAGGTCATCTAGGTAGGTTCTTAAGTATTTGGTTTCTTCGTCAGTCAAAGCATATACTCTGTTATTAGGTAAAGGGGCCCCTGGGATAAGATCTATACGGCAGTCATAAGACCGATGTGGGGGCAGCACACTAGCCTTTACTGGATCAAAGACGTCTTTAAAGTCAGAATATTCAGGAGGGAGACTTGGTTCATCTTGTGTAACACTAGCACAGTGTAATAATGTGCTCTGTTCTGTACCTGCTTCTTGATAGCAATTGGTTCTACAGAAAGAGGAATCCAAAGTAACAGTTCTATTCACCCAATCAATTTTTGGGTTATGAGTTGTTAACCAGGGTACCCCGAGAATCAAACCAAAATTAGGAGTATCTATCAGATCAAAGCTAATCACCTCTGTGTGCCCGTTCTGACAGACCATAACAAGTGGACTTGTTTGTTTTGTGATTAATCCAGAGGTCAATTCTGACCCATCCACTGCACATACTGCTTCTGGACAAGTCTTTAGGCACATAGGAAGTCCTAAGATTTCAGCTAACTTATTATCCACAAAATTTCCTGTCGCGCCTGAGTCCAGTAGGACAGGGAGAGAATGCCTCACTTGGGTAGTAACAATTAAAAAGACCTGAATTATGAAATGTCTAGGTATGTGCGGTACCCTGAAGGCTGCAGCATTAGAGGTTTGATTAAGATGTTTTCTCGAACAAGTAACCTCTCCCCTTGTCGAGCTTAATCGTTTCCCGATTCAGTTGAGGAGGTGGAGGAAACAGCACCCTTTCGTGGAGTTTTAGGCTTTACTGGACATTATCTGGTAAAGTGACCTGCCCTGCCACAATATAAACATAATTGAAATGTTCTCCTTCTTTCTTTTTCCTCTGATGTGAGTGGACCTCTGAGTGTCCCTATTTGCATAGGCTCTGGTTCAGGGAGTTTATTATCTGTGTCTTTCTTCTCGTGTCTAATAAAAGTTAACCGTGATTCCAGTTTGTATTTATCTCCCTTTCTTTCTCCTAGTTTATGTTCTAATTTCACAACTAAATCTACAAAGTCCGAATAGTCTTTTGGCAAATCAACGATATGAGCCAGCGCGTCTTTTAACTCGTCTCTCAAACCTTTATAAAAAAGGGAGACACGCTTTTCTTCTGGCCACTGTGTCTCGGTGAGTAAACGATTAAAACTAGTGAGATAGGTCAATAAATCCTTGTTACCTTGTTTAAGATTTAAAAGCTCATTATCACTTGCCTGCATGAAAGTGTGTTTTGCAAAAAGGCTGGTCATGGTACGTTTAAATTGATTCCAATTATGGAGGATGGGATCATCTCTATCTACGAAAGGAATTGACCAATTGGCTGCTGTGCCACCCAAATAAGACAAGACGAATGCCACTTTCGTATCATCAGTAGGGAACTGTTGTGGCTTACAAATGAAGTGTAATTGACATTGATTGATAAAAACATGGAATTTGTTACTATCTCCATGAAAACGTTCAGGTGCTGCTAAGGGTACAACATTAGGAACATTAACAGTAACCTCAACTGGGGAAGGCAAAGTTGTATGTTTTGATGGCGCCCCTGTCTCTGAGGAGGTTTTAAACAAAGGCGTAGAAGCTGTGTTCCACTGAGATCCCCTAAATTTATACCTGCTTAAACCCTGTTTTAAAGAGGTATTCTCCATCTTTAATCTCTCTATTTCCTCTTGCATATGTTGCAAGATGCCAGACACTGATTCATTATGAGCCAAGTCCTCATTTAGGGCCTGCGCCATATCTGTGACGTCAATGCCCTCTATTTCTTCCCCGGTATTCATCGTCCACCAGAACTGAAATTTTTTAAGGCTTGTGCTTCTGTCAAAGCCCAGCTCACCTGAGTTCTTGTTCAGTTCTGATGGAGGTTGAAGCCAATCCGACCCCACCCTGAAACTGCTTGTTCCAGCACACTAGTTTTTAAACAGTGCACTAAGAACAGAAGCTCAAGGGAAGGGGGGAAGTGGATAAAATAAAAAAGAGAGACAACACCGTTCTTGCGTTTCCACTGTTGAAGTGCTGCACAAATCTGCGGCCCTTTCTGACTTCTGTAGAAACTGGTGCCTAATGAAACATAACCAAAGAACAGATAAGTGCAACCTATTCCTAAATGGGTTCCTGACTATCCCTTTATTTATTAGAAATTCTCTTCTAAAAGTACCTCTTGGATCCTGGTCTCTAGTTTCCAGGTTTGGAATGTGTTACTGCTCTGTGATGTGTTTTCTATTACTGTAAAGCTTCTAAAACATTAAACAAATACCGTTATCAGAATTACCAATATCAAACATTCATCATAATATAACTAAAGCCTAAATTCCCAATAGCAGACTCACTTTTCCCATATTTCCAGAATCTTTTATAAAACAAATACTGTACTTTTACATCAAAATACAGCATGTAATTTGTGCAAGTCCTTGATTTACTGTTTGCCTTGCTGTTAATGGTTTCCACTGTTCGATTCTTAAAAGTTCCATGAGAAAAAACAATGTTTGCTTCACAAAGTTCTGCAAAATATTCTTGTAACAAAGAGTTTGAATCACAATGTTCGTGGAAGGTATTTCGTTTCAAATTGTCTATACACGAATCCAGAAATTGTTGTCAAAGTTCTTTCAGGTAATAAAAGGTTTTGCACTTACTTGTTGCTGGCAAGAGATACTGATCAGTCTAACCTTGTCTTCTTTCTCTTTTGCAGGTTACTCATAGGAGAGAGGCTGAAGCAAGGAGGAACCGGAAACCGGAAGAAGGAAGAGCCAGAAGCTGTGCCCATTGAAGTCATTGAAAGTCTATAAAGAGCAGGAGTGCCAGCGCCGAGGGATCTGTTCTCAGGTAAGCGGGAGGTAGACGAGCACAAGCACTGGGTGAGGCTCGGGGATGCCTTTTATAGACAGGGCTGGGTGTGGTTTGAAGAGCTGGGTGTGGTCCTCACATGCTGCACATGTTCTTGGAAGGTGTGCAGAGCTGGGTGTGGTTTGAAGAGCTGGGTGTGGTCCTCACATGCTGCACATGTTCTTGAAAGGTGTGCAGAGTTTCAGTTATTATACAAATGAATTGGATTAACACATGGCCTAGGGAGGAGTATTTTAAAGAAGCCTTGGTAAAAGCAAGGCCCAATGTGTAAACAAAACAGCACATTAAACAACATACACAGAAGCCTAGGGGGGGGGAAGGTGCGATAACAAAAAAGGCTTTCAATAGTAAGTTTAAAAGGGAGCTATTACAGAACCCACTAGTGCAGTGAGAGGGGACATGCTCTTTGCTGTGTACAAACCCTAACAGTTACCCTGCCCAAATCGGAACTGCCCCAGCTCCACTTCCAATGCCCAGATGTGCAATGTGCCTGTGAGACTAATAGACTGGACTCTGCCATGGACATTCCTCCACCATCACCCATCACCATTTTTCAACCCCCCTTCATTTTTTTGCACTTAAATAAACACCCTTGAAACACCCCAAAAAAATGGAGTCAGTCTATGATTTGTAAATCTGTATTATCAATTACAGTTTCATAATGGGTTACCCATTGGAAGGCTAACATACCTATGTCACACATCACAAGTCCTTCAAGGATGCAAACAGTTGACACGTAGGTTACCACATTTGTGAAACTGAAATGGAAGGGGACAACTCAGTTAACAAATAGTGAGTGAAATGGAGGTACAGGATAGAGGTAGATGTGTGAAAGTCAATGTAATGGTAAAAAATAAAAAGTTCTCACCTGTGTGTTATTGGAAATATTGCTGTATGACTGACTCCCTGTTGTCGTTTTCGTCTTCCTCAGCTTCATCCTCATCACTGTCGACAGGCTCCACAGGCTCCACAGCTGCTACAACACCGTCATCTGGATCATCCTCCTGCAGAAAAGGCACCTGGCGTCGCAATGCCAAGTTATGGAGCATGGAGCAGGTGATGATGATGTCGCAGACCTTCTTCGGTGAGTAGAATAGGGATCCACCTGTCATATGGAGGCACCTGAACCTGGCTTTAAGAAGGCCGAAGGTGTGCTCGATAACCTTCCTAGTCCGCCCATGGGCCTCATTGTAGCGTTCCTCTGCCCTCGTCCTGGGATTCCTCACTGGGGTCAATAGCCAGGAAAGGTTGGGGTAACCAGAGTTCCCCAATAGCCATACACGGTGCCTCTGGAGTTGACCCATCATATCAGGGATGCTGCTATTACGCAGGATGTAGGCGTCATGCACAGAGCCAGGGAACATAGCATTTACCTGCGAGATGTACTGGTCTGCCAAACAGACCATCTGGACATTCATCGAATGATAACTCTTCCTGTTCCTGTACACCTGTTCACTCCTGCGGGGGGGACCAGAGCTACATGGGTCCCATCAATGGCACCTGTGATGTTCGGGATATGTCCAAGGGCATAGAAGTCACCTTCCACTGTAGGCAAATCCTCCACCTCAGGGAAAATGATGTATCTCCTTACGTGTTTCAGCAGGGCAGACAACACTCTGGACAACACGTTGGAAAACATAGGCTGGGACATCCCTGATGCCATGGCCACTGTTGTCTGAAATGACCCACTTGCAAGGAAATGGAGCACTGACAGCACCTGCATGTCAGGGGGGATTCCAGTCGGATGGCGGATTGGTGACATCAGCTCTGGCTCCAACTGGGTACACAGTTCCTGGATTGTGGCACGGTCAAACCTGTAGGTCACGATTAAATGTCGCTCTTCCATTGTCAACAGGTCCACCAGCGGTCGGTACACCGGCGGATTCCGCCATCTTCTCATATGTCCCAGCTGACGGTGCCTACGAAGGACAACAGCGAAGAAACAGTCACTATTCCTCCAGGTATGTACCCACAGTCACACACAAGACTACACCAGACAATAAACCCTTCCTGTATGTGTGTTGAGTGTAGGCCTCAGTATGTGTGACGCAGTTGAAAATGAATCCATGTGGGCACCTGAAATGGCGGCTGCCTGACCTCTAAACTGAGACAATGGGATTGTGGGGTAACAGCGCTGGCGTTGCACACCGTCGCGGTAGGCGGTCGTAGAGCGCGGCGCAATGCTGCATTGGTTAACATTGGACCCTATGGGTCCCAGGAGCCAATGAACAGGTGCGCCGGCGGTGATGATGCGCCCCGCCACGGACGTCACCGCCGAGGACGTCACCACCATTTTATATCTCTTCAATCACTAGATACCTGACCTTCGACAGGAGAGGACCTACACTGCTAGTGCTGCTGTGACCTCGGTCTGGAAGCGATGATGGCTGCTGCGTCTGGGGAAAGGGCCCCTGCCTTCACTGCACAGGAGTTGGAGAAACTTGTGGTTGGGGTCCTCCCCCAGTACACGCTACTCTACGGTCCTCCAGACCAACAGGTTAGTACACAGGGAGCAAGTTGTAGGGGCTAGGCCTGGGTGGACAGGGCTGGGTGGAAGAGGGAAGGGGGCAGAAGTCATACTACAGTAAAGCATGGAAATAAATGGGCCACATGGTCAGATTATGGAGGGGGCCACACACATTGATGGTGCAATTGGTAATGACTGTTCCTCTTCCCTTGTGCATGTCATGTAGGTCAGCGCCCACCAGAAGATGGACATTTGGCATGCCATCGCCAAGGAGGTCCGGACCCTGGGGGCCCACCAGAGACGGGGCACCCACTGCCGGAAGAGATGGGAGGACATTCGCCGCTGCAGCAAGAAGACGGCGGAGGCTCAGCTGGGGATGGCCTCCCAACGTGGGAGGGGTGCCCGTTGTACCATGACCCCCCTGGTGTTCCGGATCCTGGCGGTGGCCTACCCAGAGTTGGATGGGCGCTTAAGGACATCACAGCAGACACAAGGGGGTGAGTACAACCTCATTCTGCTGACTTTGCGTGCAGTGGAGGTGTCTGGGTGGGGGAGGTGGGGTGTGGGTGTCCCTAGGCCAGGGCGAGTTAGTTAGGCAAGGCCCCTCCATAATGTAGGCCATGTGGCACTCTACCCCACCTCAGAAAATTAGCAAGTTGAGGTATAGTTGCCCCTGTGGCACCCATGTGCGCAGATTTCAAACATTGCCATGTAGGCCATATCCCTGAAATTGCATGTGCAGATGGCAGGAGCGCGGCGTTGTGCATGGGGCTGCTGCGTCTGTCTTGTCCGCCAACGGTAGCGGTATGCCATGCACTAAAACTCTCTTTCATCTGTCTCCCCCCCTTTGTCTGCTCTCCCTGTCCTTTTGTACATCAGCATCAACAGGCGGAGGTACAGTGGCACCGGAGCACGAGGGAGCTGCATCCCACATGGCCATGGAGGGCCACACCACAGACTCTGAATGCACCAGTGGGACGGAGGGCGAGGGGAGCTTCACGTCGGCCACCGGATCAGCAACCAGCGACACGGACTCGTCCGACGATGGGAGCTCCCTTGTGGTGGCGGCACCATTTGTGCCCCCCACTTCTACAGGTACAGCCGCCACCTCCCCTACCAGCACCGCCCTCCCAGCAGCCCCTCAGCGTTCCTCCCGTGCCCGCTCACCCAGGAGCGTGGGCATCACCTTCACCCCAGGCACCTCAGGCCCTGCCCCAGTCACCCCTGCTGCCCTCAGTGAGGAGGCTATTGACCTCCTCAGGTCACTCACTGTTGGGCAGTCTACCATTGTGAATGCCATCCAGGGTGTAGAACGAGAGTTGCAACACGGTAATGCATTCCTGGAGGGCATTCATTCTGGTCAGGCTGTCCTTCAGCGAACCCTGCAATCTCTGGCCTCAGCACTGATGGCAGCCATTGTCCCTGTGTCTAGCCTCCCCCCTCCAACTTCCTCCACCCAGACCCAATCCCTTGTACCCCAGCCCATCCCAAGCACACCTACAGACCAGCAAGCACACAATTCAACACACACAAGTACCTCAAGCAAACATAGGCACCACACACACCACAGGCACTCACACAAGCATCACACACCTACGGATACAGCAACATCCACTGTCTCCACTGTGTCCCCCTCCTCTTCTTCTCCCTCCTCCCTCTCAGTCTCGTCTACACACACACCTGCATGCACCACATCTACAGGCACTAGGACTCGCACCAGGACACCCAGCACCACAAGCCGCTCACCTGCACTCACCACCTCCACAGCCATTTAAACGTCCCCTGTGTCCTCTCCCAGCGTGTCTGTAACGCCCCCTCCCAAAGTACACAAACGGCGGCAATCACTCACCCAACATCCATCCACCTCACGACAGCCTCCACTACCTGCACCTGCACCCAAAACAGATAAAGTGACACCTCCTACAACCACCTCCTCTTCCTCCACTCCCAGACCCCCTCCAGCTACCCATCCCAGTGTCCGTCAGAAACTGTCCCTCTGTCAAATTGACTTTTTTGCCCCCACCCCCCCTCCAATTCATCAGTCCCGTCGTAGCGCCTCAGCCAAAAAGCCTCCAGGACCAGTGGTGCGTGTTCCAGGTTTTTGGAGTGCACCGTCCACCAGGGCAGGCAGTAGGACCCGTAGCCAAGGCACTGGCAGCCCACCCCCTGTAAAGGCTCCGAAATTGGAGAGTGGACGACGGGACCGTGTCTAGACTCCTGGTGGGACAACAAGTGAAATGGGATCGAAGGCGATTGGTGAGTCAGCTGTAACTCCAAAAAAGGTGGGGAAGGTCCAGAGGAAGTCTGCCCAGCCTTTTGTGGGTGTCACGGCGGAGAAGTGCGCCATCTTTTCCGGCGGTCCAGACACAACCGCCAGCACCGTCGTCACTGGTCCAGAGACCACCGCCAGAGTCACAGCCGAGGAGGGCTCAAGTATCGTCACTGGTCCAGAGAGCACCGCCAGAGTCACAGCCCAGGAGGGCTCAAGTATCGTCACTGGTCCAGAGACCACCGACAGAGTCACAGCCCAGGAGGGCACAAGTATCGTCACTGGTCCAGAGACCACCGCCAGAGTCACAGCCCAGGAGGGCACAAGTATCGTCACTGGTCCAGAGAGCACCGCCAGAGTCACAGCCCAGGAGGGCACAAGTATCGTCACTGGTCCAGAGACCACCGCCAGAGTCACAGCCCAGGAGGGCACAAGTATCGTCACTGGTCCAGAGACCACCGCCAGTTTCACAGCCCAGGAGGGCTCAAGTATCGTCACTGGTCCAGAGACCACCGCCAGAGTCACAGCCCAGGAGGGCACAAGTATCGTTACTGGTCCAGAGACCACCGCCAGAGTCACAGACCAGGAGGGCACAAGTATCGTCACTGGTCCAGAGAGCACCGCCAGAGTCACAGCCCAGGAGGGCACAAGTATCGTCACTGGTCCAGAGAGCACCGCCAGAGTCACAGCCCAGGAGGGCACAAGTATTGTCACTGGAGTCACAGACCAGGAGGGCACAAGTATCGTCACTGGTCCAGAGAGCACCGCCAGAGTCACAGCCCAGGAGGGCACAAGTATTGTCACTGGTCCAGAGAGCACCGCCAGAGTCACAGCCCAGGAGGGCTCAAGTATTGTCACCGGTCCAGAGACCACCGCCAGAGTCACAGACCAGGAGGGCACAAGTATCGTCACCGGTCCAGAGACCACCGCCAGAGTCACAGACCAGGAGGGCACAAGTATCGTCACCGGTCCAGAGAGCACCGCCAGAGTCACAGACCAGGAGGGCACAAGTATCGTCTCCGGTCCAGAGAGCACCGCCAGAGTCACAGCCCCGGAGGGCACAAGTATCGTCACCGGTCCAGAGACCACCGCCAGAGTCACAGACCAGAGTCACAGCCCAGGAGGGCACAAGTATTGTCACCGGTCCAGAGACCACCGCCAGAGTCACAGACCAGGAGGGCACAAGTATCGTCACCGGTCCAGAGACCACCGCCAGAGTCACAGCCCAGGAGGGCACAAGTATCGTCACCGGTCCAGAGACCACCGCCAGAGTCACAGCCCAGGAGGGCACAAGTATCGTCACCGGTCCAGAGACCACCGCCAGAGTCACAGCCCAGGAGGGCACAAGTATCGTCACCGGTCCAGAGACCACCGCCAGAGTCACAGCCCAGGAGGGCACAAGTATCGTCACTGGTCCAGAGAGCACCGCCAGAGTCACAGCCCATGAGGGCACAAGTATCGTCACTGGTCCAGAGACCACCGCCAGAGTCACAGACCAGGAGGGCTCAAGTATCGTCACTGGTCCAGAGAGCACCGCCAGAGTCACAGACCAGCAGGACACAAGTATCGTCACTGGTCCAGAGACCACCGCCAGAGTCACAGACCAGGAGGGCACAAGTATCATCACTGGTCCAGAGAGCACTGCCGGAGTCACAGCCCAGGCGAGGCCAGGATGCCACAGCCCCACTGGGCAATGATGGAACGTCATGCCACACACCAATGTCCAGTGTGGAAATCGTCATACCACACACCAATGTCCGTACCAGAACCGCCATGTCAAAGCACCGCTGAACAGGGCAAGGACCGCCATGTCATAGCACCGCTGAAGAGGGCAAAGACCGCCATGTCAAAGCACCGCTGAACAGGGCAAAGACCGCCATGTCATAGCACCTCTGAAGAGGGCAAAGACCGCCATGTCATAGCACCGCTGAACAGGGCAAAGACCGCCATGTCATAGCACCGCTGAACAGTCCTGAACCGCCATGTCAAAGCACAGCTGAACAGGGCAAGGACCGCCATGTCATAGCACAGCTGAAGAGGGCAAAGACTGCCATGTCAAAGCACAGCTGAACAGGGCAAGGACCGCCATGTCATAGCACCGCTGAAGAGGGCAAAGACCACCATGTCAAAGCACCGCTGAACAGGGCAAAGACCGCCATGTCATAGCACCGCTGAAGAGGGCAAAGACCGCCATGTCATAGCACCGCTGAACAGGGCAAAGACCGCCATGTCATAGCACCGCTGAACAGTCCTGAACCGCCATGTCAAAGCACCACTGAACAGGGCAAGGACCGCCATGTCATAGCACTGCTGAGGAGGACAAAGACCGCCATGTCAAAGCACCGCTGAACAGGGCAAAGACCGCCATGTCATAGCACCGCTGAAGAGGGCAAAGACCGCCATGTCATAGCACCGCTGAACAGGGCAAAGACCGCCATGTCATAGCACTGCTGAACAGTCCTGAACCGCCATGTCAAAGCACTGCTGAACAGGGCAAGGACCGCCATGTCATAGCACCGCTGAAGAGGGCAAAGACCGCCATGTCAAAGCACCGCTGAACAGGGCAAAGACCGCCATGTTATAGCACCGCTGAAGAAGGCAAAGACCGCCATGTCATAGCACCGCTGAACAGGGCAAAGACCGCCATGTCATAGCACCGCTGAACAGTCCTGAACCGCCATGTCAAAGCACCGCTGAACAGGGCAAGGACCGCCATGTCATAGCACCGCTGACGAGGGCAAAGACCGCCATGTCAAAGCACCGCTGAAGAGGGCAAAGACCTCCATGTCAAAGCACCGCTGAACAGGGCAAAGACCGCCATGTCATAGCACCGCTGAAGAGGGCAAAGACCGCCATGTCATAGCACCGCTGAACAGGGCAAAGACCGCCATGTCATAGCACCGCTGAACAGTCCTGAACCGCCATGTCAAAGCACCACTGAACAGGGCAAGTACCGCCATGTCATAGCACCGCTGAAGAGGGCAAAGACCGCCATGTCAAAGCACCGCTGAACAGGGCAAAGACCGCCATGTCATAGCACCACTGAAGAGGGCAAAGACTGCCATGTCATAGCACCGCTGAACAGGGCAAAGACCGCCATGTCATAGCACCGCTGAACAGGGCAATGCACCGGGTAGGAATGAATGGCCCACCACATCAGGCATCCTTATCCCATGTGCAGCTGGGACAGTGACAGGACACTACCTTTCACGGGGAGACTCATCCAGTCTGGGCACCAGTCACCCCCCAGTACCAGTATGGACCTGCATAAACTTGAGAGACTGTGGCTTTGCACTCCCCAGGATGGCACAGTGGGCAAACCACCCACTGTAGTGACTTGAGAGACTGTGGCTTTGCACTCCCCAGGATGGCACAGTGGGAAAACCACCCACTGTAGTGACTTGAGAGACTGTGGCTTTGCACTCCCCAGGATGGCACAGTGGGCAACCCACCCACTGTAGAGACTTGAGAGACTGTGGCTTTGCACTCCCCAGGATGGCACAGTGGGCAAACCACCCACTGTAGTGACTGTGGCTTTGCACTCCCCAGGATACATCAATGGGCATGGAGCCCTGTCGTGGATCTGGCTTTGCATTCATGTGGCTGAGGTGCCCCCCCCTTTCGTTCCCCCTGAGGTGCCTGTAGTGTTTCTATCTGATGCCCTGGCAGTGTTCTCTCCGATTTTGGTCAGGTATCTATTGTGGGCCTCGCCCATGCATTTTTGGACTGTTTGTGCACGAACATTGTTGTGTACATATCTGCACTACTTCTCGGATTGTATATATGTAAATAAGAGTGATTTTATAATATATATATTTGTATATTTTTGTATGACATGTATATTGGCACATTACAAAGTTTGACCGAAATTCGCATTGTCTTTGCATTCTTCTGGGGGAATTGTGGGTTGTTACTGTGATTTTTGTGACTGCATTGGTGTGTATGTTGTACTATGCGAGGGTGGGGGTGGGGGTGTTTGGTGGGTGTCCCCCTAACTTTTGCCTCCCCCCTCCCCATGTCGTAGATGCTGTACTCACCGGTATCTTCTGCGCCTACGTCGTTGTTGGTCGTGAAGGAGCAGAAAGACAAGGGCAGGTAGTATTTGGAGTTCCGGGTCCATGGAGTCGTCATTCCTCGTGGGATGTGTAGAAGGTGAGCGTTTTCCCATAGCAATAGCTGTTTCCGCCGTGTTTTTATCCACGGTAAATCCACCCCGGAAAAGGTGGAGGATTGGCCTGTTGTGATACTGTGGGCGGTACATTGTCTTCCGCCTGTCTGTTGGCGGTGACCGCCGCGCTGCTTGTCTGTACCGCCGTGGCAGGCGAAGTGTTAAAGTGGCTGTCTTTGTTGGCGGTTTCCGCCAGGGTCATAATTCCCTTTTTTTGTCCGTCTGACTGTTTGCGGTATTTCCGCATCTTTAACACCGTCCGCCAGGGTTGTAATGACCACCTATATACTTTGGAGGAAGGACACATAGAAGAACAGACAGGAAAGACAGCAATTAAGTGACTAGAAAGCCACCAATGATAAGCAGTGGGCCGGCTGTAACCCCACTGTATTTATTTGGTATGGTCCACAAGAGGACTTTCAACAGCAGACAGCTAAAAGCTGCCTGTAGGCAAGAGTTAAACATTGATTGCTTTTTTTATGCATGTATTGGTGAGATAACACATTTTGGGGGTCATTCTGACCCGGGTGGGCGGCGGTCACCGCCCGCCTGGCGGGAACCGCCAAATGGCCGCCCCGCGGTCAAAAGAACGCAGGGGCCATTCTGACTTGGGAGCGCCCGCCGGCCCACCGGGAAAGGGCCTGCAACACAGAAGCCGGCTCCGAATGGAGCCGGCGGTGTTGCAGGTGTGCGACCGTCGCGATTTTCACTGTCTGCTATGCAGACAGTGAAAATCATGCTGGGGCCCTGTTAGGGGGCCCCTGCAATGCCTGTGCCAGTGGCATGGGCAGTGCAGGGGCCCCCAGGGGCCCCACGACACCCGTTCCCGCCATCCTGTTCCTGGTGGTAAAAACCGCCAGAAACAGGCTGGCGGGAAGGGGGTCGGAATCCCAGCGCCGCCATGGAGGTTCAGCCCAGCCAGGGGAAATCCGGCGGGAAACCGCCGGATCCCCTTTTCTGACCGCGGCGGTAGAATGGGCAATGAAGCACCGCCAGCCTGTTGGCGGTGCTTCCGTTGCCCGCGGCCCTGGCGGTCTTGGACCGCCAGGGTCGGAATGAGGGCCTTAATGTGTTATAGCAAAGTGTGCTTTTGAGATGTAAAACAGTCTGCTATGTACTGCAATGAAATCACTTCATAAAAGGTGGAATGATACTTAAAACAGCCAGTAGCACGAGACAAGAGAGAAATCTGAGCGAAGACAAAGTCCACCATATTTAGATTCTAAAGAATTGGTAACGGTATGTATTCAGACAGATGTGCCGAAAAACAGACCTCAAACAAGTCAACAGGTCTTTTGCTATGCACCCAGAATCTGGAAGAACATCTCCCTAACCATCAGGACTACCCCAATCACTACCTCAGTCCTGCTCACATTTACAAAACGCTTTAAAACATTGCAAGATGATGCATAAAACAGTACACTCTTACTCTTAACAAAAAAAAACCTATCCCTTCATTCACACACTGACTTTATCTGTGCCTTCTACCCTAATAAGCCCTCTGCTGCTTACCAGTGAGAGTTGCATTGTACAAATACCACATAAATACAAAACAACTAATTCATTTTTACTTTTTGAATGGTTTAGCACCACCATCAATCTGAATGTTGAGTCTGAATACCTATCAAACATAATGAGTTAGCCAGATAAATTAAGAAAACAATTTAATAATATCCACAGAATGGTATAAATGGCTCATTTCAACCAACTTATGTGAGGAACCCAGAACTCACCTCCAAATTATTTATATACTATTTCAAAAGGCAGGCCTCCAGGATCAAAAATCTTTCAACTCTACCCTATTGATCATGTGCCAAAATGCCCCATTGTGATGAAAACGTTCTTGGGAAGTACTACACATACTGTAACATGATATACCATAACAAGACATGGTATAACATAACATATATAATTGTAGATGGGTAACTTTGAATAATGGGAATGTTTTTAACTGGGGGGTTCTGAGTAGCATCAACTCAGCATAGCGCAAGATGTCTATCATGTCATTCAGAACCCTGAGGCGAAAAAATACCCATCATTTACAGTTTAGCCATTTATAATTTTATGTTATACATGCTCCCCCAAATCATCTTTCTGTTTTCAACATATGCAGGGGCAGTTGAGTAGTAGGGGAGCCATATAGAACATGCCCTGCTCTCCAAAAAATAAAAAATAAACTGCCCTCCTGCTACACTTCCCAACCACCTTCAACACATACTCTGCCATCCCTCTGCCCAATCCACACTGAAAAGAAAAACCTAGCCTTATGCCACCACCCTCTGAATGTAAACCACGCCACTCAAAGCCTAATATAAATTGAAATGCCTGGCCTCTCGTCATCCACCACCAACACCTCACCCAAATTTAAAAATAAACACCTGGCCTACTGGCAGTCACACCCAGCACAATCTTTGGTATTTCACCCCCTCACTTCCAAAAGGATCCGGGACTGTGCTTACAGGTGCTCCGTGATAACCATTGGTATATGCAGGTTATTTTATCTTGTCACTGCAGGTCTTCATCGATCTGCACTGACATGAGTGAAGTTGGTTGGTGGAGGCACAGCGCCATTCAAATTCTCCTGCCTACCTTGGGTCTATGGAGACCTGGGAGAGGCAGAACTAGACAAGTGAGACAGCCAACTGACCATGTTTGGTTCTCATGAGACCCAGGTGAGGCAGCAGATCAAAAGGGAAGGAAGCACTTCTCTTTGTCACCACTTTTGTTAACCACTGCTGTGATTTCAGAACACTGAAAAACAGTTTTTCAATCTGGTTGTTCATGATTAAGGCTTCCAATTAAAGCCTTATATAACATATTACAACATAACCCATAATACAATGTAACTTAACACAGCATAACAACCTTCTATTCAGAGCATCCCTCAAGCTATCAAAATATTCATGCCTAGACACTTGGTTAAAACTCAAAGAAGTAGGTGACTCACTATAATCTTTCTTCATCCAGAAAATCCAAGGCATTTGATTTAGGCCTGAAAACACTTCTAATCTACAGCTCCCTGTCGTAGGCTGGCCGATATCAAGTACACAAGACTGATTGTGTCTATAGGTAAGTAAGATTTATTTTTGTTCTACAGAATACTTTATGGTGAGTACGTCCGTGGTAGTTGGTTTCAGATGTCTCTTCCCATCTTGGTGGACTAATCTCGTCTTCTTCTTTCTGTTTTCTCCATAGGGCTCTCGGGAAGCATGTGGGGACAGAAGAAGAATAGGGACGGTAAGTGTTTGAGTAATTCGCTCTCTTTTCCTTTCTTCTCTCTCTCTCTCTCTCCTAGTTTCTTATTTCTGCTCTTTCTTTTCCTTTTCCTGTCTTCCGCTCTTTTCTCCTGTTCTCTTACTCGCTCTTTCTGTCTTTCTTCCTTAGCTCTGGGTTCTGCTCTTTCCTTTCTTCTCCTGTCTTCTGTCTTTTCTCAGACCTGTCTGTTTGGGCTTTTCTTCTGGCCGTTTTCTCTATTTATTTCCTGTATACCTTTCCTCTTTCTCTTTTTCTTAGGCTCTTGAGCCTTCTTTTTTTTTACATTTTGGTTTTCTCTCTTTCTTCCTTTCTGCCAGTGGCTGACCCTGTTTCTTTCATAACAGTCGCCTGTTTTATGCTCACAGTGCTTCCCCGTTCTTGCCTTTCCACCTCTTTCAGTATACCTCCCGCCCAGTGCCCGTGCTCGTGCTCTCCCCCCCTCCCGACCTCCCTACCCGTCCACAGCCCCATACCTAGCTTGACCACGCTTCTCCTGAAGCGTGGCGGGTCCGAGGCGTTTGCTTCCCGGGGCCGGCGGTCTTCGTCCCGGGTTGGGACCATGATGATTCTTTGTTCCGGTCGGGCTCTGTCCTCGGGGATTCCTGACGATCTTAGGAGAGTCCTCTTCACGTGGATCCTCTCGAGCCTTCGGGTTCGATCCTCTGACGCTTCCTGAAAGTCCCCTCTCCGGCCATCCGTGCTCCCTTTGAACTCCGGGACCTCGCCTTTTACGTCCCCAGGGTCCTGCGGGTATAGTTAGGAACCAATAGGAAGGGCGGACCTCGGGGTCACTTCCGGGTCATCTCAAGCAGAGGCAGCACTGGTCGCAATTGTGTGCGGGTCAGATCGGTCCAACCCGTCACACTCCCCTTCACTAATGTCACTAGGATCCATAAAACAAACTTCTCTTCCATTTCTTTGATATCAGAATGATGATGTATAATACTGTCTTGGTGTAGCATACTTGCCCAGTAAAGGTAGGTAAAATGTTTGCCTATGCACTTGCCTCTGATGCCACAGTTAATATCAATAGATCTTTTGTGTAAGAGTGGGTCTCTTTCTTTTTATTTCACTGCCCAGCGTATATTAGGCAGAGGGTGCGCTGGATTAGGCCTCTTTGCAAATCTCTGGGTATTAGAGATCGGCACCTGGCCCTCAGGATTTGTAGTATAAATGCTCACTGGATTGTAGCATGTGCGTTAGCAAAATTCTTAGAGGCAATATGGCATCAGAACTAAATCTCTGATTTCTAAAGTGTAAATTTTATCACTTAGTTTATATAAGGGTGAGTATAACTATTGTAAGATCATTTATATTTTTATCTTGTGGTACGTTATTTATATGCTGAAGATGGAATATTTCTCTATTCCTTTTTTAGAATTCCATGGTTTTATCTTTTTATATTGAGATTATTTTATTGAAGTTTGTATGTTAAATGTGCTTTAAGGGCATTGTTTTGCCAAAATAAAGCTGAATTGAATTGGGTCTCTTTTCTCTTGTAGCCTTGGGCCTGCTGTGTCACCCCTTGCTGAAGAAGATTGGTCTTTCCATAGACAATCTCACCAACCTCACTACCACACAAAGCCTTCCCCTCTAAGCCAAGACCATGGAGAAGGAGGCTGCAAACTGAAGCAGCATAAATTTCACTGTACCCCTGACATCAAATTCTTGACCTATATGCATACGCAACATGATATATACTGTGTGTTCTAACATTATTAATGTAAAGTGGCGCCCTTTAATTCAGTAATGTAGTGCATTCACTGTAGTCTTAGGAAATAACATACACAGTGTGCCATAACCGTATTACATGAAATTTAATAATTGAAATAAGTAGAAAAAGCATCCTCATATGAATGGAGTGTATTTACATTAGAAATGAAAACAATGTATGTGATAGTCACACTAGATTTATATGTTTACAAATGTATTGGATTTATATTAAATGTAACATGAGGTTTTATTTGAGATCATGCACTCACATTTAAATTTATTTGAAAATTTTATGTGAACATTAATAACACAAGATTAATGTGCATTGGTGAATAATATTTTAATTTGACATAACTAGGCCTGTACTTCTTTTATGTGAGAAACTGCTTTCCACTTCTGCTAACATGGCATTTCATTGCAGGTGCATTCACACGAAATGTTAGTTTGGAAATAGATGTATTATTGTTTTAGTAATAGAGAATATCAGAAAGAGACCTTAATGGAGAAACATGGAGAAACCAAGTATGAAATGACTGTCCCTTATTCAGACATGTTGTAAATAAAGCCTAGAGGGCCAACAACAGCAACATTCTCAGGACTGGTCTGGGAGAGACTGGAAATGCTGCAAGTTAAAAAGTGTGACAGAAGAATACAGTGGAGCTCATGATGGTGTGATTGGGGGTGTTACTTAATTGTGTGGCATTAACTAGCATTCTCACAGATTGATTTTAGGACACTTTCCCCTGGACTCTGAGAGGTACAGACCTCTGAATTCCCCCCTTGTCCCTATGTTTGCTGGGTGTGGCTTAGGCTAACAATTAACTTGCTACAATAAGACTCTTGGCCGAGCTTCTGAAATGCTGATACCTTCACTTTCTAGTTTTAGCCCTATTGCCTTTTCAGATACAATTGTCCTTTTTGCCACAGCTTTTGACTTTTGAGAATTCCCCTATTGATTCATAGATTGATTTAGTTAGATGCTCCTACATTGCACTCATGTGTAAGAGGGAAGGCCAAATTCTTTTACCTGAACATCAAATTCTATTGCTGACATTCTGTGTCTCTGTAACTGAATTTTTGGTTTGCCTAATACTGATCTGCCTAAGTTTCTTTGGGAGACTTGGTTATCCTTTTGTTATTTTGTATCTTTACATTATATTTTTTTAATTTGTTTACATTAACCCCAATGTTAATTTGTAATAAATATTTTAACTTTATTTCCGATGTGGGTCTTCATGGCATGATCAAATTGGTTACACTGTAAGTTAATGATGACTGGTTGTGAGCTAACTTTCCAAGTAAATCCCTTTGAGGGGTAGCAGAGGACTGTTCCTTCAGAGAAATCAGGGAGTTAGGGTGTCTAATTATGAAATTGTCCAAACTTAGCCCAAACGTCTAAGCCCATGGTTCACTTAGAGGATAATGGAGCTCCAGCATTGTTACAACATAGCAGATGAGTGAGTATCAATAGGATTGCGTGTTGTGGTGCTTATGCTTAGTTTGCGGTGTTTTGAGGTGATTGTGAAGTGTTTTGCAGAGAAATATTAAGTTGTTGTATGAATGTGGTACTTATTGCAAAGAAGATAAGATGGTTATCAGGTCTGTCGTGGGCTAAGAATCCCGGGATAATGAGAAAAGTGTAGAATACACTGTGTTGTTCTTGTCTGCTGAAATGTGGTACTAGTCGTGAGACATTGACAGTACTATTGGAAAAGGACTCCTTTTAGGTGATTGTGAGAGATTGGTATAGTTACTCTGAAGTGCACAGGGAAGAACTGTTTCAATCCAAGTGAGATCCCACTGGTCGAGGTGTCATTTGAGAGTGTGTGAGAGCAGATCAGAAAGTGTTGCTCCGAACCGTTTCTTGAAGTGATTGAATACCCTGAAACTTTAGAGGAGCAGACAAAGTTGTTGTGAAAAGTTGCTTGCATTTGTTCTTGTATATAGATTGTTGAGTGAGAGAGTGTTTGTGAGAAAATTGTAAAGGAGGGTGAGCCTCTGCAAGGAATGAGATTGACGTCACATAGTGGAGCGCTGATATTGGACAGTTGGAGTAAAGCTGTGCTGGTATTAGTGGATTACATCATAGAGAGACCCACTGGTATTGGTTGTGAACTCTGAACAGAGGATTGTTGTGAACGAATTACATCCCGGTGGTAAACGAAAAGTAATTGTGGAAAAATTGCAATTTGATTGAAAAATTAAATTCTTAAAAGCATTGCAAAATTTGATGAAGGTTGATGTGATGATACCGGTTAGAGTGGGAGAAGCGATGCAAAGGTACACCGGGTCATTGTATGGTGACAAATGTAGGCCTTCACACATGTCTTTGGCTTGAACAATGGCGCAAGATCACTGAGAAAGAGGGTGTGCAGGCATTTCCATGTTATGGAATGTGTAATTTGAGAACCATTGAAAATTTAGGATCAATCCTGTACGAGATTAAATTGCCTCCTAGACCTGCACAATATGAAGCACTTAATGCTTGGGAACAGATAGCTCATCAGAGACAGAAAGAGAAATATGAGTGAAAGGTCAGGAAAGTGCTGTGTACTTGTGCAGATGCTACAAGGATAATAACAAAATCTTGGAGAACAGGCATAGTTGAGAGAACTAAACTGTATCCTGCTTTGAGAAGTGAAGAACAGGGGAAAAGTAAACAAAAAGATAAGCAAAAGAAAGAAGACACAAAAGACACTGAGAATGGGATGAGGGCAGTGATAGTGATTGGGATGAAGATTTCTTAAATGAGCTGTTGTTAAATTGTAGAACCAAATTCAAATCAGACGGGAGAGAGTTTAGGGATGATAATTCCCCAGAGTTCAAATGAATTGGCTACTCCAGAGGCACTGACTGTTCCCGTCACAATTGGTGCTGTAGTTCCATTGTATGGACAGGGAATGACAGGAAGTAACACACATACACTGATTATCCCTTCAGAAAGATGTGTCTCAGGTAATAGCAATACAGGGAACATGACTATAATGAGACTTACTTCAGTCCCAATACAGAAGAACAGTACACGCATCACAAATACAGATCCAACAACAAGTCAGATGGGTTTTTCCACCAATGTGAGGTTTCTTCAGGGATCACCGCCCTTTTCCATATCTAGAACAAACACTGTTTCAAGTGCTAACTGCAGTACTCCTAGGACAGGAATCCCTTTGAATTCATCAAAGTCTGTAATATCCATTGTAAATACTCCAGACAATGTAAATCTGAGTACTTCCCGGGAGAGATAATACATAATACCTGAGAAGAAAAAACAGGTCTTAGTTCCTAAGAGTTAGATGACTGGCTCAAGGGTGAAGACATTCCAGAGGAGAATATTCAATTGTATTCTCAAATTCTTATAAAGAACATGGTTACCTGAAGGCCTCCCAGCGCTGCCAAAGACCAAGATGGGACCAACGACACAAAAGGTTAGCAATAAAAAAAACAGGTCTTCAAGGCTTTGCGAAAGAAGAATTCATGCTCCAACAGGCGCAGGTCAAGAGACAGTGAGTTCTAGAGTCTGGGGGCCAGATAAGAAGTGGATTTACCACCCCACTGGGTCATGAGAATCCTGGGCACCTTTACTAGGTGGCGGGGCAAAACAGGACCCCTGTTGTTCACTGCCCTGTGCATCATACAGAGGTGGTCATTCTGACCTCGGCGGTAAAAGGCGCCTACTGCCGGTCAGAAATCCTCCATAATTCCGCCGCGGTTGCGGTAATCCGCCACGGTCATTCTGACCCGCAGCAGCCAAACCTCCGAAAATCCGACAGCCACAACAGACCGCCAGACCAGCGGTCGGCGGAAAAGTGGAGGTGACCAAACCTCCACCGTCACGCCAACAGAAATACGCCCATGCCATTACGACCCACGAATCCACGCGGCGGTCTTTCAAACGCGGTTTTCCATTGGCGGTACACACCGCCGCGGTCAGAATACACACAAACGAACAAAACTCAGCCACATTGGACGATTTGAATTCCACACACCTGATACACATACACACACCACTCCCACACACACAATACAATATAAAACACACACCCACATCACCCACAAACCCCTTCGACCAAAATCCAAAAAGAAGCACTGAGAGACACAGCAGCGATCACAGAACACCATCACACAGAGGCACACTACACCATCACCCACACAATATCCACACACAAAACAACACACACCACCACACTCAACACACTTAACTACACATACTCCACCCTACACATCATACACACCACTCCATGGCACCCCAAAGACACCCCCGCTTCTCAGACGAAGAACTCAGGGTCATGGTGGAGGAAATCGTTCGGGTAGAGCCCCAGCTCTTCGGCACACAGGTCCAATACACCAGCATTGCCCGGAGGACGGAGCTATGGCAGAGGATTGTCGACAGGGTCAACGCTGTGGGACAGTACCCCAGAAATCGGGAAGACATCAGGAAGCGATGGAACGACCTACGGGGGAAGGTGCGTTCCATGGTATCCAGGCACAACATCGCCGTGCAGAAGACTGGCGGAGGACCCCCACCTCAACCCCCACAATTTACAACATGGGAGGAGGAAGTCTTGAACATCCTGCATCCTGACGGCCTCGCAGGAGTCGGCGGAGGAATGGATTCTGGTAAGTTGAAGCTTCAATACTGCTTCCCCCCCACCTGCATGCCAAATCATACCCCAACCCTCACCCCCATCCTCGAACCCCACCCTCACCCCCACCCCCATCCTCACTCCCACCCTCACCCCCACCACCATCCTCACCCCCACCACCATCCTCACCCCCACCCCCAGCACACCTATTCCCTGCCAATGTCTCACCATCACAACCCACACATCCCAAAACCTAGGCCTGCATGCGTCCACTAAGCATGGACACCCATCACCAAAGCATGCCCAATGCATATACACATCCCCCCCACAAGCCACCCTCACCAAAGCCCCCACACACGAATGCCAGCACTTGGGGACACGGGAACCCACAGATACACCCATATGGCACACATTGAAACTATAACCATACCTCTATACCCCTGCAGGACCCGACCGCCAACACACAGCCACGGAGGGCCCAGAATTCTCCACACCCCCCACCCAAGAGGCCGTCAGCGATGACAGCAGCTCTGTCGACCTGGACACTGATGACCAGCCCGGACCATCGGGGACCTCTGGACAGTCGGTTCCCCTCAGACAGCCACAGGCCACTACAGACCCAAACCCCTCTGGGAACACCAGCACAGCTCCCACCCAGCGGGCCCATCCTCTGTCTCCAGGGCGCGTCAATCAGCGGTGTGTCTACCACTACAGGGCACCCAGGATAACCCACCACCCCAACAACAACAGGGACCTGGGGGCAGTGGTAGTGGGCACACCGGCCAGGGGGCAGAGGCCCAGGGAAACAGGGGAACTGGGAGGGCAGCTGTGCGACAGGGGGGGGACGGGCCCAGGGAACCCACTCTCCACAAGGCCCTCACCACCATCATGGGAGCATACAACCGCTCCCAGGAGACGATGGCGACGGTACTGGCCAGGTTCCAGGAGATCCAGGTACTGCAGGAGGAACACTATCGGGGGTACAGGGAGGACATCAGAGCCCTCACCTCCACCCTGGTTACCATGGTAGGGCTGCTGCAGGAACTCATTAACACCAGGACGGACACTCAACAACAACAAAGGGCCCCTGACCACTAGCCTGGACCAAGAACAGCCAACCACCTCCGCCGGCGCTAGTGGACAGGAGGCCCACGCACAACAGCAGCCCACCAGACCCCCACCTCCTGCAGGAGAAGAACCACCCCGCAAGAGGGCCCTGAGATCTCGCAAGAAGACAGAGTAGGATGTCAAGACCCCCGCCAGCAAAGGATACCACCTGATGTCATCCCACTGTCCCACATTGTCACCCTGTCCATCCTTGAACTGCCCATGCTCCATCTCTCCACAGGCCTATGGACAATGCACCTGTGTGACTGTTACTCTGGACCCTGCCATGGACATTCCTTCACCATAGCCCCCACCCACTTGAAACCACCCATCCCATTTTGAGCACTGAAATAAACACCTATTTTGCACAAAACTATCTGGAGTCTGGCTGTGATTTCAAAATATTGTAATTGACATGACAGTGCAAATATGTCCTTGTACATAGTGAAGTCAACAAACCGCTGCCACAAAGCTGTAGTCCATGGGGAAACGAAGCACAGGACTCGTAGTGGGGACCCCAGATCTGAAATAGGGAGGGAAAAGCCACAACTCAGTCATCATACACTGGGGCAAATAGACAGGCAGCAGAGATGCAGGAGAGTAGTTTACATTTACTAAATTATGTTTGAATTGTTACCTGTGTCCTATTGGAAGTACTGTGCAATGATTCTGTCCCTGTTGTCTGTTTCAGCCCCGTCGTCTTCCTCCTCGTCACTCTCCACAGGTTCCACAGCTGCCACAACACCACCGTCTCGACCATCCTCCTGCAGGAAAGGCACCTGGCGGCACAAAGCCAGGTTGTGAAGCATGCAGCAGGCCACGATGATGTGACACACCTTCTTAGGTGAGTACATTAGGGATCCACCTGTCATATGCAGGCACCGAAACCTGGCCTTTAGGAGGCCGAAGGTGCGTTCGATCACCCTCCTAGTACGCCCATGGGCCTCATTGTACCGTTCCTCTGCCCTGGTCCGGGGATTCCTTACTGGGGTCAGTAGCCACGACAGGTTGGGGTACCCAGAGTCCCCCAATAGCCATACACGGTGTCTCTCTAGCTGTTCCATCACGTAAGGGATGCTGCTATTCCTTAGGATATAGGCATCATGCACTGACCCAGGGAACTTGGCATTGACATGGGAGATGTACTGGTCAGCCAAACACACCACCTGGATGTTCATAGAATGGTAACTTTTCCTGTTCCTGTACACCTGCTCACTTCCTTGGGGGGGAACCAAAGCCACATGGGTCCCATCAATGGCACCAATGACGTTGGGAATATGTCCAAGGGCATAGAAATCACCCTTCACTGTAGCCAATTCGCCCACCTCAGGGAAAAGGATGTAGCTCCTCATGTATTTCATCAGGGCAGACAACACTCTGGATAACACCTTCGAAAACATGGGCTGAGACATCCCAGAAGCAATTCCCACTGTTGTCTGAAATGACCCACTTGCCAAGAAATGGAGTACTGACAGGACTTGCACCAGAGGGGGAATCCCTGTGGGTTGGCGGATGGGGGACATCAGGTCGGGCTCCAGCTGGGCACACAGTTCATGTATAGTGGCACGGTCAAGCCGGTAGGTCAGGATAATGTGGTGTGCTTCCATTGTCGACAGGTCCACCAGCGGTCTGTACACGGGAGGATTCCTCCTTCTCCTCGCCAAACCCAGCGGACGGTGCCTAGGAAGGACAACATGGAGCACACAGTCAAGCAACCCACAGGTACGTACTCACAGCTTGCACAGTAAACGATTCTCTATGCAGTGAATGGCGTGTATGAGTGGCTATGCAAGGCCTAGGCCTGTGTGACGCAGTTGAAATTGAGCCATGTGGACCCTCGAAATGGCGGCTGCCTGACCTGTGAAGTGTGACAATGGGATGTGAGGTCAATGCGCTGGCGTGGCACACCGTGGCGGTAGGCGGTCGAAGACCGCGGCGCGAAGCCGCATTGGATAACATTGAAGCCTATGGGTATCAGGAGCCAATGGCGAAGTGCGCCGGCGGTGGCGGTACGCCCCGCCGCGGTACGCACCGCCGCGGGCGTGACCGCCATTTTCTATCTACTTATTCACTCGCGACTTGAACTTTCACAGGAGAGGACCTATACTGCAAGTGTTGCTGTGACCTCGGTCTGGAAGGGACAATGGCTCATGTGTCTGGGGAAAGGGCCCCTGCCTTCACTGGAGAAGAGTTGGAGAAACTTGTGGATGGGGTCCTCCTCCAGTATGCGCTACTCTACGGTCCTCCAGACCAACAAGTGAGTTTAATTCAATATGGATTTGGGGCCACTGGCTGGCCTGGGGGCCTGGCGGGGGGCATGTTGGGCCTGGCGGTGGGCATGGCGGGGATGGGGGGCATGTTGGGCCTGGCGGGGGGCATGGCGGGGATGGGGGGCATGTTGGGCCTGGCGGGGGGGCATGGCGGGGGGCCTGGCGGGGATGGGGGGCATGTTGGGCCTGGCGGGGGGCATGGCGGGGGCCTGGCGGGGATGGGGGGCATGTTGGGCCTGGCGGGGGGCATGGCGGGGGGCCTGGCGGGGATGGGGGGCATGTTGGGCCTGGCGGGGGGCATGGCGGGGGGCCTGGCGGGGATGGGGGGCATGTTGGGCCTGGCGGGGGCATGGCGGGGATGGGGGGCATGTTGGGCCTGGCGGGGGGCATGGCGGGGGGCCTGGCGGGGAAGGGGGGCATGTTGGGCCTGGCGGGGGGCATGGCGGGGGGCCTGGCGGGGATGGGGGGCATGTTGGGCCTGGCGGGGGGCATGGCGGGGGGCCTGGCCGGGATGGGGGGCATGTTGGGCCTGGCGGGGGGCATGACGGGGATGGGGGGCATGTTGGGCCTGGCGGGGGGGCATGGCGGGGGGCCTGGCGGGGATGGGGGGCATGTTGGGCCTGGCGGGGGCCTGGCGGGGGGCATGGCGGGGGCCTGGCGGGGATGGGGGGCGTTGGGCCACTGGCAACGAAAATGCAGACAAACTTGAACGTGGTATTTCTCCCTCCCTGTACGTGTCACATAGGTCCACGCCCATGAGAAGATCGGGATTTGGCGTGCCATCGCCAAGGAAGTCCGGACCCTGGGGGTCCACCATCGACGGGGCACCCACTGCCGCAAGAGGTGGGAGGACATCCGCCGCGGGACCAAGAAGACCGCCGAGTCTCTGCTGGGGATGGCCTCCCAACGTAGGCGGGGTGCCTGCCGTCAACTGACCCCCCCTGATGTTCCGGATCCTGGCGGTGGCCTACCCTGATTTGGATGGGCGCGTGAGGGCAGCACAGCAGACACAAGGGGGTGAGTACAAGCATAATCTACTCTGTTGTCGCGCAGTGAAGGTGTCTGGGTGGGGGAGGAGGGCTGTGGGTCCCCCTAGGCCAGGGCGATATCTGTAGGCTGGGCACCCCCGTAAGCCCCTGTGTCCCCAGCCACCACCCTCAGTAGTGTGCCAGTACAGCCATCCCTGGGCCGTGTCATCCATGGGTGCAGTTGTCAACTCTAGGCGTGTAGGGCATGTTCCACGGAATGCGTAGCGGACCCCAAGTGCGCAACTTAGTGCAGGGGGCATCTGTGTCTGTCATGTCCGCTAACTGTACCGGTGATCCATGTACTCAAAATCTCTTTACTTCTCTCTCCCCCCCCCTTTTTGTTTGTCTTTCTGTGCTTGTGTGCATCAGCATCATCAGGCGGAGGAGAAGTGGCATCGGGGCAGGAGGGAGCTGCATCTCACATGGCCCAGGAGGGCCATGCCACAGAGTCTGACTGGACCAGTCAGACGGAGGGCGAGGGGAGCTCCACAACGGGGACGACTGGACCCTGCAGCGACACGGACACGTCCTCGGAAGGGAGCTCCCTTGCGGGGGGCAACATCCGTGCCCCCCGCCATTACAGGTACAGCCGCCACCCAGCGCACCATCTCCGCCCTCCCAGCAGCCCCTCAGCGTTCGCCCCGTGCCTGCTCTGCCAGGAAGCCGGGCATCTCCTTCGCCCCAGGCACCTCAGGCCCTGCCCCTGTTACCCCCGCTGCCCTCAGTGAGGAGGTCATTGACCTCCTCCGAACGCTCATTGTTGGGCAGACTACCCTTTTGAATGCCATCCAGGGGGTGGAGAGGGAGGTTCATCGCAGCAATGCGTACCTGGAGGGCATTCATTCGGGTCAGGCTGCCCATCAACGATCGTTCCAGGCTCTGGCCTCAGCACTGACGGCAGCCATTGTCCCTGTCTCCTGCCTCCCTCTACTAACTCCCTCCTCCCAGTCTCCTGTTCCTCTGCCTGTCCCACCCACACCATCAGACCAGCCTGCACACACCTCAACACCCAAGAGCAGCTCATCCAAACATAAGCACCACAGATCACGCAGACATTCACACAAGCAACATTTCGATGCAGACATGCCAACAGTCACTTCCACCTCTGTGACCCCCACCTCCTCGTCTCCCTCCTCCCTCCCTGTGACGTCTACACTCACACCTTCATTCACCTCACCATCAGCCAGTGTTTCCATCACCAGCACACCCACCAGAACAGTCCGCACACGTGCAGTCACCACCCCCACTGCCATTTACACGTCCCCTGTGTCCTCTCCCACTGTGTCTGTCACCCCCTCTTCCACACTACACAAACGCAGCCACCCACCCACCCAACAGCCATCCACCTCACGACAGCCTATCCCTCCTGCACCTGCACCCAAAGACAGCAAACGTCACTCACCTACAACCACATCCTCTCCCTCCACTCCCATTCCCACTGTACCTATCACTCTCCATTGTCCCAAGAAAATCTATCTCTCTACTGCTACCTTCTTTCCTGACCCTGAGCCCCCCCCCCTCCTTCTCGTCGGGGTAAAAAGAGCACCTCAGCCACCACCAGCCCTGCAGCCCCCTTGACAAGGGTGCAGGGGTATTGGAGCCCACCAGCCCGCATGTCTGGATCTTCGCCCAGCAGCAAGGGGACAGGCAGCCCACCCCCTGGGAAGAGGAGCAGAAGGCGGAAGGGCCGCCGCAGGAGCCCGGGTTCTATATACCCCCAGGACACTAGCCAGCCACCGTCAACAGCCACAGCTCCAAAGGGAGGAAAGGGCCACAGACTCCCGACTAAGGAGGGCAAGGGCAGCAAGGCGGAGAAGTCAGGCAGCAGGCCTGCTGCCCATGGAGGACCCGTCACAGCTGCCCAGGAGGAGCCCACAACCCCCATAGCCGCTGCCCAGGGAGGAACCGTCACAGCTGCCCAGGAGGAGCCCACAACCCCCATAGCCGCTGCCCAGGGAGGAACCGTCACAGCTGCCCAGGGAGAACCCACCACCCCCATAGCCGCTGCCCAGGGAGGACCCAGCCCAGCTGGCCAGGAGGGCCCCACCACCCACAGCCCAGGTGGGCATTGAAGGAGCACCATCCCCGCTGCCCAGGAGGGCACCACCAGGCAATGAGCAGTTGGCCATAGAATGGCCGCCGTCTCCAGCACCGCTCCGCTGGGGACCGCCGTCTCAAGAACCGCTGAACTGGGCCCTTCAAGGCAAGAACCGCTGAACTGGGCCCTTCAAGGCAAGAACCGCTGAACTGGGCCCTTCAAGGCAAGAACCGCTGAACTGGGCCCTTCAAGGCAAGAACCGCTGAACTGGGCCCCGCCGTCTCCAGCACCGGTCCGCTGGGGACCGCCGTCTCAAGAACCGCTGAACTGGGCCTTTCAAGGCAAGAACCGCTGAACTGGGCCCTTCAAGGCAAGAACCGCTGAACTGGGCCCTTCAAGGCAAGAACCGCTGAACTGGGCCCCGCCGTCTCCAGCACCGCTCCGCTGGGGACCGCCGTCTCAAGAACCGCTGAACTGGGCCCTTCAAGGCAAGAACCGCTGAACTGGGCCCTTCAAGGCAAGAACCGCTGAACTGGGCCCTTCAAGGCAAGAACCGCTGAACTGGGCCCTTCAAGGCAAGAACCGCTGAACTGGGCCCTTCAAGGCAAGAACCTCTGAACTGGGCCCTTCAAGGCAAGAACCGCTGAACTGGGCCCTTCCATGCAAGAACCGCTGGCCCTTTGGCAGACGTGGCAGGGCAGGATCTGTCTCGGGCAGGGCTGCAGGATGTCCTCTGGCCAACATGCCTCCTCCAGTGGCAGTGGAGTCTGTTATGGACTGTTTGGACTGTGGCTTTGCACTCCCCAGGATGGCCCAGTGGGCAGGCCACCCACTGTATGGACTGTATGGACTGTGGCTTTGCTCTCCCCAGGATGGCCCAGTGGGCAGGCCACCCACTGTATGGACTGTATGGACTGTGGCTTTGCACTCCCCAGGATGGCCCAGTGGGCAGGCCACCCACTGTATGGACTGTATGGACTGTGGCTTTGCTCTCCCCAGGATGGCCCAGTGGGCAGGCCACCCACTGTATGGACTGTATGGACTGTGGCTTTGCACTCCCCAGCATGGCCCAGTGGGCAGGCCACCCACTGTATGGACTGTATGGACTGTGGCTTTGCACTCCCCAGGATGGCCCAGTGGGCAGGCCACCCACTGTATGGACTGTATGGACTGTGGCTTTGCACTCCCCAGGATGGCCCAGTGGGCAGGCCACCCACTGTATGGACTGTATGGACTGTGGCTTTGCACTCCCCAGGATGGCCCAGTGGGCAGGCCACCCACTGTATGGACTGTATGGACTGTGGCTTTGCTCTCCCCAGGATGGCCCAGTAGGCAGGCCACCCACTGTATGGACTGTATGGACTGTGGCTTTGCACTCCCCAGGATGGCCCAGTGGGCAGGCCACCCACTGTATGGACTGTATGGACTGTGGCTTTGCACTCCCCAGGATGGCCCAGTGGGCAGGCCACCCACTGTATGGACTGTATGGACTGTGGCTTTGCTCTCCCCAGGATGGGCCAGTGGTCATGGAGTCCCCTCGTGGATCTGGCGTCGTGTACTCAAGTGGCTGAGGTGCCCCCCCTTCCCTTCCCCCTGAGGTGCCTGTCCTTTTTTCTTTCTGATGCCCCTGCAGTGTTCTCTCCGTGGAGTTCTTGTCGTGGGACTGGGCCTTGCCCCTTTGCTCAGGACCCCTGTGGTCCACGGACAGTGGTTGGACTACATATAGTAGATGTATATATTTTGCACATAGTTTATTTATTTATTTGGATTACTGCTGTCCATTTTTCAATATATCTGCCCGTTTAAGATCTCTTCTTTTGGTCTTTGCATTATTTCGGAGGGGGGGGTTTGTGGGTTGTGACAGTGATCTGTGGGAATGCATTGATGTGTGTGTTGTAGTGGGTGTGGGTGGGTGGGTGTGTGCCGGTAATCTTTTCCCTCCCCTGTGTCGTAGGTGCAGTACTCACCGATGTCTTCCGCGCCGCCGGGCGTGCTCCTGGTACAGGAGCAGGTATAGGAGTGCGGGGATGACCTGTAACTCGGGTTCCATACTGCCGGAATCTCGCGTGGAGTATGTGGAGGTGAGCGTTTTCCCGTTCGTAGTCTGTTTCCGCCGTGTTTTTATCGGCGGTGCTCCCGCCCCGGAAAAGGTGGCGGATTGGTGGGTCGTGATAGGGTGGGCGGTACATTGTCTGCCGCCTGGCTGTTGGCGGTGACCGCCGCGCTGTTTGTTTGTTCCGCCGTGGCGGTCGGAGTGTTAATGCGGCGGGCTGTGTTGGCGGTTCCCGCCAGGGTCAGAATTGCATATTTTGGACCGCCGGCCTGTTGGCGGGTTGGCCGCCGCTTTATCACCGACCGCCAGGGTCAGAATGACCCCCAGAGGGTCTTAAACTGGACATGACGCGTCACTGGAAGCCAGTGTAAATCCTGCAGGGCCTGAGAGGCGGACATATGCCTGGGGATGTTCAGAAGCTTGCGTGAGGTAGCATTCTGCACCATTTGTGGCTTCCTGGTGAAATAGCATGGAGAACCGAGAAACAGAGCATTCCCATAGTCAAGCCAAGTTAGTACCAGGGCCTGCACGACCAACCACCTGGCCAAGGCAGGGAAGAACTGGAGGACCATTTTCAAGATAATGAAGTAACTGGCTGCCAGCCTTGTGGCATGCTGACCCATAGTCAGCCCTGAGTCAAGCCAAAAACCAAGGCTCTTTATTGACTCCTTAGGTCTGGCCAGGCCGCAGAAAGAGTCCAACAGAGAACTTGAAGTCAAGAAGCTAGAGTTTTTACCCAGCAGCATACTGTCCATGTTATCCTCATTGAGCTTCAGCTTGCAATAAGACATCCAGCAGGCAACCTCCGCAAGCATAGGGCTAAAGAAGACGTTATGGGAGATTGACATGACTGAAGGTTTGGCATTCAGTTGAAGGACATTTCAAACCCCAGAGAGAGAGGGTAGTAGATGTGGCTAAATTGAAATTCGAATTGCATGAAATGACACTTGGAATTCTTGACATGTTCCCATTAGACACTTACAAAGGGGATGAATTATTGTTCTATGTAAAGTCATTACAAGATGTGCAGGGCAAGGTCATGAGCGATTGGCTGAATTAGCTTTGAGATATGAAGTTGATTTGAATAAGTCCAAAGCATTACAGAGATGCTATCACTTGAGCTTTAATGTTCAAGACCTTTCTAACATGAGATCATCAAGAATGAAATTACAGATCAGAGAAATGATTGGATACATTTGAAAATGGAGTGAACTACATAGATGGGAAGGAAGATGGCTAAAGAAGAAGAAGCCACAGAAAGTAAGGTTAGATCTGCCGCCAGTAATAGTGGATGAGGTTAAGGAAGATATCCAAATGCTTCCAATAAGAGAAGTTCCTGGCGGAGCCTATGTTCATTTGCCTAGGAATAGTGTGCATCCTTCACAAATGATTTCCCAAAGTTGAGAGAGAATCCTGTGGAATGGAATAGATAGGTTGATCAATTTGTGAAGATTTCAAAGGTCCTATGGGTAGAATTGAGCACCTTGCTTGAGTTTGTCGTTCTAAGTGATCAATAGGTTGAATGCAAAATAGCTATTGAGTGGCCTGAGAAAGAACCTATGAGACATCTAGTAATAAAGGCTCTGTCTCCAGTGGTGATGAGAAAGTTTCATCAGGTGATTACATTCTTGAAATCAAAAGTGGTTCCTAAAGACAGTGATTGGGTTAAGATTTACAGGACGACCTCAGAGTCCAAAGAGTCAATACATTCCTACTATGGGAGACTGGTGCAGGCGTTTAAACAGTACAGTGGAACGGAGACCATTGAGACTAAGAACATGGGATATTTTCTGTTCAAATTTGTGCATGGATTGAAACCGGAGATTAGCGCGATTCAGCAGCAGTTGACTTGATGGCAGATAAGTCAATTAATGAAATTATGAGATATTCAAAATATTGCATTGATGAATTAGAAATAAAACTGAAGCAATTGAAGGAAAAATTGATTTTGGCACAGATTAAAGCGGCACGAAGGAGCCAGAAATCACAATTTGTGGGGAACATTGGTTCTATGCAAGGAATGTATAAGCAGGGAGTTCTGAGGGTGCAAGGAGGTAAGGGAGCTTAACCACAGGAAAAAGGATGAAGTGTCCCAATAGATCTGAGTACAGGAGTTGATGTGGCAACTTTGAAAAAAACTAACCGTTGTCGTTCTTGTGGCAAAATGGTCAATTGGACATTGGAAGGTTGTTTTAATCCGAACAATATGGCAATTGAAAATCAGTTACAGAATGGTGGATTTATGCAGTCTCAGGGAAACAATCCGGTTCAGTCACAGCAGAAAGAGAGACAGCGAATACAAAATCTGAATGCACCCCAAGGTCAAACAATGCAGGTTCCACAAGCCCAATGCTCCAGCAAAAGGCAAATGTTTCCAGATGTGATTTGGGTCAGGTCCATAATGCAAATAGTAATCCCTTTGTGAATCAGGGAATGTCCCAACAGCAACCCATGATCCCTATAGATGAGGACTACAATTCTGATAAATCACAATGATGATGCATGAGGGGGAGGAGGAATGCATACTTGGTGCATCCTTAGAGGTAAACCAGAGTGGTCCATTTGTTGATTGTGAGGATTTTGGCCACTCCATGTCATTCTTGATTGACACTGGTGCTACTCATTCTACTGTGAGAACAGCAGAGCTACCTACCCCTCTTGGGAAAAAAGAATCCAGGTTGTAGGAGTTGCAAATAAACAATTGACTACTCCTGTGACAGAAGCTGTACATATAAAAGTAGGGTCCTTTGACGAGAATAAATGTGGTGTGTGATTCGAGTCTTGTGAGTTTGTTTGAACATCACCTCTCACGTAAATTGAACTGTGCCATCTGTTGTACTTCAAGAGCATAGAACTCCAGCCTCACGGTGAGGATGTTACATTCAAAATTGTGAATCAAACCCCAGAGGTCAGGCTGTACTTGATGCTGACAAGTGATCATCTACCTGCAGATTTGAGAGACACAGTACTACCTGAAGTCTGGGACTTTTCAGGAGAGGACATAGGTCTCATCATGGGTGTTGAACCTATATGGATAACTGTGATGCCAAATGCAGAATATCCGAGAATCCCACAATAGAATCTGACACCTACTGGGACTAATCCAGTGATTGAGCGAGGGATACTTAAGGAAATTATGGGGAATCCATTTAACTATCTCCCATCATGGGACTACAGAAGCCCAATGGCAAGTACCGGATAGTCCAAGACCTGAGAAAGATCAATGAAACTGTAGTTCCTTGTTGTCCCATGGTACCAAATCCAGTTGTGATTTTGTTTCAGATTCCATGTGAGGCCGAGTGGTTCACCGTGATTGACCTTTGTCAAGCGTTTTTCTCCATACCTTTGCATGAGGAAAGGCAGTTCCTCTTTGCATTTCGGTTTGGCAGTTGTGTTTTGGCATGTGCAGAGTCCCACACGAGTACACTGAAAGACCATTGATTCTCATTTGGATTCTTAAAAACAATCTGGAGACCCTCGTGATGCTCTATCATTCAGTCTTGATTCAGTAAATTGAAGTCTCATTGGTGGCGTCAAACACACGTGAAGCCTGAAGATGAGATACAATTGCCCTGTTGAACCGCTTAGCTGAGAATGTACAAAAACATCCCGACCAAATTGCAATGCTGTAAGAGTGAAGCCCTATTCCTTGGACATCACATTTAGAAAGGATGCAAGGAAGGTGTCATAAGAGAGAATTTCACCAATTCTGAAAATGAGGCCACCAACCACTCAGAAAGAAGTCTGGATTTTCCTGGGAATGGTAGGCCACTGTCGTCTGTGGATTGCCAACTTTTCTCTACTGGTCAAGCCTTTACAGAAGCTGACACACAAGGATGCATCAGGTCCGATACAATTGGATGTCATCTGCATGCATGCCTTCCCAGAGCTAAGGGAAAATATCTGTCATGCCCCAGCATTGGGAGTGCCTGATTACATCAAATGTTTTACTTTGTTTTGCAGTCAGAGGGAGAGCTGCCTACACAGTCTGTACTGTCTTGTGTGTGGTCAATGCTTCCTGGCTTCAAGGAGTATTTTTGGCACAAGTGGCTGAATTGATTGCCCTTACGAGAGCATGCTGTGTTTCAGACCAGCTAAAGGTGACAATCTTCACTGATAGTCAGTCTGGTTTTAGTGTTGTCCTTGACTTTGGACAGTTATGGTCACAGCGGAGGTTTATGACCTCCTCAGGATCTCCGAGGCACAATGGGGAAAAGGTGTACAACTTCTTGAAGGCATTACAGCTGCCTGCCCAAATTGCGGTTGTGAAGTGTTCTGCACACCGCAAGGCAAATGACTATGGGCCTGATTACGATCTTGGTGGATGGGGTACTCCATCACAAATGTGACAGATATCCCGTCCGCCGTATTACAAGTTCCATTATATCCTATGAAACTTGTAATATGGAGGACGGGATATCCGTCACGGTTGTGACGGAGTATTTCATCTACCAAGATCGTAATCAGGCCCTTTGTGACTGTTGAAAATAATTATGCTATGAGATTGCCAAGATATTGTGCTTTAAATGGTTGTGCTTTCAATGGTAAATATCAAAATGAGGGACCAGATGAGACCAATTACAACCTCTTGTTACCTGCAGCAGATACATGGGAGGAAGTTAAGTTAAGAGACTATAGGAGGAAGTGTCAGCAGCAGAACAGCAGGGTTTCATTAGAGCAGGATGTGTCAAAAGAGATGTGGATGACATTTGGGATTCAAATGATGGAAGACCTGTGGTGCCAAATAGTTTGCTACTCTCTATGGAGAGACATTACCATGGTCCAGCTCATGTAGGACAAGATGAAATGGTGAGATTATTTCGGCAGACATGGTTCAATCACAGGTTTAGACTGATGGCAGAAGCGTTGTGTCATGGATGAGTTACATGTCAATAGATGAATGTAGGCAAACAAACTGCAGTAACACTGAGTCACATAAGGAGATCAGGAGATCCTTTTAAAAGGAAGCAGTTAGACCTCATTGAGTTACCAGTGTGCAATGGATTAAGATATGCCCTGCCCTAGTGAATGTATGCATTTTCTTGCAATGAGTTGAAGCTTACCCGACTAGGAGAAATAACAGTCTCAAAATAGCAAAGTTATTGTTGAGAGAACTCATTCCACGTATCGGGTTCCTCATTTCTCTGGAGTGAGACCGAGGAACTCATTTTAATAATGAGGTCATGAAATTACTGTGTGCGGCTCTGCAACTGGAGCAGCGACTATTTTACAGTTATAGACCTGAGGCTTTAGGTCTGGTGGAACGAATAGATGGAACATTGAAATCCAGACTAAAGTATGTGCTTCCATGTCTTTGAAATGGTCTGATGCATTCACCCTTGCGTTGATGAGTCTTGGCTGTACTCCAAATAGGAAAACAAAACTGTCTCCTCATGAAATCATTGTGGGCAAAGCCATGAAATGGGCAGCTCTGCCTGCAAATGCATTTTTGAACTTTACAGATGACATGGTTCTTGATTACTGCAAAGGACTGGCTGATGTGGTTCACTCTGTGTCTCATCAGGTTGGAGAGGCTACAACTCAGCCGCAAAAAGAACAGTGCCATGATCTCAGTCCCAGCGACTGATTTATGGTGAAAAGACGTGCTTAGAGCCTCAGTAAAAATGACCTTTCCAGGTGATCTTGGTCCCTATGACTGCTGTTAAGTGTGAAGAGCTCCCCAACTGGGTGCATGCAGCACATACTTGCAGAGTCCCATGTCCCCTGGATGATGCAAAAGCACCTGTCCCTGAAGGGCCAATTAAAGTGAGTCAAAAGGAGCAGGTTAATCAAGCTGTTGGGATTGAGTAAGTGTCAGGGATAGCACACGTTCAGTCTGAGGGTGGTCTGAGTGAGCCAACAGGTTAAAGTCAGGAGGGTCGTGGTCACATCCAGAG
Organism: Pleurodeles waltl; assembly: GCF_031143425.1. NCBI lineage: Eukaryota > Metazoa > Chordata > Amphibia > Caudata > Salamandridae > Pleurodeles > Pleurodeles waltl. Next base: position 793,488,431 of record NC_090436.1, on the reverse strand, counting down.
ATGTTGACTGCATCAAACTCAGATCCAGGCAAAGGTCCTGGTAAGTTGTGCATGGAGACTAGTGGCCAAGAGAACAGAGTTTACCTGAAATACGATTTCCACACACTATTCTAGAGGAGACTTAGGAATCTGACCAAAGTGACAGTGATGATAAAAGGCCAATAGTCCAGAGATCCAAGAGAGCAAGAGTACCCTGTCAGAGGTACTCCTTACCTGAATGGACATATTTTACTGCCAATGACTGGGAGTGAGAATTTGGAGTCTTTTGTTAAAATAATTCAAATCCAGCGGAGCCTCCTTAAACTGAACTTTGTGGCCGAACAGAGCTTTGAAATTGCATTACCTCTAGATAAACTTCATGTGATTATTTGTGAATTTGAACTTTGCATTTATTAGAGACATTTAAGAGGCTTGTTGAGAATAAAGAAGAGTACCAAGGCCTGAGTCTGCAGGTTCGGTGTAGGATTATCATTTAGAATAACACAGAGTAGAGGTAAAGACTAAAAAGGATTTTGCAAATAACATTTGAACTTTGTTGCAAACACAATTTTTTACTGCTGCTTTGCTCAAGTGAGAGACTTAAAAAGAAACTGTTGCTGGTGCTGCATTTTATTAAAATGGTCTGAGGTGAGAGGCACCATGGAACCCAGGAACAATAATGGTAGATGTAGATGCATACTTGCAGGAGTGTTTGCTTATAGGATTGAGTTTGCCTACACATTCTAGCACAGAGAACATTAGATCTCCAAGTGCCCCCTAGACCTCACTTCCCACTGATGGTAGAGTGCATTCATTGAGTGAGAAAGAATACATGTAGATGCTTCTAGAGTACATCTTTCATCAAATGAGTATTATAAATTGCTTTACAGGGACATTGACACTATGGATGCAAAAGATTGGCACGTATGTACGCAATTACCTGCATCAGCTGCACGAGGAATAACATCTCACCATATTCCCTTGAGTTATGGTGTTACTCGTAGCTTGCGGGTGAGGAACAATAACACTTTCAGTATTCTCATTCTAATTATGACTTATGGCCTGATTTAGATATTGGTGGACTGGTTACTCTATCACAACGGTGACGAATATCATGTCCGCAAAAATCTAAATCCCATAGAATATAATGGGACTTAGATTTTGTCAGACGAGATATCTGTCATTGTTGTGACAGAGTAACCTGTCTGCCAGTAACTAAATCAGGCTCTTAGGCCCTCATTATGAACTTGGCGGCAAGCACCACCGACCGCCGTGCTGACGGCCAACAAAAACCACCCGTGGCAGTGGATGGCATACTGCCATGTAATGATGCCAAAAATGGAAATTGCCAAAAAATTGTCAACCTCCACCCACCGCCAGGGCCAACAATGGGGGAAACGCAGGACACATCACCCTGCCACCGCCACGCAGTCAAACCCCCCACCCACCGAATAATGATGCACAAATCAGCGTGGCAGTCAGTGAAAGTAGAACGACCATTGGCGGTACCAACCGCCACGGTCAGCAATAGAAACCGCCAACAAGAAATGCACACATTGGCCGATTTGAAAAGCACATTTCTGAGACATATCCACACCACTATAAAACGCACACAATCACACCCCATAATCCTCTTCTCCGCCAATAGCACAACACACATTGTCACCCCAACACGCATACTCTGAACAAACCATCACTCAAGTCACACACACAAAATCACCACCAAACCACAAACACTGCACACCCACCATCAGAAATCACAATCCCAACCACACAAAAGCACTGTCACCAACTCACCTACAACACACAACACACACCATGGCACCCTCTAAGCACCCCCGCTTCACCGACAGGGAGCTCAGGACCATGGTGGACGAGATACTCAGGGTCGAGCCACATCTATTCGGGGCACAAGGCAGCAGACGCCCTTGGCCAGGAAGATGGAGCTATGGCAGAGGATCCTCAACAAGGTCAACACAGTGGGAACCCATCCACACACAAGGGATGACATCAGGAAGAGATGGAACGACCTGCGGGGGAAGGTGCGCTCCATGGCATCACAACACAACATCGCGGTACAAAAGACTGGCGGTGGTTCCCCACCTCCTCTCCCCGAATACACCGACTGGGAGGAGAAGGTCTTGGCTATCCTGCACCCAGAGGGGCTCACTGGATTCCCTGGAGGACTGGACTCAGGTATGTCAACGACAATACCCTGACAGTCACCACACCTGTAATGCAGGTATTACCCCATCCCTCTCACTACCACCATGCCCCCATCCCCTACCCAGCCCACAACACCCAGACACTCCTATACATGTTTCCAGCATGCCCACAACCCCCCATACAAATCACTATCAAGCCCCATGTGCACAGTAACCAACCCATGTATGTAATGTCAGGAGCACTACAACACCCAGAAGGCACCACCACCACCTCACTAAATGCAACAAAAAGAACACAAAGGGACCCTGCATGCTACTACATGGGAATGTAACCACCAATTACTGCTGAGCACTGCTGCTGGGGACAAGAAAGTGCAGGACACCCACATCTCTATTCTTTCACACACAGGTACCACTACCCATGCCCCCCGGATGGAGACGTCAAGGAATGCCAGTCCTCCACCTGAACATGAAGGCCCCACTCAGGAGAGTGCAGAGGGACGTCTGGACATAGAGGAAATCCCTGGCACCATCCCACAGTCCTGGACAGTCACCTTCCAGAAGCCCCACCCAGGACACCACTGACACCCCTACCACTCAGCCACCACCATCGGCTCTGGCCCAATGCCCCACACCAGTGTTCCCAGGCCTCGGACTGGCTGCCAACATGTACAGAGGCCCGACTCTCCACCCACCACCAGGCAGGATGATGAAGGGCCCAGTGCAAGGGGGACTGCCAGACCTGTGTGGGGGACACAGGCACAGGGTCTAGGGCCAGTGGGAGGGCATCAGTGAACCAGGGGGGTGGCCCAAGGAGGGATGCTGCTGCCCAGGAGGTCATTGCTGAGGTCCTGGCAGCATACCACCATTCACAGGACAGGATGGGCCAGACCCTGGCAACGTTGGAGCAGAATCAAAGGCTGCAGGTAGCATACCACCAGGAGGCCATGGAGCAATGGAAACAGCTCAATGCTACAATGGCCTCCATTGCAGGAGTACTGCAGCACCAGACCAACATCCAGCCTGAGTCCTCCACCCACCTGCAGGCCCCTTATACTAGCCAGGACACTGCCCTGCCATCAACATCTGCAGCAGCTATTGGAGTGGTGGCACTGCCAGAGGACTCACAGGACACCAGCAGCCCTTCCCCTGCAGCCCAGGTACCCTCTCGCAAACGTGGCCTCACACCCAGACATCCCAGCCAAACACCAGCCAAGACTAAGCCCACTGCCAGGAATTGACTCTACCCCGAACCGTCTCCCTTGTGTGCTACTGAGCTACCTTGTTGACATGCCACTGTAATTTCACCATCTTCCAATGGTCCCATGGACTTTGCCCCTGTGCTACCAACAGCTGTGGAAATGTACCTGATAATATTGTTCACCATGTGCCCACTCCCTTCCACTGTCCCATCACTCAAGTATGTTTTATCTTCAAATATATACACTTGTACACACAAAAAATCCGTCCTCATTTAATGTCAGCAAGTATATGTTAATGTGTAAGTATTAGCCAGTTTCCAACATACTGCCACGTTAATTTCAGGAGGGGGTCTAACAGACTGTTGTGTTTGAAGTATGTCATACTGTACATTCCATTGCTGTAACACACACTTGTTTCTTCAGTCATAGAGTTGCAACATTACTGGTAAGGGACACCACAGCACTTAGTACATAAGTCACCCTGAAACAATGCAGAATAGGAAATGTACCTCAGAGTCACTGGAAGTATAGCCGGATTATCTGGGTTCTGGAGGTGATGTCTTCCCCCTCTTCTTCTTCATCACTCTCATCCATCCTCTGAGGTGGCAGGGGTAGTTGGACAGCATCCTCCTCTTCCAGAAGTAGGATAGCTTTCCTCACAGACAAGTTGTGTAGGATGCAGCAGGCCACCACTATCTGACACACCTTGTCAGGGCCATAGCTCAGGGATTCCCCAGAGAGATGCAGGCAACAAAATCTTGCCTTCAGAAGTCCTATGGTCCACTCCATCACCCTCCTAGTGTAACCATGTGCTTCTTTATAATGGATTACAGCATCTGTCCTGGGATTTCTCACAGGTGTCAGGAGCCATTGCATGTTTGGGTAGCCAGAATCCCCTGGAAAAGTGGGTGAAAGAGGGTTAATACATACACTTACTACTTGCATGCAGCCTGTGTGTCAGGTATGTCACTAATACAGTGTCATTCACACTCAACTATGAGCCAAGCTCTGTCCCCCTGTAGTTGTCCGATCATGTGTGGCACACTTCTGTTTCTCAGGACATAGGAATCATAGACTGATCCTGGGAACTTTGCACTGACACCTTGCAATCGGTGTGTCAGCAGAACACACCAATTGGACATTCATGGAGTGAAAGTTGTTATGATTTCTGAACACCTGTTCATTTACACCTGGGGGTATAAGGGCTATGTGGGTACCATCAATGGCACCGATCACATGGGGGATATTTGTAAAAGCATAGAATCCTGATTTGATGGTGGTGAGATCAACCCTTTTGGGGAACTGGACATAACTTTGCAGGTGTTGCATGAATGCATTAAAAAATGTGGACAGGATGTGGCTGAACATTGGCTGAGAGACACCGGCTGCCATGCCCACTGTCACTTGGAATGAGCTTGTGGCAAAAATATGTAGCACAGATAGTACCTGCACAGTATGGCATGGGGATTCCTATTCGCTGGCATCAGAACAGGCTCCATTTGTGCACAGAGAATTGTGGCTTGATTCAGGTGGTAAGTGATGATGATGTGACGTTCCTCCATGGTGGCCAGCTCTACCAGGGGTCTGTAAATAGATGGGACCCTCCCTCGCCACATAGGTCTGCACCTATGGGGGAGGAAGAGAGACACATTGAGTTGGGACATACACTTCCATAACAAGGTCCCACTATTCAAGTTGTACATGTAACACAATTGTCCCTCACACACACACAAAGAACATATTAATCCTGTCAGGGCAATGTGTGGTGAGGTGTGTATGTTTTATTGCATCACAGTGTAGGCACAATTCCCAACATGATTCCATGAGGAGGACCATTAATTATAACAGTACTCGACGAAGGGGTGATGGAATGGAGCCATGGACTAGGACCCTGGCCAGACAATTAAGGTGTGGTGGATGCAAAATGACAGCCCCCTGCCCTACAGGTAGAGTAGTGTAGGAAGTGACCTCATTCTGCTGGCGTTAGTCATCATCGCGGTAGGCGGTGTTCACCGCCGTGCACCTGATCATTGGATAACATTGTTGTCAATTGGGAAGCAGGGCCAATCATGATCACCGCTGGCGGTGAAGGTGCACACCGCCACGGTATATACCACCATTTTGCCATGTCCTTGCCACTTGACTCCTGCACCTCGAGTAGGGAAGAACTCCACTTCGTGTGCTGCTGTGTCCTTACTCTGGTCCTTGAGATGGCATGTGCTATAGGGGAACAGGCACCAGCCTTCATCACGGAGGAGCTGGAGAAGCTGGTGGACGGGGTCCTACCCCTGTATGGAAAGCTGTACGGGCAACCAGAGGAACAGGTGAGTTACTATTTGTCCTCCTTGAATGTGTGTGAATGTGGCGGATGCTTGTAGGTGTTTTTGTTGGCTGTGTGAATGTGTATGGGGCACCCACTCTGACATCTGTTTCTTTACTCTGTGTGTACCATGCAGGTCAGCCCCTATCAGAAGAAAGGATTACGGCAAGCCATCGCCAAGGAAGTGCAGACCCTGGGGGTCTACAACCGGCGGAGCACCCACTGCAGGAAGCAGTGAGAGGACCTGAGGCGATGTGCCAGGAAGACTGGAGAGGCCCAGCTGGGGACGGCCTCCCAACAAGGGAGGGGTGCACGTCAGACCCTAACTCCCATATTGGCCCGCATTCTGGTGGTAGCCTATCCGGATTTGGAAGGGTGCTTGAAGGCAGCACAGCAGCCACAATGGGGTGAGTACCAACACTGTTTTGATGCTACTATGATGAGTGAAGTTAGTTGTTATAGGGTGCATGCATTGTGGTGCCAGGCCCAAAGACAGGTGTGTCGCTGCAGTCCTGCCCCACTCTACGTCCATGGAATAGTGTCCTTAGATAGATATGGCTGGGAATGTAGGCCTGTGAGGGGTCCCCTGTTTGGGCTATTGGTTTAATGTGGCCTCATGGATTTGCAGATTTGTTGTCTTGGCATTGTCTCTCATTGTTTCCCATTGCAAAGTGTAGCAGATTAGAGGGCCAGGATGGTAATGTTGTGCACTGTGGGATCGTGCCTACAAGTCAGGGGCACCTTCATATCATATATTGTGCCTGCTGACGGTTGGTCCCTGACATGGGTGGGAGTGTATGTGTTCCAACATTAATATTTTTACTGGAATTGACATACTTTTTTCTTCTTTTGTCCCTCCCCTCTGTATTCTTGTGTCCTTGTGTGTTTTAGCATCATCTGGCAAGGGAGCTGAGGCACCAGTGAGTGGGGATGCTGCAGCCCACGGGACTCAGGAGACAGAATCCGCCGACGCCAAGGGGACCAGTGGGTTAGAGGGTGAGGCGAGTACCATGGGGGAGGCGACTACCACTGAAGGTAGTGACTCTGACACCTCCTCTAGTGGCAGCTCCCTGGTGGTGGCGGACTCTTCTACACCCACCCATTCTTTGCCATCTTCCTCCACCCCCATACCATCACCGCCCTCCCAGTAGCTCCCCACCGAGTTGCCCGTGCCCACTCACCCAGAAGAGTGGGCGTCTCCTTCGCCCCAGGCACCTCTTCTCCTGCCCCAGTCAGCCCTGCTGTCCTCACTGAGGAGGCTATTGACCTCCTGAGAACCATCTCTGTAGGGCAGACAACCATTGTGAATGCCATACAGGGGCTGGCATCCCAGATGCAGCAATGCAATCCATTTCTGGAAAGTATTCACGGTGCCATGTCTGGCTTACAGAGATCTTTTCAGGCTCTGGCCTCCTCTTTGATGGCAGCCAGTGTCCCTGGTCTTTCCGTCCCACCTCCCACCACCTCTACCCCTTCCAGCACCCCACTTCCTTCACCCATCCCAAGCACACATACAGACAGCCATTCATTCAAATCAACACACATGAAGCACACAGAGAAACACAAGCACCACATGTCCCACAACATGCAGGCACGCACCCAACATACCAAAGCAGAGACACCAACCTCCACCTCCCCCACTGTGTCCACCCACCCTCCTTCCAAAATACACAAACACTCACACTCATCCACTCCACATACATCTACCATGCATAAGCATACTAAACAGGCACCTGCTTCCACGTCCAGCACACCTACACCTCGTACCACCACTCCCTCTACCTCTACTCCCAAACCTGTCTCCAAAACCCCTCCTGCTGCACCTAGAAAGCTTTTCCTCTCCTGTGTTGACCTGTTTGAACCCACTGGCCCACCCTGTCTTATCCCTAAGCGTCTAGTTGGCCTCACCAAGTCTACTCCTTCCACTTCAAAGTCCTCCCCAGTCCGCCCTTCCCATTCCCGTGACCCTTCCCAAGGGAGGAAGAAGGCCCGTGTTGCCCGTTGTCCCTCTGCCACCCCTGGTCCAGGCCCACTCCTCCTCCTTCCAAGGGCAAGCCCCAACCCTCTCCACCTCCAGAACCTATGCCCAAGAACCCCGCTTCCAAATCTGAGTCCCTACCCCCACCATCCCCTGCCCCGATCCCTGAGGTGCCTGGCTGCCCTATTGATGCCCCTTTCTCAGTGGAGGATGTTTCCATCGTAGGAGTCAAGTGCGGCCTATATTTGCCATTCTGGGAATTGTATATGGACTGGCCTACGGCCTTGTTTGAACATTTATTTTTAGTCCTGTTAAATTACATTTTTGTGCCCAGCAGACCTGTTGGCGCAATATTGACCCGTTGTGCAGCGTTTCGCTGTGGGGGGCGGAGGGTCCACAGGTGTGTGCATTGATGCAGGTATTTGTTGGCTTGTGTCTGGTAAGTACATTTTGTTAGGTATGGATGGCTTGGGATGTTCGGAGGCGTTGAGTGTGCATTGCGGTGTGAGTGGGGTGGGTGGGTGTGTCATTGTGCCCTTTCCTTCCAGGTGTGCTAGGCTGCGGTATTTACCATCGTAATCTTCATCAGCGGTCACGATCCTGAAGGAATATGGCAAGGAGAAGCACTGGCATTATTTCCAAATCTTCCTCCATGTCGGCGTGTTCTGTGGGCCTCCGGTGAGTGTTTCTCTTTATATTGGTAGTTTCCGCTAGGCTTTGTGTGGCGGTTGTTCCAGTCCCGGAACTGATGGCGATATGATGGTTTATAATATGGTGGCATGTAGGGCCTTTCCGCCGGCCTGAAGGTGGCCTCCGCCGGCCTGAAGGTGGCCTCCGCCGTCGTCGGCAGCGCTCCTAAAATGGCAGTGGGTGGATGGGCCACTGGCTGTTTCTCATGTGCTTCATTATGTGGCAATCTGGACCTAGAGATACTAGGAGATATGTTTTGGTGCATTGATTCCATCTGTAGGAGTAATTCTGAATGACATAAAAAAAAAAAAAGTTGTCCACTATTGAAGATAAGTTGTCCACTAGTAAATCAGGTGCCTTATTATTAGTAGATACTGAGATGGCTGCCATAAGACCAATGTTTTTGCAAAACAGGCTTGAGTTAGACATACGTCTTGTGTAAGGGGCAGAGTCTGCCGGATATTAAAAGTCCAACAATGTTGCGCTTACACCCCTGACAATAGTAAGGAGTTGAAGAAATTCATTAAGAACATTGCTGACATGAAAGAAGATTTAAAAGAGCTGGAAGCAACAGGCACATGAGAAGCTATAGGGAGTGGATTTTCAGCTGTTGGGAAATGGTTTGGAAGTCTAGGGAGTGGAATTGTAGGAAGCATCTTTAGAACTATGTTGATGATTGCTCTTTATGGGTTGGTTGTATTTGGAATTTATAAAGGATATAGGACAGTACAGATAGAAAAAATGAGTAAAGGGTAGTAGAGCAGATTTAAAACTTGAAACTAGACGAAGCAGAGAATATGATGACATGAAGCAAATAGAGCAATCCAAAATATCTTTCCTGGATCAACCTATGAGATTTTGATTGGTCTCTCTGATAAGAGAATACAGTCTGATATGATGGCTTGATTCTCCATCAGAGGGGTCGCTGGAATAGCGTAAATTTAACTGTACCCCTGACTTCACAATCTTGACCTATACGTAACATGATATATAATGTGTATTCTAACATTATTAATGTGAAGTGATGCACTCAAATTCAATAATGAAGTGCATTCATTGTAGTGTTAGGAAATAACGCACAGTGTGCCTTAAACATATTAAATGTAATGTAATCATTGAAATAAGTAGAAAAACCATCCTCATATTAATGGAATGTATTTACATTAGCAACTAAAACAATTTATGTGAATGTGTGCACTAATGTTTATAGTTCAATGTTAAAAATGTAGTTTTCAGTCACACTTAGGTGTACGTGTTCACAAATTTATTGCATTTATATTACCTGCAACATGAGGCTTTATTTGAGATCATGCAACTGACATTTTCATTTATTTAAAATTTAACGTGAACATTAATAACACAAGAATAATGTGTATTGGTGAATAATATTTTAAGTCGGCATAACTAGGTCTGTATTTCTTTAACATGAGAAACTGCTTTCAATTTCTGTTACAGTGTCATTTCATTGCAGGTGCTTTCACACAAAATGTTAGTTTGGAAATAATTGTATTATTGTTTTAGTGATAGAGAGTCTGAAAAAGAGACCTTGACGAAAGAACACTGAGAAACCCAGTTTGAGATGACTGTCCCTTATTCACACATGTTGCAAACAATGTCTAGAGGACCAAGGACAGCAACTTCTCAGGACTGGTCTGGGAGAGAATGCAAATGTTGCAAGTTATGACGTCGGGTAGAAAAATACAATTGAGCTCATGATGGCATGACTGAGGGTGTTACATGATGAAATTGTGAGATAGTAACTAGCCTTCTCACTGATTGATTCTAGGACACTTTGCCCTGGACTTTTACAGCCCTCTGACTTTCCCCCTTGTCACAATGTTTGCTGAGTGTGGATTAGCCCTCACTCGCTCTAAGAAGTCTCTTGACCGAGCTTCTGATATACTTTTCAAATAAAATTTTCCTTTTTGCATAGCTTTTGACTTTTGAGATTTTCCCTATCGATTCATAGATTGATTTAGTTAGATGGTTCTTGATTGCACTCATGTGTAAGACCAAAGACTGTTCTTTGAAAATCAAATTCAGTTGCTGATATTCTGAATGGCTGTAACTGAATTTTTGCTTTGTCTTATGCTGATCTGCCTAAATTTCTTCAGGAGATTTGGCTGTGCTATTATTATTTTGCATCTTTACAGTATGTTTTTTAGATTTGTTTACATTAACCACAGTGTTAATTTGTAATAAATCTTTCAACTTTCGATTTGAGTCTCCATTGTGTGACCAAATTGGTTGCACTGTAAATTAATGATGACTGGTTGTGAGCTAACTTCCTAAATTAATCCCTTGGAGGGCAGGAAAGACTCATCGCCTGACGCAGAAAAAGAAGACCTAAATGCTCCATCAAAGCCAATGTCAAATATATATAAATAAAAAACAAATATGAGAAGGCTATCAGCCAGGCATCATGTTTCAAGAGAGGATGGCATCAGCCCTGGTTAAAGTCTACCGGTTCCTACAGCAAGAACTGGAAAAAAAGGTTGATGGTTGGTTTTGATGCTGTCAGCCACATAACAAATAAGTGTCATGCATGTGCCTGAAGTTATTCTTTACAGACCAATTGTAATCTTTAAAGTTAGTCTTTGACCTCTGGCTTGTGGCACTTCCTACTTCGTATCTTCCTAATCAACATCTAAAGTGGATGTTTGTCTAATGGTGTTTAGAATTTTGGTCTGTAATACGAGATTCCTTGTAAGTATTCCCAGAGTTAGCTGCATTCAAAATGCAACAATGTAGAGAGAAATTTTCTGTTAAAAACCTTCACTTCACATTACATTTTAAGAGTTCAATGAGACAAAGAGGGGGAGGTTGCACCAATAATATTCCTAGATGTGGCAAAAACATAAACAGAAACACAACAAAGCAAAGGAGGTTAATGTGTATGACCGATCGTGGAGAAACATTTGAAAGAAACTTTAAAAGAAACAGTGCAACAGGCTTATTTATTGTACCTGAGATGATTTGCACCATTCTGGATAAATTAACTCAGGTATAATAAATAAATTACCTTAGGGTGTGGTGAACTAATGTATTTTATGGTCATAAGCCTGTGACTCATTAAATCAGTGACAATGCAAAGTACAGGGCTGCAAAATATATATGTACTTTACAAGTTGAAAATGTTGTGAATCGTAATGCACAAATTGTGATTTATTACAAAATGTAAGGAAAAGTGATACACAGCGGACCTCATCCTCCTTGATCTCTTCACAGGGTTTAACATGGTCTCCCCATCTTCATCCAACTCCAACACAACATCAGAATCCAAGGGCACACACTCCAATGGATCTGCTACTTCCTGACTGGAAGGACCCAGTCAGTTAGCCTAATACCATACACCTCAGACACCTGTCACCTCATCTGCGGAGTTATGCAAGGATCCTCCCTGAGACCAAATCTCTTGAACGCATCACTCTACCAAGTATAATTCATTCTCATTGCATTAATGCCATCTCCTACAACAATTACAAAGCAACTCATTGTCTCCCTAACGTACAAGACACCCAGTACCTGGATCAAGTTCAATGCCTGCATGACTGTAAACTTTGTACTTGTATAGCACACTACTCACCCGTTAGGGTCTCAAGGCACTGTACGCATACCGCTGTGGAACCCCTCCTGGATTTTCCTTGTGAGGTGCCCACTCCTGGGCAACCTCCAAGGTGAATCCAGGCATCCCAGCGCTGTTGGGGCCGTTGTGGAGATTAAGCAAGCTGTTGCCCATAGTTACAGAGTGGGACCCATGAATTAGATTAGGCACCAATGCGAGAATTATCAGGTCTGAGGAAATTGAGCCCAAGACCCACCGAGGCGGGAATTGAACCCTGGTCCCAGGCCAGACTTCTGCATCAGGGTCTGCTGCTCTAACCATTGAGCCACACTCTTCCACTGTAATGAAGACCAACTGTCAGAAGCTGAAAACCAACAAGTGCGAAATCATGAGGAGAGCACTTCACTATGAAACTCCAAAAGAGTTAGGACCAAATCCACCACCCATGCCAAGAACCTCAGGATCATCATCAACAGCAAACTTGACATGAGAGCCAAAGTCAATGTTGTCACCATCTCATGCTTTAATACCTTAAAGATGCTAAGGATGTTTTCCAAATGGCTTGCAGTTAGCACCTGGAAGGTTGTCACACACACACCCTTGTTACAAGGAAGCTGGACTACGGGAACACCTTCTATGCTGGGATCAACAAAAATCTCACCCAAAGTCTGCAGACCATTCAGAACTTGATGGCCAAAATCACTTGCAACCTCCCATACCACACTCACACTACACCATGCATGAAGGAGCTGCACTGACTCCCCATTCAAAAACATGCATGATTTGGACTCCCCATCCACACTTTCAGAGCAGTTATAACACTGGGCCAGCATAACTCACAAGCGCATCTGCTTTCCCAAACCTTCCACACACATCCGCTCGTCCAGACTCTTATTTGCACACATCCCAGGCACACAGAAGACCAGAACTGGTGGTCAAGCCTTCTAAATGGCTCCTAAAGCTGCTGCACATAAGAGACTCCTCCTCACTTCTAAAATTCCACAAGAAGCGCAAGACCTGCCTTTTTGAGTAGTCCCACTATGCCATATTTTGGGTTAGACTCACCCTTGCAGTGCTAAGATACACTGCACTCTACAAATCTGCATAACATAACATGTCCTTCACATCTTGCCAGATTTTCTTTTACTGAAGCTCTTGCACCCTTAAGGGACTGGGGCTGCAATTAAAAAAGGCATTTAATGTTTTGGAATTCAGCAATGGATGTCTGCTGTCCCTCACAGCCCTCCATCCGTGCATCCTCTGCCATTTCAGTAACAATTTGCAAACAGTTTCATAATATTAATGAGACATGATTCTGGGAATCCTACCAAACAGTAATTTTTGGTTGTGACAGATTTGTACATCCATGACAGCACAAAAATATTTTAACACCACAAATAAGTTTTTTTTTTTTTAACAGTGACTGCTTTGCGACCTGAAGAAATAGAAAACACCTTTCCCACAGGACTGAGCAGTTTTATCTTGGGCATTGATAGTTAAGTTGTTTAGCATGACAATGATAGTTGCTCATATATAATTCACTTTCTCTAAGGTCTTCATGGTCCTATTTTATTTAATGACAATGCATGTTTTAATCATACGCATTAATAATACTATTAATGCTGTATGGTTGTCAGATTATATGTTATTTTAGTTGTATAGATTGTTTTAATACTGTGTCACCTTTTTTTGTAAGCGTGTGCTTTTATTGTAATAAATTATGGACCAGATTTATACTTTTTAACGCAAAGCTGTGCAAACGCAGTTTTCCGTCAAAACGTTTAGCGCTGGCCTGCGCCATTTTAGTGCCATCTGCGCGTCATATTTATACTATGATGCACGATGGCGCTAAGAAATGGTGAGAGTAAAAGAATTTGACATAAACCCTTGCGCCCAGTCGTAAGGCAAATCTACGTTAATGCTGCAAAAATGACTCTAACCCGTTTTGCGGCACGTAAACATGTTGCAAAAGGATATGCACCATTTTAACCTCGTATTTGCATCAACTTTAGATGCTAAAGCAGGAAAGGTTGCAAAGCAGAGGGAAGATGGAAGCACCAGGCCAGGAGAGACTCCAGGGTGACCCCATATACCCAGGTACCAGCTAGGGGAGACACAGAAGTCCCAGGGAAAGGAAAAGAAAAGGCGCAAGTGTTGGTTTAGTGAGGAGGAGCATGAGATCCTTGTGAGAGAGGTGACAGAGCACCAACACCAGCTAATTGTCACCTCCAAATTGCCAATTGGCAAGAGAGAGGCAATATGGAAGCAAATAGTGGACAAAATCAACAGTGTGGCAGAGTTGAAGTGAACTGCCACCGAATGCAAGAAAAGCTGGCATGATTGTAAGCAAAGAACTAAGGAGAAAATGGCCATCACAGAAAGGCAGCACTACAAACTGGGAGTGGAAGACCTGAACCACAGGAGGACCTTGATAAGATAGAGGAGATGGTTGCAGCAGTCATCCCAGAAGCGCTGGTCACAGGAATACAAGGGCAGGACAGCACAGACTTTAAACAACCACCACAAATGCAGGGTAAGTTGCATGGGGTAAATAACTGCCAATTTTACAAATGCTAGAAGGGGGAGGCACATAGGACACACTCAATGCATGCAAAGGGAGTGCAGCGGGACACATTGCCCATGAATCAAGTTGCACCATTCAAAAATAAGCAACACGTGTACAGATGCCTTGGTCAGGCCAAGCACCACAACACATACACAACCTTGACATACGTCAATCACCAGGGCTATATACCAACATGTACCTATGCAGCACATACGATGGAAGGCATGTCTAATTACTGTGCCTCTGGCTGTGTCATCACAATACCTCTTGCAGACAGTCAAACCTACCCCTCCCACACAACTGAGACATCAGAGCCTAGGAAGTCAGTCAATACCATTCCTGGGGTAACGTCAATGTGGTGTCTCTTGCAGAAACACTTTGCAGCTGCCATGTCCCATTGCCAAAACACATGTGTGCTGCATTTTACAGCACACATTAAAATGGCACCTTAGCTAACATAACTCAGACATGCGCAGGAACCAACACCACCCGACACATAAATAACACATCTCCTAAGGCAGCCAGTTCTCCATCATGCAGCAAAATTGCCTGTCTGGGTTCAGGGACAACTAATCTGTACAGCTTCTGGGGGAATTGCAGGGTGGTCCTGTATCACAGGGAACATGGCACTACCCTGTAAAACTAACCTGGTGCAGTGTGGAGCCTCACCTATTGACGCTGATCAGAACTGTGCCACTAGAGAACATATGCACTGCAGATTGCAATCTGTAGAACACAGCACATAAAAGCTGAGCCCACAACAACTCTGACACAACCATGTGAGCCACATAGGAATG
The DNA here is from genome assembly GCF_031143425.1 of Pleurodeles waltl. Taxonomy (NCBI): domain Eukaryota; kingdom Metazoa; phylum Chordata; class Amphibia; order Caudata; family Salamandridae; genus Pleurodeles; species Pleurodeles waltl. The sequence goes on along the minus strand of NC_090436.1, from coordinate 793,473,169 downwards.
GGCAAACAATCACACAAGCACAGCATATGGTGTGTGTCTGTGAACATCACTGTGCACAATATCACAATGACGGGCGGGGAATGGCGCATGGGCAAGTCTGGCATTGGTAAGACTGCTAGTGCAGTTTACCCTCTGCAGTTGGCAGTATGAGTTACATGCTGGGATGGCGGGTGGAAATCTGTCTCCTCATGTCAGCTCTGTGGGGCAGTTACCACTACATTGTTGCTGGATCAAATAGAGCCAGCGCCAATCTTGTGGTATTTTGGGTGTGGCAGCACACGTTGCACTTGTCACTGCAAATCAGACAGTGGAAAGCGCAAAGGGTCTGTCCATGGGGCCCCCTGCACTGCCCATGCCAGGTGCGTGGGATGTGCAGGGGCACCCAAGTGCACACCACCATTACCACCAACCTTTGCATGGGGGTTGGACCGCCATGCAACGGCTGGCAGAAACCTGGAAGGTAGCACTGATTGTAATACTGGGCTGGTGTCACAAGACAGGTGGCAGTAACAGTCTGTAAGCTGCCAGCAACCTACCAGTGCCAGGCCATTGGCCCCTGGGGCATTCCCCATGGTCAAGATGTGCCACTTCCACCTGCGCGGTTGGTGGTGGTCATATTGCCAATGGCAGTCTGGTGGTCATAGGGCTGCCAGACTTGTAATGAGGGTCTATGTATGCACCAGTACAACTAGCTGCAAAATCTCAATCAAACTAGCTTGAGGCCCTGATCAAAGCTGAAAATGAGTCAACTGGCTTTGTCCATAATTTGGTGTCATCAGGCACTGTCATGTAGAAAATGATATTCAGATCAACAAATGATGCCCATGCTGGCCATCCCTGGGTCCACCCCTGTGCCAGTGTTAAATTAGCTGCACTCCCACAATGCTGCATTCCTTGCACCATAGTGCAAGTTTGGCTGCATTGAGGGGGAGACATTAGTAATGTAGGAGGAGCACCTTCAAGCACAGCCAGAAACTAAAATGGCAATCTGCTAGGTCCATGTGTGCTGTGGAATATAGCACACATACACACACATCAACATGAGCAGCAATCAAAGAAAACAACAATATTGTGCCTTGGTAACGCGATCCCTGGGGTGGTGTAAGGTTTTGGTGCCGCCCTGGTGTATGAAAAACCCATAAAACTGGGACAGAGGCAAATTGCAATATGTGTTGGTGTGGCTGGACCACTGCAACACCCAATGCAAGTCCCTACCATGCAAATTGATGCATAGGAAGAGACCACAATAACAAGATGGTGTCAAGCCACAAAAAGGAAATACATCACACCTTGTAAATATGACGCAGCCTATTGCGCCACCTGAGCTTCCCTTTACGTTACACTCAGGTGGGGCAAAGGGCTGATAAATTGCATCCATAATGTACAAGAACAATGTCTGGGGTGTAAGTTGTCACTGAACCTCCAATACCAAATCAATGACGTGACATGCCAACTGCCACAACATATAATAACTGATTTTACACCATCTCATTGCAGAGGATGATGGCTCTCCTGCTGATCTGCCTCTCCTGGAGTTCTCCGATGACCTGGATGACCAGATGACAACCATCAGCCAACAGATTCTCGAGGATGTCCTGGTATCCCTCCAGACGCCACCTCCAGTTGCAAGGAGGACAACCAATGTAGCAGCCATCCCAGATGACCCACCCAACACCCAAAATTTCCAACCTGCCAGTACAGACACAGCTCAGCACTCAGAGGACCCAGGGACAAGCTTCCAGAGGACAGTGGTAGGAGTCCAGCAGGAGCTGGCTAAGCAGATAAGGGTGGGGAGCAGCAGCATGATAGAGAACAAGCTGGACTCCATTCAGCGTGAAGTGGCCTCCCTCAGGGAAGAGACTGCTGCCTACCACCAGGATGCTGCTGCTATCCTGAAAAATCAGCAGTTCCTCCTTGCTGTAGTGATGCCATATGTTATACCACAAATGGTAGCTGCCGGAAATTGGGACTCCACATCTCCAATCACTGAAGTGTGTGTGGCCCCCCTACCTCCCCACCACCAACACCAATGCCACAGGAGACACCACACACATCAGAGGATGAAGCTGTGGAACAGAACACCTTTACTTGGAAGAGTACACGGTAGCACCAGCCTATGCCACATGGGAAGTGTTCTCCTTAGTTCTGTGCTAAAGTTCATGCCAGTGTTGTGACAGTAGGATACGTGCACTCTTCACCCACACACTGTTGACCTGTCTGCTATGGACTGTCATTGTCTCTCACTTACCCACTGGCAATTATTGTTCCTCCACACTTATCAACACTACTCCGAAGCATGTCTCCTGACATGACACTCAACTCTGGACTTGTATCGTGTCACAAATATCTGGATTTCACAAATGGGGTCACTGAGCTGGATATTGTAAATATTTCACTACAACACTTCCACTTGTAAATAAACATCTTGTAAACAATTAGCATGTCTACGTCTATTGTGATCCATCGACTCAGCTAAATGATTGTAATGTGTGAATCCATGTCATTGGTCACAGAATATCAGTACGAGTGCAGGACTGTGGAAGCACAAATCAACACACAAGGATCCTAACATGTCAAATGTGTATGCTGGTCTTATCGCCTACAAGCAATTTACTGAGTATGTCACAAATGAAGGACACATAAATGGTTCCCTCACCATATACGGCAGGTATGGCTGAAAAGCAAGTCTAGGGCAATATTGTCAGCTGGGAGTCCCAGAATAACTCATTGGTGTGGTACAGACGTAGCTAACCTCATTAGTAATGGCCACCGGTCAGTCTTGCAGGATAGAGTTCCAATTGTGGCTGTTGTCAGATGTGTCACACTTCCCAACATTCATACTACAGGGCCCCAACACTGGCAGCTGACGACCTGTCCAATACAAAGTAAACATAGTCATCATGAGTGGTGGGTACACTGGATGGGAGATGCATGGACTACTAGATGTGATGTTTCAGTCAATGTGACAGCTCCGTCGTCAATTGGGAGAACACATGGTAAATGAGGCTTTTGTAGGCAGGACGGATCCCCTAGGCCAGTTCCCCAATTTGGCCAGTACACTCATGGGGAGAATCCTGAGACTCACAGTAATTACACAAAATGTTTGCAATTATAACAAGATATTTATTATTAAACTGATCTACTAAAAAACAACTAAAACCTACCCTATCCTAAACTAACCTACACTAACTATACTTATCATACAACTAAATCTATCTAACCGTTGCTAAACTTAACTTACACATAAAACACCACACTCTAAACATTGCCCCCCCCAAACCCCCTTAAGAAACAAGAAACAAGTAGGACAACAATTACTATAACTATACATGTACTAACTACTCATATGACCTACTCATATATATATATATATATATATATATATATATATATATATATATATATATATATATATTATTTTTTTCTTCATAAAAACACATATAAACCCCAACATGCCCCCCCACCCAACAACCCACCAATAAAAACCTAAGAATAGATACCTACCCCCAACTACACTTATCCTAACTGATGGTTACACTACACTAACCTACCACTAACTACATAAAACCCAAACTAAAATATGGCACAACTTTAAAAGGGAGGGGAAGGAACTGGGAGGTAGTCCATCACAGTCCAAGTTCATATCGTAACTTTTTCACCTTCTTCTTTATATACTTGAGGAGTTTGCGGTCCTCTGTCAGAGTCTCCTCCAACTTGTCCAAACGCTAAAGTATCAGGTTGATGTCCCAACGTAAGTCCTGTTCAAATAGTGATGGCCCAGCAGCTGGTGGTGGCAAAACTGGTGCAGGAATGGTGACAAGTGCTGCAGATGTGGATGGGGTGGATTCAGCTGGGAGCCCCTACATCATTGATGTTCCTGCTCCATCCTTTCTCTTCGGTGGGTGAGTGGGTCCCCCGTGTGGGAATGCACGCCATTCCCCAAATTCTTTTTCAGAATGGAAACGGCGTGCCATGTGGCGGTAGCCTGCGTGAGCCTCCAGGATGTGGTGGTAGCGTTCGGACCTCCAGTTGAACTGGTGCCTTTCATCGCTGGTCATAACAGCTGCAAAATGAGGACAAGCAACCATCAGTATCAGCATTGGGTGGTGTATGTACGGATTTGTAACTTGCACTGCTACAGCTGATTACACACACAGTCCTACACACATGCCTCAAAAAAATGTAATTGCACCTCATCTGCTTCTAAATCCAACCATACATCACCAGTATCTTGTACATGTCAGTAGGATGACGTCAATCCATTGTAAATCAAGAGGGGCTACAACTAATAGGAACTAACAATGGACCGCTCAACATCACTCAAATCTACACTTTGAGCATCATGTGTCTCAACAAGTTTGGATTTCCTGTCTCCCTGAGCAGAAGGAGGGTTGGGCATGCAATACATCAGCTCAACACCCCTGGTGATGCCCCAAGACCTGAGCACTCATCATGGAGTGTAGGAGTGGGACAATTGTTAGGGGGTTTGCCAACTACAAAGATGGTATTCTATGTTGTATTACATCTACATTCATGTGTCCAGGTGTAAAACCAGGCCTTAGCCTACATTACTGGGGTCCAGCTGCATTTACCATGCTGTGGCCACATGTACAACTGATGCTACCTTGATTAGAGAAAGGTTGGGCAAACCCTGACCTGCACATCACTGTTGTCAAGACCTTAAGCACTGGAGCCCCCTACCCTATGACATGTAGTCCTATATGTGTTCAATAGCACGCACATGGTGGCTGTATGGATGCCTGAAGGCCACAGCAATTGTGTCACAGCTTTGTGCACTGCAACTGTATCGAGGAGCATCTCACATCATCAGCAGATGCATGTCAGACATCCTCACAGCACCAGCTAAGCACACAGCATTGCCTTCTTACGCATCTGTGATGTGACCTACATCAGTCAAAATTTACATAGTGACTGCACAATATTGGTTACACTGCTGACATCTTGTGTTAGGAGATTAATAGACTTTGACCTGAAACCTATTGAGTGGAGTGTACACTGATTACTGCAGTTCAGGACAATATGGCTCCTTGCTGGACCACTACCTCATCATCTCTGGAGGGTACTGTGGCACATGCGGTGTGTGCATGTCTCCTACAGAATCCTCCTAGAGAGTAATGCAGTTGGAACCCTACATCTGTGCCATCTTGTCATCAAGTGTGAGCTATGTGTGGCACACCTTGCTGATTATGGTGCTGTGACAAGGTTGTTTATAACAGGCATGCTAGGTACATATGCAGCTGGCCTGTGACCTGTGATTGTAGACATCCATAAATATGTGGTCAGCCTGTACAATTCCTTTTACACACAATTCCATGCCAGCACACATTGCCCTTAGAACTACATGCAAGCCAATCTCATTGCACAACCCCACAACATAAATGATGGGAATGTGACAGAGCACCATGCTGATGGACAATTGGCAGCGCAGCACTCCGCCAAATTCACAACGCAGGGATGCGCCGTATCGAATAGGAGAGGGCACATCACTGTGTAGTCACCTATGCCGGTGCTTATCTTGCTTCCAGTGCTTGACCCAGCCACCCTTACCCCATGGTGCTTAGCTGGCTTGCTTTGAGGGGGAGATAGTCATTGTGCATGGAGGGACACCTTCCTACACAAAAAAAGTCTTCAAAGGGACTATGCACATTCGATGTGTGCTGCCAAACACAGCACCCATTGAAAGAGCAAATTATGGAAGGCACAACGACATATATGTTAGCTCATTGTGGCCTGCTAAAGCCACACCTTGGTGTGTTTTCAGGATTTGGTACAGCCTTTAGTGTAAGAAAATGTGTAGATCTGGGACACCATCTAATTGCTATTGGTGTTGCTATGGCACAGCCACTGCTACACCCATTGCACGCTCCTTTAACGCAAAGTACCGCATGTGAAGGGTCCGTATTGACAAGTTAATGTGAAGCCACAAAATGTGTCCTAAGCCTACCATGTATACACAGTGCAGAGCATAGCGTCCCCTGAGCCTCTCAAATATAGACGCTCCAGTGATGCTTGGGCATCTTATACATGCCCCATGATGTCACCATCCATACTCCTATGATTTCTGATCATAGATCCTGAAAACAACATCACTCATTGCATTCCACTCTTCTGACTGACTCACACCAAACTCTGGAGTGGCTAACAGGAGCCACAATATGACACTTACTGGATGCAGCGGGGTCTTCAAATCTTGCCACCTCTCCGATGATGTAAGGGGCAGGTGCACCTGCAAGACATGAATCTAGAACTTTGCTTAAAGTAAATCCTAGTTAATGCAAATGGACAACATCATTGAGTGTATAGCTGTTAGGCTGTGTAAGGAAGTAATTATAATGGAAGATAAGTGAATCTGACAGACAACTATGTTCACTCAATCACACATACTCTCTGATGAGGAAGGCGCACACATCTACAAACCATCACTGTCCATGACATTGCTGTGGTGCCTATCATAGCACCATGTCTACATGGCATTGTCAGGCAGCTGTTTGTTAGCACAACACCTCCATTACCATTTGGGACAGCTTAGAGATGTATGTCCCACCTGAGGGCCATGCTATGTTTGTTGCAGTGGCTGGCCCATTGTCACACACATAGCATGTCAGCCTGCATCAGGTGTAGTATAGGTCTATGTCATGATCATTGTAAACTAATGAACTGCTACCCTGGGGTTGTGTGGGTTTTCCAAGATGTTGAGGATTGACATTAGACATCCTTCAGTGAAGTAAGTGAAATGTGTGTGACATCACAAGGCAGTGACACAATGAAAGTTGCAATGTGAGTGGACTCATATGAAGACAGTTGTAACCACCTGCCCATTGACTGATCTAAAACATGAATGTATTGCCAATGGCGTGTGCCCTGTCATTGTTGCGATGGTATACCATTGTTGAACCAGTGAAGGATGAGTACATGGGCATAGGAATATGGCTCAACACAGACACACTTGCTCAGTGGTCAGAGGATGCATCTGGTGTTGTAGGTTAGTGAGTGATGTGCCAGTGATGAAGCCGAAGGTCAGTGGAACAGACCCAGCACATGTGCCTGGTAATGGAGACCGTATAGGCTGACTCTGACACACAATTCACAGGAGAAATGGAACTACCAGTAGTCTGGATCCAGTACATGGTCAGGCTCCCTAACATGGCCTTGCATAATGACACCAAGAGGCCGATAGGACTACAGTATTGCACTACCTATTACATCTATACTGTCCTTGTGGGCCTTAGTGCACCCCTTACTCACATCCATGTGTGTACGTAATCATTATTAAGTCACAGCATGACTGCTGTGTGGGCCAACATCATGTATACATGTGAAGGCCAATGATGCACTCAGCAGGCAATGCTACAGTTCACAGAAACTTCTGCTGATTACATAGGGGCCCTTCTCAAACATTTCTATGCACAAATTTCACACCTTCACTCAGCAGCCCTACAGAGTGTTTGGAATTCATACTTTGGAACCTTTGTTGTGACTCTAAGGTCTGGATTTTGCCCTCCCTAACTTATATTTATGTTTCATGGCATAGGCGTCATTCCTAGCTATATAATTAGAAAGTTAAACTGTGCATGCATCAATACACTTGGGGCCATATATAAGGAAGTGGTGCAGCACCTCGTGCTGGGCTTGTTGAAGTGCGGGCATTAGGGCACTCCTGATACCACCATGTATGTGCTGTCTCCAATAGACTGCGCACCATGGTGGCAGTTAGGGGGGTAGGGTCAAGATTGCTTGGCAGTGGTCTGGCGCTTTGCAGGATTAGCATCATAATTGTTTTCCCGAGTCCTGCTATGCACCCAGGGGACCTTTGATCATGATGGGAGCTTATTTTTAACAGCTGAAATGAGCAGGCATTAGGAAATCTGACACAAATGGGGTGCAGCCATCTCATTGAATTCTTTATGCTAATATGGAGGACCCCTTTGTGCCAGAATGGCCCCCTTACATACATTGTGACTGGCACAGCCATGATGTGTGTCAAGCCTTGCCAAAGTAGTGCGCTGCATACATTGCGCCACTTTGTAAAGACTACGCGGGGTAAATGACAGATTAGCGCCCCCTTACCGTCAATCATATGACACTATGGCAGCGCCAAGGTTGCGCTAAGGGCACTCACATATGCCCCTTCATGATGGTTATGCAGGGTTCATCATACATGTGTCCTGCATTGGCTAAATTGTACGACATTTGAACTGCAGGCCTCAAGAGGGGCAGAGACTCCTCACACAGGTTGCATACAACATGTTCACAACCATTACAAGCAGCTCTCAGACTTATCTGCAACTGTCAGTCAAATGCTAAATGCAACCTATTGTATGGCAATGGGAGACTTACCAACAGTTCTGCCGATTTCTATTTTCAAATGATCCTGAAGATCCTGCTCCCTTGCCACCAGATCTGCCCACCGATGCTTGAGCTAGTGCTCATTGCGTCCAGTCTTGAATATCCTCGCCCGATGGTAAACGACCTTGCCCACAACAGCTGCCTTGCCTCAGTGGGGTAGCCCAGGATCACCCGGCCACCCAGTTACAGCATCACGGGTAGGTAATGGGACACCAACCATATGAACCCTCCCAGTTCATCAGGTGACATTCTTCCCATCCTACCTTTCCCAGACATTGACAAAAGGGTACACAACGTCACCCAAAATAATATAAAAAGGAAACTTAAACCCAACACCTACCCCAAACTCCCCAAACTACCCTAACAACTAAACTACCCCACACACACACCCCACAGTACAATGACAAAAACAGTACACTATTAATACAAATAACAAGCAAATAGACAATTTATACACCAAAAACAAAGGACACAGCTTAAGGGACACAACAAGACCTCCAAACACACCATAAATCCACCAGCTCCTCCAAAACACAACCACACACAATCACAAGGGAACAGAATGTGAAGTGAAAGTGAAAGTGAAAGTGAAACTACACTTACTGTACCATGCTTGCAGGCAAGATATCCTTGTACATAATTTCTTGGGTGTGTGCGTCACGTTTTTAGCATCATGCGTGATTTTTTTGAGGCATGAGAGTCATGCATTGATTTTTCCTCGTGGTGCACTGAGAGTAGAGGTAGCGTTGAATTGCCGCTCAGGGCCCAAGCGTCATTTTCGCAACGATGCGGTGTTGATGTATTAAAGTCCATTTTTTTTACGCATATCGGAATTGTGACATTTTTTCCCCTTGAATGCACCCTGATTCATTTCACATGTTACATGGACTATTCTACTATGTGGTGTATGTTTTCTGGATACACGTACAAGACTATGCATGAATGTCATTGCAGTGTCATTGGTATGTGCAACCAATACTTGTATTCATGGCTCAGCTGTAGGCACTCACTCATACTTTGTGCATATGTGCATGTGTCCTACACTGTGTCCACATGTATGTTGGTACATGTGTGCTATGTGTTAACATATGTGTATGACTAGTGAGTAGCAGATGGAGCACATAGTTATGTCTGTGGGCAATACATGTCTACGTACCTACAAACATATTTTTATTTAGGCCCTGTGTTATACACTTGCTAAGGCATGTGTCAATGATTACATTTTGTACTCAGAGTATGCAGTGGACTGGGATTGCATTGACATGACGTATCCCTTGTCAAGTTGAGTGTACATATGTGTCAACTCAATGGTTGCTTCTCATAATTAGCTAGTTATAGGACAGCTACACATGTGCCATGGATTTTCCTATGCATCTTAGTTACTGCAAATGTTAGGGACATGTGTGTTGGTGAACAATGCTATATGCCATGTGTCTGTATGGACATGTGTTGTGCCACTTGTGTCATACATAATAACATTGCTACGTCAAGGGGATGTGCAAGCTCACATTGACATCTTCCTGCATAGACAGAAGTTGTCCATTTTACTATTGCTTGTGTAGTCACATCACTGGCACATATGTTCTGTATGTCAGTACACAATTGATGGGTACATTTATAATCTCACAGGTTTTGTGACACCTATGCCAGTATGTAGCTGATACGTTAGCCTTTTGTACTGATTCCATTCACATTACCATGGCTGGCCCATTATGGTGGTACATGTGTGCAGAGATCTTTGGGATATGTGGGCCTGCCACCAAATGTATTTTCTGATCTGTCAACATCATGTCAGTCATGACTGTCACATACAATGCCATACCACTGTGTGGCAGTGTTGCAGTGTAGCATAGGTGACAGGCCTACCCATCGTCATCATTATGTGAGTTTGTGTGGCAACACAAACCCATGGTTGAATGTGAAGGTGCAGGTTAATGATGGTCCACTTCACTCTGCCCCCTGTGCACGTGCATCAAGCATCTGACATTATCATATGTTGATGTTGTCAGAGTAGTGGTCTGTGGGTTTATCGAGCTGGGATCTCTACCGTTTATGATAGCTAATATCCAGCCTGTGCACACTCCCTCCTAGATGGAGACATGCACAAATGTGGACCTTCAGACCTGGTTGTGATTAATTCCAGTGCAGTACGAGATGCCAGCCGTCCCCTCTCAGGTACAGAGGTCATCTGCTTACACATGTAAGACATGTATGGATGTTTTGGAGTCCACAGTTGTATCTATGTTCAGGCTGCTTTGGGGTTGCATAACTGTTGTGACGTAACGGTTTGAGAAATGAAATGGTTCAGATGGAGTTGAATGTGACTGTCTCCTGTTCTGGTACCATGCTAAGGGCAATTACCATGGTATGGTGGTGGCAAACATGTCTGGGTCATGTACTAACATGCCCACTCTCTGTGTGCATCAACTAAAGTTTGACATGTAGACATTGATGTCTTACAGTGTCTGTTTTGGTGTTTGTCTGGTTATTATCCCTTTTATCTGGCACGACTGGTAAGGTATGTTTGTGTCTCCATTGATCCCAGTCTTTTGTCTGCTAGCACCTTGTACACATCTTCTACAGCAACATTGTCAGGTGATATTGGGACAGGATACAACATGTGACTTGTGTAATGTGGAAATATTCCCTTCTCCTACAACTGTCAACTCAGTAGTCAATGTCCCATTGGCGATATTGATGAGATGTAATGAGTGCCAGACACACATGACATTGCACATGCCACACCACTTGAGTAGTCTCCACGTGACATGGTGTGTTGTATCAGCAAGAATTTGTGGGTATCTCAGAGCTGTCCATCCACATCCACCGTTGAACATGGCAATGCAATTCTCCCAGCATGCCGCAACCTAGCTGATTCTTACCATGACTGACTGATGCTGAGGTGTATAATCTTCTTAGTCTGTATTTATCCTTTGCCAGATGATAACAATATGGCTGTGTCTACTCCCACTCAGTGTGATGTGGGTCTCCAACTGTATAGGAGAATGCTGCACATGTTTGCACATGCCACACATTATTGTGATATTGGAGGCCAGTACATGTATGAGCTATTTAGTTACATTTGGTGCCATGCAATGGTTCTGTCAGGTAAGCAACAATGAATGGTTTGTATTGTTATTTGCTGTGTAATGTTGTTATACGGGGAATACTGTGTAGACATGCAAACACAGGTCAATCATTGTGGATAATGGCATACCCTTTGTTACCTAGTATCGACACCCGTACATTAGTCTACATGTATTTCTTATTATTAGCAATAGGCATGTGTGAATCAAGCCTATTTGTGTGATAGGTGTGCATCCTATGTAGATGAGTGTGTTACACACTCTGGCTACATTCCAGACAGACTATCATTTGGCAGATGCATGCTCCCTTTGAAAATCATAGACCATACAATTTGTTTTGTGTTTGTACATGGATTCAACACCACTAGCTGCTTTATGTCACTGCCAATCCATTGACCATTCCCCAGCCGATGTATATGTGCCATACATGATTTACAGTCCTCCGTGTGTCAGGGATGTGGCCTATTGCAGTGCCAGTACATATTCCCATGGACACACTGTACAGGCTTAGCTTCCAACATTGACTAAATTCCATGGGCAATTATTGAACAAGCAACGTTACCTATGATGTCCCCCCTTGACACACATGTGCGGTGTAGGCCAAGCTACTCTCCCACAGAGTAGTGACAGTGTTCAGTTCTGACATTACTTAACCTCCATTTCCTGACAGCCCTTACCTTATGTGTGGCCCACTTCCATGCTACCTGTTAGAGTTGGTGTTGTTTTGGTGAATGGCCCATGAAGTTGCACATTGCCCACATGATGTAACAATATATGTAGTGGTGCATAGATCTTGGTCTTCAGAAGTCACATGCCAGGGATTTGGGTGTCACTGATATGTTAGATGGAGACTGCAGAACCCCCTACATCACCAAAGATGTGTGTACCATACTTATTGTTTTTGTGTTTCTGACACACTCCCTGAGGTTAGATTCACTTTCCAATGGTATATGTATTGGACAATGAGTAGACCAAGGATTATGTTGTTGAACAAAATTTATTTGAGGTGTTTACAAAGTACTTTTGTGTTTGACTATGTATAAATGTTGTCAACAATTGTCTGTCTCCTTCGGACTCCTGCCGCTATGTTTGGTTGGTCCTGCTCAAGGTCCTCAGCCCCATCAACCTCCTCCTTCTCATTGTGGACATCTACTTGTCCATCCCAGGGGATATTGTTTCTGACACATGTGCTGTGCAGGATAGCACATACCAGTATGATCTTGCATACCAGCGGGGGAGCATACAGGAGGCTTCCTCCTGTTATGTACAGGCACCTGAACCGGGATTTGAGAAGACCAAAGCTCCTCTCCACCACATTGCTTTCTAGTGTGCTTCATTGTAGGCTACATTGGTAGTTGGATTTGCAAATGGGGTCATGACCCACGGCTGTATGTGATAACCTTGGTCAGCTGCAAAGATAAGAGGGAGAAATTTAGTGAATAGTTGAGAGGGATCTAGATTATTCAATGGCAGTAGTTGGTTGCAGTTTAAGTGGTGACTCAGAGGTGTTTGTGGTGTTGTGTATGTTCCAGGTCGTGTAATATGGTTCAATTTGACTGTGTTGATGTACATGTCATTCCTGGGTTCTGACTCAAGGACCTGTATATGACCATCTGGATTCCAATACATATGCTCATCATGTATGTAACATGTTTTGTGTACTCCGTTTTAGTAGCAGGGTCCTCATATTAGATGGAGGCTACCACTACCTTGCAGCACAGTGGTGTCAGATGTGTGGCCAACATAGTTGTCCTGCAAAGCCAGCCTATTCCATCGATGTAGGCATGTGGCATTACGCATGCAGTGCAACACTTAGTGGGCCTTAGTGGCAGATGATGGTTGTGTCAACCATCTTGGCCCTCATTACAAATCTGGGGGTCTTAAAAATGCCAGACTCACAGTTCCAGTCCGACTGCTGCAGTCGTGGCAGTATGACCCCCACATTATGACCGTGGTGGACCCACCACAGTTGGACCAGCCAGCTGCCACCAGCCAGCTGTCTGAAAGTGCCAGTGGTCTTATTCCCCCAGGGCAGCGCTGCAAGCAGCACAGCCCTCCGGATTTGGACTCCCAGACCTGCCAGCTTTTGCATGGTGGTTCCACCGCCATGCAAGGGCTGACGGAATGGGGGTGTCAGGTGCCCCCTGGAGGCCCCTGCACTGGCCGTGCACTTGACATGGGCAGTGCCGGGGCCCACATGGACAGACCTGTAGCGCTTTCCAATGCACGAATTACAAGCAGAAATAACCGCAACCGGTGCTGCTACACCTGATCCAATGCCACATTGCAGCAAGATCACTTACGAACCAGCTGCAATGTTTTGGCCCTCTTCCCAGCTGGGCCGGCATACGGAAAATAATGTTTCCGCCCACAGGTCCAGCAGTGAACTCCTAATTGGGCTAGCAGGGTTTAGACCACAATGGCGGTCTAACTGTGGTGGAGGTTTACCAAGCAGCCTCTGCCAGACAAACTCATGATGAGTGCCCAGGTGTCCAAGGGTGTGTATCACATATTAGCATGATGATCACATTTGGTACTGGTCCGAGCTTCTTAGTAATTGGATTTTCAGCCAGACTTACTACACGTGCACAGGGCATACTTTGGGAGGTAGCCCATCTATTTTTCTGAAAGGTCACTTAGTACAGTGCATGTATGACCAGTCATGTCCTCCATACTCCTACAGGGGTGTACTATGGCATCCATGTACATTACAGTTTAGCAGTGAATCTGCAGCATGGTGTACTATTGTTAGTCTAGAGTACAGGCATGATGGGGTTAGGGGGCACTAAGTGGGGCCTTTTGAGGTGTCATTTGAGTAGTTGTGACACCATTTCTCATGATTCTGCCCCATTGTCTATAATGGCAGGTACATTAGTCTTCCTATGTGTGCAATACAATGCATTCAACACATGTATGTACAGCCTACAGGTATGTCAGGCATGAGTAGATGGGATTTAGTTGTAGTTAGCACCACTTGGGTGACATTTGATGTGGATTGTGCCTGAGTCTTGCACACCATGAAGGAGGTGGGGATTTGCCTAGGTGTGACTGTCTTTACATGCTCATGCCGTAGGCCATTGACATGGCGGAGTTATTGTTGGTTTGGTCTAATGTGTGTGAAGTATACTTAGTAGTCAACCAGTGGGCACTTGTAGTGGTTTGTGGTCTTATTCTGGATGCAAAGAGAACATAGCTCTCCCTGTCATTCATGTGGTGTGGCTGTTAGTTTGTGGCTGTGTTAGGTACATGTGGGTGTCTGCGTTTGTGATGTCTAATCATGGTGGTGTACTGCACCATGTTGCATATGTGTTGTTGCTTGTACGTCTTTGGTCCCATGCGTCTCTGTTGTGGTGTATATGTTGTTTGTCCTACAGGGTTGGTGTGTTGTGTGTGTATTGATTGGTTGGTTGCCTTACCAACACGTAGGCCATTGCCATATTGTCCATCCTGGAACTGCACGTTGATGGTGGAGTGCCGGAATATATAAGCTTCATGGGCGCTGCCAGGGTACTTGGCTGAGATGTTGCTTAAGAACCCATGGAGAACCACAATGGCCTGCATATTTATCGAATGTGTGTGCTGGCAGTTCCTGTACAGGTGTTCCGTAGCTGCAGGTGGCACCAGTTGTACATGGGTGCAGTCCATTGCACCCAGCACATACGGAAGCCCAGCAACCAGATAGAATCCTTGCTTGGTCTCCTGCTGCAGTTGCTTGATGTTTGGGAAGCAGATGTTGTGGGGTGTGAGGCAGATGCTGGCATCTAGGACCTTAGGCAGGAAAACAGATATTGATGGCAGGGAGACACCAGCCATTAGTCCCCCTGTTGTCTGAAAGGATCCAGAAGCCAGCATATGCAGAACAGTGAGGAGCTTTGGGATGGGTGGTATGCTGTTGGGAGTTTGAAGCCTTGCTATAATGTCTGGTGCAATCTGGTTCAGCTGGTTAGAATGGACTACCGATTGAGACAGTAAGTCCTTATGATGTCTTGCTCCCTGAGGCCAAGGAGGGTTGTCCTCTGCTGAAATATCCTCTCCTGCCTTCTGCGTTGCCTTTGTGGGTGCCATGGTGGTGTTTGGGTTTGCTGTTGTGGAGGTGGAGGGAGCAGCTGTCGTGGTACGTCTGCGGCGCGTACCTCGCTGGAGCGGTATGACTTCCATGTTATCCTGGAGGTGCCAAATGTTCCTTCTGTGAATTTTCCTTACATAGTGGTGTATGTGCCTCATATTAACGTCTGGTCAGACCCAGGCGTTACAATTTGATGCAAAACGGGGTTAACGTAATATTTTGGGTCTGCCTCCTACCCGTGTGTCATTAGTGCATGGGTGGGATAAATATGGAGCTACTGGCATAGAGTAATTTTTGGGACGGGAACGCCTACCTTGCATCTCCTTGACACAATGTGGTTTCATGCATCCCACAAATGACGTTAAGTCCTATATTTTGATGCTAGACGGGTCTAGCGTCAAGATATAAATATTGAGTTAAGTTTGCGCCAAATTTGCATTAAAAAATGATGTAAATTCAGCGCAAACAGAGTATAAATATGACCCTGTGTTTGTAAAATCATTTCTTCCTTTGCACTGCGAATCAACATGTTCTCAATGTTAGACCAGGAAGATCAACAAAGCACCACTTGTTTATTCATACAAAATTAGCAAATTCTGAAAACGTAGAGAAAATTAAAGCAATAATAAAAGGTGTTACATGGTGACATTGAAAGAAATAAAGCTGACCTTTACTTTATTAAACTGTGCACAAGATTAAAAGTACACTTCTGATTGTTCAGGTTTTTTCTGCAGAAAGAACCTGCCAGTTCCCTGGCCTTTAGAGGTTGTGAAGATGACAACACTTGTAATAGGTGGCTGCAAAGTTTATACAGGGGCCAGCACTCCTATTGTGAAAAGGATCCAAACCTTTGCTTCCTACTTATCATCTTACTTCACCATATCAGACCTTGCCTCACTACAGCACAGTGGCAGCCGGTAACTTTAGGAGAGAGGGGGATGGGCGGGACACACACATACACATTAACTCACACCTATTCATTTGCACAAAAGGGCGAACACGCACCTCCATTCACAAAACTAATTGCCACATATTTAAACATACACACACACCAAACATGAATTTAAATTTGACAAAAAATCACTTAGCTGCAGCTCTGCTTTAGAGGATCCAGGATGGTTGGGACTACTACCTTCTCTCATTGGTTGAACTTAGGTCAGCCAATGAGGGAAGGTACCAGACCCAACATCGTCACAGAGTGAGATGGGGTCAGTGAGACTGATGACAGCACCCCACTCTGTGACAATGTGTCATTGATTGACACTCGACCCGGGGAGCTTCAGGGTTTAAAGATGAAGGGCCAGATGTATCAAGCGTTTTTGCATTCGCAAACGGTGTGAATGGCCGTTTGCGAATGCAAAAATGCCTTTCAGTACGTAAAATAGCGATTCCTTAAAATTGCGAGCCCGTTTAGAGAATCGCAAATTGCGATTCTCTAAATAAGAAATTGCAAATAATGAATCTTTTTTTGCGATTTCTCAAGCACATGTATCAAGCTTTCCTTAATGTGAATTGAGCATTAAGGAATCGCAATTACCACCAAGTAAAACATGGGGGTAACCATGTGCACGTTTTTAAAATGCATTTTTAGAATTGACATGTAACTCACACATGCCCCTTTGGTATGTGTGCACCTTACATGTCCTGAAATATTTTTTGAGGTGCAGCAGAGGGGGCCTTAGGCCCCCAGCACCCTGGGGTTTTGCAAAAAATGCAAATAATTCGCAAATATGGGCCTACAGGCCCATGGGTGCGAATGGGCTCAGAAGCGCTATTTGCGATTCAGTAATAGCATTTACGATTTTTAAGAAACCACTATTACCGAATCGCAAATATGATACATGCCGTTTTGCGAATCAGAAATTTCTTTATAATCGCCATTAGAGAATCGCAAAGTGGATTCTTTGTACATCTGGCCCGAAATACCCAGGTCACAGGCAATGAGTGTTGCTACACCTCATCACCGACGAGGAGGGCGTTGAGGACTTCTGCTGAGCTGAGGAGGTCACGCCCACCGGAGCTGTGACACCTCAGCCTAGCAAAGTTCAGCTTCGGCAGCCAGAAGCCTGCACATTTAGCACATGTCTAGCTCCTGGCTGCCTGACCTGAACCAGAAGAGTGTCTGTCAGGCTGACCTTTGATCAGCCTGACAGACACTCTTCTTGAGAGGCAAAAGGTGAGGGGTGCATGGCCCCACAGCCCCAATTGACTGGCTGCGGCTGCTACAGCCACATTACTCCTTTTTACTTTACTTAATCCACCCTTTGACCTGGGCACTTTCCTCAACGTTGGACCTCCAGTTTTATCTACCCAGAATTAATCACTATTCTCAAAGCTGCTAACCTGTCGATGTCCCTTTTGGGCCAAACTACAAAATAGAGTATCCTGACATGTGTGACCTCATTTTTAATCTCTCTATCATAGAGGAAACCTACTCACACATTTTCAAATCAGCAGTGACTCTATGGAAACTCTTCTCTCTTACATTTGTAATGCCATACCATGACACCTGCATGCTAGTTGCCTCATTATAGCTACTGGAGTGGAGTTACACTTTGGAAATGAGCTTGCACTTCTGTTTGTTTTTGTAACAGTTCTTTATTGTGTGATTTCACAAAGTACAGAGGATAAGCAGCTGCAATCATCCAGAAAAGCATGGACTCTTCAACATACATAAGTATGAATGTCGGTCAAAGGGTTAACAAGTAGCAACTGATTAGTCCTTCAGGGTTCAGAATACAGTGTTTCAAAATGTTTGGTAGGTTAACCACCATTGGTGTCGGCTAAGTAGATAAAATAGAGAACAATAAACTAAGGCGGATTAAGTGCCCCCCACAATTCAAACAAAAAGAGGAGAAGCAGACTCCTGTGATGGCACTGTTGGAGTTGACCCCCTTCCTCCCACCAAGTACGCCAGAGAACCCAGCAAGAATCAGCCTTGGAACCAGTGCAGGATCAAGGTGGACACAAAAGGAAGGGGGACCAAATGTTTTCAAAGTATCCAACTTGTCCAACAAGTGACAAATGAGGTGTTCATAGGAAACTGCAACAGACATAGCCAGCGTCCAGTTGGCGTGAGTCGGAGGAAAGCATTGTTTCCATCATCAAAGGCTTCGCATCTCATTGCTCTGTCCATCTAGCGTTCAACACAAGTGTTGAGGTCCAGGATGGACAAGGTGTCATTGAGGAATCAGCTCAATGTCTGGCATAGTTTCAAGGCCATTGTGACATGTACCCTGTACCAGAAAGGTTGTAAAGAAGCTCAAGAGCAGACAAGGCGCTAGATTTCTCTGACCTGATGTTGCATCTGCAACAGGCAGCCATTTGGACAAGGTTCAATTTGTGCAGATTCTGTGGTGACCAATGCCAATCATTCAGGAGCTTGAAAAAGCTGAGTTTAGGTCTAGCCTCCTAGAGGTTGTTATTGTGCAAGTCCAAATGTTTGGTCCAGCTAGAGTTCTGAGAATTCCTTACCAGTCCTAATGGTCCATCCATTTTTCCTTCAGGGAGACGCAAAAGGGACAGGAGTAAATGTAATTTAAAAAGATTTTCCTAAAGACCCGAGGCCACTCTAGTATTGAAAGTCCAGCGTTCAGGTAATCCTGAATCTCCAAGTGAGGGAGTTGGAGCGGCAGCAGTCTCAAGGCTTGCAAAATAGAATGTTTTAATTGGGCCTATCTCCAAAGTTGGTGTGTGTCCAGGTGACATTCACCCCTCAGCTGTTCAAAAGGTTTATTCCAGATTCATGCGATCCAAGGTGAGTATGACCTTGTCACTCCATGCTTGTCAGCAGATCATGTCACCATCGATCCAGATGGCTTTATTGTTCCAGGCTGGGGCTACATCATACAAATAGACCTTGGCATGCAGTTTTTTATGAGCTTTCCCTCACACCTGAAAAGCTGCAAAGGAGTGGACTCGTCAGAGACAGTGGATCTGTAAATCAAGTCTGAGTCTGGCGGGCCCTCCAGGAGTTCCTGCTCAATGGGAACTGTAAAGAAATCGCTGCACCACAGATGCTTCTTTTTCTTCTTTATTCTTCTGATAAGAAATACACATCCAACCCTGGCAGGTCTTATCAACAACTGCCTGCCTTACAATCTCATCATAACATTCCAGTTTCCTCCCAGTTGCTAAGCAGCCCACTAAGATTCCTTTGAATAGAATACAACATATCTCCCTTTTTACAATAACAAAATTATCTAAAAACAACAAGAAAAAAACAATAAATAACATAAACTAACACAAGAAAACAAGTAAACACAACTACGCTGTATAATAATCTTTCATATATTCTGGTTTCTTGAATACTCTCTGTGACCTTCTCACCCCTCTTGACTCCTCGACACCACGGCCACACCCAACCTGCTTCTTCCACTGAGCTACTTCCATTTCACTGCATCTGACAACATCAGCCATATTCCATCTTTTACCGTCGCTTAAAACCACACTATAACACTTCACTCCCCCAACCATTTTTGGTTCTGACCACTTTGACAAACCCTTCCTGCCACCATGCCATACTCTGGTTCGCACCCAGTCCCCAACTGCAACCACACATTCCTTTGGTTTTCCCAATACACTTTCGTCATACTTCTCTTGCACCCCCTCCACTCTAAATGCAAGATTCCTTACACTTACAAGTTTTTTACCAGCTTTCCCCATCCAACCAGGAACAGCTTTGGTACACGGTTTCCTTCCCTTCAACAAAACAAACGGGGTTTCTCGCGTCGTCGAATGCGGAGTCGTCCGATAATTCCATAGCATGTTTTTCACTTCAGTCCTCCAACACAAACCAGTCTGAATTGACAGTTGAATATTGTCACACAACACTCTGTTAAACCTTTCTACTAACCCATTCTCTCTTGGATGTGCCACAGCTGTCCTCACATGGTTTACTCCACACAATGTTAAATAGTCCTCAAACTCAAACAAAGTAAATTGTGTCCCATTGTCAGTCACCACCTCCTCGGGATAACCTTCCCTTTTCCAAATTTCCTCACAAAATTCAATCACCACTCCAGCTTTAGTGTCTTTGACGATACTAACTTCTGGCCATTTGGAGTGGTAATCTACCATAACCATGGCATAAAACTTTCCACCATCACCAAAATCAAACGGGCCACACACATCTATTGCTATCTTTTGCCATGGTTTAACAGGAAAAGATACAGGAATGACAGGTGTCCTCTCACACACGTGTGTTTTGTCACTACAAGCACAGCTTACACAATTCCTAACAAATCTTTCAACCTCTTTGTCCATGCCTGGCCACCAAAAATCTTCCCTGGCTTTCCTCTTCATACCCGACATACCACCATGTCCCTCATGTAGAATCTCTAAAACAGTCTGCCTCAACTTATGTGGCACTACCAACCTATCACCTCTCCTAAGTAAATTACTCTGTAATGACAACTCAGACCACACACTTTTGAAATTTGAAAACATACTGGTTTCATCACCCAATTCAGACCAACACTTATGCAAATTCCTTATTATTGCCTGAAGTTCAGTATCCTCCTGAACCGCCGCCTTCCAAACTTCCTCACTGATAGCCTTTGTCTTGATGTCTTGCAGGTCAGCCACAACCCATTCTTCCTCTTCTTCTCCACATACATTTTCTAATGGCAACCTCGACAAACAGTCCGCATTTACATTCATTATACCAGGCAAGTATTTTACTGTGAAAGTGTATTCCTGTAACCTATATAACCACTTGGCAATCCTAGAAGAAGCACGACTTGCACCTGCAGTAGTGAAAATGTCCACAAGCGGTTTGTGGTCTGTACGTAATTCAAAACTTCTACCCCACACATAGTTTTTAAAGTACGTGATGCCCCACCAAGAAGCAAGAGCTTCTTTTTCTACAGCAGAGTATGTTGTTTCCGCTCCCTTCAATGTACGTGAAGCGAACGCTACCACACGTTCCTTTCCATTATGCACTTGCATTAGTACCGCACCCAACCAGTACATGCTTGCATCCGTTGTTATTATAGTGTGATAATGAGCCACAAAAGGGTTTAATTCAACTGCTTCTATAATGTTTTTCTTCAATTTATCAAACTCTTGTTGGCACTCATCCGACCAGATATATTTTTGATTTTTTTTCATTAACACTCTTAAAGGATATGCTATGTCAGCGAAATTCCTCACAAACTTAGCATAATATTCCGCTAATCCAAGGAATGATCTCAGTTGATCTTTGTTAACTGGACTAGGTGCCCGCTCAATTGCTTCCATAAGATTAACCTTGGGCGTTATACCCTTCCATGAAATAGTATGGCCCAAATACTCAACACTGTGACATGCAAATTTACATTTGCTAGCCTCAACAGTCAAACCTGCATTCTCAAGAATATGGCATACTTTCTCCAGAATGGTATCATGCTCTTGTAAATCCTTTGCCCATACTAGCATATCATCCTGAAAAAACCTCACACCCTTTACACCACCCAGTAGATTTTGCATTACCCTTTGGAAAACAGCTGAGGCAGACGCAAGCCCAAACGGCATGCGCACAAATCTGAAAGCTCCCTCAGGCGTTATAAACGACGTGAGATGCCTGGACTCTGGGTGCAACATTATTTGGTGGTACGCACTGGATAAATCTAGGGTTGAGTACACCTTTCCCCCTTGAATACCACTCAATAGTTCATTAATATTAGGAATAGGATGTCTGTCTACCCAAATATTACTGTTAAGGTCCCTCAAATCCACACACATTCTAATCTTGCCATTAGGTTTGCGGGCCAACACCACTGGACTCAACCATTCCGACGCTTCAATTCTCTCAATCACACCCAAACTCAATAATCTAGATAATTCAATTTTTAATGCATCTCTCAGAACAACCGGCACACTCCTGACCTTATGTACACTGGGAACAGCCCCACTTTTCAGCACAATGCGATGTTGGAACTTCTGCAAACAACCTAACTCGCTATTGAAAAGATTTGGAAACTTCTTACTCCATTTTTCTGAACTCTCTTCCCCTACTGACAAAACCTGTCTTTCACTATTTGGATCTAACACAATCTTCAGCGTTCTTTGTTCATTCCATCCTAACAAACATCGACCATTTTCAACCACATACACATCACATATTGCCTGTCTTTGATTAAATAACACCTCCCCTTGAAAATATCCCAACACAGAAATTTTGTTGCCTCCATAACCCACCAAATCCACTTCCGCTTTAGCCAATTCGCCACCCTCCACTGCTTTCCACGTTGCTTTGTCAATTATGGTATAAGGTGAACATGAGTCAGCCCACACGTTTATCACCACACCATTTATGCTTATCGCACACTTAGGAGGTTTATAAGCAGTCTCCATGGATAAAACATTAAGCATTAAAATTTCAAAATGGTTATCCACTTCCTCACCGGAACACAACATCTGACCGTTAGAATACGATTGTTGTCCTTGATTACCATCTTGTAAACAATTTACATTTCTTCTGTTGTAAGTACTTTTTTTCTGATTACACATTTTCGAAAAATGTCCCCTTCTGTCGCACTTGAAACACTTAGCCTCTCTTGCAGGACAATTCATCGAGGATGCCAGATGTTTTATGCTTCCACATTTAAAACATTTCTTTCTTTCATCCATTACAGTCGTATTTTTGCTGATTTTCACAGAATTTACAGCCTGTACTAGTGCAGCCTCGGTATCATTTCTACTTAACTCCTTAACATACCTAGATGTGTTTTCAACACGTTTAGCCACTGCTATGGCCTCCTCCAAAGATGGATCTTTTAAATTTAACAACTTTTCCTGAATTTTCAAACAACATGTACGATTTATTAATTGATCTCTAATAATTTCTTCATGCAAGTCTTTAAATCTACACGATTTAGCCAGCGTACGTAACGCACACACAAATTGATCGACCGATTCATGAGACGCTTGGGTCCTAGAAAAAAATTTGTGGCGTTCTACAACAATGCTTACTTTCTTGCTAAATTGCTCCTCCAACACCCCCAAACGCCATCATATACACATCGTCCTCACTGTCATTCTCCTCATCCTCAGACCTTCCATCGTTATTCGTTACAAAATTTGCAAATGGCAACGTTTTCAAAATCTTTCTACCTTCCACACCCAAATTGTGTTTTAACAAAGCCAACTTCCTTTTGTCCGTAAAAATGGCACCTCCCAAAGCCTCTAAATATGTTTCAAACGCTTCCCTCCAATCTTCCCATGACATGGTTGGTTCGCCAGGCATGCTCAAAAATGTAGGTGGTGGTGCAATCGACTGCATGTCTGCTACGTAGGTTATTTAACTATTATGAGCATAAATAATCCCATAAATAATCTAAAAAACTAATGAAATATGACGAGAGAAGAGAACAAAAAAAAAAAAATTAACATAAAGAAAGTAGTCACCGTTGTCACCGTCCTCAGGCTGATTGTTTCCGTTGTCACCGTTGAGTAAACTAAAATACAGCACTGCAAAGTTGAAAGTTGAAAGCGCTGCAAAGTTAAAAGTCGAAGGCAATATGTTACAGTTGTTATGTTTTTACTGTTGCTTCGACCTCTTTCTACAAGAGGTTTCCCTTGTTTTGCCGCAAACACCGCTGACGTCACATCCAACTGGGCACCGGTCTCCGGGCAGCGTCCGCGAGACTCTTCAGGTAAGTGCCTCATTCAAAATGCCAACCCAACAGCACAAACTTTTTTCTTCTTTTTTTTTTTCTTTAAGAAAGAAAAAAAAAACGCGCTATCTCCACAACTCGGTCAACTTGACAAACCGAGTTCGGAATCCATCACAAAATCCACCATTCAATGTATGGTCATTAAGATCACCGCTTTCTCGCACCACCAGTCACAGTACACCGCTGCCAGGGTTGGACCACGTCTTATTCCTTATGATCCCATCCTTCGTCGCCACTGTAAAGAAATCGCTGCACCACAGATGCTTCTTTTTCTTCTTTATTCTTCAGATAAGAAATACACATCCAACCCTGGCAGGTCTTATCAACAACTGCCTGCCTTACAATCTCATCATAACATTCCAGTTTCCTCCCAGTTGCTAAGCAGCCCACTAAGATTCCTTTGAATAGAATACAACAGGAACCCATTTCGGTATTTCCAAAATGGATGAGAAAAGGTCTACTATCACCTTTTAAGATAGTGCCATTTACACTAACTGACAACATTTTATTATTCATGGAGATTTATTTTGACTATTGATGTAAGACTTTAATTATATGTATTTATCTTAATTTCAGTTCTGTAATTTCAATGAGAAAAATCTTCTCTGAAATGAGTTGATGAACTAATAAAAAAGGGCAGACCAGAGTCATGTGTAGGAGGCCGATACATGCAATGCCTACCAAGATGGACAAAGCTGAAAATCACCCAACTGTGCTAGATATGGCAGGAAATCTTCTGCTGAGTCACATTAGCAAAGCCTTCCCCTTGGAAAATGAATCCAGTGATAATTAATTTGCAAGTGCTTCCCATTGACCTATGCCATCGGTCTCAGAAGAGCGTCCCCTAGCAACTTCCATCAGTATGTGCATGCAGAACACTATTGGAAAGTGAAGAGATTTTACCACAGCAGCATGTTGGTTTCAATAGCGTCTTTGCTATGACTAATCTGGCCCCAAGAACATCATATTTAAAACAACAGAAGTGTTAGGAATAAGGAAAGCTCATTTGTGATTATTCAAGATCTTTGAAGAATGACTGCTGACAGGGCCTGAGTTCTTCAAGGGCAGTACCCTCAAAATGCCACCTTCTGGCAGCACCAACTATGTTCCAGAATGTAGCATTGTTTTGGAGAGGTAAGACCAGGGAAAAGATATTAGGGTGGGTACTGTGGGGAGGGAATCCTGGAATGAGATGATGCAAAAAGTCAGAATGTAAAAGTTCCACATAGGGGTCACTCTTAAGAAGAATTGTTACATTCTAGCTGGTTATCTGTGGGAATACAGAATACAGTAATGACGTCAAGGTTTATAAAATGAGGAGACACTATGGCTAGGTCCCAAGAAATTTGCCTTTCTAGAACCTTTCCAGGAATTCAAATATTTCCATCCATTGCAAAAAATTTCTCTTGCAAAGTAGTAGTTTATTGGTGTGATTCTGGAGTGTGGCTCTGCTAGAAGCTCTTATCCTGTAAGCTTATGAAGGTGCTGGAAGGTTCCTGTCAAATTGCAGCTCAATTCGGAAGCTGCCCTCTGGGTGCTTAGGCAGATTATCAGAAAAAAATATTGTGGGACAAAATATTGTGTCAAGAATATCAAGGACAAAAATATTGTGAAGGTAAGTTTATATAGGTAAGCAAAGTTTTATTATCTATAACTTCACATATATGCTCCATTTTCACTAGACTTTTACTCTTTAACTGCTTCAAATGACAGACTATAAATGGAGAAATAATTGAGATTCTGGTTATGGGTACCTATCAGACAACCCCTGTTAACATTATCCTTAAGGGCTGGCTTTTTGGGAGTATTACTGCTACAGATATTGTCCATAAGTACTCAGGCATCTCAGAATCGTCACTTAGCTGGCCAGAAATCTCATTTCAATCCTTATTACAAACCTGACGGTCTCACTTTCTTAGGCTATCGTCCTCTCTGGACCTGACTGTAATAACATTCACTTGACCAGCTTGCCTAAGACTGCTGGCTGAAAATTTCAATTAATGCAAAACAAAGCAAACAGATGTATTCTTTGTCTTCAACAGCACAAGCATATGCCTCCATCACTGAATAATCTGCATTGGCTCGCTTGAAGCAAACATACAATATAAACCCCTGTGGAGTAATCACAAAATGGGGGTGTGCCCATGTACTATGCTCATGAACTGCACGCCCTTTTGTATTATTCATCCATGCTGGGAATTCCATTTGCAACATCTCACCTGGCTCCAAAATAAATCTTCAAAAAGTGTTGCTCTGCTCTCTGTAGCCTGGCAGTAAACTATCTCATCATAGAACAGGCTGTACAAGGAATCCAAGCTATGCAGATTATGCAGATTTCTCAAACATAGACACATTGATACAGCCCACTCTTTCATATGCACAGCCACTGCAACCCAAACCAAATTTGACATTGTGTGATCACTCTTTATGCAGATTTGTGGATGTATCTTCAGTATCCAAAATCCTCAGGCTTACATCACACATTTAAAGTGATGAAGTCACACATCATGCTAAATATGCCTACTACCTTCTGTAGGTCTTCGCCGTCTTTGCATGCTGTAGCTCCCTTTACTGATTTCAGAAACCTAGAGCTATAATGATGTCATTCGTGATACTTATCAACACATAAACTGAAAAACCCTTCAAGATGGCTCCAGATTCTCCCTGCTCTTTGTCCTCTATTCCCTTTCCTTAATCCCAACCCCATATTGCCCTCATACATGTTCCGAAGAAAACCATTCATATTTATATTTATGACTTATTTCTATTGAAGATGAATGAATGCTATGCTTTGCCATAATAGCTCTGAAATAAAATAAAACATATTTGACTTGAGGAACATTGAATCATTCTATGATTAATTGGACTCGTAGGCCCAGAATATCTACTTAACCTTCATAAGGGGCAAAATACAGCTGTGGCACAAATTATTTCACCAGATTCAATCAAATGAGCTTTAGTAGTCAAAGAACATCAACACAAAATCCACATTTTTAGGCCTACCATCTTGAAATGCCATCTGCAATTCTTAGCATAATGTGTATTTGTAGAGTGCAAATTTACCACGAGGGGGGTGTCTGGGCACAATTGATAAGGCATGTTTTATGTTTGTTGTTGCTCTACTCAATGATACTCATTCTATTGATCTCAGAAGGATGAGTGGACCAGACTTGATTCAGATTTGTGACTAGTGGCCCAAGTAAAATCCCTATTGTGACTTCATTGGAACAGCAGTTCCTAGGCTTCTCACTTCTGTGGACCCCCACTGAATCATTACTGGACACGGAGAACCCATCTGAATCATTACTGGAAGGCGGGGACCCACATCCCAGGCACATTTTCAGCTCTGGACCTCGTAAAAATACACAAAAGTACAAAAAAAAGTATATACCAAAGAAATGCTCAAATATTTTGTGTAATTCACAATCAAATAAGGACAACATTTTCAGATTTCTAATGTGGCTTCTTTATTTATATACTTTATTAATATTAATTGAGTAATTTTAAAATGTTTTAATTTTGTAAAAGAGTCATGGTTCCCCGAGTAGGCGTTGCAGATCCCAGAGGTCCTTAATGCAGCACTGTCAGGAAAATAAATTAAAAGGTTATACAACGTCGGGGAGGGGGAGCATCCCCTAATCCCAGTCTCATAAAGAGGAACCAAAGAGAACTCCTTGTCTTCTAAATTTAAAAATTCTATTTTTTTCAAACAGATTTTAAGGGCCCCAGGTGGTTCCTGGAGCTTGCAAGCCTCAGTACAGAGTTGTAAGTTCAAACTCAGTTGATGAGTTCACAAACTCTGTGTCAGAGTATGTTATCCTGAAAAATAAGTTTTAAAAAGCTGCTGCAGGGACTAAGCACTGTAACCACTTGGAAGTGTGTTGCAGGAGGTGTCATGGAGGGCTGGCCACTGGGTCTGGACTTCTGCTCAAAACAGTTTCAAAAGTAGATTTCGAAACATCTACTGTGGAGATAATCCACACACATTGTTTTATCGTTCTTCTTATATTGTGCTTAATGTTTTACTTAATTTATTTTAACGTTTTCTGTGCCTCTGTCCTCCCTCAGCAATGATAATCAATAGTTTATTCAACTCAGCAGATCTGTATGTATAGTTTATACTTGCTATTTCTTCTTGCAAATCAGTTATAAACAAAGGTACATAGCAATATTCAAAGCATAAGGGGTGAAATCTGTTCATGGAGATAGAATCAAAGTAACTAAGCCTTGTGAGAACCGTACAAGCTCTTTTCTTCTGTCAACCGATTCCAAAATATAATCTTATCTCTGAGACAAGCACTGTTTTCTGAAGTCAGTTAAACTGTGTTATAGTAGTAACACCTTTGTACTCTGGTGATAAATATATGAATCTCTGTTTGTTAGTACACTTGTTCCACAGAACATTTGTTAGAAACAGGCACTCACTTGATTGGTGTGTACTGCTTTATTGGTTAGTCATGTGAAAAGGAGAAATGCAGCCAAAATGCTGACGTGGTTCTATCATTCCTCTCTGGATCCGGACATCAGTCCATTGCCACAGTGCTTCCTCCATTTCAAGGAGCACCACGAGTGAACATTGCAAAATTACTTGAAAACATAGACAACATTTTACACTTGGTACACTAAAAAGAAATGATGGAAAGAAATTGGAATACTTTCATAGATGTCCATAATAACAAGTATACAATTGTGATATAGGCAGGTATTTACAATAGTGACTGCAACATTATAAATGCCCTAATTTCATTGAAGGCGTCTTCGCGATTTTTTTTTCGAGATGGTCTATATCTTCAAAATAATCATAGCTCTCCCACATCTCTGTGCTTTAGTTGCTGGAACTTTCCTTTTGCTTTGAACAGCATAAACAGTAAAATATTATGTTATA
This sequence comes from Pleurodeles waltl, assembly GCF_031143425.1. Classification (NCBI taxonomy): domain Eukaryota; kingdom Metazoa; phylum Chordata; class Amphibia; order Caudata; family Salamandridae; genus Pleurodeles; species Pleurodeles waltl. Next base: position 793,444,108 of record NC_090436.1, on the reverse strand, counting down.
AGCAGGGGTGACCCCTCCGCTCTGGTGGAGGAGCGTCGCCCTCCTTGCTGAAAGGCAGCAGAAAAATAAAATAAAATGAGAATAAAAGTATTTTATTCTCATTTTATTTTTCCACTTAGGTAGGACGGAGCAGGGCCAGCATCCTCTGCGTCAACAGTGAGAAGTAGTAGTCTGTGCACTCTAAGTGCGCATGTTGGTTTGGCCGGCCGTCTGAGGCCTGCCAAACCGACATGCACACTTAGAACTCTCCACCCGGGCTGTGTTGCACAGCCAGGTGGAGACTAAGTGCAGGTTTCCACTCCCTCACTGAGTGTCATTTTAGCATGCTCAGGCCAATCCCATTGCTTCTCTTATGCTGTTACTGTGTTTGGACTGGGTGAGGAACAAGGCAAGCAAAGAAGCACTGTGGTGGCTGGAGCGGCGGAGGTGAGGTGACAGGTAAGTGCTACGTGCGATGCCCCACCAGCTCTTCTTGGAAGCTGCTGACACTAGTTATAAGCTGAGGTCTGTGAACCCTAAGCATTGCAGATTTTCCATGACGCTCTCTGCAATTCAAGAAATAAATAATTAGCTGGCATTTACTATTTTCAAATGTAAAAAACTTGTCATCAGTATAAAAAAAAAAAATCTACTCAGAGCATTCTCCTTGATCAAACACAGCTGCTCAATCCTGGAATTTTTCCATATCCATCAACACATAACCTTCACTGGTGTTAGGTTTGTGTGAAATAAGAACATCAGGAATTAACTCATTCAAAAATACCATATCGTCATTAAGAGGTGAGTTGAGAACCATTACAGATCCTTCTGTACCTTGCATTTTAGAAATATCATTTTTAATGAGTACACAGCTGCTAACAGCATCAGTACCACGGTCACACTTAATAGGAGATATCAGCTGTCAGAGATCACAAAGGCTTTTGTTTGATGATCTCTCACAGAGTTTGTCTTCCAACCACAAGGGAGTATAACTCGCAGGATTGTAAAACAGATGCTCAAAGTCCTCTTTCATCAGTGACAGTGGAGATGTCAGCCCCACTTAGTAGTTGTGGATAAACAGAACACCAGTCTGGGACTTTTTTTGTAGTGCAGTAGCTGCGCTCCTTCATAGCAAAGCATGGTTCTCTCTTGTAGTGGGTGCTGGACTTTGACTATATCAAGAGCTCCTTATATGTCTACTCTATGATCCAAAAACGGTTTGAAAGGGATGTAACTGTGGGTGATTGTGATTAGACGCACTTGAACTCAGAAGTAAAAGTCACTTCCAGCTAGGTAATTTCCCACACAAACCCTTAGGAAAGGTCCATTTGTGAGGTCATTTTGGGATCGGGACATTCAGATCAGGGTCCATGGGTAGCATCACTTCCAGACCAAGACTTATGGGTGATCTCACTTCTACCTTAGGGGACTTGGGTGATGAGACTTCTAAAGTAGGACTTTTAGGATGCGACATAGGGGCAGATGTATGAAGGAGGTTTGCCAGTCTGCGACCGGTAAAAGGCTTCTGGTCATGTGCCATCCCTATTTTGCAAGTTGTTAACTTGTTAATGACTCGCAAAATAGGGATTGCGAGTCGCTATTAGGAAGGGGCGTGCCAAGGGTGTCCCTTCCTAATAGCCAGTCGCAGGGCCATGTAAGAATGCTTTGCGACTGGGAATGTGGTGGCAAAACATTCTCTGTCACCACCAACTTCAAGTTGGTGGTAACCCATTCGCAAAGGGGATCCGGTCCCTAGGGGACCCCATCCTAGGGACCCGATCCCCTTTGCGAGTGGGGGTGCAAACATTTTTAAAGAGCAAGCAGGGGTCCCACAGACCACTGCCTACTCTTCAACAAAAGAAAACTTTTAAATTTACTTTTTGTACTACATCCCATTTTCCTTTAAGGAAAAGGGGCTGCTTTACAAAAAAAAGACTGCTTTATTGTAAAGCAATCACAAACATGGTGGTCTGCTTCCCCCAGAAAGCCACCATCCCTGTGAGTGTGGCCATTCCCTAATGGTAGCAAATTGCGACCTGTCTCATGAATATTAATGAGGCAGGTCTCTTGCGACCCATTTGGGAATCGTAAACAGTGTCAAACACACTATTCTACATCCCAGTTTGCGATTTCCTAAGAGCTAATTGCAAAGATTCGCTATTAGGGAATCGCAAACCACTATTTACATACATCTGGCCCATAGTGCATAAAAAGAGTGCGACCACCTGCTGAATCATGCAAATCACTGCCACTTTTGAGTTCAAGGAAGATATCCGATATACTACTTTTCCTATGTAGCTGAAAGTAGTGTACCAATATACCAGCTAAAACGCAAGGCTTCGGTGCATGGCTCAATTTGGGGTTGTTTTCCTCCGAGAACCCGATCCACTCATTTTGGAGGTATCTGATTCTCTTCCCACTTTGGAAAGAAATTATCTCCTGCCCTTGGCAGTAGTAAATCTCTGTTTCCAGAGTCGGAAGTAATCGGAGATAGGTTTTAAAATACCAAAACCTAACAAGGACAGCGTGCTTTGCAAGCCTAGCCCCGTGACCTGGAGTGGAGTTCACTCACCCTTAACAATATACCAACGTGGCCAGTATCATTTATAAGTAAAAGAGGGCAAAGTATTCAAGCTTGCACTTGAAAACCAACCATTTACGTGTGCAATTATTTTTGCGCATGAAAATAACTTTGTGACTCGAGCCCAGCATTCTTAAATGGGACAGGAAACCAAAGGCGGCAAACAGTTATATTAAAAGTCAATTGTGATTTAAAGAGTCTCATTTTGGTTCAAGAAGAATATGATGATGGATCATTTAACTCTCTCAAAACCGAATAAACAGACCGAAATTGTGGGAAAGATCGTCATGGCATCCCGGTGGTTCACAAATGCTGGTTTTCTGAAAAGGTTCACAGCTACTGGTGAAGGCTCCTTAATTTTCTGGACCCGTTGTCCTCCAACTCAGTACCTTACTTATATTTTTTTAATTACTTGATAGATCGGTGCGACCCTAGTATTTTGTTAAAACTGACATAATAAAGAAATACAGCGAACGTTGGTATCCCTGTTTTTGGTATAAACTGTATACATTTCCGGGAACATCGATCAAGTCATCCACCTGTAATGGAGGTTACAAGTTATGCATTAAAAGATGAGCAGACCAAAACTTCCATTGGCTACCAAAACGGACACCCTGCAATCAAGCAATAAGCACCACAGCGTTTGTTCGGTGGCTCATAGCAGAGTCACACTGCCATCTACCGGTTACATGAAAGGCAATGTGAATTAAAAAAAATAACAATAATGCACCTCAGAAACAAAATAGATACAACAAGGCCTTGTACAAAAATCAATGTATTAATAATTATAGCTGTATGGATTAAGAACATTAACCTTAATCCTGGGAACTATACACAAAAAGTGGAGATATATAAATAGTGTCTAACTACTTCGACCCAAACTTAACTGGCCCCGTCTTGTCGATCGAAAATGGAAATACTGCTTACTTTGTGGGTGATCTCCAAGGCACTGAATGAATGAATGTGTTTATTCATGTTCGATTACTTTAAAATCATTACATGCGACGTCGCCTGAACACATTACATATAACGTTATTACCCTGTTGTAAAAAGTATAAAACCACAGTCTAAAACTCCCAAAGATTATAAACAGATGAAAAAGTGCAAAGATAGCATAAAAAATGCATAGTTCTGTTAACAGTCTTAATAGGCAGCGATTTCCTAATATCTTGAGGACGTAGGGGAAAAAACCCATCAGTGAAGTGTGTGTACAGAAAATTGTAGGGGTATCGGGTGGCAAGGGCTGTAGGCCTAAAGGTTGAGAACTTGAAAGAAGGCCAAACAAGGAATGTGGTAAGCCTGGACCAGTGCCCCTCCACACCCTTTAAGGCTGTGACAGCCGCAGTGCTAATCGAATTGCGTGGATGAATTTCCCCAGCCTTTCTAAGATCATCGGAGTGTTGTTAGTAAAATATGTGTTCGAGGCCTTTCTGCAGGTCTTAGCGCCTTGAGTCAAAAATATGGGAAATAACAGGCGGTTACGTTCACTGGAAAGCTTTAGGCAACAGCACGGCACGCGAAAGCAAGATTCTTTGTAATAGTTGCATAATCCACATGAATTTGCCCCGCCCTGCCTCGCCCAAATCAGGTTAAAATCCGCTATTGGTAGGGTGAGGCGCCGCATATATAATCTTTTCCTGCATGTGTGTGGTGCCAGAGCCTGATGTAAGTAGGGCTTCTCTTTTCCAGACATCTACGAAGCTTCTAGTTCCTCGGTGATCGCGCAATGGCGAAAGCTTCCTATATCAGTTCAAGAGAGTATATCTTAACTTGCAAGTTCACTGCCCTTTTCCAGCCGGGAGGCATGTCTGGTCAATGAAGGTTCGCAGCTACAATTTTTAAATTCATGACTGACTGGGCTAAATGCCTTTGCCATGGGGAGCCCCCTGCCTCGAAGACTGCTATGAGTTGTGCCTCGAGTGTTTTCTCGGGGTCTCTTAGGATACTGGGATAGTACTTTAACAGGTCTCCTTGACAATCAAGCTCCATTCTCCTGAGGCCAAGCTCTAGTCCTAGCCTCGCTCTTTGAACCTACATAAAGTATTTTTTTGTGTGCCATAGTTTGGTTGGTATTTAATTGTGTAACCTGTGCTTCAGGGAAGGCTAAGTGGCCGCAATTTAAAACGAGGATCAATTTCACTTTCATGACTCTTAGCATAGGTTCTGCGGAAGGAATTTGCAGGCTGCTGTTAAGGCATTTTAGCTGTGGATAACTCCTGCACCTTCGAACTTTAGGTGCTTCAGGTGTGCTGTTGGTTTGGCCCCTTCGGTTAGCCATATGCCTGGGTAGTTGTAGCTTGGGACTGTTGTTATTATCAGGTTGCCGAGCTGCCAATGTGCTAATTTCTTGTGGGAGTTTTCCCAAAGATGATAATTTTAGTCTTACACTGGTTCACCTTGAGCTTATTGGCCATGTTGTACCATGTAGAGTGCATCATGGGCTCTCGAAAGGCCTGTATAGGTATGGTCCATGATTACTATGTCATCAACATGCTGCAAGATACCAAGACATAGCTGACCTAGCCTGGGTGGAACTAAAGTGGATCCATCTAAAGTCTTCCCCAAATCAGAGGTTGAAAGATTAAAGAGGAGAGGGGCCAACAAGCAGCCCTGTTTGAGGCCATTGTTAGTTGGGACTTTGGCAGTCGCTGTGATGGGGCCTGTTTGTATCTGGACCCAGGTCCTCTCATATGAAGATATTATTGCTTTTTGAAGCATTGGGGGAGGGGTACAATGCTGTCAGTTTGTCCTACAGCATGCCCCGGTCCACCCTGTCAAAAGTTGCACTGTAGTCTGCGAAACAGCTGAGCAGTGATGGTTGTTTCTTCTGTGTTGCTTGCTGTGACACAGAAGCTAATGCAATGACATTGCCAGTTGTCGAGCTTGCCGTCCTGATTCCCGATTGAAAGTATGGAAGGATGTTGTTTTCTTTCACCCAGGTCTTCAAGCAAAAATTGTGAGTATCACCCTGAAACTTTCTAGGCAGTGCTGACGTGACTGACAATTTCTTTGGGAAGTTTTGTGAAGATTCGTCAAGCGGCACCAAAGATATAGGTAAGTAAAAAAATGCTTTTTATATAGAAACTAGGGGTGGGTGAAGAACTCCTTTCTGCTTGCAGAGTTTGTGGAGTTTTCCCCACTCCGTGCTCCTCACGGAATGCGGAGTTCTGAAAAACTTTACGAAGTGATGCAGAGCGGAGTTTTTGGTCTCGCTCGCGCTCACCAACCATAAGTTGGCAAGCCTGAGAAATGACTAAGTTGGATGTGTAGGGTCTAATTTTTGTGGCTCTGCGCAATGCTGATGCAGCAACTTATTAACAGCATTGAAAGAGGTTTCAGCTTGCATTTTAGACCTTTGATGAGTAGAGCTTGGAGGGTATGTGAGTTGGTCAATATTGCTGTTGCTTCGATTTTTCACCCATGTTTTACATAGATTGACAGCCCTCCTGACAGCCAGCCACAACTATTATGTTTTATTGAAGGGAAGGGAAATTCCTAACAGCCTGGTAGTGTAGCTGTCCTTGTTGCCCAGGTCTCCTGAAAGCAAAGGATGTCTACGGTGCAAATAATTAAGGGCTGAATTGTCCTTTATAATTTTCTTGAGACCTGCCAGATTCGATGAAATAATTGTTAGCTGAGTACTGGAGGTGAGCTCTTCTTGGGTGTTGCTTAACATAATGATTTGATACATGCCAGGGATGCCAGTGATCAGTACTTGAAATAGATGGTGCCCACCATTCCCAGACCTGGTTGGCTATCTGGGGGCACACCACCATTTGTTCATTTGTGCCTGATATTTTAAGCATGTTACAATTGTCTAAGTCAACTTGTTGTTCGTTGGTGTGGTGGGTGCTACTTGTCCCTCAAAGTACAGATTTGACACCTTGCTTTGAGGCTTGGCCAGAAGCACAAAAAGGTATTTCTCTGGGTGATTGTGTTTGATCTCAATGCCCCATTCTGCAAATGGGGGCACCTCCTTAAGCATGGTGGCCTGGTGTAGTTGTTGGAGCAAGCCTGCCATTGTTGACTCACTGTGAGTATCACCTCTGAGTCTTTGAAACCTAACCCAGGTGAGATCATCGGACCGCATTTGGCCAAGAGAGGGTATGGGTTTTAGCAGGCAAAGAGTGTTACCCCTGTTTAGAAAATCATTTTTGCCTTTAATGTGATATCGGGGGGTTTATACAGTCTCCGGGATGCGATTCTGGCCTTTCTGTGACTTCGATTCTGGCATTCTGCAGAAAAGTTGGGTGCGTTACTCGTCAAGGTCCCCTGGGTTAATGGTGCATTTTGTTCAGGTCCTATAGATGGTGATTCAGTATATTGACTGTTAAACGAAGTGATCAGGTTGTTGCTACTTTGAGTTGAGCACGCAATAGTGTCTGTGCAAGACTCATTATTAAGAGTGGCTTGTGTGCATGCATCTACCCTTTCCTTGCTTATCGTCGCGGAGGGAGTTGTCTCTGGGACTGCACTTGCCCCAGCTGGTTCTTTCGAGTTGTCAATGCCCACCCTGAAGGTGAAAATCGAGTACAACTTGACTGGGTCACGGTTTTTCTTTGGTCTTCTACAGAGTGTCGCTGCTGGCTGTTTTGGGCAAAGTAAGGCCTCTTTTGTGTTCCCTGCGACAGGTGGACCACTATGACTGCTATCAATAAGAGTGAACTGTTGATTTTGCAGGTGTATTGGGCTTTGATTGCAGGAAAATGACTGGGGACTGCCCTCTATATTTATTGATGTGCAGTGAAGTGTCCATTCCGTCCCTTTGACTGCCATAGTTTTGTGTGCTTGTTCAGGGTTCCGCTTCTCTGTACTAGGAAGGTTTTCGCATTTGAGTGTGGAGACTAGTTCCTGTAGGACCTCTGGAAGAGTGACCAATTTGACAATGATTGGTGTGCACAACCCATCTACTGTACAACCTTGGATTTTGTCATCAATGAGGTCCATCTGGTACTCAGGTCTGCAAGACTGTAAGCGGTCAATCTGTCATTCCATTTTGGAAGGTTGCTATAGGAGTGCTCTGGACATTGGTTTTGGTGTGGCACTGATAGAGGTCATTTGTAAGTCCACCATGTTGTCCACCATGTTGTCGGCATCATGGATGTTGGGTGAAGTTTCCCAAGATGTGTCCAGTGCTCTAAGCAACTTAGGCATAAGCTCCAATGTGTTTTCTATTTTAGATGCTAGGTTTTAATAATAGGATGTTGAAAGGTCGCCCATGTCATAATTGTGTTCCGTTGCACAGTTCGCTGTCATTTTTGGGGTGGTTAAGGCTGGGGGCGGGGTGGTGGCCTGGAGTGCAGCCAGGCTAGGTGGATGAACTTGTGCTGTGATGACTTTGACAAATTTCGGTGGGACGTCAATTTTGTGCACCTTTTTCTTTAATGTTATTTGTTTATGGCCTAGAATGATAGTGTTGAAAGAGTGGGCGTATGCATTGGGGGACTGCCAGTAAAGATAGGTGGTACTCCCAAAGTCCCCACACAGCACTAGGCCAGAAGGAGACCTCTGTGTCCTTGTTGGAGTACTTTGACCGTTCACTACGGGGGAGTGGGATGAACTTCTGTTGAGCATTGTTGCGTCACTGCCTCTTGCCTTGCCTAAAGGGCTGGAAGGGCTTGGGATGCCTTGTGCGTTGGAGGCCTGGAAATACTGAGTGATTAGGCCTTTTGTCATTGTTTTTGTGGGTATTTTGGAATTTGATCAATGTCCCCTGGTTAGGGGACGTTTGGCGCTTATTCTGTTGCCGGGGCACCTCTGTGCTCCAGGTACACCAGAGAGTTGTTGGTGGGGGGAGAGCTTTTCCCTCAATTGCCAGCTTTGACTGACTCGAAGATTTTCTTTTTTCTCATATTATTGGTGTTATTGTTCCCTTGCTCCTCCCCACAGCACGTAGTCTCTTGGTTCAATGGGAAATCTGAGGTTTTCCGATAGAGGTGAAAGTTTTGGCTCCCTGCCTCCCTGCCTCCCTGTGCATGTAAGGCTCAATGGCCAAAAAGTGACGCTTGATTCTTTGCTTGATCCTTAGTTGGAATACGTCTGTAGCTTCGGTTAATGGAGATGGGGGAGCACACAGGGAGAGACAAACTGCATCAAAGCCTTGTTTGACTGTATCCGCCCTCTCCGGCTCTACCCTGTGGCCACAGTGAAAGCACTGCTATCCCACCTTACAGTTGTACTGAACTGCTCCCCGTACCATGCGCTTTATCCTGCTGGACAGTACTGTACAGTACGCACCAATTACACCAAGAGTCCTCATCTGGCTCGAGCTTTCTAAAATACACACCACACGTAATGCTCCAGGATGGGCCAAGGCCTGGGCTGCCTGGTTACTGGTCTGTCTGGCAAGTTATCCAGGGGCAGTGAGCAGTGTCGTTTTTAGGACAGTTTGGAAGCAAGAGAGGTGGACAGGCGAGTCTTGGATTGAGGGAGGCTTGCAAGGCTTTTGCAAGGGGGCAGCGAGGCTGCTGCTGGGCCACACCCCTACCTTCCTGCATCCTGATGTCTGTGAAGGGCTCCCCTGTGCCTGCTTCTCTCGATCCATTTTCACTGTGGCCCCTGTGGACTACGGGCACTGGGTGCTGGCAGAGTCCAGCTTCAATGAACCATGGCCCGTGCCCGTTACTGCAAACACCGGAGCTCTGGCACGCGGCCTCCCGAGTGAATCCCATGCTTGCTGTACTCGGGGTGTGCTTGATGTCCACATCTGACATGCACTTACTCCTCCTCTAACCATAGCCAACTCGAGGTGAGAGATCCACTTAGGTCAGTGTTTCTAATCTCCATCTGGAAGCGCTGTGACCACACGACTCAAGCCAGAAAAAATGCACCCAGGTGCACTGCCATTTCTTTGAGTACAGGGTGTTCCCTCCTGAAGTCTATGTTAAGTATGCCATGTCATCCCTACAACCACCACGTGATCCATAGCTGTTCCAAACCCTTCGTGTCACAAATATGAAGAGTTTAGAAAACTCAAGGGGCAGTTTTAGAAAGCGGTTTTGAGTTTATCTACAGATGTGGAATGACTATTAGATTGAGGTACGTAGACTATCCTGTCACAGTCAGAATCCCAAAGAGGAAAAGATTGACCGAAATATGGACAACTATTCCCAGAATGGGTAGAAACCGTGATTTCACTAATGCCCTTATGAGGACGCCATCTCCCAAAACCAATCCACTGCCAGGAATCACCAAGTGCATACTGCACAAATACAAAGAAACGTATACATTTTTGAATGCTAAGACTTCAAATTCCACCCATAACTAACATTGAATACTGGAAATCTAGAAATGTAATTAGAAGGGCAACTAGTAAAACACAAGGTAGAGGATCTCTGAAATACCCGAGGATGAATTGAGAAACCTTACTTTAAAACTCCCTTAATGGGTCAGCCATCAGTTATTATAGACACTGGGATTAAAAGTCTAGCATAGCAGACAGGCAAGAGTGGCCCTTTCCTTACTCAGCTATGTGACCTATGTTTCTTTCCTTGTCAGATGTCTGCAGACCCAACTCCAATCTGCTGCAGATGTAATTGTCTGCCCTTAAAGATTTCCCTACCATTTTGATCCATTGATGATGCTAAATTGCACTGTCAGGCATCACCTCCATCACGTGAGGAGAGAATGATTGCCACTCTATTGACCCACTGGCACATGAAAAAGCTTTTACTTATTTGTGCCTGAACATGGCTGATCCAATCTTGCCTACTCAGGGTTCATTCCGCAGTAGGTTCAGGTACTGCCTGTCACCAGTCCCTAGAAAATTAATATATTTTATTGTGCCTGCCTTTCACTAGTCCCCAGAATCTTCATCTATTTTTCTGGAGGGAGAGGTTTTTAAGGGGTACAGAATACTGTCTCCCTATCATACGTCACACAGATTTTATCATATAACCCTAAATTACTTAGAATCTACTTGGAAGGACAGTCTAGAAAAATAATGATGAAATACTTTGCAAAACCACATTTTCTTGCCTGTCTTAATGAATAGACCTCTTTAGCCAACATTTGTGACTTCATGTTCAGAAATCTGTTTGACAACCACTGTTAAACACTTTTTTTGGAGAATGGCTGTCAATACCATTGGAGGTCGCAAATGAGTTCTAAAATATATAGTTGGGTCTGGTTTCTCAGAATTATCTCTGTGGAAGAACACCCCTTAATCCACTTAAATGAGAATAGGCTCACTCACTCGCTTATTTTGGACAAAGCTATTTACACACAACCACTTCAGAATAAACAAGCCACCACTGAAAGTTCTGAATTAAATAATTTTGCCAAATAATAATGTTCAAAATATTCTTAGAGGTCAAAATAGGTTGTGAAGCTGAATTATTCCAATATAGGTTCAAATCAAGTATAATGTTTTGATTACATTGGTCACAAAGAACAGACATCAACACATATATTTTAACTGGTGGCATTACCTCTTGGTACATGATAGGTACAGTGAGGTATTACTAAATAAGAGCGAGTAATCTGAAAAACATAATACAATGTCCAGCATGTATTAATATTTAATATGTTTATACTAATTGAGACAGCTATCGGAATGTCCATTTTATGGCTCTTGTTCCAACGTGCAATAGAGTAGAATAATTAGTAAGAAGGAAATCAAATACTGATGCTAAAGAAGAAAAAAACACAATTGCAATGGCTTGCATGTACCTTTGCATAGATCCATTAGCAGCAGTAATTCTAATACCTCAGGCTACCTCCGGGTCAAACCGTTGGACCATTACCAATCAGTGTCGTACCATCCTGAAAACAGATGGTGGTCCTATGGTTGACTAGGTCTGTTTATGACAACATCAGAGGTTCCCTGTATAAAATGCCCCTAACATTTCCCTACGATTCTAAGCGCTTTCTTGCTAAACTGGTAACTGCGGTCTCCTTAAGTGAAATTCCAACATAAAATCACAAAAACTTGAAAGCAACCACATCTGCAAATGTTAGCTCCACTTATATTCAATTCATGAATACACACGACAAATAATGCCGAGCAGGCATTTCAATTTGTCTAAAATTGTCCAACATCTGCACATATCACCCAAAGTAAATAACCTAGGCCCCAGTCACTGTCCTTGAAGGTCAGTGACCAACTAGGGTGTGTCTTCAAGACAAAACAGCAACGTTTTTAGCCCTCACCAGGGGTTAAAACTACAAAGGAGCTCTACCTTTAAAGTCCCTGTAAGCCCTCTCCTTGGCATGAGTTTTTTTGCCTGACTGGCCAGGACTAACCAATGCCTTCTTTCTTCAAAGGGAAATAATGTACCTCACCCAGGACCAATTCGTTATTTCCTCTGTTCTCGCTTCTACTTTTACTACACAGGAAGTGCATTTGCTGCTCTCACAGTACCTCTTGGGCAATCAGACACTTTCAAATTGGATGATCCCAACAAGCGAGTCTAAAGTCAGGGGTTAGATTCAGCTCATTCACGTGCATGAGTCATCTCAGTGTGTGTTGCCCTTGCTGGTTAGCTGTGATGCTGAACTGTCACTCTCAAGAACAAGGTCTATGTGCTCCACGTCCCACGAGACATGAGTGTTGTTCACATTGCAATACGTGCCCACTGTGCCCTGGATGCCTCGAAGCACCTCGGCCTATCGTGCTCTGGATATTGGTATGAAAACTGCTGATATTGCATTTTGCAGGGACACTGAGGGAAAGAAGACATATGTACGTGTCATATTCTGTAATAGGAAATTAGTAATGCAGGAGAAAGCAGGCCGTGCAAAATTAGTCAAATAAATGTGTTACTTAAGCACCAAGTTTGCTGGGAAATATATACATTTTCACAGAAATGTGGAAACTCAGTGCACAAAATATACCACGGTGGGTATTGTGGAGATTAGGAAGTACTGAAGGGCTGATTTTATTATATTCTGTTTTGATCGTGAGGCTACGTCTTATTGGCTAATTGGCTAATGCTGCCTAGGTCTATTTTACTCTAAATCATAGGAAAAAGTAAGTGCTGACATTTGGGAATGTTATTACATGCTGGTTATACTGGGAATTATGTGCCGAGTGGGGTTATTATGTGCTAGCAGCAATGTGCTAACTTTGGAATTTTATGACCTGATTGTGATCACTGGAGCACAGTGCCATGTTTTTTGCGGAGTCAATGGACAACAGGCTTTTTAGATATTTCCTAATTGTGATTACCCATGAATTGCTATTAAACAATTGCAATTTCAAACTTATGAAACTCTTCTGAGTTTCATTTGCGATCCCCAGTGGGTCACAATAGACCTACCTCATGAATATTAATGAGGTAGTTTTCACTTTGCAACCCATTGGGAATCACAAAATTTACAGGAATGGTGGCCTGCTTGGGTCAGCAGACCACCATGTCTGTGATTGCTTTTAAATATATATATCTTTTAAATTCAGCCCATTGTGCCTAAAGGAAAACAGGATGCATTTAAAATAAAAAGCGAGCATTTTTTTTCTTCATTTTTTAAGAGCAGGCAGTGGTCCGTGGGGCCACTGCCTGCTCTTAAAAAATGCTTTTACCGACATTCACAAAGGGGAAGGGGTCCCTGGGGCACCAATTCCTATTTGCAAACAGGTTACCACCAATTTGAAATTGATAGTAAAATGCAAATATTTTGCTACCGCAATTTAGTGGCAAAACATTCACACATACCACTGCGATCCAGTATAAGGAAGGTACGCCCTCAACATGCCCCTTCCTAATACCAAATCGCAAACCCAAATTGCAATTCAGTTACCGAATCGCTATTTGGGTTTGATACATTCCAGAAAGCCTTTTTGCGTTCACACACAGGCCGGTTCTGCAAATCAGCCCATTTGTGACCTCAGAAAAGTTTTGTAGTGTGGCCCTCAGTTGCAAGCGGAGGATTTCGAATAAGAAACTGACGATTATTAGCACTGATTATGGAAACCAGTTGTCATTGGTGCTTACGGACTAATCCGATTTTAAACACCCCTTAACTTTTAAAGTTTTGTAGAGGACGAACTGAACATAACCCCTCAATTACCTGAAGGAAGAGAACTATGCTTTATGCAAGTCAGATTCCGCAGGCAGAATTTGCCTCTAATTAGTTGGTATTCATTACAATGCTATTCTTCTTTTAAAACCATAACAGAAATGATAGCAGTGTTTTTGGCTTTTTATGTAAGTTAGCTGCTGAATAGGTTAGTAACATATGCGCATGCTTAACCCACACTGATAGGAATGGTCCTGCTACTATTGGCCAACTCTGAGCCAATCTCCGTGTGTGTGAGCACCATGGAACTACAATGACCAAGGAGTCGTGGGTATTTGAAATTAGTGGGCTCGATTACTTTAAAAAAAAAAAAAGTAAAAGTATGTGCAGAAATGTACATTTCCGCCTGAACATTCTTTTACATTTGTTTCAATTCACAAATATTGCCACTGTTACACTGGAAACCTGCACAATGGGAGGCTTCCGGGTGCATTGGGAATGTCATGTAAGATCTCCATTTTATCCCAGTTCCCCTGTGTGGAAATCAACACAGCATAGATTGAAGTACAAGGGGAATGAAGCCAGCTGTGAAAATACATATTTTGTTTGTTTATTTATTGGTCTGGAAAATATATTTCTCGGTGGAGAAAGCCCTTCCTCTACTCCCTCTCCGCCTATTTGAGGGTGATTTGTTCCCCTTCTCATTCTGGAGGAAAGTTACCCAGGCCCTTGGTTATACATTTTTGACCATTTTAAAGGTGAGTTTGTGGGCATTCACAAACCTATAAGGCAAACCGCATCTTTTAATGCCAATTTATCACCAGTTTCGTATGATTTATAGCTGCATATTCCACCACACTCATGGTGGAGAGAGAAATCCACACGTGTAGATGCATCTGCAGCAACCAGGAATCCTTGTTCTGGATTCTTAGCAGCTTTAAATTGAGGCATTTTCGATTGTGAACAGATGTTTTGGGGCCGGGAGTAACCATGTGAATGGGGCCGAGCGTTTCTAAAATGTAAAAGCGCAGTAACATTAGCTTTGGTCCCCTTGACAAGTCAACCCAGTATGCAGGCTGCTTGGAGTTTATAGTAAATACACAGTTGATGTCACAATCCGAGCCTCATAAATAGTCAGTCGCATAAATTCCAAAGGCTGAAAAAAGTGCCACATCTAATAAGAATGCACGATAAATTTTGTAGACAACAAAATCATAGTTCAGAAACGTGGAAACATGACATATGAAAGCTTGGTGATTACTGCCATCTGCCGGATACTGATGACAGAGTTATAAGCATTCTATCCAGTAAATTTATAAAGTGTATTCTGGGCAAAATGAGCTGTTAATTCCATGACTGCTAATTTTTTTCTCGGCGCCGAATTTCCATCATCCCGGAGATTGCCCTCAAAGGGGAGGCTGTGGAGCGGCGGGAGAACGGCCGGCTGCTGGGAGAAGTAGCTTAGTACACGCACCGCCATGCTGCTCTCTCCCTGTTCTTGATAGCGGCCCTGCAAGGTTCACTTCCTTAAGGTGCCTCTGTCACAGAATCCTCAACTGTGGGGTGTCTGGGGCCCTTCCCCACTGCCCCGTGATAAGGAAATACCCTGAGATTCCGTGTGGTTTAACTGCATGGACAGGCAGGTGTTTGGGGATGGGGAAGGGATAACACTTGAGTGGTATACAACACCGCCCCCTCCTTTGTCAGGCCATAAGAATCGAGTTGTGAGTAATGTTACCTGACTCTTACATGGTGCCATCTGATTGGTGCTATCCCGATGTCCGCTAGCGCCTAACTGGTGGATGAGTGGAGGTAATGATATCTTGAACGTGAGTACATATATCACAGTCAATGAAAGGCTTTATCAGCAGTGATGCGGTATATCACCAACAGTCATTCCCTTGTTGGTTTTCCTGGCCTTGAGATCTGTGTGGTGAGATATCACAACACTTATTATGTGGAGCCCCCTTATAATCATCACAGAAAAACACAAAGAAAAAGTAAAGGTAAAGAAAGGTGAAGGAAGAGGAGGTGTACATAAAATTAAAAGCAGATTTGAGCACATGGGACTCACTGTACTAAACTATTTTTCAGTCGCAAACATTTCAGTTGCGAAATTCATAGTGTTTATGACCACAACATGCAATTATCCTACGTAATAAATGCCTTTGTGTTTCAGAAAGGAAATTCTGAATGACAAAAGGGAGTTTGCAATTAATTCCAAACTGCATTTAGAATGACGTGTGAAAGTGGCAGTCCCTTCTAATTGCAATTCACAATGAGAAGTATTGATGATTTGTGACCACAAGTGCAGTCGAAAATCATTGAAAAGTTACTGATTTCTCAAACAAGATGGTAAATGACTCGCAAAGAGCAAGATGTCCGCAATGGACAGCTTCCCATCAGGTACTCATGTTGTATGGCCTGGGGGAAGCAGGTAGTCTGTGGGAGAACTACATTCTCCCTATGTTATTGGGAGGAAACCTTTTTATTAGCAGTGGTGATTTCTTTGAGGAACATGGGCCCGCTGAGAATGTGAACTCAGGGATGGAGGTCTGCTGTCTCTTGCAGACCCAGACAAATGACTTCATTCTTGGGAGAGAAAAGGAATTGCTGAGCCGCAGCTATTATCTTAATACTGCAATTTAAAAACATTGTCCTTAAAACGCGATGGTGCGAACAATGCAGGACAAACAAATAATACATGACTAAAATCCTGAATACCCATGTTAAACAGATCACACATTTTCTCGTTATCTTTTGAATTAGACTAATTCACTTTTAACACATTTGAAGGGAGTAAATTCATGTGTAATAATGCCCAAAAGCGATGGAATCCAGGCCCTACATTCCAAGATAAATACTGCTGAGCTTCCTGTAACTTACAGGAGGCAGTTATCACCTCACCTTTTCTTTTTAATTCACAGTGTTTCACATATAACCATAGACATACTACTAGACGAATGCTTTAAAAACCATTTGCGTTGAATATAAGAAAACAAGAGTAGTAAACCCTGCTTGAGGTCAAATTGATTTAACACATAATTAAAGTCCCTAAAGAATAAATATTTTCCTAATGCTGAATCAAAAATTTCTAAATGCAAAAAAACCATCAGTAAATCCTCCTTTCTGTTCTAGAACTGGTGTCCCCACCGGATCACACTAGCCAAGCTTTGAACATGACAGTTTATTAATCCAAATGCTAAGCAGGTATAGGGATGGACAAATCAAAATTACACAATTTATGCAAAAAATCCCACTTAGACAGGTTGTTTTATTCTATGGCGTGCAGTAGCATCAGGGGAACTTTGAGCTTCTATACAGATAGCAAATGTAAGCAGTGCCTCCACCCACTGTGTTATGTTATAAAATGCTCGCAGCCTGTTGGCATACGATAAGGCCTGAGATGAACAGTGGTTAATGTGGTCCTTTTTGTTCATATTGCCTGACATAATTTTCCTCAAATAGGAGTATGATTTTACTACCTCCAGATTCTTTGAACCCAAAAACCAGCCATAGTTACAAGACCTCCTAACTTTGCTACCTTTAAATTAGTTACAAGACTTCCTAACTTCCTATTCAATAAACATTCAGGAAGGTCTGAGACAAAGTGAGAAAAGAAGGGGGGCTAAAATACAACCCTGTTTCAAACCATTTTTAGTTGGAATTATAGAAGAGAGGCTGAGATCCCAGCCCAGTAGCACCTGGCACCAAGTGAAGGAATGAAGGGCAAAAACGAATTTAATTTCTTCAGTTGTTTTCATAAGTTTGGGTGGTCCACCCTATTGAATGCTGTGGTACAATTTATAAATGCATAATATATATGAAGGCCACAAATTGACACATACTTTTCCAGCATTAGTTACAGCTTGAAATTGCTGCCTAGGGTACGTTTCTTTCTAAAACCTGCTTGTTCCACAGGAAGAATCTTTTCCTTTTCAATCCACACTGAAAGTTCATCAAGAATACTCTCAGCAGGTATTTTTCCTACCACATTGAGTAGAGCAATTTGGTGGTAATTAGAAGGGAGATTCCTGGGGTGCTTTTTATGTAAAGGAATTAAAATACTCCCTGACAAGGAAGTGGGAATTACCCATGTTGATAACAGTATGCAAAAACAGGTGTAAGACAATTGGGACATTATGAGATCTCTCTCTCTTCATTACAGAGATGGGAATCTCATTGGGCCCAATCACCCCAGAGGCTTTCACTACTCAGATTATAGCCTCAATCTCTTTCGTGGATGGAGGACCAAATACTGAAGGTGAAGAAGGGAAAAGCCGGAATACTCAAAGGCAACTCCGTGCAAGCGTTGAATGAATAAAGATCATCAATGCAAGAGCACCCTTCTTTTTCCTTAATTGGAATTGGAAGACATTTTATTCTGCAGCCACACCAGCTGGATATCATTTCCCAAAATCTTTTTGTATCCTTACATGAGGCATCTTTTTTTAGCTTAAACCAATTATAACCATCCTTCTCCTTCTTGATAACCAATTTCAATCTCTGCCCTCTTCTTTTCAAGAGGGTAATTAATTTGCCTCTACCTATGGAGAAAAAGACAAATTGACTTCTCACTAGTCTACGTATCCCCCTGATTAAGAAGATTACAGGATTGTAACGCAGTCTGGTTGAAGAAACAAGGTTATTTAATTTAGATTTAGCCACCAAGGACTTCATTTAGCTTTCATACTTAAGAGTGGCGCTGGGGACAAGAACAATGGCTCCACAATTAGTGCCGTAAAGGAAATGTTCAATTTAGCAGTTGACTTAGTATTCCAGTAAGTTCTACTATTTGACCTATTAAACTTTATTGTGGTTTCTTTCAGGTTCCAGGATTTATGTTTTCTTTTAACTAAATCGATCAAAAAGAAGAGGGCTTTATGATAACTAAAAGAATTATGACTGACATTCATATCATACCAAAAGGAGTGAATTAAGTTATCACATAATCAATGATTAAACAGCTAACAGAGGATTTATGTAGAGGTGGATGGTGAGCACCACCCTGCTGGTGGAGTTAACAGAGTTTTTGCACTCTGCGCTCCGGCTGCGCTCCAATGGAGCGCAGAGTTTGGCAAAAAACCCTGCCAGCCCCTGCAGCAAAGCGGAGCTCACTGGCATGTGGCCCAGGGCAACTGAGCTGCACTTTACACTCTGCCCAAAATGAAGACATTTGCTCTTGGACAGGCAAGGAGACCCCTACCTGAGGCTTTGCTTTCTGCTGGTCGTCATAGAGCTGCTGCTGCAGGCTGCTGCTTAGTGGGGGCTGCACCGGCACAAGCTCAGGTTCCAGAACCTCCCTCTTTTAACTGCCCTCGGCAGCCCAGGAGCAGGGAGAACAGGGAGGCAGAGATCCGGGCCGCTGGCAACGGGGACCCTGGACCCAGACAGGGTTCAGACCCTCATTTCACTTTCTCTTTCTGTGCACACAGGGGCTGGCACTGGGCCAGGCCATTATTTGCATATGAGGTGGGTGTGTGCTTGGAAAAAAAGGAAACTTGCAGGCAGAGTTCCTTGGAAAAGGACCTGTCTCCCCAGAGTCCTTGAACTTTCTCAGAGAGTCTGGGAAGACAGGTTCTTTTCCGTGGAGCTCTGACTGAAATATTATATTTTTCTGAGCACAAACCCCACCCCCACATATTCTATAATCTCCAGGCCCAGTGCCCGCCCCCTATGCCTCTCATCTATGGGCATGTGGGGTGAGGGCACTGGGCCTGGACCTTATTTGCATATGTGACGGGGTGGGGAAATGGGGGGCTTTGCTCAGAAAAAAGGAAATGCTGACAGAGCTCCATGGAAAGAACCTGTCTCCCCAGCTTCCCTGAGAAAGGAAGTGGTGCTAGGACGGATGGTGCTGAGGCCAGCAGGAAGGGCTCGAGACCAGGTAAGTGCCAGCTGCTAGTGCTGGGCCCTAAAGAAAGGGTGGTCTGAGGCTGTGTGCAGAGGAAGCGATTGCAAGGCTGGTGCAAGACAGAGGGTGTGCTTGGCCCTCCGTAGCAAGTTTGTGAAGGAGGGTAGTTGGTGAAGGGAACTGTGCAGGTGTGGTTAAGAGCAGCAGTCTCCAGACCAGAGGACTGTGTCAGAGGCCAGCAGCCTTCGCTGCCTAGGGCCCTGACCTGAATGCGCCAGTTCTTGGAAGCGCCAAGCTTCTGTGATCAGGCGCATTGTGGCAGGGTGTCAGTAGGGAAGGCAGCATTCCGCAGCATGTGCAACTCCATGGAATTGCACAGAGTTTTTAGCTAAGTCCATGGAATTCTGTGGAGTTGAACTCCGTTAGCTCAGCCCACCCCTAGATTAATGCATAGAATTTGCAGTAGTATTGTTTTCCATTCTTCCATTAGCTATTGGGAATTCCTTATTCCTTAGAACTTCAAACAACAGGAGACCTCTTTTATCTGTTTTTTGCTGTTGGGAGGGAGGATTGAGGGGGAAATTTGTAATGCTTTTTCTTTGACCTCATTTGCAAATAACCTTAACGCATGGTTGGAAATGTTTACATTGAACATTAAAATTGCCTACCAGTAATGTATATTTACATTCCTCTCACTCCCTAGTGCCAGAGACAAAGGAGAACGTTTCCATTACCAACTGCCCATAAACAGAGTCATCCCATCATTAATAATGGTGTTGCCCTGTGTCCCTCAAAACCTGGGTATCTAATGTTACAAACTACAATGGTCTCTGTCGGGTACAGCAATTTCTTTATATAAAAATGCGTGTTAAGTTGTCGCACCTATATGTACGAAGATCAATATATGTTCTTCAAAAGCTGGGAGAGTGTGGGACTATATTGACCAACCAAAGAGGTGGGAGGTGTTAAATTATGGTCAAAGAAGCTGTGGTACCCGACAGAGCACATTGTAGTTTGTAGCACATAAACGATTCGGGGGGGGTGTTGGTGATATACTCATTCACCACCAGAAGTGATTTGTTAGTATTACCGTCTCCCTTCAGAAATATTTTTACAGGCTGAATTAATTTTGAATCATGAGCAAACTGACCAGCTGTAATTGTTACATAAAAGGACTGCAACACCGCCTGCAATGCCCTCTCCTGTGGGGGACTGTGGCACAACTTAAAACAAAGTACCCTTCCAACACAAAATCATTTGTTACCCAGGTTTCCTGAATGGAAATTACACCGGCAACCAGGCTGTTTAGAAACATCATTTTATTACTCTCGGTCAATAGTCACACTGCATTCCAGGAAACCACTTTGAGGTTATTACTAGGTGCTTCTGTTGATATTGAACCTTCTGGAGCGGGGTTCTCACTTAGATTATCAATTTACAAGAAAGGTTAATAAATCATCAGGATGAAATCCCTGCTATAATGTTTCTGTCAGTTCTCTGGATCTTTGACTTGAGTGAGAATTATTCGGGAGCTGTACGCCACGTTAAAATGGCATCACAGCTTCTATTCAACTTTAATCAATAAAGAGATTTTGGTATAAGTTCAAAAGGGTAATTAATCAAATCTTTGGTAACTAATCTTTATTAGAATCAGTATATAAGTTCATCAAAATCAATCATTAGTTTGTCAATAATCAATATATCAAATAAATGCATTAAGCACATTCCTTAATGAAAAGAATCCCTATTCTAAGATTGGGGGCTGATATTGTCAGCTAGGAACTCATAAAGAGTTTAAAAATCGAGAGAGAGTTAAGTCATAAGTATAAGTCTTTGGCATCAAATTCAGCTAAGTAATAAATAATCAAAAACAGAACTTCCTATAAAGAGAGTTTCAGGAAACTCAGTAAAGTCTCAGCCCAACAGGGCAATCGGGAAGAATTGCATGGAAAGGATTGAATGAATTAAGCTAATCTAGGAACATGTATTATTCACATCACATATTTTTGAGTAACAGTTTGTGGTATCTTCTTTCTTCAAGCGACCAATCTGCTTTTGAAGCCCCAGTGGGAACAGGATCACTCCTCTTCTTCTCACCAGAAACACAATACTTTATATGGCAGCATCAAGTGACCACAATCACTTCTTATCAACTAAATGTTTTTATTCTCAAGTCTCATAATTCAGTCTTTTATTCAAAAATATTTTTCTCATTTGTGAACTCTCATATCTAACTTTGTAAATAACAAACCTATTCCTTTATTGACAGTGGTCCTTGTGTAAGTAAAGATATGTCCATAGTTAAACGAAAACATTTTATGCATCTCTTATTTATTATTGAAAACTCCTCCACAGGAAGGTCAGAAAACAAAATTTCATCCACATTCATAATTTTTTAGTCACATCAGCTTGTCAGGCAAAGTTGCTTTAACTCTTTAGGCCTAGCACGAGTAAATAAGGTTACATACTACAATTTTTGCATTTAAACACATATTATCTTATTAATGTCCATAAATTCATTCTGCACATTATTATGAATGCATTATCTTCTTCTTTTTTTATTAAAAATCACCCCAACAAACCCATCAGCACTTTTAGAGTTAAGGACACCAGCTACCCAACTCCAACTCCCAGTCTCTTCATCTGAATCTAACGCTCCCCTCCACCCCCATTCCTGCCAAGCAGAGATACCCTCCTGTCCCCCTTTACTAGAGATATCTGCAGGTTTGTTAGATTTTCATTTGACATAAATTGTAAGGGTAGAATAACCAAAGGGCAAAACCTGTCACCTATGGTTTTTGAAGAGGAGACTCTATTATCCTTCTCCTCTTGCACAGTAATTACATCAATGACTCGACTGCATGACTTGTCACTATTTAGTAGGATTAGATTTCATACTCTTTTTGTACAAACATGGATTTGTTTGAAGTGGTCATCATTGGTTTTTTTTTAGAACCAACCTATGTACTTATATGTTGGTTCCCAAAATACTGATTCATAGTGGGTGGCAATTCAACCTACCACATCAATATGCATGAAGTAGGTCGTACATTGAGACCCACTACAATTGGCTACGACAGTCATGGTGGTCTGTTGGGGTCAATTATTGTTATAATTTTCCTGTTCCAAAAAAGTGTTTTGTAGTATCTGACTCTCATGAAACAGTGGAACAAGATTGAAATGTGGTTTTTCCCTGTAGTGATGTCACCACAGTGGGTAACCAAAGATGTTATCCACTGTTTTAACATCACAGGGAGTAGCTCTCATTTTCCCTTTGTTCCATCACCTTCTCCGGCTATCCAGAGACCCGGGTGAGGCAGTGGAATGGTGGATGAAGGTTTCATTCATCTTATTCCATCTCTCCAGGGTCACCACAGACCCACGGAGAGAGGAGAAAACAATTTTGTGCTCAAAGCAGCTCTCACAAAGCCACGGTCAATGCAATGCTTGCTCTTAATGTGAGAATGGAGTTTGCAGCTTTGGGCAGGGTAGGGCCGGGATGGCACAGAGGGTGGTTGGCATGGGGCCACTTATACATTTTTAAATGTGGATGGGAGGGACTAAGGGATGTGTTAAGAGTGGTGAGAGTGCATGGCTAAAGGTCCGGTGCTTATTTTTAATTTGGGGGCACCTGTCAAGGGTGGGGTGAGTGAGTTGCATTAGCCCAGGTTTTTTTCAACATTTGTAGGGTAGGGCATGGTGTATATGTGGCTCCTCATAACTCCTCTGACCCTGCATATGTGATGGAAACAGGGGCAGGTGATGTGGGTGGACACATGTAACCTAAAATTATAGATGGCTAAATCGTGAATAATGGGGATGTTTTTCATCTTGGGGTTCTGAGTGACATCACAGACAACTCAAACGTCACTCTAGTTGATGTCACTTAGAACCCTTCAGTGAAAAACATCCACCTTATTCATAGTTACCCACCTATAATTCGATATATTTATTTACTGTTTTCTTTTCATTACACTGAGTCCTATTATTCCTCAACACACTCTTAACAATTAAAACAACTCTGCCAGTGGGGATATTTCCCTGGTGTGAAATTGCAATTCCATGTTTTTACCTTTCCAAGAAGTATACATTTGGAATGTGCATTATTTGACCCCATGTTTTGTACCAAGTTGTATATGGAGCAAATCAGGCGAGCAAGCACCATTGAGGTCTACAATTTCTCCTTTAGTCATACCCCAATTTGGGCACAAAGAGGACTATGTGCCCCAGTTAGAATTTGTACAAGAAAGTAATGAGCCCCTTAATATTTATTTATAACATTTACTCACAGAAGAAGAGAAAAACATCCAATGCTGACCAGGAAAAAATCTCTGTAAGTATAATTGAGAATCCCTGCTTTTGTACAAATAAGCTCCATAACACCATATATTGCTACTACGCTCCCACTAGTAATACGTGATTCGGGTACTAACTTTCATGCTTGGGAATTGACTGTTTCATTTATTTGTAATAGTAAGACTGTGGTGGTCATTCTGACCCTCCGCCGCCCGCCAGAGTTCCCCCCTCCGAAATACCGCTCCGCGGTCGAAAGACCGCGGAGGGTATTCTAAGTTTTTCCCTGGGCTGGCGGGCGGTCGCCAAAAGACCGCCCGCCAGCCCAGGGAAAAACTCCCTTCCCACGAGGATGCCGGCTCGTAATCGAGCCGGCGGAGTGGGAAGGTGCGACGGGTGCTGTTGCACCCGTCGCGTATTTCACTGTCTGCCAAGCAGACAGTGAAATACTCGTAGGGGCCCTCTTACGGGGGCCCCTACAGTGCCCATGCCAGTGGCATGGGCACTGCAGGGGCCCACAGGGGCCCCGCGACCCCCCCTACCGCCATCCGGTTCCCGGCGGGCGGACCGCCGGGAACTGGATGGCGGTAGGGGGGGTCGGAATCCCCTCGGTGGCGCAGCTAGCTGCGCCGCCTTGGAGGATTCAAAAGGGCGGCGGTACACTGGCGGGAGACCGCCAGTGTTGCCGGTCTGACCGCGGCTTTACCGCCGTGGTCAGAATGCCCTGCGGGGCACCGCCGGCCTGTCGGCGGTGCTCCCGCCGACCCTGGCGGTCTAAGACCGCCGGGGTCAGAATGACCCCCTGTATTCCTAATAGTTAACACAAACCTTTCTCTTGGAGGCCACTATGGATACCTGTACTCTTTCTCATATTTAACTATCAAACATTGAAACTCACTGCATGGTTCACTAGTCAACTTCTTTACTCTGCCTTCAGACAAAACCTTAACTCTTGGCTTTTCCAATCTCCTGCTTCCCTGTGAATCTATCAGTGACAGGGCCTCCATTGCACTTTACAAATTCCTTTCATCCATTCACTTGCTGTGCATGTACATAGTCAGTACCCATTCCATTTGCTGTGTGTAGGGAATACTGTCTTTGAGTACATTTTGTGCCAGGGACTTTGTGAAAAGATGATATTTTCATGTGCACGTGTGGAAAGTACCTGGTCATTATACTGATTTGTAGGCAGAGTGTGATCATGGTAGCATATAAGTTAAAATCAACCCCACTAGTGGTTGTTGTTAACTTAATGATTTCTCACTGGTGACCACATAGTCCAGTGTAATTCTAAAAGAACAGTTAGAAAATTACCCAAATTAAGGAAGTTGTGATTTCTGCTCATGAACATAGCTGTTCTCAGTCTTATTTCAAGCAATACATTTGTAAGAATAATGCTATGATAGTTTCTTAAAAAAACATTTATGAAGTGATCACAAAATAAACAGTTGTCTGCTTCTGTTTTTTTATTTATTTTTTTATTTATTTTTATCAAGATCCAGCAAAACTAATGAAAAAAAGCATTACAATTCCAAACTATATTTTAAACATCCTCCCCAAGGGATTTCTAATAGGGTAACTTCAGATACAAACAATCAGGGTAAGTGACTGAAATAAAAGGGAAAGAAGAGAGCCTCCCTTCTTTTTTACACACTATTATACACCATTGTCAAGAAAAAATTCCCCCCAAATCCGTGAAAACTTTTTGCCCCCACCCACTCTCCTAGCATATCTCATTTCCTGATTTCTGACCTGTATAATTTTACTCAACCATTCTTGAGGGCTGGGAGTGAGATTGGAGCGCCAGTTTCTTAGTAAGAGATCTGCAACCACAGTGGCTATAAAGACTAACTTTTCCCACCGAGGTGGGAGCCTTACCCCAGGGTCGTAGCCCACACCCACCAGCCAGACAGTAGGAATTATAGGGATCTGAGCAATAGTTGTTAATATCTTAAACAGTCCATCCCAGTAATCCTAAATTAGTCGACATGTACCAATCACATGTATCCAGCCAGCCACCCCTATTGCCTTACAACGAAAACAGAGATCAGGGCAACTGGGCATAGCTCGGGGCAAGGCTTGTGGGGTACGATATAATAGCCATTTACTAAAAAATATCATGCAGTGCCAATTCACACCTCTAAGTACTGAAAAATTTAGATGATTGATCTTTTCCCAGGACTCCCTTGAAAGGTCAAGATCCTCTTGACGAGCCCATTTTCTCGCCGCTTTTGCCCACAGTCTTATCCTGCTCAAGAAGTAGCCTTCTCCATGCCCCGCACACCTTATCCCGGAGGGGGCCACCAGCTCGGAAACTACAGCCTGCATATTAATGACTGAATCGACATCCAAATCTCTCAGACTATGGAGCATGATACTATAGGATCCTCCCAAAAGAAAATCATTTTGAACGGCCAACAGAATATTTGAGGGGGTTTCCAATTATTATTGATGCGAAAATCCCCGATTTTACTAAATCCTGCATAATCCCATCTCCTTACTGTCTCTGAATCGAGCTGAAAGCCCGAGTGCATACAACATGTTTGAGGGGAGTAAGAAAATGCAAATATGGGATTGAATATCTCCTAAAAAAACCCGATTTCTTTTTAAACAGCCATTTAAGAACTTTATATCAAACTTTTTTGGGAGATTTCACCAATAATGCAGGATTCGGAATATCGTGTTCCTTGCAGACTAAGGGGGTCATTCTGACTCCCGCCGGCCGCGGTAACCGCTGTGCCGGCAGGAGCCGCCAGAATACCGCTGCGCGGTCAGAAGACCGCTGCGGTTATTCTGTGTTTCCCGCTGGGCGGGCGGGCGACCGCCAGAAGGCCGCCCGCCCGCCCGCCCAGTGGGAAACCCCTTTCCACGAGGATGCCGGCTCCGAATGGAGCCGGCGGAGTGGAAAGGGTGCGACGGGTGCAGTTGCACCCGTCGCGAATTTCAGTGTCTGCTATGCAGACACTGAAATTCTCAGTGGGGCCCTGTTACGGGGGCCCCACGACACCCCATACCGCCATCCTGTTCCTGGCGGCCAAAGCCGCCAGGAACAGGATGGCGGTATGGGGGTCGGAATCCCCATGAGTCCCAGGGCAGCGGAAAACCGGCGGTACACCGCCGATTTTCAGTTTCTGACCGCGGCTGTACCGCCGCGGTCAGAATGCCCTTGGGAGCACCGCCAGCCTGTTGGCGGTGCTCCCGCGGTCCCCGGCCCTGGCGGTCCATGACCGCCAGGGTCGGAATGACCGCCTAATTCATGAAAATCTTTGGTAAATAGGCCACCCATAGATTGGTTAGCATTGAAATGAGTCAGATAATGTGCAAAAAAGGCAAAGTAGTAATCTTTAAAATTTGGTAGTGCTAAACCCCCCTTTTCTCTATCAGCATATAATGTACTGAAAGCAGCCCGTGCCTTCTGGTTTTGCCAAATGAATGAGCCCAACATAGACTCTAATTTCTTAAAAAATGAAGATGTTAAAACACAAGGAATGGCCGAAAACAGAAAGTTAAATAATGGTAGTATGGACATTTCAATCAATGTAATTCGGCCAAGGATAGAGAGGGGGAGGGACCCCCCAACGTGCAAGCAGGGCCCGGGCTTTCAAAAGTAAAGGAACAGAGTTAAAATCGTACAGATCTCCTATTTCTGATGAAAAATTAATCCCCAGATATCTCTTTGGCCTAGTGTTTACACAATGCATTAGTTCGAGGAGCAATTTAATAGAAGTGCCAGAGAGAATAATATTGGTTTTACTCATGTTAATCTTGTAGCCCCCAATTTGCTCAAATTCGGCGTACACTTTAAGAGCCTCCTCCTGGGAGGATCGTTCTTCATCTAAAAACATGATAATATCATCCGCATAAAGTTTGATCTTCCCCATTGACTTCAGCGGAGTATGAATTTGATTATTCTGTCTGATTTTAATCGCAATGAAGGGAGCAAAAAGAATAGGAGATAGGGGACATCCTTGACGGGTCCTGCGGAGAACTTGAAGTTGACCAATACAGGCGGAGTTAATTATGATATTGGCCTTAGAGCCTTGATACAACCTTTGAATTAGTGCAGAGATCTGAGAAGGCACCTTGTATCTGGACAATATTTCAAACAATGTGTCCCATACAACCAAATCAAAGGCTTTTTCCACGTCTTTTTATTAGAAGCGAAATAGTCAAGAGCCTCAGCTAAGTAATGCGTGTTAGATGCAAGTTGCCGACCGGCAATAAACCCATTCTGGTCAGGGTGCATCAGTTTATTGACAACCCTATTGAGCCTGTTGGCCAAAAGTATGGTAATAATTTTATAGTCTGTATTTAACAAAGAGATTGGGCGATATGCATTAGGATCTTCCTTGTCCTTGTTCTTTTTAGGGAAGCTGACCACATTCCCAGAATACCAAGAGTTGGGGATCTGCTCACCCTTCAGCAAGCCATTAATTAAAGACAGGAAGTCGTCTATAAATATATCAATAAAAGTTTTGTAGAATTCAGCCGGAAAGCCAACAGGTCCGCAGGCCTTCCCCATGGGGAGATTCTGAACGACCTCAAGAAGTTCTAAATTTGTAAATGGCTGCCGTAAAGTACGAATGTCTAATTTCCCCAAGAAGTGCCTAATGGCCCTATGATCAATATCCTGGGTTTCGCTATAGATTCGCCTATAATTTTCTAACATAATTTTTTCCACATCTCCGGGGTCTATATGCCTAACCCCGGATATAGGACACCTCAGTGCGTGTATCATATTATTAGCGATTTGGTCTCGAGCTTGCCAGGCCAAAAATTTACATGTAAAATTACTCTCTTCATATGCCTTCTGTCTATTAGTCTGATGTCCTATGTCGACCATCTTGAGGAAACTGTTAGACAGTGCCAGTTTAGCTAATTCAAAAGATTTTCTATTACTTTCCGTGGGAGCCTGGACATAGATAACCAGACTCCTCTGCACTGCTTATTCCAGAGCCCTTGCCTGATGTCTCTGGTAAGATTTATCTGCTGCCCCCTTAGCAATTACCAAACCCCTGAAAAAGGCCTTAAACACATCGCAGACCATAGCTGCAGTTGAAGACCCCCGATTACTTTTGAAGAATTCACTAATTTCGACTTTAGAGACCTGTACCCAACCCTTCTTGTGGAGAAGCTGCTGATTGAATGCCCACCTTCTAGGTTGGGGCGTAGAATGATCTGGAAGAAGAGAAACTTCCAACACTAGGGTGGCATGGTCAGATAAGCCAGAATGTCTCACCGACTGATTCTTAAAGAGTAGTAATTTGGATATTAGAAAGAAATCAATGCGGGAAGCGCTTTTAAACCGTCTGGAGACGCACGTGTACTCTCTCTCCTTTGGGGCACTTATTCTCCAAGGATCACAGAGCATCAACACTTTAATATAATCTTTAAAAATCTTAGTGACTTTAGGTTTATGCAGTTTTTTACCTTTAACAGTGGAATTGTCTGCTTCTGTTATGCCTATCACATTAGAATAGGGGCATTCCACATTTTGGTATCAAGTAGAGATTTTTTATTATCCAGTTTTTGGCCAGCAGAAACTAAAAAGTGAGAGATAACAATTCTGGCGGACTCCAGTCCTCACTTTGAAGGCTTCCCTGAGATGGCCTTCATGAGCTATCTTGCAGGACATTCCTTGATAGATTCTTACACGTTTATCTTGCACAAGGGGATGATTCCAAAGGGTCTCTCTGTCCACACTGTTGAATGACCTCCCATAGTTGATGAAGTTGACATAGAAAGGGGGATGTAAGGAAATCCCTCCTTGGCATGGTTACCCCCTGACATTTTGCCTTTGCTGATGCTAAGTTATGATTTGAAAGTGTGCTGGGACCCTGCTAACCAGGCACCAGCACCAGTGTTCTTTCCCTAAACTGTACCTTTGTCTCCACAATTGGCACATCCCTGGCACTCAGGTAAGTCCCTTGTAACTGGTACCCATGGTACCAAGGGCCCTGATGCCAGGGAAGGTCTCCAAGGGCTGCAGCATGTCTTATGCCACCCTAGGGACCCCTCACTCAGCACATACACACTGCTTCACAGCTTGTGTGTGCTAGTGGGGAGAAAATGACTAAGTCGACATGGCACTCCCCTCAGAGTGCCATGCCAACCTCACACTGCCTGTGGCATAGGTAAGTCACCCCTCTAGCAGGCCTTACAGCCCTAAGGCAGGGTGCACTATACCACAGGTGAGGGCATATGTGCATGAGCACTATGCCCCTACAGTGTCTAAGCAAAACCTTAGACATTGTAAGTGCAGGGTAGCCATAAGAGTATATGGTCTGGGAGTCTTTCAAACATGAACTCCACAGCACCATAATGGCTACACTGAAAACTGGGAAGATTGGTATCAAACTTCTCAGCACAATAAATGCACACTGATGCCAGTGTGCACTTTATTGTAAAATACACCCAAAGGGCATCTTAGAGATACCCCCTGAAAACATACCCGACTTCCAGTGTGGGCTGACTAGTTTCTGCCAGCCTGCCACACACCAGACATGTTGCTGGCCACATGGGGAGAGTGCCTTTGTCACTCTGTGGCCAGGAACAAAGCCTGTACTGGGTGGAGGTGCTGCTCACCCCCCTTTGTTACAGTGCCACAGGGCATCCCAGCTAGTGGAGATGCCCGCCCCTCCGGCCACTGCCCCCACTTTTGGCAGCAAGGCTGGAGGAGATAATGAGAAAAACAAGGAGCAGTCATCCCCCCAGTCAGGACAGCCCCTAAGGTGTCCTGAGCTGAGGGGACGCTTACTTTTAGAAATCCTCCATCATGTAGAAGGAGGATTCCCCCAATAGGATTAGGGATGTGCTCCCCTCCCCACAGGGAGGAGGCACAAAGAGGGTGTAGCTACCCTCAGGACCAGTAGCCATTGGCTACTGCCCTGCCAGACCTAAACACACCCCTAAATTCAGTGTTTAGGGGCTCCCGGAACCAAAGAGGACAGATTGCTGCAACCTAAAGAAGAAGAAGGACTGCTGACCTGAAGCCCTGCAGTGAAGACGGAGACGACAACTGATTTGGCCCCAGCCCCACCGGCCTGTCTCCCTACTTCGACGAAAATGGCACCAGTGACGCATCCAACAGGGACCAGCGACCTCTGAAGCCTCAGAGGACTGCCCTGCATTTAAAGCCCTTAGAGCGATGCCTGCAGAGGAAATCCAGAGGCTCCCCCTGACCGCGACTACCTGTAACAAGGAACCCGACGCCTGGAACCAGCACTGCACCCACAGCCCCCAGGACCTGAAGGAACCGAACTCCAGTGCAGGAGCGACCCCCAGGCGACCCTCTGCCTAGCCCAGGTGGTGGCTACCCCGAGGAGCCCCCCCTGTGTCTGCCTGCCTGCATCGTTGAAGAGACCCCCAAGTCCCCCGTTGATTCCTATCTGAAACCCGACGCTTGTTTGCACTCTGCACCCGGCCGCCCCTGTGCCGCTGAGGGTGTATTTTCTGTGCCTGCTTGTGTCCCCCCCGGTGCCATACAAAACCCCCCTGGTCTGCCCTCCGAGGACGCGGGTACTTACCTGCTGGCAGACTGGAACCGGGGCACCCCTATTTCCATTGAAGCCTATGTGTTTTGGGCACCACTTTGACCTCTGCACCTGACCGGCCCTGAGCTGCTGGTATGGTAACTTTGGGGTAGCCTTGATTCCCCAACGGTGGGCTACCTTGGACCCAACTTTGAACCCTGTAAGTGTTTTACTTACCTGTAAACTTAACATTTACTGACCTCCCCCAGGAACTGTTGATTTTTGCAGTGTCCACTTTTAAAATAGCTTATTGCCATTTTTTTTCAGAACTGTTCATGTTATTGTGATTATTTAAAGTTCCTAGAATACCTGAATGAAATACCTTTGATTTGAAGTATTACGTGTAAATCTTGAACCTATGGTTCTGAAAATAAAATAAGAAAATATATTTTTCTATATAAAAACCTATTGGACTGGAGTAAGTCTTTGAGTGTGTGTTCCTCATTTATTACCTGTGTGTGTACATCAAATGCTTAACACTACCCTCTGAGAACCCTACTGCTCGACCACACTACCACAAAATAGAGCATTAGAATTATCTCTTTTTGCCACTATCTTACTTCTAAGGGGAGCCCTTGGACTCTGTGCACACTATTTCTTACTTTGAAATAGTATATACAGAGACAACGTCCTACAGGTGAGTTCTATTGCATTGACTGTTCAATGATGATGAGCAGTGTTGCAATCTGGTCTGTACAAGATCTTTGTGGAAGCAGTCTTGCTGATCTCACAACTGATCGTCCACTTGTTCCTTCATTCTGTTCAAGATGACTCTGTTGAACACTTTGCCTGGGGTTGATAGAAGAGTTATCCCTCTGTAGTTTGCACAGTAACTTAGGTCACCTTCCTTGGGGATCTTGATGGACATCTCTCCTTCCAGTCTGACACCACCTTTTTCTCTTCCCAGATCCTTCCAAAATGGAGTAGAACATGTCTATTGGTTTCTGCCTTCAGTGCCGCTGCAAGAATGCTGTTGGGTCCTGCTGCATTCCCATTTCTCAGATGTTTGATAGCTTGCTATATTTCTTCCTTAGTTGGTCTGCTGCAGTTGATTGGCAAGTCCTTGTCAGCTGGCTATATGCCTGGTGGAGACCGTGACACAGGTTGGTTCAGCAGTTCTTCAAAGTGCACCAAGTTCATTCTTGGTCTTCATTAGTCATTCCCAATTTTGACTTTCATAGGTCTTTCTGGCATGCTGTATCTGCCGTAAAGTTTCCTTGTTACATTGTAGAGTTCTTTCAGACTTTCATAGCTTGTTGCTTCCTGGGCTTTTGTGGCAAGACCATCGATGATTCTTCACTTGTCTGCTCTTAAGCACCTCTTTGCTCCTTGTTGGTTTTTGTGTATTCGCCTTGAGCTTTTGCTTTTTGTGCTGTTCGTCAGCTGGTGTTGGCTGCAGATTTCCTTTCCTTTCTCTGTGGAGAGTCTCAGTGGAGATCTATTTTCATGCTAGTGTTTCTTTGGTGAATTTCCAGATGACCTGGCCTGTTAGAAATGGGATCTCCAGTTGCCAGTGGTTTGCAGCCTGTCCAAGCAGGGGCCCTCACTCTAGTCAAGGTAAGGGAGCTACACAGCTAAGCTAACCCCTGCTCACCCCCTTGGTAGCTTGGCACGAGCAATCTGGCTTATCGCAGAGGCAATGTGTAAAGTATTTGTACACACAGTAACACAGTGAAAATACCACAAAACTACTCCACACCAGTTAGAAAAATAGCCTATATTTATCTGAGTATAACAAGACCAAAACAACAAAAACCTAATATACACAATTAAAGATATCAGTTTTTAGAAGTTTAAATGCGTCTTAGCCTGTAGAAATAAATGGTTGTATTTTTCTAGCACAAAATATCTGGGATGCATAAAAGACAAAGATGAGGCGGGCCACAGGGAGCAATGCTTTGGTTCCTCACTGTGCAAGAGAGGTAATGCATCCATTCTTTCTTCGCTGGTGAGGTGATGTGTCGGTTACTTAGTGGCAGGGGAGATGATGCGTCAATTCTTTTCTCACAGGAAAGGTGATGGATTGATAATAGAACAGGCAGTCTTGGTATCGTCCTGTGCTGTGGGGTCAATGAAAAATTGACTTACAGTGACGATGAGTGGAAAATCCAGATGCGCTGAGTTGATGGAGCCATGGTAAAACAGGCGCTGTGTCGATTTTGCAGCCGTAAGACAGGCGCTGGGTCGATTTTTCAGCCGTGGCACATCAGTGCATAGAGTTTCTCCTTCAGGTCACAGGCTTACACTTCCAATGGCACAGGGACTGGTGTTGGCACCACTTGGCAAGTCAGGGCTCTCAACAGAGATCCCAGGCAGTGGCAGATGAAGTCCTTGATGTCCCTGAGACTTTTTAACAGGAGGCAGGCTCAGTTCAAGCCCTTGGAGAACCTTGAAAAGCAGGATGTGGAAAGCAAAGTCCAGTCCTTTCACTCTGAGCACAGAAGCAGCAAGCAACAGGCCAGCACAACAAAGCAACAGGCAGAATGGAAGTCCCCTCTACAGCATCCAGCTCTTCTTCCTGGCAGAATGTCCTCAGTTCAGAAGTGTTCTAATTCTGTGGTGTCAGAGGTCCAGTACTTATACCCATTTTTCTCTTTGAAATAGGCAAACTTCAAAGTGAGGTCTTTGTAGTGCACAAACCCTACCTTCCCTGCCCTGGCCCCAAACACACTCCAGGGGGTTGAAGACTGCTCTGTGTAAGGACAGGCACAGCTCTATTCAGGTAAAAGTGTCAGCTCATTCCACCACTCTAGCTCAAGAAGACCCATCAGCCTGGTGATGAGCCATCAGGATATTCAGGGCACACCTCAGCTCCTTTTGTGTGACCGTTTAGAGTGAATGCACAAACAGCCCAACTGTCATCCTGACCCAGAAATGTATTCTACAGACAGGCAGAGGCACAGAATGGTTAAGCAAGAAACTTCCCACTTTCTAAAAGTAGTATTTTCAAACTTACGGTTCAAAAAATATTTCACCAAAAGATGATTTTTTAAATTGTGAGTTCAGAGACTCCACACTCCATATCCCCATCTGCTCCCAATGAGAAATTACACTTAAAAGGTATTTCAAGGCACTCTCCATGTTACCCTATGGGAGAGACAGGTCTTGCTTTAGTGAAAAACGAGTTTAGCTGTATTTCACTATCATGACAGGTAAAACACACCAGTACATGTCCTACTTTTCAAATAATGTGCACCCTGCCCATTGGGCTGCCGTGGGCCTACTTCAGGGGTGACTTACATGTAGTAAAAGGGAAGGTTTGGGACTGGCAAGTGGGTGCACTTTCCAGGTCGAAGTGGCAGTTTAAAACTGTACACACAGTCACTGAGGTGGCAGGTCTGAGACTTGTTTTGAGGGATACTCATGTGGGTGGCACAATCAGTGTTGGAGGTCCACTAGTAGCATTTGATGTACAGGCCCTGGGCACATCTAGGGCACTTTACTAGGAACTTACTAGTAAATCAAATATGCCAGTCATGGATAAACCAATCACCAAAACCATTTACACAGGGATCACTTGCACTCTAGCAGTGGTCAGCAGTGGTAGAGTGTCCAGAGTCCTAAAGCCAGCAAAAACGAAATTTAGCACAGGATCAAAAAACAGAAGGTCAGCACCAAAAAGTCAGGGAAATCACGCCAAGAGCTGACAGGTCTAACATGGCCCTATTCGCCCATCTGCCAATGCAAGAGAAGACCGACAAGGTGGCAGCCATATCAGCAGAACTTGGCTTCAATGTTCACAAGGGAAAAACAAAGTTACTGAAGTCTCCCACCGCCTGCACAACTGCAGTCACACTTGCAGGGAATGCACTTGAAGAGGTTGAGACTTTTACCTGGCTAGGCAGTGTCATAGACAAGCATGATGGCACATACACAAATGTCAAGACAGAGTCTGCAAAGTAAGGGCTGCCTTCATTCAGCTAAAGAAGATCTGGAGCGCCAAGGGCCTAACCCTGCAAACCAAGATCAGGCTTTTTAACACCAACTTTAAATTGGTCATTCTGTATGGAGCAGAAACTTGAAGGACAACAGTGTCCAAACCTTCATCAACATCTGCCTGAGGAAAATCCTCCAAATCGGCTGGCCAAACACAATGATCAAAAATGACATATAGCAGCAGACTTCAAACTCCCTTCTCACAAAGAAATCATGAAAAGACGCTGGGCTGCTATGGTCACACGCTTTGCAATCCCACATTAAACACCACCAGTCCGACCTGGAATTGTTGTGGGGTTATCTTAGCTCTTTGGATGAGCACATTTATTTTAGTTCTAGGCCTGTGGCCTGTGCTCTTTTACCTAGATCATTTCATTTATTTCTTTTGGTTATTTTCTCAAGGCTTCCTTTTAGCAGAGATGTTTTATTATTTTTATTAGTTGCCCTTCCAAGCACAATTTGTTATTAGTTCTTTTGTATGACATTTCATCTTGTGCTCAGCCCAAGGCTGTACAAGGCTGTACATGATTACTTACCAAGCATTGCCTTTCCAAGAGTACAATGTCTACATTGCACAGAAAAGACACATTGTCACATCAGGGCAGTTCTCAGAACAACATTTTTTATTTTAACCCGTAGAATGCCAGGGGCGAGCTGGTCTCGTCCTGGCACACTGTTCCCATGTGCCTGGGACGAGAACAGCTCATCCTGCACACGGCCCAAGGGGGAGCGCAAGTGCTCCCCCTGTGGGCTCCCTCCCACACACCCCATTCTGGGATGGAAGGGGAATCAGTTCCCCTTCCACCCACCACCCCTTCAGTGACGTCTGATGACATCAGCGCGCAAATCGCATGCTGACCTCATCAGAGGTCACCTCCGCCCCAGAAGAGAAATGCAAAAGCATTTCTCTTCCGAGCGGGAGGTGGGGCAGGAGAGACATGAAAGGAAAGGAAAGACCTTTCCTTTCATGTCTCTGCAAGCATTTCTGCTGCCCGATCGCGGGTGGGCAATTAGGCCGGTCTGCCCCGGGGGGGGCAGAAACCAGTAGACACCAGGGAATCTTTTCCTATGCCTTCGCATAAGGGGAGCGGCTCCTTGGCAAGGACCGCTCCCCGGGAGGGCAAAATATTTTTAGGCCTTTTCCGCCCCCTGGAGGCAGATCAGCCTAATTTAATTGAGCCGATCTGCCCCCATGGTGGCAGAAACCGCTAGACACCAGGACCAATTTTTTTTTTATTTACTTTATGTTTTTATGTATGGGGAGTGACCCCTTAGGCAAGGGTCGCTCCCCTGGGGGCAAATTGTATTTAGGCCATTTCTTCCCCCATTGTGGGTAGATCGGCCTATTTTTGTTAGGCCAATCTGCCCCCAAGGGGTGCACAAACCACTAGACACCAGGGATAGGTGTGTGTGTATGTGTGTGTTTTGTTTGAGGGGGCAGCCCATTGGGCAAGGGTCGCTCCCCATGGGGGCACATTACTGTTGGCTATATCTGCCCCCCTTGGGGGCAGATCAGCCTATTTCTGGAAGGCCAATCTTCCCCCAAGGGGGGCAGATAGCCCACCAGACACTGGGGAAGATTTTTTTAAAAAAATAAGAGGGTTTGGGGTATGGCCATACCCCCACCCCAAATAAATCGGGCCAAAGTTGTTCTGCCCACCAGTGGGCAGATTGGGCAATTACCCTTGATCCACTTCCCGGGGGGGCAGAAAGTCTACTAGATGCCAGGGAATAAAAAAATAAATAGTGGGGTGGTGGCTACCAACCAGTATTGGCCTCGTTTTGCCCCCACCCCAAATGAAAGGGGTAACAGTCTTTCAGCTCTCCCCTGCACACTAAAACATCTTATCCCATGGCAAGCAAGAGGACATTTGATTATTTTGGGTTACACTTGGGCCATGAGAGCTTGGCTAACTCTCAAAATCGTCCCACTTGGAATGGTGAGAGCTGCACTTTTTTGCTTTGGGACGCTGCCATGTAGAAAAATCCACAAAACCTAGATACATCTGAAAGCTAAACATCTGGTTGATTCCAGGGTAGTGTGCTTCACATGCACCCTGCACCATTTTCTTAAACACAATGCCCTGCAAACCTCCAACTTTACTGGAAATCACACATTTTTCCCACATTTTTGTGATGGAACCTTCCGGAATCTGCAGGAATCCACAAAATTCCTACCACCCAACGTTGTCTCATCTACATCAATAAAAATTCTGCTGCAATTGTCAGCCTTAAAATGTTTTTTTTCAAACTGCCCTTTTGGACCCGCTTTGGTTCCCCCTCAATTTCGACATGCGTTTGGCTCTTACCTGTCACAGGCACTTGGCCCACCTACACAAGTGAGGTATTATTTTTACCGGGAGACTGAGGGGACCGTTG
The DNA here is from genome assembly GCF_031143425.1 of Pleurodeles waltl. NCBI lineage: Eukaryota > Metazoa > Chordata > Amphibia > Caudata > Salamandridae > Pleurodeles > Pleurodeles waltl. The sequence goes on along the minus strand of NC_090436.1, from coordinate 793,406,598 downwards.
CGTGGTAGGAACTTTGTCCCAGTGCAGTGATCCCACAAAGAAATGTAGGAAAAATGTAATTCTTTTAGCTAAATTTGAGGTTTGCTGAGGATTCTAGGTTAGAAAACATTTGGAGATCCACGCAAGTCACACCTCCCTGGACTCCCTCGGGTGTCTAGTTTTCAGAAATGTCTGGGTTTGGGAGGTTTCCCTAAATGGCTGCTGAGCCCAGGACCAAAAACGCAGGTGACCCCCGCAAAAAAAGGTAGATTTGTATTTGATCATTTTGATGTGTCCAGATAGTGTTTTGGGGCATTTCCTGTCGTGAGCACTAGGCCTACCCACACAAGTGAGGTACAATTTTCATCGGGCGACTTGGGGGAACGCTGGGTGGATGAACATTTGTGGCTCCTCCCGGATTCCAGAACTTTCTCTCACCGAAATGTGAGGAAAAAGTGTGTTTTTGGCCAGAGTTTGAGGTTTGCAAAGGGTTCTGGGTAACAGAACCTGGTGAGAGCCCCACAAGCCACCCCATCTTGGATTCCCCTAGGTGTCTTGTTTTTAAAAATGAGCAGGTTTGCTAGGTTTTCCTAGGTGTCGGCTGAGCTAGAGGCCAAAATCCACAGCTAGGCATTTTGCAAAAAACAGGTCTGCTTTCTTTGGGAAAATGTGATGTGTCCATGTTGTGTTTTGGGGCATTTCCTGCTGCAGGCGCTAGGCCTACCTACACAAGCGAGGTACCATTTTTATTGCGAGACTTGGGGGAACGCGGGGTGTATGGAAATTTGTGGCTTCTCTCAGATTCCAGAACTTTCTGTCACCGAAATGTGAGGAAAAGGTGTTTTTTGGCCAAATTGTGAGGTTTGCAAAGGATTCTGGGTAACAGAACCTGGTGAGAGCCCCACAAGTCACCCCATTCTTGCATTCCCCTAGGTGTCTAGTTTTAGAAAATGCACAGGTTTGCTAGGTTTCCCTAGGTTCCGGTTGAGCTAGAGGCCAAAATCCACAGCTATGCACTTTGAAAAAAACAGCTCTGTTTTCTTTGGGAAAATGTGAGGTGTCCACGTTGTGTTTTGGGGCATTTCCTGTCGTGGCTGCTAGGTCTACCCACACAAGTGAGGTACCATTTTTATCAGGAGGCTTGGGGAAACGCTGGGTGGAAGGCCAAATTTTGAGGTTTGCAAAGGATTCTGGGTAGCAGAACCTGGTGAGAGCCCCACAAGTCACCCATTCTTGGATTCCCCTAGGTGTTTAGTTTTCGAAAATGTACAGGTTTGGTAGGTTTCCCTAGGTGCTGGCTGAGCTAGAGGCCAAAATCTACAGCTAGGCACTTTGCAAAAAACACGTCAGATTTAAATGTAAAAATGTGATGTGTCCATGTTGCGTTTTCTGTCGCGAGCATTAGGCCTACACACGCAAGTAAGGTACCATTTTTATCGTAAGACTTGGGGGAACACAGAATAGCAAAACATGTGTTATTGCCCCTTGTCTTTTTCTACATTTTTTCCTTCCAAATGTAAGTGTGTAAAAAAGATGTCTATTTGAGAAATGCCCTGTAATTTACATACTAGTAGGGGCACCCCAGAATTCAGAGATGTGCAAATAACCACTGCTCCTCAACACTGTATCTTGTGCCCATTTTGGAAATACAAAGGTTTTCTTGATATCTATTTTTCACTCTTTTTTTTTCAGCAAATGAATTGCTGTATACCCGGTATAGAATGAAAACCCATGCAAGATGCATCTCATTTATTGGCTCTGGGCACCTAGGGTTCTTGATGAACCTACAAGCCCTATACATCCCGCAACAAGAAGAGTCCAGCAGACGTAACGGTATATTGCTTTCTAAAATCTGACATCACAGGAAAAAGTTACAGAGTAAAACGTGGAGAAAAATCTCAGTTTTTTACCTCAATTTCAATATTTCTTTTGTTTCAGTTGTTATTTTCTGTAGGAAACCCTTGTAGGATCTACACAAATTACCCCTTGCTGAATTCAGAATGTTGTCTACTTTTCAGAAATGTTTAGGGTTCTGGGATCCAGCATTGGTTTCATACCCATTTCTGTCACTAAATGGAAGGAAGCTGAAAGCACAAAAAATAGTAAAAATGGGGTATGTCACAGTAAAATGCCAAAATTGTGTTGAAAAATTGAGTTTTCTGATTCAAGTCTGCCTGTTCCTGAAAGCTAGGAAGATGGTGACTTTAGCACCACAAACCCTTTGTTGATGCCATTGTCAGGGAAAAAACACAAGCCTTCTTCTGCAGCCCTTTTCCCCATTATCGTTTTTTTTTTTTTATTAAATTTTTGCTGTATTTTGGCTAATTTCTTGGTCTCCTTCAGGGGAACCCACAATGTCTGGATACCTCTAGAATCCCTAGGATGTTGGAAAAAAGGACACAAATTTGGCCTTGGTAGCTTTAGCGGACAAAAATTTATGAGGGCCTAAGCGCGAACAGCCCCAAAGAGACAAAAAAAGGCCTGGCACCTGAGGGGGAAAAGGCCTGGCAGCAAAGGGGTTAAAACATGGGTACTCACAAACTTTTTCTCGGGGGCCAAAATTGCAGTATGGTTTGCGGCCGAGGGCCGCACTGAAGTGACAGCGGGGCGGGGGCGGGGCTTAGAGGGGGCGGGGCTTAGAGGGGGAACAACCACCCGCCCCCTTTTTCAAAACATTGTAACACACACAGCGCCATCTGCACACAGCGCCATCAGCACTCACCCCTACCCCAGTAACACACACAGCGCCATCTGCTCTCACCCCTACCCCAGTAACACACACAGCGCCATCTGCACACAGCGCCATCAGCACTCACCCCTACCCCAGTAACACACACAGCGCCATCTGCACACAGCGCCATCTGCTCTCACCCCTACCCCAGTAACACACACACAGCGCACACACACAGCGCCATCAGCACTCACCCCTACCCCAGTAACACACACAGTGCCATCTGCACACAGCGCCATCTGCTCTCACCCCTACCCCAGTAACACACACAGCGCCATCTGCACACACCCCTACCCCAGTAACACACACACAGCGCACACACACAGCGCCATCTGCTCTCACCCCTACCCCAGTAACACACACAGCGCCATCTGCACACAGCGCCAACAGCTTGACACAAATGTCAGTCAGCACCTATGTTCCTTAACTAATGTTATGCTTAATTTATTAATTTCATGATTTTGAACTCCTAGGAGGTCCACATTAAAAACAAACGAGAAATGAGATCACAATGAGGAAAATCAATAACGGACGAGACAAGATACAATAAAATGTAAGAATTATTACAAAGTGCAACACTATTAAAACTTCAAATATTCACTAAAATGGTCAATATACATTTAAAAATGCTCTAAATAAGTTAAAAATCTGAAATCAAACCATTTCATTTGGGTTGTTATATAGCCACGTTACTCAAAGTACGGCTCGCGGGCCGCCAAGGTAGGTCCGTGGGGCCGCTGGCGGCCCGCGGGCCGTACTTTGAGTAACGTCGGGTTAAAACAACACACTGCCCCAAACTAAGTTAGAGGGCACATTCCAGTTAGCCATCTTATGATGTACCTTGTCATCACAGCTCTGCTGAACTTGGACTCATTGTTCCATCTACTTGGGAGGACTGCCAGCAGACCCACAGGCACCCCCTTTTTGTTACTCAGGTATGGGATGGGGTTTCCTTGCAGAGACTAGTATGGGCAGATTAGGGCTAACACTGCTTTCGCTCTCATGTAGATTTTAGTAGTGCAGGTAGGGAGTTTGTGTGCTTCATCCTACCAAGGATTGGGTGAGTGGATGCCTTTCTCCACTGGTTCTTGAGGGGGCTTTGTGCCCAGTGATGCTGCACCTGGGGTGTGGCAGTTAACATCCTCTCACCTGGGTGTCTGAGCCACGAGATGTACATGGAACAGGTAGCATGATACTCCATGGGGGCAGAGCCACACTCCATCCTGCGGTGACTTAGGCTGCCAACTGCAGGTCGTGCCAATGCTGGTGCCTCAAGTGGCGTGTCCAGGGTCTAGGACGTCACCTGCAGGCTCGGACAGCTGCCCACTGGTGATGCTGCTGACGTATGATATAGTGGTATCGGCTGGGCACGTGGCGGTGCAGATGGTGGTGCAGGTGGCGGTGGCTGCGGCGGTGGCTGCGGGGGAGATGCTGCCGGTGCTGGCCATGGTGCAGGTGTCTGTTGTGGTGGAGGGAGACACCATACCGTCTCCAGCAGCCTTGGATGGCTGATCCTTGGGGAGGATGCTACAGACTGACGTTGTGGCAGCAGCGGTGCAGGTGGCGGTGCAGGTGGCGGTGCAGGTGACAGTCGTTGCGGCAGTGGTGACTGTAGTACAGGTCGCTGGCATCCCTGAGGAAATGGTGGTCACAGCCCTCACCAGGAGGCATCGTGCCCTGAGGTTTCTTGCCCTTTGTCTTGTGTCCCTTCCCCACCTTGGCAGTCGCAGCTGGGACCTTGGCACTGTCCTCTCTGTGTTTGGGTGAGGCCTTGCTGGGTGGGTGGTGCGACTTTCCCCTGCTGGAAGCCGGCCCCTTTTTGACCTTGGCAGGTGGCGGAATCGGGTGGTCCTTCACATCTGTAGGAGGCACACTGGCAGCTCTAACGGGTGCCCCCTTCGATCCACCCTGACTTCGACGGATCACAGCAGATGCAGATGTAGTGGCTGAGGTGCTGATCTGGGATCTAGACATCCTGTCCCTAGAGGACGGGCGCGGGGGAGGTGTAGGGAAGAGGTTCAAGTTAGCTAGGAAAAGCTTTTTAGACACACTGGGACGGGAAGATGGAGGGGGTGTGGGAGTGGAGGAAGAGGTAGTGGTTGTAGGAGGTGTACGTCTGATGAGTTTGGGTGAAGTTGCATGGGCTGGAGGCTGTTGTGAGGTGGATGGCTGTTGAGTGGGTGTGTGCCTGCGTTTGTGTACTTTGGGAGGAGGGCTCACAGACACACTGGGAGAGGACACAGGGGACGTGTGAATGGTAGTGGGGGTGGCGATTGCACGTGAGCAGTGTGTTGTGATGGGCGTGCTGGTGATGGAGGCAGTGGCTGATGATGTGGTGCATGCAGGTGTGAGTGGAGACGAGACTGGGAGGGAGGTGGAGGACGTGGAGGAGGGGGACACAGTGGAGGAAGTGGATGTTGGTATGTGTGCATGGGTATGGTGCTTGTGTGAGTGCCTGTGTGATGTGTGGTGCTTATGTTTTCCTGAGCCACTTATGCTTGTTGATGTGTGTGCATGCTGGTCTGAAGGTGTGCTTGGGATAGGCTGAGGTAGAGGGGATTGGATCTGGGTAGTGGAAGTTGGAGGGGGGAGGCTTGACACAGGGACAATGGCTGCCATCAGTGCTGAGGACAGAGCCTGAAATGCTCTCTGTTGGGCCAGAATGAATGCCCTCCAGGTATGCATTTGTTTGCTGCAAATGCCTCTCGACACCTTGGATGGCATTCAGAATGGTTGACTGCCCAACAGTGAGGGATCTCAGGAGGTCAATAGCCTCCTCACTGAGGGCAGCAGGGCTGACTGGGGCAGGGCCTGAGGCGTCTGGGGCGAAGGAGATGCCCACCCTCCTGGGTGAGTGGGTACGGGAAACACGCTGAGGGGCTGCTGAGAGGGCGGTGCTGGTAGGGGGGTGGCAGCTGTACCTGTATTTGGGGTGGGCACAGAGGTGTCCGCCACTGCCAGGGAGCTTCCATCAGAGGAGGAGGCGCTGGTATACCCTCCTGTCCCCGTCGTGAAGCTCCCCTCACTCTCTGTCCCACTGGTGCCTTCACCCTCCGTGGATTCACCCTCATGGGCCACGTGGGAAGCGGCTCCCTCCGTCGCTGGTGCCTCTGCTCCTCTGCCAGATGATGCTAATGCACACAAGGACAGGCTGACAAAACAAGAAGGGGGAAAAGACAGAGGACACACATGGTCAATGCCAGCAACACCAGTACCGTTGGCGGACACAACACACACTGAGCTGCCCTGTGCACTAGGCCTTGCCCAACCGGTCACTATGGTAGTCACTACCCCATGGGGTACAATGCCTAATGCCAACACATGCACACCTGACACCCACAGGACCCTGCACACTAGTAGCTGTCCAATTCTACCATTGGGGTAGGGGAGCTTCTGAGCCTGCAAACAAGGTACCTACCCTGGCATGACCGCCCTGGCCTAGGGGCACCCACAGCTCACACCCCCCACCCAGATCCCTCATAAACTGCACAGAGTCAGCTTTGTGACACTGTACTCACCCCCTTGTGGCTGCTGTGATGCCCTCAAGTGCCCATCCAACTCCAGATAGGCCACCGCCAGGATGCAGAACATCAGGGGGGTCATGATGCGACGGGCACCCCTTCCACGTTGGGAGGCCAGCCCCAGCTGGACCTCCACCGTCGTCTTTCTCCAGCGGCGCAGGTCCTCCCATCTCTTGCGGCAGTGGGTGCTCCGTCTGTGATAGACCCCCCAGGGTCTGCACTTCCTTGGCGATGGCACGCCAAATACCCTTCTTCTGGTGGGCGCTGACCTAGAGGGAAAGTACAGGAGGAAAGGAAATTACTCACCCGTCCGGACCGTCATACTCATTGCCCACCAGTTCCCACCCATGCCCTGACGCACATACACTGACCATCCTCACATGCAGCACTCAGCCCCCCCCCAACATGTGACTTACATCCACACCACTCCAAACAGGCATTGCCCACGCATCATGCACACAGTGTACTCACCTGTTTGTCTGGAGGACCATAGAGTAGCGTGTACTGGGGGAGGACCCCATCCACCAGTTTGTCCAACTCCTTTGCAGTGAAGGCATGGGCACTTTCCCCAGACACTGTAGCCACTGTCGCTTCCAGACTCAGGTCACAGCAGAACTTGCAGTGTAGGTCTCCTGTTGATGGTCAGGTGTCAAGTGAGTGAACAGATAGAAAATGGCGGTCAAGTCCACGGAGGTGCGTACCGTCACCGCAGGCGTACATGGCCATTGGCTCCTGGAACCCATAAGGCCCAATGATAACCAATGCTGAGTTTTCATCCTCCTACCGCGACGCTGCACAATGCCAGCGCATTATTGTCTCATTTACCCTTGTCCCTCCTCACAAGTCAGGCAGCCACCATTTCAGGGGTGCACATGGCATGGCACCTAACTGTGTCACAGACCATATTGGCACATATACGGACTAACTATTTCACACACGGATTTACTAACATTACTGCAGACACAGTTGTGCTACCTATGTGGTAAATTACCCTCTGCTCACCATTCCCCTCCATAGGCTACAACCGCTGGGGCAGATGATGAGATGGTGAAATCCTCAGGTGTACAGACCCCTGGTGGACCTGTCGACAATGGAAGACAGACACATCATAATCACATACAGACTTGATCGTGCCACAATGCAAGAACTGTGTACCCAATTGGAGCCAGACCTGATGTCATCTATCCGCCAGCCCACAGGTATACCCCCTCTAGTGCAGGTCCTGTCAGTGCTCCATTTCCTGGCAAGTGGCTCCTTTCAAACTACAGTGGCCATGGCATCTGGGATGCCTCAGCCAATGTTTTCTAACGTGTTGACCAGAGTTTTGTCTGCCCTGCTGAAACACATGGGCAGCTACATCATGTTCCCTCAGGTGGAGGATTTGGCCACAGTGAAAGCTGACTTCTATGCCCTGGGACATATCCCCAACATCATTGGTGCCATTGATGGTACACATGTGGCATTTGTCCCCCCGCAGAAATGAACAAGTGTACAGAAATAGAAAAAGCTACCTTTCGATGAATGTGCAAATGGTGTGTTTGGCGGACCAGTGCATCTCCCATGTGAATGCCAAGTATCCTGGCTCTGTGCATGACGCCTATATCTTGCGGAATAGCAGTATCCCTTATGTGATGGGCCAGCTCCAAAGCCACCTGGTGTGGCTAATAGGTGAGCCCAAGGTCCCCACACAGTAAGAGTAGGTGTCTGGGTATGGGGTAGTCCCTAAGGGTTAGTGTGTGTCTAACAGGTATCCCTCGAAATTTGCAGGTGACTCTGGTTACCACAACCTCTCATGGCTACTGACCCCAGTGAGGAATGCCAGGACAAGGGCAGAGGACTGCTACAATGAGGCACATGGCCAAACTAGGCGTATTATTGAGAGGCTGTTCGGCCTCCTGAAGGCCAGATTCCGGTGCCTCCTTCTAACAGGTGGCTTCCTATACTACTCACCGAAGAAGGTGTGCCAGATAATCGTGGCATGCTGTATGTTGCACAACCTGGCATTGAGACGCCAAGTGCCTTTTCTGCTGGAGGATGAGCCTGGTGATGGTCTTGTGGCAGCGGTGGAGCCTGTGGACAGTGAGGAAGAGGAGGCAGAGGAAGAAGATATTGACAACAGAACGAACATCATCATGCAGTACTTCCAGTGACACACAGGTAAGAGACTGTAACTCCTCCTCACATTTCAGTATACTTTAGGACATTGTACATGTCAGCCTCTTAACCTCTATCTATGGACACTGACTGTTCCCTTTGGATTTCCTTACTGCTGCCCAACACCTGTCATACATTGGTATGAGTAAATGCACATTTACATTGCTATTTGTTGCTAATGTTGTAATAATACATTTGTGAAAGATCAGACTGACTCCAGATTGGTTTTTGATTAAAGGGTGTTTATTTAGGTGCTAATGGGTATAGGGGTATGTGCAAGGGGCTGGGGTGATGGTGGAGGAAGGTCAAAGGTAGAGTCCAGTCTATTTGTATCACAGGTGGATTGTCCAATGGGGCTTAAGAAGGGGAGTAATGGCAGTTCAAGTTGGACAGGACGACATAGTGGGACAGAAGGGTGACAATCAGGAGAGTCTTATTTCCTGGCGGGGGTCTTGGCAATGTTCTCTGTCTTCTGCCTGGATCGCAGGGACTGTTTGCGGGATGGTTCTCCTTCTGCAGGGGGTGGGGTGCTGGTGGCCTGTTGTTCCTGTGACTGGTCCTCCTGTCCACTACCGCCGGCAGAGGTGGAAGGCTGTTCCTCGGTTTGGCTAGTGTCAGGGGCCCTTTGTTGAGCCACTGCCTCCCTCATGGTCTTGCCCATATCAGCCAGCACCCCTGCTATGGTGACCAGGATGGTGTAGATTTTAGTGAGGTCATCCCTGATCCACATGTATTGTCCCTCCTGCAGCCACTGGGTCTCCTGAAACTTGGTCAGTACCGTGCCCATGGTCTCCTGGGAATGGCGGTATGCTCCCATGATGTTGGAGAGTGCGTCGTGGAGAGTGGGTTCCTGGGCCTGTCCTCCCCCTGTCGCACAGCCGTCCTCCCAGCTTCCCTGTTGTCCTGTGCCTCTGTCCCCTGAACCGTGTGCCCACTGACCCCAGGTCCCTGATCATCCTGGGTTAGTGGGGTTGCCTGGGGTCCCTGTAGTGGTGGACACACTGCTGATTGACGTGACTTGGGGACAGTGGCATGGGCCCGCAGGGTGGGTGCTGTGCTGGTGTTTCCTGAGGGGGTAGGTTCTGTGGTGGTTTGGAACTGTGGCAGGGGAACTGACTGTCCAGAGGTCCCAGATGGGCCAGCCTGGTGATCCGGATCCAGGCGTGCAGAGCTGCTGCCATCACTGTGGGCCTCTTCTGTGGGGGGACTGGATATGGCTGGCACCTCCTGTCTGGTGACATTGGGTAGGGGTCCTGTTGGGATGCAAATACATTGTTATTGTATCTGTGTGTGCCATCTTGTGCAATTGGTATGTTTCCCTGTATAAATGTGCTTGCACTGTCACCTTGGCCTTCAGTGATTGGTGATTATGTGGGCTGGGTGAGTCTATCGAGTGGCATGCTGTGGTGATGGGTGTCCATGCAGGACTCTGATGGGTGTTCTTGCATTGGTGTTGCATGCAGGGCTTGGTATTGGGAAGGGTGGGTTGTGATAGTGGGGTATATGTGAGGTGTTGGAGTGATGGGGGTGAGGGTAGGGGTGGGAGTTTGTGATGGCATGCAGGTAGGGTGGGGGGGATAAAGTAGTGAAGATTTGCCTTACCAGAGTCCAGTCCTCCTGCTACTCCTGCGAGGCCCTCAGGATGCATGATCACCAAGACTTGCTCCTCCCATGTTGTTTTTTGTGGGGGAGAAGGAAGGGGTCCACCGCCAGTCCTCTGTACAGTTATCTGGTGTCTTGAAACCACGGAACATACCGTCCCCCGTAGGTCGTTCCACCTCTTCCTGATGTCATCCCATGGTAATAGAGAAACTAGTACACCCTGAACAACACCTACTTGGTCACCAGTAGGTCGTTCCACCTCTTCCTGATGTCATCCCTGGTTTTTGGATGCTGTCCCACGGCGTTTACCCTGTTGACGATTCGCTGCCATATCTATTCCTCCTTGAAATGAAGGTCTGCTGCACCTGTGATCCGAATAGCTGTGGCTCTACCCGGATGATTTCCTCCACCATGACCCTTAGCTCCTCCTCAGAAAACCTGGGGTGTCTTTGAGGTGCCATGATGTGGTGTGAGTGATGTGTGAGGTGATGTGTGGGGTGCTGTGTTGTGATGTATTATGTGATGTGCGTGGATGGTGGATGTGTGATGGTGTTCTTTGCTTTTCTCTCTCTCTGCTTGTTCAAATTTGTTCATTGAAAGGGATGTTAGTAATGTGGGTGTGTGTTTTATAGTGGTGTGAGTGTGTGGGTGTGGTGTGTGTATATGTGTCAGGTGTGTGTAGATGGAATTGTCCAATGTGGTGGTGTTTTGTAAATGTGTGTGTATTTTGAGCGCATCGGTGTGTACCACCAATGGTGTACCCCGGTTGTAAGACCGCCGCAGTGATTCGTATGTCGTGATACTGTGGGCATATTCCTGTTGGTGTGACAGGGGTTTTGCTATTGTCAGTTTATCACTGACCTTTGGTGTGGCGGACTTGTGTGGGTGTCTGTATAGTGGCGGATTTCTCTGTATGGGTCATCGTACCCGTAGCGGAATACCGCCACGGTCACGGTATGTTGCCGGCCGTTGGCACGGCGGTAAGTGGGATTTACCGCCAGGGTTGTAATGAGGGCCTCCACGCCAGTTTAGACAAATAGAGATTATTTATCTGAGTTGGATGAGACCAAAACTATAAAAATCCAATCAGTACGACAAGAATGAATCACTTTCCAAGATATCAAGTGCAGTGCTTTCAACGGGACTCACCTTCGAGTCTTTACAGTAATTTGGGTGAAAGTCTTAAATGTTTCTGTCTTAGAAGTAAGTCAATTATAGCCCCACAACAGATATGAGTGAAGTGTAGGTTCCCTTCGTGATGAGGAACAGTGTCAGGACAGCCTGGGTCCAAGTTAAGCAAGTATTTCCACCGCCGCAGCTGTGGACTGGGACACATGAAGTACCTGGTTAGATGTCGGTGTCACCACTGAGAGCAGAGTCAGGCTTGGATGAGGCTCATAGGGTAGATGAAGTGTAGGTGCGTACAGTGCATCACAGTTGTCTAGGCAACTGGGTGGAGCCCCTCCGGCAACAGCGCCCGTGGAGATCAGCAAAGGTGCGTCCAGGGCGTCAGAGTTGTTCTCAGTGGCCGGACGGTATTGTTGGTGGCAGTTTGTAGTGAAACGCCACACTCATCAGGATGATCATAAAAAAGGACCATTACGCTTCTACTGAAGAGGTTCAGAAAAGTAGCTATGCATGGCACTCTGGCTCCATCTGATCAGTCAGGAATGCTCTCCTGAATCAGAGAGCAAGTATTTGATGAACGGTGCAGCAAGTTCGGGTTAAGCTGTTCATGAGGTCTTTGATGGCCCTGAGACCTTAGAGAAGAACAGTGGGCAATGCAGCAAGCCCATGGAGTTACTCTGGGGTAGTATTAGTTCCTTTTGGGAAGGCAGAGATCAGCATGCCTCAGTGTAGCTCAGAAAAGCAGGGCAGCAGTTCCTGGGGACAGTCAGGCACAGCTAGGTGGCAATCCGTTCAGCACAGCAGCCTTTACTCCAGCAAGGTTTCCTTCAGATCCAGAAGTGTACTGATTTCACTGAGGCAGAACCCCTACTATTTCTGTCCACTTTCCTGCTTCCTTCCCACTCTCCAAGTGGTTCTAGTCCTTTGATCATGTTGTCAAATACATTGGTGTTTGAGAAGAAGTCCCAGTTGAAGTTTCATTGTACTTATATCATCCCAATATGGAGAGGAGGCCTGCAAAGCAAACATTGGCAATGTCACAATGGCTGGCTTGTAACTGAAAGTGTCTCTTGATTATGTGGTGAGTTTAGGCACTCGATAGGTCATAATGCAGTATGCTACTCATTCTTGCACTCATGCATCCATTCATCCACCTACTGATTCAAGGTGTTGTATTCACTGACTTATCCATTCTCAGAAAAACACACACAGAAGATAAATTATCAGAATAAAAGGAGAAAAAGAAAACATGTCATTACTTGCAGCAGGTATGTGTTTGTGATAAAAAAAAAGTTACAAAATCAGCTTGTGGCCATTATGAAATGGTACTAAGATTGTATTGTGGATAGAGTAATTTTGTTAAAGTTCCAATGAGGCAGCCACATTTAAACGCATCATTTTGGACATTTTGGAGCAGCAGTTAAACAACACACAATACCATTCCAAGATGGACACTCTAATTTTCGGGCTGATGTGCACCTGTGATGAAGCAAAATGTCATGACTCACTGGGCATTAGATTGAACAGCTGAAGTGGTCTGATCCATTTTCCTGTCCTGTATGCTGTCATGGGAAGAAGCAGAAAGTGAAAGACACTTGAACAAAACAACAGCAGAAGGGTCCCTTCCTTATGTTTATGTCTACATGTATGTGTGTATGTATGCATACATGTATGTATAGTATATTATTTTATGAATCATTTTAATCCACAAGTAGGAGTTGGCAGTATTTGTGCAATTTGCTGTAGCATAATGACATAAAATTGCTGCAAACTTACATGAGATTATGCTCAGTTATGCAAGGAGTTTAGCCCTAAATTTAACAAATATTCGTAGCACAAAAATGCACCTTTGCATCCAAAATAAATCAGAGGATGTATTTTGTTGTAAGAAAATAGCACTAAATGCAACATAACACAAACAGCATCAGCTGCTTGCACTCTGTTCCTATCTTCTTGGGTAGGCATTTTTGCCCCAAATTACTCTAAGTTATGCGAACGGGCATAATTGCACTAATTTTGGTAATTTCTAGTCACAAGAGTAACTACTGTCATTAGTTCTTCTTAATTACAATTTCACACAGACCTAATTACAAAACTCTTGTAGACACCCGAACCTGTTGGGTCCACCTAGGAGGGTGTAACAATGATTATTACAGTGCACATCTTCTACACCCAGGATTTACCAGATGGGGTGTCCACCATCAAATCTCTTGCCTATTGTAATTTGTGAAATTCAATGTAACTAACTATAATTCTAAAACTTTTAGCTGAGTGTATAACTATTATCCCTTTCCCTTAAAGGCCTATTACCATTAACATATACTTTTCACAATAAATAAGTGAGGCCTGCTTCCTGTGTTGTAATTTTTCATAACTAACATATCAGATTTATGGCACCTGTCATAACGTTTTCAAATGAAGCAATGAAGCCGCTAGTGTTTATTATAATCTCGATACCTTCACCAACTCAGGCCCACTGAATTAAGTGCAAGATTTCCCAAAATGCAACCACTGAGCTTACACCCATAAATGTAGAAATATGTACAAAATTGCAATCGTCAACATAACATAAAAGTCCTCCTATAAAGGTCTATCAAGGTTTAGTACAGTGCAAACCTTTTTCTTCAGTTATTGTCAGAAGACTAACCAACACCAAACTCCTTGACTATTACATTAACCTATTAGATTTTGTGGCACAAAATACCTGTATGCAGCCTTTAACACAGTGTAATACTAATATACACTGACTACGCTGCACTGTTAAGCCAAATCTAAAGCACAATCTTGGTGGGGAAACGTTCTCTTGGAACTCAAGCTTTTCTTTATACAGTAACAAGGAACCAAACTCCAACTTTGCCCAACCATCAAACAATGTCAACATTTCTTATGTCTGCTCGTTTATGAGTGACTTAGGAGGAGAGACTTAGGGCCAGATGTAGCAAACTTTTGCGAGTCGCAAATGGCCCGAATCGCAATTTGCGGCCCCGCAAAATCGGAAATGGGATGCAAAAATTCCATTTCCGAATCGCAAATTGCGACGCGAGCCATTACCGACTCGCAAAAATAGCGACCCTATTTTGTGACCCGCAAATAGGAAGTCGCAATTTGCGAGTCGCAAACCATATGAAATAGCCACTCGCAAATTGCGACTAGTCTCAAAAAGTCCTTTTTGCACTTCCAATTTACCACTAACTCAGAGCAGGTGGTAACCATAACCAAAGTATAAAAGGGGACCCAGAAGGCACCTGGGCCACTCAAGATGGCGGAGATATATGTGATAGCAAGGAGGAGGAGAGCCCACGCTGCACAGCAGATGAGGAGGAGGAGCCAGAGACAGGAGAAGATATACAGAACCAGACAGACACTTTTCCAACAAACTAAGGAGGAGATATATGATAAATACAGACTTAGCAGTGCAGCAATACTAGATTTAATAGATCTACTCAATCCGCAGCTTCATCGCCAGACTGTGCGCGGCAGCGCCATCCCCACACATGTGCAAGTGCTATGCTCACTGCACCTCTTGGCCTCGGGTAGCTATCAGGGGGTCATTGCCGTGGCAGGTGGGGTATCTCAAAGTGCACTCTCACGGTTCTTCAGATCATTCCTAGATGCCATACTCACACACATGTCCAGATACATATACCTACCCAGGAATGAGGCAGAAATCAACAGCACCAAGTTGGAATTCTACAGGATTTCCAACTTCCCGCATGTAATAGGGTGTGTAGATGGGACACATATACAAATATGCTCTCCTGCAAATCTGGAATATCTGTTCCGCAACCGGAAGTGTACCCACTCACTGAACATCCAGGTGGTATGTGACGCCCATAATGTTATAACTGACATGGTAGCCAAATTTCCAGGGAGTACATATGACTCTTACATCTTCAGGCACAGTAGGATACACCAACACCTAGAACATGGGGAGTTTGGAGACGGATATCTCCAAGGTATAGCTTAATACACCTTGAAGACATACACACAGGTCAATGTGGAACCCATCCATGCCCTGCTAACATTGTTCATTTTTGCCAAACAGGTGACAGTGCATATGCGCTACGACCATGGATACTTACCCCGTACTTAACACCCAGCAATGAGACTGAGAGGCGATACAACAGTGCCCATAGGAGGACCCGAAATGTTATAGAGAGGACCTTTGGACTGTTGAAGGCAAGATTCCGATGCCTCCACAGAAGTGGAGGTGCCCTCCAGTATGCCCCATTAACAGCATTCAAGATCGTTGGCGCATGCGCTATACTGCACAACATTGCCACCAGACGTGGGCTACATCTCACCCCAGAAGACCCAGATTCAGAGGATGACGATCAAGAGCTGCCACATCGCCATCATGGGGATAGAAGCATTGCAAATCAAGGCAGACAGAGACGGGACCACATTTCAAACCAATACTTTGGAAGGTACGTGCTAACTGTCACCACACACACAAATGTCACACACAAAGAGCCCAGGTGTGAAGTGGAACAAACAAGAACTTTAATGATGTGAACCAATAAACTATTTACAGAAACTACTGATCAGGGGCTGTAAAAGTCCACCTGCTATGAGGACACATTAGCCTCATGTGCCTCCATTGTATGTCAGTGTGTAGCTCACACCCTATGCCGTGCTCGCCCAGCATGGCTGGTTCCTGGAGCGTCTGCAGTGCCCTGCCATGCCCTTCCACTACGCAACACCCTGGTGTCTGTGGCAGATGCACTACTTATCGTAGAGCCCTCCTCACTGTCTAGCGGCGTGTCTGCCGCGTCCCTAGCCACCTGTTGTGCCTCCATCATGTCGACTGCGTGGCTAATGCATCCCAGCCCACGAGCCACATCGCTGGCAAAGTGGCCCATGTCCACCTGTAGGCTGACTGTGCGGCGTGACAGCCCTGTGGTGTTTACAGCCAGCCGGACGATGGAGGCAGCCATGCAGTCTAGGCGGTGGATGAGCTGCCGGTCATGGCGCCTTGCATCCTCTCTCTCCGTGACAAGTTCAGCCACCAGTTGTCTGAGTGAGAGCGCAAGGTCACCTACATTGCTGTTTAGATGTTGTAGATCTGTGTGGACCTGTTGCAGCCCTGTTGTTTGGTTTCTTTCCATGCGCCACATGGCCCCTGAAATAAGTCTCATTTCCCTTGTCGGCAGGCGCTGACCATGGATGAGTGCAGCCTCGGCGGCGGAAATGGAGGTGTCCCCTACTGCTCCCTGTGACACTGTAGGGACATTGACACGTCGCCTGCGACGCGGTGGTGGCTCTGTGTCCTGTACGCTGGCACTGTGGCTGGGCCCGGGTGCTGCCTCAATCTCCAGTATGGCCACTGGTGCATCTGGAGGGGACTGTGGTTGGGTGGTGCAGGTCCCTGTGGTGGCTGGTCCTGGGTCCTGTGCTGCCTGGTGGCTGACCTGTGGCCCCTGGACGGTGTGGCTGGAGGTGGTGTCTTGTGGGAGACCTGTGGGACATAGGGAACACACTGTCAGTATCTACCATCTGTTATATGCTTCCTAATAAACTGTTGCCTATCAGCTGCCTACTTGACTACATTGCCCATAATGCACCATTCAGGTGGTTGCTACTCTGAAATGGAGCTATTTTGGTTGTCCATGCTGCTGTGTACTAGGTGGGTGGGGGTATGGCAGATATGGGTGTACATGCATGTCTCATGGTACTCACCGGTTGATGGTCCTGGCGCTGACGTGTCCAGCTCTCCTATTCCGGACACTGCCTCTGGCCCCAGGGTCTGCTCCACTCTTTCCTCCAAGGGTGTGGGTGGTGGTATGGTAGATGGTCCTCCTCCAGTGCCCCTCATCTCCCGGAGGCGCTCTGCCACCCTCTCCTTGGTCCGGGAGCACAGGTCACACCACCTTTTTTTAAGTTCCTTAATGCTCCTGTGGCTCACACCCATTGAATTTACTTTGTCTTGGATTTCACTCCAAATCCTCCTTTTTTCCTGCTCTGGCACACTGAGGGCTGCTCTCCCAAAGAGTTGATCATGGTGCTGGCAGCATTCGTCCGTCAGCACCTCCAGTTCTTTTTCTGCAAATTTTATCTTTCTCTTCCTGGCTGTTTCTTCCATTGTAGCTGCTGTTCCTCCTGTTGGCTGTTCAGCAGTTGAAAATGGGTGTGGTCCTCCCTCCTCCCAGGTGTATTAGTAAACTTCCTGGCTGTGATGTCATCATCAAGAGCCAGGAAGTGTTTTCCACAGTGTTCTGCTGCACCGGCATTCAATTTGCGGCACAGTCGCAATTTGCGACACCCACTCGCAATTTGCGTGTTCGTTTTTAGCACGGTCGCAAAAAGTGACCTCGCAAACAGCGGACTCGCAATCTGCGGTGCGACTTCATTTGCGAGTCGCAAAATGGAGTAGCTTTTTCTTGTTGGATACCATACTGCGAGTCGGAAATTGCGAGTCGCAACGACTCGCAATTTCCGACTCGCAATTTTTTAGCAACCTACATCTGGCCCTTATTTCTGATTAAAAAAAGACAACTCAATTTGTTTGCAAACCAATGGGAATCAAAATGTGAATAACAGAAAAAATAAGAATTTTGACATTTTACTCATTCTTTTCTTTCCCACAGAAAACAGTTTACATCCTGGGAAAATTATTCCTCTTCCACTTGCATTTGAGCATCCACTTACCTGAGCCCAGTAGAAGAGTTTATCATTTTAGGTTCACCTATTCTGTCAATGGCAACATTTACTAGAGTTGGAAGGCATTAAATTCAGGATGTATACCTTAGTCTTCAATGGTTTTTAGCGTGCATGTTGTTAGATGTAACACTTTGTGTATCCTCTAACATGTTGTCTTATAATACTTGAAAAGTGGCATGCTATCTAAATAGCCTTATCTACTTCTGTCTACTGTTGTTCGGCTACTGATAAAACACACACATGTGCATGCATAAACCTATATCCACATACACATATAAAAGTATACATGGGTCATTTCCAAAACACAGGGAACTAAATAGGGCATCTGTTACAAGTCACATTTTGATAGCAAATTTGAAGTAAAACCATAGTTTTCTGAATTGCCTATACCCAGATAAAGGCCTTTGTTTTCTTTCTTTTTCTGCTCAGTAACTAACCTTAATGCAAGAGCAAAAACGTTCTACTTAACTTATGCTGTTATGGAAATGGAGAAAGCATAACAATAGAGCATATATTATGTTTATTATAATTATTAGTTAGTCTTAATAAAGCACACAGCTACCCAAAAAGGGTTTCCTGATGCTAAACATAGGATAGGGTTACCAAATGCAGCAGCTTAAAATAGCCAGGTCTTCAGGCCTTTATGGCAATGTTTCCCAACCTTTTGACTTCTGTGGACATTGTTTTTTTTTTATCATTACTAGAACCCGGGGGCCCCACTGCAACATTAGTGGAATCCGGGAACCCCCAACTGAGTCATTACTGGAAGCCGGGGACTCCGTCCTAAACATTGTTGATGATTTGAAACACAAAACAAAACAGAAAAATACAGAAACAAGCATTTATCAAACACATACATGAATGATAACACATTTATTTATTTTGCAAACAAATATAAGTAAAAAAAAAAAAAATTAATAAGAAGGTTGGCGCATTTCTACATTCAATTGAAGCCACTCAGCGTCCATGCTATATTCTGCTTAATGCAACTGCTCTCACGAGTCAATCAGAGGAAACTAATTTAATTTTTAGCCTCCAATTCAAATTCCTTGGCATTTACAGTATGTTTTAAAAATTTCAATTATACATGTAGCCACTTTATTTTAATATTATTCAATTTTCTAAGCAGTCATGGACCCCCTGAGGAGGCTTTGCGGACTCCAAGGTTGGGAATGCCTGCTTTATGGAATGCAAGTAGTGAAGTACAATTTCTTAGATGCTCTGGAAGAGCGTTCTACAGTTTGGGGCCCAGGAATGTAAAGGAGCTACCTCCCATACGGGCTAGACAAAACTTTGGCACAGTGCACAGGACCTGATTTAATGAGCTCAACAGCTGTATGGACTGATAAGGGACACCAAATCCTAGCAATATTGCGGACTCAATCTGCCTTTAGCTTTGTACATGTAGCACATTTGAATTTGATGCACTTTGTAACTGTAAGCCAGTGAAGCCTACGGAAAGGATGTGAGGCCGAAGCTTGTTTCGGGAGCCAATACAGGAGTCTAGTGGCTAAATTATGAGCTATCTGTAGCCATCAGATTGACGCCTTACAGATTCCTAAATACTACAAAATGTGATAGTCTGACCGCCATAAGATAAGGGCTTGAACCACAACCTTTTGGGCTGGTTGGGGAATCACCCAAATTATCTTTTTTACCCAGTTGAGCATCACAAAAGCCGGTGGAGGTGACCTTGGCCACCTGAGGCTTCATAGACAGGTTCTACTACAGCACGAAGCCCAGATTTTTTACCTTAGAGGATGGATTGGGAAGAGCCCCTAAGGATTCGGCCCAGAGAAGAAAGTTCTTGCACAGGACCATGACCTCTGTCTCATCATAATTGAAATTGAGTGAGTTATTATTCATCCATTAAAGAGATTTGGCCTGATGCCCAGGTTAAGAGAGGACAGCCCAAGATCCTGTGCAGATGAGAAAGAAAAGATGATGTGTGTGTCATCTGCGTAAGAAATTAGGGTCAGACCGCAAGTCTCCACTACATCTGCTAAAGGGCAGATGTAAATTTTGAACAACATTGGTCTTAAGACTGAGCCCTTGGGAACTCCCAAAGTAAGAGAGTAGAATACAGGGATACCTTTGCTCATCAAACTCAAAAGTGACAGGTGTCCCTCCCTGGAACTGACGTCATCAATGACTGAGAGCCCTTTGTGGAACTGATGTAGGTGTAGGTGGGTCACGTGGGATGTGACACCATCTGACAAAGTGTTAGTCACGTGCCAGGGTTCTACCATATGTTCAGGGTTATACGTCAACCCTAAACGAATCAGAGCCCTCTGGAGAGCAGGTGTCCGTGATGTGCTGTAGAGGAGTATGCCTTTTTTGAACCGTAGAATGCATACAAGGAGCCTTCTACGCAGCCTATGCAAAACCCAGGAGCCCCATCTTGAAAGAGATCACCCTGGTATTATGTAGAGATACAACCCTCTCATCAACAAGAAGGCCTCCAATGGTGGATTTAACACTATCGATAGATATTATCGTAGCAAAACACCATCAGTATTGGATGAGAACACGAATCAAGGAGCTTCTAAAGATGGTGGTTACGACATTACAGGTTTTCAAGAGGACCTCTGCCATCGGCTTGAAAAGCTCAGTCTCAAGGATTTATCTAAGTTGATATGTCCAATTAAGGGTGACAGCAATGGCAGTGGTGCCTTGTGCGGCAAATTAAATGATGGAAACAATTTCATCGACACGAAGATGTTGAAGGATCTATAGCCCCTCCTAACTAACTGGTCTATGAAGATATGGGGTTTCAGGAGGAAACTGCACCAGAGGCTGTCGTCGGGCAGCAGCCGCATGTAAACTCCGACATCAGTTATGACCTGTGTGACTCTCAAGATTTCAGAGCAGCCGAGTGCCATGAAAATAATGAGGTTGGTAAAAAAACTCAATAGAAGCTTAACATATATACGACAATATTTTACTTTTAACTAATGGTTTGTCTTTCTTCCTTTTTTGAACTCTAGAAAGCATCAGCAAAAAGAACTGTGATAGCGGGCCGCAATCAAAGGTTAACAACGTACATTTTTACTGCTTGTTCTGTTCAAAACAGTCAGAAAGTTTTACAAGCCAAAACAAAGAGCAGCGTACAAAATGTGTTTGTACCTATGTGCCGATTTTGAAAAGTAAACTCAGTGCATCCCATACGATGCCATATGGCCCATTTAAGGTTTTGCTGTGACTGCTGTGAACACCTGTGTCAAATGTGACTATGATAACCTTTGTTGCAGTCATAAAATTAATGATCCACAGCAGGAGGTTCACAAGTGTTTAAATATATAAGCTGTTAAGGGTGGTGTATGGGCTGTCGAAGGAAAAGATATATGTCCACCCTGACATGATTAAGGTCTTGTCAACAACGCTCAAAGAGATCCAATACTCGTGTGAGCCAGGCTCAAAACTCTAGCGTATGCAAGGGATGTGTACGTATTTGGATAGAAGGATGATATAAAGGATCATAGAAAGACGTATGTGCGACATTTATTTTAAAATAGAAGAATTGGCTCTTTAGCCCCACAAAGACAGTTTTAAAAACAAATGCTGAGTCCGGGGGTAGTGGGGTCATCAATGTGTTATTTAGCATTACATACTTGCTCATTTTTAGGACTAGCATCAGAATGTCACTGCACAAGATGCCTATGAGTTACATCCAGGACACATATGTATTGCCAGATTGGTATCTGTTTTGGTTAAAGAAAGAATAGGTGAAATGCACCTTGTAACTCTGCATTATCTGAAGCTTTGTGAGCGACCCTCAGTGATGCAGTGCAATAGTCCTGAGTGTATCGCCAAACGGTGTATCAATGCATGGCTACCTACAACGGATGAATGCTGGAGCGCGTATAAATGTCGTACACTGTAGTTAAGACTGTCACAGATGACCGTGTTACACATCGCCTTAAAGCTCCTGACCAAAGATTATTTCAGAAATAAAGGTTTTGTATTGTATGGTCTAGAACTGTACGAACTTTTGAATGCCATCAGTATCCTGAGTGTACAAAGTTATAGGAGGAATGAGCGGGAAGTCATGTATAGAGCCATTGAGTGTATATCTGAAAAAATATCTAAACTTGTGACTCTGAGGCAGATTAGTAGCCTGGCCCCTAGTAATGAATGTAGCATGCGTCATACTATGTATACATAGTGAAAAGACAGCAAACTGCCCAACAACGACTATAACACGTGTACCAAGAAACTGTAAAGTATGCTGTGTTTATGTTTTGCTAACACTCTTTATTTTTACTAAAATGTCCTACACAAAACAAGCCACATTCATTTCATGGGTTGTAGCGGCTGATAACATGTCAGTGGATGGGTTAAGGAAGCTTTATCGTGGTACAAGTCGGGTCAGTAGCTTTGGGAGTGCCGAAGCCATGTTTAGAAGGACTCTAGTTGAAAATGAGCCAGTATACAGAGTGCTGGTGAAGACATGGTTACCTGAGGAAGAGGCATATTCACTCCACAAACCATCCAGGGGAGGTTTTAGGAGGAGACCTACCATCGTTAATGCACCAATAGATTATCAATACCAGGCGGACATAATCAGTCTTCCAGATTTAGCAAAGCATAATAACGGTGCTCGATATATATTAATGGGATAAAATTGGGATTAAAATTGGGATAAAATTGGGACTAGCGTTACCGTGGCTTTTAAGCCATCTTCAGGAAAGGTCTAACCACTTAAAAACTACAAACAGATGCAGGAAAATATTTTTTAAACAAATTGTTTCAGAAATCATTAAAACAGCACGCTGTTCATCATTTTGTAACACGCAGAGGTAAAAGCAGCAGTTATAGAACGTTTTAACAGAACTTTAAAGTCTAAACTTTGGAGATATTTCATGGCCTACAACACCTACCTATACGTGGATGTTCTACAGGTTTTTATAGATATTTATAATGCCAGTTACCACAGAACCAATAAAAACCTCTCCCATAGAGGTAATGCCAGATAATTAATCAAAGGTGTGAGTAATAGTGTACGGGCGCCAGTTCACTGCAGGTGTAAAGAAGCCTCTTTTAATAGTAGGTGACCATGTTAGGGTCTCAAAGTTGAAAGCAGTCTTTACGAACAGTTGCCAGCACACTTTTCACGATGAGATATTTATAGTGGAAAGTGTGGAGCTTAAAGAGGATGTATACATTTACAGGTTAAAGACCTACGATGGAGAAATTGTGTTGGACGTTTTTTACAAGGAGGAAAAGTCACCTGACAATCCGCACAGAGTGTACAGGGTTGAAAAGATTCTGAAAAGGAAAGGTAGCGGGGCTAACAGGCAGGTCTTTGTCAAATGGAGGGGATGGACCAAGAAATTTAACAGTTGGGTGTTGGCCAGCTCTCTTTAGGGTGTTTGAGTACGGGGAGGTCTCCCTGTAGGCATGAAGATGGAGACAACGCCATTTTATATTACTTTGCCATCCAACGCCTGGAAGAACATGTTCCCCGGCAATCAAATTTCTAATTATACCATGAAATTGGTTAAACCTGTGGACCTGAAGGGGGATTGGGAGGTAGTCCTAACAGAAATCCAATACCCTAGAACATGGAATACATTTTCAATGTTCAAGGCCAAATTTACCATAAAGCATGATCAGGACCCTTTGAGCATCCACACCAGATTCCCTCACTGCTATTACCCATCTTTTGCTGTGGTTGTCGAAGCCATCAACAAATCCATAGCCAACATGGAAACGTATAGGAATATTCAGCTAGTGTTAGATAATGTTAGAAGGAAGGTGTTTTTTAAAGCTTCAAATGCGATACTGTGTTTAACTGTATGGGTAAATAAAGAAGGGTTTTAGGAACAGTACAACATATAAAAAATAAGTAGAAACAGACCTGTCATGCCCTGTTATTAATGGCAGCTTCTATACACTCTACATGTATAGCAACATTGTAGAGCCGCAGAGGATCGGGGATAGTTATTTACCACTCCTCAGATGGGCCCTGGTGAAGGGTGAAAATAACATAATGGGTAATATCCAATACAACACACCTGACTATTTAGTAATTTCTAAAAAACATTTTGACACTATTTTGATCATGATCTTCGATGACCAGTCTGAGCTGGTGTCCTTTAAATATGGGAAAGTTATTGTAAAGCTTCATTAAGGCTGCGAAGCAACAGCGACTATTAAGAAGTCATCATGGTAATTATGAAAATATACAGCAACCCTTCTGGCTTTACAGAAACCAGGCCGGATTTGGAGGACCACCACCATCAAGTTATGTTCGGGCCGGTTTAGGGGGTTTCTACCGTAGTTTGTTTAGAAGAGCCATGCCGTTCTTGAGAAGAGGCTACGAAATTGAAAAACTTCACATTAAAGCAGTGGCTACGAACATTGCACAGGATGTTGTGGGTTCTGTGATGTCTGCCAATGTTGAATTCATGAATAAACAACCCCAAGAAGGAGCGGGGCTGGCGTACAAGTATCGCACACATGTTAAAAGAAAGTGAGGGGCTTCAAGGCGGAGGGGGCCACCGGCTCCCTATTAAAATAGATGGCGCTCTTCAAAAAGCGCTCACAAAAGAAGCACTGACCCTGGGGAGGTGAACATTAGGCAGAAAGCAGGAGTGTTGCTTTGATGAATGTGTGACTACAAGCACACCCCCCTCCCGGAGGATCTATGATACGAAAGTATTCCAGAAGGACATTGTTACCATTGGGAATTACTTAACTTTAGTTAGATGTACCACACCATACCACAGAGCATTCAATGTTAGTGCTTTCACCAGTGGTAGTTTATCAAGGGGTGACACTAGGGACCCCACCTTGGTCCTGAAGAGGAGTCTAGGGGTAGACTCCAAAAGATGTAGATTGATTAGGAGGTAGGGTACATAATATACCCCACCTCCAATGCCACTTTTTTAACCATACCGCCCCTGTGAGACATATTAAATTAGCAATACCATCCAGAGGCAGGTATTTTGTAACTCACCTAAGATCCCACCACTCCTATCCCTCTTAGTATTCACATTGATGAAACTATAACAGTGCTTCCACGTATTCCGCCGGTTGTAGCATGCCCTATTCCACAGCAGATCGGGAGAAAACCCAATGATGAAACATGGCACCAAGAGGTAACCCTAGTGGGTGAGGGCTTTTCACACAAACAAAAACCCTTTTTTTCACCCTGTGGAAGTTCCTTTGGGCTGGGCCCTTTTGTAATGTTCTCTGATATAGTGACATTGCCTTTTAGGCTGTTTGTGAAATCGCAGACACTACGTCATCTGAAGCCACTCACAGGATGGCCTTTCTTTGTTGGGGAAAAGTTGTGACTAGCATTTTTAGGAGGGCTAAATTACGGCGTATATGCACAGTCATGGTCAACACCTCATATTATAAGTTCTGGAGGGTAAATATTACAAAAGTCTTTTTAACAATTCTTTTTATAGGCTCTGAGTCTGGTTATAGGTAAGCAAGTGGAAAAATACTGGCACGTAATCTGTAGTATTGGGTTTTAAATCTACCAGTAAGTAGCTGTGGGGTTAAAGGCTGCCAGGAAAAACTGTGTGTTTCTGGGGTACATCTGTTTAGCAATGATAGATATCTGCTGTTTGTCATGTGAGGTTTTAAATAAAATATGAGGCATTGAGAGCTACAGAATGGCTGCTTTTACCCTTGTAAAACAAATAATGCGATTACAATGGTATGACTATTGAGAAGAAGCTTTTTCTATCTCAGGGTGATCCCAACCTTCAAGCTTCCAGGGCTAAACCGGCGGGAAACCGCCGGCCCCGGTTTTCCGACCACGGCTTTGCCGCCGCGGTCGGAATGGCAATGGAAGCACCGCCAGCCTGTTGGCGGTGCTTCCGTCATTCGCGACCCAGGGTCAGAATGACCCCCTGTATGTCTTATTTGTATAATTGGACTTTACAAGCTGTATAAATTCATACAATTACAAAGGATGAAAAATAAACAGAGGAGGGAAGAAATAGAAATGGAAAAAATAAGAAGCTGATACTTTCGTGATATGAGAAATTTTGAAGAATGGCGGAAGCCTAACTCTAGATATACTAAACATTTGTCTCATTAATAAAATGTGCTTTTGAGATTGCACATAGTGCCATCGCTGGAGAAATTGTTAGAGATCAAACATTATTATTAAAATATGTATAACCAAAACAAAATGATTAATATGTACTAAAAGGCCTAAATAGAGACACGTGTGTTAGAAAAATAAAACATGTATGTTTAAATGTCGGCAACATGGTGTTAATGTGAATTAATAAATGACTGTGAAAATTTATTTTGATGACTTATAACCACATGTACTGCAAAACTAATGATTTGAAATTATTATCAATTGAGAAATAATGTACAAAATATGGTTTGAATCTTTAAATTGTTCTATTCTTCAGGTATTAGCATTAGTAAAAAGGCCTAAGTTTTAGTATTTTTCCAGAAGCGCAGTTTTGAAATGTTATGCTGACTTTGCTGAAATGCTTTTGCAAAAATTGTTTATTAGACATCGTAATAAAAACTCACAGTGGAAAGCTACTGCTTTCTCTGTTCTGCTCATTCTGTACTTCCTTGTGCTAAATACTGCAAGTTTTAACAATGGGCTTTAGTTTGTGGGTGGAAGTAATGATAGCTCAATGTCATGTTCTGTGCTGTCTTTTAAAAAGTAATTATTTGCAGAAACTGCCGTCTGGAGAGGAGCATGAACATAAGCCTGTCTTGGAGAAAGAACGAAGAAAGATACAACTGAAGCCCAGATGAAAGTTAATAGGCTGCGTACTAACACACCTAATGGTCTTGTCCAATAGAAGCATAGCTAGTAACTTTTGAGGCCTTAATTTAGCAAAGCTTTAGGTGATGTGAGTTAGTTTCTGTTTAGCGTTCTGTGAAGTCAGATTCTGTTCAGTTTCTTTGCAGTTCAGTTTACATTCTGTTTAGCTTCTGTTCAGTTCAGTTCTGCTATTTAGCTCTTGTTTAGCCACTTATGATTTTATCAGTTCAGATACCTTAAGCCCAACATTACTGAACTGTTGCCCTTTTCTATGTTCATGATGATGACCGCTAAAGACATGCTATTTCTATGCTCAGCTGATGAAGACTTTGAAAGCTGCTGTCTCGTTTAGGAGAAGTACAACCAATATGCATTTGTTTTTCCTTTGCAGGTTTTTCCCTTCAAAAATCCAACCGCATTTTCGTTAGCTCTACAGTCAGTTAGATGTTTTTCCAAATACATTTTTGTCTTATTTTTAATTTTTGCTTATGCAAAGTCCAACCCCACACATGCTTTTCAAATTAGAGTTTTGCAGCTAGGATGCCTGACCCAACAATTAATTTTAATGTTTATTAATTGATTGTGATTGATTCAACTGCACAACTACTGAATTCTGTTATTATTTTCAGAATATTTCTGTTGTTATTCTGTGTAATTCTTTTGGAGTGTTTAATGATGCACTTATAAAATTCTTCAGACGCTTTTTACAGCTTGTGTTGTTTCTATATTGCTATCATTTGGCTTTGCGCATCATTTACATGACCTTAGCACTGTTAATTTAATGGCAATACAATTTTACACTTTACTAAATCGGTGTGGCCTTTAATGACCACATAGGTTGTGGTGTGTATAAATTACTGACTCATTATTGTTTATTATTTTAGATGATGGTTATTGGTTCTCATTGTTTGATTTGATGATCTCATAACTCCTGTTGGAGTTAAAAGATCTGAATCGACCTCTGAGAGTAGTAGATGTCACTGCCCTATTACATGTCACCATAGCCTAATATTAGGAGGTCACACACCCACAGGAGCTAGCCCTCTTTTCATTAAAAAGGTGGAAGATATCCATCTTTATCTTTATAAGGGCCATAAGGGTGGAGTGCAATCAACTGATCTGCTGGACTTAACTGCATTCCTAATTTTTCTCAAGAAGGGAATAATAACATCTTGAATATTCCTAGCTCACTACTGAACATTGGGCTATGGCCCCCTTTGGACATCTAAAGTTTTTTTTGCATTTTACAATTAAATCAGGATCCCCAAGCTCCTACTAAGTGTGGCCTTTTAGACCCACAATACCTACAGGTAGTGGTGGATTACCTCAATTCCTCTCTATGGGAGGGACTTGTCCCACAGAGCTGAAAGCATGCTTTTGTTCTCCGGTTCACCTGCTCTCAAAAAAACCTAACCTCGACTGGACCAATTGGTCGAATTTCTGACCAATCTCTTTGCTGCCCACTTTCTCCAAAATCTTGCAGAAACATGTTAATGCATGGCTCACATCTTTTGTGGCAGCCTAAAACGTTTTACATCCCTCTGAGTCGGGCTTTAGGGCTGGAATCCGCCCTCCTAGGTGTCATTGAACATCTTAGATGGAGCCTGGATGAAGGTGAAATGGCCATGTTCATTTTACTAGATCTTAGCGCAGACTTTGATACAGTGTGTCTTTCCATCCTGGTCAAAAGACTGATTACAGTGGGCCTTGAAAGTACAGCACTGGTCTGGTTAACATCATTCCAAAAAGGCCATGCAAAAGCATGCAATCTCTTCAGAGACTTTGTGGTGGAGATGACTAAACAGGAAAAGGTTTTGATACCCACACACCCAAGACAACAAAATCAATAGAATACATTGGCCCTTTTCAACGCATTAAGCTGGTTAAATGTATATGTCTATCCACAAGCACATGTTTTTAAAACCTAAAAGCATAGCTCTAGTGTCGTCTGACCTCTATACGGTAAACAGAAATGTTAATCAACCCCCTCTATCCAATGGCTCATGTGCATCTCTGACAAGGGAAACATCGTCATTCAGCACGCCTTAGAGGGTGGTGAATACCGTTTGGGGGCTTATTACCTAGATGGCTACGCTGTAATTAACAGTGTGCCAACAGCGTTTTAATACAAC
Source organism: Pleurodeles waltl (assembly GCF_031143425.1). Lineage (NCBI taxonomy): Eukaryota > Metazoa > Chordata > Amphibia > Caudata > Salamandridae > Pleurodeles > Pleurodeles waltl. The sequence continues at coordinate 793,377,936 of NC_090436.1, read as the reverse complement.
AGGTGCTTTTACCACGGTTGTCCTTGTTGTTACAAACTCATGAGTTTAACAGGCTGTTGGGTACCGCCGTACTCTGGTGAAGGTGTAATATGTTGAAAACTGCTTCTTTGTTATGAGATCCCTTTGCGAGCATGAGTGGATAGATGTGCTAACATCAGATGCAGAACTTGGGGCCAGATGTAGGAAAAATAAAAATTGCGAGTCGCATTTTGCGAGTCAATGCGACTCGCAAAATGCGACTCGCAATTTGGTATGCCAGGAAATAAACCGGTCCGATTTAGCGACTCGCATCCGGACTCGCAACGCTGTGTGCGAGTCCGCAGATTGCGAGGTCGCTGTTTGCGAGTGTGCAAAAAACGAACTCGCAATTAGCGAGTTGGAGTCGCAAATTGCGAGTTCCCTCAAAATTGCTTGCAGGTGCAGCAGAACACTCCAGAAAGCACACCAAAACACTCTGGAAACACTTCCTGGCACATGATGATGACATCACAGCCAGGAAGTTAACAAATACACCTGGGAGGAGGCTGGACCACACCCTTTTACAACTGCCAGTCTGCACACTGAGCTAGCTGCAGCAGCCATGGAGGGAACCCCCCGAAAAAGGAAAATTAAATTCTCTGAGAGGGAGTTTGAGGTGCTGACCGAAGAATGTTTTCAGCACCATGATGAGCTCTTTGGGAGAGCTGCCCTCACTGTTCCAGAGGCCACCAAAAAGAAAATCTGGCAGGAAATGCAAGAGAAAATCAATGCCCTGGGGGCGAGCCACAGGACAATTGAGGACATAAGGAAGAGGTGGTATGACCTCCGCTCGCGGACCAAGGAGAGGGTGGCAGAAAGGCTCCGGGAGATGAAAGGCACTGGAGGGGGACCATCATCTGTGCCACCACCCACACCCCTTGAAGACAGGATTGAGCAAATCTTTGAGGCGGAGGCAGTGTGTGGATTTGGGGACCTGGACACTTCAGAGCCCAGCACATCAACCGGTGAGTACCATGTGATAAGCCTGTACCCCTATCAATGTCATACCCCACCCACCATGTACACATGTGCATGCACAACCAAATTAGCTCCATTTCAGGGTAGAAAAAGCCAGAATGATGCATTATGGGAAATGTAGTCCAATAGGCAGTGCATAGGCAAATGTTTATTAGGAATTGTGCAAAAGATACTAGACACTGACAGTGTGTTCCCCATGTCCCACAGGTCTCCAGCAAGACACCCCCTACACCCCAAGCACCCAGGCCCAGGAGGACACCCCAGGACCCTCCAGCACCCCCACATGCACAGTCAGCAGCATTCCTGCAGTTGTAACGCCTGCTGCAACAGCAACGCCAGGAGCTGCCCCAGCAACAGCCAGGGAGGATACAGGTGCGAGGACAGGGCAGCCACCACTGCGCAGGCGTCGCAGGGCAAGAGCGTCTGATTTCCGGATTCATCCTCCAACCAGCAGTGAGGCACATCTGCTGCGGGGTCAGCGCCTGCAGAACACAATATTGGGCAGGATCAGTGGGGTGCTGCACCGCATTGAAAGACAAAACCATGCAAGCATGCGGCACCTCAACAGGCGGATGGACCTGATGTGCCAGAACACTGGGGACATTGCCTCTGCCATCAGGGAACTGGTGGCCGGACTGCTGGGTCAAGCAGAGGCAGGGCGGCGCAGGGATCGCCAGATTATGTTAAGACTGGACAGGATGGCCACATCAATCGGCAGGCTAGCCATCAACACAACAGGCCTGTCGAGGAGGACAGTTGGCCTGCAAATTGAGATGGGTCATTTTGCTGGGGATGTTGCCAGGGGCCTGGGACGTCTCACACATATCATAGAACTAATGGAGACACGTGAGATGTCGAGGGCCACAGGGGAAACACCCCAAGATAGTGAAGAGGGCTCCACAGTGAGCAGTGTATCTGCCACTGACAGTAGGGTGCTAAGGAGTGGGAGGCAGAGCACCATAGATGCGGCTGGGACCAGCCAGGCTGACAGGAGGGACAGGAGAAGTTAGCCAACAGCCCGGACAAACAAATGTGGCACATGGCTTTAATGTGCCACATGAGTGGTTGGCATTTCCCTGCCCATGGACAATTTCATCTTGTATATAGTTCATGCATTACATTATTAAAACAGTTATTTTTCTTCCACTTAACAAAAGGAGTGTTTGGTTAATGGGTGAGTATGGTGGGAGTTTACACGTACCGTCCAAAATATTGCGTTGCAATGTGTTCCCGTCTCAGTCTGCCTTGATTAGCTAGACTCCTATCCCCATGATGGCGGTGTGGTTGTTCTTGCTCTACCTCATCAGGATCTGGGTCTGCAGGGGTGAGAGGTAGCCCACGTCTGGTGGCTATGTTGTGGAGGATGGCGCATGCGACCACAATTTTGAAGGCGGTAATGGGGGTGTATTGGAGGGCGCCTCCGCTGCGGTGGAGGCATCGGAATCTTGCCTTCAGGAGTCCGAAGGTGCGCTCTATGAGGTTCCTGGTCCTCTTATGCGCACTGTTGTATTGCCTCTCTGAATCATTGCTGGGTGTTAAAAATGGAGTCATGATCCATGGCCTTAGAGCATATGCACTGTCACCTGTTGGGCACAAAAGTACACTGTTAGTAAGTCCAGATAGTCGTGCACAGTGACCTGTGTGTATGTCTGCAAGGTGTATGCAGCTCTACCTAGGAGGTATCTGTCTCCAAACTCCCCACGTTCCAGGCGTTGATGTATCCCACTATGTCTAAAAATGTATGAGTCATGGGTACTGCCTGGAAACTTAGCTACGATGTCCGTGATGACGTAATGGGCATCACAAACAACCTGTATGTTGAGTGAGTGGGTACACTTTCTGTTGCGGAAAATATGTTCCAGATTAGCGGGGGGCATATTTGAATGTGTGTCCCATCTACACATCCAATGACATGGGGGAAGTGGGCAATGCGGTAAAAGTCCAGCTTCGTGCTGTTAATTTCTGCCTCATTCCTTGGTAAGTATATGAACTGAGACCTGTGCGCTACTAAGGCATCTAGGAATGCCCTGAGGAACCTTGACACTGCACTTTGGGATACCCCACCTGCCACGGCAATGACCCCCTGATAGCTCCCTGAGGCCAAGAGGTGCAGTGCGCATAGTACTTGCACATGCGTAGGGATGGCGCAGCCACGCAGAGTCTTGTGTTCTAGCTGTGATTTTAGTAAATCTATTAATTCTAGAATGGCAGTGCTGCTAAGGCGGTATTTATCATAGATCTCCTCTTCAGTTTGCTGGAAAAGGGTCTGCCTTGTTCTATATATCTTCTCCTGTCTGTGGCCCCTCCTCCTCCTCTGCTGGGCTGCGTAGACTCTCCTCCTCACTGCTATCAGGTATATGTCCGCCATCTTGAGTGACCTAGATGCCTTCTGGGTCTCCTTTTATACTTTGGTAATGGTTACCACCTGCTCTGAGTTAGTGGTAAATGCGACTTGCAAACTGGGCTTTTTGCGACTAGTCGCAATTTGCGAGTTGCAATTGCATAAGGTTTGCGACTCGCAAATTGCGACTTGCAATTTGCGGGTCGCAAAATGGGGTCACAACGGATGCGACTCGCAAACGGGTCCCATCGCTTTTTGCGAGACAGAAATGGGCTTTTTGCATCCCATTTCCGATTTTGCCCTGTCGCAAATTACGAATCGGCCCGTTTGCGAGTCGCAATCGTTTGCTACATCTATCCCTTGGTTCTTTCATTAAGAGTCGCAAGTTACCTGAACCTATGGAGCCCCACATGCCTTATTTGGGGGTCGTACAAAAACTATACAGCTATACAAGGCCATGAGTGAGGGTGAGAAAATATTTTATTACGATTTCACAAGTCTGTATCCGTTTGTGAACAATTTGAAGTTATACCCTTTAGGCCATCCCCCCATCATATGTAGGGACTTTAAACACACAGGTGAATACTTTGGGCTAATTAAATGCCAAATCAACCCTCCCAGAGGCTTTACTTCCCAGTGCTACCATACAGAGTTGATGGTAAGCTAATGTTCCTGCTAAGTCGAACATGCGCTGAAAGTAAAGAGCCTAACGAGTGCAGATACAATGACGAGCAAAGGATTTTAGTGGGGATCTGGTGTAGCATTAAGGTACAAGCGGCCCTAGAGAAAGGATACAGGCTTGGTAAAATACTAGAAATATGGCACTTTGAAAAGACTACAACCCAGCTTGTTTCCTTCTATTTCAACTTATTTCTCAGAGACAAGCAGGAGGCATCAGGGTTTCCGGAATGGTGTGTTAATGAGAGCTCCAAGCAAAAGTACATCAATGATTACTATACTCACAACGGTATAAGCTTGAGACCGGAGTTCATGGAGGTCAACCCTGTCAGGTGTCAGTTAGCCAAGCTCTGCTTCAACTCCTTATGGGGGAAAACTTGCAAAGTGTGCATACTTTTCAAACATGACCATAATAACCGATCATGAAGAACTGTTTAAATACCTTTTTGCGTTGTGTGACGAGGTGTTGAGCTGCGAGTTTATCGATGATGAGACCACAGCTCTGTGTTGGAAATACACAAAAGAGTACCCCACAATGTCTAACAATATAAACATACTGATAGCCTGTGTCACAACCACTAATGCACGTTTAAAGATTTACAGGGTGTTGGATAAACTTCATGACAGGTGTTTGCATCACAATTCCAACTCTGTTATTTTTGGAAGCAAAGTAGGGGATGAAGACCCTCCACTAGATGATTATATAGAAAATTTGACCAGCAAGCTAGAAAAGGATGAGTACATAGTGGAGTTCACCTCATCTAGACCCAAGACCTATTCTTACAAAACATCTAACAACGCGTTGTGTATGAAAGTCAAAGGCATCACCTTAAATGTTAACAACATAGTCAAAATCAATTTTGGCAGTCTAAAGGATCTGGTGATCAAATACGTTATATTGAGCGCCCACAAAAAAGATAAAACAATGGGAAATTACAACCTAACCGCTGCATAAAACCTTACGCGTAGTGTTTGATAAAAGGGTCCTGACTGAAGACCATAAAACCCTACCATACAGTTATTAAAGGTGCATTAGAGTCTTGAATCCTATTTATGGACACCAGGTTGCAACATCTGTTCTCCTTCGTTTTAGTAGGTCCCTCAAATTGCAGTAAAAGTTATTTTTATAAAGAATCTATTAGAAAATGCTCCAGGGGTTTTATCCCAAACCCCTAACAATATTGTATGGTTTTATTCATGCTGGCAAGATCCTTATACAGAACTATCCCTAAGGTTTCCCCACATCAAATTTATAGAAGGCTTACCTAGTAATCTCAAAGACCACTCTTTGTTACCTATAGGCCTTGTAAACATGGTGATTGTAGACGCCAGGAAGAGGCTGGCGGTAACGGGTGTCTTGGGGCCCCTGGGGGCCCCTGCACTGCCCATGCCACTGGCATGGGCAGTGCAGGGGCCCCCTAACAGGGCCCCATGAAGCTTTTCACTGTCTGGCTAGCAGACAGTGAAAAGTGCGACGGGTGCAACTGCACCCGTCGCACGCCCGCAACACCGCCGGCTCCATTCGGAGCCGGCTTCTGTGTTGCAGGCCTCCTTCCCGCTGGGCCGGCGGGCGCTAACATGGTTAGCGCCCGACGGCCCAGCGGGAAGGTTGAAATGCCGGCAGCGGTCTTTTGACCGCGTAGCGGCCAAATGGCGGTAACCGCCGCCCGCCAGAGTCAGAATGACCGCCACAGTCACTATTAATAATGGTTTCAGTATTGTTCCCACAGCACCCTGAGCGAGATTTCTTAACCAATTCCCCATTTTAGGGAAACTTTGGTCTATATTTTCCCACACACTTGGTTGTTTCAGGTATTTTAAGTCAGAATTCAGATTTGTCAAATTTCTAAAATAATTTTTTTACTGCTGTCTGGGATAAAAGTGCAACAGTGTTACGCCTTGAGCATCCGAAGAATCCGCCCTCTTATGCTAAAAGGATGTCTTATGCAAGACTGTTCTGAAGACCCATCGAACAAACCGCAACCATTTCTGTATCCATTCGAATTATAGCCCCAGAAAAATCTGTCAACATTTTATCCACAATGGTTGACAGTTTTCTTATTTTCATGTCATTCAGAACAACTCCCATAGAAGGAATAACTGCTCCAAATATTTCCCAATTATCTCTTTTTGATGTTGGCCTTAAGTTCTCATGAGTATCTCTTATGTTGTAAATCTGGTACATTTTAGGGAAAACTACATCCAGTTAACAAGTCCTGTACCATTCCCTAGGGAGACGATAGTTAGCATTTCTTCCATAGATGTAATATACACCTGGAATCACAGGATCTTGTCCATTTAGCATAAAATCACATGTATTCTTAAATAGAAATACATGTCTGCATTCATTCGTTCCCACAAACTTAGGCCCATATTTGTACTTTTTGACGCAAAACTGCACCGGTGCAGTTTTGCGTCAAAAATATTACCACCGGCTAACGCCATTTTGGTGCGCCGTGCGGGCGTCAAATTTATACTTTGACGCACGGCGGCGCAAACCACAGGTGTAAGTCATTTTTTTTACGCACACCGCAGCGTCAAGTTGTAAAGCAAAACGACGTTAACGCAGCGGAAATGACTGTGGGTCGATTTACGACACCGCAAACCGGATATGCGCCGTTTTTTTATGCAATAGCGTCAAAATTCCCCACAAACACAGCCATTTCAGCAGAGGAGAGCCAAAATGGATCCCAGATGCCTATACAGACCCCAGGAAGATGACAACAGACCAGGAACCAGTCAGGAGGACCCACACAAGAACCAGGACACTTTTAAGAAGAAAAGAAAGTGTTGCTTCAGTGCAGAGGAGCAGGAAATTCTGGTTAAAGAGGTGACGGAACACCAGCACCAACTGTTTGTCACCTCAAAGTTGCCAATCAGTAGGAGAGAGGCAATATGGCAACAAATTGTTGACAAGGTTAACAGTGTGGCAGAAGTACGCAGAACAGTCATCGAGTGCAAGAAACGCTGGCATGACTGCAAGCGCAGGACCAAGGAAAAGATGGCCAGGAACAGAAAGGCAGCACTGCAGACTGGAGGTGGGAGTCCAGCACACCAGGAGGCCCTGGACCACATGGAGGAGATGGTCGCAGCCGTCATCCCTGAGGAGATCGTCACAGGGGTTCAAGGACAGGACAGCCCAGCCTACCAGGAGACAATGCACATGCAGGGTAAGTCGCATGGGGAATTAAAATGCACTAATGTCAAATGTAAGCAGGGGGGGATACCCACCACAAAATGCATGGAAGTCATCATATACATGGAGTGGCATGGGTAAAGGGGTATGGCATGGGGGCATGGCCTGCACAGAGAGAAGCTGGGCACACCATTACACTACACCAACAACAGTCCCATGGGGGCATGCTACCATGCCAACGATGGAGCAAAGGTAAAGCCACGCCAGGAGGGAAGGGCACAACGTCAAACTGACATCCCGTCACACGTCAGCCACTATACCCCCTACATTAACTAGGGCCCAATTAACAACCTCTAGTCATACTGACAACTGGAATGTAACAGTGACAACAGTTGCCACTACCACCTCCGCTCTGTGTGTAGCTCAAGTAGCCAATGGCAGTAACGTCCCCAAGGATCATACACACCTAAATTAAAGGGTTGAGGATGACAACTTCAATAATCCCCTGGAACAAGACAAAGGCTCCAGTCCTGTCAAATGTGAATGCCCATAGTTGTTGCAAACATCAGCCAATGTCATCTACATTAGGAGCTACACAGCACTAAGGTCACACCCATGCTGCATATGTCAGGGTCCATCCTGTGCCTGGGTCACAATGCAACATCCCAAATGTCATACTGCTCAGACAACAGCACTGAGGGGGAGGACACATGTAACTGGACACTGAAATGCAACTGCACAGTCAGAGGAGGAAATAGGACACTGCTACGACTATCAGGGCAATCCAATGTACCACACATTCCCTAACATCAGCTGTACACATTACCAATGCCAACATCCATATTGTGCCATAACAATGCTATGCATCGGATACACTACATGTCAACTACATATAAGTGGATGTGAAAGATCAGAGACTGGGGCAATTCCAGATTGTTAAGTGAGGTGCCAGTGCCATCAGAACATCCACAGCCAGTGAAAGGTCTCAACATGAAAATGGATATAGACGGAGGCCTGAGTCGGACAAGAAGGTGGCAATTCACCATTTGGCCTAAAACAAGACTAGAGGAGATGATGCTGAGAAGTCCAATAACTTAATACTATACATGTGGCAAGCAGGTGGGCCATAGGCATGGGAGATTTCCCATCTGAAAGACTGTAGCAATGACCAGGAAACAAGATCACAATGTGAAATCATCACAAGGCAGGCATGTCACATCACAAATGCCACAACACACACACTAATTGTTCCCCATTTCATTTCAGAGGACGATGGATCTCCTGCGGATATGCCTGTCCCGGAATACCCTGATGGCATGGATGATGAGCTGATAAACATTCCCCAGCAGACCATCCAAGATGTCCGTGGAACCCTCCAGACCCCACCTTCAGTCACAAGGAGGAGCACAGAACAAGCAGCCATCACAGAAGATCCACCCACCACCCCAATTGTAAGACCTGCCAGCTCCAATACAGCTGAGGACTCAAACGACACAGGCACCAGCTTTGAGAGAACTATAGTTGGGGTACAGCGGGAGCTTGCCAATGAGGTGTGGTTGGGGATGAAAACTATGGCAGCCAGCCTAGAGGGGGTGCATTCGTGCATGATGGCATCTGCAGATCAGGCAGCAGCTATGCAAGCCCTAACATCCATCCTGCAAGGACTACAAGAAACTGTCAATGAATTCACCACTGCAGTAAGGGAGTTGCCACAACACCTCGCACCCCAAACCTTCCACTGCATGCACGAATGCAATCATGACCCCCTCAAGGCCGACCTGGCTGCCTACCATCGTGATGTGGCTGCTATTCTTAAGAATCAGCAGATCCTCCTTGCTGCAGTACTGCCCTTAAGACCTTCACAGGTAGCAGTGACCGGGATGTCTGACTCCACGTCTTCTAACACTGAGGTGTGTGTTGCCCCTTCACAACCACCACCACCAAGGACAGAGGAGGCAACACACACATCAGAAGAAGAAGACATGGAACAGATCACCTTCACACGGAAAAGTACCCAGAAGCACTAGTCCCTGCCACATGGACAACTATTACCAAGGTCGAGTGCTTTGTAACATGCCAGTCTTACAACAACTGTACTCAACGACTGTTCTGCAAAGCACTGTATATCTTGCCAGCCGCCTGCCCAGTGCTTGTTTCTCTCTTACTCATTGGCAAATCCTGTCCCTCTGCACTGTCTGACACATCACTCCAGCATGTCAAAAGCATTTTCCTTTACCGCTTGTGTAGGATCACAATGGAAGATGTCACTATAATGGACTCACAATCATGGACAATGTACATATAGCACTACAGCACTTTTCAATAAATAGCACTTACACAACAACTTTGTCTCTGTGTAATGTGACACATCAACTGTGCAGTAGATAACTGAAATGTGCCTCCTGTCAAATTACGTAGCTTGTCAATACAACTGTCCTGACATTATGTAGTCAGATACATTTGCACACTGGCTAGGATTGCATCATACTCTGCCCTTCCTGAGGGTAATATCTGATGAAGTGAGAAACCATACACCATCATGCTGTGTTGGACAGAATAATGCTTCCTCAAGGGATATCTAAGTCATCAAATAGTGGCAGCAAAATGTTGTCACCATGCAATACTAACACATATAACAGTGCACACAAATCTAAGCAAACACTCCAAAAACTGCATGAATGAAGGTGTCTGAGTTTACATCCAAATAGGTAATCATGCTGAAGAGTGTCACAAATGATCTATGTGAGTCATGAAGACGATACTACAAGAGTGCTTACGACAACTCACCTTATAAGGGTGTCCTTAAACATCACACTACAGTCAGACCTAAAACAGTTCCCGCAATACCAAATCTGGAAGCACTGTTTGTAACTTTGAAAACATACTTATTGAAAAAAACACGTTGGGATCCATATTAACGGTGATTGGTGGTTGCAAAGAATGGTGGAATCTTTGCAAGGTAGCTCTGGGGTAGCTGCCAATCTTACAGCTCAGTTGGGATTTGTTCGTAGCATAGGACACAACTGTAATAGAACAAAATTAATGTACACTAATGCCAAGGCCCTGATCAACAAGCATTTAACACATACTGTAAAGGGTTCACTATATATTTATTAAACGGTAATCACAGAAGAGGAAACTCAGGGAAAAGTCTTACCTACCCTAATCTACCCTAACTACTCATTACCCACAACTGTCCCTAACTAACCTAACCTAAACTTACTTATCACATGTAACTAAACATTCTAAGCATAAACCCCCCCCCTCCCTTATGAGATGGGACACATGGAGGACAACAGATACTAACCTAAACACATACTATATTATCCTAAACAAATATATATTTTTTTGTATTTTTATGATATTTAAAAAAAAAAGAATTTGATTTTTTATTTTTGTAAACACACAAGAACCCCAACATAGACCCTACCCACCCAAACACTTAAAAATTAAAAATAGAAAGAATCAGGACCCCCCCACCCACTAACACTAACTAAACTAACAGCCTATACTAACCTAACACTAAGCCCCCTAAACCCACTAAGTATGAGAACAAGGAAAGAGGAGGGAGGGGAGGGAATCATGTCCATATCAAAAAGTCTAGGGGTTGGCCCTCCGGAGGGTCCGCTTTATGGACCGTACACGCCTGTTCATATGTCGAACATCCCGGTGACTGATTTTCCGTGGCACACGGTCAATTTTACGTTCCATTGCCTGAAAAGCTGCAGGGTCAACTGTAGCAGCTGGGGCAGTCTGGGTACCGGCGGCGGATGTGTGTGGGCGTGTAGAGCCCCTGCCTTTGGGCTGCCCTGAAGGTGTTCCAATGCTGGGGCCTGGAGCAACTGCAGACGTTGGGACAACAGTCCCAGCTGTGGGTGGTGCCACCTGGGTGGAAGTGGTGGTTGTGCTGGTGGTGGCTGTGGTGGGCAAAGTAGGGCCACCCTGTGGGAAAGCCCTCCATGCTCCGGAGGCCTGTTCATTCCGGTATCTTCGGGCCATCCGTCTGAACCCCGACTCTACCAGCAGGATATGTTGGTACCTCATAGCCCGCCTCTGGAACTCACGGACCTGGATGGGTGCCATGTTCGCAGCTGTGAAGACAAAGGCAAACAATTTACATTAGGAACTGCATTGTGTGAAATGGCACAATAAGTAAATCAGACAGTACATCTACTGTACTTGTAACAGCTCATATCACCATACAGATCATTGAATGTCCCTGAGGAAGTACATAGCAGGCCAGCCTACAAAGGTCATACCACACATAGCACATCCAAACCCTACAAGATGGGTAACAACTGGCATTAACTTGGCATTTGAGTTCTGCCAGTTGTCAGCTAACAATCATGCTGCACATCCTCCGCCAATGCCTGGGCTATAGATGTCAGTGTACGGGATGGAAATCTAAAGCCACATGGTCTGCAAGTTGTAATTGGACTTGCTAGTATAGTACTCATGTGCCATACCTGAGTGTGTATACTAGGTTCCGAACAAACATTCACTTATTCACATGTCCGTGTAACATACTGGTAGCATCAGTCCTAGGTACCCTATTCACAAACCCATGCCTGTGTTTGAGGGTGGGGGGGGTGGAGAAACAACTAACAATTCCAAACAACATGGACACCCAGGAGTCTATAGAAAGCTGGACATGTGTTTGGCTCTACACACACACCACAGGTAAGGTCTATCAACAAATAGGAGACAGGAAACCCTTGACCAATCCTAGCACCACACATGTCAGGAAATACAGACCTTTGTCCACATCATATACTTCCAGTAAGGCATGACATACAACAGACACAGAGTTGCAAGAACACCCATGATCATGAGTTGCATGCACACCTGGGCCATTGCACTCAAGTGCCACATACTTGTAGCACTACATGTGGAACTACATGCTGCCAGGAAGTTCAACCTACATTTTAATAAGTACTTTGGTGACTAGGGAAGCAGAAGTCTGTTGGAAAGCGATTTGCAGTCCCAATCTGGGAGAATGTGGGTCTGACAGGCAGACTAAATCTGCGATGAGTTCCAGTGCGACTCTTGTTGATACAAGTGTTATCCACATGACTCACCCCAGTTCTCATTGCGGGGCCTACAGGAATTACCTAAAATCCCTAGATAATACAATAGGATAAGCATTGGCCAACTAAAAAATGGTGAGAAACTGAAATCCCACTCATGGAACAAGACAAATGATTGGACAGCGCATCACACCTTTCTATGTATTCAACACACAGGAGTCCATTACACATCACCAGCAAACACAACACATAACAGACATATCAACACTTACTGGAGTGGTCGGGGTCCTCAAATGTAGCCACCTCTCCCACAGTGTAGGGTGCCGGTCCACCTGTAAGGCATGGAAGGAAGAAATGTGCTCAGAATCTGTGCACTGACCAACAATTCCAAAGACAAAAACAATGTGTAAGATGACATAAGTAATGAAAGCCATTCAGACATGATGATACTGCATCTGATATATCACGGCTAACATGTACATAGCATGGGTCTCCTGTGACAATTACACACATATCTGCACACATGCAGTGGCCCTAACTATCATGTGGTGAGCAGAAATAATAATGGTGTGTAATCGTCTCATCATGTGCATCCAAGAGAGACATCCAAAGCCTGGTTACTTGAGGATTGCATTACCAGTCAAACAGCCTATGTGGCCATGACACATTTATGACACATAGGTACAATGTACAGAGGGACAGGGACTTCTGTAAGCCCTCATGTTGTTACAGTTTATTCATTTGATGTGGCCCAGCAATGGTGATTTGCACCAAACATAGAGATATGAACCCATGTGCATACCTTTGGACTGCCATCACTAATTGGAATGTGGCACAACAAACTCCAAATACCAGTTTAAGATGTTAGCTGAGGGCACCTTACACCTTTTCCCGATGTTTTCAAATCCAGATCTGACATGTATCCAAAAAGATGAAGGACCACAATAATCCCTAAAATTCATAGAACTTCCAAAAACACTTTCCTTACACACTCACCAGACACACTTGAGACATATGTCTGGGCCACATTGCTATCATCAATTGACGTGAAACCAGCACTCATTTTCTGCATCATGTAGTGTTTCTAAAGTCAGTCTAGCTATTGCGTCAACAAAGGTTGCCAATATTTTAGTAAATCTATACTTCATTGGCAAATGTAACCTTTATAGACATGATTGGCTCCTATTTTGTGTTGCTGTCTGACACAAAGGCAGCACCAAATTGCATTAAGCAAAGGTATTCTGTAAGTTTGCAGAGCACGTGCTTCCTGACAGCTAGCAATTGTGGTCCTTCATATAGTCCATCAATGGCTCTGTATGTTTCCGCAGCATTCCACCCAGTCAGCAACTTAGCCGGCAGACATTGTTCAAATCATCTGATGTCACTACAGAGCTTTTAATTGTGCACATTTACATGATGTGTACTCACCAACAGGGCCACCAATCACTATTCCCAGGTGGTCCAGCAGATCTTGCTCCCTGGTGATGAGGTCAGCCCAGCGGTGCTTCAGCTGGTGGTCATTCCTCTGGCTCCCATACACGCGCTGCAAGTGATGCAGCACCTTTCCCCACCGGATTCTTCGCGCCTCAGTGTGATACCCCTGTATCACCTTGCCCCCTGCCTAGATCATGAGTGGGAGGAAATGGCACACCAGCCATATAAACCCCCCAAGCTCCTCCTCACCCATCCTGCCAAGACGTGGCCTACCCAACATCTCAGCACTGAAAAGGGGAATAGGGGATAAAGAAGAAGAAAGGAGAAAAGGGGGAAAGTAGAAGTACAAAAAAAGAAGTAAACTTAACAACTATAAGAGCCCAACTATCCCCAAACTAGCACTACCTACAACAGACTCCCACAAACAACAAATACAATACAATACCTGGCAATTGTAAACAAAACACACTCAGACAGTGTACAACAACAATATTTATTTCACAAAGTAACAAGTAAGATAGCACACAGGACACCAAAGCACAAAATCACTGGACAACACTCTGAACACAGCCACACAGTCTAGAAGATTCACAGACTGCAAAGTGAAAGTACACCCACTGTACATATTCTGTAAACAGGATATCCTATGACATCACTTCCTGCATAAAATGGCCGCCGCTTTTATCGTTATGCGTCATATTTTTTCACACATACAGATTGTGCATCATATTTTTCGACGCACAGGAGTGAAAATTAGGCCGCATCCAAATAATAGTAAATAGTCTTTCCAATTATTCGGATGCGGCCTAATTTTCACTCCTCTGCATCGAAAAATATGATGCACAATCTGTATGGGTGAAAAAAATATGACGCATAACGCTAAAAACGGGATTTTTTCCATTTTAATGTTATGTTACATTTGGGACCCAACTGAGATAGGCTGATTGCACCCACTTTGGTGTTGATGGTGTATGTTCACATGTGAGACATCATACTGCAGCAGACCATAACCCGCTACTTCCTTAACAGGATTGACGCTTGGCTGACGCATTAGATGGCCATATGTGTGGCCTACATATATGTATTGCACTATTTGGGCATGTTTGGCATCAGGAGAGGATAGCAAGGTGACGCACATGAGTACAATACCTCAGTGCCTGTGGCTCAATGTGTGTGCAGTGGCTACCAATGTAGTTGTTGACCCAGTGTGTGTGCATCACAAGATGTATTATTGCAAATATGCTTGTATGAATGTGAAGTCAATGTGTCCAAACCTTAGATGCAAGTCATTGTGGAAATGAGAGAGAGCATGTGTTAGTCATACATGTAGCAACATCCGTTGTGTGCACTTCCAAGATTTTGGGTAACGTAGACACACTCAAATGGAAAAGCATGCACCAATAGATGGCAGACGCTTGTTCATGTCAATGGTCCACAATTTGGCCATCCCATGTCCTAGATTTTTGGTAACTGCTTCCTAGGCACTTGTTGGTGAATCCCACAGTGAGTCAGGCACATGCATAGACGAATTGGGTACCATGTAATTGGCCCAGATAGCCAAAGGTAAACCACAAATGTATTATGACGCCACAGTTGAGGTCATATAACTGAGCCACAACTCTCCATTGGCTGTGGTGGACCAGCAGACGAGGCAGCATGTGTCCACATTTTTCCAGTGATCAATTGCACAGAGGTGTCTTGTTCATGTGTGTGGTCCAATGTTGATCCTGTATATCTTTAGGGGTGCATGTTGTCACAGTTACGTCCAGGTCTCATCATGAGTCAGTGGCAGCTATTCCTGTATCTACTGAGTATCCTTCGGAGATCAATGTGAGTAAAGTCAATGAGGACATGAGAACCTACATGGGGATGGTCCCACCCTGTCACTGAAGACGTGTAATGAGACTGTCAACAGGGCAACCTTGGTGTGCTGAGTGAGATAATGTCTCAGGTGTCATGTTCCGGCAGGTGTCATTACAACATTTGTACACAGGTTGGCCTCTAAAATTCCCACTGCATCTGGGAACATCATAGCCTCTGTGCTGATTATTCTCGCAGCTATTCACCATGCACGGCCTATCAATATGTTGTGAGCAATGTGATTCAGCGTGTGAACTGTCAGGGACCTAACATGTGTGGACTTTTCATGGACATTATCAGAGGTTGCTGGTTCTGCTGGAGGCACTGTACCCAATCCCTGCATACAGCCCTGGGACACTGTCACACTTTGTCGTTCATGCATACATGATACCCAGACAAGGGATAGGCCATGATTTTGGTATTTAAAGACAATTTAACAAATATGGTACAATTAAAAGGCAGATGATGCTATACAATATATTTGGGTGTGCATTAATGAAGCACATGACAAAATATCCTTTGAGGAATGAGAGGTTTGGGAAAGCAAGTGTGATACATATGTAGCCACAAGGAATCTTTAGGGTAATGCACAGACAGGTGCCAGTCAGGCTGACAGGATGCAGGGTCAATCAGGATCCAGCAGTTTCACAAGTTACATAATCAGTGGTCTGACTAAGACTGGTTGGAGGAGGAACAAGACAGTTGACATGTAAAAATTGTGTATGTCCTGTGTTTTTGAAGGTGACACATGAACCCAAGGGCTGTGTTACATGGCTTAATTACTAGCAATGCATAACAGTGTATTTGACAAAATGGCAACTTCTATGTTGTTCCAGGCATCAGCAGGGACAGTGCAGGTTCAGATGGGTGGTGTGTATGGAGGTGATCACAGGTGTGTGCTGCATCAGTTTATCACAAGTCCTGTAGGTGAGATTTGCATTCAAATGGCCAACAGTACCTTTCACACGGGAAGCAATCTACAGGTGATAACAGGGCTTAGAAACTACAAGCCAGTGTGTTAATTGACCTGACGTCCATGCAGTCAGATGAACAATGACAGTGGTATACCATAGGAAAGGGTGTAGCACACTGGATTACTATTGTTAGTCTGTGTGTGTGGAGGAGGGAATATCGGGGTACACATATTACTATTCCAGGGACCTCTTCAGACAGGTGGGTTGTGACCAGGAGCATGGGTGTGTCAGGAGTTAGGAAATGGGCTGACATGTGCATGTTATGTCATGTGCGCAATGCTTGTCATATGTGTGGCACTTGTGCTGTCTATGTTCTGCTTATATGGAACTCTAGTCACAGATAGTCCTTGCAAAGATTGGATGCAGTTGGACTTACTGCTGTCAAGGGTCTGGTCATACATTCCTGTTACCGATGCAATAGCAGATCAACTGCCTCATGTATGAGGCTTGTTTTCCCCTTATTGAGTGATGGTCTCTTAGTTGTGTGCCATATGCTGCGATGAACCATGTTGCCAACATGTATGTGTGAAATAGGTGTGGTCCTCTGCTATTGGCCTTCAAAGGTGAAATGTACAGGATATATGTCATTTACAGTGTGTGTGTATGTGACCGTTGTTCGATACGCATCACAATTGCTCTGGGATTTTCTATGTCCTGATCGGTATATCAGCAATGCTCCATGAGGCTACACTCTTATTCTGATAGTTAGAGAGAAAGGTGAGCACAAATGATTAGCAGACCATGCTACGGTGATTATTATTGGTGTTTATTTACATTAGTTAATACAGTGGTGATGGTGATTATTTTTAAAAGAAATTGTTCACGATATGTTGGCGCCTACGCAATCCAGCAGCCGTGTTTTGTTGTTCCCCCTCATGTTGCAGGCCACCATCCTCCTCTTCCTCCTCTTCAGGCATGTGTGGCTCTGGTTCCAAGAGGGGAATGTTCCTTCTTATGCAAATGTTGTGCAGGATGGCACATGTTAGAATGATCTTACAGACCATTTCAGGGGAATATAGGAGGCTACCACCAGTGATGTCGAGGCACCTGAATCTCGACATGAGGATGCCGAAGGTCCTCTCGACTATGCTGCGTGTCCTCCTATGTGCATCATTGTAGGCACGCTCTGCTGCAGTGCTTGGGTTGCCAAATGGTGTCATAATCCATGGCTGGATCCCATACCCCTGATCAGCTGAAAGAGAAAATGAATGGGATCATGTAGATGTAGCTTGACCCTTTGAAATCACCTTGCATGGCAGTAGGTGTCTTGTGTTGTCTGTGACTCTTTTGTGTTATTGTGTTGCATCCTAGGCTTGTAGGATGTACCATCTGCATTGTGTTGTTTCCTTGGCTGAACAACTGTTTGGCTGCTGACCGGTTGTCAGCAGTATGTTTTGGGATTTGCAGCACAGTGTGCCCTCCCTAGCATTGTGAATTGTGATACAGGTGTCCCTGTGTCTTCACTGGGGGTGAGATGATAGTTCCATACACAGGTTCAATTTGACAGTGTTATTAACACGTTCATATCAATGTACCCTGGACATCCCACACCCTTAGACTTATGCAATGGATTAATGTAAACATAATTGAAACGCTTACATTTTGCAAGGTGACAATTAGGCAACCCATTCCAAACGTTGTGATCATTGACGTCTTAACATTAGACTGTACACTAATTTCAGATGTGTGACAGGTTCTATGGTGACCTATGAAACATGGCTAGTGATGTCACAACCTCACTGTGTTCCTGTCGACATGTTGCTGTTGTGGTGTATGTGTTGTGTGTCCTAGAGGGTTGCTGTGCAGTGTGTATATAAGTAGGTTTTTGTACTTACCAACAAGTAGTCCATTGCCATGCCATCCAACCTGGAAGTGTTGATTGATGGTGCTGTGACGGAAGATGAATGAGTCATGGACACTCCCAGGATATTTTGCCACGATGTTGGTGATCAATCCTTGGTGATCGACAATGGCCTGCACATTGATGGAATGTGTGTGCTTCCTGTTGCGGTAGAGGTGTTCAGTTGCAGCAGGTGGCACAAGGCGTACATGTGTGCAGTCGATTGCACCAAGGACATGTGGGATGTCACTAATGAGGTAGAACCCCTGTTTTGTTTCCTGCTGCTTCTGCAGTGTGTTAGGGAAGCAGATGTGGCGGGGTGTGAGTCCAATGATGGCATCCAGTACTTTGGGCAAAAAGACTGAGAATGATGGCTGTGATATTCCAGCAACCAGGGCACCAGTTGTTTGAAAAGAGCCACTTGCCAGCATGTGAAGTAAGGCAAGCAGCTGGTTTCTGTTGGGATGGTGCGGGGTGTCAGCAAGGTGGGTGCCAACTGTGGCTCAATGTTTCGCAGCAGCTGCTGAATGGCTTGCCAGTTCAACCTGTACCTCTGGATGATGTCATGTTCCCTGAGGCCATGAAGGGTTGTTCTGGTGCGGAATATCCTCTCCTGCCTTCTGCGCTGCCTTTGGGGTCCCTGCTGGTGTTGTGGTAGCTGCTGTTGTTGTTGCTGGACTCAGCGTCTGCGTGCATGCTGGATGAGAAGCACCTCTATGTCTCCCTTTTGCTGCTCTGCTGATCTGCTGTTGCTTCTGTGTGTTCTGATTAAATACAGGTGTGTTTGCCCCATTTTAACGCCTGCCCTGACCCAGGCGTTAATTTTTGACACAAATCGGACTGTGCGTCATTTTCCGGCTCCGCCTCCCGGCCCTGCGTCATTTTTGCCCGAAAGCATAAATACGACGCACAGCCATTTAAGTCATTTTTGGGACGGGAACGCCTACCTTGCATATGATTAACGCAAGGTGGGTTGCCGCATCCAAAAAATGACGCACACGGCACGATTTTGACGTCCGCGGGCTGAGGCGTCAAAGTTTAAATATGGGGCAAGGTTTGCGCTGAATGTGCGTACAAATTTTGGACGCACATTCGGCGCAGACGGAGTATAAATATGCCCTTGGTATCAGTTCTGGATTGAGGACTGTATATTCACAAAGCTTTTCTACATGTTAATAATCTAAAGCAAGCTTCCCTTGTATGTTAGTTACACTATATTCGTGATTATTCTTGTAATTGTGTTTTACTAAAACCTTCTCTATTTTCTCCCTCATTGCCTTTATTCTGTCATCAGCCTGATTCAGGAAACGTTTCTCAATTGGTGAAAGTATACGTGTCAGGTTATTTCTATGTGCATAGGCTCTGCCAAATGTCAGTGTAGGTTCAAAGAAACCTCCTACAATGTCTATGTTTCTAGCTTTAGCAATACTACTCAAGTGTTGGTTAACTGGAATAAAAGAAGAGACCAGGACAAAATTTTAATAAAAATACTGTATGTACTCCTGATTATAAAACCGTGTTAATAAAAGACTACAACTAATCCCATATGTTAATGGTAAGCTATGATACGTAATTCCTTCTTGCACTGATGAAGGAATTTGTGTACACACAAAACATCCATAGTCTCAACATATCCATACATTAACCAATAGGAAAGTCTAGAAGAAAGTTCTCCTTGTGAGCTGGCTAAGTGTAGGTAACACTCACCTTTATCAAACCTGTCTAACTCAGAGAGAGTAGAAGTTTCTTGTACTGGAAAAGGTGTGCAAGTAATTTCAGCTTTATCAGAAACACTCATGACTACGATCAATAATAAACTTATCAACACACATACACCTGCCAATCCAACACACACATACTTGCACCCCTTGTTTCTATTGTGATTGGTATTCATGGCCTGTAAAGAATCAACAAGTGGAAGAAAGAAAAATAGATTTAACTACGCATTCACATAAAAAATGTTAAATAATCTTCAGTTTTCTTTGTGATTATTTACAGCAGCTTTCAGGCTCTCCGGAATTAGTCAAAAATCAGTTTAGTAGCTTTGTCAAAATCAGTTTCAAATGTTTCTTTAGTAGATCACAGTCTGTTGATCCATAACTTGCTTTCAATGTATAATGTCTTTCTTGATTATTTGACAATGTAATTTCAAAACTCAGCTCGATTATGACTTCAAGTTCCAAAATGTGGAACTGGATTCTCACGATCAAAACAAAAGGACATAAATTCATGTTCCCACTCATCAGCTGCAAGATACGCCCATTCAGGACCTGAGTATCTTCGACTTGCAACTCTTTTCGTTTTTTGATTTACGATGTGCACTTGTTTCTTCTTCATTCAGATCTGTTCCTTCTGTTGTTTTTGCTTCCTCATTTATGCTTGATAACACAACAGAAACTTTTTCAGTTGCATGCAAAGGAGAACATTCATCTCCTTTCAAACTTGTTCTAGACAGTGATGGCACAAGTGGACTTATAATTCTTCTTAGTTTTGCAGGAATTTGACAAGCTTTTCTTTGACTTTGACCTGTTTCACCTGAACCATCAAC
This sequence comes from Pleurodeles waltl, assembly GCF_031143425.1. NCBI lineage: Eukaryota > Metazoa > Chordata > Amphibia > Caudata > Salamandridae > Pleurodeles > Pleurodeles waltl. The sequence continues at coordinate 793,357,102 of NC_090436.1, read as the reverse complement.
CACTTTAGGAGGAGTCAAATCTGCATGACTTTGATTCATCTCACCTCCACTTTCGGCTACTTCAAGGACTCTCCCAATCATCTGCTTCTGGGAGAGTCCTCTAGCTCAGACTCGACTCTCCTGCTACATTCACTTCTGTTTCTGCTGATAGAGGAGTATCAGGATTGTGCTCAATTTTATTTGTCAGAAGAGTACCTGGATCTGGATGGTCACCAGTTTGCACTTTCTTTACATCTGCAGTCTCTTGTTCTGTCTTTGTCACTTGCTCTTCCTGAGATTGTACAGTTTCTGCTGGTGCTCTCAGGAACACTGGATCTTCATCATCCAAAGGATATGACACTTTACAAGTGAGGCTGCCATGGATCCACTTTGGAATTCCAGCACACTTCACAGCATTCGTCGTCACTAGAATGATCTGGAAAGGTCCTTTCCACCTAGGATCCAAGCAAGTCTTCCACACGTGCTTCTTGATCACCACCCATTCACCAGCCCGAAGACTGTGACACTGATCTTGGGATGGTGGCACGGCTGTAGCTTCCACCTGATGAGACAAAGAGCGAACCACATCAGCTAGACCCTTGCAGTGATCAAGCACCAAGTCATCTGTTATGCTTACAAGTGCATTTGCAGAAACAGCTGGCAATCTCATTGCTCTGCCCCTTAGTATTTCGTGTGGAGAGAGATCAGCCTTTCTGTCGGGTATACTTTGCATGCTCCTCCGAACCAAAGGTAAAGCATCAGGCCAGTTCAGATTTGTAGATGCACACATTTTTACCAGTCAAGCTTTCTACGTTCCATTCATTTGCTCTACTAATCCAGAAGCTTCAGGATGGTAAATATAGTGCAGCTTCTGCTCAATGTTTAAGGCTGAACATAGCATTTTATCACCTCATTAATAAAGTGACTTCCTTTATCTGATTCTAAAGAGGCCTGAAAACTGAATGTTGGAATTAACTCTGTAAGTAACAGCTTTGCTATTATGGCACTATAATTTCTACTGGTAGGCTTCAATCCAAAGACTATAAATGCTGACAATCGCCACCACGTACCTCAAACTACCACACACAGGCATTTCAATGGAATCCTACTGCATTCTGTTAAATGGACCACCTGATCTTCCATTGTGACTCAAATTGACAACTGTTCTCTTTCCCACTTTTATTTGCTGGCATGTAATGCATCTGTAACAAATTGCTTCTGCAACTTGTCTGAATTTTGGATTGAACCAAGATTGTTAAATGTTCTAATCATTGTATCTTTGCCAATGTGAGTTTGACCATGATAATATTTAGCCATTTGTGTCAGTAGGCAGTTTGTCAAGACTATCTGCCTTTCATTTGAAACCCAAATGTCATCAATTTTTCTTTGATTACAACCCAATTTTATCCAGCTTCTTTTATAATTTTCTGGAAACTCATTGTTCAATCTTTTAATTTCTTCCCAAGTGTCAACCATTGTCAACAGAAAACTTTGACTTGTTGCATCAGGATTTGTTACATTTTTCCACTCATACTGGAAGGTAGCACAATTAAGTGCACAGAATCTACCAATCTGATCAGCATATGCATTACACATAGAAATAAAGTCATTTGCTTTTCGATGCGCAGTACCCTTGACAACTGTGACTTTCTCAGGTAATTGTAAGGCTTTTAACAATTCATGAATTCTGTCCCTGTTTCTTGTAGGGGAGCCAGAAGAGGTCATGAAACCTCTCAGGGACCACAGCTGCTCAAAACCGTGAACTACACCAAATGCATGCAGGCTGTCTGTAATTATCGTAATTTTAAACTGTGTTGAAATTCGGCATGCTCTAGTAAGAGCTACTAATTCAGCCACTTGTACAGAAAACACTCCTTGTAGCCATAAAGCTTTGAGTATACTAGAGATGGTGCACACGGCATTACCAGATTTCAATGTTCCCACTTGTCTCTTAAACAGGAACCATCAACAAAAATTATTTGATAATTTTTCTCTAATGGTGTGTTTTGTATATCAGGTCTGGGTTTAGTGCACAATTCTGTCAAATCCAGGCAGTCATGTTCCACTTCATTTACATTTTCAGATTCAGCAGTATCAATAGGTAACAAAGTAGCAAGATTAAGTACTTTGCGCCTTCTAAGGGTTACATTTGGGGACCCCAAAATCAGTAACTCATAGCGAGTTAACCAAGCATTTGTCAGCTATTGAGTCTTGGTCATGGTAAGCAAGACCTCAACTGAGTGAGGGACCAGAACAGTTAAAGGATGTCACATCACAGTGCTCTCACTTTGCGCAAGATTCACACCAACCGCTGCTACCTGCTTCAGGCAGCCTGGTAAAGCGGCAGCAACCGGATCCAATGTTGCTGAAAAATATGCCATAATCTACCTGTGTTAGGACAGAAAGAACAAAAAAATGAGGTTCATGGCAAAACAATGAAAATGGTTTCAAGTAGTCAAGCATTCCCAGAGCTGGTACTCTGTACAGACTCTCTTCCAGCTCAGTAAAAAGCTTTCATACAAGCTTCATCAAATGGGACTGGATCAGTTATATCTTCATAGGTCAAACTCTGCAAAGGCTTTGAAATTATGGAAACATTGGGAATCCATATGCAACAGTAAATCACCATTCCCAAAAATATTCTGACATCTCTTTGAGTAACAGAAGGGTTCATTTACAATTTAGCTATAACCCTTTCTCTGGACACTTTCCTTGCACCTTTCTCTATGTGATATCCCAAGTCTTTCACCTCCGTTTGACAATACTCTACTTTTGATGAATACACTTTGCCCCTTATTATGAGTTTGGTGAGTAGTAAAGGCCACCTGCCAAACTCCCGCGGTCGGGTTACCACCGGTGCAGTCCCCTTCCCGTGGCCCCTATTAATTGTTTCCTATTGGGTCAGCGGGCGGAAGCAGAGTTTCCACCCACTGGCCCAGTGGGAAACAGCCCACAACATTGACGCCAGCTCATAATATACCCAGGTGGCAATTTTGAGGTGCTTAGGGTGCACCAGCACCTGTTGATCTTTTCACTGTCTGCAAATAGTGAAAAGCGCAACAGTGCTGGCCATGGGGGCCCCTGCACTGCCCATGTTAAGTGAATGGGAAGTGCAGGGGCCCCCTACACCCGTCTCTGCCATGTAAAAGCTGGCAGAGAGGGGACTCGTAAGACACAGACTACGAATTTGTGCATGCCTTCGAAAGTATAATTTTAACAGGAATCGGTTCAGTAATCAGATTTGTCAGATGTTGATTTGCTATTCCTACAACCTGTACTGTTCTCCCAGAAAGTGGCACATTGGGAACTTCTGAAGTTCTGACAGTAGAGCGCATACCTCGTGTGTCAACCAGGAATGAGATTTCATGACCCATATCTGTTCCATTTACATAGGGACCACTCTGATCACCTCTAATGAATCTGCTAACACACATTTTTCTTCATCCAACCTCTCACTCCCAATTTCATCACTCAATTTATCCCCACTGTGTAAGCGGCACTGTGTAATCAATTTCTGAAAGTTTTGAATTAACCTTTGACCCATGTTCTGCTGAGGAACCACTACCTGCTGCTGTGCCATTGTAGCTTGAGGTATTTACTGCTGTGACATCATTTGCATTTGCTGTTGCATTTGCTGTTGTCGCGTAGGTTCTCATTATGCTAATGAGGCTACTGGATTTGGGGGACAGGATTACATGTATTGTGGGTACTAAGTATGATTCCACACCACATAATGCCTGTCGGCCTAATCCGTATTCTCTGGCTAACTAGCAGCGCCTCATCTCTGGCCGAGATGATTGTGGCAACCTGGCGCATGCCAAGAAGGACTCCTCAGGAGAATCGTGGTCGATCAGATCCCATCCCTTTCCTTTCATCTTAGATAAAAAGGAATGCATTGTAATAACTAGGATGATAAAACACAATAAAAGCAAGCAGGTGATTCACAGAGTAAAACACAGGAACAGTCATACCATACTGTCACTAGGAGTGATATCTATATATTTCTCCTACCTATACTATATTTGAGCACATTGTAATAAGCCTAATCTTCCCTTCAGTTTCCCCTCTGGGGTACGCCATCCCTCATACCTGGAGGAAGAGACCTGTAGTCTCGAGAGACAACATCCCCATGCAGATCAGGGATTTGGCCGTCTAAGCAAGTGGCTGCAGCAAAGCAATCAGCAATCAGCATACAGTCATGGTCATCTGGCTGGAATCTCTCTCTATTGTGTCTAGGACAAAGGGGTGTTTTTATAATAGAAAAACCGACATTCTAAGAAATAGTCCCCATGTATGAGTATCTGTTTTCTGTGAATGTTGGAGACACAGCATGCCACGTTTGTCGGCAGCCCTATCTGACTGTAGCCTTGGAGAAAGCACAAAGTGAAATATATGTCCTACTAAGAACATGATGCTTTCCTAGGCAAAAGTACAATGCGATGAGGAAAATAAAACAGCACGGCAAATGTGGCTATTGCTAGAAAAATAAAGCAATGCTGAATAAAATGTAACTGGATTAAAGTGCACAATGGCAGGCCTAGTGAGCCAAAACAACGTGTCTAAAACATGGCTAAAATAGCTATATAACACTGCTGTGGCACCTGAAAATGTGGCACCTGCTGTTGGGGAATTTGCATTTGTGGAATCTGCATTTGATTATTCATATTCTGAACATTTACATTAGGATTCCTGCTTCTTGGTCCTCTTAAATGTGGAAATAGATTATGTTCATTCATCTGCATAACACCATCCTGCACCATCGAAGGACATTCCACTACTTCCAGTGTCCAAGACCCCCACAAGTATGACAAGGTAACATCTTCTTTATTGTTTGCATATCACCCGGATTAACATTAGTATTCACATGAACACGATTTCTATTTCCACCACCACCGCCACATCTTCTTCCTCTCACCTGTCCCTGTCTTGGAACCACTTGCATGTTTCCCTATTGTTGTGGAATTCCCTGCATCTCCGATTGTGCTGCTCTAATCTGCATCACCGTTGGCTTTTCTTTCAATCTGTCCTGCTTCATTTCAATTTTGTTGCTACAATATTTAGCAAACTGCAATACTTCATCAACCGGTTTTGCTTGCCAGCATGTCAAATGACTCTTGAGCATGTTACTAGTTTCAGGTCTAGAACCCCAGTACAAACCTGAACACAAAATGAATCATGTCTTTGGGTTAAATTGTCTCAGTACCACTGTAGTGCTTGATTGACTGCGACAACCTTTCATAATATGCATGCATTGACTCCTCTGCTTCCTGAGCTGACTTATCAATTCTTTGCCAATCAATATCTTTATGGGAAATTCTTGTTTTCATTATTAAATCACTTCGTAATAGATTTTCATTACTTCAGGAGACGGCGCACTTGTAACTGGATCTCGTAGAGACTCTCTTGTTGGCCGGTCAAAATTCCTCTTGCATTCAATCCATAAATCAGCTGGGACCACTATTTCTAAAAGAGTATTTAAATCCTTCCACAAACGTTTTGCAAGTTTCACAAACTTATCTGTCTGCTGATACTAGTCCACTGGTTTCTCTCTTAGTCTCGGGTAATCATTTGTGAGTGTCAGTAGAGTTTGAAGTCGCACACTATCTTTTATTCTGTTCTCTTTTCTTTACCCATCTGCCTTCCCATTTATCTAATGCTTCCCATGTTTGTATACTTTGGATTAACTTTCTCATCTGAATTTCTGTTCCAGGTGATCTCATGTGTGCAATATCTTTTTGATCTAATTCTAATCTGTAACTCCTCTTTAATGGTTTAGATTTCTCAATATCCATTTCACATTTTTCTGCAAGTTATGATAATTTCTGATGTGCCAATCCTGCTCTGTTTGTGACATCTTTACACATGAAAAATAACTCATCTTCATTATATGAGACAATTCTATCAAATTCAAGTGTTCCCTCAATCATTTAATTTAATTTTAATCTTGCCAGATTTAGGGGGTCATTATGACCCTGGCGGTCAAAGACCGGAGCACCGCCAACAGGCTGGCGGTGCCTCCCGGCGTATTTGGACCGCGGCGGTAGCGCCGCGGTCACACCGCCGGGGCCGGCGGTATACCGCCAGCCGGCCCCGGCGGTGATAATCCGCCAGGTCAGCGCTGCAAGCAGCGCTGCCTTGGGGATTATGACTCCCCTACCGCCAGCTTGTTTCTGGCGGTTTGCACCGCCAGGAAGAGGCTGGCGGTAAGGGGACTCAGGGGGCCCCTGGGGCAGTGCAGGGTCCCACAGGCAGAGCCCCGTCGCGCATTTCACTGCCCGAATTTCGGGCAGTGAAATGCGCAACGGGTGCTACTGCACCCACTGCACATCAGCACTGCACATCAGTATTGCCGCCGGCTCAATTACGAGCCGGCGGCAATGTTGATGTGACTTTTCCGCTGGGCCAGCGGAAAAGTCAAAATAGGGAGCCAGCCATACCGCCAGCAATGGCGTTATTCTGGCACCCGCAACGAGGTTGTAATGACCCCCTTAGTGTTCTTTCTCCTTCAGCAACTGTTTTCATTTCTGATGCTCCACTCACTTTCTCCAACCATTCTATTAGCTTCTGAGTTGTCAAGCTTTGCAAAGAAACATTATTATTCACATTCGGAACACATTGTGGAGTATTACCTGGAGGAGCCATCTTTCTGGTGACACTAGAACTGAATTTGAATTTGGATTTGGTGTCTCAAAATTTTGTGAAATCCTAGACTAACTTAAATCTATAAACAGGCCTATTTTGTCAAAAGTCTGATTTACTGGAGCCATAACTCCTGCAGTAGCATTTAGCTTCTCCATTTCTGTATTTGAGTTAACAATATTCTGTATATTGCTTTCAGTATTTCCCTGAGCATATAATTGAACTACTGTACCAATTGTGGCAGGAACTGTTAATGCTTCTGGACATGATGAAGTAGTCTGATTCCTTGAGTAAATCGTTCCAGAACTCTGATCTGTAAATACGGAGGAACTTGACTGCAATATTGTTACTGGAGTATACATTGGTATTGTCTGAGCTTGACTAAAAATTTGCACTGAAGTCATTTAATTAGATGTAGACTCCACCTGAACCATCACTGGTTCCTGAATAATCTGTGGTGCTACCGGTACTGTAATACTCAGTGCAGAACTAATAACAGGAACTGTAGAATATATTGCAGGCTGAGCTACAGTTTGAATCACAGGAGTCTCAGTTACTGTAATAGTAGGAACATTAGTTGTGACCTGAACTTGACTCTGTGTTACCACAACTGGAGGCACACTTGGACTAGCACTACTAGCACCTTGATTTGCCTCTTCTGCTGCATATGGAGGAGGACGATTTCTCAATAATTGTATTATAAATTAATCATCATCTGAAACACTATCATAAGCCAGCGATCTTTTAGCTTCATCTGACTTTGATTCGGTTTCTTCAAAATTCTTTTTCTTTGTCTCTGATCTGACACTGTCTCCTCTTTCTTGTGAAATTGCAGGAAACATTCCAATACCTTGTAAGGTTTCTGTTCTCCAAAACTTCTGCTCCTTATCCTATTTAGCTTCTAACAATATTTTCTCAGCTTTTCTCATTCACCTCTCAAATTTTAATTTCTCTTGGTGTCTGGCTACTAGCTCCCATATAGCTAAGGCTTCAAATTATGCTGGTATCGAAGGGGGCTTTAACTCATTAAGGCCCTCATTATGACATTGGCAGCAAATGCCGCCTAGCACCATTGCGACAGCCGCCAACATACCCTCGCCATGGCTACCGACTATCCATGGCATTATGACCGTAGATGGAATTCTGCTGTGTCCCATCTTCTGCCGGAGGACCCCCTGCAAGCAGGTAAGTTGGGTTCTCTGACAGGAGAGGGGGGTGGGGGTGTTGTGTGCATGTGTGGGGGTGTGTTTGACTGTGTGTGAATGCATGCATGTGTGTGTACTGCGTTTGTGCATGAGTGGGTGTGAGTGTACGTGCATGTTGTGTCGTGAGATTGTGTGTGTGCCTGGATGTATGTTCGTGAGTGTTGCTGTGAGTGTGTATGAATGTATGAATGCGCGGGTGAATATGTGTAAGCATTTGTGTATGGGTGTGTGTGTATGTGCGTGTATGTGTGTAAATGTGCAGGGGGGGTCGGGAGAGGGAGGGGGAGGGTGGAGGAGGACTCTAGGGAGGGGCATGGGGGTGGGGTAGACCCCTATCAGTGCCAAGGAAGGAATTCCCTGGCACTGATAGTGCATACCACCATGGTTTCAGTGGCGGTACAGAAACCACTGAAACCATGGCGGTAGGCGGGGTCATAATGCCACGGGTGGCCTAGTGATGGCTGCTGGGCTGGAGACTGATGTCTCCAGCCCGGCGGACGTTACTGCCGTGGCAGTCAGTGTGGTACATTGGAGGTTTGGCCATAATAGTGGAGGTATTATCGCCAGCCTGTTGGCGGTAATACCTCCACTATACCACGGACCACCGGGGTCGTAATCACCCCTTAATTACTCTTCTCTGATTTTCTAAAATGTTCAAATTAAAACTTCTATGAGCAAGAAAAGCAAAACTCCCTTCCTTGCCTGTTATTTTGCAGAAATATTTTAAATAAATACATGTTGATGGACCTATCTCTTCAATTTCTATGTATGCAGGTGTACCTTCTGGTGGGGCAATTTCTCCTATTCTAACTGCAAAGAAAGCATCTCCTCTTAGTGCTTAAATGTTCCTTTTAACACATTGAAATTTTTCATTTTTACCTTTAATAGAGCTTAAACTACAAATTAAACTCAAAATAGGAACTATTTAAATCCCAAAATCCTTTTTGCTTCCTAATTTCCAGCAATTGAGGTTCATGGTTCTCCACTAATCCCGTCACGGCACCTTTTACCAACTGACCAATTAAAGCGGACCCAGTGACATCATACTCACGGCTTGTCCTTCAAACTCAATTTGCACAGAAAACTAAATCAACTTACTACAGGTAGAGCTCAATCACTTCAGAAGCTTTACGGAAAATTCAATTGCGGCCTTTCACTCAAACAGCTACTCTCTCATGTGCAAGTAAAATTCGACCTGCAAATTTCACCCTTAACTAATACCAGATCCTTCTTGTGCAATCAAGAATCACCTAGTATCTGTCAAACCAGTACTCCCTTAACACGCACACTAGGAATACAACTACACTAACTGCAGACAAGTGAACAACAACAACAACAAATAAGTATCTCATATTCTTGTGCAAAAACCCGGAGTCTTAGACCACGTAGGGTCTGTTACAACAACAATCATGTGTACAATTTTTTAGCACAAAGCCCCACATTCACTGGAATTTCGATGACTTCCTTACTCTCACCCTTTGGAGTATGCATACTTCCTTCTCAACTACGTTGGAGTATGCAAACTCCCTACTTCTCTCATACATCACAATTCACCTGTGATTTTCCAAAGCACTGCAAGCGCAAACCTTACTAAGAACTCAACCAGCACTGGAAACACTGGGAACATACCAAATCTCATTTAAACAAGCATTGGCAAAACCAAGTCTCCAAAAATGTTAATGTTAAACAAGCAATGGCAAAAACAAATCTCTCAAAATCAGGTGATCCTCTCAGATTGAGATGAAACCATCATCTGCTACCAGATTCTGTGGGTGTGTGACCTCCTAATATTAGGCAAAGGTGACACATAATAGGGCAGTGACATCTACTGCCCTCAGAGGTCGACTCAGATCTTTTGACTTAGACAAGAGTAAGGAGATCATCAAATCAAACAGAGGGAACCAATAATCATCATCAATAATAATATGCAATAATTAGTCACTAATTTATACACAACATGACTAGTGTGGTCATGAATCATCACACCAATTTTGAAAAGTTTAAACATTTTATTGCCCTTAAATTAACAATGCTAAGGTGACGTAAATGATGGGCAAAACCAAATGATAGCGATACAGAAACAACACAGGCTGTCCAAGGCATCTGAAGTATTTTAATTTTATCAGTGCAAACACTATTAAACACTCCAAAAGAATTATACAGAATAACAACAGAATTATTTGGAAAATAATAACAGAATTCATTAGTTGTGCAGTTGAATCAATCATAATCAATAAATAAACATTTAAATTAATTGTTTGCTCAGAAAAGCATGTGTGGGATTGGACTTTGCACATGCAAAAAAATTAAAATAAGAGAAAAATTAATTTGGAAAAACATCTAAATATGGAGCTTAAAAAACTGTGGTTGGATTTCTAAAGTGAAAAACCTGCAATGGAAAAACAAATGCATATTAGTTATACCACTCCTAAATGAGACAGTAGCTCGCAGAGTCTACATCAGTTGAGCATAGGAACAGCATGTCTTCAGCGGTCAGCATCAGGAACATAGAAAAGGGAAACAGTTCAGTAATGTTGGGCTTAAGGTATCTGAACTGTTAAAATCATAAGTGACTAGACACCAGCTGAATAGCAGAACTGAACAGAAGCTAAACAGAATCTAAACTGAACTAAAAAGAAACTGGACAGAGTCTGACTGCACAGAAAGCTAAACAGAAACTGACTTACATCACCTAAACCTTTGCTAAATTAAAGCCTCAAATGTAGCTAGCTATGCTTCTATTAAATAAGACTATTAGGTGTGTTAGTACGCGGCCAATTCAATTTAAACTGGGCTTCAGTTGTATCTTTCTTCGTTCTTTCTCCAAGATAGGCTCATGTTCACGCTCCTCTGCGGACGGCAGTTTCCACAAATAATTACATTTTAAAAGACAGCAGGGAACATGACATTGAGCTAGCATTCCTTCCTACCAGAAACTAAGGCCTGTTGTTAAAACCTCCAATATTTATCATAAGGAAGTACAGAATGAGCAAGAAAGAGGAAGCAGCAGCTTTCCACTGTGAGCTTTTATGACAATATCTAAGAAACAATGTTTGCAAAAGTATTTCAGTACAGTCAGCATAACATTTCAACACTATGGCCCTCATTACAACCTTGGCGGGCGGCGGAGGCCGCCTGCCAAGGTTGGACCGCTCGCCACCCGCCAAGGTTGGACCGCCGAGCAGCAGGCTATGTCACCGCAAACCCCCATGCCACATTACAACATCCCCGCTGGGCCGGCGGGCAGAAACAGAGTTTCCGCCCAGCGGGGATGTCGCCCGTAACATTGCAGCCTGCTCCTGATGGAGCCGGCAGTGTTGCGGCCGTGCGACAGGTGCAGCTGCACCCGTCGCACTTTTCACTGTCTGCTGCGCAGACAGTGAAAAGCAGGGTTGGGCTGTGCCTGGGGGCCCCTGCACGGCCCATTCCAAATGCATGGGCAGTTCAGGGCCCCCCGGGGGCCCCGCAACTCCCCTTCCCGCCAGCCTTTCCATGACGGTCTCTACAACCATGGACAGGCTGGCAGGAAGGGGAGTCATAATCCCCAGGGCAGCGCTGCCGTGGCGGATTATAACCGCCGGGACAACAATGGCGGGAAACCACCGGGACAACAATGGCAGGAAACCGCCGGTCCCGGCGGTGTGACCGCGGAATATGGCGATTTGTACCGCCAGCCTGTTGGCGGTACGATCGCCAAAACAACCCTGGTGGTCTTTGACCGCCAGGGTTGTAATGAGGGCCTATGCGTCTGGAAAAATACTCAAACCTAGGCCTTTTTACTAATGCTAATACATGAAGAATAAAACAACTCTAAGATTCAAACCATGTTTAGTACATTATTTCTCAGTTAATAATAATTGCAAATCATTAGTTTTGCAGTACATGTGGTTATAATTTATCAAAATGCATTTTCAAAGTTGTTTATTATTTCACATTGAACTCGATATGGCTGACACCATGTTGACCACATTTAAACATACACATTTCATTTTTCTAACACACATTTCTCTATTTAGGCCTTTTAATACACATTAATCATTTTATTTTGGTTACACATATTTCATTAATAATGGTTGCTCAATAACACTCCTCGCATTGAGTCTGACAGCGAGGGTACTGGAGAAGTTTTGCTTGGTTTGGAGAGTTCTTTGACCACATCGAAAAGTGCCATAGCGCAGTTTTGAGCATTGGTGATTTCATCAGAAAAGAATAGTGCTCATGCAGTTCTACAGAGCCCATGATACTTTTTTATTGCTAATCTATATTTAGCTTGAGACTCCTCGTCAGAGCACTTTCTCCAGACTCTTTCCAGACTCTTGCATCATTTTTTCTCAAGCCAAAGTGTTTAATTAAACCAGGGTGCCAGCAGATGGGACCTTCCTGAGTGGTTGGCTGTTGTCTGTAAAATTGTCTCCATGGCATTCATAACCCAACTGTTCACCAAACCCTGCTCAGAGTCAACTATTTGCTTTAGAGCAGGCTTAGTGCACTGATGTTGTGCATTAAAGGCTGAAACATCCAGTTTAGACCAATTCCTAGATTTTATTGCAGTTTTGGACAGCCCTGTATGGGAAGAAGCTGGGATCTTGATGATAAATGGTACAGCTAGACGGTCTGACAAAAGAAACTGTAGGAGAGGATCTATAATCAGATCCTTCGCATTGGAAGAGATTGGATCTAAAAAGTGGCCAGCTTCATGAGGAGCAGAATCATGCAGAGTAAAGTTCAGGACAGGACACCCAAATCCTCTATCAGAGCAATAGCTTGGCAACACTTAGGGTCATCGAAGTGAATACTGATGTCACTGAGCAACCTCAAATTGTCAAATTTTAAAATGTAGGGGGTTACTAAGTCAGGGATACAAGCACACCAATTCCTAACATACCCTGGAGGTCAGTAAATCAGAGCCACAGACAGTGTGAATTTCTGTGTGAGGGAAAGCGAAAAAAGCAAGGCCTCACAGGTGGGTGTTCTGCTTTGCTTCAAACGACCCCAAGGAATGCAGCACTCTTAGTTTGAAAAATGAATTTATTAAGGCACTCACCAGATATCAAATAAAAGCACACAAACACATGAAAATAAGCATTTAACTCAAATGGAATAGAACATTGCAGAGAAAGAACTTTGCAGTGCATCAACAAAGCATAAACATTTATATAAGCTAAATAATTAAAAGTTAGAGTGCATCACCATGGGGGTCGAATCCATCATCATCATCCGTACCAACATCAAACCAGGGAACCCTGAATGGCTGAGACAGGAGAACTTCCCCAATGGGATCTTATTGGGTAGTGCATCCAGTCCCAAAAAGAGCTCCTCTGTGTAAGTGTTAAGTTTTCCCCTATTTATATGCTTTAAATTACCTCGTGATTATTGACTTCAAATGTTAGCTGTACTTGATCTGTGTCGAAAACACGCAAAAGAACTGGCCAGCCCCAGTGCGCATTCCTGAGACAGAGAGGTACCTTTTTCTGCTGAACATATTCTCATCCTGGTACACTCTTATCACCTCTGCGTCCCCCACAATATGTTCCCTGCTCTGGTGAGACAAGCAAAAACATGTTCAGTGTAGAAAACAAGCTTTATGGAAAAATATGTGCGCCACCAATGCAACGGCACCTGAAGCAGAGCACAAAATGGAGTCAGTGGTCAAGATGGAGTTGGTGGTTAAATACAGATAGCATTACAGCAGGGATCAAAACTTTCCAATTTTACATTTACATTCCTTCTTCAACAGAATAGCAATCCCCCAGCCTAGCTTATCCTTTCTATCTTTCCTAACAATAGAGTAGTTGGGTGGGAGTGTTGTAGTCAAATCTGGTAGTGATCAATCATGAAGCCATGTCTTTGGTAATAACAAGGACTCAACATTGTTTTCCCACAGAAAGTTAAAAAGGTGTTGCTGATGTGTAGGGAGGGAGTGGAAATTTATACTAAAAAAGTAAAGTTCATTTGCACAGCCTGTCCCTAACAGTGGCATCATAACGTGGTGATTGGTTCCAGTCACTTTATGGAAACAACTATCAGATGGCTGAAAACAAAATTGCAGCAATTGCATGTCAGTGGACTCACCCAAAAGATCTGGGGTCTGACAGCTCAAAGGACAAACAGGTCACAATACCATAAGTTGGTCAGAGCTGGCTGGAAAGGACCAGAGTACCTTCCTGGGCCCGTTCGGACGTGGACAGGTGCAGATGGACTTGCCTCTGGCATGCCTTTGGCGCCCCAGTGGCGCATCAGCTGTGCTTCTGCATGTTAATTAAGTAGTCAGCTGGAGAGGAAGCACTCAAACGCTAACCTCAAAGATGGTGGTTCAACCAGGAAGTAGGCAGAATCACTCAGTGCCTCTCCCTTTCTTCTCAATTAGCTCCTTTTTACAGAGCGCCACGTCAGACTGAAGTGCAGGTATTGCGGCACACCAAAGAAAAAAAGAAAAAAATCATCCCCTTCCCTCAACACAGTCCCCAGTACAAAAATCAAAATCGATGCACAATTAACGCTTTAAAATGATTTAAAAATCAGGCAGCATAAGGATAGCCCCTACATCCTGCGCGTCTGCCCTGGCCTGTTCTTTAAGTAACCAGTTGGGAAGGAAGTACAAGAGGGCTAACCTCCAAGATGGCGGTTCAACCAGAAAGAGGGCAGAATCACTCAGTGCTTTTTCCTTTCCGTTCAGTCAGCTTCTTTTTGCAGAGAGCTGCGATGGAGTGAAGGTTAGGTAAAACAGCACACCGAAGAAAAAAATATGTCCTCTTCCCCCAACACAGTCCCCAGTAAACAGAAATAAAAATCAATGCAGAAATAATGCTTTAAAACAATTTAAAAAGGTGGCAGCATGCGGAGCACATATACCTGTTGTGAGTCCATGCTGACCTGTTCATTAAGTAGCCAGTTGGGGAGGAAGCGCTAGAGCTCTAACCTCCAAGATGGTGGCTCAGTCAGGAATTGGGCACAATCACTCAGTGCCTCTCCCTTTCCGATCTTTCAGCTCCTATTTACAGAGAGCTGAGTCAGACCAAGGGGTAGATAAAGCAGCACAACAAAGAAAAAAAGATGTCCCAATACTCCTAAGCCTAATTAGAGAGATTGCCTGACAGTCTAATTTCTCTCAGATATGCCACAATTCTCTTTCTTCAGAGCAATATGGAGAATAGATTTATTTATTTCTACTCCATCGCAATTTTATTACAAGACAGGAGACTCTAATGTGCAATCTCTTTCTACTTTCTCTACACAGCACATTCAACGAAACACTACATTTCCCAAAATCCTGCATTCTCAATGTAGAATCCTGCATTCTCAGGATACATTAACAAAAAATAAATACAGCCAACATTATGAATAGGTGCGGCCCCAAACATACTTCCTCTTTTCTTGCTGCTTGTGAGTTAAGTTAGTGGTGAATCTGTTTGCTTTGCATTTATGCTACTAATCTGCTTAAATTCTGTGCCTCCTGTGGAGCTTATCTTTTGTTTAGATAGTTTGTATTGTTTTAGCAGAGCACATCTCAGCATTAGTGTTCTTTATTGGTTTAGGATACTTTGTGTTTGTGCAAGTGGCCCAAGGTTAAAAGTTCATGTCTGCCATAATGTTGATTGTTTGTATCCCTTCATTTTAGAGGTCAATCTATTTAAATTGTTAATTTGTTTCTTTAATAAACAGGCTGCAACTGCTGAGGCATATTTTTTTGTGTGAAGGAAATCCTCTTGTTAATTTTTAGGCTGCCCATCCTAATTGGAGTGGAGGGTATTGCTGGACCTTTTCAAACTGTTTTATTTAGAGGCCTGTATTTGTAGATATAAAATAGTCTTTCCTAACCCAACCATTTGCATGCTACCTCTTGATGTGTAAATAATTAATTTGATTTATGCAGTTGTTTATGGTTTTTTGAGAGGAAAAGTTCACCTGTTTTTATGTCTTTATTGTATTTGTAATTATTCTAGACCAGTAGTTCTTAGCCTGTGGTCCGGTGACATATCTAGGTCCATGAGGCCTACTCAGGGGTTCCGTGACTGCTTAGAAAATTAAATAATAATAACAAATGTATAAAGTGTATATAAATAAATAAGCAAAATGAAAAATTGAACATTTTAAAGTGTTCTATAAATGTGAAGTGGGTCTCCAGGTTTCTAAAATGATTAAGTGGGGATCCACAGAATTCAAAATGTTAAGAACCACTATTCTGGACAACACAACTATATTATATGTGGGAGAGGGTTCAGCATCCTTGGGGGTTAAAAACAGACTTTTCCCAACCATGGAAAAAGACCATAGCAGTAATAAATCTCATTTTGAAGAGGAGGTTTTTAGGAGAAACATCCATTATATTAAGGACATCTCAGTGTCAAACTCAAAATACAAAGCAGCTTCCTCTTCCTTTGAAAATGCATCCACTGATATGTGTAACTCTGTTGTGACTGCCATATTAAACTCTACAGGTAGGAATGATTCTCTGGAGAAGTTGGAAGAAAATAGCAATGAGCAATGAAAGTAGAGCAAAAAATAATGGACTGCCCTCTGGAATATGGCAGTAGAATCTTTAATTGCAGTTTTCCTCAGCCAGGGGTCCTATTTGGCAAGATCCATTCATGGGTATAAATGGGGTTCAAGTAAAAGACCATTTAAAATGCTAAATGAGCAGCCTATTGATGACTTGTACTGCAATAACTCTTATTACGATGATGATGGATCAGTTTGTGCTGCAAAGACATTGAAGCCTAGAGATAAACCTTTGGGTGTGAAAATGGATGCAGGGGGATTCCTACTGTTTGAGACTATTCTTATCCAACATCAAAATTCTTCAGAATGGTCACCCCCTTTTATATCTGCATTTGAAATGCAAGGGTTCTCTTGAGAGAGCTACAAGGATGAAAATGAGGGTTGAGTGCTTTAAACTAGTAATCTCAGATAAAGCAGCTATAGTTTTGGATTTTAAGGGGCATATTTAAGAGCCCCTAGCGCCATTCCAATGCCACATTAGCTTCATTTTTTTACGGTAATGTGGTGTTAGAAGGCCAAAAACACGATGCCATATTTACAAAGTGGCGCAATGCCTGCATTGCACCACTTTGTAACCCGTTGCACTACTTAATGCCTGTGCCAGGCATAATGTATGCAAAGGGTGCATTCCCCCGTTAGGGGGGCCAAAACATGGGACAAGGAATTGTACTTTTACCATCTGCTCAGAACAGGCATTGAAAGGTGGCTTCCATTGCTTACAATGGGCTTCTGGGTGATTTTCAGGATCAGCATCTGAATATTTTAGGCTAATCCTGCAAAGCGCCGGACTAGCGTAAAAAAATCAGATGCTAGTCCCCTAACTACTGCCATGGCGCGGCATATTTTAAATACACCACACACATGGTGGCGTTAGGGGGGTACTAAGGGGGCACCAGAAAAGTGGTGCTGCACTGTGTGCAGCATCACTTTTATTAAATATGCCCCTAAGCTTGTGACCGTTCTTACTATGAGGATAAGGACCACCACAAAAGGAGAAGATAAGGCATGGGCCTCTTGCCAAGACTATGTACTGAATGCTGTGCGTCCAACAGCCATAATGCAATGCTTGATGGAGCAAGCGAAAACTTAGGGTGAGGGTCTGGATTGTGATATGACTTCTGGTTATGCACATAGAGCAAGTTGCTTTTTAAGTAATGCTAATACAGGCTTATCAAATGAAAGGCGTGAGAGTCTGCTATTATGTATGGACTCAAAATTTGGGCATCTCATGAGTTCTGATTGAGGTACTAATAATTTGGGCTTCCTCTTTGAGGGTGAGCTAATAAAGGAACTTGGAAGGTATGTGCAGACCTTTGTGTGTCTCCTCTTTCAATGTCAAGCTGAGAGGTAGATTGGTAACTTTTGTGCATGGTTGGCATATGATTTCAGAAAATCCATGGGTACCTCAGACAGTTCAGGGATTTTAGATAGAATTTTCTGCTACCTATATTCAGGAAACAAGTCTACTGAATAGGAGTATTTGTCAGGAGGGAGAACATTTGATTTGAGGTGACATTCAGGAGTTATGGAAGAAAGAGGCCATGGGGCCAGATGTATCATTAATTCCAATAGCGATTACCAAATTGTGTTTTTTTGCGAATGGCAATAAGTAATCACTATTGGAATGTATGAAACTCCAGGAGTTTCCTATAGCAATTCGCAAGGGCTCGCAAATGGACCTACCTCATTAATATTCATGAGGTAGGTCGCAATTTGCAAGCCATTGCGAATAGCTACAATCACAGAGATGGTGGCCTGCTGGGCTCAGCAGACCACCATGTCTGTGATTGCTTTTAAATAAAGCAATCTTTTTTTTTAAAATACAGCCTGCTTTCCTTAAAGGAAAATGGGATGCGTTTAAAAAAGAAAAATGGTCTGTGGGATCACTGCCTTCTCTTAAACAAAGTTTCTGCATGCATTCACAAAGGGAAAGGGGTTCCTTGGGGACCCATTCCCCTTTGCGAATGGGTTACCACCAATTTAAAATTGGTGGTAACTGCGATTGTTTTGCGACCGCATTCACGGTTACAAAACAATCATACAAACCTCTGCAATTCAGTATCAGGAAGGGATGCCCTTGACACACCCATTCCTAATGTCGAATCGGTATGTAGTCGCAAATCCAATTTGCGATTCAGTAACAAGTTACTGAATCGCAAATTGGACCTGATACATACCAAAATGCATTTTTGCGATCACAAACGGACCGTTGGGCCATTTGCGATCGCAAAAATGTTTGATACATCCGGTCCATGGAGCCTTGTGTGTTGCACTCAAGAGCCTTTGTCAGCAATATTTTTCTGATGCAGAAAAAGAAAGAAAAAAATTACGAATTTAAATCAGTATGTTCTCTACCTGCATTTCAAGATGGAGGCAATAGTCTGGATTTAAAAGATGCTTACTTGACAACGGGCCAGATGTATGAAATATTTTTGCACTCGTAAACGGTGCGAATCGCAAAAATTGGCCGTTTGCGAGTGCAAAAATGTGGTGTGCGATGCATGAAAGGCATTCGCAGACCAAAAATAAGAAATCGCAAAATTTTCGTTTTTTTGCGTTGCGACCTGGTTTTGCGAGTCGCAGTTTGCGATTCGGTATTTCCAGTAGGAAATTGAGAGGCGCAAATTGCGATTCGCAAAATCAAAGTCGCAAAGAGATGCATCAAAAAATCGCAAATTGCGATTTTTCGCAGAATGGCATTTTGCACATGCAAAATACCATGAACTGAAACCAGGTGGTAACCAGGTGCAACCTATATAAAGAGGCCCCGAATGCCTCAAACTCTTTTCAACAATGGCTGCACTCTACGTCATGGCGTGGAGGATGAGGATCTTGGCAGGTTTGAGGAGAGGGAGGAGGAGACAGGAGCGCATTTTCAGAGTGCGCATTACACTTTTTGACCTGACAGAGGAGGAAATATATGAGAGGTATAGGTTGAACTCAGCCATGATACTTGATCTGATAGCTGAGCTACAACCCATACTGCAGCGCAGAACACTAAGGACTCACAGCATACCCACCCATGTGCAGGTATTATGCTCCCTCCACCTGCTCGCCTCAGGGAGCTATCAAGGGGTCATAGCAGCAGCTGGAGGGGTCTCACAGAGTACCCTCTCCAGATTTTTCAATGCATTCATCAATGCCATGCTGAGCAAATTACAACAGTACATCAGATTCCCCCAAACCCCACAGGAATTACAGCAGACAAAAATAGAGTTTTACCACATAGCACAGTTCCCCCACGTCCTAGGTGCCATAGATGGCACACATGTGGCAATCTGTCCACCATCAGCCACAGAGTATGTGTGCCGCTACCGAAAATACCAACATTCCATGAATATACAGGTGATATGCAATGCCTCCTACACCATTACTGATCTCGTGGCCAGGTACCCAGGGAGCACACATGATTCTTACACCTTTCGCCACAGCGGGATTCACACAAGACTGCTAGCTGGGGAGTTTGGTGAAGGATATCTACGAGGTAATGTCCCACTGTACACTGGCGCATTGATGGTGTACCGATGTCAGATGGCTCAGTTACTCATCACACCCTCTGTCCCTTCCATGAGACAGTGCTTACGCAGTGCGCACCTACATGATGGCGCCCTACCTCAATCCTACAACACCAGCTGAACGGAGATACAATGCAGCACATAGGGCAACCCGCAACGTGGTGGAGCGCACATTTGGACTGCTGAAGAGTCGCTTCCGGTGCCTCCACAAAAGTGGAGGGGCACTACAGAACAGTCTAGAGACTACATGTAGAATAGTGGCTACTTGTGCAATCTTGCACAATATAGCTACCACCAGGGGCATACCTGTAGAAATATGTGAATCTGAATCAGATAAGGATGACAATCCCATACCACCTCTACAGCCAGCAGACAGGACCAGTGCAGCAGAGGGAAGGCAAAGGCGTGCCGACATCACACACAACCATTTCAGATGTGAGTATTAATGACACAAATCCTCTGACAACTGTACCTGTAGTGAAATAAATTTATTACCTTAAGTCAGGTAATGTACGTGTGAGTAATAACAAAAAACAGGTAATGTGAGAAACGCAAACCAATGAAGAACCAGAGTTATGCACTATTACTTCATAGTGTCAACAGCAGTCCAATGGGAGCCAGAGTCATTTTTTGCGCCCACGCACACCACTCGGGTGCCCAGTTACGTCACTGGCACCTCTATTGTCACCCTCAGTGGCAGTGCTGTGCCTGACACTGCGCTGTTTGGTGTCCGCTGCTGGTACGGCAACACTGCTGAGGCTGGAACTGTCCTCAGTATCCCCCAGTGCTAGCTCACTCGGAGTGGCTGATCTTGGTCCCATAATGTGTTCGATCACATTTGTGATCTGCACAAGTCCATTGACAACGTCCCTGCTGCTGTGTGCTGCCTCCACTTGCGCAGCCACTGCACGACGGGCAATCAGTGCTGTAGAATTTGCCATCCTGTTAGAGGAACAACAGAAGCTGCCAAACATGGTACGGAATCTGCGCTCCTGTCTGCGCTGGCTCACCCTCTCATGGCGCAGCTCCTGGCAGAGTTCACGGACAGCACTTGTAAGGTCCCTGGTGTCCTGTGATGCCTGCACCTGTCCCTCATGCAGCTGTACAATGTTACTATTGAGGGAGTCAAGTTGTCGATGCAGGCCCATCATGTTGCGGTTATGTTTGCGCAGGTTTTTATCTAATGCAAGGATCCGCTTATTTTGTAGATGCTGCTGCTGCAACATAGCAGCTTCCAGGCCACCAAATAAGGAGGGACCCTCACCTGACTCATGCTGCTGTGCCAAGGACTCTATCGCAATCCTGCGTGGTGCTGTGGTTGGATGACACCTACCCTCCAGAATCTGGCTACGCCTGTCTGTTGCTGATGGGGTACTTGGCCCTTTCTGCTGCTCATCGGAGTCGTTGCTGAGCTCTGGCAGTGGCTGTGCCCTGGGCCTGCGTCAGACAGTCGCTATGTTGAGGGACCCACTGGTATTAGAATGTGAGGGCAGATGGGTGTCTGTCTCGCCTACCCGTGCAGATGCTGTGGCTGCTGGGCCTGGCCCACCTGCAACAACAATATGCAGCATGTCAGTTATGTATGTTACATTTTCAGTCAGACAATGGCAATAAAGGTACAGGTACTTCTCTACACGGTGTTGTGTGTGTTGTGTTCCTCTGTGTGTCACTCTACTGAAATACATTGTTGTGCTACTTTCAGTTCTAGGTTGTGGACTGCCACTACCATAATGCATTGCAGTGCTGCTTCTAAGATGTGGACTGGACTACTTCTCACACTGTTTTACATTACGTGCTAATTCCTAAGGGGCGTTTGTGCATGCACATATAGGGTTACAAAACAATATTGCACTTACCTTGGCTGGTACTTGGTGTGCCGGAGGTGTCGATCTCTGTGACCCCAGTCACAGTTTCAGGGAAGAGTGTGGACTCCACTAGGTCCTCCAATGGTGTTGATGGTGCCTCTGTGGGTGGACCGCCTCCTGTGCCCCTGGCCTCCGCAAGTCTCCTTGCACCCTCTCCTTTGCACAGGACCGCAGGTCATACGACCTTTTTTTTATCTCTTCAATGGAGCGTTGTGCCACTCCAATTGCGCAGATTTTGGACTGTATGTCCAACCATAGTCTCCTCTTCTCACTCTCAGGCACCTGGAGTGAGCTTTTTCCAAACAGGCGGTCATGGCTCCTCACCACCTCCTCAAGCTCCTGCTCGCTGAATTTAAGCTTGCGCTTCCTTTCACCCTTCTCCTGTGCTTGGCCTGGGGTATCCATTCTTGCTCAGGTGTTCTTGCTCCTCCGGAGTGCTGCTCTGTGTGGCTGGGCTGCTCTCTCTCAGGATGCTGGTTTGGGTGTGGCACCTGAAACTGCCTGGGATGACTAATTTCCTGGTGGTGATGTCATCAGGCTCCTCCAGGTGTGCTTTCTCAACCATTTTCGCAATTTGCGTTTTTTTACCGAATCGCAAAAAAATCACAATTTGCGAAAATGCAAATTGCGATTCAGTAAATGGGCCTCGCAAAACACAAATAGCGATTTTTAAGAAATCGCTATTTCCGAATTGCAATATTGTTACATGGCCAATTGCGAGTTGGAAATAGCAATTTCTTAAAAATCGCTATTTGCGATTCGCAAGCTCCAGTTTTCAAACCTATGGCCCAATGCTTATTTTCCAGCACTGCAGGAAGTGCTTGCAGTTCTTGTGGCGCATACAAGCCTTCAGATTCATGGTCATTCTTTACTATCTGTCTTCTGCTCCTTGGTGTTTCACTAAGTGACTACAACATGTAGTGGCAGCCCTCAGAGCACAAGGATTAAGGATGATCATTTATTCATTTATCTAGACAATGTGATTTTCCTGGTTCAAATGAAAACCCTGTTTCTGAGTCAGGTGCATGAGGAGGTGGATCTAATTCAGAACGTGGGATTTGTAGACAACAAGAAAAAGTCAGATTTGGTCCGTTCAAGGCAGATGAAATTCCTAGAGATCGGCCCTCATTACAACCCTGGTGGTCGATGATAAAGCGGCAGTAATATCGCCAACAGGCCGACGGTAAACAAAATGGAATTATGACCACTGCAGAAACCGTCAACAAAGACAGCCACTTTAACACACCGACCGCCACGACAGTAGCAACAAGCACAGCGGCGGTAACCGCCAACAGCCAGGCGAAAGACAATGTACCGCCCACCCTATTACAACAAGCCAATCCGCCAGCTTTTCCAGGGCGGTACCAACGCCATCAAAAACATGGCGGAAGCAGTACACAGAAGGGAAATGACTCACCTCTGGACACTCAAGGAAGAACCACGATGCCATGGAGCCCAAACTACAGGTGTTCCCCATGCTGGTTTACCTCCTCCTACACCAGGAATACCAACGGCCGCGAAGACAACCACGGTGAGTACCGCACTTAGCACACAAGGGAGGGGGGAATAGAGTGACACACACACGCAACACCCCCACCCCCAATAACATACACACAAACAGATGCAACAATATTACATATCCACCCCGTAGCCCTCAGGAATAATGCAAGGACAAAAGGAAGTGAGTAAAGTCAGTGTAATAATATAAAGTTCTAGAAATACGTCCTCAAAGCACAAAACAGTATCTACAATACATACACATGGAGGGACACTGCCCAGTCCATAATGTCCGTGGGCCAAAGGGCCATATCACATAGGCCAAGGCCCCACTTGACTCCTGCCTCAATACGGAGAGAACACTGCTGGGGCATCAGGTCGAAAATACACAGGCACCTCAGGGGGAAGGGGAAGGTGGGGCACCTCAGCCGGAAGATGGTACAATGCAACTGCTCCTGGAGGGGGCCACATGCCCATCACTCTGTCCTGGGGAGTGCAAAGCCACAGTCTCTCTAGTGGGTGGTCTGCCCACTGCTTGGTCCTGGGGAGTGCAAAGCCACAGTCTCTCTAGTGGGTGGTCTGCCCACTGCTTGGTCCTGGGGAATGCAAAGCCACAGTCTCTCTAGTGGGTGGTCTGCCCATTGCCTGGTCCTGGGGAGTGTATGGCTACAGTCTCTCAAGTGGATGGCTTCTCCACTGGTTCTGGAGGGGGCCTTGTACCCAGTGTTCTTCATCCTGGCAAGGAGGGGGTGAGTGGATGCCTTCTTCAACTGTTCTGGAGGGGGCCCTGTGCCCAGTGTGCTTCATCCTGGCAAGGAGGGGGTAAGTGGATGGCTTCTTCCACTGGTTCTGGAGGGGGGCTTGTGACCAGTGTGCTTCATCCTGGCAAGGAGGGGGTGAGTGAATGCCTTCTTGAGGGGGCCTTGTGACCAGTGTGCTTCATCCTGGCAAGAATGGGGTGAGTGGATGGCTTCTTCCACTGGTTCTGGAGGGGGCCTTGTGACCAGTGTGCTTCATCCTGGCAAGGAGGGGGTGAGTGGATGGCTTCTTCCACTGGTTTTGGAGGGGGCCTTGTGTCCAGTGTGCTTCATCCTGGCAAGGAGGGGGTGAGTGGATGGCATCTTCCACTAGTTCTGGAGGGGGCTTTGTGCTCTGTGATGCAGATCTTGGGGAGTGCAAGGTCACAGTCTCTCACCTGGGTTTCACACCTACAGTTTTTGCAGGGGCCAGGACGCACTACAGCCCATGGAGGCACGACTACACACTGCCCGCTGGAGGTGATGGCTGCTCAGTGGTGGCAGTGGCGGTGCTGGTGCCGGTGCAGGCAGTGGTGGGGGGAGACTCCAGACCTTCCCCTGCATCCTTGGACGGCTGCCCACTGGGGCTGCTGCTGCTGGCAGTGGTGCTGGTGGCAGTGCAGGTGGCGGTGCTGGTGGCAGTGCAAGTGGTGGTTCTGGCGGCAGTGCTGCCTGTGGTGGGGGGAAGCTGCAGGCCTTTCCCTGCAGCCTCGGACGGCTGCCCACTGGGGCTGCTGCTGCTGGTATTGGTGCTGGTGGCGGTGCTGGTGGCAGTGCAGGTGGCGGTGCTGGCAGCGGTGCAGGTGGCGGTGCTGGCGGCGGTGCTGGCGGCGGTGCTGCCTGTGGTGGGGAAAGGCTCCAGCCCTTTCCCTGCAGTCTCGGGCGGCTGAAGTGCCATGGCTGGTGTTGTTTGTTCAGATGCTGCTCCAGCACTAGGCTCCATATCCATCCTGCCTGCGGCGTCTGTGCCTTTGTCATTGCCCTTGGCAGCTGGTGGTCCCTTCCTGCCCTTGGTAGCTGGAGGCCCCTTCTTGCTTTTGCCAGCTGGTGGTGCCTCCTTGCTTTTGCCAGCTGGTGGTGCCTCCTTGCTTTTGCTAGCTGGTGGTGCCTCCTTGCTTTTGGTAGCTGGTGGTGCCTCCTTGCCTTTGCCAGGTGGTGCTCCCTTTTTGCCCCTGGCAGCTGGTGCTCCCTTTTTTTCCTTGGCAGTTGATGCTGGCACACTGGCTGTGTGGACGGGTGTCTTCTCGGAGCCTCTCACAAATGTAGTGGCTGCAGTGGCCGTGGACTGGGTGGCTGAGGTGCTAGACTGGGTCTTGACCACCCTGGCCCGAAGTGAATGACAGGGGTGGAGGGGCGGGGGATAGGTCAAGGGAGGAGAAGAAAAGCTTTTTAGGGACACTGGGGCTGGAAGAGGGTGAATGTTTGGGAGTGGAGGAAGAGGGAGTGGAGGTAGGAGGTATCTGTCTACTGTGTTTGGGTGCAGGTGCATGGGCTGGATGCTGTCGAGAGGTGGGTGCCTGTTGGGTGTCTGAGTGCTTGCGTTTGTGTACCTTGGGAGGAGGGGTCACAGACACAGTGGGAGAGGACACAGGGGACGTGCGCATGGATGTGGGGGTGGTGACTGCCAGTGAGGGGCGTGATGGTGATGGGGGTAGTGGATGAGGATGTAGTGCATGCAGGTGTGAGTGGAGACGCTACTGGGAGGGAGGTGGAAGACAAGGAGGAGGGGGACACAGTGGAGGCAGTGAATGCTGGTGTTACTGCATCTGGATGGTGCTTGTGTGAGTGCCTGTAGATGAAGTGTGGTGCTTGTGTTTGCCTGAGCCACTTCTGTGTGTTGATTTGGGTGCATGCTGGTCTGATGGTGTGCTTGGGATAGGGTGGGGTTGAGGGGAATGGGACTGGGTAGAGGAAGTTGGAGGGGGAGGCTAGTGACAGGGGCAATGGCTGCCGTCAGGGAGTTGGCAAGAGCCTGAAATGATCTCTGTTGGGCCGCCATGCCAGAGTCAATGCCCTCCAGGAATGCATTTGTTTGTTGCAAATACCCTGCCAGACCCTGGATGGCATTCACTATGGTTGACTGCCCAACAGAGATGGATCGCAGGAGGTCAATAGACTCCTCACTGAGGCAGGGCCTGAGGTGCCTGGGGCGAAGGAGATGCCCACCCTCCTGGGTGAGCGGGAACGGGAAACACGCAGAGGGGCTGCTGGGAGGGCGGTGCTGGTACAGGAGGTGGTGGCTGTACCTGTAGTTGGGGTGGCCACTGAGGTGTCCGCCACCACCAGGGAGCTTCCGTCGGAGGAGGTGTCGCTGTCAGAACTGTCCCCTCCAGTCGCCGCTGTGGTGCTCCCCTCGCCCTCCGGTGCCCTCACCGTCGGTGGATTTGGCCTCATGGGCTATGTGGGATGCAGCTCCCTCCGTCGCAGGTGCCTCTGCTCCTCCGCCAGATGATGCTAATGCACACAAGGACAGGGTGACAAAACAAAAAGGGGGGGAAGAGACAGAGGATACACTTGGTCAATGCCAGCAACATCACCACCGTTGGCGTACACAACACACAGGGAACAGCCCTATGCACTAAGCCATGCACTACCAGTTACAATGCTAGTCACCAGGCCATGGAGTACAATGCCTAGCGCCAATAGCAGCACACCTGAAACCCCCAGGACCCTGCACAGTAGTAGATGCCCACTAGCATATTTGGTGCTGGAGTGCATCAGAGCCTGCCCAACATGGAACCTGCCCTGCCATGTTCGTCCTGGCCTAGGGGCACCCACAGGCCCACATCCCCCACCCAGATAACACCTCACCACGCACAATTTTCTGATTCTGAAACTGTACTCACCCTGTTGTGACTGTTGTGATGCCTCCAAGTGCCCATCCAACTCCGTATAGGCCACAGCCAGGATGCGGAACATCAGAGGGGTCAGGGATCGACGGGCACCACTTCCTAGTTGGGATACCATCCCCAGCTGGGCCTCCGCCATCTTCCTTGCCCAGCGGCACAGGTCCTCCCACTGTTTGCGTCAGTGGGTGCTCCGTCTGTCAAAGACCCCCAGGGTCTGCACATCCTTGGCGATGGCACACCAATTACCCTTTTTCTGATGGGCGCTGACCTGTAGACAATGATACATAGGAAATGGGATCAGCCATACCGTCCGGCCTGTTACACTCATGGCCCACCATATCTTTCCCATCCCCTTGCGTACATACATTGACCACCATACATGCAGCACACTGCCCAGGACCCCTCAGCCACCCCCCCTTACATGAGTCTTACACACACAGCACTCCATGCATTCATGCCCCATGCATCGTGCTCACAGTGTACTCACCTGTTGGTCTGGAGGACCATAAAGTAAATGGTACTGGGGTAGGACCCCATCCACTAGTCTCTCGAACTCCCCTGAAGTGAAGGCAGGGGCCCTTTCCCCAGACACTCGAGCCAAGGTCGCTTCCAGACACAGGTCACAGCAGCACTTGCAGTGTAGGTCCTCTCCAGTTGAAGGTCAGGTAGCATGTGAGTGAACAGGCAGAAAATGGCGGTCACGTCCGCAGTGGTGCGTACCGTCACCGCCGGCGTACATCACCATTGGCTACTGGAACCCATAGGGCCCAATGATAACCAATGAGGTGTTGCACGGCGGTCCTCGACCGCCTTCCGCAACGTGCACAACGTCAGCGGAATTACCTCATTTCCACTTCTCCCTCCACATAGGTCTGGCAGCCACCATTTCAGGGGGGAACAGGCCATGGCACCTAACTGCATCACAGCAGACATAGGCACATTTACAGGACTACACGTTAACATACTGTTTCTGTCACAACATGCGAGGCATTTTACTCAGAGGATATATTTGAATATGACCATCTGCTCACCGTTTTTCACCCTAGAGTTCAACCGCTGAGGATGAATAGGAGATGGAGACATACCTCTGTGTACAGACCCCTGGTCGACCTGGCAACAATGGAGGACAGGCACATTATCCTTACCTACAGACTTGATATGGCCACAATCCAAGAGCTGTGTGCCCAATTGGAGCCAGACCTGATCTCAGCTATCTGTCACCCCACTGGGATCCCCTCTCTTGTGCAAGTCCTATCAGTGCTCCATTTCTTGTCAAGTGGCTCCTTCCAAGCGACAGTGGCAATGGCAGCAGGGATGTCACAGCCTATGTTCTCAAACGTGCTGACCAGAGTGTTGTCTGCCCTGATGAAACACATGCGCAGCTACATCATTTTCCGCCAGGTGGAGGATTTGGCCACAGTGAAGGCTGACTTCTATGCAATGGGACATATCCCCAACATCATTGGTGCTATTGATGGTACACATATTGCCTTTGTCTCCACTGGAGAAATGAACAGGTGTACAGAAATCGAAAGAGCTTTCACTCTATGAATGTGCAGATGGTGTGCCTGGTGGACCAATACATCTCCCATGTTAATGCAAAGTATCCTGGGTCTGTGCATGATGCCTATATCCTGAGGAATAGCAACATTCCATATGTGATGGCTCAACTCCAGAGGCACCGGGTGTGGCTAATAGGTGAGCCCATGGTCCCCACCCAGTGTATGTTGGTATATGGGTGAGGGGTTGACCCTAAGGGTGAGTGTCTGGCTAACAGGTACCCCTCGATATTTGCAGGTGACTCTGGTTATCCCAGCCTCTCATGGCTACTGACCCCAGTGAGGAATGCCAGGACAAGGGCAGAAGAACATTACAATGAGGCACATGGGTGTACAAGGAGGATCATTGAGCGCACCTTTGGCCTCCTGAAGGCCAGGTTCAGGTGCCTCCATCTGACAGGTGGATCCCTTTGCTACTCACCCGAGATGATCAGCTAGATCATCGTTACATGTTGCACAACCTAGCCTTGAGATGCCAGGTGCCTTTTCTGCAGGAGGATGAGGCTGGAGGTGGTCGTGTGGCAGCGGTGGAGCCTGTGGACAGTGACGAAGAGGAGGCAGAGGAAGAGGATGTGGACAACAGAACAACTATAATACAACAGTACTTCCTCTGACATACAGGTAAGACACTGTAACCTCACCTTCCATTGCTGTTTTGTGAAGTGAATTTTCTCTGGCTGGCTGCTGTTCCCACTACAAAGGCCACTTATTGTACCCTTTAACATGTCTATTTGCAGATATTTGTGCACTCCTGTGGCTCCTGGTGTATTGACTGCAGCACATTACAGGTCATAATTATGTATACATCACTGTACAGTCTATTTGCAATGTCTACAGATTGTTAAACAACTACATCCTTAAAGCATTCGACATACTCCATACTTGTTTTTTCCAAGGGTGTTTATTTCAGTGCTGAGAAGTAAATGGGGATGTGCAATGGGCTTGGGTGATGGTGGAGGAAAGTCCAGGATAGAGTCCAGTCTATTTGCATCACAGGTGCATTGTCCAAGGGGGCATAGGAAGGGGAGCAATGTCAGTTGAAGGTGGACAGGGTGACAGAGTGGGGCACAAGGGTGACAATCAGGAGAGTCTTATTTCCTGGTGGGGGTCTTGGCAATGTTCCTGGCTTCTGCCTGGATCGTAGGGACTGTTTGCAGGGTGGTTCTCCTTCTGCAGGGGGTGGGGTGCTGGTGGCCTGTCGTTCCTGTGGCGGGGTCTCCTGTACACTAGTGTCAGCAGAGGTGGAAGGCTGTTCATCGGTGTGGCTAGTGTCAGGGGCCAGTTGGTGTGCCACTGCCTCCCTCATGGTGTTGGCCATGTCTGTCAGCACCCCTGCAATGGTGATCAGGGTGGTGTGGATGTCCCTCAGGACCTCCCTGATCCCCAGGTACTGTCCCTCCTGCAGCCGCTGGGTGTCCTGCAACTTGGCCAGTATCTGGCCCATGGTCTCCTGGGAATGGTGGTATGCTCCCAAGATGTTGGTGAGTACCTTGTGGAGAGTCGGTTCCCTGGGCCTGTCCTCCCCCTGTCGCACAGCAGTCGTCCCAGCTTCCCTGTTGTCCTGTGCCTCTGTCCCCTGAACCATGTGCCCACTGCCACTGACCCCAGGTCCCCGATCGTCCTGTGTTTGTGGGGTTGCCTGGGGTCCCTGTAGTGGTGGACATACTGCTGATTGACGTGTCCTGGGGACAGTGGTATGGGCCCGCTGGGTGGATGCTGTGCTGGTGTTTCCTGAGTGGGGAGGCTCTGTGGTGGTATGGGACTGTGCCTGGGTAACCGACTGTCCAGAGATCCCTGATGGCCAGGTTTGTCATCCTGGTCCAGGTGTGCAGAGCTGCTTTCATCACTGTGGGCCTCTTCTGGGGGGGGGGACTGGATGTTGCTGGCACCTCCTCTCCAGGTACGTTGTGTGGGGGTGCTGTGGGGATGTAAATGCAGTGTTATTGTTTCTGCGTGTGACATCTTGTGCATGGGTATGTTTCCCTCTATGGTTGTTATTACCAAGGCAGCTTTGGCTTGTGTGAGTTGTTATTTGGTTGGCTAAGTGATTGTCACTAGTGTGCATGCTATGGTGATGGGTGTCAATGCAGGGCTGTGAGTGGTGTCCATGCATTGTTGTTGCATGCAGTGCTGGGTACTGGGATGGGTGGATTGTGATGGTGGGGAGTATGTGAGGTGGTGGGGTGATGGGGGTGAGGGTAGGGGTGGGGGTATGTGATGGCATGCAGGTAGGGGGTGACAGTAGTAAAGATTTGACTTACCAGAGTCCAGTCCTCCTGCTACTCCTGCCTGGCCCTCAGGATGCATGACTGCCAAGATTTGCTCCTCCCATGTTGTTAGTTGTGGGGGAGGAGATGGGGGTCCACCACCAATCCTCTGTACAGCTATCTGGTGTCTTGCAACCATAGAACGCACCTTCCTCTGTAGGTCGAGCCACCTTTTCCTGATGTCATCCCTTTTTCTGGGGTGCTGTCCCACGGCGTTGACCCTGTCCACGATCCTCCGCCATAGCTCCATCTTCCTTGCAATGGATCTCTGCTGCACCTGTGATCAGAATAGCTGTGGCTCTACCCGGATGATTTCCTCCACAATGACCCTTAGCTCCTCCATCGAGAACCTGGGGTGTCTTTGTGGTGCCATGGGTGTAGTGTGAGTGGTGTGTGTGAGGGTGTGTGGGGTGTGTGGGGTGATGTGTTAGGGTGTGTGCTGTGAGGTGCGTGGATGGTGTATGGGTGATGATGTTCTGTGGCTCTGGTTCTGTGGGTGCTCCTGGTGTGTCTCTCTCTCTGATGTAAATTGTTTGTAGTGGTAAAGGGTTGTGGGTAATGTGGGTGTGTGTTTTATAGTTTTGTGCGTGTGTGGGTGTGGTGTGTGTATGTGTGTCAGGTGTGTGTAGTTTAAATTGTCCAATGTGGTGGTGTTTTGTTAGGTTGTGTGTATTTTGAGCGCAGCTCTATGTACCGCCAATGGGTTACCGCGGTTGAATGTCCATCGTGGTGATTCGTAGGTCATAATGCTGTGGGCGTAGTTCTGTTGGCTTAACGGTGTGGGTTTTGGTACCACCAGTTTATCACTGACCTTTGGTCTGGCAGACTTGTGTGTGTGTCTCTATAGTGGCGGATTTCTATATGTGGTTCGTAATACGGGTAGCGGCATACCGCTGCGGTCGCGGTATGTTGGTGGCAGCCAGCATGGCGGTAAGCGGCACTGACCGCCAATGTCGTAATGAGGGCCTATGTCTCTTCCAGAGGTAAAATTGAAATCACTCAAGAAAGAGAAGATGTCTTTGCGTCAGTTTAGATGGTTAGTAGGTCTTCTCTCATCATTGTCAGGCAATTTTCCAGGTTCACTTTACTATGGGGCGCTTCAGAGACTAAAGCTATAATATCTGAGAAGGGGTTTCCAATATTCAGAGATCGTTCCTTTGCATCAGGAAGCAAGACAGGAAATAGAATGGTCGTTAGAACATGGAGACGTGTGGAATGCAAGGGTCATTTTTCCTACATCCATAAATTTAGTGCAGTACCTTTGCAATCTAACACCAGCCAGGTAAATAAAGAAGCTCGGAAGGGCAAGGTCAAAGATGTGGGTGGAATTGCCAAGGTCACTGTGGGAATTCTGTCTGCAGCAGTGGCAAATTAGGTATTAAAAAGGGCATTTGAACAAAAGCATCAGTGATAATTGGAATAATGTTTGCTTTTGCTACACAGCAGAGCTCCATATCATCTGCGTAATACACCAAAGGTAAATGTCAGCTCAGGTGTTTCCCCTATGTACTAATACAAAATAATTCTAGCCGGCACATATTTGCTGCTTATTGCCTTCCCAACCAGGATAATTGCCTTTAACATGCATTACCATTTTGGACTCTATTATTAGACTTCTGCTGTAGCAAAGCCTACAAATATGCGGGATAGACGCATCCTTGATAGGTGTCATCCAGTGAATGTATACTGAGAACATAGCAAGGGTAGATTTTGAATTTACGAACCAGTTATCTCTGTCTGTTTCTGTCCAAAGCGAGACACACTCATAGTGTGCCCTGCCGGTAGTGATGCGTTAACACCCTTGATCAAACACTATTGGAGTGTGTCTATCAAGAAATGTACTTCTCTCCAGTACATGCCTCTACCTGCCCATATTGTTACTTTATTAGGAGAGTGCCTTCACTCCACTGCAGAAGCATCCATTCAATGCACTGCTGGTTTTTATGCAATTAGCTGCTTACTACGGACCGGCCGCAATGGTGTCTGCAGCAATGATGATCTCTCATTTGGTGGTAGAATCCTGTTTCTGTTTTACTCAGTATGTTCAGCCTCTCAGAATGGAGAAGCACACTATCCATGATGGTCACTGACTGTGGTAGAGCAGTAAACCTTACCACAGCTGTCTAAACCACAGCCAGTCCGGGCTGCAGTCACTCAAAAGGCCAAAAACTATTGAAGTGCATGTTTCAAAAAATATACTGGGAAGCATGTATTTAGTACAGTACAGGCATCCTGCATGCAAAAGGATGCTTTAGCTTCTTACACAGGAGGTGAGGTTCCATTACTCACTGAAAATGGTGCTTCAAGCAGGGATCCAACAGAGCCTTGGTAATGCAAGCAATAATGAAAAAAGTGAAGGTGGTCTGACATCTTCCGTTCTCTCCTCAACATGGCTTAGAGTTGGCTTCATTGCAATAATCCGGTGGTTATTCTTTTCGAGCATGGCTTACAAGACTGTTCAGATTTCTTAAGCTTGTAAGGAAACACAGTATCGTGAACTGTTTATCAAACAGATATTAATTAACGAGGCCTTGTACTTGTCTTCTAGGTCAGGATCACTTTCCAGACCATTTGGATGACCCTGAGAGGTGCACTTGATGATTAGAAGTTACCACTGGTATGAGGCTGACAATTATGACTGCATCTAATCTTTGTCACTCGTAACTTGTTGTGGGTCGTTGATCTAAGAGGGGTGCTCCCCCCATTAACCTTTTCCTGCTGTGAAGCTGACATGTGCATCACAATCCCTGTCCAGCAGCCTAACACCCACTGTGAACTCCTGCACACCAAGCATGAACCTCACCAGCATTGAACATCACTTGTGCAAGGTAGGTATATGAGAGCCCATCAAAGTACCTAAGCTCATTGGCCCATCATCAACAGTGAGTCTCTGCCCTTATCAAGAGACGCTGACCAGGATTCTGCAATCTGGTGGTTCAATGTTCATCTTTATTTCCCAGCACTGCAACTTCAAGCCATTATCTGCAACTACGCATCGTCGGAACATCTTTTTCTCAAAGTGCAAGTTCACAAGAAGAATGTGTGCCACCAGCAAATGCTGCCTCACACACCACGAGTCCTCACTCAGCCACTCCAAGAACTGTGTAATAATCACCATCACTTCTGGGTCACACCGGTTTTCATTTGAGTGTATGCTTCTATCGTCCCTCAATGTCCTACTTATAAATAAGTATATATATATATATATATATATATATATATATATATATATATATATATATATATATATATATATATATATATATATATATATATATATATATATATACAATTATATACATAGCCAGAGTACTATATCTAACAGACCATCTAAGATCATTATGTCTAACAATATCTAAGTTCAAAAACAACTAAAACAGCCTGTGGTAAGTTTTGACTGCTATCCTTATCTATCTTGTATAGTCATAAGTGAACAGGAATGTCTGGTTATCCACTTGGAGTGAAATAGTTCCTGAGGAGCATGCACACAAGCAGTTAAGGAGAGGAGGCACAGAAGATATTGCTAACTAACCACTGACACGTGTCTTAGATTGTTTTTAGCTTCACATTTTGAGGAGTTAATCTAGCACGCATCAACCATCACAATTAGTAAACCAGTTTAATGTGTTTCTTTGAGTGTTTGGAGTAATATTTTTTATGAACTGATGCTAATTCCATATTCAATAAAATTACATTTTGACCAAGTGTTTTCAAGAAAACCCATCTGTTGATTGGGATGTGAGTGTTCTATCCCCATCTGGAAAGTGCATACATTGTTTTATTACCCTCCTAGTCGACTGGGTCATGTGCAATTGTCGTTTTTCAATCAGTACCAGAGGGGCACACCTACTAACATCTCTCAGTTTGTGTTTTCTACTGGGTTACACCAGCAAGGACCTCGGGCCTCAATTAAGAAGCGTGGCTACTTCTCTGTCCATTCTATAAACATAAAATAGAGATTCACTATTGCTATCGTCCACCACGGCTACCCAGGCTACCTATAATGTTTCACATTATTTTGCTCATGATAGCAAAAGCAGATTTCTAATCACAAATGCTGTGTCCTTAGCCACTTCCCAAAACAACAATGTGAGCAGCAAAAGAAGGTAACTCTTGTCTTCTCTCCTCTCATAGTGAGTGGATGTATCAGCAGCAAGATACAGGTATGGATTATTTTCTTGGATCCATGCAAGTAGGTGGAACTCAAGAGGATAGAGAGGAGGGGAGGTGTCTCTACAGAGATTGCTGTAACATTCTACAGAAAAACGTTTTTGTAAGAGCTCCAGGTCAATAGTCAGAGGATGCAGCTGTAGGGCAATGACATGTCTTAGACTACACAGTGTGATCAGTGCCCGTAAACTGTGGCACCCACTATTTCACTAATTGGATCTGCCACCCTACACTATCAATTTAATCTGGAAATGTCTTTTGAGAAAAATTCAGCTGAAATTGTTGCCCTTTTTTGTGGTTTGCAAGTATGGTTATTAGCGTCCCTAGATGTATAGTTCTAACTACCATAGATGGAATATGGTGAGGTGTTGCAAACCTTGGATGGGTTTGGCCGCAATTCAGTTTCCCATTGCATCCATATTATCTGTCTGTTCCATCAATCATTAGGAACAGAAACAATCAACATAGGTGGGTTGCGTTACTTTGTTCAAAAAATGTGTATACAGTCATTTACTACATAGGTCTCAGGAAATATTAATATCCTTCTTTAGCCCAAGAATGGAACCAGTGACATAGATTGACATCTTTCGAAATGTTGGACACTTGGAGTGGAAAAGCGTTTGAGCGATGGAGCGATTCTAGGAGGGAGATGCTGCTGTAGCCCTTTCTTCTTGTTAATTTTAAATGCTACAATTAAGTATACCTTTTACATGAAATCAGAGGATATAGTTGGAGGATATTCCCGTGTCTGTCCTATCAAAGCAATAAAATGTAATTTTCTCACTCAATCCACATTTTGGCATCATGCTGTAATCAAGACAAAGATCAATCATCCTGACAGCCACCAGCTGCCAGGGAATTGTCACCAAAATAGGAAATGACAACACCTCGATTAAAGGATCACACAAGCCGTACCAGACTGCTTCACCAGAAGTCACCTGCCCACCACGCGGCATAGGTGAATCCAGCATCAACTATAAAATTCCTCTGCCACCACAAATAAATTCATTAAATAATTATTTACAGCATCAAGTGAATTCCATTGCAGAATGAAATTCCGATGAACAATGCTCTTTGGTGCAAAGCCTCTGCATATTTCTTTAGCTTTGGAGAATTCTTCTAAATAACTGTTTCTGATCTGGAGGAAACAAGTGATATACCAGCAAATGTTGACGCTGCTCCTTGCTCAGAATCTTGTGAGAAATGAATTTCCATTTTCTGCAGTAAGATCAACATCATCATGGAAGATTTAAAGCATTTATACCACAGTCAATCTTTAGTCACACATAGGACCTTCATGACAACATTTTTGTCTGAGTTCACTCTGGTCCAAAACAAGGATATTAAACATATATTATCATCCTTCACACCAACCATCCTCTTCCATGTTCATTAGCAGGTGAGAAACTAAGGCCCATATTTATACTTTTTTAGCGCCGCATTTGCGTCGTTTTTTGACGCCAAATCGGTGCAAACTTACAAAATACAATTGTATTTTGTAAGTTTGCACTGCTTTTGCGTCAAAAAACGACGCTAAAAAAGTATAAATATGGGCCTAAGCCTTAATCTATTGCTCCCTCTCACTATCAAGCCTATCTCCAAACCTTTATGCATTGGTCTGTTCTTCACAACCTCAAATATGCATTATTTATTTAATTATGTATGTAGTATTTACTGAGTAGCAGAACTTGATAGGGTCGTTCGTGTAATCTTGGTCTATTCTTTGCCACAAATAGCGCAGTGTTCTCAGTTCTGTGGTGCATAAGAAATCTTTCCCCAATTTCCTGATGTCTAAAGATGAGATGCTGCCTGCATTAGGTGGAATAGGCATGCAGACTGCGGCAAGACTCTCCACTTTCAACAATTCTATTTAAGATTTATAAAAAGCCATCATGTGGTCTTTGACTACCATGTGGTATTGGTGTGCATATCTATACCAATGACACTCAGCTTTTGCTCCCCGTGAGTGGAGATCTTAGGATGGATGTTAGTAAACTCCTACCATCTTATACCGGAAGTGTTGTGGGAAACCTGTTTTGCACTCAACACTGTCAAATAAGATTAAAATTACGTAGAGAGTTATTTGCATGCAAGAAATAGAATGTACTATTGGCCTATCCCAGGAAGTGAAGACTCAGAGCTGTCTTTGACAACCTTTTATCCATGGAGCAGCAGGTAAATATGCTGACCAAGGTCTGTAGCATTTAAATTCCTCTACTCTCTGGTCTCAGGTTGCTTTTATCTGAAGAGGGGAAAGCATCTACCTGAATGAATGAAAGAATGAATGAATGAATAAGTGAATGACTGAACAGATTTTGTAGTGTGCTAACAGCAGCCAAAAAAGGGTGTCCCGACCCTGCCCATAGGAAGGTTTTACAACTGAGTTGAGTTTAGCTGGCAACAATCAGATATGTTTTAAGTTGCTTCCTAAAATATCCCTTCTGGTAAATTAAGTGAAGAGGAGCAGGAAGGGCATTCCATGCTTTAGTCACCACAAAACAGATAATCTACCTCCTCTTCAATCATGTTTGATTTTAGGGATATGAAAGAGGTTGATATTGGAAGATCTTGAGTTTTCTAGAAGTTGAGTATTGTTTAAATCTGGTTGAAAGATATTTTGGGCCTGACCTTTAAAAGGCTCTGTTTTAGGTGGGATGATACTGTTGAATGCTGAAGGAGCTTTAACACATTTCTTGCTGCTGCATTCTGAATGATTTGCTGTCTAGTGTTTAGGAATTTGGGTGTTCCAGGGTATTAGCATAATCTATTTGAGAATGATGATGGCACAGATTACAGTCTTTCGGGCTTCTAAAAGTAAAAAGTTAAAAAATCCTGTAAGGGACTTAAGAATGAAAAAAACATGCCCCTGTGACTGACACAATTTGTGAGCAGAATGATAGGTCTGAGTCAGATCTCATGCCCAAATTTCTAGTTACAGCAGAAGTTGGAGATGTTGGAGCAAGATCCTTTTGCCACCAACTTGTTGTTATTTCCATACAAACGTATCTCAGTCTTGTCAGTGTAACATTTCAGATAGCCCACACTCATCCATTCAAATACCCTGATAAAACTGGTATTAAAGGTATGCTCTGACTTATTGAGATGTGAAAGGATTAAATGTGTGTCACGTGCAGAAGATATCACCATCACCCCAAGTGACCAAATCAATAGGGAACAATAGGGAATTCAAGGGCAATGGAACTACGAATTTCAGTTTTATTTTCTGAAAATAAGTGAAAAGTGACACGGCCTGTTTTCTATTAGCAAGAAATGACTGCAACAATCTTAATGCAAGACTGCTAATTTCCAAATCCGCCAGCCTTTATAGAAGTAAGGTATGGGAGACAGTATGGAATGCCACAGACAAATCCAGAAGGATGAGGACGGCATTGGATCCAATGTACAATGCGATCGTAATTGTCTGGGACACTTCTGAAAGCACAGATTCAGTGTTGAACCCAGACTGAGTCCAGTGCAGCAGTTGGTTCTGTTCCAGATAGGTGGTCAATTGGGTAGTGATAATTTTTTCCAATACTGTGGCTAGAGCTGGGAAGGGAAAGGGGCTAAAGTTTTAAACATATCTGCATTTCCTAAAGGCTTTTTTTTACAGAGGCCTGATTTTCACCAAATTTCAGATATCTGGTACTTCTGCATTATCCAAGAAGGTGTTAATTAACTTTGGAATGTAGAGAACAATAATCTTGCCCACGTTTCTAAGCTTCCCTGGCAGCAGGAGTCATCAGGTAATCTTGAGTTGCAACATTTAATTTCATTGTTCAATTTGTTCTTCGGTTATATGAGTGAATTTTAGCAGTATACTGTTGTGCCTGAGAATGCTGAACGCTGTTTCCAGCAGCTCCCAATTTGATTATCTTTTCAAACATTACTGAAATCTCACTGAATTTTCTCAATCGTTTTCTAGAAAAAGTTAGAAAATTTATTACATAAGTCTTGAGACAGTTCAACCTCTGTCTTGCATGCTGTGGGGTCAAGAAACTGTTTTGTTATTTTGAAAAAACTTCCTGTGGTGTGTTCCTTGTGAGTTGAATTGTAGTGGCATAGTACACTGTGCTGATTTAATAGTTTTATGGTAACTCTTAAAAGCTTTCCTCCACAACAGTTGGTCTTTCTGCAAATAGTTCCTGCTTGATTTCCTTTCTACCTTCTTGCATATATCTGTTCTCTTACAAGAGAAACATGGAGCTGTGGCCTGTCTCACTTGAGATCTTATGATAAATAAATTGATAAGGCAATTATACAATGCACAGCTAAACGCAACAGGCCTCTCAGCGCTAGTAACTGGTGCAAGAATGTAGTGATGACGAGTGCACAGTGGAGTGTGTAATGCCTTTATTTCTCAAATCTGTTACAGCAGGAAAACCGCTCCTTCCCTGTAACTAATCCACTTCTACTGTCCCATATGGAACCCCCTTAAATACCTATAATTCCATCCTTTCCTCACCACTCAGGTGACATCAGACATTCTGCTGCATGCAAGCAGCAACACCACACATACTCCCCCTTCACAAACGTAAAAAAAAACAAAGCAATAACTAACAGTTAAAAAAGTAGGAACAACCTATAATGCAAATTCAAACATTCCTGATGTGACATTTGAATAGCTACAATTATCTCATTACAAAATCTTGATATTTTATAAAATGTGTATAGCAACAATAATTCATCACCAAATCTTATAAATGTGTTTTGCAGCACTATTTCATCACAAATTCTTTAAATTTTGCTGAAGTGTGAATGATCCTACCCAGCCTAGTAGCTCTTCCAAGACCTAGACCTTCCTCCACATGACCACCTATTGCCCCATCTTCATCACCCAGAAACCTTCTCTCGACCGATAAGTGCACCAAACCCTGATCACGATATTTCTCAGAACATTTCATATTTTCATCCTCCCATAGCCAATCATCCTCACATAATACAAAATGCCCTTCTGTCCACCAACACATAATTTCCACTTTCCACTCTGCATTTTGCCAAACGACTCACAAGCCACAGATGGCCATTACTCGGTCTTGCCATATTTCTGAGACACTCCTCTACTCTTAAAGGTTCTGAATAAACACTTTCCCCTTTAGTCACCTTACCAACTTTCTTAACCTTGGCTCACGCTCCTTTTTTTCAATTCTTCCTCCTTAAGTCCCTGCCTTGTATCAAAGTTCTTCTTGTAAACCTGCTGAACCTTCCAAATATTCCCCCTAACCACCTTCGTAGACCAATCCACTTTTCTCACATTGTCCATCGATCCATCCGAAAGTGTCCTTGTGTGTGGCTCTCTACTTCTCATCAATACAAACTTACTAAGCCCTGTGAGAGAAAGTGTCAAGCAGTAAGTCCACAACATCCTTCTTAGCTCAACTTCCCACTTCTTGTGACTCTCATTTACAAGTTGAATTGTTCCCTTAATCACACAATTAAAGAAATCAACAGCACCATTCCCAGGAGGATGTTATAGAGAAGTATTCAAGTGGATCACTCCATTAGAGAAGTGAAACAAAACAGATTGAGTTGTTACATTCATGGAAGCGGTGAGGATTTATCGTACAGTAAGAAATCTAGGGATAGAGATCAAAAGTGTTTGGTATGTAGAGAGATAGGGCATTTTGCAATCACATGTAGAAGAAAAGATAGAAGTTTCAACATTCAGGGGGTCATTCTGACCCTGGCGGTCATTGACCGCCAGGGCCAACGACCACGGAAGCACCGCCAACAGGCTGGCAGTGCTTCCTGGCCAATTCTGACCGCTGCGGTAAAGCCGCGGTCAGAAAAGGGAAACCGGCGGTTTCCCGCCGGTTTTCCCCTGGCCAAAGGAATCCTCCATGGTGGCGCTGCAAGCAGCGCCGCCATGGGGATTCCGACCCCCTTCCCGCCAGCCTCTTCCTGGTGGTTTACACCGCCAGGAAGAGGCTGGCGGGAACGGGTATTGTATTCCTGTAGATGTTTTTATTGGACTGAATCAGAGGTCTTCCTCCACTTTCTTTCCAGGTTTCTACATTCTTTTTTCAATTCATGAAGCTGGGTATCACACCAAGGTTCTGGGCTCTTGGCTGATTTTATCAACCAAGCACAAAGTGGAATATTATTATATTATGCAGATGTTATCCATTCATAGAATGTGATACCAGTCACATTCTTTCCTTTGAGTAGCTTTGTATGTTTTAGTAGGCAGTCAAAGTCTACAGAATCCAATTTGGACCACTGCCTCCAATACTAGGCAGGGTAGGAAAGGAGTAGTTGGGAGAGATACCAAAATTGATTCCGCAAAATAGTTCTTCCAAATCACTGAAAAAGATATAAATTCTATCATCCAGGATACATTAAACAACAGGGTCTAAAGTACGATGGGTGATTCATTGCTAAGTCTTGCAGCAGATTGGTGACTTGTGAGCAATGTTAATCATCTAAATGAATATTCAAATCCTTTAAGAGAGTGAAGTTTGAAAGTTTAATAGCTTGATTACCACCATTATGGGAAAGACTTGTACGAAATGTGTCAGTGTGCCAGGAAGGCAGTGAAAAGCCCCTGGTAATTCACATATCACAGAACATTTAATAGCAATAACCGTGCCTTCACAGTCCAGTACCAGGAGCAGAGAAGTTTTGTACATTAACCATGATTTGTATATTATAGCGATCCCGCCTCCCTTCCTGTCTTGTTGATCCCTTCTAGAAATGTTAAAGCCATGAGGGATGGCTAGAATGACACTTGGGTTAGAGCTGTCATTGAGCCAGGTCTCAGATAGGAACAGAATATCTAGTTGTTGTTCCTCAGTGAATGCAAACAGGTCTAGCTTATGCATTACTAAGTGTGAAAAAGGGGATTATTAGTTGGGGTGGTTGCGAGACCTCACCAAGTAATAATGTCACTATTCTGAATCAGGTATAGTTAGGTTACTTTAACCTCAGACCTTGGTAATTATAGCACAGAAAATGCAGGCTTAGCTGAAAGGAAAACAAGTGTAAAACATTGTTCAGCATCAAAACAGTTGAAGATGGCAATCTGAGCTGAGATATGTTTTTTAGGAGATTTGGAGTTTTCTAGCTTCAGAATTCACAAAGCACCAACCACAGGATTCTGGTCAAGGAATACATGGTCTAAGTCACAAGTTAAGGCCCATCATAATGGATTGCAAGTCAGCTATAGGGACTAGTTTCATTTGAGTGAAAATTTTATCTTCTGTCTTTTTTCTCAAGGAATTTTCTCTTCGGCAGACGGGTTGCCATCTTGATTCAACATAGGGCTGAAGAATGTCAGAATGCATGTAGCGTTGAACCCAGTGAAATCCTGCACAATGGGATATAAATGTTTCCTAGAAGTAGAGCTGCTTTCAGTAAGACAAACCAGCAAGTTGACTTCAACCAGCGCTTCAATGTCAACGGCTTCAGTTCGGCAGCAATCCCATGGTAACTTCTAGTTCTTTAATGAAAAATTTCAGAAAACGTTCCTAACTGTCTACATTTTCAATCTTGAGGGGGAGAGGGTACATTTTAATACCAGCTCAAGGTCCAGGAGCCTTTGGGTACCACTTGGTAAATTAGGACTCAATCTCCCAGAGCCACCAGCAGCATTACGGGCAAATCCTGTTGGAACTGGTCAGCTGGGCTCTTCTTTGTTGCAAGCATATTCCACCTTTAATGTTTTCGGAGGTTAACAGGAGGCTAGCCGAGTAGCCCGTAGAGACTACTCGTCAGTCCTGGTTTCAGGTGGGAATAGGTCCAGACGTTAAGGGTCTGTTCACAAGAACAACAGCAGGCTCAGTCCTTCGTCTGAGTTCTAGTCCTTTGGTTCTTCAGGTGCTGTCTTTTTTCTGTCCAGCAGTGTTCTGAAGAAGGTAGCCAGGGGTGCCACTTTTATACCTGGTACTAACTTGTGAGTGAGAAAGCCTCTCTGACCAATAGGAGAACTTCCCCTGGCGACCCTACACACTCTTACATCACTTCCTGACCAATTCCACAGTGCATCTCTCTGCCTAAATCCAAGTTGTCAGAAACTTCTTTCCCTGGGTCAGAGCTAAAGGTACACCCCTGAGGGGTGTTTACGGAAATGAGGAACTCCCCCTGAAAAACAAGTGTTGGAGACAGAGTTTGCTC
This sequence comes from Pleurodeles waltl, assembly GCF_031143425.1. Classification (NCBI taxonomy): domain Eukaryota; kingdom Metazoa; phylum Chordata; class Amphibia; order Caudata; family Salamandridae; genus Pleurodeles; species Pleurodeles waltl. The sequence goes on along the minus strand of NC_090436.1, from coordinate 793,314,152 downwards.
CCACTGGCATTGGTGCCACTCTGGTTACTTAAACAATGGCATGTGCAGACCTATATGTGAGTTAAGTCTCCCTATGACAGATGCTTACCCTTTGAAGATGGTAGAGGTAGTTGCCACAGTCCCCAGGCCATCTTGTCAGGATGAGGTCACACTTCCTTCCAGCCAAGGCCCTTTTGTTCTCTTTCCTGAAAGCACTTCCCTCCTTCCAGCAGGCTGCCAGGTGACAGCTGGTGATTACCTTAATAAAGGCTACTGAAGCTTTAGGCAGAAAAAATGTCTACTTTCTGAAAGTGCCATTTTCATATCACTAGTTTGGATTTTAAGGGCCAGATGTATCAAGCGTTTTTGCATTCGCAAATGGTACGAATGGCCGTTTGCAAATGCAAAAATGCCTATCCAATTTTAAGGAACGCTAAAATAGCAATTCCTTAAAATTGCGACCCCATTTAGAGAATCGCAAATTGCAATTCTCTAAATAAGAAATCGCAAATAAGGAATCCGTATTTGCGATTCCTCAAGCACATGTATCAAGCTTTTCCTTAATGCGAATTGGGCATTAAGGAATGGCAATTACCACCAAATAGAACTTGGTGGTAACCATGTGCAAATTAAAAAAATGCATTAAAAATGCATTTTTAAAATTGACATGTAACGTACGCATGCTCCTTTGGCATGTGTGCGCCTTACATGTCCTTAAATATTTTTTGGGGTGCAGCAGAGGGGGCCTTAGGCCCCCAGCACCCTGAGGTTTTGCATTTCGCAAATTGCAAATTCCAGTTAGGAATTCACAATTTGGGAAATGCAAAAAATTTGCAAATATGGCCCTACAGGCCCGTAGGTGCAAATGGGCTCAGAATTGCTATTTTTAGGAAATCGCTGTTACCGAATCGCAAATATGATACATACCATTTTGCGACTCAGAAATAGCGATTTCTTAAAATTTGCTATTACAGAATCGCAAATCGTTTTTTTGACATATCTGGCCCTTAATTACTAATAATTTGAGTCATTGGACTATGGTAGTAGATAGTCCCAAAGTGATGTTATACATTATAAGATGTTATAATGTAACCCAGTCAGTGGTGTAACGAAGCTGGAGGGGTCCCCCTTGCAAAGACCATAGAAAGGGCTCCCCTGCAGACTCACTCAGGCCAGGTCCTGTACTGAGGGTGCCCCTGGAGCTCACCCCCCCCCCCCACACCTCAGGGGATGCAGGGGCATTTCTTACACCACTGAACCCAGTGCTTTTCTATGAAAAAGTCAGCCTTGCCAGAGTGGAAAATGACTTTGGAGATTTTTCACTGCCAGGACAAGTAAAATCTAGGCCTGGGCATAGGGCTTCACTCCGCGGGCAGAATTTGCGGAATTCGGGCACTCTGCACAAAGTTGCGTGGAGTTCCCGAATTCCTCACTCTGGTGTGGAGTGGAGTTTGTTCTTGCTCACAAGATCTAGTGCTAGCAATCTTTTGTTAGTGCAATGATTCTCCTGGGCTGCTAGTGTGCGTGCAAAACTATGCGTTCTCTCGCGTTGCTTCCAGCCGCGCCGGTAGCCCAAACTGGTCTCTCATGAGTGCAAACTCACTTCTGAAGTAAATATTCTATTCCAGAGCCAATAAATCTAGTCAAAAATAGGTTTTTTGACAAGATTTTCTTCTCCAATGGCCCCTGCAATTTGTTTCTCAGATTGAGAAGCCTTTTTTTTTTTTCAAACAGGAAGGAAGTGTGTCTGAGACTCTAACTTCCTGTTTCTGTCCAGCAGGCTCCTTCCACTGCTTTGTACATCTCCTGTTCACTTTTCATTTGGATTTCGAGGTGGAAATATCACTCTCTTTGTCTCCTGGATATACCTTTGGATTTAAGTACTTTGGGACACTCGCGGTGGCTGTCGCAACGCCGCAAGTTTGGTTGTCCGACCCCCACGTTATGAGGTTGCTGGGCAGCCCCGCCAACCTACTGCTGTCTCCGCCGGATCTTTGATCCCGATGCGCTGATGGTGGTAGAGGTTGAAATCAGCCAGGGCAGTGCTGAAGTCAGCACCACCCTGCTGATTATGACCTGGTTCCCTGCCAGCCTTTTCATGGTTAATATTTGATGGCATAGGGGGATGTTGTTTGACTATGTGGCTGGCTGCCATTTTGTGCAGGGAGCCAGTGTCCCATTGCCATGGGCTTGCATGTGTTCTTTGTTTGCTGTTCCTCCTTGCTCCTTGTTGTTGCTGTTTAACCATATGGCTGGCAGCCATTTTGTGCATGCAGTCAGTGTCCCTTTGCCATAGGCTTGCACGTGTCCTTCTTTGTTCTCATTGCTCCTTGTTTTTGTTGTTTGACCATGTGGTTGGCTACCATTTTGTGCATGCAGCCAGTGTCCCTTTGCCATAGGCTTGCAGATATTCTTCTTTTTGTTCTCCTTGCTCCTTGTTGTTGTTGTTTGATCATGTGACTGGCTGGCAGCCATTTTGTTCATCCAGCCAGTGTCCATTGCCATAGGCTTGCAAGTGTTCTTTGTTCTCCATGCTTTCTCCTTGCTCCTTCTAGTTGTAGTCTGACCATGTGGCTGACTGGCAGCCATTTTGTGCCTACTCTGTGCAGTCAGTGTGTATTTGGCATAGGCTTACATACAAACATCATTAATTATTGATCACTTGTTTTTTTAACTATTTTTATTGTTAATTTAAATTTTTTATGCCATTTTTATCTCATTTTTTAATTTCTTTTTCATATTTAGTATTCTTTTTATTTTTTAACTTTTTTATTTTTTATTTCAATTTTTAATTGTATTTTTTAAATTAATTTTAATTTTATTTCTATTTTATTTTTGTAAATACTTTTTATTTTTTTTAACTTTATTTTTAATTTTAATTTTGTAATTCCATTTTTATTTTATATATTTTTTTAATAATTATTTTTTTAAACTTTTTTATTTTTATTTTTTTAATTTCTTTATTTTAATTTTTATATTTTTATTTTTTTATTGTTCATTTTTATTTACATTTTTATTTAACTCTGCATTTTGCCTTGATCAATCCACCTGATCCATTCCATTCACCCATCCACCAAAGACGTACAACTGCACTACAGCATTCAGGGCCTGATTTAAGGAAAGTGGCACTGCACCCACTGCAACACCCCTTTCCTTGCGCCCTCCCTAATGCCACCATCTGTGCGCGGTATCTAAGAAATAGCGCACCATGGCGGTAGTTAGGGAACTAGCGTCAAAATGTTTGACGCTAGTTCAGAGCGTTGCATGATTACCATCAAAAATTGTGACGCTAATCCTGCAAAGCCCATGGAGGCCCATTGTAAACAATGGTGTGCCTCCTTTTAACTCCTGCTCTCAGCAGGCGTTAAAAGTGTTGAAAGAAATAACAAATTTTTTCACCCCCCCAATGGGGAAACCCCCCTTTGTGTACATAATGCCTGGCACAGGCATAATGTAGGGCAAAGGGTTACAAAGTGGCACAATGCATGCTTTGCACCACTTTGTAAATCTAGCATGGCGATTTTGGCCTCGTTGGACCACATTAGTGTGAACAATATGATGCTAATGTGGAACAAGGAGGCGCTAGGGGTTCTTAAATCTGCCCCTCAGTTTCTTTGGTGTGATACCATTTCCTTCAGGACACCCTGGCTGCGGACCACGGCAGACAAATCAACAGCATAATTAATTTAATGATTATTCCATTTCCCCAGGACCACCTTGCCAAAATAGGTTATTTAAATAATTATTCTATTTACCAATGCACCTCTCTCTGACTATCCTAAGTGTCTCCTTTAAAACAGAAGGAGATAAAACAAAGAGCTAGATCTTTCTGTTGTGCTGTCTAGTTTGAAACGTAATTTTGTTATGGCGTGGTGGTGTGGTTTGGTTTGCCTTTACAATTTTTGATTAAACAGGTATATTACATAAGTAAGTAACCACCCTAAGATTGCATTTCTCTGTACTATTTTCAACCCGCTGCAACAATGCCACATTTCACTAACTATATGTTTTTCTTGCTTGGCTGTTTGTAGATGTACAAGAGAAGAGACCCCACATCATCCACAGTACTTCCAAAGAGAAGGCCTTACAGTTACTTTGGTCCTCAGGCACAAATCCCTTGTGTATGTTAGTGCCACTGCCAACCTAGAGCTTACAATGGCCCCAAAGAAAGTTGCTCCCAAGAGAGTGGCCAGTGAGAAGAAACAACATTCCACCAGTGCCGTGCCAACCACAACCTTTTTCAGGAGACAAGTGCCTGCCACACTGGCCTCCAGGGAGGAACCTGGGAGCACTCTCTCATCAACAGCACCACATCAATCCAAGTCCAAGACCTTGTCTGTCAGTGAGGCAGCCACTGCAATCATGGCTACGCCAAAGAGCAGTGATGTTGGATTTGTCCCTTTCACAAAGTACTACCCAATTGTTTCAGGAAACAGAGTAAAGTGGACAGCAGCCACAGCCAGATCTTCCCAAAGTTGGAGCAGAACCAAAGGTTGAGCTTTCTGTCGAGCTTCCCAAAATCCCCTTTCCTATAAATTCTTCGAGCCCCTAACCCTCTTCCCCGGGCTGTGTGATGTATTGAGGTGTGACTTAACTTTACACCATAAATGAATCACACACTTGCTGGGGTGGATGTGGTGAAAGTGATACCAACTCACTGCATGACCTTTTGCCTTCTTCTATCTGAGCAATATTCCACCCCCCTCCGACCCCCAATTAAATTATTATTAAGGTCCAACCACTTGAGTCTGAGCCCACATCTTCTAACTCCATGATTTAATTTCCTACTTTTCATTTTTAGCTCCCCACCATTGCTCAGAAGAAGCTGATATTGGTAGATTTCATTATCATATCAGGTCTCAAATACTGTCATTGTGGTAGTCTGGTCTCAGTCTTCCTAAAGTTATGATATGATGACCCACTAACTCTGTTTTAATTTTCTTTCAATTGAGTTGATAATAATGCATAACCCTTTGAATAATCCTGTAGTTGGAGTGACACCTTCTGTGAAGTTCTGTCTTCACTGTTAGCATGCTAGCCTGCTACTACTACCACTACCACCTACCACCCTCTTAAGAGTTACGATGCTATCTTGGGAAAAACCCTGCAGTAAGAAAATGACAACTCCCTGGCTTCAGCTATTCAGGTAAGAAAAGAACTAGGATTGAAGTAGTTAACTTATATTAGCAGATTTAAAAAACAGACTACACTAAAAGACAGCAGCGCAAACTAAAACACCAACATGAACATTTGACTGAGGCATAAATAAAGTAAAACAATGTATCCCCTTTATTATTCTACAAAATACAGCACCCACGCTATTCACCCACAACAGGCCCACCCCTTTCTCCAAACAAATAGCCCTGTCCCGAAGTGAATCGAACCCCATCCCAACTCCCTCTCGACCCTCTCCACCCACAAATTTCTCTCAGACCAAAACATCCAAGTTCAGAGTAGGGTCTGAATATTCTTGAGGGCCGCCTTAATGCGTGCCACCTGGTGGTCCAGTTGCGCAAGGTGTTGCAGAACGCAGTGTTGAAATATGCATCCGTGGGCCTGGTGTGAGGAGGGAGGCAGCAGTGGTGGAACTGGGACGAGTTGATGACTGCCAGCTGTAATGGTGTTGCCAGTGTCACTGGGAGGCTGGAGGCGCTAACAGCTGGCTGGAGGAGCGTGGGCCCGCGACCATGAGTGCTGCCTCCGCCTCATCCTCCTGTAGGGCTCTCAGCCTCCGATATTCATTTCTGATGCCCTCCAGCCTCTGCTGCAGGGGTGCTATCTCATTGCGAGTTGGATGATGTCCATCAGGAGTAGCCATAGCAGGAAAGAAAAGGGAAATGACAAATTATAAACCATGCTCTCTGTTCAATTTTTTTTTTAAAGTACAGAGGCACAAATGCAATAAATTGCTGGTCTCCTGGATGTGGCTGACTATTTGCGAATCACAGGGCCATTTTTTACCCACACATGCCCTACTGTATTTGAGTTGACATCCAAATGTCAAAAGGGTAAAATTTAACCTGTCATGAATCCATTAAGGAAGCCATGAAATATTAACTTACACATAAATGTGGTACACGGCAAAAGGGATTTTAATTTTATTTGGGTGGATGGGACAGAACTTTGGAAAAAATAAAGGACTGAAGTACTAGGAGGTGACAGAGAGGGCACTGGGGTGGAAGGGAAACTAGGAGGTGACAGAGAGGGCACTGAGGTGGACAAGAAACACCTTTTTAAATTTGAATGCATTGACAACTTTGTAGATGCACACATTGCACAGAAAACAGTATTGTAAAGTGCCACACTGCAGTTATCATAGTAGTAGGAAGGGATGATCATGATGGGTGGGAGCATACATATCTACCTTGCTCCAACTACAGGGAGTTAAGGGAGAAGAGAGAAAATTAAAATACCCCCACTATGAACCAAAACGTTGATAACCATGCAAACAAACCAAGCAAATTAGGTGAACATCAGACATGTTCCTCTCCACAGCAGCTCCCTTATTTCTTCTTGATCCAAATGACTATACACTCATCTTTTCATTCATCTATTCTATTCACCCTTTGATACCCTCCATTTGATTTAAGCTTACACTCTCTCATCCAGTCTTTCACTATTCCAATCCAGCCATCCATATTTTGTCCATCCAAAGACTCCCCTGTCCAGTATCCACCCTCTCAAACACCCTGCTTTCACCTATCTGTCTGGCATTTATCCACGTATTTTTCATAACCATCCACCCATTCCTCACCCGAGCATACTCATTCACCTTTCCTTCACCCACTGAGGGATCTTTTCACCCCTTTCACCCCTTTCATCTGTCTTCACCCACCCATGATTCTTCTATCATGCACCTACACATCCTTCTTTTACTTTCCCCCACACATTCTTTCACTCATATGCCCTTTCACCCATTCTTTCATTTAGCTGTCCAACCTTTGCTTTTCCATCAAACCATCATTTTTAGCCTCCATTCAATCATTATGAGGAGCTTTAGTCTGCTGATTTGCAAAGAGAAGCAGCCATTAAGATTAAAACCTCAATCCTCACTGCAGCTGCAAACAGGTGCTTCACAGACAACGGCCTTGCAGTGAGCATATTAGTAATTGTCAATGAGCAAGAGTAATATGACTTATCAGCTCCTGTCCCTGCTGCCACCGGTTGCCCCCACCGACGACTGCTGCAACCGGAACGCTAGTGCTGCCACTTGCCCCGGCACTGGTGGTCAGTGCGGCTGGAAAAAATGTTACACAATTTAGTTCCAACAAAATAAATACCATCACAATAGATCATTATAGTTCTATCTTCTTCTGTCATTCACTACTGGAATTTTGTTGGTTGGTAGCAAAGCAAGGTAGACAAATCAACCACAAATGTTTCGTAATGGAGGGGCAGAGCTCAGCTAAATCACTGAAGCGCAATTAAGGGATGGTAGACATTGATCATTCCAGGAGAACCTATGATGTGGTCTTGGTTGTCAAATGCAATGGGCATGACCAAGGCAAAGAAAACTTTCACAAACGTATAAAAAAGCTGACACTGCATGCAATCTTGTTAGTAGGGTACCTGTCCTAAAAACAGTCCTCTTAGTATTACGTACCAGCCCACAAGATATATAGGGGGAGAAGGGAAAGCTAAGATTAGTAAATAGCAACAAAGCAGAAGAAAGCTACTAAAGCTTATACAGACTGCAGACAGGTGGAAGTCAGGTACGGAACAAAAATGTAAATAAATAGATAAATGCAGGGATAGCAAGAATTCAACAAAGCTTACATAAAACAAAATTAAGAACAAAAAAAGTAGGCAGGCACAGTAAAACTGAAAGAAATGTTTTTTGAACTGAGGAAAGGTGAAAAATAAAAGTAAAAGTAGGGGAATAAAACGAATACAACAGGGCCAGCAGATCCTCCAGTATCCACCCTGGTGGTAGCACTAGAAGTACTGGCACCCTCCCTTCCCAGACCCGCCAACGCTGTCACTCTCTTCTTCCCCTTGGGTGCAGCGGTAAGAAATAAAAGATAAAAATAAAAGATTAGTGGTACAGTTAATCTCCCCCCAAAAAACACATTTTAATAAGCAGAGGCAAATACAGTAAGTAATACTTTTCTATATCAGATTGCCTAGTATGATTAACTAAATTCAAGGTGACCTATTACCTTTACTTTCCTAATTCCGTCACCTAAGCCCTACTCCAAATTTCCTAAACTACAAGCTATATTATTTACAAACTTTTGACGCAGGGCAGTGCAGCAAACCTTCTTGCAGAGCTTCTCTGCATTAAAAGGAGAGGGCAGGAATGTGCTGTATCTACAATAGATATGGATGCATTCCTGTCCTCCCTTTCCCCTGCATTGGTGCACAATGGGCTGCCATGAGCCAATGCAGGCACCTGCACCATGTTGCAAGGGTGCCTACATTGAGGGGATGATTGTTTTTGTCCAGGAAGAGACACCTTCCTGCAAAAAAATAATTGCAAGAGAAGTTTTCCACCATAAGATCCACGGCACGCCTCCTTCTCACGGGGTGAGACAACGTAGAGACTTGCATTATGGAACAACAACACAAACAACAATAAATAAAAAAATCAACTACTCACCCAACACCTCAATGCCCAGCAGGTCGAGCAGGTCCTGTTCCCAGTCGATGATGTCTGCCCAACGGTGCATCAAATTCTACTGGGTGTTCTGGCTCCCAGTCTACCGATAAACCAGCCAGCACACCCTCCCCCACAGCAGTCTGTTGCCCTCCCCAGTAAAGCTCCTCCTGCTGCTGCCTCTACTTGGGACAAACTGAGAGCCCACCTGACTCTCAGTTCATCATCTGCAAGTAAGTTTCTTCTGTCTCTCTTTACTGTCTCTCTTTACTCCTGACTGTTACTTCTGCCTTTTCTTCTTTCTTCACTTCTGTTTCTTTTTCTGTCTCACTTTCATTTTTTTCCTCTTGTCTCTTTTCCCCGCCTGTGGTTTTCCCTGTGCCACAGCTGCCACTGTGGCCCTGCCCTCTACCCCTGCGAAGCGCTTTCCCCCCCTCCCGCCTCCCAGCTGACCAGACCCTCATCTCCCTCCCCTTTTTAATTGTGGCCACAGAGCGGCTGCGCCACTGGTGCTCCAAAGACAAGCCCGTCTACGCCCATCTGCGCCTTTACCGCGCCCTGCGCCATGGACCCTGGTTCTCGGCCCATCTGCTGGTTCCACGCCAGCACTCTACATGCCCTCAACCCGGGAAGATCACCAGCCTGCCACCAAGGTGACCCCAGGAACACCCATGGACCTTTTTCTTGCTGAGCCTGCTCCAGAACCCTCCAAGGACCACCCCATGATCCCACACCAAGCTCGGACGGCCACCTAAAGTGCATACTCGTTAACACACACTTCCTCATTAAGCATGCAGTAGAAGTCTGGGACCTCCTTGACTCAACAACCCCAGACGTCATCCTCTTCATGGAGACTTGCATCACCCCCAACGCTGCCCCAGACATCGCCACGACCATCCTAGATAACTACAAAATCATTCACAATTACAGAGCCAACCTGCCTGGAGGAGGCATTGCCATAATCTACAAGAACAACGTCTACATGACTACCACCATCGAGTGCATATCGAGTGCATCCATACATGCAGTCTCAGTCAACTCACAAGCACCTACATTTCAAGATTCAGACCAACCCAAACACCTCCCTACATGGCACCCTCATCTACATGCCAACCGGACCCCGAACCCAGTTCTGCAAAGACATCGCCTACCTCGTCGCCCCCAAAGTGCTCACCTCCTCTGACTACATCCTAGTCTGCGATCTTAACTTCCACCATGATGACCCCAACACCTCAAACCTCCAGGACAACATCAACCCTTGGCCTCAAACAACTCGTCAACGTCCCCACCCACAGAGCCGCACACATTCTCGACCCCATCTTCTCAGCAGGGGACAACATCACCATCTCCCACTCCTCCAAACACCATTGGACTGACCACAAGTGCATCCACTTTACCTACACAAAGAACACTGCATGCCACTACACCTCATGTACCCCCAGCAGACGCTGGGGGAAAGTCACGGAAGCACAGCTCACCAATGCTCTCAACCACTCCCTCCCACCGAACTCAGTGGAGGCAAATTGAGCCTCAAGCAACCTACACCGCTGGCTCTCAAACTGCACTGACAACGTAGCCCCCCTAAGGAAAACAGCAGGAAATCGACAGGGCAAAACACCCAAGTGGATTACAACAGACCTACCGGAATCCAAGCTCTCCTGCAGACAACTGGAACCTAAATGGAGGATCATCAAATCAACCGAAGATCGAACAGCCTACAAAAATGCAGTCACCACACACCACTATAACATCAGAGCCACCAAAAAAGCCACCTTTCAAGCATGCCTAATCACAAGTGCTCACAACAGCACCGCTCACCACCACAGAGCTAGCACCACACCACATACTGAACTCTGGACCCCCATCCCCATAGAAGACACCCAAAAACTGATGAACTCCATTCACTCGGGAGCACCCTCAGATCCCTGCCCTCATCACATCCTCAACCTGGCCAGCATCACCATAGCACTGGAGCTCTGCTGAACCACCTACTGATCCTACGAGACCACCACATGCCCCTTAGACTGGAAACATGCCAAAATTAGCCCGTTACTCAAGGAACCCACTGCCGACCCCAGGGTGCTGAAGAACTACAGACTCTCTGTTCCCTTTCCCAGCCAAGATAACGGAGAAAGCCATCAACCAGCAGCTCACCAAATTCCTCGAGACACACCGTATCCTAGACCCATTTCAGTCCAGCTTCAGAAGCAACCACAGCACCAAAACCGCACTCTTAGCAGCCACTGCCGACATACGCATCATACTGGATTGCGGAGGCACAGCCGCACTCATCCTACTCGACCTCTCTGCCACATTTGACACCGTCTCCCACTCCACCCTCTGCGACAGACTGCACAATGCTGGCATGCGAGACAAAGCCCTCAATTGGATCAGGTCCTTCCTCATCGGAAGAAGACAGAGGGTCATCCTACCACTGTTCATGTCAGAACCTAAAGACAATTGCTGCAGAGTACCCCAAGGATCTTCACTCAGCCCGACACTGTTCAACATCTACATGGCCCGCTTGCCAAGATCACCAAACAACACGAGCTAAACATAGTCTCCTATGCCGACGACACCCAACTGATCCTCTCCTTCTCCGCGGACTCTGCTCAAGCTAAGAGGAATTTCCACAACGGGATGAGAGCAGTTGCCACCTGGATGGAGGCCAGCTGCGTCAAGCTCAACTCATTCAAGATAGAGATCCTCGTGATAGGCTCCACCCCTTCTGCCTGGAACCACTCCTTTTGGCCCACCGCTCTGAGTAACGCCCCCACCACCACTGACCATGCACGCAACCTGGGCATCATCTTGGACTCCTCTCTATCGATGACCCCCCAGGTCAATGCCATCTCTTCATCATGCTTCCACACCCTCCGACTCCTGCATAAGATTATCAAATGGATTCCCCCCGACATGAGGAAGACAGTCACCCACGCACTTGTCACCAGCAAACTGGATTACAGCAATGCACTCTATGCCAGCATCACCAAGAAACTTCAATCAAGACTGCAAAGAGTCCAGAATGCAGCTGCCACACTCATCCTAGACATCCCCCGGCAAAGCTGCATCTCCTCCTATCTCAGAGACCTACACTGGCTCCCAGTCAACAAGCGCATCATGTACAAACTCCTGATCTACACCTACAAGGCACTGCATAACATAGGACCGGCATACCTCAACCACCGCCTCACCTTCTACGTATCCAACAGGATGTCTCCGTTCCTCCCAGCTCGCCCTTGCAACCCCAAGATCCAAAAAAAGCACAGCAGGAGGAAGATCCTTCTCCTACCTAGCAGCCCGGACATGGAACACACTACATTTCAAGCTCAGGCAGACCGCTTCACTGAAGCAGTTCAGGAAGGACCTCAAGACCTGGCTCTTCGACTGAGCAGCACGCCCACTTACAGCGCCTTCAGACACTATGAGTGATTAGCAACGCTAAACAAATCCTTGATTGATTGTTTGAAGGGTGTAACCAGAACTAGGCCTGCCGCCTGCTGTAAGCATGGAGGGGAGGTGATCCTGCACAAAAAAAAATAGTGCTGTCACTTCCTCCCCATTGAAGATGGGGAGAGACTGCACCCCTTGGCGGTGCTGCCGCCCATAAGGTATCCAGCCGCTGCTACCTTGATCTGCCATGGTGCAAAGAAAAAGAGAATGAAGGGAAATGAAAATGTATACAAAATACTGGCAAATACAAGTAAAATACAGAGTACAAGTATGAACGTGAATAAATGCTAAGCATCATTTTAAAAACAGCAACAGGGTTCTAAAATCAAGCACAGACTTGTCTAAGAAGTGACACGAGTTTTAGGGAAGAGCTGTACCAAAAACTGGCACAGTGCGATATTTAGTTACATTCTTAGGCCATTTTTGAAGGCATGCCCATGTCTCAGACTTCATTAGATTGTGTGGCTGATCTCTGGATAGGACAACTAGAGCGTGAGCAAAAATGGTGCCTCTCTGTGGTGTCCCAACCAAGACGGCAATGAAATTCTCTCACTACAATTAGAACCCAAACCAGGTAGTCATCAAACATCAGTTCAAATGTATGAAACATTGAGGCAAATACAAGTAAAATACAGATTGCAAGTGTGAACATGCATAAAGTGCTAAAAATAACTTTAAAAACAATAACAGGATTTTAAAATCAAGGCCATACTCATCTAAAAAGTGTCCCGAGCTTTAGGAAAGCGCTGGACTGAAAATGGCAAAGTGCAAGATGTAGGCTAATTTATGGGCTGTTTTTTAAGAGATTTAATGGGGGCATGCTTATGCATTGCTGACTCTAGCCCCTAGTTGACTTGTGCTGCATCTGTTTTTAAAGATCCCATTAATAGGGGTTAGTGTTTGTTAGTGTATTAGCTAGCTGAGATTCTGTTATTTTGCTCCATTGATAGAAGGCCCTATTGGTCACTGCTCTTCCTGACAGGGGCTATGGTAGAATCCAGACTCACCCATTGTAGTGCCTTTTTTGTAGGGACTCCAAGAAAATTCTGGAAAGACTACAAAAGATAAAATGTTGCCACCTTGTTGGTGACCCAACTAAATTGGCAAGACAATGTTACCCCCAGGCTAAGGAAACTACACTGTCTTCTGATCATCAGGCAGCTAAGCGCTCATATTCCAAATATGATTTTTAAGGAGATGCTTGCCCACTGAAAAAACTATAAAGGCTTACACTCCCATGAGGCACCTTTTATCATGAAAGTCAGCTAGGGGGTAGCCATCTGTAAGCTGTTGTGGCAATGTTGTGGAATAAACTTCCAGTGACATTAGAAACATTTAAAACTTGTTGAAGGGGGTGAAACCCTAATCAAATAGCAACTACAATTTCTGTCTGGATGAAACACAAGTAAACCCCGAATTAACCTGTATTTAACCTTCTGGCAGCTTGGCACAAAAGCAATCAGGTTTAACCTTGAGGCAATGTGCAAAGTGTTTATGCAGCACTTCAAGCAGTAATAAAGTAAATACAAAACACAAGAAAAGTCCACACCAATTTAGAAAAATAGAGGAAAATGTAATAAATTATTTGACACCAAAACAACAAAAATTCAATCAGTAAAACAAGAGATGTGCAATTTTGAAGATTTAAGTAAAAATAGTTCCTAGAAGCACAAACGCAAACTGTGGTCATCTGGTCACACTGGACCGGAACAAAGTCACAAGTTTAGGTCGAGCCGGATGGAGGTTGGGCCGGATTTAGGGACCAGGCCTACTGCACAAAGTACCTTAAGTCCTGGTTTGCAAGAGTGTTACGAGATCCTGTGTCGAGTATGCGTCAAGCAGCGGTGGTTACAAAGAGCTGTGAGACTTTGATGCAAAGTCCTGCATCATCGTTGTTGATGATGCCGTTGATGAGTCGCTTGCGATGCAAAGGCCTCCATTGAGGATGCATCACGCAGCAGCAGTTCTGATGAGACTGCAGGCTGCAATGCGAAGTCTGGCATTGGGCATACATCACGCTGTGGCGGTCCTGAAGTGGCTGTGAGGAGATGCATTGTGCTGAATCGGTTCTGCCCTAGGAATGGGGTGGCACTTAGCAAGTACAGGTGCTGGATTAAGGATGGTTGGAGACTTCTGTCTTTGAGGCTCTATCCAGGAGGCCAACCAACTAACCCTTGGAGTCATTATGGTGTCCTGGGTTTGAGATGCAGGTCCAGTCTTTTCACTCAGGGAGCAGGGTAGAAGGAATCAAGGCAGTAGCAGCTCTTCTTGCAGAGCAGCACATCAGTTCTTCCGAGTCATCCACTGGTTCAGAGGTGTACTGAATTGCTGGGTCTGAGTGAGAAAAGATTCTGAAAGTTTCCATCTGAGAGGTGTATGTAAATTACTGCCCCCCTGCCCTGATCCCAGCTTATCTCAGGTTACAAAATACTAGTGTCAGCCCCTTTGTGAGTTTGTTCAGCAGAGACTTTGTGATTTGAATGTGTGGTAGGTGAGAGCTCCTCCCCCTCATCAAGTGACAGAGGGCCCTTTTTGCCAACACCTATCTTCTCTTTGTCTCACTGTCTTGGAGCAATCCACAAAGACCAACTGCCAGCTAAACCCAGTCATGTGACCCAGGATACAGGCAGCAGAGACCAAATGGCTGGGACAAGAAAAATGCCAACTTTTTAAAAGTGGCATTTTCAGATTTGTGACTTAAAAGTCACCTTTACCATTAACGAGGGTTTTAAATTACAATCCATGGATGTCAAACTTGCCATTCCTACCTGCTCCCAGTTGAAAGTTATTCCTTACTAAATTTAATAAGTTAATCCTATGTTATCCTGTGGGAGAGCCTGGCCTTGCAGTAGTGAAAAAAAATATTGAAAGTTTCCACTACCAAGAGATGTAAAAGTTCAAATTACATTTCCAACGTTCTAAACGCACTGCACTTTAGCCTATGGGATGTTTAGGGCCTACCATAGGCGTGACTTCTATGTATTAAAAAATAAGGTTTAGGCCCAGCAAAATGTCTTTATTGGCGGGTCGAAATGGCAGTTCAAAACTGCACACACAGGCTTCAGTGGCAAGCCTGAGATATATTTAAAGGTTACTTAAATGGGTGACACAATGAGTGGTGCAGGCCCACTAGTAGCATTTAATTTCTAGGCCCTGGTACATGTAGTACCACTTTACTATGGACTTAAAAGTGAACTAAAAATGCCAATTGGATAGAAGCCAAAGTTAACATGTTTAGAGGAGAGAGCACACACACTTTAGCACTGGTTAGCAGTGGTAAAATGCACAGTCTTAAGACCAACAAAAACAAGATCGGTAAAAAAAAGGGAGGAGTAAGGCAAAACGTTTGAAGGAAAACCACCCTAAGGATGCCAGGTCTGACAGATCGCACATGAAAAGTCTGATGATATTCTTCTTTTCAAATATCTGATTTTTTCTCAACACACAAATCAGAATACCTTCTTGCTCATAGTACCTTTTAAATTCATTAACTAGATGCGTTTTCACAAAATATTATTATATAGCAGCAGAATGACAGTATAATAGATCAGTGTCAGTTTAGATAGGCACATATGGAGATGGTGATGGATTTGATTGATGGTAAGTGATGACAATAACATATATAATTTGCACATTTACACATTGGCACCAAAATAGTTAAAAGGAAAAGCACTATGGGTTGGTCAATGTTGCAGTTCTTATAGTTGTAAGTGTTCTTAGAGAGCAGTTTTTAAACAAAGTAGTAAAGTCATTGAAAACACAGAAAGAGTATTCCAGGGGGGAGGTCCAAGACGAGAAAAGGACTAGAATCTCAATGCTGCTGGAAATGTTGATGTGCTTAGGTGGTTCTGAATTCTGAGTGCAAGCTAGTAGGAGGGGTGTATTAATTGAGGGTTTCAAAGAAGTAATTTGGTGAGGGGGGTCGAACTATTGATAGCTTTGAATACTATATACTCGTAACACAAGTCACCCAATGACATTGTGGTAATATGAGATAGGGGTGCTCTTGAGAGAGGGGCGCTCACACGAATGTGCATAGTCTTTTTGGTGACACATAGTACCATGTATATTGGAGGAGTCTCACTAAAGGGGTGGTTGCATTAGCACTGTTCCCTGAGATCACTATCTTGGTTGTGTAAAGGGGAATGTTAGGTTGTATTTTATGTGTATTTAGTAATTGGTACCAACACTGTAGCTGTAGAAGTTATAAAGGACTGAGTAGAGTTAAGGAACACACCAAAGTGCCTGACCGATTGTTCAGGCGGCATGGTGTTAGGGGAATACAGATGCAGTTAGGATTACAGCCAGGTTCAGAGGTGGCAGAGACATAAATTATTTGGGTTCCAGATATGTCAGTGAGCTGAAAGCCATTCAATGGTATTTAGGCAGAATATCAGACAAACAAATATTGTGGGACTGAATAGTGTGTCAAAAATATCTGGGACAAAATATTGTGAAGGCAAGCTTCTATAGGTAAGTAAAGTTTTACGACATATAATTCCACATATATGTATCTTGAATATATATGTAGATGTGAAGTTAAGAATAGTAAATCCACACTTACCTTCTCAATAGTGTGGTCCTCTATATTTTTGACACAATTTTCTATCCATGCAATATTTGTGTTTCCTAATATTCTGACAGTGATCCTCATCCAAAGAATTGAGAAGCAGTCTGAGGTCTGAGATTCAAGTGGGGTGAAGATGGAAAAAGAGATTTAAGTGCTGTATCCATAAAGATAAAAGGGGAAACCAAACTATTAGATTATTGTGCAATGGGATGTGATGTACAAAGACAAGCCTTGGAAGATACCAACTAGTCAAGCTGTTGGTGTGGAGAGTGAGGTGGTCCAAGGGACTGAAAAGGAACAGTTAGAGAGTCAAGACTAATGCACTTCATCGCATGCCAGGGGTAGTAAGGGTAGATAGTGTGGTACAAAGTATATAGTAGTGTGGTTGTGACTGAGGTGTATAAAGACAGCTGAGAGGCCGGTATGGCGGGCGGCAAAATTGAATTGGCCCTGTAAAGGAGGAAAGTTTCAACAGAGAGGAAAGCTTGGAATCCTGATTAACAGAGATTAAGCAGATTGCGAGATGTTAGAAAGAAGGTGACGCGATTAGAGACCAGCTGTTCTAGATTTCTGAAGAAGATTTGGTAGACTGGAATATAGTTAGCAATAGAGGAAGGACTGGAAGCGTTATTTTAACAGAGGTGAGACTATGGCACACATAAAGCACTTCGCCCATGTAAGGCTTTGGTGGGCTGATGGCTAAATGAGTCAGACAGCTCACAAGAAGGGTATGAATTATTTAATATGGATTTAATTCAGTGGGAGCAATAAGACAGGAAGTCGTGAGGAGCTGAAGCAGTGAGTTTAGCAAAAGTAATTAGGGCATGGTTGCAGCTTTCCAGCTGCCTAGTAGTCTGAGTTTTATGCTAATTATATAGGTTTGTAAGCGATTTATTTTTTAATGCTTGGAGACGGGTTACTGGGTGTAGTTCAGAGAGGATAGTGTGAGCATGTGTGAATATCATCATCAAAAGAAGTGAAATGTAGCATATGTGACAAGTCATTGTAGAATGCTAGAATGGGTGTCGGTAAGAGAAATTGAGGGAAGGATACTGACTAATGCTAACATTGTTTAATTCGATGGCCAAACCTAGATTAAGGGCCTCATTCCAACCGAGGCGGGCGGCGGTCGCCGCCCGCCTGGCTGGAACCGCCATATGGCCACTCCGCGGTCGGAAGACCGCTGGGGCCATTCTGACTTTCCCGCTGGGCCGGCGGGCCCTAGCCAAAATACCGCCCGCCGGCCCAGCGGGAAAGCGGCCTGCAACACTGAAGCCGGCTCCGAATGGAGCTGGCGGTGTTGCAGGTGTGCGAAGGGTGCAGTTGCACCCGTCGCGCTTTTCACTGTCTGCTAGGCAGACAGTGAAAAGCATACTGGGGCCCTGTTAGGGGGCCCCTGCACTGCCCATGCCAGTGGCATGGGCAGTGCAGGGGCCCCCAGGGGCCCCAGGGGCCCCAGGACACCCGTTCCCGCCAGCCTGTTCCTGGCTGTAAAAACCGCCAGGAACAGGCTGGCGGGAAGTGGGTCAGAATCCCCATGGCGGCGCTGCTTGCAGCGCCGCCATGGAGGATTCGGCCAGCCGGGGTTAATCCGGCGGGAAACCGCCGGACCCGGTTTTCCGACGGCGGCTGTCGGAATGGCCCAGGAAGCACCGCCAGCCTGTTGGCGGTGCTTTCCGTAGTTCGCGGCCCTGGCGGTTTTTACCGCCAGGGTCGGAATGACCCCCTAAGTGTTCTTTTGGTTGATCCCGTGTACATTTTCCGTCATCCACAGTAAACACAGGGCATCATATTACTAAACTTTGTCACTTATCCTTTGTGAATTTAAGCAGTTATAGAAATGGTACTGGTAAAAAACAGAAAGCAGTTTATGTAGCCATCCGCTTTTATTCTCTGAAAAATATCTGGTAGTATTGCTGGAACTGGGAATGTGATATACTGAATCAGCTTGACGAAAGGACATAAGAGGTTAAGATTTTAAAATCCGATTACAATAGGGTTTCAAAATGTACCAGTGTTATTTGAAACTGAGAATCATGAAAGTTTCTCTGTATTGAATTTTGTAATTTCATTCAAAATTTCTTTTATTTGGCTTAAGCCTTAAAAGTATAAAAACAATAAAATGTACAAGTTCATTTAAAACTATTCTATTACATATTACAATAACATACAAAGTTCTTACATCATTCTAATTCTTGTTAACCAACTCTAGTTACATAACTCATTAGATTAAAATTCAAGTTCTTACAATTTCTTAAAGTGCAGTATGCCAACCAGATTATCCCACATACAGTTCTGATTAGACTCTGGTCCTTACGATCTCATAAAGTGCAATTTCCAATGTAGTGTGCTCCGCGTTTTATTTCATGCCTTGTTATAGCGTGGCAAGATTTTCTAGGGTACCATCAACCAATGCAATTTTAGGATAATCGATTATGAGCTTTAGAGCTCTTCTTTCCTTTTACTTCCTACATAATTCAAATTCTTACAATTTCATAAAGTGCAACATGCCAGCCAATTTAACCCATATAAAGTTCTGAATGGGCTCCATTCCTTACTTTCTCATAAAGTGCTATTTTCAAGATAAAGTGCTCTGCATTCTATTTCTTGCCTTCTCCTAACGTGGCAACATTTTCTAAAATACCATCAACCAATATAATATAATAATAATCAATTATAATATTTAAAACTCTACATTCCGCATTATTCCCTACCTTATATCAACCCCTGTAAGTCTGGATATTTCCCTTCTTAAGTCATTTAAAAATAGGCCCAATGCAAAGGTTACATTTAAAAATCTCATATCAATAAGTAACCTAAGCGCTTGGTCCCGATTAATAATATTATGGCCCTCATTCTGACCTTGGCGGGCGGCGGAGGCCGACCGCCAAAGTCCCGCCGTCAGGTTACCGTTCCGCGGTCGAAAGACCGCGGCGGTAATTCTGACTTTCCCGCTGGGCTGGCGGGCGGTCGCCTTCAGACCGCCAGCCAGCCCAGCGGGAAAGAGGCTTCCACGATGAAGCCGGCTCGGAATCGAGCCGGCGGAGTGGAAGCTGTGCGACGGGTGCAGTTGCACCCGTCGCGTATTTCACTGTCTGCGCAGCAGACAGTGAAATACATTTAGGGGCCCTCTTACGGGGGCCCCTGCAGTGCCCATGCCAGTGGCATGGGCACTGCAGGGGCCCCCAGGGGCCCCGCGACCCCCCCTACCGCCATCCGGATCTCGGCGGTCCGACCGCCGGGATCTGGATGGCGGTAGGGGGGGTCGGAATCCCCGCGGCGGTGCAGCAAGCTGCGCCGCCGCGGAGGATTCAATGGGGCCGCGGTACACTGGCGGGACCCCGCCAGTGGTGCCGGTCCGACCGCGGCTTTACCGCCGCGGTCGGAATCCCCATTGGAGCACCGCCGGCCTGTCGGCGGTGCTCCCGCGGTCCTCCGCCCTGGCGGTCAAAGACCGCCAGGGTCAGAATGAGGGCCTATATTCCTTAAAAATAGTTTTTAAGTACTTCTTGCACACTCCTAAGAACCATTGACAATCCACAAGTAAGTATTGCATGGTATATTTCTGTTGTACTTTTGGAACCATATAGCCCGGGTTCAGCCCAATTCGGAACTGCAATACTAAGGGCCATATGTACGAACACATTTTCCCATTGACACAGAATGGGAAAAACCCTTTGCTACATCTGGCCCTAAATTTCTTAATCCTGGATTAGGTGGAGCCATTATATACGGAAGATTTTCTGGATTCCTCAATCCAACTACAATAGCCTGAGTTGATATTTTACTTTCTAAGTACTTCAGGTCTAATTCTCTTGCTCTTTCCTTCACTATTATTCTTAGATTATGATTTGAAATTTGCGCACCACACCATTGGTTACCGGGTAAACCTAAGAGGACGCAGATCTTTTTTTAACCGTCCTCTCACTTGTAATGCCCAATGTAACTCACTTATTGTTATTTATTTTTTACACAATCTCGCGATCTTACAGATCCCTTCATCTCTTATACTTAACCAGAACTTCAATGCAGCTTGTAGGCCCAGATAAGTCAACGCCGTCATTTGACATTCTGCTCTTATAGCTTGTACCATACTCGAGGGGGGCAATGAGAGCATGCGCTTTACGCAGATACTTTCTTCTGTTTCTCAATTTAGCTTCCCAGAGAAAGTTAAAACTTCCACCCCATATGGAAATTGGGGGTGTACCATAGCATTAAAGGCAGAGATCACCGACTGGAGGGAAGGACCTCCATATTTACTATTGAATTGTTTTAATCCCCAAACTGAAGTTAAGGCTTTATTTTTTAGGGATTCAGTGTGAGCTTTCCATCTTAAATGTGAGTCGAACCATATGCCCAGATATTTATACTCGTTTACCTTCTCTATTTCCTCCCCCACCAGAGTGTATTTGAATGCACTTTTCTCTTTCCCTATAGACATTATTTTTGTTTTCTCCATATTTACTACCAATTTTTTCCTTTGACAGTAGGCATAAAACACCTCTAATTTCCTTTGTAGCCCTAACTCTGTCATATCCATTATCACTAAATCATCAGCATATAATAGGCAGGAAACATGCACACCATCCAGTTTTGGGCTTAGGCCATTAACCTTCCATAACAACCCTGGCAGATCTGACAGGAATAATGAAAATAATATTGGGGCCAACACACAACCTTGACGGAGACCATTCTTTATGGGTATCCTTTTTGAAAGTGAGCCACTCATATCTAAAATTACTTGGGCCCAATTTTGTGAATGCAGGCCCTGAAGAAGAAATAATATATCCAAATCAATCCCTAACTGTTTTAGCATATCCCATAGAAATTTCCTGTCTACCAAATCAAATGCAGCACGAAAATCAACAAAACAGCAAAATAAACTTCTTCGCACTTCAACTGATTATTTTGCTAAGGCCCACAGACTGAAGCAGTGGTCGATTGTCGAATGCCCTTCCTTGAAACCGCCTTGCTCTACTAGTATCAAATCTTTATCATCTGCCCATTCTTTGATTAACTCCAGCAATAGCTTTGTGAATAACTTTTCACCTACGTCTAATAAACTTATTAACTGATAATTTTTTGGTTGAGTTGAATCCTCCTTTTTGTAAATTGGTCTTATCATGGCACCCTTCCAATTCTCTGGAAAACGGCCATAGTCAAGGATTTTACAAAACATAAAATAGAAGAATTTTGTCCACCAATCAATATCCTTTTTTATTATTAATGCTGGGAGATTGTCTGGGCCTGCTGCTTTAGTTAATTTCAATGCTGCAATAGTTTCATTTATTTTCTGTGGGACAAAAGCTAATCTCGTGTTCTCACCAAGCTTCCTAGGAATACCATAACCTTTTTCATCATCTGTACCTTTATATTTGGAAAACAAATATTTATACCAGTCTTCTTCTCTGACCAAACACTGCATAGTTCCTACCCTTTTCCCCTCCCTTACCAACTGCCAAAAACCCCTAATATTCCGTGTTTTTTATCACCTCCATCATTGTATCCCAATTTTTATTAACATATTCTCGTTTCCTCTGTATTATCAGCATTTTATAATTGTGTTTTGCTTGACGAAGCTTCTCTTCTTTAACAACGGAGGGTCTTTTCTTATACTCCCTTATTAATCTTTGCATCATTTGCTTTCTACACCTACATTCCCGATTAAACCATATTTTACTATTATTCATCTTATATGGTTTTCCCTTCCTCTCTCCCTTTTGCGGTATTTTTAATTTACTTTTTAGGCAATTAACCATTAACGCAATACCCTTATTATAGCCTTTGAATATATCTTTTGGATCTTCTTCCATATTAAGGATGGGATAGTTTACTATCAAATTATTAAGTACTTCTAGACTGCTATCTGTTAGACGGATTGTTATCCTACGGGGATACTCAACTAGCGCTATCAATGCCTTTTCTCTTTCTTTTTGGGTTTTATCGGCTGAACGTATTGTTAATTAGAGCGGCCAATGATCACTGCCCTCTGTATGCCCAACCTCCAAGTTTTGCACTTCTCCAAAGAACCAGGTGTTTACAAAAACATAGTCAATAGGGCATTCCTGATTACCTGTTTGAAAAGTCTTTTTAGCTGGACGATCGTTCTTCATACGCCCATTTAGGCAAAACATGCCTAAGGATGCTAATGTTCTTACTAAGGACAAATCACGTGCGGAACATTCTACGTTAGGAAAGATACTTCTAGGGATTTGTGCTGCTGCCAGTAGATCCTTATATAAATTGTCACTGCTGTTAGGATCCAGTTTATGATTAAAGTCTCCCAACATTAAAGTAAAAAAAAAAACAATACTAGTGCATAATAGTTCCAGATCTTCCTCAAACAGCCCTCGCTGTATATTGTAATCAAACACGTTCCCCGGTTGTATGTGAACATTGAGTAACAAAAGCTGTTTAGCACCTCCTATTGCATTGTAGAGATCTACCTGGCCTGCCAATAGCCAACGACATTTAGTTTTTATTTCTGGGAACTTATTCGCTATTCTGGTAGAGGCTAGGGTTATTAGTCCCCCTGATGGGCGTCCTAAGCCTTGCCGAAAAGCTCCCCTAAAAAGCCCCATGAAACCATCTACTGGTTCCGGTTCATCGCACAGCCAAGTTTCCTGGAAACACATTACATCACACTCTTCAAACTCTCCTTTAAACCGCTCTTGTTTTAAATGTTTATTATGGCCTCCCAGGTTCCAGGATAAAATCAAATGGCTGTGCGTGGGGCCAAATGGCTGTAATAACACGCACAGTTTCTGTTCGATCAGTCTTTTTTATACTCTTATGCTTCAAGAGATCTGAGCATTTTGGCATTCTGCAAAGTTCTTCTGAATACTCTCTGTTTCTAAATCTCACTAAGGATTTGTCTGCTTCTGGTCCCTATCTTATGTCTAAACTTCAGTGTCTTTTCGCCCTCAATAATTCCCAATAAGGTGTTTCCTTAATTTGATGGTACACCTAGACAGATTTAGGATGCAGTACACTATATACCAGTGGTTCCCAACCTTTTGATTTCTGAGGACCCTCACTTTAACATTAATGGAACCCAGGGACCCCACTGAATCATCATTGGAATCCGGGGACCCCCACCTGAGTCATTACTGGAAGCTAATTTGTCAATATTTGATAATATTTTTTAATTTTCTAGGCTCTCGCGGACCCCATGAGAAGGCTTCGCGGACCCCCAGGGGTCCCCGGACCACAGATCGGGAACCACTGCTATATACAACAATGCATTTCCTGTAGGTCTTGCGTTCTAGTTTGTTTTCTATATACAATTCACTGTCTGAAAAAACAATTCTGTGCCTCCAGTATTCTAAAGAGTATTTACATTATAATAGTTGGTGTTTAGCAAACTATGACATGAGAATACATCATGCTCAGCGCCGTTCCAGATAAAAACAGCATCTACCTGTGCCCCCAGTTGGTCTTTCCTATTGTAAAATAATTTGTCCCAGGCAAGCTCCCTCTCAAACCAACGCAAAAAAACTAAAAAAACAGTTCTTTCAAGAAAACGTGAGTACTGCAAAAGACGTTGCTGTGCCGATTATTTTTGTCCTTGTCAGGCTGCGCACTTCTCATAAGGCCAAACCTCGTGTGAGAGCATGTTACAAGGGAGAGGACCATTAAAGGCTGCAGTAGCCTGATGCAAAAGGGCTACATTTGGGATACCCTGTCTCCTACCATACATAACAGCAATATTGCAAGCCACTGAGCAATCCCTTTATAAGACCATGTAGCTCCAAAGTAAATTGCAAAACTGCTATAATGTGTGTTGGGGGGAATTTTATTCTTTATAACACATGGTCACACCATCATCCATCCCACAAACTGCTAAAAATCTTTCTATCTTGCTCCTTCAAATGGAGGAGGTAATAGGGTCGCAGACATGAAGAATAAAAGTGGAATCTGTAGTATGAAATTACGCACACCACGAAGCAACTAGTCATTTGTTGCAAAAACTTATTGGAATCGGTTTAAAGTAAACAAAATTAACAAGTCAGTTTCTCAGAATGAGTTATAACATGCAGAGAGATTATTTTTTCTGTAATTAATAGTAGAGTGCAAAAAATAAACACATTGCCTTAAATACCTCTTTCTACTGATTTTAGAAGACAGATCATAAGAAAAGAGGGCCTCTTTACGAGTTGCGGTGTTGGCGGTCGGACCGCTGTCGGGTTGGGAGTCCGACCGCTGTATTACGAGTCATCTGGATTTGTGGAGCAAAGAGCTCTGAGGTCCCACCGGTACCACCAGGCAGCACAGACCGCCAAGGCACGATGCAGCAGAAACAGGCTGGCTGAGCCTGTGTTGCCACCAGACACATTATGAGGTTGCACACCACCAATGTAACCGTGGCGGTCCAACCACCATGTCTTAGAAGGCGGAAACGGACAGTATAAAGGGAGACACTCACCTGCAGGCAGCCTCAAACGTCTTGCGCTGCCATGGAGCCCATCACACAGATCCTGCCGCTGCTGATAACCATCTGAGGTGCACAAAATCCACACCGCTGTGGGCGCAACTGACTGTAAGTACACACCTACCTGTGTCATTACGCTCAACAATAGTTTGTCACACCATCATCCACATCATATTGGGTTCACGTTATGGGACCAAGTACACTTGTCATTGTGTCTCGCATCAGAATCAGACACAAAGAAGTACACATTCAGAGTCTAAAAATGCCCATTTTAGGCATATCACTCACACTGCACCGTAACACCACACACAAACACACATCTGACCATCTCAGGCGCAGGGACAGTGAAGTGTACACAACATTGTCTCACACAACACCAACAACACCCCAACATCACATCTACAAATACAACTCACACATTCACATTCCTTACATGTCATAGACTGTTGTCAGATTCAACACACATATGTATGGCTGTGGCATGGAACTCAAACACCACTCCCAGTAAACAGCCCTGCAATGGACACACACATCACCTACATTGCAACACAATGGAAGGACAATGGGATGCACAATAGAGAGCTAAATATACAAAGCTCACTATTCAAACAATACCTGCACAATGGGGATGGGGCCATCAGGAGCACTCAGGGAAGGAGGCTGGACTGGGACTCATATAACTTTGCACATGCCCCTTAAACAACATTTCCAAAGGAACTGGCCCTACCTGTATCTCAGGGGCAAACAATACTAGGCCCAAATGGCATGCCTATCTGCTCAATGTGGAAGTGCAAGTCAACAAAACACATACAACTCCAACTGCATGGCACATAAGTCTACAAGAAGTAGCTGTAAGGTATACACAGCTAAATAGACATGTGCACAGTGAAATGCAAAGGAAGCTACACAATTGAACACACTCCATGTCTGCACACACTAAACTCAAGCTGCCACACATTAGATGAATCCATAATCCATATCAGAGGGACAAGTCTAACATCATGCATGCTAACATTGGACAACACATGGTAAAATACTTAGCATACCAAACATGACACAATGCCATGACACCACCATTGCATTTGCACTCACATATCCATACAGTCAACATATACTCTTGTCTTGGGGGACACCGTCACTGCCCACAAAGTCAGATACTGCAAACAACGGCAAATGGACCATCAAGCAGACTGAAACACACACAACTGTAGGCAGACAACACAAGCCGCTCAGGAATAACATAAAGGTAAACAAGCACTTGCAATGCAATGGGTCTCACGTTTGCTCGAGCAAGAGCTATTTGCGTTGTAAATTCCGAATTGGACATTTCTTGCCACATATCTTGAAAATAAAAAGTAAAACAGAAGTTTGCCCGCAGTCAAATGTATTTTCTGCAAAAATGCAATTATCCATGCAACAGGGTTGATGCGGTGGTAAAACGCTCGACTACTGCAAGATCGCACTGTTTGGAAATAAATAGATAAAAGTAGTCCAGAAACCATACTGAAAACACAGAGGTGGTCATTACAACCCTGGCGGTCGGTGTTAAAGCGGCGGTAAGACCGCCAACAGGCCGGCAAAAAAAAAAACTGGAATTACGACCGTGGCGGAAACCGCCAACAAAGACAGCCACTTTAACACTCCGACCGCCACGGCGGTACAAACAAACAGCGCGGCGATCACCGCCAACAGACAGGCGGGAGACAATGTACCACCCATAGTATCACAACCTACCAATCCGCCACCTTTTCCGGGGCGGATTCACCACGAACAAAAACATGGAGGAAACAGGACTTCGAAGGGAAAACGCTCACATCTGCACACCCCACGAGGAACCAGGACGCCATGGAACCAGAGCTCCACATTTTACCAGCCTTTATCTTCTTGCTCCTCTACCAGGAGCACGAACGCCGGCGGCGAAGACCACAGTGAGTACTGCACCTACGACACAGGGGAGGGAAAAAACAGTGGCACACACACGCAACACGCAACACCCCCACCCTCACTCACGACAACACACACACTAATACAGCATGATACATTACAGTTACACTCCCAACCCCCCTGGAAGAATGCAAAGACAAAAGGAAATGAGGTGAACGATTGTAATATATTAAAATTCATACACTATTTACTAATATATACACCAAGAATATTAGTCCAAGGTATTCCACCCTTAAAGTCAGTGGACCACTGGGCCCACACTGCATGGGCGAGGCCCACACAAGATACCAGAACATGAGGAGAGAACACTGCAGGGGCATCAGATAGAAATAAAACAGGCACCTCAGGGGGAAGGGAAAGGGTGGGCACCTCAGCCGGTTGAGTGCACGACGCCAAATCCACGAGGGGGCCCCATGCCCACTGTTCAATCCTGGGGAGTGCAAAGCCACAGTCTCACAAGTCTCTACAGTGGGTGGGTTGCCCACTGCTAAATCCTGGGGAGTGCAAAGCCACAGTCTCTCAAGTCTCTACAGTGGGTGGTTTGCCTACTGTTCAATCCTGGGGAGTGCAAAGCCACAGTCTCTCAAGTCTCTGCAGTGGGTGGTTTGCCCACTGTTCAATCCTGGGGAGTGCAAAGCCACAGTTTCACAAGTCTCTACAGTGGGTGGGTTGCCCACTGCTATATCCTGGGGAGTGCACAGCCACAGTCACTCAAGTGGATAACACCCTCCACTGGTTCTGGAGGGAGCTTGGTGCCCAGAGTGCTTCATACTGCCAAGGACAGAGGTAGTGGATGTAAATCTCCACTGGTTCTGGAGGGGGCTTGGTGCCCAGAGTGCTTCATCCTGCTAAGGACAGAGGTAGTGGATGTAAATCTCCACTGGTTCTGGAGGGGGCTTGGTGCCAAGGACAGAGGTAGTGGACGTAAATCTCCACTGGTTCTGGAGGGGGCTTAGTGCCCAGAGTGCTTCATCCTGCTCGTGGCGGCCTCAGTAGCGTCAGTGCTTTTGGCGCTCATGGGCCCGCGGTGCTTGTGGCGGTGGTGGCTTTGGCAGCGGTGCTTGTGGCGGCGGTGTCCTTGGCAGCGGTGCTTGTGGCGGCGGTGTCCTTGGCAGCGGTAATTGTGGCAGCGGAGTCCTTGGCAGCGCTTCAGCTGCTGGCAGACCTGTCTTGGGCAGCGGGGCTGCTGGCGGTCACCTCCTGGGCAGCGGGGCTGCTGCTGGCGGTCCTGTCTGGGGCAGTGGGGCTGCTGGCGATTGCCTCCTGGGCAGCGGGGCTGCTGCTGGCGGTCCTGTCTAGGGCAGCGGGGCTGCTGGCGGTCGCCTCCTGGGCAGCAGGGCTGCTGCTGGCGGTCCTGTCTGGGGCAACGGGCTGCTGCTGGCAGTCCTGTCTGGGGCAGCGGGGCTGCTACTGGCTGGCTCCTGGCCAGCGGGGCTGATGGTGGTCTTCTCCGCTCTGCTGATCTTCCCAGACTTGCCGGGTTTCTTGTGCCCCTTTCCCACCTTGGAAGGTGTCGCAGATGACTCCACACTCCCACCTGTACCCCTGGGAGCGGCTTTGGTGGCTGTTGTCTTCCCCTTCTCCCGCTGGGCACTGGCCAACTTTTGATGCTTGACAGGTGGGGGACTGTCCGTGCTGTGGCTCCTTGCCACACTGGCTGCCCTGCTGCCTGGTGCACTCCAGAATCCGGTGACTACTGGCACCACTGATCCCGCCGA
The DNA here is from genome assembly GCF_031143425.1 of Pleurodeles waltl. NCBI lineage: Eukaryota > Metazoa > Chordata > Amphibia > Caudata > Salamandridae > Pleurodeles > Pleurodeles waltl. The sequence continues at coordinate 793,285,461 of NC_090436.1, read as the reverse complement.
TGTTGTAGCTGAGGTGCTAGGTTGGGACCTGGATAGTCGGGCCCTAGGAGACTGACGGGGTGGGGAGGTGAGGGAAAGAGGTCAAGGGTGGACAGGAAAAGTTTCTTAGGAACACTGGGACGGGTAGCTGGAGGGAGTTTGGGAGTGGAGGAAGAGGTTGTGGTTGTAGGAGGTGTACGTTTGGTGACTTTGGGTGAAGGTGCATGCGCTGGAGGCTGTCGTGAGGTGGATGGCTGTTGGATGGGTGTGTGCCTGCATTTGTGTACCTTGGGAGGTGGCGTCACAGACACACTGGGAGAGGACACAGGGGGTGTGTGAATGGTAGTGGGGGTGGTGAATGCACGTGAGCGGGGTGTGGTGGTGGGTGTGCAGGTGATGGAAGTAGTGGCTGTAGATGTAGTCCATGCAGGTGTGAGTGGAGACGAGACTGGGAGGGAGACGAGGAGGAAGGGGACACAGTGGAGGCAGTGGATGTTGCTATGTCTGCATGTGTGTGATGCTTGCGTGAGTGCCTGTGGGATGTGTGGTGCTTATGTTTGCCTGAGCTTCCTTTGTGTGTTGAGGTGTGTGCATGCTGGTCTGATGGTGTGCTTGGGGTAGGCTGAGGTACACGGGATTGGGTCTGGGTGGAGGAAGTTGCAGGGGGGAGGCTAGTGACAGGGACAATGGCTACCATCAGTGCTGAGGCCAAAGTCTGAAAAGCTCGCTGAAGGCCTGCCTGACCAGAATGAATGCCCGCCAGGAATGCATTGGTTTGTTGCTACTGCCTCTCTACACCCTGGATGGCATTCAAAATGGTAGACTGCCCAACAGTGAGGGACCTGAGGAGGTCAATGGCCTCCTCACTGAGGGCAGCAGGGGTGACTGGTGCAGGGGCTGAGGGCCCTGGGGCGAAGGAGATTCCCACCCTCCTGGGTGAGTGGGCATGGGGCAAAGGCTGAGGGGCTGCTGGGAGAGCGGTGCTGGGGGGGGTGGAGCTGTACCTGTAGATGCGGGGGCACAGATGGTGCCGCCACCACAAGGGAGCTCCCATCAGAGCATGAGTCCGTATCACTGGTGTCAGCTCCTGTCCCCGCCGTGGAGCTCCCCTCGCCCTCCGTCCCACTGGTGAAATCAGACTCCGTAGTGTCGCCCTCCAGGGCCATGTGGGATGCAGCTCCCTCCTGCTCCGGTGCCACTGCTCCTCCGCCTGATGATGCTAATGCACACATGTACAGAGAGACCACAAAAAAGGGGGGGAGGGAGACAGAAGAAAGACATGTTGAGTGCATGCATTACCGCTACTGTTGGCGGACACGACAGACACAGAAGCCCCCTGCACTACGCTGCGCACTTGGGGTCCACTATTCAATCCCTGGGACATGGCCTACAAGGCTATGGCCGATATCTGCACACATGGATGTCACAGGAGCCTGACTAGGTGTAGTCGGCACTGTACCAAGGTGGGGTGCGGTGCCACAGGGTCTGCCTGAAAAAGAGGACTTAACTAGCACACTCGCCCTGGCCTAGGGAAACCCACAGCCTACCTCCCCCACCCAGACACCTCCACTGCGCGCTGAATCAGCAGAATGAGAGTGTACTCACCCCCTTGTTGCTGCTGTGATGCCCTCAAGCGCCCATCCAACTCCGGGTACGCCACCGCCAGGATCCTGAACATCAGGGGGGTCATGGTGCGACAGGCACCCCTCCCACGTTGGGAGGCCATCCCCAGCTGGGCCTCCGCCATCTTCTTGCTCCAGCGGCGAATGTCCTTCCATCTTTTCTGGCAGTGGGTGCTCTGTCTGTGATAGACCCCCAGGGTCCGGACGTCCCTGGCGATGGCATGCCAAATATCCTTCTTCTGGTGGGCGCTGACCTACATGAATTGTACAGGGGAAAAAGAGAAGTTATTACCGACTGCACCGTCACAGTCATTGGCCCGCATCCCTATCCTTGCCATGTGGCACATGCACTCACCATCGTTTCATGCACGCATCATTCTCCACCCCCTATCTTTCATCCACACCACTCCACACAGGCATTGCCCATACAGCATGCTCACAGTGTACTTACCTGTTTGTCTGGAGGACCGTAGAGTAGCGTGTACTGGGGGAGGACCCCATCCACGAGCTTCTCCAACTCCTCCGTGCTGAAGGCAGGGGGCCTTTCCCCAGACGCACGAGCCATTGTCTCTTCCAGACTGAGGTCACAGCAGCACTTGCAGTGTAGGTCCTCTCCTGTCGAAGATCAGGTATCGAGTGATTGAACAGATAGAAAATGGTGGTCACGTCCGCGGCGGTGCGTACCGTCACCGCCAGCGTACATCATCATTGGCTCCTGGGACCCATAGGGTCCAATGTTAACCAATGCAGAATTGCGCTGCGGTCTTCGGCCGCCTACCGCGACGGTGTACAACACCAGCGCAGTTACCTCACATCCCATTGTCCCACTTTACAGGTCAGGCAGCCGCCATATCAGGGGCCCACATGGCTTTATTTTTAACTGTGTCACACATACCTAGGCCTTGCCTCAACACTCATACAGGCATAATTCGGGTTATGAATGGTTTTCTGAGTAAGCTGTGTTTACGTACCTCTGAGTTGGTTGACTCTGTGCTCGCTGTTGTCCTTCATAGGCACCGTCCGCTGGGACATGTGAGGAGATGGCGGCATCCTACAGTGTACAGACCGCTGGTGGACCTGTCGACAATGGAGGAAAGACATGTAATCATCACCTACAGGCTTGATCGTGCCACAATCCTGGAACTGTGTGCCCAGTTGAAGCCAGACCTGATGTCAGCTATCTGCCATCCCACAGTACTCCATTTCCTTGCAAGTGGGTCTTTTCAAACTACAGTGGCCATAGCATCAGGGATGTCCCAGCCTGTGTTTTTCAATGTGTTGTCCAGAGTGTTGTCTGCCCTGCTGAAACACATGCAGCGCTACATCGTTTTCCCTCAGGTGGAAGATTTGCCTACAGTGAAAGGCGACTTCTATGCCCTGGGACATATCCCCAACATCATAGGTGCCATTGATGGGACACATGTGTCCTTGGTCCCCCCCGCAGGAGTGAACAGGTGTACAGAAACCGGAAAAGTTACCATTCGATGAATGTGCAGATGGTGTGTTTGGCAGACCAGTACATCTCCCAAGTTAATGCCAAATTCCCTGGCTCAGTGCATGACCCTTACATCCTGCGGAATAGCAGCATCCCTTATGTGATGGGGCAACTCCAGAGGCACTGTGTGTGGCTATTAGGTGAGCATCTGGAACCAAATCAGTGGGAATAGTTGTCTGGGTCTGGGGATATCCCTACAGGTTAGTGTGTGTCTAACAGTTTTTCCCTAGCCATTTGCAGGTGGCTCTGGCTACCTCAACCTGTCATGGCTACTGACCCCAGTGAGGAATCCCAGGACAACGGCAGAGGAACGCTACAATGAGGCACATGGGCGATCTAGGTGGATTATAGAGCGGACCTTTGGCCTCCTGAAGGCCAGGTTCCGGTGCCTCCATATGGCAGGTGGTTCCCTATTTTACTCACCAAAGAAGGTGTGCCAGATTATCGTGGCCTGCTGTATGCTTCACAACTTAGCTTTGCGACGACAGGTGCCTTTTCTGCAGGAGGATGGTCCAGATGGAGGTGTTGTGGCAGCTGTGGAGCCTGTGGACAGCGAAGACGAGGAAGCAGAAGAAGAGGACATCGACAACAGGAACTCTGTGATCCTGCAATACCTCCAGTGAGACACAGGTAAGAAGACAAACCTGCCTACTACATGTACTTTAACACTACTACCTCTCTACTGTCTGTCCTTTTCACCCAGTGTATGGTCACTGAGTTGTCACTTTCCCTTACGATTTCACAGATGTGGGTCCCACTGTGTGACATCTGCTTTGTTTCCTCATGGACTAGGGCTGTGTGACGTAGGTATGTTGAAATTACAATTGAAAGAGCATTTTGTCACTGTAATTGCAAAAACACTATTTCGAAATCACAGTCAGACTCCAGATAGTTTTGTGCTTTAAGGGTGTTTATTTAAGTGCTCAATATTGGAGGGGGTTGTATAATGGTGAGGGGTGATGGTGGAGGAATGTCCATGGCAGAGTCCAGTCTATTAGTCTCACAGGTGCATTGTCCAAAGGGGCATAGGAAGTGGAGCTGGGGCAGTTTGAGGATGGACAGGGTGACAAGGTGGGACAAAAGGATGACATTCAGGGCGGTCTCATTTCTTGGCAGGGGTCTTGGTATCGTTCTCTGTCTTTCTCCTGGATCTCAGGGACCGTTTGCGGGGGGGTTCTCCTTCTGCAGGGCTGGGGTGCTGGTGTGGTGGTCCTGTGGCGATGCCTCCTGTCCACTAGCGCCGGCGGAGGTGGTGGGCAGTTCATCGTCCAGGCTAGTGTCAGGGGCCCCTTGTTGTGCCACAGTGTCCCTCTTGGTGTTGAGGACTTCCTTCAGCACCCCTACGATGGTGCCCAGGGTGGAATTGATCGATCTGAGTTCTTCCCTGAAGCCCAAATACTGTTCTTCCTGCAGCCGCTGGGTCTCCTGAAACTTGGCCAGTACCGTTGCCATCGTCTCTTGGGAATGATGGTACGCTCCCATGATGTTGGAGAGGGCCTCGTGGAGAGTGGGTTCCCTGGGCCTGTCCACTCCCTGTCGCACAGTAGCCCTCCCAGATGCGCTATTTCCCTGGGCCTCTGTCCCCTGAACGGTGTGCCCACTGCCCCCAGGTCCCTGTTGTTGGGGTAGTGGGTTAGCCTGGGTTCCCTGTAGTGGTGGACACACTGCTGATTGACGTGTCCTGGGGACAGAGGTATGGGCCCGATGGGTGGGTGCTGTGCTGGTGTTTCCAGAGGGGGCAAGCTCTGTAGTGGCCTGTGCCAGTCTGAGGGGAACCGACTGTCCCGAGGTCCCAGATGGGCCGGGCTGGTCGTCTAGATCCAGTTGGACAGAGCTGCTGTCATCACTGTGGGCCTCTTCTGTTGGTGGTGTGGACATGTGTGGACCCTCCTGTGCGGTGATGTTGGGAGGGGTCCTGCAGGGGTGTAAAAGCATGATTATTGCATCTGGGTGTACCATGGTGTGCAATGGGTGGGTGACCGTGTACCCCAGTGCTTGCATTCCTGTGTGGGACCTTATGTGATGATGGTTTAGGGGGATGTATGGGTATGTGCAGTGGCCATGCTTTGGTGATGGGTGTCCATGCTTTGTTGTTGCATGCAGGGCTTGGTGTTGGAATGTGTGGTTTGTGATACTGGGACATTTGTGAGGAGTAGGAGTGATGGGGGTGAGGGCGAGGGTGGGTGTATGTGATGGCATGCAGGTAGGGTGGGGGATATATTAGTTAAGGTTTGACTTACCAGAGTCCATTCCTCCAGCTACTCCTTCGAGGCCCTCAGGATGCAGAATAGCCAAGACTTGCTCCTCCCATGTTGTTAGTTGTGGGGGAGGAGGTGGAGGTCCGCCGCAAGTCCTCTGAACCGCAAGGTGGTGTCTTGAGACCACGGAACGCACCTTCCCCCGTAGGTCGTTCCACCTCTTCCTGATGTCATCCCTATTTCTTGGGTATGTCCCACTGCATTGACCCTGTCCACTATTCTTCGCCATAGCTCCATCTTCCTAGCTATGGAGGTGTGTTGCACCTGTGATCCGAATAGCTGTGGCTCTACCCGGATGATTTCCTGGGGTGATATTTAGTGGTATGTTGTGTGAGGTGCATGGATGTTATGTGGGTGATGGTATTCTGTGCCTGTGGATGCTTGGTTGTAGATTGTAGTGTCTCTCTCTGGCCTTCCGTCGCAATTGTGGTCATAGGGGTTTGTGGGTGATGTGGGTGTGTGTTTTAAATTGTATTGGGTGTGTGGGAGTGGTGTGTGTATGTGTATCAGGTGTGTGTATTTTGAATTGTCCAATGTGGTAGTGTTTTGTAAATGTGTGTGTATTTTGAGCGCGGCGGTGTGTACCACCAATAGAATACCGCGGTTGAAAGACCGCCGTGTGGATTCGTGGGTCGTGATAGTGTGGGCGTATTCCTGTTGGCGTGACGGTGGAGGTTTTGTTATCACCAGTTTATCACTGACCTTTGGTGTGGCGGACTTGTGTGGGTGTCTCAATTTTGGCAGATTCCGAGCTGTGGGTCATAATGACTGTGGCGGAATTCCGCTGCCGCGGCGGTGGGCTGGCAGTCTTCTGCACAGCGGTAAGCGGCTTTTACCGCCAATGTTGTAATGAAGGCCAGAGTCTTTTATGTTTTCAGTATTGGCCAGTGCGCTCGAGGAGGGCTAAACACTGGAAAGGCATGACGTATGCATGCCTTCCACTAATGAAAGCAAGCAAATTTTAAAAGGCAAGCCCACAAACCAACCAAACTCATGGGCGTGCGGTGGGTGTGGTTACAAGCCCATAGAGAGATCACAGCAGGGACAGAGCACTTTGCGCTCAACTCTAAAAAGGAATTGCAGGATAAATGTATAGTCAAAAAACAACAGTTTGAGTTTATTAAATTTAAACTTGAGAAGTCCAAAGCCATTGGCCAGTCCATTTTGGTATTCATAGGCACATCACTGTGCTGTCATTTGACTCCTAATTGCCAGGGAACCTCCACAGGAAAGGGCATCAAGTGGTCAGGCAGGCACATCAGGAATCATCATTTTTGGGGGGGGTGGGTATGGTCAGATTTGGGAGGGGTGGGTTTGGGTTTTGGAGGAGTGGACTTCTTAGGAGGGGTGGGCTTCCTTTACAGGGGAGGTGTATGGGTGGTTGCAAGGGGTTCAGGTGTGACATTGGAGAACTTTGAAGTGGAAGGGATGCGTTGGGAGGAGGGTTGGGGCCTCTTGGGTTTGGGACCGGGGTGAAGGGAACAGGGGAAAGGTCAACGTCAAACAAAAAAACTTTCTTAGGAACATGTGGACAGTCAGCAGTAGAGGGTGGGGATTTGGAGGTCGAGGGAGTGGTTGCCTACTGTGCTGGTGTGGATGTCATGGGTGTGTGCATGTGGGAGGTATGCCTGTGTTTGGGTGGTGTCTGTTGTGTCAGTGAGTGTATGTGTTTGTGTTTCTTGGGGGCTGGGAGGAGGAAGTTCTGGGGGTTTGAGTGGTGGATTAGAGTGTGCCTGTTGGGGTGGTGTCTGTGGGTATGCTGCATGTGGTGGTTGTCTGTGTGCCTGTTTGGGTTTTGTCTGCGGGTCTGGTGATTATGGTGGATGTTTGTGTGTCTGTTTGGGTGGTGTCAGCAGGTATGCTGGGTATTGTGGGTGTGTCACTGACTGTAGTGGTGGTGCCTGTCGGTATGCTTGATGTCGTGTGTGGCCTGGTGGGGGTGTCTGGGGAAGTGGTGACTTATATTTTGTGTGTGTGTGTCTGTTGTTTGTTTTGTGCTGGTGTGTTTTGTGGTGCTTGTGTCTGTGTGTGCTGCTTTTGTGTGTTGATGTGGGTGTGGGCGGATGGGTCAGTGTGCTTGGAGGAGGTAGAGGAATTTGGATTGGGAAGACAGAAGTGGAGAGGGGACGGAAGGTGGGGGGTGACTGGCTGCCATCAGTGTGGAGGCCAGAGCCTGAAAAGATCTTTTTAGGCCAGACATTACACCAAGAATGCCTTCCAGGAATACATTTCTCTGCTGCAGTTGGGTTGCCAATACCTAGATGGCATTCACATCGGCTGTCTAACCCATAGAGGTACTCCTCAGGAGGTCAATAGCCTCCTCACTGAGAGCAGCAGGGGCAACAGGGGCTAGAGTGGAGGTGCCTGCGGCAAAGGAGAAGCCCACCCTTTTGAGTGAGCGGGCACGGCCAACTGGGTAGTGAACAGGGAGGGTGGTGATAGAACGGGGGTGGCAGACAAAGATGGTAGAGGGATATGCCCCAGTGGGTCCGCCACCACTATGGAGTGTCCTCTGGAGGACGATTCTGATGAAGAATATGATGGTCTGGTCTCCCTGGTGGCACTCCACTCACCTTCTTTACCCTAGTTCCCTTTGTGTCAATGGTGTTTTGACCAAAGCTCCCGTGGCCAGATGCATCCCCACTCGGTTGCGCCCTGTCTGCTTGGCTTCCCTGGACTGATGCTGCAAATACAAAAAGAAATAGGGTCATCACATGTCCATGATCACACTTGAACAACAGCCCTTACATGTGCCATACCATATGCATGCATGCCATCTGATCTGTCGACAGTTGCCCACAGGAAAATCAGGACCTCAGTCAACTACTATTGCATGGCTGAAGTTGTACAATCACAGTACCCATTCAGCAAGCAGGAGACATCATCACCCTCAAAGCTTTGCCCCATGGAGCAGACCTCAGTTACCTTTTGTTATGCAATAGTAGGCCAATGCCAACTGCATTCCCACAGTCCCACACAAGGTCGTGCACACATTTATTTGTCACATACATAATGACCTAACAATAAGAAATTGCTTTAGCATCATGCCATGTTGCTGACAAAAGTACAATAGCCTGGAGAAGGTGACATGGAAATACACATGTCACACTAGAAGCAGTTCCACAATGCACACTTCATCAAGGGATATTTGTCCTAACGGAGTCATGGAGGTAGTACTAATTTTGCTCAGATAGGCTACACATTTGGCATGGAAATGGACACTGTCAATATCATGTACAATATGTCAGGGAGAAATGTCCTTAAAATCCACAACATAATGAATGAGCAAGCCCGAAGGGAAATCACCACTAATGTCTGGCACCCCTTACAATGACATACTCTGAGTGCATCAGTAGATGCCATTAGTCCCTTGAATGTTGGAGAGACCCAGAGATTTGCGAGTACTTGTTGAATGCCCTTGGTATGTTGCCTAATTGGAAGCTACATCATTGTCTCCATTATGGTCATGCAGATTCAAATACTGGTATGAGGATGAACTGTTTTACCCAACCACATGTGATTTCATCATAACTGCAAGTCACTTCATGATGCATGCCAACAGTCAGATTACAAATCTTATCCATTTTGCATGTGCAGTGCACTTTGCTACATGATGCCACATTTATTGCATAGAAATGCACATGTGAGACAAAACTCTAGGCCTACCTGTCATATCCCTCATTGCTACTGAAGTCGTACATGCCAAATGACATGCTCTGATGAATGAGGGTATATGTCAGCCAATAAACAATAGTTACACACTCCTGTATGTGGCACAAAATAAATTGTACCCCTATTGTAAATGTCTTATCCCACACACAGGTTGCCTTGCATATATATGTGAGGAAATACAGGCATCATCACACCAACACCGTTAGACAATGCATGAAACAGCAGCTTACAAATATTTTGCTAATGAGAAAAAGGCACATGCTGACATGTAGGCACAAGGAAAGGTGGCAACAGTGATAGCACATTTAATCATGTCAATGGACAGAAGCCAAAATACTCATTTATCCAGACACATGGCTGAGGGCAGTGATTCATCACTTCCTTACCTTTGGCCTGTAACATTGCGGAGTAGTGGTCTGTTGCATAGAGTTTACACCCACTACAACAACAATCAGTACTTGATTGATCAGTGTACACAGCCATATGCGTCCCTGGAGAGAAAGTTGTTTGTGGAGTGTACACAGTTGTGTCCTAGGTCCCTGGGCTAGTATGCAAAGCACATCAGTATACAACACATGACATGTCTATACAAACAATCACACATCTACTGTGTTATACATGGCTCATCCCTAATCGTCAGAGGGAGCTGTCAGAACCTAACGCATTCACTTGGCAAGGTGACAGGCAGGAATATGCCCTGTATTCACCCCCTTGTGACTGCTGTGCTGTCCTCAAACGCCCAAGAAGGCATGCCAGAATGTGGGCAATTAGATGGGGTCATGGTCTGACGGGCACCCTGCACCCTGCCCACATTGTGAGAATATCCCCAGCTGAACCTCTGCTATCTTCCAGGCCCAGCATCTCAGGTCCTCCCACCTTTTCCTACAGTGGGAGCTCTGCCGGTTGTGGACCCCTAGGATCAGCACCTTCTTGGCAATGGCTCTCCATAGTTCATTTTTCTGAGGGGCATTGACCTGCATGGAGGCAAAAGACAAATCAAGAGAATCACAAGTTTCATCACAAATTGTTGAGTCACATACATACCATTAACACCAAGCTAGGACTTTTCTATTTGTTAATACTCCCCAAGTGTGAAACACACAAGCCAATAAATACCAGGACCTGACTACAGACACATGTAGTTGCATCTGCAGACTAACCCACTACCCTGCTCATGGACTAAAATGACTAAGCATGCTTACTGACATCAGATAGCCCATGCTCTATCAACCTATACTGTGATGTGAGCCACAATGAAACACTACACACCTATGTGTCTTCTGAAGAGTAAACTCCTTAGGCATGATTGGACCAACACATTCACACTCTGTGAGAATGACTCGCTGCATGCAGTCCTTACTGCCAGAGTACAAACTTCAACATTACACATGAGTAACAATCAAGGAGCTGGCATGGTTGGTACAGAAAGTGTCTCCCTTGTGCATGTGTGGACATGTGGCCTACCAAATGTAGGCTCATGCCACTTCAGGGGGTGGGGTTCTGTGTAACGTACCTGTACCACGGAACACTCCTTTGGACATATGTGTATATCCTGCATCCAACAAACAAAGGTATGCATCGTACAGTTTCTGCTATGTGACTAAGCCACTGAGGGCCAGATGTAGCAAACTGTTTGCGACTCGCAAACAGCGAAAATCGCCGTATGCGACTCGCAAATGCGTGTTTGCTATGCAGAAATGCATTTTGCGAGTCGGAACCGACTCGCAAAATGCATTTCCGAGTCGCAAATAGGAAGGGGTGTTCCCTTCCTATTTGCGAGTCGCAGTGGTATGCAATTAAATGGAGTCGCAGTTACCATCCACTTGAAGTGGTTGGTAACCCACTCGCAAACGGGAAGGGGTCCCTATGGGACCCCTTCCCCTTTGTGACTGGACCCAAAATTATTTTTTCAGAGCAGGCAGTGGTCCAAGGAACCACTACCTGCCCTGAAAAAATCAGAAACTAAAGGTTTCGTTTTTTTTTTCTAAGTGCAGCTCGTTTTCCTTTAAGGAAAACGGGCTACACTTGGGAAAAAAAAACTGCTTTATTTAAAAGCAGTCACGGACATGGAGGCCTGCTGTTCCCAGCAGGCCTCCATCCCCGTGAGTGTCCAGAGTCGCTATGGGGGCGCAAATTGCGACCCACCTCATTAATATTAATGAGGTGGGTCTTTGCGACCCCATAGCGACTCGCAGAAGGTGTCTGAGACACCTTTCTGCATAGCAAATTGCGACTTGCAATTTGCGAGTCATACGGACTCGCAAATTGCAAGTCGCAATTTGCTAGTTTCCTACATCTGGCCCTGAGTGACTTATCATAGCCTCCCTAGAATCAACACACTCTATGCACTGTGGAACTGTCATTGGAGTTATAGAACAGTGCCTGCTGGGATTTGTAGTCATGTCAGTCCCTGTACTACACACACTATGCAAATGTAATCTCCCAAAGTGAGACACTGTAATTGTGAGTTGCCAAGTAGAGGTCTTTGGACTGGTGGACACTGGGCTGGTAAGTGGAGCGACAGTAAAAGTGGGTATTGGTGAGCTGTTAGCATGCGTGACATAGCATTCTGGTGACATTTTTGTGTTGTGACTTACCAGACTCCACTCCCCCAGGTATTTCTGTCAAGACATCAGGATGCAAGATGCCCAAGCCCTTCTCCTTACAGGGAAAGAGATGTAATGAGGCACTGGGAGGGCCACCACCAGTCTTTTTGGTCGCAGCTGGTGCCGGGAGACCAGGGAACGGACCTTGCCCCTGAGGTCATTCCACCTATTTGTAATATCCTTCCTTATGTGCAGGGTGGTGCCTACAGCATTGGCTCTGTCGACTATCCTGTCCCACATTTCCATTTTTTTTATTGAGAGGAGTATGCTGGACTTGTGCTCCAAACAATTGTGGCTCTACTCCTATGATTTCATCAACTATGACTCTTAACTCATCTTCTGAAAAATGGGGATTTTTTTAAACGTGCCATGGTGGAGAAAAAAGTAAATGGGTGACAGTGACTTACTAAGCAGGGGAAGTGCAAAAGGGTGTGACTGGACAAAAGTGTGTGTAGGGTGTTGTATGGGATGGTGAAAATAAGTGGTGCTTAGTATCTGTACTGTGTAGCAAAAATTTGCTCTGGCTTCTGTGTGTTGCAGTGTAAATGTAAAGGATTGTGGTCTGTGAAGGGGTGGGTTTTATAGTGTCCTTTGTTGGTTTGTCCATTGTTGCAATGTGTGTCAGCTGCGTTGTTTTCAAATTCATCCAATGTACAGTTGTGTATTAGTTTGGTGATCGCGGAATGCCGTGGTTTGGACCGCCATGGGGGTCCGCCATGGCGACTGTGTGATTGTAAATCGATCAGTGGTTGGTAGCAGCGCTGACAGTCGGACCACCTATTTCCAGGCATTTTTAGTTGGCGGTCAGGGGTCCTGCCTGTATAACTTGTAACAGGGAGGTCTTTTTAGGACTACCAACTTAGCGGTCTGACGGTTCAACCACCAAACTCTTAATAAGGCCTAGTGTTTAAAATGCATCTGCAATGATGCTCCATAACTATCACTTCACCTTGGCTGCTGTCTTTGGACATCACAAACTGTGGACATCACAAACTGAAAAGTTATTACAGTTGAGCAGCTACGTTAGTTTCCTCCTACAGGTGGCTAAACATGTCACTGCTTAACTATAGTAAGAAAACTAGACACCGGCTTTTATGCTAGAATTGCAGCTTTCTGCTCAGTATAATTCTATTAGATAATTCCACATTTCGAGGGTGGAATGTTCTAACTTAAACAGAGAGGAACAGAAAGAGAAGTGTTGGTCCTCAACTGCTCTGGTGTTTTCAATGCATCTGTGAACATTCCAATATCCCAATGCTTCGATCCAATGCTGTACCGCTGTTTTTATGTCCTTTAGAGGTTTGCAGAGGTTTACAAGTAGACTAGCAAAGATGATGAAAAAGGGCTTTTCTGGAATCTTATTTATGATGAAACACAAGCTGAAACTCAATGGCAGTGTTTTCAGCCATTTGAATTTGGTATATCAAACATTCAGGATGGTCAGCACTAAAAGACATTTGCATAGTCCATATGAGCATTAAGGTGGTCATTACAACCCTGGCGGACGGTGTTAAAGCGGCGGTAAGACCGCAAACAGGCCGGCGGTAAAGATTTTGGAATTATGACCGTGACGGAAACTGCCAACAAAGACAGCCATTTTAACACTCCGACCGCCACGGCGGTACAGACAAGCAGCGCGGCGGTCACCGCCAACAGACAGGCGAAAGGCAATGTACCGCCCATAGTATCACAAACTACCAATCCGCCACCTTTTCCGGGGCGGATTCTCCGTGGATAAAAACACGGTGGAAACAGTTTCTGCAATGGGAAAACGCTCACCTGAACACATCCCACGAGGAAGGAGGACTCCATGGAGCCAGAACTCCAAATCCTACCGGCCCTTCTCTTCCTACTCATCTACGAAGACCAACGCCAGCGCCGGCGACGACAACGGTGAGTACTGCACCTATGACATAGGGGAGGCAAAAGTTAGGGGGACACACACGCAACACCCCCACCCCACCCCCACCCTTGCATATTACAACACACACACCAAAGCATTCACAAAAATCACATCAACAACCCACAACCCCCCCGAAAGAAAGCAAAGACAAAACGAAATCAGTCCAAACATTGTAATGTATCTATATACATGTCTCAAAAATATACAGATATATTAGCAAACCATACAAAAGTATATACATTCTGAGAAGTAGTGCGGATATGCACATATAAATGTCCGTGCACCACTAGTCCAAAAATGCATGGGCGAGGCCCACAAAAGATACCTGTCCACACACGGAGAGAACACTGCCGGGGCATCAGATAGAAATACCACAGGCACCTCAGGGGGAAGGGAAGGGGAGGCTCCTCAGCCAGAGGAGTGCAAAGCCAGATCCATGACAGGGCTCCATGCCCACTGTTCCATCCTCTGGAGTGCAAAGCCACAGTCTCTCAAGTCACTACAGTGGGTGGGTTGCCCACTGAACCATCCTGGGGAGTGCAAAGCCACAGTCTCTCAAGTCACTACAGTGGGTGGGTTGCCCACTGTACCATCCTGGGGAGTGCAAAGCCACAGTCTCTCAAGTCTCTACAGTGGGTGGGTTGCCCACTGTTCCATCCTGGGGAGTGCAAAGCCACAGTCTCTCAAGTCACTACAGTGGGTGGGTTGCCCACTGAACCATCCTGGGGAGTGCAAAGCCACAGTCTCTCAAGTCACTACAGTGGGTGGGTTGCCCACTGTACCATCCTGGGGAGTGCAAAGCCACAGTCTCTCAAGTCTCTACAGTGGGTGGGTTGCCCACTGTTCCATCCTGGGGAGTGCAAAGCCACAGTCTCTCAAGTCACTACAGTGGGTGGGTTGCCCACTGAACCATCCTGGGGAATGCAAAGCCACAGTCTCTCAAGTCTCTACAGTGGGTGGGTTGCCCACTGTACCATCCTGGGGAGTGCAAAGCCACAGTCTCTCAAGTCTCTACAGTGGGTGGGTTGCCCACTATTCCATCCTGGGGAGTGCAAAGCCACAGTTTCCAAAGTAGATAACAGCCTCCACTGGTTCTGGAGGGGGACTGGTGCCCAGACTGGATTAGTCTCCCCGTGGAAGTTCCTGTACCGTCCCTGTCCCACCCGCACATGGGATAACGATGCTTGATGTGGTGGACATTTCATTCTTCCCCGGTGCATGCCCTGTTCAGCGGTGCTTTGCCATGGCGGTCTCTGGACTCTTCAGCGGTGCTTTGCCATGGCGGTGTCTGGACTGTTCAGCGGTGCTTTGCCATGGCGGTCTCTGGACTGTTCAGCGGTGCTTTGCCATGGCGGTGTCTGGACTGTTCAGCGGTGCTTTGCCATGGCGGTGTCTGGACTGTTCAGCGGTGCTTTGCCATGGCGGTCTCTGGACTCTTCAGCGGTGCTTTGCCATGGCGGTGTCTGGACTGTTCAGCGGTGCTTTGCCATCGCGGTCTCTGGACTGTTCAGCGGTGCTTTGCCATTGCGGTGTCTGGACTGTTCAGCGGTGCTTTGCCATGGCGGTCTCTGGACTGTTCAGCGGTGCTTTGCCATGGTGGTGCATGCCCTGTTCAGCGGTTCTTTGTCATGGCAGTGTCTGGACTGTTCAGAGGTGCTTCAACATGCCGGTTCTGGACTGGGCATTGGTGTGTGGCATGACGTTCTCTGGACTGGGCATTGGTGTGTGGCATGACGTTCCCTCATTGCCCAGCGGGGCTGTGGCAGCCGGGGCCCTCCTGGGCACTGACTCCGGCGGTGGCGGTGGTCTCCTGACCAGTGACGATACTTGGGCCCTCCTGGGCACTGACTCTGGCGGTGGTCTCCTGACCAGTGACGATACTTGGGCCTTCCTGGGCACTGACTCTGGTGGTGGTCTCCTGACCAGTGACGATACTTGGGCCCTCCTGGGCACTGACTCCGGCAGTGGCGGTGGTCTCCTGAACAGTGACGATACTTGGGCCCTCCTGGGCACTGACTCTGGCGGTGGTCTCCTGACCAGTGACAATACTTGGGCCCTCCTGGGCACTGACTCTGGCGGTGGTCTCCTGACCAGTGACGATACTTGGGCCCTCCTGGGCAATGACTCCGGTGGTGGTCTCCTGACCAGTGACGATACTTGGGCCCTCCTGGGCACTGACTCTGGCGGTGGTCTCCTGACCTGTGACGATACTTGGGCCCTCCTGGGCACTGACTCCGGCGGTGGCGGTGGTCTCCTGACCAGTGACGATACTTGGGCCCTCCTGGGCACTGACTCTGGCGGTGGTCTCCTGACCAGTGACAATACTTGGGCCCTCCTGGGCACTGACTCTGGCGGTGGCCTCCTGACCAGTGATGATACTTGGGCCCTCCTGGGCACTGACTCTGGCGGTGGTCTCCTGACCAGTGACAATACTTGGGCCCTCCTGGGCACTGACTCTGGCGGTGGTCTCCTGACCAGTGACGATACTTGGGCCCTCCTGGGCAATGACTCCGGCGGTGGTCTCCTGACCAGTGACGATACTTTGGCCCTCCTGGGCACTGACTCTGGCGGTGGTCTCCTGACCTGTGACGATACTTGGGCCCTCCTGGGCACTGACTCCGGCGGTGGCGGTGGTCTCCTGACCAGTGACGATACTTGGGCCCTCCTGGGCACTGACTCTGGCGGTGGTCTCCTGACCAGTGACGATACTTGGGCCCTCCTGGGCACTGACTCTGGCGGTGGTCTTCTGACCAGTGACGATACTTGGGCCCTCCTGGGCACTGACTCTGGCGGTGGTCTCCTGACCAGTGACGATACTTGGGCCTTCCTGGGCACTGACTCTGGTGGTGGTCTCCTGACCAGTGACGATACTTGGGCCCTCCTGGGCACTGACTCCGGCAGTGGTCTCCTGACCAGTGACGATACTTGGGCCCTCCTGGGCAATGACTCCGGCGGTGGTCTCCTGACCAGTGACGATACTTGGGCCCTCCTGGGCACTGACTCTGGCGGTGGTCTCCTGACCTGTGACGATACTTGGGCCCTCCTGGGCACTGACTCCGGCAGTCGCGGTGGTCTCCTGACCAGTGACGATACTTGGGCCCTCCTGGGCACTGACTCTGGCGGTGGTCTCCTGACCAGTGACAATACTTGGGCCCTCCTGGGCACTGACTCTGGCGGTGGTCTCCTGACCAGTGACGATACTTGGGCCCTCCTGGGCAATGACTCCGGCGGTGGCGGTGGTATGCTGACCAGTGACGATACTTGGGCCCTCCTGGGCACTGTCTCTGGCGGTGGTCTCCTGACCTGTGACGATACTTGGGCCCTCCTGGGCACTGACTCCGGCGGTGGTGGTGGTCTCCTGACCAGTGACGATACTTGGGCCCTCCTGGGCAATGACTCCGGCGGTGGCGGTGGTATGCTGACCAGTGACGATACTTGGGCCCTCCTGGGCACTGTCTCTGGCGGTGGTCTCCTGACCAGTGACGATACTTGGGCCCTCCTGGGCACTGACTCCGGCGGTCGCGGTGGTCTCCTGACCAGTGACGATACTTGGGCCCTCCTGGGCACTGACTCTGGCGTTGGTCTCCTGACCAGTGACAATACTTGGGCCCTCCTGGGCACTGACTCTGGCGGTGGTCTCCTGACCAGTGACGATATTTGGGCCCTCCTGGGCAATGACTCCGGCGGTGGCGGTGGTATGCTGACCAGTGACGATACTTGGGCCCTCCTGGGCACTGTCTCTGGCGGTGGTCTCCTGACCTGTGACGATACTTGGGCCCTCCTGGGCACTGACTCCGGCGGTGGTGGTGGTCTCCTGACCAGTGACGATACTTGGGCCCTCCTGGGCAATGACTCCGGCGGTGGCAGTGGTATGCTGACCAGTGACGATACTTGGGCCCTCCTGGGCACTGTCTCTGGCGGTGGTCTCCTGACCTGTGACGATACTTGGGCCCTCCTGGGCACTGACTCTGGCGGTGGTCTCCTGACCAGTGACGATACTTGGGCCCTCCTGGGCACTGTCTCTGGCGGTGGTCTCCTGACCTGTGACGATACTTGGGCCCTCCTGGGCACTGACTCTGGCGGTGGTCTCCTGACAAGTGACGACGGTGCTGGCGGTGGCGTCCCGACCGCCGGGAAGGATGCCGCCCTTCTCCGCCGTGCTGCTCACACTAGGCTGTGCAGACTTCCTCTGGCCCTTCCCCACCTTTGGAGGAGTCACAGCTGACTCTGCAATCCCCCTGGAACCCCTGTGAGTTGTTTTGCCACCAGGAGTCTTCACAGGGTCCCGTCGGCCACTTTCCAATTTCAGAGCCTTTACAGGGGGTGGGCTGCCAGTGCCTTGGCTCCGGGTCACACTGCCAGTCCTGGTGGCCGGTGCACTCCACACACCTTCAACAGGCACCACTGGTATTGGAGGCTTTTTGGCTGAGGCGCTACGACGGGACTGATGAATTGGAGGTGGGGGGCAAAAAGGTCAACTTTACACAGGGACAGTTTCTGACGAACACTGGGATGGGTAGTTGGAAGGGGTCTGGGAGTGGAGGAAGAGGAGGTGGTTGTAGGAGGTGTCACTTTAGGTGTTTTGGGTGCAGGTACTGGAGGCTGTCGTGAGGTGGATGGATGTTGGGTGTGTAGGTGCCCGCATTTGTGTACTTTGGGAGGGGGCGTCCCAGACACAATGGGAGAGGACACAGGGGACGTGTAAATGGGAGTGGAGGTGGTGAGTGCAGGTGAGCGGGGTGTCGTGCTGGGTGTTCTGGTGCGAGTCCTGGTGCCTGTAGATGTAGTGCATGCAGGTGTGAGTGTAGACGAGACTGGGAGGGAGGAGGGAGGAGGGAGACGACGACGAGGGGGACACAGTGGAGGCAGTGGATGTTGCTGTGTCTGCACGTGGGTGATGCTTGCGTGTGTGCCTGTGGGTTGTGTGGTGCCTATGTTTGCCTGAGCTACTTTTGTGTGTAGAGGTGTGTGCATGCTGGTCTGATGGTGTGCTTGGGATAGGCTGGGGTACAGGGGATTGGTTCTGGGTGGAGGAGGTTGGAGGGGGCAGGCTAGACACAGGGACAATGGCTGCCATCAGTGCTGAGGCCAGAGATTGCAGGGTTCGCTGAAGGGCAGCCTGACCAGAATGAATGCCCTCCAGGAATGCATTACTGTGTTGCAACTCCCTTTCTACACCCTGGATGGCATTCACAATGGTAGACTGCCCAACAGTGAGGGACCTGAGGAGGTCAATGGCCTCCTCACTGAGGGCAGCAGGGGTGACTGGGGCAGGGCCTGAGGTGCCTGGGGCGAAGGTGATGCCCACCCTCCTGAGAGAGCGGGCACGGGGCGAACGCTGAGGGGCTGCTGGGAGGGAGGTGCTGGTAGGGGAGGTGGCGGCTGTACCTGTAGAAGTGGGGCGCACAGATGGTGCCGCCACCACAAGGGAGCTCCCATCGTCGGACGAGTCCGTGTCGCTGGTTGGTGATCCGGTGGCCGACGTGAAGCTCCCCTCGCCCTCCGTCCCACTGGTGCATTCTGAGTCCGTGGTGTGGCCCTCCAAGGCCATGTGGGATAAGGCTCCCTGGTGCTCCGGTGCCACTGTACCTCCGCCTGATGATGCTGATGCACAAAAGAACATGGAGAGCACAAAAAGGGGGGGGGGATATAGAAGAAAGACAGATTGAGTGCATGGCATACCGCGACCGTTGGCGGACACTACAGACACAGCAGCCCCCTGCACTACGCCGTGCTCCTGGCCTCTACAGATGCAATTCCTGGTATCTGGCCTACATGGCTATGGTGGACCTCTGCACACATGGATGCCACAGGGGCATCAATACCTGTACTTGGCACTCTACTGCGGTGGGGTAGGCCTGCATTACGGAGGGGCCTAGTCTACCTATGTCTGCCTGGCCTAGGTACATCCACAGGACTCCTTCCCCACCCAGACCCCTCCACTGTGCGCAAAGTACGCAGAATGATGTTGTACTTACCCCCTTGTGTCTGCTGTGATGCCCTCAAGGGCCCATCCAACTCAGGGTATGCCACCGGCAGGATCCGGAACATCAGGGGGGTCATGGGCGACGGGCACCCCTCCCACGTTGGGAGGCCATCCCCAGCTGAGCCTCTGCCATCTTCTTGCTCCAGCTGCGAATGTCCTCCCATCGTTTACGGCAGTGGGTGCCCCGTCTCTGGTGGACCCCCAGGGTCCGGACGTCCTTGGCGATGGCACGCCAAATGTCCTTCTTCTGGTGGGCGCTGACCTACATGACATGCACAAGGGAAGAAGAGAAGTCATTAACAACCGCACCGTCAATGTGCGTGGCCCCCCTCCCTACCCTAGCCATGTGGCACATTCATTCACATGCATTAATGTTCCCTGAACTCTGCCCCCTTCCCTCTTCCAACCAGCACTCTCCACCCAGGCCTAGCCCATACAACGTGCTCCCAGTGTACTTACCTGTTGGTCTGGAGGACCGTATAGTAGCGTGTACTGGGGAGGACCCCGTCTACCAGTTTCTCCAACTACTGAGCAGTGAAGGCAGGGGCCCTTTCCCCAGACGCAGCAGCCATCGTCGCTTCCAGACCGAGGTCACAGCAGCACTTGCAGTGTAGGTCCTCTCCTGTCGAAGATCAGGTATCTAGTGATTGAACAGATAGAAAATGGTGGTGACGTCCGCGGCGGTGACGTCTGCGGCGGTGCGTATCATCACCGCCGGCGCACTTCCTCATTGGCTCCTGGGGCCCATAGGGTCCAATGTTAACCAATGCAGCATTGCGCCGCGGTCTACGACCGCCTACCGCGACGGTGTGCAACGCCAACGGAGTTACCCCACAATCCCATTGTCCCTGTTTAGAGGTCAGGCAGCCGCCATTTCAGGGGCCCACATGGCTCCATTTACTTCTGCGTCACACATAGCTAGGCCTACACTCAACACACATACAAGAAGGGTTTTGTGTTTGGTGTCGTGTTCTGTGTAACTGTGGGTACATACCTGGTAAAAAGTTGACTCGATCCTCGCTGTTGTCCTTCCTAGGCACCGTCAGCTGGGACAATTGAAACGATGGCGGAATCCTCCGGTGTACCGACCGCTGGTGGACCTGTTGACAATGGAGGAGCGACATTTAATCGTCACCTACAGGCTTGACCGTGCCACTATCCAGGAACTATGTACCCAGTTGGAGCCAGACCTGATGTCACCAATCCGCCATCCCACTGGAATCCCCCCTGACGTTTAGGTGCTGTCAGTGCTCCATTTCCTTGCAAGTGGGTCTTTTCAGACAACAGTGGCCATGGCATCAGGGATGTCCCAGCCTATGTTTTCCAACGTGCTGTCCAGAGTGTTGTCTGCCCTCCTGAAACACGTAAGGAGATACATCATATTCCCTGGAGTGGAAGATTTGGCTACAGTGAAAGGTGACTTCTATGCCCTTGGACATATCCCCAACGTCATAGGTGCTATTGATGGGACCCATGTGGCTTTGGTCCCCCCCCACAGGAGTGAACAGGTGTACAGGAACCGGAAGAGTTATCATTCCATGAATGTACAGATGGTCTGTTTGGCAGACCAGTACATCTCGCAGGTAAATGCTATGTTCCCTGGCTCAGTGCATGACGCATACATCCTGCGGAATAGCAGCATCCCTTATGTGATGGGTCAACTCCAGAGGCACTGGGTGTGGCTATTAGGGGACTCTGGTTACCCCAACCTTTCCTGGCTATTGACCCCAGTGAGGAATCCCAGGACCAGGGCAGAGGAACGCTACAATGAGGCCCATGGGCGGGCTAGGAGGGTGATCGAACGCACCTTCGGCCTCCTGAAGGCCAGGTTCAGTTGCCTTCATATGACAGGTGGTTCCCTATTCTACTCACCGAAGAAGGTGTGCCAGATCATCATCGCCTGCTCGATGCTTCACAATCTTGCTTTGCAACGCCAGGTGCCTTTTCTGCAGGAGGATGGTCCAGATGACGGTGTTGTGGCAGCTATGGAGCCTGTGGAGCCTGTGGACAGTGATGAGGAGGAAGCTGAGGAAGAAGACAACGACAACAGGAAGTCAGTCATACAGTAATATTTCCAGTGACACACAGGTGAGAACATTTTCATTTTTAACATTACATTCACTGTCACACGTCTTACTCTATCCAGTGTGTAATTTAATGGGATTATTTGGTAACTGAGTTGTTCCTTTCCATTACGGTTTCACAGGTGTGGTTCCCAACGTGTGTCATCTGCATACATCCTTCAACGACTTGTGATGTGTGAAATTGGTATGTTGCCTTAACAACTAAAAAAGCATTTTGACACTGTCATTGATCATACATTTTACAAAATCATAGGCTGACTCCAGAATGTTTTGTGGTTCAAGGGTGTTTATTTAAGTGCTCAAAAATGGAGGGGGGTTGTAAAAAGGTGATGGGTGATGGTGGAGGAATGTCCATGGCAGAGTCCAGTCTATTGGTCTCACAGGTGCACTGCCCATCTGGGCATAGGAAGTGGAGCTGGGGCAGTTTAAGTATGGACAGGGTAACAAAGTGGGACGGTGGGGGGACAATCAGGGTGGTCTCATTTGCTGGCGGGTGTCTTGCCATCTTGCTCTGTCCTGTTCCTGGATCTCAGGGACCGCTTGCGTGGTGGTTGTCCGTCTGCAGGGGGTGGGGTGCTGGTGTGGTGGTCCTGTGGCGGGGCGTCCTGTCCACTAGCACCAGCGGAGGTGGTGGGCAGTTCATCGTCCTGGCTAGTGTCAGGGGCCCCTTGGAGTGCCATGGTGTCCCTCAAGGTCTGCTGTATGTCCTTCAGCACCCCTACGATGGTGCCCAAGGCGGAGCTGATGGTCCTGAGCTCCTCCCTGAAGCCCAAGTACTGTTCCTCCTGCAGGCGCTGGGTCTCCTGAAACTTGACCAGGACCGTCGCCATCGTCTCCTGGGAGTGGTGGTATGCTCCCATGATGGAGGAGAAGGCCTCCTGGAGAGTGGGTTCCCTGGGCCTGTCCGCCCCCTGTCACACAGCAGCCCTCCCAGCTCCCCTGTGTTCCTGTGCATCCGTCCCCTGGACCGTGTGCCCACTACCACTGCCCCCAGGTCCCTGTTGTTGTTGGGGTGGTGGGTTATCCTGGGTTCCCTGTAGTGGCGGACACACAGCTGATTGACCTGTCCTGGGTAGGGAGGTTTGGGCCCGCTGGGTGGGTGCTGTGCTGGTGTTACCAGAGGGTGGAAGGTCAGTGTTAGGCTGTGCCTGTGCAAAGGGAAACAACTGTCCCGAGGCCCACGATGGTCCGGGCTCGTCATCAGGCTCCAGTAGGGCAGAGCTGCTATCGTCACTGTGGGCCTCTTCTGTGGGTGGAGTGGAGATGTCTGGACCCTCCGGTGTGGTGACGGTCCTTCGTTATCCTGCAGGGGCATAAGAGCATGATTATTGCATGTGTGTGTGTAATGGTGTGCAATGGATGGGTGAGCGTGTACCCCAGTGCTAGCATTCCTGTGTGGGGGCTTGTGTGATGATGGTTAGGGGGTAGTTCTGGGTATGTGCAGTGAGCATGCTTTGGTGAGGGGTGACCATGCTTAGTTGTGTCATGCAGAGCTTGTTGTTGGGATGTGTGGTTTGTGTTCTTAGTACATTAGTGTGGAGTTGGTGTGATAGGGGAGGGTGTGAGGGTGGGGGTGTGTGATAGCATGCAGGTAGGGTGGGGGATCTGATAGTTAAGATTTGACTTACCAGTGTCCATTCCTCCACCGACTCCTCCGAGGCCCTCTGGATGCATGATGGTCAAGACTTGCTCCTCCCATGTTGTTAGTTGTGGGGGAGGAGGTGGGAGTCCGCCGCCAGTCCGCTGTACCGCGATGTAGTGCCTGGAGACCGCTGAACGCACCTTCCCCCGTAGGTCGTTCCACCTCTTCCTGATGTCCTCCCGATTTCTTGGGTGTTGTCCCACTGCATTGACCCTGTCAACTATTCTGCGCCATAGCTCCATCTTCCTGGCTATGGAGGTGTGCTGCACCTGAGAGCCAAATAGCTGTGGCTCTACCCGTAGGATTTCCTCCACCATGACCCTGAGCTCCTCCTCGGAAAACTGGGGGTGTCTTTGGCGTGCCATGGGGTGGTGTGTGTGATGTGTGAGGTGGTGTATGTGGTGATGAGTGTAGTGATGTGTAGTGGTGTGTGGTGTTTTGTGCGTGGATGTTGTGTGGGTGATGGTGTTGTGTGCCTCTGTGTGGTGGTATTGTCTATTCTGTGCTCTCTCTCTGGCCTTCTTTCTGTATTTTTGGTCGTATGGGGTTTGTGGGTGATGTGGGTGTGTGTTTTATATTGTGTTGGGTGTGTGGGAGTGGTGTGTGTATGTGTATCAGGTGTGTGTATTTTGAATTGTCCAATGTGGTGGTGTTTTGGAGATGTGTGTGTATTTTGAGCGCGGCGGTGTGTACCGCCAATGGAATACCGCGGTTGAAAGACCGCCACGTGGATTCATGTGTTGTAATAGCATGGGCGTGTTTCTGTTGGCGTGGAGGTGGAGGTTTTGTTTTCGCCAGTTTAACACTGACTTTGGTGTGGCGGAGTTGTGTGGGTGTCTGAGTTTTCCGGATTCCGAGATGTGTGTCATAATAGCTGTGGCGGAATTCCGCGGCCGTGGCGGTGTATTGGCGGTCTTCTGCACGGCGGTAAGCGGCTTTTACCGCCAATGTTGTAAGTAATGACTCCCTAAATCTTGCTCCTAATTCTAAAGTTTATGTTCCAAGGAAAGAATGGTCAAAATACGTTTTCATTTTTCAGCTGAGAGAAACAGTTGATTAGAATTGCACTGACCTCTGTACTAAGGGAAATTTCAGTGTCGCAGTAAAACCCAGATTATCCACATTTTGCTTGATGACAAGCTTTTGCAAAAGGTCAATGAATGATGGTGCAAGGAACAGAACATAATAAGCCAAGAAAACCACTTAATAACAGAGTTGTAAATCAGGGAAAGGTTAAAGAGTTTCATTACAAAAATCTCGAAATCAAGCAGTACAGAATAAGTGGCGTAAAGGCTTAGACTTTCAGAGCTATACAGAATGGTCAAACAGTCAGTAAATCATTTAAAATCTCAAATGAGCAGCAAAATGAAGAACGGTCAGACAGCATCTCCAATAGAACGGGAAAACCTGCAAGACACATCTCTGTGAAATATCGTGCAGTCTCTAGTAGAATGGCAAATGCTTCTGGCTCACCCCTAAAAATCAAGGTGTTCTTATACACAATTGTCTTTTAGAAAATCAGCTAAAGGCACAGATTCAGCATGACATGTTTCATGTAAAAATTATTTTAGCAAATCACAATCTTTTATGTAAATGGCGTTATGGTAGCACTATCCAGTCTTCTAAATAGGCATTAAGTAAACATCCTGCATATCAGTGATACAGTCTTCCAAGGATGTTTTGAACATAACTTGCAATATCTCAGAAAGGCCATTCACAAATGTGGACAATTAACTATACCACGGAAAAAAGACTGAAAACCCCCGAATATTCCTACCTTCCCAGTGCAGTAGAAGCTTCACTTTTTAATGGACCACTGTTGTAAATCAGAAACACATTACATCAGTTGTCTTTGCTTAGTTGGAGCCTGTGAAGAGAAACACAGCAAAGGGGACCTGATGGCAGGAGCGAAGACCAAGACACAGGAAGAGCATCAATTTCAACTAATATCGCAGCTTCGCTAAATTGTGGCATAACCAAAACATGTTAATAAACAAACTTCTAAAACATATATTCAACTTGTTTCAACTGCAAACATATTATTTCACTCTTTACATATAGAATTCATCATTATACTCAGTGTTATTTGTAACATAAAAAAATATAAATTTAAAAGAACTCACAAATCCCCCCCCCCTTTGATTATCCATAATCAATAAACCCCATTAACACCTTTATTAATCAGTCAACATCATTCTTGGCTTCTTTCGGGAACTCTCCTCAGACATCTTTAGCTGGTTGTAGACATAGGGCCTGATTCAGACCTTGGCGGACGGCGGAGGCCGTCCACCAAGGTTCCGCCGCCGAATGACCGCACCGCGGTCAAAAGACCGCGGCGGCCATTCAGACATTTCCGCTGGGCCGGCGGGCGCTCTCCAAAAGAGCGCCCGCCGGCCCATCAGAAATGCCCCTGCAACGAGGACGCCGGCTCAGAATTGAGCCAGCGTAGTTGCAGGGGTGCGACGGGTGCAGTTGCACCCGTCGCGTATTTCAGTGTCTGCAAAGCAGACACTGAAATACTTTGCGGGGCCCTCTTACGGGGGCCCCTGCAGTGCCCATGCCATTGGCATGGGCACTGCAGGGGCCCCCAGGGGCCCCGCGGCACCCCCTACCGCCATCCTGTTCATGGCGGGTTTCCCGCCATGAACAGGATGGCGGTAGGGGGTGTCTGAATCCCCATGGCGGCGGAGCGCGCTCCGCCGCCATGGAGGATTCATTGGGGCAGCGGTAAACCGGCGGGAGACCGCCGGTTTACCCTTTCTGACCGCGGCTGAACCGCCGCGGTCAGAATGCCCTCGGGAGCACCGCCAGCCTGTTGGCGGTGCTCCCGTGGTCGGTGACCCTGGCGGTCACCGGCCGCCAGGGTCAGAATGACCCCCATAATCTTTGACATCATGCGATTTACATTCCTCCAGTTTCCTTTTATGCTTGAAACCACACTTCAATTGCACATCTATTAAACAATGCTCCAGAACATTTTAGAAAAAGAAACAAGACAATTGCAAAAAGCATTAGGATTATAAAAGGGGTTAGTAAATTATGCAATGTGCTTCCTCATACACTACCCATCCATCACCAACCTTGCCAAAACGAATTGCTAACTCACTAAACACACGATTTCCCATAGACCCTGCGCTATAAAAGATTTAGCCTCACACAAAGGAGTAATAATATTTACGGTGAAAGAATCAATAGCCCTACTGTTGATGGGGTATGCATGTACAGCATCTCTTAGCTTTTATACTCTTACAAACTCTGCCCTCTCTTGCCAGGAGGGTATCTAATGCTAAGAGATTTTACATTATCATAGCCCCAATAAAAATAATCTCAGTATTTACTAATCATAAAGAACTTACTGCAAGCTTATCTACACCTGTAGACAGGTCCCTAATTTTTATATCATTTATTGCTACACCTTCTGAAGGAATTATAGCGCCTAATATATCTAAGACTACTTGTCCAAAACCATGTTTTATTCTCCTCGGGTTATTATTACTATCTATTTTTTCAATATAATAAACTCTAGGAAACACAAAAGCCAAATATTGAGACCCAGTCCAGTTTTGTGGCAAGGTTAAATAAGCAATCTTTCCACAGACATAAAAAATCCCTCTCATAATTGTCTATAACAGTAGATATCTTCCACTCACTTCATAAATTCTGTTACAAACTGTACCCTACACATTCATGTTTTTCTCCCTTCAAAGGATTCTGCTTCATCATATAGAAGTCATCTCTTCTTTCCTTCTCCATCCTCAATATAGGATGTAAGCCTGACAATTAAAATTCTTCTTCTTTCGTTCTTTGCTCATCAACAATCTTTCCTTCTTCTACATATCTCACAATCTTCACTTTTCTTTCATGGCACTCTCTAATGAATATATGCTTTTCTTTGCTCAATACACATATATCATTTTAGTATCATATCTGTTTCTTTGCAATCACATGTAGAAATTTGTGACAGTTAACATTCAATTTATCTAACTTTATAGGTTAATCCTCCAAAGACACATTAAAATTAGTCAAGGGGTAGATACTCCTCTAAATTAAATATAGGAGCATACAGTTTACAAGAAAGAGCATATCACATGAGAAGCTGTACATAAGTGGTTCCTTCCCCAGCAGCGGGGGGAAGGGTAAAAAGGCATGGACATAACACCCACTAATCTGCATTATACTAACATACTTGGGAATTATTTCAGCATAAATATTATCTCAGAAACCAATAACTAAATTATCTTTGTGCACTGGCACATTATGGGGGTCATTACAACCCTGGCAGATGGTGTTAAAGCGGCGGTAAGACCGCCAACAGGCCGGCGGTAAATATTTTGCAATTACGACCATGGCGGAAACCGCCAACAAAGACAGACACTTTAACACTCCATCCGTCACGGCGGTACAAACAAAGAGCGCGGCGGTCACCGCCAACAGACAGGCGGGAGACAATGTACTGCCCACACCATCATGACAGGCCAATCCGCCACCTTTTCCGGGGCGGATTCACCGCAGATAAAAACATGGCGGAAACAGGAATTTCGAAGGGAAAACGCTCCCCTCTACACACTCCACAAGGAAGGAGGGCACCATGGAGCCGGAACTTCATATTCTCCCAGCGCTAGTCTTCCTGCTCTTCTACGAGGAGCACCAACGCCGGCGGCGAAGACCACAGTGAGTACTGCACCTACGACATAGGGGAGGGGGGAGGCAAAAAACAGGGACACACACACTCAACACCCCAACCCCCACCCCGACCCTCACCCACTACAACACACACACCAATGCTTATCTATACATTACAGTAACACTCCCCTATCCCCCCGGAAGAATGCAAAGACAAAAGGAAATTAGTGTAACTATTGTAATAAATCAAAATTCAGTAAGCAAAAAATATACATATATATTTACACTATAATCAAAATTTACACCACGATTAGTAGTGCAGGTTTTGCGCCATTCATAGTTCGTGGACCACTGGGCCCAAAATGCTTGGGCGAGGCCCACACAAGATACCCGAACATGACGGAGAGAACACTGCTAGGGCATCAGATAGAAATACAACAGGCACCTCAGGGGGAAAGGAAGAGGGGGCACCTCAGCCGGATGAGTGCACGACGCCAGATCCACGAGGGGCCTCCATGCCCATTGATGTATCCTGGGGGGTGCAAAGCCACAGTCTCTCAAGTCTCTACAGTGGTTGGTTTGCCCACTGTACCATCCTGGGGAGTGCAAAGCCACAGTCTCTCAAGTCTCTACAGTGGGTGGTTTGCCCACTGTACCATCCTGGGGAGTGCAAAGCCACAGTCTCTCAAGTCTCTACAGTGGGTGGGTTGCCCACTGTACCATCCTGGGGTGTGCAAAGCCACAGTCTCTCAAGTCTCTACAGTGGGTGGTTTGCCCACTGTACCATCCTGGGGAGTGCAAAGCCACAGTCTCTCAAGTGTCTACAGTGGGTGGGTTGCCCACTGTACCATCCTGGGGAGTGCAAAGCCACAGTCTCTCAAGTCTCTACAGTGGTTGGATTGCCCACTGTACCATCCTGGGGAGTGCAAAGCCACAGTCTCTCAAGTGGATGCATGTCTCCACTGGTTCTGGAGGGGGACTGGTGCCCAGAGTGCTTCATCCTGTGCAGGACAGACGGAGTCGATGCATGTCTCCACTGGTTCTGGAGGGGGATTGGTGCCCAGAGTGCTTCATCCTGTGCAGGACAGACGGAGTGGATGCATGTCTCCACTGGTTCTGGAGGGGGACTGGTGCCCAGAGTGCAGCACTCACCCCGTGACGGTCCCAGTTGCGTCACTGCCCCTGCCGCAAATGGGCTAGCGGTGCTTGCCATGGCGGTCTTTGCCCTGTTCAGCAGTGCTTGCCATGGCGGTCTTTGCCCTGTTCAGCGGTCCTTGCCCTGTTCAGCGGTGCTTGAGTTGTCAGTTTCTGACCTGTTCAGCGGTCCTTGGCCTGTTCAGCGGTGCTTGCCATGGTGGTCTTTGCCCTGTTCAGCGGTCCTTGGCCTGTTCAGCAGTCCTTGCCCTGTTCAGCGGTGCTTGAGTTGCCAGTTTCTGACCTGTTCAGCGGTCCTTGCCCTGTTCAGCGGTGCTTGAGTTGCCAGTTTCTGACCTGTTCAGCGGTCCTTGGCCTGTTCAGCGGTGCTTGCCATGGTGGTCTTTGCCCTGTTCAGCGGTCCTTGCCCTGTTCAGCGGTGCTTGAGTTGCCAGTTTCTGACCTGTTCAGCGGTCCCTGGCCTGTTCAGCGGTCCGTCATTGCCCAGCTGGGCTGTGGCTGGTGGTCCTTCATGGGTCAGCTGGGCTGTAGCTTGCGGGGCCCATCTGGGCAGCTGGGCTCTGGCTTGCGGGGCCCTCCTGGGCAGCTGGGCTGTGGCTTGCGGGGCCCTCCTGGGCAGCTGGGCTGTGGCTTGCGGGCCCTCCTGGGCAGTGACGATGGGGCTGGCGGTGGCCTCCTGGGCAGCGACGATGGGGCAGGCGGTGGCCTCCTGGGCAGCGACTATGGGGCTGGCGGTGGCCTCCTGGCCAGCAACTATTGGGCTGGCGGTGGCCTCCTGGCCAGCGGGGATGATGGCGGTCTTCTCCGCCGTGCTGCTCCTCCCAGACTTTGGAGGTTTCTTCTGCCCCTTCCCCACCTTGGGAGGAGTCACAGCTGAGTCCACACTCCGCCCGGGGCCCCTGTGAGCGGCTTGGCTGGCTGGAGTCTTCCCCCTCTCCCGCCGGGCACTGTCCAACTTCTGGTGCTTCACAGGGGGGGGACTGGCTGTGCTGTGGCTCCATGCCACACTGGCTGCCCTGATGGCCGGTGCACTCCACATACCTGTAACAGCAGGCACCACTGGTCCCGGAGATTTTTTGGCTGAGGTGCTAGTACGGGACCTATGAGTTGGATGGGGGGGTGGTGGGAAATAGGTTAAGGGGGGACAGCAAAAGTTTTTGGGACACACTGGGACGGGTAGCTGGAGGGGGTTTGGGAGTGGAGGAAGAGGTGGTGGTTGTAGGAGGTGTAACTTTTGTGGATTTGGGTGCAGGTGCATGCGCTGGAGGCTGTCGTGAGGTGGATGGGTGTTGGGTGGGTGTGTGCCTGCGTTTGTGCATCTTCGGAGGGGGCGTCACAGACACACTGGGAGAGGACACAGGGGACGTGTAAATGGTAGTGGGGGTGGTGAGTGCACGTGAGCGGGGTGTGGTGGTGGGTGTGCTGGTGCGGAACGTAGTGGCTGTAGTGGTAGTGCATGCAGGTGTGAGTGTAGACGAGACTGGGAGGGAGGAGGGAGACGAGGAGGAGGGGGACACAGTGGAGGCAGTGGATGTTGGTGTGTCTGTATGTGTGTGATGCTTGCGTGAGTGCCTGTGGGTTGTGTGGTGCTTATGTTTGCCTGAGCTTCCCTTGTGTGGTGAGGTGTGTGCAGGCTGGTCTGATGGTGTGCTTGGGATAGGCAGAGGTACAGGGGATTGGGTCTGGGTGGAGGAAGTTGGAGGGGGAGGCTAGACACAGGGACAATGGCTGCCATCAGTGCTGAGGCCAGAGTCTGAACGGTTTGATGAAGGGGAGCCTGACCAGAATGAATGCCCTCCAGGAATGCATTTGTGTGTTGCAACTCCCTTTCTACACCCTGGATGGTATTCAAAATGGTAGACTGCCCAACAGTGAGTGACCTGAGGAGGTCAATGGCCTCCTCACTGAGGGCAGCAGAGGTGACAGGGGCAGGGGCTGAGGTGCCTAGAGCGAAGGTGATGCCCACCCTCCTGGGTGAGCGGGCACGGGGCACACGCTGAGGGGCTGCTGGGAGGGCGGTGCTGGTAGGGGGGATGGCGGCTGTATCTGTTGAAGTGGGGGGCACAGATGTTGGCGCCACCACAAGGGAGCTCCCATCGGAGGACGAGTCCGTGTCGCTGGTAGAAAATCCTGTGACCGGTGTGGTGCTCCCCTCGCCCTCCGTCCCACTGGTGTATTCAGAGTCCGTAGTGTGGGCCTCCATGCCCATGTGGGATGCAGCTCCCTCGTGCTCCGGTGCCACTGTACCTCCGCCTGATGATGCTAATGCACACAAGAACAGGGAGACCACAAAAGGGGGGGGGGACGACAGAAGAAAGACAGGTTGAGTGCATGGCTTACCGCTACCGTTGGCGTACAATACAGACACAGCAGCCCCCTGAACTACTTCGCGCTGTTGGGCTCTACAGTGCAATTCCTGGGAAATGGCCTACAAGGCTATGGACGACATCTACACACATAGATGACACAGGGGCATGACCTTGCCTACGGAACTCGCCCTGGCCTAGGGAAACAGCCCACCTCCCCACCCAGACACCTCCACTGCACGCAAAGTCAGCAGAATGAGAGTGTACTCACCCCCTTGTGTCTGCTGTGACACCCTCAAGCGCCCATCCAACTCCGGGTAGGCCACCGCCAGGATCCTGAACATCAGGGGGGTCATGGTACAGGGAAAAAGAGAAGTTATTACCAACTGCACCGTCAAAGTGATTGGTCCCCATCCCTACCCTTGCCATGTGGCACATGCATTCACCGTCTTTCATGCACGCAGCACTCTCCCCCCTTCCTTCTTACATCCAGCCCTCTCCACATAGGCATAGCCCATACAACATGCTCCCTGTATTCTCCAACTCCTCCGATGTGAAGGCAGGGGCCCTTTCCCCAGACACTCGAGCCATTGTCTCTTCCAGACTGAGGTCACAGCAGCACTTGCAGTGTAGGTCCTCTCCTGTCGAAGATCAGGTATCGAGTGATTCAACAGATAGAAAATGGCAGTCACATCCGCGGCAGTGCGTACCGTCACCGCCGGCTCACATTGTCATTGGCTCCTGGGACCCATAGGGTCCAATGTTAACCAATGCAGCATTGAGCCGCGGTCTTCGACCGCCTACCGTGACGGTGTACAACGCCAGCGCAGTTACCTCACATCCCATTGTCCCACTTTAGAGGTCAGGCAGCCGCCATTTCAGGGGCCCACATGGCTTCATTTCCAACTGCGTCACACATACCTAGGCCTACACTCAACACACATACAGGCCACCTTTTGTGTCTGATTGGTGTTCTGTGTAAACTGTGGGTATGTACCTCTGAGTTGTTTGACTCTGTGCTCGCTGTTGTCATTCATAGGCACCGTCTGCTGGGACATGTGAGGAGGTGGCGGCATCCTCCGGTGTACCGACCGTTGGTGGACCTGTCGACAATGGAGGAGCGACATGTCATAATCACATACAGGCTTGACCGTGCCACAATCCAGGAACTGTGTAACCAGTTGGAGCCAGACCTGATGTCAGCAATCCGCCAACCCACAGGAATCCCCCTTCAAGTGCAGGTGCTGTCAGTGCTCCATTTCCTTGCAAGTGGGTTGTTTCAAACAACAGTGGCCATAGCATCAGGGATGTCCCAGCCTATGTTTTCCAACGTATTGTCCAGAGTGTTGTCTGCCCTTCTGAAACACATGCGGAGCTACATCGTTTTCCCTCAGGTGGAGGATTTGCCTACAGTGAAAGGTGATTTCTATGCCCTGGGACATATCCCCAACATCATAGGTGCCATTGATGGGATCCATGTGGCTTTGGTCCCCCCCACAGGAGTGAACAGGTGTACAGAAACCGGAAGAGTTATCATTCGATGAATGTACAGATGGTGTGTTTGGCAGACCAGTACATCTCCCATGTGAATGCTAAGTTCCCTACATCCTGCGGAATAGCAGCATCCCTTATGTGATGGGTCAACTCCAGAGGCACCGTGTGTGGCTATTAGGTGAGCACCTGGAAGCAAGACAGTGGGAATGGTTGTCTGGGTCTGGGGTTACCCTACAGGTTAGTGTGTGTCTAATACTTGTCCCTCGCCATTTGCAGGTGACTCTGGTTACCCCAACCTGTCATGGCTACTGACCCCAGTGAGGAATCCCAGGACAAGGGCAGAGGAACGCTACAATGAGGCACATGGGCGAACTAGGAGGGTGATCGAGCGGACCTTCGGCCTCCTGAAGGCCAGGTTCCGGTGCATCCAAATGACAGGTGGATCCCTATTCTACTCACCAAAGAAGGTGTGCCAGATCATCGTGGCCTGCTGTATGCTTCATAACTTGGCATTGTGACGACATGTGCCTTTTCTGCAGGAGGATGGTCCAGATGGCGGTGTTGTTGCAGCTGTGGAGCCTGTGGATAGTGAAGACGAGGAAGCAGAGGAAGAAGACATGAACAACAGGGACTCAGTGATCCAGCAATATTTCCAGTGAGACACAGGTAAGAGTACAGACCTGCCTACTACATGTACTTAAACACTGCTACCTCTCTACTGTCTGTCCTTTTCACCCAGTGTATGGTCACTGAGTTGTCACTTTCCCTTACGATTTCACAGATGTGGGTCCCACTGTGTGACATCTGCTTAGATTCCTCATGGACTTGAGCTGTGTGACATAGGTATGTTGACATTACTATTGAAAGAGCATTTTGTCACTGTAATTGCTAATACACTATTTCGAAATCACAGGCAGACTGCAGATTGTTTTGTGTTTTAGTTGTATTTATTTAAGTGCTCAATATTGGAGGGGGTGGTGAAATGGTGAGGAGTGATGGCGGGGGAATGTCCATGGCAGAGTCCAGTCTATTAGTCTCACAGGTGCATTGCCCAAATGGGCATGGGAAGTGGAGCTGGGGCAGTTTCAGTATGGACAGGGTGACAAAGTGCGACAGTAGGATGACAATCAGGGTGGTCTCATTTCTTGGCGGGGGTCTTGGCATCGTGCTCTGTCTTTGTCCTGGATCTCAGGGACTGTTTGCGGGGTGGTTCTCCCTCTGCAGGGGGTGGGGTGCTGGTGTGGTGGTCCTGTGGCGGGGAGTCCTGTCTACTAGCGCCGGCGGAGGCGGTGGGCAGTTCATCGTCCATGCTAGTGTCAGGGGCCCCTTGTAGTGCCACAGTGTCCCTCCTGGTGTTGAGTACTTCCTTCAGCACCCCTACAATGGTGCCCAGGGTGGAACTGATGGTTCTGAGTTCCTCCCTGAAGCCCATATACTGTTCCTCCTGCAGGCACTGGGTCTCCTGAAACTTGGCCAGTACCGTTGCCATTGTCTCCTGGGAGTGGTGGTAGGCTCCCATGATGGAGGAGAGGGCCTCGTGGAGAGTGGGTTCCCTTGGCCTGTCCGCCCCCTGTCGCACAGCAGCCCTCCCAGTTCCCCTGTGTTCCTGGGCCTCCGTCCCCGGGACCGTGTGCCCACTGCCCCCAGGTCCCTGTTGTTGTTGGGGTGGTGGTTTATCCTGGGTTCCCTGTAGTGGTGGACACACAGCTGATTGACATGTCCTGGGGACAGAGGTATGGGCCTGCTGGGTGGGTGCTGTGCTGGTGTTTCCAGAGGGGGAAAGGTCTGTGATGGCCTGTGCCAGTGTGAGGGGAACCGACTGTCCCGAGGTCCCTGATGGGCCGGGCTGGTCATCTAGATCCAGTTGGACAGAGGTGCTGTCATCACTGTGGGCCTCTTCTGTTGGTGGTGTGGACATGTGTGGACCCTCCTGTCCGGTGACGTTGGGTAGGGATCCTGCAGGGGTATAAAAGGATGGTTATTACATCTGTGTGTGTCATGGTGTGCAATGGGTGGGTGAGCGTATACCCCAGTGCTTGCATTCCTGTGTGGGAGCTTGTGTGATGGTGGTTTAGGGGGTTGTATGGGTATGTGCAGTGGGCATGCTTTAGTGATGGGTGTCCATGCTCTGTTGTTGCATGCAGGGCTTGGTGTGTTGGGATGGGTGTTTTGTGATGTTGGGACATATGTGAGGAGTTGGGGTGCTGGGGGTGAGGGTGGGGGTGTGTGATAGCATGCAGGTAGGGTGGGGGATGTAATAGTTAAGATTTGACTTACCAGAGTCCATTCCTCTGCCTACTCCTGCGAGGCCCTCAGGATGCAGAATCGCCAAGACCTGCTCCTCCCATGTTGTTAGTTGTGGGTGAGGACGTGGGTGTCCGCCGCCAGTCTTCTGAACTGCCAGGTGGTGTCTTGAGACCACGGAACGCACCTTCCCCCGTAGGTCGTTCCACCTCTTCCTGATGCCCTCCCGATTTCTTGGGTGCTGTCCCACTGCGTTGACCCTGTCCACTATTCTTCGCCATAGATCCATCTTCTTTGCAATGGAGGTGTGCTGCACCTGTGCTCCGAATAGCTGTGGCTCTACCCGGACGATTTCCTCCACCATGACCCTGAGCTCCTCCTCCGAGAACCTGGGCTGTCTTTGCTGTGCCATGGGGTTGTGTAGGTGAGGTGTGGGGTGGATTGCGTGGTGATCAGTGTGCTGATATGTAGTGGTGTGTTGTGTGAGGTGTGTGGAAGTTGTGTGGGTGATGGTATTGTATGCCTGTGGATGCTGTTGTTCTTGCTGGTGGTGTCTCTCTGTGGCCTTCTTTCTCAATTTTTTGGTCGTAGGGGTTTGTGGGTGATGTGGGTGTGTGTTTTGTATTGTAATGGGTGTGTGGGATTGGTGTGTGTATGTGTATCAGGTGTGTGTATTTAGAATTGTCCAATGTGGTAGTGTTTTGTAAATGTGTGTGTATTTTGAGCGCGGCGGTGTGTACTGCCAATGGAATACCGCGGTTGAAAGACCGCCGCGTGGATTCGTGTGTCATGATAGTGTGGGCGTATTTCTGTTGGCATGATGGTGTCGGTTTTGTTTTCGCCAGTTTATCACTGACCTTTGGTGTGGCGGACTTGTGTGGGTGTCTGAATTTTGGCGGATTCTGAAATGTGGGTCATAATAGCTGTGGCGGTTTTCCGCGGCCGCGGCAGTGTTTTGGCTGTCTTCTACACAGCGGTAAGCGGCTTTTACCGCCAATGTTGTAATGACCGCCATAATGAATAATTTAACATTTATAAATAATACATAAAACTAACAATAAAAAAAGTTAATTCAAATTTACATTTTTTTGTGTGAATGATATATACATTAAGGACAAAGGCCCTCATTATGAAAACGGCGGTAAACACTGCACTGCCAAATAATGAACCAACTTAAACACAGGCATCCTGAAAACCACTCACTGCCAGCAGAGGAGTGCCGACAACGACGGCAGAGCCCACCCACAGGGCAAAGGAAAGGCCCTACCCACCATCAAATAATGAACCACTAGACTGCTGTCAGTTCAGGGGCGGGAACCACAGCCACGCAAAGCCAGGCGGAAACGAACTAAATATAAGGAAACACTCACCGGAGGCTCACACAACACACAGAAGCAGACATGGATAGAGAGTTGCAGATCATGCCGGCCCTGCTCCTTGCCATATACCTCCACGACCGAGACCGCTGACGAAGACGACGACAGTAAG
This sequence comes from Pleurodeles waltl, assembly GCF_031143425.1. Lineage (NCBI taxonomy): Eukaryota > Metazoa > Chordata > Amphibia > Caudata > Salamandridae > Pleurodeles > Pleurodeles waltl. Next base: position 793,248,904 of record NC_090436.1, on the reverse strand, counting down.
TACCGCAACCTACTAAAAAAGGGAAGAAAGGGCACAGTTAGATACCCACAAGGAGGTGTGCACGTTTAGGAATGAAACGGGGTGGGCCCGTGGGTTCAAATAGGTCTACACGGGATAGGAAAAGTTTCTAAGGGGCAATTTGGGTGGACCTGGAGGAAGGCATGGGAGTGGAAGTAGATGGAGTAACTGTAAGAGGTGTAGGTGTGCGTGACGTGGGTGCAGGTGACTGGACAGTATGCTGAGGTGTGGTGGATGTGTGATGGGTGGGTGTTTTGGAGCGTTTGAGTGTCTTGGGAGGAGGGGGGTGGACACAGTGGGTCAAGACAGGCTGCCAGTGTGAATTTATGTTGTCTGGGTGTCTGCAAGTCTGGTGAGTGTGCTGCATGTGTCAACTAAAGTTGTTGTGGTGAGGGCAGGTGTGGTGTCTGGGGTGAATGAATGGATGTTTGCTATTGTGGTGACTGCAAGAATAGGCTGAGCAACATTGAATGAGGGTGCAGTGCCTGTGGGTGTGCATGTATAGGGGACAGACAGGGAGGCAAAAGAGATGGACACACTGGGGGAAGTGGATGTTGGTGTGTGTGCATGTGTATGTTGGCTGTGTGTATGCCTGTGGTGGGAGGTGTGGTGCTTGTGTTTTGAAGTGTGCTTCTTGTGTGTTGAGGTGTGTGCCTGTGTGTCAGAATGTGTGCTTTGGACAGGTGAAGGGAGTGGGGTGCTGGAAGGGGTAGAGGTGGTTGGAGGGGGGACGAAATGACCAGGGACACTGGCTGCTGTCAAAGAGGAGGCCAGAGCCTGAAAAGATCTCTGTGGGCCAGACACGGGACAGTGAATGCCATCCAGATAGGCATTGGTCTGCTGCACCTCTGATGCTAGTCCCTGGAAAGCATTGACGATGGTTGTCTGCCCTACAAAGATGGTTTTCAGGAGGTCAATAGTCTCCTCCGTGAGAGCAGCCGGGCTGACTGGAGCAGGGGAGGAGATGACTGGGGCAAAGGGGATGCCCACCTTCTGGGTGAGCAGGCACAGGCAACTTGGTGGGGAGAAAATGGGAGGGCGGTGATGGTATGAGGGTGGTGGAAGATGTCATAGAAGAGGTGGGCCCACTAGGGTCCGCCACCGTCAGGGAGCTCCCATCGGGGGAGGTATCAGAGTAACTACCTCCAGTAGTAGTTGCCTCCCGCAACTCCTCTCGCCCTCCAACCCACTGGTCCCCTTGTCGTCAGACGCCTCCGAGGAACTGTGGGCTGCTGCATCCCCACTCGCTGGTGCCTCAGCTCCCTCGCCAGATGATGCTGATGTACACAGACAACACAAGAGAACAGGGATGGGGAGACAAAACAGGAGAGACACTTGTAAAAAGCTGAATGGAGGTACATAACTGGTTCACACATACACCCACCCTGAAAATATTCCACCAGGCAGCTCCTACTGCTATACACATGGCTATGCCCCTGACTAGTGTCCAGAACCCTGCTCTACAGCCATTCCCCACAGCACTGAAGGACCTGACGTACTGCAGACTTGACCCTTACAACCCTTGTCCCTGCAACTAGACAGTATACATAAGACCACACACACACACACACATCCATCAAGGAGCCAAAGTATAGTATTTGTACTCATCACCTTGTGACTGCGGTACAGTCTTCAAGTGCCCATCCAGGTCCGGGTACGCCACCGCCAGAATGCGTCGCATAAGGGAGGTCAGTGCCCAACGGGCACCCCTTCCTCGTTGGGAGGACTTCCCCAGCTGGACCTCATAGATCTTCCTCGCCCAGCACCGCAGGTCTTCCCACTGCTTCCTGCAGTGGGTGCTCCACCGGTTGTAGACCCCCAGTGTCCGCACCTCCCTGGCGATGGCCTGCGAAAGTCCCCTCTTCTGATGGGCACTTACCTATCAGAGACACACAGAAAAAGTAACACTGAGGTCAGACAATGGCCAATAATATACAGCTGGCTATACATCCACTACGGGATGGACATTTTAAACAGCCTAACAGCACACACACATGCAGCATGTCAGGAACCCAGGACTATACAGTGTCACACGTGCACACATGTATACAGCCATCTACCACTATTACACACATCCATGCCCCCCAATCACCTGTACCTCTGGCCGACCGTAGAGCTTGACGAACAGGGGCAGGATCCCATCCACAAGCTTCTCCAGTTCCTCGTTGGTGAAGGCCGGGGCCCTTTCCCCTGCCACACATGCAATTTCCATGACCAGAGGCAGGACACAACAGTACACTTAGGGGGTCATTCCGACCCTGGCGGTACAAAACCGCCAGGGTCGCGGATGACGGAAGCACCGCCAACAGGCTGGCGGTGCTTCCTGGGCCATTCTGACCGCGGGGGTAAAGCCGCGGTCAGAAAAGGGGAACCAGCGGTTTCCCGCCGTTTTTCCCCTGGCCCAGGGAATCCTCCACAAGCAGCGCCGCCTTGGGGATTCCGACCCCCTTCCCGCCAGCCTGTTTCTGGCGGTTTTCACTGCCAGAACCAGGATGGCGGAAACGGGTGTTGTGGGGCCCCCTAACAGGGCCCCATACAGATTTTCACTGTCTGCTTTGCAGACAGTGAAAATCGCGACGGGTGCCACTACACCCGTCGCACCCCTGCAACTCCGCAGGCTCCATTCGGAGCCGGCTTCCTCGTTGCAGGGGCTTTCCCGCTGGGCCGGCGGGCGGCCTTTTGGCGGTCGCCCAGCGGGAAAGTTGGAGTGGCCGCCGCGGTCTTTTGACCGCTGGGCGGTCATTCGGCGGTAACCGCATGGCGGGCGGCGACTGCCGCCCGCCACGGTCAGAATGACCGCCTTAGTGGAGTACCTGCATGCATGAGATCCGGGAGTCAAGTGAAGTTGGGGTGACGAGTTCCCGTGGGCACCGTGGCGTGGGCACGTGGCGTTTGCACCGTCACCGCCGGTGGCGATCATGATACGCTAAGAATGCCCATTGACAACCATGTTAACCAATGAATTTGCGCATGGCGGTAAACACAGCCTTACACTATTACATCAACGGCTAGAGGTATGAGGTCACTTCCACCACAACACTTCTGGATTACAGGGGGCAGACATTTTGGCTTTAACTATGCAGTTGTAAAATCCTCATCTGCACCATGCAGGCCCTATTGTCCCCTAAACACCTATAGGAATGAAACAATATACATTACCTCACCAGAACAGTCTTGATATATCATTGTGGTCATGTTGCTGTAATGTCACTCATACTAAGCATTTGTGTCGTCGACAATCATGCCAGCAGTACTGAATCAGAAACAATGTGTGCAGATGTATGTGTGTTCCTCACATGTATTCTATACTCCTCCTAGGTACAGACCCTTGTCGTGAGGGAGGGCCCCATCGGTGTACAGACCACTTGTTGATTTGCGGACCATGGTGGAGCGTCACATCATTATCAATTACAGACTCACTCGTGCTACTATTCATGAACTTTGTGCATTACTGGATCCAGCACTGAGACCAGCTAATCGGAATCAGCATGCCATCCCTACTGAATTACAGGTGCTCTCTGCACTCCATTTCCTGGCCACAGGCTCATTTCAAGTGACACTGGGCATGGGTGCAGGTTTTTCACAGCCAATGTTTAGCATTATACTGTCCATATTCCTGAATGCATTTGTACAACACCTGCAGTCCTATGTGAGGTTTCCCCAAAGTGCTGACCTCCCTGTCATCAAGTCGGACTTCTATGTCTTTGCCCATATATTCCATGAAATAGGTGCCATCGATGACACTCACATAGCTATCATCCCCCAAGAGTCGGTGAACAGGTGTACAGAAACAGGAAGAACTCTCATTCTATGAACATTCAATTGGTGTGTACTGCAGACCAGTACATCTCACATGTGAATGCCATGTTCCCTGGATCAGTCCATGATTCCTTTATGCTAAGGAACAGTAGTGTGCCACACAAGATGGAACAACTACAAGGGGACAGAGGATGGATCATAGGTAGGTGTGTCTGACATTTATTGCCACATAGCAGACAGCCAGGCTGTCTGCCACTGAGGTTTGTCATTGACAGTCCTGTTCTGCCCCCTTTTTTAGGTGATTCTGGCTACCCCAACATGCGTTGGCTCCTGACACCAGTGAGGAATCCTGGAACAGATGCAGAGAGGAATAACAATGAGGCCCATGGACATACTAGGAGGATGATAGAGCGTACAATAGGTCTCCTGAAGGCTATATTTAGTTGCCTACATATCTCTGGTGGTTCCCTGGACTAAAGGTTTGAAATGGTGTGTAGAATAGTGGTGGCCTGCTGCAGGCTACACAACGTGGCTGTGAGGAATTCTATCCCCCTCTTCGAGGAGGAGGGTGCTGTATATCCAGACCTGCTTCCTCAGAGAGGAGATGAGAGTGATAGTGATGATGAGGAGGGGGAAGATGTACATTCCAGGACCCAACTGATACAACTCTACTTCCAGTAACTATGTGGGACTAATCAATGAGATGCTGTCTGTGCAGCATACTGTCAGTGTGCCTTTTCATCTAGGGGGTTGTTGGGTCAAAAGTCATTGCCACTGTGACCAGGTCTACATAGGACAGGTAACATTATAGAATAATAGTTCGTCACATCTGTAGGCACAACAACATGTTATACGTGCGGTGCAATTCCTGCTACTCAGATAAAAATAAATGATTTATAATACAGTTGCATCCATACTTCACTTTGTTTAAACATAATGACAGGGGACATTGTAATAGGTGAACTGGTGTTTTATTTGGTGCAGGGATTACATTGTGCAGTTTACAGTGATGGGTGTGGGCTACTGGTGGTTGTACAATGTGGCAACAAGGTTGCAGCATTTGTTGGCAGTAGTAGTATGTCCATCTATGTTTTCCAGTGTTTGTTGTTGTTTTCACACTGTTTTGTCGTTGGTTCAGTGGGACACTTGGAGGACAGTTCTTGTCAGAGTCACTTCTTTGAGGGGGCCTTTATCTTGGCAGGTGTTCTTGTGCCGTATCTGGGCCTGAGGGACTGTTTGGGTGCCTGGTGTTGGCCTGTATGGGTTGAGATGCATGCTTCCTGTGTGTCCTGAGATGGTGGAACATGTCCAGTTGCTGCTGCTGCTGTTGTTGCCCGGTCTGTATCTTAGCCTGTAGTATGGGCTTCCTGGTCTGTGTGGGCCTCAGGCTGTGTTGGGACAAGGTGCAGCAGCGCACCTGCTATGGTGGCCATGGTGGCATTGTGCAGTTTCCACTGCTCCATGGCCTCTTTGGGGTATGCTAGCTGCATCCTTTGACTCTGCTCCAGGGTGGACACTATCTGGGCCAATCCGTCTTGGGAATGGTGATATGCTCCCAGGACCTCAGAGATCACATCCTGGGCTGCAGCATCAATCCTGTGGCCTCCCCCCTGGGCCAGTGGTGCCCTCCCACTGGGCCTAGCCCCCTGTGCCTGTGTCCCCTGCACAGGTCTGGCGGTACCACTTGTACTGGGGCCATCGTCTTCCTGCCTGTTGGTAGGGGTGACTGTGGCCTCTGTCCATGTGTTCCACCAGTCTGTGGCCTGGATACACAGGTGTGGGACGGTTGCCCTGGGCTGATGTTGTTGGCTGGGTGGTAGGGGTGCTGGATGATGACAGTCCAGGACTGTGTGAGGGGCCAGGGTGATCATCAACGTCCAGGGTTCCATCCCTAGTGTACTGGGAGGTGCCTCTGTCTCCCTGTAGGGCACTGCCACTCCTTGTCCTGTCCGTCAGGGTGGCATGGGTGGTGGTGCCTGTTGGGGGGAATGGGCATGTCTGTTACAATTGCATGATCAGATGTGGTGCACAGAACTGGGCTGTTTTTTTGCAGGTTTTCACACTTTGAGGCCATGCAGGGTGCCTTTGTGAGGTTTGCATTGCATTTTGCTTTGGATTAGGGGGTGCATTGTGCGTGGTATAGTCCTTTTGTGATTCCTTGCAGGGATAGGTGGCTGTGCACAGGGGGAAGGATGTGGGCCTGTTAGTGGGTTTGTGGACATGCAGGGTGACTGGATGTAGTGATTGTGGCCTGGGTGGGGTAGTGGTCCTGGTGGCTGTTGGAGGGGTGGTGTGGTGCATGCATTACAGGTGTGATGGATATGGGGTAAATGTAGACAACTTACAGGAGTCCATTCCTCCAGTGAGTCCAGTGAGTCCCTCAGGGTACAGGATCAACAGTACTTTTTCCTCCCAGTCAGTGTAGTCGGGTGGTGTTGGTGGAGGGACTCCCCCCAGTCTTCTGAACTGCAATGTTGTGCCGGGATGCCATGGACCTGACCTTCCCACGCAGGTCGTTCCATCTCTTGCGGATGTTGTCCCTGGTGTGTGGATGGTGTCCTACTGCATTGACACTGTTCCCTATTGTCTGTCACAGCTCCATCTTCCTGGCGATGGGTGTGTGCTGGACCTGTGCCCCAAATAATTGTGGCTCGACCTTCAGTATCTCGTCCACCATGGTCCTTAGCTCCCTTTCTGTGAAGCGTGGGTGCTTGGGGGGGTGCCATGGTGTGTGTCCTGGGTAGTGTGTTGTGTGGATATTCGTGAGGGTGCTGTTGTGTAGTTGGGTGTGTGAGCCATGTGATGCGGCGTTCAGTGTCTGCCTGTAGTGTTTTCCATCTGGCTTCTCCTAATGGCGATGCAAAGGATCGTGGGGTGTGTCTGTGAATGTTTTATAGTGTGGTGGATGTGTGTCAGGTGTGTGGGTTTCAGTCTTGCCAATGTGTGCATTTCTTACTGTTGGGTCCACTTGCCGCCCGTGGCGGTCTGTACCGCCAATGGTCGTTTGGCTTCCACTGACCACTGCGGTGACTTGTGCTTCATTATTTGGAGGGCGGGGTGTTTGTGTGCTCAGCGGTGGTGGGGTTGGAGGTTCAGCATTTCCGCCGACAAGGTCCTGGCGGTGCCTGGTGGCAGGGAGATTTTTGTCGGTTTCTGATTTTTGCATCTTTATATGGCGGGTTTCTGTTCACCACCAATGGCGGTCTTCTGTTCGCAATCGCCGCGGCGGTCGACAGTGTTTACTGCCGTGTTTATAATGAGGGCCAAAATACTGACACAATAACAACAATCAAAATTTTAAAAATAGTAGGAAAAGTGCTGGGATTCAAAGGGGTAATATTGACTATTCTATCTCCAACATAAGGGAAAATAGGGAAGGTTTGGGCTTGGGAGGGGTTAGATTTACTATTCCCACTCCAATGTAAGCAACAGTAGGGAAAGTGTTGGACTTCAGAGTGTTTAGATTTGGTATTCCTACTTTCAGGTAAGCATATTTAGGGAAAGGCTTCAACTTTGGAGGGGTTAGATTTACTATTCCCACTCCAATCTAAGCAACAATAGGGAAAGTGTTGGACTTTGGAGGGGTTAGATTTGACATTTCCACTACAACATAAGAAAAAGCAGGAAAATAGTTTGGAAGAGTTAGATATATCCTTCTAATTCATAATAATTAAAGAAACATTTTAATGAACAATACAAAATTATTAAAACAGATTCAAAATAAAAAATATTATTTATAAATATATACAATGAAATGCAATTAAAAAAAGAAGTTATACATCAATAATTTAATAAAAAATGACAGAAATGTAAATTAAATACATTAAATAACTTAACAAAAACAGTTCCCTCCCTACTACTTAAAAAACAACCCAAAACAAAAAATGTGAACACATTATAAATATAAAATACCAACATTAAAATAGTAATCAAATAAAATAAATAAAGTTAAAATTTACCTATAAATATATTAACAGTTAATTAAAATACACAAATACACTACATAGCAAATAACTGAATGAAATATTTTAAATAAATAATTACCAATAAAATATTTAATTAACATAAAAAATAAATTGTGACACAAATTTACTTTGAAATAACTTCCCACCCTATTACTGTACAAAACCAAAACCCCATTGGTTAATTGTAATCAATGAAACAATTTACATAAAGCGTATTCAATATTTGTTCAACAAAAAAAGTTTTAAAAACACAAATGTATAATTTAAATAACTTCCTACACTGTTCCACTACAAACCACAACAACATTATGCATTACTCATTGAGTATAAAAAAAAAACAAAGTATACAAAAAGTAATACAATTATACTGATAACATTAACACTTAAAATAAATGTAGCTAATATATATTAAAATAGGTAATAATATTTTACTACAAGCAAAATGTTGTAAACAAAGTTATCTGCAAAGATATTTTGCTAACAATATTATGTGCATAATACAACAATAGTCTTACATTCTATATTCTGTTCCTCCATATTTTTGTATTGATTATATTTTTGACACAAAATTCATGCAACTTGAGTTTTTTGAAGTAATATTCTTGTCATTCACCACACGAGTGTCCATGCAAGACCTGCTAAACCCGGTCAAATCGATGAAATTACTAATATTGTCGGCATACTGGCTACCTCTCCGTCAGGCCCATTATGACTTTCCTGCTGGGCTGGCTCGTCCAGCAGGAAAGTGGCGGCTTGTAATCTAGCTGGTGGCAATGCTGCCACTGCAGGGAACACCAGTGCCTTCGCAATGCTCACTCTCTGCTGTGCATTGCAAGTGTGCTGGGCAGGGGGACTCCTGCACTGCCCATGCCAAGTGCACGGGCAGTGCAAGGCCCCCGTGGCCTCCTGCACTTGTTCCCCGCCAGCCTTTAGGTCGTAATCAGCAGGGCAGCGCTGCATGCAGCGGCTCCCTGGCTGACTCCGACCTCCACCACCATTAACCTGTCTGGATCACTGATCCTGGTGGAGACGGCAGTACCCTGGCAGTCTGACCACCAGGGTTGTAATGTGGCTATCGGACCACCACAGCAGCAGCAGTCCTGACCGCAACTGCGAGGTTGTCGGTCTCAAGACCGCCTGCCTCGTAATCAGGCCCTTAGGGGGTCATTACAACATTGGCGGTAAAAGGCGCTTACCGCTGTGCAGAAGATCGCCGACACACCGCCGCCGCGGCAGCATTCCGCCACAGCTATTATGAGACACATCTTGGAATCCACCAATATTCAGACACCCACACAACACCGCCACACCAAAGGTCAGTGATAAACTGTCGGAAACAAATCCTCCACCTCCACGCCAACAGAAACACGCCCATGCTATTACGACACACGAATGCACGCGACGGTCTTTCAACCGCGGTATTCCATTGGCGGTACACACCACTGCGCTCAAAATACACACACATCTCCAAAACACCGCCACATTGGACAATTCAAAATACACACACTTGATACACATACAAACACCACTCCCACACACCCAACACTATACAAAACACACACCCACATCACCCACAAACCCCTACTACCAAACATTAGACACGAAGGCGACAGAGAGAGAGCACAGAATAGACAACCCAACTACACAGAGGGACACAACACCATCACCCACACAACATCCACGCACAAAACACCACACACCACTACACTCACCACACTCATCACCACATACACCACCCCACACATCACCCACACCACCCCATGGCACGCCAAAGACACCCCCGCTTCTCCGAGGAGGAGCTCAGGGTCATGGTGGAGGAAATCCTCCGGGTAGAGCCACAGCTATTTGGCTCACAGGTACAGCACACATCAATAGCCAGGAAGATGGAGTTATGGCGCAGAATAGTGGACAGGGTGAACGCCGTGGGACAGCACCCAAGAAATAGGGAGGACATCAGGAAGAGATGGAACGACCTACGGGGGAAGGTGTGTTCAATGGTCTCCAGGCACAACATCGCGGTACAGCGGACTGGCGGCGGACCCCCACCTCCTCCCCCACAACTAACAACATGGGAGGAGCAAGTCTTGACCATCTTGCATCCTGAGGGCCTCGCAGGAGTCGGTGGAGGATGGGACACTGGTAAGTCAATTTTTAACTATCATATCCCCCACCATACCTGCATGCTATCACACACCCCCTCCTTCACCACCTCCCCTATCACTACAACTCCTCACTAATGTACCCATGACACAAACCACCCATCCCAACACCAAGCCCTGCATGACACAACTAAGCATGGACACCCCTCACTAAAGCATGCCCACTGCACATACCCAGTACACCCCCCCAACCTTCACCACACCAACACACACACAGGAATGCATGCACTGGGGTACACAAACACCCACCCATTGCTCACCATTACACACAAACATGCAATAATCATGCTCTTATGCCCCTGCAGGAACCCGAAGGACCATCACCACACCAGAGGGTCCAGACAACACCACTCCACTCACAGAAGAGGCCCACAGTGACGAGAGCAGCTCTGCCCTACTGGATCCTGATGACCAGCCCGGACCATCGTGGGCCTCGGGACAGTCGGTTCCCCTTGCACAGGCACAGCCCAACACCGACCTTCCACCCTCTGGTAACACCAGCACAGCACCCACCCAGCGGGCCCAAACCTCCCTACCCAGGACAGGTCAATCAGCGGTGTGTCCACCACTACAGGGAACCCAGGCTAACCCACCACCCCAACAACAACAGGGACCTGGGGGCAGTGGTAGAGGGCACACGGTCCAGGGGACGGAGGCACAGGAACACAGGGGAACTGGGAGGGCTGCTGTGCGACAGGGGGCGGACAGGCCAAGGGAACCCACTATCCACGAGGCCCTCTCCTCCATCATGGGAGCATACCACCACTCCCAGGAGACGATGGCGACGGTTCTGGACAAGTTGCAGGAGACCCTGCGCCTGCAGGACGAACTGTATTTGGGGTTCAGGGAGGAGCTCGGGACCATCAGCTCCGCCCTGGGCACCATCGTAGGGGTGCTGAAGGACATACAGCAGACCTTGAGGGACACCGTGGCACTCCAAGGGGCCCCTGACACTAGCCAGGACGATGAAATGCCCACCACCTCCGCCGGCGCTAGTGGACAGAACGCCCCGCCACAGGACCACCACACCAGCACCCCACCCCCTGCAGACGGACAACCACCACGCAAGCGGTCACTGAGATCCAGGAACAGGACAGAGCAAGATGGCAAGACCCCCACCAGGAAATGACACCACCCTGATTGTCCTCAAACTGTCCCACTTTGTAACCCTGTCCATACTTTAATTGCCCCAGCTCCTCTTCCTATGCCCAGATGGGCAGTGCACCTGTGAGACTAATAGACTGGACTCTGCCATGGACATTCCTCCACCATCACCCATCCTCATTTTACAACCCCTTCCTATTTCTGAGCACTTCAATAAACACCCTTGAAACACCAAAACATGCTGGAGTCAGTCTGTGATTTAGTAAAAATGTATTATCAATGACAGTGTCATAATGGGTGTACCATTCTAAAGCTAACATACCTATGTCACACATCACAAGCCCTTGAAGGATGCAAGCAGTTGACACGTAGGTAATCACACCTGTGAAACCGTAATGGAAGGGTACAACTCAGTTACCAAATGTTGACTTAATTCGAAAAACAGGATAGAGGTAGACGTGTGAAAGTTAATGTAATGCTAAAAATGAAAATGTTCTCACCTGTGTCTCACTGGAAATATTGCTGTATGACTGACTCCCTGTTGTCGTTGTCTTCTTCATCAGCTTCCTCCTCATCACTGTCCACAGGCTCCACAGGCTCCACAGCTGCTACAACACCATCATCTGGATCATCCTCCTGCAGAAAAGGCACCTGGCGTCGCAAAGCCAAATTATGGAACATGGAGCAGGCGATGATGATGTCTCACACCTTCTTCGGTGAGTAGAATAGGGATCCACCTGTCATATGGAGGCACCTGAACCTGGCCTTCAGGAGGCCGAAGGTGCGTTCGATCACCCTCCTAGTCCGCCCATGGGCCTCATTGTAGCGTTCCTCTGCCCTGGGATTCCTCACTGGGGTCAATAGCCACAAAAGGTTGGGGTAACCAGAGTCCCCCAAAAGCCATACACGGTGCCTCTGGAGTTGACCCATCATATCAGGGATGCTGCTATTCCGCAGGATGTAGGCGTCATGCACTGAGCCAGGGAACATAGCATTTACCTGCGAGATGTACTGGTCTGCCAAACATACCATCTGTACATTCATGGAATGAAAACTCTTCCTGTACACCTGTTCACTCCTGTTGGGGGGGACCAGAGCTACATGGGTCCCATCAATGGCACCTATGATGTTGGGGATATGTCCAAGGGCATAGAAGTCACCTTTCACTATAGGCAAATCCTCCACCTCAGGGAAAATGATGTATCTCCTTAGGTGTTTCAGCAGGGCAGACAACACTCTGGACAACACGTTGGAAAACATAGGCTGTGACATCCCTGATCCCATGGCCACTGTTGTCTGAAAAGACCCACTTGCAAGGAAATGGAGCACTGACAGGGGGGATTCCAGTCGGATGGCGGATTGGTGTCATCAGGTCTGGCTCCAACTGGGTACATAGTTCCTGGATTGTGGCACGGTCAAACCGGTAGGTTACGATGACATGTCGCTCTTCCATTGTCAACAGGTCCACCAGCGGTCGGTACCCCAGGGTATTCCGCCATCTTCTCATATGTTCCATCAGACGGTGCCTACGAAGGACAACAGCGAAGAACCAGTCATTATTCCTCCAGGTATGTACCCACAGTCACACACAAGACTACACCACTCACATAACCCTTCCTGTATGTGTGTTGAGTGTAGGCCTAGCTATGTGTGACACAGTATGAAATGAAGCCATGTGGGCCCCTGAAATGGCGGCTGCCTGACCTCTAAACTGGGACAATGGGATTGTGGGGTAACAGCGCTGGCGTTACACACCGTCGCGGTAGGCGGTCGTAGACCGTGGCGCAATGCTGCATTGGTTAACATTGGACCCTATGGGTCCCAGGAGCCAATGAACAGGTGCGCTGGCGTTGATGATGAGCACCGCTGCAGACGTCACCGCCGCGGACGTCATCGCCATTATCTCTATGTTCAATCACTAGATACCTGACCTTCCACAGGAGAGGACCTACACTGCAAGTGCTGCTGTGACCTCGGTCTGGAAGCGATGATGGCTGCTGCGTCTGGGGATAGGGCCCCTGCCTTCGCTGCACAGGAGTTGGAGAAACTGGTAGACGGGGTCCTCCCCCAGTACACGCTACTCTACGGTCCTCCAGACCAACAGGTTAGTACACAGGGAGCATGTTGTATGGGCTAGGCCTGGGTGGAGTGCGCTGGTTGGAAGAGGGAAGGGGGCAGAGTCCATAGAACATTAATGCATTAATGCATGGGAATGAATGGGCCACATGGCCAGAGTAGGGAGGGGGCCACATTTGGCGTGCCATCGCCAAGGAGGTCCGGACCCTGGGGGCCCACCAGAGACGGGGCACCCACTGCCGTAAGAGATGGGAGGGCATTCGCCGCTGCAGCAAGAAGACGGCGGAGGCTCAGCTGGGGATGGCCTCCCAACGTGGGAGGGGTGCCCGTCGCACCATGAACCCCCTGATGTTACGGATCCTGGCGATGGCCTACCCGGAGTTGGATGGGCGCTTGAGGGCATCACAGCAGACACAAGGGGGTGAGTACAACCTCATTCTGCTGACTTTGCGTGCAGTGAGGGTGTCTGGGTGGTGGAGGTGGGCTGTGGGTGTCCCTAGGCCAGGGCGAGTTTGGTAGGCAAGGCCCCTCCGTAATGTAGCCCACCACCTCAGCAGAGTGCCAAGTCGAGGTATAGTTGCCCCTGTGGCATCCATGTGCGCCGATATCCACCATTGCCATATAGGCCATATCCCAGAAATTGCATGTGCAGAGGGCAGGAGCACGGCGTAATGCAGGGGGCATCTGCGTTTGTCTTGTCCGCCAACCGTAGCGGTATGCCATGCACTAAAACCCTCTTTCTTCTGTCTCCCCCCCCCCTTTGTCTGCTCTCCCTGTCCTTTTGTACATCAGCATCAACAGGCGGAGGTACAGTGGCACCGGAGCACGAGGGAGCTGCATCCCACATGGCCATGGAGGGCCACACCACAGACTCTGAATGCACCAGTGGGATGGAGGGCGAGGGGAGCTTCAGGTCGGCCACCGGATCACCAAGCAGCGACACAGACTCGTTCGACGATGGGAGCTCCCTTGTGGTGGCGGCACCATCTGTGCCCCCCACCTCTACAGGTACAGCCGCCACCTCCCCTACCAGCACCGCCCTCCCAGCAGCCCCTCAGCATTCGCCCCGTGCCCGCTCACCCAGGAGGGTGGGCATTACCTTCGCCCCAGGCACCTCAGGCCCTGCCCCAGTCACCCCTGCTGCCCTCAGTGAGGAGGCCATTGACCTCCTCAGGTCACTCACTGTTGGGCAGTTTACCATTGTGAATGCCATCCGGGGTGTAGAACGAGAGTTGCAACACGGTAATGCATTCCTGGAGGGCATTCATTCTGGTCAGGCTGCCCTTCAGCGAACCCTGCAATCTTTGGCCTCAGCACTGATGGCAGCAATTGTCCCTGTGTCTAGCCTCACCCCTCCAACTTCCTCCACCCAGACCCAATCTCCTGTACCCCAGCCCATCTCAAGCACACCTACAGACCAGCATGCACACAAGTCAACACACCCAAGTAGCTCAAGCAAACATAGGCACCACACACACCACAGGCACTCACGCAAGCCTCACCCAGATACAGACACAACAACATCCACTGCCTCCACTGTGTCCCCCTCCTGCTCTTCTCCCTCCTCCCTCCCAGTGTCGTCTACACTCTCACCTGCATGCACTACATCTACAGCCACTAGGACTCGCACCAGAACACCCAGCAGCACACCCGCTCACCTGCACTCACCACCTCCACTGCCATTTACACGTCCCCTGTGTCCTCTCCCAGTGTGTCTGTGACGCCCCCTCCCAAAGTACCCAAACGCCGGCAATCACTCACCCAACATCCATCCACCTCACGACAGCCTCCAGTACCTGCACCTGCACCCAAAACACCTAAAGTGACACCTCCGACAACCACCTCCTCTTCCTCCACTCCCAGACCCCCTCCAGCTACCCATCCCAGTGTTCGTCAGAAACTGTCCCTCTGTAAAGTTGACCTTTTTGCCCCCACCCCCTCCAATTCATCAGTCCTGTCGTAGCGCCTCAGCCAAAAAGCCTCCAATACCAGTGGTGCCTGTTCAAGGTTTTTGGAGTGCACCGGCCACCAGGGCAGGCAGTAGGACCCGGAGCCAAGGCACTGGCAGCCCACCCCTGTAAAGGCAATAAAATTGGAGATTGGACGACGGGACCGTGTTAAGACTCCAGGTGGGAAAACAACTGACATGGGTTCCAAGGGGATTGGAGAGTCAGCTGTGACTCCAGCAAAGGTGGGGAAGGGCCAGAGGAAGTCTGCCCAGCCTGTTGTGAGTGTCACGGCGGAGAAGTGCGCCATCATTTCCGGCGGTCGAGACACAACCGCCAGCACCGTCGTAACTGGTCAGGAGACCACCGCCAGAGTCACAGCCCAAGAGGGCCCCACTATCGTCACTGGTCAGGAGACCACCACCAGAGTCACAGCCCAGGAGGGCCCAAGTATCATCACTGGTCAGGAGACCACCGCCAGAGTCACAGCCCAGGAGGGCCCAAGTATCGTCACTGGTCAAGAGACCACCGCCAGAGTCACAGCCCAGGAGGGCCCAAGTATCGTCACTGGTCAGGAGGCCACCACCGGAGTCAGTGCCCAGGAGGGCCTCGGCTGCCACAGCCCCGCAGGGCAATGATGAAACGTCATGCCACACACAAATGTCCAGTGTATAGAACGTCATGCCACACACCAATGTCCTTATCAGAACCGCCATTGCAAAGCACCGCTGAACTGTCCTGAACCGCCATGGCAAAGCACCGCTGAACAGGGCAAAGACCGCCATGGCAAAGCACCGCTGAACTGTCCTGAACCGCTATGGCAAAGCACCGCTGAACAGTCCTGAACCGCCATGGCAAAGCACCGCTGAACAGGGCAAAGACCGCCATGGCTAATCACCGCTGAACAGGGCAAAGACCGCCATGGCAAAGCACCGCTGAACTGTCCAGAACCGCCATGGCAAAGCACCGCTGAACAGGGCAAAGACCGCCATGGCTAAACACCGCTGAACAGGGCAATGCACCGGGTAGGAATGAATGGGCCGCCACATCAGGCATCCTTATCCCATGTGCAGCTGGGACAGTGACAGGACACGACCTTTCACGGGGAGACTCATCCAGTCTGGGCACCAGTCCCCCCCCACTTGGGAGACTTGAGAGACTGTGGCTTTGCACTCCCCAGGATGGCACAGTGGGCAACCCACCCACTTGTGAGACTTGAGAGACTGTAGCTTTGCACTCCCCAGGATGGCACAGTGGGCAAGCCACCCACTGTAGAGACTTGAGAGACTGTGGCTTTGCACTCCCCAGGATGGCACAGTGGGCAACCCACCCACTTGTGAGACTTGAGAGACTGTGGCTTTGCACTCCCCAGGATGGCACAGTGGGCAACCCACCCACTTGGGAGACTTGAGAGACTGTGGCTTTGCACTCCCCAGGATGGCACAGTGGGCAACCCACCCACTTGTGAGACTTGAGAGACTGTGGCTTTGCACTCCCCAGGATGGCACAGTGGGCAAGCCATCCACTGTAGAGACTTGAGAAACTGTGGCTTTGCACTCCCCAGGATGGCACAGTGGGCAACCCACCCACTTGTGAGACTTGAGAGACTGTGGCTTTGCACTCCCCAGGATGGCACAGTGGGCAAGCCACCCACTGTAGAGACTTGAGAGACTGTGGTTTTGCACTCCCCAGGATGGCACAGTGGGCAACCCACCCACTTGTGAGACTTGAGAGACTGTGGCTTTGCACTCCCCAGGATGGCACAGTGGGCAAGCCACCCACTGTAGAGACTTGAGAGACTGTGGATTTGCACTCCCCAGGATGGCACAGTGGGCAACCCACTCACTGTAGAGACTTGAGAGACTGTAGCTTTGCACTCCCCAGGAGGGCATTTATGGGCATGGAGCCCCGTCGTGGATCTGGCTTTGCAGTCATCCGGCTGAGGTGCCCCCCCTTCCCTTCACCCTTAGGTGCCTGTAGTATTTCTATCTGATGCCCCGGCAGTGTTCTCTCCGATTGTGGTCAGGTATCGTTTGTGGGCCTCGCCCATGTACTTTTTGGACTGATGGTGCACGGACATTGTTATGTACATATCTGCACTACTTCTCGTATTGTATATAATTCTGACTGATTTTCAAATATATATCTGTATATTTTTGTATGACATGTATATTGGCACATTACATTGTTTGACCGATTTTCGCTTTGTGTATTCATTCTTCCGGGGGGATTGTGGGTTGTTACTGAGATTTTTGTGAATGCATTGGTGTGTATGTTGTAATATGCGAGGGTGGGGGTGTTTGGTGTGTGTCCCCCTAACTTTTGCCTCCCCCCTCCCCCATGTCGTAGGTGCAGTACTCACCGTTGTCTGCGGCGCCTACGTAGCTGTTGGTCGTAGAAGAGCACAAACACAAGGGCAGGGAGTACTTGGAGTTCCGGGTCCATGGATTCCTCGTTCCTCGTGGGATATGTTAAGGTGAGTGTTTTCCCATAGCAAAAGCTGTTTCCGCCGTGTTTTTATCCACGGTGAATCCGCCCCGGAAAAGGTGGCTGATTGGCGGGTTGTAATACTGTGGGTGGTACATTGTCTTCCGCCTGTCTGTTGGCGGTGACAGCCGCGCTGCTTGTCTGTACCGCCGTGGCGGGCGAAGTGTTAAAGTGGCTGTCTTTGTTGGCGGTTTCCGCCAGGGTCATAATTCCCTTTTTTTGTCCGCCGGCCTGTTTGTGGTATTTCCGCTGCTTTAACACCGTCCGCCAGGGTTGTAATGACCCCCTTAGTCTTCTCAGTGTGGAGAGATTTGCATTTAGGTCACTGGCATAATCTAGAAGATCAGAAAAAAAAAAAAAACAGAGAGGTGAGCAAAAGCCCATTTGTGGTCAGGAAGGGGCAGTTAATTAGGAATACTCACTTACCCATACATTGTTGTTTAGTTCAGGAGTATAGTTAGATCCGACATGTTTGTCAGCAGTGGTTTGCAAGGAGGACAGTGCATTGGTGGTGTTTTCCACATGGGCTGGTCAAAATGCAGGAAGTGTAGTCAAGAGATCTGTGTTAAAGATGGCGAAGTAAACATTTTGTCTGAATGGCTGAGACTATGGGAAACATTATGGATGTAAAATGAGTTGAGACTGATTAGAGACAATTTGTACAGAAAGAAAAAATGGATACCTCTTCAAAGACATTTGTGAGAAGCTATTACATTTGGCACTCAATGAAATGTTACCACAGCGGAATGAGAGAACAATACTTATGGCCTGGGTTAGATTACCAAGTGGAGAGAAAAGTAGCAAAATGTTTGTTGTGGGCAGGAAGCCACAAATTAATTATGGAGAAAAACCATCATAGTACCTGTCGGAGGGTCTGACAGGCCATGGGTTCTGTTGACTAGAGATACAATTCGCCCAATGGAAGATATAAACTTGAAGCCTTATTTTTGATAGTTTACTATGGATTATTACTCGAACGAATAGTAGCAAGAGTTCTAAATTCTGCGACTACTAAAGCTTTGGTAGAATTTCTGAGGGAAGTCTCCCTAGAGGAGGGAGTGTCACAAATACATGTGATTGATACTCAAAAGTTGAAGGTTAGACCTCTAAATCTCAGACACAAGCCTAATGGGTTACTTAAACACATGCACGGATGATAGGAAGGAGCATGGACCCAGGCCTGCTGCACCTCTCCTTCCACTCCTAGGCCCCCAGTGTAGTGTATTTTGTACTTGGCCTACGGTTTCATTAATGTACATACACTTTCATAAAACTCTTTCACAAGTTTAATCAATTTATGTGTGACATCCCGCTATAGCAATTTCTATCATAGTGCACAAAGTCCAGTGCATCGATATGGTGATCAACAAAATGTTCATGCTTTCACAAGGCAGCAGTTGAGAGTAGGGTGTTCTTGTAAAAACATTTCTCTCGTACTGTTCAGAAACATGAATGCATTTATCGGCTACTGTGTCCACAGGAAATTTCCCTTGCTCACTGCCCCTTCACCCTTTTCCTTAACTTTTGCTGTTACCTCTATCCGATATTCTGTCCTCTGTTTTTACCATTGCAGCAGAACTAGAAAATAAACCACAGTGACCCTTATCAGTTTAGTTTTTCCTATTTTGTTAAATCCTCTTTATGAATGCACATTACAAAGATGGTGACTCCAATAATGAAATAGATTTATTTTGTAAACAGGATCAAATGCCATCAAAACCTGGAATGTGTTTCCAACTGATTGTCAAAACCTTCATAATATAATCTTGTCAAGCTATGGCCAAGTATGTAGAATACCTGGCCTCCCTAAGTCTCTCTGAAGGTATGGAGAACTCTAATAGCTCACCAGAAGAAGGAGGGGAAAAGAGGGAATGAAAAGAGAAAGCTCTGGAGTGCTTGCTGGATTTCCACGTTGTCAAAAATACCCATCATGAACTGTTGTCACTTAGCGCCTGGTGTGCAGACTGGAGAGTGATCTGCATAAATAAGGTATAGGCAAAAAGTCAGTTCAAAATAAGAGCTGGTGCAGAGAAGAGTTAGCCACTATAAGAGTGAGTAGCTAGCCTGATCCAGAGCAGTCGTGGCTGTAGTGAAACCAAATATCATCCAGTATACCAGTGCATAACTCCATGATGCCAAGGAAAATATGTCTCCACAACAGCAACATATGAGTGGAAGGATAGACAACATATATACAAAACAAGGTAACAAACTTTGAAGGTAAAAAGGGAGAGACCTAACCCGATGGGGAATAAGGAAGTTGGAAAACAACAAAGGTGACAGAATGCAAGGTCTGGTACACAAACTGAGTGAAAGCAGAAACGCAATACAATCATGAAATGTTGCCAGCAAGACTCAAGGAGACGTTTGTGCAATGCATTTAATTACTGATTCTGCTACTCTTTACCCCAATGTGAACAATTGATGCAGGAAGTTCCTACCTGTGATTATTAACGGGCTAATGTTTCTTAAAAGCCACTGCCCTGTGTGCCCCAGTATCTCATCCTTTCCATGTTTGAATTGTGTGGTTCTATGACTGAAGTGAGGAGTGGGGTGTGCTGCTGTGACTGCATACCATAGGTGTTAACAGGTCTTATCATGCTTGGGTTTCACTCTGCCCCACCTCCCAGCTCACTCTTGACCTGAAATCCTGACAAATCTTCACCTACTGGATTCTAAATTCTATATTCCAATCACCATTTTCAATACATTTCAACAAGAAAAAACACAGGACTAAAACCCACAATATGTATTGAGACATGCAGTTTTCCAATTCCATATTTTTGGATTTGTTGGAAGTGATTCTATTTTATTGCCATCTTGTGAAACTGGGATTTGATATTGAATCTTTGATGATTTTCCCATGTGTGTGCACTTTCATAAATGTATTTTCATAATACCTTTTAGATATTTTGGATCCTCTAATGTTTTATTCTCATAACTGTTTTTCTATCAAATCACATAGTACTAAATAGAATATCTTACTCATTAGACAAGAGCGGCCAAACTAGATAAAATAGTGGAAAGAACAAACTGCTATAGTATTTGAACAACAGCAGAGTGTTCCTTACACGCCCAATCTTTCTATGCATTGGACCTGTCCACTGAAAATTAGGTGAGCTCATGTTATGGCATTCTGTGCGTATCAGTGAATTTAGACTGAAGGGGAAATAATGGTTCCTATGGGCTCCTGTTGGCAGCAGTGATTGGTGTATCAAAATGGAATCATCTTGTGTTTTAAGACTCACTTCAGACATGAGTCAGATAGTGAATTCATCAATTGTGGCCTTGTTGGTTCTTTAGTACCTTGCAGAATGTGCAAATCCTGAGAAGAACCTCATGCTGACTATTTAGGTTGCTAAGCTAACCTGCTTGATTTCTTTTAGAAGTTTATCAGATGTTAGAAGTCCCAATTTTTCGGATGCATTTACCAATCTCACTAGGGATTTCATTTCCCACCACAAAAAACACCTCCTTTGAGTATTCCTTATACCTCAGATAGAGGGCAACTTAAGTTAAACGTGATGTAGTGCTTACCTGGTTGTATGCCAAAATATCATGTACAAAAAAAGAATCTGATATAAATGTGTTATGGCCTAAATATCATTTATAAAAATGACACCCAACTGGGTCCAGACTTCCTATTATTACCTCCTATGGGGCAATATTTTTAAAATATATTTTGTACAGCACATTTTTGTCAGACAATATTTAATCCATGATATTTTGGTACCACACACCTAGATAAAACACAAAATTACAATAAGTAAAGTAAGACAGGTGAAGGCTGATCAAATTTGAATTCCTTTTGTAATGCCTTTTCATACATTAGTATCACTGAATTATCTAAGAAGTGGTGCAAGAAACTAAACTGACGTAGATGCTCACATAAAAAAAAAAAAATAATCATTCTGCTTTGGGAACTATGGCTTTCAAGGATTCCAGTGACTGCTCCTTCCAGACATGTTGTGTTCTGTGCTTTAAAGACTTAGGGCCTCATTGTGAGTTTGGCGGTGTAGACCCCCAAATTATGAATATGGCGGTATTCGCAACAGAATACAGTCAAAGCACGACCGACACCGCCACTGCAGTCAGACCACAACGGACAATGGAAGGCACCTGCAGGGTGGTGGAGACCATGTTCCGTTGGACAGATTACGAAGTAGCACACCGTCACAGTTTCCGCCGCGGTCGCACCACCATGGAAACCCAGACGGAAACAAACTGCATAAAAGGAGACACTCACCTTCAGGAAGCCATACTCGCCTAGAGCTGCCAAGGAACCAGAACTAGACATCATTCCGCAGCTCCTGCTCGCCCAAAGACTTTGGAATCTTCTCAGTCGCCGCCGACAGCAATCATAAGTACACACACTTACATTTTACTGTTGTATATTGTCAATGTTTGGGCACACACACCATACCATCGGGAAGGGTGTGCGAGGGCGACACTCACATGCAACTTCACACTGACGCACACTCACATACAGCCACACACACAACCGCACATAAACAGTACACAGTACACACACTACAGCCAAGAGACACGCACACGTCATATACAACTCATGGAAAAACAGCACAGGCCCAGCCACACACATTACCACACAACACTACAACACATCACAACACCGCAACCACACCATTGTCAATATGTTGGCAAACACTTACAAAATAAACTACCCAGTGAGACATCACACATACAACACAACCTACAACCAACAGGGAATGAACACATAATCACACAACCATACAACTTACCAATCAACATACACCTCACACAAAGCACATTGTTTTTTATCATACCATGCACTAAACACGCACATGCACACAATCAAAGCACACAAAGCCACACAACACAGCAACAAACACATGTCAACACAAACACCACTGAATACCATGACAACAACATGTTTCAAACAGACACATGCCCATCACACAACACACACCCTATCACTGTGGGACAAAACCACTGCACACAACCACCCATACTGCCCAAACAATACAGGTAGCACAGGTACCACACACACAAAAACTGACACACAACCAATATCAACCAGGAACAACTCTACCCTAGGAAAAGAATGCATGACAAGGATGTAACCTCAAAACCAACAACTGGTTTGTTAGAATATATTTAGAAATGAGCAAAGTAAAAGTCAAAGGCCATAGGCCAGTCCATAGGTTAAAGTCATTGTCCACACAGTGCACATATGGGTGCCCCGAACTTGACTCCGAACTGCCATGTAACCTCCACAGTTAAGGGCATCAAGGGGGTAGGTAGGCACCTCAGTGATTATCTGGGGGAAGAGTAGGGAGTTGGGCTTAGGCTTGGGAGGGGGCCTTTGGGATTTGGCTTGGAAGTAGGGTTGGGTTTAGGTTTAGGGAGGGTTGGCTTTTCTTGGGAGGGGTAGACTTCTTGACAGGGGTTGGGGCATGGGTACTTGCAGTGGGGGTAGAGGAGGCCTTGGAGGTGGAAGGGGTGGACTTGGTGGGGGAAACTGAATGTTTAGGGATCTCACGGGGGAGTAGGGAAAAGGGCAAACCTCGAAAGGAAAGCTTTTTTTAGACACACAGGACGGTCATAGCAAAAGGGTTTGGGTGTGGAGGGAGAGGGAGTGGTTGTCTGAGGTGTTGGTCTGCATGTTTGTGAGAGGTATGCTTGTGTGTGCTCAGTGTCTGTTGGGTGGGTGAGTGAGGTGTTTATGTGTCCTGGGATGAGGGGTGGAGATGCAGAGGGTTTCTGTTGCGGGTGGGTGACTGTGTTAGGGTGGTGACTGCAGGTATGGTGGATGTGCTGCATGTAGAAGTGTCAGTGGTTGTGGTGTCTGCAGGTGAGGTGACTGGGGTGGATGTCTGAGGGTCTCCTGTGATGCTGTCTGTGGGTAGGATAGGTGTAGTGGCTGGATCAGTGAATGTTGGTGTGTTGTCTGCAGGTGTGTCAGGTGTGCTGTCTGTGATGCTGGGGGTGGAGGGGGTTTCAGAGAAGGTTGTGACTGTTGCTGTGTGTACATCTGAATGTTGCTTGTGTGCATGCCGGTGGTGTGTCTTGTGGTGCTTATGTTTGTCTGAGCTACCCTTGAATGCTGAGGTGGATGCATGCCTGTCTGTTTGTGTGATTTGGCTGGGTCTGGGAAGAGGGGTTTGGGATTGGGAAGAGGAAGGTGGCGGTGGGACGGTAGACAAAGGGTGATTGGCTGTCGTCAGTGTGGAGGCCACAGCCTGAAAGAATCTCTGTAGACAGGCCAGTGCACCATAAATGCCCTCCGGGAACACATTACTGTGTTGGATTTGAGTTGCCAGTGGGTGGATGGCATTCACAATGGTCGATTGACCCACAGAAATGGACCTCAGGAGGTCAATAGCCTCCTCACTGAGGGCAGCAGTGCTAACTGGGGCTGGGGCAGAGGTACCTGCGGCAAAGGAGAAGCCCACCCTCTTGGGTGAGTGGGCACGGCGAACTAGGTGGGGAGCTACAGGGAGGGTGGTGGTAGAAAGGGGGTGGTGGACAGACATGGTGCTGGACTGCTCCCAGATGGGTCCACACTGCCAGTGAGGGTCCCCTGGAGGAGGATTCTGAAGATGCTGAACTGGATCCTGTCTCCCCTGTGACACTCCTCTCACCCTCCAGGCCACTGGTCCCTCGGTGTCAGCGTTCTCATGACTGGAGGTCCCGTGGCCAGCAACTTCCGCACTCGCCTGTGCCCCATCTCCTTCGCCTGCCAATACTAGATAACGGAGAGGGAGGTAAGGTAATCACATTCTTTTCATACACTTACATCAACCTATACACATCAAGACCATTACATCTAGGCATACTACACCTCCAGGTAGAACCAGGTTGGTGCCAACATCATGGCACAACAACATACAGTTCACACCCCTATGTAACAACTATGTCACACACCACATCAGCCACCTATCTCACAACAACAATACCATCCTATCAGTACAACTGTGACACTAACCAGTCCATCACAAGCTGACTTGGCAACATGGTTATGGGTCCCAATCCACAGCAATATAGTAAAACAACAACCAAGTTATGGGAAATAGTGGTAACACTGGTTTCCGCATAACACAGACACCACATCTACACATACCCATAACATGACCTAATGTAATGTTCCAGGAAAGGAACCACATCAAATGCTAATCACAAGACAGCATGTTGCATACAAGCAAATAAAGTTCATTTCACAGTGTTCACAAACTTCACAATTGAAATTGCTCACATGCACCTACTCTATTTGGCATATCCAAATTTGGAGTATGATAGAGTCTAAATCCGTCACCAACACATGTACCAATACTGTTGTACAAAAAGATTATACAGACTTTGTGGACCTACTCATCTTAGTCATTCTCCACCTGAAAACAAAATCATGTACACTTATAGGGTCCTACTTAGCCCACAGGGTTTACCCACAGACAACCACAGGTATCGTACCAACACCTTATATACAATGGACACCTGTCATGTGCATACAGACCACATACAGTTCAACTAAGCATGATGAGTGGAAACATCAGTGGCCCATTATTTCAGTTGCAACATCACTATCCACACTTCAGACATGAGACAAATCTTACATTTGCATATGAAAATTACAATGCCATAAACCACTTTTGAGGTTACCATGATAGAGACATCCCCCTTGAGGCAAGCCAAATGACTGACTACATATACCGTTCCACCAACATGTGAAGGTGAACTACCAGACATGCAACACAATTAAGTCAGTACAAACAATAGGATTCCATGCAAAAATACTTCAAACATATCCACAATTGCAAAAGTAAGTATGTTTAAGTTGCATCACAATTTTGACATATGGCAGAACCTAACAATGTACACATGATGTTGGCAAAAACGAGTGTGGATTGTACTTTTACTAAAATGTAGTGGCCTATTTAGCATGCCCAAACACATTGAAATAGGAATTTGCTGTGTAGCCACTTACCATCCAAAGAACATGCATATGGCACTAATATTCTGAGCACTTATATCAATTACTTGGGTTGCACTAGGAGTCTAGTTATACCACCATGGTTTCCAACATGCAGGATGTCCATTCTGATGGAACATTATAGGTGCCAATTTATAGTTTTCACTTACCAATGTGGACATCCCCTAAGAGGTCGAAGTAAGTATAGCAAGTGTGGCATATGAAATGTCAGATTGAGATCACAGCCTCACAATAGGTAGACACTTGTTTGAAACCCCAGGAATAGTAGGACTGTTTTCAACTTGCCAGACTCTATGTTGCACATAGAGATGGATCAGGGTTCATTGGAATGGACAAAGGGCAAAGACCAGGACAACTTACCATCAAGATATTGGGGGTATGGATCTATAGGTGGCCAGGATCAACCAGTAGGGTGGAAAGAGCAGTATAGTAGTACACATATGACACAGTCACATGTGCATCATAATTTGCTACTGTACAGAAGGAATGCTATAGGTGAGTAATATGTCCCTAAAAACAGTACCATGTGCACACCTGTGTACCAATGTTGATGACTGAACATCTAGGTGTTCCTAGGAGACATTTTACCTTTTGCACTTACCACATTGTCACAGCTTAGAGTCTTTCACAATATACACTGATCTGGCAGAGGGATGTAAATGAGTGTAGTCAGTACTTACCCCCTTGTGGCTGTTGTGCTGCTCTCAAACGTCCATCCAACTCAGGGTAGGCCACCGCCAATATGCTGGCCATTAGGGGGGTCAAGATCCAACAGACACCCCTTCCTCCTTGGGGGGACATCCCCAGCTGGGCCTCTGCGGTCTTCCGGGCCCATCGTCTCATGTCCTCCCACCTCTACCCACAGTGGGTGCTCCACTGGCTGTGGACCCCCAGGGTCCACAATTTCTTGGCGATGGCATGCCAGATCCCCTTTTTCTGATTGGCATTGACTTGCATCGATGACACAGAGAAGAGGAGAAATTCATGTCCACATGCTCCATCCCAAAACAAGTAGGGTGAAAAATCAAGTTAGTGAAAGTAGTCAAACATACCATTCCTCACACTTCAAACTCTTTCTCAAGTTACCATCTGCAGTCATCCATATGTGAAGTGGAGTCAGGTATACAACATGCCTAACTAGAATCAGGTTTTGGCTAGAATTATATGGACCAGACCACAAGAATGTCCTTTAAATGGTATATCACAACAACTATTTGTCACACCAACATTAATGGTAATGCTGCAATGTATATTTGTGGATCAGGGTACATACATCACTCACCACCTACTATGTATCAGGGGTGATATTCTTCCTATGCACATGTGCACATGTCCATCTAACCACACATGATAGCTCAATCCTTCACTCCTGCACATTTCATCTACATCATCATACACTCTACCTTTCACCTATTGGTATTGCATGGGAATCACGTGCTCCTCTGGTGCACCCTATAGTTGTTCATACAGGGGTAGGACCTCCAGCTCTTCTGGACTAAAGGCAGGAGCTCTGTCACCTGCAGGACATTGCATGATTGCTTCTGGAGGCAGTACACAGCAGCTCAGATCGTGGAGGTCTTGCTGTCAGCTGTGCCAGGAGTCAAGTGAGGGATTGTGCAGAAGATGGCAGTCACGTCCTCCACGTACAGGGCGTCAACACCGGCGAATGTCACCATTGGCCTCAGTCCGCCAAAGGCTGCAATGTGTTCCATTGCCAATGTCCACTGCAGTTGTAACCGCCATGATGGCATCTGCCTGCAGAGTCAGGTCACATCCCGATGCCCTGTACAGTAGGTCATGCAACTGCCATTTTAAGGCCCATATGTGTACAATGAAGTAATGAAAGGTTTGTCATTTACTAAAAACTCATATCTATGATAATGTGTTGAGTGCTGGCTTTCTGTTTACAAGTATCAATGTGCATGTCATTAGTAGAAGAAGTGAAAATTAGGTAATTTGGGTTATGCACATGAAACAGTGTTGTCACCATACTAATGACAATCTAAAGACAGTATAGGTGCAACAAATATGTGTTACATGTAAACTAGGTTGATGTAACTTTTACTTTCAGTGACATATATCTCAATTCTTAAGAAAATGCAAGGGTTTAGGGGATCTGAATACAGTACACTTGCATATTTTGCCTAGCTATGTGCTGAATACCACATATTCACTGTTTCAAGAGATTTGATTTAGAAATATGTGTGACATTGGTGTGATCATACTTATGATGTATACATTGAGTCATTCACATACATTCTGGTGTTGTCCCACATAGTTACCCTGGCCTGAGGAGAGCAAGATAACCTCCAGTGTACCATTCACTAGCAGATCTGCAGACCATGGAGGAGTGACATGTAATTCAAATATATCACCTGGATAGGCATACAATTAGGGATCTATGTCATCGGTTGGAGCCAGATCTGATCCCTGCAATTTGCAATCCCAATAGCATACCTCCCATCATTCAAGTCATGTCAGTGCTGCATATCCTGGCCACTGGGTAATTTCAGAATACAGTGGCCCTAACTGCAGGGATGTCTCAGCCGATGTTCTGTCTGGTTTTGAAGGCTGTACTGTCTGCATTATTTAAAACATCTGGACAGCTACATCAGATTTCCCCAATGTCAGAATTTTGCCAATGTGAAGGCAGATTTCTATGCTTTGGGACACATTACACATGTGGTTGAAGCATAGATGGCACCCATGTAGCCTTGGTCACCCCAAGTGCTAAAGAACAGGTATGTAGGAACAGGAAAATCTTCAATTTCATAAACGTTCAAGTGGTCTGTTTGGCTGACGTATACATTTCACAAGTTTGTACAAGGTATCCTGGATCAGTCCATAATTCCTTCATCATGCAGATCAGCAATATCCCACTGCTGATGACACGACTATACACAGAGAGGGCCTCGCTGGTTGGTAAGTCATATATGTCATGTGTGTCTGTACCTTTTTTACCTGCTACCATATATGTGGATGTCCAAGATTAAAGTTTATATTGGTGTCACTATACCTTACAGGGGAGTCTGGCTCCCCAAACCATCCTTTCTTATTTAAACCAGTGAAGTACCCAACCATGCCGGGGGAAGTCTGCTTCAATGAGGCCCATGGAAGGGCAAGGCGTGCAATGGAGTGGACTTTTTCGGCTCCTAAAGGCAAGATTTGACAGCATAGACAGGTCTGGAGGAGCCCTCTTCTACTCACCCTGAGTGGTATGTCAGATAATTGTTGCCTGCTGCATGCTCCACAACCTTGTTCTGAGACATCAGATACTATTCATACGAGATGAGGGGGAGCTAGCAGATCCTGTGAGTGGAAATGCAGATTTGCCAAGTGAAGATGAGCATGATGAGGATGAAGCTGGAGACATCAGGGCAGAAGCCATCAATCAGTACTTCAACTTACTCAAGGTATGTGATGTGATGTTGCAATACAGATTCCATAAGGTATTATTTAGGTTATGCATGCAATATAATGTTCTATTTGCCACCATCAGTAAGGTCTTAATTGGCTCCAAAGCCCATTACTCAGATATGCATGCAGATTATTACTTGGAGTTGTATACAGAACTGTTATTTATATAGTCTATGGTTTTGAAAATGTATAACCAAAGTCACATTTGTAGTTATGTATTGAGAATGTGATGTATGTGTTCCACTCTGGCCTATACATAATCTTTGTCAATCACAGGTTTGCAGATTGGCTGTTTGGATCATCCTCATTTGGCAATCTCAGACAATGTCACAGGCAGATGGGGATTGCAAACTGACATGAGAAGTGGACATGGATTAAACCAGGTACTTTTTAGCATGTGACTTGTGGTGTGTGTGTTCTATCCCCAGACTGTCAGGACAGTGGGATGGAACTATCCTTTTCCACAAAATACCTGTTTGGTATTGGAGGTGGCTCAAATGGTGGCATGCATGTGTCCATTTATATCTAACACATGCCACAATGTTGTATCCAGATCCTCTACCATCATTGTGGTTTGTGTTAAATGTGAACTAAAGTGTGCATAGCTGTCAGTGTTGTTCCTCATTGCAGACCAATGTGCATGTCTCTGAAGACTAACATAAGTGAGTGGCAAGCCTACTGATACCTGACCATGGTAAGTGGAAGGTTCCATGACTGGGGAGATTAGTACTGACCTCTGTCTATGTCATGGAGTATGGTCATTCGAAAGGTAAGGTATGGGTATGCGATAAGGCTTTAGCTCATGATACATTGAGCCAATCTGTCTGCCTCCTGGGATGTTGCAAGACTGACATGTCCCTAAATTCTGAATTCTGTCAGTTGGTAGTGAATGGCAATTAAGCTGAAACACTGAAATCCACAGCAATACTTCACTATGTGCTGATTGCCATTCTCCAAACAAATATGTGGAGATGTAGAATACTGGTGATTTGTGTCATGTCTATGTTACAATGCCAAAGCAATATGTATCCTCGTTATTCAGTACATGTTTGATGAGCATAACAAAGGTTTAACATTTGAGAGGAACATTTTGCTACAATAGTTGTCACATTACAGTTGTATATGGCTGATACATCACACTTACACAGGATCTGTGGTTAAGTTGTATTTATTGAGGAGTGCACAACAAAAGTGATTTGAAACAGAAATAAAACAAAGTTAACAGTGAAGGGTTCAGTCATGGTGGAAGAAATCATCTAGGTAGCAACTACACCAATTGGAAACACTAGTCCAATGTCCTTGCACCATAGGAAAATGTAGTTAGTTTTCAGAAAATCAACAGGGTGTATCAGTGACACACAAGGGGAATTAATCAGGAGAGATTCACTTCCTGGCAGTGGATTTAGCATCTGCTCCTCCTGGATGTCTGGGTGAGCGTCCACGTTTGCGGAGGGTTCTCGTGCTACAGAGAGTGAG
The DNA here is from genome assembly GCF_031143425.1 of Pleurodeles waltl. NCBI lineage: Eukaryota > Metazoa > Chordata > Amphibia > Caudata > Salamandridae > Pleurodeles > Pleurodeles waltl. The sequence goes on along the minus strand of NC_090436.1, from coordinate 793,218,528 downwards.
GTGTCTGAGGCATCCCCTTCCCCTGGCAAGGCTTCCATTCCACTAGCAGCCACAGATGTAGAAGGGCCTGATGTCTCATTGCTAGTGGAAGAGGCCTGATGTTGGGTGCAAACTGGGCTTGGGTGGAGTTCATGGAGTCCGACTCTGTTGAATTCTGCAGAGTTAAAAAAAAACTCAGTGGAATTCCTGAGTCTCAGAAGCGCTCAGCCGGGTCAGGCCCGGTCACCCAGGCCCCACCCTGCTTAGCGCTTCTGAGATCGGGCACATTCCGGAGAGGGCCTTGGCAGTGGAAACTGCTGTTTCAGGCCTCTTGTTCACCGACCTGTCCTGTGTGCACTGCACATGGGACAGGCCGGTGCACAAGAGGCCTCAAACTGGGCTGTAGGTAGAGAAAGCTGCCACTTCAGTCTTTCTTTGTGCACCAGTGTGCACAAACAATGACAAAAAAAGAGAAGAGGACTTACTTGGGTCTTCCTGGGGATCCTCCTCATCATCCCACGACAAGTCTCAAGGGCCGCCTCCCTCTGTGCTTCAGTGCGCACTGCAGCCCAGTTATGGGCTGCACAGCACAAGGGCAGACTGTCTGTGCTTCCCTGTGCAGTCCATACTGGGCTGCAGAACGCTCTGGGTGAGCTCTGCTCTGCTGGAGGGACTAACTGAGTTTTTTGGACAACTCCGCACTCCAAGCGGAGTGCAGAGTTCCCAAAACTCTGTTAGCTCTGCCAGGGGAGCGGAGCACCCCACACACCCCTAGCGCAAACCCTACTCCTGGTAGTGTTCATGTCCCTCACTCAGCACCCCAGAAATGAAGCCAGGGTGGCATTTTGGGCCTGCCACTGCTGCATGGCTTCCAGGTGGTTGTTCCTCTACAGCTGTTGGATTCTCCCCCATCATGGTCAGTACCTAGCCCATCATGCCTTCGAAATTTTGGTAGGCTCCCAAGATTGGGATATGGTCTCCTGGTCATTTGTGTCCCTTGGAACCTCCATCTGCTGGCCCACATCATCCCTCCCACGCACCCTACCCCCATGTACCTGTGCCTACTCCCACTGGTGGCAGGACCATCATTGTCAGGGGTGACATGAGGAGACTGTATACTGGGGGGCACACAATGGAAGAGACTGTCCTTGGGACACAGGTTTGTGGGTGAATGATTGCCTGTGATGTAGTTGCAACAGGGCAGGGAGGAGTCGTTTTGGGCAGGGTAAGGCTGACAGTTGTTAAATGACTAGGGGCCTCATTCTGACCCTGGCGGACGGCGGAGGCCGTCCGCCAGGGTACCGCCGCTGAATGACCGCACCGCGGTCAAAAGACCGCGGCGGCCATTCAGACATTTCCTCAGGGCCGGCGGGCGCTCTCCAAAAGAGCGCCCGCCGGCCCAGAGGAAATGCCCCTGCAACGAGGACGCCGGCTCAGAATTGAGCCGGCGTAGTTGCAGGGGTGCGACGGGTGCAGTTGCACCCGTCGCGTATTTCAGTGTCTGCTTAGCAGACACTGAAATACTTTTCGGGGCCCTCTTACGGGGGCCCCTGCCGTGCCCATGCCATTGGCATGGGCACGGCAGGGGCCCCCAGGGGCCCCGCAGCACCCCCTACCGCCATCCTGTTCCTGGCGGGCGAACCGCCAGGAACAGGATGGCGGTAGGGGGTGTCAGAATTCCCCATGGCGGCGCAGCAAGCTGCGCCGCCATGGGGGATTCTAAGGGCAGCGGTAAACCGGCGGGAGACCGCCGGTTTGCCTCTTCTGACCGCGGCCGAACCGCCGCGGTCAGAATGCCCTGCGGGGCACCGCCGGCCTGTCGGCGGTGCTCCCGCCGACCCTGGCCCCGGCGGTCTTAGACCGCCGGGGTCAGAATGACCCCCTAGGTGTCCCTGACGGGCCAGCTTCGTCCTCAGTGTCCAAACCTCCAGGGGTGTTTCCCTCACTGGGGCCTTCATCCGGTGGGGTAGTGTCAGCCTCTAGGGTCCTCTCCAGGTTGGGAATGGCAAGGTATTCTCTGCAACACACAGTTGCTGTAAGTGATGCAATAAGTTATGTGTAAATTAGACAACTAAACATGGTATGTTAGGTGCACACACTGCCTTTACATGATCCCCTGAAATGACAATGACAGCTGCTACTAAATCAGGGTTAGTGCAGTGTGGGACACAGAGATTTGCAATTGCATCCAGCATGCTCCAAGCTCTTGAAGTATGTTGGTGTTTAGATGGCTACTGATATCTTGTCTGAGTAAAGACATGGCAATTTACATTTCTCTCCTAGTAAGTTGTATGGCATCATTGAGTCAACGAAAAGCTGAACAATGCACAATGGTGACAGAGCTGGAACACAATATAGGAGTTACAATTTGACCTGGGTCTCTGTCTGGATTTACTGCAAGGGCATCCATTTTGCCATTTAGTTGTCCCCCCAGGTGAGTATATGGCATTATTAGGAAGCTTTTCTCAGAGGCCAGTTTGGTATCGGTCACAGCTGTAGCTGTGATTTGCTTGTAAAGGTACTGGCAGTGGGCTATTGCATAGCTGTCATTGCCATGGCCTGTTAAATGGTGAACCATTCAGAATGGGTTACTTTGATTGTTAGTTTCACATGCAAAACATTTCAAATTTAGTGCACTGTTCTGGTTTTCTTAATGGTGGAACAGTGCCTTCTTGGAGATGTAGTGCTGTCAGTTCCCAGTACTTCCCATGCCCTTCCCAAACACAGGTGAGTGGCCCAAGGTGAGCTTACTTGACATGTGGCATGGAAGAGAGGGACGTTTGGAGATTTGGACAGAGAGGTAGTGGATGGGTGGTCATTGGGGTGGGGAAAAGTGAGCATGCAAGACAAAACTGTTGGGTAACATGAATTTTGTTGTTACTTACTCAACTCCACTCCCCCAGGTATTCCTGTCAGGCCCCCAGGATGCAGTATGTTTAAGACCTTCTCTTCCCATGATGTGAAAGTAGGGGGAGGAGGTGGGGCCCCACTTCCAGTCTTGAGGACTACCTGCTGGAGCCTGGATGCCATGGAACACACCTTCCCCTTGAGGTCATTCCACCTCTTCCTTATGTTCTCCCTTGTGCCTGGGTAACTACCTACAGCATTCACCCTGTTGACTATCCTTCACTTCGCCTCCATTTTCCTGGCTATTGATGTTTGCTCAACTTGTGATTAGAATACATATGGCTCTACCCTGGCAATTCCATCCAACATGACCCTCAACTCATCAACAGTAAAACGTGGATGTCTTTGTGGGGACATGGTAGTGGTGGTAAAGAATGTGAGGTAGTGAAAAAAGGATGAAAATTATTTTAGTGATGAGGTGTGGGTGTTGTGATGTGAGTGGGTGATGGTTGTTGTGTATTGTGTGTGGTAGTAAATTTGGTGTTGTGTATGTTGTGCAGGTGTGGGATGTGTGCATAATGAAATGTGTATGGGTGCCTATTCTTGCTTTTTGTATCTCTCTAAAAAGTTGCTTGTATGTGGGTATGAGTGGCGTTCTGCTTGCAAAGGATTGTGGGTTGTGTAGGGGTGTGTTTTATAGTGCAGTGTGTAGGTGTGCCATATGTGTGAATGTGTGTCAGGTGTGGGGTATTCAAATTATTTAATATGGTGTAGTGTTCTGAGTGATGTGATTTCAGAACTCCGCAGTTCCACTGCCAATGGTTTTTCTCCATGGAAGAACCACTCTTGTGATTTGTGGATAATGACTTGATTGGATGATTTTTACGGCAGTTGGATGACCACCAACATGGCAGCCTTTTGGCGGCCACCACCTCGGCGGTCTTACTGTCAGACCACCAAAGTCGTAATGAAGCCCTTAATTGTTACAACTTAAGGCAAAAACTGGTTGGTGGGCAAGTTTTTCCAAGACTGTGATGAACACGTATTTCAAAGTGTTCCTAGGCAATTTGGAACATAGTAACTACAAAGTCTGAAAATCAGATTTTTCTTAAATAATCAGTGGTATGTATGAACGTGAAATGTTCCTTTATCGACCACGCCCAACAGCAGAATTCAAATCAGAACGAAGAATTGAGGGAATTCTTCTTCAACCAAGTACCCAATATTTTTTTTAACTGTCTCTTTTTCACTCTCTTAGAAAGCACAGCTGTTCAGAATTTTCGAAGGTCTAATGACCGACAGATCTTAAAATCCGTTATTTAAGAATGCTTCTAGGAACTTCTCTGTCACCCGACAACACGACCTCAGCACTGCGAACTTGTCCAAAAGAAAAATGTACACAATCACAAAACACTCGGTTCGTTTTTAAATCTGAAATGAAAAAAAAAAGTCCCGTCAGAAAAGCGAATTAATTATTCCATATCAAATATATTACTACATAAACGGGAATCACCTTGGTGCATGCAACTTTACTAACAATTTATCACCCATCTAAAATTCTGGTTCCTGGTAGGATTTCCGAGTGAGATATACATCTGCATCGTTAAGAAAATCTAGGTTTTCTGTTCTTTGGATTTTCTGACGACTGAAACTGGCCCCACCCGTACTGAGCCCTAGGTTAGCTGATGTTCAGCCTACTCTTTCAATAGCAGGTTAAGGTGTGAATTTCTTTCAAGGTATCGAGCTGGGTACTTTAACACACCAGATTACAACGAGCTGGAGGATTCACAAGCTTTGTTTGCGTTTCCACCGTTGTTATTGCTATGTGTGAAAGATATCCAATTGAAAGTGCAGTGAGCCTGACAAACAGATGTGGCAGGGCCTCGATTTTCTACTTTTAAAACAGAGCTTGTTTACCCATTTTTCTCACGCATGAGCAAAGTGGTGAGTGTAACATTCACGCTGCGGTTCAGCCAAGGTAAAGTACTTATGTTACCACCCGCAGACACGATTACATTGACCTATTTTGAAAATTCTGTGTTCAACTTCTTTCATTGATCTGTGGTGGTCATAACAAAGCGTTGATGTGTTTTTTTTTAATGTGTTGGATCTTTAAGTTCCACGCACTTGCTTCCTTGCACACTTTCTAAGTTCATTTTGTATTTGTGTTTCAGGAGAGCCTGGTTTATATTCATAGGTTGTGGGTCATCCTTGCACTTGTGATGGCTTACTGCACTTTTGCCCCTGGTGACATGGAACCCTTCCTTTCTCTTATTAAAAGGGTGGATGGTATTGAAGCATAGGGTGCCCCTATAGTGCGCTCTTGCACAGGTGTGCAGGATATTGGAAGAATATGGTTTTGGGCAGGGCTTTACCTGGGATGAAAAAACTGGGGGGTCTCACAAATGGGCGTGGCTGATGTTATTGAGGGCGTGGCTTAAAAACACATAAGCTAAAAATCTGCAATTAGATAGTGTGCCACCCGATTTGTGTTTTGCTGCTTCCTTCTGCCATTGCATCCAAATGCTTAATACAACAAGCAACATTACCCCTACATCATGCCAGGACTATTGGCGTTGTCAATGGATGTTAGTTGCATAAGATAAATAGGCAATAACAGTGGCTTCATTGCATGTAATATTGAAAATGCTTCAGTTCTGAAATGATGACACTGTTAAAGAAGTGACGACTCTCTTAAATTACATCAAAGGCAGTGAAGAGTGGGAGTTAAGATTTTTTTCATCCTGAGGTTGAGGGCAAAAATGGAGAGCCTGACAGGACACCGTCACAGCACCTGCGGTTTAGAACTGCCAGTGCTCAACACCAGCAGGACTCGGCACACTTGAAACCCTGGTGTTGGGGAAATGTGCTGGAAGTGTGAAGCTTGGTTTGGTGATCTGCGGTGTTTGCACCTGGAGCCTTCGCATCAAGAGGGATGATGGTGTACAGTGAGACCACTGGTAAGATAACGATAAGGGTTAGACTGCCAATCTTTGTCTTGGGACCTTTGGAAGCTAACCTTAGCATTATGATGGTTGGGCCATTTAAGAAAAATGACTACCTCAATCTATCCGGGTTTATCTGCATACTGCTCTCCCACGCAATTGCTTCCTTTTTCAGTGCTATGTAGGTCAGTAAGGCGCTTAGGCCCATTAGTTGCAGCTCCTCGTGTTTGCTCCATTGATCAAACAGTTATAGGCTACTAACAGCAGTCTTTGCTCAGCTACTTACAAGATTAAGCTACATGATCTTCCTCCACCCTTGGTCAGATGAAGATGAACAAGATAAAATGAAGGCAGAAGCAGATTGTTCTGGGATATCAGATATTCAATGAGTGTGACTGGACAGAAGTTCAATTACTATTGATTAATATACCAGGAGCCCCTTCTCCCCTCTTTACTCCAGAAGCACTATGCAGCATGGAAACCATCCCTTGGTCTGGCAGTCTGATGGAAAAATCCCTGTTTGCCAGGCCAGCAATGACTCGCATAAGGACTGAGGCCATCATTTTGAGTTTGGCGGCTGGGAAAGCCTACCTGCCAAGCTCCTGTCAGAGTGGCCCCTGTCGTTCTGGCAACCACCCCGCTGGACCTATAAGGAGTTTCCCGCTAGGCTGGCGAGCAGAAACCTAAGTTTCTGCCTGCCTGCCTAGCGGGAAACAGGCTTCCGAATTGTCTCTGGCTCGCAATCGAGCCGGCAGCAATGCTGTAGCCCGCAGGGTGCACTAGCACCCTCACAATGTTCACTGTCTGCACAGCAAACAGTGAACATTGCGATGGTGCTGGACAGGGGGACCCCTGCACTTCCCATGCCAAGTTCAAGGGCAGTGCAAGGGCCTCTCTGGGTCCGCCTGCACCTGTTCTCCGCCAGCCTTTTCATGAAACCACCATAAAAAGGCTGACATAAAAAAGGTTGTAATCCGCAGAGCATCGCTGCATGCAACGCTGCCCTTGTGGATTATGATCTCCGTCAAGCCATCAGGATCATAGATCCCGGCAGTGCTGGCGGAACCCTTGCGGTCTGACCACCAGGGTCATTATGTGACGGTCAGACCGCCACAGCAGCCGTGGTCCTGACCGCCACCCGGGAGCTGGCAGTATGAAGACCGCCAGCCTCGTAATGAGGCCCTTAATCTTTAAGCTTTGTGCTAGTGTAGGCTGTGATCTTAACTTATATGTTGGGTGCAGTAGTTGTTGATAGAATTAAGCATTTAGGTACTGACATAAGGCCTACTAAGCACTGACTCTGGCAAAGTGCAGACCAGGGAATGTTAAGTGAGATACTACTTGTAAATAATACTGTTGATTTTCTATGGGTAATGCTACTGTGGGGAAATGGCACTGGTGTGTACCATTCACAAGCACATTTGGCTATGAAATTGAAATGTCTTAAAGAAATTACTTGGAAACTCAAAAAAGATCCCAAATCATACAGGCATTTTCAGATGTAAACATAAAGGTACCTTGCAGGTGCAAATCCATTTACCTCTGTGTATTATATGCCACCACTGCCTCCAATTACACAAGGAGTGTTGTGAATTTGTGAATGCTCATAAACAGTATAGTTTGTGGGCTCTGCACACTTTTCAACCGTTTCCTGCCCTGGAAATGATCAGAGATGTATTCCTGGAAAGGACTGGGGTAAATACCTTTCCAGGGTGAGAAAGGGAACGCAAAATCCCCAGACTGGAAAAAAAATAGATGTGTAATGTGCATACCATTCCATATTGTAGGAATACCAATGTTGAGAACCGTTACATGACATTTGTAAAGCTGTGATTGACATAGATTTCCAGGCTTCCCAGTGGGAATGTACATTTATTTAAATGGTACGGGAAAAATCAAAACAGATTTTTGCACTTTTTTGTGAATCAGGCCCAAAGCTTTTATTAAGGAAGTGCACTCAATGGGTTATAAAATGCAACAATTGACATATCATTGGAATATACTCCGGCATTATCCTATTGTGCTGTTCCCGTTTAGTAGTATACTCCTCAAAAATACAAGCAGAAGCTACATGTTTCCTTGATAGCCTTTATGTAAAACCGGACAATGAAATAATGTACAGATGAAGTAACACCTACTTGGATATGGATGAACGTATGTGAAGGATTTAGCATTTTGACGGTGAATTCCCTGCCCCTTCACCGGCAACTGTGGGAGAATTACCTGCACCCCTGAAAGCCAGCACAAGATCATCTCAATGCAGCATCAGCAGGGCCGAGGAGGGGATTCACCTCCTTCTTGCGCAAGAAATAGATTAATTTACAATTTCTTAATGTAAACAGTGTAAATACTGAAAATATAAAGATTATTTTGGAATAGTGTTCCTTTCCTACATCATTCTTTTATGCTCATCTGGCAGCTGACCTATAGTAGCTTCCAGGCGAGTGCTAAGGACTCCACCCAGACAAAAGAAGCCCACTGAAAAATGCAACAATGATTAACTTCCGGCAATTACTGCACATTCTGCTTCCTTGTTTACCTTTCTGCCACAATATGGCAACTGAAGATGTAACATTGATGTAAATTATTTGTTTATGTAAAAGTTTGTATCTTGCGCTCTCTTCTCTCTATGTTTTATCATCCAGTTCTGATCAGTGCATAGCGTAGATCTCTGCAGCGTAAAGCTGTAGATACATCTTGTACAATAATATAAAATATAGGGTTTGCTATAGAATGGTCCACACCCATTGCAAGGTACCACACTTAATCACAAATATCATATTACACCGCTTTGGCTTTAATTGTTTTGCCTCATGCCCCAGTGTCAACTGTGTAGAGTAACCCACTCACATTGCCATAAATTGGTTTGATAATCAGTAATGTAGACACCTCCTATCCTATTATAACTCAATTCTCTCTGTCTGATTACCTCATCGCAGCCTTCATTCTGGAGATCACCTGCCTAAATCGATAGAATTCTGATACACAGCTCTCAGACCTTCAAACACCATTACTCCAGTGCCATCCTAAAAGGTTTCCCCCTCCAATATACAGTGCACCCTACCATTTCTGCAACCTCACTCTTCAGAAAGCACTCAATCTAGAATATGAAGGACCTTAAACTATGCTCCTTTTCAGTGCAAAAAAGCCACACTCAAAATTGACGACTTTGACAAAATAGTCCACTGCAAATCTGTTAGCTTCCAGAAAATACAGATACCCAGAATGTTGGTATGGCTGTGTGAATAACGTAGGTTGGAGAATCCAACAACAAAGCCTGTATAGATCTGTCATCAACATTTAAAACTCAATCTACTTCTGTGAAACTGAAAGTACTGACAATATGGATATATATATTTCAAAGTAAACCTTATTTTGACTATGCCAAAATGTGTCAAACCAACAGGCTCGCTACCCCAAAAGCTTTTTAACCAGCCCCAAAACGTCTTCCTACAAAATGCAGTCTTATGAAAAAAGAAAAGCCAAAAAACATACATATGCCTCAAACCCATCATCAGACCTTTTTCTGGTAACAGGATTTTCATATTACTTTGTGCCCTGAACCCCCTCTGTAACAAGTCCTTAAAAAGGTTCATGTTCTCACATGTTGAGATGCGATTTTCACCAACAACCAAGAAAAATATTAACTCACAGAATTTCTGTCAACAACAGCCTAATCTCTCAGCAGTATCCTCAAAAGAACAGTGGCCAAATAAATCTAACCCCAATGAAGAAAGCAACTCAACAAATCTACTCAACATTCACCAGTGAGGCCTTTGACCATCACTTCATATGGCTCTTCAAGTCTAGTTATTTAACTTTCTTGATTAAAGCCCTGATTTAGAACTCTGCAGACGGGTTACACCATTACAAGGTGCCAAATTTCTTGTTCGCTGAAATCTAAATCCCTTCATTTTCAAGCATAAGAAAATAAACCTAACAGACTGGCTTTTAATTTCATACCCATATGCAGTGAGCAAGCCCTGATAATCACCTTTTCATGCCAAACTAGAAGCTAGGCTTGAACATGTTCTAGCTCTGGGTCGATCTGATCAGGAAAGGGAACATAGAGAGCGTGGAATGGTAAATCATACAGAAAAGTGGCTCCTAGTGGTCATGCTTTCAAAATAATTGATTCCCAAGACTGCAAAGCAAAATCTTTATTCGAGTTTTCATCTTGTTCAGTAACAGCATTCTGCAAGTAAAAAGCTAATTAGATGAAGCATCCTAATCTAATCAGTTTTTTAGATAATTCACTTGCTATTTTCTACATGTCTCTCCTCCAAACCAGTGTGCTCTGTGAAATATCTTGTTAAAGCTGGACTATTTTAATATGTGAACAAATATTGCTCTCTATTTAGATCATTCGTAAACTTTGGCAAATGGTGAACTATTGTAATATGCAAAAATGAGACTTTAATGAAATTCACCGGGACTGTTAAGAGTCAATGTTGACAGAGCCACAGTGTCTGAAACACTAACACAGCTCATCCTGTTTCTGTCTAATAAACGTGAGCTGCATTACAGGGAAAACAGATATAATCTGAGATTTTGGGTCCCACAAAGAACAATAATCTGATAAAAGATTATCCTGCACACTGTTGGGTGATTAAAAAAAACATACAAATAAAGTTAGGAGAAACATTGGCAGAAATGTCATTTTGTTTGCTACAAAAAACAATTAACCGCACATCTCTCTCACACACTTCTTCCACTATTACATTGCTAAGCGCGGCATCCCATAACACAATAATCGCACTTTGGTTGTTATCATGTACAACATAGAAACATTTCCCACATACAATCAAGGCAATGACAAGACACTTCAAGGCACACACCCTATTGGTGTAGCATGCTGACCATGTAGATAAGGGCTTCAGCATCCCACATCAGGGTTGTAAACATTATACAAACGTTACTGTGCAGTACAAGACATCAAACAGCAGACTATCTGCAGATCCCTCTAGAAACTGCAACCTACCATGCTTCTGTGTGTAAGGAATGAGGCAATGTATACAAGGTCAATAGAAAGTCACAGAGAAACATTCGTCTTTAGCAATCCACCATCTCACACTACGTTTTTGTTATGTTTTGTTATGCTTAAAACAAATAAAGGAATGAAATGATGTTTAGATTTGTCTGCTTATTTGTAGAGTTACAAAGAGCACTAGCATGTCACCTCCAGCCTCTTTAGACAACAAGGATACCAATGGCTTTGATTCACAGTGGGCAAGGTCTTAGGAGAGTTATAAGTGAGCAAATGTTCACAATTCAAGACCTAGGGGCACATTTATTATTGTTTCCCCCTCGTGTTGCATGAATGGGAATAAGCAGGACAGCACTGTATCTTCTACGTTACGGTTCTGCTGATCTCTTCCCAAGAGCTGGTGTATCATGGGGCTGCCTAGTGCAAGGCAATCACCTTTGCTAAATGTTTCCCTCTGTAAATGTGATGTACATTGCAGCACATATGCAAATATTTGAGAAGTTTAGAGAACATTTCTCCTATTTCAAAGAGGCATGCTTTTTTCCACAAAGTCCTGTCTGCCTGTGTTAGTAGATTTGGATTTGCAACAAAACCCATAGGTGGTAATGTGGGAGAGCCCATGTACCTCCCACTTTTGGGATGCCCCTTTGATGCAAAATAACGCAAATCAGCACAAAGCAGTACTTTGTGTTACTTTTAGGCAATTCTCCAGCACAAACCAATTTTTGCACTGGAAAGTAAATAATAAATCCACACTTTCACCATTTTGTGTCCCTTTTTGTGGCTTTGCACAGGCTCGAAGTTTTGGGAAAATCTGGCTCTTGTATTGTACTGCACCATAGTGGTTTTCGGAAGCAAGATTTTCCACAACAATTACTCAAGCTTCAATAGGTTGCTTTATCTGTATCCGATCAACATTCTTTGGTGTTTTCAATCGTGTCGTCATGTTTTGAACCAATATGTATATTTAAATCCCTCTCTTGCTGCTAAAATGTTACAAAAAGGTTTAGATTGCTCATTGACTTTTACACTTTTCTCTAACATCTGTGTGGCTTGGAGGCCGTGAATGATACCTATGTGACATGCAGGTCCCATGTTTGAATCTCAGATAGACAATCTCACCCCTTTATCCTTCTGAAGTCAATAAGTTGAATATCATTAAATTGGGTGTCATTTACATCACAACCAAATGGTGAACGCGTGTAGCCAACATTATTAAAATCATGTTGCTAATGGCTCAATTTCCAGGTCTTGTCTATTATTCTCTTTTTACTCTGGAAGCATTCTGTGTTGTATTGTTGATGGAATTTTCTTCATAGATGTCATTTGTCTCTCGTGTGTTCATTCACTGTCTACACATGGTTACCAGAGGAATCCACATCATCATCTTGTTTCCTGTCATGGCTTTCATTTAACCAAAACAATGCACTTTGGGACATGAGGCTTGGGTGCAGTTCAACTATAGCAATGAAGCTAACACTTGTGAAAAGGAAAAGCATTGACTGGAGTGATCTGTTAAATGCTTGTATACATGCTCTAATATAGCCTTAGAACCCGCCGTAGCAGGCTCTACCGGCTATTAACCCCTTCGCTGCCAGGCCTTTTCCCCCTCCTGTGCCGGGCCTTTTTTTGCCTATTTGGGGCAGTTCGCGCTTAGGCCCTCATAACTTTTTGTCCACATAAGCTAACCAAGCCAAATTTGCGTCCTTTTTTTCCAACATCCTATGGATTCTAGAGGTACCCAGACTTTGTGGGTTCCCTTGAAGGAGGCCAAGAAATTGGCCAAAATACAGTGAAAATTTCGTTTTTTTCAAAAAAATTGGAAAAAGTGGCTGCAGAAGAAGGCTTGTGGTTTTTCCCCTGAAAATGGCATCAACAAAGGGTTTGCGGTGCTAAACTCAGCTGCTTCCCAGCTTTCAGGAACAGGCAGACTTGAATCAGAAAACCCAATTTTTCAACACAATTTTGGCATTTTACTGGGGCATACCCCATTTGTGCAATTTTTTGTGCTTTCAGCCTCCTTCCAGTCAGTGACAGGAATGGTCATGAAACCAATGCTGGATCCCAGAAACCTAAACATTTCTGAAAAGTAGACAAAATTCTGAATTCAGCAAGGGGTCATTTGTGTAGATCCTACAAGGGTTTCCTACAGAAAATAACAGCTGAAAAAGAAAAATATTGAAATTGAGGTGAAAAAACCATCAATTTTTCTCTACGTTTTACTCTGTAACTTTTCCCTGCAATGTCAGATTATCGAAAGCAATATACCGTTACGTCTGCTGGACTCCTCTGGTTGCGGGGATATATAGGGCTTGTAGGTTCATCAAGAACCCGAGGAACCCAGAGCCAATAAATGAGCTGCACCCTGCAGTGCGTTTTCATTCTATACCGGGTATACAGCAATTCATTTGCTGAAATATAAGGAGTAAAAAATTGCTATCAAGAAAACCTTTGCATTTCCAAAAAGGGCACAAAATAAGGTGTTGAGGAGCAGTGGTTATTTGCACATCTCTGAATTCCGGGGTGACCATAGTAGCACGTGAATTACAGGGAATTTCTCAAATAGATGTCTTTTTTACACACACTCCTATATTTGGAAGGAAAAAATGTAGAGAAAGACAAGGGGCAATAGTACTTGTTTTGCTAATCTATGTTCCCCCAAGTCTCCCGATAAAAATGGTACCTCACTTGTGTGGGTAGGCCTAGCACCCGCGACAGGATATGCCCCAAAACACAACATGGACACATCACAGAAAACAGAGCTGTTTTTAGCAAAGTGACTACCTGTAGATTTTGGCCTCTAGCTCAGCCGCCACCTAGGGAAACCTACCTAACCTGTGCATTTCTGAAAACTAGAGACCTAGGGGAATCCAAGGAGGGGTGACTTGTGGGGCTCGGACCAGGTTCTGTTACCCAGAATCCTTTGCAAACCTCAAAATTTGGCTAAAAAAACACATGTTCCTCACATTTCTGTGGCAGAAAGTTATGGAATCTGAGAGGAGCCACAAATTTCCTTCCACCCAGCGTTCCCCCACGTCTCCCGATAAAAATGATACCTCACTTGTGTGGGTAGGCCTAGCACCCGCGACAGGATATGCCCCAAAACACAACGTGGACACATCACAGAAAACAGAGCTGTTTTTAGCAAAGTGACTACCTGTAGATTTTGGCCTCTAGCTCAGCCGCCACCTAGGGAAACCTACCAAACCTGTGCATTTCTGAAAACTAGAGACCTAGGGGAATCCAAGGAGGGGTGACTTGTGTGGCTCGGACCAGGTTCTGTTACCCAGAATCCTTTGCAAACCTCAAAATTTGGCTAAAAAAACACATGTTCCTCACATTTCTGTGGCAGAAAGTTCTGGAATCTGAGAGGAGCCACAAATTTCCTACCACCCAGCGTTCCCCCACGTCTCCCGATAAAAATGATACCTCACTTGTGTGGGTAGGCCTAGCGCCCGCGACAGGATATACCCCAAAACACAACGTGGACATATCACAGAAAACAGAGCTGTTTTTAGCAAAGTGACTACCTGTAGATTTTGGCCTCTAGCTCAGCCGCCACCTAGGGAAACTTACCAAACCTGTGCATTTCTGAAAACTAGAGACCTAGGGGAATCCAAGGAGGGGTGACTTGCGGGGCTCGGACCAGGTTCTGTTACCCAGAATCCTTTGCAAACCTCAAAATTTCGCTAAAAAAACACATGTTCCTCACATTTCTGTGGCAGAAAGTTCTGGAATCTGAGAGGAGCCACAAATTTCCTTCCACCCAGCGTTCCCCCACGTCTCCCGATAAAAATGATACCTCACTTGTGTGGGTAGGCCTAGCGCCCGCGACAGGATATGCCCCAAAACACAACGTGGACATATCACAGAAAACAGAGCTGTTTTTAGCAAAGTGACTACCTGTAGATTTTGGCCTCTAGCTCAGCCGCCACCTAGGGAAACCTACCAAACCTGTGCATTTCTGAAAACTAGAGACCTAGGGGAATCCAAGGAGGGGTGACTTGCGGGGCTCGGACCAGGTTCTGTTACCCAGAATCCTTTGCAAACCTCAAAATTTGGCTAAAAAAACACATGTTCCTCACATTTCTGTGGCAGAAAGTTCTGGAATCTGAGAGGAGCCACAAATTTCCTTCCACCCAGCGTTCCCCCATGTCTCCCGATAAAAATGATACCTCACTTGTGTGGGTAGGCCTAGCGCCCGCGACAGGATATGCCCCAAAACACAACGTGGACATATCACAGAAAACAGAGCTGTTTTTAGCAAAGTGACTACCTGTAGATTTTGGCCTCTAGCTCAGCCGCCACCTAGGGAAACCTACCAAACCTGTGCATTTCTGAAAACTAGAGACCTAGGGGAATCCAAGGAGGGGTGACTTGCGGGGCTCGGACCAGGTTCTGTTACCCAGAATCCTTTGCAAATCTCAAAATTTGGCAAAAAAAAACACATGTTCCTCACATTTCTGTGGCACAAAGTTCTGGAATCTGAGAGGAGCCACAAATTTCCTTCCACCCAGCGTTCCCCCACGTCTCCCGATAAAAATGATACCTCACTTGTGTGGGTAGGCCTAGCGCCCGCGACAGGATATGCCCCAAAACACAACGTGGACATATCACAGAAAACAGAGCTGTTTTTAGCAAAGTGACTACCTGTAGATTTTGGCCTCTAGCTCAGCCGCCACCTAGGGAAACCTACCAAACCTGTGCATTTCTGAAAACTAGAGACCTAGGGGAATCCAAGGAGGGGTGACTTGCGGGGCTCGGACCAGGTTCTGTTACCCAGAATCCTTTGCAAACCTCAAAATTTGGCTAAAAAAACACATGTTCCTCACATTTCT
Source organism: Pleurodeles waltl (assembly GCF_031143425.1). Classification (NCBI taxonomy): domain Eukaryota; kingdom Metazoa; phylum Chordata; class Amphibia; order Caudata; family Salamandridae; genus Pleurodeles; species Pleurodeles waltl. The sequence continues at coordinate 793,202,932 of NC_090436.1, read as the reverse complement.
GTGGCAGAAAATCTGGAATCTGAGAGGAGCCACAAATTTCCTTCCACCCAGCGTTCCCCCACGTCTCCCGATAAAAATGATACCTCACTTGTGTGGGTAGGCCTAGCGCCCGCGACAGGATATGCCCCAAAACACAACGTGGACATATCACAGAAAACAGAGCTGTTTTTAGCAAAGTGACTACCTGTAGATTTTGGCCTCTAGCTCAGCCGCCACCTAGGGAAACCTACCAAACCTGTGCATTTCTGAAAACTAGAGACCTAGGGGAATCCAAGGAGGGGTGACTTGCGGGGCTCGGACCAGGTTCTGTTACCCAGAATCCTTTGCAAATCTCAAAATTTGGCTAAAAAAACACATGTTCCTCACATTTCTGTGGCAGAAAGTTCTGGAATCTGAGAGGAGCCACAAATTTCCTTCCACCCAGCGTTCCCCCACGTCTCCCGATAAAAATGATACCTCACTTGTGTGGGTAGGCCTAGCGCCCGCGACAGGATATGCCCCAAAACACAACGTGGACATATCACAGAAAACAGAGCTGTTTTTAGCAAAGTGACTACCTGTAGATTTTGGCCTCTAGCTCAGCCGGCACCTAGGGAAACCTACCAAACCTGTACATTTCTGAAAACTAGAGACCTAGGGGAATCCAAGGAGGGGTGACTTGTGTGGCTCGGACCAGGTTCTGTTACCCAGAATCCTTCGCAAACCTCAAAATTTGGCTAAAAAAACACATGTTCCTCACATTTCTGTGGCAGAAAGTTCTGGAATCTGAGAGGAGCCACAAATTTCCTTCCACCCAGCGTTCCCCCACGTCTCCCGATAAAAATGATACCTCACTTGTGTGGGTAGGCCTAGCGCCCGCGACAGGATATGCCCCAAAACACAATGTGGACATATCACAGAAAACAGAGCTGTTTTTAGCAAAGTGACTACCTGTAGATTTTGGCCTCTAGCTCAGCCGCCACCTAGGGAAACCTACCAAACCTGTGCATTTCTGAAAACTAGAGACCTAGGGGAATCCAAGGAGGGGTGACTTGCGGGGCTTGGACCAGGTTCTGTTACCCAGAATCCTTTGCAAATCTCAAAATTTGGCTAAAAAAACACATGTTCCTCACATTTCTGTGGCAGAAAGTTCTGGAATCTGAGAGGAGCCACAAATTTCCTTCCACCCAGCGTTCCCCCACGTCTCCCGATAAAAATGATACCTCACTTGTGTGGGTAGGCCTAGCGCCCGCGACAGGATATGCCCCAAAACACAACGTGGACATATCACAGAAAACAGAGCTGTTTTTAGCAAAGTGACTACCTGTAGATTTTGGCCTCTAGCTCAGCCGCCACCTAGGGAAACCTACCAAACCTGTGCATTTCTGAAAACTAGAGACCTAGGGGAATCCAAGGAGGGGTGACTTGCGGGGCTCGGACCAGGTTCTGTTACCCAGAATCCTTTGCAAATCTCAAAATTTGGCTAAAAAAACACATGTTCCTCACATTTCTGTGGCAGAAAGTTCTGGAATCTGAGAGGAGCCACAAATTTCCTTCCACCCAGCGTTCCCCCACGTCTCCCGATAAAAATGATACCTCACTTGTGTGGGTAGGCCTAGCGCCCGCGACAGGATATGCCCCAAAACACAACGTGGACATATCACAGAAAACAGAGCTGTTTTTAGCAAAGTGACTACCTGTAGATTTTGGCCTCTAGCTCAGCCGGCACCTAGGGAAACCTACCAAACCTGTACATTTCTGAAAACTAGAGACCTAGGGGAATCCAAGGAGGGGTGACTTGTGTGGCTCGGACCAGGTTCTGTTACCCAGAATCCTTTGCAAACCTCAAAATTTGGCTAAAAAAACACATGTTCCTCACATTTCTGTGGCAGAAAGTTCTGGAATCTGAGAGGAGCCACAAATTTCCTTCCACCCAGCGTTCCCCCACGTCTCCCGATAAAAATGATACCTCACTTGTGTGGGTAGGCCTAGCGCCCGCGACAGGAAACACCCCAAAGCGCAACGTGGACACATCCTAAATTTTGGAAAAAAACAGAGGTGTTTTTTGCAAAGTGCCTACCTGTAGATTTTGGCCTCTAGCTCAGCCGGCACCTAGGGAAACCTACCAAACCTGTGCATTTCTGAAAACTAGAGACCTAGGGGAATCCAAGGAGGGGTGACTTGCGGGGCTCGGACCAGGTTCTGTTACCCAGAATCCTTTGCAAACCTCAAAATTTGGCTAAAAATACACATGTTACTCACATTTCTGTGGCAGAAAGTTCTGGAATCTGAGAGGAGCCACAAATTTCCTTCTACCCAGCGTTCCCCCAAGTCTCCCGATAAAAATGATACCTCACTTGCGTGGGTAGGCCTAGCGCCGGCGACAGGAAACACCCCAAAGCGCAACGTGGACACATCCTAAATTTTGGAAAAAAACAGAGGTGTTTTTTGCGAAGTGCCTACCTGTAGATTTTGGCCTCTAGCTCAGCCGGCACCTAGGGAAACCTACCAAACCTGTGCATTTCGGAAAACTAGAGACCTAGGGGAATCCAAGGAGGGGTGACTTGCGGGGCTCGGACCAGGTTCTGTTACCCAGAATCCTTTGCAAACCTCAAAATTTGGCTAAAAAAACACATGTCCCTCACATTTCTGTGGCAGAAAGTTCTGGAATCTGAGAGGAGCTACAAATTTCCTTCCACCCAGCGTTCCCCCAAGTCTCCCGATAAAAATGATACCTCACTTGCGTGGGTAGGCCTAGCGCCGGCGACAGGAAACACCCCAAAGCGCAACGTGGACACATCCTAAATTTTGGAAAAAAACAGAGGTGTTTTTTGCGAAGTGCCTACCTGTAGATTTTGGCCTCTAGCTCAGCCGGCACCTAGGGAAACCTACCAAACCTGTGCATTTCTGAAAACTAGAGACCTAGGGGAATCCAAGGAGGGGTGACTTGCGGGGCTCGGACCAGGTTCTGTTACCCAGAATCCTTTGCAAACCTCAAAATTTGGCTAAAAATACACATGTTACTCACATTTCTGTGGCAGAAAGTTCTGGAATCTGAGAGGAGCCACAAATTTCCTTCTACCCAGCGTTCCCCCAAGTCTCCCGATAAAAATGATACCTCACTTGTGTGGGTAGGACTAGCGCCCACGAAAGGAAAGGGCCCAAAACACAACGTGGACACATCACATTTTTTTATAAAAAGCAGTGCCTACCTGTGGATTTTGGCCTGTAGCTCAGCCGACACCTGAGGAAACTTAGCAAACCAGTGCATTTTTGAAAACTAGAAACCCAGGGGAATCCAAGATGGGGTGACTTGCGGGGCTCTGACCAGGTTATGTTACCCAGAATCCTTTGCAAACATCAAAATTTGGCCCAAAAAACACTTTTTCCTCTCATTTCGGTGACAGAAAGTTCTGGAATCTGAGAGGAGCCACAAATTTCCTTCCACCCAGCGTTCCCCTAAGTCTCTCGATAAAAATGGTACATCACTTCTGTGGGTAGGCCTAGCGCCCACAAAAGGAAATGGCCCAAAACACAACGTGGACACAACATATTTTTTCACAGAAAACAGAGGTGTTTTTTGCAAGGTGCCTACCTGTGGTGTTTGGCCTGTAGCTCAGCCGGCCCCAGGGGGGGGGGGGCAGAAATGCCCTAAAATAAATTTGCCCCCCCAACCCCCACCCTCCCCCGCCGGGAGCGACCCTTGCCTACGGGGTCGCTCCCCCTGCGTGACATTGGCACCAAAAAACAAATCCCCGGTGCCTAGTGGTTTCTGCCCCCTTGGGGGCAGGTTGACCTAAACTCAGCCAATCTGCCCCCAAGGGGGCAGAAATGGTCTAAATACAATTTGCCCCCCCAGGGGAGCGACCCTTGCCTGATGGGTCGCTTCCCATCTCTAAAAAAAGAAACAACAAAAAAAAAAACACACAAAAAAAAAATTGCCCTGGTGCCTAGAGTGTTCAGCCCCCCCCGGGGGCAGAAATGGCCTAAAATAAATTTGCCCCCCCCAACCTCCACCCCCCCCCCGGGAGCGACCCTTGCCTACGGGGTCGATCCCCCTGCGTGACATTGGCGCCAAAAAACAAATCCCCGGTGCCTAGTGGTTTCTGCCCCCTAGGGGGCAGATTGACCTAAAATTGGCCAATCTGCCCCCAGGGGGGCAGAAATGGTCTAAATACAATTTGCCCCCCCAGGGGAGCGACCCTTGCCTGATGGGTCGCTCCCCATCTCTAAAAAAAGAAACAACAAAAAAAAAAAACACAAAAAAAAAAATTGCCCTGGCGTCTAGAGTGTTCTGCCCCCCCCCCGGGGGCAGTTCGGCCTAATAATAGGGCGATCTGTCCCCCGGGGGGGCAGAAATGGCCTAAAATAAATTTGCCCCCCCAACCTCCACCCCCCCCCGGGAGCGACCCTTGCCTACGGGGTCGCTCCCCCTGCGTGACATTGGCGCCAAAAAACAAATCCCCGGTGCCTAGTGGTTTCTGCCCCCTAGGGGGCAGATTGACCTAAAATTGGCCAATCTGCCCCCAGGGGGGCAGAAATGGTCTAAATACAATTTGCCCCCCCAGGGGAGCGACCCTTGCCTGATGGGTCGCTCCCCATCTCTAAAAAAAGAAACAACAAAAAAAAAAAAAACACAAAAAAAAAATTGCCCTGGCGCCTAGAGTGTTCTGCCCCCCCCCCCCCGGGGGCAGTTCGGCCTAAAAATAGGCCGATCTGTCCCCCGGGGGGGCAGAAATGGCCTAAAATAAATTTGCCCCCCCAACCCCCACACCCCCCCCCTCCCGGGAGCGACCCTTGCCTACGGGGTCGCTCCCCCTGCGTGACATTGGCGCCAAAAAACAAATCCCCGGTGCCTTGTGGTTTCTGCCCCCTTGGGGGCAGATTGACCCAAAATTGGCCAATCTGCCCCCAGGGGGGCAGAAATGGTCTAAATACAATTTGCCCCCCCAGGGGAGCGACCCTTGCCTGATGGGTCGCTCCCCATCTCTAAAAAAAGAAACAACAAAAAAAAAAAACACAAAAAAAAAAATTGCCCTGGCGCCTAGAGTGTTCTGCCCCCCCCCCCCCCGGGGGCAGTTCGGCCTAATAATAGGCCGATCTGTCCCCCGGGGGGGCAGAAATGGCCTAAAATAAATTTGCCCCCCCAACCCCCACACCCCCCCCCCGGGAGCGACCCTTGCCTACGGGGTCGCTCCCCCTGCGTGACATTGGCGCCAAAAAAACAAATCCCCGGTGCCTAGTGGTTTCTGCCCCCTAGGGGGCAGATTGACCTAAAATTGGCCAATCTGCCCCCAGGGGGGCAGAAATGGTCTAAATACAATTTGCCCCCCCAGGGGAGCGACCCTTGCCTGATGGGTCGCTCCCCATCTCTAAAAAAAGAAACAACAACAAAAAAAAACACAAAAAAAAAATTGCCCTGGCGCCTAGAGTGTTTTGCTCCCCCCCCCCCCCGGGGGCAGTTCGGCCTAAAAATAGGCCGATCTGTCCCCCGGGGGGGCAGAAATGGCCTAAAATAAATTTGCCCCCCCAACCGGCACACCCCCCCCCCCGGGAGCGACCCTTGCCTACGGGGTCGCTCCCCCTGCGTGACATTGGCGCCAAAAAACAAATCCCCGGTGCCTTGTGGTTTCTGCCCCCTTGGGGGCAGATTGACCTAAAATTGGCCAATCTGCCCCAAGGGGGGCAGAAATGGTCTAAATACAATTTGCCCCCCCAGGAGAGCGACCCTTGCCTGATGGGTCGCTCCCCATCTCTAAAAAAAGAAACAACAAAAAAAAAAACACAAAAAAAAAATTGCCCTGGCGCCTAGAGTGTTCTGCCCCCCCCCGGGGGCAGTTCGGCCTAATAATAGGCCGATCTGTCCCCCGGGGGGGCAGAAATGGCCTAAAATAAATTTGCCCCCCCACCCCCCCCCCGGGAGCGACCCTTGCCTACGGGGTCGCTCCCCCTGCGTGACATTGGCGCCAAAAAACAAATCCCCGGTGCCTAGTGGTTTCTGCCCCCTTGGGGGCAGATTGACCTAAAATCGGCCAATCTGCCCCCAGGGGGGCAGAAATGGTCTAAATACAATTTGCCCCCCAGGGGAGCGACCCTTGCCTGATGGGTCGCTCCCCATCTCTAAAAAAAAAAAAAAGAAAAAAAAAAAAAACACAAAAAAAAAAATTGCCCTGGCGCCTAGAGGTTTCTTCCCCCCCTGGGGGCAGATCGGCAGAAAAGGCCTTCCTAAAAAAATGCCCCCCTGGGAGCGACCCTTGCCCAAGGGGTCGCTCCCTTTTGCCAATTTCAAGAAAAAAAAAAAAATCCCTGGTGTCTAGTGGGGTTTCAAAAGCCGGATTGCAAGCAATCCAGCTTTTGAAACCTGTGAGAGACTTCAAAGGGAAGGAAATACATTTCCTTCCCTTTGAAGCCTCTCGGGGCCTCCCCCATGGGATTGAAAAAGAAATGCAAAAGCATTTCTTTTTCAATCGCGCTGGAAGCTCTGCTTCCAGCGCGATGGGGGAGACCCTGTGACTAATCAGCGCGCGCTCGCGCGCTGACGTCACAGGGGGGGTTGGGGGGGGTCGGGGGTGGGAGGGGAAGGGCTTCCCCTTCCATCCCTGACTTGGGGGGGTGGGGGGGAACCCCACAGAGGGAGCGAGAGCGCTCCCTCTGGGCTGTGTGCCGAGGACGTAGTGGTTACGTCCTCGGCACAGCAGCACTGTGCCGCAGGACGTAACCACTACGTCCGCGGCACAGAAGGGGTTAAAGGCCCGCTCCCCGCGTTAAATGCCCGAGCGGAAGGCGAGGGCATTTAACAAGGGAGAGGGACTTTAATAGCCGGTAGAGCCCGCTACGGCGGGTTCTAAGGCTATTAGAACATTCTGCCACACAGGGCAGAATGTTCTATTAAAAAAAAAAAAAATTCACGGAGCCCGAGGGGATTTAAATCCCCTCGGGCTCCGTGAGGCTTTGTTCACAGCTGTTGCTGTGAACAAAGCGAACATTGGAATGTTGGCGCTGCGGGCTTTTACCGGCCAGTAAAAGCCCGCAGCACTCCATTGTTTTCAATGGAGCCTCCAGCATTCCAATGTTTTAATAACCATTCAATACTAGTTCAGGACTGAATTCTATGGAAACAAGAGTTTGCACAGGAATCGGAATTACGAATATTGTGATAATTATCACGCCCTCATAGTTTTCTCTTGATAAATTCCAGAGGTCAAACACAGAAATTGTTCAGGGTTGATAAAAGCAAAACATGCAGAATTTGGAGTAGTAACACCCAATTCTGCATGTTGTGCCAGAGTTTCATGTTATAAACCCAGGATATCATATTATGTGTTCATTGCACATGCTAAATACCTCTCCCAGGAGTAATGGTATTTGGCGTGTATGGTAAATACCCATCTCAATTGCAAATCAACATGTAAAGAGGGCCTTTGTTGGTTAAGACTTCATAGGCTCAGAGGCTGATGTGGAAAACTCAGCCTTTTGCCCTTCTTGTGCCAATAAATTTAGTACCACATTAAATTTGTTTGCAATAATTGCATACACAATGTTCTTGGATAATATATACTTTGTTATGATAAAAGAATGACTAACATTTTCCAATTTGAAAACATAATCTGTTGATTTCTGCTAGCTTTTTTATAACTGAATTCAAAGCACAAAAGTAAATTAATTTCCATGTCAGTGAGATATTGTGGTCTCTTTGGCCAAAAGCGATCTTAGGGTAATAACGTGAAGAACTGTGTGTCGACAAGTCCTCGTAAGCAAGAAGGTATGCAATAGTGGATTGCACAGTGATTACACAGGTGGACAGTCATGGCAATGAGCTCCTGCTCTGTTGATAATAAAAGTGGCACTGTCCATTCCTTCTTTGGCATATGACAAAAGGGTTAGTATCCCACCTTTATAAATAATCCATGGGGACAGGAACCATGAAATCGTGATCACCCTTCACTTGTGCAGTGTAAGTACAGAATATTGAGTAGGAAATATTGTCCTTCCATAGTGTTTTAGGGAAAATAATGAGGACTAAAATAGTGACAAGGTATATGAGATAAAGTAGCCCCTGTCTGTGACCTTGTTCCGATATATGGCCATGGAACTCCTCAGAGACTTGCAATATCCTTATAGGTACCTTATCCCACGTCACATCAGCGCCTTTCCCCCCAAAAAATGTAAATCCTTGGTGTGTAGCTCTTTCGTATAAGAGAGAGGGCATGTTTGCAAATAGGAAGACTAAAAATATAATCCCTCTGCCAAATTAAACATATCAGAATAGCTGTGAGATATTTGTTACAAAAAAGATATATAAATCAGATGAATACAAGTCAGGTTATTATAAAAAAACACCACAGTACTTAAGAATCTGTAGTAACATGCAGAACGATTCTAACTTTTCTATAATTACATTAGGACTGCAAAAAAATAAATATGTTGTCATTGATATGTCCGTTCTGCTTATCAATGTGACCTAGAAAAACTGAGCAGAAGCCAGAAAAGCAAAGTTTAATTTTTCTTTTAACAGGTGTTTTAATTAACCTCCATGACCTGCCTTTTCCCTAACCTGCTGTCTGTGACAGCAGGCATTGTTATATCAGAACTCAACTGTAGTAAATTACTACAGTTTAATTCTGATGTGACTTCATTATAGCAGGATACTAGGTGCATCTCTAATCATCCATTATAAATAAATTAGCGACTTTTTATAGAGGGATTGCAGAATCCTATGTATTACACGTATGTATCAGTAAGTACAGGTTTCCTATACTTAACTCTACATACATTTACCTTGACAATATGTATATCTTCAAGGTATGTAGATGTGGAGATAAGAATTGTAAATTTATACTTTCCTATATGCACTTACCTCCTTGATATTTCGGTCTTCAAAATGTTGCCTATGATATTATGGCAGGATGATATTTCCTACTTAATATTCCATACTATCTGCTTGTACCATGTAAATATTTGTATCTATTTGTACATGGGTCACAGAATGTGAATGCTTCACATGCATGATACGGGTGGGTGTAACTCGCATAATTCCGCAGATAGTAATCAGGCAAAATCACCTAAACATTTTGTGACATTACAAGGAATTGCGCAAAAAGAGAAATTCTGCATATAGAGTTATTTTTTTGGTGCAAAAATACCTCCTAGCATCCGAAATGGAAAAGAAAATACATTTTCAGATAAGAAATAGTACTAAATGATACAGAACATGAATAGCAGCATGAGCAGCCACTAACACTCACTAAATGTGCTCTTACGATTCCCCCCAACTTACTCCTCGGATTTAGACTAGTTTCTTAGCTCAAAATGCACTTTTGCATCCCAACTGGATGTGAGGCTGCATGTTGAGTTAAGAAAATAGTGCTAAATGCAAAATAACATGGACAGCAGTTTCTGTGGTATTTTCTCTCCCTTCTCTCAAACTACATGAGCTGGCACATTTGTGTAATTAACAATAATTTCATGTCAAAGAGTAACATGGAAATCCCCAAATTACTCAGACTACTCTGGCGGAATTAAAATTACTCCCAGTCCTACATGATACCAACACATACTGATATGATTGTGGCCTTCATGAGACGTCTATGGGAACTGGGTTCTTGTGAAAGAATTTAGGGTCACATTGGCAAGTAGAGGAGAATATCCAACAAGGACACCAGCGGTCACCTCAAATTGAATCCTACAATGCAGATACAAGGGGTACAAGTCTACAAGTGATGTATCCTGCACCCATTAGCAATGCCTACCTTCCAGTGTGACAATACATTAATGAGGGCTATATTAGTACTTTTAACAGGGCATTTCTACTTTGATATACTTTAAACGTTGCTTTGCATCAGATGTACATAAGCAAATCTAATCTTCACCCAACAATTCAAGCTTGTAAATGGTGCTGTGCTATGTAATGTGGATGGCCAGATTTGAACATTATGTGAGGTTCACTACTTTCTGTGTTGAGACTGGGTAGAGAGACCACCTCTCACAAGGTCATAATGGACATTATTTACAGTCCTGGACTTCTATGTGATGGTATAATGCATGCTAGGTGCAAGACATTGGGCTACTGGTTTGGGGTGACCCTCTTGAAGATGTCTCTAAACCAAGTTTGGTATTGGTGGTACTGGTGATGTCATAGGGACTACTGAGACTTACATCACACACCCCTCTCTCTTTTGAATTCAACATGTGTGAGTCCACGTGTGACAATATTACATTTTTTTTACATGTTAACCAAGGATTTTGACTTCTGAGTAGAGGCATTTGGTAACTTTAATAATGTATTTCACACCTTAATAAAGTGAGGCTTTTAAAGAAATTAACCATGTGTATATGTTAGTTAAACGTAATACCCTGGATACCAAAAATGTGCAACACATTCTTCACATTGGTGTTAAAAAACATCCGTAGGTCTTCTTTCTGACTGAGTTTCATTATGTTAGACCGAAGCCACTCCACATTTCTTCTTTGAGCAATGGTTGTATGGACATTTAGAAAATCAGAGGGATGGTGGAATACTGGTTTTACTCCTTTCTGAGATTGCCTGCCTGCCCACCATCTCTTATCATAAATGTGGTGGTGTGTGCGGTTACCTTTAGGACAAGAGGACGGAGGATGAGGTTGGACTTTTAGTAAGGGATTGGTGGTCTTGACCCTTATGGTTTGTGTCAAATGGTATTCTATCGAGCATTCCTCACTTACTGAAACCCTTAGTAGCCATTCCAAGTTTAAGGATTGCTAGAAAGGTGCACTTTTCAGGAGTCTTCAGGATAACAGTTTTGTTTGGTATAATCACTTAATGTGTTTAGTACAGTCCAATGCTTTAATCTATAAATTTTAAGCAACCCCCAGAAATGTTTTGTGTGCTTGAAACTTTACTGTTAGTTATGTTTTTGCTGACAGGAGGCTCTTGTTGCTGCACATTAGTTGGCAGGGACCTGTAAGAAACATGGAATACTGAAGAGAATACAAAATGTAATCCTTTTGTCACAGAAAAAAAGTGTCTTTAAGGTGAATTTGATGGGTTCTTGCTTCTTCATATAAGATTCAGAGTCAGTGTAACTGCCTGGATTTACAGACAGGTTATGGAGATGTTTGTAACACTGTTCCACATGGCATTGCACCAGACCAGTGCTTATGCCACCAAATTAATGTTTTTAAGAGCTAGTTGAATCTTTCGGATTAAGGAGAGCTTGTAGATGGTGCTGTGCTATTTGATGTGAGAAGTCAGATTTGAACATTATGATGAGGTTCACTACTTTCTGTGTTCAAAATGGATAGAGTGACCACATCTCTCGAGGTCATAATGAGCACTGTTTAAAGTCCTGGACTTCTATATGATAGTATAATGCATTCTAGGTGTAAGACATTGGGCTGCTGGTTGGGGGGTGTTCTACTCCAGTAGCATCCACAATACTTGTCAGGGTGAGGCACATGCAAACCCCAAATCAACCTGTTCTTAACCCTCAGAGCCGTCAGGCTTAACTTAAAGGCAATGTGTAAAGTATTTATCAGCACTTCAAACAGTAATAAAGTGAAAATACAACACAGGGAAAATTCCATATCTATTTGGTGAAATAGAGGAAATTTTCATAAATGAAAAAGACCAGAATGACATAATTCCAATCAGTAGAATCAGAGATATGCAGGTTTAAAGATTTCAGTAATTATAGTTCCAAAAAGCACAAAGTACCAACTGTGGATATCTGGTCACATCGACTGGGACAAAGTCATGAATTCAGGCTGACGGTGATGGAGCGTGGGCCAGCTACTGGGACCCAGTGAGGCCCGCTGAAGTACCTTAAATCCTGGGTGCAGTCGGTTGTGAGGTTGTGCATTGTCTTCAAGGATCCTGTCGACAAGAGTTTGTCATGCGGAGCCCGGTGTCCAAGATGCGTTGCGCAGTCGCAGCAATGCATTGGTTCAGAGAAGTTGTGATGCAAGAATCTGCGCCATCTTCAAGTTTGCGGTCAATAAGAAATTTACAATGTGAGGGTCTGCTTTGGGAAGGCTTCCCTTTGTAGGCAAGGGTCGCTCCCCGGGGGCGGGGGGCAAATTTATTTTAGGCCATTTCTGCCCCCCCTGGGGGCAGATCGGCCTATTGGTATTAGGCCGATCTGCCCCCGGGGGGGCAGAAACCTCTAGGCGCCAGGGCAAATTGTTTTTTTGTGGGTTTTTTTTTGTTTCTTTGTTTTTTTAGAGATTGGGAGCGACCCATTTGGCAAGGGTCGCTCCCCTGGGGGGCAAATTGTATTTAGACCATTTCTGCCCCCCTTGGGGGCAGATTGGCCGATTGTAGGTCAATCTGCCCCCAAGGGGGCAGAAACCATTAGGCACCGGGGATTTTTTTTTTGGCGCCAATGTCACGCAGGGGGAGCGACCCCATAGGCAAGGGTCGCTCCCGGGGGAGCAGGGGGGTTGGGGTACAAATTTATTTTAGGCCATTTCAGGACCCCCTGGGGCCAGCTGAGCTAGAGGCCAAAATCCACAGGTAGGCACTGTTTTCTAGGAAAAAATGTGATGTGTCCACATTGTGTTTTGGGCCATTTCCTGTCGCGGGCGCTAGGCCTACCCACACAAGTGAGTTACCCTTTTTATTGGGAGACTTGGGGGAACGCTGGGTGGAAGGAAATTTGTGGCTCCTCTCAGATTCCAGAACTTTCTGTCACCGAAATGTGAGGAAAATATGTTTTTTTAGCCAAATTTTGAGGTTTGCAAAGGATTCTGGGTAACAGGACCTGGTCAGAGCCCCACAAGTCACCCCATCTTGGATTCCCCTAGGTCTCTAGTTTTCAAAAATGCACAGGTTTGATAGGTTTCCCTAGGTGCCGGCTGAGCTAGAGGCCAAAATCTACAGGTAGGCACTTTGCAAAAAACAGCTCTGTTTTCTGTCAAAAAATGGGATGTGCCCACTTTGTGTTTTGGGACATTTCCTGTCGCGGGCGCTAGGACTACCCACACAAGTGAGGTATCATTTTTATCGGGAGACTTGCGGGAACGCTGGGTGGAAGGAAATTTGTGGCTCCTCTCAGATTCCAGAACTTTCTGTCACCGAAATGTGAGGAAAATGTGTTTTTTTAGCCAAATTTTGAGGTTTGCAAAGGATTCTGGGTAACAGAACCTGGTCAGAGCCCCACAAGTCACCCCATCTTGGATTCCCCTAGGTCTCTAGTTTTTAAAAATGCACAGGTTTGGTAGGTTTCCCTAGGTGCCGGCTGAGCTAGAGGCCAAAATCTACAGGTAGGCACTTTGCAAAAAACAGCTCTGTTTTTGTGATGTGTCCACGTTGTGTTTTGGGGCATATCCTGTCGCGGGCGCTAGGCCTACCCACACAAGTGAGGTACCATTTTTATCAGGAGACTTGGGGGAACGCTGGGTGGAAGGAAATTTGTGGCTCCTCTCAGATTCCAGAACTTTCTGTCACCGAAATGTGAGGAAAATATGTTTTTTTAGCCAAATTTTGAGGTTTGCAAAGGATTCTGGGTAACAGAACCTGGTCAGAGCCCCACAAGTCACCCCATCTTGGATTCCCCTAGGTCTCTAGTTTTCAAAAATGCACGTTTGGTAGGTTTCCCTAGGTGCCGGCTGAGCTAGAGGCCAAAATCTACAGGTAGGCACTTTGCAAAAAACAGCTCTGTTTTCTGTGATGTGTCCACGTTGTGTTTTGGGGCATATCCTGTCGCGGGCGCTAGGCCTACCCACACAAGTAAGGTACCATTTTTATCGGGAGACTTGGGGGAACATAGAATAGCAAAACAAGTGTTATTGCCCCTTGTCTTTCTCTACATTTTCCCCTTCCAAATGTAAGACAGTGTGTAAAAAAGACGTCTATTTGAGAAATGCCCTGTAATTCACATGCTTGTATGGGCACCCGGAATTCAGAGATGTGCAAATAACCACTGCTTCTCAACACCTTATTTTGTTCCCATTTTGGAAATACAAAGGTTTTCTTGATAGCTATTTTTTACTCTTTATATTTCAGCAAATGAATTGCTGTATACCCGGTATAGAATGAAAACCCACTGCAGGGTGCAGGTCATTTATTGGCTCTGGGTACCTAGAGTTCTTGATGAACCTACAAGCCCTATATATCCCCGCAACCAGAGGAGTCCAGCAGACGTAACAGTATATTGCTTTCGAAAATCTGACATTGCAGGAAAAAGTTACAGAGTAAAACGTAGAGAAAAATTGATGTTTTTTTCACCTCAATTTCAATATTTTTCTTTTTCAGTTGTTATTTTCTGTAGGAAACCCTTGTAGGATGTATACAAATTACCCCTTGCTGAATTCCGAATTTTGTCTACTTTTCAGAAATGTTGCGGTTTCTGGGATCCAGTGTTGGATTCATGCCCATTTCTGTCACTGACTGGAAGGAGGCTGAAAGCACAGAAAATCGTAAAAATGGGGTATGTCCCAGTAAAATGACAAAATTGTGTTGAAAAATTGGGTTTTCTGATTCTAGTCTGCCTGTTCCTGAAAGCTGGGAAGCTGGTGATTTTAGCACCGCAAACCCTTTTTTGATGCCCTTTTCAGGGAAAAAAACACAAGCCTTCTTCTGCAGCCTTTTTCCCATTTGTTTGAAAAAAAAAACGAAATGTTCACTGTATTTTGGCTAATTTCTTGGCCTCCTTCTGGGAAACTCACAAAGTCTGGGTACCTCTAGAATCCCTAGGATGTTGGAAAAAAAGGACGCAAATTTGGCTTGGCTAGCGTATGTGGACAAAAAGTTATGAGGGCCTAAGCGCGAACTGCCCCAAATAGCCAAAAAAAGGCTCGGCACAGGAGGGGGAAAAGGCCTGGCAGCGAAGGGGTTAAACCCTTACTAGTGTGTCCGAGTCATCTGTAGGCCCAATAATAAATAATGTGGTTCAGCTGTACGGCCCCCATGCCAACCAGCATAGCAATAGTGCTGTAACACGTGCAGCTGCGCCCTCCCGAAACTACAGTAGTCATCCAATCCCGTTTTTATGTTCCCTTGACACTTGCAGTCCTGTTTGTCCTATTATAAGAAACAACTACAAATCCCAGCATGCAAAGTCAAAACCTGTCTTGAGGAGCTATTCAGTTTTGAAAGCCCTGAAAATACAGCTACTGATAATTTCAACATTCGAGACAGAGGAGAAAATCAGAACAAGAAACCTGCACCCACTGTCCTCTGCCACTTGAACAAATCGAATACAAAAACAAACCATTTACTTTCAAAAGGGTAATGCACTCCACTTCATTTACAGACCTAATGAATGACGCTGTACTCTAGCCACGCGCTATTAAACACCGACCAGTGCAGAACAGCTAACTTTACAAAATGTGCCTCAGTACCCTCTCTGCTGGGCCACAATTGAACAAGATACCAATCAACCCAACACCGAGGAACAGACCCTGCCTTAGAGCAGCACTTCTGTAGAACGAGTACATGTTCCCAGCTACTCAACAACTTCCCAGTTCACTGTATATGATCCGGCTTATCCCTTCAGGTGCTGGCGCTCAATTACAGCCTGTCTCGGTGCTTTCAACAGAGCACCTCATTCGCCTTGTTGACGTTTCGAGCCTCAGATGCCTTTCAATCAACACAAATGACATTTTGAAATAACCTCAAAATAAATATCAATCATTCCCCTCAGTTGTCTAACATTTTCCTCACTGTGATGCGCTATTACTTTCTCTAACTTAATTTATGAGTCATTCATTCTCACAAAAAACATAACCTCGGTTTAAATATTTGATATGTAAGCATTTTGAAAACGTCTATTGTCTTACAGAAGCACTGGCCTACCAACTGAATTACATAGTAGTTTTCGTCTCGGCCAGTAGAGGTCAGCCTATTCACATTATTCCAGTTACAAATATTGGTCACTGTAGCAGTAATTGGAAAGGTAGCTGGGTTCTTGGTCAGAAGAAAGCTGCAGCCAGTGCTTACTTTGACCCGGGACATTTCAGAAAAATAGAAAAGGGACTACAATTTTACTTCAACTGAGCCCAAAGAATGACATCGCTTATCACCACAGAATTACAGCAGAGGTACTAAAACATAAATAAAATGCAAATTTTAAAGCCAGTATCATGCCTGTAAATTAAATTACTTTCTTAGAACAGCTGCTAACTATTCCTTCTTTAGAAAACATGAAAGGCACCTCCCACCGTTTTCAGTCGACCCTCTCTAAAAACTGGGCTATGAGTTAAATTTCCTGAAATCTGCCGGGATAGCCGACTGTACCGACAAATCCAGGACGCCTGGTCACCCTAAGGCCACCAACACTTATTTTTGGAGATCAGCACTTATTTTTCCACACCAGACACATTTCCTGAGAGTGCTAGCACAGGTGTTGTAATAAAAAAATTATTAATAGGTGTCAATGTATTCTGAGTAATGGATTTGTATAGAAAATACAATAACGTAGAAAAATAATGCACGCATTTGAAAATGTGATCACGATGAGTGGCCAATAATGTTCACTGAGTGTACTTACTAATGGTGTTAATATCAAATCTTGAGAATATGTTTGACTAATGTAGTAATATGTCATATTAAGAGCTGTGCATTATGTTTTAGCTTTATTAACTGTAGGCCTTAAATTAGCGAAGGTCTTGGCCTAGTTGCCAGGCCTCATGTCAAGCTGTATTTCTTAACGTTTAATAAATGGCTGTCCTAGAGGGTTAAACTGTGCTTTTCCATTGTATTGTTTAAATGTGCTCAGATTGCTATAGGATGTTGTTCTTGCTAATGTAACATTTTGTGTGTAATGTGTGCAAGACTGACTTTCTCAGGAGGAGAACAATGGAGACACTAACTGGAGTGTAAGCTGCAACAATATTTTTACCTGACGAGCAGAATGATGAGGACATTACAGGAAAAACCAATCAGCGACATGTGAACGGAGTAGTGGTAGAATTCATAGATTTGAAGTTTTAATATTATTGGACAAAGTGTGAACATGTGATTCCTTGACCAATAGGGAGTTGAAAATTAGTTTTAGTGAATTTAACTTAACAGGACTGCACTGAGAGAAGAAGCGGCATTGCCCATTTTCTTGCTGGCCGAAAGGTCGTTATTTTCTTGTGCATCTTGACAAGAGACTTACTTAACTTTAATGCTTAAAGACTTTGCATTTCTGAACTTTGATGCTGACTCCTGATGCCTTGCTGAATGAACTGATGCCCTGATGACGAAGACTATTTAAACTTGCCAATCCAATTCAGGAGAGGTATTATTGTACCCATGTCTATGTTATGCATATTTGCTTTTCCTTTCTAGGTACCAGCCGCACTGTTTTGATAGAGAATAGTTAGATGTTTTCCAAATTTGTGTTACTAAATTGTTTTGCATGAAGCCCAACATGCTGATGGTAATCTGGTGTTAGTCAAGGTTTCCTTACTCTGCTAATGGGAAATAATGTTTGATGAATTTCTTTGCTGAATCTAAATGTGTAATCTTGTTTGCGCCACTGTTCTTGTTATTAATTTGTACTGTGACCTTAGAATGTGTGGTAGTTCAAGCTTTGATTAGATTAAGTTTTTTCCTCCACTTTGGACAGCCAGTGTTGTTTCTGTATGTGTATCATTTGATTTTGAGATTAATTTACATGACGTTAGCATTGTTAATATAGGGAAATAAATATTCAAAATTTTACTAAAAGGTGTGGTTATTCATGACTGAAAGGCCATGGTGTGTGACAATTACTGACAGTAATTGATTACTAGTGACATTGATTATTGTTGATTATTGATATTGTTTATTATTTATTGATTATTGATTTGCATGTACAGGAGTTATGGTGGGATCATCTTAATTGCGAGGCCAAAGGTTCATCGACCTATACGGGTCCCCTGGTAAGTTTACTTTTTAAGGTCAGATGCGCTAACAATGATGGTAGCAGAGGTAATGATTTGTCTCCTTAAGAGCTCACAATAGACGTCTGGTACAGAGTAAGAGCAGAAACGGATGGTTTGTCTCCCTAAGAGCCCATCGTAGGTGTTCTCAGAGATGGTGGTAGCTCGATGATTTGGCCTTTCGAGAGTTCAGTATTACTGAGATATGAATTTACTTTTATGATACAAATTCCAGAGATAACAGAGAAACATTTTCCCTAAGTCCAGAAATGACTTTCCCAGAATCTCAGATCTTGCTAATGGTTGTTTGAAGATGTTCTCTGTGTTCTAGTGACAGTGTGAATGAAGTAGGTTGCCCTTGCACAGCTTATGCAAATCGCAGGTGAATTGTGAGGCTTGTGACGGTTTAGGGAGTGTGAGAGTAGGGAAGTCGTCAAACTTCACATGTGTGTGGCACTTTGTGCTAAAAAATTGTGCACGTGGTTGTTGATGTACGGACCCTGCGTGGTCTAAGAATTTTGCTTGCGAATCTGGGAGACTGAGAAAGAGGGAGTAGCTGGTAGAGCGAGAGCTGTCAATAAAAACTCCATAATGTTTCTGAATCAATTGTGTTACCTTTCCTGTAGTAAACCAGCAGATTTGTTTTTTGGTTTTGATTAGTGCTCGCAATTTTTGCATTAGTTTTGTGTGAATTTGAGTTTCGAGGAAAGGCCGCAAGACTTTGTCAGCTGCAGTACGTGTGAGTGTGACGTCTTTGGAGCCGCGCTGGGATAGGTTGGTTAGTAAGAAGGGTCACACACTGGCAGCCGTCCTGAGAGGCAATTGGTTGAGAAAGTAGGTGAAGGGAATTCTGGGATTAAAAGTCACCTCCTGATTTGATTTTCAACAACAAAAAGTCGAAAAGATGAAATTCTTCACAGCTTTAAAGAGTGGTTTAAGGGGAGATACGTATATTACAACGAGTATAGACGAGGCTACACCACCAGAAGGTACACCAGCTTACATTATAAAGGAAGAGAAGGATGTCGCGCCATGTCTTTGGCTAAAGCAATGGTGCAAAGTGACAGAGAAGGATGGGAACTTAGCATTCCCTTCAATTGGGACATTCAATTTGAGTGCTATATGAATCGAAGCCCCTTCCGAGACCAGCACAGTTTGAGGCATTAGCGATTTGGGAGCTAGTAGCCAGACAGCAACAGCAACAGAAATTGGAGAGGAGGATGAGAAAAGCAGATAAGACTATAACAGAGGCTAGGTGGGACAGTGATCAGAGAGTTTGTAGGATGGAGACTTTGCACGAAATTGAGTTGTTTCCGGCAATTACGCAGGTCAATGAGAAGGAAGGAAGGAAAGCTACTAGAAAGACTAACAGAAGTCTGTCCGAAAGTAGGGAGGCTAGAAAGTCTTCAACTTCAATGATGAGGTTATTTTGCAGTTATTGAGAAATCGCCCACCACCATATGCAGCACATGAGATTGGTCCGAGCGACAGTGTTGATCCTACAGCTCCGACACAGGGCAATGGGACAGTGAGTCCGATGCAGGCTAATGGTAGCCTGACACAGAATGCAATGCAGAGAGGTCTTAATGTGCCTACTACTCCTGTAGTACAAAGCCAGGTACAACTGCCCCGAGTACAGCCACAAGTCATGCCAAGATTCACGCCAGTAACAGGGACACCGTCAGAGATTACTCCAATGATGGATCAGAACGTGGGAGTTCCTCTCGCACAGAACTTAAGTACCAGAACAACCCCCGATGCTATATTTTTACCTATTACTGTTGGTCCAGCCGTACCCCTATTTACACAGAAGAAGCCCACTGTAGGCGACCAGGATGGCATGTCCCAGGACATAATTAGGGGAGGGTTTAATGAAAATGCTTGAGTAGTCTCTCCTGTTGACTTTTGACTGATCAAGATCACTGTTGGACCTTAGTCCATTCAGAGTGCTTCCAGATTCTATGGTAGTGTCAAACATTAGCCAGAGTATGAAATTGTTGACACCGCAGACCCCAAATGCAGTATCACAGCAGGTGCCACAAGTCCAATACAGTAACATTTTGTTGCAAAGTTTGACATTTCAGCAGTTGACTGAATGTTAGACAAGCTGAATACCCCGCTGAGTGCTCCTAAGGGAGAGGAGTGTTTGAATTATGCTAGGCTAAGCATGGAAGCGAGTGAACCCATTGAGGGAACTATGGGCTTGAACAGGTTAGAATCCTACACAGAAGCCGAGTTGAGATATTTGTGCCCGAAGATTACGAGGGAAGTGAGCAATGTGCATCAGAAGGTAGCAGACCTGGCAGAGAAATACAGCATAGAAATAGAGAAGAGAAAGCATTTGAAAAGGAGATACAGATTAGATTTTAGGACTAAAGATTTTGAATACATGCGATCTGCCGGAATGAAGGCACACCTTAAGGAAATGCTTCAAAGTGCCCAGACTTGGGGAGCATTAGACAAATGGGAAGGCAGATGGGTAAAGAAAAGAGCCAAGAGGAAAAGGGACTCTGTGGAGCTGACTGCAAATGTGCAGCAGGGTCAAGATCCAGTGAAGATTCTACCAACATGAGAGATTCCAGGGGGGTATTTTATTAATGTCCCTTGGAGCAGAAGTGACATTCTATCATTTATGAATAATTATCCAAAATTGAGAGAGAAGCCAGCAGAGTGGTATCAGCAGACAGACAGGTTTGTGAAACTTGCGAAGTGCCTGTGGGAGAACTTCAACATATTACTAGAGATAGTGGTTCCAGCTGATCTCTAGATAGAGTGTGAGAGGAGTGTAGATTGGCCAACAAGCGAACCAGAGAGAGACAAGAATACAGGTGCACCATCTCCTGAGGTAATGAAATATTACTATAAGGTGATTGAGTTTTTGAAAATGAGAATTTTGCCCTAGAATATTGATTGGCAGAGGATTGACAGGACAAGTCAGGAAGCAAAGGAGTCGATACATGCAGACTATGTGAGATTGTTACAGGCATTCAGGCATTACAGTGGTACGGAGACAATTGAGGTGAAAGACATGATTCATTTAGTGTTCAGATTTGTGGAAGGGTTGAGACCTGAATTTGGCCAGGTGATTAAGAGTCATTTGATTTGCTGGCAAGCAAAGCCGATTGATGAGGTGTTGCAGTATGCAAAGTACTGTAGTGATGAGATTGAGATGAAGCAGAGAGAGCTGAAAGAGAAGGCAGTGGTGATGCAGATTAAATCTGCTCAAACAGACATGCAAGGACATTTTCCACAACAGTTACTGCAGCAGCAGCAGGGAAGACTGATGTTTCAGCCCCAAACGAGAGGTAGAGGTCGCAGAGGTAATATGAATCGTGTTCCAGATTTGGGTACTGTAGGGGTTCTGAATGATGTGCAGGGAATGAAGAAATTATTGCCATGTCACGTTTGCGGAGCCGTTAGACATTGGAAACGGGAGTGCCCGATGATGGTGCAGAAAGGTGTTGCTCAGCAAAGTAATGACATCACTTTGTTCCAGAACATGAGCGGACCGAGAGTGAGAGGTCGTAATCCAAATTTTCAAAATATTGTGAATCAAGTGCAGAATTCTCAACCCATGCAGCAGGTGCAAATGCCACGTGTACAAATGACACAGTTGCAATGCAGAAGCAGGTTCACATGGTACCTAGACAGTAACTTCAAATACCTCAAGCCCCAATGAAACAGCAACAGATGATGCTTTCTCAACAGGTCACAGGTCAGAGGCTTAACCAAAGTAATAACACAATGCCAATTCCAATTCCCGTTACATAGTGAGAATGAAATAAACGATGATTGGATGAGCGGCAGTTCAGATGAGGAGCCATGTGTGCTTGCAACTTCTTTAGAAGTAGATCAGAGAGGTCCCTATGTGAAGTGAAAGGTTATGGGTCACAGAATTTCATTCTTGGTTGACACAGGAGCTACACACTCTACAGTGAGAAGTGCAGAAGTTCCAAACTTGCCCCTTTCAGGGAGAACAGTTCAGATTGTAGGAGTGGTGAATCAGTGTTTGACTAACCCGATTACAGAACCGGTTCAGGTTAAAATTGGTAACTTTTAGGGATTGCACAATATCGTAGTCTATGATTCAAGTCCAGTATCCCTACTGGGAAGAGACTTGCTGTGTAAGACCAAATGTTTGATTACTTGTTCAAACGATGGAACTGAGATTCAGGCGAATAGTGATGATGAAGATGACCAAGCCCCAAAGAAAGAAGGTGAAACTACAAATGAGGAGTACCCTCTGATTTAATTTTTCCTGATGTTCACAGTGAAGGAGCTTCATCCTCATTTGCAGGGAATGGTTAAGGAGAAAGTGTGGGATTTCACAGGAAAAGAAGTAGGTCTCATAAAGGGAGTTGAGCCAGTTAAGGTTACTGTAAAGCCGAATGAGGTTTTCCCTCAACTTCTGCAGTACCACATGCCAACAAGATGTCCTTATGAAGGTTGCCCAAATAATTGCAGATTTCTTGAAGCAAGGGGTTTTGAAGGAAGAATTGAGCAGCCATGTAATTCACCGATAATGGGTTTGCAATAGCCCCTTGGGAAAGTTCGAATAGTCCCGGATTTGAGAAAAATAAATGAAATTGTGATCAAATGTTGTCCCATGGTGCCAAGTCCAGCTGTGATAATGATCCAGATTCCATGTGATGCTGAGTGGTATACTGTCATTGACTTGTCAAAAGCCTTCTTTTCTGTGCCTCTTCATGAGGACAGCCAGTTTCTCTTTTGTTTCAAATTTATTTTTGGATCGAGTTTATTGTTGGTGCAGAATTCCCCAAGGGTTTTCAGAGTCATCTTTCATACTCAATCAGATCTTGAAAAATAATTTGGAGTCACTGGAATTGCCTTTCCAATCAACCTTGGTACAGTACATTAATGACTTGCTGATTGCGTCTAAGTCAAGAGACGAGTGCAAGTATGACACGATTGCCCTGTTGAACCATTTGGGAAAGAATGGTCATAAAGGCCCTCATTCTGACCCTGGCGGTCTTTGACCGCCAGGGCGGAGGACCGCGGGAGCACCGCCGACAGGCCGGCGGTGCTCCAATGGGGATTCCGACCGCGGCGGTAAAGCCGCGGTCGGACCGGCACCACTGGCGGGCTCCCGCCAGTGTACCGCCGCCCCATTGAATCCTCCACGGCGGCGCAGCTTGCTGCACCGCCGCGGGGATTCCGACCCCCCCTACCGCCATCCAGATCCCGGCGGTCCGACCGCTGGGATCCGGATGGCGGTAGGGGGGGTCGTGGGGCCCCTGGGGGCCCCTGCAGTGCCCATGCCACTGGCATGGGCATTGCAGGGGCCCCCGTAAGAGGGCCCCTACATGTATTTCACTGTCTGCTGCGCAGACAGTGAAATACGCGACGGGTGCAACTGCACCCGTCGCACAGCTTCCACTCCGCCGGCTCGATTCCGAGCCGGCTTCATCGTGGAAGCCTCTTTCCCGCTGGGCTGGCGGGCGGTCTGAAGGCGACCGCCCGCCAGCCCAGCGGGAAAGTCAGAATTACCGCCGCGGTCTTTCGACCGCGGAACGGTAATCTGACGGCGGGACTTTGGCGGGCGGCCTCCGCCGCCCGCCAAGGTCAGAATGAGGGCCAAAGTGTCTCCGCTTAAATTGCAATACTGTCAAAAAGTAGTGAAGTACTTGGGTCACCAGATTGAGAGAGGATCAAGAAAGATATCCAGAGGAAGGATTACAGCCATATTGCAGATAAATCCCCCGACCACACAGATAGATGTCAGAATGTTTTTAGGGATGGTGGGCTACTGTCACCAATGGCTTCCACATTTTTCAGTCATTTCTAAACCATGCAGAAGTTGACTCATAAGGAAGTCACTGATCCCATATTGTTAGACCAGGCTGGAGTGAAAGAGTTCACTGAATTGAGAGAGATTTTGTGCAAGGCTCCAGCTTTGGGTATGTCTGACTACACGAAACCTTTCACATTGTTTTGTCAGGAGCGTGATGCATGCTCTTTGTCTGTTTTCACACAGGTCCATGGAGGTGTAAACCGCCCAGTAGCATATTTTTCAGCTACTTTGGACCCAGTTGCAGCAACCTTACCAGGTTGTTTTTTGCGCAGTTGCAGCATTTGGTCAAAGCCTTAAACAGTGTGAGGGCATTGTGATGGGACGTCCCCTGATTATAATGGGCCCTCATCTATTGAGATTCTACTTACAAGGACGAAAACCCAATATTTGACTGGTGCAAGGTTCACCAGATATGAAACGAGTATCCTAGGGTCACAAAATGTGTAATTGAAAAGATGTACAGTGCTGAACCCGGCAACCTTATTTCCAAATGAAAATGTTGAAATTTAAAAAGTGGAAGACGTTGAGCATGATTGTCTTGAAGTAACTGACTTGTGCACAAAGCCGAGACCTGACATTAGAGATACCCGATTGGAAGAAAGTGACCAAATTATCTTTGTTGATGGTTCTTGCCTAAGATACAGTGCAGGGACACTGACAGCAGGATATGCTGTGTGCACAATTACTGGTATTTTGGAAGCTTCCTGGCTTCAAGGAATATATTCTTCCCAAGTAGCGGAACTGGTAGACCTTACTAGAGCGTGCCATGATTCTGCTTAGCTGAAAGTTACAATCTATATGGATAGCCAGTATGGATTGGAAATAGTCCATGATTTTGGCCGGTTGTGGTCACATAGAGGTTTCATGACCTCTTCTGGTTCACCAGTGAGGAATGGTGAAAGGATTAAAAAAAATTACATGCTATTCAAATGCCTGAAAAGATTGCCATGGTGAACTGCAGTACACATCTGAAGTCGCAGGACTTTGTTTCATTGAGAAATGGATATGCGTATCAAGTTGCAAGGTTTTGCGCATTGAACTGTATATCGTTCAAAGATAAGTGGAAACTGTTACCAGAAGAAGACGAAACATGTCCAATTTTGCATTGAAAGTAATCAACACCTTGGAGGAATTGAAAATGCTGAATAATAATGTTGAGAGGGAGGAAAAACATTCATGGAGTAAAATGAAATGTGTGCAAAGACATTATGAATTGTGGTTTTCAGAAGAGGCTCAATTGGCTTTGCCAAATAGTATGTTGTCTCAAATGGCTAGGTTTTATCATGATCAAGCACATGTTGGGAGGGATGCCATGATTTGGTTGTTCAAACATGATTGGTTCAAACCAAAGTTTAGTCAGGTTGCTGAAGCAGTTTGCCATCGTTGTGTCATTTGCCAACAATTGAATGCGGGGACAGGGGCAGTGGTTAATTTGAGCCACATTGCAAGAGCAGGAAGTCCATTCAGCAGAATTCAGATGGATTTTATTGAGATGCCTGTATGTGGAGGTTTGAGATATGTGTTGGTGGTTGTTTGCAATTTAAGTCACTGGATTGAAGCTCACCCTATGTGAAGAAATGACAGTCTCACAGTAGCGAAACTACTGCTTAGGGAACTGATACCGCGCTTTGGGTTTCCGATCTCTTTAGAATCAGATAGGGGAAGTCACTTCAACAATGAAGTAATTAAATTGCTGTATGCAGAATTGAACATTGAGCAGAAGTTTCATTGTAGTTACCGCCCTGAAGCATCAGGACTAGTCGAACAAAGGAATGGTACCTTGAAGTCAAGAGTTGCAAAGATGTGTGCGTCCACAAATTTGAAATGGACTGACACATCGCTTTAGTTTTGATGTCATTGAGAAACACACCCGACAGGAAGACAGGTTGTCGCCGCATGAGGTCCTTATGGGTCGAGCCATGAGGTTGCCAACGGTACCTGCAAATGCACTTGTCAACATTACAGATGATATGATGTTGGACTACTGCAAAGGTCTGGCTGATGTGGTACGATCTTTCTCTCAGCAGGTGGAGGCTACCACACTGCCATCGATCTATGACCCAGGGCACAAACTGAGAGCCGGATGTTTGGAACCTCATTGGAAAGAACCATTTCAAGTAGTTCTGACAACTACCACAGCTGTGAAGTGTGCTGGAATTCTGAGGAAGAAGAGTTGTTGAAAATATCAACAACAGCGAAACAAGTCTCAGGGCCGGAAAGAGAACAAAGAGGAACTGAGACCGGATCTGAGCCCGTTGAGGATGGTTCAGTCACTCCTGTGAGAGACGAAGGAGAAGACCTCCAGGAGGGTGATGGAGAGCCTATCTCAACTGAGGCAGCAGGAGAGCCTAGTCAGAAGAGGACTTTCCCAGAGGCAGACGATCCTGAGAGACACACAGAGCAATTGCCAGACCCAGAGGGGGAAGGAGTTGAGGTGGATCAAAGTCACTGTGATCTGACTCCTCCTGAACTTGTTGCAGGTCCGTCAAGAGGAAACACCGAAGAGCAAAGGGAGGTTTCAAGTACTACTCCCAAGAGAACACTGATAAAAGGTCCACTGAAAGGAGATAAGTGGCCGGAGTCCCAAGCAAAAGGAGAGGAAGTGGTTGTTGAGACAATAATCGAGGAAGAAGTAAATGGAACAAGGAGAGAAGATCTAAGTAAAGGAGAATTGAATGGTGATAGAAAGTTGAAAAGAAAGAGAATAGCAAGTCAAAGATACGCAGGTCCTCAATGGGCGTATGCAACTACAAGTGAGTGTAAGCAAGAATTGTTGTCTTTTTGTTTAAATAGAGACATTCTGGGTCAGTATTTTGGCACTTTGAAGGAAGCTGATGAACTAAACTGTTGAAACAATCTGAGAGAAAGTTTATGACAAGAGACTGTTGAAAGTAACCGGAAGAGACATTGATAACCTGATTTGACAAGCTGCTTACTGATTTTGACAAGGGATCCTGGAAGTGAAACTGAGCGCTGTAAATAACTGCTGAAAGAAGAATTGTTTGTTTTGATTTTTGCTGCAGTTTTTTCCACATTTTCTTCTGCTTTCTGATTCTTTACAGATCATGAGTAACATTAGCCAGCAGGGTAGGAATACTAGGCACTGTAAATATACGAGTATTGGTTTGACAAATATGTATGGGATATTTTTTGATGTATTGATTGTGGGTATGTCTGTTCTTGATAAGAGTGAAGCCCACAATACTTCTGCTTTGGAGACAACTAATGTACTAACGGCAATAGAGAGTTTTAGGTTAGATGAGAAGTATTTGCATAAGGGTACTAATGGTCAAGTAGAACTTTCTTCTAATGTCTTCTATTGCTTGCTGAGTGAGTATGTTGAGATGATGGATGCGAGGAATTGTTATATGTGTACGCAGATTCCTTCATCAGTTGAGGAAGGAGTTACATACCATAATTTGCCCCTAACATATGGAATAAGTTGTAGTCTGCTACTAACAAGATTTTATAACCAGGAGTACATACAGTACTTTTCTCCGAATTACAATGTGGTGTTTCGTTTGTCCCTATAATTAGATATTTGAGAAGAATAGCTAAGGATAATGACATAGTATTGGTTACAGGTTTCTTCGAACCTACGTTGACATTTGGCACAGTTTATGCACACCGCAATAATCTAACATGCTTGCTTACACCTCTAGAGAAAAGCTTGTCAGATCACACAGATGACAGGAGAAAGGCATTGAAGGAGAAGTTAGAAAAAGGCTTAGAGAAAAGGACTTATAGGAATGATTATGCTGATAATGCAATTAAAATGGAAGTGAAATTCGCTTTAGATGTGCAACACGTGGGGAAACTTGGCATATATAGGCCTAGATGATGCACTGACACTTTATTTGTGGGAACAAGTGAATGTAAACATGTGCTTTTGTTTCAGAGTAAATGGGCTTTTATTTTGAATGGACAGTACCCAGCTATTCCTGGGATTTATTACATCTATGGTCCTAATGCTTATTACCATCTTCCAAGAGGATGGTATGGGACAGGTTACTTGGGGATACTTTTCACAAAGATTTATCAAATGATTGATTTTAAGAAGTTTCCGAAAGTGACTGAATTACATCACCTGGAACAGAAGAGGGAGTCTTCTTCTGGTATAGTGGTAGATCTATTTGGAGCAATGATTCCTTCAGTGGGAGTTGTTCTGAACTCGATTAAGATTCGAAAGTTGTCTATTATTGTGGATAACATGCTGTCAAATTTTTCAGGGGCCATACTACTGATAGATACTGAATTAGCTGCTGAAAGAGCTATGACTCTTCAGAATCGTCTTGCTTTAGACATTCTTTTAGCAAAGGATGGCAGAGTTTGTAGAATTATTAATTCTAGGCATTGCTGTTCGTATATTCATAATAATAGTAAATAAATTAGAGATGTAATTACTAATCTGACTAATGAAAGTGCTGATTTGAAAGAATTGAAAGAACTAGGGTTTGGGAAGAGGTTGGCAAAAGTTTTGCGTCAGTGGGAAATTGGCTCAGCAACATTTGGAATGGGATTCTATTGAAAATCTTACAGGGGATATTAATTATTTTGGTTTCCCTAATTGGAATATGGGGATTGTGTAAATTATGCAAAAGGATTAAATTGAAAAGGTCAAAGGATGGTCAGAGGAGAAAAGAAAAGAAAAGGGAGAAGTCAATAAGGGAACAAAAGTATGAAGGTATTAAATTAACAGAATTTTAGCTGATGCAAAACATTTTGTGGGTGGTAGTTAGTGTGATGACACATTTAGGGCCTGATTCTAACTTTGGAGGACGGTGTTAAACCGTCCCAAAAGTGGCGGATATACCACCTACCGTATTACGAGTTCCATAGGATATAATGGACTCGTAATACGGTAGGTGGTATATCCGCCACTTTTGGGACGGTTTAACACCGTCCTCCAAAGTTAGAATCAGGCCCTTAGTCATCAGAGGAGGGAATGCTAGGGCAGGTGTTTTAATAAACAAAATTATTAATAGGTGACTATGTATTCTGAGTAATGGATTTGTGTAGAAAATATAATAACAAGGAAAAATAATGCACGCATTTGAAAATGTGATCACAATGAGTGGCCACCAATGTTCACTGAGTGTACTTATTAATGGTATTAATATGAAATGTTGAGCATATGTTTGACTAATGTAGTAATATGTCATATCAAGGGTTATGCATTATGTTTTAGCTTTATTAACTGTAGGCCTTAACTTTGCAAGGTCTTGGCCTAGTTGCCAGGCCTTATGTCAAGCTGTATTTCTTAACGTTTAATAAATGGCTCTCCTAGAGGGTTAAGCTGTTACTTTTCCATTGTATTGTTTAAATGTGCTCATCGGAGAAAGTTTTCTCATGAGAACCAATTGCTAGAAGATGCTGTTCTTGCTAATGTAACATTTTGTGTGTAATGTGTGCATGACTGATTTTCTCAGGAGGAGAACACAGGAGACACTGACTGGAGTATAAGCTACAACGATATTGTTACCTGACGAGCCGGATGATGAGGACATTGCAGGAAAAACCAATCAGTGACTTGTGAACGGAGTAGTGGTAGAATTCATAGATTTGAAGTTTTGATATTATTGGACAAAGTGTGAACATGCGATTCCTTGAACAATAGGGAGTTGGAAATGAGTTTTAGTGAATTTAACTTAACAGGACTGCACTGAGAGAAGAACCGACATTGCCCATTTTCTTGCTGGCTGAAAGTTTGTTATTTTCTTGTGTGTCTTGACAAGAGACGTGTTTAAGTTTAATGTTTAAAGACTTTGCGTTTCTGAACTTTGATGCTTAATCCTGATGCCTTGCTGACTGAACTGATGCCCTTATGACGAAGACTATCTTAACTTGCCGATCCAATTGAGGGGAGTTACTGTTGTACCCATGTGTATGTTATGCATGTTTGCTTTTCCTTTCTAGGTACCGGACGCACTTTTTTGATAGACCCATTGTTAGATGTTTTCTAAATTTGTGTTACTAAATTGTTTTGCATGAAGCTCAACATGCTGATGCTAATCTGGTGTTAGTCAAGGTTTTCTTACTCTGCTAATAGGGAATAATGTTTGATGAATTTCTTTGCTGAATCTAAATGTATGTGGTCTCGTTTGCGCAACTGTTCTTTTTATTGTACCGTGACCTTAGAATGTGTGATAGTTTAAGCTTTGATTAAATTAAGTTTCCTCCGCCGCTTTGGGCAGCCAGAGTTGTTTCTGTATGTATATCATTTGATTTTGAGATTAATTTACATGACGTTAGCATTGTTAATATAGGGAAATAAATATTCTAAATTTTACTAAAAGGTGTTGTTAATCATGACTGAAAGGTCATGGTGTGTGTCAATTACTGACACCAATTGATTACTAATGACATTGATTATTGTTGATTATTGGTATTGTTTATTGACTATTGATTATTGATCTGCATGTACAGAAGTTATGGTGGGATCATCTTAATTACGAGTCTAAGGGTTCATCAACTTATTTGCGTCCCCTTGTAAGTTTACTTATTAAGGTCAGACGCGCTAACGAGCAAGGAAAAAATATACAAATTGTAAAGAGTGAAGAAGAGAAAAACGATAGAAAACACCACACAGACAGAGAAAAGGGATCTGCAAGAGTGAGACAACAGGGGCAAGAAGTGTTTGGAAGTTGATTAAAGAGGTGTAAGGTGGATTTAAAACCCGGACCCTAGAGGCAATGAGGGGTGGAAGGCTTTTCGACATTTGAGAACCGGCCCTGCCCATAGTAATCTTCGCCCCTCCCCCAAAAAATGACTGTTAGAAAGGGGTCTCTAGTTGGCAGTGGTTTGCAACCTGTCCAGGAAGGGACCCTCACTCTAGTCAGGGTAAGGGAGCCACACAGCTAAGATAACCCCTGCTCACCCTCTTGGTAGCTTGGCATGAGCATTCGTGCTTATCTCAGAGGCAATATGTAAAGTCTTTGTGCACACACAGTTGCACAGTGAAAGCACTATAAAAGGACTCCAGATCAGAAAAATAGCCAATATTTATCTGAATAAAGCAAGACCAAAACAACAAAAATCCAACATCACTTTTAAAAGATTCAATGAAATTGCAGTTCCTTGAAATTAATGAAGCGCTTGACTGAGGCAAAGTAAATGAGATGCGTCAAAAACAAAGACGATGCGGGGCTTAGGGGAAATGAGGTGTTGAAAGAGCCGGAGATACATTGGGTCCTTACTGTTGCAGGGGAGGTGGTGCATCAATTCCTTACTGCTAGGCAGGGGAGGTGATGCTTCAGTTCCTTACTGCCACAGAGGAGGTGATGCATCGTTTGCTGCACAAAGCGTCACTTCCTTACTGTGGTTAGGTGTCAGTGTAGAAAATGATACCCAGCTACGATGTGCCAATGATGCCTCGAAACTCAATTCATGATTCGTCGATCTCACAGTGATGAAGAAGTCGCTGCATCTGAGTCAGGGCAGAGTGTCACTGACTTCGGTGATTTGGTGCTCGAAACTCATGCAGCGGTGGTTTTTCCGCTGCGCTACAATGGAAAGCTGGGGCCTGTGATGAAACCCGTGGTCGTTCGGTCACCGGTGATTGAATTTGGCACCATTTGGCAGGACAGGCCTCTCAGCAGAGGAGTCCAGGTGCTGGCAGATGAAGTCTTTGATGTCCCTGAGACTTCTTAACAGGAGGCGACCTCAACTCAAGCCCTTGGAGAACCTTGGAAAGCAGGATGTAGAAAGCAAGTTCCAGTCCTTTCACTCCCATGACAGAAGCAGCAAACAGCAGCCCAGCAGAACAAAGCAACATGCAGAGTGGCAGTCCCTCCTACAGCATCCAGCTCTTCTTCCTGGCAGAAGGTCCTCAGACCAGAAGTGTTCTAACTATGAGGGGTTAGTTGTCCAGTACTTATACCCATTTATGTCTTTGAAGTAGGCAAACTTCAAAGAGAAGTCTTTGTAGAGCACAAGAGCCTGCCTTTCCCTGCCCTGGCCCCAGACACACTCCAGGGGGTTGGAGACTGCTTTGTGTGATGACAGGCACAGCCCTATTCAGGAACAGGTGTCCGCTCCTTCCTCCACTTTAGCTAAGGAAGACCCATCAGCCTGGTGATGGGCCATCAGGATATGCAGGGCACACCGCAGCTCACTTTTTGTGACTGTCTAGATTG
The DNA here is from genome assembly GCF_031143425.1 of Pleurodeles waltl. Lineage (NCBI taxonomy): Eukaryota > Metazoa > Chordata > Amphibia > Caudata > Salamandridae > Pleurodeles > Pleurodeles waltl. Next base: position 793,171,180 of record NC_090436.1, on the reverse strand, counting down.
AATACACAAACAGCCCAACTGTCATTCTGACCCTGATGTGTATTCCATAGACAGGCAGAGGAACAGAATGGTTAAGCAAGAAAATGCCCAATTCTAAAAATGGCATTTTCAAACTTACAATTTAAAAACTAACTTCACTAAAAGATGTATTTTTAAATTGTGATTTCAGAGACCCCAAACTCCAAAATCTGCACCCAATGGGAAATTACACTTAAAAGACATTTCAAGGCAATCCCCATGACACCCTACAGGAGAGATAGTCCTTGCAATAGTGAAAAACAAATTTAGCAGTATTTCACTACCAGGACATGAAAAACATACCAGTATATGTTCTAACATTTAAATACACTGCACCCTGGCCATGGGGCTGCCTTGGGCCTACTTTAGGGATGACATACATGTAGTAAAAAGGAAGGTCCACTTGCCAGGTCGACATGGCAGTGTACAACTGAACACACAGGGAATGCAATGACAGGCCTGAGACATGTATTCAGGGCTACTCATGTGGGTGGCACAATGAGTGCTGCAGGCCCACTAGTAGCATTTGATTTACAGGACCTGGGCACACTTGGTGCACTATACTAGGGACTTATTAGTAAATTAAATATGCCAATCATGAATAAAACAATCACCAATGCATTTTAGACAGAGGGCATATGTACTTTAGCACTGGTTAGCAGTGGTAAGATGTCCAGAGTCCTACAGCCAACAGAAACCGATCAGAAAAAATTGGAGGAAGAAGACAAAACGTTTGGGGATAACCCTGCAAAAAGGGCCTGGTCCAGCATTGACCAGGGCAGCTGGTACAGTATTCAGCAAAAACTCAGTTTATCTAAGGAAGTAGAGGTGTGGGAGTGAGGGATACTCCCTCCTCACCCTCCCCCACCAAAAAAAACACACTAGAGTTCAGAAGGTGAATAAGCAATGAAAATCACTTTAAATAAAAATGACTTTAAATTTCTGACAAATTTCTGCATACTCTTTTAATATGCTGTTGTTTACTTTTCTTTTTCTGGCTGCTAAGTGAGAGGATTTTGTGAAGTTAACTATGTGACAAAGTATGTAGGATGACAATTTGTTTTCTAATACACTAATAAGAAATACCTGTAAATGAACAGTATAAATATTTCAAAATATTTCAGAAGTCACGAAAGCACAAATGGAACACATTGCCATTTTATGGGACTCAATTCATAGAAATGTGGTGAATGATGAGGTCTAAGAGACCCATCAGAGCAGTTTATTTTTTTCACTATGCTGGCAGCTTTGAACAACGCTGCTTGTCCCTTTAGGGTATTTCTTATGATTGTAGTCTGCTTAGCTGGTTAATGCACTGGGTTGCCCAAGCAGAACTTTTGTGTATAGTTGACGGCCTGAGCTGCTATGGTTGGAGGGAGAGAGAAGTGGCCAGATCTTCTGGGATGGGTAGTGTTAGTATACCCTATTCCTGAGTGTCATTATGAGATGTAAGGAAGTGGCAATAGTGTATAGGTATTTGAGACCTGCAGTTGTGGGTTAGGTTAAAGTCCTCCAATTGGCCAGCAGTGTTTGACAGATCTCTTTATTTGTTCCATGCCTGTACATTTAGTGATGGCTGATTTATTGGCTGCACTAAACTGGTGAAGGACAACCCTTGTGACAGATAGGTCTTATGTGAATGTAAGCAGTGTAAGTTACAGTTGGCTGCAGACCACTGAGTGTTATGATATTAATATTAGTATGGACCAAAAATGTTACATATGAAGTTACATAAATATATAATAACATGGTGATCCATAAGTAAGCCATCCTAGACTCACCTGCCTATCAAAAGTTGTCTACTGGTTGGGTTATTTTCAATCTGTGGATTGTAAGGTGAAGATTAAATTTGAGGGTGCGCCTGTCTTTCCGGTTTCTGTTGCGAGCATGTGGGATGGTGTAGTTTTGATGGAAATAGTCATGTTTTCAACTGTCTTCTGAAGAGTATATGCTCCTGGATGCTTCGAATGCTGGCAGGTAGTGAATTCCAGAGTTTCGCAACATGTGCTGAGAAAGCAGTGCCTTCTACAGATTTCTGTAGTAAGATGGTATCACTATTTGTGATGCAGGCCTTGTGTGCAGTGTCCTGTTTTGTCTGTATTGCTTGGATTTAACCTATAGGCATAGAAGTCACTTTCCTAGGGATGAGTTGTATTTTTTGTATGATAAATGAGAATGTGCAAGGTCTTATGGCAGTAGGCTGGAATTTGATCCATTGTCCGCAGGTCCTCATCTCTGCTATTGAGCTTTAGATGGTATTCATCATCCATGTGTTTATGGCACAAAACTCAAGTTTTACATTGTAAAGGTCTTTCAAGCCCTCCATTTGTAAAATCATTCGAGTGTCATTTGCATACTTGTGAAAGGTGAGGTTGAATGATTTAAAACAGTTTTGGTATAAGAGAGTTAGGTAGATGTTGAATTAAAGAGGGCATATAATGGACTCCTGAGTGACACCACTGTGTTGTGAATGAGGAGCTGATATGAAAGGTGGTACCAACATTAGTTCTCAGTGAAAGCTAAGAAACGAAGAATTCAATGGGCATTAGCTGAACTCCCTTTTAACCTTTCATATATGGTACGTCAAACAATAATTTGCTGTGTGAAAAGATTGCACAACTGTGCAGGAAGGTGAGTCAAGTTGCTCTTAAGCCTGAAACTTTAATGACCTTTCCTGTTCTTGATACACACGTGGTTGTCACTAACTAAACCTACCAGCCATTCAGAAGCAATGTCAGTCAGGAAATATCCAGATTCCAATATGGCATATTGGGGTCATTCAGACCTTGGCGGACGGCGGAGGCCGTCCGCCAAGGTACTGCCGACAAATGACCTCACCGCGGTCAAAAGACCGCGGCGGCCATCCAAACATTTCCGCTGGGCCGGCGGGCGCTCTCCAAAAGAGCGCCCGCCGGCCCAGCGGAAATGCCCCTGCAAAGAGGACGCCGGCTCAGAATTGAGCCGGCGTAGTTGCAGGGGTGCGACGGGTGCAGTTGCACCCGTCGCGTATTTCAGTGTCTGCAAAGCAGACACTGAAATACTTTGTGGGGCCCTCTTACGGGGGCCCCTGCAGTGTCCATGCCATTGGCATGGGCACTGCAGGGGCCCCCAGGGGCCCCGCGGCACCCCCTACCGCCATCCTGTTCATGGCGGGTTTCCCGCCATGAACAGGATGGCGGTAGGGGGTGTCTGAATCCCCATGGCGGCGGAGCGCGCTCCGCCGCCATGGAGGATTCAATGGGGCAGCGGTAAACCGGCGGGAGACCGCCGGTTTACCCTTTCTGACCACGGCTGAACCGCCGCGGTCAGAATGCCCTTGGGAGCACCGCCAGCCTGTTGGCGGTGCTCCCGTGGTCGGTGACCCTGGCGGTCACCGGCCGCCAGGGTCAGAATGACCCCCATTGCCTTTATTAGCCTATTGGGCAGGGGCATCACAACTCAGGGACGATTTGCATTTGACTGACATTGCTCCAGCCAAAACTGGCCTGTTGTGAAATATAGCCTGGTGAGATAATAAATGTGCTCTAGAGATCTTTATTTTGTTTGCAGGGGACAAATAGTTTGTTAGCTTAATATGACTTCTGAAGCATGCTGCAAATATCCTAACTCCAGATTATCTATTTTTGAAAAATGATTTATTATCTACAGAAACCTGCCAGGGTCCACACTCTGAGGATTCATCTCTTTGATCCAAATACTGTGCAAACCACAACCAGGGCATCTGAGGCTGAAAAAATATGTATCATAATTGACCTCTCTAGGCATCTCTGCACAACATCGACAAGCATTTTCTGATATTTATATATTGTAATCTAAGATCCGTGTAGTATTGATCTGCTATAGTACTCCTTTAAATTCAGCTTCATCTTTATTTAATTTATGGCCATATCAAATAAATTTCAGTTATGAGGCCCTAGGTAAATAATGTACTATATATATAGTACTTTGGTGAAAATTTGGGGTACTGTTTTCATAGGAGGGAAGTGTGGGAAGGTTGGGTGGTAGGAATTTTATGGACCCTCACAGATTCCAGAATTTTCCATACATAAATATTATGAAAATATGGGATTTAGCCAAAGTTTGGTGTTTTTTCTTTACATATTTTATTGGTTTTCAGTATAACACAAACAATGCAATCTCCCCGGGGGGGTCTGACAATTCAGCAATCACATATCTTGTCAGATTCTTTTGTTATCTTGCAACAATTGGTCTTTTATAAGAGCATAGAAGAGTCTCATAACAACCAAGTACCGTGGACCTCCCCTTGAAGGGATGGAACTCCCCCATCCCCTCTCCACTCCTATTCCTAGTTAATTTAGTATGTCGGTGACTTTCGGGCCACTGATAATATCTGTGTCTACCCTTAATCTGCTCTTCTCTATTCTTCCAGGGGAATGGCTGTGTTGCTATGAGCTTGTTACGTAAGTCGTCACTAGGTCTCCTCTATAAGTATTTCCCCAGGATACCTAAGGGGGTTCTATATCTACTAATGTTCCCTCCCCCCTGTGTTCCCAGTTACAAACCAGAGTGCTCCACACACTTACCCTCTCTATTGTCCCATGGTCCCTCCGTACTTCCGGGTGCCTTATCGTTTCTTCTGCTTTGGACCACTTCAGGATTTCTGTTCTCCATGTGTTTCTTCAGGGGCCCAGTGTCGCTTTCCACGTCATTGCAATTTCTCGTTTAGCTAATAGCAGGGCCAGAACTGGTTAGTGATTTTGTATTTGGCCTGCCGGTGATAGCTCCTCAGCAGACAGTGTCTGGGCTTGTTAGGTATCTCCCCCTCAATTGTGTTTGTAAGTTGTTGCTTGGTCGACCGCCAATACTCGCATATTGCTGGGCAGTGGATGAATGCGGCCCCTTCCTCCCCACATCTGGGACATCTAACCTTTGTCGCCCGAAGTGTCTCCTGATCCTGCCTAGAGTCAGGTATGCTCTGTGTAGAACATATATGTTGATCAGTTTGAACTGGGTGTTCCGTGAGGCCCGCGGAGTCCAAGTTAAGATTTCCTCCCAGTCGGTGTCTGTAATGGGAGATCCCAAATCGGCTTCCTATTTCTGTTTAAGAGCTGTTAACGGCTGGCAGATTGTGGCCCTAATTTTTCTATAGAGGTAGGTCACGGCCCTTCGCGTCCCCGCAGCACGCACCAAGTATTGAGTCACCACTGACGTGGGTGGCTCTGTTCTCCCCACCTACCAGTGTCTAACAATCGACTCAGTGATTGCCCTATGAAGTAGGAAGTGCCCTGCAGAGATCTGATACCTAACGTGGAAGTCTTCGAAGGGTAGCACGGAGTCGGCTCCTCATAGGGATCCCAAAATGGTTGCCCCTGCTGCTTTCCATCTCGAGAGTCTCCCCCAGTCCCCTATATGCGTCAGTGTCAGCAGGCATCCCAGTGGTATCTCAGGTGCATAGGGCCTAGTCAGTCGTGTTCTGCGGAGGTAGCGTTGCCAGCATTTATTCATTAGTTTTAATTCAGTGGAGCTAGAGGCTGATGGAAGCATGAGATAAAAGACGACCCTGGTCAGCGAGAGCAGGTCGGGTGTGAAGGGGGTAGTCTTGTGATCATGCATTGTGTGGCTTGCTATCCATCTGGTCAGCCATTGAAATTGGCTTGCTAAATAATAAGCTTCGAAAGGGTGGGTGGCCAACCATCCTTCTTCAAGTGGACACTGTAGTGTTGTGAGCGCTAGTCGTCGCCTGCCTGTTCCCCATACGAATCCTGTGACTTCTTCAATTCTTTGAAGAAGGTGTTGGGAATCCATACTGGTAGAGTCGTGAAAAGATACAACAGGCGTGGCAGCACAATCATCTTCAGGAGTGCCACACAACCTGCTACCGAGAGTGGCAAGGTAGCCCAGAAGCCCATGGACCCACAAACACCCCTCAGAGCCCGTTGCATATTGCCCTCAAACCGGTCTCGTCGCCATGATAGACTTGAACTCCCTGATATGACAGACACCTTGACTCCCATTGCAAGTCTCTAAGGTCTGGGGGAGTGGCCCTTCCGTCCATTGTCGGAAATAAGCTGGATTTTTGCCAGTTTACTTTCAGCCCAGACAGATCTCCAAATCTCTCTAGTAAGTCGCAAGCTCTTTGCAACTCACCTCCTGCATCCTTCAAGAAAAGAACGTGGTTGTCTGCGTATAATGCAATGTGGTGAGTCTGCCCCTCTCTTGTGATGCCCTCATAGATCCTTCCAGTTCTGGCCATACAAGCTAATGGTTCTATTGCCAGTGCAAAAGGAGAGGGCAACCCTGCCTGGTCCCCCTCTCCACCCGGTAACTCTGCCTGTGCGGACTCTGGCCACCGGGTCAGCATACAACAATCTCGCCCAGCCCAAATTTGCAAAGTACCTCGTAGAGATAGCGCCATTCCAGGCTATCAAAGGCCTCTTCAAAGTCAACGGCAAATATCATCGCCCTTTGTTTTTCTCATATCCATCCCCATGAAGCAAAGAGAAAAGGTGTTGAATGTTCATCGCTGTTTGACTCCCTGGAATGAACCCAGCCTGCTCTATATGTGTGAGGTGTGGCATATGTCACATAAGGCGCATCCTAGTATTTTAATTAATATCTTATATTAACATGATAGCATTGAAAGAGGGTGATATGAAGCTACATCCGTGTGGGATTTTCTCGGTTGCAGCAATGGTATAATCAGGGCTCCTCGGGCAGATGGGGGGAGGGTCTGGCATATCCTAGCTTCTTCATAAACGGTCACCAGTCATGGCCCCACCTTTGAGAGATATGTTGAATAAAATTCTCTTTGTAGTCCAACTGGACCAGGTGTTTTATTATGCGCCATGCTGGTTATGACTGCCCTCACTTCTGCTATGGTGATCGCCGCCCCAAGTTCTGTCGCTTCCTGTTCTGATACAGTAGGGAGTGGTAGGTGCTCTAAGAAGGTACAAATCTCGTCTTCCTTTGGGTGTACTTTATTCGTGTAGAGGTCGGCATAGTATTTGTGAAATTTGCTATTAATTGCAGCCTGGGAATAAATGCTATATCCCTCAGGTTGCGTGAGCTTCACTATAACGGACCCTCTTTTCGCTGGGTTTGCCAACCATGCCAGCAGGGAACTTGCACGGTCTCCCGCTGCGTGAGTTTGTGCTAAATAGGTCTTATAGTCATAACAGCTCAATTGATCTATTGGTACTCCTGTTGCCTCTCGAGCAGTTAGGAGTGATGCCTATATCTCGGAGGCGTTGGGGCGTTTCTGCTCAAGCTTTTGCTGTTTCTGCTTAGCAAGCTCTATGTCCCAAAGCAACTCCTGAGGTTCGCCGGCCGCCGCTGAAAGGCAGTTTCCTCTAATGAAATCTTTAAACGCGTCCCATTCTAGTAGCTTGGACGCTGTCGAGCCTTCATTAGTCTGAAAGAAAGCATCTATTGCCATACCAAGAGTATGTTCAAAGACCTCGTCCTCTAGTAGAGATGGTTGGAGCTGTCATGTGGGAATCGGCATTCGTATCCGGGATCATCCACCTCTAAGGAGCAATGGATTATGGTCAGAGATTGTACGGGTTAAGTATTTACTCAGCATGTAAATCATGCATAGGGGAATAAAAGGAGTAGTCTCTGTCATCTGTATGGTGGATGCGCCAGGTATCGACTAGCCCCCAATTCTGTTGCCAGGTGCACTACACTTGGGCCGTCCTAGAGACCGTGGAGGAAGGCAAGTGGGGATGTGACCTATCTAATGCCTAAGAGGATTGGACCAGTTAAGTATGCTGCCAGTCGTTCTGATATGGAGGCTAGGAATCCCCCCTGATCCATGTTGGGGTCGTAGATGCTGCCCAGAACTATCTCCCTCCCTTCTAGCTTTCCGACTATTACAGTGTAGCAACCCAGGGGGTCTATGATAGTCACCGTGTGTTGATATGGTACCCCAGATTTGACCCATCTCAAGGTCCCTCTGGCGAAGGCTGAGTAAGTGGTATAATATACCTGACCTCTCCACCGCTTTTGAAGGGCATGACCCTCAGCGGCATCTAGATGTGTCTCTTGTAGCATCGCTAGTAGGACTCGCCGAGTGAGGAAGGAAAATACCTTATGACGTTTAGTCATGGATCATATCCCTCTAACATTCCAAGTGAGGAATTTTAGATTTAGGGGGTCATTCCGACCCTGGCGGTCATGGACCGCCAGGGCCGGGGACGAAGGAAGCACCGCCAACATGCTGGCGGTGCTTCAGGGGCAATTCTGACCGCGGCGGTAAAGCTGCGGTCAGAAAAGGGGAACCGGCGGTTTCCCGCCGGTTTTCCCCTGCCCCACAGAATCCTCCACGGCGGCGCTGCAAGCAGCGCCGCCATGGGGATTCCGACCCCCTTCCCGCCATCCTGGTCCTGGCGGTAAAAACCGCCGGGAACAGGATGGCGGGAACGGGTGTCGTGGGGCCCCATAATGATTTTCAGTGTCTGCCTAGCAGACACTGAAAATCGCGACGGGTGCCACTGCACCCGTCGCACCCCTTCAACTCCACCGGCTCCATTCATTGTTGAAGGGGCTTTCCCGCTGGGCCGGCGGGCGGCCTTCTGGCGGTCGCCTGCCAGCCCAGCGGGAAAGTCAGAATGACCGCCGCGGTCATTTGACCGCGGTACGGTCTTCTGGCGGATCCCGCTGGGGTCGGAATGACCCCCTTAGTGTAGTATCCATTAAAAGTGTATTGGAGAATCCGGCGACTGGCCCCTATGCCTCTTGTCAATCCTACAGTTGCCCTACTCACTTCTACATGATTATGGCCCTCATTATGACTTTGGAGGCCACTACACCGCTGTGCCTGGGGGCCCCTGCACTGCCCATGCCGAGTCCCGGGCAGGCCGGTGGTTGGGTACTCATAATCCCCAGGCCTGTTGGCTGTGTTACCGCCTGTGTACCGCCGGCCGCCAGGGCTTTAATGAGGCCCTATGGTGGTCATTCTGACCCTGGCGGTCTTTGACCGCCAGGGCGGAGGACCGCAGGAGCACCGCCGACAGGCCGGCGGTGCTCCAATGGGGATTCCGACCGCGGCGGTAAAGCCGCGGTCGGACCGGCACCACTGGCGGGGTCCCGCCAGTGTACCGCGGCCCCATTGAATCCTCCGCGGCGGTGCAGCTTGCTGCACCGCCGCGGGGATTCCGACCCCCCCTACCGCCATCCAGATCCCGGCGGTCGGACCGCCGAGATCCGGATGGCGGTAGGGGGGGTCGCGGGGCCCCTGGGGGCCCCTGCAGTGCCCATGCCACTGGCATGGGCATTGCAGGGGCCCCCGTAAGAGGGCCCCTACATGTATTTCACTGTCTGCTGCGCAGACAGTGAAATACGCGACGGGTGCAACTGCACCCGTCGCACAGCTTCCACTCCGCCGGCTCGATTCCGAGCCGGCTTCATCGTGGAAGCCTCTTTCCCGCTGGGCTGGCTGGCGGTCTGAAGGCGACCGTCCGCCAGCCCAGCGGGAAAGTCAGAATTACCGCCGCGGTCTTTCGACCGCGGAACGGTAACCTGACGGCGGGACTTTGGCGGGCGGCCTCCGCCGCCCGCCAAGGTCAGAATGAGGGCCTATATGTCTTATCTAGGCAACACAAAGTGGATTGATCTGTAATCAAACAACATTCTCCCCAACTCCCTTTCCCCAGGGCAAGGGACATAGGGGGTCATTACGGCATTGGCGGGCGGCTACCGCCGCCCACCAAGCGGTAACCGCCGTGCGGCCACCAATGCGGCCGCACTCCCGCGGCCCCCATCATGACATTCCCGCTGGGCCGGCGGGCGCAAACCAAGTTTGCGCCCGCCGGCCCAGCGGGGATGAGGCCGCAACATAGGAGCCGGCTCCTAATGGAGCCGGCGGTGTTGCGGCCGTGCGACGGGTGCAGTTGCACCCGTCGCGCTTTTTACTGTCTGCTATGCAGACAGTGAAAAGCTGGCCGGGGCCCTGTTAGGGGGCCCCTGCACTGCCCATTCCAATGGCATGGGCAGTGCAGGGGCCCCCAGGGGCCCCAGGACACCCCTTACCGCCAGCCTCTTCCTGGCGGTGCAAACCGCCAGAAACAGGCTGGCGGTAAGGATGTCATAATCCCCAGGGCAGCGCTGCTTGCAGCGCTGCCCTGGCGGATTATCACCGCCGGGGCTAAAACGGCGGGAAACCGCTACCGCCGCGGTCGTAATAAGGGCCTCCGTACCGCCAGCCTGTTCGCGGTACGGACGCTACATTACCCACCCCCATAATGTCCTCACCCAAAGTGTCACGGTGTGTGTGTGGGTGGTGGATTTGTTGTTCTGCAGGCGGGCACTCCAGGATTCCCCCAGCCCATCTCTCCCCCTTCGTCTCTGTGGATAATACGTGCAAGGAGTCTAAAGTATGTGAAAGAGGTATTAGTGTCAATAGTGGGAAGGGAGTGTGCTTCTCTCTTCTCGTCGTCCATCCAGGGCCCGATCGTAGATTGGTAGGTGGTGTTTCTATTTGGGTTCTATCTTGATAGTATGGTCTTGTTTTATATACGTTTGTCAGCTGTGCCTGGGGGGGACCATTGGCAGGACCACACTTGATGCGGTTGAGGTCGCTGTCTCGCTACCAGAATCCGTCTGTTCACCTCCCCCTGTTGGCTCAAAGGCAATGTATCACCTGACATCCTGCCCATCAATGCAACTGCCGCCACCACCCGCTGTCTTTCTTCCTGCGCTTCTTCAGGGATAGGTGGGTCAATCTGGGAGGAAGTCCGTCTCCGCCTCAACAGGGTTCAGTGCTTTCTCTTACTGTGTGCGGGTTGGTACTTGGGCCCGAGTCCAGCCCTGATTCTAGCCAGGTCCATGCTTCTTCCGGAGCAGTGAAGAATTCCACCCCTGTCTGGGTGACAACTCGGAGCCGAGCCAGGAACAACATAGAGTACGGGATTTGTAGTTCTCTGAGCCTGTTATTAACAGAAGTGTATGCCGCCCTTTGTCGTTGGACTTCTCGGGAGAAGTCTGGGAATATGGATATTTTACTGTTGGCAATCTTCAGCTCATCCTTCAGCCGAGCCTGGCGTAGTATGTGGTCTCTGTCTTTGAAATGAAGAAGTCTTGCTATCACCTGTCTTGGAGGAGTCTCTGGAGGTAGTGATTTAGTAGATACTCTATTAGCTCTTTCTAGTGCAAAAAAGGGCAAAAGACTCTCTGGGGCTACTACCTTTTGAAGCCAGTCTTCCAAATACCCCACCATGTCAGATCCTTCGATTTTTTTCAGGAAGGTCTATTATTCTGATGTTATTATGCCTCGCTCTGTTTTCGACATCTTCTGCTCTATTTTCTAATACTTTGAAGCGGTTTTCCATGGTGTTCAAGCAGCAGTCAGTTAGTGCCAATGCAGGGACCACTTCCGCCAAGTTCCATTCCATCATAGTGACTCTCTCCACTCGCCGCTTGTGGTTGTCTTGAAGGAGGCCCAGGTCTATACTCAGCGTTTCTTTCTTGACTTCTAGCGCTGTTCGGGAAGCCGCAATGGCCTGGAGTATATCTTGAAGAGTCGGCATGGCAGGCGTCTTCGTCGTTGGGGATGTGGCTGGGTCCACAGCATCTCTAAGTGGTCTGGGCCGTAATAGACCCCCCATGTCGCAATCTCTTTTTAAAGGGTTTTCCCCATTTGGTACTTTCCCCCTCAGATGTGTCTGTCTTGCCGGGGTAGGTCTTTTGGGCCTGGCTCGTGTTCCGGGGTTGGGCTGTGGCAATCAGCACTATCCCGCAGTGGGCTGTCTTCCACGTTGGTCGGATGCCCCCGTGGCTTTATCAGAACTCGCCCGATATGTGGATATGTTTTGTTATCCGTGTCTCCTTCTGTTAAATTTTATCTCCACTCCTATGTTGCTATGGGGGGGTATTCCTTTCTGTGGTTCTACAGTGGTGGTCTGGAGACTTCCACTCTGTGCCAGATCTCTCACCTCCTTTCATGAGGGGCTGCTGCCAGCTACATTGGTTAGCGTCCCAGCAGTTAGAAAATGTAGAGCTTACTATATTTTTTTGCACCCTTCACTGTGTCAGAAGTACATCCGTCAGCTAGTATTGTCAGTAAGCTGGTATGAGTTTTTCATCTATGGTCATCACATGACTCTTGTTGCCTCTCCCGGCTGTTAGGGCTGCCCAGGATGTTCTCACCTTCGTCTGGGGTCCGTACACCCCTCTGCCTGTTGCGACGCGGCAGTGGTGGCCGAGTGCCAAGCTCTGTAAGCCTCCAATACAGTCCCCTCAGTTAAGGGATGATCCCCCTGTCGCTCAGGGCCATGGCTCTCTAGGGGTCCGCTCACCAGGTCGGGTTGGGGCCTCGCCCTCCCAGGACCCCACTGTCACTCCTCCTCCTCACCGGTAAGTCCTCCAGCGCTTTTTTTGCCATGACACCGGGGTCCCGCCTCCACCTCGCTTCCTCTGAGGCAGGACCCCAGCGCTCGTTCGATATTCCTGGCAGCGCTTAGGCCCTGGTGTTGACTTCAGTGCTCGCTTCGCTGGCTTCCTGCAGCTTCCCCGACTTGTCTCTCCGCCAGCGGCGAGGCTCCAGGCTCCACTCACCTCCCCAGCCGTTGAAGTCCAGCAGCGCTCCGTTCGGCTCTCCTTGTCCATTTTGGATGGGCACACTCCAAGCTGCCGAAAGCTGGCCCAGGGGGCTGTAACAGCCAGCGCTCTCATCTGTTGGATTCCCAAATGGCTCGGGGATCGGCACAGGTCCCTCCAGTCGGTTTCTCCTTACAGGATGGTCTGTGGGGATTGCGAGGCGGCCGCGGATCCCGGAGCCCCCGCGTTCTGCTGCCTACTCCATTCAACGCATGGCCACACCCCCTAGCCAAAGTTTGGTGTTTGTAAGCTATTCTGCATAAGCAGGGCTGATCCCAGGGTTTGTGGGACCCTGGGCAGAATGTGACTTTACAGGAAGTGACATCAATTGAACATTAATGTTCTGGAATTGTTAAAGTAGCTTTGCAAGAAACTACTTACCTAGTGTAAATATCACTAAAATGGCTAAAATACAAATCATAATATTAATAAAATAGGTATCTATGTTTTTAAAGCTGTATTACATGGCAATACGTAACATTAACAAACTGGCTGAAAAAGTTAGGCCTAGGTCTCTCCAAAACTGATATCTTTGCTACAGTGTTCACTAATTGTTTCCAGAATAAGGCGTGATTAAAATTCCAAGTCAGACTGTCCCAGGGCTATACATCAGGACTTTAAGTGACTCCCCAGCCCTCCCTTTACACTAGTGAAGTTCAAGATAAGGCATTTGGGCCCTCATTCTGACCTTGGCGGGCGGCGGAGGCCGCCCGCCAAAGTCCCGCCGTCAGGTTACCGTTCCGCGGTCGAAAGACCGCGGCGGTAATTCTGACATTCCCGCTGGGCTGGCGGGCGGCCGCCTTCAGGCCGCCCGCCAGCCCAGCGGGAAAGAGGCTTCCACGATGAAGCCGGCTCGGAATCGAGCCGGCGGAGTGGAAGCTGTGCGACGGGTGCAGTTGCACCCGTCGCGTATTTCACTGTCTGCCAAGCAGACAGTGAAATACTTGTAGGGGCCCTCTTACGGGGGCCCCTGCAATGCCCATGCCAGTGGCATGGGCACTGCAGGGGCCCCCAGGGGCCCCGCGACCCCCCCTACCGCCATCCGGTTCCCGGCGGTCAGACCGCCGGGATCTGGATGGCGGTAGGGGGGGTCGGAATCCCCTCGGCGGATTCAATGGGGCGGCGGTACACTGGCGGGAGACCGCCAGTGTTGCCGGTCCGACCGCGGCTTTACCGCCGCGGTCGGAATCCCCATTGGAGCACCGCCGGCCTGTCGGCGGTGCTCCCGCGGTCCTCCGCCCTGGCGGTCTTTGACCGCCAGGGTCAGAATGACCGCCTAGGTTTTCAGCAGGCATGGGGATCAACACTAACAGATACCTGCTAGATGGGGTAAGTGACCTGCAAGACCTGTAACAAGCAACAGAGAGCACATATTCCAAATTATAAGAGGAAACAGCACAAATGTCATACACAGGTGGGGTGTCTAATATATTGGGAGGTAGAAGCACGAAAGGCTGGCTCACAGAGCACATAAACATAGAAATTACATTCAAACTCCATTTTTAAGAGATGAAAATAACTGAAACAACCTAAAGATATACATAATAAATGGCTGAAAGGAAAAAAACGTTTGTGGCCAGAGAAAAAAACACTGCCAATGCTATAGTGAGAGCCAGTCACTAAAGAGATACTTTGAAGCAGCAAAACAAAAAGGGCTTACTACAGTAGACTTTAAACAATTTACAGATGAATGGAAAGAAAATGTAGCAATGTGGAACATGTCGTTTGGGGGAGGTGGTGAGTGACTTACAGAATAATGCTAATGTAAGATCAGAGACTTACAGTTTAAAAAGAATTAAGGGGGTCATTCCAACCCTGGCGGTCGGTGTTAAACCTGCGGCCAAACCGCAAACAGGCTGGCGGGGTAAAAAATGGAATTCCGACCCTGGCGGAAACCACCAACAGAGACCGCCACATTACCACACCGCCCACCACGGCGGCACAAACAAACAGCGCGGCGGTCACCGCCAACAGACAGGCGGGAGACAATGTACCACCCACTGTATCACAACCTACCAATCCGCCACCTTTTCCGGGGCGGTAGCCCCGCCGATAAAAACACGGCGGAAACAGCCATTTCGAAGGGAAAACGCCCACCTCCATATACCCCACGAGGAATCAGGACAGCATGGAACCCGAACTCCACATACTCCCAGCGATAGTGTTCCTACTCCTCTACCAGGAGCACGAACGCCGGCGCAGAAGACAATGGTGAGTACTGCACCTACGACACAGGGGAGGGGGGAGAAGAACATATTACGGGTACACACATACGCGACACACCCACCCTCACCCTCACCCACTACAACACACACATCAATGCATAGCAACACATCAGAGTGACACCCCCCAAACCCCCCGGAAGAATGCAAATACAAAAGGAAATTATTCTAAACATTGGAATATATTGTATAACTGGCTTAAAAATATATCTACACATCAAAAAATCTGTCATACATAAATGTACAAGTCCGAGCATTGTAGCATGCATTGTCCGTGGACCACTGGGCCCAAATCACATGGGCAAAGCCCACACAAGATACCTGACTCCAACGGAGAGAACACTGCAGGGGCATCAGATAGCAAAACTACAGGCACCTCAGGGGGAAGGGAAGGAGGGGCACCTCAGCCAGATGAGTGAACGACGCCAGATCCACGAGGGGCCTCCATGGCCACTGTTCAATCCTGGGGAGTGGGTGGTTTGCCCACTGGACCATCCTGGGGAGTGTAAAGCCACAGTCTCACAAGTCTCTGCAGTGGGTGGTTTGCCCACTGGACCATCCTGGGGAGTGCAAAGCCACAGTCTCACAAGTGGATAACAGTCTCCACTGGTTCTGGAGGGGGCTTTGTGCCCAGAGTGTTTCGTGCAGCCCTGCCCAACACAGATGCGGGCCAGCCCCTGACGCTCATGGGGCAGCGGTGCTTGAGACGGCGGTGCCCAGTTCAGCGGTGCTTGAGATGAAGGGCCCAGTGCAGCGGTACTTGAGACGGCGGTGCCCAGTTCAGCGGTGCTTGAGATGAAGGGCCCAGTGCAGCGGTGCTTGAGATGAAGGGCCCAGTGCAGCGGTGCTTGAGATGAAGGGCCCAGTTCAGCGGTGCTTGAGATGGCGGTGCCCAGTTCAGCGGTGCTTGAGACGGCGGTGCCCAGTTCAGCGGTGCTTGAGATGAAGGGCCCAGTTCAGCGGTGCTTGAGACGGCGGTGCCCAGTTCAGCGGTGCTTGAAACGGCGGTGCCCAGTGCAGCGGATCTGGCCATGGCGTGGAGGTCATTTGCCACCTGTCCTGTGGCTGGGGGAGCCTTCCTGCCCATCTGTCCTTTGGCTGGCGGGGCCCTCCTGGGCTGCAGTGCCGGGCCTGTTGGTGGCCTCCTGCCCACCTGGGATGGGGCTGGCGGGGCCCTCCTGCCCACCTGGGATGGGGCTGGCTGGGCCCTCCTGGCCAGCTGGGCTGATGGCGGTGTTGTCGGGCGTGCTGCCCTTCCCAGCCTTCCCTGATCGCCTGTGTCCCTTCCCCACCTTGGGCGGTGTGCCAGCTGTCTCCACACTTCCTGCCGGAGCCATGGTAGGGGTTTTAGTCCCTGCTGTTTTCACCCTCTCGCGCCGGCCACTGCCTATCTTTGGATGTTTCTCCGGGGGTGGGCTGCCCGTGCCTTGGCTCCGTACTGAACTTGCTGCCCTGGAGGGTGGGGGACTCCACAGTCCATGGCAGACTGTCATGACAAGGCCCGGTTTTGTCGTGGCTGAGGTGCTGACTATAGTCCTATGACATGGACGGGGTGGGGGAGTTGGTGGAAAGAGGTTGAGTTTGGACAGGAAAAACTTCTTAGGAGCAGTGGGACGGGTAGGTGTAGTGGTTATGGGAGTGGACGAAGAGGTTGTGGTTGTAGGAGTATGAAGTCTGGTGTCTTTGGGTGCAGGTGCTTTGGCTGGAGGCTGTCGTGAGGTGGATGGCTGTTGAGCGGGTGGCTGCCTGCGTTTGTGTATCTTGGAAGAGGGGGTCACAGACACACTGGGAGAGGACACAGGGGACGTGTAAATGGTAGTGGGGGTGGTGACTGCACGTGTGCGGGGGGTTCTGGTGTGTGTGCTGGTGATGGACGTAGTGGCTGAAGATGTTGTGCATGCAGGTGTGAGTGGAGACATGACAGGGAGGGAGGAGGGAGACGAGGAGGAGGGGGACACAGTGGAGGCAGTGGGTGTTGGTATGTCTATGTGGATGTTGCGTGTGTGAATGCCTGTGTGATGTGTGGTGCTTATGTCTGCCTGAGCTTCCCTTGGGTGTTGAGGTGTGTGCAGGCTGGTCTGATGGTGTGTCAGGGTTAGGCAGAGGTACAGGTGATAGGGTCTGGGTGGAGGAAGTTGGAGGGGGGAGGCTAGAGACAGGGACAATGGCTGCCATCAGTGCTGAGGCCAGAGTTTTGAACGATCGCTGTAGGGCAGCCTGATCAGAATGAATGCCCTCCAGGTATGCATTACTCTGGTGCACCTCTCTTTCTACACCCTGGATGGCATTCAAAATGGTAGACTGCCCAACAGTGAGCGTCCTCAGGAGGTCAATGACCTCCTCACTGAGGGCAGCAGGGGTGACTGGGGCAGGGCCTGAGGTGCCTGGGGCGAAGGAGATGCCCACCTTCCTGGGTAAGCGGGCACGGGGCAAACGCTGAGGGGCTGCTGGGAGGACGGTGCTGGTGCGGTGGGTGGCGGCTGTACCTGTTGATGCGGGGGGCACAGATGTTGCCGCCACCACAAGGGAGCTCCCTTCAGAGGACGAGTCCGTGTCGCTGATGTCTGCCCGAGTCCCCGCTGTGGAGCTCCCCTCGCCCTCCGTCCCACTGGTGAATTCGGAGTCCGTTGCATGGCCCTCCATGGCCATGTGGGATGCAGCTCCCTCGTGCTCCGATGCCACTTCTCCTCCGCCTGATGATGCTAATGCACACATGAACAGGAAGACCACAAAAAAGGGGGGGGGGGGGGAGAAAATAAAGACATGTTGAGTGCATGCATTGGCGACACCGTTGGCGGACAGGACAGACACAGAAGCCCCCTGCACTACGCCGCGCACTAGGGGTCGACTACTCAATTCATGGAACATGGCCTGCAAGCCTATGGACGACATCTGCACACATAGATGACACAGGGCCTTGATTAGCTGTACTTGGCACCCTACAGAGGTGGGGGGCGGGGGCACAGGGCCATGCCTTACAGAGGGGCCTAGCCTACATTAATCGCCCTGGCCTAGGGATACCCACAGCCCTCCTCCCCCACCCAGACACCTCCACTGCGCGCAAAGTCAACAGAATGAGTGTACTCACCCCCTTGTGTCTGCTGTGATGTCCTCACGCGCCCATCCAAATCGAGGTAGGCCACCGCCAGGATCCGGGACATCAGGGGGGTCAAAGTCCGACTGGCACCCCTCCCACGTTGGGAGACCATCCCCAGCTGAGCCTCCGCCGTCTTCCTGCTCCATCATCGGATGTCCTCCCATCTCTTCCGGCAGTGGGTGCCCCGTCTCTGGTGGACCCCCAGGGTCCGGACGTCCTTGGCGATGGCACGCCAAATATTTCTTCTGGTGGGCGCTGACCTATGTGAAATGTACAGGGGGGGGAAAATAGTCATCACCATCTGCATGCTCAATGTGAGTGGCCCCCCATCCCTACCCTTGCCATGTGGCACATGCTCTCACCGTCGTTTGATGCATGCCTCAATCGCTCCCCTCCCCACCATCATTCATCCACCCCACTCAACACAGGCATTGCCCACAAAGCATGGTCCCAGTGTACTTACCTGTTGGTCTGGAGGACCGTAGAGTAGCGCATACTGGGGGAGGACCCCATCCACAGGTTTCTCCAATTCCTGAGCAGTGAAGGCAGGGGCCCTATCCCCAGTCGCATGAGCCATTGTCTCTTCCAGACCGAGGTCACAGCAGCACTTGCAGTGTAGGTCCTCTCCTGTCGAAGATCAGGTATCGAGTGATTAAGCTGATAGAAAATGGCGGTCACGCCCGCGGCGGTGCGTACCGCGGCGGTGCGTTCCGCGACGGTGTGCCACGCCAGCGCATTTACCTCACATCCCATTGTCGCACTTCATAGGTCAGGCCGCCGCCATTTCAGGGGCCCACATTACTTTCTTTCTACTGCGTCACACATACCTAGGCCTTGCATCAACACTCATACAAGCCATTCAATGCATTGGGAATCGTGTTATGTGCAAGCTGTGGTTACGTACCTGTGGGTTGATTGACTCTGTGCTCGCTGTTGTCCTTCATAGGCACCGTCCGCTGGGACATGCGAGGAGATGGAGGAATCTTCCCGTGTACAGACCGCTGGTGGACCTGTCGACAATGGAGGAAAGACATGTCATACTGACATACAGGCTTGACCGAGCCACTATCCATGAACTGTGTGCCCAGCTGGAGCCAGACCTGATATCACCAATCCGCCAACCCACAGGGATCCCCCCTCTAGTGCAGGTGCTGTCAGTGCTCCATTTCTTTGCAAGTGGGTCATTTCAAACAACAGTGGCCATATCATCAGGGATGTCTCAGCCTATGTTTTCCAAGGTGTTGTCCAGAGTGTTGTCTGCCCTGCTGAAACACATGCGCAGCTACATCGTTTTCCCTGAGGTGGGGGATTTGCCTACAGTGAAAGGTGACTTCTATGCCCTTGGACATATCCCCAACATCATAGGTGCCATTGATGGGACACATGTGGCTTTGGTACTCCCCAGCAAGAGTGAACAGGTGTACAGAAACAGGAAGAGTTATCATTCGATGAATGTACAGATGGTGTGTTTGGCAGACCAGTACATCTCCCATGTGAATGCCAAGTTCCCTGGCTCAGTGCATGACGCGTACATCATGCGGAATAGCAGCATCCCTTACGTGATGGGTCAACTCCAGAGGCACCGTGTGTGGCTAATTGGTGACTCTGGTTACCCCAACCTGTCATGGCTACTGACCCCAGTGAGGAATCCCAGGACAAGGGAAGAGGAACGCTACAATGAGGCCCATGGGCGAACTAGGAGGGTGATCGAGTGGACCTTCGGCCTCCTGAAGGTCAGGTTTCGGTGCCTCCATATGACAGGTGGTTCTCTCTACTACTCACCAAAGAAGGTGTGCCAGATCATCGTGGCCTGCTGTATGCTTCACAACCTGGCTTTGCGACGCCAGGTGCCTTTTCTGCAGGAGGATGGTCTAGATGGTGGTGTTGTGGCAGCTGTGGAGCCAGTGGAGAGTGAAGACGAGGAAGCCGAAGAGGACGACATAGACAACAGGAACACAGTAATACAGCAGTATTTTCAGTGACACACAGGTAAGAATCCACACCGGCATATTACATATACTTCAACACTACTACGTCTCTACTGTCTGTCCTTTTCCCCCAGTGTATGGTAACTGAGTTGTGACTTTCCCTTCCGATTTCAGAGATGTGGGCCCCACTGCGTGACATCTGCTTTCTTTCCCCATGGACTACAGCTGTGTGACAGTGGTATGTTGGCATCACAATGTAAATATGCATTTTGGCACAGTAATCTCTAATACATTTGTACTAAATCACAGCCAGACTCCAGAATGTTTGGTGCAATGACTGTGTTTATTTCTGTGCTCTATATTGGTGGGTGGTTGCAAATCGGTGAGGGGTGATGGTGGAGGATTGTCCATGGCAGAGTCCAGACTAGTATTATCACAGGTGCATTGTCCAAATGGCTGTGGGAAGTGGAGCAGGGGCAGTTTAAGGATGGACAGGGTGACAATGTGGGTCAGTGGGATGACAATCAGGGAGGTATCCTTTGCTGGCGGGGGTCTTGGCATCTTACTCTGTCTTCTTCCTGGATCTCAGGGCCCGCTTGGAGGGTGGTTCTCCTTCTGCAGGGGGTGGGGTGCTGGTGTCCTGCTGTCCACTACCGCCGGCAGAGGTAGTAGGCAGTTCTTGGTCCATGCTAGTGTCAGGGGCCCTTTGTGGTGCCACAGTGTCCCGCAATGTGGTGACTACCTGATTCAGAGCCCCTATAATGGTGCCCAGGGCGGAACTGATGGTTCGTAGTTCCTCCCTGAACCCCAAATACTGTTCCTCCTGCAGGAGCTGGATCTCCTGAAACCTGGCCAGGACCGTCGCCATTGTCTCCTGGGAATGATGGTAGGCTCCCATGATGGAGGAGAGGGCCTCGTGGAGAGTGGGTTCCCTGGGCCTGTCCCCCCCCTGTCGCACAGCAGCCCTCCCAGTTCCCCTGTTTCCCTGGGCCTCTGTCCCCTGGACCGTGTGCCCACTACCACTGCCCCCAGGTCCCTGTTGTGGTTGGGGTGGTGGGTTAACCTGGGTGCCCTGTAGTGGTGGACACACCGCTGATTGACGTGTCCTGGGGACAGAGGTATGGGCCCGCTGGGTGGGTGCTGTGCTGGTGTTCCCAGAGGGGGGAAGGTCTGCTGTGGCCTGTGGCTGTCTGAGGGGAACCGACTGTCCCGAGGTCCCCGATGGGCCGCGCTGGTCATCTAGATCCAGGTCGACAGAGGTGCTGTCATCACTGTGGGCCTCTTCTGGGGGTGCAGTGGACATTTGTGGACCCTCCTGCACGGTGACGTGGCGTTCGGGTCCTGCAGGGGTATAAATGCATGGTTATTGCATCTGTGTGTGCCATAGCGTGCAATGGGTGGGTGCCCGTGTACCCCAGTGCTGGCATTCCTGTGTGGGGGCTTTTGTGACGATGGTTTGGGGGGGGATGGGGATGTGCAGTGGGCATGCTTTGGTGATGGGTGTCCATGATTTGTGGTCGCATGCAGGGCTTGGGGTTGGGATGCGTGGGTTGTGATGGTGAGACATTTGCAAGGAGTAGGTGTGATGGGGGTGAGGGTGAGGGTGGGGGTATGAGTTGGCATGCTGGTGGGGTGGGGGGGATGAAGTAGTGAAGATGAGACTTACCAGAGTCCATTCCTCCAGATACTCCTGCGAGGCCCTCAGGATGCAGGATCGCCAAGACCTGCTCCTCCCATGTTGTAAATTCTGGGGGAGGAGGTGGGGGTCCGCCGCCAGTCCGCTGCACCGCGATGTTGTGCCTGGATACCATTGAACGCACCTTCCCCCGTAGGTTGTTCAACCGCTTCCTGATGTCGTCCCTATTTCTTGGGTGCTGTCCCACTGCATTTACCCTGTCGACTATTCTGCTCCATAGCTCCATCTTCCTGGCAATGGAGGTGTGCTGCACCTGTGTTCCGAAGAGCTGTGGCTCTACCCGTGCGATTTCCTACACCATGACCCTGAGTTCATCCTCAGAAAACCTGGGGTGTCTTTGCGGTGCCATGGGGTGGTGTGGGTGATGTGTGGGGTGGATTGTGTGGTGCTAAGTGTGGTGATGTGTATTGGTGTGTTGTGTGAAGTGCGTGGTAATATTGCTGGGTGAAAGTAAAATGCGCGTCTGGGTGCTCGGATCTCTATTTCTCTGTGCGTGGTCCCGATTCTGGAGGAGTGGGGGTTTGAGGGTGATGTGGGTGTGTGTTTTATATTGTCTTGGGTGTGTGGGAGTGGTGTTTGTATGTGTATCAGGTGTGTGTATTTTGATTTGTCCAATGTGGTTGTATTTTGTAAGTGTGTGTGTATTTTGAGCGTGGCGGTGTGTCCCGCCAATAGAATACCGCGTTTGAAAGACCGCCGCGTGGATTCGTGTGTCATGATAGTGTGGGCGTATTTCTGTTGGCGTGACGGTGGAGGTTTGGTCATCGCCAGTTTCTCGCTGCCCTTTGGTGTGGCGGACGTTTGTGGATGTCTGTATTTTGGCGGTTTGCCTGTTGTGGGTCAGAATGACCGTGGTGGTTTACTGCGGCCGCGGCGGTATGTTGGCGGCCTTCTGACAGCGGTAAGCTGATCTTACCGCCAAGGTTGGAATGACCACCTAAGTCTCATGTTCTTAATATCTGAGAAGACACTTGCCAAATCCAAAGGGACCAGAACCATGCTGCTCCACTCATATTTGGTAAATCCAAGGGATCTTGGTTAAAGAGATAATTGAATGCAAGACAATTTTTATTACCCACAAATCAATCCAGTCACTCCCCAGAGACCTAACCAAACACTTTTAGTCTTCCAGACTCCAATGCAAGATCTCTCTTTCTGAAACTACTAGCCAACTACGTATATAGGCTCACTGTTTGGCAGATCACTCAGTGTGCAACGATGTACTCTATTGAATGCCCCCTTATTTCTCAGCTGCTCTCTTGCCCCGCAGTCCCTATCTCCTATACACTGCTCTTTCTTCCCTTCACCTCCCCCCAGGAGGCCAATTCTAACTGTGTGTCTGAAAAGCAGTAATTGCCCCAGACCTCACTGTCGCTCTTTGAGGTTTGAGATTGTTTGTTGTGGGAAGAGGCGCACATCATACTGTGCTTGCCCTGGCTGGCCAGTTGTCATTCTGCACGTGACAATGAGCCAGGCATCTTATGAGCACAGTCAGACTGACTTTGTGCATACCAGCCTGAAAGCTATAGCATTCTTTTGGGAGCCCAAGCAAGGTGTTTATCCACAGTAATAAAAAATCATCTAACCAAGTGGCCAAGTCATAGGCCTGTCAGTCAACTGTGGATTCTCTGCCTTTCCTACTTGAATCTAGCCCCTTCTTTGGGCCTCACGGCACTTAAGTCTTGCAGGGTAACTACTGTCCGTTATCACTTTGCAGGACACTTTGCATATACAGAGATATTGTAAGACATTTTTTGGGTATTGGGGGATTATTAGTCACAGAACAAATTTTTTGTTGTTTCACTCCATTCACAACTGCTCTTAATCAGTCCCTTTTAAAATACATATCTAGGCTGGCTAACTAAGGTGCTAATGCAGTATGATAAATATGACATATGTATTTGAGTTCCATTACCTTTATCACCTCCTGGAGTGAGCTTTGACTGCTCACTATTGCCACCATTCGAGAGACACATTTCCAAAAGGAATAACTCTTAAACTTATGAAATGATTTAGTCTTAAATTGTGAAACAGCAATCATAAACAATGGTATCCACCACAGATGCTGCCAAATAATCATCTATTGCCCCGGTATAAAGAAAAAGTCTCACAATATCCTTCAGGTTTTTTTTCCTTTTACACAAAAGTATTGTGGGACGTTTGAGAAAAAAAGTAGCAAAGAGAGATTTGGCAATGCAAATTTTTTATCCTGTTGAAGCCTTTTTGAGCAGAGAAACAACCACAGTTTGTTTAGTTTTTACATTGGTAAGAACCTATGACATGGCACACAAGATATTGCAAAGGGAGTTCAGGGCAGGAGTTATCATCTCTAGATCTCCAGTCAGGACATGTACAGACAAGGGTCACACTAGAAGTGAGATTTAATAGAAAGGTTGAGAGTAGTACTAGAGTCGACAGTAAGCAGGCTGAAATTCAGCAGACACATTGAGGATGTTTCAAAATCACAGCCCTTTGTGAAAGATAACACATCCATCTCAAAAGTAAGATATTTTCACCATTTTGTACAGGAAAATAAAGAGATTTCTTTTACCTCTTCTTCAGCCTCTTACATTTTTGCTGATTCTACCCACTTACATCCTCCTCAGCCTTCCATGCTGTACTTTTCACCTCATCTCTTGCCCAGCCTATTACCTACTCCTGCTCCTTCAACCCCCTCTTATGTCCACTTCACCCCTGCATTATCTCCTGCTCACTTATCTCTCCCCAAACATCTTACCATCACTCTTTGATTCTGCCACTCTTTCATCCATATATCCCCGTAGTGCTCTACTCATTTCCTTACATCTTTCCACTCAACCTCTCACCTCTTGCCTCAACGTTTTGCTGGTTCTGCCCCTTGTTTATCAATCACTCCCTTTTCCTCAGCCTTATTATGCTGGTCCTGCCCCTCTTACATCCACATCTTCTCTCCATTTGTTGCTCTTTACTACTCTTCTCACCCACCCTCTTACCTTATTTCAGCTGTTATCTTCCTTTATATCCATCTCTCCTCTTTCACCCTCACACTCTCTAAACTTTTTTACATTTTTGCATGGATTTTGCCGCTCTCATTATTACTATATTTTGCATGCTGCTATTAGTGGAAAAGCCACTGCAAGCTTGAGCCACAGTCCGGGCTCTGCTCAGCTCAAGGTGCTCTTGGAACCTGAACCCAAAATGAGCCGAGGTTTTACAGGAGGCCATGTGATCCAGTGCCCACAGTTGCCCACCGTGCATCAAGGGGAGCCAACCTATGATCCTTGCCTTGGCTCAGCATCCTGTGAATCCATGCAAATCTCTGTGCTGGAATTTTTTTACTGTAGTCTGTGTCTGTTGGGAATCACTCTTATGTCCATAGCCAATGTTTGTGCTATGTAAGACTGCCAAAAATACAATGTGAATCCTGCATGTCACCCAGACTCTAGTCTCGTGCTCCAAGAATTAAAGATGAAGCATGGAGCTTTAACGCTATAAAGAGATACACATGTTGCGGCTGAATTGCTCTGTGAGAAACTGGAAAATCTAGGATCAATCCCCGCTTCCCCGACTGACCAAGTTTTGTGATCCTAGGGCAAATGCTTTATTTCACCAACCTCTATTTTGTTCATTATTACATATCAGTACACATTCAAATGTGTACAGTCAGGGTGTGTGCTGTACATCACTTCTACTGTTTGATGTATGAGACTGTAATTTTGCTGCATGTTTAGCAAGAATGTAGCCCACATATAGGGTGAACATGAACCCTGACATGACTCTTAGTCAGTACCACTGGAACTATTTGATTTTACGGCCGCCGTATTTCCCACATAATTTTGGATTTGTTGCATTTGCCACAAAAGCCAATTGATCCATAATATGTAGCTATGAACAAATAAATACTTTTGTTTGTAGCTCACATGGATCAAATGTTATTAAAAACGCAGCAACACATTACTGCACAGTTGAAAGCACTTCATAAAGGTTAGCTGGTCACCTTTATATTGCTTATTTTTGTATTTGGATGAATGACAAAATGATGAGCTGATACTATGACCAAATGTGCTGCATTATGCCACATAATTTGTCTTTCCTTTCTTCATAAATTACTAAACCCAGCCACCTAACTCAATCCTTTCTTGAAGTAGTGGAGACGGCAATTAGGAGATGGGGAGAGAAGAAATTAAGAAAGTAAGAGTCTGAAAAAGCAAAATGAGAGCTAGATATGTGTGGAGAAATGGTGATTGAAGATTTTAAATGGAATTTATAGCTTATTATGTTTTGGTCAATACTCCTGGCCCAATATGATTTAAATTCACAATTTGGTACTTTATGTTCTAAAGGAGATCATAGTCTAAGATCCAAAACTCACCTAGCATAGCTGTCTTTAAAGTCCTATTAAAGTCTCATCATTGTTACCTGGTCCACATTACTTTTTGCAAACTTCTTAACAATGATATAACTGTGTTATTTATTAATGCATACTCTTGCTAGAAGTGCTGATGCTTTCTCTTTTTATGCATACAGCCATGCCTACGGTTGCTGGTATGGTTGCTGGAAAGTACAGACTCATTGCCAAGAAGCCCAAGTTCTAATATAGAGGTGATTTAGCTTTCTAGTGTACATTTAAATTTGGAAGTCGCTTAACTGTTTCACAACATGAAGCTTGACTTTTCTCTGTGCCTGTAGTACTGGAACAATCCATCTGTAAGTAAATATTTTTCATTTTTAGTACACATGGCAGGCTTCAATGATTTCTAAATTTGCCACCAGAAAAGTGCATGCTATCCAAGTAATGTTAGGCACTACTAGTGCCACTTTGAGGATTCTATGCAAGGAGTCTAATGCATATGATGGAGAGGAGAATGTCCATAATTCAGAAGTAGCAGACTTTGTAGCAGCCTATTGAGAGTTGCCATTAAGGCAGCATCAAAGAGAGAGGTTATCACGGAGCAGGATCTTAGATGAAAACAGTGGAACTACCACTCAGAGCCTTAGAGGCGGTGCTGCTGCCAGTCCATGTATGGCTCCCCTAAATGAAGATGGAACTAGTGTCCTCAGCCAGGACCCACGCCTCAATGGGCTCATCCCAGGCACACACAGTCACCTAGCCTTTAACATGCCTAACTGTCTTGCTGATCAATGTATGATGAAGGTCTTCTTTTTATACACCACCTTTCACACGTCCTGCTTGTAATTATAAGGGGTGTATGCCAATGTCAGAGCTTACTCCAAGTCCATGCAGTTGTGACCACTGCTTTTGATTAAATGTAATTGAGCTATTCTCTTTTGACACAACCTTATAAAGAAATTCATTGTGGGACCTTCCCAACATTCCATGTAAAATTACAATTACATTCTATTTAGTTTTCATTATTGTTGCAGCCCTAAAATGTTTAAAATTCAATGTTTGCCACTAATTTTCCAAAATGTTCTTGATGGCTAGTTAAATTAAAACTTCACTTATGAAGTTGGGCAGAATTAGTAAACTCCATACTTTACGAAGCAAATTAAGCTTCCCAAATTTATGTCAGTTAAGGTTTATCTTTTCGGGCCTTCCAGTTGTGATGATTTCCTGATGCAGAATGACCTCAGTAGGACATTTTCCAGCAACAAAATGCTGAGTGTGGAGGCTGGACATCAACCACCTCAGGTAAGAGGTAAGAAGTGCTATGGGAATGGTTCTGAGCTGAGGCCAGCTTTTTTTTTTTTTTTAAAGAACTTACTAAGCTTTGCATTTCACAAAGCTTGAACAGTTTAGAACAGTGATGCTCAACCTGTGGTCTGGGGATCTCAACCTGTGGTCAAGCATCACCTCATCTGGGGGACTGTGATTGCTTAGAAAATGAGATAATATTAATAGCTTAATAAAGTGTATGTAAATGTAAAATGTAAAAGTGAAACCTTTACATCATTCTGCAAATGTGAAGGAATTAGACTTTGTTGGCTCAAAATTAAGTTGGCATTGTCAGATTGATTTGTGGGAGCAAGGCAACTGCATCAAATTGAATTTAGAAAAGCCCCAACCTTCCCCTTAAAATTATTTTTTTAGTTTTTTTTATGTGTGTTAGTGAATTAAATTTAAAAAATGGTGTATTTGTTTGATGATTGCTTCTTTCTTAGTTTTGTGCGTTTTTTGTGGTAAAAATCAACTAAATGGCTTAGACCTGGGCCCCAGATTGTAATACTGTCTCGGTGGGGGTGTCCGGATTCTAATACTGATACAGTGGGGGTCCTTGGATCTGAGTTATGATAAATTGGGGGTCCACAGAAGTCAAAAGGTTAAGAACCACTGGTTCAGAGAATACACAAAGTAGTGAGTCAGCCAAATTAACAACTTTACACTTCTCTACTTTTAATCCCATTCAATTCATAGGATTTACCATTGGACTATGGAAAGCTGATTATGAGTAATATGTACCCTGAATAAAAATCCATGTATTTCTTCACATAGAATCACACAGAGTGCATCCTGAATATTATTTTTGCGCTCTAATGGTGTCCTTGATACCATGTGTTGTAAGCCACATCTGATGATGAGCTTGCCAGCCTGCTATGCATGGGTGTTGGTCATGATGGTTTTGAAGCTGTTGCAGGCCAGCATGGGAGCCTGGGGAGCCAGTGAAGGTCCATCCTGATGAGGATGATGTGGTCATATTTCATCAGGTCTTGATGAGATGTGCTTGGCATGTGGGACGCCCTGCCATGGAGCAGCACATTGCCACCATACAAAAGTACAAAGGACTTGAACAGCATTTCTGTATTCACTTTCTGGGAGGAACAATTTCACATCCTTTATTGAAGAGGACTGATAACAAGCAGTCTTTGTTTTCTTGGCTTTGTGTTCCATGAGAGTGAAGTTGGTGTCTAGGGGGAATCCAATTGGCTTAGCATTGGGTGAAATATGTGGTTTGAATCTGACCAGGTCTATGTCATTGAACCAGGTTTGGATTATTTATTGCTTGTTGTTCTCGGCAAATACCAGAAATTCTATTGTAATAGGTTTGAGATTCAAGTAGATGCTGATCATCTAGGTCTAGATGGTGTGCTGGCAGTATAATTTGATAATTAACGTCTTACAAGAGGGAGGCATTAATTAAATTTAAACAAACACACTTTTTGTATTAAGCAATTAATTTATTGACATTGTTAACATACACACCATCACGTTAAAGCCAAATAGTAACTGTATAGTAAAATATTGTGAAATATACATATATGCACTAGGTGAGTATAACAAGCCTCAATGGTGGAGTTGTGTGGACTAACATCTCAACTCTATTACCATTATGTAGGCATGTATAAGGCATTCTTAATCAAATATGCCACAGTATTCCAAAAATAAAGATCACATCTCTCCATGCTTTTGTGGACATCCACTGGCTTTGCACATTACTTTATATAGTATTCTGCATCCACTGACCCTTACCTTCCATTCAAGGAGGCTTGAAGTTTCTGTCGCCGTCCAGTTCTGGGTAACGTCTCTTAGTTACAATCATCCCAAAACTCACGAATGCTCTTGTAAACCTATTCAAGTCCAGTTTATCAAAGGTATTAAGAAGTGCCTGTTGATGGTTGAGGACAATGGATGACCCACGACCTGTGCTTCTCAGATGCCTTTTAGAAATCTACAGCTGAACATTGTATGTGTGAAGTCTCCACTGCCTTTCTGTCTTCTCAGACAGGTTAGGACGAGCCTCTTCCTATTTGCTGAAACCATTTTCTAGTGTACTTTATGGAGTGGAGGTATTTAAATTGTGTAAGTCTGTATTGAGTGGAGATAGCAATCTCACTAAGGGCCTTTCCTGCAGTCTCCCAGTCTCCATCCTCCAAAAGGCTCAGGTCTGATTCCCAAGCAGCTTTGAGGACTGGAAATCTGTCAGACATGTGTATTTCCAGGGTCCTATACGTTTGTGAAATTCTTTTGTCTGGTAATTCAAACATGGTAAGGTTTAATTCAAACATGATAAGGTTGGCCAAGTAGTGACAGAGTTGCAAATAGCAAAAAAAAATAGTGATATGTTTCACAAGTGCCCTTGTAAATATGGCCAAGAACCTTTAACAGACCTTTGTTAAGCACAGGTATGAACCAACATACCAACACAAGCAGGAAAGACAGTTAAGCTCTGACCAATGCATATCCCACAACTTAAGTGGTGATAACACTTATGAGATGATGATCATTCCTGGCATAGATTGCCATATTATTACAGTTATAAGTGAGTTATAGAGCTGTTTTTCCAAAAAGAAGGATGAAGTATGTAAGACTGAAGCGATTGAGGCATTTCAGAGATTTATTCCATAAATTTCAACACCCACAACCGAGAGAAACTGGCACCTGCGAGATCCTCAGGCAGCTGTGGAATGTGGAACATACATCAAATCATAACATGGAGTGTTCACTCTCCATATCACAGTACAGGCCATAACAAACACTTAGTCGGTCATTACAACCCTGGCGGTCAGTGTTAAAGCGACGGTAAGACCGCCAACAGGCCGGCGGTAAAAAAATTGGAATTACGACCGTGGCGGAATCCGCCAACAAAGATAGCCACTTTAACACTCTGACCGCCACGGCGGTACAAACAAGCAGCGCGGCGGTCACCGCCAATAGACAGGTGGAGGACAATGTACCCCCCACAGTATCACAACCTACCAATCCGCCACCTTTTCCGGGGCGGATTCACCGCAAACAAAAACACGGCGGAAACTGGACTTCAAAGGGAAAACGCTCACCTCTACACACCCCACGAGGAACCAGGACACCATGGAGCCAGAGCTTCACATTTTCCCAGCCTTTATCTTCTTGGTCATCTACCAGGAGTACGAACGCTGGCGGCGAAGACCATGGTGAGTACTGCACCTACGACACAGGGGAGGGGGGAGGGAAAAAACAGGGACACACACACGCAACACGCAACAGGCAACACCCCCACCCTCACCCACTACAACACACACACAAGTACATGTTGATACATTACAGTTACACCCCTCACCCCCCCCCCTGGAAGAGTGCAAAGACAAAAGGAAATGAGTGTAACCATTGTAATCTATTAAAATCCAGTACGCAAAATTATATATACACTTTTAACAAATGTATACACCAATAATAGAAGTCCAGGTATTGCTCCATTTAAGTCCGTGGAACACTGGGTCCACACTGCATGGTCGAGACCCACACAAGGTACCCGAACATGATGGAAAGAACACTGCAGGGGCATCAGATAGAAATAAAACAGGCACCTCAGGGGGAAGGGAAAGGGGGGGCACCTCAGCTGGTTGAGTGCACGACACCAAATCCACGAGGGGGCCACATGCCCACTGTTCAATCCTGGGGAGTGCAAAGCCACAGTCTCTCAAGTCTCTACAGTGGGTGGTTTGCCCACTGTTCAATCCTGGGGAGTACAAAGCCACAGTCTCTCAAGTCTCTACAGTGGGTGGATTGCCCACTGTTCAATCCTGGGGAGTGCAAAGCCACAGTCTCTCAAGTCTCTATAGTGGGTGGTTTGCCCACTGTTCAATCCTGGGGAGTGCAAAGCCACAGTCTCTCAAGGCTCTAAAGTGGGTGGGTGCCCACTGTTCAATCCTGGGGAGTGCAAAGCCACAGTCTCTCAAGTGGATAACAGTCTCCACTGGTTCTGGAGGGGGCTTTGTGCCCAGAGTGCTTCATCCTGCCAAGGACAGAGGTAGTGGATGTAAATCTCCACTGGTTCTGGAGGGGGCTTTGTGCCCAGAGTGCTTCATCCTGCCAAGGACTGAGGTAGTGGATGCCTTTCTCCACTAGTTCTGGAGGGGGCTTTGTGCCCAGAGTGCTTCATCCTGCTCGTGGAGGACTCAGTAGCGTCAGTGCTCTTGGCGCTCATGGGCCAGCGGTGCTTGTGGCGGCGGTGTCCTTGGCAGCGATGCTTGTGGCGGCGGTGTCCTTTGCAGCGGTGCTTGTGGCGGTGGTGTCCTTTGCAGCAGTGCTTGTGGTGGTGGTGTCCTTGGCAGCGACTCAGCTGCTGGCGGTCCTGTCTGGGCCTGCGGGGCTGCTGCTGGCGGTCGCCTCCTGGCCAGCGGGGCTGGTGCTGGCGGTCCTCTCTGGGCCAGCGGGGCTGCTGCTGGTGGTCCTGTCTGGGCCAGCGGGGCGGTCGCCTCCTGGCCAGCGGGGCTGGTGCTGGTGGTCCTGTCTGGGCCAGCGGGGCTGCTGCTGGCGGTGCTGATGGCGGTCGACTCCTGGGCAGTGGGGCTGATGGCGGTCACCTCCTGGGCAGCGGGGCTGATGTCGGCCTTCTCCGCCGTGCCGATCTTCCCAGACTTGCCAGGTTTCTTGTGCCCCTTCCCCACCTTGGAAGGTGTCGCAGCTGACTCCGCACTCCCACCTGTACCCCTGGGAGCGGCTTTGGTGGCTGGTGTCTACCCCCTCTCCCGCCGGGCACTGTCCAACTTTTTATGCTTGACAGGTGTGGGACTGTCCATGCTGTGGCTCCTTGCCACACTGGCTGCCCTGCTGCCTGGTGCACTCCAGAATCCGGTGACTACTGGCACCCCTGATCCCACCGATGTCGTGGCTGAGGTGCTATGTTGGGACCTGGAGAGTCGGCCCTAGGAGACTGACGGGGTGGGGGAGGTGAGGGAAAGAGGTCAAGGGTGGACAGGAAAAGTTTCTTGGGAACACTGGGACGGGTAGCTGGAAGGGGTTTGGGAGTGGAGGAAGAGGTTGTGGTTGTAGGAGGTGTACGTTTGGTGACTTTGGGTGAAGGTGCATGCGCTGGAGGCTGTCGTGAGGTGGATGGCTGTTGGGCGGGTGTGTGCCTGCGTTTGTGTACCTTGGGAGGTGGCGTCACAGACACACTGGGAGAGGACACAGGGGATGTGTGAACTGTAGTGGGGGTAGTCACTGCACATGAGCGGGGTGTGGTGGTGTGTGTGCTGGTGATGGAAGTAGTGGCTGTAGATATAGTGCATGCAGGTGTGAGTGGAGACGAGACTGGGAGGGAGGAGGGAGACGAGGAGGAGAGGGACACAGTGGAGGCAGTGGATTTTGCTATGTCTGCATGTGTTTGATGCTTGCGTAAGTGCCTGTTTCCCTTAGCTTCCTTTGTGTATTTGGGTGTGTGCATGCTGGTCTGATGGTGTGCTTGGGGTAGGCTGAGGTACAGGGGTGTGGGTCTGGGTGGAGGAAGTTGGAGGGGGAAGGCTAGAGACAAGGACAATGGCTGCCATCAGTGCTGAGTCCAGAGTCTGAAAAGCTCGCTGAAGGGCTGCCTGACCAGAATGAATGCCCTCCAGGAATGCATTGGTTTGTTGCAACTGTCTCTCTACACCCTGGATGGCATTCACAATGGTAGACTGCCCAACAGTGAGGGACATGAGGAGGTCAATGGCCTCCTCACTGAGGGCAGCAGGGGTGACTGGGGCAGGGCCTGAGGTGCCTGGGGTGAAGGCTATTGCCCACCCTCCTGGGTGAGTGGGCACGGGGCAAAGGCTGAGGGGGTGCTGGAATGGGGGGTGGCGGCTGTACCTGTAGATGGGGGTGGAACAGATGGGCCCGCCACCACAAGGGAGCTCCCATCAGAGGACGAGTCTGTATCACTGGTGTCAGCTCCTGTCCCTGCCGTTAAGCTCCCCTCGCCCTCCATCCCACTGGTGAAATCAGACCCCGTAGTGTCGCCCTCCAGGGCCATGTGGGATGCAGCTCCCTCCTGCTCCGGTGCCACTGCTCCTCCGCCTGATGATGCTAATGCACACAAGAACAGAGACCACAAAAAGGGGGGACAACAGAAGAAAGACATGTTGAGTGCATGAATTACCGCTACCGTTGGTGGACATGACAGACACAGAAGCACCCTGCACTACGCCGCGCACTTGGGGTCCACTATGCAATCCCTGGGACATGGCCTTCAAGGCTATGGCCGACATCTGCACACATGGATGTCACAGGAGCCTGACTAGGTGTAGTTGGCACTGTACCCAGGGGGTGGGGTGCCACAGGGCCTGCCTGAAAAAGGGGACCTAACTAGCACACTCGCCCTGGCCTAGGGGAACCCACAGCCCACCTCCCCCACCCAGACACCTCCACTGCGCGCTGAATCAGCAGAATGAGAGTGTACTCACCCCCTTGTTGCGGCTGTGATGCCCTCAAGCGCCCATCCGACTCCAGGTACGCCACCTCCAGGATCCTGAACATCAGGGGGGTCATGGTGCGACGGGCACCCCTCCCACATTGGGAGGCCATCCCCAGCTGGGTCTCCGTCGTCTTCTTGCTCCAGCGGCAAATGTCCTCCCATCTCTTAAGGCAGTGGGTGCTCCGTCTGTGATAGACCCCCAGGGTGCGGACGTCCTTGGCGATGGCACGCCAAATATCCTTCTTCTGGTGGGCGCTGACCTACAGGAATTGTACAGGGGAAAAAGAGAAGTAATTACCAACTGCACCGTCACAGTCATTGGCCCGCATCCCTACCCTTGCCATGTGGCACATGCACTCACCGTCGTTTCATGCACGCCTCATTCTCCCTGCCTATCTTTCATCCACCCCACTCCACACAGGCATAGCCCATACAGCATGCTCCCAGTGTACTTACCTGTAGAGTAGCGTGTACTGGGGGAGGACCCCATCCACAAGTTTCTCCAACTCCTCCGATGTGAAGGCAGGGGCCCTTTCCTCAGACGCACAAGCCATTGTCTCTTCCAGACTGAGGTCACAGCAGCACTTGCAGTGTAGGTCCTCTCCTGTCGAAGATCAGGTATCGAGTGATTGAACAGATAGAAAATGGCGGTCATGTCCGCGTACCATCACCACCGGCGTACATCGTCATTGGCTCCTGGAACCCATAGGGTCCAATGTTAACCAATGCAGAATTGCGCCGCGGTCTTCGACCGCCTACCGCGACGGTGTACAACGCCAGCGCAGTTACTTCATATCCCATTGTCCCACTTTACAGGTCAGGCAGACGCCATTTCAGGGGCCCACATGGCTCTATTTTTAACTGCGTCCCACATACCTAGGCCTTGCCTCAACACTCATACATGCTAATTTCAGATTATGAATCGTGTTCTGTGTAAGCTGTGTGTACGTACCTCTGAGTTGGTTGACTCTGTGCTCGCTGTTGTCCTTCATAGGCACCGTCCGCTGGGACATGTGAGTAGATGGTGGCATCCTCCGGTGTACAGACCTCTGGTGGACCTGTCGACAATGGAGGAAAGACATGTAATCATCACCTACAGGCTTGATCGTGCCACAATCCTGGAACTGGTTGCCCAGTTGGAGCCAGGCCTGATGTCAGCTATCCGCCATCCCACAGGAATCTCCCCTCAAGTGCAGGTGCTGTCAGTACTCCATTTCCTTGCAAGTGGGTCTTTTCAAACAACAGTGGCCATAGGATCAGGGATGTCCCAGCCTATGTTTTCCAACGTGTTGTCCAGAGTGTTGTCTGCCCTGCTGAAACACATGCGGAGCTACATCGTTTTCCCTCAGGTGGAGGATTTGCCTATAGTGAAAGGTGACTTCTATGCCCTGGGACATATCCCCAACATCATAGGTGCCATTGATGGGACACATGTGGCCTTGGTCCCCCCCGCAGGAGTGAACAGGTGTACAGAAACCGGAAGAGTTATCATTTGATGAATGTGCAGATGGTGTGTTTGGCAGACCAGTACATCTCCCATGTCAATGCCAAATTCTCCGGCTCAGTGCATGAAGCTTACATCCTGCGGAATAGCAGCATCCCTTATGCGATGGGGCAACTCCAGAGGCACTGTGTGTGGCTATTAGGTGAGCACCTGGAATCAAATCAGTGGGAATAGTTGTCTGGGTCTGGGGATATCCCTACAGGTTGGTGTGTGTCTAACAGTTGTCCCTCGCCTTTTTCAGGTGACTCTGGTTACCCCAAACTGTCATGGCTACTGACCCCGGTGAGGAACCCCAGGACAAGGGCAGAGGAACGCTACAATGAGGCCCATGGGTGAACTAGGAGGATTATAGAGAGGACCTTCGGCCTCCTGGAGTCCAGGTTCAGGTGCCTCCATATGGCAGGTGGTTCCCTATTCTACTCACCAAAGAAGGGTTTCCAGATCATCTTGGCCTGCTGTATGCTTCACAACGTAGCTTTGCGACGACAGGTGCCTTTTCTGCAGGAGGATGGTCCAGATGGAGGTGATGTGGCAGCTGTGGAGCCTGTGGACAGTGAAGACGAGGAAGCAGAAAAAGAGGACATCAACAACAGGAACTCGGTTATCCTGCAATACTTCCAGTGAGACACAGGTAAGAAGACAAACCTGCCTACTGCATGTAATTTAACACTACTACCTCTCTACTGTCTGTCCTTTTCACCCAGTGTATGGTCACTGAGTTTTCACTTTCCCTTACGATTTCACAGATGTGGGTCCCACTGTGTGACATCTGCTTTGTTTCCTCATGGACTAGAGCTGTGTGACAGAGGTATGTTGACATTACAATTGAAAGAGCATTTTGTCACTGTAATTTCTAATACACTATTTCGAAATCACAGACAGACTCCAGATTGTTTTGTGCTTGAAGGGTGTTTATTTTAGTGCAATTTTGGAGAATGCTGTAAAATGGTGAGGGGTGATGGTGGAGGAATGTCCATGGCAGAGTCCAGTCTATTTGTTTCACAGATGCATTGTCCAAAGGGGCATAGGATGGACAGGGTGACAAGGTGGGACAAAAGGATGACAGTCAGGGCAGTCTCATTTCTTGGCGGGGGTCTTGGCATCGTTCTCTGTCTTTGTCTTGGATCTCAGGGCCCGTTTGCAGGGTGGTTCTCCATCTGCAGGGGGTGGGGTGCTGGTGTAGTAGTCCTGTGGCGGTGCCTCCTGTCCACTAGCGCCGGCGGAGGTGGTGGGCAGTTCATCGTCCAGGATAGTGTGAGGGGCCCCTTGTTCTGCCACAGTGTCCCTCCTGGTGTTGAGGACTTCCTACAGCACCCCTACGATGGTGCCCAGTGTGGAATTGATGGATCTGAGTTCCTCCCTGAAGCCCAAATACTGTTCCTCCTGCAGCCGCTGGGTCTCCTGAAACTTGGCCAGTACCGTTGCCATTGTCTCCTGGGAATGATGGTATGCTCCCATGATGTTGGAGAGGGCCTCGTGGAGAGTGGGTTCCCTGGGCCTGTCCTCCCCCTGTCGCACAGCAGCCCTCCCAGTTCCCCTGTGTTCCTGGGCCTCTGTCCCCTGAACGGTGTGCCCACTACCACTGCCCCCAGGTCCCTGTTGTTGTTGGGGTGGTGGGTTAGCCTGGGTTCCCTGTAGTGGTGGACACACTGCTGATTGCCGTGTCCTGGGGACAGAGGTATGGGCCCGCTGGGTGGGTGCTGTGCTGGTGTTTCCAGAGGGGGGAAGCTCTGTGGTGGCCTGTGACTGTGTCAGGGGAACCGACTGTCCTGAGGTCCCAGATGGGCCGGGCTGGTCATCTATACAGAGCTGCTGCCGTCACTGTGGGCCTCTTCTGTTGGTGGTGTGGACATGTGTGGACCCTCCTGTGCGGTGACATTAGGTAGGGGTCCTGCAGGGGTGTAAAAGCATGGTTATTGCATCCTGTGTGTACCATAGTGTGCAATGGGTGGGTGACCGTGTATCCAAGTGCTTGCATTCCTGTGTGGGACCTTGTGTGATGATGGTTTAGGGGGGTGTATGGGTATGTGCCGTGGCCATGCGTTGGTGATGGGTGTCCATGCTTTAGTGTTGCATGCAGGGCTTGGTGTTGGGATGTGTGGTTTGTGATAGTGGGACATGTGTGAGGAGTTGGAGTGATGGGGGTGAGGCGAGGGTGGGGGTATGTGATAGCATGCAGGTAGGGTGGGGGATAAGGTAGTTAAGATTTGACTTACCAGAGTCCATTCCTCGAGCTACTCCTTCGAGGCCCTCAGGATACAGAATCGCCAAGACTTGCTCCTCCCATGTTGTTAGTTGTGGGGGAGGAGGTGGGGGTCCGCCGCCAGTCCTCTGTACCGCAAGGTGGTGTCTGGATACCACGAAACGCACCTTCCCCCGTAGGTCGTTCCACCTCTTCCTGATGTCATCCCTATTTCTTGGGTGCTGTATCATTGTTTTGACCCTGTCCACTATTCTGCGCCATAGCTCCATCTTCCTAGCAATGGAGGTGTGCTGCACCTGTGATCCGAATAGCTGTGGCTCTACCCGGATGATTTCCTCCACCATGACCCTGAGCTCCTCCTCAGAGAACCTGGGGTGTCTTTGCCGTGCCATGGGGTGGTGTGGGTGATGTGTGGGGAAAGTGTGTTGTGATATGTGGGGTGATATTTAGTGGTGTGTTGTGTGGGGTGCGTGGATGTTATGTGGGTGATGGTGTTGTGTGCCTGTGGATGCCTGTTTGTAGATTGTAGTGTCTCTCTCTGGCCTTCTTTCTGGATTTTTGTCGTAGGGGTTTGTGGGTGATGTGGGTGTGTGTTTTATATTGTATTGGGTGTGTGGGAGTGGTGTGTGTATGTGTATCAGGTGTGTGTATTTGGAATTGTCCAATATGGCTGTGTTTTGTAAATGTGTGTGTATTTTGAGTTCGGCGGTGTGTACCGCCAATGGAATACCGTGGCTGAAAGACCGCTGCGTGGATTCGTGGGTCGTGACAGTGTGGGCGTGTTCCTGTTGGCGTAACGGTGGAGGTTTTGTTATCGCCAGTTTATCACTGACCCATGGTGTGGCGGACTTGTGTGGGTGTCTGGATTTTGGCGAATTCCGAGCTGTGGGTTATAGTGACAGTGGCGGAATTCCGCGGCCGCGGCGGTGTGTTGGCGGTCTTCTGCACGGCGGTAAGTGGCTTTTACCGCCAATGTTGTAATGACCACCTTAATGTTCTACAACATTTCAAGGAAAGAAAGACACTTGCAACCTATTGGACCATTCATACTGGTCAACCGCCTCTTCCGAGAGTTTACTTAAGGAAGAAGTCTGAACATTAGAAAGACGTACAAGACTTCTTTCACTCCACCACCCTTGTCACCAGACTTTTCTGCACCATTCTGGGATTGTTTTCTCAAAACCCAGTCCCCAACAAGCAGATCTGTGTTTTTAAAGTTCTTACCATCATCAAATTTCTCCTTCATGGTATTCTGCTTATGTAACTCATGTTATGCAACCGATATCTCTTTCACTTCTCCATCACTACCCACATCTTTGTTCCTTAACCACTCAGGAAACAAACATGTGTGTACCTCTCTTCCTCTCAACAGCGTAAAAGGAGGCACCCCAGTGGTGCTGCGTGGTGGAATTTTATAATTCCATATTTTAACTTTAATGAATTCTTGAACATCACATGCTGATGAAATTGCTCTTTGAATGCCCTCCTTCTCTATTCTATTGGTCCTCTCTAACAAACCATTATAATTTAGAGAATACAATGCAACTTTTAAATGTTTAACATAATTCCTTTCAAGGAATGTGTACGTTTTATGTGACAAACAATGTGTTCCATTGTCTGTAAAAATTGTTCGTGGTGATCCTTCAATTGCAAACACTCATTCTAAGAACTTGATGGCATTTCCAGTACTAGGTGCATCACATAAAAAGTGATGCAACCACTTGGAATGATAATCTATCAAGTCCCCTGACAACTCTCTTTTTTCTGGCCAACCTTTTATAATATATTCTTTCACTTGACCAAGCTTGGTGTCCTTCAGCACATGCTTCCCCCCCATGCTTGTTCAGTGATGAGGGCATATTCCTCTACAGCATCAACCATAGCTACCACACACTCTGTGTCATCCACGTCAACCACATCATTTTCCTCACTTAATGGCATGCATAACAGGCAATCATCTCTAACATTTTTTCCTCCCAGCAAATGTTTAATACTGAAGTGATACTCTGGTAGCTCGGAAAGTAAATGTACTAATCTTGCTGATGTTGTACCTAAACCACTACTACTCAATAAGTGCATTAGTGGCTTATGGTCAGTGAAGACTTCAAACTCTCACCCCCAGATGTATGTTCTGAATTTGTGAATTGTCCATACAGACTCCAGGGCTTTGCATTCTATGGTACTATTATGTGTTTCATTATTTTTTTAAATTATCAATGCAAAAGCTATAGTGTGCTCTTTGCCTGACTCCCATTGTCCCAGGACTGCTCCTAAACCTGTCAAGCTTTTATTCATAGTGATAAAACACTTGCAATCATCTTGAAATGGATGCAATTCAGGGGCTTCTACTATCATGTTTTTGATTTTGCCGAATGTTTCAGACAATTCACCTGTCCATATACATTTAGCTCTAAGAAAAAGGGTACACTGTTCCAATGAAAAAAGAAAAAGAAGGGGACCTAATTCTACAGGCGCGAGAACCCTCATGCATCACACTGGATGACTGGCTTCATCATTGGGAAGGCTCCTCGTCAGGCCGGTGCTGCAGTGCCTAACAGGCTCCCCGAGGGGGGCTCTTAACCGTATTGCTCTGAAAGTAGTGAATGGAATCAGATCATATAGATAAGGTACCTAAGGTCAAGCATCTGAGCAAAATGGAGAGAAAGAAAGAGTAAAATTGGTTATCCATCAAGAGTATTCATCATGAATTTAATCAGTGTTGATAGGATGGAGACCAAGATTAAAAGCAAGATTAGAGTAAATGGGTGAGTAATAATGCTCACATACTCTCAACAAAAACATAAGAGGACTAGACCAATTATGGTGCCTCTTGTCATGAGGTCTACATGTTTCTCGTCTAGTGGTCCAGCTGGATCCATTGACGCTTCATCAGGACCAAGAAAAATAAACAACTTCTCCAAACTAAAAATTGGTGCAAACCCTAATAGGGAGGGGGATTAAAAAAAACAAAAAAACAGTCACTTACTTTAGTCTACATGTTATGTCAAAAAAGGTCGCCCATCCCCGTTCTCAGGATAGAGCTCCTAGGAATCACATGTCAGGAACTGGAACTGACATTATTTATGTCGCGTTCGTAGGTCTGTAAACCTGCCCTCCTGACAGCGTCCCCGATCAAAAGTTCATATACATTTAGCACCTTTTCTTAACAGAGCTCGTAAAGGCTCCTCCGTCTGTGCAAATCCATAAATAAGCTGGGCAAATCCATGAACAAACCGGGCATAATACTCCGCCAAGCCTAAGAATGAATGCAGAGCATCTCTATCTTTAGGGGGATCAGCATCACAGATGTCTTTGATCAAAGACAACTTGGGTTTAATGCCTTCATGTGTGATAATGTGACCTAAATACTCAATTTGAAGAGTGCCAAATCTGCATTTATCTTTTCTTGTTGTCATACCTGATATGGTCAATGTTGATACCACTTTGTGCATGGAAAAATTGTGCACTTCCTAGTCAAGAGCAAAAACCAAAATGTCGGCTTGATATGCCCGAACCCCCGGGATGCCCTCCAAAATATTATCTATGAGTTTTTGAAAAACATTTGCCGCCAAAGCTAGGCCAAAAGGGAGCTTTAGATATTTATACACACCAAATGGGGTAACAAATGTTGTAAGTTCTTGCGATTCGGCTGTGAGTGGTATCTTGTGATAAGCCAACTTCAAGTCCATGATAGAAAAAATCTTTGTCCCACCTAACTTAGCAAGCAATTCTTGTATTTTGGGAAGGCAGTGACAATCAATTTGCATGTTTTTATTTAGTGAGTGCAAATCTCCACAAAATTTGATCTCCCTAGATTTCTTCCTCGCTATTACAATGGGAGACACCAATTCTGAAGTGTTGCATGGTGCTATAACTCCTTCAGCATAACATTTTTTTTAAGGGTAGATTTGAGTTCATCCCTAGCATTGAGTGGAAGGGGACATACTTTGTGAACAATGGGTTCGGCATCAGATTTTAGACAAATTTTGTGCTCAAATCCTTGGACAGTCCCAAACTTTTTTAAGAACACTTCTGTAAATTTTTCAATACATTTTCTACCTCTGAACCCTGTGAGTCATCATTAATGCTTCCCACATGAGGGTTACTTTCAATGTTTTTCTCCAAATAATTTGAAGGTATATCACCTAAAACTATCAGATTGGGCGAACCCAGAATAAAATGCAGACCCATCTTGGCTAGGTCTTGCCAACCTATGATGTTTCGACCATTGATAGCCGCATATATTTTGGTAACAATGCTTCTAGTTCAACACTCTTTTCTAGACACAAAGGTCCTCATTAAAACATTGGCGATAACTACCGCCTACTGCCATGGCGACGACCACCAACATACCATCGCCGTGGCCACCAGCTGTCTACATGTATCATGACCGCCGACGGTATACCGCCGATGATCATGGCGGCTGATGGTGGTAAGGCGGCGCTGCTGACAGCAGCACCTCCACGCCAGCAAAACACCAAAACACCGCAGACCGAATCATTACCAATGATACAGCCTGGTGGTGTTTTGCTGGCGGACGCTGCTGCTGACAGCAGCACCGCGGACCGTCTCCAGCCGGAGGACCCCCTGCAAGCAGGTAAGTCGGGTTCTCCGACAGGAGAGGGGGGTGGGGGTGTTGTGTGTATGTGGGGTGTGCGTATGTTTTGGAATGCGTGAATGCGGGTGTGAGTCACGTTGAATGCATGCGTGAATGAGTGATCGTGAGTGTTGTGTGTTGTGAATGCATGTGTGTGACAAGGTATGTTGGTGTGTGTTGGAGTGTGTGGGTATGTATGTGTGCGTGTGTGGGTGGTGGTGGGTATGCGTGTGTGCATGTGTGTATATGGGTGCGTATGCGGGTGTGTATATGTGCGGGGGCAGGAGAGGGAGGGGGAGGGAGGGGGAGGGAGGAGCCTCGGGAGGGGGCGGTGGAGACCCCATCAGTGCCAGGGAAGGGATTCCCTGGCACTGATAGTGCCTACCACCATGAAGTTTGTCCCAAAAACCATGGCGGTAGGCCGGGTCGTAATCACGAGGGTGGAATTTTGACAGCCGCCGGGCTGGAGACAAAAGTCTCCAGCCCAACAGCCGTGACCACCCTGGCGGTCGGTCTGTTAAAGTGGCGGTCTTTGATGGCGGTTACCACCAGGGACAAAATCCCATTTTTTTTACCACCGGCCTGTTGGCGGTATTAATGCCGCTTTAACACCTACCGCCAGGGTTGTAATGAGGGCCAAAGTACCCCAGCATTTGTATATCAAACTCACCAAACGCCTTGGGATTTACATCTCTTGGCTCCAACTTGACTTTGCCATCCCATTTTTACAAGAGCATAACTTCTGTTAAAATGGTAATTGGGAACCCTGAATCTGCCATAATGGGAATTTCAACTTCATCAATTCTTACCCTGCCCCATGGACCCTTTACTCTATCCACATTACGTACTGAATTACACTCACTTGTCAAAATTGTATTTTGTAACCATTCTGTGCATACCTCTACTAGATCCACACTACCGATATGTGTCCATCTTTTAACTGATCTGCAGACCACGTGGAAATGACCAATTTTCCTACAAAGTGAACACCTTTTACCAATAGCGTGGCAGCTTGGATTATTGTTTACATGAGTTTTTGAACCACACTTAAAGCAAAATGTGTGACTTTTCTTAGAAAATAGCTTTCCCGATGTGCAGTATTTCCCATACTGCACATACATTTTCTCTATTTTCTTCCTCAACATTCAAAGTATTGATTGATTGATTGATCATTATGAATTGCCTTTGTTGAAATCATTGAACATTCAATACTTTTTGCTATATCAACAGTTTTGGATAAAGTGGGATTCCTGTAACTAAGTAGTCTTTCCTGTATTTTTTTTTTAAAACACACAAAAATAAATTGACCTCTGATGTATTTGTCAGTATGTGCTTCAAACTCACATGTGGCTGCTAAAACCTTCAGTGCTGAGATGCACACTTCCACAGTTTTGTCCGCGGACTGTCTCCTCTTGAAGAAATTAAGGGGCATATGTACGTACCATTTTTCTTGTCGCAAAAGGCTCGATTCGCAGAATCGGACCGTTTGCGACAGGAAAAAAACATTTTGGTATGTACAGACCCGCCATTGCTTCATTATAACAATTCCAATTCTCACCATCACCATCACTTTCTTGTGGTGGGGAAATGTAGTAAATTGTCCCCACATGTTGGCATCCAAAGATTTGTGACTTTCTGGTGTCATGTCCATCAGCATGGTTAAGTCTCCTTCCACTATGGTGTTTCCTTCTTGGGCTTTTATCGGCAATGTACCTTATGTTTGGAAGGAAATATTAGGCAATCGTGGAGGGGTATGTATACTCAAGCATATTAATGTGGTACCTTCCACTGATCTCAACACTATTACATAGCTATTATATCTGTCCCACCACACTTTTGTTATGTGGATTGAGAATTGTGTTTGAAGGAGGATTGCTAGCCCTGATGAGTCCCTGGGGAACCCAGCATGTATTCCATGTCCAAAACCCATACCTCCCCAGAAATCACAGTGCATTCTTTGAAAGGTTTCTTGGAGCTTCAACATATCTAGACCATGTTGTTTAGCTGTTTGCAATACCACTTTCCTTTTAATTTTGCTCAGGAATTAATTAAAAATCCAAGTTAGGCACTTAGGGCCAGATGTAGGTAGGAAAAATTTAGCGAGTCGGAAATTGCGAGTCGTTGCGACTCGCAATTTCGGACTCGCGAAATTGGTATCCAAGAAGAAAAAGCGACTTCAATTTGCGACTCGCAAATGAAGTCGCACCGCAGATTGCGAGTCCGCTGTTTGCGAGGTCGCTTTTTGCGACAGCGCTAAAAACGAACACGCAATTTGCGAGTGGGTGTCGCAAATTGCGACTGTGCTGGAAATTGAATGCAGGTGCAGCATAACACTCTGGAAAACACTTCCTGGCTGCTGATGATGACATCACAGCCAGGAAGTTTACAAATACACCTGGGAGGAGGGAGGACCACACCCATTTTAAACTGCTGAACTGCAAACAGGAAGAACAGCAGCTACCATGGCAGAGACATCAAGAAAGCGCAAATTGAAATTTGCAGAAAAAGAGCTGGAGGTGCTGACTGAGGAATGCTGTCAGCACCATGAACAACTGTTTGGGAAGGCAGCCCTCAGTGTGCCAGAGGTGGAGAAGAAAAGAATCTGGAGCGAAATACAGGACAAGGTGAACTCCATGGGTGTCAGCCACCGGAGTATAGAAAAGTTGAAGAAACGGTGGTATGACCTGCGCTCCCGGACCAAGGAGAGGGTGGCAGAGAGGCTCCGGGAGATGAGGGGGACCATCCACTATACCACCACCCACACCCCTGGAGGAAAGAGTGGAGGAGACCTTGGAGCCAGAGGCAGTATGCGGGATGGGAGAGCTGGACACTTCAGAGCCAGGACCATCAACCGGTGAGTACCATGAGACATGCATGTACACCCATATATGCCATATCCCCACCCACCTTG
The DNA here is from genome assembly GCF_031143425.1 of Pleurodeles waltl. Taxonomy (NCBI): domain Eukaryota; kingdom Metazoa; phylum Chordata; class Amphibia; order Caudata; family Salamandridae; genus Pleurodeles; species Pleurodeles waltl. Next base: position 793,126,363 of record NC_090436.1, on the reverse strand, counting down.
TACACAGCAGCATGCACAACCAAAATAGCTCCATTTCAGAGTAGCAATCACCTGCATGGTGCATTATGGGCAATGTAGTCAAGTAGGCAGTTGATAGGCAACAGTTTTTTAGGAAGTTGATAACAGATGGTAGATACTGACAGTGTGTTACCTATGTCCCACAGGTCTCCCACACGACACCACAGCCAGCTAAAGCGTCCAGGGGCCACAGGTCAGCCACCAGCCTGCAGAGGAGTCAGGACCAGACACCACAGGGACCTGCACCACCCACCCACAGTCCCCTCATGATGCACCAGTTGCCATACTGGTGAGTGAGCCAGCACCTGGTCCCAGCCACAGTGCCGCTGTAGATGACACGGAGCCTCCTCTGCGTTGCGTTGCAGGCGACGTGTAAATGTCCCTCCAGTGCCGCAGGCTGAGTCAGGGGACGCCTCCATGTCGGCCCCCGAGGCTGCACTCCTACGGGGTCAGCGCCTGCAGACACGGGCGATAAGGAGAATATCAGGGGCCATGCAGCGCATGGAGCAAAACCAGAACAGTGGGCTGCAGCTGGTACACACAGAGCTGCAACAACTCAATACCCATGTCGGCGACCTTGCACTCTCAATGAGACAACTGGTGGCAGAACTCATAACTGAGAGAGAGGGTGCAAGGCGCCGTGACAGGCAGCTAATGCACTGGCTGGACAGCATGTCTGCCTCCATCGTCAGGCTGGCAGTGAACACCACTGGCCTTTCCCAGCGCACCGTCAGCCTCCAGGTAGACATGGGCCACTTTGCCAGTGATGTGGCACCTGGACTGGGACGTCTCAGCCATGCCGTAGATATCATGGAGGCCCGACAGGTGGCTAGGGGCGCGGGTGACACGCCGCAAGACAGCGTGGAGGGCTCCACCGTCAGCAGTGTCTCAGCCAGTGACACAAGGGTGTTGCGCAGTGGTAGCGCAAGGCAGGGCACTGCTGACACACCAGGAACCAGCCATGCTGGGCGAGGCCGGCGTAGAATGTGAACTCCGCACAGTCCTGCAGTAGAGGCACATGAGGTCAATGTGTCCTCATGCCAGGTGGACTAATACAGCCCCTGAACTGTAGTTAATGTATATAGTTTTATTGGTGCACATTATTAAATCCCTTGTTTGTTACACTTCACACCTGGACTCTTTGTGTGTGACATTAGTGAGTGTGGTGAGAGTTAGCACATACCTTCCAAAGTATTGATTTGCAATGAGGTCCCGTCTCAGTCTGCATTGATTTGCAATGCTTCTATCCCCATGATGGCGATGTGGTAGCTCTTGCTCTTCATCCTCCGAATCTGGGTCTTCTGGGGTGAGAGGTAGCCCACGTCTGGTGGCAATGTTGTGCAGGATAGCGCATGCGCCAACGATCTTGAAAGCTGTTATTGGGGTATACTGGAGGGCACCTCCACTTCTGTGGAGGCATCTGAATCTGGCCTTCAACAGTCCAAAGGTCCTCTCTATGATATTTCGGGTCCTCCTATGTGCACTGTTGTATCGCCTCCCTGTCTCATTGCTGGGTGTTAAGTACGGGGTAAGTATCCATGGTCGTAGTGCATATGCACTGTCACCTGTTTGGCACAAAATGTACAATGTTAGCTGGGCATAGATGGGTTCCACATTGACCTGTGTGTATGTCTGCATGGTGTATTCAGCTATACCTAGGCGGTATCTGTCTCCAAACTCCCCACGTTCTAGGCGTTGGTGTATCCCACTGTGCCTGAAAATGTAGGAGTCATGTGTGCTCCCTAGAAATTTGGCAACCATGTCAGTGATAACATAATGTGCGTCACATACCACCTGGATGTTCAGTGAGTGGGTGCACTTCCTGTTGCGGAACAGATATTCGAGATTTGCAGGAGGGCATATTTGTATATGTGTCCCGTCCACACACCCTATGACATGGGGGATGTTGGCAATCCTGTAGAATTCCAACTTGGTGCTGTTGATTTCTGCCTCATTCCTGGGTAGGTATATGTATCTGGACATGTGTGTGAGTAAGGCATCTAGGAATGCTCTGAAGAATCGTGAGAGTGAACTCTGGGATACCCCACCTGCCACAGCAATGACCCCCTGATAGCTACCCGAGGCCAAGAGGTGCAGTGAGCATAGCACTTGCACATGCGTAGGGATGGCGCAGCCGCGCACAGTCTGGCGTTGCAGCTGCGGATTGAGTAAATCTATTAAATCTAGTATTGCTGCACTGCTAAGTCTGTATTTATCATAAATCTCCTCCTCAGTTTGTTGGAAAAGTGTCTGCCTGGTTCTATATATCTTCTCCTGTCTCTGGCTCCTCCTCCTCCTCTGCTGTGCGGCGTGGGCTCTCCTCATCATTGCTATCACATATATCTCCGCCATCTTGATTAACCCAGGTGCCTTCTGGGTCTCCTTTTATACTTTGGTTCTGGTTACCACCTGCTCTGAGTTAGTGGTAAATTGGAAGTGCAAAATGGGGTTTTTGCGACTAGTCGCAATTTGCGAGTGGCTATTGCATTTGGTTTGCGACTCGCAAATAGTGACTTCCTATTTGCGGGTCGCAAAATGGGGTCGCTATTTTTGCGAGTCGGTATTGGCTTGCGTCGCATTTTGGGAGGCGGAAATGGGATTTTTGCATCCCGTTTCCGATTTTGCGGAGTCGCAAATTGCGATTCGGGCCATTTGCGACTCGCAAAAGTTTGCTACATCTGGCCCTTAATCCCTCTTTCGCTTCCAGATGTGTGTACCTCAGTGATATTTAGATGCCGTAGGGTCCATGTTTTGATTCTTTCAAATAAATGTCTACTTTCATTGTGCATTACTGCGGTCTAGGTCTTTGCCACTGTTCATTAGGTCATTCCCCTAGGTCATTCTTCAGCTATTCACTTTCACAACCTTCTTTAGGTTGATGTTACTTGGTCCCTTCTTCCACCCAGTCCCAAATCAGTTCAGGAATTTCCAAAAGGAGCGTCATCACCTTAAAGATGTCTTTGAGTTTTGCAGGGTAGGGTAGCATGTTTTTGAGTACCATCGCTCACAGCATCTGCTTGACATATTTGAATGAGTTATGTCGTAGTGGGGCCATGTCCATTCCATCTTCACCAGTTTTAGTTTCCAGGTCCAAACAAGATGATTGGACTGCTTGAAAGATTATCTCAGTAAAGAAGGTGGGAATGATTTAGTTAGGACCTGCAGTTTCATGGGATTGTGTCACACCTCCTCTTACCCTGACTTACCCTGACCTGGGATAAGCTAACGTTTGTCCTTGCTTCTCAGAGGGAGGGGAGGCGGTGCTACCCACTTATCTTTCAATTGTTTTTTAACTAAGGGGCACAAGTGCCTGGATTGTTCTAAGTCTGTCACTGCATGGCCTTCCTGTTCATTGCTCTGGGCTATCACTGTGGTCTATCTTTATACAGCTCTGCATTATTGTTGGAGCCTTCTGGATCTACTGATCACACCCCATCTCTAGGCATACTCACAGGTTCATTAATCCACTGTGTTCCTGTAGCTGTTATCCATGGCCCTCTAAAGTGTGAATCATAGCGACTACTCCTATTCTGTGGCCTTATCCAGGTTGGCTACTTTCCTTTAAAGGGTCAAGGTTTAGATCAGCAGTCAGCTATGGCACCCTCTGAAGTGGCAATCACCGGCCCTCCAACACATCATTGAATAGTTGCTGCTTTGTGTGACTGATATATCACCTAAGAGGAAGCACGCCAGTGGAGAGGCAGACAAATATTCTATTTCTTAATTTTCTCAGCTGAAACTTGCATGCAGTCCTCTTCCCCAATGGCTTGCACAGTCTTTCACCAGCATAATACATCTAGCATCTGGTGTCTACCTTGTCTGGTCACCTCTGGCACACAGTTATTGTGTTGGTCACCACACTTTCCACTTCATCTGCAACTCTTCTCTCACTGAAAGTCCCAATGGTGGGTTTCGGCGTTGATGCCTTCCTCTGAAGGGTCCATAAGTCAGTTAAATGATGGATATTTTTTCCCCACTGTTGCCACCAAAAACATTCCCTTGCTTTAATGTGGCTGAGCCTTACTGCCCCTCCTGATCTGACTTGTGTATGCCTCCACTGTGAATCCTCATTGACTTTGGTCCGTGTCTCCAGGCTCTCACCGAGATCAACTGTATGCCATATTGTATGTGCTCTGTCATTGAGCCACTTCCAACCCATATGAGAGGGCCCAATGACCCACTCCCAGGGGGCACAAGCATCAGGAACTATGGTATCCAATTGTGGCCTGCTGCTAGTCACTCATCTCTAGGAAGTTAAGTTTTGCCGCATCAGTCTACATCTGCCTGGCCACCATTGTGAATGGCACTCTGCTGCTGGGCCGCACCTTGAGTCTCTGTCCTGCCATTGGCTGCCTCCTAAGCCAAAATTGGTGTATTGAGCTCTTTATAGTCTCCATGGCTCAAAGTTGAGCCGTGGAGACTACAAAGAGCAGTGGCTGTCATCAGCATTCGTCTCTGTTTCTCCCGGCCAGTAGTGCAGTTAACTTCTAGGGCTACTTGTCCCATCTTCTGCCAGGCAAGTGCACCAGGTAGCTTGTGCAGATCCTGTGTGGATCTGTGTGGCCAGAGAAACTGGATTTTACACATCTTCAGGGGTGTTTTAGTGTCATTTAGAGTCAGGATGTAACAAGATAAATGTGCAAAATGCTTAAGCGTCAGTGCATCATGTCTACCAAGTTGGATGTTCAAGCTGTGGGCACCTAACCCCAATAATGAAGTGAACCCCCGTAATTTCAAACATCCCAGAATTTTCCTTGATGATTTAGCACCACTTCTCCAGTTGATCTAGTGGATAGAGTTACCACTTTCTTTCCTCATCCCTATCAAATTAGAAGAGTATGACAATTACGATCAAAGAGTGACTGGGACCATTCAATAACTGATTTCTAGATCGGAAATACATTTATGGAATTGATTGCAAGGTAAAAGTTATTCCCTAGGTTTAGAAGTCATATTCCTAAAGAGTTGTGACAGCATTCTACGTAAAGGAAAAATCCCTATAAAGTCGGACAAATTTTCAGAAGTAAAATAAAAAGTCACTCGCCTTCATCTTTCAAACCAGGGGTTTTTATACACAATTTATGCATCACAGTTAGTAAAACTGCTGAATCAGCATGTCATGATCAAGATTACCTCACTTTGAGCAAATCGCAATAAACAGTGTGACAAACATTAATTTTTAACATGAAACCAACTTCTTAAGGTAAGGTAAATCTCCCCTTGCTCCCTCAACAATGGTGGTTCAGAGATATAATACAATGTGACATATTTTGTAGGCAAACTCATTTACAAATCACGCCTTTAGCAGGCCCACATCTGAACTTCCAACAGAAGTCCTTCAAAATGATACATAGGGAACAAGAGGAAAGTTTCATTCACAATGCACTCTTTCTAACAGTACATCATTTACGTGGTACTCGCTATGGTCTGCAGAAACTGTGAGGAAAGGTTTGCAGCGGGTCTCTGATTGGGAGGGTGAATGAGCCGGAGTAGGGCAAATGAGAAAGCAGAAAAACAGCATCCATTTCTCATACAATGGTCTCTCACTTGAAAACATGACATGACTAAATTAGGGTTTAAAACACTACTGAATCAAATGTCTTTGTTGTTTAAAGTGAAATATCATCAAATCGCCTCTTACGACCACATGCAACTTAAAAATTAAGAATTCAGACAAATAATTTGTCACACAAAATTTCCACATTAAATAAAACTTTCACACACCCCAAATTAAGCACATATTAAAGGAATTAACCACTAACCAGCCTTCACTGGCAAACTCTCAATAATGTTGCAGCTAGGAAGCAACAAGGGTGGCAACTCCCACTACAGGATGAACACCCAGTTTATTGAGTTGTTTGTTCCATAAGAACAAACCCGTTCAAAGTGGAAACCAAACCCACGTTTTTGACTTTCACGGTGAGACAGACCCAATAAGAGGGATTTTGGATCTACTGCAAATTTACATTTTCGGACACCACCTTTCTCTGAACAACAAAGCCAAAAGTTAATCTGTTGAAATATGGCTTCCTGTTGTGTATATTTATGGTGGTGCCATAAGGGATCTGCCTGCTATGCCTTAATGTAACACTGGTCCTCTGGTGGCATATTATGTCTAATATTTCAAACATGGCTTGGAAATGCCATGACATTCTGGCAGCAATGCATAGCACGTACTGGCCTACTACTTCAAATGTTTTAATTTTTGTACTCTGGCAATCACTCCTCTTCTTTCTCATAGCTTGTCTGTATATATGTACTGGTACGTGCATATAACTGGAGAGCAAGGGAGTGCTAAATCCTCCCTAATGTTGAGTAATCCACATGGTCCTTTCAACAACGTTGTAGAGATTTTTCAAATCCTGAGTTTAGACATCCAACCACACATCCTTTTATTTCGTTTTTTTCAGTCACCCATTGACACCATCATAATGAACACAATGCAGACATAAGTATGAGAGAATAATGATACTCCCTAATCCCCATACCCAGCTAATGCCTGTGTTGACTCTTAGGTGGTCATTACAACCCTGGCGGTCGGTGTTAAATTGGTGGTAAAACCGCCAACAGGCCGGCGGAAAAAAATGCAATTCTCCCTGCCTTTGTCTTTCTGCTCCTCTACCAGGAGCACGAACGCCGGCGGCGAAGACCACGGTGAGTACTGCACCTACGACACAGGGGAGGGGGGAGGGAAAAGAGAGTGACACACATGCAACACCCCCACCCCCACCCTCACCCACCACAACACACACACTAATACATGTTGATACATTACAGTTACACCCCTCAATCCCCCCAGAAGAATGCAAAGACAAAAGGAAATGATTGTAACCATTGTAATCTATTAAAATCCAGTACTCAAAAATATATATACACTATAAACCAATATATACACCAAGAATACAAGTCCAGGTATTGCACCATTTAAGTCCGTGGACCACTGGGCCCAAAATGCATGGGCGAGGCCCACACTCAATACCCGATCGAAACGGAGAGAACACTACAGGGGCATCAGATAGAAATACAACAGGCACCTCAGGGGGAATGGAAGAGGGGCACCTCAGCCGGATGAGTGCACGATGCCAGATCCACAAGGGAGCTCCATGCCCACTGCTGTATCCTGGGGAGTGCAAAGCCACAGTCTCTCAAGTCTTTCCAGTGGGTGGTTTGCCCACTGATTTATCCTGGGGAGTGCAAAGCCACAGTCTCTCAAGTCTTTCCAGTGGGTGGGTTGCCCACTGCTTTATCCTGGGGAGTGCAAAGCCACAGTCTCTCAAGTCTTTCCAGTGGGTGGGTTGCCCACTGCTTTATCCTGGGGAGTGCAAAGCCACAGTCTCTAAAGTGGATAACAGTCTCCACTGGTTCTGGAGGGGGCTTTGTGCCCAGAGTGTTTCATCCTGCCAAGGACAGAGGCAGTGGATGTGAATCTCCACTGGTTCTGGAGTGGGCTTTGTGCCCAGAGTGCTTCATCCTGCCAAGGACAGAGGTAGTGGATGTCTTTCTCCACTGGTTCTGGAGGGGGCTTTGTGCCCAGAGTGCTTCCTCCTGCCAAGGACAGAGGTAGTGGATGTGAATCTCCACTGGTTCAGGAGGGGGCTTTGTGCCCAGAGTGCTTCATCCTGCCAAGGACAGAGGTAGTGGATGTCTTTCTCCACTGGTTCTGGAGGGGGCTTTGTGCCCAGAGTGCTTCATCCTGCCAAGGATAGAGGTAGTGTATGTAAATCTCCACTGGTCCTGTTGGGGGCTTTGTGCCCAGGGTGCTTCATCCTGCTCGTGGCGGCCTCAGTAGCGGCGGTGCTTGCGGCGCTCATGGGCCTGCGGTGCTGGTGGGTGGCTCAGTAAGCGTGCTGTTGGCGGCGGTGTCCTTGGCAGCGGTGCTGGTGGCGGCGGTGTCCTTGGCAGCGGTGTCCTTGGCAGCGGTGCTGGTGGCGGCGGTGTCCTTGGCAGCGATGCTGCTGGCGGCAGTGTCCTGCGGTGTCCTTGGCAGCGGTGCTGGTGGCGGCGGTGTCCTTGGCAGCGGTGCTGCTGGCGGCAGTGTCCTGGGCAGCGGTGCTGGTGGCGGCGGTGTCCTTGGCAGCGGTGCTGGTGGCGGCGGTGCTGGTGGCGGTGGTGTCCTGGGCAGCGGTGTCTTTGGCAGCGGTGCTGGTGGCGGCGGTGTCTTTGGCAGCAGTGCTGGTGGCAGCGGTGTCCTGGACAGCGGTGCTGGTAGCGGTCTTGTCCGCCGTGCAGGTTGGCAGCGACTTCCCTTTCTTTCTGTGCCCCTTCCCCACCTTGGATGGTGGCGCAGCTTTCTTCCCACTTCCAACTGTAGTCCTGGGAGGGCCACTGGTGGCAGGTGTTTTACCATTCTCCCTCTGGGCAGTGGCCAACATCTTATGCTTCTGAGGTGGGGGACTGTCCATGGTCTGGCTCCTTGGCACACTGGCTGCCCTGCTGCTTGGCGCACTCCAGAAGCTGGTTACTGCTGGCACCACTGTTTCCGCTGATGTGGTGGCTAAGGTGCTGGGTTGGGACCTGGAAAGGCGTGCCCTAGGGGAGTGAAGGGGTGGGGTAGGTGAGGGGAAGAGGTCAAGGTTGGACAGGAAAAGTTTTTTAGACACACTGGGACGGGTAGGTGGAGGGAGTTTGGGAGTGGAGGAAGAGGTAGTGGTTGTAGGAGGTTTTCCTTTGCTGACTTTGGGTGAAGGTGCATGGGCTGGTGGCCTTTCGTGAGGTGGATGGCTGTTGGGTGGGTGTGTGGCTGCGTTTGTGTACCTTGGGAGGTGGCGTCACAGACACACTGGGAGAGGACACAGGGGATGTGTGAATGGTAGTGGGGGTGGTGAGTGCATGTGAGAGGGGTGTGGTAATGGGCGTGCTGGTGATGGAGGCAGTGGCTGAGGATGTAGTGCATGCAGGTGTGAGTGGAGGGGGGTGGCGGCTGTACCTGTAGATGCGGGGGGCACAGAGGGGCCCGCCTCCGCAAGGGAGCTCACATCAGAGGAGGAGTCCATGTCGCTGGTCTCAGCTCCTGTCCCTGCCGTGGAGCTTCCCTTGCCCTCCGTCCCACTGGTGGCTTCAGACTCCATTGTCTCGCCCTCCAGGGCCATGTGGGATGCAGCTCCCTCCTGCTCCAGTGCCACTGCTCCTCCGCCTGATGATGCTATTGCACACAAGAACAGGGAGACCAAAAAAAGGAGGGGAAAGACAGAAGAAAGACATGTTGAGTGCATGCAATACCGCTACCGTTGGCGGACACTACAGACACAGAAGACCTCTACACTACGCCGTGAACTTAGAGTTCCCCAATTATTCACAGGGACATGGGGTACAAGGCCTATGCCCGATTGATGCACATATGGATGTCACACGAGCCTCACTAGGTGTAGTTGCCTCTGTACACTGGTGGGGTGGGGTGCCACATGGCCTGCCTTACGAAGGGACCTTGCCTACTAAACTCGCCCTGGCCTAGGGGAACCCACAGCCCACCTCCCCCACCCAGACACCTCGTAATGCGCGCAGATTCAGCTGAATGAGAGTGTACTCACCCCCTTGTGGCTGCTGTGATGCTCTCAAGCGCCCATCCAACTCCGGATACGCCACCGCCAGGATCCAGAACATCAGGGGGGTCATGGTGCGACGGGCACCCCTCCCACGTTGGGAGGCCATCCCCAGCTGGGCCTCCGCCGTCTTCTTGCTCCAGCAGCGAATGTCCTCCCATCTTTTACGGCAGTGGGTTCTCCGTCTGTGGTGGACCCCCAGGGTCCAGACTTCCTTGTTGATGGCACACCAAATATCCTTCTTCTGGTGGGCGTTGACCTACAGGAATGGTACAGGGGCAAAGGAGGAGGTATAACCGTCTGGACCGTCACAGTCTTTGGCTCACGTTCCCACCCTTGCCCTGACGCACATGCACTCACCGTTGTTTCATGCACACCTCATTCTCCCCCCCATCCTCCATCCACACCACTACACACAGGCATTGCCCATAAAGCATGCTCACAGTGTACTTACTTGTTTGTCTGGAGGACAGTAGAGTATCGTGTACTGGGGGAGGACCCCATCCACTAGTTTCTCCAACTCCTCCGTGGTGAAGGCAGGGGCCCTTTCCCCAGACACATGAGCCATTGTCTCTTCCAGACTGAGGTCACAGCAGCACTTGCAGTGTAGGTCCTCTCCTGTCGAAGATCAGGTATCAAGTGAGTGAACAGACAGAAAATGGTGGTCACGTCCGCGGCGGTGAGTACCGTCACCGCCAGCGTACATCGTCATTGGCACCTGGGACCCATAGGGTCCAATGTTAACCAATGCAGGATTACGCCGTGGTCTTCGACCGCCAACCGCGACGGTTTACAACGCCAGCGCAGTTCCCTCATATCCCCTTGTCCCACATTACAGGTCAGGCAGCCGCCATTTCAGGGGGCCACATGGCATTAATTTTAAATGCGTCACACATATCTAGGCCTTGCATACACATTACGACAGGGACATAGCGGATTGAAAAATGTGTGCAATAAAGTTGTGTTTTCGTACCTCAGTGTTGGCTGACTCTCTGCTCGCTGTTCTCGTCCATAGGGCACGTCCGCTGGGGCAGGTGTACAGACTGCTGGTGGACCTGTCCACAATGGAAGAGCGACATGTAATTGTTACCCACAGACTGGACCGTGCCACAATCCTGGAACTGTGTGCCCAGTTGGGTCTGGACCTGGTGTCAGCTATCTGCCATCCAACAGGAATCCCCCCTCTAGTGCAGGTGCTGTCAGTACTCCATTTCCTGGCAAGTGGGTCTTTTCAAACAACAGTGGCCATTGCATCAGGGATGTCCCAGCCTATGTTCTCCAACGTGTTGTCCAGAGTGTTGTCTGCCCTGCTGAAACACATGCGCAGCTACATCATGTTCCCTCAGGTGGATGATTTGCCTACAGTGAAAGGTGACTTCTATGCCCAGGGACAAATCCCCAACATCATAGGTGCCATTGATGGTACACTTGTGGCCTTGTTCCCCCCCCCGCAGGAGTGAACAGGTGTACAGTAACTGGAAGAGTTACCATTCAATGAATGTGCAGATGGTGTGTTTGGCCGACCAGTACATCTCCCATGTGAACGCCAAGTTTCCTGGGTCAGTGTATGACGCTTACATTCTGAGGAATAGCAGCATCCCTTATGTGAAGGGGCAACTCCAGAGGCACTGTGTGTGGCTATTAGGTGAGGACATGGATCCCATACAGTGTGAATAGTTGTCTGGGGCTGTCCCTAAGGGTTAGTGTGTGTCTAACAGTTGTCCCTCGACATTTGCAGGTGACTCTGGCTACCCCAACCTGTCATGGCTACTGACTCCAGTAAGGAATCCCAGGACAAGGGCAGAGGAATGCTACAATGAGGCCCATGGTCGAACTAGGAGGGTTATAGAGAGGACCTTCGGCCTCCTGAAGGCCAGGTTCAGGTGCCTCCATATGACAGGTGGTTCCCTATTCTACTCAGCAAAGAAGGTGTGCCAGATCATCGTGGCCTGCTGTATGCTTCACAACTTGGCTTTGCGACGACAGGTGCCTTTTCCGCAGGAGGATGGTCCAGAAGGAGGTCGTGTGGCAGCTGTGGAGCCTGTGGACAGTGAAGACGAGGAAGCAGAAGAAGAGGACATCGACAACAGAAACACGGTGATTCATCAATACTTCCAGTGAGACACAGGTAAGAATACATCACTGCCTGCTACATCTGATACACTTGTTCTACCTCTCATCTGTCTGTCACTTTCACCCAGTGTATGAACCCTGAGTTGTCACTTTCCCTTTCGATTTCACAGATGCGGGTCCCACTGTGTGACATCTGCTTTGTTTCCTCATGGACTAGAGCTGTGGGACATAAGTATGTTGACAATACAATGGATATTGCATTTTTCCTCAGTTATTGCAAATACACATTTTCGAAGCACAGACTGACTCCAGATAGTTTTGTGATTTAAGGGTGTTTATTTAAGTGCTAAATAGTGGAGGGGGTTGTAAAATGGTCAGGGGTGATGGTGGAGGAATGTCCATGGCAGAGTCCAGTCTATTAGTCTCACAGGTGCATTGTCCAAAGGGTCATAGGAAGTGGAGCTGGGGCAGTTGATGGATGGACAGGGTGACAAAGTGGGACAAAAGGATGACAATCAAGGTGGTCTCATTTCTTGGCGGGGGTCTTGGCATTGTTCTCTGTCTTTGTCCTGGATCTCAGGGACCGCTTGCGGGGTGGTTCTCCATCTGCAGGGGGTGGGGTGCTGGTGTGGTGGTCCTGTGGCGGTGCCTCCTGTCCACTATCGCCGGCGGAGGTGGTGGGCAGTTCAACATTCAGGCTAGTGTCAGTGGCCCCTTGGTGTGCCACAGTGTCCCTCCTGGTGTTGACGAGTTCCTTCAGCACCCCTACAATGGTGCCAAGGGTGGAATTGATGGCTTTGAGTTCCTCCCTGAACCCCAAATACTGTTCCTCCTGCAGCCGCTGGGTCTCCTGAAACTTGGCCAGTACCGTTGCCATTGTCTCCTGGGAATGGTGGTAGGCTCCCATGATGTTGGAGAGGGCCTTGTGGAGAGTGGGTTCCCTGGGCCTGTCCTCCCCCTGTCGCACAGCAGCCCTCCCAGTTCCCCTGTGTTCCTGGGCCTCTGTCCCCTGAACTGTGTGCCCACTGCCCCCAGGTCCCTGCTGTTGTTGGGGTGGTGGGTTAGCCTGGGTTCCCTGTAGTGGTGGACACACTGCTGCTTGACGTGTCCTGGGGACAGAGGTATGGGCCCGCTGGGTTGGTGCTGTGCTGGTGTTTCCTGAGGGGGGAGGCTCTGTTGTGGCTTGTGCCTGTGTGAGGGAACCGACTGTCCCGCGGTCCCAGATGGGCCGGGCTGGTTATCTAGATCCAGTTGGACAGAGCTTCTGTCATCACTGTGGGCCTCTTCTATGGGGGGAGTGGACATGTCTGGAACCTCCTGTCTGGTGACGTTGGGTAGGGGTCCTGCAGTGGTGTAAAGCCATAATTAATGCATCAATGTGTGCCATGGTGTGCAATGGGTGGGTGACCCTGTACCACAGTGCTTGCATTCTTGTGTAGGACCTTGTGTGATAATTGGTTTGGGGTCTGTGTGGGCATGTGTAGTGGCCATGCATTGGTGATGGGTGTCCATACTTTGTTGTTGCATGCAGGGCTTGGTGTTGGGATGGGTGGGTTGTGATAGTGGGACATATGTGAGGAGTTGGAGTGATGGGGGTGAGGGCGAGGGTGGGGGTATGTGATAGCATGCAGGTAGGGTGGGGGATGAAGTAGTGAAAGATTTGCCTTACCAGATTCCATTCCTCCTGGTACTCCTGCGAGGCCCTCAGGATGCAGTATAGCCAAGACCTGCTCCTCCCATGTTGTTAGTTGTGGGGGAGGAGGTGGGGGTCCGCCGCCAGTCCTCTGCACCGCGATGTGGTGTCTTGAGACTACGGAACGTACCTTCCCCCGTAGGTCATTCCATCTCTTCCTGATGTCATCCCGAGTTCTTGGGTGCTGTCCCACTGCGTTGACCCTGACCATGATTCTGCACCATAGCTCCATCTTCCTAGCTATGGTGGTGTGCTGCACCTGTGATCCGAATAGCTGTGACTCTACCCGGATGATTTCCTCCACCATGACCCTGAGCTCCTCCTCAGAAAACCTGGGGCATCTTCGGGGTGCCATGGGGTGGTGTGGGTGATGTGTGAGGTGGTGTGTGTTGTGATGTGTGAGGGGATGTGTTTGTGTGTGTTGTGTGAGGTGCGTGGATGTTGTGTGAGTGATGGTGTTGAGTGCCTGGAGATGCTAGTTTGTTGATGGTGGTGTCTCTCTCTGGCCTTCTGTCGCAATTGTGGTCGTAGGGGTTTGTGGGTGATGTGGGTGTGTGTTTTATATTGCATTGGGTGTGTGGGAGTGGTGTGTGTATGTGTATCAGGTGTGTGCATTTCAATTTGTCCAATGTGGTAGTGTTTTGTTAGTGTGTGTGTATTTTGAGCGCAGCTGTGTGTACCGCCAATGGAATACCGCGGTTGAAAGACCGCTGCGTGGATTGGTGGGTCGTGATAGTGTGGGCGTATTCCTGTTGGCGTGACGGTGTTGGTTTTGTTATCGCCAGTTTATCACTGACCTTTGGTGTGGCGGACTTGTGTGGGTGTCTGGATTTTGGCGAGTTCCGAGCTGTGGGTCGTAATAGCTGTGGCGGTATTCCACTGCCGCGGCAGTGTGTTGGCGGTCTTATGCACGGCGGTAAGCGGCATTTACCGCCAATGTTGTAATGAGGGCCTTAGTACCTTAAGATAATAACAAATAAAAATATAAGTGCCCAGATTGTGATTTGATCCACTAGCACATGGCTGCACTTGCCTATGTGCACCATCACTCGTGATATTGGCAAGTTATTTTGATCTTATAGCATGACTGGTCTTTAGTTGCACCCTTTGCCTCACTTCTAAGCACCTGATCATTTTGGCAAAATGTCAGAATTATTTCTATTCAGAGTTTGAGTTATTTGCTCTGTGAGCTCAGGGCTACATTCACCATGATCCGCTACAGGCCTCATAAGTGACAATCTGTAGACGCCCTTTGTAGTATAATTTTCGGACAGAAGCTGGGCGATCTCCACCCGTTTGATCTGTAGGTTTATGTAAGGGTAGACTTGGTGCAAAACATCTTTATTTTGGGCTATAAACATTTGGTACACTCTATTGTATCTGGGACACTAAAAGGATAAACGTACCATGGAGCTTTGGAGACCTGATGGGATCAGAAGTATTGGCACACAGTTAGCGTGCAAGGAACTACATTTCCCAGATTTTCGTACGCAATGAGTATGGTGCGATCCCGACTATTGAAAACTTTGGGGGTGACAACCGCAGATGATATAATTGCCTCGCACCGAGGTGCCATTCCATGATCCCTCCACCGAGAGAGCAGCATAATCAGCTCAATAGAGATTACCAGAGCTGTGGCACAGTGATCCCCGTGGGTAATGTGGTGAACCAGAGGAGCTCTCACTACATCTCCCATCTTCCAGAGGGAAGAAAGCACATGACCTAGCATGCATTCCTAGATAGAGGGTGGGGCATTTGGCACTGTCATCACACAGTATTCACGCCAAGGGTGGCTTATAAACAAGGATTCCTCCTGATGCTGATAAAATGCAGGGCACAGAGGACAGAAACTAGGTGCAGAGGAGGGTGTGGACTCTTGAAGAAGTAAGTCTTTCATGGGCAGATTCTTTGTTGAGTAGCTCTCAAAGTTGATTGTTACTATTACTTTTCGAGTGTGTGACTACAGCGCCCTCCCTCCTTCTGTGGACCCTATGGAGCGTTATACACTAATTGGGCAGTGTAGGTCTAGAAACCTATTTAACTTGCATGTAAACTTGATCACTCCTCACACGACAGATAAGAGAGATGTATTCCAGCACAGTGAGGTGTGTTATGATATTTTCACAGGAGTGTGTTTGTAACGTAGAGGGATGAAACACAAAGGAGTCATGAGTATGCATGGCTCTGCAGGTCCGGACAGTTACGGCCTGACACAATGTGGCTGTACACATTATATAAGTACATTTTCATATTTGTTCTTTCTCTTCTTTCCCAGTTGCTAGACTTGACATCCTTGGGTTGGTCTCCCCTAACTTTTTGCCTCTGTTTCCCAGGTTGTTGATGTGTGCTGGACTCTGTTTTGCTGTTTTTGTTACTCTGGGCACTTTACCACTGCTATCCAGTGCTAAAGTGCAAGTGCTCCTATGTAAAATGTATGGGTAATTGGATTTCCATGATTGGCATATTTGTTTTACTAGTAAGTCCCTAGTACAGAGCACTAGAGGTGCCCAGGGCCTGTAAATCAAATGCTACTAGTGGGCCTGCAGCACTGGTTGTGCCACCCACATGAGTAGCCCTGTAATCATGTCTCAGACCTGCCCCTGCAGCGTCTGTGTGTGCAGTTTTAAACTGCCAATTCGACTTTGCAAATGTACCCACTTGCCCGGCCTAAACCTTCCCTTTTCTTACATATAAGACACCCCTAAGGTAGGCCCTAGGTGGCCCCATGGGCAGGGTGCAGTGTATGTTTAAGGTAGGACATATACTAATGTGTTTTATATGTCCTGACAGTGAAATACTGCCAAATTCGTTTTTCACTGGTGTAAGGCCTATCTCTCTCGTAGGTTAACATGGGGGCTACCTTTAAATATGATTAAAGTGTAGATTCCCTTTGGGAGTAGATGGACATGTGGAGTTTGGGGTCTCTGAACTCATAATTTAAAATTACATCTCTTAGTAAAGTTGGTTTTGAGATTGTGTGTTTGAAAATGCCACTTTTAGAAAGTGGGCATTTTCTTGCTTAAACCATTCTGTGACTCTGCCTGTTTGTGGATTCCCTGTCTGGGTCCGTTTGACAGTTGGGCTGTTTGCACCTCTCTCTAGAGAGTGACACAAAGGGAGCTGGGGTGTAGCCTGCATAACCTGATGAGCCATCTGTGCTAGGAGGGAGGGGAGGAGTGGTCACTTACACCTGAAAGTGCTGTGCCTGCCCTCACACAATGCACTCTCCTACCCCCTGGTGTGTGTCTGGGGCCTGGCCATGTCAAGGCAGGATCTCACAAACAAGTGAGACTTTCCTTTGAAGTAGGCCTACTTCAAATGCCAAAATGGGACACACAAACCCCTGAAAATTAGATCACTTCTGGAAATCAAGAGGAACCTCTGCCTGGAGAAGAGCTGAGGGGAAGTGTTGCCCTGCCTGTGACTGTGCTTGTGGAGCTATCCTGCAGTTGCTGCTTCAGCCTGTGCAAGGGGACAAAGACTGGAGTTTGTTGTGCTTGTGAAGAAATCTCCAAGGGCTTGTCCTGAGCTTGCCTCCTGTTGTTGAAGTCTCAGGGCCATCAAAGACTTCCCCTGCCAGCATCTGGACTCTCTGCTGAGACTCCTACCCTGCCAAGTGGTGCCCTATCCAGTTCCTGGGGCCTTGGAAGGTAAAGCTGGCAGACCAAGACTGAAAATCCACGCACAGACCGCCGTGCGGGGAAAATTTCTACACAACTTCTGAGACGCGGCTGAAAAACGACGCACTCCCGACTTCGCAGCTGAAATTGACGCTCCACCTGCATCGCGGCTGGAAGATCGACGTGCGCAGCTGGAGAAATGACATGCAACACACCCGATGACGGAGGTTGATAACGTCGCAACCCACACAGCGCTTTTTTCCTGATATCGTGCGCCCAGCTTTTTGACGCAACATCGCTGGGCGCAGAAAAACGACGCATCGCTCTCATGCGGAGGAAAGAAATGGCGCATGCCGAGGCGAGCAGAGAAGGAGAAACAATGCACGGTCTCGCTTGCGAGTGAGAAATCAACGCATCGCCGGCCTTTTTCGATGCACACTCGCCCTTGCATGTTATTTTGATGCTGCCTAGGTACTTTTTAATGCTAACAGTGTTCTTACTGTTTTCTAAGGATTTCAGACTCTGTCTTGCTTTTTAATTCATACCTTGACTTGTGTATGGTGGATTTTTTTCTTTTTGGTCTTGTTTTGTTTAGACAAATATTACCTATTTTTCTAAACCTGTGTCGTTTCATTTTGTGGTGTATTCACTGAGTTACTGTGTGTGTTGGTACAAATACTTCACACCTAGACTCTGAAGTTAAGCCTGCCTGCTTGTGCCAAGCTACCAAGGGGCTAAGGGAGGGTTAACTGAAGGTGATTCTCCTTTACCCTGACTAGACTAAGGGTCCTTGCTTGGACAGGGGGTAACCTGACTGCCAACCAAAGACCTCAAATCTAACACAAGTGTATACAGAAGATATATACTGTTGTGGTTTATGGATGCATGCTTGCATGAGTGTGAATAGTCCACATTACTAAATTCTAAGAGACAGTAAAATTTACCATTTGTCTGAAGGGATTGAGATAGTAGAGGTTCTGATTAAAGCCCATTGACCCAGAGAGGCATAAAGTAGGGCTGAAACATGTTGACCAGTGTGAGAGCTGAGATTTTCTTGATAAAATGTTGAGTCTTTATGTAAGTATACTTACTGAATAATGTGAGAATGAATTAGAAAATGATATTATGTTCACAAAAGTTGTGACTAACTGAATGGCCACCATATTATGTAAGGCCTATATTTTGTCCATGCTAACTTAAGCTGATGAAATTATTCTGTCTTTACAAGAGAGTGTGTTTCTTAACTACAAAGAATGGTAGAAATAAATTTGTATTTAGTGGCCTCTGCTCGATTGAAGTAGAAGCAGATGCAAGGTCATTGGACAATGCAAACTGTTTAAAATGGTTCTAGAGTGTTCTGTATTTTTGACTGACTTCATTGTTTGAAGATATGTTTCTAACTTGTATGTCTTTCCTTCAGGGTAAAGAAATGGTGTGTTAACATATTTTGTAATTGTTTTTCCTGTGACTTCGTATTTCAGTGGAATGGAAACAAAGGATCCACAGATGAGACGGAAGAAGAAGAAGTTCAAGATACTAGTTTATTTTTTATATTTTGTCAATGAAATAACAGCAAATGGAAGAGCTTGGAGTAAACTAATTGTATAATTTTGATATCTGTTAATGTTCTGATTGGTCCTAACTTTCTCACTTCATGCTTTATCGACTCATTTTCATTTAACAAGTTTAATTTAATGTTCAGTCACCATTGTTGTGGGCCATTCTGGTTTGGGATTTTCGTGTATCCTGAGTCCTAGAGATTCTATTGCTTTATGATCTGTCACTTTGACATTTCATGTTTTCCAGATAGACTATTGCTATTCTGGTATTTTATTAGTTTGTGTCTGTTCAATACTGAACTTATGCTTAGATGGTTTAGTGAATCTTATAGTCCAAATTCTAAACAATGACCCCTATCCATATTCCTGTTCCTGTCCTGATGTTGGTGCATGATGTTGCTGTCCCACTGAGGAAGTAGACGTTGTTGCTGATTACTGTAGTGATTTGGTAATGTATTAGTTGTGAATTGTTATATGTCTTTTGTTTTTCAGGTACCAGCTGCAATTGCTTATTTACTGCTCCATATTTTTGATACACCCTAGCTAGATGTTTTCAAAATTTGTGTTATTAAAACTTGTACATGAAGCCCAACATATCAATGCTAATTAGTGGTTGGTGAGACGTTACTCACATGCTCATGATTTGTCTCTATATTCATCTGTCTTATCATTATTCAGATGTATTCAATTGCTCAGATTCTAATGCCATGGTTTTGTGTTGAAATCATTGAGATAATTTGTCTTTTTGCATTGATTAAACTCAGATATATATGGCCTTTATTATTTCTCTATTTGCATCATTTGTGTTTGAGAATTATATACGTGACCTTTGTGTTGTTAATGTAGGGGAATAAATTATTAACTTCTTAATAAACTGGTATGGTTATTAAGGTTGAATTGATTATCATTTGTTACATGGGATGTTTATGATGTATCTTGCCCACTGGTTCTGGAGAGGGCAACATGCCCATTGCTCTTTGTCCTGGGGAGTGCAAGGCCACAGTATATCAAGTGGGTGAATACCCCACTGGTTCTGGAGGGGGCAGACAGCACAGTAGCACCTGGAGGGTGGACTACATGGCGTCCGCTGGCAGTGATGGCTGCATGCTGGTGGTGGTTGAGGGAGGCTCCTGGGCAGCTCCTGGCCTCAGTGATGGTTGCATGCTGGTGGTGATTGGGGGAGGCTCCTTGGCAGCCCCTGCACTCAGTGATGGCTGCAAGCTGGTGGTGGTTGGGGGAGGCTCCTGGGCAGCCATTGCACTCAGTGATAGCAGCACATCCACAGCTGGCGGTGGGGGACCCGTGACAGCTGCAGGTGGTGGCGGTGTCTTACTGACAGCTTCCGCTGGCGTAGAGTGCCTCTTCTCCTCCTGGTCCTGGGTTGGGGATCCCTTACCCATCCTGGCAGGAGTGGATGGGCTCTTCCCCTCTTTGCCTCATGGTGCAGACTCCTTCCTCTTCCTCACAGCTCGTGCAGGCTTCTTTTCCTTCTTCACAGCTTGTGCAGGCTCCTTCCCCTTCTTCACAGCTGGTGCAGGCTCCTTCCCCTTCTGCACAGCTGGTGCAGGCTCCTTCCTCACAGCTTGTGCCAGACTCTTCCCTTTTATCCCAGGTTGTGCTGTTTTCTTCCCCTTCAGTGTTGTTGGTCTGGTATCCCTACCATCACGAGTAGGTGGTGCTACCAATGTCGCCGTGGACTGATTAGCTGAGGTGCTGGGCTGTGTCCTTGCTACCCTGCCCACACGTGCAGGATGGGGGAGAGGGGTAGGGAAGAGGTCAATCTGGGAAAGTAAAAGCTTTTTAGGGACATTGGAGCGGAAGGAGGAAGGAGTTATGGGAGTGGAGGATGAGGGAGTGGTTGTTGGAGGTGTATGTCTGCTGTATTTGGGTGCAGCTGCATGGGCTGTATGCTGTTGTGAGGTGGGTGGCTGTTGGGTGTCTGAGTGCCTGCGTTTGTGTCCTTTAGGAGGGGGGACAGACACGGTGGGAGAGGACACAGGGGACGCGTGCATGGATGTTGTGGCGGTGTCTGCCAGTGAGGTGTGTGTTCTGCTTGGTGTGGTGATGATGCTGGTAGTGGATACTGATGTAGTGCATGCAGGTGTGAGTGTGGATGTAACCGAGTGGGAGGAGGAGGAGGAGGGGAGACAGTGGAGGCAGTGGATGTTGTCGTGTCTGCAACTGAATGGTGTTTGTGTGAGTGCCTGTGGGATGAAGTGTGGTGCTTGTGTTTGCCTGTGCCACTATTGTGTATTGTTTTGTGTGCATGCTCGTTGCCTGTGTGCTTGGGATGGGTTTGGGTTGAGGAGAATGGGATTGGGAAGTGGAAGTTGGAGGAGGGACGGTAGAAACAGGGACAATGGCTGCCATTAGAGAGGAGGCCACAGCCTGAATCAATCTCTGTTGGGCTGCCAATCCACCCTCCAGAAATACATTGCATTGCTGCATCTGGGATGCTAGCCCCTGAATGGCATTCACAATGGTTGACTGCCCTACAGAGATGGATCTCAGGAGGTCAGTAGCCTCCTCACCCAGGGCAGCAGGGCTCACTGGGGCAGGACCTGAGGTGCCTGGGGCAAAGGAGATGCCCACCCTCCTGGGTGAGCGGGCCGGGCAACTCCTGGGAGGGAAGTGCCAGTACTGGTGGTGGCGGCTGTACCTGCAGCTGGGGTGGTCCCAGAGGTGTCCGTCATCACCAGGGAACTCCCATCGGAGGAGGTATCAGAGTCTGTGTTGTCCCCTCCAGTCTCCGCCGTGGTGCTCCCCTTGCCCTCCATCCCACTGGTTCCCTCAACGTCGGTGGACTCTGCAGCTCCTTCTGTCACCGGTGCCTCTGCTCCTCCGCCAGATGATGCTAATGCACATAAGGACAGGATGACAAAACAAGAAATGGGGGAGAAAGACAAAGGATACACTGGGTCAATGGCTGCACCAACACCACCGTTGGCGTACACAGCACCCTCACACACAGGGAATAGGCCTACGCACTATGCATTGCAATAACTGTGAAATGGCTAGTCACCAAGGCCTGAAGAGGGGCACACACCGCCAACTGCAGCACACCTGGGACCCACGCAACACTGCCTAGAAGTGAATATTAACAAGCTAGGTAAGCAGTATTTTCCATTCAAACTCTTAGCCTCCAGAGGACCTACGCAGCTATGTCTGGTCTGGCCTAGGGGCACCCACTGACACACAACCACCACCCGGATACCACCCCACCAGCCGTAATTTGCAATGATAGCCACTGTACTCACCCTCTTGTGTCTGCTGTGATGCCCTCATGCGCCCATCCAGCTCAGGGTAGGCCACTGCCAGTATGCAGGCCATCAGCAGGGTCAGGGTCCCACGGGCACCCCTTCCTCATTAGGAGGCCATCCCCAGCTGGGCCTCTGCGGTCTTCCATGCCCAGCTTCTCATGTCCTCCCACCGTTTCCGACAGTAGGTGCTCCGTCTGCCATAGACAACCAGTGTCCGCACCTACTTGGCGATGGCAGGCCATTTTCCCTTCTTTTGAGGGGCGCTGACCTGCAGAGGCAATACAGATAGGAGAACACCATTAGACAAACAGTCCAGCCTGTCACACAAATGGCCCACCAAACTCGTTTGCATCACCATTGCCACACACATAGCCCAGCGCACAACATGTACACCGCCAAGAGAACGTCCACCCACCCCCCTTACACGATGCCTTCATACTCAACTCCATGCATTCATGCCACATGCATCATGCCCACAGTGCACTCACCTGTTGGTCTGGAGGCCCATACAGAAGTCCGTACTGGGGTAGGCTGGGGCCCTTTTCCCGGTCACACGGGCCAAGGTAGATTCCAGACACAGGTCCCAGCAGCACATGCAGTGTAGGTCCTCTCCTATGGAAGGTCAGGAAGCAAGTGAGGAATGTAAAATAAAATGTAATGTCCGCGGCGGTGCATACCGTCACTGCTGGCGTAGATCCCCATTGGCCATTGTACCCCATAGGGCCCAATATAAACCAATGAGGAATTGCACGGCAGTTCACGGCCGCCTACCGCCACGGCACACAACGTCGGCTGAATTACCTCACTTCCACCGGGCCCTCCACACAGGACATGTGGTCGCCATTTCAGGGGGGGCGAATAGGCCTACCGATTATTCCTGCGTCACAGGATATATAGGCACATACTTTTAAATTACTGTCCCAAAACATGATTCCACCATGTGGACTGCTGTTATGGTATAGTTGTTCAAATTGTGACAACCTACTCACTCTTGTGTTCCTTAGATACCTACTGCTGCGGATGAATAGGAGATGGAGACATACCCGCGTGTACAGACCGCTGGTGGACTGGGCTACACTGGAGAACGGGCACATTATACTCACCTATAGACTGGACAGAGCCATAATCAGAGAGCTGTGTGCCCAGTTGGAACCTGACCTGACCTCAGCTATCGGTCATTCGACTGGGATCCCACCTCTTGTTCAAGTTCTATCAGTGCTCCATTTCCTGGCAACTGGTTCTTTCCAAGTGA
Source organism: Pleurodeles waltl (assembly GCF_031143425.1). Lineage (NCBI taxonomy): Eukaryota > Metazoa > Chordata > Amphibia > Caudata > Salamandridae > Pleurodeles > Pleurodeles waltl. Next base: position 793,103,349 of record NC_090436.1, on the reverse strand, counting down.
CAGTGGGCTTGGCAGCAGGAATGTCACAGCCAATGTTCTCAATTGTGCTGGCAAGAGTCTTGTCTGCCCTGATACAACACATGTGCAGCTACATTGCTTTTCCCAAGGTGGAGGATTTGGCCACTGTGAAGGCAGGATTTTATGCAATGGGACATGTCCCCAATATAATTAGGGTGATTGGTGGAACACATATTGCGTTTGCCCTGCCCCCTGGCAAAATGAACAGGTGTTCAGGAATCGTAAGAGTTTCCACTCCATGAATGTGCAGATTGTGTGCCTGGCGGACCAGTACATCTCCCACATCAATGCTAAGTATCTTGGGTCGGTGCATGATGCCTTTGTCCTCGGGAATAGCAGCATCCCAAATGTGATGTCCCAACTACAGAGGCACAGGGTGTGGCTAATAGGTGAGCTTTGGTCCCTACCTAGTATATGTTGGTGTATGCCTGTGCTGTTGGGTGACTCTGGTTACCCAAACCTATCATGGCTGCTGACTCCTGTGAGGAATGCCAGGACAAGGGCAGAAGAACATTATAATGAGGCACATGGGTGAACCAGAAGGATCACTGAGCTGACCTACGGCCTCCTGAAAAACAACAGAAAATGAGTCAACACAGTGCTCCCCGTGAGATTAAAAGGTTGAGTAATTAGCAAATTTTGTGAATACAAATTTTGCATTAAACCGACTTTAATGTCCTGTAAATAATGATTATCCTAACTAGATTTAGGTCTGAGAGGTAATAATGGGTGCAAAAACATTCCTGCACATGTTGCATTTATGACAGGAATCTGGTAAGTTTTTTGCACTTTATTTTGACCTATGTGATGATTATTAAAAAGCAATGTGAGCAAGACATTTTTGCATTGTTTTTGCCTGTGGTCTTAGCCTTTAAATAAGATGTTGCTCTGGCAATAACTAGCAGGTAGAATCTGGTAGTGTTTTCCTGCTAAAAAAAACGGTGCAAGTGCAATTTGCAGTGAGCACCTAATTGTTGCAAGTGCTAAAATTGTGCAAATACTGTTTGCACATGGGATGAGTTATTTAAACATTGCTCTTTAAATCAGGAACGTTTTTACCCACATACAGGTGAAGATTTTCAACTTTGCCTGCTGAGTCAAACTTTTCCAAAGCAAAGGTTATTTTTACGTGGTTATCAATGCCCTGCAGCCAGATGTCCTGTCCAAAGAGCACCTAACTGTTGCACTCAAGATGTTAGAGGAGGAAAGTAATGGGAGTAGAGGTCTGTTGACATATGTGTCCTATGTGCCTAATCTTCAAATGTTTGTGCCTATTGCCAAAGCATGGTGAAATGTGTTTTGGAGGGATTTAAAATATTCAGCTCTCATTTTAACGCAGCAATTTTACTTCCTGCTGTAGCAAATACATCAAACAAATTTGTATAAAAACTGGAATGAAGCTAGACCTGTTCTCGAAATATATATTTTTCTTTTGGTTTGATGTATGTCTGTTGACAAGGTTTTGAAATATGTGAATTACCAAAGGATGCTAGATGGGTTGCAAAATATTAATCTCTATATATCTGAACTACTCACTTTTCGAACCAACGCATGGTCAGCAATTTCAACCTAAAAACAAATCTGATTGGCTTGCCAAACTTGGAAATTTGGAAATGGACCACTTTTTATAGAGTTCATGGTGATAGAGGGTTATATTGTTGCCTGACATAGTTCAAGTTCAAAGGTTGTGGGATATTTTTTTCACTAACTGCTTTCAACAACTTAATGTTCTGCAAATTTGCTCTTGTCCATGATACTTAGACACGTTTTGTTTGAAAAGTCAAATGCAAAATACAAAACCCAGCGTTCAGCATGGTCTCCTGGTCCTTCTTTTGGCATACACTGAATAAAATAGACTTTCAAAAATTCAGGTGTGTTTCAAAGAACCCGATGCTGCTATAGTTAGGGACGGGAAACAATCAGCTCCCTTTACAGTAGTTAGGGGTGCTCAGCAGTGGTGTCCAGTGACATTTGAAAGTGGTGAGGTGTAAATGCAAGTACAACACGAAACTGAAGGTGCCGAGTGCTCTTTGTTTCAAGACAGTATCAGGTCAGAAGCAGCAAGTGTGAGAAATACCTTCCCTCAGGGTGCTGAAAGCAGAGCCAGGTATATACCACTTACTTCTGCTGTGACAATAAGGGGCCTACCTCTGGTCTCACAGTGAGGTACACACACCGTTATGTCTGCTGAATCTGTAAGGTACAAACCGCCTTCCATCTGGTGTGTGAGTACGTGCCCCTTGTGCCTTGTAAAAAACACTCTTCACTTCCCCAGTGATGAGAAGAGCTTTGGTCTCTCGCTGCTCCCCGTGTCTCCAGAGCATGACGAACACCAGCACACTATTATTAGTGCAAACCCTGGGGCTAGTCGGTTTCACAAGCTGCTCGAACATCATGGCCTCTTTGCAAAGCCTTGGGCGCCTGCCAGCAAAGGCCCAGCGGTTGAAGTGCGTAAACATTTGTTTATGTGAAATAGTCGCAATACTGGACACGTTCATTAGATGTCAAATATATGTATACAAGAAACGAGTAGGCTTCAAGGTGTCCTGCAATGTTCCAAGTGTATTTGTTCAAACCTTCATGGTTTTTAATGGTAAATTCTGGCAAGAATTGGAAACGATGAGTCGGTGCGCAAAGTCGTTTCTTTGCTTGCAAAGACATTTCTACAGGTCCTGAGCACTCCACTTGTTCAGGCACAGGAGAGAAGCATGGAGGCCTCGTTCTTTCAGCTGCAGCATGTCTCAGCTGCCGGGCTTGTGCAGCACTTTTCCAGCTTTCTTGCAAGACACCATGCTTTCAGAGCTCCCTAGTACAGCACCATGGTTCCTTGGCTCCCTTGCACAGCATGATGCTTATTCACCCAGCCCCCAATAATCCCAGCACCATGCTAACTTTGCTCATTTGGCCTGTCTCATGCTTTCTCAGCCCCAAGCTCAACATCAGTTTACTCTGAACACACAAACATCGCTGGGATGCTCACTGCAAGGTAACAGCAAGATACTCAATCCGGGGAGCGCTGGGCTGTGAGCCTGCAGGGGACATGGGTGTCCTGTGTAGTCAAAGGCGCACATCGTGGGATAATTATCATGACTCCAATATTGTGCAAAAAGCTATTTATTAGGACAGGATTGCAACAAATATAACATGTAACAGCACAACATCTTGAAATCCTTAACATATCAATTGTATTTCTCCTTTGGCCCCTCATCACCATGTCCCCCCAATAATGCCTCATGCAATCTTTTTGCCCTTCACCCCATTCACTTACTCCGATCACTGTTCCTCTCATCTCTTCCTTTCAAAACATCCTCCAACCACCACTTCTTCACCTGTTCCAGTCAACCTACCTCTAGATCTCCTTCCACCTGAACTCCTTATTCTTCCTCCCAAGGGGTGGATCTGCCCACATCTGACTCTCCACCCACCAAATATCGCTTCCACTCACCAGAAACCCGTCCTAACTTGGCCCTCACCCCATTCCCCCCAAAACCCTCTAGGGTAGGTGGGTGGCAAAATGCTCCTTTCCCTTTTCACCATGAGCCTGAAGAGGACGTCATCTCCTCTCCCGGCTCATTTAACTTCCCACCTCACCCATGTTACCTCCCTTCCCCTCCCAACTACCAATCCTGTCCCCCGCCTCTTCCCACGAAGATTCCCAGGGAAAGACTAGTCTGTAACTAGCTCTCCCCGGGACCCTCCATTTTGGGATGATCATCATGACTCCAGTTTTATGCAAAAAGCCATTTATTATGACAGGATTGCAACAAACATTATAACATGTAACAGCACAACATCTTGAACTCCTTAACATATCAACTGTGTTTCTCCTTTGCCCCTCATCACCATTTTCTCCCCAATAATGCCTCACGCATTCTTTTTGCCCTTCACCCTAGTCACTTTCTCCCATCACCCTCGGCCTCATCTCTTCCTTTCAAAACATTCTCCAACCACCACTTCATTCCCCTGTTCCAGTTAACATACCCCCAGATCTCCTTTCGCCTGAACTCCTTATTCCTTCTCCCAAGGGGTGGATTCACCAGCATCCGACTCTCCACCCTCCACATATCACCACCCAGAAAGAAAAAAACAAGGGGTATTTTTCTGCACCATCCTTGTATGCAATCGCTACTACAACACATTCAGTCCCACCTGTTCTTTCCACACCACATGCATTCATTCCATAAACTTCCCAACTCATCCCTTAGTTCCACCAGATAATAGGCGTGTTCCAACTCAGAAAGGTGGACTCCGTCATCCTGGAAAAGCCCCCATCTTCCTTTTGAATACCCCCATGAGCCACTACCTTGAGGCTGTGTCCCGCACAGAAAACCTTCATTGCTCTGTTAACCTTCTTATGGGCCTTGTGGATGGAGGCATCCTTGACCGCTCCTCCCCACTTTCTGCGTGGCACAAATTCCGTCCATACCAAACATGTCCCAGACAGTTTGCATTTTAGTATCTCCAAGTCCCGCTGCATGTGTTGCAGTAGCGTCAATCCCGACAGCTATACCAAATCATTCTCCCCCAAATTGACCACCGACATATCTGGACAACCCCTTCTGGGCACCATGGATGCTAAGAAAGGCTGTAAACCAATCAACCTCAGACACCCCTTACCCTGCCACAGCACTGTGTGCCGCTTGCTGGGCAGTCCTAAATTGCGTCCATAAATCTGCCGGTCTGCACACTTCGCCGCCCAGTGGACGAACGAGAACCCCACTATCCAAGTTACCACTTTTTAGCTCAATGTGCTTCCCACACATCCTAAGAAAAGAGAAATAGATTAACCACCGATCTTAAGGACTCCACATCCCTTCCCCCACAAACCAGCTGACCTCTGTCATTTACACACATAACACTCACTGCACTTCAAGTGCCACCTCCCAATCTGACGTATCCTGTTTGACCCCACCCCAACCTCGCCGCCGATGTCGCTGCCCAAATTCGAAAAGAATGGGTCACAAACAATGCAGGATCATGGCCTGCTGCCACCACCACCTTGAGCAGCACTGCCACAGGCTGAAAAGCTGTGACCTTGCTGCAGTCCTGATGGCAAAGCATGCCCGCTTGCTTGCACCCAGGCCACGCCAGAAAAGCATGCCATTCCCACACAGGGTACGCCATCTCACACCCCCCTTCATTCAACCAGATCCACATCCTCCTCCCCGCCTGGTCTGCCTTGGACTTTCACAACCATATCCCCACTCAACTGGATTCCAACCGCACTTCATCCTGCCTAATGCCCCCTTCACATTCCAACCCCAAAACCTCAGACACTCTGAATGCTCCAAAAAACATCCAAATCATGCACAGACGAAACATCGACACTTCAAAACTGTCATAACAACACTTCCCCAGCCAACCCAAAATTTCACCCAGCAGTTCAAACGTAATGGCCTCCTTCAGACCTTTCCTTGCTGGTGGCCTCCCTCTTCCTCATCCTTTCAAACCCTGCCCAGCATTTCTTTACCCGCTGGGTCAAAGCCCCACAGCAATATCCCATAGAAAGACAACCCAGCCACGTTGCCCACAATGGTCATGGAAGACAAGCCCTTGCCCACACACTCCCTCTGCAATGTCCTCCTTGCTCTCTCCTGGAACTTCTGAAATTCCGTCCAGGCTAGCTGATAACTCCTCCTGGTAGAGTCCGGTAAAGACCTCTCCACCAGTCTAAGAACTCTCAAGTCCCCCACTCCCAGACTTCCATAGGGACCTCCATCTTGACTTCCTCCGCTGCAGGAGCCATGCTGCAAAAATGGTGCCACTGTGAACGAGATAGCGACTCAGCGATACAATTTTTCGCTCCAGGCACATGGGTCGTCTTGAAGACAGAATTCTTTTTCAAACACAACAGCATAATTTGCCTCAGCAGCCTCAGAACCCCCAAATCTCTTGCACTCTGCTGGGTCACAAGCTCTACCACAGTCACATTATCCACATGAAACATTAAAGTCCTGTTTTGCAATTCTTCACCCCACACCGCCAATGCCACCAAAAGAGGAAAACAACTCCAAAAATGAAATGCTGCACCCTTGCTGCAGCCGTTATTGCAGCCAGCACTCCGCACAACACCTGCTGTCCCAAAACAGGCTAAAGCCATGCACCCCTGTAGCATCTGAGAAAATCTGCACTTGTCACATCATTTTCTCCTCCTGAAACCACATGGATACCCCACTAAAATCCTCAAGAAAGGAGTGCCAGACCCCTAAATCATCCCACACTGCCATGGAAGTTCTGATCCTGTGATGCTGGAGCTTTGCCCCAGACATATACAAGCCCAACCGCCTAAAAAATGTCAAACCCCCCTGTACAACCCTGCAAGCAAAATTAAGGAAACACAACAATGTCTGCGCCGTCCGTAGCTCCAAACATCTTTCACCCATCACCTCCGGCAAAAAAGCTTGTAACTCCTACACTTTCTGCCTCGGCAGCCTTGCAATCATACCGACTGAGTCGAATATAATCCCCAAAAATACCAGTGACGTACTGGGGCCTTCCATCTTCTCAGGAGCCAGGACACACCAAAGGTATCCACCATGCTCTCAAACTGCTGCAAAGCCCTGCCACAATCACCAGAACTCACCTTCCCAACAAACAAAAAATCATCCAGGTAATGCATGGCCTCCTTGTGCCCACTCCCCTTCACAAAAGCCCATTGCAAAAAGGAGCTGAAAGCCTCAAAAAGTGCACAGGAAATAGCACAACCCATGGGCAGCACCCTGTCCATGTAAGTGGACCCATCAAACTACATCCCCAGCAATGAGAAATCCCCAGGGTCTATAGGTAATAAGCGGAAAGCAGGTTTAATATTGCATTTCCCCTGTTGAGCCACCTGCCCACACTGCCTGACCAAGCCCACAGTATCATCAATGGAGGCATCCACAACCAACGTATCCTCTGCAGCTATAAAATCATTGATCGATGCACCTTCAGGCCAGGAAAGGTGATGTATCATCCTGTACTCCACAATCTGCTTCTTAGGCACTACCCCCAGTGGCTATATCATTAGGTCAGCCAGCGGCCAGTCTCGAAAAGGGCCTACAATCCTCCCATCTTGTATTTCCTTGCTCAATTTTGCTTTTACCACCTCCAGAAGTTCCTTAGCTCACCGCAAATTGTCAGCCCACCTATGACTCCAAGGTCCTTGGTACCCCACTCAAAAACCTTGCCGAAAACCCCATTCTAGTCTTGAGGCCACCTCCGCATCAGGATATGGGGCCAGCCATGGCAGTATAGCATCCAACTTAATTGGCGTAGGAGCCTTTTGGGCCAGCAGGGCCCTGCTGTCCTCTTCCCCTCCCAGACCTCCATTGCTGGGCTGGCTAGCGTAATGCACTGCATGATAGGATGTCTGCCCCTGCACTTGGAGCACTCATGCTTGAACCTGCACGGATCCCTGTTGCAGAAGCCCTTGTTAAAATTACAGCAAGCCCCTGACGAACCTCCTGCAGACACATTCTTGGTCCCATTATTGTCTGTACTACCCACCCCTGGCTGGGTAGGACACAGGTGAAAGGACTTGTACATGATCAGCAAACCACTAGCTGTATGCGTTGAAGCAGTAGTTTGGGTGGATGACATCCACTGCATCCAAAGCTCTGCATCCACATCCCCCCATGGTTTGTCAGGGTTTACACTGACCCACACCCTAAATTCCTCATCGTAGCTGAGCCAGGCAAACCCCCCAAAGTGCATTTGTGCCTTCCGAATAATGTCCATATACTTAAAGGTGATTGCCCTGTTGGGATATTTGTTGCAATAGACGCTAGCATAAATTCAAATTTTTGGTTTCCAGTTCTCCATGGTAATGGGGACTCTAGGTCTCCTGGCCAGCTCCCACTCCTCTTCCTTCAACCCTTCTTTAACCTGAGCATCTATATAAAGAAGCTTAAATACATCCACAAAATTCTTGCCTCTGTATTCTTTCTTTTGCTTTATTGGAAAGCTGTGACACTAAAGGCATGGCCAGCCCTACGTAGAGCAAACGTTTCTTATGCCCTACCTCATCTTTGGCCTCTTCACTTTCCCCTGTTCCTGCCTTGGCCGCCTCTTCCTGCACCTCTATAGTCGCCCCACCCGTTTTTGCATCTGCCTCTTGGCGCAGCTCACCCTCTTTTCCAATCACACCATCCCCCACTCCCACGGATCTGCACACCATAGTCTGTGAACACCCCCCTTGTGCATCCCACACTGCCCACCAATCCTTCTTATTTACTGGCATGCCCACCTCCTTCCTCTAACGCCTGTTAACTGGAACCATCAGCTTCTGCCGCCCTGCCTGGAACCAGCACTACCTTCACCTACCTGTTTCCTCTTGCCCACAATGCCCTGGGCCTGTTCCCTACTTCCCAGTTGGCTACTGCCCACCTTGGTATTATAACGCAACCTTGACCACCCCAAAATGGCATCTATTTCCGTAATGAAGCCATTCATAGTTGATGGGGCACCATCGGTACTTGCGCCAAAATGGAAAGACTGGGTGGAATGCCTCCATTTCTACTTTGAAGGGGTGGATTTTCCATCAGAGCAGTGCCGGGCCCTCCTACTGCACTTAGGCAGGAAAGATATCCATAAAATATACAAAACCCTGACAGAAGAAATGCCAAAGTCATATGCCACCTGGCTTAGGGCCCTAAACTGGCACTTAGAGCCAATGGCAAACAGAGACTACGAGCCATGTGTGTTTTCAGGCCTGTCAGGAACCAGAAGTGTCCCTAGATGTGTTCCACAGTCTACTGATAGAGCTGGCCCATATATGTGGTTTCGCAGATGAACAAGAAGAGATCCGAGGACAGAGGATAGATAGTTCAAGGGTGTTCATTGACAGAGCTAAAAGAAGCAATTCTACAAGAACGGGAAGTCATTACAGAGCATCCTGACCCAAGGAAGGTTGAAGGAGCGGTCTAAAGTCAGAGCCCCCCATATGGAAACCACCCTACATAGGCCAATCAAGAGGAAGCCAGCCAATGTTTGCACACGCATGAGCCCATCAACACAGAAGAGGCCACAAGGCAAGCGCAAAGACTGTGGGTACTGCAGCGGTAATCCCTATCGACTGAACAACTGCCCAGCAAAAGGCAGACAGTGTTCTGCGTATGGACAATATAACCACTTTGCGAAAGTATGCATGTCATCCACGCTCAAAACTCAGAAGGAAGTGGTGCAAGCGGTCGCAAGAGATCCTGACGCGTCCAAAGACATGGATGATGATACCGAGGACTATGTAGTCCATACTGTCTTTGGCATAGGAGTCAACCAACCAACATGTCGCCCTCTCTCAAAGTGCTGACTCAGAGTAAGGGACCAGCACATGACCGTAACCATCAACACAGGGGCCTCCATCAAGATGATGTCCGCGGATGTCTATCGCTCCCTGAGCGACCTGCCCCTGTTAACAATATCAAGGGTCAGAGTGTTCACATGTTGGCAGACACAATTGATACCCTTAATGGGAGGATTCCAGGCACCCGTCAGCGTCAAAACCTCAATCTAAGTCGCTAAGGAAGGACAAGGAATGCTGATCAGTGGACAAACAGCAGAAGCGCTTGGTCTGATCTACTTTGCACTAGAAGTACAAGAAGAGGAAGTATCTACCCTCCTGGAGGAGTTTGCAGACGTCTTCAAAGGCATGGGATGTCTCAGAGGGAAGGAGGTAAAGCTTCAAATTGATCAATACATTCAACCAACTGCCCTAAGACACAGACGTATAGAATTCCAACTCAGAGCCAAAGTGGAAGAACAACTGAGATAACTGGAACAAGCTGGATTATTTGAGAAAGTGTCAGGTCCCACACCTTGGGTCGCACCGATTGTTGCCACAAAGATGCCGAAACAACCAGGAAAAGTCTACATTTGTGTGGATATGAGGTTCCCTAACATAGCAATCAAGGGAGAGTGACACCTGACTCCAATGGTGGACAACATGCTGAGTGAACTAAATGGTGCTCAATGGTTCTCCAAAGTCAACTTTCGCTCAGGGTACCAGCAACTGCTGCTGCATAAAGAATCCTGCTACATAACAACCTTCTCGACCCACCTGTGCTTACAGAGATATCGCTGACTCAATTTCGGCATATCTATTGCTGCAGAAATCTCTCAAAATATGATCTGTGAAGTGCTAACCGGCCTCCCGGGAGTCCTTAATGTCAGTGATGACATTCTCATACATGCCAAGTCCCTGAAAGAACATCACTTACACCTAAGTGGTGTACTCCTAAGACTGAAGGATGCAGGTTTCATGCTGCATGAAGAGAAGTGTGAGTTTCTCAAGCAAAAAAAAGCTTCTTCTGATGCATCTTCTCAGCCGAAGGGATAGCACCAGACCCTGACAAGATAATGGACCTGCAGGAAGCTCCAGCACCTACAAACACGACTGAAGTGCAGAGGTTTCTAGGAATGATCAGCTTCTGCGGTTGGTTCATCTAAGACCTCACTGGTCTCACACAACCCCTGGGAGAATTCACTAAGGACAACACTCCCTGAGCATGGAGGCCCGAACAAGATAGGGCTTTTAAAAAAGCAAAAGAGGTGCTGTAAACAAGAACCACTTTGTCCTACTTTGACCTGACTAAACCCACCAACATTGTAGTAGATGTGAGCCCCAAAGGACTAGGTGCTGTGCTAACCCAACGTCAACCCCATGAGGAATGGGCCCCAGTCACATATGCAAGCAGATCGCTTACCAAACAAGAGCACCGCTACCCACAAATAGGATGGGAGGCCATTGCAATACACTGGGCATGTTGCCGCTTTCACCTCTATGTATAAGGCCATCCTTTCATAGTTACTACGGACCACAAGCCTTTGGTGCCCCTCTTCCAAGGGACCACTTCCAAACCTCCACCATCTATAGAGAAGTGGATGTTGCAACTCCAGGAGTATGACTGTCGGTGGAGTTCTAGCCTGGGACCAACAATCCGACAGATTACCTCTCCCACCACCATCGGGCAGTGACTCCCAAAGGACAAGCAAATGCAGAAGAAACAGAGGCTTACGTCCATTAAGTAACTGAAAGATCCAAACCTCTGCCTATCTCCCTGGAGACGCTACAACGCCCCTGACTAAGATGAGTGTCTGCAGCTCGCCTTAGCTGCTGTCAGATCAAACAACTGGAGGACTCTTAAGGCACAGTTATCGCTAAGGACCCCCGAGGCAAAGAAGCCCCTGGAGTCATTGTTACGTGTCCAATAAGAACTGTCTGCTGACTGCAGTGGGTGTTTACTGAGAGGCCCTCGTCTTGTCATTCCTTCTAGCCTGACCCAAAGTGCAGTCCAACTGGCCCACCAAGGACACCAAGGGATCATCAAGACAAAGAACAGGCTTTGCACCAAAGTCTGGTTCCCCGGTATGGACAACATAGTGGAAGCAGTTGTAAGGTCATGTCACTGGTGTCAAGTAACTGGCCATCCAGAACCACCACCTCCAGTCATCACTGAAGAGGGCCCACAGACTTCCTTTGAGTCTGCCAGTCTGGATTTCGGACATCTACCGGATGAGAAACATGCTCTGGTCATCATAGATGTCTACACCAAGTATCTTGAAGTTGAGATTGTGGGGTCGCTGTCAGATCCGGAAGTCATCACAAGACTAAAAAAGGGGATCACCACACGTGGTGTAATGAAGGTCGGGAAGACAGACAGCGGACCCCCATTTAATGGTCAGAAGTTCTCTAAATACCTCACCTTTTATGGCATTCATCACAGCAAAATAACACCGAAGTGACCTTAAGCAATCATGGAGGTGGAGAGGTTTATGAGGACTCTCAATAAAGTTATTGGCATTGCGGATGCAGATGGGCAGTCAGTAGAGAGAGCTCTTATGGCTTCCTGCGTGAGTACTGACAAACCCCCCACTCCACTACTGGTCAAGCCCCAGGGCATGCCAGTCTGGGACGGGTAGCTGCAGACACAATTCCCTCTCTCCCCACATGGTCTCCACCTAAGATCAATGATGCCAAAGTCTTCAGCAGAAGAAAGGCCCCCCACCAGCGGGCCAGCATGTTAAGAAAAGCCCAGAACAGTGCATTTGAGGCAGGGGATTGGATATTCGTCAAGAACCGGCACCCTGGCAGCAAATTTTGATTGCCCTTCAAACAGAACCTCTGTCTGGTAGTAAAGACACAAAGTACCCTGGTCACACCCTGCCATGGTGACGAGACGTTGACAGGAAATGTCTCTTTCTTTAATAAGGCCCAGTGCCCTTCTGTGAATGGTCAAACTTTTGATATTGCCAGAGACACATCCCCAGGAAGCCCTGAATTAAATGGCTCACCTGAAATCTCTCATTCAGAATCCGGGCTGGAGAGGCCCCCATCACCTGATGGTACAGCGAACTGTTCTAGTCAGGACAGTGTATCTCCTCCAGCAGTGGGGAGTGACAGGTCAGTGTCTGGTGCAAGAGGGTCGTAATATCAATCACAGGTATCACCTGCAGGGAAATCCAGCACTGCCATCACGGCTAGCAGACTATTTGGTATGAGCCCATAACTGATTGAGAATGGCTAGTGTGTGCCTGCATGAACATTTAATTGAATACATGTTTTGTTTCATTCAATAAAGTTGGGGAGAAATATAATATTTCACCTCGTCATAGGGATGGGGTGGTCTTGTGACTGTCCCCAGAAGACATGCATTATAATGGTTTGATCCAGCGCACACTGGAGTGTTAATAAAGAGCATTATGGCGGGCCTGGCAGTCTGGGCCAACACCCGAAACCACACAGTCTCTGTGTGCATTAATTGATAAGGAGAGAGTGTGGCGTAATGGCCAGAGCTGCCGACCTTGGAGCTGGAGAATGAGGTTCAATTCTGTGTCCTTGTGTAATGTAACAGGTACTCATGTAAAGTGCTCCAAAACCTTTGGGTCGAGTTTGCATTATATAAAACTGCAAAAAAATAAAAAAATGTGGCACACTACTTCTTAGGCCTGATGCTCCAGCCAATGTGGATGACCTAGGCATTACAGCCACTTCCAAGCAAGCACAATAAACATGCAATGTACTTTGCTGTCTAACAAGAACGCTGCCATCCAGTAGTGGCACAGTGAAATCCTATACCCCAACATTTGCATTTCCAGTCACTATGGGGGTGTCTGTTCTGATTGCAGCCGGATCCAGTCCCAGTCCATAGGGAGGGAAGGTGGTTCACTGTCCTTCAGCCCAGGCAACAAATGTAACCAACCTGGAGCTGCGCTCATGCTGTAATCCTGGAGCTGCTCATGCTGTTTTTTAGCATGAAGGAAGTGTCAGGATTGGTTGCAGCAGGTTAATCCAGCACTCCTTGTCTACAATTTGCTCGGCTGTCTAAAACAGCTCAGATTAGTGCAGTCTGATGTGCGCATATCGGGCTGGCTGTCTCAAGACAGGCGAACAATCCAAAATGCACACTTTAAATTTTATGCAAGTCATCTCTGCTGTCAATCAGCAGGAATAATGGCCCCACCCCCCCCACCCTTGTACTCGAGCTAAAACAGGGCCACTACATCTTTATTAAATGGTAATGACCATTTTGTTAATTTACTTTTGCTGCTGCATTCACAGCAGGCGGGTGATGCTCCTACACCCTAAAGGAGGAAAATCGCTGGCGCTAAGTAGGATTTGTCCCTTTGCTGTTGCCTGTCATATGGAACCTTGACTACATCATCTGAGTCCTCAACCACCTCTATTGTTTTTATTAATCTTTGGAGAGGACGTTGGCACCATATGCCAAACAACATCACAGCTTTTACTGCCAAGGTAGAAGGTGCAATTCAAGTGATTGAAGCTGAGGCTAAAGATTTTGAGCACTTTCCATCTATCTTCTTCATACACATAAGACGCATAGTCTCGGTGACTACCATTTAACCAATACAGATCCTGTAGTTAGCTTGTCTGAGAATTTAGGGTCTACCATCTTTGTAGACATGAGACTGATGAGGTTTTAACTATGACCAATCTTTCAAAAATAAATCTAGCAATCAAATGCATAAATGGGATGACCTTCCATCATGGATTATGGAACAATGCAACAGACTACATACCTACATTTAATACATGCAATCCCCAAATTGATCCCTGTCCATTTCATTAGGTGGATAGATTCTGCAGCTGGCAATTTATTCGGTAATAGACAAAAAACCTCTATATTCACTTTGTGTTTTGGAGTTGCCTTTTGCCACCAGGGTTGAGGACTCTCTGAGAGTTGATTTTATTTTAGGGCCTTTCTAGTTTGTTATGTGACTAGTGTATTGCATAGTAGTTATACTGAACCACAATACCATCTAATGATAGAGCTTTACTATGCTTTACAGAGCCCTCATACTTGAAAGCTTGAGACTCTGAAAATGTTTTTATGTACAAAAAGACTGGATGAAACCGTATAGTCTTCAACGATATTCTCCCTAAGCAATGATTGGCATAATTGTACCTTACCTGAAGTATTCAGTTGTAGACACATGTGTTTGGTGGCATAGATCTATGCTGTGGAGAAACATTTCAGTGGTCAATCCTTTCGTTCATTTGCGGATCTTCAGGGAGAGTTTTGTATGCACCACAAACATTTCAGCACCTACAGATTCATAATTTTTCTAGCCTCGAGATGAGAATGGAGACGCTGGATATTGAAATTGTCATAGTTTGTGATCAATAGTAATTTGTATGCCCCTCCTGAGGTGCTTTCTGCAATTCTGGTGGGGGCGGATGTCATTTAGTAGTAAGAATGGGCATGTCTTGGTAAACAGCACTAACCTTGAAATGCAACATTACAAACCAGTACACGATCTATACCCGAGACAGAAGAAATTATTTCACTGGCGATATAAGGCTAACTCTCAAGGTCCATGGTGTGGTGAAGATGGTGTGGTATTGTGCACGAAAGACCACAGCACACAAAGGTAGGTTTGGACTTCATTATTTCGCGCATGCTGTACATGTAGCCATCCCCAATCTTCCCTCACTTCTCACTTCCCCTCCCTTTCCACTTCCGGAACTCGGCCCTCCCTTGACACCTTCTGGTCAGCGAGGTCCTAGCGTTCTCTGGTCGCGGGTCTCGCTGCGACACTACAGATGAGGCTTGGATAATTCAAATGTAGGCATACACCAGTGTATAAACATGTGCTCTGGGAAGACATTTTCAGAACCTTAGCTGTTCTTATTATAGTGCATACCGTACTTACATGTACTTACATGTAGGGTGATTATGAAGAGATCCTAGCTGAAAGCACAGGACAACCCCATATTATTGTAACTGGTGTACGCAGACCCAAGTGGGGAAAGTGAAATTGACCCTTACCATGTAATTAGATGCTGGTATAAGAGATGTGTCTTCAGCCCTTTCATGAGCCGCAGTAATTAATATTAATCTTTATTGATAGTAACGAAAATAAATAGAACAATAAGTAGGACCAGAATCATGATGTACAGGGGGATGTAGGTTGTTCACTGGTTTATTTTAAGAAATTACCTCTCGCCATCTACTTTTTCTTCTTTCTCCTTCTGCTTCCTTTCCCTCCATTTCCCCTTTCAAAAAAAGTGGAACATTTGCAAAGCCCTGCATGCTTTACAGACGTCTGTTGTAAAATAAAAAAGATCTCTACTGAATTGCAAATTCAAAATATCTCAAAATGTAAGAATACTGAAGCAGGGAACATCCTCACAGTTAGATATTTTTTAATTTCTTTTGGGTATCCAAGTGAGTTTCATGTGCTCTGACACTCGAATCATTCTTCTGTTTTCGGTTAGAAATGTGATGGAATGTTATTTTCTCGGCTACATTTTGACATGTCAGTGGGGAGACAACGAAATAGGAAAGCAGAAGCACATTCATAGTAAAAAAAATGTGTTCTCTTTGAAACTTTCGAATTAATTCCCTCGGCCTACTCTGTCTTTGCCATTGAATTCACACTGACATACTCTGGGCTCCAGACAATGATAATGTCTGTTTTTCAACCCTACATTTCACATACCGCGGATAAACAAAGACAACAGACATTTAGGCAGTGGAAAACAATCACGCGCTGAATGTTGTGCAATCGGGATAAGAACCTTCAATGAACCTTCTATAAACCTATGTCAACCACATGGCACTATTTTATAGTGACAGCCCAAAGGTGAGTTTCAGTATCTTGAAAACGAGGCCGGAGATCAATGATATCTAACAGTGTCTTACTTCTACCACTATGGGTGCAAAGGCATTTAAAAAACGAATTAATGCCTGAGGTACGTTTATTTTGTAGAATACAACTGCTTCCGGTTAAAATCAATCTGCATATCCACTAAATATAACCAAAACACTGAATTTTAATAAGGTGCTAGTTAAAACTTATGACCACACTTAACATTGACTTTACAAGCAACTTTGGGGGTCCTTCTGACCTCGGCGGTAAAAGGCCTATACCGCCGGTCAGAACTCCGCCATTCTACCGCCGCGGCCGCGGTAAACCGCCACGGTCATTCTGACCACCAACTGTGAAACCGCCAAAAACCCGACATCCGAGGAAGGCCGCCTCATCAGCGGGCCGCGGAAAACTGGAGATGACCAAACCTCCACCGCCACGCCAACACAAACACGCCCATGCCATTCTGACCCACGAATCCACGCAGCGGTCTTTCAACCGCGGTATTCCATTGGCGGTACACACCGCCGCGGTCAAAATACACACACACATACAAAACACAGCCACATTGGACAATTTGAAATACACACACCTGACACACATACAAACAACACTCCCACACATCCAATCAACTATAAAACACACACCCACAATACCCACAAACCCCTACGACCGAAGATCAGAGACGAAGGAGAGAGAGACACATCACAGAATAGAGAGCTACATCACACAGAGGCACACTACACCATCACACACACCACATAGAAGCACAAAGCACCACACACCAACACACTCATCCCCATATACACCAACCCACACCTCATCCACACCACCCCATGGCACCCCAAAGGCACCCACGCTTTTCGGACCAAGAACTCCGGGTCATGGTGGAGGAAATCATAAGAGTTGAACCCCAGCTCTTCGGCTCACAGGTGCAGCACACCACTATAGCCAGGAAGGCGGAGCTATGGCAGCGGATCGTGGACAGGGTCAACGCGGTGGGACAGCATCCCAGAAATCGAGACGACATCCGCAAACGCTGGAACGACTTACGGGGAAAGGTGCGCTCGATGGTCTCGCGACACAACATCGCAGTGCAGAAGACTGGCGGGGGACCCCCACCCACTCCACCCGAATTCACAGCATGGGAGCAAGAGGTACTAAACATCCTGCATCCTGATGGCCTCGCTGGAGTACACGGAGGAATGGACTCTGGTAAGTACAATCTCAACTACTTCACCCCCCCCAGCATGCTAACCCCCACCACCACCCTCACCCCCAACCCCCCATCACACATCCTTCCTGAGAATGTCTCTCCAGCACAACCCACCCAACACCAACCCCTGCATGCCACCACAAACTATGGACACCCATCACCTAAGCATGACCACTGCACATCCCCCCCCCCCCAAACACCCCCACAACACCTCCCCCAAGGGAATGACAGCACTGGGGGACAAGGGCACCCATAAATCGCACACAATAGCACACACAGAAACAATAACCATACTCTCTTACCCCATGCAGGACCCGAACGCCAACACACCGGCCAGGAGGGTCCAGAAATGTCCATCCCCCCCCCCCGGAAGAGGCCCCCAGTGATGACAGCAGCTCTGTCGACCTGGAACCTGATGACCAGCCCGGACCATCGGGGACCTCTGGACAGTCGGTTCCCCACACACAGGCCACAGCAGACCCAACCCCCTCTGGGAACAACAGCACAGCTCCCACCGAGCGGGCCCATGCCTCTGTCTCTAGGACAGGTCAATCAGCGGTGTGTCTGCCACTACAGGGCACCCAGGCTAACCCACCACCCCAACAACAACAGGGACCTGGGGGCAGTGGTAGTGGGCACACCGTCCAGGGGACAGAGGCCGGGGGAAACCGGGCAACTCGGAGGGCTGCTGTGCGACAGGGGGGGGAGGAGAGGCCCAGGGAACCCACTCTCCAAGAGGCCCTCACCACCATCATGGCAGCCTACCACCACTCCCAAGAGAGGATGGCGACGGTACTGGCCAGGTTCCAGGAGATCCAGGCACAGCAGGAGGAACGCTACATGGGGTTCAGCAATCAACTCACCAACATCTCTACCGCTATGGGGAGCATAGTCCAGGCCCTCAACCGGATAGAAGACACGTTGTGGGACCATGTGGCACCACACAGGGCCCCTGTCACTAGCCCGGACCAGGAACAGCCTACCACCTCCGCCGGCGCTAGTGGACAGGAGGCCCCACCACAACGACAGGCCACCAGAACCCCACCTCCTGCTGAAGAACAACCACCCCGCAAGAGGAGCCTGAGATAAAAAAAAAAGACAGAGTAGGATGTCAAGACCTCCGCCAGCATGAGATACCCCCTGAAGTCATCCCACTGTCCCACATTGCCACCCTGTCCAACCTTGAACTGCCCCTGCTCCATCCTTCCACAGGCATATGGACAATGCACCTGTGAGACTGAGAACTGGACTCTGCCATGGACATTACTCCACCCCCACCCATCACTGTGTTAATATCATGTACCATTATCTAGCACAAGTGGCACGGTCAAGTCGGTATCGTAGTATGATGTGGCGTTCTTCCATTGTCGACAGGTCCACCAGCGGTCGGTACACGCGAGGATTCATCCTTCTCCTCGCAAGTCCCAGCGGACGGTGCCTAGGAAGGACAACATGGAGCACAGAGTCAAGCAACTCACAGGTACGTTCACCACAGCTTGCATAGCACACGGTTATCTATGTATTGAAAGGCGTGTATGTGTGGCAATGCAAGGCCTAGGCCTGTGTGTCGCAGTAGAAAATATGCCATGTGGGCCCTTGAAATGGCGGCTGCCTGACCTGTGAAGTGGGACAATGGGATATGAGGTCAATGCGCTGGCGGAGCACACCTTGGCGGGAGGCGGTCAAAGACCGCTATACGTAGCCGCATTGGTTAACATTGAAGCCTATGGGCTTCAGGAGCCAATGACGATGTGCGCCGGCGGTAGCGGTACGCACCGCCGCGGTACGCACCGCCCCGGGCGTGACCGCCATTTCTATCTGGTTAATCACTCGAGACCTGATCATCCACAGGAGAGGACCTATACTGCAAGTGCTGCTGTGACCTCGGTCTGGAAGTGACAATGGCTGCTGCGACTGGGGAAAGGGCCCCTGCCTTCACGTCTGAAGAGTTGGAGAAGCTCGTGGATGGGGTCCTCCCCCAGTATGCGTTACTCTACGGTCCTCCAGACCAACAGGTAAGTACACCGGGTGCACATGGAATGGGCGATGCCTGTGTGGAGTGGGGTGGATGTAAGTTGGTGGGGTGGGGGGCGAATGAGGAGTGCAACGCATGACAGATGAGAGCATGTGCCATATGGCAAGGTTGGGGAGGGGGGGCCAATCACATCTAACATGCAGTAAGTTGATGAATGTTTCCTTCCCACCCTGTACATGTCACATAGGTCAGCGCCCATCAGAAAGTCGAGATTTGGCGTGCCATCGCCAAGGAAGTCCGGGCCCTGGGGGTCCACAACAGACGGGGCACCCACTGCCGCAAGAGGTGGGAGGACATCCGCCGCGGGACCAGGAAGACCGCCGAGTCACTGCTGGGGATGGCCTCCCAACCTAGGAGGGGTGCCAGTCGTATCCTGACCCCCCTGATGTCCCGGATCCTGGCGGTGGCCTACCCTGATTTGGATGGGCGCTTGAGAGCATCACAGCAGACACAAGGTGGTGAGTATCAGCACATTCTGCTATCTTTCTGCGCAGTGGAGGCGTCTGGGTGGGGGAGGAGGGTTGTGTGTGACATTAGGCCAGGGCGCTTTCTGTAGTGTGGTCCTCTCCCTTAGGCATGGCCCTGTGCTCCCGGCCCCCACCTCTGTAGGGTGACAAGTACAGCTATTGATGGTCCAGCCTCACACATGTGCGCGTTTGTCGTCTCTTGACCTGTTGTCCTAGTCAGAAGTACTGAGTAGTGTACCCCGAATGCGCGGCTTAGTGCATGAGGCTCCTGTGTCTGTCCTCTCCGCCAACGGTGTTGACATTGCATGCACTCAACCTGGTCTTCTTTTTTCTCCCCCCACCCTTCTTCTTCATCTTCTTGTGCATGTGTGCATTAGCATCATCAGGCGGAGGAGAATTGGCATCGGAGCACGAGGGAGCTGCAAGTCACAAGGCCCCGGTGGGCCCAGGAACAGACACCAAGGGCACCAGTGATCCGGAGGGCGAGGGGAGCACCACAACGGGGACCGGTGGTGAGACCAGCGACACAGACACGTCCTCGGATGGGTGCTCCCTAGCGGTGGCGGCACCATCCGTGCCCCCCGCCTCTACAGGTACAGCCGCCACCCAGCGCACCAGCCCCGCCCTCCCTGCAGCCCCTCAGCCTACGCTCCGTGCCCGCTCGCCCAGGAAGGCGGGCGTCTCCTTCGCCCCAGGCACCTCAGCCCCTGCCCCTGTCACCCCTGCTGCCCTCAGTGCGGAGCTCATTGACCTTGTGAGGACGCTCATTGTTGGGCAGACTACCCTTTTGAATGCCATCCAGGGGGTAGAAAGGGAGGTGCATCGGAGCAATGCCTACCTGGAGGGCATTCATTCGGGTCAGGCTGCCCATCAACGATCGTTCACTGCTCTGGCCTCAGCACTGACGGCAGCCATTGTCCCTGTTTCCAGCCTCCCTCTTCTGACTGCCTCCACCCTGTCTCTGTCTCCTGTTCCTCAGCCTATCCCATCCACACCATCTGACCAGCCTGCACACACCTCAACACCCAAGGGCAGCTCATCCAGACACAAGCACCACAGATCCCACAAACACTCACCCAAGCAACACCCAGATGCAGACATTCCAACAGTCACTACCACCCCTGTGTCCCCCTCCTCCTCGTCTCCCTCCTCCCTCCCTGTGACGTCTACACTCACACCTGCATGCACACCAACATCAGCCAGTGCTTCCATCACCACCACACCCTCCTGTACAGTCCGCACGCGTGCAGTCACCACCCCCACTGCCATTTACACGTCCCCTGTGTCCTCTCCCACTGTGTCTGTCACCCCCTCTTCCAAGACACACAAACGCAGGCAGCCACCCACCCAACAGACATCCACCTCACGACAGCCTACAGCACCAGCACCTTCACCCAATGACAGCACACCTGACTCTCCTACAACCACATCCTCTTCCTCCACTCCCATCACCACTTCTCCTACCCTTTACCTTGGCCCTAAAAAACTTTTCCTGGCTAATCTTAACCTCTTTCCCTCCGATGACCTACCCCCTCCATCTGCAAAGAGTCCCAAGAGCACCACAGCCACCACCAGCCCAGCTTCGAGTGTCACTGTTGTGCATGGGTTCTGGAGTCCACCCTTTGCCAGCAGTGACACCTCAATCAGCAGCAAGGACACATCCAGCCCCCCCCCCGGAAAGAGGACCAGGAAACAAAAGGGCCGCCGTGCGAGGACTGACACGGCTGCCCCCAAGGAGCAAAGTTCGCCCACATCACCAGCCAAAACATCTAGGGGAGGCAAGGGCCCGAGAGCCCCATCTAAGGAGCGAAAGGGCAGCAGGGCGGAGAAGTCAGCCAGCAGGAGCGCGGAGCAGGTGGGCCCCACATGCCACATCCCAGATGTAAAGGAGGACACCAAAGGGCCCAGGACTCCGTCACCGAAGGGTCCTGAAACATCACGGTCGGAGGGCGACTGAGCAGGGAGTCCAGCCCAGGTCTGGCTCCCTTGACCTACTGGATGTGCACCGCTGAACAGGGCCCTGCCGTGAAGATAGGCACCGCTGAAGAGGGCCCCGCCGTGAAGATAGGCACCGCTGAAGAGGGTCCGCCGTGCAGAAGAGCACCGCTGAACAGGGCCCCGCCGTGAAGATAGGCACCGCTGAAGAGGGCCCGCCGTGAAGATAGGCACTGCTGAAGAGGGCCCGCCGTGAAGATAGGCACCGCTGAAGAGGGCCCGCCGTGCAGAAGAGCACCGCTGAAGAGGGCCCGCCGTGCAGAAGAGCACCGCTGAACAGGGCCCCGCCATGAAGATAGGCACAGCTGAAGAGGGCCCCGCCGTGAAGATAGGCACCGCTGAAGAGGGCCCGCCGTGCAGAAGAGCACCGCTGAACAGGGCCCCGCCGTGAAGATAGGCACCGCTGAAGAGGGCCCGCCGTGCAGAAGAGCACCGCTGAACAGGGCCCCGCCGTGAAGATAGGCACCGCTGAAGAGGGCCCGCCGTGAAGATAGGCACCGCTGAACAGGGCCCCGCTGTCTCAAGCACCGCTCCGCTGGGCCCCGCCGTCTCAAGCACCGCTCCGCTGGGCCCTTCCTGTCAAGCACCGCTCCGCTGGGCACCGCCGTCTCAAGCACCGCTTCGCTTGGCCCTTCCTGTCAAGCACCGCTCCGCTGGGCCCTTCCTGTCAAGCACCGCTCCACTGGGCACCACCGTCTCAAGCACCGCTCCGCTGGGCCCCGCCGTCTCAAGCACCGCTCCGCTGGGCCCCGCCGTCTCAAGCACCGCTCTGTTGGGCCCCGCCGTCTGAAGCACCGCTCCGCTGGGCCCTTCCTGTGAAGCACCGCTCCGCTGGGCACCGCCGTCTGAAGCACCGCTCCGCTGGGCCCTTCCTGTCAAGCACCGCTCCGCTGGGCCCCTCCGTCTCAAGCATCGCTCCGCTGGGCCCCGCCGTCTCAAGCACCGCTCCGCTGGGCCCTTCCTCTCAAGCACCGCTCCGCTGGGCCCCGCCGTCTCAAGCACTGCTCCGCTGGGCCCTTCCTGTCAAGCACCGCTCCGCTGGGCACCGCCGTCTCAAGCACCGCTCCGCTGGGCCCTTCCTGTCAAGCACCGCTCCGCTGGGCACCGCCGTCTCAAGCACCGCTACGCTGGGCCCTTCCTGTCAAGCACCCCTCCGCTGGGCCCGCCGTCTCAAGCACCGCTCCGCTGGGCCCTTCCTGTCAAGCACCGCTCCGCTGGGCCCCGCCGTCTCAAGCACCGCTCCGCTGGGCCCTTCCTGTCAAGCACCGCTCCGCTGGGCCCCGCCGTCTCAAGCACCGCTCCACTGGGCCCTTCCTGTCAAGCACCGCTCCGCTGGGCACCGCCGTCTCAAGCACCGCTCCGCTGGGCCCCGCTGTCTCAAGCACCGCTCCGCTGGGCCTCGCCGTCTCAAGCACTGCTCCGCAGGGCCCTTCCTGTCAAGCACCGCTCTGCTGGGCCCTTCCTGTCAAGCACCGCTCTGCTGGGCACCGCCGTCTCAAGCACCGCTCCGCTGGGCCCTTCCTGTCAAGCACCGCTCCGCTGGGCCCCGCCGTCTCAAGCACCGCTCCGCTGGGCCCCGCCGTCTCAAGCACCGCTCCGCTGGGCCCTTCCTGTCAAGCACCGCTCCGCGGGGCCCTTCCTGTCAAGCTCCGCTCCGCTGGGCACCGCCGTCTCAAGCACCGCTCCGCTGGGCCCCGCCGTCTCAAGCACCGCTCCGCTGGGCCCCGCCGTCTCAAGCACCGCTCCGCTGGGCCCTTCCTGTCAAGCACCGCTCCGCTGGGCACCGCCGTCTCAAGCACCGCTCCGCTGGGCCCCGCCGTCTCAAGCACCGCTCCGCTGGGCCCTTCCTGTCAAGCACCGCTCCGCTGGGCACCGCCGTCTCAAGCACCGCTCCGCTGGGCCCTTCCTGTCAAGCACCGCTACGCTGGGCCTCGCCGTCTCAAGCACCGCTCCGCTGGGCCCTTCCTGTCAAGCACCGCTCCGCTGGGCCCCGCCGTCTCAAGCACCGCTCCGCTGGGCCCTTCCTGTCAAGCACCGCTCCGCTGGGCACCGCCATCTCAAGCACCGCTCCGCTGGGCCCTTCCTGTCAAGCACCGCTCCGCTGGGCCCCGCCGTCTCAAGCACCGCTCCGCTGGGCCCTTCCTGTCAAGCACCGCTCCGCTGGGCCCCGCCGTCTCAAGCACCGCTCCGCTGGGCCCTTCCTGTCAAGCACCGCTCCGCTGGGCACCGCCGTCTCAAGCATCGCTCCGCTGGGCCCTTCCTGTCAAGCACCGCTCCGCTGGGCCCCGCCGTCTCAAGCACCGCTCCGCTGGGCCCCGCCGTCTCAAGCACCGCTCCGCTGGGCCCCGCCGTCTCAAGCACCGCTCCGCTGGGCCCTTCCTGTCAAGCACCGCTCCGCTGGGCACCGCCGTCTCAAGCACCGCTCCGCTGGGCCCCGCCGTCTCAAGCACCGCTCCGCTGGGCCCTTCCTGTCAAGCACCGCTCCGCTGGGCACCGCCGTCTCAAGCACCGCTCCGCTGGGCCCCGCCGTCTCAAGCACCGCTCCGCTGGGCCCTTCCTGTCAAGCACCGCTCCGCTGGGCACCGCCGTCTCAAGCACCGCTCCGCTGGGCCCCGCCGTCTCAAGCACCGCTCCGCTGGGCCCTTCCTGTCAAGCACTGTTTATGGTTCACTGTGCCCACCATGCCTCCTCCTTGACCAGTGGAGACTGTCATCCACCTGATGGACTGTGGCTTTGCACTCCCCAGGATGGCACAGTGGGCAAGCCAGCCACTGTAGGGACTTGAGAGACTGTGGCTTTGCACTCCCCAGGATGGCACAGTGGGCAATCCAGCCACTGTAGGGACTTGAGAGACTGTGGCTTTGCACTCCCCAGGATGGCACAGTGGGCAAGCCAGCCACTGTAGAGACTTGAGAGACTGTGGCTTTGCACTCCCCAGGATGGCACAGTGGGCAATCCAGCCACTGTAGGGACTTGAGAGACTGTGGCTTTGCACTCCCCAGGATGGCACAGTGGGCAATCCAGCCACTGTAGAGACTTGAGAGACTGTGGCTTTGCACTCCCCAGGATGGCACAGTGGGCAATCCAGCCACTGTAGGGACTTGAGAGACTGTGGCTTTGCACTCCCCAGGATGGCACAGTGGGCAATCCAGCCACTGTAGGGACTTGAGAGACTGTGGCTTTGCACTCCCCAGGATGGCACAGTGGGCAAGCCACCCACTGTAGAGACTTGAGAGACTGTGGCTTTGCACTCCCCAGGATGGCACAGTGGGCAATCCAGCCACTGTAGGGACTTGTGAGACTGTGGCTTCGCACTCCCCAGGATACATCAATGGGCATGGTGGCCCCTTCGTGGATCTGGCGTCGTGGACTCATGTGGCTGTGGTGCCCCCCCCTTCCCTTCCCCCTGAGGTGCCTGTAGTTTTTTCATCAGATGCCCCTGCAGTGTTCTCTCCAAAGGACTCAGGTCTCCTGTGTGGGCTTTGCCCTTGTGTCGCTACACTGTGGCCCACGGACTGTTCTATTTAATTTTGATGTAGAGGACTAATTGCCTCGGTTCTCCATGGCAGTGTATATAGTATTATTTTGGTATGGATATTTTGCATAGTTGACCTATGTTTATCAGAGTCTATTTTTTATATAAATTTTTCTTCACAATTTAATTATGTCTTTGCATTTTTCAGGGGGGTTTGGGTGGTGTCACTGTGCATTGTTGCTCTGCATTGGTGTGTACATTGTTTGGGGGGGTGGGGGTCGCATATGTGTGTTCCCGTAACCTTTCGTCCTCCCCCCTCCCGTGTGTCGTAGGTGCAGTCCTCACCGTTGTCGTATGCGCCGGCATTCGTACTCGTGGTAGATGAGCAGGTAGACGAGAGCAGGTAGGATGTTTAATTCGGGTTCCATGCTGTCCTCCGTACTCGTGGAGTGTGTTTTGGTGAGCGTTTTCCCGTTCGTAGTCTGTTTCCGCCGTGTTTTTATCGGCGGGGCTCCCGCCCCGGAAAAGGTGGCGGATTGGTGAGTTATGATACTGTGGGCGGTACATTGTCTGCCGCCTGCCTGTTGGCGGTGACCGCCGCGCTGTTTGTCTGTCCCGCCGTGGCGGTCGGAGTGTTAATGTGGTGGGCTGTGTTGGCGGTTGCCGCCAGGGTCAGAATTAAATTTTTTCGACCACCGGCCTGTTGGCGGTTTGGCCGCCGCTTTATCACCGACCGCCAGGGTTAGAATCAGCCCCCTTGTGTCATTAATGGGTTTATGCCGGTTACCACTTGTTTGGGCTCACATGTGAGATTTTACAATGTTCTAATCTGCAATAAATATGAGCTCTCATACAATTTACATCTATGTTATTTCTACACTGATTCTTGTAGGCAATTGTCAAAAGGTATCACTATTATAGGTTTTCCTAAATGTTTGATTTCTTATTAAGAATAGGTGAAGAAGACAGCTGTGGCAGGGGGCTGGTGTCTGATGTTCCCTATGTGTTCTGGTCTGCTTATATTTCATATCTTTCTCCTAGATGATACGCCAGTATCGCCATGCACAAGAGTCTGTCTGGTGTCAGGCTCAAGTATGGCCTGAAAGAGGGGCGGCACCCCTGCTGCCACTGACACTCCAAGGAGCGATTCTGGGACTACCCAGCCCCTGAACTCAGATTATTAATGGGCAGTGCCTTAAGCCAATCCTCAGAGTTTTCACAGCTGCTCTATGAGGCACATGGTAGTCAGGAAATGGATATTTGTCTCCCAGTCCACTCAGCCCTCTTTATGTACTCCAAATGGCTTCAGGTGTTGGACTTCCATCTGTCTTGCAATCCAGTTCATGAAGAATTCAATGAGGCTGCCACACAGTCCTGCTCTTGGGTGAAAGCCATCATGCTGGTCCACTCCTTCACAATCTCAATTTTGCCACAAACCCCTGATCCCCGATACCACCCTAGCACTCATTCTTGTGGTCTTTTAGTTTATCAGCACTGATCCGCTGCCAGGAGCTGCTCGCAGCGCTTTGAAGGGGCTGGGCGGTGCATGCTGGGGGGGAGGATGGTTCAATCAATTAAAAAACAAAAAACAAAAATTCTCGTCGCCATCACCACCACACCGCTCCTCTGCTGTAGCTGCGGGCATACGCTGCCAACCTTCCCTGCGGCTAATCCGAATACTGCTGTCTTGCTGCTTGCAGGATTGGCCAGAGCGCCCAGTCAGGGCATTAGAGGCAGAGTGAAAGTCTCTGTCTGCTCTCTCCAACCCAGCAACACAGTGTCGGGTTGGAGAGAGCCCAGTGCATATGTGTGTTTGGCCGGCCCAAGACAGGCGGCCAAACATACATGCTCCCCCTCCATCCCCGTCTTAGCCCATGGCCCTATCCCTTTTACTATAAAACAATAATAAACATAGTTTATTGGTGTTTTATAGTAAAAGGTTTGCAGCTGCTGCTGCTTGCCATGAGTGACTCTCCTCCTCCCTAGCGGAGGTGCTGCACCTGTCCACTGCCTGCCTAAGCCAGTATCATGCACGCAGACACCCTGGCTCCAATCTTTTGAATCCCTACTGCCTTAACTTCTGATTCCATAGCTGCTGGATTTTGTGTCATTCAGCCCCAAATACTTTCAAAAGAGAGGTCCAAAATCATGAACTGAATTGTGTGGCCCAAACCATCACAATAATATTTGATAGGCCATAAAGATGAATGATGCCTTTCAGAAACATTATAGCAAAATCTACAGCTGAAGGCAAAGATGCAAGGGGAGTTAATTGGACCATATTTGTGAAATGGTCCACTAATGCTAGAAATACAGTACAAGAATTGGATGGTGGTAATTCTACTATGATGTCTATCGATATTTTAGACCTGGGTTTTCAAGGTGTCGCAGGAGGCAGCAACAGACCAGTAGGTTTCATATGAGTTGCTTTAGCTTGGAAACAGGTTACACAGGACTGCACTTATTGTTTTGCATCGTGTTGTAATTTAAGTCATTCAAATTGTTGTATCATTGAAAATAGAGTATGTTGAATTCTAGGATACCCTGTCATACATCATCATGACACTAATAGAGAATATATTCAATAACAGGTAAGGAAGGAATGTCTTTTGAGTATTTCTACAGATTAAGAAGTCCTTTGCTTGACACACGTATGGTTTCTGTGCTGATTGCATGCCCGTTTTATTTCTTCTTATAAAGATGTCTTTATTATGCACTACAAAAATATATGGTGGATTATGTGCCTCTTTAACCATGATAAAGCATCAGCCTTGGACCCTGGACAACAACTCATAGTGAAATGGAGCCTGGAAACAAAAGCATCCATTTGGCACGACTGCTTGACACAGCACATGAATTTCAGGAAACTGAAGCCCATATTTATACTTTTTTTGCGCGGCGTTTGAGTCACTTTTTGGCGCCAAAGCGGCGCTAACTTACAAAACACAATTGTATTTTGTAAGTTAGCGCCCCTTTTGCGTCAAAGAATGACGCAAACGTGGCACAAAAAAAATATAAATATGAGCCTGAGTTTTTTGTGTTCAGTCCATAAACTAATATAATGAGCGTCTCTTTCCAAGTAATGCCTCCAATGAAAAAGGGCATCCTTGATTGCTAATAGTTCTCTGTCATAGATTCAATCAATCAAAAAGGGTTTATAGAGAGCGGCTAATGACCCCCAAGGCTATAGAGACGTTGAGAACAAGCTGCTAAGGGGTTCATTTGGACAGCCAGGTCTTGAGTCCTTTCCTGAATTCCAGAAGAAAGGATGAGCTCCGTAGGTGAAGGGGGAGTGTGAGACCTGTCATCCTTACGGTGTTCTTACCCCAGACTATTTTCCTTTGACCTCCTGTTTTGTTGCTGTATCTTTTTGTTTGTCTCAGGACTCTGAGCACTTTACCACTGCTAACCAGTGCTAAAGTGCATGTACTTCTCTCCTAACCATTGTAGCATTGGTGTATCCACAGCTGGCATATTTAATTTACTTGCTAGTCCCTTGTATTGTGGTATACTATATTACCAGGGCCTGTACATTTAATGCTACTAGTGGGCCTGCAGCACTGAGTGTGGCACCCACTTAAGTGGCCCTGTAAATATGCCTCATGCCTGTCACCTCAGAGCACTGTGTGCAGTTTCATTGCCACTTCGACTTGGCATTTTCTTTTTATTACATGTCAGTCACCCCTAATTTAGGCTCTAGGCAGCCCATATGGCAGGGTGCCATGTAAATAAAAGGCAGGACATGGTACTTTTAAGTTTTACGTGTCCTGGTGATGAAACACTAGTTTTCATCATTATCACTGTGAGGCCTGCTTCTCTCATGGGCCAGCATTAGGACTTCCTTAATAAACTTTTAAGCTATAATTCCTGATCAGAAAGCAGTAGTTGCAGCATGTTTCTTATAATTGCAAGAGGAAGTATAAATCCTCTTTACTGGTAAAGTTGGATTGTTACTATTTTACAAACTGAACTTTTAAAAAGTGGACATTTCTCTGTTCTCTCTGCTTTGTGTGCCTATCAGCCTTTCTCTAAAACAGTTCTGGTCTAGGATGGGTGACAGCTACAGTTGTGCATTCTCTCCAGACACCCACAACACAGGACACTCAACTGCATCTGCATACTGATGTGTATTCCTGGGCTGGAAGAGTGGAGGGGAGCTCACACACAAAAGGGCTGATTATCCCCTAATGGTAGTCTGGAGCCAGGGCTGGGCTGAAAGGGGGCCCTGTACACTTTAGAGAGATCATTTGAAGTCATCCCCCACATCAAAGGCACTTTTCAGTAAATGTATTGGTGTCTGACACCCCTGAAAGTAGTACACTACTGGACCTGGAAGAAACTCCACTTGAGTAAAGGCAGCTGTGCTGAAGGATTTCCATCTTGCTGTGCCTGACTGATCTACAGAACTGCTTCCCAGCTTGACTGAGTTGCCCTGCTACCTGCTGACCTCTGCCCTGCTACACAACGGAAGAATCAAGAAACAACCCCAGAGTTACTCTAAGGGCTTGCTGGTTTGCCCCTTGTTCTTCACAAGGTCTCAGATCTATCAAAGGCCTCGTCTCCTGCACCGTTCTTTTCATCCCAGTAGTGCAGAGCTCTGTCCCGCAAGGTGAGCACCCCATTGCCGAAGAGCATTTTGGACTGATTGGTGGTGACTGCGTGGTGACTGCTCACAGACCTTCGTACCAAGAGTATCCCCATGGTGCCATACCCCAGAGGAGCACCGCATCTCAACACTTCACACCTGCGGAGAGATCCAACCAGCTTGAGTGCCCCCTCTAGTTGCCTTGACCACTTCCACACACCAGGCACATCTTGCACAATAACTACGTTTGCCACTGACGGATTGTCTCTTGGCCCAGCTGAGCCTTGCAGCAGTGTGATAACCCCCACCCAGCAGCTACGAGCATCCCTGCAGGTACAACAGGCACAGGGACCGGGTTGTTCTGCAGACACACTCTCTACTCAACTCGGGTGGTCCCCACTTCCTGTGCAGCATTCTCACTCCGTGCTTTGGGATGAGGTAAAATCACTAACAGCAAGCCGCTCCATGAGGAAGAGCACAGCCGAGAGGGATACCGTAACTGTTCTAAAAGAGGCGCACTTGCAGTCAACAGATTTCAATACAACATATATATGCTAGAAACGCTTAAAGCACTGTTTTACTTTAGTAAGTAACTTGATACACGTGACATCTCAGAATAAATTAATTGTCTTTTTGTTGTTTTGTCCTTAACTTGCTCAGGTAAACATCCTCTATTTTTCTAAATCTATGTGGAGTCTTTTTGTGGTGTTTTCATGGGTTACTGTGTTTGTGTGTGCTGCACAAATACTTTACACATCGCCTCTTAAGTTAAGCCTGACTGCTCTGTGCCAAGCTACCAGAGGGTAACACAGGCGAATTTAGGGTGTGCATCTGACTTACCCTGACTAGGATTTTGGTGCCTACTTGGACAGGCTGCACACCTCTGCTAACTAAAGACCTAATTTCTAACAGAGAGGCTGTTCCAGGATTGCAACGTGGGGTAGGAGAAGGATCGTCCTCCACTGTTGCTTCAGCAAATGCGGGTGTGTTTGCGAGGAAAAGGGAAGCAGAGCACAGGTGTCTGGAAGGTTGGAGGAAGTTTAGGCTGTGGTTGTTGTATGTTGGTGCTTGAGAAGGGCCTTGTAGGTGTGGATCAGCATCTTAAATCGACATCTCTTCTGAATGGGGAATTAGTGGAGCTTCTTGAGGTGGGGGGTGTACATTTGGGAAGGTTGAGGGTGAGTCTTGCTGCTGAATTCTGTATGGTCTGTAGTCTCTTCAGGAGGTGCGTTGTGATTCCTATGCAGAGTGTGTTGCAGTAGTCCAGCCAGCTGGTGACAAGGGCTTGAGGGACAGTTCATCTGGTGTTGACGGGAAGCCACTGGAAGATCTTACGGCGCATCAAAAACTGACAAAGAAGGCGGGTGAGACAGCCTTGATCTGGTTTTTCATGGTGAGCTTAGTGTCCAGGTTGATGTCAAGGTTGCGTGTGGGTCTGTTGTAGTGGGTGCTGGTCCTAGTTCAATAGGCCACCAGGAGTCGTTCAACAGGGAGGTGTTGTTCCCAAAGATGTTGAGTTTTAGGCAGTTGTTCTTCATCCAGTCAGTGATGCTCGTCATACACCTGTGGAAGTTGGCCTTCATGGTGGCGGGGTCTTCTGATAGTGAGAGGATAAGCTGGGTGTCGTCGGTGTAGGATATGATGTTCATTCAGCTGATGTTGGCAAGGGGGTCATGTAAATGTTAAACAATGTAGGGCTGAGGGATGAGCTTGAGTGATGCCAAAGATGATGTTCTTCTTTCCGAGGTGAAAAGTGGTAGGCAGATTCTCTAGTTTCTTCCGGTGAGGACGGATGCGATCCATTTGAGGGCGTCTCCTTGAATTTCGATGTGATCAAGCCTCTTGATAACAGTGTGGTGGGATACGCTGCTGAATGCTGCTGAGAGGTTGAGGAGGCTCAGGGTCACCATCTCTCTCTGGTCAAGGAGGGTTGTGATGTCATTAGTGGCAGTGATCATGGTGGTTTCAGTGCTAGGGCTGGTGCAGAATCCATATTGGGAGGGGTCCAGAAGATGTTGATCTCCAGGTGTTTTGTGAGTTGGTTGTTGATGGCCTTTTTGAGGACTTTTGTGGAAAAGGGCATATTTGATTTACTAGTAAGTCCCTAGTAAAGTACACTAGAGGCGCCTAGGGCCTATATATCAAATGCTACTAGTGGGCCTGCAGCACTGATTGTTCCACCCACACGAGTAGCCCTGTAAACCTGGCTCAGACATGCCGGTGCAGAGTCTGTGTGTGCACAAACTGCCAATTTGACCTGGCAATTGCACCCACTTGCCATGCCCAAACCTTCCCTTTTTGTATATGTAAGGCATCCCTAAGGTAGGCCCTAGGTAGCCCCATGGGCAGGGTGCAGTGTGTGTTAAAGGTAGGACATGTACTTGTGTGGTTTTACATGTCCTAACAGTGAAATACTGCCAAATTCATTTTTCACTGTTGCAAGGCCTATCTCTCTCATAGGTTATTATGGGGGCTGCCTTTAAATATCCTTAAAGTGTAGTTTCCCTTTGAGATAGAAATATGGAGTTTGGGGTCTCTGAACTCATAATTTAGAAATACATCTGTTAGTGAAGTTAGTTTTAGATTGCTAAATTGAAAATGACACTTTTAGAAAGTAGGCATTTTCTTACTTAAACCATTCTGTGACTCTGACTGTTTGTGGATTCCCTGTCTGGGTCAAACTGACAGTTGGGCTATTGTGAATCTCCTCTAGACAGTGACACAAAGGGAGCTAGGCTGTAGCCTGCATATCCTGATGAGTCATCTGGCTAGAGTGGAGGAACGAGTGGTCACTTACACCTGAATGGACTGTGCCTGCCCTCGCACAATGCAGTCTCCAACCCCCTGGTGTGTGCCTGGGGCTTGGCCTGGGCAAGACAGCATCCTGTAAACAACAGAGACTTTCCTTTGAAGTTTGCCCACTTCAAAGGCATAAAGGGGTATAAGTAGTGGACCCAAAACCCCAGACTTTAGATTTCTTCAAGATCACTTCTGGATTCAAGAGGAACCTCTGCCAAGGAGAAGAGCTGAGGAGAAGTGCTGCCCCTGCCTGTGACTGTGCGTTGTTGGGCTATCCTGCAGTTGCTGCTTCTACCTGTGAAAGGCGGCAAAGACTGAACTTTGTTGTGCATTCCTGCTGTAGAAGAATCTCCAAGACTGAGCTTGACTCCTGTTTTGAAGTCTCAGGGCCATCAAAGATTTCTTCTGCCAGCACCTGGACTCTCTGCTGAGAATCCTGACCTTCCAAGTGATGCCCCGTCCAGTCCCTGGGCCCTTGAAAGGTGAAGATGGCAGAAAAAGGACTGAAATCCATGCCCAGAACAACTTGCGGGGAACTTTTCAATGCACCACCTGCAATGCGGCTGAAAAACAACGCACCACATGATTCATGGCTAGAATCGACGCTCCACCTGCACAGTGGCTGGGAGATCAACACATCGTGGCTGGAGAAACGTTGCAACACCCGCTTGTGGCTGCTGATAATGGCGCAAACACCATGCTGCACAGTTTTCTAACACCGTGCGACCAGCTTTCTCACGCATTAACGCTGGGCATCAAAGTCATTGTGAACCCACGTGGATCCGAGGTGCCCTGTCTGGAAATCAACGCATGGCTCTCTTGTGGGCAAGAAAAACAATGCATCGCTGACCCGACCAGAGAAGAAACAACACATGGCCTCACTTGCAAGTAAGGAAGCAACGCATCGCTGTCTTTTCCGACGCACGCTCGCCTGTGCGGCTTTATTTTTGACGTAAACCAAGTACTTTGTGTAAAATTAACGTTCCCATTGTTTCCTATGGAGTAAGAGTCTTAGGTGGTCATTCTGACCCTGGCGGTCTTTGACCGCCAGGGCGGAGGACCGCGGGAGCACCGCCGACAGGCCGGCGGTGCTCCAATGGGGATTCCGACCGCGGCGGTAAAGCCGCGGTCGGACCGGCACCACTGGCGGGGTCCCGCCAGTGTACCGCGGCCCCATTGAATCCTCCGCGGCGGCGCAGCTTGCTGCACCGCCGCAGGGATTCCGACCCCCCCTACCGCCATCCAGATCTCGGCGACCGCCGAGATCCGGATGGCGGTAGGGGGGGTCGCGGGGCCCCTGGGGGCCCCTGCAGTGCCCATGCCACTGGCATGGGCATTGCAGGGGCCCCCGTAAGAGGGCCCCTACATGTATTTCACTGTCTGCTGCGCAGACAGTGAAATACGCGACGGGTGCAACTGCACCCGTCGCACAGCTTCCACTCCGCCGGCTCGATTCCGAGCCGGCTTCATCGTGGAAGCCTCTTTCCCGCTGGGCTGGCTGGCGGTCTGAAGGCGACCGCCCGCCAGCCCAGCGGGAAAGTCAGAATTACCGCCGCGGTCTTTCGACCGCGGAACGGTAACCTGACGGCGGGACTTTGGCGGGCGGCCTCCGCCGCCCGCCAAGGTCAGAATGAGGGCCTTATTCTTTTAAAAATTCATATCTTGACTTGTGTATGTTGGATTTTTGTCATTTTGGTCTTGTTTTAGTTAGATAAAAATTACCTATTTTTCTAAACTGGTGCGGTGTCCATTTTGTAGTGTTTCCACTGTATTACTGTGTATTACTGTGTTGGTACAAATGCTTTACACATTGCATCTGAAATAAGCCTGACTGCTCGTGCCAAGCTACTAAGGGGGTGAGCAGCGGTTATCTGAGCTGGGCATCTCCCTTATCCTGACTAGAGTGAGGGTCCCTGCTTAGACAGGGTGCAGACCTGCCAACTAGAGAGCCCATTTCTAACACTCTCTGATACTTTGTTCCAGATGCAGTGTGAGGTGCCGGCAGGCTTGGTGGCTGTTCCGGGGAGATTATGTGATGGTGAAGTGGACAATGGTGTGGTCTGTCCAGTTGAGCTTGGTGACATGACTGTACTTTTCTTTGTCACTGGCAAGGAAGATAGGGTCGAGCATGTGTCCTGCGTAGTGTGTTGGGTCAGTGACTAGTTGGGTGAGACCAAAGTTGTTCATGCTTTCGAGGAGATTTGTGGTATTGGCATTGTTGAGGTCATTGAGGTGAAAATTGAGGCCTACAAGGGAGATGTAGTGTTTGGAGTTGATGGCGAGTGGGCAATGAGTTTGGGTTTGGCATCACAGAAACTTGGGCATGGTCCAGAAGGTCTGTAGGGAAGGGTATCTCTGATGGTGGTTTTGCTGTCATTTTGGAGTTGGAAATTGAGATGTTCCAAGATTAGGATGGTGTCTTCTGCGGGGTGGTTCAGTGGATGGTTTCTTTATGAAAGATGGTAATTCCACCACCATGTTTGTTGATGCGGCCCGGTGTGCTATCTTGCAGCCTTCTGGAGTTGCTGAGGCAATGGCGGGAGCGGAAGGGACCAAGGGGCTGATTTAGTTCTTCCAGTAACAGTCCCACCGTTGGTTTTCTGACTGAAAACCCATCTGCCACTTTAGCAGTCTGCCCGACAAATTTAGATGTTGGTTTTCTCATAGGCAAAAGATTGTATTAGTCTCACCGACTGCGCCAAAAAACTTCGCCCGTGTTGACGGCACCACTGGAAAAAGTAGAGGCCAAAGGGACCCCAACCACCTTTATTGTTGTGCAGGTTTGGATGTGCCTTACCGCCAGGGCAAAAGTGGCAGTCTGACCTCCACACTTGAGTTGGCGGGTTGGAGGGGGGAAATGAGGTAAAAATAAACCTTTTTTCCCACATATATTTCTGTTTTCAACTGGATAAGACCTGCAATCGCTGCTGTCACTAACACACAGAGAAAGCTTCGCCTCCATTTCCTGCGCCATTGGGAAAAGTAGCGGCTGCTGGGACCCCGACTACATTTATTGTCGTGCAGGTTTGGATGTGCTTTACCACCAAGGCAAAAGTGGTGGCCTGATCTCCACACTTGGGTTGGTGGGTTGGGGGGGAAATGAGGTAAAAACAAACCTTTTTCCCCACATATATTTCCATTTTCAACTGGATAAGACCTGCAATCGCTGCTGTCACTAACACACAAAAAAAAACATGAGACCCTCCCCCCCGGCAGTGGAGTCAAAGATAGG
This sequence comes from Pleurodeles waltl, assembly GCF_031143425.1. Lineage (NCBI taxonomy): Eukaryota > Metazoa > Chordata > Amphibia > Caudata > Salamandridae > Pleurodeles > Pleurodeles waltl. The sequence goes on along the minus strand of NC_090436.1, from coordinate 793,067,438 downwards.
GCACCTGCATTGCCAGGGTACGTTGGGTGGACACTGCAAATGAGGTCGGGACCACTCAGGCATGTACATGCCACAGTAATTGTTTTTAATTATCATGACATGTTTATGTGAGGAACACAAGTGTGTCAGAAATGAATGAGTACACACTGGTACATGACACTTGTTGCACACATACACAAATGTCATTTTGGTGTCAGTATTCATTGTCAAATGAATGTTTGCAGAACAATGACAGTACATTCCAACTTGTCAGTTGTGACCACGTGTGCACATTGCAAGGGGACCAGTACCTGTGATGTTGTGCTTCCCGTAGTGCATGTGAGTATGTGTGTGTATGTATGTGTGCAATGCAATTGGCTGTTTGTGGTGGAGGGAGCTGGAGTGGGTGATGTGGTTATGTCACCTGCATATTGGTCTGATGTTGTTGTGAACTGTTGGTTGTGTGTTGTGTTGCTGTGTGTAACACTCAGGTGAGTGTCTTTAATGTGTGGCCGATGTTGTCATGATGTGTGCAGTTGTACCTCGTGTGCGTGTGTTTGCATAGCTGAGTGTCTTGTTTGCTGTGGTTGTGTTGTGTGTGTGTGTGCAGTGTCAATGATGTGTGTATGTTGTGTCATGGATGTATGGCAATGTGTGTTTTCGGTATGTATTCTTTGTGTTGTGTTAGAATGGCAATGGGTGATGGTGTGTATGTGGTGTGTTGTGTAGTGCAGTGGGGACTCATATTGCTAAGGTAGATTGTGTGTGTGTCACCTAGCTCTATTCCACAGCCACTTCCATTGTACGATGTCCATTGGGTCCCGTTGGTGTCTCCCTCTGTCAGCAATCCGTCGCCAATACACCACCAGCAGAGCTGTAACAACGGGTGGAACACCATCAACTTGATGGTGTTGACGGGTCTGCCGCCAACACGGCTTGGCAGTAATGCCATCAAGATCAAAATCAGGCCCCAAGACCTTAATTTGTACTTTTTTTAATTAAGCAATAACCTGACATGCCTTGTCCTGAAGAGACCCATGGATGTTTTGCTAATTTCGAGTCAGACTTTGACAGTTGACAGCAGAACTGATGATTTACACATAGTTTGGAGAGTCTCTATTACCTCCTGGATTAAACTGACCTATATTCAGCCTGCTGTCTGCTTTTTTTGCAAATTTGACACGGTCATTTGAGCACTATTTTTATTTTGCACTGCATCATAAGCAATACTAACTAGTCAGTATACATGTATGTTGTATATGCACTTGAATACAAAGAACAATGTTTGCAAAACTATGGCCCTCATTACAACCGTGGCGGTAAATGCCACCTACCGCCGTGCTGATGGCCGCCAACATACTGTGACCGCAGCAGTATTCCACTACAGGTATTATGACCCACACCAAGAAATCCGCCACTATACAGACACCTAGAAAAGTCCGCCAGACCAAAGGTCAGTGATAAACTGGCAATAGCAAAACCCACACCGTTACGTCAACAGGAATACGCCCACAGTATCACGACCCACGAATCACCACGGCGGTCTTTCAACCGTGGTAAACCACTGGCGGTGCACACCGCCGCGCTCAAAATACACAAACATTTACAAAACACCACCACATTGGACAATTCAAACTACACACACCTGACACACATACACACACCATACACTCACACCACTATAAAACACAGACCCACATTACCCACAACCCTTCCAACGAAAAAAAAGATTGCCAGCAGAGAGAGACACAAGCTAGGAGCACCCACTCAATCTGAGCAACAGAACACCATCAACCATACACCATACACACACCCTCAAAGCACACACCCCAACATATCACCCCACACACCCTCACACATACCACGCACACCACATCCATGGCACCCCAAAGATACCCCAGGTTTTCAGAGGAGGACCTAAGGGTCATGGTGGAGGAAATCATCGGGGTAGAGCCACAGCTATTCGGATCACAGGTGCAGCAGGTGTCCATTGCAAGGAAGATGGAGCTACAGCAGAGGATCGTGGACAGGGTCAACGCCCTGGTACAGCACCCAAAAACTAGGGATGACATCAGGAAGAGGTGGAACGACCTACTGGGGAAGGTGCGTTCCGTGGTTGCAAGACACCAGGTAGCCGTACAGAGGACTGGCGGTGGACCCCCACCTCCTCCCCCACAACTAACAACATGGGAGGAGCAAGTCTTGGCAATAATGCATCCTGAGGGTCTGGCAGGAGTAGCAGGAGGACTGGGCCCTGGTAAGCCAAATCTTTGCTACTTTATCCCCACTCCTACCTGCATGCCATCCCAAACTCCTACCCCTACCCTCACCCTCATCACTCCACCACCTCACACATACCCCACCATCACAACCCACCCATCCCAAAACCAAGCCCTGCATGTAACACCAATGCATGGACACCCATCACAGACCCGCATGGACACCCATCACCACAGCATGCCCAGTAGAGAGACTCACCCAGCCCACACAATCACCATGAACACAAAGCAAAGCTGACAGGGAAATCACAATCATACAGGGAAACACACCCATGCACAAGATGGCACACGCAGATACACTAACACTGCATTTGCATCCCCACAGGACTCCTACTCAACGTCACCGGAGAGGAGGTGCCACCAAAATCCAGTCCCCCCCCAGAAGAGGCCCACAGTGATGACAGCAGCTCTGCACACCTGGATCAGGATGACCAACCTGGCCCATCAGGGACCTCTGGACAGTCAGTTCCCCTGCCACTGTCCCAACCCACCACAGAGCCTCCCCCCTCAGGAAACACCAGCACAGCACCCCCCCAGCGGGCCCGTGCCACTGTCCCCAGGGCACGTCAATCAGCAGTGTGTCCACCACTGCAGGGACCCCAGGCAACCCCACAAACCCAGGACCATCAGGAACCTAGGGTCACTGGCAGTGGGCACACGGTTCAGGGAACAGAGGCACAGGACAACAGGGAAGCTGGCAGGACTGCTGTGCGACAGGGGGAGGACAGGCCTAGGGAACCCACTCTCATGGAGGCACTCACAAACATCCTGGGAACATACCACCATTGCCAGGAGACCATGGGCCAGATACTGGCCAAGTTGCAAGAGACCCAGCTGCTGCAGGAGGGACAGTACCTGGGGATAAGGGAGGACCTCAAACACATCTACACCGTCCTGGTCACCAATGCAGGGGTGCTGGCTGGCATGGCCAACACCATGAGGGAGGCAGTGGCACACCATCGGGTCCCTGACACTAGCCAAACCGATGAACAGCCTTCCACCTCCGCCGGCGCAAGTGGACAGGAGGCCCCCGCCACAGGAACAACAGGCCTCCAGCATCCCACCCCCTGCAGGAGAACCACCCCGCAAATGGTCTCTGCGATCCAGGCAGAAGCCAGAGAACATTGCCAAGACCCCCACCAGGAAATAAGACTCTCCTGATTGTCACCCTTCTGTCCCACTCTGTCACCCTGTCCACCTTCAACTGCCATTACTCCCCTTCCTATGCCCCATTGGACAATGCACCTTTGATACCAAGAGACTAGACTCTACCCTGGACTTTCCTCCACCATCAGCCCAGCCCATTGCACATCCCCCTCTACTTATTATCACGTAAATGAACACCCTTGAAACAAATACTAATCTGGAGTCCGTTAAATGATTCAAATATGTATTAGTTCAACATTATCAAAGCATTGCAAGTCAAATGTACAGTTAAATATACTTTTGAATGACCTTTGGTGAGCAGCAGTACACATAGCAGGAGCCAGAGTGGGACACAGAGATCTGAAAATAGAGATGCCAAAGGGTACAGTCAGTGTCCATAGAGATAGGGAAACAGGCTGCCATGTACAATGTCCAACAGCAAACTGAAAAGTTAAGTGAAGTTACAGTCTCTTACCTGTGTGTCACCGGAAGTACTGCTGAATTATATTGCTTCTGTTGGCAACATCTTCTTCCTCTGCCTCCTCTTCCTCACTGTCCACAGGTGCCACCGCTGCCACAAGACCATCTCCAGGCACATCCTCCTACAGAAAAGGCAACTGGCATCTCAAGGCCCGGTTGTGCAACATGCAACATGCAACGATGATCTGACACACCTTCTTGGGTGAGTAGTACAGGGAGCCACCTGTCAGATGGAGGCACCAGAACCTGGCCTTCAGGAGGCCGAAGGTCCTTTCAGTAATCCTCCTTGTACGCCCATGTGCCTCATTGTAACGTTCCTCTGCCCTTGTCCTGGCATTCCTCACTGAGGTCAGTAGCCATGAGAGGTTGGGGTAACCAAAGTCACCTGCAAATATCGAGGGACAACTGTTAGACACACCCTAACCCTTAGGGACAACCCCATACCCAGATACCTACTGATACTGGGTGGGGACCTTGGGCTCACCTATTAGCCACACCCGGTGTCTCTGGAGATGGCCCATCACATATGGGATGCTGCTATTCCTCAAGATAAAGGCGTCATGCACAGAGCAAGGGTATTTGGCATTCACCTGGGAGATGTACTAGTCCGCCAAGCACACCATCTGCACATTCATAGAGTGATAGCTTTTTCTATTCCTGTAAATGTGTTCATTTCTCCGGGGGCGACAAATGCCACATGTGTACCATCAATGGCACCAATGATGTTGGGGATATGTCTCAGGGCATAAAAGTCTGCTTTCACTTTGGCCAAATCCTCCACCTGGGGGAATACAATGTAGATGCGCATGTGTTTCAGCAGGGCTGACAACACTCTGGTCAACATGTTGGAGAACATTGGTTGACACATCCCTGATGCCATGGGCACTGTTGTTTGGAAGGAACCACTTGGCAGGAAATGGAGCACTGACAGGACCTGCACTAGAGGGGAGATACTTGTGGGCTGGCGGATAGCTGATATCAGGTCTGGCTCCAATTGGGCACACAGTTCTTGGATTGAGGCACGAACAATTCTGTAGGTTATTATAATGTGTCTGTCCTCCATTGTTGCAAGGCCCACGAGGGGTCTGTACACCGGAGGATGCCACCATCTCATATTCAGCCTCAGCGTTGGAGCCCATTGAAGAAAACAGTGAGCAGAGGGTCATATTCACACATCTTTGCACTAATGATGATTTGTTTACTTTATAGAACCAGTATGTGAATCCGACAATCAGTTGCTGTGCCAATGTCTGCTGTGACGCAGTTAGGTGCCATGCACTGTGCCCCTCTGAAATGGCGGCTGCCTGACCTGTGAGGAGGGACAAGTGGAAATGAGGTAATTCCACTGGCCTTGTGCACCGTCGCGGTAGGCGGTCGAAGATCGCCACGCAACTTCGCATTGGTTATCATTGGGCCCTATGGGTTCCAGGAGCCAATGGCGATGTACGCCGGCGGTGACAGTATGCACTGCTGCGGTTGTGATCACCATTTTCTATCTGTTCATTCACTTGCTACCTGACCTTCAACAGGAGAGGACCCAGACTGCAAGTGCTGCTGTGACCTATGTCTGGAAGCGACAATGGCTCATGTGTCTGGGGAAAGGGCCCCTGCCTTCACTGCAGAGGAGTTGGAGAAACTGGTGGATGGGGTCCTACCCCAGTACACATTACTCTACGGTCCTCCAGACAAACAGGTGAGTACACTGTGAGCATAATGCGTGGGCCATGAATGTATGGATTGCTGTGTGTGTAAGCCACATGTGGGGGGGGGGGCAGGGGCATCCTAGCCAGAGTGCTGCAAGTAAGGTGGTCAATGTATGTGCAACAGGGGATGGGAGGGATATGGTGGGCCATAAGTGTGACGTTTGGACGGTTCACTAATTCACTTTTCTGCTGTCTTTTACATGCAGGTCAGCGCCCACCAGAAAAAGGGTATTTGGCGTGCCATAACCAAGGAGTTGCAGACCCTGGGGGTCTTTGACAGGCAGAGCACCCACTGCCGCAAAAGGTGGGAGGACCTGCCCCGCTGGGCAAAGAAGACGGTGGAGGCCCAGCTGGGGCTGGCATCCCAACGAGGAAGGGGTGCCCGCCCTGATGTTCCGCATCCTGGCGATGGCCTATCCGGAGTTGGATGGGCGCTTGAAGGCATCACAGCAGCCACAAGGGGGTGAGTACAGATTCTGAATCCCGACTTTGCACGCATTAAGAGGTACCTGGGTGGGGGATGTGGGCTATGGGTGCCCCTAGGCCAGGGCGAAGATGGCAGGGTAGGTCCCTTGTTGGGCAGGCTCCGAAGCACTCCTACCCCAATAGTGTTAGTGGGCATCTACTACTGGGCAGCGTCCTGTGGGTTTCAGGTGTGCAGCTATTGGCGTTAAGCAGTGTACACCATGGGCTGGTGACTATCTTAGTACCTGGTAGTGCATGGCCTAGTGCATAGGGCTGCTCCCTGTGTGTTGTGTACGCCAACGGTAGTGGTGTTGCTGGCATTGACTAAGTGTATCCTCTGCCTCTCCCCCCCTTTTTGTTTTGTCACCCTGTCCTTGTGTGCATTAGCATCATCTGGCGGAGGAGCAGAGGCACCTGCGACGGAGTGACCCCTCCTCCCAAAGTACAGAAACGCAGGCAGCCACCCAACCAACAGGCATCCACCTCACAACAGCATCCAGCCCATGCACCTGCACCCGAACTCAGCAGACAGACACCTCCTACAACCACTCCTCTTCCTGGCAAACATTGACCTCTTCCCTACCCCACCAAACCCCCGTCCTTCCCCTCGGGCCAGGGTGTCCAGAACCTAGGCCAGCACCTCTGCCACCAAGTCGACGTCCACTGTGGTACCTGCAACTCACAGAGGCTCAAAGGGGGCACCGGTCAGCCCAGCCAGTGTGCCACCAACCCCTGCAAAGGACAAAACCGTTTCGCCACTTGCCAAGGTGAAGAAGGGGACAGCATGCAGCAAGGACAAGGAGCACGAACCACCCAGCAAGGCCTCCTCCAAAACTCCAGCTGCCAGATCCAAGGTCACAACACCATCTGCCAAGGTGAGGAAGGGGCAGAAAACACCAGGCAAGGCACTTCAGCTGTCGGAGGCTGCAGGTGAAGGCCTGGTGGGTACCAGCACAACTGCCAGCCCCGCCACCTGCACCAGGCCCAGCACCGCCAGCATCCCCGCTGCAAGCACCGCCGCAAGCACCACCACCTGCACTGCTGACAGTAGGACCACTACCAGCAGCAGCAGCCCCAGTGGGCAGCCGTCCGAGGCTGCAGGAGAAGGCCTGGAGCCTCCCTCCACCACTGGCAGCACCGGCACCTGCACCACGGCCAGCACCGCCAGCAGCCCTGCCGCAAGCACCGCCGCAAGCACCACCACCTGCACCGCTGACAGTAGGACCACAGTCAGCAGCAGCAGCCCCAGTGGGCACCCGTCCAAGGCTGCAGGAGAAGGGCTGGAGCCTCCCACCACCACTGGCAGCACCCCCACCAGCACCAGCACTACCACCATTTTGCAGCCTTAGCTGCCGCAGGATGGAGTCTAGCTCTGCCTCCATGGACTATCATGCAACCTGGTCCCTGCAAATCTCGTTCCTCAGACACCCAGGTGAGGGAATGTGAACTGCCACACCCCAAGTGCTACATCACTGGGCACAAGGCCCCCTTCAGAACCAGTGGAGATATGTATCCACTCAACCCCTCCTTGGCAGGATGAAGCACACTGGGCACAAGGCCCCCCTCTAGAACCAGTGGAGATATGCATCCACTCACCCCCTCCTTGGCAGGATGAAGCACACTTGGCACAAGGCCCCCTCCAGAACCAGTGGAGAAAGGCATCCACTCCACCCCTACTTGACAGGATGAAGCACACTGGGCACAAGGCCTCCTCCAGAACCAGTGGAGATATGCATCCACTCACCCCTTTCTTGGCAGGATGAAGCACACTGGGCACAAGCCCCCCTGCAGAACCAGTGGAGATATGCATCCACTCACCCCCTCCTTGGCAGGATGGAGCACACTGGGCACAAAGCCCCCTCCAGACTCAGCGGAGAAGCCGTCCACTAGAGAGACTGTGGCCTTACACTCCCCAGGTCCAAGCAGTGGGCAACCCACCCACTTGAGAGACTGCGGCTTTGCACTCCCCAGGCCCAAGCAGTGGGCAAACCACCCACTTGAGAGACTGTGCCTTTGCACTCCCCAGGACCTCCCACTTGAGAGACTGTGGCTTTGCACTCCCCAGGACCAAGCAGTCGGAAATCCATCCACTTCAGAGACTGTGGCCTTGCACTCCCCAGGACCAAGCAGTGGGCAAAACTCCCACTTGGGAGACTGTGGCTTTGCACTCCCCAGGACCAAGCAGTGGGCAAACCACCCACTTGAGAGACTGTGGCTTTGCACTCCCCAGAACCAAGCTGTGGGCAAACCCCCCACTTGAGAGACTGTGGCCTTGCACTCCCCAGGACCAAGCAGTGGGCAAACCCCCCACTTCAGAGACTGTGGCCTTGCACTCCCCAGGACCAAGCAGTGGGCAAACCTCCCACTTGAGAGACTGTGGCTTTGCACTCCCCAGGACCAAGCAGTGGACAAACCACCCACTTGAGAGACTGTGGCCTTACACTCCCTAGCACATCGCTGTGGGCATGGAGCCCCTTCGAGGAGCAGTGGCGTTATTCCATCTTCTGGCTGGGGTGCCTGTGTGTTTTTGACCTGATGCGCCTGCAGTGTTCTATTCGTATTGTGGCAGGAGTCAAGTGTGGGCATGGCCCATGATTTTGGGCCCAGTGGCCCACTGACATTTTGAATGGACAATGTAAGGCCTCCTGTACATATTGAATATTTTTTTAAATACTGTTTTTCTATTCATTACGTTTATCTGCCTATTTCTAATATATCACTGATTTAACTCCATTCCTTTTTTCCTTGCGTTCTTCCACGGGGTTACGGGTGTAAATGTAATGTTGATGCATGTGTTTGTGAGTATGGTGTTGTGGCTGATGGTTGGGTGGGGGTGTTGCGTGTGTGTGTCACTATCTTTTTCCTCCCCCCCTGTGTACGAGGTGCAGTACTCACTGTGGTCGTCGCCCCAGCCTTTCGAATGCCTGGTAGATGAAGAGGTAGACCTGCATGGGCAGGACCTGTAGCTCGGGCTCCATGGCGTCCTGGTTCTTCGTTGAGTGTCGAGAAGTGAGTGGTTTCTCTTCCAAGTCCTGTTTCCACTGTGCTTTTGATGGCGTTGGTACCGCCCCAGAAAAGCTGGCGGATGGGCGTGTTGTAATTCTGTGGGCGGTACATTGACTTCAGCCTGTCTGTTTGCGGTGACCGCCGTGGTGTTTGTTTCTACCACCGTGGTGGTCAGAGTGTTAAAGTGCCTGTATCTGTTTGCGGTTTCCGCCGTGGTCGTGATCCCATTTTTTTAACCACCAGCCTGTTGGCGGTATTACCGCTGCTTTAACACCGACCGCCAGGGTTGTAATGAGGGCCTATGTTTTCTTTCTTTGGACCTTCTTTACATCTTAACAAACTAGGGACCTTATGTACTAAAACTGTGGTTGCAAAAAGCAGTTGCAATTTATGTGCAACTATTTGCCTCCACTACATTATTTTGCAAAACTGATCAATTTATTATTAAGACACTTTGCACGATTCAGAGGAGGTCACAGAACGACCTGCCTATGAATATTTATATAGGTTAATTGCAAATTGGGACTCCGTCCCATCGGCTGCAAAGACAGGGATGGTGGCCACCATGCCTATCTTGGCATTTCAAAACTGAAAACATTTTCTTTAAAGCTTCCCAATTTCCTTACAATAAATGGAACTCCTTTTTTTTTTTTTTAAAGTTTAACATTTTGAAAAACTTAAGTGAGAGCAGTTTTCAACTGGACCTCTGACTGCTCCCTTTGAAGTTGCCTCCCCCATCGTAAAGTCCCAAGGGGACTCCTTCCTGCCTGGAAATGAGTTATCACCCCAACTTGGAAGTCAGTAACTTATCAATGTTTTGCAACCGTAATTCTTGTTTCAAGCTATTGATGCATAGGTTATCAAGCTGGTATGTGGTAGTATGCCCAGATCCCCACCTTCCAAATACTGACTCTGTCACCATTTCTAAAGCCATTTTGTGAATTGGAAAAAGTTTACAAATCATGAAATAATGTTAGTACTTGTGTACAAAAAATTTTGTGGTCGCAAACCCTGACGTTTAGGGATTCAGAGGGTTTGCAGTTACAAAAACCCTTAGTACCACTGGCCCTAGATTATATCTTGCATTGAATGTTTCTAGATAAAATTACAATACGTAGATATATATTTGGGTAGAATACCACATATCACAGAATAACCTTTAGGTCTGCAGTGCGAATAACTCCTCGGAAACCATTGTCCGCATTGTTTTACTATCTCTTCATTGTACCCCGGTTCTCATGGAATAAGTGGGTTGCCTTTTTAATAAATAACTAGGTTATAGTGTGTTGACATCGCTCACTTGTCATTGTGGCTGGTCATCCAATGCAAAGAACAAGCCATTGTTCTTACCAAGATGCATCAGTGCACGATCAACTACGTGACAAGCACTCCACAAGCACAACATGTCAATTCCAGCGATTTGTATGAGTAAAAACCAACCAATCATCAGTCACGTGAAATTCTGTACATGAAATCAACACAAAGACATCATTAGGCACCTGTAATTCTATACATTAAGTTATAAAACTAAAAGAAAATACTAATATCTGATATCCAATGATCCACTCCACTCTTTCCATCTTGCTTAATCTACCTGTTCCCTCCATCCACTCTCAGTCTCTACACCTCCTTGTCACCGCTAAACGCCCTTTAACCGGAAATAAATTGTAGGCCTTAGCATCGTTGGCACCCCCGCCCGGTGGTAAATTGCCCCTTAAATTCAAAGTATCGCCCATTCTGTCCATGATGAAAGCCACCTCACAAGCTCCCACTGACTTGAAAAATATTTATGTTATGTCTACCCTACATCGTTCTTCATCCCATTCTATAACAATAGCCTTCTCCGTATCACATGCACAGCCTTATTTTGAGTTTGGCGGCTGGGATACTAAATCAAAATGTGATGGATATTTCCTCCACCATATTATAAGTGCTATAGTCTGTAATACACTTGTAATGTGGTGGACAGGACAACCACAAAACTGTGAGTAAGACCACTAATATCCCCGATTTCTGCCATAAAAATAGAGAGTAAAAACATGATAAAAATATACACAGCAATAGACTGAAATCGTGTACTAATAACTTTCTTTACAGAATCGCTACACACCATATTTTTAAAAAGAATATCAGATACTTTTATGACCCCAGTGCTGTAAGTGCAATTGCCCTGCAGTTAACAATTACTCCCATCAGGCCCCACTGTGAGAACATGTATGGGCTGGTAGTGTTAATTTGCACCAGCTTTCCTCAGAAAATCTATTGGTTGTCAGACTTGTAATTGCCCCAGAGGGTAACGCGGACAGCAAGCATAGTATTACATTCCTTCTTATTCAGGACACCTTGTGCTAGATTGTAGTTTGGTACTAGAATACGTATTCATAATCCACATTTTCTGCATTATTCATGACCACATGCGTGTTTGTGATCGTTAACTGATACTCAAAGGGAATGACTCATGTTCAATGGCAAAAAAAATTCTTTCTAGCCAAGATGTTAGCATTAGCATCCAAAGTAGTTTATGATTCAGAGCAATGAAAAGTATGCAAATATGGTAGACTCACTTTGGACGCAGTACTTTCTTGGCACAATATTTCTCAGGATATCGATTCTGGTAGAAATGCCCATTTCCATGCAAATCAATATTTCTGAGAAAATGGGAATGTGGACCTATGTTGTAAAAACCATGTGCACTTTCTAAGTGCATATTGGGTGAGGTAGTCATTTACTGACACCCACTTCTGTGAACCTTGTAGCCTATGTGCCCAGATTGATCAGTTAATGTTGTGGCACATATTCGCCATGTCCGCACATCCATGCATAAGGCTACTTGGCATCAGGTTGGGCGGGGCTAGAGAAGCATCAGTCAACAAAATATAAAATAACAAAATAAGAATAGCTGTTATAAAATACTTCCCAGAATAAAATTAAACCATTATCCTCGAATGGATGCGTACAAGAAAACTGATTATTATTTTATATTGATGGGAAACAATTCAAGAGGTAGTGAATGAATTAAAGATGGTTGTGCAGTGGTATTCCCACAGTAATATTGTTCCGCCCTGCAGGCAGTTCTTATTCCCCAAAAAATGTCACAGGCCTTCCATCACTCATCCTCGAGGGTGTGCTGCTCACTTGTAACGTTTGCTCAGATGCCTATATTTCTATCTTTGGAGGAGACTGAAGAGAAGAGGCTTACACTGAAAGTGCAGCCTTGTGTATGTGTGTGCTTCCGCCATGACAGCGCATGTACCAGTGAGAGGGGCATACACTTGCATGCGGCATGTTAGGGAAGGGTGGCACTCCTTCCACTTCTCCATAAAAAGCTTTACTACACAAATAAAGGTGTACTTCGATTGTATGCAGTGGCGCTGGGACAATATTCAGAGTCGGGGTGCTGACATCAGCATTCTATCAGCCATGGGGATTATGAAAAATCTAATTGTCCACAGATGTGGCAAGAGTGGTGAGGGTGAAAAATGTACCTGGTGGTGTGTACTGAAGCACACTGTTGCAGTGCTTCTACAGTATAGTATGGTTGGGCACTACCATTTACAGACATCGCAATTTCATTACAGTGACCACTACATTTGTAGACATACATTTTTACTGACAAAACTATATAGTGTACATCGTTTAATGTGTGAAAACGTCTGTCTGCTAATATTTTTCATTTGTGCATCGCCAATTAAAGTGTCTTCATTTGTTTTGATCCTAATAATGTGCTTCATATATTCTTTCCTAATCACTGATATATTTTGAAATATTCGTGCAATTCATTTACATGTATTTAAATGTTGTGGTGTTTTAGAAAACAATGACATCCCACAGCCTTTTCTTTCATACTCCCAGTACCCCAGCAAGATTGCCGCATAGTTCACTTTACAAAATCCTATCTCGGGGTCAGAGAAAGAAACGTAAGAAAGAGAAAAGTAAACACGGATTTCTGCGTTAAAAGGATAAGCAGCAATTTGTCAGAAGACATGGTCTCACATTTGACCGCTCTCTTTTGCAGGCACAGCAAATGTGATAAGATGAAAATAAAATTTACAGGCATCCATCATGTAAGTTTTTAAGAGTGCCACTGTACCCGCCACCCGACCTCCACTCCTGTGCCTATGAGTGGCACCGTTTTTGATTTGCTGCAGGCATATGGCTTCACTCACAACCACACCCCCTATCCTTGCTGTGGCACACTGAATGGTATTGCATACAGTGCCAAGATACATCTACATGCCACTGCACTCGGACGGATATAAAACATAGACGGATACATTTTCGAGTGTGCGCCACTCCTTTTTCCATTCTTTCTAAGGCAAGCTTGCTTTTGTGTTAAAAGGACATGAGCCGCACATGAGACCCAACTTCGTTTATGTTAATTTAGCTACATACACTCTTTTTATTGAGAACATTTATCGAATACGCATTACATTTAAAGAACTGTCTGACAGCTATGGTTCCCGTTTTGTACGGTGACTCATTTACCACTGCAGGCAGTTCTGAACTATTGGCCGTGTGGTTTAAAAGGGCACGGGTTGCAACCTTCAGTTTAGCCAGCGTAACCTTACTTGTTTCTGTAAGCTACCAGTTCTCCCTGAAAGGGTAAACCTAGGGGGACGTATCTTGTAACTTTATACATAACCCATATGAGCATGATTTATGTTATTGTCCGCCTGAATACCCTGGGCACAACAGAAGGACATATAATCTACCTCCTGTTCCAAAAAATGAGGTATACCCATAAGACTAATACCCACTGAGAAATTGAAAAACAAGCATTTACAAAGCCAATAAACCTCCCCTATTGGCTGCCAGAGTAAACCTATTGAGTTTTCAGTGCTTTTGCTGAGCAAATTCAGCAAAAAAGAGAAAATAACACAATGTTTACATGCACGTGCCATCTTGCATGTGCTCCTATGTGGAATGATGCTACCGCAGCCCAGCATGACAACATATATTTTCATATGCCTCGCCGTACAAGCATATGCATACAACATGGTGCAGTGGCCATTCTTTTTGTTTTATTTTAATTTACCGTTCAAGATAGCGAATGTTAATCATGGGCGTGGTAAATAATAAAAACAATGATTTAGATGCAAACAAACGTGCACAAAAGAGCAGGTGGTAGGAGCAGGGAGAGCAACAGCGGAGCTTGAGGAAGGTGGGTGTTAGAAATTAGGGCCCATATTTATAATTTTTTAGCGCCGCATATGCGTCATTGTTTGACGCAAATGCGGCACAAACTTACGAAATACTATTATATTTTGTAAGTTTGCGACGCTTTTGCATCAAAAAAATGCCACAAATGTGGCTCTAAAAAAGTATAAATATGGGCCTGGGTCTCTAGGTGGCAGAGGTATGCATCCTGTCCAAGTAGTGACCACAATCCTAGTCAAGGTAAGTCAGATGCAAAACATAAACTAACCTGTGCTCACCCTCTGGTAGCTTGGAACAGAGCAGTCAGGCTTTACTTAACAGGCAATGTGTATTTGTGCAACACTGAAGTTACAATAACACAGTGAAAACACCACAAAATATTGATCTGAGTAAAAGAAGACCAAATGACAAAATCCAACAAGTGAAATTTTAAAGAATGAACTGCAATGAAAATTACTTGAGGTCGAGCTAGAATGGGGTACTTCCAAAGTTCAGGCCGACTGCGATGGATGGCAGACAGGTTACAGGACTCACGCAGAGCCCTCTGAAAAAGTATCTGGGATGGAACAAGTGTTGGTGTCGAAGACACAAAGTTTTGTTCTGACCCGTGCAATCGGCTAGATGCGTCATCATCGAGCCGCAGAGTCAGGTCCCACACGGGCGTCAAGCTCCATTGAGGTGTATACAATATGTAGTCATTGAGTCACATAGCAATGTCCTTTGATCAGCACTGTGTCATCATTGAATCTGCAGCTGAATCCTGTGTCATCAGCGAATCAGCAATACATCGCCTTCAGAGCACTGCGTCATTTCCTAGTGGCGCAACGGCCTCAATGCTTTAGAAAACAGCTGCAAAACACACGTCCAAGCCAAAGACTGGATTGGCACCTCATACAAGGGAGGACTCACAGCTGGCAGAGTCTAGAAGCTAGGCAGAGTTGAGGGGAAGTCTTTGATGGCCCTGAGACTTCCAGAACAGGAGGCAAGCCAGCAAGCCCTTAGAGTCACTTTGTTCTGTAGAGGATATAGAGAACAAAGGCAAGTCCTTCTCACTCCCAGAGAAGAGGCAGTAGGCCAACGCAGCAATGCAGTTAAGCAGAGTAGCAGTCCCTCCTGGCAGCAGAGCAGTCCTTCTTCCTGTCAGAATGTCCTTCAGATCCAGAAGATTGCTGATTTGGTGGAGTTTGGGGTCCAGTACTTATACCTAGTTGAGCATTTGAAGTGGGGGAAACTTCAGAGAGAGTTGTTTGAAGTGCATGAAGTCCCTGCCCTACCATCCTTGGCTCCAGACACCCCACATGGGGTTATGCAGTGCTTTGTGTGGGGAGAGGCTCAGCCCTATTTAGGTGTGTCAGTTCCTCCCTCCCATCTAGCTCAGGAAGACCCATCAGCCTGGCGATTATCCATCAGGATGCAAATGTCACTCCCCAGCTCCTTTGTGTGTGACTGTCTAAAGGGAATTCATAAAGCCCAGCTGTCACCCACCCCTACATGTGTAATCAGAGACAGACAGAGGCACAAAATGGTTAAAGTAAGAAAATGCCAACTTTCTAAAAGTGGTATTTTCAGACTTACAATTTAAAATCCGACTTCACCATTAGTTGTAGTTTTGAATTGTGAGTCCAGAGACACTAAACTCAAAATTCCTATCTTTTCTCAATTGAAAGTTACACTTAATGGTTGTTCCAAAGTAGTCCCAATGTTAACCCACGGGAGAGATAGGCCTTGCAGAAGTGAGAAACAAATGTAAACGTTTTTTACTACCAGGACATGTTAAACTGAAAGGTGTATGTCCAACTTTTTAAATACACTGCACCCTGCCCTTGGGGCTGACCAGGACCTAATTTGGGGTGGTATGCGTTATAAAAAGGAAGGTTGGGCCTGGCAAGTGGACACACTTGCCAGGTCGAAATGGCAGTTTAAAACTGCACATACAGGCCCTCTAATGACAAGCCTGAGACATGTTTAAAGGGCTACTGTAGAGGGTGACACAATCAGTGCTGCAGGCCCACCAGTAGCATTTAATTTACAGGCCCTGGGCAAATATAATGCACTTTACTAGGGACTTCCAAGTAACAAAATTATGCCAATTGTGAAGAAGCCAATATCACCATGTTTTAGGGTACAAAGCAGCTGTACTTTAGCACTGGTTAGCAATGGTAAAGTGCACAGAATCGTAAAGCCAGCAAAAATTGAGTCAGAAAAGCAGGTCAGAAGGCAAAAAGTTAGGGGAAACCGCACCAAGGATGCCAGGTCTAACAGTGGGAGAAACAATGGGCAAGCTGGGTGTGAGGGGAGGAGGAAGCAACATGGAACGTGAGGAGGTTGTTTTTTTGGGGGGGAAGCAGCACATGAGGAAGCGAGCAAGAAAACTCATGCACTCTCATTGAGTACCTAAAGAAAAAGAAAAATGTAGTGTCCTGAATGTGAGAAGTGGAAGAATGCAACTTATCTAGCCAAAAAGATGGCAAAACAATTAAATGAGAATGACAGGAAACTCAACCATTGTTAAGCAATGGGCTGTCTCCATACCCATTGTAAGTTTTGGTATGGTCCACAAGGGGTCTCTTGAATGTTGGAGACCAAAGTGTTTACACAAGTGAGAGCAGTGGAAGGATACAAGTCATCATATCAAAAAGATAATTCTAATGAAGGTATGCTCCAGAGCAGGAACAATCACAAGAAAAGGAAGGAAAGCGTTCAAATAAGAAACAAGCATGTGAGATTGACATTTAAGGCAACCAATGTTAAGTAATGGGCTGGCCCAAAGCCCACTGTAAATACTCATTCTGTTCACAATAGGTCTACAGTAGGTATTGAGGAATCAGTAAGTTGTTTACTATCAGTAAGCAATTTTTAATGTTCCTTCCATTTCCAAAGCATTTTCTCTAAAAAACACAGTACAACATTTACTTAGCATGAGGGGAAAGTTAATTAGGAAATGGTTTGCCGACTTTGAACACCTGTTTCTTCAATATGGTACTTTGTTTTATACCAAAGGAGCCAGGGCCCTTGAAAACCATAACATCCGTGGCAAAATAATATGAAAGATACTACATAGGAGATAGCAAAGGTTGAGTCCAAATAAAGGAAAGCAAATTTCACAAGGACAATATGTGGAAACAAATATGTGAATGCTAGAGAGGAGGTAAAATACTGTTTGGATTAACCATGTCTCCGGTATTGTATCATACGGACGGTGAATTATATTACAGTAGGTCTCAAACCGAAGTAGGCATTATCCCACAAAGTAAGATTATGAAATACCTTTTGTTGGTGATTGTTAGCAATGAATAAAGGGAACTCTTTGGGCCTCATCACAAATTTGGCGGTCCCACCACAGGACCGCCAAACTCACAGGAAGGACACCACCGCCACAGTGGTGATGTTCCCCGTGCATATTACAATGACCCCGCCGGGCTGACCGCCAGGAACATTGTAGTACGCCTTCTCGCCGGGCTGACTCCCTTAAGGTAGCGGAGGCCAATATCCTAACATTTCAGCACTCTTGGAATGCTCACTGTCTTCAGACAGTGTGCATTCCAATGGTGCTGGGCAGGGGGTCTCTGCAGTGCCCATAACATAGTTGTGGGCAGTGCAGGGTCCACCCGTCATCCGCAGCACTTCCGTTCCACCAGCCTTTTCATGGCAGGCACCCGCCATGAAATGACTGGCAGAAAAGTGGTTGTAATCAGCGCCACCATGGTTGGTTGCAGGCCCGACCGCCATCATGCTGTCAAGAACTTTTTTCCCGGTTGTGATTTGAAAGTTTGGTGGTGACATAACCACCGAACCCGTAATGAGGCACTTTCTTTCTTTACACTGGATGGCCCCTTTAACAATCCTGGACTAGAAGTACATTATTGGATGGTACAATTAAATGTAATGTAGGCTTGCTTGTAATTTCAAACTATGTTTTATCTGACTTATCTTCCATGATTAGAAACTCTTGCATAATGACAATGTGAAGATCTAGATCAACGGTACTCAAAGTACGGCCCGCGGGCCGCCAGCGGCCCCACGGACCTAGCTTGGCGGCCTGCGAGACGCACACCAAACGCCACATCATAATGGCAGCAGTATGTAAACATAGAAGAGGGCCGCGGGAGCATGCTCCCGCGGCCCTCCTCTATGTTTACATACGGCGGCCATTGTTTATGGCGTTGCCCTGACGATCCTGGAAACCAAAGCCCCATAAAAGTCAGCGCTTGCAGCTAACTTTTATGGGGCTTTGGTCGTCTGCTTCCTGTCACCGGCTCCACGTCTGCTGCCCGCCTGCCTGCCTGCTGTTCCACATTTGTGGCATCTTTACAGTGCTTTGAGTCAGGTAAGGCTCTTTGGTTATTTATTTATTTGTTTTTAATGTAGTGTGTGTTACTGGGGTAGGCGTGAGAGCAGATTGCGCTGTGTGTGTGTGTTACTGGGGTAGGGGTGAGAGCAGATGGCGCTGTGTGTGTGCGCGCTGTGTGTGTTACTGGGGTAGGGGTGAGAGCAGATCGCGCTGTATGCGTGCGCGCTGTGTGTGTTACTGGGGTAGGGGTGAGAGCAGATGGCGCTGTGTGTGTGCGCGCTGTGTGTGTTACTGGGGTAGGGGTGAGAGCAGATGGCGCTGTGTGTGTGCGCTGTGTGTGTTACTGGGGTGGGGTGAGAGCAGATGGCGCTGTGTGCAGATGGCGCAGTGTGTGTTACTAGGGTAGGGGTGAGAGCAGATGGCGCTGTGTGTGTTACTGGGGTAGGGGTGAGAGCAGATGGCGCTGTGTGTGTTACTGGGGTAGGGGTGAGAGCAGATGGCGCTGTGTGTGTTACTGGGGTAGGGGTGGGAGCAGATGGCGCTGTGTGCAGATGGTGCAGTGTGTGTTACTGGGAGGGGTGAGAGCAGATGGCGCTGTGTGCAGATGGCGCAGTGTGTGTTACTGGGGTAGGGGTGAGAGCAGATGGCGCTGTGTGCAGATGGTGCAGTGTGTGTTACTGGGGTAGGGGTGAGAGCAGATGGCGCTGTATGTGTGCGCGCTGTGTGTGTTACTGGGGTAGGGGTGAGAGCAGATGGCGCTGTATGTGTGCGCGCTGTGTGTGTTACTGGGGTAGGGACATTGTTTTGAAAAAGGGGGTGGGGTGGTTGTTCCCCTTCTAAGCCCCGCCCCCTCTAAGCCCCGCCCCCCGCTGTCACTTCAGTGCGGCCCTCGGCCGCAAACCATACTGCAATTTTGGCCCCCGAGAAAAAGTTTGTGAGTACCCATGATCTAGATAAACATTTGCTCCACTCTTAAGTTATTTCCTACTTAAGTTATTTCCTCTACAAGAGGTATATGTTGCAATGACACTGGTTTTCTAGTTCTGAGGAGTACACCTCTAAGTTTTAGTAGGCCTGGGTGAAATTTTAATTAGACTATAAAATTGGGAGTCATTTCTGTAATTTTGCATTTTGACTATGATGTGAATTTATTGAAAATTTTAAAATAACATGGTTGCACCCACTCGAATAATTTAGAGCAATATAAGGCAAAAAGGCAAAATGGCTTATAGAGCAGAGGAACAGAGCACACTCGGCTGCTGCTATTCTTGTTCTGTTGTAGTCAGCACTATTCTCTATCTACATTCAAAATACATCCCCTGGCCCTTTTGGACACAAGGGTGCATTTTGTGGTAAGAAAATCGTGTTAAATGGAGGATTCTGCTAATTTCAGGGAACTGCGCTACAGCAAATTACCCAAATTACGCCAAACCCTACTTTTATGCAAAATTCCTCAAAGGGATTACTTACACTATCTGACACAAAGAATTGGCTGATCAGACAACAGTGAGAAGAGAACTGAACATGGGTGCCTCACTGGGGGAGCCACACATATGGCGGTCCTTGGTCCCGGATCTGGGGGACAGTGACGCAATGTGCTGCTATTCTTCAGTAAAGCAGACTGAGATTGAGCCCTGGAGCCTTGCGGTCCTTCCATGACTTGATGGGAGAATTTGGGGGTCCACTGGCTCAGGGCAAGACACTGGCCTGCGGCCCTGATTGAATATCTTGAAATAGAGTTGAATTCTGTGACAAGAATCTTGAGGCTTCCTTTGGAGAAGGTGAGCACTTTTTCCTAAGCCTTACAGGCATGTCTGGGAGCTAGGAAGGTCATATTGCATCAGTTACAAGTCTAGGTTTGACAGCTGAATTTCGCCTTGTGGATCATACCCAGGGGATGCCCCTTCTCCCGGTCCTTTGCCCAACCACGTCAGGTCTAAATGTGAAGCACCATCACACCAGGCTGTCCAGTGCAGCCAGGCAAGATAAGAGTATCTGGGAGACATTCTTGTGGGATTCTAATGGGACAGTGGTGTGGCCTGGTCAGTCCAGAACCAATGAGGAGCTTGGCCCCTTCACCGATGCAGCGGGCAGCAAGTTTTGGCACTATTCTAGGCACATCATAGGTGTGTGCAGTGGTGGCCCAGGGAGAGAGTACAGTCTAGGTTGGTTACTGGCATTTGTTTCCTTGAGCTGTTT
The DNA here is from genome assembly GCF_031143425.1 of Pleurodeles waltl. Lineage (NCBI taxonomy): Eukaryota > Metazoa > Chordata > Amphibia > Caudata > Salamandridae > Pleurodeles > Pleurodeles waltl. The sequence goes on along the minus strand of NC_090436.1, from coordinate 793,046,733 downwards.
CCAATCCTGGTTCACTGTCCATTTGGCATGCAGTTCTGCAACCACTCAGTAATGTTTTGGTCTGATAATATGACTGTAGTAGAATGCATCAATCATCAGGCAGCAAACTGCAAAATGAATCGGAAGCATTTGAAGGCAATTGTATTGCTGTGCCTGAAGTTAAAAGTGCTGTTCAAAGCCAAGCATGCCCCTGGTGTGTTAAACAATGCTGCTGATGCATAGTTTCATTTCAAGATGCAGGCTTTCAGGTACCATCACCCAGGAGCAGTGGAGTCCCCTAAGCCTTTACCGGATCATCTGTGGCAGCTTGGTGCCGAGGATAGCAGACCTCGTGGCAGCCAGCTTAGCACCCAGGACCAGGCATGCTTATGAGGGTGCATTTAACGCTTATTACAAGTTCTCGGGGCACATGGGGGTGGTGGATTGGTTTGCTTCCACCTCAATCATGGCAATCCCGGGGTTGCTAAGGGGCGGTCTGTGGCCTGCGCTTGGTGCCACACAGCAGGAATATCCATTTTTGCTAAAATGCTGGGGCACTCAAATGGGACCAAGTCGTTCTTAGTGCAAAGTGCCTTGAGGGGTTGGCAGCACTTAGAGGGAGCCAGGCTGGACTATAGGTGCCCTATTGATACAGGCAAGCCAGCAGCAATTCTGGGATCCCGGGGGGACATCTGCAGGTTACTGGATGAAGTCTGCCTCTTTAGGGCAGCATTTACCTTTGCTTTTATGTGGCCCTCAGTGTAAGTGAGTTAGTGGCCTTAAACAAGAGAGATTTTGGAGGGGGATGCAGCTGGTAAATAGTCGGTGGCAGGAAAGGACCCCGGCGATTAATATACCCTGGCCAAAGACAAACAAAGATTGGTAAAGGTGACCACATCCTATTGCATAGGGCTCCAGGTAATGCGTATTGCCCCGTAAGAAACCTTGAGTCATTCCTTGCTCATCAGGCCCAAGGTATGGGGGGGGTCCCCTCCTAGTCCATGCTGATGAACTCCTTTTACCAAGTATCAGTTCTGCAGAATACTTATTGGGGCCCTGCGGATGGTGGGGCATGACCCTCCAGAGTTTGGGTCTCACTCCTTTAGGATAGGCATGGCCACCATCACGACAGCAATGGGGCTCATGGGTTGGGCTGTGCAAAACATTGCCAGGTGGTCTTTGGATTACTGCAAGCACTACCTTAGATTGCACATGTTGTAGCGACTACACCTGATCCCTGTCTTCTCCTTCTCCTTTTTTCTTATGTTGATGCAGGTGGTGGGTGCGGAGAGTCGAGTATGTTGCTGAATTTCTTGGTGGCCCTGTCAACGCGGAGGCAATGGAAATTACAGACATGCTGGTTTTGGGCCATTCTTATGTACAGAGTGCAAAGGAGGTTTATTTTGCAACTGGTTTTGCCTGTTCTTTTACGGTCAAGGAGGGCTGTGGCTGGTCCATTTGAGGACTTCGCTGGACAAGTTGTTATCCATGGGACACACCTCCTGGAATCATCGTAGTGCATCTCAGAGGCAACGATTTGGTGCATATTAGCTGGAAGCATTAGTTTGAACTATTGATCTCTGAGGTTGGTTGGCTGGCAAACACGTTCTCTCAGGCTGTGCTTGCATGGTCTAACATCATCCCAAGGTTACAATGGAGGCATAGTAACTTGGCTAGGGTTCTAAATGATTCAATGAAGCAAATAAACAACAAAATTAGTAAGTTGTTTGGATCACCCGGGCTGTTGTCCATACCACAAGATTGTATCAAAGGTGAACTTTTTTTCCCTACAGGACGGAGTACATCTGTCAAATATTGGTAATTAAATGTTTCTAGAGAACCTGCTGGCCAGGTTAATTCACCGCCCTTGGTATTGTGGTTGGTTGTAGGGAGGTTCTGGAGCAGGAGACACCATTGGGACCACTCATGATCTAACTCGAAAGCCTGAATTGTGATACGCAGGAACAAGTCTAGATAGTGCTAGGAAATCTGATGTATTATTGTCTCTGTTAAGGCTAGTCTTCAACATCTTTAAATAAAGCTGTAAATATGAAGGGTTACTGCATATAAACATTGGAAATGTTGTGTGTTTTAACTGCAAAGGTTTTTTATGTTTTAATAAAAAACTGCCAAGGGTCCACAACTCCGAACCCAAGGGACGCAGGAAATCTTTGCCTAACAGGGTGGAGTGTGGTGGGTATATTGTGGGAGGAATAGACTATTGTCAGTTGGGGAGGCCACAGGGATGCCAGGCCATACACATGTTTGCATTATTTCAGAGGGAAGAACAATTCCATTTATGTTTGCAACCAGGATATACATGTATGGCATAGCCAGCCAATGAAACCAAAATAAGTCGAAATGTGAATCAGTAGATACGGTTGCAATTACCATTTTTTTTATCCCTTACTGTACCCTATGGGGTGAAAATGTAAACTATCATAGATGGCTATCGGAAGTGCACAAGAAGTGACAGATGGCTGCTTACACTTTTCTATCGACTGCTGCTTGCAGTTCTGTGAAGCACCGGGCATTGTGGTAGATTCACATTGCTGGCTTGCACGTCCTGCTAGTTTAATAGGGGGTGTTGCAAGATGACAGTGTCTCTGCTCTTGCGGGTGGGTCACAGAGGGGATCGGGGTGTACACAGGGAAGCTGGTCCTACAATGTCACTGTTTGCTTGTAATACAATATTACAAGTGAGTATTGAGGAACGTTTCTTGTTTCAGGCGTGTTCTCAAGCCAAAATCTGCTTGTAATAAGTAAATGAAGTGCAGTACTATATAGGGAGTTAGCAATCGCCCACTTACCTCAATAACACTAACAATAAGTAGAACAATACACTACTTAGGCCCTCATTACAACCCTGACGGACGGTGTTAAAGCGGCGGTAAGACCGCCAACAGGCCGGCGGTAAAAAATTTGCAATTACGACCGTGGCGGAAACCGCCAACAAAGACAGCCACTTTAACACTCAGACCGCCACGGCAGTACAAACAGCGCGGCGGTTACCGCCAACAGACAGGAGGAAGACAATATACCGCCCACACTATTATGACAGGCCAATCTGCCACCTTTTCCGGGGCGGATTCACCGCGGATAAAAACACGACGGAAACAGGAATTTCGAAGGGAAAACGCTCACCTCTACACACTCCACAAGGAACGAGGACACCATGGAACCGGAACTCCAAATTCTACCTGCAATAGTCTTCCTGCTCCTGTACTAGGAGCACGAACGCCGGCGGCGAAGACCACGGTGAGTACTGCAACTACAACACAGGGGAGGGAGAGGCAAAATACAGGGACACACACACGCAACACCCCCACCCTCACCCTCTACAACACACACACTAATACATATCTATATATTATAGTTACACCCCCAAGCCCCCGGGAAGAATGCAAAGACCAAAGGAAATGATTGTAACCATTGTAATCTATTAAAATACAGTACTATAAAATATATATACACTATAAACAAATATATATACTCTATAAACAAATATATACACTAATAATACAAGTCCAGGTATTGCACCATTTATAGCCCGTGGACCACTGGGCCCAAAATGCACGGGTGAGGCCCACACTCGATACCAGATCAAAACAGAGAGAACACTGCAGGGGCATCAGATAGAAATACAACAGGCACCTCAGGGGGAAGGGAAGGGGGGGCACCTCTGCCTGATGAGTGCACGACACCAGATCCACGAGGGGGCTCAATGCCCACTGTTCAATCCTGGGGAGTGCAAAGCCACAGTCTCTCAAGTCTCCACAGTGGGTGGTTTTTCCACTGTTCAATCCTGGGGAGTGCAAAGCCACAGTCTCTCAAGTCTCTACAGTGGGTGGTTTGCCCACTGTTCAATCCTGGGGAGTGCAAAGCCACAGTCTCTCAAGTCTATACAGTGGGTGGTTTGCCCACTGTTCAATCCTGGGGAGTGCAAATCCACAGTCTCTCAAGTTGATAACAGTCTCCACTGGTTCTGGAGGGGGACTGGTGCCCAGAGTGCTTCATCCTGTGAAGGACAGAGGTAGTGGATGAATTTCTCCACTGGTTCTGGAGGGGGACTGGTGCCCAGAGTGCTTCATCCTGTGAAGGACAGAGGTAGTGGATGGATCTCTCACTGGTTCTGGAGGGGGACTGGTGCCCAGAGTTCATCACTCACCCCGTGACGGTCCCAGTTGCGTCAGTGCCCCTGCCGCTCATGGGCTAGCGGTGCTTGAGTTGGCGGTGCCCTGTTCAGTGGTGCTTGAGTTGGTTGTGCCCTGTTCAGCGGTGCTTGATTTGGCGGTGCCCTGTTCAGCGGTGCTTGAGTTGGCGGTGCCCTGTTCAGCGGTGCTTGAGTTGGCGGTGCCCTGTTCAGCGGTGCTTGATTTGGCGGTGCCCTGTTCAGCGGTGCTTGAGTTGGCGGTGCCCTGTTCAGCGGTGCTTGAGTTGGCGGTCCTTCATGGCCCAGCAGGGCTTGTGCTGGCGGTCCTTCATGGCCCAGCGGGGCTTGTGCTGGCGGTGCTCTCCTGGGCAGCAGGGCTGGGGCTGGCGGGGCCCTCCTGGGCAGCTGGGATGGGGCTGGCGGCGGCCTCCTGGGCAGCTGGGCTGGGGCTGGCGGGGCCCTCCTGGGCAGCTGGGATGGGGCTGGCGGTGGCCTCCAGGGCAGCTGGGATGGGGCTGGCGGTGGCCTCCTGGGCAGCTGGGCTGGGGCTGGCAGTGGCCTCCTGGGCAGCTGGGATGGGGCTGGTGGTGGCCTCCTGGGCAGCTGGGATGGGGCTGGCGGTGGCCTCCAGGGCAGCTGGGATGGGGCTGGCGGTGGCCTCCTGGGCAGCTGGGCTGGGGATGGCGGTGGCCTCCTGGGCAGCTGGGCTGGGGCTGGCGGTGGCCTCCTGGGCAGCGGGGATGATGGCAGTCTTCTCCGCCGTGCTGCTCTTCCCAGATTTGCCGGGTTTCTTGTGGCGCTTCCCCACCTTGGGAGGTGTCACAGCTGAGTCCACACTCCCACCGGGACCCCTGGGAGCGGCTTTGGTGGCTGGAGTCTTCCCCCTCTCCCGCCGGGCACTGGCCAACTTCTGATGCTTCACAGGGGGGGGAATGGCTGTGCTGTGGCTCCGTGCCACACTGGCTGTCCTGGTGGCCGGACAGGCACCACTGGTCCCGGAGATGGTGTGGCTGATGTGCTACTTCGGGACCTATGAGATGGACGGGGTGGGGGAGGTGGGGGAAAAAGGTCAAGGCTGGACAGGAAAAGTTTTTGGGACACACTGGGACGGGTAGCTGGAGGGGGTTTGGGAGTGGAGGAAGAGGCAGTGGTAGTAGGAGGTGTACGTTTGGTGACTTTGGGTGCAGGTGCATGCGCTGGAGGCTGTCGTGAGGTGGATGGCTGTTGGGTGGGTGTGTGCCTGCATTTGTGTATCTTCAGAGGGGGCATCACAGACACACTGGGAGAGGACACAGGGGACGTGTGAATGGAAGTGGGGGTGGTGACTGCACGTGAGTGGGGTGTGCTGGTGGGTGTGCTGGTGAGGGACGTAGTGGCTGTAGACGTAGTGCATGCAGGTGTGTGTGTAGATGAGACTGGGAGGGAGGAAGGAGACGACGAGGAGGGGGACACAGTGGAGGCAGTGGATGTTGGTGTGTCTGCATGTGTCTGAGGCTTGCGTGTGTGTCTGTGGTATGTGTGGTGCTTATGTTTGCCTGAGCTTCCCTTGTGTGGTGAGGTGTGTGCAGGCTGGTCTGATGGTGTGCTTGGGATAGGCAGAGGTACAGGGGATTGTGTCTGGGTGGAAGAAGTTGGAGGGAGGAGGCTAGACACAGGGACAATGGCTGCCATCAGTGCTGAGGCCAGAGTTTGAAAGGCTCGGTGAAGGGCTGCCTGACCAGAATGAATGCCCTCCAGGAATGCATTAGTTTGTTGCAACTGCCTTTCTACACCCTGGATGGCATTTAGAATGGTAAACTGCCTAACAGTGAGGGACCTGAGGAGGTCAATGGCCTCCTCACTGAGGGCAGCAGGGGAGACTGGGGCAGGGCCTGAGGTGCCTGGGGCGAAGGTGACACCCACCCTCCTGGGTGAGCGGGCACGGGTGAAGGCTGATGGGCTGCTGGGAGGGCGGTGCTGGTAGGGGGGGTGGCAGCTGTACCTGTAGATGCGGGGGGCACAGATGTTGCCACCACCACAAGGGAGCTCCCATCAGAGGACGAGTCCGTGTCGCTGGTCTCAGCTCCTGTCCCCGCTGTGGAGCTCCCCTCGCCCTCCGTCCCACTGGTGAATTCAGAGTCTGTAGTGTGGCCCTCCATGGCCATGTGGGATGCAGCTCCCTCGTGCTCCGGTGCCACTGCTCCTCCGCCTGATGATGCTAATGCACACAAGAACAGGGAGACCACAAAAAGGGGAGGGGGAACAGAATAAAGACATGTTGAGTGCATGGATTACCGCTACCGTTGGCGGACAAGACAGGCACAGAAGCCCCCTGCACTACGCCGCGCTCTTGGGCTCTACAGCGCAATTCCTGGGAAATGGCCTTCAAGGCTATGGACGACATCTGCACACATAGATGACACAGGGGCATGAATAGCTGTACTTGGCACTCTACAGAGGTGGGGTGGGGTGCCACAGGGCCATGCCTTACGGAGGGGCCTAGCCTACGGAACTCGCCCTGGCCTAGGGAAACTCCCAGCCCTCCTCCCCCACCCAGACAACTCCACTGCGCGCAAAGTCAGCTGAATGAGAGTGTACTCACCCCTTGTGTCTGCTGTGATGCCCTCAAGCGCCCATCCAACTCTGGGTAGGCCACCGCCAGGATCCTGAACATCAGGGGGGTCATGGTTCGACGGGCACCCCTCCCACGTTGGGAGGCCATCTCCAGCTGAGCCTCCGCCATCTTCTTGCTCCAGCGGCGAATGTCCTCCCATCTTTTCCGGCAGTGGGTGCTCCGTCTGTGGTAGACCCCCAGGATCCGGACGTCCTTGGCGATGGCACGCCAAATATCTTTCTTCTGGTGGGCGCTTCCCCTGAAATGTACAGGGGAAGAAGAGAAGTCATTACCAACTGCACCGTCAAAGTGAGTGGCCCCCATCCCTACCCTTGCCATGTGACACATGCACCCACCGTCTTTCATGCACGCAGAACTCTGCCCCCTTCCTTCTTACATCCAGCCCTCTCCACACAGGCATAGCCCACACAACATGCTCCCTGTGTACTTACCTGTTTGTCTGGAGGACCGTAGAGTAGCGTGTACTGGGGGAGGACCCCATCAACGAGCTTCTCCAACTCCTCCGATGTGAAGGCAGGGGCCCTTTCCCCAGATGCACGAGCCATTGTCTCTTCCAGACTGAGGTCACAGCAGCACTTGCAGTGTAGGTCCTCTCCTGTCGAAGATCAGGTATCGAGTGATTCCACAGATAGAAAATGGCGGTCACGTCCGCGGCGGTCACGTCCGCTGCGGTGCGTACCATCACCGCCGGCGTACATCGTCATTGGCTCCTGGGACCCACAGGGTCCAATGTTAACCAATGCAGCATTGCACCGCGGTCTCCGACCGCCTACCGCGACGGTGTACAACACCAGCGCAGTTACCTCACATCCCATTGTCCCACTTTGGAGGTCAGGCAGCCGCCATTTCAGGGGCCCACATGGCCTAATTTCCAACTGCGTCACACATACCTAGGCCTAGTCTCATCACACATACAGGCCAAATTTGTGTATGATTGGAGTTCTGTGTAAACTGTGGGTACTTACCTCTGAGTTGTTTGACTCTGTGGTGGCTGTTGTCCTTCATAGGCACCGTCCGCTGGGACATGTGAGGAGATGGCGGCATCCTCCGGTGTACCGACCGCTGGTGGACCTGTCGACATTGGAGGAAAGACATTTGATAATCACCTACAGGTTTGACCGTGCCACAATCCAGGAACTGTGTACCCAGTTGGAGCCAGACCTGATGTCAGCAATCCACCATCCCACAGGAATCCCCCCTCAAGTGCAGGTGCTGTCAGTGCTCCATTTCCTTGCAAGTGGGTCATTTCAAACAACTGTGGCCATGGCATCAGAGATGTCCCATCCTATGTTTTCCAACGTATTGTCCAGAGTGTTGTCTGCCGTGCTGAAACACATGCGGAGCTACATCGTTTTCCCTCAGGTGGAGGATTTGCCTACAGTTAAAGGTGACTTCTATGCCCTTGGACATATCCCCAACATCATAGGTGCCATTGATGGGACCCATGTGGCTTTGGTCCCCCCCACAGGAGTGAACAGGTGTACAGAAACCGGAAGAGTTATCATTCCATGAATGTACAGATGGTATGTTTGGCCGACCAGTACAACTCCCATGTGAATGCCATGTTCCCTGGCTCAGTGCATGATGCCTACATCCTGCAGGATAGCAGCATCCCTTATGTGATGGGTCAACTCCAGAGGCACCGTGTGTGGCTATTAGGTGAGCCCCTGGAAGCAAGGCAGTGGGAATGGTTGTCTGGGGTTATCCCTCCATGTTAGTGTGTCTAACAGTTGTCCCTCGCCATTTGCAGGTGACTCTGGGTACCCCAACTTGTCATGGCTACTGACCCCAGTGAGGAATCCCAGGGCAGAGGAACGCTTCAATGAGGCCCATGGGCGAACTAGGAGGGTGATCGAGCGGACCTTCGGCCTCCTGACGGCCAGGTTCAGGTGCCTCCACATGACAGGTGGATCCCTATTCTACTCACCAAAGAAGGTGTGCCAGATCATCGTGGCCTGCTGTATGCTTCACAACTTGGCTTTGCGACGAGAGGTGCCTTTTCTGCAGGAGGATGGTCCAGATGACGGTGTTGTGGCAGCTGTGGAGCCTGTGGACAGTGATGAGGATGAAGCAGAGGAAGAAGACATGCAGAACAGGGACTCAGTGATCCAGCAATATTTCCAGTGAAACACAGGTGAGAAGACATTCCTGCCTACTACATGTACTTTTACACTACTACCTCTCTACTGTCTGTCGTTTTCACCCAGTGTATGGTCACTGAGTTGTCACTTTCCCTTACGGTTTCACAGATGTGGGTCCCAATGTGTGTCATCTGCTTAGATTCCTCATGGACTAGAGCTGTGTGACATAGGTATGTTGACATTACTATTTCAAGAACATTTGGTCACTGTAATTGCAAATGCACTATTTCGAAATCACAGACAGACTCCAGATGTGTTTATTTAAATGCAAAATATTGGAGGGGGAAGTTAAATGGTGAGGGGTGATGGCGGAGGAGTGTCCATGGCAGAGTCCAGTCTATTAGTCTCACAGGTGCATTGCCCATATGGGCATAGGAAGTGGAGCTGGGGCAGTTTAATTATGGACAGGGTGACAAAGTTGGACAGTGGGATGACAATCAGGGTGGTCTCATTTCTTGGCGGGGGTCTTGGCATCGTGCTCTGTCTTGTTCCTGGATCTCAGGGACCGTTTGCAGGGTGGTTCTCCCTCTGCAGGGGGTGGGGTGCTGGTGTGGTGGTCCTGTGGCGGGGCGTCCTGTCCACTAGCACCGGCGGAGGTGGTGGGCAGTTCATCGTCCATGCTAGTGTCAGGGGCCCCTTGGAGTGCCACAGTGTCCCTCCTGGTGTTAAGTAGTTCCTTCAGCACCCCTACGATGGTGCCCAGGGAGGAGCAGATGGTTCTGAGTTCCTCCCTGAAGCCCATATACTGTTCCTCCTGCATGCGCTGGGTCTCCTGAAACTTGGCCAGTACCGTTGCCATCGTCTCCTGGGAGTGGTGGTATGCTCCCATGATGGAGGAGAGGGCTTCGTGGAGAGTGGGTTCCCTTGGCCTGTCCGCCCCCTGTCGCACGGCAGCCCTCCCAGTTCCCCTGTGTTCCTGGGCCTCCGTCCCCTGGACCGTGTGCCCACTGCCACTGCCCCCAGGTCCCTGTTGTTGTTGGGGTGGACACACAGCTGATTGACGTGTCCTGGGGACGGAGGTATGGGCCCGCTGGGTGGGTGCTGTGCTGGTGTTTCCAGAGGGTGGAAGGTCAGTGGTGGCCTGTGTGAGGGGAACCGACTGTCCCGAGGCCCCCGATGGTCCGGGCTGGTCATCTAGATCCAGTTGGACAGAGGTGCTGTCACCACTGTGGGCCTCTTCTGTGGGTGGAGTAGACATGTCTGGACCCTCCTGTCTGGTGACGTTGGGTAGGGGTCCTGCAGGGGTGGAAAGGCATGATTATTGCATCTGTGTGTGGCATGGTGTGCAATGGGTGGGTGACCGTGTACCCCAGTGCTGGCATTCCTGTGTGGGAGCTTGTGTGATGATGGTTTAGGGGGGTGTATGGCTATGTGCAGTGTGCATGCTTTGGTGATGGGTGTCCATGCTTTGTTGTTGCAGGCAGGGCTTGGTGTTGGGATGTGTGGTTTGTGATATTGGTACATTTGTGAGGAGTTGGAGTGATAGGGGTGGGCGCGAGGGTGGGGGTATGTGATAGCATGCAGGTAGGGTGGGGGAAGTAATAGTTAAGATTTGACTTACCAGAGTCCATTCCTCCACCTACTCCTGCGAGGCCCACAGGATGCAGAATCACTAAGACCTGCTCCTCCCATGTTGTTAGTTGTGGGTGAGGAGGTGGGGGTCCACCGCCAGTCCGCTGAACCGCCAGGTGGTGTCTTGAGACCACGGAACGCACCTTCCCCCGTAGGTCGTTCCACCTTTTCCTGATGTCCTCCCGATTTCTTAGGTGTTGTCCCACTGCGTTGACCCTGTCCACTATTCTTCGCCATAGCTCCATCTTCCTTGCAATTGAGGTGTGCTGCACCTGTGCTCCGAATAGCTGTGGCTCTACCCGGACGATTTCTTCCACCATGACCCTGAGCTCCTCCTCCGAGAACCTGGGGTGTCTTTGCCGTGCCATGGGGTGGTGTAGCTGATGTGTGCAGTGGTGTGTGTGGTGATAAGTGTGGTGATATGTAGTGGTGTGTTGTGTGAGGTGCGTGGAAGTTGTGTGGGTGATGGTGTTATATGCCTGTGGATGCTGTTGTACTTGCTGGTGGTGTCTCTCTCTGTGCTTCGTTCTCAATTTTTGTCGTAGGGGTTTGTGGGTGATGTGGGTGTGTGTTTTATATTGTATTGGGTGTGTGGGAGTGGTGTGTGTATGTGTATCAGGTGGGTGTATTTTGAATTGTCCAATGTGGCTGTGTTTTGTAAGAGTGTGTGTATTTTGAGCGCGGCGGTGTGTACCGCCAATGGAATACCGCGGTTGAAAGACCGCCGCATGGATTAGTGTATCGTCATAATGTGGGCGTATTTCTGTTGGCATGACGGTGGAGGTTTTGTTTTTGCCAGTTTATCACTGACCTTTGGTGTGGCGGACTTGTGTGGGTGTCTGAATTTTGGCGGGTTCCGAGATGTGGGTCATAATAGCTGTGGCGGAATTCCGCAGCCGCGGCGGTGTGTTGGCGGTCTTCTGCACGGCGGTAAGCGGCTTTTACCGCCAATGTTGTATTGACCGCCTTAGTGTTTATAATTGGGTGCCAGAGTATATAGAAATGTCTATCTATTCCTGACTTTTTCCTCTTCTTTTCTGTTTATTCTTACATTTGAATAACTTCTGGACTGGAGTGCACACTTGTTTTGTTTTTTTTATCAACTGGAAAGTGCCAACCAATTCCTCTAAAACATCAAATAGCTAGCAGCCTCACAACTTGTTTTTTGGATTTCTTTTTGTATACCCAAGTGAGTTTTATTTACTCTGACGCATGACACTTCCTTCTGCTTTTCAGTGGTTTGAAATGTGATGTTTTTTCAGATACAGTTTGACAACTTTGTAGGGAGACAGTGGCATAGGGAAAAAAGATATGTATTGTTTTTTCAAACTCGGAGTTCATTCCCTTGGCTGACTCTGTGAACTCCAGGACTGTGATAGTATTAATGCTGCTTTTCCAAAGCTGCTTCACATATATCGCTGCTGGACACAGACAGCAGACACTGGCAGTGACAATCATAAGCTGAATACTGCGTAGACAGGAAAGGAACTCTAAATGCACCCATAACCTAGATAATATAAAGCCCAGAGCTTGGCCCAGGAGCCGGATGCTGTCAAACAGCAACTCCCATCCTCACCCACCCCAGCCATTAGGTTCTGTTTTACTTGCCAGACATTTTATCTGAGCTTTTAAATGATTATTCAAAGTAACTGTAATAAACGTGAATATAATGAAACTCAAGCCACAGACTTAATGTAATATACCTATACGTGAGAAAGGAAGTGCCTCTAATAACCCAAGCTCTTATTTAATTTGATACATTTCTTAACTTTTTTAATTAGTCACCAAAATTGTTGATTCGGTCCTTTTATTTTATACTTCAAACATTTTCGTTTTGTGCTGTTGCTGAATAAAAAGATGCTCCTTGTTCTTTATTAATAACAGAAACAACAAGAAGTTACGGGGAGAGAGGTGTCTATTGGGAATGCCATATAATTTTTTTTCTTTGCTGTTGCATCACACACAGCATTGTTTTAAGTTTGTGAATGTTTATTTTGCACTGGGATCAAAAATTCAAGAAAAACCTGTGGTACATGTAAGAGAATAAAGTAAAAGAGTGTGGATCCTTGATACATGTTCATAATGCTTATTTCCCACAACTAGTGATATTTGAATAAACCTTTCTCTAGCATGAAACCAGCAAAATAAAATACAATAGAGTAGTCTGAGATCTATGCTTCCCCACATATTTTACAATTGGTTCTCATGGTTTCAATAAATAATCTCAACTCTAAAAGATATCTTGCAGATGTTTGTAGCAGGTTCAATGGCTCAATGTATTCTACCATATGTGATACGCAAATCTCATTCCATTGTTTTTACTGGTAAAGCAGTTATTTTCAATATATAGACCATAATTTGCCTTAACCTCTTATGTTCTCTATGCTGTCAGGAAGCAGATCTGGAGGCAAGGCTTACTGATGGTGACTTGCTGGGCACAGGGTGCTCTACTCCAAATCTGCTGACACCAAGTTTATTTCATGGGGGAGGGCTGGTAGTGTGCTAGTGCCAGTGCATTGTGGTATAAGACGTTGTACGTTTGGAGAATGCATTTCACAATGATACCGTTAGAAACGGGGTCTCTGGTTGGCAGTCAGTATGCACTCTATCCAAGCAGGGACCCTCACTCTAGTCAGGGTAAGGGAGATACGCACCTAGGATAACCCCTGCTCACCCCCTTGGTAGCTTGGCACAAGCAGTCAGGCTTATGTCAGAGGCAAAGTTTAAAGTATTTGTACCAACACACACAGTCATACAGTGAAAAAACCACCAAAGTGACACAACACCAGTTAAGAAATATAGCCAATATTTATCTAAATCAAACAAGACCAAGACAACAAAAATCCAATATACACTAGCAACCTTATGAATTTTTAAAGTTAAAAAGAGTCTTAATACATAGAACTCAATGGATGTATTGTTTTTGACACAAAGTACCTGGTTTGCGTAAAAAATTAAGCTGCATGGGTGAGTGTGTGTCAGACAATTCAATGCGTCAATTCCTTACTCACAAGTGAGGCCGTGTGTCATTTCTTTTCCAGTTGGGTAGGCGATGCGTAATTTCCCCTCCTGCAGAAGAGTGATGCCTTAATTCCAGGACGGGCAAGCTCAGGTCTGCGCAAGTTCACAATGGTTTTGACACCCAGCGATGATGCACGCGAAATTCTGGCACACAGTGGTGAAGAGCCACGCTGCATGGGTGATGCGTTGATTTCAACAGCTGCACACTGGTGTTGCATCAATTTCCCAGCTGAGATGCAGGTGGTACTTCAATTTTTCAGCTGCAAAGCAGGTGCTGCTTCGATTGTACTCCCACACAGCTCCTGTATGGTACTTTCAGTCTTGTTTCCACCAGCTTCTCCTCTCAAGGGCCCAGAGACTGGATGGGGCACCACTTGATAGGGTAGGAATCTCAGCAAGAGAGTCCAGGTGCTGGCAGAGGAAGTCTTTGATGGTCCTGAGACTTCAGTACAGGGGGAAAGCTCAGTCCAAGCCCTTGGAGACACTTCACAAGCAGGAAAATACAGCAAAGTCCAGTCTTTGTCCTCCCAGAGGCTGAAGCAGCAACTTCAGGCCAACCCAGCAAAGCACACTTACAAGCAAAGGGGCAGTACTCCTCCTCCAGCTCTGGAGTTTTGCGTCCACTACTCATACCCCTTTCTGCCTTTGAATTAGGCAACTTTCAAAGGAAGGTTTCTGTTGTTGACAAGATCCTGCCATGCCCAGGCCTGGCCCCAGACACACCAGGGGTTCTAGACCACATTCTGTGAGGACAGGCAGAGCCCTTTCAGGTGTAAGTGTCAGCTCCTCCCTCCCCACTCTGGCCCAGGAGAGTCATGAGGATTTGCAGGCTACACCCCAGCTCCCTTTGTGTCACTGTCTAGAGGGAATTCACAAACAGCCCAGTTTGGCTTTTTCAAACTGACAATCTCAAAACACACTTTACCAAAAGATGTATTTTAAATTGTGACTTCTCATAGTATCTGGAACAAAGTTAAAAGTTTCATTTTGGTCAAAATATCCCTAAACCAAACCTTTCCATTACATAAATAAATATTTATCATGCTAAGTAACCTTATTATTACCTTGTACAGGAGCCTGCACCAAAACCCCTATTTCTGGCGTTCTCAATCGGCACCAGTTTGTTCCATGATTTAGCCCAATATTACAAACATTGGACTATTCAAAGATTCATACGGATTCAGTGATGCTAATCCGTCATTTTACAATGGTAATCCCAGGCAATGTTCAGTATTTTTCTATATACCGATTAATAAAATGATTCATATCTAGTATAATGAAACAATTACAATTTTTGTGTTTTTACCTCAAAAACCAATACATACCCACTCACATATGAAATTTTCCAAACAAAATATTTTGCATTTCTACTTCATCCCACAGCATTCACCTGTATCGTAAAGACTTGTGTAAGTGACGCTTGCCATGAGCGCCATCTTGAGTAGTAACTTAACTCTATGTTTACAAACTGAAGGAAATTGGGTTATTAGTTGCATGGCCTAAACAAATAATAGATCCTTAGTTATCCTTATTGGGAACCAGGAACCCTATTGTAGTGCTTGACTCTCTCAGGGTAGCGAAGCAGAGCAAGGCCTTCTCAATGGAGGTGATGTGGGCTAGTAATCACCATTCACTGGCACTCAATAATCATTAATAATAAATATATCAATGTAGAAATGTACTTATTATGGTACAAAACATATACACTGTTATCCACTGTCATCATTATCATTTCAATAAAGCATTTAAAATGAGCAAAACATGTGCCTGTGTACTTTTTGTGAACTTTCCACCATAACAATGCAATAATAAAAGCAGCCCCTAGAGGCCATCACAATTTGAATACATTAATCTGAAACTATAGTCCTGGCTCCTAGAGAGCCTTGCACAACATAGATCATCTTTAACATATTCAAGCGACCATAAGTACAGCCACAGAACAAGCACCTGGAAGGTACTGCACTCCCAGCTACCAATCAATCAACTTGGATTTATAGAGCAGGGCTAATCACCTGAGAGGGTATCACTGTGCTGGAATCATGCTGGGTCAGTCAAAAAGCCATGTCTTAAGTCCTCTTCTGCAGGGAGGATGCCTTTCGGAGGTGGAGGGGGGAGGACGTTTCAGGACTTGGCGATAAGGTAAGAGAAGAATCATCTTCCACTGTGGCTTCTGTGGAAGCAGGGAGTGTGTGCGAGGCCGAGGGAGGCAGAGTGCAGGTTGCTGGAGGTTTGGTGGAAGTTCAGGCAGTGGTTGATGTTTGCTGGTCTTAGGTCATGGATGGCCTTGTTGGCATGTGTCAGTATCTTGAAGTGGGATCTTTTCTGGATAGGGAGCCAGTGGAGGCTCCTGGGATGGGGGGTGATGTGGATCCATTTATGTAGGTCAAGGGTGAGTCTAGCAGCTGTGTTCTGAATCATCTAGAGTCTCTTTAGGAGTTGGGTAGTGATCCCTGCGTACAGCATTTTGCCATAGACCAGCCGGCTGGTAACTAGGGCTTGAGTGGCGGTTTTCCTGGTGTTAAAGGGGAGTCACCTGAAGATCTTTTGGAGCATGCGGAGAGTGTAGAAGCAGGCAGAGGCGACTGTGCTAATCTTGCATTTCATGGTGAGTTTGCAGTCTAGGATGATGCTGAGGTTGCAGGAGCATCTGTCTGTGTGGGTCCGAATTCGGAGGGCCACCAGGTGCTGTTCCACAGTAAGGTGTTGCTACCAAAGATCAGCACTTCAGTCTTTTCTGTGTTGAGCTTCGGGAAGTTGGTCTTCATCCAGTTGGCAACACTAGTCATGCAGTTGTGGGAGTTGGTCCTGCTGGTGGAGGGGACTTCTGAGAGCAAAAGGATGTGCTGAGTGTCATCTGCGTAGGATTTGATGTTGAGACCATAGTTTCTGATGATATTGGCTAGAGGTGATATGTAAGTGTTGAACAGCGTGGGGCTGAGTGATGATCTTTGAGGGATGGTGCTCTTGGGGTCCTATGTAAAAGGTGGTAGGTGGATTCTCTGGTTTCATCCTGTGTGCAATTGAGGGCGTCTCCTTGAATCCTGATATGGTGGAGTCTATTGATGAGTACATAGTGGGATATGGTGTTGAATGCTGCTATGAGGCTGAATGGGATCAGTGCAGCTGTTTACCCGCCTCAAGGAGGATTCTGATGTTGTCTGTGGCAGCAATCAGGGTGGTCTCAGTGCTGTGGTTGTCACAGAGGCCAGATTGTGAGGTGTCTAGCAGGTAGTTTTTCCACAGGTGCTTGGTGAGTGGGCTGTTGATGGCCTTTTCAAGGATTTCAGCAGGGAAGAAGAGCACAGAGATGGGGAGGTCGTTTTTGAATTCACTGGGGTCGGTGGAGGGTTTCTTGAGGAGAAATGCTTGCATCCATTGGGGAAGGTGGCCAGGAGGATGGATGCATTGAGAATGCCGGTAAGTTTGCCAATGATTTCCTTGCTCCCGAGGTTTAAGAAGTGGTGGGGGTAGGGGTCCGTGGGGGCTCCAAAGTGGATGGAATTCATGGTGGCTGTGTTGGCCTGAGTGGCAATCTGCTCCCATGTGGTGAGTGGGTGCTTGTAGATACCATCTGTTGGTGTGAGGAGGTTGTAGAGGTAGATGGGTCGAAGTTACTATTGATGGTGGATATCTTGCTGTGGAAGTGGTCTGTCAGGGAGATGCAGAGTTCCTAGGACTGGAGATCGTGTTCTCAGTGGCTGACAGACATATAAACTCTCTGACCATGCTGAAGAGTTCCTTGCTGTGGTCGGAGCTTGATTCAATGCATTCTGTTATTTAGGCATTCTTGGTAGTTGTAGAAGGATGACTTGAAGGTAATTCTATCTGTGGGATCTCTGCTGGTGGGCATCTTCTTTGTAGCCTTTTTCAATTGAGCTTTGTTTTCCTGAGGTTTGGTGTATACCAACTGGCTTGTTTTGTGGCTTTGTTGGTCCTGGATTGTTTGGTGGAGGCTACTCCATAGGCACAGTTAGTGATCCAGAAGGAGAAATTCTGGACGGCCTATCCATTGCTGGTTGCGGAGTTGGGCTAGATGGTGGTGAGGGCGTCTTTTGATTAGGCGTCGGTTACTTTGTTCCAGTTATGGTGGGTACTGCTGAGGGCCTGAAGGTGGTGAATGGGGGCCCTGCGATGGTGACGTGGATGATGGCATGGTCAGTCCAAGTGAGTTCGGTGACATGACTGTACTTGACTCTGTCGCTGGTTATGAGCATGTGTGCTGCGCTGTGTGTGGGGTTGGTGACTAGTTGGATGAGGCCAATGCTGCTCATGCTTTCGCAGAGGTTTGTGGAGTTGGTGTCTTTGGGGTCGTCGAGGTGGAGGTTAAGGTCACTGAGGAAGATGTAGTGCTTGAAGTCAATGGTGAGTGGGGCAATGCAGAAACTAGTGCATGCTCCTAGATGCCTTTAGGTAAAAGTTGCCCCTGATGGTAGTTTTGTCGTTGGTTTGGAGTTGGAAGTTGAGATGCTCCATGATCGGAGTGGTGTCGTCTTCTGAGGTGGTGCAGTTATAGAGCAGAAGCTCCTGCCTGTGAAGTACTTTAAAAACACTGATGAAATCCTGGAAGGTCCAGGATTCCTGACCCCCGCAGGCATAGGATCAGTCCTTGTGAAAACTCTTTGAGGGGGAGTGCTCCCACAGCCCCCCACACTTTATTTTCTTCATTGGTGGTGCCCCTGTTTGTGTTTGGGGCCACCATAATTGGAGAAATACAAGTAAACTGAAGAGATCCACAGGGCGTTCTGGGGCGCTCCTCAGAGAGCAGTGAATATTGTAGCAGCGACTCTCCTGCTGTGCTGGGAGAACCACACAGCTTTCTGTTTTACCTTTGCCTTTTTTTTGGCTGCTCAGTCCCATTCTGGGACCCCCTGCCTCCTTATTTTGGAGGCAGCTGAGTGAGCCCACCCTTGCTGCCCTACTGGCTCCTGTGTGTCCCGTACCTTAGTGTGTAGCTGGCATTCTTTTTCTCCCTGCCTACTCCTGTGGGCGGGTACAGTCTCCTGTAGAGGCTGCCCAGTCACCCCTGACATGGGTGTTGGGGTGAGGGAATCCCCATTGGGGGAGCAACTACACTCCTTATCCTCCTTTGGGGGGGGGAAGGAGATGGGGCCCAGGCCCCCTTTTCAGTAAAAACATCCTGGGGGGTTGAGGTTCAGGGTTAGTAGAGAGTCTGGGCAGGAAAGGCCTATGCAAGCCCGCTCCCTGAGGAAAAATTAATAAATGAATCTTGCATTGATCCTGGGCCTGTCCCACTCCAGGGGTAAATTGTGAAACAGCAGTGGAGCCCCATGCACTTTGCAACAGCAAAGGTTGTCATTCTTTAAAATGCCATAAGTCGGACCCACTGTGCCGATTTTGACAATCCTGGCTCATTTTACTCCTGTTGGCGAGCTCTAGCCACCAGGAGCAGTTGCTGCAGATCTCCTCACTACCAAAGCTGTGTAATCCTCAGGGAGTGGGTTCCCTGCACCAGCCTTCCTCCTAGTTTTGGTTTCTGGGTGCAAAAGTCCAGGACTTTCCTCCAACTGGCCCTCAGAGACTATAAGGGGCCATGCTCATCGGCTCTTGGTGAGAGCCACTGATGCTGAGGTCAACTAGGCAGAGTCCTTTGTCCTGTCTGCGTATCAGGGGGGGTTCTCTTTCCAGATCTTTCCAGATCTCCTTGGCGATTACAGGGTCTAGCAGCAAAGCCCAGAGAAATCACCAGACAAGAGTCTCCGCTTGTGCAAGACTTTTTAAAGGGGAAGTGGAAGGTTGCAGAAGTCAGGCACCTCTGACCAAACCTAGGGTGCCACATCACCTCTTCACCCCTATCCCAACCCTCCTGCACAGCATCCTGGGACCATTCAAAATGGCGTCCCCCATGAGTCACTAGTCACGTCTTTTCTAGGAGCCTCAGCTCTGCCCTTTGCTGACATCACAGCCAGGGCCTTCCTCATTAGATTTTCAAAGAAGAACCACCCCCTGTGTTGGCTCCAGAGGTCTGGACTCCCTCCTTTGTTCAGTGGACTCTGGCAAGCCCATCTCCAGAACATGATGGCAGCTGATTGATTGATGCATATCATTCCACCCCACCCCTTCCCTCCTCAGGAGCTGAGTGAATCACTGTTTATTGATCCATTTGTTTGGGGAGGCCTTTGTTCCTGCTGCTAGAGAGAAATGTAATTAACTAGGCACTGTGAAGTGACAAATGGCCAGGGCTAAGATCCTGAACTGAGCCAGAGTAATCTGACATAATTTGTACAGAGATATTTGTGGAACTTGCAGAATTGATTTTTCCCACACAGGTTACACCCCAATTTGATTTGTCACCGATCTCTGTAGGTCAGTGGGAAATATACTGCACTCTAAGGCAGTTATCTCTCTATGTGTATAATAAAGTGTCACTACAGACAAAACAGTAAATCACACTGACTTTCCCTATTATTGTACACTAACATTAGAAGGCCTACTACAGGTCCAATATCTAATCCTGCAGTGCCCCCTCTACACCAGACTACCTGTGTGCAGTGGCCAGGCTACCCATGACGGCAGTCTCTCTCGCTCAGCCTGCACACACATTTGCACGTGTTCACGTATAACCAGCCAAGTGCCCCTTACCTATGCTGGTCGAAGCAGCAGCCTTATCTTAAAAGATGGACACTGGCGGTAAACATGTGCAGTCTTTTTGCCGTGTGAATAACGTGGGTGAGACACATGTACTGGGACTTACCCATAGTAAAAAGTCCAAAACCGGATGACCCAAAAAGCAAAACATAAAAATCTGTTCATACTGAATGGGGGGAACACAATTGCAAAATAAACTGAATGAACACAAAAGACCTGATCACTTATTATTGCCCATAGTGTAATAGTTCTGCCATTTGAAATAGTACCAGCAGACACTATTCAATTAAATACCAATGTATCTTTCTCAACACTACTCAGTTCTCCAATATTAATTCCTGGCGTTCTCAATAACATAAATATGCTCCTCCATTATGCACTATTCACCTCAAAATCAGGCAACTCCTCTTTTTTAGGATTGTGTTATAGAAAACGCCAATACCAAAAGATGATTGACCCAGCCTTTATGTAGACCTCATCATTGTGACATATTTACATTCTAAATCAATCATCTCCCAGGAAATATTTTAGCTTATGATCTTTAAGTCCTTTCTCAACAGCTCTGAATGTAATTATCTAAAGCACTTTAGCATAACATAACTGCAATTCTTGATTAACCTCCCTGGGTTTAGAATCCACTATATCAATCATGTAAAACTGAAAGTTAGAATGTAGAATTCTAAATTGATATGATGTTATGTGTCCCCTTAAGACATACCTCCAACCACCCATTCCCACAGCTCTCAAATGTTACGGAATTCTTTCACGCAATGTCCTAACTGTACTCCCAACATAATTTTTTACCACAATTACGTATCAAGATATAAACCAAATACTTAGTGTAATTCACAATTGTATATTCTTTACTCATTTTAACTAAATGTTCTTTTTTATCAATGACCAGTTTACAAACCATACATTAACCACATTTGAAAAAACATTTAATCACAGTATTTAACCAAGTTCTATACATTTTTATGCTCACAGGATAGCCTGGACACAATATATTCCTGATCAGCTTACCCGTTTGAAAGGTAATACTGGATCATTGAGCTATACGATCGTTAATTGATTCATCATGGGTTAGGATATGCCAATGTATATGCAAAATGAGTCCATCGATGTCTTTCCCATATCAAGTAATCATCCTAAATACATTTTTATCCATCCTATGATTATTTATATTGTCACATGGTGTAGCCTGATATTTCAGTTTCGCAGCCTTGCTACTAGCTGTTTTTACAGTCGTTTGATCATATCCTCTGACCGTATTCCATATCTTTGATATTCTCCATTAACTCCTTGTCCGCACTACAACGCCGCCTTGCTCTAGTCAAATGGGATTGCTTTAATTTGTGATTATGGATGCTAACTAAAAGCACGTAAAATAGCAATACAAGTTTTTTGTTTTTTTTTAAATAAATTCTGCTCTCCAATTTTTGATTCCGAGTTCTGCTATAGGTTTTAAGCAAATCACATATTTGCCTGGATCTTAACACACCATTTTGAAATGCTTGAGCCCCTGACCTGCTGGCTCTTGAACCACCCCATAAAGAGGTTTGTGTACAAGGGGCCAAATCTGAAACCCATTGCAGTCCCTTAAATCTGATGGTACATCATAGATACATCATTATGTAAAAAATATTATTTTCTAAAATGAGCTTGGTCATAACCAATAACATCTCTATATTTACCATAAAGTTAACTGGTCTCGTATTTAAAAAAATGCCTCAATGCATGTAATCCTCATTCATGAGTAATATTAGTGTAAAGCAAAACTACATCTAGTGTCACTAATATTATATTGTCCCTCTACGCTTTATCACTCATCAAATTCAATATATGTTTAGTGTCTTGAGTATGATATGGTAAGTTCTTAACTATAGACCTCAAGAACACATCTACATATGCAGACAGCCTCTCCATTGGTGACCCCACTCTTGATATTATTCTTCTACTAAGTGGGGACGGTTGTTCTTTATGTATTTTAGGTGGCGTATATAAACATGGATATCTTGGGTTATCAATTTTTTAATAAAAATACTCTCTCTTATTAAGTAAACCTTTATCGAACCAAATTTTAAGTTTCTGATGTATTGCTTTCATGAGTTTTGGAATAGAGTTGATGTCCAATTTGGTGTAACAAAATGTTTCTGAATGTTGTGTCAGAATTTCATCATCATAATCCTTCTAAATATTCACCACAATATTACCATCCTTATATGCTTCTCTAATCATCAGACCTTTATCTTGTTTCATGTCCTTTAGAGCCATACGTTCCTCCCTGGATATATTGTCATAGGCTGGAGTAAATATGACAATCTAACTAGGGAGGATTGGGCTGATGAATAGATCTCATATTATACTAAGTATGTGGTTAAGCTTTTGATATGTAATTGTGGCAAAATATATGTTAAGAGTACCATTAGGCCATTATGTGAAAGAATTTCAGATCATTCGAGAGCTGTGAAAATGGGTGATCTGAGATATCCCATGGTGGTACACATAACATTATGTCCGTCAAGAATTCAACATTCTAACTCTCAGTTTCACAGAATTGATATTGTGGGTTCTAACCCCAGGGGCAATTGATAATTGCAGGTACTTCATGCTAAATCATGCTGAAGCACTTTGGATAATGAAATTAAGTGCTGTTGAGAAAGAACTTAACAAAGTTCATGATCTACAATATTTATTCATGAAAAAAAATAGATAGCATGAACATGACCCCTGGGGGAATCTGAATGATTTACAAGTGGTTATGTGGAATTATACAAGTGAAGCAAACAACACGTATTTGAAGTGGAATACAAGTAATGATAAAGAACACTACATGACACAAACTACATAACATACCCTACATAGCAAACCCTCCATAACAAATCCATTACACACTTGTGTTATAGGATGTAATAGATCCTGAGGTGCAGGGATCTGCAGCAGCAAGGACCAGTCTGAACAGATATACAAACAAGATAGTAACAGCCATGTGAAAACATGGATGATAAGGTGCGGAGAGCTGCAACCGCAAGACCCAAATTGACATGTATACATATAAGAAACTAACAGTCAAGTGAAAACATGGATGATAACATTGCCTCAAATCAGGGTTCAGGGAGTAGAATTCTATAACTTTGGAAGTAGAGATTTGTTCATCAACAGCTTTTTAACTTCTCTTTTGAATGATGCAATAGAAGGGTTCAGTCTGATTGCAGGGGGAAATGAGTTCCAAATTAATTGTGCAATGCTTGAGAAGGCTCAGTTGTAGGTTTTCTTTTTGTGAAATTTCTGTGCTTTCAACAATAAAGTGCTGTTGCTTCTTGAGGATCTACAGTCACTAGAAAGCTTGAGGTCATCGGGAGGATGAAAGGCTTTATTTTCCTAAGGATGTTCATTTGTAACTTTGTACCTTTGTAACTGTGCTGATGTGCTCCTGCATATTCAGATTCGTGTCCAGCGTGCGTCCCAGTGATTTTGTGGAGTTTATAATGTGTGGGAGGCAGTTAAAAGCTGTTAGTTGCATCATCCAATCTTCAATGTTGCATGACAGATTGGGAAAGGAGATTAGGAGGAATTCCGTTGAGGACTTTGAATGTGAGGTGATTGCAGGTCAGCCAATTTTGAGTTTTTTGTGGAGTTGTGTTGAGAGACATGCTATCCTCAGGGGAGGAGATTTTCATGTACAGCTGAGTGTCATCAGCATCTATGTGATAGTGAATGTTTTAGAATTTCAGTAAGAAGTTTTATAAATAGGTTGAAGAGAGTGGGAGAGAGGGCAGACCCCTGTAGGATGCCTAACGTGACCAGTGTGGGATTGGATAGGGACTATTGACTTTGATCCTTTGAGTCCTGTTATGGAGAAATGAGGAAAACCATTTTAGGACGGACTCTGATAGCCTCATCCTATGTTCAGTAAATCTAGGAGCTCAGTGTGTTTGACTATGTCGAAAGCTGACAACAGGGCTAGGAGGATTAGAAGGCAGGATTCATTCTGATTCCGCATTTTTAGTGCATCATCAGCTACGTGTGTTAGTGGTGATTAAGTGCTGTGGCCCTGGCAGAAGCCTAATTGGAGTTGGTCTCTGTGTCGGAATTGGTTCATGTGGTTGCATATTTGGGCGTGGACACATTTCTCCAGGAGCTCTGCAAGAGTCGGGATGTTGGAGATTGGATGGAAGTAGATATGATCCACTGTGGGATTTTTTTTTTATGGGGCTTAAAGCAGTGAGGCATTTACTGTCTTGGTCCAAAATGGGAGGAGCGATGTTTTAATTTCACGGAAAAAAGTAGATGGAAGGGGGTCATGGAAGAGGGTCATTGAAGTGGTTTGATGGTTTTAATGCTGTTAGCATTTTAAGGATCAAACGTTTTGAAAGTGTTCCAAAAAGCAGTGTTTTTGGGTTGGTCTTTTGTAGACAAAGGGACACAGCTACCTGGGGGATGGGAGCTGATAAGAGGTAGTACCAGAAGTTGCTTCATGTTGTCCTTAATTCACTTTCAATCTTGTTTGTTTTTCCCGGGAAGAAAGAGGCAAATTCCTAACAGTTTGGCAGCAGATATTTCCTGGGAGAGGATTGATTTAGAATTTTAATGTGTCACAATGATGAAGTCTACATATAGGTTTGGGCCCAATCCTTTGTTTGGACTGGGGTTCTCTGTAATACAGTCCTAAAAAAGAGGAGTTGCCCTCTTTTGGAATTAATAGTGCATAATGGAGGAGTATATGCATGTTATTGAGAATGCTAGGAATAAAGTAGTGTTGATGCTGATATTGGTATGTTGGTATTTAATTGGCTAGTGTCTGTGGGTACTATTTCAAATGGCAGAACTATTACACTAAGGGCAATAATTAGTGATCAGGAGTTTTGTATTTATTCAGGTTGTTCCATAGAGTTAAGTAACTACCCAAGATGGCGCTCATGTCAAACTCCGCTTACACAGGTGCTTACGATATGAGTGAATGTTAGAAATGAGAAGTATTTTGCTAGGAAAAATTAATATGTGAGTAGGAATGGTTTGAATTGTGAGGTAAAAACACTAATACTGTAATTGCTAGAAGTCAATGAATTTTGAACTGGAGACAAACTCCAGGGCCTAGCATGGTGGTCCAATCTGGAAGAGTTTATCCAAGTCAATGAATGGGTATGAATCTTTGAATAGTCCTTTTTTTAATATCAGGTTAAAATGTAGAAAAATATCGGTGCCCATAGACAATGCCAGAAATACAGCTTTCGGTGAAGGTGGATGCTCCTGTAGAAGTTAATAATGATGGAACTTAGTGCAATGAATATTTATTTATGTAATGGAAAAGATTGGTTTCTGGGTATATTGACCAAATAGACCAAATATATTGCCCAAACTGAAACTGTTAACTTTGTTTCAGATGCTACAAGTATAACTTGATGTTTACCTAAATACTTTCATTTGGTTTCAATTGGAGTCTTTAGGGTATGCCTGTGATGTGCTTACTGATATTTTGGATATATTATAGTTTATTAAGATCACAAGAAATATGAAGTGTCATTTGGTTTCAGATATCATGGAAACAGACTATTTTTGTTATTTGGTGTAAGTCCGTTCAGTGGTTTAGGAGATATTTAAGAGCAAATAAATGTGTATATCTCTGGCTGTGACTATTTCACAATTCTTTCACAAATAATTCACAAAAATGTAATACGTGTACGAAAATAATCATTGCAATTGGCTGACTGCATCCTGACTGGGAAGTTTCATCTGCCATTTTATTTCACGTGACACGGTCCCTGGGAGTGAAAATTCAGATTGAAAGAGGCATAAGGGGTCAGGGTGAAGGTGCCATGGCCCCACAGTTTGATATAGGTGTGTTTTAAGGACAAATTATAGGTTTAATATAATTTTGCATCACAGCGCACAATATTTGAGAAAATTTGCAAATGTTTGTGAATTTTTGTTGATTATTCGCAAAATATTTGCGATTATCGAAAAGATTGAAAGAAAAACTACAGACTCATTCATACACTAATACATTCACTCATACATGCACCCGGAGGCTCAGACCCCCACTCACACACCCACTCAGACACTCATTCACCCACTCCGACCCACTCACAGATTCACATAACCACTTTCAGACCCACTCAGACACTCACGCACCCACTCACACATCCACTGAAAGAGACAGACCCTGTGGCCAACCTGCTCTGCGCACGGCCAAAGGCCATGCGTGGCTCGGGTTGGGTTGTTATAAGTGCTTGGCTGCAAGGCCAGGCCTTGCGACCAACCCCCGCCGTGCACGCAGGTTGGAAAAATGCGTAGTAATAAAAATTACTTTACGTTAAAAAACATAGGAATTCACTGAAAAAAACATAGGTTACAGGGATGTTATAGTTAGGTTTTGAATTTACTCGTACAAAACCATACAAATTCAGCAGTTATAGTTAGAGTTCTTTCAAGTAACTTTAACTCACACCCTAAGGTACTTGTGCCTTCGCCATGCACAGTTAATTACTTCACCTATTATGTCACTGATGAGATCTTGTATGGCATCTTTGAAATCACTGCAACGTTTGCAATAACATTATTGATAAGAAAACTGTGCTTGGAAAGGGTGCAGGTTATAGTTACACTAGGGCGGGAGTTATAGTTACTGTTGTGCGAATGCATTTGTGAACTGAGCCTTAGGCTGCATGTTTTGAGTTTTCTTAATGCCTTTTGATCTTTCTCGAGAGTATGTTGCTTTAACATGCCTTTAACAATGTTGTGGTTGTTATGTTTGTTGAAACATCCATCAAGCTGGGCTCAATGTTATATTGTATCTAACCACTAAATGTATGACACATCAGAATGTTTAATTTTTAACCATAAGAAGATCACCTTTGCATAAGCTAGATCTGCCAAAGTGGTGAACAAAACCATGCCTAATTCCAATCTCAAAAGAGCTTGTGGGATAGAACTGGGCATTTCTGCCACTTTGAGAAGTAGATAACATGGGATAGTGGGCAATCATTCAAATTGCTATTTGTGTTCACAGCCACTCAATAGACATATCAATAGAAAAGGGAGTCATTCTACAACCGGTCCCAATATACAAACAACATGGGAACATTTGCCTTCCAGTACTATAGATCACCCTTTTACCGGCACTGACGAGAGGTCATGAAGTAAATATTATATCCTTTGTGTTCAAGTGTTTATTGAGTATGTTATTTGTTGACAAAATAAGGTTTGGGGTTCCACTGAACACATCCCTGTAACATCTCATGTAATTGATTGTTGCTTGCAGCACATCATTCTCAGATATTGCTCAGTGTGTTATGTAATGGTTTCAGTACAACTGTTTTTTCATTGAGTTGCCACATTCTCTAAATTCTTAGTGGCAGAGGGTCTAGAAAACCGACCTCAGTGTTTCTAGAAAATAGTAGGGCTCTTGCATTTTTCACTTCAGTTCATCATCATGACAAGCTTTATTCGGTCAAATAACCATCAAAGCATCACAAAACAGTTTGAATTCAAGGTTTAAAATTTTAAAAAACCTATACAAATATAAAACTAATAAATACGTACAATCTTAAACTTCTCAAATCTCAGTGCTTATCCATCTAATATTACATCATAAAAGATATTTAAAAACAATTTCGTGTGTGCCAAGCTTCCACTAAAAATCTACTAACTGCAAGAATTAAGTAATTTGAACTGTCACTTTTTGAAACCCTTATTGCTATACAGCATTGCTTCAAGCCCATTTTTCGACAGATTCTACGAATCCATTTTGTCCGAGGTGAGGGATAGGCAGGGCAAAAAAACATAAAATGTTCAACAGTTTCTGGGCTACCACAACATGCTGGACATAACTCAGAGAAAGAAGTTGATCCCCAGCTATTTGTTAAGGACATCAGCGGTAAGCTCCCAAAACGGAAATGGGCGTACAGACCTTTTCCTAATGAATCAGTTATTATATCTAAATATGGTTCATACTGTGGGTACCACTTAAAATCAAAAAATAGATTAGTTAATCGACCGTGTGATTTACAACAGATGGAATTGTTCATAACATGGGATCAATATGCTGTTTTCAAGATAGTTTTATGGGATTTTTCCAACTTTTGTGGGTCGTCCCAAAAACTTTCCAGACCCAAAGTGCGAAACCAATTAGATGCATGTCTAAGCCAAGGGATAGTAGCCACATTCTGTCTCTTTAATAAGTCAAGAAGGCAGACCCTATATATTTTGAGTTTTAGAACAGTCCAAATCCTTAACCAATAAAGCAAGGGTCTTAAGGCTATCAAATCAGCTACACGATTAAACCCTAAGTCCAGAAACATTGGGATCAAGGGTGTACTGCAAGGGCATGCAATTAGGGCCCTGGCAAAATTGTTATCACCCACAGTTAATCTTTTGCTGTTAGAGAACCCTAATATCTCAGCACCATAAGCGGCCACTCCCTGCGCCCTTGCCAAATAAATCTTAATAGCTGGGGTTACAGCTTTTGACACCGTACTTTTGTAAAAACGCAGGATAGCGGCCGCTCTATGCTGAAGAAGCCCCACACTTTTACTGATTTGATCCTCCCAATGTACTTTACTTGATAACCTCACACCCAGGTAGTCTATTGAACTAACCTTACTTAGCAAAGAGCCATCCAAATGAATGGTGCATCTCCTGCAAAATCCGGAATTAAATACCATCAATTTGGTTTTACTGATATTCAACTCCAACCCATAGTCTGTACAGAATGATTTAAATCTATCAACAAGGGTTTGAAGACCCATTGTTGTCTTGAAGGTGAGAAGAGAATCATCAGCAAAAAGAAGGATAGGGATTTTCTGTGCATTCAATGACAGAGCATCATTCTGGCAAGAAGTCAAAACCTGTACCATCTCATTAATAAATAAAGTGAATAAGATCGGAGCCAGAACACAACCCTGACAAACTCCCCTCCGAATAGGAATATTTTTAGTCAACTCGCCATGCTTACCCCATTGCACTTGCACATATGTATTTTCATGCAACCGCTGCAACAGATGAATTATATTAGTAGGGGTTCCCAATCTATGTAGTACTTCCCACAGTTTTTCTCTTGGGACCAGATCAAAAGCAGATCGTAGATCCACAAAAACAACAAATAAATGTTGCTTGGTGAGGACTACATATTTCCAATATAAGAGGACCAACCTACAAACCTGATCTATCGTACTGGTTTTTGGGCAAAAACCCGTCTGTAATGAGGAAAGGACCTGATGCTCTTGAACCCAAATTGTTAGCCTCTCTACTAGTTGTTTAGCAAAAAATGTTTGTAGATTATCAATAAGGCTAATAGGTCTATAATTAGTTGGAAGATTTACATTATCTTTTTTATAAATAGGGATAATTTCAGCCCCCTTCAAAGTGCTCAGGATTACACCACCTGCAGCAATTTTTTTGAGATCAGATTTATATACCAGGACCATATAATTGGCTCTGATTTATAAAGAAATCCCGGAAGCTTGTCCAGACCAGGAGCTTTACCTGATTTTAAGGAGTTGATTGTGGTAGTAGTTTCCTCTATGGAAAAGATGATACAGTCCCCAAAAGTGTGAATATCTGCCCCTAATAGATCAAGGCTAGTGTTCAAACTAGCCATCGACGGGAAGCAGGATCACAGATTTGGGGATTACAAGGTAAGGTATTGTAGGGGATAGCATAGAGTTGAGTGAAATGATCCACCCAACTCTCAGGTTGTACATGGTTCCTAATATTACTCCTGCCCCCTCTTTGCCTTTTGGGCAATAGTTCCCAGAACAACATATTATTATTAGATTTTGAAGCGTCAAGCAATTCCCCCCGTTTAGAGTCTTCCCATGATCTTTTTGCTTGCAATATGATCTCCTTCTGTGCACATCTAGCAAGTTGGATCTCCCGTAGGGAACCAGTCATGATAGCATTTTTTAGTGCAAACTTAGCCCTTCACTTTTTTTTTCCAGACCTCTTTATCGCTGAACTGTCCAAAAGTTAACTATCTGTCACCTCAGGTAATATCTAAATTATTCAGACTTAGTTCCTTTAGATGCAGAGAGGAGAGAAGAAGCTGGTTGGTGTTTACATCACCTCTATGCTTAGAATGGAAGATCAATTTGCAATTCTACCCCAGGTCTTCTATTAGAATCAGACACAGGTTTGGCAAGATGGAGTGCTCTTTGCAGCCAGTTCTTAAACAACAGTGTGTGGTCTCTGAAGGACACATTATGCACATACATTATTTAAATGTTCTTGCAGGCTCCTTTACACTCCAAACATTTACCATAAATGTAATTGTTGTTCAGCTCTTCTTAGAATGGATAAGCTTTCTTCAGTGAGATATGCTAATCATCTGTGGGGCACTAGTTTCAAAATTCTATCTAATCTAGCAAGATAATTTTGGGAATTCTGTCTATAGCACTACCTTTCGGTAACAGCAGAAATACTTCTGGGTCCCCTGAACTCGGTAGCAAATTGGTATTCTGACCAACTCAGAGAACTCTCTGAGTGGCATCTTCAGGCTTCCATTTTGCAACTCCGTAAGACAATTTTGGGCCAATTCTCAATAGAACGGTTTGATTCCAGATTGAATGCCAAGCTTTGCTAGGTTTACTGTTAGATACCAGATTCTCTGGCACTAGCGACAAATGTAATCCTTCATCCTTAAAATCATGGTCTTCGCAACTCCTTTCCCCCATTTCTAATGATCTTGCATTGTCTATTTAAAGTAAGAAGGGAATTGGTTTAGTTGGTGATAGTAAATCCTTGCAGCAATCTGAAAACTGGGGACCTGTTCTCCTTCAGATGTCAATGGATATCTCAGTTCTTCTGCCAAAATGTCCTCAACTGCTACCAGACCCGTTTGGTAATTTTCATGATATGGTGCTTTCAGGCAATCTACAATTAATGGTATCAACCTTTTTGGTGCTTCCTGGACAATCTCAAGCATTTTGTTAGAAAGTTTCAGATTAATCAATAGCCTTCGGGACAAACAGGGTACACAAATCAGTTTGGACAACTTGGGTTCTATGGTGTGTGGAATTAAATACAGATCCCATTTCTTCCGAAGTTTCTGCAATGGCAATTTGTTTGAGTCATTTGGCATCTTCAGGAAAATCAAATAGTCAATGCACATAGATCTGCCAATTCCTTACAACATTAATACATAGCAAGACCTGTTGATGAATTTCTCCTTCTTTGTAAACTCCTTTGTGGCATTAGGATAAGTGTCCCTCTCCATAAATATATTTACTTATAGTATGGTATGATATGGTAATTTAGTTTGATTTTAATTATTTGATAGATTTATAATTCTTCTTTACTGTTGGAAGCATTATCTGCAAAATTGACAATGTTGTTTCTTTTAAGAGAATATCAGATTAAAAAACCTGGGATTTGTCAGTGAGGCAATTCATTCCTCCTGGGGTATTCTTATAAATGTCCAGGAGAACAAAGACTTTTATAGAAGAAAGAGGGACTGGGCGTAATGAAGACCTAGCACATAAACACCCACATCTATAATGATTAAGAAAACAATGTGCTGTCCCTAAGCAGAATTAACCTAACCTAACCTATCTCGGGCTGGATGGGATACAGAAAGTATCGGAGCATGAGCCCTTACCCACCCCTAAGGGTGGCATCCTTCATCATTGGGGTAGCTCCTCATTGGGCAGACACTGCAGTGCCCTACAGGACCCTGAAAAGGGGCTCTTTGCTGGATACTTTTTCTCCAACTTGCTGTGTGGGACTGAGGATCCTCAGGGACACCCAGCAATGACTATTAATGTAGATTGGTCAAATTAAACAATATTAAAATTAACTAGGGATCCCTTAAAACTATCTTATTCATAGGGTCCTTTTAAGGTTAAAAATGAAAGAGGCGGGAATATAAAGAGAAAGAACGTACCCATGTATTCCCCTAGGAGAGCAACATTTTCCTTGCCTATGACCTCACAAAATGTCAATTCCTCAGGACCAAATGACCTTTTCTACAGTTAGGGGTGCCCTATTTTGTACCTATATGGTGACCCCAATGATTATATCACCATTATTAGTGAGCAAACAGATATGATTTTATACTTATGCACAAAAATGCACACATTTTCAGCAAGTTAAGTTGAAGTGTGCTGATAATAATTATGAACTTGTATTTTATTGACTCATTTCATGCCAGAACCTATAGAATCAACCACATTGTATAGGTGTAAAATCATACCTCTATGCTCAGTAATACTGGTAATATTCATTAGGGGGTCACTATATCAATACCAAATAGGGTCCCTCAAACTGTAGGTTAGGTGATTTGGTCCTGAGGAATTGCCATGGATCTTTTGAGATGCACCAGGCAAGAAACATGTTGACTTCTTAAGGGAACACAGGGGTGCATTAATGCCCTTCATATTCTCATCTCTTTCATTTTTAACCTTGATGGGGACCCTTTAAATAAAGTAGTTTCAAGGTAACCCTAGTTAATTTTAATGTTGATTGATTTGACCAATCTACATTTCTGGTCATTACTGAGTGTCCAGGGGGATTCCCAATTCCACATGGCAAATTTGAGAAAATATGTTGCCCAAAGACTCCCATTAAGCACTCAAGCACCGGCCCAACGGGGAACTAGCTCAATTATGAAGCATGCCACCCCTAGGGGTGGGCAAGGGCTATTTTCTATATCCCATCTGGCCTGAGATAGAACAAAGACTTTTACCTGAATAGTAGAGTATCCTGCTTTTACTGATCATTCAAATATTTCAGTTGCACAGTGTTTGAAAAATTACGAATCTCATACTGCTTCTCTCAGAACATCTTCTTGCCAACTTCTCATTTCTCCTATATAATCCTAATCTCCACTTTCTGCAGCCACTTTGGCTATGTGAATTAAAAAGATAATGTCCCAAGCGTGTGTCACCATTTCTGGATTTGGTGATCTTTCCTTCAAAGGGACTATGGCTTGAAAAGCTTATTGGGTGTTGATCAGATTAGAAGACATTCTAATAGCAGATGATTGGTCTTTGGTCTCCACTTTCAAAATACATTATTTTTAGCCCATTTCACATGCTTCACTGTCTGTTGGAAATTACCTTTAAAGCATAATATGAGCATCTGATCTTGACATAAAAGGGGTCATTACGACTTCGGCGGATGAAAAAGGCTGTCCTCCGAAGTCCTGACGGTCAGGTTGCTGCCAGTGCGGTCACCTTCCTGCAGGTCCCATTAAGAGTTTCCCACTGGGTCAGCTGGTGGAAACTGTGTTTTCACCCGTTAGTCCAGCGGGAAATGACCAACAACATTGACACCAGCTCATAATAGAACCAATGGCAATGCTGTAGTGCGTAGGGTACACCAGTGCCCATCGCGATGTTCGACAGTGAACGTCATGATGGGGCTGGCCAGGTGGGCGCCTGCACTGCCTATGTCTCCGCCAGCAGTTACAGCAGCTATCGCCATGTAACTGCTGGCGGAGAAGGGGGTCGTAATCCCCAGGATGGCGCTGCTTGCAGCGCTGCCCTGGCAGATTAGGACCACCAGCACCGCCAGCCCCTTTTATGGAGGAAAACTGGCAGTGCTGGCAGTCTGACTATGGTGCTACTGCGACGGTTATAATGTGGCGGTCGGACCACTACCGCGACCCTGGCGGTCTTAAGACGAGGGTCATAATGAGGCCCAAAATGTGCATTTTGTCAGTGTTAATGAGAGAAAGTCCTAATTTTACTAGCATCACAGAGGCAAATAATGTCCCTCCACTAATATGTGATTTTGAAACAATTACAATTTTGTATTTAAAATGTATTTTCCCTCCCTTTCTGATGGTGGATATTATTATTATTGGGCTTCTCTCTACAGTGCCACATGTCTCTGAATTTCATCAAGAAAGAGGAAGTGCTGGTTGTCAAGGGGGACTATATGTATATATTACTGATTATACTCTTCAGGGTTTGCATTAGTATTTCTTTGACTAGGTTTTCCTGGGAGGATGTATGCCAAGGTTTACTGTACAATTTTTCCTGTTGTCACTAAGTGGCTGCTGTGCAAAAATAAACATCTATTCTCCTCTTTGTCTTTAATAAAATAAGGACTTTCCTTTATTAACACTTGGAAAATCCACTTTTTTGCTATGCCTCAGTTTCCCAATACTTTGCACAAATGCCCAATGGAGGAACCCGTGGAGAGCAGACGCAGTCTAGTCTCTCCAAGGAAGCTTTTGGGAGGGGAGGGGAAGTGGCGTCAAGGGGACAGGATTGGGCTAGGGTGCCTGGGGGTGGGAATAGGACAAGGGTTTAAATAGGGTGAGGTGGGAGGGACCAGCCTCTTCCGTGCCAGCCCATCGCGCGAGCGGAAGAATGGCCGGTCCCAGTAGGTAGGCGGGGGAGGGTGTGTGTATTTGATAAGCGACATGGCTCAGAGCCACGATGCTGCTGCGGTGCGGGAAGCGCTTCGCCTACTCGGTGAAGCCAGCCGTGCTGATTTACTCATGCCTGGTGTGTTAGACGAGGCCTGGGTCAGCATGATGCTCCCTATGCGCGTGGCCTCCAGCGGTGTGGTGGCTGCTATGGCAGCCTGCGGTTTGCCCGATCGGGCCAAAAGAAAGAAACCAGTGGGTGTGGGGGATGCAGCGTGTCCACCCTGCCAGACTCCAAATCGGGCCCTTTCCTGTTGGGACCTGATAGGCCTGTTGGGCTTGGCAATGCGGGCAAGTATGTGGTCCTCAAGGGGGACACGAGGGCATGGTGGTTGGACCGTGTAACCAGAGCAGCTTCTCCTCTAGACCTCTCTGCGGGTAGGAAGCGGGCCAGGACTGCAGGCTTGGCAGGGGCCCCTGGGAAAAAATAGGCCAAAGGGGTGGGCAGACAGGGCCTGGGGTAGGACAGGGTAGGGCACTGGAGGCTGGGGCTGGGATGGGCGGCGAGGAGCTGAAGGGGACACTGAGGGCCGCCCGGGCCATTTTAGGGAGGCACCTTCTAGTGTGGCAGCAGAGCAGTACTAGGCACAGGACTTGTCCACAGTGAACATCGAGGCCCAGATTAGGGAACAGAGGAAGGTTGTCGCGGAGATGGAGGAGAGGTGGGCCCAGCTATGCAGGGACAGGGAAGACGCCCTAGAGAGAGAGCGACGGCCCAAGACGAAGGCGGGCAAAGAGAGGTCAGGGGGCATGGTGGGACCTGGAACAGGCAGGGTAGTTGGTTATGGGTTACACAGGAGCGGGAGAGTAGCCAGGAGGATTGTGCAGCCGCGGGGTCCAGCCGCTTGGTGGGCACGAGTGGCGCACACGGCCATAAGAGGCATGGAGAGTCCAAGCCAGTAAAAGAGACTGGCAGAAAGAAGTTGACGCCAATGGGGCACAATACGGCCTCGGGACATTAGTCTGAAGCAATAGAGGGGCCTTCGGCGGCCTTCTCTACACCGCAGGAACGTATTGGTCACAAGTATGGCGGATGCCTTGGGGGACGAGCTCAGGATGAGTGGAGTGATGCGATGGATGTGATAGGTGATGAGGAAGAGTGTGATATGGAAGAAGAGGTGGTGGTGGAACTTGATTATGAGGATGAGTCAGACAAATGGGAAGACAAGGCGATACGTGAAAGCAAGGTGATAGGTGAACAAGAGAGGGGGAAAGGGTGCAAGAGCGGTGCAACCCCCACTTCCATTTCTGTCTTACAGGAACATGCGGACAGTGGGATGGCACAGGCAGTGGCACACAGTGAGGAGTGTGGTCGCCAGGTTCTGACAGCAGCAAAGGGAATGGTTCCCTGGGTTCAAGGTAAGGGAGAATGGTGGTCTGTTTGGGGCGAGGGTCAGGTTACCGCTGTGACTAAAGCACACAAGTCCATAGGAGTACGTGATCAATCCATACATGACATACCTTGCGCTGGTGTGGCACAGGTTGGGTGAGCTTTCTGGAGGGTAAGTGGCGTCAAGGGGACAGGACTGGGCTAGGGTGCGTGGGGGTGAGAATAGGACAAGGGTTTAAATAGGGTGAGGTGGGAGGGGCTGGCCTCTTCCGTGCCAGCCCATCGCACGGTCGGAAGATTGGCCACCCACCTACCCTACATGTGGGAAAGGTTTCAGGATGGGAGTGCTGTGTGGATTGTGTGGGTGTTGGGTGAATGCCAGTTAGGGAAGGTTGCTCACAGGGGTTGTGTGGCAGTAGATGGGAGAGGGTGGAGAGTCAGCTGCGGGCCTGGCTACCCTTCCAGGAGGGAGAAAGAAGCAGGTGAAGGATGATAGCGTGGGGGATGCCCGAAGCAGGCAGGGGATGAAAGGAAAAGGGAATGTGTGGGTGAATTGAAGTGGAAGATGGGTGAACGGAGGCAAATTGAGGGAATGAGTGAAAAGGAGGACAGGGGAACTTTCAATGGGGTTGGATTTTAAAAGTTAGTTTGAAGTTGAATATGTACAATGTTGTGTATAAGAGGCAATCCTGTCCTAAATAAATGGCCTTTCTCCAAACCTAAAAACTGTGTCCGGAAGACCCAGCAGCTGATTGTTTTGAGGCATGTGACTACAACTTCACCTTTTCTGTAGTCGGAGGTTGTTTTT
The DNA here is from genome assembly GCF_031143425.1 of Pleurodeles waltl. Lineage (NCBI taxonomy): Eukaryota > Metazoa > Chordata > Amphibia > Caudata > Salamandridae > Pleurodeles > Pleurodeles waltl. Next base: position 793,010,138 of record NC_090436.1, on the reverse strand, counting down.
TTCCCACAGATAATTTATGACAACTGCTGAGGGAGTCCAAAGGGAATAAAAAAGCAGAAATGCATACAAAAAACTTTGCTTCAGTATTTTTAATTACTTCCTTTTACCTAGTGGAACTCTTTTCGATTAAATCACACTTGCAGAGCTAGCGCTGAAATGATAACAATAATATTGCTTTTTCTGTGCACCTCATTCTCTGTTGCTAGGCACAGGATTTGAGACAATGACAGCCGATCGTACCTGCAATCCAGGCCATTGTCGGCAGAATGAAAAAACGAAATATGCTCGTAACCTAGATAATGTGTGCTAAAAACATAGCTTTACTCTAGTATGAGAGTTTTAGAGCGAGGCGATGCCGTGGAAAAGGAGATCAGAAAGCCGGTGCAGCCCGCAGTAACTACCCAGGGATATCATTTCCGCCACGCAAAAATGCTATCATATGGCGAAACACAAAGAAAACTGACAATTTCAATATTGTATGTTGAAAAAAATCAATTTTTAAAGAAACTTCCTTAGCTACTTCCGCCTGATTACAGTTTTTGAAGATTTGACAGTTTTTTTCCCAGTCTAGCAATGAGAGGTTAGTTCTCATATGATCAGATACTGAAATTGCGCACTTTTATTGCTGCTACATGTATAAAACATACGGGGTTCATAATGGTCTTTATCCTGGGCTGTGATTCTAATTGACAGTATTGTTCAAGGCACGAACTCTTCGTGTTGGCCAAGCTACGAGAGAATTATTCTCATACTTTAATTAAAATCTAGCTTCCTTACTTTCTTAATTTGTTTTCCAAACCCAGCAACAACAAAAAAACCTAGAGAGCAGTTTGGTAGCAAAGGCTAGCAATCACTATGCCATCGGGGTCACTTGTCCAATTTGTAAAATGGCAAACAAACACGTTACCTTATGACCACTCCTGAGCACTTTATACGCAGGCTCAATGTGCCTTGTAAGCTGATATTACAGGCAAGATCGGGATCTAATTTATGTGGGACTAGTATGGCTAATGCAAAATATGTGATGACATCAAGTCAATTACAGGGTGATAAGTGGGACCAGTGCTGCTATTCTTGAGTGTAGGAGTTAATAGCTAGAGTGGTGAGGTATATACACTGTATGCCATGGGTCACTGCACCTCAGTATGCTAGTTCTCAGTTGAATGCATGTTTAAATAGTTACTTTTTGCGGGCCTTAATGACGAATAGGTAGTCTTTGAACTCAGAGTTGAACTGTGCATTACATTGTCTAGTGTCTTGTGCTCATGTGGATCTATCCATAGGTTTTTTTGCTGCTGGAACTTCTGCTTACAAACTTTTCACGTGCAGTTTGGTGGTCGATGCTGAATAGCGGCAGGTGCTCCCAGAAATATTCTGGGCCTTGAATCAAAAAAGACTTATCTATGACATTAGTAGTAAATACTTGAATTGACCAGAAGCCAGTAGAGTGGGCAGGTTTTTGTAGACATGTTTTTTCACATTGATAGACAGTACGTTGGCCTGGTTTCAGACTAATTGCAATTTGTCAATGTGTTGAAGTGTGTTTTCTGGTTTAGGCCTCAATGCCATCTTGTTCAAATTGAATGCTCTGTCATGATGTTCGTTATTTGTCTATATTTCTTTCTTGACACTACATGTAGCATATTGTGGATTGTTTATTTCTGAATGACACTGTTCTCAAAGAGTCCGCTAGAGGAAACTCTTTTGCTACAGTATCCAATGTCCTCCTTCCCTGCACACTGTACTGCAGTCATTCACAATAGTGTTCTATCATTTATGTGACTAGTTTGTTCTAACTCTTCTGGATGATATTAGGTCAGAAGTGGGAGTCATTATTCATGTAGTGAGTTAGTGCTAAGATGATAAGGTTATATGAAATTTTTAAATGTGATTTATTGGAACAGTGATTGTACTGCGCTGACTTTGCCATTCTGGTAATTTTTATGCAAGTAAACTGTGTTTTAAACCCTTGAAGTTGGAATGGGGGTGGAGCCAGAGAACATTTTGAAACCTTTTCTGAGCTTCTAGGGATGCTGTCCAATTTCTTACTGGTTTTGCTGCACACCTGAGACTTAGCATTTCTCTGATTTTTGCACGTGAATATATTATTCCGTATTTGATGGCCTACATGGCAAACAACTTCTCTGTAATTTAATTAATTTACTGCTGCATCTCAATTTTAATATTTCTGTGTAGTACGTTTAACTTTTACCTAAAACTTCATGGTTTTCTAACTTCTCTCTCCAACTACCTCGTTGAAACAGCCCTTATTGGCTGCATTTTGATATGACGTGTTGAATCTTGTCTCTAGGGACACTGTGCCTTATTGACTTTGAGGTTAACACCACAAACAGGACACACAATTTCTGGGTGTGCCTCTGTAATGCAGATTTCACAGAGGCCATGCACGCCCACACTGCCAATAATACGATGATGAAGTTGATACAGGCTATGTGCACATTTGGGACTATTATACTATTATGTGATGATGCAGGAAACTATGTCAGACTAATGGGGCTATTTATCGTGAGTCAGGTATAGAGGTTACTAAACTCATTGTACATTTGCCCAATTTAGAGGTGGGTGAACCGCAAGGTTTCAGAAGGCAGAGCCTCAGCTGGCTCCACCATCAGAAACCCTTGATTTGGTGGGCCGTCTGCCACAGGGCCACCAGGTCACGGACCACAGTAATAGTAATTCACCCTGTCTAGGGTTTAGTGACCGCCACTAGGTTTCCTTCCCTAGCTGCTGTACAAGGCATGGTGAACTTAGGCAGCAAAACCCATTAATGGCCCCCAAGTGCAGTAAGAAATCTCCCTGCGGGCCAGGACCATTGTTAATTTACCATGAATAAACTCCCGCATTGGGAGTGTATCTGTGTTACACAAACAGAAATGCTGAGCAGGGACAAAAGTAAATGGCATCGGTTTGGCATTTCATAAACCCTATATTGGAACAGCCATGAATGCAGGAATCTTGAACTAGGGCTGGAGATCTTATGCCAGGGGACTGGAGGACCACCTCTCCTGCTCTAAAGGAGGGTCAATACCTGTTGGTCGCTGAGGTCAAATGGAGTTGATTTTTGAGGGAGATGCTAGTCGATAAAATTAGCTACTAGCACCATTTATTCTGCCCACTGCTGAGGTGGCACTGATGTGTACAAATTAGATTTGTTCCCTAACTCCAAATTGGCAAGAAATATGTTTATAGCCCAGGGACTTCATTTAAAAAATATAGTAAGTTTCCTTTCATTAACCAGAATGGAAGGAAAAGCATTATAACTCTGATGTATCAGAAACCCCCAATTTTGGAAATATGGTGTGAGGCAGCAACCCTATGATGAGTAAATAAAAATCATTATCTATCTTCTACGCTCCAATTCCTTGCAGATCTCATTGAAATGAAACCAGTGCTCATCAATGTGTTTAGAGCAGGATGTTTTAAATTCCCATGTCCATCGGGTGAAGATCCTGCTCTCCATGTAAAGTGGTCTTTAAATCTACTGGCTCAATGTTCTTTACCATGCATTCCTTTGCTCTCGTTTTGTTAAAAAATGCCCTTCGTGGAGAACATTCAACCCTCCTTTGAGAGTGCAGTTCGCTATCTAATCTTCAGGAAACTGCTCAAAACTGACTGTTTAAATAATCACGTGACTGAGAACCAGAAACATGACAGGTAATGATGGATTAACAGACTCGGGTTCTGTGCGATCAATACTTCAAAATATGTGCCTTGTTATCAGTTTCTATTAAACCCTGTACTATTAACAATTACCTATTTGAACATTTATACAACCCCATTAGACTAATTGCTGCCAGCGGGTTGGTAGTAAAATGTCTACCCTTACCACACTAACCAAACAAGCAGAATGTGCCACTAATCCATCGTGGAGAGTTTGCTAATGTGGTAACAACCTCATTACTCTATCAATTGAATGTGATAAATTAGCACATTTTTGCATTTATTGGGCACTGAAAATGAGAGCTTTAATAGCTTCAAAAATGTCTTAGGAATGGCCCTCTAAAGTTGCCAGTGTACTGCTCTTTAATTCCAGTCAGATGTTGATTTCTATGAGGAGCTCAACGTCTTCTACAATGATCCATTTGCGCTGCATTTTCATTTAATTTCTCATCAGGATTCCTCAAACCCGGTCTGATGTGATTCTTAAACCCTATAACCTTTTGATCGTTTGGCCACTGGTACCTGTGCAATGTTCTTTGAAATTTTGAATGGACCGTTTATCAGTAGAATTCCTTGCTCCTTTGGTCTCACTGGTGTGAAAAAATAAACTCTGTTCTCAAGGCTAGTGATAATTAGAAGGTGGTTCCCATGTGCTTCCTCTTTCAGTATCGGTCACCACTGCCTTATAGTGACTTAGGCTGCACAAACCAGGTTGCACAGAACAGGTTTGACTTTTTAGTCAAGATTTGACTATGAAAAAGAAGACAAAGTAATTGACAGTGAGAAGGTCTACAGCATCATGTGTGCCACAGTGTGTGTTGTGCATTGTCCAAAAGCATCTAGCTCCAAATCATTGCCTGGCTGATAGAGGGTCACATGAATGAACTTTAACAGGAGGACTTGCCCAGAGAGGTTATCTCGGTGGCCAGTGAATCTGACATTGGCATTGCTTGTTGGAAGCCAGAGTAAGTTTACCCTGGTGTATATTTGCATTGTTGGAATGATCTTATGGGGCAAAACTAAGATGACCAGCATTTTATGCTTTCCTAATTGCACAGGGTGCGGGAGAGGGCTGTGCGCACCTTGAGGTCTTAAATTCATCCCTGATCAATGCAGAAGACATTATCGAGCTCCGATTCAACATGCCTCATTAGGGGCCTAGCAGCAAATAGCAGACAGGGTTCTAATGACAAATCCAAAACGTGCATGATTGAAGATTGAAATGCATATTAACAATTGTGTGACCCACTCCAGAACAGCCTCGAACCATCCACCTAATTGTGTTGCTTGATGATGCCGCAGTGTGATTTCCTGTTCGTGATATTCTCTGGAGCATACGGCTGGTATTATCAGTCACCAGCATATAACCTATCTTCTTAGTGACTGAGTAACCTCCTCTACTTTCTTCTATCACCCTCTCCTTTCAACCCTTTCCCTTGCTTTCCCCATTTATACCCAGCCTCTATTCCTCCCTACCCAATCCAAACTCCGCAAAGAGCAAACACAGAGGCAGGCCCAAGGCAAGCTTTGTGCTTCAACAAATGTGAGCCGGTGGCCTCTTCCCTGCAAACAGTGAAGAGCACTCTGGGCCCCTAGGACCTCTGGGCCCTGGTGCCACTGCACCGGCTCCACCACTGATAGCTACGCCCCTGACACAAAGATACACAGAGTGGGGGTTCCGTTTTGCCCACGCATAAACTACCCAGCATGGGCAAGTGGCATTGACACAGCAGGCCTGAGCCATGCCACCTCCTGGTATGTTGCACGTGCCACCACTGCAATCTTAAAATAGCTGGCTCGCGGATGATATATATCCTCACGCTCTTGTGTAACACAAATAGGATGAGTGGCGGCGACGGAGCTTCAGGTGCCCTAGTCTGTCCCGAAGCCATGTTCCTGCACCTCACCCAGAAATGAACAGGTCCCAATTAAACATGGAGGAAAGCATGGAGAGGGGGCCACCGTCTGCGCAATTATGTGCTAGTTGGCTTTACACAATGTATATTGGTGGCCCAACAGGCTTTGCTGCTCATACAGTACATTATCCCTCATAGCGGACAACAGTGGAAAAATAGCCCTTGTAAACGTACCACGTCATGTATTTTCCAAGACGAAATGATGTGTAAACTATTGAAAAGCTGGCATGACCTCCTTCTCGTTGAACGCAGAACAATGACTTTTTCAGTTTGGCAAACGTCTTATTTAATCTGTTCTGCACACAGATTCTCTGAGGTAATGCTCCTGAAAGACAGAAAAGGGGAGACCAAGACGGCGAGGTGAGGCCATTCCCGTTTGACTCTCAGCTGGCGACGAAAGTAGCCATGGCAGCAGGAGGAAAACTGCCGTCGTTTCCTATTAAACGCTGTTGGCAATGTCTGTTGTGATAAAAATCTAATTATCAACACTCGGCAAACAAAAACATGCCAACTGGCGCGAGCACGCTGACGCGCACTTTAGTGAAACGAAATCAGGTGTTTGAACACAAAACTATATAAGTGTGAGCTATGCTGCAGTCGAAACGCGAAACCAAAACATGCAACAATGCCAAATTAACAGTCCTGGGGGAAAAGTGATCCCAGTGCGCCTTTTATGACGTGACAAGCAAATGTTTAAAGACCTAAAGATATGACGCTGGTGGTCTGGGGGCAAGCTTTCATTACTAATTGCATGGCAGACGTATTTTGAGTAAATTGCTGGGTGTCATGGGCCCTATAAGTTAGCAAACTTGTGCTTGCAGAATTTTGGAGCCTGTTGGTCCGTTGGCTATGCTTGGAATGCTCAGATCTGGAGATACTATTGCAGGCAACCGCTTGTGTTACAAGTGCCAAAAACATATGTGTGAGAGTCGCACATAACGGTGCATAGCCGAGAAGAAACTTTTCCAGAACAAATAAACTGTAGCGTTTTGTTGGGTCAAATCAAACTTGGTGATCCAAACCAGAACAGTTTCAGTGAAAATATTATGTTTGGCACTGTCGTGAGTTGAGTGATAACAAAGACACTTCAGCAGTGCGGGATTTGCTGGGGTGAGTGATACAGATAGTTCATCCAAAGGCAGCTCGATTACTGATGCCGACGAACAAGATACCAGACATAGCCAATTCTCCCCTGAGAGCATTTTCGTTGTGCATTGAGGAACATAATTTACGGTCTTTTACCATCAATATAATGCAGAATATTGTTTTATCCCAGCTATTTTTCCATCTTAGTTTTTAATTCTTTGAGAGAGAAATTGAGGTTGTGGCACACATTACTGAAGTTTGCAGAATGTAGAAATTACATGTATGCTTTGATGATTATAATCGCTTCTACCTTTTAGAATGATTTAACTACAAATAACTAGGAGGCAGGCAACTGACAGCAGTTAAAGCCTGATGCCGTGTGAGTAAGAAATCTAGCATCTCCTATAGTCCAAATCTCACCCATCACAGACAAACAAACAAACCTACTGGCTGTGTGCTTCACGTCCCTGCCCCATGAACCGAAAATTCAGGCACACAGTAGTTGCCAGTGCCTTCATTCTAGGGAATCTAATTGGCTGAGCCAGTAGGCACCCCCCAATCTTGTGCACATAAACCTGACTATCCATTCCTCCTTTGTGAGGAGATGCAACATGTGCAAAACTAACTACAGACCTTAAGACTGTTGTCGTTCATACCCGCACAAAGTCCCCCCCACACCTGGGGGCGTTACAGATACAGAACCGTAAAACCTTCCATCACTCTGATCATGTCTAAATATATATCAAGCTGTAACTCTCTTATTTTACCTCAGTCTTGAGCTGCAAAACAAACGTACTATGTGATTCCCAAAATGTTAGTATGGTGAACCCTTAGGATGAGTTAAATCTGCATAAACAATTATTGACTCCTCTGTTTTCTTGTTTTGTGTCATATAGATTTCAGCTCTCAAACAAGCGTTGCTATTTTACTCAAGAGAGGTAAAAAAATCATGATTTAGGGACATTGGCCTTACTCAGTTGAAATTTCATTCATTTCCTATTACAATGCAAAGGTCGAATTGCAGTTTATTATCACTGTACAGCAAACGCTGCTGCCTCACTGATAACATGTTATAATTTATTTCCATAGGGAAACAACTCTCCTAACACTCAAAAGGCCTCTCCAATGTGATTGTACATTACTGCACAGATTTAAACCCCTGTATACTGGTTTTGGTTGACTACCTTTCATAAAAACAAGTATAGATTAAAAACAATGCCACTTTATAAACCACATAAACAGATAGGCAAAGTGTGACATGCTAGCTAACAACATTGATGAGGGAGGGAAGGAACATCATGACTCTCTCTCGAGACTTTGCTGTGTTTGAGACATGGACCCTCCATGCATAAACCACAAACTGCCTTGGGTCTCTTTCCTTTGTCATTGTGTGTAAGTACTAAGGGTAGACAGAATTCGTGGAGCTTCACTCCACTGAATTCCTCAGAGTTACATGACAACTCTGTGAGATTCCCAGAAGTTCCATGGACAAGCAGAAACCAGCAGGTCATGGAGCTCGCTGTGATTTTTAGCATGAGGAGCTTGTTCAGAGCTGAAAAATCAACATGAATGTCACCACACGGCACACCATAGGGTGCTGTTGCTTGAGTTTATTTTGTTGCTGCTCAAGTAGATTTTCTACTCAAGAGGTAGCTTTATCACCACGAAAGTTCGTGACTACCTGCGACCATTTGTGGTGACAAAATCTTGTCGGGTGCCCTCTTAGCACCTGAAAATCGTGCTAGGAGATGCCAATTCTCACTCGGCCACTTACTGTTGGTAAGCCACATGTGAGAAAAGACTCTGCCACCCAGCGGTTGCTGGAATGTGGCCAGAACTCAATGTTAGAAGCGTAACACAGAGTGCCCAAATTCCACCAACTCCGCTGGCGGAGCAGAATGTATCACCCATGTCTAGTAAGTACCAGAAAATCATCCAGGAACTGAGTGATTAGGCTAGAAATAAAGTAAAATCCTAGTCCCCTCTGAATACAAGGCATGTGGAAAGTTAATGGGGAATAGAGTCAGGATGAATGTTATGCAGTTTTACTGTGATGTGACCCAAAAATTAGAAAGTTAATTATTTTAATCGAGATTGCAAACGAGTGTGGAGAATCAGTGGAGGGTGACATGTGGATCCATAACTTAAGTCACTAATGTGCACAGGTCCTGGGAGTTAGTCTGCTGACAGAGAAAGTACCTGTGGTGATGCACATAAAAACTATGCTCAGGCAGGGAAAAATAAGTGACTGGAATGGGGTCCTGTAAAGTTAAGCATAAAGTGGTTTCCGTATGTTTATTAATGGAATGCTGCTTACCTTCATATTTGTCACTAATTCTGAGAAGAGATTTTTTTGGAGGATAGAAAGAATATTTTGGGTCAGTTAGCATCCCACGTTGAAATCAGTTACTGTCCACTGGACACGTTATACTTTTCTGTGAACATGAAGCATCCCAAGAGCTGCTCAGAAAACCTGTTACTGGCAGCAAGTATCAATCATATACTAATAACGAAGATATAGACTGAGATATAGACTGGAAAGTGGAGAGACCTTTTCTTGGAATACAGGATACTGTCTCCCTGACTGTAACACTACTCACAATTTGTGATACAAATTAAATTTGTAAACAGGCTCTAAGCCCAAAACACTGCAAGCATCTCTCTTTCAATTACTGAATAATTGTACTCAGCACCATAAAGGGCTCAGAGGCCAAACGTAAAGATCTGCTCTTTCCCTTGCCTCCGCTGCAACAGGTCCACTCCCAAGCCTTTCGAAATAGCATCTGTTATACTGAAAATTTCCTCTGTTAGAAAGAAAACTGGTAAACATGGATTTTCCCATAGAACTTTTTTCAATAACTCAAACTCTTTTTGACAATCCTCATTCCAAAAGAAGACTATCTACTTACCTAACAATCTCATCAAACATGCAGTCTTACCAGCACAGTCTCTTATAATAACAATAATATTCAACCATACCAAGGAAAGAGACCAACTCCTCTTTATTGGCTGGCTTCTTCATCACAGCTTTTACACCCCAGAAATTACCACACAGTGCCTTTACCACGCATGCCCATGGGAAGTCTATTTAAGGTAAGTATAAATGTTTGTGTGTGTGTGTGTGTGCAAGTGTGTGTGATAGACACACACACATATATATATATATATATATATATATATATATATATATATATATATATATATATATATATATATATATATATATATCCATATATATATATATACATAAATATATAGGGATGGGTATAGGTATAGGGTAGTAAATGTTTAGAGGTGGGTAAGGGTATTGGGTGGTAGGGTTTTTTTAGGCTTTAGGATGGGTAGGGGAATTAGGTGGTAAGGGTGTATTTTAGGGTTTAGGAAGGATGGTAAGGGTATCATGACTTGAGGCAGGTAAGGGTATTGGGTGGTAAGGGTTTTTTAGGGTTTGAGGTAGGTAAGAATATTGGGTGGTGAGGGTGTTCTTATGGTTTAGGGGTGGGTAAGGTTATTGGGTTTGCAAAGGTGTTTTTAGGGTTTAGGAGTGGGTAAGGTAATTGGGTAGTAAGGTTATTTTTATGGTGTGGGGTGGGTAAGGCTATTGGGTGGTAGGGGACTATATGGGTGGTAAAGGTATTTTTAGGGTTTAGGGTGGGTAGGGGTATTGGGCGCTAAGGGGTGTTTCTACGGCTTGGGTGGGTAAGGGAATTGGTGGCAAGGGTGTTTTTAGGGTTTAGGTGGGTAAGGGTATTAGGTGGTAAGGGTGTTTTTAGGGTTTAGGGTGGTTAAGGGTATTGGGTGGTAAGAGTATTTTTAGGGTTTGGGGTGGGTAAAGGTATTGGGTGGCAAGGGTGTTTTTATGGTTTAAGGATCAGTAGGGGTATTAGGTGGTAAGGGTAGTTATAGGGTTTAGGAGTTTAGGAGTGGGTAAAGGTATTGGGTGTAACAATGTTTTTAGGTTAATGGGGTGTGTAAGTGTATTGGGTGTTAAGGGTGAATAAAAAACTGGAGTTTGGGTTCCCCCAAAAATATAGTAGGTATTTATAGTTACAATCTAGTTTCCATAGGAAAAGCATTTTTTGACTTGGCTATATCTGTTACACTGTTTGATGAACCTTAATTAAATTTTCCCCCGAAAAGTGTCAAGATGGGACTTCTTGTACATTGAAAGTTTCGGGGTGATTCTTCAAGTGGGGGGCGAGTTAAAGTGGGAGGGTAAAAAAAAGTGCTTTCCCGTGTTAATTACCATAGATATTTTAGACACGACTACAGCTCGAACTGCTGGACTGAATTACACCAAATTTGGTAGAAAGGTAGCACTTGGTTACAGACAGCGCTCTTTTTGGTTTTTGGTTTAAATCCATTCAGTAGTTTTTGAGATATTAAAGGGAAAACTAATTTGTATATCTAGGTGAGCGAATACTATGCAACTATTTCACAACAAATCACAAATGCGCGTTCCAACAGGAATACCATGATCGGCTGGCCGCAACCTGAGCAGCAAGTTGAATCCGGCCATTTGGAGTAGCGGGACACGGTCCCCTGGGCTGAAACTAAACATCAACAGTAGTATAAGGGGTTAGGGTATGCGGCAGAGGAGTGCCAAAATATGCGTCAGGGTTGAGTAAATTATGAAGCAAGAAAAAGCAAATCATGTGGCATAATGCAACACATTTTGTGATAGTATTATTTCATTATTTTGTCATTTAAAAAAATAGTAACATTGTCTGGGCATTGTTGGACCTCATTGCTACCGGTGTAACACCCAAATATAGCAATATAACAATAAAAATGTAACTTTGGAAAGGGCCATCCACTTAGCGCCAATGCATGTGCTGCATTTTTAGTAACTTTTGAACCGTTTGCGCTAGGAATTTTTATTTTATTTTGTTAAAATCTGCAGATTATGTGGCAGATGATGGATTATATGGCAAATACAGCAAACCTCTAACTATGCGAAAATCGCCGCCGCCGCTCAATCACATATTTTTAGTGGCCCTGCATAAAGGGGTGTTTGTAGGACACCTTATCTGTACAACGCGTCAAAAAGAAAAAAAAATCCATGTGCGATATTTGCGAATGCATTGCGATGCTCAGTGTGGCCCCAAATGTAACATTGTGATGAATTTACGAATACCGGCTAAAAACATTCATACATTCACTCAAACACCAATGCACTCACTCACAAACCCACTCAGGCACTCAGGAAGCCACTCACAGACCCACTCAGAGACTTAGACACCCACTAACTCACCCACTCAGACACTGAGACACCCAAAGACCCAATCAGACACTCATGCACCCACTCAGAGACCCACACAGATACTAACACACCCACTCATAGGCCCACTCACATTCTTACACCCATTCACTCACAGGTCCACTCAGACACACACCCACTCACAGGTCCACTTAGATATTCAAATACCCACTCACATACCCTCTCAGTCAATCATGCACTCAGTCACAGACCCACTCAGAGACGTACACATGAGAGACACTCATATATTCACACACCCACTCAAAGACCAGTCAGACACTCACAACCCTACTCGCAGACCCACTCAGAGTCATACACCCACTCACAGACCCATTCAGATACTCACACACCCACTTACTCACTCAGAAACTCATCCATCAACTCTCAGACTCTCTCAGACACTCATGCACCCAATCACAGGCCCTCTCAGAGACTCACACACCCACTCACTCACTAACTCACTCTCTTACTCAATCATGCACCCACTCAGAGACTCACTCAGACACTCACACACCCACTCAAATACCAAATTACACTCTTACAGCCACTCACACACCCACTCAGAGACTCACATAGTCACTTACAGACCCACTCAGAGACTCACACACCTACTCACGGGCCCAGTCAGAGACCCACTCAGAGTCTAATGCGTCACTCACAGACCTATTCGAGCAGCCATGCACCCACTCAGAGGTCCACTCACACACACACCCTACCTAGGTACTCACACACCCAGTCACTCACCCACTCAGAGACTCATCCATCCAGTAACAGACCATCGCAGTCGCAGATATACCTACCCACAGACCCACTCAGATAGTCAAATATGCACTCACAGACCACTCAGACACTCATGCAGCCACTCAAGACAACCAGTGACAGAGCTACTCACACTCTAATACCCTCTCACAGACCCACTCAGTCATTCACACAACCACTCACAGACCCACTCAGAGACTAATCCATCTACTTACAGACTCATTTAGACAATGACACACCCAGTGTGATGCACAGAATCACTTACATAGTTGTGAATTTTAAAAGTGCTGGTGTCTATTGGATGTCTGCTTTTGTTTTGTGTTTTTTTTAAAAGAACTAAAAAAGAGAATTCTTCAAGGAAAATGAACCAGTTTTGAGGAAGTAGGGTAGCTCTGGAAAAGGCCTTTGTGTTTATTGTGTGTAGATTATAACTACACGTAAAACAGGACACATTGTTTCAAGTTGTTGAGGAAAACCCTGTTTCCTTTGTTTGTGAAGTGAACATCATCATCACTTCTATATATTCCATCTCTATGAAAGCACAATTTGTTTTTTGTAGACAGAGCCCAGTTTTATTGACATGTTTCTTTGCTTTGTCTATCTGTGGACAGAATTTGTTGGACCACTTTCATTTCTGCTTTTGGAACATGCTGGAGAACTCCAAGGCAGTCTGAGGGAAAAGTACCATTAATTGAGCAAAGGCATCCTTCATTAGGATTTCCAGTCCTACGCCACTAAGAGTGCCAAGGTAATTGCTACTACAGTGCCCATCATGAGGTCAGGGTGTTGGCATTCCGTAATGCTTTCAGTGAAAGGCAGCAATTCATGCCACTTTAACCCTTGCTGGGCAATCCAAATAATGTACACACTGGGCAAACCCAGGTTCCTGTCCATGCCACTCTTTCTAGCACACTCTGTAGCCCAACACACAAAGCTGTGACCCACAATCCACATTCTAACCATTTTGAAGGCAAAAGGGCATAACACACAGGGCAGGCTGGAGCAGAATGAGATAGCTTTCAAAATGAAAGGTAGCTAGAATGGAGGAGAGGACTTGTTTTAAAAACATTATAGATTTGATTAGATGGTATAAATATGTAGGTAGTTAAAATTAGGTAGTGATTTTTGTGAAAAAATAAGTACACTTGTGATTGTCTGTGGTTAAAATAAAAAAAAATGTAATGAAATCCTAGATTTGCTAATAATTGGAAACAGTCAACCATGCCTTCTGCAGCTGAGTTAGAGAGTAATGTGCTGCTTCTAGAATGTATTGTGAACTACTGGCCTACTGGTTTAAGAGGGTATTCTAAGGAGGGTTGCTATAAAAACTCTATTAAGAGAGTGTAGGGCAAACAGCATTAAACAGAGTGCAGCCTGTTTGTTCAAATTAGAGTGGTTTGGACTCATTGTTTATGAAGGAGTTTCTTATGAAGTGTAGTGTAGTTGTAAAGTACTAGGAGTACAAAGCTAAATATGTTTTTGGACTCCTGTACATATTCATGAATTTGTTGCAAAGTTACACGGGGGCTGTGAGAGTGTCATGAAGAATTTGTGAATACGCCCAAATGCCCTATCAGATTGGGCTTCTTGAAATAAGTAGAAAAAAGGGCTAACAACCACTAACCAATGAGAAATAGAATGACAAAAGTAAAAGATGAAAGGGACGTTTTTATTTGCTACCTTCGACATGGTTGCTTTGTATGAGAGTGGTGTGCCATGCTTATGCTTAGTTTTTGCATTTTCTCTGAGTGTTCATTCTATCTAACAACATAAAACAAAAATCTGATCAAATACCTCAACTTATAGTTATGTGAATTTGAGTGTACTTTAAAAAATTTGATTGGAAAGGTATACATCAGGTTGATAAAAGTGTGCATGATGCATACAAAAGTATTGTGAATGGATGAGGGGATTTGTGAGTGTTTTTATGGGTTTATGGATGGGTGTGTGACTGTCTTTGTGGGTGTGTGAGTGAGTATGTGAGTGTGTGTTTGGGTCTGAGAGTAGGTGTGTGAGAAGTTTTTCAATCACGTTTTACCCTGGAACTGTAAAGTGTGCATGTGTTGTTTTACTGCATGGTTAAGTTGGCATTAAAACCCCTTGCTAAGCTATAAAATTCTGTTTTAGTATGCACTGGTTACGCTTTATGGAGGTTGTAGCTAGCTCACAAGTCAGGGTGCTGTTTGGTTAGAAAGTAAAACATGGAGTTTGAAGTGTCAGTCAGTCACATGTGTACTTTGACACCTCTGGACACAGTTGCACATGAAGTTTTCACCCATAAAGTTACATAGATATTTAGAAATGCATAATCACTCACGTAGGCAGTGAGAGAAAGGGAGACAGAGGCATGTAGACACATAGTGACATGCCCATACAGCAGTTACATATGCAGTACTAACAGAGCCATTTGGTCACACAGTTATAAAACCCAGCACTGAGTAATAGAGGCAGGAAGTAAGTTATACAGCCACTTGCATAGAGATCATGACCGAGATTGTGGCTAAGTTACTTAGCCATCAAGTGGTACAGCCAGAGAGGGAGAGTTGCACTTTTTTTAGATGTGTACTGAAGTGGTGATACTCCTAGTCACTCATCTAGACTAGTAGACCTTTAAACATGTAGTGTGCCTGATTCTGCAGAAGCTGTGTGTTCAGTTTAACTGCAAGATTGAGTTGGTATTTAAAACTCCTTACCAAGGCTTATACGTCCTTTCTAGTACATGTGAGTCACCACTAACGTACAGTGCATGTAGGTCATAGGTTAGGATAATATGTGCTTAGAAGGTAGGATATGTACTTGAAAGTCTCAGTGAGTCACAAGTGCACTTCCAGATTCATACATCCAATTATATATTCTATCTTACACATATATCATGAGAGTAACATACTTATTAACAAAAGGATAGAGGCACTCACCCACCCAGTCAGACAGAGATATAGGCACGTACAGATTCAGTCACATGCCCATACAGCACTTATGTACCGAGTACTAAGACACTCAGTAGCACACACAGTTATATACTGAACACTGAGAAAAAGAACCAGTAAGTCATCTGTATAGCCAGTTACATACACATATACAGACCCATTGAGATACTGAAGCAGCTACTCTTATAGCAACATAGGTATTTACGCATCCAGTGACACACCCGGAGAGGTACTAGAGCACTTATTTAGGTTTGCTGTAAAGTACCAACTATCTAAGTCTCCTATTCACACAAGTAGCCCTTTAAAGATATATCAGGCCTGGTACTGCAAAGCCTGTGTGTGCACTTTTACTACCAGTTTGAGTAGTTATTTAAATCCCCTTGCCAAGACTTAAAGTCCCTTTTTTTCTACAAATAAGTGATTTCTAATGTAGACCACAGGTAGAGTTACATGGATGCATACACTGACACCCAGATACACTCTAATGCATATAGTAGCACACCCAGGCACACACTGATGCATACACTAACACACAGAAGCACACACTCATACGTAAATTAAGACACCCCGCAGAAACTGATGTATACAGTAACACACGCAGGAAGACAGTTATGCATACAGTGACATATCCAGGCACACACTGATGCATATGCTTAGACACCCAGGGACACAATGATGCATACAGTTCTATACCCAGTCACCCAGTGATTCATATGCTAACACAGGCAGAGATACACGGATATAAACATGAAAATAAGAGAGTTAGAGTGGCTCTAATATAATAATATAATTGTTAATGTTGGCAGTTAAATTCTTAAAATATGTAATTCAATAGCATGTAATGAACAGCCAAATGTACTCATTTGATTTTTCGTTTCAAACATCCACT
Source organism: Pleurodeles waltl (assembly GCF_031143425.1). NCBI lineage: Eukaryota > Metazoa > Chordata > Amphibia > Caudata > Salamandridae > Pleurodeles > Pleurodeles waltl. Next base: position 792,993,620 of record NC_090436.1, on the reverse strand, counting down.
TCTACTTAAAACTAGACAATTACAATGCCAAAACACTGAAAGAAGAAAACAAAGAGAAGCATTGATGTTATCTTCTTAGAAATGAGAGACAAAAGTGGCAAATGCAGACATGTGGTCAAAGGAAAGAGAGCTGCTGGTAAGAAAACAAAGATGTTTCCTAAATAGTATGTGAAAAACTGCAAAGTGAGCAAAAGCAGGTAAATAAAAAGCAAAGTTTCAAATCAGATAAGAAAGGACAAAAAGTACCAGATATTAAGAGTAATACATCATTTAAAAGAGTGCATAGTTTAACCAGAAGACAGAGGCAGTTTAAGGAAATAAGAGTGAGAATATTTCATAGTAGGGTATTTCAGAAACTCAACGAACTATGGAGTTGTATAAAAGGAGAAGAGAAGCAGTCAAACAAAGAAACATGTTGGGGCTGTAGTCGAGAAGGCATTTGCCCTGAAGATAAACCTATTTATTTTGATTCAGAGCAGAATAAGAACACTGGATAAAGTGATGTTGTTTATGAGGAAAAGAAGCCAAAAGAAAATACTTGTGAATAGAAGTAATTTTTGCAACACTTTCAGTGCCAAATGGAAGCATACTTCCATTACTGAGCCTTTTTTTAATGAAGAAATCTACCTCCAAAAGAACACATGAGTGCATGCAGTTGAAACAACTGATCTATGTTATGAGGTGAAGGATGGTACTCCCATTCCAAAAGAGGAGATATTTCCTAACAATGTTGAAGAAGTGATAGCTGGAGAGGTACAAAAAAGACGTCTACCGGCCCCTGTATACAAATGAAACAGTAGCAATACTTGCAGTGTTCACCCGGAATCAATTAATATATTGAGAACTTTCCCAGTGTATGTTTCCCTGCAGAAGTCTGAAATAGAAAACAGGGATCTTGAAAGGATTATATCCATGCAAAGTAAGGAAGTATACTAATTTACATTGACATTCACTATCATGTCTATCAAAGAAAGTGTGCAAAAGCTCCTTTCATCGCTTTACAATGTTAGCTCTTCACCACTTTAAAATGTGAAATTTAGTTAGGAGGCTTTACTATGTCAAAACACCTTCCCTATGTCTAGGACAAATCAATAGAGCTCTTTTGCATGGTATAGTAGCAGCGGTAGAAAAAGTATGTGAAGATGTTCAGTTTCGTTTCTTTGGTCCTGAGCAGGAGTGTAGAGAAAATGAGGAGTTGGTATGTGCTGGTGTAGAGGAACAGGACACAGGTTAGTGTTGATAACTTTGCAGAAGAGATTAGGAAGTTTAACATAGTTTCTTCTGAGAAACCAAACTGTGTTTTTATTTGTTGTTGACAAACTCACTACAAAAGCTAAATTCGTAATGTTGTTCTGTACTCAAAAACTGAACAAGAGAACACAGATAAGTGGCAATAATTTGCTGTTTATTTATTTGTGGAGATACTGTTTGATTTGTCCACACAGCACATAATATGTAAGTATTGCTATGATAATTTAGAGGATAACAAAATGCCATCTAGAACAGTACATAACAAGTTAGAATTAGTAGCAATTCCACAAGAAGATTAATATTTAAATGTCTATGAATTACTTCTCATACAATGTATACACCCTTTTCAAGCAATAGTGCTCATGGAACCAAAGACAGGAAAATTATCTCCAAAACAGCTTCAAAAAGGCCTTAAAGGAAGAGGGTCAACTTGCCATTAGTTTTTAAACAGAATATTGAAACTGTAGGGGTAGACAGAGAGATGGTGTGCCTACCAACAACAAGAAAATTAGCAAGAGTTAGTGGATGTTAATAAAGTGAAAAAGCAACATTATGGCGGTCATTCTGACAACCGCCAGGGCAGAGTGCCGCGGAAGCACCGCCAACAGGCTGGCGGTGCTTCAGGGGCCATTCTGACTGCGGCGGTAAAGCCGCGGTCAGAAAAGGGAAACCGTTGGTTTCCCGCCGGTTTTCCCCTGCCCCAGGGAATCCTCCACAGCGGCGCTGCAAGCAGCGCCGCCATGGGGATTCCGACCCCCTTCCCGCCATCCTGTTTCTGGCGGTTTTCACCGCCAAAAACAGGATGGCGGGAACGGGTGTCGTGGGGCCCCCTAACAGGGCCCCATAAAGATTTTCAGTGTCTGCAAAGCAGACACTGAAAATCGCGACGGGTGCCACTGCACCCGTCGCACCCCTTCAACTCCGCCGGCTCCATTCGGAGCCGGCTTCATTGTTGAAGGGGCTTTCCCGCTGGACCGGCGGGCGGCCTTCTGGCGGTCGCCCGCCGGCCCAGCGGGAAAGTCAGAATGACCGCCGCGGTCATTTGACCGCGGTACGGTCTTCTGGCGGTTCCCGCCAGGCGGGCGGCTTCCGCCGCCCGCGGGAGTCAGAATGACCCCCTATATCTGCAACAAAATAATATGTATTATAAAAATGTTTATGTTGTTTAAGTTATAACATATACGGAGGATGAAACATTATCATCAAGTGGACAGATTAAAAAAGTGGATGAGTCCAGATCAGAAGAAACTTCTGAACACTACAGCATCCATCCCCTGCATTCTAAAGAGGTTATTGGTAATGCTATTGATCTCTTTCAAATAAAACAAATAAAAGGAACTCCCATGAGTGTGTGGCAGTGTGTGGGAGAAAAGATTAGAAGCTCGCTGTTTTCCACAACTGTTTCCCACTGGAGCAGGTGACCGCTATGATGACCACCTGTACAGATACCAGCAGCTGAATACCAGTCAACCAGATTATATTGAGAGGTTTATAGATTTCTCGAGTGTATTCCATACATATTCCATCTTCTGTTTGAGGGTGACTTGTCTGGACTTCATATGCCGTAAAACATATACTAAAAAGAGGAGTACATCTTCAAAATCTCTCTGCAAAGGAATTCCTTGAAAAAGATCATGGAAAGGATGAAAAATTAGAATACAGCTTGATTAATTTGATGGCATGCCAATGTGGCACCAATGAGTATTGGTACTGTCGTCAAGGAGAATTGAAATGTATGTTGAGAAACCTAGGGGCACCTACTTGGTTTCTGACACTCAGTTATGCTGAGTATGTGTGGGATCGCCTGCTTGAATTTTTGAGAGAAGTGAACTCAAACATTAAGGACATCAATATGAAGACAGCAGGAGAACTTTGGTCCTTGGAGCCTCCTAATGTTTGTAAATATTTTCACTACAGGTTTTAGGCCATGCTGTCTTTCATCTGCAACAAAACAAATCTACCTCTTGGAAAAGTTACTGAATTCTTTTTGTGTAAAGAATACCAAGCAAAAGGTGCTCCTCATCCATGGTGTTATGGATAAAAGATACACCAAAACTGGAACAGACAGTGATGAATCTGTACTCTCTTTCATAGAACAGTATGTGACATGCACTATCCCAAAAGAAAGTGATGAAAAGGGCCTGAGACAAGTCCTCTGCTTTCAAACACATAGATATGGCAAGTACTGTCATTGAAAGTATAGATGCAAAGGAAACTTTTACACAAAATGCAGTTTTGGATTTCCATGACCTGTCATTTCCCAGGAAGAGTGAACAGTTATTTATCTGCAGTCAGACATACACTGACACAAAAACCACAGAAAAACACATACAACCTGAGAAGAACAAAGACTTCCAAGTATACTAATAACTGTAACCCTGTGATTCTCAAAATGGGGAATGCTAATATGCTTATACAATTTGTTTCAGACAACCCCATCGTTGCTCGTTATGTCACTTCATATATTATAAAATCAGAGAATACAGAGATGAAGGATATGTGGGAGGATATTTCTGCAGAAAAGACTCTAACCAAGAAGCTGTATAGCTTCCGCTTGAAAATGCTTTCCCATAGAGAGATAGGGTCCTGTGACTGGTTGAGCTCAGTCAGTTTGTTCTTGAAGTCAAGGGGAACTGCTTGTGTGAATCTAGGCCTAGCAAGCACATGAAATAGAGTGTGGACGTTTTTCCCAGAAATTTCAGTATCTAGCAGATCCGATCCAGAAAGTACAGATATTGTGAAATCAAATATGTTAGACACATACTATCAAAGAAGGAGTCCACATTTAGAAAACATGTGCCTTTATGAAGCACTTCAGCACTACAGATGTAGAAGCAATTCAAAAGAAAATGTAGAAGAAAAATAATATACAGTAGTTGAATGTGATGGTTGTTTGGTGAAACATACAAAAGGAAATTTGATTAATCACAGAAAGCTTAGTTACCAAACTCCAGACAGAAGAGAGTTTTTCTGTTTGACACTTCTACAACTCTTCAAGCCTTGGCTATGACTGCTATGAGGATTCTTTCAATGCAGTGAAAGCATACAGTGTTATATCTTTCAAAACTGCTTGCAAAAGTTAAACAATGAGATTCAACAGGACGAAATGATTGCTGACGATATAGCTAAGGAGAGTTTAAAAAGCAACAAAAGTCCTGGACCACTGAGTCAAAATCCTCTTGGACAACCAATTATTGTAAATGAAGCCACAATAGTCATGAATGAAGTGGGAAGTGTAATGGAACAAGTGAGACAGGAAAGTGTTGATTTTGAAAACTTGATTGCACCAATAAATGACAAACAGAAAGAAATTTATATTGAGGTAAAAAAGAAAATAGAGCATGGTTTCCTCCTTGAGAGGAAAGAACATAAATGCTCATCATTTAAGCCAATACTATTATACATTCAGGGGGATATTTATACTTGTTGGTGCAAAACTGCACTAAAGCAGTTTTGCACTAAAAGGTTCAGCACCATATTGCACCATTCCTGAGAACCAGCCGGACACCATATTTATGGAATGGCGCAAGGCGGTCCAAAGGGTGGGCTAGTGTAAAAAAAATGATGTTAGCCGGGTGGGGCTGGCGGCATGGGAGAAGGGGGGTTTTGCATTGAAAAATGACATTGAACTGGTTAGAGTAAAAAAAGATGACTCTAACCAGCCTAGCATCATTTTCTGATGCAAAACCATCCATACCACATGACTCCTGTCTTAGAAAAGACAGGAGTCATGCCCATCACCCAATGGCCAGCATGGGGGACCACTGTCCCCTGAACATGGCCATTGCACCCTGTGCCATGCAGAAAGCCACAAGTTGGGGCCCCTTTGGCACATTAATAAAAAGAATTACTTACCTATACTTATCCTACTTACCTGGGATGGTATACCCCATCCTCTGTTGTCCCTCTGGTGTGGGTGGGAGTGTGCCTGAGGCTTGAGGAGTGTACCTGTGGACCCATTCCATGGGGTTTAACTATGGAAATGGGTCCACAGGTCACCTAATGCCTGGTCTGATCCCGGCGTTAAATAATGGTGCAAACAAAGCTTTTCACCATTATTTAGCCCCGCATCCCATTGACGCAAGGTGGGTTCACACATCTAAAAGAATGGTGCAAATTCCAATATTTTGGCATTAGAAGGGTCTAACATCAAAATATAAATATGGAGTTGGTTTTGCGCCGAATTTGCGCAAAACAAATTACACAAATTCAGCGCAAATGGGGTATAAATATGCCCCTCAGTGGTCAAGTTGGCACCGGGAAAAGCTTTTTAATTAAAGTTCTCACCACTTAGCTACCGAGGACTATGGAATCAAATTTATTGTGTATAGTAATAGCACCAACTGGATAAACTGCACACAACATTAAAGGAAATACTTATGCTACCTGTTGAACATGACAATATACAGGAATACCAGAAGTTACCTAGTGAAGCTTGTCATGAGGTGTACAGAGTATTAGGAGAAACCTAAGCTTTCAATCATTGATGATGTGAGCCTGATATCAAACGAAATACTTGCCTTTGTACACTTGACAATGCAACATATTTTAAAAACAGAGTATGATGTGCTGTTTGGAGGAACACACTTAACTGTCTTTGGTGACCTACTGCAGCTTACCATCATCAAAGGACAGCCTGTTGTCAAGACACTTCTCCATAATGAAACACAAAATTATTTAGAAAGTATTGGCAATGTAAACATTTTGCCAAACTTCCAATATAAGGAACTACTGAATAATATGTGTCAAGCATCTGACGTGGAATACAGAAATATTCTGAAGGACATAAGAGTCGGAGTTCTGAGAAAGGGGGAGAAACACACCTTAGAAAGTCAAATTAACAAGAAACTATTTTCATACAACAACACAACTAATGTTCAATTTCATTGAAGAAAGGAAATCCATAGACTATTTAATGAATTTTAACCAGCAATTACTAAAACTGGAGAAAAAAGAGATTTTGGAAATAACAGCTATGGGCAAAATGGAAAACCAGGGAGTGACAGTACTGCTAAATTGAAAACTTCAAGCAAAATATGATTCATTGTAGAAATCTATACCCAGGACTGCAGGATTAGAAAAGTGTTTATGTGCATGCAAAAACTTTAGAGTAATTTTGTGTCATAATTTAAATGTTGAGGAAGAGTTAGTAAATGGTGCTATAGGTAAAGTTATTGATTTCATTATTACAAATAGGGATGAGGTTGAATACTTAGCCATAACATTTGATCAATTCAATTGAGCAAAGCAGATTGGCCGATACGTTTTTTCTTGTAAAGGACTTATATGTCGAGCGCAGCAGTTCCCACTCTCTCTAGTATATGTTTTAACTATCCATAAATCCCAAGGTTTAAGTATAGATGCAGCTTTTATTAATATTGGAAGCACTGTGTTTAAAGAAAGTATGTCATATGTAGCATATTTCGAGTTAGAGCCTTGTCCAATTTATTTTTGGTTGAATTTGATAATAGAAAAATTAGTGCTAATACAAGTTGTGTCAGAGAGTGCAATCAGTTAAGAAGTCTGTACACTCCTCATTTAGAACAATTAAGACAGTATAATAATTATGAGAAATGGATAACTTTGCTGAAGCGGAAGATTACAAAGAATCAATGAATGTTCCTGAAAATAAGGAAAACAAGGACAAGGAAGAATGTGTTAAGAAGAAGAAAATGGAAAATTAGGGCGATCTTGTAGGTTACCAGTTGAAAAATAGTTCTGGTTTCAACTGCTATAAAAATGTTGTTCTCAATGTAGTCTTCTATTTACCACATCTTATAAATGCAATTAGACAAAAACCAAAGAGCAGATTGTGTTCTGCACTTTGTCGTTTGCTCCAAAGTTTACATAATGAGGGAAGTATAATACAATGTGCTTCAGGCGTTCAACACCTTGTAGATATAGTAGATCTGTAGTATTTTCTCTCACCACTCAACAAGGCACACATAAATGTATAATGATCGTCCTTGGAGTTTTAGAAGAAGAAGTAAATATTGATGACCTATTTGGACCAAGTTATACATGAAACCATGACTGTGAAAATTGCTCTTTTACATTTACCACTAAAAATAAATTCTTAGCAATTTCTGTGCTTAACACTACCAGAGTCCAAAAATGTGCCTTTTGACATATTGATCAAAAAGGCTAACCAAAATATGATGGCCTAAATTGCAGATTAGATGACAAGTTGAAAATTCCTCATATTAATGCTACAACAATGTAGAGAAAATGGATCTAAATTGGAAACCAAAATTACAAATTTCAAAGCAAGACAAGTATCAATTTCGGGAAGAACCTATACTACTTTGGCTATTATCTTTCACAACAAACTTAATATAAGATCCGGACACTACACTGTGTATTTAAAGGGTGAAACTGGATTGATGGAATTCAATGACAGCAAACTTAAATTCAAACTAAAACTGCCTTTCTAACTACCAAATTCTTACCTATTGCTTCCTCAACCAAAGTTCTAAGGAGAATTTCTCAAAAAAATTTAATGTACAGCGTTTTTTTCCACGTGGATCATTAGTGTTTTAGACATCCCTTGGCCTACCAAGGTGATGTCTTCAAAAAGGTCTCCAGAATTCAAGAGTACATTATCTCTATTAATGGTATTGTACCAGTTATAATAATAAAATAGTTTTTTTTAGGATATGTTTGGTTTAGATTAGTTTAGGAATTGTAGGCAAAACAATTGATCAAATAATTGTAGTGAGTGCCTTAGTGTTACTTATCTGTATTGATAGACTGGGCAGTTTTGAGGGTTTTTTCTACATCTGCAAGATTTTTTTCCCCCCACTGTTCAATTATGAATCTTCATACAATACAACATTTGTGGTCTACAAGTATAAAAGCAGAGAACAGAATAAAAGGGGTAATACATTTTTTTACACTAATGTGATATACCTAGCGCATAGCGCAAGGAGGACCCGGGAGGCGTGGCAAGGGCAGGCGTGGCAAGGGCAGGAGCCCTTTAAATTTCATATCGCGCTCCCGCCGTCGCGGGAAGCGCAAGGAGGACCCGGGAGGCGTGGCAAGGGCAGGAGCCCTTTAAATTTCATATCGCGCTCCCGCCGTCGCGGGAAGCGCAAGGAGGACCCGCGAGGCGTGGCAAGGGCAGGAGCCCTTTAAATTTCATATCGCGCTCCCGCTGCGCGGAACGCGCCCGGGCAAAGCCCGGGCCAAGGGCGGGCCCGTCCTTGCCCGTCCTTGCCAGGAAGAGGCAGGGCAGGGCCACCCCCCTGACATTTATCCAAAGTTGCATGGACATGCCAATCTACACGTATGGCTGCCTGAAGGTACTGTGTTGATACTTACTCCTAAATAGGTCCTTTTATAGAGGGCCTTTGGATCGTATTCTCCACCTATTGTTGCGACGCTCTTTCCATTACCCGATAAATATTGGAGTGGGGCCAGGCTGGGCCTCTGCCTTTTTTTTCTTTTTTTTTTTAATTGGCAAGAGGTCTGCTTAGATCTATAGTGGCAGCTTAATCCATGGGAAAACGCAAGGCATCAGAACCCCCAAGGGGAAAGATGAATTCTGTAAAAAAACTTAGGAATGCGGGTGAGAACTGCACGATAGCTGAAATAGACGATCTTATTGAGGAGGTAGAGTCACTACTATGCAGTAGGACCAGTATTCGGGAGGGTCCCGACAAAAAGATTACCTCCTATTACGCGAAGAAAATCAAACCAGTGGAAGATAAAGCGATAGAGATCGTTTCCCAGCAAGAGGGGGAGGCACCATCTGATGTCAGGACTGTTAGCCCTAGGGTTGCTGCAACTAGACCCATGCACCTATGCACCATTGATAATGGTAGGAAGATGATCCATATCCAGGAGTGCGAAGTTAGGTGCTCCAATAAATATACAGTCTTGGCAGAACTTGATAGTGTAACATACAGAATGCACAAGAGGGGGAACCCGTGGATGAATTACACCCATTTATCCCAACTGTACAGCTAGATAGTGAAAGGATCACTCCTTTCAATTCAGAACCAGGGAACCCTCTAAAAAATAAAACAAGATCTATAGCAGATCTTTATGATCTAATCACCGGATTAATCCAGGAAGTTAGGGATTTGAAACTTGAAGTCAGAACCTTAACAGATATTGTGGAAAAGGAGTGGGGTAGGGGCATCAATAGAGGCCAATGCGAAAGGGAGTCCCCCCCCCATATCACTCCATCTACAAGGTAGACCCACATATCCTCAAAATTCGATTACTAACCCTAACCTTACCCCAGCTACAGCCAAGATTGTACAACAACCACAGGGATGCACGATAGGGGTCAATGTGGAACATATTGGTTCACGCAATTCCCAGAGAAGAAATGATAGTAACTTATGCCAAGGAACAGGGAAACCACAAAGAGATCCCCGCTTGGTAAAAGGACCCCAAAAAGGAATTTTGGAACTTACTTTGAACTCCTATCCCCAAGCATCTAATGATCATAACAAAAACACCATATGGAACCCATACTCTGAGGAGGATAGGTCTCCTACTAGGATCAATGTTGTCCATCTGTTAAATGTTCCAAAATTACCCTTAAATAGCAGAGAAGATGAGGACTCCTTAAAAAATAAGCTTATACATTGGATCAGGGCTAAAAGACACTGTTTATCCATAATTCGATCAGATATTAGGGGGGGCAGAAAGAATCCCTGGAGAAAGGGGGAAACCTGACGTTATTGCATTAACACTCAAGGATGGAAGATTAATCAGAGGTTTGATTGACATGGAACAGAGAACCCCCGCCCCTAATTCCAATGCTATGAGGTTTAGCTTGGATCCATTAACTACCAAACTTCGAGCACAAAGGCATAAACTTAATCACAATGAGGGGCTGCAAAAGAGAAACTATGATTCAAACCTTGAGAGAGTAGATTGACTAATCCAGATAGATCAGGCACAAGTGGAACCCAATGGGGACCCAATAGTAGGGGAGCCCCATGAAGGGATTGATCTCCATGCTATAGGGGCAGGGAGCGCAGTGGAGCCTTTGTATGGTAGGAAAAATTTAATAACTTACCCGAGCCATACTCTCAATGCCACAAGCCTAAACGGAAGGGGTCCTATCACCATGATTTCACGAATGTAGCTGGCTTAAAAAATAAGCTTATAGACCCCGAATGGCAGGACTATATTGATCGACACCATGTCTGTCTCTTCCAGGAGACGTGGCTTAAAGATCCACCGTATAAAGTAGGATATAAAACCTACTTTATCAGTGCAACTTCAGCTGCCAGAGGGAGACCGTCTGGGGGGTTGGTTGTATGGGCGAAGATCTCATTAAATGTTGAGATACGCATGCAAGCCACTGAGTCGGAGGACATTCTATGGTTGACAATGGGAAAAAAAAAAAAGATAATAACCCACTTGTTTAATGTATATATAAGACCTAGAAAGTCAAACGTGGAGTCTCCTGAAATAACTCTACTAGACGAGCTGCTCAAAAAAATTCCAATAGGTGAGACAATTATGATAGGGGGTGACCTTAATTGTAACTATGAACCTATAATTGGATTCGAACATTTAGCAGAAGAGGAAGACCGAATGAGAACAATTCCTTACCTAACAATAGAAAAAACTGTCCCAGGCACAGTGGCCGCACTGCAAATCATGAGCCTTACATTAAACCATGGACTGAGGGCATGCAATGGCAGAGTGGGTGAAGTCGGCCTTAATCTGGTTACTTTCCAGAGAGGCAACTCAACTTCAAAAATAGATTACATTCTGCATAGTATAAGCACATGGGAAAGACTAGCAACCTTTAAAATTGATAAAAGAAGGGATAGCGATCACTTCCCGCTAATAATTGAATTCAAGGCCCACTTCTTAGATTTGGACTCGAAATATATAGAACATGATAAGGTGGAGTTACAACCCACCCTCAGTAACAACAGAAGGGTTGTAAAATGGCCAGTAATACTAGGCAATCAGGTCACTATGATAAACATTTACAACATATTTTCTGATCTCTTGGAGCCTTATGCAGAAAATAAACCTAGTGACATTCCTATTACGGCCATCCACCAGTCATTGAGCACTATGTTAAGACCTGTCCTGACTAAACAGTTACAGAATAAGCACATAAAGGAGAAGGCCCAAACCACCCCTAACAGTCCATGGTATACTATCAAATGTAGAGAGAGGAAAAGAGTACTGGTAGAGGCACTAAAGCAAAAAAATCAATTAGCCATACAGCAGGCAAGGGTCAGTTATAAGAAAACGCTGGCTATTGCCCAACGCAACTGGGAGGACCAAAAATGGCAAGACCTGCTGGTAGCAGCGAAAAGCAATGATGCAAGAACCTTCTGGAAAATAGTTACCCATGGTAGCAAAGAGGGGATATTTACTACAGACCATCACATAGACCCCAAAACATGGGTTAACTATTTTACATATCTTTACTCTGACCCTCTCACCTTCGATCTCTATCCCTCAAGACACAAAACCCCAGTTGCTTGGGGTATTTTACCCGAGTTACAGTTTAGTCTGGAGGAGACGGTGATTGCCATTGAAGCAATCAAGCCAGGAAAAGCCCCCGGTTTGGATAAGATCCCGGGGGATCTATTCTAACATAGCATAGAAATCTGGGCACCTTATCTAAACCTTCTAAGTAATGCTATAGCAAGGGGAGGCCCAATGCCCGAGACATGGACAGGAGCAGAAATAATCCCAATCCACAAAAAAGGATCCAGGGAAGACCCAGGGAACTATAGACCAATTAGCCTCATAGACGTCACACAAAAAATTTATGCTAGACAGATCCTGAATAGAATCAATATCTGGATAGAAGAGAACAACATAATGTCTATATACCAAGCAGGCTTTAGACAACAGACCAGTACAGTTGACCAGGCCTTTAGGCTATTGACAATAATATGGAAATACACTAGACTAAAGAAAGGCCACCTGTATATCGCGTTTGTGGACCTGCGCGCAGCCTTTGATCTGGTGCCGAGAGACTCCTTATGGGCAGCATTAGGAAAACAGGGCATGCCGGGGAACCTCCTGGGCCAGCTGGAGAGGCTACATGAAAATACGTTTGCAAAGGTCCGGTGGGGGCCAAAAAGAGAGTTGACAGACCCAATACCTATCAAGAGGGGGGTGAGACAGGGCTGTGTGCTCGCCCCAACTCTTTTCTCTTTATACATCAATGATCTGGTTCATTATCTGAAACAAAGTAACCACGACTCACCAAGATTGAATGATGATCCAGTCCCCGCCCTCCTTTTTGCAGATGACACCATCCTACTGTCTCAAACCCCAATGGGCCTGCAAACTCTACTAGATAAATTCAGTGAGTATTGCAGCTTGAAGGGGTTAGAAATAAATGCAAACAAGACTAAATACTTAACTGTTAACCCTCACAAAGCACTCAAGAGAAACATTTGGATTAGAGGGCAGGCACTGGAACGAGTTAAAAATTTCAACTACCTAGGGATACTGCTTGATGCCAAATTGTCATGGGCGCCGCACATCAACAAAGGTGCTATCTCCTTAACTCATAGCTCTATGGCAGTTAGTAAAAATTATAAATGTTCAAGGTCGAGTACTGTGTCACCAGTATTCGAGATCTATAGGTGCAAAGCACAGGCCGCTGCTCTGTATGGCGCAGAACTCTGGGGATTCACAAAACTAACTCCATTGGCCACTCAGGAAAATAATTTCATGAGGGGGGTATTGGACCTCCCTCCATCGACTCCGCTGATTCCCTTAGCCCATGACACTAATATGAAACAAATAGGCAAATTGGCAGCCCTGAGGCCCCTGCTCTACTGGTGTAGACTTTGGACAACCCCTGAACTGATCCAATACAGGCAAGCCTTAATTGAGATCATGGGCTTGGACAAGACTATTTCCCTCCTGTGGCTTTATTATATCAGGCAAAGCTTTTATAATTTAGGGCTGAAAATCTACTGGGATGAACCGCATATACTCACAACCCAATCAAAGATCCGACTAAAGCAAGTATTTTGGGACTTCATCTTTAATAGCCCTTTTCATAGCAAGGATTCAGGTAGACTAACCTTAAGTTTTCTGGATTTTAAACCACTACCGAGCGCTGAGGAATGGATTGATACTATTCAACCTAGACGAGCAAAAGCTTTATTTATGAAGTATCGATATGGGATTCTCCAGGTCAAGGCTTTTACCTTCAAATGGGGTCTCCTGAATGGGAGTAATCATGAGGCGACCTGCGAGCTATGTAATATGGAGACACCAGAAACGATGGATCATGTCCTTTTAAATTGCATTGCCTACGATAAACTAAGGAAGAAATGGATCCGACCCATCTGCAGGAACGTTGGAATCAGGAACTACAATGAAGCTGGCAGATTTTTTAGATCCAGCTCGATACCATATGTGGTTTTTGGTCTAAGCCGGTTCTTAATAGCAATTTCATTCATCAGAGACAAGGCGGGCCTGAGGTTGTAGGCGCTCTAATTCAGGCAAAACTCCCAAAGTCAACCTATGGTCCTGAAATCGATAACTGGGAGTCACCCTCTGCAATTCAATGGCCTTGGGACCTATAATCGGCCAAGGATATATCTAGCTCAGGGGACACTGTCTATGCCCGGGAGGACCGTAGCTACTGGGAGGTTGATTAAGTTACCTAGAATGGTCATTGTCACCTATGAAACTTGTTCCTGGATTCTGATATTTATTTATTTTTATCCCAAAAGGTCTCCTCCTAGTTAGGCAAACAAGTGCCTGATGGCACGGGAGGTAAATTTTATGGGTTTTACAAATGAAATACTGTAATCGATTTTTACCTACTGTTTTTAAGATCAATATCAGATAACTTGTTTCTAGTAGATAAGTGAATATTTGCTGCTGCTAGAACAATGTGCCTTTTTGCATTACTCGATCGTATATGACCTCTAAGCAATATAGGCACGTAAGAAAGAAAGGAATCGTTGGGCCCTAGGGATTGTTAATCACTTTTTAAAAATTAGTTAAATAACCCCTCACGTGATGATGGTATCTATATTGCTAAGATTGTAGAGGCAACTTGAACCTACTGGAGGCAAATAATCATTTAAAAGCATATATCCTACTTTCATAATGGTTACTTTTTGAGCTAGTCCATAGTTAATGATACTACTAGCAAGATAGCAATTTTAACTGTTTTTTGTAGTAAGGCTTATACTTTAGGGGTATTTTATAAAATGTTATAATATTTATATGGCGATCTGCATGATGATGTGTACTGTATATTTTATAGTGTTTTAGTGATTAATTGTTGATTTTTAATAACATTTATACCCATAACTCGCCTATTTGTATTGTATGGCCCTGAGGGAGCTTTGGTCTCGATCAGTTTTTAGTGTTTCTTTGTCCTTCTTCTTTTAAAAAGTGTCTTTGTTCCTTCTAGAAATGTAAGAATTTTGTCAGTATGCTTTTATGGTATTGTTTTACCGAAATAAAGCTGTAAAGAAAGATATACCTTTACAGCATAAGTAATGTGAACTGTTTTTTTTTGGAATTTTGTAAGTGTAATACTAACTTATATTTATGTCCTTTTTGTTTTTCAACAGTGGTTGGAGTTATACGCCTTTAGATGTGTCAACCTACCCGTAGTACCACACAAATATTTCATTGACATACCCCTGGAGAGGAATTATTACGCATGAAGACCATTTGACATGCTTTGCCACCACTTTCTTTTGCCTGGAGGGGATGGTGAAAACCTCTCATGCAGTTGATTGCCGCTTTGCTGGGGGTTGCTGTTCCAAAGAACTGTGTTCAATAGAGTGTGGCAACTCATCCTCCCTGCTACCAGATGTCATTTTATTAACCTTATGATTGTTTCTCTCCACTGTTTAAGGGTGAAACTTTGTACAGTATATTGATTATGCTATGCAAGTTCAAAAGCTGAGAATAGTAAAAAAGGAAAAAGGAATTCCTTTCTATAATGGCAAATACAATTACAGCATGAGAAATGTCTTCTGTTTTGTTTACAGTATGCACTTATGCGGAAAGGAAACTGAAGATTTATCATGGAATTTTGCAAAAAGTAATGCTTACTTATATTTATGTTATATTTCATTTTGAGAAGATGAAGGACACCATCTTTTGGAGTAAAGTAATTTCCTAATTACTTCTTTCTGTATAGTTCTACAAATGAACATTATCAAGGTATACACCAAGGTAGAGTCTCATAGAGCCACTAAGACATCCAGACACACACTCATGTAGCCACTTATGGACCCAGTCACTCACCCATTCAGCCACTCACACAACCAATCACTCACCGACACAGTAACGCACCGAGTCGCTTACCAATACATCTACTACTACCTGCACTCATGTACCCATACAGATACTCACACACACACTCACTCACTCATACAGCTACTAACACATGCACTCACTCAACCACACAGTCAGTCATATACCCACTCAACAACAAAAGAACTGGCAACTCTGACCAACACAGGAATGCACATTCCAACAGTTTCATATGCATATGTTATACGACTTTGGTGCTCACACACTAATGCACATTGTTGCCAAAATGTGCGCACTGGAGTCTCAAAGAGATTCCAGAGAATAAACAAGATTACAAGAATAGCGGAGCACGCTAAGTACAATCAGAACACTCTTGACTCTTATTGAATAAAATCTGATCATGAGATATTAATAAATTTCATATTTATGGAGAAGTACATCCAAATGCAAGAAAAGGGTGTTCATTGCTCTTTCTTTGAACAAACATACATACATAATAATACAAAACTAAAAATGTTTAATGTAACCATACAAAAAATACAATAGAATTAAGGACAAGTGAACAACATAATACATATAAATAGTGGGTACAAGACGACATTATCATATAAAACATATTTAACAAACAATTTCCAAATAATCCAAAAATGTCTTTGGACAAGGGCAAAACGATGTACAAATCAACCCCTTTGTAGCACTGCTTCAGCCGACACGTGTTTCGTCCACTGATGGACTTTTTCAAGGCTGATAAATCACATAAAGGAAACATTGGATTAATACAATACAAAATTTATCTCCACTTATCAAGTTGACAATTATAGCCCATTTTTTTATTACCAGGAATCTTTTAATGTGTAAACCTCCAAGTAAAACCAATAACCATAGAAAGAAGAACACCCAATATCCTTCACCAAGTCAGAATTCCATAGTGAATAATGTGTAATTCGAAACCTGAAAGATCTTATCCCAAGACATGCAACCCTCAAAAGTGAAGGAAGGTGGAATTTTAGGGCAAGCAAAACATGCATACACAGAACAAATCTTTTCATAATGTAATAATAAAATTCAATCCAGAGACCTACAAATCAGTCAAACCCATAATCCATGCATAGTCTCTAATTTATTTATTAGAACTGACCTTAGTTTATAGCTCAAAACCTGCAATAAACAAGAATAGTCTTAAATCCAAAAACGTAATAGTCGCTAGGGTAGCTGAAGGTGATAACCAAGTCAACTTCTACATACCATTCTTTCACAAAGATTCCACTAGGCAAATGGTAACATCATTCTCATCGCCAGATAAAGCTTGTCAATCTTTTCAATCATCCGCAAGATGCGGTATAGAAATGTGTATGTGGTGAACTCAACATACATCAAATATGGCCCAAAAAAAAGCAAAAGGTCTTTGTCAGAAATGTATATCAATTATATTATCCCCACTCAACCACCTATACAGCTACTAACCCTCACATACTCCTTCATGAACCCAATAAAGCCACTGTCACACCCATTCACTCACCCACATACCCACTGACTCACTTACACATCCACTTACTCATGCAATCACTCACTCACTTATAAAGACACACACTCACTTGTACTCTTTCTTATTCATATACACACATACAGTTTATCTTTTGTAAACCAAGAAAGGTGGTTTTAACAAGAACCTTTGTTTTCTGTGATTATTAAGAACTTTTTAAAAATTATTTAACATTTTGTATTTTTTTTTTTTTTTAGAAATAAAACGGCAACTGGAAAAATATATTAATCGAAAAAACTCAAAACTGGGGTTACAAGTGTCATTTAACCAAAAAAAAAACACTTGTGCTTTGCTGCTTCTAGAACTGTGGCAACTGATTGTTCCCCCTTCAGTTCAAGCAAATATCCCAATTCTTCGGAGCTCCAAGGACGTCTCAGGCAGACGTTGTTCAACTTCACTAGGAATAGGCTCCCCTGGCATAACTGGTGTTGCACTTGCTGTTGATGCATCTGCTGCAGTGTGCTCCCTCTGGGCTCTGGTCAAGCGCTTGTTGTGGCAGGTTTGCCATGTGCAAATGGGGAAAGTGTGCACTGTTAGGCAGAATGCACTGCCCTCAGAACATTCGCAACTCGTGCTGCCCCAGGACAGTGCATTCAAGAGAAATACAGAGCAGTTGTTTAAGAGCTGATTCGTGTTTCTCTGTGCATGCAGTAACCTGCCTGCACTTTTCAGAGGGATTAGAGAGCCCATTGGAAAGGGATGTCTAGAGGGTCCATGGGACCCCTTACCGTCACTCCAGATGGCTAAGTTTAGAAGGCGGACTAAAAGTGCACCACCTTTTTGTGGCGTACTTTCAGTGTGCCTTCTAAAGGCATGTTGACCTCCGTGCCAATGTGGGTAATATGGTGCGGGCACAGAGGCAAAAAGATTCCTTCATTTGCATGTGGTCACGCCCTCGTTCAAATTAGAGAATGCCCTCTAATGATAGCACTGGCACTATATGTGCGCCAGCGCTATCTGTATCATAGAAGGGGCCGCACAAGCTTCTGTAGCCCCTTCTGTAATACCAAACACCCTTTGCACCCCTGGGGCACTTTGTGTAATACGGCATCAGGTGAGTCAGCGTTCTTGTAGTGCTACAGGAGTATTTTTTAGATGTACCCCTGGACAGGGTCTTGACGCAAAAAGAGCACTTCATGTGCTTTGCCACCGTTTTCTTTTCTCCAGAGGAAATGGTAAAAAATTCCCATGCGATGGATTGGCGCTTCACTGGGGGGTTCATCCTATGATGAATTCTGCTCCTTAGGATGTAGATCCTGTTGTCCACTGACACCAGATGCCCTTTTCGTTTTTTTATTTTTGCTCAAAAAAAGACAAAAAAGATTTTCCAAAATTTAAAAGCAGCAGTTGCTGCAAAATGTATGTCCAATCCAAGCACAGGAAGTGTGAAGAAAAGAAAACTGGGTGGGGACTTCCGTTCTAAAATAATGAAAAATGTCTTGCCCAATTAAGGCCAGGATTTATGGTGGCCTAGCACCATTCCAACACCACATTAGCGTCATTTTTTGTTACGCTAATGTGGGTTGGAAGGGCAAAAACACTATGCCTTATTTACAAAGTGGTGCAACATTTTTGACACCAGTCCTGCAAAGCACTGGACTAGCGTCAAAAATTATGATGCTAGTCTCCCTGACTCCCGCCATGGTGTGTCGTATTTTAATTATGGCGCAACAGGGGAGCATTAGGGGGGCACTAAGAGAGGCAAGAAAAGTGGCGCTGCACTAGGTGCAGCGCCACTTTTCATAAATCTGGGCCTAAATCCTTTTGTTCCGCAGTCATGTGATACTTGTGAATGCCGACGTCTACACAAACACCAACATAGTCGCTTGAGCAGGAAATACAATAAAACAGTGTTGAACCATAAAATTACTTATTGAAATCTCACTTTACATGTTATGAGTGAACAACTGATTTCAAGCATCTATTACATTAATTACAATATGTGTATATATGTTTTTGCACTCTTCCTAAAAATCACGCTGTTTTCACAAATAACAGCGAAACCGGAATATACGTATTGCAACTTCTTGCAACAAATTTGCGAAAATTAAAAAAAATAATTTAACAAGTACAGTCCACAAAACTCTAAATAGACTCTTCAGCACTTTCACAGCTGGAGAGGACCTGATACCAGGAGTCAAGGCAAGTATGAGTACCAGGGGTAGCAGAGGTCGAAGTGGGTGGGATCGGAGGTGTCTTTACTTTTTTAATTTAGGAAAGGAGTTCCCTTACTTCTTGTCAAAAGATAACCTTCCTGGGACGGGTAATTCCATGAATGACATGCTTTATCTGTAGTATCAGTACTGTGAGACCAAGGAACGGGATGAAAATTAAAAAAGTGTTCTTGCAGGGGTGAATGGTTGCCTAAAAGAATTGTACATGTGCACGGGTGGTTAATCTACAAATGTAAACGCTGCTCAGAAGGCTGTGTTGGCTTTAATTGATGACTCAGATTTATTTTTCTTGACTGGTATTGCAAGAGAGTTACCAGCTGATCTGTGATGTGTCTGCATTTTAAGGACATTTATATAAAAGAAATTTCACCATGTACAGTCTGGGTATTGGTAAAGTCTTTATTCTGAAACTTTTTTTTTTTATTTAAAACATTTTTGCACATTTTGTAGCACCAAATTTTATATTGCGTGTAATGCAAGTTTAAAATAATGAATTAAATAGTCACAGTGCTTTCTGTCACAGACTGAGACCTATTAGTACTAAACATACACAATTCACTATTCTCCACTGCTCCAACCAGGATTTAATTCTGTGGCTCTCTGATTACAGACATAGACCTCTGCAATGCATTAACTAATAGAGGAGTGTCATAGTTACGATATAGAATATATAAAAACATAGAAATTCACTGGAAAAAAAAAGTTACCGGAATGTTATAGTTAGGAAAAAGAATATAAAAAAACATAGCAATTCACTGAAAAAACAAAGGTTCGTGGGACGTTATAGTTAGGAAATAGAAAAATTGAAATTCACTGAATTAACCAAAGGCTACAGGGACGTAATAGTTAGTCTCACATTTCACTCGTACAAAACCATAGAAATTCAGCAGTTATAAATACCTGAGCTAACTATAACTCACTCCCCCCCCACGCAATGCACTGCTTATGACCTTACCTATTACATCACTCATGAATTGGTCAGTGACATCATTGATGACATCTCAAATGACATCACGAATGCTATGGGGGTTTCTGGGAACAAGGGGCGCCCCACTTGGGGACAACAGGAGAGTTAAGTGTAGAAAAAGTTCAGGGGGAAGCTGGGGGACTAGAGTCTGCCCTTGACAAGGCATTGGCCCTCTAGCCATGGTGCTAAAGAGTATTGACAAAAGTCTGAAAGCCTGAAAGAGTTTCTTGCTCATGTTAAATCTAAATCATCTGAAATCCAGAGAGGGCACGACGGATATCCTAACTCCATAAGAGCTGAATCATCTATTCCATCAGGGGTGTTGTTGAGAAAAGGGATAGCCCACAAGTGAATCTGTTCCTCGTAGAACATACTCCCAGGCCACATTGATTGATTGGGAGGATTTGGAGCAAAGGCCATTCTGACTAGCGCCTCTAAAACTGTCTCATCGAACATAACTGAAGCTAGAAACCTTCAGGTGCTACAGCTCCCTCCAGGGTGCATGCCATTTGTAGTAATTTTAAAAAGGTTCTTCCCCTTGATCCATCCTCTTAGGAACAAGACTACCAATTAAAGAACAAGGTGACTCATTGTTTGGTTTGACAAAATGCTTAAATGTATTAGTAGTTACACATTCCTAAAAGGGATAATTGGAGTACAGTGGGCCCACTGGCTTGGCAATTCTTGGAAGAGGGATACTGGTGACTGTGTTGTAGCCAACTTCCGCTAACCACGTTTGGTGGGATTCATCTTGGACAAGCTTGGCAGCTTCCAGGAATCTGCACAAAGAATAAAAGCTGTCCCTTTGGGCTTTTGTTTTTATCAGCCACGGTTGAACGACAGGGATTATGCACAAGGATCCAATCATTTCTGTATACCTACACATAAAGCCAGGGCAATAATGATTTGTCTAGCTCCTGTTTTTGATGAAATTGCCCCTAGCTGTTCCCCAAGCATTTTGTCAACAGTTGATACCCACTTGGAACACTCGGCTAGCCCACTGTTGGAAGGACAAGGTGACTTGGGTCAGTTGTGCATGGCAACTTCTAGAATATATGAAATAGTTGGAAATGGGGGTCCAACTCCTGATTTGAATGTACTTTTCTGGAATATTGTGAGCATGAATGGCAAAGATATAGATAAATTAGATTGTTTGTACCCAAGAAACTTGGGCAAGGTCTAACATACATGTCAATGGCTTTCTGTCTAGCTCTTCGCATGCTATGCCAACTCCTGCTGGGTGCTATAGCGGAGGGCTTTTAACACTCATGAGCACCAACCTGCCAGTTAAAGTGTTGATGATGCAGGTGGGCTGTCCCATTTTTCAATTGATAGTCCTGTATATGACATTCATGTCCCATAATCGTACTCAGCAATTTCTATCATAACAATTTTGGTAGAAGCAACGTCAGAATTGGGGATTCTCTTGGATACAGCTTAAATGAGATGCTACTAGGTCTGAGGAGTGATTATATAATAGTGTGGGGGTGATTTTAATCTCTGGTTATGCTCTATTGTGGCTGACTGGGTGTGTGTGTTGTCTGGTGGCAACTTCTTTAACCTTTCACATTTTGGGCACAACCCATGTGGAGTTAAATTAAATAGGCTGTTGAGAAATCATGATCTCATTTTGGGTACAGATATGACAGCGGACTGTTCATCCTTACAGACTAGTGAGAGCAAATTCTTAAGGAGATTGTTGTCACCTTCTGGCAGTATCCCTTCTATAATAGTCCACGATTGATTAGGACTGCAGTAGCTGGGAGATGTAGTGAGGATGGCTCTAATATTATTGTGGCTCTCAGTGTGGTCCAGGCCTGAAGCAGTGTTAACACAGTCAATGATTTCTGATTGTTTAAGTCTGGATGAAATATACAAACGCAAGTGGCTCATGTACATTTGAAAAACTTCAGGTACTATTGATCAAACGTAGTTATTTACTACCCTGGTGCGCACAAACACTGAGGTTATATCACTGGTCAAAGGAGAACTTCTAAGACAGATTGTCGAAGAGAGATGGAAGGCTGAACTAGGTAAGGGAATGGTGGTGACATATTTTCCTTTATGCATGTCTCCCAACATTGAGCCGCACCTTTTAGAGGTGCCCCGGCACCATAGATTCTATTTGGTAAGGTTCAGGCTCGACCTTGGCCACTTAATGGTGGCCTATCGCTCTAATGCGCATTCTACAAAAGAACTGGCATTATGCCTGCATGATTCCATTACACCCCAATCCCAGCTACATAAGTTACTTTTTTGTGGTTTGTATCATAAGCAGAGAAGCCAGATTTGAATTCCACTTTTAAAGATTTCAAATATCAGGCAGTGTAAGGCAGCTTGACTGTATTTGCAACTGCTCCAAAAAATATATGTCACAATGTATCAATATATTTATTCTATTGTAAAAGCTAGGGAAAATGTGGGGAAATGAGTCTTTTTAATATATAGAGTATTTGTTTCACAGAGGGGTTGGTTTGAAGGGGCATTTGATGTTTCTCCCACTCAAGCAGACGGCAAAGCTCTGCCTAGTCCTTTACACCAGTTATACCAATGTGGAAGTGATATGGGAGATGTGAAATTAAGTCTGTGTTGTAACTATTTTTATGACAAGCAGGAGCAGAGCTTTAGGCTCACCTGACAAGTGCTTGTATTTTTGCTCGTTTGCACAGCCTGTTTCGTGGTCAATCCCCTTTTAAATTGTTATTTATTTTTATTTATGTGTGTGTGACGGGCCGGACTGGGCCGACCCACACATTGCGCCTGCTTGTTCTGCCGCTTCCCCTCCTGACCCGGATAGGCCTCCTCGCTCCTCCTATCGCGTCATCAAGTGTCCTTCCCACGGGAACCTGGGTGTTTAAAGGGCCTGCTGTCGCTTCCTGAGGAGGAGGCGATTGGTAGTGGTGATGACAAGAGGAAGACGGCCGAGGAGACAAGAGAAGAAGACGAGTAAGACAGGAGTTCCCCAGACGTGTCCGGCGGATCCCAGGGCTGTGCGGAGCCGTCCGCTCCGCACAAGAGTTGCAGGCAGAAGGAGAAGAGCAGGAAGCAGGTAGTCCCATTCGGGAACAAAGGAAACAGGCTCCAGGGAGCAAGACTCGAGTACCCGCCACGCTTCAGGAGAAGCGTGGCAGAAGCAGGTGCATGGGGCCATCCTTAGCAGGGTTAGGGAGGACGGGAGGACGGGAGGAGGAAGGGTTTATCGGGGAATGGGTTGGAGGGCACAATGTACATAAGATCGCACGAGTGAGGGTGAGCGGGTGTAAGAAGATAAACATGAAGGAAGGGGGGGAGCGCACTAAACAAAGAAAACCCAAAGAGAAAGAAAAGAGGAAAGAGTAAAGAAAGAAAAAAAAAGAGAGATGTCCAGGAAATAATAGAGACAAGTAACGGGCATGTCACGCAGAAACAGGATAACGAGGTATCGAGGCAGAAGAAACCAAAGACAAGGGACAGAGAAGAGTCCAAGAAGTCACCACAATTAGAAAACAAAAGGGAAAGAAAGATAGTAGTTAACAGACAAACGGGGAAAAGGGTTAAGAGTGAACTCAAAAGACCAGGACGTGGCAGAGAGAGAAAAAAGGGAAAGACAGAGGCAGGAAGAGAAAGAGAAGAAAACAACAATCACTTACCGCAACTATTCTTCTTCTTCCCACGTGTGCTTCCCGAGAGTCCTAGAGGTAAAGAAAGAAGAAGAAGACCATAAATCCCTGCCAGGAGTAGAGATACGGAGAGCGAAAACAAAACAATACAGCCATCTACTATCACTAACTGTTATATACAACCAATAAAATACCACTTACCTGTATATCTGAAGGTACTGAGTGATTACTAGCGCCCATCCTGCAACAAGGGGTGTCAGAAGTGGGATTTAGAGACACGTCTAGATGGAAGAGAAACCCACCATGGCTGACGTCATTGCGCAACTAGCTGAGGGACAGCGACATCTACAGCTAATGTGGGAACAACAAATGAAGGAAGCGAGAGAGGAAAGAGAGGCCTTACAGACCGCTCTCAAGAGTCAAGCCACCATAATGGCAAACAATCAACTGGGACATGAAACTGCACTGGGAAAGCTCACGGACACCATAGCTCACACGAAGGTGCATCCCAATGTACCCAGCAGCATCCTACAAAAGTACCAGGAGCAGGAAGATCCAGACTCCTTTTTCACCAACTTTAAGAGAGTAGCAAGCACTGCGAGTTGGCCAGAAGAGAAATGGGGCCAATATATCGCACACCTACTGACCGGCCACCTACAAGCCATTTACCAAGCTATCAACCCCAGTGGAACACTTCCCTATCAGGATATCAAGAAGACAATACTGGAACAGGTAGGACTAGATAGAGAAAGGGACCTTTCCCGTTTCCGACAAACCAAGTGGCAACAGCAGGAGAACCCCCGCACACTCTACTACAGGGTTCAACATACAGCGGGGAGATGGTTGCATCCAACAGAAAAGACCCAGGAAGAGATGTTCGATGTCATAGTCTTAGAACAATATTTGGATGCATTACCCAGCTCCACCCGTAACTGGGTGAGACAGCACCCAGGGCTGACCAATGAAACAGCTATTGATCTTGCCTGTGCGTATCATAGGGGTACGGATTTCAAAGCCAACCCTAGCAGACACCCAGTCCCTTCCCCTATACACCCGACGGTAGCAAGAGGAACAATGCCAAGACCTCTGGTAGTAAGGGAACAAGAGCGTATGTTACCTAATAACCCCACCTATCCACACATGGGCCCACAGTGTTACAATTGCTCCGAGTGGGGTCATATAGCAAGGTATTGCCCACAAAAAAAAGATATGGAGGAACCCATGGAGATCGGAGTAGCCAAAGGAAGAGTCTTCTGGGCTGGGGGAGATAGACCTACCTACACTCTCCCTATCCTTCTAAATGGAGTGAGGAGGGCCTCACTAATCGATTCAGGCTGTAGCCAAAGCGTTATACGACAAGAGTTGGTAGCACCGGGACAGGATCTACCCCAGACACAAGTTTTGATCACATGTGTACATGGGGATCAGAGATATTACCCAGTAGCCCAGATCCAACTACAGTGGAGAGGAGAAAAGGAAACCCTCAAAGTAGGGGTGCTGCCCCACCTGGAAGAGGACATCATCATTGGAACCGACTATGCAGATTTTCCCACGTTGTTAACCAAAGCAGGCTAGGAGCACACTCTTAAGACTTGGTGGGAGGAAGTACCCTTCGGAGCGGGTGAGGGAATAAGTCGGGACCCTAAGGTACCCCTCACTAGATGGCAAAAAAGGGTACAATGACAACATTACATGCAAACCAACAATACCGAAAACAGTAGAAGCCCAGCAGAAACCAGCAAGGTGTGTACCGTAGCCGGGGATTTTCAACAGAGTCAACAAGACGATCCCTCCCTGAAAAATGCGTGGCAACAAGCCATGAATCCCGAGGAAAAGGCAGTAGGTCCAAAATTCCTTATACAAAACCATCTCCTATATAGAATACCGAATGCAACCGAGGGGCGGCAGAAACAATTGATCATTCCCAGAAGCCACAGACAGCAGGTATTGCATCTAGCTCATGGGGATAATGGAGAGGGACATCTCAGAACGGAGAAAACTGAGGAGGTGGTACTTAGGCGTTTCTATTAGCCAGGAATATACGGGGATATACGTAGACGCTGCTCTGACTGTCCAAAATGTCAATTGTTCAATCCCTCTACACACCAGCCTGCTCCACTCCAGCCCCTGCCTGTCATAGAAACCCCGTTTGTGAAGGTAGGTATGGATATTATTGGCCCACTCGCTCCGTCCAGTAGGGGACGACAATACGTCCTTGTGCTAGTGGATTATGCCACCCGTTATCCCAAAGCAATACCCCTCGCTAGTATGCACACAAAAGTAATTGCCCAAGCAATGATTGATTTCTTTGCCCGGGTGGGTTTTCCCAAAGAGATACTAATGGACCAGGGGACCCCTTTTATGTCTAGGCTAATGGCTGAAGTAAGCAAAACACTAGGAGTAAAACAGATCAGGACATCCGTATACCACCCCCAAACAGAAGGTCTTGTAGAGAGGTATAATAGGACAATTAACTCTCTGCTCCGAAAGAGCATCACCGACGGAGGTAGAGATTGGGAAAAAAAGTTGCCACTCGTGCTGTATGCTGTTCGCACACACATTTAATCGTCTCTAGGACACAGTCCGTTTGAATTGTTGTTCGGGCGACCGCCTCGAACTCTTCTCGAAATGGTGGCTGAGCAATGGGAGGAGACCGATAACGAGGAAAAAGACCTCCTGACGTATACTCGAGAGTTGAGGGATACTCTCCATGCGGTGTGGGAAGAAGCCCACAATACTTTACGGGAGGCACAAGAGAAACAAAAGAAATGGCATAATACCAAGAGCGTACTCCATAGTCTAAAGGTAGGGGACAGGGCCCTAATACTCCTTCCCACTTGCAACAACAAACTGTTGGCCAGGTGGCAAGGACCCTACGAAGTGATTGGGCAGGCGAACCCCACTACATATAGGTTAGCGCTCCCCCACGGCCACGATACAGAACAAATGTATCATATAAATCTATTTAAAAAATGGCAAGAACCCATAGGTGTGCACCCTGTCCGGTATATCACCAATGTAATCACTGACGAAATCCCTTATCTGTCTTTTCCCACACCTCCCTCCACTAAGGACTCCCTACCACAAACAAATCCCACCCTCACCGATGCCCAACATGAACAACTAAAACAAGTAATTGAGAAATACAGTGATGTTTTATCCAAACGTCCAGGGCATATGCAGCTAGCAGAACACCCAAGAATGAGGCAATATCCCGACAACGCCCATACCGTATTCCAGAAGCAAAAAAATATATTATAGAACAGGAGGTCCATACGATGTTGGAGGCTGGTACTATAGAGCCATCCACCAGCCCCTGGTGCTCCCCAGTGGTGTTGGTGCCAAAACCAGATGGGAGTATTCGATTCTGCATAGTCTATAGATGTGTCAACGAGCTAACTTAGTTTGACGCATATCCCATGCCACGTATCAATGAGCTCCTGGAAAGATTAGGTCAAGCTCGATACATGTCCACACTCAACCTTACAAAAGGATATTGGCAAATCCCATTGAGAAAAGAGGACAGAGAAAAAACAGCATTCGCAGCTCCATCGGGACTCTATCAGTTTACAGTTCTCCCTTTTGGGCTCCACGGGCCCCTGCCACATTCCAATGACTTATGGATAGGGTTCTACGGCCCCATCAGCAAGACGCAGCCACATATCTGGACGACATAGTCATATACAGTAACACTTGGAGGGAACACCTAGAACAGGTGAAAAAAGTTTTACAGTCATTACGGGATGCCCATTTAACCGCAAACCCAGAAAAATGCAAACTATGTTACCCTGAAATCAAATATCTTGGTTATGTCTTAGGAGATGGCAGGGTCCGTTCCCAGATTGAAAAAGTAGATGCGTCAAACAGATACCCATACCTAGAATAAAAAAGAGGTCAGGGCTTTCCTCGGTTTGGTGGGGTATTATAGGCGGTTCATTCCTCAGTTCTCCACAATAGCTGAACCATTAACCAATCTACTCAAGAAATCTTATCCCAATAGACTCACCTCCCTTTCGGATGCTGTACGACGCAGTTTTGAACATCTGAAAGAGGCCCTGACCACAAATACGGTGTTATGTTGTCCGAACTTCCAAAAGCCTTTCCTATTGCAAACGGATGCCTCTGATGTAGGACTTGGGGCCGTTTTCTCACAAGAGCAGGAGCATGGGACCATACACCCGGTACTGTATATTAGCCAAAAGCTCCTCCCGCGAGAGGCCCACTACCCCACTATTGAAAAGGAATGTCTGGCCATTAAGTGGGCTGTGGAATCACTGCGCTATTATCTTATGGGTCAGATGTTTACCCTTCTCACGGATCATGCACCCCTCACTTGGCTTGCTCGCAACAAGGACTCTAATTCTCGTATCCTGAGATGATTTCTTCATTACAACCCTTCTCCTTCCAGGTCCTCCACTCTCCTGGACATCTCATGCAGAATGCTGATTTCTTGTCCCGCTATCCGTCTCCAGAGCGTCATCGGCTGCCGCTCTCTTGGGGGAGTGTAAGTGACGGGCCGGACTGGGCCGACCCACATATTGCGCCTTCTTGTTCTGCTGCTTCCCCTCCTAACCCGGATGGGCCTCCCCGTTCCTCCAATCGCGTCGTCAAGTGTCCTTCCCAGCGGGAACCTGGGCGTTTAAAGGGCCTGCTGTCGCTTCCTGAGGAGAAGGCGATCGGGAGTGGTGTTGACAAGAGGAAGACGGCCGAGGAGACTAGAGAAGAAGACGAGTACGACAGGAGTTCCCCAGATGTGTCCGGCGGATCCCAGGGCTGTGCGGAGCTGTCCGCTCCGCACAAGAGTTGCAGGCAAAAGGAGAAGAGCAGGAAGCCGGTAGTCCCATTCGGGAACGAAGGAAACAGGCTCCGGGGAGCAAGATGTGAGTACCCACCACGCTTCAGGAGAAGCGTGGCAGAAGCAGGTGCGTGGGGCCATCCTGAGCAGGGTTAGGGAGGACGGGAGGAGGAAGGGTTTATAAGGGGAAAGGGTTGGAGGGCACAATGTACATAAGATCGCACGAGTGAGGGTGAGCGGGTGTAAGAAGATAAACACGAAGGAAGGGGGGAGCGCACTAAACAAAGAAAACCCAAAGAGAAAGAAAAGAGGAAAGAGTAAAGAAAGAAAAAAAAAGAGAGATGTCCAGGAAATAATAGAGACAAGTAACGGGCACGTCACGCAGAAACAGGCTAACAAGGTATCGAGGCAGAAGAAACCAAAGACAAGGGACAGAGAAGAGTCCAAGAAGTCACCACAATTAGAAAAC
This sequence comes from Pleurodeles waltl, assembly GCF_031143425.1. Lineage (NCBI taxonomy): Eukaryota > Metazoa > Chordata > Amphibia > Caudata > Salamandridae > Pleurodeles > Pleurodeles waltl. The sequence goes on along the minus strand of NC_090436.1, from coordinate 792,964,578 downwards.
AAAAAGGAAAGAAAGACAGTAGTTAACAGACAAATGGGGGAAAGGGTTAAGAGTGAACTCAAAAGACCAGGACGTAGCAGAGAGAGAAAAAAGGGAAAGACAGAGGCAGGAAGAGAAAGAGCAGAAAACATGAATCACTTACCGCAATTATTCTTCTTCTTCCCTCATGTGCTTCCCGAGAGTCCTAGAGGTAAAGAAAGAAGAAGAAGACCATAAATCCCTGCCAGGAGTAGAGATACGGAGAGCGAAAACAAAACAATACAGCCATCTACTATCACAAACTGTTATATACAACCAATAAAAGACCACTTACCTGTATATCTGACGAGTACTGAGTGATTACTAGCGCCCATCCGGCAACAGTGTGCTTCCATGGTTTGTATTTTAACCCAAAAACGTATTTGAACTGAAATGACATCAATGATGATATACACATAACCCCTCACAACCCCACTCAGGCCCCCATAAACCACTCACACACCCACACAACTGCACACATATTCATTCTCAGACCCATACAAGTACAGGCACTCACACACCCATACACTCACTCATAGAGCCACTCACACAGGCACTCACTCATACAATTACTCACATACAGACGTATACACCTATAGAGCCACTCAAACAATCACACACTCACACATACAGCTAATCATACCTCACGTATTCTACTATACCACCACAGACAGAGGCACTCACATGATCATACACCTATACATACTTCCACTCACCAATACAGCCACTTAAACACTCAGTCATACAGGCACACACCCACTCAGGCACTGAGTTACTCACCCTTACAACCACTAACACAATCACACACCCGCTCACAAAGATCCTCACACACCCACTCACTTAGTCATACAGATACTAACACATGTACTCACTCACCTATACAGTCACTGACACAAGCATACACTCACCCATACAGTCACTGACAAACCCACTCACTCATCCATATACAGACTCACACAGCCTCTGACTCACCTATACAGTCACTCACACACCCACACACTAACACATACAGCCGCTCACACACCCACTCACTCACCAGTACAGGTACTCACACAGCCACCTACTCACCCATAGAGCTACTCACACACCCACTTGTTCACCCATAGGGCTACTCACACACCTATTTAATCATCCTTACAGTCACACACACACTGACTCATTCACCAAAAGAGCTACTCACACAGCGACTCACCCACCCATACAGCCACTCACACAGCCCCTCACACACAGATTCAGATACTCACACAGCCACTCAGATAACATATGTTAGAAATAGTATAATTCATCAGTAGTACAAAAGAAATAGTAATTTAACTTATGCAGTACCATAGTATGGATCTTTAACTCTCAGAAACGTTTTCGAAACACACTTATGGCACTCTTAGATGATGTCATCAGTGAGTTAATCAGTGATATAATTTGTTATGTCATCAGTGGTGTCACTGACCATGTCATGAGTGATGTAACATGTGAAGTCATGAGCAGTACATTGTGGGGGACTAAGTTGTAGTAAGCTCAGGTAACTATGACTGGTGACTTTCTATGGTTTTGTATGAATGAAATCTGAGCCTAACATTTTGTTTTTTTCAGTTAATACATATATATGTATTATATATATATATATATCTGTATATATATATATATATATATATATATATATATATATATATATATATATATATATATATATATACATATATAGAATATGTCTTATAATCCATGTATCTACCTATGTATCTGTCTCTCTCTCTCTCTCTCTCTATATATATATATATATATATATATATATATATAAAACACTTAACTTTAAATACTTACCTTAATTAGACTTTCTGTGTGTGGTAAAGTCATATGTGTGGTAAAAAATTGTATGGCAAAAAATGCATGGTAAAGGCATGTGTGGTTTGGAGCCGTATTGTAATGTCATTCAACAAGTGGCTCGGGTATCCCACCTGATGGCAGAGACTTAATGAGGGAAGGTATGTGAGACCTGCATCGCTCCAAGTGAAATGTATGGTGCAGCGCTCCTGGAGATCCAAGTTACATGTCAGTGAAGACCACTGTATTTACCTTCGACTCTGAAGTGCTGAGGAAGCCCAAGCAGCATGGATACTGCTGGTTGAAGGAGAACCAATCCCTGCATAGGCTTCTAAATATGGCTGTACTTGATTGCAGCTAACACAACATTAGTCATTTACCATCCAACGCTGGAATAAATGTGGAAATGGTGACCCCTAGATCTGTATGATCTGTTGGGACTCTAGGCTTGTCTGTAAGATGAAAGACTGAACATCGTTGAAATGCCTCAACTGAACCTGCAGCAACGAGATCTGTGCTGCCACTTTTAAGAGAGGGAGTGAGTGAGGATACCACACTCACTGGCTCATATGACATAGGCCTTACTAACAATATGGCCCTCACTGCGGAAAAGGACATCTGATGGAATAATCGTTCCGCGAATATCAGACACAGGACTGCTACAACGCGTCCACTGGGATCTAGGCCAAGTAGGCCCACCCTGCAGGTCTCCAGAATCAGAACTTGCAAACACAGTCCTAGTGCCCCCTTTTAGCCGCTTAGATATGGTGGAGGGCAGACCCATTCACAATCAAGCATCTGCTGAAGATCAGCAGCAGGGGGCCTGAGACCTAAGACCCGCCTCAAGGCCAGTCTCATCTCTTGTTATGTCTAAATTAGTCCGCTAACCATGGAGGCAGTCACGGAAAAGATGTTGAAATCTCAAAAGGATCAAGATATCATGGCATAGGAATATGCATTAGATACTCAAAGAACTGGTGGCTCTCAAGGGCACAGTTACATTCATAAACAATAATACCTCAAAAACCTCAGAAGAAATCACCTAAATGGGTATGGAACTAGTGGCCTTCAACTGAAGACTCACAAATATGGAAGACAGAATGACCACCATGGAACAGGAAGTAACTCCCTCTTCTGACTAGCACTAGCGTATGATGGAGAAGATAACGGAACTGGAGAACAGAAACAGAAGAGGCAACCTAAGCTTTTCCGGCATCTCAGAGAAACTGCAAGGGGATAATATAATATATTGGCCTTAATGCTCAAATTAATTGTGTCCCTCACCAAAGTGAAGTTCCACCTCAACCAGAGTTGGAGATGGTGCATAGAAGAAAGGCATGAGTCAACAGGGGCACAGACAATTCCTGCCAAGTGATCATATGCTTCCTAAGGCATGAGTAGGCAAAGGAAGTGATCCAAATGGCCAAACAAAATGGCCCCATCTTTTGCTAAGAGCATAACATATTTTTAAACCAAGACTTTTGTCACTAAACAATGCTAAAAAAGCAACTGTTTCTATCTCAGAAAAATTACCGGAAACTCATGGACGGTTAGTTTGGCCATATTGAACCCTGAGTCAATGCTAATCACTAATAAGTGCCATGCAAGTAATTGTATGTAGAGAAAATGTTATTAAATTTTTTATTCATCTTATACAATGACATACCCAATGGCAGACCAACATCACAGTACATGCAAGAGAATTTGAGGATTCTGGGCTACTCAGGACATTTCTGGATACTCTGTATGGAACCAAGACGGATACAACCTGCCTCACAGATCGGAGGTTTCCGTCTTGACAAAGACCCACAGAGGTCTCAGATGAATCTACACAACAGGAGAGGGACTGGCTGGAAGCAGTCACATGGAAGTGAGCATTCAGCCCAACGCACAAGCATAATGGCTGGTCACTGCCAACAAGTGATACGTCCAGACGCCTCCTAAAGAAAGACTAATCTGTCTGCCAAACCAATCTTCCTTAAATCAAAAGATATGTTGCTCTATTGTATACCAAGACTACAGGTCACCTGCCCCATGTGACTTTTCCTGCAGTACATTGTAGGAGACGTTTGCTTAACACTGACTTATGGGAGCAGAATGGCGGGGGCTCTCACTTCCAACTGAAAATGATCCATCTCCCCTCTGACTTCAGCTCTCCAGAGATGCTCCGCTCACAACCACACCTTTCTCTTTCTCTCTCTCTCTCTGCATACAAACATGATCACAATCTGCTGCAGCAAATGGCTAGCCAGCTCCTTTGGTGACTACAGCGCCAGCCAGAAACAATTAACCCACACCTGTCCCTCACCCCATTCTTATCTAGTCGTTCATTTTCATTTTCCCCAAATACCCATCACTGACCTTAAGAGTAGAATCACCCCCTGGATTAAATCATGTGCCTGAATTCTGGACTTGAACCTCACGTAGTCCCAGGATATTTCGACTGGAGCAGACCATAATGTGTTACTCGAGTGCAGACCCAGGCACTCTGACCCAATTGACTATTACCGATCAGTAACTCCACCATGTAGACATTACTACTTCACAGGACTCAGAGCACCACCCAGGCACTTTGCTGTGAAGCACCCTGAGTTGTGCATGTATGCATCATAATGGAAATCTTTATGTAATCTCCCTTAATGTCAAAGGTCTCGCCCATTACCCTATACAAAAGAAAATTCTGTCTTTTCTTTACACACACATCCAGACATTGCCTTCATTCAAGAAATCCAAATCTCCCAAATTGAAAAATTCAAAATTTCAAATGGTAATGGTTGTTAGAGGGTGTTACGCGTTTGGGGGTTTCCAAAAGGGGGAAGCGCCATCCTTCTCTAGACTCTCTGCCATTAAAAGTTCATAAAACATGGACTGATCCAAAAGGCATTACATACTTATTAAGCAAACATACAAGACCTCACAAGGGTCCTGGGCACCATCTGTGCCCTGACAGAGGATAAAGGCTGCTTTCTCAAGGCACTAGACCATATCCTGCTTTCCATACTTAGCACCAAAGTACTCTTGAGACTGGAATTTAGTTTTGGATCCCATGTTAGTAAAGTCTGACAATCATGTGACTTCCCCTCATTAGACGGGACAAGCTTATCCTAGCAGATATCATGACTGATCACTCATTGGCACATCCCTGATGACTGACCCATCCTTGCAATCAGGAATACACATCACTTCGTGGGTACAGGGCACGCGTTCAGAATTGATTACTACCACTCAACAACAACTCTCCTGCCATACATTGAAGTGGAAGAAATCCTCCCAAACGGCACTTCCAATCATGACTGGGTACAGCTCCAGCTCAAATGGGTATTCCAGCTCCTCCACTGGGAACGCTTCAAAACCATGAACGCCAAACGTAAAGTACAATGTCTAACAACCACATACCTGGAGGCAAATCATGTCTCAATGGTGTCCCCCAATGGGGGAAAGCTCCAGGTCGCAATAGGTATTCCAGATCCTCCACTGGGATGGTTAATTCCGTGAATGTGATGCTTTACCTGTAATGTAAGTACTGTGAGACCAAGGTGCGTGCAGGCAAGTAAACATGCCTTCTAGCAGGGGTGACTGCTTGCCTGAAAGAATTGAACATGTGCACAAGTGGTTAATGTAAAATGCAAATGCTGCTCAGAAGCCTGCATTGACTTTAATTGATGAAACCACTTGAACCTTCCTGATGACACAAAGATATTCTTCATAACTGGCATTGCAAGGGAGTTACCAGCTGATAAAGGACATTTATAAAAAGAAATTGCACCCTGTACAGTCTGGGTATTAGTAAAGTCTTTCGTTTGGTAGTGCTTTTTTATCTTAAACCTTTTTCCACATTGTGTAGCACCCAATTTTAGATTGTGTGTCATGCAAGTTTAAAATAATGAATTAAATAGTCACCATGCTCTGTCACAGACTGAGACATAGTAGTACTAAACATACACAAGTCACTATTCTTCACTGCTCCAACCAGGTTTCAATTCAGTGGCTCTCTGATTACAGACAGAGACCTCTGCAGTGCATTAGCTAACAGAGGGACATTACAGTTACAATAAAGAATATACAAATCCTTAGAAATTCCCCGGAAAAAAATAAAGGTTACAGGGACGTTATAGTTACGAAACAAAATACAAAAAACATAGAAATTCACTGAAAAAAAACAAAGGCTACAATTACGTTATAGTTAAGCTCAGATTTCCTTCGTACAGAACCATAGAAATTCAGAAGTTATAGTTACCTGAGCTAACCATAAATTACACCCCCACAATGGACTGCTTATGCTATTCCAGCTATTCCATTTGGAGCGTTTCAACACCTCTAGGTTCAACACCCTGAATGCCAGACATAAAATACGATGCCTAACAACCAAAGGAAAATCACCTCTCAGTGGCGTCCCCCAATGAGGCACAGCTCCAGCTCGCAATAGGTATTCCTTCTCCTCCTTTAGAAGCATTTCAACACCTCTATGTTCGAAACCCCAAACACCACACATAAAGTGCGATGCCTGAGAGCCACAGGAGGAAAATCACCTTTAGTGGTGTCCCCCAGTGTTCTACGGAAGGCAGAGAAAGCGAGTATACGAGAGGAACTGATGGGCGACTCAGCACTCGAAAAGAAACAGGCACTCACAGCACCTAGTTCCCCAGGTAGCCCATCTTACAGCTGGTTACAATAAAACAGTCTCCAAAACCACACTCAGAGAACATTTTCAGAAAAAAGGTGAACTTAATTGACTGTTTTTATCCCAAGCTGAAAAATCCCTCTTTAGCTTCAAGCAGAGACCCTCTGAAAGGTGAGAAATGGCTTGCAAACGCAACAACAAAAAGCCTCCAGCATAATTGCTGCCATTAGGTAAATGTGGTGAGATGCTAATGCATCCCCCACAGACATTCACCAGCCCTTTTCATTGTTCTATGAAACACTACACACAGCAGAATGCTCCAGAACCCAACAGGTGGAAAGGGGGTTTCCCTCCATAAAATTGGCCCCTGATATGACTGTTTGATTGACTGATGACATCACTGAGGAGGAAGTGAGTTATATCATCGATGACTTTCTCACCTCCACAGTCCAGTGAAGGCTACCTGGCAGAATACTACTATATGATCAAGGAGGCAATGGTTTCCCTTTTGTGTTAAATGATTATTGAGATCCAGGAAAGCTCATTCCCACCCACAGAGGGTAACAGAGTGAGGATAGTGGTTCTACACAAACCAGATAAAGACACCTATGAGTGTGCAAGTTATAGACTGGTTTCTTTTAATCAAAGTGAATCTTAAGATCTTAGACAGTGTCTTGGTAAGCAGACTGAAGGGTCTTTTGTCATCTTTGATACATAGTGACCAAGTGGGATTCATTCCACACAATCATGAGCCTGTCACTTACAAACAGAAGTGCATGTGCTGTGGCAAGTGTGGAATAATGTACATGAGAAAACAATAGTCTCACTGAATGCAGAAAAAGCCTTTGATTGGGTGAAATGCTGGACTCCATGGGCCTGGGTCACATATTTGTGGCAAAGTTAAATGACATTACACTAAACCTATGGCTCTAGTTTCTTGTAATGGGCACAATTCACAGCCCTTCAAAATCAACAAAGGAGCGAGGCAGGGATGCCCACCCTTCCCACTGTTGTTTACGCTCGCCCTGAAGCCACTAGCAATAGCTATCAGAAAACATCCAGAGATTCAGGGTATATACATCCCAACTGGGGAAATAAAGGCATTGCTTTAAGTCGATTACATCCTAATGAGCCTCTCCTTACTTCAACCTCTCTCTCGCACCTCATGACCCTAATTTTTTTAATGTGCTGCTTGTTTTGTTTACCATATCACATAGGGGTAATGTGAGCCCATGCCACTGACTTGTGGCGTTACCATAGCCGCTCTAGACCCCCCCCATCCAAATGCAAACAAACAGGTCTAAAGTACATAGGCATATTACTGAACCCTGGCCTCTCCAGTATGATGGGAGATAACATGAGCTACCTGCTTGCCAGAATCTGACACGATATGGAGAGATGGTCTTCCCTCAATTTATCTTTATAGGATAGGATGCAAGTAATCAAAATGAGATTGACACCCAGGGTCAACTATGTGTTTACAATGATTTCCATACTGTTACCGAAAACAATACTTACAGACCTTTCCCACATGATTTAACAGTTAATTTTGGGCGAGAAAACCTGACTAACCATGGACAAATTGCATGCTAGAATTTATAACCTGGAATCTCGTACTGGTTATTGTTTCTATTGGCACAACTGAGACACCGTTTTTCACTCTATCCCAGAATTACCGTGGTGGGTTGTTTTACGGAGAGAAACCCACTTTTTCAAAATGTACCTGTTTAAGTTTTCAAGAGATAAGCCTAGTGGTGAGCGAGATATTGATGAGTCACAGTTGATGATTGGAACCTGTGGGGGAAGGCCAACATATGTTTCCTTTTCCTTTTTAGGGTCGAGTCTGCGTCGCATGCGCTTGTGCATGCGTTTCGCTAAGCGAGACGCTTTAGTAATTAAAAAGGGCTCGGAGCCCTGTCCAAGTCACGTCAATGTTTGTCATTGACTTGTGGGCTTGCCTGTTAGAATCAGCTTGATTCCATTAGTGGAAGGCATGCATACGTCATGCCTTTTCCGATGGATAGCTCTCCTCGAGCGCATCGACCAAGTACAGAAAACATGCGAGGCTCGTTGTTTTCTGTCCGGCTCGTGCACTACTTTTTCTCTATTTTTTCAGCGCGATCTCGCTTGCCAGAAGTTGAGCGCTTTACATAATATCGACCCTGTTACACAGTTAATTGCACTTTTTTCGGTTAGGACATAAATGCACTTTTGCCGATAGGTTTTATTACCAGTGAAAAGTCGGGTTAGGAGTTTACAACACTATCAGCTCTAACACGAGCAAACACGAGACCCGTTGCATTGCAAATGCTTGTTTTCTTTGCAAATACTGCTTGAGATGATTATTTGAAGTCAGGTGGGATCTAGTTGAATGGATGGAGGTGACATGAAAAAACATCAATTGTCCCTTCAAAAGAGTGGCTTGGGTGCTGGCTGATGAATGTGCTGTTGTGATATTTATAATACGTCTTCCTCGACTGAGTTAATTTTATTTCTAAAGACCCTCACAATATTGTTGAGGAGTTTGAATCAATAGGTCGGAGTGCTACAATACACTACAACACCGATTTTTGCAGATACAAAATGGTCTGATGGCAGTCTGTACATCTACAACTCTTGAGCAGAAGTTTTTCTTTTCTACTGGGATACAAAGACAAACATAGAAGCAAATACAAAATCGCTCAAAATTGGTACAGATATTATATATCAAACAACTTGAATTCTGGGTTTTATTTTTATTGTAGGCTACATCTGTGCCATGCATTTATCTGCAGTAGACCATACAACACTGCTGTCATCAACAAAACCAACAAGTTGGTAACAAACTAATAAAATATTCAAATAAGAGAAGTGGCAGAATAACACCTTCCCAAATATATACAGCATCACACTTTGAAGCTTGGGTACTGATAGCAGAAAGTGATGGCTACGAACATGAAAAAAAAGATCTGTATCACATATCTGCTTGGCCAAGTCCTCCAAACTTAAATATTGACCAATCCCCTTTTGCCTAATCCCATGGATATGATTTATTATAATGTTGGAGACTTTACTAATATCAAATAGGCATAAAAATATCACATCTCTAGTTGGAGGCCTGTGAATTCTTTCCTGCACTTTTTCATAATTGATGATACAATACGCTCATATTACACTGTGCACACCTGGTTATTGAATTCACTTGTACATGACATATCTTGAAAACTGTCACTTAAAGGGAGAGTGATGTATGTATTTTACTCATATGTTCAACAGCTAGGATATAGGACCTAGTATGGCAAACCCAACTAAACGGTGGAAGGTGTTAGTGGGCACTGGGTGAAAATGGATGATATTCAATAAGTGGTCCAGCAAGCAACGCATGGGATTTGTAAGCATCTGCCCTGGCACCAGTGGTTTTAATAGATTCATTACCAGATTGGAAAATTGCCTCACAAATGTCTACCTAATCAGCTGCCAACCTCTACTCACAATCTTGAGAAGGAAATGTAAATCAGGAGAATGAGGGAAGTTAAATCAAGCACTCAAGCCTTGCACCCTAGAAGCTTAATTATGGAGATATGCTTCTACCCCACCAAAGACATGATCCACACCAATCTCCTGTTCTTCGCATTCTGTTCACTTATTTTGAGGAGCTTGTCTTCTACACATTTCTCAGGTGTGCGATTGCTGGTAGCAGCTTGATGGCCGTGACCCAGAGGGATATCCTCTACACTCCCTAACTCTAAAGAACAATAATAACAGAAAACACATGATCCGAGCCAATCATGATTACCTGGTCATATTCAACCACAGATTTGAGCCCCATTACCTCTGTGTATCATTGGCCTTTGGTGCATTCTCAAGGGTGAGGTGACAACTGTCTCCCCTAATGTACCAGGCCAAGGTTAGTATCTGATAAACTTGAAGTGTGAATGTCTTTAAGAGGACATCATCTCCTGAAAGTAATCTTGGGTGATTGCCTACAATATTATTGGTTATGGAGTTCGATAAAAGAATGTGGTGGTTTCGTTTTCATAAATCTTGTTAAGTATGACTGACCAATCAATAGTGTGATCATCATGACTGTGATTGTCTTTTTTTGTCCGTGGCTTTTAAAAAGTTAAAGTATTCCTCCTGAAATCTGCTCTACAATATGTCTTTCCGTTAACCTTTCATTCTTATTCACTGCTGTACACTTTTCTACTTTATATAATCAACTGTCCAGGTTAAATTACATTTCACTCGTCAGCTTCCCGTATGAGAGTTGCAGTTTAAATTTAGTAGGATGATCAATACTCCCCTTATATGTAATCCTGGGCAATATTATACACAGCTGAGTCCTTTTGATAAACAGAGTTGATAAATTCTGCTTTGACATGCGTATGTTCAAAACAAATAATAGACCTTTATCTACTAATGAGCCGTTTAATCGCTAGCAGTCAGGTCACTCAGCACAGGAGTATATGCCAATGTACCACAAAGAAGAAATTCGCAGCCCAACAGGCAGGTGCAGCACACATTTTTCGGAATAGTGCATTCGCCTTTTAATGACAGATTTATCTTTTCACTGAACTTTAACTGATCCCATTATTCTCTTAGATATTGCTTGAGTACATAATGTGAATAATTTGTACTTGGCCATTCATTTTTGTATTATTGGCAAATTCATTACAGTTATGTGAGATGGGTGGAGATATATGGACCAAGTGCCTAGAATAGATGGTTAGCACATTGAAAAAGATTTTGTGGTAAAATCGCTTACAGCTTGTTTGAGTTGATGCATCAAAATTGAAGACAAGGAGTGCATCCTCATTAGTGTAGTGATAATGTTAGCAGCATGTGAGGTCTGCTGCCGGTGAAAGTAGTGTAGCATCTGGGCTGTTAGCGTGTGCTTGACTCCAAACATCAAGTATTCCTACACTTGTGCAAAAAGCCACAGCCTTTTTTATGTAACTCTTATGAATGCCAAGCAAACTCCACCTCCATGGCTGACCCACCACAACACTGTCCAACTGTCTTTGGTTGGGGCACTAAGGAAAGGGCCGATAAAGAAGAGCATGCACAGCTAGCACAACCTTAGTTAGTGCCATATTCTGTGTTATACGGTTCCTACTAATATAATAGGACTGCGTATTAGGATGACAGAACTTCAGAATGTAGAGGACTGAATCCTTCCACACCATCATAGGCTGTTGGCCCAATTCCTGGCTAGCTCGAAGTGCTTCACCAAAACCCCTAAGCTTACCGGGGTGGAAGGTGACTGTGGCAACCTAAACATGACATTCTGACTCCCAAGGAAGTTGTGGAAACAGATCTCACCCTTTAGTTGTATTACTCATGCATGCCCAGGCGAAAACACAGGAGAGATACAAGATCAGTTTTCAATGCATTTATTGAAACAATCGTAGTCTTGTATAGAGAGAATGAGTTGCAATCATTAGGCAGATTAAACAAAGCAAAGTTACCAGTATTACGAACATGGTCAAGAGAATGAACAATCCAACCACTGTAAATGATTTCTAAAAGTTCCTACATAACCCTAAGCCTACACTGAGAGCATAGTGGGTGTACCCTCTGCCTTTGCCTGATCTAAGAGATTAACCTTAGCCCCCATACTTGGAGAACTGTGTCAGGAGTCAGCCTGTAGTATGAAATGTAATCCTCTCAGGAAGCTGGAAGTGTATCGCCAGCAGAGCTACATGCCAAACACAGCATTTGTCCCAGGACAGTGTCAGCTGGAGTGCCCTCTGCCCCTTATGTCAGAGCATCATTCACATAATCAAAGCAACACTGTGTTAGAGGCTAATTTCTGATGCAATGATAAGGTTAAGTGTTAGAAGCTGTCTCCGAACGGGCAATGAAAGCACTTGGATACCTTGTGCTGGGTCCCTAACCTTGGACAGAACATATTAATTATATGCCTGGAAAGGCTAACTAAAACAAGCAACTCATACAGTGTATTCCTAGAATAATATCATGCAAGCAAAGCGTGTAAAATGTCACTGCTTAAACGTGATGCAGCTAAAACATGCAAAATCTAAAATCTAAAATGAAGGTAAAATAAAGAACCAAACTAGGTCTAGAGGGCATCACTACAGCTGCAGCCATAAATCTTAATCTAACTCACTCCACCCCTGCTCTGAATTTCTCATCATAACGCACCCATGCTGAAACGACATAGTTGACCTGCTTGAATCTCATTTATGTTTTTAAAAGTATAACACTCTGGATGCTAGTGTCCAATTCTCAATAGTAACTGGTGTCAGCTCCTCCTCCTTTGATCCCTCTTTTGCCTTGGCATCCCTTTTCAAGCAATTTAAGACATAACTACAAGTTCCCGTTTTCATATCTTCTCCTTTGAGCTCACCATTAAATTACCTCAATAGTCTCTATTCTGTCTCTCTGTGCTCCATCATCCCTTCTGCCACTTTCTCTGCATCACCATCCTTTTTTTTTTTTCATTCCCATACTCTCAATACATTTCTGCTCACAACCCTTTCTGCTTTTATGAAGTCATATCCTCCACTGTGCTCTCATTTACCAGCTCGGTCCCTGCACCCTCGCCCACTGTACCACCAACTCTCCACCTATCAATGTCCATCTTCTCCTCACCATGCACTCCTACTGTCTTTCTCCCCATCACCCTTTTGTCAAAAGCACCTCCTATGCACTCCACCATCCTTTCCTACCTTGCTCAAGGTAAAGTATTCTTTCCTCCTGAAGCTCTTCTCTCCTCTGAATCACACTTTGTGGGATGTGGCTTCTCTCAAACTTCTATAAAACACCAATATCTCCCCTCCTGTTACTTTTGTGCTTCCTGGTGTTCCCTTCAACACTTCCATTGACCACCATGCCCACTATTCACTACCAAGGATCCAACTTCCTAACCTCCTTCCACCTTTGTCTAGACATTCTCCTGCACTTCGCCTTCCTCAAATCCTTATCATCTCTAACCTCTTACTCATAGTCAAAGTAACCCTAGTGGCACTCTCGCCCGTTGTCCCCACAGCACTCCTCCTGGCCTTTCCCCAATACCTTGTTCCCATCAGATTAGCCACTATTTCTGGGCACAGTGGTCGAAAAGATTACTGTGGACTATCACTGGCACAACTGAGTCAACCCAGTGTCTGATGGCATATTCCTCAAGACAGTTTTCCCCTAATTTGCTTGCTTCTGCATTCTATCCATCCGTCTGGTATTTGGGCCAGAGAAGCCTGATCACCCAGAGGCTACTCATGCTATACTACAGAGGCCGTACCCTCATAAAATCTAACTCCTCCTCTCCTACTGATTTTTTATTTGATCTTTTTTATTAAGGTTTTCTTTAAATCCTAGAACAAGTTGCATAGCACACATGCACATATAAAATACAAAGAGCTTTCAGGCATTGAAAGATGTAAAGTTACAGTTGTCTACATGCTAACAATGTAAATATAGCATACGTATGAGTAATTGTTGAATTTTATGAAGTGGCGATGTTTCATTCGATGTAATATGGTAAACGTGTTATATTATTACATTCCTGATTACTTAAGACATCATGTTGAATGTGATTTGATATTTATGTGTTCTTGCTCATCAATATCTGGTTTGACCAAGTATAATATACAACTGGGGAAGAAAAGAGGTGGGAAGTTGTCTTGGGGTAGAGCTTATGACGTTCAGCAGCAGCATTTTTAGTACAGTTTTCAGCCGTTTACCTATTGTCTACAATACAAAAACGTTCTATCGCAACAAGTTTACAACTATTAATTATTCAACTGGTGCATGGGGTCCCTCTGTAATTATCTCGGAATGTGGCTCCTCTCTACATTGTGACTAGAAGTTCTGTTAAAATGACATTCCAGCTGTCGCAGATGGGGTATTTGAGGGGGCCTAAGTTGCAGTCCCTCCTTAGTGCCACACCTTCACCCTCTGTCGAAGCAGCGATGGAATGATGCCAGGCTGCTACTGTCGGTGGGTCAGGGGATTTCCATCGGCGTGTGATGAGGCATTAGACCACCAGGTCTAAGAATCGTGTAGTAGCTTTGTAGTTTTTATTTCTGCTAAATAGGCCAAGGAGGCAGTTTTCTCACATGTACAGTGCAGGTCTCTCGGTATAGAGCATGGGTACTCGCAAACATTTCCTCAGGGGCCACAAAACACTGTCTCCTGGGGCCGCACTGATGCCAATAAGCCGAGAGAAGGGGGGCTGATGGAAGGTGGGCACAAGGGGGGGCGCAAAGTAGGGTAAAACGCTCATGCATTTAAACACTTTTTTGAAGTTTGCTGACAGTTTATCGTGTTCTTACATGTCTAGTGCAAGATATCTTTAAAACAAAATGTGTTCCTAATGATAAGTTGTCTAGGCCACTTAGTTAATGTGTATATAAAGTATTCCCATTTCACAGCTTTCAGAGTTTTTCTGCTTTGTCAAGTGAACAGCTGCTGCTCACGAGGGGGCCGCAATTAAAGGTCAGGAGGGCCGCATGCGGCCCCCGGGCCGTACTTTAAGTATCCCTGGTATAGAGGGGCAGACAATTAGTTATTTCATGCCAGTAATGCTGAAGGGCAGGACAATCCCACAGCATATAGAGGAGGTCGGCATCACCCTACCCACAGCATCGGCTCGCCGCAACGAGTCTGTGAAAATAATGATAAATTTTTAGCCGGGGTCAGATACGCTTTGAGTGTTATATGATACTGAATGAGCCTAAATCTTGTGTTTCGGGGAACGTATGTTGGGCTCCCCAATAGAATGGTCCATTCGCTGTCTGTGATTGGCCACATCAGGTCCAGCTCCCATTTTTGGATGCAAAAGTGCCAGCAAGACTACTGTGTGGTGCCTCAGTGTGCTTGTTAACCAATGTGTTATATAGCAGCCTGTGCCCATTACGTGTAAATATTGTATGGTTAAGTGCATTTGAGGCTCTGTTACTATCCCATCTGTTTCTCAGCAGTCTGATGGGGAAATGATAAACAAGGAAGTGCCCATCGATATTCCTGCATCAACCATCAGTGTGTCATAAGGTAGCAGGGTTCCGTCTTTTTACAGGTCACCCAGTGTGTGTAGGTCTGCCGCATGCTATGTGTTTAACTCCAGCGCGGTGGTTGTTTCCTGTCTTCTAGGTGTCCCTTGTAGTGGTATGACTGGTGCATACAGTATGATATGTTGAGTAAAGTAGAGGTATTTTCGGAAGCAGAGGTGCTTTACTAGTAATAACTTGGGGCGGGGCAGTGATGGGGTCGAGCATGGATGGAATAAATGTAGGATTGCGGTAGGACTCCACCCGGGTTCCAGCGTAGTGGTGTTTGCAAACAGTAAGCCAGCAAGCCACATAGCAACCCATTGAAGCTGGAATGCCAAATAGTAATGTTCATTGTTTGGCACCGCCAAGCCTCCTTCCTCAGATGGTAGATACAGTTTCATTAGCGCCAGCCTACATCTGCATTCATTCCAGATGAACCTTTGGATTGTCTTTTCCAACGTCCTAAAGAGTGAGGGTAGTATACACAATGTAAAGTTTGAAAAATAATAGAGCAATTGGGGCAGTACCACCATTTTGAGGAGTGCAATACGTCCGGCGAGTGATAGCGGAAGTGTGGCCCAGAGGGTCACGTGATTTAGTGACGTGACTGTACTGGTGTACTGGTGACATTTCCATTGAATATGTCTGAGTCTGAGTGATATATTTGAATGCCTAAGTATGGAAAACCGCCGGCTGCTGAGTCACTTGTGCAGCACCTATCTGTAAGTGTAGGTGGGGTGTAGTTAGTGTAAATGATTTTGCCCAGTTAACTTTGAGACCAGAAGTGTGTAAAAAGCGTTTTAAAGTTTGTGCGATCGTGTGGGAGATGGAGTGTATATCCCTGATATATAGGAGCAGATCATCCCCATAAAGCGATACTGGGATATTCCATCTCCCAAGGGTATTCCCCAGTCTGCAGCCTGGGCACACATGGTGAGTGCAAGAGGTTCTATGGCTAAGAGGTGAGAGCGGGCATCCCTGTCTGGTATCTCTGTGAATCTGGATTGGATCCAATATAAGGTCTTCACCCGAGCTTGGCGGGGTGTGAGTATAACAGGCAAATCAATTGGAGAAATCTGGGTCCTACACCATAATGTGGCAGGGTATCAGTAAGCAAACCCATTCCAGGGAGTCAAAGGCTTTTTCGAGATCAAGGACCATGCAGCCAGCATGAGGCCATCTATCCCGGGTATAGGCGAGGATCCGAAAAAAGCAGCATAGGTTGAGGGAGGTTCTCCTGGCAGGTACAAAGCCATTTTGGTTGGGGTGTATTAATAGAGAGCCAAACGGGGCCAAGTAACCTGCTAGTATTTTGGCTAGGATTTTGTAGTCTGTATTCAATAAAGGTAGGGGTGGGTATGACCCCCGGGCAGTGGGGTCCTTGTTGGGTTTAGAGAGGGATATGAGTGAGGCTTCACAGAGGGAGTTTGGGAGGTGAAGAGATTGTTGGGCATCTTCATACATTTTTAGAAGATGGGGGCCAATTGTGCTGCATATGTTTTATCAAATTCAGCATGCAAGATGTCTGGCCCTGGTGCTTTGCCCATGGCCAAAGCTTGTATTGCTCCTTGTAACTCAGATAAGATTATCTGTTCTTCCAGTTCCTCCCGCTGTTCTACCATAATCTGTGAGATAAGTAACGGGGAGAAAAATGTGTGGGTCTGGTCCGGGCTAGAAGTCAAGTTTGAGCGTATAGTGTTTGTGTAGTGACCTTTTAATTCCTTGTGTGTGTTATGTTGAGTGTACAGTAATTCATTTTTTTCTGATCTTATTGTGGTGATGGGTTGGTGGGGTTATTCCTGTCTTATCAGCCATGGTAGGAGGACGCCTGCCTTGTCTGAGAATGTGTGAGTTTTTGAGGAGTGTGCTTCATAATTAAGGCACCGGGGGCATTCCAGGAAGGCATCATCTGTTTGCCTCGCTTCAGTGAAGGCTGTGGCAATGGAAGGGTCTTGTTTCACTCGGGTCTCTAATGCCAGCAGTTGGCGCTCTACCTGCGTCAATTCCTTCTCTATTTGGTGGCGCATGCCTCTGCCTGTTCCTAAGCAATGTCCCATAAGTGTGACCTTTAGTGCGTCCCAGTCAACTAGTTTCGAGGATGCAGTGTCCAATGTTCAATAGCTGTGTCTAAAGATGTGCGAAATGGGGGGTCTTCCAAAACCGTTGGGTGTAATCACCAAGAAGGGATGGGGGCAGGCCTGTGTCCCAGGTAAGATATAAAAATTGGGGGTTATGATCAGAATGGGTGTAACCAGGTAGTCTATGTGTGTGACGTGATCTAGTAGGTTAGGGGTGCATACGAAACAATCAATCCAGATGTGAAGTTTAAGGGGTGAAGAGTAAAAAATAGTATATTTTGTCGGTTGGATGTCGGTGTCGCCAGATATCTATTAGGTGTCATTGATGGAGCCACTCTTGTAGCGCTGATGCATTGGAAGTAGCCATGGTGCCTGGGAGACGGGGAAAGGAACGGTCTAAATCAACATTGAGGACGCTATTAAAATCTCTGTCTAATAGCTATGGGATCCCTCCCCATTTAGATAGTGCTCTTGAGATTGTATGTAAATAGGAGTGCTGGTCTGTATTGGAAGCGTAAATGTTCCACAGCAAAATATGGCGGCCATATAGATGGCTCTTGACAAACATGTATTGACCTTCAGGGTTAATATCCATATCTTCCGAAGGAAGGAAAGGGGGTCCCGGGTTAGACCCATATCAGCACCCCTTGGGCGTATGAGGAGTAGTGTGGGTGTATACTTACCCACACCATCTACGTTGTAGTCTCAGTGCTTCATGGCATGTTAGGTGTGATTCTTGTATTAGGACAACATCTATTGCATGGTGTCAAAGGTAGAAATAAACCGCATATCGTCGTGAGGGAGTATGTATACCCTGCACATTCCAGGTCATTGTGTTAGTGTGGGACATAGAGGTAGCTTGTCACTTTGTTTTCTATTTGTGGCTGCATGGGTGGTCGGCTGGGCTAGAGCAAGAATCTGTGTCTTCCAATTGCTTACAGGTGAAATAGGTTCTGAATAACATACTAAAGCAATAAAACAAGAACTTAAACAACAAATAACATATAGAATACAAAGAGAGCAGAACCACAACATGCATTTGCCCAAACTTTTGCCCACCTCATGCCAAGAATGTACAGTTTGGTGTGCACTTGTAGATTACAAGCTAGTTTATCCCTGTAGTGCACCCCATCAGAGTCCTCAGTACCCCATGATTATCTGTCTAGACAAGTCACTGGGTCATCCCTGGGCTAGAAGACCGAGTCTTTAACTACCGTCAGTTGTGTTGCCCAATAGTATTTACGGATGTCTGGCATCCAATCCCCCTGTCATATACTCCCGTGGTGAGTTTCTGGAGGGGGATTCGAGGAGGGATATTTCCCCAAAGTAGGAGCGGGAGGGCTGCCTCCATCCTAAGAAAAATATCTTTGGGCACTCTGTATGGGGTATTTTTCAATGTATAGATCATGCGTGGAAGGGTAATAATTTTGAACATTGCCACCCTCCCTAGCAGGGAGAGTGGCAGGGTCTTCCAATGCTGTACATCAATCTCAAATCATTCCAGTATGGGTTTAAGGTTATGTTTATAGAAGATCTGTGAGTCTAGTGTGACGTATATGCCTAGGTATTTGAATCCCTCATCCACCAGGGGAATCTGGCCTTGCAGAGCTGGGAGAGATCCCATAATTAGGTGCATGAGTGATTTTTGCCAATTAATCGTATGTCCTGAATAGGTGTCAACATTGTGGAGTATCTGCATGAGTCTGGAGATGGTAAATGTGGGGTCTGTGACATAGAACAAAATGTTGCACGCATACAAGGTCATGCATTATCCGCATGTCTCTTCCCGGTTAATTCCCTGTATCAGAGGGTCCCCTCTGATCCAAATTGCCAGAGGTTCCAAAGCTAGGGCAAATATTAATTAGGAGAGCAGACAGCCCTGACGTGTTCCTTATGAAGCTCAAAGGCTTTGCAAAGTCACCCTGTTCACCCTCACCTGTGCCTCCCGGCATTGGCATAGAAGACGGACTCAGCCCCTAAAAGCATGGCCAAATCCGAAGCGCTCCAAGACTGCATGCATATACTTCCAGTCAAGAGTGTCAAAGGCCATGGTGGCATCCATGGATAGCACCATTGTGGTAATATGGGGATCTTGAGCACAGGCCATCACCCCAAATAGTCATCTCAGATTGAGTTTGGTGCCTCTGTTGGGCATGAAGCCTGATTGGTACAGGTGTATCAGGGTAGCTATAATCTGCCTAATCCTGTTTAATAGTATTTTAGGCAGTACTTTGGCCTCTACATTTAGGAAGGATATGGGTCCGTACAACCTGTAGCGGTCTAGGGTTTTGTTTTCTTTGTGGATCACCACAATTGTGGCCTCTCACTGGTGCCGGGGTAGCTGTCCTATGGCCCTGACTTCATTCCATATATTTAGGAGATGGGGTGCCACTCGATTTGCCAGTCCCTTATTGAGTTCAATCGGTATACCATTGGGCCCCATAGCTTTTCCAGAAGTAACGGATCTGAGGGCATTTATAATTTTACTAGAGGAGAAGTCACTATCTAGCATCTGTCTGTTCTCAGTTGAGAGTCGGTGGCTATATCTTCCCAGAATTCATGAATCTCATGTGTTTGGAAGGTACCCCTAGCTCGGTAGAGTTCAGAGAAATAGTTTGCAAATTCTTTTGCTATATCCTCTGCTTTAGTCCTAACCTCCCCACCAGCCATCACTAATCTAGGCACCCAATCGCGTACCTGGTTCCTCTTTTCTAGCCACGCTAGGAGCATGCCGGCCTTATTCCCTACATCATACAATCTCCTCCGTGTCAAGTTATGGATTTTGCATGCAGGACCTTCCTCCAGGTCTCTGTATTCTTTTCCTTTTATTTGAGGGGGTGTGCTGGCATATCTGTACCCTCCCCTCACAGGTCACATTCTAATATAGGAATTTCATCTTCCAGGTGATCCATCTTGGCCCTCACCTCCTTATTTTTCCCAACTATCACTGAGTAGTCCTGTCCCCTCAAGACAGTTTTGTATGCTTCCCAGACAGTAGTGGGTGAGGTCACAGACCCTACATTATCTGTGAAGCAATTGTCTGTTGCCTGTTGCAGTGAGGTTATGATTTTGCCTTCCCTGATATGCCGAGCACTTATTATTTTTGAGCCCGGAGTAATTCTGGACTCACCCCCTGAGTTCCAACTAGAGAGATGAATGATCCGACATGCCCCGGGCTAGATGTTTATTCAGAACCAGTTTGGAGATGTGTGTATGGTGCATAAAGATATGATCTGATCATAAGGCACTGTGGTGGTCTCACAACAGTAATGTGTATTGTCTCTCCCCTTGGTGTGGAAGTCGCCATGTATCTACCAGGCCCATGGCTTCCACAAATGTGGTTAACCGGGAAGTGGTCCCCATTCTCAGGGTGTTTGTAAGTCAGTCCTCTGCCTCTGACATGACCGCATTAAAATCTCTCCCCAATATCGACACGCCCTGTGGGAGCTGTAGGAGGAGCTCACTAATCAAAGGGAAGGTGATCTGGTAATGACGAGGCAGAATGTATACAGAGCATACAGTGATAGAAATGCCATCCCATGTGCCTGATTGGTCCACATACTTCTCCCATGTGTCCCTCCATGTGGTGGTGGAAGTGAATGGTGTTGCATTTTTAATAAGGATGCCACCTGCCTTTGCGCCCAAGGTGAAGCCCACGTGGGCCGTTAACGTGTATCTATTGCAGAATATCGCCTTGTACATGTTACCTAATAGATGGGTCTCTTGCAAAAGCACAATGTCAGGGCTGTGCCTTTCTACGAATTGTAACACTATACCTCATTTCAGCATGTTCCCCAGGCCATTGAAATTTCAGGACATCACTCTGAGGGTGTGTTGGGTAGTCTCAATGGGTTGTGTGTTTGTCACTGTTTGTTTGCGGTCCCCACATGGATCCATCCTGTCCTTCCCCTGCCATGTGTCCGTAATTTGCCTGCTGTGTAGGCATGTAAGCTAACAACAACAGCATTCTCCCGCCTTTCTGCCACCCTGCATAGTAGACTCTGAACTTCCCACCATCCCCCAACTAGCAAAGTGACTGTCATCCTCATAAATCATAATACAGTAATCCTATTAACTGGGTTGCAGTCACATCCGTTTCCTGCTTGTACCCCCCAACCACTCCCCCCCCCCCGGTGAGGATAATGGTAGGTAAAGGGTCTCCGCTCGAATCTTCATATCAGATAACTTGAATTGGAGGCAAAGATGGTCAGCAAAAGCTCACCCTAGTCTTTGAGTTGTGTCACTTGCATGCAGAAGTATGGGTAGTAAATTCTTACGTCACTATGTGTGCCGCCTCTGTGATCAGCCATCCACGTGGTTCCTTTCTCTGTCATTAGGAGGATAATTGCTAATTTCCTTAAAAAGCAACCAAATGCCGAAAAGCACATGTGCACATTTGCCTATTTAAGGATGCTTGTGAGTCTGAGGCCTTGCTTGGCTTCGTACCTGTTGCTCTGCTCACCTGTTTCCAGTCAAGTTATGTTCCTTGTCCTTCAGCCTGCTTCCAGTAGAGTTTCAGTGTAAGTCAAGTTTCTTGTTCTCCACCGTGCCTCCAGTCAAGTTCTGGTGATCCTCGCCCTCTGGTCGGCTTCCTGTGGAGTCCCAGCTCTCTTCTTCTGTCTTCTGCCTACGATCCCATATTTCCTGTAAAAGAGAGAAAATAAGAAAGGTGAAAAAACCTGTTTGGGTTCTTCTGAAATTTTCAATCAAGTAACTTCATTTCAAGGTAAAGAAAGATTGATTGCTTGA
Source organism: Pleurodeles waltl (assembly GCF_031143425.1). NCBI lineage: Eukaryota > Metazoa > Chordata > Amphibia > Caudata > Salamandridae > Pleurodeles > Pleurodeles waltl. The sequence goes on along the minus strand of NC_090436.1, from coordinate 792,942,304 downwards.
ATGAAACAAAACAGAGCTTGGTCTTTTAAATAATTTATGACAATAAGAACTAGATTGATTTATCGTTTGGATGAGAATCTATGATTTGTATCCCTGTTAAAACGCTACCACCCAAAGACCAGACCAGACTCACCTCCCCTCCAGTCATTGTCACTGGGCATCAGGAATACGAGGTACGTTGCATTTTAGATGCTAAGTGAATTAATGGTAAATTGGATTATCTGATAGACAGGAAAGGATATGATCCTTATGAGAGTTCTTGGGAACCCACATGTTTTGCTCATGCCCTTGTTTGGTGTGACAATTTAATCTGTTAAATCCTATGAAACCATGCCCAGCATGTCGGTCTTTGGGGGGAGAGAACTGCACATCTAAGACCTCGAATACAGTAAGGTGCTGTTGCTTGCAGCATTCAGACTTATTTGGGTATATTCATTACATCCTTGAATTTCAAGTTTCCAATACCCAATGCTTTTTAAATGTCTCATTTATTATAACCAGTAGTTGTCCTCATCCTTGGCACCAACCCCTCAGCCTGGGACGACTCCTGGTGGCCGACCACTCTGGGAGCAGCCCCAACACCCACCAACCATGCACGCAACCTGGGCATCATCCTCAACTCAACACTCTCCATGACCAAGCAAGTCAGCGCTGTCTCCTCATCCTGCTTCAACACCCTCCGCATGCTCCGCAAGATCTACAGATGGATCCCCACAGATACAAGAAGAACAGTCACCCAAGCCCTCGTCAGCAGCAAACTTGACTACGGAAACGCCCTCTACGCAGGAGCCCAGGCCAAACTCCTCAAACAACTACAACGCATACAAAGCGCCTCCGCACGCCTGATCCTCAATGCTCACCACCACAGCCACATCACTCTCCTTCTGAGAGACCTACACTGGCTCCCCATCAACAAAAGGATAACCTTCATGCTCCTCACCCACGCATACAAGGCACTCCACAACACCGGTCCAGCCTACCTCAACAGACGACTCACCTTCTACACCCCGTCCCACCAACTCTGCTCAGCCGACCTCGCCCTCGCCACCGTCCCATGCATCCGAAGAGCGACTACCGGAGGCAGATCCTTCTCCCACCTCGCCGCCAAGACCTGGAACACCTTTCTCTTGCCCCTACGACAGACCAAAGACCTGCTGACTTTCAGGAAGCGGCTCAAAACCTGGCTATTTGAGCAGTAGCAGCACCCCCCCTCAGCGCCTTGAGACCCTCACGGGTGGTAGTGCGCTCTACAAATACACTGATTGATTGATTGATTGATTGATTATACACATTGTATTCCATCTGCTAAACGTGTGCCAATTGTATTTGCCAAAACATGTGCTCTTTACAATGTGATCTGTGTTGAACATGTGCCACAATCAGGAGGATAATTGCTCAATTCCTTAACAAGCAATCAACTGCCAAAAAGCACATGTCCACATTTGCTTATTTACAGATGTTTGTTAGTCTGAGGCCTTGCTTGGCTTCGTACCTGTTGCTCTGCTCACCTGTTTCCAGTCAAGTTATGTTCCTTGTCCTTCAGCCTGCTTCCAGTAGAGTTTCAGTGTAAGTCAAGTTTCTTGTTCTCCACCGTGCCTCCAGTCAAGTTCTGGTGATCCTCGCCCTCTGGTCGGCTTCCTGTGGAGTCCCAGCTCTCTTCTTCTGTCTTCTGCCTACGATCCCATATTTCCTGTAAAAGAGAGAAAATAAGAAAGGTGAAAAAACCTGTTTGGGTTCTTCTGAAATTTTCAATCAAGTAACTTAATTTCAAGGTAAAGAAAGATTGATTGCTTGAATGAAACAAAACAGAGCTTGGTCTTTTAAATAATTTATGACAATAAGAACTAGATTGATTTATCGTTTGGATGAGAATCTATGATTTGTATCCCTGTTAAAACCCTACCACCCAAAGACCAGACCAGACTCACCACCCCTCCAGTCATTGTCACTGGGCATCAGGAATACGAGGTACGTTGCATTTTAGATGCTAAGTGAATTAATGGTAAATTGCATTATCTGATAGACAGGAAAGGATATGATCCTTATGAGAGTTCTTGGGAACCCACATGTTTTGCTCATGCCCTTGTTTGGTGTGACAATTTAATCTGTTAAATCCTATGAAACCATGCCCAGCATGTCGGTCTTTGGGGGGAGAGAACTGCACATCTAAGACCTCGAATACAGTAAGGTGCTGTTGCTTGCAGCATTCAGACTTATTTGGGTATATTCATTACATCCTTGAATTTCAAGTTTCCAATACCCAATGCTTTTTAAATGTCTCATTTATTATAACCAGTAGTTGTCCTCATCCTCGGCACCAACCCCTCAGCCTGGGACGACTCCTGGTGGCCGACCACTCTGGGAGCAGCCCCAACACCCACCAACCATGCACGCAACCTGGGCATCATCCTCAACTCAACACTCTCCATGACCAAGCAAGTCAGCGCTGTCTCCTCATCCTGCTTCAACACCCTCCGCATGCTCCGCAAGATCTACAGATGGATCCCCACAGATACAAGAAGAACAGTCACCCAAGCCCTCGTCAGCAGCAAACTTGACTACGGAAACGCCCTCTACGCAGGAGCCCAGGCCAAACTCCTCAAACAACTACAACGCATACAAAGCGCCTCCGCACGCCTGATCCTCAATGCTCACCACCACAGCCACATCACTCTCCTTCTGAGAGACCTACACTGGCTCCCCGTCAACAAAAGGATAACCTTCATGCTCCTCACCCACGCATACAAGGCACTCCACAACACCGGTCCAGCCTACCTCAACAGACGACTCACCTTCTACACCCCGTCCCACCAACTCTGCTCAGCCGACCTCGCCCTCGCCACCGTCCCATGCATCCGAAGAGCGACTACCGGAGGCAGATCCTTCTCCCACCTCGCCGCCAAGACCTGGAACACCTTTCTCTTGCCCCTACGACAGACCAAAGACCTGCTGACTTTCAGGAAGCGGCTCAAAACCTGGCTATTTGAGAAGTAGCAGCACCCCCCCTCAGCGCCTTGAGACCCTCACGGGTGTTAGTGCGCTCTACAAATACACTGATTGATTGATTGATTGATTGATTATACACATTGTATTCCATCTGCTAAACGTGTGCCAATTGTATTTGCCAAAACATGTGCCCTTTACAATGTGATCTGTGTTGAACATGTGCCACAATCAGGAGGATAATTGCTCAATTCCTTAACAAGCAATCAACTGCCAAAAAGCACATGTCCACATTTGCTTATTTACAGATGTTTGTTAGTCTGAGGCCTTGCTTGGCTTCATACCTTTTGCTCAGCTCAACTGTTTCCAGTCAAGTCAAGTTCCTTGTCCTCCAGCCTGCTTCCAGTAGAGTTCTAGTGCAAGTCAAGTTCCTAGTCCTCCAGCCTGCCTCCAGTCACGTTCCAGTGTTCCTCGTTCTCCGACCAGCCTACAGTCACGTTCCAGCATTTCTCATCCTCCGGACAGCCTCCAGTCGAGTTCCAGCGATCCTCACCCTCTGGTTGGATTCCTGTAGAGTCCCGGCTCTCCTCTATGGTCTTCTGCCTACAATCCCGTATTTCCTGTAAAAGAGAGAAAATAAGAAAGGTGAAAAAGCCCAGTTTGGGTTCTTCTGAAATTTTTAAACAAGTAACTTCATTTAAAGGTAAAGAAAGATGAATTGCTTAAATGAAACTAAATAGAGCTCTGTCTTTTAAATAATTTATGACAATAGGAACTAGTGTGATTTATCGTTTGGATGAGAATCCCAGATGCCGCTATTAAGGAAAGACATATTTCCTGTAACAAGCTCTCCCCTGAAAATTAGGTGATCTGGAAATAGAGCAAGTTTATCAAAACTATTATTGACAAGAGATTACGCCAGAACACAAAGAAGCCCTTTTGTCAAAATGATTGTTTTTGAGTTTGGACATTGCTTCAGAGACTCTAAAAGTATCGTAAAAAGAGGAAAGACTTGTTCAGTCTTATAGAAACGTAAACACAATGTGTGGAGAACAACTGACATTTTGCAATAGTTTATGCAAATTCAATAAATTAATAGAGTAATTATTTTGCAGCCCAGAATCCTAAAAAACCAAGAACCCAGTATTTTGAGAAATCAGAAGTCCTGACGCCCAGTATAACACATAGTCCAGGATCCAGCAGTCCGAGTCTGCAACCAATGAAGCAGAAGTTGGTATTTTCTCTTCCTTTTCCCAAAACCCCCTTCCACTTGAGGACTTGCGAGAGGGCAATGTACTCTTCATCATGGTCATATTACTCCTCCCCGGAATTGGGGAATTGTCATAGGCCCATCGGAACGCCTGGAATTTAGGTGAGTGGCTCGCACAGGACAGGCGCCAACTCTGAGCCCTGTCATGGCGCTGTAGGAACAGCCTATTTATCCATCTTATTTAGTTGATGGGGTTTTCCCCCTCTGCCCTCTCCATTGTGCAGGTCGTGGCATTCCAGATCCCCCGAGTCCTGTCGGTAGGGCGTGTCACTACTGCCTGCCAGAGGGTGACGGTTCCAGTTCAGTGAGGGCTTCTAGGGGCTCCCCCTCCTCCCTCTGTGGCCTGTCAGCTTCACGCCCAGAGTTAATGTTTGTGCTTGACAGGTACTGGAGAATCTTTTCAGTCTTGTCTTCTGTGATTTTGGCTGGCGAGGGCCCCGGGTAGTAAAGTTGAATTAGGGTAGTTGGTGGGGGGAGAAGGGGTCGGGACTATCTCTGGGTTGTGAGTGGTGGAGGGTGCACGTTTTACGCTGTGATGCGACGACCTACAGTCTCTGGGGCTCCCAGCTCATTGTGTACTCCCCGCGGGATCTCAGGGCTCAAACCATCACCTGCAGGATCTCAGGGTTCCAGCCATCTCAGTGATGGTGCCTCAGAGCTCCAGGCCAATGATAGCAGTTGTTTGTAATCACCCAGGGCAGGGCCAGAGCTGATGGAGGCACGCCCCGCTTCTCACTATCAGGAGGTATGCACACTCAGTTCCCGTCGTTTGCCTGCCATCGGGTCCAGGGACCCTGCTGGATCTTTGTTCTGTGCACCATTCCCCAGGCGCGTTGTAGCGCTGCGGCTGCTTCCTGTAGCACCCTCACTCACTGTCCACTGCTACAGAGGAAGGGTCGATCCCTTCCTGCGGCATGATTGTCGCCTTTTTCCTGCAGCCACACCCATTAGCCAGTGGCGTAACGAAACTGGAGGGGATCACCCTACAAAGAACATGGAGGGGCACCCTCTGGACTAACTCAGGAGCTCTCATGCCAGGATGCTGTGCTGAGGGGGGCCCCTCGAGGTCCAAGGCCCACTGCACTGCAGGGGCTGTGGGGCCTTTGTTACTCCACTGCCATCAGCTCTCAATTGGTCTGCCGCCCGAGACAGCGAGTCTTCGCTGTTGTTCAGATGTTTCAATTTGCCCTACAAAATATGGTGTAGTTCACAAGGCCAAAAATAAAATGTGAAGCAGCACTTTGGATGTATTACAGTCCATTGATTATGCAGGAATAATTGAATTATAATAGTAAAGTTGGGAATGAATTAAGGCATTCATGACTCCAATAATAAAAAAGTAAATAAAGGCAAAGACTGTAGACATGATAAAAGCACGACGATTTATTCACTGAGACGGAATGAGATTTTGAAGATGAGTTGAGCCAGACAGTCTAAACTTGGTGAATCACCAATTACAAGTAATTTAAAGGGAGCTTTATTTGGCTGACTGATACTACTCTCTCTATGAATACCCTCTTTAGTGTGTACCTTACTGTTTTATGTAGAATACTTTACATTTTTCCATAAAGATTTATACAAAGGTAGCTCTCGGTTGGGGCTTCACTTAATGATTAACTTGCCACCAAAGCGCGAAGGAGGTCTGGGATTCAGGCCATATCCACAATCGACGTTATGGCTTCGGTATGTGACGTAGCCGGATGGAATGTTTCATTCCAAGAGCTCTCGGGTGTTACTGGTCATAATTTACGCAGCAAGCAGGAATGTGTACCTGGTATCATCAACCATGTGAAGATATTGAAATAATTACTGATAAAAACGGTATCACGTTTCCCAGTAAAGCACACTGGACGTGTATCAAAACTAACACTGGCCCTTGCGTAGAAGAACAGCTGTTACAGTACGTGTAGCTGGCGCCAAGTGAACAGACTGTAAAGGCAACAGAGATAAGAAGTGCTGAGTCACAGCATTGTAAACTGTAATCCCCCGGCTGCAACATGCGATCACTGTACAGCTCGGCGCCTCCCAGCAACTCTTACACATACCCAGCTTCACAGCCAATGGCAAGACAATACATAGTGCTGGGTGCAATAAATAGTCCATCTTCCTGGATGGGCTGAAGAGAACGTGACATACTGGGAAATTTCAGGTAATCCAGGGAAAGAAGGGGTAGTCAGCGCACCGCAGAAACAGAGGGAAACCTAGCTCTTTGTTTCTGTCTCGGAAAATAAACTTAACTCAAAGAAAGTGCGTTAAATGAATTCACGTTATGCACTGCAGGCATATAAAACAGGTGGTCAGCTCTGCGCTGTGCTAGTAAACCTGCCTTGTCTTCCTGTTGTAACTGGCGCTCGTGTAAAACTCTCCTTTACATTTTGGTCGAGTTCGCGCTATACAAAAATTCAATAAATAAATAAATTAGACGCCCCTTGGTTTAGAATGTGGAAAGGAGAAATACATTGAGCGTTTGAGCAGATGTGAGACTGTGAGATAGACAGGGTCCGATTGGGATCGTAATTAGGCCCGGACAGTGTCAAAAAGTGGCCTACATTCCTGAAGGGCGCCTTTTCATGAAACACCATTTGTTTAGTGTCATTAGACTAATGTTTAGAGAAATGCTTTTAAAAGTAAGCTTCTTAAAGCTTATAGAGCAAGTAACCTTAGCAAAAACTAGAAGCAAAGTATTTTGGCAGCGTGGAATAGGTGATAAAAACAGCAGCAGAGGCACAACTCCTGATAAGTCTAGGGTTGCCACCTGGCAACATAATCAGTATTTGAATGTCCTGGCTGGTACGGAAACAATGAAAAGCACACAATGCCGGCATTTTTTCCTCTAATCATTGTGTACTTTAAACAGTAGACATAAGGCAGAAGTACTTCAAAATGTGTCCTAAAGATGTCTTATAACTAATAGTTAAACTAAACAAAGGCAAAAAATTGATGTTATAAAGAAATACATCTATTTAAAGAGTCCTCTATAGTTATCTTGCAATGGCCATTACAGAATAGTAAAACATAGATAAACAGCAGTTTATTTATTTTTGTAGAGTGAATGCAGTCCAAGGGTACCGGAGAGATTGACTAGTTACATTACTCAAGATCAAATTATTTTTGTTTTTAATTTAAGCCTAGAGTGATTTGCCCAGAATCACAGGATGTTGAGCTAAAGCTGGGAGTCCTCAGACTTAGTTCCCAGTTCGAAAGTCGGCAGCTCTGACCTTAACTCCTCCATCATCTCTACTTTTCTTCTCTCTGGGAAAGGTGGTGTTGCAGCAAGCCTGAGCAAACACACCCGCCCATCCACCAAGTCCTGAAAGGCACTGGGACCACAATGACAGGTAAGGGGGTCAGGAGAAGCACACAGCTGCTACCGCTTCAGCAACAGGAAGAAGGGGGGAAAGGCCAGAAAAATGCCCGGCCCGAGTCACCTCCTTCCCAGCTCACTATAGCTTCAGGGCCATCGCCTGACAGGGGAAGGTTTAAGGAAAACACACAGCTGCTACCCCAGGGGGCTGAGTTGAAGATGGCCCAATGGTCACAAAATCGTTAGCCTCCTTCCACCCCCCACCCTCACAGCGAGGTCCTGCATGCTCCCACCCTCCCTGTCCGCCGTGCCCGGAATGTAATGGCCCAGCCGGGCGGGGGGGGGGGAGGGGAAACGACACTGACTTAGGGCAAGGCCGGTCCTCAGCAAGGCTGCATTCTAGACCCAATCCCTCCCCCTCCCGTCATAGCCTCAGGGCGATAGGATGGCACAGAAGGAATGAAGACAAGGACATGCCGTGGGCCAACTGACAAAGGCCCTAAAAAAACAGCCACAGTTCACATTTAGGCACTGGCCCATCGGCCAATGCCTGTCTGCCCTGCTAGCAATCCGACCCTGGAGAGAGGTCATATTTAGCATGAAAGATAGGGCACACTGAAGAGGTACAATGAAAAGAAATAAAATGTATTTTTTAAAACTATCATCATACCTGTTATTTGAATGGATTACTTATAACAGCTGCTAACTAGCACATCTGTAGAACACCTAAAAAAGTGCCTTCAACTGTTTTCATTTGACCACCTCTGAAAACCAGGACATAACCTAAATTTGCCGAAGTCTGCCGGGACAGCTGGTGAAAAACCGAGACTGCCCCTGCAAATGCCTAATCACTCTAATTAAATACCTTTAGTACATGAGAAATACCCAGATCAATGCTCTATGGCAAAAGAAGGGCAAAGTCCCATCTACTTGCTTGAACTGAATCCGGCCACCACGGAGGTTGCCGCTGCCTAGACCTTAAATAAAATTAATTCACAGAACATACAGTTTGGATACCTATCAGATTAAAGGACCAATCCACTGAACATTAAGTTGCAATAACGTACAATTCTGCAAGATTTTGCAATCTCAGTCAGTGCAGAGATCTGAATACATATGACTTGTGAAAACCTAGAATTGTCAAATTCCAAATATGAGCCCCTGTTGCCACAAACCCCCCGATTTCTTCTCCCCAGTCATCCATCATCAACCTTGAGCACCCTAAAGCAAAACATGTCCATCCACTCTCCCCGAATCCAACACTTTTAATTACTGCTTTCACAAGGCATGAGTAGCAGCTAAATGTTGTAATTTTATATTTCAGTTTTGGGCAGGTATAGGAAAAAAAAAAAAACAAATAATAAAACACATTGGCCCTGATTCTGATTTGTGTGCTAACACTAAATTGAGTGCAAACCCTTGTTTGCACCCAAGTTGGCATAACAATCCGGTTGCAATCTGTGCACACCTGTGGCTTTTGTCCACCTATTTTTTGTCAGGTGAAAGCTGGTGCAAGTCAGACTGGCAAATACTGCATATGTTTTGTTTTCACACCTTAGAATAAGCTTTAAAATGCAGCATTACCACATTATCCCCAATTCCGGAGTGTGCAAAGTAAAATGAGGTACAAATTGCACACTAAGGGCAGATGTATAAAGATGTTTTTCTGTGCACAAACGCCCTGATTCACAGAATCAGGTCATTTGCACACAGAGAAAAGCATTTTGGTACAATGTATGTAAAAATGCTATTTTGCGATTTTGTAATATATTTATCAAATCGCAAAATAGGTTTGCGAGTCACAATTAGGATGGGGCTGTCAAGGGCGTCCCCTCCTAATTGCGAGTCACAGTGGTATGCATGATTGTTTTGTGACAGTGAATGTGGTTGCAAAACAACTACAGTTAACATCAATTTCAACGGGAAGGGCCCCAAGGGACGGATCCTTTCCCCTTTGTGAATGGGGGCACAAACATTTTTTCAGAGCAGGCAGTGGTCCTACAGACCACTGCATACTCTAAAAAAATGAAACAAACATTTCATTTTTATTTTTGAAATGTATCCCATTTTACTTTAAGGAAAAAGGGCTGCATTTATCTGCTTTATTTAAAAAGCAATCACAAACACAGTTGCCTTCTGACCCCAGCAGGCCACCATCTCTGAGCGTGGCCATTCCCAAATGGTTTGCAATTTGAGACCAGCCTCATGAATATTAACGAGGCAGGTCCCTTGCAACCCATTTGGGAATCTCTAACAGCCTCTGATACACTGCTGTACATCAGGTTTTGCGACTCGCAAAACCTGACATTTGTACATGTGGCCCTAAGTGAATACCAAATCCTGCACAATCAGTATTTGCAAAGTAAGCAATTTGCACCCAGGAGACCAAATATTTTGCGGGCCTATCATATTTGGGAACATTGAATCATTATATTGGGTCTGTCATTGATAGAAATCAAAGAACACTTTACATTGTGATTTGGGGAACTTCTGTGAGTGATTCCTGAGAAAATTATTAAAAGATGATGCACTGCATCAAGTACATGAGTACTGCACTCTACTCATGAATTAAACCAAAAATTGCTATTTTGGATTTTTTTCTTGTATCTTTTTTCTTAACAGAGCAGATTTGTTTAAAATGTATCTTCATTTGTGAATGTCAACAGTGTTCATTGTTCTTCCATGTGCCTACAGTGTGCGGGATGGGGAAGATGTCCTTCAGTACTTGTTACATTTCCATGGTGTTGGAAAGACTGCTTTGAGAGTTCATGCGAGATGTCTGAAGATTTCAATTAACGAGAAGAGGCAGTTCAAGAGCTGACCTGTTTAGAATTTTATAAACTGTACCTTAGAGCACTTGGCCCATATTTATACATTTTTAGTGCCGCATTTGCGCTGCTTTTTGACGCAAAAGCGGCGCAAACTTACAAAATACAATTGCATTTTGTAAGTTTGCGCCAATTTTGCGTCATAAAATGACGCAAATGCGGTGCTAAAAAAAAGTATAAATATGGGCTTTCGTTTTTCCACACTCCCCTAATAATTGTGGAGGGCTGCATGAGAAGCTCAGAGGTCGAAGTGAGCAAGAATTAAGTGGAAATAAGGTCCTCCTTTATGGTTTGGAGGAGTGTGAGGAACATTGTAATTAAACCAGCGATCTTGCTGCCCCACAAAGCCTGTAGCTGCCCCAGCCCATTTAGTGGAGCATCTGCCACAGGACTGGGTCATAGCAAGGGATATGGCCTCCGCCACCATGGCAGACCTGCGAACCGTCCACTTGGTCTAAATGACTCTGCAAGCGCCTCTACATTCCTTTTTAACTGATACATATCTCTGGTAATTTCCACAACCATTTTGAAAGATCTGATACTTCTCATTTTACAATTAAAACTTACCTCCTTTTATTTTACAAGTGTGCGTAATGCTGTTAGAAACACATTATTTCACATTTTGTGATTAACATGGAAGTTCCCAGGTCTGTGGCCTCAGGTAGCAGAGCAATATTTCAGTGTACATAGGCCTGACTGTCAAGGCCTTAGCAACACAGTTACACTTTTGGGTACACAGACCAGCACGCTCTGGCTTTAACCAGCAGAACCCAAAGTCCCAGTCCTCACACAGGCGAGCTATGCAGCGCTTAAGTTTGTAAACTAATAAGTACCGGGGACCAAAGTTTGGGGTGTCAAATACCAATACTGCGTAGCCTTGATTCCACCCCATGCCTCTTTAATTCACCAAGACGCTACCTGCCTCTTTAACTCATCATGGCAGATTCGTTTTTATTCCTCCTTTCTCGCTTTTTGAATGTTTTTCCACATCTTTCTCCCTTCTTTCCCCCGATTGTGGTTTTCTCTCTCTTTCTCTAAATCGATGTTTGTTAAAGAAAATTAAGTTCCGGCCCCAAATACCAGTGTCAGTGAGCCCCACAAGCAATCACCACTCCTGTTCAGCACTAGCTCTGGCGCTCACAATACACAGATAATATGAGTATTATATTCAGATAGCAGAGACATACCTACATAACAAAACTTACTGTAGCGTTCAGACAGAATGTATGTTTTCAACTTTCAAAATCACACAAACTTAGGCCTCACAACCTCAAGTAACACAGTACCAGAATGATGTAGATTTAGGCAGCAGAGCTATCAATCATATTGCACAACCCTTACAGTTGTTTCACTTCAGAAAATATAGCTATTCCTTAGATTAAACGCACAAAACGTACAGGTTAGGTTTTCAGATAATGCAGCCATTTCTCATTAAAAGCTTAGGCCTCAGCAGGAGGGCTAACTCATAGGCGGACTCTTAAGACAGCAGAACTATCACTCTTTTTACATGGATCTGAAAATCTGAGGCCTTAGCCAGTAGAGCTGTCTCCCAGTTTAAAGAGCTGCTCTTTGGCGATTGTCTAAAAGCAGCAGAGATCAACAGAGTGAAATGCATAGGATCAAACCAAGTTTCAGCAACCAGCTGGATCCTCCTCATCTTGAAATCCAGTTCCTGTGTTGACTCAACACTCCATGCGCTAGCTTGCCTCTGACTGGGTGCAGCACCACTTTCCTTGTGACCCTTAGAACCCCCTAACGCCACCACATGTGTGCTGTATCTAAGAAACAGTGCACCATGGCAGTAGTTAGGGAAAGTAGCGTCAAAATTCGGAGTTCAGAGCTTTGCAGGACTAGCGTCAAAGATTTTGGCACTAATCCTGCAAAGCCGATTGAAGCCCATTTTAAAGAATGGTATGGCTCCTTTTAATGACTGCTCTGAGTAGGTGTTAAAAGTGCCGAAAAAATGACACAAAGAAATCTTTTAGATTTCTTTGCACCATTTTTTGCCCTCCCCCCCCAATGGGGAATGGCCCCTTTGCATACATTATTCCTGGTGTAGGCTTAATGTAGCACAAAAGGTTGCAAATTGGAGCAGTGCATACATTACACCACTTTGTAAATCTAGTGCAGCGATATTGGCCTCGTTGGGCCACATAAGCTTAAAAAAATGACACTAATGTGGCGCTAGGAGGCTCTAGGGGCTCTTAAATCAGCTCTTATATTTTTAAATCCACGCACAAATGATACACATTTCAAATAAAATACAAAGAAGAAAACCAGAAATCTAACTGTTTTCAGTGATGACCGGTACATCCTCGTAAAGAGTATCCTACCTGCTACTTTGTGTTTTCTACAGTGTGCGTTGTTTTCAGTGTATATTATTTGTACTTCTGGCAAATTCACATTTTTTTTGTTTATAAAGTTATACTCGCAACCTTTCTAGGCACAATTATTTACATTGTAACACTAATATATGTTCTAAATAACAGAGCACGATGTGCAATGAAAAAAAGGCACAAAGAAGATATATATATTTTTTTGTTATGACCCAAACGTATAAACAAAAACTGCAGACTGTGGAGGTACTTTTTAGACATCATAAATCAAAAGAAGGTAAGCAGAGATTTCCAGTCTTCTTCTGTGAGTTGAACTTGCAATCATTATTTGTGCTATGGGTTACAAAAAACTATTGACCATAAAGTAAATCACTGACTGGTCAGTAATAGCTTGTAAATGAATATTTATTTGAATCCAGCGCACAAACGATGTACATTCAAAAAGTGGGGTGCAGAAGTGGTGTGCAGAAGAAGTGGGGTAGCCATTTTAAGTAATGATCAATTCAAAGTATCTCCACTATCTCCAGCTTTACCCTACCTGTTTACAGCAGAAACTCAAAAATGCTGTCCCTTTTTAAACAAACGTTTTTTTCTAAAAAAGAAAACATTTCTTTTTAAATGCAGTACCATTTCCTTTAAGGAAAACGCTGTGATGGCCTCCAATCATGAGCCAGAATATGTGACCTAGCATGAGATATGTCGGATTCCATCCCACTACGATTCTGAATTTTAATAACCAACCTATTGCTACCTAGGTCGGTTCTTAAAATTCTTTGCTGGTCACAAATTGAGACCAGTATTTTGTCACCACAAAATAGTACATGAAGCCTGCAGTTCTAAGAAAATCATCTATATTTTCTAGAGTTCATTGATCTGGTGAATCTGAGAATTCTGTGAACCACTATCTCAAGAAAAGCCCATGTGGGGACAGGGCCAAGATGAAAACCAGAGGGGACGAATAAGTCGGAGCTCCACTTTCGGCTCAGCATTTGTCTTGATGAATCTGACCCATCCAGCTACCCCAAGAAGTCAGACAATGCCCTTGCCGACCCCGCAGTGCGCCAATAACTGATTGCACCCCCACACCTTGACCGGGAGCGAGGAATGCTGTGCAGTGGAGCGCCATTCTGCTGCAATCAGAGGCTGGCCTGCAGACATGAATGCAGTGCTGGCCAGGAGCCCCGCAGAAGAGGGCCGTGTTCCCCACCTCATACACCACACGAGGTGCCCTTGAAGCAAACGGGGCAGTGACCAGTGGGGTGTGGTCTGATCCAGCAGTGGCCACCGGACCCATGAGGTGAGCGGAGCCAGATCGAGGGGCTCAAGGAAACTGAGGCTTGCTGTGCATTGTGGGGGCCTGGACGCACGGCACTCCAGAGACTCAACATCACCAGTGGGAAAGGTGAGGAACTACCTGCCCATAGCCAGTCCAGCATCGTGGGAGGCAGGCGGCCACTGCGGGTGCACTGTGGCCCGGCAAGGGCACTGGCTTCCTGCAAGCTGTGTGGAAACTGGGCCGTGCTGCCTTGTTATCTGGCTCAGCACACACAACCTCCCTGCTGACACTGCTAGACGGCTGAGACCAGGAGGGTCCCAGCAGCAAAACCTAGTATTTATTGAATGCCACTAGCCAGAGAATGGTGAACTGTGACACACAACGTGGGTCTGTGCCCTACCTGGGCCCCTAGACCATCTTGCCCATCATTGTCAATTTTGGCAGTGAACCGGAGCATGCGGACGTCATTATCACTGCACGGGGTATGCGCCAAATATGCTCAGCAGGAATTGTGGTGCCCAGAGACCCAAACTCATGCCTTCCACATCAGCACATCAACAGGACCTTCGAGACTGCACTCAGAGCGCTGACCTACCACCAGAGTCCTACCCTTACATGTGGTACGGGGGAAAAGTAAGAGCTCTATCTTGGGGAGTGATTGAACCACTTATCTGAGTGGAGACTCCCCATAGCCAGGCAGATGGCGTGAGGAGCCACCATGAACTGTGGAGCATGACCCTTGCAGGGTGCTCTCCTGGTTCCCCGGTGCGCATATGCGGTCCCAAAGGAGGAACGGAACTGTCAACACTTTCCACTCTGCAGTCCCACCACCCAGGTTGCCATACATCCACAAGTGGCTTGATCGTACCAACAAAAAGTGCTCGAGGCCACCTAAATCACACTAACCTACATTGGAAACTGAGGTTAAGACTAACTCCCACCACTGACACGCCCATTAGGGCGTACTACATCTCAGAGCAATCTAAAATCAAAGGACTAAATGGTGAAGCCAAAAACCACAGCACCCTCCATGGCTATTACTGAAACCCCAACGTCCCACTCCATACTCCCCAGTGACACCACTGCTGCCCTCCGATAATTGGAAGGCACACTTCATACACACTACACTAAATTTGAAAGGGTCCTACAGGCCATATTAGACACTAAATCCTCTCTGGAAATGAAAATCAACACAGTGACTCAAGACGTCAATTTACAACGTGCAGATCACCGGAAGCTGTCTAAGAGGATAGAAGAAAATGAATCCTCAATTGTAGCTATGCCCTCTACATTCCAGGAATTGCAAACGCAGAGGAAAATTCTGAGGGCAGAGGTGGCCTCACTGCACCATAGAGCAGAGGACGTAGAGGGGCGCTCAAGGTGCAACTGTTGTCTCTTTCATGTGATTCCTCGAAAGAGCAGAAGAACCGTGCAGACCTTGTGGACAGAAACTGAAATCGCATGGATCTACAACCAGGGCAGATTTTCCAACAACAAGATGGAGTTAATAGCCCAGAGGGAGCTGGGTGTGTAAGACCATATATCCTATGGGCCAAAACCATGTCACATGTTAGAACACCTCTGCCCCACCAATAGACATCCGAATTGACAAGTTCAACCCCACTCATAGCTATAGTTATAAAACCTGCTACTTTGGGGTGACTGGAAGTAGGCCTGTTAGCCATCAGCCTTCAGAGACTATTACCAAATAATGTATGCAGCAGGTCCTGACCCCAACCCTGGACAGCTATCTGCTTTCATGGAAGCCCTCCTCCTGACCCAACTTACCTTATTACAGAGAAGTGAGCTGGATGAGCCAATTCAGCTTGAGGAGGTTCGTACAGCACTGGGACAGTAGTTCCGTAACAAGACACCAGTCATTGATGGCCTTCCAGCGGAATACTACTCTACCTACTCTGCACACCTTACTCAGACATTGCTAGAGGTGCTTAATGAACCAAGGACACAGGGCTAACTCCTGGACTCCCAGTGCGAGGCGCTCATAGTAGTCTTGCCCAAACTTGGTCGCAACCTACTTGATGTGTACTCTTATAGGTCATTCTCCTTACTGAATTTAGATTGCAAAGTGTTGGGTAAAATACAAGCAAATAGATTCCTCCTCCGAGGATCAATCGAGCTTTATCCCTGGTCGTACCACATTCCTAAACATCAGACACCTCCGACAACTGCTCCGTGACAATCCACATAAAGACTACGAAAGAGTAGCAGTTTTTCTTGATACAGAAAAGCCCTCAACAGCCTAAGTTGGGGGTTTGGGCTTTGGCCCTCGATTCTTAAGTTGAATACGTACCCTGTATTGCAACCCAGTAGCTCGAGTGAAAACGGGGCACATAATCTCTGATAGCTTTCCCAAACACAGAGGCACCAGACAGAGGTGCCCACCCTTACCTCTATCATTCACAGCCACGATAAAACCATTAGCCTCTTGTTTACGCCCCCACGGGTGGCGGTGGGGGATGCCAGACCTAAACATGCATCACATTATGGGGGTCATTCTGACCCTGGCGGCCACCGACCACGGGAGCACCGCCAACAGGCTGGCGGTGCTCCCACGAGCATTCTGACCGCGGCAGTTCAGCCGCGGTCAGAAGCGGCAAGTCGGCGGGCTCCCGCCGACTTACCGCTGCTCGGGGGAATCCTTCATGGCGGCGGAGCGCGCTCCGCCGCCATGAGGATTCTGACCCCCCCTACCGCCATCCTGTTCATGGCGGGAAAGCCGCCATGAACAGGATGGCGGTAGGGGGGGTCGCGGGGCCCCTGGGGGCCCCTGCCGTGCCCATGCCACTGCACCCGTCGCACCTTCCCACTCCGCCGGCTCGATTACGAGCCGGCATCCTCGTGGGAAGGGAGTTTTTCCCTGGGCTGGCGGGCGGTCTTTTGGAGACCGCCCGCCAGCCCAGGGAAAAACTCATAATACCCTCCGCGGTCTTCTGACCGCGGAGCGGTATAATGGGGGCGGAATTCTGGCGGGCGGCCTCCGCCGCCCGCCAGAATCAGAATCACCCCCTATATCTCTATGTGCCGATGATGCATTAATAAACCTGCTCAACCGCATGGTCTCTATACTGGACGTAATGATCTTAATGGACTCCTTTGGAGAGATTTTCAGACTCAGAGTAAACAGTTGAGATCCTGATTATTCCCCTTAGCCCAAATCCCAGTGCAAGCAAGAACCATCCACCCAATTTAACGCTTGCAATGGTGCCATGTTACCTTTAAATACCTTGCAATACAAATATATCACTCCACAAGTGATCTCAAGGAGGGCAACCTAGATTGGGCTGTTCGCAATATCCAAGGCTCACTCCCCTTCGGGTGCTCACTGCCGCTTTCACCCCTGGGTCGTGTAGCAATAGCTAAGATGTTCATATTTCCCAGTCTACTATATGTTTTTTGCGGCATTACCAGTAGTACCGTCTAGATCCTTTTTGAACACATTACATAGCCTGAAGCTAGAACTACTATGTGGGAAAGACCGATGCCGAGTTGCCTTATCCACGACCCAACATCTGCAGAAAAAGGGAAGGTTAGGCATGCCTAACTTCGAACTATACTATGCCGCTGCATGGTCCCTATGCTGGCTGAGAAATTCTCCACATGCAGAAAAAACATCCAAATCCGGAAGATTAGACTGGACTCATACATACACCTGGCTGACAGACCGAGCATTCCCCCCATTGCAGGATCTAAATTGATGGACACAGCCCATACCTTTTGGTGCAGATTCGTAAATGGTAAATCCCCTATCAGACCCTACTGACCACTAATCCCTATAACACACATACCAAGTGCCTGTGCTCTGGTTATACACCACGGAATGACTCCTTGGGCAGCAGCAAACTTAATAAAAGGGGAGACTTCTTTAAGGATGGATCCTTGTTATGTTTTGACGAAATAACAGGAATTTATAACATAGGTCCAGGACAGTTCTTAACGTTTTGTGCAATTCGACAGCTAATATGTGACACATAGCAGAAAGACAACACTGAAATGCCTTTGTTGAACGCTCTTAATGTGCTGTTATCTGGAATAGGCCCCAAGAAAGAAAGCTCCATGCGATACGAAGTCCCAAGAGTCATGGTTGAGGACTCTCCAACACGTCAAGGGGCTATTGCACAACCCTAGGTTCCACTTCACCCAATTTAACTACCTACAGCAAGTCTACTTATTCCCCCATCTCATCAAATGCATGGTTACAACAACAGCTTCAGAATGCCTGCTCTGTGGATTATCAGAGGCATGTTTTTATCACATGGTGTGGGACTGCCCTCCCTTGCTGTGCACCTGGCAACAGGTCAGTGCATTAACGGCGGACCTAACAGATCATAGAATATCGTAGTATATCCGCCACCTTTGAATCTTGCCTCCTAGGACTTTGTTCTAAAGCCAAAGGAGACAAACCCTTCCACAGGTTTATTGACCTGGCGTTATACTGTTCAAACGCCCTGTAGTGATGCAGTGGAAGACACCCACCACCCGGATATCAAGCCCTGCTACAGTTGTCCTGAGCTGAGGCAAGCAGGCTACATACCATGAGATATCAAGAATAAGAGGGATAGGGAGTTATTGGTCCAGTGTACGGTCTCCCAAAATAACTAATAATTATTTTCCGGGAAGTGCACGCTAGGGGTAGGTGAAGACGACCTCTCCGTTCTCAATAAGAATAGTGACGTGCGTGGCTTGCTACTTCCAAAGGCCCCCCCCCCAATGATGAGGGATGGGCGACCTTTTTTCCATATTTTTGACAGACAGTTTACTGAAATGTAAGTGGCTGTACTTTTCTTATATGTACTCAACATAGTCCTGTATTTACCTATTTGTTTTAACTTACTATTAGTCAGGAGAAGTTAAATTGATTTACAGTCCTGAAGAAGCGTTATAGGATCTTTATTGACCACAATACGCGAAACATGTTGACCATGCCTTAGGGGATAGGTGATAATTTCCCAGATCTCCAGGTCCATTTAGAAAGTGGCTGAGCATAAATTCTCAATTTTCCACTTTCCTTTTGTTTTTAATCTTGGTCCTGGCCCTTTCTTTCTGACGCATTAAACTGTGCTGTTTCTGGTGGGGCTAAGAATCAATTTTAATTTCTTACTCTCCTGCCAGAACGAGTGCCTGACCTTTACGATCACAACGGCAGCCACTAAAAAGATCTCCAGCAAAGAGCCCCCGAACGGGGAGCCCGTCAGATATTGCAGCGCCAGTCTGACGAGGAGCAACCCGATGATGAAGCATGACATCCATATGGATGTGTGAGGGCTCTTGCTCCTGAACATCAGTGTTTCCCTAGATTCATGGAACAATGTACCTATTTAGTGAGTACATACCATGAGAGACAAAGGCCTAGCCCGCGGCTGCTGCGAGACAAGGGATGTAATCGTCATTAATATAGAAGCCAAAAACGACACCTGCTCCCTTGAGAGGAACGGTGCATTTCCAAAGTACTCATTACATACTCATACATAATACGCCACCCAAGGACTCCACGGCGACTACTACACACACATCAGTGCACGTTCAGCATGGCTCTCCCAATGGTGTATACTCCCACACAACGCAACAAGATTGTACTGCGCTCTATACCCCCACTCCCTCCTTCCAGTAAGCATAATTCATCCCTTCACTCCCATATAACAAATAGGATACTTATCACTTTATCCTTCTCACCCTCACTATGCATGATTATACATATATTAGTAGAGTAATTGGTTCAATAATGACTACCTGTAGCATGCAAAGGCATTGAGATAACTGCTCATTTCCCCAAACTGCTCCTGAGTCACTCCTACCCTCTCCCTCCTCCCTATATCCTTTTCTCCCCTAGTTCCTGTTCCCCTGAGTACTGCAACTGCTGTTGCTGTTGCTCTGTAATTTATCAAAAACATATTTTGTTAAAAAGAAAAGGCTATTTGGATTGGTACCAAAACAGCCCTTGGATGAGAGAGAGAGTGTGCTGGTGTGAGGGTGTTTTTTGTCTATGTTCTGGTGAGGCTGAAAATATTAGCCAGGCCTGCCTTGAAAGGCTTCTAAGGAAGGCTAAAAGTTATCACTTTTCTCCTGAAGAGAAAATAGAAGTGCATCAGTTTCCTTTTATTGCGTCAGCTATGAATATTGCTAATAATCATTGGTTTCTCTTGTCAATTGAAAGAGAACAAAAGAAGAGAAGGTAGGTAATACGTCTGAATTGATGGCTAGTGAAGCTCATGGAATGTTTATGGGTCAGGATTGGGTCCAAAAGAATAATATTACTTAGACACAGAAGAAGACTACTAAAGTCATTAGACGTGTACATGGCTTACTCTTTACTTTGGGTCCTATGCAGGAAATTTCTTCTCCATTGCAATTCTCTTTTGGCAATCATATCAAGGTATTATCTTTTGGCCTTATTGACTCTACTATAATAATATCAGGAGGAGTTGGTTGTCCTCGGCTGAAGAAGTTTAATCTGCGTGTCAGTCATTCAATTAAAAAAAGGATCCTAGTAATCATAGTTTTGGCATGACTATTCTTATGTCACTAAAATGTATTGGTCACTGACCGACCAAACAAAAGATGTTACATCAGTGCCTTTGTAGTACCATACTTTTCTCCAGTTTTTGCTAAGCCTGAAATCTTTTCACTTCATCCTCATGGGGAACATGATGGTGGCATACCAACTGAACCTGAAACTATTGTTCATTTATTCCTTAACTGGGAAAGAGAAGGGCATTCTAAAGGTGTATTTATATGATAAATTAAAGTATGGAATAATTGTGTCAACATCATCATATGTTGGGGCACGTTTGATTTTTGTTTCCAAGAAAAACTAAATCTTTGGGCCTTTTATTGATTATAGAGGATTAAACAAGATCACAATAAAAAATTTATATAATTTGCATATTGTTAAAGACATTTTGAAATCAGTCCATGGAGCATAAGTCCTTATTAAACTAGATTGATGGGGGCTTATCACTGACAGCGTAACCAATAAATCAACCCGTAGAAAATGGCTTATTACATCCCTTTTTGAACTTTTTAAATATCGTGTGATGCCATTTGGCTTATGCAAAGCTTCAGCCAACTTTCAACGCTTCATGGACTCAGTATTCATCTCAAAGCTGTTTGTCTTGCTCTATGTGGATGATATTTTGGTGTAATCAAATACTTTTGTTGGGTATCAGGGACATGTTCAGGAGCATGTGTGTCTGGGTGGTCTAGATCCATTGATCTAATTTGTCAGATAAACCACAGAAGTGCACATTTTAGGAAATCTCTTAGATACAGATTAAATTCATTTGGCCTTTTTACAGACCAGAAGAAAGTGGCAGCTGTTTTGGACTGACCTCCTGTAAGTGTGAAAAAGACTACAAGTGTCCTTGAATATTGAAGTTTTATCATCCATTTATTTGAAAAAATTACAGAGACAAATGGCAATATTACTTGGATCCTGAAGAAGAAAACTATGAAGAAAGGTTTTAGTTGGGGTGATCAAGGAGAAAGAGCGTTTTATGTATTAAGACAGATGTTTCCTCATGCTGAAACGGGCGTCATCCTAATACTTCAAAAAAGTTTATTTTTAAAATCATACACCTGAAAAAGCGATTGGAGCAGGTCTGTTACAGAAGCAGGAAGATGTTGAGCAAGCACATCTCCCATGTTATCTGTCCCATGTTCTGATAGATTCAGAAGGGAACTACTCGTTATTTTAAAAAGAGTTCTTGCTATGAAGATTGTGTGTGCAAATTGTTTCGATGTAGAGAAAGATTTGAAATTGAAATGATCATTGGAATTTTCAGTGTTCATGAAATCTTCAAAGCACAAACATAACTCAAGCATGGTGGGCATTTTTCTTTGCACTGTATGATTTTGTTATTACCTATATTCCAGGTTCACAGGATGTGTTTGTAGGTGCCTTTTTCTGTTATAGCAGAATAATCGCTCCTTTATGAAAAATCTTGATTTTTTGTTGTGTTATTGTATTATTTAAGCAGGGAAAAACACAAGAACAGACGGATCAGAAGATGTTAGATCTCAATCTAAAATGTTATTAGTTCAATGAAATGACCTGTATTTAAAAGTCAATAAACTATCTTTATTCTGTTTAAAGAATTACAAGTAGATGTTATATCATGATTCAAATATTTCAGGTATTTGAGGAGTGAAGACCACTTCGAATTTGTTTTGTTATTTATTTGGTGGCAAACTGTTGATTCTGCTGCTAAGGAATATGTTCTTGTTTGTCCTGTATGTGCCTAACAGAAATCCCTGCAGTCTTATACAGTCTTTAAGATGTTTGCAGTTTTGCCTCGTAGCATTTGAACCTTGGCACACAATTTCTACAGATTTCATCACACACCTTCTATCACCGGAAGGGTACCCTTTTATAAATGGTTACAGTGGAGAATTTTTCGAAAATGTCTCATTTTGCTCTATTGAATAATAATTAGTCAATTAAATGGACCAATGCTTCTTGGCTGTTATGTTTTTTCACTTTTATGGTCACCCATATACTGATATAGCTGATGGAGGTACTCAATATGGATCACATTTTTGACAGGCTTTGTATAAGGCATTGGAAATTGCTCAATCCCCATCTTCTGGTTATCACCTCCAGGCAAACAGAGCAAACTAGCAGAATTTGGAGAAATATATATGATGTTACAGTAATGCCACTAAAAACAATTGTTCTTCTTATTTACCAATTGCAGAATGTTCCTACAAAAATGTACCTCATAGCGCTACCAAAATTTCACCTTTTTTATGGAAGGTTTTCCTCCAAGAGGTTTACCATCCTCTCCTCAAATTGATCCTTTGGTTTCTGCTACTGAATATCGGAGTCAACCACAAAACCATAGACAGAAAGTTTAAGTCACACTAAGGTCAAGATGAAGAAATTTACTGTTAATCAAGATCAAATTTGGTTTCACCCACTTTCCATCAGCACCTTGCAAGGTACTTCGCACACATCGAAGCCGAGTGTCCTCGCTGCCTGAGCCAACCCTGCACTTAGACCCTTATGTGGTCTGGGGGGCATTTTCCCATAGATTGTGTGGAGCATGAAGCGTGAAGGGTGGCAGCCGAACTACAGAACTCTGCATGGCATACAGGACACTAAATCAGGGACTTTTTCTTCACATTTAATGTATGCCATGAGCTTTCGAGCCCACAGCAAAATTATGAAACCACTATCCAAGATAGTGGTCAGTCCATTGGAAGTTGTCTTAGCATCCCAATCCAAGATGTTGCAGAGTTTCATTTTGTGATGCCAGTTCCTATTTGAACTGCACCTTGAGACCCTCATGGGTGAGTGGCCGTGCTTTACAAATATTGATTGATTGATTGATTGAAGCATATATGAAGGAAGCTTAAATGAAGTAAGGTGTTTTGCAACACATTTTGTACCCTGATTCACGCTCTTCGTCCTTGTCTCTTTCCTACTATTTGTCCTTGGTATTTACTTCAACCAGATTGGATTGTTTTATGTCTGGATCTTCTGTTGGCTTTGGTTTGCACGTTTCTCCTTCCTGATGGCAGGATAAGTTTGGTGCCTAACTACTTTCCTCAACGCTGCTCTTATGTTTAATAATGAATTCCAAAGATTTTCCAAGACATGTTTACCCTTTGTGGGGTTTCCCTCCAAATTGCCACCCTTTAAAAGAGACACTTTGACATGTGCTTTTCTATACCTGGAAGTACTGCGGCTATTGGGAGAAGTTGTCCTTTCATGGGGCAGTTTAAAAGGATTACCAACAGACCTTCTCAGAGTTCAGTCCTTGCTAGTGTGTGAAGTAGTGTAGACATGCACTGACAAAAGTGGTAACTTTGCCCTGGGTAAGGGTAAGAAAAATACTGAAATGGAAGTGTAACCTGAGCTGCACCTAGCCCCCTGCCCACTCCTCCTTTTAAAGTCTGAATGTTAAATGAGCTCAGTCAATGAGAACAGGAAGGAGAATATTAGTGAGACAGCTACTACATGTACATATTCTTCCCTTCAGTGTACGTGTGTGTATTTTCAGCTGTGTCACTGTAATCTTAACAGTGGCACAGCTGACTACGCTTGTGGGATCTGTCTATCCCAAGGGATAGCCCTTCTGGTTTTGGCCTGTGATTGTGAGATCTGTGTAATATTTACATTCTGCACCCTGCGCCATCCCATTATGAGTCAATAATGCATGAATGAGAATGTTCTAGAAATGGACAGGATAGATAGCATCCTATACGCATCTTAAGAAAAGTTAAGCTGGTAAATGGTGCTTTTACTGGCCCAGCACTGTCAATCACTATTGCATGTGTACAAGGCCTGCCATGCGGCTGTGTGCAAAAGGCAGCCAAAGAAAAAGTCAATGGGTAAGCAGACAAAACATTTTGGGGTGTAATGTTGTGGATGTGAAATGCCCGCCCCTGCTATAATGATAGCCCTGACAGGGCGGTAGTTATTTTTGGCATATTGTTGGCATCTGTGACTTGAGTTTGAACACACAATGTAATGTGGACCCTGGCGTATGGTGGCAATTCTTGATAAGTGTAGACTTCCACAGCATGATGATGCCCACTTCGGGCATTTTTAGAAATTGTGATATTAGGAATTTCTATTGAAAAATGTTGTTTTGTCACCATGTTTCCAAATGCACCCATGACACTTGTCAGACCATGAATGCCCCATTGGGCATGAGGCTTTTTAGCAACTGAATAGGAACATTGCCCTATTTGTTGCTATTTTTTCAAATCTTTTGGGAGGCAGATTGCCTTCAAACCTGATATCCACTAGCATGAAGCAGCCTTGTTGCAGAGTTCTCCAGCTTGCTGTAATTCGGGGAAGATGTGTATTCACCACCATTTACAAAGATCACAAGCTACACATGGTGGAGGAACCTGAGTGACGCTGCATGCCTTTCGTTTCATTTGAAGCTTTGTTTGTGGTGGACACTTAGCACACTAGCTTTCAACACAACGATTTTCAATGACATCCCAGGTGATACCTGAAACGTGTAGGGGTTCCTTTAAAGTTGTGGCAAATAGCTGTTCCTTTTTCAAAACGTTCAGAAGGATGTATGAAGGACATACACCCTTGCAAAACTGACGCATATAATCATGTCCAAAAATGGGAAAGCAGTTATGCAGACCTCACCTCCTGTCAGAGTGCGGAAAAGTCCTGTAAAACACATCACATTATTTATCATCGCTCTTATGAGCTAAAACAAAGTAGGAACAAAGGTTTGTCAACCTAGGTTAAAACATTATTCAGTAAGAGAACAGGAGAAGGCTCAGGCTAGATAAATGTTTAGTGATTGCCACAACAATGTTAAGTGAGACTGGCAGTGAGGATCGGCCATTCCCTAAGGTGCCACTGACACCAGTCTAGCTAAAGGCCACTCCCTGAGGCCAAGTTGGGAAGTAGTTCACATTTAGTCGCCACAGTGAATGGGGGGACAGGGATCGAAGATCTTGGTCCAACACTAATACCACACTATCCCCAGTATCATTACAGAGCATAATTTTTCCATGCGAGCTGTGATCACTTTAAGACCGTTAATTAAAAGAGAATTATTGTATGCAGTGTACTGGCCCATATGGGAAGAACTTGACATCGAGAATTTATGGAATTTCCAAAAATTATGTTATGCAACTGTCAAGTACATTTACATTACAGTGCATGAGTTGTACGAGATATTAAAATCTACACAAGTGCAAGTTAGCATTTATTTTTGTGAATTTACCCCTTGCAACACTAATGCTGTTAGGAATCTACACAATACTCCTCTATGTGCCTAAACACCAGTTATCACCAGTCACCATTGTTGGCACACCCATGTGGCTGAAGCTGTTATGGTCCTACAAGGTAATTATATAAAGATCTCCTTAGAGATCTCCTTGGGTGCCTTTACATAATAACGTTAACAGAATTCTTTAAGGGAGTAATGGGACTTCCTGAACATGGATGTTGATTTACCAAGATGACAGGGGCAGTGGAAGTGACATGACTTTTGACCCTGAATGTTCCCAGGAGGCATGTCACTTGACCCTAATCCTGATGACATCACAATCAGTGGCATCGTTGAAGTTATATAATAACTGTAGGAAGTTGGCTCTGTATGTGCTATTTCAAAGTAAGGAATAGCATGCACAGAGTCCAAGGGTTCCCCTTAGAGGTAAGATAGTGGCAAAAAGAGATAATACTAATGCTCTATTTTGTGGTAGTGTGGTCGAGCAGTAGGCTTATCAAAGGAGTAGTGTTAAGCATTTGTTGTACATACACACAGGCAATAAATGAGGAACACACACTCATAGACAAATCCAGCCAATAGGTTTTGTTATAGAAAAATAAATTTTCTTAGTTTATTTTAAGAACCACAGGTTCAAATTCTACATGTAATATCTCTTTGAAAGGTATTGCAGGTAAGTACTTTAGGAACTTTGAATAATTACAGTAGCATATATACTTTTCACATAAAACACAAATAGCTGTTTTAAAAGTGGACACAGTGCAATTTTCACAGTTCCTGGGGGAGATAAAGTAATGTTAGTTTTTGCAGGTAAGTAAACCACCTACGGGGTTAAGATTGGGGTCCAAGGTAGCCCACCGTTGGGGGTTCAGAGCAACCCCAAAGTCACCACACCAGCAGCTCAGGGCCGGTGAGGTGCAGAGTTCAAAGTGGTGCCCAAAACGCATAGGCTTCAATGGAGAGAAGAGGGTGCCCCGGTTCCAGTCTGCCAGCAGGTAAGTACCCGCGTCTTCGGAGGGCAGACCAGGGGGGTTTTGTAGGGCACCGGGGGGGACACAAGTTCACACAAAAAGTACCCCCTCAGCGGCACTGGGGCGGCCGGGTGCAGTGTAGAAACAAGCGTCGGGTTTCCAATGTAAATCAATGGGAGACCAAGGGTTCTCTTCAGCGATGCAGGCAGGCAAGGGGGGGCTCCTCGGGGTAGCCACCACCTGGGCAAGGGAGAGGGCCTCCTGGGGGTCACTCCTGCACTGAAGTTCCGATCCTTCAGGTGCTGGAGACTGCGGGTGCAGGGTCTTTTCCAGCCGTCGGGATTTTAGAGTCAGGCAGTCGCGGTCAGGGGGAGCCTGGGGATTCCCTCTGCAGGCGTCGCTGTGGAGGCTCAGGGGGGACAACTTTGGTTACTCACAGTCTCGGAGTCGCCGGAGGGTCCTCCCTGAGGTGTTGGTTCTCCACCAGTCGAGTCGGGGTCGCCGGGTGCAGTGTTGCAAGTCTCACGCTTCTTGCGGGGATTGCAGGGGTCTTTAAATCTGCTCCTCTGTAACAAAGTTGCAGTCTTTTTGGAGCAGGTCCGCTGTCCTCGGGAGTTTCTTGTCTTTCTTGAAGCAGGGCAGTCCTCTGAGGATTCAGAGGTCGCTGGTCCTGGGGAAAGCGTCGCTGGAGCAGGTTTCTTTAGAAGGCAGGAGACAGGCCGGTAGGTCTGGGGCCAAAGCAGTTGGTGTCTTCTTTTCTTCTTCTGCAGGGGTCTTTCAGCTCAGCAGTCCTCTTCTTCTTGTAGTTGCAGGAATCTAAATCTTTAGGTTCAGGGAAGCCCTTAAATACTAAATTTAAGGGCGTGTTTAGGTCTGGGGGGTTAGTAGCCAATGGCTACTAGCCCTGAGGGTGGGTACACCCTCTTTGTGCCTCCTCCCAAGGGGAGGGGGTCACATTCATATCCCTATTGGGGGAATCCTCCATCTGCAAGATGGAGGATTTCTAAAAGTTAGAGTCACTTCAGCTCAGGACACCTTAGGGGCTGTCCTGACTGGCCAGTGACTCCTCCTTGTTATTCTCATTATCTCCTCCAGCCTCGCCGCCAAAAGTGGGGCCGTGACCGGAGGGGGCGGGCAACTCCACTAGCTGGAGTGCCCTGTGGTGCTGGAACAAAGGGGGTAAGCCTTTGAGGCTCACCGCCAGGTGTTACAGCTCCTGCCTGGGGGAGGTGTTAGCATCTCCACCCAGTGCAGGCTTTGTTACTGGCCTCAGAGTGACAAAGGCACTCTCCCCATGGGGCCAGCAACATGTCTCGGTTGTGGCAGGCTGCTGGAACCAGTCAGCCTACACAGATAGTCGGTTAAGGTTTCAGGGGGCACCTCTAAGGTGCCCTCTGGGGTGTATTTCACAATAAAATGTACACTGGCATCAGTGTGCATTTATTGTGCTGAGAAGTTTGATACCAAACTTCCCAGTTTTCAGTGTAGCCATTATGGTGCTGTGGAGTCCGTGTTTGACAGACTCCCAGACCATATACTCTTATGGCTACCCTGCACTTACAATGTCTAAGGTTTGGCTTAGACACTGTAGGGGCACAGTACTCATGCACTGGTGCCCTCACCTATGGTATAGTGCACCCTGCCTTAGGGCTGAAAGGCCTACTAGAGGGGTGACTTATCTATACTGCATAGGCCGTGTGAGGTTGGCATGGCACCCTGAGGGGAGTGCCATGTCGACTTACTCGTTTTGTTCTCACCAGCACACACAAGCTGGCAAGCAGTGTGTCTGTGCTGAGTGAGGGGTCCCCAGGGTGGCATAAGATATGCTGCAGCCCCTTAGAGACCTTCCCTGGCATCAGGGCCCTTGGTACCAGGGGTACCAGTTACAAGGGACTTACCTGGATGCCAGGGTGTGCCAATTGTGGAATCAAAAGTACAGGTTAGGGAAAGAACACTGGTGCTGGGGCCTGGTTAGCAGGCCTCAGCACACTTTCAATTCAAAACATAGCATCAGCAAAGGCAAAAAGTCAGGGGGTAACCATGCCAAGGAGGCATTTCCTTACAATAACTGCATGGGTAATAAAACAGATCAACACAGGCCCATATCTTTTTTAGATGCCACCTATATTAGGGTGCTAAAATGATCTTTGAATGTTCTGGAGTATATAATAGCCCTAAATTGTAGTGAGCAATTGAGTGAGACCTCTGCTGAAAGGGTTCGGAGTATCCTCCCCCAGAGAAAATTTCAAAACAAATTAGTTCTAGTTGTGCATTCAAAAGCATAACCTTCAGATACATTTGTTAAAAAGCCATAGGCTCTGAAAGGACACAGATATTAAAGTCCATTTCATGGTGTGCCAAGCCACTGAAACCAGACACTTCCCAGCCGTTGACACAATTTTTTCAAAATGTTCTATGGCTGCCCTGTATGTCAAAATAATATCCACTGCCAGGACCAGCATTTTGTCATATGTGCCTAATTTGGGCAAAAATTACATATAATACAGGAGTCAGAATTTTGCCATTAATGGCATCCATAGACAACGGGTGGCCCTTATATTAAACATTTCCTCAGTATGTCTGGGTGCTCATTTTGTCTTGGTTGCCATCTCTCATAACCTATGGTTGTCCTGCCTAATGACATTAATTAACCTCCAAACCTGTAGTTCCAGCATTTTGCCATGGGTGCCCCGTGCCAACAGTCTGGTATGGCAGTATTTCCTCCTCCACAATGGTTCATCCTCACTCACTTGCAGTCACTCTTACTCTCACTCACTCTGACTCAAACACACATTATCACTCACTACATTCACATGCTTACACATGCTCACTCATACACATTGTTTCACATACACAGTCACCCACGAGCACATACACACATTTTTGCTTTACTTACTTCAGCTGCCAAGGAATGGCCCATGCCGGCTAATTGTGCTCCATATTTATTACACTAATGGTAAATAATGTAAAGTTAATCACTATTAGGTAGGTAAACTGTTGGAATTAAAACAAGGAGAGTAGAGCCCGAACCAACACCCATAAGGGTGAGCTGCCCCTGAGTTCCGGGCACTGATTCTGCCACCTCTGAGACAAGGGTCACAAAGGCAGTGCGACTCCTGACGACCCCTAGATGAAAACCATGGTCTTGAGTCATCTACTTCACCCAGGATGGTGGTCTTGTCTATGAGATGCTACCAAACTGTACTAATTTGAAACAACTGTACCAAACTCCGCCTTTTGGAACCCAGTGCCTGATGTTGTACCAAAACGGCTCCACACATCTGAAAACAAACCATATTTGCACTGCCTTTACGAAAACGGAAGGCTTTGGAGGGATCTCATTGGGAGTGGAATGGGTGGATAGAAAACTTAAAATAAAAGCTTAACCATGCTTCCCAAAATCTGGACATTGGTAAAACAGTAAAAGAATAAGAGATTCTCTTTAAGGTACGGGGGCACTGGTAGCTTGACAGGGGTCAAGGCTTGAATCCTGCTGTAAATCAGGGGGATGCAAAATTTAGTACAACACAATACAGTTAATATATCAAACAACTGGTGATTCTGTGACAGTTTAATGCATAACATGTGCTTCTTTCGTTCTGTAAGATTATTCGACAAGAAACTGCTTATTGCATGCTGGCTGTTCGACCTTGCTAGTTGTGTATATGGATTTCATCATAAGGGAAGGCAAAATCTACAAACAAGTCAATGAGTGATCTCCTCTCGTACTGTCATATCTGCATAAAAAACAAAATAATGCACATAGTGATGTGATGTACCGTTGTGGCATTACATTAAGTCAAACTAAATTGAAGCATGAAGGACACTCACAACTGCAGCAACAGTAAATGAATTCGAAGGATGTAGAAAGCCTCAGCAGTGCTTGGAAAATCAGGAGGGGGTTGACTAACCCCGAGCACTGTGGCCCCGAGAAATAAATGTCAAATAAAGTTTAGGCTTATCCGTTTCTATGGTTGAGTGCTTGTTGTTCTCCAAATGTAGACAGAATCAGAGTCCGAATAATCTTTATTCGGATTATTTCTTAAAAAATCATAAAATAAATGTAAAACACAATACAAGTTAGGATACTGCAGCACTATATATATACATTTGGTGGACATGTAAGACTTCATATTTCATCAAGGTATACACAGTTTATCAATATGTATAAAAGTAAGAGGTATCTAAATTTATAAGTTTTCAAACGTAGATGTACAAGTAGAAAATATCACATCCAAACAAAAAGGACGTTCCATTAAAGTGCTGCTGAGTTGCAAATTTACAAATAGCAATTTCGTTTTCAGGGCCATTCCTTTTCAGATCTAATAGAAAAATTCATACCCTCATTAAGTCCTAGATGTAAGCTAGAATAAAACAGATAGATAGTGACTGACTCATGATATATTATAATTCCGGAATAAGTACAAAAATAATAAACAGATTAAAATTTAAATCTCATTCCTGCCTCGTTAGTCTCTTTCATATACCAGACTATAGTACGGTGCTAATGTTTTCCTAGTAAAAGAAGCGATACTCTGGCAAATAAAATTTGTCTCGAGTTTACACAGAAAATTAAAAGCTTCCTGATATGATAGAAAGCAAAAAGCGTAGAAAACGCTTTCTGAAATCACTATAAGTTTGCAAAACAGAATAAAGTGCGTAGTACATTGTGTGACTTTCCCGTCACACGGACATCCAGGGATGTTTCTGGACCTCACCTTCCTTTTGGGATTGCCACAAGGTGGTGATTGATACCTCGCCTAATCTTGTGAGGTAAAATCTTTTCTGTACATCTGCTACCATCACCAGGGAATCCTCCAACCATTGGTGTACAGGCACTTCCAGATATCTGTTTCCTTTCCTTGTTTTCTATCTCTATAGCTCGATAATTGGCAAAAATGACTTTGAGTTCATTTTTACTATACTGTAGGATGCTAGCAGGGCTTTCGATAGAAACATTACTGTCAATTGTGCTAATTAGTCTCTCCACATGTGCCAACCAGAGAATTGTGTCATAATACTCAAGGGCTAGAAAATCAGTAATTACTTCCTTTTGTTCTTCTTTGCTCTAGATGCTATACCAACTGATTATGGTGCTTTGGTTAGTTACCTATTCAAAGTAAAGTTGTGTTCAATTCTCTGTGAGTTATGTATATTGGTACTGCACGAGGGATAGCTAAGAGTCTCCACAAAAAGGAATTTTCCTGTAATTGCAGAGTTTTGTACCCCTTCATACCCCAGATGGTTGCCCCATATTTTGCAGTTGGGATGCATTTACAGCTTCAACATCTCTCGTATAGGTTTACTATCAAATTGTTTTGGAAATCTAAACAGGCTCTCAATGATCCTTATGAATGTAAGATGTGTCTGACCTGTATTGGGTCCCCAGGATCCAGACTGTGCAAATAGTACACCAGGATAGGTGAAATTCTGAACTTTTTCTAGTTTGGGACCTCTCAAAAACTAGACTTTTTTCTTCACTTTCCCCATTCCACACACATCATATTAAAGGTCTTTGACAGATGTCATTTTAGATCTTTTTAATCCATACATGCAACAAATCCATTGATCAGTTGTTGTAGACCATTTGCGGTTCTGGACAACAGAACCGCATTGTCAGCATATAGTAGCACAAGGGTGGGGCAAGATCCTACTCTGGGCACATCAGCATCTATGTTTTGCAACTTCCTATCAGCCCTGTTTATATAAAGGGAAAAAGGAGAGGGGGTAAAACACACCCTTGCCTTATACCTCTGGTGACCTCAAAACTTAAGATACATTCACTCTCTAACCCATATCTCAAACGAGATATCATTGGGGCATACATCTGGGACAGATGTGAAACAATGTCCATTGGGGCACCCATTTATGTTTATGTCTGATAATTTATAAAGAGCATGGTTACCTTAAGGCCTCCCAGTGCTAGGTGAGAAAATGTGCAGCCTGGGCGGGATCACCGAGCTGTATTCGGAAAGTATACAGAGAAGTATACCAGGGAGGTTGTGGGAAAAGCCAAGCTTTAAGAATCTTCCTGAACCTAGGTTCCTTTTCTAAATGTCTTAGCTAAAGGGACAAGGCATTCCAAAGTTTGGGAGCCAGATATGTGAAAGATATACCTTCCCATCTGGCTTTTAGAATGTTTGGGATCTTTAGAAGGTGGCCCTGTGCAGATCTGAGAGCCCTGGAAGGGATGTATGGCAATAACAGCCCTCTCATCTTGTAAGGGCCCTTTGAGTTAAAGACTTTGGTAGTCATTATGAGTCTGGCGGTCACATGACCGTCAGACTTGCGGTGGTGGCCCCACCGCCAACAGGCTGGCGGTGGGACCACCACATTATGGCCGTGGCAGAGCCACCACGGTCAGACCACTGATATCGGCAGGGCGGTCCCGGTGATTTCTCATCCTCCAGGGCAGCGTTGATTGCAGCACCGCCCTGGGGATTAGGAGTCCCAATCCGCCAGCGTTTCCACGGCAGTTTACACCACCATGGAAAGGCTGGCAGAATGGGAGTTTCAGGGGGACCCTGGGGATCCCACTGCCCATGAACGTGGCATGGGCAGTGCAGGGGCCCCCAAGCACAGCCCATCGCGCATTCCACTGCCCCAATTACGGGCAGTGGAATGAGTGATGGGTGCTGCTGCACCCGCTGCACCACCACATTAGCGCCGGCTCCATTAGGAACTGACGTCAAGATTAAGGCCCTGCAGTGAAGTCCTATTAGGGCCGGCGTGGTTCAGGTCACACAGGTGGTCTGAGGGCGGGAAGAGTTTGGCGGGCAGCAGACTCTTAATAACCCCTTTTGTGTGCCAGGCATATTGTTTTAAATTCAATTCTAGGCAATGCAACATTCTCAAGGCCTCTTTTGCTGACTCTGATCTGGGAATTTTCAGAAGTATTGTAGCCGCCAAAATCTGCACTACCTGTAAATTTATTATGACATATTTTGGTGAGCCTAAGTATAGGGTGTTGCCGTAGTCCAGACGGGATATCACTAGGGATTGAACAACTGTTCGTCTGGAGTATTCTGAGATAAGAGCCACGATTTTGCAGATGGTCCGTAATAAACCAAAGCAAGTGGAGGCTACTTTAGTTGCCTGTGAGTCCATAGTAAGAGCTTTGTCTAACCACATTCCCAAGTGTTTTATAGGGGAATTAGGCACAGGGTATTCTTTGGACAGTCTGGTCAGGGTAACCCTGTCGTTGGAGTTGAGTTGTTCCCTAGGATCATCACATCTGTTTTATCACCATTTAGTTTTAGGCAGCAATTTACAATCCTTCTTGCAACTTTTACCAAGCATGGGGACAATTGCTCCTGTTTCAAGTTCTGTTCTTTCATTAGGGACACTACTAGTTGTGTGTTATCTGCATAAGATATTATGGATAGACCATGCTCCAGTCCAATATTTGCCAGAGGTCTCAAATAGATGTTAAGAAAGTAGGGCTGAGGGACAAGCCCTGTGGTACCCCACACTTGGAAATCATAATATCTGAGAGGTGTGATTTTTCAATTACTTGGAAGGTTCAGTTCTTTACAAAAGAACACATACAAGCCAATGCCGTACCTTGGACTCCTACTTATTTGAGTTTCTGAATTAGAAACGTATGATCCACTGTGTCAGAAGCTGCATTTAGATCTAATAAAACGATCACAGCCATGCCTCTCTGATCTAAAATACATTTGGGCTCCTCCATAACCACCAGCACTGCGGACTCTGTGCTATGCTGAGCCCGGAATCCCATTTGCAAGAGATGTAGGAGCTGGTTATCTTCAAGATGACTAGATAAAATATGGTTGACATGTTTCTCTAAAATCTTCCCCATTGCAGGAAGGCGTGAGATAGGCCAATAGTTGCTCAAAACTAATGGATCTAAATGAGATTTCTTCAGGAGAGGTCTGATAATAGCATGCTTCCATTTTTTAGGGGCTATCCCTGTCTCTCGTGCCATATTGAGAATTTCTGTTATAGTCGGGAGTATTATCTGTATGCCTTTGTCGAGGATATGTGGAAGGGCAGGATCGAGGGGGAGCCTGATTTAACCTTTTTTATGGAGTCCTGCACCTTCTGCTCATCAACCCCTGGGATAACTGCCAAATGCGATTAAATCACTGGTGGCTGGTAACTGGGTGTTTGATGAGGGGGGTGATTAAGACTATCTAATAGTGAGATTCAGTCAGGGTGACCAAATCAAAAGCGCTGCTTAGCTCAGCAAAACAGAGGTGAATATGCCCCTGCTTAGCTGCTGTATTCTTGCTAATTAAAAGATGGAGATTGGTACATTGCTCTAGTGTACCTATGTCCTTCTTAAAGCCATACTGAGGCTCTGTTAACACACAATTTTCTACTACACAGGTGTCTAGCCTATTTAAGATGAATAGTCCCATTATTGTTGCAGATGAGTCCTGTTGCAAAGTTGTTCTTTTGACCTATTCACCCCCTATTTTTTGTTGCTCACTGGTACTGATGATAACTGACTCTGACTGTGCCCTGGGCTCTGCTAGCCAGATCCAGGCCAGTGCTTTGTTTGCAACACACACATGTAGTAGAGTACACTATGTATTAGGGTACCCTTACACTTGCATAACAGTTCCTATAATTCCCTATTAGATAATAGAGCAAGGGGGTGCCAACTACCTATAAGACACTAGTAGATAATGGGGCATGGAAGTTAGAGGCCCAGCAGATTTGCTGCCCTTTGCATGTGGGCACTGCTGGAGGTGTTCTGTCATATTTAAATGCAGCCTGACAATGCAGACTACATTTAAATGGAAATGGTGTCCCAATTTGACTTTGGTGTTATGGACACTTTCTAAGTGATAACCTACATAATTGTACATATTAAGTACCCCGCCCCCCCAAGGTTTTTCCTAGATGTCCGAGGGGTGGGGGCCATGTAACTATAAGAAGGGTCCTTATAAAAGATATTTTATAAACCCTGGTGATGGAAAACTGCTCATTTCATTTCCCCCCATTGAATATACTGGGTTCACAGGCTAAAATGGCAATATTGATTGTAAATATTATTAGGAAAGGAGTAGAAATGTAATTCCAGGACTTAAAATAATTGTTTTGATAAATCCAGA
This sequence comes from Pleurodeles waltl, assembly GCF_031143425.1. Classification (NCBI taxonomy): domain Eukaryota; kingdom Metazoa; phylum Chordata; class Amphibia; order Caudata; family Salamandridae; genus Pleurodeles; species Pleurodeles waltl. Next base: position 792,906,567 of record NC_090436.1, on the reverse strand, counting down.
AATGTGTCATTGATGAATTTATCATTACCTGTACAGAAAATAAGTTATTAGTCTTTTTTTCTGTAAGCCAAAATCCAGCCTTCTGGAGGCCCCCCTGAATGATCAGTGCTAACAGGTTTAGCAAGGCTGCTTTGATTGGGTGATGAGTGGCTGTCCAGGGGAGAGACTATCTGCTGAAGGGAGCTCTGCAGCTTCACAGGAATGCCAGAGCAGGGAGGGGAGGGTGTAATAAAACAACCAGCCTCAAAGGAGAGCAGAACAGGCAGGGAATGTCAGGCCACCTACCCCCACATTCTGTACCCCTCAGCCAGGTAACAGGCTTAAGGAAGGAGTTTGCATATGTTAGGAGGAGGAGAGCTATGGAAATGAGACACACTGGGAGTTGGTTTAGTGAGCTCTGACTGCTCTGCTGATATTTCAGCCATCATGGATTTTGGAAGAGTTGTGCTTTCTAGAACAGGAATATGCCAACTTTGGAGGAAGTCGTCATGCACCTGGATGTCCCCATGCATTCTATTGGTCAGGGGTATCTCCGGTCCTGGTGACCAGGAGCTCTGAATAAATATGTGAGAGGGGCATAGTCTCTCAGTTCTGCTGCCTGAAAATACAAGAGAAAGGAGGACTGTCCTGCTGGAACTTGCACCCTTGGCCTACACTTCTAAGTGGCCTGCGCCTGCTTCACAATCTGGTACTACAGCCCTGGGGACTGTGTCTTTCTTCAAGAGGGACTATGGAATGGACTCACTGCAGCTACAGGTTAACAGAGCTTCACCTGCATCATCTCTAACAAGAGTCCCCAGCTTGGAGCGCATCCAATCAACTTTTAAGGATTGACCAGGCGCATTGTGGGAATTGCTGTTCCACCTTCCAAGGACCATCCAGGAGATTCCAGACCCTTGGATTTTTGTTTTGGACCCTTGCCGCCTTCAAGGAGGACTTCAGGAAACATCTCCTGAAGTTTGGAGAAATTTTGAGAATTTTGGTTAAAAAAAAGCTCCAGGAGGTGACCGACTTGACGCGGGACATCAAGCCGGCAAACCCTCACAGCGACCCAGCCTGGATTTCAAGTTCACCTTCCTAAAAAAGCTCCGGAGGTCTGAACACCCTGAAAATCAACCTTCACCAAATCTGACCTGGTGAAGTGGATTGAGGGCACTAGGAAGAAAAAGCTCCAGAAAAGTATTCAAGTGTGAAGGTAAAATTTTGACTGAGGCCTCACGCTTAGTGCATCCAACCAGGGATTCGTCACTGTCGGCCTCAAACTTTAACTTTGGCCCTGTCTAACGCGACCAGATGTCTTGATTTGACACTTTCTATTTCTAAGCACTAGATTGTGTTTATTTTTAGAAATTCATATCTCCTGTTCCCTACTTTGGAGTTTTGTCATTTTGGTGTCTATTTACTCGTAAAACATAAACCTATTTTAATAAATTGGAGTGGGATTTTTATTGTGCTGTCTTACTTATTTACTGTTTTGATGTTTTTAGATGCCTTACACTCCTGTCTCCTAAGTTAGGCCTGCCTGCTCGGTTACAGCTACGAAGGTTTGAGAAAGGGGGTAATTTACTGAAACCTTCACTGACCCTGTACTGTGTTAGTGGGCTTATTGCCAGTGGTAGGTGCATACTTACAACTACCAATCACTTACTTTCCAACAAGTCCAAAAGCATAATCGTACAATAGCACTTAGGATCACCCCTGTCGCCTTTTTTTTAATATAGGAGCAATAATAGAATCGTTCCAAGTAAGGGGTATTAACTCTTGTCCCACTGCGTTATAAAAACCTGTATCAATATTGGTCCCCTCAATGCTATGGAGGACTTAAAAGTGTCTCCCAGCACCCCATCGGGCCAGAAGCTTTCATGGTACTACAACTTTCAATGGCGGGTACCACTTCTTCTGAGCTAACTGCTTGTAAAGGAATTACCATCAATTTAATATTGTCACTTTCAGAGATAGCAAATTGTTCAATCTGGGGCTTAAATATACCTTCAAGATGGTTTATCCAATCTGGTGGGGAAGCTAATACCTCAACTATTGGGTCCAGGTTATCTTTCAGGAACAGGGAGTTTATTATTTTCCAAAATAATATGCTATCTTCTGTTCTCACTGCCTGTTCTAAGTTGACCCATGCCTGGTCTCTCATTCCATTCTCCAGATGGCTTAAGGCCAGCTTATAGTTGAGCCTACACAATTTAATTTCCTCTTTGTCCCTTGGGGGCCATTGTAGGGCCTTGTTTAATTTGTGACTTGCTCGTGCACATTGGTGATCAAAATAACCCAAACTCCCTTTCTTTGTTCCTGTATTGTACTTTTTAAAGTTATCTGCAGTTGCAGAGGCAACCCTACTGAAGGCTAGCACAATTTTATCTGGGTGGGGGCTCTAATTTGGCGCATATGAAGAGGTCCTTCTTAATACTTTTCAAGACCTTCTCAAGAAGGGCTGGTTTGTTAATCTCAGTCCTTCTCAGGCTAATCCCATTATTCCTTGCAATACCAATGTGAGCGGCCATCTGGGGCTTGATTGGTAATATCAAGGTTAGTGTGAGTGGAGAATGGTCACTAAAACCGGTGGCGTCTACATCTAATGAGCTGAAAAGATTTACACCATTCCCTGATCAATATATGAACCACTCCCATTCCCTTGATATATAAGCAGGGAACTTTCCCTCTATCAACACTTTGCAACAATTCCAAGTTATACTTATATAGTAATTCATTTATACTATCACCATAGCTTTTATGGGAACAGTGTGCCTTGTTGTTATCTGTGGGATCAGTATAACCACATGTATCTATTGCTGAATGTACACAAGGATTGATAATAAAATCTCCTGCCCAGATATATACACACTCCCCGTCAATACCCTTTATAAATCTTTCTAATTCTTTATCGTGCACCCCCACAACCTCATGTTGTTTTCCATTAAAAAATTTATTATGAAAATGTATCATTACACTAGATAATCTCATATCAGTCTGTAGGAGCACCAGTTGGAAGAAGGAAGAATTCATGTAGGCCTTGTTTGTGGTCACAGGAGCAAAAGTTAAAACCAAAGTAGCTAAGCAACCTTTTGCCTGCCTGTTGGCTGATGGAGTGGCTGGAGCTATAGTTGTGATATAACCATTGATTGTGAAATTTTCTGTGTGCCATGTTTCCTGTAAGCACAACAACTCTTCAGTGTGGATGCAATTTTTCCAATTTTTGTTCTCCAGTGTATTTTTCACACCCACAGTATTCCAAGATCTAAGAGTTAACATACAGGTTGAACAAAGGGTCCTTGTTGTGGACTCCTGAACCGTATTCCCAGTTCTTATGCTTGCCCCTGGACTGACTCCACCCCTCTGTCTGTTCTTCTCTTGGCATAAATGTTGTTCGTCAAGACTTGAAAGGGGGGGCAGATCTGTTAACAGTTATCACTGGCTTATTTATTCTGGAATTGCCCTGATCATCCATTACCAGGGGGCCCTTGTATCTAAGAATATGGTCTGCTGGCCTGTAAAAGTAGAGACCAAGGGTACAGCAAAAATCCCCTCTTAGCGCCATTGGTTCTGCTGTCTATGGTGTAGGTTACAGAGAAGAGACTCTACCACAACTGGATTTAGAAAATTGACTAGTACATAGTCACCATTGCCAATTTTCCAACCATATTCCACCCAGTTTATCCTCCTTTCCATGATGATCCCTTATTGCAAAAAATGTGCATTATATCTTTTACCAGACATCCAATGGATCACCTTATTATTTAGGCCGTCCCAGCTTTCTTTGATGCTTGGCTCAAGTTTAGGGACGTCCTTTAGGACAATAACATAGGGGGCAGCATCGGGTGTAAGAGCAGCGTGTCTGGTCTGATAGACAAGTTTCTGCCCAGTTATTGGTTCTTTGAGGTATATATTCCCCCACCTATGCTGGGATAGGTGCTTTAGAAATGTCCTCCCCATTTACTTTGTTAATATTGGCTGCATTTTGTTGTCATAAGGTGTTTTGCGCACAGGCGACTGCTGTAGGCAAAGTTGGACCAGACATTTTGGGCTTCTGAGTTGCCATAAAAGGGGTTTCTTTAGGTACCCCAGCACTTTTCCCAGGTATGCTCGGAAGAATGTTTCAATTTTTCTCAAGTGTTGTAGCCCTCTCTTTAATCTCGTTGAGCTCCATCAAAACCTTGACTTCAATAGAATCCAGCTTTGAGTGTAATTTTTTCAATAGCAGTTAAAGGCTTTTATGGGTGGGTGTGTCTTCATCTTTCTTTGGACCATTAGAATTTTCGCCATTTTTAACCGTGCTAATTCTAGGTGCCCTAGAAGGCGTTTTAGAGCTAGTGTCCAAGTTAGGTACCTTCTCTGGAGAAATCGGTCAGGGGAAACTGATAGCTCAAATATTTCAATCTGCTGGTTTAAGACACAAGGGGCATAGTTTACCTTTGCTGGATTTGCGCTGACGGTGGGGGCCATAGGATTGTCTGTGTTTGGAATTGTGCCACTCTGAATTTCCACAGTTACACTATCAAGTACTGCACTTGCAGCCTATTTGGTCGCAGCTAACTTTTCTTTTACATTAGTTATTAATTAGGCCCACAGCATCTGTTAAATAGTTAATGATGACGTTAATGGACTTCTTGCATGTTTTGTGTTTCTCTGTGCTTTTGGTGAGTTTCCTTTTGACCATGAATCAATGAGAAGAGAAAACCTTGCCATGCTCGCTTCTTATCTTGATTGATGCGCAAGACCCAGAGGATCACATCAAGAAGGGTGGCCAGGCCCGGCCTCAAACGACCATGGACAGGCGCTGCGGGAGGTAGAAGGGTGCTTTCAAGCATGTGGCCTGGGGGAAACAGGTTCAACCCCTCTGCCTTGGTCTCACTGGAATGATGGGACTCCGAGTCCCAGGGTGGCAGCACAGTCCTCCTCAGCACTCAGCACTTCCTTGGGTCCGTCAAAATGTAGTCATAAGGAGCAAAACTATTAAATAAAGTAGGACACAGAGTGCACATGTCCAAGTGTTAAAACATTTACCAATACGCCTTAGTGAATCATTCACTAGATTTGAGCACACCAGTTTGAACACATAACAAAAATAATATAGGATATGATTTAGACTTTGGTAAAGAGGGTACTCCTAGCAGATCTTCAATTCTGATTCTTTCCTCAATACGTCAATGAGGCTATCACTCCAAGAGCACCAGCCAGCAAAAAAAATAATAGTAACTATGCCAGCATCCGCCATCTAGCCTGTAAATTCTCTCTGACACTCTCTTACCTGGCATTAGCAATCAGGATATGCCACCAAAACATGTATCAACTCCTGGATCTAGCCTCAGGTGCTTCAGCAGCTGCATACGTCTCGTAATGCACTGCACTCTGCTCAATGAGAACATACTAATGCACATAGCAACTTCCCACCACAAGCATCCCTTTAGAGGACATTCCCTAACGACTGCTTGTGCTGGACCAACCACCCAAGAATCAACACAAATGCAACAGATCTCTGAGCCACGAAGACCCATCGTGGCCTGTCATGTCCTGAGAGTTTGGAGGGCAGTACCCATGAGGATCTTCTTCATCTTGCCCCTTTAAGCCTTCCAGCAATCTGCTCGATAACTTGGAAAAGGACTTTCTTCATATAAGAACAGCCTTGCACTCTCCTGGATCCTGCCTGGCTGTCCACTGCCCCAGGCTTATTATCATTGCCTCCTCCAAATGATACAACAGATAACACAGGAATGCAGTTTACCGAGGCCAGAAAGGTAGCATAGTTGATTATGCAGTAAGCTGTGTGACAGTCTTTAGATGTCCACATAGAGGCAAGAGTAGAAGGTTACTATCATGCCTGATCCATGAAGCTGACATCACCTGGGAACAAAGAGGAAGAAAACAAAAAAGCACCATTGAGATGTGATGTGAAGTCGGAAACAAATAATCAAGAATCTTTCAGGGAGCTGGAAAGTATTATTCAGCTGTTAACCATGACAGATTTTGAATTAAACCCCAAGTCACCAGAGGAGAATAAGGGGGAAATTGGTTTGATCGAGAATGATTCATAAAAAAGCTAAATTAGACAAACAGCTTTCTTTACTGTGCTCAGTACCAAAAAACGTGAGCAATAGGAGCACTATTAACGACAACCTTTGCAGAATTTAAGAAATACTTACCAAGCCTGGGGCACAGTGGAAGGGGTAATGTTTGAAGAGAGCACAAGGCAATTCTCGGCAGGCAGATGTATGGGGGAGCAAGAGGTTGGACAGTAGAAGCCTCATCTCCCGGGCGTTCTGGTGTAGCAAACGTGAAAAGACTTACACATAAAGGAAAGACACTCACGCAGCCATCCAAAGGCTGCAGAATTAAACCTGTGGTAAGAACTATAGCCATTTTTAGACAATGTCCCCAGGTGGGGTGTTCACTAGTCTGCTAAAAGCAAATTTCAAATGGTGGCCTGTTACTGATCTCCACTGAGGAAACTCATTTTGGGTAAAATATAACAATACAAGTGTACATGAAAGAACAAGACTCCTCTGTGTTTGGAAGATTAATCACCTTGTTAGACTGCACTTGGAAACATTTACCGAGACAATATTGGAAACTTAGGGATTGAGCCGAGGTAAAGAGTCTAATTCCGGTACAACAGGTTTTAGGCCCGAATTCTCAACATTGCACGAACAAGTAGTGTTCGAATTTCTATCCCTGCGGTCAAACAGATAACCACAGTGGTTTCTGTTGTTGTTTCACAGACTTTAGGGTAAATGTGAAGAATCTGTAGGACAAAAAATCTATGTAGCATAGATGAGGCTCTAGTAGGAATCCCCACAGAGGTACTGTACTCCTTGAAAAAAGTCTATAAATAATGGGGCATATTTATACTCCGTTTGTGCCGGAATTGCGTCGGTTTTTTTTACGCAATTTCGACGCAAAACTAACTCCATATTTATACTTTGGCGTTAGACGCGTCTAGCGCCAAAGTCCATGGAGTTTGCGTAATTTTTTAGCGTGGACACCTACTTTGCGTTAATGAGATGCAAGGTAGGCGTTCACGTCTAAAAAATCGACTCCGAGGCATGTGCGTCGGATTTATACTCCCGGGCAAAATTCACGCCCGGGAGTGGGCGGGTCAAAAAAAATGACGTACGGCCGCTTTTGCGCCATTTTTTAGCGCCTGCAAAAGGCAGGCGTTAAGGGACCTGTGGACTCTGAAGGAGCCCAGAGGTGCCCTCCCATGCCCCCAGGGACACCCCCTGTCACCCTTGCCCACCCCCGGAGGACACCCAAGGCTGGAGGGACCCATCCCAGGGACATTAAGGTAAGTTCAGGTAAGTGTTTTTTTTTTTTTTTTGTGGCATAGGTGGGCCTGATTTGTGCCCCCCTACATGCCACTATGCCCAATGACCATGCCCAGGGGACATAAGTCCCCTGGGCATGGCCATTGGGCAAGGGGGCATGACTCCTGTCTTTGCTAAGACAGGAGTCATTTCTATGGGGGTTGGGAGTGAAAAAAAATGGCGCAAATCGGGTTGAGGTGAAAAAATTGCCTCAACCTGACTTGCCCCATTTCTTGTCGCCCAAGCCCCATATCCCCATACGCCGGCGCTGCCTGGTGTACGTCGTTTTTTTCCACGCACACCAGGCAGCGCCGGCGGCTAACGCCGGCTAACGTCATTGATTAAATACGGTGCCCGCATGGCGCTTCAGAATGTCGTTAGCCGGCGCTAATTTTTTTGACGCAAAACTGCGTTAGCGCAGTTTTGCGTCAAAAAGTATAAATATGGCCCAATGTCCTCAAAAAAGGGGCGTCACGGGCGCCTATTTTATTTAACCTGCAATTAGCTCGTTTGTCAACGGCTCCGGAAAAAGCTTCCTGTTGCGCCCCACAAACGAATTGCAAGAAAATATCATTAATATTATGTGAAGATGACGTTGTTTTGTGTGTTGTGTGAGAAGATATCTTAGGTGCAATAGCACTTGCTAATCGAACTGAAGGAGTATGATATATAGTTTAAGACTGAACTAGATACAGATAAAGAACAGTTCTTAGGTTTTAGTGAAAAGTGGGCGAACTAAATTTCTTTATGGACACGCAACTAGGTGAGGTCACATCATTTTCTACTGACAAAACCTGGAATGGAAATCACAAATAAACATGAAAAGACAACATGAATGGGTAGTCTATAGCACACTGTTATACTGTGATATGGTGCATTGCGGCCCATCTTTCACTCCCTGTGAAGGAGCATGTAACGCAAGGTGATGCCTGTGATTGAAGCGCCTCCTTGGCGCTGGAAGAAGTGCAAACCATTTGGCATGGATGAATGCACAATGTACAGAAAGAGACAAAGGGTATGCCCTTCAGCACCAGTATCAGTACAGAGAAAGGAAATTAGTTAAGAGTTCTTGATCACAGTCTCTTGCAGTACTTCTTACTTTGGATAAGACAAAATAGCAAAGATGTTTATATTAATATTATTGTATCTGCGATAGATTCATTATAACGTGACAGGTTCTAAATTTGATTCAAAAAGTAAATTTGTTTAGCTGCAATGCAAAGGGGTATTGTAATTGTGAGAAGAATTCAGCAAAGGCAACATTCCCCACTGCAGAAACAAAAGTGGCATGCGAAAGAAATGCAGAGACAGGCGTTTGCTCAGACTACAATAATTTAGGAAACATCTGCTTCTACCAGTGATAGTTAATACCATATTTGTAGGGCCTGGAGGACTATTTCAAACAAGACAATGAAGAAAAGACTTTATGATTTCATCTGACTAATTGGACTTTTCAAACGTGAATCATATGTGCAAAACCCAAAATACAACTGTTTGATGGACGTTATGGAAAAGCTGAATAATGCCCTTTGATACAAGGTTATAGTTGTATGTGATTCTGGAGTAAAAGACAAGCAAAAAAACCTGTTCTTGAGAAACTTTCCCCATTAACCAGTTTCCTCGAATTTTTAGGTCTGGCTTAAAAACAGATTTAGCATTGTCACTAACTTCATATGTTAAAAAAAATCATAACTGAAAACAATGTATATTTATAAACATATTAAGAGGGACATCGGATCCCCTGTTTATTATGTGTTCAGCTGTCATTGACCATTTGTTTCTGCACACTTAAGCATACTTCATCTGGCAACTGGTCATCCTACTTCAGTGGCTGAACTGGTGGGCCAATACTTTAATTTGCCAATATTTCTTACTTTCCATTCTTAGTTCTTTTTTAGTCATCTTTCATGTTTCAGACTAGCATTAAATTTACAGAAAGTCTAAACAAATAGTGTCTTTATTTTTCTGTTAGGCACATTTAAACTTAAAACGATTTCTATACCTGTGCTATGTACACCTACCTGCTATTAAGCACCTGTAATGTGCCATTCAAATTATACACAATTTGTTTTAATACATTTTTTATTGCAAGCTTATTCTCACTACGCTTAGCAATCAGCATTTTTCTTTTGTGTCTTTTCTTATTTTGAGGCACATGCTTTCAATAAAAAAATAACAGTCACACTAGTTTTTGAAGTTCAGATCTGTTGGCTTGTCCAATGCTTGCTTAAATTAAAGGATTTTCCATAACGTCGAGTACATCCCAGCGATTGCTATTCATGTCAAAAGATTCCCTGTGTTCTGTGTTTTTTCAATGGATCAAATAGTCCCGTTGGATCAGTCTGGTATCTTCATTTTTGGATTTTCTCCAAAATGAGGTACAGCTGATTTGATAATAGGCTTATTACGGGAGCTCTTGAAAAGTTTGTTAAAAATATCTAACTGCCTTTCAAGCTTGCTTACAGATTACATTGCTCACGATACTCCCCAGGGTAGCTACAACTGATCATGTCTTTGTGAGTCAGGAGTAGTGGTTGATTCAACTTTCATTTGCATCAGGTGGGAAGAGGGGTCCTCTTGTCCTATGATTTGGTAATGTGATGAGGTTCAAGCTTTCTGTATCAAGGTGAAATCTGATTTCTTAGTGATCTTTAAGGAAAAATGAAGCTTACTTTGAGTATCATCCTGTTTTCAAATGTACCAATATTTTGTACGTGAGAATAACTGTGAAACTGTGCTGTATTATTTTAAAGTGTTTGGAAAATAATACTAAAATACATATAAAAAGACTTCGACATCTACTTTTACTAGTGTATTATTTCTTTCAAATAATATTCAAGGAAGTCTGTAAATTACAGAACATTTTTTGTTGGGAATTGAAGGAGCTAAAGCATAGGCAATGATTTGGAAAATAATTAATTTTAAGCATTACGTGTGTTTATTTTTTTACATTTATTTTGTGATGTTTTTCTCACATTTTAGAGAATATTTCAAAGTTTGGTAAAGCTAAAAAAAACAAGTAAGTTATTTGAACTTGAATTTAACCTCCAAATTAGGTAGACACGAGGGCAGTCGTGGGTCAAGGATTCTCCCTCTACCTTTTAGGTATACTGTCATAAAAGATACATTTTGTATGCAGATTTGAAAGGCAGCACATACAATAATGTCTGCCACGTTACCCTCCAGCAACATTGTTTTGTGCCAGAAAGGTGTGGCTCAGCTGGAAACACTGCTTCAGCAGTAATATGTTTGGCCACAGGTTAATAGTGCACATATAATGCATTATTTGTTTGCTGGGTTCAGCAGGGCAGGCATGACACACACAAAATTGCTGATTCCTGTGGGGTCTAGAGTTGCACATGCAGGGTAATGAGTCATCATGGAAAAATGATGGTTTGCGATTGCAGTGCGTAAGAAATATTAAGGATACCTCCTGCTGCTTTCCACTTTTCTAGGGTCCAGATTCACAAAGATATTCCTGTAAGTGTGACTTACTCTTGCAGTACACTTAACCTACTCCTGAAATTCATATGTAAGCTAGGATTATGCCCCACTTACCCACAAAACACAGAATTAAATCAGGATACTCCAGGAGTAAATCACCACAAAGCTTTGTGATTTAGGATCCAGCACTTTCTATCAAGATTTTCTTACAGAGATGCACCTTGCTGATGTTCTCTCAGAGACATATAAGGCTCGATTCATATTTTGGCAGCTCATTTCTGCGCAGTGTGAAGGAGTAAATTTCTCTGTTGCCCTGACGCAGGTGCCAGCCTCCATAATTTGAAATGTCCTCTGCCCTCGCAGACATTTGGAGTATTTTCAGGAATCACCATGCCAGAGGTTCCTGCCAATGCATTGAAAGTTTGTCGGACGGCTCGGTAAATATGACAGAGCTGTAGTTAAACTTACATTTTTTTGTTTTATATTCAAAAATGAAAGTCCAAAGGGTGATTTTCTTTTTGAAAAATAAAAAACAATACCACCCTTGCCATTGGAGTTTCCCATTGAGCACTTCTCAGTACCCCTTTCCGCCAGGTTTTACCTGGCTTTGACAAGCATTGATAAACAGCTATGTGTTAACCCATCTAAATTAGGCGAGCAGACATATTGACAAAGCTCTGATAGCCCTTACTCTGTCGGGTTGTCAGAGGAGTTTGACTACAGCGGAGAGAGAGTAGTGAGAGTTCCCTCTCCGCTAACATATAAATTGGTCGCATAGTCTGAAACTATACTGAACAGACCGTTCCAATCCGTCCTGGGAATTAATTGCCTAGACTCCTTTGCAGTCCCAACACTAAAATCCTATGAACCTTCTTACTCATGCATGCCAGAATATTTCACATAAAACACTCAGACACATGATAATTCTTTCAGACTACTAAAACAAAGAAACTTCAGAATAAATCAACACACTTGGGGCCAGATGTACGAAAGGATTTTACCCATTCTGTGTCTATGGGAAAAAGCTTTCGTACATATGGCCCTTGGTGCCAATAAACTTAAACAATTTAAACACAAACACATGGATCCTACCACTCACTTCTGAGCCACTCCTTGTATTTTCCACCAACTTAGAGAAAACTAGAATGCCCTTATTGCCACAAATTACTTTAGGAAAGCCAATAGGATACTGGCCCTCAGAAAGAAGTCAGGATATTTTAAAAAATGCTAACAGTACCCTTTGTACAATAGATCACTCAAGAACTATCTTTGTAAATATTAGGCACACCATCACCCCCCAGGCATTCCTCACCATCACCCTCACATACAAAAATGGTAACCACTATTTTACCAAACACTCTGGAACACAAAAGCAAAATTTATTGCAACCAACTTGTAAATCACATAAACCCTATTCTTTTCAAATCAAGCTGGAGCTTAGATGCATCATGGAGACAGTAATCCAGAGGTGATGGCTGAGGCATTTAAAGTATAGACATTCTGCTTCCGAGCACTCTGAGATCTCACAGAGCTAGTGAAAATGTTCGACCATGGGTCACTTCTCATGCCCACAAGCTACACTCGAGTTTCAGTAGGACTGTTGTGATATGTGGTTCACTGTTCTGCTGTTGGACAGATGACAAATCATACAAAGTCCTCCAAGCGAACTTTTATCCTTATCCTATAGAGAGTTTCAAGTCTTAATCTCATTGCAGACCCCTATATGGTGTTTAAGTAACATTGCAGGTCCTAGAGGTTCTCAGATATGCACTTTATGAACTAACCACCAGCAACACAAAATGATGATGAGGGGAGTGCTGAAACTTTTGAAACACTCACCTCCAGTCACAGATCTGGGTTGCATCCATCATTGTTTGCTCCCTATGCCACCCCAGTTTGGACCCAGCCATATGCAAATCAGTCTTGCCCCTTCTCCCCATGGGAACAATCCAGTCCAAACTGCCAGGCCAGGTCCTCTCTGGACCAGGAACAAGCATTCTGGGTTGAGTTTTGGGGTATCACACCTCATCAGCCAGACTAGGTTGAATCCAGTGGCACAGTGAGCAAGAGGCTCGCATAGGGGCATACCCTAGCCACCTTACAGTGACTTTAGCAATACAAAAGGATAATGGACAGAATATGGAAACTTTTCAAACACTCACCCAGAGTCACAAATCTGGGTTGCATCCATTGTCCTATTTCTCACCATACCACCCCAGTTTGGACCCAGCCATATGCAAAACAGTCTTGACCCTGCCCCCTCTGGGGAACAGTCTAGCCTGAACTGCCAGGCCAGGTCCTCCCTGGACCACAAGCATCCTGAAATCGGTTTTGGGGTATCACCACTCATCACCCAGGCTAGCTTGAATCCAGTGGCACAGTGAGCAAGGGACCCATGTCTGGCCATACCCTGGCCAACTTACGGCAACTTTAGCGACACAAAAGGATGATAGATGGAGTGCTGAAACTCTTCAAACACCCACCCCCAATCATAGATCTGGGTTGCATCCATCGTTCTTTTGCCCACCACGCCACCCCAGTTTGGACCCAGCCATATGCAAATCAGTCTTGACCCTACTCCCCATGGGACCAATCCGCCCGAACTGCGAGGCCTGGTCCTCCCTGGACTGGAAACAAGCATCCTAGGACCTGTTTCAGGGTATCATCCCTCATCAGCCAGGCTAGCTTGAATCCAGTGGCACAGCGAGAAAGGGACCATTGCCTGGGCATACCATGGCCAACTTACAGCAACTTTAGGAACACAAAAGGATGATAGACGCAGTGCTGAATCTTTTCAAACATTCACCCCAGTCATAGATTTGAGTTGCAATCAACATTCTTTTGCTCACCATGCCACACCAGTTTGGAGCCAGCCATATTCAAATCAGTCTTTCCCATTCTCCTTGTGGGAACAATCCAGCCCGAACTGCCAACCAGGTCCTCCCTGGACTGAAAATAAGCATCCTGGGACTGGTTTCAGGGAATCACCCTTCATCAGCCAGGCTAGCTTGAATCCAGTGGCACAGCAAACGAAGGACCCCGCCTGGGCATACCCTGGCCAACTTAAGGCAACTTTAGCAACACAAAAGGATGATGGATGGAGTGCAGACACTTTTGAAACATTCATCCCCAGTCACACATCTGGGTTGACTCCATCGTTCTTCTGCTCACCATGCCATCCCAGTTTGGAACCAGCCATATGCAAATCAGTCTTGACCTTGCTCCCCATGGGAACAGTCCAGCCCGAACTGCCAGGCCAGGTCCTCCATGGACTAAAAACAAGCATCCTTGAACCGGTTTCAGGGTATCAACCTCATCTGCCAGCCTAGCTTGAATCCAGTTGAACAGCGAGCAAGGGACCCACGTCTGGGCATCCACTGGCCAACTTACGGCGATATTAGCAACACAAAAGGATGATGGACGTAGTGCTGAACCTTTTTCAAACATTCACCCCTAGTCTCAGATTTAGGTTGCAGCCATCATTCTTTTCCTCACCCCTCTGCCCCAGTTTGGACCCAGCCATATGCAAATCATTCATGCCCATTCTCTCGATGGGAACAGTCCAGCCCAAACTGCCAGGGAAGGTCCTCCCCGGACCGCAAGCATCCTATGATCAGTATTGGGATATGACCCCTCATCAGCCAGGATAGCTTGAATCCAGTAGCACAGCGAGCAAGTGACCCACATCTGAGTATACCCTGGGCAACTTACGGTGACTCTAGCAGCACAAAAGAATGATGGACGGAGTGCTGAAACTATTCAAACACTCACCCCCAGTCAAAGATCTGGGTTGCATCCATCATTCTTTTGTTCACCACGCCACTGCAGTTTGGACCCAGCCATATGCACATCAGTCTTGATGCTGCACTCCATGGGAACGGTCCAGCCCAAACTGCAAGGCCACGACCTGGCTGGACCAGAAACCAGCATCCTGGGACCAGGTTTGGGGTATCACTCCTCTGCAGCCAGGCTAGCTTGAACCCAGTGGCACTGCAAGTAAGGGACCCAGGTCTGGGCATTCCCTGGCCAACTTATGGTGACTTTAGCACAATAAAAGGATGATGGACAGAGTGCTGAAACATTTCAAACACTCATCCCCAGTCACAAATCTGAGTTGCATCCATCGTTCTTTTGCTCACCATGCCACCCCAGTTTGGACCAAGCCATAAGCAAATTAGTCTTGACCCTGGCCCCCATGGGAACAATCCAGCCCAAACTGCCAGGCCAGGTACTCCCTGGACTGGAAACAAGCATCCTGGGACCGGTTTCGGGGTATCACTCCTCATCAGCCAGGCTAGCTTGATTCCAGGGGCACTGCAAGCAAGGGACTCAGGTCTGAGCATACCCTGGCCAACTTACGGTGACTTTAGCAACACAAAAGGATGATTGACTGATTGCTGAAACTTTTCAAACACTCACCCCCAGTCGCAAATCTGGATTGCATCCATCAGGCTTTTGCTCACCATTCCACCCAAGTTTGGACCCAGCCATATGACCCTGCCCCCTATGGGGACAGTCCACCCTAAACTGCAAGGCCAGGTCCGCCCTGGACAACAAGGCTCCTGGAACTGGTTTTGGGGATCACCCCTCATCAGCCAGGCTAGCTTGAATCCAGTGGCACAGGGAGCAAGTGACCCACGTCTGAGCATACCCTGGCCAACTTACAGTGACTTTAGCAACACAAAAGGATGATGGACGGAATGCGGAAACTCTTCAAACACTTACCCTCAGTCACAGATCTGGGTTTCATCCATCGTTCTTTAGCTCACCACACCACCCAAGTTTGGACCCAGCCATTTGCAAATCAGTCTTGACGCTGCTCCCCATGAGAACAGTACAGCCCAAACTGCCAGGCCAGGTCCTCCCTGGACCGGAAACAAGCATCATGGGTCGGGTTTTGGAGTATTACTCCTCATCAGTTAGGCTAGGTTGAACCCAGTGAGACAGCAAGCAAGGGACCCACGTATAGGCATATCGTGGCCAACTTACAGTGACTTTAGCAACACAAAAGGATGATGGACGGAGTACTGAAACTTTTCATACACTCATCCCCAGTCACAGATATAGGTTGCATCCATAGTTATTTTGCTCACCATGCCACCCCAGTTTGGACCCAGCCATAAGCAAATCAGTCTTGACTCTAACCCCCATGAGAACAAACCAGTCCGAACTGCCAGGCCAGGTCCTCCCTGGACCTGAAATAAGCATCCCGGGGCCAGTTTTGGGGTATCACCCCTCATCAGCCAGACTAGCTTGAATCCAGTAGCACAGAGAGTATCCATCATATTATTTTGTGGTGGAAATATAACCATCCACTTGAAGAAATAGACAAAGACTATTAGTGCCTTATTCCTGTTGAATCAGCCTCTTTCTGGGATCCCTGTGTCACTGTTCCCTGTTTTTTATCCAGGCTTGTGGGATTCCACAATGCTTGTTACTGAGATCTGTCTACAATTCATCTGTAGACGTGGTGCCTAAATATAAAGTACCACAAAAAAATGTCCTCAACGTTCTACCGTTGGTGTTTTCGGTATGAAATTATTTTCACAGTTAAGGATGGTTTGCAGCAGTAGTCCCTTTGGAAATACATCAGGACCACCACGCCATCGCACATTGAACGCAAACTAATATAAATGTGCAATATCAGATTACACTTTGGCAATTTAACATACATTGCCTGTTTCATAAAAAGACCCGGAAGCTCTGGATATTAATTTATGGGACTGCATGGGGTCCAAAAGTTGCTTTGACGTTTTGTAAATGAAAGCAATAAATAATTCACTAGCATCTGGTAGGGATTATCTGATGAAAAAACTCTCCCTACACTGTATGCAAACCAATAGCCTTCAGGAACTGCACATGCATTTGCAATATTGTGTTAAATATTTTACAATGCTTGTAAATTTTTCAGTTTTAATATGCAGGCAAGAGGCATTAAAACTGCAACTACCCGTGGTTTTCAGCACTGACCGGCCTAGCAAGATAAGCGCACTTACTAATGTTTATTTGCTTTGTGACTGCTGTGTTGGCTTTGCACTGGGAGTCCACCTTTGGCACAGAGCCATACTGTACATAGTGATGGGTAATGCATAGGATTAATGAGTGACACACTGTATGACGTGACATTGTATCAAACAAGCGAGCTAGCTGCTGCTTCAAGCGACAGCAGAACGTGCACAAATAAACTGTGCACACAAGCACGTCAACCATGTATGGAAAGAAAAACTCGAGAAATACAAAAAAACAAGTTATATACATCAATGAGGCCAGGATCAAACAGTAAGGGCGCGCGTGAGAAATAATGCATAAAATGGAAAAATACTTTCCTGAGAAATCCATAAAAATCGTTTAATTTGGATGATACTGTTGTGTTTTATGAACCTACTGTGTAGATGGTTAGTATTTGCTCTTTGTTTTGCTTCGACAATGTGTTGTTATACTGTCTTGTTTTTCTATAAATAGGGGGTCATTCCGACCCCGGCGGTCCACCGGCGAAAGCACCGCCAACAGGCTGGCGGTGCTCCTGAGGGCATTCTGACCGCGGCGGTATGGCCGCGGTCAGAACCGGAAAACCGGCGGTGTCCCGCCGGTTTTCCGCTGCCCTGAGGAATCCCCCATGGCGGCGCAGCTTGCTGCGCCGCCATGGGGGATTCCGACCCCCTCACCACCATCCTGTTCCTGGCGGTTTCGACTTCCAGGAACAGGATGGCGGTGAGGGGTGTCGTGGGGCCCCTGGGGGCCCCTGCAGTGCCCATGCCAAAGGCATGGGCACTGCAGGGGCCCCCGTAAGAGGGCCCCACTTTGAATTTCAGTGTCTGCTCAGCAGACACTGAAATTTGCGACGGGTACTACTGCACCCGTCGCACACCTTCCACTCCGCCGGCTCCATTCGGAGCCGGCTTCATCGTGGAAGGGTGTTTCCCACTGGGCTGGCGGGCGGCCTTTTGGCGGTCGCCCGCCAGCCCAGTGGGAAACCCAGAATGACCGCCGCGGTCTTCTGACCGCGGTACGGTCTTCTGGTGGTCCCAGCCAGGCCGGCGGCTACTGCCGCCGGCCGGGGTCAGAATGTCCCCCATAGTCTTTATGGCATTATGTCATGAATGTTTTATAATTTTTTATATAGAGTTTGAATTCTCAATAAATAGAAAATATGGGAAAAAAACTTTTCTCTTTCAGATACTAGTCGCAGATTTTTAAACCGGGGCAACATCAATGTAAAGATGCCGGCTGTACAGCACCTAAACATTACAGTGAGGGAGGTGGTTGGATAGGCCAAAATAGGTATTAATTTGCTTCTGTAAACAATCCCAAAACTATGGGAAGTCAGCCAATGTAATCCAGGCATATCAGTAAGTCTTTTTGTTATTTGTCATAGGGGAGGAAACCCAGTTTATCAATGTAAGACTTGGACACATGCTTCAGGAAAAACCTGTCCACCCCAGAAACATGTGATAGCTGCAGAATGCTGAAAGCTAGGAAAAAGGTGTGTGACATGGAGGACGATAAACATTCAAGAAAGGAACTGAGGGCCATATGTACCGACATTTCTTGGTGGTTGCAAACAGCTGATTTGCAGAACAGGGCCGTTTGCAACCGCAAAAAAAGATTTTTGGATGTACAAAAGCCACATTGCAATTAGGTAACTAAGAAGGGGTGTGTTTAGGGTGTCACTTCCAAATACTGATTTGCAGCAGTATGTTTCCATTTTTTTGTGGCTGATTTATGGTCGCAAAACATTAATTTTGTTCTTATTACTGGACGATAATAGTAACCATTGGCAAATGGGAAGGGGTCTCAATGGGACTTTTTGCCCTTAGAGAACTAAAATATATATATTTTCAGAGCAGGCAGTGGCCGCACGTTCGCTGCCTACTTTTAAATAATAAAACTTAAAAGTTTCTTTTTTCTTTTGGAACACATCTTATTTTCCTTAAAGGAAAACAGGGTGCATTTCAAAGAAAGAAAGTTTGCTTTATTAAAAACTGATCACGTACCTTAATATGTGAAGAGTGTTGGAGGGCCTCAAATCATCTTTATGGTTTTGGAACATACTGCTGCTGTCGGTCATAGGTACTATGGACTGATTTATACTTTTTTAGCACTGCATTTGTGTCATTTTTTGACACAAAAGTGGCACAAACTTACAAAATTCAATTATATTTTGTAAGTTTGCACAGCTTTTGCGTAAAAAAATTAGGCAAATGCGGTGCTAAAAAGTATAAATCAGGCCCTAAATACTAAGTAAAACGTACTATTGCCCAGGTGCCTCTACACCACGTAAAATTAGTTCTGCATACTACCGGCCTCCCTCTTCAAAAGATTAGATGCACTGTTGGTGTGTTCTTGGTATAGGTGGGAAAGTGGAGTAGGGTCCGGCTGGTGACCCTAAAGCTGGACATGGTAGAGAGAAGGTCTAGGTCTCCCAGACCTTCAGTTATACTATCTGGCAGGGATGCTTGAACACGCTGCAATGTGGTATGATGAGAACCACAACTTGGAAAAGCTTTTGCTGGGGGATCAACTGGCACAGAGGACCTCCACAAGTTGCTTATGAAAGGCCACAGACAGCCAGTGGGCACTCCCTGTAGAGTCCGCCAGGTCACACAAGCATGGGAAACAATGGTCAACCCCGTCCTGAGACGGGCTCCCTATGCAAAGCTTCTCCCCATATGGTGGCTACGCCCATTCACACGCATATGAGACTCTATGTATGGCACATGTTGGGTGGAGGGCTTGTGTCAGAGAGCAGGAGACCTATTTCTGAATGACTCATTCATAACATTAGAGACGGGCACATACTAAGGCATAAGTCTCAGGCAGTTTCGGTAATATGTCAGCATATCACACACAACCAGGGAACTGTGGACAACAATGAATCAAACATCCTAAGGTTGCTGTTGGATCCAGGATCCACCAAGCCCATCATCTCCCATCTATACACCTCCCTAAAGAATGACAGGCAAACAAATTTGATGTCCGCGAGGGACGGTTGTGATGTGGATCTAGAAGACCCCTCTCAGACAGGGAGTGGAGACACACTTGGTCTATGGTTAAGGAGGTGGCCAGTACTGCCAAGTTCAAACTATCACACTTCTATTACCTGCACAGGGCGTACCTGACACCACACAGACTGCACACTGTGGCTGCACGAGATGCGGGGCTTCCCCACTGACTTTGCACACATTACGTGGGCATGTAGGAGAATAGGACAGTTTTTGGAGAAAGTAGAATGGAAATTAAGGAGGGTGGCGGGAATAAACACCACCTTTACAGTGCAACACCGCTCGTTGGGACTGCTGCTACTCCCGAAATGGGAAGCAAGACGAGGTATAAGTTCACTCAGCTGGGGCTGCTACTTGCCAGATTGCGCATCATAATTCATTGAACGAGCCCGGGGCCACTGAAGGGGCACAAGTGTAGGGCAGATTTACTGGAGTGGGGAGTAGCTAAGGAGAGTCCACGCGTATGAGAATGCGGAAAGAGACCTAGAAATCTGAGGTGACATGATAGAGTGCCTGGGTACCAATGGAGATGGGGTGGGCGGGGATGTGGACTCAGACTCTCTGTCAGCCACAAACATGTTAGACCCCACGAATGAGGGATTGCTTCAATCCCCCGCTGGCCCTGCAACACCCGGGCCTTCAGGGGGGCTTCCTGATGTTCTGTCATGTATGGATAAGTGAGAACAACGATTGGTATGCATGTGCATGAAAGACGGCCAAGTGAATAGAAAAAAAAAGAGTGATTGAGTCCCACAGACGCATTCCTGACGTCTTGGCCCTTTCCTTTCCCCCCTTCTCCCCCTCCACCTCTTCAGAGACCCACGGAAAGGACAGACAGTCTAGCACAGGTGCACAAGGGACCACAGACATGTGTGTGGATGGCGCTCCCATGTTCCTCGCACCCCACTTTCCACTGCCCATTACTGTGGATGATCTAGCTCGTCCTCTCCTTCTTCATCCCTTGCTGCACTTGTCCTCACGTGAGTAGGGGGGAGACATGCCTGGTGACACCTCTCTCCCGTCCACCTTTTCCTCATTTAGGGGATATGAATCTACACTGAACTGCAAATTTGTCATTGTTTTACCCTTCATTGTTTAAATCAGGAGGTAACCCTAACAATTCACTCTTTTAAATATAATTGTATGTGTCCCAATTGTAAAACCTGAATAAAGAAATTTAAAAAAAACAGATTACGGAGATCGTACTCTGCTGACCCCAGCAGGCCACCATCCCTGTGTTAACATGCTGTCTTTTAAAAGGTAAAGCAATAACAGGTGGCCTCCTCTGTACCGACTGGTGACACATCAGGACAGGTTCAAGGAATTTCAAGTTCAGTTGCAGGTTACAATTATACATACAAGACACGTCTCTGCTCAACCTGGTGCAACTCTTAAACCAAAATTCTATGTTACATAATATTCATTATGGGGCAGAGATGCAGAGAGAACAGGCAAAGCAAGTACAGCCCATTTACATTTTTTTCCCATGCAAC
The DNA here is from genome assembly GCF_031143425.1 of Pleurodeles waltl. NCBI lineage: Eukaryota > Metazoa > Chordata > Amphibia > Caudata > Salamandridae > Pleurodeles > Pleurodeles waltl. Next base: position 792,885,318 of record NC_090436.1, on the reverse strand, counting down.
CACCAAGCTTTAGGCCTGGAAGTTTAAATCATTCAATTTTAATAAGCAGCAGTGTTGTTCACGCAAGGAAAACTGCCCTTCTGCACCTAGGTGGGCAGTAAAAGTCAGGCATCACAGAGCTGCCGTTGGCCACTGCGCTAGTTCCACTGAACCTAACTGTCTTTTTCAGTCTGCCTTAGCAGGCACTCAATCCACTCCTTCTAGACGCATTCAGACACGCAGCACTCAGGAGTCCCAGGGCAGATGCTTCCAGTGCACACACTCTCCTCTGCAGGCAGGCTATTCACAGCTCCACAGCACACAGACTTCTTTCTTGTCTCTCATCACACAAGCAGGTGAAAGAGGACTCCAAATGTCCCAGTAGCCCTTACCAGGCGGAGCCAAGAACTAAAGGTATACATAGTGCGGGGCTGGAGAACCGGAAGGAGTCATAGCAAAAATGCTCAAACTAGCACTGCTCCCTTCACCTCCATGAGCTATCTGTCTCTTTCCATCATCCATTCTCTAACTTTCCTTCTTTCCTTTCTCTCTTCTCCCACTTTCATCCCTTTCTCTGTACTGACTTTCTCCTTCCATCTCTTTCTCTCTACCTTGAAACTCCCTGTGTCTGCTGCAATAAACATCTGGGATCTGGGGAAAGTGATAGAGGCACCGGGACAACCCTAGACTTTCAAAACTGGCCACAAAGGGCTTCTACTCACTGGGAAAATATCAAGTGGAATAAAAGGCCTACCTGGGTATACATTCAAGCCATAATGGCTTGCCAACTCACTTGGGCAGGCAGTCTCTTCTGGAAGTCTTCAAGAATGCTCCTCCAGCTAGCAGATGGTACACAGACAATGCGCCCAAATGACATGAAAACCCCAAAAGGCAAGAAAATCTCTCTTCTCCAGATTAGGAGACAAATGTTAAAGTCAGTCAATGAAGCCAGAGCAGAGGCAGTTCAGGACAATGCTATGATGTATTGAGGGCTCTGTAGTTCATACACACCCAAATTTCATCTTCTGTTTTTTAAGGAACAAAAACTGACAAAGAAGCAGATACTGTGCTGAGTAATGAGCCCATTCGCCAGGTTTCCATCTAAGTACTGTTTAAGATATTGTATCTGTTTCAGGGAGTCAACACACTCGACTACAGGATGTTTGGGCACCGGCATCCAAATCAATCTTACAATCATAACTTCTATGTGGAGAGAACACATCTGCCTTTTTCTTATCAAATACATCAAATAATTCTTCATAAGAATAGAGAAGGGGAATCACAAAACTAATAGCCCGTGAAATTCCCGCAAACAGTTAGAAGGTCAACCCTCTTTGGACTTGCATCATTCCATACAACTATCACAACAGTAATTGGAATCCAATCTTACTCTCTAAGCAGTCCAATCAATACAATGAAAATGTAATATTATGTTAGGCATAACCAAGATTACTGTGCATGGAGGAGCGTCAATCAAAACCATATTTTTTGGCAAGTTTCAAAATACGCCAAAGAAATAAGGTGCATCTGAGACCTCACTGGACTTGAGGATGGAATAGTACTATTCTCTACCTTGACCTCTTCAGGAATAATTTTTTTAATTAGAGGTGTAAATGAAACCACAACACTCACTCTAGCCTATAAAGGCTAACGTGTTTAATGCAAAAACAACCAGTATGCAAGCAGAATAATGTGCAGCAATTACCGTTTCAACAGACCAGAGCTTCCTCCCAACATCAGTTAGGGCATAAAATGGTAAAATTGCATATGTTTAGAAACCATATTTAATCAATTTTCTCTCAATATAAGTGAATGGAAACAGGAGCGTGTGATTGATACTGCTACTAAATTAAACAAAATAATAAGCATGAGGATCTTCTCCCAAGAATGATTTTCAGAGGTCCTTGAAGACTGGCTACTGAAGACATAAACAAGAGCTGACTTCATTACCTTCTGAAATTCACACATTCTGTAGTAAATTTTCAGAATGAGGCAATGCGTACTTTACAGTGGAGAAAATATGCAATTGTACAATATTGAATATAATGGCTTTGGTGCATTAGAAATACATAAAACTTAGCAGACATGCTAGGTTTAACGTGATCTAAAGGCTCCCATAAAATGATTATTATAATTCAGTAATAAAATGTATCAGTACAATCTTAAGACATACATGAGCATTAGTATTTTCACAATGAAAGCAATGGTGTTAAAGCATAGAAACAAGCAATTCCGCTTTCTCAGCAGCATTTGCAAAGATTGAGCAAACTTTGGGCCGCATTACAAGGCTGTCTGTCTTTAGACTGCCTGCCTCAAGGTGGCAGTCAGGACCGCTGCTGCTGGGGCTTTCCGACTGCCACATAAAGACCCTGGCAGTCAGACCACCAGGGTTCCGTCCCCACCACCAGGATCCACGATCCTGATGGCGTGGCGGTGGCAGAGATCGTATTCCACCAGGGCAGCGATGCATGCATCACTGCCCTGCGGATTACGACATCGGTGTCAGTCAGGCTTTTCATGGCAGTTTCACAACCATGAAAAGGCTTCCGAAGAACAGGTGCAGGGGTCTCCCTGCCCAGTACCTTGCAACAAGTGAACATTGCGAGGGTGCTGGTGCACCCTGCAGGCAACAGCATTGCTGTCGGCTCGATTACGAGCCAGAGACAATGCTGTGGCTGTTTCCCGCTAGGCCGGCGGGCAGAAACCAAGGTTCCCGCCCTCCGACCTAGAAGGAAACTCCTAATAGGTCCAGCAGGGTGGTCACCACAAAGGTGGCAGCCACACTGTCGAGAGTTTGGCAGACAGGCTTTCCCATCCGTCAGACTCATAATGAGGCCCTTAATGCCCATGAAATTCCCTGAGAATCCAGAATCTAAAAATACTGAAACAAACTTTTCTTTACTCATTAAGGCAGTTCCTTGATTGTTGAGGAATCACGTTTTTCACTGTCTGCAGCCTCTTGATGGGCAATGTTATTGCAGCTTAAGTTTTAAAGGGCTGAGGTCTACATTTACAGTTTTACAAAATGACCTGACCTTCCACAGTACAAGCATGGATATGTGCATGTCTTCTTTCTCTCTCTTTTCTACATATGGGCCCTCTAATACTGGCCAATTGCAGAGGCTCATACGTTTCTGTCACTCTATTGTGCTCTAACTTAGGCTAAGCTATTAATACTTTGGTCTTTTCCTTACAATGTTCAGATAAACCATGATCCGACTGAAGCCCTAACTCTATGAGCTCATCTCGCTTATTAGGAGGATTAGCCATTTGTACTGAAATATAATTAAACTCACTTTGCAGGACTTGATAGAATAGGGATGCAGCTCTCGCCTCTGGTCAACCAGTTTCAACCACCACGCAAGTAAATGTGGTATTATAACTTAATAGCTACAGATGACCTTACTTCATTATATGAAGAACGATGTGTGTTTTCCTGACAAACAATTTCCACGTCTGAAGATGGAAGTTTGAATATTGTAATGCAAAGGATCAATTCTCTGTACCAATGGAATTAGCCACTTCCCCACTTAAATATGACAGAACAAAAGCGACCAGGAAAAGTCATATGTGTCCAAAAAAAGTATAACTGATACTGATTAAGGAATATTGGCACATATATTGGGTCTCAGAAAAACTTTCTGGAGATGCAAATTGCACAGTTGCAGTCACCACTGAATAGGGATGTGTAAAAAATACGATGTATTTTGAAAAGAGATGGTTATGCCGATGACTCCACATTTGTGGTATCTTTAGGTGATGGCTTTTGACTAGGGGGGAGTGTGACTCGCCTAATTCAGTGTGTCTTAATCATGTGGAATTCTTTTGAATTCTGCAAGATCATTTAGAATGACACAAAACGAGTAATCATGTATTTAACACTATTTTTTTTAGAATAAAGTAGCTGCTGATGCTCAATAAATGTTCACTTGGGGTAGGATTTCACTCACCTTACTCCTGGCATTTAACACTAGTTTCGAAGCACAAAATACAACCTCACATCCAAAATGAATGCAAGGATGCATTTTGCACTAAGGCAATAGCATTAAATGCAACAGACCATGAACAGCAGTGTGAGCAGCTGCTCACACTCACTAAATGTGTTCTCATTGTAGTCTTTTTTCAACCACAATACTCTTAATTACGTTATTGGTAATTCCACAACAAAGAGTAGCACTTACTGAAATTAATCGGATTATTCCAGCATAATAAAAAAACTACCAGGCCTTCATTTGAGTAGCATCTTTCTTCTTTGGTTTTAACATACTAGCTATTTCTTGATTGACTGTAGTTAGCACCTTATACTATGGTGTGACTAAATGTACCATCTGTTGCAATTTAGTTATAACCTGAGAGAGAGTAGCATAAAAATTAATTACTCACGTTAGATGATAGTATGTGCTATGCAATCTGTTTGAGAGCACTAACCTTGTACTTGAGATTCAGTGGGAGTGATGTACTGTATGCCTCTCTCTTCATCCACAAATGACCACGTAACCAATAATATGTGGACCTGTGTTAGAAACCAGGAAAGGGAAATGGAATAAGAGAGAAAGGAAACACTCTGGACTCTACCACTCTGACTTTTCACTTCTGCTGCCCATTAAGGTCTGCAACATGTAGGGGGTTTGTAAACGCCATATGAAACATCTTAGTAACTAGCCATGAGAGTCATGATTTAACTATACTAGTGAATAGACATATTTTATAGATTGCTCTGTTAAACTCTCTGCACTTTCATATGGAACATATTGTTCCTCAAACTAAACATACAACAGATGAGTATCCTATATACATGTTATCATCACTTCTCCCTGTTAGTAGGACAACTACCTCAAGCTTCGGCACTCTCTGCAGAAAATATGAGTCATATGGTTCGATTCACAAACTGTATTTCACATATGTTACAAAAAAGTAGTACAACAGTAGTGCCATTGACGTATTAAAGCATGCTTCACACAAACCTAAGTGCGGAGACCTCGCCAGGACTTCTTACTTTTCTGTGCATTACCCCACAGACGGCTAGAGATCTGTGTTAAACATTCCCCCACATGTTGGCACTAATTATTTACCTATTCTGTGGGCCATATACACCTCTTCTAACTGGCAGGCTCGGGCGGTAGAGCTCTGTGATCTTTAACATTGAGTTGAAACCAGCTATCCACGGGCAAGAACTATTGAATACGCATTTTGTATTGCCCCATTGCGTAGGCTCCTCACTTATTTGTATGCTATCGTTATAACATACCAGTTATGTATTACAGAAAGGTTTGGCAAAGCTGGTTCAGGCTCTGCCTAGTATTTGGACTCTGTTATAGTAACGTTTACTATTATATAAGGTTGACATCCACACTCACTTCAAACATGCGGCTGCAAGGGGAATATCAGGCAAGGGGTGAAGCGGGGGGAATAGGGATATTGGTACCCCAAAATGACCACACAATGTGAATACAATATTCTCACCTGGAATGTACGAGGAATGGGAGCCATACAAAAAAGACATAGAATATTAGCCCAACTAAATCGTCGCAAAATTCACATTGCCTACTTACAAGAGACCCATCTCACCAACCATGAAGCGACAAAACTCCGGAAAAAATGGAGGGGACAACTCTTACACACATCATATTCGGCGTTTGCCCAAGGGACGGCTGTGTGGATTAGAGCTGGGGTGCCTTTTGAGGTGGCTGATACCAAGATAGATACCGAGGGCAGATACACCCTGATTAGGGGGAACCTAGATATGAAACCTATAGTACTAGGCAGCATCTATGCCCCTAACACCGGACAAGATACATTTCTGGAGTGGTTATCGAGGGTGTTGATACAATGGGCACATATCCCGTGGGTGCTGGGAGGAGACTTCAATGCAATACTTGATGTTGCCCTAGACCGTAGTACCCCACCATTGACTGGGATGCGTGTCCAAAAACAAGCTGAGGTGCTAAAGACTTGGCTGCAGGGCTGGACACTCACAGATATATGGCGGGCTAAGAATATTGGAATGAGGGAGTACTCCTTTTATTCACACCCCCACAAAGTACACATACGGTTGGACCGCATAGTCTGTACGACTACATTGCAGGTGCAGGTAACTAGTTCTACTTACCTGGGCAAGACGCTCTCTGACCATAACCCAATGGAGTTAACTATGATATGGGGGGCGATCGTCCACTCCTATCCCTACTTGGCGTTTACAGCCATCAGTATTGGAGGACGCTCTCCTAAGGGAAGAAATAGCCCAGACGATCACAAACTTATTTGACAATAACACAGGTTCTGCGTCCTCCCCTTTGGTTGAATGGGAGGTATTTAAAGTGGTGGTAAGAGGCACACTGATAAGCTCCATATCGGGAGTGCGGAGAACACTAGTGCGCGAACTAATGCAAATAGAAGACCAATTAGGAGTATTAGAAAGGGACTCGATATCACAGCCCCACCTGACCCAACAACTTCGGGAAGCAAGAGCAGAACATACACAACTTATCGAGAGATTGAGGAAATTTGATTATGCTAAATATAGGGAACGAGCGCACAGAGAGGGGGACAGGGCAGGGACGCTCCTGGCACGCCTAATAAGAGATGAACCATCACTCATTCCAATTATACAGATCAACACCCCACAACAAAACTACATTACCACGCAACTGGAAATTAACATGGCATTCCGGGACTACTATACAGTCCTGTACTCTGCCCCACCGATAATAGCTAGAGCAGAGATTGACTCCTTTTTAACTACTATTGAGCTCCCGGTACTTCAAGAAGAGGCTAGAAAGAAGCTAAGTGGCCAAATAACGCAGGGAGAAATTCGTGAGACCATCAAGGGCATGGCGTGTCATAAGGCGCCGGGTTCGGATGGCCTCCCAGACTGAGTTTCATTCTCTATACAATATACAACTTGCCCCACACCTGGAACAATTGTACCAAGCCTCATTGTCAATAGGGCATCTTCCAGACAAGACGAGACAGGCAATAGTGACCTCCCTCCTGAAACAAGGTAAAGATGCGACTGATATCTCGTCCTACATGCCATTGTCTCTACTGAATATGGAATATAAAATACTAGCAAAACTACTAGCAAAGAGACTTCTTGGTTGTATAAGTGACCTGATCCACATGGATCAATGCGGATTTGTTCCGTCCCGCAGCACCTCCCTTAACATCCGTCGCCTGTATCATGTGATGGATGTGGCTAAGGAGGGATAACCCCAGGCGGGCTGTCTCCCGTTGGACCTACGCCAGGCGTTTGACTCCCTGCACTGGGACTATGGGGGTCATTCTGACCTCGGCGGTAAAAGCCGCTTACCGCCGGTCAGAAGACCGCTACAATACCGCCGCGGGCGCGGTAAGCCGCCACGGTCATTCTGACCCACAACCGCCAAACCTCCAAAAATCCGACCTCCACTGCAGTCCGCCACATCAGCGGCCAGTGGTAAACTGGAGATGACCAAACCTCCACCGCCATGCCAACAGAAATACGCCCATGCCATTACGACCCACAAATCCACGCAGCGGTCTTTCAAACGCGGTATTCCATTGGCGGTACACACCGCCGCGGTCAAAATACACACCCAGCACCAAAACACAGCCACATTGGGCAATTACAAATACACACACCTGAAACACATACACACACCACTCCCACACAATCAATACGATATAAAACACACACCCACATCACCCACAAACCCCTACAACCACAAATCAGAGACGAAGGAGAGAGAGATACACCATAGAATAGAGAGCTACATCACACAGAGGCACACTACACCATCACACACACCACATAGAAGCACAAAGCACCACATACCAACACACTCATCACCACATACACCACCCCACACCTCATCCACACCACCCCATGGCACCCCAAAGGCACCCACGGTTTTCGGACCAAGAACTCCGGGTCATGGTGAAGGAAATAATAAGAGTTGAACCCCAGCTCTTCGGCTCACAGGTGCAGCACACCACTATAGCCAGGAAGGCGGAGCTATGGCAGCGGATCGTGGACAGGGTCAACGCTGTGGGACAGCATCCCAGAAATTGGGAGGACATCCGCAAACGCTGGAACGACCTACAGGGGAAGGTGCGCTCGATGGTGTCAAGGCACAACATCGCGGTGCAGAAGACTGGCGGCGGACCCCCACCCACCCCACCCGAATTCACATCATGGGAGCAAGAGGTCTTCAACATCCTGCATCCTGACGGCCTCGCTGGAGTACACGGAGGAATGGACTCTGGTAAGTCGATTCTCAACTACTTCATCCCCCCCACCCACCAGCATGCCAACCCACACCCCCACCCTCACCCCCAACCCCCCAGCACACATCCTCCCTGAGAATGTCTCTCCAGCACAACCCACCCAACCCAACACCAACCACTGCATGCCACCACAAACGATGGACACCCATCACCTAAGCATGACCACTGCACATACCCATCCCCCCCCACAAACCACCCTCACAACACCTCCCCCAAGGGAATGCCAGCACTGGGGGACAAGGGCACCCATAAATCGCACGCAATTGCACACACAGAAACAATAACCATACTCTCTTACCCCATGCAGGACCCGAACGCCAACACACCGGTCAGGAGGGTCCAGAAATGTCCATCCCACCCCCGGAACAGGCCCCCAGTGATGACAGCAGCTCTGTCGACCTGGAACCTGATGACCAGCCCGGACCATCGGGGACCTCTGGGCAGTGGGTTCCCCACACACAGACACAGGCCACAGCAGACCCAACCCCCTCTGGGAACAACAGCACAGCTCCCACCCAGCGGGCCCATGCCTATGTCTCTAGGACAGGTCAATCAGCGGTGTGTCTGCCACTACAGGGCACCCAGGCCGACCCACCACCCCAACAACTACAGGGACCTGGGGGCAGTGGTAGTGGGCACACAGACCAGGGGACAGAGGCCGGGGGAAACCGGGCAACTCGGAGGGCTGCTGTGCGACAGGGGGGGGAGGAGAGGCCCAGGGAACCCACTCTCCAAGAGGCCCTCACCACCATCATGGGAGCCTACCACCACTCCCAAGAGACGATGGCGACGGTACTGGCCAGGTTCCAGGAGATCCAGGCACAGCAGGAGGAACGCTACATGGGGTTCAGAGACGAGCTTAGGAACATCGGGACCGCAATGGGGACCATCGTCCAGGCCCTCAACCGGATAGAAGACACGTTGCGGGACCATGTGGCACCACACAGGGCCCCTGTCACTAGCCAGGACCACGAACAGTCTACCACCTCCGCCGGCGCTAGTGGACAGGAGGCCCCCACACAACGACAGGCCACCAGAACCCCACCTCCTGCTGAAGAACAACCACCCCGCAAGAGGAGCCTGAGAGCAAAAAAAAAGACAGAGTAGGATGCCAAGACCCCCGCCAGCATGAGATACCCCCTGAAGTCATCCCACTGTCCCACATTGCCACCCTGCCCAACCTTGAACTGCCCCTGCTCCATCCTTCCACAGGCATATGGATAATGCACCTGTGAGACTGAAAATCTGGACTCTGCCATGGACATTACTCCACCCCCATCCATCACCGTTTCACTAACATGGACCAATATCTGTCACTAAAAATAAATCACTTATTGCACAGAAATCTTTTTGGAGTCATGCTGTATTCTTAACAAATGTATCACACATTACAGTTCAATATATGTTCAGTCAATTAGTGATGACAACATACCAATGTCAATGCGCTGTAGTTCATGGCCAAATCAAGCAGAAGTCACGCACTGAGTCATACAGCACTGAGAAGGGAAGGGAAAATCAAAAATTAGTTAAAAAGAACTGGGGGGAAATACAGAAAGTAGAGATGCAGGAGGCTCTGAGTAAATGTGAAATGGCGTGGGTGATTCTTACCTGTGGGCTACTGAAAATACTGTTGTATAACAGTTTCCCTGTTGTCTGTGTTCTCCCCGTCGTCTTCCTCCTCTTCACTCTCCACAGGCTCCACGGCTTCTACAACACCACCATCTGGACCATCCTCCTGCAGGAAAGGCACCTGGCGTCGCAAAGCCAGGTTGTGCAGCATACAGCAGGCCACGATGATATGGCACACCTTCTTTGGTGAGTACATGAGGGATCCACCTGTCATATGCAGGCACCTAAACCTGGCCTTCAGGAGCCCAAAGGTTCGCTCGATCACCCTCCTAGTACGCCCATGGGCCTCATTGTACCGTTCCTCTGCCCGGGTCCGGGGATTCCTCACTGGGGTCAGTAGCCACGGCAGGTTGGGGTAACCAGAGTCACCTATTAGCCACACACGCTGTCGCTGTAGCTGTTCCATCACATAGGGGATGCTGCTATTACGCATGATATACGCGTCATGCACTGACCCAGGGAACTTGGCATTTACATGGGAGATGTACTGGTCTGCCAAGCAGACCACCTGGACATTCATAGAATGGTAATTTTTCCTGTTTCTGTACACCTGCTCATCGTCATTTTGGGGTACCAAAGCCACATGGGTCCCATCAATGGCACCAATTATGTTGGGGATATGTCCAAGGGCATAGAAATCACCCTTCACTGTAGCCAAATCACCCTCCTCTGGGAAAATGATGTAGCTCTGCATGAGTTTCATCAGTGCAGACAACACTCTGGACAAAATCTTGGAAAACATAGGCTGAGACATTGCAGATGACATGGCCACTGTTGTCTGGAATGAGCCACTTGCCAAAAAATGGAGGACTGCCAGAACCTGCACTAGAGGGGGAATTCCTGTGGGATGGCGGATGGGGGACATCAGGGCTGGCTCCAGCAGGGCACACAGTTCATGGATAGTGGTACGGTCAAGTCGGTATCGGAGTATAATATGGCGTTCTTCCATTGTCGACAGGTCCACCAGCGGCCGGTACACGCGAGGATTCCTCCTTCTCATCGCAAGTCCCAGCGGACGGTGCTTAGGAAGGAGAATATGGAGCACAGAGTCAATCAACTCACAGGTACGTTCACCACAGCTTGCACAGTACACGATAATGTATGGATTGTTATGCTTGTATGTGTGGCAATGCAAGGCCTAGGCCTGTGTGACGCAGTTGAAATTAAGCCATGTGGGCCCTTGGAATGGCGGCTGCCTGACCTGTGAAGTGGGACAATGGGATGTGAGGTCACTGCGCTGGCGTGGCACACCGTGGCGGTAGGCGGTCGAAGACCGCTATACGAAGCCGCATTGGTTAACATTGAACCCTATGGGTTTCATGAGCCAATGACGATGTGCGCCGGCGGTCGCGGTACGCACCGCCGCGGACGTGAGCGCCATTTTCTATCTGCTTAATCACTCGAGACCTGATCATCCACAGGAGAGGACCTATACTGCAAGTGCTGCTGTGACCTCGGTCTGGAAGTGACAATGGCTGCTGCGACTGTGGAAAGGGCCCCTGCCTTCACGTCTGAAGAGTTGGAGAAACTTGTGGATGGGGTCCTCCCCCAGTATGCGCTACTCTACGGTCCTCCAGACCAACAGGTAAGTACACTGAGTGCACATTGAATGGGTTATGCCTGTGTGGAGTGGGGTGGATGTAAGTTGGTGGGGTGGGGGGCGAATGAGGAGTGCAACGCACAACAGATGAGAGCATGTGCCATATGGCAAAGTTGGGGAGGGGGGGCCAATCACATCTGACATGCAGTTAATTGATGAATGTTTCCTTCCAACCCTGTACATGTCAAATAGGTCAGCGCCCATCAGAAAGTCGACATTTGGCGTGCCATCGCCAAGGAAGTCCGGACCCTGGGGGTCCACAACAGACGGGGCACCCACTGCCGCAAGAGGTGGGAGGACATCCGCCGTGGGACCAGGAAGACCGCCGAGTCACTGCTGGGGATGGCCTCCCAACCTAGGAGGGGTGCCAGTCGTACCATGACCCCCCTGATGTCCCGGATCCTGGCGGTGGCCTACCCTGATTTGGATGGGCGCTTGAGGACATCACAGCAGACACAAGGGGGTGAGTATCAGCACATTCTCCTATCTTTCTGCGCAGTGGAGGCGTCTGGGTGGGGGAGGAGGGTTGTGGGTGACATTAGGCCAGGGCGCTTTCTGTAGTGTAGTCCTCTCCTTTAGGCATGGCCCTGTGCTCCCGGCCCCCACCTCTGTGGGGTGACAAGTACAGCTATTGATGGTCCAGCATCACACATGTGCGCGTTTGTCGTCTCTAGACCTGTTGTCCTAGTCAGAAGTACTGAGTAGTGTACCCCGAATGCGCGGCTTAGTGCATGAGGCTCCTGTGTCTGTCCTCTCCGCCAACGGAGTTGACATTGCATGCACTCAACCTGGTCTTCGTTTTTCTCCCCCCACCCTTCTTCTTCATCTTCTTGTGCATGTGTGCATTAGCATCATCAGGCGGAGGAGATTTGGCATCGGAGCACGAGGGAGCTGCAAGTCACAAGGCCCCGGTGGGCCCAGGAACAGACACCGAGGGCACCAGTGATCCGGAGGGCGAGGGGAGCACCACAACGGGGACCGGTGGTGAGACCAGCGACACCGACACGTCCTCGGATGGGTGCTCCCTAGCGGTGGTGGCAACATCCGGGCCCCCCGCCTCTACAGGTACAGCCGCCACCCAGCGCACCAGCCCCGCCCTCCCAGCAGCCCCTCAGCTTACGCTCCGTGCCCGCTCGCCCAGGAAGGCGGACGTCTCCTTCGCCCCAGGCACCTCAGCCCCTGCCCCTGTCACCCCTGCTGCCCTCAGTGCGGAGCTCAGTGACCTCCTGAGGACGCTCATTGTTGGGCAGACTATCCTTTTGAATGCCATCCAGGGGGTAGAAAGGGAGGTGCATCGGAGCAATGCCTACCTGGAGGGCATTCATTCGGGTCAGGCTGCCCATCAACGATCGTTCAATGCTCTGGCCTCAGCACTGACGGCAGCCATTGTCCCTGTTTCCAGCCTCCCTCTTCTGACTGCCTCCACCCTCTCTCTGTCTCCTGTTCCTCAGCCTATCCCATCCACACCATCTGACCAGCCTGCACACACCTCAACACCCAAGGGCAGCTCATCCAGACACAAGCACCACAGAACCCACAAGCATTCACCCAAGCAACACCCAGATGCAGACATTCCAACAGTCACTACCACCTCTGTGTCCCCCTCCTCCTCGTCTCCCTCCTCCCTCCCTGTGACGTCTCCACTCACACCTGCATGCACACCACCATCAGCCAGTGCTTCCATCACCAGCACACCCTCCAGTACAGTCCGCACACGTGCAGTCACCACCCCCACTACCATTTACACGTCCCCTGTGTCCTCTCCCACTGTGTCTGTCACCCCCTCTTCCAAGACACACAAACGCAGGCAGCCACCCACCCAACAGCCATCCACCTCACGACAGCCTACAGCACCAGCACCTTCACCCAAAGACAGCACACCTGACTCTCCTACAACCACATCCTCTTCCTCCACTCCCATCACCACTTCTCCTACCCTTTACCTTGGTCCTAAAAAACTTTTCCTCGCTAATCTTAACCTCTTTCCCTCCGATGACCCACCCCCTCCATCTGCAAAGAGTCCCAAGAGCACCTCAGCCACCACCAGCCCAGCTTCGAGTGTCACTGTTGTGCATGGGTTCTGGAGTCCACCCTTTGCCAGCAGTGACACTTCAATCAGCAGCAAGGACACATCCAGCGCCCCCCCAGGCAAGAGGACCAGGAAACAAAAGGGCCGCCGTGAGAGGACTGACACGGCTGCCCCCAAGGAGCAAACTTCGCCCACTTCACCAGCCACAGCATCTAGGGGAGGCAAGGGCCCGAGAGCCCCATCTAAGGAGCGAAAGGGCAGCAGGGCGGAGAAGTCAGGCAGCAGGAGCGCGGAGCAGGTGGGCCCCACATGCCACATCCCGGGTGTTAGGGAGGACACCAAAGGGCCCAGGACTCCGTCACCGAAGGGTCCAGCAACATCACGGTCGGAGGGCGACTGAGCAGGGAGTCCAGGCCAGGTCTGGCTCCCTTGACTTACTGGATGAGCACCGCTGAACAGGGCCCCGCCGTGAAGATAGGCACCGCTGAAGAGGGCCCCGCCGTGAAGATAGGCACCGCTGAACAGGGCCCCGCCGTGCAGAAGAGCACCGCTGAAGAGGGCCCCGCCGTGCAGAAGAGCACCGATGAAGAGGGCCCCGCCGTGAAGATAGGCACCGCTGAACAGGGCCCCGCCGTGCAGAAGAGCACCGCTGAAGAGGGCCCCGCCGTGAAGATAGGCACCGCTGAACAGGGCCCCGCCGTAAAGATAGGCACCGCTGAAGAGGGCTCCGCCGTGCAGAAGAGCACCGCTGAAGAGGGCCCCGCCGTGAAGATAGACACCGCTGAAGAGGGCCCCGCCGTGCATCTCAAGCACCACTCCGCTGGGCCCTTCCTGTCAAGCACCGCTCTGCTGGGCCCCGCCGTCTCAAGCACCGCTCCGCTGGGCCCTTCCTGTCAAGCACCGCTCCGCTGGGCCCCACCGTCTCAAGCACCGCTCCGCCGGGCCCTTCCTGTCAAGCACCGCTCCGCTGGGCCCCGCCGTCTCAAGCACCGCTCCGCTGGGCCCTTCCTGTCAAGCACCGCTCCGCTGGGCCCCGCCGTCTCAAGCACCGCTCCGCTGGGCCCCGCCGTCTCCAGCACCGCTCCGCTGGGCCCTTCCTGTCAAGCACCGCTCCGCTGGGCCCTTCCTGTCAAGCACCGCTCCGCTGGGCCCCGCCGTCTCAAGCACCGCTCCGCTGGGCCCTTCCTGTCAAGCACCGCTCCGCTGGGCCCCGCCGTCTCAAGCACCGCTCCGCTGGGCCCCGCCGTCTCAAGCACCGCTCCGCTGGGCCCTGCCGTCTCAAACACCGCTCCGCTGGGCCCTTCCTGTCAAGCACCGCTCCGCTGGGCCCCGCCGTCTCAAGCACCGCTCCGCTGGGCCCTTCCTGTCAAGCACCGCTCCGCTGGGCCCCGCCGTCTCAAGCACCGCTCCGCTGGGCCCCGCCGTCTCAAGCACCGCTCCGCTGGGCCCTTCCTGTCAAGCACTGTTAACGGTTCACTGTGCCCACCATGCCTCCTCCTTGACCAGTGGAGACTGTAATCCACCTGATGGACTGTGGCTTTGCACTCCCCAGGATTGATCAGTGGGCAAACCACCCACTGTAGAAACTTGAGAGACTGTGGCTTTGCACTCCCCAGGATTGATCAGTGGGCAACCCACCCACTGTAGAGACTTGAGAGACTGTGGCTTTGCACTCCCCAGAATTGATCAGTGGGCAACCCACCCACTGTAGAGACTTGAGAGACTGTGGCTTTGCACTCCCCAGGATGGCACAGTAGGCATGGTGGCCCCTTCGTGGATCTGGCGTCGTGGACTCATGTGGCTGTGGTGCCCCCCCTTCCCTTCCCCCTGAGGTGCCTGTAGTTTTTTCATCAGATGCCCCTGCAGTGTTCTCTCCAAAGGACTCAGGTCTCCTGTGTGGGCTTTGCCCTTGTGTTGTTACACTTTGGCCCACGGACACTTTGATTTACTTTTGATGTGCAGGACTAATTGCCTCGGTTATCCATTGCACTGTATATAGAATTATTTTGGTATTGATTTTTTTGCCTAGTTGACCAATACTTTTCAGAGCCTATTTTGTACATAAATTTATATTCACAATTTAATTATGTCTTTGCATTTTTCAGGGGGGTTTGGGTGGTGTCACTGTGACTTGTTGCTCTGTATTGGTGTGTACATAGTTTGGGGGGGTGGGGGTCGCATATGTGTGTGCCCGTAACCTTTCGTCCTCCCCCCTCCCGTGTGTCGTAGGTGCAGTACTCACCGTTGTCGTCTGCGCCGGCGTTCGTACTCGTGGTAGATGAGCAGGTAGACGAGAGCAGGTAGGATGTTTAATTCGGGTTCCATGCTGTCCTCCTTCCTCGTGGAGTGCGTAGAGGTGAGCGTTTTCCCGTTCGTGGTCTGTTTCCGCCGTGTTTTTATCGGCGGTGCTCCCGCCCCGGAAAAGGTGGCGGATTGGTGAGTTATGATAGTGTGGGCGGTACATTGTCTGCCGCCTGCCTGTTGGCGGTGACCGCCGCGCTGTTTGTCTGTACCGCCGTGGCGGTCGGAGTGTTAATGTGGCGGGCTGTGTTGGCGGTTCCCGCCAGGGTCAGAATTCAATTTTTTGGACCGCCGGCCTGTTGGCGGGTTGGCCGTCGCTTTATCACCGACCGCCAGGGTTAGAATCACCCCCTATATGTTGGCGTTACTGGTAAAGTTTGGGGTTCCCACAGATTACATAAAATGGGTCCAGTTATTGTATGCTAAGCCGACGGCAAGAGCACACACCGGACAGAATATTTCAGATTCCTGCCAGGAACATAAGGGAACCAAACAGGGGTGCCCTCTGTCCCCCTTATTGTTTGTCCTAGCAATAGAACCCCTGGCGCAAAGACTGAGACAAGATAGCGGAACATGGGGCATAGACATAGAGAATACGAAACATGCAGTATCACTATACGCAGATGATATCATATTATATATAAAGGATCTCTGACAGCCCCCTGATACGATAGCAAACATATTCCGGGAGTTCGCACCCTTGTCGGGACTGGCTATCAATTTTTATAAATCTATAGTGTTTGCCTTTTATGGACTGAACGGGGGCAGTATGATACCTTTTGGTGATCGGCAACTGCAAAGGGCCACACATACATTCCGATATTTAGGTATCCAAATATACCACACCCCATTGGACCTGCTAGAAGGTAATTTAAAGAGAGCTATGACCACACTCAAGCCGCAGATCCAATTTTGGATAACATTGCCAATATCCATTGTGGGTAGGATGGCACTAGCCAAAATGGTAATGCTGCCCGTCTTCTATATTATTTTATGAACTTACCAGTGAAGATACCAGAAACCTATTTTAAACACTTAATTCGATGTTACTAGAACTTATCTGGGGAAAAGGAAGACGTCAAATCAGCTTGCCCAAGTTGCGGATGTCTGTGGACCAAGGGGGCATCAGTGCACCAGATTTTAAGGCGTATTGCATAGCGAGCCGGCTTCAGTGGTTGGCATATTGTCTAGCCGGCAGAAATTTACAAGAAATAGAATATACTCAGCTAATGGTTGATAAAGGTGGCATACACTCCCTGCTGTGTCCTGCATGGGTGGAAGGAGCTGGCCTCCTCCATATGCTCTGGAACTGTTCTGGCATAGCATCATATTGGAAGGGAGTAACTACCACACTGAGCAAACTAACTGGAAATACCATACAGTACACAGTGGAGGTGTGCATACTGGGCATAATCCTGCACTCAAAAAACAAAAGGAGGAAAAATACTCCTTAGATTGCTAAATCTAGCGCTGATTCTAGCAAAGAGACTCCTGACAAGACGCTGGAAAGCCGCAAAGGCCCCACTGTGGCTCAATGGAGTGAAGAAGGGATGGACTGGGGGAAAGCAGAAGGGGTGGCACTTAGACGGAAAGATAATATCGGTATGAGAGATTGCCCAGTGGCCCAAGATTGGGATATTTTAATGGAACAATTTCTGGAACTGACTAGGGAGAGGGACACTTAGGTGGGTGCATGAGAAACTCCATAGCTCTATACCTGATACACCCCTTATGGGCAGGGGGTACCCACAAATGTCACAAATCCATGGTGTAAGTAATCACATGGGGAACCAGATAAGTAAACAGAAGCAACAGAAACAACGCAGTCCCCCTTGCTACTGAGTGATACGGAGATACAAAGATTTGATCACTAGGAATACCCCAAGCCATAATACCCAGGAACCCCCACACACAATCGACATGGATGTCTGGTTAGTAGATAACAGTTACGTAGAAATGTTAAATGGTTAAAAGGAAAATGGGCGACCATGTTACACTCACAGTACAAAATTGTTATTATATTTTAATAGTCAGGAGACACATCTGAATTGTATTATTTGATCATACTGCAATTGTGTGCCAGCAGCAAAAAAAAAAGGTTGAAACTATCAGGATAACTCCTTCGGAAAAATTGCTTAACAAGTAACAATGTATGTCATGCCTTGAGAACAATAAAAAAATATGTTTAAAAAAAAAAGTAAATTTGGGGGGGACAAGATAGAGTGTCAGCATGATAGGGAATACATGCTCCTAAATGAGAGGGGTTTAGGGAAATTTAAGGAGGGCTTTAGGGAGGGATGCTACTACAAACACATACCCACAAAAGAGTAAGGTCATTGCTATTGAAAAGCTACACATCTAAAGTTACTACAGCCCCAAAGGTGTCAAACCAGGGGCAGCTGTTCTCCCGTTTTTGAGTAGGTAAAACACAACATGGCCAGCCAAAGGTACTGCAACACACTCCCATAGCAAACTTTGAAGTAAGGCAAATAAAATAACACTTAATAAGAACTAATGTTATAATAATTAAGGTATTTCAACATTTAAATTATATATAACCAATTATTTGAATACATGGTGTAGCGAACCTTGAGGGGGCTCACTGGCAGAGTACAAGAAGGGGATCCACTCTGAACTCACCCAGGAGCTCTCAGGCCAGGGTACTGAGCTGAGGGCCCTCCCCCGCAAAACCAAGGGGGCTGCGGGCCCTTTGTTACGCCCATGATTTCAAAGTTACAATACAAAAATACATTAAACTTTTAAAGGATGCCAGCAGGCTATGGAACTTTAATAGTGTATATTTATATTGGAAATGTTGATCACCATATTTACCTTGATATGTGATTTCGTTTCTACTGATGTTTTGCAGTTTGTCATTTATGTAATTGCCTCCTTTTCTTATTGGATTTATACCCATCCTTGATTTGGATGAAACGTAATTGTCGGTTTTATGTTGTTAATGTGTTTCAGTTCAAGGCATAATTTAATGTTTGCTCTTTTAAATTGAGGGTTCAGCTTTGTTTTTAACTGCATCTAGTTTTGAATTACTCACCAAGGCATTACTAATTAAATGAAACTTCTAAACTTTTTTTAAATGTAACATAATTTTAAATAATGAAGAATATAAAATTAACAATGTTTAATACATATGTCATAAAAATGAAAACATTAGTGAGGATGGTATATTTTTGTTTTAAAATATCTATAAATTAAATAATATATTTAGTTACTAATTATTTAATGCAAATGTAAATTGAGTCAGAGACCTCCACCTTTGTATGGACTATTACCAGCAGTCACTTTACACTGGTAAATCCTGTTGTAGGAGGCTCCATTCCCCGAATTGAGGGGATGAAGACATGTAAATCTACACATAGATTTAAATCTACACTTGGAAATGGTGAATAAAAAAGTGAAGTGATATAAATAGATGTACTTGTAAATATACACAAGTAAATATACATATGTACTTACCTTTGAGAATAACTCCGAACATTTCCATTCAACTTGTGTGCCGCTGCAAGGTAATTAGCTAACAATATTCTGTAATTCCTAAGTTTGCAGCTCTTATAAAGATTATTGATACTTTGAATGCAGTAAGCCTAACTATATAGACAAAGTATTTGCAGTATAGTGCTGACTTACAAATCCTTGCTTTTCAGTCACATGATAACCTTAAGTGTAATGTGAAAATCCTACAGTCTTTAGAGAAGTTCAAGTTAAATGTACAAAATAGTTCAAAGTTAATTTTCACAACACAACTCAACGTTCAGAATAGTTCTCTGTATGCCCAATGTCCTTCAAATAACTCCAAAGTAATTAATTGTCCTGTGCAAAGGAAATCCTAGCTCTGCATAGCTGGTCCTAGCTCTGGCAACACTTTATCATGACTGCCTAGCAAAGATGCCCCCATGAAGGAAGTTATACCCCGATATCCAAGATGACTCAGTGTCTCCAAACTAGGTGAACGTTCCTGACCTAGTAAGTTAGGTAATTTATCATCAGGGTGTTGCTGCATGGTGCATTCTCCACATATACAAAGCCTTACTCCAGATAACACCAATACTCTGCCTGGACCACCAGCCTTTCATTTCCTGAGATGAACTTCTCTCCTACCAAGTCAGAGACAATATGCTTTACCTCCTTACATGCTTCCTCACATAATGAAGGGAAACATTATCAAAATGTTAGCCCTTGAAGAATTGAGTGACATTTGAAATATGGAAAAAAGCTTTCCCTGGTAAAAAGTGGAAGTGATTTTTAAGTCATCTCAAGATGCGATATATAAGGAGAAATTGGAATTGAAGAAGGTGCAGTTCATTGAATCACTTAAGGTTGTGAGGGCAGTTAGGGCCTTTTGTGGAATCTGGGGATGGCCATTGAAGGGAATGCAGCATGAAAGGATGCTTTCTAAGAGGCAATTGAAGTAGTTGGGAGAGTGTGTAAGTTGTGAAACCTGGAGGCTCTCAATGTTGCACAGTGTTTTAAAATGTTCAGCGACTTCATTAAATCTAAGAAAAGGCTTAAAAAGGCACAACGTTGCACATTTCCAACAGTCAAGCAGGGGCAAAGCCCACTTATATTGCCTTCAGCTGAACTGCTGTACTCTATTCCACTCTGCCGAAAATCTCCTGTTGGGGCTTCTGGGACTAGGGAAAGGTGAAGATTTGCTAATTTGCTTTCCCATTGCCAATCACACGACAGCATAGAAACAGATCCCTGCAGCTTCATATCCAATCCAAGATCTTCCAGTGCTATTGTAGAAGACATTTGAGTAAATATATTGGCATCTTCATGTGCTCATTGGGTTTTTTAATGAGAATGGAGTATTTCGATATGTTCTTGTGCAGTACGAACTATGGGGGTGATTCTAACCCCGGCGGTCCTAGACCGCCGGGGCCAGGGTCGGCGGGAGCACCGCCGACAGACCGGCGGTGCCCCGCAGGGCATTCTGACGCGGCGACCCCTACTGAATTGCAACAGTTACATCCTGATGCAAATCAGAAGGAGAGGCAGCACAAATTCCCACTTTGTGCACCTCATATTGTTAAGAGAAAATACAAGCAATTAGATTTCAACCCTCAATGAAAGGTCAGCATCTTGAAACATGCATCCAAAGAAATAGTTGTTAGTGACTACACAATATGTGCCTATTAGTGTGCCTGGCTTTTGATTAGGCCCTTATGATATAAGAATGGCATCTTCTCCTTGACCCCTGGCCACTGAGTTTTGAAACAAAATTAATGGTGTATTTTGGGGTCCGATGGGAGAGTTTTCTAGCATTTTCCTCCTTGGTAAGGTTCATCTGAAAGCCCACTTTTTTCTCTAATATCAGTTGCTGACATACCCTTTCCTTAACACAACTTTGTGCCCTAATATGTGCTTTTTGTAGGTGTAACTGGGGGTTAGTGAGCCAATTTGAAGTTATTTGATTGCATTCCTGAATATAGGTATTAACAGCTATTAACCGCAGCACACTGAACTTCGCCAACAGCTAATTGAATGCAATTTGTCCCAAGAGCCATGCCGTGAGCAGTACCAAGGCCTTACCAAAGATTTCAAAACTTGAGCGGAGGAAGGAGCACTCTAAGCACTCCCCAACAGTGGGCTATTAGCGTCTGCACCACTTAGAGTGTTCTGGCTTCTTCGTGATAGAAGTCATATTGAGGGGTTTTCCAAGAGCCTCACCAGACATAAAGGGTAGTGATGGGACCGCAGAA
This sequence comes from Pleurodeles waltl, assembly GCF_031143425.1. Taxonomy (NCBI): domain Eukaryota; kingdom Metazoa; phylum Chordata; class Amphibia; order Caudata; family Salamandridae; genus Pleurodeles; species Pleurodeles waltl. The sequence continues at coordinate 792,863,795 of NC_090436.1, read as the reverse complement.
TTTAACAACACAAGGCATGTCAAACTGGAGATTCTTTGTGGCCAAACAAACGCAAAGAATTCCAGGAAAGAAGTGTCAGCAAACCTTATAGGCAGCTTTTTCCCAGAAAGTGGTCTGTCCATAAAGTTTGTTTTTAATGTATCATAATAGTGTGAGATTGAGAAAACAAGATAAGCCTCTTACCCTGAGTTCAACTCCACCCCCATTAAGATCAAGGAAGACTTCATGTATTCACCCAACCACAGTACAGGTGGTGTTAATCAGTCACTGAAGAAAACAGAACCATTATCCATTAAACGCTGCATTAACAGGTCAAAACTGATTTGCATATGGCTGGGTCCAAAGTGAGGTGGCATAGTGGGTGAAAAACAATGGGTTGGTATGCAGCCCCAAGCAATTGCCAGTGGATGAGAATAATTCAAGCATTCCATTCATCACCTTGTTGTTTTCTGCATTTGATGCCCTAAGTGCGATGGGTATGCCCAGGCATGGGCCCAGTGCTCTCTGTGCAACTGGAATCAAGCTATATCTGGCTGATGAGCCCTTATTAGGGTGAAACCGGTCCTAGTATGCTTGTACTTTTTGGTTCAGGGAGAACCAAGCTCAGTAGTTCGGGCTGGACAGTTCTGATTATAGCAGGGTCAAGACTGACTTGCATATGGCTGGATCCAAACTAAGATGGGACATGGGTGAAAAAAAGATGGATTAGGATGTGATCCTGCGTGATTGCCTTTGGCTGAGATTATCTCAAGCATTGATCACCTTGTTGTTGTTGCTTTTGATGCCCTAAATGATGGGTATGGCCAAATGTGGGTCCTGTGCTCACTGTGCCACTGGAAGCAAGCTATACCTGGCTGATGAGCCCTTATCAAGGGGACATTCTGGTCCAGGGATGATCTGGTTTGGCAGTTTGGGAGGACTGTTCCGAATGAAGCAAGGTCAAGACTGATTTGCATATGGCTGGGTCCAAACTGAGGTGGCATGGTCAGTGAAAAATGATTGATTGGGATACAGCCTGAGCAACTGCCACTGGCTGAAATTCAAGCATTTAATTCATCACCTTGTTTTTGTTAACATATTAAAAAGCAATACATTATAGAAGCCTTCAACCATTACAAGTTCTATAAAATTACCCACTCAAATTGGCAACATGCCTTCATCAGTGGCACAACCAAGGTTGTATGATGGAACATCGCATGTGAGAACCATGCATGCCTAAACAACTCGGGTGGAACAATGACCGTGTTGTTTCCACACATGCCTTTACAACGATTTTGCATTGTAAAAGTATGCCTAGTAAAGGCATGTGTGGGAATGGCATGCGTAGTTCTAGCATGTCACCTCCCCACCCGCCCTAAAAACACAACTAGCCTGACCCCCACCACCCGCCCTAAAAACACAACTACAACAACCCCCAGCTCCTGCCCTAAAAACACAACCACCCGACCCCCACCCACTGTAAAAACACAACTACCCCAATCCCCCACCCATCCTAAAAAAACAACTACCCTGCACCCGCCCTAAAAACACAACTACCCCGACCACCCACCCTAAGAACACAACTAGTCCAACCACCCACACCCTCCCAAAAAACACAACTACCCCGACCCTCCACCATGAAAACAAAAGTACCCCAACCCACCACTCCTGTCCCTACAAATAAAACTACTGTGACCCCCACTCCACCCCTAAAAACAAAAGTACCCCAACCCCCAACCTGCCCTAAAAACACAACTACCCCGAACCCCCCACCCAGCCCCTAAAAACAAAACTCCCCTGACCCCCCCCACTGCCATAAAAACAAAATTACCCCGGCCTCCCACCCCTGCCCCAGCCCCACTTACTTGACCCTCCCACCCCACCCATAAAAAGAAAACTATCCAAAATCCCCATCCGCCATAAAAACAAAATGATACCGAAACCCCACACCACCCTAAAAAGAAAAAACAAAGCTCAACCCCCACCACCACCCCAACCCTTAATACACCCCCCAACCTTAAAAACTACCCCAAACCTGTGCGACCTAGCCCCACCCTAAACCCTACCCTAAAAAAACAAAAATCCCAAACACCCTCCACCCCAACCTGCCCTAAAAATAAAACTACTCCGACCCCCCACCACCTGCCCTAAAAACAGAAGTACCCCGACCACCACCCCGCCCCTAAAAATAAAACTACCACAACCCTGCCACCCGCCCCTAAAAACACAACTACCCCAACTCCCCAACCCACCCTAAAAACTAAATTACCCCGATCCCCCACCTCAAGCCCCAGCCCCACTTACCTGACACCCGCCACTCCCATAAAAAGAAAACTATCCTGACCCACCCAACTGCCCTAAAAACAAAATTACCCTGAACCCCCACCCTGCCCCTAAAAAAAAATAGTCCAACCCCCCCACCCCAACCCTTAATACACGCCCAAACCTTCCCCAGCCCCACTTACCTGACCATGTCATCTCCAGATGCACTCTCCCTTTTTCTCCCACCTGCCCTAAAAACAAAATTACCCCAACCCCTGATCCAGCCCGATTTAGTTGACCCCCACCCCACCTATAAAAAGAAAACTATCCTGACCTTCCACCCACCCTAAAACCAAAATAACCCCGAACTCCCACCCCGCCCCTAAAAAGAAAAATAGCAGAACCCTCAGCCCACCCCCACCCCAACCCTTAATACACCCACAATCCTGCCCCAGCCCCACTTACCTGACCACGTCTTCTCCCGATGCTCTCTCCATTTTTCTCCCAACCGCCCTAAAAACAAAATTACCCCCACCCCCTGACCCAGCCCCACTTACCTAACCCCCTCATCCCACCCATAAAAAGAAAACCATCCTGACCCCCACCTGCCCTAAAAACAAAATTTCCCCGAACTCCCACCCTGCCCCTAAAAAACAAATAGCAGAAACCCCAGCCCACCCCACCCCAACCCTTAATACACCCCCCACCCTGCCCCAGCCCCACTTACCTGACCATGTCCTCTCCCAATGCATTCTCCCATTTTCTCCCACCCACCCTAAAAACTAAATTACCCCAGCCCCACTTACCTAACCCCCACCCCACCCATAAATAGAAAACTATCCTGACTTCCCACCTGCCCTAAAAACAACATTACCCCGAACTCCCACCCCACCCTTAAAAAAAAATAGCAGAACCCCCCAGCCCACCCGACCCTTAATACACCCCCAATCCTGCCCCAGCTCCACTTACCTGACCGCATCCTCTCCTGATGCACTCTCTCTTTTTCTCTGTCTTAACCACACATATGCGTTGTTCAACACAAGTGTGGTTAAGGCAGAGAAAAAGCTCTGCGTTGTTCCGGCAAGCGTTGTTCCGCTTGCGTTGGAAACGTAAGCATTGTTTGGGACTCGTTGTTCTAGACGTTTCCCCGCAAACAAGCATCCTTGAAATGGTTGCACAAATTCATTATAGTAAAGAGAATTTGGATGAAATACCAATAATAGAAATGTAATCAGCTGTACATCCTTCGACACACCACACTTGGAAGAGCACAATAATTGAAACAGTCCAGAAAGATTTCTCTGAGTGATTCAGATGTCAGGTTATAAGAGGAGGTGGGATACACACAACAGGGTGAAAGAGGCATTAACTCCAAAGTAACCACTGATCTCCACACCATGGTTACCACTCTATGCAGAAGCTTCAAACCTAAATGCAGACTGTCATGAAAAGAAAAAGTGCATACCATTTGTTATAACCACCTAGGGCAGACCACTCACAGAATATTTTGGACAGTGTGTGATACATTGTCAACTACTGAGTGTCAGCAGTCCCTGGATTTAGCATCAAATTGTAAACTGTTGAGCAGAAGTGAAAAAAGGCTGAAATATTAACAATAAGCTTATTAGAACTTCAATCATCAAACCATATAAAATGTGCAGTATCGAGAGCAGATCTATGAATAAACAAACAATTACCAATGTTCAATGGCAGACCAAATGAATGTTTGGAAAAGCCTGCTTTGAATGAATTTGAATACATACGTAGAGCCAATAATTGACCCTCTTCCTAATAAATTGCCTAAAAACATACTACTAAGCAGCTAGAGGTGCAGAAAAAGCTGCAAACTAAGAAACATATTAACACATAGACAGAGGTGCAGACAGAGCCACAAAGCCTAGTTAACAACAAACCAGTGGATAACAGCAAATCTTTAGCCTTTATATCAAAGCCTACAATGAGGGACTATAGCTACTGCAACCACCAACAAATATGTCATGAGAATAAACAACTTGGTACAATAGCCTATGTAAATCCTTCGACCAGTACCATCCATTCAGATCAAAACAACTCATTTAAATTGATTTCTGTGCCGGAATATACTTCTAGAGGTAGAGAAGGTAGTTTAAACTGGAGCAACATTCTACAACAGTTTCAAATCATTCCACGTTTAATGCATATACGAACAGAGTGCTCTACTGGTATTGGCTCTTTCTGTACTATCTAATTTGCTTACCTGCTATGGCTTTCTATTAGCACTTCGCCCTTTTAGGTTCAATGCTCCGTCTTTTCCACAGAGTGTGACTATAATGGGCAACGCCCCTCCATTATATTCCAGACCAGAGGCTAACTGCCTTTTCCCGCAGGGTAACTCCAAACCTTTAGGCCCCCCTGCCTCTTGGTCCCCAGTTTCTCCTGCATGCGTTTGTGTGTGACATCCACGGCATGTTTCAGACACCTCTGTGTGCTGTGTTTTTGATTGAAGTGGCACTATCATTTCACAACTGTTTTCTTTATTCTCCCTGTATGCCTCTAAAAGCAAATCAGGTAGGTCCCACATATATTTATTCAATTTGAGCACTTTCCATATTATCGAGCAAGTAACCATGCTCCTTGTCCTATAGGGATCCCCGACCCTCATGAATGCCCCAGACCTTCCAGCTCTTAGTGCGGGCAGAAACATGTTGGTCCCTTTCTTTTAGACTCCTTGAGTCATCCTTCTCATCTGAGCCTCTACCCTGGTTTTATTATTACCTACGAACATCTATATTAAAAATCCCCAGCGAAACAGGTGATTTGTAAGGTAAACTTATTATTATTCACCAATTCTTTATCTGGATCCCTTGTATTATCCAGCTAGATCTAATTTCAGCACTCCCTCTGCAGTTCTTTTAACAACAAGGTTGAGTCCGCACAGGTAGTATAATCTTACCTGGGTGGGGCTAGGTGGTCATATGATGAAGCATGACACTATAATGTGTGTGAGACCACCTAGTCCGTAAAGAGAACTCCCTCCAAGGCATAGCCACTCTTCACACCCTTTCCTTGCCTGGAAAATACGTGCCCAACTAGCGCTTCCTGAACAGGGTCTAATAGTCCAGTTCCCTCCAGCACCCCACACATTTTGTGTGTTTATAGCTACATCCCTTCTCCTGTGCACATTTTTTCTAATTTACAATGTAAAGAAAGTGATAATTTGTCACATGTAACATCATTTAGTCAAATTTACCAATGCTGAAAATCTAAGTCCCTCATTATAACATTGGCGGTAAGTCCCGCTTACCGCCATGCATAACGTCGCCAACATACCGGCGCCGCAGCAGATTACCGCTACCCATATTATGACACACACATACCAATCCTTCACTATACAGACACACACACAAGTCCGCCAGCCCAAAGGTCAGTGATAAACTGGCGGTACAAAAACCCACACCATTACGCCAACAGAACTACGCCCACAGCATTTTGGCCCACGAATCACTGCAGTGGACATTCAATGGCAGTAAACAATTGGCAGTACATACCGCTGCGCTCAAAATACACACACACACATACAAAACTACACCACATTGGACAATTCAAACTACACACACCTGACAAACATACACACACCACACACCCACACCACTATAAAACACACACCCACAATACCCACAACCCCTTATGACAAAAAAATATTGCCAACTGAGAGAGACGGACCAAGAGCAACCACAGAACCAGAGCCACAAAACACCATCACCCAGACACCATCCACGCACCTTACAGCACACACCCCAACACATTACCCCACACACACCACACACATACACCCATGGCACTACAAAGACACCACAGGTTCTCAGAGGAGGAGCTTAGTGGTCAAGGTGAAAGAAATCATCCGGGTTGAGCCACAGCTATTTGAATCACAGGTGCAGCAGACATCCATTGCTAGGAAGATGGAGCTATGGTGGAGAATTGTGGACAGGGTCAACGCCGTGGGACAGCACTCAAGAACAAGGGATGACATCAGGAAGAGGTGGAATGACCTACGGGGGAAGGTGCGTTCTGTGGCAGCAAGACACCAGATAGCAGTACAGAGGACTGGCGGTGGACCCCCACCTCCTCCTCCACAACTAACAACATGGTGGGAGCAAGTCTTGGCAATCATGCATTCTGAGGGCTTGGCAGTAGCAGCAGGAGGACTGGACTGTGGTAAGTCAACTCTCTATTACTATCACCCCCCTACCTGCATGTCATCACATACCCCACCCCTGCCCTCACCCACATCAGCCCACCACCTCACATACACCCCACCATCACAACACACTTATCCCAATGGCAAGCCCTGCACGTAACACCAATGCACGGACCCCCATCACAGACCTGCATGGACACACATCACTAAAGCATGCACATTTGAGACAAACACCTAGCCCACCAAATCACTACTCACACAAGGTTAAGCTGCTAGGGTAATAACAACCATAGAGGGCAACACACCCATGCATAAGATGGCACACACAGAAACAATAGCACTGCATTTACATCCCCACAAGTCCCCCATCCAACGTCACCACAGAGGAGGTGCCAGCAACATCCAGTTTCCCCTCAGAGGAGGCCCACAGTGATGACAGCAGCTCTGGACGCCTGGATCTGGATGATCAACCTGGCCCATCAGGGTGCTCCGGACAGTCGGTTACCCTGCCACAGTCACACACCACCAAAGAGCCTCCCCCCTCAGGAAACACCACCACAGCACCCACCCAGCGGGCCCATACCACTGTCCCCAGGACACGTCAATCTGCAGTGTGTCCACCACTACAGGGACCCCAGGCCACCCCACAAACACAGGACGATCAGGGACCTGGGGTCAGTGGCAGTGGCAGTGGGCACACGGTTCAAGGGACAGAGGCACAGGACAACAGGGAAGCTGGGAGGACTGCTGTGCGACAGCGGGAGGACAGGCCCAGGAAACCGACTTTCCAGGAGGCACTCACCAACATCCTGGGAGCGTACCACTAATCCCAGGAGACGATGGGCCAGATACTGGGCAAGTTGCAGGAGATCCAGCGGCTGCAGGAGGGACCGTACCTGGGGATCAGGGAGGACTTGAAGGACATCCACACCACCCTGGTCACCATTGCAGGGGTGCTGGCAGATATGGCCAACATCATGAGGGAGGCAGTGGCACATCAACGGGCCCCTGACACTAGCCAAAATGATGAACAGCCGTCCACCTTTGCTGCTGCTAGTGGACAGGAGGCTCCACCACAGGCACAACAGGCCACCAGCACCCCACCCTCTGCAGAAGGAGAACCACCCCGCAAATGGTCCCTGCAATCCAGACAGAAGCCAGAGAACATTGCCAAGACCCCCGCCAGGAAATAAGACTCTCCTGATTGTCACCCTTCTGTCCCACTCAGTCACCCTGTCCACCTTGAACTGCCATTGCTCCACTTCCTATGCCCCCTTGCACCTGTTATACAAATAGACTGGACTCTAGCCTGGACTTTCCTCCATCAGCAGCCCAGCCCGTTGCAATACCCCCTCCACTTATTAGCACCTAAATAAACACCCTTCGAACAAATACAAGTATGGAGTCTGTCAATTGATTGAAATATGTATTCGTTTAACAAGCTGTAAACATTGCAATTCAACTGTACAGTTATATATACAGAGGTATGACCTGTAGTTGGCAGCAGTCAACATACCAGGAGCCAGAGTGGGGCACAGATATCTGAAAATAGATATGCCAAAGGGTACAGTAAGTGGCCATAGTAGTGGGGAAATCAGCCTGCCATGTACAATGTCTAACACAAAAATGTCAATGGAAGGTGAAGTTGCAGTGTCTTACCTGTGTGTCACTGGAAGTACTGTCATATGATTGCTGTTCTGTTGTCCACATCCTCATCCTCTGCCTCCTCTTCGTCACTGTCCACAGGGTCCACTGTTGCCACACGCCCATCTCCAGCCTCATCCTCCTGCAGAAAAGGCACCTGGCGTCTCAAGGCAAGGTTATGCAACATACAGCATGCCACGATGATCTGGCAGACCTTCTTGGGTGAGTAGCACAGGGAACCACCTGTTAGATGGAGGCAACGAAACCTGGCCTTCAGGAGGAGGAATGTCCTCTCGATTATTCTTCTTGTTCGCCCATGTGCCTCATTGTAACGTTCCTCTGCCCTTGTCCTGGGATTCCTCACTGAGGTCAGTAGCCATGAGAGGTTCGGGTAACCAGAGTCACCTGCAAATATCGATGGATACCTGTTAGGCAAACACTAACCCTTAGGGCCAACACCATACCCATACACCAACATATACTGGGATGGAACCATGGGCACACCTATTAGCCAAACCCGGTGCCTCTGGAGTTGAGCCATCACATATGGGATGCTGCTATTCCTCAGGATAAAGTCATCATGCACAGAACCAGGATACTTTGCATTGACATGATAGATGTACTGGTCCGCCAGGCACACTGTCTGCACATTCATCGAATGAAAGCTCTTTCGATTTCTGAACACCTGTTCATTTTTCCAGTGGGTGGGGGGTGAAATATGTGTACCATGAATAGCCCCAATAATGTTGGGGGATATGGGCCATTGCATAGATTTCAGCTTTCACCGTAGCCAAATCCTCAACCTGGGGAAAAACAATGTAGCTGCGCATGTGTTTCATCAGGGCAGACAACACTCTGGTCAGTACTATTGAGAACACTGGCTGAGACATTCCTGATGCCAAGCCCACTGTCACTTGGAAAGAACCAGTTGCCAAGAAATGGAGCACGGATAGGACTTGAAGAAGAGGGGGGATCCCAGTGGGGTGACGGATAGCAGATATCACGTCTGGCTCCAATTGGGCACACAGCTCTGTGATTGTGGCCCTGTCAAGTCTGTAGCTGAGGATAATGTGCCTGTCCTCTATTGTTGCCAAGTCCACCAGGGGTCTGTACACGGGGGGATGTCTCCATCTCCTATTCATCTGCAGCAGTTGTAATCTAGGGGGCAAAAGGGTGAGCAGCTGGTCAGTATTCCACATTTCCAAACTGTATACTGCATTGCATGTTGAGACAGAAACAGTATGCTTTTGGATAGGCCCAAATGGTGCCTATGTGTACTGTGCCATAGCCTGAACCCCCCCCCCCGAAATGGCGCCCGCCTGTCCTGTGTGGATGGACATGTGGAAATGAGGTAATGCCGCAGACGTTGTGCGCCATTGCAGGAGGCGGTCGAGTACTGCAGTGCAACTCCTCATTGGTTGTCATTGGCCCTATGGGTTACAGTGGCCAATGGTGAAGTACGCCGGCAGTGACTGTACGCACTGCCGCGGATCTGACCGCCATTTTCTATCTGTTCTCTCACTTGCTACCTGAAAATCAACAGGAGAGGACCTACACTGCAAGTGCTGCTGTGACCTGTGTCTGGAACCGACCATGGCTCGAGCCACTGGGGAAAGGGCCCCTGCCTTCACCGCTGCAGAGTTGGAGAGACTGGTGGATGGGGTCCTACCCCAGTACCAAATGCTGTATGGGCCTCCAGGCCAACAGGTTAGTACATTGTGAGCACGATGTATGGGGCATGAATGAATGTAGTGCTGTGTGTGAGGGCCTCGTGTGGGGGGGTTGGGGAAGGGTCCAGGGCAGCGTGCTGCATGTATGGTGGGCAATGTCTGTGGGTCAGGGGATGTGAGGGCTATGGTGGGCCATGAGTGTAAGAGGCCAGACGGTATGCCTGATACCTTTTTCTATGTTTATTTGCTTGCAGATCAGCGCCCATCAGAAAAAGGGTACATGGCGTGCCATCACCAAGGACGTGCAGACCCTGGCGGAGCACCCACTTTTGCAAACGGTGGAAGGGCCTGAGCCACTGGGCACAGACAACGGTGGAGGCACAGCTGGGGATGGCCTCCCAATGAGGAATGGGTGCCTGTAGAACCCTGACCCCCCTGATGTTCAGCATACTTGCGGTGGCATATCCAGAGCTGGATGGGCACTTGAGGGCATCACAGCAGCCACAAGGGGGTAAGTACAGTTTCCAAATCTACTACTTGCGCATAGTGGGGTGGTCTATGGGGGGGTGTGGGACTGTGGGTGCCCTCAGGCCAGACATTGCAGGGTAGGTCCCATGTTGGGCAGGGGCTAATGAACACCACCTCCTAAAAAGCTAGTAGGCATCCATTACTGGGCAGGTATGCTGCTATTGGCGTTATGTATTCCGGTCCTTGGGCTGGTGACTAGCATTGTGACTGGTAGTGCATTGCATAGTGCGTGGGCCTGTTCCCTGTGTGAGGGTGCTGTGTACGCCAACGGAAGTGTTGGGGCAGCCATTGACCAAGTGTATCCTTTGTTTCTCCCCCCCCCTTTTTGTTTTGTCACCCTGTCCTTATGTGCATTAGCATCATCTGGCAGAGGAGCAGAGGCACCGGCGACGGAGGGAGCTGCATTCCACATGGCCCATGAGCCAAATCCACCGACGGTGAGGGCACCAGTGGGACGGAGGGTGAGGGGAGCACCACGGCTGAAACAGGAGGGGACAGTTCGGACACTGGTACCTCCTCTGATGGAATCTCCCTGGTGGTGGCGGACACCTCAGTGCCCAAACCAACTACAGGTACAGCCACCACCCCCGCTACCAGCACCGCCCTCCCAGCAGCCCCCCAGCGAGTTTCCCATGCCCACTCACCCAGGAGGGTGGGCATCTCATTCACCCTAGGCACCTCAGGCCCTGCCCCCAGTAAGTCCTGCTGCCCTGAGTGAGGAGGCTATTGACCTCCTGTGATCCATCTCTGTTGGGCAGTCACCCATAGTGAATGCCATCCAGGGGCTGGCAGGCCATTTGCAACAAACAAATGCATTCCTGGTGGGCATTCACTCTGGCATGGCAGCCCAACAGAGATCAATCCAGGCTCTGGTGTCCTCCCTGATGGCAGCCATTGTCCCTGTCTCTAGCCTCCCCCTCCAACTTCCTCTACCCAGTCCCGTTACTCTCAACCCCACCCTATCCCAAACACACATTCAGACCAGCATGCACCCAAGACAACACACAGGAGTGGCTCAGGCAAACACAAGCACCACACATCATCCCACAGGCGCTCACACAAACAGCACCCAGATGCAGACACACCAAGATCCACTGTCTCCACTGTGTCCCCCTTCTCCTCCTCGTCTTCCACCCTCCCAGTAGCGTCTCCACTCACACCTGCATGCACTACATCCTCATCCACTACCACCATCACGCCTATCACTACATGCCCCTCACTGGCAGTCACCACCACCACATAGATGCACACATCCCCTCTGTCCTCTCCCATTGTGTCTGTGCCCCCTCCTCCCAAAGTACACAAACGCAACCACTCAGACACCCAACAGCCATCCACCTACCCATGCACCTGCACCCAAACACAGCAGACTGACACCTCCTACAACCACTCCCTCTTCCTCCACTCCCAAACCTTCACCCTCTTCCCGCCCCAGTGTCCCTAAGAAGCTTTTCCTCTCAACCACTGAACCTCTTTCCTACCCCTCCCCCCATCCTTCAGATTGGGCCAGGGTGGTCAGAACCCAGCCAAGCACCTCAGCCACCCAGTCCATGGCCACAGTAGTGTTGGGAGCTACTGCAGGTGGGAGAGGTTCCAGGGAACCAGTCATCAGCACTGACAGTGTGCCTGCACCAGTTGCCAAGGGGAAAGGCAAGGAGGCACCACCAGCTGCCAAGGGCAAGGCAAGGAGGCACCACCAGCTGGGAAGGGAAATGACAAGGGGCCTGCCCCTGCAGGCAGGAAGGACAGGAGGCCTGGTGCTGGGACTGATTCAGAGCCCCCAACACTAACTATATCGGTTTAGCCGTCCAAGGCTGAAGGGGAAGAGCTGGAGCCTCCCCCCACCACTGGCATTCTCGACACCAGCACCGCCACCAGCACCACTGCCTGCAGCACTGCCAGCAGCAGCAACCCCAGTGGGCAGCCATCTGAGGCTGCAGGGGAAGGGCTGGAGCTTCCCCCCACCACTGGCATTCCTGACACCAGCACCGCCACCAGCACCACTGCCCTGAACACTGCCAGAAGCAGCAGCCCCAGTGGGCAGCCGTCCGAGGCTGCAGGGAATGGGCTGGAGCCTTCCCCCACCACTGCCAGCACCGCCAGCAGCTCCAGTGGGAAGCTGTCCGAGGCTGCAGGGGATGGGCTGGAGACTCCCCTCACCACTGCCAGCACCGACACCAACACCGCCACTGCCACCACTGAGCAGCCGTGTAGTCCTGCCTCCATGGACTGTAGTGCATCCTGGACACTGCAAATCCTGTGGGTGTGGCACCCAGGTGAGAGACTGTGACCTTGCACTCCCCAAGTGCTGCATCACAGGGCACAAAGCCTCCTCCAGAACCAGTGGAAGAAGCCATCCACTCACCCCCTCCTTGCTAGGATGAAGCACACTGGGCACAAGGCCCCCTCCAGAACCAGTGGAAGAAGCCATCCACTCACCCCATCCTTGCCAGGATGAAGCACATTGGGCACAAAGCCCCCTCCAGAACCAGTGGAAGAAGCCATCCACTCACCCCATCCTTGCCAGGATGAAGCACAGTGTGCACTATGCCCCCTCCAGAACCAGTGGAAGAAGCCATCCACTCACCCCCTCCTTGTCAGGATGAAGCAAACTGGGCACAAGGCCCCCTCCAGAACCAGTGGAAGAAGCCATCCACTCACTCCCTCCTTGCCAGGATGAAGCACACTGGGCGTAAGGCCCCCTCCAGAACCAGTGGAGAAGCCATCCTCTTGAGAGACTGTGGCTTTGCACCCCCCAGGACCAAGCAGTGGGCAGACCACCCACTAGAGAGACTGTGGCTTTGCACTCCCCTGGAACAAGGAGTGGGCAGACCACCCACTAGAGAGACTGTGGCCTTGCACTCCCCAGGACCAAGCAGTGGGAAGACCACCCATTAGAGAGACTGTGGCCTTGCACTCCCCAGGACATCGCACAGGGCATGTAGCCCCCCCCCCCAGGACCAGTGGTGTTGTACCATCTTCCGGCTGAGGTGCCCCCGATCCCCATCCCCCTGAGGTGCCTGTATATTTTCGACCTGATGCCCCTGCGGTGTTCTCTCCATGTTGTTGCAGGAGTCAAGTGGAGCCTTGACCTATGTGATGTGGCCCTGTGGCCCACAGACATTGTGGACTGGGCTGTGTCCCTCCATTTGTATATATGTATATACTATTTTGATATTGAAGCACAATTTTCTGCAATTTTATATTATTACACTCACTTTAATCAATTCTTTTTGCCCTTGCATTATTCCTGTGGGGCACGGGGTAAGTATTTTTTATTGCTGAATCAGTTTATGTGTATGGTGTTGGGGATGGGTGTGTTGCGTGTTGCGTGTGTGTGTCACTCTCTTTTTCCTCTCCCCTCCCCTGTGTGCTAGGCAGCAGTACTCACAGAGGTCGTCTTCACCGGTGTTGTTGTTCATAGTGAAGAAGGAGATAGACAAGCATAGGGAACACCTGCAACTCAGGCTCCATGGTGGCGTGGTTCTTCCTTGTGTCTCCAGGGGTGAGTCCTTTACGGTCTGTGTACTGTTTCCGCCGTGCATTTGATGTCGTTGGTACCGCCCGGGAAAAGGTGGCGGATAGGTGTGTCATAATAGTGTGGGCGGTACATTGTCTTCCGCCTGACTGTTGGCAGCTACCGCTGCGGTGCTTGTTGCTACCGCCGTGGTGGTCAGTGTGTTAAAGTGGCTGTCTGTGTGAGTGGTTTCCGCCGTGGTCATAATTCGATTTTGGTTAACGCCGGCCTGTTGGCTGTATTACTGCCGCTTTATCACCGACCGCCTGGGTTGTAATGAGGGCCTAAATGTGGTATGAAATATAGACGGTTTCACTCTTTTAAAAATTTGAAGAGGATAAAATGGAGCAGAGTATCTATAGAGAATTAAAAAAAATGTCAAACAGTACTTGAAACTGACTGTTTACCAATTTTATAGATGCAGATAAGTCAATCCTTAGCTGGCCCAGAATAATCGACTCTCTTGGTAACAAATTCAAAAGCAAAAACAACAATAATTGCAGAAATATTTTGAAAGCCAAGCACTCTTAAACTATGCCCTGATACCCATGTAATCTAAAGAGATGTCAATTGGCTCTTAAGCAGGATCAGAAAATATGTAAAAAAGAATAAAACTAACCCAGAATTAGCCATGAACCTTAGAAACCTAACAAATAGATATTGAAGTTCTATGGGAATTCAAAAAGAAATATTCTGAGGGTTAAAACCAGTTAATTCCCAAATTATTGAAAGAAAATGATCAGTCTAAATGTTGGCAGTTTGTTAAGTCGCTAGATAGTAGAACATGTAACAGTGAGAATAGGATGCCTTATTTGGATGAGATACATTAGAACACTATACAACAGTTGACCAATTCTCTCAAGTAATATCAACTCAGTTTGGACATCAAACTATGATTCTAGCCAGCTCAAACAAACCAGTTACGCTGCCCCACACAATGAGGGTGTTGAAGTTAATCAGGGAAAATGGCACCTGAGGTCCAAATAGTATACCCGGCCCCTTTTTAAGGTTGATACTGATTTCTGGACCAGTTGGCTTTTTCCTTTATACATTGCTTCATTCCAGTATGCATAAGTTCTCCAGGCATGTCGAGAGCCATCTATATTCCTTTAACTCCATTGAACATAGAGGCAAAAGCACATGCCAGAGTCTTGCTAGGTGAACTAGAAGAATGGGCAGAAACAAAGCAATAATCCTGTTTCACCAGACCAGCTTTAAACAAAAGTGTTCTACTATCGATAACATTCTGGCCCCGAACCTCATGGCATATGACACCACACCACTTTTTGGATCTCCTTCTTAGCCTGTTTCATAGACTATTTGTCGGCATTTGGCAGGGTTCCTTGCCAGGTCGCTACTGGGTGAAATGTTTTTAATAATGATGCTCCTTTTGTCTGTATTTGAAATGACCTGCTCAATGACTGCTACTCCACTGAGGGGAAAAATGTAGTCTAAGGAAAATACACCATGCTCCAAATATGTATTCATGTCAGAACCTGGAAAATGGATGTGAGATTCGTGACTATGTAGAAATATATTTCTTTGAAAATAGCTTTCATTGTTATGCCTTAAATTAACGTTATGAACGATGGATCCAATCTACTTGACTAGCGTGGGACAGCAATGATATAAACATTTGTCCTTTAAAATAAATTGCATTACATTTAGGGTCTCAATATGAGTAGCCTGGTATTTTGTGTGCTAACAGTGTACCTAGTAAGTTCTGCTGCCAAAGGTGTAGTTTTTGCCGACATCAGCGCATCATAATGAGATCGGAATGAGGCATGGCAAGCAGCGTTGAATTTTGCACACCCACTTATGCATGTTTTGCAACCATTTTTTGGACAAATTGAACTGGACGAAATTGCGAAAGTGCTCTAATTGTGTATAAATCCTTTGTATTCCTGAGTAGCGTGCTACTTGCCAAAATGCGCTTCAACGCCTAGTCTGGTTTAGTAAGCCCTGTATAAGTACAATTGCAATAACAATAAAAATACTCTAAATTTGGGTGCAGAATTACGAGTTGTGATGCACTTGTTTTGAGGCCTCAAGTCCAAGTTAGATATGCTCCATATTCAACAAATCCCATTAAATTGTAAATCATTTAGCTTCTTATTTAAGGTCTAATTTTAAATTCAACGGATGATTCCATTTTATGTCTCACTCTTGGACAGATGGTGTCTCTTCAAACTTGCTCAGAGCAGTGATTAGAGTGTTGAAAAATATTGCTGTGTGACCCCTAGCAGACTATGGTGACTTCTAACCAGTGCTTAATTCGTAAATAAAAACGTGCAGGTGCGCAAAGCCCTCCTTTTAAACACGCGGCTTCTGTAATTAAATGTGGGAACACGGAATACTGAGGCAGCGTAATCCTGAAGCCATCTCGGGCCTTTTCAATCTATATAAAGCCACTCCCTGCCCCTCCAACTCACTCTAGCAGCTTTCTGTTTTCTCCCTTTGTGACGCTTTTACCATTTTTTCCTTCCTCCGTATTTCCCATATGTGCCTTTTGCTCGCAGCAAATGCCTGAGGCAGAAGAATAAGCCCGGCCCGCAAAAACAAGTGCCGGTGCTCAGCACCGGATACAGCAAGCACAAATTAAGCACTGCTTCTAACAAACAAGCCCTAGAGCAGGAGCGATATTCCGATTACGTTTTTCTGAACCGTGGGATACTGAGTCACACAGCACTGGGCTGGACAGAAAGATGAAAACAGTCTTGAAGACTGTTTTAATACCAGCCCAAATTACACTAAGGACAGATCGAGTCTGACCAATTGCAGAACGATTTGGGGGAGATCTCTTTTTTTAAATGGGGCCAAATGATTCTTAATGTATATACTGTTTGATTCAGTTGGCTATCACTCCATTGTTACATATCCTTGTTCTATGTATGGCATACCAATGCCCGCTTTAGTGCAGCAGACCTATAGAAAATTAATTTAGGATCTGGCACTGTACTCTAGAGCAGAATTAATCATCAGCAGCAAAGCTTGTGTGTGTGTCAATAGGAAAATTATTCTCTTCTGCGTGAGTACTGCTTTTGGGTCTCACTGGCCTGAGGATCCTTGAAGGCCACCCACCCCTGGGAGCAGGCTCCTGCTTCCCATCTTTCTTACGTTTTTTCCTGTGTCCATTATGCCCCCGGTAGCCCTGTCTCAGTGGATTAAATTGGTTTCCCAAATTAATCTTGCCACTTGGAAAAAAAGTACTATCGGCCTGATTTGGAGTTTGGTGGGCAGCCAGCTTCCCATCAGTCAGGGTGGCATAGGTATTAACCCCACCACTCTGGCCATACTGATGCCAATCACATTTAGAGATATCCACAGTATGTTTGTACTGATGCAGTTGCAAAAACAACAGATGATGGACGGAATGCAGAACAAATCAAACATTCGCCCCCAGTCACAGATCTGGGTTTAATCCATCAGTTTTTTTGCTTGCCATGCCATTCCAGTTTAGACCCAGCCTAGCTGAAGAAGGGTGATACCCTGAAACCGGTCCTAGGATGCTTGTTTCCGGTCCAGGGAGAACCTGGCTTGGCAGTTCGGGCTGGACTGTTCCCATGAGGAACAAGGTCAAGACTGAAAAAACGATGGATTAAACCCAGATCTTTGTGACTGGGGGTGAATGTTTGATTTCCTCTGCATTCCATCCATCATCTGTTCTTTTTGCATTTGTACTGATGCAGTGGCAGCTCCTCTATGAACACTGAAAGTTTGCTGAGCTCTCACCATGCAGCCACTCAGCTTACTTTTTTGTTTTAAAAAACAAAATCCTAAAACAGGAGTTTCTTTTCGAAAAACAAAATACTAATGACCTAGGCACTCAGGAAGCTATCTCCAAGAGAGCGGGTGTGTTTTTTTTTTTTTTTTTCCTTCAGGACCACTAGACTTTCCATGGTGGTCTGGAACAGAAAACAAATACATCAGCCTGTCCCCTGTAAAGAGGACAGGTGGTCTGGTGTACTTACACTGATGGCCCCTGCTCCATCAGCCCATTGGTGTAGGGTTTCTGCCATTGGAGCTAGCAGGGGCACTGCAGTCGAAAACAAGACAGTCTACCCAGTTATAAAGAGAGTCAGCGAGAGTAACTTGCCCGCCAACCTCTAAACTACGCCCTTTGTCATCCGTAAGTAAGACATTATAAAATTGAGGCACACATTTTTCCTTAATACAATATTCATAAATACTCCTTTCTCAGGTCATGCACATAGCCCTGGTTAGTGAGTTATTAGTTTCCTGAAATACTTCTAGTATGAGAATTATTTAAAAATAGAACATTTTGAAGCTCTTCCTCTGAATGCAACTCTCAAAATGACTTAATCCTCATTAAAAACCTGAGGTAACAGTACAATCATCCCTTTCTTCCAGTATCGGCAAGTCTATCATTAAATATTTCAAGGAACCACAGTCTCACAAATCAAATCATTGGACATAGGTGTAGTTGAAGACACATGCGCTGTAACGACAATCAAAAACTTTGCATGTTCTGGGTAAGGATGATCTGTGTTATTCAAGGGCATTCTAAACAATTAGCTGCCTAATGCTCACTAATTAAATAATAAGGACTGAATAAAATGTAGTCATAGATTTTGATTAGGATGTTTACTCTGCAAGAAAATTAATAAAAAAAATAATTGTAGCCAGCAATTCATGGTCTAAATGCTAGCATTAAGTGGCCATTTCACACTTTGGGGCTCATTCACAAAAAATCAAATACTGAGAAACGTAGGATTTTGCTTATGAAGTACTTAATGGTTATTCATTTTTTAAGGAATTTACAAAACAAACAAATCCCTTGGAAACTTATAACTTTCCTATCTTCCTTGGTGTACATCTTTTCACCATAACATCCAATGTCTGCGGACAAAGTCAACAAGTTATAGGGCTATCGAAAATATGCTCTCTTTCTTCTCCTCAGTGAAACATTTTGTATGTCGAGTTATCCCTTCTTCCGCAATCCTGCGAGTAATTGTGTGCTAAGGTTACTGTGCCAAACTAACTGCACCAATTACACCTAATGGTGAAGGTGAATGTTTTAAGTGTTGTATGGAAAGGAAAAGCATTATAAATGTTTAAAAGAACACCTTTGTAGGTGCTACCATGATAACAATGTTAATAATACAAATATTACCGGAAATAAGAATAAGAAGTCACATATTACCATCTCATCATGGAAACTACAATTTAAGATGTTGGAGGACTGTGTCTTTAAGGAATAATTAGACAACATTATACAAAATGACTTTCAGGGAAATAACAACACAGCATCAAAAAATCTGATAGAATGGAAGCCTTTTAGGTAGTTGTATTTGTCCATGTGATCGGGACAGTAGTAGGGATAAAGACACTAAAAGAAAAACTGATAAAATTAGATGTCACATTTCTAGTTCTCAAGACAGAAGAGAACTCAGTCCTGGATAAGCAGAAACAACTACAGACGCAAGACTGAAACACAGTACCATAGTCAAAAGCCTTCATTACCTTCATGATCAAGAATATTTGAAGCACACACAAAGGAGGTGGCAAGGCAGGAAGGCTATTTGCATGGTTGGTCACACATGAGTTAACCAGCTCCCCAGCAACAGATTTGAAGAGTAGTAAAGGATATGTGTTATACACAATAGAAAACATAAATAGGAAATTAACACATTAGTCCAACTATACAGAAGGGTGGAGAGCATAGCACAAGGAGATTCAGTAGAGTTCTTAGACTCAGTGCAACTAACAAATCGTCCCCAAGAACTAAAAGAGGCTTTGGAAATACTGATATCCAAACATAAAAATTAAAGAAGCCATATTTGAAATGACTATTGGCAAGATTGGAAAGGCACCAGGGTCTGATGAGTTTTCCATCGAGTTAAACTAGACATATAATTACATTCTGATCTCCCATCTTACGCAAATATTTACCATAGCCTTAGAAAATGGTCATCTCCCACTAGCAATGAGCAAAGCACTGATAGTTTCACTACAAATATCCAAACTTATAGCCCTGAAACAATGTTTAGAATTCTGGAATACACTGTCGCTAACAGCAATGAGACACATTGTCTTGGCTAATTTTAGAGTACGCCCATTCTTAGTCCCTAAACACTCATTCATTAATTGGATATATTGCTGTCTGACCTGATTTGCAGCACTATGAGGCGCAATGTGGCGCTAAACAGATTATAAGTATTAAGAGATAAGGGAGGGCTGAGCACCCCAATTTCTAGATGTATTTTTTGGCAGCTTAGATTCAGTAGGTCTTGAAATAGGCAGAAGGCACGCCAATAACTGACATGGGGCTTACAGATGAACTGGTTAAAAAAGACAGCTGGCTTACATCCTCCTGGGCAAGCATACATTTGCCAAAATTGGCTTATGCTACTCACGTCAGTAATGCGCAGTTGGTTACACATTTTGACTAAGATAACCCCTCCCCCAAAATAAAAAGGAAAAAACATATGCACATGCCCTACCATTGGTTGGGCTTCCTAAATCCAGTGACTATTTTGCTGTGATGCTGATGCGTCACTGGCCGAATGTCCATCTCGAAATGGCAGGAGGTGGCTGCAAAAATATCAGGCTGGATTAATAAACAAGCATTTGCAATGCAACGGGTGTCGCGTTTGCTCATGTTAGAGCTGATAGCGTTGTAAACTCCTAACCTGACTTTTCATCTATCGGCAAAAGTGCTTTTATGTACGTAACCCGAAAAAGTGAAATTAACTGTGTAAAGCGCTCGACTTCTGCCAAGCGAAATCGCGCTAGGAAAATAGAGAAAAAGTAGTCCACGGTCCGACAGAAAACAGCGAGCCTCGCATGTTTTCTGTACTTGGTTGCTGCGCTCGAGGAGGGCTAACCACCGGAAAAGGCATGACGTGGGCATGCCTTCGACTAATGAAAGCAAGCAGATTTTACTAGGCAAGCCCACGAACCAATCAAACACACTGATGTGACGTCGGCAGGGCTCCGAGCCCTTTTCTAATAACTAAAGCGTCTCGCTGCGATACGCATGCGCGAGCGTATCCAACACAGGCTCGACCCTAAAAAAGGGCTGCCAAAGGAGGGCATTCCAGAAAACATATGCTGAACTGAGTACGTGACCACCAACGCATGAAGTCTGATGACTGACATACACAATCGATAATGGTAGATGGTTGGTGACTTGATCTTACCACTCCTTCATCAGTAAGACCAAAGCTGACATAAATGTCCTAGGAAAGTATGGAAAACAGATAAGAATATAGTATTTCACAACAAAGATTGGGTCAAGTTTTAGGGTATATGCACAAGTTTTCTCACAAATCACACTTCAAATACACAGAATTAAATTTTCTGCATAGAGCAAACTTGACAATCAAAGGACTTCACCATATCTCGGCAATCATACCTTTAACATGCCCTACATGTATGAAGAATAAGTCTGGGTTCTTTCATAAGGTTTGGAATTGCCCTGTCATTTGTGGAGGAGACAGTTCAATGCTTGAAGTCAACCTTGGAGAGGGAGGCCCTTTTCACACTTGAAGGATGCCTACTGGGCCAGTTCATGTGCCCTAAAACAAAAATAGATGGTACGTTCATTAATATTGCACTGCTGTTGGCCAAAAGGGTGATTGTAATGAAGTAGAAATCTTCACCATCCCATAGATTCACACAGCGGAAGAGTGAGGTTCAGAAATGGCCAGAGATTGAAACATAGCTTTAAACAGAGACGAGGCCAGAATGCTGGTCATTGGGCCAAAACACTGCTGTCCTTTAATGAAAGCAAATGCCAACTGCGACATTTGCAAAAGCTGGGAATGTAACAACAAATTTACCTGATCTCCAGGTGACATACCCCAATAAACTATATACAAAGCCTAAGGTACCCATATACCCTCGACAACAAAAAACAAAACTGTAACTCAGACCCTCAACCTTGACCACACTTTTGCCAAAGTTGACATAACATAATCAACATAAATGGCAAAATACACGTCATAACCGTTATTGACATCAATCGAGTTCAGCTAATTTACTCTTTTACCATGCACCCTAAAGTTGTACATCCCTGAGTATTTGTTTATATATTGGATAGATTCCACTATCGCCAATTTAAAAGCAGCAGTATATCTTTTGACAATAAAGGCATGAAGAATAAAGCAAGATCCTGCCCCCAATGTATTAATCACTATGTGGTATATGGTCGAATTGCAATACGATGCCTGAATATGTTAGTCTGAAGGCACTGAGTTAAGCGGTAAACAGAACTAATATGATGAGTGAACATTAAAAACAATTGATAAGCGCAGTGCTAGCAGAATGTAAATACAACAACAGTATCTATTATAGACTTAAGCAAATATGCAACGTTTGGCGTTGTAAATATATTTGATTAACAAATTGCAATAAAAGCTGCTTTGAACTAAAAATAAGAATAAGGTTAAGAATAAGGATGAGAATACAAGTAATAATAATGATTTGTACTTAGTTCATCATATCCACGATTTTGCCCTTGCTATGTGACATAGTTAGCAGGTGTTACGATTATCCAATTTAATGATACTCAAGGAAGAAACCTGAGACCACTTTCAGTTGTATACCATTGAACAATTACCACAACCTCAAAGGAGGTGGTAACTGAGTCATAGAGGGGAAGGGGGCCCATTCCTCTTTGGGAACTGTGGTGGGAGCATCGGGGGAGTGTGCAATGGTCCCGTTGGCTGCTCCCCCTGATGTTGTCCGAAATGAAGAGCTTTATTTTTTTTAAGGCAGCCCAGTTCCTGCTAGGAGCTGGGTTGCTTTACATAAATGTATTCTATTTGGTAATCAAACACAAAGCTGGTGGTTTGCTGTCCCTTTCCCTTGTAGGTCACCACTCCTGTCTCTGTAGCCAATCACAGGGCGTTGCAAATTGTGATCTGCCTATTTAATATTCATTAACAGATTCTGTGAACCCAGCGCATGGTGAGTTTAGAACTTCACCTATTAGTGCACAGGTCGTTTTGAAAAATAAGAGTCCATTGGCAAACAGTCGGTGCACAATTTGCGACCACTTCTTGGGAACGGACTCTCAATACATCTGGCCCTCTGTTTCCTAAATGCATGCACGTGGACAGTGAGGTGAAACATATGTGCCATATGCTTAGTAAATTCTAGGTTTGAACTTTAAAAAGTTGGAAGAAATTTGCTCAAACGTTGCCGGAAATGAAGCTGAGAATGCGAATTCAGTACCCATATGTAGGGAGGTGTTCTTGTAGTTAATCTAATTTCACTCACAATGTATAATTGTATGCAGAAGTAGAAGCATAGAAACTAAAATTGCAGTCCCTGTCAATCATTAACCTCCAACTGGCGCAGCACTGAAAGGAATGAATGTCAGTGAGGGTTATTAAAATATACACATGGCAATATGCCTGATTCTCGTTAGCTATTCCCACTCCTAAACCTTTTACCACAATAACACTGTTACTGAATGTTGTTCTCTGTTCCACCTGCAAAGCGAAAAGAGTTTAACCTCAGTAAGCCTTAATATGTGTGCAAGGCCTTCATTGGACTTTTGTGACTAGTATTTGATATGGAACACAAGCTGCACCTGCCACATATTTCAGCACTTCATGGTAAGATGTACAAAGGGATGTTGAGGTTTCATTTCTGTTATGCAATGTAGAAAAAATTGTCAGTCAGTTTTCTGATTCATAAATTGTTTTTTGCGACAAATTGTGATGCGCAATTTACCCTTTGCGAATTGTGGCGTGGAACCTAAAGAAGCTGACAGGGGTTCAGGGAATCCCTGCTTGGTCCCCTGGTGTCTTCCTTGCAGCTCCTGCCCACTTAAGGGACACAGACTGTTCTTAAAAAGTGCTGACATTCTAGTAAGTCGAAGCAGGGATGGTGGGCTCTTGTCCTCTCTCACAGGCCCTCATCCTTGCTATCACAGCCTTTCGTAGAAGTTGGACATTTTTTCCTGCTTCATTAATTTTAATGGTGCAGCAGGTCTTTCACACCCTGACAATATGGATTTTGCAATGCAGTCATCGCAAAAATAAGTTTTGTTTGGAAACAAGCCTGTGTGCAATGTGGACACACAAGGTCAAAAACAGGGTTTAGTGACTCAAGCCCTTACTTTTTACCGATAAAAACATATTTAGATAATCTCATACACAGAAAAACTGTAAGTGAGAGGATGTGTTAAGGTTACCAGCCTAGAAGTGAAAGCTGTGCTAGCCTGTTATAAAACATTCCAATTTCCATGAGTTGAATGGATAGAACATTATAATAGGAAACCCTAATAGGCTAAGCAACTTTAGCCCACCCAAATGTGCTGTTTATAATGTCATACAAGGCACTAGGTTGACACCATACAAATGTTGTGCTTTATTTATTGAGGATATTCCAACGTCTCATGTGCCTAGGTCCATGCATTAGTAGCTCATTTAATCCAGGTTTTTTGCGTTGCATTGCGTTGCATTTTCAGACTTGTAGTCCTGTGTATCTCGTTATAAAATTATTCAATAATACAAAGCAAAAACCTGTCCTCATTGACCTAGGAAACGTGGGAACTCTGAGGATTTTAAATAATGGACACAGCCCTACAAGGAAGCAGGTCTCTGTGCATAAGATAATCAATGACACTGTAAAGGATAGTAAAACTTCTTAAGCTTTTAGAAGACACATTGAGGTCTGCAAACACCAAACCAACCATCTGCGGGTGTAATTCCCAGATCACCTTTCAGAGGATCAGGATCTGATAGATTTAGGCCTGGAAATGGAACCTCCGAGTGAGGAGTTTTCGGTAGGATGGTTGAAAAAAGTAAGGAGTGCTGAGGTCAGGTAAAATGCATGAAGCACTGACAAAGTCTTGTGGATATTTCGAAACATTGTACAGTGCATCCTAAGGCTGGAAATACATTTCAATCGGTTCCTTAAAGGTTTGCAGTATCTCTAATTTAAAGAGACCACATTTTTAAACAGCAGGGTACATCTATTGGATCTGATTTTAAAAAAAATCTGCAGCTACATTTCTGAATGGTTGCAGATTTTGGACTTTCTCTAGTACACAAGCTTCAAGAGTACGGTTTACAGGCGTACTGCTGGGAAAGTGATGGGAACCTTGTTTGTGCCTTGCTGCATCCCTGGTCATGAACTTCACCATATAGAACTCACCAAAGGGTAGCGTTTATCGTTGATTTTCAAATGGTGAAAAGCCTTAGAACCACCCATTAGGAAATTAAATAGAATTCGGGTCCATTTGGGGAATCTGAGGTTTTGTAGATGTGTGTGGTTAAAACAGGGGAAGAGCCTTTCCTTGATAGCTTTTATGCATGTCAGATGGTCAACTATCCTTCAAAGGTGTAAACATACTTTTTCACAGAGTTTAGCTGATTGTACCTAAAATTATAGTCCACCTAGATGTAGTTTCTAATGGTTCAGATATTTATTTGAATCTTTGCTTCAGGCAGTCGCAGCTCACTGCAGGGTGAAAGGGCAGGGCGTGGCAGTACGCAGCGGCAGGGAGGCAACAAAAACAAGCATTTACAATGCAACAGGTCCCGCATTTGCTCGAGTTAGAGCTATTAGCATTGTAAACACCTAACCAGATTTTTCTTGCCACATAAATTGAAAGAAAAAAAATGAGCGCTGGGTTTCACATAGCGCAATCGTGCTTATTTTGGAAAATGGAAAATAAAAAGATAAAATGGAAAATAAAAAGATAAATAGTGCAGAAACCAGGCTGAAAACATGGAGCCTCGTATGTTTTCAGTAGTTGGCCGTTGCGCTCAAGGAGGGCTAAACAGCGGAAAAGGCATGCTGTATGCATGCCTTTCACTAATGAAATCAAGCGGATTTTAAAAGGTAAGCCCACAAACAAATGCAAGTGACAGGTATGACATGGGTGTGGTTAAAAGCCCAAAGAGAAATTACAACAGGGACGGAGAGCTTGTGCGCTCCACCCTAAAACCTAACATTAAAGTTAAAAATAAATAAATTAAAAAAAACTTACCAAAATCACCGCCACTCTGCTTTTCTGCTTCCAACTCCACTGCAGGCAGGCATAGGCTCCCAGCCTGCCCTGCGGCCAATCCTAACGCTGCATGAAAGCAGCGTTAGGATTGGTCAGAGTGTCTGGCTTGGTGCTCCCAGGCAAACTGTGAGCCTGTGCCTGCTCTTTCCTACCCGGCAACACGGTGGCGGGTTTAAAAGAGCACAGCGCGCATGTCTTTTTGGCAGGCCCAAGACGGCCAGCCAAAGATACATGTGCTCTGATAATAGCCCGTGGCCACGTCCCTTTTAAAATAAAACGATAATAAACATAGTTCATTATCATTTTATTGTGAAAGGTTTGCAGCTGTTGCTGCTGGCAGAGGGCGGGCGACGCTCCTCTGCCACAGCAGAGGAGCTGACGTTGGCTTTAGGTAAGATACTCCTTCTGGGTCTGTCTATCTGGAAATTGTTTTGCAGAAAGAGTGGGCCAATGCCGATTATGTCGTTGTAAGTGATACAAAGAGTTTGCCAAGATATCCTGCCGGAAAGTGGGTGTAAGGGTAGGAACTGTGAAGCTGGAGTGATGTGATGTTGAGGTGGTAAGTGCTCCTGACATCATTCTTCTCAGTTTTGCATCTTTTCAACTCTGAGCAGGATTTAGGAGTTATGTGGGCGCACTAAGGTACAGCTCATTGGAAAATCGAGCAAAGACTGTCCAATCTTAATGGTCAACTTGTGCACTTTGAAATATTCTAGTAAATTAAATTAACATTTCTAGACACCTCAGCACGTGCAAAGAGGAAATTAACACTATGTTCATATGTGCTGCCAATGAGAGAATAAATTCCAGATTAAATCCTTTTTTATAACAGTGTTGGATCGTGTAGTTTAGCTGCACAGTTCCTGAGGATAACAACACAAATCTTGCAGTGAGGTCTAGTTTGCACATGTTTAGAGTTTAGGTTTAAGGGGTTTTTTGTTCATCTACATATCAATTGCCAGGAAGTAAGGTCTTTGGAATTTGCAGTTAATGGCCACCTGTTCTTTCAGTTTGAGGATGATTTGGATGTCATGAGCATGTGAGGCTGAATAAGTTAATTTAATTCACGTTAGTGGGACCAGTAGGCAATAAATAGGACCAGGGCTATTTTGCAGCCCAGTGGGAAACTTGAATGGAAGTAAATCGTAGATAAAGTGTAAGGAGAATGGGGAATATTTCTATCCAAACTAAAGAAACTAGGCAATACATGTTATGGCTTTTCCATAGATGTCCATTAAACGCAGTCTGTTGGCTACAGTGTCATGATTTATTGTATCAAAAGCAGAAGAAATGTTAACAACTGTATGTGGTGCTACTTTATTCCTGTACATGGTTGTCTTTGGGCAAATAGGAGTGGTCGAAACTCCATTAAGGATAACAACTTAGTAGACTGACAGCAGGTCATTCTATTCAAGGACTTGCAATAGTGCTAAGTACATCTCCAACTGTATTTCAACAAATTTTCCCAATAATCTACATTTCACAGTGGTCTGTAGTTTGCAGTGACAAAGGCATAAATAATTAATTACTTTAAAAAGGACATTATGTACGAAGTATTGAGCTGTTTTGGGAAAAGTCCAGTTTGCAAAGCATGCATGTAGAACACTGATACTAAAATCATAGACCAACTTAGATAAAAGGATGTTTTTGAAACGTAGATGCATGTTTTTGAAATCTAGAGAGCAAACAAGAAGTGATGCTGATCTGCAGAAGGACACTGCAGGTTCTAAGAAGTCATGTTCTGGGAAATAAATAAATGAGGAGAACCCATTGTTGTGATTATCGAAGAAAGAAACCCCATATATCCTAAGTGTCCTCAGAAAATTGTGTTGGTGGCTTTGAGTCTAATAGTTCATCTAATTCATGGGCTTATTTCATGAAGCGAGATGAAGAAGAGTCAAAATACTTGTTGGGATTATTCAATGAATACTTGAATTGTTGTAGTGTCCTAGAACAGTAGTTCCCAACCATTTGACTCCTCACGACCTCCACTGAATCACTACTGGAAGCCGGGGACTCCCAAGCAATTTGTACAATTTAAATTTCAAACATTGCAACAGTAATTTTCAAAAAATACAAAAACAACTACACACCACACAAATACCCGAATTACTAAAGGTATAATTATTTGTATATTGAAAAAATATGCAAATCGAAAACATTTAATGGGAAGGTTGGTGCTGCATCTCAGCGACTAACTTTTCAATGTTTGGTTTTCTTTAGGAAAGATGATTCCTCTGGTCCAATTCTACATTTCTCAAACAATTTCTGTTATTATTTTTTAGGTACTAGGATCTGGGAAAGTTTTTCCACCCAAATATGTGGTGGGGAAAGAAGGTAAAGCCATAAGGGCCTCTCATCTCTCCATAGCCTTTCTGTCACATGTAATTCATTTGTTTTAGAGCACCTCCCATACCAGTGTAGGGTGTCGGAGCACTTTACAGGAGACTACAAGGTGTAGGATTTATATGTCATCCTTACTGGTAGGCATTTTCTAAGAGTGCTTGGTCTGGAGAAGCACAAACTCAGGGTTCAGAACATAACACAGTGGTTAGCGTTGACTTTAAATAAGAATATATTTCTATCTAAGCAAACCTTTTTCAGCAGAATAAGGGTAACAAAAGTCCGGGGAAAAACATAACTTTCTAATTTGTGCCTTGCAGTTTGCATGCAGCTCCTTGATGGTAGCTCACAGCTCACTGTGCTAGATTATAATTGTAATTTATGAACTGCACAGTAACAAAAGGATCTCTGTGACAAAAGCAGTAACCCACTGTGCTATGCACATAAAAAACTGTTCTTTGTATGATACACATTATTTGCAGCAGGCATATTAACCATCTGTGTTCTTCTGAGATGAGTCAAAACTGCCACTAGCAAAAACTCCCATCTCTCTCCAGCAGGTACATTAATCATAAGAGTTATCTTGACACTTTTATTATTGCCCTAAAGCTGCTGGATGTACAAGGAACTTTGCAGTGCTTTTAAAACTGCAGCACAAATTAAGTAATAAATATAAAAACACGCAGCGAGAGGCCCGAGCTGGAGAAGTGCCTTCCTGTCAGCCCAGACTTTCAGACTCCCAGAGAATATGTCACGGACCCCTGGAGGCCCACGGACCACAGGTTGGTAACTGCTGTTGGGACCTTTTACCCCTTCTGTGCCGGGGACATAACGGTTACGTCCACCGGCACAGTGCTCCTGTGCCGAGGACGTAACCATTACGTCCTCGGCATGGAGCTCGGAGGGAGCGCTAGCGCTTCCTCCGTGGGCTTCCCTCCCACCTCGGCCAAAGCATTTGTTTATCTTCAATGTTTCTGTGTCGGGGAGCGGCCTCTTGGGCAAGGGTCGCTCCCCTTCGGGGGGCATGTTTGCTGTGGCCATTTCTGCGCCCCTTGGGGGCAGATCGGCCTATTATTTTTAGGCTGATCTGCCCCAAGGGGGGCAGAAACCACTAGAATGCCAGGGATGTTTATTTTTGGTGGGGGACGGTGCCCCCTTGTACTAGGGGCACCCCCCTAAAGGGGGCATAGAACTGTTGGCCATTTCTGCCTATTTTCTTTAGGCCCATCTGCCCCCAAGGGGGGCAGAAGCCACTTAGGCACCAGGGAGAGTGTGTGTGTTTAGTGGATGGGGGGTGACCCCTTGGGCAAGGGTCGCTCCCCTTTGGGGGGCATGTGTTTTATGGCCATTTCTGCCCCCCTTGAGGGCAGATATGCCTATTATGTTTAGGCTGATCTGCGCCCAAGGGTGGCAGAAACCACTGGAATGCCAGGGATTTTTTTTATTTGTTTATTTATATGGGGGGTGCCACCTTGGGCAAGGGGCACCCCGACAAGGGGGGGATAGAACTGTTGGCCATTTCTGCCCCCCTTGGTGGCAGATCGGCCTATTTTTTTTAGGCCCATCTGCCCCCAAGGGGGGCAGAAGCCACTTAAGCACCAGGGATAGTGTGTGTTTAGTGGATGGGGGGGCGGCCCCTTGGGCAAGGGTCGCTCTACTTTTGGGGGGCATGTGTTTTATGGCCATTTCTGCTCCCCCTTGGGGGCAGTTCTGCCTATTATTTTTAGTCTGATCTGCCCCCAAGGGGGGCAGAATCCACTGGAACGCCAGGGATGTTTTTTTATTTGTTTAGCTATGTGGGGGCATAGAACTGCTGGCCATTCCTGCCCCCCCTTGGAGGCAGATCAGCCTATTTTTTTAAGGCCCATTGCCTCCAAGGGCGGCAGAAGCCACTTAGGCACCAGGGATAGTGTGTGTGTGCGTTTTCTTTTTTGTTTGGGGGTGACCCCTTGGGCAAGGGCCGCTTCCCATGGGGACACACTACTAAAAGTATTTTCTGCCCTCCTTGGGGCAGATAGGCCTATTTTTTAGTAGGCCCATCTGCCCCAATGGGGGGCAGAATCCACTTAGGCACCAATGTCTAAATGCTTGATGGCATGGTGTTTTTCAACTGACGAAGATATTTGCAGTTGTGATAAAAAAAATCTCCTTTTTGTTCTAGTTCAAAGCGTTTGCTTTCTTTGCTGTGGCTCCTTGCGGTTTTGGCGGTGGTTAACCTGTGGTTTGCATAGTTGCATGTTTTAGGTAAGTAAAAACAATTTACTCCAAAGGAGTATTGTTGCCATGCATGAATGACATGTTTGTAGGTGGTGTACTAAATGCA
Source organism: Pleurodeles waltl (assembly GCF_031143425.1). Classification (NCBI taxonomy): domain Eukaryota; kingdom Metazoa; phylum Chordata; class Amphibia; order Caudata; family Salamandridae; genus Pleurodeles; species Pleurodeles waltl. The sequence continues at coordinate 792,833,360 of NC_090436.1, read as the reverse complement.
GGATTGTGTGTGAAATTGTCCTTAGATTTTAGCACAATGATATTTGTGTTGTCTTATTTCTAATTTGCTTTTCTTTTTAGTGGGATATCATTGGTGATTGCTGTGTCTGTGCAGAGTAGTTGCTGGTGAGTCAAGCTTTTTCAGGGAAGTGAGCGGTATAGTTTTTGAGTTTATAACACTTACTGATAAAGCTACACTTTATTACTTATCTTACACAGTACTGGTTGTTGGTGGTGCATTTGTCCAGATACTTTTCGTAGGAAAGATCATGGCTAGCAGCAGATGGTTGGTCTGCTTTTTGAGTCTTTGTCTGATCATGATTATGAGACGGACTCTGCATCTGAGGCAGAGGAGGAAGTGAGAGATTCTGGCAGTGAAGTTTCTGTCGGAGAGGAATCTTCATATGAGGAAGATACTCTCAGTGCAGATGAAGGACCTGTTTTAGAGGAGGACACTGATGTGCCATTAGTGCAGCAACCTGGGGCTGAATGGTCTCCCGTTAGAAAATCTGAACTCTGGGTTGCCCCAAACATGGAACAGCCAGAGTTGCCTGCCTTTACTGGTCTCCCGGGGTGTAGAGTCAATGCAGAGAACTTTTTGCCTGTCAATTTCTTTGAGTTATTTGTGGATGATGTGTTTTTGGAAGAGATTGTTGAGCAGACTAATTTGTATGCAGAGCAGTATTTGAGGGACAACGCTGCTAGACTTAGGCCACACTCTAGAGCTATCCAGTGGATTCCCACAAATTTGGAGGAGATGAAAAGGTTTTTGGGTTTGACTCTTTTGATGGGGTTGATAAGGAAGCCATCACTGGCTTCCTATTGGTCTAGTAGTCCCTTCATGGCAACAGCTATATTTCCTGCAACCATGAGTCGTAATCAGTATTTGCTTCTTCTTAGGATGCTGCATTTTGTTGACAATGCATTAGCCTTGCCACGAGATCACTCTGTTTCTGACCATCTTTTTAAGATTAGGCCTGTCCTTGATCACTTTGTAGATCGGTTTTCAGAGGTCTATGTTCCAGGCAAAGAAATAGCTATGGACGAGTCTGTGGTCCTCTTCAAGGGTCGTTTGGTTTTTAGGCAGTACATTCCTAGAAAGAGGGCACAATATGGAATTAAATTGTATATGCTGTCTGAAAGTAGTACAGTGTTGAATATGGCCCTTTTTGCAGGGTTATCCCCAAACTTTTTGCCTTCTTCCTTCTATTTTTTTAGGTCTGTTTTTGCTGGTTTATTGTCTCTGCGCACTTTACCACTGCTAATCAGTGCTAAAGTGCAAGTGCTCCTTATAGAAATTGTACTGTTGATTGGTTTATCCATGATTGGCATATTTGATTTACTAGTAAAGTGCACTAGAGGTGTCCAGGGCCTGTAAATCAAATGCTAATAGTGGGCCTGCAGCACTGGTTGTACCACCCACATTAGTAGCCCTGTAAACATGACTCACACCTGCCATTGCAGGGTCTGTTTGTGCAGTTTTAAACTGCCAATTCGACTTGGCAAGTGTACCCACTTGCCAGGCCTCAACCTTCCCTTTTACTACATGTAATGCACCCCTAAGTTAGGCACTAGGTAGCCCTACGGGCAGGGTGCAGTGTATGATTAAGGTAGGACATATACTAGTGAGTTTTATATGTCCTAACAGTGAAATACTGCCAAATTTGGTTTCTACTGTGCAAGGCCTATTTCTCTCATAGGTTAACATGGGGGCTGCCTTTAAATATCCTTAAAGTGCAGATTCTCTTTGAGAGCAGATAAAAATGTGGAGTTTAGGGTCTCTGAGCTCACAATTTAAAAATACATCTTTTAGTGAAGTTGGTTTTCAGATTGCTAGTTTGAAAATGCCACTTTTAGAAAGTAGGCATTTTTTTGCTTAATCCATTCTGTGACTCTGCCTGTTTGTGGATTCCCCGTCTGGGTCAGTTGGACAGTTGGGCTGTTCACACCTCTCCTTCAGACAATGACATAAAGGGGGCTGGGGTGTAGCCTGCATATCGTGAATAGCGATCTGTGGTCACTCACACCTGAAAGGACTGTGCCTGCCCTCACACAATGTCGTCTCCGACCCCCTGGTGAGTGTCTGGGGCCTGGCCTGGACAAGGAAGGATCTTGCAAACACTTGAGACTTTGCTTTGAAAAGCAGAACTGGGCATAAGAAGAAGACCCAAAACCCCAGACTTTTAGAATCCTTCTGGCATCAAGAGGAACCTCTGCCCAGGAGAAGAGCTGAAGAACTGAAGGGGGAGTACTGTCCCTTTTCTGTGTTGCTTTGCTGGACTGGCCTGCAGTTGCTGCTTCTGCCTGAAAAGAGTGCAAAGGGTGAACTTTGCTGTGTGTCCTGCTTGAGAAAATTCTACAAGGGCTTGGAGTAGAGCTTGGCTCCTGTTGGAAGTCTCAGGGACACCAAAGACTTCAGTTTCCACGACCTGCAGCACTGAGAACTGTGTGTTTTGTGCTGTTCAAGAGGAGAAACCACTGCAACGCCGCCAATGACGCCGCTGGCCTGCACCGTGACCTGCCGACGCCACACGGACTCGCATTGCCCCGCTTTGCACCACGACCCTGGTCTCCCCGACGCCGCCATCGGACGACTTCACTGACCCGCTTCTCGCACCGCGACCTGTGGGCCCTGCACTCCGGCATCGCCTGCTCACACTGCAGCCTGGGCATCCTTGACGAAGCCGTTCCTGCTGACATCGGCGCTGCTGCCTGCCGTGGCCTGTGGACACTGCTCGTGAGGTACACGAAGCACCATCCCATCCCACACCGCAGCCCCCGGTCCACCGACGCCAGCACCATCGACTCCTGTGTCATCACCAGGCATCCTGCCTGAAATGTGGCCTGTGGACACTGCTCGTGAGGGTCGCGAAGCACCGTCCCGTCCTGCACTGCCGGCTTGGGCCTACCTATGACAGCGCTTTAGCAACGATGGCGCCACTGCCTGCACCGTGACCTGTGGACACCGCACATCGCACCGCCTAACTTCACACCGCAGCCCTGGTCTCACCGACGCCGCTGGACGCCGTAACCACACCACTGCCTGCACCGTGACCTGTGGACACCGCACGTCGCATCGTCATGCTTCACACCGCAGCCCCGACGCCATCCACGCTGGCACACCTGACTTCATCAGCCTGGAGTTCGATCTGCAACGCATGTGATCTCAAGGGCTCGACGACTCCTGCACCAACACTGCGACGTCAGTGACGCTGCTCTCCGAAGCTCACCGCAAGGATCATGACGCCCTGCAAATCCAAGGTACTGTGTGCGGGTCTTCCTGACACCGTAGCTGGCCCGCAATGCCGCGGCCAGCCTGAACTGTTGGTTTTGTTGATCATGACGCCGTGATAGCCCCAGGTGGAGCTATCAACTTCAAGGAACTGTAATTTTGAGTAAATCCTGCAGAATTCATATTTTTCTTACTGTATGTTGAATTTTTATCGTATTTGGTCTTGTTTGATATAGATAAATATTGGCTATTTTTCTAAAACTGGTGTGGTGTCCTTTTGTAGTGTTTTCACTTATTACTGTGTGTTATGTGCAAAGGCTTTACACATTGCTTCTGAGATAAGCCTGACTGCTCCTGCCAAGCTACCAAGGGGGTGAGCAGGGGTTATCTGAGTGAGTATCTCCCTTATCCTGACTAGAGTGAGGGTCCCTACTTGGACAGGGTGCAAACCGACTGCCAACTAGAGGCCCCATTTCTAACATACAGGATATGTGTATAGTTTCCGTGTCTACACTGGTAGGGATTCCAGTATTGACCACCCTGGTTGTCCTCCCACTTTTGGAGTTACTGAGAAAAGTGTGTGGGAACTTGGTAGATGACTGTTCAACAAAGGTCACCATTTGTATGTAGATAACTTCTACACTGGAGTGCAGTTGCTCAAGGAATTGTTTAGAGTGGACACTGTTGCTTGTGGCAACACTTCGTTGTAACCGGAAATGCTATCCAAGGGAGCTTGTCTGTAAAAAACTTGAGAGGGGACAGTGCAGTGCCTTGCGGAATGATGAGCTGATAGCTTTGAAATTTTCAGACAGGAGGGATGTCTACATGCTAAGTACCATCCATGATGAGAGTACTTCCCCGTGACTGTTTGGGGCCAGGTTGCTGAAGTCTGCAAACTTGTGTGCATTTTAGATTATAATAAGCACATGGGAGGTGTAGGTAGAGTTGATCAGAAGTTGGAACCTTATACTACTATTCGGAAGTCTTACGTTTCGTATAAGAAGTTAACAATTCACCTCTTCCACTCGGCAACTTTTAATGCTTTTATTGTGTTTAAGGATAGGTCTCCAAAGTCAAAGATGACATTTGTGAAATTTTGGGAGTCAGTGATAGAGAGCCTTATTGTGGTGGAACAGGCAAGAGTTGCTAGAGAAGCAGTGGTGGAGGATGTGTCTAGATTGAAAGATCGCCACTTTGCTGAGCACATTCCTCCCACGCCCAAAACAGACTTTCCAGCTAAGAAATGTAGTGTCTGTGCTCGAAGAGGTATCCGGAGGGAGACTAGAATGTACTGCCCAGATTGTCCTTCAAAGCCAGGGCTTTGTGTGGGTGGTTGTTTCAAGAATTACCACATCCAGAAGAATTACTGGGAACTACCATGAGTGTAAACTGCCTCTTTTTATTTTCATGTGTTTAGTTTCATGGTTGGCATTTCTGTCATGTACTTAGTTAGAGCTTTTGTGTTTGTAGTTTTGTAATTATTTCTAATTAGTTAGTGGTTTCTTTGTTTTTAAAACAAAAAAAAGTGATGCCATTGTGTGTAGAGTGGCGCTTGGCTGACGGTGTACATATTGACTTGCTGTTGGCTACTGCAACACACTGCCAGCCAAACGCCAGTCCACACACTTCCATCAGCTAGTGTGATTGCTGTATCAGGCATTTGGGCGTATGTAAGTGATGGGCCCTTGAGTGGCGCTGTCTGTCGATGCGAATCTTGTAATGTGCTGGGCCTGTGGCTGGCGGCGTGAATGGTCTTGTGCATGTCATGTATGAAAGGTGTGTGAATGGACCGTAAAGCGTTTGGTGTCTTGTCGTGGCTTTATAGCTCACTAGCTGTGAGTCATTGGTTCAGTTTTTTGGCCTTTCAGTTATTAACAGTGCATTTCATTTTTGTGAAATCTCTTGTTAATAAAATTTGATCCACTGAACCATCACTCACCCTCATGCCAAATCCAGCCAGTATGTGTGGTAAAAATGACAAAACATGCTTTGCTGTAATCAGGCGTCGCAGCACACCTGTGACACGCTAGGTGTCTCGGTGGGACCCCGATGATGAAGCATGCCACCAACTTGGTTGGTGGATGAGGGGTCTTTTTAACATAACCTAAGTGCGTTTCTTTTCACAATTTTAGTGTTTGGAACATCACATAAGTATGTGGACACACCAAAATGATCTATTGCAAAACTACCTGTGTTTGGGGGGGAGGCACCTATGTTTTTGGTCTCGGGTGCGGCCTTCATCTAGGGAAACCTACCAAACCCAATCATGTTTTAAGAATAGACACCCCAAGGAGTCCAAGGAGGTGTGGCTTGCCTGGATCCCCCAACATTTTCTTACCCAAACTCCTCTGCAAACCTCAAAATTTGCTTAAAAAAGCATATTTTCCTCACTTTTCTTTGTAGGATCCCCGCTGCGGCACAAATTTCCTACCACGCAGCGTTCCCCTCAGTTTCCCTAGTAAAATGATACCTCACTTGTGTGGGTCCCCAAAGCAGAGTCAGCCTAAAATATGTATAAAAGAAAAATATGTGCTTCTCAACTCGCTGTGCTATCCCTTCAATCTCTACAGGTTGGCGGCATTTTACTGTTGCAGGCACCTGGGCCACCCACACAAGTGAGGTATAATTTTAATCAGGAGACTTGGTGGAATCCTGGGTGGAAGGAAATTGGTGGCTCCTCTCAGATTACAGAACTTTCTGTCACCGAAATGAGAGGAAAAAGTGTTTTTTTGGTCACATTTTGAGGTTTGCAAAGGATTCTGGGTAACAGAACCTGGTCAGGGCCCCACAAGTCACCCCATCTTGGATTCCCCTAGGTGTCTAGTTTTAAAAAATGCACAGGTTTTCTAGGTTTCCCCAGGTGCCGGCTGAGCTAGAGTCCAAAATCAACAGCTAGGCACTTTGTAAAAAACAGCTCTGTTTTCTTTGTGAAAATGTGATGTGTCCACATTGTGTTTTGGGGCATTTCCTTTCACGGACACCAGGCCTACCCACGCAAGTGAGGTACCATTTTTATCGGGATACTTCGGGGAACGCTGGGTGGAAGGAAATTTGTGGCTCCTCTCAGATTCCAGAACTTTCTGTCACCGAAATGAGAGGAAAAAGTGTTTTTTTGGCCAAATTTTGAGGTTTGCAAAGGATTCTGGGTAACAGAACCTGGTCAGAGCCCCACAAGTCACCCCATCTTGGATTTCCCTAGGTGTCTAGTTTTCAAAACTGCGCAGGTTTGCTAGGTTTCCCTAGGAGCCGGCTGAGCCTGAGGCCCAAATCCACAGCTAATCATTTCGTAAAAAAATAGCTCTGTTTTCTTTGTGAAAATGTGATGTGTCCACTTTGTGTTTTGGGGCATTTCCTGTTGCGGGCGCTAGGCCTACCCACACAAGTGAGGTACCATTTGTATCGGGAGACTTGGGGGAACGCTGAGTGGAAAGAAGATTTTGGCTCCTCTCAGATTCCAGAACTTTCTGTCACCGAAATGAGAGGAAAAAGTGTTTTTCTGACCAACTTTTGAGGTTTGCAAAGGTTTCTGAGTACAGAACCTGGCCAGAGCCCCACAAGTCACCCCATCTTGGATTCCCATAGGTGTCTAGTTTTCAAAACTGTGCAGGTTTTCTAGGTTTCCCTAGGAGCCGACTGAGCTGGAGGCCCAAATCCACAGCTAGGCATTTCGTAAAAAACAGCTCTGTTTTCTTTGTGAAAATGTGATGTGTCCACTTTGTGTTTTGGGGCATTTCCTGTTGCGGGTGCTAGGCCTACCCACACAAGTGAGGTACCATTTGTATCGGGAGACTTGTGGGAACGCTGGGTGGAAGGAAGTTTGTGGCTCCTCTCAGATTCCAGAACTTTCTCTCACCGAAATGAGAGGAAAAAGTGTTTTTTTGGCCAAATTTTGAGGTTTGCAAAGGATTCTGGGTAACAGAACCTGGTCAGAGCCCCACAAGTCACCCCATCTTGGATTCCCCTAGGTGTCTAGTTTTTAAAACTGCACAGGTTTTCTAGGTTTCCCTAGGAGCCGACTGAGCTAGAGGCCCAAATCCACAGCTAGGCATTTCGTAAAAAACAGCTCTGTTTTCTTTGTGAAAATGTGATGTGTCCACTTTGTGTTTTGGGGCATTTCCTGTTGCGGGTGCTAGGCCTACCCACACAAGTGAGGTACCATTTGTATCGGGAGACTTGGGGGAACGCTGGGTGGAAGGAAGTTTGTGGCTCCTCTCAGATTCCAGAACTTTCTCTCACCGAAATGAGAGGAAAAAGTGTTTTTTTGGCCAACTTTTGAGGTTTGCAAAGGATTCTGGGTATAGAACCTGATCACAGCCTCACAAGCCCCCCCTCCCATCTTGGATTCCCCCAGGTATCCAGTTTTCAAAAATGTGCAGGTTTGCTAGGTTTCCCTAGGAGCCGACTGAGCTAGCTAGGCACTTTGTAAATAACAGCTCTGTTTTCTTTGTGAAAATGTGATGTGTCCACGTTGTTTTTGGGGCATTTCCTGGCGTGGACGCCAGGCCTACCCACACAAGTGAGGTACCATTTTTATCAGGAGGCTTGGGGGAACGCTGGGTGGAAGGAAATTTGTGGCTCTTCTCAGATCCCAAACTTTCTGTCACCGAAATGAGAGGAAAATGTGTTTTTGGGCCAATTTTTGAGGTTTGCAAAGGATTCTGGGGAACAGAACCTAGTGCGAGCCCCACAAGTCACCCCATCTTGGATTCCCCTAGGTGTCTAGTTTAAAAAAATGTCAGGTTTGCTAGGTTTCCCCAGGTGTCGGCTGAGCTAGAGGCCAAAATCCACAGCTAGGCACTTTACAAAAAACAGCTCTGTTTTCTTTGTGAAAATGTGATGTGTCCATTTTGTGTTTCCTGTTGCAAGCATTAGGCCTACCCACACAAGTGAGGTACCATTTTTATCAGGAGACTTGGGGGAACACAGAATAATGAAACAAGTGTTATTCCCCTTGTCTTTCTCTACATTTTTTCCTTCCAAATGTAAGACAGTGTGTAAAAAAGACGTCTATTTGAGAAATGCCCTGAAATTCACATGCTAGTATGGGCATCCCAGAATTCAGAGATGTGCAAATAACCACTGCTTCTCAACACCTTATCTAGTGCCCATTTTGGAAATAGAAAGGTTTTCTTGATACCTATTTTTCACTTTTTATATTTGAGCAAATTAATTGCTGTATACCTGGTATAGAATGAAAACCCATTGCAAGGTGCAGCTCATTTATTGGCTCTGGGTACCTAGCGTTCTTGATGAACCTACACGCCCTATGTATGCCCGCAACCAGAAGAGTCCAGCAGACGTATTGGTATATTGCTTTCAAAAATCTGACATTGCAGGAAAAAGTTACAGAGTAAAACGTGGAGAAAAATGGCTGTTTTTTTCACCTCAATTTCAATATCCTTTTATTTCAGCTGTTATTATCTGTAGGAAACACTAGTAGGATCTACGCAAATGACCCCTTGCTAAATTCAGAATTTTGTCTACTTTCCAGAAATGTTTAGCTTTCTGGGATCCAGTATTGGTTTCTCACCCATTTCTGTCGCTAACTGGAAGGAGGCTGAAAGCACAAAAATAGTAAAAATGGGGTATGTCCCAGTAAAATGTCAAAATTGTGTTGAAAAATTGGATTTTCTAATTCAAGTCTGCCTGTTCCTGAAAGCTGGGAATATGGTGATTTTACCGCCGCAACCCTTTGTTGATGCCATTTTCAGGGAAAAACCACAAGCCTTCTTCTACAGCCCTTTTTCCCATTTAAAAAAAAAAAAAGACATTTTCGCTGTATTTTGGCTAATTTCTCCTTCAAGGGAACCCAGAAAGTCTGGGTACCTCTAGAATCCCTAGGATGTTGGAAAAAAAGGACGCAAATTTGGCATGGGTAGCTTATGTGGAGAACAAGTTATGAGGCCTAAGCGCAAACTGCCCCTACGAGCCAAAAAAAAGGCTGGGCACAGGAGGAGAAAAGGCATGGCAGCGAAAAGGTTAAGGCCCTCTTGATGTACAAATAACTTCAGTAAAAACCTTTTTGTTTTTCCAGTGGATGAGATTTCTTCAGAGAAACACAGGCTGTTAAACAAATGGTCTGACCACTGGCCAAGCCCAGCTTCCAACCTCTGCTGTTCACATCTAAAGGCAATGCTCAGTGGGCACTGGTTGGTACACACCCTGCATCAAGCCAATAGGACTCACAGGTTATTGAGAACAATACCTGACAGTAGGCTGTGAATGAGTCACAGTGTTTGGCTGTATGCTTGGAAGCAGGGTCTGCATTTGTTCTTCCCACTTCTGCATAAAGGAAGACACGCGCAAAAGGTTGGAGAAGAGAAACGCAATGTGTGAAAAAATATTTCCAAATAAGAAAGGAAAGAATTGGCAGGAAAGTTCATTAATAAGAGTTGGCAGTAAAAATGGGAATGGGGGTTGGTGGTCCAGAAAATAAGAAAGGGATCAAAAAAGGTACAGAAATGGTATGAAAATGTGTGCTATTAAAAATAAAATTAAAAATAACCCTGACTGGAAACATATACATAGATTATGGGTTCTGTCTTCCTTCGTAACTATGGCATATGACTTGTGTTAGATGGCTTTGAGAGTGCCTCTGCCTCCATCTCCTCACAATGGAGACACACAGCATCATAATTCTCATATGTGAGGCATCGTGATTCGCATTCTTCTTCTTTTGTCAGCCCTTCACAAAGATTTTGCATTGTATAATAATTGCCTCATGTAGATCAGCAGTGAGAACATTTCCGAGCCTTGTTTCATTATGAAAATATAGACTAAAGTTGTTGTCAAGGATTAGGTCATGGAGGTGGTATCTGTTATTTTTGGAGAAATCTTGCATTAAATGTTATGTCTTGGGGATTTTAGTAATGATGGATGATATGTGCAGAGACTCTAAAGGAGCATTGTCGGGCTGAGAGTCAAGTTAAAGTAGGAAAAGGTGTTAAGGGGAAGTGTATGAGTGTGAAGGGATGTCACCAGATCAGGGTGTGGAGAAGCAGTAAGGGTTGGAAGAGGTCTGGGGCTAGGGTGGCTCAAGCAGTACTGGGAAAGGAGGCATAAGATACGTTGGAAGATAGTGGGACAGAGATGGGAAAGCAAAGTAATTATTTTTGTGCTGCTTCCTTAGTTGAAAATATGGAGGGTGCTTCCTCAGAATGTCTGTATCTGTGTGTGTGTGTGTGTGTGTGTGTGTTTAGAAGGTGATGCATGAAAGGAAGAAATAGATGATGAGTGATTGTTAGTGTTCCTGAAACATGGAGAGACAAGAAGGGCGTTGGTCTTCATTTTGTGGCAAAAGGCATTGAGGACTAAGACTGGGGCTGCATTTTAGGCTGAAGGAGGGTTAGAAATGGTTGTGGTGCAGGTGATTAGGTTGGAGGTAATGTGATAAGAGAAAGGTGGAGAATACCTATGAATATTGTAATCACAATATAGTGCTTACCACGCGGCATCAAATCACTTTTCAGCGAGTAGCGTGCTAATTCAGAACACAAAAAGGATCAATGGAGAATTTGTATATGGAAATATGAGTTAATTTGAGCGTCGGACATGTGAGTCTGTTAGTCGGATTGAATAGGTTAATGGGGGGATAGAAGAGGGAAGAGTCTTGAAAGTGTTATTTGGGAGATCATGGTAATAACTTGAAGTTTGGGATGAATAAAAGGAGAGATGGAGGAGCGATACATGAAGGTAGAACTTAGAAAGGATTGTTAGGGAGGTCATAGTAGTAAAATGAGGTTTGGGGAGATCCAAAGACAGATAAAGGAGGGAAGAGTCTAAAGGGTTATTTTTGTGATTATAGTAGTAGAATGAGGTTTGGGATGAGTGAAAGAGTAGAGGTAGAGGATATACTGAGAGAGGTATGGGTAAGAGATAGAGTCGAGCATTGGAGAGTGTTAAAGGTTTTTTCCTCGTATGCAGTAGTAGTAAAGTAAGAAATATATACATAAGTACATAGAGAGGGTATACATGTATAAGGAAGATAATATATCAAGATTTCAAGCTGCATTTTATAAACTCCGACTTTCAAGAGCTGCTATACTTTAACATTTATTTGTGTATTTTTATAACTATTCTTTTATATTTTCCTCAGTATTTCAATAGTGATGCACTTGTAGATAAAATAGTTATGAAGTGTAAATTGGGAGTTTATGGTAATAGGATTTAGGCTTGTGATGAGTAAAGGGGGGATGGAAGAGGGAAGAGTCTGTGGAAAGTGTTAGGGAGATCATAGTAGCAGGGTGAGATGAAAGAGGGAGAATATAGTAGGGTTGTTTGAGAGATCATGGTAGTGAAGTGAGGTTTGGGTGAGTTGGATGTGGAAGTGGGGAAGAGCATAGGCAGAGTTATTTAGGAGATGAAAGTAGTAGAATGGATTTGGGATGAGTCAGAGTGGGAATGGAGGATAGATTGATAGAGACATCACATATGGTGATGGGTAGATAAGTGTGATATAAGATGAGAGCAGGGATTCATAAGTATCTAGTATAACAACTCACCTAGGAGTTATGCAATGACCATGAACATGTTAAGCATAGAATAACACACACACACACACACATATAGGTATATATATGTATATATAAATATATATACACATACATATTTAAACCATGAGTAAATATACATTAGTTAAACAGGTTTAAAGAGTGTGTGTGTAGTTTATTGTTATGACATAGTAGCGATACATATGTTCTAAAGAATTATATATAACTAGAATATACACATAATCAGATAAAAAATATTTATCAACATAGGCATATGCAGTCCATAGCTGTTTGAATATGGTGGTTATGAAGGAAAGAGCCAACTCTTGAGTAGATTTCTGAATTGGCACACTGGACCCCCCTTATAAGTCCCTAGTATATGGTACCTAGGTACCCAAGGCATTGGGATTCCAGGAGATCCATATGGGCTGCAGAATTTCTTTTGCCACCCATAGGGAGCTCAGACAAATCCTTACACAGTACTGCCACTGCAGCCTGCGTGAAATAGTGCACACACTATTTCACAGCCATTTTCACTGCACTTAAGGAACTTATAAGTCACCTTTATGTCTAACCTTCACTTGCCGAAGGTTAGGTGCAAAGTTACTAAGTGTGAGGGCACACTTGCACTAGCAAAGGGGTCCCCACATAGTTCTGGGCCATTTCCCCTGTCTTTGTGAGTGCGGGGATGCCATTACACGAATGCACTACATCTAGGTCAATACCTATATGTAGCTTCAGAATGGTAACTCCGAATATGGCCATGCAACATGTCTAAGGTTATGGAATTGTCCCCCATTACAAATCTGGTATTGGGGAGCCAATTCCATGCATCCCAACCGCCAATCCCCCTCTCAAGGCTATTTAGGTTCTCTCCTGTGGGTTCTCTTCATATTCTGCTTGCAAGTTTCCTTCAGGAATCCTCTGCAACAGGTTCAGACTCTTCTGACCTCAGATCAACCGCAGCCTGCTCCAAGAAACGCTGTAACTGCAACAAAGTGTCTACAAGAGACACTTTTCTTCAGCAACCTCAGCTCCAAGTCAGCAACTGCAACAGTTTCCATGGTGTGCACGCTCCTCTGCTCCAAGCAGGCACCTTCCAAGACGACAACCTGTACCCTGGGACTCCTCTCACAACAACGAGCGTGCTCCTAAGGACACAGAGGGTGGACATCATTGACATAGACTGTCCTGAGGTCCTGCTGATGCAATTTGGAGGAGGTAAGACCTTGCCTTCCCCGAGAACGATGGTACCCTTGTGTACTGTGTCTTCTTCACCTCCTGAGGCCCAGTGCACTTTTTGCAAAATTCCTTCATGCACAGCCCGGCCCAGGTCCCTAGCACTCCACCTTGTGACGCTCAACTCGCTGAGTTGTTCTCCGGCGGCGTGGGACCTTCTTTTGTCGTGCTGCATCAACCACATTTTGCACCTCCTTTGAACCCAGATCCTGTGGCTTCTGGGGGTTCTGGCTGGCATCCTGAGGGCTCTCTAAAGTGCTGATAGCCCACTATTCCTCTTCACACAGAGTTGAGGCCCCCAGGTCCCTCCTGGGTCCATCCAGCACCATTTTGATGAAAAACACACTTTTGTCGTAGCCAAGGCTTGTTGGCGCCTTCCAACACAAAATCTCATCTGAACGATTTTCATGCCGTAGGACCTCTTTTGCATCATGCAGGAACCCGCTGGCATCTTCCTAGGGTGCATTTCTGCAACCTTTGACTAACTGGGGACTCTTCTTTTGCACCCTCTTCTGGGTTGGCAGGGGCTCCTGTCCTTCCTGGAACTTCTTTCGACTTCTGGACTTGGTCCCCTTCCTTTGCAGGTCTTCAGGTCCAATAAACCAGCAGTTGTTCTTTGTAGACTTGGTTGGCTGCTGCAAAATCCCAAAAAACGAGATGTAGTGTGTCCTAAGGAAACTTGCAGTATTTTACTCCTGCTTTTCTGGGCTCTGGTGTGGGGTAATTTACTTATCTTTACTGTATTCTTACTCTCCCAGCAATTATGCACACACTACACTTGTCTAGGGGGGAATTTGTGATTCACATTCCACTTTCTTAGTATATGGTTTGTGTTGCCCCTAGACATATTTTCTCCCATTGCATTCTATAGGATTTCCTACTGTTAGCATTGTTCTATGACTATTTACTTGTCTAATTTTGGTGTCTAGTGTATATATTGTGTATAGGACTTACCTCCAGAAGGAGTATTGTCTCTAAGATATTTTTGGTACTGTGTCACCCAAACAAATACCTATATTTTTGGTAACACTGAGTATTGGCTTTACTGGTGTATAAGTACTGTGTAACTATAAGTGGTATTGAATGAGCTTTGCATTTCTCCTAGTTCAGCCTAAGCTACTCTGCTATAGCTACCTCTATCAGCCTAAGCTGCTAGAACACTACTACATTCACTAACAAGGGATAACTGGACCTGGTGGAAGGTGTAAGTACCCAAGGTACCCACTACAAACCAGGCCAGCCTCCTACAGTAACAGAACCACTTTTCATCAGGACTAATATCCTCAAATACAACCAACAAAGAAACCTCCGCTCCAGATTGGCACTTTGCCTCATAATTCCACCATCCAAGAAAAAAACATAGGTGGTACATCTTTCTCTGTTCAAACAACCAAACTTTGGAATTAATTATCCCCCAAACATAAAGATTAATGGATAATTATCCTATCTTTAGGAGACAACTCAAGAGTTTGCTTTTTCCTACATAACTACCATACTCAAACAATAATGTACAGCATATCCCTGTGTACATAAACCTTTATAATTTGATTATATGTATGTATCTAGATATGTGTATTTCTTTGTACAAATATGTATAATAATTATGGTTTTTAACATACATAGATATTCTTTAGGTCTGCTTAGCAAATAAATATATTACTTGTGGTTAAATATATATTATTCTATTCTTAACATGTGTATAGGTCACTACATAGTTTTCATATAAGTTATTCGATTAGATGCTTACGAGACTCTGTTTTATTTACCTGTGAAAATACGTAATTATTACTCCACCCCTCCATTACACCAGTCAATCTATCTAACAAACCCACATATCCGCTGCTCAAATTAACTCATAATAATACAAAAACTGTACTCATATTTCCCTATACTAATCCACCACTAATTCCTTTTGGGTTCTCCAGCAGCGTGCTACTTGCCGAAAAGCGCTTCGACGCCTCGTCAGGTGTAGTAAGCGCTATATAAATACTATTACAATACAATACAATACAATTGAAACTGGTAAATGAAGTCACTGGCCTACAGTAACAAATTTAAAAGCAGAGAGAGCATAAGCACTGAGGTTCTGGTTAGCAGAGCCTCAGTGACACAGTTGGGCACTACACAGGCATACACATTAGGCCATAAACTATGAGCACCGGGATCCTGGTTAGCAGGATCCCAGTGAGACAGCCAAACCACACTGACATATAGGTTTGTATCTATGAGCACTTGGGTCCTGGCTAGTAGGATCCCAGTGACACAGTAAAAACACACTGACAAGCACTCACAAACTGGCCAAAAGTGGGGGTAACCATGCTAGAAAGAGGCTACTTTCTAACAGTTACATGTATTGCTTTGTGGGTGATATAAAACAGCTTGAAGGTGGAACTTCTGGCGACCGGTTTCAACGTAGGGCCTTCAAGGCAAGGGAGATGTGGGATTGTGGCTTTACATGTAGGAGTGGTCTGTCTGCAGAGTTCTGAATCCATTGTAGTCTTTTCATAGTTGATCTGTGGTAAAGGCCATTGGTGTAATCCAGTTTAAACAGTACAAGAGAGATAGTAGCCTGGACCTTGTGTGGAAATCCCAGGTGGGGGAAGATGCATCACAGAGTTTTCATAGTAATGAAGCTCGATCTTGCTAATTTGTCCACTTGGGCATTCATTGATAACTCAGGGTCCTTGGTAATTCCAAGGTTTCTTACTTCCTTAGATACTTTGGGAGGTGGTGCCAGATCATCAGGTCAGGTGCAGAATGGATCATAATTTTCCCAATGGCCACATGTGAGTATTTTAGTTTTGGAAGCATTTAATTTGAGATGGCTCCATGTCATCCACTGATCAATGGCTCTGAGGCAACTGAAGATTTAGAGTTTCCAAAGACGTGGAGCTTTCCAGTTTAAGGAGTATGTGTGTGTGTAATCTGCATAGTTATGGCATGTGAGCTGAAATTCATTGATCATTGTTGGCAATGACTTTATGTAGATGTTGAAAAACATGAGTAGGTAGGTAGAAAAGAGTAAGGGAAGGATGAAGAAAGTGAGTAGGTTGTGTGTCAAAAGGGGTGTTTTTCAGAGATGGAAAGTGGGTGTGTAAAAGGAGAAGGAAGAAGTTTGAATGAGTGTACATGCTTGTGTGTCTGGTTGTGTATGTGTCTGCATCTATGTGTGAAGGAAAAGAGTGGTGGAAAGGTAAAAGTAAAAAAGATGAGTACATTGTCTGGTGGAACAGTGAAGGTTAAAAGATGGAGACTTGATATGAGTAGGTGAAAGAAAAGTGTAGGCTGGAGAATGCAAGGCTGATTGGTATTCAGAGTGAGGTGAAAAAAGGAAATTGAATAAGGCCAGAAAAAATATTTCTATGACTATAGGGTATGATCAGATCTAGATGTCTTCCTGTACATTTGAAAGTCAAAGGGCACAAGCTTCTCTGTGGAGCTGAGGCAAATTCGTATACAGTTAAAGGCTTGCTGTCAAATATTACCCTGATGTAGCAGGGCAAGGGCATTTAAAAAAAATTAAACAATCTGTATTTGGATATAAACTGTACTCCATTCATACGATACCAGTCGTTTATAGAACTTACCACAAATCTGTTTGTAAGAATAGTCCAGATGACAAAAAGTTAGACATGCAAATATAATAACTCACTGCATTGAGTTGAAAAGGTTTAGAAGAAGCAGGGATCCTAGCCCAAGGCATTTACTGGTTGATTCTTGCCCAAACAGAGGAGTGGCCACATGCAGTCACCCTCACCACAGACTTCATTAACTGTAGGGCACCCTGATGATTGGACATCCTGTGGGAGGAATGAGTATACAAAGATGTTACCTGAAATAGCATGTAGGTATGTCACATCAATCAGAAGGAGGCATGGCCAGTGGTCACAAATGAGTAATCTTGGTAGCCAATCCCAGACTATCTTTAGGGACGAGTGACAGCATTTAGACAATAAATTGGGGATAAGTGATGAAGGGCTTCATAGAGCTAGAAACAAACTGAATGCTGGGGTCCACTGTACCAAGACGTAGCACTAGATAGATGAGGAGGTTGCAGTACTCAAGCAACAAGCCAGATGAAAAAGGCAAGAGTGCCACCCATGGAAAAGAATGAACAACTTCTTGGTCAGAAGGAAAGGCAGTTCAGGGTGAAGCTCTTAGGGCTGAGTGCTGTTGTACTCATCCTAGCATTGTCTTCCACCATGAAAGCATGTTCCATAGAAACACTCATCCACAATGCTCTGTTACAGGCATCTGGGGACTTGAGCAGCAAGGAAAATCACAATGAAGACTGTTACTATTTAGGAGGTAGCATTATACACACTAAGGAGCTCCAGGGTACACCAACACAATGCAGGAAGCTGGAAGTCACTGGCAGACAAGCTCTGATTCCTTTCTGCAGTTCACTCTGGTGGCTCTCACGTGCACCTAGCTGTCTCATAAACCAATTAGCAATTAAGGAAAGACCTATAAAAGTCACAGACAGAGAAAGGCAGTGTAAAAGCAACCTCCTCAGTGTGGAACGCAACCAGCTAAGAAAGCTCCTGTTGACCAGGCTTGCTTCAGCTTTTCTTCTTTGATTGTTTAAGTAGTTAGACTTTTCACTGACCTTGTTCCAGTCTCCACCTGATTTTCATTCGTTTTCAAAGACAGTTGCCTGAATTTCTTGTCCTCCTCTTCTGTCCACCATTGTTTTGACTCATTCCCACTCATGATCCAGGAAGCTATCCATGTGATCCTCTCCTACTGATATCACTGACTCCAAGGGATCCAAGGGATTTTTTCACCATTTCTCTGATATTGCAGGTGGGTTACAGATTATCAGCAGCAGTGCAGTCTGGATCAGATAGCTCTGTGTGAAGTCTGACAGTTGGGTCCGAGGACACTGAGTTACCAATAACATACACTCACAATGTACTATTAGGACATTTTACTCATTATTGACCTTGATAGACTTCAGGTCCCTTAGTATCACTTCTATATTCTCTTCTTCCCTGAGGGAGGTTAGGGGGGTATCCTTGCTGCCAATCTCATGCACTAGCAAGCGGGGGTCTGTTAGAGGGATAGGAAGTGCTCTTTGGATCCACTCAAAGGGCACATTTGTATCCAGCTACAATAGCCAGACCTAAGGTGAGACGGAAGTAACATCACAGACATCTAGAAGTATCAAAGAGGAGGGCCATAAGGGATTAGGAGAGGATAGTACCAGGGTGGCTGAAGGAGGGAAAGGGAGGCCCCTGGGGTTAGAAGTTCAGAATGATTCAGTGGGAGGAGCAGACAAAGCAAGTAAAAGCAATCAAAAGGATCAAGGCGTCAAGGAGAGCTAATGTGGGTTGGGGCATGTAAGAGCTTTTCAAGGAGTGAAAGGGACAACTTTGAGGGTCATGGGCTGAAAGGGAATGGGGTAAGAAGTATCCTAAAGCAGTTCCAAGAGGGCAAGCATAGAAGGCAAAGGGAGAATCTCATAAGGACACCACAAAGGTGCCAGGCATATGGTGCAGCCCTTGAGAAAGCAGCACACAGTGCTGAGTGGTTAGTGGGAGTGGTCAGTGGTGAGTGGTGAGTGGAAGGCCAGACGAGGGGTCCAAGCATCTGAACCAGCACTGATTAGACTCTAACAAGACATACAAGCGTCAAGAAAGAAAAGCATCTGATTTAGTTGCGCTTGTGTATTGTTCACCCTGAAGAGTAGTGTTAGTAAGTCACAGGTAGTCATAGAAATCTTCAATTTGTGTAAGTTTTCATGACACCTTAAGATTTCACAAATCCCCCGTACGTGTAAGTCTATGAGATATCTGATTTCACAATCGTCAATCAGTCCCACAGAGAACGCAACCACTGTTTTGAGGGCTATTTTTCAGAGCTCATTCCTTCATTGTAATAATATATTTTGCTGCATACAACTCCTATCCCTTACATACTAAGGCCCATATTTAAGGAGAGTTAGCGTTGCCTTAGCATCATTTATTTGGACACTAAAGCGACGCTAACTTAACTCCATATTTATATTTTGACGCTAGTCCAGTCAAGCGTCAAATTATTGGAGTTATCGCCATTTCTAGGAAGTGCCAACCCACCTTGTGTCAATGAGATGCAAGGTAGGTGTTCTCTTCCTAAAAATGTCGCTAGCTCCCCAGCGCCATATTTAACACCCAACGCAGAAACGACGTGCAACTAGGAGGTGGGCCTAAATAATGGCGCTAAGCCCGATTCACGGCATTATTTAACGGTGGTCAGACCAGGCTTTAATGTGCTGGTAGGCCCATTTCCTTGGGGAAATACCATGGAATGGGCTCAAATATGCCCACCCCAACCCCCAGGATCATCACCACCCACACCACAGGGACACTACAGGAGGAGGGAGCCCATCCCAGGTAAGTGTATGTGTGTGGTGTGCCACTGGGGGCCCCTCACGTGGGGCCTCCTGGCTGGAACTGCATATATTAGGTTTGGTACCCTGAGGCGGGCCTTGGGGTGTAGGTAATGACACCTGTCTATAGTTAGACAGGAGTCATTTTTTGGCTGCCTGTGCGTCAAAAAATGACGCTAGGCTTACTAGCAGCAGATTTTTTTCCACTAATCAGCCTACCATCATTTTTGACCCACCAGCGCCATTTCCCCTAACGCCATCTCTCACCAGCTAGCATCTTTTTTAGAGACACTAGCCATTCCTTAGCGCCGTTGTGTGTCATTTCTTGAATATGGCGCACGGATAGGGCCTAAAGTTTAATGTCTGCAAATAGAGATGTGTGAATCTTGAAGCTTAAAATCCCAGCTCTTTACCCAACATGCACGCAAATCTAATTTAAAAAAAAGTTTACTTCTTTCACTGGGCCCACAAAACGAAAGGCAAAAAAAGTTTTAAAAACAATCACTATCTTCATTGTCTCTCGTCTTTCTCCTGCTAAAAAACTGCATTGTTTTCTACTGTACGATTTATACAGCACTTCAGAAACCCATGAAGCCATGAGGCACTTTCATTTACAAAGGGTTTATAGAGCCCCAGCGCCCTTTTTGGCAGCCATCTTTAATAGTGTTTTGTGACTGTTGCCTATGGATAGAGGCTAGGAGAAGATTGCCTACAGGGCAATCAGGCAGTGCCCAATGGGCTGGTGTGGCAGCTCAGAATGTGGGACTTTTTGCAGCATGTTATGGGCCTGTTTCATGGCTAGGTGGACCGTTTTTTACCACAAACATTGCTTGCAGCAAACATAAATCAATGCACTCTCCAGTTCCTTGCAGACTACCCGGATCGCATGTCTTTACAAGTTCAAAACTGGCCAGATTTGCACATGTGGGCCTCTTTTCTATCTACATGGTTCGCAAATGTGGAACTCTTTACTTTGGTGCACAGGCCTATTTTTTTGTCCCACTCCGACCCAGTATGGGAAAGTTTAAGTGAAAGAGAAGTTAGCAGTGTTCAACGTAGTGCCTGCCTCAACACGTACAGCGTCTCCAAACCTCAAGAGAATTGATGTTTCTCATGGAAGAAAGGATTGTACTAATGAGAAAGCCGTGGATCTCGGTTTTGTTGCAGTACATATAGGTCATTAAAGTGACAAACGGAAAGTAATCTCCAAAGTTAGTCTTTTCCTTTAAGATCATTATCACTGCACAAGATGAGTGGCTTCGGTCCTCTGTTTCTGTCCCTGCAAAAATCAATATTTGGATGGTATATTTGCCTTCTGAGTCATCCACCAATTCTGTCACAATCACATTTATATGGAAAATATTCTTCCACAGCATTAGCGTGTTACTTTTGAAAATGATTAGCCTTCAATCAGTCTGACAATTGCTGGCAAGTATTCAGCATACTTTGACTGTCACCTTTTCCTTCAGGCACAGTCAGTTTTTTAAGACTCGAACAAAATTCACCCTGTCGATTTCCAGGCGTTCAAGCCTATAAGTACAAGTTTTCACTTGATTCCACCTACACATGCGATTGCTAATTTTGCCAGCTGATGTGAATGCCCTTGTAGCAGAGTGCACCACAGAATCAGCGGTGATGCATGTGCAACACACACCACCGCATCTGCCGCTTCTGAAGAAACACAGGAGTGACTCTCAGACACTTCTGTTTCCACCAAAGACTTGGGTCAATTGTTTTCAAAACTTTATATACATTGGGGTTTCTATACGTTTGTGAATACCACTTTCTGGCTTGAAATTCTCACACTGCACACTGTTTCAGACAAGCACACATGCGCTGTAGCCTCTCTCGGCCCGGGAGCGCCCTGGCTGGGTGCTCCCAGCCAACCCAATCAGCCAATCCAGCCCGAACTGCCAGGCAGGTCCTCTCTAGAGGGGAAAGAAGCATCCTAGGACCGGTTTCAGGGTATCACCCTTCAGCAGCCAGGCTAGCTTGAATCCAAAGGGGTATAGTGAGCCCGGGACCCACTCTGGGCATACCTGGCACAGTTAGGGCGACAAAAGCAAATAAACACAAATGATGGACGGAATGCGGAACCAATCAAACATTAGCCCTAGTCACAGATATTGAGCTAATCCATCAATTCTTTTGCTCATCATGCCACCTCAGTTTGTACCCAGCCATATGCAAATCAATCTTGACCCTGTTTCACAGGGGAACAGTTCAGCCCGAACTGCCAGGCCAGGTCCTCCCTGGACCGGAAACAAGCATGTCCCATGCTCCCCATACCACTGGAGTCAAGCTAGTCTGGCTGAAACCGGTTCCAGGATACTTGTTTCCAGTCTAGGGAAGATCTGGCCTGGCAGTTCAGGCTGGACTCTTCCCTTGGGGAACAGGGTCAAGACTGATTTGTATATGGCTGGGTCCAAACTGGAATAGCATGGGTAGCAAAAAAGTTATGGATTTAGGCCCGGATCTCTGTACTGGAGGTGAATGTTTGACATTGTTCAGCATTCCGTCCATCACTTGTTCTTTTTTGCAATTGTTGCCCTAAGTGGGACGGGTATGCCCAAACGTGAGCCCCCTGCTCCCCATGCCACTGGAGTCAAGCTAGCCTGGCTCAGGAAGAGTGATACCCCAAAACTGGTCCCAGGATACTTGTTTCCAGTCTAGGGAAGACCTGGCCTGCCAGTTCGGGATGGACTGTTCCCATGGGTAACAGGGGGTTTAGGCCCAGATCTCTGTACTGGGGGTGAATGTTTGACATTGTTCAGCATTCCGTCCATCACTTGTTCTTTTTTGGAATTTGAAGTGCAGGTGACTTCAAGCATGTCCTTGAAATACAGAGGTCCCTCTTTCTTCGCAACCCTGGCTCCAGACTCTCAGCAGGGGGTAATCAGCCCTTTGTGTGGGACAAAGGACACTGCCTATTGAAGTGAAAGTGCCAGTTCCAACTCCTTCTTCCTGCTGAGGAAGAGCTATCAGAATGCAGATGAATGCTGACGTGTTCCCTCTCACACCTACCCTTCCTGTGTTTGTCACTGTCTGGAGGAATTGCACAAAGTGTAGCTGTTACTCACCCCAGATTTGTATTGGAGACAGACTGCAAGGCACACAAAGCAGTAAGAGCAGAGAAATGACCACTTTCTAAAAGTGGTATTTCTAAAATAGTAATGTCAAATTCAACTTTACCATTAAATCGGATTTATCATTAACTTTCCAAAGATATGAAAACATGATGCAGCCACTCATTTCTAATCAAGAATTACATCTTTATAGTATGTTAAGGATTTCCCAATGTTAGCTTATGAGAAGAGTAGACCTCACAGTAGTGAGAACGGATTTAGCTGTTTGTCACTACCAGGATATGTCAAACGTAAAAGTACATGGCATACCTTTTACTTATGCAGCACTCTGCCCTAGGGCTACCAAGGGCCTACCTTAGGGGTGACATATTTCTAATAAAAGGGGACTTTAAGGCTTGGCAAGTAGTTTTCAATAACAAGTCGAAGTGGCAGAACACTGTACACACAGATCCTGCAATGGCAGGCCTGAGACGGGTCTGAGAGGCTACTTGTGTGGGTGGCACAATCAGTGCTGCAGGTCCACTAGTAGGCCCAGTAGTAGCATTTAGGTTACAGGCCCTGGGCATGTAAGAGACTTACAAGTAAACTAAATATGCCAATTGTGTATGCACCAATGTTACCATGTTTAGGGGAGAAGCACATGCACTTTAGCACTAGTCAGCAGTAGTAAAGGGCTCAGAGTACTAAGGCCAAGACAAAGATACAGCAAAAAGGAGGTAAGCAGGCAAAATATTTGGGGGAAGACTACCATCAGGGGTCATTTAGAGCCATGCAGAACCAGAGCATCCAGCAAAATATCAGTGTATGCCCTATCTACCCAACTCATTTAGAGGACATTATTGGCATCTTATAGCAGAGCCTCAGCTGCCTTGCTGTTGGAAACCCTTTGTTAGAGATCCATCTATTGAAAGACTTGCAGCTGAACACCAACAGAATGTCTGCACTGTATAAGACAGACATACCAAAGCTATTTCCCTGTTCATAACCACTATCTATAAAAATACTCACTAGTGACTTGAAGGGAAAAAGCAACAATGACCTCCATGCACTGGGAGAAAATTGCCATTTTTTGTCCAGAAACCATTCCTTGCTTTGGAAATTTGTATCTGTAAAACACAAAATTGTAGACTGAGCTACCATTACACAGCGGCTCAACTAGCATTCTATTTTCTGCCAAGAGTGGTTGGAGCACTTTTCTTGAAAATGCACCACTAGCAAGACAAAGAAGTTTAAATATCCAGCCTTAGAAGGGTTTGGAAAATTATATCTTTCATTCCATCCCGTAATTAGAGGGGCTGGGCAATTTTGAAATCTGTTAAATGACCAAACCAATGTTAGGAAACCAACATAATGGGGATTGACTTTATGTAGCCTAGAATCTGCCACTTCCAATACAAGTCCTGTTGATCTGTACATACATTTTCTAATCCTCTTCTGCAAAAGTGAAACTTTGTCCAAATTCTGTGATAATGAACAAAGCAGTAGAGAGGCTCACTTGAGGGACTCCAGATGGATTGGACCTGGTATAAAATGTATATTTTAAAAGTTGTTCAGACGGTCCCAGGGAGGGTTATGGAGGATCTGAACCCTGAGCTATCACATTGTGCAATCCAATAACAATGTGGGAAGTGATATTATGCATTTTCCAAATAAAAACACAAAAATCACCATCTGGGCGTTTATAGGCGCTTGTGCATACTTATGGAGCCAGACTAGTCCGGATTCATACTGGGATGCAATTTCTCTGACAACACCAAAAGGATATGCCACTTACCAACAAAGTAGGCTGAAAAAGAACGGGTGGCCCTGCTGGCTGTAGAAGCTAAAAAGGCATTTAACAGGGTACATTTGCTAGAACTAGCTTGTATAGGAGTGGGCACTAAGTTTATCACATGGATCTTCTGCAGATATCAACCGCCTTGCTCAGATTAGAGTTTACAGGCCCTGACCCCATCGGTATGTAGATGGAGGGGAGCTAGACAAGGCTATCCGCTATTATCCTTCCCTTTTGCAATCTATATGGAGCCCCTTGCTATTGCTATTCAGCATAACATCGTGATAAAGAGAGCGGCATTCAGTGGTATGGAACACAAACTGTGTATGTACACTGATGACGTATTTCGGACTCTCTGTGACACCAAACAGTCGCTACCTGCAGGGCTGATTGAAATCAAACAATTAGGAGCTTCAAAACCAACAACCATAAATCACAGATGATGGGTCTGTCCTTTTCTTCATAGGTAAGAGCACGTGTACAATCCCAGCTCCCTCTACAGTGGGCAACAGAAATCCTCATGTATCTCAGGCTGGTAATAATCTAATGCTGCCAAAACAGCTAAGCACCACTATGTTTCTTTGATACAACTAAAAACATGGCCGAGGCTTTGCACTAGTTGGGGCACATAATAGTGGAAAAGATGACAGCCTTTTAACAATTTATTTCCTAGCTCATAAGATTCCCTGACCAGCCCCCACCTCCCCGTGCCCCCACCCTCCAATGCAGGGACAGAGGGACTCATCCAACAACTGTTTGCCGACCTTAACTGGACAGGAAAGAGGCCAAGAATAGCGACAAACATATGTACCAACGAATAAAAAGCAAGTTACTGGGCGGCCCAAACATCACCTTCTATTATCATGCAGCACAGCTCAGCTATGTGATGGAGTGGCACAGACATATTTGTGAGAAGTTATGGGGTTTTATGGACCAATTGGTCACTGGTGCCCACATATGGAATGTGGGATACCTTCCTTGAAAACATTGACTGTGGGGTCAGAAGCATGGACAATCACACAGGCCACTCTCACAGCGTGGGATCAGGGTGTTCTTCAGTGGGGCCTGACCACTATCCCTTCACACATGAAGCTGATTTTCGGGCCCAAAGTGTATGACTTTAGTGAGTAGCGAAAAACAGGTTGTGAGAGAACTGAATACCGGTATGATTGGGAGGGAATTCAATCTTTTGAACAGGCTAAGTCAAACTAGGGGTTGTCAGAGGGTGAACGATTTCGCTATCAACAGGTGAGACACTGGGTTACACATCCCATAATTAAACCTGCAGCCACCCGATGCTACATAACCTTGAGAAATGGCTTATTACTGAATCAGAGGACAAGCATATACTTACAGAGAAATACAAACAGATCCCCCATGGGCAGTCACATGGGTAAACAGTGGGTCAATAGAGATGGGAAAAAGAATTAGGTAAGAACACTAAACTAATGAGTGGAATGCAGTGTTTCAAAGAGCTAAGGTCTCAGCAGCCAGCGCAGCAGTCCAAGAAACACTGATAAAAATTGCTTCTTATTGGTACATCAGCCTCGAAAAACTGCAAGCATGGAACCCTTCGAAATCTAAAGACTGCTGGCGTAGATGTGGGGGTAAAGGATCTTTGCTGCACCTGTCGCACCTACACCTGCACTGCCTGAGCTTACCAGATATTGGGAGATGGTTTTAGCAGACACTGATGAAATGTTTAAGTGCAAAATGTTGAGGCTTCCAGCCTATATCATTCCAGGGGTTACTGACAAGCTCTCTTATAAACTACAATCCCCTACAGGGAAATGAATCACTCTGCTATTATGTGCGGCGAAACAATTGATTCTGGCTGTTTGGGTACTGATAGAATGCCAGGTCACATTCAGTGGACACATAAGATTTGGGAGCTCATAAATATGGAAAAAATCCCCATGACTCAGGAACAAAAAGGGACAGAATTTGAAAAACCATAGGAACCATCTGCTGAGTTTAATGTGTTGACCTGTCCCAGGTACCTTAAAGTTCTTTGGCTGACAGGAGGCACAGCCCAACAAATGGACCTACGGACAAGGAAAGATGACAGATGGTTCTCTTCATCGTAACAAGCAAATTAATGGCCTAGCTGTCTACAACTTTCCCTGTTCTTTTTTGTCTCATTTTACCTCATCATTCATCAGGATGTAGGCAGGGCTGTGTTGTGTTTAACATTCAATCATTAAACAAAATCAATTCTAAAATATTATTCAGAAAATCCCAAATGCATTTGGGCAAAAGTGTGCCACTCATAACGGAAATCTGTCTGTATAGTAAAATTAAGGAGTCTCTCTAACTTATTTGATATTCTTTCCATGCAGATCCTGAAGTAATGAGTATCTATGTATAACAAAATCAGAAATACATTTCTTCAGAAATGTATTGCAAATTAGTTGTAATTGGTTGTGGGTTTGCAATAATTCCTATTCAGAGCTTTTCATTCTAATGGACCAAGTACATTCCCCTTCTTATTGTGCCTAAATATAATCCCCTATAATTAAATATAATACTTATTTTAAGTTGATACTTCAATGTCCTAGAATAATGATGACTAATTGGTCAAATTCAGACTACACATAAAAGACCTGACTTTTGTAACATAATATTAGCAGATACTTGTACATCATGTGTTTGTAATCTATAAGTATTTGAATAGTTTTGTCATTGCTCTTTTTGCAGACACTTTTCAATTTCCATATAATTGATGATTTAAGCCTTTCCAATAATGTCCAGCAGCAATTAATTCAGAAGAAAGAAGAATACTAGGAATAAAACATGGATCAAACCATTAGAAATAAGATCATCAAGAATATTACATTTCCCCTAATCCTTCTGGGTACCACAAGCCTTTTTCCCATTATCACCAAGTATCTCGAAGCACCCAACTCAAATTCTCCTTCGGCTTCCAGAAAATGCTTAAGCCAAGAACTACGTCACCTTCTCTCTTCCACCCAGATTTAATACACTTTAATACTTCTTGCAATATTCCATCCTTACTTGTGGCCGTTTCTCATTCCTGCAGTTACTACTCCTCCATCTAACTCCAATGCATCCTTTAGGTTTGCTACAGCACACTCTGCCAAATCACACTCACCGATTTCATATGCAAGTACTTTCCATTTCAACAGAATTTTTGATAAATCGTCTCCTTGGACATTCCTCCAACCAGATACATACTCAGCCCATTATCAAAATTCTTGTAGCCTAGACCTCAAGGAACTGTTGCCTGCTCCTCCGAGTTGCAATACTTTGAAGAGTAGTTTATAATCTGCATCTAACTTAAAACTGAATCCCTGCAAGTATATCTGAAAATATGTGCACCTCTTGCTGTTGCTAAGGCCTTCCACTGTAAATGAACATCTGTGTGCCACTTGATTCAAAGACCTCAAAGTATAGGACATCAGTCTTTCTTTACCTCTGTCTCTACAGTCGTGATATGAGTGGGACTCTTCAGTTTCCCTCTCATGATAATCCTGTAGTTGAATATCCACACGTAGGTTCCGCTCCATAAACGCTGATTACTGGATGACAGGTGGCAGCTCAACAAGTTAATATTTTCCACCAAGAGCTCCCTGTGCAGGAGCAACTGACAACACTCCCTTCGAACACAGTGACTTCAGACCACACATAAGTACTGTTCTGTTCTGTTCTGTTATGTTATGTTATGTTATGTAATGTTATGTTATGTATATTATGTTAAGTCATGTCATGTTATGTTGTTATGTATGTTTTGTATGTTATGTTATGTATATTATGTTAAGTCATGTTATGTTTTATGTTATGTTATGTTATGTTCAATTATGTTACTGTAATTGTATTTATATAGTGCGTGCTACCTCTGACAAGGCATCAAAGTGCTTTTGGTGAATAGCACACTACTCCAGAACCCAAAAACGATTAGTGGTGGATTAGTATAGTGAGATATGAGTTAATTTGAGCAGTTGAAATGCAATTCTGTTAGTTGGACTGAATAGAATAATGAAGGGATAGAGGAGGGAAGACTCTAGAAAGTGTTATTGGGAGGTCATAGTAGTAAGATGAGGTTTGGGATGAGTAAAAGGAGAGATGGAGGAGGAAAGAGTCTCTAGGAAGGCGTTAGGGAGATCATATCAGCAAAAAAAGGTTTGGGATGAGTCAAAGGACAGCTACATGACGGAAGAATTTCGAAAGGGTTGTTTCGGAGATCATAGTAGTAAAAATGAGGTTTGGGGTGAGCCAAGGAGGGATAGAGGAGGGAAGAGTCTAGAAAGGGTTATTTTGGAGATCACAGTAGTAGAATGAGGTTTGGTATAAGTCAGAGAGTGGAGGCAGAGGATATATTGAGAGAGGTATAGAATGAGACAGTAGTGCATTGGAGTGAGTCAAAGGTTTTTTTTGTCTTCTACAGCAGGAGTAAAGTAATAAATATATAGATACATAACTATATAGAAAGGGTATACATGTATAAGAAAGATAATATATAGAGATATAAAGTTTTATTGTATAAACTCAGACTTTCAATAATTGCTATACTTAAAGCTATTTTTTGTGTAGATTTTTATAACTATTTCTTTAATTTTCATTTTATATTTTCCTTGTAATTTCAATAGTGAAGGGCTTGTAGATAAAATAGTTATGATAATGTTTGCATATTGTGATAGAAAAATGAAACAAAGACCCATGAGCATATATTCAAACAACTTATATGAACAGTATGCAATGATCTATATGCTTGTGAAGAATAAAATGAAATGTATCTAACAATAAGTGATATATATATATATAATTGTATATATATATATATATATATATATATATATATATATATATATACATTTGTTAAACAGAGCTAAAGAATGTCTATGTATTTTAAAAACCATTTTTATACATATTTGTACAAAGAAATACGCATATCTAAATAGATACATATAATCAAATATTATGTGATGTTTATTTGTAAAGCACACTATCACCTATGAGTGTATCCATATGAACAGTCTAGATTTTAAGCAGGGGTTGGATGCAGCCACCATCCACAATGAACTGGTCTACATGGCCTAAAAGGTGGCATCACAGTTCTCAGAAGTAAACACCTTCTACATCTCGAGATATCAACATTTAGGCCTTGACTACAAATTTAGGTGCTATTTTGTGCACCTGATAAATAACTAAACCAAGGGTACGTTGTTTATCGGGTGCAATAAGTAACACCATTATGAGTTGGTGGAGAATAAGATGCAGATTTTGTTTCTTAACCACCAAAATGCATATGCTACCGTAAGTACCGTATGCTTTTTCCTTGTCAAATTTCAGCAAGTTTGATAATTATCAGATGCATTTAGTAAACCTACTGACTTCTAATTCTGAGTTGTGCTTAAAACTTAATATTTGCAGTCTTTCTATGAATCACAGTATAAATTCCTTATCATTTGTGTAACAAATGTGTGCAACAGATTGTCAAGCACTCAGTCGCCCTAGTTTTTGGTCTTGTCCAAGCTACAGAAAACGACAAATAAATAAATAAATGCAATCTTTCTTGTGTGATGCCTAGACAAAAGGCCAACTTCAAACCTAATCCACTTTCCAATAGGTATGGCGCTGCACTAAATGAAAGGCAAAATTACCTTACCAGCAAACTTTTTACGAGTTCCAGTCTGACTGAACTTTTTAAGTTGAGTGTGTCCAGTTATGACGCACTTCGGGAAGACAGCGTGTTGATCGATCTGTCCAGGCATATGGCCTGTCTGTTTATTTTGTTGTATTTGCTGGTCAGCCCATCAGCTTGTTCCGTCCGCCTAACAATGCTGCATTGTCCTAAGTTCCGTCCTTTACATTTTAAGGCTGAATTACTTTCTGATTGACAATACATTAATTGTTATGTGATAGCAAGACCACCGGTAGCGCTTCTTTGTCCCCCGTTACCAAGCAAGGCGCCATTGTTACGGCCTCCGACTATGTCCCATGATGTAAATAGTCCAGTTTGCCGAGCCCGTGACCCCGTTTGCAGCATGTAATTGCAGGGATGCCCAGGCGTGGAAAAAAACGGGTCCCTTTGTGCTTCACTAGATTGTCTTTGAAAGTGTGCTAAAACTGCCAAAATGAGGTTGTGGGAAAATAGCATTCTTGCAACACCTGCTCATTGTAAGTGACCTTTACGCAATGTATTTTTTTTCAGTGTGGACAGAGTTCCGTGGAATGACCTTCTTATCACTGAGGTCCAAACTTAATTGACTTGTCAAAGCGCACATACTTTAAAAACAACTCTTACTCACTGTTAACCGAACATACTGAAAGCAAAGCACAACTGATACAGTCGAATTAACAAATATTAAAAATGTAATTTAACAGTAACACGTGCACAATTTGGTTCACCTTTTTATTGCGTGGTCCTTTCTGGGTACTACAAAATTCAAGTGCCAGAATGTGCCTGCCCTTTCACATTTTTCTTATACAGTAAATCAATGACGGGGGGTGTAGCACGACGATTCCCTAAGAAAACCGCTGGTTTCAGAGAATTCTTTGCTCTTCAGACCAAGGTATGTGCGCGCGCAACCGCACGCACGCACGCACACATGTAGGGAGAGAGCGAGAGAGACATATTCAGAGAAAAAAACAAAGGTTAAACCTTTATAGTTAAAAAAAACTGTGCTTATTCTTTATATAAAAAAAGCAAAATGGAAATGCACAAACATTACAAATTCTAAAGTTATAGTTATACTTTCAATTTATACATTACGCACCACCTTTAAATTAATATAATCTTATTTAATCTTTAACTGCAAAACCAAACTTAAACTACACTAAAGTTAAACACTGTAAACTTCTACTTTAAGTTATAATTTATGCAATACTTTTAAATTATTGCAACTCACGCACCTCAGAACACATTGTATTCAACTCGATTGCCACACTACATTAACACTCATTCCTAATGGAACTAATTTGAACGAAAGTGTGATATTAAATATGGTAAGTGAGCTGTCATTTTAACAGTACCAATGTCCACTAAGAGCTGTTGCGAGGGCAGACAGCCAGTATGCAGAGCAAAAGATTACCCCACAAGAGAGTCTTAAAATACAGTCTTAAAATACTCAACAGCCAAAGTGAAGGTTAGGGTCTTCTTCTCTTTCACGTAATAGTACCATTCTGACTGTTGCAGTAAGCCCATACACACATGGCAGCAGTAGCCTCACATTAGAGCTCAGAGGGAGTATGGAAAGAGCTATGTAAATACCACTACACTACAACATTATACGTGCCAGGGTCAGATTATTAGCTAAAGAGCTCATTCTTCCAATAATCTGAGTTTGCAACCTAAAAACCATATTGCCTGTGATCAATTCAACAGAACTTCACTCTCTACTCAGTGGCGTAACAAATCTTACACCCCTGCAAGTACAAGGAAGAGCTCCCCTGTACTCACTCAGGGTACTGAGCAGAGGGGGCCCTCTGGAGCTCATACCCCCTCTGCGCCACGGGGGCTGCGGGGGCCTTTGTTGTGCCACTGTCCCTACTGGGATAAGTCCTTGCTTGCTTCTCTTTTAACAGAAAAGGGAAGTTTATAATCTTGAACGATACCTACAATGCCCAAAAGAAGAAAACTGACTCCTGTCATCTCTTGGTCTTGGTTCAGGCATAATATCTTCCTTTGATTTGATATGGCCTAAATACAGATAACTCAGGAAAGCACAGGTACCCTGATGCAGTGGTACACATCAAGTTTTGGGGATGATCCTCTCCATGATCACAGGCTGGTGGAGACATATCACAGCATCCCCATAAAGCAAAATGTCATCTTTTTAAACCATTACATCTCACACACTCCTAAGCTGTTTATGAATATTACTGAACACTCAGTCACTTAAAAAAACAAAGGTTACAGGGATGTTATCGTTAGGCTCACATTTTAAATGTACGAAACCATAGAAATTAACCAGTTATAGTTTGAGTTATCTCAAGGAACTATAGTTCATGCCCCAAGGTGACCATAACTCGCACCACTGCCATGCACTGCTAATTACCCCACAAATTACAGCACACATGACATATTTGATCCCATCATTGATCATATCAATGTAATATTTACTGTAAAATGTTTGATGAAAAAACTGCAGACGGGGTTGAGAGTTATAGTTTAGGCATGTGAGGTAAAGGCTTATGCGTGGTAAACGTTTTTGTTGTAAATGCAAGTGTGATCATGAAGCATGCACCGTTTTGACCGTGTTGTAAAGGCATGTGTGGTAATTGCATGCATGTTTCTGTCATACAACCATTTAGCACATGTGCCAGCTTACTTCATAAGAAAGAGCAACATTGAATTTTCAACTTTTAGACATGTCTACGGATTAAACAATGAGCTGGAGTTGCATGAAATATGACATTACTGCAGAAAGATAATAATGGTGGTGAGTCATTTTTCTAATTGGACTGTAAACACCAGCTCATCAAGATTGTCCCATTGGCAAAAAATGTATAAAAATTCATATGATGAACCACAGTACACAGTAGGTGACTGAAATAACCACAAGCATTGATCTACTGCCGGAATGGAGAATTTGAATTCAGTTAACATACCAGTACTTCAAAATCGACCAGGGTGAGCATTTACCTTACAATGCCTCCCACCCTTCTAGTAAAATGGAGGTTTTGTAATGAGTCTTTTTGACAGACAGATCTTTCGAGGTGCCTCAAAGGGATGCATTTAGGCTGCTCTATGCCTATGAGTTATACGAACAACCAACAATAACACTTTAAAAAAACACCTGATTTCTTCTCTGCACCTCGCAGTAGGGGCTGATGACATCAATTGCTAACCTAATAGGGTATGTCATCTGCGTGTTTCGGGTCTTAAGGTTCACCTTCAAAAACCTACCAACACTCTCAGCATGCCATTGGCTTGGATCATGTGCATGCCAATATACAAGCGAAGATTAGACTCTACTTCAGGGATCAAGATCCACGCACAAAGCAAATTTGGTGCAAAAGCAGCAGTGATCTAGACCAAAAGTACTAAGAAGCAGATTACACAATTCTAGTTGAAAGAAAAAAGAAACACCTTAAAGAAATGGGTTACTCATCAACTTTTCTATTTCATTTTTACTTCATACTCAGTCACAATAATTGAAACTCAGTTCAATAAAAAGAAAACGTGAAACTAATAACTGGGTGAGTGATAACAATGTATTCATTACTCAGCATGACTCAGTCACTCCGCATGTGTTTTTTTCCCCAAAGCACGTTTTCTCTAAGATGCTTTCTCCACCACTAATGATGAACCAATACAGTGAGCAAAAAGAAGTTATGAGTATGCAGAGGGGATGGCAGTACATATTCCAAATGGGCATGACCAATTTAATATGTTCCATCATAATTTTCTCTCTCTCTTTCTAAATAAATAACCTGAGTCTAAATATTACATAAAGGGCTGATGGGTGTTTCTGATGTCATCAGCCTATTTTCTCTGTTTACAAACAAGCGACTGAAGAACCAGACCCGACACAGGATACACAACCACAAAGGCACATCTGTATCCTTTTCTGCGAACTGCCTTACACAATTGGTGGGCTGGTTCACCTGGAACCACATCCTGAAGAATGTCTGTGACCCACTGAGTGCACGTTAACGAGAAAGAACCCTGCAATTAAATGAAAGGCTCATAAAAGCCTTCGTCTTAACATTGTGATGTGGTGGCAACATTAAAACAATCCTTTTTCCCAACCCCCTGTGCAATTGTAAATGGCTAATTGGTGACCCCAGGGAACAAAGAACTGTGGGCCATATTTACGAACACATTTTCCCATTGACACAGAATGGGAAAAACCCTTTGCTACATCTGGCCCTGTTTCACTTAAAAATGAGATGTTGCTCTTTAATCATATGTCCTTAACTTCAGGATTTTTAGGTGATGGGATGCTCTGGGAAGAATGATTTTATAGTTGCACAGCACACTTTGTGAGAACGTGTTGATGTGTCCTCCCCTCAGAGAACATGTGTGTGAGAGCTTGGATTATTAATTTGGGTGAAGGTTCCCACATCTAATGTCTTTCTAGGCCAAAACACCGTTTCTGTGAGAAAACCTGGGCTTGACCCCCAACTGACAAATGATAGACTGTATGCACTGTGTTCTTATTAATTAAGTTTAGTTAATTAAGTTTCAGATGTTGCAGTGATCTTATCAATGATGTCACAGAACAAGTTATAAGTGATGGAGTATGGGAGCTATTTAGCACTGCATGGTGAGGACGCAAGATATGGTTACCTTAGGGCTCCAGTTACTTCAGATAACCATAGCTGGTAAATTCAAGTGGTTCTGTTAATTTAAAACAGTATGTTTTAACTGACATTTTCATCTAACTGTAACGTCCCTTTAACCTTTGTTTTTTCAGTGAATTTCTAAAGTTTCTTTAATGTAAAATAACATATTACCACAATTCCTAACTATGTTACTAACTATACTGTCACTTTACCATTTTTTTAGTGAATTTCTGGAGTTTTTTAAACATACATCGATTGCCATGTGCGGCATGGGATTGGGCGCCTTCTGCCATGCACAGTGAGGGGTTGGCTGCATGACCCAACCTGCCCACATGTGCCCAACGCCCCTCCCCCCAGCCTTTGACTGTGAGTGGCATGGGACTGACCACAGGGCCTGGCCTGCGGCAAGGCCCTGCACTGAATCTCCTGCTGCCATGCAATGCTGACTATGTCATTTAACATAAAGAGTGTCATTTAAAAAAACTGCAGGCCTTTTGTCAAAGTGTAAAGATACAAAAACAGTGTGTCTAGTGGCTAGGCCCTGTGGCCTACCCCCCCAAAGGCAGTCAACCCACGCTGCAAATGGCCCTGGGGATCCCATCTTCTGGGCCTTATTTTCCAAAAGGGGAGTGGGTCCATGTGGCTCCTCCTCAAGCCTAATATGTCCCTGGGCACTTCATTCCAGAGCCACATATATTTTGCAAGGGGAGGGTCCTTGTGGCTCTCCCCCCCCCCCACCAGATACTCATTAGGCTCTGGAGACTCCATCCCCAGGACGTTATTTATTTTAAAGGGAGGGAAGGCATGTGGCCATACCTTTTTTTGAATACAGTGGAGGGGGGCCACGTGTCCCTGTCACCAAGCCTTTTTAGGCCCTGGGGATCCCATCACCCAGGACTGTGTTTTTTAATTGAGGGGGGGAGGGCTGCGTGTCTCCCTTCCCCAAGCCTTGTTAGGCTTTTGGGGCCCCATGTCCCAGGGCTGTTTTTTCAATTAAAGGGGAAGAGGGCCATGTGGCCTCCCTCCCGTGCCTATTTATGCCATGGGGACCCCATCCCCCAGGGCCACTCCTTATATTAAAGGAGAGGGGGCCATGCAGACCTCCTCCTCAAGCCGTTTTTGGCCCTGGGGACCCCATCCCCCAAGGCCTGCATTTCTTAAGGGAGGGTGCTCTAGTGCCCACCCTGTGAACCCTCCATATACTTGTTGGGGGCCACGGGGAAGCACCAAGGCTTCATGGCCCAGCCAGCTCCCTGCATGCAGCGAGAGCTGCCATTGCTCCCACCCAGAGGCAGCAGCTACTAATGCTGTTCCCTCCAGGAGGGGGCAATATTTAGATCCGTTTCACTGCCCACATCAGGGAATATTATCCAGCGGCAGTCGCCACTCGGTAGTTGTAGTAAGGATCGCGTTTCCACAAAACCTTCCACAAAAGTGCTACTTTTAGACTAGTTTACACATGGAAAGTTTAGGGGTGAGTCGTTAAGGGGGGAACAAGAAAAAGGAGGGTCCCAAAATACATTTTCCCTATTCATTTTTCCTTAAGAACTTTAGACACCACTACAGCCCAAACCACTGAACAGATCTACACCTATTTCAGCAGAATGCTAGATCTTGGTCCAGAAAGAGTGTTATTTGTGTTTTGGTATAAATCTGTTCATTAGTTTTGATGAAACTAAGGTTAAAGAATTGTGTATTTTTCATGGCATGGAGAAGTAGTGGAGCGAACAGATCTCAAAATGAGATCTGACTGGCTGCTACCACCTCAACCAGTAAGTGGTGGCAGCCATCTCAGGACTCAGGACTCTGGACTCGGTTCTGAGGCCTAAACAAAATGAAAAACAAAGACATAAAGGGACAGGGGAGAGATACCCTGACACCCTAGGCCTGGTGGTGGGGTTCTATAGGGACCCTGTCTAAGGCCAAAAACATTTTTTGGCACAAATTCATGGAGGATCCTGAATCTATGGCTCACTTAAAAACGAAGCACAGTCTCCTGTGCTTTTTTAGTCCCACACTGGAGTGAGCCTGGGTCTGGGTGGACTATGCTTTTTTTATTGCAGAAAGAGTGTGCGTGGCCCCCTACTACAGGCTGTTTTTTACCAAGGGGACCCCATCCCCCCGGGTCTGATGTATTTTTGAGGAGGCAGGGTCCCTCTCCTCAAGCCTCTAAAAGCCAGCCACGAGGACCCCCTTGTTCGGGGCCACTAAACATTCTAAAGGGAAGAGGGCTGAGCAGCTCCCCTCCTGGAGACATAAATGGCCCCGGCGACCCCATCTCTACCAGGCCCGGCTCACTAGCTATATCCCGGGGAGTCCATGACCAGGACATAGGGGTTTCCCTGCCTGTACTGGCAGGGAAGGCTGTGCTTGCCCTAGCTTGGCAGGAGCACTTTTTAATCTCAAGCCAACCGAGAGAAAACACAAAGGCGGTCATTCTGACCGCGGCGGTCGGCGGTCGCCGCACGCCAAGCGGTTCCTGGCGAAAGACCGCGGCGGCTATTCCGGCTTTCCCGCTGGGCCGGCGGGCGACCGCCAGAAGACCGCCGGCCGGCCCAGCGGGAAAGCCCCTTCAACAATGAAGCCGGCTCCGAATGGAGCCGCCGGAGTTGCAGGGGTGCGACGGGTGCAGTGGCACCCGTCGCGATTTTCACTGTCTGCAAAGCAGACAGTGAAAATCTTTGTGAAGCCCTGTTAGGGGGCCCCTGCACTGCCCATGCCAGTGGCATGGGCAGTGCATGGGCCCCCAGGGGCCCCACAGCACCCGTTCCTGCCATCCTGGTTCTGGCGGTGGACACCGCCAGAAACAGGCTGGCGGGAAGGGGGTCGGAATCCCCATGGCGGTGCTGCAAGCAGCGCCACCATGGCGGATTCCCTGGGCCAGCGGGAAACCGGCGGGAAACCGCCGGCTCCCCTTTTCTGACCGCGGCTTTACCGCCGCGGTCAGAATCGCCCAGGAAGCACCGCCAGCCTGTTGGCGGTGCTTCCGCTGCCCTCTGCCCTGGCGGTCATGGACCGCCAGGGTCGGAATGACCCCCAAAGTCTGCTCCCAGCCGTTGAGAACTTTAAAAATGCTCCCGTCAGCTGTGAGCAAACTTTTGATCTGTCTCCCTACGGCAAAGTATTACCCCCTCCCCCCAACAATTGAGCAGTATATGTAGCTGCTCTCTGTGGGCAGGAGGGAGCCTTCTGGGGCCTATTCGAAACTGAGTTGTTCGCCCTGGCCATACCCTTGTTTCATGGCATGTGCCCTATTTTACATTTACACGTAACCTTTATTCAAATGTTAGCAAAGCTGCTTTTAGCTGTTGTTTTTATATTTTATCAGCTGCTTCTCCTAGGAAGGCAGAGTTTACACTGCCCGTCTAATTAGCCTTGTACTGCACATAATCTGTATTCTGTGCCCAAGGCTAGGACACACAGAACATGATATTCTAACACATATTTGCCAGCCTAGGAGTCAGTGTCTATCTCCAAGACACAGTATCACATCAGAGCTGCTGCCCAAATAAGGTATGGGTCATTATGTAAATCACACTTAGACCCAAAGGAGGTAGAGGGCATTCCTGTCATGACCACTGTGGGACGCTTTCCTTTTGACTGACAGATTCAGTGACACTGGAGCTGATTTCTCAGACTCTGGAGAAGATTGCCAACTGTATCACAAGCAGAACCTTGCTATTTCATGCAGGTATGGGATTGGGTTGCATCCTTTAGGTTGGCCATGCAGAGGATTACAACCACTATGCTCTAAGATTTAGAGATGGGGTTTTGGTAGGAGCCTCTAGTCTCTCTAGAACACGCAAAATGTTGGGGCTGTTTGTCTTCTTCACTCTTGCTGTCATGTTGGTTATTGTGCTCTGTTTTATCTGCCCAATTATCGCAGCACAAGCTTTTTATACTCAAATATGACTGCTTCAATAAATTTATTGAAATCCATTTCACTTTCTGTGTTTCACCTTAGCGCATGTGAGTAACTGAGTAAAAGGTGTATGATCTGTTTCCACAACTTCCCTGAAGAGTCAGAGTGTCATGTTTAGGATGCTGTAATCACTTTTCTCCCCCAACAGGTTTGGTGGGGGAAGGGTGAGGGACTGCAAGCTAGGCAGGAGCTAGGTTGCCAACTGCCAAGCGGTGTGGGGTGGACTCTGTATCTCACACTCAATAGTGCTGTCATCCTAAACGTGCAGTCCTATTACCAAAATGGGAGCCGCATAACATGGCGCCTCCAATGTATCAAGGTCAGGCACTTATTTAACAGATCACCTGAGTAGCTCCCTTTTGCATGCCAAAGGTGCCATATACACCTTTTTATACAGATACGTCCGTAGTGTTATAGGAAAATCCTCATCATCTATATCAGGACCACCTATACTAGTCTGCAGCTTGTTCAAGCGTGAACTTTAAAAGGATACCGCTCTTGGTGTTTCTATCTCTAAATTCTGTTTTAATAATGGCACAACCAGTAGTTATTCTGGCAAGTTGTAGGCAATCTGTCAAGCAACATCTGATTGCTAATGGGCTTCCAAATTGGGGGTATAATGTTACGTTTGTGGTACAATGCATACAGAACTGAAACATTCTATTCATAGGTCACTTTGCCTGCTGTTGATGCCATTTCAAATACTTTCATACGTACACAGTAGCAAACTCTCCAGCACAATATAAAGCATACAAATTATTTTAAAATACCACTGACATATTAAGAACATCAAAATTGGTTTCAAGGTGCCCTCCCATATGTAGATGCACATGTTAGATTAGGTACCCTCAGTAATGAAGGACCAACACGGCCAGTACTGGCGACATATGCACCTTTACATCCTAAGCATCAGGTTTACATCCTT
Organism: Pleurodeles waltl; assembly: GCF_031143425.1. Classification (NCBI taxonomy): domain Eukaryota; kingdom Metazoa; phylum Chordata; class Amphibia; order Caudata; family Salamandridae; genus Pleurodeles; species Pleurodeles waltl. The sequence goes on along the minus strand of NC_090436.1, from coordinate 792,794,073 downwards.
TATATAATAATTTAGCCTAAACAGATGTTTATTACAGTTCGTAATGCGAACATTGAATACTGCCCCGGCTAAGGCTGCACCAGCTGCTCAGCACAAATTGGCTACACCGGGGATAAATCCAGTAATCATTAATTCCATTGTGGGTAAAGTCCCAGCCAAATGTGAAGAAATTCTGATCGGGTTACACAAAAACAAATCAGTTGGAAGCAGTGTTTCCCCATTTGAGACCCCAAGATAAACATAGAATTCTCACAATTTGCTTGTCATCTGGGATGGTACCCTGTGATGATGATTGTGCCACATGGGGCACAGTTTTTGCTGCAGCTTTTACCATAACGGTTGGCACAACATCTCTGTCAAATCTTTCAGAGGTGTTGAAACAAATTCAAAATGAGCACAGGGCTGACCCTGCCCTGGATTTGGGGGATTAAATTATTTTGCAAATATGCCACAGTCACCTCAATTATTTTAGATAATATTAAAGGGGAAGCAACAGCATTGGCAGTACGCCAATGGCTCACACAAATTCCACAGATAGACCATGAACATGAGCTACCAAAAATGATTTCCAAGACTTAGACTAGTATAGGTAAGGATAATTTGGGGGCCAGACCAGATAAACCATGATTAAAGGGGAACTCTGAAGATAATCGTATCAAGAAAGCAGATTATTCTAAAAAATGCTGGGACAAGCCAAAATTTGATAAAGATAAAATAAAACAACAGAGAGAATGTCTGCATTTGGAGAACTCGGAGAAAAGATATAATCTAAGAAATCACAACAATTTGAAACCACTTGACAGGTATCAGTATAATGATACACTCCCTTCTCATTCCTTTCAGGACTCATCCGACAAAGAGACAGAGAGAGGTGGGTGGTCAGAACGTAGAAGACTATGTGAAACCGAAAAAGGACTCACAGCATTCATCAGATGTCACTATAAAAAAGGAATAGAATCTTCCACAATAAAAACCCCAGTTTAAAAGGAATAAGAATGTGGGGATTTTGGCTAAGTATGCCACACATTATTGAGGACATTACTGAAGAACAGTTTGTGAGCAGTTACTCTGCAAGACAACGCAGCTGAGCTCACGATAGTTCTCCAGAATCTTAAAGAGTTTTTGGATGTGAGAGCAACTAACAACTACACTGAAGTTGAAACCCCAGACAGGCAGGTTGCCCCCCCTGTCACGACTCACGTGCTGCTTGCGCCTGGAATTTGCAGATCTGGTGGCGTGAATCTTCAATGTTCGGCTTTGGCCCAAAAAGGGGCGACTCTTTCTGGTAGCCACGGTGCTGTAGGCAATGGAGACACCAAGAACAGACCGTGCCCTTCAGAAAGTAGCGCCAGAGGGAAAAAAACCCTTAAAAAGGGGAAAAAACCTCCAAACAGGAATACTCCTGGAGAAAAACAAGAACAAACAAACAGGAATCCAAAAGGAGCAAAAATCAGAAAACACAGAATGCTGAATCCAAAACCAAAAGGCAAGGAAATCAGGAGCGAAGACACTAACTGAGCAGAAAGTGTTGCAGCGCAAAGAAAGAGGAAAAACACAGCCCTTATATACCAAAAAACAGGAAGTAACCCACAGGAAGTAAAAGGACACCATCTTAGATAGGGAAACAATACATAGAACAGAATAGTAGAGGAACCATAGAGAATAGGGAACAAGGAATGCTGGGAAAGCACAGGAATCTGGGAAGGAGGAAAAAACATAAAGAAAGGCACACAACAGACTGCAAAAAAGAAGAAAGGACAAAGAAACGAAGAAAAACAGGTAAGAGGGTTCAGAGACCCCTGGGACAGTGAAAGGCAGAAGGAAGAACGAGGCCCCAAGCAAATCTGGGGCCTCGAAACGCGCAGGAGAGGCTGGGGGCGCGCCGCGTCTTAATAACGCGGTGCGCGGCCCGAGCCGAACGCCCGGCAGAAGTCGAGCTCTCGGCTCGCGCCGCGCGGTGCGGCGCGACAGTAGGTCCCCCTCCCGAAGGCCCAGGTTTAAGAGGGAATAAACAGTGAAAGCGTTGAATCAGGAGAGGAGCGTGAACGGAAGAGGCATCTTCCCATGAACATTCACTGAGAGGATAACCCTTCCAATGAATCAGATACTGAAGTCGTTTATGAAAAAGACGAGAGTCACAAATTTCCTGCACTTCATATTCAGGAACATCATCCACAAGGACAGGAGGTGGACAAGGAAATTGACGTGAGTAAGGATCAGGCACATAAGGTTTAAGCTGAGAAACATGAAAAACCGGATGGATCTTCCATGTATGGGGTAAGTGAAGACGGACAGTGACAGGATTGACCAACTGGAGAATACGGAAAGGCCCATAGTAACGAGGTGTGAACTTGTTTTGAGAGAGACGTGAGGGCAAGAATTTGGAGGAGAGCCAGACTTTATCTTGCAGATGATAATTTGGATTGGTTGTACGTCTCTTGTCTGCAGCCTTCTTCATATACCTCTTGGTATGTAACAAATTAGATCGAATTAGTTTATGGAGTTGGAGAAGGCGTTTGGAGAAATAGGTAATAGCAGGTAGAGGAGAGTTGGATTGTGGAGAAGTAGGGAAAGAGGTAGGATGAAAACCATAGGAACAGAAAAAGGGAGTGACCTTGGAGGCACTATGGACTGAGTTATTGTAGGAAAATTCAGCTAAAGAGAGGTAAGTGCTCCAGTTACTTTGGGTAGAATTGCAAAAGCATCGAAGATATTGCTCTAGTCCTTGGTTCAGACGCTCAGTCTGTCCGTTGGTCTGAGGATGGAACCCTGAAGACAGGGCTCTATTTATATTCAGTGTTTTACAAAAATGCTTCCAAAATCGGGAGATGTACTGAGGTCCTCTATCAGATATTATGGTATGTGGAAGTCCATGGAGACGGAAGACATGATCTATGAATATTTGACTTAGTTCTTGAGAAGTAGACAGCCTTTTTAGGCCAGTGAAATGAGCCATCTTTGTGAAAGAATCCACTGTGACCATGATAACCCGGTTTCCTGCTGATGGTGGGAGTGAACACATAAAATCAGTAGAGATAGTATGCCATGGGGCCGATGGAACAGGCAAAGGCTGTAGTAATCCTGCCGGTCTGGTGTGAGGTATTTTGACTTGGGCACATATGGGACAGGCCTGAACGTATTTTTCCACATCCAGTTTCCAGGTAGGCCACCAGAAAAATCGTGAAAGTAGTTCTTGTGTGGCTTTGATGCCTCTATGACCAGCTACAGGGGAATCATGGCACATTTGTAATGCTTTCTTTTGCACCTTGTTTGTAGGGAGGAATATCAGGTCTTGGTAATAAAAATATCCTTGTTTCTTGTACAATAATGGTCTTAGTTCTTCTATGTCATGGTCCGATAGGTTGGCGTATTCTTGTTGTACTTCTTCCAGGAAAGACTGAGCCACTCCAATGATCTTACTGGGTTCTAGAAGATACTGGGATGAGGAAGGAGAACACTCTGGATATCGGCGAGACAGAGCATCAGCCAGAATGTTTTGAGATCCTGGAATATATGTAATATAAAAATCGTACTGACTGAAGAAAAAGGCCCAGCGGGCCTGACGACTATTCTGGCATACAAAATTTCTTAAACATTGTAAATTACGGTGGTCTGTCCTCACCTCAAATGGTTCCTTGGAACCCATCAGAAACTGTCTCCACTCAAGGCAGGCTGTTTTCAGAGCCAATAATTCCCTTTCAAGTACGGAATAATGTTGTTCAGCTGTGGAAAGGATATGAGACAAATAGAAAACAGGATGTTCAAGGCCATCATCCTCTTGTCGTTGGAGTAAGACAGCTCCGATGGCTCTCTCAGAAGCATCAGTTACTACTATAAATTGTTTGGTGGTATCTGGATGTCTTAAGATGGGGGCTTGGGTGAAGGCTCTCTTTAAGGTTTGAAAGGCTGCTTCAGCAGCCTCAGTCCAGACAAACCCCTTCTTTAAATTGTCCTTCTTTAAGGTGTGAGTTATGTGGCTAGTCTGACTGGCAAAGTCTAGAATGAATTGTCGATAGAAGTTTGCTAAACCTAGGAAACATTGTGTTTCTTTTATGGTAGAAGGAGAAGGCCACTCTAGGATAGCTTGTACCTTTTCTTGATCCATAGCTATGCCGGTGGGACTTAAATGATAGCCCAGATATTTGACTTCCGTCATGTCGAACTCACATTTCTCTGGTTTGCAAAATAGTTGATGATCACGAAGTCTTTGAAGAACTTGTTTCACATGGGAAGTATGGAGTTCAGGATTTCTAGAATAAATAAGAATATCATCTAGGTAGATCACGACTGTCTGATTCAGTAGGTCTGAAAACACTGAGTCCATAAATCTCTGGAAGATTGCGGGGGCGTTAGTAAGACCAAACGGCATAACCCTATATTCAAAATGGCCAAATGGGGTCCTGAATGCTGTCTTCCATTCGTCGCCTTCTCTTATGCGTAAAAGTTGGTAGGCTCCTCGTAAATCCAATTTAGTAAAACGTTGGGCCCCTCTGATTGCTTCCAGTATGTCCCTGATGAGAGGCAAAGGATAACGATCTTTAATGGTAATTTTATTCAGACCTCGAAAATCCAGGCACGGACGAAGATCCTTAGTCTTCTTGGGCACAAAAAAGAGAGGGGCCCCAGCCGGAGACGACGATGGAACAATAAGACCACTCTGTATATTTTCGTCCAGATACTCCTTTAGAACTTCCTTTTCGGGTTGCGTGAGGGAGTACATCCTCCCAAAAGGAACAATTGTGCCGGGTTCCAATGGAATTGCACAATCATATTCTCGATGTGGAGGTAGCACAGGTTTTGACGGTTTTTGGAAAACATCCTGAAACTCCAAATAGTGGTCTGGGACCCCTTGGACCGTATTAATGGACATACCAGTGGCACCTTCAGTAGCTAAGGATCTTTTCGGAGACCAATACTTGTCGGAAGTAAAACAGTTCTCATGACAAAATTGCGAAGACAAAGAGACTGTCCGGGTAACCCAATTTATATATGGGTTATGTCTGATGAACCACGGAATTCCAAGAATGATGGTATGGTTAGGGGACGTAATAAGATCGAAGGAGATGTGTTCTTGATGGTTTCCCACCTGTAGACTTAACATCAGGGTAGTGGTGTCTACAGGACCAGAGGATATCAAAGATCCATCCACAGTGTGTACCTGTTCGGGTACTTCTTTTGCTTGAGTAGGAACTAGGTTAGCAGCAGCCCACGTCTTGTCCATGTATATACCACTAGCACCACAATCTAGTAATGCCATAGTCTTTTCTTGACGACCGTCAGGAAGTTGTAACAGGACAGGAAAGATGAACAAGGCAGTTGTATTGTCATTAAAGGAGCTGATGGAAGGTATAGCTGTAGATCCCGTCCCCTCCCTTCTTACAGAGGACGGGAGGTGGCGTTTCCCGAAGCCCTGGACGGACGTACTGGACAGGTACGGAGCATGTGACCAGCAGAACCACAATACAGGCACAACCCTCTCTTGCGTCTGTCTTCTCGTTCACTAGCAGAGAGCGGACCTCGGGTAGTATCCACCTGCATGGGTTCCCCTTCGATGTCTCTAGCAGGAGTGCGAGGTTCCTCGGAACGCTGCAGGTATGCACGTGAGCTACTTGGCTGGGCAAACCCTCTACTCCTTTTCTTTTCCGATCTCCGTTCCTGAAGACGGTATTCGATGGACAGTGCTTGATCCATCAGGCCACGAAGATCTTCCGCTCTGGTAGAATGCACTAGTTCATCCTTTATTTCTTCTTTGAGTCCTCTACGAAATAATGTTACCAGAGTACGTTCCACCCAAGTGGTCTCTGCCGCCAGCTGACGAAAACGGGTTATATATTGCAGGACGTCTTGGGAGCCTTGTTGGATGTCGCACAAGGCTTCTTCAGCGGAGGCTTCCAATCCAGGACGGCTAAACATCTGTTTGAAGCGACTCACAAAGGCGGAATAGTCTGACAATACAGGGTCGTTGGAGGACACCATCGGGGTTGCCCAGGCCAAGGCTGGACCGGATAAGGCACTGATAAGATAACCCACCTTGGTCCTGTCGTGGGAGAATTGAGTAGGTCGGAAGGCGAAATACACCGTTAAAGCATCCAAGAACTCGCGAAGCTTGGTTGGTTCACCAGAGAAACAAGGGGTAGAAGCGGAGATTGTCGGAACATCACTGGTGCGGAGGGCCAAAGCCTGTCGTAACGCAGCATTTTCATTACGTAGTTGTTGCAATTCCTGGGCTTGTTGCTGAATCGTGGTCAACAGAGATTGCTCCGGATCTGCAGCAGCCGCCACTGTATTATCCATGGTGTTTGAGGACGTCGGAATGGTTAGGCGCTGCAATCTGTCACGACTCACGTGCTGCTTGCGCCTGGAATTTGCAGATCTGGTGGCGTGAATCTTCAATGTTCGGCTTTGGCCCAAAAAGGGGCGACTCTTTCTGGTAGCCACGGTGCTGTAGGCAATGGAGACACCAAGAACAGACCGTGCCCTTCAGAAAGTAGCGCCAGAGGGAAAAAACCCCTTAAAAAGGGGAAAAAACCTCCAAACAGGAATACTCCTGGAGAAAAACAAGAACAAACAAACAGGAATCCAAAAGGAGCAAAAATCAGAAAACACAGAATGCTGAATCCAAAACCAAAAGGCAAGGAAATCAGGAGCGAAGACACTAACTGAGCAGAAAGTGTTGCAGCGCAAAGAAAGAGGAAAAACACAGCCCTTATATACCAAAAAACAGGAAGTAACCCACAGGAAGTAAAAGGACACCATCTTAGATAGGGAAACAATACATAGAACAGAATAGTAGAGGAACCATAGAGAATAGGGAACAAGGAATGCTGGGAAAGCACAGGAATCTGGGAAGGAGGAAAAAACATAAAGAAAGGCACACAACAGACTGCAAAAAAGAAGAAAGGACAAAGAAACGAAGAAAAACAGGTAAGAGGGTTCAGAGACCCCTGGGACAGTGAAAGGCAGAAGGAAGAACGAGGCCCCAAGCAAATCTGGGGCCTCGAAACGCGCAGGAGAGGCTGGGGGCGCGCCGCGTCTTAATAACGCGCTGCGCGGCCCGAGCCGAACGCCCGGCAGAAGTCGAGCTCTCGGCTCGCGCCGCGCGGTGCGGCGCGACACCCCCCACTCGTGTTAATAAACGTAACATCCAAATTGAGGGGGTGTAGGAAAGTACCATCTTGCCTGGCCTGTTACCCCCATATTTCACTGTATATATGTTGTTTTAGTTGTATGTGTCACTGGGACACTGCCAACCAGGGCCCCAGTGCTTATAAGTGTGCCCTGTATGTGTTACCTGTGTTATGACTAACTGTCTCACTGAGGCTCTGCTATCCAGAACCTCAGTGGTTATGCTCTCTCATTTTCTTTCTAAATTGTCACTAACAGGCTAGTGACCAATTTCACCAATTTACATTGGCATACTGGAACACCCTTATAATTCCCTAGTATATGGTACTGAGGTACCCAGGGTATTGGGGTTCCAGGAGATCCCTATGGGCTGCAGCATTTCTTTTGCCACCCATAGGGAGCTCTGACATTTCTTACACAGGCCTGCCCTTGCAGCCTGAGTGAAATAACGTCCACGTTATTTCACAGCCATTTACCACTGCACTTAAGTAACTTATAAGTCACCTATATGTCTAACCTTTACCTGGTAAAGATTGGGTGCTAAGTTACTTAGTGTGTGGTCATCCTTGCACTAGCCAAGGTACTCCCACATTGTTCAGGGCAAATTCCCCGGACTTTGTGAGTGTGGGGACACCATTACACGTGTGCACTGTACATATGTCACGACATATGTATAGCGTCACAATGGTAACTCTGAACATGGCCATGTAACATGTCTAAGATCATGGAATTGTCACCCCAATGACAATTCCATGATCCCCCGAGTCTCTAGCACAGACCCGGGTACTGCCAAACCACCTTTCCCGGGGCTTCACTGCAGCTGCTGCTGCCAACCCCTCAGACAGGTTTCTGCCCTCCTGGGGTCCAGCCAGGCTTGGCCCAGGAAGGCAGAACAAAGGACTTCCTCAGAGAGAGGGTGTTACACCCTCTCCCTTTGGAAAACGGTGTCAGGGCTGGGGAGGAGTAGCCTCCCCCAGCCTCTGGAAATGCTTTGATGGGCACAGATGGTGCCCATCTCTGCATAAGCCAGTCTACACCGGTTCAGGGATCCCCCAGCCCTGCTCTGGCGCGAAACTGGACAAAGGAAAGGGGAGTGACCACTCCCCTGACCTGCACCTCCCCTGGGAGGTGCCCAGAGCTCCTCCAGTGTGCTCCAGACCTCTGCCATCTTGGAAACAGAGGTGCTGCTGGCACACTGGACTGCTCTGAGTGGCCAGGGCCAGCAGGTGACGTCAGAGACTCCTTCTGATAGGCTCTTACCTGTGTTGCTAGCCTATCCTCCTTCCTAAGTAGCCAAACCTCCTTTTCTGGCTATTTAGGGTCTCTGCTTTGGGGAATTCTTTAGATAACGAATGCAAGAGCTCATCAGAGTTCCTCTGCATCTCTCTCTTCACCTTCTGCCAAGGAATCGACTGCTGACCGTGCTGGAAGCCTGCAAAACTGCAACAAAGTAGCAAAGACGACTACTGAGACCTTGTAATGCTGATCCTGCCGCCTTCTCAACTGTTTTCCTGGTGGTGCATGCTGTGGGGGTAGTCTGCCTCCTCTCTGCACTAGAAGCTCCGAAGTAATCTCCCGTGGGTCGACGGAATCTTCCCCCTGCAACTGCAGGCACCAAAGAACTGCTTCACCGGTCCTCTGGGTCTCCTCTCAGCACAACGAGCGAGGTCCCTTGAACTCAGCAACTCTGTCCAAGTGACTCCCACAGTCCAGTGACTCTTCAGTCCAAGTTTGGTGGAGGTAAGTCCTTGCCTCCCCACGCTAGACTGCATTGTTGGGTACCGCGTGATTTGCAGCTGCTCCGGCTCCTGTGCACTCTTCCAGGATTTCCTTTGTGCACAGCCAAGCCTGGGTCCCCGACACTCTAACCTGCAGTGCACAACCTCCTGAGTTGTCCTCCGGTGTCGTGGGACCTTCTTTTGTGACTTCGGGTGAGCTCCGGTTCACTCTTCTTTGTAGTGCCTGTTCCAGCACTTCTGCGGGTGCTGCTTGCTTCTGAGTGGGCTCATTGTCTTGCTGGACGCCCCCTCTGTCTCCTCACGCAATTGGCGACATCCTGGTCCCTCCTGGGCCACAGCAGCATCCAAAAACCCTAACCGCGACCCTTGCAGCTAGCAAGGGTTGTTTGTGGTCTTCCTGCATGAAAACACCTCTGCAAGCTTCTTCACGACGTGGGACATCCATCCTCCAAAGGGGAAGTTTCTAGCCCTCTTCGTTCTTGCAGAATCCACAGCTTCTACCATCCGGTGGCAGCTTCTTTGCACCCACAGCTGGCATTTCCTGGGCATCTGCCCACTCCCGACTTGATCGTGACTCTTGGACTTGGTCCCCTTGTTCCACAGGTACTCTCGTCTGGAAATCCATCGTTGTTGCATTGCTGGTGTTGGTCTTTCTTGCAGAATTCCCCTATCACGACTTCTGTGCTCTCTGGGGAACTTAGGTGCACTTTATTTTTAGTATATCTGTGTATTGTATTTTCTTATGATATTGTGCATATGACACTAGTGGTACTGTAGGAGCTTCACTCGTCTCCTAGTTCAGCCTAAGCTGCTCTGCTAAGCTACCATTTTCTATCAGCCTAAGCTGCTAGACACCCCTCTACACTAATAAGGGATACCTGGACCTGGTGCAAGGTGTAAGTACCCCTTGGTACTCACTACAAACCAGGCCAGCCTCCTACATTGGTTGTGCAGCGGTGGGATAAGTACTTGCAACTACTTACCACTTTGTCATTTTGTACTTTTCATAAGAGAAAAATATACAAAACAAGTTCAGTGTATGTACACCTAACCAAAAAGTTTTGCTTTTCTTCTCTTACTCCTTTGCTAAGTGCTGAAAAGTACCTCTAAAACTTTCAAAAAGTTCTTAAAAAGTTTAAAACGTTTTTTTTTCTGTTCCTTAAAAAGTTCTGAAACTTTTTCTTTCTTTTTCTGTCCCTTAAACTTTTTCTATAATGTCTGGTACAGGTCAAACTGTTGATCTGACTAAACTTGCTTATGATCACCTTAGCTGGAAAGTAGCAAGGAGTCTCTGCATTGAAAGAGGTTTAGGAGTAGGGAAGAATCCCTCAAGAGAATTGTTAGTCAATATGCTCATTGAACAGGATAAGACCTTTGTTGGCACCTCTGGTGAGAGATTGGCTGATGGTTCACACTCTGATTCTGGGGCACACCCAGTAAAGGGGGTAGAAGGAGACCTTCCCAACCTGCCCCTTAGCAGGCCACCTAGCATGGCTGGTACTAATGTGAGTTCTCATCATAGTATAGAGGTTACCACTTTAGGCCAGGTTGTTAGAGTGCCATCTGTAAGGGACAGGTCTCCCTCTGTTCATTCACACTATTCTTCTGTGTCAAGGCATGCCCAACCCACCCTCCCTGAAGACAGAATGTTAGAAAGGGAACTCAATAGATTGAGAGTGGAAGAGTCCAGGCTGAAGCTTAAAAAGCAACAGCTGGATCTAGACAGGGAAGCATTTGACTTAGAAAAAGAAAGACAGGGGTTGGGGTTTGGACCCCATGGTGGCAGCAGCAGTATTCCAAATAGTCATCCTGTAAAAGAGCATGATTCTAGGAATCTGCACAAGATAGTTCCCCCTTACAAGGAGGGGGATGACATTAACAAGTGGTTTGCTGCACTTGAGAGGGCCTGTGTTGTACAGGAGGTCCCTCAAAGGCAGTGGGCTGCTATCCTATGGCTATCTTTCAGTGGAAAGGGTAGGGATAGGCTCCTTACTGTAAAGGAAAATGATGCCAATAATTTTACAGTTCTTAAGAATGCACTCCTAGATGGTTATGGCTTAAACACTGAACAGTACAGGATCAAGTGCAGAGAAACCAAAAAGGAGTCTTCACAAGACTGAGTAGACTTTGTTGACCATTCAGTGAAGGCCTTGGAGGGGTGGTTACATGGCAGTAAAGTTTCTGACTATGAAAGCCTGTATAACTTAATCCTGAGAGAGCATATTCTTAATAATTGTGTGTCTGATTTGTTGCACCAGTACCTCGTAGACTCTGATCTGACCTCTCCCCAAGAATTGGGAAAGAAGGCCGACAAATAGAACAAGGGTGAACAGAAAAGTTCATACAGGGGGTGACAAGGATGGCAAGAAGAAGGATGGTAAGTCTTCTGACAAGGGTGGGGACAAATCTAAAAATGAGTCTTCATCAGGCCCACAAAAACACTGTGGTGGGGGTGGTGGTCCCAAATCCTCTTCAAATCAAAATAAAGAAAAGAAACCATGGTGCTATTTATGTAAAATAAAAGGCCATTGGACAACTGATCCTAGTTGTCCAAAGAAAAGCACCAAGCCTCCCACTACCACAACCCCTACTGCTACACCTAGTGCCCCTAGTAATAGCAGTGGTGGTGGGAGCAAACCTACTAATAGCCAATCCAAGGGAGTAGCTAGGCTCACTTTTGGTAACTTAGTTGGGGTTGGTCTTGTTAGGGAGACCACAGAGGCTGTGTTAGTCTCTGAGGGGGCCATTGATTTGGCCACCTTGGTTGCTTGTCCCCTTAATATGGATAAGTACAAGCAGCTTCCCCTAATAAATGGTGTTGAGGTTCAGGCCTACAGGGACACAGGTGCCAGTGTTACCATGGTAATAGAGAAACTGGTCCACCCTGAACAGCACCTACTTGGTCACCAGTACCAAGTGACTGATGCTCATAACAACACTCTTAGCCACCCCATGGCTGTTGTGAATCTCAACTGGGGGGGGTTACTGGTCCAAAGAAAGTTGTGGTTGCCTCAGATTTACCTGTAGACTGTCTACTAGGGAACGATTTAGAGACATCAGCTTGGGCAGAAGTGGAGTTGGAGGCTCATGCAGCAATGCTGGGCATTCCTGGGCATATTTTTGCTTTGACAAGGGCTCTGGCCAAAAAGCAAAAAGGACAGGGTGACTTGGATCCTGGAAGAATGGACCAAGTGCTCCCTAAAGCTAGGGTTAGTAAAGGTAAAACACTACCTACTATCCCTCCCTCTACAGTGGATTCAAATTCTGAGGAAGAAGAATTTCCACCCTGTGCAGAACCTACACCAGAGGAGCTGGAAGCAGACACTGCTGAGCTTTTGGGTGGAGGGGGGCCTGCCAGGGAGGAGCTGAGTGTGGCACAGCAGACCTGTCCCACACTAGAGGGTCTAAGACAGCAAGCTGTCAAACAAGCAAATGGGGATGTCAGTGACTCTCACAGAGTTTACTGGGAGGACAACCTCTTGTATACTGAAGCAAGGGATCCAAAACCTGGAGCTGCCAGGAGATTGGTGATTCCTCAGCAATACAGAGAGTTCATCCTAACTCTAGCCCACGACATTCCCTTAGCTGGACATTTGGGGCAAATGAAAACTTGGGACAGGCTTGTCCCCTTGTTTCATTGGCCTAGAATGTCAGAGGACACAAAGGAGTTTTGTAAGTCCTGTGAAACCTGTCAAGCCAGTGGCAAAACAGGTGGCACTCAAAAGGCACCCCTTATTCCACTGCCTGTGGTTGGGGTTCCCTTTGAAAGGGTAGGGGTTGACATAGTTGGCCCCCTTGACCCTCCCACTGCTTCAGGAAATAGGTTTATTTTGGTGGTAGTGGACCATGCCACCAGATATCCTGAAGCAATTCCTCTAAGGACCACTACAGCTCCTGCAGTGGCAAAGGCCCTCCTGGGAATCTTTTCCAGGGTGGGCTTCCCAAAAGAGGTAGTATCAGACAGGGGAAGCAATTTCATGTCTGCTTACTTAAAGGCCATGTGGAAGGAATGTGGTGTGACATACAAGTTCACCACACCCTATCATCCACAAACAAATGGACTGGTTGAGAGGTTTAATAAAACTCTCAAAGGAATGATAATGGGACTGCCTGAAAAACTCCGCAGGAGATGGGATATCCTGTTACCTTGCCTCCTTTTCGCTTACAGGGAGGTACCCCAAAAAGGAGTGGGCTTCAGCCCTTTTGAACTCCTATTTGGACACCCTGTAAGAGGTCCTCTAACACTTGTGAAGGAGGGTTGGGAACAACCTTTAAAAGCTCCTAAGCAAGACATAGTGGACTATGTACTTGGCCTAAGATCCAGAATGGCTGAGTACATGAAAAAGGCCAGTAAAAACCTTCAGGCCAGCCAAGAGCTCCAAAAAGCAATGGCATGACCAGAAGGCTGTTCTGATTCAGTACCAACCAGGGCAGAAAGTGTGGGTCTTGGAGCCTGTGGCCCCAAGAGCACTCCAAGACAAATGGAGTGGTCCCCACATTACTGTTGAGAAAAAGGGAGAAGTTACCTACTTGGTTGACTTAGGCACTGCCAGGAGTCCCTTTAGGGTGCTCCATGTCAATCGCCTGAAACCCTACTATGACAGGGCTGATCTCACCCTGCTCATGGCAACAGATGAAGGACAGGAAGAAGAGAGTGACCCTCTCCCTGATCTCTTCTCTTCCACAGAACAAGATGCTCTAGTGGAAGGAGTAGTTTTGGCAGACTGTCTTACTGCTGAGCAAAAAGACCACTGCATAAATCTCCTGGGTCAGTTTTCTGAACTCTTTTCTACTGTGCCAGGCACCACTTCTTGGTGTGAGCACACTATAGATACTAGAGACAGTTTGCCTGTCAAAAGTAAGATCTATAGGCAGCCTGACCATGTCAGAGACTGCATAAAACAAGAGGTGCAGAAAATGCTTGAACTGGGAGTGGTTGAGCACTCTGAAAGTCCATGGGCCTCTCCTGTGGTACTTGTACCAAAACCTCATTCCAAAGATGGTAAAAGGGAAATTAGATTTTGTGTTGACTACAGAGGTTTCAACCAGGTAACTAAAACTGATGCTCACCCTGTACCCAGGGCAGATGAGCTAATAGATACACTGGCATCTGCCAAGTATCTAAGCACCTTTGATTTGACTGCAGGGTATTGGCAGATCAAGTTATCAGAGGATGCAAAAGCAAAAACTGCATTTTCCACCATTGGAGGGCACTACCAATTCACAGTAATGCCCTTTGGTTTGAAAAATGCACCTGCCACTTTTCAGAGGTTGGTGAAGACAGTCCTGCAAGGATTGGAGGCTTTTAGTGCAGCATATCTAGATGATATAGCTGTCTTTAGCTCCAGCTGGGATGATCACCTGGTCCACCTATGGAAAGTTTTGGAGGCCCTGCAAAAGGCAGGCCTCACTATCAAGGCTTCAAAGTGCCAGATAGGGCAGGGGAAAGTGGTTTATCTGGGACACCTGGTAGGTGGAGAAAAGATTGCACCACTTCAGGGGAAAATCCAAACTATTATAGATTGGGTTCACCCTACAACCCAGACTCAGGTGAGAGCCTTTTTAGGCCTCACTGGGTACTACAGGAGGTTCATAAAGAACCATGGCTCCATTGCAGCCCCACTTAATGACCTCACATCTAAGAAAATGCCTAAAAAGGTATTATGGACAGCAAACTGTCAGAAAGCTTTTGAGGAGCTGAAGCAGGCCATGTGCTCTGCACCTGTCCTGAAAAGCCCCTGTTACTCCCAAAAATTCATTGTCCAAACTGATTCATCTGAATTAGGGGTAGGGGCAGTCTTATCACAACTTAATTCTGAGGGCCAGGATCAACCTGTTGCTTTTATCAGCAGGAGGTTGACCCCTAGAGAAAAGCGTTGGTCTGCCATAGAGAGGGAGGCCTTTGCTGTGGTCTGGGCACTGAAGAAGTTGAGGCCATATCTGTTTGGCACTCACTTCATTGTTCAGACAGACCACAAACCTCTACTTTGGCTAAAACAAATGAAAGGTGAAAACCCTAAATTGTTGAGGTGGTCCATCTCCCTACAGGGAATGGACTATACAGTGGAATATAGACCTGGGAGTACCCACTCCAATGCAGATGGACTCTCCAGATATTTCCACTTAGACAATGAAGACTCATCAGGTCATGGCTAGTCTTATTGTCCTTCGTTTTTGGGGGGGTTGTGTAGGAAAGTACAATCTTGCCTGGCATGTTACCCCCATATTTCACTGTATATATGTTGTTTTAGTTGTATGTGTCACTGGGACCCTGCCAGCCAGGGCCCCAGTGCTCATAAGTGTGCCCTGTATGTGTTACCTGTGTTATGACTAACTGTCTCACTGAGGCTCTGCTATCCAGAACCTCAGTGGTTATGCTCTCTCATTTTCTTTCCAAATTGTCACTAACAGGCTAGTGACCAAGTTCACCAATTTACATTGGCATACTGGAATACCCTTATAATTCCCTAGTATATGGTACTGAGGTACCCAGGGTATTGGGGTTCCAGGAGATCCCTATGGGCTGCAGCATTTCTTTTGCCACCAATAGGGAGCTCTGACAATTCTTACACAGGCCTGCCCTTGCAGCCTGAGTGAAATAACGTCCAAGTTATTTCACAGCCATTTACCACTGCACTTAAGTAACTTATAAGTCACCTATATGTCTAACCTTTACCTGGTAAAGGTTGGGTGCTAAGTTACTTAGTGTGTGGGCACCCTGGCACTAGCCAAGGTACTCCCACATTGTTCAGGGCAAATTCCCCGGACTTTGTGAGTGCGGGACACCATTACACGCGTGCACTATACATATGTCACGACATATGTATAGCGTCACAATGGTAACTCCGAACATGGCCATGTAACATGTCTAAGATCATGGAATTGTAACCCCAATGCCATTCTGGCATTGGGGAGACAATTCTATGATCCCCCGATGTCCTCTAGCACAGACCCGGGTACTGCCAAACCACCTTTCCCGGGGTTTCACTGCAGCTGCTGCTGCTGCCAACCCCTCAGACAGGTTTCTGCCCTCCTGGGGTCCAGCCAGGCTTGGCCCAGGAAGGCCCAGGAAGGCACAACTTTTGTGACTTCGGGTGAGCTCCGGTTCACTCTTCTTCGTAGTGCCTGTTCTGGCACTTCTGCGGGTGCTGCTTGCTTCTGAGTGGGCTCTTTGTCTTGCTGGATGCCCCCTCTGTCTCCTCACGCAAATGGTGACATCATGGTCCCTCCTGGGCCACAGCAGTATCCAAAAACCCTAACCATGACCCTTGCAGCTAGCAAGGCTTGTTTGCGGTCTTTCTGCACGAAAACACCTCGGCAAGCTTTTTCACAACGTGGGACATCCATCCTCCAAAGGGGAAGTTTCTAGCCCTCTTCGTTCCTGCAGAATCCACAGCTTCTACCATCCGGTGGCAGCTTCTTTGCACCCACAGCTGGCATTTCCTGGGCATCTGCCCACTCCCGACTTGATCGTGACTCTTGGACTTGGTCCCCTTGTTCCACAGGTACTCTCGTCTGGAAATCCATCATTGTTGCATTGCTGGTGTTGGTCTTTCTTGCAGAATTCCCCTATCACGACTTCTGTGCTCTCTGGGGAAATTAGGTGCACTTTGCACCCACTTTTCAGGGTCTTGGGGTGGGCTATTTTTCTAGCCCTCACTGTTTTCTTACAGTCCCAGCGACCCTCTACAAGGTCACATAGGTTTGGGGTCCATTCGTGGTTCGCATTCCACTTCTAGAGTATATGGTTTGTTTTGCCCCTATCCCTATGTGCCCCCATTGCATTCTATTGTGACTATACATTGTTTGCACTGTTTTCTATTGCTATTACTGCATATTTTGGTATTGTGTACATATATCTTGTGTATATTTGCTATCCTCATACTGAGGGTACTCACTGAGATACTTTGGCATATTGTCATAAAAATAAAGTACCTTTATTTTTAGTATATCTGTGTATTGTGTTTTCTTATGATATTGTGCATATGACACTTGTGGTACTGTAGGAGCTTCACTCATCTCCTAGTTCAGCCTAAGCTGCTCTGCTAAGCTACCATTTTCTATCAGCCTAAGCTGCTAGATACCCCTCTACACTAATAAGGGATACCTGGACCTGGTGCAGAGTGCAAGTACCCCTTGGTACTCACTACAAACCAGGCCAGCCTCCTACAGGGGGACACAAGGGGTCATTACGAATCATTGGTAACCAGCTGCAATGTTAAGGCCCTGTTCCCCTCTGGGCTGGTGGGCGGAAACACTGTTTCTGCCCGCTGGCCCAGCGGGCAAGCCATAATAGGGCTGGCGAGATTCAGGCCGCACAGACAGCCTGATGGCGGTATGGCATTGGCATAACAAGGGCCATAATGTGCACAATAGTATGAGTAAGAGTAGAAGTAATATTTTGGAAAAGATTAATGCTCAGTTATGACATTCTTCTGACTTAAAAAGACTGGCCGCCAGAGTTTGTCAGAACACTCTCACAAGGGGAAGATATCATATTGCCATCTTTTTCAGGCCTAGTTCCAGATCCAGTAAAATAAGCCTGTGCCACAGATTGAGCTCTGGCAAAGAATCCAGTGCTGTACTGCAACCACGTGGGCTGAGATAGGGACTCCCCTACCATGTTATACCTATATGGTCCAGCCCACAAGTACAGCCACAGTACCCATTAAAGCACGATGCAAAAGCCACTGTGAGGAAAATCCTCTCACAACTTGAGCACGAGGGAGTAATTGAACCATTTGCATCTCCAATGAACAACGTTTTGTTTCCTTTAGCTAAGCTAGACACTTAAATAACCATACATGCATTTTTGCAAAACAAAATTCACATAGCACAGCTTTAATGAACAATATTTTCCATAAAGAATACATAACAACCTTGGATATTTTCAATGTTTGTTTCTGCCAAAATATAGAGCCTGAAAGCAGGTATCTAACAGCCTTTTCAACGCTCGGCTCACAACGCCAATTTTGTAGACTCCCCCAAGAGTATAAGAACAACCCCAGATTGTTCTCTGCCCATGTAACATTGCACGATATTGATCCAGAGGTGTTGTCCTAAGTAGATAACAGCTATTTGACAGATGACAACCTCGACACACATTTGGCCTGGGACGATCACATTTAATTTGGATTTGCTGAACAAGGCTACAAGTTTAACTTTAAGAAAACAAAAATTTATTTTCTTAGTGTCCTATTCTTGGGATACAAGCTTTCAATCAGGGGAGGGGTCTGGCACCCCACTTCCTTGAGAACTGTGCACAATAACAACCTCCAAATACCATAAAAAGACTGCAATCTTTGTTAGGATTCTTCAATTTTGTCAGAACATATATATCGTATTACGTTCAATGCATAAAGCCCATTTATGATTACATTTGCACTGATTTCTCTAATAAAGACTGCACAGCATGGTGTTGGCTGCATGTGGTGGAGGGAATGGTGGGTTGGCTGTAGTGCTCATGCCCTGCGGTAACTATAACTCATGCCCTCACCATGCACTGCTAATTACCCAACATATTACATCACTCATGACATCTTCTTTGACATCATTGATAATATCACTGCAGCATTTGCAGTGACACATATAGTTAGTAGCATTAACTACAACTAGTGTCCCACCATGTTCTGCTTATGACCTCACATACGACATCACTCATGACATGTTCTGTTACATCATTTATGACATCACTCATGACATCTCAAATGCGGGGAGGTTGGCTGTAGGGTGCCTGCCGTAACGTAACTATGACTCGCGCCCTCACCATGCACTGCTACTTACCCAACATATTACATCACTCATGACATCTTCTATGATATCATTGATAATATTACTGCAACATTTGCAGTGAAGTTATTGATGAGAAAACTGTGTATGGTTAATTTCACATGTCGCTCTAGCTGTGCTCACAGGAGTTCAAAGCTGCAACAGCAGATCTGATGTCATGTTTTAAAGATATGGGTGGTGTAAATCCACACTGAAGCCTACATGTGACATTTACATTTAATCCACTAATGTACTCCCTTAGCCACATTGCTGTGGCATCACTTCAACATTGAACATACAACTGACCTTAGCCAATCTTTCACAATGTTTAGAGATCCAAACATATGGAATGAAATCTTTTTAGCAGTTTCCCAACACCTAGAGTCAAACTTGACTTGCAAAAAAGTACAGTGCTGCCATCGATCTCCCACTACTTCATGTCATGCATAGCATAAAGAGGCAGGTTCCCCCTTCATTTATACTTACCAAATGCTGTAATAACTATTTTTAGGTTTTCTAACCTTACACATCTCACAGGTCCGATCATAATTATCTAAATTATTTTTAAGTAAGTACTTCCATTAATATCCCTATATTATATGTTGACCCTACTAAGCATACATCTTTTTTCAGTCCCATGCAGCCCTCAAATTGAGATTTCAAGAAGTGATCACTGTTAAGCTCTAAACTTTCTTCCATTTCCTATTAGCTCATAATAAAATAAATAATCCTTACTCCCAACATTACTAATAGTAATGCTATCGAGTTAGGATTTTCTTTATCTTTTTCACTCATATACTTCGCATCCTTTAAACAAACATATATATTTCAACATGGCTGATAATCAACCTTTTGTTTTTATATGTAACATCTTTTTGGTGTTCAATCCTGATTCCTCAGTCTTGCTTACCTTGAACTCATTTTTTAGATTTCTTAACTTCATCATTTTCCAATATTTACCATAGTCACAAACAGAGAGGGTTCCTTTTCCAATAAGCATTATATAGTATACATATTGGAGTTTTATATTTGTAAATAGATTTCAGTATCAAAATTTAACTGATTATACTTTTGCCAAGAAGACTTGGAATTCTTCCAAATGAGTCCAGTGGTTTCATTAAGAGTATCCAATATTTGTTCAAAACATTTGCTGGCATTGCACAGAAAGAAATAGCAGTAATCAGCAGATCAAGATACTTTCCTTC
Source organism: Pleurodeles waltl (assembly GCF_031143425.1). Taxonomy (NCBI): domain Eukaryota; kingdom Metazoa; phylum Chordata; class Amphibia; order Caudata; family Salamandridae; genus Pleurodeles; species Pleurodeles waltl. Next base: position 792,774,236 of record NC_090436.1, on the reverse strand, counting down.
CTGTCATCAGTAAAAGTTCTTAAACAGCAAGTGTAGGAGAAAATATTTAAAGGAAAGCAGTGGCCGAGATAAAATATCTGTTTTAACTGGTGAAATGGCCAGGGGGACTCAGCGGGAATTTGTTTCCCAACATTCCTCTGCTTCCTGTTTCAGTCATAAACTCTAGAGCTGATTCACAAAGGCATTTAAGAGTACACTAATTATTACTCCTATAGCATTACTTAATGTACACTTAAATCCCTTTGTGAGCTGAACAGAAAACATAAAAAACAGGAATATTCATGTACAATTAGTAGAAACAGAAAGGACTGCACCATGTTCGCTCTTTTGCTAATAAGGAGTTGGATTTTTCGGAGCCTATTGACAAGGCCCTTTCTGATTACATGAAGTTGTACTCCTGTAGTACACTTAACATACTCATGAATCCCTTTGTGACTCAGCCAATCTGTTCATAGCCAAATCAGGAATGGGCCTTAATGTTTGTGGCCATCAGTTTCACAGCATGTTTTTCATTATTTTAGCATTAGGTTGTCCTGTCGCATGTGCAGTTTGTGCTTATATCCCACGACCCTTTGTAGTTAATGTGAAGTTGTGTTACAACATCACTGCTTCTGCTGAGTGCATAACAGTACATTAGGTTTGTGTGATGAATACAATATTGGGTATCCAAGGCAGTGGAGCTTAAATGCAATTTCCTCTGAGACTTACTGATAATGATTTTTTCCTTCACTTTCTGAGGAGGATTAAATGGTTATCATGTGTGTGAAAGTAATAGGAACATTTTAATCACAATGAGTAAGTGTCTAAAGCAAATTTACAGAACCCATGTGCACACTTTAGAAGAGCCTGCTTCTAAGTGCAGATCTGGAATAATCACATCAACTTGCTTTTAGCAATACACCCACTTCTCAATGAGGGCCCAGGTCTGAGAAAACCTGCCCTCTTCTGACGAGTCAGATGTAGGTGAAGACTGGCACTTTGTTTTACTGACAAAGGAGACAGGAAATCCTGACTGACTTACTGACTAGCAGAGACGCTGAAAGTAGGAGTTCAGGGGTGCTGCAACACCCTCAAAACAACCATTCTGGAATTCAGAAGGCAAATGAGCAATAAAGATGTCTTTAAATATTGTTTCTATCCTGTCACATTTGTTGTGCTTTCGAAGGCAGAGGTCAAAGTTCAGACCATGTCTTCAGATAAATTGATGTTTATTCTTCTAATATTGAGATTGGTGTTTTATTTTCTTTCTCTGACAGCAAACTGAGTGGATTTTATAAAGTGAACTATGTGATAATCCTTGCAGGAGGTGTGTGTGTGTGAAAATAAAGGCTATAGGACGTAATGTTTTGTAAAACCCACATTTAAATACCTGTAAATTAATTGCACAAACATTTCAACATATATCAAAATATATCAGTAGTTAGGAAAGTACAAATAAGGCACAGTCTTAATTCTGAAGTGTGATGGAAACAAAGATTTTAATAGGATCAAAACAAAACACTTTACTAGGTTATGCACAAATGATAAATAGTTGCTGAAAAACATTTTTCACACATTATCATTTGTTTGCTATATCATTTTATCAATAAAAATGTATGTCTGCAAATTTAGTGGCCATTGCAATGGAAATGGAAATGACAGTGTGTTACTACACCAAACCTTAGTAATACATTGTGACAGTGTGCTCTAAAATGCCTCACCAAATACATCCTATGCCCTTACCATTCTCCTGCTGAATTAGCATTGTTCATCTGCAACACCAGTGTAACACTTGGATTTTTCACAATCCCTATGAATTCCGTTATGAAACATTGATGGCAGCACACCGTTCTGAAAACTGTTCCAGCACCACTGCTGACTAGGTGATTGCATATGTTTGTGCAGCACTCCACACCTCACATTGAGTACATATTACTGTAGCTAAGTCATCCTGAAAACTACTTTATCTAGTAATTCGAATAATGTCTGTCAGGATGGTTTCATACCTTTCAGTTCCCCCTTCTCAATCAGGTCTGTTGCCCATTTCGTGTGGTGTGCCAAAGTTCTTCCCTGTTGCCTATTATTTTTACTGCATGTGTTCAATCACTGTGTGACCTGATAAGATCTTTCGGGTGAGTGGCCGTGTCCTTTGCTGATGATGTGCAGTTTATCATCAGGCTTGACAGCTACCCTCTCACGTGGGTTGAGCAAGCCTACACGTTCGTAGGGAGGCAGAGCCAGAACCAAGCCAAGCCATTAAAATATGTGTCACATAAATCAACAAAAACCATGTAAAATATGAAAAAAAATATGTAATTGTGTACTTCTTGAAAGTGCTTCACTTTAGTACATTATATCACTGCACTGAGTGGATATCAAACCATATAAAGAGGTTTTTGTACAGAGCACAACCTGAACCTAGTATTTCAAGATGCTCTCATATGTGATAATGATGGAAAAGGAGGCACAGTGAAGTAAAGCAGTTGCCTAGGATCTCACAGCTTGGTCAAGCAAGTAAACTAGGACTGATCTCAATGTTCCCTGGTTTCACATTGTACAATTTTGTCACTATATGGTTGCCTCTTACTCTTCTGTTTTACGTCAGAAGATCAGTATTCTTTGTTAAATAATTACACCTGTTAGATAGGACATCAGAAGCAATAAAAAAAAAATACAGGGTTAAGGGATGGAATTATTTTGCTTTTCCTCACTTAGCAAAGAGACTGATTTCAACTGAGGCTCAACTCCTGAGTGGATGTCATTATCCATATTAGCAAAACACAAATCTGGGGTCACAAGCATTTGCTGAGACATTAGCGAAATGCAGAGCTCAGCTGCACACAGATTCACACAGAGTTCACACCATGCGAGCTTACTGCCCTGGGGCGGGGGTAGTAGTTGATCTCAGCTGCTCAATGGGACCCTGTAGAGTGCTGGGAAAATGAAAGGGGTGGAATGCTAGTGAGTTTTCATGTTCTTTGATCTCACAACAAAAAGTATTTAACATAGCATCTGTGTATCTATGAAAGCATCCCTCAGATGTTCACTACCTGCCTATCCTGCAAATAGACCATGATGCAGTGCTAAGCTGCACCTCTGCTGCAGGAGGGGAGGGGTGGGAGCTAGGACAAAGAGGAAAGAGCATGGATCACAGGCAGAATCTACATGATGGCTTTCCTCATTTTTGGCTTGAGGGTCCAAGAGGATCTCAGGCCAAGTCTGAACAAAGCATCTGGCACTAACCATGCACAAGCCTTCCATGGCTTTCCCACCTCCCACTTCCACTTTGAGACAGGTGAATTATCTCTGGCAATCTATGAATAGATAAACTGTTACTTTCTGAAGCACATACCTGGAAAATACAGCTGCTGTTCAGGAAGTGTTAGAAATTGGGTTTCTGGTTGGTACAGGTATGCGCCCTGTCCAAGCAGGAACCACAATACTAGTTAGGGTAAGTCAGCTACACACCAAAAATAGTCAGTGCTCACCCTCCGGTAGCTTGGCACAAAACAGCCAAGCTTAAAAGGCAATGTATATGCAACACTTAAAGCAGTAAAAACAGTGAAAACAAAACACAAAAATAATCCACACCAATTTAGAACAATAGATCTAAATTTAATGAACAAAACAAGATCAAAACAACAAAAATCCAATGAGTAGAAGTCGAGATATACATTTTTAAGGAATATCTGCAATTGTAGTGCTTAGAAACTTTGGTGCATATTTAAGAAAAGTGTGCCACTTTTTTTGTACCCCTTGGCACCCCCCTAACACCACCATGTGTTCATTGTATTTAAAATATGGTGCCCAATGGTGGTAATTAGAGGACTAGCGTAATAATTCTTGACGTTAGTCCGGAGCTTTGCAGGATTAGCATAAAAAATTCTGACGGTAATCCTGCAAAGCCCATTGAGACCTATTGTTATCAATGGTGTGCCTCAGTTTTAAAGCCTGCTCTGAGCAGGCGTTAAAAGTGTCTAAAAAAATTAAACAAAGAAATCTCTTAGATTTCATTGCGCCATTTTTTTGGCCCCCTGAACGTGGGAACACCCCCTTTGCATACATTACACCTGCTGCAGGCATAATGCAGCGCAAAGGGTTACAAAGTGGCCCAGTGCATGAAGTGTGCCACTTTGTAAATATGGCGTGGGGATTTTGGCCTTGTTGGGCCACATTCGCATTAAAAAATGACATAATGTAGCACAAGGAAACGCTAGGGGCTTTTAAATATGCCCCTTAAAGTGGCAACAGAGGCTATCTGGGTGCACTAGACCAGGGTAAATCCAAAAGCTCAGGCTGACCGCAATGGAGCGAGCAATGATGTGCGTCAAACCCTTTGCAATGGAAGTGATATGCTGTCATAGAGCTGCGCATCCAGTGATGTCAACGTGGTCTGCCAGGGCTGATGGCAATACATAGAAACTGAGCCGAGCACTTGGTGATGTGAAGTTCTCGTCCTTATCGGTTGCAGGATGCGTCGGCATTGAGGAGAGATGTGACGGTTCCGATTGGCGCAATGATGGCAATGCATGGATTTCTGTAGAACACAGCTGCAGAATCCACTTCCAGGGGCCCAGGATTGGATTGGCATCACTTTTCAGAGTAGGACTTACATTTGCCAGAGTCTAGAAGATGCAGCAGAGTGAAGTGAAGTCTTTGATGTCCCTGAGACTTTAAAAAAGGAGGCAAGCCAGCAAGCCAGCAAGCCCTTGGAGTTACTTTGGTTCTAGGGATGTAGGAATGCAGGTCCAGTCCTTCGCATTCCCAGACAAGGAGGGAAGCAGGCAGCAGGGTAGGCCATCAAAGCATTCCTGCAAAGTCCTGCAAAGTTCCAACAGAGTGACAGCCCCTTTAGCACAGCAGTCCTTCTTCCTGTCAGAATGTCTTCAGGTTACTTTGCCAGAAGTGAACTGATTTGATAGGGCCAGAGGTCCAGTTCTTTTACCCAGTGGTATCTTTGAAGTGGGGATGACTTCAAAGAGGGGCTTTGAAGTTCACACAGGGTCTCTCTTTCCAGCCCTAGCTCCACACTCACGACACGAGGTAAGCAGCTCTTTGAGTGGAGACAGTCCCAGTCCCATTCAGGTGCAAGTGTCAGCTCTGGAAGACCTATCAGCCTGGTGATGGGCCATCAGAATGTATATGGCACACCTTAGTTTCCCTTGTGTGTGACTGTCTAGAGGGAATGCACAGAGCCCAGCTGTCACACAACCAAGACATGTATTGGAGGCAGGCAGCAAGCACACAGGGTTTAAGAGCAGAAAACCACCACCCTACAGTAGAAGTGTCCTAATTCCAGTCGATTGTAACAACCACCTTACGACTGCCAGGTCTAACAGGAAGCATCACACATAATGTATGTCAATGCTGTGGCTAGGTCATTTCAGTATGCTCAGTCTTCTGAACAAAAACTTCCCATAACTCCAAAAAGTAATGGTACATAGCTGCTACTTGCATTCTCTTCAAGATCAACCATCACAGTTGTCTTCACTTGGACTTGCCTGCTCATCTGCTGGCAATTTAACAACAGGTAAGGACCTTGTATGTAACAACACCAAAGTTCAATCACGTTTTGGAGGTTCATGGGGAAATGCACTGGTTGAAATACAACAAAGGCTCCAATTACATTTTCCGTGCATTATCCCAGAGTGATTTATGAGTGTGCAAAGTCAGGGTTTGCAAGTATTACACCTGTTCATCCAGCCCTGGCTGCACCTTCTAAAAATAAGCGCTTGCGTGTTAACCCACTTGTTAAGCAAGACTGGCTGGAGGGCACTGCATTGGCCTCCTGGCCCCAAAGCATTGGAACAATCTGTCCCCCGAGCTCAGAAATACAGAGTATCACTTGAGTATCAGAAAGGGTCTAAAACATTCCTGTCTTGTTAATTATTGTTTTATGGCTGTTGCCTTAGTCAACTGGCGGTCTCTCCTTTATTGTCTCAGCACAAAGAACTCTTTTGTGTGCATTTGTACTTTGGAAATGAAATAATAAATAGATGCAGCGTGCAATAGGCACTGGCTGGGCAAGTATTGCATCAAGATAAAATGATACGTCATTTGCTGTCAGGGAATAAGACACTGGACAAGGAGAAGCACATTACACCTTTGAAACTAGAAGTGACTATGAATGTTTCTCGTGGCCTTTGCTTCCGCGAGGAAAAGATTCCAAGTATTAGCTGTTAGAAATCTAAAGGTGCAACATCTTTTGAGGCGATTCAGAATTCAGACGTGTAGGGTAAACACAGGTTGCAGCATTTGAGACTCTGGGCTGGTTGATGAACTGTAACATCCTCTGCTAGTTGTCAGGATTAGTGCTTTATATACAAGCATGCAATGGCGGCTGGCAACTACAGAGATAGGAGGGGTGGGCAAATGGGTGTTGGGTGGGTGCATGCACGCATGGTACATGCAAGGTGCCTATGTCATAAAATAAATAAAATAAAAAGTGACTTACCTTGCTTGCTGCACAACACATCCTCCTCGCTCTGGTCCGGTGTTCTTCTTCTCTCGTCCAGGCTTCTGTGTGGGCCAGAGCCAACTCCCTTAACCAATCCTGATGTTGCTCTCATGCTATTAATCAGTCTGTGGTTGCTCTCCAACCTACTGGGTTAGAGAGTTTTAAAGTATGTATGTCTGGTTGGCGGGCACAAGACAGAACCTCATCCAGAGTAATTTATCACAGAAAACAGCTAGTTGTCCTCTTCACACCAACAGGGGTGAAATGCAAATTGACAATGATCCAGACATCCATGCTATTCCAAGGAAACTTTGGAATTGGAATGGAATTGGAATGCCATCACCTAATATTTCAGCTGAAATGAAGAGCAATGGAGCCGCTGATCATTGTTTACCTCTCGATCTTCCTCTTATGTGGGAAAACCTTGAAACATACAGTTTAAATCAGTGGCTCCATAGAATAATCAAAATTTTCCAGTTTAGATAATATTTTAGAGCACAAATCACAAAGAAAGCAGGATTGAATCTCTTGTGGGTTCTTTTGCACGAAGGTGCTATCCCACACATTATTCTTTTATATACATGAAGCCTGCAATGCCAGCATAGAAATCTGTCTTCCTTATTACAGTCAAGTTGTGATGCCTCTAGTCACCTGTAATAAGAAAACGACGCAGCTGCTCAACTGTAATAATTTACTACAACTGAGTTGTAATGTCATAATGCCTGCTGTGAGGGCGGGCAGCAGAGATGGAAGGTTAAGGAGCCTCATTGCAGCTGAAATGTAAACACTTACCCTTATCCTTCCTATTACGTTTTTAAAAAATGGACAGCAATCAGCACTAAATAAAGATGTATGGCAAAATGTTTATTTTTGCACTCTATAGGTCAGCATAGAAGAGAAAGAATACCCCTGCATGTTACTACTCACTTTGGGCTTTTATTTGATTTGAATTTATTGGATTTTATAAAGCTGATTCTAACATGATTTTGCAATAAATTACTAATTGCTGTTTAGTGTTTCATTTCAAAATTCAGATTCTACTGTCATTCCTCATGCCTCCTAGCATAGTATCTCCTTCATATAAAGGAACAAAACACCAATCTTAAAAGCAATTTGTGGGATGGGTGGTGGTGAGGCCATGTATTATAAAGAATACAATACCCCTTGCTATGTGTTAAAGGAATTTTGAAATGCAACCCAGAGTTCCATAACCCTCTAGAGGACTCTACAATAAACAGACTCTTCTGGTATTGTGTCTAAATAACACAAAATATAAGCAAGTATGTCTGCTGCTACCACCGGCTGCATGTTCAGTGTCTTATACCGCCTGCTTAACAAAGCACTCAGACTCCATCCGTGGGAGCAAGCCCATCCTTCCTCTGTCTACATGGAATATGTGCCTTTTCTACACTATTAGTGTACCTCTGCACCAGCAGTACTCAAACCTGACAGGAAAAATGGTGGGGCTTTCATGTGAACAACATTTTAAAGTTGTTATTCGTAAGGAGCTGTTCTGATGGGAAATAGTAATGCAAACTGATACAATTCATAGCTGTTAGAGGTGGATGCTGATTCCATGCTGAATTACTGATACTTATTTGTAACCAAGTTAATGATGATGATGATAATAAGAAGAAGAAGAAGAAGAATGACAATAATAAGAATAGCAGTAGTAGTAGTAGTAATAATAATAAAAATAATAATAATAATAATAATAGTGGACCCTCATTTGTATCCTTGAACTCTGCCACTCGCTCTGACAAATGTCAGGGTCACTAAATACCAGTTGTGCCTGGTTTGCATCCACTTCATGCCCCTTTCTTCCACCACCCCACACTTTCTGTCTCTATACCTCCCTCTTGAAGTTTCTTTTTCATTCCTGCTTTCGCCCATTCTGTTTTCCTACCTGTTTTCCTACCTATCGCTCCTCCCTTCCTTCTCACTCATCTGCCTCTATCTTTTTTGGACTCAAAGTCTGGTGATGAAAAACAAGCTCAAGTCCAAAAATTAGTGCTGGTGACCACCAGATGCAACTACTAACACAAAGAAAGTGTTACAAAATACATTGTGAAACACAGATGATAACGTCGTTTCATGGAAACAGTTACCACTTCCACTCCAACTATCCTAGAAGCTTATGCATCATTAGCACGATTGCTCTTAAAGCAAGCAGTAGCAAAGCCAACAAGTTTGGCGTTTGTATTGGGTGCAGATCGGTCATTCACACGCCGAACAAATGTTAAACACTTCTGCTTGTGTTTTCAGGTGTAAAAGAGACCCTCATTCATTTCACTTGAAGCGGAACAACACATCCAATAGAAAAAGCAGTAGCAAAGCCAAGATGCCTTGCCTTTTAGCTTTGCCAATGAAGATATTTTAGTTTTGTAAATATTTTTTGCTTATGCCACTCCACATCAGCAAAAATAACAAAATGCTTGTTTGTCGATTATAGATATGAGTGCATCCGTCATCATATATAGGCATGTATGTGTCTTGATGCTACAAAGGCCTAGGGCGATGAAGTATATGCATGCATGCATCAACATGCATGTGCACACATACATCATGATTAAGCACCATGCTCTTTTTTATGTATTGCTCCAAGTTGGCTATGACCATCTTGAAGCAGTAAGCTCAACTGATGAATACAATGTGCATGAAAGCTTTTTTGATAGGGGAAAAGCTTGAAGAAGAGGGGGTTGAGGGAGAAATGGTAGAGCTTTGGAGTGGTTTAAAAAATAAAATATAAAAAATCTGGGGGGATTGGGGGTTGGAGTGAGCAACAGGCAGAGTGCGGGGTTAACATTTTGTGAGGGTAGCACCACACAAAGGAGAGAGCAAGAAATAGCAAGCATCCCCATGGAGGGCTAACAGCAATAGTAAAAAGTATTCCCCTCAAAGTGAGCAATATACAAATCGTCAAATCAAAAAGATGGTAAACTAGCACTGCTTCAGGAGAGACAAACATAAGCAATAGAAGAAAAGTCACTAAGAAGCAAGCATAATAGTGACAAAAGGCAATAAACTGATCAAAATCCCACTGTAAATATTGGTATTTTCCACCCTAGGTCTTTGCCAAGAGACAGCTTTTAGCTGCAGAGAAGACCTAAAAATGGTGAGAATAACACAGTCCTATGAGTAGTTATGAAATGTAGTCTCAATATTTCAAGCCAATATCTAAAGAAGCCAGTGGCTGAATGAGGCTTGCCAAAAGTTTCTCAAGTATGTTCACCATGAATTCATGCACATCAAACTTAATATATTTTCTACTTTCCAAATGTTTTCTCTCCAATTTGCATTATAATTGACCAATAATGGATGCCTTTCTTGTGAAGGAGGGCATTTTTGAGCTGCTCACTTCGATACAGCAGACCACGCTTACATTGGAGAAACATATACAAACAACTGGCAAATTGGCTGCTGATGACCTCTCTGTAGTTGGTGGTTGTATGGAGTAAAGATAGTTAAAACAAAATGTGCAAGAGACATTAAAGAAGGCAGAGTGCTTACTCAGTTAGCATCAGGTCAATCTTTATTTTCCTTTGGGATGCTTTCACAGGTAAAATCAATTGGGGAGATGAAAGTTACCTAATGCCCAGGTTATCCGTCCATGTAAGCAGATAACTGGTAATTTTGGAGCACATTCACCTGAAGCTGAAAGTGAAATCTAGAGGCGATGAATAGAGAAGACACTTTTTAATAAAAAAGTGATGTGTAGAATTAATAGTTATTTAATTATATTTTTGTAAAAATCAATGTTACGTTAATTCATACATTAAAAAATGGTTGTTAAAATATTTTATATTAAATTAATAAATGTGTTTTATTTTTGGATACTTTTAACATTTAATTATATCTTTTCATATTTTTTAAAAATGTAAATATTTTAATTTAATTTAATATTATTTCTGATGGGGTTTATGTTAAGTTCCAACCACCATTTTTTTCCAATGGGAGGGTGTTCTTACATCACCCCTAAGCTAAAGGAATTTACAACGGTTTTGGATTCCATTTTTGGCAGTGGTAACTTTAGAAGTGCAGTTTGTGAACAGCAGGGAGCTTACACTCTTGTGGGTGGGTGCATGTCCCTAACTAAAGCCCACCTAATTTCCCTAAGCTCCCCCTTACTCCTCTCTAAATCCCTCCAATTTAGAAGTAAGTATGAATCTTTTACTAGCTGTTCTACCTGGTCTCTCACACATATACTACTAAGTACTAAACTTAAATGTGGGAGGATTTCCCCATGGAAAATATAGGAAAGGTGGAGGTGGAGATCTGCTCTCAGGTTTGTGTATTTTGTAGTACTTTAGTTGTGTTATTATAGAGGTTTTCCTCCACACTTTTTTGGTTGGCAAAAAGTTATTTTTTTCCTGACATCTTTATGAAGAAACCAAAGTGAATCAAATTTTATAAATCACCCATCCCAGGTAAGTTTTTTTTTTTTTTAAGTGCCATGGGGGGGCTAACTTGGGCCCCCCTACATGGCCATTGGGCAGAGTGGCATGACTCCTGTCTTTACTAAAAACAGGAGTCATGTCTATGGGGGTTGTGCATCAAAAAAGTAAGCTACTCATGTTAGAGACATTTTTCTGACTCTAGCCTGACTAGCGCCATTCCTTGACGCACAACCTCCTATTTCCACTACGCCTGCCCCATCCGGTCAGAGTCATTTCTTTTTACACTAATTGGGCCTTACCACCGGCTAGCGTAATTCCTTAAATATGATGCCCGGCTGGTGTCCAGGAATTGCGCTAGCCTGCGGTTAACTTGTTGACTCAAACCTGCGCTAACACAGGTTTGCGTCAAAAAGTATAAATCAGGGCCTAAGATTAGAGTGTGTGCACAGCTACCAAGAACAATCTTGTAATATGCAACACCCTCAGCCAATCCAGACTTTTAGCGAGCAACACTTTCCATTACGAGATTTAGAAGCCCATACCTAAGTTAGAAATAGATAAATTACCCACAATGCAAAGTCCTGATGACTACAGGCCAGGACTGACTGAAAGAGACGCAAGTAACATAAGGCGAAGTCATAGCCATGATTGTGACTTGTAGAGGATACACAGGTTTATGCAACATGCACACTAAGCAACTGAGCTTGGGACTTCAAAATCTGGGCTTTCATTTACCAAATCAGTGCATTCTGGTAATTGGTAATCTCTGTTTACTAAAAATGACCCAATTGGACTAACAGACGAAAACAATGACTTGTAAAAGGAAAGTGCATCACTGCAAGAGTGATGCAACCATGAGCCATCTGCAGGGCTATTCTGCCACTTTGGCATTTACCTGGTAGGCTTCAAGCTAGGAGCCTGTTTTTAGAGCAAGGAGGGCCATATTGACCCAGTCATAATGCATAGTCCCATTCTAATTGTGGCATCCTGCACTGAGGTGCTAGTTTCAACTCATTTGCCAAGGCAAACTTTGGTTTTAGTCTGGCTCTAGTGATCTGGCAAAAATACCTACATGTTAAGTAGGTTAACTAACTCATTTACACAAGATACTCAAGTTCACCGTGCTTTGGTGGGGCCAAAGGCAAAACATTTTGGCAGGGCTCATATTGTCTGCAGAAGTGCGGGGCCATACCTTGAATGGGGCCCATATAGATTCTGTGAATAACTAAATCTGTCTAGCAGGTTATATGAAGATCCCTAGCAGGAACATTAATTATCTGAGCTGTGTTACTGGGCTAGCAGCTTGCACGAAGATCTACATACGTCCCATGCGAAGGGAAGCCCTAATTTCCAGACACAATGTCGTCTATTTCGATATATGTTCTATATCTGAACCCTTAAAAATGTTCAGAATTGCCACGTGGTTTTATGTCTTCTGTGGTACTGGAAAATTTTCCTCCATGTTCATGATTGACTGAGAGTTGACTATAAGTCCCCGATTGCAAATTAATGTTTGATAAAATGCCAGAGCCTACTGAAGCTGTTCATAAATATGGGGCTACTCAACCTGGACCTGGATGCTGATCCTCTTCTTGACTAAGGGATTTTGGGGATTTAATTGCCATGGTAGCAGGGCACGAGTCTCCAGCCCTGGGTTTTTTATGGCAATCTAATCTAGTCTGGAAGTTGCAGCCTTGTCTTGTTTTAATTAAAGTAGTTGGAGTGTATCACATGTTCACAGTGGTTTGCAGCAGGATTGAAATGAAAAGTCCTGACGACATGAAGCACGGTGGTATCCATCTTCGACTCTATAGCTGCCAAGTGGTCGTAGGACTTGCATGATACCTTTAACCAATCCTGACTTTTCGGCCAACAAACATTTGCATGCTGGGAGTTTTGAAAACACATACTTACAATGTCGAAAGTGAAAATTAGATTTTCATCCTGCAACGTGCCCTTGATTAAAAATGTCAAAGCTGCCTGATGTGTCACACCACATGGGACCACTTGGTACTCTGTACCCTATCCTCTGCCTTCGCTAATCTCTCTGCCGATACCCCCAGGGCCTTCACGGGGGGAAGGAGAATGGGGACATTATTTCTCAGGTCCAACACTTTTTCAAGCTCTCCAACTCATACCCCAAAAGGTATTTATACATTTCGAATGAAGACTTCCTTTTTATGAATGATGAAGCTGCTACCACAGCTAATTTTACTAGACTGCACCAGGCATTGTAACTTAAGTATTTTCTTTTTCCTGTGGGGCATTTTTTTTAATTTAGAAAGAGGTGTTTATTCAATTTGAGCCTAACCAAAGCCCAGAAAAACGTCCGACCTCTCTGAGATTCCAAAAGGACCTTGCACAAATTAAAGGTAAAATGTTCTTGTTTTTCAGCATGCTAAGAAGTCAGAAGGCTGTGAGGACTACAGTGCTTAATTTGAGCCTGTGGTTGCCAGTGGGGGCTACCATCACTTATTTTTCCTCATCAGACATTTCCCGAGAGCCAGACAAGGGAAAAACACAAAGGGGAAAAAGGAGCAAAAGGAATACGGAAACCCCATAATACGGGGGAAAGCAGGAACCTGCAAGAGTGAGTCAAGGTGTAAGAGAGTGTCTGGTTGTGGATTAAAGAGGCCCAAGGTAGATTCAGGACTAGCAGCCTTCGTATTAGGTGTACTGACATATAATACCGCTGACCGTGGGTTCTGAGCAGCACTTTGGGCATTAGCATTCATTATTTTACAAATTAAGCACCAGACCATCAACACTGAAAATGGTGCTAAAACAGAAGTTATTCAAATATGACTTTCAACGGAAAGTGTTGCATTGAATGTCTTTCAATCTCTCCCTCTCCATGATTCAGACACTTAACAGAAACATAAAAATAACCTTAGAAACAAAGAACAGAGGGAAGCACTAACATTGCTTAGAGCATATTGTGAGTAAAACAAACATAGATCACCTAAAGTTGCAATACAGTTCCCCTTTAACAGTGATTTGCAGTTACTCGTTTCAGAGAATCAAGCTAGCATGCTTACAGTCCTTGACTTTCTTGTGACAACCTATTCTCCTTGGTGCTCCTGTCTTGGATTGCATCTATTGAAGTAATGAGACCACCATACCTTGGAGCAGTGATTTGTGGCATACAAATCCAACACTAGAAACAGTTTTCATGATGACACAGGGACATGTGACCGCCCTAATTCAGACTTTGTGAAAATTAAGGATCTTTACTTTTTTCCGTCCTCAGCTTTCACCCTAATGTCTGGTTTGTCTTGGTTTGCATACATTGGACCAATATATAGACTACCATGCCTGAGAGCAGTGATTTGTAGGACACACATCCAAAATTAGGAACAGTGCTCATGATGACATGGAGTGATGCACTCGCACCAATCCAGACTTGGCTAAAATGAAGGTTATGGCACTCTCTCTGACCATGTTCTCCAGTATTCCATGAGTATTTGATATCTCTCTGGAGCCATCCAAATCATAAATAGCTGTGCCAGAGATAGGATCAAACTAGTGAGAAGAGATGTAACTTAAACGTATTCGCTACTGACATTCTTATCATACGTTTCTTCTAGTCAAATTCAGAATCCACTTTTCCAGGGCAAACTCCTTCAATTCCCAAATTTGAGTGTTGAGATGTGAGCTATAGGTAAACATCTGACACACCTTTAACAAACCTATATCCCATGTCAAATATCTAGGGATACTGCTGGTTGAATAGTTTCAAACATAGCAGTATATCAAGAATCCATTCTGAAAAACTTGAAGGTAGGTACTACCTCCTTAAAGTAAATAAGTCTCTTGGTATGTGAAATGTTAAATACAATTAAAATTGACCCTCTTCCAAACTCTTCATATCTTAAAATACGTTGTTGGTGAGTGCTCCAGGACATAGGTCCTCATTACAACCCGGCTGTAAAAAAAAATGGGATCACGACCACGGCAGAAACCGCCAACATAGACAGCCACTTTAACAGTCTGACTGCCACGGCGGTAGCAACAAACACCACGGCGGTAACTGCCAACAGACAGGCAGAAGACAATGTACCGCCCACCCTATCACAACCCGCCAATCCGCCAGCTTTTCCAGGGTGGTACCAACGCCATCAAAAGCTCAGCGGAAACAGAACTTGGAAGGGAAACCACTCACCTCTCAACAAGCAACAAAGAACCAGGACGCCATGGAGCCCGAGCTGCAGGTGCTCCCCATGCTGGTGTATCTTCTCATACACAACGGATATCAAAGGCGGCGGCGACGACCACAGTGAGTACTGCACCTAGCACACAGGGGGGGGGGGAAGAGAGTGACACACACACGCAACACGCAACCCACCCCCACCCTCACCCACAACACCATACACACAAAAACGGCAGCAACATCACATTTACACCCCGTAACCCCCTGGAAGAATGCAAGGACAAAAGGAATAGAGTACAAATAGTGATATTTTGAAATATGCAGATATAGCTAACGATTAGAAAAACAGTATATACAAATATTTACAATATGTACAGAAGGCCGTACACTGTCCTTTGCAAATGTCCATGGCCCACACGGACATGCTGCACTTGGGGTGTGGCAGTACACATTCCCTCACCTGGGTGTCTGAGGCACGAGATTTTCAGGGAACATGTAGCATGATACTCCATGGAGGCAGGGCCAGACTCCATCCTGCGGCAACTAAGGCTGAAAACTGGTGGTAGTGCCGGTGCTGGTGGGGGTGCTTCAAGTGGTGGTGGAAGGTTCCAGGTGGTCTCCTGCAGCCCCGGATGGCTACCCACTGGGGATGCTGTTGCTGACAGTTGTAGTGGCACCGACTGGGCATGTGGCGGTGCTAATGGCGGTGCAGGTGGCGGTGCTTGTGGCGGTGTCTGCGGCGGGGATGCTGCCGGTGCTGGCCGTGGTGCAGGTCCTGGTAGTGGTGGAGGGAGACACCAGGCCATCTCCTGCAGCCTCGGACGGCTGCCCACTGGGGATGATGCTGCTGACAGTTGTTGTGGCAGTGGCGGTGCAGGTGGAGGTGCAGGGGGCTTTGCAGGTGGTGGGGCAGATGGCGGTGCAGGTGGCGGTGCCTGCGGCGGTGCTTTCCGCAGTACAGGTTGCGGTGCTGTCGGTACTGATGGTGGGCACCAGTCCCTCACCTGGAGCCTCCGAGGCCTGAAGTGCCTTGCCTTGGGTTTTCTTCTCCTTCCCCACCTTGGCAGATGCTGCTGGGAACTTGGCACTGGCAGCTTGAGTTTTGGAGGAAGCCTTGCTGGGTGGGTCGTACTTCTTGGCTGTGCTGCATGCTGGCTCCTTCTTCACCTTGGCAGGTGGCGGAATGGGTTGGTCCTTTGCAGGGGTCCGTGGCACACTGGCTGCCCTGATGGTGCCCCCTTTGACCCTCTAGGACTTGCAGGTACCACAGCGGACGCCGACTTGGTGGCTGAGGTGCTGGCCTGGGATCTTAACACCCTGGCCCGAGGGGAAGGACGGGGGGGGGGAGGCGTAGGGAAGAGGTCAGTGTTTGCCAGGAAAAGATTTTTAGACACACTGGGATGGGAAGACGGAGAAGGTTTGGGAGTGGAGGAAGAGGGAGTGGTTGTAGGAGGTGTACGTCTGCTGAGTTTGGGTGAAGGTGCATGTGCTGGATGCTGTTGTGAGGTGGAATGTTGTTGGGTGGGTGGGTGCTTGCGTTTGTGTACTTTGGGAAGAGGGGTCACAGACACACTGGGAGAGGACACAGGGGATGTGTGCATGGTTGTGGGGGTGGTGGCTGCTTGTGAGGGGTGTGTTGTGATGGACGTGCTGGTGATGGAGGTAGCAGATGAAGATGTAGTGCATGCAGGTGTGAGTGTAGACGCTACTGGGAGGGAGGTGGAGGAGGAGGGGGACACAGTGGATGTTGGTGTGTTTGCAAGGGCATGGTGCTTGTGTGAGTGCCTGTGAGATGAAGTGTGGTGCTTATGTTTGCCTGAGCCACTTTTGTGTGGTGATTTGGGTAATGCTGGTCTGAAGGTGTGCTTGTGATAGGCTGAGGAAGAGGGAATTGGGTCTGGGTAGTGGAAGTTGGAGGGGGGAGGCTGGACACAGGGACAAATCAGTGCTGAGGCCAGAGCCTGAATTGGTCTCTGCTGGGCCGCCACACCAGAGTGAATGCCCTCCAGGTATGCATTTGTTTGTTGCGAATGCCCTGCTACACCCTGGATGGCATTCAGTATGGTTGACTGCCCAACAAAAAGGGATCTCAGGAGGCCAATAGCCTCCTCACTCAGGGCAGCAGGGCTGACTGGGGCAGGGCCTGAGGTGCCTGGGGTGAAGGAGATGCCAACCGTCTGAGTGAGAGGGCACGGGCAACTCGCTGAGGAGATACTGGGAGGGCAGTGCTGGTACGGGGGGAGGGGGCTGTACCTGAAGCTGGGGTGGTCACAGAGGTGTCCGCCACGAACAGGGAGCTTCTATCGGAGGAGGTATCTGAGTCTGTGTTGTCATCTCCTGTTTCTGTCATGGTGCTCCCCTCACCCTACGTCCCACTGGTTTCCTTCAGTGTCGGTGGACTCTGGGTCCTGTGGGATGCAGCTCCCTTGGTTGCAGGTACCCCTGCTCCTATGCCAGATGATGCTAATGCACACAAGGACAGGCTGACAGAACAAAAAAGGGGGGGAGAGAGAGAGACAAAGGAAACACTGGGTCAATGGCTGCACCAACACCACAGTTGGCATACACATCACCGTCACACATAGGGAACAGGCTTAAGCACTATGCATTGCACTACCAGTGACATGGCTAGATGCTAAGGCAAGATGAGGCCCACACCGCCAACTGCACCACTCCTGGGACCCACAATGCCCTGCCTGAAATGGACTGCTAACAAGATAGGTTACCTGTATTTGATATATACCAATTACCCTAGAGATGACCCATGCTGCAATATCTGGCCTGGCCTTAGAGGCACCCACTAACTCACATGCACCACCCGGATCCCACCGCACCTGACAAAATTTGTCATGATACCCACTGTACTCACCACCTTGTGGCTGCTGTGATTCCCTCAAGCATCTATCCAGCTCAGGGTTGGCCACCACCAATATGTGGGCCATCAGGGGGGGTCAGGTTCCGACGGGCATCCCTTCCTCATTGGGAGGCCATCCCCAGCTGGGCCTCCGAGGTCTTCCGTGCCCAGCGTCTTAGGTCCTCCCACTGTTTCCGACAGTGGGTGCTCCACCTGCCATAGACCACCAGGGTTCGCACGTCCTTTGCGATGACACACCATAATCCCTTTTTTCAATGGGTGCTGACCTGCAGCAGCAATACAGACATGAGCACACCATTAAACAAACAGTCCAGCCTGTCACACAAATGGCCCACCATACTCGTTTCCATCACCATTGGCACCCACATCACCCGGCACACACCATGTATACCACCACAAGGCATTACCCCCACCCGCCCTTGACACAATGCTTGCACACACATCTCCATGCAGCCTTCCCACATGCATCATGCCCAAAGAGTAGTCACCTGTTGGTCTGGAGGCCCATACAGCAGTCCGTACTGGGGTAGGACCCCATCCACCAGTCCCTCCAACTCTTCTGAAGTGAAGGCAGGGGCCCTTTCCCCAGTCACACGGGCCATGGTAGGTTCCAGACACAGGTCACAGCAACACACTGTTGTAGGTGTTCTCCTGTTCAAGGACAGGAAACAAGTGAGGAATTAGATAAAATATGGAAGTCACATCCGCAGCGGTGTACACCGTCACCACCGGCGCAGATCCCCATTGGCCACTGTACTCCATAGAGCCCCATATTATCCAATGAGGAATTGCATGGTGGTGCAAGACCACCTTCCACCACGACACCCCAAACTCGGGTGGCATGGTGAGCAAAAGAACAATGGATTAAACCCAGATCTTTGTGACTGGGGGTGAATGTTTGCATTGTTTCGCATTCCGTCCATCATCCTTTTGTGTTGCTAAAGTTGCCCAGATGTGGTTCCCTTGCTCACTGTGCCACTGGATTCAAGCTAGCCTGGCTGATGAAGGGTAAAACCCTGAAACCGGACCCAGGATGCTTGTTTCCGGTCCAGGGAGGACCTGGCTTGGCAGTTCGGGCTGGACTTTTCCAATGAGTAACAGGGTCAAGACTGATTTGCATATGGCTGGGTCCAAACTGGGGTGGCATGGTGAGCAAAAGAACAATGGATTAAACCCAGATCTTTGTGACTGGGGTTGAATGTTTGCATTGTTCAGCATTCCGTCCATCATACTTTTGTGTTGCTAAAGGTGCCCTAAGTGGGAAGGGTATGCCTAGATGTGGGTCCCTTGCTCACTGTGCAACTGGATTCAAGCTAGCCTGGCTGATGAAGGGTGAAACCCTGAAACCTTTCCCAGGATGCTTGTTTCCAGTCCAGGGAGGACCTGGCTTGGCAGTTCGGGCTGGACTGTTCCCATGAGGAACAGGGTAAAGACTGATTTGCATATGGCTGGGTCCAAACTGGGGTGGCATGGTGAGCAAAAGAACGATGGATTAAACCCAGATCTTTGTGACTGGGGCTGAATGTTTTCATTGTTTAGCATTCTGTCCATCATCCTTTTGTGTTGCTAACAACACCCAACATCGGCGGAATTACCTCACTTCCACCTGTCCCTACTTACAGGACAGGCAGTCACCATTTCAGGGGGAGGAACAGTCATATCGACATAAACTGCGTCACAGATTAGATTGGCACATACCTCGCCATTACCACTGTCCCATTACATAAGTGCACCAAGTAGAGTGCAATTGTGATTACATTGTTCCAATTGTGACAGCCTACTCACTTTTGTGTCCCTTAGATACCTAGGCTGTGGATGAATAGGAGGTGGAGACATACCCCCGTGTACAGACCCCTTGTGGACTTAGCTACACTGGAGGACATGCACATTATACTCACCTATAGACTGAACAAGGCCACAATCACAGAGCTGTGTGCCCAATTGGAGCCACACCTGATCTCATCTATCCATCATCCAACTGGGATCCCCCCCTTGTGCAAGTGCTATCAGTGTTCCATTACTTGGCAACTGGTTCTTTCCAAGTGACAGTGGGCTTGGCATCAGGAATGTCACAGCCAATGCTCTACATTGTGCTGGCAAGAGTGTTGTCTGCCCTGATAAAACACATGTGCAGCTACATTTCTTTCCCCCAGGTGGAAGAGTTTGCCACTGTGAAGGCCGGATTCGATGGAATGGGACATATCCCCAATATTATTGGAGCGATTGACGGGACACATATTGCATTTGTCCTCCCCCACCAGAATGAACAGGTGTTCAGGAATCGTAAGAATTTCCTCTCACTGAATGTGCAGATGGTGTGCCTGGTGGGCCAGCACATCTCCCACGTCAATGCTAAGTATCCTGGGTCAGTGCAGGATGCCTTTGTTCTGAGGAATAGAAGCATCCCAAATGTGATGGCCCAACTACAGAGGCACAGGGTGTGGCTAATAGGTGAGCCTTCGTCCCTACCCACTGTATGTTAGTGTATGCCTTCTGGTGTTAACCCCATAGGATTGTGTGAGGCTAAATATTGTCCCTCGATACTTGAAGGTGACTCTGGCTACCCAAACCTATCATGGCTGCTAACCCCTGTGAGGAATGCCAGGACAGGGGCTGATGAACAGTATAATGAGGCACATGGGTGAACCAGATGGGTCATCAAGATGACCTTCGGCCTCCTGAAGGCCAGGTTCAGGTGCCTCCATCTGACAGGTGGATCCCTGTGCTACTCACCCGAAAAGGTCGGCCAGATAGTAGTAGCATGCTGCATGTCGCACAACCTGGCCCTTAGACGCCATGTACCTTTTCTGCAGGAGGAGGAGACTGGAGATGCCCCTGTGGCAGCAGTAGACCCTGATGACAGTGAGTATTAAGAGGCTGAAGATGAGGACAACAGAACATCAGTTATCCATCAGTACTTCCAATGACACACAGGTGAGACAGTGCAACTGCACATTCCTATAACTAATGGTGTATTCTGTGTGGCTAGCATGAAGGCATTAATTTCCCTTGCATCTCAACTTACTGTCACCTATGGTTTGCATTTTACAGATGTTGGTGATGTAACAACTATGTACTGATGTGATGAGTACAGACACCTATAGGTCATTATTTCTATGCTCTCACAGTGTACAGTTCATTTGCACAAGATGTGACTGTTCCCATAAATACACATTTTCAATCCATAAAATACTAGTAGTCAAGCTGTGTTCAAGGATGTTTATTGTAGTGGTACGAAATTGAGGGGAAAGTGCAATGGAATGGTGGTGATGATGGAGGACAGTTCAGGGTATTGTTCTAGTCTATTTGTAGCATAGGTGCAGTGTCCAAGAAGCCATAGGAAGGGGAGCAACAACAGTTCAAAGTGGACAAGGTGACTGAGTGGGACACAAGTGGGACAATCAGGAGAGTCCCATTTCCTGGCGGGGGTCTTGGCAAGTGTCTCTGGCTTCTGTCTGAGTTGCAGGGAACGTTTGCAGGGTGGTTCACCTTCTGCAGGGGGAGGGGTGCTGGTGGCCTGTGGGTCCTGTGGCAGGCCTCCTGCCCACTAGCTACAGCGGAAGTGGAGGGCTGCTCAATGGACTGGCTAGTGGTAGGGGCCCGCTGGTGTGCTGTTGTCTCCCTCATGATGTTGACCATGTCTGCCAGCACCCCTGCTATGGAGATCAGGGTGGTGGTAATGGCCTGCAAGTCCTCCCTGATCCCCTGATACTGTCCTTCCTGCAGCCACCTGTTCTCCTGAACGTTGTCAAGGATCTGGCCCATCGTGTCCTGGGAATGTTGGTAGGCTCCCAGGACCTCGGAGAGTGCCTCCCGGAGAGTCAGTTCCCTGGTCCTGTCCTCCCCCGGTGCACAGCAGGCCTCCCAGTGTCCCTGTTGGCCTGTGCCTCTGGCCCCTGAACGGTGTGCCCACTGACCCCAGGTCCCTAATTGTCTTGGGTATGTGGCGTGGCCTGGGGTCCCTGTACAGGTGGGTACACTGCTGATTGATGTGTCCTGGGGACAGAGGTGTCGGTACGCTGGGTGGGTGCTGTGGTGTTGGATACTGAAGGGGGAGGCCCTGTGGTGGACAGTGAGTGGGCGTGGGTGACCGGCTGTCCAGTAGTTCCTGATGGGCCAGGTAGGTCATCCAGATCCTGAAGTCCAGAGTTACTGTCATAACTGTGGGCATCTTCTGTTGGGGGACTGGATAGTCATGGCACCTTCTCTCCGCTGACAGTGGCTGGGGTACCTGTGGGGATGTAAGTGATGTATTATGCTTTATGTGTGTGACATATTGTACATCCCTCGCTTCCCCTCTATTGTTGGTGTTGCCGAACCACCTTTTTCTTGTGTATGGTGATGTATTGTTGGATTGTTAGTTTCCCTATGCTGTGCATGCTTTGGTGATGGGTGTCCATGCATGGCTGGGAGGGCTGTCCATGCATTGGTATAGCATGCAGGGCTTGGCATTGTGGTTAGTCATATGTGTAGGTGCAGTATGTGGGATGGAGTGGAGTGATAGGAGTGAGGGTGAGGGTGTGAGATGGCATGCAGGTATCGGAGGTGATAAGTGTTAAGTGTTGACTTACCAGTGTCCAGTCCTTCAGCTACTCCAGTGAGTCCCTCAGGAAGCAGTAATGCCAAGACTTGCTCCTCCCTTGCTGTGAGCTGTGGGGGAGGAGTTGGGGATCCACCGCCAGTCCTCTGTATGGTGAGCTGGTGCCTTGCTGCTATGGAACGTACTTTCTCCCGGTAGGTTGTTCCACCTCTTCCTGATGTTGTCCGTTGTTCTTGGGTGCTGTCCCACAGCATTCACCCTGTCCACGATTCTCCACCCTAGCTCCATCTTCTTTGCAATGGATAGCTGCTGTACCTGTGCTCCAAACAGCTGTGGCTCTACCCTGACAATTTCCTCCACCATGACCCATGTCTCCTCATCAGTGAAACGGGGGTGCCTTTGTGGGGACATGGGTGTTGTGTGGTGTGTGTTGGTGCGAGTGTGTTGAGTAATGCGGTGGGGTGTGTGATGTGGGGTGCATGATGGATGTATGGGTGTAACTAGTGTGTGTCTAGTTGTCGCAGTGGTCTTAGTGTCAGTGTCAGTCTTGCGGCAATGACTTGGATTCAGAAAGGGCTGTGGGTACTGTGTGTGTGTGTTTGATAGTGGTGTGGTGTGATGTGTGTATGAATGTCAGGTGTGTGTTTTTTGTATTGGACAATGTAGTGTTCTTTTGTATGTGGGTGTCCATTCTGAGTGCGGCGTAATGTACCGCCAATGGTTTACTGCAGTTGAATGTCCACCGTGGTGATTCGTGGGTCATAATGTGATGGGTTTTGTTTTGTTGGCGTAACCGTATGGGTGTTGGGACTGCGACTTTAGCATTGACCTTTGGGCTGGCGGATTTGTGTATGTGGCAGTATTCTGTCGGATTGGTGTGTGTGTGTCATAAAATGGCAAACGGATATTCGCCACCACGGCGGTATGTTAGTGGCTGTAATCGTGGCAGTAAGCGGCATTTACCCCCAATGTCATAATGAGGGCCATAGTGTTTTGATTTTTTTTTATAAATGATATATGAGTGGGAGTAGGTTGAGGAATGGGTAGAGGTGAAGTAACAAGGTAGGTGGGGGGCATCCACATAGTGGGTGGAGGAAAATCAACACAAGGGACACAACATGGTGCAAAAGGGGAAACATACGAATAAAAAACTAATGTGGACCTTAGGAGGAGAAGCATATGGGCAAGCAAGAACAACACAAGTGTGGATGGGGGAGAGAAGCACAAGCAGAGAGAGCAAAGGGGGGAAAACATACAAGGCAGACAGCTGGAAAACACATGCTTGCTCATGGAGTCCTTAAAGAAAAAAGTAGTTCCCTGGAATCTGAGGAAACATAGATGCAGCCAATCAAAAAACAGGGTAAAGAGCCAATGTTCCCTGCGAGGAAGAAACACAAGATTAACAAAAAAGCAATCACATAAGAAGCAGCCAAATGAAAGTGACGGGGAAGCCAACCAATGGTAAGCAGTGGACAGGCTCCAACTCAAGTATGTTCTTGGTAAGCCCACAAGACATTTCTGGCTCGACCTATGAAGTGCTGCTATTTTCAATTCCTATTCACAATACCTGTTAACTTATACATTGACTCACATCAGAGTAAAAAATACTGGGATTCTCTGTGTACCACAGGTGCAACACTAATGCTTTCACACTGACTGCACTATAACCGTGCTCTGTACCAACCACACACACAAGTTTGGCATGCACCAGGGATGTTCTGACTTCCACCAAATCAGACCACAACCAGGAATGCATGTTCCAGCTTGTACCAGATTGAAAAGGATCAGCTGACCTCTACAGAACCGCATCGGTGGCAGAAACATGCCATGCAAAGATAGTACTTGGCACCTTAGCTATTCGGAGGAGAAGGCAAACACTACCTCTATAAAATGTGGGCTTTCACAATCACTATGAACACTGTGAGTGAGTTTGCAACGTTAGTGGGATTCAGCAAAAAATAAAATAGCTATCTGAATCTATGGCATTCATAAACTAATGTATTTTTGCATAACACTAATCTATTGCATTTTCTGTTGAAAGAAAATCTAACTCGCCTTAACTTTTGTTTTCTTTTTCTCACAAGAAGGGAAATGTTTTCCAAGTGAGGACATTTCCTCAACATTCTGTAAATTTGTTTATTTGGAGAAATATTTGTTTCTCCACGCAGAAAATATGTTGACCTTTTTGAAGTTGATTTAGTTGTGTGAATAAGATAAAAATAAGTAATTAAAATGTTTGTAAACACCTAAAAAGTATGACGTGTCATCTCCTTGTCCCTTTCCTGGGAAGACTCATGTTCCAATGCCTAACCTCAAAGGTACCACTGTAGTAGATCCACGATCCTATCCGATTTACATTTGTAAAATTAAATTGCTCATGCTCCATTTGCTTTCATGCATGTAATTTAATATCATTTTACATCCCTTCTTTTGACCTAGCAATTTTGTTAGATGTTGACGCTGTTGAAAACTTTATAGCATGTTAAATTATAGCTCTTTAAATTTCCAAGCATGGTTTCTCTCTCTGGTGATTTTAAGCATGTCACTCCCCGAACCCCTCCTCGTTTGTCCTAATAAGAACCTGGCAAATCACAGAGCTGTTAGACTGCCCTTGAAGTGCTTCTGTTCTGTACAGGGCAGGCCAAACAGGGTCTCCTGTGAAGCAGCCTGCAGAGGGACCTGGGAGTCTGTCCATCTCCCCACTTAAATGAACTCACTTATTGAGCCCCAGTGCTTGTGCTGCTGACCCCACACAGCGCCTTGGCTCGGGAGAAAGAGGGTCTGAAGCTTGAAATAGAATGGCTTTGTTTCCACCAAGCTGGCTACTGTAGAGCTCCCGCAGGCCCAATTTACCATTTGTCACATTGTGGACCTTTTCCAATGTTAATGACCTCAGATCAATGTACAGGGCATTCATCAAAGGTTTGAGGATGCTCTAAATTCCCTGCATCAGTTGCTGATAATCCTCAATGTTCTCTAGTGCATCTCAATGGCGTTTTTACTATTTGATGTCTGTAGATTTAGAGTTTTATTCTTTAAGATAAGAAATTCTTAGTAGAAAGAAGATGCAGACACACATCACATAACAGCAACAAACACAGTTAAACGCCCACATGAGAAACTGGAAGCTTATCAAGAGCAGAAGCATACTGATTAGCAAACGTAAGTCAATGAAAGCCCAATACCGCCGGCTTTGCTTCTGCAATTTGCTTTACTTTGGTGTGGCAATTAGCAAGCTAAAACGGTTTCTTGTGTGTTGCATTAAAACAGCCAAAGAGAAAAGAGTTGCGAAATAGTTTCAGAGGTTTTGTTACCCGGAGCACGTTGTGGGAAGAGTCTTAATCACAGGTCTGAATTTATCACAAACAAACACTGCTACATAACGGCAGTCTAACTTTGTACCATATTTCCATCAGTGTTACACGCAGTATGAACACATGCAGGGTTTTTATCTCAGGACAAGGCATGAACACGCCGGCTGCACAACCGAATGCTCGACTACTGGGCATAGATTTTTAAAAATGGAGCCCCTGGCATCTGTTAGATCCAGCATCCCGAAGTCCAGTGTACCCCATGCTAATCTGCAAACATCCTGAGCCGTATTCCTATACTCTTAAATGATTACTGAACTGCAACTATCCAGTTGCCATTAAATGATCAGTTCCACGAAAACTGTCCGCCATGACACGTGATAGTCAGTATCCTATTGAACAGCACTCTCATAGGGTTCAGTGATCAGCACCCTGCTGTTCAGTGCCTCATGCTAAAGAGTTAGTGGTACCCACTTGTGTAATCTGCATCCACCGGACTGCGCCTCCATGTCATCCACACCCTGTCGCCATGCAGTGCCTGGAGTACCCCTTTGTCAGTAAGAGATTGTGTAGCTGATGCATCATCAACAGCCCTGATGGCCTTGTACCCTCAGAACGCTGCATCCTGTGTTGGTCGACGCCTTAATGTGATTGAGTGATGGGCACTGTGCTGAAGCTGTGCCCTCATGCTAACCCGTGCCCAGGTGTTATTGAGTAAACTGTGTGCTGCTTAACTGGATCCATATGATACCTTGAGTGATTGCTGCCTTTGCCATAAAGATACTGTCGAACTTCTCTCTTGTGCTTTGAGTCGCTCCTTTGTAAATCATATTTCACCCATTAGTTGAGTGACTGGTACCTCTGGTGACCCACACTCCTGCCAAACTGAGTCACCCTCTGAGGACCTCCCCGGTTTGTATTGGCACACTCCCTGTTGGGCTCTGACACCCGCCCCTTTTGACTGAACTGTATGCAGGCAGATCGGACATCACCACTACAGTATGGAGTAATTTTAGCTCCATAGAAAAAGCAAGGAAAAACAATAGCAATAGTAAATTACTATTAGTAATTGACTAGTAATAGATAAATAGTTAATTTGGTTAGCAGATGAGCTATAGTTTGCGATTTTGGTAGCTGAAGGCAATCGGTTCAGCAGAAGTAACAATATGGCATACTTCTTTCAATCATACAAATTAGAATCAGAGACTTTAGGGTGCAACACACACAACTGTGTAAAACACGATGCCATTGGTACTTTAAGTATTCTTATTAAACAAGCTGATGAGGAATTTGTAAAAACGAAAACAGCAGTTAAACATTCGCAAATGCACAAACAAGAACCTGAGAAATTAAAAGGCATATTGAATGCTGCTAAGGGAAAGTTAGAATCATGCAGTTAGGATTCATTGTCTGTGAAGGCTGAGAGGTTGAGGCAAAGGTGTGATGATTGAGAGCCGAGCTGCAATAAAGATGCCCTGAGAGTGATTGACATAAGGTACATGGGAAGAATGCCTTTAAATTAAACAAAAATGATAGGCAGGAATTATTGCAACAGCAACGTGCATTTGACAAAGAGCTCAGAGATATGCTTGAAATGCCCAATCCATGTGAGGAGATAAATGATAACTTAGTTTTGATTTCTAGCTTTCACTGGTGGTTAAAATACAATAAAGAAGAACCTGAAGGCGCAGATAAAGAATTATGATATGCACTCTCTGGAGCGCCGTCTTGACTTAGGGTAAGCCTGAGCAGCAAGTCATAGACTTCAAACAAAAATGCTGCAAAACTACATCTCTGAGCCAGCAGCATAGAGAAGCACAGATACAAAAACATCATACTGCCCAATAAAGGACATCCCTCTTTATACAAAGGCAACAATCAGGAGTACAACAGACACATTGGCCTTTTTAATTCTTCCTATCCTATAAATTATTATAATGTGTGGAGTTCAGTATATCTGCCCCTATACAGAGCCCAATATAGTGGATGGGTAAAAAATATCCTAGACAAATAATCGTATTTATTAATAAGATTAGAATATTCACTAATTCTGATGGGGCGTAGGTAAGGAAGTAGAACAACAAAGAAGAGTAGCAGATATCGCCTTCACCTCTCCCCGATTTAAATAAGATCCTTCATGTCTTTTCCTTGTCTTCTTCATTCTCTCTCTTGTTTGTTATCTCACCTGCCCTTTTTCATTTACCCCTGCTAATGCAGAGAATCCTAAATTGACAAAACACTTCTCAATTCTTAGATACCTAGTAGGGGACCTTTGAAATAAGGGGGATAAATGAAACTGAAATTCTAATATCAATACATGATTTTCATAACCTTAGTGAATTCTCAGGAGACGTTAATGTGAGTTGCAGTTAGAATTTAAAGGTTTTCTTTATTCATAAGTTTGAAATCTTTTCTTTATTAGTCAGTGTAGTTTACAGAACATTGCATAACGCGTGTCTTATAATATAGTTCCTATTCTATTTCTCTAAATCAGTAGACATAAATAATTTTAGTCAGAAAATAGGAAAAAGCGTCTGAAAATCAGTCTAGCCAGTAAAGCTCTCAGTACTCATAAAGAACACAGTAGCAGGCCCTGATAAAAAATAGACTAGGCAGAGAGCAAAGTCAGTCTGAGAGTCAAGAGAGTTTTGGAGTCTGAATCTGAATGTTGCACAGTCTCAAACTCTCGCTAAGTCTCACTATCTGATCATTCCCTGACACACTTTTATGACCAAATACAAACAAATTATAACAATTGTTTCAGAAAAGTTATTCAGTCAACCAATAAGTGGATGAGAACACCATGAGACAGGAGCAGTTTCCATCAAGATGGTAACTTCTAACAAAGATAATTTTGACAAGATACAATCTGGGAAAGTTTTGCACACAGTGCAACCCAACAGGATTTTCTCTCCCATCTTGGTCTCTGAAAGAAAGGACACTCATGTAAGTTTAAAGTGTATCTGCAATATATTACCGCCTCTCTCACACATCTTCACAGTATAAATATATTCATAAATAAGTAAGTTTAAGGTTAATTTAGTAAATTTCCAGACTCAAATGCAGGTCAAGCAGTTAAAAAGAATATAACTTTCTTTGATAGCATAGGAAGTTTGCGTCATGCAAAGGCCATGCAAATGTTTTGATAGAAACATTTCTGATGAGCTGAAGCTGTTTGAAATTATTTGTTAACATTGGCAAATCAAACAAGTCAAGCAAAAGCAGGTCTTGCAGAGTTTAGAAAGGAAAATGCACATTTAAATTGTGGCATTTGGTTAGGCCTGTATTTCACTCATACAGGTTATTAATCACAAATTTATTGTCAGAGTTCACTTTCATCTTCTTCAGTAGCTCGCCTTTTCCATTTTAGATTTTCTCTTTCTCTCAGTCTTCTATATTCTTCATTCACTCTGTCACTCAATCCTAAATCTTTCTTCATTCTTTTAATATTTGTCTCTCACTCTCTTCTTAATTAATATTATTTGTATTGCCTTATATATTGCTAATGTAGAA
Source organism: Pleurodeles waltl (assembly GCF_031143425.1). NCBI lineage: Eukaryota > Metazoa > Chordata > Amphibia > Caudata > Salamandridae > Pleurodeles > Pleurodeles waltl. The sequence goes on along the minus strand of NC_090436.1, from coordinate 792,745,014 downwards.
ACAAAGCAGCAAGCTATTACTATTAATACAGAAACTAAAATTGTTATAGAAGTTCTCCTCCTATTGCCTCAACCCAACTAGATACTGAGAAAACCCCTTTTGCAAAGCGTTGAACTATACTTGTGGTTTTTAAAGGTTCAAGATCAGGCTTTGGATCAGAACTTTTCTTTGCATAATCCACAATCTTTCTACTCATGTCAGTTATGTTGGTGCAACAATTCTCAATTTTCACAATCTTGCAAACACCTCCTTTCTGTGAAAGTAGGATATCTAAGGCATAGTTATTCTGCAAAACCATAGCTCTAATTGCCACAGTCTCTGGAGGTACTAGTTGCTAATTTATCAACTAATGTTGAAAGCTTTATTTTTCTCATCATTCAAGAATACTCCTTCAGTAGGTAAAATTGTTCCAAATATATTTCCTACTAATTGTGCTCTCTTATTCATACAGCATGCACATATTCTGTGTTTAGGTGTCATTGTTAATGCATCTAAGCTCTGTATTTGATACATCTTTGGAAAACGGAAGCCTAAATAGCAAATGCCTTCCTAGTAAGCAGGCAACCTAAAATATGCATTCTCTCCACATATAAAGTACACCCTGGATATTTGAGGATCATCTTCTTGCAAAAGTTGCCATGATCCTCCAGACAATTCAAGCACATGCTAACAAATACTATTTCACACTGGCATCTTTGTCCCTCTGATTCTTCTTTTAAACACATATACTTTCCCTTTCTGACTTTTATTGAATTTAGACTTAGGTACAGCCATCTTTCTTCTAAATCCATCTTCTTCTTTTCTCCATAAATTCTTGTGAACATTCTCTTTCTTATATACACTTTTTGCAAATTACTAATTTCTCTCATCTAACATTAAAACAAAAGCTTTTTCTAGTGAGTTTATTAAGCATGTTAGGTTTCCTTCATGTGGTTTAACAGTGTTTACAGGAAGAACCATCTAAAGTAATGCCATGCAGTCTTCATTTCTCTAGCTTGAGGGTGTAAATTAAAATTCTTCATTAGTGGAACTTTAGAAATTACCATGTCAAAGTTTGCGTAATAGTATTCTAAATATCTTTGTCTATTCCTTAAACTAAGAAGTATCCTACATGAAATAGCAAAGGAATATGGTGATATAAAACCTGTTCATCTGCTGAGGATGACATGTGTGCATAAACGTAACAATTCCTATCAATAGCTTTAGTGTATTCTTGGAATAGTCTAGAGTAAATATTAATTGAGTAATCATTCATGTAATCTACAAATGATGCTTTTAACTCATTTTCATCTATATCTTGTTCAGATGTTCCATTCACCTTTTCTACTACAGCTTTATCTGTGTCAAGTGTGAAGTGTGTAAGAAATACTATTGTTATTCATACTAAAACTACAAGTGTAAGTAAAACTGGACCCAGTTCTATTAGGAGTACACGTTTCTCTGCAATCAGATCTATACCAATAATCTTTTGTAACAGCAGGTTATATCTTGTTGAATTTGAACAATACCAGTATATTCTTCTTCTAGTTAGTTTCTTCTTGAGTTAGTCTTTTTCTTTTTAATAAATTCTTCTTTTTTTAGACGTTTAGCTTTTCTTAAAGATGATATCTTTGTATAGACACTCCTTAACCCTACTCTGTGTTCTTCTAAAATATTATCCGTACTCTTCACCTGCTCCTTCAGACCTGGATACTCTTATTACTTTCTTTTTAATCAAATTGTTTTATTAGTCTTTTCATTTAATAAATATCTTATAAAATGTCTCAGTCTTTATTTTTCAGTTCTCACAATTGCATGTCAATAATTCTTTGTAATCAAATGCGTTCTCTTTTTGACTTTTTCAAGGAGGTTCTGGTGGTTTTTTGCTTCAATCAAACAAGTCAGAAATTGAAAAATTCAATACATGACACATAATATGTCCATTCAGATGACAAATATCTTCAACAAGATCTCCTTTATCTCCTGAGGGTGTTTTGTTCTTCGTCTATGTCACTTATACCACTTGACTCTGCTTCTTCTTTGATTGTCATGGCATTGATTCAGCTGACACATGATCCTCATTTCTTTTACTATAAGCTTTGTACATTTTGCAATATATGGACCATTTCTTGTCTCTATTACAGAACGTATTCCTTCTCCTGGGACGTCAAGGTTCTCTGCTTGTTCTGGAACTCATCCAAAAGTTTCTTCTGCAACTTGATTTTTCGGTTATTCTCCAGTACCACAAGCTCTTAAGCCACTCTGTGAGATATCCAGCAGTTGGACCTCTCCACCTGTCTGAGTTTCTTCACCCCTTACTCCTTTTTGCTGTCTCTGATAACAGTCTTTTCTCTTTTGAGTCTGATCTCGTAAAACCTGTGGTGGTACGTACACTGGTGTTCTCGGTTCTGGCTCATGGAACACTATGTCTTCATAAGGATCCCTTGTTCTCTGGGTATGTGAAGCTTCTACCCAGTTTAGGAATTACTTGTTAGGGGCCTTTTCAAGGTGGCTCTAACAGGACTTTTTGCTTTACTAGGACCCAGTCAGCAGGACTAAGGTTGTGACACTGCTCCTGGTGTGGATTTGCGGTAACAGTTTCAACCTGCTGAGAAACAGAACGTATAACATCAGCCAATCCCTCACAGTAATCAAGTACCATGTCATCTGTAAAATTCACAGGTGCATTTGCTGGAACTACAGGTAATCTAATTACTTTGCCCATTCATATTTTGTGCTGTAATAAACCAGTTTTTCTGGCAGGTATACTTCATAGAATCATCAACAGGCAAAGCAGCAGGCTATTTCAGTGAAGTGGAAGCACAAACTTTCGCCAGTCTTGATTTAATCATCCCATTAAGCTGCTCCACTATGCCAGCTTCTTCTGGACGATAACTGCAGTGTAACTTCTGTTCAACTTATAATGCAGCACATAACATTTTTATAATGTCACTGTTAAAGTGAGTACCTCAATCTGATTCTAGAGAAACCAGCATGCCATACCTGGGTACTAACTCCTTCAACAGCCACTTTGCAACAGTAAGACTATCATTTCTCTTGAATGAATAAGCTTCCACCAATATGGAGAAGATGCAGATAATCACCAGGACAGATCTCAACCCATTACAAATGGGCATTTCAATAAAGTCCATCTGCATCCTGTTAAAAGAGCCTCCTGATCTTCCTACGTGACTCAATGTAGACGTGTGTTCATTTGCCTACATTCATCTGTTGACATGTTAGACATCAATGAAATAATTCTTCTTTTAAGCCTCTGAATATGGGAATAAACCATAACTGTTTAAAGATGTTATTCATTGTGTCTCTTCCCAGATGAGTCGGCCCATGGAAATGTATTGTCATTGGAGATGGCAGACTGCCTGGCAATACTGGTCTTCTATGCCCTGAAATCCAAACACTGTACTCAACTGCCCCACATCCTGCCCCGATGCAACCCTGTTTCTGTGGGTCTGCTGCATTTTCTTGCATTTGTCTCACTTCATCCCAAGTATGAGCCACTCTTATCATCATAGAAAAGACGTATTCTCCTGGATATTCATTAGTAAATGATTTGTTAAATGTACAGGCCACTATTGCACAATAGTGTGCCACTTTATCAGCATACCTGTTCCCAACTGTGGCATAACTATTGTTGCTTCTGTGTGCTGCATATTTCACAACAGCAACTTTAGTGGGGAGTTGTAGAGCTTCCAAAATATTCTTTATAGGTTCTCCATTTCTAATGGGTGAACCAGATAAGGTCATGAAACCTCACTGTGACCACAATTGCCCAAAATCATGGACAGCACTATATCCATTCTAAGTATCTGTATACCTAGGCAGTCTCATTGCTAGGCAAGCTGCAAGCTATAGTAAGGGCAATTAACTCTGCATCCTGAGCCGAAGAAATTCCTTGAAGCCATGAAGTTTCAATTATTTCTTGGATTGTGCACACTGCTTAAGCTGCTCTCAATGAACCTTAATTTGTACTCAAGCATGAGTCATCTACAAATAGGACATAATATGGACCTATTAACAGCACATATTTTATGTCTTGTTTGAGTTTGGTCCATAAGTCAGTGACATCAAGGCAATCACGTTAACAAAAATCAGGTTCATGTCCCTAAGGGATGGGTAACAATGTGCAAGGATTTAGCACTAGACACCTTCTGAGCACATTACTTTCCACCAGGATTTGTTGCTTATATCTAGTTAGTTGAGAATTGGTATGGTGCTGAGTCTTCATTCTTGTAAATAAACTTCGACTCAGTGAGGGGCTATAACTGTTAAAGGATGTCCAATCACAATTCTTTCACATTTCTCATGACTAGAACTTACTGCAGTTACTGCTTTGAGGCAGCCAGGCAAAGCAGTGGCTGCGGGATCAATCAAGGGTCACAAAGAAATGGCCACAGTCTTTTTGGTGTCTCCATGTACTTGAGTTAGCACTGAGACAGCGCAGCCCTCCCTCCCACTGCAAACAGTATGAATTATTTGGAATACTCTGCCATTCCCAGTGCACAACAAAAAATTCCCTCAGCTCTAGGAGCACTTTTGTGTATTTGTTTTCCTGTGGACTCAGATCTGGTACTTCTTCGTGTGTCAACCTCAGGAAAGGTTTTGCCACTAAGGAAAAGTTGGGTATCCACTGTCTACAGTAGCCAATCATTCCCAAAAACATCATGACTTCTCTCTGTTTTAGGAGGACTGATTCTCAGAATAGCCTCAACTCTCTCTCTTGACACTTTTCTCATTCATTTTTCAATGATGTGTCCCAAATATTGGACCTCTTTTTTGACAATATTTCAGTTTGGAGATACTTCATGTCTATTCTTTGCCAAATAATTTAACAATGCAGTGGTGTCAACTCTGCAAGATTCTTTTTTCTCTGATGCGACAAGTAAATTTTCACTTCGGGCATGATCAATGTTTCGAGACTCTTTTTTAAGATCTGGTTGAAGACGGATGGGCTCTCAGTGTAGCACTGTGGGACATGACATCATGCTAATACTTTCTCTTAGAGTACGAAGGAGAACAAGTACTGACTGTCTTCATGTAATGAAAACAAGTAGAAAGCCTTTCAGACGTTAATCACAGTAAGCCATTCAGCTGTAAATGGACTCTGATAAAATATGGTGGCTGGATTCTGTACCACAGAACAACATGTGATTACAATATCATTCACCTTCCTTAATTCCTGAACTATCTTGAACTTCCCATTGGGTTTTGTCAATCCCATAGTTGGTGAGTTGCAAGGACTCCCAAATATTTTCGCTCAAGATCCCCTTCTCCAGCATATCATTGATTTGTGGGTTGATTCCCTCTATCACTTCAGGTGTCATTTGATAAGGTGATATTCTAGGAAACACTGAATTTAGTTTTATGCTTATTCTAAATGGTTCTACTCCTTTGATTAATTTCATATCCTCTCCTATGAAATCTCACACTTCTGGCTTATCTGTCTTTTTTAAATCTAACGGCAAGTCTTTTGACATTAGCTTTGGATAGATTCCTACAGTCTCTTGTTGGGCAATTTTAAACTCTACATCCTCATCATGCATTTGAAATTCAACTCCTTGTGTTGAGCAGATTTAACTTGCACAGTTTTCTTTTTCTTTTTAGGTTTTTCAGATTCTCTAGTCTTTGTGCTCTCCTCTCTTGTAAGTACGGGATATAATCTAGAATCCCCCTTAGAGTTAACAGGACTTGAATCGCATACCACAAACTGATGATTCTTTTCAAATGATCCTGTGTTTACAGGAACTTCTTTTGAAATCATGTTAGTAATATGTCTATTTGCAACTTTCACAATTCGTGTATCTTTTCCCAAGATAAGTAGGTCTGGTAATCTCAGGTATGGTTCTCACAGTAGAACAAGTAGCTCCAGTATCAATAAGAAATGAGACTTAGTGGCTATTCACCTCATTTTGCACAAATGGTCTATTCTTGTCTACCTCTAAAACTGTGCCAAGCATGCAATCTACCTCCCCTCTCAGGCACCATCATTTGTGACATGCCTGTGTCTAACCCCTCAATGTTATCAAACATGGGAAACGGCTGATCTGCATATTGATTCTGAATCTGCATCAAAATTCAATTAATTTTTGGCAACTGATTTGATGTAATCTTACATAACTTACATTGGACGGAACCACTGGTGCTAGTGACATGGATACCATTTGAGTCTGATTTTGCATAGGCACTTGCATCTGTTGCATAGGAACATTCAGCATCTGTATCTGGTTTATTCACAACATCTGGTTATCGACTGAGCCTACCCTCGCCCTTCCAATGCCCTACCCTATTACACAAGTGACAAGGTGTCATTTTCTTCAACGTCGCAACATCAACACCTGTACTTGGATCAGTCAGAGCTCCTCTTTCTCTTCTTTGAGAAACCATCACCCCTCCCTGAACACCTTTCATTATTGCTTGAAACCACCAATTTGCATTTCACTCACATTCTAAATTACACCACCATTTCCAACAAATGGCTGATTCTAAAAATCTAGTTGTGCAAGCTTAGGCTCTGCCAACATAAACGTCTACTTAATTTTCAACTGTTCTATTTCCTGCTCATCGCAATACTGTGCAGACTTCAAAATCGTATCCAAAGACTTTATCTGCCAACAAATCAAATTTTACTGTATGTGCTGACAAATCTCAGATCTCAAACCTACTAATGCCAGGTGTGCCGAGTCAAGATGTGTCTGTCCTGTATGCCTTTGAAATGATTTCATCAACATCTCATAAAATTAATTCACAGTCTCCTTAACTTCCTGCTACATTTGATTGAATTTCAAAAAATCCAAATCCCTAGGTGGAACTCTTCCCTTCAAAAATGTTATCGGCTCATTATACGTAGTATTTACTACAGGCAAAGTGGCATTTGTGACAGAATCTCTTGCTGGTTCTGCATTTAGCCATTGAACAGCAATCTTCCATTCTGCCCACAAATCACTTGGAACCACAATATTGAAAAATGTATTTAAATCAACCCACAACACTTTTGACATTTTAACAAAACTACTAACTTGTGTATATCATTGAATTGACTTTCTCTTAACTTTGGAATTTTATTTGTAAATGATGCAAAGTCTCCTCTACTCCAAATGAACATGTAAATACCTTCCACTTGGTATCTCCTATAAAAGATAGGCATTAGTTGCCTCTTTCTTTCCTGAATGTGCAGTTTGTTTTCTTTTCTCCTCAGCCCCTTCTGCCTGTTTGTTTTTCTTTTTGTGTTTTTGTGACCAGATACTTTCAAATTTGTCAAACTCACTCCATTTGTGTATGCATTTTATTAATTCATTGAGATTAATTCACAATCCTGAGAGCGTATGTTTTCAGTTGATTCTTTGTCTAATTGCACCCTGAAACGTCTCTGTAATGGTACACTTTTAGAAATATCAACCTCATATTTGCTTGTCAGTTCAGTTAATTTATCATGAACAGTTGCAGCTTTCCTCATAATTTCCTTGCACAAGTAGACTAAGGGCCTGATTTAGAGTTTGAAGGATGGGGTTACTCTGTCACATATGTGACGGATATCCCATCTGCCATATTATGATTCCAATAGGATATAATTGGATCATAATACGGCAGAAGGGATATCTATTATGTTTGTGATGAAGTAACTCCATAAGCCAAACTCTAAATCAGGACCTAATTCTTTTTCTTGATATTTGATTATATGATCAAAATTCTAACATTCCCGAATAATGTCTTAAAAATAAATTTTCAATTTAGGCACATTTAATGGTTTCTCCTTTTCAGGAGCTGGACTGGTATTTGAACTTGAACTAGTACCTGGTCTTTCGGCATCCTGAAATTTTACACAATTTCTAGCAGCTTCTTCAAACCAAGGAGGAAAGAACCCACCTTCCAAATTACATTCACCTAGCACAGTTTATGTTGTGAAGACAAATTATCTTCCTTTGTCTAATGCTTTAATGGGCTGAGGAGGTTTCCACACTACAATATATGAATTTTGCGATGTCAGAAAACTGCTATTCTTCTAGTCATTTCTTGAACTACTATAGCTGGCGTATGAACAACCTGTGAGGGCACTGTCTGTGTTGTAATCAATTTAGTAATCTGTGCTGAAGTCGTAACCATGATAACCGGAGCATCTGTTTGTGTCACCATTTGAGCTGTACTCATTGGTGTTAGAGCACTTGCAACTGCTTGCTCAGTTACAAGCTGTGGAACAATAGGTTGAGTTGTTACTGGCTTTGGCACAATTAGTTGAGTCAATATGGGTTGTATTTTTGCAGGCTGTACTGCTTGTATCTTGAGGAACACCTGGATTTATAGGAGCTGTAGCTATAGTCACGTTACTTATCAATTGAACTCCATCATTTGGCATAGGCCCACATATGATGGCAGACATGCAGCCAAAAGTTCATCTAAAATCTCATCCCCTGATTCAGTATCTGTGTCAGATTTTTTTCATCTTCCATTTCTTTGTCCCCTGCCATCTTTTTCTTTTTAGGTTTTTCAGATTCTCTAGTCTTTGTGCTCTCTTCTCTTGTAAGTACGGGATATAATCTAGAATCTTCCACCACACTCTTCCTTCATCTCTGTGCTTAGTCATCCTAAACTGCATCTGCATAGTTTCTCATTGCTCATAGTTTATTTTTTAAATCTTTCTCTGTCTTTAATTTGAGCCATCTTCTCTAGTGCTTCAAATTTTGTGGTTCTAGGAGGTGGCTTGATTTCACAAAATGTTTCTAGTAATCTACCTATGATCCCTAAATTAAATGACTCCCATTTAGGAAAACTTAGTACCCCTTCTTTTTCAGAGCTCTTGCATCACCGAAGAAGCTAAACACATGTATGTAACTGTAGCCGGGAGCTGAACATATGGTGGGGAGAGAGGGGGCTGGTGGAGACGAGAGGAGGAGAAGGGGGTGGGGAAGGAAGACAGGGAGAGGGGAGGAAAGGGGTTGAGAAGGGCACCTGAGCACCAGTTATAGGCACAGAGACAAAGAGTATTTATTTTTTTTCCCCTCCCAAGCACAACCCACAGAGGTGATTTTCACTAAACGTCTGAACCTAATATCACCCATATCTTCTGTCCGTGGGGAGAGGCCCCTTATATACCACACAAATCTCTCTCCCTCTCCCCTCTCTCTCTCTCTCTCTCTCTCTCTCTCACTCTCTCTCTCTCTCCAAAAGCACGCCAAGACTTACCGGTCTTTCCGTTCCTCTTGTTTTTCCGGTCTCCCTGGAAACACCGTCTGGAAAACCACCTCCAGTCATCCAGAACCCTGAGGGAGGAGATGACAGCGGAGATTACCAACCAACCGACCGTAAAACATTGGACATTGTAAAATTTAATATTTTTCACAATAAATCACGGTTATTCACCCTTCCGACTGAGTACCTTCGTCCTTCTTATCGCTACACCCACTCCCACAGTGGTGTCAGGAGTGGGATTTGTATTGAGCGATAAAGGACAGAATAAAAGGATAAAATGGAAGGGAAACCTACTTTGGAAGACATGATTCAGCAGTTGGCAGAAGGTCTACGTCATTTTCAGTTAGTTTGGGAGGCCCAACAAAGAGAAGCCAAAGATGATAGGGAGGCACTCCAGAACGCGTTAAAGAGCCAGGCCACCATCATGGCAAACAATCAATTAGTACACGAAATGCCCCATCAAAAACTAACAGACACTATTGCGGCTAGCAAGGTCCATCCTAATGTACCCAGCTCGGTCCTCCAAAAATATCAAGAAGGGGAGGACCCCGACGCATTTTTTACAAACTTTGAAAGAGTGGCCTCCTCCGCCCAATGGCCTGAAGAGTGCTGGGGTCAGTATGTTCCCCCGTTATTAACAGGCATCCTCCAAACCGCTTATCAAGCTGCTAATCCGGATGAAAAAACTCCATATAAAGACATCAAAAATAGTATCCTGGAGAGGGTAGGCCAAGACGCAGAGTACTACCGCCTGCGGTTCCGGAAAATAAAATGGGGCCCTACTGAAGACCCCCGGAACCTATATTATAAAGTAAAGGATCTAGGGCTCAAGTGGCTCGGCCCCTTAGCATCAGAAAGGGAAGACGTGATAAAAGCCGTGATTTTAGAACAATATCTAGAATCCCTTCCTCCCCTCACCCGGAGTTGGATACGTCAACACCCCAACGTAGATACAACCATGGCTGTAGACTTAGCCTGTGCCTACCATAGGTCAACAGAGTTTAAGAGTGGAATACCTGGAACAGCAGCTCATTCAACCCGATCGTCACCAGTACCTGCTCGGTCTTTTCTCCGGAAAACCACTGAGGACATAGCGCCACCCAAAGTAGGGGAAAAGCCGCCTATGCAACAACCACAATGCTACAGTTGTGGCGAGTGGGGACATATAGCACGGGTATGCCCTCACAAGGAGGACAAACCAGAGCCCATGGAAATTGGAATTACGAGAAGAGTCCTATGCACAGGGGGGGTGACCCACGGTACAGACAGGAAATAAAAGTGAACGGAAAATCCGTTATAGCCCTGATCGATTCGGGATGTAGCCAATCCGTAATACGAGCCAACGTGATATACCTGTCAGAACAGAAAACACCACAATGGGGCTCTATATGTTGCATACACGGGGATAAAAGGAATTATCCCCTGACATCCAGACAGATAGAGTGGGAAGGAAAACAGGACATGATACATGTGGGTGTTATGGACCGCTTGGTCGAAGAATGTATCCTAGGGACTGATTAAATACGCTTTCCGGAACTGTTACAGGGGGTCAAATCTAGAATCCTGTCAGACTCTTGGTGGGCCGAGGCCCCCTTATCCAACACCCATATAGAGAGTAAACCAAACCGGCATAAACCTACCAAACGAGAGAAGAGACATATGAAACAACTCTATTGGACCACAGAGAAAGAGAAGAACTTAGGAAAGGTCTTGGCCACTATTCCACATCCCTCCCCCTCCTTCCGGGCCAGTCAATGGGAGGACCCGTCTCTCCACAATGCATGGAAGGCCGCTATAACAGAAAGTACCAACGAGGTTGGTCCGTACTTCCTTATACAAAAAAACATCCTTTACCGAGTCATTAAACGGGACGATAGGGAGAAACGACAATTAGTGGTACCCGAACTCTACCGTACACAAGTACTTTTCCTGGCTCACAACCAATCGGGAGGGGGGCATTATGGTAGGGAGAAAACTAAAGAATATTTATTACGAAGATTTTATTGGCTGGTAGTGTATGCCCACATCCGGCGGTATTGTGCCCAATGTCTCAGATGTCAATTAGTAGACCCAGGGCCCCAAAGAAAAGCACCCCTACAACCATTACCAATAATAGACGTCCCATTTTCCAGAATTGGCATGGACCTGGTAGGCCCCCTTCTCCCATCCACAAAAGGAATACATATATTTTAGTTCTCGTTGATTATGCCACTAGGTATCCCGAGGATATTCCTCTCACTAGCATGACAACTAGAAATGTAGCCCAAGCCATGATTGCCTTCTTTGTCAGGGTCGGGTTTCCCAATGAAATCCTGATGGATCAAGGGACACCCTTCCTGTCCTCCTTAATGGCAGATATTTGTAAGCCTTTAGGAGTCAAACAAAGTAAAACCTCAGTATATCATCCTCAAACGGATGGCTTGGTCGAAAGATACAACCGCACCATAAAAACACTACTGAGAAAAACTGTCTCAGAGTCGGGACGTGATTGGGACCGTAAGCTCCCATTGGTTCTTTACGCCATAAGATCGCATGAACAGGCCTCTACCGGACTTAGGGCCAGATGTAGGAAGCCGTTTGCATGGTGTAAACTGCAAAAATCGCAGTTTGCGCCATGCAAACAGCCTTCTGCAATGCACATTCACAATTTGGGAGTCGGTACCGACTCGCAAATTGTGAATGTGACTCACAAATAGGAAGGGGTGTTCCCTTCCTATTTGCGACTCGCATCTCAATGCATAATTGCTTTAAGGAAAACGGGCTGCAAAATAAAAATAAAAAAACTGCTTTATTGAAAAAGCAGTCACAGACATGGAGGTCTGCTGACTTCAGCAGGCCACCATCCCTGTGAGTGCAGGGACTCGCTATGGGGTCGCAAAGTGCGACCCACCTCATTAATATTTATGAGGTGGGTCTTTGCGACCCCATAGCGAGTCGCTGACAGTGTCTGAGACACCGTTCTACATCAGGATTTGCGATTCTGAAAATGCGAGTCGCACCGACTGGCAATTTCAGACTCACAAATTCTGACCTTGCTACATCTGGCCCATAGTCCCTTTGAGCTCGTTTTTGGACAACAACCCCATAGCCTATTAGATATGGCAGCGGAGATGTGGGAAGAAGAAGGAGAAAGCAAAAAACCCTTCTTGGACTATGTACACGAACTTAAATACCAACTACAGACCTTGTGGGAAGACGTACGCAGTCATATGGAAATAGCCCAGAATACACAAATAAAATACTATGACCGAGGTACAAAAACAAGACTCCTACAACCCAATGATAAAGTTCTTATATTATGCCCATGTTCTGACAATAAACTATTAGCCAAATGGCAAGGCCCATATACAGTATTAAAATCAGTCTCCCCTGTTACTTACCTCGTGGAACTGTCCAAAACTCCAAAAAGGGTGCAAATCTACCATATCAACTTATTAAAAAAATGGGAAGAGCCCACTATCTCCCTAAACCCTACTGCTACCGTTTTTTTTATAACACCAGAGAAACCTTTAGACATTGAACTATGCCCCACCAACCCAGATGCCTTCCCAGAATGCCCCCAGATTAATCCAGACATCACTGATCAACAACTGAAACAATTAGAGAACCTTTTGACTCAACACAACAGCTTTTTGTCTGGAAGATCCGGTAAAACACATTTGATCCAACATCATATTAGAACCCCGGAGGGTCAAATAGTACGACTTCGACCCTATCGTATCCCAGAGGCCCGCCGACATCTCATCGAGCAAGAAGTACAGGCCATGTTACAAATGAAAGTAATAGAACCATCTGTTAGCCCTTGGTGTTCTCCCGTCGTGCTGGTACCGAAACCGGATGGTTCTATCCGTTTCTGTATTGATTTTCGCCGTTTAAATGACATCTCCCTATTTGATACTTATCCTATTCCCTAAGTTGACGATCTGCTTGAGAGATTAGGAAAAGCCCAGTACATGTCAACACTTGACCTAACAAAGGGGTACTGGCAAATACCCCTAGCTCCAGCAGATCGGGAAAAAAAACGCTTTCTCCACTCCCTCGGGGCTCTATCAGTTTACAGTACTCCCATTTGGCCTCCACGGGGCTCCATCTACCTTTCAAAGGTTAATGGACCATCTCTTACGACCTTTCCAAAAGTATGCCGCTGCATATCTAGATGATATAGTGGTCTTCAGCGAAACATGGAAGGACCACCTTAACCATCTAAATAGTATTTTCCGTGTTTTACAAACCACCGGTCTCACAGCTAATCCAAAGAAATGCCATCTGGCATATGATCACATAGCATATCTCGGGTACTTTATAGGGAAGGGTCAACTCCGCCCTCAGAAGAATAAAATAGAAGCTATCCAGCAAGTTCCTATTCCCACGACAAAGAAAGAGATTCGTTCCATTTTGGGGTTAATAGGTTATTACCGACGATTTATACCCAGCTATTCCACCCTTGCAGCCTCCATTACAGACCTCCTAAAAAAAACATCTACCGTCCAAAATATCAACCCTCACAGCCGACCTACTCTCTAGTTTTCAACACCTAAAATCCTGCCTCACTACGGAACCTGTCTTAAGGTGTCCTGATTTCACTAAGGTCTTTCATCTCCAAACTGATGCCTCTGACGTGGGGTTAGGGGCAGTGTTGTCCCAACCTGACGGAGATGGCCATAACCACCCCATCGTGTTCATTAGTAGGAAACTATTGGCCAGAGAACGTAATTATCCGGTGATCGAACGTGAATGTCTCGCTATCAAGTGGGCCATTGAGAACCTACAATACTATCTCTTGGGGCATCCTTTCATTTTGTACACTGACCATGCTCCCCTGACTTGGTTGGCTTCCAATAAGAACACCAACTCCTGCATCCTGAGATGGTTATGGAACTCCAACCCTTTTCTTTTCAAGTCCGTCACATTCCGGGCACTCTCCAATGTACTGCGGACTATTTATCTCAGTTTCCTGTGTCTTCGGAACTGTATCAGTCCCGATCTTGGGATGGGGTGTGTAGCCGGGAGCTGAATTCCCCGGCTACATCAGATAGAAAACCGGGGGCGGAGCGCCGCTCTACCAACCCCGGGGGACTGGAAAATTATGATATCGGGAATCCAGATGCCCGGATTCCCGTAAACATACCTGCAAATGCGGAAACGATCGCCGAAGCTGGGAACCCGGATATCCGGGTTCCCGATACTGTAAAAACGGAAGAAGGACTACACGCGCGGCGCGCATTCAAAACAAGGGACGCCGAGGAAGGAGGCGAGAGGAAGGAGACAGTCCAAGAAGAAACGCCGACGGAGGAGCAGACTACCACCGGCCCAGAAGATACTACCATAGGACAAGAGGGTCCCAAAGAGCCTGAACGCCGCCACGTCCCCGGAGGGACGTGGCTAAGCCAGGTACGGACCTGCTTAAAGGACAGCCTTCGTTATATGGTGGGGAGGGAGGGGGCTGGTGGAGACGAGAGGAGAGGAGGAGAAGGGGGGGGAAGGAAGACAGGGAGAGGGGAGGAAAGGGGTTGAGAAGGGCACCTGAGCACCAGTTATAGGCACAGAGACAAAGAGTATTTATTTTTTTTCCCCTCCCAAGCACAACCCACAGAGGTGATTTTCACTAAACGTCTGAACCTAATATCACCCATATCTTCTGTCCGTGGGGAGAGGCCCCTTATGTACCCCACAAATCTCTCTCTCTCACCCCCCCTCTCTCTCTCTCTCTCTCTCTCTCTCTCTCTCTGACTTTCTCTCTCCAAAAGCACGGCAAGACTTACCAGTCTTTCCGTTCCTCTTGTTTTTCCAGTCTCCCTAGAAACACAGTCGGGAAAACCACCTCCAGTCATCCAGAACCCTGAGGGAGGCGAGGACAGCGGAGATTACCAACCAACCGACCGTACAACATTGGACATTGTAAAATTTAATATTTTTCACAATAAATCACGGTTATTCACCCTTCCCGACTGAGTACCTTTGTCCTTCTTATCGCTACACCCACTCCCACAGTAACCCTTCTTATACCATCATCTGACATTCTGACGTACCCTCAGAAGGTGCTTCTTCACCCTTCCTAACTTGAACCAGCACATCATCTCTCATTAAAACCCTTAAAGATTTGAAAATTGCATGATTTCAGATTTATTTCAACATATTTAATAATCCGAACAACAGCATCTCAATTGTTTTGAAATTGTTCCATATACGTCAGAACACAGAACCTCTTTTATCAAATCACAATGCAATCAATTAATTCAATCAACCAATGACCTTGAAATCTTTACCAATCATAGCGCTGTATTATATCAAGTGACCAATACAAGAACGCCACAATATGATGCAACAACTCACTCCTTGCAGTGGTTCACCATCCTTTGTAATTTTCTCCAGACAAAGTAAAAGATGTGACTAATAACTAAGCAACATGAAATCACATCAATCTTTGTCTGCTTCTTCTAAATAAATTCAATATTACAATCATCAATCAGAACTAGGTTTTGCACCTTCTGATTTTCAATCAAAAATATTTTTTCATTCCCAATGATGAGTTCTTGACCTGTGAAAAATCACCTAATTTGTGTTGTATCACCTTTGCACATCGGGCTTCACGAGCACTAATCAAAATCAGTACAATCACAAAAGATTATTACATCCCTATCTATTTGCGTAGTCAACGGCACACCATGACTTACACTTCTCTTAGCAGACAAGAAACCCTCTTATATTTTTATATACATATAATTTATCTCTATCCCACAATCTTAGAATACTAGTAGTCTGATCACCTTTTATTTTCTTTGACAAACCACATAAAACTTCAAAGACCAATTGCACTTCAAACTATCATTACAATATTTTCAATGCAAATCAGAAATCATAATTTGCACAATTTTGAAGCATTGCACTATTGATACTATTGATACTCACATTTATCCATTTCAACAGTTCTTCAACTGCAATTTGCAACCACTTCAGAAACTGCACCTCATAGTCTTGGCAACCCGGTTCTGGACACTTGGGCTATTCTATTTTTGGGTACTTTATAAATATTGCAGCTTTTTTTCCCTTGTCATTTAACCTTACCTCTGCTACCAACTTTCTGGGAGTGTGGAGCATGCTAAATTTACAAAACACTCCACAACCCTTAGATTCTAAGATGGGGGACCTTTGAAATAAGCCGGAGAATTGAAACTGCAATTCTACATCAACACATGATTTTCATAAACTTAGTAAATTCTCAGGAGTCAATAATGAGAGTTGTAGTTAGACTTTAAAGGTTTTATTTATTCATAAGTTTTAAATATGCTGTTTATTAACCAGTATAGTTTACAGAACATTGCATAAAGTGTGTTCCATAATTTGGGGCCAGATGTAGGTACAAAAAAATTATCGACTCACAATTTGCGAGTATGTGCGACTCGCAAATTGCGTGTCGCTAATAGGAATGCAGGTACAATGTCCGTGTACAAATTGCGACTCGCACCTGGAGTCGCAACGCAGATAGCGAGTCCACTGTTTGCGAGGTCGCTTTTTGCGACCGCGCAAAAAATGAACTCGCAATCTGCGAGTCGGTGTCGCAAATTGCGAGTACCATGTAAATTGATTGCAGGTGCTGCAGAACACTCCAGAAACCACTCCAGAACACTCAGGAAACACTTCCTGGCACATGATGATGACATCACAGCCAGGAAGTTTACAAATACACCTGGGAGGAGGGAGGACCACACCCATTTTAAACTGCTGAACTGCAAACAGGAGGAACAGCAGCTACAATGGCTGAAACACCGAGAAAACATAAACTAAAATTCTCTGAGAAGGAGCTGGAGGTGCTGACAGAAGAATGCTGTCAGAACTATGATGAACTATTCAGAAAGGCAGCCCTCAATGTGCCAGAAGCCACCAAAAAACAACTCTGGCAGGAGATCCAAGAAAAAGTGAACTCCCTGGGGGTGAGCCACAGGAGTGTGGAAGAGATAAAAAAACGGTGGTATGACCTCTGCTCCCGGACCAAGGAGAGGGTGGCAGAAAGGCTCCGGGAGATGAGAGGCACAGGAGGGGGACCATCATCCGTACCACCACCCACACCCCTGGAAGAAAGGGTAGAGGAGACCCTGGAGCAGGAGGCAGTGTCAGGATTTGGAGATCTGGACACCTCTGAGCCCACTACATAAACCGGTGAGTACCATGTGATATGCCTGTACCCCTATCAATGCCATACCCCCACCCACCATGTACACAGGGGCATGCTCAACCAAGATAGCTCCATTTCAGGGTAGCAAACACCAGAATGATGCATTATGGGAAATGTAGTCAAGTAGGCAGTTCATAGGCAAATGTTTATTAGGAAGTGTGCAACAGATAGTAGACACTGACAGTCTGTTCCCCCTGTCCCACAGGTCTCCCACAAGACACCACCACAAGCCACAGCAGCCAGCCCCATGAGGACAGCACAGGAGCTGCCACCACTCCCACCTGCACGACCAACACCATCCCTGTGATGTCCACACCTGCTGCAAATGTGTTTCAGGAGGCTGCGCCAGCAACAGACAGGAGTGCCACAGTAGAGCACACAGGGCATCCACCACTGCGCAGGCGACGCAGGTACAGGAGAGCAGGGCTGCAGGCTGCGTCCGGACGTCCATCTACCACCAACAGCGAGGCACAGCTGCTCTGTGGTCAGCGCCTGCAAAACAACATATTAGGGCGGATTTGTGGTGTGCTGCACCGCTTTGTCAGAAACAACGAGGCCAGCATGCAGCAGCTAAATTCCCGAATAGACGTGATTGCCACAAACACTGGGGACCTAGCCCTGTCCATGAGGGATCTGGTGGCAGGACTACTGGCACAGGGCGAGGGTGGGCGGAGCAGGGACCGTCAGCTGCTACAGAGGCTTGATAGGATGGCCACATCAATTGGCGGACTGGCTGTTAACACCACTGGCCTGTCGAGAAGGACAGTTGGCCTCCAAGTCGAAATGGGCCATTTTGCAGGGGATGTGGCTAGAGGGCTGGGCCGGATCACACACGTGATTGACTTAATGGAGGCACGGCATCTGTCCAGGGGCACAGGGGACACACCCCAGGACAGCAAGGAGGGCTCTACAGTGAGCAGTGTCTCTGCCAGTGACACTAGGGTGCTCCGGAGTGGGAGTACCAGGCAGAGCACTGCAGAACCACCAGGGACCAGCCAGGCTGGCAGAGGCCGCCGTAGGACATAGACAAAACCCTGTCCCTGATGTTGGGCACATGACAGCAATGTGCCCCATGCATGGTTTGCATTTAGATGACCATGAACAGTTAGTATTTGTAAATAGTTGTATTTCGGCACATATTAAATAGTTTTTTGTTCCACTTGACAAATGGAGTTTTTGGTCAGTAGGTGAGTATGGTTGAAGTTGACACGTACCTTCCAAAGTATTGGTTTGCGATGTGTTCCCATCTCAGTCTGCCTTGATTAGCTATACTCCGATCCCCATGATGGCGATGTGGTTGCTCTTGCTCTTCATCCTCAGGATCTGGGTCTGCAGGGGTGAGAGGTGCCCCACGTCGGGTGGCAATATTGTGCAGGATGGCGCATGTGACAACAATTTTGAATGCTGTAATGGGGGTATACTGGAGGGCACCTCCACTGTGGTGGGGGCATCTGAATCTTGCTTTCAGTAATCCGAAGGTGCGTTCTATTATGTTCCTGGTCCTCTTATGTGCACTGTTGTATCGCCTCTCTGAATCATTGCTGGGTGTTAAGAAAGGAGTCATTATCCATGGCCGTAAAGCATATGCACTGTCACCTGTTGGGCACAAACATTACACTGTTAGAAAGTCCTGGTTGGTGTGCACAGTGACCTGTGTGTATGTCTGCAAGGTGTATGCAGCTCTACCTAGGAGGTATCCGTCTCCAAACTCCCCACGTTCCAGGCGTTGGTGTATCCCACTGTGCCTAAAAATGTAGGAGTCATGGGTACTGCCTGGAAATTTTGCAACAATGTCAGTGATGACATAATGGGCGTCACAAACAACCTGAATATTGAGTGAGTGGGTACACTTTCTGTTGCGGAACAGATGTTCCAGGTTTGCAGGGGGGCATATTTGAATATGTGTCCCATCTACACATCCTATGACATGGGGAAAGTTGGCAATCCGGTAAAAGTCCAGCTTGGTGCTGTTAATTTCTGCCTCATTCCTGGGTAGGTATATGAAGTGAGACATGTGTGTGAGTATGGCATCTAGGAAGGCCCTGAGGAACCTTGACACTGCACTTTGAGATACCCCACCTACCACAGCAGTGACCCCCTGATAGCTCCCTGAGGCCAAGAGGTGCAGTGAGCATAGCACTTTCACATGCGTAGGGATGGCGCAGCCGCGCAGAGTCTGGTGTTCTAGCTGTGGTTTTAGTAATTCAATTAATTCTAGTATGGCTGCGCTGCTAAGGGGGTATTTGTCGTATATCTCTTCCTCAGTTTGCTGGAAAAGAGTCTGCCTTGTTCTATAAATCTTCTCCTGTCTGTGGCTCCTCCTCCTCCTCTGCTGGGCTGCGTGGACTCTCCTCCTCACTGCTATCAGGTATATCTCCGCCATCTTGAGTAACCCAGATGCCTTCTGGGTCTCCTTTTATACTTTGGTAATGATTACCACCTGCTCTGAGTTAGTGGTAAATGGGACATGCAAACTGGGCTTTTTGCGACTAGTCGCAATTTGCGAGTTGCAATTGCATATGGTTTACGACTCGCAAATTGCGACTTCCTATTTGCGGGTCGCAAAATGGGGTTGCAAATTTTGCGAGTCGGTAACGGCTCGCATCGCTTTTTGCGAGTCGGAAATGGGATTTTTGCATCCCATTTCCGATTTTGCACTGTCGCAAATAGCGATTCGGGCCATTTGCGACTCGCAAATCTTTGCTACATCTGGCCCCTAGTTCCTATTCCATGTTTCTAAATAAGTAGAAATAAATTATTTTTGTCAGAAAATTGCAAAAGGGAACAAGCATCTGAGAATCAGTCTAGTCGGTAAAGCTATAAGTACTCATAAAGAATGCAGCATCGGACACTGATAGAGAATACTCTAGGCAAAGAACAAAGGCTGTCGGAGAGTTGAGAGAGTTTCTGAGTCTGAATATGAATGTTACACAGTCTTAAAGCCTCGATAACTGTTCTTTCCCTGGAAAAACTTTCTAATTATATTAAATGAAAACAAATTATAACAATTGCTTCAGATAAGTTATTCAGTCGACCAATAAGCGGATGAGAACACCATGAGACAGGAACAGTTTCCAGTGAGATGGTAACTTCTAACAAAGACAGTTCTAACATAAGATACTATTTGTAAAAGGTTTGCAACACTACAGAATGTTCTCATTCATCTTGGTCTCTGAAAGAAATGACACTCATGTAAGTTTAAAGTGCATTTGCATTATATCACCTCCTCCTGCACACATTTTCACACTATAAGCCTATTCATAAAGGATCAAGTTTAAGATTCATTTCGCAAGTTTCTATATATTTCAATGCATGTCAAGCAGTTAAAAAGAATAGAAGAATATAGCTTTCCTTGTTTCTTTGAGGTTTGTGTCATGTGACGGCCATGCAAAAGTCACAATAGAAACATTTCTGCTGAGGTGAAGCTGTTTGGAATTTGTTAACATTAGAAAATCGAACAAATCAAACAAAAACAGGTCATGTAGATTTAAAAAGGAAAATGCACATTTAAAATGTGGCATTTGGTTATGTCTATATTTCACTCATATAGGTTATTAATTAATTTGATTTTATTTTTAAGAAAATCTCTAGCACCAATTTCTGCTTTCTTTCCTCTACTCATTTTCATTTTTTTCCTTATTTCTCCTTCCTTTTCCTCCTTTTTATATTCCATCTCTTCCCTTATCCATTTTTACATTTTTACATTTGTATCTTTTCAGAGGACTATTTCTCCTACTGCTGACATTTGTAGTGCAATCCCATGGGCACTTGTTGGGACTAGGTCTAAGGAAGCAACCATAGCCACACCACTCAGACTCCCTGCACCTCTCCAGAAATGCTGCAAAAGAGGTGGAGAATGGCAGCCCTACTCCACTTGGCAGTAACTCACACGTGCCACTGTTTTGGCCAAAAAGCACAATTTACACCCTCACCACACAGCAGCATCTCACAAACCTAGACACAAAACCAGCAAATGATGGGTAAATTCTTGCAATTGCTGATTCCATCAGGCTACCCTTGGCCAAACAATCATTGTCTCCACAGACACCGAATACTACACATGACATTCCCAGTGAAAACGCGAAGACAGTCTTCAAAGCAAAATTTGCATGATTTCAAATAGATTCAAATCCTATTCTTGAAACCCCAACTGGTAGAAAAATATTTTGTACAAAATATGTCATTTGGGCTTCTCAGACCATAGCTTCTCAGACCATAGCCAAAGGATGTCACCAACAATCTTCCTTCTGTTGTCAGCATCATGTAAAAAGAAACAACCTAAATTACCCTATGAATCATGAAAAATTATCCACAATTAGTACTCTGTCTTCATGATGGGTAGGTGGAATACAAATACTTCTGCTTGATATGTATCAATTTGTAGAAGACAACTCCTTGGCAATAGACTGCATCAAATAGTTCATCAAATGTATAATACAGAAAAGTGAGCTGCAACAATTGTGGCAACACTGTGTTAGCAGGACATTCCTAATGATTGCACATTTTGTTGGTATGGTTATTAGTTTAGTGGATAAAACAATGTCTTGCCACCCAAGTGTCCAGCAGCTCACCTTACTGACACCACTTTGCACGATAAAAAATAGGAATGGGTTATTTTAGAACATTTGTAAAACAGAGCTCTTCACCCATATAACATAATATAACATAATTTATAAATTAGCTGTAATACAGCCAAATACAAGTTAATGTGGCAAACCAAAGGGACCTTTAGCCAGTAGTATACGTCTTGAGAAGCCCTGTACTCAGTAACAGTAATAGCATATAAATAAGTTAAGGCAAAAACTTCCAGAACAGATAAAATTGTTGCAGCTTATTAAGAGTTTAAATTACCAATTAATTAATGTTATACTTTTTGAGTGTGGTATTATTTTCTCCAGCATTTGTATTCTGAACGTTTGTGAAAAATGCCGCTCTTAAAGCACATTGGGCTGGTAACAGTTAATTAATTGAAATGGAAGGCAACCACGTGGGTTTTGGGGTTTTCCCCAAATATTTCTTGGAAACTTGGGAAATGTAATTTTATTAAGTGCCAAAACAGGTTCCGATTCAAAGATTGACAAGAGTCAGTTATACCTTAATAGAATTTTGTCTATGATTTATAGTGATTTGATGCATTTTTTAAAATGAATTGTATTCGTTTACATAAAACACATTTGTATCATCTGGCAATGGGCAGATTGATTCTAGACAAATAGTAGGATCACAGTATATCCTAGGTGGTTGAGAAAGCATATTGTACCAGTAACATATTGTTGTGCATGTTTTATATTTGTGAATTCAATTTATAAACTGTTTGTCATAGCAACGTTTTTCTCTACATAGTCAAGCAATGTAAAAAAAGTACACATCAATGTGTCCTTTTCATACAAGGACAATGAAAAAAATGAAATTTCATACAGGTGCATACAGGCATCATGGCAAGATCTATAACCTCATTGTAAGGAAATGCTTCTTTTTGTATAGTCACCCCCAGGTTTTTGACTGATGCCGCTGCTTTGTTTACTCCAAGAGTGCACTGAGGACTGACAAACAGACCTCAGTGCCAGTGCCCTGACCCTAAATCGTGTATGTCGATTTGGCTCCCTCATAATTGGCCAACCCTAACTTGCCTGTAAGTCCCTAGTATATGATACCCAGGACTTGTAAGTTAGAGGGTTACCCCTGTGGTTGCAGCACTGGTGTGGCACCTGGGGGGTGACATGAGTAAAACGATTACCCCAGTATGCCATTGTAGACTAGAAGACCAGTTTCAAAATGGCTAGCCCAACATTGCATTTAAACCAATTGCAAGGATAGGTTACTTCCTGCAAGTCTCCCCTTGCACAAGTCACTCCTGTGGCAGGCCTATTGAGCCCTAAGGGCAGGGTGCAGCATATTTTACATGCAAAACATGTATTTCGCGTTTTGACAGTAAAAATGTGAAGCTGTTGTTTTTCCTGTGGAAAGTCTTGGTCACCCAATGGTGAGTACAGAGTCACATGCTGTCCCTTCAGCTGCGCTAACTATGGAATATTGCAACTAAAGTGGATATTCCAAGGCATCAAACAACTCATTACATTAAGCCCCCCAGTTCTCAAGCCAAAATTAGTGTAGGAAGTGTTGGTTTGCAACATTTGCAAAGTTGTCACTTTGTTGCTTTTAATCCTCCACATTCTTACCGGTTGCACATGGGGACCTGTCTCTGTGACAGCTTTTTACCCTCCCGGGGAGACCTACTAACAACTAACGAAGGGATACAACAGGGGCCTGCACCTGGAGGAGGTGTTATCTCCTTCCTCTGGGAAGCCAAACAGGTGTTGATCCTAAAGTTGAGCTTCAAATGAGAAGCCGCTTTCGAAGGGCAAATGGAAAACACTTGGGAGAGAGGCTATTGTTTAAGCAGATAGGCTTTCACTGGGCACAGGAGAGGGGAATCCAGTTGTCAAACTGGGTTTTTGGGGCGTGAGCCCCCTTGAGATCCACACCTCTGGGCTGAGCTAGGGAGCTCAAGATGCTAAGAAAGCAATCTTGATATCTTGGAAGTGGGCAGAATAGTACATCCTGGGGTTGTGGTCATTAGGTGGGAGAGAAGCTGGTGGCTCATTGGCTACCAACTGCATCCTACCCTAAGAGCATTTCATTTTCTGGGCATGAAAGGAGAACTCCTGGAACCCTGAACACAGACCTCGACTGGACTGGATGAAGGACCAAAGAAGGACTGCCCTGCTACACCAAGTTCCCAGCAAAGAGGATGGCACCTGCTGCACCTAGTGGCTAACATAGAGAGGGATTGTTCTTGCTGTGTCCTCCTCATGGAGACGTTGTCTCCCCACAACAAAACATATGAAACAGAACTAACAGAATACTTTACACCTGTCCAACATGTTCCAGACAGTCCTTTATGAGGCAATGATGGTTCTCTAACAGCATCTACTATGATAAATTGCTTCACTCACATACTACTGGCTGTACTCTGTAGATGGCAAATGAGCCAGATGGCACACATTCAATTTGGTAAGACCTTCCACTACACCCATCAAACACTATAACTCACTGATTAAGTCATGCAATCTGCTAACAGAAAAAAAATAACCTCAAAACACCCCTGATAATATAGCTCAACAAGCCAAATCAGACTGATGTCTGCAATAGAATCTTCAGAATTCAAGATGAAAGGTACTCAGATCCTTTCAGAATTGCAAAGCTATAGTAATGATAGAATACCCACTACATAGACAACTGTTAGAAATGGGGTCTCTAGTTGGCAGTCGATTTCCACCCTGTCCAAGTAGAGACCCTCACTCTAGTCAGGATAAAGGAGATACCCAGTTCAGATAACCCCTGCTCACCCTCTTGGTAGCTTGGCAGGAGCAGTAAGGCTTATCTCAGAAGCAATGTTTAAAGCATTTGCACATAACCCACAATAATAAAGTGACAACACTACAAAAGGACAATACACCAGTTTTAGAAAAATAACCAACATTTATCTGTGTAAATCAAGACCAAAACGAAAAAATCCAACATACAGTCATAAAGATATGAATTTTGCAAGAATTAACTTAAAAATACAGTTCCTTGAAGTCGATAGCTCCACTTGGGGTTATCACGGCATTGTGATCAACAAAACCAACAGTTCAGGCCGGCTGCGACATCACAGGCCGGCTACAGTGATGGGAAGTCCCGCAAACAGTACCTTTGGAATTGCAGGGTGTCATGATCCTCGCAATGAGATCCGGAGAGCGGCATCGCTGGCGTCACAGTGTCAGTTCCGGAGGTCGGTGCAGGGGTTGACAGGGTCCTTGAAGTCACATGCGTTGCAGATCGAACTACTGGCTGATGAAGTCAGGAGCATTGGCAAAGATGGCATCGGGGCTGTGGTGCAAAGTGGGACAATGCAACGTGCGGTGCCCACAGGTCACGGTGCAGGCAGTAGCTCCGTGATGGCATCCAGTGGAGTCGGTGAGACCAGGGCTGTGGTCTGGAGTGCTGGTGTCAGTGGACCGGGGCTCCGGTGTGGGACGGGACGGTGCTTCATGTACCTCATGAGCGGTGTCCACAGGCCACGGTGCAGGCAGCGGTGCCGGTGTCAGCAGGAGTGGAAGCGTTGGGGATGCCCAGGCTGTGGTGTGAGCAGGGCAATGCCAGAGTGTGGGGCCCCCAGGTCACGGTGCAAGCAGTGGCTCAGTGGCGGCATCAGATGGCAGCTGCGGTAAAACCAGGGTTGCAGTGTGAAGCGGGCGGTGTGGATCTGTGCGGCGTCGGCAGGTCACGGTGCAGGCCAGTGGCATCATTGGTGACATTGCAGTGGTTTTTCTTCCTGAACAGCACAAAACACACAGTTCCCAGTGCTGTAGGCAGATGTCCCTGAGACTTCCAACAGGAGGCAAGCACTACTCCAAGCCCTTGGAAAACTCTCTCAAGCAGGATACACAGCAAAGTTCACCCATTGCTCTCTTTTAAGGCAGAAGCAGCAACTGCAGGCCAACCCAGCAAAGCAACACCGCAAAGGGGCAGTACTTCTCCTCCAGCTATTCAGCTGTTCTCCTTGGCAGAAGTTCCTCTTGATCCAGAAAGATTCTAAAAGTCTGGGGTTTTGGGTCCACTACTTATACCCCTTTCTGCCTTTGAAGTAGGCATACTTCAAAGGAAAGTCTCTGTTGTTCACAAGATCCTGCCTTGCCCAGGCCTGACTCCAGACACACTCCAGGTGGTCAGAGACTGCATTGTGTGAGGGCAGGCCTAGCCCTTTCAGGTGTAAGTGACCACTCCTCCCTCCACTCTAGCCCAGATAGCCCATCAGGATATGCAGGCTACACCCCAGCTCCCTTTGTGTCACTGTCTAGAGGCAATTCACAACAGCCTAACTGTCAGCCTGATCCAGACGTGGAATACACAAGCAGGCAGAGGCACAGAATGGTATAAGCAAGAAAATGGCCACATTCTAAAAGTGCCATTTTCAAACAGACAATTTAAAAACCAACATAACAAAAATATGTGTTTTTTAAATTGTGAGTTCAGAGATCCCAAACTCAAATATCTCTATCCGCTCCCAACGGGAAACCGCACTTAAAAGTTATTTAAAGGCAGCCCCCATGTTAACCTAAGAGAGATAGACCTTGCAACAGTGAAAACTGAATTTGGCAGTATTTCACTTTTAGGACATGTAAAACACACCAGTACCAGTCCCACCTTTACCATGCACTGCACCCCGCCCTTCGGGCCACCTAGGGCATACCCAAGGGGTACCTTACATGTAGTAAAAGGGAAGGTTTGGGCCTGGCAAGTAGGTACACTTGCCAGGTCGAATTGGCAGTTTAAAACTGCACAAACAGACATTGCAGTAGGAGGTCTGATACATGTTTACAGGGCTACTCATGTGGGTGGCACAAACAGTGTTGCAAGCCCACTAGTAGTATTAGATTTACAGGCCCTGGGCACACATAGTGTACTTTACTAGGGACTTACCAGTAAATCAAATATGCCACTCATGGATAAACCAATCACCAATACAATTTAAATAGGAAGCACTTGCACTTTAGCACTGTTCAGCAGTGGTAAAGTGCGCAGAGACAATAAACCAGCAATATCAGAGTCCAGTATACCATAAAAACAGGAGGTGAAAAGGCAAAAAGACATGGGAGACACACCAAAAGGTGGCAGGCCTAACAACAACTATAAAATAATATAAGGTAACTGCATACATTATTAAAAACATCAAAAAAAATTAAGAAGTTTGAGTAGGCTATTAAGGGAACTTAAGTGGATTATGTGCCTTGATACAATGAACTTAGGACTCAATCAACGGGAAGCCTGGACAAAATTGTTCTAAAAATGTTATGGTTTTTCCTTTCTTGGTTGGTTTATCCCAACCATGTGACTACATTTTTGTACTGAAAATTCTCTGCTTATATTTTAGCAATATTTTTCATTCTTTTCAATTGTGGTTTATTTTAGTTTGCGCTTTTAAAGTCACTTTCTGGAATCCTGTTTTTATACGTACCCTTGGCATTTGTCTTTAACCTCCTCTGTGTCCTACATTTCCTCCAGGGCGCTCACCCTATTTCAATATGTCCAGTGCTCCTTGATCCAATTGCTATCCCATCTAAATGGTGTTACCCCATTTTACCTCCTACGAGTACTGTAGGTTTTGCCAAGAAACGCCAGATGAAAAATGGGACAATTTGACCCAAATAATTACTTAGAATATCACCACCCGCGATTTCTGATATAAAATGTCATGTAATTCTCCTAGAGGCAATAACAGGGCCTCCTCAAGTAATACCATGGGAACAACAAATTCTATGTCACTTCCGAACAGATAAACATTGCAAAAGGATGACGAATAACAGGTCTTGTCTTCACATGGTGACTGCCGCTAGTCACATCAAGCATGTCAAACTACCAGTGGGGTGGTTGTTATCTTGTGGAAATACCGCTTTTATTTACATTCCTGCTAATATAACTGGTGGACTGTGTACCTTTGCACGATTAGGACTCATGATGTTTCCATTCCATTCTGTACATACTTGCTATCCAAGGGACACAATTAAATTAAGTGAGGACTATGACTCTGAAATTCAATTATTATCTAAAACAGAATATATAAGCTTGAGTCTTTCTATTGCAGGATTTCCAGAATTAGCCATTTACTCGAGTATTAACAAGTTAGCATGTTTAATGGTTAAGAATATTAATCATACTTCCATTGCTTTAGCTAAATTATTGCTAGATATACGAGGTACTAGAAAAGATGCATTGCAAAACAGAGCCGCTATTGACTATTTACTGTTAAAGCATGATCATGGTTGCTCAGAATTTGAAGGCTTATGCTGCTTCAATTTGTCAGATCACTCTATATCCATTGAGTCCCATAGTGACACTTTACATGAATTGGTGAAAGGAGTAAAACAAGATGTAGACAAAGGGTGGTGGGACTGCTTTTTTAGGTGGTTGCCCAATTTTGGGAAACTACGCTATGCTTTAGGCGAGATACTTGAAGTAATTTCCATCATAATAATGCTATGTTGCTGTGTACAATGCATACCTAATTGGCTTACAATGTTTAAATGTAAAAGGGTTAATTTTGGACTAGTATGTTATGAGAGTCACTGGTCAAAGGGTGGCGTGTAATGCTATCTGTATTTAACTACTGGCTCCATCTTGACCACTGACTCTATTTTGTGCTTAGCTTAGCTTCAAACACCGTCACATTGGTGGTGCAGGTATTTTTCCGAGGACAACTTGTTAACATGTTTTTCGCTTCTTCTCAACAAGAATGGGCACATAACATAGGGGAGTAGGAATGAAAAGTTGTACCATGCTGAGAATGTTTATGGTAAAGCATGGAAAAGCTCAGTCTTGGAAAAACACTGTGGGATTTGGCTAGTCTCTATAGTGTTCTTTTCAACACTGACCTGGAATGGCCAGCGTTTGAACAACAACTTACTCGATGGGAGGGGAGGTTTCTCTAATTCTCGTGTCCAGTTTGTTTAAAGTATATAAGGGAGGAAGCTGGACAACCGGGACTAGAAGGGACTCATCTGAGAAGGGATGCCTTGCTCAGAAAACATTCCCATTGCGGGCATTCTCCCTCTTTTCAGTTGTCTGAGTTCCATAACCGAAGATGGCAGACAAAGGGATGATGTCGGTGCCAAGCCCCATGGGGATGCTTTTTTAATTCTTTTAAGCTTTGCCGTGTGCATGCATGAATACGTAGTCACTATATATATTATATTCATTGTTGGCTCCCACAAGCAAGAGAATTACTTTCAAACTTCTTATGCACGCATACAAAGCCCTCCACAACGCTGGACCAGAATACGTCAACCAAAGATTCCACTTCTACACGCCCCCCAGGCACCTCCGCTCCACTGACCTTGCACTCGCCGCCGTCCCACACATCCGGAAGGCCACAGCAGGAGGATGGTCCTTCTCCCACCTCGCCGCCAAAACCTGGAACACCCTCCTGATCCACCTGAGAAGATCCTCTATGCTTTCCCAATTCAGAAAGGACCTCAAAACTTGGCTCTTCACCTGATCTCCTCTGACTTTCACTTACCGCTATTCGCCCCCCTCAGCTCTACAAGTATTAATTGATTGATTGTTGAAGTATTGCATTCTCTTTGTTGCTGTGATTATTTTTAAGAATTGCACGTGTGTTGCTGCACTTGAAATAAAAGCTCATTTTATTCTTTCCGAGTATGAAACTTGGGAAGTGCTTTAGTAAATTAATTACTCAGACTGAGAGTGCTGCATTATTTGCACTCCTTTCACTGCTTCTTTCTCAACCTGAAGTAAAGCAGAACAGATGGCCAACACATTTCTGTTCTCTTTGTTCTTCAATTGTCCTTCTTTTTCTGATCTCCACGCAACAGCGTCCATTACCTTTGGAGATGCTGCCATTCTGTCTGACAGACCCACGCTTTGCGATCTGGCGCTCTGATGCCCACTCATCGGGTCAACTCTGCCTCACAATTCTGGGAGACAACAGCTGCAATCACAGCCCCTCTTTTCACTGTCCGGGATGAATCGTTAACCCTCCAGATCCTGGATCTATCAGCCCTCCTGAGCACCAGTTAACTGCCTCACTATGTCTGTGGGTATTAAACTGTTCCCACCAATGATCCCTGTCACCAGTAAGTACCGCCACCCTATTCCTCCTTATTGCAGGTAAAGGAAACTTCTTGTTCCCCACGAGTGAGAAATTCACTTCCAGACCTTTGTCAATGTCGTCTCATTCCTTCCCCCAGCAGCCGCCATGGTCCATCACACAGGATACATGCGGCTTCTCCCAGACATCTCTACACCTCATACAGCCGCACATCCATCATGGCCTCATAAAGAGTGCTGAACATTCTCAGGTTTTCTTTCAGTGAGGCACGCAAACCGTTTTCTTATAACTAACCTTTCTTTGTATGTGCTTCTCGTCTGACTCCTTTCAGAGGACTGACACAACTCTGATGTAAGTAAAACTACTGCACCAGTCAATTAGAGCTTTACAATTCCATTACAACATTCTTCTCTTTTGATTCTTTTCCCCTGTCATGTGTAGCACTCTCTCCGGCTCCTTACTGTCGAAGTCCTGATGATGAGCTCCCATCCTTAAGGGAAGGAAAAGCTATCGAGCTTGCTCTATTTTTAATGAACAGGCCATGTCTTCGTCGACAGTTATTGTTATACACATGTATACATAGTTATATTTATACGTGTGTCGCACTTGTCAGAAAACCCAGCACTAATTTACCTCTGAGGCACTCTTCCAATTTTAAAGAGGTGATACGGTTTTAGTTATGACTACGCCTACAAGCACTGAGGTAAATATAACCATGGCTTCCAGTGTAATGTGTATCTTATCTAGGTGCAAACTGAATTAATTGTTCTCACACGTCAATGTGATGATTTATTTATTTATGCAT
The DNA here is from genome assembly GCF_031143425.1 of Pleurodeles waltl. Taxonomy (NCBI): domain Eukaryota; kingdom Metazoa; phylum Chordata; class Amphibia; order Caudata; family Salamandridae; genus Pleurodeles; species Pleurodeles waltl. The sequence continues at coordinate 792,714,246 of NC_090436.1, read as the reverse complement.
TTGACATTCCCAGTAGCTCAAGACACTGCTGAAGGCAGCTTCAGATCGGATCACCAAGATGATACAGAGAGCAAAGCTGAGCAGCCAACACACCGGTGCTTAATTTGAGCCAGGTGGTTTCCGATGCGGGGGGAGGGGCACTTATTTTTGAGGGCCGGCACTTATTCTTCTGTCTCAGGCATTTCCTGCAAGCAAAAGAACCATATGGGAAAGACTGAGGGAGAGAAAAACGAAAACGCGTCGCAAAGGGAGAAAACAGAAAGCTGCAAAAGTGAGCTGAAGGGGCAGAGAGTGGATGTAAATGAATTAAAGAGGCCTGAGAGAGGGCTTCAGGATTATGCTGCCTAAGTATTCTGTGTTCATACATTTAATTGCAACAGTCGCGAGTTTTCAGAGCTTTGAGCACCAGTACATTTTTATTTTCAAATTAGGCACTGCAACACCATCGCAGTGGATTTCAAGGAGTGTGTTCTTGGTGTTGGCTTCTGGGTTTATGATTGGCGGGAGTGTATCCTACAGTTCAACTGTCCTGTGGTTAGGTGTTTTCCATCGAATCAACACTTTTTCACTTTAGCTCGGACCACACGAACTCGAAAATGTCTTATGCAAAATAGATAGCCCCATTCCACCATGCAAAGAGCGCGTGCGTGCCTTATGCTGACATTTTATAAGAGGCCTTGGGCTTCCCTGGACGGTGACATGGCGTGTCAGGAGCGTGTCGTGCTAAGCTGTGAAGTGACAGTGACAGTCAAAGTGGGGGTGAGAACTAGGAAGACAACAGTGGGTATGGGAGCTGGATTGTGAAAATGCTTTTAAGATATAGATTTCATTATAATGATTGTTGAATATTTCGCCTGAGGAAGCAAGATGATTACTTGCAGGAAGATTCTATGGAGTTATAAGTGGTTCCTTAGAGAGCACGCCTCGATTTTGTCACCTACTGGGATGAAGGAGTAAACTTTTAGTTTTGAAAAGTGGTCTGATACACAGTTAGGGAATTGTTATTTATGAATTCGTGACGAAGGGGGTGCTCCAGCAGACCACCGGGTGCCATTGATGAGCGGTAGGTGGTTTACCACCATTTGTGTGCACACGGGAGTAGATGCGTGCGTTGCTTGATGACATCTGAAGAGTTTACCCTCTGGTCTCTGATGATCATTCAAAGACCCAAAGAATGTTTGCCTTGAGCACAGGACAGGCAGCCCGGGTGGGAAGTGGCACCAGCGAGCAGGGTGTGCAGTCCCGAGCAGTCCTGCTAAATAGCCATCGAGATTTCAATCTTCTGCTTGATGCTGGTGAGTAAATAATGAAACTGTAGAGGGCGGGGCCTAGAGTCCGACCACGGCGGCTGTACTGAAAGCATGTCTGTTACCAGGAGCGTCGTGAACATCCACCTCTTCCTCAGCACCCCCTCGCTTTAGCAGCCACAGCGGGGATGTAGTTCTTGATTTTCCCCTTCTGTCTGCAACTCGGCAGACAAAAGCTCATAAATAACATGAGAGGGTAGGTGGATGGGTGGGTGTGTGAGTGGATGGGTGGATGAAACAGAGTGGGTGGATGGATAAAAGGGAGGGTGGATGGATAAGTGAAAGGATGGATGAATGAAAGGGAGGATGGATGGCTAAGTGAGAGGGTGAATAGACGATGAGAAAAAGTATGGATGCATGAGCGAGTGAAAACATGGATGACTGAGTAACAGGAAGGATGGATGGAGTAACAGGATGTATGGATGGACGAAGTGAAAGGATGGATAGATAGATGAGTGAAAGTCTGGGTAGGTTAGTAAAAGGATGGATGCTGGGGCATCATGAATCTCCAACTTTAGCAGTTACACAAAGGTGAGTGAGTCATAGGATGGATGAATGTGGGTGAAAGTATGCTTGGTAGATGCAGGGATAAAAGGGTGGATGTAAGGATGAAAGAGTGAAAGAATGGATGGATGAGTAAAAGACAGGGTGGATGAATGGATAAAAGGGTTGAAGGATCGATGAGAGAAAGAATGGGTGGATGAGTGAAAGGAAGGGTGGATGGATGGGTGATGATGAAAGGGGAATGGATGGATGGATGGCTGGATGGATGGATGAATGAAAGGGAAAATGGATGGACGATGAGAGAACGGATGGATGGATGGATGGATGACTGAGTAAAAGGATGGGTGGAATACATGTGAGAGAAAATGGACAGATGAATTGAGTGAAAAGATGGGTGAGTGAAAGGTTGGATGATGGGTGAATGGATGAGAGAAAGGATGTAGGAGTGAAACAATGGATGGATGAGTGAAAGGGGTGGATAAAATCATGGATAAAATGATGGGTGGATGGATGAGTGAAAGGTGGTTGATGGAATGATGGATAAAAGGGTGGATGATTGGATGAGTGAAAGAATGTATGGATGTGTGAAAGTAAGGGTGGATAGATGAAAGCGTGGATGGAAGTGTGAGTGAAAGAATGGAAGGATGAGTGAAAGGGAGGGTGAATGGATGGGCAGATGAGTGAAAGTGTGCATGGATGAGTGAGTGAAAGGATGGATGGATGAGTGAAAGGGTAGCTGGATGGATGGGTAGATGGATTAGTGAAAGGATGGATGGCTAAGTGAAAGAGTGGATGGATGGCTGAGTGAAAGGGATACCGGATGGATGGAATGAAAGGGTGGTTAGTTGGAGCAGAAGGGTGGATGGATGAGCAAAAGAATGGATGAATGAATGACTGAAAGGATGGCTTGATGGATGAGTAAAAGGTTACATGGAGAGATAGGTGAATGGGTGGATGGTTGGATAGATGGATGAATAGGTTTAATTGATAGGTTTAGGTATGGATGGGCGAACAGATAGAATGGTGAAAGACTGCGTGATGGATGGCAGAATAAATATCAGAATGTAAAGTTGAAATGGTAAATGTCAGCGGATGGCGGAAGTATGAAAGGATGAATGGATAGATGCTTGCATGATGGAGACAAGATAGTTCTTCTGGGGAGAGTTGTGATGGCTTGCTTCATTTGCTTGGTGCCATAAGTGCTTTGGTTCGAATTGGGGTTATTTTAATATTCTGGCTACTCCTTTGTCTGTAACTATCCGAAAAAATGTTAGCAGTGCCTAGAACTCGCAAATTAATGGCTTAAAAAGTATGAGTAGTTTAGTTTCTGTCCACGAAAAGGTACTATTTTAGGACACTATAAAGTGGTTTGCTTTTTCATCTTTAACAGATTACATTGAGATTGCTTGTGCAAAGTTCCTACGGATTTTGATTTAGTCCATATTTTATATATATTTTTTTAGAATGGCGTGTTTAAAGAATACAAGGTAGAGTGAAAAAACAAAGTGTCTGGTAGTAGTTTTTTTCTTGTTTTTTTATTCCTAAACATTTTTAACTTTTTACCAGTTTTCTTAGAAACCTAACTGCATAGCAAACACTTTTAGAAGTCTAAATATAATAAAAATGTTTGGCGTTCCTTCAGAATTTTCACAGTCCGGTCGGTTCTAACAATTGCCTTCGTGTTCCCTTCTCTTCCTCTGTAGTCCAGTGCACAGCACAGTAATCCTCCACGGCTCAGCTGCAGTATTTATTATTAATAATCCGATTCTGACAGTGATCTCCTATCTCCATAGGTTTTCGATAGTTCTCTCCGGCTACACTTTGTATTGAACCTCTCTTATAATTGGGTCCAGTGGGCCTCCCATGTACGTAAGAAAACAAGCGCGGAGCAGTTCTCAGATGCATGCAGGGTTGCTTGTACTGCGGACCAAGCACCAAGCACCCTCTGGTTTCCCTGCGACCCACCACACTTTCCAATACCACCTGGAGCCGGAGGTGAAAAGGCTGCACAAAAACGAATTAAAGCTTTTCTAAGGTCTATCAGGTGCACAGGAGGGTACTGACAACCCCTGTTGCTACAGCATCATGCATTAATAATGTGAACTCTGACCTTGACTGTGACGTTTCACGATTGCCTGCTTATTACTTCCGGCACCGGTTCTGTCTCCTCTACAGCCTCATCAGGCACATCTAAAAGTCAGGCCAGACATGGACTTTCCTGCTTTGTTCCTCAGTCCATGCAAAACTATAACTGATGTCTAACACAAATACCTGGTAGTGGCTTGGCTCAAACTTCTGCAGGCAAATCTGTTTCGAAGATATGTTATCAGTGTGTCCTGTGAAAGGCAAACACTAGCTATGAAACCTGAAATGCTTCATGGCCACCAAGTAAGGGCTTTTCATGGCCGCTCTCCTGGTTGTATCATAATATCCAACAGCCTTAGCACACTTTGGACCATATGTAGGAAAGCATTTTGCATTTCTGAACGGTGAGAATCGCTATTTTGGTCCATTAGGAATTGCAAAATGCCATTTTGGTATGTACGAAAGGCATTTGCGGTTTTGCAAAATGTGATTTCTGCGAATCTAGTAGAAATCGCATTTTGGAAATCGTTAAATAGGAAATCGCAAGTAGGGATTTCCAAATAGCAAATCTGTACAAAGGATTTTCTAATTGCGAATTGTCTCAAAATGGCCATTTAGGAAATGCAATTACCCTCAATTTGGATAAATAATTAATAATTCCAGGATTTGTAAACTGCGGCAAATTGCCTGTTAGTGTCTCAAGGCACTAAATTGTGGGCATGGGGAGATTAAGTGATTTGCCCAGAATCCCACAATGTTGAGCCACCAACACCGAGGCTCAGACCTGGTTTTCTCGGCTGCGAAGTCGACAGCTCAGGCAATTACGCCACATTCTCTCCCATGTGGATCTGGTGGTAACCAGGTGCAAACAAAAAAAAACCACCCCAAATGTATTTGGCCCCTTCAGAACGGCAGTCTTATCAAGGAGGACAAGGATTTTGGGTGACAGGCAGAGAAGGAGTTAGAGACAGGAGAGGATATTTCGAGCGAGGGTCACCCTTTTTGAACAGACTGAGGAGGAGATATATGAGAAGTACAGACAGTAGTGAGGTAATTTTGGAATTAATTGCTGAGTCACAACCTCTGCTACAGACTGCAACAGTCGGAAGAAATGCAATCCCACCACATGTGCAGGTATAGTGTTGTCTGCACCTTTTGGCTTAAGGCAGTCACCAGGGAGTCATAGCAGTGGCAGAAGGAGAGTCACAAAGAGAATTTTCTAGGTTTTGTCACAGTGTCTGGATATCATGGTTAGCAAAGTTAACAAATACGTATGTTTACCAAATATGCCCCAATATTTGCGGAAGACCAAAGTAATGTTTTACAGGATATCACCGTTTCCCAACATAATTGGCTGTGTTGATGGCACACATATTGCCATTTGCCCCCGTTAAATGAATTAATATATAGAAATATTAAATGCACCCATTTGCACAACATACAGTTAGTGTGTGATCCCTCTTGCAACATAACTAACCTTGTATGCAGATTCCCAGGTAGCACCCAAGACTCCTTCATGTTCCACCACAATGGAATACATAACTGAATGCCTCAGGGTGAATTAGGTGATGGCTTATTACTTGGTAAGAGAATTCCTGACTCAATGAATACAGTGGGATGTAGTAGCCTGTCTGGCTCAGTTGGCCAAAAACGGATGTACCCTCAGGAGTGGATTCAAAGAAACTTTTGACTATCTTGTGAAGGTACAACTGTTCACCAGTATATCAGAACAAACAATACTCTTTCCCCTTAAATGTAAGTAACCAGACTGCAGTGACATGAAGGGAGCTGAAACAAGACAAGAGCAAGTATCAGTAAGAAGTCCTATGGTACAATGAAAGACTATGGGGCTGATTATGACCTTGGCAGAGGGGATTGCTCCGGCCCAAATGTAACAGATATCCCGTCTGCCATGTCACAAGTTCCATAGGATATAACGGAACTTGTAATACTGCGGGCGGGATATCCGTCACATTTGGGACGAAGTAATCCCCTCCACCAAGGTCCTAATCCACCCCTATATTCTTGCTAATCCATCCCCACCACCAGACTTCCGATGTGAATTACTTGATCTACAATGCACTTTAGCTGGCGGTTTATATTCCCAGCACCAACATCAGAGAAATAATGACCAGTCCCTCTGGTGAATGATAGGAACACTTGACAGTTGTAGAGGATAGTGGTTTCAGTCAGAGGGGAGCATCAAGGGTGAATGTACTTTATCAGGACTGAATGGGTAAAATTAGGATAGAGTAGGTGAAGTGTGAATAACGAAGGAACAATGACCAAAGGAATTCTCCTCATGCACGAAAGAGAAAAGGCCTGGAATTTGAACAAAGTCAGTAAATGTTCAAATTAGCTAAGTCATCAATTGCAGGATCAGGTCTGGGCAACACGAACATCCTAGAATGCCCTACCTCTAATTTCCATGATTGTTAATTTTTTGTACTGGCTGGGTTTGTGTTTAAATGTGGCAGGACCCACCAGGGATATGTGCAGTATAAAAGTAGACCGTGCTTCCCAGGTGCTTACAGCTCACTGAATGCCGTGTATTCAGGAGTTCCTTGCTGTGTGGGCTGCCACCCCCGCAATGACCACAGTCTGCATTCTTCCCTACTGATGCAGACTACTGATATTACCTCTTCCCCTGTGACCAGGCTACGTGGATGACTGTGAATGTCTTGTTTGCAAGACAGTGATTCAGCCAGGGCAACAATAGTCAAGCCTAACCAAGTTTCATCTTCAGAAGGCGCGTCCCTTGGCCCAAGGTCAGACAGATGAAGGTGAGTGATCCTCAAACAGCAGGCTGGTGTAGGACTTCTTGACTTGGAGATGGCACGGCCCCACAATGGCTCCTGTAAGTCCTCAATGGTCAGCTTGGCTCTGGTCCTCAATGGCAAATGGGTGCTTTGTCAGTGCAGACCAGCACCAGTAGAATGCTACGTCTGGAACTAGATTTTCTCTCCTACACTGATGCACAGCTTCACCTTGAATGTCAAGAAAACCATGGAACAATGCTGGGCCACCAGCACTTATCATCAGGACCAACCAATGGGAGCTCTTGAAACCTTCTACTGAGTTGGTTCTAACTGGTCCAGATAGAGTGTGTATCCATCCCTGACAAAGAGCCCAATTCCTAAGAGATGCAAATTGCAGCAAGAAGAGGGTGAGAAGCTGATAACACTGGCAATAATACTGCAGTATGTTTAAAGGCCTGGTAGCACAAACACCTTAGACTCATAGGGACAACTGTTGTAAGGGGCAGGTGAGGACCGTAATATCTGTGTGCAGACTCCCAAGACCTAGATGGACCTTTGACAGCATGTCAAAAAGTCTTCCACCATACAGAATGCCACACACACATGGACTCCAATGGACTACACCATGCACTTGAGCAAACCTGTATACCGACCTCAACTCTTCCCCCATAAACTAAAATAGGAATGTGAATTCACCACTGATAAATGTCCCTCTCAGCATAATTGTGAAGGACATGTGTTAAGTGTAAAGTTGATGGATCTTTTCCCCATGCGAGTCTAGCAGACATCTCCCTTGCAAAGTTACAAGTAACAAAGCCTGTCCCTTCTCTATATGGATGCTGGCACCACTGTTAGCCTTTTTTAGCACAGTTAGAGAGGGTAGTTACCACTCGCTAAAAGAGGGATGCCCTTTAGATGGCCCTCAAGCCTCAGCGCTAAGCTTTGTAGTTAATAGAAGGGTAAGGAGGACCTCCAGCGGGCTTGCATGATTATCAAGTTTACTGGGGAAAACAGAATTATACAGGAAATAGAGATAAGGCAGGATAGCACCTCTCTCCTGAGCCATATAGATGTCTTTCTATCCCCAAACCAAGAATTAGTATCTGGAAGAAGTGTTCCTGCTAGAACTAGAGGCTTTGGTCCACCAAGCAGGCTTTCCTTTGTGCCAATGTCTATGTGAGGTTCTCAGCTATAAAGCATGCACAGGTCAGAAAATATAACATTTGTAACAGCAGTTGTGGCTTGCTTACTTAAATAGTACCATTTCAAGAACTGTTTGGGCTTTAGCCCCTTTAACATCCCTGACACGACCAATAAAATTTGAATGATCTTGAAACCTGGAAGAGGAAGAAGGTAAATATGTTTTAAAGACATGGTCCTCCTCAAATGAGCTAATTGCCTGACTTTGACTCCATGGGATATAGAAGTCTGCAAACTTGGTGTGACCTACTTAAGCTACCTATTCATTACTAGATGTCTCCCTGGTTTTTGCAGATCATTGATCCTCAGATTCTGGCTGTCTTTTCAGATTCATATTTGCTGACATATGCCTGTTGTGTCTATTGGATAGCACCATAACCAACTGTAGACTGCAGGAAGATTGCTGAAAATGTTGATCAATAGACCAGTGCCTGTGGTTTCGGACATTTACACTTGAACAAACTTAAAACTACTTTTTCAAAACCTCAAGTACCCCTTCCCTCTAGGGATTGAATTGCTAATTTAAGCCTTTAAACTCCATTCAATGCACCTCAATGGCTACAAGCTCCCCACTGAGATGTCTTACTCAAACCCCATCACCCACTTCACATTGGCTCAATGTTTAACAGCTTGGACCATTAACCTGAAACTATTGTCACATCCTGGATGACCCAAATGTACTCTAGGCACTCAAACTGCCTGTTCCTGACTTTGATGTGGCTCAAGCGTGGCCTGCATGGAACAGATTACCAACTCGGAATTGACATTCCATTCAATTCTACAATTTGTGTGTTTCGCTCAGTTCGATACTTTCATGACTTGTTAGACTGAACATCATGAATCAACTTCCAGCTTTCTTCACCACCAGAGATTTGGCTCTTAATCACCTGGTTCAATCACAGACTGCCGGGTATTAATTCAAATGCTGGTTAAACAAAGATAAGTGACAAATCTGTTTATGTTTTATATCCTTTATTAAAGAACACTCAGCTATCTGCATCCTTATGTTTCATGGGGCACTTTTGAGGATTAATAACTTGGGGCCTCATTACGAGTTTAGCGGTCCGTCGACTGCTATGGTGGCAGTGGTGATCCAACCACTGTTGACTTGGCGGTCGGACCGCCGTATTACGAGTCCTGCTGGTCTATGAAGTAAAGACCTTCACTGTTCCGCTGGCACTGCCAAGCAGCACAGACAGCCACAGTCACGAAGCAGCTCAAACAGGCCGGCAGAGCCTGTGTTGCCACCGGACACATTATAAGGTTGCACACCAACAATGTGACCATGGAGGTCCAACTACCATGTTTCAGAAAGTGGAAATGGACAGTATAAAGGGAGACAGCCTCACATGTCCGGTGCCACCATGGAACCCATCACACATGTCCTGCCGATGTTGTTGATCATCGAAGGAACACAAAATCAATGCTACCGTGGACGCAACTGACCATAAGTACACACACCTACTTGTGTCATTAACCTTAACAACAGATCCTAGCACCATCATCCACATCATATGGGGGTCAAGCTATGAGCACCAAGTACACGTCTCATCGTGTACACAGTCCAAATCACACATGAAGACGGACACATTCACACTTAGAATACACCCCCTTTGGGCAGCTCACTCACACTGCATAGCAACATTACACAAAAACACACATCCACACATCTCAGTCACAGGGATAGTGAAGGCTACACAACATTGTCTCACACATCACCAACAACACACAACCATCACATCTACCAATACAACTCACATACTCACATTTCACACAGGCCAGGGACTGTCGTCACATACAACACACATATGTATAGATGTGGCATTTAACACAAACAATACTCCCAATAAACAGCCCTGCAATGGACACAAACATCAATCACATCACAGCAAAATAAAAGGACAATGGCATTCACAATGGACAGAGAGACAAATAGACAAAGAGCACTATGGCAACAATGCCTGCACAGAAAGGATGGGGGCATCAGGAGCATTCATGGAAGGAGGCTGCACTGGGACACATATTACTTTGCACAGGCCCCTAAAACAACATGTACACAGGAAATGGCCCTAGATGTGTCTTAGGGACAAACAGTACTAGACCCAAATTTCATGCCCATCTGCACAATGTGGAAGTGCAAGTCAACAAAGCACATACAACTCCAACTGCATGGGACATACCTTTACAGGGACTAGCTGCAAGGTACACACAGATAAATGGACACACACACAGTCAAATGCAATCAAAGCTAGCACACCTGAACACACTCCATGTCTGCACAAACAAAACTCAAGCTGACACATCAGAAGAATCCGTAAGCTATACCAGGGGACAAGTCTAAGAACATACATGCTCACTTTGGACAACACAAGGTGAAATACTTATCATAACAAACAGTGCACAATGCATGACACCACAATTGCATATACACCTACATATCCATACACTCAACATATACCCTTCTCTTGGTGGACATCAGCACTGCCCGCAAAGTCAGAAACTGCAAACAACAGCAAATGGAGCAGCAAGCAGGCTTAAACACATACAACTGTAGCCACACAACACAAGCCACTCAGGAACAACATTAAGGGAGAAAATGAATTGCAGGACAAATGTATACCCATAAAAACAGCTGTTTGAGTTTAATAAACAATAAATATTTGAGGTCCAAAGGCCACTGGCCAGTCCAAAACAGTCCAATAATAGCATAGTGCTGTGCCGTAACTTGACTCCCAACTGCAATGGAACCTCCACAGGAGGGGGCATCAATTTAAAAGGAAGGGTTCTCAGGGATTATTTGGGGAGGTGGTGGATTTGGGAGGTGGGTGTGGTCTTGGAAGGGGTGGTCTTCTTTTTGGGAGGGGAGGGCTTCTTCTTGGGGGAGGCGAGGTATGGGTGCTTGCAGTGGGAGCAGGGAAGGCCTGGGAGGTGGAGCTGAGTGGGGGGCTCTTGGGCTTTGGACAGGGGTAGAGGGAACAGGGGAAGGTTCAGGTCAAACAAAAAAACTTTCTTAGGGACACAGGGACGGTCATCAGAAGGGGGTCCAGATTTGGAGGTTGAGGGAGTGGTTGTATGCTGTGTTGGTGTGGATGTCATGGGTGCATGTTTCTGGGAGGTATGCTTGTGTGTGGTATGTGTCTGTTGGGTGGGTGAGTGCGTATGTTTGTGTGTCGTGGGAGACTGGGAGGTGGAGGTGCTGGGGGATGGAGTTGTGGCTGTTGTGGTGGTGACTGCGGGTTGGCTGGATGTGGTGGATGTCTATGTGTCTGTTGTTGTGGTGTCTGTGGGTGTGGTGCCTGTAGTGGATGTCTAGGGGGCTGCTGGGGTGGTGTTTGTGGGTATGATGGGTCTGGTGGGTGTGTCAGTGACTAATGGTGTTGTGCCTGTGGGTATGCCTGATGTTGTGTGTGCTGGGGGTGGTGGGGGTGTCTGGGGAAGTCATTACTCTGGTTGTGTCTGTGGGTGAATGTTATTTGCTTGTGTGCCGGTGTGTTTTGTGGTGCTTGTGTTTGTGTGTGCTCCTCTTTTATGTTGATGTGGATGCATGCAGATCTGTCTGTGTGCTTTGGGTAGGTAGGGGGCGGTCTTGGATTGAGAAGAGGGAGGTGGAGGGGGTATGGAAGGTAGGGAGTGACTGGCTGCCATCAGTGTGGAGGCCAGAGCCTGAAAACATCTCTGTAGGCCAGCCATTGCACTATGAATGCCTTCCAGGAATGCGTTGGTTTGTTGCAGTTGGGTGGCCAATCCCTAGATGGCATTCGCAATGGCTAACTGACCCACAAAGATAGTACTCAGGAGTTCAATAGCCTTCTCACTAAGGGCAGGAGAGGTAACAGGGGCTGGGACAGAGGTGCCTGCAGCGAAGTGGACGCCCACTCTCTTGGGTGAGCGGGCACAGCCAACTTGGTGGGGAGCAACAGGCAGGGCAGCGATAGAATGGGGCTGGCGGACAAGGATTGTACTGGGGGATGCCCAAATGGGTCCACCACCACTAGTGAGTATCCACTGGAAAAGGAATACGATGATGATGAGGATGATATTGGTGTCTCCCCCATGGCACTCTGCTTGCCCTCTGCTTACCTCTGGGCCACTGAGTCCCTCTGTATCAGAGGTATCTTGACCCAAGGTCCCCTGGCCAGATGCTTCCCCACTCGGCTCTGCCCCGTCTCTGTTACTTGCCAGTGCTGATGCTGCAAATACAAAGAGAAATAGGGTCATCACATGTCCATGATCAAACTTGATCAACCGTTCTGATTAGCAAACATTACCATGATGTCAAGTTGGCCCCAGCAACAAATTTCACCTAAGTGGCCCATAAGTGTGCCAGAGCATATGCATGCATGCCATCTGTACTGGTAACAGTTGCCCACAGGAAAATCAGGATCTCACACAACTACAACTGCAGGACAGAAGTTGTGCAATCCAATAACCATTCAACCATCAGGAGACACCATCGCCCTCAAAGCTTTGCACCATGGAGCAGACCACAGTCACCTGTTGGCATATAATAGTAGGCCAATACAAAATGCATTTTCACAGATCCTACAAAAAGTCACGCTCACAGTTCTTTGTCACATACCTGATGACCCAACAATGATGACTGATGATACAAAATCATGCCATGCTGATGAGAACAGTACAATATTCTGGAGAAGGTGACATTGAAATACCCATGTCACACTGGAAACATCAACAATGTGCACTTCACCAAGTGATATTTGTCCCATTAGAGTCAACGAGGTAGTGCTCATATAAGCCACACATGTAGCATGGAAATGAACACTGTAGACATCATGTGCAAGATGTTAGGGAGAGATGACCCCAAAATACACAACACAATGAACCAGCAAGCCCCAGGGTAATCACCACTAATGTCTGGCTCCCCTTACAATGACATACTCTGAGTTCTTCATTAGAAGTCATTAGTCCATTGCACGTTGGAGAGACTCAGAAATTTGCAAGGACTTGTAGAAGGCCCTCAACATGTTGCCCAATGAGAAGCTACATCACTGTCCCCATTGTGCTCATGCAAATCCAGATGTTTGTCTGTGGATGAATGCCTATACCCAAACACACGATTTAAACATAACTGCAAGTCACTCAATGATGCACACCAACAGTCAGGTTACAAACCTTAACCATTACACATGTGCAGTGCACTTTTCCACTTGATGCCACCTCAAGGGCATAGATATTTACATTGCGGCTCTAAACGCTAGGCCACCCTATCATGTCTCTCATTGCTACTGCAGCTGTACATGCACAATGTCATGCTATGACCAGTGAGGGTATGTGTCAGCCAATAAACAATGGTGACACAATCCTGTCTGTGGTACAACATGAAATGTACCCTCATTGTAAATGTACTTTTCCACAAACAGTTTGCCATGCACATATATGTGGGGGAATACAGACATCATCCCGTCAACATAAGTAGACCATGCATGAAAGAGCAGTTTACAAATGTTTTCTAAAGAGAAAGGGACACATGGTGACATGTAGGCACAAGGCATTCCCCACTTACCAAAGGAAAGTAGTGACCTATAACTGCATCCAAAGAACAATGTAAGCCCTGTCACATGCACACAGGACATCTTCACATTATAGTTGTCTTCATCATATGCTGAAGACAACTAGCTTATGGGGGGCAGATGCCAACATACACATTTACCCAGACACATGGCAGAGGACATTGATCCATCACCTACCTAACTTTGGCCTGGAACACTGAGGAGTAGTGGTCTGCTGCATAGAAATTACACCCACTACAACAACAAACAATACATGATTGATCAATGTACACAGCCATATGTGGTCCCTGCGGAGCCAGAGGTTCGTAGATTCCACCCAGTTGTGCCCTAGGTCCCTGGTCCAATAGGAAAGACACGTCAGTATACAACACATGACATGTCAACACAAACAACCTCTCATCTACTGTGTGACACATTTCTCATCCTAATTGTCAGGGGAGCTATCAGAACCTCACTCAATCACTTGTTAGTGGGACAGGCAGGAACATGCCCTCTATTCACCCCCTTGTGGCTGCTGTGCTGCCCTCAAACTTCCTTCAAGCTCTGGATAGGCCACTGCCAGGATGCAGACAATTAGGGAGTCATGGTTTGACGGGCACCCCGCCCACGTTGGGAGGACAACCCCATCTGGGCCTCCGCAATCTTCTGGGCCCAGAATCTCAGGTCCTCCCTTCTTTTCCTGCAGTGGGCGCTTCACCAGCTGTGGACAGCCAGGGTCCGCAGCTCCTTGGCAATGGCTCTCCAAATCCCTTTCTTTTGATGGCCATTGACCTGCATGGATGCAAAAGACAAATCAAGAGATTATGATCACAAGTTTCATAACAAATGGTTGAGTCACATACATGTCAGTAACATGTCAAGCTAGAACTTTCCTATTTGTCAATACTCCCGAAGTGTGGCACATATAAGCCAAGAAGTACAGGGCCATGACTACAGACATACATTTCCCAATTTGCAGAGCGACCCACCACCCTGCGCAGGCCCTACAATGACTAAGCAAGCTTACTGACATCATGTGCGACATGCTCTAGCAACCTAGCTGATATGTGAGCCACTATGTGACACATCACACCTCTATGGCTTCTGAAGGGTAAACTCCTTCGGCAGGAATGGAACAACACGGGATGTGTCCTCTGTGAGGATGACTCTCTGCAGACAGTCCCTACAGGCTACTGCCAGAGTACAAACTCAAACATCACACATGGGTAACAATGAAGGTATTGGCATGGTTGGTACAGAAAGTGTCTTCCCTGTGTGTGGACATTTGGACTAACAAATGCAGACTCATGCCACTTCAGGGGGTGGAGGTCTGTGGTATTTAGCTATACTATAGAACAGTGGTTCCCAACCCTTTTCACTTCTGTGGACCCCCACTTTATCATTACTGGAGCCTAAGGACCCCCACTGAGTCATTACTGAAAGCTGGGGACCTAATCTGTTAATATTATTTAATTTTCTAAGCAGTTCCGGTCCCCCTGAGGAGGTTTCACGGACACCAAGGGGTCCTAGGACCACAGGTTGGGAACCACTGCCATAGAACACTTCTTTGGACATATGTGTCTATCCTACAGGGATGGCAGTTTCTGCCATTTGACCAGACTACTGAGGCATATATCATGGCCTCCCGGGAATCAATACACTGTCTGCACTGTGGGACTGTCATTAATGCAATAAGCCTGTACAGGACAAATATGACCCGTGGGAAGGTGACAACAGGGCTGTGAGAGTAAGGGACCTGTCGTGACTCAAAGGCACACATTGACAATGAGGTGAAATGCACATATGGACTAGCTTAATGACTTAACTCTGTACCCATTCCTAGTCTAATCAAAGGAATTAGGCATTCTGTGCAGGATTTTACACCAGAGCCTCATATTGTCCATTGATAGGATCTTCTGGGGTACTGGGAGCGGGCAGAGTGCCACAGTTGCATAGCCACAGAGACTCCACCCCAGTCTAGACTAGGACCCATCCTGGGAGACACATTTGTGAGGCCCTGGTTTCTGCAGGTTGAGCAGACTGAACCTACATGACACTCCATTCCCATAACTTCCATGCATGACAGTACATCATGTAGCCAACAGCAATTTGGGATGTGGTGTGTGTGGCAACCTGAAGGGCCCAGTGAGTCATGATATGCCATCCAAACAACAGTTTAGCTAGGGCAGATGTGTTTAGCACTCTCTGTGGCACCATACACATTGCTCACATTACTCTCAACTGACTCACACAACATGCATACTCAGCTCACACTGTCATGCAAATACATGTTGTCTCACATATACAACAGTCATGAGAAAAGAGATGTCAGTGGATGGCTGTAAAGCTACCTTACCTAGTTATGTGCATCCAACACAAGGTGGAGCTAGGAACACAAAAAAACACACACACCACAAAGTGAATGAACCCAACATATGGCATTGGCCACTATTACCTGCACACTGTACATCCCATTAATGCCAGACAGACTGCACCTGTGAGGAGGAAAAGTATGGTGTAGTACAGAGAAAAATGTGCACATGAGCCACCTACCTGCTCCTCTGGTGCAGTATAGAGCTGTTCATACAGGGGTAGAATTGGAGTCACCAGCCTCTCCTACTCCTCTGAAGAGAAGGCAGGGGCCCTATCACCTCCTGGGCATGGCATGGTTGCTTCCAGAGGTGGTACAAGCAGCTTGATAGTGGACATTTTGCAGGTAGCAGTTTCAGGAGTCAAGTGAGGGAAGCCACCATGTACGCAGTCGTCACCACCGACGGACACAGCCATTGGCCAGCAACCGCTACTGGCAACAACGTTAGCCTATGGCTGTGTCCATCAGGGTTGCAACTGCCTACTGCAAGGATGACCTCCGCCAGTGGTCGTGGGCAGTTCCTAATGTCAAGTGTACTAGGTCACAGGCAGCTGCCATTTTAGAGGCCTGAAATGCAGTATTGGGCTTCACGAACTGCGCCACACCTCTGAAAATGCTGTTTTGACCTAAGAAACATGCTTATTCTGTCTTGTCATGTAGGTCCTACTACTCAAACACCATTGTAGTATGTTGCAAGGCACAGATGGCATTTTACAGTGGGGCACAGTCCACCCCGGTAAAAGGTCATGCTGGCGGTCGGAATATCCAGTCACATTTTGAGGGGCTTTTGTGATGCACATCTTTGAGTTAGGTTCAGATACATGATGTGTACACATATGTGGCAAACCATGGGGGTCACATGTGACCCTTGTGTCACATGTTATCATTGACATGCATCATATATGTAGCTGGGGAGACAATGACTAATGGCAGAACTCATTTCTTGCACTATATAGGTACCCAGGGTGAGGGTGGATGTGTCAGCCACCTTTCTACCATCCACTGATCATGGATCCTACAGAGCATGGAAGAATGCCACATCATACTCCGATATCGTCTGAATCGGCAAACAATAGTGGACTTATGTCATCAGTTGGAGCCAGATCTGGTGCCAGCTATTAGTTATCCAATCAGAATACCACCCATTGTACAAGTCATGTCAGTATTGCACTTCTTAGCCAAAGGGTCCTTCTAACATACAGTGGCCCTGTCAGCTGGTAATTCCCAACCTATGTTCATTCTGGTGTTGAAGGATGTCCTCTCAGCAATGTTGAAACACATTGACAGCTACTGCCAGTTTCCCTGACAGGAGGATTTAGCTCATGTGAAGACTGACTTTTACGGTTTTTCATGCCTCCCACATGTGGTGGGGGCTATTGATGACACACATGTTGGCTTGGTCCCACCGCATGCCAATGAGCAGGTATACCGCAACAGAAAGAACTTCCACTCCATTAATGTCCAAGTTGTATATTTGGCGGACCCAGATATTTCACAGGTCTGTGCCTGTAATCCGGGTTCAGTCCATGATTCCTTCATAATGCAGAACAACACTATCCCCCAGCTGATGTCACAACTGTACCCAGAGGAGTCCTGGCTGGTTGGTAAGTCACATCTTTCCTGTTTGTGTGTGTGCAATGTATGGTGCCACAATTCTGATAAGAGGGGCTCATTGTTCCACATATCTCCCATTCCTTAACAGGAGACTATTCTTATCCAAACCATCCTTGGTTGTTGATGCCACTAAGGAATCCAACTACGCCAGGGGAAGTCTGCTTCACTGAGGCCCATGGAAGAACAAGGCGGGTAGTGGAGCGGGCTTTTGAGCTCCTGTAAGGCCAGATTTCGATGTCTGGACCGCACTGGTGGAGCCCTCCTCTACTCACCCAGAAAAATGTGTCAGATCACTGTGGCATGCTGCATGGTGCATGCTCCACAACATTGCCCGGCGGAGGAATATCCCATACATCCCAGAGGGGGTGAGCCTGCAATGCCACCGGGTGAGCCTCCTGAAATGCCAAGTGAGGATGACAGTGGTGAAGAGGAAAGAGTGACATGCAGGAAGATCTCATAAACAGCTACTTTTCATGAGTGTAAGTATGTCATGTGACGTAATGACTGTGCCTGTACGAAGAACTGTAGTTGCCAGAATGTGTTAAGTAGCGTGTTATGGCTAAAAACTGGGGAGTGAATGCTCTGCAATATTCAGCCAAAGAGTGGTTGAATGATTAGCCTTTGACAAATCCCCACCTGAGGTAGCTTCATTTTTGTGTCAGTCTCATTGCAATGTATTTTTATTTTCCAGATGCTTGCCAAATGAATTATGTAATAGGATTTTTTTCAAGCCTATGCTCCTTGTTTTGTCTTTGTCAAGGTACCTTCACCATGACATCCTCATGTGGACATTTCAGACTTGTGACATTGGCAGGTATGTGATGCTGTTCTGACTTAGGAAGTGGAAATGGATTTTTCCAGGTATGTAGTTCACAGATTTGGGGTGTATGAGACCTGTGCCAAGGCAGCTTGAACAGTGTTTTTGTGGAAGGTCTGAAGTGCACATTGTACTTGTTTATTGTGCTGTGTTGGGCCGATGGCATCATGTGTGTGAACATGTGGCCATGAAATATGTTGTCATCAAGTGCAAGCAAGGCATTCACCCTTCACACAGGCTAAACACTCTTCTTGTATGACCTGTATGTAGCTGTAGATGTGTTTCATCATTGCAGGCCACAGTGCCTGTGCCACAACACTGACATAGGTTTGTGTCATACCACCAGATGCATGGTCATTGTTTTTGATAGACCTGTGATCGGGGACTGTTGTACTGCCCTCTGTCTGTACCTTGGTTTATGTGATGTTGGATTACTTTGGTTTGGTGTATGATAAGGCTCAAGTTGGTGACAACATTCACTTTATGTTTGCCTATTCTACAGGACAATGTCTGACAAGGCCCTTCCTTCTGTGATCTGGAGGGCTGTACCTTGGTATACCTACCTTGACACAATATAAGTCAGGAATTCTTGGCTCAGCCATCCCAGACATATGGGCAGCCTATATGCTGTACAGCTAAATAAAATGTTTGGTGTGACCAGAAACTTGTAGCAATGTGTTTGCATGTGTTGGTAGTAATCAGGACACTTTTCCTGTTACATATCCCTCCTTGCATTAGTATCTTGTGTCTTCCTCATTTACTTCACATGGTCTTACATCTCT
This sequence comes from Pleurodeles waltl, assembly GCF_031143425.1. Classification (NCBI taxonomy): domain Eukaryota; kingdom Metazoa; phylum Chordata; class Amphibia; order Caudata; family Salamandridae; genus Pleurodeles; species Pleurodeles waltl. The sequence continues at coordinate 792,695,297 of NC_090436.1, read as the reverse complement.
ACATAGCAAAATGTGGAACAAAAGCAAGCAGATAGTGACTTTGTGATAGGTGGATTTTTTTTAAAGTTATGCTTCAAAAATGAATTGGTGCATGGTTGAAAAGTACAGTGAAGGGTTCAGTCATGGTGGATGAAAACATTGGAGTAGATGCCACACAACTGTCAGTCCAAAATCCAGGGTACTCCTCCCATAGGAAATGGGAGGTGGTTGAAGAACAGTCAACAGAGTGACTATGTGGCAGACAAAGGAGTTTTTTAGGAAGAGGTTACTTGCTGCCACTGGTGGGTGTTTTTCTGTCTGTACCTCCTGAAGTCTTTGCTGGACATCCCCGCTTGCCTGTGGGGTGATGTGTGGCTGGTTGTATGTGCAGGGGTGACTGTGGCGGATCCTTACCCTGACAGGCCCTCCCTTCCAGTGGATGGCACTGATGAAGGACCAGTTGTTGTTGCACCAAAGGAATGGGTAGATTGTTCTTGACAATCCTTGATCAAGGCACTGTTAATGTCCCTCAATACCACTGTAAGGGAGGCAATGTTGGCCTCCCATTGTTGAAGAATATCCCTATGGAGGTCTCTCTGCAGCTGCTTGACCGCCCAAGGTCTCCAAGTACCAGGCCCATTATGTCTTGGTACTCCTGATAGACCCCCAAGACGTGGCTGATGGTGTCCTGGCCAGGAGCATCCCCAGTGGCCTCACCCCGCTGGCCCACAACATCCCTCCCACACACCCTACTCCGATGGGCTTGTGCCCTTGCCACCGGGTGCCCCCTTCCACTTGTTCCAGGACCATCACTGTCCAAAGGTGTGGTGCTGCGACTCAGTATCCAGGACTGGGGGGGGGGCGCAAGATGGTAGACATTGTCCTCGGGACACAATTTGGGGGGCGAATGGCTGCCTGTGATGTTGAAGCAACCAGGCTTGGAGGTGTTGATGTGGCCAAAGTGATACTCACAGTTGAGGTCTGACCAGGTTGTCCAGATGGGCCTGAACAGTCCTCCATGTCCAAACATCCCAGAGTGTCTTCTTCACTAATGGCTTGGGGGTAGTGGAAGTCTCTTATGAGGGCTCTGTGTGGCCAGTGGCAGCTCGACCTCTTGATGTGAAAGATACAATGTTACTGGTTGTATTGAGACATCAATCTCCAAAAGTTTACAGTGACAATTTTCAAAGCCCTTGTACATAGTTGATTTGCAGGTTATCCTTTTGTAACTGGTACCCATGGTATTGGCTGTATTGACCTGACATTTGTGAGGCATGCCAATTCCATTTTAGACAAGCATCTGCTGAATTTTGCAAGTTATTAGCACTTGGGAGGATAGGCACAGATTTACATCTTGCCACCAGTGAAGGCAAAACAGGGTCTGGGCAGGATATTGCTTTGACCATTTTGAGGTCTAGTTGATTGTTATGCAGACAGACCCTGGACTTTGCTGTTTATGTGATTGGAGTCATCATGTGGTCAGTGCATTGTGAATGTGTCTGCTGCCAATACCATTCTGGTGATGCATCTTGAGTCCTTTGGGATCTTTTTTGTTGCACACTGGATGAGCTTTCCTTCTTGTCCTAAATAGTTTCATCTTGGCTTAGCAGTTCAAGATGGAGCTAGGTGGCAAGACACATCTCTGAGTTGAGCATGATCTGTATATTGGTCCCTCCCAGGTGAGTAAACCTCAATTGAAAGTGAGCAGGCAAGGGTTTTTGCAAACTTAACCACTGTTCTGCTATTTGGAATCACTTGCATAGTGCCTATTGGACTTTCAGTCAGGTCACTCCCTCTACTTCCCAACAGTTAACAAATGTTGTCCTCCCGGGCGAGTTAACTTCATTTGAGAGTTCACTAACAGATGCACTTGGGTAAGTGGACACTGGGCTGGTGATCAGAGTTAGAGTGACAGGCATTACACACAGTGCACAAAACTTATCCTCCCAGGTGAGTTCAATTCCATTGTGATTTAAGGATCAAGGGTATTTAGACAAGTGAACACTGGGTTTGTGTTTCAGGTTGGAGAGACACTCCCTTTACTTCATACACTTGATAGATGTCATCCCCCAAGGCGAGTACCCCTGATGTGTGAGTTCCCAAACTTGAGTCTTGGTTGTGGTGGTTGGACACTAAGAGAGCCTCCTGTGAGTTTCAGTCATGTAACTCCCTGTGCTACACATACTATACAGATGGTTTCCTCCCAAGTGAGTACAATTCACTTGAGAGTTAAGACACAGGGGTCTATGGCGGAAAGTACGCTTTTCTGGTGTTTAGAGTTGGAGGAACAGTGCCTCATGGGAGTTGCATTCCTGTCACTCGCACTACTCCCCAATACATGACAAGTGTTATCCCCACAGATGAGTAAACATCATTTTGGAATTGACAAGCAGTGGTTTTTGGAGATGAGGACACTGTGCTGGTGTTTGAAGTTACAGATACAGGGCCTGCTGTGAGTTGCAGTCATGTCACTCACTCTAGTACACATAACTGACCAATGTTCTCCCCCTAGTGAGTACACTTCAATTGAGAGTTCACTAACAGATGTTTTTGGGCAGGTGAACCCTGTGCTGGTGTTTTGAGTTACAGAAACAGGGCCTGCTGGGAGTTGCAGTCATGTCACTCACTCTAGTACACACACTATACAAATGGTATCCTCCCAGATGTGTACACTTCAATTTGGAGTTAACACACAACGGTATTTGGAGAAGTAAACAGTAACAATGCCTCCTGGGAGTTGTGGTCATGTACTACACACACTTGACAAATGTTACCCTCCCAGGTGGGTACACTTCAATAGGGAGTTTACAAACAAGGGTATTTGGAGAAGAGGACACTGGGCTGGCCGAGTGGAGTAACAGTAAAAGTGCCTCCTGGCCCTATCAATCATGTCAGTCCCTGTACTACACAAACTTGGCAAATGTTATTCTCCCAGGTAGGTACACTTCAAATGGGAGTTAAAACACAGGGGTATTTGGAGTAGGAAATACTGTGCTGGTGGTCTGAGTTACAGAAACAGAGCCTGTTGGAGTTGCTGTCATGTTACTCACTCTCGTACACACACCATACAAATGTTACCCTCCCAAGTGGGTACACTTCAATTGGGATTTCACAAACAAGGTTATTTGGAGAAGAGGGCACTGGGCTGGCTGAGTGGAGTAACAGTAACAGTGCCTCTTGGCCTTAGCAGTCATGTCAGTCTCTGTTCTACACACACTTGACAAATGTTATCCTCCCAGGTGGGTACACTTCAAATGGGAGTCAAAACACAGGGGTATTTGCAGTGGGAAACACTGTGCTAGAGGTTTGGTTAACAGTAACAGTGCCTGCTATGAGTTGTAGTCATGTAACTCCCTTTAATACACACACTATACACAGATGTTCTTGACATAAAAAAATGGGGATCAAGGCTAATTGAAACCGCACCTTCTTCCTTTATTATATATATGCAATTTATGGCACTTTTCGGTGCACGGGTCGTGAGGGCCAACCCCCTAGACCTCAAATAGCCATGGGCTCATAACATTGAAAAGGAGACCCAGCACATCGAAGTGTCCATTGATATCCACAAAATTATCACATTTCTTCAAAAATCACATAATTCAATAGAGTTCTTATGAAAACTTTTTGTTCTTTATGTATCCACAATGACAATATCTAATCCATCATAGCCAACGCGTTTCATCCTCACAGACTTCTTCAGGGCTCATAATTGCAGTATGTAACGCGCTCCACGGCAGAACACCATCCAATCTCCTGACAATGAAAACTTTTCATTGTGGATAAATAAAGAACAAAAAGTTTTCATAAGAACTCTTTTGAATTATGTGATTCTTGAAGAAATTTGATAATTTTGTGGATATCAATGGACACTTCGATGTGCTGGGTCTCCTTTTCAATATACACAGATGTTGTTCCCCAGGTGTGTCGGCTTCAATTGTGAGATGCCAGACAGGGGTCTTTGGACAAGTGGACACTGGGCTGGTGAGTGGTGTGACAGTGAAGGTGGCAAAGGTGAGCAGTGAGCATTAATGAAATGGCATTTTTGTGACATATTTTTGTGCTGTGACTTACCAGACTGCACTCCCCCAGGTATTCCTTTCAAGCCCTCAGAACGCAGGATGGCCAAGACATTCTCCTCCCAGTGGAAGAATTGTAAAGGTGGAATGGGAGTGCTACCACCAGTCTTCTTGTCCTGCAGCTGGTGCCTGGAGTCCAGGGAACGGACCTTTCCCCGGAGGTCGTTCGACCTCTTCCTAATGTCCTCCATTGTGCACAGGGTGGTGCCCACAGCATTCACCCTGTCGACTATCCTGTCCCACATTTCCATTTTCCTACTGAGAGGAGTGTGCTGGACTTGAGCTCCAAACAACTGTGGCTCTACTTTTATGATTTCCTCCACCATGACTCTTAACTCTTCATTTGTGAAACAGGGATTTTTAGAACGTGCCATGGTGGAAAATAAAGAAGGGTGACAGTGACTTAGTAAAGCGGGGTACTGCAAAAGGGTGTGATTGGACAAATGTATGTGCTTGGTGAGAAAAGAGATGGTAAGAAAAAAGTGATGCCTAGTATCTGTGCTGTATGGTAAAGAATTTGCTCTGGCTTCAGTGTTTGACTGCAAATGCAGAGGATTGTGGTGTGTGAAGGGGTGTGTTTTATAGTGTCCTTGGCAGGTGTGTCCAGTGTGGCAATGTGTGTCAGTTGTGTTGTTTTCATATCCATCCATCGCGCAGTTGTGTATTACTTTGGTGGCCGCGGACTGCAGTGGTTCAGACTGCCATCGGTGCCTGTCTCTGCGACTTTGGGCTTGTAGTAGTCAGTTGTTTGTCGCTGTGCTGCCGGTGCTGGAGGTTGGATCGCCTATTTCCAGGCCTTTGAATTGCTGCTGGTCTGCCTTTTTTGTTTGGTGATCAGCGTTCCTGCCTGTATAATTCATAATAGAGCAGTCTGTAAGACTGCAAACATGGCGTTTTTCTTGGGACCGCCAACATGGCAGTCTGACCACCAAACTCATATTTAGGCTCTTAGAACTAAGATCCAGTTTTGAGGATGAACATTTTTTCAACCTTTATATTCTGATATAAAATTAGATTGGAACATGATGCTCTTTACTGTTTTTCAATGTGCTGCTGCTCAAACTGTGGCGTATAAATCATACATGGTTTGCCCTAGAGCATAGCCTTGCTGCTCAAGTTATGCAACTAATGGTGAACCAATGATACCTCATTGAAATGTCTTGTTTGCCTTTGTAGGACTAGAGTGTTGGACCAGGCCCTCACACTTAAATGTTCCTTAAACTGATATACACCCATTTTAACTAAAATGTGATATGGGCAAATCTAGCTGTGGATTGTCTTCGGTCCCCCCTCCCAGTGGGTGCTGCCAGAGTCAGTGTTCTCAGTTGGACTTTAATGTGTATATGTAGAGTCACTGGGTACTTTGTAAACGTAGAATCACTGGGCACCTTGTTTATGGGACATCACCTGCACTGCTATGACAGTGCTGATGTTTCTCAACTATCTTTCTCTATTACAGACATATCTCATAATGAACCTGCAGCCCTGGAAGTCTTTCTGGCTTAGGCCACTTTGTGGATGCTTCATAATCAAACGTTATAAGACATGAATTGCATATTAGGATCAATTACTTTATTTCAAGTGTCAGAAATTAAATGAATTTAATGGTTAACTTTTACTATTTGTCATTCATTGATAAATGGTTTTCTATTTGGCTATTTGCCAGGAAACTAGTATTCATTTGACCCTTGAATTCAGTTCCTTTCTTCGATGTAAACGAGGTCTCCAAAGGTGTACGTTCTGGATAAACAGTTCAGTTGTCTAACTTGAGAGCTGGCAGGATGGTTCCAAGAGAGTGGGGATGTTTGGTTACTTCTTAATCATGGTAAGATAGACAAGATTGTGAGATCAGAGAAGTGCCTGAGGAAGGATTAGAGGGTTTTCAAGTTCCCTTTGACAAATGGGGTTTGAATTCACATTTAAAATCTAAACCGAGGAGTGTTTTTTAATTGCATCTCAAGATGTGACTGCAAGTCACATCAGTGGTCAAGTCTAGATTGTACCCTCCATGAGTATTCGGTGGGTTGTGCCACCTGTAGGCAGGTACACCCGTTGGCTAGAGATCATGAGTTATGTGACCACATATTTTGGTGATACAACCACAATTTGAGAAAACCTTATTTGCAGAGCATCCACGTGGGACTGTGAGGACCTTTCGTACAGGACAGAGCGAAGTTGTTTGGATGCTCAGATAATATTGCCCAAAGACAATCCATATCCTTCATGGTTTAACCAGGTGACGAATGAGCTATTGCATGCAATTCAAAATGGTCACAGTGGTTTATATCACTCTGAAGGGTCTGTTACCCTTATCCTTACATACCTAGTTAATTCATTGAGTCAATAGACTGTACCTTTGTGGTACTTAGGGAAAGGCCTTCCTGCTTTGTCTTTATTACCAGTCCGGTGCTGAGTAGGCATCTGATTGTCTGTTATGCCATGTACGCTTGCAATTCCTTGAATTGCGCAAGACTCATTATTATTTTTTTCTGATGCATGATTGTTATGTAAAGTTGGCGCTTTTGATAGTTGTGTATTGCGAGACAAACGGGGGAAGCAATTATTTTACCGAAAAGCCAATGAATGATTAAATGAAGTAAAAGTGGCAACATTTTTAAATGGTCAACTGTGTGCCTTATTTTCACATTAGATGCCTTCAGAGAATTTTGTACGGGCGTTTTCTATCTTTTCAAATTCCTTGGCATTTTGTATTATTCCTTCTTCTTTTGTTTTTAGGTTTGGGACTGCAATTTGGATTACTCTGACCCCGTTATTGCTGCAACTGGAAACACTTCTTTATTCAGTCACATACATTGGTTCATTATTTATAAAAATATTGACTGGAGTAGAGCTAGCCGACCTTCAGTGAGGAATTGCTTCACTTTGGCTATAGTGCCAGCTCCAGCAACAAGTCAGCTGCAGTCAGAGGAGGCATCATGGAGGCCCATACCTGAAATAATTTGGAGCTGACATCAACAAACAGGGGGTGCCAATCAGGCCCGCTGCCAAGCCTCTTACCAACTTGGGCAGAGTGGAAAAGCTTGGAGCACGCGGTGAGACCACGCACTTGAGCTAACATGCATACAGACCTCAATCACCCCCTAAACTAAAATAGGCATGTGAATTCACCACCCATAAATGTCCCTCTCAGCATAACTGTGAAGGACATGTGTTAAGGGTAGAGTTGAGCGATCTTTCTCCTGTGAGAGATCAGCAGGCACCTTCCTTGCAGTGTTACAGGCAACAAGGCCTGTCCCTTCAGGGAACAATAGACGCTTTGCCAGCTCAACATGGATCACTGAAGGAGAGCTACCTTGAAAATGTGGTTGATAGTAAAAATGTTAATCCTAAATTTAAAGTACTCGGAATTAAAAAAAATATCCAAAAGTATAGAAAACTAGAAATGGAGAGCACAAAAATATCATTTGCACTATATTTTCTAATAAAGTTGTGAACTACAGTTTAATATTTTAATTACAGTTTTCACAATGAGCTATATGATGCAGGCTTATACGTCTTTTAGTAATAATGGAGGCACGATGGTGTTTCAAGATAAGAGGATTGGTGGGAAGAGTTCTCGCATCTCAGAACAGTATTGGCAAAGCCAATAGGTCTGAGTTCAATGTGCTAATGCATGCATATAAATTCTTAGCACATTGAAGCCAGGCAAATGTACGAAATGAATGTCAATCTAAATTAAAAGCACCTTTTTCTTCGTTCCAGTACTGTTTTGTTTCTATGTGAAATAAAGGACGAATGCCAAGGCAGCCTTCAATAAAGTCATTCTTTTATTTCTATGACATAGATAGAAATTAAGGACTATAATGAGAGACAAACTAAGACCGGATTAAAAGCAACGGAATCTGAAATATAGGATGGCTTTCCTTTCAATGAAATACAAAGATGGAACAGCAAGGGAGATTTAAAAAGAAACAGGAACATAATAAAGGGCTCCTGCCATTCTCTTAAAGAAGAAGTGAAAAAGAAATAGGACTATCTGGCCGAAGCAGGATTGTTGAAAAACCTCTATGAGCTTCAAGTGAGACACCAGGATAAACAGGGAGCAACAAGAGAGGGACAGGCAGGAAGGAAGAAGAGCAACACAGAGGGTGAAAACAGAGAAGCAGGAAACTGTAACAAGGGGGGGGGGGCTACAACAGGGGAAACAGAGAGCAATATGAGAGGGAACAAACATTAATAGCATTAATGGACATACAAGTGAAAGTGAACGAAGTGGTGATGAGTGATGAGTTACAGAGAGAGGGAGAGGCCATTATTTGTATCATAACCCCTCATGGTTTGCAATATAAGCATAAGTGAGGAGGAAGGATGCACCCATTAAGCAATAGCATGCGGTGAGACAGAAATACTCCATTGGAATGAATCAAATTGTGATTGACAAGGTTTCAAGCAAATGGATTAAAAGGGCTGGTCCAAAACCTCCAGTGGTTGAAGAGAGCATAGCCAAAGCAACTGATTGTATAGCGAAACCAACAGCTATGGTTCACAGATGCATTATGAAATCCCAGACCTGAAAATTATGATGGAGGGGGATGGTTCTCTCCCCATTGATTAAATATAATTTCAGAATTGATTGATAATTAACGTATTCCATCATTTTGTAAATCATTAAGGGCATGTACATGTGCGAAGATTAGCAATGGCAATTTCCTTATTGAGATTTCTTGCGAATTGCAATTAGGAAATTGCTATTTCTAATGTATGAAACTCTTTTGAGATTCATTTGTGATTCCTAGTGGGTTGCAATAGACCTACCTCATGACTATTAATGAGGTAGGTCGCAATTTGTGACCCATTAGGAATCGAAGCCATCACAGGGATGGTAGCCTGCTGGGGTCAACAGACCACTATGACTGTGACTGCTCTTAAATAAAGCAATCTTTTTTTAATGCAGCCCATTTTCCTTAGAGGAAAATGGGATGTGTTTAAAGAGAAAAAATTTAAACTTGGAAGTTTCATTTTTTAAGAGAAGGTAGTGGCCCCTTGGATCACTACCTGCTCTTAAAACATGTTTTACCCACCATTTTCAAATGGGTAGAGGTCCCTTGGGGAATCCTTCCCATTTGAGAATGGGCTACCACGAGTTTTCAAGGGGTAGTAAATTGCGAAAGTTTTGTGACCACAATTTGCACATGCCATTCCAATTCGGTACTAGGAAGGGACACCTACAATATGTCCCTTCTAAATACTGAATCACAAAACCCTGACTGGAGACGAAGATGCAAAAAAATCGTTACCTGACAAGCCGGATGGTGAGGACATCGTAAAGTAGTGCAATCAACTTAGTGTGAAGAGCAAAATATTAGAATTCATAGATTTTGTATAGAAATTTTATTGGGTAGTTTATAAACGAACGATTGACTGACCAATAGGGAATTAGGGGATAGTTTAGGTGAATTTGATATAACAACACAACAGAAGAATTTTAGGCAGATCTTACCCCGTGTTGAGATGTGATTTGAGACAAGAAGAGACTTGAGATTCTGTCATTGGGCTCCTACTCTCTGACTGAGAGCCTGATGCTTCGCTGATCGATTGATGACCTGAGGACGAAGACTGATTCTGATTGCTGACTCATACCTCAGATAGGTAGATATGACAATGTGACTGTTTTACATTTATGGCTTTTCTTTCTAGGTACCAACTGTGCTGTCTGGACAGTTCCTTAGTGGGATGTTCTTCTAAAGTTGTGTACTAAATTGTTTTGCATGAAGTCCAACATGCTGATGCTAATCTGGATTAGTTGAGGACATTCACATGACGACTGACGAATTACAGGCATAAATGTTTCTTGCTGAATTTTTATGTATCATTTATCTCTATTGCAGCTGACTCTGCTATTGATTTGCACTGTAGCTTTAGAATGTGTCGTGATTCAAGCTTTGATTAGGTTGCGTTTCTTTCGTCGTTTTGGTCAACGGCATTATTCTTATATGTGTTTCAATTGATTTTGAGATTAATCTACATGACTTTGGCATTGTTATTTTAAGGGAACTAAACTTATTAAACTTTACTAAAGGTGTGGTTATTCATGACTGAAAAGTCATGGTGTGTGACAATTACTGACACTAATGATTATTGATGTTGATTAGTTATTATTGATTATTGTGTATTAACTATTGATTTCCGCACTGGAGCTATGGTAAGAACATCTTAAACGAGTCAAAAGGTTCATCGGCCTATTCGCATCACCTTGTAAGTTTACTTATTAAGGTCCGACGCTCTAACAAAATCAGACTTTCTTGGGTGGTTTAAAAGTTAATCAGTATGCTCATGCAACTATCACTCCCTGCTGAAACTGCCAACAAGTGTGCCAGTATTCTCCAACTAAGAATGTGTTTTGGGAAGTCCATGCATGCATCATATCAACCGTCTCCATACCAAAAGAGGCAACGGAGAGGTTCATTTAAACAATCCTGCAGCCAGTGTCTGCCTAACGAATGGGGGTGGGATGCATGATGCCCTCTGGGTTAATATGGTAGCTCACAACACAAGCTATGGCATAACCCTTCCTATAATTCCCCAGACTCCAATGCTCTCACAACATATGTCTTTTCTTAGTAGCTTTTGGCAGGTGGGAGGATAACTCCTCTCTCTTTTGTCACCACCATGAAACTAGAAGCCTGTTATATTATAATTAGTGAGCTATACTTGTAGGTTAAAGACTACTTCAACTGTTTCATGAGGGTAACTAACTGCATCCCTGTGGTCTGGGAATCACTCTGAGTGTGTTTTGAGACTTGAGTTTCTTTATACTTCTTCCCTTCAGCCAGCATCCTTTGGTGTACACAATTAGAATGAATAAGAATATAGTTTCATTTAGAAACAAACCTTGACATCTCTGTGTTAACTAAGCTTAAGCAACAAACCTATGTATTGTAGGCCTCAGGTTATGGAGCCAAGTGCTGCTGTAGAGGGAGTTCCATGCTGTTTTTACAGGGGCGTCTAAATAAAGATGTCACACTATATATCTCAAAACCGCGCTGACATCATCAAGCAAAGCAACATTCTACCATGCATATTGTTGGTGACTGCACGAGATGCACACCTGGGATAAGAGAGCTGTGTTTTTCTCCACGCTGGATGGCCCCTTTAAAGCTTCATGTTCAACTACCATTGAACCCTTGAGTGGGTGGGAGGATGAGCCCATCAGTTTCCATGATACCAGACATTGCGACGGACCACTGAGCATTAAGGTGTTCGTCTGTAGTCACGGCAACTCAAACAAGCTTTCGCAATGCAATAGGTCTCGCATTTTCTTGAGTTAGAGCTATTGGCATTGTAAATTCATAACTGGACTTTTCTTGCCACATAAATTGGTCAACCCTTCCTCATAATTCTGTCTTTTCCTGCCATATGGTTCCAGTGGCCCAGCGTTTAACTAAAGCACTTCCATTTACCTTCTTCTTCTATCTTAAAACATATGCAATTATTACATAAACCTTTGTCAGAAATAAACTTTTGCCATTAGAGTGTAATGCTCAAAACACCTTAACAAAAATATAATTTGGGACGGATTGGAGGGTGAAAGGAAAGAGGATTTCGGAATTAAAAATAGAGAGGACAAGTGGCGTAGTAAAGGTGTCATGGGCCCTGGAGTAAGAAAGGAAAATGGTTGACTGCAATTTCGGTAGGAAAATACATCAGTAATTGGAGTTAAGTGAGGTCCGTAGGTCTCTGGGCCTCGGTGCCACTGCACCTGTTGCTCCACTGATAATTAGGCCTCAAGAGAGAAAACGGATTAGGCAGAAAAGGAGAAGCAAAAGGAATTCAACAGACAAAAGGAAGAAAGAGGAAGGGTTGCAAAGAAATAAAAGAATGAAGGGAAAGAAAGAACAAGAAAATGAAAACACAACTAAGAGAAGAAATAGAGCAAAAGTGTGAGACAAAAGAAAAAAGGGAAGGAAGCTAGCAAACAAAAGATAAAGAGGAAAAAATAATGAAATAAGTGTGAAAAGAAAGAGAAAAATTAACATTAGAGGAAAAAGAGAGATGGTGAGGGAAACAAGCAGTGAAAGAACCAGGGTATGTATGTACTGACACATTTCCCACAGACACAGAATGGGAAAACCACTTTGACACTTCGGGTCCCAACAAGTAACTTGTGGCTTCCACATACAGATGGGAAAAAGAGGGATTTATAGTAAAACGTGAATTGACAGATAAAGAAAAGAAAAACACTAGAGAAAGGAAGGAAGAAAGATCTAAAAATAAATGTGAAAGGACGCATACAGAGTCAAAGGAAAGAGCAAATAAAAAAGACATAGAAAGAATGGAGGGAAGAGGAAAAAATAGTGAAAGAATGAATGCCTCATGAAGAAAAAGAGAGGAACAAAACAAGAAAAGAAATAACCAAGTTTTTGCTAGTTTGAAATAGGAGGTAGCAAGAGGAAGAGGTAAATAAAAACAAGCATTTGCAATACAATGGGTCTCGCATTTGCTCAAGTTAAAGCTATTAACGTTGTAAACTCCTAACTGGACTTTTCTTGCCACACGAACTGAAAATGAAAAGTAAAACAGTTCACATAAGTGAGCCGACGGCCGCCATGAGCATGAAGCAGATACACAAAAGGAAACAGAAGTTCGCTTTCAGTGAAATGTATCGAAAAAAGTGCATTTATTCATGTAACGGGCAAAAGTACAACTATCCATATAACCGGCAAAATGCAATTATTCATGTAACAGGGTCGATGTCATGCAAAGCGCTCAACTACTGCCCAGCAAGATCGCGCTGCGAAATAAAGAGAAAACGTAGCCCAGAAACCATGCTGAAAACATGGAACCTCGTATGTTTTCAGTAGTTGTCCGGTGCGCTCGAGGAGGACTAAATACCAGAAAAGGCATGACATATGTATGTCTTTCACTAATGAAATCAAGCGAATTTTAAAAGGCAAGCCCACGAATCAACAAAACTGATGGGCCTGGTGTGGGCGTAGTTAAAATCCCACAGAGAGATTATAACAGGGACAGAGAGCTTTGCACGCTCGACCCTGAAAAGGGAGAGGAGTAGAAATAAGCAGTTGAAATAAAGACTGAAACTGTTAACATGTGGATTTTAATAGCTGGAAAGAGAAAAATAGAGGAGAAAGAAAATATTGAGAATAAACAGAGTAAAGGAAAGAACCGAGTGATATAGGTGAAACAGACCCTCCCAAATAAAAATGGCAGCTAAGAATAGATTTAATTGACTCCCCCACGTCCTCAAACAGAAGTCAGAGTGTGGAACAGCAGGGGGCACTGCCGAACAGCAGGAGGTGCATCAGCAGAGTTGTATGTGAACCCCAGTACAGCAATCAAAGTATTCAATTCAGTGGTTGATGTTAAAGCATCGCACATCCGATATCGGTAAGTCTAAGTATCAGATACAGAGAAATATAGTCATGTGGAGGGTGCCAGCCTGGTAGGTAAACCCAACCACCACGGGTTTCAAAATGCACAAAAAACACAGGTGGTCCTATAAAAAAGCCCCCTATGTCCTGCGCTGTACTAGACAAAATGTAAAGAAAGAAGGCGACCAGGGCACTCCAGAACTCATGGAACCGAGATGCGTAGAATCACAGAAAGATTTATTGGTAAAACTCCATGATGATACTTTCCATATCTTATGATCAATACACGAAAAGTTCAGTAACAGCCTGTTCATACAGGAATAATAATGTCCATATGTGTGAGTTGTTATCAGAGAAAAAAGAAGAAAGAAAAAAGAAGAAGGAGGGGGTCATTTTAGGATTGAATATTCCATGCATATATGTGATATATCATGGCGCCCGTCGGCATATGCAATTACCTCATAAGCTGAATTGTATTTAGGAATCACGATGTTACCGTTGGAATTCCAGGTGAAAATTCTGGAGTGGTAAAAAAAGGCCCAGAGAGATAATACATTACTAATGTGAAGGGCTCATATGAGTCCAGTGTGAATAGAAGAGATATTAGAGTCAACAACGCGACCTACCAGGGAGACCATGGGGTTCTCCGTAATAATCACAAGGTCCCTTAAAGATCCCGAGACGGGTGTTGTAATACACGAGTCATAAGTAATAAATATCGAGTGTGTCCGTAGTAGGAAGAACACTCTAATTGTAGTCTTGGTGAGAAACGTCTGTACAAATGGAGCTAAGGATAAAAAGGAGAAAGCATTCCAATTATAAATGTTGCATACGACCGGGAGCATCAGCTTTTAAAACAAAGTACGGCAGACATTCAGTTAGTTATAAAGTATGTGGGAGCGACAACAGAAATTCGAACAAAAATCCATCAGGAAAGACGGGTCCTTGAGGACCACGCTTTAAGTCAGTCCCGCGGAAAATACGCGACCACTCCCTATATATAAATAAGGTTAATCCCCTGCTATATAAACAAAGTAGAACTACTTCTAGTAACGGGGCAACGGGGCGTGTTGTGAAAAGGGAGTAAATCCCATTGCTCTATACCGGTTACGAAACTAATCTATATCAACTGAGGAGAAAAGCAGCAGACACACTTACCAATGTTTCCCCAGAATCCGTGAAACTAGCACACCAGTGTCTGTGCACGAGAAAAAACAACAAGGCAGCGCGTGCTAACGCTACCGTATCATGTCCGACAGCAGAGCGTCTAGGAGTGTCGGCATATATATGCACGTACTCCGAAAATAGAAACAAAAAGGGGACTATCGTCTAGTCCGCATTGGCGTGTAGGGATGAAGGCTCCATGGTGTGAGCACTCCATGGACGCCATGTTGGAAGAAAATAAAAAGGAAGATAGAGTAAAAAATGCCACAATGGTTAGGTGAGCGACCATGGTCACATTAGGTTAGAAGGCAGAAGAGTGGATTCCACTAAAAAAGCACATGGAAAATGAAATGGTGCTAGCATGAAAAACAGATTACCCCGACTGAAAAGCACCCTTGCTCCAATATGATTAGTCCACGAGTACTGTTCAATGCAAGGGTAGGGAAAGCAGAAAAAGGGGGTGCATGCAAAGTGAGTTAAGTAATGAAGAGGAGAAAGAGGAAAATAAATGGCAGAACGGTTAGTGAAAGCATGAGATACAGTCGGGAGATTATATACATATATTATACATATTGTAGAGAAATTGACATGGTATTTTTAACAGTATTTCCGTATTAAATTTCAAGTGTAAGTATACATTGGATGGCAAAACAAAAACAAAGACACTCCTAAACTTTTATTTTTTTTTTTATTTTTTTTTTTTTAAAACAAGACAGAAAACGGAAATGTCCAGAGGATTATTACAACAACCAATGGTACAGATTTATTCATAGTTGTGCCAATTGCCTAAAATATAAGGGGGATGAAACCAAAATTGCTATGAGAGTTGTAATGGGCATTGCAATATTGCAATACATATGAAATAGGCTGGGGGCACACATACTGTTTTTGGGTTGTCTTTTCATTTATTTGATTTTCAATTATTTACATCTAGCCTGACTGAAATGGCTAGAAAAAAAAAAAAAAAAAACCTGTGTAGAGACCAGAAATTGGAATCTACTGGTGGACAGATGACTGGTAAACGGATGACATAAAAAGAAAGAAGGTGGGGTATCGCATCTTCTTTAGAGAAAAACATGAAGGTCCTTGTTCATATTAAGGCCCTGTTCTGCTGCTCGTAGCTTGATGATCCACCTGCTTTCAAGGCGTCTAAGGGCCAAAGTGCGGTTACCTCCTCGAGGCAGCTTTTTTACCGAGTCAACTCCGTGGACAGAAATGTCCAGGACTTCTCTACGTCCATGTGTCTCGTTATAATGGGTCGCAAAGGGATAATTAATGTTTGAAGAGCGAATAGCCCTCAAGTGTTCTTGGATTCTCTCTTTCAAAGGTCGATTGGTGCTACCCACATAGATGAGTCCACATGTGCATACAATGCAGTAAACCACAAAACTTGTGTTGCAATTAATAAAATGCTTAAGTTTATACGTGACCTGTGTGTTGTAACGGAAGTTCACTGTCTTGTCTTTGATGTATCCACAGATGTTACAGTGTCCACACCTGTACGTACCAGATGGTGGTTTGGGCAACCAAGTGTCCCTATTCTCTGGTGGCAGAAAACTATGACATAGCTTGTCCCGTAGGGTGGTACCTCTCATGTAAATAATGCTGGGGTTAGTGGTAAGTCCATTTTTTAGAATATCGTCTGTTAGTAATGTGGACCAATGTTTGCGTACAGTCTTGTAGATTTGGGAGCTAAGTGCACTGTGTTTAATAACCAGGGATAGGTGTTCCTGTGGCCCATTCTTCTTTGTGTCAGTAAGTAGATTGGGACGTTTCACTTTCATGATCTTATTAACAGCTTTAGTCAGGGTCTGAGGATGATAACCTCTGTGCCTAAAACGTTGTTCCATGTTGTGTAATTCTTTGCGGAATGTCCGTTCCTCACTACAGTTGCGTCGAATCCTGGTAGCTTCCCCATATGGAATGGCATCAATTTGGGATTTAGGATGTGAACTAGTGGCATGCAGTAATGCGTTGCATGCTGTGGGCTTTCTGAAAAGTCTGGTACATAATTTACCGTTCTCTATGTAGATAGTGAGATCAAGAAAGTTTATGCAAGATTGGCTAGCCTCATGTGTGAACTTGATGTTGAGTATGTTATTGTTAAGATGTTCTGTGAACAGTAGGAGTGAATGTACATCACCTGACCAAAACATCAAGATATCATCAATGTACCTGCCCCAGTATAAGATGTGTTGTGTGAGGGGTGGAGGACAGGAACGCCACACATGTACTTTTTCTAGGTAGCCCATATAGAGGTTAGCATATGAGGGGGAGAATTTAGCTCCCATTGCCACCCCCTGTATCTGGCGATACCAGCATCCATTGTGTAAAAAAACCTTGTTGTCTAAAACTACACTTATAAGGTCCATGAGCATGTTACTATGATCTAGTGAGGCAGCATCCCTGGTATCTAAGTAGTGTAGGATGGCAGAGAGTCCTTCTGTTCTCGGGATACTCGTGTAAATGGAGGTGACATCCAAAGTCACTAAATAGTGACCGTCCGTCCAGTCGTAGTCGGTGATTTTCCATAGTAGGTCCTTGGTGTCCCTAATGTAAGAGGGTAAATTCCGCACAAAGGGCTGTAGGAAGATGTCTATGTATTCCAATAGTTTCTCTGTGGGAGAGCCAATCCCGGAAATAATAGGTCTTCCCGGGGGAAAGATGCCCGGTTTATGTATTTTTGGTAGGATATAAATGCACGGTGAGGTGGGTGTGTTATTATACAAGTATTTGAACTCCATGTCAGATATCAGATCCTGGTCCAGGTATGTTTGGAGTTTGCGTAGAATGCATCTATTTACTTCTGGCATGGAATTGGAAGTGAGTTTGAGATATGCAGAGTGATCTGATACTAGTCGGTCTACTTCTGAGATATAGTCCGCCCTGTCCATGATCACGATATTTCCACCCTTGTCAGCTTCTTTGATTATTATGTCGTTACAGGTACCAAGTGAGATTAAGGCTTGCCTTTCGGCCAAGGTCATATTATGCCAGAGGATGGATTTATGTCCCGACAGATATTGTTCCTCCATACGGTATAGCTCACTGGTAACCTTATTGCAGAAAGAGTCAATCGCAAAGTCCCGGGGGATTATGGGTGTGAATTTTGAGCTTGTCTTGAGACCACTATAAGTCCTAGGATTGGTATCTATGCTCAGGTCAGTAAGAATTTCTGTCAGTGTAGGTAAATGTCCCTCTTGATGTTGAATAGAGAGTAACGTTTGGATGTCCTTAACGTCCTTGATGGTCATAGTACTGGGAGTGTGGAGTGGAGTGGTCGTTACCCTTGCCCTAGTGTTTACATCATAGAAGTATTTGTAAAGTTTACATTTGCGGATAAATTTAAAAAGACTTACATGGAGTTCTGTGAAGTCTGGAAGTGTACTGGGTACAAATCCTAAGCCTTTTTGGAGCATGTTAGTTTGGTTGGGGGTCAAGATTTTAGAGGATAAATTAACAATAGAAATGGCACTTGAGGTATCATTACTGGGGTCCGGGGTGTCTATCACTGTTGGGCACTGCGAGTAGTTGAGCGTGTGGCTACTCCCTCTTGACGTCTGTTTGGGTTTGCACTTGTGCTTCCCCCGTCTAGTGGCCTTGTAGTTACTTCTTCCCTTCTTTGCATTTGTTTTTGGCCTCTCCGGAATCGCTCCAGTTCCAATAAAAAAGGGGATCTATATGAGGTAGAAGGAAAAGATAGTTTTTCCCTAGTGTCTTCACTAGTTCCACTGGAGATGCTGGATATGTCTGTGTCACTAGTTGTAAGATTTGGTAAGGGGGGGTTCTTATCCATCTTGGGGGATTCCCTATCCATGTCTAGTTTGGAATTGTCAAACTTGCGTGCGAAAGTAAACACCCTCCCCTTCTTGTAGTCATTGTCATCCCTCCTAAGTTTACGTACTTTTTTATCCTTGATGTATAATTGGTGTTTTTGTAGGACATCCTTAAGAATATTAAAGTTTCTTGTTTTGGTATCAGGAGAGTCTATGTCATTAATTTCTTTCTCAAGTTGTGCAATGTCCTGTAACAGTTTCTCCCGCTTATTCTTGGCATCGCGGATGAGTATATCCATCATGCCATACGATGAAGTAATCAAAAGTTGTTCCCACTCTTTAAGTAAATCAGGGCTGAGGTCATCGAAAGATGGAAAAAGGATAACCCTCAAACCCCTCGGGATTTGATTATTTTCCATGTATTTTTCTAAGATCGTATAGTCCCACCATCGTGAGAGTTCTTGTTTTTTTAGACGTTCTAGTTTGATAAATTTATTTCTAAGACCCTCCTGTGTTGGGCGAGACGTACTAGGAACATTAGTCTGGGCATTGGTTTGGAATAGTTCATTAAGCAGGGTATCTCTATTATCATCGAAATCGTCCATTGTTTAATATGAACAAATGGCAGTGTGCAGACAGATGAATAACAATAAAAGCAAAGAAAATAACACAAGCTGAAATGTTATTGGACTTATGTAAACATAGTAATAATGGAACAGAGTGCAGACAAAAAACATCTATTTGTAAACAAACAAAGTATTCAATTCAGTGGTTGATGTTAAAGCGTCGCACATCCGATATCGGTAAGTCTAAGTATCAGATACAGAGAAATATAGTCATGTGGAGGGTGCCAGCCTGGTAGGTAAGCCCAACCACCACGGGTTTCAAAATGCACAAAAAACACAGGTGGTCCTATAAAAAAGCCCCCTATGTCCTGCGCTGTACTAGACAAAATGTAAAGAAAGAAGGCGACCAGGGCACTCCAGAACTCATGGAACCGAGATGCGTAGAATACAGAAAGATTTATTGGTAAAACTTCATGATGATACTTTCCATATCTTATGATCAATACACGAAAAGTTCAGTAACAGCCTGTTCATACAGGAATAATAATGTCCATATGTAGTGACCAATACATGCAAATTCAGTAACAGCCAACACGTGTTTCGTCCTCAATGGACTTCTTCAAGGCTGGAAACAAAGACAAATTGTCACGTTGTAGGTACTCCTCAGACTCGGTGTGATGCAAATAAGGTCCACCTCCCGACACCACCAAGTCACCGATAAAAACCACGGTGTATTGGAGTCATCAGGTGAGGGAAGGAAGGGGAAGGAACAGCAGGGACGGGATAACTGTAAAGAAAAAATACACAGTGTTAATTATCACATTGCCTATCTATTCTCATAAAGTCTCACTAAAATACCCACGACCGTCCCTGCCCATAACTCAGGTGGGCAGAACTAGTCCAACGCCTGTCTATTCTCCACCTAAATCATCGATGGATGCCCAGGCCGACTACGAACACCACTAGTCACTTAAGGGTTTTTCAAAACCCGATGTTTATGCAAATTAATCCTGTAGCTAGGTTGCAACAAAAAAGAGAAAAAAAAAATATATAATAAGGAAAAGAACTTGTCCCGCACTTCTTCTTTGGATTCAATTAAAACATTGAGCCTCTAAGTAATGTCACGCACTTGAAGAAGTCACCCCTTCCTAATTCATAGAATAAGATAAACGGACAAATGTTCCCGGCTGTTTGACTTCTGCAAACAGTACGTCTTGATCCTGAGTTGCCACGAAGAAAACAAAGGTTCTGTCCTGAACTACCACCAAGGTTCTGTCCTGAACTACCACCATTCATGTTTCACGAGGATCTCTAATTTTTGTGCACCATCTCGGAAGTACACCAAATGTCGGATCACTAGATCCAAAACCATACCGGAAGGCGAAAGCCTCTGGCAAGAAACCGGCTCGCCTCTTACCACCGGTTCCAATTCTCGAAGGGAGGCAGCTCGTATCTCCAGCTGCCTTGAAATGCTGATCTCCGTGAGGGTTCCGGATGCCTTCAGTTCGTCGTTGTGGACGTGGTGACTTCCCCCATGGGAACGCCGTCCACCCTGCCCTCGTTGTGCCTCCGACGGGGAATGCGGAAAGAATAACGCGCAACCGCTTCCGGGAAGTGCCGGAGTTATGCGGTCTTCCCGCGCGAAGCGTCATGGGATATGTAGTCCCTAAGGACTACAAAATCCCGATCGGCCAGGTAGGCGCCTGTTACCCCCTGACAGTACGCCCCCCTCCAACGCGCCTCCTAGGGCCAGGTTTAGTGGGATGGCGAGCATGAAACCGTTGCACCGCCCTAGGGGCATGGATATTGCCCTCCGGCTCCCATGAATCCTCCTCGGCAGTGTACCCTTTCCATGAAACCAAGTACCATAACTTACCCCCTCTCCGCTTGGAATCTAACACACTGCGCACTTCATACTCCAGCTGCCCATCTCTAACCACCGGAGGTACCGCCCGTTGGGCCGTTGAAAGAGCTGGTTTCAAAAGGCTGCAGTGAAACACCGGATGGATCCTTAAGGAAGCAGGTAAGTTAAGACGGTAAGCCACAGGGTTTACCTGGCGTGATACCACATAGGGACCAATGTAACGAGGATGAAAGACGCTACGTATCTTGAAGCGTATATACTTGGTGGAAAGCCACACTCGATCCCCTGGTTGATACACCGGCGCCTCACGCCGGTGCTCATCACCCCATTTCTTATACTGTTCCTTGGCCTTCTCCAGATTGAATCGTATCTTTTTGTGCATGGATTGGAGGTTCTTAATCATAGCATGGACCGTAGGTTGATCCGTGACATTCCGAGGTATGATTAAAGGTAACATCTCCGCGTGGAATCCCGTGTTAGCACGGAAAGGAGACTCCTTTATCGAGCTATGCCAAGCATTGTTGTATGATAGTTCGGCCAGCCACAGCAACGCTACCCAAGATTCCTGGGCGTCCTTTGCATAGCATCTCAGATATTTCTTCAGGGTTTGGTTGAGGCGCTCCGTCTGGCCATCGGTTTGTGGGTGGAAACTGGTGGATAGGGCGGATTCAATGCGCAGAACCTTGCACCACATGCGCCAAAACCTAGCGACGAACTGGGGGCCTCTGTCCGAAATAATGGTTCTTGGTAGGCCATGTAACCGCACCACTTGCGACAGAATTAGATGGGCGGTTTGGCTTGCTGTAGGTAGGTTTCTGCAAGGGAGAAAGTGACCCATCTTGGTAAGACTATCGATTACCACCATGATAGCGTTGTACCCCTGATCCATTGGTAATCCCACCACAAAATCCACGCTGATGGTTTGCCAGGGTTTCTCCGGAGTGGGCAAAGGCATCAACTTGCCCTGGCTTTTTGCGTTTTCTCCCTTGGCTCGAGCACATATCTCACACCGAGCCACCCATGTCGCAACGTCTTTAGCCCAACCTTCCCACCGGAAATGTCGTTGAACTATTTGCGCGGTTTTGGTGTATCCTGGATGACCAGCCGTTACTGCATCATGACACCACTTGAGGGCTTGTACTCGGAGTTCATGTGTTGGTAAATATAAACGATTACCTTGCAACGGTATTCCATGCTTAAGGGTACGGTCCTGACTTACTTCGGCCCATTTCTTCCATTGAGCAGCAGACTTATGCTTCGAAACCTTTTCTAGGAAATGGGAGACATGAAGGGCACAAATCACTCTTTCAGGTTGGATGATTGCTTCATCAGGTCTTGAAGCGATTTCTTTCACATCCTCTTGTCGAGACAGTGAATCTGCCTTGCGATTATCAACCCCAGGACGGAAAGTGACTACAAACTCATATTCTGAAAAAAACAGCATCCACCTCATTTGTCGCTGGGTAAGCTGCCTAGCCTCCTTCATATACTGAAGGTTTCGGTGATCAGTATATACCGTGACCGGGTGTTGGGCCCCCCACAGATAGTGTCGCCATTCCTGAAAAGCCTTTTTTATGGCTAGCAGTTCCTTTTCTGCTACCGTATAGTTGAGTTCCGCAGCGGATAGCTTCCTAGATAGAAATGCAACAGGATGAAGCTGTCCGGTGGTTTTGTTTCTTTGGGATAACACAGCCCCAATCGCTATGTCCGAGGCATCTGCTTCGACTATAAAAGGTACGTCTGGCTGTGGATGTTGAAGTATAGGTGCTGAGCAAAAGGCCTGTTTTAAAAAGCAAAAGGCCTTCTCTGCCTCCTCTGACCAAACAAAAGACACACCCTTTCTTAGCAACCTTGTTATAGGTGACACAATGTGGGAAAAACGACAAATGAATCTCCTGTAATAATTGGAGAACCCAAGGAAGCACTGCACGTCTCTCACACTAGTGGGTACTGGCCACCCTTGAACGGCCTGTATTTTTCTTGTCGACATGCCGAACCCTTCAGGGCTTAAATCCACTCCCAAGAACTCAACCTTCTGGACATGGAACTCGCATTTGCTCAGTTTGCAATAAAGACTGTGATGTCGCAATGCTTGAAGTACTAAGGAAACATGTTCAAGGTGGCGCTCCAAGGATGTAGAATACACCAGAATGTCATCTATATAAACGATCACGAAATGGTCTATGTATTCTTTGAGAACATCGTTCAGAAAATACTGGAAAGCCGCCGGGGCGTTACACAACCCGAACGGCATTACCAAGTACTCAAACAGGCCATAGCGAGTTTTGAACGCTGTCTTCCACTCATCCCCTTCGCGGATTCTGACCAGATGGTAAGCTCCCTTCAGGTCCAACCTTGTATATATTACTGCCTCTTTCACCTGTTCCAATAGCACAGGAATGAGGGGAAGAGGGTATCTATTCCTTATCGTGTTCTTGTTCAACATTCGATAATCGATGCAGGTTCTCAACTCTTTATTAGCCTTAGCTATGAAAAAGAGTGGGGAGGCTGCCGGAGAACAAGAGGGTCTAATGAACCCGATTTCCAGGAAGTGGTCCAAATAATTTCTCAAATGCTTGGTTTCTGGGTTGGATAGAGCATATACCCTACAAGAAGGAAGGAGTGCTCCAGGAATCAGATCTATCTTGCAGTCATATATACGATGGGGTGGCAACGTCTCAGCCTGACCTTCGTCAAACAAATCCTTGAACTCGGCATACACAGAGGGTAATATCACTGCTTTCTCCACCACTGTGGCCAACTGTAGCCCTTGAGCCAATGCTAACGTGGGGGGATTGTCGCACAAGAAACAGACGCTCTCACACCTCAAGGACTGAAAACTAACCGTCTTGGTTTGCCAATTGATAACAGGATTGTGTATTCTTAACCAAGGCATCCCCAAAATTATTTCATACTGAGGAGCCTCTATTATATCTAGCCTGATCCTTTCTTTATGGGCAGGAGATACCCCTTTAAAAACCAATTCAACGTCCTCAGTTTGTTCTGTAAGGGGTCCAGATTTCAGTGGTGTACCATCAACTGCCAGTACTATTTCGGGTTCCTTCCTGGGAATGCTAGGAAGTCCCAGTCTCTTAACCAAACCTGCATCTATGAAATTTCCCGTGGCTCCGGAGTCTATCATTGCCCTTACTGGATAGTTTCGATCTCGGGACCCCAGCTCTACTGCTAACAAGAGATGTGACGCCTTTTCCTCTTGTGGAGCAAGGGTTAAAGAAGTTAACCGTAACCCCGGTTGAAAATCTATACGAGACAAATCCTCTTTCTCTGAAGTCTTCCCTGAAGTAACCGCTGCCTTTTGAGTGGGGAAGTAGGATAACCTTTTTTTTGGTTTTTGGGGACACTCTCTCACATAATGACCCTTCCTGCCACAGTACATGCACAACCCCTGTACCCTCCTGGTCTCCTTCTCGGTCTTTGACAGGGGTGCCCTAACGGCTCCCACTTCCATAGGTTCCCCACTCAAATCATTGGGATTAGGAACTGGTTGCCCCTCCTTTTCTGGAATGACAGGTCGCCGATCACCTGCTCTACGCTCAACTCTTCGTTCTGCTATTCTGTGATTCAATCTTAGAGTAAGATTCACAAGATCCGTACAAGTGGAAGGCTGCGGATCTATTTGAGCTAGTATGTCTTTCATGTTGTCTCGTAAGCCTTGATAATAGAGAGACATTCGCTTCTCCTCTGGCCACCCTGATTCCGCCACCAGTCTATTGAAGGTCGTAAGATAAGTGACCAGGTCAGATCTCCCCTGTCTCAGCTCCAATAATTCCCTATCAGCGCTAAAGGTGGTTGTTCTATGATCAAACACCCTCTCGAAGGCCGCCCGAAAGGCATTCCAATCCGCTAATAAGGGGTCATCGTTTCTGACTAACGGCACTGCCCAGTTAGCTGCGTCTCCCGAGAGATAAGAAATAGCGAACATTACCCGGGAAAGGTTAGAGGGAAAAGACGCAGGCTTACAAGAGAATTGAAGAGACAACTGGGTTAAAAAGGCCTGAACTCTCCTGGGGTCCCCTGAAAACCGTTCCGGACTGGCCAAAGGGATTGGAGGGGAGACGTTCACGGTTATCTGCGGTGTAGATGTTGAGGCATCGAAGGGATTCCTAGTAAGCCTTTCTACTTTTTCCCTTAGGGTCGCCGTCTCGGCCCTAGAATTAGCTAACTCTTGTTGCACCACCACCAACGCCTGTAATACGTCATCCATAGATGCCATTTTGCATTACACCGAGCGGGAGGAGTATTATTCGTGGGCGCGTTATTCTGTCACGTTGTAGGTACTCCTCAGACTCGGTGTGATGCAAATAAGGTCCACCTCCCGACACCACCAAGTCACCGATAAAAACCACGGTGTATTGGAGTCATCAGGTGAGGGAAGGAAGGGGAAGGAACAGCAGGGACGGGATAACTGTAAAGAAAAAATACACAGTGTTAATTATCACATTGCCTATCTATTCTCATAAAGTCTCACTAAAATACCCACGACCGTCCCTGCCCATAACTCAGGTGGGCAGAACTAGTCCAACGCCTGTCTATTCTCCACCTAAATCATCGATGGATGCCCAGGCCGACTACGAACACCACTAGTCACTTAAGGGTTTTTCAAAACCCGATGTTTATGCAAATTAATCCTGTAGCTAGGTTGCAACAAAAAAGAGAAAAAAAAAATATATAATAAGGAAAAGAACTTGTCCCGCACTTCTTCTTTGGATTCAATTAAAACATTGAGCCTCTAAGTAATGTCACGCACTTGAAGAAGTCACCCCTTCCTAATTCATAGAATAAGATAAACGGACAAATGTTCCCGGCTGTTTGACTTCTGCAAACAGTACGTCTTGATCCTGAGTTGCCACGAAGAAAACAAAGGTTCTGTCCTGAACTACCACCAAGGTTCTGTCCTGAACTACCACCATTCATGTTTCACGAGGATCTCTAATTTTTGTGCACCATCTCGGAAGTACACCAAATGTCGGATCACTAGATCCAAAACCATACCGGAAGGCGAAAGCCTCTGGCAAGAAACCGGCTCGCCTCTTACCACCGGTTCCAATTCTCGAAGGGAGGCAGCTCGTATCTCCAGCTGCCTTGAAATGCTGATCTCCGTGAGGGTTCCGGATGCCTTCAGTTCGTCGTTGTGGACGTGGTGACTTCCCCCATGGGAACGCCGTCCACCCTGCCCTCGTTGTGCCTCCGACGGGGAATGCGGAAAGAATAACGCGCAACCGCTTCCGGGAAGTGCCGGAGTTATGCGGTCTTCCCGCGCGAAGCGTCATGGGATATGTAGTCCCTAAGGACTACAAAATCCCGATCGGCCAGGTAGGCGCCTGTTACCCCCTGACACAAATTGGAGCTCTTAAACAAAATAAAATCATCTACCAACCGGTAGGTAACATTTCAGGGTAAAAACCTTTAATTTTAATTTAGAAAAATAGTAAGAGGTGAGTATTAGGTAAAAGTCAAGTGTAGATACCCATTACGAATAGTGTACAGGCCGGATAGAGAAAGACCATTTGTTCATGGTATGTTGAGTCCAAAGAGTAGTCCTTTAGATACTACAAATAGTACGTGACAGTGATAAAACCCAGACTAAGCAATTATTGAAAAGTAAAGATAGTGACACCCATCACACAAGACAAAGAGGTGCGCTGCGAGGGGTGTGAGTTGTTATCAGAGAAAAAAGAAGAAAGAAAAAAGAAGAAGGAGGGGGTCATTTTAGGATTGAATATTCCATGCATATATGTGATATATCATGGCGCCCGTCGGCATATGCAATTACCTCATAAGCTGAATTGTATTTAGGAATCACGATGTTACCGTTGGAATTCCAGGTGAAAATTCTGGAGTGGTAAAAAAAGGCCCAGAGAGATAATACATTACTAATGTGAAGGGCTCATATGAGTCCAGTGTGAATAGAAGAGATATTAGAGTCAACAACGCGACCTACCAGGGAGACCATGGGGTTCTCCGTAATAATCACAAGGTCCCTTAAAGATCCCGAGACGGGTGTTGTAATACACGAGTCATAAGTAATAAATATCGAGTGTGTCCGTAGTAGGAAGAACACTCTAATTGTAGTCTTGGTGAGAAACGTCTGTACAAATGAAGCTAAGGAGAAAAAGGAGAAAGCATTCCAATTATAAATGTTGCATACGACCGGGAGCATCAGCTTTTAAAACAAAGTACGGCAGACATTCAGTTAGTTATAAAGTATGCGGGAGCGACAACAGAAATTCGAACAAAAATCCATCAGGAAAGACGGGTCCTTGAGGACCACGCTTTAAGTCAGTCCCGCGGAAAATACGCGACCACTCCCTATATATAAATAAGGTTAATCCCCTGCTAGATAAACAAAGTAGAACTACTTCTAGTAACGGGGCAACGGGGCGTGTTGTGAAAAGGGAGTAAATCCCATTGCTCTATACCGGTTACGAAACTAATCTATATCAACTGAGGAGAAAAGCAGTAGACACACTTAACAATGTTTCCCCAGAATCCGGGAAACTAGCACACCAGTGTCTGTGCACGAGAAAAAACAACAAGGCAGCGCATGCTAACGCTACCATATCATGTCCGACACCAGAGCGTCTAGGAGTGTCGGCATATGTATGCACGTACTCCGAAAATAGAAACAAAAAGGGGACTATCGTCTTGTCCGCATTGGCGTGTAGGGATGAAGGCTCCATGGTGTGAGCACTCCATGGACGCCATGTTGGAAGAAAATAAAAAGGAAGATAGAGTAAAAAATGCCACGATGGTTAGGTGAGCGACCATGGTCACATTAGGTTAGAAGGCAGAAGAGGGGATTCCACTAAAAAAGCACATGGAAAATAATGAAATGGTGCTAGCATGAAAAACAGATTACCCCGACTGAAAAGCACCCTTGCTCCAATATGATTAGTCCACGAGTACTGTTCAATGCAAGGGTAGGGAAAGCAGAAAAAGGGGGTGCATACAAAGTGAGTTAAGTAATGAAGAGGAGAAAGAGGAAAATAAATGGCAGAACGGTTAGTGAAAGCATGAGATACAGTCGGGAGATTATATACATATATTATACATATTGTAGAGAAATTGACATGGTATTTTTAACAGTATTTCCGTATTAAATTTCAAGTGTAAGTATACATTGGATGGCAAAACAAAAACAAAGACACTCCTAAACATTTTTTTTTTTTTTTTTTTTTTTTTTTTTAAAACAAGACAGAAAACGGAAATGTCCAGAGGATTATTACAACAACCAATGGTACAGATTTATTCATAGTTGTGCCAATTGCCTAAAATATAAGGGGGATGAAACCAAAATTGCTATGAGAGTTGTAATGGGCATTGCAATATTGCAATACATATGAAATAGGCTGGGGGCACACATACTGTTTTTGGGTTGTCTTTTCATTTATTTGATTTTCAATTATTTACATCTAGCCTGACTGAAATGGCTAGAAAAAAAAAAAAAAAAACCCGTATAGAGACCAGAAATTGGAATCTACTGGTGGACAGATGACTGGTAAACGGATGACATAAAAAGAAAGAAGGTGGGGTATTGCATCTTCTTTAGAGAAAAACATGAAGGTCCTTGTTCATATTAAGGCCCTGTTCTGCTGCTCGTAGCTTGATGATCCACCTGCTTTCAAGGCGTCTAAGGGCCAAAGTGCGGTTACCTCCTCGAGGCAGCTTTTTTACCGAGTCAACTCCGTGGACAGAAATGTCCAGGACTTCTCTACGTCCATGTGTCTCGTTATAATGGGTCGCAAAGGGATAATTAATGTTTGAAGAGCGAATAGCCCTCAAGTGTTCTTGGATTCTCTCTTTCAAAGGTCGGATGGTGCTACCCACATAGATGAGTCCACATGTGCATACAATGCAGTAAACCACAAAACTTGTGTTGCAATTAATAAAATGCTTAAGTTTATACGTGACCTGTGTGTTGTAACGGAAGTTCACTGTCTTGTCTTTGATGTATCCACAGATGTTACAGTGTCCACACCTGTACGTACCAGATGGTGGTTTGGGCAACCAAGTGTCCCTATTCTCTGGTGGCAGAAAACTATGACATAGCTTGTCCCGTAGGGTGGTACCTCTCATGTAAATAATGCTGGGGTTAGTGGTAAGTCCATTTTTTAGAATATCGTCTGTTAGTAATGTGGAGCAATGTTTGCGTACAGTCTTGTAGATTTGGGAGCTAAGTGCACTGTGTTTAATAACCAGGGATAGGTGTTCCTGTGGCCCATTCTTCTTTGTGTCAGTAAGTAGATTGGGACGTTTCACTTTCATGATCTTATTAACAGCTTTAGTCAGGAAAATTAAAATTAAAGGTTTTTACCCTGAAATGTTACCTACCGGTTGGTAGATGATTTTATTTTGTTTAAGAGCTCCAATTTGTCTTTGTTTCCAGCCTTGAAGAAGTCCATTGAGGACGAAACACGTGTTGGCTGTTACTGAATTTGCATGTATTGGTCACTACATATGGACATTATTATTCCTGTATGAACAGGCTGTTACTGAACTTTTCGTGTATTGATCATAAGATATGGAAAGTATCATCATGGAGTTTTACCAATAAATCTTTCTGTGATTCTACGCATCTCGGTTCCATGAGTTCTGGAGTGCCCTGGTCGCCTTCTTTCTTTACATTTTGTCTAGTACAGCACAGGACATAGGGGGCTTTTTTATAGGACCACCTGTGTTTTTTGTGCATTTTGAAACCCGTGGTGGTTGGGTTTACCTACCAGGCTGGCACCCTCCACATGACTATATTTCTCTGTATCTGATACTTAGACTTACCGATATCGGATGTGCAACGCTTTAACATCAACCACTGAATTGAATACTTTGTTTGTTTACAAATAGATGTTTTTTGTCTGCACTCTGTTCCATTATTACTATGTTTACATAAGTCCAATAACATTTCAGCTTGTGTTATTTTCTTTGCTTTTATTGTTATTCATCTGTCTGCACACTGCCATTTGTTCATATTAAACAATGGACGATTTTGATGATAATAGAGATACCCTGCTTAATGAACTATTCCAAACCAATGCCCAGACTAATGTTCCTAGTACGTCTCGCCCAACACAGGAGGGTCTTAGAAATAAATTTATCAAACTAGAACGTCTAAAAAAACAAGAACTCTCACGATGGTGGGACTATACGATCTTAGAAAAATACATGGAAAATAATCAAATCCCGAGGGGTTTGAGGGTTATCCTTTTTCCATCTTTCGATGACCTCAGCCCTGATTTACTTAAAGAGTGGGAACAACTTTTGATTACTTCATCGTATGGCATGATGGATATACTCATCCGCGATGCCAAGAATAAGCGGGAGAAACTGTTACAGGACATTGCACAACTTGAGAAAGAAATTAATGACATAGACTCTCCTGATACCAAAACAAGAAACTTTAATATTCTTAAGGATGTCCTACAAAAACACCAATTATACATCAAGGATAAAAAAGTACGTAAACTTAGGAGGGATGACAATGACTACAAGAAGGGGAGGGTGTTTACTTTCGCACGCAAGTTTGACAATTCCAAACTAGACATGGATAGGGAATCCCCCAAGATGGATAAGAACCCCCCCTTACCAAATCTTACAACTAGTGACACAGACATATCCAGCATCTCCAGTGGAACTAGTGAAGTAACTAGGGAAAAACTATCTTTTCCTTCTACCTCATATAGATCCCCTTTTTTATTGGAACTGGAGCGATTCCGGAGAGGCCAAAAACAAATGAAAAGAAGGGAAGAAGTAACTACAAGGCCACTAGACGGGGGAAGCACAAGTGCAAGCCCAAACAGACGTCAAGAGGGAGTAGCCACACGCTCAACTACTCGCAGTGCCCAACAGTGATAGACACCCCGGACCCCAGTAATGATACCTCAAGTGCCATTTCTATTGTTAATTTATCCTCTAAAATCTTGACCCCCAACCAAACTAACATGCTCCAAAAAGGCTTAGGATTTGTACCCAGTACACTTCCAGACTTCACAGAACTCCATGTAAGTCTTTTTAAATGTATCCGCAAATGTAAACTTTACAAATACTTCTATGATGTAAACACTAGGGCAAGGGTAACGACCACTCCACTCCACACTCCCAGTACTATGACCATCAAGGACGTTAAGGACATCCAAACGTTACTCTCTATTCAACATCAAGAGGGACATTTACCTACACTGACAGAAATTCTTACTGACCTGAGCATAGATACCAATCCTAGGACTTATAGTGGTCTCAAGACAAGCTCAAAATTCACACCCATAATCCCCAGGGACTTTGCGATTGACTCTTTCTGAAATAAGGTTACCAGTGAGCTATACCGTATGGAGGAACAATATCTGTCGGGACATAAATCCATCCTCTGGCATAATATGACCTTGGCCGAAAGGCAAGCCTTAATCTCACTTGGTACCTGTAACGACATAATAATCAAAGAAGCTGACAAGGGTGGAAATATCGTGATCATGGACAGGGCGGACTATATCTCAGAAGTAGACCGACTAGTATCAGATCACTCTGCATATCTCAAACTCACTTCCAATCCCATGCCGGAAGTAAATAGATGCATTCTACGCAAACTCTAAACATACCTGGACCAGGATCTGATATCTGACATGGAGTTCAAATACTTGTATAATAACACACCCACCTCACCGTGCATTTATATCCTACCAAAAATACATAAACCGGGCATCTTTGCCCTGGGAAGACCTATTATTTCTGGGATTGGCTCTCCCACGGAGAAACTATCGGAATACATAGACATCTTCCTACAGCCCTTTGTGCGGAATTTACCCTCTTACATTAGGGACACCAAGGACCTACTATGTAAAATCACTGACTACGACTGGACGGACGGTCACTATTTAGTGACTTTGGATGTCACCTCCCTTTACACGAGTATCCCGAGAACAGAAGGACTCTCTGCCATCCTACACTACTTAGATACCAGGGATGCTGCCTTACTAGATCATAGTAACATGCTCATGGACCTTATAAGTGTAGTTTTAGACAACAATGTTTTTTTACACAATGGATGCTGGTATCGCCAGATACAGGGGGTGGCAATGGGAGCTAAATTCTCCCCCTCATATGCTAACCTCTATATGGGCTACCTAGAAAAAGTACATGTGTGGCGTTCCTGTCCTCCACCCCTCACACAACACATCTTATACTGGGGCAGGTACATTGATGATATCTTGATGTTTTGGTCAGGTGTTGTACATTCACTCCTACTGTTCACAGAACATCTTAACAATAACATACTCAACATCAAGTTCACACATGAGGCTAGCCAATCTTGCATAAACTTTCTTGATCTCACTATCTACATAGAGAACGGTAAATTATGTACCAGACTTTTCAGAAAGCCCACAGCATGCAACGCATTACTGCATGCCACTAGTTCACATCCTAAATCCCAAATTGATGCCATTCCATATGGGGAAGCTACCAGGATTCAACGCAACTGTAGTGAGGAACGGACATTCCGCAAAGAATTACACAACATGGAACAACGTTTTAGGCACAGAGGTTATCATCCTCAGACCCTGACTAAAGCTGTTAATAAGATCATGAAAGTGAAACGTCCCAATCTACTTACTGAAACAAAGAAGAATGGGCCACAGGAACACCTATCCCTGGTTATTAAACACAGTGCACTTAGCTCCCAAATCTACAAGACTGTACGCAAACATTGGTCCACATTACTAACAGACGATATTCTAACAAATGGACTTACCACTAACCCCAGCATTATTTACATGAGAGGTACCACCCTACGGAACAAGCTATGTCATAGTTTTCTGCCACCAGAGAATAGGGACACTTGGTTGCCCAAACCACAATCTGGTACGTACAGGTGTGGACACTGTAACATCTGTGGATACATCAAAGACAAGACAGTGAACTTCCGTTACAACACACAGGTCACGTATAAACTTAAGCATTTTATTAATTGCAACACAAGTTTTGTGGTTTACTGCATTGTATGCACATGTGGACTCATCTATGTGGGTAGCACCATCCGACCTTTGAAAGAGAGAATCCAAGAACACTTGAGGGCTATTCGCTCTTCAAACATTAATTATCCCTTTGCGACCCATTATAACGAGACACATGGACGTAGAGAAGTCCTGGACATTTCTGTCCACGGAGTTGACTCAGTAAAAAAGCTGCCTCGAGGAGGTAACCGCACTTTGGCCCTTAGACGCCTTGAAAGCAGGTGGATCATCAAGCTACGAGCAGCAGAACAGGGCCTTAATATGAACAAGGACCTTCATGTTTTTCTCTAAAGAAGATGCAATACCCCACCTTCTTTCTTTTTATGTCATCCGTTTACCAGTCATCTGTCCACCAGTAGATTCCAATTTCTGGTCTCTACACAGGTTTTTTTTTTTTTTTTTTTTTTCTAGCCGTTTCAGTCAGGCTAGATGTAAATAATTGAAAATCAAATAAATGAAAAGACAACCCAAAAACAGTATGTGTGCCCCCAGCCTATTTCATATGTATTGCAATATTGCAATGCCCATTACAACTCTCATAGCAATTTTGGTTTCATCCCCCTTATATTTTAGGCAATTGGCACAACTATGAATAAATCTGTACCATTGGTTGTTGTAATAATCCTCTGGACATTTCCGTTTTCTGTCTTGTTTTAAAAAAAAAAAAAAAAAGTTTAGGATTGTCTTTGTTTTTGTTTTGCCATCCAATGTATACTTACACTTGAAATTTAATACGGAAATACTGTTAAAAATACCATGTCAATTTCTCTACAATATGTATAATATATGTATATAATCTCCCGACTGTATCTCATGCTTTCACTAACCGTTCTGCCATTTATTTTCCTCTTTCTCCTCTTCATTACTTAACTCACTTTGCATGCACCCCCTTTTTCTGCTTTCCCTACCCTTGCATTGAACAGTACTCGTGGACTAATCATATTGGAGCAAGGGTGCTTTTCAGTCGGGGTAATCTGTTTTTCATGCTAGCACCATTTCATTTTCCATGTGCTTTTTTAGTGGAATCCACTCTTCTGCCTTCTAACCTAATGTGACCATGGTCGCTCACCTAACCATTGTGGCATTTTTTACTCTATCTTCCTTTTTATTTTCTTCCAACATGGCGTCCATGGAGTGCTCACACCATGGAGCCTTCATCCCTACACGCCAATGCGGACTAGACGATAGTCCCCTTTTTGTTTCTATTTTCGGAGTACATGCATACATATGCCGACACTCCTAGACGCTCTGCTGTCGGACATGATACGGTAGCGTTAGCACGCGCTGCCTTGTTGTTTTTTCTCGTGCACAGACACTGGTGTGCTAGTTTCCTGGATTCTGGGGAAACATTGGTAAGTGTGTCTACTGCTTTTCTCCTCAGTTGATATAGATTAGTTTCGTAACCGGTATAGAGCAATGGGATTTACTCCCTTTTCACAACACGCCCCGTTGCCCCGTTACTAGAAGTAGTTCTACTTTGTTTATCTAGCAGGGGATTAACCTTATTTATATATAGGGAGTGGTCGCGTATTTTCCGCGGGACTGACTTAAAGCGTGGTCCTCAAGGACCCGTCTTTCCTGATGGATTTTTGTTCGAATTTCTGTTGTCGCTCCCGCATACTTTATAACTAACTGAATGTCTGCCGTACTTTGTTTTAAAAGCTGATGCTCCCGGTCGTATGCAACATTTATAATTGGAATGCTTTCTCCTTTTTATCCTTAGCTTCATTTGTACAGACGTTTCTCACCAAGACTACAATTAGAGTGTTCTTCCTACTACGGACACACTCGATATTTATTACTTATGACTCGTGTATTACAACACCCGTCTCGGGATCTTTAAGGGACCTTGTGATTATTACGGAGAACCCCATGGTCTCCCTGGTAGGTCGCGTTGTTGACTCTAATATCTCTTCTATTCACACTGGACTCATATGAGCCCTTCACATTAGTAATGTATTATCTCTCTGGGCCTTTTTTTACCACTCCAGAATTTTCACCTGGAATTCCAACGGTAACATTGTGATTCCTAAATACAATTCAGCTTATGAGGTAATTGCATATGCCGACGGGCGCCATGATATATCACATATATGCATGGAATATTCAATCCTAAGATGACCCCCTCCTTCTTCTTTTTTCTTTCTTCTTTTTTCTCTGATAACAACTCACACCCCTCGCAGCGCACCTCTTTGTCTTGTGTGATGGGTGTCACTATATTTACTTTTCACTAATTGCTTAGTCTGGGTTTTATCACTGTCACGTACTATTTGTAGTATCTAAAGGACTACTCTTTGGACTCAACATACCATGAACAAATGGTCTTTCTCTATCCGGCCTGTACACTATTCGTAATGGGTATCTACACTTGACTTTTACCTAATACTCACCACTTACTATTTTTCTAAATTAAAATTAAAGGTTTTTACCCTGAAATGTTACCTACCGGTTGGTAGATGATTTTATTTTGTTTAAGAGCTCCAATTTGTCTTTGTTTCCAGCCTTGAAGAAGTCCATTGAGGACGAAACACGTGTTGGCTGTTACTGAATTTGCATGTATTGGTCACTACATATGGACATTATTATTCCTGTATGAACAGGCTGTTACTGAACTTTTCGTGTATTGATCATAAGATATGGAAAGTATCATCATGGAGTTTTACCAATAAATCTTTCTGTGATTCTACGCATCTCGGTTCTATGAGTTCTGGAGTGCCCTGGTCACCTTCTTTCTTTACACCCAGTACAGCAATATTGGGGTGCTTCACATCAGGATAGGGGGTATAGACAGAGCTGTGTCCCGGCCCAATGCTGGAATAACAGAAAGGCAGCAGGTAAGGAATGAGAAATGGAGTGCCGTGTAATTCCTTGTATTGGAATAATGGGGCACTGCAGGTTAGGGTAGAGGTGCACTGACAGAGTTGTATGTGGGCTGCAGTACCATAATAGTAACGGGCA
This sequence comes from Pleurodeles waltl, assembly GCF_031143425.1. Lineage (NCBI taxonomy): Eukaryota > Metazoa > Chordata > Amphibia > Caudata > Salamandridae > Pleurodeles > Pleurodeles waltl. The sequence continues at coordinate 792,659,541 of NC_090436.1, read as the reverse complement.
CACAAGATCAAAAGTGTTAATGGAGCTATGTGTGGAATCTAGTATTGGCAATCCAGTGTTGCTGAGTCTTAGCCTGGAGGTGCCCTAGTGAAGCTGCGAGTGGGTCCCACTATGGGAGTTGCATTGCCTCAGAACCACAGAAGCAAAGAGCCCTGAAGGGAGTGTGTGTAAGCCTTAGTACTGAGAAGAAATGAGCCCTGAATGTTAGAATTGATGGATTCTTGCAGAACTGTGGTGGTTCCCATCACCAGTGGCATTGGATGTTAGACTTGAGGTGCACTGGCTGAACTGTGTTTTACTTGTTTGAGTCCAGTATTGGCTTGGCAGTGGGACTGAATGTTAGAATTGAGGTGCTGTAATGGAACTGTATGTGAGTGGGGTCCCAGTACAGGAAAGGAAGTGACCTCGCCGGGGTAGAACTGAGATGCATCAATGCTGCGGCGCCCAAGGACTCAGTACTGGGGCAGCAGAGTGTACTGATTCCAAGAACTGAGGTGCTCTGGCAGACAGTGTGTGTGGGGTGCCTGGCACTGGCATGGCTGACGGCTTGGAGTGTGTGAACTGCTGTGCACTGATAGAGCTGCAACTAAGGTCCCAGTACTGGAGCAGCAGAGTGTACTGACAACAAGAACTGAGGTGCTCTGGCAGACAGCGTGTGCGGGGTTCCTGGCACTGGTCCGGCTGTGGGCTTGGAGTGTGTGTACTGCGGTACACTGATGGAGCTGCACCCGAGGTCCCAGTACTGGAGCAGCAGAGTGCACTGACTGCAAGAACCAGGTGCTCTGGCAGACTGCGTGTTTGGGGTTCCTTGTACTGGCACTGCTGAGGACTTGGAGTGTGTGACCTGTGGTGCACTGATGGAGCTGCACCTGAGGTCCAAGTACTGGAGCAGCTGAGTGTACTGACTGCAAAAACTGAGGTGCTCTGGAAGACAGCATGTGTGGGGTTCCTGGCACTGGCACCGCTGAGGGCTTGGAGTGTGTGAAGTGCGGCGCACTGATGGAGCTGCGCCTGAGTGGCCAGTACTGGAGCAGCAGAGTGTACTGAGTGCAAGAACTGAGGTGCTCTGGCAGACAATGTGTGTGGGGTTACAGGCACTGGCATGGCTGAGGGCTTGGACTATGTCAACTGCGGTGCACTGATGGAGCTGCCCCCAAGGTCCCAGTCAGGAGCAGCAGAGTGTTCTGAGTGCAAGAAATGAGGTGCTCTGGCAGACAGCGTGTGGGGGGTTCCTGGCACTGGCACTGCTGTGGGCATGGAGTGTGTGAACTGTGGTGCACTGATGGAGCTGCCCCCAAGGTCCCAGTACTGGAGCAGAAGAGTGTACTGACTGCAAGAACTGAGGTGCTCTGACGACAGAGTGTGTGCGGTTCCTGGCATTGGCACGGCTGAGGGCTTGGAGTGTGTGAACTGAGGTGCACTGATGGAGCTGGGAGTGGGATCCCAGTATGGAGCAGAAGTGGGCACTGTCTCTAAGGATTGCGGAGCCCTGATAGAGCTGGGTGCCTAGGCTATAAGCAATTACAAGTGATCCTCCACCCCTGCTCTCAGCACACAGGCAGGCACACTTGGTAAAGAAAATCCAAGCCAAGGAAGGGCAGGAGCCAGACAACTGAGAGAGGATGCAGAGAACCCACAAAGACCAAATGTGACCAAGACAACAGCCTGATTTATAACCCTGTTTACAGTTATGCTCAGAGGAAGAATGCTCTGCAAATTAAAAGGGAAGTTTACCTGGACAGGAGCAGGAAACAAAGTTTAAAAAAAAGTCCCTTACAGACTAGATAAACAGGACAAAAGTGTAATTATACAGTATTTGGTCCCTGCTCCCACACAGAAGAAGGAGGGACAAAGAGGCATGACTGACCACTAGCAAGCAAGGATTTTTAATTGACACTGAAACTAACAAATGAAATAGCTTGAAGCCCACAGAAGAGGTATACTTAAAAGTATACAAGGGGATGTATGCTTACGCTTGACCTAAAAACGTGAACAAAGGAAAATGCTTTAAGAAAAATCTTTGTTAATGAAATACAACACTGTGACAAGAATTCACCACAACTGAAAAAAACAATAAATAAAAAGTATGTATTTGTTTCATAACCTGCTGATAAAATACAAGAGAGTATTGTTACATAAATCAATGCATCAATACCATCATAATACATAGTACCATGCTTTCCACTGTTTTAATGACTTGTACCTGAAATACCCCATTAATTTACTCTGCCTTCTATCTACAGAAAATCAATAAATGAAGTGACAAGTACATATCAAAGATACACAATTGCAAAAGATTTTCGACGCCAATATTACATTGTTGACCCTGTCCCTTTTTCCAGGGTCATCCACAAACGTTTTGCCTTCCTCTTTCTGTTTTCTTGACCCTCTGTTGTTGGCTTTAGGACTCTGGGCACTTTACCACTGCTGATCAGGGCTAAAGTGCACATGCTCTCTCCTTTAAACTTGATACGATTGGCTTACACCTGTTTGGCACTTTTAATTTAACTATAAGTCCCTTGTATAGTGGTATCCCATATACCCAGGCCTGTAAATTAAATGCTACTAGTGGGCCTGCAGCACAGCTTGAACCACCCACAGAAGTAGCCTTTCAAACCTGTCTCAGGCCTACCACTGCATGGCCTGTGTGTGCAGTATACTGCCACATTGGCTTCACATCTAAAATTACTTGCCAAGCCTGGAACTCCCCTTTTACTACATACAGGTCACCCCTAAGGTAGCGTGTCCTAGTAGCGACAAACAGCCTATTTGGTTTCTCACTGCTGTGAGTGTTGCTCCACTCATAGGTTTGCATTTGGAATTCCCTTATATATGTCTAAGTGGTAATTACTGATCTATGAGGAGTAGCGTGTGCATGTTTACTATGTTTGGAATGTTACTGAGAAATCCTGCTTATTGGTGTAGGTGGATATTTTATTACTATTGTGGAAATGCCACTTTTTAGAAAGAGGACGTTTCACTGTGCTGATGAGGCTTGTGCTTTGCAGCCTGACTCCAATCCACGCCTGGGGTAGTGACAGCTGGGCTTTGTGCATACTTTCCAGACATAATGGTCTTCCTGGGCTGGGAGTTTGGAAGGCAGGGCACACTTAAAATGTGTAGGCTGTGTCCTGCCCTCACACAAAGGGTTCATTTGCCCCCTACTGATGTCTGGAGCAAGGGCTGGGGTTGAGCGGGTGTGTTGTTCACTTCTAAAGTTCCTCTGAAGTGCCCCCTAGATCAAAGACATTTTGAGTATACGTAAAAGGGCGGTAGCCCCATATTATTTAGAGCACTTTAGGACCTGGGACCAAATCTTTGCCTGAGGAACTGATGCACTCAAGGACACCATGGATTGCTTTTCTGCTGGATCACCCTGCTACCAGCTGCCTCTTGTTTTTGGTTCTATAGGGACATAAGGGTGGTGTCAGGATGAACCCCCACTACCTGCTTTATGTGCTGGCTTACTGTCTACTCACTGCTCTAGTGCTCTCCCAGGGTCCAGTGTGAGATTTCGGATCCTGCCCCTGCTAATAGCATCTGGTGAGTGCTATATTTTTGTGCCTGACAGGAGCACGTAGAGAGCGCTGTGAATGGTGACTTCACTTTGGCAGAACTGAGCATGTGAAGAGCGCTGTAGCTTCCTCCTGTGTATTGAGAGGCTTTTTGCCGCATTGGTGCAGTGCATGTTGGACGCCATCACTGGACCTGAAGTACCAGGATGCACTGGCAAAGTGCGCCAGGCCACTTGAGGCTACAGTGACTATTGAGCCTCCCAAGGAGCCCCCTAGTGGCACCCCCCTCCATCGGAGAAGACGTAGAGAGTAGATCCGGCAGGTCTCTGTGTCAGGAAGCAGATGCCTCTCAAGATTATGGAGGCTCTTCCCAAGTGCAGAGCATCCCCAAAGCTGTGCTGATACCCCCGTGCCTGCCTTGGCACTACGGAGGTGGGTCACAACCTTGAGGTCCACCAGGACCTTCGGTGGGGCCTCCTCCCATCCCATTCCAGCGAAGACGTGCAACCAGGTACAGGAAGGGCACTCCGCTGGAGCATGAGGAATACTAGGCACTCCAGGGTCTGAGAAGAGTCTCTCTACACCGGGAACACTACTGTAGGTGGCGGCAGTGATTCCGGGTTGCCGGTCTTGATGTGGACTGACAGGAGGGTTCCCCTTGTGCAGTGAGTGGTGGCCACGAGTACACCTTTGTCTCCTCGGGGAAATACAGCGGAAGACCTAAAAGAAGCAAGTGCCCTTTTTGGTTACATTATTCTCTTTGGCACGACTGACAGCGGTAGGATTTCCTCATAGGGATCTTGTGGAAATTAACTTAGACAACCTAATAGGGATGCAGGTGCCCCTGTTACCAAGCATGACCCTTACATTAGCTCCACATGTTTTGTAACATCTTCCATTCATGACGTGTGCTCATTGCAACTCCAGTAACCTTTTTTTTTTATTCTGGCACCACAAGCAATGTAGTTTACTGACATATGTTGTTTTGATCCTTGTAGCATCAGGACAATGAGTATGAGGTGTCATTTACTCCATGCTGCCTTTATGTACTGATCACAGCGGGTGATTAGGGATTTCACTCATGACACACTGCATTTCATGCTGTGCTATTGGGAAATGTTGTTTCTATGCCTTATACTGGCCAGGATAACAAGTACTATTTCAGGAGACTACATAATATGCACAGTAATGTTTTCTTTTATGATGTTTGGCAACCTAACAATAGTTATTTTGTTTGTACTCATTGTGATTTTTGTGATAATTGCCTAGTTGGCAAAGTACTCACTGATTTGTCATAATAGTCGATGATTCATGTATAATACACTGTATTTTTTTTATATAACATTGTGTGGAGTCTCGTTTGTGGTGTATTTATTGTGTCACTTGTGTGTGTTTGTGTTGTGCAAACACTTAACTCATTGCTTCTGAGATAAGCCTAACTGCTTGTGCCAAGCTGCCAGGGGGTGAACAGAGATTATCTTGGGGGTGTAGCTCCCTTACCCTGACTAGAGTGGTGGATTCTGCCTGGCATAGGTGCATAGCCTAGCCAACCAGAAAACCCATTGTTGGTTTGGACTGAATTGCTATGCTTCTTTCTCCACAGGCAAATACTTTGTTATACACTTATCCCAAAAGTTATTTTGCTTGTGCACATCTAGAAACCCTAATGATCAGATCTCTACAGGTGTAAACAATGCACGGTCAGCTGGAGATGCACACTTTGCATTTTTATTTTATTATTTACTGGGCACCCTGAAACCTAACGAACTACATAGACAAGCAAAACCAAGCATTGACAAATCCATCCGGTCCCACCTTTTGGCTTTGCCAAGACATAGCTATTGCTTTTGCTAATGGCTTTTGTAGATATTGTTCAACATGGGTGAATGAAGAAAAAATATGTATTTATTATTCTAAACAGCATTGGTTTAAGAAAAACAAGCATTGGCAAAGCCAATAGGTCTAGTATTGCCAGCAAGCCTTTCGGCATTGTCAATTCTTCCTTTGGTTTGTCATGATATTTGTGCTGGTGGAGTTGCTGAGAACTTGCTAATATAAAAAACAATTGGCCAAAAGCAAAAACATTTTTTGGACTGAAAATGTACATGTTGCTGTAGTAGGTCCTGGTACTGAAGTAAACTACTACGAGGGCAGGTGTGCTCCTTGTGAAAGAGCAAAATTCCATCATTCATACTGAAGATAGGCCATGGCTGAAGTGGGCAGACCCATTGTCTCAGGCCCTATGCTGTAGTAGGTGAAAGAAAAATGTGAATGACACAACAACAGACCAATGGATAAGGAGTACTGTCAGGAGGCCACTATAAGTAAGTATATTATATATTTATAAGATCTTGGTTAATGGCAGACCTAAAAAAATGTGCAATGATGTATTTGTGTGCATGCATCCTCAACATGTGCAGTTATGTGCCATGGCAATACGGTGACTACCATTTAACGACCTATATAGGCCCATGCATCACCAAGCAAATAATTGCACACATTGTGACGTAGTAGCCATTGTTTTTTAATTTATGGTTCCAAGGTGACGGTTGCCAATCTTGTAGTGGTAAATTTAAAAAATAGACATGAAAGAGCAGAAAAAAAGGAGTGACCAGGTAGAAAACTGCAACTGCTGAGCTAGCCAGAAAAAAAATCAGAACACAACAGGGATGAATGGGGTAACAACAGAGACGTGAGTGGGGTAGGACTTATGTACTGCTCTGCAGTAGAAGAATTGGGGGAGCAGTGGAGGAGTGGGGGGGTTAACTGTTTTTTTTTTTTAACAAACAGCTAGCCAGGCTTTCAGGAGGGAGACAGAATGCGAGGGAGATAGCAAGAAAAAACATGCACTCTAATGGAGTCCTAGGGTGTCTTCTGGATATGATTCTGACTGGTAGGCTAATGGGGCTCCTTTAGGCTATGGTCTGCTGTCTCAGAGTATGGTACATCACACAGATTCTCGATTATTGCTATGAAGGTCACTAATGGTTGCCAGCTGGGGAAATTTAAGACTAATTGAATATCCCTATGTGATTGCTTTTCAATGAGATTGTAATTTTCACGCACAATGCACATTTTAATTTACTAACATAGTAAGGTTAATGGTTAAGGTAGGGTTAAGGTAGGGGCATGCTAATACAAACACACATGCATAAAACAGTAAGATCATTACTATTCTCTAAAAACACTTCAAGTTACTGCAGCCCTAATTGGGTCACAACAGGTGTAAATGTACTCCGTCCCAGCCTTAGAGTAAGGGCCTCATTACGAGTTTGGCGATCCCTGCACTGCCATGGCGGCGGAGCCTCTGTTTCCACCGGACACATTATGAGGTTGCACACTGCCAACCACCACATCTCAGCAGCTGGACACAGACAGTATGAACGGAGCAACTCACCTGCAGGCAGCCTTGCATGTCCTGTGCCACCATGGAGCCCATCACACACGTCCTGCTGCTGCTTATGATCTTCAATGGAGCACAAAATCCACACTGCCCTGGACACAACCAACCATAAATACACACCTACCTGTGTCATTCCGCTGAACAAGATCGTCGCCCCGTCAGCCACATCACATGGGGGTCACGCTAGGGGCACCAAGTACACTTGACATTGTGTACACAGCCTGAGTCATTCATAAATAAGGACACATTCACAGCCACAAAACGCCCCCTTTGGGCAGGTCACTCACTAACACTGCACCGCAACACTACACAAAAACTCACATTTGACCATCTCAGGCACAGGGCCAGGGACAGTGAAGTGTACACAACATTGTTTCACACAATGCCAACAACACCACAACATCACATCTACAAATACAACTGACATGCTCACATTGCACACATGCCATGGACTGCCGTCAGATTCAACACATACATATGTATGGATGTGTCATGGAACACAAAGACCACTCCCATGAAACAGCCATGCAATGGACACACACATCACCCACATTGTAACACAATGGAAGGACAATGGGATGCACAATAGAGAGACAAATATACAAAGCTCACTATGCAAACAATACCTGCGCAATAAGGATGGGGCATCAGGAAAACTCAGGGATGGATGCTGCACTGGGACACATTTTCACTTTGCACATGCTTCTTGAACAACAGTTGTACAGGAACTGGCCCTTCAGGTTTCTCAGGGACAAACAATACTAGAGCTAAGTGACATGCCTATCTGCACAATGTGGAAGTGCAAGTGAAGAAAGCACATACAACTGCAACTGCATGGGTCAGACATTCTAGATGAAGTAGCTGCAAGATACACACAGCACAATGGACACCTGGTCAGTCAAGTGAAAAGGAAGAGAGCACAATTGAACACCCTCCATGTCTGCGCAAACAAAGCTTGAGCTCCCACACATGAGACAAATGTACAATCCATAATCAGGGGACAAATCTAACACCACACATGCTCACATTGGCCAACACAATGCAATGACGCCACAATTGCATTTACACCCACATATCCATACAGTCAACATCTATCTCTGTCTTGGGTGACACCAGCACTGCCCATAAAGTCAGATATTGCAAACAACAGCAAATGGATAAGCAAGCAGGCTGAAACACACACAACTGTAGGCATACAACACAAGTTACTGAGGAACAACAAAAAGGTAGAAAAGGAATTGCAGGACACATGTGTACCCGAAAAACAACTATTTGGGTTTATTTTAAAGGAAATGGGAAATGTCCACAGCCATTGCTCAGTCCATCAGTTTTTAAAGTGCACAGCACTTTTACTGCCAGGGAACCTCCACAGGAAGGGGCATCACGTGGGCAGGCAGACACCTCAGGGATCATCCTTGGGTGGGTGGGAAGGGTCAGATTTGGGACGGATGTGTGGGTTTGGGAGGTGTGGACTCTTTCCTAGGAGGGGTGGGATTTTTCTTGGGGGGAGTGGTATGGATGCTTGCAGGGGAGACAGGTGTGACGGGGGAGGACTTTGAGGTGGAAGGGACGAGATGGGTTGGAAGGTGGGTTGGAGCCTCTTGGGTTTGGGACAGGGATGGAGGGAACAGGGGAATGGGCCAGGTCAAACAAAAAACTTTCCTTAGGAACACGTGTGAGGTATGCTTGTGTTTGGGTGGTGCCTGCTGCATGTGTGAGTGTGGCCATTTGTGCGACTTGGGATGGTGGGAGGTGGAGGTGCTGGGTGATGTAGGAGTGGTGGATGTGTGTGTGTCTGTTGGAGTGGTGTCTGTGAGTATGCTTGTAGTGGTGGATGTGTGTGTGTATGTTGGGGCAGTGTCTGCAGGTATGGTAGATGTGGTGGATGTCTGTGTGTCTGCTGAAGTGGTTTCTGTGGGTGTAGTGGGTGTTGATGTGTCTGTTGGGGTGGTGTCTGCAGTATGGTAGGTGTGGTGGGTGTGTCACTGCCTGTTGTCGTGGTGTCTGTGGGTATACTGAATGTGGTGTGTGGGTCGGTGGGGGTTGTGGAGTGTCTGAGGAAGTGGTGGCTGATGTTGTGTTATTGGGTGTCTGTTGAGTGCTTGCGTGCCGGTGTGTTTTGTGGTGTTTGTGTTTATGTGTGCTGTTTTTGTGTGTTGAGGTGGGTGCATGCAGATCTGTCTGTGTTCTTTGGATAGGTAGGGGAATGGGGCATTTGGATGGGTAAGAGGGAGGTGGAGGGGGGACAGAAGGTGGGGGGTGACTGGCTGCTGTCAGTGAGGAGGCCAGAGCTTGAAAAGATCTCTTATCCAGACATGGCACTATGAATGCCTTCCAGGAAAGCATTGGTCTGCTGAGGTTGGCAGTCACAATTGCAGTCTAATCCACAGAGATGCTACTCAGGAGGTCAATAGCCTCCTCACTCAGGGCAGCAGGGGTAACGGGCTAGGGTGAAGGTGGCTGAGAAAAAGGAAACGCCCACCCTCTTGGGTGAGCTCGCATGGTCAAGTTGGTGGGGAGCAACAGGAAGGGTGGCAATAGAACTGGGGTGGTGGACAAAGATGGTACAGGAGTACGTAGAGATAGGTCCGCCACCACTAGGGGGTGGCCACTGGAGGTAGAACCAGATGATGACGATGTAGATCCCGTCTCCTCCGTGGAACTCCCCTCACCCTCCAGGCTACGGGGATTGACCCATGGCCAGATGCTTCCCCACTCGGCTATGCCCTGTTTCCTTCGCCTTTCTGGGCTGATGCTGCAAAAACAAAGAGAAATAGGGTCATCACATATCCATGAGCACACTTGAACAACAGCTGTGATTAGCAAACATTAACATGATATCAAGAAGGCCCCAGCAACAAACTCCACCTAAGTGGACAATACATGTTCCATACCATAAGCATGCATACCATTTGACAGTGCAACAGTTGCCCACTGGAAAATCAGGTTCTCAGAAAGCTATAATTGCATGGCTGAAGTTGTGCGATCACAGTAACCACTGAACAAGAAGGAGACCACATCACCTTCAATGCTTTGCCTCATGGAGCATACCTTAGTTACCTGTTGTCATACAATAGTAGGCCAATGCCAACTGCGTTCCCACAGATCCCACACAAGGTCATGCAGACATACATTTGTCACATACACAATAACACAACAGTGTGAAATGATTCTCCCAGAACATGCCATGTTTCTGACAACAGTACAATAGCCTGGAGAAGGTGACATGGAAATACTCATGTCACACTGGAAATATATCAACAATGCACACTTCACCATGTGAACTTTGTCCCAGTGGAGTAAAGGAGGAAGTACCAATGTTGCTCAGATATGTCACATATTTGGCATGGAAACGTACAGTGTAGACATCATGTGGAAAATGTCAGGGAGATAGGTCCCTAAATTTCACAACACAATGAATCATCAAGTCCCAGGGAAATCACTACTAATGTCTAGCACCTCTTACAATGACATACCCTGATTGCATCAGTAGACACCATTAGTCTGTTGGATGTTGGAGAGGCCCAGAGATTTGCAAGTACTTGTAGAAGGCCCTCAACATGTTGCCCAATGGGAAGCTACATCACTGTCTCCGTTCTGGCCATGCAAACCCAGATGTCTGTGGATGACTGGTTATACCCAACCACATGTGATTTCAACATAACTGCAAGTCACTTCATGATGCATGCCAACAGTCAAGTTACAAACCTTCCCTATTACAGATGTGTAGTGCACTTTGCTACATGATGCCACATCAATGGAATGGAAATGTACATTATGGATACAATATCTTGTCATATTCGTCATGTCCCTCATTGCTACTGCAGTTGTACAACATGCCAATTGACATGCTACGATGAGTGAGGATATGTGTTAGCCAATAATCAATGGTGACATACTCTGATATGGTAGACAATGCAAATGATTTCCAAAAGAGAAAGGGACACATGCTGACATGTAGGCACAAGGAATTTTGGCAACAGTGATGGCACATAAATCATGTCAATGGACATTCCCCTGTTACCAAGGGAAAGTATTGATCTGTAGCCACACCCGAAAACAAATGTATGCTCTGTCACATGTAGGATGACCATCTTCACATTACAGACAGTAGTGAGGCACCAGCACCCATCAAACTCTGAAGACAAGTAGCCTCTGGATGGCAGATGCCAATATACTCATTTCACCAGACACATGGCTGAGGACAGTGATCTATCACCTTTCTTTGGGCCTGTAACACTGACGAGTAGTTGTCTATTGCATAGTAGTTACACCCACTACAACAACAAATAGTTCTTGATTGGTCAATGCACACAGCCAAATGTTGTTCCTGGAGAGCAAAATGTTTTGGATTGTACACAGTTGTGACCTAGGTCCCTGGTGAAGTACAGAGAAAATTGTGCATATGAGATACTGACCTGCTCCTCTGGTGAGCCATTGAGCTCTCAATGCAGAGGTAGGACCTCATTAACAAGTCTCTCCAGCTCCTCTGAAGAGAAGGCAGGGGCAATATCACCTACTGGACGTGGCATGATTGGTCCCAGAGGCAGCATACAGCAGCTGATGTCATGGAGGTGACCCTCATCACTCCATAGCGCCTCTCTCACATACATTACATTTGTTTTAAAGCGCTGGTAAGGGCTGGCTGATCCATTCAGCTATCCACATAAAACATAGGTCCAGATTTTAAAGGGCCTAGCACCATTCCAACACCACATTAGCAAAAATGTTTTGATAGTAATGAGGCGTAGAATGCCAAAAACGCTGCACCATATTTACAAAGTGGTGCAATGCTTGCATTGTGCCACTTTCTAACCCCTTGCGCCACATTATGCCTGTGCCGGACATAATGTGTGAAAGAAGGGCATTCCAGTGCTAGGGGGGCTGAAAAAATGGCGCAAAGAAATCTAGGAGATTTCTTTTGTGTCATTTTTATCAACAATTTTAACACCTGCTAAGAGTAGGCGTTAAAGGGACGCTCTGATTGTTTTCAATGGGCCTCTTGGTGCTTTGCAGGATTAGCGTCAAAATGTTTGAAGCTAATTCTGCAAAGCGCTGAACTAGTGTTAAAAATTATGATGCTAGTACTCCTGACTACTGCCGAGGTGCACTGCATTTTAAATACTGCACACACATGGTGGTATTAGGGGGACGCTAAGGAGCGCAAGAAAAGTGGCGCTGAACTGGGTGAAACGCCACTTTTCATAAATCTGCCCCATAGTTCTGTTCTTGACATGAGGCATATTAACGCTCTGCACTTATTTATGGTGAGTCAAAACTGCCACTATACAAAACACCCCTCTCTCTTTCTAGCAATAATATTATTCTCAAGAGTTAACCTGATATTTTAATTGCTTCCTGTAGGCTAGACGCACAAGCAACTTTTCTGCAGGTGCTTTTAAATCGCAAGTTTCGTAAGTTATTGCTAAACACAGTGCCCTCCATCCAGGTCAGCACCCGGTGCGGCTGCACCGGTCGCACTGCCCTAAAGCCAGCCCTGCCTCCTCTACTCACTCAGGAAAGTGTGCCAGATCACTGTGGCATGCTGCATGCTCCACAACATCACTGTGCTGATGAATATCCCATACATCCCAGAGGAGGGAGAGCCTGCAGTGCCACTGGGTGAGACTCCTGACATGCCAAGTGAGTGAGCAGTAAGGAGCTGACTTGCAAGTAGATCTCATCAACAGCTACTTTTCATGAGTGTAAGTATGTCTTGACTGCAACTGTACTATGAACTGTAGTTGTGAGAATTTGTAGAGTTGAGTGTTTTGAAAACAAAGGGAGCTGATACTCCGCAATAATCAGCCAAAGGCTGCTTAATAAGATAGCTTTTGACACATCCCCACCTCAATGATGTTGCCTTGTTTGTGTCAGATCCTTGCAGTGCACTTTGTTTCCAGTTACTTGCTATGTGACTTGTGTCATAGGTATGGTTTCAAGCCTATACTCCTTGTTTTGATCTTTGTACTGGTGCCTTCACCATGGCATCTTCATGTGGGCATTTCAGAGTTGTGACATTGGCACGTACCTGATGCTGTTCTGCCATATAAAGTGGACATGGATTGTTCCAGGCAATGTAGGTTGCAGAGTTGGGATGTATGAGACCTGTACCAAAAGAGTTTGCACAGTGTTTGGGTGGAGGTACAGAAGTGCATATTGGACTTGTTTTGTGTCTTGTGGTGGGCCTGAGGCATCATTTGTGTCATCGTGTGTTCATAAGATATGTAGTCTGGTTGATTGCCATGAATTGGAAAGCACCCAGGGCACCAGAACTCCAGCTGTGGCGTGCCACAACGTTGCGCTGGGCACGGACGGAGTCTCGGGTGCTGCGGTCATTATGTGATAAGGGTCAGGCACACACGGGGCATGACATTTGGGAAACGCTTGTCACTAGATTGGAAATTAAGAATGATGAGCGTCCACCGTGAATTCAGACAATATGGCAGTAATGATTACGGGGAGCGGGATTGGTGTTTTTAAGCAAAGTTCCGGACCACTGAGCAGTCAGAAGGGGCCTTGTACACTGTATGGGGAAATGTGATAGCGTAAAACTCTCCGGAATGTCAACAACTATGACCAGGTGACTAACTCCTATGATTGAATGACATTATAAAGACAAAGTCGTATTGGATTATACGCTAATATTGAGATGTGACATCAAACTGTGGGGTGAGATGGGTAACAGAATGGACTCACAAAAGAGATATGCAAGTACTTAAAGCGGACACATGTCACATGTTGTTATACTGTATATCTCAAATATTTGGCTATGAGTGGGAAATGCCCGCAGTCTCCCTCTTTGGAAGGCTTGTATAATGTACCAGCAACTAACTGTGATATTGACTTTTTGGAGAAAGAGAAGTTTAAAGTTCAGATCCAGATGTTTGTTATTTTGATATCCCGATATTTTGATGTTTGTATTTATAATTTATCATATGTGTTGAAAACAATAAAATAGATATTTAAAAAAAAAAAGATATGTAGTCTTAGCTTTTGTCCAAGTCATTTTTTTTCTTCACATTGGCTAACCACTCTTTTTTCCTCTGACCTCTATATGCCTGTTTCATCATTGTAGGCCACAACACTGACATATGTTTGTGTCATAACACCAGATGCATGGTCATTGGATTATGATGGGCCTGTGATCAGGAACTGTCAATGTACTGCCATCTGTCTGTATTTTGGATAATGTGATGTTCGATTACTTTGGTGTGGTATGTGATAAGGCTCAAGCTGGTGACATCAACCACTTTAATGTTTGAATATTCTACAGTAAAATGTCTGACAAATCCCTTCCTTCCGTGGCCTTGGTGGCAGTACCTTGAAATATGTACTTTGACTCAGTATGTCAAACATTCTTGTTTCTAAAAGTCATGAAATATTGACAGCCTATGTCTGTACACTGGAATTAAATTTTTGATTTGACCAGACACTTGTACTAATGTGTTTGTGTGTAATAGTTGTAATCCTGAGCTGCACACTGTGTACCTGTAACATATCCCTCCTTGCACAAGTAGCTTGTGTCTTTATCATGTTTCACATGATCTCACATCTCAACATGGCAAAAACCTGAAAGTTAAGCAAGCAGGCGAGAGGTTTGTGGTAGGTGAATTTATTATAATGCCAATGCAAACAATTCATTTCGGACACATAGAAACCACAAAGCAAAGTGAAGGTGTCAGTCCTGGTGACTGAAATCATTGGAGTAGATGCCACACCACTAGGAGTCCAAAGCCCAGAGTACTCCTTCCATTGGAATTGGTAGCTGGTTGAGGAATTGTCAATAGAGTGAATGTGTGGCTCACAAAGGAGGTCCTTAAGGAAGTGGGTTATTACTGGCAGTGGTTGGTGTCTTGCTATCCACACATCCAGAATTCTTCACTGATGTCCCTGCTTATGTGGTGGGGGGAGGGGATCTGCTGCTACAGAGGCAGAGGTGTCTGGGGTTAGTCCTTCCTCTGGCAGGGCCTCCCTTCCAGTAGCTGGCACCTATGTAGATGTGCTTGGTGTTGATTAGCCACAAGAAGGGGTAGACTGATGTTGAAAAGCCCTGCTTAGGGTGGAGTGATGTCCGTCATCAACCCTGTTAGGGAGGCCATGTTGGTATTGTGGGCCTCCATCTGTTCTTGCATGTCTCTGTGCATGTCCCTCTGTAGTTGCTTGATTTCCTGAAGTTCAATCAAGACCTGGCCCATCACACCTTGGGACTCCTGATAGACCCCCAAGACGTGGCTGATGGTGTCCTGGCCAAGAGCAGCCCCAGTGGCCTTATCCTGCTGCCCCACAGCATCCCTCCCATGCACACCTGCCCCAACGGGCCTGTGCCCTTACCACAGGGTGCCCTCTCCAACTTGTTACTGGGCCCTCATTGTCAGAAGTTTTGCACTGCAACTCAGGATCCAGGACTGGGGGAATGAGGTGGTAGACACTGTGCTAGGTACACAGGTTTGGGGGCAAATGGTTGCCTGTGATGTTGAGGCAACTGGGCTGGGAAGTGTTGATGTGGCCAGAGTGAGACTCACTGTTGGTGTCTGACCAGGTTGCTCAGATGGGTGAGAACCGTCCTCCACATCCAGACATTCAGGTGTGTCTTCTTCACTAAGGGCTTCATCCAGGGGGGTAGTGACAGTCTCTTCTGTGGCCTCTGTGTGCCCAGTGGCAGCTTGACCTGTTGATGTGAAACGTACAATGTTACTGGTTGTATTGTGACATCTACCTCCAACAGTTTAGTGTTTCAGTAAGCAGAGACGTTGTACAAAGTTAATTTGCAGTTTATCCTATTTTGGCAAGTACCCATGGTGTTGGTTGCATTGACATTACATTTGTGTGGCATGCCAATTCCATTTAGGTTAAGCAGCTGCTGAAATGTGCAGATCATTGGCACTTGGGAGCATGGCCTGAGAATGCCATCTTGCCACCAGTGCAGGCAAACCGGTGGCTAGGCAAGATATAGCTTTGGCCATTTTGAGGCCTAGTTTATTGTGATGCAGGCCAAGCCCAGGACTCTGTTGTATATTTGACTGGAGTCATCACGTGGTCAGTGCAGTGCAAATGTGTCTGCTGCAAATACCATTCTGGTTATGCATCTTGAGGCCTTACGGATCATTGTTCTGCACACTTGAAAGGTGTCATTTCTGTCCTGAAACATTTCATCCTGGGTTAGCAAGTCAAGATGGACCTATGTTGACAGATACTTCTGTTATTTGGGCATAATCTGCACTTGATCACTCGCATGTGAGTATACTTCATTTGAGATTTGACAAACAGGTATTTTGTAGCATGTGACCACTGGTCTGGTGTTTGGAATTGGAGAAGCAGTGCCTCCTAGGAGTTGCAGTCATGTTGCGCTCTATACTACAACCACCTCACAAATGTTATGCTCCCAGGTGTGTAAACCTAATTTGAAAGTTACCAAACAGGTGTATTTATGCAAATGACCACTAGGCTGGTGGTTGGAGTTACAGAAACATGGCCTCCTCGGCATTGCAGTCAGGTCACTCCTTCTACTTCCCACCACTTGTCAAATTGTATACTCCCAGGTGAGAAAACTTCATGTGAGAGTTCACTAACAGATAGATTTGGACAAGTGAACCCTGGTCTGGTGTTTGGAGTTACAGACACAAGGCCTCCTGGCTTTACCAGTCATGTCAGTCCCAGATGGGTACACTTCATTTGTGGTGTGCCAAACAATGGTATTTGGACAAGAGTACACAGGGCTGGTGAGTGGAGTAACAGTAACAGAGCCTCCTGGCCTCAGCAGTCATGTCACTCCCTGTACTACACACACTATATAAATGTTATCTTCCCAGGTGAGTCCACTTCATTTGAGAGTTACCAAACAGGTGCATTTGGGCAAGCGACCACCGTGCTGGTGTTTGCAGTCACAAGAACAGTTCCTCTTGGGAATTGTGGTCAGGTCAGTCCCTGTCCTACATAAACTATACACATGGTATTCCCTCAGGTGAGCACACTTCAATTGAGAGTCTAAATTATGGAAACTTATTTTTTACGTTATATTTTAGGTGTGGGCTGCTAGATTTATAGAGGGTGTAGGGTCGGTAGTTCATTAATTAATAATTATATAACAATTATTTATTAATTGATAATTATTTATGTTATTGAATAGTGAATTTCTGTTTTTTATTTTACATATATTTGCTAATTAATCGTTTTTAAATTGAGTTTATTATTTTTTCTACTTTAATGGTGTTAATTACATATGCAATGTGTTTGAAATTAAGTACTTTCCCTAGTCTTGTTTAGGCTGCATTAGGAATAGTAAAATTAGCCCCTTTGCAGTTCAACACTTTCACTACTGTTCCGCTGTTTGGAGTGGGAATAGTACATCTCACCTCTTCAAAATCCAAAGCTTGCCCTACTCTTTTATAGACTGGAGTGGGAATAGTACATTTTACTTGTCCAAAGTCCAACACTTTCCCTACTGTTGTGCTGTTTTGAGAATGAATAGTAAACTTCATCCCTCCGAAATCCAATGCTTTACATACTGTTGCACAGACTGGTGCCCTCCAAATGTTACCTCTCCAAAGTCCAACACCTTCTCTACTGTTGCGCTATTTGGAGTGAAAATAGCACATTTTACTCCTCTGAGATCCAATGCTTTCCCTACTTTTACCCTGTTGGAGTGAGAATAGTAAATCTTACCTTTCTAAAATCCAATGCTTTCCTTACTGCTGCTCTGTTTGCAGTGAGAATAGTAAGTTTATTTTTAAAAAGTGTTTTTTTCCCCTGGCGGGGTTCCTGGGAATACCAGCACCATGACTAGGGAGTCAAAGTATTCCTACCCTGCACCTTTTCTTTTTTTAAACTTCCTGGTTGAAGTGTTGGCAGCCAATCACCTCTCTGCATGAGATCGGGAAGATTCATGAAAGGTTTCTGCCTCTAGATATACAATTTTGGTTTTCTTTACTATCTTAAAAACTACTGAACGGATTGGCACAAAATAACAAAAAGAGCGCTTTCTGGAGAAAGAGCTACCTTTCTGCTAAATTTGATGTAATTTCTTTCTGTGGTTTGGGCTGTAGTCGTGTCTAAAATCCCTATGGGAAATTGCTTGGGGAAAATGCGTTTTGGGACCCCTCCCCCATTTTTCTCGGGCCCCCACTAACAAATCAGCCTGAAATTTGCAAGACAGCAGCTGAAGTAAGTGGCAAACTACTTTTTAAACTTTTGTGAGGATTTCCTATGGAAACTAGCTCCTAATTATTACTACCTACTGGTGACCACCAGTAGGTAATATATATAATTATATACATATATATATGTATATATGTATATATACAAACATATATATGTGTTTGTGTATGTATATAAAATTTATATATGTATTTAATATAAAATATTAGAGGAATATATTTAATTTACATTATAGAAAACTTATATGTTAAAATATTTACCATTTACTACTTTAAACACTATAATAAACCATCAATATTTTTGTCTATTTTTAAATGATATTAATGTAAACAATATTCTTTCCTGATATTTCTGTACTTCCATTATAAGTATAGGATCACAATATTGTGGTAAACATATTTTGGCACAATATTTTTGTCAATGATATTGTTTATCACATTATTGTGTCAGTGATCCCTTAAGTTTATAACTGGGTGGGCATCAGAGAGGACTGTCAGTCAGCAGCATTAAAAGACCCCTATAGCTTTTCTGTCACCCTTAAATCGACATCCCATTAAGACCGGTAGTGCTTCCTTAGAATCCTATGTCACAATGACCAAGGGTCTGATTTAGAGTTTGGCGGATGGTTACTGGGTCACAACCTTGACAGATATCCTATCCATCCAGTAACAAGTGTATTGTGGTATAATATGCTTGTATTAAGGTGGATGGGATACCCTTCATGTTTGTGGCGGAGTACCCGTCTCCCAAACCCTAAATACAGCCTTAAGATTCCAGTCCAGGATGTTCTATTTACAGGTCTTTCTTTCTGGGTTGATAGCTCCTGGATTTACTAATCCAAGATTACAAGCCTCAGACTCCCACAACGTACATGATACCTGGAACTGGATAACGCAGGTCCCTTTGATATTATTCATGCTGTATCACAAAACACCTGCAGAACTGAAAGCAATCCCTTCAAATCTCAGTATTCCACTTTTCCTCAAATGAACCAGTGTGCAAAGGTGCACTTTTTATTTACAGATTGTGTTAGTAAACAAATGTGATATTTATCTAAACTTCCACCACACTGGAGTAGTAGCTGGTGACATAGATTATTTAACATTGTTATGAGTTAAACAGCATCAGCAGTGTTAAGCTTGAAAGGAACTTTAAAAAGGAAATAAAAGGAAAAACATTTGTGCCAATGCCTAGTCTATGAAGCCCATACTTTTTGACTGCAGCCACCCTATAGTTTGACACAGACATTAAATCACAAGCATTTGTGCCTGCTTTGGTGGTAGAAGGGGCTATCTCCAAACTCTGCCAAGAGATCCAGCACACATTTAACTTCAGTCCTGCAGAGCAGATGAGTGGTTGGAGGAGACTGTGGTTTGATGTTGCACTCACTACTGTAAGAGTGAGCACACTGCTAAGGCATCCAGAAGGCAAAGTCTATCTAAAATGAGAGTGACAGGTGCCAGAATAGCTCTGTAGCACACGGAGGGTCCTCAACACTGAGGGCCTAATTACGACCCTGGCGGTCTTCAGACCGCCACGGCCACGGTTCCAGTCTGACCGCATTATGAGCATGGCTGTTCGGCCGCAGTCGGACCACCAGCACCACCAGTTTTCCTCCACTGGAGGGACTGGTGGTGCTGGCAGTCTTAATCTGCCAGGGCAGCGCTGCATGCAGCGCCGCCATGAGGATTACGACCCCGCTCTCTGCCAGCTTTTACATGGCGGTTGCACAGCCATGTAAATGCTGGTGGAGACAGGGTGCATGGGGCCCCAGGGGGGTCCCTGCACTGCCCATGCACCTGGCATGGGCACTGCATGGGGCCCCCATGGACAGCCATGTTGTACTTTTCACTGTCTGCATTGCATTGCTTTTCACTGTCTGCATCTCAGACAGTGAAAAGCGTGACAGGTGCTGTTGCACCATACGCACAGCAACATTGCCGTCGGCTCAAACATGAGCCGGCGTCAATTGTTGTGGGCTGTTCCCCGCTGAGTCAGCTGGGAACTGGTAATGGGGCCTGTGGGAAGGCGGCCGCATTGGCAGCAACCTGACTGCAGGAGTTTCGAGGGCGGCCTTTTCCGCCCACCAAACTCATAATGACCCCCACAGTCTGATGATTCGAAGTGATGGACCAAGGTGACACAACTGAAGCAAGGGGTTGAGGGTTTCAAGCTAAAAAAAGTCTCAGGCTAGAGTCTACTCATGCAGTTCACTTGGGATTTGCATTATGCCCAGGCCTTGACTCAATAAAGCGAAGAGGCAAAAGTCACACAGTGAAGAGTCAAGGAACCACTGCTAACTGAAGATGGCCACTTGCAGCTGGTAAACACTCTGCCGGGGACCCTGCATTTAACAGGAAAATATCCCGGACAATGTACATCTAGCAAGCATTTCCCCAGCTAATCAGAAACTACAGTAAAATATTATCTAACACAGCAAGCAGTGTACGACTGTGGAGGAAAAAAGAGAACAGAAGGAGATTATGATGGTTCCTGTGGCCACCCATGAATGGCAAGAATGGCCTAGCAGAGGAGAGCAGCAGGCGCTTGCCACAGTTATGCCGGGTGCCCATAATAAGAAATAGTGGCCCAATGGAAGAAAAGGAGAGCAATGGCACTCATAAATGAGAACAGCAGCCCCTCCAAGGAAGGGAAGAGCAGCAAGGGCCCATAATGGCTCCACTGGGCACTTATAAATGAATAGAGTGGCCTGTTTGAGGAGGTGGAGAAACAGTGGGGCTTGTGATGTGTCTGGTGGGTACTCCTGGTAGGGATAATGGCCAGTGGGAGCACCGAGTTGTCACCAAAGAGAAATGGACAGCAGTGAGAGGATTGTACTAAAGAACAGCAGGCATAGAAGAAGGAAGGTGGTGCAGCCAGTGTGTGTGAGAAGGCAGATAGGGACAATATTTTGAATGCTAACATCATTGAAATTCTTTGGGCTGATACCAACAATGAGGGAGAGCCATTTTAGCAAGTGACTGAAGTCAGCTGAAAAACAGCAACCAATAGATACAAGCGGCTGTCTAAATGCCCATGTTTATATATGCATATCTGTGTGTATGTTGTATATGTATGCATGTTGTATGTTGTGAGTCTTAAGGTGTGTGTTGCGTGATGCTAAAAGAACTCACCAGAAAGCTAAAGCTGTCTAAAGGCGAGACCTAAAAAGTTAATCTCTACCAAAACACCTACACAATAGGTACCGGATCCTTCTCAAATTAGGAGAGGAAGCAATATTAATGTAGATATGCTACTACACTCTCTAGTCCCTATTTGGGGTATGCCCTTAAAGGGATAGTGGTCCTCCTTACTAAAGTGGTATGCTTCATCAATGGTCCTCTCCTCATGTAGTTCCCAAATGTTAGACATGATGGGCTTCCCCTGAGGTTCCTTATGGGGTTTCAAGTGTGTATGCCTCCCTAGCAGTGATTTTGCTTTACACCTACTAAATTAAAAATGAGAGAAGAATGATGTGTTTTTCAGACCTTTTATTAACGCACCTCCCTACCGCATTGGTAAAAACCTTGTGCAGAAGAGTCTGTGCAGTGCAAACCCTTAATCTATAGACATGTGTTTGCCACCCAGTGTAATGCTCTCTACTGGTGTGAGGCATTTATCTGGAATATGTTCCACCCTACCTCATCCCTAATCACTTGAAATAGGTTTTGATTCTCTACTTATATGTGAACGAAGAAGAGAAAGGTGTTAGAAAATGGCTGTGCCTTGCCTAGAGTAGTACAACCACTAGTTTGATAACCAATTAGGATAAAGTCAACAGAGTAATTTCATAAGATCCTCGATCATTCAATGGGGAATAAAATTTCTCCTTTTTATGTTGTACCCAATACTACACAGTTTTTCTTTTTTATTGGAAAAAATGTCAGATGGTTTCAAAGGCTGAGCAAAGCTTACATGAGGTTCAAAGTATTTACATGAAAGTCTTGTGCATGCCTTCTTGATTTGAGGGACTTGGAAGATGGTAGGATTCCACAAAGACTCAATGTACGCATGCTTCTTCAACAATCTCCGATCTCTCAGTAATGTGGAATGCTTTGTGTGCCACAAAACTGACGTATGAAGTGAAGACTGTGTGCCATGGGCAGCCAGCAAAGGTTCACAGGCCTCAGTAACATAATCACATTTTTGGAATCTACACTCAATTCCATAGGAAAGTAGTGGACTCCTTGAAGGACTGGGATGGAATAGGTTGGAGGTTCCAGATAAAGGTCTTTGCAGTAATCTAATTTAGCATAAAGAAATTACGAACTTTCCCCAAAAGACAAATGGTGTGAAAACAGCTTGCAGCCACTGCATTTACCTGTGTCAACAGAGATACCTTATGATCACATATCATGCCCAAAGACTTAACTTTGGCCACCGGCACCAAGGGAGAACTCATGCTTCACTATGCCAACATATGCAAGCACATAGAGTGTTGCTCCTGGCTTAATAAGCACAAGCTAAAAGAAAAACATCTTGAGACTGCTTGCATGACAGCAAAGGTTCCTTTTTGCACTTGCCTATAATCCATAATCAATTTTTTCACTTAATTGCTCTTTAGTTAACCACAACGAATGCGGTTTCAGTCACTTTCTCTAAGAGATAGGTGTCAAAGGCTCCACTGCGATCTAATTCCACAAGGTCTTACTCCCAATGTAGGTCTATATCTCTTTTTTTTTTTTGTCCTCATATTCATCACCCCTGCTTTGGTTGAGTAGGAAAAGCACTGGCGCGGCAAGCGACCACATGCCTCCAAGTACATAGTCCAAACCTCGATAGATCATCCCACCTAATCTACTAATTATACTTTTCTCGTACGGATGTCATTGATCAAAAGTTGTTACTTTCAATCATAGCCAAAGCAGCACCTCCCAAAAAAATGGGGGGGAGATCTAATCATTGGACTTTAAAGTTCACAAAAAAAAAAAAAATCTTTTTTTTTTCTTTAAGGGAAGAGACTAAACAAGGAACCTATATAGCATAGAATAATATATTATTGATACACATTTTCCCAATACAACCAAAAATTATCTTTTCTAGACAAGGGGCCCCGTTGTTCCAGTGTACAAATTCGATTTACAGATATTTGCCAGTCCAACACACGAGGAGGAAGAGGATCAATCCATTTACGACAAATTTCTCGCCTAGCTAGAAGGATTAATATAAACAGCAAGTACTCCTGCTGAACTGACAATTTCTGGTACTTTGAATCCTGTTCCCGGACCCCAAACACCACTAATGCTAGGTTTAAAACTAAGTTGACATTAAAGATTACCTTAAAAATACTCCCTATATCCCCCCAATAATTCAACAACTTAGAGCATTGCCAAAACATATGGGTATCATCCGCCTTATCTTCCCCACACCTTGGACAATTTTTTTGAGTTTTCCCAATAGCTGTTAATTTAGCCGGCGTCCAGTAAACCCTATGGAGTGTGAACAAATGATTTTTCTTCAGCCCCGCAGGACTGGTAGTAAGCCACAATATTGAACAAGACTTTTGCCACAGTGCTGTAACATCTAAAGTTGGAAAGATCGCTCCCCACTTCGACAGGGGAAGGGAAGCGCTATCATCTGATGATTCTAACAAAGCGTGGTACCATAATGCAACCTCTTTATTGATGGTTTTCTGGTTTAGCTTCTCTTCCCATATGCTCCTACCTATTTCTCCATTTCGACGGGACTTTACCCAACTAGATATCTGAAGGTATTTAAATCTAGAAACTGTCCCCCCAGTACTTTCCTGGAATGCACACCAACTTAACACTTCAACTCCTTCTGTTAACTGGCCCCATCTTTCCATCCCACTTGCTCTCAAAGGCGTTGATAGTTTGTCTATAAGACATTCCGGAGTACCGGGAGAATCCCAAATGGGAGCCGAACTACAAAAATAAGGTATCTCTAACGCCCTCCGAAAGTACATCCAAACGTTACATGCATGTCTGGGGAGTTTCAAACGAACTTTCTTAAAGTAGCTGGGATGTCCAAATTTATATAAAAAATGGTCTGCTCCTTCTTCAAGATGTGCCGTTAATGCTCTCCAGACTAAATCGTGCTCTGACTTTTTATTCAATAAGACTCTAATATTTTTTAACTGGAAAGCCAAATAGTACTTAAAAAGGTCTGGAGACGCAATACCTCCCCACTCTCTTTTTCTACTCAACTTTTTCCAAGCAATCCTAACTCCCTTGGAAGCCCATACAAATGAGGATAACTCCCCCTGTAGTTTTTTAAACCAGCTCTTCTTGAACTCTAGTGGGATTGTATTAAATAAAAAAGTAAATTTTGGAAGGATACACATCTTCAAAATATTGGATCTTCCAATTATCGTAAGAGGAAGAGCGGCCCACGCCTTTAACAGTTTTTTGGTTTCCCTATATACTATGTCAAAGTTCAATTTAGCTACCTCGTTAGGATCAGCTGTTAATCGAATACCCAGATATCTGATCTCTTGTTTAACTAAGGGGGAAGCATACGACAAGTTCCAACACATTATTTCCGTCTTTTCTGCGTTTATGCTGTACCCGGAAAGTCTACCGAATTGTTCCATCAAGGCAGTGACCCTAGGTAGAGTAGACCTAACATCACTCGTGTATATCATCAAATCGTCTGCGTATAATGCTAGTTTTTTTTCCCAGCCCCCAGTTCGAAAAGGGATAATCTCCTTAGAAGACCGAAGTAAAGTAGCCAAGGGTTCAATGTATAAATTGAAAAGCAAGGGAGATAAGGGGCATCCCTGTCTCGTACCCCGCCTGATCCTAAATTCTTGTGATAATTGGCCATTAACCAGGATTCTCGCTAGGGGGCATCTATACAGTTCCCCTATCGCCCTAACAAAAGGGGTTCCCAAGCCCACTTTTTCCAGCACCGCCTTTAAAAACAACCAATTAACGCGATCAAAGGCCTTGGCCGCATCAAAAGACAAAATCGCCAATGGCGCCTTCTCGTGTACCCCCAAATCAACTGCAGCAAATAACTCGTGAAGCTGCCTCCCCTTCATGAAACCCTTTTGGTCCGGATGGATCAGGTTGCCGATGACTCTCCCCAGTCTCTTAGCTAAAATTCCTGTATAAAGTTTATAGTCTGCATTCAGCAAGGAGATGGGCCTATAGGAGGAGCAAGACGTGGAATCCTTACCCGGCTTTAACAATAAGCAAATTGTCGCCTCTCTCCAGGAATTGGGAATTTGGGCCCCTTCTATCAACATAGAGTTAAATAGCTCTAATAAAAATGGGGTACGTTCATCCCCCAAAGCCTTGTATAATTCATTAGGTAGACTATCTGGCCCCGCTGCCTTACCTTTTTTTAATGCCTTTAAACCTTCAGCCAACTCAGCCTCATTTAGCTTGTTATTCAATAGGAGCATCTTAGACTCCTCTAGAACTGGGAGGTCTGCATTGTCTAAAAATTCTCTTACCGGCTCTTCCAAGTTAACCGGACTTTCTGAGTATATCTCCTGAAAAAAAGAAACGAATGCCCCCTCAATCTCTTCTTGCTCCGTGCAGATCTGATTCATACGCTCTGATTTGACCGATAAAATGTGCCTTTTGGAAAGGTCCGACTTAACCTTCCACGCTAACAATTTACTGCAACCTTCTCCATATTCAAAATGTGCGTACTGACTACTTTCCCACTTTAACCTACAGCGATTTTCCAAAAAGGCGTCTAAACTAGACCGAACCTTTTCCTCTTGACAAGACAGCTCCTTTACTAAGTCCGTATTCCCTTTTAACTGCGCATTATACATTGAGATTTGAAGGGTTTTTAATGACAATTCCATGTTTCCCAGCTTTTCCCTCTCTTCCCGATACTTATAAGCAGCAAGGTTGACTAACCTCCCTCTTATATGAGCCTTAAACGCATCCCAAACACACCACAGACTTGCTGTTCCTTGATTCACCTGAAAAAATTCTCTAGTATCTTTTTTTAACACTTCTACTAATGCGTCGTCTAGAAATAAAGCACGATTAATTGTGCTCCTAATAGTCCTGTTAATAACCCTAATATCTAAGTGTAATATTACTGCTGAATGGTCTGACAAGTATGCTGTGTTGTGGGCTACCCTTCTTACCTCCGGGCATAAACTTTTATGAATTAAAAAAAAATCTATTCTGGATCTATGCCCATATTTTTTATTGTGGAATGTATATCTATCTCCTTCACCCCTTCTCCAGTGCCAGGCATCTACCAAGCCTAAATCCTGCATCGCTTGTTTCACCAGTGTCCTTGTTTTAGGTGAATTTACCGTACCCCGGGGGGTTGACTTGTACTGTGCAGGGTCTAGCAATATATTAAAGTCCCCACCTAACACTACTGGGTACTTAGCTGAAAGTAGAATATTAAATAAGTCTTGAAATGGTGTTGGGTCGTCAATGTTTGGCCCGTAGTAACCCGACACTGTAATCCAGTGGCCGCATACACACAGCTCTACCACTACCCACCTCCCTCTGGGGTCAACATGTACTGTTCCTACCCTGAACCTCATGGATTTCTTAATCAAAACTGCCACACCTTTTATTGTACTAGTTTGAGAAGAGCATACGCTAAACGAAACCCAATTCAACTGTTTAAGCCAAGTCTCCCATTCAGTTTGGTGAAGATGGGTTTCCTGCAGTATAATAATCTCCTCCTTGACCAAACGCAAGTACTCAAAGATCTTCCTCCTCCTACCAGACACCCTTAACCCATTCACATTCCAAGAGAGGAATTTCAACCTTTCAATACCCTGCATGATCGTTCGTAAAAAGAAGGAAGAAAAAGGGAGGACACCGACCCCCCGACCTATATTGGCAACATATGAGGACTTTCTTATTTTTATCATTTTCAACCCACCACACCCAAAACAAACCCCGACACCCCGTGCCTCCCACCCCTACACCCAACACCAACATGCCCCCAAAACCACACCCCCCCCCAGAGGAACCCTCCCTATTTCTACTGGGATAACCATCCTGTTATCCTATCTTCGAACCCCTCGCCGGACGGGGGCTTTCCACTAGATCTTATTGAGACGCCTTAATCTGATCTATAAATATGCTGACCTCCCCAGGATCTCTCATATTGTACATTTTATTCTTCCACATTATACGGAGAGCTGCCGGGAACCTTAGTTGTGCTGTAGCTCCAAGTTCACGGAGCTCCCGCATGAAGTTTCCCAGCTCCCACTGCCTGTCTGACGTTGCCTTAGACACATCTGATCTTATCCTAAGAGACCATTCCCCCTTGGGGAAAGCCCCAACCTTGAGGGCTTCGGACAAGATTCTTTCCTTAATAGAGTATGTGTTGAAATTTATCAGAATCCTCCTGGGGTTTTTCCTTCCTGGATTTTTCTTAAAAGGATCACGGTGGACTCTCTGAATATCATCTTCCAGATTAAACCCTGCCATACTAGGGAGGACCTCCTTAATCAGCGTGATCACATAGCCCTTAATATCTTCCCCTTCCAAGCCCTCTGGGACTCCCAGGAGCCTGATATTATTTCTCCTCATGTTATTTTCCAATATTTCCAATTTGTCCTGCAACAATTTTTCTCCCCGTTTCAATTGTAAAATGTCCTTAGATTGAGCTAACACTCACTCCTCGTGGGCCTCCACCACTGCCTCTAGCTTCCCCAGCCGGTCTGATAACAGATTGATTTTACTTTCCAAGACCTCACAGGCTTCCCGAATCCTAGTTTGATTAGTTTCTGAAATCTCAAATTTTCCCCTAATTTCTTTAGTAAGAGAGATTAACAGAGCCTGTACATCCAAGTCATGTGTTATTGATCCACTAGAG
Source organism: Pleurodeles waltl (assembly GCF_031143425.1). Taxonomy (NCBI): domain Eukaryota; kingdom Metazoa; phylum Chordata; class Amphibia; order Caudata; family Salamandridae; genus Pleurodeles; species Pleurodeles waltl. The sequence continues at coordinate 792,631,689 of NC_090436.1, read as the reverse complement.
GAATTACCATCAACTTCCAGCAAGGGTAGTGTCTTTGGAGGGCCCTCTCTCAGCATGGCTGGTTCCTTGTCTAATAGTTCTTGTGCTGGGCCAACAGCTGGACCGCCTTCCACTAGCTTAGAAACCCCTAACTTGCCTAAGACCGGCTGAGCGTTTGCCATGTTCTGTGGTGGAGGGATTGTAGTCTGAAAGTACCTTGTGATCAACGAGTCGCTCCTCCCCTGGAGCTCAATTTGACTCTCCTCCCGGTGAGGTAGTAATGTTGTGTAGGTTGACCCCTCACCATAGGTTTTAGGATCTAAGTCCGCTTTGCCTGTTATTATAGTCCCAGACACCTGAGTCCGATGATTAGCACTTGCACCACGGGTACCGGGCTTACTTTTCCTAGCCACAATCACGTCATTAACTTCTGCCCGGGCACCTCTAGGGCGACGCTTGATTGGTGACATGCACTGTGGGGCTCCAACACTCTCACAGTCCCTTCTTACCCCCTTCCCGCTTAAGTTATTTCTGGTGAAGACCCCCGGGGTCTCCGGGAGGCTCCCACGAAGAGAGCAACAGGAGGTATAAGATCTCCCACGTCGCACACCCCTCGCCGCTTCTGTCCAAATACTGGAATTTAGAGCCTGTTTCCCAGGCACCCCGCCACCCCTCCCCGCAGTCAATGACCCCCCCTCTTGTTCGCCGTTTTCCTTCCTGGTTTTCCCGACAAAAGTCGGAAAGAAAAAAAACACTGTAGAGGGGTGAGATGAAATTAACGAGGCGCAATAACAGAAGTATTTTTCTTACCCCCTCTCTCTCTTTCTGACAACTGGAAATCCTGGAAAACACAGTGCAAGATGGGAGGGTCCGAATACCCTCACCCCACGGGGAACCTATCTAAGCGATGGCCCACCTCTTTTCTCAAAGACCCTTAAACCTGAAGAACTCTCAGTTGAAGCAGCAATTTACAATCTCAGCCCTTCCAAACAAACGGTGAACCACCACGAATACAAGAGCGCTGAATATTCGGCGTCCATCTGCGCTTCACCTCCCTTCTGCACAGAGCAGTGTGTTTGCACAGGTTTTGTGTTTGTGGAGTGACAAGGAGCTGAAACTTAACACCCCCTAGCGAAATGCAGTTGTAAACGCGATACAGAAGCACAAAATTCCTCTAGTCCATAGAAAACTCTTGCACCTAATAAGCAACACTTGTATATATATACATGTTTGCCTTAAGTGCCCCGTTACTCCTGGGAAGGCAGCACCGATAATACGAACTGCCTCTGCCTGCTAGAGACAAGCTACAACCAAGAGTCTAAATGCCCCAGGCTCCCCCCCCCAAGCCGCCAAACAGATAATGTCACTGTCTTTGCCGCTCCTCGCTCGCTCCTCCGCTAGCACAACTCCAGGACTTCCCCCAAAAGCGCTGAACGGGAGCCTCCAGGTTTCAAATGCCGGCTCCCGGACCAAGTACACGAAGGCGCGAGGGGGGAATCCTCTCCCCCGCCCTCCTGTCGATCGGGCCGTCGCCGGGGGCACCAAACGAACAAAAAACCAACGGGCAGAAAACTTCTGCGGCTCTCCTGAGCACAGACCGAGGGGAGGTCCGCTCACGATCCAAATCGCGCGATGCTTGGCGTCTCTCGACCGTCCGACGGGAGTTCACGGGCAGCGCATTAGCTGGCCGTCATGTTCCTCTCTCTCTGACTGTGTGAATCTCTAGGTCTATATCTCTTGAATGGGTATATAGTTAGATTGCACTGATTTAATGTTCATTAGTTAGTACAGTTATCCCACTGTTACCTGTGGAACACTGAATTCCTTCTGATTCCAAGGCAATAATAATTTAGTGTATAACACATTATAAGAATAGAAATATCCCCCGTAGCAGAATGTGCTGTTTGATGGTGCAGACAGTGGAGTTCAGGTCTCAAGTCCTTCTAACATATTTACTCACAGCAATAATACAGTAATATGTCAAATTGTTTTAATATTTTATTTAGTAGTCACTAGGGTATGTGGTAGAATTATACAGCCCCTGCCCCACTGCCACTGTTTGTCTTTACTTGCGTAATACCCACCAAATGCTCTAGATTATAGAGAACATAATGCTGATTTTCCTACCGGAGAGTAAAGGCAACTCCTAATTGCATAAACGACAAATCGGCTATCATTATTATTTTTCCTGTCTTGCTACATATTAATACTAACAACCAGCTAAACATCAAAAATACAATTACCAGCAACACTGGGGAAAAGGGACTGCAAACAGCTTAACAATCTCTTGCTATCATTGTACAAAATGAGAAGACCCTCTTTCCTAAAATCAATTATTACACACTTAACAAAATCAAGGACTGATTTAAGGTACTGTAGGTGTTACCACAAAAAAGAAAACTGGTCCTCAAATGATCAATGCTGCGATATCCTGCATTTGATTTGGCAATTGTGTGAACAAATACTAAAATAAAAGAGTACAAATTAAAAGATAAAGTACATAGAAAGGAAAATACATCTTTTATTTAGCATGGGTAAGACAGATATGAATTAATACTTACCCTTGTGCCTTTATTAAGATTGAAACTTTTCTTTGTAAATCAGGTGGTAACATTGGAAAAGTAATTTGTGAATAGAAATGGTCTACAGACCCGAGTCACAAACCACATTTAGTAGGAGAAGTAGTACTACAACAGTAGTACTACTTACTAAAAAAATTAATTCACAAACCTACAAGTGTAAACCTCCACCACTCCAATGTTTTCTATTGAGATATCCTTGCACATGTAAGTTTATTACTTAGTTATTACTCTAAATGTGAGAGGGACTGTGAGAGTGGCTGGAAAAGGAGCATACTTACTACTAAATGGGAGGCCTTTAGGGAGGAATAAGGATGGAGTTAAGGAGAGTTATGGAGGGTACAGTGAGGTATATGCACCATTCCACAAAAGAGTAAGCCTATTGATATTCCCAAACTGCACTTCTAAAGTTACTACAGCAAAAAGGACCCAAAACAGTATTAAATAAATCCCAACTCAGAGCTAAGAGAACTAGTGATCCATAGGAAACAATTTTAAGATAAACTGAATAATTTCAAATAGAATTCAAATAGAATTAAAAAAACATAATTATATTTAATGTAATGTTACAACATTATCTAAAAATAAACCATATTTATTATTTTATTTTTAAGTATTTTGATAACATTTTCTTAATTTAAATATTATTGTAAAGTTATCTTCATTAAATTATAATTAAATGACTTTTTATTTTATTTTATTTTTTATCACTTTAAAGTTTTTTAATACTTAACATATATTTTGTGACATTAGGTGACCATCAGGTGGGTTATTCCAGTATTATCATAAAAAATACTATGTCTAAAATTGTTACCATTACATTAAAAAAGGGTGTATATATATTACCATATTGTCAGTATTACCTACTGACAATTGCCAGGAGATAGTTATAGTTAGAACCTAGGGTCTCATTACGAGTTTGGCTGGTGGAAAAGTCCCCCCGCCAAACTCCCACTTTCAGGAGACCGCCAGTGCAGTCTCCGTCCCGCATCTAAACGTCGGAGGAGAGGGCGGTTGTAATCCCCTGAGCAGCATGATTGGGACCACCAGCAATGTCAGGCCGTCGGATTGCCAAAAAGTGCAGTGATGGCAGTCCGACTGTGGCCGAACCACCACGATCATAATGTGGCTGTCTGACCGCTGCTTTAGCAGCGGTCAGACCACCACCGCGAGTCTGGCGATCCCAGGACTGCCAGACTCATAATTAGGGCCTTAGTTCCCATCCGAAAAGCATTTTGCCAATGACTTTGGAACCGTTTGACAAATCCTCATGACATTTTCAAAACTAGTTTGCAGTCTTGAAAGTTTCGGGGTGATTTGTCAAGTGGTGGCTGAGAAAAAGAGGGGATCCCAAAACATGTTTTACCCATGCAGTTTCCCATAGGGATTTTGAACACAGCTACAGCCTGAACCACTGGAGGGAATTCCACCACATTTGGCAGAAAGATAGCTCTTGGTCCAGAAAGAGCCTTTTTTGTTATTTGGTGTAAATCTGTTCAGTAGTTTTTGAGATACTAAATGAAAAGGAAATATAGATACCTAGGGATGTGGATCCTCTGTGGAACCAACAGTCCCCGTGTTGATACCTGATTGGCTGCCAGCACTTCAACCAGGAAGTGTTGGCAGACATTTTTGGGAGTCAGACTCAGCCAAGTCTCAAAAAAACTTAAAAACAAAGAAAAAGTGGATCCCTCCCCTCCTGAGCCTCGTTAGAGCCCTGGGGATCACCACCATCCTGAGGTGTGCTTCAGAAATTGGTGGGGGGCTACACAGACCGCCCTCCTTAGGCTCATTAGAGACTTAGGGCCACCACTACCTCCCCAGGGATGGATTGAAAAACTGTGCGGACCCCCCCCCGTAGCTTGTAAGATCCCCGGAGACCACTATCTCCCCGGGGCAAAGCTGTGCTATTAATGGCCTTGGGAACTATCACCCCCCAGGGCAGCTCCCTACCTCCTGAGGTGCCCACCCTCAGATAAAGCAGTCTGCTTTCACTTGTCGGGAGCTTTGACAGCTCCCACCAAGTGAGAGAGCTGGGAGTTGGTTTTGTATCTGTTTTCCTGCCCACTGTCAAGCGGGCAGGAAAACAGATGAAAGGATTGCTCTTGCACTCAGGGAGTGGCACTTTTTGCTGCTCCCTAGGTGCAGGAGCAATACCAGCTTCTGCTGGAGGTGGTGAGCCAGCAGGGACCGGGGGGGGCATTAAGGCTCCCCCGTAGTGCCCAGTGTATGAAGACACTTGAAGAACAATCGCATTAGCCAGAAGAACTCTTGTTTTGTAGAGATTGAACTCTTTGTAGTCTCGTTGTTTTCTCCACATGAGGATTCTTGTTATCAATATGAAGATGCTCGAGGAATAATCACATGCCAAAAATACAGACACACAAGGTCACTGGAGACATTACTTCGAGGTTCTGTATGCAGCTTTAGTATAGAATATGCACTATACATTTCACCCAACTATGTAGCACTTCCCAATTAGCCAGTAGAAAGTACTTCAGTTGAATAGCCATTTTGCACAAACCTGTGGCCTCTTCCAAGCAGGTCAAGATGCATTCTGGCAGTGACGCTCATTTCACAGATATTAAACCTCAACAGGAATATAAACAAAGCAGGTGCCCAGTTGAAGCTCCGCTTCCGTAAAGTACAAATCATCCTAACTTGTTGCTCTTGGCCAAGGCAAAGCACGTGTGCTTTGTCTGCAGTTCTACGTTGCAAGCTTATCTGAAATCCTTGATGGAGGTGAATGCGTTGTTTCTCTTTCGGAGTGCAATTTCTTCTGTGGTGACTGTGATGATTGTTGTTTTTTTCTTCTTTTCATCGCCTGTGGAGAATAGAGCACATCAGTCTCCCTTTTAACTACTATGATTATGATTATTGGTTGCAGACAATACCGGTTATGATGCTTAAGAAATAAAAACACTGCTGCGGTGATTCAGTGAAGTATACACCTTATTTTCTTATTAAAAAGAGTAATTTAGGATTAACAAGGGCTCACACCCTATGTACACCACTGTCGTGAGCGCTGGAAGGCTTGTGGGAACTTCTGGTGACACAGCAAAAAAAAAAAAATATATATATATATATTTATATATATATATATATCAAATTAAACACTCCACACAGAACATAAAGGAGTACTCATGGGTGTCAGATGTCCGAATTGTACTGCTAGGCAGACACGTTTTGGTAGGACGTCTTTTTCAATGTCAATTTCATGTAGATTAGAACATTAACGATTTAAAACCCTCCAACCTGACTCCCATTGGATGATAGTTTGTCAACATCAAAAACTGACTAGTTATCGTCCGTAAATTACCATACCAGCATGCCACCATATGTACAAGTTATTTCCATCTACAAATAGTCCTAAACATGGTCCTAAACATGGTGCTGAGATATATCTGTCAGTCAGTTTTTCCACATTAGTATGCCATACCATGCACCGTTTTCATTTGGCGACATGCTGTATTGAATCACCCAACTCCGGTCCCAACTGACTGACAGTTTGTGTATATATATTTATATATATATATATATATATATAGAGAGAGAGAGAGACAACACAGGTTGATTATTTCCTAAATTGTTCTCTTTTAAGTCCTTGCTTTCCTTATTTTTTAAGGTGGGATGTCGTGGTATCAATGGCAGCCAAATGTAGAGCTGGAATTATTACTGCTCCTTTTTGGCAGTAGCAACTTACGCTCATAAATTGTGCTCTCCCTTCTGCTTCAGGAGACATGTAACACTAGACATCTGAGTAACTACATTCATAAAGGAATAGTCAAAAGTAGTAAAGTTACACAAAAGTCTAAGAGTAAACATAGTTCGTGAATTTACTCACAAGCCAAATTACCTTTATGAATAACCCTGTTACTCTTTTGAAAGTGTGTGTTTATATTAGTATATTCCTCATTCAGGTCCTCCTTACATTTTCTTAAACTTCTCCCATTCAGCAGTACATAGTCCCCATTTTCCTACCTCTCCCTCATTACCACATTTGCAACTCAATTGTGTACATACATGTGCAGAGATCTTCCCCACATTGGTGAAGATCTCCGCATAGAAAAGATTGGCAAGGCGGAGGTCTTGCTAGTGAACCGCATGCTTTTTGTATGTAAGTAGTATTGGAGAAGTATTACTTCATGTACTACAAAGTGCAGATTGTGAATAGGCCCTTATGTGTTTGGCCAGATGGAGCTGAAAGAATTAGGAGAAAAATAGGAAGGAGAGTCGTACAACATGATGAGATGTCCAGTTGGTCTAGGAACTACAACTTGGGATTCCATACAGGAGTTATAATTACGACTAATGACCTTACTTAGAGTTTGGTAGATGGAATACCCATCCTTCCTATTACCAGTACCATAGGTTATAATGCACCTGTAATTAGTGATAGAATATCCTCCCCGTTTGTGATGGAGTACGCCATCCACCAAACTGTAAATAAGATCTAAAGTCTGACCAACATCAGATTTGGGAAATACACTTGGAAATCATGAAAAAATTAGGGAAGCCAAAATTGAGATATGGGTCCCAATCATGTTAAAAAAATACTATAATTATTGCTGCAGTGTCCACTCTGACCCTTAAAAAAGTGTTTGATGTGTACTTCGACAGGAGGCAAATAAATGTAAACAGAAAACTCCCTAGAAATTAAGAACAAGGAAGAATTGACTTGTGTAGTTGCAGTCACTGTAATTGTAGAGATAACATGTCTGCCAATCCGCTGTATTGTTGTGTTTCCCTAGCAAGTATTCTGCCCTACCGGAAATGTTGCATTGTAGGCAAAACTCCAAAAAACTCTTGTATCGCTGAAGTAATTTATGTACTGAGGCAAGATTGTACTTGTGTAGCGGAAGTGAACAAATAACCTTTACTTCTGGATCACAAAAGAACTGGCAATACGTTTTAAACAACTTATGTGTATTTTGACCCCACAAGTGACCGTGAATAATCATTCGAGAACTGCTGTGGTTCTGTGATGCTATGATCAGGAAAGGAATGAAAATTCGCTTTGCCACTGCTGCCTCTCAGGTTCCTGAATCCAAAGTGATTATATATGAGTATAAAAGACCATATCTTAAATATTGTATTTTGAGTCTTTGAAGAGCCCTACCATGTAGAGGTCCCAGAAAATCTACCTGAAGTGGCTGGCATGGCAACTGCTCAGGCTATGAGCCTGAGTTATTAATTGTAACGCAGTGGAAGAAGATGTATCAATTTCGGTTTAAAAAAAGCAGTTTGTGATTCTTGCATTCGGAAACTGTAGACATGATTCCACCAGAAACGCCAGGAATCACATTCTCTTGGAAGTATGTAAACTTGGATTTAAAATAAATAACAGACTTTGTGGAAAAGACATAATAGTTTAATTCTGATGCCATTTGATCCTGTTTTGTAAACAGCATTTCAGATAAACAGAACAATAGATGAACTCCCTGAGTACTCAAATACATTACAAAGGGTATTAGGGATTTTGTGAAACACCCAGGAGCAGATAAAAGCCTGAAAGACGAGAGGTGAACATGTATATTTGATCCCCCAGATAAACTTTAAGTATTTTTAGTGTTATTTCAAACTGAGAGTTGAAAAGTGCACAGAATTTAGACTCAAGCTGATTATCCAATTCCCTGGTTGTAATGATTCCACAAATGAGGAATCACCTTCATTTTGAAATGGTGGCAAAGGACGGAACAACTGAAAAAGTTTAGTTTTATTATAGGACACAATTTGTGTTTTTTTCATTTGTACAAGAGAAATATTTCTCAAAAACCCTTTTGCGTGTAATTCATTCTACTGCTTCTAATATAAGGAGAATCCTCACTTGCTGAGCCACTAGAAATCAGTCTTCTCATTAGAAATAAACTGTTTGAGGAAGATGCAACAGAAAGGGAATGTTGTAGAATTCTGCATGATAACCCTCTACAGTCTGAATTATTTATGGGTTTGAAGATTTACTCCGCACATTTTCAAGAAAAAGAGCAATTCTTGCCCCACTTGAATTCTGGAAAATAGGCATATACTCTCCGTACCATCAGAAGGACCTGCTGTGGTTTATCCCAAACTGGCTTCTGAAAGGAATCTATTGCTGTAGAAAGGAGTTGGCGTTTTTGCAAGAATCGGGGGAGTGGCACATTTCTACTGGCCTTGCTGAACTCTCTGACATCAAAACTTTTCTTGAGGTTGGTAGTATTTAATGATTGAGGTGAACATAGTCATGTACTTCCACATATCTTTCATAAGTGGTTCCCCAACAGTAGTTCCTGAGTCTGCTGACCAGATTCAGAAGATGTTTATTTCTAATGTTTGGTGCCAATATTGATTAGAAGGTCTTTCTCCTTTCTTGTGAAAATGCAGCATGTGTGCTTCCAGTTAAGAAACTGTCCTTAGCTTCAAGTTCTATAATTTAATAGGATATGTAGCAGTCTGTGGCTATTAGTGGCAGCTTAAACACTTTAGTAATTGATCCATTACATCCAACAGAGCTTGTCATGGCAAAATTAACACAAACTTTTTCCAAAAAAATCATCCACCTCAGCTCCTATTTGAAACGTTTCATGGTGCTCCATCAAGGGGGTGGGGCGAGGGCAAGTAACAGGTTGGTCCCATGAAACACTTTCCCCATCCATTTTTTCATAGTAAAATTGATCAGTGATGCTGCAAAACAACTGACTGGAATTCCAACAAATTAGTCAGAAAGCTAGATCTTGCTACAGCGTGCTTTTTGGGATTGGCATAGAGAACTTAAGGTTACAAACTGTATATTTCATGCTGGGGAGGGTCCACAGATTCGAAAGATCTAAAGATCAGCCATTTTAGTGCTCGGGCTTCTAGGACTGGTGGGGGAGGTCCTCAAGTGAAAAGCCACATTTTTAGTTTTCAAATTTAGGGGAGGGGCACATGGCTCACATCCCCGAAACTTAAGAAAGCCCCAGGGACCCCAACCCTGGGACCAATTTTAAGTTAAGGGGAGGACAGTGTGTGCCCCCGCGTTCCTGAGCCTCTTTGAGGCCCCAAAGACATCACCCAAGTTGATACAACTTTTTAGGGGAGGGGAAGGCAGCCTCCTTCCCCAAGTCTCATAGAGATCCCAGGGACACCATCCCCCAAGCCAAAGTTTACAATTTGGAGCGAGGCACCTGGCCCCCTCCCCATGCCATTCACCAGTCTCAGGGACCCCATCCCACAGGGCCTGATGAATGGTGCAGTGTCATAGGACTGATGCATGGTGCAGTGTGTAGGAAAGTACCATCTTGCCTGGCATGTTACCCCCATTTTTCACTGTATATATGTTGTTTTAGTTGTATGTGTCACTGGGACCCTGTCAGCCAGGGCCCCAGTGCTCATAAGTGTGCCTGAATGTGTTACCTGTGTAGTGACTAACTGTCTCACTGAGGCTCTGCTAATCAGAACCTCAGTGGTTATGCTCTCTCATTTCTTTCAAATTGTCACTAACAGACTAGTGACCAATTTTACCAATTTACATTGGCTTACTGGAACACCCTTATAATTCCCTGGTATATGGTACTGAGGTACCCAGGGTATTGGGGTTCCAGGAGATCCCTATGGGCTGCAGCATTTCTTTTGCCACCCATAGGGAGCTCTGACAATTCTTACACAGGCCTGCCACTGCAGCCTGAGTGAAATAACGTCCACGTTATTTCATAGCCATTTTACACTGCACTTAAGTAACTTATAAGTCACCTATATGTTTAAGCTTTACCTGGTAAAGGTTAGGTGCAAAGGTACTTAGTGTGAGGGCACCCTGGCACTAGCCAAGGTGCCCCCACATTGTTCAGGGCCAATTCCCCGGACTTTGTGAGTGCGGGGACACCATTACACGCGTGCACTACATATAGGTCACTACCTATATGTAGCTTCACAATGGTAACTCCGAATATGGCCATGTAACATGTCTATGATCATGGAATTGCCCCCTCTATGCCATCCTGGCATAGTTGGCACAATCCCATGATCCCAGTGGTCTGTAGCACAGACCCTGGTACTGCCAAACGGCCTTTCCTGGGGTTTTACTGCAGCTGCTGCTGCTGCCAACCCCTCAGACAGGTTTCTGCCCTCCTGGGGTCCAGCCAGGCTTGGCCCAGGATGGCAGAACAAAGGACTTTCTCTGAGAGAGGGTGTTACACCCTCTCCCTTTGGAAAATGGTGAGGAAGGCAGGGGAGGAGTAGCCTCCCCCAGCCTCTGGAAATGCTTTCATGGGCACACATGGTGCCCATTTCTGCATAAGCCAGTCTACACCGGTTCAGGGACCCCTTAGCCCTGCTCTGGCGCGAAACTGGACAAAGGAAAGGGGAGTGACCACTCCCCTGACCTGCACCTCCCCTGGGAGGTGTCCAGAGCTCCTCCAGTGTGCTCCAGACCTCTGCCATCTTGGAAACAGAGGTGCTGCTGGCACACTGGACTGCTCTGAGTGGCCAGTGCCATCAGGTGACGTCAGAGACTCCTTCTGATAGGCTCCTTCAGGTGTTGCTAGCCTATCCTCTCTCCTAGGTAGCCAAACCCTCTTTTCTGGCTATTTAGGGTCTCTGTCTCTTGGGATTCCTTAGATAACGAATGCAAGAGCTCATCCGAGTTCCTCTGCATCTCTCTCTTCACCTTCTGCCAAGGAATCGACTGCTGACCGCGCTGGAAGCCTGCAAAACTGCAACATAGTAGCGAAGACGACTACTGCAACTCTGTAACGCTGATCCTGCCGCCTTCTCGACTATTTTCCTGGTGGTGCATGCTGTGGGGGTAGTCTGCCTCCTCTCTGCACTAGAAGCTCCGAAGAAATCTCCCGTGGGTCGACGGAATCATCCCCCTGCAACCGCAGGAACCAAAGAACTGCATCACCGGTCCCCTGGGTCTCCTCTCAGCACAACAAGCGAGGTCCCTTGAATCCAGCAACTCTGTCCAAGTGACTCCCACAGTCCAGTGACTCTTCAGTCCAAGTTTGGTGGAGGTAAGTCCTTGCCTCCCCACGCCAGACTGCATTGCTGGGAACCGCGACTTTTGCAGCTACTCCGGCTTCCGTGCACTTCCGGCGGAAATCCTTTGTGCACAGTCCAGCCTGGGTCCACGGCACTCTAACCTGCATTGCACGACCTCCTAAGTTGTTCTCCGGCGACGTGGGACTCCTTTGTGCGACTTCGGGTGAGCACTGTTTCACGCATCCTTGTAGTGCCTGTTTCTGGCACTTCTGCGGGTGCTGCCTGCTGCTGAGAGAGCTCCTTGTCTTGCTCGACGCCCCCTCTGTCCCCTGACGCAATTGGCGACATCCTGGTCCCTCCTGGGCCACAGCAGCATCCAAAAACACTAACCGCACGATTTGCAGCTAGCAAGGCTTGTTGGCGGTCTTTTGGCGGGAAAACACTTCTGCACGACTCTCCACGGCGTGACGGATCCGTCCTCCAAAGGGGAAGTCTCTAGCCCTTGCCGTTCCTGCAGAAACCTAAGCTTCTACTGTCCAGTAGCAGCTTCTTTGCACCCACAACTGGCATTTCCTGGGCATCTGCCCATCTCCGACTTGCTTGTGACTTTTGGACTTGGTCCCCTTGTTCCACAGGTACCCTCGACTGGAAATCCATCGTTGTTGCATTGCTGGTTTGTGTCTTTCCTGCAGAATTCCCCTATCACGACTTCTATGTCCTTTGGGGAACTTTAGTGCACTTTGCACTCACATTTCAGGGTCTTGGGGTGGGCTATTTTTCTAACCCTCACTATTTTCTAATAGTCCCAGCGACCCTCTACAAGGTCACATAGGTTTGGGGTCCATTCGTGGTTCGCATTCCACTTTTGGAGTATATGGTTTGTGTTGCCCCTATCCCTATGTGTCCCCATTGCATCCTATTGTAACTATACATTGTTTGCACTGTTTTCTAATACTATTACTGCATATTTTGGTATTGTGTACATATATCTTGTGTATATTTGCTATCCTCATACTGAGGGTACACTCTAAGATACTTTGGCATATTGTCATAAAAATAAAGTACCTTTATTTTTAGTATATCTGTGTATTGTGTTTTCTTATGATATTGTGCATATGACACTAGTGGTACTGTAGGAGCTTCACTCGTCTCCTAGTTCAGCCTAAGCTGCTCTGCTAAGCTACCATTATCTATCAGCCTATGCTGCTAGACACCCTATACACTAATAAGGGATAACTGGGCCTGGTGCAAGGTGTAAGTACCCCTTGGTGCTCACTACAAGCCAGTCCAGCCTCCTACATTGGTTGTGCAGCGGTGGGATAAGTGCTTTGAGACTACTTACCACTCTTGTCATTGTACTCTTCATAAGAGAAAAATATACAAAACAAGTTCAGTGTATGTACACCTAACCAAAAAGTTTTGCATTTCCTCTTTTCACTCTTTTCTAAGTGCTGAAAAGTACTTCTAAACTTTCTAAAAAGTTCTAAAAAGTTTAAAAAGTTTTTTTCTGTCTTTCTAAAAGTTCTGAAAAACTTTTTCTCACTTTTTCTGTCACTTAAACTCTTTCTAAAATGTCTGGCACAGGCCAAAATGTTGATCTGTCCAAACTTGCATATGACCACCTTAGCTGGAAAGGAGCAAGGAGTCTCTGTGTAGAAAGAGGTTTGAGTGTAGGGAAGAATCCTTCCTTGGAATTATTGCTTAACATGCTTAGAGAACAAGATAAGGCCAAAAGGGCCCCATCTGTTGAAAAAGTAGCAAATGGTTCCCAATCTGATCCAGGGACACCCCTAGGAAAAGATTCAGGAAAGAAACTTCAGAGCCTGCCCATTACTAGACAGTCTAGCATAGTTGGTACTGATGTAGAGTCACACCATACAGATAGTGTTGTCTCACATCATAGCAAGAGCATTCATTCTCACCACAGTAGAAGTGATGTTTCTGTTAACCAAGCTGTTAGGGTGCCTTCTGTAAGGGATAGGTCTCCTTCTGTCCATTCTCACCATACTTCTGTTTCAAGGCATGTCCCTCCCACCCACCCTGATGACAGATTGTTAGAAAGGGAGCTCAATAGATTGAGAGTGGAACAAACCAGACTGAAGCTCAAGAAGCAACAGCTGGATTTGGATAGACAGACCTTAGAAGTAGAGAAGGAGAGACAGAAGTTGGGTTTAGAAACCCATGGTGGCAGCAGCAGTATTCCCCATAGTCATCCTGCAAAAGAGCATGATTCCAGGAATCTGCACAAGATAGTTCCCCCTTATAAGGAGGGGGATGACATTAACACGTGGTTTGCTGCACTTGAGAGGGCCTGTGCTGTACAGGATGTCCCTCAAAGGCAGTGGGCTGCTATCCTATGGCTATCATTTAGTGGAAAAGATAGGGATAGGCTCCTTACTGTGAAAGAAAGTGAAGCCAATGATTACAAAGTTCTTAAGAATGCACTCCTGGATGGTTATGGCTTAACCACTGAACAATACAGGATAAAGTTCAGAGAGACCAAAAAGGAGTCTTCACAAGACTGGGTTGATTTCATTGACCATTCAGTGAAGGCCTTGGAGGGGTGGTTACATGGCAGTAAAGTTACTGATTAGGACAGCCTGTATAACTTGATCCTGAGAGAGCATATTCTTAATAATTGTGTGTCTGATTTGTTGCACCAGTACTTGGTGGACTCTGATCTGACCTCTCCCCAAGAATTGGGAAAGAAGGCAGACAAATGGGTCAGAACAAGGGTGAACAGAAAAGTTCATACAGGGGGTGACAAAGATGGCAACAAGAAGAAGGATGGTAAGTCTTCTGACAAGGGTGGGGACAAATCTAAAAATGAGTCTTCATCAGGCCCACAAAAACACTCTGGTGGGGGTGGTGGGCCCAAATCCTCTTCTAATCAAAACAAAGAAAAGAAACCATGGTGCTATTTATGTAAAATAAAAGGCCATTGGACAACAGATCCCAGTTGTCCAAAGAAAAGCACCAAGCCTCCTACCACTACAACCCCTACTGCTACACCTAGTGTCCCTACTAATAGCAGTGGTGGTGGGAGCAAACCTACTAATAGCCAATCCAAGGGAGTAGCTGGGCTCACTTTTGGTAACTTAGTTGGGGTTGGTCTTGTTAGGATACCACAGAGGCTGTGTTAGTCTCTGAGGGGGCTATTGATTTAGCCACCTTAGTTGCTTGTCCCCTTAATATGGATAAGTACAAGCAGCTACCCCTAATAAATGGTGTTGAGGTTCAGGCCTACAGGGACACTGGTGCCAGTGTGACTATGGTCATAGAGAAACTGGTACACCCTGAACAACACCTACTTGGTCACCAGTACCAAGTAACCGATGCTCACAACAACACACTTAGCCACCCCATGGCTGTTGTAAATCTCAACTGGGGGGGGGGTTACTGGTCCAAAGAAAGTTGTGGTAGCCACAGTTTTACCTGTAGACTGTCTACTAGGAAATGACTTGGAGACATCAGCTTGGTCAGATGTGGAGTTGGAGGCCCATGCAGCAATGCTGGGCATCCCAGGGCATATTTTTGCTTTAACCAGGGCTCAGGCCAAAAAGCAAAAAGGACAGGGAAACTTGGATCCTGGAACAATGGACCAAGTGCTCCCTAAAGCTAGGGCTAGTAGAAGTAAAGCACTTCCTACTATCCCTCCCTCTACAGTGGATTCTAATTCTGAGGAAGAAGAATTTCCACCCTGTGCAGAACCTACACCAGAGGAGCTGGAAGCAGACACTGCTGAGCTTTTGGGTGAAGGGGGGCCTGCCAGGGAGGAGCTGAGTGTGGCACAGCAAACCTGTCCCACACTAGAGGGTCTAAGACAGCAAGCTGTCAAACAAGCTAATGGGGATGTCAGTGACTCTCACAGAGTTTACTGGGAGGACAACCTCTTGTACACTGAAGCAAGGGATCCTAAGCCTGGAACTGCCAGGAGGTTAGTGATTCCTCAGGAGTACAGAAAGTTCCTCCTAACTCTAGCCCACGACATTCCCCTAGCTGGACATCTGGGACAAATGAAAACTTGGGACAGGCTTGTTCCCTTGTTTCATTGGCCTAGAATGTCTGAGGACACAAAAGATTTTTGTAAGTCCTGTGAAACCTGTCAAGCCAGTGGCAAGACAGGTGGCACCCCAAAGGCACCCCTTATTCCACTGCCTGTGGTTGGGGTTCCCTTTGAAAGGGTAGGGGTTGACATAGTTGGCCCCCTTGACCCTCCTACTGCTTCAGGCAATAGGTTTATCTTGGTGGTAGTGGACCATGCCACAAGATATCCTGAAGCAATTCCTTTAAGGACCACTACAGCACCTGCAGTGGCAAAGGCCCTACTGGGAACATTTTCCAGGGTGGGCTTCCCAAAGGAAGTAGTATCAGACAGGGGAAGCAATTTCATGTCTGCTTACTTAAAGGCCATGTGGAAGGAGTGCGGTGTGACTTACAAGTTCACTACACCCTATCATCCACAAACAAATGGACTGGTGGAGAGATTTAACAAAACTCTCAAAGGCATGATTATGGGACTCCCTGAAAAACTCCGCAGGAGATGGGATATCCTTTTACCATGCCTCCTTTTTGCCTACAGGGAGGTACCCCAGAAAGGAGTGGGCTTCAGCCCCTTTGAACTCCTCTTTGGACACCCTGTTAGGGGTCCACTAACACTTGTCAAGGAGGGTTGGGAACAACCTTTAAAAGCTCCAAAGCAAGATATTGTGGATTATGTACTTGGCCTCAGATCAAGGATGGCTGAGTATATGAAAAAGGCCAGTAAAAACCTTCAGGCCAGCCAAGAGCTCCAGAAGCAATGGCATGATCAGAAGGCTGTTTTGGTTCAGTACCAACCAGGGCAGAAAGTGTGGGTCTTGGAGCCTGTGGGCCCAAGAGCACTCCAAGATAAATGGAGTGGACCCCACACAATTGTTGAGAAAAAGGGTGAAGTCACCTACTTAGTTGACTTAGGCACTGCCAGGAGTCCCCTTAGGGTGCTCCATGTCAATCGCCTTAAACCCTACTATGACAGGGCTGATCTCACCCTGCTCATGGCAACTGATGAGGGACAGGAAGAAGACAGTGATCCTCTACCTGATCTCTTCTCTTCCACCGAACAAGATGCTCTTTTGGAAGGGGTAGTTTTGGCTGATTGTCTTACTGCTGAGCAGAAAGACCATTGCATAAATCTCCTGGGTCAGTTTTCTGAACTCTTCTCTAATGTGCCAGGTACCACTTCAAAAGTAAGATCTATAGGCAGCCTGACCATGTCAGGGACTGCATAAAGCAAGAGGTGCAGAAAATGTTGGAACTGGGAGTGGTTGAGCACTCTGAAAGTCCATGGGCCTCTCCTGTGGTACTTGTACCAAAACCTCATTCCAAGGATGGAAAGAAAGAAATGCGGTTTTGTGTTGACTACAGAGGTCTCAACCAGGTAACCAAAACTGATGCTCACCCTATACCCAGGGCAGATGAGCTCATAGATACACTGGCATCTGCCAAGTATCTAAGCACTTTTGATTTGACTGCAGGGTATTGGCAGATCAAATTATCAGAAGATGCTAAACCTAAAACTGCATTTTCAACCATTGGAGGCCATTACCAATTCACAGTAATGCCTTTTGGATTGAAAAATGCACCTGCCACTTTTCAGAGGTTGGTGAACACAGTCCTGCAAGGCCTGGAAGCTTTTAGTGCAGCATATCTGGACGATATAGCTGTCTTTAGCTCCAGTTGGGATGATCACCTGGTCCACCTATGGAAAGTTTTGGAGGCCCTGCAAAAGGCAGGCCTCACTATCAAGGCTTCAAAGTGCCAGATAGGGCAGGGGAAGGTGGTTTATCTGGGACACCTTGTTGGTGGGGAACAGATTGCACCACTTCAGGGGAAAATACAAACTATTATATATTGGATTCCCCCTACTACTCAGACTCAGGTGAGAGCCTTCCTAGGCCTCACTGGGTATTACAGGAGGTTCATTAAGAACTATGGCTCCATTGCAGCCCCTCTTAATGACCTCACATCCAAAAAGATACCTAAAAAGGTATTATGGACAGCAAACTGTCAGAAAGCTTTTGAGGAGCTGAAGCAGGCCATGTGCTCTGCACCTGTCCTGAAAACCCCTTGTTACTCTAAAAAATTCTATGTCCAAACTGATGCATCTGAATTAGGAGTAGGGGCAGTCCTATCACAACTTAATTCTGAGGGCCAGGATCAACCTGTTGCTTTTATTAGTAGGAGGTTGACCCCTAGAGAAAAGCGTTGGTCTGCCATAGAGAGGGAGGCCTTTGCTGTGGTCTGGGCTCTGAAGAAGTTGAGGCCATACCTGTTTGGCACTCACTTCATTGTTCAGACAGACCACAAACCTCTACTTTGGCTAAAACAAATGAAAGGTGAAAATCCTAAATTGTTGAGGTGGTCCATATCCCTACAGGGAATGGACTATACAGTGGAACATAGACCTGGGAGTAGCCACTTCAATGCAGATGGACTCTCCAGATATTTCCACTTAGACAATGAAGACTCATCAGGTCATGGCTAGTCTTATTGTCCTTCGTTTGGGGGGGGGGTTGTGTAGGAAAGTACCATCTTGCCTGGCATGTTACCCCCATTTTTCACTGTATATATGTTGTTTTAGTTGTATGTGTCACTGGGACCCTGTCAGCCAGGGCCCTAGTGCTCATAAGTGTGCCTGAATGTGTTACCTGTGTAGTGACTAACTGTCTCACTGAGGCTCTGCTAATCAGAACCTCAGTGGTTATGCTCTCTCATTTCTTTCAAATTGTCACTAACAGGCTAGTGACCAATTTTACCAATTTACATTGGCTTACTGGAACACCCTTATAATTCCCTAGTATATGGTACTGAGGTACCCAGGGTATTGGGGTTCCAGGAGATCCCTATGGGCTGCAGCATTTCTTTTGCCACCCATAGGGAGCTCTGACAATTCTTACACAGGCCTGCCACTGCAGCCTGAGTGAAATAACGTCCACGTTATTTCACAGCCATTTTACACTGCACTTAAGTAACTTATAAGTCACCTATATGTCTAACCTTTACATGGTAAAGGTTAGGTGCAAAGTTACTTAGTGTGAGGGCACCCTGGCACTAGCCAAGGTGCCCCCACATTGTTCAGGGCCAATTCCCCGGACTTTGTGAGTGCGGGGACACCATTACACGCGTGCACTACATATAGGTCACTACCTATATATAGCTTCACAATGGTAACTCCGAATATGGCCATGTAACATGTCTATGATCATGGAATTGCCCCCTCTATGCCATCCTGGCATAGTTGGCACAATCCCATGATCCCAGTGGTCTGTAGCACAGACCCTGGTACTGCCAAACTGCCTTTCCTGGGGTTTCACTGCAGCTGCTGCTGCTGCCAACCCCTCAGACAGGTTTCTGCCCTCCTGGGGTCCAGCCAGGCTTGGCCCAGGATGGCAGAACAAAGGACTTTCTCTGAGAGAGGGTGTTACACCCTCTCCCTTTGGAAAATGGTGTGAAGGCAGGGGAGGAGTAGCCTCCCCCAGCCTCTGGAACTGCTTTCATGGGCACACATGGTGCCCATTTCTGCATAAGCCAGTCTACACCGGTTCAGGGACCCCTTAGCCCTGCTCTGGCGTGAAACTGGACAAAGGAAAGGGGAGTGACCACTCCCCTGACCTGCACCTCCCCTGGGAGGTGTCCAGAGCTCCTCCAGTGTGCTCCAGACCTCTGCCATCTTGGAAACAGAGGTGCTGCTGGCACACTGGACTGCTCTGAGTGGCCAGTGCCATCAGGTGACGTCAGAGACTCCTTCTGATAGGCTCCTTCAGGTGTTGCTAGCCTATCCTCTCTCCTAGGTAGCCAAACCCTTTTTTCTGGCTATTTAGGGTCTCTGTCTCTTGGGATTCCTTAGATAACGAATGCAAGAGCTCATCCGAGTTCCTCTGCATCTCTCTCTTCACCTTCTGCCAAGGAATCGACTGCTGACCGCGCTGGAAGCCTGCAAAACTGCAACATAGTAGCGAAGACGACTACTGCAACTCTGTAACGCTGATCCTGCCGCCTTCTCGACTGTTTTCCTGGTGGTACATGCTGTGGGGGTAGTCTGCCTCCTCTCTGCACTAGAAGCTCAGAAGAAATCTCCTGTGGGTCGACGGAATCGTCCCCCTGCAACCGCAGGCACCAAAGAACTGCATCACCGGTCCCCTGGGTCTCCTCTCAGCACGACGAGCGAGGTCCCTTGAATCCAGCAACTCTGTCCAAGTGACTCCCACAGTCCAGTGACTCTTCAGTCCAAGTTTGGTGGAGGTAAGTCCTTGCCTCCCCACGCCAGACTGCATTGCTGGGAACCGCGACTTTTGCAGCTACTCCGGCTTCCGTGCACTTCCGGCGGAAATCCTTTGTGCACAGTCCAGCCTGGGTCCACGGCACTCTATCCTGCATTGCACGACCTCCTAAGTTGTTCTCCGGCGACTCCTTTGTGCGACTTCGGGTGAGCACCGTTTCACGCATCCTCGTAGTGCCTGTTTCTGGCACTTCTGCGGGTGCTGCCTGCTGCTGAGAGGGCTCCTTGTCTTGCTCGACGCCCCCTCTGTCCCCTGACGCAATTGGCGACATCCTGGTCCCTCCTGGGCCACAGCAGCATCCAAAAACACTAACAGCACGATTTGCAGCTAGCAAGGCTTGTTGGCTGTCTTTCGGTGGGAAAACACTTCTGCACGACTCTCCACGGCGTGAGGGATCCGTCCTCCAAAGGGGAAGTCTCTAGCCCTTGCCGTTCCTGCAGAAACCTAAGCTTCTTCTGTCCAGTAGCAGCTTCTTTGCACCCACAACTGGCATTTCCTGGGCATCTGCCCATCTCCGACTTGCTTGTGACTTTTGGACTTGGTCCCCTTGTTCCACAGGTACCCTCGACTGGAAATCCATCGTTGTTGCATTGCTGGTTTGTGTCTTTCCTGCAGAATTCCCCTATCACGACTTCTATGTCCTTTGGGGAACTTTAGTGCACTTTGCACTCACTTTTCAGGGTCTTGGGGTGGGCTATTTTTTTAACCCTCACTATTTTCTAATAGTTCCAGCGACCCTCTACAAGGTCACATAGGTTTGGGGTCCATTCGTGGTTCGCATTCCACTTTTGGAGTATATGGTTTGTGTTGCCCCTATCCCTATGTGTCCCCATTGCATCCTATTGTAACTATACATTGTTTGCACTGTTTTCTAATACTATTACTGCATATTTTGGTATTGTGTACATATATCTTGTGTATATTTGCTATCCTCATACTGAGGGTACACTCTAAGATACTTTGGCATATTGTCATAAAAATAAAGTACCTTTATTTTTAGTATATCTGTGTATTGTGTTTTCTTATGATATTGTGCTTATGACACTAGTGGTACTGTAGGAGCTTCACTCATCTCCTAGTTCAGCCTAAGCTGCTCTGCTAAGCTACCATTATCTATCAGCCTATACTGCTAGACACCCTATACACTAATAAGGGATAACTGGGCCTGGTGCAAGGTGTAAGTACCCCTTGGTGCTCACTACAAGCCAGTCCAGCCTCCTACACAGTGTCCCAGGGACCCCATTCCCGGGGGCACTGCTGTGTTCCCTGCCCAGGATATAAACTTGATTACCTGCCCAAACTCTCAGGGCGTTAGCACAGAAATAGGTTACTCCCACCTAGGTGAGAGCAAAGAAGTGAAGCCAGCTCCCGGGGCACCTAGGATGGATGCTGACTGGGGATCCAGCAGGCCCTTGGAGGCCTTTGGGCTCCCCCCGCAGCCCTCAATAATAAGATATGTTCTGGATGCCCCAGGCGGGCACCAGGACACCCACTTTATAAAAAATTGCTAGCTCCTTCCAGCACCTAGTAGGGGTGCTGGCTGAGAAGATGGCATGGGCCACTGAGGTATTGGGGTTCTCTCTCACCAGTCACCAAAATGTATTACTCACTGCTCTATGCAAGGAGAGCCCCATAATGCACTAGCACTTTTTAAGTCGAGGGCGCAAAGGCTCTGACGTGGTATAATCTATCTGTGGGCTTTTAACCACGCCCACCGCATGCCCATCAGTATTACTCGTTCATGGGCTTGCCTTTCCAAAATCCTTTGTTATCATTGGTAAATGCTTTACGTTTGTTGCTCTTTAGGGCAGTTTTGTTACCGTCGTGGCCTTCGACCCTACTACATAGATAAGAGCACGTTTCCCAATACGTTTGACTGTGAGCAAACTTCTTTTTCCTTTTGTGTCTCTCCTTCACACTAACGCTTATGGCGGTTCATGGCACTTTGATTTGGCTTGTTTATGTCAACTGATTTACTTTTCATTTTCAATTTATGTGGCAAGAAAAGTCCAGTTAGGAATTTACACCGCTAATAGCTCTAACTCGAGCAAACATGAGACCCATTGCATTGCAAATGCTTGTTTAAATTATACTTTTGCATCTTGGTGATGTCAATAGAAGGGGCAGGGACATCCCCAACAGCGTTTTACGTTGTGGGGGGTCTGCAGGGTGTGCAGCACCTTCCTAGCAAAATTAAGAAAAACAAACACCGTATATCTTCTGAACCCATGACCCAAAGATAGCTCTCCATATTTTATAAAGCACTCTGAGCTGAACCTGGATTCTGTTCAGCTCGTGTGCAGTGAGCCCTTGTGGTTGGTTCTATGGCTGCACTTTGTGGCCTGAAAAAAGTTAAAAGAAGACTCAAACATGTTTCATGTTTTTTAGTAAAGCTATATTAAAAATATTTTATGACAATCACTTTCATTAACCATTGCAATGTGTGAATTTCTAAAATATACATTTGTTTATAGTTAATGGTGACTTTTTGACAACAACAATAGGTCTGCTTTATATATGTTGATGGGCTGACCACTTGATAATGCCAACAGGCTAATTTCAATATTTTGGTGTTCTGACCCTTTGACAAAGTCAGTTGGTCTGCCTTACTTAAAATTACATTCTTCAAATTGTTACATCACATAGTCAATCGTGCACAGGCCCTGCACCCAACCCAACACCACGTACATCCGTAGGCTGAGCCATGCGACTAACCCGTCATCATGCATGGCCTAAGGCTATTCACGGAAAAAAAACAAAGGTCAAAGTGACGCTATGGTTAGGTGTGATAAAAAAAATCTGTTTTAATTTGTTTTTTACTTAGAAATTCACTGAAAATAGCAATGTTTAAAGTAAAGTTATAGTTAGGTTAATGTATCAGTGACAACATTAATGTTTTGAACTAAAAAAACACAAAGAAATTCACCAGTTATAGTAAGCAGAGCTAACTAATACCTTACGCCCATTGTTTATGACCTCCATATTACACCACTCATGGCGTGTTCTAAGACATAATTTATGACATCAGTGATGACATCTCAAATGACATCATTGATGACATCTGGCCTCGGGGGCCCCATCCCCTGTGGCCTTCATTTTAAATAGGTGGGTGCCCCAGTGCCCACCCATGCCACCCACCATTTACACATTGGGGGCCACGAATGGGAGCCTCCAGGGGCCCCACAGCCCCAGTCTGCTCCCTGCGTGGCGCAGAAGCCAGCATTGCTCCCGTACAGAGGCAGTGGCTATTTATGCTGCTCCCTCCAGACAGCAGCAATCTTTTGATCTGTTTCCCTCAGTTCGGGCAGGGAAACAGATCTCATGTCTGCACCCAGCCAAATGGAGCATTTTTAAAGCTCCTGGATGCTAGGAGTCGACTTTGTGTTTGTTCCAGGTTGGAAGGAGATTTAAAAATGCTCCCACTAGGTGGGAGCAAACACAAGTTTCAGGCAGGGAAGCAACTGTATACCGGGGATAGACTCCCCAGACCAGAGTATGTGAGCCGGTTCTCGGGAAGGAGGTCCTGGGACCATTTAAAGCTCAAGGAGAAGGTTAGTTATGGCTCTGGGGAATGGGGTCCTCAGGGCCTTTTTAAGGCTCTGTGATAAGGGCTGTGTGGCCCCGCTCCCCTTCATTAACACATTGGGCCCTGGGGCATGGAGTCCTTAGAGCTAAAAACAGCTCAGGGAGGGTGGTTGTGTGCTTCCTTCCCTTAATAATTTGATTGGTTCCTGAGGATGGCAAGTCCCGGGCTGAAATCAGTTTGGGGAGACCATGAGTCCCTCTCCCCTTATTGAATTGATTTAGCCTCAGGGGATGGGGTCCCCGGGCCGAAAACGTCTTGGGTTGGGAGGCCATTGCCCCACTCCCCATAAATAATATATCTTATCCTGAGGGATGGAGTTCAGTGTAGCCCAAAAAGGGCAAGGGGATGGCACCCCTACTCACACCCCATTCCCATAAATATGGTAATTAATGGTGGCCGCTGAAAGGATTTGCGGTCCACACGATTCCAAGTAAACAGCTTATTTTATTAAGATCTAACAATCAAGACAGCTCCTTGCTTCCGTCCTCCTTCCACGGATCTCCGGCACCAACTGCCAGCATTACACAAATCCCTTCCAACATTCTAACATTCTGAGGTTCTCCGCTCGTCGGTTCCACAGCACGAAGAACCAGAAGAGCACGGAAGAACCCATACCCAACAGCCGCCTCTTTGTTTTTAATTTGCCGTGATCTTGCTTTGGTGCGCAGGACTGAGTTAAAAACGGACAATTTTTTTTTTCATTTTGGTCTCGGAGGGGTCTCTCTGTGTCCCCCCATAGGGCATAGGGGGGCAGGGTATCCCTATTCTGTAGCTTTATATCTATTTTTTCTTTAAACTTCAGGACAGATGACTAAGGGCCATATGTATGAACACATTTTCACATAGACATAGAATGGGTAAAAAACTTTGATACATCTGGCCCTAAGTCTCCAAGTCCTATAATGTCTGCCAGCAACATTTTTTTCATGTTGCTGGCAGTCAACCAGAACACTCGCTTCTGTGGGAGTCTGACTCTCATGAAAGCAGGATGTCCCCTGGGGAAAAAGCTCCCTGGGCCAATCAGAATGCTCTATTTTTAAATTGCCTCTCCTGCAAGACTCTTGCGAGCCTTTCACCGGCCAGCTCTCCAGATATGCAAATATGTTTTTAACCTTTACACCAAATTGCAAAAAGCACAATCTGCATATCATAATCTAGCTTCCTGTCAAATTTGGTGCAATTCTGTTCACAGTTTTTGCGGTAGCCCTCTCTTAAGAAATCTATGGAAAATGCATGGGGATTTTGTGCTTTGGGACCCCCCCTTCTTTCTCATCCGCTGCTTGACATATCACCCTGAAACTTTCCATGCTCAAACTAGTTAAAAAAAGTAGACCTTTTTGCAACGTTTCGTGGAGATTCGTCAAAATCATTCAAAGATATTAGCAACACAAAAAAGACTGTTTTATGTAAATACTGACCTAACTATAAATGCCCAGCGACCACAACTGGGTTTTATATATATACATATATATATATATATACATATATATATATATATATATACTGTGACTTATACCTAATGTGAATTGGCAAGCCCACTGGCAAAAATTATTTAGTTCACCTGCCCCACTCACACACCATTGACTTGGCCCTACATTTGTTTTGAGAAGGCTTGTGGGATCAAAATGCCTGGGTGAAACACACTGGCTAAATCATTTTAACTTATTACATTTGCAGTCCTATCTATCATTACTTTACTACCTGTCGGTGAAGCATCACATTGACTTGTATGACAACGTATTCCCTTCAGAGTGTCTCTTGCTCCTGCAGCCTTACTTGATTATGCCAACCCTTAGTACAATTCTTGGCATGGCATCATGGTGCTGATTCAGGTATGCTGCTGGACCAAGCAAAATGGTACTAAATCTTGCGACATTTTTATTGCTATGGTCATCCGTGACATGGTGGTGACCAACACTGATGTAATGCTGACCCTAGCATGATTGTGGTAATTCTTGTTGAAATGTAGATGTGCATCCAGAGCATGATGCTACGTATCAGTAGCACAACCCTGCCTATTTTGGCTTGATTCTTGGCATATTGTGGGCATTTGTGGCCTCATAGTGCACAACCCATTTATACTGCTATGGTGGTAATTCTTAGCACATTGTGGCATGCATTGCATAATGTTGCCAATCTCTGTTACGGTGATGGCCCTGGTAAAACGCTGCTAGGTCTCTGCATGTTGTGGACATACATGACACAATGGTGCCCTTCAGGGATATTATACTAACTCTGGTATAATAATGGTAATGTTTCGTGTATTGTTGGCACCACAGCATGTTGATAGCTAATATTGGTATTTTGATGTCTATGGCATAGTGATGGAATTGGTAATCTTTGGCATTCTTTGTTCATCCATGGCAAAAGATGTTGGATTTACGTAGCGTAAATGTGTGTATTTTTAACTGAAAGCTGATGTTTGCAAAACAAATGATTGCATTTTCGAAGAGAATATTTGTTTGATAGTCACTGCTGTCATCTGAGACCGCAGTCTCTGTGAAAAGGGCGGCCTGCCTGCAGCCAAATCCCTTAAGGCCTATATAACATGAGCAATAGCACTGTTGTATGAGGCTATAATGTCTCCAGCAGTGCTGTGTGCACGACCTAAAACTATGCATTATTTAACTTTTCTGACGTGCTCCTGCTGTAGAAGTGATTGCAAATGATATGTGGGCCATAAGAAGACCGGGACATTCAGGAGTTACCATGTGAAATTATTTATACAGAATTGACCTAATGTCAATCTTGTTCCACATTTATATCCGGTGTTTATCTGCTTCAATAATATATTTCAAATGTCATGCTTTGTCCAAGGCTAATGACAACCAGCTGATTCTTAGGCTGATTAAGCAGGTTCCCCCCTCTGCTGCTAAACATAAAGATTTTTTTGGCAGCGAACAACCAGTGGATGGGCCATAAATACCAAAAAGTGAACCATAGCCATACCAAATCTGAGCTACTGCTACCGAGGAACCATCCGGCAGCTGGGACACCAGTCTGTCTCCTCCTCTGATTACCCCAAAGGTAAATCCCTTAGGAACTCCCTTAAATTGGAAGGATATGCTAAAACTGCAGGTTAAATAGGTGGCCACTACTTGGTTCCTCCTAATGCGATTCTTACGGGAGATTCTCCCTTACACACATACACACCTAAGTAGTTTCTGCCATTGTGTTTTCCGCAATTAACTACTGTAACAACTCAATTTGGGCCTAACCACTCTTCAGTGAGAACAAAATGTTGTGACAGTGGTGAAAAAGTTCTATAAATTTGATCATACCTCAGGTGTCCAGAGAGACCTACAGTGGTTACAGTGGAGAAGAGGGTGTAGTTCAGGTGTCTTTGCATTTTCTGACACCTCCAAGGTTCTAAACCCATAAGTCCCTGTACACTTCCTGCAACCCAGAAAATCTATTTTTTGTTAAAAACTACAAACATTAGGAAAGCTCATACAAGAGGCTGTTCGTTTTGATTTCTTCTTGCTGGGCTCTGGCATCCCCTCCCCTTAGAACTGACAACTCAGGAAAACTAAAAGCTGAAAACGTAAATGTTAAGCAAACCTGTTAAATCGGCTGCAGACTTCATGCCCCCTATTTCCTTTTTTTCGAGTGGCTTGTTCTGATTATCTTTGAATGGTTGCCTGGGATGTGTTATATCTGTCCTTTCTCAGCTTTATCAGGAGTCGGTTCAGTGCCTTGAAGACTTTTAGACAGCCCTGTGCTTTATGTGTAAAATAAATAAATGAACATAAAATAAATACTAACTTGTCACTACTTTCAAAGATAACCGGTCACCGCTGCAGAGAATGTCATTACAAGCCTTATGAGTAAATATGATGCAACATCTCCACATTCATCAGAAATGTCACACCAAGTGCCCATTGACATCAAGTAAATAGCATAAGCAATGTATTGCCCCAGTCTAACCTGAATTATCACTCAAATGTCAGCTTTAAGTAAATTCTGAAAATACTTTAATTGCAAAGACAGTTCTTGTTGCCAAATACCAGCTTTCGTTTTAAGGAAATAATCTCAATTCGTTCAAGCAAATGTTTACCATTTTCTGAAAAAAAACACGCTCCTTCCAAATACCAGCTTTTTATTTTCAATAAAGACACAACTTTGGTCCTCCAGTATCAGCTTGCCAGTTGCCAAACGAGTTATTTTCACCCATGAACAAAATCTGCCGTGCACACCCAAGGAGCACAATCACACGTCATTGATGTCTATAATACCTCAGTGGAAGCTAGCAGATGTCAAAGAATGGGCCTTAGTTCAGGGATGCCTATAATGAGCCATGGATGGAAAGCAACAGGGTGCCACCATTATGAGAGAATTATGATAATACCATGGTTGCCCACCACTATGTGTTGCATTTCCATACAAATACCGATTGTAGTCGCTACTTTATGCCAGAACAATCACTATTTCAAGGAGGGCCACTTTATCTCAAGACCTACAAAAAAAAACATGGATGGTTACTATGCACCCTGAGTTGCCCACAATATGATAAGGAAAGACATCTAGGGCCAGATGTAGGTAGGTTTCCTTTTGAAAGGTGCAAATCGCGAGTCCCAGCGACTCGCAATTTGCACCTCGCAAAAGGAAATGCAGAAAGGTGTCTCAGACACCTTCTGCGACTCGCTATGGGGTCGCAAAGACCCACCTGATAAATATTTATGAGGTGGGTCGCAGTTTGCCGACCACATAGCAAGTCTAGGCACTCACGGGGATGGTGGCCTGCTGGAGACAGCAGACCACCATGTCCGTGACTGCTTTTCAATAAAGCAGTTTTTTTTTTTTCTCTTTGCAGCCCGTTTTCCTTAAAGGAAAACGAGCTGCAAATAGAAAAAATACCGAAACCTTTTAGTTTCGTTTTTTTTCAGTGTAGGCAGTGGTCCATAGCACCACTGCCTGCTCTGAAAAAATATTATTGTGAGCATTCACAAAGGGGAAGGGGTCCCATGGGAACCCCTTCCCGTTTGCGAATGAGTTACCATCCACTTCAAGTGGATGGTAACTGCGAGTTGATTTGCGACCACTTTCGCGGTCACAAATCAACTCTACATCGCGGTGCGACTCGCAAATAGGAAGGGAACACCCCTTCCTATTTGCGAGTCTGAAACACATTTTGTGTGTCGGTACCGACTCGCAATATGTGTTTCTGCATCGCGTGAGGGCATTAGCGCCTTGCAAACAGCTTTTTTCGCCGTTTGCGAGGTGCTAATGCCTTCCTATATACGGCCCCTAATGAGAAGGCCACGAGAATGCAAGGGAGAGACTGTCCAAGTTTCAGGAATTGCCCCCACAGATATCTGTCACTCATTTGCACGTGGGCACACACAGACACGCGCATGGAAGCAGACAAAAAGACATAGATATATAATCCACCTTATTTATGCATTAGCACCTTATTTTAAGCTAAGATTGGGAATTTTGTCATTCGATGGTTCTACTCTAAAAATGTAGTAGGGGTACTGTGTCGTATAGCTTATCTATCTGGTGGGAAGTCTATCAATAATATTTTGTTTATTTGCACACTTTACCTTGATTGACCGCGAAAATCCTTAAGACTTATTTTGAATGAATGTGGGATAAGCTATACCTATACGGTCTTAATATTTTGCAGAGAATGCACTATTGTAAAGGTGATGTACCCGTTAACAAAGAGTCTGAAACGAGGGCCCTTTCATTTTCAAGGTGCACAGAAGGTTTTTATCTCAGATCATAATGGATAATCAGTATACATATGCAGAATGATATACTGTAATGATTTGTATATACCAAACTGGGTGTTTGTTCTGTTTTAACGGATGATTAATATATCATAGCTCAAAATGTGTTGGATGTGTATACTGATGTACCATGATTTTTATGGCGAAATGTGAACATAATCTATTCATGATTGGCTGCCTTTCCTTTGTTTCTGGTTTTATTGTCTCTCCGCCAAAAAATCAAACACGCATTTCAACAAGGGAACATGAGGGAGCACTAAATGTAAGAAAAATACGACTTAAAAAACATCTTACCATGAGGGAAGCTGGGGCGAGATGAAACCTGAGAGTGGGGCCTGAGAAGCATGTGGAGGCCCTCCCACACCCAGACAGCCCCTCAGAAAAATTAGGAGAAGCCAGGCGGTGGAGGGCTTTTAAAAATGCATGCAGCAGGTGAAGGGCAAAGTGATAGGTGGGGGGAGGTAGGACCCCTTGCCGCCCCTCACCTCCTTCAGGTTCTGGAGTCTGGGACTCCTCCCACACACAGTGGGATGTCGTGTTATGTGTTACGCGCATACAGAGATATAAAGTGTGCAACAATTTGCATCCGTGCAAGGTACCCCTGTAAAGGTTCGGAACATGTGAGGTTGTAAGTGAAGGGTCACAGGCAGGAGAGGCTCCTCCGCTAGGGCGGATGAGCGTTGCGCCCCCACTCCCCACCAGCAGCAGGAGCTGCAAAACGTTTATAGACTAACAAACATAATTTTATTATGTTGTTTCTATAAAAGTGGGTGGGCCACAGGCATGGCGTGGACGGAGGGGGAGTGCACTCCCCCTCAGTGCGCAAGTGTGTTTGGCCAGCCATCTGAGGCTAGCCAAACTCTCATGCACACAGGGCTCTGTCCAGCCCAGCAACTATGCCCAGCAACTATACTTGCTAGGCTGGAGAGAGCCTGCACAGGCTCCCAGTCTGCCTGGGATCGCCCTGGCTGGGTGCTCCCAGCCAATCCTAATGCTGCTTTGAGCAGCGTCAGGAATGGCCGCAGAGGAAGCTGGGAGCCTGTGCCTGCCTACAGCCTGTGACGGAGAAGCAGAGTGAATGGAATGGCGCTGCTCAGGAAATAAGGTAAGTTTAATTTTTATTATTTATTTTTTGTGCCCAGCCACGTGCCACTCCGCCCCTTTTCCCTCCCACGAGCCGCGACTGGACACAGGCATACGATATAGAATGCAATGGATTTCATGATCACATAAGCTGTCCTAGTAGACAGATCATGTGACGTAGCATGGGTGCCATGAGCCCTATTGGAAGCAATGTAAATTGCCCCCTTTGACAGCATCTAGGTACTCGAAGATAGCCAGAATGTGGGTGCATGGAGAGGGAGCCATCACACCACTGGTGCACAGTACTGCTGCGCCTGCTGCACTACTGCTAGCTATGTCCTTGAACTAATTTAAAGGCAGTTCCAAGGGAACAGGACACAGCCATAAACTATTTAAACAGATCTACAGGTAAAATCAATGCATGATTGATTCACCTTGAGTTTCAATACTTGCGCAGAGGGACAGAAAAGATTAAATATCAGACAGTATTTAGTTGCCCACTAGGAGTAAATCAAAAATATCAGACGGTATAGCCAGAGAATATTGGAAAAAGAAAAACATATTGAAATACTGTAATCATATAATAAACCCATTGTACCAAACTGCTCTAACTTTCGGTAAAGTATATAAGTATCCCAAAAACAGTGGCTCATCTAGTACAATTTCAAGTTACTATAGTATCAAAGAGAATTTGTGTTGAACTTGGTCTTATCTGCAGGGTCTCCCCAAGACTGTTTGCCTTCACTCATCCATTGTTTCTGAATTTGTTTTTATTGGTCGTAGGACCCTGTGCACTTCTTAAGTGGGTGGTAACTAGTGCTAAAGTGCTTGTGCTCGGTGCCTAAAACATGGTAGAAGTGGCTTATATCCAACTGGCATATTTAATTTACTTGCACATCCCTAGTAAGGCAGTACTGCATTTACCCAGGGCCTGTAAATTAATTGCTACTAGTGGGCCTGCACCACTGGTTGTAAAACCCACTTAAGTAGCCTGGTAAACATGTCTCAAGCCTGCCATTGCAGCCCATATGTGCGGTTTTAACTGCCATTTCGACCTGGCAAAGTAAACCTTTTGCCAGGCCCAAACCTTCCGTTTTAATACATATCAGTCACCCCTAGGATAGGCCCCAGACAGCCCAGAGGGCAGAGTGCAATTAATTTTAAAAGTAGTACATGTGCTTTTAAGTTTTACATGTCCTGGTAGTGAAACACTCTTAATTCCGTTTTCACTACTGTAAGGTGTATCTCTCCCATTGGATAACTTTGGAGGTGCCTAATTATTACATATTATAAGTGTAATTTCCAAATGGAAAGAGAGAACCAGACAATGTTCTGTGTTTTTGGAATCACAATTCAAAATTCTAACGTATGGTTCAGTCAGATTTTAAATTGCAATAATGAAAATGCCACTTTTAGAAAGTTAGCATTTTCTTGCCTTAACCATTTGGTGCGTGTAGCCTTTACCTGGGTCATGTGAGTGAGTGGGGTGTAGCTGACAGTTCAGCTTTATGTATTCCTCCTAGACAGCCACACACAATAGGGAGCTTAGATCTGCCTTGATGGACCGTCACTGGCAGGATGGGAGGGAGGAGCTAGCACAGCCCCACTCACACTTCAATAGGCTGTGTCTTGCATTCCCACACAAAGGATTGCATACCCCGTGTAGTTAGTCTGGTGCCAGAACAGGAAGGCAGGGTGCCCAGGAATTTTAAAGGTGTACCTCTAGAAGCTTTTCCCACACTTTAAAACCACATCTAGTTAGAAATACTAGACCTCAGGCACCACCACTTGAGTTCACTTCTAGGCTTGTGGATACTCTACTAGGAAGAAGGGCTGCTGTGCTGCTACAAGGACTGACACTCTGCTGGACTACTGCTCTAAAGGAGCTGCTGCCATGCTGTGCTGACAGGCTGCCCTCGAGCCTAGGGAAGAAGAACTAGACCTGCAACTTCATCTTGAAACCAGGACCCCAGAGTGACTCCAAGGGCTAGTTTTCTGGCCTCCTGATTTGAGCCTCAAGAACATAAGATGCACCCCAATCAGCTCCTGGACCCAGCTGCAGCGAGTTCCTGCCCCCCAAGTGGTGCCCCTCAGGTCCTAGACATTTGGTGTGGCTCAGCGAGCTTAAATCAAAGTTTTGGTCTCTTCGCAACCGTGAACGGGCATGTGCGCCCCGAGCCATACATCTCACACTGAAAATCAGTGTGAGCTGTGGCTAGCCCATCGCTTTGCACCACAGCATGGACCACCCACGGGGGACCGCCAGCGTGAAGCACTATCCACCTGAGAGCGATGCCTGGCCTGTTCTTCGCGCCATGCCATCAGCCTCCCATGACACTCTCCTTGCTCCTCGCGACCCTCTCCAAAGCAAGCGGGGAACGCAATGCTTGAGAAGATAAAACTTCAGTGAGACTGATCGAGCACTGTAGCCGACCTGCACTCCATCACAGTCAGGCTGAGATTTTGACTTTGGCCCAGTCCAAGACGACTAGATAGCTGTGGTTGGTGCTTTATACTTTTAGGTGCTATTTTTTTCACTTTATTCTTTAAAAATTCATAACTACGGTTCTACTGATTGGATTTTTGTAATTTTAGTATTTTGATTTTATTCAATTCAGTAATTTTGCTAACCTGGTGTGGGATCTTTTTGTGTGGTGTTTTCACTGTTTTACTGTTTCAAGCCTTGCACAAATACTTTATACACCACCTCTAAGTTAAGCCTGACTGCTCTGTGCCAAGCTACTGGGGGTTGAGCACATGTTAATTTAGGGTTTACTTGTGCCCTACCCTGACAGAGATTGTGGTTACTGCTTGACTAGGGCTCACTCCTCAGAAAATCAGGAAGCCACCTTCTCACAATATGAAAATAGAAATGTAAGTCAGATTTATTTCTGAATCAGGTTCAACCCCTAAAATGACTGTTTTTGAACTACTAAACAGAAACGACCAGGAGGAGCATCATTCATAAAGCACAGCCCTCAAGCACACCTGGGTATGCTGTGTATGAAGGTTAAACACACTTCTGACCCAAATTGCTCGATTTACTCGATTTACAAATGTTAATTATATTTGGTAGTCTCAAAATGTAGATTTTCACTCTTAAAAGACCTACTCACACATACGTTTTCATGTGAGTATTCGTGTCATCCCAGTCATCATGAGTAATAATGTTGTGGAACCCATTGGAGGCCCCTAATCAGAAGTCATTGGTGTTTCATAATCAGTGCCTTGTGCACTTCTAATCCTCTGCACTGTAATTATTTTGGGCTTCACAAAGATTGCTATACTTCCTTCCATTTGTATTTTTTGTCCAACTTTTATTTCAATTTGAAATAATTAATGATATTAAGGAATTTTATAGGAGGAAATGCAGAAGATATATGTTGGGGGTAACTTTCAGAGTGGGCTTATTATTTGAAAAAATAAGAGTGGACAATTCTCATTTATATAAAGAAAGTGGCAAGGAATATTGTTCTGAGAACTGGGACACATTTAAATCTTTGAGATTTGACCTTTGCACATGGTGGTGCTTTATTATTAACTCATACAGTTGTGCAATACCAACATCTTGGATTTTTATTGGCACCCAAAAGACAGAGTCATGGAGGGAAGCTGAGACAATCCTCCTCGCAAACACAATCTACATATCACTTCACATTTTTTAACATACCATTTGTCTGCAAAGAGTAAATACTGTGGAGTCAGATGACAAACTACTTGATATACGAGCTCAAACAAATACAGGAATTAAAGCAGAGTAAAATCATAAAAGAAAGAGTGTTCCCTTTCTCCTCTCTTCATTTTCACTTCTCTATTAACAGAAATTGAGTGAGATGTTTTAACTGTTCAGCAAGTGTGGGTATACATCAGAAGATAATAAACATAACTGCTGCATACCTTAGAATATTTACAAGGGATTCTCTAAATTTGCAGTGGAAACAAAATGTTTATTGAAAATCATTGAATGCAATAAAAACATTTAAAATACTCACTTTATGCCAATGCACCCCTGGGCACTGAGCTAATTGTTAACATTAATTGGGCACAGGAGATAATTTATTTTAATAACATGATGGTAGCTTTAAACCTGGATGAAGATTCCATCCCTACCTTCTGCGGAAGGATATTCCATACTGTATCTCATAGTGAAAAAAGTATTCTGCCTTGAGTGAAGGCAGCACTGTCAAGCTGCCGGAAGCCTGCCAGTTTCAGAGATCTATTTCTCAGAGGGAGATAATGGGATGCTGAACCTGTGAAGCATTGATGTAGGATACCAAGGCTCTTGAAGTGGAATTAATCTCCCACTAAAGAAGACTGAGCAATGTGCATTTAGTATATCTTTGTTCAAGGACTGGATGCAGAGAAGCTCTCTCTTGTTTCCTCTATGACTGCCCAAAGTTAAGGGTGATTCCTTCCAGTGGCCACTGTAGCACCCTGTTCTTAACAAACACATGAATTGTGTCACAGCTCTCCTTAAGAGGAAAAATGCGAAAAAGGCAATAGAAACAGTTTTTGATTGAAGATAAAGCCTTTTACAATAGAACAGAACTGCTCCCACTGCCCCCTCAATTTGTAGTGTCAGGATGGTTGTTAGGATTCAACCTCATTGTAGACAAGTGATATGGCGTACGGCTAGTCAGGGCTGGAGACTGTGGCGAACAGGACAGTGGTGGAGCAGCATAATTAGTCTTCACCCCTGCACGTCACAGAAGCAATATATATCTGTACCTGACACTATATACTCTAAGTGCCTTAAATTTATTTATGTAAATTGAAGCACCAAAAATGTATCACTGAGGTGTAATCACTGTAGAAACTAGATATGTATATACATGTGTGTTCTAATGTTTAGCCTCACATGAAGATTTGTAGTTCTCATTTACATTTAGATTTGTTTTTCAAGATACCCATAATTTATTGAAAGTACATGGCGTATGTAATCAAGAATTCATTTATTTACGTTTTGCACTTATTCTGACATTTTGTGTGCACATATATGCCCTCATTACAACCCTGGCGGTTGATGATAAAGTGGCAGTAATACTGCCAACAGGCTGGCGGTAACTACCGCCAAATTATGAGCATGGCGGTGAGAACTCAGATAGACAGCCACTTTACCACACCAACCGCCAGGGCAGAAACAACAGCCACCACAGCGGTATCCGCCTACAGCCAGGGGGAAGTCAATGTATCGCCTAACATATTAAGAGACACGGAACCGCCTTTTCCGGGGCGGTACCAATGACATCAAAAGCCTGGCGGAAACAGACCTCAGAAGGGAAAGGACTCACCTTTGGAGACACAGGGAACAACCACACCACCATGGAGCCTGAACTTCAGATCTTACCAATGATTTTCTACGTCCTGATCCACCACAACACCAACGATGGTGAAGACAACCACGGTGAGTACAGCCTCCTAGCACACAGGGGAGAGGGGGAGGAAAATGAGAGTGACACATACTCGCAACACACCCCCGCCCCACCCCCAACACCATACACACAATCAGATGCAGTAATAAAACATATCCACCCAGTACCCCTCATGAATAATGCAAGGACAACAGGAATTGATGAACGGGAGTATAATAATATAAATACAGTAGAAAAATGAAAATTCAATCTAATGGTATATACATATGTACAGTTCAAGGGACATTGCCCAGTCCTCAATGTGCGCGGGCCATAGGCCAAAGTCCAAGGCCCCACTTGTCACCAGCAGCAACACAGAGAGAACACTGCAGAAGTATCAGTTGGAAAATAGGCAGGCACCTCAGGGGGACGGGGAACGGGGGGCACCTCAGCCGGCAGATGGAATAACTGGTCCTTGAGTGGGCAACATGCCCTGTGCTTGGTCCTGGGGAGTGCAAGGCCACAGTCTCTCAAGTGGATGATTTGCCCACTGGTCCTGGGGTGGGCAACATGCCCTGTGCTTGGTCCTGGGCAGTGCAAGGCCACAGTCTCTCAAGTGGATGACATGCCCACTGGTCCTGGAGAGGCCAACATGTCCTGTGCTTGGTCCTGGGGAGTGCAAGGCCACAGTGTCTCAAGTGGGTGACTTGCCCACTGGTCCTGGAGGGGCCAACATGCCATGTGCTTGGCCTTGCGGAGTGCAGGGCCACAATCTCTCAAGTAGGTGTCATACCCATTGGTTCTGGAGGGGGCATTGTGCCCTCTGCTTCTGATCCTAGGGAGTGGAAGGTCACAGTCTCTCAACTGGGTGTCATTCCCACAGGATTTGCAGGGGGCAGGCTGCACAGCAGCCCATGGAGGCAGGACTACAGACCGTCCACTGGCGGTGACGGCTGCTCAGAGGTGGTGGTGCTGCTGGTTGTGGGGGAAGCTCCAGCCCATCCCCTGCAGCCTTGGACAGCTGTCCACTGCTGGTGGTGGTGGTGCTGCTGCTGGTTGTGGGGGAAGGCTCCAGCCCATCCCCTGCAGCCTTGGAAGGCTGACCACTGGTGGTGGTGGTGGTGCTGCTGCTGGTTGTGGGGAGGAAGATCCAGCCCATCCCCTGCAGCCTCGGACAGCTGACTACTGCTGGTGATGGTGCTGCTGCTGCTGGTTGTGGGGGGAAGCTCCAGCCCATCCCCTGCAGCCTTGGACGCTGGCCACTGCTGGTGGTGGTGCTGCTGCTGCTGCTGGTTGTAGGGGGAGGCTCCAGCCCATCCCCTGCAGCCTCGGACCGCTGACCACTGCTAGTGGTTGTGGTGCTGCTGCTGGTTGTGGGGGGGAGCTCCAGCCCATTACCTGCAGCCTCGGACAGCTGCACAATCATGGTTGATGGTGGGGGCTCCGACTGAGTCCCTGCACCAGGCCCCTTGTCCTTCCTGCCTGCTGGTGCAGGCCCCTTGCCCTTCCGGGCAGTACTTGGGGAAGGCTCCTTGCCCTTCTGGGCACCACTTGGGGCAGGCTCCTTGCCCTTCCTGGTAGCAGCTGGCGATGGCTGCTTGCCCTTCCTGGCAGCAGCTGGGGATGGCTCCGTGCCCTTTTGGGCAGCACCTGGGGCAGGCACACTTACCTTGAGGCTGCATGGTGCTCTGGATTCCTTTCCCACCAAGAGTGGGTGTGGAGACCCCGTGGACTGGGTGGCTGAGTTGCTTGCCTGGGTTTTTGCGACCCTGGCTAGACGTGAACGACGGGAGGGAAGGTTAGGGAAGAAGTCAACGGTGGAGAGGAAAAGCTTCTTAGGGACATTGGGGTGGGAAGAGGGAGAAGGTTTGGGAGTGGAGGAAGAGGGGGTGGTTTTGGGAGGTGTCTGTCTGCTGTGCTTAGGTGCAGGTGCATGGGCTGGATGCTGTTGTGAGGTGGGTGTCTGAGTGCTTGCGTTTGTGTACCTGGGGGGGGACAGACACAGTGGGAGAGGACACAGGGGACCAGTGCATGGCTGTTGTGGTGGTGTCTGCCAGTGAGGTGTGTGTTCTGCTGGGTGTGGTGGTGATAGCGGTAGTGGATGCGGATGTAGTACATGCAGATGTGAGTGTAGACGCAACTGGAAGGGAGGTGGAGGATGAGCAGGAGGAGGAGGGGGACACAGTGGAGGCAGTGGATGTTGGTATGTCTGCATCTGGATGGTGTTTGTGTGCATGCCTGTGGGATGATGTGGGGTGCTTGTGTTTGCTTGTGCCACTCTTGTGTGTTATCCTCTGTGCATGCCCGTCTGCCTGTGTGCTTGGGATAGGTTGGGGTTGAGGGGAATGGGATTGGAAAGAGGAAGTTGGAGGGGGAGGGTGGAAACAAGGACAATGGCTGCCATCAGAGAGGAGGCCAGAGTCTGGATTGATCTCTGTTGGGACGCCAAGCCAGTGTGAGTGCCCTCCAGGAATGCATTAGTCTGTTGCATTTGGGCTGCCAGCCCCTGGATGGCATTTACAATGGTTGACTGCCCTACAGAGATGGATCACAGGAGGTCAATCGCGTCCTCACTCAGGGCAGCAGGACTAACTGGGGCAGGGCCTGAGGTGCCTGGGATGAAAGAGATGCCTACCCTCCTGGGGTGAGCGGGCACGGGCAACTTGCTGAGGGGTTCCTGGGAAGGCGGTGCTGGTACGGGGGTGGCAGCTGTAACTGTAGCTGGGGTGGTCACTGAAGTGTCCGCCACCACGAGGGAGCTTCCATCGGAGGAGGTATCTGTGTCAGAACTGTCCCCTCCAGTCTCCGCCGTGGTGCTCCCCTCGCCCTCCGTCCCACTGGTTCCCTCCGCATCGGTGGACTCAGCCTCCTGGATCCTGTGGGATGCAGCTCCTTCCATCACTGGTGCCTCTGCTCCTCCACCAGATGATGATCATGCACATACGGCCAGGATGACAAAACAAAAAGGGGAGGGAAGGGACAAAGGATACACTGGGTAAATGGCTGTATCAACACCACTATTGGCATACACCCCCTGTCACACACAGGGAACAGCCCTATGCACTCTGCAATGCACTACCAGTAATAATGCTAGCCACCAGGGCATGGGGAGGGGCACATACCGCCAACTGCAGCACACCTGGGACCCACACAGCCCTGACCAGTAGTGGATGCCTACAAGCTAGGTAGCAGGATTATCACTTCAGAACCCTGCCCAACATGGGACCTACTCTGCAATGTCAGGACTGGCCTAGGGGCACCCACTGACACACATCCCTCACCCGGGTACCCCTCTACCATGCGTAAGTTGTAATGATGGGAACTGTACTCACTCCCTTGTGGGTGCTGTGATGCCCTCATGTGCCCATCCAGCTCAGGATAGGCCGCCGCCAGTATGCAGGCCATCAGGGGGGTCATGGTTTGACGGGCACACCTTCCTCATTGGGAGGCCACCCGAGCTGGGCTTCCGCCGTCTTCCGTGCCCAGCATCTCAGGTCCTCCAACCGTTTCTGCCACCATCCACCAGTCGCTCCAACTCCACAGAGGTGAAGGCAGGGGTCCTTTCCCCAGCCACACGAGCCATGGTAGGTTCCAGACACAGGTCACAGCAGCACATGCAGTATAGGTCCCCTCCTGTTGAAGGTCTGGTAGCAAGTGAGTGATCAGATAGAAAATGGTGGTTATGTCCGCAGAGGTGCATACCGTCACTGCCAGCATACATCACCATTGGCCACTGTACCCCATAGGGCACAATAATAACCAATGAGGAGTTGCACGGCGGATCCCGACCACCTACCGCAACGGCGCACAACGTCAGAGGAATGACCTCACTTCCACCTGTCTCTCCAAACAGGACAGGCAGACGCCATTTCAGGGGCGTGGGACAGGACCTGGATAATAACTGTGTCACAGTTTAAAACTGAACATACAGGACAAATGCCACTTATACATTAAAAATTAACATCATGCATTGTACTGTTGCGGCTATGATGTAAAGTTTGTGACCGGCTCCTCACTCTTTTGCCCCATAGATTGCTACCGCTGCAGATGAATAGGAGATGGAGACATACCCCCGTGTACAGACCCCTGGTGGACTTGGCAATAATGGAGGGCAGGCACATTTATACTCACCTATAGACTTGACAGGGCCACAATCATGGAGCTGTGTGCCCAATTGGAGCCTGGCCCAATATCTGCAATCCGTCACTCCACTTGGATCACCCCTCTTGTGCAAGTCCTATCTGTACTCCATTTCTTGGCAACTGGTTCTTTCCAAGTGACAATGGGCTTGGCATCAGGAATGTCACAGCCAATGTTCTCAATAGTGCTGACCAGAGTGTTGTCTGCCCTCATTAAACACATGTGCAGCCACATTGTTTTCCCACAGGTGGAGGATTTGGCCACAGTGAAAGCTGACTTCTATGCAATGGGACATATCCCCAACATCATTGGGGCCATTGATGGAACACACATTGCATTGGTCACCCCCCAGCAAAATGAACAGGTGTTCAGAAATCAAAAGAGTTTTCACTCAATGAATGTCCAGATGGTGTGCTTTGCGGACCAGTACATCTCCCATGTCAATGCTGAGTATCCTGGGTCGGTGCATGATGTCTTTATCCTGAGGAATAGCAGCATCCCAAATGTGATTGCCCAACTACAGAGGCACAGGGTGTGGCTAATAGGTGAGCCCTGGTGCCCACCCAGTAGATGTTGCTGTATGGGTATGGTGTGGACCATATGGGATAGTGTGTGGCTAAATGTTGTCCCTCGATATTTGCAGGTGACTCTTGTTACCCAAACCTATCATGGCTACTGACCCCTGTGAGGAATCCCAGGACAAGGGCAGAAGAACGTTACAATGAGGCACATGGGAGAACAAGAAAGATTATTAAACGTACCTTTGGCCTCCTGAGGGCCAGGTTTCAGTGCCTCCATCTAACAGGTGGATCCCTGTGCTACTCACCCAAGAAGGTCTGCCAGATAATAGTGGCAAGCTGCATGTTGCAGAACCTAGCCCTGAGATGCCATGTGCCTTTTCTGCAGGAGAAGGAGGCTGGAGATGTCCATGTGGCAGCAGTGGACCCTGTGGACAGTGAGGATGAGGAGGCAGAGGATGAGGATGAGGACAACAGAACTGCAGTGATTCGACAATACTTCCAATGACACACAAGTAAGACAGTGTTACTTCGCATTTCATTGTCAATTATTTGTATATCTTTGGCACTGGCATGCTGTTATTTCCCACTTCTATGCCCACTTACTGTACCCTTTGGCAACTCATTTTGCAGATGTCTGTGCCCCACTATCGCTCCTGGTGTGATCACTGCAGCCAACTACAGGTCTTTCCTATTTGAACATTACTGTACATTTGAATTGCAATGTTTGAACCTGGTTAAATGAATACATACTTAAATAAGTTTGACATACTCCATACTTGTATATTTTCAAAGGGTGTTTATTTAAGTGCTAAGAAGTGGAGGGTCAAGTGCAATGGGATGGGGTGATGGTGGAGGAAAGTCCAGGGTATTGTTCCAGTCTATTTGTAGCACATGTGCATTGTCCAAGGGGGCATAGGAAGGGGAGCAATGGCAGTTCAAGGTGGACAGGGTGACAGAGTGGGACACAAGGGTGACAATAAGGAGAGTCTAAATTCCTGGTGAGGGTCTTGGCAATAGTGTCTGGCTTCTGCCTGTATCGCAGGGAATGTTTGCGGGGTGGTTTACCTTCTGCAGGGGGAGGGGTGCTGGTGGCCTGTTGTCCACTAGAGGCAGCGGTGGTGGAAAGCAGTTCAGATGTCTGGCTAGTGGCAGGGGCCCGCTGTTGTGAGGCTGCCTCCCTCATAATGTTGGCCATGTCTGCAACCAGGGTGGTGTTAACGGCCAGCAAGTCCTCCCTGATCCCCTGGTACTGTCCCTCCTGCAGCTCCCTGTTCTCCTGCACATTGGCCAGGATCTGGCCCAGCGTATCCTGGGAATGTTGGTATGCTCCCAGATCTCGGTGAGTGCCTCCTGGAGAGTCGGTTCCCTGGCACACAGCAGTCCTCCCAGTGAACCTGTTGTCCTGTGCCTCTGTCCCCTGAACCGTGTGCCCACTGCCACTGACCCCAGGTCCCTGATTGTCTTGGGTATGAGGTGTGCCCTGGGGTCCCTGTAGTGGTGGACACACTGCTGATTGACGTGTCCTGGGGACAGAGGTATGGGTACACTGGGTGGGTGCTGTGCTGGTGTTCCCTGAGGGGGGAGGCTCTTTGGTGGTGTGTGACTGTGTCTGGGTAACCGACTGTCCAGAGGTCCCTGATGGGCCAGGTTGGTCATCCTGATCCAGGCGACCAGAGATGCTGTAATCACTGTGGGCCTCTTCTGTTAGGGAACTGGATAGTGCTGGCACCTCTTCGCCACTGACATTGGCTGGGGTACCTGTGGGGCTGTAAATGCAGTGTTACTGTTAATGTGTGTGACATATTGTGCAGCTGTGGCTTGCCCTCTTTGGTTGTATTTGCCCTGGCAGCTTTAACTTGTGTAAGTTGGTATGTGGTGGGCTAGCTGATTCTCTCTAGTGTGCATGCTTTGGTGATAGGTGTTCATGCAAGTCTGTGAGTGGTGTCCATGGATTGGTATGGCATGCAGGGCTTGGCATTGGGATGAGTGATATGTGAGGGGGGGGTGGGAGGTGGTGGAGTGATGGGAGTGAGGGTAAGGGTATGTGATGGCATGCAGGTAGGGGGGTGATAGTAATAGTGAGTTGACTTACCAAAGTCCAGTCCTCCTGCTACTCTGGCCAGGCCCTCAGGATGCATTATTGCCAAGACTTGATCCTCCCATGTTGTTAGTTGTGGGGGAGGAGGCGGGGGTCCACCGCCAGTCCTCTGTACAGCGAATTGGTGTCTTGCTGCAATGTAACATACCTTCCCCTGTAGGCCGTTTCACCTCTTCCTGATGTCATCCCTGGTTCTTAGGTGCTGTCCCACAGCATTGACCCTGTCCACGATCCTCCGCCATAGCTCCATCTTCCTTGCA
This sequence comes from Pleurodeles waltl, assembly GCF_031143425.1. Taxonomy (NCBI): domain Eukaryota; kingdom Metazoa; phylum Chordata; class Amphibia; order Caudata; family Salamandridae; genus Pleurodeles; species Pleurodeles waltl. The sequence continues at coordinate 792,589,102 of NC_090436.1, read as the reverse complement.
ATGGATATCTGCTGCACCTGAGCTCAAAATAACTGTGGCTCTACCCTGATAATTTCCTCCACCATGACCCTTAGCTCCTCCTCTGAGAATCTGGGGTGTCTTTGTGGTGCCATGGGTGTTGTGTGAGTTGTGTGGGTGAGGGTGTGTAGGGTGATGTGTGGGGGTGTGTCATGTGGGGTGCGTGGGTGCTGTATAGGTGATGGTGGTGTGTGGCTCTGGTATTTGTCTGTGGTCATGGTGTCTGTCTCGTGCCAATGGTTTGTAGTTGTAAAGGGTTGTCGGTAATGTGGGTGGGTGTTTTATAGTGGTGTGGGTGTGGTGTGTGTCTGGGTGTCAGGTGTGTATAGTTTGAGTTGTCCAATGTGGTGTTGTTTTGTATGTGTGTGTGTATTTTGAGCACAGCGTTATGTACCGCCAATGGTTTACCGCCATTGAATGTCCGCTGTGGTGATTTGTGGGTTGTAATGTGATGGTTGTTGTTCTGTTGGCGTAACGGTGTGGGTTTTTATACCGTCAGTTTATCACTGACCTTTGGTGTGGCGGAATAGTGTCCGTGGCTGAATAGTGACAAATTGGTGTGTGTGTGTCATAATATGGTGAACGGATATCGGCCAATGCGGCGGTATGTTGGTGGCAGTCAGCGTGGCGGTAAGTCGGATTTACCTCCAATGTCATAATGAGGTCCATAATCGTGTATTCAAAGTGCACATTGACAATACTTAATTGAGGTAAGTTTAGGCCTTTATTTCTTAACATGAAATGCATTTTTCCTTGCTCTTCATGTTTCTTTTCCTTTGCAGGTGTGTTTTCGTGATTTCACAGCTGGTGAAAGAAATATTGTGTATTAGAGGTAGTGAGGCCTGAAAAGATAAATCTTGGCAAGAACAGGACGATTTAATGAACAGAAGAAGCCTCCTATTCATTGTGTATTAGGAACAAGGGTGCTCAAGGCAAACTTGGTCATTCGAGCTCTGTAGGATGGGAAAATCAATGGATGTTGCAGATGAACACTGTGAGAAAGAAAGGTAGTTGGGTTTTTGGTGACATGCTAGGAGATAAGGACACTTCAGGAAGTTTTTGGTCTCAAATTAGTATTCACTCTTCTACATCTTGCTTCCTCAGCCCCCGTTGATGTAGTTTCAAGTGGTGTTCTGGAGTTCCTGACAGGCATCCTGGTCTATCTTGGCTTGGCACAGCAACAGCTGCTGCTGAAATGTCTGATCGGTGCTGGACAAAGAAATATCTGCTGCCAAAACCCATAAGCTATTGCTCATATTTTCTAATAGTTCACATCTGCTTGTACCCATATACTTACCCGTGGTCTTCTGTTTATCTTACAGCTGGTCCAGTAATGCACCATACCTCCAGCAACATTGATGCCCTGTGCAATCCCTGGCCTGTCATATATACATTCCAAGAATTCAGTGTTGCTCTCTCACTCCTTTTCCCTGTTTTGTTCCGATCCTCCCACATGTGTGTTTTTCACCTTTCTCACCTGCATACGTGTTCAAGTATGAATGGGGGTTTTAGTGAGTCTTCTTACTAGGAACATCACAATGGTATAAAATAGGAGCTTGAGTGATCATTCCCTTAAACATATTAACTGCTTCTTCAGATTGTGAATCCCAACAAGAGCCTAATTTCATATTTTTCTGCTTAATGACACAAGGAATATCGCCCGTGAGATGTACAAAATTCTTAATAAACTGGCAATAAAAATATGCAAATACAAGAACACTTTAAGTTTGCTTCACATTTGCAATTAAGGGCCATCCATTCAAGGGTGGCTGATATCTACTTTAAATCCATAGGCTAACCAGAAGCACATAACCTTAATCCAAAGTATTCAACTGTTTCCTTCTTAAATTCACACTCTTCATGTTTACAAGTGAATTAATGTTGATGGAATGTGGCTTAAGATTTGCCACATGTTCTAGATCAGCGTTTCCCAAACTGTGGGTTGCGACCCACTTGTGGGAGGCAAGCTGATGTTTAGTGGTCTGCAAATGTCAGAGCAATAAATAAAGATGCCTTTAAACTCTGTGTTTAACTTGTCACATATCCTGGTGATTCAAAGACAGAGGTTAAATGCCAGGCTAGCCTTTTCTTTCTCTGACTGCAAAGTGAGAGGAGTTTTTAAAGTGAATTATGTGACAATAAAGGTCGTTGTTTCTTACAATATAGAACAAAATGTAAATACACGTATATTAATTGTATGCAAAAGCAAAAATGAAGCATTTTTTGTATTTCTGAAGTGTGCCGGAAACAGTTAATTGGATTAAAACAAATCAAGAAGCTTACTTGGTGATGCACAAATGATAAATATTCACAGAAACCCGATTTGCACACATCATCATTTGAGTGCTGATAGTTTTAGCAGTAAAACTGTTATGTCTGAGTACATTTAGTGGCCATTTCAATGGAAAATGTGCTGTCTGTAAATGACAATGGGCTACCACAGAATGCGTCAGTTACATTCAAACATTGTCCCGCCTTATAACCATTAAAGGTAGGTGGTTCATGAAAGTTTGTTGTTCTAAAAAGTGGGACAGGGTTATAAAAAGTTTGGGAGCCATTGCACTAGATCTGAGGTATAGTTGTTAGGAAAAAAACAAATTTTTATCCAGATATATTAGCGCACAATTCTTCCAGATATATATCAGTACCATGCATGATACTGAAGTGGCAATGAAGAGAACTTAGACAATATGAGATCTTAAGTAGATATGGATTCTTTCAGTCCTTCTACAGGAGGCCAGTTGACTCCAGAGGCATAGCAACGATCATGACAAACTGTGATGATAATTTTATTTTTCTGGTATTCCAATGAAATAAGGATTGTGCCTCTCCAGCGAAGAAATTCCAAAAATCACAACCTAGTTTGGAGAGGTTATTAACTTAAAAGAAAGTATTTCTCTATGATCATCAAAGACACCTGTAGTGGAAGTGAAGTTTTCTTAGCTACTTCTGAAGCCAATATTGTACTATAAATAGTCTGGGCTACTTCAGGTACCTTCTTAGCTTGTTGAGTCAAGATGGATAAACATCTCACTCTGCTTTCTAAAAGAAATAAGATATAGTACAAAAACATCAACAATCGACCACCTGTCAGGAGAGGTCCTTCATCTCAGATTATCATGCATGATCCTGCCATAAGATCTTCAGCCTGCCATGATGCTACTGCATCCCATTCTGCGCTGGACTCTGACACCGAGCCAAGTCCAGGAGGAGAGAAGCTACTGCCAATGTGTGTTTTCCTTTTGAGGGATCACTTGCTCCTGACAGCTTATAACTAAAGATTTTGCTGTAAATAGGTATGCAGTGCCTTGATTCTCCCTAAGGAACTCTAGATGCACGTTACACTACTTCATACTATCATAGTATAACACATAGAAGTACGTTGTAGGATGTTAGATTTCTAGATTAAATTTTTACTATGGTGGAAATGTCATTTTATTCTGGTTCGCAACATGCATTAGTGCTGCTTTAATAATAGTGTCTTCTCTTAGTGCAGTATATATGTGTGATATTGTAAAGAATGAAAGTTGTTTTTCTTAAAATTACCACTGCATCCATGGATCACTGTTTAGGGACTGTTAGTAACATAGAAAGCACAGACATTGCTTCAACTATGTACTGAGTTGGGTTGTCTGGGGCTACAACAACCTACTTCTTAACATTCCATTGCTGCTGTACTGAATTAAATTCACTCATGAAACACGTGGGTGTGAAGGCAAGCCTTGTAGAGCTAAGCCAGAGTCTTACTTTAGGCAACAACTCACTGTAAAAAAGACACAGCCCTTATTTCTGTCATCACTTTTTTTCATTTATCAATGGGCCCTGGGTGTCCCTACTTGCATAGGTTCCTCTCGAGGAGAAGAGCTACTATTGTTTTCATTATTAAAAAAAGGTATACTCTTGGAAATTGTGAAATCCCAACTTGAAACTTCTTTTTTCATAATATTTCTTTCAGAAGTTATATTCTGAAAAGATTATACATTTAGTGGCCATTTCAATGGAAAATGTGCTGTCTGTAAATGACAATGGGCTACCACAGAATGCGTCAGTTACATTCAAACATTGTCCCGCCTTATAACCATTAAAGGTAGGTGGTTCATGAAAGTTTGTTGTTCTAAAAAGTGGGTCAGGGTTATAAAAAGTTTGGGAGCCATTGCACTAGATCTGAGGTATAGTTGTTAGGAAAAAAACAAATGTATATCCAGATATATTAGCGCACAATTCTTCAAGATATATATCAGTGCCATGCATGATACTGAAGTGGCAATGAAGAGAACTTAGACACTATGAGATCTTAAGTAGATATGGATTCTTTCAGTCCTTCTACAATAGGCCAGTTAACTCCAGAGGCATAGCAACGATCATGACAAACTGAGATGATAATTGTATTTTTCTGGTATTCCAATGAAATAAGGATTGTGCCTCTCCAGCGAAGAAATTCCAAAAATCACAACCTAGTTTGGAGAGGTTATTAACTTAAAAGAAAGTATTTCTCTGTGATCATCAAAGACACCAGTAGTGGAAGTGAAGTTTTCTTAGCTACTTCTGAAGCCAATATTGTACTATAAATAGTCTGGGCTACTTCAGGTACCTTCTTAGCTTGTTGAGTCAAGATGGATAAACATCTCACTCTGCTTTCTAAAAGAGCAGGAATATCAATAGGCTTTCTATCTTCTGTTTTCAACACAGCGTGTAACAGAGACAAATGACATATGAGTTACCCATAAAAAATCCAATGTCGAAAACTGAGCACACTTCCATCCTTTTCTCTTTCACAGAGGTTGGGGTCTTCTTTAAATTCTTTTTAGGGTGTATAGGGTAAGAATGGATTCAATGTCCAGACTCCCATGTAAAATCCCTAGGGCCTGGCTCCATCTTGAGCAGTACAACACTCCATTTTCTCTATATTTGCATAATCACGGACATGTCTGCCTTTGACGCACATGTTGTTAGTCCATATCTTTTTAAGAACATGTGAAAGTGTAAAGTCATTTAGACAATTACATCAATAAGACACCTGATGCTGCATCAGTCTAGAACAAGTACCAGGTTATCACTATCTCATGGTCAGATAATAACTTAAACATTGTAGTCTGAATTGATGTACATTTACCTTATTTGTTTATAAGAATGCATCTAAGACTAGTATATTGATACACACAGGTTATGTCAGGCATTCCAAAGGTTATGTCAGAAATTCCTACCTCAGATAAGATATAGTACAAACACATCAACAATCGACCACCTGTCAGGAGAGGTCCTTCATCTCAGATTATCATGCATGATCCCGCCATAAGATCTTCAGCCTGCCATGATGCTACTGCATCCCATTCTGCGCTGGACTCTGACACCGAGCCAAGTCCAGGAGGAGAGAAGCTACTGCCAATGTGTGTTTTCCTTTTGAGTGGATCACTTGCTCCTGACAGCTTATAACTAAAGATTTTGCTGTAAATAGGTATGCAGTGCCTTGATTCTCCCTAAGGAACTCTAGATGCACGTTACACTACTTCATACTATCATGGTATAACACACAGAAGTACGCTGTAGGATGTTAGATTTCTAGATTAAATTTTTACTATGGTGGAAATGTAATTTTATTCTGGTTCGCAACATGCATTAGTGCTGCTTTAATAATAGTGTCTTCTCTTAGTGCAGTATATATGTGTGATATTGTAAAGAATGAAAGTTGTTTTTCTTAAAATTACCACTGCATCCATGGATCACTGTTTAGGGACTACTAGTAACATAGAAAGCACAGACATCGCTTCAACTATGTACTGAGTTGGGTTGTCTGGGGCTACAACAACCTACTTCTTAACATTCCATTGCTGCTGTACTGATTAAATTCACTCATGAAACACGTGGGTGTGAAGGCAAGCCTTGTAGAGCTAAGCCAGAGTCTTACTTTAGGCAACAACTCACTGTAAAAAAGACACAGCCCTTATTTCTGTCATCACTTTTTTTCATTTATTAATGGGCCCTTGGGTGTCCCTACTTGCATGGGTTCCTCTCGAGGAGAAGAGCTACTATAGTTTTCTTTATTAAAAAAAGGTATACTCTTGGAAATTGTGAAATCCCAACTTGAGACTTCTTTCTTTCATAATATTTCTTTCAGAAGTTATATTCAATTACAAACCTGTTTGAATAAGTTCAGTAAAAGAAGTAGGATGATGAGTATGAACTAATTCATCCTTATCTTTTCAACAAAAGTAGTCTCTAATGGATGAATAATTATGTTAAATGTAATAAAGTGGGAGCATATGTTAAAGGCAGGGCTACTGAATTTATGTGATTCTGTGGCTGTAGTGTTTTCTCTATAAATATAGCTTTACTGTGCTTGCTACATACTCCACTGTCTGCATGAATTGCAGATGTTAACAAAAAAAAAAGAGTTTCAAGCTCAACTGGATTAGAAGTTACCAAAAAAACGGCCGCGCATGTTGCCATAAAGTAGCAGCCCATTTGCTGTGCATTGCTAGGTCACTTTTGAGTTGCTGATTGCTGTATTCAAGTAGTAAACTGATACTAATGAGGAGAAACCTTTGCTCAGACAGTGTTAACATGGGTATAAAAAAGCCAATATTGTGATGAAATACTGCCTCATAATATGCTGCAATATACCAAAAGTTTTCTGCTTCTAGAACACAATTTAGCCAGTCCTCCTGCATTATTTGGTCCTTCCCTGCTGCATAATTTCAGTGGCCCTGACCTAAAGGACTCACATGGCCTGATTCACAAACTGCACTTAGTAGCATATTTTGTAGTACTATAAACCATACAATGAAATGCACTACAAAATGTAAGTTTTACCTACACTTATGTATGCAGAGTTTTCTCCGCCCCGAGTGCGGAGTCTGCACATGTAAATATGGATTATAGTAGTAAATGTGGAGGGGGCACAGGGGAGTGGGTGGGAAAAGAGGAAGAATTACAACTAAATGGGTGAGATTAGGGAGAAGTAAGAGAAATTTAGGATGGTTCAGTCAGGGCTTCAGGGAGGGACGTCACCCACCCACACAAGAGTAGGTCAATTGCTTTAGTCTAGGGGTGGAGACATGTAACTTACACTTTTGTATTAAGTTTACAATCAGAGTTTGTAAATACTGAAAGTAGTAAGCTTATTACAAGGTGCAAACTTACTCAAACGTGTAATTTACCTTTGTGAATCAGGCCCACATAATGGACTTAGAGAAAAAAATATATACAAGAAAACTGTCTGTAATGTACCCTATTATACTTAAGCAAGGGGAGCAGATGTGTGCCTGGACTGTGTTGTCTATGGTAAAGTCAGTGCAAGACCTGGAAGCATGGATGGCTTACTGGGAGCTTATTAGGGACTTGTGTATGTCAGCTCAATGTACATACTTCAAATACTATTGATAGTAAATTGTATCCTAAATTTCTGAAATTAAGTGCACAACAGTTTGAAGTCCTGGTGATTTAGATGGGTGAAATTTTAACGGAATACTGAAAGGGATGCATGACAGACAATGCTCTGTCTGATCTTCTATGAATGGCGTCCTTGGTGACTTCAGTAAGAACTTTTGATCTCAAGATTGAAGGGAACTAGACACCCTGGCCAGGGGGGGTTTAATTTTATTGTGCAGTGCATGAGGAATATGTAAGATTTTACTGTGTTCTTACACTTGCCTATAACTGCGTAACATTTCATTACTTGGATTAACAGGTTGGGGGTCCTCTCTGGCCATTCTCTGCTGTGAACAAGCTATAGATAGTGAGTAAAATGATTTTAAGTCTTAACAGAAACATTCTTCAAGGGAAATCATTACTCTTGAGGTTCTAGGAAAACAAATGATTAGAGGACTGTTTGCCTGAGGAAAACCACGGGACAAGCCATGAATGGAAGCCAGTGTTACAGCACTCGAAAACAGAGTTGCAGATACTGAAAATGAAGGCACGTTGGTATATCTGGCAGAGAAAAGGACGCTGTCCGGGTTACTACACTGCTTTCAAAACAGGGATTTTGCACTACTCATACAGAGAGAACATGTAAAATCGGGATATCTTCTTGCAGACAGGAATTGAGGGTGGCATCTGCTGTACCGCCCCAATACTGCTGTCAGGGATGGATAGGGGGTTCTAGCCTGCACTAAGAAGGGCATCAGTGATGGATTCCTCACTTATCTGAGGGAACCATAGTCCCAGCTTCTCTTAGTGCACAGGTTGGACTAAAGAGATCCGTGGCACGTGCAGGCTCTAGATGTCAGATGAGCAGCAAGAAAATTTAAAAGTTGTAGAAAGGAAATGGTTTCTGTAGTTAAGGGCCTTTGGGCTCTTCCCCCGATCCATGAGAAAAGGATGAATAGTTATGGTTTCTAAACCCAGTAAAGACCCTATGGACTATACGGTATCCCTTCCAGTGTCTATAGTCAATATGGATACAAAGAGTTTTAGCAATACAATAGATATTAGACGACTGAGAATTGAGCTACAACTGATCCAATAGAATCAATGCAGTTTTAATCTCCTCCAAAATCCCTGGACCTTTGCATGCACTAGACTGTACTGTAGTTGCATTCATTATGTGCTTTTAAACCCTGACAAGGTACTGAAGTGAATTGAAAGCTGCTAGCTGCATGCTACTCCGTGGGAATACTACTGATAGAAGAGCCCTTGTCTGTTGTGTGCCCTCTGTAGTGATTTTTATGATGCAACGCATGAGGTCCATAGCAGTGCTCTTTGTAAGTTTTGCCATAGCAGCTTTGCTGAAATTTTAAGTGAGGCAAAAGTGGCAGATAGGACCATTAAAATTTGGATGGTAGTGAATGGATAGAAATGTTAGCGTGCTATGTGTGCCTGCGTAGGACCTGTTACTGTGTTGTGTGTATGTGGCGCAGATTGTATGGACGCAGCATGCATGAAACAACACCTATCATTGTGTGCTGGAGAAAACTGCTTGAACAGTCATGGTCTACAATGTGGATTTTACTGTATTTGAGTGGTCCATATGGTACAGAATAAACCATATTAAATAAGGGCATAGAAAGTGCTTTAAGTGAATTATATTAACATTGAAAGATGCATCAGGGTTTTGCTAGCCTGCAAAGAGGCAAACTAGATGTTATTCAATACAAGGAGGCATGTCAATATCTCCTTTAATTACAGCAGGAAACATTATGAAGAAGTGATGTCACAAGACCAATAGGGCCTGGTACCAGGATGCTCTGCCTGCTGCGATTGGTGTTCAAGGCCCGGAGCGAAGAAATAAAATGCAAACAACAAATAACAACAAAAGTGTTCAACTGGAGTTTCGAACAAAGGTAAAGAACTGTGTGGTCAGCGAAGAACAGTCCAAAGAACAGATCTTCTTGACCCATGAACCACCAAGCTGGATATTAGGAACATGTCACCCAAAGGCAGACAACTTGTGGTGATGAAGAAGAAAGCCAGCAATGTGTCTCAGGTTAGTCAGGTTGTGAAGAGAAAGGAGAAAGGATAGAGGGAAAAGGTAAGGCAGCACTAGGAAAATAGGAGAAGTAACCTGCAAGCACAACCAACATGATACAGCAAAGACTACACAATATATGACTGAAACTGAATAAGGGAAAGAAAAATAACATATATCAAGAGAAAACCAGCTATTTACCTTGGAGAGCAAGATAAGACCATGCCCGATCGGATTCATGGGTAGTTCATGAGTGATTTAATATTTCCTTCCTTCATAAAATCGAATTTTATTCTACCCGTGCTTCGAGAATCTCCATTTTACAGCAAGAGAAGGAGGCATCAAGCACATGGCACATTCAAAGCTCTTAATTAAGTGTGGCTGAGGGCTTCCGAAAATAAGGCCCTGGCGATGGAGGAATTTGACCAATCATCTGAATTCAAGTTGTCAGACAGGCCACAAACCATAACCAAAGGTCTTCGAGGTAACAGCATGCCAAAATGAGTGCATTTGAAACTGGTTATTTTAATCTCAGCTTCAGCCATGAACCAGCAGAGCCAGGCAGCTTTGTGCAGGAGATTCACAGCTGGAAGGTCATGAGAGAACAATGAGGAGATGTATAACTCTTTTACTTTTTATGACTACCAACCATAAACACTTTGGGAGAACCTGGAAAGTAAGGACATAAAACAAAAGATGATCCACATTTGAATGATAACCCACGTGGAGACGTAGTATAGACAACAGGGGATGACAGAAAGACACACATTTTTCTCACTGGTCTACTGACCAAATGACCCATGCCGATTAGAAGATTTCACAGAAAAAGACAGCAAGGATAAATTATAACAGTGCAATAGGAAATACCCTTAATGTGCAGGGAAGCCAAAATGGTAGCTATCTGGGAGAAAATGGAGACAAATGGATTAACACCCATTCAATACCCAAGTGCACCCAGCCTGCCTCCAAGGCTCTTTTAATGTCGTGCAATTACAACTTGAAGCTGCTGATGAAAGGTATGGGACTACTGTACATCTCAGGTGATGAACCAGGCCAAGAAAATAATTTGTGTAACCAAATCTTGAGGATTCATGTGAGAGTCCCATAGGATATTCAGATAGAAGGGCAATACCTTGTAAATATTCATTGAGCAATATGGGGGGGGGGGGAGGGACAACAGGCTTGTGAGGTCCAGAAGGTGCGCTAGGATCAGGAGAACCAGACTGTGGCACATATGGACCATGACCCAGGGAATCATGGAGAAGGGGAACGATGTAGCCTCGATAGAGGTTCCAGTGTAGGATGAGGACATCCATTGGCCAGGCTTCTGGACCAGGATGCCAAATCTGGGAAAATGGCAGTTGAGACAAATGGAAAAGAATCCACTTATGAGGAACCAAGAGGTGTGTAATTGCTTTCAACTCCTAGGGATCCTGCATCTAATTACTGGAGTGCCTTAGATATTTTGGCTGCTAGTCAGCATGAGAACTGAAGAGGATTGGGAGGAATTTTGCTTGAACAGTGAGATGTTATACTAGACAATGTTATGTTCTTTGAACGGATTCCCTCCAGGTTAGTCATATAATTAACCACTACAATGCTGACCATCTGACGAAGAACAGTACAGCTGGAGCAGTTCCTGGCTAGGCTCTTTATAGTGAAAGTCTCAACCAGCAATGCCAGGGGGTTGATATATTTCAGGGACCAGACCATCCATCATGAAATACCAAAGGATGGTGCGGGAGCCAAGCCTGCTCATTCCAATTCCAGGACATGACTGAGTGGAAGCTGAAAATGGATCTACTATGCCATGCTTGAATGCTGTTAAACCACCAGAGTACCTCCTCCAAACAACCTTGGTCCAGAGGGATTACATGTGACTCACACAAGCACTTTCTTTAAGGAAGGCTTCGCTGGGAAGCTTTGTAGTGGAGTAATTCTTGAAGGATAGCCTGGATGGAAGATGAGAGGAGGCCTTTCAGATGGGCGAGATGTCTCAGAAGTAATAATTTCTGGTCTGGTGCCAGGTTAATTTCCTTCTTCAGATGGTAGAGCTCCTTCTTCAGCTAGCTGAGATGTTTCAAAAGGCAAAGATAATCCCCAATTAAGTCAAGGAACTTTTTAGTTTTGGGTGATGTGGAAGCAGATTTTTAGAAATTCACCTGGAAGCCCAGGTGACAAAGAAGGCCTGTGGTCACAGAAGCTGGTGCCATAGTATGAAAAGGCATTGGGTCATCAGAAAAATATTGTATAGGTAGATTAACAGTTGGAAGCTTCAGTGTGAAGGTAATCCACAATAAAGCAGGGGAACTTGAATCATTCTGGGGCTGACAAAATGCTAGAGTTAAGGCAATGGATCTGTCGATCTGACTGCCCCAATGAAACTAGAGAAACTTCTAGTACCCTAAAAAGATAAGAGTCGGTAAATAAGCATCCTTGAGATCCATATTCACCATCAAATACCCAGTGATGAGGGTATCTCTGAGAAAATAGATGCCCTCCATATTTAAATGCTGATAAAGAACTCCCCTGTTTAAGGACTCCAGATGTATCACTACATGCAGGCCTTTGAGAATCTTATGCTCCAGGAACACTAACTGATGAAACTTACTGAGAGAAAAACGAAATAAATCACTCATTTCCTAACCAGCTCTGCTTTCTCAGGTTTTACTACAGCTCTTTTTTCAGAATATAAGAGATGTCTTGGGAGACAGTATGGGAGCTAAAAATTCTACCCTTACAGTCTGAGGAACTCATGAGTGACAGGTTAATTTTCCCCACTTTGGGTGTAAAAAAGCATTATATGCCTATCCATTTTACATGAAGGAAGGGAGCAGAGGGTGGCTTACCTGATTGGAGGAAGCACGAGGAATGGCACATTTTAATCTACCACCTGGGGGGTTCTCTTACATGGAAGAACCAGTGTTGCCTCCACTTCAATGGCTGAGACGAAAGAAGCAACCATGGCAAGATAAGCAACTTCTGCCGATGAAACACTCTTGCAAGTCTCTAGTTGAGATTTAAAAAAGTTTGTTTTTTAAAGAGGACACAATGCAAGTGATCAGTGCGCCTTATCAGGGGAAGTGAAGGATGATAAGTACTTATTGATATCAATGAGGAACTGGCCCCCAAAGAGAAGATCATCAGAAGAAACCAGCTGGTTTGATGGTGTAATAATAGCAATTTTCATATCCATACTCAGAAAACAAGTTAGCACTATGTTTTTATGTTATGTTATGTAGATTTGTAGAATGCACTATCATCTGGGAGGGTATGATGGCACTGAGCAAGTGTGAGTCTAGCCACACCTAGGGCCTAATGGGACTACTCAAAAAGCCACCTCTTCAGGTTCTTGTGGAATTCAAGATGTAAGGAGGAGGCTAATATGTATAGCAACAGGTCATTCCATGCTTTAGAAGCAAAGTAGGAGAGGGCTCAACTGCCAGATCTGGTTTTCCAGATGCAAGAGATTTGTGCGAGTAGGAGGCTGGACAAGTGGAGGTGACTGAAAGGTTTGTAAAAGCAGATGCGATTGTTGAGGCATGCTGGGCCAGACTTACATAGTGTCTTGAATGTGTGGGTGACAGGTTTGCATTATCCTCATTTGTGAATGGGGAATTAGTGGAACTCCTTCAGGTGTGGTGTGATGTCAGTGTGGAATGGGAGGTTTAGAGTGATCCTGGCCATGAGTTCTGAATGGTCTGCAGCCTTTTGATGAGTTTTTTGTTTTTATTCTCGCACAGAGGGAGTTCCCTTGGCCCAACTTGCTTGTGACCACAGATTTGTGATGGTCTTTTGCGTGCAGATTGGGGGCCATTTGAAAATCTTCCCCAGCATCTTCAGATATAGAAGCATGAAGCGGTGACGGCATGGGTGGTGATGTTGAGTTTGCTGCTGATGATGATTCTAAGATTCCTGGCATGGGTGGTGGAGGTGGATGCCAGTCCTAGCTCTGTTGGCCAACAAATAGAGTCCCACAGTGATGTGCTGTTCCTGAAGATCATAATTTCGGTCTTGTCGGTATTCAGCTTTAGACAGTTGGTCTTCATCCAGTGGGCGATTTCAGTCATGCAGGCATTGAACTTGATCCGGGTACTGAGTGTCTTGTCAATGAGGGAGAGAATGTGTTGCCTGTCATTGACATAGGAGAGGACATGTATGTCGTAATAGGGGATGATGCTGGCTACAGGCTGGCTAGAAGGATCAAGAGGGTCGGGCTAAGGGAGGATCCCTGAGGAACCCTGCAAATAAGGTCAAGGGTGTCCAAGGGGTACCGTACTAACTGGGTCCTTCTAGTCAGGAAGAAGCAGATCCTTTAGAGTGTGTGTCATTGGATTCCGATGTTGTGTAGGTGTTAAATGAGGATTGGAAGTACTGTGTCAATTGCTGTGGAGTGGTCCAAGAGGATGAGGGCTGCTGTGTTTCCTCTGTCCGGAGTTATGTGGATGCTATCTGTGGCAGCAATGAGAGCAGTTTCTGTGCTGCTGTTGGGTCTGAAACTAAACTAAGCAGTATCAAAGAGTTGGTGGTTGTTGAGGTATTTGGTGAGGTGTATGTTAATGATTTCCTCTAAGACCTTGGCCAGGAATGGTAGCAGGGAGATCGGTTTGCATTTGGTGAGCACTGAATGGTCCACAGAGACCTTCTTCAGCAATCGGAGGGCAGTTGCTTGTTTCCAAGAATCTGGAAAGGTTGTGGAAGAGGTGGAGGCATTCAGAATGAGTGTGAGCATGGTGCTGATTGTTTGCAGCCCTTTGGAGTAGGCAGGGTGGGGGTTGGGGTCCGATGAGGTCCTTGAATGGATGGAGTTCATGGTGGTGACAGTTTCTTCTGGAATTATGATGTTACATCTGCATAGCGTTGGTTCTTTGGATAAGAATGGGGAGGTGCTTGGCTATGTCTTTCAGATTGGGGTGGGGAATGAAGTTGCGGTAAATGGCAGTGATTTTGTTGCTGAAGAGTTGAGAGAGATTGTTGCAGAAGTCCTGCGAGGGAGTAATTGAATGCTGGTGGCCTTACCATACCCAAGAAAACACAAGGCTCTCTATGCCCAGTGTCCAAGTCCCTTACTGTGTCTGGTATGGAAGGAGTGTGCTCCAGCATATAAAGGAAACTCAATAGTGAGCATAGGACATCTAGAAGGTGATATTGGCAGCACCTTCAGGCATAATCGATCTAGACTCTATCATACCTGAGGACCATAGATATTTCTGGGCTGCACTGTGGGTCTTGGGTGGGTGAATTGTTGGGGAAAAAAGCATGGAAGCAGCATCTGTTCCTTTGGCTTGGCCGCCCACTGTGATATTACCATGGCTACTCTCTGCTGCAAGTGTTGCTCAGCAGTTATGGGGACAGGGAGCTGTGAGTAGCTGACAGCTCAAGAAGGCAGGGCTACCGGCTCCGCTGCACTCAATGCTGCTTGTATGAAATGTAGTTAATTTTGTGACATTTTCAATGCCTTAGAATTCAGGCCATATTTTTGATTTAGATAATGCCAACTGATTGGGCTCCGATTTACTAGTTGATTAAAGCTTGTATATGAAATTCTTCTTCCTGCATTGCTTCATATACTTCCAGGTCATTTCTTCACCTTTACCTATTTAGGTGGGCAGCTTGTTCACCTCAGTTCATCATAACTTTGCTTTTCCAGCTTTGCTTGCTCTGAAGGAGTTATGCTTTCTTATTTAAAATCCACAAATTACACTGCCCATTTCTTTGGTTCTTCTTTATCCAGTTTGAAACCTTTGAGGGTTTTTTCCCTGTTCTCCAGTTTTTTCCTCTAAGTTTCTGAAATATTTGAGGTTCCTCCTTGTTCTATTCCATGCTCTGATCTTCAACTCTGAGCCAAACATTGGACAAAAAGAAGCAGGCCTTTTCTTTGCCAGATAAAACTATGTAACCTAGAAGTCTTTCCACTGACAAGAGGAATGAGAATTACACATCCACCCATGGTGTACACCATCAGGAGTCCATCTTGGAAAGGCAGGTAACAGCCAAAAGGAATGAATATTGTACAGCCAGCCATAGCATATGGTCTACACAATCTTAACAGGAGTACATGAAACTACCCATATAAATGTTCAATGTGCAGCCAGACATTTATGTGCTTCAGCTGAGTTTAACCAGGAGGGGAAGAAATAGGCATTCTTCAACTATACATATTATATGTGCTTAGAGTTCCACTAGTGATTGGGTGAGGAGCAACAATTATG
This sequence comes from Pleurodeles waltl, assembly GCF_031143425.1. Lineage (NCBI taxonomy): Eukaryota > Metazoa > Chordata > Amphibia > Caudata > Salamandridae > Pleurodeles > Pleurodeles waltl. Next base: position 792,573,466 of record NC_090436.1, on the reverse strand, counting down.
ATCCAAGCCTTAGTATATGACTTAGGAGTCCACACAGGTGAGGACAGTAGCCACCCCCAGGTAGGGTGGCCACCTGGCTGGTATTTCACTAGCTCCACCAGTAATTAAGGATTCAAGGCTGATGCTGGTAATGAGGAAATACAGATGATATACAAAACATATTTTGTGTTTGGGTATTAAATAGCAGGCACAGGAATTGCCTGTATGCAATACATAAGTATGGGGGATTTATGCAGCATTTGTAGGTTGTGGGCAGATTTCAAGCTAAGAGAATGCATATCTTCAATTTACAGGACGTTTGCATGTATTCCACAATTTTATGCACTAAGGCAGGACTTGAACAGAACTAGAGGTTCAACGCTGGTAGCTGTTCCCTTAGGCAACACCTCTCATAGAGGGATGAGTAAGCTTTTATATACACCAGCAATATCAATTTTTAGAGGCTTGTGTTGGCATGGCTGCTTTGAAAGTGAAATACCAGAAGCTTGAGTTGTTTCAGTGTCTCTGACTGTGACATTTTATTACAAATGGGAGGTGAATTAGTATGGCCGCAAATGAATGAGAAAGCCATAGCATATTTTACTGTGAATGGCCAGAGTGGGTTAGGTGTACTTCTTGATGTAAAGATTGTGCCAGGGCAGGTGTAGGTTCTATGCTGTTTCTCTGTGTTTACATCTACCCTCTATGTGCACTCCCAAAGTAGATGAAGCATAGTGCTTTTTTTTTAATCTGTTTATTATGATGATCAAATCTTATACAGTGAGTACAGTATGCTATCAGATCAGTGTCTCAGGTTACATCACCTGAGGGAGGTAATTCTACACTTATCGCTATACATTGACAGAATCGATGCACCACAGGTGAACAATAAATGAAAATGAGAATATACCACATTAACTACAAAAAAAAAAGAAAGGAAAACAAATAAAGAGCCGCTCAGTGTGGGATCCACATCCGTGTGGCGGACGGCAGGAAGAAAGGGGAGGCGATAGGGTGGGTAGGGGCCAGAGCGAACAGGCCGCAAGGCCCAGACATCCTTTGAGGGGCAGCAGGAAGGGGAAGGGGACAACCCTGCACTTTGGGCCGCAATGGGCTTGTCCAGCCCGGCGGTTCCGAGGGCACTGCACGCAGGTTATGCTGCATGCTAGTCCGAGAGATTGGACGTTTCTGATGAGTATTAGTTACAACAGTCTGTATAGGTATTGTGTCTGCAGCTCAGGGGGGGTGAGTGTCGTCTTTTTTCCTTTAGCTGATCTATGAAGGAGACCCATATGTCCTCTCCCTTAACTACCACTCCAGTGTCCCGTAGTGCATGCAGCACTCGTGCCTCCGCATCGGCCCAGTGTAGCATGTCCGCCACCCATCTATGTGTGTCAGGGGTGCTGGGTGATTTCCACTGTGTCGTGATGAGTCGCTTAAGTATGGCGAAAGCTAGATCTGTGCATCTGTGTTTCTGCTTGTCTTTACTTTGCTTATGTCGTATCCCTAATAGGCAGGACTCAGGGGTTGGGACGAGGGGCAACCACGCTGCAGTCTGTTTTGTGATATCTCGCCATACACGGAGTAGCGGTAGGCAATTCCAAGTCATGTGATAGAAATCTGCTTCTGGGTGACCGCACCTCGGGCAGTCGGAGTTAGGTTGCGGGTACATGCGTTTTATCCGAGATGGGGTAAGATAGGTCTGGTGTAGATAATTGAGTTGGGTATATCGGAAGCGGGCGTTGCGTGATACCTCCCGCGTGGTTGTGAGAGCCATGGACCATGTTTGTGTCGTAAAGGGTGTATGTAGGGCTGCTTCCCATCTAGTCTTGGCTTGTAATTGCGCTTCCTGTGGGCAATCCTGCAATGTATGATATATCCAAGAAATGCCTGCTCGAGTTCCGGAGCCGGATAGCAATTCATGTAGGATTAGTGATGTTTGTGGTTCATTTCTGCCACTCCCCCATGTATTGCGTATTAACACATTTCAGCGCCCCGTGTGTAATGAATTCGCCAGGCCCTAAATTGTGTGTCTCCGCCAGCGCATCATATGAGAGGAAACGGCCCTCCCCGAAAAGCTCTCCAATTGTTTGCATACAAGATGTTAGACCCAACCGGCCCTCTAATTTGTCCACTCCTGGCATGGCTAGTAATGGGATTTGAGGTGAGTATGGCGGCATGCGGGCTCCCATGGCCATGTATCAGCGCCAGATGCGGTCTGCCACTTTTATCAAAATATTACCATGTTGTGGAAGGACCTCGCGTCCCATGAGCCATCTCAGCACGTTTGAGCGTCCTAGGTGTTTTGCCACCATGCGGTTCACCGGGCCGAGAGGATCTAGCAGCCAGTTCATGATCCAATGTATTTGTGCCGCTGCATAATAGAGTTCGAATTGCGGTTCACCCATCCCGCCCTTCTCCACAGGTAGACAAATCTTGGCCAGGGCCACGTGGCGACATCCATTTCCCCATGTCAAATCAGTTAGCAATCTGGTCAGCTGTGCAAAAAAGTTTTTTGGGAGCACAAGCGGTAATGCAGCGAAGTAATATAGTAGCCGGGGAAGGATGATCATTTTAGCTAAAGCCACTCTACCCATGGGTGAGAGTGGCAGCGAACGCCAAAAGGATTGTGAGCCTTTTATTGATCTGATCGCCCGGTCTAGATTTCCTTCCCTTAAATCTAATTCGTCATGGTAGATATGTACCCCCAGGTATTTAAAGGTGGTGCAACTCCATTGCAAGTTGTGCGCGTAAGGCATGTTACTCCGTGGGTCCAGTAGCAGCTGCATGGGAAACAGACATGATTTAGTCCAATTTACGAGTAGACCGGACAGCTCTCTGAAAGAGTTCAGCAGGTGTAATAGGTTCGGTAGAGATTCGGTATAATTACGGAGGTATATTAATGCATCATCTGCATAGAGAGAGATGATACGGTATTCCTCTCCATCAGGGATACCCCAGAGTGCTGCTTCGTTACGCAGTCTGGCTGCGAGGGGCTGAGTGGTGATAGAGAGAGGCACCCGCCAGGGCTGCCCCCTATCTCGAACTCCTCTGAGATGACTGCGCCGGTCCTGACCCGTGCTTTTGGATTAGCATATAGTATGGAGATCCAGCGCATAAACACTTCACTGAATCCCATTGCTTTCATTGCGGCCATCAGGAAGGGCCATCCTAACGTGTTGAACGCTTTCTCAACGTCCAGTGAGACCGCTACTCGTGAACAGTCTGTTTCCAGGGTCGCAGCTATTAAGCGCAGGAGATTCCTGATGTTAATGAAGGTATTTCGACCGGGTATGAAACCGGATTGGTCCGGGTGTATCAGGGTGGGCATCAATGGGAGGAGGCGATTTGCCAACACCTTCCCCAGTAACTTATAGTCCGAATTTAGTAATGATAGGGGGCAGTAGGAGCGGGCATCTAGAGGGTCGCAGCCCTTCTTGTGGAGGACCACGATTAGCGCTTCACGCTGTGAATCAGGTAGGCATCCTATTTTATATGCTTCATGTAGCATTGTCAGGTAAGGTGCAAGTGTCTGTGTTGAGAAGGTCTGGTAATGCTCGATCGGCAACCCGTCACCCCATGGGGCCTTGTTGTGGGCTAATTGTTTCAATGCTTGTAGTATCTCGTCCCGTTCTATGGGTTTGTCCAGGTCTAGTAGTTGTTCTGTCATCAGACGAGTTAATGGGGAAGTACAGAGGAATTCCCCCAACTGTGGCGAAGACGGGGGCGGTCCAGCCTTCTATAAGGAGCTATTGTATTGCCTAAAAGCATCATTGATCTCTAACTACGTGTTAACCATTGCGCCCGTGGATAGGCGGGTGGCATTTATGGGAGGTCTCCGTTGCTCCCCTTTTACTAACCATGCCAGCAGTCTACTGGATCGATCGCCCTCAGCATGGAGACGCGCCGTATAATAACAGTAGTCGAACTTCCTTAAGCGGATTTCGGCTTCGCTCCATTGTTTTTTTGAGTTTGGTCGCATCCTTGTAACCGTCCCTGCTCGAGGCCCCTGCACAGTCCAAGTCCTGCAAATTCCCCTCGATGTCGTGTAGGTCTAGTGTTAATGCACGCCGAACACCCCCGCCGCTGACATACACATACCCTTCATTACCACCGTATGTCCGTCCCACTCGTCCCACTCCATTTGAGAAGTAGGACCCTATAGTGGCTGCTAGTTGTTCGCGGAAGGGGGGTCATGCAATAGGGCGGGCTGTGGGCGCCATGTGGGAATGCGTGTGTGTTGTGTGCCCCATTTTAAAATAACAATGAGGAGGCAGTGGTCCGATAAGGTTTTAGCCATGTAGGAAGCGATGTGCATGAAATGTGTGATCGTGTCCAAGCATAGTAGCAGATCAATTTGTGTATGGAGCTGGTGTACCGGAGAATAGAAGGAGTATTCCCTGTCTATGGGATGGAGGCCTGTCCATATATCGTGTAATCTCCTCTCTGACATCCAGGAGCATAATGTCTGGGACAGTCTTCTGCTATGGGCGCTTTCCAGTGGGGGATGAGGTCTATCTAATGATATGTCCACAACTCTATTGAAGCCCCCTCCCCAAATGATAGGTATTGACGGGTCATGTGATATCAGTGTAGATGTGGTCCGAAAGAACTCACCCTGACCCGTATTCGGCGCATATATGCCAACTATAACTAGTTATTTCCCGTCCAGCTCACCCACTAAGTAGACATACCTGCCATCTGCATCTATATGTGTACTTTGAACCGAATAGGGGACACCAGGGGCGATCCATATTAGTACCCCTTTCGCGTATGTTGATGTTTTAGTGCCGTGTAGTGTGCCAGACCATCTCCCACCGATATTGCCCAGTTAATGTACAGTTGCGTGGGTCTCTTGAAGTATGGCTATATGAATTTTATGGCATTTGAGATAAGCGTGACCCTATGGCTCTTAGTGGTATTAGCCAGTTCTCTTACATTCCATGTGACTATGTTGTAGGACGTCATTGTGTTTTGAGGTTGTGATGTGGTGTGGCCCACCCCTACCCGACCCCCCATCCCCACCCACCCCACGAGTGTAGAAAATAAATGCATGCTGAGGAAAATGAAAAAAAAATAATACAACTCACAATTGCTAAAATAACGATGAACAACCCAGCACAACTGGTGCCAACATAGTCTCTAGTTCGAACTAGGTCCATTCGGGAACCCAACTGGGTTAGGGGGCGCTGCTTATGTATAGTCTGATGTGTCTCTTTGAACCGGCCCAATCAGATAGTGTTTCTTCCCTTGACAAGTCCTGTATTGCACCATCCGAATTCCTACCCTACATGAGAGAGCAAGCTATATGACAGATCATTCCTCGCGTGCACCTCGTGGGGACCGGTGAGCGTGAGCAAGTTGCCAAGTCTGTGTGAGGTTAGCCAAAGAGTACCCAAATGGATCAAGAGCCGCACTAGCTGTTACTTTGTGTTGCAATGCCCGTTAGTATGAGGGAGTTGCAGATCATACATGATGTCTCAGAGGTCGTCAACCGAGCGCGGTGTGAACGCCGGTCCGAAGATCAGAGGTGATGTGGGGGGACTCTGTCGGCTTCTTATTGAGTCCGAGTCTCTGACACTAGTTTCATTGGGACGCTGTGATCGTATGGTCGAGAACATATTGGCCTCCTTTAGGGCTTGGGCTTGTTCTACCGCTGCCTGTGTCTTAGTCGGACGCGTTGGGGGCCCAGTGGTCGATCTTTTTTTCCTGCGAGAGCGCTGGACTAGCCACTCCTTTTGTTCCAAGTTCTCCACAGTGGGGTCCGCCAAGCCCTTGTCGTGTATCCAGGTCCACGCGTCCTCCGAGGTCGGGAAAATGTGGGTCCTGTCACCATCCACCACGCGTAATCTGGCCCGGAACATGAGGGAGTATGGGGTGTTTTTATCCCGCAGCACCTGCTTTGCTTTGGTGTATGTGGCGCGTCTGCGCTGTACCTCAGCCGTGTAATCTGGATAAGCTGTGATCTGTACGTTCTCTACAGCTATACGGCCCGATGTCCGGAAGCCCCGCAGCATCTGATCCCTGTCCTGGTAGTTTAAGAATCTCGCGATCAGCAAACGGGGAGGAGCCCCTGGGCAAGGGGGCCCCCTGGCATCCGATGGGCTCTTTCCACTGACATCAAAGGTGAAGCTCCTTGCGTTAATACATGTTCTTTCAACCAACGCTCCAAAAATGTTTCTGCATTGGGGAGCTCTATTCGCTCCGGGAACCCCAGGAATCTAACATTATTGCGGCGGGAGCGGCCCTCTGCGTCTTCCGCTCGTCTCTGCAGTAGCGTTATTTCAGTCTCTTGGTGCCAGAGTTGAGACTTCATGTCCTCAATGTCGGGTTGAGCCGTTTTAAGGGTTGACTCAGTGGCGTTTACTCTGTCCGCCAGTTTGCGGTGTTCAGTGCGGAGAATATTGACTTCCACCACCACTGCATCTATGTTCTGATTTCCAGCACTGCCTGCAGCATCTTTTCAAATTGTATAGAGTGAGTGGCCAGAGGTTCTGTCACCTTGTGCAGGGCGACAGCGTGTGAGTCTGTGTCTGCATCTGAGGATAGAGTCTCAGATCTGATTTCAGAATGACCCCTCAGGGCTTTGGCTTGACCATATTTGTACGCGTTTCTGTCTCGTTGTGTATTAATTATGGGCACGGGTGGGTGACTGATATTGTTCGGTGTGCTCCGCTCAGCTTCCTCTTTGAAGCGCTTGTTATTCAGACTGGGTCTACTTGGGTGTCAAGGATCGTGTCTTCTTCTGGTGCGCGCTCACTCGTGCATTACGTTTATTGCAGGGGCCACTGGAAAGAGACTTCTGAGGGGCCCCATCCAGGACAATAGAATGTGAGATTCAGGCCTGCTGCAGACCTTGGCGCGGAGTCTCAAAAGGACAGGCCTCCCTGGGTATTGTGGGAGACGGCAGGCCGACAGGGCACACGCCGTCAATGTGCGCAATTCAATACATATAGAGACGGTTTCGGCGTTGAACTCAGTGCTGGCAGAGATTGATTGGGTTCAGCACGTTGAGATGCATGTGCAAGCGCCCTGCATACGGCGGTGGAACTGATGTCGCCAAAGCCCCTAATGCCCAGGGGAGGAGTGCCACAGGTCTAGTTATTCCACCTGGGTAGACCCGGAGTGACACACGTTGCTCCCAGTTCCTAGTATGTTGGGCCCTTCTCGTCTGCTCTCGGGTCGGGATTAGGTACCGGGTATGGCCACCACCGTCCCCCGTTGACTGTCTGCGCGGGGGTGCCCGCGACGCAGCGTCTCCGCTGTACCGAGCCTCCGTACCTTTGCTGGGCCCGGTGTCCCGGACTTGTGTTCTTACGAGGGTAGTCTTCTGCCGGTCTGTCCCGCCGGGGCTCCACCGACGTTGGTTTTGCGGGCTCCGTCAGGATATGGACACCAGCGCTTCCGATTTCAAGCGCCGATCCTCATTACTTCGTTCAATTTTTGTTAGTTTAGGCGGAGCCGCGCCACGGCCTCCGTCTCGCTTCTGGCTGGCGTCTGGGCCGTGTTACACCTCCAGGAGTGTTTGCGGGAGCTGAGCCAGCTCGCTGGAGCCCGCGAGGTCGGTGGTGCTCCGGATGCAATGAAGCTGGCGGGCTTGAGCCCCGGGAGCAAATATTTTGTAGGATAGTTACGGGCAGTAATCGGAGCTCGCATTTAAGCGTCCGCTCCCGCCGCCATCTTGGCCACGCCCTATGAAACATAGTGCATTGCTGCATGGTTTATAGTGATGAACTGAGACATTAAGGCCATAATTATAACAATTGGTGGTAAATCCACTTACCGCCATGCTGACTGCTGCCAACATACCGCTGCCGCAGCGGATATCCGTTCACCATATTATGACACACACACACACACCAATCAGTCACTATTCAGCCACACACACAATTCTGCCACATCAGAGGTCAGTGATAAACTGGCGGTATCAAAATCCACACAGTTACGCCAACAGAACAACGCCCACCACATTATGACTCACGAATCACCACGGCGGACATTCAATGGCAGTAAACCATTGGGGGTACATACTGCTGCGCTCAAAATACACTCACTCAAACAAAACAACACCACATTGGACAATTCAAACAACACACACCACACCCACACCACTATAAAACACACACCCACATTACCCACAACCCCTTACGACTACAAACCATTGGCACAAAACACACACCGCGACCACAGACAAGACCGGAAACACACACCACCATCACCTATACACCACCCACACACACCTCACAACACATCACCCTACACACCCTCACCCACAAAACTCCCACAACACCCATGGCACCACAACGACACCCCAGATTCTCTGAGGAGGAGCTAAGGGTCATGGTGGAAGAAATCATCCGGGTAGAGCCTCAGCTATTTGGAGCACAGGTGCAGCAGATATACATTGCTAGGATGGTGGAGCTATGACAGAGGATCGTGGACAGGGTCAAAGCCGTGGGACAGCACCCCATAACAAGGGATGACATCAGGAAGAGGTGGAACGACCTACGTGGGAAGGTACGTTCAATTGCAGTATGACACCAGCTTGCAATACAGAGGACTAGCAGTGGACCCCCACCTCCTCCCCCACAACTAACAACATGGGAGGAGCAAGTCTTGGCAATCATGCATCCTGAGGGCCCGGCAGGAGTAGGAGGAGGACTGGACTCTGTTAAGTCAACTCTATACTACTAGTACCCCCCTACCTGCATGCAATCACATACCCCCACCCTTACCCTCATTCCCAACACTCCACCACCTCGCACACACCCCACCATCATAACCCGCTCATCCCAATGCGAAGCCAATGTGCCTGTCCTCCATTGTCTACCAGGAGTCTGTACACGGGGGTGTCTCCATCTACAGTCATAAACTGTACATTGTAGCCACTACAGGTCAATGCATGATGTGTATTTGAAATGTATTAGTGGCATATGTCCTGTATGTACAATTGTCATCTGTGAAGCAGTTATGATCCATGGCCTGCCCTCCCCTCCCTCCCCCCCACTGAAATGGCGTCTGCCTGTCCTGTATGAAGGGACAGGTAGAAGTGAGGTAATTCCACTGACGTTGTGCACCGATGCGGGAGGCGGTCGGGAACCGCTGTGCAACCCCTTATTGGTTAATATTGGGCCCTATGGGGTACAGTAGCCAATGGTGATGTACCCCGCGGTGATGGTATGCATCGTCGTGGGCATCACCGACATTTTCTATACGTTCACTCACTTACTACCTGACCTTCAACAGGAGAGGACCTACACTGCATGTGCTGCTGTAACCTGTGTCTAGAACCTACCATGGCCCGTGTGACTGAGGAAAGGGCCCCTGCCTTCACTTCGGCGGAGTTGGAGAGACTAGTGGATGGGGTCCTACCCCAGTACGGACTGCTGTATGGGCCTCCAGACCAACAGGTGAGTACACAGTGTACATGATGCATGGGGCATGAATGCATGGAGTGGTGTGTGTGAAGGCCTCGTGTGGGGGGGTGGATGGACCCTGGGCAGCGTGCAGCATGTATGCTGGGCCATGTCTGTGCAAATGGGGATGGGAAGGGCTATGGTGGGCCATGAGTGTAACAGCCAGGACGGTCTGACTAATACCTTTCCCTGTGTATATTTCCTCTTTTTGTTTTGTCATCCTATCCTTATGTGCATTAGCATCATCTGGCGGAGGAGCAGCGGCACCGGCGACAGAGGGAGCTGCATCCCACAGGACCCAGGAGGCAGAGTCCACTGACGCTGAGGGTACAAGTGGGACGGAGGGCGAGGGGAGCACCACAGCAGAGACTGGAAGGGATAGTTCGGACATGGATACCTTCTTTGATGGAAGCTCCCTGGTGGTGGCGGACACCTCTGTGCCCACCCCAGCTACAGCCGCCACACCGGTACCAGCACTGCCCTCCCAGCAGCCCCTTATCGAGTTGCCCGTGCCCGCTCACACAGAAGGGTGGCCATCTCCTTCGCCCCAGGCACCTCAAGCCCTGCCCTAGTTAGCCCTGCTGCCCTGAGTGAGGAGGCTATTGACCTCCTGCGATCCATCTCTGTAGGGCAGTCAACCATTGTGAATGCCATCCAGGGGCTGGCAGCCCAAATGCAACAGACCAATGCATTTCTGTAGGGCATTCACACTGGCTTGGTGGCCCAACAGAGATCAATCCGGGCTCTGGCCCCCTCTCTGATGGCAGCCATTGTCCTTGTTTTCACCCTCCCCCTCCAACTTCCTCTACCCAATCCTATTCCCCTCAACCCCAACCTATCCCAAGCACACAGGCAGACAAGCATGCACCTAGGACAATAAACAAGAGTGGCACAGGCAAACACAGGCACCACACTTCATCCCGCAGGCGCTTACACAAACACCATCCAGATGCAGACATACCAACATCCACTGCCTCCACTGTGTCCCCCTCTTCCTCCTCCACCTCCCTCCCAGTTCCGTCTACACTCACCCCTGTATGCACTACATCCTCAACCACTACTGCCATCACCGGTACACCTATCAGAGCACACACCTCACTGGCAGACACCACCCCAACAGCCATGCACACTTCCCCTGTGCCCTCTCCCACTGTGTCTGTGCCCCCTCCTCCCAAAGTACACAAACGCAAGCACTCAGACACCCAACAGCCATCCACCTCACAACAGCATCCAGCCCATGCACCTGCACCCAAACACAGCAGACGCCTCCTACAACCACTCCCTCTTCCTCCACTCCCAAACCTTCTCCCTCTTTCCGCCCCAATGTCCCTAAGCAGCTTTTCCTCTCCACCAATGACCTCTTGCCTACCCCTTACCCTCCCCTCCTTCACGTCTGGCCAGGGTGGGTAAAACCCAAGAAAGCACCTCAGCCACCCAGTCCACGGGCCCAGTAGTGTACACAGCAATTTGTAGTGGGAAAGAATCCTGGGCACCAGGCAGCCACACTGAAAGGGGGCCTGCCCCAAGTGCTGCCAGGAAGGGCAAGGAGCCCTCCCCAGCTGCTGCCAGCAAGGGCAAGGAGCACTCCCCAGTTGCTGCCATGGAGGTCAAGGTGCCACCCCCAGCTGCTGCCAGGAAGGGCAAGGGGCCTGCACCAGCAGGCAGAAAGGACAAGGGGCCACTCAGTCGGAGCCCCCACCACCAACCATAGTGGTGCAGCTGTCCGAGGCTGCATTGGAGGGGCTGGAGCTTCCCCCCACCACTACTACTAGCAGCACCAGCACCATCACCACCACCAGCAGCACCACTAGCAGTGGGCAGCCATCCGAGGCTGCAGGGGATGGGCTGGACTTCCCCCCACCACCACCAGCAGCAGCAGCACCAGTGGGCAGCCGTCCGAGGCTGCAAGGGATGGGCTGGAGCCTCCCCCCACCACCAGCACCAGCACCACCACTGGAGCTTCACTTCACCCCACCACCAGCAGCACCACCAGCAGTGGGCAGCCATCCGAGGCTGCAGGGGATGTGCTGGAGCCTCCCCCTACCACCAGTGGCAGCATCAGCAGCACCACCACTGAGCAGCCGTCACTGCAGGCGGACAGTGTGTAGTCCTGTGTCCATGGGCTGCTGTGCGGCCTGCCCCCTGCAAATCCTGTGGGTATGACACCCACCTGAGAGACTGTGACCTTGCAAACACCAAGATCTGCATCACGGGGCTCGATGACCCCTCCAGAAGTAGTGGGTATGCCACCCACTCACCCCATCCTCCCCAGGATGAAGATCACAGGGCGTGATGCCCCCTCCAGAACCAGTGGGGAAGACACCCACTCATCCCATCCTCCCCAGGATGAAGATCACAGGGCACAATGCCCCCTCCAGAACCAGTGGGAAAGACACCCACTTGAGAGACTGTGGCCTTGCACTCCCAAGGACCAAGCAGTGGGCAGGTCACCCTCTTGAGAGACTGTGGCCTTGCACTCCCCAGGACCAAGCAATAGGCAAGTCACCCACTTGAGAGACTGTGGTCTTGCACTCCCCAGAACAAAGCAGTCGGGATATCACCCACTTGAGAGACTGTGGCCTTGCACACCCCAGGGCCAAGCACAGAGCATGTTGCCCCCTCCAGGACCAGTGGTGTTGTTCCATCTGCTGGCTGAGGTCCCCCCCCCATTCCCCATCTCCCTGAGGTGCCTGCCTATTTTCCAAATGATGCCCCTGTAATGTTTTCTCTGTGTTGTTGTAGGAGTCAAGTGGGGCCTTGGACTTTGTAATGTGGCCCTGTGGCCCAGGCACATTGAGGACTAGGCAGTGTCCCTTGATTTGTACATATGTATATACTTTTGGATTGGATGTACGTATTTCTACTTTATTTATATTATTACACTCACTTTCATCTATTCCTGTGGTCCTTGCTTTATTCCTCAGGGGTACGGGGTAAATATGTTATGTTACCGCATCAGCTTGTGTGTATGGTGTTGGGGTTGGTGGTGTTGCGTGTGTGTCACTCTCTTTTTCCTCCCCCCTCCCCAGTGTGCTAGGCGGCTGTACTCACCGTGGTCGTCTTCACCCTCGTTGGTGTTCGTGTTGGAGCAGGACGTAGAAAATCACGGGGAAGATCTGCAGTTCAGGCCCCATAGCAGTGTGGTTCTTCACTGAGACTCCAATGGTGAGTTGTTTCCCTTCTGTGCAGTGTTTCCGCCAAGCTTTTGATGTCGATGGTACTGCCCCGGAAAAGGTGGGGGATTTGGCTGTCATAATACAGTGGGCAGAACATTGGCTTCCGACTGGCTGTAGGTGGCTACCGCCATGGTGGATTTTGATTCCGCCCTGGCCCTCGGTGTGGTAAAGCAGCTGTCTGTCTGAGCTCTTTCCGCCATGGTCCTAATTTGGCGGTATTTACCGCCAGCCTGTTAGCGGTATTACTGCCACTTTATCACCGACCGCCAGGGTTGTAATTAGGGCCTAAATGTTTCAGGTATCTTTTTTTTTAAACAAAGGAGGCAGCCCTACTCACAGGAACAGGCATCATATAGCCATACTTGATGTGCGGAGGCAATTTAGAAGCAACTGGGAGAAAGGAACCCATAGTGATGGGCACGCATTCCAAACAAAGGTTTGTCTCCATTGACTTCAATGGGACCCCACTGCTGAACCTATTTCCTTGCTCTTGGTCTGCTTCCTGTGTTTCTCGTTGATTCCTCCCTGTACTCTGCCCGTGTCTCATCGGTCTCTTTCTTTCCTTGGAGCCCTCCTGTCCACCTCTTACTTCCTACTCCCTCTCTCCACTTAGGTCTCCCTGACCAAGTCATCTGCCTGTGTAACCCCTTCTTAGTCCCTCCCGTCACAGCTCCCTTTCCTCCCCTGCTTGCCTCATATTCGCCTCTACCGTTCTTTTCAACCCTTAGTTTGCTTCTCTTCTTCGTCTGCTTCTCTGCCTGGCGTCCTACCCATCTCTGCCTTCCTTCCGCACACGCTGCCCGTGTGAGCCCTTGCTGGGTATATCCCCTGGACTCTGCCTTTCCCTGCTCGGCGCTCCTACCCTCCCTCTCCCACGCTCCGTCCGCCTCCTCTCCTCCGGTCAGGCGGGGCTCCCCGCGCTCCTCCCCCTGCTCGCAGTTCCTGGTGGCGAAGGAGGCTGCCTCCCCCTCTCGCCTCTGTTGTCTGGGATCGCCTCTCGCCCCCTGGACGTTGTATGGTGCTGCCAGCTCTGCACCCTCAGCCCTGCGCGCCCCGGGAGCTGCCAGGCTGGGCGCCGCTGCTCCGGGTAAGGGCGCCTCACGCATTGTGCGCACCGGGGAGCACCTGCCGCGGTGTCCGGGGAGCACGGCCCGGCTAACAGTCCTCCCTGCCCGGGGACGGTACCGGCTGCCGGGCGGTACTGCCCGTGACAGCCCGGTGCCCGGCTGAGCCGCTCCCGCCCGTGGCCCGGTCTGCCCTCTCGCACCGGCAGGGCTCGGTCCTCATACCTGCCCCATGCACGTATGCAGTCGACCGGGCAACGGAGGGAGCAGCGCATTGCATGGTCGCAGGGCACACTTACTGCCCAGCTCCGGGCCCCCCTGCCTCGCCTCCCGGGGACGCCCAGCTGAGAGGCGGCTCCTCCCCTCCTGCACCTGCCGCTCACCCCGCGGCTCCCTCAGGTGCTGGTGTGGGTGCAGCTCCGGCCGGGCTCCAGGGTGGCGGAGGGGAGTGCGCCTTGTGCCGCCGAGCGTTTTTGTGTGTGCTTCCTTCACCCCTGGCCTTTAGCAAGACCCCTGTGCGCCCCCAGAGCCCGTCTCTCCTAACACGACGTTTTTCCTTGTTTCAGGGTGTTTGGATTCATGGCGTGCCCCTGGGTGCGGGGCTGACACGGAGGCGGAGGGTCCTGGGGCGATGGTGGTGTCTCCCGGAGCCGGTGGTCTTTGTTGCTTCTGAGAAGAGAAGCTATCATGACTGTCTTCAGACAGGAAAATGTGGAGGATTATTACGATATCGGAGAAGAGCTGGGCAGGTACGTGACCCCATCTCTCTTTTTGACGGGCATCATTACCAGGAGGGGTGGTAGTCTCCGCTTCGAAGTTGTGGGCCGCGTGGCATGGAGGGTATGATAACATCAGGTTTTACCCCGAGGCGCACACGCGTGGCATGGAGCGAAAGAGGACTTAGTGACGTCATGTATCATGCTCGATCGTTACTCTCCTTACGTTAAGGGCAGTATGTACCTTGGTTTGTTGACAGCAGTAGCTATCAGGAAAGTGATGGTTCGCCTGTGCACTATGATATGCCATACCAGGCATGCATCAGCAGGGTCGGCTGTAGGGTGGTGCTACTGGTGCAGCTGCACCGACTTTGGTGGTGGGCGCTGGGTTTAAAAACAACGTATGAGTTTAAAAGCATGTGAACTTCCTTGTACGTCGAACAGTTTTCAGGCAGCAATAAAAATGTAAAGATAACCTTAGTAATTAATGTTCCTGTCGGTGAGCGATCGGCATTTTGTTTCGTGGCAGTTTTGACGTTGTAAAGTAAAGGGATAACAAAGAGGGTTAGTGTGCCTGCTGCATACAAGGTATACCACACATGCCACAGAACTGAGGCTGAGTGAACTATGAGTAGCATTATAAAAATGAAATGTATGTCAGAGAGGGGTTATGGAGAGATGAGGGGCCCTATTGTAGCTTGATAGTGAGGGAGTTTGTGGAGAAGGAGGTATTAAAAGACAGTCGTTCCAGTCGCCATCGGGGCTATAGCCGGCCCTGTGTAGAAGCACATACACGGACTGTGTAGGCTTTTTACCCACCACCCATCCACCTTCAGCGCAGACTGCCAGATGCTCACCCACCGAACATTGAGCCAACCTACCCACCGAGCATCGGTGCGGCTCCTCCCCACTAGTGCACTCGCTTCCTGTAGCATGGGTCACCACCTTCACCAAAAGCCTTAATATCCGTGTCCCCGACATCAACAGCCCCACATGTTATGGCCAGTTCTGGTGGTGACGTGTGCTGTAATGGAGGAGTGCGATGGTGGTAGCGTTCTGTGGATTAGTTGACTGACTTTTGCGTCGGTGAGTGGTTTGATTTAAGTTGACAGCGCGCGCTGATTATCATCCTCTCCTTATGATTGACGGTAGTGTGCACAGTTGGTGGTTGAAAGCCTGCACTGATAGTGGTCGTGAGGCCTTTTCTGATTGTGGTTGGGGTGGGTTGTGCTGGCTGTGTGGATGGTGGTTTAGGGGCTGTCTTAATGCTTCACGGAACACAATGCTGATAGGTGAGCGGCTATACTAATATGTATCCAAGGCTTTTGATGTTAGTTTGTGGTGTTGTCATTTGGCCTACCGCTTTGGTTACCCTGTCTGAGCAAGGACTGCATGCGTGTGACCTTCGTTCCTGCAAGGTAATCTCCGAGTTTGAAGGAGGCAGCCTCCAGCAGTTTCCATATCCAGCACATGTTCTTCAGAAGGTTTGATTGCTCTACCGCAAGGATTCCCGATGGCCCCTGTATTTCTACTTGCGGCTCTGGGGAGCCCCTAAAGAACCATGTATTATAAAATACACACCCATGCATGTGTTATGCGGGGTAAATACAACGATATATAATTCTATGTGGCTCAACCTTTACAAATGGAGGCTTTCACGTAAAGCAAGGCGCCGTGGCCTCAGGCAGTGATTGTGAGCTGTTTGTTTCCTGCGCCTGGCCCTTTGGCTGTGAGTTAATGATGCAGAAACCAGGCCTTCCTCTGAATATTTGCATGCACACACCTGATGCCTGTGCCTTCGCTGCGCAGTCACGAACACGCTTCACAAAGCAGCACACAGGTTGGCATAAGTAGCCAGGCCATGCCACTTCTCAACAGCAGACTGCTCTCCAAAGTGTTTCCAACTTTTTATACAGAAGTCTTCCCATGACATGGCCGAATTTGTGTAACTGGGCCCAGAAGGCGCCATGACACTTCTACATTAAAAGCTTGTGTAGCCCGTAGATTGTTTATACCAGTAGCAGCAAAATCCACCCAGGAAGTGAGCAATTACATGTTGTTTTCTTGACATTAAGTTTTGCAGCTATAATCCTGACAATTATGAATAATTCTCTACAATTGTGTTTGGAGTAGCATGTTGGTGGCATATTTTGCAGCTTCTCTCTAAATCCTTTTAGAACAACGTTTCACGGGTTTGGTTCACACACTTGGTGTGGCATTTAATTAGCAGCGCGTTAAGACACTGGATGTTCATTCAAAAACTACCTGGAACCTTCTAGAATGTTGAAACATTTTGCACCTGACCTGTGTGTGCTCTGCATTAGAGGGGTGTGGTCCCTGCCTGTGGAAGGCCTAGCAGAGGTCATCCAGTTTGGTTCAACCAATCTCAAATAAGGATCTTGTGATATTAGCTCTGGGGTTTAGGCACCGTTCTAAAAAAGAATGATCTATTAAAAAAGATGGAAGTGAGACAGTGTGGGATTAACTTCCACTCATGCGGATGGACCATTGTCATGAATGCAGAATTGGCCTCTCCGCATCCTTCTCTCTGAGGTGCAAACATGTGAAAATGTTTTTTCCAAACCCCTACACTACAATTCTCCTAAGGTACACGATGCCCAAATCGAGGCCTCACTCAGCAGGTTCCAGGCAGTCATGATTTGAGGATGGTTCGTGACACACTGTGAAGTCCATTACAGCACAGCTGTGAAAATGTTGCAGTAGAAAGCCTGTCTGAAACGATGCTGAACTCTTTAAGTGGGGTGTATTGTGCGTTTACAGCAACGTTCTACTCTAGCTCATGTGTGCAAGCCCCAAGCCTCCCTCTCCCCCAGCTCAATCAAACAAAAGAACATGGTGTGTGAGTAATATAGGTTACCTAAAACAGTGAGCTTTATTAAGGCTGTTTTGTCGGGCGTTAGGCTGCGAGGGACTGGGTATTGGGCAATGTAGTGTTGGATGAAAAGGTTCGGGGGAGGGATGGTACGCAACTAAGAAGGGAATACCTTTTGAATATTTGTTTTTCCACACCCAGCTTTTTATGGTTCCTTAATACTTCATCTGCACTCTGGCTGGCACGCGCCCCTTCACTGTTTGCACGCAGGGATCCTACACTTCTTTCCAGTGACACAGCTCGGCGGATGCAGGGAGGACAGCTATTAATCTTTTCTCCTGGTTGAGATTGGAAATTTTTGCAGTAAAATGTAGTTTTGTGAACTGGTGCGCATCTGAAAGCTGTGCCAGTTCGTCCTTTGATTAATAGAGAGCTGACGTGGCATATTCTACAATGAATTAAATTGGCCAAGCATTACATGTACACTTTCAAATGTAAGAGTACAGTTTTAAATTTCTGTTTTCAAACAGCAGTGAAGACTGAAATCTGCGAAGTAAACAAATCACCTGAAACATATAAAATGTTAATTTTCTTCTGCTGGTTAATTACAATTTAGGCTGTTTCTCAGATTTGCTTCTATGTCCCGAGGCGTTTGGAAAACACGTAGCTCGTGGTGTCTCATTAGGCGCTTTACTGTATGAGTTACTGTTTTTCAGTACAGGTAATGTGACAAAACAGGAAGTGCTTGCCTCAGATAGGAAGGTTCAACAGTCTAAGGCAGGGAAATAGCAGTCAGGCGGTAAACTAGCAACACGGATATGTCTGTGTTTTTATTTTTTTGCTCTGTTGCCATATCTACTGTCTTAAAAACGGCTCCCATATTGGCGCCTTTGCCACCCTCACATGGTAGCCGCCTGAAACCCTTTCACACATGGGCTTGCCAAGTTACTTTTTAGCATCTTCTTTTGACCCACTCTTTTGGTGGGTGCCCCAATCTCTGTGAAGCAGGACAAAGAACTTCGAGGAGCCAGCTGTTTTTGTTTTTACAAGAGGTGACTCGCAGCGCTGTGGACTGGAGGCTGCTTGAAGTTCAATAGTCCAGCAGGGCTGTTAGCAGTCCACTATAGCAGACGTCAGGCGAGGTCTTTGCGATTTGTGACAACTCCTCATTGGTTCTAATTCCTGTCGTGCTTTGTTGCTAAATGGCCACATTAATGACGCAGTGGTAGATAACCTTTCTTGAAGAAGTGTTGACTTGTCCAGTGTCAATGATGTGTGTGAGCCGACCGAACTGATCATTATCACTCTGCTAGGTATGCCGTCCTTGCTGTGGCTGGTCTGTGTGGAGTCACACCCCCGATAGGCAAACAAGCTGAGGGTTTAAGAAGTGCTTCTTGTAGCAAATAGCTCGAAGAAAAGTGCACTTAGCTAGTTTCTGTTGGCTCTATTAATTCATAGTAAATAGGCCACTGTTCTTGAGTAAACTGTTCATTATTTATTATTCCGAGGTTTCAAACTTATCGTGTGCACCATTGTTATAATATAGAAGGATGAAGCCTATTTATTTGTTAGTTTAACCCGTTACTGTCGGCTGGAAGCCTAGGCAGTATCATTCGGAATCCAGTCTGAAGAATCAAGTGTGCAGACCGTGTGTTTGGTGTTTAGTTACCAGGGAGTGACATTACTGTGGTTTAGGGTTAATGAGGCTTCACCTTCAGTTGTTTTTTGTTTGGCTATAAATGGAATGTGTATTGTCATGGAGATTATTTGAGCATGGTTAATCTTACTGATTCAATGCCTTAGTGGAGTCCAATCTAACACATACCACTGTCTCACTGGTAATATCTTTGCATCAATTTTAGGAAGGCTTTGGATCGCATTTAGCCAGTGTTCTCTGAAAAAGATTGAATAATCCTGTGTTTTAGTTAAGGGCTAAAATCCATTGACAATCTCCGGAGTGATATAAAACTTTATGTGAAACTGATTTGTTTTGTGTTGAAAGAAGTGTTATAAAAGTGGTGATTTTTCATTTCTAGCCCTGTCTCCAAGTATCATGTATACAATTTCAGGGAGTCTGTATTGCAATGTCTCCATGATCCCTGTCAAGCTTGGGTCTTTGAGAAGACGCACAAATGCTGCCTTTGATGGCCGGCAGCATGGAGCTAAGTCTCCTTGTGGTAGACATGGTCATCTTTAGGAGTGTATGCTACTAAGCTTTGGCAGTGTGGACTGTAGAAGTGTCCCTTTTTACAGGAAACAGTTGCTTTCTGAGGGCATCTCTTGGGTGTGCCTGGCGGCAGGTCAACGGACCGCATCTCAGGTTCTGGGTCCTTGATAACAAGGTTCTCTGAGATCTGAGTAGACAGACAGCTGCTTGTGCTATGGGCTCGTTCTCTGTGATAGAGAAAGGTCACTTTTGGTGCATCATATCACATCCTCCTTTATTAAAAGGATGCAGTACTTGCCACATAGTCATCTGGGCAGAGTGGTTACCTCTTTCCTTCAAATAAAGAGCAGCACAATTTCATTGAGCAATTGCGATGGAGGCAAGGCACACGAGTAGAATGAATAAAACATGCAGATGAGGCTAATGAGTCTGACGCAGGGGCACATTTTTATGTGTGGCCTAGAGACAGCTTTGGCTGCTATGCCTGCCTCATGTTTTCCAAAAAAGCCCAGTGTAAAAACATTGACCTACAGAGGGTCTTTTGGTCAGTCCTCTTCATCCTTTGACCTCTTCGAGTATCATTTACGTTTTACTTCCTCCCACAACAGCATACAGCATTGGGAAACGGTCCACCCACTGAGTGATATGCTTTGAATTATTATTTTTTTCTGATCACGTGCCCAGCCACCAGAAAAGAAATGCATTTCAGTGCCTGAGCTGGTATGCTTTGGTTACCTGGCCACCGCTTTATTTGCTTTTTTTTATATCATTGCCATTTTTTTATGCACATTGCACGTTTACTAAATAAATAAACAAACCAAAAGATTAAATATTAGCTTGAGATCATCTTTTACAAATGCTAATGCGCTCCCCTCCCAAAATACACAGCGCTGAATATGCAAAACATATATTAAGAAGATGCTGGCTTTTAAGACCTTTTACAGTGGACACGATTTTCTATGATATATCTGTGCAACGTCTACGTACCCTTCACATGTTCAGGTTATTCAGCACAGGACGACCACATTTGCAGCATTTGTTGCCTTTTAGTTGTCCTAAAGTTAGCCCAGGAACTCTGATGATTAGAAGTTAAACGTTTGCACTTTGCTGTCAGTTGTTTCCCTTAGTGAATGTCTGGCGGAATTCTAACTATGTAAGATGTATTATTTCGGTTTTCTAGTTGTCAATGACCCGTCTTTACACCCAGTTTTCCTTGAGTTTTACTCATTATGTTACAGTAATGTGTGTGTATGTATATGTGTGTGTGTATCTCTATCTCTCTCTATATATATCTATATATAGAGAGAGATATTTGGTTTGGTTTTGTACATGTATTGAATGGAGCAGCAGAGCTGAAAGCTTCACCATAAAGCAATGATCTGTGGTTGCGATGCACTCACCCAATAGTCCATTTGATGCGGCTCCAGTACAGCGCACAGAACAAAAGAAAGATAGATAAAAAATGCAAATTGCCCTTTTTATAAACAGCAGGGCTGTTTTGTGCAGTAACAGTTAAAATAATTCACACTGCTAAATTAAGCTTATTCATGAAGATGTTTCAAAATATGTTTTGCTAAAATTCTACAGTAGACATCAGAGATTGGTGAACTTGTTTTGTTCCTTGACTTAAGACATAGATGCCAGTCTATTCAGTTGCTCTTTTTTTGGTGGTAAATGAATGGCTGGAGGCCAGAGATGTGTTTAAATGCTAGCAGTATTACAAAGAATGTTCTCTCATTTACCATGATTTTTGCTCACCGTTCAGATTATTTAGATTTATGCAACTTAAGCATGCAGCTGTCAAAATAGAGGTTTAGGTCATATTTTTTCTTTGTGTGTTTGGGCCACCCCCTCAACCTTGAATCTCAAATCTTTGCTGTGATCCTTAGGTCTGAGACATTACTGTGGTGCAGAAATGCCCCCCTGGAAGCATTGTGCACCCCGATACATTGACATAGCTCTGCTGGTAGGGGGGTAGTTTGGGGCAGTACGAAAGTGTAAAACAGGGGCAGTAAGAGAGTGTATGTGTGTGTACACTCACACTCTGCCTCTCCTCCCCCTCCACTGTGTGTCTTCTTAAGACCCTCCCTTACCGGGCAAAAGCTGATGCCAGGAGCCCACTGCTGCAAGAACAGTCTACGATAGGAGGGTGGGTAGACTCCTCCCCCAAGCCTGCCCTGTTGGTCTCTATAAGAAGGCCCACTGAATATAATGCAATTCTACGACTGTGGCATTTTACTGCAGAATTATGAATTGTCCATAGTTGCTATACAATCTATAATTTTTTGCATAATTTGCAGATTTTACCAAAAATATTGTTTCTTAAATGATTAAGACTTACTGAAACCTACCACATGATGCCCCACAGTGGCAGGCCTTCTGTTCTACACATACTGTACAGGTCACCTTTCAGTTGTTTATTGCTGTATTTAGATGTTAAACTGAACAGGGGACCGTTTACCATATAGCGTTAATGCATAAAATTGTCAAACAGTAAAGAAATACTGCTTCAAAATATGCTGCGT
The DNA here is from genome assembly GCF_031143425.1 of Pleurodeles waltl. Lineage (NCBI taxonomy): Eukaryota > Metazoa > Chordata > Amphibia > Caudata > Salamandridae > Pleurodeles > Pleurodeles waltl. The sequence goes on along the minus strand of NC_090436.1, from coordinate 792,551,590 downwards.
TATGTCTCACGATTTACTTTTTCTTGCTGCATAATTTAATCAACCTTGCCACATAATTTGGTCCTCCCCTGGCACTTAATTCTGTCCTCCACTGCCACACAATTCCAGTAGCCTTACCTGCATGCTTAGGTACTCCATGATGTGGTGAAACCTTTTCAGCCAGTGCAGAATGTGGCCTGTCACCTGATTGCTAGGTGTGTTCTCAGGTTTGACTCATTCTCTGATCTGTATTGACTGTCATCAAACGTTTGTGGATTTGTGCAGTTCCGAGTGAACCATTGTATAGAATTGTGTAATACTGTAGACATTACCTGTATTTTTTCCGGAAGCAATGCTGGATGGGTGTGGCTGTTCACTTCTTGGATAGGCCACATGTTTAGTTTCTGGGCATCATTATCAGCTGATAGTCTCAGGATCAGTTTGCATCTGCTAAGTTCAAGGTGTGGAGGACCTGCAGGTCACCTCGGCACAGAACTCTGGTTCATCATAGTTTTAGATCATCCACAGTGGATGAAGAAGGCCCCTTTATTAGCAAACACGTAATCTGCGATTTCAGGATAAGCATTCAACTTAACATTCCATGGAAGTGGAGGTGTTTTAGTTATACAATCTAATGACGTAAAAGAGTAGTTAAAATAATAATGCATTTACTGCCGTCCTAATGCAAAAATACACTAACAAACTGTAAGGATTTCACTGTCCCTTTCATTAGGGAGAACTGGCGGTATGAGTGCCGGTCACGGTATCCGTGATCACACAGAAAAAAGGGGAGCTGTACTCAGCACAGGAGCTGAGGCCTGTCACACGTTCAATTCAAATGAGTCGCAGGGAATTCAGCACAATGAAATGCTTTTCATGGTAAAACATCTTATTGCTTGAGAGTGGCTAACTCTACTTGTCTTTTGGTCAAAAATACTGGAAACATTTAAGCAAGTTGGCTTTCTAAAGTAGATTGCAAATTTGTATATTTCCTGGAGTGCTCAAAAGCCAGTACCCAGTGGGCGCCGTGACTAAAGATGCACTAGTGGCTCCAGTACCAGATTGCCTTGTCCTTTTTTTGGTGATAACTGTGCGAATCCGACTGGGCCTGGACTTAACTGCAGCTTGGCACTTTATTGAAGGAGCCACCACTGAGGTTCCCACACTACGTCACTTTCCTGCGAGCACTCAGCAGGGGAGGTCTAACATTGTGGAAAATGAAAGTGAGCTGGGGCAAGTATTTGTTTCCTGTCAGTGTTCATGTGTGGATCAGTCAAGAACAAATATTGCATATCTTTAAATTGTATGGAAGTGTCCTTTGTTTGGTTTCGGTGTGATAAATCCATAATTCAAAGCACCAAACGCTTTTAAATACAACGTGCGATTGTACTGGCTTTCGTGGACTTCCAGGGCCTCTTGTAGCAGTGTTAGTTTTGGCTACAGTATGTTTCCTAGGATATTGTTGGACCGTGCACAAGCATTGCCTGAGCAGCGCCCACCAGTCTCGGACTTGCCTATATGGCAATCAGGCAGTACCTTATAGGACTCGGAAGCCGCCAGCAGGCCCTTACCCCAACACCGGTCATACACCAACCGACAAGAGAATTATTTCATTGGAAGAAGTATTTATTTTATATAATTTCATTAAAATCAAATACCATTAATCAATTTATGCAAATCATCTTATGCAAATTACTCTATTAAACATTTCACTGCAACTCCACAATTAATAAATACTGTTATAGGTACTTTTTCCTTTGTAACCATAAATCATTTTTGACAGGATCCCTTCCTGTCCTGAACCTCCTTTGGACCACACAGGGACTGGTCGTCACCTGTATCCCTATGGGGGGCGGTACCCCTGCTTCCTCTGTTCCTTGCCCCCATGCTCAGGGTTCCGCCCCCTTTCCAAACACCAATCAGCCAAGGGGTGTACCGGGGCGGCCCAGGGCATGAGCCCTGTGACCACCCCTGTGATCTGGGCTCCCTACCCCCAATCTGGTGTGTCCATCCGCAGGTTGGTCCAGGCAGGGGTGTGGAATTTATTAAAATATCTTCTTGTCCACAGGACAGGTTGCTTCTCAAATCTACTTGTCCTGTAAAAAGATCTACTTGTCCCTTTGGTGCCATGTAGTGTGGCGCCAAATTATGGCAGCAATCTCATTATGTAAGAGCTCTGATAATAGCCTCTCTGATTATGCCAGGGCTACTACCATAGTAGGGCTTGAATACTTGCAGTTTCAATCCCTACTGTAGCAATTTCCTTATTTTTCCACCTTTCTGCAGATCTGCATACTGGGGCTGGAGGAAGCAGTAAGCAATAGTTCCAGGGCTGGAATGCCTTTGAGTCTACTAACCTGCATGTTTTAAAGATCTTCACCAGCTTCTCTCTAATATTTTCCCATAATAAGAAAGGTTGGACATTTACTCCTGACAATGGCAGAATTAGAACTTCTTCCAGGGTTGGGAAGAAAGTGGCTGGAGGGAAAATGAACTTGCAAATGCTCAATAGATTTTCACATGAGCAAATCTACACATGCGTATTTACCCATGCTAAAATACAGTTCACAAATATTTTATAGGGGTACGACATATACCATGGATGCACTTTTGTGACTTTCTTTAAGAATTTGGGGCCACATGTAGGTAGGTTCAGATTTGCGACCCGCAAATTGCGAGTCGCAAATCCGAATGTAGGATGGTGTCCCTGACACAATCTGTGATTCGCAAGGGCTTCGCAAATGCACACCTCATGAATAATCATGAGGTGGGTCGCAATTTGCGACCCCCTTGCGAATGGCGGCCTCACAGGGATGGTAGCCTGCTGGAGACAGCAGACCACCATGTCTGTGACTGCTTTTCAATAAAGCAGTTTTTTTTTTTTTGTAATGCAGCCCGTTTTCCTTAAAGGAAAACGAGATGCATTACAAAAACGAAAAATGAAACGTTTTCATTTCATTTTTTCAGAGCAGGCAGTGGTCCTGCGGACCACTGCCTGCTCTGAAAAAATGTTTACAGTGACATTCACAATGGGGAAGGGGTCCCAGGGGGACCCCTTCCCTTTTGTGTAAGTGTTAGCACCCATTTGAAATGGGTGCAAACTGTGATTGGTTCGCGCCCGCGTTCGCAAAACAATCCTACATTGCACTGCGAGTCGCAATTAGGAAGGGAACACCCCTTCCTAATTGCGAGTCGCAAACCCGTTTCGCGATTCGGTAACCAGGTTACCAAATCGCAAAACTGGGTTTGTGCACCGCAATGTGCTTTTTGCACGTCGCAAACAGCGAAAGTCGCTGTTTGCGACATGCAAAAAGCTACCTACATGTGGGTCTTGGTCCCTAATTAGGTCTGGTGTTAAAGACATTTTGTTTTTATTAAACTTCTATTTCTCTCTCTTTCGGCTGGCTTTACTGTGAGAGATCGCATTCTTCTCTTCCACAAGGAGCACATTGGCACACAAAGTAGTTTTGTTCAGTGTCAGGAACTACAGTGGCAATCAGTGACGTAACAAAACTGGAGGGTGCCCCTTTGCAAAGAACATGGAGGAGCCCCCTCTCCAGACTCACTCAGGGCAGGTGCTGTGCTGAAGGGGCCCCCTGGAGGGCGGCTGCGGGGCCTTTGTTATGCCACTGGTGGCAACGTGTGCTTTTAGAGTTCAAAAACGTTTTGTTTTTTTTTTGCCAGTGTTTGTTACAATGTTGAGGGCCTGGTAGCTCCCACAACAATAAAGTGTTACAAAAGCCATGTCAAAACAAGACACGCATTGATGAAACTAAAAGACTTATAAAAAATATGTCAGATCAGTTGGCTTTGTCAGTGTTTGTTTATTTTCATGCTTCCCATAATCGTGTTGAAAATGGTTACACTGATTTTCCATTAGAAATATTTTTGGGAAATATTAGCATGCATCAAAACATTTTACTAAATGACACCTCATTTGCATCTAATCAGAGAGCATTCTGGGAGCATTATAGTTAGCCTCATAGCCTAAACTTTTCAAACATGTGTATACACGTTTTTTTTATTTGTACTGGAACCAACGTCAGTAGTGAAGTGTGACCTTAAAACATTTATTTACAGCACTCACCCTAATAATGAAGGTTTTCAAATAATGAACCATAAATACAAGTTCGAACAGCATTATCTTTTGGAAACACATTACCTCAACTGTAGAGAGTTCCACTCTCTGTAAACAGGCAGCCAAAGGGTTTGTGCTGCAGAGGGTTGGGCCTACTTGTCCCAAGGACAAAGTAAACATAAAAACTTGTTGCCCTTGACCCCAAACAAGATGTCCCGGGCGATAGGAATTCCACATCCCTGGTCCAGGACATCAGGATCCTATCCTTGTTGTTATACCGGGGCCCCACCCTTGGGGTCCCCTCTGTTGCTTCAGGTTACTTTAGTCTCTCTTCTTCCGCCTAATACTAAGGAGAGGGTGGGTGGGTGGGTCAACAAAAAGCCTGACCATTCAGGCCACCACGCCAGGAAGAAGAAGGCCGAGCCTTCGGGCGGGGGGGGGGGGGGGGGTGCTTTTATGCCTCCCACTGGCTTGCGGCGGCCCAAACTGGTCCGGCTCCATTGTCCGACTGACGTTCCCCTAAGTGGCGCTACTTCCGCTACCACGCCTCGCGAGGCGTGTGAGCGGAAGTCGCAGGCCAGCCCGCGCACAACTAGTGCGAGGGTCCGGCTCCCGGCGTCCCCGACTCCTAAGGGGCTGCGCTCCCCCCCCCATGTGGGGGGGGGGGGGGGGGGTGCTTTTCCAATGGCTGGCTTAAGAGGTCCCTATGAGGGCTGTATTTTGGCTGCATATGGGCCAGTTGCATGATCTGGATTGGCCAGTTTTTACAGTTGTATTCTCCGATATTGAAGCCCTTCGCAAGCACAAATCCATGCAGCCTCCCATACCTTGAAAACACAAACACGGCGTGACTTTAAAAGTTCACAACTGCCTCAGTTTGCATATGTGGGCCCTCTTTTTAGTTCTGATTCGCTAATTGAGCCACTTTTATTTTATGCCCAGTCCTACTTTCTGTCCCAGTCCATCCCTAGTGGCTTAGGTGGATATGTGCTGAGAGCTTAAAGTGTTTTCACTAAATCTGTATTTGGATAGTCTAAGTATATCCTGTGACTATCCTTAAAGTAACTAAAGCGTTCTTTCTCAGCAGTTATGAAATGCTTCTGCTAAGTGTATTTTGTTATATCCATAATGTGATACTTTAATTTTTTTTTTTTTTTTTAAGGTCTGGCGTTAGCCATGATTTTCAAAATGATACATGTAGTATACATATAGGGTCTAAAAGCCAGCTTTCTTAATACATTGATTTGTCAATGTGTTATTCACATCATATTTTTCTTTCACCTGCTACATCCTGAGACATGGGACAGCGGGTGAGCTATTGGCTAACTTCTCTTTGAGTGACAGGATTCTGCCCTTTGACAAAGGGCACATACAATGCATGTCCTTTCAGTTGCAGGGCCTACAATGGCATCTCTTTATTGTCGTGTGGGGTGTTAGTGCGTCTGCTGTTGTGAGCACTGTGCTATCTGTGGTGTGTTTGGTGCATCCAAGGTATTCTTTCTGACATGTGGTGTAGGATGTGTTACGTGTGTTGTGTCTTGATGGCAAGTGCTGTAGCAAGCAAGTTAAAACCAATCTCGGTGGCATACCTGCTCTGTGTTGGGTCCATATTCAGTGTTCTGCCTGAGGGGTCCTGTGGGATAAAGGAGTGGTGCTGGGAGCATCGTCATACATATAAAAAATAAATGATTATGCTGTCTCTTATGTGAAAGAAAAACAATCCAACCTAATGCTACTGTGTCTGTGGCTGGTAAGATCGACTCATTTTTCCTTGATTTTGCACAAATACATGTTGGCGTTGAAAAATCAGTTTTCAGACGTTTATCTTTTAGAAAGTTTGTGTTATATCAATGAAACTATGTTAAGATGACAGCGTCTCTTAGTCAGATTGTGAATAACATATGTAAATAAAACCTCCACCATCAATAGTAATACCTTTGCGTGCTTGTGACGTTTAAAGACACGTTCCAGCATGTTCGTAAGAAAAGCAATTGCAAATGATTTTTACACAGACAGTCCCATCTTTTCAAAAGGGTCTTGGTTGCTGAGTGCCCAGTGTTTAGATTTACGTTCTTCCCCTGAAGCTTGTTTTACAGGCAGCCCCCACTCTTTTATATTGTTTGACCGCCTTTTATCCCCTCCAGAGTTCTTTTATTTGGGCCTCATCAAGGAATGGGGCTGTATCAGGCAGCATAAGTGTGTTGGCTCCCTATGAATTCTATGTGGTCCGTGCATACAATGCAACGTGCATATAGTTACGGTCTACAGTTCGTGGTAGAATAGTGGCATCTTTGATTTGTGTGGTTTTTAAAAGTGCTGTGCTCTCAAAAGTTGGTTTTCTTTCTACGTTTTCTCGTTATTTTGACATTACTCTTGGGGCAAGCACTGCATTTCTCTGCCACACTGTGATAGTCACTACATTTGTGGGCTATGGAGAGTGCATTTGAAATGTCTCGACAGTGTGTTCGTGGGCCAGTGCCGCTCATACAGTCACATATGAAAAGATCACATCAGAGTCATTTTATTTATGATAAGGCATTGAGTGAAAGCCAGCTGCTGGCCCTTTCACCTGAGGAAAGGTGGCTTTAATACTCTGTAGTTTCCCACCAATTCCATTGTGGCTTCCAAGCGAGCTGACCTTCTCTATGTCTTGGACCTTGCTTCGGCCTTGTTCTGCATAACTCTTAGAACCCGGAGACCACCAAAGGGCCCTCACCCCAACACCTGCCACACGCAGACCGACAAAAACGTATTTGTAGGAAGGATTTTTATTTATATCTTTTTACCAATTATTTCATAAAACACAAACAGTAATAATTCACCTTCAAAAAACAATCTTCAAAAACATATTTATAAAAAACATTTCAATAAGATTTATTCATCAACCATGAATCAATGTGACAGGATCCCTTCCTGTCCTGAACATCCTTTGGACCACACAGGTGAACCGAACCTCACCTGTATCCCTCGGGGGGGGGGGGGTGGCTCCCCCGACTTCACCGTTCCTTGTCCTAATGCTCAGGGTTCCGCCCCCTCCCCAAACACCAATCTACCAAGGGGATGTAAAGGGGCAGCCAGGATCGGGAGCCACCCCAGCAACCTGGGCTCCCTACCCCCGAAACTGGGGTGTACATCCGCAGGTTGGTTCAGGACTTCCGGATCCTACCTCCGGTGTTATCCCGGGGCCCCAGCCTTGGGACCCCTCTGTTGGTTATGGTGACTTTAGTACTTCCTCTCCCGCCACAAGGGCGACCAGGGGCCCAAAGGTCCTTCGTCCCACCCACCCCCAAACAAGCTGCGAGAGAAGGACCAAATGTCTGCAGTAAATTGATCCGTTCCCGTGCCAGATAAATGTAACATATTTCTGTGGAACATATCTGGACCTTTTAGAAGTTTATGTGGAATGTTCCATAAGTGGCCAGGACCCGGGCACAGTCTTGCCATTTCAGCGTTGAGCCTACGAACAGACACATTGATTGTCCTTGATTTAATGTTTTGACCCCAGTTGCGGCGAGGCACCATATGCGACCATGCGATGGCCGTGTTCGGGAAGTCTTTGGATAACTTGGTGATTTCTGCAAAAATAGTTTCCCTGTGTGGTTTGCGCTCCGTTCGCCACATGTCATTGCCACCAATATGGATAATAATGAGATCCGGGGACTGCAGTCCCTCGCACCTTCTTGCCACTTCTACGAGTTGCTGGAGCTGCATGATTCCTAGTCCACCAACCCCACACCAACGAAAAGCCACATCCTGAATCGCCGCTGGCTTAGGCTTATGGAGCAGTTGCAACCTGTAGGCCGCCCGCCGGACAAAGGAATGCCCTAGTACCCAAACCACGTGAGACGCCATTGAACTGAAATGAAAGAAAATTGTATGAGTAACCAACACACATTTCACAAAGCATGAGTGAGGGAACACCCATCATTGCAATTCAGGTCTATGTAGCGCTTATAACAATCTCCTGATGGACTTACCGTCTGCTACTGATATCCCTGCACTGGCCGCTAAGGTAGCCGCCCCAATCCTGAAAGAATGGGAGGAGTACCCCTGAGGGTCCAACCCTGCGGCCCCAAGAGTCATCGTTAATACTGCCAAAAAGTGGTACCGTGATAAGCATTCCCTCTTTGCGTGTAGAAAAAGGGCAGATGACCCAGAGGGCGGGCCAACAAGTACAATCCCAAGCGACCCACCGGGCATAACGAAGACCCTGTCGCTGCTCTAAGTTCAATGTGTGAGCCCTTTCTCAATTGATCTGTTTTGGACTTTTGTACTTGAATTGTCACCAACCCCGGTACGATTTGTACATCGGCCCACTGAAGGCCTCCTGAGTGGTCACCCTTGGAAGATCCCACTAATTTGCTAACGCGAAAAGCGCCATAGAAAGCTGTAGTAAATACTGCGGCAAATAACGCCGCCTCAAAAGATGTGGAACACAAATTGGGGATGCTGTCCAAGAGCCTCCCTAATAAGGGAGCTGTTATGGGGCCCTAGTGTCCTTTTTTGCGCCATCTAGTCGGGCCCAACCAGCCACTGCCCTCTTAAAGACAAAGGTGTCCAAATGAGACTCCTGATTCTGTAGTTTCGCAAAAAAAACTACTAGCGGATAGGTGAGCCTTTCTACATGAAACTGGTTTGCCTCTTACTTTCAAATGACTTAAAAAACCACAAAGGGCCTGTGTAGAAAACAACTCTGTAATTTTTTTTCGAATTCAGAAAATGTCTGTATTGCTGGAATGATTTTTCATATGCCCCCCTTGTGCGAGCTGCTAGGGACGCTGCTACTTTGAACGTAGGGGCCCAGATGGTGACAGCGACAATAATGGGGAACAGTTCCAAAAATGCTACATTCCTTGTAATCCCATTCTCCAACCACTCACCTGGCCAGTCACCTCAGCACTAGTTGCTGCCCAGAATGGCTCAAAAACCTACACTGCCGGCTGCATCAGTGAATAATCCCAGAGTAGGACTAATACTGGACGATAAGGCCAAATGACTGTCCCATTAAAATCCTGTAAAAAGGCATCCCAATTTTTTTAATCCTCTCTAACTTCAAGCGAGAGTCTAGTGTGATGATGCTTCTCAGTCAAACCCACCATTGCCTTAGCGATGGACCTGGAAAAGGGGTGGGCTGTGGGGATAATCCATAATGCGAAATTCAGTTGACCTACCAGAACTTGCAGCTGATGCAGAGTGACTTTCCTTTGTGACAGTACTGGGTTAATGAAATTCTTAAAAACCCGCAATTTATCCGAGGGTAAGCAACACTCACCCGCTATTGAATCTATCTCAATCCCCAGTAATGTGATGCAGGTAGTGGGGCCCTCTGTTTTGTCAGGGGCTAATGGGACCCCAAATTCTTGAAACATGGAAGTCAAAGCCTGCAGGGCCCACAAGCACCTAGCCAACTCCCCAGGACCCAGCACCAAGAAATCATCCAAGTAGTGTATCACTTCTTTGTGTCCTGTGCACTTGGTGAAGGGCCATTGCAACAAGGAGCTAAACTGTTCAAAGTAACTGCAGGGCACACTACAACCCATTGGCATGCATTTATCATAAAAATAAGACCCTCCAAATTGAAATCCTAATAAATGGTCATCATCAGGGTGAACTGTAAGGAGCCTCAAAGCCGATCCGATGTCAGTCTTTACCAGAAGTGCCCCTTGACCTAATGCCCGTAACTTCACCAGGGTCTGGTCTACGGTTGCATATCAGACTGAGCATAATTGAGGGTCAATTGCTTCATTCACAGAAGATCCCCGAAGAGCTGATAGGTTATGTATCAACCTGAACTGGCCTGGCTCTTTTTTAGGATCCACCCCCAAAGGAGAACAGACAACATTTTCTGCTGGGGGAGAGGAAAAGGGGCCCGCTAACCTACCTAACAACATTTCCTTCTCTCTTCTTCGCCACCACCCCATGATTCCTCAGGGCTGATAGTAAATTTTTGCAGTATGGAATAGGAGGGACTCGTAAAGCAGGGATCCTGAAACCAAAAGAGAAGCCATTAAAAAGGAGGTCTGCAGAGTCTTTGTTAGGATAGGAGCGAAATGCGTTAATCTGTATGGGTGATGGCAAAGTAGAGTTAGGTAGAGGGCGCACTCCCCTCCTTAACCTTTCCTTTGCATTTCTTAATGCACTTGTACTCTGGGTGAGAAGGGTGAATGCAGAAGGAGCAGGTATGTCTGAATTTGCAAGACCCACGTGGGCGAGAACATATTTTTCTATTGAATGCCCAGCACAAACCTTTTTATCACTGGGATATTGTGTGCGCGAAAGGGCTGCTTTCCAGGCAGTTTGCTATTTATGCATTCTAACCATACATTCACTTCGGTTTGGTCCCAACCTATTTCTGGGTCCTTTACCTTAGCCCACCTGAAGTCCCTATCATATTCTAACCAGGAATTACCCCCATACATATGGTGCGCTCTCAACATCTTATTAGCATAGAAAATCATTGTTATTGCCAAGTCAGGCATCTTCTCCAGCATGACGGACATATACACACTGAACCCAAACAACCAGTTTATGTTCTCCTCAACTTTGGGTTTTTAATCACTAGAAGATGATGCCTTCCCCTCCTTGTCTTTGACTTCTATCTCTCTTCTTTTAGCTCTAATGAGAGAAACAATGTCAACAAAATCTCCTTTCCAGATCTTTTCTGTTACCTCTGATCCAACATGAGCTGCAAGCTTACCTGGTTGGGATAATAACATGTCTTGCCCAGCTCCTGCTGCCGTAGTACCACCCCCAGACGTGCTATTGTTGCTCTCAGTGATCTTACCTTTGTCTATGCTGATGCGGGTAAGAGACTGCACGCCCAGTGACGGGGTGACACTCGGACCTCCAGCCCCAGAAGGCGCTGATATAGCACTGTGCGCCGATGTGATTGCCTCAACCTGGCGTTTGAAATCTGGCACTGAGTTCTTTAGAGTCTCACTTGTGGCCCATGGAGTCGTAGGTGGAACGTGGGGAACTGAGGTATCATTATTAGCCAACAGCTGGGCCACCGCCAGCAGTGCTTTCGTGGTTGCATCCTGCATAGGTAACTGGGTAGTTGAACTGCCCTTGCAATGCCGGAGGAGGGACAATTGGAACTGTAGCCTGAACTGGTGCAGCAGCCTGGACTACTGGCATTGCAGGTGGTACAGTCATGGTTGACAGTGACTTCCAAATGTCTGTTAGGATTGCCAATATGCCTAACTCCGGTGTAGGTACTGTACGTTGCTCCACTGGGGGAACCTCTGGGGTGGTGCATACAGATACTGCTAATGTATTTGCCATGTGGGACTGCGCAGGAGGTGGTTGATGTTGAGGCGGAAGATGGCTGCTGTGTGTTTGGCACCTGCCTCTTACTTCTGCTCTTAACGGGGGAATGCTGCACGGGGTGGTAAATGTGAGCACCTAGGGCGGACACTCTCTGTGCAATTGGTTTCTGTGTCAAATGTGGCTTTCCCGCTGTCCGAATCCCCATTGCCTAGTTTAGCCAACACTAATTTCAACAGCTGTGACAGTTCAGGGTCCCTGCCCTTCCTCTTACCCACCTTATTGCGATTGCAAGCCATGAACCTTAAATTGCAATAAAAATTGCCCCAATACCGTTTAATGTATACTTTGCAACTTTGTAAATGCACACAGTCAAATTACAGCACTGTATTACTAGAGTCCCAATATCATTACTTTTCTAACTTATGCGCCAATTAATACTAACAGACAATTATACAGCATCTCTATTACAAATCCAACTCCTCCCCTCAATGACCCCACTTACCTGAAATGATGAGAGTTCCTGGCCCAGACCAGGCTGACGTTGCGTGATATAAAACCGGGCGTCACCTAGCTAGGCCAGGAAGGCCTAGCAGTAAGTAATATCTGGAGGGTACGAGGGAACAAGGGCCTGGGTACTTGTGGGGAGCAAACTTGGTAAAAAAAACACCAGCAAAGTTGTTAGATGGGCTGGCAACTAGGGCAAGCCAAATTCCCCCTTTAGCTAGTTAGACTACAAAAATAATAAATAAAAAAAAGGGGAGCCCCAAAAATCTACTTTAGTGAAAATTAACCCCAGTATATAATGTAAATTTCTAATAATCAATAATTGCGCCTCCTTTAAAACTAGCACGCGCAAATTACCGTAATTTTACATGCATTCAATGTGTGTAGCTCTCAATCGAGCTACTCGGGCACTTAAGGTGCTCCCAATAACGGAGGGAGAGGCCAAAAAAGAAGCATGTTAGAGAGCGGGGGGGCCGGAAATTTTAAGACGCTCTCCACAAGCGTGACCTCTGGCCTGTAAAACCAAGTGGCAGGAGGATGAGTGGGAATCCGGCAATCGAGGGGATGGGGTCCGGGTATTTTAACAGACGCTCTTCACGAGCGTGGCCTCCGACCTGCAACCACCAAGCGGCAGGAGGACGGAAGCGAATCCGGTGAGTGGATGGGGACCGGGTATTCCAGAAGATGCTCTTCACGAGCGCGACCTCCAGCCTGAAGCACCAAGCGGCGATCGAGGATCGGCAGTCTCCCAACATGTATCTGCACTCCTTCCAGGTACTCCTGCCCGCCGCTCACGAACGCTGCCACCTGGTACTCCTGACCGCCGCACACGAAAAGGCCGAGCCTTTCTTGGGGGGGGGGGGGGGGGGGGGGGTGCTTAAATAGCCCCCCTCACAGTGTACGGTGGCCGGATCCGGAAGCGACACAGCCCCGCGAACCCTCGCACAACTAGTGCAGGAGGTTTGGGCCATGGCGGCCCCGAGTACTAAGGGGCCGTGCTCCCTCCATTTTGGTGGTGGGGGGGGGCACTTTACCATAATTTCTGTAACACGAGGTGCATCTGTGTTGTTTGCCCTGACCTTGCCCACTACACCGCATGCAAGGGGAGATTTAGACTTTCCAGTGTTTGCCTTCTCTGGACCCCTAGATTTCAGGTAGTGCCTAGAGGTGAAAGTGTCCTAGTTCGCTGCCACCCATAGTGGATTTCCATTGTCGAGTGGCTCCTCCTACTTAAAAGAGCGACATTTCTGCGGCTCTGATTAGTCTGTGAGTATTTGGGAAACTAATCTGACCTAATTACAGGGTGTGGGCCTGTTTGGGATTACTGTGTGATGTAGTTAATCTGCGTGGTTTGCGTTACATTCAAGTGTGTGAGTGTCTGAGGACAGCGTAAAGAGCTAAATATGCTTTCTTTTGTCAGGGCAACTGATTAACTCTGTTGCTATTTATGCGCCGCCAGATAAGGGGGCGGGGCGCATAAACTGAGCGTGATATACTGCCCGCCACCCCCTCGCACCCCAAGTAGTGGCATCTATGTAATAATACATTGGCTGTTTGTTCAATTGTTGTTTGTGACAGAGTGCAGCTTTTCTAATGTGCTAGTTTGACTTATTACACCGTGTCACAACACAATTTATTGGGGCAAATTAATTCCCACTAACGCATTCATTTGTTTATATTTTGCTGAGAATAAATCCAGCACAATAAATGTTATAGAGCTCTTCCGTAAACTGAAATCGATGTGGTGTTTTGTAAATATTAATAGCGTTGGTATAAATGAGATATTACACGGTCTGCTGCCGCGCATGTTAAATAGCGTCCTATCGGTGATGAAGCGAAGTGCCACGGGGAATTTTTGAGTTCGCAATTTAATGGATGCCCTCCACGGTGTTCGGGATAATCTGGCTTGAACCTTTATACACATACATATGGTGGAATCTCACTAATTCTGCATGAACAATGCACAATTTTGTTTTATTTAGCGAATACTGTATGCTGAGTCTCTTTTAGGCGCTTCTGTGAAGGTAAAGTCGCAGGTAACTCAAGTTTGTTCAGGACATGACCCTTGTGCACCTTGACACATGCCCTAGTTAAATGTTAGCAGTAATGGTGCTGTCAGGCGGCCGCCCACGCGCTTACAGAGACTGTCATCATACAATTTTTGTGTCTTGCTTATCAGCGTCTTTCATTATTATTTCTCCTTTGGCGCAAACCCAACCCTTGTTAACTATCCGGCCGCACCATTCAGCCAGGTGTCATGATTGAATCGTACCGAGGTCACACGATCCTGGCATCGCTTGGTCGTGATTCAGTTTTTAGAGGCCTCATTAGTGTTTAACATTGCAAGCGATACATTCCTTTACCAAATGTCCAAGCATGAATTTGTCTCATTACTTCACATTATCAGGTCAGGCCTCGAGCATGTAGACAGCTCGAGCATGTATTCGACCCTCTTCATCCATTGGTCTGTTCGAGAGTCACTGACATTTTACTTCGGCCCACCACAGCAGGGTGCAGTGAGTCAATTCACTTCACCCATTGTCTGCCATGCCTGTGAACAAAGCAATTCTTCAGATCACGTGCGACCGCCTGATAAAAAGTACACCTTTTGCTTATTTTTCTTTGCAAACATTTGCATCACCTCCAAGCATTTTTACTTTTATTTCTTTGTAAACAAAAAGGCCATGAGTAGCGAAGGGCAGACCTATAGGCTTTGCCAGTGCTTGTTATATTTTGGGACACGAGTAAGGTCAACTGGATACCTCTGCTTTTGCTCCAGAGGACAGTGCTGCCATTTTGTTCTACTGCACTGTTTCTGTCTTCACTTTAAAGAAACCTATTTTCTTTCACTGGAAATCGCTCCAGGGCAGATGCAATATAGTTTTATAGGCTGTCAGGAAAACCAATTTCCTGTTCTTGTACTCCCTGACCCTGTTCATCTCACTCTCTCACATATATCTTATGTTGTTCAGCACATCAGCTATGCTGGCTTCTATCGTAGCATTGCAATAGCGTGAACCAAGCTTCCTGGTAATTATTCTCCTCTTTCTGGTTTACTTGTGTCATTACTGGGCTCTGTGGTGCAGTGGTGTGGCTGTGTGTAGGTTCTTGTTCAAAAGTAAGTACTGAAGTGAGAGTTAGGGATGCCAAAACCTTATTTCATGCTCGCAAATGCACTAATTTGCCTATCTTCTGGGAACTGTGGGAACAAACATTGGTAAAGACTGTTCCAATAAATTAATCCTGCGCAAAATAGTTTTTTGAAATCGAGCTGTCGGGTACCAAATGGTAGTTGCTGTACTATGGAAAAAATATTGTTTAAACGTTTGCATACAGATGGAATGGGAGAAATGGGTGGAAGAGAAGTCCTTCTTGTGCGAGCAGTGGAGGAGCGTGAGGTGGGAGGGTTTGAGGAGCAAATACCTAAATAAATGAATGAATTAATAAATAAAAGCCCATGTGGGGGAAACAAAGGGTGAGGTGGAAGGATGCTGGAGTAAAACTGAGAGGGTGAGTACTTGAGGGGTGAAGCAGCACCTGAGGGAGAGTGTACAAAAAATACATGAGTGAATATGAAGTGCTTTAAAAAAAAAAAAAAAAAAGTAGTTCCTTGCATATGAGCGGAGGAAGGAGACAAGAAACCAAGTCATAAGGATGGTAAATACGTTATGTTCCAGGGGAGGCACAGACAAGATTGGGAACAAATGCCATTGAATAAGAAGCAAGCAAGAGCGACAAGAAAGCCAGCCAAGCATTAAGAAGTTGGCTGATTCAAAGCCTCCTTTAAGTTTTTGGTCCAGAAGAGGTTTTTTGATGATAGGCAGCTAAAAGTCTCTCGGCGAGACTTAAAAAGCACAGTCTGTCTATGCCCTTTATTGAACCTAATGAGCAAATGTTTCTTTCCATTGGCATACGTTTCTGCTGATGGGTATTTCCAGCACATTATACATGTGATTTCTCTTCCTAAAGTTCCCCTCAATTAGAGCCAACCCCGAGGCCTGTCATTGTCTCTCAGCTCTGGGAAGTCTTATGTGCAAGAAAGTTAAATGGTATAGGGTTTAAGTGGTTTGTTCATTCCACCCCATGTCATTGAATTGGTCCGTGAAGCAGATGGATCAAACAGAAAAACTTGACACTTTATTGTGTCAAACACTGGGTTAATTTTCACTGAATCAGTATGGTATTTCGAAGCTTAGAGAAGAACAGTTCATTATTTTAGGTCAACCTTTAATTTGGCGAGTAGCTTAGCTTGGTGAGTTTCAAGTAATAATTTTTCATTTTAGAAGTCCTTTGCTTTGTGTGATTTGAAACCCCAGGTATTGAATATTGTATTTGAATCTCACATTCTACTGTTGTAGTCCGATAAGTCTATCCTATCATAACCCCAATTCTGTTTTCCATTCTCCAGATTTGTATTCCACCCTCAGGAAGTGCCTGATGTAAAGTGTTGTTCACATTGTGTGACGTGACTATGAAAAATTGTGTGTCTATATATACTTTAATTTGTAGTTAAATAATTGCTCCATAGGTTCTAATGATTGCATCCAGTGCTTGGATTGTAAATACACATTCCGTAATGTCGAGTGGTATGTCATCTGTGAACAGGGCTATCCAGTTATCCACCTTTACTGCCTCGCAACCCTTTATGCTATCATTTCTCGCTGTTCCTGTCAATGGCTGTATTACTACTTCCTATGTCAGCAGTGACAATCCCGCCATGTTCCGCTCTTGGTTTCAACAGGTGATTTTTGTACAACACTTGTCCATGACGTTTGTTTTGTGTATAGTTTCTAAATGTATCTTTATTGGGATCTCCCTTTGTCGCAAGACGTGGCCCTCTGTGGTTCACCGCTTTTTCATTGTTAGACAGCAATTACTTGAGCGCCAACTACCCCTTCCTATTTTAAGATCTACACTGTCAAGAGTCTCCTTAGATTTCCCACGCTTTCTAATGTTCATAAGTCACGTCTGTCCAGCAAATTATGCAGGGGGACGTTCTTGAGGTATTTCACCATGACCATTGCAATTAATTTTTAAGCAGTAGTTAATAAAAATGTTGGGTGGTTTCCTTTGCTGAACCAGTTCAGTGGTCCTGTTTTCCTAATCTCCACTGACACATTTGTTTTTAAAAATCCCTTATCTTATCATGGAGGCCCATGGCCTTGCTCATTGGCCGCTTCCTCATCATGTGTAACTCTTTGTATGAACTGCTCATCAAGTTCGTTTGCTGAGAGCCCAGGGCAAGGACATTGGTTGATAAATCTTAGCAGCATGTACTTTCACCTCTGCCTCTATGCCTGAGAGGATATATATGCCCTAATGTGCCATGTAAAGTTCTCTGAAAATGGGGGCAATTTCTTTTGCTGCTGCAGTAATTGTACCAGTTGTAGAGTTTCCCACTGCCAGGGCTGTGTTGTCACATGCTTTTTGTGTAGTCTGATAAGCTAAAGGTTTGCTTGCTCAATTCTTATGCTCATATATGGCATGCCTTTATGTCTGTACAGGCATATTTTTCCTGGTCCATTTTATTTTTGCTTTTGTTTTTGTTTTTGTTTAGCTTCTGAGATGAGAACTATTCTGAGGACTGCCGCCCGTGTCATACATAATTATTGGAGCCCAAGTCTCCATGTCATTCATCACCATATTTAGTTTTTTTCCCTACTCTGTTATTGACTTGGGCTGTTAATGAGATATTTGTTGAGTCTGCTTAGTTTTCCGCTAGAGGCCCACGAGCCATGTTACTACTGCAGCGTAATCTGATAATACAGCCTCCATAAAATCCTACGCTGTAGGTATGTCGAGCTTTTGGATGACGACCATGCCCAGGGGCCCTGCTGGTTGCGCACATGTGATATGTGCTGCCTGGATGTTTTTTTCCATGCCATATCATTCCATATATTTTTGTAAAGAACGCTTCTCACGATAAAAGATGATTTTATATTAGTAGCCTTTGTTCATTGTTATTGTTAAGAGTTGTTAGAATTAGTCTGTTGTAGTCGCCTCGTCCTGAACAGCTAACTACTCGCAGCTTTGTTATATGGAGTTATGTATATTTTTTGGGGATGTTTGCCAATCGTGCAATGTATGTAGTTACTGTTGTATGGTATTTCTAAATTCACTGTCCATGGTTTGGCCTCTTGGTGAAACACTGCTGCACAGGGAAGGAGCATCGTACCCTAGTGTACTGAACAGATCATGAAGGTCCTTGTACGTCTCCGCCTTGAAACATGCACCTTCTGCATTATTTAGCACACTAAATAGTGACTTCAGTTTTTCAGGGTAGTGGAAGGTAAAGCGTTCTAGTCCAATGTGCTTGTCTACTTATTAGTGTCACCCATATTCCAATAGGTAATTTGCCCACTAATCCTTGGTATGCAGCACATTAGCTCGTGATCTGTTCAGTGGCAGGTAGTATGATGAAGTCCATGATATTATTTAGATTTTTGTTTTCAATGACTCCCCTTCCAGTTGCGTAAATCCATAGTCTACTGAGCAGCTTCATTACACACTCTTCACAGAGCATCAGTAACAATGTCTGTCTATCCAAGGCACGCAGTAGGTAAAGACCAGAGACTTATCCAGTCTGCTGGGAATGTCCTCAATATTAAATAATGCAAAGCAGGCTTCGTCTTCCTTTGACTTCTGTGTATCAGTGAAACCTTCAGGCATTTGTTATTTTGTACCAGCACTGCCAGTGGTCTGAGCTTCAGTCACAATGTTGATTATACCTCTACCCATCCAATGATCAGTTTGTGGGAACTAGAAGTCAAATTGCTTCATCGTGAAGAGCCTCTCTTAGTATCTGAGTACCACCTCTAATTGGGAGTATATGTGTGGCCCTTTCCTAGTTGCGGAAGCAGCTGGTATTGTCATGGGTGAACTTGCATACCCGTTGTGTAGTTAGAGCTTTTCTCCTTTATTGAGTACTTATGAATGATCTCCAAGAGATGTTTGTTCTCCTGCATCCTCTCCTTGATTAGATGTGGACCAAAGCAATTTTAAATTCCACATAATTTGACGTGGCCTTTTGCTGCACACAGCATAAAGTTGCAGCAAATGTGGCCTGTGAAATGCAGATGGCATTTTCTTTCTTATTTCGTTCAGAGAGCCTGTGTTCCTTCCCACCTACCCTGCCCTTCTGTTGCCAAACCACTGGCTGATCACAGCTCTCTCGGCTTAGTGCTTTGCCAATAGTGATGATCTTCTGTCAATGCTGTTAGTAAAAGCTCTGAAAGGTTTGAGAATCCCTTCTCCAGACTCCCCCAGTGACATTTGTAGAGGTGCCTTTGCATTACTCTTATAACTTCTCTTTACTCCTCTTTGTTCTCAGCGCTTGTGGTGTTAGCTGCTCCGACCAATATCTGGTTCTTAGTTATAATGCACTGTACCCGCTAGCTTTTGACAGTAAATTGCATCCTCCATTATACTCCTCATCTTTGGACCAATTCTCTGAGCTTTTTGTTCTAAGCATGATTTGCTACCAGAAATTCAGAACAAGCCACACCCAACTCTGAAGTATACACAATTACTCTGAGACCTCAATGAATCAAGCCAGTACAAGGAAGCAAAGCAAATGAAATCTTGTTAAGTTTGAAAGTAAATGCCTGCATCTCATCCTTTACTCTTCTAAAACCCATTACATCCCGTCAACCTGCTCACAGCAAAATTGGATTGTAACAGTAACAGTTTTCCCAAATATCTAAGATAAATAATTTATCAGCAATGTAAAAATATTGAGTGAAGTATTTTTCACCAGCTATTCCATCACCGCAGCCAATCAAGCACAGTGCCACCTACCCTAGTAATTCTGATATATCACGTCTTTCACACTGCTTTATTACATAGAAAGTCAGGGTCTGGTTCCTTGCAAGTGAAGTGTGTTTATCTTGCAACATTGGGTTATGCAAGACATGAAAGTGTCTACCTTGAGCCTGCTTTCAGCTGCAAGGAATGTGTTCAAACATTATTTCAATGTGTTTGTTCGTTCGC
The DNA here is from genome assembly GCF_031143425.1 of Pleurodeles waltl. Taxonomy (NCBI): domain Eukaryota; kingdom Metazoa; phylum Chordata; class Amphibia; order Caudata; family Salamandridae; genus Pleurodeles; species Pleurodeles waltl. The sequence continues at coordinate 792,531,771 of NC_090436.1, read as the reverse complement.
CATCCCTCAGTTTGTCCCTGCTCTTGCTTCTATTGTCTACACTCTGTTGTGTACAATGGAAGCACAACCATGTTAGTTTTTAGGTTGAGCTTAGACAGCGCTTGCGCTATTGCTTAACGACCTGTTGTAGATGATTTGTGAGGTTCAGCTCTACCAAGTCATTTTTATTTGTGTATGCAAGTGTCCTTTAAAAACCCTTGCTTGCTACTGGGTAATATTATTCTTTGTCCCATCTTTTTTTGCTTTTTTGTCTCCTCCCAGGAGTTCGGAGCAACAGCTATCTAAATACACTGCTCACCATTTTAAGCTGTGTTTAGGGACTACTTTGATCTTTCATTTGGGGCACTGGAGAGGAGTGCTCGTCTTTCCAAGCTCTGTGTTGTAAACAGGGTTGTAAATCTTATCTGGCACATATGTGTGCATTCCAACACTTTTCTCCCTCCTCCATGCTGGCTTACTCATTTGTTTACTTCGTGGGTTTAATTATTGTTTTACTTTGGAGGCCGTGCACTTTTAAATGTTTAGTTTATAAAATGTGTACAGCGGCTCTGTGTTCAGGGATGTGGTCTGTGTAGGAAGCTGACCTTTATGTGGTGAGCACCTATGGTGTTATAACCTTATACCAGGTCCAGATATCCCCTATTAGTGAGGTGGAGGCAGTGTCTAGGAAGCCAGGGCTCTCTAGAAGTATCTGTGGATGAGCGGCCAAGACTTACCTAGGAGACATTCAAAGCTTATGCAATACTACTACAGTCACACAGTGCTTACACACATAAAAGAACCACACAGTGTTACAAAAATAAAAGTACTATACTATGGCAACACAAATGCCAAAATACTGTATAAGCAATACCCCAACTGGAGGTAAGTACACACACTATTATGTACTCATTAGGAGTCAATGATTAGCATAAAAGGCAATAGAAAACAGTAAAAACAATAGTAAGTACTAAAGGCCCAAGGGGGGGGGGACCAAACTATATACTAAGTGAATGGAATGCAAAAGCTGGGTCTCCACCCAAGGAAGTGGAATTGGTAGAGGGGAGCCGGAGGAACTAGGAACCCCAAAAGGTAAGTATCAGAGTGCCACCCCAGTGACCAGGAGAAAAGAGGCAAGTATCTGGTTCCCCCCAAACCCACCAAAAGGGCTTTAGGAGAGGATTTTGCAAGACTCAGACAAGACTGCAAGAAACCAAAGGTGGATCCTGGTAGAGGAAGACTTGTAAAGGAAGAGAACTAAGTACAGTCTGCTTTGGAGTGTCCACTACCCACCTGTCTGTGGCTTCAGGACCAGATTGACGGTGGAAGAAGACGATCAGCAGTGCAGCACCGGAGCAGCAGAATAGTTCCTGAAGTGATGCAGTCAATGTCCCAAGTCTAAAGGAGAGCTGCAGTCGGTCAGTGGTGTTGAAAAACCACCAACAAGCCTTGGCAAAGGCAAGAGTCGTGGATGAAGAGGAGTCAGCCCCCACAGGCAGCAAGCAATGGAGTTGCGGTGAGGCCCACACAGCACACCTAAAAAGGAGTCCCACGTTGCCAGAGAAGTATGCAGAGGGCTGTGTGTCGCAGGGAAGAGTGCTGGGGGCTGCTGATACACGGGGCCTGAAGATCCTTTGGAGAATCTGCCAAAAAGTCCTCGTAGCTGCAAGAGACACCGTGCACAAAGGTACTGTCCTGCGTGGAGAGGCAAGGGCTTACCGTCTCCCAAGTTGGACAGCTGGTAGAGAGGACTAAGGGGACCACTCCAGACCACCTGTGATGAAGGATCCACGCAGCCTTAGAGGAGAGGAGACCTACACAGCCGGTCGTCGTTGCAGTTGGTGCCTGCGGATGCAGGGGAGTGACTCCTTCACTCCAAGGGAAATTCCTTCTTGCTTCTTGTGCAGGCTGAAGACTCCTCACCCTCAGAGGATGCACAGCTGGGAAAATGTTGAAGTTGCTGGAAGGAGCCGGAGGAACAATGTTGCAGAGCAGAGTTGTCGCTTTAGTTGCAGATTGTTGGTTCCTGGATTCTCCAGTTGCAATTCCAGTGGCCAGAAGGTGAAATAAATGATGAAGAGGAGTCCTGATGGAATCTTGCACTTCTAATCTGAGGACCAAGAGGGAGACCCTAATAGCCCAGGAAGGGGGATCGGTCACCTAGTAGGAGGGGGCTGTGATGTCATCTGTCTGTCTGGACCTCTAAGATGCTCAGAGTCCTCTTCCCACCTTGGATTCAAGATAGAAGAATCTAGTGGCCACCTGGAGGAGCTCTGGGCACCACCCCTGGGGTGGTGATGGACAAGGGAGTGGTTACTCCCTTTTCCATTGTCCAGTTTTGTGCCAAAGCAGAGACCCGGGGTCCCTGGAATGGTGTAGACCATTTTATGCAAGGAGGGCACCAAATGTGCCCTTCAAAGCACACCAGTGGCTTGGGGAGGCCATCCATTCCAACCCATGTAACAACTATCTCCAAAGGAAGAGGGTGTTTCCTCCCTCTCCCAAAGGAAATCCTTTGTTCTGCCTTCAAGGGCTTTAGCTGGTCAAGCAGCAGGAGGGCAGAACCTGTCTGTAGGATGGCAGCGCGGTCTGCCCAGGAAAATCCTGCAAACTGGTAGGAGCAAAGCTGAGGGTCCTTTAAGGAGCCCCCAGAGTGCATGGAATCATACAACCATTATAATTCCACCATGTTTGATACCAGACATGCCCAGGTTCGGGGTTACCATTATGTAGCTGGACACAGGAAGCTTCCCTGCACTTACAAGTCCAGAAAAATGGACCTGGAGTTCATAGGGGCACCTTTGCTCGTGCAGGGGTTCCCTCGCACACAGGACCTTGCACCGTGCCCTCTGTGCTAGGAGGGCCTTCCATAGGAGTGACTTGCGGTGACCTGGTACAGTGACTTGAAGGGAAAGGGTGCTTGCACCTTTTCACACAGGCTGCAGTGGCAGGTTTGCAGACACATTTTACATGGGCTCACATGGGAGGCACAATACATGCTGCAGCCCATGGGGACCCCCTGGTGCCCCAGTGTCCTGGGTAACCAGGTACCATATACTAGGGACTTATATGGGCACACCATTATGTCAAATGTGGGGTGTGTGAAGTCCAGGCAACCAAATTTAGAGGAAGAGAGCATAGCTACTGGAGTCCTGATTAGCAGAATCCCAGTGAACACAGTCAAAACATACCATGCCAAAAAGAGGGTACTTTCCTACAGTCTTTTTAAACCATACTGTTTACGTTTTGTAAGTATATAAGCATTGGACATTAACACTGGTCCCTTCTGGGCCCTATAGTCATGTCCTTAACTTTTCAGGCAAAAACACTCATTGATTTCTGAATAATAACTGTAAAAGTGTTAAGGTAACCATTTTGTTCCTGTTTACATTTCACATGCTTTATTTAATCTTCCATTCCCTATGAGTGTTTGCATTTTCCAGGATGTTACTTTTTTTTTTTCCAGCCAGCATATTACTCTTGTCGCCTCTCCCTCATAACCTAATTCCAATTTTCTGGTTCTCCAGCGCTGCGATGTCAAACAAATGGTAATAGTGCTTTGCAAATATCATCATTCTACTGCATGCAAAAAACAAAAGTAAAAACATTGTCATTTTCATTGCCAAGAGCTCTGACTTTTACTTGTTTTTCTTTCGACTCTTGCTGGAGAGATTCATGGATGTCATTGTCGAAAATAACTAAAACAAAAGCAGCGCGTCCTGTCACTTTCCTAGAATCATTGGGGTGTTGTGATGGTTACTTCAGTAGGCATGTGTCAGAAATGTTTAATTTTGGGTTTGGCCCTCTCGATGGATAGGATGAAAATTGAAACAATTGAGGCGATATACACAATCATGTGTCTGGAAACTTGGGAGCTTGAGCCTGAAAATAAACAGTGTTTTACTCTGCTGGTACAATAGAGTTTTAAAGTCCATACACCTATTTTCATTTACATTTCATAAATAGTTTGAATGCCTACATTGAATTGCATCTAGAGTTAGACCATGCTTTACAATCCACAAGCCAGCTCTCCAGCTGTTCCTTCTCAAAGGTTGTTGCAGAGCAGAAGGTGTGTGATATTTCTCATACTTCGTTTTGCTGGTTCCATGGAAGGAGATTGACATCATCTTTACAAATCTACCTTCTTCATATGCCTTTGGTGGCACCCTGGCGGCACCTCTTGCAATAGACTTGTTGGCGGTGGGATGGTGCTTTGTCTTGCAAGATACAGGTCAGTGCCTGTAATTGTTAAGGGAAGCCTCTGGGAGTGTTCGCAGAAGGGTAGAGAACCATTGTTAGATGGTGAACCCTATGGGTCAGTTGAAATGATCCAGGAGTCTTGCATGTGGAAATAATGAAATGCAATGCAATGCTTTGCACAAAAAATCTTTAGTCAATTTAATGAAGTATGACAGTGGTTCCCAAACTTTTGACTTCTGTGGACCTCCACTTTGTCATTACTGGAACCCAGGGACCCCCACTAAATCAATATTGGAACCCCCCCCCCCCCCCCCCCCCCACCCCCCATCTCCCCCACCCCCCACATGAGTCATTAGTAAAAGCTGGGGATTTAATCTGTTAATATTTTTTTAATTTTCTGAGCAGTCAGGGACCACCGAGAAGGCTTCGCAAACCCCCAGGGGTCCCTGGACCACAGGTTAGGAACAACTGAAGTATGATATTTAGAAAACCCTGTCTTGTTAGCCTTTAGCTCTAGGAAATAAACCACTATTTTAGCCGTTTTTAAGTGAAAAAGAGTGGCGACTCTTTCTAAGTATATCTGTTGCATAAACTAGAAACAATTGCTTATCTAACCTTACCACCTAGATGCCTCAGACTTAAAAGTCTAATATGAGTAGAGTGCTAAGGAAGAAGGGAAAATACCAAAGGTGCCCAGTTGGTAGGCTGTTCTTGCAGATTTCTTTTTTACGTGACTGTAGTTGGTAGTAATTAAAGCGTTGGATTTATTTATAATCTTGTTTTGACTGTTGATGGTAAAAAAACTTTCTCTCTCCAAATCTTAATTGTCAATGTCGCTGTTCTAGTACAATGCAGCCCACGTACTTGTAACATCCAGTTGTAGAAGTGTGACGTGGGGGGTTTGTTCAGCATGTAGAATGGCCAGCACTCACGTCAGTGATTTTCGGGCGTGTGAAGTCCAATTCAGCGGCGTGTACCGTTTCATGCTCTGCACATGTGCAACTGGGTCTGATTGGCTAATGAGAGGGGTAAAGAGGTGTCGTCTCTGTACTTATTAAATGGTGGGTCTCTTTCGGGGGGTGGAGGGGGCACAGTTGTGATTGAGGTGTTGTGGGAAAGGAGGTAAATGCAGCTGCAAGGTAGAGCATGAGAAGATACACTGGGGCATAGATGCAGGAAAGTGGTTGGGTGACTCCATGTGACAAAGGAGGAAGTTTGTGACTGACATCCGAGTCAGTCAGTGCTAGAGATGTAGGCATGCAGGAAAGTTGTTATATTTCTTAACGCACCTTTTAGCGGTAGTTGCGAGTAGTTGTAGACAGGGGTCATTCTGCTGGCAGTAGCTTGGCAGTGTTTTAGTGTGTTAGTATAGGTTTACTGGCCAACAGTTAAACCTGCTTTGTATTTCTGTTGATCGACAGGTGCTTTCCAGCCGACACTACATATATACCTGTGAATCAAACTTTGCCCAAATGTCCAGACCAGTGTAACCTTCCAGACTTTGCATAGGCAAAAATACAGTTATTTTCCATGTGACCTGAAATGTTGCTATTTTACTAAGAGAAACGGTTGTAAGATTCCAAGCACGGAAGTCTCAAGATTACAGGGACACGACACTGTAAAATTGTAATTTATTTGTGTGTGTGTGCTAAGCCTGATAGGATCAGAGAGCTTAATTAGGGTTCAATAATATCTTCCCTGGGTACCGGTGACAGCCGGTGGTTGGGGGGCACAGGGCTGCTTGATACTCTTCCTTGTTTTTGCCACTTTAGTGCCAAGAGGCCATAATGTTGGAACGATATTCTGTATAATCTACATACCATTCAGTATTTTCTTTTGCATATCGGCCCTTTTTTTACTGCGCAGAGAGCTGTGGTTTCAAAACTGAAAAATCACAGGTTTAAGTTATACTTGGAATTTTTTTACTAAATTGCCTTGAACTTTGAATTTAAGTGAATAAAGGCATAGGAACAAATGATCAGTATATTGTGCCTATAATATGACTATTCAGTAGGTTTGGTTTGGATTTTGAGTCCAGTTTAAAATACTGAATAAAAGCCTGCTGCAGTGAAAAAAAAAAAGCTTTCTTTGATCAGTGCATCTGAGATAAAGAATTTAGGGCCACATTTACAAACGTCTGGTTTTGTGACTCGCAAAACCTGATGTACAACAGTGTCTCAGACACTGTTAGCTATTCCCAAATTTGTCACAAGGGACCTGCTTCATTATTATTCATTAGGCAGGTCCAATTTATGTACCATTGGGAATGACCAGCACTCACAGGGATGGTGGCCTTCTGGGGTCAGCGGACCACTATGTCTGTGACTGCTTTTTCAATAAAGCAGTTTCTTTTTAAATTGAAGGAAAACAGAATGCATTTAAAAAATAAAAATGAAAAGTTTTCTTTTCATTTTTTCAGATTGGGCAGTGGTCCGTGGGACCACTACCTGCTTTGAAAAAATTGACACCCCCAACGGCTTACCACCAATTTGAAATTGGTGGTAATCTGCAAATGTTTGTGACCACATTTTGTTGCAAAACATTCATACATACCTTCCAGATTCTGTATTGGGAAGGGACACCCTGAACACCCCGCTTCCTCACACAAAATCGCAAAACCCAAATTGCGATTCAGTGACTAGTTACTGAATCACAATTTTGGCTTTGTACATCCCAAAAAGCATTTTTCTAGTCACAAATGGGCTAGTTCGCAGAATCAGCCTGTTTGCATCTAGAAAAATGCTTTGTACATGTGGCCATTATTGAGCTTTTGAGATATATAAAACTGTTCTTCAAAAATTGGAATGCAGGCTTTCTGTAGGTGGTATAACGATACACCAAGCAAAACACAGCATGAAGTGGAAGAGAAATACTCCTCTGGGCCTAACAAAGAATAAGTAGCACCTAACATGCAGTCAGCTCCTGCGTCAAGCCACACCTAAAGGTATATTATGATATTTTTATTTTTTGTTCAGTGGACCATTATACATGGCTACCCTTTATGAATCCTGTTTGCACATGTATGCATGTGCTAAGAGCAAGATTAATGTTATGTGCATACTTTCACAAGTGTAAATGCTTTCGCTGACATTTCACCAGAGACCCAATCCGCAACCTGTTTTGACACCCCTCAGTTCATCTCAGGGGCAAAAATCAAATGGCTTTCCTTTACCCGATCTTGATATTGAGAATCAGGACCTGTACAGATTTAGACCTGTAGATGGACCGTAATACCATGAAACATCTACTAATAGGGTGCTTTTTCTACATTAGTAATTTTAAAGGTGGTGCTCATTGGGAAGGAAGGGAATTCCCACCAATATATACCTTTGTGAGTATTCACATATCTTCCCAATGGTATTTCACACACCATTTCCACATATAAATGTACTCCAACAAATGGTAGAGTAAATCTGTAAAGAGGGTGCAAATGTTCCCCATGCATCCACATGTTTCATGGGAGCTAGAGAAAGGCGTCTATCCACCTTTTCTAATTGGAAAAATAACTTAAATATGCTAATGCACATTTCTACCACACTTAATGTCTGCATGCAATCTACTGGAAAAATTGTAGGTCAGTCAGAGCAGTATTTGTAATCTACAGCTGGCATAGATTTCCAGGAATACTGCCTGAAATTTGTTAATTTCCAAAAAGTCAGAAATCTGTTCCCATTTGTGATAGATTTCTTGTGTTTTAAGCTTTGTGATTATGCCACATTTTGTTCGCCTAATATAAGGTACCTGACTATATCTACAGCATGATTTGAAACCATGTTGGAGCTTTGCAGTAGGTGGTTGGCGTTATTGTGACTTTGGTGTTGAGTAAACTGCTTTTTCGATGATCTTATCAATGGTGAGTAGGTGAGCGCTGGGTTGGTAGGTGGTGAGGTCATTCAGGTCTAGTGTGAATTTGCCACGTGCATCTGCAGGGGTTATGCTTGTCTATTTAATAGAGTGAGCATGTGGTCTAGAGCAAACGTTAACATCTAGAAAGGCAACTACATCAGAAAAAGGTGGCAGATGGAAGCTGTTCATATGGCCAAGAACGGATGGCTATGCCTGCCCTTGTTCTTTGGTGGGTGAGTGTCTGCGGTTAAGGGTGTTTGCAAAATAATTGCTATATATCCTGTTGGTGCAATGCAAAATAATGGGGTTCCTCTGCAGAATGTGTATAGGGCTCCCCTAATCTCCCGTATCTCACAAATATTAATTGGCTTTTAGCAGAAAGGGGTCTTAAATAAGGTTTTAGGGGCCCCCAATGGGTTTAGGGCCCCCTGGCCACAGAGGGCTATGTTACATCCATGCTTCCAGTACCTGGTGGTATAGATATTGAGCATCGGCAGCTGCACTCACGTAGACCTTTATTTTGCTATCAGTTTATGTGCTTTGGATCAAGATAAAACTACAGATCCGATACCCCAAAATGTTGTGCATGAGTTCAACGGTAACACACGGCCTGTGTCTCTTCACCATCTGGGAAGGTTGTCCCGCATAAAATTGGGAATTTTAGTTTTTCAGCTTTCCATTTTGTGTAGCCTACCTTCGCAGCACGTCTTCTTGTGCGAACTATCCTTTATGTTCATTGCATTGATGTAATTATATTGTGTTAAGTGCAGAATGTGTTCGCTTCCAGTAATCTACGTGTTGGCATAACTTGGAACCTGTGCAGTCGATGCTTAGCTGTCCTGATGCTTAGGAGTTATCACGGGAAGATGATCTGTTCACGCCATCTGCCTCGTTTGGGTTTAGTTTGTGCAGATTACGGTCACCCTCTGGTAGGGCAGGATGTTTGGTGCTAGAGGAGATGTGGGACGAGCTGGGCAGTGTCTGTAGTCACTGCACATACAGCTGAACGCTTGGCCTGCGTGAGAAAAGCTGAATTCATCTGCGTGATCTAGGGAAGTGGCCGATCTCTAAAGCCACAGGAAGGCACGTGGTGTCAGATGTTCTCAAAAGTCAGAAAACCACATCCTTCAAACATAACTTGAGGCATTGTACTCACCCGTCAAGTCATGTAAATTAATCTACTGCTGCGCTGTGTTAGTGTCTTTGTTCCTTAAATCAATCAAACTGTGTGTGGTGTGACAAACACGGTATGATGCAGGGTGTGGGAGGCTGGTGTGCAGTGTGGAGTAGTTTGTATTCGTTGACCACAGTTTCTCCGTCATGACCCCTGCCCAGTTATTTTGAGTTGCTTCTAGGTATCCGCACAAGGGCAGCAGTCTCTCCAGTTGTCGAACAGTTATTCGTTTAAAGCTGTACATCGGTGGTTAGAAGAGTGCACTGCAGAGCCTGTGGATTCTCCTCTTCAGGACCCACTCACTATATGTGATTAATAAGGAGCTATTGGTGCAGTGCGAATGTGGAAAAAAAACAGCCAACACAAAATGCCATAACACGAATATAAAATTGAGTCCATCAAATGGAAAAAACAGATCATTTTAAAATGAAAATAATGTGGACACTTACCTAAGAGAATTGAATTACGCTGTAACAAAAACATATTGCATAGAAATGAGGTTAGCAGTCTGCACTGCAATCGTGCTACTAAAGTGGCTGTTTCATTATGGATGCGAGAATGCTGTGCTGCATGATTAAAAGTGTGAATTTAAATTCCTAAATCCAATATGAACTAGATAATCCCGGTATATTCTTCCTATTTCGGAAAGTGGGTGCAGGGGTGTGGAATTTAATAAAATATCTACTTGTCCATGGACAGGTTGCTTCATAAATCTACTTGCCCTGTAAAAAAAATCTACTTGTCCCTTTAGTGCTATGTAGTGCTGCAACACATTATGGCAGCTATCTCATTTTTAAGCACTCTGATAATAGGCTCTCTGATTATGCCAGGGCTAATACTATAGTAGGGCTTGAATACTAGCAATTTCAAGACCTACTATAGCAATTTTCTTATTTTACCACCTTTTTGCAGATCTACATTTGGGGGATAGAAAAAGCAGTAAGCAATAGTTCCATGGCTGGAATACCTTTGAGTCTGTGCAAACCTATTAAAATGCATGTTTTAAAGATTTTCACTAACTCTTCTCTAATCTTTTCCCATACAGAGAAAGGTTGGAAATTTACTCCTGACAAGGGCAGAACTAGAAGTTTTTCCAAGGTTGAGGGAAAAAGTGGTTGGATGGAAAGTGAACTTGTAAACGCTCAATTGATTTTTCTCATGAGAAAATCTGCACATCCATATTTGCTCATGCTAAAATACAGTTCACAAATATTTTCTAGGAGTACGATTTCCTGGTCTAATTCTGTAAGTTCTTGTGAATTTATGAAGGCCGGTAATGCAGAGACATATACCATGGGTGCACTTAAGAATTGGGCCCTAATTAGTACTGGTGTTAACCAAGACATTTTGTTTTTATTAAAATTGTGTTTCTCTCTCTCTATCAGCTGGCTTTACTATGAGTGTTAGCATTCTCCTGTTCCACAGGGAGCGTATTGGCACACAAAGTAGTTTTGTTCAGTGCCAGGAACTACTGTGGCAAAGTGTGCTTTTTGAGACCGACAACAATTAAGTGTTAAAAAAGCCAAGTCAAAACAAGACACACATTGAAAACACCAAAAGACTGACCACCAATGTCGGATCCAGTGGCTTTGCCAGTGCTTCTTTATTTTCATGCTTCCCATAATATTGTTGAGAATGGTTACACTGATTTTTCCTTTATGAATAATATGATACATCAACACAGTTTACTAAATGATGCTCTAAAGAACTAGTACCTGAAAGTTTACAGTAAAAAAAAAAAAATCCTACCTGCATTTTCTTCTGAATATTTAATTTTGAAAGAAAAGAATCGTCAATCTTGCTTACATGCTTCTGCAAACATTTGCATCTAACCAGAGAGCATTCTGTGAACATTATACATAGCTTCATATTATTAAACTTTTCAAACCTGTATACACACACTTATTTACTGGAACCACTGTCAGTAGTGCAGTGAGACCTTACAACATTCAGTTAGATTGCTCACCCTAATAATAAAGGCTTTGCAATAATGAACCTTAAATATACGTTTGGACAGCATTAACATATGGACACAAATATTACCTTAACTGTAATATGTCCCCTTCCCTGTAAACTGGCAACCAAAGGGTTTGTGTTGCAGGGGGTTTTGCCAGCTTGTCCCAGTGACAAAATAAGCATGAAAACGTGTTGTCCTTGACCCCAAACAATATGCCCTGGGCATCTGGCTATAGGAATTCCTCACCCCTGGTATGTTTTGAGTCCCTACAAAATATGTCAAAGTGGGGGATCAAGCAGATCACCAGAGATAATGGGAGCCTTACACTTAGGGTATGACATGTTACAATCTGACAATGTTTGTGACTCTTTCAGAAAATCAAGCTGTGCTGCTAGACTCCTTACTTTGAGCCTCTTGGCTCAATGCAGTGAGCAGCATATTGGAGACAAGATAAACTTCTGTAAATAAGAAATGGACAGCTAAGATCCAATTTAAGCCTAGCCTCAAACAATTGCCAGTGAAAGGATGCCATAATCTAGAGATGGCTCCCAATTTCTGGGCTTCCCTCCCGGGGAAGGAGGGTTGAGGGCAGGGAGGTGTCTGGATGCAAATTTATTTGAGCGGTTATGAGAGAGATTTGAAGACGTCGACTGGCAACACGTTTCCACCATTGTGACAGACCAACAATGGACTTGCAGTTCAGCTAAAGATTTTGCAGGTTATATCCATTTACTGTATCCTTTACCAGTGGCGGCCCATCCTTTAGGGCGGAGGGGCCACGCCCCCCACCTTTTGCCCCCCATGAAGAGTGTCTGTCAGGCTGAACAAAGGTCAGCCTGACAGACACTCTTCATGTTCAGGTCAGGCAGCCAGGAGCAGACATGCGCGATTTGCGCAGACTCCTGGCTGCGTGAGCTAAACTTTGCTGGGCTGAGGAGGTCCACAGCTCCTATGGGCGTGACCTCCTCGGCCCAGCAAAGGTGCCTCGAGGCACTGCCCTGGGTGACGAGGAAAGCGTCACCAATTGACACTCTCCCTGGGAGCTTCAGTTTAAGCCCTGAAGTGCCCAGGGCGAGTGTCTATCAGTGACTCTTTGTCACAGAGTGGGGTGGGGTCAGCAGTCTCACTGACCCCATCCCACTCTGTGATGAGGCTGGGACTGCTGCCTTCCCTCATTGGCTGACCTAAGGTCACCCAATGAGGGAAGGCAGCAGTCCCAACCCTCCTGGGACCTGGAGGCCGTAGGTAAGTGTGTGTGTGTGTGTATGTGTGAGTGATGTTTCAAATTGAATGTTTAGTGCGTGCGTGCATGTTTGAATGGTATGAATGTTGTTAATGGATGTGTGTGCGTGAAAGAATGAGTGTGTGTGATATTTTAAAATGAATGTTGCGTGCGTGCATGTTTGAATGGTATGAGTGTTGTTATTGGTTGTGCATGTGTGTGTGTGTGTGTGTGTGTGTGCGCGCCCCGCCTGCCCCCCTCCCTCCTAAAGCTGCCGGCCGCCACTGTCCTTTACTTTATCCAAGTATTAAAAACTGATACCGGACCGCTTTGGTATTATTTGTGTGTGTGAAGCACATCCTTGATAAAACAGTGCTGGAGTTAGCTCTTGCAGCCAAAATGGATATCCATGGCTGGGCAGCTAGGGCTGCCGTACTCAGCGCAAAACAATCTGTTTGAATAGAGTTTTTAATTTAAGACGGCAGTGGTCATCCATGTCACAGCTCCGCTTAGAAGCAGCTTCTCAAATAGCAGTCATCATCCTCCGATCATGCCTTAATCTAAACATGATTGTTACCATTGTCACATTGATGAATAAACATAGTATGTTCCCCCAACTTAATCCCTCTTGTCCACATCAGCTTAATGTAAACAATAAATACAACAGGAGACATGATGGACACCTGCATCTCCCCACGTGTCACCGGTATTTCATGGGGAGGAGACCGCGTTGCTAGCATTGTATGGTGGAGGGGACTGGAACACAGATATACCACTCCTGGACCACTGCCATTAGGTGGGCTCGAAGTAATGCAACAAGTACAAAGACTACAGTGTCAGAAGACACACACCATTCCAGATGCACCTGCCAACATGCACACTTATTATCAGCCTTCAGCATGTTTTATATCATGTGGAGGGTGATGGATCAAAGCCTGACTGATAAAATCACAGATCAAAATGTCCATGTGGGTTTGCCCCAGTCACATAAGTCTTTTTTGATAATCTTGCCAGAAAATGCTAAACTCACATTAGAGCAAAAGTTGCCCACTATGAACTTATCTGAATGGCTATAGTTATTTTTAAGACAAACCTTTAACTGAGAGGGAAATTGTCATAGGTATGGATGCAGCAAATAGCTTAGTAGTTGAAAAATAATTTTCTGGAATATGGCCCGAGTGGCTGAGATTAAATCAAGCATTCCTTCTATCATCTTGTTGCTTGTTTGCAACAGGTGATTTAAATGTGGCGGGTATACCCAGATGTGGGTCCCATACTTACTCTGCTATAGGACTCAAGCTATACCTCACTGACAAGAACTAATTAGATTTAAACTGCTCGGGGGTTCCTTGTGTTCCAATGTGGGTTTCAGAGGCATTGTTAGAAATTGGGTCTCTAGTTGGCAGTGGTATGCACCTTGTCCAAGTGTGGACCACAATCCTAGTCAGGCAATACACAACCTAAATTAACCTGTGCTTACCCTCTGGTAGCTTGGCGCAGAGCAGTCAGGCTTAACTGAGAAGGCAGTGTGTAAAGTATTTGTGCAACACACACAGCAATTACATTAGCAACACCACAAAAGACTCCACAAAGGGTTTAAGAAAAATAGACAATCTTTATCTATTTAAAAGTAAGACCAACACAACAAAAATCCAATAATTAAAATAAAAGGGATTTTCTTAACTTAATAAATACAGAAGCGGTGTTGTAGGGGTCAACCACACGGGTATTAGAGGTAATACAATAATGCTCCACCCAGGCACGCAAGGTGGGGATGTGCTTCTTTGTGTGGAGCCTAGATAAGAGTTCATGGGACCACTCTGATCCGAGTAGTCAAACAAAGTGAAATGCTACTTTGCTGCAAGGAGCGCAGAGAAGAATTGTTGGCACCGCTGCTGTCCGAATCATCAAAGTGAGGCAGTACTTTGCTGTGAGGAGGGAAGAGAAGAATCGTTGAGAACTCTCCTGCCCGAATCCTCAAACAAAGTGAAGTGGTACTTCACTGCGAGGAGCGCAGAGGAATTGTTGGGGGCGCTCCTGTCTGAGTCGTCAAACAAAGGGAGGTGGTACTTCACTGTGAGGAGTGCAGAGAACAATCGCTGGGCCCGCTCTGGTTCGAGTCGTCAAGCAAAGTGAAGCGGTACTTCGCTGTGAGGAGCACAGAGAAGAATCATTGGGACCGATCTGGTCCAGTTGGAGTGGGGTGGTGTGTTGTTCTGCAGCATGACTCGTCAGCGAAGGCAGGACTAGGTCCTGATATTGTTGGTGTCGGCAGCCTTCCAACCAGGGCCTGCATCACGGTGGAGATGAGCCGCAGTGCTGTCCGGCCCCCTGGTAATTTTAGCGAGAGTACACCCTACGCTCATGGGTTGTCAGGCCACTGGGGAGGTCTCTACTCCACCCATAGTGAGACACCCTGCTCTCAGGCACATGTCCCCGATGGGAGACGCTCCTTTCCTAGTGCTCAGGGGATTGGGAGCGCTAATCCTGGTCACAGAATTGGAAGAACGTGGTCTTTGATGTCCTTGAGACCTCATGGGAGAACAGGAGGCAAGTGAGCAAGCCCTTGCAGACACACTGGAGGTGTTGTTTAGTTCTTGGGGTGCAGGGTAGAGATCAGCAGGGCAGCACAGCAGCAGTTCCTGGGAACAGTCCGGCCTGGCAGAGTGGCGATCCGAGCACACACCAGTCTTTACATCAGCAGAGTTTCCTTGAGTCCAGAAGTGTACTGATTTTAATGGGTGGGGGACATAGTACTTATACTAGAAAGTGCCTATGATGTGGGGGTTGACTACAGGGTGTTCTTGTGAAATGCACAGGTCCCCCCCCCCTTTCAGGTCAGCCTCGGCTCCAGACTATCAATTGGGAGTTAATCAACCCCTTTGTGTGGACTCTGGTCCCTACCCTTTGAGTTGTACGTGTGAGCACTTCCCAACCTTCTCCCCAGGAACACCCATCAGTATGCAGATAAATGCAGATGTAGCTGAGTATTCTGTATTGTGGGTGTCTGAAAGGGATGCACAAGTGTAGCTGTCACCAAGCCCAAGCCAGACATGTATTGGAGATAGGCTGTGGGCACAAAGGGCAGTGAGTGCAGAGAAATGCTTACTTTCTAAAAGTGTCATTTCTAAAATAGTAATAATAGATCTGACTTTACCATTAAAAGGGATTTATTATTACCATTCCAATGGTACTAAACATGATGCAACTTCTCCACTCAGATCATTAATTACAGATTAAAGGTAATATAAGGAATTCCCAATGTTGGCCTATGAGAGGTGAAGGCCTTGCAGTAATGAAAACTGACTTTGTGAGTTTTCATTACCAGGACATGAAAACATTAAAGTATATGTCCTGCCTTTTGCTTACATGGCATCCTGCCCTGTGGGCTACCTATGGCCTACTTTAGGAGTGACAGATATTGCAGGAAAGGGAAATTTAAGGCTTGGCATGAGGTTTTAAATGCCATGTCAGAGTGGCAGTGAGACCGCATATATACGCTCTGCAGTGGCAGGCTTGAGCCATATTTACAGGGCTACCTAAGTGAGTGGCACAATCAGTGCTGCAAGCACACTAGTAACATTCAATTTACAGGCCTTGGATATATGGTATACCACTTTACAAGGGACGTACATGTAAACTAAATATGCCAATCGTGAATACACCAATGTCACCATGTTTTAGGAGAGAAGCACATGCACTTTAGCACTGCTTAGCAGTGGTAAAGTGCTCAGAGTCCTAAGGCCAAAAGAAAGATGGTCAAACAAATAGGAGGAGGAAGGCAAAAAATCTGGGGTTAGACAAACCTAAGGATGCCAGGGTTAACGGGCATCAATAAAAAATGAAAAATTTGGTAAAGATGCCTTATCAGAGGTATTTCAGGCAAGCATAGTATTTTCCACATAAAATACAATGGATGGCTTCAATGAATTTGCCTATTAATGAAAAGTACATTGATAGGCAAATTCATTGAAGACATTCATGAAAAGTACATTGATGTATGTTCAATGCTACACTGTTTGCTGTCTTATGAATGTGTTTTCTGCAATACCTGGATTTTCCCCCTGAAATTTGGAGTGCAAAAAGTGACTCTAGAAAGGACATTTTGTCCATTTTTCTTAGAGCAATGTCTTTAAAAACTCTCATTTAGAAAATTCCCAGGCATTGATTGCCTTAGATCGGTCTGTAATGAAACCCAAAAGGCTACCTAGCCTTTGTCGGAATGATGCATCATGACCAGGCTGGCCTTAACATGGATTTCTTTTCCATTTTATCCAGCTCCTCCTTCTGTACCTTTAATACATATTTCTTTAATACCTTTTGTGAAGGTAGCAGAAGTCAAAGTCCCTGGTAATTAACGGTTGGGCCCCACTGACTTCTAAAATCGGGGCAGGTAAGTGCCAAAGAACGACATGTGCCAGGTAATTGTGATTCTGCCCCATCCGTCACCTGATCTCTGCTCTCCTCATCGACACATATGGAAGTGATTTTCAGATGCCCTCCTCAGTCCTTGGGAGATTAGTCAAAATGACGTTAAAACAGTTTCTTCAATAATTTACGTGTAAAAAAATGAAGTATGTGTACAACAAAGACACATATGTCTTACTAAAAATGTGTTCCATGCCCATGAAACACCCACTTCATGAAGGTTTTAGGACATTGTGCCATTGTGTTTTCTTGAAAAATCTAACTATCTCAAATGTGAGCTGAGCAAAAGGACACAATAATCTAAGGGAAATTGTGGTGGGCGTACTACTCAGATACAGTGTGGAGCAAAACAGTACACTTGTTCAAAAAAACTGATGAAATGTTAGGCACCTTCTGTCAAAGATGGCTAGCTGATTTATTTGCTTGCTTTTGCAATAGTTACCATTGCCGATAAGTGTTCTATACACATTAGTAGGCTATTATGATGCCCGCCAGAAAGAGAAGGGGTTATGAGTGGGATGACATAGGACACAGCCCTAATTACAATCCTGAGATGAAGAGTATGATTTGTGCCAGTGGCCCACATGGACAACAACGGGATGGCATAAAAACCGGCGTTAAGAAAATGCAGCATGTCCATCTCCTTCCATGGAGAGCTGCAAGATGGCTTTGTACAGTAAGTCAGTGCTTTGGAAAGCCAGGAGGAAAGAATCAGATCATTAAGTTACAGAAAGAAGTCCACTGATTGGTTATCATTTCACATCCTCCTCTTAAGTGGTGATGATCAGGTGCCTCTTCATTCTGGGCACTTAAAATATGTCAGCTGATGGTGGTCTAGGCCTTGTGGTCGTATGTCACTGTAGCACACATGAAATGTAACCCGTAGGCCGAAAATTGAATCCCATCCTATTAAGAGGACAAATCTCTCCAGTTTTCTGTTTTGAAGTTTACTCTGGTCAATAATATTTTGTTTTTCATTTTGGCAAAAACCAGAAAATAATGAAGGTCTGATGGAGCAGATATGTATGACTCCTTTAAGTGAATTGGGACCACAGCAGGCGGATCATAACGCAGTGGTCCTCAGACACCAAAACAGTCACAGGTTTAACATTTTCATAGAAATATATATATCTGAAACCTGAATGGGTAGTTAACTAGCTTCCCTTAGTGATTTTCTTGTATTTCTGGAACACACACACACACACACACACACACACACACACACACACACTTACACACACACACACACACTTACACACACACACACACACACTTTACCAATGAGTCAACACTACACCAGGGGCTACTTAGTGTATTTTTGATACTAACTCTTTTCAAGAGAATTGGAATTTCGGATATTCAATCAACAGGGGTGTGGAATTTATTAAAATATCTACTTGTCCGGGGGACAGGTTGCTTCTCAAATCTACTTGTCCTGTAAAAAGATCTACTTGTCCCTTTGGTGCCATGTAGTGTGGCGACAAATTTTGGCAGCAATTAATAGCCTCTCTGATTATGCCAGGGCTACTACCATAGTAGGGTTTGAATACTTGCAGTTTCAATTCCTACTGTAGCAATTTCCTTATTTTGCCACCTTTCTGCATACTGGGGCTGGAGGAAACAGTAAGCAATAGTTCCAGGGCTGGAATGCCTTTGAGTCTGCAAGCCTACTAACCTGCATGTTTTAAAGATTTTTACCAGCTTCTCTCGAATATTTTCCCATAATAAGAAAGGTTAGACATTTACTCCGGACAATAGCAGAATTAGAACTTCTTCCAGAGTTGGGAAGAAAGTGGCTGGAGGGAAAATGAACTTGCAAATGCTCAATAGATTTTCACATGAGCAAATCTACACATCGTATTTACCCATGCTAAAATACAGTTCACAAATATTTTACAGGGGTACAACATATACCATGGGTGCACTTTTGTGACTTTCTTTAAAAATTTGGGGCCACATGTAGGTAGGTTCAGATTTGTGACCTGCAAATTGCGAGTCGCAAATCCGAATGTAGGATGGTGTCCTTGACACCATCTGTGATTCGCAAGGGCTTCGCAAATGCCCACCTCATGAATAATCATGAGGTGGGTCGCAATTTGCGACCCCCTCGCGAATGGTGGCCTGCTGGAGACAGCAGACCATCATGTCTGTGACTGCTTTTCAATAAAGCAGTTTTTTTTTGTAATGCAGCCGGTTTTCCTTAAAGGAAAACAAGATGCATAACAAAAATGAAACGTTTTCGTTTCATTTTTTCAGAGCAGGCAGTGGTCCGCAGGACCACTGCCTGCTCTGAATTTTTTTTTACAGTGACATTCACAATGGGGAAGGGGTCCCATGGGGATCCCTTCCCTTTTGTGAAAGTGTTAGCACCCATTTGAAATGGGTGCAAACTGCGATTGGTTTGCGCCCGCGGTCACAAAACAATCCTACATTGCACTGCGAGTCGCAATTAGGAAGGGAACACCCCTTACTAATTGCGAGTCACAAACCCGTTTTGTGATTCGGTAACCAGGTTACTGAATCGCAAAACTGGGTTTGTGCATCGCAATGTGCTTTTTGCATGTCGCAAACAGCGAAAGTCGCTGTTTGCGACATGCAAAAAGCTACCTACATGTGGGTCTTGGTCCCTAATTAGGTCTGGTGTGAACAAAGACATTTTGTTTTTATTAAACTTCTATTTCTCTCTCTTTCGGCTGGCTTTACTGTGAGTGATCGCATTCTGCTCTTCCACAATGAGCATATTGCCACACAAAGTAGTTTTGTTCAGTGTCAGGAACTACAGTGGCAATCAGTGACATAAACGAAACTGGAGGGTGCCCCTTTGCAAAGAACATGGAGGAGCCCCCTCTCCAGACTCACTCAGGGCAGGTGATGTGCTGAAGGGGCCCCCTGGAGGGCGGCTGCGGGCCTTTGTTATGCCGCTGGTGGCAACGTGTGCTTTTAGAGTTCAAAAACTTTTTGGGGGGGTTTTGCCAGTGTTTGTTACAATGTTGAGGGCCTGGTAGCTCCCACAACAATAAAGTGTTACAAAAGCCATGTCAAAACAAGGCACGCATTGATGAAACTTAAAGACTTATAAAAATATGTCAGATCAGTTGGCTTTGTCAGTGTTTGTTTATTTTCATGCTTCCTATAATCGTGTTGAAAATGGTTACACTGATTTTCCATTACAAATATTTTTGGGAAATACTAGCATGCATCAACACATTTTACTAAATGACACTTCATTTGCATATAATCAGAGAGCATTCTGGGAGCATTATACTTAGCCTCTTAGCCTAAACTTTTCAAACATGTATGTACACGTATTTTTTTTTGTACTGGAACCAACGTCAGTAGTGAAGTGTGACCTTAAAACATTTATTTACAGCACTCACTCTAATAATGAAGACTTTCAAATAATGAACCATAAATACAAGTTCGAACAGCATTATCTTTTGGAAACACATTACCTCAACTGCAGAGAGTTCCATGCTTTGTAAACAGGCAGCCAAAGGGTTTGTGCTGCAGGGGGTTGGGCCTACTTGTCCCAAGGACAAAACAAACATAAAAACTTGTTGCCCTTGACCCCAAACAAGATGTCCCGGATAGGAATTCCACATCCCTGATCAATCTGCTTTACTTTGGAAATGTTCAATAAAACCAGTTTACCCTATACATGGAAGTCAATATAGTTGACACAAGGAGATTAAAACCTGTTTAATCCCATAAAATAAATACGAAAACGGGATGACATCTTCTATTGTGATAAAAAGATGGTAGAATCGACGTGCAGTTTAAGGAAGTGGGTGAAACTGAAATTAGAGCTGGTCACACCAGTGGTTAAATAAAATGAAAAGGTCGACAAATAAAAGTACAAATAGCAGCCCTTATGTTACCCTGTATTTGGCCCCCTGTTCAAGCCCTCCTTAGATTTGTCTGTCAGTCCTGGAGTGGAGAGCGCCTCCTGCAGCTGGGTACTCGCCTCCTTCAAGGGGCCACAAAGTCAGCTTAGCTGCAGGGATGCGCTGAACCCACAAATAAAGTTTATTTCTGCGTGATTTGGCACGTGGTGCCTTGAAGTGGGACCTTCCTCAGCGAAACTGTGATGCAGCTGTGCTTCGATGTGCTTTGGACTTTAGCTAAATTCGTGTTCTGAAAATGCCTGGAATGTGGGAATGAGTTCAGAAAAGAGGGGAAGTGTGAAGCCACTGATGATAGGTTACACGTGAAAGTTGTACTTTTTTTGGAACAATGGGCCATGTTTTGAACGAAATATTTAGATTGGAAGGCACGGGAAGGCTGGAGCTGCTCCCCTGTAGAAACCTGGCTGCCTGCGCAGTGCTATGTGCGGTACAGGCCGTGAGGACCTTTCCTCTGACTGCTGCTGCAGTGAGGGGCCTGTAACCACATAAAACTACTCTGAGCAAGAGGGGAGAGTTGCAGGACGCGCTGCCTCGCGGGGAGAGAGACTTGACAGGCCTATTACTGAATCTGACAAGCGTGGAGGAGGACGTCCTAAAACGGGAACCTTTCTTGTCAGATTGTTCAGTGAAAACCCAGGAGCTTTCTGGATGTATCCCCGGTGTCAGGAGTAGTTAAACCCTTACTCTGGGTGCTTACTTCATGCTCACAACCCCGTATTTATTAGTGGGTTTTTCTATTTTCCCAGGTCCACCTTTGTGCCGTTATTTAAAAAATATATATATATATATATATCAAAATACTTCGGATACTGCTAGCCCTTAGGCTTCGATATTGTAAATCTAGTGCCTACTACCTTATGCGGATCTTGATGTGCTGATGTGCACCAGGCACTCTGTGGAGAGGCATTTCAGCTGGCATTCTTAGCCGCTGCCACCCATTTACTTTGTCACTAAATAAAGAAAACGACATGACCGCCAAATATAGATGTCTAAAAGGAGTAAGGGAAAAATAGAGTGACAAATAGATTAAAAGGATGAGGAGTTATGGAACGAATTACATTTATAGTTACCTCAGAATATATCAAATACAAGTGCCTTGGTGCGACAATCTATGGTGAAGATACAGGTCAAAAGCACGAAGGCATGAAACAACAGACACCACGTTAACTTCTTGCACGACTACACCAAATGCTCCCCAATCATCCGGATGTATGAAACAAAAAATTAAAAATTAAAATAAAGGTTGTGTTAAACAAAATAAAAAAGTGCAAGAAGGCTAGCATAATTTCTAGACTGTGCTGTGCATGCATAAAAAAAAAAAAGAAATTAAGAGGTTGATATGTAATTGTGAGGTAAAAAGCAGCATCTTGAGTAACGGTGATAAAGGAAGGAGTAGAAAAAAGGCTGCATTAGCGCAGTTCAGAGCAGAGAGAAAAGTCAGAGCGCACTAGACCCATACACCAGTGACCTAGCGGTGGCCCGCTTAGGCAGGCTGAAGCCTGGCTTAGACCAGATGTCCTCCTCTGGCTTAGTTTGTGTTCCATATACATAGCATCTTAGAGTTGAGCCGAAACACTTTCTTTAACTTAAAAAGAAAAGGAGCCACATCGCACTAAATGAAGATGAGTTATTTTAACACAGTCAAAGCATAAATACAACTTGTGTGTCTTTTTTCTTTGGCTGAAATGGTGGCTCATATTAAATGCAGCACTTTGCAGATATGTCAAGACGAAGGCCTGTAGCCTTCTGCAAGTGTGTTGTCTATAATCTGTTGTCGGTAGTGAAGAGAATGGTTTATTCCAACGATATTGACACATAGGGAGCATTGCTTCCTTACATTTAACTTTCTACCATAGGAAACAAAGCAGCTACACTTTTAATGTGTGCAATTTGCTGGTTTCTATTATCGTAATTTTGCACCTAGTTATTTTAATTTGTATTACTGCCTCCTATGCTTGAAGCACTCCTGTTTCCCTGATGAGTATCTAAAAAAAAATCAGCTAGATGAGGTCTGGTACTTTGCAAGTCATCATTATTAAAGACAGTTTAATAATTTAGCTCTTGAGAGACAACTGTACACAATATATTATAATTTCCTGTAGACCTAGAGACATGAAATAGACCTTCTTTTGCAGAGTTTACTGTTTGACTGGAAAACTCCGCCTCAAATCCCAGTTTGTTAGGTAGGAAATAGAAATTCAACTGTTTGAGCCTACGAAACCAAACCGTACATACAACATGTGTCCTTAACTTACAATTTGAGAGAAGTGGTCAAGTATTGTACCTCTTCTGCTTGAGACAGATACAAGATCTGGAACACACACCAACCCCATCACTTTGTTACGGTGGGAAGTAGACACAAATATGTGATGGCCAATTCTTGTCCTGCTGAAGTAAAAATTCATATTGGGTAAACTTGGGAACAGCAGTGACTTAAGCCCGACCGTCCAACTCCTTCCGCTATGTAGAGTACATGACGCGAAAGCGTAACCCAAGGGGCACTGAAAAGACCATCAGATAAGGGAGTACTAGGAAGTATCAGGCTATGAGGTATACTACTAAGCCACCCATCTACCATGCTCAATGCAGTAGTTCAGTAACAAGGCCACCGTGGAGGGTGAATATGTAAACGTGTGTTCACCCACTGGTACTGTGCATACAGAGATACTAACCAATATGAAATTAACAACTGCTCACCTGAAACTCTTGCTTATGTCCCGACACTGTTAAGGTACATTAAAAAATCTAAGTTACAGAATCATACACACCTGACACACCACTATGGTGTTTCTCAAGATTCTATGAAATAGTGTGTACTTTTAATAAACCCCTATGGGTAAAAGAGGGTGCTGAAAGGGTGTGCGATCTGTATGAATACAGTCTTTTCTGTATGTACCATTGGCAACGTAAGGGAACCACATCAGATAGCACCAGAAAGTTTCAATGTAACCCCTGGATCAAATTCACCCAGTTAAATTATTTACACCATACATACCTCTTCAATAAATTAATTGGCTGGATGTTTGGAGGTGCAGTGACCAGCTGCCCATCACTTGGAACGGAAGCCACGGATGCTGTAAAAAAGAAAATGCAGCACTTGACAAACAGTCACTTCTCAGTTGAATTACAGTCTACCCTCCTAGAGTAGAGGTCTTTGGGGTCTCTGGCTCAACAGCTGGATTTCTTGTACCTTGCTTGGTGACCACGGTTGCAAAGGTAGCTTCAGCTGTCAATCGCTTGAGACTGGTCGCTCCAAAAATGCTCTTACCACAATGTCGACCTCACTAGTTTGAGGATGCAGAAACACAGGTGCTGGGTAATTGCAATGTCTGTTGCAGGTGATGTGAATTTCCTTCTTGCTGTAGATGTCACTTAAGGGGTTGGTTACAGGACTGGCGACCAACAAACCTTGGTTATGGTAAAGGTAATCCAAAGTTACTTTGGTGGCTGGAGGTCCAGAGGAGTGTGGTGGCGGCGCAAAACTTGGTGTTAGCCCAACTACAATTCCTAGCATACACATTACCACTTTTCTTCAGGCTCTCTCTCGGTGGGCCCAGTGGATGGCAATTCTTCTGGGTCAGCATGTCGAATTACCTGCAGTTTGCAGCGGACTTGTTCCACCAGTCCAGGGGGGTCTGACTTGATTTCTAGCGTCCACAGGAGTCCCTCTTGCAAGGAGAGTCAAGTTTCAGCCACTGACCCAAGTCATTCTCACAGTTTCAGCATATGGTGCCACAGGGACCAAATTATCCCTTCTCGAGCTTTGCAGCATAGTCCAAATCCTGTTGTTGGTGATCACTTGCTTCTTGGCATCTTCTTTGTAATCATGTGGAGAACTGAGGTTCTGATGCCTTAAATCCTAGATTTGGGGGTGTTAAGGGTGTGAGGGAAAGTGGCCAATGGGCTACCTGTCCCTGCGGTGAATTCACCATTGAGGTGACAATATCCTGGGGGTTTACATCACTGTGCTCCCAAAAATACTCTATTTTAGGGTCCTTCAAAATAGCAGGACTCTTCCTCGGATGTACAAACCTCCTAGCCCACCCTAAAGGCGTGGCTTGCCTTTTGGTGGTGTATACACCTCCTGAATATCAAATTTTCCCACCTGTCAGCTTGGACAGGGCAGGAAGGGCTTTGTCCTCGAGTGGGAGACAAGAGATTACATATCAATGGTGGTGAAAGCCTTTGAGGCTCGCCGTCTTGATTACTTTAAGCACTAGCCATCTTGGGAGGGAGAAGGAGTGACCTCTTTCCTGCCCAGGTCCTTTGTCTCTGTCCTGGGGACGTGCTAACATGACCAGCAGGAGGGCAGACCGTTGTCTTGGTGGTAAGCAGCTCGGGGTGGGGAGCCCGCCAAGGCATTGGGTCACTGTATCTTAGGGGGGCAACCACTGAGAGTGGCACCCCTGTGCATGCGATCTCACACTTGACACAAGAATCACGTCAGAGGTGAAAAAGCATAGTGATTGAGTCCAACCACAACACAATTTGGTTGTAACATGGAGCTGGCTATCTTGTTTGCTCAGTAGCCAGTCCATGTTGTTCTATGGACTGTCGAGCCCTTGCAGTAAACCTTGCTTGACAGGGTTACTGTAGGGGTGTGTATGTATGAACATATATACACTCCTTTAATATAATGCACTCTACCTCCCGGGCTTAGGAGAACAACCTTAAAAGTGACTTACTTACATGAGGGCAGTGGTGTGGCTCTGCGGCACATGGTGTGTGCAGAGCTCTTCTTGAGCAGACAGGATACTCATGCAGGGCTACAATGGCAATCCTGCAGTTGTATTTTTACTCTGGTCACACAGGCTGGTGCAATAAAGCGCTGCAGCTCTGGGGGCCCCTCTTATCACCCCTGGTACCATATATATGAGGGACTTGCCAGGAGTGATTACCTTGCCAATTTGATTTACCAATTTACAGTTACCATTTGGGTAAGAGCATTGGCACTGGGGCCTGGTTAGCAGGCCCCAGTGCCCTATCAGAGTCGAAAAGCAGCATCTAGAATGTCTAATGGGGCAAAAGACTGTAGGGGGGGGTATCTGCAGAGAAATCCAGTTTCCAGCAGGCCCCTGGAGCTCCTTTGCCCACTGCACTATATGGGTTGCAGGAGTTTGTTGCACCACTGAACTTGAGGCAAAGTCTGGCATGAATGTATAGCTCTAGCCTTTATGCTACCCTAAAGGAGGATAGCCATGTCATGGAAAGCCTTGAAGGCACAGTCATTAATCTATCATTCACAGACAGACCTTAGACTAGCGCTAAAAAACGGCATAAACATACTTGTTCTGAAATAAAAGGGGGGGACAAAGAGGCACAAAAATTGGGGGGCAGGGAGGCACAAAAGGTGTGGGAGACTATCCTGAATTCCCTTAAAGTAAAAACTGATGAGCGCACTCCTTGAGACTCCAACACATAGGCCACCCCTTGCTCAAGGGATGGCACAGGAGGTGCAACGTGTTGCATACCAAGATTCAAACATGAAAGTGAGCAGACCATTCAAACAAGAAATTATCTGACACTCAATACACACAGAGGTGCTCAACAGAGAGGTGTTGGCTTCTGGAGGGCAAGCACACTAGTTTCAAATCAAAACAGCTGAGGAGGGATATCGGTGTCAAAACGTTAGACACAAGTGGCAATGTGATAACCAAGAAGCACGTTAATAAACCTGACTTAATGAATCATGTTATACTTGTCTTACCTTCTGTTTGTTGTTGATGGTTAAACCATCACTCATGTGGCTCCAAAAGGTATGATTCAAACACATGAAGGGAATGTTGAAAATATAATTAAGGAGCTAATAAAAACTTGCTGTTTCGAAGCTGTAGAAGTGATTTAGTTGACGGTGAGTATTGTTAAAAGCGCCTCATGTATTTTTGGTTCGTTTAACTAATGATTACCCGAATGAAATATTATTTGTTACTTGCTTTGTACATTCTGGAATTGTAATTGTCTCTTCAGTCACTCATGACATCAGGTCGGGGGCCTTCTTTCTTAAATATGAGTTTATTTAGAAATTGTGAATTCGAATAAATGCCACACATTAGAGTAACTTGGTATTATATCCACAAACCAGGTACCTTATCTATCGCTTGTTGAGTTTGTACTTGTCTTTCAGCCTGTACTGTGCTCCGCTGCCTTTTGGCTAGGTTTGTGCTATAGAAATACCTCATACAAACCTGCATATATACAATTGAAACACAGGTGCCCAAATACTGAGCTGTTTTTGAATCTTAAAAACCCTTGCAATGTTTTACATGCCATCTCTTGTGTGATTTGAATGATGGGCCTTTCAGTGGCTTTTTCATTGTCTTTGTCCTTATGTGATGTCTCCGACAAGAACCAGTTACCTATCCCTAGTGAGTTTATTTAGTGAGTCAGTGAAGTGAAGGTGACCACGTAGAACACAAGGAGGATTTGTGTTCACGATGGGTAAGCAAAGATTCGCAACTGTATAGTGCTAAAGGTGCAGGTGAAAAAAGTTGGCTGGATGTTCTATGAAAAGTGCTCTGTTTTTTTTCTTTCTTCAAGTAGTTAGTCATGTAGTGTAGTGGGACATCTTACATGTACTAGGGTTTGGCATCAAGAGATGTAGTTATGGAGCCACTTGGAAACCCTGTAGTTGAACCTAAAACATTCTGCTTGCCGACACTGTCACGTGTGAAAGTAAGCTGCAACCTTTCTGTCACCACAGGAAGCATTTGTTAACTCTGGCCATTCTCAGTAGACGAATGTGGACAATAATTCATGCAACTTCATTATTTAATGTATACCCACACTTGTCCACGCTGCCCAACGAGGAACCAATGAAAATACATGGGGTGAGCTTTCAATTCTTGATTTTTCATTTCTTAGTGTTGAAAACATTTTAGCAAAATAAAATGATCTCAACAGGTGAAATAAGATTACATGAATACGCCGAGGTAGGTGGACGTTTTTCATACCGTTAACATTGGGAATATGTAATATGTTAGTTCATACAGTCTGCTAATGGTTTCTAAGCCTTGGTATAGATGTGCAAAGGACTCTTCAGAAGCACCGTAGCTTGCAGCCTTTTCACTCCTAAAGTAACATTTCAGTAATGTCTTATAGCTCTCTAGTTTTTGTCTCAGGGATAGCTATTAAATAATTAAATGACGTTAAGTGGTATAAGAGGCCTGCACTCCACCTGTAATCCTGGTTGTAAAGTTTCCAGAGAAAGCATTAGCCCCGACAGACCCTTCCACGGTGCTCAGCAACAGATCCCTACCAGCGCTTTTCCTTATTGCCACTGAACCCATGTCAAAATACTCTACACCCTACTGCAAATTGTAATCCATTGTGGCTAACATATGCATTACACTCAGTTGTGTGGCAACTGTTCAAAGTGTGTGTCTGGCGTTGTGTTCGGAAGACAAAATAGAGGTGAGATGGCCTTCTTGTGTTTTCCAAACTCAGGCATTTGGCTTCTCTCTTAGGCAAGGACCAACCTGTAAAACTTAACCAGTGTGACTTTGAACAGGAAAACCGAGGCATTTTATCACTTCCCTGTTCCAATCAGCGGTTCCTCTTTAGTTTCTGACAGTCCACACAGTACACACGCTCTAGGTTGGCTAACCTGCGTCTCTCTGTATGTCTATTACTTCTAAATTTAATGCATCTCCACGCGGGATTTTCTCCTGACCTCACAGTAACTAAATCTCTGAATGGAAACGGGAAAAACATTGGCCAACCTTTGGTGGAAGAAATTCTCGTGCGCGTACCTCATCAAAAGTGCCCTCCGTGCTACAGGGGTGTGGTGACAGATGTTGCTTCCTTTGTCTGGGTGTGGTTAGGAGGGGGTGCTCTAACAGGAACTAAAACTACGCACATTGTACACAAGAAAGAGACTGTGTGGGTGTAACTCCTGATCGCATTCTTCAGTAGCAAACCGTTTTCTGCATTGATGTTCGTCAAAGTTATGTTCAGTTTTCATAAATTACCTCAACTTCGTGCAATGTTTTTTATTTAATATTTCGGGCAACAGTCAGTGCATTAGGTGTTTTAAAACACTGAAACTTTTTTCCAGACAAGTAAGGATTTCTCTAGTTATTGCACCAGCCTCCGTTCAATTTAGGAATGAAATGTTCAAAATTAGTAAAAACTGTGGTCTAAACATCTAACTAAACCTTTAACGGGGAGTGGGACAAAAATTACAAACAGACCATCACAAACGCCTATCCATTCATTCATCCTGAGAAATGAACTTCAGAGCATGTGATCTGAAATGACATTAACATAGACCCTCCCTTCATAAACTACCTTCTAGGGTCTCCATTGTTACCCTGACATGCTATCTTGGATCTACATGTTCAAACATCATTGGTTTTCTACCGTATATAGAAAGATGCTTCATAATTAAATGAAAGATAGTTTTATGGTCAGGGTTCCTGAGATCCCCAAGCAAACTGTAGCTTTTCAAATACATCCTACATTTTTTGGTGGCAGGTGGCCCATAGCAAAATGTTTCTGTTGAGCACTCTAAATTTTAAAGTGTGCTTTTACTGAGGTGAAATGCTGGAAGAGAAACTCTTATGTTTCAGAGCACTATTGACTTCATCCTAAAGGAACCCAGTGCACGTCAGATTATCCACTTTGTTAGCGGTGAAAGAATCCATAGATTCCATAATCCCTTTAGTAATCCCAGGGAAGATCCTTTCTGAAACATGAAGAATAATGGTAAAGAGTTGTCCATTAGGCATATGTGGGGTAGATAGAGGATGGGCAGCAGGTTAGTATTGTATTGCATTGTATTATCATTATGTAGTGTTTCAAACTCAACTGTATGATGCCAAAGCACATTTTCAGATAGCTTAGCACGCTACACCATGGGAGACTTAGTTGTTGTCAGAGTGCTATATTTGTTATGATCCTATGCTTGGAAGTGTTTTTGTGTCCTGCGTGAGTGACGAGAGACATGCTCTTATGTTGTTGTGGGATGCAGCTCCCAGCAGTGTGATGAAGGAGGAAGTGCGAGAGGTAGGCACACAAAATATAACTGTAATTAGCTTGCAGTCCTAATTTACACTGCAGGTACTGTTATATTTCTGTTTTGCTAAAGGTATGGGAAAGAGGCGAGGTATTACCTGCATGGTCTGTACTCTGTGTGGTACAGTTGAGAGGAGGAATGTGGAGGCTGAAAGACAGTGGCAGCTACACAATACCAAGGTAGCCAGAGGGCTTCATAGTGCTTTGTGTGTGTGTGCACAAAAATGGGGCTAATCAGAGAGGGCCCAGTAATCCATAAAGTAACGTGCAAGACTGAGATGCTGTCTGATGAGTG
The DNA here is from genome assembly GCF_031143425.1 of Pleurodeles waltl. Taxonomy (NCBI): domain Eukaryota; kingdom Metazoa; phylum Chordata; class Amphibia; order Caudata; family Salamandridae; genus Pleurodeles; species Pleurodeles waltl. The sequence goes on along the minus strand of NC_090436.1, from coordinate 792,501,753 downwards.
AAATGATGGCAAATGGGCTGCAATAGGAGTTGTTTGCATGAGCACTTTCTTAAAGGCAGTGATGCGGCCTGCTAATTTACAGATACACCCTACGAGCAAGGAAAAAGATGGAAAAGCAATCAAGGTAGGCAACTGGGGCCAAAACTGCACAATCTTTAAAAGGTGGTTGGCATACAATTGTTTGTACTATATATTTTTCCATTAGTGGTGTTTAATGAAAGGTATTTCAGTGAAATTTGAGGATGGATGAAATATGGACTAAGGCGTAAGTTCAGAATGTGAAGTACAGCTTTATTTTGAATGGGACCATGGATGATGATATGGAAGTGTGATCAGTGTTGACATAATGGTTCTTTGGGTGTTTGGTGGCACTAGAGAAGTAGATTATTGGATATTAAATTAGAACTTGCAGGGTAAAAATGTGTTTTCTAAGACTAATGCTGGTGGAAAGAGGGACTGGAACTGAGGAGCTGCAGTTCAGTACACGGGTGTGGTTCACCCCACTAGTGCGAGGTTGCGGAGTAAATTGTAGGATTGTTAAATGTAGTATACAATACTTTGCGTAATTTATTATTTTCTACACTATCATTTGTAGATGTTTTCTGTATTGTGCTTTGTGTATGGGAGAAGTCAATAGATGTTGTGTGTTGTTTTCTTCCATTGATCACAGTTGAAGAATATACTGAATACATGCTTGGAGTTCTTTGCAGTCTATGGAGTGGTGCAGGTTGCAATGGCTAGCATGGGGGAACATCTCATAAAATGGTTGTCTATAGCAGATGCCTTTTTGTGATCTGTTTCTTTGAAATTAACAAAATGTATTTTTGGTCACCCCGTGGAGATTAGGTATTCAGAGCTGACTGGAAACATGTGCTGCCCTACCTCCTCTTGTTCTGGATGTACATGAAGTATTCCAGTCTCCAGTGCCTTTAACAGGTTCTAATTTCCTGGGTAATAATTTGCATGTACACAATACCCCCAGTGGTGAGCTACAGTTATAGAGAGAAACATGCACCAAAGCCTCAAGTTCAAACTCCTCGTAGATCCTAAATCCATCTTCGGGTTGGTCGCTTGACGCAAGTTTTATTACGCGCGACTGTTCCCTAGTTACTGCCATGCTTGTGTGCTCACATAACTTGAGCTTGATTCATAAAACCTAACAGGAAACACAACAGGGTTATTGTACCACCCTAAACCTGCGAACGACCACACGGTCATCTCCTCAGGATAAATATTAACTTGATTAGTATTAGGCACCTGTGCTCTGAGATCGTTCTCCGCCTTCTTGAAATACCAAGTGTAGAAGTTATTTCTCGCTTCCACCATCTCTCGCATTAATTTTATCAAGCTCTGCTCGAGTGAAATCTGGTGTGACCACTGTTGACCTATTCATGCTATTATTGGAGATTTCTGCTTTGCAGGCGTGCGTTCCCTCTACATTTCGCAAGTCCTTTTGATTCTGGTATAATTTCTTGGACCGTGTCTCCGACGCACCGTTCTGCTGCACAACTGGAAACACCTCTGAAGTAGCCCTGGGAACACAAATTAAAATGAGTATGCTAACATCTTTTTCATGGAAACTAAGGAAGGCCACATGCTTAGTATAAATAATAACACTGATTGTCCCAAGGGTAAAGCATAAACACTCGACGAGCCTAACACCTCTAAAACAGTTCCTTTTCGAAAGACCATTCTAGTTGTGTTTGGCTGTGCTGTTCACCACATTAGGAACTGCCCATCTACAGGGTGTCTTGTCATTATATCATCATTGCTTTTGCTAGGTGTTTTTGAATTTCCTTTTATTAGGCGCTAGATTTCTCCTTTAAACTGCAAGTGGGAATCTCATGTGTGCCATCACCCTAAAAGTGTGTCCAAGTGCTGGAAGTGCTGGATTCGCCATAGAACCGGGAGGCTGAAGCAGACACTTGAGAACAGGCTCCTGAACTGCTGGTCCCAAACTGAGCATTCTAGTACCGGATGTCAGAAGCCGGCGCAAACTCAGAAGCCCAATGATAGTGATGTGAAGGGAGAGGCGGCTGAGGCAATAAGCACAAACTCCGTCAAGATATATAATGAAGGTCTGCAGAAGACTTCTTTAATAGCCTCCTGTCACCTTGCTAGTGCATAAGAAGTGTGGGAGCCTGCCTTAGGATATATTGACCTAACGGAATACTTCAAATTTATTTAATCTGTTGTATGTACTGATCCAGGTTCTGACACTCTTACTAAAAACATTATCAAATGATAGATCTTTCTTAGTTAAATATATTGAAACTCAATGTTAAACATTTTTAACTGTTGAGATGTTGTGCCCTCCAAAATAAATATGCAAACTGATACTTTTCCTCAATTCAACCAACTAAAGTGCGTTTAGAAAGAACCGTTATCAATTGCTAGAACTAAGAAAGATCTATCATTTGATAATGGTTTTTTTAAAATGCACGTTGGTTGGTTGAAAACATCACTATGAGAGTATTTAAACTGAGCCAATATGGCGATCGACAGGTTGAAGAAGGCAGTAACGCCGAAATGCGTCCCTGTTGGCGATTAAACAATTAACTTGCTGTGTTCATGGAGTGCTGTCTTTCTTCGCAAGTGTGGGAGAAATGTGTAGATGTAATACGCGGTCGTGCGCTTATCAAGACTAGCACCTTTGACTGGCGCAGAAAGGAAACGCTGAGTTTGAGTGCTGATATATATAATATAAATCATTGAGTACATTTCATTTCCCCTTCTGGAACCCATAATCGCACAGCCAAGTTATCCTCTCTCAATACTAATATATTTTTCATAGTCAAAATATTGATCAAAATCTCCTCTTTATTTTCATATATTTGTGTACAATATATAATAGCATTGCATTGAATATGGCCACGGTGAAAATAGCCTTAAGTGGGTTATCCTGGAAAAGATAAAAACCATTAAAGCAGTAGATCAGTGATACCGCTAGTAGGGCCTGGGGCTGCATGCAGCCCTCCTGACATTTACATGTGGGCCTCCAGTCATCAGTAGCACTTGGCTGCTGTTTACTTGGCTCAGAACTAATATCAAAAAGAGGTTAAATAAACAGACAAGGATTTTATTTAAGAAGAATTGAAGTTAAAGAAAGGAAGTAACTAACCACACAACTTGACTTTAAAAACACCTTTATTTTTAAAGACATATTTGCAGCAGAAGTGAAAAAGCATGATCAACCCTTTTCAAAATTTAAAAAGTCTATTTCATTAACACACAAAACTGTTTCTCCTTAGTACACCAGTACATTGAAAAGTACTTATTTAAAAGTGAAAGTTTTCAAACAAGAATTTAGAAAGTCACTCCCCCCCCCCCACCCCCCCCCCCCCCCCAATATCATCCCCTTCCCCTCCCCTTCCCCTACCCTGACAACAATGCTAATAGTGAACTTGGAGGCAAGCCATTTGCACTCTTTGGTTGGCCTGGGTATCTATTGTACATGAACATTATAATTTATTAAATCAAACTCAAGAAGGTTTTGTACAGCACACATCTCGAAGTCATGTATTTCAAGGTCCTCATATCTGATAATGAAGTAAAAGCAGAGCGAGTGAAATAAAGCATTCCCCTAGGATCACACAGTTTGTTAAGAGAAGAAGCTGTGAATATTCCCTAGTTGATGGATTTCATTTGTGCAATTCAGACACTATATGTATATGCTTTGCTTCTCCTACACCCACCTTACCGCCAACCCCGACCGCCACACTTTTGGAATGAATGCGGCCCTCGGTCACATCATAGACCAAACTTTCTGGCCCCTGGGAAAATGTTTGCAGAGACCCATGGGGTGGATAGTACCTGCTACAGTAGGAGGAGAGTTATATTGGATTTTTACACTGGGCAGGTACAAACAAGGTGTCAATGATAGGATACCATGGGAAAATGTTATCTAAAACGAGTTGCTGTAATTCATGAAGTATTTCCATTGACAACCCAGACCTAATCTTTGCACAGTGACCTTTTCTTCTCCAGTCCATAACCTTAGTTGTGTCACGGATCATAATTCTGTCAGTTAAAGCTATGGAGGAAATAAATAATCCTTGGCACATAGGCAGCAGGCACTGCAGTGTGGTAATGCTTTGAATATCATGGGTGTCTGTCTCAATTACAGATGCCAGGGTAAGAACACGAAGGCCAGGAGCTAGCCACCCACTCTAGTTACTGCCCCCCATTGTTACTGGCCGTGGCTGTGGGAACTGGTCTGCTGTCTTTACATTGGCCACTGAACTGAATGATTGAAGGTAGGATGTTACTATGTGGTGCTCGAGAAGGACTTCACTGCTGCAGGAGCTCAGCTCGTGCATCACCTCGTGTGGCCAAAGTGCACCACAGCACAGAAATGGGCTTTTACTCACTGCTGTTCGAGCCGCACCATGACGTGACAGAAGCTGCTCCACTTCCTCCGAGATTATGCTGCAATCACCTGGTTGATGTTCCCCTGAAACCTAGTTAGTGTAAAGAAAATGTTGTGTTCGTCCATTTCGCAGCGTCCATTCCTCTTCCTCTTGAGCAAATAGAGTTGCTCTTACATTTACCCTTTTGTTCAAGGCTCTGCTTATTGATTAGGTGGTCTGCAATTTACTAATTGGCTCTTGGTTAGAACTTCTCACAAATAAGTATTTTTTTTCTTTTCTTAATGTGTTGATGCCATTTTACAAAGTGGCCGCTGAAGCCGGCGTACTTTTGGAAAACGTCTGCGTTCAGCCTCCTCTCGTGGGCCCCTCTCCAAGTCTGTCCCGGTCAATACAGCCCGACGTCAGCAGGCGCGCTCGAGACGGAGGACGCGCGCGCGGAGTTCTTGAGTGGATAATTAGAGTCCATCTTCGGCGTGAAGCTGGGTTCCCGGCTACTTAAAACGCCCAAGAGAGGAAGATGGTTGTTGGCAATGGTTTCCAACTGTATTCTGTGTCTTATTAAAAGTGGTTGTTGCGATGGATTAACGTCTGCCTGCATTGATCGCCGCTCGTGCTATGTAATTAATTGCCTGGCGTGCTCTCGCTCTTGTTGTTTCTGCGGGAGTGAGTGAACATTGGAAGGTGAGGGCGTTAAAGGCACTCACTAGTTCACGAAGACGTCCGAATGGGCCTCGGTTTTCTTTGACGAGGCACGCGTCTGCAGATGTTACGGTCGGCTGCCTCTTGTGCTCGAGCTGTTCCAGCTCGTATACCAAGTTTTTTTTTGACTGTTCTTACAACTGCCCAACGATTACCCAGAGCCTGGGAATCATTCTTCGCTGTCAGCGTCTGACATAGGCATAGAGGCGGTGTATCCAGGTGTCTATAGTGATTGTTCTTGTCGAGCCTGCATCACGATAACGTGCTGTGCCCTGTTTGGGACTTGGCACAGTAAGCTGACATCCTGTCTTTTATCTACTTTTTGCGCTAGCGGGCAGGTGTACTGGGGAAGTCGGGTGCGCATCATTCTCTGACCAGGCAGCCGATGATGGCTACAGTGGGCACCGGTTCTAGTCTTTGCGGAAGAATCTGCCATCCGTCTTCTCAGGCAATAGACACAGCACCGGTAGAGGGTAACCTTCTGCCAAAAACTGCAATTCTCTTGACTTAATCTTTGCGGAATTAAGTACGCACATTACAGATGAGCAAAGTTCACACGTTGTTTAAATGTGAATTTTAAGAAGGACTATATAGACCATTAAATGCAGCTATTGCAATGACAGAAGCAAGAAATAAGGCCTCACTGTACTCTGAAGAGAAGTGGAAATATATGTATCATCTACAGATCTTTCCAAACGATGTACAACCTAATGCAGAGCAGTCCATAATGAATCGTAGGAATGATGAATCAACATATGTCCTACTTTTTAACTGTTTGCAAAAAGGGCTTACTGCAGTGCCCCTGTCAAGTCAAATTTTATGTCGCCTAAACCCGAAGGTATCCATGCACGGGCGGAACCCCACCTCTGGCAAGACACCGCAGTCCAGATGTCACATACAAGCCCTTATGACAACATTATCACGATGCATGATGTTGTTAAACTGGCTGTATCTCTCCTGTCTTTCGTCTATGTGCATATGCAGGCTTGTACTCAGCTGCCAGAAGGCTCTTTACATGAGCACCCAAGGACCTTGTACTGGGTACTTCCCAGAAGATGGAAAACTTTTGTAACCAAAGAAGCTCAAGAAGGCCGGGCATGCGCACACGTCTTACCCAACAGGACACTGGTTCGCGTGGTGAGGACTAGTGTGCCTCCAAACCTTCGTTCTGCCTCTGATGAATGACATTTTAGCTGTGACACATGCTCTTCATCCTTCTGTGGTGGGCTGGGAACGTAGCAGATATGTAAACGAGACTTATTGGGAGTAGGAGATGTCCATTTAATATTATTCCTCTTTTCTGTCACGGCTGCCTTTACCCCATGTGACTTTTGGCTTCGAAAAATGTAAGAAATACATGGCTCCCAGGACTCCAATGCCGCCGTGCCAGAAAAGGCTGAGCCTTTTCGGGGGGGTGCTTAAATAGCCCCCCAAGTGGAGTGCCGCGTCTGGAGCCACGACAAATTTCGCCCTTGCGTACACCCGCAATTTAACTTCCGCCCCCCACGCCTCACGAGGCGTGGGGGCGGAAGTACCCTGGCCAGCCTGACGCAGAACTAGTGTGGAGGGTTTGGGCCACAGCGGCCCGACCTCTAAGGGGCCACACTCCCCCTCCCCCATCTTGGGTGAGGGGCACTTTACCAGATGTATCTGCCACCTACCATACAAAAGCCAGGAGCCGTCTTTTCCCCGCATGAAGACTTTCATGCTCTGCCTCGTTGAAGACACAACTGGTTGAGTTGCAAGACCTCCTCCTGGGGCTAAGTGTAATTAGCCGAGCCATTATTTCTCTGCCTCTTTTCATTAGCGAGCCATAATAGAAGTTATCACCCCCTCTTGCATTTATTAGTTGATTGGTCTCTGAGGGTGCAAGCTTTGCATTTTGGATCCTCGGACAAGTTTGAATCCTGCAGTACGTGAAGTGGTTGGCCAAGAGCGTGCTCATGACAAACGTCACTCAAATCTTGATTTCAGTATTTTTTATTTTTATTTTTTTTAAGAAAGCTTCCTGTGCTACCGTGTCAGGCAGTGCAACAGTAGTGAGGTGACTGGAGGGGACATTCAAACTCATGGAATTGCACTTGTTCTAGTGACAATAAACAAATTCTTGTCCGGTAGTCGGCAGTCTTAAGCTTCTGCCACCAGCAGATAATGACCTTGAGCCATCTACTGTAATCGTCCTACTGCTTTACCTAGGTGATCGAATATATTCATATTTGTCCATCCATATTCTCCGGGCTCAAGGAGGAAGCAACCTAAACACCACCTTGGTCTTCGTGAGTGCTTTATGTGAAATATTCTATTTTTTATTTCACCGTCACTTGTAAGGTCTGTGATTTTATTTTAAGGTAGATGCTATACCCTGGCTATGAAAAGTAGTCTGACTAGTGAGTGGCTTGCAAGAAGCACCCTCCTTAGTGCCTTTCCCAAGATTTTACAAGACTGCACTTTTCTAGTGATTGAGGATGTTACACCAGGTTTTGAAGCTGGAAGTCAATGTGGGTCTAAAGAACTATGGAGAATGGCTGTGCCGGGGAGTGTGAGGCATTTCACCTTTCTTCCACGTTGATATCATTTCCGCAAACAGGGGCTTGCATTAAAATGATGTCTGTCAGGATGTCCTAACCAAGATCCGTAGCTGCTGACTCGTTGTCTTTACAGCCAGCTGGAGTGCGATCACATATAAAAGTGATCTCTCACTATTGATGTGGAACATGCAATAGCTAATTTGTATTTTATTGTGTTATTGGCAGCATTGATATAGCTGACATGGGTGACAGGCATGTGTGTTGATAAAAAGTATATCATGCTTTCAAAGGAGATGAGAGTAGCCAGAAAACATTGCATGAAAATCCTTAGGTAGGTATATACGTACCTGTTATTTACAAAGCGCTGTACATGGCCAAAGACAAACATAAAGTCAATGAGTGATAGGAGAGGAAGGTAATTTGTGGATGGTTAGTGCGTTGTGATGTAGTGCTCTTTAAAGACGTGAGTCTTCAACTCCTTCCTAAATTGGAGCAGCATTGGCTAGGTCCTGATGGATACAGGTATGCTGTTCCAGATCCTAGGTGCATAGATGGAAAAGGACTGTTGTGTGGTTTTTCTGTTTTACACTTCTGAGTCTGCAGTCTGGTGATGTCCTGGCTGTGGGTGTGCCAAGAGCTACCAGAGATGGTGAGTTTGTCTGCAAGATAAGTGAAGGCACTTGTAGTGATGGCTTTGGAAATACTGGTTTTGAAGATCGTGCAAACTGGCAAAGGGAGCCTATGGAGCTCTATCGGGCTGGGCGCATGCATCATTTGTGGTCTTTATCTCATTGAGAGCTAACATTTCCACAAATCTCGCAAGCCAGACTCCGAAGCAGACAGTTCAAGCCGACATGCAGATTACTAGCAGCAGTGAAACTACAAGATTCCGCGAAAGCTGTGATCAAACAAGAACTCTTCTTACCTGCAAAACTTGGGGACCTGCACATTTTGAAGTACTGCTTAAACTTGCACCCTCTGTTGAAGTATACAACTAGTGTTTTGTTTTCAAACAGACAATCTGAGTTTTTTGCACTAAAATCTTGTGATGTATTTATGGGAATATAGATCACATTTGTTTGTTTTTTGTGACCTTTAACCCAATTCTACCATAATAAATTAAGGCGAGCTCAGTCTCTCTGCCACGTATTTCTGTTAACTACTCTAGATTCACAGTTTTGCTTTTAATTATCCGGGTTGATTAGGTGGCAGAGACCCCTCAAAAAAGGTTTCATAGTCCTTTGGTCTTCACTTATTTCCATCCCTAACAGATGTCCATTCTAGCTCTGGTCTGTAAGAAGAGTCTAGTCATCGATTTGTCTAAGTTAATGGTGCGTGTTTTGAGAGAGTTGGTAGTGACATCAGCAGGCCCAGGTATACCTCTGAACACAGGAACAGGAGAGCCCAGTGCCTCCTTAACTCACTGACCCGTTAAAAGTGCCCTGTAGGTACATTTTATGCCTCACTCTGAACCCTTTCTCTCTCCCTATGGCTCTTTTATTTTTTTGCACTGTTTTTCCATGCAATTGAAGGGGTACCACATTTATCCACTGTATCTCAATTCAACTTCAGTAGTGCTGCGTCACTGACGACATGTTCACATCTGCTACGTCTCCTTCTGATATGGCATTTGCATAATTAACACATCCATCCTACTCGTGAAAAAATGGTTAATCCAGTCTTATACTATACGTATACATTAGTTCACTTAATTCGTTCAAGATTTGTTTTTGTGTTTTCTGCTGGCCATGTATTTTATACTGCCTTTGTGCATTTTCTGTTATGTGCTACCAAGGCTTGATTTACTGGCATAAATGCACTAGGCAAATAAAGTAAACATGGCGAGGAGGAAGAAAAACAATTGGCAGGCCATTCAGGACAGATATGAGCATGATCATGGGAGTAGATATGTCTGAGCTTGTGAAGTTGGTTCTGTGGTTAATTTCTAAAATAAAATGTCAATTAATGACATAGGCACCAAAATAAAAGTAAGAAAAAAAATGAAAATATGCCACCACCGAAACGTGCCTGCAATAAAACGTTTAAATCAAAAAATTGCCATCGCTTATAATTTAATTGAACAGTAATAGTGCTTCCTTACAAGCCAGGTGTAAATAGAAAACATGTAAAATCTTTTTTTTGTTTTCAGATACATTACAGGAAATATATTTTTTACTGGTGCAGACAAAAATTACTATAGGTTTTTAATTGGCGTAATCTGAATGCCATTTTGAAATTCAATAAGAGGACTAAAAAAATATAAAAAAGGACAACGAATGGTAAGACCAAAGCATTGGCAAAGAGCTGTTTCAGTCCACCGGTCCTGACACGGATGCAAACTTATTTTTTAAGTTGATGTGGGCATAAAAATATGCAGTCATTCACTAGAGAACAAAGAGGATGGCCCATACTGTATCCTGGGGTGAGCAGAAAGAAAATGTGAATAACAGTTGAACTGACCAATGGCTGTAGAGGACTAACGCTAACCCACAGCCCCTCTCTGTATATAGGTATGTATTTCGTTTTTAAGATGTATTTTCTTTGCATGAGGACTGCAAGACCGGGAAGACACTTGTAGGCCAGACCTTGGAAAAAAACCCACTAAATAAGACACACCCTAAGGCAGACTTTGCTACCTGAACAGAATCATCCACCTGCCTGCACACAACTGCCTCCCTCATCACAGCTTCTGCTTCCTTTCTTCTCACCTTCTGTTAGATGAAGGAACAGTTCATATGGCGTCAGCCTTATTAATTATGAATGTCTATGAAAGCCTAATCACAAACGTTTTCTTCGACTTGATAGCTAAAATGCGACCTATTTGGAAAAGCCCCAGGAAAGTTGGGTTTTCCTGACTGCTCAGTTTTTTTGCTAGAGTGCATTGAATTTCAAGAAGGCAATAGTACCTTTTGTCTTGTAACTCCGCCACCCTGTGTTTGAAAGGCACTGGAGTGCCATTAGAGGCATTCTGTACTGTAAATAAAGATTCTGCTGCCTTTCTGTGGGTGGCGTGTAAAAGCACTGCCAACCCAAAGCAACCATCTAATTCACTTAAGAGACATCTCCAGGTCAATGCTGAAGAATGCAGGAGTGCAATAACTGTACAAAACCTACTTGAAATATTACAAGCCTTAAGTTCACAGGAAAAAAGCGTGCTGCAGCAGAGTTTTTGAGCCGTAAAGGCACCAAAAGAGATTTTTATTGTGTTTAAAGACGCAAGTGAATCCGCAGACAACTGAAAATCCAATAATACTTAAAACAACACTCTACTGAAAACTTGCACTTTTTTTTAAATTACTGACATTTTCTTCTCCAGTCTTCCAATTACTAAGTTAAATCAGCTGGTTAACTAATGATTGAGACTCATATGGGTGCCATAATGTACTTAAGAATAAGGTAAAGCCAAGTCCTGTGTATCCTCAAAGCCCATGATTTATTATTTTCCCATGCAAATTTACCAGTTACTTTGTCCTTAAATATCGTACAGATCAAGCTCAAGTTCTTCAAACTATCTATTCTAGGAGGCAATTGAAAAGATTGTTTGAAACCATCCACAGTGATTCAAAACTTTAGAGTACCTGAATCTACGGACGGATTGTACTTATTGAACTGAAAAAGCTGTGATAACTCCTATCTTGTTAAAAAAAATAAAATATATATATATTAAACCCATTTACCCACTAATAATAACCCGATATCCACTTTCCAGGGCACTGCCAACCTGACTGAGAGAGTGGTGATCATGCGTCTGATGATAATCATCATCGGCACTAAGTGAACTTTAGACCTGATAGAGGAACTGAAACGTGCTATTGCTGGTCATGAATGAGGTGTGCATAGCTTGTGATGTTAACAGTTTTGATACCTTGAATTTGTTAGATTGGTTAGTCCATAGTGCATTAGCATAGTACACGTAGGAGAGATTTGGAGTTATGGCCCTTTGAATCCTGCAGGGGAATGCCAGGTGGGGCAAGATGCATCTCCCTGGCAACTGTGTGGGTGAACTGGCTTTTCTGAGGTGGGAGGGAAATACCAAAGTCCATAATGTGGTATAATCACACAAAATCCTTTGCCTTGATGGAAGAGGATGGAGTAGGTCTGAGTTTAAGTGGCCATTGAGCACTAGGGTGGTATATGGGCCATTTTAACCAAATGAGGACCTGTTGTTTGAAAGTGTTGAGTATCCAGTCATTAGGGTATGCTTAGTTGTCCACTGGGGGCAGGCACAGACCCTGAGTGCGGGCATTTGGATCTGAAGTTTTTTAATTAAGAATTATTTGATGGTGTGTGAGAGAGCGTAGTGGCAGGGGCTGGAGGGAAGGAGCCAATAGTGGGACCGCAGGGAGTACCCGCTTCACTGCTGAAAGGTGAATGTCGGAGTGGAGAGAGAGGGGTCATATGCTGCATTTCAGCAAGGACCGAGGAGATCCAATTGAGCACAGTTAGTTTGTGTAGTGACGTCTCTTCCTTTTCGAGCTTAAACTTTGCTTAATCTTCGGTGGAGCTGGAACTGCAGCATTGTTAGTTCTTCCGAAGTCTTTCGGGGTTCTTGTTTTTGCTTCAGTGAATCAGCCTAAATGCACAGATTTCTAGGGACCGTGGATTATTTACTGCTATTCAATATTCCAAAGTCTGAAGAAAGCCGGAGGTCAAAGTATTAAACTGCTACAGATACATTCAGCGAGTCACTGGAAAAGTGGAAACATTTTGATGACTGAAATCATAGGTACTTTTGAAAGGCCTTTCTTAGCAGCCTGAGGCCAGGTTGATAGGGGTAAAGATAATTGCTGTGGGTTCCCTAAAATGCATAATAAAAACTGATTTGTTTTTGAAATGTGTTTTTTATTTCACATGTCTGCCCAGTCTAGATTTAACAAAATGATGCTGGATTCTCACTTAGCATTCACAATGTAGACTGAAGAGTAAAAAAACATACAGCCTGATATGTTCGAAAGGACGTATATTTTACTGTGATTAGCAAGCGCCTACTTAATTAGTAGTTGAAAATAGCGTTCATAGCAGGTCGCGCCCTCAAAGCTGTTTTGTGTTTTATACCAACATTGTATTTTATACTGGATTGTATATTGAAAATAAAACATAAATCGGAATGTGTTGTAAATTGTTGACAACGTGAAATAATCCTGAGTGTTGATGGTAGTTATGTGTCGCTATTGAAAGAACATCTACAAAGGTGCACCAGTTTGTGTAATAACCCTTCTTAACACCAAGTGCGAATTGTATTTGAGCTGAAAATATAAACTGTCCCGCTCTGTCATACGGTCTCCTTCGTCACGGCGCAGGCACCATGTTGAATCGGTGTTCTCTGGCTGTTACCTTCCAAGGGTGCTTGCTTCCTGTGACGCAGTCACAGCCTGTGTCGTGCACCTGCACCAGGTGGCTCTCTGCTGCTGCTACAGTTCTGAGACTCGAAAGTGCCAACATGGCCAGATGGAGGAAGGGTGAACATTCTTTGGAATGTACTACTCTGGAATGCGCACTCAAGATGCGCTTAGTTTGAGGTAGGTTGGCATAGAAATGCACTGACGTATACTAGAGTAGCCAGAAAACTAAAATACCTTCCACTTTGCACTAAGCCTCTAATGGCAACAAGCAGGTGAAACAAATGAGCCCATCCCTACCTAGAAGAGCTCACGTCTCTTCCTTTCAGGCATCTCTCTATTCAACCTTTCACACTTCTGTTCACCCGCTGACATCCAGCATTTCACTTTTACATTGTCATCCATGAATTCTTTCATACATCATTCAGTCTTTCCCTATTCCATCCACCCATTATGCCAACCATTCATACATACATCAACCTATCTGTCCATCCACCCTGCCATCGACCCACCTACTCTTCCATCCATCCAAACATCATACATTCATCCACTCTGCCATCCACCCATTTATCCATTTGTCCATCCAATCTACCATCCAGTCACTAGTCTTTTTACCCACTCATGAAACTATCTATGCTTTTACTCTGCAACCCTTTCACCTGTCCATCAACCTGTCCGTCCGTTCCTTTACTCTGCCATCCTTTCACCTAATCATTCATTCAATCACTCATCCATCTACCGATTTACTCTGCCACCCTTTCACCTGTCCATCCACCTATCCATTCACTTATTCTTTCGGCTACTCATCCATCTACCCACATATTAATTCACCTACTAATTCACCCACTCATCCATACATTCTTTCACCCTTACTTCCATTCAGTATTCCTTCTTTCTTTCCCTCTTCTATTTATCCATCTTTTGTTCTTCCTTGCTTCTGCATAATTTTGCTGTAATCCTTTATGATGGTATTTATCGGCTGTTTTATGCTGAGTTACAGACATGAGGGGCCTAGAAAGACCCGTACCCCCTGCAGAAGCAGCTAAAGCATAGGGTTCACGACGCCATTGCTGAAGTATGAAATAGTGGGGCATTGTTTGATATCGCGAAATTTTGATTGAACCTGCTTTTGGGATGAATTAAGATAAATGTGAAACATGGAAGTGGGGAAATCGATGTGATGTCCATGGCTAGGGGATGGGTGCAGCTTGCACAGAAAGCTCTAGAAACTTGACTTTCAAAGTGCATGTGTGTTGATATTAAATGGCTGTACATCTATCACTTCTACCGGAAGAGGATGTACCTGAGTATATCGCAATCGAGGCATCCATATTTCTTAAGTTCAGGTTTTTGGAATGCAAGCAACAAATGCCTTTAAGTTACGCCTACTAGACAGCGCATGCACGGTCTGCTGCGAGGCAAATTGTAGCTTGGTGCCCGCCCACTGCATACCATTGGATGGCTTTCCTATCACTCTAATTTTCCTGCTTCATTTTCGTGTCCCATCTTGTCACTCTTACTTGAAGCAGTGCCCCTTTACTATCTCATTGATTGGTTTGCATCACTGTCAAGCAAGACTTTTTTCTTTTCTGCTAAGCACTCCATGAGAGTGCATGTATTTCTAAGCTGTCTTCCTCGTGTACTTATCTGCCCTGCACTCGTGTTTGCCTCTGTCACCTGGCTGCTTTTCTCTGCCCACTCTTCCTTACATTGGCCCATGTGCTTCTCCCCATTGTCTCCCAGTGCCCTTCTTTGCTTTCCCAACCTGTGCCTTCTCTCTCCCTGTTGTTGCTTCCCCTATCTGTACCCTCTGTGTTGCTTTCCACCAACCGCTGTGTGGTTTCCCCTTTGTCTCCTGCCCTCATCTGTGTCGCTGTCGCCTCCCTCCACCATCCTCCCGTTGCGTCCTCTTCCCCGTTGCTGTCATTTCCCTACTTGATTTGATTTAAAAAAATAAAAAAAAAGCTTTTGTAACGTTTCATTTTGTTTTTGTTACTTATTAGAATTGGATCAGTAGCTCAAAGAGGAAAAAAAAAGTCTATTTAAGTTTAAATGCCTGGTGCTCATGCCTACAAAATAACGCAGACAGACACATCAAAAGTTTTTTTTTTTTTCCTCAAATGATCTTTAGCCTCGCTGCACAACATCAGGGATGATGTCCATGCAGCATGCCGAAGAGACCTATTGGCTTTGCCAATGCTTGTTTTTCTGAGGCCGTGAAGAGAAGTGGGCGCTAGCTGTAGAATATTTCATTGTACCTCTTTGTAAGATAATGCTGAAGATGAACGCTAGAGGTGGTGTTGTGTTTTTCATTTAGAACATTTGGAGCGTATGTTTCTTGAGTGATATTGACTGTCGGCCAGTAGTATCACTTTTTAACACAGCCAAGAACACGTTGGCAGCTTTGGCAGATCCTGCTGGCTGCTGCGTAAGGGCCTTTAGCTACTGCCAGGAGTGGGGCTGCTGAGAACTCTTGCAACTGTCACAAGCAGACTTCAATGTGAGATTTCTTGGAGTGGGGAGAATGGGAGCAAGGCAGCTGCCGCCAGAGGTTTTGATGTTTCCAGTACCTTTTAGCATATAAAACGCCACGATACGTCTGGTGGGTAATGCACTTGGTGGAGTGATCTGTCTGTAATCTAGTTTCAGGTATGACTCAGAAAATAGCATAGATGATTAGCACAGTTTGTAACATGCTTGTCAAAGAATTAAGCATTTTGTAAGACAACTTAGTGGGCATTTGCTTTTTTTTTACAAGTAGCAATCCTGGCAATCGCTCTTAACCATTTAATTACAGAGTTTGAGTAAGTCAAAAACTGCTTCCAGGTCTTTAGTTAATCTCCTAACAACTTGTGAATTGACACGTTGAGTTTCTTTCCCTCCAAGTGTGAGGTTCCAGCTGTAATCACTGGACTTGACTCTGTTATCACCCACTTGACCTCGTGTTGGCACCAGAACACAGGCACTACCATTTACTGCCCCACATTTTGACTTGCAGCCATTAACGTCTCTTTTTTTATTGCAGGCAATCAAATGGTATTTTTCCCAATTTCACATATTTACTTTCATTGTATAGATCTCTAATTGTAAACCATGTTTGCATGTTCTGCCGTCCGAATGAACTCAACACATACTATGAAATAATTCACAACGGGTGGCACGCAATATGGTCCAGCAAAGTCATTTGCTAGTGGTTTGTATAGGAAGTGGCCAAGATGCGATACGGCCCGCTGAATTATCTTCCGAAGAAACGACCATTTATCCAGAAACAAAACACGTGTTTTCAAAGTGTCTCGGATATAAATAGCTAGATTTAAACACAGATACCCAGTGTCTTTGGAGTAATCCATTTAGAGTCTCTGTCCCAGAGTTTGTCACATGCATCCTGCACGGCTCATGGTTACCCCGAACGTCGCTGCCTAGAGCGGTGAATTGAGAAGTGGCCTCACCCACGCAGATTAGAGGTTTTGTTGTGTTTTTTATTTTTACCGTAGATTGAGATGTGTGGTTTTGCATACAGTGAACATTGCACTCGAGCACTGCGTTGGCATTGTTTTGAACTCCTCTGCGTTTTGCGCACCACAAGCATGTCCCTGCACCATCTTTTTCCTGCAGGCGATTTCACTTGCTCCTTGCTCCCGGGATGACAGGTTGATAATTCAGTCTTGAGGAGGGAGAGCAAATGTCTTTCCATCGTCCTTGAGATGCCCTTCCCCCATAATGCATCCATTTTGTATCTGCAGCCTGTGGTGGCCTAGATCTAGAACACAGCAAAGGTGGCTGGGAAAAGAGGCACTAATCGGGACATTAGAGGACATCTGATTTGGTCTCATTGAGCAGTTGCATTTTTCTCTGCAGATAAAGTAAGTATTGACCACATCCAGATGACATGGATTTATGGGGAGATCTCTGACCCCCTCTTGGCTATTTTTCACCCTTTTGAAATGTTTCTTAGAACTCGAGACAAGGTTATTTTCCAATGAGGTGATAGCTAAGCAAGGTTGGCAAATGGTGTTTTTCCTGCAAGAAGATTCCCCATCTATACTAAAGAGGCCATTTTGGACCTTTTGCTTTAATTTGGTGTCATTAGATATGCCTTTGCTCGCTTTATGGAAGCATCAGCTATGCTCCGACATTGACCACTGAAACACATCATAAGCCAGGTTCCCCAATAATCTCAAGGCGTTGCTGCTGGTGCTGCAGAATGATTGAATGAAACTGATATGTGGCTGGCAGCTCGGATGAACATTGTATTGAGGCATTGCAAGCTATAAGGACCAATGTGATTTATCTCTGACAAGCATAAGAGAGGAGGTCGTTCTCTACAGACCTAGCAGAACTGCTGAGCAAGCCATGGCTAATTCATTCAAAGGCATGAGCACAACCTTGGGATGAAGGTCATTCTCCATTGAGGTGACCAGGAACCTTCTACTTTTGACGATCTTCGGCCATCAGCTAAGGAAGTCGTTGTCAAAGGTTTTTATGCAGATGAATTTCATGGCTGTATGAATATTAAAAGATCGCCGTACACAATAATCAACCAAAGTACGTGGATATTTTTATTAAGAAAATCTGCTTTTGGAAAGGGATTCTTTCAGAATCTGGAGATAACTGCATGATCTGACGACGGGTACATCGCCCGCAATTTGTTGCTGGTAGTTCGTGTGTGCCATGAGGTGAGTTCTGGTTGCCTGATTTTGAAGGACTTAGTTTAAATTCCTCTCACTCGCCTGCAGTTTAATTAAAAATACTGAATGAGGCTTTCTTCGAATATTGACTTTTCCCCCTTACGTACAAAAATGTAAATGCATGACTAAGAACCGATCTTAAGATGAAGAAGATGTAAGAAGGAGAAATGAATAGCTTTCCAAGACCTGAATTGTTAATTGGGAAACCGTGACAATACATGCCAGCAGTAAATGGTAATTACCTCTCCTTTTATCTTCACGATTGTTCGTGACAAGTATTACTGTGATGCGCCTCTAAGGTATTGTTACGGCAATTATAAAAATTGCTCCTCCACCTATCTTAATGCACCGAGCATTAGTACTGTAGGTAAAATTCATGATTCCCAGAGTTGGCAGCGCAAGCCAGAATTGTACAGCAATTATTGGCTGAACAGTCAAGCCTGGTTTCAAACCCATGCTTCAGGTGTAATCTTTGGGTGCTGTTGCCAGAGTGCCTGCTCATGTTCGACAGTAGCTCGTCTAACTAGGGCTTTACTGAGCCAATGTGGTACATGGTCATCCTGCTACATATTACCCATGCTTTTCTAGTAGGGAATTGTATTGCTCTTCAGCCAAAATTCTGGTGCCGTAATGTGCTTTTGCAGGCAAAGCTTCCATTGCTGTACTTTAGTCCCCTTTATGACCTAGCTGAATTGAAGGCCAAAACCCGTCCTTTGACAGTCAGACTGTGTAAGAGCACGGGCATTGCACTGCCCTTTAAACAGATCTGTGTCTCTCTGCAGATTTGGGGGGTGTCTTCCCCCACCCCCCATGCTGTAAGGTCCGGTTCAGTCCTCATAGAGTGGGTAAACACTATCAGTTCCAGACACACACTATCCTTGTGAGGAGCTGTGCGTTAGGAGGACTGATCCCTGTAGTCTGTTTAGGTAGTTTCGAGCGAGTGCATCAAAAAACTAAAAGTGCAGTTATATTTGCCTCTGTCCTCTTTATAACCTTCCTTATTATCAAAGCAATCGTGGGTTTAGAATAGTAAATACACCCTTCATTACGGTCAATGGCCAGTCTACATAATTATAGGTATGTCATGTTGTGTGTTTTTGTGTGTGTGCTAATTAGTTCGTTCGTTGGCAGTGTTCGTCCATTATGGGAGTCTGACCCCTGGCCTCTGATGCTGACAAGGGCTTCTGGAGAGTCCACGGACATACAAGGGCATTCCTGGCATAAGGAGGCCATCCTAATCATAACTGGAGAGGTTGGGCATAATGGAGCCCATCTCTGACATAATGGTGACTATGGCATTGTGGTAATTCATGGCATGTTGTGAACATCTTTGGCATGATGGTGGCCACTCCTCCCTTAATGTTCAATACATTTCGGGCATCATTGGCATATTACGGGCATCATTGGCACAATGGTGCGTACCCGTGGTATAATTCGCTAAGTGATGGAATGAAAAAATCCAAACTTACTGCTTGGATAATGAAACTCTTGGCAACTTCCAACTTCTCTCATCCATGGAGATGAAAAATTTGAACAAATATATATATTTTTTAGTTGGACTGTAACTTTGAAAGTCTTATAACAATCCTGAAACAATTACTAAATAAAACATGAAGATAATATTGCACGACCAAATGAAAAAAATATCAGGCATGCCTACCAGAATCGTCAAATATATTAGGATCCGGAGGCCTCCAGACAGCCCACACTCCCCCCACCAGAAATACGCAGAGCGACAAGTTTACTCGGAAGTGGTTTTTATTCTTAAAACATCTCAAAGAACATCTTATAACTCATAAAGCAAAATTATTTATAACAAGTATAAAAAAGGTTAATCATATCCACAAACCTTTTTATTTACATGTAATGAGAGTTTTTGTGACCATAAATCAAATCTGACAGGATCCCTTCCTGTCCTGAACCACCATTGGACCACACAGGTGACCCATGTCTCACCTGTATCCATAGGAGGGTAGGTTACCCTGACTACACCGTACCTTGTCCTCATGTTTCGGGTTCCGCCCCCCCTCCAAACACCAATCAGACTCTGGGTGTTACTTGGCGGCCAAGAGCTGGAACCCCATGTTCCCCCCCAGCGATCTGAGCTCTCTTACCCCCTGATCTGGTGTGTACATCCGCTGATTGGCTCAGAACTTCAGGATCCTATCCCAGGTGTCCTCCCCGGGGCCAAACCTTGGGGACCCCCCCTGTTGTTTCTAGTCACATTTATATCTCAATTTCCACCAAAACCTCACTTCCCAACAGAACTAAAAAAAAAAAAGAAAAAAAAAAAAGGAGAGGGTGGGTGGGTCAATCATAGGTTCCCGCACAGGTCCGGCCGCCGCAAAACAGGTAAAGAAGGTCTAGCCTTCTTGGGGGGCTCTTAAGTAGCCCCCCACCGGTTTGCAGCGGCCGGATCCGGTCAGGAACCAACGATGGCGCCACGTCTGGCCCCCTGCTGCACTTCCGCCCCAACGCCTTGGGAGGCGCGGGGACGGAAGTCCGGCAGGCACTGAGCACCTCTGGTGCAACAGAAGAAAAAGGGGGAGTGCGCCCAGGGCCTCGGAGGCCCCGACACCTAACGGGCCACAACCCCTCCATCCCCCCCCACTTTGGTGAGGGCGCTTTTCCCTAGGATCCGGAGGCCTCCAGATGGCCCACACTCCCCCCACCAGAAATACGCATAGCGACAAGTTTACTCTTTGGAAGTGGTTTTTATTCTTAAAACATCTCAAAGAACATCTTTTAACTCATAAAGCAAAATTATTTATAACAAGTATAAAAAAGGTTAATCATTTCCACAAACATTTTTATTCACATGTAATGAGAGTTTTTGTGACCATAAATCAAATCTGACAAGATCCCTTCCTGTCCTGAACCACCATTGGACCACACAGGTGACCCATGTCTCACTTGTATCCATAGGAGGGGCGGTTACCCTGACTACACCGTACCTTGTCCTCATGTTTCGGGTTCCGCCCCCCCTCCAAACACCAATCAGACTCGGGGTGTAATGGGGCGGCCAAGAGCTGGAGCCCCATGTTCCCCCCAGCGATCTGAGCTCTCTTACCCCCTGATCTGGTGTGTACATCCGCTGGTTGGCTCAGAACTTCAGGATCCTATCCCAGGTGTCCTCCCGGGGGCCCAACCTTGGGGACCCCCCCTGTTGTTTCTAGTCACATTTATATCTCAATTTCCGCCACGAGGGCGACCAGGGCCCAAAAGGCACCCAAGAAAAGACTGCGGGCAAAACACCACATGTCACAGATAAATTGATCGGTTCCTTCATCGGATAAATGCACCTGGTCCCTGTGAAACATGTGGGTGCCCTTTAATAGGTTGTGGGGGATGTTCCATAAGCGCCCCGGGCCCAGCTTTGCCATCTCTGCGTTAAGCCGGCGAACTGACACATTGATAGTCCCCGATCTTATTCCTGCGCCCCACTTTCGACGCAGCACCATGTGTGGCCAAGCAATTGCTGCCTTTTGGAAATTGTTTTGCCAAGTTAGTGATTTCTAAGAATACTGCCTCCCTCAGTGCGGAAGTCCGGCCGGCACTGAGCACCTCTGGTGCAACGGAAGAAAAAGGGGGAGTGCGCCCAGGGCCTCGGAGGCCCCAACCCCTAACGGGCCACGCCCCCCACTTTGGTGAGGGCGCTTTTCCCTTAGCCGTCAGACTAAAGTTTCTTGCCGATCGTAGATCCAGAACGTAACATGGTATTCAGGCACGTGCAATTGTATTTTATGTTAATAAAATTATTTCTGCTGCAGACCCGCCACCCAGGCCACGGTACTAGTCAGCATTGCTCTTAGTTGTGTTAAGACGATGCACCTTCCTTTATCGCAAAGTTTTGGGGGGTATTAAACCATGATTGACAAACCTATCAAGTTGCACTGTTTGTGGTTAACAACTCTCATAAGCTTTACTCAGTCACTAGCTAACTACATGTCGAGACTACGAAACCATAGTATAGTGGCATCTTTGTATTCTGAGTCCAAGTCATAAAAACGATGACTTAAAAAAGAAATGTCATCTTCTAAAAAGCTGGAACAGTAGCACAGGTATGTGCCAGATTGTAAGACGGGCACCCATGGAGCCCGCAACCTTGATTTTTATGGACGTGTTACCACAACTACAGAAATTCACCAAGGTCAAAAAGGCTGAAACGCATCCTGGCCTATTGTCTCATACTTCCTAAAAAGTATTGCCTTCAGTAGATAGTTGCCATCACTGAAATTTTGCCTCCATTTCTAGGATAGTGGCGGTACTTGTATGTGAGTGCCGAACCCAGAATAATGCGGAAATAACTGCAGCAATCTGGACTACCTTTCATGACAGCCATCCCATTCTGAGGCTGTGATCGCCTTGGTGATACTGACCAGTCCATATGTGGCAATAGCACATGATTATTTACTGAAAGTTTACAAAAATGTAGTAGGGAAACAAAGCTTATTTATACCTAAAATTAAAACCTGGCATTTTAAGACAAAAAATATAACCATTTTAATAATTTAGGGAACTAGCAAGTGATTATTCAGGAACATGGAGTTTATTTACCCAAAATAACAATCTTCTGTTTGATAGCAAAATGTGGTTATTTTCAGAAATTGACAAGCTAATGTTCTAAAACAAAATGATTCCTAAATATAAAGTTAATATTCGCTTGTATTGTCTTTGTTGCTAAGGGCACTAGCTGCTGTGAGAGTCTATTTCATGCCAGTGTCCAGGCTTTCCATTATTTAAATAGATTAAGGTTTTTTGGCGTATCTGCTAGTGCTTGAGTCTTAAGACGTATTCATCTGAAAGAGTTCTGTAGTCAATGGTAGATCTGACATCTAAGCCTCCCTAGCTCTGCTATCTGTAGCCTGAGATTGAGATCTTCACAGCTTTTACTTTTCTGGCTGTTTCTCTTCCAAACAGATTGTTGGTCATTGCATATGACTGATAATCTCCTTAGAAGGATTGGGGCATAGAAATGAAAACAAATAAATGTGGAAGTAAGGAAGGAGGCTATTTAAATTTTGAAAAATAATATGACATGAGAAAGTGCATAACTGTAGGCAATGGCATTTAAGCACATTTGTAGAGGCACTCCTAGAAATGGATCCTTACCCCAGCATTATATCACACATTTATTGGAGCTAAAGAATTCTTAGAACCCATCGTGAAGACCTAGCTTGCTTGGTGTGCCACGAAGGAGTTAGAATACTGAATAAAATAGTCTTCAGAACCTATGGTTTCTCGTCTACTTTTTGTGAATTTAAAATGCCCAATTTTGTCTCATTTTTTCCAAGGTTTTCTTGCTAGGTAATCAAAGCAGGCACGGAACATGCAGTGTATTTTGTGAGTGTTCAACACCTATCTAACTGCGGTAGATTTCAGGGAATTTAAACTGATTTTAAACATCTAAAAGAGTCGATCTTGATAGAAAACGTACCATTAGGAATTATTTTGGGACTCTACACGTACGTTATTAAAACCTGAAGCCTTTACAATAACGTGCCTCAAAAGGGTACAATCCGTGCTTTAAGTGGGCTGGGTCTCAGACCCAGTAGTAATTTAAAATAGACATTGACACTGGTCCCAATCAGGACCTACCTTAATGTCCTTAATCTTAAAGGCAAAAACTCTGATACATTTCTGACCAATGAATTTAACCACTTTGCTGGCAGGCCTTTTCCTCCTCCTGTGTCAAGCCTTTTTTTGGCTATTTGGCATAGTTCGTGCTTAGGCCCGCATAACTTTTTGTCAACATAAGCTACCCAAGCCAGATTTGCGTCTGTTTTTTCCAACATCCTAGGGTTTCTAGAGGTACCCAGAGTTTGGGGGTTCTCTTGGAGGAGACCAAGAAATTAGCCAAAATACAGCTAAACGTTTATTTTTAAAAAATGGGAAAAAAGGGCTGCAGAAGAAAGCATGTGTTTTTTTTTTTTTTTTTACCCCTGAAAACGGCATCAACAAAGGCTTTACAGTGCTAAAATCACCATCTTCCCAGCTTCCAGGAACAGGCATACTTAAATCAGAAAACCAAATTTTTAACACAATTTTGGCATTTTACTAGAACATACCCCATTTTTACAATTTTTTGTGCTTTCAGCCTCCTTCCAGTTAGTGACAGAAATGGGTGTTAAACCAATGTTGGATCCCAGACAGCTAAACATTTCTGAAAAGTAGACAGAATTCTGAATTCAGCAAGGGGTCATTTGTGTAGATCCTTCAAGGTTTTCCTACAGAAAGTAACAGCTAAAATAAAATAATATTAAAATTGAGTTAAAAAAAACAGCCATTTCTTTCCACGTTTTCTTCTATAACTTTTTTCCAGCTATGATAGATTCTTGAAAGCAATGTGCCGTTACGGCTGCTGGACTCTTCTGGTTGTGAGGATATATAGGGCTTGTAAGTTCATCAAGAACCCTAGGTACCCAGAGCCAATAAAGGAGCAGCACCTTGCAATGGGTTTTCATTGTATACCGGGTATACAGCAATTTATTTGGTGAAATATAAAGACTGAAAAATAGATGTCAAGGAAACCTTTGTATTTCCAAAATGGGCACAGGATAAGGTGTTGAGAAGCAGTGGTTATTTGCACATCTCTGAATTCCGGAGTCCCCCTACTAGCATGTGAATTACAGGGCATTTCTCAAAGAGATGTCTTTTTTACACACTGTATTACATTTGAAAGGAAAAAATGTAGAGAAAGACAAGGAGCAGTAACACTTCTTCTATTCTGTGTTCACCCAAGTCTCCTGATAATAAATGGTACCTCACTTGCAGGGGTAGGCCTTATGCCCGCGACAGGAAACGCAACATGGACACATCACATTTTTACATTGAAATCTGATGTGTTTTTTGGAAAGTGCCTAGCTGTGGATTTTGACCTCTAGCTCAGCTGGCACCTAAGGAAACCTACCAAACCTATATATATTTTTGACAACTAGACACCAAGGGGAATTCGGAATGGGGTGACTTGTGGGGCTCTCACCAGTTTCTGTTACCCAGAATCCTTTGCAGACCTCAACATTTGGCAAAAAAACACTTTTTCCTCACATTTCGGTGATAGAAAGTTCTGGGAGGAGCCACAAACGTCCTTCCACCCAGCACTCCCACAGGTCTCCCGATAAAAATGGTACCTCACTTGTGTGGGTAGACCGGGTGCCCGCGTTAGGAAATGCCCCAAAACACAACGTGGACACATCAAAATGATCTATTACAAAACTACATGTTTTTTCGCTGGGGGGGAGGGGGTCAGGGGGGGAGGGGTGGTCGTACGGACCGTGTTTTGTGTCCCAGGTGCAGCAGTCAGGAGTCCAGGGAGGTATGGCTTGCGTGGGTCCCCCAACATTTTCTTACCCAGACTCCTCTGCAAACCTCAAATATAGCTTAAAACCCCCCCCACATTTTCCACACTTTTCTTTGTAGGATCACTGTGCCTGTACAAATTTCCTAACACCCAATGTTCCCCTCGGTCTGCCGATAAAAAATTATACCTCACTTGTGTGGGTGGCCCAGGTGCCTGCAACAGGAAAAGGCCAAAAACGTGTAGAGATTGAGGAGATAGCACAGCGAGTTGAGGAGCACAATTTTTTTAAAATACATTTTTAGGCTGACTTTGCTTTGGGGACCCACACAAGTGAGGTATCATTTTACTTGGGAGACTGAGGGGAATGCTGAGTGGTATGAAATTTGTGCCTGCGCGGTGATCCTACGAAGAAAAGTGAGGAAAATATGCATTTTTTAAAGCAAATTTTGAGGTTTGCAGGGAGTGTGGCTAAGAAAATGTAGCTGGATCCACGCAAGCCACTCCTCCCTGCACTCCACCGGGTGTCTAGTTTTAAAAAATGTCTGGGTTTGGTAGGTTTTTCTAGATGACCACCTCACCATGGACCAAAAACTTAGGTGCCCTGCCCCTCTGCAAAAAACAGGTAGTTTTGTAATAGATCATTTTGATGTGTCCACATGGAAGTGTGTGGAATGGCATTTGGCTAGCAATGTGTTGTAGTGGCCAACAGCAAGTCACTATTTACACTGCCAGCCAAGCACCACTCCAAGCGCCACTCTACGCACACTGCCATCACTTTTTTTTTTTTAAACAACAATAAAACCACTAACTAATTATAAATAAGTACAAAACTACAAACAAACTCTAAATACATGACAGTAATCTCAACTGTAAAACTGAAACATATGAAAATATAAAACAGGCCGTTTACTTTCATGTCTGCAAATTTCAGAGCTAGCAACTCATCATTCTGCAAGGCACTGCACTGCCCCTCGCAAGTTTATTTTTACAGACAAGCTCCCTTGGATAGCCTTTCCAGTTAAAGCGGATTGTGCCATAAGCAACAGTGTCCACTCTGAACAATTCCGTGAACAACTGCGCTCCAGTGTAGTAGTATCTACGTACAAATGGTGACCTTTGTTAAACAATTGTATACCAAGTTCCCAAGCGATTTTCTCACTGACCCCAAAAGTGGGCGGACAACCAGGAGGGCCATTATTGGAATCCCTACCAGTGTAGACCCAGAAATTATAAACAAATCCTGTACTACTTTGAGACAGCATATACATTTTAATTCCATACAGTGCCCTCTTCCTGGGAATGTATTGCCTAAAAACCAAACGACCCTTGAACAGGACCAAAGACTCGTCCACAGCTATTTCTTTCCCTGGGACATAGACCTCGGAAAACTGATCTACAAAATGATCAAGGACAGGTCTAATCTTAAAAAGAGGGTCAGAATCAGGGTGATCTTGTGGCAAGGCTAAAGCATTATCAACAAAATGCAGCATCCGAGGAAGAAGCTCATACCGGTTACGACTCATGGTTGCAGGAAATTTAGCAGTTGCCATCAAGGGACCAGTAGACCAATATGAAGACAGTGACGACTTCCTTATCAGCCCCATCAAAAAAGTTTAACCCAGGAACGTTTTCAACTCTTCCAGATGTGTGGGACTCCACCAGCTAGCTCTAGAGTGTGGCCTAAATCTAGCATTTTTGTCCATCAAATACTGCTCCGCATACAAATTAGTCTGCTCAACAATCTCTTCCAAAAATACATCGTCCATAAACAACTGAAAGAAATTGACAGGCAAAAAGTTTTCTGTATTCTCTGTACACCACGGGAGACCAGTAAAGGCAGGCAACTCTGGCTGCTCCATGTTTGGGACAACCCAGAGGTCCGGTCTTCCAATGGAAAGCCTTTCAGCCATTGGCTGCTGCACTATGGGCACATCAGTGTCCTCCTCTAAAACAGGCACTTCATCAGCACTGAGAGTGGCTTCCTCATCAGAAGATTCCTCTCGGGCAGAAAATCCACTGCCAAGATCACGCACTTCCTCCTCTGCCTCAGATGTAGAGTCAGTCTCATAATCCTGGTCAGAAGATGACTCAAAAAGCATACCAACAACCTCCTGAGCGGTCTCCCTGCGGCTAGCCATGATCCTTCCTATGAAAAGTAACTGGACAAATGCACCACCCTCAACCAGCACTGTGTAAGATAAGTAATAAACTAAGTGTGGCTTTATCATGAAGAGTTATAAACTCAAAAATTATACCACTCACTTGCCCGAAAAAGCTAAACTCACCAGCAGCTACTCTGCACAACCACAGCAATCACCAATGATATCCCACTAAAAAGCACAAAAAAAAAAAAAAAAATACACATAAGACAACAAAAATATCATTGTGCACTAATTTAAGGACAATTTCACACACAATCTTGCATTTAGTACACCATTCATGCATGGCAACAGTAGTCATTTGGAGTAAATTGTTTTTTCTTATCTAAAACATGCAACTACGTAAACTGCTGGTCAACCAGCGCCAAAACCACAAGTAGTCACAGCAAAGGAAGCAAAAGCTTTGAACTAGAATAAAAAGGAGAAATAAAACATTAAAATCACAAAAATCAAATATTTTGCCAGTCGACAAACACCCCGCCATCAAGCATTTATAAATTTCCCCTAGTGTCTAGTGGTTTCTGCCCCTCCCCCCTCTTGGGGGCAGATGGGCCTAAAAATAATAGGCCGATCTGCCCCTCAGGGGGGCAGCAATGGCCAGTAGTATGTGCCCCCTTTGGGGGGCGACCCTTGCCCTAGGGGCCAACCCCAAACACATAAAATTATGCCATGGTGTCTGTGTGGCTTCTGCCCCCTTGGGGGCAGATCGGCCTAAAATTAATATGCCGATCAGCCCCCAAGGGGGGCAGAAACAGTGACAGATATATTGGCCCCCAAAGGGGAGCGGCCCTTGACCAAGGCCCCCCCCCCCCAAAAAAAAAAAATGAAACAAAAACAGTCCCTCGTGCCTTAGTGGTTTTTGCGTCCTTGGGGCAGATGGGCCTAAAAAAACATAGGCCGATCTGCCCTCAAGGGGAGCAGAAATGGCCTACATTGCTGTTGCCCCCTTTGGAGGGTGACCCTTGCCCAAGTGACCGCCCCTCACACAAAAAAACAAAAGTAAACAATCCCTGGTGTCTTTGTGGTTTTGGACAGATTGGCCGAAAAATAGGACGATCTGCCCCCAAGGGGGGGCGAAATGGTGTTAAAAATATTGCCCCTCATAGGGGAGCTACCCTTGCCCATTTAGTTTCTGGATGTGTTTCACATGTTTAACACTCTTAGGGAATGTAAGCTATTTCAAGTGTGTTGTATTTCTGTATTTTTTACTGTAGCCTATGACAATTGTATAGGGTATACTTTGAACTGGATCATCTCCAGGTGTTTGTAACAGGCCGCAAATGAGAGCTCTGGAGTTGTGGCTAAAGGCTGAGGCAATGTCCGTTTTTTTTCTCAAAATTTCTGTCAGTGGGTCACAAAAGGTGTTCAGAATACATGGTGTTATATTTTTGGATGCAATAGCAGAAAGCTCAGTGAGGCACCATAATACTGGTCAGGTGGTACAGCTACGGAAATCACAGAAATTATTTATGTATTTAAGCCACACACACACACCCCTGGCGGCAATCCAGTGAAATCATTGGTTCCATAGGCTCTTTGGATAACACTTCCTTTTCATCTGGCTTACTCTCCTTCCACCCCGGCCCCTAATCTGCATTATTGCTACAGGTGGATGGATAAATCCAAGTTCCAGACCGTTCTCAAGCATATTCCAGACATCCACAGATTTATGGCCCGTGTGGTAGATTTCAGACGTTTACACCAGTGTGGTTGGTATGTTGGCCCGTGCACATAGCCCTCAACACACCTGAATAACGGAACCACTACTGGAAAGAACTACAGTTAAAAGTTCGCTGCTAAACATCTGTTTTGTCAGATATCTTCAGCTTTGGCTCAAATGCGACACAAAGTTGACAAGTGCATTTTCCTGACTGCAGGAGCCTTCAGCGTAATTTCAGCTGTTTACGCTTGTCTGAAATGGAATTTACAACACAAGCAAATCACACAATCTAGATAGGAAACTGATAATTGATGGCCTGGGCTTCCGAATTCCTTCAATTTACAAGCTTCCTTATTTTTGCCTTTACATATTTCATCTCTTCTTCCTGAAAGAAGAGTATATTTTTAAATTCATATTCTGGTCTGCATTCCAGCTATATGTGCCTCCTCAGACACGCTCTCAGTATTCTAAGCACTACCTTTGATTCTGGTTATATTTATTTTCATTGCATTACTAAGGGTGTGCTTTTGGTGCCTAGCAACTGCTTTGCTACCAGTGATGCAGCTGGGCTATTTCCCTCGGGTTCCTCTAGGCTGCGTGACACGCAGTTCATTTGATGGATTGCCTTGATGAAGGGTTGAATTCCTTTACTCGAAACGTAGATCTACTTACAAGGGGCAATTCTTCTTTTTTCCTGTGTCCTGGACCTCTCCTCCAGACCTAGCTTTATTGGCTATAATACCATTAAGGGTATTAGCGGCCTTGAGAGAAACAGGTCTCTCTGTTGCTTTTTTTTTTTCAACATTGAAATAACCCTTATTGACACATCAGCTAAACGTCAGCCAAACAAGAAAGATGGTTGGGAATCACAAAGAATGGTAGTCTTGCAGGCAAATGAAATTATTGTAAATAAATAATCACTATTATTAGGATGATCTTGGAGTGTGCATGCCAGAAATCTCTCCCGCCCCTATTTCGAACCTCTGAGGAGGAGGAAGACGTTAACCACCAGAAACTAGATTATTCTCATAAATACTATTATCCAAGTGTTTAAGGGACAAGGGGAACCTAGTAAAATGCAGCGTGTCTACTCTAAAAATTCTCATCCCCAGAGTTGTAACTGCCAGTAGAACTACAAAGGCCTTGGCCGAGCAGGGTCCCTTTCCTTCGCTGGAGTTGCTGGGGCCTACATTATGCCTGATTTGAGGCAGATTGGCTGGCAATAGTGGGTAATGCTAAACCATTGGTTGTGCTCGGTCGGAAGGATGTTGGGTTAAAGTATGGCCTATGTGGGAAGTGTTTTGGTGTCGTGTTTAATAAGCAGGGTGGTGCTTTTGTTCTATTATGTTACTGCACTTAAGCCCTATGGCCGGGGAAAGGGAAGTGGCTCTGACAAAATATGTGAAGAAAATAAACGAAAATGGAGCAAAAGGAATACTGAGAATATAAAAGTGTACAATCTACTTTGTTTTCAGTTATTGAATGTCAAGATGATTTTACTGAGCAGATGTATGCGAATATAAGTTGTTACTTAATATTCATATACATTGGGAGTCATTACATTGCATCTTTTTGACATTGGGAGTGCCTCCTTTGCAGCGTGTTTTTACATTGAGAGTACTTTAACACAAGCTTGTTCATATGCAGTCCTTTAGTTCCCAGGTAAGCTTTACTTTAAACAGGTTATTAATTTATTATGCATATATAACTTTAAATATGTGTACCTTCATACATAGAGATGTACATATAATTATTTAAATATTATAGTAAATGTAATTTTATTTTTACAATTATAATTTATTTTATTTTAACATTTATAAATATTGAAATTTATTGTACTTTGTATTCAATTTAAAACACCAATAGCTATAGATTATAAATCCCTCACTATCCTTGTACACTACCCATCCATGAACCCTAAGTCCCACTTACTGCCCCAATACACTACCAATCTCTTAACGCTTCATGCTCCTTATTATCCCTAAACTCCACCCCATGGCCTAAAATACCCTTACTACCCACTACTGATCCCTGAACCCTAAAAACTCACCCCCTTATTCACTACCCTTCCCTGAACCCTAAAAGTTCCTTACTACCCCCATACAGTACCCATCCCTGAGCCCTAAAAATCACCTATACACTTCCCATGCTGGAGACCTAAAACAGCTTACTACCCCTATTTACTACCCATCCCTGAACCCTAAAAAACTAGTATTACCCCATATACTACCTATGCCTGAACCCCATACTAATCTTGTACAGTCTGTGAACACTAAAAACTCCAAAAGTTATGTTATTTGGTATTTTGTGTATGCATATATACACACACACGTGTATTGTGTGTGTGTGTGTGTGTGTGTGTGTATATATATATATATATATATATATATATATATACACGCACAGAAAAACATATAATACATATTTGCCTGCGAAGTAAAAACCTTTACAAAATGGATGTGAAGTAAAACTCCTAATGTACTAATGCCTGCAAAGTAATGGTGACACACCTGTATTGGCTGTATGAGCATTCAACATGCTGACTTGTGTTTTCAGATCGAAGTGCATACACAATCTAGAGTTTGATGAAAGTCTGTGATGTTACGCACTTAACTTCTGAAAAGTGGTCCGCATTCCCCATGGCTATATTTGAAGAACTTTCGACTTTAGAAACGCGTGTCTGTGTGGTGGGTCTCTCTGCTTTCATGTTGTTCCTCAGTGAGCCTGGTGAGCCGTTTTTAGGTTGTAGCCTGCCAGATAGCACAGCTGTCTGGTTTGCTAAAGACATCTTGGGGGCTTTCAGAAAGTTGACCTAG
This sequence comes from Pleurodeles waltl, assembly GCF_031143425.1. Lineage (NCBI taxonomy): Eukaryota > Metazoa > Chordata > Amphibia > Caudata > Salamandridae > Pleurodeles > Pleurodeles waltl. Next base: position 792,470,194 of record NC_090436.1, on the reverse strand, counting down.
GAATGCGTTCCACTTGTTGATTACCATTGTTTTTGTGGTTTGTAACTCACGCTTTCTGGCTTTCCATTTGCTGGCATTATTTGCTTTAGGCTCTCTGGGTTCACTTTGTCCCTTCCGTTGCCTAAACCATGCTTTCTGTATACTTCCATGAGCTTGTTTTTAGTTAACATGCCTTTAAATGTTGTTGTTATCTCATAACATTTGCAGAGCATTCAAAGACCGAGGTCAAATGTCAGGCGCTGTCTTCTGAGGCGTTTGTTTACATTCCTGTCTCTGACTTTGAAGTGAGAGGATTTGTGACAGTCTTGCTGGGTACTGGGAGTGGGAAAGAGTTGTTTTTAGCAGACAACAGCATTTAAAGGATCTGTGTAAGTATTTCAGAATATATCAGGATTATGAATTCACAAATGAAACACGTTTGTCATTCTGAAGTGTGTTGGAAACAAATACTTTTAATATGATCAAAACAAGTCACTAGATTAAGTGATGCCATTTTCACACAGTTTCGTCTGAGCACTGTATAGTTTTATTTATAAAGCTGTTTGACTGTGCAAATGCAATAGTCATTTCAATTGAAAATGCGTTGTCTGTAATGGCAGTGTGCTACCACACCATGAATACTCCACTCTACTATGCACAACTCCACTTTACACCACTCCACGCCACTGCACTCTACACCACTTCACGCTACACCTCTCTACTCTACCATGTACCACTCTACTCTACGCAGGTGCACTCCTCGCCACTCTACTCTACACCACTTCACTCTTTGCCACTGCACTCTATGCCACTCCAGTCTAGGCCACACCAATCTACTCTACACAACTTCTCTTTATGCTACTGTGCTCTATGCCACTCTTCACCACTGCACTCTATGCCAATACATTCTACACCAAAGCACTTTACTCTGTGCTTGTCCACTGTTCGCCACTCTAATCTACTCTGCACCACTGCACTCTACAACACTTTACTATGGGCATTACACTCTATGCCACCCTGCGCAAATGCACTCTACCCTATACCACTCCACTCTATGCCACTTCACTTTACTCTGAAACAATCTACTCTACCCCATTGCATAATAAACGAGTTTACTCCACTTTGCACCGCTCCTCGCTAAGCCACTGCACTCTATGCACCTCTACTCTGAACTACTGCACTGTGTGCCAGTGCATGCCGGAATTCAATGCCCCAGCAGTCTACAGCTCTATACTCTGCAACACTATGCAAATGCACTGTACACCATTCCAATCTACTCTATGCTTCTCCAGTGTATGGCACTCAACATGACTCCACACTATGCGACTCCAAAACGCAACACGCTCTGCCACTCCACAGCACTTTACTCCACTCTTTGCCATTCCACTCTACAACACTCCACACCACTGTTCTCTATGCCAATAACTTTTAGACATGCTGAACAGCAGCCACACTGGTGAACAACATGGCTAAAACACATTGGAAAAGCAGTAGCTCTTGCATAGGTGAGACCTTTTGGCTTTGCCGATGCTTGTATTTTAAGGTTCCTCTGCTTGGGGATCTCCAGTGCAACAGCATGGCTTGAGGCTTCCCAACACCAAAACACTTCTGAATCATCTGTAAAAATCTTACCTAGCACATAAATGGTAAATCACTGTAAAGCTAGCCCATCTCTCTGCTCAGCTTGCATTTTCCTGGTAATTGTGTTACAAATGTGCTACAAATTCTGTCTTATCAGTTTAGCAAGTGCCGACCTTGGTCATGTGCCAGTATAAGTTGAATGTAAACCAAAAATGCAAGGCACTCAAACCAGAACAGCAAAAAAGGACTTAAATAATAAACAAAAAAGGTAGTTGATGCCAAAGAGGTTTGCACATCCAATCCAATGGGTATATGTGATTGTAGGGAGAAATTCTTAGTCCTTGTGAAGATGTGCAAGGTGGGTGCCAACCTGGAGTGACATCCAACCACCAAGGATGTCGAAAATTACTGACTGCAAAAAAGGACTGTTGGTTTATCTCTCAGGTGATACTTTTCGAGAAGGACCTTTTTCCTTCCAGATGTGACCAGAGACAGAGGAATATGGATCGATTCAGTGTGAGCAAAGCCCTCAGCAGAAACATACAGGAAGTGTGCGCTTGGTCCTAAAGGCAGGCCCTTGGTGGGCTCGTGCCCAGATGACTGTTCGGAATGATGCACTTCTTACTCGTCAAAGACTGCAAAAAATCCATTCACCCTTCCATCCTGTGAGCGCCTAACAGTTGTCAGTTGAACTCATGGTTTATGAAATGATAGTCTATGAGGTGTTGGGTATGGTAGGTAATGGTAGTGACATTCTGTGTAGGAGCCTGACAAAAGTTGAACATACACTTGTCTCCTTGAACCCAAGGTAGAACCCCAAATGGTTGGGCATGAATGTGCATGTAGAGCTCTTGCCTGCGCAGAGCTGTCCATGCATGCAACCTGGTTGGTATGGAACTCTTTACCAGGTTAACGTAGAGCCCGGTGCCCCATGTTCACTGTAGAGGAGGAAACTAAGACCGATCCCAGCGACATGGGTCATTTCACAGTTGACAGAAGTGGGCACAGAGTATGGCATTGCTGCTACCCTTGCTAATGTCTGCACAACTAACACCATGTAGCTTGAAAACATATAGGAAACTGCCCTTCAGTCCAGAAATCCCTCCCATTTGGGGTTTGGCTTTAGGGGTGCTGCCTGTGGCTTTATTTGTGCCGTATTCTCCGGAGCTGTAAGTACTAACCTGGAGAGGGTGCAGGAGGGGAAATGCAGTTAGGTAAGGGAGAGAGAGAGAGAGAGGGGTGGATTGTTTAGCCTGTGCACCCTCAGAATGCGGCACCGCAGTTTTAATTGAAGCCACAGGTGAAAAGTCATGAAGTTCTGTCTTTAGTGAAACTAGTTTAAAGATCCGCGTTTGCTGTGACGGGTCTGTCGCTCCTTGACAGCAGTAGGTCCCGAATTGTAACGAGGCTTGGCTTACATCTCTGTCCCACTAAAGGTTTTATTGCATGGGGTGGACCCGTCGTCAGAAACGAAATATAAACACAATCTAATGAAAAGGTTTGCTCCACAAAGGCACTGGTTCATTTTTTTCATTTATGTTCTTGCAAATCCTAAATGAATTGCATTTCTGTGGAAGCAGGAAGATAAAAAAAATCTTGAATCTACTTTTGTAGTATGGAGTGCACCGCCTCCTCCGCCGACAGGGGTCTGCCTTCCGGTGGGACATTGACTGTGCATCACCCTTTTTGTGTCACACAGTAAGTGCTCCTCCTGATAGCCTCTTTGCCTTTGTACCTGAGTCCATAATGCAGTGCAGGCACAAAGGCATAGTGTTTACCTGATTTGTATGGAGCCACACCCCCATGGCACTGGCGCTATATGTGTGCTAGTGCCCAAGGGAGCAGAAAATGGGTGCACATGCCCTTTGCACCCCCAGGGCACTGTCTGTAATGTAGCCCCAAGACAGAGAGTAGGATTCACCTGAAAAAGCAGCAAGCTTTGGCAAAGCCAATAGGTCTGGCATTGACTGCCAGACATTTAACTTTGCTAGTGCTTGTTGTGTTATGGTTTTTGTGAAACTTTGTAGTTGGAAGAAGAGGGGAGCTGCTGGACCCTCACCAATATAAACGAAAATATTGGCTAGAAACCAATGCACTTTGGTCTCAAAAACACATTTCCATACTAGTCTATAGCACTGAAGGGAAGTGCTTTGTGAATGGGCAGACTCTAAAAGAGCAGATTGTTGCCACTCAGTGACATTAGCCAATGTCTGAAGTGGGCTGACCCGTTATCCTATGCTATATACTGTAGGGCAGTGGTTTTCAAACTTTTTAATGCAGTGTCCCTCTCCCCCGTAGTGGGAAAAAAATCATTGAGCCCCCCCTTTAGAATTTTTCCCAATTATTCTTCTGAGTTGGTAATGTTTACGCATGTCTAGATGTATTTAAACATTTCAGTTAAGTTCTGTTACTTTTTTAAAATGCAAAAAATGTTTTCTGTTTAAAACAAAGCACTGTAATCTGCATAATGCTTCTTATGGCCAGAGACTGGTGCCCTCCCTGTGATCACATACGGTAAGGCCCCCCCCAGTTTGAAGCCCCTGCTGTGGGGGGCGGGAACAAATGACAGACCCCAGCAGAGCAGACCAATGGAAAAGGAGGGTAGCTGAAAGCCCCTGTAGGCATATTTTATATAGTTTTAGTAATCTCTAAAGGGCTTGGCTAGCGCCAGACTTAAAACAAAAATGAACATCATGGCACAACTGTCACCAAAGTCCAGGAGCATTTGTTTTTATAGATAACATATTTCTGGGAGATTTCTTGTGAAGGCCTGTTACGGAAAGGCTCCAGTTATGTTTGTAGCAGCAACTGCGCACAGATCCCATTCTATGTTGAGCAAAGCAGTGCTCTAGCCCGCTGTGCAGAATTGTGTGCGTGGTGCACAGATTGCACGGCACAAATAGTGATGTGCTCAGTGCAAATTCTGTCTTGGTGAAGTGCTTGAAAACTGCAGCTCTAGAACTTTATATTTGTTAACCAGGCAGCATGAATTGTTGTCGAGCACGCGAGCGCTTTTCAACCTGTTGTAAGTATTCTGTGAGCTTTTAACCGCGCCCATCACTTTCACTTGTTTGTGGGCTTGCCTTTCAAAAATCCCTTGATGTCATTGGTAAATGCTTTGTTTGTCCCACCTTAGGGCAGTTGTGTTGCTGCCTTGCAAAATGGCCCTGTTACATGGATTATTGCACGATTGCCGATATGTTTTACTGTGAGTGAACTACTTTTTTCTTTTGTGTCTCTCCGCGCTCATGGTGGCATGGCACTTTAAATCGTCTCTTTTCTTTTGTGTCTCTTCTTCGCGCTCATGCTCGTGGAGGCCATTGTGCTTTGAATCGGCTCACACTGTGTCCCCCAGCACCTCCTGCCCATTCCTGAGTTTCCTGTGCCTTTCCCTACCACCCTTCCCACGTCATTGCTTTTTTGCAGTGCTTAAGCTACAGTGCTGCAAGAGGAATACTTGTGCTGCTCGTCAGGCAGTATCTTTGGAATCTGTATCAGTATCTTTCTGGTGGTCACTGCTTTGGCTGTGCAGCCCTACGGCTACAGTGCACGAAATGGCTGGTCGCCAGTCAGAGTCGGGGCAGGCTGCGTCTTCCCCCTCCGTCTGGTTATCAGATGCCATCAGGAACAAGCTGTGTGCTAACTAATCGCCAGCATCTGGTGCATTACTTTAGGTTGTTCGTGGGACTGAGTTAAAACTACAACTTCCACCATGCATGATTGTTAAAAGGAAGCTGCTGCCTGGAACGGTCAGGGTGCTCAGAATTTAGTGCAGATGAACAGTTTGCCAGAATGACTTAGTATTTTGGGGTGACAGGTAGGCAAATTTAAGGAATGTCAGCGGTATACAAGAGCCTGCAACAAACATTGCAAATATATCTCAGTCTATGTGTTGTACTTTACAAACTAGCTCAGTTGTCCCGTCATTTATGCACTTCTTTGTAGCCTCCATAATAGTCGTTATGTGGTGCCTCCCTTGTAGCATTTCCAGTGGATTCCTGATGGCTTTTAAAACAGGTTTCTTTACCCACTTGTTGTTTGATGTCCAGTGGTTTGTGGTGTTGTTTTTGATTGACTGATGAAAGCAACACTGCTTAGCTATCTCCTCCCGGCCAATACCAAACCGGATGCAATGTGGACTAGCTGCAAAGGGTTGGTTGAGTGCAGCGTGAACGTCCAGGTTGACCAATTTATATGGCAAGAGAAGTCCAATTATGCATTTACAAAGCCAACAGCTCTAACTCTCAGAAATGCGAGACTTATTGTGTTGCAAATGCTTGTTTTTCTAGGAGGAAAAGTTGTATACTGCAGGTACAGGGAGTGCAGAATTATTAGGCAAGTTGTATTTTTGAGGATTAATTTTATTATTGAACAACAACCATGTTCTCAATGAACCCAAAAAACTCATTAATATCAAAGCTGAATATTTTTGGAAGTAGTTTGTAGTTTGTTTTTAGTTTTAGCTATGTTAGGGGGATATCTGTGTGTGCAGGTGACTATTACTGTGCATAATTATTAGGCAACTTAACAAAAAAAAATATATACCCATTTCAATTATTTATTATTACCAGTGAAACCAATATAACATCTCAACATTCACAAATATACATTTCTGACATTCAAAAACAAAACAAAAACAAATCAGTGACCAATATAGCCACCTTTATTTGCAAGGACACTCAAAAGCCTGCCATCCATGGATTCTGTCAGTGTTTTGATCTGTTCACCATCAACATTGCGTGCAGCAGCAACTACAGCCTCCCAGACACTGTTCAGAGAGGTGTACTGTTTTCCCTCCTTGTAAATCTCACATTTGATGTTGGACCACAGGTTCTCAATGGGGTTCAGATCAGGTGAACAAGGAGGCCATGTCATAAGATTTCCTTCTTTTATACCCTTTCTTGCCAGCCACGCTGTGGAGTACTTGGACGCGTGTGATGGAGCATTGTCCTGCATGAAAATCATGTTTTTCTTGAAGGATGCAGACTTCTTCCTGTACCACTGCTTGAAGAAGGTGTCTTCCAGGAACTGGCAGTAGGACTGGGAGTTGAGCTTGACTCCATCCTCAACCCGAAAAGGCCCCACAAGCTCATCTTTGATGATACCAGCCCAAACCAGTACTCCACCTCCACCTTGCTGGCGTCTGAGTCGGACTGGAGCTCTCTGCCCTTTACCAATCCAGCCACGGGCCCATCCATCTGGCCCATCAAGACTCACTCTCATTTCATCAGTCCATAAAACCTTAGAAAAATCAGTCTTGAGATATTTCTTGGCCCAGTCTTGACGTTTCAGCTTGTGTGTCTTGTTCAGTGGTGGTCGTCTTTCAGCCTTTCTTACCTTGGCCATGTCTGAGTATTGCACACCTTGTGCTTTTGGGCACTCCAGTGATGTTGCAGCTCTGAAATATGGCCAAACTGGTGGCAAGTGGCATCGTGGCAGCTGCACGCTTGACTTTTCTCAGTTCATGGGCAGTTATTTTGCGCCTTGGTTTTTCCACACGCTTCTTGCGACCCTGTTGACTATTTTGAATGAAACGCTTGATTGTTCGATGATCACGCTTCAGAAGCTTTGCAATTTTAAGAGTGCTGCATCCCTCTGCAAGATATCTCACTAATTTTGACTTTTCTGAGCCTGTCAAGTCCTTCTTTTGACCCATTTTGCCAAAGGAAAGGAAGTTGCCTAATAATTATGCACACCTGATATAGGGTGTTGATGTCATTAGACCACACCCCTTCTCATTACAGAGATGCACATCACCTAATATGCTTAATTGGTAGTAGGCTTTCGAGCCTATACAGCTTGGAGTAAGACAACATGCATAAAGAGGATGATGTGGTCAAAATACTCATCTGCCTAATAATTCTGCACTCCCTGTAGTAATATAAGAAATCATACGTCCTAGATATAATTTACCTTTTTTCGCCGCACCCTTAAAAAATGTACCTATAATTAAACACATTCGTAAGGAGAAAATGCTACCTTAAAATCTTAACCGCGTTTTTACCCCTGGCCTTCCGGGTACTTTTTACTTTTTCATCACGGGAATTGCAGAATGTATTGGATTTGTCACTTAAGTGGCAATTCTGCTCGCAATCCGGTAGCAGACTGGTAATGTAAACTTGTGAAGATCTATTAATGTGAGTGCTTTTGACCCAATCAGCTACATAAATACTGGCATGGGAGGGCAAAGGTGGCGCGTAAAATGCAGAACACAGAGATAAAACACACGGAGATGATGAACCATATTGTTTCTGGAAGATAATGCTTTTTCCTTTTTTATGTGAAAATCGACATGTGGTTTTTAATTCATGCTTGGAGGGGATGTGAAATGCGCATAAAGCGGAAGTGTTGTGAAAGAGGCAAATTAACCCTCTTCTGTGCAGTACCCGTTGTGCTTATGAAATCTGTTCAGCATTTAGCTAGATCTTGAATTTAAATCCTATTCCCTCCTGGCAAATGGTGTGTGTGATTTCCAGCACGGTTAAGGGGATTTTCCCTGCGGTAGGGGTTTCCTGATCTGTCAGCCATTCATAGCTGCCTGCTCCCATGGCATGAAAATGTCGAAACACCAGTTTGGAACTGGCTGGTACCAAATTGTTCAGGCAATAAGGTAGCAATAACGAACATATTTAGTGCTGTACTGGTTGGTGAGTGTGTAAGATTCTCATTTTATAATTTGTGGGAAATGTGTGTGTAGGAATTTGGCGATAGCTTGAGTGCGCCCTCACTTAGCAAGAATCGAGGCAGAAAATGGGATCACCAAATGGTGGTACAACTCCAGGAACGAGGAAGGCCTTGTGGAACAGAGCCCTGGGCAAGTCCCACCTGCACAAGCGTGCTGTGGAAGGCCACCTGATGACTGCGAGAGTGTAGGATACTTATGGTACTCATTGATGCTTCCCTAAATAGGTACCTGAGCTGGGTACTTTATTCTACGCACAGTGTGTAATACCTAGTGCAGTGAACGGCTTGACGGCACTCGCTACCTGCATTCAGTGGCTCTCGATGCTGAAGAGGCTTCACTAGGCAGGTGAACTACAGTAAAACCTTTTACGGTGCACCTTGGAGTGTTTTATGCACTTGGAAGTGGTCCCGTGATTGCTTTTTGCCAGCAATCTTGAAGCCATGTCTTTCAAAGTTTGAGACAAGGAACAGTGTTATTATCAATCGCTCTATTCGTTGATCGGCAGAGACCCATCTTGGATCAACAAGCCAACACTAATTTTCCATTGTTGCCTGACTTTCTTACCAAATGTAAGTCACTCCTGTATCCTTCTAGCAGATCTTACCTTGAACTGCTTAGTCTAGTGACCAACAGGTGGCTTGTATTAAAGTACGGTTAATGTGCAGATATTTTGGACAAACCAAGCTTTAATTTATCGGAGTAACAAAGGTAAAGTTTTGGGTACACTTAGGTGTAATTATGCCGTGGCGTGCTTGTGCGAGTACAGGTCACTGCTCTCTAATATTTTTTATTTCTTCAGTCGTGAGCTGCTGTTGTCCTCATTTTTTGCTAACTTGTATTCGTCTGAGTGGCACAGAAATTCAACAGTGGTAGTTTGAGAAACCAAACCTGTAGACTCTGGTCACACTGAGTTTGGATGGTCACTGTGGGCTTTGGCTACTAACGCGGAGAGCTTCCTGCAGCTTGTTGAACCGTCTGATTGTTCTTGTGGTCCATTCTAGGCCAAGACTTGGAGGGCAGGAGACAGTACTCTAGAAGTATTTGTGCTGCCAGATGTTATCTGGTTATGGAATTCAATGAATTAAATAGAATGAAACTAAAAACGACACTGTTGTCCATGTGAATGGCATTGCTTTTCTTGGCTACACAAGGAAGCAAGTAATTATGGAGCAGTGTCGAACCTTTGCAGGTACCAGCCTCGCCATCAGGACTTCTTGTTCTTACTTTATTTTCTGCCCAGTTGGGATTTGCACAGTTGTTGCCTGGTGGTGTGTCTGTCCAGGTCATAGATATTAAGCACAGCAAATGTGCCACTTTCTCTCACTAAAAAAGACAGGGAAAATTATACCCTTAGGAAAATTACCACCATTACGAATTGCTGAGTTTATTGAAGCAGCCGTGGTACCATGCGCACGCACAGCTGCTAGCATCCACAGAGTGATACGTCTAGCAGCATTGAGCGGTGTTAAGGGAAATCAAGCAAATAAGAGCTCAGAATTATAGAAATCCAAACCACTGATCATCGAATCAGTGAGTCTGTTTCCAATGGTTTCTTCCCTCGTTTTTATTTTATTTATAATCATTGATATTCTTTGTATAAGCCCAATGATTCATAATAATTTGCATTTCTTGATATCCTATCAGTCCTACAATTAACAGTATGCATTTTGCTACGGGTTTCCATACATCCAAGAATATGAAAGGAGCCTAACTTTGCGCCATAATTGGCCACCACTTTGTAGCGTGCTAATGCACGATTACATTGAGACATGCAAGTAGTTTAGATCATTGACATACAGTTGATTGTACTTAAGATGAAGTGCATGCAATATTCCATTTATTAATTCGTACTTAAAGTTTCTGGTTTTCTGTTTCCTGCCCGCATTCCTTGGCTTGTGCCTTGCGCCTCTTAAGGAACCGTCGTTCAGTGCCATAATTGGCCTCTTGTTTGCTCTAGCACGATTATGCGGGAAGCCCCTGGGAACGGTTTGTCTTCAGGGGTGCTCAGTAAAACGAAGAACAATGAATAAATTGATTCCGCGGGGTCCTTCAGCTAGACATGAATGGATGTGAAACGGGACGACCTGCCTGCACTGCCTGGCCCTCAACGGGAACACATATAGTGCTCCTGAAAGGGCCCAGTCCCAAGGACTATCGCTGCAAGGGGGTCTTTCATTCCGCCTCATAATTGCCAGGTTTGGGGACATCTTTGTGTAAGATAAGTCATTAGCAGTGCTTCTCATTTGTACTTAATATCCAGGGCGTTTGCTTGGGCTCAAGGTCCTATTCCTCTCCTTCTTTTGTTTCAGGTCCTTGAGAGGGAGGAGTATCCCTTCCTAAATTGTGGTTTTTGTTAAGGAGACATTGTGTTTATGGCCTTTTTAGTTCAAGGCTGATTTTCGTTTTTTTTTTTTTTTAATAAATCCAGCCAATTTTGTGGTAAAGACGTCCGAGTTGCAGACTGTCTCAATATCTGGCAATTGCAAATTAAAACATTTATGACCTGAAGGGAAATCTGAATACTGTAACTGTCCCCGGGCACCTTCTTGAAAACCCCCTTCCACCATTTGTTTCAGATCTAATTGAGAGGCCTATGGTTGTGGTTTGCGCTGGATGGGTGATGCACACCAGATTAGTAGCTATTGTTCCCTGGTGCCTCAGGCCGCAGCCCCACAAGCCTTCCAGTAAGCCACAGAACCCTTGTATTTGGGTCTAACTACTTTTAAAACAAATGAGAGGTTGCAGGCTTTGCAGAAGGGCTTGTAGCATTGTTATGGGCCGTAGGAACATACAGGCAAATACATCAAACCTCTTAGACTCGGGGAGAGTAGCTAATGCCGCTAGCCCAGCTGCTTACCATGGAATGTTTAGACTTACTGGACAAGGACAGCATGTGGTCATAAGGAAGACTCCCAACACACTGGAGGTCAGAAGCTACTCTGAACAGCCTCTTCCCAGCGGTAAAAATACACCAGAGTTATTGCTGACCATTACAGCACAGCATTCTCTCCTTTTGAAAGAAAACAGGATGATTGGGTGAGGCAGTGACCCCATTTGGATGAGAAGAGAGAGAATGCATGGTGGTATCCCCAAAAGAACTGTGGGCCGAAAGTGAGACTAGGGATGGCCACAACAAATACTTCAAATTCTTAGGAAGTCATTCTACAGGAATGCCATGGATCAGGACTATAGGAGGGGGTCGAAGTTAGGTTATCAATGAGGGTGCAGTGAAAAAAGATAAATAACACAAGCAGCCTGTACTAGGACAAAGGGAAACCTCAGAGTGACTCCCATAAAAGGTATACATTTGCTAACCAAGAGCACCATGGAGCAAAAAAAGACTCCCAAAACATTCAAAGACAGAAGATATTTGAGCAGCCGCTTGCCAGCGGTAAGAAAGCATCCAAATTACCGCTGGATCCAGAGAGATTTTATACCTCAAATGAGCCGTGACTGCCTTCAACAGGGAAATAGATTGTCTGGGCTAAGACCTCCATTGGGCTGACAATATATGCAGCAGCTAAATCAGGTCACCCAGGACTTCTAAACTTGGGCTTTCTTGAGCATAGCTTGGAACTGTCAATGGCACCCTAAAACCGGTCCATATCGATGAGAGACGTTCAGCAATAGATGTAAACAAGAAATTCCACAAAACTGGGTGATGGAAAACCTTTTTTTCAAACATTAGAAACTATTATTGACCTTAAGTATCCCTTGTTGATGGAACGTGCTCTTCCCATTTTGGCCGTAGCCTTGTGTAGCTAAGTTGAGAATCTGTCACTTGAGTTTGTATCTGTCCCTAGTGAGTTACTAAACTCAATTCAGACTCCCCTATTGAAAAATCTAATTCTCGATCCAACCGCACCTAATTTTTTACCCCCGTCTGGGACTGCTGTTGCAATCTAGGTTCTGGGAAAGGGGAGGGTAGAGCAGCTGCAGCTCTTCGACTGAGAAGAAGCTATCTTAAGTGCTCTGTAATTTAGGCCTACTCATGACTGCGAAGCCATATTTGTTGTTGTCCTGAATACAGTAACATAGCATGCTACTGAGAGCTCTACCAGACTTCAAAGGCTCACTGCACGTGTTAAAAGCCTGAGCCGCAGTTAAGGGTCTTTAACAAGTGCTGTAGTGGGGTTTTCTATACCTTAATCTTCGGGTGTAATCATTAAATAAATCTCGCCACTGGTTGTATGGACCTTTGCTCGTCGACAGGGAAAAATTAAAAGGAGGAAACATCTATATGAATCCATTTACATGCTGAGTCATTAATAACTTTTAGTATATTCAATAAAGATAATTTGTGTGAGATAAAGGGTTTTATTTTCAGTTCCTTTAGCATTTTATCATTTATTTAGTCAAATGTAGTCTCTTAAGCATCAGCATTAAAAATGAACATAATCCAATAATTGATATTTCAATATAAAATAAAATATTAGTCATTATAATAGTGATTATTATAAAAATGCAGCAAGCGTGTTATATAAAGGAAATTTCCTAATCTAAATAAATTGAAATATTATTGAGTAAGCTGTCGATAGAGTTCTGATGAGAGAATCCATGCATAAGCATAAAGCCTCTACATCTCAAGCTGGAAAGTATTCTTCACTCTTAAGTCAGCAGACAGTCAATGAAAACAGTTAAAACAACCTCTCATGTAAAGAAGTATCTGAAACTCAAAGTTGAGTCTCTTGTCAGATAGTGAGGGAAGGACTCCTGCAGTTAGTCTAGGAACACACACTGGTATAAACATGCAATATTCTACGTTGCAACATATTTTCTTTCATCTACTGTCTTGTCCAGTAGGGTTTCAATAAACTCCTGGGAATAGACAATCTCCTTATCTTCTCACACTCATACAATAAACTTTAAAAATTACACCCTGAAAAGTTACATTGTTTGCATTCTGTGGTCCAGACTGTTCTTCTCCTGACTCATTCTTCCTGTTGCCTCCTCTCCTCCCAGTGCGAACCTCACTATCAGTAGTCTAATACAAAACTAGTGCCTATTTACTAGCTAACAGAAGGCTTCTGTAAAGTTACAGCGTTTGCCGCAAAGAGAAAAAAAGAAGCTTATGCAAAAAACTATTTATGAGCAAGCAGGCCTTTAAATGTAATGCATTATTTTCAGTTAACGCGGCATAAACAGTTAGGCTAATTTAATCAGCACTTTCAGGCATACAACATTTACATATATTTACCTACAACAAACTTTGTGTGCTATTTTAACATCGGCTCTTGCACATTTTAATAAAAATGTTTTTCTTTTCAAATAAAATGTTCACTTTCACAAACAAGTGTTTTAATGGCTCAATATAGCCCAAGGCACAAGGGCTATAATGCCACTAGAACATTCCACTCGATGTAGGATGTTCTGAATTAAAAATGGGTAACAGAAACACAAGCATTGGCATATCAGAGCACAAGATCCATACCAGCCATTATTGGCCTCTACTACTCTTTTGACTTCACCATTCCAGTGGCATATGATCCAAAGCTGGCACTAGTTTCTTGACTCCAGTAAAACTTTTGGAACTTTATGTGAATTTCATCACTGTGAACCATGCTCTTCTGGTGGACAAACTGACATCTGAGCATTAAGTAAAAAAACAAACGCTATCCAGCAGTGTTCTCCTTTTTGTCTCCTTTAGGCAGTGGGTAAAAATGGGGCCTTGTAAATCGAGCTTGGGCCTGGGATGGATAAGCAGCCCTTCTTCCCCACCTTTTGTGGACTTGTTTCACTTTTTTGTGGGTTGCACACAAATTTGTTAGAAGCTGTTCAGCTTGGTAACAGGTTCGTTTTTTGTAGCACGCACTACAGGTATGTTTTTTGGGTCAATTATGTCTATCTTTGTGCTGTGGGATTGAGACCCAGGTAGGGATTCTTATACTGAAATATAGTGAAGAGTGTTTCCTTAAAGCAGAGATTGCTACACAGGGATTTAAGAAGTAGGTAGGAGAGTTAGTTCCAGGGTTGGAATTTCTATGGGGTTTGTACACACCCACAAACCGACATGTTTAATGGCATCCAGTAACTCCTTTTCAACCCATTTGCACCCCGGAAATGGTTGGAAATGTACTCCAGACAAGCAAAGATGTAAAATATTTTCCCGGGTAGGAAGGGACCACCCCACAATAAGGCAGAGGTGGACGAAAAGGAGTTTCTTCATGGAAAAAAAAACATTCTGACTGGAAAAACAAATTAAAAGGTGAAATTGCACTTGTTCTACAGGTTTTTGCACGAGCCACTGTATATGTGCTCATGCGAAAATTGAATTTACATGTCACTCCGAGTGTATGGTTTCTGTCCTATTTCTGTGAACTCTTGTGCATTCCTGCAAGTCATAAATCTGCACCAGTACAAGGCCATATAACAGCAGTATAGGCTATGACTTTTTTTTTTAAATGGGCCCCCTGTTTCTTTTATTTTTAACTTGTTGCCTATAATACTGTCCTAAATGGTTTTACAAGAATTTTCCATATTTTTAAAAAGATAGCATGCATTAAAGATTTTACTGAAGATGTCTTTTTAAATAGCCACCAATTGCTACATTTTGCAAATGTATGCTTATTTTTTGATTTGCCATCCGTCAGTAATGTACGCAAAGCTTAGCAGTACCCTTATTTCCTTAGTATGCCCACCCTAATAATAAAGGCTTTGCATTAATGACCCATATATACAGTTTTGAACGTCTAATACATGTGATGCATGTCTTGCCCAAGTAGCAGACAACACTCTTTCTCACAACCAAATTGCACAATGTAAATCGTCATCCAAAGGGTTTGGATCTAGTATCTAACGTAAAAAATAAACCCGAGACATTGTTGTCGTTGACCCTAAATATGTCCTGGATGGTGGACGATAGGAATTCCACACCCTGAATAAAGTGCTCAGGTGCTCTTATTTCGATGAACCCTCAGCAGACACCCACACACCACACCTACCCTTCTCCCCAATCCGTCTGCTGCGGGCAGCTAATGGATGGCAACCTAGAAGATAAGACAAGGAGCAGACGTGGCCAGTAAGGTCATTCCAGGGTATTACTCGGAGCACGGCTGATGTATACGTCCTGACGTAGAGTGACCAGACGTCTTGAATTTTCACAGACAGTCCCTTTTTTTTTTTATTTTTTTTTTATTTATTTTTTAAGAGATCGTTGGTGTCCCAACACTTGTCTTAATTTTAAACAAATGTCTAGAGGAGCATACGTTACAGGAATGCTCTCCTTTAACAGACGCCTGCAAAGTATGCAATAATTAAAGTAATTTATCTGTTACTGTCAGGCAACACAGTCCCCTGTCTGCTCCCAGGAGAGAGACAGAGTGGGGAGCAGAGAAAGGTGGGTTGGGGGGGCAGGGTGGGAGGTCAAGCCATAGCTAATTTTATATGTGTAGTCTTGAAAATGTGTGCGTGTGTAAATATAAACACACACATGTATAGGCACACATTCACAAAGCTACGCCAGATATAAAAGTGAGTGTAAAGTCCTTAGTCCTTCTTTTATGTCTGACCTGGCCTGGTTTTTGCGCCTCAAAATCTGGTCACCCTATCCTGACGCCCTAGATGTAAAAAGCACTAATGTGAGACAGATTTGGCCACAGTATGCGAGAGCAAGGGGAAGTAGCCAGCCCTTCCTCGTGTGGGGCAGAAAATACCTTGAGAAGTGACTGGTAGATGAATAATTAGAAGGCCAGAGTCGCTAAGCGCTAGTTTACCTGCCTGAAGCAGATGCTGACAGATAGAGCTGGACGGCTGGCCTGTATCTCGTTTATGAAAAATGAACTACCGAGCTGCAGTCATTTTTACCTGTATTGTGCTGAAGTGCCAACTATCTAATCTTCAGGAAAACTCCCTCCACCCCAGCAATAAAAAAAACTAAAAAAATCTACCCACTAAACACAGCAGGTGGAAATAACGGAAAACTCCCACGACCTCAATCTGACTTCAGACGCGCCTTGATGTAAAAGACACGGGCATAGTTTGGATAGTAAGGTGGGTGGGGTTGATGGGTGTAGGAGTGTAGGGGGGCAGGGTTGGCCCTGGGGGCGGTGAGCTTCAGATTTTCCAACAATCACGCTAGCATGTAATGTTAAAATACATAAAACGAGAAACAGAACGCATGAGAAGGGTTTAAGAGACAGTGGAAAGGGATTAGAATGTAGATTGGTAGAGGTATTACTAGAGAAAACACAATAATTTGTCAAATAGTCAACATTTTTGAAGACTTTCAAAACACAGAGAGAGTTTGTGTGTGATTTTTTTTTTTTTTTTTTTTTTTGTATGTGTATGTAAAATTCCTGGCGAAATCCGACAGCGAGCTCCCCATACCCGACTGAAAGCACCTGGACCAACTATTTACCAGAAAATACATTTATAGTGGAGTGGGAGTAACACCCCAAAAGCCAACCCCTCACCCACGAAGCTACGCCCCTGGTTAAAAAACAAAAAGTCAGGGTCATTTACAAGCTGGGAGGAGGTGTTAAAGGTTTTGCCACCAGCTGCTTGATATTGGAAAGTAGGTCTATCAGGAAGACTTTGAGATCACAGCAGCTGAAAGTGCAAGAAGGGTAAAAGTGCCCCGGGGATGCAAGGAAGTGCAATAAACAGGGGTAAAGAGAAGTTCCACGAGGTCCGCTGAAATGTATATCAGAATAGCGCTTCCTTGTGCAAAGCACTGATCATTCGGGTATGTTTGTCAGCGAGGTAAACGCTAGATTGAAGGATTAGTCTGTCTTTGGAAAATTAATCAACAATCCGAGTATTTGCAGCAGTGGTCTCCAGAGCTTTGAATACTGCAGAGGCTGAGGGAAGCAACCAGCGCAGGGAGACGGGTGCCGCACATGGCCACGCGAAGGCGCGAGAGGAGTTAAATGGCTTAATTACTAATTCATGAGGCGCGAGTGAAGGTTGTGTGATGGTCTGATCCTTAAAATAGACTGTTCGTAGCCCAGCCGAGCGACAGGAGGAGCGAAACAGTGTTTTTGCCTGGCTTTCTATTGTCGTCTAAGATGAGTATTCAAGGGAAGAACGTTGAGGGCAAGTTCGGGTTTGCATTGCAAATGCCCAAACGCACCCACAACAAACAGAAACCTACCAGTAGTGTGGAGGATAAAAACAGAAAACGCCTGTTAGGGGGACATGCCGGGGGAAAAAAATCATAAAAGCTGCACAAACGCGCGTTAAGCAACAGATTCACCCCAAGAACAGACTTGAGTCGTTTTCCGCTGTTGGCACAACTAAGGAATTATGCTCCTACGTATAAAATGTCCTTGTAATATATAAACCTTGGTAAACAAAATGTGTGGTAAGTAAAATTACCCCCCCCCCCCCACACACACACCTCCACGAGTGCAGTTTCTAATTACAGGACAACTTCAGAACGATGCATTTTCCATCCTCTCCACCGTGCACCTGGACTAATATGTGTTATTGACACTAATTGTTAAGTAGTTAATAAACATAGTTTCGGTTCACCTTATGCTTCTTCCATCCGGCCAGCCTGATAACCTGTGTATTAATGGCATCGGTTATTGTACCCCTGATATTGCCCTCTATTGTCAACTTCTACTTTTCATAGCCATCTAAAGCCGTTCTTTAAAATGTAACACTACTTAACGGTACCATTGATTTCATCCGCACGTCACGTGGCTCCGTGAAATCACCGCTTGTTCATCGATAGTGCTGTTCATGGTCCCACGTTTTAAGGTTGCATTCTCTGTCTCCGTCGCGGCCTGTATTCCTCGACCTTCTCTCTACACGGCAGCTTTGTGCGAGGGCCCGCCACGAGCGCCTTTAACCCACAGGCTATGAGCGCCTCGACATCAAGGCTCTGATGAGCGCTTGTGCCAGGCAATTCCCTTGCATTTTTTGACCGGTATAGTATTAAACACTCTGGTAAGTCTTGCCTGGGTGTTGTTAGGGAAGGCGGACATTTATTGGCAGTCGGTTATCAAATGCCTAAAATGACCCAGCTCATCTGTGCGCTTTCCGCCTCCGACGGAACCTGAGCCGAGCACTATCCCTGCGAGGTCCATTGCAAGTGAGAGCTGATTCCTTGTATACTTTGAAGTATACAATGCACATTTGCCAGAGATGCTATCTGCATGCATGTAATGCTGATGTTCAGATGACAAACTCGATGCAAGCCCTCTTTCCAGTCTTGACTGCACTTGCGGAAAAGCTGTTTCTTGGCTGGTTATGTTTGGAGTCGTTTTTGCAGTTTTGACCAATGCCAATTCTGTATTTAATTGGGCAGCTTTAGCTTCTGGTCATGTATCTGCATGAAGTAACTGTGTGGAAACGCCCTTCACGAGCCTGGGTACCTCCAAAGATCACTGGCAGATTTTACCCACCCTATAGCACATGGTCGCCTCTGTGCAGATGGTGCTCTGCATTTAGATTGCTACCTTCTAATAACCAGCTGATCCCAGTACATTGGGCCATCATTTCCCTTGATGTGCTCACCATGCCACATCGGTGCCCGTCACTCAGGCCTGTATCACGATGGCATTTGTATTGCATTGTAGCTATGTTTATATTGCAGTTCTTACAACATAGCTACAGGACTTAGATATTTCCCAATTCCTAAAGTTATCACTGCACAAGGTGTAATACTGCTCATGATTTTAACATTTTCCAAAATGATTACATAGCCAGAGAAGTGTCAGAATCAATCTGTCATGTAAAAAAAACACTAGTAAGGATTGTAATCAGTTCAGTTATTAGTAATTGCATATTATCTGCAAAAATAATGATTTGATTTTTTACCTAAATGTGTGTTTTTGTAGTGATTACAGTTTGATCAAGTTTATTACCTAGGCATCAGTAGGTTTATTAAATAGTCAAGGTGAGGTGATGACGTTCCATGATGCATAGAGCGGGTCTGGTTTAACAAGGTCACACCGCAGCCTCAAGCAGTGACAGCGCCCTGAACAATGAGAGGCAGGGTCCTCTGCACCCCTAACCCCCAGCAGTGTCACTCGTTTGCATTCTGCCTGCTCCCACATCTACCACTGGCTTGTCAGGACTACCAGTCTTTCTTCACTCAGTGATCTTGTTGGAAACAAAGCACCCCCGAGCAGATTGGATGTACCAAACAGCACTAGCAAAAAGAAAAGCTGGCTGGGATCACACAGCGTGCTCGCTGCAAGGCTCAAGGCAATCTGCGTGACTCTCCAGGTCTCTGGTGCAGCAGGCTCAAGGTGCCCTCGCCCACATCCCACCCCTGATTTGCAAGAGTTGCCCAGGCCGCCTCGCTGATGAGACAGAACGGTAAATGAACATCCGAAGTGGAAGGCCTGCAGAAGCTATAGAAGTGGGGTAAGAAAAAGCAGGGCCCAGCAGCCCCCTAAATCCCTGAATCTAGCAGTATTAAGGTGTTACAAAGCCAACCATGGGTCTGCGACCACTAAGCAAGCTCCTGGATCTCTCTCTCTGGGTTCTGATTGGGCATAATTTCCCATTCATGCATAAGAGGCCAAAGAAAGGTATATGTAAGAATGCGATTAAATACAATATTTTTTCCACGTAGTATGCTTATACTGTTACCACTGGGCCCTTAATGTGCTATGCCCAGACATCTCTTTCTACCCCAAATCGAACTGCTGCCCAGCAGTTATCCGTAGCACAGATCAAGTTGAATGCAGCCCTAATTGCAACAGCACCACCGATACTATCATTTTCGGTTTCTAGCCCCTAGAATGGTATTTTACCAATACATAGCAAATCTCACAATTACACCCACAGCATAGGGTGTTGTAGGGTCTTCCTTTACCTCCACCTTCCTCCCAGCAAACTCTTGTTCTCGATACTCTCAAACTTTCTTTGTGAGGCCAGCTAACCCTGCCTCGACCTATTCTATCAGTCGACCTCCCTCTCCTCACACTCTCTTGTGAAGGGGAATATGAGTCTCTCTCTCACTCTACTTCCTCACTCTAAGCACCCGCTCCTTATTTGAACATATATGACCACTGGCCTCCACTTTCCAGCTTCTTTAAAAGTCGTCCTTTTATGCCATCTCTCTGGCTAAGTTGAATCTTTATTTGAGATGTTCAGCCTTACACTAGACATGTCCTATTGCTTCTTTAATTCCAGCCAGCCTCTTCCATCTCCTGAAAGATGTGTGTATTGATAATGCATCCTGGAGCTCCAGCGAATGGCTCCACTAGAAAATGACCTTAGAACAGTGTGTTAGACATGAATCAACACACCTCAGTGGCAGCAGCGGTCTACTGTCCGGCATGCTGACAACCACCAGAAGCCTCTGGATATAATTTTTCATGCAGGGAGCAGTTCATTAAAGTTCCTTGAAAACTTGACAGAATAAGTGCTATTCGGAGAACTTCACTGGCTCCCCATGCCCACAAAACTCACATTCAAGATCTTCTGCATTGTCTACAGAGCAGTGAATGACAGCTGAGATGATCACTGGATCTGGTGACCAAGATCAAGACACCCCTAGGGCTTCTTAAAAGGCAAATCATTGCTATGTGGCAATCCAGGAAGAGCAGGATGGAAAATGCAAGACACCACAAGTACGACTGCTATTCTCGAGAGTAAGGAAATGTTGTGCAGTCAAAATTCACCCAGCACCTTCATTCCTGCCCCTCGAAAAAGAATGAAAAACTCTGTTGGCAAAACATCACTACTGTGTAACCTCCTGGTTATTGAATCAATTTAAAGAGCCCCCTTCACCCCATTAAACTCTCATAACAACCTCCCTCCTCCAATCCACCTTGTTGATTGTGCGGGCTTCTGATCTCTCCCCTTCCACCTGCCTGCCCCTCGACTCCCAGCCTCCATCACCCTGCCTTTATACACCTTTGAACATTAACCAGCCTCTCCCCACCACTGTGCAGCAGTAGCTAGGTTTATATTTACGTAGCCTACAGAAAAGATCCCAGGTCTGAATTAGAAGACTTGAAATCTTTTCGTTCTCCGTTGTTCCATTCTGAGAGTGGCGAGTGTCTTTTCTACAGGGTCCAGTGGTGCCCGTGCATGCAGCAAAGTTTCACCCCCAGTGCGGTGCCTCAATTAAAATTGTAAAGTCTCTCAAGTCACATTTACAACAAAAATACAACGAGCAAGCAGCATCCCAACGGGAATTAACCGGTACCGTAAAGTATGTATTAGATTCTTGACAGCGTTCTTGATCAATGGAAAGCAAAGAATACTACAACAGTGACGAGTATTTCTGTTGATGCTTTCTTTTGTTCTGCTCTCACTGCTGTGAGGTATGTTACTGTTTTCCGAATTTGCATAGTTGCTGCCTTCATGGGTTGTCTTGGGCAGTCATGTGAGAGAATGCAAAAATGCAGCTGTGGAATATTCTCGGGGTAGCAGCAACTCACGTGCACACTAATGTAACCTGTTGCGAGAACGTGTGCCGGTTCAGAAACATTTTGTGAATCAACCTTTATCTGTGTGAGAACAAAAGTAACTTTTGAGTGCGTCAACCGAGATCTTGATATTGACATACTCATTATTTCTCTCAAATGAGAACAGTAGAATGATTTCCCACAGAACTAAATATAGTGAGTGACAGGAGCGTGGACTTGTGTATTCCTTGGTCGGGGTGGTGGTTGTTGGTGGGGGGGGGGGAGGGGGGGGGGGCAGGAGTAAACATTGACAAAGTCTCAATGAGTCAAGCCAGAGTCTGAGGCCAGTGCGGGTAAATGCTGGCTGTGTGACTTTAGGATTTATGGACAACGAAGCATCCACATGTTTTACACGAGTTTAGAATAAGGGACTGTTTCTTACAGAAAAAGGTGTATTACCTGTGAAAAAGCAGTACGGGGAGGAGGGGTTACAGGAGTAAAGGGCATCGTTACCTTTAACCAAATTCTAGTCCATCTAATTATTGCACAATCAAAAAGTCTACCGTTTTGGCGTCATGAGTGTGCGTTCTAAAATCCAAAGGATTCGTAGAAGAGAAACTGCAATTTGTACATATCTCCCCGTGTGACTCTGACTCATCCCCTGTGTGATTTGGTTTAGTTCATGTGACATGCAGTCGTAGCACGACCGTAGCATTGGTAAAAGCATGCAGGGCGCTGCCCTGTGACTTGCTCACATTTGGTCAGCTGATAGTCTCAAAAAGCCAAGGGTGCCGCATTTCGCGTGCACCATCTGACGGCCCTTATTGTGGATATATGTCTTCAATCTGATTTGTTTTTTGGATTTTTTAGTACCCCTTGTTAGCTAAAATGCAAATTTTAAGGCAGGGACGGCTTTAGTGCTGGTGGTGCCTGGTGTAACAACCCCCCAAGCTTCCACCCCCTGTACCCCCTAATAACCTGTTCCACAGATTCTCTCACTCCGCCTGGCAAAAGGGCCCCTCCTCTCTCCTTTGTCCCCCTTTCATATACATTTCATTTGTTTTAAAGCGCAGGTAAGTGCTGGCTTTACTAAACCACTCAGCTGTCCACATAGAATGCAGATCTATTCTTTGCATCAGGTATATTAACCCTCTCTGCTACTTTATGGCGAGTCAAAACTGCCCAAAACTCTGATCTCAGTCTTTAGCAGGAACATTAATCACAAGAGTTAGCTTGACGTTTTTTTTTTTTTGCTGCCTGAAAGCTAGACACACAAGGAACGCTGCAGCAGGTGTTTTAAAATCTAAAGTTTTGGTTCGACACAGCGCCCCCTTGAGGTCAGTGCCCCCCCCCCCCCGCCCCCCTGAGGTCGGTACCCCCCACCCCCTTCCAGGTCAGTGCGCCCTGTGCTGCCACGTCAGTGGCACCCCCCCTAAAGCCCGCCCTGTTTTAAGGTCTCTTTAACCTCCTCAGATCTCAAATTCGGGGCATTCTATTAGGATACATCATAACTTTCAATTGGCCTCAAAACGCGACAGAGGCTTTCAGCCATAATTGTTTTTTTGATTTTTTTAACTGTAACATCTGAACTAAGCATGTTGTCACTTGTACAAGTGCTGGTATAAAAAAAAAAAAAAAAAGCAAAAACAACAATGTTGGGCTAAATGTCGAGAGGCGTGGCTGGATTCTTAGAGTGTTTTCACTTATATCTTATTTTTCGCTCCGGCCGCTTGTTTTCCAGTCCCAGGAACCCTACATCTTCTCTGGCAGTTTCGAAATCCCTACAACAGCAAAAGGACACACTGATTTAGCCGGTCGATGTTTGCCTTGAGTCAAGGCCAGCGGCCTTTTTTATGTTATGTTTGTTTTGGAAGTTAGACTTAGTAATAAGTGTATTTTACCAGTTCCTTGATCCAATATGGCAGTGTAAGGGTGAGCGCAGCGCTTTGCGATGACGTCAGGGTTTTGGATTAAGAAATGTTGCATGTATGAATAAATGAAACGATTTATGCAGCACACACTTTTTGGTATTACATAGAAACTCTTTGTTAATTGAGTGGTGTCATTGTAACGTGATTGAGATGTACTGCTGTGACATTTATTGTATCCTACATAGTGCCTGAACAGATTTCCTGTTATTACTGGCATGACCTGTTTTCTTAAATGTCTTAATTTATTTTTCTAGAGAGGGTAGTGCATAACAGGCCTGCTCGCTCGTGTACAGACTTGACCATGCATTTCAGGAAAAGTAGTTTCCACAATTAAGTCTTTATAGAAGGAAGGCAGATGAGATTCGTAGAAAGGGCTGCTAATTGTGCAGAATTGTCAGTGTGTACACAAAACACTTGTTCCTGCTTCATCCAACTGCAGGAGATCACTGAGTGTAAATATTACAGTGCAGGCAGTAGTTTAAAAACCGAAATAGGTCGCTATCCCACTATTGCAAAACAGTTTCAGTCCCATGTGATAATTCTGTCTCCCTGCTTTGCACCCTCCGATGTGATACTTCAGCAGCACGCAGCGTTTGTGTCTGAAGGGAGACGGCCGTGCAGCTCTTGACTCTCTGTCCTCCCTTCACACACCTTTCACTGCCTCTAACACGCTATCTCACCCCGAGTCACATAAAGATGTGTACGTTTCCCCAAGTCCTATAGAAATGTATCATTTTCATTCTGTCCTCTTAGTAAACCTACTGCATCAGCAGCTTTGAACAGTTGCCTTCCTCGTTTTATTGACAGCCTTTTTATGCAGGTTGAGCCCTGAGGTCTGGATAATGGTGTTTTTAGTGTTGCTTTATCATAACTTGGCGTTTACTGTTGGGTGGGTACTGCAGAAGCAGGGCGCGATGCAGGAAGGCTGTGTCACTGCTGTGCACCTTCTGCTGGTCACGCCCGTGTAAGTGTGGCGGAGAGATCATGTCTTAGAAGTTAGAGGAAGGCATACAGCAGGACTTGGATGTGTGAGTACATTACCAACTACACCTGCTCTATCAGGTGGTTACCTACACGGCCACCTACATGCGCAACACTACACCTCCACCTATGCCACTCACCACCAGCACCCACATTTACAGCTCTCGTCGCCTACATTCTACTACACAATTACACACCTTGCATCACACACCATATCCTGCACTCACGAAATACCTAAAGTCTGTGTTGCCCTAATTTCAGTTTCATCAACATGACATTAACATTCTTAAGTCCACACTAAGGTACATAATATGCTTTGCGCTGCACGCCGTTCCTTAATTATTCTCTAGGGTCAAGACATTCATATCAGGTTTTTTTTTAATGAGTTAAGTTCAAATACTCACCATTCCTGGCTACTATAGATAACAATCTGAACTTGGAATTATCCACTAACTTAATGATGCAGTTATTAGGACCATCAATGTAATCCTGTGTCATGAATAGGCTTTGAAGACAAATTGAATAAACTGCACAGGCCTCCACATTAGGATGTTTCTGCTCATCAGTGTCTGTTTTCTGGAATGCGCTCCACTGTGCCTTGGAGTTAGGTTCGCTCTGTGCCAAATACCTAAGATAAAATAACTGATTGCATCTTCGTGCATTAGCCCTCCAAGTTGTTTGGCTGCTATTAGAAACTGCGACCAGCATTTTACCAGCGTAACAGAGATAAATTAAACTGAGCTGCCTATTTGAGTTTGTAGCTTGGGCACAGTTTCTGAAGATCATTTTATTGCCAACTTTTCTCCAGCTCATTTCATGCAATCAACAAAAATGCCAATACTTAGTTAGATTGGAAGGGCTAATAAAATCTTACTTTCTTTTAAGAAACTGCTGTCCCCCCCCCCCCCCAACTCATGCTAATATCTTTGAGCACCACTGGATGCACACACTCTAGCGTCTCTTCCGTCCACTGCTCGTGACACCATCCCAACCTTTCAGTTTGGTACACAGTGCTTAATATCATTACATTTCAGTCTTGCACCCTCATATTTTAATGGATTAAGGTTTGCCCCAGAAGCATGCCACAGAGGAGCTGCTTCCCCAACATTACGTTTGTACAGCGCTCCCTTGCACTGCAGTTAATGTTGCCTCACTCGCATTAGTGTGTCCTAGAGGTGGGTAAGTCGGACAGGGCTCGAGGTGAATGTGTGGCTCTAACTCTGCCTTTGTACTTGCAGCCTGGCAAGCCAAAAATAGAGCTGCGCCAAATATTCCAGTTACTGCCTGTTGCCCCACTACTGCACTTATAAAAGTAAAAACCAGTGACGGACAGCTGAGCGCATCACATCTAAATAAGTTCTTCCTGGTGTATATCTGTCTGTTGGCATCTGTGCTCCAATTTCCATGTTTTCAATAAAGTAACCAGAAAGCAACCTCTGCCAATCTTTGCAGGAAGTCAGTCCTGTTTGTTTTGTTTATCAATACTGTGGTTGTACACGTGGTGCTGACCTTCTCCCTTTTTTGCTGTTTAAGTCAGAGAAAAGTAGTAAAAGTAACATAAAATAGTCTCCTGTTTTCCTTTTTGCTCAACTTCTTACATTTTTCAAGAAAAGCATGTTTACATTTTAGGCATACATTGTGTCAGACTGAATTAACATGTGATACTCGTATGTATCAAACATAACTCCTTAAGTAATTGAACACAAAGCAAGGGCCTTTGGAAGTGAAAGGGAGAGAAAGTGAAATATTTATCCAGTGGCTGAATTACCTTGGTTCAAATGACGGCTTCCTAACTTAAACAAATTGTATGATCCTAGGTAAATCAGTTCCTCAGCCCTTGTTCTCTCATATGTGGATGGTGGCAATTTCCGACTCCATGGCGTTCCAGATGCCGCACTAGCAATCCTTGCATTTCTCATCTAAGGCCTGAAAAATATATGATCACATCACCCTCATCCTGATGGAACACCTATGGCTCCCCTTGCAGGTCCAGACCATCTTCAAAACCAGATGCATCTTTTATAAAGCCATCAAGACCACTCCCCCATCATATCTTGCAGACAAGCTCACCATCTCTGATGGTTCTTGGCACAACTGAATACAGTCCACCCCCGCAACTGCAGACTAGATGTGAAAAAGAGCAAGAGAGCAATCCTTTTTTATCCATGTGGCTAGGATCTGGAACAACATCTCTATATTCAGTGGGGCCACCCCATCGCCGCTGCAGTTTGAGCTGAAAACACACCTCTTAAGAGGACTACATCACAGTACATTCACTACCCACAGCCCAACTTCCTCTCCTATTACTCATTGACTTCAATTCCTATTACTCATTGGCTTTATCTCCTATTACTCATTGACTTCATCCTTGTCTTTGACGATGTACAGGGGTCCCCTGCATTTTGGCTAGGTACGCACTGTAGAAATACAATGTACATATATACATAACTGTGCCTCGCGTACCAGAGCTCTAAATCTTAAAGGAATTTAGCTCAGGATATGTGTTTGGTTCACTCATAGCCTGGACCTGAGGTTATTTGGTATTGGAGGAAACATAAAGTTTTAAATCCTAGAACATATTTACATGAAGTGATAGAAACTATTATACCATAGTGAGAAAGTAATTTAAGAAGTAACCGATTTGTATTCTGAAGGAGTCTCTTCTCATGTTTTTACAGAAGGTTTGCTATGTGAATCACATGTTGACATGGGAGATGGAACAGGGCTGCAGAAGGTGCTGCATTACCCCCAAATAACCATGCTGGAGCTCAGAAGGTTAATGAGCAACCAAGAGAGCTTTACATTTTGTTTTTATCTTATTAACTTGTAGATCAGCATTTACTTTTCTTTTTCTGATTAAAAAGTGAGCTCTGTGAGAACCTTGCCTAGGTACAGGAAGTGTGAAACGAAAGGTTGTAAGATGGCTAATGTTTTTCAACACACATCAAAAGGTAAATGCCTGCAAATGAACTGTACAGATATTTCAAAATATATCAGCAGAAAAAACGCACAAATCCGGCACATTGCTTCCATCGCATTTCAGAATTCTAAAAACAAATATTTTAATAGCATCAAATCAAGACACTTTACTTGTGTGATACACAAATGATAAATATTTACTGAAGCAAGATTCCAACGCTCTGAGCGCCATATCGGTTATCTGTAAAACTGCATGTCTCTTGCAGAATTAGAGGCCCTTTTAATGGAAATATGCACTCTGTAAATGGCAGTACCGCGGCGTGCTTTGGTCATACGTGTGTAACAGTGTGCCCAAAAATGCACCTTCGGCCACATACTGCACCCTTACCACTTTGTGGCTCGTTGGCTTCAGTTCTTTGTCAAACCCTGTGACTTCAGTCAAGGAACACTGATGGCAGCAGCACCGCACTCTGAAAATTGTTCCAACTCCATTGCATGGTGAATCTTTTGGGGGCCCGGTGACTGCTTTGGACCTTAAAACCAAGCCAGATCCCGGCCTCGGCTCGCTGTATGAATTTGCGGGCTTGCCCGCCTCTGCTGTGCTCCTGTTGTGGTTGGGCGGCTTCCACGTGCCAGGCACACTACTGGTCTGGCAGGAAAGCAGCGGAAAGTCTGTTTGCACTCTGCTTCTGAGAGAACAGAAGGCCCAGATGGGGTACATCGGAGGGGAGAACAAGACGCACTGCAGAGCTTCTGACAGCACTGTCAGTTTCGCATCATTCTTTTCGGTCTAATCCGGTGCCAGGACGAGGCACGCCACGTGATCTCCCATCTGCCACATAACATTTAGGTTGCATTTTTTTGTTACAAAGGGTTTTACCTCCAGTGCTGTCACACAGATTACCTCTGCGCCGGGCACGCACATCTTCTGCTCGGGATTATGCACGTTTAATTTAGTAAACAAGTAGCTGCGGCCTTTCTTCCTTTGTTGGGAAGATTGTGTATTAAATTGGCCACTTGACGCCGGGTTTCGGTGTCGCGAGGCAGGTCCGCGCGCGCCTCTATCCGCACCCGGCGTGGGCTTCTGTTGTGTGCGCGTGCTCGGGGCCCGGCTGCTCTGCGGCTCACCACAGCCCTCAGTCACAGGCCCGCAATGAGTAAGAGGCACTTCAGAAGCGTCTGAATGGAGAGCCGAGAGCGTTAATTAAAACAAGATAGTTTTACAAACACATTGTGAAACAGTGAACATTAGTAGTTGCGAATGTCGCCCAAAATAGGTTTTTGTTTCTAGGAATCCCTGGGTTGTAATGTTATCTCCTCTCGTTGGGCGCTATCCAGACCCTGTATTCTCGAAGCTGCCCATTTTTGCTGAGGGATCAAGTTGCTCCTTACATGTTTATTTATATGAGAAATTCAGTGCAGTTCGAAGGCAGGCTATTGCATTGCACAGTCTTTGAAAACAGCATTTATTTTAGTCCATTGATTAATTTAATTTACTGCAATTGCATTATCTAATACGTGTACATGTTTTGTTACTGCATTTCCAATTCTAAACGCATTTGTAAAGACCCAGGCAATTATAGCACCGAAACGGAAAGTGCAAGAAGACAAAACGGCCGAATTGATAGGCATAAATGATTATAACATTAGATCAGCAAAGAAGCCTATATTGCACACGGAAGGTCATGTCATTAATTATTTTTCAGGTTCCACTTGGAAGACTATTCCAGTGCTTGACAGCATTCCCAAACACGTGTTTCTCCACCTCGACCATCTTTCAGTAATGATCACTAGAAGCACTTTGACCTCAGGTGGCCGACAGAATCTGTGCATTTCTGCATCATGGCAGTAGCAGTTCCTTGAAACTATTACATAGTTTTGCCAGGAGCTAATTTAATTGGCACCTGTCACAATAGTATTGGCCTGAAAGCAGCCAAATGATGCAGCAAAATAAAGATGTCCGCCTCCTTGTGACATAAAATGTTCTGAATGTTTCTTAGGCATCAGTTCCAGACTGTAAATCGCTATGAATGTTTCGGTAGCTTCAATGAGCAAGGAATTGAATGTTGGCTACTCATTCCAGTGTATTCAGTGAGTAGGATATTCTTGATACGGGCTGATGTATGGAATGCTGCAACGGAGCCAGTGCAACTTCATATAGCAGTGGTGTAAGCCTTGTCTTTTTAGGAGAATCCGACGTAAAAGCAAAGCTTGGGGCGTGCGTTGGCTTTCAGGGCACTTATAATAGCACCTAGAACAGCTTCAGTGATGGCCATAAGTGGCAGGTACCCAGTCAGTGATTACCAACTCAGATGTAAGGAGCGCTGTGTATTTTCACAAACCTGATTCTAAATCTGAATGGTGGTACACATTTTTAAAACATTTCCGTTGGACAAGGATAGTATCTTTTCAGTCCATTCCCGATTAACACGTATGATTGTTGTAGTAACGTAGTCTAACTCTCAAAACCTTGACTGCATCCCATATGCCCTTGAATTTCGTAAGTGGCTGCCTTTGCAGCATTAATGGCCTTGTGGTATGCTTTTCATCGAACGGTGGAAGGTGACATGGTTTACGGATATTATTCGTAAGTGCTCTACATCTGCAGTAAACCATTTGAGTTTTGTCATGCTCTTAATGACCAGCATTATCAAGGAGGGTAGGTCAAAGTCCTGGCTAAGCGTTGTATCAAGATTTTATTGGATATGTATGTTAATACATTTCATTTACATTTTGTTTTTTAAAATGTGTCCATGTTCATTAGTTTTGGAATTAGATTATTCAATGGTTTGGTATGTATTAACATTCCTGATAGAACAAAATCCAGCAAATATGTTTTTAAAAAATGTATGTTGAGCTCTGATAGCTACATCCGTTTTAATACTAGCACGGCAGTCCTCTGGGAATTATCTGGCTGATGATCACAACAGTGGCTTGCTTTGCTCCCACTTTGGTACTGTACCAGTTATAATGTAATTTGCTGCAAATAGGAGCCCCAGCCTACTGCATAAGGATTAAACTCTTACACGCGTGAAGACATTAGCGTGCTCAGGCAGGCTTGAAGGACGAAATAGGTCCATGGTAAACTGATTGGCTGACATGGGAGTTTGAAACCGGTGAAGAAAGATAATTCATGGAAATTGATTTAACCGCTCTTGTTCCTTGTAACAACCATTTCATATTTTCCCCTTGAAATGTTTTCCTGTGGATGACCTACCAAAGCAAGTCCAGGGGAACTCAGCAAATGGATTCAACAAAGACCTAGGGTGTACTGCGTGTTGCTGCTTTGTGTTTGCTAACGGTCAAATGCTATGGGTGGTGGCTAAGAACCCCTCGCTGTTATCCAGTTCTTTGTAAAACGCGACAAGTGGAACCCCAGCCTGGCACAACAGGTTTTTTGGTGTAGAATGAAATTGCACTCAAAAGAAGAAATAACACATCAGAGGTGCAAAAGCGAGCACAATCTAGGCTTTCCTCGTCATACCAGAGCTAGTGAAACGGCTTTTGTGTATTTTTGTGAGGAAAGCGTCACATTCTTGTGTAAAAGCAAGTTTAGGTAGAAGGCAGGCAAAAAAAAGCACTTAAAAAAATGAAGAATAATACCCCATCTTCTTTTGTGCTGGAAACCTTTTGATAGAAGGGAAATGGAAGCCTTGTGTAGTTTAATAGATCCTTTATTGGTACATACCAATCTATTCGTAATGTTCCTTTAAACAACGTCTCCGTCCTAGGCCTGTTTTGAGTTGCGTGTAGGCACTTTTGCACTACCATTTTATCTGACTGCAAAGATTTGCCTCAGTCTCCTCAGGTTTACCTATTTACCGACGAGAAGCACTGTTGTGGCACTAAAGGGCAATTCAATTTATTTTTTTCATAAGTTAGGCGATGTCTCCCATTAACAGATTCTCTTGCTGTCCAGCTACACAGTAAAATCCTACAAGTTATTAGAGAAACTAAATCTTTGCTTCACCCATTCACAAGGATCCACGTCATATTTCCTGGCCTCTCTATTTTAGATGCTTTTTCACACAAATGATGGTAATGTAGTGGTTAAAGCCAAAGTATAAGTTTGTATTTCAGAAACATCAAGTATCTCGATTGGTTTTGAAATCTCTGCGGTAACAAATCACAATTCTATGTATTCGTGTGCATTTCAGAGCTTTGGGCTGTGGCGGCATTAAAGGTAAACATTCAAACTTTAAATGTTGGTCAAACTGTTAAGCATTTCTATAATTGGTTAAACGATTGGCGTGGAACTCATTCTGTTGCTTCCACAACAACCGGTAGAACATTTACCAGTGTGCCTGCCAATGAATTCATTTGTGGTGTCCACATGTAATAAACTGACTGCTAAGTTTTTCAAATCCTAGCAGATAAAATATGGTGATCAGTTTTAATCTCTTAATGGTGAAAAAAATCAAAGTTCACCATTTAAATAGTTTGAATGATCATTAAGTCAAACAAGGTTTCCAACCCTGACCTAGCGACAGACCCCTCCCACAACAATACCAGTTCTAAACCGTATTAAATACCAAAACAAGACAACTTGGGTCCACCCCTCATCTAATAGAAATGAGAGGCTTACTTTCTTATGTCTTGCGATTCTGTGCCTTGTTTCTTGCTTAGTTTCCTTCTTGATGATTCGGCCAACACAACCACTTTTTGGTCAGCTCCTATGACGGGTATGCATTAGGCGGTGCCGATTTCCTTGAACACAGGTATAGTTAACTGTTAGCACGCCTTTGCCATACTCGCTGCCACCGGGCAGTTGTCACCACAAAATGTGGTGACACTTCTGAATGTTAGAGAACCAGCAGTTCCCAATCCCTATGGTGGGAGCAATAATAACACTTGACAGGGTCACCACTGGGGAATAAAGACCGTTTGACTCACTTTTCGATCATCTTGATGTAGTAAACTTTTTCCCCAAGTCAAGTGGCGATTACTTTCTGTTTTGGGATTCATCATTAGATGAAACTTCACAAACCAGTATTGACAAAGTCAATAGGCTTAACATTTTTATGACCTGAATAAAGATCAGAAATGTTCATGCCGTCAAACAATGGACATCATTTAGAGGTCACAGCCGGGACCCCTGGCTTGCCCCTTGTTATCCCTTTGCAGGCCATGAGCTCAGAGGTGGCAAAATAACACCAGGAACACAAGAGAAGATCACCCTTATGGACGGCGGCTGGGGCTTACATATCCTTGATTTCTGTCAATTCTGTATTACACTAATAGTGCATAATATTAGATTATTCACCATAATAAAGAGTGGATTGCGGTAGCTGGAATATGATCCTACCTGGCAGAAAAGGTAAGTACAAAATGCTTTTAAATGTGAGTGTGTGTTCATGTGATAGCAAGTGTGTTTATCTGTTTGCATGTGTATGCATGTCTGTGTGGGTGAGTGAAAGTAAAGATAAGTGGGTGTTGATGTCACTTCCGCTATCCCTGGAGTTTCGGTCAATTGACGTTCGTGCGTCAAATCTATCATTCTGACCAAGGGTTTTTAAACACAGTGTCCTTTAAACTGCCTGGGCTACCTGACACCTACTCTTTTAGATGAAAGTCAGATATGTATGATAAACACTGACTACGTAAATAGTAACCTATGCACATTTAAATTATGCAGATATTG
The DNA here is from genome assembly GCF_031143425.1 of Pleurodeles waltl. Classification (NCBI taxonomy): domain Eukaryota; kingdom Metazoa; phylum Chordata; class Amphibia; order Caudata; family Salamandridae; genus Pleurodeles; species Pleurodeles waltl. Next base: position 792,437,164 of record NC_090436.1, on the reverse strand, counting down.
TTCAAATCTGCAATAGATCTGGCACTACTAGTTTTATGTTGGACAGCCATCTATTTACTGTGCATATTAGATAGCAAGTGCCATTTTCCATAAAATCTGCCTCCTCAAATAATGTCAGTACCAAATTTTACATTTTTAACCAGTAGCAGATCCTGAAATTCTTAACCAGCAGCAGATCTTGAAAAAATTGTTTTTTTTCTAGTGAGAGATTCGAGTGACGTAGGCTTATCATCTACAAGCCTAGATTTAATAAAATAAAGATTAAACTATGCAACACATCCCTCTTTGATTGCCGCAAAATTAAATATCGGGTTAATTTGGTAGCTGCCAGTCCGTAACAAACTTTAATTCCATGATGAAGAGGTTGCGTACATTTGCACTAGCCTCTCGGTGGTACTTCATAACTTTATAAGTGATGGTGTAATCCTTACATCAGGTGATGTTCTTCAGTTCGTCCATCAGATTCTGAACAGTGTAAAGCATGGTTTGATATTAAGTCACTCCTGGTGAGAAATGTCAGCGAGGGGTGAGAAGATTTGCCTAGTTCAGCTTTCCAAAAGTAATAAAAAACGGACAAGAGTGGGCAACCTTACCGCACAATGTTACCAAACCACTTCAGCCTGCCCCTGAAATAGAAACAAGTGACCCACTGAACTCTACTTCTGAATTCCCCACCCTTACATGAAACATATAATGCTCTACTGTGGTGCATCCCATTAAAAATGCCTCCTGCCTTTCCTTTCTGCCTGGAGAATTTCCAGAAAAGTATTGATATTATACACACCATAGAAGCACACAGTCCTTTTAGGAGTTGACAAAAGCAGTGGTTTAAATATGTCTGTGGTGTGTGCTGGTTACCGGGCTAGGTCCTCCCCAATGAAATTCCCAGTTAAGAGTCAGACAGTGGCTAAACAGAAGTGGGAATCCTCAATCAACAGTAAGAGCTGCAGAGATCGGTCACAAGTCCTCCTGGGTGCAGACTGTTTCACAAGTAAGCCAGGAGTTATTAAACATTGTGTGAAGGTATATATGGTGTGGCAGCATGCTTTTTAAATAGGCTAAAAGGACTTTGTAACTTGTACCTTCCTGTTGTGTAATAAGAGCTGTTACTTTGTTTCAAAGTTTGACACACTGAAATGTTTTTTTTTTTTAAACTAGTGCAAAATACATACTACTTTGGAACTCAAAGATTCATGCAACAAAAAACAATGTGCTGTTTGCAGTATTCACTTCTTCCTTGGGAATTGTTTATGGTCATGAAATCCATCCAGTACATTGCACCTTTTGAGTGTGGCTAATTACACATAATTAAGAAATGGTCAGTTACGGTACATTGACATACGCGAACAAGTTATCAAAGCTATGTTTTTGTGGAGTTTGAATCACGGTGGTCATAATTTGGTCTTTTGGGGAATTGCTGCTTTGCTCTATTCAGTACTTTTGTCTCTTCATGTTGATCATCAGTGGCCTCTTCCCAGAGCACGATCTTTAGATGAAGCAATAGTATATTTGAGTCTGGGTACAGTCCTTGTTGGAATATTTGTATATACGTAAACCCAGCCACATATCCTCTTGTTTCTACCAGCCCATGTAAAGCTAATCCTAAAATACATTTTAATATGGGTGTTACCTAAGAATTTAAATGTTTTATGCCACTCGTGAGGCACACTGACAATAATATCTTATTATGCGCCCATTCACAGTAGAATCTTTAATTCCTGCTGAGAGGATGTTGTGATATCTGCCTCCTTACAAATCAGTAATCTCTCCACCCACGTTTGTTAAATCTGTGAACTTCAGGACAGCATGAACATACTTTGTCTTCTGCATCAATACCAACCTGTGTTTTAAATTTACCATAGTATAAAACCAAGCCTGCAAACGGTAGCAAGTGATGTTTTTTCTGCTCCTCCTCTCGGCCCGCTGCACAGTCTTGAATACGGTGGTTCAATTTGACCTTATTACACTTTGTGAAACTAATAGCGGATGTGAAGAGCGCAGCACAGCTTAGCTGTGCTTCGGTCTTATGTCTCAGGACAAATCGATAACCTAAAATTTGTTTGTCCATAAACCTAATATTTGGGACCCCTTAATAACCTAAAATTCAACATTAAAGGCCTCTACTGTCACTACCCAAGGGCCTGAGATAATATTTTCTCTCATACGCTGAAGAAACCCAGACAATCCTCAAGATTAAAGAAATGGCGACTAGCATGAAAACACATTATATTGAAGACTGAAGAAGGGGTGAATCAGAACAAGCAACAGTTCAGCACTGGCGAACTAGAAGTTACCCTTTTTTAATAGAAACATAGTTCACAAAAAATCCGCCTGCAGTCCATTTCAGATTCATTAACTAAGAAATGATTCAAGGTCAGAAAGGGAAGCCTCTTGGACATCTTTTTAAGGAGTCTATTGCCTGGAGCTAGGCTTGAGCCCTTTAAATTCCATAAAATCTTACATAATCCATTGTTGGAGCTTTATTGGTATCCGTTAGAAAAACTGGAAAATCTGTTCATCCAATAAGTCAGGCATCACATTTATGTAAAAAAAAAAAATCTAATTTCGATTGCTAACAACAGTGAAATCGCACTCAGATTTAAGAGATTGAAACAATAGAAAAGCTCCTGAAATAGGTCAGGAACATTACCTAGCCTTGCACAGAGTAGTCAACTCGCAGTCAGAGGGACCATTCAGGGCCTCCCACAAGGGGTAATAATAACCAGAACTGCCTGTCTATATTTTGTGTTGCAGGCCCTCTAGTTTCGCCAATGTTTTAATTACAAGGGCCAGCTGTCTCTTGGGAAATCACGTTATCAAAAACGTGACTGTCTTGTTTAAAAAAGGCAAGGTAGCTTTTAAGCTGAGGTCCTAATTCACAAAGCTCCTCTGCAATCATGGAGGAGTCCCCGCAGTCATGGCGGGACCGCAGCAATGGGAAACTGTAGTACGGAGGTCCCACCTCGAGCGCTGGACCCCCCTCCACGATGTGGGGGCCTCCGTCACATCTGCAGAGGCCCTTTGTGAATCAAGGGCCTTAAGGCTGTTTTATAAAATTAAATGAGTTAAATATTTATTATTATTTATTATCATTTATTATTGTTAGTCCTTAATCACCTGCCTGGACTTCCCTGATATTAGAAGATAACATCACACCCCTTCAGCCTAAGCTGTTCTCGATTGGCACACCTGAAGCACAATTGTGCTTGAATGCTTATGTTTATTTCACATTTGTATTTTAGCTCTGTTCCATCGAAACAGACATCGATGAATTCAGTCGTTTTGGCTTTTGTGTAGTGAAAAGGTTTTTACCAGGCTTCACCAAAGAACACCACCAAAACAACATATGCTGCAGTAGTGCAAGCTACATAGCCTACTTACTTTGGAATTTATTTTAGAATGAGATACTTTATAAACTATTGTTAGCTTAGTGAAGGATGCTTACACTGAGTATTAAAGCTCTGTAGTTCAGTGTAGCGATATCTTGAGTCATATAGCAACTTGATGTAGATTTTGACATTTTGTATTTCGACAAGTAATTTAATGTCTATCACTGTCTGAAATCCCTTTGTGACACTGTCAGTGATAATCAGCATTTGCCTAGGGGCAGTATTGTAAAAAATGTGGTAGGGGCAAAATTGGTTGCTAACTGTCATCTATGTTGTCCCTGGGCGAGCTTTGTGGCTACTTTGCTGGTGGAAACATCCAACAAGCAGCAAATCCTCCCTACTGGTGGGTCTTTGCTCACTCACTTTGGACCACCAAAGCAAGCAGCCTTTCGCACGCTCCCACATTAGATTAAATATTCAAAATGAATTCTGGAAAAACAAAAAACTTTAAGTCCATAGGGAAAAAAGTATAATGGAGTTCAGTAGAGTTTCTGGTTTGGATTTTCAGGAAAATTAAACGTAAATGTGGATAATCTGATAGAGACTTCTAACCGCAGATTCCTCCATTTAGAATATTCCCCAGGCATTAACACCTGCTAAGTTATGTTAGATCTGCGACATCATGCATGTCATCTTTGAGACCCATCCTCCTCTGGTGTACCTCTGGGCCCCACGGAGGCACCGGCAGGTATACCCTCGATGTCAGCCGGATCCTCAGGATCCATCTCTGAATTTGGAACACTGCCACCTTGGATACTACCACCTTCCCAGACTCTGTTCTGCCCGGTGCTTGCCACAGCGCTGAGGGTGCCAATGCCATCATCATTCCTGATGTTGCCCCAAAGCCACTCCGGCGGGACTGCTTGACAAATTATGTGGCAGGGTTGAATAAATTATGCCGCAAGGAGAGGCAAAATGTGCAGCATAATGCAACACATTTTGTAATAGTTTAACTTAATTATTTCGTCATTTTTAGACTTGATAACATTGTCTGGGTTTTGGCTCACCAGAACTTGTTTAACGCAAATATAGCAATAAGGAACAGAAAGGTGACCCGTCAACCTTTGCAAGGGGCCTTCCAGTGGGCTGCAACTCATGTTGGTGCATTGTTAGTAACTTTTGAAATGTTTTTGTTAAAATCTGTACATTATGCGGCAAATGATGGATTATGCTGTAAATGCAGCAATTCTGTAAGTATTCAGAAATCACCTCACAATCACATAATTCCAGTGGCCCTGATTATAGCAGAACCTACGAACAAGAGCAGAAAAACTGACATAAAAGGGCTGAAAAAATGAATGGTGCATGGAAAAATGATTCGGAAATGTAGCAAAGCACGATAAAAAGTACTTTTCTATTTCTGGAAACCGTATTTATTTAATTAAAGCCTATTCTCTCAAGTATATTAGTTTTCAAATTGAACTCAATATTTTTCACATAGTCCGACCCCACAGCAATTGCACTGTGCCCAAATTCCTGGAGTGGAACTACAGCAGTTGCACTTTCCCGCATAGTTGCACAATGTTCCACAAGCGTGTGACAAGTACACTTAGGTCCTTACTCGCTGACTGTCTTCAAGAGTACCCATGCCTGTCTTGCTTCTTCCAACAAGAAGGTGGGTTTGCAGTGAACATGTGTGCAATTTCCAGCTCTGTTCAGGGTAATCAGAACTTGTCTAAGGGACACATGAATGTTTGTACGATAACTCCAGGTGAAAAGGTACACTTGGGCACATTTGGACGTTGAGTGTGACTAGGTTATCTTTAAGAGTTAATATAAGCACCAAACGACCCGGACTTTATTCAGGGCTTATTATGGGCAGCGCGAGTAAGTACAGCACTCATTTTTGGGGGCTGTGAATTCCTTTTCATTAGAAAACTTCAACCAAGACCTATTGATTGAAAAGGAGAAGGGCGAAGGAAGCTAAATATAGGAAAACAGTCACATTGATGGAAAGTAGAGATGAAAAAGATCCTGTAAGAATGAGATAACGAGGAAGATTTACTAGTGGAAGAAAGGCGTGAGATGAAGTTTGGCCACCACCTGAATTTGGCATCATCAGTGGTGGACTCCTAAGAAAAACTTTGGGTTCCTGCAATTTATATATAAAAATGAAACTCTGGACATCGTAGAGATTGGGCCGGATTTTGAGATCCAGTATATCAGTCACTTCAACAGGCTCTGCTAAAAAGTGCATAAAGACCATCACTTATTGAGAGGCGGGCGTGGAGATAGGTGTGAGTATGTGGGGGATGATCGCTGTAATCATGTAGTGGCCAAGGTTCGTGCACTTAAAAGCAGCCATTATAATGAAGTTTTATAAACGTTTTGCCTTGAATGGTTTGTGAGTTAACTCAAAGGGCATCCTTTCTAGCTAAACCTCATTTTGTTGGAAAATCCCGAGCTTTACAGCGTTAACGCTCAGTGATGCACGGTTGCTATCTAGGATTAAGCTTGTATTTACAGCCTCACGCACCGAAAGTGTTGGCTATTCAGCTGGGTAATTGAAAAGGCTCTAATTAAATTCCCTGCAGGAAAAACTAAAACGTTTCTCTTCTGTTGTTTTCTTATAGTGACTTACACTACAGCGACCTCGCCCTTGAAATATTGGAAAGAATACATTAGGCAGAGTTTGGGTGAAAAATGCAAACTGAATCACATTGCTTTAAATAAGAAAAATACATGGACACGTAATTAAATTGACAGTTCCCCTTTTGGATTTCTTCCCCGACAGACATTATTTAAGCTTTCGTTTAAAATTGCTGCATTAAAGATTGAAAAGAGAACACCTCAATCTTGAGACTACCTTGATTATAAAATGGAAATGTTCTTCTTTACTGGTCTTTGCTATAAGTAAACTGTTTGCTTCTTGTTGTTAGTTTTTATATAAGGTGAGATTTGTTTCTCACGACAAACTGTATTTTAATTCATGCCAATACTTTGTTTTATTATTTTTTACATCTTTCAAGCATCCCATTTAAAGAGTCCTATCTATCAGAAACAAATTATTGCAATGTGGTTTTATTTATAAACGTCTTCTGTGAGGTGAATCAGTTATCTGACGTTTGGAGGTAGTTTTACATTTGCACATTGATATGGAAGTACATTTGCTCTGTACACCTGAGCTTACCTGTGTGTTACTGAAAGTGGTCCTCTTTGTTTCTTTTCTTGGATGTCACTTCATCTCTGAGGAACTAACCGTAACGGGTTCATCTGTGTTCTTCGCCTGCGCCCTACCAGCTGTGCAGCTGATCAAGCAAGCTTGCATCCTAAATTGGCCAGGCATTGGAGCTTAAGGCTGTTCCTCAGTCATTATACATAACTAATCTGGCTTCACTCTATAATGGATGTCTTGAGACTGTATTTAACTCCTCTTTAGCCTGCATATGGGTAATTTAAACCAAATCAGTATCCAATGGAAGCAAATGATGCATCACATCCTCAGCATGCCTGACCCCTACATCTCAGGAAAACCTTTAGTTTAGTACTGGTTTTAGGTATGCTAGAGTTCTGTGGCTCTTTAATGTGGTGCACACCCCTCTTAGATCCTGCTGACCTACCCTTGTGGCTGTTAATGCGATGACTGATTTCCAGAATTTCTAATCGTGTACGACTCTGAGGGTGGTGTTTAATCTTCGGCTAGGCAGTGAGCAATGTCTGCTTGCTCTGTTGCTTCCTCCACTTTGTTTCCTCAAGTTATTGTGTTTTAAACAACTAGAAAAGCACAGTTGCTGAAAGCATTTAAGAGAAAAATAAAACAACAACAAAAAAATAGTAAAATGTATTGTAACCGTATTTAGAATGCACAGCGGAAAGTAAGAACATATACATTCACAGTATATTATATATTAATATAGGTAATATTAATTCAATTACATTGCAAAAAAACATTAAGATCATTCTGATGAAGTCTGAAATCATTGGGTTTCAGAATGTTTCTGTTGGTCAAGTTTAACTCTGGTAGGGACAAGGGACTAATACTGGTGCATTTGTTATGCTTTCTGTGTGTTTTTGCGTTGTGGCCGGTTAGATCCCTTAAGAAAAAAGATTGTGTTTAAAGACATTACTGTTCCAGGTAAGTGCATTGTGAGTGTTTGGAGTTTATGTGGACAGATGGAGAGAATTTGTTTGCATCTGTTCATTTAAATGCCCGAGTCTGCTACAATATCTTTAACAGCGGCGAGAGTTGCTGACAGATAATTCTGAGGGTTTTTAATTTTCTGTAAAATGCCCTCTGGGTAGGCTAGGAACGTGTTTTGCGAGCAGTATTCTCAGTGCCTTGATTTAAGTATTTTCAGGAATTCGCCTTGCTCAGTCACTAATGCCAGTAGGAAAAAGTAAGTGGCAAATCTGACATGCCACTTGTAAAAGAAATGTACAAAGGTTTCCAGGGATAAATACATTTGCTTGATATTTAGGGTGTGAGTGTGAAATGAGCTACTGATCTAAGTGAAGACAAGGTGATGTGAAACACATTTTTATGAAGCACAATTCCATGCTGTTTTGGTGCTGAGTGGAAGGAGTTCCAGTGTGTCATTAAATTTGCCAATATTTGTTCGTGCTATCTGATAAAAATAGGTAATTTCTGACATTTGCCTGATAACTAAAATCGACTGGATGACTACGCTGCACTACTTGATGAAGCGTCTACTGTTAATTTGCTCTCTACAGTTATTTCTGAGATGGGACCGGAGTTCTAACCAAAAACCCAACCAAAAAATGGTTCTTTCCATCCTTGTAGATGTCTGTACTGGTTGCCCTCTAAATGAACATGGAATTTCTTGAATGCTAGACTAACATTTTTTTCAGTAGTCAGTTAGAAATTGGTCGATGATTTTGAAGGGTAAATAATCTCAACATTTTCACTATATTTTTGGGACACATACGTTATATAGCTCTATTTCATTGCAATATACCTTAACTTAAATCTCTACCATATCTCTCTTTGAGACAGACTACATGCTAAGTATTTGGTTTTTGGGTGTTCTAGCCAGCACTGTGGCAGCACAATTTGTTTCTCCTAAGGACATCTGACACTATATGCTCGCAAACGAGTTGCCTCCCTGGAACTACTTAATGTATGTGTGAGTACCCAGCACTTAAAAAATAGAAAGGTCATTGTGTCTCAGGAAACCTTAGTGATACTTGCGGTCACAGGACAGTGATATTTAGGGAGCGGTTTTGTGTGAAGTGACTAGCATTTGGCAGTGTTTTTTTGTTGTTGTAATTTTGTCTCTAGCTCTGTAGAAAGTAACTTAATTTGCTTTTTTGTAAGTAAAATCAGCTTGAAAGTTCAACACCTTCCACTTCTGACTTTTTAAACTGACACCAATCTGCACAATCGCATTTAATCTTGAACAGTAACCAGTACTCACCTAAGGGCTAGAATTCAGCAGATGGGGAGAAAAGAGAACAGAGACTTATTTTCTTGTATGACCAACACAACATACCTTACTTTCATTGTGAACATTTGGGTGAACTGTGAAGCACAGAGGATAATATTTAGTGTTTTTCATGGTGGATCTTCCGTTACGGATAGTCTATTTTATTTTTAGTAGATTAGAGTTCAGTTCACTAGAGCTAGATCCAGTGCACAAGTGTGATCAGCCCATCAGCCTTGAAAGTCAGCTCCTTCTCCGGCCCAGTTGAAGCTCCTGCCCTTCATTTTCTGCCAATAACTGAAAATAGCAATTTGCCATTAGAAAGGGATGGGTTGGTTAGCTTTTGAGCATGTCACAATAGGATCAACGACCAGTCTATTCAGCATTCTATGTATCATCCTTTTCCCAGCACTTATACCTGGCCTTTCTTGTTTGTATGGAATCATTATTTTATACTAGTTTCTTGACGTATATTTGCACAAAAAACATTTGCTTGATAAAGACAAGTGCCCATATCTTGCACTGTGAAAATACCCTTGTCTTTACATAAACTCCGACATTGCTCTCATATTCTTCAAGCATTCCGAAAAAAATGCATAAAAAAGTGGGGAATGACCGTCTACACGCTCGGTTTATTTCTACAAGTAAGGATAGCTGTGGCACCAGGCAGCCAAAGATCGCTGGGAGAAATCGCGTAAAATTAGGTTTGCTGGAGGACGGACAGACACATGGAAGTGCAGTACAGGCGTGATGGCTGGACACAACACGCAACACCAACAGCAGGACTCCAGAATGAGGGTTGTTCGCCAAATACCAAAGGAGGCAGGAAGAGTGCAGGATTTCCTTTGTGCACTCCTTAAAGAAGTGGGACACTGAGATGTCCAATGTCGGGGGTGGGGTGCGGGGGTGATTGTTCAGTAAAGGAGAAAAAAGTACGTCTAGAAAGGTGGAAAAAAAGAGGTATGGCATGGTCCCCAACTGTAAAGAAATTGAGGCTGTTAAGTGAATGCAGTTGGCTTTACTGCAGAGTTCCTGATATAATGCCCATCAGTCTGTTTTTATTTTTTTCAAAATGAGCTTCATCTCTTGATGTATTTTTACCTTTTTGTTATAAAATCATATGTAACGGTTTTGCATTCTCTTGTATTCAGTGAATTGTTAAAAGAAGACTTTCTTGACCTCTCATACTTTCTTGACCTCTTGTCTTTCTTGTAGAGAATGTTCATACAACTCTTTTGTTCCAATCTGCATTTTCTAAAACAGAGCTTCTTGGAACCATAAGACAGGGCAGAATGTCTATCCTATGATCTCCAAAAAAGGTGTAGTTTCAACATATATCCTGGAGTTACAGCTTCCATTGATTAATTCCAGGTCAAAATCATTCTGGAGCAGTAGAAATACCAATTGTATCAGTTAGTTATGGTTAGGCTCTGCCATGGTTTTTAGGTCTGCATCTGAGGAAGCCTTGCTGCTCTTTGTGTGGACTAAGTGTATTCCCTTGTGTTTGGCAGCTGCCTCTTGTTTTGCCACAAGGGGCTCAAATGGTGGTGTATGGTCTGCCTTTTGAGCAGTCAACTATGAGCCTACTGATTTTTGGGGAGGCTGGTTAGAAATGATCAGCTCACGGACTCCTCCTCATCCCAATCCTAAAATATGAGGTGTCTCTGTCTCCACAACAGCCCATCTCCATGTTAAACAAGCATTTACAATGCAACGGGTCTCGCGTTTGCTCATGTTAGAGCTGATCGCGTTGTAAACTCCTAACCCAACTTTTCTCCTATCGGGCAAAAGTGCATTTATGTACATAACCCGAAAAAGTGAAATCAAGTATGTAAAGCGCTCGACTTCTGCCAAGCGAGATCGGACTCGTAAATTAGAGAAAAAAAAGTCCACGAGCCCGATGGAAAACAGCGAGCCTCGCATGTTTTCTGTACCTGGTCGCTGCTCTCGAGGAGGGCTAGCCACCGGAAAAGGCATGACGTATGCGTGCCTTCGAATAATGAAAGCAAGCAGATTTTATTAGGGAAGCCCACGAACCAATAAAAAACACTGACGTGAAGTTGACAGGGCTCCGAGCCCTTTTCTAAATACAAAAGAGTCTCGCTGCGATACGCATGCGCGAGCGCATATAACGCAGGCTTGACCCTAAAAAGAAGCACTTGTTTGATGGCATGTGTGGGTGTAGATACACATGGTTTGCATACTTCTGCCATCTAGTGTTGGGTTCGGAAGGTTGCAAGTTGTTTTTGTTCTAAAAGTCTTTCGAGTCACAAGGTAGAATGACTCCCCCTTTTACTGGCATTGTGCATGGTCATCGACTCAGTTTTCAGATTTTCTTCTACTGGCTGATCTGGTTGTGTTCTCTCTGAGCTATGGTTCAAGACTGTTTTAGGCCAAACATTCTTCCCCTTCATGATATGATTAGGCCTGTGGTATTGAAAGGATGGTGAGAGGTTGACAAAGCATCGGACTTACCCACCCATGCGCCGAGCTTGGGTTTCAGCTGCGGTTGGACGAGCCATACCGGCACTCTAGGTTGAGTCATTCTGAGCCCCAGCTGATGTACTTTGACGTGCGGTGGGTTGGAGTAGACAAACAGGGCTTTTTCATTGTTCTAAGACCTTGCGATACAAGACTTGGTTGCCATGGAGACATACTTAAACAGGAAATAAATGTTTTTCTGTGTGTATCATTGTCCTGTATTGCGATGGAGGCAAGGAAAGCGACCAAGAAGCAATATAATGACCAGTCTGCTCAGAAGGAGAAAAAGGCTTAACAGATCTCTTGGGCGGATTTACGGGCTTTGTTTAAAGATGCAATAGAAATGCCTTTGTCTGACCCACAATCTAAAAATTACGATAGAGACGATTTGGGTGAAAATCCCAAAGGGTATTATATCCAAGCGCACGAGATGGGAGAGGATCTGTAGGATATTAGACATAGGCTTTGAAGAGAAGGCTCAGGTCACTCAGAATTCTTTGCAAATCTATAATGCAACAGAGCCAAACATTCTTCCCCTTCATGATATGATTAGGCCTGTGCTATTGAAAGAATGGAGAGAGGTTGACAAAGCATCGATGCCTACATTCCTTACCAGAAAACATGTGTTGGAGAACTTTGAAGACAGTTTCACTCTGAGGACAATTTCCCACAAGCCCATAGGTCAATACAATCCTATCCTGGCATTTATGTGATCGGTTTCTCCCCTTGATTCAGAGATTTTTCCATTGTCTGATGTAGCAGATAAAAAGTTGCAGGTACCACTTAAACGGTGCTATGCAAGAGCTAACTATGCTTCCAGAGTCCGTACTTATGTGGCTTACCGATCTCTGGTCTTACTGAAGGACTTTCATGTCTTGTCAGAATGTTTGCAAGCCCGTGAGAATCTCATTGCTTTATAAGCCAAGATGAAATTGTTGAATGAAATTTCTTCTGGATACTGCCTTTGATGGTTTGTGAGCGGACTCATCAATAGCTGTTTCAGCAATTACACGATGACGATCGCCCTGGTTTAAATCTTGGAAATTAGAGTCCAGTTGGAAGTCGCTATAAATTTGCTCTTTCTCGGACAGAAACATTTTGGTCCTGGGTTGGATGAGCTGGTGCAAAAGGCGGCTGAGGATAAAAAGATATTAGAGACTTTCACGTTTTTTCCTACCAGAAAAGTTTTTTTAAATTTTTTATTTTTAAAAATGGCTTTTTACTGCCCCAGAGAAGCAACCGTTTTGAGGGCAGTCCTGAGGTTGGGGAGGAGGGACGCCTGGGGCTGTGTTTTATAACCGATTCTGACCCTTTACCTCACGACAAAAAGAGCATGCCCAGCAAAAATAACTATATCTTTGTGGGACAAATACAGCGATACCATCATCAATGGGTTCAGATGATCAAGGACTCCTGGGTCCTCTCAGTTAAACAACATGGCTATGTATTCAGATACAGACTGTGGGGTGTCTTCAGGGATATGCCTTTGCCAAAAGTCAAAATCAAGTGCCTTGCATTAATCAGAGGAGTTCAAACCTTCAAGAACGACAGTGGCGGAACATTAGCCTCTGCAGTCTCGGTGGTGCAGGAGGGGCCCGAGCTCCAGGGGCCCCCTCACCACAGTACACTGACTGGGTTCCTGACTGGGTCCGGGCCAGGCCCTCCATCTACATTACAGGGGGTGTCCCCCTCAAGTTTAGTTACTCTACTGATAATGGGACAGTACTTCCAATATCTCCAAATTAAAAACTTAAAGGATTCTACTCCATTCTCTTTTTGGTGCTGAAGTCTGGTGGCGGTTACTGACCAGTGTTAGACCTTAAAGCTCTAGATGCCTGCGTGTCAGTGGAACCCTTCTGGATGGTGTCTCTTCAATCCACCATACCTCTAATTTCGAAGGGACACTATTTTATGACCTTAAAACTTCAGGATGCCTATTTTCAAGTCCCGGTTGGGAAATGGCCTTTACAATGCGGTAATTAGCACGCAGTGCCTTTACCACACATTTTTTACCATGCAAATTCTCATCACATATGCCTTTACCAGGCAATGAAAGTCTCTTTAATGTAAGTGTAATTGTTTTTTGTGTGTGTTTGTGTGTACATATACGCACACACAGATATGTAAGGGTTTAGTGTTGGGTAGGGGTTTAGTGTTGGGTAGGGGTTTAGTGTTGGGTAGGGGTTTAGTGTTGGGTAGGGGTTTAGTGTTGGGTAGGGGTTTAGTGTTGGGTAGGGGTTTAGTCTTGGGTAGGGGTTTAGTGTTGGGTAGGGATTTAGTGTTGGGTAGGGATTTAGTGTTGGGTAGGGATTTAGTGTTGGGTAGGGATTTAGTGTTGAGTAGGGGTATAGGGTGGTAAAGGTAATTTTGGGGATGGGTAGAGGTACAGGGTGGTAAGGATGTTTTTAGGATTTAGTGGTGGGTAATGGATTTGGGTGGTAAGGGTACTTTTAGTATTTAGGGGTGGGTACGGGTATTGGGTGATAAGTGCGTTTTGGGGGTTTAGGGATAGATAGGGGTATTGGGTGGTAAGGGTATTTTTAGTGGTGGGTAGGGTATTGGGTGGTATCAGTATTTTTAGGGTTTAGGGTGAAATAAGGTATTTGGTGGTATGGGTATTTTTAGAGTTTGGGTATAGCTAAGGGTACTGGGTGGTAAGGGCGGGTTTAGGGGTGGGTAAGGGTGTTGAGGGTGTTTTCAGGATTTAGGCTGGTTAAGGGTTTTGGGTGGTAAGGGTATTTGTTGGGATTGGGATGTGTAATGGTATTTAATTATACTTAACTGTGTGTTAAAGGCTTGCATTGTAAAAAATGCATGGTAAAGGCATGCATGGTGATTGGCAGCGTTATGTCATACAGCCTCCTGATGCATGTGGACAGTCGGCTTTTCCTCATGTTCACCCTAGGGGCTGTCATTTACAATTTCAAACGTTCCTGTTTGGTTTAGTGACATCCCACTATGTCTTTACAAAGGTATTGGCTCCTGTGTTGGCTTCTTTGCAACTTAAAGGTGTTATTATATTTTCATATCTTAATGACTGGTTACTTTCAGCTCCTTCTTTTTCCAAAGGCAGAGGAAGTGGTGACCAGGAGCTGGGATTCTTGTTGAACCATCACAAGTTATAACTGGTTCCATCAGATCAAACAATTCATCAGTGCCCGTTCAACACGACTGTGGGTGATGTGCTGCCAATTGAAAGAAGGAGGTTCATTGTGTCTAATATCCACAAACTGTCCAAACCATCTCAGGTCGCTGGCAGGTCTTGGCGACGGACCCTGGGTCTTCTGGCAGCTTCTACAGCAGTAGTGCCATGGGCTTGTTTCCATTTAAAACCTGCAGTCAATAACATCTTGGGTCATTGGTCTCTGATCTTGATAAAATGCGAGTAGTGGAGTCCAGTTACCACCAGGATAGTCCAAAATATCTCTTGGTGGTGAGAGGAGGACCATCTCAACAAGCAATGGCAAAGCCAATAGCTCTTGCTTATGCAAGAGCTATTGGCTTTGCCAATGTGTTTTAGCCATGTTTTACATCAGTGTGACTCCAGCATGGTTAAAAGTTAGCGGCACAGAGGAGAGTGATGTGGAGTGCCGTAGAATGTAAAGGTGACAAGTGAAGTAGAGTGTTGTAGAGGGGAATGGCAGAGACTGTCATGTATTGGACTGGCATAGTGTGGAGTCATCTAGAGTGGCACAGAGTAGAGTGGACTGGTGTTGAGTGCATTGGTGTAGAGTGTTGCAGAGTAAGGTGGTGTACAGTGCAGTGACATGGAGTGCAGTGGCATTGAATCCATCGGCGTACAATGCAGCGTCATATAATGCCATGGCGTAGATTTGAGTGGTGCATAGTAGAGTAGCATAAAGTTGAGTGATGGAGATGGCAGTGGCCCACAGTGGCATAGAGTGCTGTGGTGTAGAGCAGTGCAGAGTAGAGTAGCATAGAGCCATACAGTGCAGTGGTTGGAGTGGAGAGGCCTACAGTGGAGTAGAGTAAAGTGGAGAAAGGGTAGAGTAGCAGAGAGTTCAGTGGCAGAGAGTGCAGTGTTGCAGAGTAGAGTGGCAGAGTGCAGTGGTGTGGTGTAGAGTGGAGTTTGGTGGCATAGGGAGCAATGCATAGACTACAGTGATGCAGAGTAGGGTGCAGTGACAGACTGCAGTTGTGTAGGGTACATTGGTGTAGAGGGCAGTGGTTAAGAGTAGAGTGGCCCAGAGTGTAGTGGCATAGAGTAGGTTATTTCAGAGTAGAGTAAAGTGGTGTAGAGGGCAGAGTAGATCGGAGTGGTGTACAGTTGAGTGTTACAGAGTAAAGTGCATTGGCGTAGAGTGTAATGGCATAGAGTGTAGTGGTGTAGAGTGCAGTGCTGCAGAGTGGCGTAGAGTGGAGTTGTGCAGAGTAGATTTGTGTGCCCTAGAATGGAGTGGTGTAGAGTATAGTGGCGAAAAGTAGAATGGCAAAGAGTGCATTGGCATACAATAGAGTGGTACAGGGTAAAGTAGACAGGCGTAGTGTGAAGTGGTGCAGAGTGCAGTGCCATGGAGTGGTGTAGAGTGCAGTGTTGTGGAGGGGTGCAGAGTAAAATGGAGTGGTGTAGAGTGGAGTTTTCCCGGTGTGATAGCATACATTTTCAATTGAAATGACCATTACATTTGCACAGACATACCGTTTTACTAATACAACTATGCAATGCACAGACAAAAATGTGTAGAAATTGCATCACCTAGTGTAATAATTTGTTTTGATCATAAAGTATTTATTTCTAACACACTTCAAAAGTAACATAAAAGTGCTTTATTTGTGTTCATAATTCTGATATATTCTGAAATACTTACCCAGTTCATTTAAATGTTCTGTGCTAGAAAAAAATCTTTCCTACCCCCAGTATCCAGCAAGATTTTCACATAAATCCTCTCACTTTGAAGTCAGAGAAAGAAAAGTAAATAAGCGCCCTCAAAAGACATTTGACCACGGTCTTTGAATGCATAGCAAATGTGATGAAATAAGAACACAATTTACAGGCCTGTTTACAGAAAGGAAGCCCTTGGAAGGATACTGTAAATAAGGTTTAGGCAAGGGAAGGTATGAACTCAAGCTGGACAGCCTAAAACTAATAAAGCAAGCAAATGGAAAGCAAGGAAAATGTGAGTTACAAAGCCAGTGGCAAGCAACGGGCAGAATGTATTCCTACATCACTTTTCTGAATTTCTTCAAGATGTCTTTAGCAAACCAGACAGCTGCACTGTCTGGTAGGCTGCAACCTAAAATTGGGGTATAACTGCAGCATCCATCTCCAGTGATGCTGATCCCAGGTGCCATTCTTTGGGGTTGAGGGACAATTCTGGAGAAACAAGAACAGAATGCCCTGTGGTCCCTTTGGGAGGACACTCGTCGTCCAATTGACAGGAATTATGTGTAATACTGAAAGCTCTTTTGTTCTTTCAGATTCCATTGGCAAACAATTGAAAGCTAGATCCTGTTATGGTGGCCGGGAGTGGGGCCTGGGCAGCAGTGGGGTGCGCTGGATCAGCCCCGGAACAGGAGACTCGTAGCACTGCTCTGATCTGCCTTCCCGCGGGTAACCAGACGCATTTATTAACCTGATCTTCCCACGTCATCGTCGCAACCATTCAATGGTTGCACGGGGGTTTTTACACAGGGGACCCCCTCCTACGGAGGCAGTAGTGGGTTGGGCCATCCGATTACAAAACATAACAGGTCCCAGGAAAACATCTCTGTGCTTGTAAGTAGCTAGATAACACACAGGCAGCATTACACTACCTTTCCAGTCTCTAATCAGATCTAGGCCCAGCACTGGAAAGAATTTGGTATCTTCGTGTGAACTCGGTGTTCGACTTCAATTATTATGCCAACCGTACATGAACTGATAGAGATTTGAATACGCTAAACCTTGCCTGTTTGCCACCAAATAATGTAATCTAATCATTCCACGGGAAAGTAAATGCAGATCATGCTTTGTTGCGTGCTGTTAAGATACATTTTGATTTAACTCTCAGAACTTGCGCTTTTGTTCCTGAAGCTTCCATGAGGTTCCCAGCACCGGCGAGCCGCGCTGCAGAATGCAAATAAGCCGCTGAGTGTCCCAGAGTGCACTTCAGTGAACTGTCCCGTTTTTATGGCAGCAGACATGGTTTTGTGGTACAGAATTCGAGCAGTTCCTCTCTCGTTATCTGGGCTAGTGCCTAAGCCTCTGCCACTATTGAAAAGCTGTACAAAACACGCTCTTTAACCCAATTAAACGATGTGACGTATTACTAGACGACATTTCTTAAAGTATCAACCCGGTAAACACATTCATTGCAAAGGTTCTAGTGAGATTCTGAACAAATTTGGTTGAATGTGCATAAATGGAAATCACCAGCCTGCTTGCATGTCGAATTCACCATGCAGACTGCATTCCTTTGATGTACGTCCTGGAACTGGTGGATACTCTGATTGCCATTTTTCTATTTTTATTTTTGTATATGAACACACGACTGCGAGCCACAGGTGAACAGTTCTGGTCTCGTGAGACTGATAGTCTCTCAGCAATTTGTTGTCACAGTTGGTACCAAACCCGTGAATAGCGAGCTGCCGGTGACCGGACACCTTTCCAGCATCGTATTTAATCCTGGTAACATCAGGGCCGTCTGAACATTTTCTCCGTAAAACCTTGTCATAATTAGAGAACGCCTCAGCGATTTGGGCAGTAACTCCTTCAATGAAAACGACCAAGGCTGATCTAGCTATCCAGAAAGTCAGCAGACCCAGTGGATGCTATGCTAGGAGCCGGCTTTCAAGGCCCGAGTGCCGCCCACTAACCTCCAGTTACAAAGTCCAAGGAAACATGTTTTTCCTTCAGCCAGATTAACGTATGTGTAGGTATCTCTTTGGAAAATGAGGCCATATTGGTTGGTTACGTGGGCGAAGGATTCCTAGGAGACACATGGCTGAGTGGAATTCATGACCTTCTCTCACTGTTAAAATGTACACCAATATCAAAGCGTTATCACTTTGAAAGAGACGTGTGTGTGTGTGTTTTTTTAAAGTAATATGCACTCCTAATGTCGACTAACTAAGCGTCTAGCCATTTTCTTTTAATATGGTGCCCATTTCAGACATTTCTAAACTCAGCTGCCTTCCCCGTCTGGACACTCGTTCATCTATCGGACAGTTCCATAGAGGCTTTCCCACAGTGTAAGTCAGTCTCGGTCTTTGTGACATGACCAAGGGTTCCACAAATCAGAATCCCACCCCTCGGCTTGTATTTACCGTACAGCTGGAAGTTTGAGATCTGAAGACCAAGCTCCACGAAAAATCTATGGATTGAATGAATCATGAACTGTCATGCTGCAGATAACCAAATCAAACTAAAACAGAGAGCATAAATATTGGCAAATCATTTTTTTTTTAGGAAATTTTCATTTGAATGACCAAAGAGGGGAAAATAAACACTAAGGACAGGGAAAATATATTCAATACACGAACCATGTGATTAATACCCTTTAGAAACTGGAATGGGGGCACCTTCATATAATTTTAATTACACCGAAATGAAAGGTATACTCGCATATACCAAACAACTCTTGCAATATTTTTTTTTTTTGATAAAGACATTTTATTAATTTTCGGGAAAGAAAAAAAAAGGTCAATGATACAAACATTTTAACAAGGAGCCAACGTGGCGCCTAACCTTGGTCCGTCCCGATTCCCAGCTCCCAGGCATCACAATAGAAGTAAGGTCAAACACTACCTAGGCATCCACTGCGGCCTCCCACTTCCCCCATATCCTGTCATATTTATTCGGGCATCCCCTGGCCTCGTATACCAATTTTTCACGTTGTGCACACCAGTCCATCCCCCGCCTCCATTTAGCCAGTGCTGGGGCACTTCTAGATTTCCAATCTGCCATTATATCCCTCTTGGCCACCAGGCATGCCACCCCAAGGAAGGTTCGGTCTGATCTTCTCAGCCCGATGTCTCCCATGATCCCCAATAGGAGGGGCAGTGGGTCCCTTTCTATGTTTTCCTGTAGGGCTCCCGAGACCTCCTGTAGGACCGCTCCCCAGTAGGTCACTATGACTGGACACGTCCATACCATGTGAAAGAAGTCGGCTGCGGGGTTCATGCATCGCGGGCACTCCGCTGTGGGTTGGAGGCCCGCCCGGTGTAGTTTGGAGGGAGTGAGGTATGCTGTGTGGAGGTAAAAGGTCTGTATTAACTGGAAGCAGGAGGCCATTGATAGAGTACGGGGGGCCATCAGTGCTTCATCCAATCCATCTCTTCCATAGGGCCCACCCATCCCTCCCATCTCTGGCGGAGCCCCCCTAGGGAGCAGGCAGTGTGAGTGATCAAAGTACGGTATACCTGGGAAACACCACCCCTACCCAGGTTCCCCATCAGTACCTTCGCCTCCGTGGGGCTATATTCGGGTATGTTGTCTCCTACCTGCATGTGTACTAGTAGGGCGTGTCGGAGCTGGAGATACTTATGAAATTGTGTCCTATTTAAGGAGAAGAGTCTCTGTTAGTCCCCAAATGATCGCATGTGTGACCCTTCCCAAACGTCGCCCAGAGTGGAGATTCCTATACTGTCCCATTTCTGGAAACCCTCCAGGTTCACCACTTCCTTTAGGTGCTTCCCGTGCCATAGTGGGGTCCGCTGGGTGAGGCGCCCCCACCACCCCGACAGTTTCTGGGCCGTTCGCCAACCCAACAAAATCACTTTAGTCACTTCCGGGATGTCCCGGGAGATCGGGCCCCCATATAGGGTGTCAAAGATCCGCGGGTAGCCCAGCGACCGGAGTTCCAACCGATACGCCGGGTCCGACCACCCGCCCCCAACCCAGTCATTGATCACGAGCAGGTGCATCGCAAGGAGATAATAATGGATGTTGGACATGCCCAGTCCCCCGTCGTAAACATCTCTTTGACAGGTTTTAAGCGCTAGGCGTGGGCGGGTGTCGTTCCACATGAATTGACGTGCCAGTGAATCCATCTCACTAAACCATCTCTTAGGGATGGGGTGAGGGAAGTTTTGCAATAAGTTGAGGACTCTGGGGAGGATCATCATCTTGTAGAGTGCTATTCTGCCAAGCAGATTTAAGGGGAGAGTCTTCCAGCGTTGTAGGTCGGATCTAATTCTTTTAGTTAGCGGCGTCATGTTGAGCTCCCATGTCAGCTCAGGGAGTAATGAGATATATATTCCCAAATACTTAAAACTGTTCCTTCGCACTGGGATGGTGTGCTGCCAGTCCACACAGTCCCGGGAACAGTATAAGGGGACCAAAAGGGACTTGTTGGGGTTTAGAATCAGACCCGAGGCCTCTGCGAAGAGGCTCAGAATTTGTAGGACGCGGGGACCGCTCTTAGCAGTGTTGGAAATATACAGTAGGACGTCGTCTGCGTATAGCGCTATTCGGTCCTCTGGGCAGGTGGGCCAGGGCCAGCCCTCGATCAAAGGGTCTTCCCGTAGCAGTATCGCCAGGGGCTCTATTGTTAGTGCGAAGAGCAGTGGGGATAGCGGGCATCCTTGTCGGGTGCCGCGACCAATGGGAAACAGGTCTGAGACCACTCCATTCACTTGCACCCGGGCCGTCGGGTTAGAATAGAGGAGCCTCACCAGGCCTCGGAATTTAGGCCCGAGCCCATTTCCATGCAGCACTTGGTCTAGGAAGGACCAATCCACCGTGTCAAAGGCTTTTTCAAAGTCGAGCAGGAGTAACGCCAGGGGGGTGTATGACAAGGTCTTGCGATGTGCTTATGCTAGATGTAATCGTCTAATGCAATGTCTGGTACTACGGGTAGGCATAAAACCGCATTGGTCAGGGTGAACCAGGGTGGGCATCACCTCCCTCAATCTGGATGCAAGGATCGTGGACAGCACTTTGATCTCTGTATTCAAAAGTGAAATGGGCCGGTATGCCGAGCAATATCGCGACGGGGGTTGGGTCTTGGGGATCACTACAATTGTGGCTTGGTCGATCTCATTGGGGAAGCAACCCTGCCTTTCGGCTTCTTCGTACATATTGAGCAAGTGGGGACCCAGAATGTCGCCGCATCTATTGTATAGCTCCGCAGGGAATCCATCCGGTCCCGGGGTCTTGCCCGGCGCCAGGTTAGCGATCGCGTTTGTGACCTCCGTGAGGTCGATAGATTCATCTAGTCTATTCCTCATCGCAAGGGTAATTTTTGGGAGAGTTATGTCGTTTAGGAGGGGGGACTCTCTCTCGGCACTGGGTCGAGGGTGTTCTGCGTATAGGCGCGAGTAATAGGAAGCGAACCTTTGCGCGATTTCAATGGGTGTTTTGGAAAGCGAACCTGAATCCTCCGCAATTTCAGGTATGACCCTGTTGGCTAGAGGGCGGGTGGCCAGCCAGTGTAGGATTTTCCCGTTTTTGTCCCCCCAGCCATATATTCGTGCTGCCGAGGCCCTCCAGATATGTTTTGCTGATTCTAGTGTTATGTGCTTAATTTCTTCACTAACCATAGTGAGCTGTCTTAAAATAGAGGCCGACGCTAAGGTCGCTTGTTGGCGTTCCAGGGTTAGCGCCTTGGCCTCCAACTCAACCAGTTGTGAATCTCTGGCCCGCTCGCGTGAACGCAGGAGGTATTTGGCTTGTCCTCTGAGAGTAGCCTTGTAGGCTGCCCATATTGTACCTGGAGATCAGACCGATCCCACGTTCAGCTCGAAATATTGGGTGAGGTGGTTCCTGATCTCCTGGGTATAGTCGTTGTCCTGTAGGAACCATGCGTTCAGGCGCCACATCGGGCGTCTAGTGGGGTCCGTACCGCCCAGGCGGATTCGCACTGGTGCATGATCTGAGACCCTGCGGGGCAGCAACTCCGCACCCGTAACGCTGGTAATGTCTAGGGCGGGCATAAATACGAGGTCGATTCTGGACTGTGTCGAGTGAGCAGCCGAGGTATGTGTATAGCGGCGTTCCCTAGGATGCCAGATTCTCCATACCTCGCACAGGCCGAGGCTCTCAGCCCAGCTGTTAAGACTCGAGGCCTGGGCGGATCTACTAGCAGTGATTTCGCCGGATACGTCCAGACTAGGGTTGAGGACGGCGTTAAAGTCCCCTCCCAACAGAGTGATACCCTGGGGGAGACCCGCTGCCACATGGCGGAGCGAAAGTAGGAATGCGTCAAGTCCTGCCGGAGGCCCGTACGCACATACAAGGTTTATCGGTGACCCGTGAAGAATCCCCTTAACTACTACAAATCTGCCCTGGGGGTCGGATTGCGTGGCTGTAACCACCATGGGTAGTGAGCGGTGGAGCAGAATGGCCACCCCCCTGGATCCTCTAGAGAAGCCCGCATGAAACACCCTGTCGTACCCTCCTCGTGCAAGCATGGGGCACTTGGTCCCAAGGAGGTGGGTTTCCTGTAGTAGGACTACTGAGGGGGAGTATCTGCGGAGAGTATTGAATACTGCGGATCTCTTGATCTTATCTAGTAGGCCATTTACATTCCATGAAATAATCTGGGTCAGTGAGGGCCGGGCGTGGGTTGCATGGGTGTTACATGGTTTTGAGTGCCTGTCTGTGGACCCCGGGACGACTGTTTTAAACACAACAATGAAATGTTAGAATAATAAAGAAAACTAATCAACATTTTACTATCTAAACCCATTTTAAACTCTTTACCCCCCAACCACCCCCCTCCCCATACTCCCTCCCTGGAAGCATCTGTCGCCCAAATACCCAACCAGAACCTGACAGCCAGGAGGACTGTCGTTGGGGTGGAGTGGTGGACCCCTCCATTTAATCGGATCAATTGCAATTTAGCGGACATGGTTCAAGTTTAGCGCGGCATGCGCTGAGGAATGGTAGCGCCAACCGCAGTGGCTCCTCCAGGGTCTCCGGGCGCGCGCCGGAACCCAGGATCTCCTAATGTATCCCAATAGGGACCCAGTGGTTCAAATCAGCCGAGCACCGGGGACTGGCTCAGGCGATTGTCATCCGTGGCTTGTGTTGTGTCCCGGGGGTCCAGCCGGGGTTTTCTCGGTCTGCGCATCGGAGTCTCGAGCCGTCCCGTCGTTAATGGGAGTGCCCGAGTCTTTCTGCCTCCCTCTACGGGATCTGGTGCGCCTCCGGCTCCTCCGGGGCTTCCCCAAGGGGGGGGGGCCCTCATGGGAGGTCCCCCGACTGGTTTCAGGGGACCCCTCCGGGCCCCAAGGCCTTCCTCCGTTAGCCAGTCCCACGCATTCTCAGGAGATTCGAAAAAGTACGCTTTTCCGGCCATGAGGACCTTAAGTCTCGCGGGGAAGAGGAGCATGTATGAGAGCTGCATTGCTCTGAGCTTTTGCTTTACCTGCTCATACGATCGGCGGCGGGTCTGAACTTCACGGGTGTAGTCTGGGAAGATCAGGATTTTATGATTCTCCCAATGGAGGTCTTCGGTGCGTGTGGCTTCTTTAAGGATATTGTCTTGGTCTTTAAAGTTAAAGAAGCGTGCAATCATCGGGCGTTTAGGGCCGCCCGGAGGGGGCCGCGGGGCAAGGGCCCTGTGTGCGCGCTCAACTGTGAACCAAGGTGAAAGAATTTGATCCGGCATCCAGGTCTTAATCCACTGCTCCAGAAATTCGGAGGCCTTATCTTCCTCCACGCCCTCAGGGAATCCCACAAAGCGCAGGTTGTTGCGCCTTGAACGGTTTTCCGCATCCTCTGCGCGGCGGTGCAGCTCACTAGTTCGAGTTTGTAGCTGGGCTACCCTGGTTCTGAGATCGGATAATTCGTCTTCCGTCTGGGAGACGCGGGCTTCCACATCAGTGATTCGACTCACCGCATTTCTGAGGTCCTGACGAATAAGGCCCATGTCCTCTCGCACTTCCCCAATTTTGGTCTCTACGGCTACTTGCGATGATTGGATTGCATGGAGGATGGCATTCACTCCATCCGGCGCGGGACCTCCACCAGCCGTGTCTCCTCCTCCCCGGGAACCCGCCGGCGTCGTGAACTGGTCGATCTTTTGCTGGGAGGCCGGGGGCTGTTTGTTTGCTTTGTCTTTCCCCATTTTGGCGTAAGAGACAAGGGTCAGTTTTGTAACTTCTTGGGGTGTTCCAGGTCGTGTCTCAGCAGGGCTTTTTTGTGGCGGCAGGTTTGTGTGGTTGCGATCTTTTATTTGGGACGCAAAGGACGTAAGTCCACTCCTCCCCCTGGGAGAGCTGGGTCGTCGGTGCAGCGGGGGAACCCAGGGGGCCTACCCCGATGTGCCTGGGGCCTCGTCGAGTGGCCACCAGCTCAGGTTCGCTGAGGCGTGAGTCAAGGGCGCGGCGTCCCGGCTGTAGGTCCGCCACCGCTCCAGCCAGGCTGCTGGTCCCACAGCTGTTGTTGATGGGTATGCGTTAATTGCGTTGCGACCGCGCAATCTGATGGGGCCCAAGGATTTTGATCTTGTCTGTTCGGCTCGATTAACACCTCTAAGGTGCTCTGCAGTAGGCCCCACCTGTTCCGGGGCCCAGAAGGCAATCCGGGTCGCCGGGCTCCTCTTTCTTTTGGGCCTCTTCCCCTGTCTTTTATTGGGGGTGTTTCATTTCCAGTGCCTGGGTCCCAGCACATCTGTCTCCTCTCCAGCCCGCCCCGCGCTGCACTATTAAGGTGGTCTTCGACGTTACAGAGCACAGCTGAGCATATTTAAAGTTTCATTTTAAACCATCAGGTCCCTGCATCTAGAGGGGTGACTCGTGTGTTGTACTAAGATTAGGTGCTGAGTCAGACAGAGGAGCAGAGAATGTCTCAGTTGAGCGGCCGAGCCCCATCTTGGCGCGTCTCTCAGAGACCAAGCTGATTTGGTGTCCTGATTACTGTTTAGTCACAGTACATGGCCCACTGTGAACCCTTAAGCACCGGAGTTGTCTTCGTTCAGGGGGACAGGGGGGCCTCGTTACAAGGATGCCGCGTCTGTCCCCGTTCAGGCAGATCCCAGGGGGACTCCCTCCTGGAGTGTCCCGGAGCCTGGGTCCTAGCTCCACTATCGCCCTCGCACACTGCTCACCTCACTTGGGAGCCCGAGGGGCCCCCACCGCGGCTCCTTCGCCGCCCGGGCGGATCCGGCGGAGATCGAATCTTCAAAGCGGCTCGGACGCCGCAGCTCCTGCAGCCGGCGCCGCCAGGCAGGCGCGCGGCACAGCCCGGGACACCGGGAGCCCCGTTTGCAGCTCGGGGCAGCGCGTCCCTTCAATCCACCAGGGCCCACGCTCCAGGGCCCAGCGCCGGCTCCCCCTCGCCACCGCCGCACCCCCGGTCCAAAGCAGCTGCGTCAAGGAGCAGGCAGCTCAGAGTCCGGGAGGCTCCGGCTCCGACGGCCATTTTCTTACTCCGGCCGCGTCGCGTGAACAGGGCTCCGTTTCGCCACCACTCACCACACCAGGACCCCAACGGGACGGGGAGATCACAGGGATAGTCGGCACGGCACCATTAGATCGCTAAGTCGCGGTAATCTCGGGCGGATGACGGAGGGGTCCAGAGCACTCTCAGAGTGCGACCGCCATCTTGACGCCCGAAGCCACGCCCCCCCTCTTGCAATATTTTAGAAACATAAGCTGATTATCTATCTATCTATCTATCTATCTATCTATCTATCTATCTATCTATCTATCTATCTATCTTCATAGATAGATAGATAGATAGATAGATATCCTTTTTTTTTTTTGAAAGGCCTTAGGTTGGGGGTATATTTTGAGCATTGGCACTGGGAGGCTGCTCATCAGTTTTCTGTGTGTGTTTGCTCGGACCCCTGCACTTTGAGTGGGTTAAGTACAACCAGTGGCGTAGCGTGGGTTGTCAGCACCCGGGGCAAGGCAAGTAATTTGCGCCCCCTAACCCGGGGCAAGGCAAGTAATTTGCGTCCCCTAACCTGTGGATTTAGTCTCTTCCAAGATGTTGCGCCTGGTGTGGCCGGCCCCCCCTGCACCCCCCACGCTACGCCACTGAGTACAACTGTCCCAGCTGGCTTTCTGCAAGGCTAGGGCAAGGTTATGCAGAAAGGGCACTTACAGCATAAAAGAAAGATGCCAAATGAGCCGCCATGTGCATTTGCACCACTCACTCCAGCTCCCGTTGGCCAACGCTGCAGCAATCGTGTCTTAGAACAAACCTTTCTTACATGTTTACAAGCCTGCTTTCAGCATGAAGGCTCGTTTTTAAAGAATGAGCTAAGAAACATGGTACAATTCAAATTTAATAAATGTACAGTTTTATATAGTGCAAACCTATTCTGAAGGGGTGACAAATCACTTTGCATAAGGAGAGTTACAGTACATAACCACCTTCAGTTCGATTCATTACATTTTGCTGAAGGTTCGATTAAGCAAGACAAGCAGCTTATAAAGAGAGATTCTGTGGCCAAATAAAGGCCAATCACCCTGATCTGCTGGTGTAGGCATAGTCTGACTCTTTGCTAGAAGAACCCTCCTCTCGCCTTTGAGCCACTTTCAGTCTCACCCTGACTCACCTGTGGCCCATTCTGTCAAGGACAAAGACATCCATGCAGGAGACCTGTGGAGTCACGTCCCAGCTTTGCAGCATGTCCAGGCCAAAACATGGCAGATGTTAATTGAATAGGAGAATTTTTCAGCCTTCACTATTGATGAGGGGACTTGAAGGGTCAAATGAAGATTTTAGAAGAAGCTGACGTTTGCCAGGGCAAAGGATGATGCAATGTGAACATAGTGCATTAGTTGAAGAAGAGAGTTCTACTCAATTAGCATTGTCTGGGTGGGTGGTCATTTTTTCTTTTACTTTGCTGGTTTAGTTGATTGAGGTGCGCTAAGGCAGGAACATTGAAGCGTTTATAGAATGCTCTTGTTCAACAAGCGACTTCAGAAATCATGTTGCTCTGGTCTTTCTCTGAATGGATGGTAGTTTCTCACATGCTGCAGGGAGGAGAAAAGAGTTAAAAGGTCATTGAATAAAAAGATCATCGAAAATCTGGAGGACTGAGATGGATTAAGAGAACATGGGAAGAGTGGAAAGAGAAATATTGCTTCTGGATATCATGAAGTGCCATTAGATCGCCTTCAGAAATGCATGTAAAAACAATGGGTTTTTAGCCATCACATCTGAAAAGATGTACAGTAAAGTGCACCGTTACTCACTGGGGTCTCGCAGGAAGGAGGTGAATCATCTCTGAGTGGATCAGAGGCGAGGTTGTGCTATGTGCTACACTTGGAAGGGGTAGGAGGAAGGTGGCAGCTGGGCAGATGGCCGCAGTGGCTGCAGCTTTGGCCAGGCCAAAAATTGTGACGAGAGAGGAGCTGACCGGGGCAGTTCTGGGAGTGATGCAGCGTACGGAGGTCAGCTGCGATATTGCGGTAACACAGCAATACAGCATATTATCTGTCCCTGCACTCAATTTGCTAATTTTTGCATTGTGTTGTGTAGCCTGGGGGGTAAAGGACCACAAAAGGCAGGAAACAGTTGCTTGTACCTTATGATAAGTGCCCTTTATTTATTGAACGAACAAACGATCCTGGAGGGTCTTATGAGGTTTTGTGTGAGCCTAAATTTAGAAAAATTGTGAGAATATCAAAGACTTTGGTGGTTCACGCTGTTGTATTCCTGCAATTCTGCTAGTGCTACTATAATCCTGCTATAGGTGCGGTGGTTAAGGACAGTGAGGTCTTACCCACTTTCGCTGTGAATTTGGATTGTGGGGAATTACCCAACGAAGTGTGATAGCTGCTTCGGACATACAAGACAAGGCACCGTTAACAGTAATGTTTGTAGAGCTTTTACAACACTTAGGGAAATTAGTAGATTATATGGAATCAGATGCTAGCTGCAATAATTATCTATGTATCTAAGGAACAAGGTGTCAGAATCGTTATACTGAGAATATGTAGGTTCAGATCAATATGTGAAATATTATTTTCTAATGTTAAACTGTCTTTACATCATGCATAAATATTTAGCATAACATATGTTTTAGATGGGTGGGTATTGATAATGAATATTAAACATTGCTCTGTGGATAAGAGAATTAAGTTCTGGAACAAATTCGGAATAATGGGTGCTTTGGTTTAGGAACATTATAAATGGACAGGTAAATGTTGTTCATTATTGCAACACCACACCTTCTCAATTGCCATATAGAGTTTGATAGTCCATAGGAAATAACAGGTTCATTTATGAACTTTCTGAAATGTCTATATATGTGTAAATGCACATAATTGATATTGATCAGATTGTATCTATGGCTTGTTTGTGTTTATTAAATCCTGTGTATTGCTTGATGGTTCAATCTGCGGCCTTGTATAATCTCAGTGATATATTTAATTGAAAATTAGGACACTTACCAGAGACAATGTCGGTTTCCTTTCATTTTTCATTCTCAAAAATACATTACTGCTCTTAGGAAAATTATAACTTTGTTTACTCAAGCAATATGACACGTTATTATCACACAATTCACTTCCCATGATGCATTGTCATCTAAAAGTGTATCTGTAGCAAATAGTGGTTTTACCCATTCAGCTCATCAGAATTTTTCGCAATTGACTACCCAATTTTTGGACTTTTAATTAATGTGAGCAAGTCTCACTACCTGAGTCTCACTTGTGGTAAAGTCACAGTTATTGGATTGAGCATGCTACCTGCCAGAGTCTGACTTATATGATAAAGCAGTAGTTGCACAGCTAGGGTAAGAGGCACTCAGTTGGTTATACCCTTGTGCACACTTGAGCGGGCTGCATGTGTGAGGATACTGTTGCATGCAGCCTGGTATCTGCACACAGGTACCGTGTCACAGAAGGAACTCTGCAATGATTGGTACTGACCTGGGGTAGGACTTAAAATATGAGTGGGCATGCATAGTGTAGTTATGCAGCTGTTATTGCAAAATCTGTGTTGTTTTCACTATAATATGCACAGAGGTGAAAACTTCCCTAAAGCACAGTTTTACACCACATAGACATACAGGGTCCAGCAAGGTACCAAACTCGGGTAAAACATGCACACCGAGTTTGAATTTGCAGTCCCAAAACACCCACATGTACATCTTATGGGACTTCAAGATTTATCATTTTCTTCTGACTCATAGTCCGATTCCAAGCCTTTGTCCCAACTAAGTGTGCCAAATTAATTATTCTGCTCCCCCGCAGAGAGATCCAGGGCAGCGCCACACAAAAGGCCAATTAGCAGGGATTGACTCAGTACCTAGGAAATAAAGGGCTGGGGAGGAAAGTTGCATCTGATAATTAACTTGTCACACTGCACCTGTGCTGGGACAGCCCTGGCCCACTGGAACAATGGAGGGTCTCAGACCTCTGGAGACGATACTGGCGGGGTTTGCCTTTCGTGTTTTAGTGGGAAGTAATCAGACAGCTGTGTCAAGAGTCGGAGCTGGGGCTCTCAAGGGAGCTTTTACCAAAGTCAACTTAAGTCTCCATTTTGGTTTGTCCCAGAATGGTATGCAGGAGGGTTGTGACAGGGCAGAGGGATGATGTGGTATTCTAGTATAGGCCAGGGATACCTTGTGCCTCAAGATTTCCACCCTGACTTAAAAACCCCTGCACAAACAAGGACCAGTGGAGAAGACCTTTGACCGGGGAGTGACAACAGCGAAAGGATATCCAGCTAAAAGGAGAAGCCACCTGATGTCCTACATGTATTGACTAAGGATATTAAGTCCAGCTGACTATGATGGGTCTCCAAGGCTAGTGGTGGCTTAGGAAGTGTGCTCTGCTTTCTGGCTGAGGAGGGGCTACAGAAGACTCCCCCAGCAGAAGAGAGCCTCAGGAGTGGAGGAAGAGGACTGGTCTGGTGCAGGGACAGTAAAGATCCAGCTCCCCACACAAAACGTCCTTTAGAAGCTGGTAGGCCTGAACAAAATGCTCCTGGTGGCTCGGTATCCCGACCAGGAGCAAAACAAGTCAAAGATGTAGAAAATCTGCAAAACGTGGAAGAGATGTGCATCTTCAAACAGTTACCTTTAAAAAAAAAAAAAAAAAAAAATGAAAATGGGAAGCTACATTTGTGGCGCTTTGCTTGATCTTCTGACATTTCCGCCATGGAGGGCCAAGCCCCAGAGGTCCATGCAAACCCCTTTATGCTTTTATAAAGAGAAGACCATAGGTGATCTCCCCCCCTTCAGGAAGACAGCACAGGCAGGAGACCACGCAAAGAGTTGCTCCCACTGCTGTTGGAGCTGCAGACACGGATGCCTGCTCCCATGCCTATTATGAAGGGTGTGCAGGGAAACGGCTGGTACCACTAGTGCCTTCCCCCCCACAGCCCTCAACTTTACATAAGACTGTGGGGGGCAGGTGTGACCAGAGCATCTAAAATAAAAGAATAGAAAAAAAACATGAAGCACAAGGCCGGCTGGACCCTCTAATTCAACATGCACAAAACAGGCAGAGAAACGCTCCACAGGGGCGTGATTTGCATATTTTCTCTTGTTCTGTGGTGAACCAAAATGGGCAGGGGCACCACCACATGCTGTGGGGGGCTGCAGGAGATGCAGCAGCCACCTCCACCTAGACTTCCCTTTAAAGTCACCTTAAGTCTCAGGAGGCAATGGACTAATAACCTCACACACATTTCTCTTTAATTTCAAGCTTTCCTTGAGCTGGAAATTTTGCTCCTTGGTCTGGATTGCAGGATTCTCTTGTGGTTGGTCTCATGGCTGTATTTGTGCCATGCAGATTGTAACTAAAGACTGTGACAGGTGGTGCTTTGTCTTTGAATGCTTTACTGACACCTTTGATATTGAACAATGGATGTTTATCAGTACAATGCATGCTACTGATGATTAATACTGTGTTTATTGATCTTATTATTGGTGACATATTGAAACAAAACATGTGGCGGATTTTATTAAGGGGTTGACACACTCACAAAGCCAGTAGACCTGCTTCACACATACTGCTTCTTCTTATGTTGTAATATTGCATTAAGTATATAGAGGAGAGTATGGTGATTGCAGGGTTCAGGAGCACCCTGGGGGTGTAATGTGAGATGAGGGTGTCACACCTTCTTAGCACCAGGATACCTTCCTAGGTGAAAGTGCACTCTACATATCTTCATCACTTAACAAAAAGTCATTTCCATCTACCTCATGTATATATTTGGAATTTAATGGATAGTATTTAATAGTGTGTGTACGAGTAGGCCTCAAACTGCTCTGCTTCCCTTCCTTGAGAGTCAAGGGCTACATTGGGATATTTGGTTCTCACTAATAGAACCAATGTGGACCAATTACTTGTGCAGGATTCACATTATTTGCAACTAATAAACACATTTCTTACAGTATTTTATCTCCCAACACTTTTCAGGACATTTGTCCCATTGTCAGGTAGTGTCACTTAAAAGTAATATACACTAGTATCAAACAATACAAACACAAAAATTATCAGTTGAATGATATCTTTGTTTGTTACTGCCTTACTGTGTTCTACAGTGACTTCCATTCCCCTCATAGTGTGCAGGCTACACCACAACCCACTCAGCTACCTCGTATCCTATAGACATGCTGGGCGCGTAATTGGTCATATGATCAGGTGCATGATTATAATCAGTAAATACCGATTTGCTGGAAACAAAAAATTAACATTATAGTGCATATGAGGATGAACATATCTTAAAGCCCTTATTATATGAAAAAATCCTAGGGATTATTTAATGGCAAAATAGTCTGTTGTTCGTGCCTACCGTCAAAGGTATCAAAATCCTCGTAGCCTTTTTGTAGTTGTTCAGATTCTATAAATTCAACTTCCTTATTTCATGTCCTACATACCCACTGTTGTACATTTCATAGTCAACCTGGGATCACAAGTTTTTTAAAGATCTTATATTAAGCAAGAAAATAAACATTTCTCATTAATTTCATCAGGGTGATAACTCTTTGACAATTCAATCTACCATAGTTCTTGCCTCAGCAGTATTTCAGTATTTTCTCCACCTCTTGAGTTTTGGTACACAATTTCCCAGATCAAAATTTGAATGTGATTATTTTCATATCTTCTTTCAAGAAAATGTCTCCTCACCCTGGAATTCATGCTGTTTCTACAGTAGTTAGTCTCAACTTTATACATGCACAATTCCACATGAACATTTCAATAAATATGAAATTGTTCGTATCACACATTGCAAAATTGTGTGCTTTAAATAGTTTACCAGTTTTTGGAGGTGTAATGACAGTGTTGCAATGTGCACAGTGGTGGCACAGAAGAGGTCCTTCTACTCATGGCTTAAGGCTTCTTTGTGAAGTCCCCTTAGTAATATCTGCCTTAACCAGAATTTGTTGTTAATCAGTGATACCTGTGTCCCGGGGTTCGTATGCAGCCCGTGTGACCTTTAGAAGCCCCCCCCCCCCCGTTCAACGGCAGCACTGGCCTGCTGTTTACCAGAGCCAGCACTAACATTGAGAAATACGTTAAATAAACAGGCTAGCGTTTATTTACAGCTTAACTGAAGTTACATAAAGAAAGTAACTATGGTGTCCTGCACCACTTAACCCAAGGCACACCTTCATTTTTTAAGACCTCTTGGAACAATTGTGTGAAAATATGACAACATCTCTACACGGTTCAAAATGTGTATTTCATTAACATACAGAAGCGTTTCACCTCAGTGCATCAGATTATACCAGTGCATTCAGAAGTGTTTCTTTTAAACTGATAGTTTGCAAAGATTAATTCAGAATCGTACATGCTTTGCTCCCACCCTGGCACAAATGCAAATAGAGAACTAAGAGACAAGCCAGTTGTTATGCTTACACTCTGAGTGGCCTGGGTTGACGTTATACATGGATAACATTATAGTTTATCAAAGTAAACACAAGAGAAGGTTTTGTACAGCACACATCCTGATGTAATGTATTTCAAGGTCCTCATATCTGATAAAGAAGAAAAATGAGGCAAAGTGAAGTAAAACAATTGCCTAGGATCACACAATTTGGTCAAGTGAGGAAGCTGTGATTAATCACAGGTTTTCTGGATTCACAATCTGCAATTCATTCTTTGTATGTACCTGCTTCATTTGGCCAATGCTCACCTTACATTACCACTTACGCTGCCACCTGCCACCCTGCTGGCATCATAGTGGTCCTCGGTCACACAACAGCTCAACATTTGTGGCCTCCTGGAAAATGTTTGTGAGTACCCATGTTGTAAATTCTTTTTTTATATAAAGATTTTCATTAGAACGTTTTTGCGAAATTGTGGCACTTTATTGTTGTGTTACAATTTACCAATTTTTTATGAACAGTTTAATTTTAAAGCTTTCTCGTGAGTGACATAATAATCTTAATCAATTGCTCCTTAGAATCTTTAGAGTTTGCAAGTATTGCATCTTCCCTCTTTGTATTTTGTATGTGTTCTTGTTCCTGCCAAATTATTTCATTAGAATAGTTTCTTTACTAAATGTATTGACTCATTTCATATTCTCTATTAAGCTATAGTGCTTTATCATTAATAATTCACTTCAATATTAAAAACTGACTGTATGATAGGGTATTGATAAGTGCTTTAGGATGGAAACTTCTAGCATCCAAAAAGCTATTCTTATCAATATAGTTACCATAGAGTTCTATAACGAATTTGTGGTCCTTTATAGTTATATTGATATCAAAAAATGAAATCTCTGGTGCACCAACTTTGAGATTACATATGACGGTATTGTAGCGATTATTGAGGTGATACTCAAATAGTTCCAAATAATCCAGAGTCCTCTGCCAAATTCCTATTATAGCATCTACTGTATATACCACCACCATTTTACTAAATACTGTTTCCAAGGCTGCTATTGCAATATGTTTTCATTTGATATTTTATGAATATACTTATTTGGGGACCATATTACTCCACATCAATGTTTCAGTGGTTTGGAAGAGGAATACTTTCTTAAATCTAAAATATGAGTGATACAGTATGAAATGTAATATTTTAAACAGGATAACACCATTGTCATTGTCATAAGATCATAGTATCAGCTCCTCTACTGCTTCTTTCCCCACTTCATGGGGGATATTGCCATACAAGTTTACCACAGGTTCTGGAATGTCTGTTATGTTCAGTTTTGCATTGAAACATAATTCCATATCGAAACTGGTATAAAAGAAGGACATTAAATTGGGAATTATTGGCTTAATCTCATTTTCTTTTAGGATGTGAAGTTTGGTTAGAATAGAAGCATATTTTGATGTTGATTGGTTCAGTTTAGGGATGTAGGTTGTCTCGGATGCTACATATAGTCTCATGATGACATTTGTACATTTGTATGTCACTGATGGGGAGATGAAAAAGTTTTTTTTTTTAAGGATCGTATGCCAGGAAGGTGGGAAAAGTTCATTTTTGTTTGCCCATAGCTTTGGAAATTGTTTTAAAGCTGAGATCTCAAGTATGTCGAAGCTGTTAATTACGGGCATGCTTTTGGAAGGCAAACGCCTCCCTCACACTATCCTTATAATTGGAGGACCATTTCCACTCTGCATTTTAATGGCAAATTTAGCATGAGTCAGGTCTGGTTCAAACCAAGTTATTGGTTTAGAATTCTCTTTGATTTAAGAGAGGTATTTCTGTTTCACCTACTGAATATGTGATTCATAACTGGTAATCAGGTTGAGAAAGTAGATGTTTGCCTGTTTTTAGCACGCAGACAGGCAAAATTCAACCTTTCCTTCCAAGATTTGCATAATGCTAAACTATCTGGTGATATTGAGACTGGGCTCGAGCTCTGGCCATGCCAGAACACCTCCTCACTTCCTGATCATCAAAGCCAAAGGACCTTGGGTTCTCAATATGGGTTGTCTGACAAACAGTGGTAGATGCTTTGCTGATACTGTCTCAGGCTCATATAATAAGCTACCCCAACTCTATTCAAATTCCCTTCAGTACACTGCACTTCACTGTACAACGCAGAGTGGATCTGTTTGAACCAACGAAACACAGTCTTTGTCTGCTTGCTGAAATACCTCTTGCTTACGATGGCCTTTGGTGACTTGCTAGGAGTGAGTGAGCATTTTGAACAGGAATGGCCTTTATTTACTGCTCTTTGAGTGCTAGGTCCAAACTTTTATGTACCACTAATACAATACCAAGCATTGATAAGGGTTTTGCTTGTGGCACTTGTTGGCTTTGCCAGTTCTTGTTCCACATCTGATAGCTTTTACACACGTGCACTCGTGCAATGGCTATATTGGAATAGATTTTCTTTTACTTTAGGACAAAGTATTCAGGGATAGTTGCAGTTGAAGCATTAGCACACAGGGCGACCATCATGAATTGATTTTATTTAAACGTTAAAAAAAACCTTACTGTTGCACAAGTTTGCAATACCTGTTCTTAAACTAAATGACAGCCCATTCCAGTATGGTCAGTGTGTGTGTGTGTGGGTGGTCATGCAAGGGGGCCATACCATCTTGGAATGCTTTTTTATTTTAGATTAATTAAAAATAATTCCAGGGTGATCACTGTTCTTATGCGGACATGAATAGGAGGCAATCTTGAAATGGTTGTAGAAACCATTTTAAGCAGTCTGACCATCAATACAGCGCAAGGCAGTGGTCGGAGTGCGATTATCCAAGGGGCAAGCGGCCAATGGGGTTCCCTAGTTCATTTTGTTTTTTTATAGATTGGGAGAGATGGGATAGAAGCAGGGGCCCAGAAAGGGACGGAGATGGAGAGAAAATAGTCCTTTTCGCCCTGAATGCAGAGTCCGACGTCGGCAGTAGACATTGATGTAATCAAAACACAATGAGACTGAAATATTCCCTGGGTGGGAAAACACAAGAATAGGTGGAAAGCACTGAATTATAAGCTGGGAAGTGAGCTCTCAAATCATGGGCAAGGAATAGACACACTGTGAGCAAGGGATAGCTCACTCTAAGCCGATATTGGATACAAGTGGCCTGTTTGCCAACAGACCGTTTTTCTGTAGCCAAGACCTCATAATTAAATTAGGAACAAAAGTAAAAATGTTCAAATAATGGCAGAAAATCTGATCGTCATTGACAATACTACTGTGCTTCTGAGACTTAAACTGGGTATACAAAGAAACGTAATTTTATATATGCTCTTTTTGAAATATGCCTTTAGAATTATAGTGATTTAAAATCTGTTCTTGCAGCCTGACACATTAGCTCTATTATAATACTTCTCTGTTATGCTCCAGAATTAATATTTTTACAACCCTTTTGAACAAAAAAATATTTTAAAGCTTGCATTCCCTGGTCAGTCACCTCAAAATTTAGGCATTAAGTTGTTGCAGTGTAATAACATTTGCTATATTAAGGCATAAAGCATATTTTAAAAATGTGACCGAGTAAAAAAAAATACAGGGCCGTATCAGAATGACCTTTATGATGAAGGATTGGCGTATCGCTGATCTGTCAAGCGCACGGGAGTCCAGGCACCTTTCCACAAAGCGTCTTGGGTGTTAATCAGAGCTAGAGCCTGAAAACTGAAATTAGTCTTCTGAGAACAGAGTTCATGTGTATGCCAGGAAGCCTGCATTCTGTTGCCAACTCTGTGAATAATCTGAAGCGTGATCTCCCCAGTGATGTCAGTCTAATGGCTGCCGCTGTGTTTGTTGAAATACTGCATAAACTTTGGTTTTCCCAGTTGCATCTGAGTTCACTTTTGGAAATTCTTTGAGCCTAGCCCAGCTACACCACTTGTGTAATGCAAAATGGTGCCGTTCCCAAACAGAATGTGATTAGGGTCCCCTGAATCTGCCATATCTCACAGATATTCATTTACCCTGGGCTGAATGGGGCCCCATTGAAGGGTTTGGGGTCCTCTGTAGGATTGATCCCATTCTGAGTCAAAGGGTCCTGCGTTAATCCCCTGAGGTGCACATGGCTTCCGCAGCATCCATTTGTTGGTCTCTAGGTTTCTGGACAGCTTATGGCCTGTTGCCTAAAGGGATTTCTTACTCCTCTGCTATATAGAGTCCCTTTCTGCTAAACATATTTAATCCAATGTTAAAAACGTATGCCTTGACATTGGAATCAATAGAAACCACTGTAATGGGCAAACAGAATGCCACCATATCCCAAGAAGAAATAGAAAGCAAACCAAAGAAAAAGTGTTCCTGGATTTTAAAGCCACTTAAGTACATTTTTCACACAAATTCACAGTTGATGTAAAGGAAGGGCCACACCTGCAACTGCATATTTTAATCTAGCCATCAGCACTATGTCCTTCAAATTCCATTAGATCTCCGGTTGGTCTGAGTTCTTCACTTTCCATAGAACGATGACTGCAAGCAGCTTTTTGCTTCCAACAAGTCGTCTTTTCCTACTGGGTGCGGCTCTTTGTTCAATGAAGATCTGACGTTTTACAGCCCGCGGCTGCTTGTGATATTTGCCATCCCTGGTAAAGCACCTGTAATTGGCCTTAGACCCATGGTAACACGTTAAGTGCTTTTAAATGAGCTTCAACCTATTCAGATGAGTTTTAAGCTACTTAAAAGCAGTACGCTTCGGCTTTTTTGAAAAGCACTTGGTGTCGATAGCGGGATTAATGTGAGCTGGCCTGAAGTCTCTTCTTAGAGAAGATCCTTTCAGCCAGGGAGTCTTACTTTAAAAGTGCAATATAATTTACCCCAGTTAATTTATCCAATAGTTTGGAATTTACTAAATGTATATGTATAATGTACTTATTTTTAGGGGCTTTCATTTAACCAGCTTCACCCATTGGTCAGTTATGGTGTCATTCACATGTTTCTTCTGCCCACTACAGCATACAACATGGGGCAGTAGGTTACCCCACTCCAGGCGTTGACTAACTCAACTGTAACAACATTCGTTCGTATCACAGGGTGCACATCTTTTAAAGACTATAAATATTTCCGTTTTTAGCATTTTTCTTTTAGCCTTTTATTTTTTAGATTGACGAGAGCCCATCCTCTTCCCACAAAATAAAGTTTACAAAAACCTCAACCAAACAAATATTCAAAAAGTCAAAATGCTAGTGGTTAACGCATTATATTAGTTTGACAGACAAGTTTAATGCAATCGATTTCTTGTGCTGTAGCAGAAAGAGAAAAACTTCTGTTGAATTCTGCCAATTATTCGCTTACAGGTAACAAAACAATAATTACATTGAAACGCTATTTTCTTTAAACGCCTCCTTCTTGCCAACAAAACATTAGTTTGAGGGGGTTGATGGAGTAATGCACTGAATAGGAAATTCATTACTTAATGCAGTTCTATTGTGTGTCACTATTGTATGTCCTTCTAATAAACGTAGCACTCTGAATTCCAACCAGCTAATATTGTCCGTTAAGGATTTTATAAAACAATATTTCTTGATGTAAAAGAAATTTCTGGGCACATTTATTCCAGAACAGCGGTCTTTGAAATAGAAGCTGCACTTTGTCTTGTCTCGTGTATCATTTTTGCAAAATATTTTTCGGCCCTATCTGCATACACGAAGATAGTTATGGGTCTTCTGGGAGGGGCTGTATAGTGTCTTTTATTTACATAGCAGTATCGCGTCGTAGCTGCACTGTAAAGTGTCTGTTACGAATGATGCAAGCTCAGTTTACCACCTTACGCTACTGCCTGTGGTGGCACACTGAAATGATAAGAAGGACTTGGTTCCTATGTACCACTTGAAACCGCACCGTTACTCAATGTAGTGAAATAATTAAGGGGCCATTAGAAGATTTTGTTGTTCTTCTATCACTACAATGTTGTCTCGCTCAATGAGAGTGGGCCTGCTTTACTTAGAATTTGTGTGTCTCATTGATCTCCTCCATTGGCATAGTTTTTCTTCTAGTGGGCTAGCTCTCTGCTTTTCGACTCAACGTTGGGAGGTACAAAGCCAGGTAAAGCCATTTCCTCATTTGAGCTGCATGATTAGTCCTGTGACACGTGCAGGTGCTAGCGTGTACTAGCCATACCGTAAACCAAAGTCCCCCCACCTGACTGCAAGTGGAACCACACATTCTTATGTAGATAGCACTAAATGCAATCACAATACATTTGATGTATGTCTGATTGGAACCATGACTTCCACCAGTGCTTTGTGAACATCTAAACTGGTACTAGGTAAGATTTAAAAAAAAATGTTTTTGTTTTTTGCTTTAATTAGAGTTGTTTATGTAGTGCAACGGGCTTTCGGAGCACCCCAAAATACCCCATCAAAGAGCATTTAGATGAAATTCTTGAAGCCTTAATATGCTTTATTAATGATTTCATTTCAGTAACACGCTTTTAAATCAGGCCAAAAGATGTGCATGGAAATTCCTGCATGGTTGTAAAAGTCACATAGTAAAATATTGTGTTCATAGATGAAATCTACTAATATTTTAGATCTAAGTATGTACAGAAATCCGTAAATGGGAACTAAAGCCATAGAGTAAAGCATTCTGATATATTAAGTAATGAGAGAAAGGAGAAGGTAAATTTAGGAAGGGTGTATACAGATAAGAGGGGGAAGTACAATGAAGATGTAAGCTGAAAACAGTTTAGAGCTTAGCTTTGAGCATTTATTAGTTGGCGCCTTTTCTCTGGTGAGCTGGCAAGGCGCTCTGTAGTTATAAGAAATGGTAAGCATCTCTTTTTGAGGAGATGCGGATTGGAAGTGTTAGTCTTGCGAGCATCTCGTTCATAAAGGAGAAATGCTTGATCTATTCTTTGAGGTCTATTCGGAGTGACTGAGTAGGTTCATCTCTTTCCAGGCAAAGAGCTACATTTCCTCTTCAACATTTGACTGGGTAAAGTATTAGTATTTAATCCTTATGTCACCAAAGAGCTATTAGTTGGAAGGTGATTAACGATGATTCCAAAAGACTTCTGTTCCACTGTTAATAAAAACAACTAATCCACCCCATTGGTGCTTTTGGCTCAAAATGTATCAGAACGCACAAAATCTTTTTTTTTAAATGTATTAAAGATGGTTGTGTTGCTTGGACCAACCCACTTGCCACCAGAATACATCACATATTAGTTGTCTGCTGCATTATAGTATAACTAACACACAATGTTTTCAGGGGAGCAAGGCATGGGCGAGCTGAAGAAAGTCACTTAGTTAAGGAAACTTTTGAAGGAATGAGTGTTCATTAACCTTAAGATAAGATATCTTGTCAGATTGTAAGTTCTGGGTGTTATTGGCAGGCAAAGGCTGAATGATTGTTTTGGATGCTTATATTATTGTTATTATTATTATTATTATTGTTGTTGTTGTTACTGTTGTTATTATTATTGCTTTTGGTATTTCGAGAAGGTGTAATTTGCTCCTGCGTTATTTTGATCCTCCTGCTCTGTGATGTTTGATGGTCTGTGAGCGGAGTAGACATCAGCATAGAATGTAGGCCAGGCATGACATCTTAAAGTTAATTCTGGATCATGAGGTGTTACAGGGTGAAATCACAACCCAGGCTTAATTGTGCCCTACATTATTACATATGCAAATTAGGGCTCTTATCTATGTAATAATGCCCATTGAGGCAGTGTAAGAGAACAGCCGCTGCTCCAGTTTCTTTAACATAGAGATTCACTGGCTTCCATGTAAACCCTTCATACACAAACTCTACTTTCTGAATAATTGGATCGATGCATGTTTGCATTCTGCCGGTACCCAGCACCTAGGTCATTCATCTACAGAATTTCAAAAAGTGGACTTTCTCTCTGAAAGCTATCTTAATGTACTGCTTTTTACTTTTCCTGATATGTGTGCCTCAACTCCGATGACCTTTAGTACCAAGGAATTTCTTCTCTTTGCTACTTGCATAGATGGTCATCAAAACCTCTAGATCATCGCAGTGCCCCATGTAACTTTCAGTAATTAGTGAAGTGTCACTTTGTTCACCTTTAAACTTTTTTTGCTGGAGGGTATGCTTCTTTCACACAGGATGGCTCTTGGTGTGAGTGACCATAGATGCCTTGCCAGTCACGCCTCGCAGTGTTAAGGGGGCGGAGCAGGGCGGCGTAGGCGCGCGGCGGGGTGAAAATATTAATAAAATATAAATAAATAAACTTAACTGAGAGCCGCGCCCCGCTCCTGTGCTGGCTGCAGTCAGGCACAGGCTCCCAGCCTGTTCTGTAGCCAATCCTGACGCTGCTCAGAGCAGAGTCTGGATTGGCTGGGTGTGCCCAGCCAGGGCGCTCCCAGGCAGACTGGGAGCCTGTGCAGGTTCTCTCCAGCACAGCAACTCTGTTGCTTTGCTGGAGATAGCCCTGTGAGCATGTGTGTTTGGACAGCGGGCCAAACACACATGCGCTCTGATGGGGAGTGCTGAGCAATCTCCCTCACACTCGTTATCCCCGTGGCCCCGTCCCTTTACAAGGAAACGATAATAAATACTGGTTATTATCCTTTCCTTGTAAAGGTTTTGCAGCTGCCGCTGCTGGCTGGGGGACCAACGCTTCTCTCACTCATGGAGGAGCCACCTCTGTGCTGTGCCTAGATATTATTGTCCTTTCCCTGCAGACGTTTTATGTGAACAGATATAATTATGGTGACAGGTGTAGCAAATGTCTCAACGCTTATTCCCCTCAAAGGTGAGGTTACTTTTGTCTGCATGATTTAGATGGCATTCAAGGAACCAAACCACCTCAAGATACCAGACTTAAATATTAAAAGAGAGTATGCAAGAGTTCTGCTTGGCAAAGTGGTCAACAGGT
This sequence comes from Pleurodeles waltl, assembly GCF_031143425.1. Classification (NCBI taxonomy): domain Eukaryota; kingdom Metazoa; phylum Chordata; class Amphibia; order Caudata; family Salamandridae; genus Pleurodeles; species Pleurodeles waltl. The sequence goes on along the minus strand of NC_090436.1, from coordinate 792,395,341 downwards.
TCTCTAGGTTGTAAAGTAACAGTCTCTCTCCTTATGCTGTTTGCAACAGCTAAGGTTTCTGTTTGTGGTAAGTTGTCTGGCAATTCCAGTGACCAGTAATCATAAGAGATGTACTTTCTGTATGATGTAATCCTGAGAGCACAATGACGGACTGAAACTCGAAGACGTGAATAATTGCACATTGCTGTGTGTTTAATCAGGTCAATTTAGCAGTTTCAAAGGAGAAATTAAAATCACAATTCATCGAAATGTTAATATGCTTTTTTATATGAACTGTTTTATTAAGTGTCTAGATTTCTGTGCTATGCTGAAAATCAGGAATACATAGAAAGATATGCCAATGAAGATTGCGCATATTTCACCCTAATTTGTTTTATTTTTTGTACTGCAATCTAGGGTTGTCTATAAAATGTGGTGCAATGAAAGAAGAACCATTTAGGCGGTGTCCACTGGTAGTAAGCAGCATTCATTCTCATTCGAGATTGAGGTTGCATCTCTTTCTTGCTGTTTTGCTGGGGCAAACATTTGAAAGATAAGCACAGGGCAGTCCATGTGAGCACTAATTACTGTACTATACAAACAGACAGTGGAACAGTAACCAACCAATTTGACAAGAGGACAGTGCTGTGGGAAACAGCTTCCCAAGTATGCAGAAACAGGAGAGACAGGTTTGTGCTAATGTTTAAGTACACAGCATGACTTTGCATTTGATGCAGAAGGATTACCATCCCTGGGCCCAGCCTGAGCTCTCAGGGCTCGGGCTAGACATGGAGGTGGTGTAAATCAAGAGCCGGTGCCAAGTGGTTCTCTAAGGCACTGTACAACATTGCCTGAAGTAACAAGGAGTGACTCAAAGCTTATGTGGCGGAGAACAGTCAATAAATGCAGATCAAAAATTTCAAGCGTTTTTTGTAGGCTTGAAGGTCCATTGGTAAACAAGGAGGTAAATTAGTGCATGTGGAAAATAGTTGTGCGAATGAGCAAAAAACTGTGATACGTTACATAGAAAATAACCTCCTGTGAACTTCCACTCTGCCTCTTTGTAGCGCCTGTATTTGGCTTGCAGCTCTTTCTTTATGGTGAGTAAGCCAGATATCTTTTAAACTTTCTGGTGAGGGTCTTCAAAGCTATCCTGGTCTTAGGTGGTCTTTCACATTGAGAAAAGTTAGTAACATCCAATATTCAATTGATCAGATAGTTTTTGTGCCACAAAATGTTTGGTTCCCGTCAATTGGGAAGTTCTAACGTAAGAAAGTTAAACAACGATGGATCCTCAGTGTTGGTACCATATACAGAATATATAGGAGAGTGCTGACTCCCCACCACGATCTGTGCAGTTAGCCCTCTACCGCCGTTGTCAACCAAGGGTAAAATTATCTAGATATTTTTAGTAGGTGTACTAATGAATATTCCCAGTTTGGATTGTCTGGGATGTGCATGTTCTTTCAGCCAAACCTAATTTCTTAAACGGAGCATGTTCTGCATACGATGTCTCCCGAAAGCAAACACATGCTTAGCATGCTTAGATATCCTTTCAGTTCATGCTCGATAAACAACCACTTCTGGCGTGTATTTAAGCCAATAAAATTCCTACTTAGAATGCTTATTACAATCATACATAGATATATGAAAACATACAGACACGTTCCTTTTTTTTTTATCTCGTCTAAATCTCCACTAATAACCGTACTTAACTTTACATTCTCATTTTTCCTTCCCTACCCTGCGCACCCTCCAATTCATTTCCCCAACCCTTCCAGCCCTTTTGTGTGCACCGCGTCCTTAATGCCTATTAACAATATCGCCCCAGGGCAAAGGAGTAGCCATATGCCCCAGTCCCTTTAAACGATGCGCTGATCCGCATTCTGTGGGTAGATAGTGGGTGCATACGTCAGTCCCTCTGCTGAGGATTCAAGTAATTAATTTAAGTGTTCTATTTAGACTGAGAAGCATTTGTAATTTTGGAAATATACACCAATGCCTCTTCGACTCCCTAAACCACTTTATGCACTCCTCGCCACAAAATGCTCGTTTCATTGCTGCAATCTGAGCCTGCCCTCTCCGTGCTTTGATCTCAGGGATTAAACCCGCATTTGCCGGCATTGTGGGCTGTTCTGGCTCCCTACCTAAATATGTTTAAAAATGTCATTCGCGTACCCGCTCTTTAAATCCACTCCTGCTCGGTCTTCTGTTTAGATACCATTGTCTGTGTTTTGGACCTCTCACTGCTTTTTTTTGCTAAATTCTCTTTTTCTCTTCATCCCTTCTTTGTATTGTCTGTCCTTTTTCTTGGTGCAGACTTGATACTTCTAAATTGTTTAACTCTCTGCCCCTTTAATATCCGTTTATAAAAATAGCATCCAGACATCCTTTGTTGGTGTCTTAGCAAACATTTCTCATGCATATCAGCCTTTTTAAATACACTGTGAATGAATGCATTGTTTCAAATTCAAGCTGCACTTTTATATAAATGCAAGTCTAGTGTTTCCCTTAAGTACTTGCACTATCGTTTTTTTGCAGCTGCTTCTCCATCGTTGCTGCATTAGTTTAAACATCTGTTTAAGTTGGTAAGTCGTGCAGAGAACACGTCTTCACCGCTAGCTTTCTCTGGCAAACCAGTCCCCCACCAACTCTCCATCTCTGGCAACACATCTTGTGAACTCCCAAGCATGTCTGTCTTAATCCCCCATATGCTTACATTTGTTGTCACATTCCATAAGTTTCTTCTCATTGTACCATGTATTTTGTTTCTATTCATGCACAATACAAAATAGTCGTTTGGGCAGAGGGGAAGCTCAAGGCTGGTGGTGTAAAATTGGCTCACTTAGAGTAGTTCTCATGCTGAGCTGTGATGTACCAAAGAACGAAGCACAAAATTAGGGAACCAGAGTGACCAGAGTGAGATCATCAAATCACATACATCAGAAAGTGTAGGGTCTAGCTTCAGTCTCATAAAAATGGAGGCTGTTCAGCTAGTTATAAAGCGGTGGACGTGCCAGACTTTGGCTTCATCCAACTCAATGCCTCCATCCCCTGGTTCATTTGGAAATACGTTAATATTGCATACAAAGTTCTTTTTCTTCTTGCTTCAGATAGCACTACGTTGGATTGAAGCAAGTAAATTAAATACTACTTGATGAAGAAGACCTATTACTACATAACTAACTGGAGCACTTGGTGTTAAGTCTTTGAATAAATGCATCTGCCCACATTTGTTCAAAGGAACGGTGTGGTGCATTTTATTTAATCTTTTTCTATTGTTTTTTATGATCTGAGGGCTTAAAAATCTTCACCAAAGCTCTTTCAATAGCGACTTGATGGCAGCCCTTTAAACACGTTAACTAAGCCCCCCTCCCGTCCTAAGAGACCACGTTATTCAAAATACACGTCACTCATGTGTACCGCTTAAATCCAAGTTTTCATTAATAGCTCTCTACCACAATTTACTACTGTATTTTAACTTTTTATTTGGAAATCATATCCTTGCTGATGGAACGTGGATTAGAAGCAAAATATCCTAAGCATTTGGAGCATGTTGGACCCCAAAAAGATTTTTGTATTTAAATTATCTTTTTTTTTTTTAACCCAGATGAGCTGCATCCATCATTCAGTCTTACTCGGGCATTCACTTGGGTGATTGTATTTTTCCGTCAATTCATGCCTTCTCTAGGCTAGTAAAATGTTTTGGTCAAGAGTTTCAATGGTCATGGACCTGTCTAGTAGCTACAACCTCTCCAAGGTCAATTATAGTAGTATGTTCTTTACATATTCTCCAGTGGTGTTCTATCCAGTATAAAGTGCAGAGACCTGACTGGGGGATATAAATATCACCTGCCACATGCTATGCAAAGGGATTACACCGAGTACCTGCCGGGCATCTTTTGTTATCCTATACATAGCTCATGAAGCGTGTAGCATTGTTTTTGTCTTTTAAAGGGACCGCTGCTTTTCTTGATAATACAGAGGGGCACATGGTAGTCATCGTGTTGATTAGGTCGTTAATTAGCAAAGGCTTTCTTAAGTACCTTGAATAGAGAAAGCCAGATGATAAAAGATCAGAAACTGGATAGACTATTAGGATCCATGGTAATAGTTCCAAAAGTGACTTAACATGTCTGGTTTTGAAGGCAAGTGGACGTACCTTTTCAGAGAGAGGTTGGAAATATGTTTCACAAACATATTGATCACATAAAATCATCACAAAGGCATTTGTCTACAAGGCTGTGGAAATAGCCCCTTCAGAGATGGGGAAAATGAGTGTTTCTGTTGGCTCAAGATCAGCAACCAGCAGTAGTAGTATTTCCTTTGTGGTGGCTGTAAAGTGCAAATTAAAACAAAAGTCCATGATGGGTTTCTAGGAGGCTCTCTTCCCAATATCCAGAAATTCACATTCCTTTTCTTTTTTTTTTTTTTGCAATGAAAACATCAGTTGTATTAATGGAATTTATTTTTTTACGTGGTCTCCAGGGTTGTCAGATTTTTGACAACTTTAGATTGGTGTAAAAAGGAACAGTGTCCCTCGAATAATGAATGTCACATTTAACATAACACTACCAACGGTCAGTTTAATCAATCTCAAATGTTCAAATATTATAAACACTTGTGACGACACTGTGTGTGTGAAGTGCGAAAAGTGCTCATGCTCTCATGAAGGTGATAAACAAATGTGACAATAATTGATCATGAGTGTGTATCCAGAGAGGAGACCAGCACGGCCCATTTGGTCTTATAAACAATTGCGTTTGGGTCCACTTTTCGATCCTTTACAAGAATATAATGATCATCATCAGGGCTCCTAAGGTAATTGAGCCTGAGACAAAAAGACCTAAAATCCGTTAAAGAAGCAGTGGGCCATACCTCTACAGCAGTGCTCTCCAAACGTTTTAATGACGCACCCCCCAAGGTGAAAAATAAAAATAATTGGGCCTCCCCTCAGAATTTTTCACAGTTATTTTATAAAGATGGCAATGTTTAAACATGTCTAGATCTATTTAAACATTGCAGTTAAGTACTGTTACCTTTTTAAAGATGCAATAACATGCTTCTGCTTAAAACAAAGGCCTTTTATCTGTGTAATGCTTCTTTTGGCCAGAGCCTGGCACCCCCCCCCCCCCCCCCCCACTGGAATCATTTGAGGACCCCCTAGGGGGGCCCGCACCCCAGTTTGAAGTCCCTTGCTCCTACAGTATTACAACTTAGACAACATGTGAAATCTTGGACAGTTCCCAGTGGAGCTTAAGACACTCATTGCTGTGCACGTCCTCAATAGTCTTTTATATAGTGACATACAGCACAAAGGCCACAATACGTTAGGATTAGCAACAATAGTCAGGTGCTTAAAAAAATGTTCCTATCTAAAACCTGGTTAAGCAGGGCACTTTCTGAGTTTGCACACCTCAGCATGGGTGAAAACACATGCAACTAGGTGTTATCCCCCATATTTGTGTGTGCAGATTTAAATCATATTATAAGTACTGTACCGCGCTAGATCACAATTCTTGGGAGTGCAGTCAGTGGACTTGTTTTTTAACATGAGACTTGGAAGAAGCATCTTCGTTTTTAGAAGAGCAGTCTCCCATTGGCCTTCACACAAATGGACATAAACATGAAAAGGGCTTTACCTTAGTACCATTCACTTGCAGCTTCTGGCTGTAACAAGAGCAGCAGGGTCAAGGCATTTTTAATTGTTTCTTGTGAAGAACTATCAGAACCCATTCACTGTCCTTTCTTTGGCCACTCCTTCGAGATGTGTGGGAGCATAGGCCCTGGCAGATGGCCTGAAGGCGATGCATATGTCCCTAGTCGGCATTATCTGAGTATTTGAGTCCAGCCATCCCACTGAATCTGGATTGATGGATGTGTATAGCTTCAAATTTCACTTATGGCTTGGTTAAAATCAGCAAGAATAGAGTAATTCCTGCACTTCTGTTTTGAGTGGTAGTAGTGGAAGTGAGGGTAATAGCAGGCTGAGGAGTGTCATGGGACATCTATGTAAAACCCTTGAAATACCTACAAAGCTGTAGCATTTTGGGAATGTACAAATATTTTGCAGCACTATTTTCTCCCCAGTAACAAATCTAAATTTACTCTTAAAGTGTATGTTTGTTTTCAAGGTGGGAAAGTTTTGTAATAACCCCATGTTTTTCAAGTGCAGAGGAAAAAATACTTCAACAACATACGTCTAGAAGACTTTTCCCGCATGTTGCTGACTCTATGAACTATCTTTCTTTGTAACAATTGGGGAAGGAATAATTTGCGAGATTTGTGTAGGTCTCCATGTGAGTGTTGTTAATCTGCACACATTTTGGGAGAAAACCTATGAAACATGGACTTTAAAAAAATATTGGTGAATTGGACCTAGATGCATCAGTGGGTTATACTTTAACGTGGATAAACCACATCTCTTTGTTCAGCTTTTACATTTAGGGTGGTCCCATCATCTCTTTATCTGTAGCTTTTTAATACCATTCCTTTAAAAAAAAAAAAATAATTTGCATATATTCACTCTGGATTTTTTTTATTTTATTATTTGTTGCATGTTGTACTATGCACACTGCAAAACTGAATTTCTTATACAAAACTAGGAAGAGAAAGTTAGACATAGGGGGGCCAACTGGATTTAGAATAGATGGAATTACATTTTTTTCCTCAATGAGTGAGTCTTGCTGGAGTTATTGTACGAGCAGTTTGAGATTGTATCAGAGACGAGGGTCAGCGGCTGAAGATCGCCGGTCTCCTCTGGTCTTGGAAATTGTTCTAGGAACCGCAATGACGTTGTTATTTCAGCGCAGATATCCCTGATGCGTAGTTATAAATGTTTTTCATTATGTAAGTGGGTGCTGCACCTTCTAAATATCTGAATGTCATTTTTATAAACCGATGTGTGATGCGAACTTCGATGCTCTGTTTTTTTTTTTTAAGTCTGTTAATTTGGTTGGAAGGCAATTTAAAGAAAACCAAACTGATATGTATTTATTGCAAGATTCACAATGCTCTAGTAAACCCGATCTCTTAAAACCCTTCTTGTTACAATCTACCCTACATGATCCTAAACCTGAAGCGGTTGTCCTTTTATATTGCAGTGGTCATTCTGCGGTGGTGAAGAAATGCCAGGAGAAAAGCACCGGTGTTCAATACGCTGCAAAGTTTATCAAGAAAAGGAGGACCAAATCCAGCCGAAGGGGAGTCACCAAAGAGGACATTGAGAGGGAGGTCAGCATACTGAAGGAGATCAAGCATCCAAACGTCATCACTCTTCATGAGGTTTACGAGAACAAATTGGATGTCATCCTCATTCTGGAGCTGTAAGTCACTGGTTCTATTGTGGTTCGGGAAGAATGTGGTCTTAGGCAGCACTGATGTTGGACCTGTGGAGAGAGTAGCGTATGGGGAGGGAAGTTCAAGAGGGCCTCATTGTGTGGGTGATGGATTCATTTGTAGACTGCAGGCCATGTGACTGTGGCCTGTTTCATCAGTAGGTGGAACTGTTTGTATTACTGAGGTAGATGTCAAGTAGATTGTTGCTTTTGAGAAGACTTGTTCACCGTTTCCCGGCATGTAGCACTTTCCTCTTGTTTCAGTGCCTAGAAGGTATAGAGTCAGTGTGTGAGTAAACAGGTCCAGACATACTCGGAAATGCAGTTAATGTAATGTTTATAAACTAAAGCAAAAGGAGTCTGATATTGTCCCTGTATTGCCTTGTGGAATTGCAAGAAGCTTGCCACCTGAAGCAGGGGATGGTACCCCTAAGGTGCCACACCGTATCATACTAATGTTTTTTTTTTTCCGTGGCTCATCATTCCACGCTGCTGACATTTAAACTCTGCAAATAATTAGCCAATGTGAGCATGTTCAATTAACTCAATCCTGAAAGTTGGAAGCTAAGTCATCCTTGCATAAGTTTAAATTCATGATTTGTCGATCATCATATGCCTTTGGCAAGTGTTGAGCTCACTGACCCCTCCTGCTAGCTTCAGTAGACCAGAATAAAACGAGCATTGTCTCTGACAGTTCCAGCACCCTAAGATGAGAAACATCAACTTGTGGAAAGTGGAGCTATTAACTGTTCCGAGATGTGTCTGGACTCCCTTACACATTCAACCACTTTGACCTTCTTTCCCCCATCTACCTTATGACTTTTGTGCCCTTTTGTTGAAATATTCAATATTTTTTAACATATATTTTATTGAGAACAATTATCAGACACCCACCTGACTAAATGTCTTGTGTAGCTTTGGCTATAACACACACTTCAGATTAGAACAAACTCATCCACGTTAACAATGGGACATCACCATTTGACAGTATCTGCTACTTTCAGTACTCCCTGATCCTTATCAGTTGATGTCTTTTGGTAATCAGTAAGAGTGTCCAGGGTTCCTAGAAAGAACGTTTAAACACTCTTTTCTAGCCAAGGACCTATGTTGGGACACAATAAACATCACCATAACTGGAGGACCCAATTCAGAAAGGCTGTGTGGTTAGACTCATGTTTTTATGGGACTGCAGCTATGTTGGGGTTTTTTCGTACAAGTCTCACTTATGACTTGCTATATGATGTGCATTGTGCTTGCAGTTTTATAGAGGCTTCTTGGAGAAGTTTGATTGGTTTATTTTGGAGCGTTCAGATTAATTTGAGTGCCTTGTGTTCTACTGTAGCAGGCATGTCACATGTTGCCTAGAGTGTGCTCTGGGGAATTACCACTCCCCATCCATCACTGCCCTTTTTATGGTCTTGTAAATGTGGAGAAAATAGTGAAAATGGTACTGTAGAGGGCCAGAGCTTCGGCTGGGCCTGGCTAACTAGTGCCTGCATCTGCCTGCTCAGAAATGCTGAGGGAAGGCAAATGCGGAATTGCGGAGGGAGACATGGAATGTTGTGGCCCCACAGCAGCAGCTCTCCACTTCCTTTATTTCTTCAAAAAATCTGAGGGAGATATGAGAAGTCTCTGATGACAATACTGTAGCATGTCTTTCTCTTCAGGGAAAATACTTTTGGGGGCGTTAGAGTTCCAGGATGCCTGGCCCTCTTCTGTTCCAATGGTAGGCATGCTCAAGTGAATATGCATCACTGTGAGGTCATGACTGTACAATTATTTTGATTTGATATGATTTCACAGCACTGTTTAGTTGCCTTCAAATCTGCCTCTGATTAAAATATATGGCCCCAATCAGGGCAGTTTGATTTGACGTTACTTGAAGTGAGAATGTATTTTTTCACAAACCTCCACTACCAGTGGTGTTTTTGTTCTTTGTGACCGGGAGTTAGATTTTATTTTAGTTGTGAAGCATGCCAATTGTCTTATTTGTGGTTCAGTCCTTTCTTGCACTGTGATGTTGATGCTGGGGCTCTGTTTTGACTTCCTCAAAGTAGAAGCAGTTCATGTTTTGCACTTCCTGTTATGAAGCTAGTAACTGGTGGAAACATCTTATCATATCCCAAATAGTGTTTCAAATAGCAGTGCTAACCAAAACATGTCTTATCAATATAGCAAATCATTCAGTTGAATGAAAATAATGGTGCAGTATTCATTTTCATGTCCGGGTTATACTTACGAGATATATAGTTTTTTTTAAAATGTATTTGTCGGTTTTAAAATTCGTCCAGAAGAGAACTGGAACAAATACATAAAAACCAACAAACCACTATCACATTCCATCATAATGGTAGCCACAGTTAATAACTACACATACAACATTTTACTGTAACACAGTTCCGTAGGCACTATCTGGGAAAGGCAGAAGAGAAGTCTTCATGACAGGATCACCTCTTTTACCCCGTTACAAAGTTGATGTAGAATAATCCACAACATGAGGGTGATGAATTGTAATTTTAATTGTATTTATATAGTGCCTACTGCCTCTGACGAGGCATCCAAGTGCTTTTCGGCGAGTAGCACGCTACTCCAGAACCCAAGCGGAACTAGTGGTGGATTAGTATAGGGAAATATGAGTACAGTGTTAGTATTGAATAAACTAAACTTTCATGGAGTGTATCTCTCATTCCACATGGCCAGGTCATTCGACATCCCATCTATAATCTCCAATATTTCTTCCCTTTAACACTCAATTTCAAGATGAGTTAACTGCGTATCCCCCAGAGAGTTATTGATCCCTCATATAGGAATCAAAGAGAGGTTGGGGTGTACTTACGGTTTAAATATTGCAGCTGAGCAGCTGGCCATGCTCTTGTTAATGTTGGTTTGTGAAACAGCTAATAACCACTCAATTTCATTTATTGCTGATACAGGGCTTGAAAAATCTACTTGACCACTCGCCATGGTGAGTTTTATTTCATGAGGTAGAGCTTTTTTTAGATCCTACTCACCCCTTCTGGCGAGTGGACAAAGAACAGGTGTTCTGTTTAGTCAGAAACTGAATTAGTAATTAAGATGCCTTTAAATCTTATTCTTGTCACATTTGCTCCTGTTCAGCTACAGAGGTCAGAAGTCAGCTTGTCTTCTTGCAATGCAAATACTTTCACTTGTGACTGCAGTGTTCAATGATTTTGTAAGGAGAACTGTCTGACCTATGTGAAATAAAAAACCTTTGGAATCAGGTTTTTCCTAACGCACAACATTTATATAACTAAGTCATCTTAACAAACTTCTCAAAATATATTTCAGTAGCTGTGAAAGACCATTTTTTGTACTTCTGTGTGATGAAAAAATTATTTTAATAGGATGAAAAAAGTCAGAACTCTTTACTTGGTGATGTGCAAATGATAAATGTTTTCTGAAACCACTGTAAAATATAATATTTGCCTAAGATCGCACAATTTGAGGTCAGGTACATCAGAGTTAGGTCGAATAGATCATTCAAGCTACTCGATCTGCAGGTCTAGAAATGTTTTTATGATTTCTTTAGGCCTGTGATAATATAGATGGGCAAGGCCTTCCTCTCTTTAATAATTATTAAAGTTACTTCCTGGATTCATCGCCGTCACAGTGTAGCTGTTATCCGTAATCTTTCAGTGTGAGCCTGTTAAGGGTATTCAAAGTCCAACCAAACACCCTTTTTTGGTTCCCAGCCATTGGAGTTTATCATATGGCTTCAGTAGTTTTCACCTGTGAAGTAGGGACACTCTTTTCTTCTAGGGTTTCATAGCTTCATGCAACTGCCTCTTAGCCCAAATATTTTGTTCTCTTGACCGAAATATCTTATCCACTTAACCCAGATCTTAACCCCGATACCCTCAGTAAGTGTAGTGTTTGTGGATCCTCAGTTTCCCTAGAAATAGTTGGTTAATGTAGTTTCTGCTTTCATGCAGAATGCCTTGTCAGTAAAAGCATGTGGGATCATTTCCAAATGGGAATACATGTCCTGTGTCTCATGAGAGCCATCATTATGTATGAATCATCTCACAGCTATTAGTTAAAGTACTGGACATTATTCACCTGAGTGCTAACTGATGGAACGATTAGTCTTCTATCTAATCTGTTGTAGGTGATTAAGAGAATTAATTTGTATCCATCTGGGAGTGCTTGTCCTCACAGCCAGGGAGTAGGGGGAGAATTAGTTGGTGCTGGGGGATCCTAGACAGGATGGGGTAAGGGGCCAGCACTTAATATGGGCTCTAGCCTAGCCTAGCCTCCATGTACCTCTTGCCTCAGCGTCAGTCCTGCAAGTGGTCCTCGGAGTCCCCCACATCTAGGCAAGGAGTGATGCAGGGCCACCAGCCCTTCTTCCCGGTCTCTGATGGTCGGTGAGGCTCTAGCTCTTCCAGTGCTGTTCTTCATTGCATGATGGGCACAGGCCCCAGCACAAACCCTGCTGCAGGCCCTCAACAAGAGGAACAGAACATTCTAGCAGTCAGCAGTATGTTGTGGACTGCACAGGTCCCCACGGCCGCCCAGCGCCACCCATGCCATAGGTACAGTAAAGGAAACGGCTAACTTCAGCCTTCAGGGTCTGCTGAGGTAACGCCCCCTCATCCTCTAAATTGGAGACACTCAGTATTCATCGACACCATTGGGCTTGGGAACCCAAAACTAGGCTCTGTCAGTCCACAGAATAAGGCACACAGCATAGGTCTTGAATCCTCTGCCAGGGCATCACACTCAGGCATCTCTCACTGAGACAATCCATTTGTTCCTACTCCAGTTCAGGTAAAAGGGTTCCTGATCCTCCACTATTTCTGGGAAAAACAGGTTTAGTATAATTGCCCCAAATGGAAACATGATGATGTAGGATTATGATGGTCCGCAGTGGGAGCTCTAGCTTAGTACGTCTTGTCTCCTATCATATTAGACGACACCTCCTAGATGCATGTGTTTTTAAACAGGTCTAGTCAAGATTTAGAATTATTTACACAGCTATAGTTTAGGGGGAAGTTAATGGTAAATGTGATCACCAAACACAATTATACCATTGCATAGTGCAGGGAGCCTGTTTCTGTATGAATTTATCAGCTCAGTAAGATCACTCACAGTTAATCAGTACAGCTGGATTTATCAAGATCTGGTACAACCTTGAACTTCTAGGATGTCTAGGGCTGGCAAATTGGAGCAAATGGAGCGTATTTCTGCCCAGCGTATGTGTAATTGTGGTTTGTGTGAGACTCTTGGATGCTGTTAACTGTAGATTTTCCATGGAATGTGGACATTGGTCTGGCTATAGGTGGACCAGTGGGGCACTAGAGGTCCCTTTTTTGTATATGTCAGACTCTTTTCTCATAATAGACTTGGCAAAGCTTGGCGGGTGGTGAGGTTGAAGAGGGCCAGCCCATAGGTACTTGGGAAAGATCCATGTCCTCTGGTGACTTCTGCCTCTAGGTCCTGTCTCCTGTGTGTAGGCAGAAACAATCTAACCATGGGGTGGTGTCACAGACGTGTCACAGAATCAAGAGAGGTCCTGTTTTTGTGAATGAACAGGAAATACTGGGCCTCACTTGGAACTGAACATGGATGTGATGGAAGAGTTTAATACCAAATCTGTTTGCTGATAAACCTAAAACGCACACCCAATTATTGGGACTCACCACATACCTTTTAGGGAGTCTGTTATGGCCGAAACATTATCAGTCTTAAGACTACATCTTTTGTAAAAATGTTTATTCTGAATTGTACTATGTTCCTAAAGGTGGTGTTGCAGATTATACTCTCGCAGATTTTATGGGGGTAGATAGGACAGTTTTTTTCTCCTATGTAAACTATATACTCTCTAGCTTCTCGTGTTTAATGGCCTGACTTTGCTTGATGGCTGACTCAGCATAAATAAACCTACAAGGATAAATAAAATGAACACGAACACATAAGATAAGGATGCCTACCATCTTTGTAAGAGCTGAGGCATCCACCGTTGTCTGAAATAAAGTTTTAAAAATTGAGCAATTATGGGAAGTACTGAGGCTCAAGGATTTTCCAACCAGTCAGTCAGTGCAAGTGTCTTCTGTTTTCCACTGGCTAACGCTAATACGTGCCAGTCAACACATTAAACTTTTAAAGTTCAGTTTAGCCTCTTTCAGTGTATTCATAAGGTTCAGCAGTTTTTGAGCATGGTCATGCTAGATTGCACTCTACGACTAAGGATTAATGACTGTTTCTTGCTAATTTTATAAAATGCATCTTCTCCCCATCTGCTTGGACTGAAGCCTAGGGCTGTACCTTATTGTTAAAGCTCATACAGTGCCCTCCGCCTTTTAACAAAATTCTGTTTAACATTTGAGACTACAGTACTGCAGACTAAATTATTAGTTTCTAATGGCTGTGTAGGACATGACTTAGGCAGCTGACGTCATCCTGTCATTGAGGTGTTGATGTCCTACTCTCTTACTTTCTTTATTAAATTGTAGCATTTTTCACTTACACTTTAAAGCTCTTTCTGCTATACTGGTCACTCCACTGCTCATTTTCAGTCACTGCTCCTAGTTTGATGGGTAGTTGATTCGTCCTCAACCTCACTCTTAACCCCCAGTCCTTCTTCTAACCTAACTTTTATAGATCTCCTAGATGCAGAGTGATGTTGATTTTTTTTTTTCACTGATGGAATTTTTTTTTTTATGAAAAACTTTTCGATTTTACATGCATGCCCAATAGTTGTATTCTTAATGGACTTTGAAGCTTAGTTTCAAAATAGCACTTCAAACAAAATGGGGGGAAGAGATGCGGTGTAAGGGGTAATTGGGGAAGGAGCGCTGCCAGCTTTGAAACTGGGTAATCAGGTTTGAATTCTAGCCCTTAGAGGCCTACATCCTGTAATTCTGGGCAAATCACTTAACTTCCTAGTGCCTAAAAAACACGCATTGGGAAAACCAACTGGTCTAGCTTTAAAGTATGGTTGTAATGTAATGTGAAGAATAGGAGTAAATAGCATTTGAGTGGAAATGTATTTGTGTGGAAGCAAAGAATTGTAAAGTAATATTGGTGTAGGTTAAAAGGTAAGGTGACGGTAGATTGTCAAACTAAACCTAAACATCTACCTACATTAATAACTGCCCTCTTACCATCTGTGCTGCTGCCAGAGAAAAGCACCATAAATGATCTAAGACACTTTAAAGTAACATTACAATGTTGTGTGTGCCCCTGAAAGTTCAAGCTCAAGACAGCTGGATACTTAGGTGGAAGAAACACACTTTGTGGTGGGCATGCACTGTTTTTGTGGCAGCACAGCACTTCTGCCCAATTAAAACAGATACTTCCGGGTCCCAACACGTGGGCGGAGCCAAAGCCCCTCTCTAGTGGTGCCCACATAATTGTCTGGCAATAGCTGCACTGTCAAGCCAGACCATAAATATGTGAAATGTTAGCTTCTCGTGGAAAAATGTCCGACTCGCATGTAAAGCGCGCTGACACCTTTAGGCCAAGTTTGCACTTTATAAAACTGCAAAAATAAATAAAATATCAGTCACTGCTTGCAAGTATAATAGTCAAATTACAGCAGGTTTGTTTGACTTTGAATGCAGAGGAAACATCATCTCGGTTTTCACTCCCTCTTGTCAGCATCTTTAAGCCTAGTTTGTCATGTTAAATACTTGAGGGCGACCATGTTGAGAAGCTGCGTATTGCTGGGAACGCACAATGTGGTGAAATGGGCGGCCCGGTTGCCTGGCTTGTCTCCCTGTCGCTTCAGTATCCGGTCACCTGGAGTGATGTAAATCACGTGCAGCACGTATTGATTCGGTATTTGATTGAATACTACAGATATGAAATAGATACACATGTAAATGTTAAAATAAAAACCTCAATGCATTCACCTGACGCCGTCTCGTGCTGTTGACAGCATGTGAGGGCTGCGATAGTTTGTTTTGTGGGTGGTGTGCGGAGCGATTGTATTTCTCAACTCCTGCCAATGTATAATTATATGTGTACATAGAGAAACAATGCTAGTGTTGACCCGGAGTTTAACGAAAACATGAGCATCCCGGAAGAGGAGTGTCGCTGTCAAATAAAATAAAAAAAAATGCATGGCTAAAATTAGATTTTTGGGGGGCTTTTTTCATTGTGGCGGGGAGCATATTTTTCAGTCAATGCAAGAAGCAACATGTTCCTGGATATTCCTGTGGGAAAATGCGCAGGCTTCAGCGCGCGCCACTGTGGTTTCTCTCTGGATTCACCGTAGCGCTAGATTATGATTGGCCAGGCAGTACACCATTTTTAATGTCATCAATACCCTGCACAAAGGTATGTTTTCTACGTTACATTAATGCAACACACTAAAGTAGGGTCGTATATTTGGTTGTTGAAAAAACTTCACTCACATTTATCCTTGGCTGAAATGACTACATTTGAACTACGAGGTCGTTCAGACCTGCGCGCCTCAGTGTAAAGTTGTTTACAAATATTTGTTTAATACCTAATACTAATGTACAGTTTACAGAAATTGAGGTATGTGTATGTCCATGGCGCAGTTTTATTAATACGACCAATTGAAGGGTAAGTATTGCTCTTTTGATTGCACTCCACTACGAATATATATATATATTTTTAAAGGCAAACAGTCTGCTAGAAGGAGAGGTTCTTGTGTGCGGCATCCTTACATTTCATGATCTCCCCTTTTGTTTGAGGGGCCTGTACCTCGCGGCCCAGTACGCACCCTCATACTGAAAGCGTGTGACGGATGCAGGAGTATGTTTACTGGCTGGCGTCCTCAATGAGTGCTGGTGAACCCATCTCCAATAATCCGTGGAACGTGCAGGGTCTTTAAGACGTATTTAAATGTGGAATTGTTTGGTTATAGTACCTAATTAAGTATTTTTAAAGATATTCTGAATGAAGCAGTATTCAATTTGGAAATTCCCCTTCATCGTGTAAAAAAAGTTGTAAATAAAGCCACTTGAAGCTCGCACTAAAAAGATGAACTCCAGCCATTGTTTTTAAAATGTATAAATTCAGTTTCACCACCCTGAAAAGTGGCCATAATATTCGGGACAATAGGAATCCAAGGATACCTACTGCTGCGTTCGCACTTAAAGAGCACTGTTTATATCGAGGGCAGACAGATTAACAATTTTGGCAATAGTAGGGACGTGGAGTGGCACGATCGCTGCATATGTTCACTTTGCAACAAAGGCATTCAGGACTTGAACATTTTTGAACTCTTGAATATTCTTTTCACATGTATCTGTCTCGAACATTGTTGTGCAAAATACTTAGATACTTGTTTTCCGCAATTCAATGTTAGTGACAATGGATCACTGGCTCCACCTCCCACATATGAAAGATTATGTTATCTTATGGACAAATTCTTAATTTTTTTTAAACAATATTATTGTATTGCACATTTGCAATATTCATATCTGCAAAAAAACTGATTTTATTAGATGTATGTTGTATTACATATATTTTTGTCTCCAGACGGGGAGACTAAATCAATAAGGTTGAACTGAAATTTTGAACGTGAGCGAGGCTTTCCTCTGGGAATGGAATCTATGAGAAGCAGGTCTGGAGAGCCGAGTATGATCCTGCTATCTTAGAGAGTAAATATCAACTTCCTTGGGTCATAATATATTTTTAAAAAGTTCTTAGATGTTTACAGGAGTAAAGGCAACAATGTCTTGAAATTAAAAACAGCACTCTAGTCACCTTTCTAATACCAGTTGTGGTCATTAAGAAGATATAATTTGGAGGAGGCCCCTCCAATGGGGCCTCTAGAAATGAGTTTGGGGCAGGGGTCACAGATCAAAGTGGCAAGCAAGGGCCAAGTGGTCTTCAGATTGCTTCAATCACTCCTTGACACACCACGGCCCAGTTTTACTAATATTTTCATGCAAGGCACAGTAGAAACCACAGCTTTTTTGCTGCTTTGTGTCAAAGCGAGAGAAAAAACGTACCATATCTTCTATTATATGGCACATTTTGTCTCTCTGCTGGTGCACTTTTGGCTGCCAGTGCAGACAATCTTGTACCAAAGTGCAAGGTTGTTCGATTTCCCTCAAACATAGATTTTTTACTAGAAGTGGACCCTTCCAGTACAAAACTTTTGCTCTCAGACTTTTCCCACTTAGCATGTGTGCTGTACAGTGTAGCACAGAAGAAAAATAAAAAAAAATAAGGAGAAATACAATGTTGCCTGCCTTAGGGACATGAAAAGTTTTGGCACAAATCCCTGTCTACAAATTATAGTAGATCACGATTTGCATTAAAACCCATGGTTGGTTGCATCGGAACAGCCATGAATCACCCATGTAGTGACATAATGAGGGATTATCCGGTTGATGATTGTTGTATAATGGCAGCTTTAGTCCATCCATGGATGAATTCATCAGATGTACTTAAAGGTCAACTTAAGATTTATGTGAAGGATGGCATTGGTGTGTAGAGCATGACTGAAAGACAAGTGATGTGTCTTTCAGGTTTAAGAAACGTGTATAATCTTTAGATCTGCATAGTGAAAAAAGCATACCGCTTAGAAGCAAACATTTTGTAACAGTTGCCTTGAAAATTGAGTTTTCTTGGCATTCCTGGAATGTCCTAGAAGTGCAATTGGTACATGTTAGGCTCCTTGGCAATGATCATTGGACAAAAGCAATGAGGTGAAGCAAGTACAATGAAGGCGAACACCAAGGGCCCAGACTCTCAAATTCATGTTCTTAAATCTATTTGTCATAAATGTTGTCTTTCAATTTGAGTACATTTAATAGATTTTGTGATTTGTAAATGTACTTTTAATATGTCACCTCAATGACGCTCTTTAATCCAGGTGAGGAAATAATTTCCATATGGAGAAATCACTTTCCCTACAATAAATATGGTGCTGTTGTATATGTTTACAATCCACCTTATACACTTGAATCTTTTTTGAAGATAGTTTTAGGTGTGTAAATGTGGTTTACAAATTCCTTGGAAATGCTTCCGAATATTCAAACAATTTCCACTTTTCTAATGGTCACTGTTGCCCCTTGTCGTGGGTGCGCTGATGCTTCTGACCACTTGATCTAAGTGGCATCATAAACAATGCTTGTGGAATTTCTTCATTTTGAAGAAGATTTTTTTGTACACTCAAGTCACAGATGGGTGTGCAACAACATTTTTGTGAGTTGGGCCCTAAGTGCAGATTCTTATGTGGGATTAATCCCGTCAGCCTTTATTTATGTTTTTCTATCAGTCGCCACTTACACAAACGTTGAACATAGATGAAATCTTCAATGTGGTTGGTTACTGTTGTGCGAGGTAACACATCTGCACAACCAACCTAGCAGTTTACATCTTCACTGTTTTCATACCTCACCACAACAGCACTGAGAGGACTGCTACCACGGTCCTGAGAGGCCCTTTCAAGAAAATTGCAGCCTTCAAATTTATCCTGAACATTTCCCGATGCTCTTACTTTTGTCCTTTATTTATTGTTTTAATTGTCTTTTTCAAACTGTTTTGTTTTACCTATAGGATCATATAAATAGGGATGAAAAACACAAGTCTCATCCAAAACTCCAGCTCCACAAATGATTACCTTTTTATATCTGTTTTGGAGAGAGCTGTAAATGCTTGCCATCCTAATGTAATAAAATCATAAATAATAATACTTGTATACATAGATAGAGGATATTAGGGTTAGCTCTCTTTATCCATTTGTCTGGTCAACTCTTTCACATTTTGCTTCTGCCCATCAGCAGCATTCAGTGTGGAGCTGTGGCTCAGCCCAGTTCAGCTGCTGGCTCTCATGCACTGAGGGTGACAGCATTTGGTTATTCACCCGCACATTCGTCTTAGAAGAAGTACACTTCATTGCCAGGGCTGGTGTTCCAGTACTTTATTTTGCTAATTGAAATACATTTTCCTCTGATGTGCAGTAACACTAAAAACAGTTTGAATAACTTTTCTAAGCACACCTGCCTGCTAGGAGGTACTCACACTCTTAATAATTTGGGATGCCTAATTTTTTTCGGTTTAATTTTTTATTGCAAGCATTGTCCTCCCTGTTTAGTGGGCACATCTTTTTTACATGCATTTTTAGCTTTGTTAGTCGTATACTTGCAGTAAAAAGACCTAACCCATTGCACTAGTTTGCCGAGGCCAAAAATATTTGTTCATATTATGTCATCTGATAAATTAGCATATTCAAGTATACAATATTAAATTTTTTAAGTCTGAATAGCAGGATTCACTTTAGTTACTTTGCTCTCTTTCTTTGCTACCAGGAATCAATTGCAGTCCTCATGTCCCATGTTGCATCTGTACTTCAGTTGTACTGCCAGCTGTGCAGTGCACGTAACTTCCGGTTTGTAATGTGTAGTGGCATATGTCTGCTTCATTACCATACCAGCCTTTACCCAGACAGAGCGAAAAAGAAATTGCTGTTTCGAACAACGCTGGTGGCCCCTTCGGGTGCAGCTTGACTGACGCGGTGCTGCTCATGACGCGCTGCTGCCACAGATGCAGTTGTTGCTTGATGAGAATTGAAGACTGGTCACCAACTGCGCATTTCATGGTCCCTTACTTACATTGACAAACTGATCATCTGCTTGCGTTTTGAGAGGCAGTCGGAAGGATTAATTGGCTCTCGCCTCTCACTGCTTCAGAGCAAGGTTCGTTAGATGGTGCCACGTCCAATTAAGCTGCATCAAGGATCCAGATGGTCGTCCAAGTAGATGCCATCATGCACAGTCTCATTTCGGGCAGATTTGATGACTCAAATCATTTCTAATCTTTTTTTTTTCCCAGCTCTATTGAATCATTAGTGACAAAAAGGAAAATCCTCCCTTAAAGGCATGAGGGACTGCTGAGCTCGACTCCTCATAGCCCGGCCTTTGTCTGTTCTATTGGTGATATAGTGTGAATCACAAACAACAAAGCATTTCGAGTTCATCACCTCCCAAGGAACACGCCTGGTTAAACACACCTAAAGACTAGACGGGCTTCCAATCCATCGGCTGCAAGTCGCAACTGTAAGTTCCGAAGCGCAGTAGAGAAGGTACCATTATACTGGTTGATTCCGTCCCGCTTTTTGCCTTGTATCGCTCTAGTTTGTATGATGATTGGCTCCTGCATCACACCCCCTTCTTTGTGGTCTGGCACAGGGTGGCTTACGTTGCCAACTGAGAGTCACTGTTTTATTCTGCACATTTTCTTTATTCATCAATCAATCAATCAATCAATCAATCAGTGCATGTATAGCGCAACTACTCACCCGTTAGGGTCATTGGAATCACTGAAACTGCTGTCATTGCTTGAAGTGCCATTTATGAAGTTAAGTCAGGTGCAGCAGAGATGCATAGAAGAAGAAACTGCGCAGCCAGTTGTAGAAGGTAAAATCTGAAAATCTAATTTCAGTATCAGCTGATCACAGTCGAAAAAAGAAAACTTTGAACTTCGTAACTTGTTCCAGTAGCTACTCAGTGACCACCTCCAAGGCTAAAGATGGAGATCTGCAGTTGTGGTCCATGTTTTTATCTCTTGTGTAATTTATGACAGCTGTCCTAGTACACAGAGTTTGCGTTCAATGTGAACACTGTGTGTAGAGCCCAAACCCTCCAGACATGCAAGCACTATTAGATGAGCAGGCCCCTACTGCTCACAGTCAGCACTGAGTGCACAGACTGTGCCTAGAGCCCATTCCCTCCAGAGATCCAAACCCTATTGGCTGGGCAAGCCTACAATAAACACAGCCTGTGCTTTCTGCACAGCTCTCCGCCCCAGACCCTGCCCCCACCCTTCTCCCAGGCACACAAGCCCATTTAAATTGGTGAGCCACTACTACAGAGAGGCTGCACTCTTTGTGCAGCTCTTCGCTGAGAGAGCTCACTTCCTCCACACACTCTGCCTCCTTAGGTAGTGAAGGGCCTGCAAGGTACAGTTAGGTATGCTGGTAATATTTTACTTTATGTTACAAAAAAACAGACACTCACCGACCAGACACATGCTAATGTGACTTTGTCGTTATAGGTCGTAATATTATCTTACTTTACATTAAAAACATACAAATTAACTGGAAAAAAGAAAGGTTAAAGTGTGGTTATAGTAAGGATGAAAATGTCAGTTAAAATACAATTTTAAACTTTAAAAAATACTAAACTTCAATATTTATAGTTTACTGAGATCACTTCTAACTTGCTCCTCCTCTATGCACTACATATGACCTCACATATTGTATCACTCATGACATGTTCAGTGGCAACATTGATGACATCACTGATTACATGTCATATGACATCATCCACCATACTGCTGTTAAATTTACTGTGCAAACTGTACAGCCTTTAATATACATAAATATGTGTTTTGTAAATAATGCCATATGTAAATAAGTTTTAAATGACAGAGAATCCTGTAAAGCATAAATTACATAAAGATGCTTATAAGAAATAATTAAACAGTAGTCCATTACCTCTAGACACACAAGCCCCATTAGGTGGCCAAGCCCCTCCACCGCACATCTTTGGCAGCGAGCACAAATTTTCATAGAGAATCCACTACCTTCAGACATTCAAGCACCTTTAACCGCCCTGGTTCCTACTACTCACAGCCTTCACCTTGTAAAAAATTCTTCATGGAGAGACCACTCCTTCCAGACACTCCAGCCCCATTAGGTGGTCAAACTCCTATGTACAGCCTTTACCTGAGCAGAAATCTTCACATAGAACCCACTCCTTCTAAGCGCCCCAGTCCCATTGGTTGGCTAAGGCCGCTGCTATGCATAGCCTCTGCTGGGTGCAAAGCTCTTCACAGGGAGTAGACCCCCTCCAGTGAACCAAGACTATGATTAAGATTATGTCGTCAAGCCCCCGCCCCCACTATGCACAGCTGTTGCCCTGTGCACAACTTATCATGGAAAACCTACCACCCACAGGCTCTCAAACCTTGTTAGGTGGCGAAGACTTTACTATACACAGCCCAAGTCCTGTGGACAACTATTCACGGAGAGACCACACTCTCCCTTAGGGAGGCCACACATTGTACAAAAGGTTTCACTTGTCAGCAGTACAGAAGCTATTGAACATCTGCTCTAGATGTAGCTTAATAAATACCTTTCAGTGTCAGAAGGATGTAGCAAACTCTCACACTCCTTGAGTGATATAATCAGTGATGTCATCAATTATGCCACTTGAGGTGTCATCAGTGATGTCATCAGTGATGTCATTGAACATGTCATGAGTGATGTCATATGTGAGGCCACAAGCAGTACATGGTGGGGGTGCAAGTTAATTTTGCTCACTAAGCTGTAACTTTTGAGTATCAGTATTTTTTTACTCTTAAAACTACATTTTGTTACTAATGTTTTCATCTAACTATAAGCTCACTTTTTCAGTGATATATATAACTGTAAGTTCCTTGTAACCCCTCTCCAACCCTCAAACGTAATGTGTTGAAGCGCTAGCCAGGTTACTTAAATCATACACAAAATATAAAATACAAATACATTTTCAAATACTGCCAGAATGGTCATTATCTAGGAAAGAGATGACTGCAAAATGAAAGCACTTAACAATAAATGATATCTAAGAAAACAAGAGCAACAACTGATTAGAGGGGAGCCTGGTTCCTCACCTTTGGGAGAATGGCCGGTGACTGGCTCAGTGTGTGGATTGCTCTCAGTTTCCTTCCATCACTCTGACCTCGCTGAGAAAATTATTTGATCAATTCTTTGAATGACGGCAGACCTTTTGATATGTGTGACTCCCTCACCTGGGAGAAAGGAGTAGTCTGTCAGGCTTCAGCCGTAACCCAGAATATGAGTAATTCTGCATTTCAAGAATTAAGTCATCTATGGGACTTTCCAGAGGCATCTGCTATACGCGTTGCACCTACTGTCCTTAAGAACTTTAGAAGAACGATTTTTTCCTGCTCACTCAGGCTAACTTAAGGTTGTTCCATATGATTTGTTTTTCCTAATATTAGTGTCCTATGTTGCTCTGTTGGCTCTCTCTCATGGAGCCCAGGATAAATATTTTTAAAAAAGGTGTGCCCAAAATCAAGACCCACTGAATACAACCCATGGTCTGCATCAGGCACCCCTTCTGAGCATCCCATCTACCATTTTTGTTGTATTGGTAGACTGGAACTGAGGCTAAAATAGACTTCAAAGAGGAATACAATATGATTTACTAAAAACATTCATGTGCATGACCGACAGGCCTTGCTGATGGGTAAAACCGTCCTGCTGAAGGGAACAAATGAACAAACTCCTCTCCATGTCCAAGCCAACTGGTTGTGGTCATCTACATCTATGTGTTGATAGAAAGCTTAACTTTCTGAAGACAAACATGCCACTCTGATCTTGCTCCAGAAGCCTCTTGGTAAAAATAAAAGCATGTTTTAGTAGCCAAGGCAGCTGTCTGTGGTGAAAATGTGACAGGTCGTAGCAACATAGAGACCATACATCTGTTGCTTCTCTTCTGCCAAGAAGGGTTGATATGAAGGATCAGGAGTGGCAGACTCAAACTCTGCAATGAAGAATTCAACCAGTGGCGCTCACTTGGTCTTTTATATGTATTAGGTAAGGGGCATAACACAGGTTCCTGTAATCCCTGTGGTGCAGGGGGCTCCAGCTGTCTACGGGGCTCACAATCCTTGAAGGGGGCCCAATTCGGCCCCACACCAATGATTATCTGCGCTATAGGAGACTCGGGGCACCTCATCCCATTATTTTGTGTTATGCCATTATATTAGATTTAATCAGTAAATATAATTAGCATTACAGTAGTAACATAAATTAAAAATTAGTACCAATCATCAGTAAAAAAGTACGCTCACAGCACATAAATTATCAAAACAAGCAATATGCAAGCCAAATCAATAAACCATAGCTAAATCATTAGACTGAGCAAGAGTGCTCCACACAACAATCCCAAAGGGAGCTAAAGTGTGCAAGCTTGCCAATACATGTGAGTCTTCTCATAGGGGGCTGAACAATATGACCAGTTCATGCACACAGAACTACAATTATTTGTGACACATTTAATGCATGTTATTGTAATCCACAGGGATGAACATCAGTAATTTAACATGAAAATGAAAACATTTTCCACTGCTTTCCCTCTGCCACTATTACCTTCCTAAAATACAAATGCACTACACCAGTGGTTCCCAACCTGTGGTCCGGGGACCCCTGGGTGTCCGCGAAGCCTTCTCAGGGGGTCCGCGACTGCTTAGAAAATTAAAAATTATTAACAAATATCGACAAATTAGTTCCCATGCTTCCAGTAATGACTCAGTGGGGGTCCCCTGATTCCAATGATGATTCAGTGGGGGTCCCTGGGTTCCATTAATGATAAAGTGGGGGTCCACAGAAGTCAAAAGGTTGGAAACCACTGCACTACACTATGATTTTCTGTGCGGTCATTCATTACATTCACATAATTTTCCACCAACAACCTTTTCCAGCACGTCCCTCAGTCTGAAAGGGAAGCAACATAGAATACAACACTTTGAGAACATTTGCACTTCTGCCAAAACACACTGTTAGTCATGAAAAGGAACAGACCAGCAAGCAGGCAGTTTCAACTAATTCACAACATTTTTCATTTTACAGAGAAGGAAACGAGCATGTTTAAGGCCTCCTGTTTTACCAACTATATATCTTTCCAGTACTTAATGTGTACCGGTGAATTCCGGTGCGCATCACTTGGTTATTTTAAAGGGCCGGTACGTTCACCTGTTTAGCCCCGCCCTCTTTCTAGTTTGCTACGTAAGATTACCCGGTGGCTCAATGCTACCTGGACACTACTTTTCCTTTCCTAGACTTTGCTTTTTTTTTTTTTTTTTTACATGTCGTTGTTATTAGCTGTTTTTGTCCAATGGGCCCAATCAAACGCAAGAAAGACTACGACTCCCAGGATGCACTGGTATGTCAAAGAAAGCCCATGAATGCAAAAGTGTCCCAGTGACATGGAGCCATATGGTCACTCTAATCCTGTTATTCTCCCTCTCTTGAGGCTCCTGTACCACCGTAGGTTCCTTTGTTTCGTGAGATCACTTCCATTCCTTCTGAGACACGCGGAGCTCATTCCTTCAAATCTATTGACGCATGCACATTTCTGATTATTATTTTATTCATGTACCAGCATCTTCAGCAATGCTTTTCATCGAATTCCTGCACCTCTCTTTTCAGCGCCTGCAGCATTCTCTCCCTAGAGAGTCCTGTGTGCTCCCTCCCACTAGGTGCGTGCAGCAACATTCACTGCTGCAATGTTCCTCCTGTGCTCTCCACCATTGCAGGTTCTTCTAAGACTTCTCCTTCTGTTTAGGAACTTGAAATGCTCTGCCCCTTTCTTGGGCTTCTTTTACTCTTCCTCCTTATTTAGACTTTTGCAGTCCTCCACGGGGCCCGAGAGTCTGCTGTGCCTTTCGGTCCCTACAAAATAAATCTTCTTACACAACCTCCTTCCTTTCATGTTCTGACGCGGATGGTAATTGTAGCAAGTGCTGCTTACTTCTGGAAACGAAGCGAGTGCAAGGGAGCGAGAGCCAAAGCTACGGCTCACACACCAGGACTCCCATTTCCAGTGCTTAATTTGAGCCGGCGGTTGCAGATGATGATCACCAGACCTCGTTTTAGGGACTGGGACAGAACAAGAGCGAAAGGCAGAAAAGAAGTAAAGAAATAGGGACTGGAAAACAAAGACAAAGGGACAAAGCATGGATGAAAAAGAATCTGCAAAAGGAAGCTAAAAGGGCAAGGAGTGACTGGTGGTAGATAAGAAAAAAGGCCAACCTGCTTTCAGCGGCGCGGGTAACAAGCCTCTGAGAACTACTTCGAGCCACAGCATCTGTTGTTTTACACAATAAGCACTGTATATATTTCCAATTTGTTAATTAGGTTTCTCACAACCAGGCACTCGTTTAATACTAGAATCAGCTATGTGCATTTGAAATGGAATTTATAGGAACAAAGTATGGCAGATCAGAGCCAAACATGGATGCGTTGTTCGATTTCGTGTATATCTGCAAGTCACCAAGTTCTCAAGGACATGGCTATTTCTTTTGAACTAGAAGCGCACCCAACGAATCTCTTCATTTTGGGACTCTCCGATATGTACGCATATCCTTGCATACTTGAGAGGCAAAAATATGAATGTATTTTTGTGGTCAGAAGGTTGGAAGTGCTGCAGGGCTAAATACAGGTGTTTTTATCTCCAGAGGTTTTGAAGATATTGTTGGATAACATTTAATTTGGAACATGGACATTTCTCAAATGCAAAACAATCAAAAACAATGTTAGTGGGTGACCTGTTAATTTTTAGAGTCAAGCGCGCAAGCGCTCTGGCCTGTTGTAATTGCCCTCAGCTTTTATTCACACCCACTCTTGCTATATGTCCTTTCTTGTGCTTGTTTTAAATGCTTCATTTTAATTGGTGCAGTTTGTAAAATGTCCCTCCTTTGTGTGCTAAGTTCCCTCCCAGGTAATTTCACTAAGTGAACTTTTTTGTTGGCCATCGCACTGCGTCACACTTCACTCACACTTCACTCCTGTTACAGGGTGTGATGGCCCCTCCTCTGGTTTCGGTTTGCCTTCCATCCCAGCCGCAATCCTTTCTAGATATTCACACAGGAAGCCAGTAACTCTCACGCTTATGGCGGCCGTGGCTCGGCTCAGCTCGCTTATGTCAACTGTTTTACTTTTCATCTTCAATTTATGTGTCAAGAAAAGTCCAGTAAGGAATTTACAAGGCTAAATGCTCTAATTCCAGCAAACGTGAGATCCATTGCATTCAAAATGCTTGTTAAAATTGTCTTCAGTTACTTTCTAGTGATTTATTTGCAGCAAACATGTGAGAGTTCTGGCTGCCTTTCAGAAATTGTAGACTTTTGCCTTTTTACAAAGCACATACAGGTGGTGCTACCATCAAAGTTACTGACTGAAATATGTATCTTTTTTCCTGTTTGAATTGCAGTTGTGAGGAAACTTAGGTCATCCACATTACCTCCCGTCCCTCCCTCGCCTTCCTTTAACCAATGAGAGGCTTCCTTCCTCCCCATAGACCCTCCCTTCCCCTTAAACCCCCCCCCCCACCTCCTGTTCTTTTTTTGTCTAGCCCCCGCTAGACTTACCTTCTGCCTTCCTCCACGGCGGGGCCTGGGGGTCTTCGTTTCTGCCCTCCTTGAGGCGCGGAGCTCCTCGGGGAGGGCTCCGGCCGGTCGCGTCTTTGAGAGGCAGGCGGGGCTGCCTTGAAGACGTGTCCTGGGAGTCGGCTGACAAGGTCGGTCGGCTCTTTGCGGCTGGGGCATCAGTTTCCGGTTCCTCGGCTCGCGGAGCCGCGCTGAGGTGCCGGTTGGCTTTTTCGGCATATTGGATGTTAGGACGGGCGTTCTGCCTGCGTTTTTAACTTATTTTTTTAATTGGTTGTGTGTTTTTATTTGCTGATTCTTTTTTAGTAGGAGGGCCTTTCCCTGATATATATAGGGGTTGGGATCCTGTAGATGGCATTTCTATTAAGGTTATCATGCCGAAGGTTCCTACTAAATGTCGCAGGATTGTTTCTTCTTCCTCCTCCTCAGGGGAGGAGGGTGATGCTCCCATTTCTACGCCTGGGGGTCGCCACGTTCCGGGAAGTACATCTGTGCCACTCATGTCAAGAGAAGAGGTTCAGGACCTGATTGAGGTGGCTGTCTCTTGGGCTCTCCAGGCAGGGGTGGCCAGACCTGGTCGGTCTCAGGCGGCCCGTCCTCCTGCGAATGCGGAGAGGTCCTCTTCGGGTGATGAGGAGGATGACGCTCCATCTACTTCTTCTGGGGGGAAATATGTCTCTAGGGAAGAGATGTGGGAGGTGATGTCGCATGTTCGGGACAATTTAGGTTTTCCTGTGTTTCAGCCTGCGGGATCGGATTCGCATTTGTTCCCTCAGTATCAGACGCCTTCTAAGTTTGCCATGCCTTTTCAGGGACCTGTGAAGGATATGGTGTTTTGGGAATGGAAGGATGTGGATAAGGCTCAAGTGCCACGATTCCTTCAGAAACTTCCCTTACTGGACGGGGAGGATGTGTTACCTCCCTCTGTTCCTCTGGATTCCATTTTGGCAACCCTGATTGGCAAGACGGCGGTCAATCATGAGGATTGTGTGCCTACAGATGCCACGGACCGTAAGGTGGATTCTGGTCTCCAGAGGGCTTTTGCAGCAGGGAATCTGGCCCTGAGAGCGGGTATATATTTGGCTTATTCTGCCCAGTCTTTGGTGCAGGATTTTGATCAACTGGCGGTGGCTGTGCAGGAAGGTTCAGAGTGCTCCGAACTTCTGGCTGTCATGGAGCAATAGGCCAGGTTGCTGGCTGACGTGTCGTCGGATGTGGTCCGTACTTCGGCTCTGGCATTGGGAGCTTTGATTGGGGCTCGTAGGTCCCTCTGGTTGAGGTCATGGAAGGCGGATCCTGGGGAGAAGTCTGCTCTCCTGAGACTGCCTTTTGAAGGACGTAGTTTGTTTGGTGATCAGTTGCCTTCCATGCTTTCCAAGGTGTTTAAGGAGAGGATACATGCCTTACGTTACAAAGGTGTTTCTGCTTCTGGCAAAGGGTGGAGGAAGCATTCCCGCTCTTCTCCCAAGATGGATGCCAAGTCTTTTCTTTCAAGAAACGTCGTTTTCAGCCCCTTTTTTCCCCTAAGAAGTCTGCTCCTTTGAACAGGGGTGGGTTCAAGAAGGGGTCCTGACAATCACTGTGGGCCTGGCATAGGGCAGGTTGGGGGACGGCTGAGGCACTTTCTTCCAGTTTGGCAGGAAAGTGTCAGCGAACATTGGGTGCTGGACATTGTGGACAATGGCTACACCATAGATTTCGATATGGTGCCTCCAGATTCCGGGTTTCGTCCCACTCCTCTGCCTGCGGTCGGGGCACGGAGACAGGCTTTGTTGGATGGGGTCCGGGACTTGCTTCTCAAGGGGGCCATTTCCCGAGTTCCTGTGGGGGAAAGAGGTCTGGGCACTTATTCAGTCTTGTTTCTGGTTCAGAAGGTGTCGGGGGGGTTTTCGACCTGTCCTCAATCTGAGAGGGGTGAATTCCTGGATCAAGACGGTACATTTCCGCATGCTGTCCATTCAGACTATATTTCCTCTGGTCAGTCAGGGGGATTTCCTGGCATCTCTGGATCTGCAGGATGCTTACCTGCATGTCCCAGTGGCAAGGTCTTCTCAGCGGTTCTTACGTTTTGCAGTAGGCCTGGAGCATTATCAGTTTTGTGTTCTGCCTTTCGGCCTCAAGTCATCTTCCCGAATTTTCACCAAGGTGCTGGCCCCTCTGGTGGCTCTTCTACATTCAGAAGGTGTGTTTATTCATCCTTATCTGGACGATATTCTAATCCATGCGCCCTCGCAGGAGCAGTTGCGGAGGCATGTGGCCCGGGTTCTGGTGGTCCTGCAAAGCACCGGTTTTTGATCAACTGGGGGAAGTCAGATTTGGCCCCTTCCCAAGATCTGGTGTTTCTAGGGGCTCGGTTTCTGACTCGTCAAGGTTTGGTGACTGTGTCGGAAAAACGGTTGTTAGTCCTCCAGTCCCTGGTGAGGTCGATCGTGTCGCAGTCTGCTCCCCAGGCGCTTCTATGGTTACGCCTGCAGGGTCATTTGGCGTCAGTGATTTTTCTGGTTCCCTGGGCGTGGTTCCCTCTTCTTTGCCTGATGAA
Source organism: Pleurodeles waltl (assembly GCF_031143425.1). Taxonomy (NCBI): domain Eukaryota; kingdom Metazoa; phylum Chordata; class Amphibia; order Caudata; family Salamandridae; genus Pleurodeles; species Pleurodeles waltl. The sequence goes on along the minus strand of NC_090436.1, from coordinate 792,365,359 downwards.
CTGGTTCCTGAGTCATTGGACTCCAAGGTCCGTTTCTCTGCTGACTCGGATTCCTGTGTCAGGGTTGGTCCGCAGGGAGTTGGGATGGTGGCTGGTGTCCACTCATCTTCAGGTAGGGGTGTCTTTGTCTCCTCCGCTCCCAGTAGTGGTGACGACGGATGCCAGCCTCTCCGGTTGAGGAGCTTGGATGGGGTCGGTGCAGATTCAGGGGTTTTGGTCGCCGCTGGAGGCCAAACGCTCTTCGAATTGGCGAGAATTGAAGGCGGTGTTGTTGGCTCTGATTCATTTCCATGTCTCCCTGAAAGGAGTTGCGGTTCTTATTCGGACAGACAACTTGGTGACCAAAGCTTATGTGAACCGGCAGGGGGGGACACGGTCGAGGGCTCTGTTCCGTCAGGCGAGAAAAAAAATTGTGTGGGCTCAGGAATGGGTTCCTTCACTACGGGCCACCTACACCCGGGGGGTGGTCAATGTTCGGGTGGATTTTCTAAGCAGGGTGATTTCTTCCTCACAACTTTTCTCCCTCTGGTGGTCGCTGTTTCTTCATCTAGTTCACCTCTGGGGTCTTCCAGTGATGGATGTGTTTGCGTCTCCAGAGAATGTGAAACTCAGTCGCTTCTGCTCCCGGTTTCGTTGTCATCAGGCTTGGGAGGTGGACGGGATGTTGTGTGTCCTTGGCCTTGGGGTCTTTTGTACGATTTCCCGCCATTTCAGTTGCTCCGGGCATTTCTGTTGAGAGTACGTCATTTGGGAGCCAGGGTTATCTTGATTGCGCCCCATTGGCCGAGGGCGAATTGGTTTCCGTTGCTGCAGTTGATGGCGTCCGGTCACATGTGGACTCTTCCTCTTTGTCCGTCTCCTCTGGAGTTTCCTTGCCTCTCGAAGGGGTCGTTGAGGAAGTTGCACTCGACTGCCTGGAAGTTGAACGACGGGGTTTGACAGGTTTGGGAGTGCCGGTAGCTTTGAGTTCCACTTTGCTGTCTTATGGTAGACAGTGGAGAGTTTTTTCTTCTTGGTGTTTCCGGCATAAGTTGGATCCTACGACCACTTCTATTTTTGATGTGATGCAATTTTTGCAGGATGGTGCCCAACTGGGTTTGTCGGTGGCTTCTCTGCGGGTGCAGTGGGCGGCAATTCAGGCTTTTAGGGGTCCTTGGCGTAATCTGTTGGATGAGGGTCATTTGATGCCTAGGTTTTTTCAAGGTCTTCTTAACTTGTTTCCTCGCCCGGTGCGTTCTTTTCCGTCCTGGGATCTTTCCTTAGTTTTGGATGCGTTGACTGTTGCCCCTTTTGAACCTCTGGGGGACTGTGACTTGCGTCATCTTTCTTTGAAGACTTTCTTTCTGGTAGCCATTACTTCGGCCTGCCATTTAGGAGAATTGGGGGCCTTGGCCTGCTCCTTTCCTTTTTGTAAGGTTTGCCCGGATCGGGTGGTGCTTGTTCCAGTTCCTTCTTTTGTTCCGAATGCGAATTCATCTTTCCATGCTCGCCAGGAGGTCATCCTTCCTTCATTTTATCCGAATCCTTCCTCGGATGAGGAGGTTCAATTACATTCTTTGGATGTGCGCAGGGCCTTGTTGGAGTATCTGCGAATAGTTGCTCCTTTCCGTAATGGTGATTCTCTTTTTGTGAATTTCGGTCCGGCCCAGAAGGGTGAGAAGCCTTCCACGGCTTCTTTGAGTCGGTGGGTTCGCTCCTTGATTCTGTTGGCTTATTCTTTGAAAGGGGTGGTTCCTCCCCAAGGGATTCAGGGCTGTTCTACCAGGGGTATGGTGGCTACGGTGGCTGAGCTTCAGGGTGCGTCAGTGGTGGAAATTTGCAGGGCCGCTACTTGGGCTTCACCTTCAATATTTATTCGTCATTATAGGCTGGCGGACTTGGGCAGTTTGGAGTCGGTATTGGGTCACCGTGTCTTATCCTCTATGATGTAATAGGGGGGTGTAAGCTAATGTAAATTACAGCGAAGGTGAGAAATGAAATGATTTATAGGGATTAATAGCAAGTGCCTAGTTGCGTATTCTGTATAAGCTGAAGTCTGTCACAAGGCTTGTTGGGAAATTCTAGGTCCATGGGTTACAGTGATCCAATGAAGACCAAATCACCACCTGCATTACAGATACATAGAAAGCAAAGTCAAAAAGTTACACGTCAACCCTAGATAGTGAAAACGGATGGATCTATTGGTGAGGAGCAAATAAAAGAGCTGAGACAACAAAAATCCAAATGTTTTGCAGACTTTAAGGTGCAGGCTGTTGGCCTCATTCTTGTCGGCACAGCTGGAAGACCAGCCAGAGGTGGTCTGCCAAAAACATCTCTGTTCTGTCACCATTCAACTTTAGGGAGCTGTCTGCCGTCCATTTATCAACCTCTGACATGCAGAATGGAAAATTGTCAGCTTTACTTTGAAACACTCCTTTGACTGAGAGGATAATCTCCGTATCATCTGCATAAGAGATCAGTTGGAATCTAAAAGAACAAATGAGAGTAGCAAGAGGTTAGACATACAAACTGAAACTTATATGGTTCAGTGAGGGACTACCCCACCCCGCACACACACACACACACACACACACACACACACACACACACACACACTGTAGATCGTGGAGAACAGCAATAATGGGGGAGGTTGACAGACCGAGAAGGGTGAGACAGACAAGACATCCACCTAGGACCTGCCCTTTCATTCAGTGAATTCTCAGATGCTTCAGTAATGTGATATGAGAAATAGTATCAAAAGCTGTGCTCAAATCCAAAACTCAATGCAGTATTTCTGCCCTGATTTTTGCATAGATTCAGACACAGACAAGAGCAAGTTCTTTACAGTGAAAGGCTCTAAACCAGAAATACGATGAATCCGACAATCCTGAAGAATCCTTGAGATCAGAAAATTGTCTATTGACCTTTTTTTCGAAGACCTTAGAAGGGAGTAGCAATAGCGAACTGGGTTGAAAATTCCAAACTGTTTCTTAAATAGAGGCACTAACAAAGCGTGTTTCCAACTGGAGGGAACTGATGCAGATTTCAGAGACAGACTGGAAATGTATCCAGCCTAGATGCACAAATATAAACTATTGCAGGTTCAAGTGATAGATGCTGCATGTATTGAGCTTATTGTAGGGTACTATGTGTTATGTACAGTTCACTTATTGAATCCAGGTGGATAGTTCATTGAGCTAATGACAAAAGGCAATACATTTGCCACAGTTTTCAATCAGTGTTCAAGTAGGGAAATTCACCTGTTAGAATATTTTGTAAATAGCCTGTCTCTTAGAAGTCCCAATACTAATGATTTATCTCACAGTCTGAGCTTTACAGAGTTAGAATAATATACTTGAAAATCCATATTGAAATGCTCCTAAAATACACCATTGGTTCCAAAGACGACATATCACACCCAAGACGTCCTCTAGCTCCCCCACCATAATTTTGCTGTAAGAAAAATATGTTTTACTTTTTACATGATTTGTCTTTGTTGGCCCATCAACCGGATTCAGGGGATAGGTGGAGCAACTAAAAGTTCCTTACAAGACAAGACAAGTAGATTTCAGTAGCAGTTTGCCCCATTGACAAGTGGATATTTTTAAAAATTCCACATCCGTTTTGTTTCTACGATTTTATGTATAAAGTCAAGTGCATTTTCTTATGTCAACTTTATGTAGGGTCGAGACTTTAGGTGATGTGTAAATAAGAAAGAGTGGTTGCTGAAACTGTAGATTGATCTCCGAATAGCATAGATTTAGTTATTAGTTATAGTTCACTATGGTGACAAAGTTCCATGGCTGAGCTGCTGCTATAAAAGGATTACCATCCAATGGCATGTATTATTCTTGTCATCTGTAGGAGACCGTGGTTGAACCATGTTCTTTTGCAGTCTATAGATTCAATTTTGGACAAGGAGACTATTATGGACATTTTCATAGTAACTCCTTGGCCCCAGTTACTTTGCTGTTTTGTTTCTTAGCGAGAAAGTATCTGATGTGATAGGCCACCAGTATATCCACACATTGATTATGATTGGCAAACCATACACTAGGCACATGGGTTAGTTACAAATGTGCTTCAAATGTTGTGAACACACATTTATAAAATGTTTAATCATTTGCAACCTCAAACATATTCAGTGACTTGAGCTGTTTCAGTGATGAGTTTCACAGCTATACATGTCTCCATGAGGATGGTGTGCACCAATATCAAATGGAACAGCAGCGAAGGAACATCAAAGTGCAGAGTCCCCGTGGTCGGAAAATAGTTATCTTCAAGGAAGGATTCTGTCTGCATACAAATGCCACATGGACCCACGCCAACTCACAGAACCAAACACAGTATCTAATGCTGAAAATGAATTTGCGTGTTTGGACATTCCTTGAATACTGCCTTACACCCTGTTAGTAGTACACCGTCCCATACGCGCAACATAATAGTGATGTGAACTGTCCATGTTGGCGAGTTACAAACCAAGTAAATACATTTGAAAATGAATGCCATATAACTTTTCCTTCTGCTCCTCAGTTGGATAGCAGGATTGTCTGTGTAGATGTAGAGTACAGAAATGTTGTTGGAAACAGTTTTAAAATGGCTACTAGAAAGCTATAATGTACTAAGATGTAATGTTAGATTCTGTTTATGGACCCTATGTGAGTGGTGTAGCTTGTCAGGGAATGTGGCTTCCAGAATGAAGAAATGCTCCTTTGCTTCCCAGCCTGGTGAATACAGTAGATTGTTTCTGCTGTCCCAACTTAGTCTTATGGTGAGTTTTCCTTCTCCTGTAATGTTTCTCTGTGGTCATTATCTTCTCATTGGATCCTTTCAGTAGCTTGGTCTTTGTGTAGAAGCAAACAATGTTCCCTGTACTGAACTCACTGTACTGGCTTCCAGAGGTACCCAGGTTCCAGTTCAAACCCCCCTAAGCAGTATTGCAAAGTTTACGATTGCAGCCATGGTCAAAGATTCTTCCATTATCTATAAATAGGTACTCATGTGTGTCTACTACCCCTCTGGGGCATAGCCCACCAGTCAGGACTCTCCACCCCCTCTGTCCCGGGCTTTTCTTTCAGTATGACTCCAAGTATAACTCATCTCCCTGCAGTCAGCCTCGGTGTTAGGTGTTTCTTGGCCTTCCCCTTCTTTACCCTTGAGGGTTCCAGGTCAGGTCTTGCTTGGTGGTGTTTGATGTGGACTTGCAGAGGGTGTGACCTATTAGGCGCCAGCTACTTCTCAAGATTTCTTCATGAGCAAGGAGTTGGAAAGTCTGCTGCCATAGGTCATTGTTGCTGTTGGTGTTTGGACAGGGGATTTCAAGTGCTTTCCTCAGACAGGTGTTGATGAAGGTCTGGACTTTGTTGGTGGTGGTCACCGTTGTCCTCCCAGTTTCTGCTCCATAGACTGATTTTATGTTGGTGTTAAAAAGCCTGATATTAGTTTGCAGCATTAGGTCCCTGAGGCTCCAGATCTTCTTTAGCTGAATGAAGGCAGCCCTTGCTTTGTCAGTTCTTGCCTTGACGTTGGTGCCTGTGCAGCCCTGCTTCTCTGTGACACTGCCCAGGTAGGTGAAGGCCTCAACCTCTTCCAGTGCATCACCTCCTAGAGTGACTGCAGTTGTGCTGGTGGTGTTAACCTTATATTTTTTTCCCTGTGGTTGTTGATGCCAAGTTGTGCTGATGTGGCAGCCACATTGTTAGCCTTTTCTTGCATTTGCAGGTGGGTATAGGAGAGTAGGGCCAGGTCATCTGCAAAGTTCAGGTCATTGAACTGCATCTAAGGTGTCCACTGGATCCCATTTCTTGTCCTTGATATAGATGTCTTTGTGATCCAGTCTATGTCCAACAGGAGAGAAAAGAGAAAGTTCCTGATGACTCTTACAAGTTTATCTGGCACACTGTAGTGGTAGAGGAGTTTCCAAAAGGTCTGTCTGTCCATGCTGTTGGATGACTTCTCATAGATGAGAAAGTTGACATAGTGGGGGGAGTTCAATTCAATCGACTGCTCAAAGATGATGTGCAAAGATGATGCGTAGTTTTGGAATCTGGTCTATATAGGATCTGTCTTTGTGGAAGCTGGCTTGTTGGTCTCACGACTTGTTAGTCAAGTATTGACTTGTTCCTTCATTCTGTTCAGGATGACTCTTCTGAACAATTTGCTTGTAGTTGATATAAAAGCTATCATTTGGAGTTTGCACAATTATTCAGGTCACCTTTCTTGGGGATCTTGATGAGATATCCCTCCTTCCAGTCTGATGGCATCTTTTCCTCTTCCTAGATCCTCCCAAACACAGGGTAGAGCATGTCTACTGTTGTTTCAATGTCTACAGTCCGTGTCTCTGCAGAAATGTCAGGTCCTGCTGTCTTTCCATTTCTTTCTCAGATGGATTATGGCTTGCTGTATTTCTTCTTTGGTTAGTCTGGTGCAGTTGATTGGAAAGTCCTTGTCAGCTGTCTGTATATCTAGTGGAGACTGCGGCATCAACTGGTTTCAGCAGTTCTTCAAAGTGCTCTACCCATCTTTGTTGTTGGCCTTCGTTACCCAAGATTGTATTCCCATCTTTGTTTTATAACAAGTCTTTCTGGCTTGTTGTATCTGCTGGAGAGTTTCCTTGTTATGTCATATAGTTCTTTCAGTTTTCCATGGCTTGCTTCTGGGCTTCTGTGGGAAGACCATTGATGAATCTCTGTCTACTCTTAAACTTCTCTTTGCTTCCTTGTTGGTTTTAGTGTGTTTGTTTAAACTTCCCCTTTTCTGCTATTGTTCATTTGGTGTTGACAGCAGCTTTCTTTTCCTTTCTATTTTGAATTTTGCAGAGAGTCTCGGTGGAGATCCATTCTTTATGCTGGTGTTTCTTGGGACCCAGTAGCTCCCAGCAGGTTGATGTCACTGTTTCTTTGATCTTCTCCCAGTGACTTTCTACTCAGTCTGTCATCTTCTGGTTCTTGCAGGACTTGAACTTTTGTTACTGAGGGTGACTGAATATTCATTCTGTTCTGTGCGTCTATGAGGAGGGTGGTGTTATATTGTTGGCGTTGGTTTGATGATTCCATCCATGCTTTCTTCAGCTTTAGCTTTAGTCTGGCAACGTCAAGGTGAAAGTCTGATGCCACATCTGCTCCTCACATCCTGCAGGGACCTCTGGAACTTCTTGGCCATGCAGTTATGGTCCATCTGATTCTTGGTTGAATGGCCCGGTGACACCCACATTGCCTTGTGTATTCTTTTGTGTGGAAATACACTACTGCCTATCACCAGTCTATTCACAGCACAGAGATAGGCGAGCCTTTCACCATTCTCATTTATGTTCCCAAGCCCATGGCTGCTTCGGGCTTCTTCATACCCAGTGTTCTCGCTCCCAATCTTGGCATTGAGGTACCAAACATTATGGTGATGTTTCTCTCAAGGCATTTCTGGAGGATAGATTGGAGTCTGTTGTAAAGCTGTTGATTTTTCTCAGCTTTACTGTCACTTGTAGGTGCATAGCACTGGGCAACATTCATGTTGGTCCTCTTTTTCTTAGTGGGAAAGGATGCTGTGAGGATTCTGAGACTGTGGGCTTTCCTTCCAATCACAGCTCTATTGGCTGTTGGTTTTGGCATCAGTGCTATACCCTGAGTGTGTGGGGTGTTCATTTCCTCATGTCCAGAATACATCAGCATTCCTCCTGGAGCCAGTTTTTGCTGTCTGGACTGTCCATCTGGTCTTGCTGATGCCAAGCAGGGTAAGGTTGTATTTTTTCATCTATGCTGCCACTTGGTCTTCCTTGCCTGTCTCGTACATGGTCCTCACATTCCATGTCCCTATGGTGATGGTCTTGGTCGAGAGCAGGTGGATTGGCTTTGTAGCTTCTCTGGACCTCTGGCTTTCCCCACAAGGTGTCATAGCTCTCCATGAAGGAGATTCCTCTACCTCCAAGGCCGGGATGTCTTTTGGTTGACGTTTTGTAGCTATTATTTTGTTCGCACGTTGGGGAAACTAGCCCCACACAGAACCCTTGTTTCGCAGCTGGGCTTAAGACCAGCCGTGGCAGGGTTTACATCAGTAAATATACATTACTTCTTTGCATTGTAGGCTTTTGCCAAAAAGTAATTTTGAGTCTTTGTGTGGAATTAACAAATGGATGCCAGTCAGCTCTCTTAACTAGGGATCTGCCAAGCCAAAAGTATTTTAGGTGGAGTCCTTATACTTGCAATGAAATGCAGTTTTGATAAAAGCTTTACCTTTAATGTCCTACCAGTCATTAAAAGCAGGAGATAACATCTGTTTCATGGAACGCCTACTATATAAATATCTTTTGATTATTCAACATTAGTTGTCCAGCCTGGTGTTGCCATACTTTGAAGTGCTGAAAGAGTAAAAATTCTTGCTTGGCAGCCTGCTGGGTAAACAGCTCAAACAGCTATACTCTGCAAGTGGTGAGGAGGAGCAAAAGCAGCATGTGCCATCTTCACTTGCCACGTATTTCTTGCTCTAAAACTGGTTAAGAAATTAAAGTGTAGAAATTGCACAAACAATAAATCGCTTATTCTTTAAACGAACTGCGCTCACAATCCTGCTGCTTGAAATAAGATTTCATCAGCTTGAGCTTCTTGCAGTTGGTAGGAGTGGTGATCTTCTGTGTATCTGCATCAATCTCATCTGCCTGCACTTATGACGACTTAGAGTTTTTAAATATCTTTAACTTTTCCAAGGTGTTTTAAACTTCCTTGAGTTCTTAGTGTTTGACCACACAAGACAATCCCCTTTCTTTCCCCTGCTCAGTTTAAATGAAAACTAACAGCGGTATGGTTTGGTCTAATGCTGTTAGCCTGCATCTGTTTCTTGAAGTCATATAGGGTGCTTTCACTGTGATGAATGTATCTTTCTTTCCTGGTACCTGTGTGTGTAGAGGTTATGGGTGTGGAGGTGGTTCATGATTGGTTTGGTGTAAATGTTGATCAGCAGAAGGAATATGATGGATCTGTGTAGTACCTGGCAGTTATTCTGGATGAGATCACCTAGTTTCATTTCTAACTGTGGTCCAACAAGAATGAGTTTAACCTATATTGTTGAATCCGGCTCACAGGTTTGTGAAGATGAGCATGCTTGTGAATCCCCTGTTTGAAAAGTGGGTAGTGGAGTATGAAGGGTTTTAGCATGTGTGGTGGTGGTGGCAGATGGGCATGGGTTAGTGGAGTCCCTGCTGGCCCTTTGGACTTTATGTATAGATTTGTGAGGGACTGCTGGTGTGAATATGATGCCAAGAAGTGGTTGTGGTGGAATGGCAGTGGTGGTGTGAGCTGCGTGTTCAGTTTCTGTACTTTATTGATTTAAAAAAGGGACTAACTTTAGTTTAGAGCTCGTGTGTCTGAAATGACAGCAGTGGTCCACTGGGGTGTAGTTAATCTTTGCACTATTTTGAAGCGCTCATAGAGGCTGTTGATAGACTGGACCAACAGAATGACAGGATCTCTTTTTGCCTTTAAGTATGGGCTTGTGTTTTAATATGTGTGGATGTTTGAGAGCATAGTTCCTTCTAATGAAAAACTTACAGTACACAGATATAGGTGCACTTAGTGTTAGTGTAAATGTCCACCAAGCGGCATATACCTTGAGTGTGCTAAACAACTTGTACATGTAGTATTAAATCCATGCAGCTTTGCAAGCACTGAACACTTTTAAATTGGTGAGCAGATTAGATCGGTATGTTCCTCGAGTCTGATTGTTCATTCCCTCTGGGCATTGGGGATATCTGATTCCTAAGTTAGTTACCTCAAATCTGTGGGAGAATTGATTCATAATTCCAGGCACTTGGCCTGTACTGATTTTCTTTGATTGTGTTACGGAATATGAAAGACACAATATTGAATGGTCCCAACAACCTGACCAGAGTATTGGGGATGAAATGTCGAAACTGTAAGTGCACAGCGAGAAATATGGATTTACTGTTCTGAACTCAACATCTTCGTACCTTGAGGATATATGTAGCACCAAGGTATGTATATTGGGAGCTAGGAAATCTAAGCTAACCTTTCAAAATGTTGTCCCTCGGTATTCTTGTCCCGATATTATGACCATTTTGTATTGTGCCCTTGATAATCCCTATATATAGTCTTTTCTTAAATTGGCATTGGGCATGTTTAAATAAACCCTTCCTTAAGCTCCTTTATTTTTTGTGACTCTTATCTCTGGCTGTTCCTCACAGTCCTCCTCTAGTATATCTCAGAGTGAGAGGGAGGACTCTAGTACCTTACAACGGTTTTCTCACTCTGTGCTTCAGTGCCCCACATAGGGGGTAGCAAAAGCTATATAAATGCTGCTGTACAGTTGAGTGGTTTTGCACAGTCCATATTGCAGTCTTATGCTGAAAGCAGTTTTAGCCATAAAGTATTTTGGGTGTCTATGTCAGTCCTTTTCAAATGAGATGAGGAAATTTCTGCCTCAATTTATTCAGTCTAGAAATGGACAGAATTGGTCGACACCCATGACTCCAGTGTGTACGTGACCAAAACATGCATTTCATAACATAGGATGACATTCATACTGGGAAGTAGGCCCCACTGCTTGAGTTGGATGATCTTCCCCATAAACTGATGTGATTTTCTTGATTTTCTCCACCTTGAACAGCTTTCTTATTCAGGCCTACCGTTCATAATATTTATATGGCACAAACATTTTGTTTTCTTCTAATTAGGGGCATTTTTCCAGTTACTTAAGACTGTGACCAAGATGGTACTTTTGACACACCTTGAAAGAGAGGTCTTACGCTTCAGGTAATTAGCATGCACTAACCCCCCTCCCTCCAAAACTCACCCTCCCTGCCGCAAGGAGAGTCAGCAATGGCGGCTGGTGAACTTTGAAACTAGTGGTGCATTAATGACCATCTCTAATTTTGCTAAGAGAATATGTGCTACTTGAGAGGCCAACTTACTTCACTAGGGTTTTCCAAGAAAAGTTTGAAAAATGCTGCCACATTGTGCAATTTAGAACACATTTTGCCAAAGAAATGGGCCAAAAAATCCATAGACTTCCTAGGCAGTTCTGAAAAGAAACTCTTGAAATCTTCTGATATATTAAGGATCTCCACAGTAGAATCCCACACATGGCTTTGCCAGTAGGAAAGCTCTGAACCCAATAGAAGCAGTGGATGCTGCACAACTACATCAATCTTATGTCAGGAAGGGCAGACAGTTTTGGGGGGTATAATGTTAGGAATGGATCGCTAGTAACAGAAAGCTTGCATTTGGAGAAAGTGTGTCTCCTTCTGCTGTGGCATGCAAACCACTGAAATAGTGTTTTTTTTTTTTTTTTTTTTAACTGAAGGAACAAATACTGACTCTGAGATATACAGACCATGCATTAAGCCCTAATGTGAAAGCATTTCTAGGGATAAAGAAGCTTCCCACTTCTGCAAAGTTGTTGAATGGTCCACTTGAGTTTAAGTGACTGAAGGAGAGAAGCCTACATTCAGAATTACTGTACTGGGCATAGGGCACGAATGAAGTTCCCTGATTAATGTGGGTCAGTGTTATTAGATGTGGGTAGGAGTCTGACTAGGTGCTGCTAATTGAAGAAAGAATGACTGTAGGCGATAGTGCACCTGTATAAGCCTTTTTTGTGGGGTAAACTAAAATTTACAAATGTAAGATGCAAATAAAGTAGGCTGTTAAAGGTATGGTACAATGCAAAAGAGGTTGGATCTGAAAAGGATATGACAAAAAAATTGGTCTTCATCAATAGTTTACTCCAAAAACACCATCTTAGTCACTGGGTTTTGTCCCAAATCTCTGAACTGTAAAGCTGGAACTTTTGGTCTGGAAATTAAAGTAAATGCTGCGAAAAACAATATTTGTCTCTTCACATTTGCTCTAGATCAGTGGTTCCCAACCTTTTGAATTCTGTGGACCCCCACTTTATCATTACTGGAACCCAGGGACCCCCACTAAATTATTACTGGAATCGGGGGACACCCTATTGAGTCATTACTGAGAGCTGGGGACCTAATATTTTAACATTATTTAATTTTCTTAGCAGTCACGGACCCCCTGAAGAGGCTTTGGGGACCCCCAGGGGTCCCCGGACCACAGGTTGGGAAACTCTGTTCTAGATAGTAGTTTTTCTTAGGTTTAGAGGTGGAAGAGTGCAAATGATGCAGGATGAATTGTGTTCTATAAGTAAGGAGCCCCATTCTCCAGAGGGAGGTAGTTTCGAGGAGGTGTTTACATCCTCCTCACTCTTATGAAGCTAGAACACACTACTACCTCAGGATCCACCGTTTTGTGTAGTCCACCAGAGCAGTTTGTAATTTTCTGCCATTCTTTCCTTTTTCCTTTTCATCCCACATTACACCTTCTCCTTTATTTACTATGTAAATTCAGTCTGTTCTCCAACACAGTGAGGACTTGCACAAACTTGGATAGGTTTGAAGACACAACCACATAGATATGTTGAAGAGCACACAGTGATCTGAGGAAAGCCAGCACCATCAACATCGGTATCATAATTTATTAAACCCTGCAGGTCATGAACCTTTATCCTTCTTTTCACTGTCTTAAAAAGACATTAATAGTATAAGTGCCTGATGGAACGCATTTGTGATGTGCTTTACTCTGTGAATAACCATACTTTTAAAAGGGCCCGTGTTAAAGTAGCCCCTTGCTCCAGGCCTGTTAAGCTCACAACTGTATTTGATTTGCCGTATGGGCAAGTTACTATTACAAAACAAAGCACAATGTTATTGTGTTACTTAAGGTCCACCTTCCTTCTCGTAGTAGCTTTTTTTTTTTTTTTTTATAAAAGCCCACAACGTAGAGGGTTTTATCTTATGCACCCCGATGCAGAAAAGGTGCAATTTACTGTAACATCACTTTTTTAAGAGAAATAGCTACATGTATTACCTTATCAATAAAGGTAGTTTGCACCTGCTGTCATAATTGTTTTACAACCTTAGTGCCACCGTGGGCAGCCTTCCCCACTATCTGATACCGAGTTACAGTTGTGTGCTAAACAAACCCTGGTCACCTAGCCTGGTTCCGGGTACGCATGAGTAGCTTACAGAAAACAACTGTTGAGAAATGTGGAAGGGGCCCTCACCCATTGTGGAGTGGCCCCAAATATGCTGGTGCACCGGGCTGAGCGTGGGAGGGAGGTGCATTGCACCCCCGGCCCGCTGTGCTTTTTCAGTGGATTGGCTGAGAGGGAAGCGTGGCCCATAAGCACTTCCTTCCGGGTCACGTGTCTTGATGATGCGCTGGTGCATTGCCCCCTTTAAAGGGGGCGGGCGGCAAGCGGGTCTTCTCTAACGCCGCCTGAGGTCTTCCAGTGCACTCCTTGGAAAGAGACCTTAAAAACACCCACCCATCTCCCCCCATGGCATTTACTTGGTCTTGCATAGATTATATTTTGTTCCAGATGCGACCTGTTTTTACCTGTGTTGTGCTACATGGAGTTTTGATTATGTTGACTTGATGATTTCTAACAATTTTTTCTCCCTCCCGCATGGAGGCATTCGCTGTGAAAGTTACTTTGTCGTATTTTATGCGATTATGGTTGACAGAGTCAGATCGTGACTGGGGGGACAATAAGTGCCCTTTTCCATCCCTCAGCAGGATGATAAGGTAATTTGACCCTCCAGGGGGTGCTGGTGGGAAGCGAGAATGACAACAAGGGGCTCGGGGTTGCTAGCGGTCGCTGGCATCTGGTCCCTAGGGCCAACCACCTGCGCATTTGCGGAGACTTGGGCTAGCACTGGCCCCTGGGGGATGGGTTAGAGCCTGAGAGTCTGTGGGTGGAGGGGGTTCCCGAGGTAGGTAACCTGGCAGGCATGAGTTCCCCTTTCAAATAGTTTACATGCAGCTGTAATTGTTTGGAGGTGTGGATTGAGCAATCCCATATGGAGATACTACCCCTGGGGCCTTGTAGCCGGAGGGGTGGGGAACAGGTGTCTGACTGGTCAGTCATGATCTCATCTGTAGTCATTAATATTTTGGATACGCAGAAACTGATTTAGTCAGTGGTAGGAAATTTGGATGTATTCGCGGACTGTGTTAAGGCTAGGCAGTTTAAAAAATGTAAATACTATGTAAATAATATGGTGGTTACTGCGTAAAAGTTTGTTGACTGAATTTTTATGTTTTATTAAAAATAAAATACGGCCGGGAGTTCACAGCTCCCAATCCCAAAGAGGTGTCGTCATTGAAGGTGAAGTAATGCCATGCTGGGTGTGACCTGGAGTGTGAAGGGGGGTGCGGTTTTGGGGGGCTGAATCGACCGACTGCCTCGGTGATGCCAGACCATATTGCTGGCTGCAGAAGTGTTTAATTGCAAACGGATGTAGATTAATTTGTTACAAAATAGCAAGTGTATGTGTATTAAAGAAAAAAAAATTGACATTTCGACCGACATTGACGACTAAAGTCTGAGTGGAGCATATGCCAGCTTTCTTTCTAAAGCGATGAATTGCAGAATCACGAATTACCTGTAAAAGACTGGGATCTCTAGCGTTGGGCTACAGTGGCTCGGGCACCCAGAGCTCAATTCACGACCGCTCCCCAGTGATATGTTCATATGTTCAGCTCTAAGCAGCAGCAGAGCGGATTCACTTGATGCGCATGCGTCAATGCCTGCACAACCGCCCATGTACAGCCCAGGTCCTTGAAAGTGTCAACACGATCGTTAGTGCTGCTCCTGCGTGACGTGGTTCATCGGACCACACCCTTTCCCTGGTCGTCATAGGTTAGGTAGGGGTCATCGAACTTTTGACAGGTATGAGAGGAGAACAGGTCTGTGGCCCGAGAGTGAACTGTGATCTGTGGCAGGGCGCCGCAGGGCTGCCCAGTAGTTTGCTCACCACCCATCCTCACCCATGCACAGTGCTGGTGGACCACTGCTGCGACTGTGACTTAAAGTGAAAGTCATCAATACAGTGTTCTGTGTGTGTTGTAAACCCTTGTGCTTGTCACTCTCAACTCACAATCGAAGGAGCGGAACACCAACACCCCTGCTAAGCAGCTGCCACTGTATATCAGGCAAACTCAGCAGAGAGCAGGAAATACAGACAAATTCAGCTGATATCCATTGGCGCAAACCCTAGAGGGTTACCCTGCCAGGGCAAGAGTTACTAATAAGGCGAGGCTGCGTATCTTCTTGTGAGTCAAGGCAGAAGTAATTAAAACTGGAATAAGATGTTTTTGTTTTCCAGTGGGAAGTGTGAAGCAGCAGGCAGTGGCTCTTAAGGACAACCAGTGATTTTACGGCATCCTAGTTTGTATCAGTCTCGCATCCAGTGCTTAATTTGTGCTTGTTGTTTCCGGTGCTGAGCACTGGTACTTATTTTTCAGGGCCGACGCTTATTCTTCTGCCTCAAGCCTGTACGGCGAGCGAAAGACACATATGAGAAAGACGGAGGAAGAGAAAAACTAAAAAGCATCACAATGGCAGAAACCAGAAAGCTGCAAGAGTGCGCTGAAGGGGCAGTGAGTGGCTTTAAATTAATTAAAGGGGCCCGAGATGGCTTCGGGATTACGCTGCCTCAGTATTCCCGTGCTCGCCCATTTAAATGCAGCAGCCGCGTGTTTAAGAGGAGGGCTTTGGGCACCCGCACGTTTTTATTTACAAATTAAGCACTGCGCGCATCTTTACACAAACTGCGTAGAAGCTTCCCATTATTGTGTAATTTTGCCCTGAATATATATCTTTTCACGCTGTACGGCACTGCTGAATAATTTGTACTGTATGAAGGGGTAGGAACAATGGCGTTCTTCTCGGATACACCCACCCACAATCGCTTCCCTTGGAACCGCGCACTGCTGGGTGGCTCCGGTCACTCTTGGCAGCTCAGGGCTTTACCTCTTCCAGGTATGCTTGATTGAAAGGAACCACAACAATGTACACTGATTTTTTCAGTTCCATTCCCCAGGTATGCTACTGTGTAATATAGCTGTTTGTGATTTCTTTTGTCCACTATTTTGCCAGCGTATTGGTTTGCTTAGTTTGAATTATGAAATAGCACAATAGGCTCCTATCGCTATAAAGAAGTGTGGCTGTGTGGAGTGGGTGAGGCGATAAATATCTCCATTTGTGCTGTTAAAACAATTCTCTCTTGGGATAGTCATTGTGTTAAAGAGGAAATTGAAGGATATCTTATTGTTTCTGCTGAAAACCAGGTGCCCTCAGGGATTTCGCAGATATTTTGCAGAGCTCGACTTTGGAAAGCGCTCCCTGTGAACACACACATCTAAGCCAACCAGTTTATTTTGAGGGCCAGCGCTCAGAGCCATCCATTCTGAATCGTCGGTTCATTTACCGGCTTGTCAAGATGCACCTTGACACAGTTTAGTTTGCTGCACTGTACAAAGCGGAAGGAGATCCTGCTACATGGAAACATGTCCAACTGACCAACTCTACCTGCAGTGCAACACGTCTTTTTCACTCCACCCGCAGTGCAGCACATCTGACCCACTCCACCCGCAGTGCAGCACGTCTGACCCACTCCACCTGCAGTGCAGCACGTCTGACCCACTCTACCCGCAGTGCAGCATGTCCGATCAATTACACCCACAACGCAGAACGTCACCCACTCCATCCACAATGCAGCATGTTTGACCCCCTTCACCAGCAGTGCAGCTTGTCTGATCCACTGCACCCACAATGCAGAATGTTTGATCTACTCCACCACATTACAGCATGTCTGACACACTCGACCCACAGTGCAGCATGTCTGACTCACTCCACCCGCAGTGCAGCATGTCTGACTCACTCCACCCGCAGTGCAGCATGTCTGACTCACTCCACCCACAGCGCAGCATGTTTCACACTCCACCCGCAATGCAGCATGTCTGACTCACTCCACCCTCAGTGCAGCATGTTTCACACTCCACCCCAGTGCAGCATGTCTGACTCACTCCACCCACAGTGCAGCATGTCTGACTCACTCCACCCACAGTGCAGCATGTCTGACTCACTCCACCCACAGTGCAGCATGTTTCACACTCCACCCGCAGTGCAGCATGTCTGACACACTCCACCGCAGTGCAGCATGTCTGACCCACTCCACCCGCAGTGCAGCATGTTTGACCCACTCCACCCGCAGTGCAGCATGTCTGACCCACTCCACCCGCAGTGCAGCATGTCTGACCCACTCCACCCGCAGTGCAGCATGTCTGACCCACTCCACCCACAGTGGAGCATGTCTGACCCACTCCACCCACAGTGCAGCATGTCTGACCTACTCCACCCGCAGTGCAGCATGTCTGACCCACTCCACCCGCAGTGCAGCATGTCTGACCCACTCCACCCGCAGTGCAGCGCGTCTGACCTACTCCACCCACAGTGCAGCATATCTGAACGCAAGGCGCTTGAGTGGCCATTGTAACCGTGATGTCGGTAGATATATTTAAATTCATCCAAGGGGAATGATGCCATTTATAGTTGGTTTCATGTGACTGAATGTGCTGAATAATGTCTGAACTTTAAGACTTCAATGGTGTAATTCTCTGCATTGTTTTTTTTTTTTAAACCAATATTGTATGCGACGTTTGGCTCTCTTTGCCCGGCTTGTGTTTCTTTTCCAGTGCAGCGCCCTGCTCTGTCGCTGTCTTGATCCTCCTTCCCACCTTCCACCCTCGAGAGCAGGGCTGGTGGTCTTCCAATTGGTTTACTTTATTAGGAGTCTCGGTCGCCTCTTTGCCCCTCCCAGCTCACTGCCATGGATTGAAATTTCCCTCCCCCTGCTTAATCTCACCAGCCGGGGCATCAGGTTAAAGGCGTCTTTCTGAGGCTCCTTCCGTCCCTGAGATCTGTTAGTCCTGATGCTGAAACCTCTGCCTCTCTCACCTCTGCCCCATCCTCCTGCCTCGTGATCAGTACCTGGCATCTAAGAGCTATTTCCTTCCATGGGACTACTCTTTTACCTCCAGTTATGGGTCTCTTTCAGCACTCACTGCTGCACATTGCCCAGTGCCTCCAGGTTGATTAACTGACTCATGGGCCCACAGTGTGTGGTCCACTGTTATGGTTGTAATGCTTTACTTCTAGGTGAGCCATAAAGAACTACGTTTTTGTCTTGGGTTAACCTTGAGTTGTGCCTTCTCTGCTTCTGGATGGGCCGCGTAGACCTGCTATGGTAGTGTTTGAGGTTAGCCTTCAGTCTTGCCTTCTCAGCTTCTGGACCCCATGAATCCTCTACTGCGGTGTTTTGGGGTATCTTCCGATAGTGCCTTATCTGATTCTGGGCGAACCTTGCTAACCCTCCTACAATAGTGGTGCCTTTGGACGAAGTAAGAGTGCAGCAGGAATTGAGTACCTGCCTTTTAAAAGCACTTAAATAGTGTAGGTGCTGAATTCATGCCGCTCCTCCAGACCAAGCAGTCTGTCAAGACTAGCTGCTAAAGCATTAGCCAGCCGCGACAAAACAAATGCAACCTGAAATTAAATTAAAATGCTTGAGTGAGAGTGAAATGGAAGGAAAACCTGTGCTACCTACCAGGGGAAATATGAACCCCGTTTCAGGTTCACGAACACATCGGAAGATGATAACAAACATTTGCAATGCAACGGGTCTCGCGTTTCCTCAAGTTAGAGCTATTAACATTGTAAATTCCTAACTGAACTTTTCTTGCAACATAAATTGAAAATTAAAAGTAAAACAGTTGACATAAGTGAGCCGATTCAAAGCACCAAAGCCGCCATGAGCGTGAAGGAGAGAGCCGAAGGGAAAAAGAAGTTTGCTCACAGTCAAATGTATTGGCAAATGTGCAGTTATCCATGTAGTGGGGTCGATGGCCAAGGCGGTAATAAAACTGTCCCAGGGACGGCCAAACATAAAGCATTTACCAATGATAACAAAGGAGTTTTTGAAGGCAAGCCCATGAACCAGTGATATTGATGGGCATGCGGTGGGCGTGGTTAAGAGCCCACAGATAGATTTCAACAGGCCAGAGCGACTGGTGACCTTAAGGATGAACATTGGCTCAGTGAATGACAGTGACATGCCAGAGCACGGTGCCACTGATGAAGAGTTAAGGCACATGCGCAATCCAATGCTGAAGAGCTTGCCTCCAGTTAGCAACAGAAGTGAGGTTCATAAATGTGTTACGTATGGAATAACCTTTCTAATGTGGTGGATGTATTAGAAATCTTTAATGCAACTGAATTCTGAACTGCCATACAAGATTTGTACTGCAGGGCACTTCCTATCCCTACTATTTTCCACTAACCCACCAGCTTCCCCCCCCCCGCTCTTCTTCGCTCCCCCCCTTGTTCTAAAGAGGTCTTTTGTGCGCAAGACGTTGCACTGATAATGAATTCAAGCCACTAGAGTGTCAGACTTGATTTTTAAAAAAACATATCTCAGTCAGACAGCACCGCTTCTCTGAGTGTGAAACAGTGGTGGTGCACGACCATTCCTTGAGTACCTGGCAGTTTTCTCTCTGAAGACCGCATTATCCGGAAGTGGATCCAGGCCAGGCCAGCAAAAGTGTTTCAGGTTCTCTGAGGTTCAGCAAACTCTGGCTCCGTACTTTTTCAGTTAATAATACTTCTGCTGCAACCCCAAGATGTTGGATCAGGTGACTAGTAATACATTGGTAAGATGCCATCTCTGTCTGTCTTTTTGGAGCTCACTGTTTTGGAGCCTACGTTCAGAATTATGTGCACAATTCTAGAAGAAATAGTGATCGAAATCTGCAGGAAAAATGTCGGTGGAAACTTTTTCAGGATATGCAGGAAAAACATTCTGTAAAGATGTGCATATTTCTGCAGAAATGTGCCAACATCTGCAGAAAAAAAATGCTAACTTTGTCAGAAATATTGCAGAAGTGAAAGTAAAAATGATGAAATTCCAACTGTGTGTTACGCAAATGCCAATTAACATAACAAATTAAAATGTTTTTTCGTCTCTATTTTAAGGTAGATTGGATTGCTCCACGTTTATTATTAGTTGGTATTTCTGTGACTCTGGATTTGTTTCAGGAATTTTGTCTGTTTTGTCAGTTTTTTTTTGTTTGCATTCCAACTGCCTACAGTATGCTTATGTTGCATTTTCTTCTAAAATATGGCTTTTTGGCGGCTGATATAGGAATCAGTAGAAATTTAGCATTCCGGCTTCTTTTAAAATGAAGAAATCCGCCTGTTGCTTTCCAAGGAAGTTTACTCAATCACAAATACCTTTTCAAAGCCGTGATTTAATTCAACATTTTCCCCTTGTTTTTCAATGGGAATAAATGGACACAATTCTTAATTTAGAAACCGCTGAAGCACTAACAAAAAAACTGCTACTCTGAAGCAGATCATAACAGAATAAAAAACGAGTTTCAGACTAAAACAAATGACAGCAAGACAAGCTGCGTTCTTTCTTTGAAGCTATTTGATGGTGGCTGAATTTACTGGCCTGTGCTTGCAGTGATAACTCAGCCACCCTCATCTCCTTGCTCCTGTTGTCTGAAGCTTGAACAAGAAAGCAAAGAAATAGCTATATATAGAATAAGGTGGTGCTGCAGATCTGCAGAGACCAGAAATAAGCAACATCCGCTGGAAAATCTGCGAGGAAGGTTCAGGCCGTGCAGTTTAATGATGGTAAAGGCCTGTGATTAGCCTAGATTAGGTCTGCAGTGGCTGTAAGAGGGCAGGGCACTAGCGGCAGAAAGTGCTGGACTCTGGTGGGTCGAGAAGGATGGGGTTTTACAATCTGCGGTAAAACAACCACTGCTCCTGCCCAGTAGCAGTGTTGCCTCTGGCGGGTGGCACCCTCCCTCCGGGGTCTTTCATCCGCCCACCCTCCATTCTTGTTCGCCCGCCTTGTTGCAAGCCTCTGGCCAAGGCGGAGATACTCAGCAGGTGTAGGAACTGAGCTATCTGTCTCTAGCAGTAATAGTGTTTTTTATTTGTAACTAACAGGCATTAACGGTTATTCGATTTACCGGACTCCGTTTTTCTTCAAGAGGCAGAAGGGCTGATCTGGGATTCAAATTTGCAGCCTTAGTTTAAATGATAAAAGTTTAACTGGTTAAACTATGGCTGCAAAATTTGAAAAAAGTAGTCTCAAACCTGACATCAGACTGTACATATCAGGACGCGTGTATTAAAAAATACTCTACTACATATCTCCTCGTGGATGTTTATTCATTGCGCTTAGTTGTAGGGATTCCAGTATGTAGCTGAGAAGTAAATAATGGCACATCACGATCAAAAGAAAAAAAGATACAGGAGTGAGTTTCCTGCCAGTATCAGCAGTGCCACCTGCCAAGCTGTCTCAAAAGGGTAAGAGGCCTTGGAAATTGCAAGATTGGCAAGAAGGTATCGGCAGGAAGTGGATGGGACCTGGAGAAGCATTCTGACTGTTGATGGATCCGGGGAGTAATTGTAACACAAAACAGGGAGCAGTTTAACCGTACAAAGAGTAGGACATTTCTTGGCGTTGTGTAATTGCAGCGACACATCACTGATGTGAAATACATGCATTACCCAGTCTCCTATGATCTTTACTATTGTGTTCGATGCTTCCCAAGAGGCAGCATTCAGATGGTAATTTTTCAGTTCTTTTTCTCCAGTGGTACTGTTTGTAACAAAGGCAGTGATTATTGTATGGGAGGGGGTGAGCTCCGATGCACACAGTGCTGGAGAATTCAACCTCATGAGCAGACACAGCGCAGAGAGGCTAATGTAAAAGTCCACCTTTCAACTATTCATTAAGCAGTTCAATCTGGTAGTTAATGAAATGACAATGTCAGTGCCAGGTGTAATGACATGAAAGATATTTCCACTCGTACCAGTGGTTTCATTTCCTGAGCGTGAAGAGATCTGTAGTTAAAGAGGGAGAACACAATTGCTGGGGGCATGAATTTTAGTAAGGTGGACCTGAGTGCAAGAAAGTCCTCTCTCACTCTTTAGTGTAGTTCTGTGTTTGAGGCTTAGGATTTTTTTCTCAAGTATTGCAGATTATGTTCTACGATTAAAATATATGAATGTTACTAATTCACTATCGTTTTAAACAGCTGCTGCTGTCATTTTAAATAAAAATACTCCGTGGTGCTGATGGTAAAGAACATGGCAGACTGGTATAGTCATCACAAGGGTTACTGGAAGTGCTGTACGGATAGCCATACAATAGTCCTCACAGAGTTATGAAAAGCGCTATACAGATAACAGTACACTGGTCACCCCAGGGTTATGGAAAGTGATAATCATACAGTCACCCTGACTAGACCCCCTCTTTAGATCTGCCACTTATTGACGCTTTTACGTGAATAATCCCATCCACGAAATCTGCACCCAGGCAGTAGACTGACCATGCACCTCCTAAAACGTCCATAAGGGTTATGTTTCACGTATTCAAAACATTGCTACTACAGGATCATTACTACACATGTAGGTGTCTTTGATATCGTGGCATACTCTGCAGTCTCAACCAAGCAGTGAGTGTTCACTAGTAGTTTACTGGAGTGGATCCCCGTCAATCTCTTCAAATCATTATTCCCAAAATTTGTGCCATCTGTTTTGCATACACGTGAGTAATGTATCTTTCAATCTATGTTCGACAGGGCGATAGTACGATGCAAACCACCCTGCTTATGTCTTTGTTCTAAGAATCTCACTTCAGTTTACAAAACAATTTTAGGTAATGTATAGGAACAGGCCACTTGACATAAAATGTATTTGAGCTTACTTAGAGTTGCTTTGCGACAGACCTCAATAAACTTGACTAATATTTGCAGTAATAGCAAAAGAGCAGATTATAGAGCACAGTGGAAAGTGAACATGGAACTAGGTAAATAATTGGCCACTGAGGGTATTAATTAAGGGGGAATTAATTCTGACACCGCTCTGCTTTTACTAGAATTGTGGAAAAGAAAACAATTAATAGATTCTTAAATCATTTATAAATAGGCCCTGTGAGGCATCCCCCCCCCCCATGGAAATATATTATTAGCACATGGTGCCTCTACGTGGGCCACTGTAGAATTCTCCGTCTCACAAAGACGTCCGATTTCATCGTAGACGCAGGGCACCAAATCTCTTGAACATATTTGTTTAATAATTTTCATAAACAGCCACTCCTTATCGCAATCAATCACTGAGAAACAGGAGTCGAATCCTTAAACTCAGGCAAATGTATTATTAAAATGTGGTTAAACCCTGTGATCCTTGGTTAATCGTCATTAGTCATGAATAACCATGGCTGGTCCACGAATATAAAACTGCCTCGTCGTTTTGTTCCGTTCTCCATCTTTTTTTAAATTCACATTTTTATTGATTAGTAGGTAATGCAGTTAGATTGTGCATTGAAACTAAATACAAGAATTGATTATGGCAGTTGAGTTCTTCGGATTATTAAATTGTTACTGGAATATAACTTCATGCACTGGGAATAATGAGCCTTTTTGAACACACTAGCTGTGGACTGTAGCGAACAGCCATAGCTCAATTTCTTGTGACCGTTCAAGTTAGTAACTCCTATGTTGTGCAGGTAGGGGGCAAAGACAGCAGAAGAATCAAAAGACGTTTTCCATCCGTTCACATATAGCATTTTTTTTATTGCTATGTTATGGAAATTGTTGTGCTATATTTTTTTGTGGGATTTTTGTAGCTGCGTCCAGTTGTGCTTTGTCTCGGTCAAGTCACCTATTTCAGTGTTACTGGGGTATGTTCTGTTGCTGCTCCAGTGAAGTAATCGCTGGAAGATGCCTTGAAAGAAATACATCTTATCTTTTATGGAACTGTTTTTAGATATTGGTATATTTTTGGATTTTTTTTTTGTTTTTCCAGAAAGTAATTAATTCAAATTCCTGTATTAATAGTATAAATGGTATCTTTGTTCTGCAAGAATTTTGTGCGTCAGAAGCGACATTTTTTGTGGGTTTTAATGTAATACTCAAACGCTTTCCTGTTTTATATGGTTGTGGGTAGGTGGTTAAGGCAAACAAAAAGAGGGGGTCTTGTTGGATTCATGATAGCAAACTCTGTTGTGTACTGCTCCCTTAATATCTGTATTATTATTATCAATCTCTTTATTTTAATGAGAGGAAGCTCAGTATCCAAGCACAAAGCGATACTTCCTCTACTTCCATGTTTCCACCTGAAATTAATGCTGTTCTGAGCTAGTCCTGTTTATCGCGGCGATTTCTTTCCCTAACAAAAAAAGCCACTCCTACTAGTTTGGGCCATCAGACACTAAATTCACTCAGGCTTCAACGGCGTAAGGCTAGTAGAAGAGCTTCAGCTCTGTCGCCTGTAACGGGGTCCTTCTGTTCTTAAACTTCTGCTTTTAAGCTTTCAAAGCAAAATAAGCCCCCAATGGACAGGCCTTCGATGGCGATGAGAAACTGACTGCACCACCTTCAAGTCATTCACTAACATCACAAACACTCAAGCTAAAGGTGCATTTGTCAGTGGTAAAAAGCCTCAGGCACTTAAAGGGGAACAATAGCTCTTCAAATTGGAAGCAAGTAACCGATAGATCACCATTACTACATAGTACAGAACCATTTCTATGTTGCATTTTCAAGGGTATGTGGAGATGCAAGGATCACAAATTGATACACCAGAGAGACGTTCTCACAGTGTGAGAACTTACCAAAATGTGTAAAGAAGCCACATCTAAACCACATTCTTGTGCGTAGACACCGGGAGATGTATGATACTTGACGGTTGCATTGACTTCAAGTGCCATTAGATTAGGAGTTATACCAAGGACATAAACTATAAAGTGTGGTATGGGGCAGGAGGCATAGTGGTTTTTGTAGCACCAAAGGGGCAGGAGAGATGGTGATTTTTGTAGCACCAAGATACAGGAGCAGCTCGCGAGGCAGCGTGGAGGGGGAGGGGGAGAGGAGAAGAATTAATAATAATAAAAAGAAAACTTACCTTAATCCGCTGCTGCCACCACTGTGCAGCTCCTCTTTTCCTTCGCCACAGGCACAGACTAAGCCTGCCCTGCGGCCAATCTGAACACTTCTGGCAGCATGACAGCAGCCTTCGGATTGGTCGGAGCGCCCAGCCAGGGCTCTCCCAGGCAGACTGGGAGAGTCTGTCCGCTCTCTCCAACCCAGCAGCACATTGCCGGGTTGGGCAGAGCTTAGTGTACATGTATGTTTGACCGGCCTGAGGCGGCCGGCCAAACATACATGTGCGCTGAGGGGCAGTGCTGAGCACTCCCCCTCCGTGCTCCTGACAGCCCATGGTCCGCCTCTTTTACAATACAGTGATGATAAACGTTGTTTATTATTGTTGTATTGTAGAAGTTATGCAGCTGCTGCTGCTGGCGAGTGGGGTGTTGACGCTCCTAACGGAGGCACCGTGCCCCTGCCAAGACACAAGACAAAGGACAATGATGCAATGTTTCAGCGTGGTTTTAAAAAGCTCAGTGAGTGCATCCGTTTAGGAAATAATGGTGGTTGACCTTGATTTTGACTTTTTTTTTTTTTATGAGCATTCCTTCCGTTGAAAAGTCCTCCAGTTGAACATTGAAATGTACCAGCGATACATAAATCTCCCACAATGTTGTCCCAGAATTTTACCTGGTGGTGATAATGCATCACAGCCAGGCATTAACCATCTTATAGGGCAGTAGCGTTTCTATGATGGACAATGTATGAATGAAATGGCGTCTGACGAGTTGTTTCTGGTCTGTGTCAATCGAAACATTAACTTATCCTTTGACATATATCAGTAATGTCCCCAGAACAGGGGGCCAAGTTCTTCCTGGAAGTTTGTTGAAATATTTTCTTATGCTTCGTATGAATCTATGACATCTACACCATTCTCAATTGTTTAGTTTATGGCTCACAGTTAAAAAAGAAACAGATTTTGGAACTAAATCCAAATGTTCTCACAACCAACAACAGGCCGATCAGTTGCATCTTCATTAATTCCCAAAACGGGGGCAAACAGCACTAATATACAGTGACCAAAGCACACAAAGCGGACCCTGGCTGCTAATTGGACAGCTCTCTGTTCAGCTACTCCTTAAAAACACAACACTTTTTCCGCGAAACCACCTGCCCTGACGAGATTGAGCCCATACCTCGGGCCTTAAAACCCACAGATTGTGCTGCCAACCCTGCTCGAGCATGGCTTATCAGGAACATGCAACTCCTTTGCACCCTTTATTATACAGTTAGCAGCTACATCATGGAAGGTTTTTCGTACACTAACTAAAGAAAATAATTATTACCTTACTAAAAAGTATTAATTATCTCCAAAACTGTATCTAACATCGGGCCTTTCACCAACTTGCCAGGTACTGCTAAAATTATAGAGAACATCGTCACCCATAAATTATAATTCCAACAAAGTCTCATTTCAAAATGGTTTCTGCCATGCTGCCATCACCAGGGCATAGAAAGGGGTCTTTAGTCTTCTCCCGTGACCCTCTCAGTTTAGCTGACAAGGAGGTTGGCTGGCTGCCTGCCGGTCATGATGGATCTGTCATCCGCTTTTGGCTCAGTGAAACTTCAAAACTTAGTGGTTAGGCTAACCTGTGGTGATACTGGCCGCCTAACGATGATTCAATTCCTTTTGGGGACATTGGTTCCATCTGGCCTCCCTTAGCTAATTCCTTTCTAAGGAGGCAACTTTCCATTATGGCTCCCACGATGCAGATCGTTATCTTTGATATATCAACCAAACACAATGATTTTGAAACACAATAAATGCCCCCACTGGTGGCTCTTTTGCATCTGAGGAATCCGCGACCAGGCTTGAAAGTGGACTTCACAATTAAATCCCCTTGCGCTCCTCTGTCTGCATGGTATGGGATAGATCAACCAATTTAATCCGATCAAATAACAATTAGGCTAACTAAAGAAAGCAGTTGTTATTTCCCTACTAAAAAAGCAGTGCTTAATCTTAAAACCTTATTTGACATCAGACTTTCCACCAACTAGCAGGTAACTGCTAAAATTATAGAGAAAGGCATCACCTGTCAGTTACAATTCCATCTTGATAATAACAAGTACATTTTTTTTTCAAGAGGGAAACAGCTCCCTATCAACCAGCTTCAGAGGACCTGGCCGTCTCATGTTGTGAATTGGAGACCAAGGGCCTGATTACAACTTTGGAGGACGGTGTTAATCTGTCCCAAATGTGACGGATATGCCACCTACGGTATTACGAGTTCCATAGGATATAATGGACTTGTAATACGGTAGGTGGTAAATCCGTCACATTTGGTACAGATTAACACCGTCCTCCAAAGTTTTAATCAGGCCCCAAGTGCCCTAATTCAGGTGATGATACTGGGGGTCTTGCTTCTCTAGCAGAACAGGCCATGGGAGGCAAATGTTATGTAAATGGTACTTGTAGAGCGCACTGTTAACTGCAAAAGGCCTCCTGGCACTTATGGTACATTACTAACTAGAGAATGCTAGTTATTGTGTACATAGCCAGGGTTTCAAGCCTTTTTCTAAAAGGCAACCGCTGACTGGTGGTGCACACATGCAGAGGTAGTAAGTTCCATAGTTTTGCATTCCTTACAGAGAAGGCTCTAACCACCCTCCTCCAATCTGCAACGGTGGAACTTAGGAACCACTAGTAAGTGTGCTTGTGAGGAGCTCATCTTGTGACTAGCAGGAACTTTATTTGGACATGATGAGGGCCAAAAAGAGTGAAAGGCACAAAATACCAAACGGAGCGAGTTGAAGATAACTCTTTCAGTAACAGGCAGCCAGTGAAGGATGTTAAATGCCAAAGATGCAGAGGACAAGCAAGACCATTTTCAACCCAAAAATGACCAACCAACAAACACAGTGTTGAAGAAT
Source organism: Pleurodeles waltl (assembly GCF_031143425.1). Taxonomy (NCBI): domain Eukaryota; kingdom Metazoa; phylum Chordata; class Amphibia; order Caudata; family Salamandridae; genus Pleurodeles; species Pleurodeles waltl. The sequence continues at coordinate 792,337,643 of NC_090436.1, read as the reverse complement.
ACTCAAAAATGACCAAGTACAGAGAGTTGCGGTAGTCAGCTGTAGCAGTATGCTGGGCACGCAGGCAGCCCATCTCTTTGCTAGAGGTACACAGTCCTTGGGCTTGCATTGGCGACAGACCTAAAGTGTTGCCTTTCTCAGGCCATAGGCTCACCTGCTGGAACTGGCTGAGACCTGGGCAGCTGCGTACAAATGATCCTTCCTTCCCCATCAGTGTCTGTGAATCTAAAACCACATGCCCTTGGCCCAACAATACTTTCTGCAGGGCTAAGTATAAGCAGAGACCGAGGGGATTTGTGGCACTTATATCCGGTAAACCGTAGTACTGTGCCCTGCGGGCTACATTCACACAGGGTATCCCACCTTTCACGTGCCCAAGTACTCACATGCACACTACATACCGTCAAGTGGAATTATGGGGCCCATTATTGACACACTACAGAGATTTACATATTCAGTAGACCGCGGTACCATCACAAGGCAGATAAATAGGTCTGCATGCCACTACTAATAATTACTTGTTGCCAGCTTTTACTAGTGTCTTGGCATGGCCGTGGAGGGAGTAGGCGCACATGGTATCAGGAGGGCCATATTGATTTGACCCCAAACATCCAGCAGAGTGTAGCACTCTTCTGGTGATCAACATGAATTATTTGGAACACTTTTCACAAGGCTCGTCATGTTTCCTGCACAACAAAACATACCCACTAGGTAAAAACGAGAAAATTAGGATCAAGTTGTGTCTCTATTATGAACTTTAAACTCTACATACGCACTGTGTGTACTTACTTAGATGCCTGCTGGTCTCTGCAGCGTCCCATGCTGTCTAGTCAAGGGCCTCGGTGTGATTTAGACATTGACCCTCCCAGGCTGGCTTTCTGATTGCTAATAAAGGCTCCAGGTTTGCGGTTGTGCTTGGATGTTGCAGAACGGTGTGTGTCAGTTTGTTGTATGTGGTGTGGTGATTTACCGTCTGTATGGTTGTGAGCCTTTCCCTGAGATGCGTGTAACTGCTGAAGTATTTGCTGGTCTCGCAGTCGTTCTTGCATCGCCCCAGTCCGAAGCTACCTGTGTGTTTCATTCTCTTGGGTGTTTGGAATGGCTAAGCTGATGTTACTACCAGCTTTACTAATCTCCGTACATTCGCGGCTTCTGTTAATGGATACCTTGGGTCCGTGCCGAGTAACTGTTCTGTACGGGTTATCGTTACCCTCCAAAGCCCGGTCTCCGCGGTTCTGCTTTCCTGATGTTGAAACATTGGCCTCACCACCCCCCCCCCCCCCCGCCCCCGCCATTAATTAACCCTTCCCTCATCGTTTCCTTTATCTTAAGTAAATCAGTCCCTTCCAGCCAGTCTTATTGCCCCTCTTCCAGGCACTTAAAATGTTGTTAGGTTGTAATTCTTCTTATCCCCAAATGCAGCATTTCACTACCCCTCGCTGCCATCTTCCTTTCAAACGCTTACCTTGCAACCATTCGCCAGCCCACTAACCACTGTACTCCGAGTGGAAATGTGCTCCCTCTGCTGGCCATGAAGGACTTAGCACAGAGGCAGATCCTATCGCTGGCTCCGTCCTGCCCGTGTACTTGAACCCCTACAACTGGCTCCCACCTAACCTATCTGTCACTTCCCGACCATGTACCCCGCCCCCCGTTGCTTCATTGCACGTAGCTCGATTGGGAGTGTGATCTCGGGTGTGGTGGGGGGTATGGAGTGATGTCGAGTCCATGTGGCAGTGGAGGGTGGGTGGTATTGGGATGAGTGGTGTAAATATTGGAGTGGATAAGAGATTTTAGAAATATTTCTAATGTTTTGTAATTCATTATGGACAATTTTTTTATTGTCCGGTTCACCTTTTTCTGTCATTGGTTTTATTGATTTCACGAATTAGTTTTCCGTGTTCTGCGTTCATTACATCTGTACTATAAATAGATGGTGCTATTTTAATTAGACAGTAATGCATGGGGAAGATGTTTGAGGAGCAGCTTTAAGTAGAGAACTCCATTAATATTTAACTTTTTTCCAATGTTACATAAGCTAATTTAGACTTCGTTCTTGTCACTGTCACGACAGACTCCCACAGGCTCTGCATCTCCGCGAACGGAGAGCTTCATATGGTAAATGATCAAGCCTGTGTGCTGGTTGTTAGGCTTTTACTTAATAATCTACATTTACAGCATTGAAGCAATATCACGGCTGTAATCACTACCGTGATGGCTGCTAACCCTCTTGTACGTGCTGATATATTTTGCAATAAAAAGCGGTAGCTAGAATGTGGAAGACAACGGGATGAAAAGTGACGGGACGATGGTGTACATTGCCACAGATGTAACTAGCTGTGCAGCATGCATTCCAAAGCCTGGACTTGTAAGTAGTGTTAAGAGAGCCTTAAACTACTAATATCATTTATATACTGTCAATAAAATACCTTTTCAAGAAGTCCTGGAATTCCTATCGTACCTGTGGACACTGCCGACTTGGCCACTCAGCCACACTGAGTGCCTTGAAAGTTACCCACGCTTCTTTTCCTGCGAGCTTCTTCTGTTCTAGTGGTTTTTTTAAATTTAATTTTAAATGAATTGGTGTTTTGAGAGATGCAACTTTTATATTATTAAGGAACTGGGAAGTTGTAGCACGTTTTTAGGTCGAACGCATGAGCGCTTTGACCTGTTGTAAATATTGTGGGCTTTTAACCACCCCCACCTCACGCCCATCACTTTCAGTCGCTGGTACGCTTGTCTTTCAGAAATCATTTATCATTGGTAAATTCTTTCCGTTTGTCCCTCCTTGGGGCGGTTTTGTTACGCCTTGCAGCCTGCCCCCATTACATGGATAATTGCATGATTGCTGATACGTTTGACTGCGAGTTAACTTCTTTTTCTATTTGTGTCTGTCCTTCTCTCTCTTGGTGGCCATGGCGCTTTGAATCCGCTCGCTTATGTCAACTGTTTTACTTTTCAATTTAAGTGGCAGGAAAAGTCCAGTTAGGAAATTAAAACCCTAATAGATCTAACTCAAGACCCATTCCATTGTAATGCATGTTTAAACCGCTATTACGTTTTTTCTTACCCTCACCACGAGGCTTGGGAATTCCACACACATTGCACTTTCCACTCTAGTTTCGGAGTCACTTTTCCTTGCCTTTTATTGTTCCCCATTTTCGTTTGCGCCAACTCATTGACTGCGGTCCAGTCCTGTGAGTCATGTGTCGGGCAAAAGATGCCAATTTATGGAGGTCAACTGTGCACCTGTGGGCAGTGCTTAATTTGTAAATAAAAACATGCCGGTGCCAAAAGCTCTCCTTTTAAACATGCGGCTGCTGCAATTAAATGTGAGATCACAGAATACTGAGGCAGCTTATTCCTGAAGCCATCTCGGGCCTCTTCAATCCATTTAAATCCATTCCCTGCCCCTTCAGCCCACTCTTGCAGCGTTCTGCTTTTCCCCTTTGTGTCTTTTTTCATTTTTCTCTTCCTTCTTCTTTCCTATTTGTGTCTTTTGCTCGCAGTAAATGCTTGAGGCCAAAAAATAAGTCCCGGCCCTCAGAAATAAGTGCCGGTGCTCTGCACCAGAAACAACAAGCACAAATTAAGCACTGCTTGTGGGACAAGCAAGTCTGTCTACGGTAAGACTGCCTCGTCTGGCGGGAAATGCCGTACACCATGCTAGGACGGTGATTCATTTCAGTAAGCTCAGGTATCCTGCCACAGACATGGTTCCCAGTGACAGTCTTGAGTCTTGGTCTAGATTTTTACCTTTTACACCCTTTATAGCAAAATCCTTCTTCCTTTGTTGACTTTTCTAGTTTGCCGGCCACTCTTTTAGGAAGTTGGACAACTATTCAATCAGTTGGATCTCTGGACATGCATAGTTTTTGACCACAGTACATTTGAATATTTGCTCCTGTGCCTTTCCCTTATTCTTGACAACAAGTTGCATTCGGTCTTTCTCATCAAAACATGGATTCATGAGTCCTCTGCACCAGACATAAGTCAGTGTTCTGTACTTCCTATCGTAGGCAGGCTCACTGAGAGCTCTGTTCTTGATAATACTCAATCACTAAGAGCACTGCCTCTGATAATACTCACTCAGTGAGAGCTCTGCCTCTGATAATCCTCAGACTCAGTGAGAGCTCTGCTCCTGATAATATCCAGATTCACTCAGAGTTCTGTTCTTGGTAATAGCCTTACTCGATGTTCTTTGAGTGTTGTAACTTAACAAAAGCAGTTTTAGATGAGGAAATTGGTTGGGTCCAAATAAGGGATAATATGTTCAGTATCTTGCCGATGAACTAGGGTACATCAGAGCACTTTGTAAATTTTGAATGCATTATGTTGGTAATGTTATGTTAAACCCATATTATAAAGTGCACAAATACTATAGGCCCCAACGCACTTAGTCGATGTGAGCTAGAACAACAGAAAAAGATGGCAAAAGCAGAGACCTTCAAAGAGCTAGACAAGCAGTGTATAAAGAATGTAATACCTATTGGAAAAGTCAAATGTAAAGAGAATGTCTGAATGCAAGGAGAGATTGTTTATGGTTTTTTGCGTGAATTAGATAATTCTAATTCTTGGATGAGCAGATTGGGAATCTGCGGTTGCGTCCCCTGTTAATCTTGGAAACTATGATTAGATTATCTGAAGCTGAACGTCGAGACCTATTAGGAAGATACCTCTAGAACCAGCTACTGACTAAAGACGGGTGCCTTTTGAGATCGCGATCTATACACGTTACAGAGAGAGTCCTAAGATGGATGCATGCTTAATTAGTAACCAATGAATGTGAGAGAGTAAGGACCTAGCGCATGAGAATCAAGGCAGTGAGCTGGATAAATTGAAGTTTATAAAGTAGATAATCTTGGTTTCCCAAATAGAGGGCGCTGACATATCCTAAGTGTGACCCAATCAGGGCTGACACCGTCACACGTTTCTCATACTGAAGCAGGAAAGATGTGCAAAGGAAGAAGAGATTTTTCTATGCAGACAACAATTGCTCCTCGGCAAAACTCGAAAAGGGAATCATGCACTACTTTCAGCCAATGCTGTATTTTTGATGGCTGCCTGTCGACACAGCGCTTAATCTTTCACCTTTATTGTACCACAGCACGGGCATCTTCTCACTCTCCTGCTCCTACTCTGAACTCTTTGTGAATTCATACCAGGTCCTGGCATCTGAACACCAGCATGAACATTATACAGCCTGCAGTAGCAATTACTTTTTTATGTAATGTTTGTTTTTTGATGTTCACCCACAATAGAATATAAGAATCAACATAGAATGAAATGCACAAAGATTTAAGGCCTTAGCTTACAAATACCTTCTGATGATTGAGGTTTATACAGATCTCCAGATGTGATCGTGATTCGCGGAGATCAGCAGACGGAGAGGAAATTTGCTCATGATAGTATGAAAGACAATTCACGTATGCCAATCAGACCAGTACACCAGATCCTCGCACTGTGCGTGTTCAACCCCCGACTACATTACTTGCATACGCTTTGTCATTTTTTCGTCCTGTGGTACTCATGTTTGCTTTAGCTCACACGTTGTATGTACGCATATTTACCTGCACATGGGATGGATGCATTCTGCCATTAGCCATCTTGTTCTACAATACTTGGGTATGAGATTTGTAAGGTGTCTGTGAGGAGACACCTGGGGAACACGAGTCTCCTACGCTGTCCTGGTGACTGAAAGCTAAGCAGTGAGGCTTCACTGTCCGTGGAGCTTGCAGGCCCTCTCTTCTCCCTTTCTAAGTTTTCCACATCCTTTCAGAAACCCAGGCGTCTCAGTGGAGATTCCTATGGGCCTATGTGTTTCTGGGGCAAACAGAAACTCTAAAGAGTGAGTGCCTGCACTTCTTTGTTTCCATTTAACGCACTGCACATCATAACATATGTGCCAACGTGTTCCAGTCTTCTCACTGCCCGTAAAAGGTCCTAGGCCTTTGCCAAGGCAGCGGATCTCAAGCATGCCCACTGCAGTGTGAAAAATACAAATAAGTTTACATGCAACACATGTCATTAATACTACTTGTGTTGTTGTCCACTTTTGGGAATATTTAGTTCCCATCACTTTTTGAAACGAAGGCAGTACTGTCAAGTCAGGCTTTGCGCTTTGCAAAGCTCTGGTAAACCACAAGTGAGCCAGCTCCTGACACACTTTGATAAACGGACAATTACAAAACAAAGACCCGAAATATTATGGCATAAATAGATTTCTCTTCAATCCAACCGACTTGTAGAAAACACTAGGGCAGAAAAGACGGGAAAGGGAAATAAGTGGAACACTTACAAAGAAAGAATGAGAAGAGAGACACTATAGAGGTCACACTAAAAACAAAAAATACCCAACCGGAATTGCTCAACCTTGTTGCATATTTCTGTCACATCCCTGCAAAGTTGCACAAATTTGACTTGCGCCGACCAGAGACTTGTGGGTATGAGGGTGCAGGCACTGTGCTACACTTACTATAGCACTGTCCGAAATTAAATCTTACTTGTTGACGGCTTCACACAATATTTGAAACTGCTAGCCTCTGATTTTCCGCGCATTTGGTGTTGGGGCTGTCAAACAAACCCACCTAGCGATTATACTTGCGTAGAGGGAAACAAGTAACGCGTGCCTTGTGCGCAGCAAAATAGGCCATCACTGCATTGGGAGGAAAAGCTAGGCTGCTAGAACACAAGACTGCGGTTGTATTGGCTGTGGAACCTCTTGCGGACGGAGGGAATCTTGTTGTCCTAGAACAGAGCTGTGATTTCTTTGGGGAGGTGTGGATTCACTTCCTGGAGTAGCTGCAAAGATCAGAGCTCTGATGCATACCAGGTACCTCAGAGTTCTACCATTTACGCCAAACGGTTACCGCATGAGGTCAGGTAATGGGAGCAGATACCAGAAGCAGTAAAAGCAGTCCCTGAGGGTTGCAGCCAATTGGCCAGTATCGTCTTTTTTTCTGTCTTCATCTTTTATGAATCGGCTACCAGCGGGAGGGTTTGGGTGGTGAGTAAGGAACGACTGCAAAAATTCATTGTTGATACCATTTTGGTAGGCAATGAGCATTCCCTGTGTATTTTCATGTCAGACTTAAAAAAAAAAGTATTGATCTTTAAAGAAAAGTAGTTCATGAACGTGGCCACTGTCAACGCGCAAGGATTGGCTGTCCCTTAGCAAATTGGTTACTTCCTTTCCGTGTGTTTCCCTGTTGGAGTGTGCCGGGATTGGGTCAATTTCATCTCCTGAAGTAAGTTGTCATCGTAAGTGGCGACGGGCCGGGCTGCTCAGATGTCTCTGGAAACTGGAGGGGGGAGTGGCCTGTCTGCTGGTGGCCCAGGAGTGTTCTAGGAGCGTTCTCAGAAAGCACACACATGTAGTAATTACATTTCGTGTCAATCACTGAAAAAGAGACTCCGCAATTTTCGTAGTAACTGTATTACTGCCTTGATGCGTGCTTATCCTCTCCTATAATCCTATATTTCTACCATGTCTTCCGAAATTGACCTTTCTGTATTGAGCTCTGCAAACATACTTTAGAATAAAAACCAATAGAGCAGCATCGCTAGATATTCCAGATGATTGACACTTTCCGATTGCCTCCGAGGATGGAACTTGTTATTGAGAGGTAATTCATCACAGTCCTATGTATGATATACTATTGCTCTGCGTGTCAGACATTTTAATGCATCTGCGTGAGCGAAGAGCTTTACGCGTGACTTGCATTGGTGTCTATGGAAGCTTCTAAAATGTATAATATCAACCTCCCTGTGTTTAAGACTGTTTAATAAACTACGCAATGTGAAATGGAAAATGATTACTTTCAAATGTTTCATGTTGGATGTATGACGGTAATGTTGGAATTATTGATTTATTATGGACGCCACAGTGCTACGCAACATGTTAAATATCGTTTATAGATTAAAGAGAAAACAAATAATTTGGACTAACTCCACTGAGCAGAAGAAACAGGATAACAGTTGACAGCATTAGGGACAGAGTCCACACAGAAAAGAGTCACAGCATCATGCAAGTTGGGTCTGAGTCAGCAGTGGAATCAATCAACCTTCTGAGTTTCCTGAGGCCAGACATTTAGAGGAACAATGGGTGCAAACTGATGCCTGGCTCCACCTCTGATACTTGCTATAGAGTATGCCATTTAAGGCCATATCATGTCAGGGGTGGTCACAGTGCTGCTTTTTACAAGTGAAAACTCGTTTTCTGAGAAAGGTTTTGAGGTCATCTTGAAAAACGTCTAGAGTAGGAGCCATCCTCTAATAGAGTGGTTTGGGTTTCCAAAGTTTCAGGCCCGCTCCAGTGAAACTCTATGATCTGTCTTTTGTTTCGGAGTCTTTGGAGTTGTCAGGTGCATATTTCTTGCACCTCTGGAAATGTGTGGTTCCAGAGATCTTGAACGTCTGTCTGCTACATATTTAAGGATGTTTAAGGTTCTTTAAATAAACCTTGTAAGTTATAGTGGCAAGAGTAAATGAGTCTTGATTCCGGAGGGAGACTCTTTATGGGTCCTTTGACTTTGGGGTGATCTGGTCCCTTCCGCAGACTCCAAAAAGCGACAGCATGGAAGCCTCTGAGTGGCACTGTTCCTGATTTGGGGAAACCAAATAAGAGTGTGTTTCAGGTATCATTCCTGCTGATACTAGTACTGACACCATTGCCAGTTAACACTGAGCCTCTTTCACAGTGCATGCTTCTCTAAATATAATTTATTATCAAGGATGAAGGCCACGTATTTGGCTTTTTTTCCTCATTAGATGAGGATCTGAGGGATGTGAGCCAGCTTTGTTTCAAGGAGTCGTTTCAGGGTTGTAATCCATATGAATGGAGTCTTCTTCAGGTTGAGACCACGCTTGTGTTGAGGCATCCAGTCTTTGATCCAGTTTGCAAAAGATTATACATCTATATAAGAATTGTTTGAAGAAACAGCTAGGTGTCATCAGCATTTTGGTGGTAATCAATACCAGGATTGCTCATATGTATGAGGAACAGCGTGGGATTGAGGATGGTCTTCCGGCACGGAGTGAGGTGCGTGATGGCGAGTGAAACAGTGTTTGTCCATATGGATTTCCATTTTCATCTGTAGAGTTAAGAGTCTAGTGGTGGTAACTATTTCACCATATTCCTTAATACACAGTTTCTTTTGCAGGGTGTGAGAGCATTTTTGTCAGTATTTTCCACGGTCACAGAAAGATCCAGTAGAACGAGGATACTTTGCTCTTCATGGTCGATGTTGGGAGCATAATCATCAAACTGGGGAGCAGAGGATTCACCTTTTATGGTGGCATGATAAGCTACAGTCTAGATTCTAAAAGTATCACTAACCCAGAAATGTAGGTGTTGATAAAGAAGCATTGATCAGAAGAGAGGTTATATTTGGGCAATGTGCAGAGCAGCACACTATGTCCCCATGCATGCGTCTTAAATGTTTTTGGAAATTTATGACCACATTTATTACAACTGCTCAAAGAATAAAAAAAAATGTCAGTCAAAGTTGATAAATGTGTGCAAGAGTGTTAAAGGAAGCCTCATGGTAAAGTTATTTGGCTTCCAAGATGGCTGCATACCTCTTGAACTCCAGATTGCAGGCTCCTTATCATTAAGATCTCCTCTATCCAAAAGCACCTTTAAGTCCCTGGAGTTGAAGGCATGGGAGTGACTGAAGTGCTGCTTCTTTTAGTCTGGTTGTAGCTGCGGCCGAACTCTCGGCATGGCCTTCTGAGTTCTATGAGCCCTACCCCAAGCATCGTGTAGGGAGGAGCCTGGAGTGCTAGTGGTTGTGGCGTGAGTACAGTCACTAGCACCGGAGCTCTTTGAACGATTGGACGCGTGGCAGAGGGTAAGGATAATGTTGATTTGCACCTGTGGCGTACCGGACAATGTGAAGATCATCACACCACATGGGACGTGGAGTGCAGTGAAGAAAAGACTTCCAGGGAAACAATTGATATATCTCAATGGGCACTCAAATGCTGTGTAGCTGTGTGTGTTCATGAATGAAGTGGCTGTGTTGTGTATCCTCTCCCTTTCTCCCCCCTCCAACTGGTACACTACTCCAGCGACCTGAGCGGAGCTGTTAGACTTTCTTGCTACATGTAACCTTTGCTCTACATTGGAACTTGTGCCTAACGTGGTTTCCATTTTGAATTCAGAAGCTGTCCATAGAAATGACAGCGGGGAAGGGAAGATATAGGCACAGTAAGAATTAATGCAATCATTAGCAATCCAGCTAACCATAAATTCGAATGACAAGGACTCAAACTATAATTATACGGGTGAAAAAATACATCTCTCAGGAAGTAGTGGTCAAAGGTTTTGCAGTAACCTGTTTGGAGTGGCCAATTGAGTGGACTGTGTGTTCTGATTATGATGTGGTCCAGGTTCTCTCTGTTGTGAGGTCATATGTTGTCTTTGACTCGATGTTACTGAGTTGAAGAGGTAGTTCCTCTGGAGAGGATTCTTTGTAAAGTTGGAGAGGGACTGAATTTGTAAATGGATTAACTGACAAATCTAAGTGTTTTTTCTTTCTCCGTTCTCATTTTTTTTCCTATTTCGTGGTTCTTTGCACCATGATTTTTTTTTTCATTTTGTGCTTGGCATTTCAAGGGGTGTACATAAAGGCAAAAAATTCTGGTGTTTTGTTTCTGATGAGTTTTCTATGTGTGATTGCCAACTTCTTTATTACCTCCTGCCTCTGCTTTATGATATTAATAAACAATTTGAAAATTAATAAAGGAGCTCTTTGCATCTAACAGGGTATCGACTTGGTCCTCCAACAGGGTATCGTCTTGGGCCTTCGGTTAGGTCCCCAGAGCAGAGCTTTCTTCCATGCCTCATTGCTCTTTGGCTGGTAGTATCTATGTTAGTGTCGCAGAATAGATTCTCAACCTCCAGATGACAATTTAGAGAAAAATATTGAATGAAATTCCTGGCTTGGCACTTAAGTTCTTTTTTTTTTTTTTAGTAGTTATAGCCCATTGATCCATTATGATGTAATAAACAATGGATTGCCCCCACCACAGAGGGTATTTTTCTAAAAACTTGTAATCCCTCCAGAAAAGCAGGCTTTTGTTCTTGCCTTTCAATGAATAATGAAAACTACCATGATGCTACATCCCTGGGCTCGAAATTGGCACATTGGTGAGTCTTATTTTATCATGTTGACCTATTTTTAATACTTAGTTGTCTCTTCTGGTGAGTTTACATTGAACAGGTGTTGTGTTTAGTTGAAAAGTGGAGGGGCAATGTAAGATGCCTTTAAATCTTATTCTTATGTCACATTTGCTCTGTGTTCAGACATCAATCAAAAGTCATTTTTTCTTGCAATTAATTTTCCTTCTGACTGCAGAGTTCCAGGACTTTGTAAGGTGAACTGTGACCTGCTGCTTACTTCAGAATGTAAAATAAAAGGATATAGAGTGTCAGGTTTTTCCTAACACACAACATTTAAATGACTAAGCCAACTGTGCAAACATTTCTAAATATATTTCAGTAGTTGTGAAAGCCCTTTTTATTTTTCTGTGTGATGAAAATATATTTTAATAGGATGAAAACACATCAGAATACTTTACATGTTGATTTGCAAAGGATATGTTTTCTGAAACCCAATTTTCACAGACTGTTAATACACTATATAATTTTATCAGTAAAGCTGCAAGTTAGTGGAGAGGTTTTTGGACATTTCTTGGAAGGCTACTTTGTGTAGATGACAATATGTTGCCACATCATGGTTTAGTAATATATTTATTAAAATTGAGTGTTTAAGCAAACTGAGAAACACTCCTGCTCTGATGGCAATGTTGTTAGTAAACTAAAAGAAGTCCTAGGTTATGTGGGCTAGGCCTCATGGGTATAGGGGCTAGATTCTTGTGACGCATGCAGCAAACTTTAGTCTACTTAATCAAACAAAAGAGGTTTTTTTGTACTGCAGAAATGCTGAGCTCACATATTTGAAGGTGCAATCATATGTGAGAATGAAGGAAAAGGCGACTCTGTAAACTATTTGCTTAGGATCGCACAATTTGAGACCCGTTTACGGGACAAGTCTGTTAGTTAGGTCGAGTAGATTATTTAAGTTACTCGACCTGCAGGTCTAGTATCATTTTTATGATTTTTCAAGCCCTGACTTTGAGGTATACTTCAGAAATGCACTTTTGTCTGGAATTACAGTTCTGAACTGAACTAATAATTGCACTGACCTCAGTGCTCACTCCTGTGGATCATCTGAGCTCAGATGATGGTGCTCAATTGAAGAGTTTGTTGAATGCAGCGCAAATCCTGGAGAAACGTGCCCTCACACCTTTCACACCTTTTTGCCACAAGGAATCCATGACATCGACCACACATGAAGGATCAGCGGGTTAAGGATGTGGAAACACATAATGCTCCACTGGATCCACGATGTTCTACCACAAGTAGAAAACAATCCTGTCAAAAGCTTTCAAGTGATACATTCTACCTTAACCCTTGACGAGAAAGGTTGCCCTCCTGAAAAGGAGTGCTGGATGTCCTGCACACTTTCTGCACCTGAAATAGCTAAATAAGAAAACAATTGATGGATCAGTACATGGAGTTACACTAGGTTAAATCACATTTGCTCGTATCACTCAAAGCAGTCAGATTTAAATCACCCAGTCATCTTCACCTGACTGAACACCAGAGCTAAGCCCGCACCGAAGGCTGCAAAGATTCTAAGTGATAAGCCCCAGTAAATTGATATTTGATGTTCTCTCTGCTGTTTTTGTGAATTAACTGTGCACACTGAATGCAATGTGTTGGGTGAACCGCTCACTGCTACTGAGTGTGCTCACAAGCACTCGCTCTGCCCCAGGGCCTTTCCAAGGGGAACATTGATCCTCTTTCTCACCTGCTCGGTCTTAGATTGGGGTGATCTGATGAAGATTTTACCTTAATAACTTCACATTGTAAGATTGCAAACCCTCCTGCACATTCTCTCTTGGCAGTTGCAGTCATTTTTCTCGTCCCAAAGTCCGTGTAAAAGGCCATTAAAATGATCATTCAAGAAATTCTTTTAAATGTGGGGCTATGCATCTCAGGTAAATTGTTTATCCAAGGCTACAAGCTTCCCAATATCCCTTGCCATGCATGTGTCATCTGCAAAACAAGATAATCTCTTCCAGCCAACAGTATGCACTTTATGCAAAACCTGAAGAATTACACTGTGAACCTTAATTATTTAGAAAGATGACAATAACAATGGAAAATTAATTACTCCTCTTATTTTGATGTCCATGGAAAGCATCTAACTAAAGTTATTGGCCCTGCAAAACAGTAGTAAACATAATATCAGTCTGCTAGACTGGGGCACCATGCTTCCACAGAGTCCTCAATAAACTGGTCACTTTCTTGAAGGCAGCCCCCAAGAGGTAGAGAGCAAAATTCCTGCACCTTGTCAGTCAAAATATCTGCAGTAGCATTTGTTTGCACCAAGCACAGTTTAGCCCTAAATGTCACCGTTGTTCTTCAACAAACCAGTATGAAAGTCACCAGAAGTTGCAATTCCATGGAATATGATGCTTTCAGAGTATTGACTTATTCAGCCACTGGCCTGTGTCTGACTAAAAAATTATATTTATATCCATTAATTGGCCAGCACAGATCTGCAAGATAACTACAATTTAGAAATTGGTCAGGAAAATAAATATTCTTCATCAAAACAGATCCTGTTGGGGTGGCCACCTCTGATTACATCAATGCTTATGATGGCGCCAGAACCCATGCTTCACGCCAGATCATTGGACAAAACCAAATCTGCTTGATGCACGGGCCGTCTGACAAATATGACTGTTCTGTTAGAGTATTGAAGAATACTCTCCAACCCCTTAGGTCTGACTGAAGCACCACTTGTAAGTGAATCTTCTGATGCATTGCTATAAACCCAGACTTTGCTTGTGAAACAGTGGGTGAATAGCCACCCTGTGGTACTGTGGGCAGAGCCTGACTTAGCTGCCCCACTAGGCCCTGCAATTGGTCTAATTTTCTTTTCATTCGGCCAATGCAAGTTGTTTCTTACAAACTCCTTTATCATTGGGCAAGCTACAATGACCTTTCACCAGAAATGTCTGGCTTGTAGAGACCTCTAGTTTTTTCTCTTGCTAAGGGCACCCCCAAGTTAATAATTGGTGTCATGACAACCTCAATGTATTCTATGCAATATAAGACCTCGGGCTCACAAGAAGAGGAAGCTAACCTGCTAATGAATCACTTGTGTGAAAGCAGAAGTAGCTGTTCTCCCCTCCAAATCTCTAGCATGTACCATCTGTAATCAGAAGACCTATTCAGCATCTGATGTTACCACCCTGCCTCATTTCCAAAGCCTTAAGCTTTTCCCGCCACTTATGCTAAAGAGACATGACACACTGAACACAGAGAGTGTTTGCTCTTGTGGATGACAGATGAGCCTTCTGGGACAGGTAAATTGTGAATCAATGTAATTTGCCTGTTTCGATCTTTTTTGGTACGGTCCCCCGCTGGGGAACATGCTAAATCAGGGACGGGAGGGAGAGAAAATGGGCCTGCTAATTTGCACCAGGGATCTTTCTTTCTCAGTCTTTTTATCTTGTCCTAGACCTCGGGTGGGCTTTGGGGAAGCCCCTAGAGTAAGGAATCTGTAATAATAGTCTGACTTTGAGAAAACATTGACAGTTTTCGAGGTGTTACCAGGGGGACACAAAGTAGTGTCTGCTTTGGATGCTTGCAAGAGTATTGAGTAATTAAATTACAAATTAATAAAATCAATTGAGCTGAAATTGCATTTCAGTGTTTTAACATGCCCAGGGCCCTATGTCTTCTCCACTCTGCAACATTAAAGTTGAAACATATGGGAGGAGGGTTTGGGAAGAGTTGAGTAGTGAACCTTTCAGCTTTTTTCCAGGGATGCCTTTCTGTCTTGCAACTAACTACCCACCTCTACTAATGCAATGCAATTTATTTTCAGCATTCTGCCCAGTTAGTTTTCTGACTCACTCAAGATACTCTGAGTGATCTGGAACTGCGCCACAAGGCCCAAGCAAGGTGGCCCAGGAAGATTAAAATCGATCAATGGAATGGCCCTGGCAGGCTGCTGATCGGGCAGTAGCTTTGTTTGACTTTCCGTTTCGACAAATGAAAGTTTAAAAATTGCCAGACAGCGAATGGAGTGCACCTATTGAAAGAACTAAATTAAACTTTTTGCAAATATGACGAGCAACCCGACTTTCTCCTATATTTATTTTCCTGTGTTGATTTTTCATCAAGTGGAGCAGAGAATCGAATACTTGATTCGGCGGTTCTACGCTTTCGTCAGGTTTAGAATATGAGTTGATGTTTAAATGTTCGCGTTCGGGAGGAGAGGGGTGAAGGTTTTTAAGTACGTTTGCTGGGAAGCATTGATTTCACGTTTTCTTTTTTTTTCCCCTGAAAATATTCACCTTCGATTTTCAGCAGTTTCGCAAGAATTTTAAAGAGTGGGGCTTTGCACTGCAAATGAGCTTCACTAGTGTACGTTTTATTGCAACGTTTTTGTGAACGCTTTCATTGTGAGATGAGCTCGGGCTCCGGAGTGATGTATTTAACAAATTAAGTCGAATGTGGGATGACAGACTTGTTCCATTTTTGGAAATGTCGTTTTTAATTCTGAAAATGCCAGTGTCCCTCTTCTTTAAATGAGTACAGGCGCTGTTGGTTTTCAGAATTCATTTGACAGCCACGGTCAGTGCTTTAAATGGGCCGGTAGTGTCCGGTACTGAGTACCGGTACTTATTTATTTCGAGAGGGGCAGTACCTGCACTTCTCACGCAAGACGGAATACTTTTAATTGGAGAGTACCGGCCCTTCTGTTTTTCCATTTCAAGCACTGGTTGGTATCCAGGCCTGCAGAAGAGAAGCCTGGGCGCGTGGCAGGATTTTGCAGAATCCTATTTGAGGAACTGGACTTCAGATAGTATCAGGGTGAACTTATTTGTAAAGATTGCGAACTGCAATTATGCTACGATTAAATATTTCTGCATCTCTCTAAAAAAAAGTGTTCAGTGTTAAGAATTAAGTTCTTTCAGAAAAGTCTGTTTTTAACAATATTAATTTTGTAAAGAACCTGAGCGCATTGTGTCTTCTGTAAGACCTTCACTTTTATGACTCGGGGCACATACACGCTAACCGGTTGAGGACAGTTAAGTAAATATTGTGTACTCCTGGCATCCTGGCACTTTGATCAAAAAAATACAATTCGTAGCCATGAAGGGGAAATGCTAGCAAAAGGACCTGGCTGGTTCTATAAGCATCCCCACGAAAGAAAGTGTGGGAATGCTGTTTCCTTACTTGGTTACAGTCTGCGAGAACCTTCATGGAAGGCCTGTCTAGATCCTCTGGGTGACTTTCATTCTAGGTGTGTGTTACATTGTCTGGTTGTCCTGTCTATGGGGGAAAGCATGCATGATGGAGTCAGAGCCCTGCTCTTCCATCTTTGAATGGTATTGTGCATTAAGTATGCAGAGGATTATTGCAAGGCCTATTGGCTTTACTTTATAGTTTTCACAATACACATGCCAGCCCTGCTACCTGTGTACTAACTTTTTGTAATAAACAAATCAGATCTTTGGCATCTGTTATAATGCTTCCTAATGAGTGAAGCAGGCATGTGGCCTTAGTCATTGGCTTCACCATAACCAGCTCAGGTCTATTGTGCTGAGCATAAGCTTTCCACTGGGCAGCCCCCAGGCACTCAGTCATACATTACAGACATGCACAAAAGTACACACAAAACATCTGCCACAGGGGTTTATCAGAGGGGATAACAAAATCGCCAAACCCTTGCCTGCTAAGTTAATCTGTGAGCCTGGATGTCGTAAAATACCTGTCCTCGGAAGATGAGGGTGAAATGGCAAGACCAGTTACAAAAGGATTATTCACCTGAAGCGTGGGTGTCTTTGCTTTATAGGGTATCGGGAGAGAGGCATGCATAGGAAAACCTACTTTAAAATATTACACGATTGGCATAGGTAGCCATCTTAATTTCACAAGGTGGGGCTATCCCCTGCATCTTTATGTTGAAGAGTCAAGACTGGCGCATTTTATAGTCCAATGACAACAGTTTGAGTTACTGGACCGGAATATGGCACTTCGTATGGCACAATAGCAATTGTCCCAGTAACTCATCAGGTAATGTTGCATTACCTCACGACATGTCTGATCCTGAAATAACTACTTCACCCTGGCACTGGTGGATCGTTACGTCACTTCAGTGGCAAAAATATACATTCTTAGACATTGGAAGTCTAAGCAAATACCAACACAAAGGGAATGGATACATGAGTTGTTGTATCTAGGCACTCAGGAACGCATCCTGGAAGGCTAAATTGCAAAATGCCTCTGTATGAGAGCATGGGAAGTTGGGAGCCCTGATAAACTGCAAGTGACTCCATATTAACTTAAAGAGTAGGAATGAACCGAGTGATCCGCTATACCGAGACACAATATAATCCTGGTGACATTAAAGGATCATGATCATGCAAAGAAGGTACATGGAGAACTGAAGATGTTGTTGACAATATTTAACCATCACCTGCACAGCAGGCAAAGACCTATACCACCTACTGAAAGACCACAGTTTTCATATACGACATACAACCCACCCTGGTAACAAAAGATTGAAGAAAATAATCACATGAATACAGATGGTAAGCACGAATTGCCAGGCTTGTAAATGCATTGTCGCCTCACTTCCGGGGCCGCGAAAGGAGGATGGCTGTTTTTGAAGTGTTGCTGCCTGAGAAGGTAGCGCAACACACAATTTGCAGGTCCACCTACCATATTCCCACGTTTGTCCTCCTACCCCCATTCTTTGCCCTCCCTTTCTTGTGTGTGTGTGTGTGAATATATATATATATATATATATATATATATCTTTCGCACCTGTCTGTAAGTTTTTTTTTTTAAATATACAAACGAACAAAGGGAGAGCTTAAAAATAAATCAGAACCAACGACTAGGCACATGCTCGGATGATTAATCCAGTTGCCTGATTGCCTCCCTAGACTTGTATTAATGTTTTGGATCACTGGGACATCAATGGGACAGATACAGCAATTCAATCAATATTATGGTAGGATATTTATACTTGGTAAATGCCAGCTATGAGAAATGTGTGTTTCTACATTCTCTGTGATTGTACCAGCTAAGATC
This sequence comes from Pleurodeles waltl, assembly GCF_031143425.1. NCBI lineage: Eukaryota > Metazoa > Chordata > Amphibia > Caudata > Salamandridae > Pleurodeles > Pleurodeles waltl. Next base: position 792,319,453 of record NC_090436.1, on the reverse strand, counting down.
ATGTTTATTATGTTAAAAATAATATGTTGAACTAGTAAAGCAATATTTAAAAAAAAAAAATGGACTACGTTTTTGGGTGCCCCTCTCCTTCGGGGGAGGTGAGAGTATGGGCCTAGTGGTGTCAAGAAACTTACTTTGGGAAAGCCAGTAGGTCTTGCCTATGTCAGATGTATGAGCTTTGCTAATGATTTTTTTTTAGATATGTTGCAAATGGCTGAAAGTAATGTAAAAAAAGCTGTATGGCACAGCCAGAGGTGTCCGCATTATAGAGTTTTTTTAATTTTCAGTTATGCTGCACTGAAGCTAGTGCTGCTGTATAATATGACTAAAAATCATTGACAAAGCCAGTAGATCTCGCATAGGCGAGACCTATTGGCTTTGCCATGTTGTAAGTTATAAGTATTTCTACAGTGTTTATAACGGCTGAAGTGTTCGTGTTACAGAATAGAGAATGCCCTTGACAAGGTGTCACTGTGTCCAGATTCAGAAGCATTTTAGAACCATACAAAACTGTGAAAATGTGCCATAAAATATATGCTGAATGTAACATAAGTTGGAGGTAGACAGAAAAGTCCAATAGGTTACAGCTTTTATTACAGTGATGCTTTGGGCTAAACTATGTGTTACTTTGGATGCAGTGGTTACAAAAGAACCAAAAAAGCACTCTTGACTGCTTGTTTGGTGCTAAAATATAGTGATGTGGGCTCCTGAGAGCATTTGATCTCCATGCCACTGCATCTGTTTCACCATCCAAACCGTGGTCCTAGTGCCTGCAAGGTAACATCGCTTGGGACTGCTTGCTTGGTGGCAACATACAGCAATAGTTGGTGCTCAGTGGACTCCCTGGAGCTTTTGGCCCCTGAGCCACTGCACCTGATGCACCATCCACACCGTGGTCCTAGTGCCTGCAATGTAATAACCCTAGTGACTGCTTGCTCAGTGATAACATATAGCAGTAATCCGTGCTCAGTGAGCTCCCAAGAGCTTTTGGCCCTTTACCACTGCACCTGCAGCACCATCCAAACCGTGGGACTTGGGCCTGCGAGGTAACTGCACTCGTGACTGCTTGCTCTTGCTCAAAGTTGACATACAGCAATAAACAGTGCTCAGTGGGATACAGAGAGCTTTTGGTCCCTGAGCCACTGCACCCGCTGCACCTTTCAAACCATGGCCCTCGTGCCTGCAAGGTAACTGCGCTGATGACTGCTTGCTCAAAGTTAACATACAGCAATAATCAGTGCTCAGTGAGCTTCCAAGAGCTTTTGGCCCCTGTACCACTGCACCTGCTGCACCATCCAAACAGTGGGCCTTGAGCCTGCAAGGCAACTGCACTTGTGACTGCTTGCTCAGTGGTAACATATAGCAGCAATCGGTGCTCAGCGGGCTTACGAGAGCTTTTGGCCCTGTGACACTGCACTTGCTGCACCATTTAAACCGTGACCCTAGTGCCTCCAAAGAAGGACCCTAGTGACTCCTTGATCAGTGATAATCGGTGGTCAGTGGGTTTCCGAGACCTTTTGGCTCCTGTGCCCTGCTGCACCTTCCAAACCATGGCGCTATTGTCTGCAAGGTAACTGCCCTTGTGACTGCTTGCTCAGTGATAACATATAGCAGTACTCGCTGCTTAGTGGGTTCCTGAGTTTTTGGCTTCTGTGCCACTGCACCTGTTGCATCATCCAAAGTAACATTGTAATAATTGGTGTTCTGTGGGTTTCTGAGAGCGTTTGGCCCCTGTGCCTGCTGCACATTCCAACCGTGGCCCTAGTGCCTGCAAAGTAACTGCGCTTGTGACTGGTAGTGCAGTGGTAATATATAGCAGTTATCAGTACTTAGTGGGTTTTCAAGAGCTTTTGTCCCTCTGCCACTGCATCTGCTGCACCATCCAAACTGTGGAAACCTTGACCCTAGTGCCTGAAAGGCAGCTGCCCTTGTGACATATAGCTATATCCAGTGTTCAGTGGGTTTCAAGCGCTTTTGGTCCCTGTGCCACTGCACCTGTTACACCATCCAAATAACAGCCCTAGTGCATGCAAGGTAACTGTGAGTGTGACTGCTTGGTCAGTGGTAATATATAGCAATAATCAGTGCTCAGTCGGCATCCGAGAGCTTTTGGACCCTGCACTGCTGCACCATCCAGATCATGGCCCTAGTGCCTGTAAGGTAACTGCGCTTTATGCTGCTTGCTTAGTAGCAACATATAGCAATAATCGGTGTTTAGTGGGTTTCATTGAGCTTTTGGCCCCAGTGCCACTGCACTTGCTGCACCATTCAAATCATGGCCTTAGTGCCTGCAGGTTAATGCTTATAGTATCTGAGTTGTATGCACAAGACCTAGATTATTTTGCCTTTTGAGCTTAGTGGGTGAATGACGTTTGGATTATCGGGTGAGCTGTTTTCGGTCTCAGGATTCTTTTAGGCATGTAAATGATTGTCAGTTTCTGATGGTTGAGTGGGTTATGCCCTTGCATGTTTTAAAAATTGAGCTCAGAAGTTTCAACTTTATTCTGGGGGCAGCTGATTATCAGTAGTGCTCCTTGAGGGCCAGGCTGATGCTCAGCACGTCATCAGTATTTTTCATATTTTCGTGAAAGGAGTGTTCAGCAGCATTAGGAAGGCTGGGAGAGGGTGCATGGCAGCTTTAATTTTCCTGTACTTAGTTGATGGTGGGGTTTCAAAGAGTATCAGGACACCAGGTATAATTGTGGGCAGGGCCCTAGTTTGTATGGACACCCATGACAACTTTCCCCACGAACAGCTGGTGTATGGGGCAACCTGGGGGATCCTGGAGGAGGAAACATGAGAGATGAAAGCATGTGAGTGCAACTAATCACATACAACTGTAGCTGGGTATGTAATAACTAAGGCATGTTTTCCACCCCTTGAGTAAAGGCCACATCATAGAAAACGTTTATAGTGCATTATGTCACTTTGAACTCTTCTCTGGGAAACAACTGAGTTTTTGACACTGCTTTTCTTATAAGGCATTAAGGATGGAGGTGTATTTGAGTAAGACCTGCTGAGACACCCTACTGATCAGGGGTGTAAGAGCATTTTGTGTTTTTTCAAATTCCTTATTATATGTGGTTATTGACTATGGCACAGGTACATTTTATTCATTTTGCTTTTGAGAACAGTTTGAAGTGATGGATGTTTGTTTCAGACAGAATCATACTGCAAGAATATCCATAGAAAACGTTGGAAGCAACTTTCTTTTCTGATAAGGGAAAGAGACAGGAAGCGCCTAGAACAGAGGAAAGGAATGAGTAAACGTGGGCGAATAACTGCATTTGGGTCCTATTCGTAAAGCACTTTCTGTGACTAGGCTTGTCTTAATTCTGAATCGCTCCTTAATTTCCAGATCTGATTTGATTTTTTTTTTTTCTCTCAACAGTTTTTTATTTAATTTATAAACCATTTTTTCAAATGTAGCCACTTCAAACATATCTTCAAGCCAAGATTGAATCTTTGGAATAACATTTGTCTTCCAGAAAGATAATCTTAGTTAAACAGAGCAGTGGAGGGCCGTTTAAATACAAGTGGATATGGAGGGTAGTTCTGAAAAATCATGTAAAAGTGAAAGACATTTTTTGAGTGAAAAAATAATGAACGAATGTTCCTTTAAATAAACTTCAGTTTAAAGCCAAAATGTGCAACTGTTTGGATAATCCCACAGTGTATTGACTTTGTCACTGTCTGGTTCCCCACATCTCCAGCAGAGGGAACCAGAGCTAACTGTGGGTTAAAGCTCACAGAGAAGAGTATGACTTATTCTGTGCAATTTTGTGTCTTTGTAATATAAGCTTTTCCTCTTTTAAGTGAACAGTTTGTTAACAAACCCTGCTAATCCTTAATGTAGCCAAAACCTAATTAATGCCTGCATCTGTGAATTGTGCTTTGCTTTGAGGAATTCCAGCCTTTGAAAATGTATCAGGCTGTGGGATGCAGATTAAGTTTATGACAAATGTACTTTTTTTTATTTTTTATTAGGTTTAACCATAGATTGAGCATGGATTTTGTCTCGCGGTGATGTGTGTTCTGTTTGTCAGTGTTGCAGGCGGAGAGCTCTTTGATTTCCTTGCTGAGAAAGAATCTCTGTCGGAGGAAGAAGCCACGGAATTTCTCAAGCAAATTCTTAATGGAGTGCATTACCTTCACAACCTGAAGATTGCCCACTTTGATCTGAAGGTAGGTGTCAGAGTTGTTGAAATGATAGGTCATCTACAGTTACCATCGTGAAGTCTGAGCTGGTTGCTTGGCAGCTTGTGTGACTGCTATCCTGCGAGAGGTGGCTTGCAACAAGCCATCTATTGAGGGAAATGGATTCCTGCTTCCCACCATTGTCTCTCGGTTCTTCCAGCAGTGGTTGATCAATTTTGCATGCATATCAATGGATGACCACATTCTGCTGTCTAAAAAGCAGCATGATGTCATCAATCCACACTCCACGCCCCTGAGCTTGTCTGGCACTTTTAATTGTGTCTTTCATCCTGCTTTAAAGGTACCGTAGTCTATTGCTGGGAGTCTTTCAGGTTTTTCCAGCAGTATTTACGGTCTGTCCTCAGCCGTTTTGTAGTTGGGTTATTCACTTGTTGAACCCAATTGGGGAAATCCGAAATGAAAGGGAATTTCTTTGCTTCTGTTCCAATGTAAATATTCATGTTTTAAAGAGTGTTAAGAATTATATTTCCACAGTGCATCCATAGGTCCTGGTGAGGCTACACTTGTAGTGCGTGCACACTCCAACATGAACGAAAAGCATTCTGTGACATTTTTTGATATTCAGTCTAATTGGTAACACATTCGTTGATTTGCTGTGCTTAACGTGAAGCCTCTAAAGCTCATCATCACTCCTGATTTTACATATGTCGATGTAAAAGCTGTTAGACGCAGCATTTCAAGCATATTTGTGTTGCATATGTACTTAAAATGACAGTCTCAGGGTCCTATTTTGGCAATATTTAAAGAACTTGTGTCCTTGTTATGATCCCACCTCCCTCGCTAAGATATGTTTTTAACATAGATTTCCTTGATTCCATTGAGGGAAAAAAACTACTTTAAATTTGACAACTTTCTTCCTCAGATTGCCTCTGGCAATCCCTGTAGAGTTCCTGTCGTCCTCAGGCCTGTAGAAGGACCTTCCTGCTGCTAGACTCACACTTTAAAAGCAGGTGAATTTGGCGGAAGTACAGACCTGCCGACTCACACAGTCCCCCGTGTGACACACAATATTGGCCCACATCACACTGTCACCCGGAGAAGAACCAATATCACAAGGTGGCAAAGAACATGAGCTGAAAACCACTATGGTTTTCAGCTCGTTTTCGGAGGCTTTTAACTTCTGATGCCCATTAATGGGTGTGAAAACACCCCAGGACCTCGACAACAGCCTCAGCAAACTTTTTTTTTTTTTGCTTCAGAGGAGGGGGATTTGATGCAAGGGTGGGGGTAGAAGTGCCTCTTAGGTGCTTCTCTGCATGAAGCCACGCCCACTCCAAGGTCCGCCCCCTTCCTCACACTGTGAGATTTTTCTTCAAGTGGCAGTTCTGGAAGTAGACATTTGAGGTGCCACTGACTCACATTCCCTCGCTAGCTGTATTTTTCCAATGTGTTCTCCTGCAGCTGCTGAAAGGAAGTGAGCTGTAGCACAACCATCATTGTGATGATCACAAGTGGTTCGTCCCCACCAGAAAGGTGTCTCCCTTCTCTTTCGGATAGTAATGTCTATAGTAAAAAGTACAGATGTGGGCAATTTGGGACAGGCGCCTGCTACAGGAAGTGGTATTATGAGACCATCTCCTCAAGCTGACTGGCTGATGCAGTATTCAGTATCTACTTGAGAAGCACCTCTGTCTGAAGAAGATGGAAGAGCATGTGTGCTGGAGCAACAGTAAGACTGGTGTATGAGCACAAATTATGTGTCATGTATACTTTGTTTATTCATGCTACTCTGCAGGGAAAATAATCAAGAACCTCCAACAGAGGTTCACCTACTTCCATCATCCATGTCCATTTGTGTTCATTTGATATGTTGTGTTAAACCAAAAGGTTCCAAAATCGTGCATTTAGAATTGTTCGATCAGTAGATAACTATCAACTATATCACGGTATGTAGTGGTGCGGTGTTACCACTGTTTTGTGGACATGAATTCTTTGCCTTTATGTGTATACAGCACCAGCCGCATTTACTGGAGGATAGTTTTTAGCAGCAAACCCAAATGTGATGATAGTGTTGAATAAGGACTTACTAAGTCAGGGCAGGATAACGTTGATGCTCTCTGAGCAGGATTTTGTACATCTGGAGCTGGCCTTTGCCATTACATTAACATAAAATGTAGATTTGTTAATGAGTTTAAAGCTGTGCAAAGAGTATAGTGTCATCAGCCCACTAAACTCCACTCTTCGTGAGTTAGGAGTCCACTATATGTACTTTTGCTTTTTGGGGCTTGGTCTGTATCTTGTGTTCATAGGCAAAGAAGCTACGAAGATATCCGCACCTAGGAATGTCCATTCATCTTACCTTAGCGGGCTTGAGATACAAAAAAGGCTCTGATTCGTATTTTTGTGTTTTCGGTCATTGATGCCCATAGTACTTTTGTGTTTTATTTGCTCGTCTGTGTTGCTGCATGATGTATTGATTACCATAGATCTTTACAGCTGAAGTTGGCACGATGCACAATTAGTTTTAATTTTGAAATAAGTTATTGGAACACGTGGTAGGTTTAGGTACCAAGGTTTCCAGTGGAAAAGTGGTCAGTCTTATTATTTAGTTGTGCACTGGATATAAGAACACGTGAAACATATGTAGAGGATGTCTTGGTTCATTATGTAGCATTGCCCTGCTTGATTTGGGAATGCAGACATTTTGTCAACCTTCCTTTCAAAAGGTGGCCTAATTCATGTGCTTTTAACTCCAGTCCTACAGCGGAAAATATTTTACTTCAGTGAATTTATGCTTTCCTACAGGTGAATATAAAGAAACAAAACAAAAGAGTCAGTTCAGCGTCTACGCAAAAGATATTTAAACACAAAGCCTTATAAACAGGCAGGAGTATGCAATTATTCACATAGTAGGTTGGTTCTTGTCACTTCAAAAATACATAATGGTAAACATTTCATAAATATTATGCCGGAACTAGATGATAAAAAGCCTTAACTTGTTGCCGCCAGTTTTACACCATTATTCTTGCAGTGAAGTTGAAATTGTCAGGTGAGTAAAAGGTTGCTATTATATGAAAGTGTGTGAAGCTTTCCCAGAAGTAAAAAAAACACACAAGCATTTGCAATGGGTTTCGCATTTGCTCCAATTAGAGCTATTGGCGTTTTAAATTCCTAACTGAACTTTTCTTGCCACATAAATTGAAAATGAAAAGTAAAACATTAGTTGACATAAGCAAACCAATTCAAAGCGCCGTGGCCACCAGGAGCGCGAAGGAGAGACATAAAAGGAAAAAGAAGTTCGCTCACAGTCAACCATATCAGCAACTGTGCAGTTATCCATGTAACAGGGTCAGTCTTCAAGGCAGTAAAAAAAACTCCACATGGAGGGACAAACGTAACACATTTACCAATGATGATAAAGGATTTTTGAAAGGCAAGTCCACAAACGAGTGAAAGTGATGGTCGTGAGGTGGGTGTGGGTAGAAGCCCACAATACTTACAACAGGTCAAAGTGCTTGCGCGCTTGACCTAAGAAGAAAGTGTGTGATCGACTTGCTAATTTTTAGATAGAAAATTCGGCAGGCTGTGAGAATATCATTTGGGTCGAAAATTAGTATTCTATAAATCAATATAGATTTAGAAATATTCTGTGATGGAATTAAAGGTCCCGTTCTAACAATGTTGGCTAAAAGGTTGACTGTGTTCAGCCATCTTGAGAGCAAAGGCATTTTCTTCAATCTCAATACAATTTTAACCGCTCTCACTACTGTTTGAGCATACACTGCATTTTAGGACCAAGCACGGCCAACTTATTTGTCACAGTAATTTTTAACTAATCCGTTTCACTGGTGGTAGTGCTGTAAAACTGGGTAGCTCCTCCTGACATGGCTGTATAGAAAGCTGAGTAATGTAATAGGGGTTAGCCAAAAATGATCACTTTTTGGATGCCTTTGATGCATATATCTTGGGCCAATTTAATGATATTTTTAAATGACACGCTTTGTTAGGAATAATTTTGAATCTGTTTTGATTCTAGTAATACAGTTTGCCCATCATTTAAAAAGAAAAAAAAAGCACATCAAATCGATGTCCGCATCACCATAAGTAGCAGCATAGCGAGAGTATCTTCTGAGATTGTTAATAAGTTCTATGTGTTGAAAGTATGAGAGGCGAGTGCAGATAATCTGATGGTTATGAATACAGCTACCATCAGGGAAGATTTTCATGAATTTAATTATGCCTTTACATGACTGAAAACGAGAAACTGATTCCGCACCCCACCCATTTCCTCATCTTGTAACAAGATTGCTTTCTGTCATAAAGCATTTTTTTCGTAAAAGGCCTGACGTCTGTGGAAACTGGAAACATTAAATCTAAAAAAAATGTAAAGTGGGGAGTCGTGACTGTATGCCCACAGTGCTGTATATTACATTTTTAAATTTGTGTTCTAACTGAACTTTACTGACGCAGACTGTACCATACAATTCCTGCTAAGTGAAACGAGTCTGCAATTATGATGATCCCTGACAAGAATGGCCCTTGTTTAAGTGTGTCTGATCTTGTCATCATCCTGGGTGTGTCACTGTTTATGGAACCTCCCTGCCACAAAAATGACTGCTGTAAAGGCACACTGACCCCTAAAAAGACAGACATCAAACATCTAAATTTCATCTTCTCTCAAATATACGGGTATCAGTGACAGGAACTAAATAGAAAAGAGTAAGATTCACCTATCTGAATAGTCACTTGACCAAGTTGAGGACACTCTTAAACAGCAAACGAGGCACAGTGGACAACATGGAGAGAAACAATAGTTTAAGCCTACTCCACATCTGATCAGACTCTGCATTTTCACTGGAACACTATACACAGCCACTATACACAGCGTAGCCACCAAATGGAAAGTAAAAATAAACTAAGATGCACATTTTTCATAAAAAGGTGAGTACTTGGTCTTCAAGGAGTACCTATTCATAATGATATGGAGTAATGGAGAGACATTTAAGTAATCTACTCAGTAGGTTGGAGTTTAGGCAAACAGTACTCCTGCGATACTGTGGGAATCACATTTGCCACTTAACGTCCTCGAAACACCTAACTTTGAAATGCCACAATACCTCTTCTACTGTCCTCATTTGCATTACATGAGTCCAGTACCAGCCACATCCCTTTTATTTGAAGACCCACTATCACCTTATGTTTGTAATCAGTTAACCATTAGGACTTGTGCATTTAAATTCCTCATGCATTTAACAACTTAGGGGCATCAACTCTCCCTTCTGACTACTGTCCCTAGAATAATAATAGTTTAACAGGAGTGTTGGCTTTCCTTTAATGGCTGGAGTCAATGCAAGTTTGTGCAATCAGAAAATTGCATAATTAACTTAAGAAGGGCCTTTGGAGTTCTTCAGTGTCTCAACCCCTTTCAGAGCTCCACAGGGCAAGCAGTAGTTACTGGGCCTAACCAAGGTTGAGGACATTTACTCCTGATGCCCCAGCGCCCGCGAAGTGCTACCCCACCCGGCACTTCGCTTTCATAGGTGTAGCGTAGGCTGAGCCGTTGAAGGCTTCTTAGGAGCAAGTAGGTGTTAGGCAACAAGGGCGTGTAACTCCACATACAGACTGTAGTGGCAGTAAGTGGATTGTCCAGCCAAATACAAGCATTTATGTAAAACAGAGTATTTAACCCCTGGGGTGCCAAGGATGTAATGGTTACGTCCTCGTTTAAACTGCCCGGGTGCTGAGGACGTAACCGTTACGTTCTGCTGTGGGCCCTCGCACTCCCCCGATGGCCAAGCACCCTCTTCCCCTGGGCAGGGATGGAAGGGGAATCACGTTTATTTTATTTGGGGGAGGGGACCCAGAAACCTCTAGACACCAGGGATAATTTTTTTTTTTTTTTTTTTTTACACACGTGGAAAGCGACCCCTTAGGCAAGGGTCGCTTCCCTGGGGTCAAAATATATCTTTAGCCCATTTTTATTAGGCCAGTCTGCCCCCACGGGGGGCAGAAACCACTAGACACCAGGGATTATTTTTTTTTTGGTCAGTTTCACGTAAGGGGAGCAACCCCTTAAGTAAGGGTCGACCTATTTTAATTAGGTTGATCTGCCCCCGAGCGGAGGAGAAACCATTAGGCAACAGGGATTTTTTTTTATTTACAAATGGGGAGCGACCCCTTAGCAAGGATCACTCCCCTGGGGTGCAATTTTATTTTAGGCCATTTAGATCGGCCTTTTCTTAGTAGGCCAGTCTGGCCCCATGGAGGGCAGAAACCACTAGACACCAGGTATTTTTATTTTTCTGTGTCAAGTTCACGCAAGGGGAGTGACCCCTTAGGCAAGGGTTGTTCCCCTGGGGGGCAAATTTATTTTAGGCCATTTATGCCCCCCTTGAGGGCAGATCGGCCTATTTTTATTTGGTTAATCTGCCCCTAACGGGGGCAGAGACCACTTAGGCACCAGGGATTGGTGTGTGTGTGTTTTGTTTGGAAGGGCAGCCCCTTGGGCAAGGGTCGCTCCCCATGGGGGGACATTAGTGTTAGCCATACCTGCCCCCCTTGAGGGCAGATCGGCCAATTTTTGTAAGGCCCATCTGCCCCCTAGGGGGGCAGAAAGCCCACCAGAGACCAGGGAAGATTTTTTGTTTTGTTTTTAAAAAAAAGAGGGTGGGGCCATACCCCCACCCCAAATAAATGGGGACAAAGTTGTTCTGCCCAAGGGTGGGCAGATGGGGCAATTAGCAATTACCCCAGATCCATTTCCTGGGGGGGGGGGGGGGGGGGGGGCAGAAAGCCTACTAGATGCCAGGGAATCCAAAAAAAAAAAATAGTGGGGTGGTGACTACCAACCGGTATGGGCATGGTTATGCCCCCACTCCAACTGAAGGGGGGTAACAGTCTCTCACCTCTCCCCCGCACACCAAAAACATCTTATCCCACGGCAAGCAAGAGGACATTTGATTATTTTGGGTTTTGGTTTTACATTTGGACCATGAGAGCTTGTCTAACTCTCAAAATCGTCCCACTTGGAATGGTGAGGGCTGCACTTTTTTTGGACTTTGGGACGCTGCCATGTAGAAAAATCTACAAGACCTAGACTCATCTGAAAACGAAACACCTGGGTGAGTCCAGGGTGGTGTGCTTCACTTGCACCCCACACAATTTTCTTACCCACAATGCCCTGCAAACCTCCAACTTTGCTGGAAATCACACATTTTTGTGATGGAACCTTCTGGAATCTGCAGGAATCCACACAATTCCAACCACCCAGCATTGTCTTATCTACACCGATAAAAATTCTGCCCAACTTGTCATCCTAAATATGTTTTTTCTTTCTTTTTCAAACTTCCCTTTTGGACCAGCTTTGGTTCCCCCTCAATTTCAACATGCTTTTGGCTCTTCCCTGTCACAGGCACGAGAGGCTGAGGAGAACGTTGGGTGGTAGGAAATTTGTCCCGGTGCGGTGAGCCCACACAGAAATGTGGAAAAATGTGACTTTTGTTTTTAGCTAAATTTGAGGTTTGCTGAGGATTCTGGGTAAGATTACACTGGGGGATCCACGCAAGTCACACCTCCCTGGACTCCCTCAGGTGTCTAGTATTCAGAAATGTTTGGGTTTGGTAGGTCTCCCTATATGGCTGGTAAGCCCAGGACCAAAAACGCAGGTGCCCGTACCCCCGCAAAAAGTTAGTTTTGTAGTTGATAATTTTGATGTGTTCACATAGTGTTTTGGGGCATCTCCTTTTGCGGGCACTAGGCCTACCCACACAAGTGATGCACCATTTTTATTGGGAGACCCGGGGGAATGCTGGGTGATGGACGTTTGTGGCTCCCCTCAGATTCCAGAAACTTTGCAGCACCGAAATGTGAAGATAATGTTTTTTCTTTTTACACATTTTGAGGTTTGCTAAGGATTCTGGGTAACAGAACCTGGTGAGAGCACCACAGGTTACCCCATCCTGGGTTCCCCTATGTGTCTAGTTTTCAGAAATGCCCAGGTTTGGTAGGTTTCCCTAGGTGCTGGCTGAGCTAGAGACCAAAATTCACAGCTAGGCACTTTCCAAAAAACACGTCAGTTATCAATGTAAAAATGCGATGTGTCCATGTTGCGTTTTGGGGCATTTCCCGTCGCAGGCACTAGGCCTACCCACACAAGTGCGATACCATTTTTATCCTGAGACTTGGGGGAACACAGAAGAGAAGAACAAGTATTATTGCCCCTTGTCTTTCTCTACATTTTTTCCCTCTCAAAGACAGTGTGTAAAAAAGACATCTATTTGAGAAATGCCCAATAATTCACATGCCAATAAGGGGACCCTGGAATTCAGAGATGTGCAAATAGCCACTGCTTCTCAACATCTTATCTTGTGCCCATTGTGGAAATACAGAGGTTTCCTTGAGACCTATTTTTTACTCTTTATATTTCACCGAATGAATTGCTGTATACCTGGTATATAATGAAAACCCATTGCAGGGTGCAGCTCATTTATTGGCGCTTGGTACCTAAGGTTCTTGATGAACCTCAAAGTCCTATATATCCCCGCAACATGAAAGGTCCAGCAGACATAACGGTATATTGCTTTCGAAAATCTAACATCACAGGAAAAAGTTAGAGTAAAATGTGGAGAAAAATTGCTGTTTTTTTTTCAGCTCAATTTAAAACATTTTTTATTTCAGCAGTTATTTTCTGTAGGAAAACCTTGTAGGATCTACACAAATGACCCCTTGCTGAATTCAGAATTTTGTCTACTATTTAGAAATGTTTAGCTGTCTGGGATCCAGCATTGGTTTCACACCCATTTTTGTCACTAACTGGAAGGAGGCTAAAAGCACAAAAAATAGTAAAAATGGGGTATGTCCCAGTAAAATGCCAAAACTATGTTCAAAAATGTGGTTTTCTGATTCAGGTCTGCCTGTTCTTAAAAGCTGGGAAGATGATGATCCTAGCACCACAAACTCTTTGTTAATGTCATTTTCAGGTAAAAAAAACCACAAGCTTTCTTCTGCAGCCCTCTTTCCCCACTTTATTTATTTTTTTTAAACAAAATTGTAGCTGTATTTTGGCTAATTTCTTGGTCACCTCCAGGGGAGCCCACAAACTCTGGATACCTCTAGATTACCTAGGATGTTGGAAAAAAGAATCGAAATTTGGCGGGGGTAGCTTATGTGGACAAAACGTTATGAGGGCCTAAGCGCAAACTGCCCCAAATAGCCAAAAAAAAAGCCTGGCACCAGAGGGAGAAAAAGGCCTGGCAGTGAAGGGGTTAATGTAAATACACGAAGCATGTATGGGGCTCTAAATAATCCACACAGCCTTCTTCAGGTCAGCATGCTAGGGTTCTTCTGGGCAGAACTCCTAAGTCTCTTGGTCCCTTCTGCAATGGGTGATTATTCCCCATTCCATACTGCAAGTGATTCTCTGATGCAACCTCTGCTAATCCAATGTGCCCCAAAGTATTATGCTTTGCTTTAAGAGCTCAGATTCGGCAGCATCTAGGTGCTAACTTCATAGAAGTCCCCATCAAGCCTAACAGCCTGGCACTTTCTTACCCAACATGATGGCAACTCTCAATTTAGGGTGACCGCGATGTTGCTCTGTGAGTCTATTCACAGCCCGCAACCTCTTGAGGAATTACTCTGCTGCCTTCTCAGTCCATGGAAGGCCAGCATTGATATAAGATGTCTGCGCTCGGGTCTGTTGATGATCTGTGTTTCTACATGCTTCTTTGGCATAACGAACCAGGGCAACAGCTCTGATGTCGCAGTGGGCCCCTTCCTAGGCACCTGGGGGATCGTCAGACTTTGCCCGCACATAAACTGCAGCCTGGTCTTTGCGGTGGCCTTAGTACTGGCAACACGGGGTCACTGATTTCAGCACACATAAAGGTGAAGGCCCACGCTACTAAGAAGTGCCATTTCTGGTCGTCTGGGGGTCTCTGACTTTGGTGACGGCTGAAACTCAACAGCAGCCCTCTTCCTGCTTACCTGGGGATTGTCAACTCTTGTGCACCCATAGGTGACGACCTGAACTTCACAGTGGTCCCTTTTTCTGACAACACAGGGCACTACTGACTTTTCAGGATTGGTGCTGACAGCCCACAATCCTGCGTTGGTACAGACTGAACTGACTAGGCCCACCCATCACTCACTGGGACCCAGTCACCAAGATCCCTGCTGAGCCTCACTCCCTCCAGGTAGTCTCTTCCTCTGCACAGAGTTTCACTGTTCTTGCCAGGCAGCTAGGCACTAGGTGCACTCCTCCTCCCAGGGTGCACTGGCCTTAGTGGGCAGGTGCCTCCATGCACCTCCTCCTTCTCCTCATAGGACTTACTGGTCGTGCCTAGCAGACAGCTTTAGGCAACCTCCTCCTTACAGGGTGTCTTGGCATGAAGAGAGAGGGCTTGTGCTAGAGGCCTGTGGTAAATGGTTTTCACTCCCTGGGTGATATCCCCTTACCCAGCAGGGGTACTTGCAGAACTTTGTCCCCAAGCCTAAGTCCAGCAACAAGAAAGTCTTGGTGATCTTTTTTTCCTGATTAGATGGTGCAGGCCAACCAAATATGGGCACATTGTCTCACCTTCATAGTTTAAATCCAGACACATCTGTGATTTAGTGTCTGGCCTTTGAAATTTGTGTTGGTGGTGTCTGCTCCTTTGAAGTGCTCTCTCCTCCTCACTGCCCTTTGTTACAGGGACAGTCTCAGTCTGCCACAGGAGTGTCTCCAATTCTGAATGACCCACAACACAGGCCAAGGGAATAATCTGAGCTCAGACTTGGCTGTCGGCCTCCACTAAAATATGCCCATAAATGTTCAAAGAACTGAACCTTCCTCTGTATCAGATTCCCTGGGAATGCCAACCTTATCAGTCACACCATCATCCTGACAGTGATCCCAGGCCTCATTGACCTTTAACTCATCCTGGAACGAAAGGGACCTTTGATGTGCATAGAGGATGCCTTCTTCTCTCCCATCAGCGTGTGTGACCCACCTTAGCACTCAGGAATGTCAGTGGGGGTTGCAGTCCTCACCTCCCCACCTAGGTTCTGTGCTTTCAAAATGGAGCCCACAAGTATCCATGTCCTGTATCATCCACAGGCGCACACATGCAATCCAGCATGCACACAAGTACCACATGTCATTCAGTACTGCACACAATCCATGCATGCCAAGAGTGAGTTAAGTACACAGCCACAGAACATTACATGAGTGGGTCATTAAGCTCCACTCCTGTGACACCAGAACGGGCATGCTGCCACCACTGTTTTCATGCCACTTAACTTCAGGTATGGGCAGTTACCCCCTACCTTCACAAGACTAAACAGACTGCAATACTGGGACTGCTATAGGTCATGGCACACACACATGATTGGTGTTCATCCATCGGTACCAGGGATCCAGATATTCTTGGAGATGGGGCACTCGGGGCATAGGTGCATGTCGGTCACCATGCACTGGACCTTTCAGTCCCAAACACTCAGCACTGTAAAGCAAAACGTTGTTAGAGCCACGGACTCTGAGGTGCGTTTCAAACTTCACACTTTGAACTGCTCATGAAGAATAAAGTGGGAGACCAAGAGGAGGGCTAGTGAAGATATCATGCGTTATCTGACACAGACATATATTTTCCTTTCCTGTGTGCCTTTCAGTGGACCCTCCTCTTCAGCTGAATGTTCTGTGATATTCCTTTGGATTTTCTTGTGAATTATTTAAAAAAAAAAAAAAAAAAAAGCAAATGCATTGCTTACATTTGTGTTTATGAATTCCGAATTGTCTTTCTTTCAAAGCCTGAAAACATAATGCTGCTGGATAGAAGCTCACCGAAGCCTCGCATTAAGATCATAGACTTAGGCTTGGCTCACAAGATTGACTCAGGAAGTGAATTTAAGAACATCTTCGGGACGGCGGAGTTTGTTGGTTAGTGAGATTTCAATATAATGTATAATGTACGTGCTTAATCGTTACTTACGGTTCTGAAGTGAAATGTGTTTGTGGAAATTTTAAAATAATGGAATAATAGAGTTAAAATCTTCAATACGTGTTAAAGCCACAGGATGCCTAAGGGTCAGCAGTATCCTCTGGGTTCTTTCTTACTACCTGCTGAAAGAGCAGATGAGCCATTTCATAGATTTAGCTTCGAATTTTCTATTTTTTTTTTCTTTTTTAAAGATATTGGAAACTTCTGGGGTCGCCACGCGACCAATTCAATTCTGAAAAAAAGTATTATTTACATTACAATAACAAACTTTTGCTGCAGTCCAAGAAAAAGCAGGGTACAGTAAAGGAGAAAGGAAATAAATACTAAAATTAACACCGGAAAAAATATGTTTGGGACAGTCTGCAAAAATTAGGTATAAATTGTTACCTCCCTGAATGAACTTGTGAGGAAAAAATAGTAGAATTTTGAGTGCTACATGAACAAAGACTATATAAATGCACAGAATGAAAGCCACACAGTCATGTTTGTCCATGGGAATCGGGTCCCATATAATATTTTTCGCTTTCTCACTATAAAGGCCACTGGACACGGTCGCTTTAATGTGCAGATTTGTTTGGTGGCTAAAATGAGAGAAGTTTTGGATCTAGAGAACCTTGTTCACTCAGTGAAAAGACATAGTCCATTTCCTGTTTTAGGTGAATCACTTGCTGAACAGTGAAAACGGACTTTGTTTTCCATTCTGTTGGGTAGACCTATAAATAGGACTGTTCGTGTTGCAGTTCACTAAACGGCACAAATCAGTCAAAACTCCTCTTTTTCATATTCTTGTCAGAAAGCTTGGGTTCCATTTCTGTATATTACCCTAAAGTCTTCTGGCATCCTTTTTTTTTCTCACTATACCCGTTTTATTAGTTCATGTGTTACACCAGTAAAGGCGGATTCTCCAGGTTATTGATTTCATTGTAAAATGGGACTATTAATTGTGAGAAGACATTGTGCAAATTCATTTATTGGCATCTTATTCTAATCCTCATAACACATCATTCATCAATTTAATCGCATAACTTAATACTGTATGTAGAAATGAAATCTGCTTGGACCAACGCCTTATACGTCAGTAGTTCATGTGGGACAAGTTACACCTTCCGCTTTAAACTTTAGGTAAAGGGACAGCCAGAACCAAAAAAATGAAATAAGGACACAATGCGCCCTGCCTGAGTTTCAAAGTATTGTAATCCCAACAGACTCCTAACATTATTGTCTTTCCTCAAACATTTACATGTTCTGTAGATCTATTCGTAAGCGCCATCTTCAAATGAGCTTTTATAATTTTTGTTTCATTAGGTAAACCATCTTACCACCCTAGAGACTCTGCCCACTTGTGATGTTCCCCCCTCACCACCCTTTCTACTGTATATGCTTCTTCCCTTGTATTCACTCCAAACATCTTTCACTTTTCTTCTCCTTCCTCACCCAATCACAAGTGCTTCTCTAAGTCCCCACATTCCACGATCGCAGTCACTCCTACCACTTCTCTTTTTCTTGGTCTGTAACAATTTGCTGTTTCTGTTACCCTTTAGATCTAGTATTATTGTGTTTCTTTCCAGACCAAGATAAAAACAAAGCCAAGTTCCCACAAAGCACTTAGGTGTAGTGAGACATTCATATCATAGTATGCTTTTTGTAATGAAGGGTGAATTCCCCACCTTTTTTGGTTTATCTGTAACCTCTGTGCTGCATAGCCCGTGAGGCAGTTTTTGCTTTCATTGTATTATTTATTACACTATTACAAAAATAGGGATATCGTTCTTAATGATCACATTTTTTTTTTTTTTAATTTTACTGCAAAGCGCTCAAGCAAAGCCAAGCTCCTCATCAAAGTCCCTGCCGTGTTTATTATTGTTCGTCCGTCATCGGATATCTTTTGCCCCGGTCACTCTGGTTGGTTAGTTATAAACTCGAAATAATAGTCTTGAAAAGCTCTTCAGTGTAACCAGTAAGCCACAGACTGAGTAGCACATGCACGTAGGCTTCATCGAATGTCTTCAAACCTGAAGACATGGATTTCTGATTGGATATGACATTTAGGAAAAATGCCGTCATAAAGTGCAGAATATTGTTTCCATAGTGGGCGAATTGAAAATTCTATTTCATTCCATGGATTTTTGACACTTAGGGCCTGGTGATGATTCAGACAGCATCTGCAGCTGGAATAGCACGGTGTTCATATCCCATTTTTCCCAGGTGTTGAAACACTGAAGCAGTTATTCCAGACATTAATTCCAGCCAATAAAACCACACGAGACTTGCAATAGCAGCCAAGCCGTGTCCCCGCTCCACTCTGACTTGTTTCTGGCAAAGGAACAGCATTTTACGAATCTCCCCTTTTCTTCCCTCGCCTTCCTCATCATCTTCATCAACACATTTAAGCTCCGCGTGTACTTACACCGTCACAAAACATGAGTAAAATGTGTGTTAAACCCCCTCCATAATCCGGATACCTATCCTCCCCTCTGAAGGGTTGAACTGTTACTTACACAGTATTAGCGGGTATTATTCCATCGTAGCTGTAACAGTGTGCGGAGGTCGCACCCCACCAGTATCGGGCAACTCGTAATGATACCATAGTGTCTTCCTTAAAAACAAATGCTTAATGATAGAGGAGACCAAGAACGATAATCATGATGTGAAGATGTTATTTTTTGATTAGTCTGCCCCTTTTAAAATTCACCCAATCACAAAAGCCGCTTTTATGAAAACTATATATATTGTACTTTTTGCTGTCCCTAAACAGAAAGTTTAATAGCTTTAATTTTGTGGTTATGACTAAACGATTCTGTGGCTCCAGTACCCAAAAAATAAAACTAAGCAACCTTTCACAAGTATCGAAGTTCTATATGTAGTCTTAAAATGAAACCAATGGCATTGTTAAGTGATGTGCCTTAACATCTAAGTTTAATTGAAAAAAATATTTTGGCAGGTGACTTATGTTTTGGTTGCACACAGTTAAAGCAAGAGTGTTGTTGGTGGTGATGGATACACGAAGTGAATTCATCCCATGATTCTATTTGTATATTGATTGGATTTCTTTTCTTCAGCTCCTGAAATTGTAAACTATGAACCACTTAGTCTTGATGTAGATATGTGGTGAGTACGCATATTGATCTTTTTAATCTTGTTTCACAGAATAAATCAATGATTAGTATCAAATTAACTTTGCCTTATTTCTCTTTATGTCTAGGAGCATTGGTGTAATAACATATATCCTGTAAGTATTAAGAAATGTAAAGCATGCCTCTTTATAACCTCTTCTTTCAAAGCTAATTGCGAAATGATTCAGTGTTAACTTGGAGAGATGTTTCCTTGTTTGTAATAAATTTGAATAGCACTTCCATTTCATCATATGAAATATGTATGCGTTTCTTGTCAGCTCTGCATAATACTTTGTTTTGGGCTAGTGGCCCTCTTTGAAAACAAGCACATTGATACAGTGACATCATGATACTTCAGTTCCCTACACCACAGTCTGTACTATCAACTGGCGTAGGACCATGGCTTGAGTGGATTTCATATCTAGATGGCTGTAGTTTGTTCTTGGGAAATTGCGAAATGCTTAAGTGGATTTCATCTGTACATGCCTGTAGTTTATTCTTCTTCCTTATTAGAAGGATGAGTTGCATATTTTCTAAGTTATTTCAGTCAACTGTCCCTTTTTCTGTTTACAGCTTAAGCGGGGCATCCCCATTTCTGGGCGAATCCAAACAGGAGACGTTGGCGAATGTGTCTGCTGTGAACTATGAGTTTGATGATGAGTTCTTCAGTAATACTAGTAATTTAGCCAAAGATTTTATACGGAGACTTCTCGTCAAGGATCCAAAGTGAGTGACATATTTATGACTGTATTCCTTGGTGGATGTTAGGCTTTTGAATTGAAATAACTGTTTGTCAGCTCCAAAATGTTGTTGTATTTATGATCTCACTCATGTACTTCACCTTGTATATTGCCTCAGCTAAAGAAAATAATTCATGTGCAGGCTGACATAGGTCTGTCAAAGGATTTTGTTGCAGGAAAGACCTGCAGTATGCTATGAATTCTTCAGTGTTGCATTGTTAGTCGTCATCTTTTATGTCTTCAGTGCCTAAGGTTGTCTAACTCTAACCATGTTTTGTTCCTTTATGAAAGGAGAAGAATGACGATTGAAGAGAGTTTGAACCACCCATGGATCAAGGTATATTTTTATTTGTTTTTGTAAATTCTCTTCACTACTTAATATTATCCTTTGCTTCATCTTGAGCATTGGACTAAGTTATAGTTCAAACTGCAAATAGAATAGTTCATAAATAGCATGCCTTTAAGATTTGATACCGTAGAGATTGTAGAAGTTGTTAATTTATGGCCTGGCAGAAGTTACTACTAAGCTAGAAACCTGGGAGCTTGACACCATGTTTTTCATATGTTCGCATGTATCTTCCAGTTACTACTTTTAATGAACTGTATGTGCAGTGCAGCTCATTAGGAAACATGTCACAGCTTCCATTTAGAGAAAAGAAAAGAAAAAGTATTAGTTCGAAGTCACAGGTGGGTTGTCTACTTTTCAGGTCTTGATATTTAAGCATTGCCGATATTAAAAGGGCCTAATTAAGAGGATGAGAAGTTGCCTCTTGCTGTGAAACAGGGCCCAGAAGATGTAGGTATGGACAGAGAATTTTGAGCCAGCTGTATGTCCATTTCATTTTGCGAGTCTCTAATTGCAACTTTTTGCCAGTCGCAGTTAGAGACTCACAAAATAACATGTACAAATGTTTCTCAGACACATTTAGCGGTTCCCAGTGGTTCCACGAAGACCTACCTCATCAATATTCATGATGTAGGTCACAATTTGCAACGTCATTGGGAATGCCCACACTCACAGGGATAGTGGCCTGCTGGGTCAGCAGACCACAAGGTATATGACTACTTGTAGATGAAACAGTTTTTATTTCTGAAAAGCAGCCCCTTTTCCTTAAAGGAAAACGGGATGCATTTCAAATAAAAAAGGAAAGTTTTTTTTTTCTTCATTTTTTCAGATTAGGCAGTGGTCTGTGGACCACTCCTGCTCTGAAAAAAATATTTACCCTTCCATTCACAAAGGGGGAGGGGTCCAGGGGGACCCCTTCCCGTTTGCGAATGGGTTACCACCAACTTGGAGTTGGTGGTAACTGTGAATGTTTTGCGACTGCATTCACTGTTGCAAAACATTCCTACATGCCAGAATGATTCGGTATTGGGAAAGGACCCCCTAAACATGCCCCTTCCTAATACCGAATCACAAAAGCAAAATGCGATTCAGTAAACAAGTTACAGAGTCGCATTTTGCTTTGGTACAAATGGCCGATGGGCCGTTTGCGACGGGGAAAAATGCTTCGTACATCTGGCCTATAGTGTTGGAGGTTACTTTTCTTGTGAGGCAGTTTGTTTTAGGAATTTGCAAAAGTATAAGCTGAACTGACTAATAGGCAGTGGGAGGAGGCAGAAAGAATATAAGAGTAAAAGTGAATGAAGTGGCGAAAATATAATCAATGATGGTCATGAAATATGAATGGGAAAGTTATGCAAATGCACAACTGTTTGTCTACTGAGGGTAGTGAATCTGAAGGGTTTTGTATTTAAGAATGACCGGTTTGCAATTGATTCAATAGTGAAGCTATGGCCAGTGAGAGGGCTGGCAAATAGTGAAATGGATGATCTATGTACTAAATGGTTCTGGATACATTTGGTAGGCAGATAGGCATCTGAATAGTTGATTAGAGTAAATCAGGTGGAAGGTGTTAGTGCAGTGAGCGTGATCTTTATGGCATTCTGGTGAAGGAAAATGTGGTATTGTGAGATGTGCAAGTTCTACCCTCTGCTTCGTCCAGCAACTCTAATTGTCATTTAAGTGTAATGCAGAAGAGACTGGTAAGGTGGCATCAATTTTCTATTGCAGATGTTGGTGGATAAATGAATTGTGATGTTGGGTAGGGTGTTTTGAGAAAGGTATAGAGACACACACTGGCTTGATTAAGTATGCATACTGGAGATGTCTGAAGTAAATGAATGCTAGAAATATCAGCATCCACCTCCAGTGGATTTAGTTTTTCAAATATTACCAATATCACTTTGAAAATGGAGCGCATATAAATGGAAATTGATAGTTTAACCTAGATGTAATAGGATCTATTTTCAGTGGTCCACCAAGGGCACAAATGTCCACCAAGCCTGCACTACATTCATGGACGGTGATTCACCAAGATGCCAAGGATAATGGAAGTGACATCACACACTTTTTGATCCTATTGACATCACAGAAAGAGATGATCTGACCTTTGGCCCTACATGTCCCTGGGAAGTTGTCACATGACTTTAACTCTGAAGACATTGCAGTATTTGACATCGCTGAAGTGCTGTAGTCCACAACTATATTTTATTGTGTTGGGACCTCATCTGTCATCGTCAGATGTTGAATAATTTGACCATGCTTTCATTTTACCATATTCCACCTATGGGAATCACCTACGTGCAGATTTTTCATTTGAAATGGAAAATGGACTCAAGCTTGTGATGAATGTGGAGATGCCCAGGCTCTTTAAAAGTATTACTTTCATGAGCTGCAATAACATAAGTATTGGATTGACATAATGACAAATTCGCTTAGGCCATTAGGTAACACACAGATTTCTGAGGGTCCTCATTAGCAATCACTTGCTATCTGGTACCCAATATTATTTAAGTAAACTGGTAAGAGGGTCCCAAATGTAAGATAATACCACTGCAGTGAGTACTGTGCTTGCTTTTGAGAAAATTACCTGATGGATCACGGTCCACACATTGCATTCATGCTAGCGTGACCTGCTGATAGCCCTGTGCTTAGTGGAATGGTAACTAGAGGTTCTCTGTATTAGAGCCAGGACTTGGGGAGTTTCAGCCACTCGAAGAGGAAAACTGACCTGAATAAACTTAGTTTAAAAGTAGTCCCAGGATTGTGCAACTCAGCTCCTCTGTGTATGCTCTTTTCAGCACTGTTATACCCTATTCTCTGATGATCCAGTTTATTTCCTGTTTAACTTAAGAGAGTCTTAGGTTGGTAGTGTTCACAATGTACATATATAAACACTGAATTGCTTATGCCTTTTCAAGTATAGAATCTAGAAACTGGAGCTTCCTGTCACTAGCTGTCAGAAATTAGATACCTGTATTTGTAGGACACATTGGCTGTGCTTGTCTTTACTTTAATGAATAATCAAATGTAAAAAATATTTTAGCCTATATTTTTTGTTATACTGAAAGATGATGTGACCATAAGAAGAGTGCGATTTTACATACATAATAATATGATCACCACGGTGTTTTGTGCTAAATGGGAAGGAACAGTTTAACAAATACATTAAAGAAGTTAATTTAGAATAAAATGTTTCTCTATAATTCAAACCTATATTCATTTGCATATTAAGTAGATTCCACAATAATGGTGTCCTAGTTGGCATACAGGTCAGTGAAAACTCTTGGCCAGAAATATTACTTTGGTTGTTATATCCTTGACCCTCCCCAAAAGTGAAAACTGTTAAATTTGTTTTGGACCGTCCCTTCTTCCATATGAAGCACAGCATGAAACTCACCCTGGCCATGGTAGTATCCATTCTGGGATACTGCAACATTGTATATGCAAGGCTGGCAAAGAAAGAGCTCAGAAACGTGAGAGGATTCAAAGGCAGGCGGCCAGAGTTTGCCAAAAGTTGAAGAATTCTGACTATGTTATCTTGCACTAAAAGAGCTACACTGCATCTCAGTGGGAAAAGACCCACATTCATAATCGTCTGCACCATTTACAGTTTATCTTGAGTGAGTACCAGGAATATTTGCAGCACCTGTTTGTGCCTTAGACCCCAAGCCATGCCCTCAAAAACTGCAATTCTAGGGTGTTCTTCAATCAGGATTCATTTGCTCTAAACATTTGATTGAACCTATCAAACAACTGGACTGATAACTGTAAAACGACCTGCAGATCAGAGAGCTGTCCCATCCGCCATCCTTCTAAAACCTTGAAGATTAACCTATTCAAAGAGGCCTTCAGGATCCATTCATCCTCCTTTAGGGCCACTCCTCCCCACCACCTTTAAAGAAGAGATTTGAGTCTCTTCGCCCACCCTCATACCCACACATTTGTGTTAGTCAATTTTCAAGCCTTTAAAAAGATCATCTGAATTCTCCTTCATCCTCGGGAGGTCAACAACCGGAGCTTCATGATCAGACTGCCGTAAAGTAGGCAAACGTCAACATTTCAGTGTTTTGTCAAACAAATAGCTTTGCCGTTTGGAACTAGACTTGAAATCTCTTTTCATGAGCATTATAAGGATACTTATGCTCTATGCAGAGATAGAGTGGGATAGGCCCGTGGATGAAAGCAGGGCCACCCAGTTCCTGTTTATGTTTTGGGTCAAAGCATAGGCTTCACGTCGAAGTTATCACATAGTATTTATCATAGAGTACCTTATTCCTCTTCGTAATCAACGCAGTGGCATCTCCATTAAATACAAACAGCAAATAGACTTGCAAGCAATAAAGGCAAATGTGTGCAAAGCAAGGCATTTTACTTGTTTTCACTGAAATAATGAAGTTAAGTAAACGTTGAAAACATTACACTTAGAACACTACATACTAATCTGAATCATATCCAGTGAAAATAATTTTGTTTGAATCCTGTGATATAAGTATGGATAAAAATCACGCTATAGAGACCGGCCTTTGGAGGAAATAAATATGTTACTGTGCCAACATTTCTTCTTAGAAAGAGAAAACATACAGCAAGACAGACTTACTCAGTAGTTATTCCTAACATTCGGGTCCTGTCAGCCACGTGTGTAAGGAGTGCCCTTTCTCCCTTTCCATGGTGAGGTACCCCAGTAGCTTCTGGAATTGCTGTCAGGGAGGACGTCAGGTCCATGTTCATGCAGCAGTAGCTGGTATGTCCACTGCATAAACTTTGCATGTCCTTTTAGTGATGAAAATCGTGGAAAAGTGGGTTATTCATTTTGGTTGGGTGGCTTCACTGTCGCGATAAAGCACTGTCTGACTAGGTTACACCACAGTTCAATAAGAACACTGCTCGACCCTTGGTGGTTGTGTTACAGGTAGGACACTTTTCCTCAGAAAAAGGCGTGAAGAGTCAAGCAGTATGAATCATCATTAAAGTCAAGAGAGCAACATGAAATATCAATAAAGTCAATATAGCATCACAGTAAAAATAAAAACAATGTAATACCTAAAATGCAAAAAATGGTTAAAATAGGAAGAAAGGAACTGTAGATATAGGTATTTTACATTTTTACTGTAAAAAGCATCTAGATACCAAGCATACCAATCAAAGCCAGTGTTTTCTTTAGCCCAGAGTTAAGAATAGAGTGGCAATTATATTGAAAACAGTCAATACGTGTTTCATCTCAAAAAGCTTCTCTTAGGGCTCTGATGGTAAATTAAAAAACGAAAGTATGTATTCCATGATGGAACATTGATCTGCCCTAATAGTGGTAGAGTCGAAAATAGTTGTAGGTCTGGTGGTCATCACTTGATAGTGCATGTCTGGGCCAGCCAATAAGAAAATAACTTAAACTCAAAGTATGATGTGGTCCAAGTAGAAATACCTTAGTCAGAGATATAATTACACCTTTTCGGTCTGTGGTAAGCTGATATGGAGGTATGAGCAAGTGTAGCCTGTTTCTCCATGATGATAGATTGTCTCTTTCTTTTCTTTTCTAACTTTGGGACTTTGGCTTGCTCGCAGGTCTGAAGTTCTGACTTTGTTTTTTTTCCTCCAGTTCTCACATTTCCACCAGGACAAGGCAGAACGCTATACCAATACTATCTCCAATAGTTTTGGTGCTTATTTTCGGTGGTTACATGATAGCCTTGATGTTTTCTGGAAAATAGTCTTTGAGTGGAACTTGCTGGAAATCTATAGCCGGGAAAGATACACTTTTCTGTGGGAGCTGTAGAGGCCAAACAAATGTCAAACACCGATGCATGCTGGAAGAGTCACTCATGGTCTCTCCTAAGCTTCTAGGAATCCCCAAAGGGTCCAGCCTCTTTCCAGCCAGGGTTTCCAAAAGGTCACATGCAGTCCACTCCCACCAGGGCAGCTGAATTTTATACGTATGATGGTGTCCTTCTTTATCCTTTTGTGTCACTGAAGCTATAAAAGGGATAAGCAACTGACCCTTGGAAAGCACATCTAGTACCTGGATTTAAGTGGAGAGCAGGGGACACCTTTTCAGGTAGGTCAGACAGCATTCTTCCTTTGCTGATGCTTCTTCCTTGTTCAGGATGATGAAGTGCAATGTTTATCCTGTGCATCATTCAGTGACTGGTGACTTCTCTAGGCCCAATCCCTGTAGTTTGCCTCACTAGACTTGGATATGGTGGCTTATTGTATCCCGTTAGCGCACCACATTTGTATGTCTCACCTGGGTGCTCATAACTGTCCCCTGATCTAAGGGAATCTGGCAGAACTGGTTTATTGCTGTCAGGCTACCAGGAAGCATAAAATATGATTTTCAAATGTTATGTTTCCACTATATTTATATAAAACATGTTCCTTACCATTGGAATATGATATTTGTTAAGTATTAAAAAAAAAAAAACACTTTAGGAAGTTTTAGCATAGTCTTCACCTCCTCTCATTCTTATAAGCATTTTGTGAGCCAATGGCTAATGGTTTTGTAAATCGAGCCCAGTGTATGGAGTGCATTAGTCCTTGGTATTTGTTGGGTTATATTTCTTCAATCCACAACTTAGTGTGTCCAACCAAATATCATTCACACATTTTTTACATCGGTTTCTTGGTTGGAGAGTTTAGGAAAATAGGTTACCAATGGAGATTAACTTTCATGCTGGATAATGCTTTTAAGTTGGAAGCTCCAGTTCTCTGGTAAAGTTTCTTTAGATTTTCATCTGTGTTGATTGTGATAGGTACCTAAAATCTGGTATGTCTCTTTTTTCAACCTGCTGCCTTAGGAACTAGTGTAGATAGCAGCACCAATTAAGCTAAGCTGGCTACTAGCCAAAAGTAGAAATTATGTGTCTTTCAGGCATCTGGAAGTCAACTTGGTTTGTTGTTGTGATACACTCTTACCCCATATCTGATGTATATAATTCTAATTATTTTAAAGTTTGATTAAGCAAATGTGATGGAGAGCTGGAGTTCCGGAAGGATTCCTGTGTAGCTATTATTCACACAGACCCCTCACATTATTTGTAAATGTATCTCTCCTTGTAGCCCAGCATCCTGGGTAACAAATTACCCTTGCCACCCCTTTGGCACTGATCCTTTTAGTGCATTCAGATGTTGTGACCTGAAGGCTGCCTGTACATCTCCATACATGGGGTGCCATCATAGCTGTCGCATGAATAGACTTATCTCTAGAGCTCTAGTACTTTTGCCTTGGTGGCTTCTCTCTCTTTTGGAATACTAGTCAGCATAGTTGTAGAGGTTGTTTTCTAAATTCAAATCTCATGCCCTTCTTTTCATCCAGTGTCCATCACCTTTAGAGGAACCCTCCATGTAGGGAATTTGTATATACTGCAAATCCTTTTAGATGCAAATGAGAGACGCTTTGTCCTTTAATTGTTTTTGTTCACCTCAGCGTCTAGTCAAAAACTCTAATAAGTGGGATGGGAGGTGAAGAGAAAAAGGAATAAGTCTCCAACTACATTGGACATGTAGAAGCACACTGAAAAGTAATTATTTCTGGATTCCCAGCCAGGCTCAGCTCACAGTGAAGAGAAAAGGCATGGATCCTGATGCCAGTGTACATGTTCTCTCTCTCTGTCTCCCTTCCCTCTCTCTGTCTTAAAAGACTTTGCCTCTTTAAAGAATCTGTTTTAGATTTTAACTGATGTTAGCCTTCCATTCATTAATCTGCTTCACATGAAGAGAATATCACAAGTTTACAGTAAGTACCTTTTAGGGGAAACATCCTTCACCACAAAGTTGTTCCTTTACAACGCAGCTCTTTACCATGCATACACCTTTACCACACATGCCTTTACTACACAGTGTAAGTATGGTTAAGGTAAATATTTCCATATGTGTGTGTGTGTCACATATATTTCTTTCTCTCTCTCTCTCTCTCTCTCTCTCTCTCTCTCTCTCTCTCTCTCTCTCTCTCTCTCTCTCTATATATATATATATATATATATATATATATATATATAAAATGTGGGTTTGTGGTGGGTATGGGTATAGGGGGAGTATAGGGTGATATGAATTATTTTAGGCTTTAGAGGTATAGGGTGGTAAATGTATTTTAGGGGTAGATAAGGGCATAGGGTAATTAGGGTTTTTAGGTTTTAGGGGTGGGTATGGGTATTGGGTGGTAAGGGTTTTTTAGGGTTTATGGGTGAGTAGGGGAATGGGGTGGTGAGGGATTTCTAGAGTTTAGGGGTGAGTGAGGGTATTGGGTTGTAAGATTTGTTTAGGGTATAGGGGTCCATATGGGTATAGGGTGGTATGGATATTTTATGGTTTGGGGTAGATGAGGACATAAGGTAGTAAGGAATTTTGTAGGCTTTAGGGGTGGGTAGGGGTATGGGGTGGTAAGGGTTTTCTAGAGTTAAAGTGTGGGTAAAGGTATTGCATGAGTAGGGTATTTTACGGTGGTTAGGGATGGGTAGGGCATAGGATGGTAAAAGTAGTTTTTTAGGGTTTAGGGGTGGGTAGGGGAATATGGTGGTAACAATAATTAATAAAGAGGTTTACGGTGGTCTCTCCCATTAAAAAAAAAATATATATATATATATTTTTTTTTTAATGGGAGAGACCACCGTAAACCTCTTTATTAATTATTGTTACCACCATATTCCCCTACCCACCCCTAAACCCTAAAAAACTACTTTATACCTTACATTATAACTTTTTACTATATATATATATATATTGGGGGTGTCAACCACCAATATATATATCACAAAAGAATGGGAAGCACTCCGTAGCAGACTTAGCTGTTTATTTAGTTATAAACAGTCAATGATTTTCAACCACAATGGTATTGTTCACAACGGTGAGTCCTACTTTCATGTCCATAATATATTCTTTTTAGAGACCCCAGAGCATTCTGGATCTCATAATTTAGGCCCCTATTTTCAAGAAAACACTTAATAAAAACATTTTTTAACCATTAAATAAACTAATTCTTATATGCTCCATTATTTCATTATTTTACAATATTTTTACATCTTGTTTTGCTTTGAAGAACTTCATCTGCTCCAAAAGTTTTTATATTCTAAAAGTAAACCATTTTTATACCCTGAGTGGGAAATTGCTGAAATTCGAGTTCATATTCTTAACTCACAGTGAGATATGTCTGTTCGAAATAAATGTTATGACCTTATGTTGGTTAAAATCGTGTCCTACTGACTTAAATTATCTTCCTCTTCAAAGGTCTGAGCCAACTGTTTTTAAAGGCATGAGAGAAAATCTTCTACCTCTTCAAATTTGATGGTAGTCTATTATCCTTCAGTTCCATTATGCATTATCAAGGTTTAAACCTCCCGGGTACTTTGTTTTGAGTCTCATAATATACCTCCACTCTTTTCATCTCAATGTTTGAACTTCGTCTCCTCCTATAGGTGATAAGGGTACTATGCCCACCCTATAATATCGCAAACCTCTACACATGGAGTCAGTATGTACCTTATTGATATTGCGTATGTTGCATCTTTGTTCTCTGTGGCTCTAATATGTTCCAGGATTCTCTTTTCCAATTGACAGATGGTACTTCCAACATATCTCAGCCCACACTGGCATTCAAGAATATATACAACATACATGGTTTCACAAGTGACCTTTTGATGAATGAAAACTTCTTTACCCTTTGCATCTCTATATGATTTCGTATTTTTCTCTATAGTGCAGGCTTTGCAACGGAGACATTTTCTAAATCCTTTACTCATGTCATCTAGCCAATATTTACACTGTCTATCCTCAAAGTAGTAATGCACTAACATATCTTTTATAGATGGAGCTTTTAATAAAGGCAGTGGAAACTGATGGTCCTATTTTCCCACTAGATCGGGATCTTCCCCCAATACATGACAATGTTTCTGAAGAATATTTCTAATTCTACTGCTTTCCTTATTATACGACAGTATGACTCTTAGTTTAGATACTTGTGATTTGTCTGTAATGTATCTATCTATTTTGTTGGGTTTGCACTAACATATCACTTCGATTTGCTTGTCTCGCCTTCTCCAAACCTCTTCGTATATCATCTTGTTTGTATTCTCTTGGCAAATCTCACTGTGAGTTAAGAATCTGAACTCGAATTTCCAACTTGGGATATAAAAAAAAACGGTTAACGTTTATTATATAAAACATTTCTGAGCACATGAAGGTCTACAAAGCAAAACAAGATGTATAAATAATGAAATAATGGAGCATATAAGAATTTGTTTATTTAAAGGTTTCAAAAAGTTTGCTTTTTCTAAGTGTTTTCATGAAAATATGGGCCTGAACTACGAGATCCGGAATGCTTTGGGGTCTCTAAAAGGTATATATTATGGACATGAAAGTAGGACTAACAGTTGTGAACAAGACCTTTGTGGTTGAAACACGTTGACTGTTGATAACTAAATAAACCGCTAAGTATGCAACATATGCTACAGAGGGCTTCCCAATTTGCAATTATCTGGAGTTGGTCTAACCTCCCGGGAGCACTGGCCTGAGTGGTGTGCTATTTTCTTTAGATTGAGTTGGAGAAAAAAAAAAAATGTGTGTGTGTGTGTGTGTGTCACACAGCAAGCCGCTACAGTGGAAAAAATCAAAAGTTAAAATAACTTTATTGTTAGCTGTGACAAAAAGATATCTTTTTTTTTTTTTTTTTTTTTTTTTTAAACCTTTCGAAAGTCACTGGAAAAAAAACAAAGGTTATAGTAATGTTATAGTTATGTTAATTTGTCAGTGAAAACATTAACATTTTGAGCTAAAAGAATACCAACTAAAACACAGAAATTCACCAGTTTTTGTGAGAGCTGTTATTTTATTCTGAATAAAAGTGCTTGGAAATTACTTAAACTGGGCCTCAGCATTTCGTCTTGGCTGTTGCTATATTACATAGGATACTTCACCTATGATGCTGAGGCCGCACTGCAGAGTTGGGGCCCCCGATGGAGGCTGTATTTGGATTCTCCTATATATACATAGCGATAGAAATATGTGTGTATATATATATATATATATATATATATATATATATATATATATATATATATATGAATGTATCATATATTTCGCTTACCTTATTTATACTTACCTGTGTGGTGAAGGCATGTGTTGTAAAAAAAAAAAAAAGTGTGGTAAAGGCATGCTTGGTAAATGCATGCTTTTTAATGCCGTACAACCCTACTTAGCCATAACAATCACTATGCAATGCAGTTGTCCAAGCTGAAGACTTGGGCACTCAATAAAGGGTAGCTTAATTATTTAAAATGTAGCCATCTCTGAAAGTGCTGATTTGCAGGCACTCAACCCACAGCAGCAATCATTAATTTTGCATCCCATAATGGGTCACACAATTTCAACAATCCTTGGAGAGTTGGCTGACTCCACAGCCTGTTCAGTGGCTCCTAATGAATGATCATTAGTTTTACTGCACTGATTTTTGATTAAATAGTGTGGGAGTAAATGGAAAGCCCAAAATTTAGACACCCCAATAGTTACTGAAATAAGATTTCTCATAATTAACTGACTCTTAGACGGTGGTAACCTCAATTTCATGAGGCAATGTGTGCCCTCATAAAGGCACTCAAAATATCATCAAGCAAAAAAGATAGAAATAAAGTATGTATGAACCCACCTATAAACTGAGTTCTAGATCAATTAACATTTAAATGGTGTTATTACAAAATTCAAAAATCAGTGGTACAGATTCAATGCCATGGAGCCTTTCAAATGCAGGGCTATACAAAGTATGTCAAATAGTCTGTGTCTCAATGGGCATCAGACTCTGAAAATACTTGAACAGGATCCCTAGTAGAACAGGAAAGTGCTCTGAAAATCCCTGCTTACCCCCAAAATCAAGGGTACTTATACAAAATTCTTGCATAGACGAGAACTTTTGCAGAATCATCATGGTGTGATAGAATGTGTAATTGATTCAGAAAATTAGACCACAAGAAAAATAAAAGGCACATTACCTTAACACCTCCAAGTGCTATCCCACTACATTGATAGTTATTCAGCCCCGTTAATGCTAATGTTATCTGGAGATATTCGAACAAACAAGTTACATTTACAGTGTCATGCAATTTGACTGAATAGGTGTCAGGAAATATCAGAAGACTGATATTATGTTGCCAGCTATATCTGAGCTAGAGAAAGTTCATCGTGAGCAGAACTACGACTAGTGAAAAATATTTTACAACATGTCTGCTTGACTGTATGCTGGGGAGCCTCCAGGGAGAGGATGGGGGCAGGGGGAGGAGTCCTCAAAGAGTGACAGAGATGTCTTCCATCTTGGTTAGATTGGTGTTTTACATGGAAATATGATCTAGTTAGCATCCATTAGAAAATCACACCGTCACACATCATAGAAAACGCCTTTCAAAGGAAATAAATACATTTAAAAAAAAAAATCTGTACATGTGGAATCTAGTGTAAAATTGCATACTGCACATTATTAATGCACAAACATTATAAATCCATAAAATTATTTTACATTAGTGCCTGTAGCATAACTTTGACTGGCTTATTACAGTTATAAATAGCTGTTTCTTCAGGGATCCAGATTTATAGTTATGTTTACTTCACAGCCTAGGTCTCTTGATGCCTTGTATACAGAAGACATCATATATATTTCATGGGATCTTTTATTGCTCAGTGATATTTCAAGAAAGCTTTTTATCTATTCAGTTTTGCTTCCACTTCTCCCTCGAGCTACTGGTTCGGTTATATTAGTGCCGCTAGGCAGTGTGTTTGACAACACAACGTGCCAAATAATGAATCTTTAAAATGTATGCCTAACTGTTCAGCAAACCAGCAACAGCTAGTTTTTTTTAAGTGTGACAATCACCTCACTATTAAATATTTTTCCCTGAGATATACTGAGGTAAATCTCAGCAGTTTTGCTTGGTTTCCATCAGCAGTCCAGGCATCTACCTTCACTCTCATTCTGCCTTCCAGATCACCGAAATAGACCTGTATAAAGATTGCAATTAATGTTTATCTCATCAAAGACCATTATGGCAGAAGCCTGAGATGGTTCTTTCCTTTGATTCAATTTTGAATAAAATATTTAAAGTTCATATTTACGCAAAACAATAAAGTTAGTCAGATTTCTACCACCTGCTGCCTTCTACCTGGCTGGGCCATTAGGTGCCATCCCAGCTGGAGGTGCTGTTGATGGGTCTAAAAAGCTCCTCAATAATGAATTTCCGAAGTAGTGCAAGGTCAGATGCATCAGGTCTCAGTACTATAAGTTATAAGCGTCAGCTTGAGTCTGGTAAATTCTTATACAACATTTTCTATTTTCTATGGTTGATGAAACCACTTTATGTACTATTACCCAGGTATACATATGGGTGTTTTAACAAATCTTTTCCGGACAGTTGAATATGTTTATCTCATTGAAGTTCCTCTACATCTTCGAGAATTTCACAGTGATAGATCTCTCCAAATACGTTGTCTTCTTTTTACCCACGAAAACCTGTTGCATATAATGCATTTGCGTAATCCTTATGGCTTTGAGGTACATGTATTGTAGCCATGTATTTATGTGTCTACAAATTGAGCTACGCTGTGTAGCACAATGGCAAGGATGTGTACAGAGGAGAGAATGGGCTAACTGCTGGAAGAAAGCAGCAAAGACAGGAATGACAGTTGGATTGGAGGTAAAGGGTAGGAGGGCAAGGGATGTGTAGGCCACTAGCCTGTGGATGATTCCAGGTTTTGCCTGGAGAAGGTTGTCTTGTTTGGCGATGGGAACAAAGGTAAACATTGGAGCTTTGGTGGAGGTTTGGGTCTCTTCTGCAGGAGAAGGGAACGGATAGACACGTATAGCAGGTCAGAAGGCACAACGTCTGGCTTTCTCACTTCTTGCATCTTTTGAAGTTAAGCATGGAATTGCTATTTGAGCTCTCACTTTGCATAAGGATCATGACCAGAAGACGTCATAATTAAGGCAGGAACAGTGAACTGAAATATACTGAAATATAATACTGGTCTGATAGGCCAATGATACTAAAAGTATCTAAACCCTTCACTTTAGAGCGCTTAAATAAATTCTATTCCTCTCAGGCCTCTTTGATTTTTTTTTTTCTTTCATTTCTTTTTATTTAGATTTGCAATTCCAACCTTTTTTATAATATATGCAGGCACCAAGTAACCATTAGCTTGTTTGGGTAAGCCCCTTTCAAATACTGGCTTCAGACATTGTCAAGCACATCTTTGATCATCCCAGAGGAGTCTTGTATTATCACCATTTCCCATTGGCTATGTGGATGTATCCTACTGCCGCCTAAGAAGTGCTGGTATTGGAAAGGATGATGGGCTTTTTCGCTCCAGAAAGTGCACAATCATCACACTTTTTGTCATTAATTAGCTCATGTATGTATACAAAAAACAATCCCTTTTTTATTCTCCCCTACAACAAACAGTGGCTCACTTTAAGTCAAAACAAATGAATTGCTGGGGACACCCAGTGGCATTTCTCTCTAATTGTGTCTATTCCAGGAGTTACCCTTTGGCGTCCCCAGCAGACCTGGCAGTTCCCCGGCTCCTGTCGCCGGGCAGCTACTGAAAAACAAATTCAGCACGCCCAGCGGCTTCAGCAAAGCCATTAACTCTGTCTTGTAATTGCAATGCAATCCAGACCTGTTGGCTTTGCCTGTACTTGTTTTTTATTACTTCACTTCTCTTATTTGTGTTTTTGAGTTCCTGAAATGTGTACTTTGCTTGTTCCGCCATGATAAAAACTATGTTTTACGTAATTGGAATGATCCAGCTGCACCCTTTATGGAATGAACTGTGCTGTAGGGTGGTTACAGTAGAGCGTAGGTAGTGCTGATAATTATTTCTTTTTTAGAGCTCACTTCAAAAAGTACCTTTTTGTATCTTATCTTTCAGCCGAAGGATACACAGCAAGCGCTTAGCAGAAAAGCCTCTGCTGTAAACATGGAGAAGTTCAAGAAGTTTGCTGCTCGTAGAAAATGGAAGGTAAATGTTGCACACCAAAAATCGAATTTACATTACTGTAGTGGTGGAAATCATTATGTGAATTAGGCACGCTTTCAAAGCTGAATCACAAAAACCTTTAAAACCTGCTGTTTTCATAGTCTTCCTAGATGCACACCAACAAAGTGTCCAGTTAATGCTAGGATGAATTCCATGTCTGTGTAGTGTGGCTTAAAAGTATGTGCAGAGTATGAACTCATGCATTAGCGCCTTTCCTTGACCTGAATTGTTTATTCGCTAATGTCTTTCTTGGAATTGTCAAATTCACAACCTTGAGAGAAAGGGTTGTTGACTCCTAAAAAAAACGCGACCTCCATTCTCTAAACCACAAAACACTTCCCCGCCTGGCCCACTCTTACCCCAGTCGAGTTGGGCATTAGGACCCTCTTCAGAATCCTTGGGTATTGGACATCACTTCCTGTGACCAGTGCTTTAAATGGGCCGGTACTCTCCGGTACTGAGTACCAGCACTTTTTTATTTTGAGAGGGAGAGTACCGGCATATTTCAAGAAAAACGTAATACTTTTAATTGGAGAGTACCGGCACTTCTCAGAAACAAGCAGGTACTCTATTACAGAGTACCTGCACTTCTATTTTTCCATTTAAAGCACTGCCTGTGACCAGCAGGCACAGGAAGGAGAAAGAATGGAAAATAATAGAGTAGGGTAGCCATAGGGCAGCATTGATTAATACTAGCTTTCCCAGTTGTAGAAATTACCAGATAGGAACCCGTGACCATCAAGGAATGGCAGAGATGCAGGTACCGTATCCTTATTGTTTCATGAGCCTGCACTCGTGCTGTTTAACTGCAGACTAGGACGTGGATGGGATTCAAGACCCCCCTTGAATACACCTCTCTTATTGCATCAGGTCAGGAGTAAAATTGTCAGTAGGTCATAGCCCCGTAAAGAAAGAGTCACACTGAATGTGCCTGCTCACCAGTGGTCAGACACTCTCTCCAAAAGCCAGCATACCTATTGCCAGCCAACAGCCCATGCAGACAGGTGGCTCCGGAGAAGCCTGAAGTTCCGCACCTGGCGTACTACATCACCTATACGGGAAGCGTCTGACGGCTACATGCAGGTCATGTTAGTGTGCCCACCTAGCACAAGGAAGTGGCTGCCCTCTGAGAGCCATCTGACATGTAATGCAGACTGCGGCAGATATGTGCACACATTCCGCTCCTGCCACCCATCTGGCACACACAGTATCAGCTCAAGGCACGAACCAGCAGCCCGCTACTTGTAGATCCAGAAAGGGGCACCAGAGTCACTCAGAAAAAGGGTAACTGAAATCTCACTAGACTGCAGGCTGATATTTTAGAGGTACGGTTCAGTCATGCTGCATAACTGGATGCTGCCACAAGACAGGTCCTTTTCACCCATTCCTGGTCCAAACCCAAAGATACACCTACTCATTCTGAATCCACACACTCCTTGCATCCTCCCTCAGGGCAAGAAGAGCTATTGTATGAAATGCAATTGTCATATTTCCGTAAATCAGATTAAATTGTAAAGCACCCTGATGATTTAGGCCAATTTTGCTATAACATTATCATTTTAATTGCATTCACTGCTACTAACAGTGGTACTAATATTCAAGGTAACACTATGTAGACCATGAAGAGTCACATTGCGTTATTGCGCAAGTTAGATTAATCTGATCTTGCTACTCTGTTTCTCAATTCATACGGGTACGTGCACAAGGTAACCAGTCTTGCTTCTTTCACAATTATCACCTATTTATAAAAGTGTAAGCAAAAATGTTTGTGCAGTTTCTGAATAAATGTATTATTTTCTTTAAAGCAATCTGTACGCTTAATATCCCTGTGCCAAAGACTATCTCGGTCCTTCTTGTCCAGAAGTAACATGAGCGTTGCGAGAAGTGATGATACACTGGTAAGTGAGTTCATTGGTGTCACTTGTAAGTTACTAGGTTTTAAGTTTTCTCTTCATATCTTTTCCTCAAGGGAGCGGTTGTGAGTTAGTGGCTGATCCGTTGACTTTGAATCTTGGAGATCGGGTTCCATACCAGCTTTGGCACTGGACCAAAGTAGTGGGATTTTAAAGGTTGAACATTGTGTCAATGTGCTTTAACTTGTAAATATAGAAAATGTGAGTCTGCAAAAATCAGCTGTGGATTTGTAATACTCCTCCATTACATCTGGGCCACAAACATATTGCTCTGTACTGTACCTGTTTATTTAGATGCTCTAGCTGTAATAAAAATGTTTTCTGTAAAGCGGTCCTTGTCCCGTAGGAGACGAGTCTTTTCTATTCCAAATACCTAAACAAACGTGTATGCTCGTGGTGAGTGTACGTCCCACAGCGGTTCAGGTCATGTACTCTCTGGATCCTCCGAAATGTGTTTATTGACTTTGTGAAACATTTCACACACACAAAAAAACTTGCAGCGAAAGCCCACTGGTAGTTTGGGCCGTGATAAGCATTAAAACCAGCATCCCTGCAGCGTCGACAGCGACTGACCTCCACCAAGGTCACAGGAACGCACTTTGAGGGCTTCTTTCTGCCGCTGAATCCTGGCATTGATTGTACTCGGGAAATGAGGCCTGTCTTCCCGACAATGACCGCTGTAAATAAACCCGATCCAAGGTGATTTCCCTTTATGCTGCAGGGCTCACAGGGGACTTTCTCATGACTTCATTGTTATTGGAAAGGGTGATAGAATGGGGAATGGTGTGTGTGCGAGTTTTCATTGATACTTTCAAATGTGCGACTTCTGCCTGAGCCTTTTTACTGCAAAGTAAGTTGTCACAAGAGCTCTGGATTCTTTTGTTGCTAAATTAGTGCCACTTAGTCTTAAAATAAAGTGGATGCAATTATGTATTATCGGAAAAGAGAAGCCACAATGGAAGTTCTTTATGCACCTGGAGCGTGTGAATATTCAAATCCGGATTCTTGATAGCTTTTAGGGCACATTTCTAAAAATACTTCTCTTGCAGACTCAAAGGATATTGCATCTAGTACAGTGGTTCCCAACCTTTTGACTTCTGTGGACCCCCACTTTATCATTACTGGAGCCCGGGGACCCCCACTGACACTTTATTGGAATCCGGGGACCCCCTACTGAGCCATTACTGAAAGTTGGCGACCTAATCTGTTAATATTATTTATCTTTTTAAGCAGCCACGGACCCCCTGAGAATGCTTCGCGGACCCTCAGGGATCCCTGGACCACCGGTTGGGAACCACTGATCTAGTATAAAACTTAGTGGAAGCCCAAGAGAATTTAAAAACATTTTTTTTTTTTTTTTAAAGCAACAAAAAAAAAATATCTTGCTTTTTCTTCCATATAGTGGTCTGGCATTATACGCCAGCAAAGCTGTCGTCTCCTGGACTCTCTTGACCAATGTTAGGATTAAATTGTCCACCAAGACCGTTTCAGTCCCCAGTAATTAAGCAGAGGAGAAATTTGCAAAATGCCCCAAAAAATTACAGCGAAATATGCTTTCTAACACAAAATGGTGGTACAGCTTTTTGTGCTGTCTTTTTTTAGTGAAAATCGCATTTTCAGGTCCATTTTAGACAAGAGGACGCATTTTGCTCTTAAAAAAAAATAAGATAGCGCAAAATTGCATTTAACGTGAACAACAGTCACTTGCATTCTCTTTGTTTGCGTTGTTCATGTCCTCCTTCAATAGAATTTTTACCTAAATGAATCCTCAATTATGTGACATGGTGTGATGTCCTTATTCTCAACAAAAGTTGCTTGAGATTACGCCAAAAAAATTGCTTGAGATTGCGCCCAAAAAGTTCACACGAGCGTAATAACGGACGTTTTTTTTTTTTCCTAATTGAAAAATGTGTCATTTTAAGATTGGGGAAGGGGAGTCACTGATTCGACCTACCTGTGCTGCCTGGTCCGCTTTCAATTTCCGCTACCACATTTACCTGCTTTTTATTTCCTTGTAATGTAGGAAACTGTCCTCTGACCAAGGGTTGCCAGGCCCTTTCAGACCTCTTGTGTCGTAATTTTACTTTCTTTTGCTATATGCTTGTTTCCTTCTTGCATTTTCTCTTTTCTGGGTTGACTAGCCTTGTTTATTGTTTATTTTATCATTATTATTTTAGCTTTTTTATTTCACCAGTTTTATTCTTTTGTTGGCACGTTTGCTAGCTAGGCCGCCCACCCTGCCATATTGGGCAAGCAGGCTCTTGGTGCCTGCTCCCCCGCCTCCCACCCTCTGGAGCTCTGCCTCCTTCCTCTGGGGAACTTAAATGGCAGCTACAACATGGACGCACACAACCAAGGTGCTGCTGGCACGCCAAAGGTACACTTATGGCAAGCTCTACCCCTGGGCCCCAGTCCACCCACAAGGGATTTTATTTACCTTTAGCCTTCCTACATAAACTCAGACTGCCCAACTTCTGCTCAGCTGTAGCAAGATCCACCTTCCCAAAGTAGAGGGCACTTTCACCCTACACAGGTGCGAATTATCTTGCTGCTGGACCATCAGCATCCATACAACACTTAAATCCCTGCCCAGCCTGGGCTACCACTACACCTATAAGATACACCCCCATGCCATGCCCAATATGCCTCTAGAGCAATATGTATTCACATCCTAAACATCAGGTTGAGGTGTGTGACCTCTTAGGCTGTCACTCCCCAGACAAACCCTTCATTACTGAGACGTGGATCAACATCTCCACCAATGCAGATATTGCCACTATGGGACACTGGATACAAAATCTTAAGACAAGATAGATACCATAAACCTGGCAGAGGAGTCGCCATTATTTAAAAATACAATCTCACTATCTTCATCCTCAATGTCTGTTCAGGCAGCTTTTTAGCATGCCTTACTTTTAAACCCACCACTGAGAAGGACCACCACCTTCATTTATAGGCAGCCCAGCCTGAGAAAAAGGCTTTAGTTCACACTTTGATATACTCCCACCTTTTGCCCTTCAGTACTAGAACCTGATCGTACTAGGTGATTTTAATTGCCATCTAGACTAGGCCAGGGACCTCGACTCTCACATACTTCTTGATGACCTGGCCACTTTGGGCCTCCAGCAGCGGGTCACTGGTCCCTAGCACTCAGCAGAACATCTCTTTTCTAACATCACTGACCTCTCTTTTCCACCCTTGACCAGTGACCTTTTCTTATATCTTCTTGCTTACTTTTAGCAGTCCACTTTTACTACCCCTTTCCGAGGTTGGCCCGGGACCCTTGAAACGTATCTTTTCTGTCAAACTCAACAAAGTACTCACCAGCTACTCCCTCCTCTCCTTCAAAATTCTCTTCTGCTATTAATTCCTTCAGCAAATGGATCTCTCACTCACTTGATTTCATTGCTCCCCTTAAAACCTTGTCTGACTCTTCCAAACTTCCTTCTGCAAGCTGGTACTCAGACGATCTTAGAGTAATGAATTACTAGTGCAAAGTGCTGGAACGCACCTTGTGACGCACATGTAACAATTTGGACAGGATGACTTTTAAAGCTTCCCTAAACAGCTGTCGTAGGCAAATTAGGCAGGCCCATTGTACCCACTATGTGGATCGCATTGAACACAGTTTCAACTCCCCTCAGGAGATCTTTGCCTTTATTAAAGAGTTTTCCCCAGTGCATGGAAACATGCTTATTTTTTTCTGATACTCAAAAAGCCCAGTGCTAAGCTTCCGGTTCTTTTGAATTATAGATCAATATCTCTCCTTCCCTTCCAGCTAAAGTCTTTACAAAAACCAGTAAATGCACAGTTATCATGCTCGGAGAAAACACTCTGCTGGTCCTGCTCCAGTCTGGCTTCAGAGCGGCCCATAGCACTGAGGCAGCTCTGATCACAGCTACCAATGGCATTCACCGCATCCTAG
This sequence comes from Pleurodeles waltl, assembly GCF_031143425.1. Taxonomy (NCBI): domain Eukaryota; kingdom Metazoa; phylum Chordata; class Amphibia; order Caudata; family Salamandridae; genus Pleurodeles; species Pleurodeles waltl. Next base: position 792,278,283 of record NC_090436.1, on the reverse strand, counting down.
ATCAGGAAACTTCAGCAGCCTTGATCCATCTCAATCTGTCTGCGTATTTCAATACCTTTTTCTATGTCGTTCTTCTTACTGCTTCCATGACAGCAGCATCTATCCGGACACCTTTAACTGGTTTAACTTTTTCTGATGTATATTTATAACTACACCTTTAGAATATCCTGAGGCACCAGACTGAATCCAGAAGATTTAAACATGATTTCTCCCATGAACTGGTAGGTGGAAGGTGTAGCTCTGCATAAACGTTGTTCTGACCCAGAAGTGATAATGTAGTCACATATAAGCACCAACTTTGCGTTCTCGCTTCCAACTTCTTCCTCATCAGTTGAAGAGTTTTTTCTTGCAAATTTTGATTATTTTTCTTCCTTGAGTGTGCAAGGGAACTATGTCCCCCTTCTAATTCTTCAGGATGTAAGCCTTGTAGGGACTATTGCAAACTAATGTCTGACAGATCCCCAAGAGGTGTGCCTCCAGTGGTCAGGATGCAACTCCACATCCTGTGAAGAGTACACCCTTATGAATGTCAAGGTGATCCAGAAATGCAAAGCTTTACATCATTGTACACTGAAAGAAGTCACAGAAGTCCTGTTCCTGCTTAAAAGTCAAGGGTGCAGGCTTGTTCCTACTCTCTGTGTCATTCCCATGACAGGTCCTCACAGTCCAAGGCTTCCGGTAACTCTTAGCTGAAGCAGAGCACAAGAAAGCCAAGCAGGATTTGTTCCAGTCCTGCTGCTCGCAATCTGAGAAGGGAACATGTACATATTAGGGTGTCTTACAGTCTCACAGACAGTCCTCTGTGGAGCTGATTCCACAACTGATAACAATGCACCCTACATTTCCGGGTCTATCTGTGACGATGCAACAGATTAAGGCCTGTAGAGACACGATATTGCAAATCTTTGACACCCTTCCAGATCCATCAGGTGCAATGTCCGGCCCCAAAGATTAGCAGAGGCCTCCCATTGAGTTACAAACAGCTGGTCATCCCTCAGCACCACCTTGGCCTTTTGAATCCACCTCTGGTACTACTCAGATGCCAGATCCCACTTCCAATCCAGTACCAAAATCCAAGCTGGACCATGTATCGTTGGCCCTGGAGGAAGACTCTCTTCCTATAGTCTAGTGGCAGCTTCTGATGTTTAAAAGTGGTGTGGTGTCATACTTCCCAGAGTTCACACAGTATTAAAAAAAAAAAAAAAAAAATGCCTTGAGGATTTCCCATTACTTAAAAATTACTTTCATTGTGTCAATGCAAGGAAAAATTAGATAGACTATTCAAGTGCTAGCACTTTACCATTGGCTTGTAGGTAAAAAATTACCTTCAGTATTTTCTCATGGTTTGCTTCCCCCAACCCGCTCCATCAGCCCCAATATGCCATGACTGTCCTCTCTGAGGCAAAGAATTACCACCAGTATGTCAGCACCAGCATTTTCCTATTGGTGTCCCCTTATGTCAAGTGTTACTTCCAGTATTTCAGGGTCTGCATTTTGCCTTGGGTGCACTCCCTTGTGCCAAGTATTTCCTCCACTAGGCAAGCACCAGCATTTTTCCACAGGGCCGCATACGCCAAGAATTACTTCTAGTATATCAGTGCTTGTATTTTGTCATGGGTTCCCTTCCTTGTTCCAAGAATTATCTCCAATATGCCAGCGATAGCATGTTATTTGCTGCCATAAGCCCAGAATGATATTGAATATGCTGTGATCAGCAGCAGACTTACAATAGTAAGTAAAAGCAAGCAAATGCATATTGACTCACACTCTCACTCATACACACTTGCTCTCACGTTCACTCTTCCCCCTCACTCACTCTAACTCACCCTCACTTACTCACCCTCTCACTCAGACCTACTCCCATTCGCTCTTTCTCACAAACATACTTATATTCACTAGTTCTCAATCTCACAAACACGCGCACAGGGTTTCACACTCACTGGATCTAGGCCCTGGTGCAGCTGTGCCTGCTGCACTGTGGCTAGCTAATCCTCTGCCTCAATTCCACATGTTCTTACAATCTCCAGTCACTCACTTCTTCTCATGCAGTCACACTCTTTTACTCACTTCCTCACTCTCATTTTGACCCATTCATGCACTCTCAAACTTAGATGTTCACTCACTTTCATTGACACTCTCAAACCTGCACACACACACACACACACACACACACACACACACACACACACACTCTTACACTCCTCTCTGTCCCTAATAAATATAAACACATGCGCAGAGAAACTGTATATTTTTTTTTACTCCCCTTGCTCCCTTTGCTAGCTATTCGGAGGCTGCATGGCAGCATCACAATCGAGATCTGTTGCTTGATATTAGAACCAGCAAACCACGATTCTCAATTTGGAGACAAATAGCACAGCCAGGTTTGAAACAAGGAAGACATTCCTCAGCCTCTCTCCCATCTTCTAGATAGAACTGTAAACATATCTCTATAAAAAACTGGGGCAGTGCTGGGGATGCTGCCCATGCTGCTCAATGTGGCTTCTGATTGTCCCCCAGGGGCCTCAGGGATGCACAAATGTGCTGTAACACTGCCTGGCTCAAAATGCTTTAATTCTTATGAAGAGAGTGAGTAAGTGACTTGACTTTACCGTGATTTAGGAATGTTGAATTTGGTACGTTCAGTACACCTCTCTTTCCATCAAAAATACCTGCTCCGCAATACTTGCTCATACATAGTTTTTTAGTCTTTGAACCATTCTGACTGATGCAGTTTGATCTCAAAAAGAGATGCTCAAGATAGTTTAGCTGCTGAGATCTGGAGGTTCGATTGGGGGTTTCTTTAATAGTGAAACACAGAACTCCATGTTTAGGTCTCGCCTAGAGAAAACTGTAGCTATTTTGTCAGCCTGATAAGCTGTAGCTATTTTGTCAGCCTGATATGATTCCATAAATCAGAATCAGAATAAATACAGGGGCTTTCAGCCTACCCTCTTCATCCACTGGTCTGTGGTCAATCAATCAATCATGACATTTGTGTAGCACAGCACTATCACCCCTAAGAGTATCTGGGTGCTGAGGGTGCCTTGTCTCCGTGGTAAAGCCACGTCTTGAGTCTCCTTCTGAAGTCCACCAGGGAGGGAGCTGGAGGGGTAGGCTGTTCCGGAATTTGGCTGCTGTGTAGGAGAAGGAGCGGCCTCTGCTGCCGCTGCAATGGATGCAGGGGTGTGTGCGAGGTTTAGCAAGGCAGATCGTACTTGTCTTTGTAGGGTGTAGAAGCTCAGTTGATGATTGATGTAGGACGGTCCTAGGTTGTGGAGAGCCTTGTATGCGAGTGTGGGGCATTTGAATTGGCATCTCTTCTGGATAGGGAGCCAGTGGAGGTCCCTGAGGTTTGGGGATGCCTGAGCAGGTTGAGGATGAGTATGGTTGCAGTGTTCTGTAGAGTCTGGAGTCTTTTAAGTAGCTGGGAGGACACTCTGGTGTAGAGAGCGTTGCCATAGTTAAGGCGACTGGTGACTAGGGTGTGCGTGACTGTATTTCTGGTGTCGGTAGGGATCCATTTGAAGATTTGGTGGAGCATACAGAGGATGTCGAAGCAGGGGGAGGTGACTGAGATTACATGTTGATTCACGGATAGTTGGCAGTTGAGGATGATGCTGAGGTTTCGTGTGTGGTTTGATGGAGAGGGTGTTGGTCTGAGTTTTGCTGGCCACCAGCTGTGATCCTATATAGAGGTGTTCTTTCTGAGGATCAGGACTTTCTGTTTTGTTGGTGTTTTGTTTGAGGCAGTTGTTTTTCATCCATGTTGCTGCGTTGGTCATGGTGTTGCGGAAGATGGCTATGGCATTGTGGGGATCTTCGTGAGTGAAGAGGATTGGTTGAGTGTCGTCGGCGTAGGATACCATATTGAGTCCTTAGGATCTGACAGTGTCTGTGAGGGGAGTCATGTAGATGTTGACCAGGGACGGGCTGAGGGAGGGTCCTTGGGTATGCTGCAGGTGAGGTTCTTGGGTGTTGAAGGGAAGGGAGGAAGGCAGATGCTTTGCGTGTGGCCTGAGAGGTAAGCGACGACCCACTTAAGGGGGGTTTGGTTGAATGCTTATGTTGTGGGGTCTGTTGAAAGTGTGGTGGGAGATTGTATCTGCCGCTGCAGAGAGGTCCAGAAGGTTCAGAGCTGCCGACTCGCCTCGGTCGAGGAGGGTCCTGAAGTCATTCATGGCGGTGATCAGTGCAGTGCTCATGCTGTGGTTCGCCCAGAATCCTGATTGTGAGGTGTTGAGAAAGTGGCTTTGTTCAAGGTAGTTTATGAGCTGTTGGTTAATGGCTTTCTTGAGCACTTTGACTGGGAAGGGCAGCAGGGAGATTGGTCTGTAGTTTTTGAGGTCGCTGAGGTCGGCGGAGGGTTTCTTTAGAGGGGGACTGACCTCTGCGTGCTTCCATTCGTCTGGAAGGTTGCCGAGGACATGGAGGTGTTGAGGATGCAGGTTAGTTCCTTGCTAATAGTCTTGGCTCTAAGGTTTTAAAGCAGGTGGGGGTCAGTGGGTGCCCCGGAGTGGATGAATGATATGATGGATGCGGTGGTCTATGTGGTAATTGGGGACCAGGAGGTTATCATGTGGCTAGTGTTGGCTGCTTGAGAAATATTGTCTAGGGTGGAAGTGGAGGGTTGGGGGTCTAAATTGTTGTATATGGTGGTTATCTTGCTGTGGAAGTAGTCTGAGAGGGTGTCGCAGAGTTCCTGGGATGGGTGTATGGTGGTCTCTGTGGCTGTCGGGTTAGAGAATTCCTTGATGATTCCGAAGAGCTCTTTCATGTGGTTGGCTGCAGTTTTGATGCAGACAGTGATTGCTGCTCTTTTTGCTGCCTTGATGTGGTGGTGGTAGTTGTGGAAGGCTGCCTTCTAGGCGGCTCTTTCATAGGAGTCCTTGGTCATGCACCATTGTTTCTCGAGTTGGTGGTAGTCCCTTTCGGTGTTTCTGAGCTCTGGAGTGTACCATCTCGCTGGCTTGGAGGTGTTGTTGGTTTTAGCTGGTTTCAGTTGGGTGACTCTGTTGGTGGATTTGGTGATTCAGGTGGTGAAGTTTTGGACGGCCTGGTTGAGATCTAGTTCTACCATGGGCTCCGGTTGTGTGGTGTCTAGGTCCTGTGCCCATAGGGTCTCGGTTACCTTGCCCCAGCTTCGGTGGGGGTACTGAGGTGCTTGGAGGTGGTGTGCTGGGAATTGGATATGGTAAAATGGACAAAGATGTGGTTGGTCCAAGTGAGTTCAGTGGGTGGGCGAAATTGATTCTGTTGCTAGAAGTGAAGATGGCGTCCAGCATGTGTCTGGCTTTGTGTGTGGGTTTGGTGACCAGTTGGGTAAGGCCGATGTTGCTGAGGTTCTCTGAGGGAAGTAGAGTTGGCATTGTTAAGGTGGAAATTGAGGTCGCCAAGTAGGACGGAGTGGATGTAGTCGATGGCGGGGGGCGATGAGGTTGGCTCTGGCATCGCAGAAGGTTGTGCGTGATCCTGGGGGCTGTATGTGAGAGTGCCTCGCATCGTGATGTTGGCATTGGTCTGGAGTTGGAAGTTGAGGTGCTCCACGAGGGGCTTTGGATCATCATCAGTGATGGTGCATTGGATGATTTCCGTGAAGATGATGGCAATACCCCCGCCATATTTTTTAGAGAGGTCTCGGCAGCCGTTAGGGCTGGCCTTGCAGATATCTGGATTTGAGGAGGGTTTTAGCCATGTTTCGGTGATGAAGGCGACATCCAGGTAGTTGGTGGTGATGGTGTCCCAGATTTCCGTGGCATGTTTGCATAAGGAGCGTATGTTTCGCAGGATGCACTGGAGTGGTGCTTGGTTGTTCGTAATCTTCTGTGTGGGTGCAGGGCGGGAGTTAGTGTGCACAGGTGGACCTGCGTTGCAGGAAAAATGGCAGTGTAGGCAGGTGAAGGGTCCTTTGGTTTGAGCATGGGGAGGCTGTGAAGCAGCTGTTGATGAGGTGTCTGATGTTCAGGCCCTGGAGCTCCTTGGTTGTGTAGTGGTGGGAGTGGGAGTACCAGGGGTCCTAGCGCTGTGCGCGGTCCAGGCGGTGTTGGGTGCAGACAGGCTTACGGTTGGCTCGCCAGTGCTGCGCACGCTGCACGCGTCTGCTGCTGCCTCTATTAGAGTCCTGGGAGGTGGAAGGCGGGATGGTGGGAGGACGGGGAACGTAGGAAGCATTGGCAGGGGCGTGAGCAGATGCATTCATGCTCAGGAATGCCAGTGGAGCTGTTGCAATCAGGCTCAGGAATGAGGGCTGAGCTGTCAGCGGCAGGTTGGAGGGCCATTGAGCGGATTGGGGAGCTGTGACTGGCCCAATGGGTTAAAATGTAATTCACGTTTTGCTTACGTCCACCACAGCGTACAGCATGGGGCAGTTGGTCAGCCCACTGTTTTTCTTGCACTGTGAGTGACAGCCTTTTGCCTAATGACGTGGACATATACCTAAACAGAGGGGCACTTCAGTGCCTGGGGTAGCAGGCCAATGCTTTGGCAATGCTTTTGTCTTTCCACTCTTATCGTTTTTTGTTTTAATTCATCTTTGTGTGTTGTGTATGTTGGTTTTGGCTTCAGTAATTCTAGCGAGTAGTGCCTTTTCTTTGTATCAGTAAGAATAACAGTTTCTTGTTATGTGCATTAAAAGTTTTTTTTTTAAAAAGCAGGGCTTGGTTGAGCCGCCTAATATGGCAGTGACACATCAGTTAAGCTGTGACTGCCCTTGCCAAACAGGGCCCAGAAAATGAAATAATTGAAGCAGGTGACACACACAGAGGTGGCCAGTGTGGGTACAATAATGATGAATCTACTGAGGTAGCAGCAATAAGAAGTGAAGCGACACGGCACGCCTAGAGGTGTACTGGGTTCTGGAGGCACATCCTTGATACAAGAGTAAGCAGCTTCCCCCTCACTGCTCACTGAATCACTGGAAAGACAGAAGTAGCAGAGAGATTTTCGGCTTAAAGGAAGCCCTGGCACTGATGCCGGCGGAATCACAGCAAAACTGATCATAGGAGACTGTAGAATAGGCATCATCTGCACGTAGCAGTGAACAATTACATAAGCCATCACAGACTGGAACACTGTAAATGAAGCTCTGCTGTGATCAGCATATCCTTGGAGAAAAATAAGAGGAAATTTAAAAAAAGATGCCCTTACTCACTGTGTAATGGATCACACATCCCCCAGGAAACCATTTAAAGTGGTCTAGGGCATTGAAAGAAACAGGGACATTCAGAAGAGAAGACAGAAGGGCTTAGTGAAAATTATTTAGTGCAGACAGATGAGAAAGCACCACTGTAGGGGTGTAATTAGAAGGCTAAGTGCAACCCGGAAATAAAAGTGGAACTCTGGCTCCATTGATAAACGTCCTCAGAAGAGTTGTCAAAAATCAACTGGAAGTAGCTAAATCGAGACTCGGAATGAGGCAACAGGGCCCAAAAGTTCCACAGAGATGTAAACACCATCCAAGATGTCCTCCAAAAAGAAGGAAGCACAAATAACCAAGTAGAGCCTCTGCTTAATAACCATGTAAGACCTTTGCTTAATGCTGCAGAGCCTCCGCAAGAGTGCAAGGAGGACCCGAGACAGGAAATGGCAGAAGTGTCCAAAACCCTGATGGAAACAGTCCGCTCCCTTTGATAAGATGAGGATTGTCACAACTGAGAATAATGATCTGGAGGTGAAAACTGAGACTAAACTGAAAACCACCACCGCTGAGGTAGGCTATACTCAATAACTGACACTCCAGGAGAAGCGTAAAGATTTAGAAAACTTGATGGCTCAATGATGGCGAAAGAACCTGAAAAGTGAGAATTATGATCAATGGCATTTTTTAAACCAAAACACAGATCCAACGAGAAATAAGTCAGGGGTGCTTCATCGTCTTCCCTGCTGTTTGCGATGATCATTCAACCGCAGGTGGTGGTGATATGGCTGGAAGAGGCAACTAAAGGTCTGGAACTCAAAGGAACCCAACATAAGGTTCCCTCCGTTCAGGAATGATGATCTCATGTAGTTGACGGACACAGAAGTTTCAACCCTTTTTTGGGTGCCCTTTATTAAAAACTCTGAAGAGGCATCCGGCAGTAATGTCAACTTGGGGAAATCCAAACTACTTCTCCTTCAAACACACAGGAAAGTAGGGAAAGCCCAGGGACAGATGATGCCTTTACAATAGCCGCACATTACATAAAATACCTCGGGTTTCACCTTACTACAACAGTCCCCAGGTCTTTTTAAAGCTAATGAAACTCATGTAATAGGGCAGACTGAGGAAGACCTGCAAATGTGGAGTACTTGGTAAATGTCATGGTTGGGTAGAGTTAATGGTTGTCAAAAGGACTATAATTCCAAACTGCTGCACGTATTCCGGAAACTCCCCCCAAAAATTGACCAATCCACTTTAGGTAGCATTCCAAAGGCATTGCAATATTTTGTCTGGCGAGGGAAACCATCACAAGTGAATAGATAAATACTGAGAATGCGTAACTGGAATGAGGGTTGGGATTCCCAGATAACAGAACATATTACTAGGCGCCACAACTTAAACTTGTCAGAAAGTAGCCATCAAGATACTTCAGCATGCACCGGGTGCACACAAACATGGCAGCAATTGATAGGTCCCTGTGCAATGTTCTATGACAAAAATCACTGAGACCACAAAGACCATATTAAATCCAGGTCACAAACACAGTGCTGGAAATAAGGGGCGCAGTTGCAGTAAAACACAACCTGATGCCAATCTTCTCCTGTTTTAGCATCCATCCATGATAACCAGGAGTTTACCATGTTAGCGTAGGCAAGGCCTGTAAAGGCCTAGCAAGAAAGAGAATATACATTAGCTGGTCTCCTCCATGAAGACGGTAAAATAAAGACCTTTAAAACTGCAAGAAATCACTTAGCGTATATGAGGGTAACGCTTTGGATATCAACAGCTAGAAAACTGGGTTATTCACACCCCTAATAAAGTAGCAGCCACTAAACAATTGACAGAATTAGAAAAGTCGGTGAGGACAATGGGGAGCTCTAAAGGAGTGCAGTCTAAGTTATACAAACTCCCACAGGCACTTCCTGGGCTCATTAAATGGGGCAGCTGGAGGCATCCAAGTGAGGTGTGGGGCAGCCTCTGGAAAGAGATAACCAGGTTCAGCAAACCGATCCAACATAGGGAATCTTCCACCAAAGTAATGACGCATTGGTATCTGACCCACGGATAAACTGAGGAAAATGAGGGGGTTTCTGACCAGTGCGGCAACAGTGAGGACCCCAAACATATCAGGTGTGAATATCGGATAATACATTTTTTTAAAGAGATATTAGACTGCCAAATCCCAGAAGACCCCAAAGTAGTGATACTGGGGATTAAGGGCCAGATGTAGGAAGCCTTTTGCACGTCGCAAACTGCGAAAAACGCAGTTTGCGACATGCAAAAGGCCGTTTGCGATGCACAACCTCAAATTGCGAGTCGGTACTGACTCGCAATTTTAGGCTGCTACTCGCAAATAGGAAGGGGTGTTCCCTTCCTATTTGCGACCGCATCGCCATGCTGAGTTGCTTTGTGACCGCGAATGTGGTCGCAAACCAACTCGCAGTTACCACCCACTTGAAGTGGGTGGTAACTCATTCGCAAAACGGAAGGGGTCCCCATGGGACCCCCTCCCCTTTGTGAATGACGAAAAAAATGTTTTTTCAGAGCAGGCAGTGGTCCACTGCCTACTCTGAAAAAACCGAAAACAAATAGTTTCGGAAGTTTTTCTTTTTGCAACTCGTTTTCCTTTAAGGAAAATGGGCTGCAAAAAGAAAAAAAAATCTGCTTTATTAATAAAGCAGTCACAGACATGGAGGTCTGCTGTCTCCAGCAGGCCACCATCCCTGTGAGTGCAGGGACTTGCTATGGGGTCGCAAACTGCGACCCACCTCATTAATATTCATGAGGTGGGTCTTTGTGACCCCATAGCGAGTCGCAGAAGGTGTCTGAGACACCTTTCTGCATGCACTTTTGCGAGTTGCAATTTGCGAGTCGGTATGACTCGCAAATTGCAAGTTGCAAATTTTAACTTACCTACATCTGGCCCCATGTCTGGAAAATGGGAATCGATGGACACAAGAAACGGTCCCTATCCTTTCAGGTGTCTGAAGCTGTTGAAATGTCGATTGCACACGTCTTGAATCCTTGTTCGCACAGAAGATTCCTCGCAAGGAGAAATGTTCTGCTTAAACCAGTCCCTTGCCGGCGTCTGACAAGACTTTAAACACGAGCTACGCGTTCCGCGGGAAACGTGATGCAAGAAACCTTCAAGGCACATATCTCAACAAAAGCTTAGTTTCCAGAAATGTTCATGAAATTCCACTGGAAAATATTACTTGATTTCGCTTGGCCCTAGAAAAAATGCATTTAGCATTTGAGAGATATCTGTTGTTTACCAGGGTTTTGTTCAGCGAAAGCAAATTATGGAAAAATGAGACCTCACAGAAAGCGGACCATAGAGACGCCTTTTCATGAAATCGCCAGGTATGCCTAAAACTGCCAAGCCCATCGAGTTTAAAAGATAAGACTCCTGAACCTAAAAATAAGACCCTATGATAGGTGAGCTACCGTTCACTTGGTTGTGAAATGCAAACCCCAGCACAGAAGTAAACAAGAAAGGGGCAGAGCGACTGCGCGGGAGGTTGATGTGTAATATCGCGCTGCTGAAAACTTGATTGGTGTTTTTGGCCCCACTAATTACTGTCTGCCCGGTGGCGGTTTTGTTCAAAAAACTTCACTTGCATTCAGTTGGTGTTAAGTGATTACGATTCATAGAACGGGGAAACGACTGCTTCTCCCCAAAGGTGAGAGGGCACGGAGTGCAGTTTCATCCTCGCTCTCTTGGACCATCAAGTGCACACCCAAGTAAGATACATGGGGCCACACGTACATAGCCTTTTTCTTGTCGCAAATTTGGCCGTTTGTGACAAGATAAAAGTATTTTTGTATGTACAGACCCTATTTTGCGATTCGGTAATCTGTTTATCGAATCGCAAAATAGGTTTGCGAGTCGCAATTAGGAAGTGGTGTCCCTTCCTAATTGCGAGTCGCAGTTCGATGTAGGATTGTTTTGTGACTGTGAATGCGGTTACAAAACAATCACAGTTAGCACCAATTTCAAATCAGTGCTAGCCCATTCTCAAACGGGGACCCCTTCCCCTTTGTGAATGGTAGTGAAAATATTGTTTCAGAGCAGGCAGTGGTCCGACGCACCCTGCTCTGAAAAGATGAAAAGAAAACTTTTAGTTTGCATTTTTGAAATGCATCCCATTCTCCTTTAAGGAAAATGGGCTGCATTTAAAAAATAAAAATTAAAAAATAACCAAAAAAATCTGCTTAATTTAAAAGCAGTCACAGACATGGTGGGCTGCTGTCCCTAGCAGGCCACTATCCCTGTGAGTGCAGCCATTCCCAATGGGGTAGCAAGTTGCAACCTATCTCATGAATATTGATGAGGTAGGTCTTTTGCGACCCCATTGGGAATTGCAAATAGTGTCATTCACACTCTTCTACATCAGGTTGTGCAACTTGCAAACTGCGAGTCGCAAAACCTAATATTCGTACATGTGGCACATGGAAGGCTTGGAGGGAAGCCATAGTCTTTACAGTCGGAGGAAAGACGTGCTAGAGAAGTTCAGACAGCAACATTCAGTGCATGGAATTTGAGCCGAGACATCAAGCTTATTTACGCAATGTGTGGTTATTCTGGTTAGTATCCGCTACTCTCACTTGAACTCCTTAAAAATAGTGTCGCTTGAGTTGGAATCCGTTTTTAAAAGCTAGAAGTTTCTTGGTATAGATTTCGTAGTTGAGGTCAGTGGACATGTTTTATAAAAGTGAGCTATGAGATGAAGGTGCTTTCGTTTTCTTATTTTGAATGTATGGTTCTAGTGGTGGTGTTTGTAATGCCTGCTTCAGGTATTTCTGTACTGAGAGGATCGGGTTGTATAAGAACAGCCCTGCCTCAAAAAATGGGCTTTTAGGGTGTTGAAGCCGGAAGCAGCTGCACTGAACCAGATATATGGTGTATTCTTTCAGATTAATTTGTATGATGTGTCTCTTAATAATTATAGTGTGAAAGGGCGGTAAAACTTTCCAGTGTCCATGCACCAATGCAGTTCTTCGTGTTTGTGTAATGGTCACGTTCCTCTCGACCTTACCTTGCTTTGAGCCATTACCACATCAATGGGAGACAATATATCCCAGAACCTTCACCTGGTCCATTTAAAGATGCTCTTATGTTATGACAGTCATTCGAGGTTTGCCAGATCTGGCTAACATTGGCCTGATCATCATGTTGCTCTGGAGGTCATGGCGTTACATTTGAATCATTTCCATGTCGACGATGAGGAAGTCAGTTCACAAAATAAGTCATTCTGCAGATACTGGCACACTGTCAGTGTGTTTGAATATCGAAGGAACGCAAGTGAAAAATGCACTGTCTTCGTTTTGAAGACTGTTTTCTCTCATCGGCAGACTACAATGTACCGGATTATAACCCTTCTGAGACCTACCTTGTCAAACATGCAGATGTTATATTGTGTCTACGAGGGCTCGGAATAGTGTAGGGTACTGAGTTTTGGCCCTATTGAGGTTCATGTCTTAATAATCATATCACGGTTCATAAGTACTTATCTTTCACCTAATGAAGAGGAGAAGAGATGCTACGAGTGAGGTGGCATGTCAGGTAAACTTTCCCGAAGGCAGTCCTCGAAGTAGGCGCTCAAAAGCTTTTTTCATTTGGAGGTCTGCAGTAGAGCTTCCTGCTCTATAAAGCTGCTTGGGGTCTGCTTAGTCTGCTTAGTATGCCGATTTTAAAACCAATGAGGTAGCAATGCCGTTGCAGCACATGGCACAATGCTGTAGCAGTGCAGTATCTGGTATGCTGCCCCAAATGCCTCAGTACTCTAAATACCATGTGTAATTTGTATAATACCACCATTAGACTAGAACAGGAGAAGACACAATCTAGACTCTCTGTATTATGATAGGTAAGTCATGAGATGTTTTAGTTTTTCCTCCTATTCTATTGCCCGCTCAGTGACAATGCCCTTCTCCCTAGTTGCCCTTTCTCTCGCCCCTCTTCTCAATGCCAAATGGCAGTATCAGGAGCCTGCTTGCCCGTGATCTCATTTGCTCAGTTACATTTCTAACATTCTTGCTCAAGTTGTACCCAGTAATCTGTTCATCAATTTTCTTCTCTATTACCATTCTTCGAAACCAAACAAGAAAAAAATCTAGTCTATATGGTCCAGAATGTTAATTGCTACTATTAAACATTATCCATAACCACTCTTCAAACATCTTCCCTGTTAATTTCTAATCAGTTTGCCCCTCAAAGAGAAACTCATCACATATGCAGAAATCCTGCCACTGATGTAATATTCCCATACACCAAGCTACAACTGAATTACACCATGCCAAACATCTATGGCTGCATTCATATGACACCTCCCATGGACAATTTGTCTTGAGCAAGAAACTGCTCAATAACACCAAGGAAGATGTTTATTTGGCTGGGCTTATAATGCACAGAACTCTCAAAGTGTTGGATATCTTACACCCTTACCATCCATCAATCTACCTCTTCCTCTCAAGAGTTCTGTGATGCCTTAGTGTACTTTTGCTCTGCAACAAAATAAAATTAAGTCTTCAGGCTACTGGAGGGATTAACTTTCCCACTCCAGTTCCTATTACTACTCTTTACTCGCAATGTTTGGCTTTTTCCCAATTTTCTACAGCAGAATTTAAAAACTCAAGAGCCAGGCTCAAATGGAGATCGCATAGTGACCTCAGTAGGTTCAAAGTTGGTATAATGGTGTAGCTGTTTTTTTATTTTCCAGAGGACTTGATTTATGAAAAGAATAGTGTTAAAGAATTCCAGTTTAAAAAGTGTTTTCTTGAATTTCAAAATAGGGGCAAGGCAAACTGGGAAAAAATATTTTATAATTGATGCAGTGGAGTGGGACACAGCGGCGGCCGCCACATAACACAAGGGGAGGGGCGAAGGGGAGGTACAGAGACATGGTAAGAATAAAAAAAATAAAAAATAAAAAACTTACCTTGCCTCCATCCTTGCCACCTCCTGCCGCCTCGCGCTCCTCTTCCTCTGGTGTCCCAGCATCCATTGCTGGGCCACCAGCACAGGCTCCCCAGCAATCCTTGCGCTGCTTTCATGCAAAACCTTGCATGAAAGCAGCACCGTGATTGGTGTGAGCCGCAGTGACTGTCACTTAGACACAGCCCTGGGGTCGGTGCAGTTTCTCCAGCCTGGATGTAAATACAGCCAGGCTGGGGAAACCTAAGTGTGCATGTGTGTTTGGCCGGCCTCAGATGGCCGGCCAAACACACATGCCCACTTAGGTGCACTTTCTCCCACCTCCCGTGGCCCCGCACCTCCCTACACTGCAGGCTGTGCCAGAAGCAGCCACATAAAACGATCTATTGTTCTATTTGTCTGATTCTGGCACAGCCAGTGGGGCGATGCTCCTTCACCATAGCGAAGGAGCCACCCCTGGTGGAACATGCAGTGCACAAGTGCAGACATTGCACTATTCATATCCAGCCAAAACAGATCATAGTCATAAATTGAAGACACAAATTTTAAAATGGAAAAGGCACACACCACATAGCCGCTAAGACCATGTTTGTATCACTTGCATGATACACACCACTTGGCAATAGAAAGTGTTTTTTGTGAACCACTCATATATTTCATAAGGCCCATTAACCAATGTAGATGTCTTGTAAACACGTATGTGAAAGTCACTGCAATTAAGTATTCATAAACCTTTTAAATTCACTGAAAAACCCTACTTTGGTTTGTGTGGAATGAAATACCACTTGGCTAAATTGCCATTAAAATGTTTAAAATCCTGTTATAAACAGTTGTTGGTGTGACATTAGTATTATGAATCACAAACTCTTAAAGTGGCAGCTATTCAATACATTGCTACTTGCTTCATTTATGAGACCACCAACAGCTTCTTTGGTCATACACTGCAAAATCTAAATGTGGAGTTTGTGTTCTAAAATAAAAAGCTTGTTCCTTTAAAATCTATAACATTACAAATCACCACTCATAGCACAACCCCTTCAGCCACAGAGATTTAACAAAATCCGGACAAAACCAGTAATTTCGAGGCCCGAAAGATAGGAATTCAATCATTTATATGAAATTTAATTTTAAGAGTGTGAGTACTGAGGAAATATGTAAAAAAAGATATCACGGACAACACCATATTTGGTGTGACTTTGTAATTAGAGTGCATGAAAACATTTTTAAGCACTTCAGTTCAACTAACACACACAAAAGCTCATCTGCAGTTTCAAATGAAGGATTTGATCATTAGAATCTGGTTCTGCAAACATTTATGGGTGGAATGGAATTTATGGCTATGGAAAATTGCAGATTTGAAGGACTTTTGGCAGGTATAAGTATTAGGGTGGGATTATGTAGGTGTCTTTGGGGAATGGATCTGTGCGACCTTTGTCCCTCACACTGGTGTCTTTAATGGGTATTCACATAACTTCATAAAAGATTTTCACCACTACGCTTTCTCAATGGAGAAAAAGGTAAAAAAAAGTTTAATGTGCTCATGCACTTTTCCGTCACACACAGATTGCTTACTGTGCGCATAAGCTCAAGAGCAGGAATAAAGTAGCAATAGTGTTCATGGAATTCCATGTCTACTCCTTCAAGGATCTTTGTGAATATCCGAAAACTAAATTCTCTTATAATTGTAGGAGTAAGCTTACAATGAGTAGATTTCGAGCTTTTTAAAATATTTGTGAATTGACTTCCTAGATTTTCTGTGTGTGTGATCATAGAACCTAGGTGGCAATGATATGAGTCAGACAAGCATTGTACTAGATGTGTGTGAAAAGAGTTATACGCACTCAAAGCATCCAGAAACGCTATTAGCTACAGATTGAGGCATATATTGGTCCAGAGAAACTGGTAATGTGTAAAAAACACATTGGTTCCTACACAATGCGTTGCAAAAAATTTAATCATTAGAAAATATGAAGGAGATATACTGTGAAAAAATCTTAAACACTCTAGTATCGACAAAGCATGGTCACATTTAATGTATCATATGCAGTTTTTACTTCAATATACCTTCCTCGATTAGAAGTGTGAGCAAAAGAGTGATAGAAATCAATGATGATGTTAGTGATATGTTAGATGTGATGTCACATGAGGGTATGGATTGTACCTTATAAGGATAAAGTTGCATCAAGCCATCCAAGCCCCATAAATATCTTAATTTAATACCTGAAACATAACCAAGTACATCGTAACTTGTAGTTTTATGATTCATTACTCTGACTTCAACAGACATACAAAAATGACACCCATGAATAATCTGGCCTTTCTGTCTACTCGGGGTATGAAATAAGCTTTGAGAGGCTATAAAACTACTTTTCTTGTTCTGCTTGGTCACAGAAGTAGCATGATAGTGTTGTAATAGGACTTCAGGGCTTTGCCGTCTCAATCAGTATCCTATTTGTTCAAGCCCTGATCTTTTAACATGCAATGTTTCTCTTGGGTTTCACACAAGAGTCCCCTATTAAAACACTTAGGAAGATGTATATTAGAATTAATAAATATAGCAAGTTGCTAATTGGTACATATGATTAAAAAGCAATTTTTGGATGAGGACTATTCAGGGCGTCCTAAATTAAGAAATCCTATGTGACTGTCTTAAACTAAACTTAATGGGGGCAAATATTAGGAGTCCCAGGTTAAGTTACAACCCTAAAGGATTTGTGAAAATCTTATGTTAGAAGTATTTCCGGCTTTATTGTCGAGGCATGTAGAATTCCGTGATTGAGTACGATTCTGGGTGTCTTACACAACAGTTTGACGAAAATCATAAAACACATATTTAATTTCAGAAGGATGAAGATACATTAAACTGTTAAATTCTCGTAATATGTTATAAAACATATTTAAACAACATTATATTGGATTTTAGTATCATGCAGGCCTCTAGCATTCGCCCCTAAGCAGTTTTGGGTTATACCAAAAGCAAATAAAAATGTATCCCTCCATCTAGAGCTCAGACATGTTATAAAATTATTCCCTGCCAGTGCTCACCTTCTTGCATCTGACTTTCTAAGGACCATTAGGTTTCTAGTAGTTCCACTTTTCATCCCCTTCATAGCATTTCTTTCCATACTTTAGAAAGTATGCAAGGGACGCATGTGGAATGGTAAGTAATGGGCATGATGACCACAGTCTTTGCACTGGTTGTGAAATTGCACAGCTTGGTCAAGTGTCATAGTTTGTTAAAGAACACACACACAAAAGCAAATCTTTCCACATGCATGCTAGTTTTCTTTTTTTGCTATCAGGCAGCAATGTTACCTGAGTAGTTATGGTTACGTTGATTAATTTATAAGAAAGTCTTCATTTTCTTAATGTCTTTGACCTGTACTGATCAGTCGCTACAAAACCTTCAAATATTAATTGTAGTAAAATTGTGCTCAATCAGGAAAAGGTTTACACAGATTGACAACACAGGTTTCCTGTTTCAGTTCCCATGGTAGTGCAGGCTGTCCCTAAAAATAAAATGTAGGGCATACAAGCACCAAACATGGCATCATACCATTGCCTGTGCACCCAATGTCTTTTTTTATATAAATGTGCCAGAAAGTGAGGTAACTGTTTATGGAGGTGAAAGTTCTCAGACTTCTGCAGCTCTTGAAATTTGAATGTTAACTCCGAATCTGATTTTGAAAAATTTTCATTTTCTGAGATGCACAGACCTCCTGTTGTGTAAATACATTTTCTGGAGTCTTGAAAGAGCGTGGTCAATGCACCCTATCCCCTGTGAGAACTGGAGTGATTGCCAGACGGTTGGAAAACTTAAGTTCCCAGCAGGATGCATTTGGGCGTGGGTTCTGCAAACTGAACGTATGGCATTTATCACATTTTTCCATTCCTGATTAAACTCTCCTCTCCAATCCTAACCCTGCTGCACCAGTAGTACCTGTTCATAGGGTAGGCAGGGTGTGACCTGTCATTTCTTTCCCTCCTGTACTATCTGGTACTGACACATACTGATAATGCCCACAGACTTAGTAACTGCACTTTTGGAATTGCTTATAAGTTTGTCCCTCTATGAAGAATATGCACAAACCTTTCAGAGCGCACAATATGCCTAAGTTGAATTGTTTAAAGTTGCATTAAAACTGGTAGTTGAAGCAGGGGCAGTTTACAATTAGGAGCAGGAGCGAAGTATATCTGACCCGCTCCTCTGATCTGCAGCATCATCTAGGTCTCTGAGGCAGTGTCCGCTGACCCCTGCTCTTTTTTTAAATATATATATATATTTTTTTTTACATTTTTTGGGAAGCTCCCCTCCCCTTTGCCCTTGAACCTTGAGTTAGGTGAGAGAGGAGGCAGAAATTCCTCATTGCCCTTGGGAAGGTGAGCGGGGTTCAAACTATAATCTCACCTGCACTTAAACAATGTTGTGTGGGGCAGATTATCCTCTCACCATTGGGTAAAATGAAGGATTAAAGCAAAATCTCCCGCACACTTTGTTTCGGAGGACAGGATTTTTTTTTTTTTTTTTTTTTTTTTAACTATCCATCACTACCACCACCACCCCCCATTGCCAAGCGATTGGGATGCGGTTTTACGCAACTGCAGTATAATTTTGAATTGCCCTTCCAACGTCTGGGCAAGGGTAGAGTGTGTGGGTGGCACAAAACTCCTGATTTGTAAGGCAAGCCTAGGAAGGTAATTCATTAACTCTGCCCGTCTTGGGACTGGCCGGATAATAAATTCATGAGTGTGCATGCTTGCCTCCCACTTATAAAACATGCAACATTGGCTCTTACATTAAACTGCTTTCTTTTCTAATTTTTGCTTTGGTTTTCTTGTGTTTTCCTTCTAATGTTTGCAAACTTTGGATGCAAACTTTTCTTAATATCCATTGTGCACGCACGGAGTTGTTCATATGCACTGGCATCCTATAATTACACTCGTTGGACGTTTGCAAACCTTATGGAAAATATACAGACTGTAAATAGCAGACACTCGCATGGTGTTCTCTAGCCCCAAAATGGCGAATGGATATTCACCAAACCAAGAAAAGGCACTGAATGACATGAAGGTCACATGTCCATAACATTTTGAGACTGTCCATTCAGTGGTTTCAGAGTTACACGCACTCTGGTATTTCAGGTGTGAAATCACATTTTAAAACATGGTTGTAAGAGCTTCTTTGCTCCACTTTATAACTTTTGAACGTTTTGACTGATCTATAATAAGCTTAGTATATTAAGACATTCTGGACATTTTTTCCAAGATGCGTGCAGATTGGTCAAGAGGGCCAAATATAGATAGTAAGGATACCAAAATCAGATTTTCTGTGGTATGTGGTGTCATCCTTAGCTGTGAGGCTCAACTGTAACTCTTTGTGTGTGTGTGTCTTGTTTGTGCAGTGCTCTTTTGTGAGGCCACAATTGGGAAACTCACGCCAAGTCATTTTAGGAACAAGAAGGTATTTTACAGTTACTTTTATTTATCGTAGAGATGCTTATTTCTTATACTCAGAGCCTCATCGTTTCCTAAGAACGCTTTATGTGCGTGGTATGGGAATATTAAACTGCTGCTCGGTGTCTTTCTCTCTTTGAAGTTGTCTCCTCTTACAGATTGATCGCCCGAGGGGGCAGCTTTAGGCTTGTTTATCCGGGAGTTTTCGCCAGCTCTTCAGGTTTCAAAACAACCTGAGCTCAGCAGTGATGAAAGATAGCCGAGTCACCCCGCTTCCCCCCCTTCCCCTTCTCCTAGGTGAGCACAATACACTCTGGAACGCAAACTCTATTTTTGTTTCATCTTGGATTCCATTGGAGGCCCTTTGAGAGTCTTTCAGTGCTTGGTGATGTAAGTTTAAAATGCGGTTTACAGCAGCCCGGTAACGAGATGGTGCTGCTGCACCTCTTGGAAGAGCTCTGTCCTGGCGGAACAACTAGGGCCAGACTGGTTTTTCTGGCACTTGACATTTTCCCAGTGGGTTACAGCCTAGGGGACTGCTTTCAGGCTGGGATGAGCTGCCTTGAGGCAACCCTTCTCCCAGAACCCCATTCTATTTGTGGTCGCCTGTAGTATGGTGCTGTTCTTAACAAATTTGGCAGGCGTGGTTTTGATTTCTGGCAACGGAAGCAGCTACCCAGCTCATGCCGTATCCTCTCCGCTTGGTGGCTGCTGGTATGTTCCAATGCTAATACCTAGAATGAAGTCTTCTTGTAAATGTTTGGTACACCAGGCTAACAGTATTTGAACAAGGTGTATTGAGATCCAGGGAAGACGCTGATGGGGCTTCAGAATCATGCAGGACACGGCTCGGTCTTGTAAGGTTCAACGACCAACCATATAGCGCCTCTCTCACTGCCCCACAGCGTGCAGTGTTTGTGGAACGTGCTGCTGGCTTGCCTTTCAGCTGCAGTGGTTTTCTATGCTTTGTATGCCCTCCTTTGATCTGCCTCCCACTTTCTTCCACGCCTTTAAAATGCCTGGGGCCGTTTCAAGGCATATTATTTCAGAAGATAGCACTCCTCCTGGGCTTCATTTCATTTTACATGCAATCATTCTACTGTGACATAAAACACTAATGAACTTAACTAAGTAACAAAATGGTGGCAAAGTAGATCATTGATGTTGCATGTGATGCCATTGATGCCTTTTCTGTAATGCAACTTAAATCGGCATTGCCTAACTTTGGTTGTATGTAAACTGTGTTTTGAGGATACAGTATATCATTTATACAAAGGATGTCAAGCTTACAAGGCTCCAGCACTTTAATGATACCTGGTGAAATTATACGTGTGATATTCTTCTTTTAAAATGAATTATACAGCTTTTTTGAGGATATGCACGTTATAAAAAAAATTAAGGGCAGGTCCCCTTATTCTTCAAACAAGTAACTTCCAAATTGTCAGCACCAGTAAAGAAGGGTTGATGAGTGCTGGTAGAGAAGAGACAGTTTCATTGTTAGTCTACACCTCAGAAATGCTTGCGTTCTTGGGATAGGCTTTCATTTGTTTACCTTCTCTTCTTTCCATATTGCCTCAAAGGATGAAGAGGACTCGTTTGTCATGAAGGCCATCATCCACGCCATCAATGATGATAACGTCCCCGGGCTACAGCATCTTCTGGGATCTCTGAACAACTATGATGTCAATCAGCCCAATAAGGTCTGTATACTGCAAACTGAAGCATTGCTTCTTTGACACCTAAGTCAGAATTGGTTGCGCTAGTTGAAAGATATAGCTTCAATGTATACATGACTTACTTGATATTTCCTCAGCTCCTGTAACCGTATAACAATGTCTGCTCGTTAGAAGGAGAGTGCATCATGTAAGACAGTGTAGAAGGCTGTGGTGCAGCAGGTCATAGCCAGCATGGTAGTCATCCTCCTTTTAAGCTACACTATGTTTGGGGATGATCTGAAGTGGGTCTTTGTTGGATGAGCGTCAGGAGCATTCAGGTCGCTTCAACTGCTTTTAGTTCTTTAAGTACTTGTGGTCTAGCAAGAAAGCATTTGTTAATGAGGTCAGTTCTGCTTACAAGCAGCCGGTCTCAGGTCACTCACTTTGTTCTGCTCTGAACTCTTTGGAAAACGGAGAGACTTTTTGTTTTGGCGTGGATATACATGATGGCATTCCCCACCACTATCCACTAGTCCACAAAGGCTCTGAAAGGGGGGGAGTGATGGGCAGTACTGACCACAGATCTGATCAGTCATCCAGTTTAGTTTTATAGAGAAGCTGACTCATGCTTCTGACTGATGGTGTGGTTGGGGTTGAAGAGTAGATTGATCTAGGATTGATTAAGTTAAAGAAAACTGTTTGTTGTCCAAGATTCACTGGCAGATTGGCAAGTTGTTAGAGCCTGAAATTAGTTTCCTGTGTTGTGATGCAGAGATAGAGTGGGGTCAGAGTAGCACGTAGGAGCAGTGATGGAGTTTGTAGATGTTGATGATTGTTGGGAGGCGATAAAGGTAGAGGTTGAACAGCACTGGTAATGAGTCAGGACATGAATAGGAATGGATTCATCTTATGTAGTTGAAATGCTCAAAGAGGAGATAAACATGAAAATGTAGCACAAGAACCATGCAGTTTATCAATTCTCCTGTTTTTTTGGAGGTCAACAGACCAGCCATCTCTTTTACTTTCCCATTGCTTTAACATCCCTTTGCTACTCATGGTCTCTGTCTTCAGAAAACTCAGAGGGCAGGTGCATGTTACATCCTTACACATGAGAAACTGATAATGTTGTTGGTAAATGTTTAAATACTCTGTATTTTGTTTAACTTCCCGTGAGGCTCCCAGTGGAAAGGGTACATTGCTGGTCTCCAGTGAGCTCAGTCTTTTTTGAGGGGTGGTGCATCTTGTAGTGGAATTGTCATGTTTCTGTAGTGAACAGCTCTAATAATCAGTGGTACTATTTACTTCTGGCTCTAGTGGTAGGTGAATATTCTGTAAGTGACATGGGCATAGTCCATGGGCTCATAACATTCTAGAGGTAGTAGCCGTAACTCACCAGTTTATACCCTGCAAGTATCAACTTTGTTGTGTGCGCTTTTTGTATGAAGGTGTAAAGAAAACGGTGATGGTGAAAATGTTTCTGTGATGTCAATGAATCCTTACTTCTGTGTGGACCTTGTTGATCTGCACAGATGTTGAATAGCACAGTGCAAACATCTTTGTGTTAAAAAAGACTGCGGATTTTTTTAATTCCTCAACTGCTCATATTTGCGCCAGAAATGTTTTGACTGAGTAGAGTACATATAGACACACACCTCTGAATTATATTTTGCTTTGTTCTTCATTTGCAGTATTATTTTCAAGTTGGCACAGATTCGGGGAGAGGGTATTTGGACTGAAACAGCTGTCCTGAAAATATTATGGATGGGCATTTCAACAGTAGTGTCCAGACAGCAATTTGTTTTTGGGGAATATTTTTCAGTATAATTACACTTGTGAGGTCATGTGACAAATTGAAAGTGTAAACATTCGTGTATGCATTTCTGTAAAGAGTGAAAATGGTTTGTAGACAACTCTTTAGACAGCCTTTAATACATTATCAATCTGTTGTGTGTGCACGTGTTTCTAGCTCTTAATATCATACTGGCCCCTGTGGTTCCTTCTAAGTCACAGTGTATCGAGTCTCAGGGGATATGGACTAGTCCACCGTGCCCATTGGTAGGGCCAGAGATGGCACAGAAATAAAGACTTTACGTTACATGAGGGATGGGTGATAGTCTGCTACGAGTCATGGATGAGGTTTTACATAATTTCTATTCTATGAAAGGTATGTTGCTTTTACAAAGACCAGACAACACAAGAAGAACATGCTTCATTGGCTTCAGATAGGCTCAGTGTACTTCTGTGCAGCTCTCATCCTACTCCTGTGTCATATCCTGTCATATCCCAAGCAGGGCCGCCTAATACAACACCCTGGAATCTCTGGGATCACGTCCTTTATATGCAGTATAAACTGGGTGATAGAATGGATGAAACAGAGTACCCTTAAGTGTAACTTAGAAGAAGGAAGTTCTGCTTCTCAGAACTGCACAGAACTGGTCCAATGATCAGTGGTCCGCAGGTCTTGCCCCCCACCCCTCTTAGCTATCTACAGGTGTTAGACATTTGGGAGGGAAGTTCGACCATGATTCATCCTTCCACTCTCAGATCTCTCACTGGCCCTTGCTTTGCCCTACTCCATTCTTTTTAGAAATCTTTGGACCTTGTGCATCTTGAAACTTACCAAACAGTTGTTCATGCATTGAACACAGCGAGGTTGTACCATGTCAATATCATATATTTTGGTCTACAAGACTCGTTTGTTGATCGTCTTCAGACAATTCAGAATGCTTCAGTCCGATTAATTCTGAAGATTTCCTCATCATGCATCAGCATCTCACCATCTTAAGCAACTCCAGAGGTTGCAGTTCGAATGAGGATGCACTTTAAAGCTCTTTTGCTGGCTCACAATGCGTTTTACAAATCTGGTTCTAAATATATCTGTCCGAACAATTCCAGCACTACATTCCATCTAGAACCTTGAGATCATCCGATGCTCATTTGTTTCAGATCACTAGGATCAGGCGTTTCATAAGAGGGAGGGCATTATTTTTCCGTTCTGGCTGCCAAAACCTGGAACATTCTTCTGTCTGCTCTCCACCATTCTTGTAATAAGCTGCATTTCAAGTTTGCACTCTTAGCACCAGGGCACTCTTTGGATCAGCTGTTGTGATTTAGAAATTGATTCATTCATTCATACATATCTGAATATCTGACGCTGATCTCGGAATGCAGAGTCTGACAGGTTTTTAGGGCTTCCACAAATAATACATGTACATAAAACATGTCTAAATTTAGCTCATTTACATAATGGTAATCCTAAAAAAAATATGGCATGGATTCAGTCCTCTTGGAAACGTCTGCTTCATACCACATCAGTTTTACTTGAGGGCACTCATGATTTCATGGAAGTTAGTCCCCTGGGGTGTGCATCCCTCAGAAAGAAGCACAGTGGCCAATCCATGAGCTCCTTCTGAGGTCACTTGTGCTGGCCTCCTCTCAAGGCTGTGGTATTCCATGCTTTGCCCTCTCAGCCCCACAGCACCTGTGGAGCCCGCAGTTTCTGCTTACAGTCCAACTCGTACCCAGAGCCCAACTCCTCTGCTCTCTCCCAGAGCCCACCAACAGCCTCTGACCTTCTAACCCAATTTGTATAGCGCTAAAACCATGACGTCTGCTTTCTAAGGAACTCCACAAGATCCTAGCAGAATTCCGCAGTTCACTGTGCCAAACGCCACTATCACAATCTTTCCTTAAGCAGTGTTTTCTCAACTTTCGAAATCAATGGAAGAAAATCATTTGATGTCAGACCAAAAGTCCCATTTCAGACCAGGCAGAGTCACAGAGACAGCTATCCTATCCATTTGGTATGGCCTAAAACCCACAGTGGACCAGTACGGAGTAGCCCTCTTATTGATTCTGCACCTGTCAGTGGCCTTTAACACTGTCCACCGCCACATGCTGCTACAAAGACTCCATCATCGCCATCCATTAACATCTGCCTATCCCCCTTTACCAGACCTGACTAAATCATTCAACCTTACCCATTTCAACTATGCAGATTGCATGCAAATCAATCTAAAAATGAACGGCACATAAGACCTCTACAGCTCAAAACTTAATGACTGCCTTCTGCCATATATACATGGTTGATAAGTAATTACATATAGCTCAACATCGCAGACATATGACAGCACTTGGCACTTTATTTTGTTTGTGGAGCTGTGATGAGATGTAACTGTGTTTTTTATATTTTATTCGGAATGTGAAAGGTTGTGCTGTTAAACATGAGGCTATTAAAATGCTTGGCTGGCTTGTCTGCTTAATATGGGCACTTTATTTGTCTGAAACAGCTTTTCACCATTCAGGTAGATTGCCCTGATTTCAAATAGACCACCGGTGTAGCATCGATATGTGCTAAGAGTATTTTTTTCAATTTCATTGGGATTAGCCAACATTTTAGGAAAGGTTCCTCGTAGCCATGGAGATGGCACACTCTAAGCTACGAGTAGAGCTCCTTATATAAATTACCATATTGGAAAAGGCAAACTAATCTACACCCGTCCAATACTCAGATGTGCCAAGCACTAGAGGCTGTGCTTCTCGCACCTCCATTTAAGATTTTCAAGGGAGGACTTGATTGGACATAAAGAACAACCTTCGGCTTAGGAGTCAAAATGGTGTGGCTCAGAATTGACACAGGAGAGTCCTGTAATGTCAACAAATGTCACTGTGCGTGATAATGGGCTAACTGTGCCAGCCATGTCCAGTGTGAAGCCCAAAAAATGTTAGGAGAGGGTCTTTGAAATGTGCGCTATTCAATGTCCGTTCTTTATCTGGGCATGTGGTATATCTTGCACTTTACACTGAGTTTAATCCAGATATTGTTTTATTATGGGAGGGTAGTTGCAAGAGACCTTACACCCTGACTGGGCATTAGCTTTTCCTTCACAGTTCTCTCTACTACAAAGCACCTAGGTTAAGTGAGTGGCAGCCTTGCAATGATTTATAAAATAAAAATGCTGGGATATGGACTCTCTTCTGGAAGTCAACTTCAGATTGGCAGAGGTCCAAAGTTTTTAAATATCAATGAATGGACTCCCTGTAATCACAGGTAATTTATTGTATCGCTCACCTGGAATTAGTGGATCTTTTGGATCTAATTCAGTTGAATATCTTAGACCAATAATGTATAATGCTCCGAAGTTTCTTCTGCTGGGTGGTTTTAACCTTTGATTTAAAGATACAAACCACTGGGATGCAACAGAATGTTTAGAATTTTTTGAACTGGTTGGTTGCCTTTAAAATTAAAAACCTCAACTCCCGCAGTTGACAACACTGTCAATGCTATGCTGTCATCCACAGAGCTTCTGATTACTATTTTAGAGGCTACTCCAATGCCTGGGCGGGACCAATAGGTTGATGTCCTTTATAATAATAAGCACCTTCCTTGAAACTGGGGGCATCCTAACTATAAATAATGTCAGAGCATTTAGCACTTTGAATAAGATGTCTGTGGAGGCATTAGATAACTAAGACATTACTTTTGACACAGGTGATAAGGATAATTCCCCAGCACAGTTCAACATTTACATTATTGCTGTGGCCATCACACTACTTTTTATATCAACATGAGGTATGACGTAACAGTAATAATACTTCTTATATAACGTTACTTTTCTGGCCTGCAATGATACCATAATAGTAGTTGTTAGACAACTCTGGTTCATACAGGGTGCATAGGCACTCCTTTATACTGCTTAAGACTCCTACGCTAACATAAGACACATCTGCTAATGGTATTTTCCATCACCCAGTAGCAGCCCAGAAACCAGACATCACCTTCTGAACAGGCATGGAGTAACTGAAGGTATTGGTGGCTAGTCTGAGGACCCTAATATGGTCCACCACTGCAGGTTCCAAACAGCTACATTCTGTGATCTTTTCACTACATCTCACAGTGACAATCCGATGTGTAATGTAAGTAACAAAGTCTGTTACAGCAGATCTCTCCACCATTTCTCCCCTAAACCATGCCTGCTCAAGACCATAAACTTTTAAACAAAATATCGGAACTGGTAACTGCACGGAGTTGTCCAATCTAAGTTGGCCATGATCTTATAAAATACCATAAAGGGGCTTTCAGAGCTGCTCAAACCTGTCAGCTTGTTGTAATCCATCAACTGCGTGTCTGTGTCTCACACTTCATCCACCACATCGCTAAGTTGGTGCATGTCAGAACACAATAACAGCACCTTGGTGGTCATTGCGCACAATATGGAAACGCTTCTCACATAGGTTCAAAAACAGACAGGACCTTCCGCCCTCACAGCCTACACAGTGCGTCCAGATGCCCATGTAAGAAAGTGCTTCAAGGCCCCACCTAGGGGTAACAAGTGCTGTATAAGCGTTCCAGTACAGTATAATACTGCAGAGATTCCTCGGTAGTAAAGTCCCCATTCAATAGTTACAGCCGGATTGAACCTATCACTATCAATGATTTGCCACTGAGCTGGGGAAGCAGGAGAGTTATAGCATGAGCTCCAGCACTGATCCACCCTTCTCGCTCTGTCGGCAAAAAGGCATTGTTTCCAAAACCTCTCCCTGTGCTGGAGAATGGGCCTTCTGGGTGTAGTGGAAGGAGTGGGCATGGAGAATGTGCCTTACAAGTGACTGTGGCAGATAAAGTAGGGGTGGCAGAAAGCGCCCTGCGCACCATGGACCGGGGCTCACTATATGTAGCATCACACATCCTTGTTCCTTCCTCTCGACCAGTGGTCTCTAGTTCCCAAGTCCAGCAGCGAAAGAGGCCACAGAACAATGCACAAGATACCGGTGGGAAAGGAGAGCAGTGCAAACACTGACCTGTTCATTTAAACCTCCCCGCCCATTTCCCCGTGTTTCTTTTGTCACATCCATAGGCACGTGATTTGTTGGACTGCTACTGTCCCATTGTTTGCGACACCACAGGTTATTGTGTGCTGAAGTTATTGGGTTCACTTTGTGGTGCAAGAAAATACATAACAGCCTCACAAGAACTTTGCAGCTCACGCCCCTACAAGCCATTACAAAGTACAAAGACTGTAAACAACGTACTGTGGACCCTCATTCCAGGGCTGCACCGTCTGGGTGCAATTTACACACCCAATAAATACTGATTTCACAGCAGAGACGTTTTTAGGCATGCGCAAAGTGGACTCTAGCACGGGGTTAGGGTGCACAATTTGCGTTGAGCTTTGTTTCAGACGTCAAAATGGTTGTAGTGCAGTAATTTATTAATACGTATTCCAGGACAAGTTAAAACAAATTTGTGCCATTTTTTTCTGGGGAAAAATGTGTGCGCGCAGAAATTCACTGGTGCGGGCTTTACTGTGCATTTGGGGCCCAACTGGTCATCCTGGGGAGCAAACTCCTCCTTGAGCTAAAAACGCAAAATGAGTAGCCCATTGCATAGGGCCTGCCTTTTCTAAAAAGTCTGTTCCCATTGTCATCTGTTAGTAACATTGAAGTTGTACCCAGTTTGGCAAGTGCCAGCCCATTAAGAAGGCAGAACTTCAAAAACGTTTCAGTTGAGCAGAATTTATAACACTTTCTAATCCTGGCTTGTTCAGCGGGGACGGTTATAAATTCTTAAGACTCGAAGGAACAATTACCTTTGTCGCCAAATGGAAAGGAATAGCTGGAATCAGTAGCTGTAAAAGAAAAGGACGGTAATAGATTTTGAAAAGCAGTGTAATCTACCCTACCAATCTTCTACACCCTCAAGGTTAACCTGCAGGTGTGAAGGTCAGTCATCGGACTGCTACTTACAAAGGGCAACCCATAGAAGTAGCGGAAAGTTACATCATTGGTAGACATCGTTCTTAAGAATCGTCGTTTTCCAATTTAATTATCAAATTTTTATAACTTAATTATTTTTATGCAAATTCTGCACTTGCTCACCTCCATCCGCTTCGTCAGTTTTGCAAGTAAGAAAGTGGACGATTTCTGACTGTCTGGGGATGAAAATTTTAACACAATACATTTTTCTAGACTTAATTGAAGCTTTGTTTTGCTTCTCTGTGGAGAAGGGTTATGCATATTTTATCTCCAGACGTACGTTTTTATTTACTTGTTAAACCTCTACTCATTTAATTTTCTTTAACTTATAAAGCGACCTCGCCAAAGAACTGTGTTTTAAACAATTTGGTAGAAAATAAGGCGAGGGAAACACTCGTGGGCGTCTAGTTGCACTCCTTTGCACATCTGAACTGTGACCAGGAAAGTGACATGATGGCGTCGTCATTAATGTAGAAAGAGATTAATGAAACAGAGAGCCTCAGGTACTTGTGGCCCAAGTAGGCAGGAAGCCAGCTTTGGGTGGGCTGGACACCAAGTGGGCTTGTTGCTGGAGAAGTAATAGAGAGGAAAAGGCTGTGGATTGGAAACGAGCCAGAAAAATAAGCGGTTACCAGTCAATGGTGGCTTAAGGAGAAAATGAACTTTAGACGGGCCTGTCTATAACCTTAAACGTAGATTGACAGGATAGACTGCCACAAATGAATGACGGTGAATGCAAGAGAGGAAAAACCAAAGAAGTGAGCCAGGGTAGAAGGAGAGATGCTGAAGAGAAGGATGTGTATGATGGATATGGAAAGCACAGTGAGAAGGGGGAGCGGAGAAGATGAAAATAAGCTTAAGCGGGGCCTGGAAATGAGCAGGGAGTCAAACAAGAAGAGTAGAGTGAGAGGAGAAAAGGCTTATTTGGCAGATGTAATTTGTATGAAAGAACAGCAGAGGAAATGTGACCGGGCAGTGAAAGCAGAGTCAAAGGTGATGGGCAGATTAAAGTTAGACGTCATAGAAAAGGATAGTGGAAAAACACTGGACACTAGCATAAGACAAACCTAGGGCATGGAAAAGCGAAAGAAAAGCATTTTGGTTTATCAGGGTTAAGATGAAGAAAGCGGGATTACATTCGGTCCTCGACTGAATAAACTGTTGCAAGTAGCATCACAGAATAAAAGAGACTAAGAGCTGCGAGGTGTCTGCATGAAGGAAGCGGTAAAACAAGCAAGAAGTGTGAGATAGGTATTTCGCCAAGAAGAGATGCTTGCAGGATCCCTAAGACATCAGCTACTTTGTGGTATTTGAGCATAAAAAGATGAATGCAGATAATTGCGAAGAAAACCCAAGCAGACCAAGAAAGCCTTGCAAAGATAACGAAAGATGGAACGACAGGCAGTTTCAATGACCCAAACAAAGGGTTGGCCAGCCATTGCTTCCTTAATGACGGATACCGGTTCAGTAATAGTAGAAAGTGCTTATCAGAAATTACTGAAGGTCCAATACTCCTAACTTGGTATTCCCATACTTCCGGCAACAATAATAGGTAATAGGCCACACACAGCAAGCTGTTATGTTTGCAAACACAGCTACACAATGAGACAGTAATACACGAGCAACCGAAAACGAATACACTTGGGCCTGGTTTTGAAGTAGTATCGTCAGGAGCAGTCTGGCTTGCCAACGTCTCACTGTTGAAAAGTGTGGTCTGGTCTTGCCTCTGAATTTTTTCCTGTTTTGACCATGGTAAGAAATAGATTGCGAGTGAAATTGGTGTTTGGGTGGATTTATACAGTGCTTTGGTGGTGTTTTTGCCACATCTTGGAGCTCATACTGAGGACGGTTTAGCATGGATGCCGCACTAGCATGGAAAAATGGAAACTTGTGGATTGGCTTATTCACTCGGAAGATTAGATATAATGGTCTGTTACATGGTGAGGGCTTTCATATAAGGGGCAGGGGTGAGATTTACATTGAGGCCAAAGCTTTGTCTGTTTAGAGAGATCTCCGATAAGGATGAGTTTACTGGTGTAGGCATTGGGTGGAAGGGTTTGCCAGACAAGGCTGTGGAAATTGAGAGTACCTTGTGGCTTAGGGAAGACATGTAGATTTGCATGGGCCAGATTGTAAAGGGAAAAGTATCTAGAAGTGGATTTAGGTTGAGGTGTGTGCAGTGGGAAGGAGTTGAAACTGTGAACTTGAGGTGCTGGCCTCTCCTGTGTATGATGCTGGCAATGAATGGGCATTGTTTACGTAATTGCTTTTTTATAACTGTTAGTGTTTGGTAGTGAATCTTTTAAAGATTACAATACAGGGTCAAGCAAGAGTGGTGGCAGGGCAGTGGGTAGATGTTGCAGCCCACCTGGTATGAATGGATGACTTCTGACTTGTAGAGAACAGCTTACACTTGGGGGCTGGTGTTTATTGTTCTGTCTTTGTGTGCATTTTGAAGTACTCCTGCTGATTGTTGCTTTGTGCGGGAGGCCACAAGATAAGATGGAGTATGGTTGGATGTTACTGCATTGAAAAAGAACACTGTATTGGGTGGGAAAATTAAATTGTGTTGAACAGAGGGGCGGGTACAGTCGAGGAAGGAAAGTACAGGGTGGGGTTCCATGGACGAGGGAAATAAGACTTCAGATTTGGTGGAGTTTTGAATGAGTGACCATAAAACAACTGTAAGGTCATCCAGTGCCAAATGGGAAAGGGAAGAACATGTGAATGTTGTCAATGTAAAGGTGATAGGAGAAGCCAACAGGTTGGAGCCATCATCAAAAAGTGTCATTGAGTGACGCACTGCTTCTTGAGCTGAGATACTCTCATTTGTATTTGTTCATCTGACCTGAGGCTCAGGGCAGATGATACTCCAGCACTTTATACTTAAGATTTACCTTGTTAAGTATGATGTACTATATACTTTGAAGGCAATCCTGGCAGATACTGACAACAAGTGTATGATGTGTGATAAAGAGATAGCGGTGCACCTGTGTGCATGCCTAGTACTAGCAGAGCCACAGTGTTCTTTATGATCTGTAGATGAGCTCTGCAAATTATACCACAATTGCCTAATCTGGACGGGATCCAACAAGAGTTGTCACTTTTGTTCCCTGACCTTGGGCACTAGGCACATATGTATTATTTTGAATTGTTTTAGGTAGATGGAATCGTCGAAGTCTGAGGAGTTATTTATAGTGAAGAAATTAAAAATTAACCATGTTATTCTCGCTTCTTTAGTGGTTTAAGACAGTGTACCAGTTCTGTGGCCGAAGTGCCCTTCACCAATAGATCATCTCTGCCTGCAAATGACCACACTCTAGTCTGAATTAAGTTGAGATTGCCCATCCAGTTCTGGACCGCTACCTTTTTAGCTACCTCCACCAAATAAAAGAAAAGCAACCAAAAAGATAGAATTCAAATGCTTGCATTGAATATAGCTTTCTACCAAAAGATGCTGTTGATTTTTAATCATGTTCCCAGTATGTGGTTGGGGGCATCATATACTCTGACAAGTTTCTGTACTCATTCTGTTACTCTTCCGTTTCTTTCATTTATAAAACTAGGAGCTCTGTATTTCCCAAAATTCAAGAATGTATTGAAAAGTGTATATATCTAAAATATTTTCGTTGTTCCATGACTGCAATATTCTTGACAGTATTTCAAATGTAATGAAAACAAAATATTTTGGCAAATCAAACACTTTAGAGGTTGGTGACATCATATGTATTAGCAATTATATAGTACATTAGATTGCCATTTTTTTCTGGTTTTTTTTTCCAGCATGGAACACCACCCATGTTGATTGCAGCTGGTTGTGGAAATATACAAATGATAGAGTTACTCATGAAGAGAGGTGCACGCATCGATATCCAGGATAAGGTTGGTGGAGGACTTCATTAAAATTGAAGTATCTGGTCAATGTCATATGAAAAGGTGACCTTGTAGATCATTGACAATATTTGGCACAATGCCAATAGTTTGGATTGAAAAATATTTTAGATCTCCTGGCGTACTGAGATTAAAGTTTCTTTCATCCTCTTTATTTTTATTTGATAACTTGTTTTATGAGCATAGTAATATTCATGGATAAGGAGGATTCAGTTTGCAGTTGTTTCCATATTTAAAGAGCATTTTGCCCCCTGACAGGTTTGCTATACAGTGTTGGGTATGTTAAAAGAGCTTTATAGCCGCTGGCGAGGGTTGTACTGGTTCTTATAGGTCCTGCAGCTCGGGCCTATAAAATGAGGGCAAAGGCCTTTAACAACCAATGTAGCCTGAGACAGAAAGGCTATTAAATGATTCCACCAAATTAGAGTAGAAAGTTCTGAATTAGAGGCAGAAACAGAAAGATAAACATTGGAAAGTTGTAGCAGAAAGCCTATGTAAGCCATTATCAGCATCTAGCTACTTTGTTGTCTTCAGTAGATCTCCCAGTGCTCTAATTTCCCTGGTACCTCTGTTGTAATGGCTAGTGACCAGTACCTTCTTGAACATTAAAGAATCAACTTCTTTTGGAGTGGTGGTGAGCTTAGATAACTTCAGAAGCTTGGAGATATTTAATCATGTTGCTTTGGCCTGTGTTTTCGTCCTTTGTCTGTTTGTAGGCCGGATCGAATGCAATCTACTGGGCCTCACGACATGGCCATGTTGAGACTCTGAAGTTTCTTCACCACTGTAAATGCCCTCTGGATGTTAAAGATAAGGTAAGTGTTTATAGCTTCACCGGTTGAATGTGGTAACAGTAGATACTTTGTTTCTTTTATGTTCATGCATACTGGACACGTCTGTGTGGATGCACATATGTTTAAAACATGCTTTTGTTTAACTTATTTTCAGCTCTTGCTCACTGCCTTCTTATTGCACAGAGTGTCTCTTAGTTTTTGTTATAACTTTAGATGTGTTGAAAGTTGAAAACTATAATATTCACATAATGAAAGTTACAACCCTCAATAACTCCTTGCTGTTTTCTGTCATTAGAAAATGGCCTTTACGCATACCTATTGCATAGGAGCTATCCGCCTCTCTTGAAGTGTACTTTTGGGCATTTTGAGTTGTTTGACATGTCAAATATGTACTTTATCACTTAACTCTTTAACTTTGTTGTGCTTAAAAATGTTTGATGTAGTTTGTTGTAGCTTTGTTTCATCTGAATGGTAGTATTTATGGTATGTGGGCTCTTCTTATTTCGTTTAGTGTCTTTTTTTATATGGTTTGATATTCTTTGAGTCTTGAATGTTGTTTTCTTAAGATGAGTGTAGGACCATTCTGGTTGTGAATGGTATGTCACAAAATGTATTGTGCCCCATTTTAGTATGACCCCTGGTAGGTAAGGTAGAAGCATGGTGTCTGAGACACCGTCAATAGAGTATGCAGTTTTGATGCATTTGGTTTACAAAAACTTTGAGTTGTCAGTAACGCTCACGCTAAGCATGAATTTCTACTTCTATTGTACAACTCATTGTTTGCTTGTCAGTGTCACTTGAACTATAGAAGCTAAGGTATATTCACCGAGTTCATACTCATCTCACATGTATATTAGTGTTAAATTATTCATAGATATTTTATGATCTATCCAACAACTTCTAACTGTTCAAGAATTATTGTGACCTTGTCTTTCTTTTGTTGTGTTTACCTTGTGTGTTTATGATAATAGCATACTTAGTAAAATAATGAAATTAGCTTTAAAAAATTAAGATTAACATGAAGAGTGGATTTAGCTGAATGCATCATTCCTCCGCAACTGGAGGAAACTAACCAGAAAAGGATCCTGCACATGGATTTACAGCATGTTGGTGCCAGCAGGGTTCATTGTTATGTGACACTACTCTTCAACATTTATATGTGTCCATGGGCAGAATTAATCACCCGTCAGCAATTCCTGAAGAAGTCTGACAACACTCCGATCCACATCTGTTTTGAAGATGAATCTAGAAAGCTGCACTTAAGTTCTGGATTGTTTAAACCCCTCCTGGGACTGGTTGATGGAAAATGTTCAGCGCCTTCATTCTACCAAGACTGAAATGCCATGTCTGACTGAGAACAAAATACTCCCCATACTTCAAGTTCTAGGAACCGACACATTGAATCCCAAAATATAAGGACTCAACGAATAATCTTTGATTCAGGCCTATCATCACCACTCGCCTGGAAGCTCTGATAAAATGGATTATCATTGCTGCACAAGGGTTTACCTCTTCTTCTTCAAACTGAATGCAGAGTGGAGCTAGACCGATTATTAATCAGAGCCTGTCTGGACCACCAAAATGTGCTTTACTTGGGTCTACCCAAGTTACAGCAAATGTAAAAGTCAGGCAGCAAGGTTGGCCCTCAACTGGAAGAAGCAGAAGCATATCTTACCCACTTAAAATGCACTTCGTTTTCTTCCAGTGGAAGCCAGGATCACATTCAAAGTCCTGTGTAGCCATTAGGGTGCACATTACCTGTTGAATTTTCAGGAAGCTTCTGTGACTAAACCATTCAAACCTATGACTTTTAGCTGCGATGTACAAGTGCTGACTTTTTAACTCTGTATGGTTGGATTTCTGCTGTGTGACTCCTGTAATCAGCAACACCCCAGTTCATCCGGACGCTCTTCCTTTAACTAGTCCTTCCTACACCTCTTAATTACAGCTCATGCCTTCTGATTCCTCGTATTCCCTAGGCCAATTTGTTTTTTCCTTACACTGACTTCCCACAAGTATTTTCTTCTGATGCACAACATTATTCAGGGCAAAGAAACTAGCAAACGGGACAACTTCTATGTCCTTTACTTGCACCCCTCTTCTTTCTCCCTCTCACTTCAACCTGTGAAACTTGTCCATGCCGCGCTCTACTGCCCGCAGCAAACCACAAGGTGGTGGAAGGACTTATGAATTCATTTCTACCACTGGTGATCGCTTAGGCTGCATTTATTCCCTTCCATCTTTCTAACTGTAGGCAGGTCAGCCATTTTCAAATCAGTCTTAGCACTGCTTCCAGTAAGAACAGTCTATTGTTGAGTAATAGACTTTGCCCTCCTTGCAACTTATTTATATGTTAAAATTCTGCAGAATTGTTTTGCCACTCTTCAGAGTAGCTGTATTCTGTTTCCAGAGGAGCACTGGGATTACTAGTCTTTCACCATTTCAGATTGGTTCCGTTTTCTGCCTGCCTTTGAAGAACCATAAGACTGCGGTCAGACAATAGATCTAATCCCTTCTCTCTTACTCAGTGGCTTGCTTCCAAAAGCAGAGCATAAGTTACTCGTCTGAGTAGAATCATATCCGAACACTCCAACTCCAAATTGTGCTACCCTGAACTTTCAAAATGAAAAACAAATCGATTTCTGACACCACGTGGCCTTGTGCAAATCCCAATCAAAACACAAGTGTACTTTCCTCAAAAGAATTTCAATATCATATTGAAAAAGACCATTATTCGCATCCAATCATTTTGATACGAAAGCTCATCCAGGCTATTTGAGCTTTTTTAAACCATTCTGCATTGGATCCCTGCTGCCTCTACTACTCGAAAACACATTTTTTCATGGGTAAAATTTCTGGTGGTGCAGAATTACATCTCTGCCAGATGCATTAATCGTAAGATGTCCCTGCTGTTTCTAAACCCTCCCTTCCTAACTCTTCTAATTCAGGTAGTACGAGCTTGTATAAAGAACATTCATAGCGTTCCCTTTGTCCTCACTGCTAAAGACAATACTCTCAAACCAAAAGAAACAAGCCAGAACCACTATTTGATTAGTCTACTTGGATGGGCTAAAACATCTGCACTGGACTATCGGCTGACTTTAACTTAATTTACTCTTATACTGATTATTGTTGTTGCAAATCCCCTCATTTGCGATGAACGTTTGGGGACTGTATTATTTTCTTTTTTTTTTTCCGTTTAGGTACTACGGAGTGCAAGCCACTACACCTCTTCTTGCTTTTTTTTTTTTTTTAATGATTTTTTAAAAAAAAATTTAACATGGTTGCCTCCACAGATTGCGGTCTGCCTCGCTCCACCCTCTCGTGTTTTAAAGGGCTCCACTCTGACCATTTAGCTTCTCCACAAAGTTCGCTCTGCCGGGACCCTCCAGACCCCACCCTCGCTGGCTCAGTCCAGGCCTCTGCGTATAAGGAGCACACTTACTGCCAGAACTGAGCAAAGTTGTTAGGAACCCAAGGTATATTATGCAGCACAGGTTTCTGGGATGAAAAAATAACTCTTTCAAACATGGCGTCCTGAGAAACTCTTGCCTGTTTATTGTGAAGAGAGGAAGGTTTCAGAAAATGGTGAAGGGACAGAACGCACTCTTGTTGCAAAGAATGATGCTGACGTGCAGGATTGATAGGTTCTCTGCATGGATCTTCTGTATGCTATCTCAGAGAACCATCCTAGCCTAGCCAGGTTTGGAACTCAATACATATACACTTGATAGTGATAAAAGATGGTGCCCATTGTTACTCTTTGGTGATCAGATTCGTCTGAGGTGCTCTGATACCCTCGATCCCTTGGTGGATACTTAAGCGTTGTGCAACACTATACTGTAGCCACACTCTGTGGAGCCATTGTTATGTTTAAATAGAATTTTGTGTTCATTCAACTTACTTGCATGGTTTGGGATGCTGGCAGACCTTGAGGAACAACACTCTGGACCCATCCCAATCCAGATTCCACAGCCCTGAATCTGCCCTCATCGCTGCCACCGACAACATCAGAACCATACTGAAAAACGGCAAAACTGCAACCCTCATCCTCCTGGACCTGTCAGCCGCGTTTGACACCGTCTGCCACCACACCCTACGCACACGCCTCAGCGACGCAGGAATCCGCAACAGAGCACTGGACTGGATCACCTCCTTTCTCACCGGCAGAACTCAGAGAGTCCGCTTCCCTCCATTCCGCTCTGAAGCCACCAAAGTCATCTGCGGTATACCCCAGGGTTCGTACCCCCCAGCCGCACCCTCTTCAACGTCTACATGGCTCCGCTCGCTAACATTGCCCGATCTCACAACCTCAACATGATCTCATACGCCCATGACACCCAGCTGATCCTCTCCCTCACCAAGAACACCGCCAAGACCAACCTCCACGAAGGAATAAGGGCCATCACCGAATGGATGAAGAACAGCTGCCTGAAACTGAATTCTGACAAGACTGAGGTCCTCATCTTCGGCCTCACCCCCTCTGCATTGGATGACTCCTGGTGGCCTGCCACACTGGGAACCGCACCGACACCCACCGACCACGCACGCAACCTGGGATTCATCCTGGACTCTTCACTATCTATGACCTAGCAAGTCAATGCTATCTCCTTCTCCTGTATCAACACCCACCGCATGCTTTGGAAGATCTACAGATGGATCCCCACTGAAACCAGAACAACAGTCACCCAAGCACTCGTAAGCAGCAAACTGGACTACGGCAATGCCCTCTATGCAGGAACTATGGCCAAACTCTAGAAAAGACTGCAAAGCATCGCCTCTGCACGCCTCATCCTGGACATCCCCCACAACTGCCACATCACAGCCCACCTGAGAGACCTGCATTGGCTCTCTGTCAACAAGAGAATCATCTTCAAACTCCTCACCCACGCTCACAAGGCACTGCACAACACCGGACCAGACAGCTTCCCTTCTACACCCCAACCTGACAGCTTTGCTCCGCCGACCTTGCCCTCGCTACCGTCCCACGCATCCGCAGAACAACCTCCAGTGGCAAATCATTCTCGCACCTCGCCACCAAGATGTGGAGCACCCTTCTCACCCACCTGCGTCAGACCAAGGGCCTCCTTACCTTCAGGAGACATCTCAAGACAAGGCTGTTCGAGCAGTAGCAGTCTCCCCCTTCAGCGCCTTGAGACCCTCAAGGGCGAGTAGTGCGCTTTACAAATTCCCTGATTGATTGATTGAGGTCAGAAGAGGGAGAGGAGGTGCCTTTAAATAAAGTAAATGCTAATTTTGGTCGTAGGATGAGTGCTTAGAGTGACTTGCGCTGAGCAGCCATGAAGGTGAACAGTTGCAGCAATAAATGTCATGATACCTGCAGTGGAAAAAGAAAAATGTGGCATCCTGCAATGCAGTTCCTAAAAGCACTGCAGTTGTTGCTTGAAATAGGTTTCTTGGACAGTTTATGGCTGTATTTCTGAGCTGCACGTCTAGTTGCGCAGGCTCCACTTTTGTTTCCGAAGCATCTTTGCTGCCTTTAGAAGCTGAAGTGAAAGCGTGGGCGGTTATGTTTCAAAATAACATCTAATGGAAAAAATCCGGCCTGTCTCGTTAAACTCCAGCTCCAGTGTTCTCTCCTGCTTGCCAGAGTGGATAGTATGGTATCTCAAATATTTGAACTGTTGTATTAATCAACACGAGGTTTTTTTAACTCATGTTACCTTATCCCCAGGTTCCTAAAAATTGATGGATTCATATTTGTTACTCTCAAGTTTTGTAAAATCTCGAATAGTGAATAAGGTGTGTAAATGTGACTCATGAAAATGTGACAGGCGTCCAAAGCACTAGAACAAACCTCACGTACTCCATGGAAGTTACAATGTGGGCCACTCCCCCGTATATGTCTATGTAGGGTGGTGCATAGCTGTGACGCATTGAGACTTCCACTCACCTCCAACCGACGCCTGGAAGTTTGAACTCTTAAAGGTAATACACATGGGTTTATCATCAAACTCTGAAGAGGAGCTCTAAAAGATTGTCGAAAGTCTACACTGGAGTAACTTGGTAAGTGAACCCACAGATTATTCCTATCTCCACAGGGGACAGTTGAAGTGGTGCTCAACTTTAAAGTATGTATGCGCCATTCTAGGCACTTTGGGGCAGGTGGCCCTCTCACTTTGTGAAGCATGCCCATCTGCGCAAGTTGCTCCTCCAGTACCTCGTCTTTTCAAGCCCCTGTACCCAGGCTGAGCCTCACATGTGCAAAACTCTTAAGTTCCGTTTGTTCTCCTTCACTTCTGGGGACTTTTGCAAACCTGCCGCAGTCCTGTACCCCACATTCCAAATCCCTCTTCTCCATCTCTGAAAGAGACGGGAAGCTGAACTTGCACAGAATCCTCTGCGTTGTAGGTGCAAGAATTTCCACAGTCACCTACCTGTAGAGAGGTAGGAGGAATATTGTGCTGTACAAAATATACATTAGTAAATATGTACCGGCAAGACATCAGGCCCTAAGCACCATACATTTACCTGCCCTAGACGACGGTCCTCGCCATCTACCTCACCTGCTGACATGATCCAAGCATGCATGCAGAAAGGAAATGTGTGCTACAGGAAAGCCTACTGTAGCACACTTACAGCAGATGTCTCCTACAATTCACCCAGAACGGAGTGGAGAATTGATTTAGTTTGCAGTTGCACACTGTATGCGTACTTCCAGGCGCTTGCTTAAATTACATGTGCACAAGAACTTCTTGCCAATTTCCACGTCCCCGGTCTACTCTGGCCATAGAATGGCATTCACACCCATGACACTTTCATGTCACTCTATCCTCGACACTCCCATGCATAGACGAAATCACCGTTAATTAGAGTGCAGCGGTTACATGTGATCCGTCTGCACCCCATGTTACCCTCACAAGCTCGGCTGTGCGGATTAAGGAGTTCTCCTTCAAGAACTGATAGCATCACTGCGCAGTTCTTTATTTTTGTTACACAATATATGCTGTAAAGACTGACTTTAAAAAACTCCATGTTATAAATGTAACATGCTCTATGTGGGCGAGTTGTCATGGATGTGCCTGGTGAGTATGTCAGATATAAGGCCACTTATCTCTGTTTTGTAAGACATGAGGGCAATGGGTGGTCTGAGCCCTGAGCTGTATCTGCATTGATCCGTATGGCTAAACGACATGTCCTTGAAAGAGCCCGGTGCCCTCTCTTTGAGGTTACACTATGAGGATTTGACTGTTCGTACGTCCAAGTCAAGTACATCATCTGTTTTTTTTTTTTCTTTCATGCAGGAAACTGTGGTCTCTCAAAGAAAAGTGTTCTTAATTAGGAAGGTTTTTATGGACGCAGTTGAAGTTATAGGACACGTTATTGGCCTATTTTACTCACTGTTCACTAAAGTGATACTTTTTTCTTGAGATCAGTCTTTCTTCTAAGTGCTGAAGTGGTCTTCAGTGAGCCACATAAATTCTTCGTTTGTTGTCTTTAAGCATTTAGAGCACAGACTTCTTTCTGGCCACCACGGGCGATGTGCTTGATGTCATACTTATTTACCTATTCCAGAGTTTAGTCACATATTGTCCACTTTAGACACAGAAGCTTACTCTATGCCCGGGCAGCACTGTCGGCACACTCACAATATCACTTGGACTTGCAGAAGTGAGACATTTTTCGACCTTTAATCGTTTTCTCAACTCGTGTTTCATCAATTTGGCAAATCGCTCCTTTTGCAGAAGAAAAGCCCTTTGAAGTAAAGGGTTGTAGGTTGTCTTCAAAGACGTAAATTGCAGTATCCACGGGCTCACCACTGAGAAGCGGAGGCAGACTAATCTGCGGTACTTTGTGCTGCGACCAGGGAATTACAGTCTCTTGGATTCCAGCGTCTGTGCCCACGAGCCTCAAATGATCTGAGAATTTAGAGGATGAAACCTTGTGTCATACATTGGGCTGGGAAGTGTTAAAGTGACATGGAGTTAATCTCCAGGGCGAATGAACTGTGATAAGCGATCAGGATGGATCCACCAGCCAGTTCTTCTGTGGAGATTCATGTGATACTGCAGAGCTGTGTAAGTGAAGATGTCGGTATTTTAAAGATGGAGCCAGGGTCGGCTGAGTGGCTGGAGGCGAGCAGATTTCAATGGGCACTCCGAGTGTCACTGAATAGGGAGGGACGGGCTTCAATAAATGCACACCTCTCTTCTGCATTACCGATAGTTATGTAGGAGAGTCCACAGGACAGGCCAGGGATTATGGCAAATTAATAAGGATGCTTGGTGACAAGCGAAGTCTCCATCCCTGGCATGAAAAAGATTACTGAATCCTATTGGTATGCCAAGACATCCAAGCATTCACATTTATCAGTGCAGCGGGGGTGTTGACATTTTTGGATGGGCACTATTTGTAGCGCCTGTACCTCCTTCTCAGGAAGTGAATGTGCATAGGAGATTCACTTCACAATACTGCACTTTACAAACGCCATCATTATTTTATTCATTCACATTTTAACTGTTGTGAATGTTTAGCTTTAGAAACGATCCTCAAGGCATCCTTATTTTGTGCCCAAATTGCGTTGTGGTAAATAGTGTTGTCTTTACTGAATGGAAATGTTGTTTTCCGAGGTATCTGGTTATTTTTAAACAGATAGACAATCACTACCTATAGGGAGCATTGTTGTGCAATAACCAATGAAGATTTAGTAAGGAGTGTTGTGACCTCTTGATGAGGGATCTTGATTCATATTTCAGCCTTTGGAAAACAATTCAGGCTGCCTGGTGCTTACTCAGTGTTTCCAATGTGCTGCTAGACAACGGTGGTTCTTAATAAAACAAGTCCATTTTAGGTCAAGCGCTCTGACATGTTGTAATCTATCTGTGGGCTTCTAACCACACCCACGGAACGCACATCACTATCACTCGTTCATGGGCTTGCCTTTCAAAAATCCTTTGTTATCAATGGTAAATGCTTTACCTTTGTTCCTCCTTTGGGCAGTTTTGTTACCGCCTTGGCCATTGACCCCGTTACATGGATAATTGCACGTTTGCGGATACGTTTGACTGGAAGCGAACCTCTTTTTCCTTTTGTGTCTGTCCTTCGCACTCAAGGTGGCCGCAGCACTTTAAGCCGGCTTAGTTATGTCAACTGTTTTACTTTTCATGTTCAATTTATGTGGCAAGTCCAGTCAGGAACTTACAAAGCTAATAGCTCAAACTCGAGCAAACGTGAGACCCATTGCATTTCAAATATTGTTTGTTTTACTTCCCTATGAAGAGTATTTCGTATCTGTCTTGAGATGTCTCTAAATGATTTCTTGTACTTAACTCATTTGATAAAGTGTTTACAATTCTGTAGCAATAGGTCAGCACAGAAAAGGAAACGGACAATGCACCCCCACATCCATGTCTGAATATTAATCCGTAGAAATCTCCAAATGTCGTGAATCTCTCTCCTCCACGATTTTTTACTGAAATGTGTTGTCTTGAAAACCTTGTTTCCTAACATCCAGGCAAAGTGCAATATGGAACCGCGGCAGAGATCATGAAATTAGCAGGCAGAATAGCGTGCCTTGTTCTGTCTTAAGGCAAGAGCGGTGTATTGCTTCATACATTTGAGTGTACACGGACCTTTGCCTCCTACATCCACCTACATCCACCATGTCAATGTCCACCCTTCTATGGCCTGTCATGGCTGCCAGTGACCAAACAGATAGAGATAGATAAAGATAGAGATCGAGTGATTCACCAAACAGATCGAGAAATATATATTTTCAGCTCGCCTTTAAATGTTGCAGGCTCGAAGAGCACAGAAAACAAAAGAAGACTGGGACAGTCTGCCACTGTCCCTTTTCACCTTAAAATTAGTCATATTGCAGCTGCTCGTCCAGATGTTCATCCCACAGTCGTCTTTGTATTTACTCTGCCTGGCCGCCTCTTCTATCATATTCCCAAATAGTGTGGCTGTGGAATTGTGGCAGAATGGAGCAGTAAAGGAGAAACAGCAACTTCACTCTCATTGTTAAGACTGGCTTAACAAGGGGACCATCCGTCTGTCACTCAACAATAGAAGACGCCTTAAATACACCTGCACGGTCTTAACATTTTAGATTGTGCTGTTGTTGAATAATGTGCATTGGTTGACCATGATCGTTTTATGTATACGGTCTTTCTTGTAATCTACCTTAGCCAGATGGATGAGTAAAGGAGTAGTCAGATGTCTAATTGAGACCTATAGTGAACTTGAAAGAAATACATACATGAGCAAGCAGGTGTTAAAATCCGCCTTTTTTGCTTTAATTTATGTTGACGTGTGGCAGATCTGGCTTTAGGTGATTACTTCTGTGCTGTGCTTTCCTATGTTGCTTACATCTCGGCCAGAAATCTACTGTTCCCTTCGGATTTTATGGGACCAGAATTGTTTTTTTACCAGTTTTGGACACTGGTGGGCTAGAGTATTCCAAATAAAATATGATTTGTACAAATATTCCGCAGTGTTGAAGGTATGATTATTCTTTTTTCACCAGAAGCATTTACAGTTTTTGAAAAAAAATAGCATTGTAGATTTATGATTTTGCCATCTGAAAGAGGATGGCTCCAAACGAAGTTATTTTTAGATTACAACTGTCCTCATGTACCTCCATTCAGCATGCTCACCTTAATTTCTACAGTTAAGCTTTTGCTTTAATGTTGTTCCATGTATTACCATATGTTCAGGAGGCCCTGTGAAATGACTGACCCATGCAGTAATATGCTATACTTTCTTTTGATTGCAGTCTGGGGAGACAGCCCTTCATGTGGCATCTCGTTATGGACATGTAGATGTTGTCCAGTACCTCTGCAGCATTGGGTCGCACCCGGACCTTCAAGACAAGGTGCGTCAGCATGTGTCTACTGCGACTTAC
The DNA here is from genome assembly GCF_031143425.1 of Pleurodeles waltl. Classification (NCBI taxonomy): domain Eukaryota; kingdom Metazoa; phylum Chordata; class Amphibia; order Caudata; family Salamandridae; genus Pleurodeles; species Pleurodeles waltl. The sequence continues at coordinate 792,233,795 of NC_090436.1, read as the reverse complement.
TGTACCACAATGTAGCGTATACAACTCTATAGTCTGAGAGCTGCGTGTTTGACGCAGACTGTGGATGTTTGGTCTATAAATGCTATTGTAAGAAAGGTATTTTGCACCATCTTCTGTCACACCTTTAAAGACGTTTGACATAGTAACTATGGATGAAAATATAGGTTGTGTTTGGGCAAAAGGTCCTCAAACCCATGTCTGGAAATGTGCAACATTTATTGACTTTAGTGCATTTTTTAGCAAATGTACACCTAACCCAGGCCACCCTTGTAATGCCACGACCCCTATTCTTCGTCTGTTTCTGAGGGTAAGATCCGTTTTGCATGTGGGAATTTGTGAGCTTCTTGTCTTGCTCAGCAGCACTCCTTCACTTTTTCGGTCCATTCTCTATCACACATTTAAGTATTAATGTGCAATTATTACAACATAATTACTGTAGGTGTTTTTTTGTTGTTGCTTAAAATTGCTTAATTGCAGCTGATTGTGGAACCTAGGAGTAGATATTGCTGACACAAAGATCATACAATGACGGTGTGGAAGCAGAGACTTGAACTCTGTAACTATCTTCTCATGTTTCTACAGCCAACAGTGTAGCTATAGAACCAGGAGACCAGAGCAGACCACCAGTTCTGCTGTCTTGTATCTCATCCACCTCCTGTCTCACCGTTTCTAATGTCCAACTTGTGCTGTATGCACAACCAGGAGTGGGTCTCCTCTCAGTCCATGATTATGTTGAGTTACTATTAACTAATTTTGTGGTTCTTTTACTAACACTGGTGAAGTACTCACACCGACCCTTATTCAAAATAAAGTGGGTCAACTCTACTGGAATGCAGCTGTGTAAGCGTAACTAAGATGACCACCCACTCCACGGTTGTCTACCGGTTTCTTGAAAAACACTGCCTCTGCAGCCAGTGATTCCTAGCGGAGGCCTGGAGTTTAGGTAAAGGATGAACACAAAGGATGCCGCTGTGAAGGGGCATTTCCATACTCCAGATGCATTTACATCCTTGCAAACCTGTGCTCCAGCCCTCTCTGTTTACAACCTGAGAGGTTTTTTCTGAGGGATGTATATGGGTAAATAGTGTGACACTTCAACTCTCTAATCCTCAGGTCGCATAGTTCTCTTGCACGATTCGTGCCAAACAGTTTGCTACACAAAAACAATAATTAATTTCACAAGCAGGTGGTGTATATGTAAACTATTATTTTCTTAAGTGATAGCAGTGGTGACCTTCGGATTCTCATAGCAGCCCGTGTTAAAAAAAAATACCTTAAAATTCCATGTAAGAAATATAAATCTCTCTCACTGTTAATATTGTTGCATAAAGAGAATTAAGGTAGAAGCCTTTATTTCGTCAATTTTTTAATGCACTATACCTCTAACTTTTTGTACCATGAACAGGAGGAAGAAACCCCACTGCACTGTGCGGCCTGGCATGGTTACCACCCGGTGGCCAAGGCGCTCTGCGAAGCTGGCTGCAACGTAAACATAAAGAACCGAGAAGGAGAGACGCCCCTGCTGACGGCGTCCGCGCGAGGCTACCACGACATCGTGGAGTGCTTGGCAGAACATGGCGCCGACCTTGACGCCACCGACAAGGTGAGGCAAGGCGGGGAATGATTGCTACTCAGTACAGGATCACGCGCAAGCGGGTGCGAGCTATTTCACGGTGCGGAATTACTTTTCATTAACATGTTTTGCAAATGTTTGAGCTTGTCCCTTTTTTTTTTATTCAACAAAGGAAGTTTATGGGGCGGTCGATATACTGCGCTTTGAAGTGCGACTGCACTTTGCTTGCAGCTGTCTAGAGGTCGTTCTGTTCAGCGGAGCCCTGAATAACCGCTCCGTGGAGTATACACATCCATTGCCTTAAAGCTGAACCATAATCAACTGGGTTCTTCAATGACAGTTTCTCAGCGAACCTCAATAAATCGCACTATCTTTAGATTCCAAAGTGTTCGGCTTTGGGTTCTAGTTGTAAAACTGTGCAGACAGTTCGTTTACCCAGTTACGCTGATTTGAATGGCGAATATCGCCACTGCCTACGGGTTACAAGTAGACACAAAAACAATTAAAACATTTCATTACTTTATGGAAATATTATTTGTAAACAAATAAAGGTGGGGCCTGCGTGTCGTGGAGGAAAGATGGAAGATTGTTGAATAAGCAATTCACAGGCGCACACGGGCGTGGCAGTGCTGCCGAAGAGCAAAAACAGAACTCTTAGATTTGACCTAAAGATTAAATCGTAACGCTGCACCTGGAGAGCCGAGCGAATGTCATTCCAAGGTTTGGTTGCAAGGTAGGAAAGCACTAAATACACAGATAAGTCAGCATGGTGAAGATCTTAGTGCGTGCTATCGTGCCCAAGGTGTCGCTGATGAGAACTGCAGGGGTAGTCCCAGAAATACAGGGATGGTACATATGTCTAAAACAATGCGCTTCTTGAAAGCCACTGCTTAGGCAAGTGAAATGATGTAGGCTTTTAGATATTAAAGCCCATAGTCGGCCAAGTACCCGTGTTCTGGCGAAATTGAAGCCTGGAAATCTGATAAAGGGAATTGCCCGAGTACAGCTGGGATGCAATAATGGCCTCTGCCACCATTTCTTTACCAAGGTCGTGGAAGGAAACTAGTGCAGGAAATGTTGTTGATTTGAGGTATAAGTGAGCAGGAGTCATCTGAGTCGATGCATAGTTTTGTTTGGATTCAGGTACTCTGTGTGCCTGGTCACTATGTTGCTGTGCTGACTGCACAGGTGGAGGACAACTCAGAACCAATACCGCCGACTGATCATAGTTCATCTAGACAGCATCCCTATCCTTCAAGGCAGCAGTCTCACCATCTGTCCACAGCGTGTTGCAGATTACCATGCAAACAAGAGATGTTCAGGATGCTGGTCACTTAGGAATAGAAAGATAACCTGTAAGAATGGATAACAGTTGTCTGAGATGCCACGTAGATATTAATGAATCAGTGAGGATTAGTGGCATTTGTACTCTACTGATCTTTGTCTTGGCTTGGTTGTGTACAGTTTCATGAAGTGCACTTACCTTTCTTGATTGACACATGCGAGTCTTTCCCTTTCACTTTGACATACTTTATTTTAGTATTTGGTGAACTAAGAACTTTCTGTTGTTCACTCATGCATGTGGAGAACTCCCTTGCCCAAAACTACAATTGCAATGGTTTCTTCATTTTCTGTCCAGGAACTGTTGGTTGCTGGCTCCAGGATTTCTGCTAAATGTCTGTTCGTTGCCATCTATGTTAGGGGTGCCTTTCTAGCTTTTTCCTCCACACCTTCATGTTGTGATTCTGTTTCCAGTGTTCTGATGTAGTTGGTAGACTTTCTTGGGAGTACATCTCTAGAGATTTGGCATCCATCCCCATGAATCTACACAATTGATATGAGTCTTTTCCATGAGAAATAATTTTCGGAAATCCTGCCGACTCTTATCTGTTTTCAAAAGCTCCCCTGGGAGTTACAAAAACAGCTGCATCAGGAGTCTCAAAGGGCATTTCCTCTGAGCAGTCTTAACAGAGCCCTTAACTCCAGGTTTTAGACAGTGGAAGAGAGGATTCCTGATCACATACCATCATCTTGGACCTCCATCTAGTCAGTCTAGTCCACCCTTCCTCCTCCCCCCCCCCCCCCAAAAAAAAAACCTGGGTTTGTGCTTTGAACTGTAAGTATGGACGTTTCACATCTGCATTTTCAAGTGACTCCGTAACTTCCTTAGTTTTGCTGTGAGGCAGTGCTCTACCAATACTAGCCTCCTGTTTTGTGTAAGTGCTTCTTTTCATATGGTCCACAGATGATCACATCTTTGACAGCCGCTCTATGGCTCAGCGAGGTCACATCTACCTCTGTTTAAGTGACTGGATTGTAACTGTGCCACTGGCCTGCTTCATGTAGTGTTACAGCTACTGTTGGCATTGGGATTTGCCCCCAGTTCACAGCCATTTCATATTTCACATCTTCACTTTGGCTTGGTGGTTTGAGGGGATATTGGGTCTGGTGGCTGCTTGTTTTAGATACATCATTGAAACAGCAATTAAACAGTTGTTTACCATTTCACTTCAGTTGTGTTGACAGAACTCAAATCAGAAGGCACACTCTTTCTTCCACTTGATTGCTGCAGACTCGTTGGTAATATGAATGAGGTACATAGTCCTATGTTCTGAGGATCTATAATCTATAAATTCTAGGATATAAATGTATTTAAACTGAATACCATTTTTTACTGGAGGTCATCCTGGCCTCCCCTGGAGGGTGAGTTTTCTCATCCAGAATGACAGAATCTCTGCAGTATTCAAGTCAACAGTCGGGAATCTCTCATTCACATCTCCGTTTGCTCCCTGGCAGTCTGCATGTAGACCTGACCAACACAGTATTGATTGACAGGTTCTGCGAATGCTTAATGGGATCTTCTCAGGAGGCTTTTCTGCGCATATGAAGATTACAGGGGTAACAAATCAGTTCTGTTGCTCCTCCCTGTCCACGAGGTACAGCCACATTAGAATGGATCTGTTACCTCCCATCTGAACTTTGGGTGCAGTTTGTTTAGTTGTTTGATCAACAAGACAAGCCATCCAGTAGGATTCCATAAATTTGTAGGGGCAATTTCTTTATGACTTTTCTCCTTTTTACTTGCAGAAATTAGGCAGTCTCTCAGTTCTGATGGCTATTTATCAGCCAGACAGTTTTGGTTAGCAAGACTGTTTGGCCTATTATGCCTAACATCTCCTCAGGGATCAGTAGCATTAGGGGTAGAAACTTCTTTTTATTGTTTTCCCTTGCACACAAGTAAATTTGACTGATGAACTATCATCATCTATCAGAGAGTAACCAAAGAGACTGGATGTCCTACTAGCTACTGGGTTGCCTGCCTGGTGAGTCTGCATGAGATAAAATGTTCCGTATTCTGCCTTTTGATCATAACCCATTGCCCTTAGATGTTCCTTAGATGATGTTCTTGATTGTGATTACTACCAAGCATATCTGGTTCCAGGTGGAACTCCTGTAACTCTTCTCATTGCTGCTTTATGAACTTTCAAGTAATTCAGGAAGGCATGTTTTTCTTTTTTTAATGCCGTGTGAAGATTCACTTTACGGGCAGTCTACCCTGGAATTTGTTTCTCCCGGTTAGGCAGCATCACACAGTGCAGGACCATAATATTGTCTATTCTTTTCTAGCAGAGGATCATCAATGATCTTGAACCATTTTTCAGTCTATGTACTTATGCTCGGAGCATTAGAAGGTTAGTCTCTTTCCTACGGTGAACATCAAACAATTTCATGCAGGTGTAAGGTTTTTCTTCCGATGCATTCATAACATAACAATGTTTTATCAGATTTCTGTGTCAACCGGTAGACATGTTTTTTTCATGCCAAAAGGTTTGCAAAAGTCTGCAGAACAATACATTTCTTCCTGGTTTGCAAGAAGGTCCTTTTGATTTTAGATACAGAAATGTAGCGAAATAAAGATTTTTGACTGACTGACATTACATAGGCTTTTTGTTCTTTATGGTGGTCACTCTTGATAGGCATACATCTGAAACCTCCATTATTTGCAGATTGACATCTTACCTCTTGGAACTTTACGGTGAGGCACAGATTTACACTGGAGTGTGTATCCACACACAAATTATTTTGGGGATTGAGTGGCTCCCCCGTGTCCTGTCCTCTAGAACATCAACTTGAGTACAGTGTTATAGGTTACTCATGCAGTTTGAAAGCACTTCTTTCTAAGCAGCAGCTTCAGGGTAAATGGCAGGCATGTTTACATGAGATTACATTGGAAAGATGTTGTGCACTAGACATTGAAAAATGTGATAATAAACCAGAATGAATAATTGGCATTGATGGCTTGCTGCCAAACATCCCCTTCAATGTTATAATCGAGAACAATGTGAACTTAAGTGAAGTATTACATTTGTAGATTAACTAACAGAGAGAAGAGTTATTATAGCATGAAAGTAGGCGCAGTAAACATGGTTTTATAGTGTTGGAGAGGATGTCGGTTAATTTGATTCTTGATTAAATACGACTCCCATATTTGCTGAAAATGAGAAGTGAAAAACATCTGGAAGGCATAGAAAAGGACAAAACATGGCACTCATGTGGAAAACATAGTAATAATCAAAGCTACTCATGTTCGATTATACTGCAAGAAAACTGAGCAATTGAACGTGTACGTCTTTAAATACCTCTTGAGTCCTTGACCACTGACATAAAGGGTGCACAGCAACTCCAGAACAATGCTGAGATATGAGTTACTGTATGAATGGCGTTAATCTGTTTTCCTTCTTCCTCTGCCCTCCAAGACGAGCTGAGAATGCTTTGATTTTTCACTCACTGCCAGCGAGATCGCAGCATCTATGTTGATCCTGCCAGATATTGCTGCAGCTCTTGACATCCGGGGTATATCGGTTTTACTCCCACCTTCCACAGATAGCCAGGATGACTAAGAATGCTCATGCATGTTTCCCATGTGATCCACCAGAGCATTGTTGCTGAGAGGTCACCAGTGACTTCTGAGGTTGTAAAATGCTCAACATTACATCAGTTATTAAATTTCACAATATTGCTGAACGTATATTGACAGAGGTTAAAGAATGGGTTGCAATATTTGGAGAAATAGTTACCCTGTTGTGAATTCTTCATCGCCCTTTGCTGAGCCTTTTCTGTCCGAAGTGCATGTACCTTTCCCAGTACAAGCCATCATGGACGCAGGGGTACAGATCTGGTAACGCACTATATATGGGGCTTCCTAAAAAACTACCACACAAGGCAGAACATGTGTAATTACATGATGCTTTCAGCATCCACCAAGGCCACCTGTAGAATACCCATCCTAAGATGGTTTCACCAATACCTAATGAACTAAGTCGAGCCATAGCTGAGAGTCACGAAATTCGACGGGGAAACTATCAACATTACATCAAAAACACATTAGGTAAATACCTTCCAGCCCGTGTTCTCCACTCTTGCTCGCCTTTTGTCCTCTCTATTGCCAGATTAAAGAAAGATTGCTTTGAAGGCAGTCACTGGCTGTTGATGTCCTGCCACTATAGAATACTCGTGTGACGGTGATGCGATGCAGTCTGTATCTGACCTAGTGTTGTACCACTTCTAAAACCAGCTATTTCATTAACGTGGTCATAGGTGCCTACCAGCATAGCAGATGGATGATAGCCATTGGGCGCTTCGTATGCCGGCACCTACACTATAAAGGCCAGAATTGAAGCCCAACAAGGAATTATATCTGAAAAATTGATAATGCTTAAAGGCAATATATTGATAATGCTTAATTGGAGATTAGGAATCCCAGTGCTGAGCAATAAAGGGAAGTCTACAGACCTAGTTTATATGAAGAGGTTTGGATTTGTCCTGAGAAGTATGCCAAAGTACTGTTAAAAAAAAGGAGTCCTTCCATGTGCTTTTCTTTAGCTTGAAGTACACTTCTGACTTTTGTGGATTTTGTGTGATTTACAAGGTATTAGAATCCCAAACGGGTTAATTCTTCTAAGCAGGTGGATTGTCTGCTAGGATGACCATCCGCCTAAATATATATGCTTGCAATGTGCATTTGCATGCTTTACTAGTGTTCTTTTAGCACTCCGCTTTGTAAATATTTTCCCTGTAGCGAAACCGCTATCCCAAAACCTCAGTTACTTTTTTGGAAGTGTTTACTTCTCATTCCCACCTGCAGTAATACCCACCTTTTGTAGGAGTAAATTTACATGAGTTTTAGGCCATATATGTTTGTGAAATCTCTCAAACGTCTGAATTTCAGGTGCCATGCTTTCCACCCGCTTGCTCACACTCTCCCTTTCCAGTCATAACCCTAAATTTAAGATGATGGATAATCCACTATACAAGTGGATTCTCTAACAGTGTAGGTTAACATTAACGGTGTTTAAAATTGCACTTATTCCAGTCCTGGGCACCATGATATGGAATTTACACCTATAATTGTCTTTTGTATGTACCTCAAAAAAGGTTGCAAACCTGCCAGAAAAAGGTCAAGATGGGAAATAGACCAGACCAGGAGTCCAAAAGCTCGGGACACCTGCATCTTGTGATGGTGGGCTCAGAGCCATGGGGTCATTAAGCAAAACGTTATTAAGCAGAAATATAAATATGAGTCAGATACATGACTGACTTTCAGCTCTTTTGTATTTTCAGGATGGTCACATAGCCCTGCACCTTGCAGTCCGAAGATGTCAAATGGAAGTTGTTAAAACTCTCATCAGCCAGGGGTGTATTGTAGATTTTCAGGATCGACATGGCAACACCCCAATGCATGTGGCCTGCAAAGATGGGAATATTCCTATTGTAATGGCACTCTGTGAAGCAAACTGCAGTCTGGATGTTACAAACAAGGTGAGTTCTACCTTCCAGTAATTTGTATATTTAAAGTTGCACCTTTAAACTGAGCATGAGGCTGAATGTTGTACTTGATATCTGTCTTCTTTATAGTAGAGTGTAATTCAGCGCGTCTGTTTTGACCGTATGATAGCACGGCTTTGCTTAATTGACTTTCATACACTTGTTTTGAACTGAATTGATATTTCCCTTCCTATTGCCCCACCTTTCCACCACCACTTGGTACTCCTTACCTAAGGTGATTTGAAGCCTACCCAGTCTACCACTGCCTGAATCCGGATGATTGTATTGAAGGAAATTCCTTGATGCAGTGTCTGTGCAGTGTTTTCACCCCCTTTTTGTTATATAGTGGACACATTTCTAATCACTGCACACTCCTTTTATCCTTTTTTCATACAAGACTGGTGGAAGCGTGTAGACTGGTCCCCTTTGTGTTTGTAATGGTTTCTCACTCCTAGGCACTTCCTTTTCTAGTAAACTATTCTCTGATAGATATTCTAACTGCATATTTCTCACCTTTAGAATATCCCCAGGTGCCAGACTCTACTGTTTCCCACTGGTGTGCTTTAGAGCCCCCAGGGGCCTACTATCCGGTTACCTCTAGTTGATCCATTCTCTGCATCATCTGTGCCTCTTGAACACCCTTTAGGTTCTGCACCAGCTTCAGTACCAACTTCCGCTCTTCAGCAAAAATCTGCTTTGATACCTTCGGTGTCAGTGCCTGCCTGACACCACTAGAGGAGGACCCTTCACCGTTACCAGTGTTTGACATCGAGCCAAACTCGTTTTGGACAAATTAACCCAGCCACATCCGATCCCTATACAGTCCGATTCATGCAAGACACGGCCTCAGTTGCTCCACCAGCTGTTTGGATCAGACTTTGTTCAGAGTCTACCACCTTTGGAGAAGATGATGTGGATGTCTTACCCCCGCAGTACGATGATAGCAGTCTATACATGGACTTAAATGAGGCCAGTGGGCTCAATAATTCCCATGACACTGGGTTGATACCTACCCAGCACCACCTCCTGACCACCAGGAGACAAAAGCATTTCCTTTGCTGTAGTCATTCGATGTGCTGCTGAGGTTTTAAATTTGCAACTCCCTGCTACGGAAGATACATTTAATGTGCTCAAGCTTCATCTAAGGCCTTACTATCCATGAATGAAGCCATTACTGACACATTACTGGGCATTTGGGCTAAACCTTGCTCTTGGCCACTGGTGAACACAGAGGTAGCCAGAGTCTATAAATCAGCACTAGGTGTCCCTGATTTTTGGACTCCACATCCCATTCCAGAAAGTCTGGTGATCTGACAGAGACTTCTAGTTGCAGATTCCTTACCTTTGAATTTCCCCACCATGTGTCAGACTGGATCCAAGGGTATTTCATGAGCAGTAACCCTGCATGTGTTTAGGTGGTGTGGATCAGCTCCATGTCCATCGTTGGTGTCTTCCGCACCGGATTTGACATCGCAGTTTTTATATAGGCACCACCCCGGCATGCTGATGTCAGTTTTTTCTTTCCGCCCCAGCTAGCACTGATCCGAAGAAAGCTACCCCTCAGTAATTTTTTGCCTGGCTTTTTTTTCTCTACTTTTTGTCCTATTGCATCGAAGATGTCATTGAGGAAGAATGGGTTCAAGCCCTGCTGTTCTTGTCATCGGGCGATGTCAGTGACGGATCCGCACCTCGTGTATCTTTGGTTCCTGGAGCGCAATCACGACCCAAAGTCGTGTTCCGAGTGTCGGGCCATGCATCTGAAGGCTTTGATGGAGTGGTCTCTGAAGCTAATAGCAGCCTGACGCTAAACTCTGCGCAGGTCATGATCTCGGTTGAGAGGAAGGTTCTGAGATCAGTTGCAGAGTCCTCCATCATTGTTGTCTCAATTCAAGTCCTCGTGGTGATTGGTTAAGAAATCTAAGAAGTCGAAGTATTCTTCGATTTCTCCTTGTCAGTCAGCTGCTGAGACAAGGGGGCATCAGCGTACTAGGCCTTGCTCTGCGGAGCCCCCCCTCCAGGAGTATCCAGGAGCCAGAGCGACCGCAGCCCAACTTAGAGTTTTATGAGACCATGGCCATGTTTTTGGGTAGTCTAACACTGATGGAGCGCCTTCGGGCCCCGCGGAGTCAGGTGGGGCCCCTTCGAGTTCAGCCCGGTGTCTTCGGCCTCTGTGCAGAGGGGCACCTATAGGTCCAGTTCTGGATCCAGACCAGTGTCCATCGTGCCATTCTGACCTTCCTCAAGACTGGGTCCGATATCTAATGTGCCCGGCGGCGCCGGTGCCTAAGGGCACCGCCATCACCATTCTAATCATCGACTCCAGTGCATAGCCGGATGGGTGTTGTACAATGCTGAGTCTGATGCCGGCAGGAGTCTTGCCTCCTGTGTCGGATCCTGAGCCCCTTTCTTGTGGGCTAGGTTACAGTGATGAATGAGACGGGTCGCTAGACTCTTTAGAATACCCGCTCTAGGAAGAATCACCTATGGACTGGCGTACAGACTTGGGTGAAGCCAGCGGACTGAATACTTTTCCAGATACTGGCATGCTTTCTGCCCCTACTGTGGTTATGGAGGAGGGAACTTCTATTCTCTGGTGGCGAGAAGAGCAGCTGAGGTCCTGGACCTTGAGTTGCCTTCCTTGGCCATCAGGTCTCACCTCTAGACAGAGGTGCTTCAACCAGGAGCTTCCTCTTCAGAACTCATGCTCCCGTTTTATGATGCACTCATAGATATCCTACTGAGTACCTGGTCCATACCTAACACAGGTGCTCCTGTGAACAGGACAATTGCCTGCCTTGCCATCGCCCCACAACAGGGGACCCAAGTTTTCTGATGCAACACCCCACTACTGAGAGCTTGGTTATCCAAGCCTCTACTTCCCAGAGCACGTTCCTTCGGCACCCCCCACCACTCCCTACCCGATAGGGAATCCAAAAAGCTGGACATGCTTGGGAGACAGGTTTCTTCCATCAGCCTTGCTTTGAGGTCCATGAACACTGCATGCTTTTTTTGGCTGTTATTCCCACATTAAGTGGGATATGGTTGCGCAAGTGCTGCCACAGGTTCTGGAGGAGGCCCAGGCTGTAATCTCAGGCTGTTTTCCAATGGGAAAGACGCAGCAAAGTTCACCATCCCTTGTGGACTGGACACTGCCGACTTGCTAGGCATAGTATTTTTTTTTTTTTTGCAGTGGACCTGAGGCCTGACTGAGGATGTCTGGCTTTTCAGGGGACGTCCAAGCTACTTTGATGGACATGCCCTTTGATGGCACCCATCTGTTCAGAGACAAGACAGACTCTGCACTCGAGTGTTTCAAGGATTTTTGAGCTATTGCCAGGTCCTTTGGCCTCGCAGCAGCCCTCACCACTCTCCCCTCAGTCTGCCTTTCACTTCTTTTGTGGCTATGGAAGGGGCCTCCAACCACATACCCACTGTGCCACGCATGCTGCCCAGCCTCTGTGTGGCCAAGGGCATGTGATCCACCAACCTCGTGGATCAGAGAGCCAGCGGTCTGGAGAGTCCGCTACACCCCCGTGCAGCAGCCTCTAAACCTTCCTAGTCCCACCTAGGGCCAGCTGGAGGCAGAATTCGCTATCACCTGCTCCACTGGGAATCCATCACCTCAGACAGGTGGGTTTTGCAGATAGCCTGAAGGGGCTAGTCCCCCTTCTTTAATACTACCCCTCCATCCATGCCACCATCCCACGATCGAATGATGGACTATCACTTGTCCCTTGACCATGAGTAAGTTAAGTCTTTTGGCCAAGGGAGCGATAGAGAGGGTTCCCGTGTCAGATGTAGGTCGTGGTTTCTATTCCTGCTACTTTCTGGTACCCAAAAAGGACAAGGGCCTCCACCTTATCCTAGACCTTTGGTCCGTCAATCTCTTCCTCAAGGAGGACAAGTTCAAGATGCTCACTCTGGCTCAGCTTCTGTCTCTTCCTCAAGAAGGACAAGTTCAAGATGCTCACTCTGGCTCAGCTTCTGCCCTGGACCCAGGAGACTGAATGGTAGCATTGGAATTGGAGGACGCGTATTTTCACATTCCCGTCCTGCCTGCCCACAGACATTACTTGCAGTTCATGGTAGGCCACTAGCATTTCCAGTTTACCGTGTTAGTTTCCAAGGCGGCAATCACTTGGAGATGCTTTTCATCTTGAGTAGAACTCATGTCACCTTTGCGGCTTTCTGCCCATACCTCTTCTGCCCAGAGTTCTCAAGAAGATCAAGAATGACCGGGCCCAAGTAACTCTTGTGGCTCTGGACTGGGCTTGGAGAGTCAGGTATCCTGAGCTGCTAAGCATGTCCATCAATCCTCCGATCAGACTGCCCCTTCGGGAGGATCTTCTGTTGCAGCAGCAGGAGGAGAGGGTTCTGCACCCGAACCTGCCCACTCATCACCTTCTTGCCTGGAGATTGGGAGGAAGGTCAAAAGCTGTCAAGTGTCACTGCTCAAAGTCTGTATTATAATTTTCAGAGACGGGGCTCCCTCCACCAAAACGGTATACACCTGTCGTTGGACGAAATTTGTGGCATGGTGCACAGACTTGTCTGTTGACCCCTTTTCTTCCCTCCTCTCTGAGGTCCTGTTGTTTATTCTTTCCCTGTCCCAGCAGGACTTTGCTTTGGGCACTCTTAAAGGTTATTTGTCTGTTATTTCTGCTTTTTGGAGGTTGCCTGATCAGCCTTCTTTGTTTAAGTCCCCTGTTGAGGTCTTACACATCTTTTTCCTCCACCCCCATTCATTATGCCCCAATTGAATTGGAATTTGGTTGTGAGATGTCTGATGTTCACTCCTTTGGAGCCTCTCCACAATTGTCCTCTCAGGCTTCTCACTTTTAATACAGCCTCCCTTGTGGCAGTTACATCTGCCAACAGGGTGAGTGGGCAGCAGGCATTGTCTTTGAAACCGCCCTACCTTTCCATCTATCCTGACAAAGTGGTGCTTCACACTGGGGCCTCCTTTTTGCCAACAGTGTTACGCCCTTTCATGTAGGCCAATCTGTCACCTTGCCTACTTTTTTACACACCCAACATCCTTCTAAGAAAGAGGAGAGACTCCACCACCTGGACCCAAAAAGAGCATTGGCATTTTGCCCTGATCTTTCAAAAGAGTTCCGGATGGACAGTCACCTCTTTGTTTATGTGGGTGCAAAGAAAGATCAGGTAGTGCAGAAGCAGAGCATCTTCAGATGGGTCTTACGTTGCATTAAGATCTGCTTTGCACTGGCCTAAAAGCAACCCCCTAAAGGTTTGCATGCTCATTCTACCCAAGCTACAGCTGCGACCACTGCATTTGCACGTGGCTTTCCAGTCATTGACCTGTGTCGGGTGGCAATGTGGGCATCTCTGCACACATTTACCAAACACTACCGGGCAGTCAGGTCTGTAGGGACGGGTAGTTTGCCCATTTGGGCCTGCACGACTTTCTAGTATGATCTTGGTAGGCAGACCCACCTCTGCGGATGGTATTGCTTGGGTATCTATTGAAAGGTATAGAATCTGCTTCTCAAAGTCTCTTTCAGATGAACAAGTTACTTACCTTTGGTAACGCCTTATGTGGTAGAGACCAATTCTGGTTGCAGATTTCTTACTGAACCTCCCCGCTTTGCAAACTGATTTCTAGGGGCAGGGACTCCCCTTTCAGGGCCTTAGTTTTGATGCACCAGTAGTCCGTGTTCTTCAGGGCTCTGCACTTCTGCTGTGGAAAAGTTGTGAAAAGAAACTGATGTCAGCGTGCCAGGGTGGTGCCTATATAGGAACTGTGACATTATATCCGGTGCAGATGACACCGACGACGGACACTAACCTTATCAACGCCACCTAATGCTGCTGAGGGGGTACTACTCATGAAAAATCACCAGATCCAGTCTGAACCCTGGGTGGGGGGACATTTAAAGGTAAGGAATCAGCAACTAGATATTGTCTCTACCAGATAAGGCGTTACTGAAGGTAGGTAAGTTTTTGGTCAAGGCTTTCACCAGTGAGGTGAACACCAGTTCATTTGTACAACATTCCCGGACACAGAGATAAAGAGGATTGAGGAATTTGGAAAACAAATTTGTTTGTCGGCCAGCCTTGCATTCAGGAGCGTCAGTACCATTTGTCGGCTTAGACAATATACACATTTCATCTAGGTCATGGCCAGTGAGATCTTGCCAGTAGTCCTTAAGGAATTTCATGCCTCCTGAGCTCAATCCATTCAGGATGCGACCAGATATGTTGCGTGGTCTAGCCTAGATACACCTGATTGCTTGGCTAGGACAGTCGGCGTTAGTGTGGTGCTCCTTCGCCACTCTTGGATGAGATCTACAGGCTTTTCTGGGGATGTCCAACCATCACTTATAGATATGCCCTTTTATGGATCTTGCCTGTTTGGTGAGGAGGCCCATTTTGACCTGGTACACTACAAGCAGTGTCATTTCACTGCATGTTCTTTGAGCCTCTCCTCCCTTGCCACTTTCCTCAGCCATTTCGTCCTTTTTGAGGCTGCTCCAGAGGTTTGGCTTACAGACACTGCAAGGTCCTACTCCACCCCTGCAGCAGACATTCCAGTCCTTTCGGGGTGTAGGATCAGGCAGACAATGTACAGGTCACCAGGAACTGCTTAACCAGTCTCACATCCCTGCGTCGTCAGCCTCCAAGCTGCTTTAGTTTGCCCTTAGGGGAGAACAACCACCCTGTGGGAGGCAGGTTCAAACATTTACACCAGAGGTGGAAAGCTGTAACATCTCTCTGCATTGTTTAACGGGGCTATGCCTTTGTATTCCTTTCCCACTCACGGCATCTTCCCCTCACATAAGAGTGGCTTTCAGAGGAACACCTTTCCATTCTGTCCAAGGAGGTGCAGACTCTACTGGCCAGAGCAGTTAAGAGGGTATCATACTCAGTAATAGGGACTGGTTGTTGCTCCCACTGTTTCTTCATGCCAAAGAAGGACGGACAACTTCAAGATATTTTAGATCTTTGCCCTCTGAATCCCTTCCTGTAGAAGAACAAATCCAAGATGCTCACAGTGGCCCAGATTCTGTCTGCCCTGGATCTAGGTGACTGGATAGTGGCCATGGACAAGCAAGAAGCGTACTTTCATGTGCCTGTCCTTCAGTCCCACATACACTACCGGACATTCAAGGTTGGCTGTGAGCATTTCCAATTTGCCATGCCCTGTCCGCCTCACCAGAGTTTCTGGGGTATTTTTTAATATGATGGTTGGTGGTCATGGCACACCTTGGGAAGTTGGGTATACTTGCTTTCCACTACCTCAATAAATGGCTGTTGAAGGTGAGCTCACACCAGTCAGTTGTAGACCACTTCTAGACATTGGCAAACCTTCTGACATCATTTGGGTTCATGATCAATGTGCTGAAGTCGCACATCACTTCTTCGCAGATGCCGCCTTAGATACAGTGCTTTTCAGGGCCTTTCCTCCATCACAGTGAGTCCAGGTCATTCGTGTTATGATCCTGCTATTTTGGTCTAGGTCCTGGTGACAGTAGCTGTGAGATGTCTTAGCCCATTGGCCTCCTGCATCCTGCCTATTATCTATGCCAGGTGGCATAGTCAGGGTAGGTGGAATCTCACTGGGCCCAGCACCAAGGGAACCTATCAGAGTCCATCCAGGTTTCTGAGGAAACAGCAGAAAAGAAAACTGCAGTAGAGGCTGCTCAAATGCAGTTGGACCCGCGGCAGACCCCTCTCCCTTCCCAGAGAGGACAGTTGTGACAGATGCATCGCTGCTGGGTTGGGGTGGTCATCTAGGAGAGATGGAAATCAGGGGACTCTTCTCTCTTGGAGACCCAGCTCCACATCAGTGTGCTGGAGTACCAAGCCTTTCACCTGGTATTGAAGGTCTTTCTGCAAAGCAATCCATAGATGGCAAGTACAGATCATTATTGACAATACAATCGCTATCTGGCACTGCAGCTGTCAAGAAGCTCTTCACCTCTGGAGCTGGCTGGGGTGTTGGAGTAAACTACCTGAAGGGATCTTTGAATGCCAGGGTAAGCAACCTCAGCCGACCGCGCTTGGTGGTTCACAAGTGGCAATTACACCCTGAGGTAGAACAAGGTATTTTCCAACAATGGGGAGAACGCTGGGTGAATCTTTTTGCCATCATCAAGAACACACAGTGTCAAAACTTTTGCACACTGGAGTTTCCAAGAAGGCTCTCTTTGGGTGACACATTCCGGTTAGAGTTGAGCGTAGGTGATTCATTTACAGCCTCCCACCTCTACCCTTCCAGCCCTGAGTTCTGAAAGGATCAGTAACAAAGAGCACCATGTCATTCTAGTGGCTCTGAATTGGGCCAGGAGAGTGTGGCACTTGGGACTTTTGGGTATGAATGTCTGGTCCCTGATTAGGCTTCTGCTTCAGGAGGATCTTCTGCCACTGTAGCAGGGCAGGGTTCTGCACCAGTCCTGTGCAGTGTACATCTCCATGCGTGGTGATTGAGCTACAGCAGTCGATTGCATTTGATCTACATCCTTAGATCCTGGAACCCTTCTACAAAGTCCATTTATTCGGAGCATTGTTATATGTGTTGGCCTGGTTTAGAGTCGCAACACAGACCCCATCACAAGCTAAACTGTCAAATGTTTTATTGTTTGTTTTGTCACAGGCACAGCAATAACTGGCAGAGAGCACCAGGTTATCTTGTGGACCTGTCAACCTTTTTGCATTTTGCAGGTCAACCATCCTTGTTTAAATCGCCTGTTTTGATGAGGTTTTTAAAAGGTTTGACCCATGTTTCCTCCCAATCCCATTTTGATGCCACAATAGGATCGAAAGTTGTCCCGACTTTCCTCATGTATACTCCCATCGAAATGATGCACAGCTGCTTGTGGCATCTTCTGGCTCTTAAAAGTGTATTCCTCATTTTGATTACTTCTGCTCATCATCGCATCTGTGAGCATCAGGCTCTCTCAATACAGCCACACGACACCACCTTTTTTTCCAGACAAACTGGTGTTGAGGGCAAGAGTGTCCTTTCTGCCAAAAGTTTTGACTCCTTCTCATGTCAGGCAATCCATGACCCTGCCAAAATGATTTTCTCCACCATGACCCTCGAAACAGGAAGAGACGTAATTGGATAGAACCTAAAAGAACCTGAAGTCTCTGAGACAAAGAAAGGTACAGTGGTACAGAAAAGAACTTTGTCAAAATGGATAGCCATTTGCATTAAGATCTGCTACACACTGGCCAAGAAACAGCCTTCAAATGGACTTGAGGGCTGAATCCCCCAGGGCCAAGGCTGCTACCACTACGTTGGCACGCGGACTGCTTATTCTGGACATTTGTGAGACTGATGTAGGCATCAGTGCACACGTTCACAAAGCACTACTGCCATGACAGCCAGGTCCAACAGAAAGGAAACTTGACCTATTCTGTCCTGCAGGACTTTTTGGTATGACTCCACTCCACAGACCCACCACCTTGGGAAGTGCTGCTTTGGTGTTGATTTAAAAGGTGAGAAATCTGTTATAGAGATATCCATCATAGGAACATGTTACCTACCTTTTTAATGCCCTTTTCCCTCCATGTCTGATGTGTTTTTTGTTATGCTATCCTCTCCAGTTGCTTGTCTGATTTTTATTGATCTCCCCTCTGAATGTCTAATGCATTCTGGCCCTCAGCCCGTTCTTGTCTACTCTTTCTTTCCTCCTTAATTTGTGTCCATATCTCATTAACCTTGTAGCTCTCCTCCCATATTTCCAGGCCTCCCTGTCACTCCCTTAAACACTGTTCATGTTACACTTTCGTTTTAAACTTCTTAACTCATTATACAGCCATTGTTCCGCACAGGCAGTCTGCATTGAAAGTTACCTTGATGCCCTTACCTGGCCTCACCCACCATCACATCAACCCTGTAGAGGTTTACTAGAGTTAAATTTATGGTACAGAAATTGCACGCTGTTAGCTAACACTACTACCCTCCCCTCCCCTAAACATTATTGCAAATGTTAATTTGCAACTATGTTTGACAAATAATTAAGTGGTTATTTCTGTGTGATCAAAATAGCATCGGTGTTCTATACTCAAACCCTTGTTTTATCTTTGAGAATTGTAAAGGAGTTGCATTCAGAGTGACATTGTAATGAGCTGCTTGCTAACATGTTGCATAGAAACATGTTCTACACAAAGTGTGAGAAAGTCCAGATTGTTGTACAGTCTCTGAGCAACCAGCAATTACAGAGGTCAGTGCTGCCGATCTGTAAATCTGTGGTTCCTCCCCAAAGTGTTTGATGTGTAGTCGAGAACAATCTCACCTCCTGACTAGACTAATATTGCTGTCCATCAGCAGTGCAGAGTCTGTGAACGCAAGATCTATATGTCACGAAAACCGGTTGGGAGGACAGGACGTGCCTTGACAGACATCACATCTGCCACTGACCGGTATCAGTAACTATAACAGCAACCCATAGGAGTCACACTTCACCTAGCAATTACATCATTGTTTTCTCCTTGGCAATTAGCTGGAGCTGTGGTGGAAATGTATACATTCATATTGTGTGATATCGTGCATTATGACCATTCATAGGCTGAAAGTTGTGACCTATGAATAATATTGCTGTAATACAGCGTGCTGAAGTGACCATAGCCAACATGTTGCTGCTTCTTGAAACATAATGTTCGGTGGCATGTGTAGCTGCAGATACACATGTTGTGCATAGTCCGCCGTCTGGTGTTGGGTCGGAGTGTTACAAGTTGTTTTTCTTCGAAGAAGTCTTTTCGAGTCACGAGACCGAGGGACTCCTCCTCCTTTGTTCCATTGCGCATGGGCGTCGACTCCATGTCGACTCCATGTTAGATTGTTTTTTTTCCGCCATCGGGTTCGGACGTGTTCCTTTTCGCTCCGGGTTTCGGGACGGAAAGATAATCATAACTTCGGAAAACTACGTCGGTATTGTTTCGTTCGGGATCGGGTTAGAATAGAATCGACACCGAATCGTGAAGAGCTCCGGTAGCCCTTCGGGGTAAGTTCGATCCCCCGTCGGGGCCTGGTCGGCCTGACCGCGTGGAACATCGACACTGATGGAACGGACCCCGTTCCGATTCTGTCCTAAATGCCACAATAAATATCCATATACAGACCAACATTTGGTCTGTAACTTGTGCCTGTCGCCCGAGCACAGGGAAGAGACGTGTGAGGCCTGTCGTGCGTTTCGGTCCCGAAAAACGCTCCGTGACCGGCGAGCCAGAAGATTGCAGATGGCGGCCACGCCGACAGGACATCGAGGGTTCGAAGAACAAGGAGAAGAAGAGGAAGCCTTCTCCATCCATGAATCGGACTCGGAAGAATTCGACGTCGAAGAAACCGTGAGTAAGACGTCGAAGCAAGCACCACACAAGAAAACAGATAAGGCCCAGGGGACGCCACTGCCAACAGGCCATGGCTCAACCCATAAAGTAGGTGACCGTCCATCGGCACCGAAAAAGGCCGAACCGGTGCCGAGATCGTCCGACTCGGGTCGAGACACAGGCACGCAGCAATCTCGGGACCGAGACAGTGCTGCCGAAAAAGATCGACGCCGAGACAGCGGAACCGAAGCTGCTCGACGCAGAGACAGCGGCACCGAGGATGATCGACGCCGAGAAGGCTCGACTCCGAAAAAGAGGAAATTCTCCTCGGAGCCGAAAACAAGCAAAGACACAGTTTCGGTGCCAAAACGACCGGCAACCGAACCGACTGCCAGCTCGTATTCAGAGGAACAATCACTGTCCTCTCAAATGCGCAAACACAGATTTGAGGAAGAGTTGCAGACCACTGACGTGGACCACACACAAAAGCGGATCTTCATGCAAAGTGGGACAGGGAAAATCAGCACCCTTCCCCCAATCAGGAGAAAAAGGAGGCTCGAGTTCCAAACACAGGAACAAACACCACAACCAAAAGTGGTTAAAAAGGTAACCCCGCCACCCTCTCCTCCACCTGTGACTCATATATCACCGGCACAGACTCCGTCACATTCACCGGCTCATACCACCATGAGCCAAGGTGACCAAGACGCTTGGGACCTATACGACGCCCCAGTATCAGACAATAGTCCTGAGTCGTACCCTACCAAGCCCTCACCACCTGAGGACAGCACAGCGTATGCACAGGTGGTAGCTAGGGCAGCAGAGTTCCATAACGTGTCGTTACACGCAGAACCTGTCGAGGATGACTTCCTTTTCAACACCCTCTCTTCCACCCATAGCACCTACCAAAGCCTGCCTATGCTTCCAGGAATGCTAAGGCACGCAAAGCAGATCTTCAAAGAACCTGTCAAGAGTAGAGCTATAACGGCAAGGGTGGAGAAAAAATATAAAGCACCGCCCACGGACCCTACTTTTATCACCTCACAGCTGCCACCAGATTCAGTCGTGGTAGGGGCAGCTCGCAAAAGAGCCAACTCGCACACATCAGACGAGGCACCACCTCCGGATAAGGAGAGCCGCAAATTCGACGCAGCTGGGAAAAGGGTCGCAGTACAAGCTGCAAACCAGTGGCGCATCGCCAACTCTCAGGCGCTCCTAGCGCGATATGATGGAGCCCATTGGGACGAGATGCAACATCTCATCGAGCATCTACCCAAGGAATTTCAAAAACGGGCAAAACAAGTGGTTGAGGAGGGACAAAACATCTCCAATAACCAAATACGCTCCTCTATGGACGCAGCGGACACAGCTGCAAGAACAATAAATACTGCAGTAACCATAAGAAGGCACGCATGGTTGCGCACATCTGGCTTTAAACCGGAAATACAGCAAGCGGTGCTCAGTATGCCGTTCAATGAACAACAATTGTTTGGACCCGAAGTCGACACGGCAATTGAGAAATTAAAAAAGGACACTGACACAGCCAAGGCCATGGGCGCACTCTATTCCCCGCAGGGCAGAGGCACTTTCGGCACCTTCCGCAAAACAACCTTCAGAGGGGGGTTTCGGGGTCAAGCCACACAAGCCAGCACCTCACAATCAACACCGTCTACATACCAGGGACAGTACCAAAGGGGTGGCTTTCGGGGCCAGTACAGAGGAGGACAATTCCCTAGAAACCGGGGAAAATTTCAAAGTCCAAAAACCCCTCCAACCAAACAGTGACTCACAAGTCACTCAACCCCTTCACACAACACCAGTGGGGGGAAGACTAAGTCAGTTTTACAAATCTTGGGAGGAGATAACAACAGACACTTGGGTCCTAGCAATTATCCAACATGGTTATTGCATAGAATTTCTCCAACTCCCTCCAGATGTCCCACCAAAAACATAGAATATGTCAAAACAACATCTAGACCTTCTAGAACTAGAAGTTCAAGCATTACTGCAAAAGGACGCAATAGAATTGGTACCATGTACACAAAAAAACACGGGAGTTTACTCACTGTACTTTCTAATACCAAAAAAGGACAAAACACTGAGACCAATCCTAGATCTCAGAACACTAAACACCTACATCAAATCAGACCACTTTCACATGGTCACGCTACAAGACGTGTTACCACTGCTAAAGCAACAAGATTACATGACAACCTTAGATCTAAAGGACGCGTATTTCCACATACCGATACATCCCTCGCACAGGAAATACCTAAGGTTCGTATTCAAAGGAATACATTACCAATTAAAAGTGTTGCTGTTCGGTATAACAACCACACCAAGAGTATTTACAAAATGCCTGGCAGTAGTAGCTGCACACATCAGAAGGCAGCAAATACACGTATTCCCGTACCTAGACGATTGGCTAATCAAGACCAACTCCCTAACAAAGTGTTCACACCACACGGATTATGTCATACAAACCCTCTACAAACTCGGTTTCTCCATCAACTATACAAAATCTCACATTCTGCCGTGCAAAACACAGCAGTACTTAGGAGCAACAATCAACACAACAAAGGGAATAGCCACTCCAAGTCCATAAAGGGTTCAAAATTTTCACAAGGTTATACAAGCCATGTATCCAACACAAAAAATACAGGCAAAGATGGTATTAAAACTCCTAGGCATGATGTCCTCATGCATAGCCATTGTCCCAAACGCAAGACTGCACATGAGGCCCTTACAACAGTGCCTAGCATCACAATGGTCACATGCACAGGGTCACCTTCTAGATCTGGTGTTGATAGACCGCCAAACATACATCTCGCTTCTATGGTGGAACAGTATAAATTTAAACAAGGGGCTGCCTTTCCAGGACCCAGTGCCACAATACGTGATAACAACAGATGCTTCCATGACAGGGTGGGGAGCACACCTCAGTCAACACACCATCCAAGGACAATGGGACGTACATCAAACAAAGCTGCATATAAATCACCTCGAATTGTTAGCAGTATTCCTAGCGTTGAAAGCATTTCAACCCATCATAACCCACAAATACATTCTTGTCAAAACAGACAACATGACAACAATGTATTATCTAAACAAGCAAGGGGGAACACACTCGACACAGCTGTGCCTCCTGGCACAAAAGATATGGCAATGGGCAATTCACAACCACATTCGCCTAATAGCACAATTTATCCCAGGGATCCAAAATCAACTAGCAGACAATCTCTCTCGGGATCACCAACAGGTCCACGAATGGGAGATTCACCCCCAAATTCTAAACACTTACTTCAAGATTTGGGGAACACCTCAAATAGACCTATTTGCAACAAAAGAGAACGCAAAATGCCAAAACTTCGCATCCAGGTACCCACACAGGCAGTCTCAAGGCAATGCTCTATGGATGAACTGGTCAGGGATATTTGCGTACGCTTTTCCCCCTCTCCCTCTCCTTCCATATCTAGTAAACAAATTGAGTCAAAACAAACTCAAACTCATACTAGTAGCACCAACATGGGCAAGACAACCTTGGTACACAACACTACTAGACCTGTCAGTAGTACCCCATGTCAAGTTACCCAACAGGCCAGATCTGTTAACACAACACAAACAACAGATCAGGCATCCAAACCCAGCATCGCTGAATCTTGCAATCTGGCTCCTGAGATCCTAGAATTCGGACATTTAAACCTCACCCAAGAATGTATGGAAGTCATAAAACAAGCTAGAAGACCATCCACTAGACACTGCTACGCAAGCAAATGGAAAAGATTTGTTTGCTACTGCCATAATAAGCAAGTTCAACCATTACATGCATCTCCAAAGGATGTAGTGGGATACTTACTACATTTACAGAAATCAAATCTAGCCTTCTCTTCCATAAAGATACACCTCGCAGCAATATCTGCATACCTGCAGATTACCCATTCAACTTCACTATTTAGGATACCTGTCATTAAGGCGTTTATGGAAGGCCTAAAAAGAATTATACCACCAAGAACACCACCTGTTCCTTCGTGGAACCTCAACATCGTCTTAACAAGACTCATGGGCCCACCTTTTGAACCCATGCACTCTTGCGAAATGCAATTCTTAACGTGGAAGGTTGCATTTCTCATCGCCATCACATCTCTAAGAAGAGTAAGTGAAATTCAGGCGTTTACTATACAAGAACCTTTTATTCAAATACACAAAAATAAGGTAGTCCTAAGAACCAATCCTAAATTTTTACCAAAAGTTATTTCACCGTTCCACTTAAATCAAACGGTAGAACTACCAGTGTTCTTCCCACAGCCAGACTCAGTAGCTGAAAGGGCACTACATACATTAGACATCAGAAGAGCATTAATGTACTACATTGACATAACAAAAGAAATTAGGAAAACAAAACAACTGTTTATTGCATTTCAAAAACCTCATACAGGAAACCCAATATCAAAACAGGGTATAGCCAGATGGATAGTTAAGTGCATCCAAACCTGCTACCTCAAAGCAAAGAGAGAGCTGCCCATTACACCAAGGGCACATTCAACCAGAAAGAAAGGCGCTACCATGGCCTTCCTAGGAAACATTCCAATGAACGAGATATGTAAGGCAGCCACATGGTCTACGCCTCACACATTTACTAAGCACTACTGTGTAGACGTGCTATCCGCACAACAAGCCACAGTAGGTCAAGCCGTACTAAGAACTTTATTTCAGACTACTTCCACTCCTACAGGCTGAGCCACCGCTTTTGGGGAGATAACTGCTTACTAGTCTATGCACAGCATGTGTATCTGCAGCTACACATGCCACCGAACTGAAAATGTCACTTACCCAGTGTACATCTGTTCGTGGCATTAGTCGCTGCAGATTCACATGTGCCCACCCGCCTCCCCGGGAGCCTGTAGCCGTTTGGAAGTTATCTTCAACATTTGTACATTTGTAAATATATTACTTAAACCTTATTTGGTACATACTTATTCATTCCATTGCATGGGCACTATTACTAACATACACAACTCCTACCTCACCCTCTGCGGGGAAAACAATCTAACATGGAGTCGACGCCCATGCGCAATGGTACAAAGGAGGAGGAGTCCCTCGGTCTCGTGACTCGAAAAGACTTCTTCGAAGAAAAACAACTTGTAACACTCCGACCCAACACCAGACGGCGGACTATGCACAACATGTGAATCTGCAGCGACTAATGCCACGAACAGATGTACACTGGGTAAGTGACATTTTCAATAGACATCTTGTTTAGGCTATAATTATGTCGTTTATCCTGACGATAAATATTTGGATAAACAATATAGTGAAGATGTTTGAATCACAGATAAGTTTGAGTGATAGGTATTGGATGTGAGACAACTGTGTAAAACGTAAGTATTTTATTAGGAATTTCTTTTAACCGGCCAGGAGGTGGGATGGTCCTCCCTTGTTCAGAGGCTTGTTTCATCTAGTGGTGTACAGGTATTTTCTGAGCAGCAGGCCTGTACTTTTTGGTCTCAGAATGGCTGAGAGCCTTCCTGACCTAGGGCTGTGTACTCTAACTGACCTTGCCACCAAGCTCTGATTGACCGAATGTGACCTTATCCTGAGGTCCCTCTACAATGTCGAGCTTCTTGGAGCACACCAGACCCTGTCAACAGTGCACCGTGTTCGGAGTTGTGACCTGCACCCCTCCAGCGAGGGGAATGCTTTTAAGGGAGTTTTCTCCACGGGCTTCTGTTTTGCATGTTGAGTCAGGGTTACTTGGCTGATGGAGGCACAGGTGAGCTGCATTGGTGGCAGTTTGTAGAGCCGTTGACAGTTTTCAGACCACGGACATTTAGACGATGAAGCCATTTCCTGCAGCTTAGCTTTTGAGGGTGAAGGTTAGATCGGAATCAGTGTTTACAACCAGGTTATTTACTTTTCAGTCGGGGGATTGTGCTGTTAATAGGTTCCTCAGCCACATGCATCCTGGACTTTATCCCTGCGTTTGCAGTCCAGGCTCCACATTTGACCGAGGAGGGTCTAAACTAAATTCTTTCATCCATTAATATTCGTAATGCAGGCGTTTTGTGTCACATATGCTCTGCAAAGGTTTCTAAGAATTGCCAAAAGCATGACATGTACACAAGAAGATCTGCAGAACTGACCAGTCTGTACTAAAATGCAAACAGAATTGGAAATATTCCCCCTCCTCCACTGTCACTTGAGAAAATGATCCCTCCATGCGCCAGGATTCTGTGGGTCCACCAGCTCTGCACAATAAAGGGCGCGTGTGGATATGTAAAGGGCTGGGCTGTAATACTCAGCAAGGCTGGTGGCATTTGTCCTGCCCCTGGGCCCCTTGCCAGGTGGCCTGTACAATCACATCAGCTGTTTGCGTGTAATCTTATCTTGTGGGTTAATAATGGTGAATGTAATTTCCCATGCACATTTTTCATGCTTTATTAGCATTATTTTAATGAGAGTGAAGCAGCAGGAAAGTAGGTTAATGCCGACTCCCATCTACGTTGCTATAAATACGGGTTTCTTACAAGTCGTTAGTGATGCAAACCAGCAGATCAGCATCCGTGTTGCAAGCTTCTTACACACAGGCTCCACTCCCTACGGAAGGCACGCTGTGTCTAGAGCACTTTGGGATTTGCAGTGGTGTAAACGAACCACAGGAAAGAACTGCCAGTGCTTAATTTGTAAATAAAAACGTGAGGGTGCCCAAAGCCCTCCTCTTAAACACGCGGCTGCTGCATTTAAATGGGTGAGTACGGGAGTACTGAGGCAGCGTAATCCTGAAGCCATCTCGGGCCCCTTTAATTCATTTAAAGCCACTCACTGCCCCTTCAGCTCACTCTTGCAGCTTTCTGGTTTAACCCATTGTGACGCTTTTTCGTTTTTCTCTTCCTCTGTCTTTCTCATATGTGTCTTTTGCTCGCCGTACATGCTTGAGGCAGAAGAATAAGCGCCGGCCCTGAAAAATAAGTACCGGTGCTCAGCACCGGAAACAACAAGCACAAATTAAGCACTGAGAACTGCTGTGGGAAAAGATCACTTATTACATATTGTATAAATGATTTATAAGAAGACAAGTGCTTTGTGGAAAGCGTGCTAAAGCAGATCTTTAGAAGGTACCATACGCTAAGTAATGTAGGGAAGTCAATACAATCCAAGAAGTAATCAACGTTTTGCCTTCCATTCTGAGGATATTTCTACGTATCGATCAGAAACCGCTCCATAAAACCATTTTTGATATTGGAGTGACATTGATGATGCAATGGTTTCATAGCACACCTTCTGCAGAAACATTTATCAACAATTTTGCAACATTTCCAGTTTTCTGTTTTCAGTTCAGGCACAGAATTCACACATGTATAAAAGGCATCCCGTGCTTTTCTTTACAAATCACAATTTCTGTGTTTGCTTACTTGCTTGTGAGTTAGAGCCCTCGCTAAGCTTTAGCCCGGCTTTTGCTCAGATACATATTTGGGTTCAACAGAAATGTTTGGAGAGAGCATACGGTACAAATTAAGTCTAAATTGAGATTGAACTACCCCCACTTTTATGGGGGTGCCATAGTTGGGCACTGTGTGGGTAAGAGGGAGTTTCATCACTCTGCTAGTCTTCAGGAAAGATTACAAAAAAACACATTTTTAAAACGTATTCTTTAAAGGTTATATTACCCCGTGGGCAGTGCTTTAACTGGGCCGGCACTGACCACCTGCACTTCTTTAATTTGAAAGAGAGAGTATCTGCACTGCTGCAATACATTTAATGGGAGAGTACCAGCACTTCTCAG
Source organism: Pleurodeles waltl (assembly GCF_031143425.1). Taxonomy (NCBI): domain Eukaryota; kingdom Metazoa; phylum Chordata; class Amphibia; order Caudata; family Salamandridae; genus Pleurodeles; species Pleurodeles waltl. Next base: position 792,206,319 of record NC_090436.1, on the reverse strand, counting down.
GAGCAAAAAGGTACTCTAAAGCCCGAGTACCTGCACTTCTGTATTTCCATTTAAAGCACAGACCCGTGGGGGTGAAAAGCACACGGGCCATTTCATCATGTCTTCCTGTGTCCTTTTATATCTTTATTGCTGTCATTGCTTCTGTCAGAATGTTTCGTTATGAAAGGCATGGAAAATACATTTTCATGACTATATAAAAACACCTTTATCTATATTCACATCACCAGAACAGTTTATGCATGAAGATTGATAGTTTTAGGGAGTTGTCTTCTTCAATCCTTTGCAACTACTTTTACCAACACTGCAGTTTTTCATCCTTGCTGGTTTACAAATAAAACTTGGTAAACCTGTATTTTGTAGTACAAAACAGTGGCCCCTTCATAAGTGCTTCAAAAAGAATTACAACTAGTGGACAGAATTAGGCTACTTTCAAGCCCCCCAAATAGTTTAAAAAAAAAAAAAAAATCATACGAATTATCACTTGCTTTTATGATTGATTCAAGAGAAAGTTAACACCCTAAACCAAAAGTGGAACCAAAAAGCTTAAACCACACTTTATTTTAATGGGTTCAAAGAAATGTGATCAATCGAAAGATACTATATGGTCTAAATAAAAAAGGTGAACTGACTCTGTAGTGCCCTTATGGGACTCATACATGAAAGGATGTCAAACTGTTACCACACATAAAAATTAACAATGCTCTGGCGGTATTTATGTAGCAGAACTTGGAGCTATGACCAGTCTTTTTAAAGTTCTAGGCGAGATAATGGTCACATTAATCTGCTCAAAATACTTTTGACCTTCTGCAGTAATTTACTTGGGTCTTCATCTGGACAAGGCCAACAGACTTTTAAGGTAGCAACCCTGAAAACATATGTAGTTAAGAGACTGTCCATTATCTGTGCCAAAGGACTAGTCTAAGAATTACTTATGAGGTACTCCCTAATTTTTGAGTAGTCTTAAGAACAAACATCATTTTCAATTTATTTCATTGATGCTTAAAAAACATTAGGTCTGAAAGTAGTTGACTTTTCATCACCCATTCTAACTTTTTTAAGTGAATCTAAGGGAACCTCTGTTTTTGTGCTATTGTATATTCACGCTCCTAGAAACGAAGGGCTGCAACATTGTTTTGAAATCACATTTGTATAGCACACTACTGGTAAGACATGACAGGAGACAGGGTATCCCCTGCATCTGCCTCACATGAAAGTGGCATCCGAATGGAAGGATACTGGCTAGAGCTCTGGCTGGTTTAATAAAAGTGTGTGATTCTTTAGAGATATCTGACAATAGTTACCTTCTTTTGCAATATGTCTAGTGGGTTTCTTGGTGTGACGTTTAGTATGCACCTGTATTTTAAAAAAAAGTATTTTTCAAGAACAAACATTTGGATGAAAAAACTTCGGTTTTACAAAATTTTAAATCTCTAGGAATGGAATTTCTCTATTATTGTCAAGTAGATGTTTAATCTTCTAGAATGCAGTGATATTCAGCATGGATAATAAATGAAAAGTCAAACTGCTTCTGTGTGTGGGCTACCGCAAACCACATTCATGTTTATGTTCCTGTGTAACCTTACTGTGCATGTTTTCTTTCTCAGTATGGAAGGACCCCTTTACATCTGGCAGCAAGTAATGGGATACTGGATGTTGTGCGCTACCTCTGTCTTGTCGGTGCTAATGTGGAAGCTTTAACGTCTGTAAGTATGCCTGTTACCCCTACCGTATATGTTTGTATTTTACACTGGTAAGCCATTTCCATCTTTATGTTCCTCAAAGAAATCAACGTCCTCTGTTTGCATCGTGAAATATTAACCTAGCCAATAGGCTAGTCCTGTGAATGTTTGCCCAAAGTTGGCATAGTTTCCACTGTCCCATCATATATTTGTAGCCATAAATTATGTAAGCATGGAGTGGCTGCCCTTTGAAAATGGAAAAAAGTTTTTGGGAATTCCATTGACATATATTAGAAGGAGAAACTAACAGGCTTTTCTTGTGAGATCAAGTGAAACAGGGACAGGCACAGTCTTATTACTGACTGGCGTTGTTCTGCAGTACGACTGTTGTTTAACTGCTCATGCAGTGGTTCTTGATTGATGAAAACAGCTGGGAAGATCCTATTGTATTTATTTCTTCATAGTGGCACATGCCGTAGTGCATAGCCATTAATTTGTGAGGCAGCAGATGCCAGCTTTGACTGGCCATTTGGTACTCCTGGAACTGTCGTCTGTACCTTCAGTCTCTGAGGGGTGTGAAAGCAACAGAAGAAACAGAAAGTAAGCAGGACTGGCAGAGTCACTTTACTTTCTCAGTGGTGTGGAATTTAACAATATATCTACTTGTTCATGGGACAGGTTGCTTCATAAACCGACTTGTCCTGTACAAAAGCTACTTGTCCCTTGGATGCCATGTAGTGCAGCAACAAATTATGGCAGCAATCTTATTAAGTAAGAGCTATGATAATAGCCTCTCTGATTATGACAAGGCTATTGCTATAAATAATAGTGTTCAAATACTAGCAATTCTGAGCCCTACTACAGCAATTTCTTATTTTGCCACCTTTCTGAAGATCTACATACTGGGGCTGGAGGAAGCAGTAAGTAATAGCTCCAGGACTGTAAGGCCTTTGAGTCTGTGCAAACCTACTAACGTGCATGTTTAAGGATTTTCACCAGCTATTTTCTAATATCTTCCCATACTGAGAAATGTTGGAAACTTACTCCTGACAATTGCAGAAGTAGAAGTTCTTTCAGGGTTGTGAAGAAAGTGGTTGGAGGGAAAGTCAATTTATAAACTCACAATGGATTTTCGCATAAGCAAATTTTCTCGTGCTAAAATACAGTTCACAAATATTTTCTAGAAGTTCAATTTTCTGGTATACGTCTGTAAATTCTAGTGAACTCTTGAAAGCCACTTATGCAAAGACATACACCATGGGTGCACTTTTGTGACTTTCGTTAAGAATTGGGACCCTAATTAGGCCTGGCATTAACCAAGATATTTTGTTTTTATTAAAATTCTATTTCTCTCTCTGTCCATCTATTGTCTGGCTTTACTGTGAATGATAACACTCTGCTGTTCTACAGGGAGCATATTGGCAGCCAAAGTAGTTTTGTTCAGTGCCAAGAACTACGGTGGCAATGTGTGCTTTTTGAGCCCAAACATTTTTTTTTGCTTTTTGCCATTGTTGGTTAGAATGGTGAGAACCTGGCAGCTCCCACAACAATAAAGTGTTACAAAAGCTATGTCAAAACCAGATATGCATTGACAAAACCAAAAGGCAGACCACCAATGTCAGATCCAGTGCTTTCATGTTTCCCATAATCTTGTTGAAAAAGGTTACAAAGATTTTCCATTATGAATATCTTTTGAAAAACTAGCATGCTTCAACACATTTTACTAAATGATGCTTCAAAGAAATAGTACCTAAAATGTCACAGTAATTTAGCAAAATGTTTTTCTGAATATTTTATTATGGAAGCAAAGTTCATCAATCTTACAAGCTTCTGTAAACATTTCCATCTAATCAGAGAGCATTCTGGGAGCATTATACATAGCCTCATATTGTTAAACTTTTCAAAAGTGTGTGTACACGTTTTATTACTGGAACCACTGTCAGTATGGCAGTTCGACCATACACCGTTTATTAAGAGTGCTCCCGCTAATAATAAAGGCATTACATTAATGAACCATAAATACAAGTTTGAACAGCATTAACTTATGGACACAAATAGTACCTCACCTGCAGATAGTTTCCTTCCCTGTAAGCTGGCAGCCAAAGGGTTTGTGCTGCTGGAGGTTGGGCCTGCTTGTCCCAAGGACAAAATAAACATGAAAACTTGTCCTTGACCATAAACAATATGTGCTGGGTGTCGGGCTATAGTAATTCCACACCCATGTTTTTGTTGCTTGCTTCACCTCTAGCCGAGTAGCAGAAAATCAAAGGCTGTGAAGGTATTAAGAGTGGGATTCGGGGTCACCCCTGTGATGTCATTGGTGGTCAAATAGTGCTTCATATTACTTCTGCAACCCCTGACCTTTTGGTGAATAAACTCCCATGCTGTGGAGGAGCTTCTTCAGGGAAGAGAAAGACACCCCTACCAGGCACATGTGACGATTTGAAAGTTCTTTATTAAAATGTTGGACTTGGTCTTTGCAAGTTTCTACATCTCGAGCTGTTGTTCCCTCATTCAATCCAGCTGTGATACAATAATTCTTAAACATTTTGTTCAAGCCCCTGATTAATGGAAAGCTTGACTTTCTACTAAGGTTTCTCCCGTAGACTTTCAGTGAATATTATTGGCAACAGCATCAATGTTCAATTTCAGGTGATCAGAGACAACTTGATTAGTGGTAAATCTGTCGGATGTTTTCATTTCTCCAAATCCTAGATGAGCACTATAGCTAGTAATGTTGCCTGACAAAAACTTTCTTTCACATTTGGTCCATTTAAGGAGACGTTCTCTCCATTGGTCACTATGCTTACCCCGTAGAAGCTGCCCCAGCCGTCTCTTTTTGGGGATAAGAATTTACAATAAGCCAGACTCTAGAAGATTGTAGAGGCCAAGCAATGTCGAACATTTCCTATAACAATAAGCAGTAACATAATATAGCCAGAAATCCTCCATGCCTGATCTTTCAAAGTTTATTTAGGGCCTGCGCGAAGAGCAAAGCTATAGAACAATTTGTTGTTAATCTCATTTCCCAATGTAAGTTGAGGGACTGATTAGATTGCCGAAGCACTGTATGCATTTGCAGCAAAACAATCAGATTAGAAAAGTGATCTCCCATACTTTCCTCTGTCTTCGAGGAGACAACCCAGGCTTGTCTAAAGAAAGGCACTTAATTTGCCAAGAGAATGAAGATTGACACCACTTTGGGTTATGGTTCAGATATTTTTATTTTGTGGTTTTGTATAGTGTGACATGGCCCAGAGGGCATCAGGGCACTTTACAAGTTCAAGACATAGTTATATAAATAATCGGTATGGTACTCTGACATAAGTTAAACAGTTGGGAGTTAAATATTTACATAATACTTGGCCAATAAAGAATAAGATGTTGAATGACAAGAGTAAGCAAAACCTATAGACGTTACAAAGTTATGATGTACCTTCGCAGGACAAAAAGCCTTTCTTCAGATAAAAAGATTCATAAACATTGATAAATGCTAGAAGCCAGTAGAGGCATCTCTGAGCTTGTTGGTTATGGGTCGATGGGTTCGCTATAGGTTAGCTTTTGCAGATTTGCCAGTCTGTGGATTTTGATTGCACTCGCTGTGGGGTTAGCGTTTACGGAGCTGCAGTAATATACATGTGATATGATGACCCTTATTTCGGGTGCTCTGTGAATCCTACAGAAGAGGGCTGATGTTCTTCACAAGATGGGGGTATAAGTTACATGTTTTAACTGCTTGGCTAATGTGGTTGCGGAAAGAGACTCCTAAAAAATGAGTTTCTTACAGTTTTGGAGAGAATGGGAGATTTGTCAAAGTGTCTGGTCAGTATCAGTTTCCTCTCCTTAGCTGCTGACTTGCATTTAGCTTCATCTTTGAATCTTCCGCTTTCAGTTAAATTATTTTCATTGAACTTTTACAATTCTGCCTTTTCTCACACTCTCAAGTAATCAACTTTTAACAATAAACCTCTTGTGTTTTGGACCTGTGGCTATCGTTTGTTACATTATGGTCTTCTATTGTACTCTAAAGTAAGTGCCATAAATCCTACAGTACAGCTTCTCCAACTGCACACACCTGAGGCCTCAATTCTTTGTATTGTTTTATCACAGAGTCATATCTTTTTTGCCTTATTGGTTTCTGCTTTTTGCATTTGTCTGATTGCGCCCAACTCTTTTGTCTTCACCTCCGCTCTACCTCTTGATCTCTCCTTGTTGCTCTATTTTCCCCTGTTTGCTCAGTCCCATTCCTGCAGGATGTCCGTCGGATCTCTATACGTGAAGTCTAATCATCTAATGACATTTCTGGTCACCATTAACCCAGATTTATTACACAACCACTAAATCAATCTATCAATCATTCAGGGATTTGTAAAGCGCACTACTCACCCGTGAGGGTCTCAAGGCGCTGAGGAGGAGAGGGGGAGAAGGTGGAGGGGGGGGGATGCTGCTACTGCTCGAACAGCCAGGTCTTGAGAAGTTTCCTGAAGGTAAGGAGGTCTTTGGTTTGGCGCAGGTGGGTGGGAAGAGTGTTCCATGTTTTGGCGGTGAGGTGTGAAAATGATCTACCGCCAGCTGTAGTTCTGCGGACGCGTGGGACGGTTGCGAGGGCGAGGTCAGCGGAGATGCTGGGTCGGGGTGTAGAAGGAAAGTCGTCTGTTGAGGTATTCTGGTCTGGTTTTGTGAAGTGCTTTGTGAACCTGGGTGAGGAGTTTGAAGGTGATTCTCTTGGTGACTGGGAGCCAGTGCAGGTTTTTCAGGTGGTCTGTGATGTGGCAGTGGCGGGGGATGTCCAGGATGAGGCGTGCAGAGGCTTTCTGGATGTGTTGCAGCCTCTTCTGGAGTTTGGCCGTGGTTCCTGTGTAGAGGGCATTGCCGTAATTCAGTTTGCTGCTTACGAGGGCTTGGGTGACTGTTCTTCTGGTTTCAGTGGGTATCCATTTGTAGATCTTTCGGAGCATGCAGAGGGTGTTGAAGCAGGAGGAGGAGATGGCATTGACTTGTTGGGTCATGGATAGTGAGAGGTCCAAGATGAATCCTAGGTTGAGTGCGTGGTTGGTGAGAGTCAGAGCGAGAGTGGCAGGCCAAATCCCATGCGGAGGGGGTGGAGCCCAAGATAAAGACTTCTGTCTTGTCCGAATTGAGTTTGAGGCAGCTGCTCATTATCCATTCGGCGATGACCTTCATTCCTTCGTGGAGGTAGGTCTTGGCGGAGTCCTTGGTGTGGGAGAGGATCAGCTGGGTGTCTTCGGCGTATGAGATGATGTTGAGGTTGTGGGATCGGGCGATGTTAGCGAGTGGGGCCATGTAGACGTTGAAGAGAGTCGGACTGAGGGACAAACCCTGGGGTATGCCGCAGATGATTTCGGTGGCCTCCGAGCGGAATGGGGGAAGGCGGACTCTCTGGGTTCTGCTGGCGAGAAAGGAGGTGACCCAGTCCAGGGCTCTGTCGTGGATTCCAGCATTGCTGAGGCGTGAGCGTAGGGTGTGGTGGCAGACTGTGTCGAACGCGACCGAGAGGTCTAGGAGGATGAGGGCCGTGGTTTAGCAGAGGTTCAGTATGGTTCTGATGTCGTCGGTGGCAGCGATGAGGGCAGTTTCAGTGCTGTGTTGCTGCAGAATCCGGATTGGGAATGGTCAAGGGTGCGGTTCTCCTCTAGGAAGCAGGTTAGTTGTCTGTTGACGGCCTTCTCGATGACTTTTGGTGGGAAGGGGAGCAGGGAGATAGGCCGGAAGTTCTTGAGGTCCTTTTGGTCCGCCTTGGGTTTTTTGAGGAGGGCATTGATCTAGGTGTGTTTCCAGCTCTCCGGGAAGGTGGCGGATTCGAAGGAGCTGTTGATGATCTTCCGTAGTTGGGGTGCGATGACGGAGCTTGCTTTGTTGAGGATGTGGTGAGGGCAGGGGTCAGATGGAGAGCCGGAGTAGATGGTGTTCATGATTTCCATGTTGTCGTTGATGGGGGTCCAGTAGAGCAGGAGGTTGTTCGGAGGTGATGGTGTTGGTGTTGGTGATTGCCGGTGGTCTGGGTGCTGAAGCTGTCGTGGATGTCTGCAATTTTGTGGTGGAAGTAGGAGGATAGGGAGTCGCAGAGATCTTGGGATGGCGGGATGATGTTGACGTTGGAGCTGGGGTTGGAGAGTTCCTTCACAACGTTGAAGAGCTCCTTGTAGCTGTGTGCGTTGTTGTGGATTCGGTCTTTGAAGGTGGTTCTTTTGGCGGCTCGGATGAGTTGGTGGTGTCTGCGCGGATGGCATTTTTGAAGGCTGTGTGGTTGTCCAAAGTCTGATCTTGGCGCCAGTTTCTCTTGAGTCTTCTGCAGCTTTGTTTAGATTCATGGAGGTCGGCGGTAAACTAGAAGGCCTTTCTGTCAGTGCGTCTGTTGGAGGGATTCTTGATTGGGGCGAGAGTATTGGCACAGGTGTTGACCCATTGCCTGAAGTTGCGGACAGCTGCATCAGTGTTGGTGGTGTCGATGGGTGGGTTCTGGGAGAGGGTCTTGATAAGTTGTTTTCGGTGACCTTGTTCCAACTGCGGTGGGGGATCCATTTTGGGTGGTGGTGTGTTGTGGGTTTCTTGAAGGAGAAGTGGATGCAGCGGTGATCTGTCCAGTGTAGTTCGGTGGTGTGGCTGAAAGAGATGTGATTGCTGGCGGAGAAAATGGGTCCAGTGTGTGTCCTGCGGAGTGGGTTGGTGCCGTGACAAGCTGTTTGAGGCCGAGGTTGGAGAGGTTGTCGAGCAGGGTGGCAGTGTTGTTGTCGACAGTCTGGCTTTCCATGCCTTTCTACAGCGTGCATAATTTTTGCTTTAAATAGTTTTGTTTTACACTGGTGTCGTGTTTTAATATTTTATCCTGTGCCAAATTGCTTGGTATCTTGTAACATCCTAAAAATGCAAAGTGTACCCTGGTGACTGCTGCGGACAAACGCAAGACGCGTTCATTGCAATCATGCACCAGGCACATAGGGTGACTTTGAGTAAAAACCAATCTGTGCATTGTAGATTTCTACCAAAAGTTTGCATTGGTTTTCGACTTTTTGAGGCGTTTCAGATACCCTCTGGAACTTGCATGGAAAGCTGTGAAACTCTCAGCTTTTCTCGTGTGCTCATTCTAAATTGAATTTCTGCAGTTTGTCTGTGCGGCCTTTCTGTTTTTTTTTCTCCCAAAGGAAACTTCTTCCACTAAACAACTTTTCTCTTTTCCTCTCCAGAAATACACAAATCATAATTAAAAAACATATTTTCAATTTTTTCAAGGGTGAAAATGGCCTTGCAAAATGTTTTTGAAAGGGACCCCAGTAGAAGGGCCTGCTTCCTAGCAGGTAGTTCACCAAGTTCCCTTGTACCCATCTAACTCCCTACTTCCCCGTGCAAAACTGGTCAAGCTCAGGTAGGCGAATACTGGGTTTCTCTCAACTGCATTTTCCTGCAATGTGGCATGTGAGAGTGACAATCACTGCATGCAACGGATGAAAACCTTCTCCGATTTTGCAGTGAGCACTGCTTACAACAGGAGGGCTGAGGCAGCCAGCAGCTGCCACTTCCCACAACCACTTAGCTCCCCACATGGCTCCCAACTCTAAAACATGCCGGAAGCTCAAGCCCAAACCAGACTCATATGTTACTAGCTCCAGGACATGCCAAGGACCCTTCAAGCCTCATACCCACTCAGGCGGGCTATGATTCCAATTTCAACACCACTGGCTTAGGTCTTGTTCCTCAGGGGCGGCTGGGCTTTCCAAGATAAGCCCTAATTAGGTCCACACAGCATCACATGGTTAGGTAGGCCTGCAATACACATTAATATTTGTTGGGATTGAACGTTGCTCAGCTTTGACCTCCGGTGTTTCTTGGTTCCAAGGCCAGAAGGAGCTCCGTGATACCACCTCTTTGGTCTTGGTCAGACCAGGGCAGTTATAAGCCATGGCCCATGGATGTGTGCCTTCTCAGCACAGGCCACTCTTAGAGAAAGAAGCTGAGCTCTGGGAAGTTTTGAGCCCATAGGCACATTTTGATGAAACTCATGAGGGTAAGCTCTTTAGTGGGGTGAGATTATTAGCTGAGCCCTCTACATTAATCGTTTGTGCAGAGGGATCCTTAATTGTTGTTCAAGAGGGAGGGTAGGCTCTCTGCTCCCGTTCGTTTCAAAGAAAACTGGCATGGTGGCTCTACAGTGATAGTCCAGCGAGGGAATGGGCTTCTTTGACCGAATGTCAATGTCTATTAGACGACAGCTTCCTCTTCGACTGATTTGGTCGACCTTTCCTTTGCTCAATGGAAGAGCCCATATGTTCTTTTCATGGGATCATGCTGAAGAGAGGATTTACGTCCGAGTGTTCTGTTCTTTAGTCCTGAAGTCTTCTCTTGCTGGTAATCCTGACTGTCTTGGAGCTGCCGTAAGTGGATATTGGAGCTGACAATTGAAGAACTGGCTCAGCTCTTGGTCTGCATTGGAACCCAACACTCCTTATCCATAGAGCCAGATAACACTGACTGGGGTGCCTCAAACCTAGTATGCATCTCCAGTGTCAGCTGTATTTGGACTCTGGATAGTTGTTGTACTTGGACTCTGGACAGTTGTTGTATTTGGACTCTGGACAGTTGTCGAGGCAACCTGCTACTGTATGTTACTTGTTTTGTGTAATTGAGGGTGAGACACTGCCTTGACTGATTTCACGTATGTGTTCGCTAATGTAGTTACAACAGCTCAGGAGTTGTGACCAGCGTACATTTTTCAGACTGCTCGTTAAAGAAGTGTAGATATTTTGGATCATTTCCCCACATAGTGCTTGTTCAGTACATTTTATGAACCTGAAGTGGTCTCTGAAGATGGGAAACGAAAGTGCTGCTGAGTGCACTTATTTTGCCGATGGATTCGTTTTTCGATGAAATGTTATAATTATTAATCCCTGTGTGTGTATGTATATATATATATATATTGCACTATTGGGATTTCACAATCGTATTGCTAGGATTTGGATTTTTTTTTATTTTTTTTTTTACTGTTTTAGGCATTTTGCCTCTTTTTAAAATATTTATTAAGATGAAGCCTTCAAGAGGACCTGCCTCCATAATGAGCCCAAATCATGCAGTTGAGACTATCCGTATTACTTTATGAGGATGTGAATATTGTTGAAGATTAGAAGCAATTGTACACAAATACCAAGCGACTTCGCAAAAAAGGAGAGCTGCTGTTGTTTTACTTTTGTTATTAGATTATGCTATAATATTGCCTGCCTTCATTTATGCTTTGAATTGTTTACAAGGTGTGTGCGTTACTAGAAACGCTTCCTTTCTTGTAATAGTCTTGGAAGGATAGATTATATGATATTGGTGATTTCATGAAAATTGTGTCGAAAAGAACTAATTATTGTGGTGACAAATCCAGTCGAGTGTTAAAAATGAGGGATTCTTTTGGAGTTAGCATACAGATTTACACCACGCTCACCATAGAAAATAAATTTTATGATCTTTTGAATTGCTTTTGTCAATTTGACGAAACCACACATTACTTTTCTAAGATTTGATTAAGCTAGGTTGAGTTGGTCCTGGCAAGTTTTTTTTGTGTAGAATTAGCACTCTTAATTCTGCCAGAGTTGTGTCTGTTTTAAAAAAACAGAAATATCAGTAACTCACCAAAACTCTTACAGTTGACAGAATGCTATGTGCAGGTATACTCCTGTGAAACCTGCTAGACAGACTTGAGAGCCCGTTTGCGCTTCCAGCTGCCCTATCCCATGCCACCAGTCTGGCTTGTTGTGTCTCGTCCCGTCATCGTCAGAAGACCGGCTGACAGACAGGACATGGATACTGTTTTATCTCACTTTTGACACATGAACCAGCAGCTTTCTATGACATGAGGCTGCTCCCCTGGAAAGCACCCTTTATGACGCCATCACATTTGCAACATATGTTACAAGCACTATGTGTCTCTTATAAGGTAGTACTTTAGAGAAATGCTTCCTCTGGAGCGAAATCATTTTCGCCTGAATGATTAGTCTTCTTACTGTGCCTCCACACTCCTCAGCTGAGAAGATCGACACAACATCCACGTAAGGTCCTCTTATTGACATTGTTTGAACGCAGTAAGACTTGTGATCTTGTGTCCAGCTTGTTGTCATCTTTATGTTACAGATAGTGGCTGTAGGAAAGTACCATCTTGCCTGGCATGTTACCCCCATTTTTCACTGTATATATGTTGTTTTAGTTGTATGTGTCACTGGGACCCTGTCATCCAGGGCCCCAGTGCTCATAAGGGGGCCTGAATGTGTTACCTGTGTAGTGACTAACTGTCTCACTGAGGCTCTGCTAATCAGAACCTCAGTGGTTATGCTCTCTCATTTCTTTCAAATTGTCACTAACAGGCTAGTGACCAATTTTACCAATTTACATTGGCTTACTGGAACACCCTTATAATTCCCTAGTATATGGTACTGAGGTCCCCAGGGTATTGGGGTTCCAGGAGATCCCTATGGGCTGCAGCATTTCTTTTGCCACCCATAGGGAGCTCTGACAATTCTTACACAGGCCTGCCACTGCAGCCTGAGTGAAATAACGCACACGTTATTTCACAGCCATTTTACACTGCACTTAAGTAAGTAACTTATAAGTCACCTATATGTGTAACCTTTACCTGGTAAAGGTTAGGTGCAAAGTTACTTAGTGTGAGGGCACCCTGGCACTAGCCAAGGTGCCCCCACATTGTTCAGGGCCAATTCCCCGGACTTTGTGAGTGCGGGGACACCATTACACACGTGCACTACATATAGGTCACTACCTATATGTAGCTTCACAATGGTAACTCCGAATATGGCCATGTAACATGTCTATGATCATGGAATTGCGCCCTCTATACCATCTTGGCATAGTTGGCACAATCCCATGATCCCAGTGGTCTGTAGAACAAACCCTGGTACTGCCAAACTGCCTTTCCTGGGGTTTCACTGCAGCTGCTGCTGCTGCCAACCCCTCAGACAGGTGTCTGCCCTCCTGGGGTCAAGCCAGGCTTGTCCCAGGATGGCAGAACAAAGGACTTCCTCTGAGAGAGGGTGTTACACCCTCTCCCTTTGGAAAATTGTGTGAAGGCAGGGGAGGAGTAGCCTCCCCCAGCCTCTGGAAATGCTTTCATGGGCACTTTTGGTGCCCATTTCTGCATAAGCCAGTCTACACCGGTTCAGGGACCCCTTAGCCCTGCTCTGGCGCGAAACTGGACAAAGGAAAGGGGAGTGACCACTCCCCTGACCTGCACCTCCCCTAGGAGGTGTCCAGAGCTCCTCCAGTGTGCTCCAGACCTCTGCCATCTTGGAAACAGAGGTGCTGCTGGCACACTGGACTGCTCTGAGTGGCCAGTGCCACCAGGTGACGTCAGAGACTCCTTCTGATAGGCTCCTTCAGGTGTTGCTAGCCTATCCTCTCTCCTAGGTAGCCAAACCCTCTTTTCTGGCTATTTAGGGTCTCTGTCTCTGGGGAAACTTTAGATAACGAATGCAAGAGCTCATCCGAGTTCCTCTGCATCTCTCTCTTCACCTTCTGCCAAGGAATCGACTGCTGACCGCGCTGGAAGCCTGCAAAACTGCAACATAGTAGCAAAGACGACTACTGCAACTCTGTAACGCTGATCCTGCCGCCTTCTTGACTGTTTTCTTGGTGGTGCATGCTGTGGGGGTAGTCTGCCTCCTCTCTGCACTAGAAGCTCCGAAGAAATCTCCCGTGGGTCGACGGAATCGTCCCCCTGCAACCGCAGGCACCAAAAAGCTGCATTACCGGTCCCTTGGGTCTCCTCTCAGCACGACGAGCGAGGTCCCTCGAATCCAGCAACTCTGTCCAAGTGACTCCCACAGTCCAGTGACTCTTCAGTCCAAGTTTGGTGGAGGTAAGTCCTTGCCTCCCCACGCCAGACTGCATTGCTGGGAACCGCGACTTTTGCAGCTACTCCGGCCTCCGTGCACTTCCGGCGGAAATCCTTTGTGCACAGTCCAGCCTGGGTCCACGGCACTCTAACCTGTATTGCACGACCTCCTAAGTTGTTCTCCGGCGACGTGGGACTTCTTTGTGCGACTTCGGGTGAGCACTGTTTCACGCATCCTCATAGTGCCTGTTTCTGGCACTTCTCCGGGTGCTACCTGCTGCTGAGAGGGCTCCTTGTCTTGCTCGACGTCTCCTCTGTCTCCTGACGCAATTTGCGACATCCTGGTCCCTCCTGGGCCACAGCAGCGTCCAAAAACCCTTACCGCACGATTTGCAGCTAGCAAGGCTTGTTGGCGGTCTTTCGGCGGGAAAACACTTCTGCACGACTCTCCACGGCGTGAGGGATCCGTCCTCCAAAGGGGAAGTCTCTAGCCCTTGTTGTTCCTGCAGAAACCTAAGCTTCTACAGTCCAGTAGCATCTTCTTTGCACCCGCAGCTGGCATTTCCTGGGCATCTGCCCATCTCCGACTTGCTTGTGACTTTTGGACTTGGTCCCCTTGTTCCACAGGTACCCTCGACTGGAAATCCATCGTTGTTGCATTGCTGGTTTGTGTCTTTCCTGCAGAATTCCCCTATCACGACTTCTATGTCCTTTGGGGAACTTTAGTGCACTTTGCACTCACTTTTCAGGGTCTTGGGGTGGGCTATTTTTCTAACCCTTACTATTTTCTAATAGTCCCAGCGACCCTCTACAAGGTCACATAGGTTTGGGGTCCATTCGTGGTTCGCATTCCACTTTTGGAGTATATGGTTTGTGTTGCCCCTATCCCTATGTGTCTCCATTGCATCCTATTGTAACTATACATTGTTTGCACTGTTTTCTAAGACTATTACTGCATATTTTGGTATTGTGTATATATATCTTGTGTATATTTCCTATCCTCTCACTGAGGGTACACTCTGAGATACTTTGGCATATTGTCATAAAAATAAAGTACCTTTATTTTTAGTACAACTGTGTATTGTGTTTTCTTATGATATTGTGCATATGACACTAAGTGGTACTGTAGGAGCTTCACTCGTCTCCTAGTTCAGCCTAAGCTGCTCTGCTAAGCTACCATTATCTATCAGCCTATGCTGCTAGACACCCTATACGCTAATAAGGGATAACTGGGCCTGGTGCAAGGTGCAAGTACCCTTTGGTACTCACTACAAGCCAGTCCAGCCTCCTACATTGGAAGTAGCGACGGGATAAGTGCTTTGAGACTACTTACCACTCTTGTCATTGTACTTTTCATAAGAGAAAAATATACAAAACAAGTTCAGTGTATATACACATAACCAAAAAGTTTTGCATTTCCTCTTTTCAAAGTGCTGAAAAGTACTTCTAACTTTCTAAAAAGTTCTAAAAAGTTGCAAAAGTTTTTTTCCCTGTCTTTCTAAAAGTTCTGAAAACGTTTTTCTCTTTTTCTATCACTTTAACTCTCTCTAAAAAATGTCTGGCACAGGCCAAAATGTTGATCTGTCCAAACTTGCATATGATCACCTTAGCTGGAAAGGAGCAAGGAGTCTCTGCATAGAGAGAGGTTTGAGTGTAGGGAAGAATCCTTCCTTGGAATTGTTACTTAACATGCTTAGAGAACAAGATAAGGCTAAAAGTGCCCCATCTGTTGAAAAAGTAGCTAATGGTTCCCAATCTGATCCAGGGACTCCCCCAGGAAAAGATTCAGGAAAGAAACTTCCAAGCCTGCCCATTACTAGACAGTCTAGCATAGTTGGTACTGATATTGAGTCACACCATACAGATAGTGTTGTCTCACATCATAGCAAGATCATTCATTCTCATCACAGTAGAAATGATGTGTTCGGTGGCATGTGTTGCTGCAGATACACATGCTGTGCATAGTCCGCCGTCTGGTGTTGGGTCGGAGTGTTACAAGTTGTTTTTCTTCGAAGAAGTCTTTTCGAGTCATGAGACCGAGGGACTCCTCCTACTTTGGTTCCATTGCGCATGGGCGTCGACTCCATGTTAGATAGTTTTTTTTCCGCCATCGGGTTCGGACGTGTTCCTTTTCGCTCCGTGTTTCGGGTCGGAAAGTTAGTCAGAATCAACGGAAAATTCATCGGTATTGTTTCGTTCGGTATCGGGTTAGATTAGAATCGACGCCGAATCTTGAAGAGGTCCGGTAGCCCTTCGGGGTAATTTTCGATCCCCTGTCGGGGCCTGGTCGGCCCGACCGCGTGCAAGATCGAGACTGATGGAACGGACCCCGTTCCGATTCTGTCCTAAATGCCACGGTAAATATCCGTATACAGACCAACATTTGGTCTGTAACTTGTGCCTGTCACCCGAGCACAAAGAAGAAACGTGTGAGGCCTGTCGAGCTTTTCGGTCGAGAAAAACGCTCCGAGACCGAAGAGCCAGAAGGTTGCAGATGGCGTCCACGCCGACAGGACAACAACGGTTCGAGGAAGAGGGAGAAGAAGAAACATTCTCCATCCACGAATCGGATTCCGAAGAATTCGACGTCGAAGAAACCGTGAGTAAGACGTCGAAACAAGCATCACACAGAAAAACAGACAAGGCCCAGGGGACGCCACTGCCGACAGGCCATGGCTCAACCCATAAAGTAGGTGACCGGCCATCGGCACCGAAAAAGGGCGAGCTGGTGCCGAGATCGTCCGACTCAGGTCGAGACACAGGCACGCAGCAATCTCGGGACCGAGAAACTGCCGCAGAAAAGGGTCGACACCGAGGCAGCGGCACCGAAGCTGCTCGGCACAGAGATAGCGGCACCAAAGATGGTTCGACACCAAAAAAGAGGAAAATCTCTTCGGAGCCGAAAACAACAAAAGACACGGTTTCGGTGCCAAAACGCCCAGCAACCGAACCGAAAGCCAGTTCCTACTCATAGGAACACTCACTGTCCTCCCAACTTCAAAAACACAGATTTGAGGAGGAATTACAAACAACAGCTGTAGATCACACGCAAAAGCGGATCTTTATACAAAGTGGTACTGGGAAGATCAGCACCCTTCCCCCAATCAGAAGAAAAAGGAAACTAGATTTCCAACAACAAGAAAAAACACCACAAGCAAAAGTGGTGAACAAGGTAACTCCACCACCGGCAACTCATATATCACCGGCACAGACTCCGTCACAATCGCCAGCTCATACCACCATGAGCCAAGATGACCAGGACGCATGGGATCTTTGACGCCCCAGTATCGGACAATAGCCCTGAGTCGTACCCCACTAAGCCCTCACCACCTGAGGACAGTACAGCGTATGCTCAGGTGGTAGCTAGGGCAGCAGAGTTTCATAACGTATCGCTACATTCAGAGCCTATCGAGGATGACTTCCTTTTTAACACCCTGTCCTCCACCCATAGCAATTATCAAAGCCTTCCTATGCTCCCGGGAATGCTAAGGCACGCAAAACAAATCTTTAAGGAGCCAGTTAAAAGCAGAGCAATAACCCCAAGGGTGGAGAAAAAATACAAGGCACCACCCACAGACCCTGCTTTTATTACATCACAACTGACACCAGATTCAGTTGTCGTAGGAGCAGCTCGTAAAAGAGCCAACTCGCACACATCAGGCAACGCACCACCTCCTGACAAGGAGAGCCGAAAGTTTGATGCAGCCGGGAAAAGGGTTGCAGTACAAGCTGCAAATCAGTGGCGCATCGCCAACTCGCAGGCACTCCTAGCGCGATATGACAGAGCCCATTGGGACGAGATGCAGCATCTCATCGAGCACCTCCCCAAAGAATTCCAACAACGGGCAAAACAAGTGGTTGAAGAGGGACAAAACATATCCAACAACCAAATCCGTTCTTCTATGGATTCAGCAGATACAGCTGCAAGAACTATAACTACTGCTGTAACAATAAGGAGGCACGCATGGCTGCGCACATCCGGCTTCAAACCTGAGATACAACAGGCAGTGCTCAATATGCCGTTCAATGAACAACAATTGTTTGGACCAGAAGTGGACACTGCAATTGAAACATTAAAGAAAGACACTGACACAGCTAAAGCCATGGGCGCACTCTATTCCCCGCAGGGCAGAGGCACATTTGGCAAAACTACTTTCAGAGGAGGGTTTCGAGGTCAAGCCACACAAGCCACCACCTCACAAACAACACCGTCTACCTACCAGGGACAGTATCAAAGGGGAGGCTTTCGGGGCCAATACAGAGGGGGCCAATTCCCACGAAACCGGGGAAAATTTCAAGGGCCCAAAACCCCTCAAAACAAGCAGTGACTCACAAGTCACTCAACCCCTTCACACAACACCAGTGGGGGGAAGACTAAGCCAGTTCTACAATTCTTGGGAGGAGATAACAACAGACACTTGGGTCTTAGCAATTATCCAACATGGTTATTGCATAGAATTTCTCCAACTCCCTCCAAACGTCCCACCGAAATCACACAAAATGTCCAAACAGCATATAGACCTTCTAGGACTAGAAGTTCAAGCATTACTGCAAAAAGACGCAATAGAATTAGTACCAAATACACAAAAGAACACAGGAGTTTACTCACTGTACTTTCTAATACCGAAAAAGGACAAAAGTCTGAGACCAATATTGGATCTCAGAACACTAAACACCTACATCAAATCAGACCACTTTCACATGGTCACGTTACAAGACGTAATACCACTACTGAAACAGCAAGACTACATGACAACGTTAGATCTAAAAGACGCGTATTTCCATATACCGATACATCCCTCACACAGGAAATACCTAAGGTTCGTATTCGAAGGAATACATTACCAATTCAAAGTGTTGCCATTCGGAATAACGACAGCACCAAGAGTCTTTACAAAATGTCTAGCAGTAGTAGCTGCACATATCAGGAGGCAGCAAATCCACGTGTTCCTGTACCTAGACGATTGGTTAATCAAAACCAACTCGCTAACATAGTGTTTACACCACACAGATTATGTTATACAAACCCTTTACAAACTGGGTTTCTCCATCAACTATGCAAAGTCACACCTTTTTGCCGTGTCAAACACAGCAATACTTAGGAGTGACAATCAACACAACAAAAGGGATAGCCGCTCCAAGTCCACAAAGGGTTCAAAATTTTCACAAGGTGATACAAGCTATGTATCCAACACAAAAGATACACGCAAAGATGGTCTTAAAACTCCTAGGCATGATGTCCTCATGCATAGCCATTGTCCCAAACGCAAGATTGCACATGCGGCCCTTACAACAGTGCCTAGCATCACAATGGTCACATGCACAGGGTCACCTTCTAGATCTGGTGTTGATAGACCGCCAAACATACATCTCGCTTCTATGGTGTAACAGTACAAATTTGAACAAAGGGCGGCCTTTCCAAACCCAGTGCCACAATACGTGATAACAACAGATGCTTCCATGACAGGGTGGGGAGCACACCTCAATCAACACAGCATCCAAGGACAATGGGACGTACATCAAAGAAAGTTTCATATAAATCACCTAGAATTGTTAGCAGTATTTCTAGCGTTGAAAGCATTCCAACCAATGATAACCCACAAATACATTCTTGTCAAAACAGACAACATGACGACAATGTATTATTTAAACAAACAGGGGGGAACACACTCGACACAGTTGTGTCTCCTCACACAACAAATATGGCATTGGGCAATTCACAACCACATTCGCCTAATAGCACAGTTTATTCCAGGGATCCAGAACCAGCTAGCAGACAATCTCTCTCGGGATCACCAACAGGTCCACGAATGGGAAATTCACCCCCAAATCCTGAACACTTACTTCCAAATTTGGGGAACACCTCAAATAGATCTATTTGCAACAAAAGAAAACGCAAAATGCCAAAACTTCGCATCCAGGTACCCACACCGGCAATCTCAAGGCAATGCTCTATGGATGAATTGGTCAGGGATATTTGCGTACGCTTTTCCCCCTCTCCCTCTCCTTCCATATCTAGTAAACAGATTGAGTCAAAACAAACTCAAACTCATACTAATAGCACCAACATGGGCAAGACAACCTTGGTATACCACACTACTAGACTTGTCAGTAGTACCTCATGTCAAACTACCCAACAGGCCAGATCTGTTAACACAACACAAACAACAGATCAGGCATCCAAACCCAGCATCGCTGAATCTAGCAATTTGGCTCCTGAAATCCTAGAATTTGGACACTTGAACCTCACACAAGAATGTATGGAGGTCATAAAACAAGCTAGAAGGCCATCCACTAGACACTGCTATGCAAGTAAATGGAAAAGATTTGTTTGTTACTGCCATAATAATCAAGTCCAACCATTGCATGCATCTCCAAAAGATGTAGTAGGATATTTACTACATCTACAAAAATCAAATCTAGCTTTCTCTTCCATAAAAATACATCTCGCAGCAATATCTGCTTACCTGCAGATTACTCATTCAACTTCCCTATTTAGAATACCTGTCATTAAAGCATTTATGGAGGGCCTAAAGAGAATAATACCACCAAGGACACCACCTGTTCCTTCATGGAACCTCAACATTGTCTTGACAAGGCTCATGGGTCCACCTTTCGAACCCATGCATTCTTGTGAAATGCAATACTTAACGTGGAAAGTTGCATTTCTCATTGCCATCACATCTCTAAGAAGAGTAAGTGAAATACAGGCGTTTACCATACAAGAACTATTTATTCAAATACACAAAAATAAGGTCGTTCTAAGAACAAATCCAAAATTCTTACCAAAGGTTATCTCACCTTTCCACTTAAACCAAACAGTGGAATTACCAGTGTTTTTCCCACAGCCAGATTCAATAGCTGAAAGAGCACTACATACATTAGACATCAAAAGAGCACTAATGTACTACATTGACAGGACAAAACTAATTAGGAAAACAAAACAACTATTTATTGCCTTCCAAAAACCTCATACAGGAAATCCAATTTCAAAACAAGGTATCACCAGATGGATAGTAAAGTGCATCCAAACCTGCTATCTTAAAGCAAAGAGAGAACTGCCTATTACACCAAAGGCACACTCAACCAGAAAGAAAGGTGCTACTATGGCCTTTCTAGGAAATATTCCAATGAACGAAATATGTAAGGCAGCAACATGGTCTACGCCTCATACATTTACTAAACACTACTGTGTAGATGTGTTATCTGCACAACAGGCCACAGTAGGTCAAGCCGTACTAAGAACTTTATTTCAAACTACTTCTACTCCTACAGGCTGAACCACCGCTTTTGGGGAGATAACTGCTTACTAGTCTATGCACAGCATGTGTATCTGCAGCAACACATGCCACCGAACTGAAAATGTCACTTACCCAGTGTACATCTGTTCGTGGCATTAGTCGCTGCAGATTCACATGCGCCCACCCTCCTCCCCGGGAGCCTGTAGCCGTTTAGAAGTAGATCTTGAACATTTGTACATTTGTAAATATATTACATTAAACCTTAATTTTGTACATACGTATTCATTCCATTGCATGGGCACTATTACTAACATACACAACTCCTACCTCACCCTCTGCGGGGAAAACAATCTAACATGGAGTCGACGCCCATGCGCAATGGAACCAAAGTAGGAGGAATCCCTCGGTCTCGTGACTCGAAAAGACTTCTTCGAAGAAAAACAACTTGTAACACTCCGACCCAACACCAGACGGCGGACTATGCACAGCATGTGAATCTGCAGCGACTAATACCACGAACAGATGTACACTGGGTAAGTGACATTTTCATTCTGTTAGCCAAGCTGTTAGGGTGCCCTCTGTAAGGGACAGGTCTCCTTCTGTCCATTCTCATCATACTTCTGTTTCAAGACCTGTCCCTCCCACCCACCCTGATGACAGATTGTTAGAAAGGGAGCTCAATAGATTGAGAGTGGAACAAACCAGACTGAAGCTCAAGAAGCAACAGCTGGATTTGGAGAGACAGACCTTAGAAGTAGAGAAGGAGAGACAGAAACTGGGTTTAGAAACGCATGGTGGCAGCAGCAGTATTCCCCATAGTCATCCTGCAAAAGAGCATGATTCCAGGAATCTGCACAAGATAGTTCCCCCTTATAAGGAGGGGGATGACATTAACAAGTGGTTTGCTGCACTTGAGAGGGCCTGTGTTGTACAGGATGTCCCTCAAAGGCAGTGGGCTGCTATCCTATGGCTATCATTTAGTGGAAAAGGTAGGGATAGGCTCCTTACTGTGAAAGAAAATGAAGCTAATGATTACAGAGTTCTTAAGAATGCACTCCTGGATGGTTATGGCTTAACCACTGAACAGTACAGGATAAAGTTCAGAGAGACCAAAAAGGAGTCTTCACAAGACTGGGTTGATTTCATTGACCATTCAGTGAAGGCCTTGGAGGGGTGGTTACATGGCAGTAAAGTTACTGATTATGACAGCCTGTATAACTTGATCCTGAGAGAGCATATTCTTAATAATTGTGTGTCTGATTTGTTGCACCAGTACTTGGTGGACTCTGATCTGACCTCTCCCCAAGAATTGGGAAAGAAGGCAGACAAATGGGTCAGAACAAGGGTGAACAGAAAAGTTCATACAGGGGGTGACAAAGATGGCAAGAAGAAGGATGGTAAGTCTTCTGACAAGGGTGGGGACAAATCTAAAAATGAGTCTTCATCAGGCCCACAAAAACACTCTGGTGGGGGTGGTGGGCCCAAATCCTCTTCTTATCAAAACAAGGAAAAGAAACCATGGTGCTATTTATGTAAAATAAAAGGCCATTGGACAACAGATCCCAGTTGTCCAAAGAAAAGTACCAAGCCTCCTACCACTACAACCCCTACTGCTGCACCTAGTGTCCCTACTAATAGCAGTGGTGGTGGGAGCAAACCTACTAATAGCCAATCCAAGGGAGTAGCTGGGCTCACTATTGGTAACTTAGTTGGGGTTGGTCTTGTTAGGGAGACCACAGAGGCTATATTAGTCTCTGAGGGGGCTATTGATTTAGCCACCTTAGTTGCTTGTCCCCTTAATATGGATAAGTACAAGCAGCTACCCCTAATAAATGGTGTTGAGGTTCAGGCCTACAGGGACACTGGTGCCAGTGTGACTATGGTCATAGAGAAACTGGTCCACCCTGAACAACACCTACTTGGTCACCAGTACCAAGTAACCGATGCTCACAACAACACACTTAGCCACCCCATGGCTGTTGTAAATCTCAACTGGGGGGGGGGGTTACTGGTCCAAAGAAAGTTGTGGTAGCCACAGATTTACCTGTAGACTGTCTACTAGGAAATGATTTGGAGACATCAGCTTGGTCAGATGTGGAGTTGGAGGCCCATGCAGCAATGCTGGGCATCCCAGGGCATATTTTTGCTTTAACCAGGGCTCAGGCCAAAAAGCAAAAAGGACAGGGAAGCTTGGATCCTGGAACAATGGACCAAGTGCTCCCTAAAGCTAGGGCTAGTAGAAGTAAAGCACTTCCTACTATCACTCCCTCTACAGTGGATTCTACTTCTGAGGAAGAAGAATTTTCACCCTGTGCAGAACCTACACCAGAGGAGCTGGAAGCAGACACTGCTGAGCTTTTGGGTGAAGGGGGGCCTGCCATGGAGGAGCTGAGTGTGGCACAGCAAACCTGTCCCACACTAGAGGGTCTAAGACAGCAAGCTGTCAAACAGGCTAATGGGGATGTCAGTGACTCTCACAGAGTTTACTGGGAGGACAACCTCTTGTACACTGAAGCAAGGGATCCTAAACCTGGAACTGCCAGGAGGTTAGTGATTCCTCAGGAGTACAGAAAGTTCCTCCTAACTCTAGCCCACGACATTCCCCTAGCTGGACATCTGAGGCAAATGAAAACTTGGGACAGGCTTGTTCCCCTATTTCATTGGCCTAGGATGTCTGAGGACACAAAGGAATTTTGTAAGTCCTGTGAAACCTGTCAAGCCAGTGGCAAGACAGGTGGCACTCCAAAGGCACCCCTTATTCCACTGCCTGTGGTTGGGGTTCCCTTTGAAAGGGTAGGGGTTGACATAGTTGGGCCCCTTGACCCTCCTCCTGCTTCAGGCAATAGGTTTATCTTGGTGGTAGTGGACCATGCCACAAGATATCCTGAAGCAATTCCTTTAAGGACCACTACAGCACCTGCAGTGGCAAAGGCCCTCCTGGGAATATTTTCTAGGGTGGGCTTCCCAAAGGAAGTAGTATCAGACAGAGGAAGCAATTTCATGTCTGCATACTTAAAGGCCATGTGGAAGGAGTGTGGTGTGACTTACAAGTTCACTACACCCTATCATCCACAAACAAATGGACTGGTGGAGAGATTTAACAAAACTCTCAAAGGCATGATTTTGGGTCTCCCTGAAAAACTCCACAGGAGATGGGAGATACTGTTACCATGCCTCCTTTTTGCCTACAGGGAGGTACCCCAGAAAGGAGTGGGCTTCAGCCCCTTTGAACTCCTCTTTGGACACCCTGTTAGGGGTCCACTAACACTTGTCAAGGAGGGTTGGGAACAACCTTTAAAAGCTCCAAAACAAGATATTGTGGATTATGTGCTTGGCCTCAGATCAAGGATGGCTGAGTATATGAAAAAGGCCAGTAAAAACCTTCAGGCCAGCCAAGAGCTCCAAAAGCAATGGCATGACCAGAAGGCTTTGGTTCAGTACAAACCAGGGCAGAAAGTGTGGGTCTTTGAGCCTGTGGCCCCAAGAGCACTCCAAGATAAATGGAGTGGACCCCACACAATTGTTGAGAAAAAGGGTGAAGTCACCTATTTAGTTGACTTAGGCACTGCCAGGAGTCCCCTTAGGGTGCTCCATGTCAACCGCCTGAAACCCTACTATGACAGGGCTGATCTCACCCTGCTCATGGCAACTGATGATTGACAGGAAGAAGACAGTGATCCTCTACCTGATCTCTTCTCTTCCACAGAACAAGATGCTCTAGTGGAAGGTGTAGTTTTGGCTGATTGTCTTACTGCTGAGCAGCAAGACCATTGCATAAATCTCCTGGGTCAGTTTTCTGAACTCTTCTCTACTGTGCCAGGTACCACTTTTTGGTGTGAGCACACTATAGATACTGGAGACAGTTTACCTGTCAAAAGTAAGATCTATAGGCAGCCTGACCATGTCAGGGACTGCATAAAGCAAGAGGTGCAGAAAATGCTAGAACTGGGAGTGGTTGAGCACTCTGAAAGTCCATGGGCTTCTCCTGTGGTACTGGTACCAAAACCTCATTCCAAAGATGGAAAGAAGGAAATGCAGTTTTGTGTAGACTACAGAGGTCTCAACCAGGTAACCAAAACTGATGCTCACCCTATACCCAGGGCAGATGAGCTCATAGATACACTGGCATCTGCCAAGTATCTAAGCACTTTTGATTTGACTGCAGGGTATTGGCAGATCAAATTATCAGAAGATGCTAAACCTAAAACTGCATTTTCAACCATTGGAGGCCATTACCAGTTCACAGTAATGCCTTTTGGATTGAAAAATGCACCTGCCACTTTTCAGAGGTTGGTGAACACAGTCCTGCAAGGGCTGGAAGCTTTTAGTGCAGCATATCTGGACGATATAGCTGTCTTTAGCTCCAGTTGGGATGATCACCTGGTCCACCTATGGAAAGTTTTGGAGGCCCTGCAAAAGGCAGGCCTCACTATCAAGGCTTCAAAGTGCCAGATAGGGCAGGGAAAGGTGGTTTATCTGGGACACCTTGTTGGTGGGGAACAGATTGCACCACTACAGGGGAAAATCCAAACAATTATTGATTGGGTTCCCCCTACTACTCAGACTCAGGTGAGAGCCTTCCTAGGCCTCACTGGGTATTACAGGAGGTTCATTAAGAACTATGGCTCCATTGCAGCCCCTCTTAATGACCTCACATCCAAGAAAATGCCTAAAAAGGTATTATGGACAGCAAACTGTCAGAAAGCTTTTGAGGAGCTGAAGCAGGCCATGTGCTCTGCACCTGTCCTGAAAAGCCCTTGTTACTCTAAAACATTCTATGTCCAAACTGATGCATCTGAATTAGGAGTAGGGGCAGTCCTATCACAACTTAATTCTGAGGGCCAGGATCAACCTGTTGCTTTTATTAGTAGGAGGTTGACCCCTAGAGAAAAGCGTTGGTCTGCCATAGAGAGGGAGGCCTTTGCTGTGGTCTGGGCTCTGAAGAAGTTGAGGCCATACCTGTTTGGCACTCACTTCATTGTTCAGACAGACCACAAACCTCTACTTTGGCTAAAACAAATGAAAGGTGAAAATCCTAAATTGTTGAGGTGGTCCATATCCCTAGAGGGAATGGACTATACAGTGGAACATAGACCTGGGAGTAGCCACTCCAATGCAGATGGACTCTCCAGATATTTCCACTTAGACAATGAAGACTCATCAGGTCATGGCTAGTCTTATTGTCCTTCATTTGGGGGGGGGTTGTGTAGGAAAGTACCATCTTGCCTGGCATGTTACCCCCATTTTTCACTGTATATATGTTGTTTTAGTTGTATGTGTCACTGGGACCATGTCATCCAGGGCCCCAGTGCTCATAAGTGTGCCTGAATGTGTTACCTGTGTAGTGACTAACTGTCTCACTGAGGCTCTGCTAATCAGAACCTCAGTGGTTATGCTCTCTCATTTCTTTCAAATTGTCACTAACAGGCTAGTGACCAATTTTACCAATTTACATTGGCTTACTGGAACACCCTTATAATTCCCTAGTATATAGTACTGAGGTACCCAGGGTATTGGGGTTCCAGGAGATCCCTATGGGCTGCAGCATTTCTTTTGCCACCCATAGGGAGCTCTGACAATTCTTACACAGGCCTGCCACTGCAGCCTGAGTGAAATAACGCACACGTTATTTCACAGCCATTTTACACTGCACTTAAGTAACTTATAAGTCACCTATATGTCTAACCTTTACCTAGTAAAGGTTAGGTGCAAAGTTACTTAGTGTGAGGGCACCCTGGCACTAGCCAAGGTGCCCCCACATTGTTCAGGGCCAATTCCCCGGACTTTGTGAGTGCGGGGACACCATTACACACGTGCACTACATATAGGTCACTACCTATATGTAGCTGCACAATGGTAACTCCGAATATGGCCATGTAACATGTCTATGATCATGGAATTGCCCCCTCTATACCATCCTGGCATATTTGGCACAATCCCATGATCCCAGTGGTCTGTAGCACAGACCCTGGTACTGCCAAACTGCCTTTCCTGGGGTTTCACTGCAGCTGCTGCTGCTGCCAACCCCTCAGACAGGTGTCTGCCCTCCTGGGGTCAAGCCAGGCTTGTCCCAGGATGGCAGAACAAAGGACTTCCTCTGAGAGAGGGTGTTACACCCTCTCCCTTTGGAAAATAGTGTGAAGGCAGGGGAGGAGTACCCTCCCCCAGCCTCTGGAAATGCTTTCATGGGCACTTTTGGTGCCCATTTCTGCAGAAGCCAGTCTACACCGGTTCAGGGACCCCTTAGCCCTGCTCTGGCGCGAAACTGGACAAAGGAAAGGGGAGTGACCACTCCCCTGACCTGCACCTCCCCTGGGAGGTGTACAGAGCTCCTCCA
This sequence comes from Pleurodeles waltl, assembly GCF_031143425.1. Taxonomy (NCBI): domain Eukaryota; kingdom Metazoa; phylum Chordata; class Amphibia; order Caudata; family Salamandridae; genus Pleurodeles; species Pleurodeles waltl. The sequence goes on along the minus strand of NC_090436.1, from coordinate 792,179,220 downwards.
GTGTGCTCCAGACCTCTGCCATCTTGGAAACAGAGGTGCTGCTGGCACACTGGACTGCTCTGAGTGGCCAGTGCCACCAGGTGACGTCAGAGACTCCTTCTGATAGGCTCCTTCAGGTGTTGCTAGCCTATCCTCTCTCCTAGTTAGCCAAACCCTCTTTTCTGGCTATTTAGGGTCTCTGTCTCTGGGGAAACTTTAGATAACGAATGCAAGAGCTCATCCGAGTTCCTCTGCATCTCTCTCTTCACCTTCTGCCAAGGAATCGACTGCTGACCGCGCTGGAAGCCTGCAAAACTGCAACATAGTAGCAAAGACGACTACTGCAACTCTGTAACGCTGATCCTGCCGCCTTCTCGACTGTTTTCCTGGTGGTGCATGCTGTGGGGGTAGTCTGCCTCCTCTCTGCACTAGAAGCTCCGAAGAAATCTCCAGTGGGTCGACGGAATCGTCCCCCTGCAACCACAGGCACCAAAAAGCTGCATTACCGGTCCCTTGGGTCTCCTCTCAGCACGACGAGCGAGGTCCCTCAAATCCAGCAACTCTGTCCAAGTGACTCCCACAGTCCAGTGACTCTTTAGTCCAAGTTTGGTGGAGGTAAGTCCTTGCCTCCCCACGCCAGACTGCATTGCTGGGAACCGCGACTTTTGCAGCTACTCCGGCCTCCGTGCACTTCCGGCGGAAATCCTTTGTGCACAGTCCAGCCTGGGTCCACGGCACTCTAACCTGCATTGCACGACCTCCTAAGTTGTTCTCCGGCGACGTGGGACGACTTTGTGCGACTTCGGGTGAGCACCGTTTCACGCATCCTCGTAGTGCCTGTTTCTGGCACTTCTCCGGGGGCTACCTGCTGCTGAGAGGGCTCCTTGTCTTGCTCGACGTCCCCTCTGTCTCCTGACGCAATTTGCGACATCCTGGTCCCTCCTGGGCCACAGCAGCGTCCAAAAACCCTTACCGCACGATTTGCAGCTAGCAAAGCTTGTTGGCGGTCTTTCGGCGGGAAAACACTTTTGCACGACTCTCCACGGCGTGAGGGATCCGTCCTCCAAAGGGGAAGTCTCTAGCCCTTGTCGTTCCTGCAGAAACCTAAGCTTCTACAGTCCAGTAGCAGCTTCTTTGCACCCGCAGCTGGCATTTCCTGGGCATCTGCCCATCTCCGACTTGCTTGTGACTTTTGGACTTGGTCCCCTTGTTCCACAGGTACCCTCGACTGGAAATCCATCGTTGTTGCATTGCTGGTTTGTGTCTTTCCTGCAGAATTCCCCTATCACGACTTCTATGTCCTTTGGGGAACTTTAGTGCACTTTGCACTCACTTTTCAGGGTCTTGGGGTGGGCTATTTTTCTAACACTTACTATTTTCTAATAGTCCCAGCGACCCTCTACAAGGTCACATAGGTTTGGGGTCCATTCGTGGTTCGCATTCCACTTTTGGAGTATATGGTTTGTGTTGCCCCTATCCCTATGTGTCTCCATTGCATCCTATTGTAACTATACATTGTTTGCACTGTTTTCTAAGACTATTACTGCATATTTTGGTATTGTGTATATATATCTTGTGTATATTTCCTATCCTCTCACTGAGGGTACACTCTGAGATACTTTGGCATATTGTCATAAAAATAAAGTACCTTTATTTTTAGTACAACTGTGTATTGTGTTTTCTTATGATATTGTGCATATGACACTAAGTGGTACTGTAGGAGCTTCACTCGTCTCCTAGTTCAGCCTAAGCTGCTCTGCTAAGCTACCATTATCTATCAGCCTATGCTGCTAGACACCCTATACGCTAATAAGGGATAACTGGGCCTGGTGCAAGGTGCAAGTACCCCTTGGTACTCACTACAAGCCAGTCCAGCCTCCTACAGTGGCGAGCCTGAATACAAGACCAGAATTGCTAGATAGTTTTTCTTTTACATCTACCATTGGTTTTTCTTGCAGGGGGCATCCCTTCTGTCAATATCTCTTCAGTATCAATCAGAATCACAGTGCCCTTTCTCCAGCCATGTTACTGTCAGAAAGGTTAACAGAGCAGCTATGTGGATCATCTACTATGCCTTCTACAAGCACTATACTCAGTGTGCTTCATCACAAAGCAACGTGCAGTTAGGTCAATAATTCTTTGAAAACTTGTTTGTACAAGAAATTGTCTGTCCAGTGCTTCCTTTCCCTTTCTTTGTGCTCTGTGAGTCTACCCAGAGGTCACAAATAGTAGAGCCCCAGAACATAGGAATAGGGTCAAGACTAATTTATGGTAATCTTTTCTCTCCTAGCCTTTTAGATCTTTTTTCAAGCACTTCCAGACCAATTCTTTGCCATCCGTCAACACCATACCACTGAAATGGTTCCTGTTTTTTTGATGGAGGGAACTGTTATCGGTGTACATCTGTCCCAAGAAAGATGGTGTATGCAGTGCTTGTTGCACAGTGGTCTGAGTTTAAGCTAATGTGAGAAGTAGGTTGTCATCTTGATACTCTGCGGCAGGAGACCTATAAGTTGGGACTAGGAACGACCATACCGACTGCTTGGAGTAATTGTTTTGCTGTCTAGGTAACTTTATCCTTTAATCTCTTGAAGAGTAAATCTTTTTATTGTTGATGTATTCACATCCCCATGATTTCTCAGTAATTTATCAAACTCTCAAGGCTCGCAGCCCTCCGGGTTTGGTTCTTTCAAGGCGAGCATAAGGGATTTGCAGAACATCCACATGGATTACTTTCAGGGTGCTAATTGTAAGGTTCCTCTGTGTTAAATTTACTCTGTTTTCCACAATCAGTGTATACAGCAAAAAGAATGAACAAGGATGTCCCACATAAGTCTACCCCGCCTTTCTGAGAGAGAGAGAGAGAGAGAGACGCAAGAGTCTGTCCCAGATTGACAACATATTTATCTTGGGATGGCTATTAAAATGTATAAGTCTTTAGAGGGTGTGCTTTACAGTTTATGGTGACAACTTTCATCAGTAATAGTCACCATGTCCTCATAAGAATTTATTTTAAATAATGGATTTTCGTGATATTGGAGTTCTGTTTTCAACTCTCTACATTAAAGCATTCTGTTCATTATTTTTTTAATTCTCAGAATTTCCATGGTCCATTTTAGCCAATTATGTGCTACTGGTTAAGTCTATCACACCTACTCTCAGGGTTGTACAAGTTCCTCTACTAAAAACGAGTGAGTCAGTAGGACTTGTGTAAATGTAGGTGTCAAGAGCCTGGAGGACATTCTTTTCATCAAAACTTATGTGAATTGGTACTCAATCTCTCGCAACACAGAACCCTCCAACCATGCCACCCTCCATGCACTCTACGTTTTCAGCATTCAATCCAATGATGGAAGAGGATATACCATAATTTTCACTTAAAACAAAAAGTATGTAGTATTTGTAGTATTCTTGCTAGGCCACTTCCAGCTGACTGTCTCAAGCAGTTACTCCCTGTTTCGAAGCAGACTAGAAGCTGTTTTTGAACTCCTGCCTTCTGGGGGAAATGTTCCAAAGTCCACGAAGCATCTCATAATCACTCCTGCTGATGAAACCAGTGACTGAACCAAAGCCAATAATCACTCTCCCCCATCAAGATCCTGGAAAAGGAGGTAAATGGTTAACTCCAAAACATGGTGAACTGAATCAAATCCTTTATAACCTTCAATATGCCCCAGGCTTTCAGTAGACACCAAATCCAACATACATTATAGAAAAGCTCACTATCTCCCTGGATGAACATACAAATTAAATTCTTAGCAGCCTGTGATATCTTGGCCCGTAATGTACTTCTCTATAAATGTGATCAATGGGCAGTTTGTCTGGAACTGCCCACCCTCCCACAGTTTATCTTGTAAAATGCCTCATGGCTCTCCTTCATCCTGTCCCCTTTTTATCATATGTATGTGCCTTCTGTCTCAACTTCGAGAGACATACGAGGTGAATCTTGAATGTATAAGACCAATACCCAACTCACTTCCAACAGGAAAATAGACCAAGAAGAAAAGCATCACAAAGTGGCGGCTAAATGATGTGTAATTTGCCTCAAAGAGAATTACTTTCCTGACGTGAAGTCATGTCACTGGGGGATTATCTTTAAAAAAAACTACTAGTCACTTGTCCTTCGATCTAGGTCCACTTCCTTACACTAACAAAAATTGAGGAACTTAGAAATTCATCTCGACTCCAAAACCTCTTCGATCCCCAAACTCAGTGTTGCAGCCCTGTGCTCTAATTTTCATCTTTCTCTGTTGCATAAGCCTCTCCTTGTCCTCCAAAAAAATTACCAAATGACTACACTTGAGGACCAGATGGTGGCTAGCACATAACTCCTCCCTTGGGTGGGACGGAAGCCCAGGGAGAGCAAAAGCCTGCAAAAATGGCACACAAGGATTGGCGGGCAACATTCAAACTGGTCTATCTGTGTGCACCACTAAGGGGTTGAAAGGGGACACCAAAGGCATCCCTGTAAACAAACTGGACCTGGAGCATTGCCCACCCACCGTAACCTAAAAGCTGGGCGTTGGTGGGGGGGGGGACAGGGTGGAGACAAGCTTGTTTGGCCTATAGCACAAAACCCTAAAAGAGGCCAGCTCCAACAAGGTCCTTGGGAAGCCTCACAGCAGGGACAGGAGAGAGCAGGCCTAAGGGGTCACAAGGGGGCAGCAGCAGATTGCCATGGCACTTGTAGCCCGGGAGGTCATAGGGACGACCCATCGGTAATAAGGGGGGGATGCAAGTAGCCGCCAAATGCTGTGTACCACACCACAATGGCCATGAGGAAAGGAGGCAGTGCTTGAACAGCACCAAGAGCAGACTGACGGAGACACAGAGTATTGCAAGATGTCTTGTTTTAAGGGTGGATACAATGAACATTTGATGATCATTATATGCGATGTGATGCACCATGTAAGGTCTCTCTGAATGTGTTAATAAACTATGGCCAATTTTATCCCAGATAAGGCTCCATGTATTTGTGAATGAAAGGGAAGCAAGTAGCTAATGGTGAAACGTATGGTCGCTGGTTTGGGCGGTGAGTCCCTTGCACGAATGGGAGGGGTTATAGTGATGGAATGCCTTAATGTTGGAAGCATCATTTACACCAGACTCTCTAAGAAGTAGTTAAACAGGCTGCAAAGGCACCATAATGTGCTTCAATCTGTCATATTGGAGCCTCCCAGGAAGGGCTTGGCGGGCTCCCAGTGGAAGCAAGAATCTAATTTAAGGTTGTTTGTGCTATGAACAATGTACTGGAATAAGGGTTTAATTTACTTCAGAATTTCTTACCCATCTATGATCAACAAATGCTCTTATAGTACAAAACTGTCAGAACCTCTGTCCTCAAGAACAGTAGCTCTCAAGCCCATCTTCTGGCAGCACCAGCTCCTGGCGTTTATGCAATAGAGGATCATTGTGGAAAGATGAGGGGAATGGTGTTTGGGAGGGCATTGCGGAGGAGCAGATCTGGACCACAGAACTGAACACTATGAGTAACATTGTTACATAATCACCATCAATAACATCCTGCGAGCCAGATGCCTCTCAACATGAAAAAGGAATCATTTTACCAGACAATTACCTTTGCGCTTTTATATGTTTATTATAGTCCCCAAATATCATTCTCACTGACCTGTTATTACTCCTTGAGTAATGTCTGAAGTGTTCACACAAATAGTCCAGTATGCTTTTCTTTAATCATGGAAAACGCTTTCAGGAGTTTTGGCAGAGTTCAAATTCTGGAACATTTAGGTCTTTTGCTTAAAGCTTTAAGATTTCTGAATTTGCACCAAATTAAAATAAACTTCAAGAATGGTTCCGAATGAATAGTCCTTGCAGTAATGTTCCTCTTTCTTTTTCGGATATCCTATTCACCATTTTGTATTATTTTCACTACACTTTCGTGGTCTAACTCCTGGTAAGGTTCACCTGTACTCCACTGCATTCTTTTATCTGACAGACGGCCATCCTAAAGGTTCTTGTCTTTGTGCATTCTAAATAATCTCGAATTTCCTACCAGAATTCTCTTGGTGCAGTGAAAGAATGACAACTAAAAGTTCCAAACGCTGCTTTGTGTTGGGCTTTCTCAACTGCTCTGCCGCGAGTGTCTTCAACCTGGATTCTGCTCTTGTTTTCAGGAGTCTTCAACAGAGCTTCCGGAAGTCTTCACTCGCCGGCAGCGTTCTGAATTAGGACAATTCTTGTTAGCACTAATGAGCTTAGATGAACAGATCTCAGGATAAGTGGGAGTATCCAGTCTACTGTAGTTTCTACATGTGGCTTGTCAATTGGAAATTTGAATTAAAATATCATATTCATTATTTACTTGTGCCATAATTACCTAATGTTCTTTTTTAAAATGTATTTAGTTATGCAAAATTTACAATACAACACCGATAACCGCCCTGTGAGCTGTACAACAAACAAGGGAGATACAGTAGTGTACCAACTATAACGCATGAAACGATCAGAGGCAAAATGCAATGATCAAACATCTCTGCTAATTAAGCTTGACAGAAATCAGCAGCCTCCCAGCCATCCAGCAACACAGCCACCAGAAGCACACCACAAGGATAAATCCTGCGAGCATTCACTAGGGCGCAAACATAACCAACACAAACCAACCAACAAAGTGAAGGCGACAGAGCAAGCACGTACAGCAGGGTCCACTATCAGACGTTTCATACATGGCGCACAGAATATCCCAACCAGTCCAAGCAATGTCAGAATGTAATGTGACGTAGAAAACAGCATCTCACTCCATTCAATCCTGAGAGTCCAAAAAAGCACGGAAAGGTGCCCAGATATCTCTAGGACGAGAATTCGCGGGGGCCAGCTCCCAGAAAATTGACAACTGTTCCTGACAGAACGCAGCATCGCGCAGCCAGTCAGCTCTACGCAGTGCCCTACCCCGCCCACAACACATCGCCACCCTTCTCTTTGCCAGAAGAAGCAGCATGCCCCATCTAGCAGGCCAAGTAACACCATCACAGGAGAGAAAGGTATAACCAAGCCTGTCATTCCAGCAATGTCATGCAGCATTTCCTCCCAAAAGGCACGCACCTTAGCACAATTCCACGCTAGATGCAAAAAGTCAGCGTCCGGAGCATGGCAACGTTCACAGCGTGCATCATCCTGCAAACCCATAGCACATAAGCTACGAGGGGTGTAATATAACCGATGCAGGAATTTAAAGTGGATGAGCCGCAGCCTATAATTGGGAGACAACATTTGCATATGCGCACAACAGCTCCGCCACATTTCCTCTGTAAGCTCCTCCCCCACATCCAGCTCCCATTTAGTCTTAGCAGCCACCACCACTGCCCTCCGCAGCTCCTGCATGCACCCATACACTCGGGTAATGAGCCTCCGAGAAGACTGCGCCCACCACAACAATTCCAGTGCTCGACAAGTCTCAGGCACGGCCGGGTGACCAGGATACCGCGCACGAAGCATTGCGTAAACCCGCAGTAAAAATAACCTATGCAACGGGTTGTCAGCACCCGCCCGCAGCGCCTCCTCCGGCTCAAGCAAACCTTCATTCATAAACCAAGCTCCCAGTAATGACAGCTCAGATGCCTCAAGGAACTCACGCAGGCGAACGTCAAGAGACATCCGCTCATCTGCCACGTCCAACACCGGCATCGCAGGGGTAAAAAGCAGCCCCGTCCCAGATCTACGCCCCAAAGCCGCCCAAGCCCTGGAAGTACACGCCACAGTATCTATTCCTCTCGCACAAGTCCGAGACAAACATCCAATAACTCTTGGCAGCCAATCCGGCCAGACCAAATCACTCTCAGGCGCAATGTGAGGTAAATACCGTATAGGATGAATCCAGAAATATGCAAAGTGGGCCTGTGCGCAATAATAATAAAGCTCCGGAACAGCAAGGCCCCCCATTTCGAACGGCAGCGTCGGCTTCTCCCAAGCAATCCTAGGCTGCGTACCCGCCCACACCAATCGCACCAAAGCAGATCGAAGCCTCTTAAGAAAATTCACAGTAAGCACCAGCGGCAGGTTAACAAAGAGATACAAAAACTTTGGCAAAACAACCATTTTAGCGATGCCAATGCGCCCACTGAGCGAAAGCGGCAGCGTGTGCCACACCCCCAGTCTATCTTCCAGCCAGGCCATCAATCTGCCATAATTGGCAAGCCACAAAGTTTCTACGTCGCAGCTGAGCCACACTCCCAAATAATGAACCGGGCCCTCCGCCCAAACAACTGGATACCACGACGAGCAGCGCGCCGTACCACTAGTGAGGGGAAGCACCACCAAGTACCTAATGTTCTTTCTGATTTTTCTGTAAGGTGAGTTGGTGGTAGATAACTGTGTTGCAACTGCTATGCTATTGCCCAAATATGAACTGTGCTTATTTTCTGGAGTGGCAGTGGTCTGCTTCCCAATAAATAAATAAAAAAGAACAACACAAAAAAGGTTGATCACACCTCCGTCCTATTACTGACTTGCTACATTGTTAATGGAATCAAATCTTGTTACTACGCATACCTAAATGGGTTGATTATAGACATTTTTTCTGGGTTACACCAAAAAGGTTTCAAAATGAACTTCAACGAACACGATTGCTTTTAGGCAGCTCATTACATAGGTTCATGTGGTCGCTCTTAACTAGATTAACTGGAATAAGACGTATATCATTATTCCAATTGCCTTCTTCCTTCATTTGTTTCTCTGATTTTCAGGTAATGTCCCAAATGCTCACTCACCACTTCCATCTGACTTCATCAGGGAGATCATATGTATGTTCTCTTTCTGGATACTTTACAAACGCGTTGTTCCCTTCCATTGTCTCTCTTCTCTCCACTTCGGTTGTTAATGGTATCACATCCATCATGGGTTTCCCTACCCTCTGCACTCGCCAAGGATGGAAATTTGGTTTCAACCTTTCGCTTCCCTTGCCAACATAGTAATGCCCAGTGCTATTTTTCAGTATTGTGCTATGACACTAACTTCATGTCAAACGTTTGTTTCTTGGGCCTTCTTGTTTGCTCATTGGTACCTCTTGGAAATGCTTCTTGGAGTGCAGAGTACTCTGCTTGTTTAGACTTGCTCTGCTGCGGTGAGAACAGTACAGGCTCCTTTATGGTCCCACACCGCACAGTGTGACTGTTTAGCAGTGCCCTGCTAGCTGCCGCAGCCTGCTAGTCAGTGAAGGCCCTAGGTCCTGCAAATAAGCAGGGAGTGGCATCTACACCACTATGTCCCAAGAAAGTTCTAAAATGGTCTCCTTCTTGCTCTTAAGGCATGAGCGCTCAGCTCACCTTCTCCCTCCGTTGGTACTGTCACTTTTATTGTGGTCACAGGAAATAGAAGTGTTATGCATTTCAGTAACTTCTGAGTAGAAGACCCTGTGTGTCAGTCCGAGCTCATGAGCGCTGCTTCCCTGATCTTCTCCCTTTGACGTACAATGTGATGACTGGGCGGCGATGATTACTTTTAGTGCTGCTTGAGCCTGTGTTGCGAAGGAACTTTGGAGGTACTGTGATGAAGCAAGGAAGTGTATTGTTGAACACAGACTAGCGTGGTACACCGTGGGCCAGCCAGCTTCCCAACTGACACCACAGATCCCCCGCTGAGCAGATTCTTACAGCTTGTGGAACCACACTGAATTCCACAATTTGTGAAGCTACAACAGCCTGCTTGGGAAAGAAGTCACTACTTCCCGCAAACACACGGGAATCTGATCCACAGCGCAGCGTGCCAACAGTGGTCTTACATGGTTTCACCTTTTCACTCTGGGAATGAGCATTTAGCTCAACCTTAACTTTCCCTTCTTTGGTGTCAGGAATTCAGTTAAATACGGTAACAATTACATTTTATTATGGTCAGAGGCAACAGAAGAGAGGCTGTGTTTAACTAACTTTCTGACAGAGAAGCGACCCTATTGAACACTGTACAACGAAAATTAGAATATTTTACATTAAAACCCCTTGAACGAAAATTTTAGTATTTTACATTGAAGCCTCTACCAAAGTTGTAGTTCAAAATCGCAATTCTGTCCAAGGCAGGTACAAACTACTGCCCCAGGCCCTAAATGATCGGCGCATGCTCAGTCTGCTCCTCCCAACGCCACTAGGTGTTTATTTGTTTAAACTGCAGCAGAAATGCCTGTGGTTCTAGTAGGATGGGGCACGTAGACCTGTCAGAGCCAATAGTTAAAACTAATGAATGCTTTCCTTTCAGTATTTATTTCTAGTTAATGAGCATGACCAAGGGAACATAATCACGGTATATGATGGACGTGATTCATGGTTTATCTCCCAAACTTGCCCGTGCAGCTGTAGCTTATATGGTTCCGTGTGATTTATGTGAACTGTTTAGTGCAAGAAAGTGCTGCAAGGAACGGTATGTCAGTGTTGTCCATGAGCTGGCCCCGCGGCCTTTCTGCGCGCAGGATGGGGTAACCACAACAGGCTGGTTTAATGGAGCAGGTCTGTACTAAGAAGACACCAATACCGCACAATGCGTTGCATACTGTAGCCATCCCTCCTCGCTAATACAATGTCAGTTCCTAACAATCCACACTTAAGCATCTACACACAAGCCCTAGCCGTTGATAATGTCTCCCAGTCCCTTTACCCAACAATCTTCTCTGTATGCAGCGTATTGTAGCTTTTTTCCCTTATGTGCCCACTTAAAGCTCTTCTCCCTTGCCCCATCTGTGTTTAACAGACCTTCTGAACCTCTTGCCTCCATCCTCTAACCCCCAAGTTGACTCTTTGGCCCATTGTCTGAGCCAACCCCCCTGTCACCTCTGCAGCTTGTGGCCAACCCTCAACATCCTTGCACAAAAATACTCACCTGCAAATCTGTCGTTCAGCACCAGAATCTCCTCATGTCCAGGCCTGTTCCACACTGGCAGCCATCTAACTGATGATGGTCTGCCTCTTGGAACCCCCTCTCATGTCCTTAAATTCCAGGAGGGACAGTAGGGAAAAACCGAACTGCCTGCATGTGTGTAGGGAACTGTAAAAGGAGGAAAGCCTTTCCCTCTGCACCAGCCTTTAGCAGTCCCTCGGGCCCAGACCAGTAATTGTGACTCTCCACCATCTACAAAGCTTTCCCTGGGTGAGACCTGCATCCTCCTGTCCCCCATGTACCCATTGCCGTGCCCCTTGCCAACCTCTAGAGTCCGAGCTCCTGGCACAGCCCTACCTTGTGCCAACCTCCCTCAGCACCCTCTGGCTCCAATTACAGAAAAGAGACATTGCTAATGATGGAATGCGTTGGCCCCACCTATATAAAAAATACAATATATTGAGAAGCTACCAGCTGCATGTAAATCTATTTAGGGTAGGTGCTTCTCTTGCCTTGCCACCCCTGGCCTCGATGGTCATGAAAGCCATGGCAGGAGCAAAAATTACTGTGACTTTAAGAGCTGAATAGGTTTTCTTTGTAATACGTTATTGTATAAATATAATAATACAAGTCATCCTTCTAATTCATGTGGTTTCTATGTATTATCCTTTCCCCAGCTCCACAACAGCAAATAGAAAGATCTTGAGGAAGAAAGAAGTGGGGAACCCTGTAATGCCCGGTGATGTGAAAGGGGCTGCGATGTCCTCTGTTTGCCCTTTGGCATTGTATGAGTTTAATAACCTGACGTCATTCATGATAAAAGGCCTCCCCTCTGCTCGCGGCCAGTTAGTGCGGCATTGGTTGATATTTCTGGTACTCCTGTAGGGGGTTGTTCCTGGCAGAACGGTAACATCTGCCTTTACATCAAGTTTCTGATGTAAGTCGCAATTTCTCTTTGTACCTCGGGGACTCTTGGCCAATAAATGAACTCGATAAATGTAGTAAACTGCAGCACTTATGTCGGATATATTTTAAACAGCTTTATAAGTGCAAAGCCCTTGGCTCTGCGAGTATGGCATGGTCTGCAGAAATGGGCTGCATTAACCCAGCCATAGAGGAATAAAAAAGGCAGTTTGTGTGGCATCTTTCAGACACATCTGCTGACTTTGGAAACTCGAGTAGGGAATAAATGCTGATGGGTGTGTTAAATTTTCATAAAGCTCATTGGTCCTTTGGCTAATCAGACATACCGTGCAATCTTTTGTTTTCTTGAAAAAGTTAACGCAAATCTTCGTCATCCATGTCCTAGCTGAGAATATGAGTCAAAGGGGGTTCATAACTGCAGTTACTATGCGCAGAGCTGCCAAGTGGTCCAAATACTTGTGAAATGTCTTCCGCCACTCCTTGTCTTGTAGACTGCAGAGCATGCATCAGGCATCAGACGGTCGTACCTGAAAATAAACACACAGGACGCGCACCACCCCATTGATCGAAGGTTTCTGAGTGCTTCGTCTGTCTTGAAATTGTTGGCATCAAGCTATGTGTTTAAAGGTTAATTGAGCCTAATGCGGACCGAGTTCCTGGAAATTGACTGGTCAGGAGGGCGGGTTCCACCGTGAGAGGCTGTTTATTGTCCAAGTACTTTTTATAGCCTGCCAGTATCTGTTCAAGGCCTGGTTCACTTATCTGTTCATTCTGCTCTGAGATGTCTGGCTGTAGGCCTCTCTGTTAGCGCAGCGATGCTTGTCAGTGAGGGCACCACTGTCCTTGTCTCGTCCCCGTGATGATCTGATATCAGTTACGTGGACATGCACAGGGCTCACAGATGCTACTACACCTGTGTTGCTGCTTGTCACTCCCCTGGGATGCCTTTGTTGCCCCTCACATTTAGCCAATCAGATACTGATCCAGACGTCACCCTAATGGCATCCAATATAATGCGCATTAGCTGCAGCGAAGCGTAATACTTTTTCTTTTATTAATTGTACACAAACGGAGATAGTCTGAAGAATCCTGGTCTTATAAATATTCTTGTAAGGTCAGTGAAAAACAGCTTAAGTGAAAAAAGGTAAATTTGTGGTTGTGTAGCATTTTTGCATTTAGACATGTTCTTCTTGTTCTCTTTTTGTGAAACCTGAAAGTATTATTGAAAACATCACAAAGCTGTCAAACACAATATCGTATTTATGTTAATCTCTGATGAAAAGGGTTTCACAAGGTGAATTGTTTGCAGTGCACGTGGGTGTGTTTCCTGTTATTTGGGGATGAGCTGTTCGATAATATTTTTTGATGCAACTTTGTCCGTTATGGCTTTGACACAGTGCTATGTGCATGTTGTCGTAAATTTGAGTTAAATACTTCAGGGTGCTTGATGTGTAAAGTGGCGCGAGAGTAAGAAGTGCTGTTGAGGCAGTAAACAATTGGTCAGCTACTTGGCTTGGAGTCTCCTTGTGCGTGTGATGGTGCCAAGTGTTTTATCTGATGTGTTCTGTGCATGCAGTGTGAAGAATTTGTACCACCTGATATGGAACTGTGATTAGGGATTCAAACAGACAACAGTATTGCTTGGGGTCATGTTAAGTGTGTTCTGGTAGTGTTCTGACTTTGTCCCCTAGCGTGCACCGTGACCAGGAGAGGCATCTGCTTACTATATCTTGGCCTCCAGCTTCTTGCTGCAGGTGACGTGCGCACTCTGTGCCCAGGTGAAGACCGAGCCGAGACGGTGCCGTCATGGCCCATCATAGCCTGACAGAGGCCAGGCCAGGCCCATTCTCTTGGCTGGACATTTATTGGATGATTTTAATTCTTGAATGGAATTAATTGACCTTGCTGGTAATTTCAAGTATGGTGACTCTTATCTGATACTTTGCTCACTTTGGTATTTGGGAAACCATGGGAAAAAGAAAGGCTGTCTTGGAGTTACTTCAGGCTTGTGGGTTCACACTCACTCCACTATAGACAATTTTTTGGTGCATGCAGTTGATCTTGTGTCACACGAAGTACAACTGGCGGAGCGTTGACTTTTGCTCGCGTCCAAAGCTTCGGACCTCCCAATACCAACCAACTCGACCCTACAAGTTGCTAATTCAAGTGTGGGTGGGGGCTTGTAGTGATAACGGGGTCTGTAAGGAATAGTCCAGAGGAGGGGTCTATTATTGTCAGTAGTACTGGCAATGACTTTGCTAATGCCGATTGTTCTCCTGTCTCCGAGCCTGCGGTAAAGAGAAGGAAAAAGTCACAGAAGTTAAAACCATCTAAACTGAAACGGAACATGGCAACATCAGAGCCTGATAACACGGTTACCATGTGTCTTTCCAGCACAGATCTCTGAGACAGTTTGAGTCTCAGCTATAGTGAACTATTGGTTGTAAAGCTGCTAATGGTCTATGATCGGCTAGCCACCATTCAGCCAAGCGCTGTTGCCACTAATCCCATGCAAAGGATTTCAGAAGTATTGACAGCCAATTCACCTTCTGCTATTGTTAAATTACCATCCGCCAACCCACCATCTGATATTACTAACTTACTGTCTGCTACTCCATTAGCAACCACACAACCTTTATTGAACTTAAGGGACACTGAGTCTGCAGGGGGTGCAAACTTAACATCGAACTCGGCTGTTGTCCCAGGGGTGGATGTGAACTTTGTGGTCCAGGATGTGGGCGGCTGGGTTTCCCCAGCCAGTCAGTGTGGAGCTCTTAGCTTTAACTTAGCTACCCTGCCTGTGATTGATCTCCCTATGCATCCTGCCCGTATGTGATAGTTTCAGCCAATGTTCCCTGCCTCCAGACTGATTTGACTGAATCGACATGGGCCCTTAAAAATTAGGTTACACACTGGCTAAATAACAATGTGGGATGTAAATAAGACTTCTGTAATGAGTTTCTTTACTTCCGGAGGGTGGGAGATATAGGTCATTTGGGGAGACAGTTTCCGGGAGACACTGTTGTTGTGAACTGTGAGCCTTAAAGATCACTTGCAGGGGTGTCAGCTGTCCTGCATCCAGTATTCCAGTATTCCGTGGCCCCTCTTGTTTATTTACTAGGCCTAATTCCTCCGCACTGATTAATAATGCCTTATCTGGGGATGATTGTGGAGTTGTGGGGGGGACGAGAGTCAGGGTGATCCTGTTGTGTCCGGAGAAGAAAGGCCTGGGCAGGACCAAATCTACTGCATTGTGTGCTACAGATTGTGCTAGTCCTGTCCCTGCTGGGGCTGGGTTTTTAATTATCATGGATGCCTGGTAGAGATAGTGCATTCAAGGATGGGAATGTGGAGGATTTATTAACCCCCACTGAAGCTGGAGATGTGGGTATGGATGTGGCGAGGGCCCATCTTAATATGGTTACCAGGTTGCTATCCTGGAGTGTCTATCCTGGAATCTAGATGGTTTGTTGTCAGAGTTGGCCTACCCTAATCAGGGTGCATTTGTTGATACGCACAATATTTGTATATTCCAGGAAACATGGTCGACTACACCCCTACACCGTTCTGGTTTCGTGGCGTTTAGCAAGGAAGCCACTTTAAAGAATAGGGGTCAGCCCGTAGGAGGCATAACAATTTTGATTAAAGCAACATTGAGGTCCAGTGTCCAAAAAATGATGTGGGATTCCCCCCCCCCGGACATGTCATTTCACTAACCTCGCCGGGTATGACAGCACTCTGCATCTGTAATATCTTTTGCAGACCTACAGCAAACAAAACGGAATCAAGTATATTGCGCTTCTGGGGGAGGTTGTCAAAATTGTTCGGGTTGATTTTAATTGTCAGTTTGAACCTTTGGATACTTACATGGAATTATATTTGTATAAGGAAGACCTACGATGGGATGTCCCTATATTATCTAACCCCCATAAAAGGTCCTTTTTTGGCCCTGCAATTTAACCCTTTGGTTTTGAATGCAGGGCTGAGAGATGCAGTGGTAGGTCTAGGTCAGATAAAGGTGGAAAACATACATACAGTAGAGTACAGTGCACAAGTCTGACTATTTTCTGCTTGACTTCCAGCTTTGGCTCAAACTATTAGATATGACAGTCTTATCCCACCAAGATACCTACCACAGAGCGCTGTTTTTAGAACTTAGAAATATACTTGCAGTTTTGCAGATAGATGGCACTGAACCCTTTGATAGAAGGCTAGTGGTGGCCTCCAGTAGACGAAGGATCAAACGGAGCGTGCTGTCATCTTCAAGAGAATTAGATGGTGAAGTTTATAATGTGGTTTCGGAGGCGATGAGGGAAATGTTACCAATTTTAGATATGCCTATGTATCATAGCCTCATTTTATTTAGGTACGGTATCATACATGCCCAAACATTTGAGGCTTAGAGGTCACTTTCTTACAGAAGCTATAAGGCTCTGCCAGAAGTCTTCATACCCCAACCTGGTATAATGTAAAATGTGGCACGACTCCGAGGGCATTAATGGGTGCAATCACATTATGCAATAGGCCTTTAATCCAGGAAACTAGGAGGGCATATAAAGAAACCAAAATGATTGCTAAGAGAGAATGGGAGATGGGAGGGCCTTCTTGCAGCAGCTCAGCGAAACGGCTCTCCTTAGTTCTGGAATAGCAGAGCTACTGGCTCCCGTGATGGGTTTATGCAGGTGGAAAACCGTATTGGTATATCTGATTGAATTGCCAATTTTTCCAGTTTGTATTCCATGGATGAGCACTTTGATCATCCTGGGCCAGCTTCTTGCGACACTGCCGCGATTAGTTGTCATGCCATGTAGCCAATCCACGGAGCTTCTTTTTTTATATACAGTCCTCAAGAGAACATTCATTTTAGTTTTGAAGAAATAAGCCATGCAATCTCTAAGATTTTGTGACAAAAAGCCCTGGGCTTGGCAAAAATCCTGAAGACCTTTTTCTGGATCAAGTTCATGTATGGGTGCCTTATTTTACAGTTTCTTTAATGCCACATTAATTGGGGCTCCCATTCCGTCAACCTGGGCTGGTGCTGAGATTGTACCTGTTTAAAAGAAGGGCCCTAGGGATGCCCTATCGAATTACGGGCCTATTAGTTTAATTGATAGTGCCCAAAAACTTTTTGCAGGGTCATCTTGAATAGATTCCAAGATTGGATGACCGCCTCTGATATATTTACCTCACTCCAAGCAGGTTTTAGAGATTGCACCAGCACATTGGACCAGGTTTTTAGTCTTCCACTTTGCATTGGAAGTTTGTACAGCTAGGGGTAGCCGACTATTTGCGTTATTTGTTGATCTCCAGTCAGCTTTTGATCTTGTTCCCCGCTCCAAGTTGTGGTAGATTCTGGCGGATATGGGGGCAGGGCACTCTATCTTTTAAATAAGGTTATAAGGCTGCATGACAACAACAATGCACAAGTGTGAGACAGGCAGATGGGGAACTGACTGAGATATTTCCAGTGACAAGGGGAGTAAGGCAGGAATGGTGCCCACTTTATTCTTGTTGTGTGTAAATTGTTTGGTCATGGATGTAGATTGAGTCTGACGCCCCTTCTTTAGCTAATATCAGGGTTCCTGCTTTGATGTTTGTAGATGATATGTTGCTTTCATCTAAAACTCCCATAGGCCTCCAAAAATTCTTGATAGGTTTGATAACTTCTGCAGGGTAAGATGATTGATATTAACCTTCCTAAGACAGAATTCATGGTCCTTAATCCTAGTCATTCCACTCAATCAAATCCACTATTGAGAGGATGCCCCCTTGAGAGAGTCCACACTTCTAGCCACACATTGCAAGATGGGGCCTCAAGTTAGATGAAACTGATGGGGGCCCTTTAAATATCCTAATGGCTTCACAATACCGCCCTGAGTAACCAGTCCTGCAGGTTCATAATCAGCTGCTGGGAGTTGCTCTATATGGAGCCAAGCTATGGGGGCATATGGAAGGGCCATCTTTGATTAAAGCAGAGAACCGCTTTATGTGGCAATTGGTGGAACTACTAATTAGTACACCATTGCTCCCCTTACGGATGGTCTTGGGGCTTAAATATGTTCTTGATAAAGCAAGGTTATTGCCGCTTTTGTTCTGTAGGGGGATTCGGGCAACCCTGGAATTAAGTTCTTACCACCAGGGTTTGGCAGAAGTCTTGTACCTGTCTGGGGTGGGTAACATCCAATAGGCTAAAAGTGTACAGACTGCTTTGAAAGATATTGGCCTTGAGCGTGTCTGGACCAACCCAGAGGGGGCATGTGCAGTCTCTTAAGGGTAGGTCAAGAGAGCTTCCTGGTCACACCAAATGGGCCTGTTGTGTCGACAGCCCAATCTGGGCTCTGTGATGCAGGCGTTCCTCTTAAAGAAAGATGTATTTAAATTGGAGCCATTTATCGATGAAAATGAGCCACACGTAGTGAGAAAGCTTTTTCTTCAATCCAGGCTTGGTACCCTCCCTCTTAACTCATATACCACCAGGTGGGACCGGTTGGTGAAACCAACCAATAGTTACTGTCCATCTTGTAACATATGGCGGTAAGCAGGTGAGCATGTTCTCGTCTCTTGTCCGGTGTACTATAGTCGAAGGATGAAGGGGATTGCTCCTTTATGTTGTAATCTTGGGTTGGAAGAATGTGAAGAGGCCTTGAGAATTTTTCAGTCAGACAAAAGGCAAATTATTCTTTTTGCTGTTTCAAAGTGCTTGATTTGTTATCTTTTCGTCATGTGTTTTATAATTTCCTTATTTTTCAAACTATATGATGTTTTATTGTTTTATTTATTATAACGTATATGCATTTGTTCAGTATCTTTGATTTTGATGACGAGATTCACCAAATAAAGATAAAGAAACGATCGTATTGGCGCATATTTTGCGCCGTCACAAGCAGGCCATGGCCTTTTTTGTACTAAACTTTGTTAGTGGCAGTTTTCCCCCTTATTTATGGGGGTATCATTCAGTGGGCACAAATGACGCAGCTTGGAGAGAGCAGCAGGGTCTGATTGACTGCAGTATGTAGGATTGTTTGGATAAACAGCCTCGGCTGTGGAAATCATCTCGTAAAATAAATACACTTTTTAAATTATTTATATTTGCAGCTTTAACTCTGTCAATACAATCAGATCCTCACTACATTTAGACATTCCTGCCCAGTAACACAACTATGACTGATGCTAATCTAAAGCAGATGTCTTCAAACTGTGAGTGGTTCTGAGTTGATGTCAGGGGAGGCACCATGCTCTTGCCAAGTGAAAAGATTATAATGCACCTGGGAAGCACACAACATGCTGAAAAAAGCACTCTCAATTTAGTGAAAGAAAAGGGTGGATGAGACCCTGTCTATAATGGGCAAATAATGTTTTTTTCAGCCATGTCTTGGCTGGGAATAAGTGTCCTGAGGGTCCCCTAAATAACCCTTATATCTCACTCCCCTCATTTCTGATAACCCATCAAACCGTGAACAGTTTCAGGGTGACAGGTCTGCCAATAGTATGAAGGCAATCATGTATGTATCTACTCTGTTAACCAGTAGCAATACCAATAGGTTTGGCATATAACTGAAAATGCATCTTCAATCAGTGATGAGTTTAGGTACTCAATACGCCGTCACACATGCACTTTTTGATCCACTATCACTGTGGCTGACATCCAGAAGTGAACTATGGTCACTCCCATTCGGAGGAGTCCTGCCTGCTGTGACATATCCTTTCATAGATAAAGAGAAAAAAGAGAAGTGTACACTTCCAAAGAAACAGAACCCCAACATAAAACATCAAAGATTTAGACCGTAGATCACATTTGGGTGACTGGAAATGGACTATAAGAGGAGGAGGTTGAAACCTCAAACTTTGTCATCTTCCAAGCAGTCAGACAGGTTTTGTGAGATGGGTGAGCTCCGCAAGACACTGCATGTGACCATGATTCGGGGCCAAAGTGTACTAGTCTCCCTGATGGATGAGGGGGCTATCATCCAGGGAACCAAGACAACCTAGCCTGGAGCACCAGCGCCTGCCTGCCTGCTTGCCAAGACCAGTGTGCCCTGTGAGGAAGGGGAGAGTGTTGGAGGGAGGGAGATCCAGTGGGGAGCCCTGCTGAGATACCTCCCTGAGGAAGGTGTGAGTAGTTCGGCTGTGCACCGATGGGGTTGTTGCCAGTGTGCAGGAATGGTCGATTGGCTCCTGTATTCCGGGAGAGGGACGCTGTGCCTTGTTGTGGTGACCCCATGTGCCAGCAGGGGCCATCACGTTGAACTTATTGGACCAAGAGAGTCTAGACTTATGTCTGCCTTGATCGGTGACCCAATATGCCAGGTGGAGCCACCATATTTAGGGTGATCGAACTGGAAGAGTCTTCCCCAAGACAGAAATATCGCGGCAACCCTCTGTCAGGAGAGCCTGCCGATACCACTGTGGCCAATAGTTCAGGCTGTTGCCCAGATGGAAAATTTGAGGCTGTGGCCAGCCCGCACACTGAAACCTGCCCCTGACCGATTCTCCGAGGACTGCAAGGACACCGTCTGAGACGCCGCACTCAGGCTGACCTTCAGTTGGGAGCCAGAGGATTGAATCCTCCACCCCCCACCCAAACACGTTTACTGCTAATTGTGTGTTTGCCAACTAGGAGCAGCTCCGTTTGCTTGCACAGAGGGGACAGCCTGCACCTGCAGGGTGGTGTCACGTGAAGTGTGACAGCCTATCTTTGCTGAACAGGATCAGGACTCGGGAGTACCCACAGAGAGGGCACTCGCTGCATTGCTGGATGCTTCCATACCTCCAGAATGGGTAAAACTGGAACTGGGCCTGTGGGACCCCGGGCAACTTGCTGCTAACAGTGTTATGGCACCAAAGACTCTTTTAACATTCTTAAAGAGTCAAAGGAGAACTCTAGAGTATGGCCTATTAGTTTTGCATTCCTTGGATGTGGTCACCAGTGAATGAAGAATATCCCTGACAACATTTATAAGGAAGAGTGTCGGGCAGGTATTTGGCTGACAATTACTAGAGCCCCGACCTTAAGGTGATTGTGTTATTGCTTGTGAATGTTGTTATTCCTTTGAATTTGTAGAGTGGAAAATAAAATTCTTCTTTTTTTTTATTTATTTTTTTATATAAAAGTACTGGACTGGCCATCGATTTATTATTCATACTGTGTGCACTATATGTTATGAGTCTCTTCCTCCCGCCCACACCCCAACACTCCACCCCATACCCTGAGGGATCCTTTCACTACTTGTGCACAGCTGCTACTGAGAGTCAAATGCAGATGGGTAGTTGTCTTAGTTGCTCAGGATCCACAGCAGGGCAATACCATTCTGAGATGTCTGCCCAGTTCACAAATCGTGATCAGGCAGGATAAGGCACACTACAGATGAAATTAATTAATTGAGCAAAAAGAACAGATGATGGATGAAATTCCTGAACAAGTCAAACATTCACCTCCAGTCACAAAGATCTGGGTTCAATCCATTGTTCTTCTGCCCACCACGCCACCCCAGTTTGGACCCAGCCATATGCAAATCATTCTTGACCCTGTTCTCCATGGGAACAGTCCAGCCGAACTGCCAAACCAGGTCCTCCCTGGACCGGAAACCAGCATCCTGGGACCGGTTTCAGGGTATCACCCTTTATCAGCCAGGCTAGCTTGAATCCAGTGGCGCAGTGAGCACGGGACCCAACTCTGGGCATACCCTTCCCACTTAGAGACCAAAGCTAAAATAACAAATGGACGGAATGCTGAACAATGCAAACATTCTCCACCAGTCACAAAGATCTGGGTTTAATCCATTGTTTTTTTGCCCACCACGCCACCCCAGTTTGGACCCAGCTATTTGCAAATCAGTCTTGATTGTGTTCCCCTTGGGAACAGTGCAGCCCAAACTGCAAAGCCAGGTTCTCCCTTGGCCCGGAAACAAGCATCCTGGGACCGGTTTCAGGGTATCACCCTTTATCAGCCAAGCTAGCATGAATTCAGTGGTGCAGAGAGCACGGGACCCACGTCTGGGCAAACCCTTCCCACTTAGGGCAACAGAAGCAAGAAGAACAGATGACGGACAGAAATCTGAACAATGCAAGCATCATCCTCAGTCACTTTTTCTGTGTGCAATATGAGTTATGAGTCCCCACCACCCCACACCCCATGCCCTGAGGGATCCTTTCACTTCTTGTACACAGCTACCACAAGAGTCAAATGCAGATGGGTACTTGTCCCAGTTGCTCAGGATCCACAGCAGGGCAAAGCCATTTCGAGATGACTGCCCAGTTTAGAAATAGTGACCAGGCAGGATGAGGCACACCATAGATTAAATGAGCGGCAAGCGAGCAGCCTGGCAGGACTGTCAAGGGGAGGGGGGAGGGAAAAATGAAAGGGAACATACTAAAAGAAAAAAGAAAACTAAGACTGGTTGCCAGCTGAGACACTGAAGTGTCAGGAAGATGTGTACATGTTCCGGCAAAATTCTGTTATGAAAAGGACGAAAGAGCCAGTGTCAGAAATGGGCTAACCCAATGCCCCGTGCTGCATGCTGTCATCAGGAGAAGCCAAATGTGAATGGCACTCGAACAGACAGCGCTGACCCAAAGACTCTATGTATATCTATGTAGAGCTTTTTCTTATTTTTAAATGACAAGGGCCTGGCAGACAACTGCTGCTGCCAGGCAATCCTAAGAGTCATGCAAGCATTATTAGGATATTTTGTCTGCGCCCAAGGCTTGTCAAAGGAAGTTAGCAACTGCAAAATCCTTGCTTACTACAGTAACCTGAGGGAGTCCATGCAACAGAATTCCAGCCTACATCCATTAACGCAGTGTAATACGATCCACCCTTAAATGTGTATTGGCTTTAGTATATGGCTTTCATGATAAACAAGTAAAGCCTGTTGTCTTTGCTGTAGTTTCTCATAAGAAACATTGGTCTACAGCTCTGACATAATGTTTTCTAATGAACCAGTCAGACTATACCTTGTATCATTAGCTCATCACCATAACTAACACAGGAGTACTATATACAGCATAAGTGTTCATACAAGATAACCATCGGGTATGCAGTCATAAAATTAGAAATACAGATAAGGTTAGAGTTGATAAAGGAATATTCAGCCCTTCCTAAGAGGGCATAGCAAGAATTCCTACAGTTCAGATCCTCTGCCCATAGTGTTTGGTCATAGAGGTAACGGACATGAGACCACTTCCCTGTTTTAGTAATCTATGTTCAGCCATGTAATGCAATACTTATCTACCGGCTTTTACTCAGTGTATTAAGAATCCACCCCTAAAGACCTAGTGGCTTTATTAAATGCATTTTATGATAAGTCAGGCCTACTGCCTTTGTTGCAACATGCACATTTAACAAATCAGACCAATGATATCTGATATAACTGTTTTCAGTGAATTAATCGAGCTGATGACCTTCATCATTAGCTTGTATCCATGACCAACTGAGGTGTCCAGCATTGCATGTAAGCTGGCAGCCATCAGGCACACAGTGATAAAATTACAAATATATACACAATTATTGTTGGCAAACATACAATCCTTCTGAAAAGGGCCCAACAAGAACAATCACAATACAAATCTTCAACTCTAAGTCTTAGTCACAGGTGTAACCAACACCAATGCTTACTACAGTAATCTGCGTGATTCAATGTGAGAAAATATCTATTTTCAGTCTTTAACAAAATATTAGGACAATCCACCATTAAAAGATTGTTGACTTTAACAAACTCTTTCATAATAAATTGGTCAGGCTTACTGCCTTTGTTGTAACCTTTCATAATAAACATGTCATACTTATGGCATCTGGCATACATTTTCCCAAATAACCAATCTGGCCTATTTCATTTATCATTGGCTTCTAACCATGAGCAACTAAAACCTTCTGAATTCTGCATAAGCTTTTCCGCAAGGCAGCACTTGGGTACGCTGTAAGAAAATTATGAATAGACACAACATGATAGTATGCAAAACAATATTCTACTCCTAACAGGATTACCAAGACTCAAGACATTTACCCATAAGGTTTGTAAGACAGGGAAACCAGAGGGGAAAACCAACACCAAAACCCTAGCTTATTACAGTGATCTGTGAAACTCCATGTAACAAAATGCCGGTCTACAGGCATTAACACATATAATAACAAGGCACCCCTAATGGCTTATTGCTTTAACATATGATTTTTCCAGTAAATAAATCAGACCTACAGCATTTGTCATAAAGTTTCATTATAACAAGATTGGACCAATGGCCCTGACATAGCTTTTTCAACTGAACCATTCAGGCCTATAGACTAAATTACTGGCTTGTCATTATAACCAACTCAGTCCAACTGTATTCTGCATAAGCTTTCCCATAAGGCAATTATCAGTATACGGTTATTGAGTTAGAAATATATGCACAATTGCAATTTTTAAAACAATATACAACCCATCCTAAAAAACATTGCAAGGATTCCTAGAATGCATAACTTTTAACCAGAGGATTTGTCACAGGAAGTAACCAATACCAAAGTGATTGCCTACCCTAGTATCCTGTGAGATTCCCAGTACTGAAATTTCTTTCTCTAAGCTTTAACGT
This sequence comes from Pleurodeles waltl, assembly GCF_031143425.1. Taxonomy (NCBI): domain Eukaryota; kingdom Metazoa; phylum Chordata; class Amphibia; order Caudata; family Salamandridae; genus Pleurodeles; species Pleurodeles waltl. The sequence continues at coordinate 792,154,938 of NC_090436.1, read as the reverse complement.
CGTGCAATGACAGTCAACCTACCTTTTTCTTAATAAAGAAGTCAGGCCTATTGACTTTGTGGTAACTCTTCACAATAAACAGATCCGACCCATAGCTTTGATCATTGGCAAGTCTCCATAACCAACGCAGTCCTAATGTGCTGAGCATAATCTTTCCCACACGACAAAAAGTACAAAACAAGACCTTTTCCAAACTTTGACCAATCAAAATCTGTACTCGGGGTAATCAACATTTGGACAGAGCCCCTCTCCCAATAGTGCTTACTAAATCTATTTTTCTGCGCATCCTAAGGTCCAGCAACAGCTTAACTCCTAAGCCAAACCTAGAAAATGTATAAGTGAACAGAACTGAAATTTTTAAATTGTCAAATAGATTCTGAGTTACCAAGTGGTCACATTTACAGGGAGTGCGGAATTATTAGGCAAGTTGTATTTTTGAGGATTCATTTTATTATTGAACAACAACCATGTTCTCAATTAACCCAAAAAACTCATTAATATCAAAGCTGAATATTTTTGGAAGTAGTTTTTAGTTTGTTTTTAGTTTTAGCTATGTTAGGGGGATATCTGTGTGTGCAGGTGACTATTACTGTGCATAATTATTAGGCAACTTAACAAGAAACAAATATATACCCCTTTCAATTATTTATTATTACCAGTGAAACCAATATAACATCTCAACATTCACAAATATACATTTCTGACATTCAAAAACAAAACAAAAACAAATCAGTGACCAATATAGCCACCTTTCTTTGCAAGGACACTCAAAAGCCTGCCATCCATGGATTCTGTCAGTGTTTTGATCTGTTCACCATCAACATTGCGTGCAGCAGCAACCACAGCCTCCCAGACACTGTTCAGAGAGGTGTACTGTTTTCCCTCCTTGTAAATCTCACATTTGATGATGGACCACAGGTTCTCAATGGGGTTCAGATCAGGTGAACTAGGAGGCCATGTCATTAGATTTCCTTCTTTTATACCCTTTCTTGCCAGCCACGCTGTGGAGTACTTGGACGCGTGTGATGGAGCATTGTCCTGCATGAAAATCATGTTTTTCTTGAAGGATGCAGACTTCTTCCTGTACCACTGCTTGAAGAAGGTGTCTACCAGGAACTGGCAGTAGGACTGGGAGTTGAGCTTGACTCCATCCTCAATCCGAAAAGGCCCCACAAGCTCATCTTTGATGATACCAGCCCAAACCAGTACTCCACCTCCACCTTGCTGGCGTCTGAGTCGGACTGGAGCTCTCTGCCCTTTACCAATCCAGCCACGGGCCCATCCATCTGGCCCATCAAGACTCACTCTCATTTCATCAGTCCATAAAACCTTAGAAAATCAGTCTTGAGATATTTCTTGGCCCAGTCTTGACGTTTCAGCTTGTGTGTCTTGTTCAGTGGTGGTCGTCTTTCAGCCTTTCTTACCTTGGCCATGTCTCTGAGTATTGCACACCTTGTGCTTTTGGGCACTCCAGTGATGTTGCAGCTCTGAAATATGGCCAAACTGGTGGCAAGTGGCATCGTGGCAGCTGCACACTTGACTTTTCTCAGTTCATGGGCAGTTATTTTGCGCCTTGGTTTTTCCACATGCTTCTTGCGACCCTGTTGACTATTTTGAATGAAACGCTTGATTGTTCGATGATCACGCTTCAGAAGCTTTGCAATTTTAAGAGTGCTGCATCCCTCTGCAAGATATCTCACTATTTTTGACTTTTCTGAGCCTGTCAAGTCCTTCTTTTGACCCATTTTGCCAAAGGAAAGGAAGTTGCCTAATAATTATGCACACCTGATATAGGGTGTTGTTGTCATTAGACCACACCCCTTCTCATTACAGAGATGCACATCACCTAATATGCTTAATTGGTAGTAGGCTTTCGAGCCTATACAGCTTGGAGTAAGACAACATGCATAAAGAGGATGATGTGGTCAAAATACTCATTTGCCTAATAATTCTGCACTCCCTGTATTGTGAAACAACTCCAGCCAGTGTCTGCTATTTTAGCCAACAAAGCATTTCAGTTTTTTGTGACTTGTAGTTTTGTGTTTAATATTGTAAAGATGCGCTGAGAACGTTCAGCTTGCAAAGTGTTTTTGCCTGAAAACCAAGAACACATATGGGGCCAGTATGTCAGCTGGCTATGATAATGTGAAATAATAAAAGGCGACAATGAAAATCCGTTTTGTCAATGTTTATTTTACGCTCTGTAAAGTCCATTACATGTTTTGGCTCCTTTACTTATAATTTTTTAAAATGTTACTTATCCGACTTCTCGTGAGGAAACAATCGGATAGACTGTTGCTTTTGAAGAGTACTTTTAATATGCCTGTGTGGCCTGCAATCTCACTTAACAGCAGTGTTTAACACACTGGATATATAGAATAATTGTGATAAAATGTGTTTGTGTTGATTTAGGGGACCCTGAGAAAACTGTTAAACTCAATTTTTAATGCTGTATACCTCCACGTACGCGCTATAAAACGTTTGAAGAACATTGATCTAAAGTGGTAGTCACATTTCGCCAGAAAGGGTTATTGGCGTTCCCTGCACTTGTAACCTCTGAAATCATAGTTTCAGTTCCAGAGTATTTTTTGAAAGATCTGACTGCTGTTGCTTTTGAATATACTCTGGCCTGCCTAGCTGTCACATGGTGTGATTTACTCACAATATATTATTTTACAATATACCCTTCTTTAGATCGCTAGCCTTCGTCTGTGCTCTATTCGAGTGGGCGACTAGACTTTGCTCGCCCCAAATATGACAAACCTTTGACAGAACACGCGGATAGACCTCTGGAATGGACACACTGCAAGGGCATTAATCAGCCATTTCACCTACACTGAGCAGAATGAGCAAATGCATCTTGTTTGTATTGTTCAGGGCTTACGTGAGCGTTTAATGATATTTATTTATTATATGTTTTAACCAGGTTATATTTTTATGCCCTATTAACAGGAGGACTTATGCCTCCCTAATTTTGCTGCCAATGCTTGTTTTAATTGTCAGCAATTTCTTTTGATAGGATGGAAAGACAGCTGAGGATCTTGCGAAAGCTGAACAACATGAACATGTAATAAGTCTGCTTGCAAGACTCCGGAAGGTAAGAGTGCATGTTGTCACAAAATGCGCCCTTTAGGTGTAGGTCCCTTGATAACATAACCACATTGCATGTTGAAGGTAAGCAAACTGTTTAAAATGTATCTTAACCCATCACCGGTCCTCAGAGTCCACTTGATCCAAGAGCGAGAATCCTTACTCAGATTAACCTCTGGGATAGGCCTCTGTTGTTTCAGCAAACCTCCATAAACGGAAATTGGGGACAAGGCTGATCAGGAATTGATAAGCCAGTAGGTTTGGCAGTGGCCATTTTATTATGTTTTTTTTTTTTTTTTTTGCAAAACTTCATTGTTATGCCATACCCTCATCAACCAAAAAAACATTTTGGCTGAAAGCAAAAATAGATTTTAGTCTCAAAAAGCACCCATTCCCATAATGTAACGGATCTTCTTTGTGTGATGATGTGCTGCTTATGAAAGAGACGTAAGCTGTCACTCACAGCAAAGTTCGTTAATGACTGAAATGTGCTGACGTACTCCCACGCTGGTTACTGTAGTGGGCAGAAGAAAAATAACAGACCAATGGATGAATGGAACCAGCTGAAAGGCCCTATGAGTAAGTTATACATATAATTTTAGTAAAATCAAAAAGTCTTTGCTAATACCAGAAATAGGACTCATGGCATTGAACTTCTAATTACTCATGCTTGGCAGTTCTCTTGTTCTGCTGCTCTAAGTGTTAGACCAGAAGCTTGGGAATAAGCTGGGTATAATCAGAATCATTTTCAGATTCTCTGAGCAGTAGCTCCTGATGGGCTGTGTTTAAGGATCAGTGGGAGCCTTCAGAAAAGGCACGAGTCTGTTTATAGCTTGTATAAATCATCTCTGTTCATATATTGCAGTGGATGTATTTTTGGAAGTGGGTTGCCATTTTAGATGACATGTAAACGTGCACGCCGTGTTTGCTTTGTAGATCTAGAGCTGGAAGGCCTGTTAAACAGTCCGGCCATAGGACTCATATTTTTGTTGCCCATTTTGTTGTTTGCAAAACATATTTGCGGCCTAACCACTCCTTTCGTTTATAAGATGAAAGCCTGGCTTCCAGGGGGTCCTTCTGGACTTCGAAAAACTAGGAGAGAGGTTACCTTCTATTTCTGACTATATTGACATCAAAAAGCGCATCAATATTTGTATTTCTTTTGCGTTTTTATATTTAAAAAGATGTAGGCAGACCTGAAGAATACACACAAGGTAGCACATGCGTGGCAGTAGCTGATGATTATTTCTTACACAAAGGGAATCTAGTAACGCTGTTGTGTATTAAAGACGTTCGGGGAGTAGCTTTTCACTATCGAGCAGACACGATTGCCACTTTCATGGAGGAGGAAGAGGAGCAGACTATGCAAGAGGGCATTGGCTAAATTGGGAGTGCAAGGGGTAAAGAGGGAGCATGGACAAGGGTTGGGGGCAAGTTCAGGAAGGGGGTTCATGGCGGAAGGACAAGGGCAGTGCTCAACGCAGAGCGCAGACATGGGAGATGATGGTAGATGAGCGTGAATCCATGGATATAAGGGATTTTAAACAGGTGTGATGGAAGGCACCGCCACATTGAGGCTGCAGGTAGCACGACACATGGTGGCTGCACCACACAGTGCAAGGGCACAGCAACACACATTGGAGGACCACATAACTTTGTCTCTGGATTTCCTCTCCCACTTAGTTTTTTTCTAGTTTTATGAAGCTTTTGCTAAGATGGCGACTGCTATGCTTTGATCTGGAACTGGTGCATCAACCTAAACTTTTCGAAGTAAAGTTATGGTCTAAATGAATGTTCTGGCTGTAAAGGAGACTGGTAAGAAGAGCGTGAAATGAGTTGTCATCGATAGATACATGGCTTCTGACCCACCCATAATGGATCTGATGCCCCCTTTTGGCTGCAGGCCTAAACTGCAGCTAATTACACTGTTGGGGAACTAGGTATATTCCATCATCTACTTGATCTTATTCTGTGCCTGTGAGACAGGACAAGGGTCACCAATAACAAGCTAAATGCGACCTTCCCTTAGACATTCTAGAGGGACCACTAACAATTCCTGTATAAATGTCAGGATAAACTGACTTGTGTTCTGAACATTTAATAGCATCACCCTTTCCATATTATAAGAGCAAAAAAGCACAGAGATCTATTGTGTGAATTGCAAATGATCACACAGTGTGTTTAGTATGAAGCTGGAATTTGAGTCGATTCTCCAAAGTAAATGAAGAGATGTATGAAGCAAGGGTATTACGGTTTAATAATATGCCTCAGTAAATTGCTGATTGGCCTACGGGTAGACTGTTGTCGGGGCTGCTGCTGAGAGCGACGCCTGGTCTGCACGTGGGGCTGCTGCTGAAGTGGTGACAGGACCACCAGCTAGCATGTTGTTAAAGTGCAGGCTTGGCTTTTACAAGGCTTGTTGTTAAAGTGCTGATCAGCCTGCACTAGGGTTGCAGACAGGCACAGCTGTTTGAAAATGGCTTTGGGGCTGCCGGCAAAAGCTGCTGCTGAAGCGGTGTCTGGGCAGCAGACGAGGCTACTGCTGAACCGCTGAACTGCTGGTTGGTCTGCCGGCCGGGATTCTGTTGAAGTTCTGGCTACGTGTCTTGCAGGCATGCTGGTAAAATGGAGGTGCTGTCTATGGTGCAGGCAGGAATGCTATTGCAGCACAGCTCAGAAGAAGAAATGAGCATAGGAGCGGGGTGAGATCTGACAACCAGCCATCCTCTTTTTAGTCCAGATGGTCTATTCATAGATATTGAAATTAAATACTTTTTTGCCTACCACTATCTTTTGAAACAATTTTTTCATGCTGCAAATTCATTAAGGAAACAGACCCTAGAAGTTTCAGCCTCCTCTGCTGCGGTTTTTTGTCCCTTTACATATGAAGCAGGCTGTAATATGCTGTTCTCTAATGTAGGTTTTGCTCTTCATTGCTCTGTTCTTGAGGTAAATTCCTAACCCTACCCTCCCTGTTCAGATGCGTCTGGGCTCCTGCTACGTTGCGCCTGGGTATCAGAATGCTGGGAGTGGGATGTTGGGGAGGGAAGCAGGGGTCGCGCAGTTACGGAACTAGCAGGCATTCTACGATGGGATTACCTGTGAGGTGGTTAATCCGTTTACGTCAGGCCCTCTTCATGCGTTTGTTGTCGTTACGTGGCGACTCTTGTGACGAAGACAGCAAGAAACTTTCTTGCCCAATCCTCAACCAAGCTGCAACTGTCCCTGTGAATCATGAGTCTTTGTTCCCTATTTTTCTTCCTCATACATAGCCCCACGCGTATAATACCGCACTCTACTACAGATGAGTTCCACCATCCCCAAAAGTAAAACACACGTGTCCACGGTAAAACTCATCAGCCGTGGCCACACCTTCTGCATAGAGCGCTGAGAATACTGACTTGGGCGACGCCTTTCACAGCGGCCTGTTTTACAAGCCTGAGGAGCCGTGCGTGACTTTCCCTGTGCATTCCCAAACTGAGCACACCGCCGAACTCGAGAAGTTACAAATATTAGTCAGATTCTCATTGCCTCAGGGGAAAGTTTAGCTTTGCGTAAAGACAGGCAGTTATTTTACATTGAGACAGCACCTTTGCAAAACTATCATAGAAAAATAATAATAATAAAGAGCTAACTGCTTCCAAACTGCCATTTTGGCACACAACGACATGAACTAACTCACCAATAGGGATTCAAGAACAGTTTAGACTCAATTAACCACCATTCTTAATGACAGGTAAATATGGCAAACATTATGAAAATATTGTTGATGTCAAATGTGCCATTGAAGCGCCGAGAAAGGGGGGGGGGGGCAGTAGATTAACAGCTGTGAGATGCATCTGGTGACAATGGATGGAATGGGGTGCAGTGCTGTAAGGAAGCAGGCATTGCCGTACATTTGCTTGGGAGTTGAGTGCAGATGTTTTTATGATAACATCGCACCTCTGGAGAAAGATGGAGGTGAAACTAATTGGGATGTATAAATCGAACGAAAAACGCCCGTAGCAATACTTTGCCACTTTGCTGGCAGCCAGGGCCGGCTTTAGGACTGGTGGCGCCCTGTGCGACAATTTATTGTGGCGCCCCCCACCCCGTGACCACCACCTCGGTTTCACTCACTATAACCCGGCAAATGTGCGCCTTATCTCTGCATCGCTCTACTTTCACATACATTCATGTGTTTTAAAGCACTTGTAAAGGCTGGCTTTACTAATCCACTCAGCTAACCACACCAAAATATGGGGGCATATTTAAGATCCCTTAACGCCATTCTAACGCCATATTATCGTCATTTCTTTATACTAATGTGGGGTTAGAAGGCAAAAAACACGGTGTCATATTTACAAAGTGGCGCAGTGCATCCATTGCGCCACTTTGTATCCCTTTGCGCTACATTATGTCTTCGCCAGATATAATGTATGCAAAGGTGGCATTCCCCTGTTGGCGGGGGGGCAAAAAAATGGCGCAAGAAATTTGCGTCATTTGTTCCCTGCACTTTTAACACCTGCTTAAAGCAGGTGTTAAAATGAGGCTTCTGTTGGTTACAATGGGCCTCTGGGTGCTTTGCAGGATTAGCATCAATATTTTTTATGCCAATCCTGCAAAGCGCCGGACTAGCGTAAAAAAAATTCTGACACTAGTCCACTAACTACCTAAGGGGATTTTAAGTACAGCGCACACATGGTGGCATTAGGGGAGCGCTAAGGGGCGCAAGAAAAGTGGTGCAGCACTCTGTGCTGCGCCACCTTTTTCAAATATTCCCACAGGGCAGTGCTTAATTTGTAAATAAAAAGGTGCTGGTGCCCAAAGCCTTCCTCTTAAACACGTGGCTGCTGCAATTAAATGTTTGAACATGGATTACAGAGGCAGCGTAATCCTGAAGCCATTTTAGGCCTCTTCAATCCATTTACAGGCACTTCCTGACCCTTCAGCTCACTCTTGCGGATTTCTGCTTTTTCCCATTGTCACGCTTTTTAGTTTTTCTCTTCCTCCGTCTTTCCCATATGTCTTTTTCTCGCAGTAAATGCTTAAGGCAGAAATATAAGCACCGGCCCTCAAAAATAAGTGCCGGGACTCTGCACCGGAACCAACAAGCACAAATTAAGCCCTGCCATAGGGGCATATTTAAGAGTCGCTAGTGCTATTCTAACGCCACATTAGTGTCATTTATTTACACTAATGTGGCGTTGGAAGGCCGAAAACGCTGTACCATATTTGTAACCCTTTACTCTACATTATGCCTGCGCCTTAACAGGCTAAAAAAATTACGCAAAGAAATCTGTCATATTTCTTTGCATCATTTTTTCCCCGGCACTTTTAACACCTGCTCAGAGCAGGCATTAAAAGAAGGCTTCCGTTGGTTACTGTTTTTTGCAGCAGGCATATTAACCCTCTAAGCTACTTTATGTTGAGTCAAAGCTGCCACTAGACAAAACTCCCATCTCACTCTTTGTAGCAGGAACATTAATCACAAGAGGTATCTTGACATTGTAATTGTTTCTTGAAGGCTTAATGCACAAGGAACTTTTCAGCAGGTGCTTTTAAATCACAAGTTTCGGAAGTTATTGCTAAACACAGCGCCTCCCTGGGGTCAGCGCCCGGTGTGGTCGCACCACCCAAAAGCCAGCCCTGCTGGCAGCCATCATGGAACGGTACCATTTTTATTATAAATAATGGGCTGCAGAGGAATCTCTGGAAGAACCTGGAGCTACTCTACACACACTTAGCAGGAACATGTGCATTGAAGGTCACCGACGGAAGGATCCAGGATTAAACTCTCATGATAACCACATGTGGCAGATTGCTGTGTCACAAGGACCCAAGTCTGGATAGGTCATTAGAACCATCAAAAGTGCGGACCATTCTACTAAACAAATAAAGATGTTGAGAAGGAAACCATACAGGCCAATGTCATGTGAACTAGGATTAAGTCAAATAGGTCTAAAAGTATGAATTTGTCAAGTAAAGCATAAAGATGAAGAACCCTGCAGGAGTGCATGTTATCTACGGATCTGGCACTCATGTGGCGTCATACAAGTATTGCCCTGTCTTTAGAAAATGTTACAAATGTGGCATGATGGTAATCGTAGGAAAAGATAGTAATAAAATCCATCCAGGTGTGCAATGTAGATAAATAAGGACAATAGGGAATTCCTAGTGGACAGTGGGTTCAGTAAGTAAAACTTAATTGTTTTGAATAATAATAAAAATCATTACAAACTAAGAGCAATAATAAATAAAAATCATTAAAACTTATAAAAGGAAGCTTCTTAATGTGAGACGGCAAGAAAGGCTCAAGGTATTTGCTTCCTATTTTGAATGGGGAAACAGATGGCCATTTGGCATATTTAAGGATATGAGTTGAGGGTTGTGTGCTTAAAAAAAAGGGAGGGGCTGTGCGGGTAGTAAATAAAATTACAGCAGAGTGATAGCGCAGAGCCTCCATTATGAAGCAAGTGTCTTGGTTATTGTGTGTGTGGACTGTCTGGTTGCTTTCTTAATGGTCCAGTCCACGCCCTGTAGGTATTTTACTGTGTAAGATATTACACACGGACCCTTGGTATTTAGACAGTCTTTTATTGCTTGTCTGCAGGAGCATATGCCCGCCTGGTTCCAGAAGGGCTTAAGCCAGTGACACCGCAGATTTAGAGTTGAGCTGCAGAGGCAAAAGGTGTGGATCACATCTTCTTATGATTGGCTACATAGCCCAGGGGCTTCACCTGCTTCCCTTAGCCAGGGTGCTGCATGTGTGTTATTTGGAAGGGCACCTAGGCGGTAAATTAGGAATGATCCCTTGAGTCTACTGTTGAAAGCCTCACTCAGGTATTGCTTGTGGTTTTTTCTGCGTATAACTGGTCAGTACCATCCATGACTGGGCGCGGTTCACGAGGGAAACCTTGTCCTCTAATGATAAGACAAGCCTCGATATTCTGCCAGTTGCCTTTTTGAGTGACTCCGGTGTGAGTGATGTGAATCATAACTAAGCGGGTCTAAGTTGGTCAATGGTATCTCTGAGAAATATCCCAGGTGCTGAATGGGTTTTATTAATTTCCTGCCAGACGTTGTAGTTCAAGGTGCTCCTTTCGGCTTTCTTGAGCCTGTAGCACACGATGATAAAGGCTGCACTTCTGGCAATTGTTTGTTTTACAAGCTCGAACGCTATTCTGATCTGGGATGCCGAGGTATATCTGGGGAAGTAGAACATTTCCCTATAGATTTTGACAGTGAGGATGCCCAAAGTGGTTGTTGCCCTCCCCAGGTGGGCTTCGCTTCCATAGTCCAAGGTTGAGGCTATCTTTGCCCTTGCTGTTTCCAGGATGAGGTAAAAGGAGGGTAATTTTACCTTCCTACAGAGAACACTGAGACCTGCAGCAAGAGTGAGACATTTTCATTTCATTTCCTCCCTAAGTGGTTTAAAGTTACCTTGATTATCAAATGTGAGGCCAAGGTATTTGTAGGCTGTGACTTCTTAGACCTGCGTTTTGTCGTTGGTACAGCTGATTTTACCACTAGTTCTTTTGCAGCATTTCATAATTTTAGTTTTCTTGTGTTAATTGTGAGGCCATTCTTTACAGAGTATTTGTGGGTAGGATTCAGAAGGTGTTGCATCCCCACCTTGGTGCGACTGATAAGAACCAAGTTGTCGGCATACAGCATGTTTGATAGCTGGATCATACCAAGCTTTGGGTCATGGGCGTTTACCGTGGCCAAGGATGAGGAGAGGTCTGCTAGAAATAGGTTAAAAAATGTTGGGGCTAGGATGCGTCCCTTCTTAAGCCCGCAAGATGTAGATATGGCCCTGGAGAGGCTAGCTTCATTACCCAGTTTTATTTTGACACAGCTATCCGTGTATATGTTTTCTGTTGATCTCCGGAGCGTGGCTGGCACATCCAAATTCTTTTACTCCAGAGCAGATTTCGCGAGATGCAATCGAAAGCCGCTTTGTAGTCTATGAAGCAAAGATACAATGATTGTTTTTTTTTTTTTCTTCTGGAGCTTCCAGCAGCAGCGTTAGTGCAATGATATTTGTCACAGCCCCAGATTTTTTTTGTGAACCCCGTCTGATTGAGCGGGATGATGGATGAAGCTTTGGCCCAATCCATGAGCCATTCCAAGAAGACACCCATGTAGTACTTTGCCTCATTATCAACGAGGACTAGCAATCTGTGGATCTCAGGTTTTGACTTGTCATCCCCCTTGAAGATTGGGGCGATGATAGACCCTTTCCAGGAGGCTGTAATTGTAGCCTCTGACATGGTATGGGTTAAGAGTGGGGCCATATATCCCACTCATTTTGCTGGGTTTAACTTGAAGATGGCCTGAGGGATTCCATTTGGGCTGGGAGCACCAGCATGTCTTCCTTTATTGATCTGTCGTTTTATTGTGTCCTCGAGGATTCCCTCCTCCTCTCAGGGGATGGGACCGGGATTGCATTGCCAGTCTTAAGAATCCACTCCTTGAAGGCCTGGCGTGACTGCTGCGATTGTATAGATGTTAAATTGAGCAGTAAGAAAGGAGACCCAGGCTTCCTCAGATACGTTTGATCCCAGCCTTGGAGGTGCTTTGTTATTTAGGGAGTTGATGGTGCACCAAAAAGCATTGGTGTAATGGTGTTTTATATCCCAGATGAGATTAGCCCAGAGGTTTTCTGCCATTTCTCTCTTGTTGGTCCAAATGGCCCTTTTTAGGTCCCTCTTCTTGCTCATGAGGTTGATTTTGAATGCTTTGCTTTTAGGGAACCATCGTACCACCCTCGGAGCCCTGTTGACCTCCCTGATGAGGATTTTTATTTTTCTATGCATGCTCTTGTTCCAACTTTATGCTGAGCAGCCATCTGTTATTTGGGCTGTATGGATATTGACTTTTGACGCCTGTTTTAAGGAGAATGATGTTAAGAATGTTTCCCAGTTTTGTGTTGGATGGTTACTATCACTTTGAGGCAGCTTGAAGTGATAGTCTGCTTCCTTTTCCAGTGAGTCTGTTAGTAGCTGACCATTTTACCCTTCTTGGGTCTGACAGGTAGGTCGATCCCTGTGGTTCTGCAGTTGATGAGTTTGCAGCCACAGCAAATGTGAGATCCTGCTTCTGCAGCAGGTGGTCATTCTCTGTTTTTTTCCCCCATTTTGAAAGTTCGCACTTGCTGTAAAAGAGGAAGGGATCCGAAAGTGTAGTTGAAGAGTTGCAACTAGTAGGGTAAAAAGACATTACTGGCGGGACATAGTCTTGAAATCTACCATGAAGAGTCCGTAGGCCCAGATGTTCCAGTTTGCCTAGCACGATGTGGCCCCTTTGGGTCTTCTTCTCATCTCCCCATCCGCCTGAGGTGGAATGACCTATTGCACGCACTGTTGTCCCTCCGTGATCTCATTTATTGGCAAGGATTCTAGTAAATACGTTTTGAAATTGCTGGTACTGTGATCGAGAGTGCTTCTGGGAGGCTCCTAGCCTAAAGAGGCTGTCACACTATTTCTCCAGCGTGTCTGTGTGATCTTTGCAATTTGGAGGTGCGTAGAGATTTACTAGTACCACTAGGCCGCCTGTGGTTGCTGTTCGCGCTGTCTGCAACCCTCTCTGCAGTATTTGAATGTTGACCAAGTCTATTTCTTGCTCCGTCACAGTGATTTTGAGAGTCGTGGACAGGTAAATTGCAAGATCCATTTGCTGCATCCAAATTTTGACACTTTGGTCACCAAGATTACATGGCTCAAGAAACCTGGGGTGGGTATTGGCTCTTGGGCCCAGGTCTCCTGTACGGTGACCACCAAGAAGTTTTGGAGGTAGTGGACCAGTACGCGAACTTCCAGTTTGTTAGCTAAACTGTGAAGATTCCAGAAGCAGAGTCTTAAAGTTTAAGTTTCAGGGTCAGAGAGATTTCCTTGTGTTGCCGCCAGTCACCCAGCTGTTTGAGACTTGTTTAAGGTTCCAGCGATCAATTCCTACTCTCTGGTGTCTGGACTAATCCAGGGTTGGCACATGGCATGTTGTAGTGGATCTGGTCCTATGTCTTTTCCCTTTCTCTGTGGGCATGCACATAGAGCATTTTTTAAGACTAAGAATGGTTTTGGCGGGGAGTTCGTTTTCCCTGATTCACTGCCCACTCTCCTCCTCAGTGGATGCGGGTACCCTGGTTCTTGATATTTTTCTACGATTATACCCCAAGCTAGGAAGTAGTTACATTTGTGTTGCACCTTGTCTGCTGTAGCCAGTGTACTCCAGGTGACCTTTGTGGAGTCTTCCGTGACCCATGGTGTGTGTTTATAAATGTAAGGTATTCTATATCAGCTGTGTTTACCCCAGCCAGGTCTGGGATCTGGTTTAACAGTGTTATATTTCCTCAATTGAGGATGTCCTCATTTCCTAATGAGCTGTAAAGTGGGTGGAACAGAGTTATGCTGGGTTCTCTTGTTTCTGAGATCTCATGAATTGTGCTCTTGGTGGGCAGCTGGGTGCTTATGAGGGGTAAGAGGCCTGACTGTGTTGATGCTGCCAGGCAGTCCTCTGGTTTGGCCTGAATGGTTCTCATGAGGACCTGCTTATAGGTTTGCACACTTGTAAGCGGGTACCAGAGGTAATTTCAGAGGGTCACTGACTTCTTGCCAGCTCCTCTGGATTTCGTGGCAATGTAATTCCTGCTGAGCGTACCTCCTTTATTAGATTATGGCCCTTTTGAGAGGCTCTGTGTGGTTCTGTTAAAGTTGATGGCCCACTCAGCTTTTCTTTTTTTTTTCTTTTTTTTCCCCCAGTGGCTGGCGGGGAGTTAGGGATGAAGGAGAGCTCTGCGTTTGCCTTATTGTCTCCTGGCAAATTCCTGCCTTTGGCTTTTTTGCATTGCTTGTTGTAATGGGGATTCATCCTCCTTTATACTTGCCTCTTGCCACCCTTCCTTCATTGGCGGTATTTGTCAAGTTCCTTTCTTCAGATGTTGGGCGGGGTCTTGGCAAAGATAGCGTAGTTCCTCAGCCAGTTGTTTTGGGGAATTTTTTGTTCTATGACTTACTTTTTTCCCATCTTTTTTTTGGTCTTGCACCACCAACTGCTCCCGCTGAGCTTTCCGGTAGTATATTTGGAGGTAGGCCATTTGGGCCAGAGTGGCTTGACTCTTTACTGCTAAAGGGCTCACAGTTAGAGTTGTCACTCTTTGTTTCCAGATTGGTGGTCCATGCATTTATATTATTGTAGGGTCTTGCGCAGTTCTTGGAAGTAGAAAGGTGCCTGAGAGAGATTTGGCTGCTGATGGAGTTTTGTTTTTGAGTTGAGTTAGCACTGTATTGTCACCATTGACCAATGTTTTCTCTAGTGATAATTTGGACCCATTTTCCATTTGGGGCCTAAGGAAGGCTTTTAGCTCGTTGAATGAATTTGTGAGCATGGTTGGTAATTTACTCCGTTTATCCAGTACTGGGGAACAAGTACACGTAGAGGTTAGCTCTGCATCATTTTGGGCCCTTTTAATGAGATTGTTTAAATCAGAGAACTTACCGCCGATCCCAGCCATGTAGGAGGCAACGGTGTTCAATATCTCTATATGGATGTCCATTTTAGCTGGATGGTATTCTATGGCATTCAGCATTGACTGTATCATCTTCAGTATAGAAGGCCAGACTCCCGCTGTCAAGGGGGTATTGTTCCTTTTCGCATTAGCCTCCATTTTGCCAGGCCTTGCTTTTAGAATCGCCTCTTCCTGATTGGCTTCCAACTCAGTGTAAATGGCGTAGTAGGCTAACATCTCATCCCATTCTTCCTGTGTCAGGTAGGAGGTCTCCTTATTCTTTGTGTTCTGTGTGCTTGTGTAAGTCTCCGTGTTGTGGGCTATTTTGACCTGAGCCTTTTCCACGTGCTTCTGTCAACATTACCATCATTTCCATGGAGATGTACAGTAACCAAGTCAACAAAAATGAGCTACACTGCAGTCTCTATGTGCCTGGACTATATGGTAGACATATGATTAAATTGGAGGGTATATTCAAGGCAGAGATTGACTTTGAAAGATGATGGACTACTGCCAAAGTTTACATTGTCGGCCACAGTGTTAACATATTGTGCTGGTCAGGCCAACAGAGCCTCTGCATGTTAATAAACCAGTCCAAGGGACCGTGTGTGTTCAACTTTACAGAGGACGTTTAGGGAACATCTTGGGAGAATACAAGAAGGTCTTCAAAAAAGATTTAGATTGTCTTGAAGAATTGCAGCACCAAATAAGCCTGACGGAGGGAGTGCGTCAAATTAAACAGAAGGTATGCACATGCCGCTATCAGTGCAAAAGGAAGTTCTAGATAAATGGCAGGCTGTTGGCATCTTTGAGCCTATCTCAGTATCCAGTGTGTATCCCCAGTTGTTATTGACAAGAAAAAGTGTTGAAGTAAGACTCTGCGTAGACATGTGGAAGCTAAACCACCAATAGTGGTATAGAGTATCAACTGTTGCCACTAATCCACAAAATGATATTCACCTATGTGATGAAGGAAAAACCTTCACCACTCTTAAATGTACAGCCAATTATCACTAGATACACTTGGAGCAGGTCTCCAAGAAATTCTCAGCATTCATTACACCATATAATCCTTTACAATTTTTTGGATGCGTTTTGGTCTGAACTTTGCCTCTGTCGTATTTCATAAGTTAGTTAATAAACTATTTGATGGAATGAAAGGCATCTGTGCATTCCAAAATGATCTCCTGATGTACTTCTCCTCTGAAGAGGAACATGACCAGTCTGCTTGAAGTGCTGCAGAGGATTCAAGGTAGTAACCTTACATTTAACGAGGAGAAATTAAAGTTTATGTAACCAAGCATGGAATACTAGGAACACATCCTCTGTGCTCAAGGTGTTGCACTAAAACCATCATTAATGTCAGCTGCTAAGGAAGCTCCAAGACCAAGAAACAAGGAAGAACTTGCATCCTTTCTCAGCTTCTTTGAGTGCTACATTATGTTTATTAAAACTGTATTGATCAAGAAGTCAGTGAACAAACGGACTAGAGAGGATCTAATTTCATATGAGGGAAAGACTGTGAAAAGAGTATACAGGAGCTAATAAATGAACCCAAATGAACCTCAGGAAGCTCCCTTTTGGAGGTATTTGATGAAAGGCTAGACTGTGTGGTGACAGTTGCACTATTCCTATTGGACTACGTACAGTTCTGAGTTGGGTGGGGTGTAGAACATTCGACTGCCTTTGCTTCTTGCAAGTTGAGGAATCCTGAGGCAAGATATTCTGTGGGTGAGCATAAGCGTTTAGCTTGTATGTGGGCTGTGTCTAAGTTGGAAATTCCTGTGAGGCAGGTGCTTCTTTAGTCACCCTGACCACAAACCTGTAATTAATATATTGCAGAAAAGGACACTTGAGATGTGTCTCCACACATAGCGAAATTGACATGCAAGCTATATAAATATGCCCTCGCCATAGAATACATTTCTGGGAAGGCAAATGTCACCTCTGATGACTTGTCTAGTGTGCTCTGTGATCATGCAGTTTATGATGATGAATGGCAAGAAAAAGATTAGGCTGTTTGGGTACTTGACAGAAGAACTCAGTGCTGGATGTGTTGTCATCTGAAGGCAATGGATGAATGCAATCCAGTATGATCTTGAGTATACTAAGGTGATGAAATTTGTAATGAAGGGTTGGCCTAAGGAAAAGTGTCTGGAAAGTAATCTTCAGCCGTATTGGATTATCAGCAGTGATGTCTCTATTAAGGGTAATGTAATTGTCAGGCAAAATGCATTGGCTGTACCAACAGAACCTCCACCTTATTGCCTTAGCACACAAGGGGCATCTTAGAATCACCAATACAAAGGAAAGATTTACATAGTTATTAGTGGCCAGCCATGGATAGACATGTGGCTATGTATGTGTGAAGTGTCAAATATGTAAAAAATCAGACAAAATCCAGAGGACTGTGGAGAATCTCCTCACACCCACAGAGTTCCTTGAAGGACCATGGCAAAAGTAGGTGTTGACTTGGATGGAAAAATGAACAAATTAGCCCTCCTCACTTTCATGCTATAGTTCTGATAAATTCATAAAGCAAATGGACTGAGGTGAAATTATTGGAATATCCCGGTTCTAGGAACATAACAGAAATTTTCAAACACAATTTCACTGAGGAAAGATTTTCCCAAAAAATGATTAGTGACAATAATAAGTAACCACAGAGGTTACCAACAATCTAGCCTCCAGCAGGATTTCACACTACTACATGTCCTTGTACCACCCAAAGAGTAATGGCAAGTGAATGTGCCAGACAGGGGAGCGAGTAGTCCAACCAGAGGGCTGTGTGGAGTAGTTTGTTAGTGATTGTAGCTTTATGAACTCACCTGTAGGAATACTGCACACACAGGTAGGATGCCCTTAGAAGTTTTACAGGAAGGGGCTGCATGCACCAAACATCATTCCTTTTGGGTTAAGAAGAGCAAAAGAGAGAAAGCTTGTGCAGGCATGAAGCAGTAGATAGAAAGATAAGTGAAACATAACAACATGAAATATCATTATAATAGACATAACATGGCTATCAACAGTAAGCTACCTGTTGGCGGTATTGTTTGAGTCAAACATCCACAAAACATAAAAGGGATACCTTCAGCAAACATTTGCGACTAGTAGAAACAAATGGTTCAACTGTATTGTTAGAGAATGGTCAGTAGTGGAATGACTTTTGTGCTGTAAACTCTCCACCCCAGGTTTTATTTATTGATTTATGCAGAGGTTTATATTGCACAGTGTCACAAAACAGGAATTAAAGCACTTTACAATCCAACAAAGAAAGTTGTACATGAATAATTAGAAGAAGGGACTTGCAGGAGGGAGATATGTCACGGACAGATTAGGGTTAGCATTTGGGAGAGGGGAGAGCAGGGATGGCCTCAACCAAACATTTAATGAATGATTATAGAGTCTCAGTTCTGAGATTAATGTCAGGTCATTCATTATTAACTTTACTCAGTTATTACAAACCAGTAAAGTGCACAGAGCATAACAAAATAAATGCTGTTCATCTGGTTGAAGCATAATAAAAATACTGTGGATTGCTAAAACATTGTATGGCTGAAAGAGAAAGATAAGCACAATATTGGGTTATCTCATAGGCCAAATAACAGTACAGCAGCATATGACGACTAAAGTGCAAATGTGTGTACAAAATACAAAAAATTGCAACAGCTACAAAATGCAAAAAATAGCAACAGCAATATAATTTAAAAAAATTGCAATGAATGACTTGTCTGTTTATGCCATGCACTTTGGAGATACTTCACTAGAGCATATACAGCAAATGGCTTTTCTCATGGCAAGCCAGAACAATCCATTTAGAGCAGCCTGCTGAGTATGCTGGGCAAAAAAAGAGAAAATGCTATTCGGTCTCAGTATGACAAGAGCAAACGCCGCATACTGCAGAGCTCCTGATGTTACCTGAACATGTACTTAAAAATGGTGCAAGGGGAAGAATGCTGTAGTGAAGTTTGAGGTAAAGGGATCTTGCAAAATCTGGGCAAAGAGTATCAAGAAAAATGTCATAATAAAAATATACTATAAAAGGTTAAAAAAAAATAGTGAGCACCCCTACAGATCCAGGGGCAGTGAGTGCCTTTTCCAAAATCTTGCTCTTAGCAATTCCAGTGTACCCTGGCCAGTGAGTTCAGGTGAATTCCAGAGAGCTTCCAAGCCAACCTCCGTCAGATTCTACTTGATGGATTTTAATCAGGAGATCTTCTGCGGGACTCCAGGCCTACCAAGGATGTCAGCAAGACCCTCCCTGTAGGGCTTGAGATCATCCAGCTTCCGGGTGTGCACTCAGTAAGCTAACAGGTGAAAGTTAGCTACCAGACCCAGCCTTAGCCCGAGGTGGAACTGAGCTGGTAGCAAGGGACAACTTCGGGGGAGTATTCATAATGACCACACAAACCTGTTCTCCTTGTAACCCAGTTTAGTCACATCAGTGTGGTCCAATTACTCACTTCCACACAGTGCTGCAGTAAAAGCCTGTACCCTGTATATTTGAAGGGGAGGTTAATAGGATAAAACATGGCATGTTTAGCAAATCTAAATTTGGCCCCTGCCCTGTATTTTAATATGGTGGCACTTGTTTGTTTCTGGGTCTCCCACGAGTTGAAGTCTGGTATCTGAATGCCTGAGCCTCACACAAGTTGAAGTCTGATATGTTAATGCCAAGGTGTTCGAAATCTCTCACTCTGTCAAGTGGGACTCATGCAGTGTTAAATTCCTCCCTAAAGTTATTGCGAGGGTTGAAGACCATATATTTATTCTTAGCTATGTTCAATTCACGACCACATTGGTCACAAAGGAGGGCAAATCGACAACCCCTTGGCGGCCTTTGACAGCAAGAAGGTGTCATCAGTGAACAACAAGGCAGGGATCTTGTAAAACAGGGCGAAACCAAGATACAACTCTGGTGAACCCCTCTTTCTACAGGAATGTGTTTCATCAATTCCCCAATAGGGCCCCATGGAAGCTGGGCATAGGTGCCCTCACGCTGTCTAATTAAAATATCTAACATTTTATGGGGAATTCCCTGCTCCCGCAGTACACCCCATAGTTTCTGTCTCGGGACCAAGTCAAATGCGGACCGAATGTCTACAAAGGCGACAAACAAGTTGCCACCTTTAAAGTCCACTGTCTTCCACTTGGTGACCAAAATTCTGGAGGTTTGGTCGACAGTACCCACGTTGTCTTGAAAGCCAGTTTGGAAATGGGTTATCACTTTGCTGTTTGCCAGCCACCCACTAAGTATATCAAGAATTTGTCTGCAGATTCTTTGGATTGAATCTATCAGACTAATGGGGCTGTAGTTCTGCAGCAGATCCTTTGGTCCCTCTTAATATATGGAGACAATCTCCACACTCTTCCAGGTCTAGGGTATACGTGCACCTGCGAAGTTGGCATTTGAGGTTGTGTTAATATAAGGAACCCAGGCATCCAAATTAGATTGAAAAAGTTCCACGTGGATCTTATCTAAGCCAGCAGCCTTTTCTGTATCAAGTAGGGAAAAGTGCATGCATTGCTCCTGGTGGCAGTCACTACAGTCTGCAGATGAACTGGGAGTGGTGATTACAACTACACATGAGTTAGAAGTCGAGGGGGTACTAATTTAATACAAAGATTAAAAATGGTACTCCCACGCTGCACACTGGATACGAGTTTCTGGGTGCACTGCCCCATGGGAGGAGCCATGTTTAACAGTATGTCAAAATGTAATCATATCTTTACTTGCTGCTGCATTTAAGAGTTTATCCCACAGTTCGTCATTCCAATTGGCTTGGAGTGACCTAAGTGCAGCTTTATATTGTGCTCTAGCTAATGGGATCACACTTCTATCCACTTCTTTGATAGATTTCAATAAAGCATGCTTAGCTTCCTTGCATGCGGTTAAACCACAATTTGGGTTTAACTGGTTTCCTGGCAGATTTAAAATCTGTCAAAAAGACCTTCTTAAGCTTAGTAAAGCAAGCGTTACGGCTAGCTAGAAGAAGCTGGCTGTTATCTAGCGTATCTGCTACTGGATTTCATGAAGAAAATAAGATGTAACACATTTTTAATGTGTCATCTTCTCAAGTAGCAATGGTATTTCACTTTAAAGTTCTCCTAGAATTAGCGGAACTTCGGACACCACATAATCTGGAGCATTTCTCGATGCCTCTTCCCTAGCTGTCTCCTGGCCCAAATCCAAGACGAGAGGGAAGTGGTCGCTTTCAAATCTGTGGAGGGTTACTACATCAATCAAGAACTTCCATGCTCTAAGATCAAGGAGTATATAATCAATTCTGCTCCTATAGTTAGCTCTTTAGAAAGTAGAGGACAATTGGGTATCTGATTTAGATCATCCATTGCAAGCTCTGAGCCTATATGACAGACAGATGCTAGCAATTTGCAGGTCTGCAGTAGATGATCGAGCAATAGGTGGTGCCTCAATGGCAGGGATTCCCCAAAGAGAATCCTCTTCTGCTATTAGTTCTGAATAACATGCGCAAGCCTCAAATGTAGTGTTAAAATCACCTACAGTATTGATAATGTATGTCTTGGCATGATAACCAATAAAACCATCTAAAATTTCTAAATTTAACGAATGATTGAGTGTCAGTTCTGACACTAATGACAGGCTATTCTAGGTCCCAAATTGATTGTCAGTACTCATTTCTGACATTAATGAGTGGTCAACCATTCCGGGACCACAATCGATGGAAATATTAGAAGGACCTGATCTGCCGGGTAAGAACGGAAGAAGTGAATCTTTAGTCATTCCAGAACGACAGATGTTAGGTTCTGTTCACAGGTGGTCCTATGACGGATTGTTTCAGGCCTTAAGTAAAATTAAGTTTTTAATTTCCAAGATAAGAGCTCTCATGCTACCTGAAATGAAGAAGAGGTCATCTAAATTAGCCACGTTTTACATAATTAACAGTTACATAACTGTTGTATGAGAAGCTACAAATTTCAAACTTTGGTTGAATCTTTTTTTTCTCTGCATTGAGGTGTGCTTTGAGTGGGGACATCTTGGAAGCTGGTAGTCCAGCTAGGATGGCATTGCTTGAGTCAATTATGGATATAATAAGAGTGTGGGCTGCTGTTGTTAACTGATTATAGGAAAGAAAGTGTTTCACTCTCTTTAATTTGTGTAGGTGGAAGTTGGTGAAATGTGATAATTTGTTTACATGAGGAGTCGTACAGAAAGAACCAATCATGAATCCTAGGTTGTCTAAAGACCCCTTAAATTGGAATGTAGATGTGATGTGAGCGAGCTTCATGCTAATTGCGACTCTGGTATGTCTGCCGAAGAGTGTTTTCTGTCCACAAGTGTTGTACTGGCATTTGCTGTTCCTGACTCTAGTGTAGTTTTGTGAGTGATGCCTGTGAACATGCCAGAACGTGAATGTGGGACGTTGTTTGGTTGTAATTCTTGCAAAGTGGGATTATCTACCAGATGCAAACACTGGCTAATGGACTAGCGTTTCCAAATAATGGGAGGAGATCTGAAATGCTTATATTGTGTTTAGATGCAATTCTTCATTGCTTTGTCCTTGAAGTCTGCTCCTAAACATACCCTCGTGTCTGTGTGCACTACTTCGAGAGCAGGTCTCAGAATGGAGTGTTAGAAAGAGAAACTGACAGCTGGGGGGGGAGGGGGCGTTTATGGTGATTAACGGGCTTCCGGTGACGAGATTGCCTATCAGGTAGTTAATAAATGTACGTCATTTCCTTCTAATGCATGTCATTTCCTTTTAATGCATTTGGCGTCATTAGACATGATTAGAGAT
The DNA here is from genome assembly GCF_031143425.1 of Pleurodeles waltl. Taxonomy (NCBI): domain Eukaryota; kingdom Metazoa; phylum Chordata; class Amphibia; order Caudata; family Salamandridae; genus Pleurodeles; species Pleurodeles waltl. The sequence continues at coordinate 792,132,582 of NC_090436.1, read as the reverse complement.
TTATATTAAAACATTGTATTTTTTAGTACTCTTCCTGTATGAGAGTAGATTTAATAACCGTCTGCTCCAGCGTCCTGAAAGATGCCCAGCTACCTGAAGAGGGTCCTCGAATGTGCTGTGTAAATCCAGCGCTGGGCAATGCCCTGTAATTACTGGGATCCACAGCCAAAAGCTTGCAGGCGAGTGAAGCTCTTTAAAGGATGCAGGCTGAAAATAGAAGTAAGAACAGAGGTGGTGTGTACAGATTTACAGCCCAAGCGCAGCCTCTAATTTTAAACTTTCTGTCGGGGAGAGAGAGCGCTCATTATGTCTTATGATAACCGCCCACTCTGTGGCATCGCACCACTCGGCTGCGGTTCAGAAACCTGATGTTTTATTGAGGGCCCTTGGCTGCCTCAGCCAGTTATATTTGGCAGGCTACCAGGTCTATAGTGCTTTAATGCTGGTTTCTGCAATGAACAGTGAAAAGAGATTGGAAAGTTTTGCCAGTGCTTTTATGGTTTTCTTCACATGGATTCTCAAAAGTGTTACAGCCTGACTTATTGAACCTACCCCCTCTTACACTCGAGGCTTTCAATTCAAGTTACACATTTCAGTGTATGAGGGTTCTTTCTGCTAGATTAATGTGTATGCTTTTTTACTTTTTCTGATGGTAAATGGTATCACCAGTCTACACACATTATGTGAACCCTCTTTTTACCTCATCGTCCCAAAAATATCCCTATAGGTCTTCTAAATGCTAGTTTTCCCTCCCTCATGGAGTGTCTTAAGAGAAGTGTCAGCTTGGAAGGAATGTGCGGGCAGGCCACTCAGAATGGGGAGAAAAAGTATTAGTATGTTCCTTTCTTGTTGGAGAGCGTGCAACGTACGTGACAACTTGTCCCGTGTCCTTTATGCATATTTGCACGGGGGCTGACAACTGTTGATGGGACAGAGCCGTCCCGAACACACCTCATCAGTGCCCATCCTGATGCCTGGAACTCAGTGCCGTGTTGCTTTCTGCAACCGTGCTGCAGTTCAGCCTGTCCATGCATAACCCTTGATGTAAGTCTGCTATCAGTCTGTTTTGCTTTTAAACTGTTCATCCTTGTTTCTTTCACTGTCATGGAGCCACACAGAGGTTGAGCAGAACTTTCATTTTAACCGTGTTTACATAATAAGGACCAGCGGGGTTTACACGTATGTTTGAGGCTGGCCATAGCACCTGTGTTTTGAATTCCACTCCTGCACACAAGGTTCTACTGCAGGGCAGAGACTATTTTGAGACAGGACTTTTCAAGGAAGTCCACCACATCTCCAAATACAGCATAGACCGTGTTGCCCAAATGTGCTCGCTGGACGGTGCATCAGATGTGGCCTGTGGCCACCCACAGGAGCTGCTGAAGTTATCAGTTGTGGAGGACCTGGGCCTGTGATAATGCTTAAACAACAAATATAGTGAGCAGGAGTCCAGATTGGTCTATCCTTCTCAATTCACCTAATACTATTCGAGTGTCCTGTCTTAGAGTGAATACAAAAGCAATGCCATGTTTCACTCGCTTACACCATTTTCACAAGTCAGTTAGAGATGCGGGGTCAGTGTTGGAGAAGGTAGAAGTGATTAATAAACAATGCTATCACTGGGCTGGTGATCGAAATAAGACTTTGAAAAACACTTCCTAAAGCAAATGTGAGAGTTTGAATATAAATCCACACTCCACAGATGGACTAATCAAGAGAACGTCACCTCAAGTAAGCTTAATGGTAACCAAGGAATGGAGGCATTGAACGGTTTGTCATCCACAAAGTTTGGGGTAGAAGAGGCTGTATTTGATGATGATGAGAGATTCACAGTTATCCCATAGTGACACGAGGAAACACAAATAAGTCCCCTTTCATGTAAAATACTGCATCTAAGTTCCCCAGACTGATGAAATAGTAGAGAACCATGTCAGGACACATAACAGTGTGAGATATTATACCCAAGTAACCACACTCAAACGCACAGGTAATTTACCATTCTGGTGTCTACCTCTGGCCTTCTACATCTTTGATAACAATTGCCAAATCAGTCCAATTTTTAGACTGTGTTGCATCAAGGTGTTGTCACCTTTGGTTTCTGGATAGTTCACAACTTCCGAGTTCCTGATCTGAACATTGTGACCGGAAATTATAGCAGTATAGGGAGGATGGCTTATGACCCCATGCGAGATGAGGGTGAAGGTTTAATTCTTCTGTATACTTGTATACTCCAAGCTTGAGTTGTATAGTGCTCTAGATATCACTGTAGGCATCCTTAAGTAGACACTATTGTGGTTCATCTCGCATCATGAATCAGCTTTTAGTCCACTTCTCTAACTTGGTGTGGAATAGAACTATCCTCCAGATGTGAGTGATAGCAAACTCCTCCATTTGGATGCATAGTGAAGAGGTTGAGTGGCTGACTAGGTATTTGGTCACTCAGTACATTTTTCATTTTCTTATAGAAAAAAAAAACATGTATTTTATAGCCATGAGAAAGGCAGGGCTGCCTGCGCCGATCACAAATCACAGATGATGGTGCTGCAGTCTAGTGTTTATGTATGTAGGTTTGCCACTTTGTTGCAGGAGAATGATTTAATTTTGCTCAACTTGCTAACGTTGCAGAGGGTGAAGGGCTGATTCATTCCTGCTGGGAGAGTTGTTATCTTGATATCACTCACATATGTCAACGGCGAGTACTTTAATCACTCAGATCTCTGTCTGCCTTTTTAATGAATGTCTTTGTAAGAAAACGAACATCCTAGACTGTCATTTTGGCATAAGTAGCGGAAGTCCGAATTCTAAGAAAGAAATATGCTACCTTGACCTGAAAGATGTCATTTTGCATGTACTCACGTTCTCTTGTCACAGGAAGCACCCCTGACTTATTATCTACAGCTCTTTTTTGTACGTTCAACCTAGACAAGCCCTAGCAGACGCAGATCAAGTGTGACTGTTCAAGGGATGTTGATATTATTGTCAATGTCAATAATTTTCAGGCACAGATCAAAACTGCTAATTTGTATTGCACAGCAGCAGTTTGTCTCATGGCTTTTTGCATGTCATCTTTTCCATCTGTGAAGGACACCCCTTCAGCATTCGCTTCGTTACCAGTTGTACTATAGGGCGACTCGTACTCCAAGTTCCTGCTTGCGTCTGAAAGCCTCTCCTTGGTCATGTCCGAGAATTCCTACCTGGTCCCTGCTCATATCCCTCTCTTGGATTCTCATGTGAGAACAGCCTTAGAGAATAGTCCCTTTCTTTTGTCTCCTTTGCTCCCCAGATGCTGCTGAAGCCCTAGGTCTGATTGTCAGTCTTTGAGGGTCCATTTGATAATAAAATTGCAGCCAATTCACTGGACTTCTGCATTGTAATTGAGACTTCCAATTTCGAATATTTTTTCATAGTTCGAGAATGCCACTATTTGCGTGCACAGGAATGGAAATTGTTTTATTTCATGCAACCAAACTGCCATTTCATATGACGACAAGAAACTGGCCCTGCACTGATTGAACATTGTGCATGGAGCGGAGGTTCACCTTGCAACTCCCAGCCGGGCTGGTGAATCTAAATAACCCCAGTAATGAGGAAAAACTTCACTCGGGGATTAATGTATCCAAACCTGCTGTGTTCCATTCCTAGGATGTTTGTTGACTAATGAAGCGATATCAGTGGAAGTTGTTTACACATCATGACTAGCCCAGCCCCAGTAACTTTCTGGAAAGTTGTGACTAGGTACTGCAGAACTCTGGGCTAAACCATCATCCTTTGACCCTCGTTCTCACACCTGCTCCATCTATCCTCGCATCACCACCACCCTTGAGTGTATCAGTTCTAACTCTGGATCTTCTTTGTCGGCGGACACTATTCACATCTGGATCAGGGCGGAGCCCCACAAGAGACCTTTAGTGTTCAATGTCATAAATTTAATGATGCATTCATTGTTTTTGTTAAGGGCAGAGCAAACTAGGCTCCCTACTGCCAAACAATATTTAGTCCCAAGAATTGTCACACATACTTAGGCACATTATGAAACAACTTTAAGGGAAGGCATAGACAGGTGGTAATTGATTACAGTTAAGTTAAAAAAAAAAAAAAAAAATGTATTGTCAGTTACCAAATGTTGCACAGATACACATCAGTGTTGGCTAATTTGACAGATACAACAGCTAGGTTGTTTTCATAATGCAGATAATAATGTGATAGAGAGCAAACTAAATCAACAACACACAACTAACCAAACATTTCCGCCGCATCTGCTCGTGCTTGATGGAAATATACTGCTAATCATTGTGCAGTTCTTGTGCTGAGAATATTGAACATGAGATCACCGAGACCTGTAACAATTTTCACCAGTTTCAGAATTTTTAGCAGAGCATCATTTCTATAGCATTGGACACCCAATGAAAATATTACGATGCATTGATCATCATTTTTATAACATTGGACACTCAATGAACAGATTAGGATGCATTGATTCTTGGCCGCTGCACCTTTGTATTGGTTAGGTACCATAATAAGGATTTTTGAAGAAATGGGAGATGATGAAGGTAGGCGGCTGCGTTTGCTGAAGAGGCGGTTGGCTTGAGCTCCGAGTGACTCCTTCATAGTCTATTTTTCCCTGGCGATAAACAGACTATGAGCTGGGTTGATCCCATTGTATACGTATTGCATTGGCTCCCGGTGTTAAGTCACAAAACATCTGTGAGCACGTCGGACCCATTAAAGCTGTATGAATGAACGTTCTCCGAGGCCCATGCGAAAGGAGGATACTTCCAGATTTAAAAATTATACAAAAACCTTCCAGCGAATAGGATCCTCCCCGTTTTAGGAGTTACATAGTTTCTTTAAAGTGGTTCAGCCAGTAAATGAGTCTAGTTTTTCTGTTGATATTTGTGTCAAAAGTATGGGTGGGCTGCAAGTTTAAAAACCCAGTTGACTCATCATTTTATCACTTGGAAATAGGTAAATTTAATATTAATGAGATGGGTGAACTAACACCAGTCATTAACAGTGACACAAAACGACAAACAGCTGTAGCAAGCACTATATACTGACAAATGTTATAAGGTTTTAGGATGCTTGGTCTTGGTGAGTAACACATTCACCTCTGGTAGCGCTAGTAAGTGCTGAGCTAAGGATTGCTCAAATTGTGATTTTAGGAGTTATTATTCAAAGGTATTATATTATGCTTTCACTTGCTGTATCAATTAGGAAGTGAGAACGGTCTTTGCACTTAACCAACAATTTCAGCTTTGAGTTTCATCCGCACACCAACTACTCATGTAGTGTGGATCGTATTGCACCGCCTGTGTAAATCATAGTTAATTCCAACATGTTACTAGTTAGTACCTTCGGTATAATAGCCTCTTGCATCAAAAGAATGTGCTTGTGCTATACTATATTCACTTGGAATCCTTTTTTTGTTTGTTTTAGCTCTCATCTGCTGGCTGAGTTAGCTATCTGTGCTCAAAGACCTGTTGTCTAAAATACAACAACATATAGAGCGGGCTTTTGGATGGCTTCATTTTCTAGCTCAGTTTGGTGCTCCTCATTTGGTGGTTTTCTTCGCTATTTGTACAGCTAAATTTTAAAGCGCAAACTAGGCCCCCAATTCTATAGATCAGTGGTTCTTAACCTTTTGCCTTCTGTGGACCCCTACTTAATCACTACTGGAATCCAAGGACCCCCACAATCATTATTGGAATCCAGAGACTCCCACTGAGTCATTACTGGAAGCCGGGGACTCCGGTTTAAACAATTTTGATGTTTGAACCTAAAAACAATACACAAAAATACAGAAACAAGCATTTACTGAACAAATACACAAATGATTAATTATTTACTTTAATTGACAAACAGATATATAAAATCACAAGTTTCCTTTCAATGGGAAAGTTGCTGCTTTTCTGAATTCAACTGCGACCACCCATCCTCCATACCGTATCTGTTAGATGCATTTGTACTGCCTCCACAAACCAAACTGAAGACACCAACTTACATTTTTGCCTTCAGTTCCAAATTCCATTACATTTTTGGAGCATTTTTAAATTTGACAGTTTTGCTTCTTTACTTATGTACCCTTGATGAATCTCTTAATATTATTTCATTTTTTAAGCAGTCACTGACCCTCAGGGGGCCCCGGACCACAGGTTAAGAACCACTGCTCTAATATCAGTCACTGTGTTTATATTCTTAGTGGTTCATTGAAACTTACTGTGGACTTATTGTGTTTGTAAAATAGCTTTGCTTCGCCTGGGTGCACGTCTGTGGTCCATAAAGTTCAAACTTTGCTAATGATATAACTCGTGTGACTGGAAAAACCTAACCTTTTTCAAATATAGCCTCGTAACACAGACTGAGACACTTTTCCTTGTGTTTATATCCGAATTTTAGGATACACACAGAGCACTTTTCATCCAGCAGCTCCGGCCATCTCAGAACCCACAGCCCAAAATAAAGCTCAAACTCTTTGGAAACACCGGAGCGGGGAAAACAACGCTGGTGGAATCCCTCAAATGTGGACTCATCCGAAGCTTCTTCAGGAGACGGCGGCCCAGGATTTCCTCGACCAGCTCTGCCCGGTATCCCCCGTCACCTGCGTCCTCCAAGCCATCCGGTATGTGCAAAAGTGTTTCTCGGTCAGATTGGGCAACAGAAAGTGCGTAGCACGAAGGAAACAAAGTCCGAAGGAGGTTTGTCCGATTGAGTCTTAATGTCAGTAATATTTATTGATTGACTTTCCCTGGAGAAGATTCATATCGCTCCTGCTTCCATCTTAGAACAGGCTTTAATGTTAAGTCTTTTTATTGGGCTCTATTGACTTCGTTTGGTACTTGTATTTAAGAAGTTGATTTGTAATAGTTATTTTTCTGCTTGTGATATTTAATCCAGTGCCTGAAAACTCACTTGAAAACTTGGAGCAAAAACAGCGCAGAAGGGAAAAAAAAAAAACACTCTGGGGTAATTTTTGTTTCAGGGTTCAGCCATAGGCATTCTCGATACACAGGCGACACCCCACCAGAAGCTCATGTGTCTAAATACCTTCACCCTCTGTCACATTGACTTCCCCAGCTGACATGCTGAAACATACACACAGCACGGACAGCGCCACCATCCCAAGGACACTCGTGCAAGGAAGCAGGGGCACCAATGGCATATAACTTTTCAGAATATAGGACGCAAACCAGATCTACAGACGCTGTTGATTGGTTGTCTGGTACGATAGCTGAAGTTTTCTAATCTTAAGGCATTTGTTGAAGGGAAGAATAAAATACTTCAAAATAAAGACTTGGGGTGATTCGTTGTTGATCATGGTGATTCAGGGGGTACTGATCAGTAGTTCTTTGAACATACCTGAAACTAGAAGGAAAAATAGAGGTTAAAGCTTTAATAAGCTAATGCCTCAGCTTCATAAATGACTTACAGGTCAGCCTAGAAATAAATAGGAACCCAAGGAACAGAAAGGGGATGGTAGTAGTATGCAAGGTCTAAAACCTGCCTTTGCAAAACTCTATAAATATTTTCAGACCTTTTTAGATGTCACTTTTATTAGGACTGAAACACATATTGAGTGGGCTTGGGCCTTACCTAGAGGATCATATCTCTCTCCCCTCAGGCTAGTGTCTGTTCACTGTACTGTTCCACCTCCTATGACGTATTTGCATTGCGAAGCACAAGAATAATTTCACATCTGAAAAGTTCAGTTAATCATCACACATAAAAAAAATTGACATTTTTTTTTTCTTCAGAAAGTCATATTTTGTTTTTTGTTTTTTTTCACTGCAGCAGGCTTAAATTGTTTTAGTCAGGACTCGACATGAAAGCCAAACCTTTTGGCTTTGCCAATGCTTGTTAGACTGTGCACCTCTGGTTGATTGCGATGTAGTGTCCGCAGTAAACAAAACAAAAAGTGTAATGTCTACACTGTTATTTTCACCGCAGATACTATGAGGTTTGCCAGAATGTTTTGCCTAAATTAGGAATTGCCCAGCTTCTGCAGGGTGCCGTATCTGTAGCGGGTCAGGACACAGCTCAGAGTAATTGCGCTGAATGAAGGCACAAGTATCTGTGTGCACGAGGAAATGGACTGTGGTGGTGTCAACCCATAAGTTATACATTGCGGTGAATAAAGTTTCCAGGTGGTCAGTCTTCTAAGAGTTGCAAATGTGGCCTCGTTACAAGGGAAGGTTAGTGAGGATTAGCACCAGAGAATGTATATGTGTATTTATTTTTATTAGCAATTTTTTGGAAAACGTGAGGCTGGTGAAGCAGCTAAACTTCTCTTTAAGTTCGATGTAAAAGCTACTCATTATGGAGCAGACGTCCTGTACGGCTTGCCCTTTGTGCAGGTAACCTATTCTAAAGAGTGTAATTGAAAGCAAGTGGAATTCAGCGGGTATTTCCCCCACAGAGTGCGCCTTTGAATGCAGCAGCACCCCCACCCCATCGTGCTGAGGAAATGGTAAAGCATGCATGTCTAGTTTACACCGCCCAAGTCCGCTTACGTCATGTAGAGTTGTGCCACATGAAAGCAAGCCGAACTCATCCTGCAGTCCAGCACCGGTTCTGAACAGCAGCCCTACATCTTGTTATTTTGTGTAAGCGTGTGATTTGCCTTTGACGCTACTTTTATATCATCTTCTGAGTATCATGACCACCTGAGAGAAATGAGGTAATTTGTTGCCTTACAGCTTTCAAGGCTAAATGTGAAACTCAAATTAAATTATATTTCTTCACTGGTCCCAGCTGACACCTTTCATAGTGTTTGTGAAGTACACTTGTATACAAGTCTGCCCTCGAGCTAATATTATTTTTTCAATTGACAAGATGGCTTACCAGGCTTATTGCTGCTGCCGATATGTGGGGTCATCTTTGTGTCACAACTGCAAAATCTGGCAGTGGAATCTTTCTTTCAACCATCCTAGGTAGATAAATGGATTCGCATCAAATTTGTTTATGATGCCATTTATTTGAGTGCACTCACGGTGGCTGCTTTGAATATATGTTTATGTTAAGAAGCCCAGTTCAAAAATGGCTGCCATCGATGAAAGCAAATTCACGATGAGCATCAAAGAGGAAAACTAGCATTTCCAGATCGCATAAGTTTAATTGGTGGAACCTATTGGTTTTGCCAATGCGAGATTATTATGTACATATATTCTAATGGGGTGCAAGGCCGCAAAGGGCGTAGTGCCTTCGGCAAGCACCTCTCCGTCCCTCCCCTTCTGCAGGCACTATGCAGTAGGAGTGAGAGCACACTTTGGGTTTTAAGCCCTGGGAGAATCCCAATTGGACAAGTAATGAAGAACAGTGCGTGAACAGTCCGAGTCTACGAGGAATCAGAAAAAAAACACACACACACACACACACACACACACCACACACCACACACCACACACCACACCCCCCCAATATGCGGAGTGACAATGTGCCAGGCAAGCAAGCCCGGCTCACGTTTTGTTGCTTCCCTGAGGAAATTTGAACTACTACTTCAGTGACCGCCGGCCTCTTATCCATTCATCCTTAATATTTCCCAAGACTCCCTCTCAATCCATCGTTCTCATCCATCCTTCCATACCCTTTCTTTATCGCCATCCACTTCGCCCACCTTTTCATCCATCTCTCCATCGAATCACCTTTCTATCCATTCACCCACCCAAAGCCTCTTTCCGTTCATTCGCCCGTCTCCATCCACCCATCTCTCATTTCCTTCTTTCTTGCATGTTCCCCTCTTTCTTCTGTTCCACACCCTACAGCTCCATCATGTTATTCTCGTGAAGTGACCTTCTGTTGCAGACTAGTGTCTCCAAATTAAGTTAAAGGAGTGACAATGTTTGTTTTAAGTCTTTTTCAGTTTACACACCGCCAGCTGTCAATAACCCCCTGCTCAAGCTGCTAAAACCCCGGGGGGGGGGGGGGGGGTCCAGAATGCACCTGTCTGGCTTTCTTGAGCCACTTTTATTTATTTATCGTGAAACAGGATTAGTGTGAGGGACTGCTCATCTCCCTGCTTAAATACCGTACAAATGTAGTTTCCTCTGTGGAATTCCAGACGTCCAGGTGTGTCTCCAGCAGTTTCCGAGACCATAGAGCGACACTGATACTGAATGGTAAAGCCAGTCAGTAGCACATGACCATAAATGAACCAATCAGGTTGTGATTTAAAAACAATGGACTATCTTCGGTAGTTTTGTTAACATGGTGAAATAATTTTTGCAAACTAAAATGCTTATGGTTTAAACTACAAAATGTTTATTAAACTGACAAGAACTGCACATAGAATGTAAGGGCCTCACAACTCTTGCAGGGTGTTAATTTAAGAGGATGTAAAGGGGTCTGTGAAATAAGAAACCTAACTTATTCTAAAAATAAGTGATGCCATGACTTCCCCAGGATCCAAGAATTCCTAAGCATTCATCAGTTAATTTTTTTCATTCTTATTGCTATGAAGTCACAGATTTCCCCTTTGAGAGTTCTGTAACCGCACATATCATGTTGCAGTGTAAATGGATTATTGGAACTTGGATACAACCTTGAGTATCAAATCGAATTTATAAAGTGAAATATTGTCTCCTACTGGGAACACTGGCTGTAGATAGGGCATCTCCAAAGAACAGTTAACATTAGGTAAAAAAATACTGTTCTGTTCATGTGTATCCACAATAAAGAGGGTATATCCTGGATAGAAACCAGCACCTGTAGAAAAGCACAGCAAGGCCTTTCTGGTGGATACTTTTAACCGCAGATTCCTCACCTTTAGAATATCCCCAGGCTCTAGACTGGGTCCTTGTACTTCTTCAGCATTAATCCAGTGCATCAGTAGGTGGCCCTGTGTGTCTCCATGGTGACTCGGTACCACCGTGGAAATGAAATGGAGCTGCATTAAAGTATCAACCCTACATGTTGATGTCTGCTCCTTTTATTTCTGTGCCCTTCAATGCAAATCTGGAGCTCTGCTTCTAAATTCATGGGTCTTTCAATCAGACATTTTACAGTGTGCTAGGGAACTATGGCCCTCATTCTGACCTTGGCGGGCGGCGGAGGCCGCCCGCCAAAGTCCCGCCGTCAGGTTACCGTTCCGCGGTCGAAAGACCGCGGCGGTAATTCTGACTTTCCCGCTGGGCTGGCGGGCGGTCTCCTTCAGACCGCCAGCCAGCCCAGCGGGAAAGAGGCTTCCACGATGAAGCCGGCTCGGAATCGAGCCGGCGGAGTGGAAGCTGTGCGACGGGTGCAGTTGCACCCGTCGCGTATTTCACTGTCTGCGCAGCAGACAGTGAAATACATGTAGGGGCCCTCTTACGGGGGCCCCTGCAATGCCCATGCCAGTGGCATGGGCACTGCAGGGGCCCCCAGGGGCCCCGCGACCCCCCCTACCGCCATCCGGATCTCGGCGGTCCGACCGCCGGGATCTGGATGGCGGTAGGGGGGGTCAGAATCCCCGCGGCGGTGCAGCAAGCTGCGCCGCCGCGGAGGATTCAATGGGGCCGCGGTACACTGGCGGGACCCCGCCAGTGGTGCCGGTCCGACCGCGGCTTTACCGCCGCGGTCGGAATCCCCATTGGAGCACCGCCGGCTTGTCGGCGGTGCTCCCGCGGTCCTCCGCCCTGGCGGTCAAAGACCGCCAGGGTCAGAATGAGGGCCAATGTCTCCTATGAAAAGACAGGTTTCATGCAGTGCTGGGACTGCAGAAAGCAGAGTTTAGTCCCGGACCCAAATGAGGTATGCTTGTGGTTCTTCGGCTCCGGTTTCAACCCTGTTGTGTGACAAATGTGCCCTTATACATCCGAAGTCTTTTCAGAACTAAAAATTGAAACTCTACGTCACTGAAGAACTGACAGTCAAAAGAGGTCTCACTCCCTCCTGCCCCACTTCATAGGCTGCTTTGGGGTGGCTCCCGCAAAAAGTCCACTTCCTAGTCAAAATCTTCCAATAAGTCTAGGTAGAAGTCAAGACACAAGAAAAGCAAATGGGATTCAACCTTCATCCTCCTACTTAAAGTTTAGTGAGAAGGTACATGTGTGTCCAGATAAAGATTTCACTCCTTTGTTGTCCCCTAACCCTGAACTGATCATGCAGTTGGTGCAGGCATACTCCACATTTTCCTGGCAGTTCTCAGAAGCAAATAACAATATTCAGCAAGGCCATGCTGCAGACCCTTGGTGCGATTCATGCCCCCTCTGGCATGCTTTCGTGCCCTACAGAGCTGCAATCTGAATTTTGCTTGCAAGTCTGCTTCTTACACCATCTGACCTCAAGAGTATGCCCCTGGGCTCATGCCAGCCCAGGCATTGACTTCCAGTCCGGTACATAAGTCTGCACCAGTTCCTTCCATGCCAGCATTGGCACCAACTCCACTGGCAAGAGTCGATGACCAATCCCAACACCAGTCTCTGATCCTGAACTAACTTCCAGTCAGCCCAGGCCTATGTCACACAATGAAATTATAAAAGTGCAACACGTAGTCATTCAAACAGATTCATAGCCCTTTCTTCTGTAGCGGTGTTGGTACCAGCAAAGGATTCACACTATTTCTGGCTCTGATTTGCAGCCAAGGCAAGACATATTGTGGATCCCTCAGGAGGCTAATGATGAGGAAGTGGACCAATTACCTTGCCCTCATTACTGTATGTGTTTTGACTTATAAAATGCCAATGAACTAGACATAACTCTTAAAACAGGCCTAGACTTGTCGCCTGGGCCACCAATAGAAGAAAGTGCTTCATGCGCAATCATTGTTAAGAGAGCAGCTGAGGAACTAGAATTGCAGTTGCCTACTTGAAGACAAATATATTGACTGAGATTCTTCAACCAGGGCCCAGTGCCTTTGAGACTTTACTGCCATTTAATGAAGCCCTTCTGGCATCATTGGTGTAAGCCATGTTCATGCCTGCCGGTGTCAGCCTTTGGCTAGGCGACATAGACTGGTTACTGGCGACCTGGACTTCCTCACCTTACATTGGAGAGCTTGATTGCTTAAGCCTGCACAAGCAAGATTAACTCAAATGTCTTTCTGACAAATCCTTCAGACAGAGAATCAAAAACAATTGATACAGTTTGAAAGAGAATGTTATCTTCTGCTCGTTTGGTTCTCAGACCCATTAATGCAGTTTGACTTCTGGTGCATAAATCCCATGCACTATGGGACATAGCCCACAGCATCTTCCCAGCTGTCCCGGAGGACCAAAAGGACTTTTTTTTTAGGCCAGAGGATTCATGATGGTCAAAACACAGCTAATAAAATGTTCCGTACTGGACTGAACACTGCAGACTAAATCAGCAGAGCTATTTCAACAGTGTTGTACTCCGAATGCATTCCTGGACGTGATCAACTTGGTTTTCTGAAGACTTACAAGCATCCTTAATGGACATGCACTTCAAAGGCTTCAATCTATTTCGAGAAAAGGTTAATTTAGCACTAGAATGATTCAAGGGCAGTAGTGCCGCAGCACAACCTTGGCACTACTGATGCCAGGTAAACAATACAGAAAATTCAAGGGCTATTTCAGGGGCTAGCTTACAGACAAAGCCAACCCTCTCAACTTATCCTGCAGCAGCCCACACAGGTGTTTCAAGGTCATGACACTGGCGGAAGCCACTTGTGTCCAGCGGAGACCGCAATCCTTCAGTTCCTTCCCTGCTGCAGTGGCTTCCAAGCTTCTTTGGTTTGCCCCTTCAGTTTCATGCCTGGCTGGTAGATGGCAGGAGACAACATTTTCTTCTAGGCTGGAGCTACGTGACATGAGACAGATGGGCCTCATAGAATGTGCAAAAGGGCACTGCCTGCCATTCACATCCTCCTCAACCCACTTACCTCTGACACATTGACTTTTGGAAGAAAATTCCACAATTCTGATGCAATCAGTCCACCTTCTGTTGTCCAAGGGTGCCAAAGAGCAATGTGCTGCAATCAGAGAAGTTGTTGTGACACAGGTAGTAAAAGGGTTTACATATATTTCCTCACAACTCATTTGTTATGCCTCATCGGTACCCCAAGTAGGTCTTGACTTTTCACATGTGCTCTCCGTTTGAGGCTTTGTTTAGCTGTTCCATGTTGCTCTTAATGCTTCTTCGTGCAATCATGCCAACACACTGCAACTGCCCTGCACCACCTTTTCCCTGACAAATCGGTGCTGATGACCCCAGTAGCTTTCTTGCCTAAGGCTGTGACCGAGGAAGACAGGCTCCATCGTCTTTACCCCAAAGAGAGCACAAGGCTTTTACATTGATCACACAAAGGGCCATCACATGAATGATCTGTGTGCGGGATTCCCTTACACATGAAAAGGCTAAGCAGTGCAGAAGAGAAGTCTGTCAAGGTGAATAGCTCCCTGCGTCAAAATCTGCTATGGGCTAGCCATAAAACAGCCTCTTGAAGACCTGCTGGCCTATTTCGAAAGGACCAGGGCCCCTACTGAAGCACTGGCGCGAGGGGCACCTGCTTTGGAAATCTAACAGTCTGCAACGTGTGCATCAGTCCAGACGTTTGCAACAGCCAAGTCCGATGGGATGTTAATCTCACCTGCTTGGGTCTGCAAGACTTTTTGGTTTGAGTCCATTCACCAGACTCTACAACTATGGTATTTATTAGAACGGTGAGGACTCTATGGTTAGAAGTTTTCTTCAGAAGAGCAAGTTTTACTTTTGGGAACACTCTTTTTGCTGGACACTCTGTATCGAGCTAGGGGTTCCTCACTCCCCATTCTGTGGAGCAGCCTCTTTAACATCTAAGAAGGTCCCAATTTAGATCATCACACTTCCTCTGACAACCAGTTGTATGCTCCACGTCTGAGGGGGCAGAAGGGGAAGATACAAGCAACAAATGTTGGCGATCAGGGGTGGCCCTTATATGCAACTCCACATTGTCATTTCCAGGCTGGTACGGTGTCACAGCAAACTTTATGGTGCCACATACCAACACGTGAAAGCATTGCTGAAGTATTCTCGTGGCCCTCCACACCAGTTGTTTAACACTGCCTGACGGGTGGCAACACAGAAAAAATAACACCCAGTCAGACATAATTGTATGTGTGTGTGTGGGCGTGGGTGCGCGCACGCACTCACACTTTTTGTGTACCCTTTTAAAAAATAATTTCTACAGACGCCATTTCCTCTCCATAGTACGTCTCTCATTCCCCACAAACGCCTACACCTTACATACACATTCACACCAGTACCACACCAATCTGATCTCTGAAGTCACAGTCACCGATACTGTACTTTGCTCCAGACTGCTCGGGCCTCATTCCTTTTCAGAGCTGTGCATCGTGACACCAGCTCATACAAGGATCTGCAAAACTGTGCGCCTGCAGCAATAACTTTATGCTTAAATTGCATTTACATCTTAAACACGGCAGCGAAGGTCCGCCTACACATCCCTTCCCCAGAGGAGCGCCCGTGACGTGAATGCAGATTCGATCAGGTAGTGGCTGATTCGGCTGCCTCCTTGTGCCTGTGCACATTACAGAAGGACATGAGCAGTGGGATGGAGGTGCTAGGGTGACCACCTGGCATTGAGGCAAATTCTGGACAGGACTGTAAAAAATTCAGGACAAAGTGTCAAAATTCAGGACAAAAATTCAGGACAAAGGGTCAAAATTCAGGACAAAATTTCAAGAACATACGTCAGTTTTACAGACACACGCAAGAGAGGCCATGCCTCACTATGTTGTCAGTGCATTTATTTACTCTTTTTTAACATCGCACTATTTATTCACTGTGGACCTTTTGTGATTGCCTCCTGGTGTGCTACATTCAGGTGTCACATTACGTCCTTGTTCAGTAGTAAATTAATGCCCTTCACGGCAAGGCCATCACCCCTACCCAAATCTACCCGATCTTTCCTGAAGAGAAAGTAACAGCAAAATTTTGATTATGTTTCTGAACATTTCAAAACCCCTGGCAAAAAGTTTGGGAAACATTAAGGTAATTAACCTTATGCTAGTTTAAAGAAATTGAACAAAAACATCTAGCTTACCCCAACCGCCCATGGACTTTCAACCTAATTTTTTTTAAAGAGGCAGGGCAGATGGTGTGGGTGACAGTCTCACACCTAATGACAGGATGTGATGTACCCATAACTTGTCTGTAGTCTCACTGCACTAGAGTGTATGTTTGGGACTCTATATTTATCTCAGAAATGGGAGCCCGGACTACCAATCAAAGATAATAAAAGAGTAGGATGAAATCGAGATCAAATGGGAGATCCATGGCAAGTAATTCAAAGGGTTGCTGCTAACAACTGGATAAATAAAGAAGAGAAGAACAAGGTGGGACAATTCCTAAAATCAGAGAAGATGGGTCAACCAAGACTATTTGAAGGTATTGGGTACCTGAGGAGTTGTCTGCACACAGGAGCGAAACAGAAGGGGCACTGTCAAGTGGTTGAACAATCAACACCCATCCACCTTGGCAAACTCTTCTGGTGCAATGGTTCGCTGTTAGTGCTTGTGAAGGGTGAGCAGGAGCCAGACCCCTTGCAAGGTTGTGCAAGGCAATTGCCCGCTTAGTCCATATCTTTATATGGTTTTGAAATTGAGCAAAAGCCAAACTAGAGATCTGGGTTATCCCTAAGTGTCAAATACACATAGAATCTTCAAAATATTTGGGATGTAAATTGCACAAACAAAATTTACAAATTTTAAAATTTAATTAGTGTTTCTTTAACATATGGCACTGTTTTCACCTTCATACACAATTAGATCTCAGATTGAACTGGGAACCAGTTACCTTTTGATACCTAGTTATTAATATCTACCATTGTTACACTGATTTCCAGGATGAAAATCTCGGCGGAGCGAACGGTCCCTCCAAGCCCAGTTTGCTTTTTGGTCTTCTCTTCTGCTTTCTGTAGAGGCCATGTGGCACTAGCGAAGATGGTGTGCTACCCCAATGATAGTATTATTTTGCAAACCTTCCCCTGCTCGTCCTTCATTCCTTCTTCAGACAGGCCACACATCTGATTTGGTCGCTGCGGCGCCATCAGGAGCTCTTTCCACTCTAAAGCTAACTGTGACTGCGGGTGGATTAGATCTTCTGGACTTAGAATGCTTTTATTAAGCTGCAGATGTCCAATGTGTGGCTCACTGGCTTTCTGCCCAGCTCCCTGCATGAGATGGCGTTTACCAGTAAAGGCTTTTAAGGAAGGCT
Organism: Pleurodeles waltl; assembly: GCF_031143425.1. Taxonomy (NCBI): domain Eukaryota; kingdom Metazoa; phylum Chordata; class Amphibia; order Caudata; family Salamandridae; genus Pleurodeles; species Pleurodeles waltl. Next base: position 792,115,434 of record NC_090436.1, on the reverse strand, counting down.
TAATGCACTGCTCATCGTTTCCTACTGACCATTCTATGGATCACCATCCGGGGTTATCATGCATGGCTTTCTCTTGCCTTGCCAGAACCTGTAAACACACTGACACGAAGAAACCCTATGCTCCTGCACTACCTTTGCTAAGCCTTCCTACTCGCTCAGGATGGCTGTGCTCAGAGCAACTCCATCAGTGGCATGTTGCAGGTGTCTTACAATTGGGGACTTTGTTTCTGAACAGTGAGCTACTAAATTTCCAAACCCTTGTGGCAGACTACCATCTTCACCCCGGTCAACTCCTTACTTACAACCACCTTAAATAATCATTAAATGCCCTATTTCATGTCTGCTACCTAGCACTAACCCTACAAGAAGTGTGCTAGAAGCTCTGTACCATAGGAAATGGTGGCAAATGGATAGAATGGGTGTACAGACCTATCCTGCAACATGGAAACCACTCCAGGTCTTCTTGTCATACTACCTGGGTGATTGATGTAGCCAAACCTCTGCAAGATATGGACTAAAATACTGGACTTTCCCCACAAAGTATCCCACAGCTGTCACTTTAAGTAAATTCATAGTGCTTCCTTGTGAATGCATTCTGCCTGTTGCTTGCCATTGGCCTTGTGGTTTGTAACTCACAATTTGTTGCTTTCAATTTGCTGGCTTTATTTGTTTTAGGCTATGCAGCTTGAATTTGTCCCTTTCCTTGCCAAAACCTTATTTACAGTATCCTGCCGAGTGCTCCCTTTCTGTAAACAGGCCTGTAAATCTTGTTCTTATCTTATCATATTTGCTGTGCATTCAAAGAACAAAGTCAAATGTCAGGCTCTGTCTTCGATGGGAACTTAGTGTTTACTTTCCTTTCTCTGACTTCAAAGTGAGAGGATTTATGCAACAATCTTGCTGGATACTGGGGTTAGGAAAGAGTTTTTTCTATCACATGACAACATTTAAATAGACTTCAGAATATATCAGAATTAGAAGTACAAATCAAGCACATTTTTGTTAATTCTGAACTGTGCTGGAAACAAATACCTTTACATGATTAAAACAAATCATTGCATTAGTTGATGCAATTTCCACACATCATTGTCTGTGCACAATATAGTTTGATTTGAAAAACTGTATATTTGTGCAAATGTAATGGTCATTTCAATCAAAAATGTGTTGTCTGTAATGGCAGTGTGTTACCACACCATGCATGCTCCACTCCACTCTGCTCTGCACCACTGCACCCTACTCTGTATCACTCTTCTTTACGCCACTCCATGCCACTGTTCTCTTCTCCATTCGGAACCACTCCACATTATGCCACTGCTCTCTATGCTCCTTCACACTATGCCTCTCTACTCTACTCTGTACTAATCTACTCTAAGCCACCGCACTTTGCACCTCTCTACACCACTGAGCTCTGCTCGTCTGCACGCCATACCACTCCAGTCTAGGCAACACCAATCTAATGCGCACAACTCCACTCTCTGCCACTCTGCAACGCTGCACTGTACGCCACTGCACTATAAGCTAATATACTCTATGCTAATGCACTTTACTCTGTAACACTCAACTCTATGCCCCTGCACTCTACATCAATACACTGTACATCATTCTAATCTACTCTGCACCTCTGCACTCTATGCCACGGCACTCTACACTACTTTACTCTATGCCATCACACTCTATGCCACTTTATGCAACTCCACTCTAACCTGCACTTCTCCACTCTGAGCCACCTCACTCTACTGTGAAATAATCTACTTTATGCCACTGCACTCTGTGCCACTGCATTCTATGCCACTGCACTCTACCCTGCACCTCTCCACTCTATGCAACTGCACTCTACTCTGAAACAATCTATTCTATGCCACTGTACTCTATACCACTCTGACCACTGCACCGAAGTTCAATGCACTCTACACCACTGCAAGCTGACACTGCTCTGGCCGCCACTATACTCTACACCACTCTGCTCTGTACTACTGCATTTTGCACCAATATACTCTATTCCACTGCATTCTATGCCACTCTACTCTGCCCAATGCCACTCTTTGCAACTGCACTCTACACCAGTGCACTCTAAACAACTGCACTGCCCTTTACTCTGCACCACTGTACTCTATGCCACTGTTCACTGTACCACTCTACACCACTGCACTGACACTCTACTCTGCAACTCTGCACCACTCTACTCTATGCCACTGCACTCTAGGCACTATACTCTACTCTACACCACTCTACAATATTCCACTCTGCACCACTCTACACCACTACACTCTATGCCACATGAGTCTACTCTGCACTCTATGACACTACACCACTCTGCATTACTGCACTCTCTGCTACTCTATTGTATGCCACTCTACTCCACTGCACTCTATGTAACTCTACCCCATGCCACTCTATACCACTGTACTCTGCGCCAATGCACTCTAAACAACTGCACTGTACACCACTGCCCTCTACTCTGTACCACTGTACTCTACGCCACTGCTCTGTGCAACTCTACTCCACTCTACATCACTGCACTGACACTCTACTCTGCAGTGTTGCACTCTCCAACACCGTACTATACACCAATGTACTATGTACTACTGCATTCTATGCCACTGCACTCTATGCCACTCTACTCTGCATCACTCCACTCTACAGCACTTTGCCCTACTCTGCACCACTCTACACTACACCACTGCACTCCCTGCAACGTGAGTCTACTCTGCAATCTGCCACTGCACCACTCTACACTACTGCTCTCTCTGCTACTCTATTGTATGCCACTCTACTCCACTGCACTCTATGCCACTCTACGCTGTCCCATGCCACTCCATGCCACTGCACTCTAAACCACTGCACTCTACGCTTACGCACTCTAAACAACTGCACTGTACCCCACTGCACTGTACTTTGCACCACTGGGCTCTACGCCACTGCTCCTATGCTACTCTACTCCACTCCACACCACTATGCCACTAACTTTAAGCCATGCTGAACAGCAGCTACTCTGGTGTATAACATGGCTAATGGCTAAAACACATTAGCAAATCTAATAACTCTTTCGTAGATGAGACCTATTGGCTTTGCCAATGTTTGTTAGTACTATGAGGTACCGAGGTACCTGAAAGAACTGTGAAAAATACAATTACATCATAATAAAGGCTGCTAAAAAATGCGCAAATACATTTTGGTTAAATAAAAAAAAAAGTGCTTCTCAAATACAGATTTGAATAATATACAGTTTATACCTAGTGATAACATTTTTTATAACACTCCATTAAAACCACACACTCCACAGCTCATCTTGGAACACCATTACAATGCCTCTCTGAAAGAAATATCTTTGCCACCAGAAAACTTCAAGTGACTCCTTTTAGTAAAGTCAATGCAGGTTTTCAAGCCCCTTTGTATTTGCAGATTTACCAGTTGGGCACATTTGCATGTCTTTAGGGAAGGAGACCCCCTGGCAAGAAGGCCTTTTCTTATCTGTCTGCCCCTCCCTCAGAGCACAGGAGACCCCTGCCTTCCAGCCCAGCTGGGGAAACTCCTCTGCCCGTAATTTCGCCCTCCCTCCATTGCCCTTTAGGTGAAAGGCTAAAATTACGGACAAATGCCGTCCGTTAAAGCTTTCATCACGGACAACGGACAGCAGGGCGAAATTACGGACAGTCCGTGAAATTTACGGACGGGTGGTCACCCTAGGCGAGGTGCTCGATCGGTCCCCTTCTTCTCTGCAGTAAACGGCTCGCCATACTAAGAGAAATTAGCATTGTAGGCCGTTTTATTTTGAAAGGGTTGCATTTTCTGGGGAATTTAATAGAACATTCAAAATGATCACAATCAGACAGTTGCAGTTTTGCTCCACTAGAGGGAGCTGTCGCCTAAGTTTAGCAATTTGTGAGTGACACCTTGTAAAATGCAGTCGAATACCCACTTAGTATGCCGTGCAAGTTTCATTCTTTTGATGAAGATATGAAGTGGGCGCATCGACAAAATGAGCCAACGCAGAGCCTGATACAGCAGGTTTACGAAGATTCTCTGTTAAAAGGACCATGTACTCAAGTGAAATCATTTTAATTTCTTGGGTCCCGATTCACACTCGTGACAGGACACATTGGTAACTCGTGGCTCTAGCTGTAAGCCAGAACTGCTTCTTTCTTACTCCCGATATTGAGGAGCAAGCGGGAGTACTAGAATGTTCCCCGACGCTTAGTCGTAGTAAAATGGTACGCTCTTCCCGACATCTTGTTTATTAAGACTCCCCACGAGGTGAAGTCACAGTCGCAGGAATCAGTCTGCCAAAGAGAAAGTGAAAAGCAGCGGCGGCTTGTACTCCCTGGAAGTGGTGGGGCGACTGAAGTGCCCCACCACTTCTCCCAAAAAATAAATACATAAATAAAACAACCCCTCCCTCCAAAAACCAAAAGTAAACTACCCCTCCCTCCAAAAGCCCAAATAACACCATCACAGTAACTATAAAATAAACACAACCACTACACACGTTACACATTTACATGCATTACACATTTGAAAGAAAAAAAAACTGCACTCACCCATGGGCTGTGCATCCTCCTCTGTGTTCTTCTGCTCTCCAATGGAGAAGAGCTCTACTAACCAATCCAGACGGTGCTTGCCTGGATTGGATCGAGTGGCCTGGCTGGACGCTCCTTCAGGCCCTGGAGGCCTGTGCATGGTCTCCACCCAGCTGTCTTAAGACAGCTGAGTGAAGAGCTTCAAAGTGCGCATGTCACTTTGGCTGGCTCAAAACAGTTGGTCAAAGTGACATGCGCACTTTGGAGCGTCCAGTCAAGGCACTGCTCCAGTGCTCTTTTGCTAGCAGCAGAGGACACGCCAAGCATGCATTTCTGCTGGTGGGCGTGGCGCAGGTAAAAATAAAATTGCAATGAAATCTTTTCATTGCCATTTTATTTTTGTCTACGTGGCTCGCAGTCTGAGGGGTGGAGGGCTGTGACAGGCAACACCCCCCTCTCTTGAGAAGAAGCCACCGCTGGTGAAAAGCCAATAAGTCAGGGACCTGGATGAAAGGTGATGTCACCTGAGCCCTACCAAAAATGTGAAGATACTTTGCTACTTAGGATTCAGGGGGTATTTGAGCAAACCAAGTATGTTACACTAATTCAGGAGAAAATTGATAATTGAATTAATTCTGAATCCAGATTGTTATCCCTGCAGCACATGATTTATAGACTCGTTGATGAAAAATACAGACTAGAAGATGATGAGAAGAATGCAAGTGATGAGGGTACAGCAGTATCAGTGTGGCTTTATATCAAGCTGTAATACGATGAGGAACTTGAGAACATTATCTCACCTAATAAGAGAACCTGAAGATGGCCTAACGAGAGGCTCCATTGTATCACTGGATGCAGGAAGAGTACCGTTGAATTCTTGCTTGAAAGATTGAAATATATGAACACTAGTGGAACATCAGAAAATTGATTAGATTACCATATGCAAAACCATATACACAAATCAGTGCAGACGGAAAATACTCAGAGATCCAGAGAATAATAGAGACGAGCTTCGGACTGCACTGCCCCTGGTCCCCGGAATAATTTATCTTAGTCAGTGAGCTTTTAACAGAAAGATCAGGAAGGAGCTGACAGACTCAGGAAAAGCAAGCAAAATGTCTGCTGGTGGCAGTAATTGCAGATCATGTTGGAAATTGTAGAGCAGTACAGGTGGGTCACAGAGCATAAAGTACTTTGGAGAGAATTCTAGCTGACTTACAGGGTGATAATCCTTGAACCCCAAAAACCTTTACATACCATGGAGTCAGGATATACCACTCACTAACGGACCGCTTTAATAGCTGTAATGAGATTACTGGGAGGACTAAAATCCTTGGAGTTGTACATTGATGTGAATTCATATGTGAGGTTGACAAGATGACTAGATCTGATAGGAGGGGGCGCGAGGAGTAGAGCTGTGGAATGGGTGACCTAACTCCCGTGTGACGAAGTGCTGCGAGTTCTGGCCGATGCATTATTTTGCAGGAGTTGACACTACAGTGACATTGCTTGCTCTTCTGCACAACTAGCTCAGCTGCTCAAAGGCCAGACCTTTCAGTGGAAACCGCTGAGTTAAAATGAAGTGCACAGGTGAGATATTTATTCCCCACACAGCTCAGGCAAGAAGGCATATAGGAAAATGTGCTGGTGTGAAGCAGGGGGAAGAAACTCAATTTTCCGTTGGCAAAACAAGATGGCGCCTGGCTCACTCTGCATGTAGCACATATGAGTGGCTAGGTGCATGTCAGATGTCAGGACCCGGAAGACGTGAACAACGAGAACCGTTAACGATCACACAAATGAGAGATGCCTACAGGACAGCAGATTGGCAATTTTCAAAAATAGGTTGGCATGGGAGGGATTCCTAGATGGTTCAAACAGCATATCCTCGAAATGAAACAAATTAAAAATAGGAGTTTAACTAGTCATATACTTTATACAGTGTTAGCGAAGTGTGTTCCCCGCCCGCCCCAAAAAGGCGAAGCATTGCTGGAACTGGATTTGAGGAATGAATTGACTGATTCAGGTTGGAACAGTACATTTATATTTTAAGACATCGTCACATACAGTTTGTTATTCCACGTCAAACACATTTAACCTCATGGGGGTTAAAAGACTGGATTCTTTAGCACATGAGAAAAGGTTGTGTGGTTTCGTGCACTTTAGATTTTTCTTATGATACTCTTAAAATATGTGGGTGGAGATGCTGGGGGAATCCCCCAGTTTTTTCTGGGTATCAGTAATGTGATTCATACATGAGCAAAAACGTACAACCATAGTTTTCCCCTATTTCTTATCTGGGAAAAGCCATCCCTCATGGATTGGCCAAGGGATAGAGTCAGCATCCTCTCTTCTCGTTATCTCCTTTCCATAAGTGCCCCACTCCGGGCTCAGGCTGTGGAGAAGCGGGGAGGCTGCTGGTTCAGTGAGCCAGCTCCATCTGTGCAAGCGTGTGATATGACGGGCTTCTTCGGTGACAAGACTACCTAACTCCTTTGAAAACCACTTACCTCACTCTGAGCCTTTTGACAATCCCGCAAATGACACAAGGCCGAAACAAAAAAGGCAGCTGATCAGATTTCGTCTTTGTCAACTTGCTATTCCTCTTTGAACCTAATTATTTATTGGATGAATAAATAATTAAATCCAGAGTTTGTAAAGTGTGACAAATCACCCGTGAGTGTGTCAAGGCTCTGAAATGTAGGCACGGGGAGGTTAAGTGATTTGCCCAGAATCAGTGGATGTTCAGCGGACGCCGAGACTCAAACCTGGTACCCCCAGTTTCGAAGTTTGCAGCTCAGGCCATTACGCCACATCCTCCCGCTGATGTGTAGACCGTTCAGCCGAATTCTATACATTCTATTTCAGCTCTGCTAGGCGCAACCCTTTGGGTCTTTTTCACACTGATTACTGATTCTTCACTAGACAACCCACTCTGCTGCATTAACAGGGCCAACATTTTCCTATCTATGTTTTTGGTTCCTGCCCTAGCATTTGTTCCTGCTCCAGCCCACCCAGAGGGGCCTGTTAACCTTGAAGGTTGAGCCACTCGGCTTCAAGGCCACCTTTGTGCAAGAAGGTAAAAGTGGTGGTCTTGATACTGACAGGGACACTGACGATGCTGGTACCACTCAAGTGGCCATAAGGGCATGCATCGCGCACAGAAATACTCCTCTGTTCTCAAACGGCTTTGAGCATTGTCCATTCAATCCCTGGCTCCCAAATTATTTACCGATTTTGGTGGGTTCTGAAAAGAGACAGGCTCGTAATTTTCGGATGCCTTTCTTCCAAATGTCTATAGCCCTCAGGAAGAGATTTGAGACACCGGTCTGTTTTCCTTTTCTCTGCACGGGGGAGGCTGTTTCCCTAATTTAGCGGGCTATGGACGTTTTGAAAGGGTGTGCCCGTAATGGTAGTGTATGCAGAAAATGGTCCTTTCTAGCACTTGAGGCCTTCTGCATAGGGGTGATTTCTCAGGTGAACCTGCCTTAGGGGTTCCAGCATCGTCACCTTGGAGAGCTCTGGGATCTGTTGCTAGAGTGCGGGTTCAGCCCTGTATCTGTTTATTCATCTATTAAACCATCTCCAAGGTGGTGACCCAAACTCCAGGTGCTTTCCATCTGCAGTCACAAGTCCAAGTCAGGACAGACTCATCTGAGTACGGGTGTGGGGTCACCTCCGCCAGTGTCTGTCCATATGAGGCTTATGGGACAGATCGGATTCATACCTCTAAGTAGACTTGTTACAATTGAGGATGAACGTTATAATCTTGAAGCCTTCCTCCTGGTGGTCTGGTTCAATGTGGTGAAGGTATATGCAGTCAGAATTCTTACCCATGTTCTATATCGTTATTTAGAGCCACGGGGTAGTCAGTCATCACAGTGGTGTTGGGCATTTCCAGGTTACGTTTCTTTCTGATTCCTCATCTTATAGGGGTATTTAATGTCAAGGGCGACAGCCTTAGCTTATGACTTCACTAAAATAGGAACTGCATCAGATGTTCACAACTCGCTGTCTTAGAGACACAAGAGATCTTTGTAAGATGCACCTGAACAAAAAATGGTAAGGCTTTGTTTCCAGGATGGGCTAGAGTCCAGATCCATTGCGTACAGTCTCTTGCATGACTGGTTGGGGACCTCTCTGTAGGCCTTTACTCCGACTCACCTGGTCCCCGGTGTCTTTCATGAAAATCAAAGCCTGTCCCATGGAGATGGAGATTGACTGCGAGTGCAGTAAAGATGACTGATTTGTTGAGCTCACGCAAAGCTGACGTTTCCCTCAACCTGTCTTTAAGAGATATTCCACTATAAACCCATGCTAGACTCCTCAAACAATAGGCAAAGTGACAGGGCAGCCTCAGAGATAATTATTGGAGGACAAAAAGAAAAAACAGCGCTTGAGAAGACAGAGCACTGAGAAGTCAACCAGCGCTGCTGTGCCTCACAGGAAGGAGATGGAGAGAGACGCCATGTGATGTTGAGGCAGACCTGCAGGACCATGACACCATGGATCCAGAGCTGGCACCAGCACATTGAAAGGCATGATGAATCTGCAGGAAGCATTGCCTGAATGGTGCCTCTGCTTCTGCTGACCCCTAATAGTGAGGAAAGCCTTTAAGGAGCCTTTGGCAGAGTGACAGTACATTTCATTCAAAGCGGGTGACGATGCTTTTAAATTTTGGATGTTTTTATGTTATAGTACTGGAGATGCCTGAACCATCATAGTGACATTTTCCCACATTGATATGGGGAAATTCCATGCACCTAGCCATCTACATGTCCCCTTAAACTGTACACATACACTTGTGTATGACAATATATCATATCCTATCATATCCGTGTGCTCATTAGACTTGCGGTGTATTCTGGAAATTAAATGTGGCCTGCATGCTCTGACCACACAAAGCGGCTGGTTTAGTATGGCTACCACCCAGGCCAATAGTCCAAACAAGACCTTTTAAAGCCATTTCTTAAATGTGTTTAATTGTGGACGATCAGTTCCTTTACACAACTCCCATGGCCCTTGTTCTGCTGCACCTTTTCATTAATGGCACGTGGATAGTGATGAGTAAATAATTAGGAAGCACTAACCAAAAACCTCAAATAGACCTAAAATATTTTGTCCATGCACCTCCAACATACTCTCAGCAGACTTTGCTAGATCCTTTCCATATGACACACTGCTGATGTCAGCAATGCTCTCATGGTATCCTGTTATTGGCCATCTACCTGCTGGTCACTAGTGAGAGCACCCTTGAAACGTATATGTCTAGATCTGAGGCCTCAATGTCTACTCTTTTCAGAGGTAATGGGTGGCAGGTACAAAGTGTAGCCCCGTCCCTCAGTCGAAATGGTGGTGGTTACGTTAGTATCTTTAATACCTGGATTGAAGAGCAATAAGCCATCACCAGGTAAGTTGGAATCGCACCTAATTAAATCACGAAGGAGATACTTTTGCTGTGCTAAGACCTTGCCTCTTTAAATACCTGTCTGTTCACTACTGACAAAAGATGGAAACAGTGCAGATACCACTGGTGGCTACTGCTGATTGAATACAAGACATTTGGAACTTCCAGAGAAAAGTTACTGACCTTGAAGACTGGAGTAGGAGAGATAACGTGTGTTTTCATTAAGTCTGGAAAGTAAGAAGTAATGGACATGCTTCTTGACACGCTTTCTGCCTGATATCCTCATTGCCTCCATCCCCCAAATTCTGCGTTCACTTTGCATAACATATTTTTTGGTGCCTTTCCACGTTACTTTCTGTCCTTGTCAGTGGGTGAGATGTGGTGTTTGCTGTGCTTTCGTACAACCCTTTTGTTATACTTAGTCATTTTGTAAGAAGGATTGTGAGCCCTCTTGAATTTTCTGCTCTTCCCCATCTGTCTCTTATACACCAGTCACCCCCCTTTCCTTCTTTCTCAGATAGCAAACACACCCCTATGACCAGCAGAATTCCTCTAAACATCCTATCACTAAAAATAAATGGCCTCACTAGCTACATCAATAAAAAAAGAGCTTCAATACCTAGCTACTAAATCACCAAATATTGTCAAGATACTTAAAAAACATCTCACTATCAAAGAATTCCAAAAACGTAAACAAGATTCAGTGGGAACAGTTGTGTAGTTTTCTACTTCCACCAACGCCCCTTCAGATATTGAATTCCCTATTGGAAATTGCAATAGGAAAAGTGGTGTTGCCATAGTCATTCACAAAACCCTCCATATCCAACTAGTGAAAGTGTGTTCGGATCCTACTGGAAGGTGGTTCTTTGCGAAATTCAAGTCACAGGATTATACATTCGATCCTACTGGTCACAGGATATTACATTCATGGTCGGATTGACCTGTGCTCCCAGCGTGGTCGCAAGTCTGGATTGTTTACTTCGTTGACTAAGCTGCTGAACGAATCCAGGGCTTTCAGAGTTGTCATTGGAGGGGACTGGAATCCAGCTACAGACTGCATACTGGACAGATCTGACAAACTCTTCCATACAAGAAGTGGAAACGGGTGAAAGCCGCAAGATCTAATGTCTGACGATGCCCTTTTTGATCCTGAGAGGCTGAGAAGTCCACGTGATCACGAATATACTTTCCTGTGTGTGATCACTGGAGCAAGCACAAGAGTACGTATTTGACTACAAGAAAGTCATTACCTCAACTGTCACACTGCTCTATCCTGGAAGGATGTATATCTGACCTCTCATCTATACTCCTAAAACTTCACATGGGCCTAGTAATGGCAGTGGTTAAATCGTGGACGATGACTATCATTAAACATGGGCGGTCTGAAGAGAAAAGACTGCAATGACAACTTCAGGCCAAATACTTAGACTTGGATGAAAATTCATCTAGCTAGACACTCTGGGCTATGGCAAAGAACATGGCCTTGGAGAAACGGAAAGCCCTGGAATGTTCTAGATTCCTCACCCTCCACTACAACAAGAAGCCTTCAGATCCCCTCATCATGCAGCTCGAAAAGCAAAATATGAATCGAATTTGTTATTCACATCAAAAGTGGAATAAGTTCTGTCTAAACATAAAAGGTGAAATTCTGAGCAGGGCAAGAAGGCTCAAAGACTACTACCATTACAAATAAACCAACAGCCACGCCTGCCATTCCAAATGAGAAACGATTGACTGCCTACCAAGCATGAATTGCAAAGGAATTTGCTTCTTTGCCGTTTGATCTGTATGTATTAGAGGCAGAAACTATTATTTCTGCCTTTCCTCTCAGCTGGAGCGCGAGATACAGCAGATGAAATCAAGGACATCAGTACCTATTGGCAAGGCTCCCGAAGAGGATAGATTGCCTGTTGAACTATATATTTTCAAAGTTGAAAAAAAAATATTCCCCTATTTTATGCAGTCTTTAAGGACCACAGAAGTCTTCTCCATTTATAATCGAGCAAGGCTACAATCACCTTACTATTTAAACCTGGCAAAGAGCCTTTCTATTTACTAGTTACGTGCTGAAATCACTAATAAATTAAATCATTAAACTAAGGGGTAATGTGCTGGGGACCTCTTGAAAAGCATCCTTCCTGCACTCATCCACAGGTCACACATTGGTTTTGAACCTGGCAAGTCATCAAAGAGCAATTTCTGGACTCTCCATCACCTCTGTGGCATATTCCTAATGAAGGGGGCACTAGCCTGTAATACTCAGAGGATACTAGGCCTGAACTTAATCTCAAAGGGCAAAAGGTTGCATCAGGAGTTTTAATAAAGCAGGGCATGTCGGACAAATCATACGTGGTAACAAATATGGTGATGTCTGTTATATAACATTTTCTGATTCTGATAACCAAAAGAAGGCAGTGGTGGAGAACAAGTCACAGAACCCTTCATCCGCAGGCATTGTTGCCAAAGGCACCATTTACTTCAAACAAACATTGGCATTTCCATTTTCTTTCCCTTACACAGTCTTGCTATACACTGATATCAGACAGGGATGACTTCAAATGTGAGTCGGATCTTTGAGAGGCACAAAAGCTGGTGGAGCATGTAGCAGCATTGTAGATGAAGTTTACGCAGAACAAAATATATAGTGGCTACAGATTTACAGTCTGGAATCAGATGACAAGATAAAGTTGCATTAGTGATGGCCGAGTTGCTCCTAGTTTGTTCAGTCTGTTTTATTCCCAACGTATTGGTAACTGGGTATCTAGACATGGCACTGACAAGTGCTTCTTAAAGTAGTTGAATTCAGTATTTTTTGCTGCTCTCTTTTTTTTTTTTAACTTCACAAGGCCATTTCAACAGAGAATATGCTCACTATACATGATCATACATAACCATAATATGTGTATGTCTTTCACACAAAAATTGAGAAGTAGAATGTGGTGTAATTGTCAAAGGTGCCAACTTTGAAGCTGGCTTAATATCCTTTCACACTAGCAAATCACTTAAATCGGCTAATATCCATTGCTGCAAACTCTTTAAGCATAGCATTACCTTGTGCCATCCACAAAAATACCATCAAAGCCAACCTGGAATAAATAAAAGCCACCCCTGACATGCTTTCACTCTTATTAATTCGTCAGAGGGATGCAGCTTTGTCCAGACACAAGAGAGCTCCCAGTATATGTCAAAGAAATACCCTTTCAGGCTTAGAATGACACATAGATTATGCAAAAAAATAAGTAGGGAACTGTGGGTAGTTCCCAAGTTTTAGGGTAGAGCAGCTCCTTTATATGGAACACTCCAACATCACCGACACTCTAAAACTGCTAACATCAAAAGTCTGTATTTCTAGCAGAGTTTTAAGCACAGTTTTAGCATAATGCCATGCACTCCAAACTGCTGGCAGAAGCACACACACAATAGAGGGTGGGCAGGTAGTGTGGGGAAAGCAGACAATGAAGGGTGGGGGCGGGGAGAGAGAAGTACAGGAGCAACAGAGGGTGGGCAATAGGGGCTGAGGCAAGCACACAGAAAACAAAGTGTGGTCAGGAAGTGGTGAGTGAAGGACTTAAACAATGGAGTGTGGGTGGCAAGAGAATAGGGGTGCAGAAATAGAGGAGCAAGACAGTTGGAAAACACATGCATTCTAGTAGAGTACTTAAAAGTCAGCACCTGAAAAAGCAAGCAGTTAAAGGGGCATAGTAGTGCATCCATGCTCCCTGGGAGGGACAGGCAAAAGAGACAGCAAAGCCTACAAAGGCAAGCAAATGAGAGCAACAATGAAGACAAGCGATGGGTAGTAATGGGTGTGTTCCAGCCCGACTGTAAGATAACAAAATGTCTTGCAACAAAAAGTGCGTGAGGCAAGATCTAGAAATACATTTGTGCACTCAAACTTGATTGCCTTTGCCTTAAAAAAACAAAAGCAACACCACAATTGTATTGAGCCTATATAGACCTAAAATATGCCTTTAGCATAAGAAATGGATGTTTGCTCTTTCATTTTTACATAGCTTAGTATGCAAAAGCCAGATCGTTTTTGGAGAGATCTAGCATTATTATATGAAGGAACTTGGGCTTCTGTTCATATTGGAAATGTTGGGATTCTGATCAAAGGAATTCTGACTTATGGAGGTGGCAAACTGCATATTTGCATCCCTCCTTTTTTGTCTGTTGATTTCTGACCTCCGTGATGCTTTATTGAAAGCGAATATTCCCCCGAAATGTGGTGCAATTCACATCTACAGTATCTTCAACCGCAAACATATGCTGTGGCTTAGTGACACCATAAGGAGACTACAGAGACTGTTTAGTGAACTGCCTAGAATTGCCATCTAGCAGTATTTTCTCACAGTTAACTTTCAGAAAACGCAAGATCATGACGTTTTGTACGTGAAACAGAAAATTCCGATGGTACCTAAAGGGCAAACCAGTACAACTAGTGAGCACAACACTTGGGTCTTAGGCTGATGAAAGACAGAACTAATGACCTGTGCTAACAACTAAAAGTGCCATGTCAAACATTATAACAGAGGGGTTAAAATACAGTAGTCATCTTGGGTATTGCTCACTGCGCCCCCATTTACTGGCATTCAGTTCAAATATCTGGGCCTTCCTACAGTATTGGTCCGCTATTTGGGCTCAGAGCAATACATGGTTAGATGTGGTCGAAGAATCACTCTTACACAAGGTCACTGAATTGTGCAACTCCATAGCTGTCCAGACCATGCAGGCTGAACTTGCCCTTTTCTGTGCCAAGCATGTGTACTCTGGTGTACCATCCGGTAACAAAGAGGGAAGGGAGCGCCCTGCCTCACATCCCAGCACTCAGTTAGCTCAGATGCATTATGTTGAATACACTGCACCATTGTTGATGCAGCCAGTACTGTGTATAATTATCCTTCCTCAACGGAGAGTAACAGGTTGTTGAGGAAATGCTGCTCATTGTCTTCTCCTTCTCGGGTCGCTGTACCACTCACAGAGAGCATGTGCATCAGCCAGAGCTCATCAGCTCAAGGGAGATTTATCAAACACAGGGGGGAAGGAGCACCTTCACTCTCTACTGAAGGGTAAACATTCTGAAACATCCTAGAGATGCAAGGCACTGGCTGCACCAACGGTGGTGAAGGCTAAAGACTCTTACAGATGTAGGTGGACCGAGAACGGCATTAACCACAATTCACCTGTGTGTACTGCACTGTGACGCAACGTGTGCTCCCTTCATTGTGAGGGAAGAAATTATGTGGGACTAGAAAGGGCCAAACCAGCAAGAGAAGGCATGAGGGTAGCAGAGAGAGAGGGAGATGGAAAGAAAGGAGAGGAAGAGGAGCTGTGGATGTCAGAGGGAAGGAATCGAAGAGCCAGTGAAGCTGTTACATGGTTCCTACTAATTTAGTGAGACTGTGGATTTGATCAACAAAACTTCATAATACAGGGATTAAGGGCCTGATTTAGATGGACGGGTTACTCCCTCACAACAGGGACGGATATCCGGTTCATCGAAATCTAAATCAGACCCTAAGATTCTTTCCATCATTAGTAAGCGTTTACGGCTAGCTCGCAGTGCCACCTCTAAACTTATGAACCTCCAGAGTTATAGATGCTGTCTGCAACCTCGAACATGACCACGCCTATTCACAAAGAACTTGTATATACTGATCTAACCCCTTTGTATGTCAGGTTTCCTGTCCCAAGGTTTCACAAAGAGACAATAATTCATTTTCAAAGGTTTATTGAAAAGTTCTAATACTTGTAATTGAACATGAACTGCAATTGATAGATGAGACATCATTGTTAATTCAACAATGTTGATTTTTCCTAAAGTTACTCATATCCATCACTAGTATCCTTACACTACCGAGAGCATTGTGGGAGTACCTGTATGCCAGACCCAGTTGGAGCGATGTAACATAAGTTGATGTTATGTCTCAGGAAGCCGGCCTTGGTGCATTAACAAATGCCTGCCATCTCAGTGTGCAACTCTACACACCTCTGTCTGCACATCTGTCTTCCTGTGTATCAGGGCCTGAGCTTTCTGCAACATCCATGATAACTCCTGCTTGAGGTGCCTCTCACCTGAATTCCGAATGGACGTTATTTAAGTAATAAAACACCGGCCTTATCTTATTCAGCGAGCGATGCAGAAAAGCAACTATACTTAGTCTTGGTAAAAAGAGACATCTCCAACGAACACAAAACAAAGCACGGTCATAGTGTGTGTCCCTTAAACTAACAGTGCAGACTACAGAAGAACGTCTAACTATAATAAATGTGTGTGTTGGATTTTGTTATTTTAGTGAAAAACATTTTGAAACCACCATTTTGGAAAGATGCTAAGTTAGAAAGGAAAACTAAAATGGAGGCAAAATGTAATCTCTTTAACAAGACAAGGCTAGATGCTTCACAAGCAGTGAGAGCTGTGCTGTGTTGAATACAGCATGCAGGGCAGAGTTGGCTGTAAGAGGGGTAAAATAAAAACTTGAAAGAGGGAGGCGAGAATAGGAGAGGTAGGTGTGAGATGGTGAGAACCAGCATCAAAAGTGGTGGATAGGTGACTATAAAAGGGGCAGAACCAGCAAGAGAGGTAAGAGAATGCAGAGAGAGTGAGTGGGTGGAGGAAGGCACGGAGGATAGAAGTGGAAGCATGAGGCAGGAACATCTAAGAAAAAGTAGAGAGGAAGTGGAGCGGTGGGTGTAAGTGGTACAGAACCAGCATGAGAAGGGAAGAGCCTTGGCAGAGTGGTAGACGCAGAAGAAGAGGGGAAAGAAGAAGTAGAGGTAAAAGGATCAGAACCAAGTAGAAAGGATAAGCCTCTGGCACAGATGGGAGATAAAGTGTTTAGCATGGAGGGGAGAGATGAATGTAAGAGGCAGAACAAGCAAGAGAATGAGAGATGCTAGAAAGAAATTAGAGGTACAGAGTAGAGTGAAAGCAAGATTGATGTACGGTGGTAGATATGCAATAAGAGAACATAGATGAACAGGCTGCAGGAGATTGAAAGTTAAGATGTAAGATGGGCAGAATCATCAGCAGGGTGTTATTACCAGTCAGACAGTAACGTGACAAAGGAAAATTAAATTGTGTATTAACATAAACCTGTGTGTTTTATCACTGTGGATCCTCTGATCACGTGCAGATCTATTTAAAAGCAATATTGCATCTAGGATTGACTTAAATACATACTGATTAATCAACTTCCTTAATGCAACATGGTACCTCCATTTTTTGTTGCCTGTCATTCTAAAATCCCTGAAAAAGAAGTCAAAGGCCAAACTTCCTTTGTTAGAAGTTGTTCACTTGTAGCCCGTGTTCCGGTTTGCTCCTGCACACTCCCTTGGACGGAAGTAGCTCTTCCTTCTGTGTTAGATCATTTATGCCTGACCCATGATTAAGGCAGGAGAGCGGCCCTGGTATTAGTAGATCTTTGTGTTGCTTTGTGCACCCGGTGCTTGTTAATCTTTTCTGCCTGAGAGGTCACAAACAACCTGCCTCACCACATTTCAGCCATGTTCTCTCACTTTTGGAATCCCTCACAGATTTTCTCTTATTATTATGCTGCTTCCACTTTATCTTATCCTAGTAAATTCATTCATATGCTTGTTTGGGTTCTCTCTGGTGTCTTCTGCAGATTATACCAAAAGCAGTTTTTTCTTCAGCGGTGACCTGGGCTCTGCACAAGAGAGATTTTGGTCTTAGATCATAGCACTTGCCTGCTGAATGAAGTTCGATTAAAACAGAATAGTAACAGAGCCGAGGCCCTTATCTTTATAGGGCTACTTAAGATATGGTTTTCTCTTAGGTGAACAGTGAAGCAGAGCCGATCACCCTCCCCAGCTTAGTCAGCAAAAAAAAAATCTTGGATCATTTCCAACCATCTTATCTCCTCTTTTGCGGGTGTTTGCAGAATCACCCATTTCCCCCCCCCTCACTGTCATAAAACTGTTTTGAATGTAATCCTTTTTGCGGCTAGATGATGTAAACTCTTGTGATTTCTGCTTTTCCCACTCACGGCCTTCAAATCATTCAAAACACTGCTGCCTGCATCACCTGATGGCTGCTCCTTGCTCTGCCATCACTTGTCGCCTTCTACTGGCCATTTGGCTTAGTGTTGCCCACGGACTACCCTCAGAGCACTGGGTATTTATCATTGTGCACTGCATCTCTTTCCTTACCATTGTATTATTTCCAATATTTCTTCCAGAACCGTATGATATATAACAGCCAACCTCCCGCGTCTTCCCAAAATTAGGAGAACCTTTAGGGGGCTGATCCTTCTCTCTGGCTGTAAAGCACTGCAGCTGTCTTCCCCTAAGCTCTGGTGTGACCAGTCTTTTGCCCTACTAGGAAAGGCTAAAGCTTGGTGTTTCTCACGGTAGTGTCATCTCCACCTCACATTTGGTTATCCCTGAGTTGAGACCAATGCGAGTGCCCCAGGGTGATTTACGGTGCTTCATTTGTCACCAGTTGTCCAAGAAACTTGAATCAGAACCAGGAATGCCACAAATGCTAGGTAAACGTGTTTAATATAGCCTTACAGCCCAGTGCTGAGATCTATGCCAGTTGTTAAAGGCTCTGAACCAGAGTTGTAGGCCTGAGCCGGAGGCGAAGTCCTGAAACGAGGGTGATGGCCTTCAGCAACCGGTATAGCCCGAGGTAGAAGGGATGTAAGGCTATTAGAGCACTCAATCCAGTCTAACAATTTAGATTGTTCTAAATCAAAAAGGAAGAAACATGAAGACAAGCTTTGGAATGTTGGAGCTCCGGTCTTACAACAGGCATAATAAGCCCAGAGCCACTCCATTTTCTTCAATAGAGCTCTCACCATCCCAACTTTCTAATGCATCATATACCATTTGTTCTGCTAAAATTCCTTGAAGGATAACTCTAAAAGTCCTGTAAAAGTTGTTAATCCCTGTTATGCTGGGACCAATAGAGCGGCTGAGTGTGCTTTAAATGCGCAACTTACCTAATTGTTCGAAGATCACTCCCTGCATGGTACCACTGCAGTGATGAGACCACTCATGAGGAATTTTGAGCCTGCCTCTTGATTTTGCTCCACTTTAAGATTTGAAGTATTAGCCTCCTCCCTCTTCCACATGCGCTGCATATACAAACTGTACTAACTGCACAGTGACGAGCAACCTAGCGCCTTGTAATGTGTGCTCTTATAAGAGATGGGGCAAGATGTCTCCAAAGCGAATCATTATGTTCTGCAAACTCTAAAGTGTAGCTCGTTTTTGTTCAACATGTATGCTTGTCGCATTTATTAACTATTTCTCGTCATTGCTATCTTTATGTTTTTGCTGTTCGCTTTGGATTCATTTTGTGATTGGTCATTAATGCGAAATGGCTCGTATCTGTCTGCCTCGAGCAACGCCAGTACGACGGTGCTGCCCCTGAGACGTCTTAATGTCGACTCGATAGTACGATGCAAAGAAACGGGCCGATTCAGAAACTGCAGTAGTAGTTTTGTGCCAGAAGGTGGCAGTACGTAACCAAGAACGGGTTAAAAGTTTCCAATTTCATCCTGTTACTGCTGTTCTAGTAGACTTCCAACCACGTGATTTGCAACGCTAAGCATGGCTCACTAGAGGCTCTACATATTACTGTATTTCGAGTTATTCTCGCCACTCATTAACAGCACATTACAGAGTGCAGGCGCTCCGAGGCTCTTGCAGTAACCTTTCGCCTATACCGCAGTGTCTTAGCCCCAATCGGAGTCGTTCCTCTGTTAGTCAGCTCATGCTAACATAGTTATGCAATTATGTTCCCTGGAGGGAGACCAACTCTGGAGAGGTAGCACAGGGTGTCTAACGCTCGCTATGAGATTGGTTTGTAACCTATCTTTCTACGTAGAGACATGTACAGCGCCACCATTCACCGCGAAATAAGTTCCATGGTGCTTAGCTGTCAAAGCTTGAAAAAAGGCAGAACCAGGCGCAGTGAGCTCCAAAGCAAGGAACAGGTCCCTTTACCCCTAAGAACCCGGGGAACTGTATTCCGCTGGGAGGCACCAAGAAGTCTTAAAAGTCCTAACAATATGAGCTACTCGGTTGAACCTAGGAAGAACTTGGCAGCTTGGAGAGGCTGAAGGGCGGGAGTGACTAGTCCTGTTGTCGGTTACATTTAAGATTTAAGACTACAAAGCCGTAGAAACCGAGATCAAACATTTTGGGGGCCAAACACAGGGCTTTAATTATGTCGAATGCCCAAAAGAGAGCTCACTTCCTCGAATCCTACAGGTCCAACTCAACTTTAGTCCTTCATGGGTCAGTAAAGCCCGGACTATTAAATAAGAGGTTGACTCAGAATAGATTGAGCTAGTAAGTGCTGTTTAAAAGCAAGATGACGCACTGGAGAGATGTAAACTTTAATCTCGCCAACAGGCCTGCTCATTGCATCCGATGATCTGGGAGGGCCCGGACCAGGAGGCGAGCCTTTTAATGTGTGCATTGGTAGAACCCCCATACAAAAGCATTAAATGCAGTTCACACCGAATTGACCTTCATGCTGGAGAACTCCATGCCAAAAACAAACACGAAGGTTAATGCACATGTTCAAGTGACGAGCAGGTGTGAGTTAGAGCCGTCCCTGTAAGACGAGTGAGGGTGTTTGGGGCCTAGTACATCACAGTCCACCCATGCCGGGGAGACATAAAAGTTGACAAGTTTCTAATGGACCAAATGGATAGCACGTCAGGTTCTCGACACCTGCTATAGTTGAAAAGAGTACGTTTTAGTTGGTACTTGTTGGTTTGAGGTATTTCATTCATGTAACCAGAAGAACGTACTTGTCTTTTCTTCCTGTTGCTTGCATTTCAAAGTACAGGCACCCATTTGCCTTGATTGGGGTGAGTAGAAGCCATTACTTAACTGGTCAATTGGAAGTTCAGCCAGAGTCATGCAGTCATTGTTTTGTAGAGGACGCAGATGCCAAGAAGGCTTGCATGCTTTATCAGACTCACTATATAACCTGCACAACCATTTTTGAACTCCTGCTGGGAAGTGAAAAGGTTTTTAAGGCACGTGATCGGGTATGCAAAATGACCTATGTTGTGTAGGCAGTCACCGGAGGGTCATTCCGCATCTGTGAGGGCAGAACTGAGAAGTCCATACTGAGAGGTCTTCTTGTTCCTAGTGTGGTAAAGCCTTTAAATGTAGCCTACATGTTCTGCAGTGCTGTACTTTTTGCCTGAAGATAGATTTATTACCATCATCAAGATCCAAATAGGTAATGCACATCACTGTGAGTTGAATATTTTGCTGAACTTGGAGTCGGTGTATGGTAAAACGTGTTAGTAAGAAATGATCCTTAAATAAACATATTTTTTAAGTGCACGTTCACTAATGGGTTTCTCGTCACTATATTGTTTGTTATATGGCCCAGGCAAAATTTTCTGTGGCACTCATGCAAAATATTTTGCTGCATAGGGCTGTTTAGAGGAGAAAATGTCTCATGGGAGACAAATTCGAGCAGAACATTTGAGGCAAGCGGTATTTAAACCTCAAAAAAAATCCTCTTGCTGGTGTCTGGAGTGACTTTTGAATGCAAGGTCTGCCTTTGCATTACATTTTTACTCAGCATACCCCCAGAGTTCATTGTGTATGTCTTGTGAACGATTTCACTTAACTTTCTTGACATTTTCCATAATTTCAGGATGGGGAATATGAGATTTTGCACACCTTAGTTAACCAACTTTCTAGTGCTCATTATATTCACCGCTGAAGGCATTGTGTATGGAGGCCAAGGAAGGCAGATAGGGTTGGTAACCTGTAGAGATGGGCGAGCCAACAAAGGAACAGGGAGAGACGATCCAGAGTTAAGCCGGGGTCTAGCACAAATTTTAAAGACCTTGCACAAGCCAAGCCCTGAAAAGATGTGCTATATGAATCACACAACAATCATCACGTAAGATATGCTAAAGTCTCTTCAAAATACAAATAAGTGTGTTCACATGTGGAAGCTTTGACACTAATAGGATGCATTGTATCAATGCACTGAGACATACTTATTGAAAGTGGTAGTTATATACAACTGGTATTCTGAACTCACATAGTTGAAACTGTTTTTATGCATGATAATGAAGAAAAAAGTGTTTTGGTGAGATAAAGTATTTGCCTATGATCACACAATTTACGCAGGGAAACCTATTTATCCAGGTTTTCTGGTTCCACTTTGTCAAAATAGCCAGTAAATACGTATCTGTCATTCCTTATGTTAAGCTTTTTTTTATTTTTTTATTACCTCAGTGCATTTTTCTGTAGTTTCTAAATATACCATAAACTCGACCTGAAGGCCAAACACTTTACATTAGCACCAGTTACAAGACACAAGGTCACATGGAATTGTTTATAGGTATGGGAAGATTAAGTGATTTGCCCAGAAGCACAGTATGTTTGACCAATACTCAAACCTGGTTCCCCAGTTCTACAGTCGGCAGCTTCTGACCCTAAGGCCACATCCTGAGTAGAAGGAGTGAGGGAGGGAGGCAGGCAGATCCATGTGGAAGCTAGGCTCGCTATGGGCTTGAGGCTCCAACTGACCCTGACCCTGAGCCAGGGCCAAGCTTCAGGCTCGAGCCTCCCTCAAGATTGCTGTGGCTGGCCCACCTCTCACAACCTAGCGGTAGGAGATTTTCCACAACACATAACGTGTCCTTCGTTGCACAGATGTATGTTGCTCACTCTTACCTTTGGAAAAAAACCATGGGAGTAACCTTGAAATTGAGGTGGTCTCACAAGATGCTGCGTCCCTTGGCAGGCTTCTGTTGCATCAGTGCCTTTGTTACTCCATTCTCTTGATCTCTTCTAACCAGCATCAGAAAGTCTCTGACATCTGTGCCCAATGCAGTGTTGTTCTTTGTCCTGCCACTTTTGATGCTCTTCTCTGCCTTCTTGGGATGTGGAATAAAGCACATGACAGAGATCTGTGCAGAAGATATGCTTTAGAATATTTCACCTATGGATATATTTCTGTGCTGTGTAAGAGTAAATACGACTGCCTTTTGCCATGAGAAAGGCAGGAGGTTTAAGCTGCAGTGAGTTTTTGTCTACAGTGATCCAGTGGTGGATCACAATTGCACGCTTTATTTATTGCGTTTTTCCGCTGTTTTCTACAGTTTCCGTCAGCATCTCCAATCTGTACCCAGGCTGTGAGAATGTCAGTGTGAGAAGTCGGAGTATGATGTTTGAGCCAGGCCTGACCAAGGGCGTTCTGGAGGTCTTCGTCTCACCGTCCCACCATTCCCACTGCTCTGCCGACGACCAGTCCACCAAAGCCATCGACATCCAGAACGCAAACCTCAATGGTATACATGATCTTTCTGTTTGGTATGAAGATTAAATACTTGTTTGGGATGGGCAGGAAATCGTGAGTAATACTCCTGTTTTAAACTTGGTATGTTTTTTAATTGAGTCTTACAAATCATCATAACCGCCTATGTTTAGAAAATACATCTAAGGTGTGGTCAAGAACCTGTTATTAATCCCTTTCTGTGCGTAGTCCCTAGAGTGGCTGCAGGATAGCCAGACTTCAAGACTTGACCAGGAACATCTTCTTTCCCCTTCCCACCCACATCTTTGGCTACCTTGTGAGAGGTAAACAGTTAAAAGTAAAGACTTGAGTCCACACCAACACATACATTCATCAGCGTAAACTCAAGCATTAATACTGAGTCAAAAATGTAGTTGTGGTTAAACTCTCCCTCACACCCAATTAACACACAGTGCAAGCCATCTCCTTAAAATGGCAGTCTAGACTAAGTCAAGAAATGTCCCCTGAATGCCACGTATCAAAAAGGAAAGGCAGCCAAATGACTCAATGTTGATTTTTAAAAAACTCTAAATATTAAAACTCACCATATGGATTTTATCTTCTGCCATCCAGTTACAGCAACATTGAAAAATCTTGTGCGTGACTTTTGAAATGCTAATGATAGCGGAGTTTCTTCCGTAATAAAAAAGATCTTTTATCCTATCATATTCTTCCCCACTCTCCATAAACTTGCCGTTCCCAAAACCATTTGGACAGAAAGGAGCAACAGACAATTCTCTGCTTAGGCAACGTAACTCTGGAATTTGTTACCTAGCGACATTAAAGTGAAACACTTCATAATTTCTTTCAAGAAGACCTTCACCAAATAAGACTGAGCAAGCTGAAGGATGTCCCTAGAGTGCCTTGCCTTAGCGGTTACGGTAATACAAATCCCAAGACAATACACCACTAGGGACTAACACCCATTTTACCCTGGGCTGACGCTTTCAAGTAGTGCATGCAGTCTTTTCATGTGTCTGAAACGCTCTTTCCTAACCATTTCTAACACCTGGTTATGTAGCTGACTTTTTTTTTCTTTTAATTTTTCAGGTATTGGTGATTTCAGTGTCTGGGAATTCTCTGGAAATCCAGCCTTCTTCTGCTGCTATGATTATTTTGCTGCGAACGATCCTACTGCTATTCACGCTGTGGTGTTCAGTCTGGAGGAACCGTATGAGACTCAGATAAACCAAGTCATCTTTTGGCTCAATTTTCTGAAGTCTCTTGTTCCAGTGGAAGATCCTATAGGTAGGTGTTGCAGGTGTATAATTGTCTTTCGTTAACACTCGTATGTGTATAACCAATTACATCCTTTCCCGCTCCTTGATCTCCATTGACTTAGGCATTTTCAAACCTTGCCCACGTCCTGCTGATAGTAACTTTGTTGTCCATAGTTACCCTCTCTCCAGGGTCCTGTTTCGTAGAAGTGTTCACAGACCAGGAAGTAAAAACTTAAGTCCCGTCTTCTGCTGCATCTTTTTAACGTTCTCGCAGTCTGCATTTTTAGGTGATAGCTCCAGTTGCCTTGGCCACAGTTACGTTGTCCTTCACCTTCCCTTTGGTCTTCCTTTTCTGAAAAAAAAACTTACCAGTCAGAGGAGGTGGAGCAATTGTGTTTAATTATAAACCACAATGTTTGCCACAGGCCCAGAAAAATCTCCCTGTTCAACCAGATATTTATTTGACATACTTGCTTGGCAGAAGAAAGGTTGCTCTCTAATCTTGTCACTTCAAGAGAGGGGCTTGAATTCCTAGGTTTTGTGTGAGTATGTGGTCCCTTCTTTGTAAACTAATTTCAGGCTTTACTTTGCCATGTAGGTGTGGTGACTACTGTTTCCTCACCCCGGCTGCATTGTGGCACTAGTCTATACTGAGCTTTCTAAAGAGTTCAGTGAGTTCTCAACGTGGCCACTCAGAGGGTCAGGAGGCACTGGCTTCCTCAAGAGCCAGATATGAGGCTTTGTCTGACCCCACCCACCATATCTCCAGACTTCAGCGTTTATCCCTCCCTGGTCTCCCAGTCATTTGGAGGTCATCGCAAGTGGCCTGCTGGTCACCAGTGCTTCAACAAAAAGTGTAACATTAGGTCTGGTTGCTCACTGATTCATTCACTGCAGGGTTCTGCATTGACTTCACTGTCACTGGTCCAAGCCCTAGCAGGCCCATCCAGCCTTTCATCCTTCTAATAATGGTAACATGAATAAGATTGAGTTGGCTAACAATAAAGATCTGTTATGTGTCAGTAGCTCCAAGAAACCCGTGGAGTGGTGTGTGCACCACAACAGATCTTTTCACCTTGTTGGGGGCACAAATATGACATTTCAGTAGATCCAGGAAGTGAAACAAAACTTAATTTTTCTTCCAGTCATTTTCTGCAGGCCCAACACAGTATTGTAGAGTCTAAGGTTTGAGAGCCCACTCCCATCAGGACCGGTCAGGGCATTCGTCCAGTTTGGCTTTTTTTCTCAGTGGGCAGCAGGATAGAGGGCTACCACAGTGCTTAATTTGAGCCGGTGGCCCTGGGCACTTATTTTTGGGGACCAGCACTCATTTTTCTGCCTCAGACGTTAACCGAGAACCAGAGGGAAAAAAAGCACACAAGGGAGGAATAGTAATACGGAAAAAACGGCACAAATGTAGAAATGAACCTGCAAGAGAGGCAAAGGGGCAGGGAGTGTCTGGCAGTAAAGTAAAGAGGCACGACTTGGATTCAAAGCTAAACAATCTTGGCATTGGGTGGGCTGGGACGTAATTGTACCAGCCACAGGCTTCAGAGCAGAGCATTAGGCACGGGCGCTCATTCTTTCACAAAGTATGCATAGGCTTCTACCAGATCAGGATTGCCTGATATGACCTATTCACTTAAAGACCTCTGGCCACTTTTTGCCTCCAGCAGTGTTTAAACGTTTTTACCTAGGCCGAAGCTGAATACTTCAAAAGCTCTGCAGATTTAATAAATCACTTAAGAAATACATTTATCACCCAATCACCTCAAGCGTGGTGCATGTTATCTCGAAAACGATGTAATGTTCTATTACCGTTCTCTCCCCTGCAGTGAAACTGTAGCAAGCAATGCAATTATGAAACAATTCACACACGTTCAATACATTGTTAAAGTAACAATGCATGCTCATTACATCTCTGTTATATAGCGTGTGTGGCTATTTTCTTTTTACTTTCTGTGCTGTCCGTTAATTTTCTTTTTTAAGGTTGTTCACAGTCTAAAAATGAGCAATTTATGTTTTAAATGACCAGTGTATTTGAAAGAAGCTCCAGCTCTGACAACTTTGACTCCCGACGAAAACGCCATTTTGCTTTCACCCGCCCGTGGACTTGAGGCGACGTGTACGTATAGGTGCAGTCTGGCCCTTACCTGCTGCTGAAGCGTCACGACGCCGTTTTGGTAATAGCGCTCTTTATGAAACCGAGACAAAAAAAGCCCCACGCCGGAGTCTAGGATTTCCCTATCCGCAGAAGGTGCCCTGCTTGTGAGGACACAGGTGTTGGGATTGTTGTTACCTAGTTGCTTCCGGTTCAGACACGTGACGCGTGGCTCTGTTGTACTAGAGCAGTTATCTAATCAGCTGGAAAGTTTCTGACGCCGTTTTGTGACTGCAGAGCAGAAACCACGCTGTTGGCGCTGGCAAGAGGAACACATTGGCTGACGCTCCAAGAAGTGCAAATAGATTGCTTAATGTGCTTAGAGCTCGGGATTTTAGGAGCAGTGATCTCGGGTCAGCTGCTTGGGAATTGTGTGCCGATAAATGATACTTGAGTATGTTTTCCAATGGTCTCTCAAGCAGTGAAATATAAGAGGTTGTGGACAGGGGCGTAGGAGACAATAAATTTCTGGGGGGGACAGCCTTGGGGACTTTCAGTCAACCCTATACAAATCGCTCGTTGTTTACGAACTAAAATATACACAATCATATATATATTGGAAGTGAAATAGGGAGAAAGGAAGGCATGTTTTCACAGTCTGAAAGTATCTTTTGTTGTTATTTACATTCACAGAGTAATTAGCTCAAATGTGAAAATAACATGTTGATTAACCTTGCATCTTCATGCACCAAGCAAATAAAGGTAGGAGGGTAAAAAGGAAGAACATACCCTTTGCACCCCACACCCATCATGCCCTTCGCCTCATTCCAATTGGAACCGCACTGGAGATATCAAAAGCGATTACGTACAAGAGTTGTAAACTGTGCTCGGAAACCATAGTTCTAATAACACTTCTACTCCTGTCTGTGATCTTGGGCAGCTCAGCTCCACATCAGTCATAACTAGATACATTTCAACTGAAGACGCTCTTGGAGTTACAGGCTATATAAACATGAATTATCTAATCTCTGTATAAACTGCAGTCACTAATTTCTTTAGAATCTGCTGTTTGTGATGCACCAAGTCACTGCGTATAAAGAAAAGACATTCACTGATTATAAAGAAAAGACATCAGAAAATGACTGTTATAAGGTTATTACAGTCGAGTTCTGACATTACAATGCCTTCTGCCAGAGCTAGCAGCCAAGGTAAAAGGCAGATCAGGTCACTAAGCATAATTAATGCAGCTGTTTAAAGCAAAAAATTGAATGTTGCTTTTCTTTCTTCTGCTCTACTTTAAAAGCTTGGAATGACCGAAGCTTGGCACTAAGGTTTTAAGTGGTTTGTGGGAAAGTTGGTGGTGTGACCATGTATTATATGGGGTAAAATACCCCCTGCGTACATAAGGATATTGCGAGTCACCTTGAAGTTCATACCTTATGAACAAGCATTGGCAAAGCCAATAGGTCTCGCCTATGCAAGTTCTATTGCCTTTGCCAATGTGTTTTAGCCATGCTGTACACTAGTGAGACTACTGAACAGCATGGTTCAAAGTTAATGGCACAAAGGAGAATGATGTATCATCGACTGATGTGGCGTAGTGTCATGGAGTAAGTAGAGTGTCCTAGAATGGAGCAGTAAACTAACTTTAAAGGAACAGGGGTCCCTTGAATAAAATGCAACACCACTCCTGTAAACAATGATATTTAAGTAGAATGCAAATGGAATGTTTCATGCATTTATTCAATCAAAATATAAAAGATCAAATGTAGTGGGAAAACATCAACAGGGGAAATCGAGAAAGACTGGTATTCGGGCATTGTACACGTTACCTGGATGACCCAGGGTCACCAATTACAAGAAAAATGTAAAAAGTAACCTATATAGTACAGTGGTTTGGAGGAGACTGGCCTGGTTTAAAGTGGGTACCTATGGTACTTACACCTTATACCAGGTCCAGTTATCCCTTATTAGTGAAATGTAGGCAGCGTCTAGAAGCCAGGCTCTCTAGGGGTAGCTGTAGATGAGCAGCCAAGGCTTATCTAGGAGACATGCAAAGCGCATGCAATACCACTGTAGTCACATAGTACTCACACACATGAAAGAAAATATTAAGTGTTACAAAAATAAAGGTTCTTTATTTTGGTGACACAAATAACAAAAATGCAATAGAGACTGCATTGGTGTAAAGTGCAGTGATGTAGAGTGATGCAGAGTAGAGAAGAGTGGCGTAGAGTACAGTGGTGCAGAGTAGAATAGAGTTGCATAGAGTGCCGTGGCATAGAGTGGACTGCTGCAGAGTACATTATCATGGTGAAGAGTAGATTGTTGCAGAGTGGAGCATAGTGATGTAGAGTGCAGTAGGATAGAGCGGCGCAGAGCAGATTGGAGTGGCACAGGGTACATTGGCGTGGTGCAGGGTAGATTAGACTGGCATAGCATAGAGTGGAGTTGCATAGATTGCAGTGGCATAGAGGAGATAATTTCAAAGTAGAGTGAAGTGCTCTACAGTGGAGTGGTGTAGAGTAGATTAGAGTGCAGTGGTGCAGAAAAGAGTGCAGTGGGACAGAGTACAGTGGCATTGAGTGCAGTGGTGCAGAGTAGAGTGGTGTGGAGTTCAGTGGCAGAGTGCGCAATGTTGCAGATTAGAGGGTCGCAGAGTACAGTGGTGTATTGTACAGTGGCATAGAGTGCAGTGGCATAGAGTGCATTGGTTTTGAGTAAAGTGGTGAAGAATGCACTGGCAGAGTGCAGGGGTGTAGTGTACAATGGTTAGTGTAGAATAGCATAGATTGCAGTGGCGTAGTGTAGAGTGCTGCAGAGTAGAGTGGTGTAGAGTAGCACAGAATGGAGAAAAGTGGTGTAGGGTGCAGTGGCATAGGGTAGATTGTTTCAGAGTAGACTGAAGAAAAGATAGAGAAAGATAATATACTTCAATATGCTTAAGTATGTAATGATAACAACAACATAAATAATAACGCTAGGCATAACGGCCCAAAATGAAATATGGCTTTTCCCTGTTAGCCACGCTGTAATCAAGCCCTTCATTACCTAGATAACAAAACATTAAACATAAATGTTAGAAAAATATATCCTTCTAATAGCTAAATTGTTGTCTGAAAATGTAAAATCTGGGCTCAGTCTCGAGTTCACTGTTTCACCAACTGGTGTGATCTTAGCCAAATACAAATATTATGTTTCAGAGTCTCCTTTCTAGCCTGCAGGCATCAGGGTGAGTGGTATTCTGTTTCCTCTTTAGACCTTCCTCATTGTCTTGCAGCTCCTCTTGAAGGCGGCAGGTGATGCAGACAGTAATCATCCAAAACTCTTTTTTCCTCCTCGTGCCCTTTGTTTGTATGAGCACCCTTAATGCCCACAGCTGTGAAAAGGACAAAGAAAAGGGCAGAGGGCGCAGGGGGCCTCCGGACTCACCTTCATTCTGTTCCCATCAGATTGGAGGATGGTCCGTACAGGGCTATTATAAGTAGCGCTTTTGTGCGCTAATGGCCCACTGAATAATAGATGTGAGAGGGGAAATTATTTTGTCCCCCCACCTTCGTCCCCCGTGTCCCCCACCCTCCAAAATCTGGGGGGGATACATCCCCCGCGTCCCCCACACTTCCTACGCCCATAGTTGTGGATTCATCGCTCAAGGCCCATGGCCTGAAACAAAACCTCCTGTCTGTTTTAGAGGAAAAACCTTACTTTTTCATGCTCAGTAGGCTCTTAGTTGGTCAAAGTGCACAGTGTGGTGGTTGACACTTGCGTACAAGCCAATTGATCCATCTAGAAGTGAGTCTTTGTGCCTGAATCCAGGGAGGCTAGAGCTGCTCTGAAGCACCTGCTTAGATTTTATGACCCAAGTTGGCTGGTTGCAAGTCACCTCGCTAAGCTAGTAGTGGTATCTTACCTGCCTGGCCACTTGCACCACAGGGACATAGAGACCTACTGCAATATGGTTGGGAGCGAAAGTTAGGGCTTCAGTCAGTACAAACATGATGCCCTCTTACAAGGATTGGAAGTAAATAAGAAACGCACTGCATTGCCATTTCTAGGTCTTAAAATTCGAATTTGCTCATATTTTTCAGAAGCCTTTAGTTTAGCCTGACTAGCTCCCCTTTTCCTATTTGAATGAATTCCTTTCTTAAAAACTTCTCTGGTTTCTTTCCTCTCCTTCAGTCTTCAAATCCCTCATCTTGTGCTTTTTGTGCACGAAAGACACATAGATGTTTTAAGACTGTGCTCTCTACAAGGCACTCCCATCTCTTAATTATTTTACTTCGGGTGCATGCTGTGGTTTTGTATCATGTTGTGTGCAAATGTCACAACTTGTTGCTGACAAACTGATTGGGAATTGCAGGAAGCCCCAACAGTTAAATATAAGTGCTGCTAAAACATTATTGGATAAGTTTGTGTTTGTGTTGTCGATTGTCCTTTTAATATTCAAAGAATGAGTACATCATTTGAACTAAAATGTTCACATTTCCAGTTCTTTCTGCAGTAATTTTGGTACTTCAGTGCATCGAAAGAACCATTACATTAATCCAGGCTTGATGCCCATTTCAAATGTAATGTAACTTTTGAGTAAAAGTCAACTTTAAAACGTTGCCTTGTCTCTCATCCAAGTTTTCGAGGGGTCATTCCCAGATAGTGGCCACAAGACTACCATCTTCCCTCCTGGGTTGAGGTATAAACGACTTCTAGGCGAGGACATAGTCGATGTCTGTCTTTGGGAGAGGTGTTACCTTTCCCTGGCAAGACGCCACACAGCATGTGAGCCCAAAATGTTAGCTTCGAAGGGTAAGGTATGTTTGAAGGGCAAATTGAGGCCCACATGAGAGGGGCTGCTCTTTTGTCCTGGTAAACACGTTGGCATCTGAGAGACAGAGGGGGATTTTTCTGTGGGCATGTAGCCTTTAGCTAACCACACCTCTAGGGTGGGCTACCAAGCTATACACACGGAGAGAAGGGTTCTGCCATCTTATGAGTGGGCAGAAGATTACACTCCGGGATAGCTAGATGCTAGTCATTGCAGGAAGTCATCATCAGGCGGGAGCGGCCCCGATAGCCCACTGGCAAGTAGTCGCTGCATTCCCAGAGGGCGAGTTATGGGCATGAAAGTGGCACCCCTGGCAGCCAGATCTCAGATCACTCCTGCACTTGAGAGAGGACCGAATAAGGACTGCCATAAATCCGGCCAAGAGAGGCTGCACCAAAAACTGGTCTACATTTACTGATCCTTGGGCTAGCAAAGAGAAGAGTGTGCTGTGGTGTCACTCTCAAGAAAAGTTGTCCCTCAGCCCCAGGCTGTAGAGGTGAACTCCATTGGACAGTTGGATGGCTTGCTTTACAGCCCCATGGCCATAAAACCCGAAGAAAGCTGCTGGGATGAGTTGGCAGCTACAGTGCCTGATTGCTGAGATGGGTGTTGTGAATGGACTGCTTGAGGAAGGCATGTTAACTGGCGGTGTGATTTGAAGTGGATCTGTATTACTTCCTGTGAACTGTCTTTTTATGTTACCAGTTGCAGTTTACAGTCCAGCCACGTGTTGTTGCCAGGTGTAGGATAACATTTAAGGGCCAGTATTATAAAGGAGGTTTCTGTAAATGTTTTGTTCCCATGCAAGACTGGCGCTTCCTTATGTTCTAAAAATGCCCTTAGATATTCTCCGCTTGATCTGTAATACTTTACCAGGTACATCATATAGGTCTCATTGCACATACAGACTCAAAGGTGAAGGTACTGAGCAGTGCATAGGATTTCATCCGCATAGTTATGAAAGCAGGTCAGCCTCAGTTGAGGATGCCCTTCCTTGAGTGAGGGTGGCCTGCTGTCAGTTGTATTATTTTCCTTAGTCCATGGGTGCACTTATTGGGGCAGAGACGGTGTGTTTTTGATGGTTTCCTAAAGTCTGCTTTGTTGTAAATTTCAGGTTGAGGCCAGATTTCTGTTGCAAAGTTTCATTTTGAATAAAAACACACTCTGTATGGTTCCAAATTAGGAGAGCAATTAAACGCAAACAAGATATGATATACAGAATAAGTTAACAGACACATCAAGATGGTGAAAAAAAGCTTCCCTAAAGTTGAACTGAAAGCTACCTTCAATACTCTAATTTCACCCCCTTCTTATCGCCCCCTTTGCTGATGCAAAGCTTGCTAATTTGTGGTAAGAAGAGGTGCACACATAGCCATTGCAACTCTGGCTAGTCTCTTCATCCATGTACAATGCAGTAGGAAACACTAATGTTTCTTGATTGGTGGTTGTGAAATCGTATTGTTCTTGTGACCCTCGTGTATTTTCCACAAAACCAATAAAATAAGAAAAGTTCATAAACTTAAATTCAGTTAGGTTTGTGGGACTTCTCTAATGCTAGCAGTATTGCTTCCTGTCAAGTTTCAGTATGTCATACGTGAGTGTACTCTAGTGTACATTTCTCTCTCAAGTGTCGAGTCATACATGACACGAGGAGAAATTATGCAAGATAAGTACTTGCAAGCAAAACACTGATGTTAAACCCACCATATACATAGTTAAGAATAACAGATCAGAGAATAATGAACAGAAGAGGTAGTTTATTTGGGGCATATTTTAGGACATGTGCAAGTGAGGGGAAAATATACACGGGTGTTGCAAAGGAAAACTTCACAAACTACATGAACGCCAGTAATCGGAACTACATAATAAAACTCCACCCAGTCCTATTTGTGATACGCGGTGCCCTATTGCTTAAGTCCCACAGAGGCATTATAGGTGCTCGCACTCCTTAGTGCCCATGGAGCACTAATATATTACAGAAAACGCTGCATATACTTCTGTGTCTGCAGCACTGATCGCATGGCCATATATTTGCGACTGTACTATCTCAAGGGGATGTTCCCCCATTTGCATGGTGGTGTGGTCCCATGCAAATGAGCTAACACCTTTGCCACCATGCTGTATTTTCTTAGCATGTGCAGGGCCCAAAAAAAACTTTTGCGTAGTGCACTGAAGGTGCATCACATAGTTAGGGGTGTACAACTCAGTTAGTGCACCCTCAAGGACAGCTTTTAGGATGGGGAATTTAAGGTCACAAGGACCCCAAGACATCTGTCAGCAGGCGGGTGCAGTCAGTAAATGCACCTTTGTATGGTAGGGATCCATGCTTCATCTCTAAAACCAGGCTGGTGCCCATATACCGGAAGATGGACCAGGTGTTTGAAACTGCCATCTTTCAGTGATATGCTCTCCCTAGTGCCGACACATATTTGTGCCTGAGGTAGATGGGTTTGATTTTGTTGTTGTACTATGGCACAGAGTTGTGGTGTTCCACTAGATGCACCTCACAAGGCTATGTCGACGCAGACCATGTGCCATATTAATGTAATGCCGCCCGGCTCTGCCCTATAGCGAGCACTGCTCTAAGTGCTTGTTTCTGCAGGCCCAGGTCTGCGGAGAGCAAACAGTCATGCTTAACTGACTGAAGCAGCTTCATAATGTGTTTGGACGCGGGGATATCAAGTAATATTGAGAAGAAAAGCCAAGTATCGCCCTAGATTTCTGTTTGTGAACCTCCCGCCTTCTGTATTTGTTGTGTATGTTTATGTTCACGTTCTTTCATTGTCATGTCATTGAAATGCCATTTGTGTCTTTCTTTTCTCATTCTCTTTCTTGCGGGCGCCCTGGCGTTGTTACTTACTGTTCATGTCTAATGAGGGCCCCTTGTGTAAGTACTGGACATAGGCATTCATGACACAGGGCATGAATGTTAACAAGTAGAGCGATCTTTCGCTACGTTTGTAGAAAAAGTGCATTTCTAAATATGTCACAAAAGTTCACTAGAGTGTATTGAAATGATTAGCAATAGAAAATATTAGAAAATATTTTTGTGTGCATATGCTTTTCATGGACTATTCACCCCGCTGAGGTGAATGCCGACATGGCCTTTTGTTGTGTATTAACCTGCCCTGTGATGTCTGATGATGGTTGAAAAGAACAGATTTGTTGACATTTGTTGCCTGAAGAAGGACACTCGATGGCACATTTCCCAGGGACCCTTCACGAGGAGCTGACTTTCAGTAACATGGGGCTGGGGATATCGTGAGGTCTTTTTGCTACTGGCACTAGGGTGAATTGCCGCTGTATGTGACTCTCAATAGCATCTTCCTCATTGTTCATTTATAACACCTAATAATGTGGACCAAACCACACTTAGGTGACAGGGGCCATCACAGAAGAGCAAAAAAGACAGGGAAATTTAACTGAACAGGCAGCTCTCCAGGACTTTCTTAAACGGTAATAAGGAGTGGTTCTCTTGGAGTTGGAGCAGTAGATGATTCCAGAGCCTGAGATCCAGCACTGAGAATCTTTGATCCCTCTAGATTTTCAGCTAGAACAGTAAGCTATGGTAGTTGCCTCTCAGTCCTAAATTTATCTCCACCGACTGATGATATTTTTAAAATAGCTGTGTTAAGCAGCACTGTTTAACTATGCAGTTCATAAAATATTTACTCTCCCCGAAAAAGGTTAAGATTGTGTCTGAGTTGAAAACATGTCAGTGGAGGTGTGCCTTCAAGTTATCTAATAATCTGTTTCAGCACATGGTTGCTCGTATTTCCTTTTTAAACTCAAGGTTGCTGTTGTGTGGTGACTAGAGCTCTGCATCATGGTTCGTGGACCTCCTTTCGGGGCAGTAGCATTCTGTTATTGCATGGTCAAGCCAAGTACCATATTTGTGAAAAGCATTTGATAAGACATTTTTCTGTCAGTTAATTTGTGTAACAATTTAGTGTTACCAGAATTCAGTGAGGATTGGTAATGCCAACGTCTGGCTTTGGTAAGAACACAATGTATTGTTTTGGAGGGGTGGGGGAAAACATACGGAATATGAAAAAAGCATTTGGCAAAAGTATTCCTATTTTCAAAATAAAGGAGTGGCTGGGCGGCTCAGGCATACCAACTCTAGCACTGAAGCACACTGCAATACAGGCTGTTGCGCACAAGTTGTTCGGTAAAGTGATGTTGCTCATATTGCAAGACAACTAATGGATGAAGCAAACGGCCCAATGCCGTATGTTGTGGAGGATGGAAGCAAAATGTGAACGACACATGAGCAGACCAATGGATGAAGAGGACTTGTTGAAAGCCCCTCTAAGTATGTATGTGTATTTATAAATGATGTTTAGGAAGACATGAAGCTGGCAAGAGAGCTAAACCTGTCTCCATACCAGTCTGAAAAGAGGAGGATTGGTGACTGTTCATGGCAGTGTGGGGGTAGAAAGATAGAACTGGCTCGCATTGGACCTAAGAATGCGAAAAACCAATGAGATATGCAGAGCAGAGTAAAACTGAAGACATATCTTTACAAACATTTATTTAACTAGCATTAATACTAAATTCTACCGCCACACATGCTCCCCACCTACAAGTTTGAGAGACGAAGTGCGTTACAAGTTCAAAATTACGTGATCTCGGGGACAATGGTGAGAGACTGGGATGAGTGGCCACTGGTCACATCTAATCTTCATAGACCTTATCTGATTTCTCAAGCGTCTAAGAAATAGAATAAGAAAATAGCATAATGTGGATAGGGAATTAAGACCGGGAATTCTATGTTTGCTGGACCAAAAGCAATGTTGTCCAAGGAAAATAAGTACGATCCTTCCGGTATGATTCCTTTCTGATTTTTACTCTAACTTTCTGATTGTCACTACATTGCATGGCGCCAAATGGATCCCCTGCTTGGGTGATAGTAATAACCACTGCAGGAAGAAGCCCCTTTAGTCCTGAAAGACAAACATACTTCAGTGAAATGGAGATATCAGTAAGCCTCATTAGAAGATATGCTTCTTTCTCCTTCACCTTATGAAGTGAGAGTTGAAGGAAATAGGTTTTTAAGCGTTAATTCAGCATACCTGGGGTCAACAGGACGAATATAGACGGATGAGTTACATAGGAAGGGATCAGAAGATAGGATGTGAAACACAAAAACCTAGAGCACAGATAACCTGCCATGCAGGGAAAGCCGTGCATATGTTCCAGGCAATTGAAATATTGTTTGCACTACATGGAGGGGTCATACGATTTGACATACAAATGTTGAAATTATTGTAAATGTCTCATTCTCGACCTCTGACATAACTGTGCCAACAATGACAGAAGAGGCCATCTTTATAAGAGTAGCTTCTACTCCTCACTTCTGTCATGTGTTACAGATGCGGATATTTGTTTTTGTAGAATGCACGAGCGCTGCCAAACACTTGCAAACTGTTCGTTACAGAGACAAGGTAGTATGCTGGTTTGCTTTGGCAACAGGCCATGTTTTTCTTGCCATTGTCAAGTGCCAACATTGCCCTGTGAGTGAAAGCTTGTGGCTCATTAAGATTACTGATGGATGACATAAGGTCTTTCGTACTTTCAGCATGAAGGGCGGCTTTCTGGAGAAAGCTCTGACTCTGAAATTATATGAAGAACGTCCTGAGCTTTAAAGCTAACTAGTCACAGATCCTTAGAACATAGAGCAGTTGAGCTGGGTCAGAGAAACGGCGACTTGCCAGTACAAGCAAAAAAGAACAACTGTTGTGTTTTTTAACAGTCCTATGAAGGATTTTTAAGAATCCTCTGAGTGAAGACAGCAAAGGAAGGAAGCCATTTTCAGACCAAAATTAAGTTCTGATCATGGTGAGCCTGAGGCTGCAGAGTTAACGACTAGTATGGAAATGATCAAAATGGTGGTACCGCATGAGGTGAAGCTGGCAGGTACAGAGAGGGAGCAAAAGGAGTTTTATCACCTGATTACCATTCAAAGGACATAAGCAGGCTATAGGAACATTGAACATGATGTTTGGTGCAAAGCGTAGCCAACTATTTCATAGCGAGGGCGCGTATGTGTGGGCTATGCGCGTTTTATTAAGATGTGACAAAATGAGGTGGAGTTAAGAAGGTTGTTTTGAGAATGCAATTTATAGAACACCATCTAATCGAATTTCTTTGTTTTTCCCTCTCTCGGGTGCTGTTACAGCATTTGGTGGGAAGTTGAAAAATCCCTTGCGGGTTGTCCTGGTCGCCACTCATGCAGACATTGTGAATCTTCCTCGTCCAGTTGGAGGAGAGTTTGGTTATGACAAAGATTTGTCACTGCTGAAAGAAATAAAAAATCGGTAAGAATTATTTTTGTGTGTGAATCAAAAACGTCTCCTGTGTTTTCCTTGTACTTTTGCTGGGTCCATCCAGGCTATAGAGATGAGTTTATACGAGCAATCTTTTTGTGGCAACTTATTTGAAAAAAAATAACTTTTACCTTTTCCCATCTTGTGCAGTTTTGGAATGACAGAAAATGTAATTAATGATAGGGTCAAAGTGAGGGTTTGGCTTTCATAGTGCGTTTATGCCATAAACTCCTTTTTAGGGTCGAGCCTGCGTTGCATGCGCTCGCGCATGCGTATCGCAGCGATACGCTTTTGTATTTAGAAAAGGGCTCGGAGCCCTGTCAACTTCACGTCAGTGTTTTGTTTTGGTTCGTGGGCTTGCCTAATAAAATCTGCTTGCTTTCATTAGTCGAAGGCAAGCATACGTCATGCCTTTTCCTGTGGCTAGCCCTCCTCGAGCGCAACGACCAAGTACAGAAAACATGCGAGGCTCGCTGTTTTCCATCGGGCTCGTGGACTTCTTTTTCTATAATTTACGAGCGCGATCTCGCTTGGCAGAAGTCGAGCGCTTTACATTGTTAATTTCACTTTTTCGGGCTGCGTACATAAATGCACTTTTGCCCGATAGGTGAAAAGTCGGGTTAGGAGTTTACAACGCGATCAGCTCTAACATAAGCAAACGTGAGACCCGTTGCATTGTAAATGCTTGTTATTGCTTCTCTTTCTCAGGTAGGAGAATGTACCACTGCCAGGATGTGCCCTTGCATTGTGCAGTAGGTGTGCTGTTCTGCTCCTTCTGTGGATTTTCTTGCTGAACTTTAGTTAGTCCCTCAGTTATCTATGAATATGTGAACTCCCTGGAAGTGCTCCAGGTGCTGTGTTTCTCACCCAAATATTATTCCATCAAGAACATCACTTCTGGCCCCTCAGTAGCTAGGTTGAAACTGATGACTTGTGGCAGCGGAGGGTCTGCTGCTGAGCAAAGCCCCGTTTAACTGTGTTATGAAGGGTGGACTCTATATGCCTTTAATGTGTAAACTACATGTGCTCTGTAATGGAATAGTTATATGTGTCAGAGATCACATAGCTCTTTCAGTGCTGTCCTGTTTCTGGCTGTACTCAGTGCATTCTGCCCATTGATAGGAGGGAGCTGATCAGTGCTGCTTCCGCTCGGCAGCTCTGATAGGGGGACGAGCTGGCACCCTCTTTTAGGATTAGATTTGGATGAGTTTGAATCTAGACCCTGCGGCCTCTCCCTCTGTGCTCTTCCAAGGAATGTATGTGAGTGGCAGGGAATATGTCCCCTGTCTGCAAATCCACTATTTGTTGGACCCGTTGCTCCTGCCCTTTACCCTTTTTGTGAAATCCCAGGAGAGAAGCCTCTAAAAATGTTCACTACTTTGTTTTGTTGGGGTTATCGTAATACACCTAGCGCTTAATTTATTATGCCCTGGATTCTCACACGTGCCCTCAGTTTTGACAAAATGGTGGCCTCCAGGAGCCATTAGGTTGTATTTGTATGGACTTCTGGAGAAGCTTTGCTGCACCACACTTTTGTGGTAAATGTCGTGGCCACAGAAATACATACATTTACTGCCCTTCCCACTTGTCCTTTTTAATAGAAAAATGTAATCATGGAAAGTAAATAAAACCTAAACATCCAAATTCCAATTAGTGCCCATTGTTACCTGCGCTTTATTGATATAAGCTGCGTGAAGCTAAAAACCCGAAGTAACACATGTAATATAGCAAATACATAACTGGTAGCGTGATATGGACCTTCTTAGCCATGTTGTTCTAGTGGCATTTTCAAACCAATCAGCTTTCGGACATTTGGTTTATGGAGACACCAGAGTCCCTTGATGACAGTATTGCACAAAAGGACATGGCTGTGTGTGTGCGCGCACACACACACACTTCCCCACCCCCTTCTCTCTCACCAAACTCGGCATGAAACTAGATCTTTACTCAAGGAAGTCCCTTTGCTTGATTTGACATAAAATCTATTCCGTAGTTTGAGGAATTAGTGTTCCAAAAAGTGTCTGTGCTAGACATTTTTAAAATGTCAGCAATATCTTGACCGTTAGACCACAAACTGCCCTCAAATCTCAAAAATTGAAAAAAAACAATCCTATCGAACAAGGACGTTTTGTTTCAGGTCATCCATTTCAGGCCTGCCGGTTGAAGTTGGGTTTAAAGACCAGAAGGCTCTGATTGGAAAGCTGCAAAAGAAGATTTTCTATTGTCTTCCATTACAGGACACAGGTCTCTTAGGCTGCATAAAGGGGGGCAAACAGACACACCATGCCCCGGTCCCCCAACTTTGGGTGCAGATTTGGCCCCCTTAGCAACGTGGTGAACTTCCAATTGAATCTGTGGACCATTTGTCAAGTTAGAGTATTCTGAGCTTTTCATTGGCTTAAAGATCAGGGAACCCTCCACCATATTGAAAAAGTGCTTTTTC
This sequence comes from Pleurodeles waltl, assembly GCF_031143425.1. Classification (NCBI taxonomy): domain Eukaryota; kingdom Metazoa; phylum Chordata; class Amphibia; order Caudata; family Salamandridae; genus Pleurodeles; species Pleurodeles waltl. The sequence goes on along the minus strand of NC_090436.1, from coordinate 792,075,286 downwards.
TTTGCAACAAGGAAACACATCTACCATTTTGTGACTAGCAGTTGGGATTTGGTATGACTGGCGTTTACCAACTTAAGTCATAACGAAAAAACACAGCACACGATTTGAGGGCCCTTACCTGCTGAGGAAGAGGTGCTCTGCACTAGGGAGATGGTAAAATGTGAGAAGAACATCAAGGATTCTGTTCGGGAATTCTTTCGACCAATGGTTCTTAGCCTCTTGACTTCCGTGGACCCCCACTAGTTTACTGCTGGAAGGCAATTTATATGATTTTAATAATTTTATTTAATTAACCAACAAAATATGAAAAAAACGAAATTTTAATAGGAAGTTTTGATCTTTGCAAAATTTAGTTGTATTTCTAAAAGATTAAACAATTAGCTAGAATCTAACATATCGCTTTTTTTTTTGCTCCGAATGCATGCTTTCTTTTTGTTGATGCGCACGAGTGCTTTAACTGAGGTCACCAATCATCCGTACTAGTTTTGTTTGCTGTACCTGTCCTGCTACAAATAATAAAGTGAGGGTACCAGGATAATTTCAACCTCCAATTTCAAATTGCTTCACATGTACAGAATTTTAACATATTCACTTTTGCATTCTATTTGTACATACTTCATTAACCACTGATATTATTTAATTTCTAAATAGCTGAGAACAGTATTTAAAATTACCGGACCCACAGGAGGCCACCAGTGCAGGGTTACCCACTGCTTTAGACACCCGCCAGAGTAGAAGAAGGTGTATACCATGAGAGTCACCTGCAAGCTCTCTGGCAAGAAGTTAAGCATGGGATAGAGCGCACTCTAATATTTAGCACTTTAAGTATGGGAGGCCACCCCCAGTTGAATCATGACTAGGAGTACTTGAGATGACTGCAGGAAAGGCAAACTGATGAAAGAGAGGCCATCAAAAAAGAGGCCATCAAAAGACCGCAAAACCTTCCCGCAGAGTGCTGCAGTAGGTTGAGGAGGAAAACAGTCTGCCCACAACATCGTCACATGGTACCGTGTGGAGCTCAGGACGAACATACGGGTTGTAGAACAGAACATATGACTTGGCACAGAAAAATGGAAGAACATTTTCTGAAAATTCCATTGGGGGAAAAAAATATTAGTGACTGTGCTGCAGCAGTTATTTAGAAAACAGTCAGAAGGTCATGCGTAACATGGGTCGGTCGGCTGCCAACATTAAATTGTACTTGTTGTACGAGTTATGGTTTAGATGGCTGTTTTGCAAGTCATGGATTGCTGACTGACAATTATTAGTTTTTTTTGGCATTTGTAACCATAACTGTCCTTACCTGTGTTTTAATACACTGCCTCAGGGAGAGGTTATATACAGCCCGAAAGTGAAAGTGTTTATTTGCTCAATTCATTCCCCAGTTTAGCAGGACTGTGGGCAACTTTCAAAACTTTTATCTGAGAAAAGAGATGTGGAAGCACCACAGTAGCGAAATGAACAAAATCATTTTCGCCCAGTAAGCTATTGTTTACTAAAAGGGGACGTTCAACTTGGTTATGTCCATTTCTCAAGAAACAGCTGAGTGTGTTCTCAAGAGCCAAAAACCAGCATTGCATAGAATGGTTCCAGTAAGCCAAACTACGTTTTCCCATAGTAAAGCTTTCTGCGGAATGATCTGCGTCCATGCCCATCACCCTTTACCAGTGAGAGTGCTTCCATGGCCTTTACCAGTGAGAGTGCTTCCATACTAATGGCAAAAAGATTACTAGTGAACTGCGTCAACCTTTCATTACGCCTTGGTAAATTCTGTGTTTAAATGTGTGAAACTCAACACCTATCTGTATTTGTGAAACACCATCACCTTTTTTTCACATTAAATATGGTAACACACGTAGCTTTTATAGCCACGGTAACTTTGTTGAAACATGAATTCAAGATACCTGACATTGAAATGTCCCTTCTCAAAGCTGTGCTATATAGTCCATACTCAATGGAAGTAATTTATATGGAGGAACTAGAGCAACTGCCCCACTCATAGAGGAAAATGAGCAACCATGTCAGGATGGATCATCACCATCTTCTGGTGTGATATGTACAAGTACCAGAATGGCATACTACTCTCAGTGGGGAGTAGCGGTGTGTGCTTTCTTGATAAGGAAAAATTATGTTTATGTGTGGAGAATGGGGCCTATTTCCTTTCAGTTGTCACCTACCAAACAGGTATCTATATATGAAAGCCTGTTGTGTACCATACAAAACATACAGTGGACTTTGTGTCCACCCATTGCTTAGCATTGGTTGGATTTGTCACTCATGTGCTTACTTCTTATTGAATGGTTCCCCTTTCACAACTTTTATTCCTCCATTTCCCTCGAGCATAGCTTCTTTACCATCCTTTTGATTGGATGACCTATGTTCTTACACTGCTCGTTTTCAGGGAACTACTTTTTTCTTTTTCTTTCAGCACTCCATGAGAATGTCCATGTTTTCTAGCTCTTTCCTTGTGGGCTGCTTTCCCCAAACTCCCCTCCAAAAGTGGCTTCCATGTTGCTCTCTCATACCTTCTCACATAATTTCCTTTACTTTCCCTACCCCTACTTGCCCTTTTTGTTTGTATGTGTTTTTTGCCTCCTTTGGACCCAGCCTAAAGCACTTCTTTTGCTCGTTCACTACCACCCACTCTCCATTTCTTCACCCGCTCTTCTGTTTATCCCCGCCACCCTCTGTAACATTGGTGACATAACTGTCAGGCAATTGCCACTTTCTGCTGGGCTGCTCTGCAAAATAATACGCTCTTTATGCAAGTAAAATTACATTTTTGATTTATAGATTGGCCATCTCGAATCTGTAAGCACATTTTAAGGAAAGTGGCACCTGTGTCATTCCAGAGGCGCACACATACGTCATCACAGATTCATACACATATGGAATGATATGGCCACCAGCATAAGCCATGTCATCTTGCCAGTTTGTTTTGTCCTGCTTATTTTTTTGTGCCAGTGCTGCATCAGCCAAAAGCACAGGCAAAGCAAATAGTTTAAACAGATAAAAAAGGAGTATCCACAATGATTGGTAACTAGTGAAATCCATTGAAAGAGAGTAACCTCCTGCATGTTTTGATTTAACTAGCTATCAGTCTGTGTTTTTTTGACCATCCAACAGCTATATGAAAACATTCTTGGTAAGACCATATGTTGGCACCTCCTCTTACACTGATGGACACTTTGAAGTGGTTTCACGCTCCATGAAGTTGTGATGTACACATAAGTAGAATGAGCTCTATTCATAAGTTGAATGAATAAAGGAACACCCTTAATTTTCAGTTTGTGTGAAGGAGGCATCAAATAATGAAACTCATAACCTACCATTGCACAGTTTTATTTCTGAGGACACCACTGAATGGTAAACAGGTGTCTACCTAAGACATTAGCAGAGACATCCACCACCAACTCTTCAATATCAAAAACAAGCAAGAGAACTTGGGTAGAACCCACTGTCCATCATCGAACCTCTGTGATGAAGCATGCCACTTATTGTGGGTCATGAGTTTGCATCCTTTTTATAAACAAAAACGTGTAGAAGAATCGCAGTAAATAATGCTCGCAGTCCCTTCTGACCTCTAATATTCATAACTAAGAGCAGGGTCAGTGTTTTTTCTGATCTCGTGTATACCAGTGGGGTGAACTGAAAATCCTGTAACTCTTCTCGCCCCGCTTACCCCCTCCTCCATAAACCCTTTGTTAGTGACATACCCCTGCTGAAACTGATCAGGCCATGCAAGTCTATATTTTCCATCTTATGTTGACAGTGCTCAGTTACCTACTGAGATCAGCTGGAAAAGAATGCAACAGGGATTTGGAAATCCTATCGCCCAGGGGATATTGTTTCGGGTCAAGGCCAACAGGTTTTCATGTTTATATTGTCCTTGGGACAAGTAGGCCCAACCCTGTGCAGCACAAACCCTTTGGCTACCAGTTTACAGAGAAGGGAACTGTCTGCAGTTGAGGTAATATGTGTCCATACTGCAACATGCTGTTTGAATTTGTATTTATGGCTCATTAATGAAAAGCCTTCATTAGTAGGGTGAGCACTGTAAATAAACGTTTTAAGGTCACACTACTCCACTGATAGTGGTTCCAGTGGGGGGGGAAAAAAAAAGTGTACACACGTTTGAAAAGTTTAATATGAGGCTAATTATAATCCTCTCTGATTAGATGCAAATGTTTGCAGAAACTTGTAAGCAAGAGTGATGATTATTTGCTTTCAAAATAAAATGTTCAGAAAAAAATGCAACTAGGAAAAAAAAAAGCAGTTTCACTACTACGAAATTTTAGGTGCTATTTTGTTGAAGTAGTAAAATGTGTTGCTGCATGCTAGTATTTCTAAAAAATATTCCTAATGGAAAATCAGTGTAACCATTTTCAACAAGACTATGGGAAGCATAAAAATAAACAAGCAGTGGCAAAGTAAACTGATAAAAAAAAAAAAGTTGAAAGTCTTTTGTGTCTTCAACAAGTGTCTTGTTTTGACATTGCTTTTATAACACTTTATTGCTGCAAGAGCTGCCAGGCCCTCGTCCTTGTAACAAACACAGGCAAAAAGAAAACAAAATGATCTCACAAAGCACACATTACCACCAGTGATGTAACAAAGGCCCTAAACCCCCCTCCAGGGGGCCCCCTCAGCACAGCACCTGCCCTGAGTGAGTCTGTAGGAGTGGGGGCCTCCGTATTCTTTGCAAGGGGGTCTCCAGTTTTTTTTTACTCCACTGATTGCCACAGTAGTCCCTGGCACTGAACAAAACTACTTTGTGTCCAATATGCTCCTTGTGGAAGAGCAGAATGTGAACACTCATAGTAAAGCCAGACGATAGATAGAAAGAGAAATAGAAGTTTAATAAAAACAAAATACCTTTGGTAATGCAAGACCTAATCAGAGACCCAATTCTTAAAGAAAGTCACAAAAGGGCACCTATGCTATATGTCTTTGAATTAGTGGCTTTCATGAATTCACAAGAATGTACAGAAGTAGATTGGGAAATCGTACTCCTAGAAAATATTTGTGAACTGTATTTTAGCACGAGCAAATATGCTTTTGTAGATTAGCTCATGTGAAAATCTGTTGAGCGTTTACAAGTACACTTTCTCTCCAACCACTTTTTTCCACAACCCTGGAAGAATTTCTACTTCTGCCATTGCCAGAAGTAAATTTCCAACCTTTCTTATTAATGGAAAAGATTAGAGAAAAGCTGGTAGAAATAATTAAAATATGCAAGTCAGTAGGTTTGCAGACTTAAAGGTATTCCTGCTTAATGCTTCCTCTTGCCCCAGTATGTAGGTCTGAGGAAAGATGGCAAAATAAGGAAATTGCTATAGTAGGGATTGAAATTGCAAGAATTCAAGTCCTACTATAATATTAGCTCTGGCATAATCAGAGAGGTTATTATCAGAGTTCTTACATAATGAGATTGCTGCCATAATTTATCGCCGCACTAAATGGCACTAAAGGGACAAGTAGATTTTTTTACAGGACAAGTAGATTTAAGAAGCAACCTGTTCTGTGGACAAGTAGATAATTTATTAAATTCCACACCCCTGAGGCATTAGAACAATTAATTTAGGACACATCTCCAGCTTGTGCGAAACAACAGGCTGCAAGCTGTTTGGAGCTACAGTTGGACTAGACAATCTCATAATTATTCCCCAGTCTTTTTTCTAAATGATGGAGTTCTATTAAGGATGCGTTAATTGAATTAGGTGGTGAACAGCATGTTTTATTGTGCCTTACTTCTTGGGTATGCAAATGTTTATTCCTGCACAGTATCATTCATAATAGTAAGGGACGCAGAATATGCTACCAACCTATACCCTGGCATCTGCGCCTAATTATTGAATAATTTGTCTGTTTTTATTTCTGACTTTACAGTCTGACTTCCTTGCTATGCCAAAGAAGAGTAATTTTTATAATATTCATATGATGGCAAAAACATATTCATATTTTCAAAAACTATGCAAATGGCAGAAGGTTTGGCATACCTACTTTCAACCACCATGCAAAAGGCCCTCCATGACTGTGCCTCTGCGACAAGATTGTGTTCTGTCCTCAATTTTCAGGTGCAGGGCTTGGGTACCTGGTTTACAATAGTGCACACGTGTCTTTGAATTCAGCTTTTAATGACACCCATAAAGAAACAGTGTGTGAACTGTATAAACTCTGGCGGCAGACTGGAGATGAGGACAAAATCCATTTGTGACAAGGTGGTTGTGTTATCTGCTTGCAGACTAAACCAGTTGCCTCTTGAACCTTTTTCCATCCTTTAGAGATAAGCAAGACATGAAATCTTGGTCATATGTGTTAACTCAGACCTAGAACTGTGTTGGCTTTACAGCATTTAAAAGATGGCATTTGAATATACCAGTGACATTTTGGCTGAATTATTTTTCTAGCTTGACTAATTTGTCCTTTCCAAGACGTGCAAGATGATATATTTATTTGTCATTTTGTGTATTTCTGGGCACTCTGAATTCCTACAAGTGGCTGAATGCTTGTTATATACATAGATATAACTTAACAATCATATTCACACATTTTAATGTATGTGTGATGCATTTTCTAGATTGCTCTAGAGCACAGAGTTCTGTTTTCTAGATACCATGGCAATAAGGACTCACTAGGGGCCCAACCCGAGACAGAAAACCAGTTGGACTGTAACCACCCTATAATACTCTGAGCAATACTTGAGTGAGACTTGTTTCAGGTAACAATCAATCCCATGAGGCATTATAGGGAAGATCAGTGGAACCCTCAAATCCTCGATTGCTAAAGAATGACGCACCCAATAATACTAGGAAACAAAGGATGCATTTTAAAGATTTATTTTTAAAATCAAAATTCTATCCTAGTGGACAAAATATGAATTGCAATTGCAATAAAGACAAATACAGTGGTAGCTGAACTGTCTGCTAAAGACTTGAACAATAGGGAAAAATCCAATATATTTACTGTATAACTTTATAGCAGTTGTATCCTTTTTCTTTTACTTCTGTTTTCAAAACTAATTTTAGCGTAAAGCAGAAAAGAATGCTCGTTTCGGGTTTGAGGTGTTCACACCACCATGCTTGTTTGAACAATAAGGTTTATGTTTACTATAATAGCAAAGCCTCCTATTCCCATTGTATGAGCTTGGATAATAAGTTCAGCATTAAAAGCTAAATGCCTCCCCAGTAGCCTTGAGTTAAAGTTGGTGATGTAATTCTGCGTGACTGCTGTCATTGTCTCCTGGTGCAAAGGTTCCTCTGTAACCCTTCACATCCTGTGTCTGGATTTTATAACATTATTTAGACGTCGTTGAACCTTTTAGGATAAACAATTGACAGAAAATGGCTAGATGCCCTTGTACGTATTCTTGCTCTGCAAATACTTGGCTCTTTGAATGGTGAAACAAAGAAAATAGGCAGTTATCAGCTTTCCATGGAACTATGTTCTCAACTCTGTAACAGTTATTTATAAAGGAACAACACATTCTGCACTTAATAAATACTATCCATATATTCAAGGAGACTTGATTATCAATTTTCAAGGAGAAAAGTAACATGAAAAAAGTGCATTCGCTAACCATCATGCATTCATGTTTTTAAATGATTAACACGTGTCACTTAAAAGGGGAATACCTAAAAGGGAAAATACATGATAATCACAACATGTCTCTTAAATCAGCAAGTAAATATCATGGTCTTCTCGATAACTTCTTTTTTTGCACACCCACTTTTATTTGTACTTTATTAAAGATTATTTACACAATGCTTTTAAAATGTTTTTATTAGCTGTGTATCTATTATGCATTCATATAATATGCATTTATAATGGACAAATCAATAACATTTTAACTGACTCTCCATTCCTGTGTGTTGTGTTTTTCTCTTGGTCCGCTCTCTTGGTCTCAGTTTCCATTTTTAAAGTGCACATTTTTCAAAGGTGTCACATTAATTATGTGTTGGTATTTTACACCAGTGATATTGAAGGCAATGTTTTGTTCTTTAGAAAAATGCTGAAAGTGAAGTCGGAAAAAAACACTCTATCTCACATCAGGTGGTAGTGTCCTAGGATTTAGTAATTTTGGTTCCATGTGATCTAAATCGTGTCCGGATTCCCAGACCTCCCTTTTGTTCTTTACCCATTGTTGTTTTTGGATATGCTGGTGAAGACAGCCAATATAATTTTTCAACTCGAGTAGGTATACTAATAGCCCATATATTTCTTTCAACCAGGTTGGCTTTTGCCAATTCTTCTAAAATTGCTCGATCCACTTCCAGTAAGCTTATGGTGGTCCAAAATATTGACGGTCTATAACGTGGGGAACCTGTTCAGTTAATATTAGATGTGTATATGATTTTTTTTACGATTTCCACAACAGTTTCTCAGGTTATGAAAAAGACGTAAACATTTGCAGGGTTGACTTGAAATGGTATAAAATATGTTTCTCTGAATCTTTTAGGTTCGGGAATGATCTTCAGATTTCTGATAAGTTATTTGTTTTGGATGCTGGAGCATCTGGGTCCAAAGATATGAAATTGCTGAGGAATCACCTGCAAGAGTGGAGGAGTCAACTGATTTTGGTAAGATTTTCCAGATGGGTGACAAGAAAGGTCTAAATTTGATGGTAATACTGGTATTTGCATGATTGCCCGTAGAACCTCAGCACTGACAACGAGAAGTAGATTTGTGCCCATGACTTTAGCTCCACCTAGGTTTTTGGTTGAGATGGATATTGAGTGCAATGTGAGGGAAATGTGTATGCTATGCAACTGTTTGACGGATTACAAAATTAGCAGCTAGGAAATATTATTTTGAAATTTATGGCAGGTGTATGGTCTCTGCATGATTAATCTGGCTGCTGACACTGATGCGGTTTTATATGCCCTCGCCGTGTTATAAATGGTAGTTCTGCTACAAGGCTTTTTAATAAAATTTGTGTTAATCATCTGTTTTCAATAACCACAACAGTTTGTTCCAGTTAGTCCACTACATCTGTAACCATTTTAGTTGTTTTGCCCAGGTCAGTACCCAAAGGACTCAATCTGAACTACTGCTAGTTAATGGTCCGTTGTCAGTCTTCACAGATGGCATTAACATCTACAAAATGGTATGAGCTATATTGTCAACTCAACTTAAAAAATCTATGACAAACTCGGGCAATTAGTTGTTGGTAAAATTGTTTCAAGCAAATGTGGGTTACGTATTGAGCATTCTATTGGTGCTTTTGGAGTACACCTTAAGTGTACAGATGGAGTGAACATAAGTGGGAAAGGCATGTAGACCAGATCTCACACTCTCAACTTGCACCTAGACTCATCTTTGAATGTTATTAGTTCATGTGCCTTTTCCACAGACTCCTTCTCCAGGTTCAGTATCTCATTAGGTACCCCACACCGAAAACCCTAAAGATCCCAGGTTTCTAAGTTCACAGAAGTCCAAAACCTCTTCTCAAGTGCAAGCAGTGGTATATCCAAAAGGAGAAAGATTAGGAATTATTGTTCTCTTCTGAGACTTTGCTTACATGAAAGGGAGACACTGGGCTTCTTCTTACAGGTTGATGTGTTGCAGTTCAGTGTACTTGTATATTGAGGCCTCTTTACTGCCAGGGTAGCCCAAAATCGTGCTCACGTTTACCAACGTTTTCAGTTTTTCAGTTTTTACAGGGGCTACGGTCACTGCAAGACCTCTGCATCATGGGATTTGTGATTCTAAAGTTGGATTTGTATGATTCTGACAACGGCACAAACAATGCTGTTTGAGGGTGATTGTTGCCAACAGGTAAAATGGGGTGACGGATGCCAAAGGGCATTTCAAGACCCCAAGGTAAGAATACACTACTCGCCAACAGAAACTCTGATTCCATCGCTGGGCCCCAGTGACCGGACAGTGTATATTACTACACCTACATAAGAAAACAGTTCTGATGTCCACCTGAACTCTTGCATTGACTGTTGTGGACTGTTACATTGCATTTCTTTTCTGCTTTAATAATATGTATCCTAGTCATAACAATCCAGCTGAGCACAAATTAGATTATAAGCATGTACTTCATCTCCCTGTTCCTTAACTTGTAGATCTGTGCAATTACATTTGTGAATATGATGTAAATTGTATTTCCTCGTTAATCGCCAGTCTCCTTCATGAATCTATGTAATTATTTCGCATCTGTAGCCTAATGTACCAGCTTCTTACTGTGTACGAATGCTTAATATACTTATACATTAATATAAAAACTATAAACCAGTACAAATTTACATTCCTTTCTCTGTACCATTAGATGACAGTAATCTGGGCCCAAGCCAGAGTTTAGCATATCTTCCTCCATAGACAGTAAGGGTCATAAAGATATTGATTGCTCACTTTCAGGGTAACTGTCCGAACAGTAGGATGACTATAGAGACAGCTTCATCTCATGGTCACTCATCAGCCAGCAGATAAGCCTTGTTAAACTGGTTTGCCAGAAGTGTATCTTCCTAGCTTAGTGCAGAATCTGCAAATTCCTTCCATGAATGCTTCAAGAAGACAACATAATGTATTTAATCAGTTTGTCTCATTAGTTAAGTATGCATTCTCAATAGCTCATCTACAAATGACACAAGAGTTCCTTAAAGGTGAAAGGCCTTTCTGATAAACTGACGAGAAAAATAGAAATCAGCTTTTCGTGGCCCGACTGGGGGGTTACCTGAGGATCAAGGTCATTCAAGAGCATTTTCAGTTCCCCATTTGGCCTCACCATTCTCCTTCATTTGTTAATGAATGTATCTTCCCTACCTTGATGACTGGCTGTTAAAACGAAGGCTTGCCACAGTCAGTCGTATGCCACCTCCTGACAATAGTAAAGTCATTGACATCATTGGGGTTCACAATCACTGTGCTGAAGTTGCACCTGATTTCCTCTAAGAGGTTTTTATTTATTGGGGCAAACTTAGACAAAGTGGAATTCAAGGCCTTTCCTCTATTGCAATGAGTTCCAGATTTTTCAGCTACAATCCTGAAGTTTCATTTCCTTCCTGGGTCTTGGTGAGAACAGTTTTGTATCTTCTTGGCTCCTACATTTTCCTGGTCAACTACAGCAGTCAACAAATGCGAGCTCTGCAATGTAATTTGAAATCCCAGTGGGCCAGCACCATGGAAATCTGGTGGATTCCATTCTAATTTCATTGGGGCAGCCCCTGAGCTGCCGTGGCCAAACGTAATTGGTCGGGTGGCAGATCCTCTCCCTTCCCCATCCAGAGCCGACAGTGGTGACTGGTACATCACCACTGGGTTCAGGATGACATCCAGGGGCAGGTGGGGATCACAGGACTTTGACCTCCAAAGGAGGCCTGGCTCCTTATCAGTCTGTTGGAGCTGTATACCTTTCATCTAGCTTTGAGGCTTTCCTGACAACCATCAAACGGAGGCGGGTGAAGGTTGTCACAAACACTACTGCCATGTAGTGCTGCAAAAAGCTGGGCAAAGTGGAGTCCCAAGTTCCGTGCCAGGAGGTGCTGCACCTTTGGAGTTGGCAGCTGAGGCATCAGGGTATGTTCTTGGTAGCAAACTACTTAGTGAATCCTCAAATGCCAGAGCAGGCAAGCTCATTTTGTGATGTGTAGCAGATAGCGAAAGGTTTCTACATCCTGAGGTGGATCAGGGTGTCGTATAGAGGTGGGGCAACCCCGGGTAGATCTTTCTGCCACCATTGAGAATGCACAGTGTCAAAGGATTTGTAGGTTGTTGTTCCTGCATAAAGACTCCCTAGGAGACAAATTCCAGTTGGAATGGAATGTGAGACTCCTGTTCGGCATCCTGCCGCTGCCACTCATGCCTCAGGTTCTGAAGATGACCAGCAACCGGGCCCTAGTGATCCTAGAGGCTCCGGATTCGTCACAGAGATTCTGGTACGCAAACATTCTGGGCATGAGCATCTGCACTCTGATCAGGCTTCTACATCAATAGGATCTCCTGTTTCAGCAGCAGGGCAGAGTCATTCACTCAAACTTGCACATTCTACACCTCCATGCATGGAGACTAAACAGCAGCAGTTGTCTGTATTTGATCGGCAACCAGAAGTTGTGGTCGTCATTGGCAGGTGCCTTTTAGCGAGGTCCGTCAATGCCAGGTGCTGGGAAAAATGTGAAACCTGGTATGGAATTCGGCAGTTAGGCCCCTTTGTTTTCTCTTTAGCTCAGTAAGGCCTTGCAGTTGGCACTATAAAGCTTACTGTTCTGCACTTTTGGCCATTTTTACATTAACCAGACCAACTGTCCTTGTTTAAATCACCAGTTGTGATGTGGTTGATTAAATGTTTGGCACATATGTTCCCTCCTAATCCACTTGTGATGCCTCAGTGGAATCTTAACTTGGTCTTGACTTTTCTCGTGTGTATGCCGTCCAATCAGATGCATAGCTGCTTGTTGTGTCTTTTAAACTTAGACTGTTCCCCTCATTGCAGTTGCTTCAGCTCTTCACGTGAGTAAGCTCCAGGCACTATTGGTGCAGTTGCTCTACACTACCTTCTTTCCGGGCAAGCTGGTGCTGAGAAAACCAGCCGTATTTTTGCCTGAAGTTGTTACTCCTTTCCACGTTGAGCAATTCATTATTCTATTAACAATCTTTGTCCCTCCTCACCTCTCGAAAGGGGAGGGGCTTTATTGGTTGGACCTTAAGGTTTTAAGCATTTACATTGATCATTTCAAGGACCAACAGATGGCCAAACAGCTTTTTGTGGGGCTTTATAGGATAAAGAAAATAAATGGGGTGGAGGTGGAGAGTCCTCTGCATTAAGATCTGCTACACACTGGCCACATCTCAGCATCCGGAATGACTATGAATCACTTCTGCCAGGTCTAATACTGATACCAGTGCATTGGCACGTGGAGTGCCTATCCTTGCCATCACTCAGGCTGCGAAATGGGCTTCGGAGCACGTTTCTAAAACGCTACTGCCTTGACAGCCAGGTCCAGGTTTGATGATAAGGGCATTTTGCCTGTTCTATCCTGGGGGACGTTTTGGTCTAAGTGCACTGTGCAGACCCACCACTTTTGGATGATACTACTTTAGAATAGATACTAAAGGTGACGAATCAGCAGTTAGAAGTATTCATCAGAAGAACAAGTTACGTACTTTCGGTAATGCTCTTTCTGTTGGTTACTCTAACCACAGATTCCTCGCCAGCCTCCCACCTCCCCATTCTGTGGAGTGGCCTATTTTTAACATTTAAAAATAAATTAAGTTAGAGATCTGTGCCCTGGTACTGACAACTGTTAAATGTGCCATGTCTGAGGGTGCAGAAAGAGAGAGGAAAGTAACTGATGTCAGCACGCAGGACTGGCGCTTGTGTGCAGCTCAGTTCTGTCATTTTCAGAACAGTTCAGACCAGGCACGGAGCTGCACAGGGCGATGTAAGCGAGCATTGCCACAGGTGTTCTGTAGCCACTGTGTCACCTAGGGAATGTTCTAGGATCTATGGTTAGATAGAGTATCCTCCAGAAAGGGGTACACAACTTGTTTGTTTGCACTATACGGTTTAATCTCCTTCTTCTTGGGGCGTTGGAGCATTGGGACTAAGGGCCATATGTATGAATACATTTTCCCATAGACACAGAATGGGTAAAACCCTTTCCTACATCTGGCCCTAGGTTTCCTAGCTGCTCTACGAGACAATCCATGACTTGGAAGAGTCTCTTTAGTGAAATAGAATCCACTGGCTCATTGGCTGGCCTTTCTTGCCGTAGATCCCCTTAATGTAGTGGTAAAGTGTTCAGTTACCTCAAGCAATATGAGGTACACCTTAAGAGTAGGGGTAGTCAGCCCCCCTTTGAACAAAAACAAAAGTGGATCATTTGGGGTCCCTGCAAACTATGGTTAATCATTCTTCTGCCAGCTGTAGCTAAAATCATGGGAGAACATTGTAATATGTTGACTTTTTTCTTGAAGATAACAAATCTGTTGAAGATGCACACGGCAGCTTTCACTGCGACTGGGGCACCAAGATAGTGATCACAGTTAGATGTCAATAGTGCTAGAGCCTTGATTCTTCTTCTATAAGCCGCATCAGAAACCTGTCGACCCTGGCGCACTGTATTCAGGCTCCACAACGGTGGAATGATTTTTAAAGTGCTAAATTGGTTCATCTCATTTCTGAAGGAATGAAAACCAGGGATTATGCTAAGTGATTGTACATCTGATAATCGGCGAATAGGGTGATACAGCTAAACCTTGACATGCTGTGCAGTCTACTTTATTATTTATGTTAAACCAGTAGTTTCTGCTATTTGATCACAAGTTTTACCCCTGTATCAATGAAAATGAATGTTTTGGTTTAACAGCGCTTATACTAATCTTTCCAACTTTTGTCAGGGTCTAAAGAGTAGGAGGTAGCGGCTAGATTATTTACCAGTAATATTCATTACTCGAATTCTCCCTTCTTTATCTTAGTGTCTGTTCCTACCCTTCTGCTAGGAGGGGTTTCATCTGCGACCTCAAGTGCCTACTTCGGCACAAGTAGGATGATGCACTGGTGAGTCTTCCCTTACATCCCACAGAGGAGGCAGAGCGTAGTTAAAGTGCATAGGTAAAACTTGAAGAATTTTCATGCTGCAGATTGCTTTCAAAGATGATGCCTTTCTTGAGGAGCTAGATCTTCCTCAGTGAAGTAAGTACTGGGTCGTGAAAAGAGGAATTGGAGTAATGGAAAAATACTGGTATTATAATCCAGCCAGTTGTGGGTGTATATGATTGTTCTGTTCTTTATAGAATGTCAGCTGTGTTCTCACTGTCTCTCTTTGAGCTTTTCTCACTCTGTCATCTAAATTCTGCCTTCTGCACAGCCGTTTTCATTGCTGGTATTTTAAATAGAACAGTTGACAATGCTCAGACCGTGTAGGCCAACCCCCATATAATTTTTTCGCAACGATGTGTTAATCATATGGACACAACTTCATGGTCACTGAAATATGTTTTCCACATGTATCCCATTATATTTCTCTTAGTTGTGTTTCCCAAACAGAATGTTGTGCATAGTATTAATGTGAAGAGAGTGCTTATTTTGACCACCTAAAAAGTGGTATCTTTTGGACTACATGCTGTGATATTTATCTTTTACAATAAAGGTCTATATTGGCTGGGCATAGTTTCTTTTATACCACTGCTATTACACTGAGGTCATCACCAGCGGCGGTTTCTTTATATGGGCCTGGGGACATCGGCCCCTGTTTGTTTGTTGCCCCATAAATCATGTTTATTGTGTTACTTTCTTTGGATGCCTTTTATTTTTTAGCTGTAGTACGTGGCATTGCCTAGGCAAAGTTGAGTGACTGCGGGGGTGGGGGAAGGTGAGGTGGAGCCTCCTGTGGGTGAAGTGTGCATGTTGGGTTGGACGGGTGCCTTGCTCTATCCAGCCCGACATGCGCACTTAAACTCTTGTCTACCTCCGCAATGTGGGATGCTGCCACAGCCCCCAAGGCTTCTAAGGGGCGCTGGGAGCGCATGACCGAGCCAATCCTCACGCTGCTCTGTTGCTGATTCCTAACAGAACACAAACAACAAGGGAGTAGCACCTGGATTGGCTCCGGAGTCCCGGGGTTAGACAGAGACTGGAGGGAGGTTACAACTTCCATGCTTGTGGCATGCCTGGAAGCAAAGCCATGAATGATCGGAGTCGGACGTTGCTGAGGGACCGGACGGTGAATGTTATAATTTTATTCACTGTGGGAGAAGTAGGGCCTTTGAATCACACTCGGGCAGTGTAACAGATTGTTTTTTCTTTCCTCTGTATACCTAGCCAGTTGTCAAACTGTAAAGTATTTTCCCTGTTCCACGACACGTGGCATTGCCTTAGCTTTACCTTCTTTTGTTAGTACCTTTTTAGATGCGATCAGCGACCTCACAATGTATCTTGGTATCTTCTCCCATTCAAACCACTTGCTAGGTAGGAGGGTGCTACCATTACTTCTATAGGACGGTTCTCCCAATTACTGGTGTCCACAGGGAGCTAGCAGCATTCATAGCACCCAGGCTCTCAGTGCATCGAAATGATGTAAAGGTTTTTGTGGTAGCTGCATTTCGCTTTTGTACAATCATCTGCCTTCTGACTGCATCGCTCGTTTCCATCGCAGGAGTTTCACTTTTACATTGAAAACAACGTTTTCCTCGATTATACCTCTGCAGAGGAGAGACGCAATCCCTCTCTCTCCAGTTATAGAAACATTCATAGAGATGGCATAACGTATTCAGGCGTAAAAAGATAAAATCGCGGGCAATCTCATTATGCAGCCACAAGCGCAGGCCAGAGATTTATGTTCAAACCTCTCCCAGTGGACTTTCGCCTGGAGGTGGAAAGTCGGGTTAATGGCTGAATTACTTCTCTGAATTTAAATTGATTTGTGAGATAAAGCTCACCTCAGTGCATTCTAAAACCCGTCGCTCGGAAAATACCCCCATTTCACAAAATGTTTTGCTGACACCATTTTTTGACGAGCGGATATGGAATTATCAAATTAGGTACCTGCTATTAGCGAAAGAACGCAAGCCTGCCATATTAAGTATCTTTACAGTGTTGGTCTTTCCTATGCCTGCAGCTGCACGTTGCGGAGTGTAATTGTTCGTTGCTATGTATGACTGTTGACTCATAAACAGTGAAATACTGCGCGAGAAGCTGAGCGTGCGCAGAGCGCTCTAGCAATCAGAGCGTGGCCATGGGCGCTGCAAGATGGGCTCATGCGTCTTGGCGCTCACCCAACATAAGAACGGCGGGTGATGTATTTATTTGTACTTGTCTTTCTTCAATCAATCCAAAATGGAAAATATATAAGCAACAGCAAATACCAAGAGAAGAGTCTGGTTTGTGTTGTGCTTTGCTTGACACATGGATCTGTACTAGAGGCTGGCTAGGAGCTAATTCATTAAAGTTTTTGCTGACTGAAGGCGCATGTTAAGTTAGGAAAGAGAGTCTCAAGTGCCTCAAAAGTGTCTTAACCAGGTCAAAATTTATCGTAAATCAGGGCATGCATGATTCTTGTACGTGCAGTTGATCCTGATAAAGCTGTCTCAATGAAAACAACATAGGGTTTTAGTGGGCCACACAAGCCATTAAAGGCCTTGTACCCCAGTTATAGGCCTGAGCCGAAGACAGCGGTCTGTATGTAACAGGGTTAGTGGTCTGGAAGCGTGTGTGGGCCATGAAAATGAAAGGGGTTGCCTACGTTTTCCAGGTGTCTGAATGAACAGTTGAACATAGTGCAAAATATTTTTCATAAAAAGAGTTATTGTGGGTTAGTTATTTTTTTGTTTGTTGCAAAAATCACGGTTACACAGTCAACTTATTACTAGAGAGGGATGTGATAATTGTGTTTCAGAATCAGTTTCCTCGATGTTTTTCTGTGTTGTAAACCGGAGTCAATTTAGTTGATATTCTGTTTGCACCAGCATCACAATTTGTTCAAGTTGATTGGGCCTGCTTTTTTCTATCCTTTTGCAACTTTGCAGTTTCTGTAGCACTGCTTCATGGTATTAGTTGACTTAAAGGACAGTGTTTTGCAAGCAGGGTCTACCACAACCATTTAAAAGTCCTCTGGAACTGAAATGTCATTAACTGCCGATGTACTGGAGGTGCCTCTATGGAAGTGCAGTGTAATCCGGCTCCTACGTCCCCTCTCAGATCCATTAGAACGGAAATGTATATAACCGGTTGTAGTACCTGGCCTATATCTGTGTCTAATCTACCAGGACTGAGATGCAACTAAACTGCCAGTGACTTGCCAGAATGGCCCATGTTCTCTACTCTCAGACCTGTTCCCAGATTACAATAGCATATGGTAGGTGTATGATGACCAGTGCTTAATTTGTAAATAAAAAGGTGCCGGTGCTAAAAGCTCTCCTCTTAAACACACGGCTGCTGCAATTAAAAGTGCGAGCACATAATACTGAGGCAGGGTAATCCTGAAGCCACCTCGGGCCTCTTCAATCCATTAACAGCCACTCCCCGCCCCTTCACCTCTCTTGCAGCTTCCTGCTTTCCCCTTTCTGACGCTTCTTCTTTTTTCTCTTCCTCCGTCTTCCCCCCGTGTCTTTTGCTCGGAGTAAATGCTTGAGGCAGAAAACTAAGCGCCGGCCCTCAGAAATAAGTGCCTGTGCTCAGCACCGTAAACAACGAGCACAAATTAAGCACTGATGATGACCCGTGCACGAGAGATTGCACTTCCACAAGTGCTTTATTAACCCTCTTGCTTTCGCAACTATGCTTAAAAATGCACCATTTGTCCACTCTTTTTACGTCATTTTCTTGGGAGAAGCCCCCTCCCCTACTTCCACACCGGTGCTTGCGGCAAACTGGCCTGCTCTCAGTCAGGCAGATGGCACTGAATAAGTGCAGAAGGAAGGCATAGTGAAAGAGTTAAATACAGTCGCCTCCTGGCACCTCTCTCTCAAATATCATGACGCAGGCTTCTTTCTTTATAAGGCACAGTTATCATTTTAAGTGGGACTCTAGGTTGAAAATCCTGGGGAGAGAGCTGATGCTCTGTTAAATAGATTGGGATTGTTACAGATACTCACCATTATCCTTCTATTCCATTTCCTAATTATAAAATATGACTTCATAAAGCTTGTTTTTTTTGTTTGCAGTTTGTCATTTTCTGGCAATTTATCGTTGTGTACAGTCCCTATTGCCATTTTGCGTTGTATTATTCTGATGCGCTACTCCTGTTTGTGGGAAAGAGGGCCTGTCCTTTGTAAAGAAAATAATACAATAAAATTTACTAATTGAAGAAATGTGATATGACGTAATCTGAGTGCCTGCCAAAGGCAGTTAACATGTCTCTTGACATACTTGGACACATTTTTGGAGAATCATAACTGCAAAAAAATGTGTTCGTAGCATGTGTTGCGGTAGAACACATGCTGTGCATACTCCTTCCATCCAGCGTTAGTCTTGGACGTTTGCGAGCTGTTTTTCTTAGGAGAAGTCCTTCAAATCAATAAGTATATAGCACGTGAACACAGTCTCCATGTTACATTGTGCGTCTTCGAATTCGAGGGTGGAAAAAACAACTGCATCTCCCAAGTTTCCTCACACTGACAGGGCTGCCCTCTTTACCCGGGTGACTCCCATGGCGCAGCTTTTGACCCAGTGCCCACTAGTGGCAGTAACATCAGAGGTATAGGCGAAGGAGGCTCTGACAAGGGATTCCTCTGTTACCAAGCATTGACTCCCTCAACATCCTCAGAGATCACACAGCACCTGTCAGGGGAGACTCCAGTATTTTCTTCCACGCTGACAGGGAATCACATCTGAAAAGTGGGCCTTGTCAGTAGTTTGCCAAGGCTAGCCTCTAGGACTTCTCACATGCCTTCCCAACAATCCCACACCATAAAAACAGCAGCAGCAGAGAGCATCTCAGCCTCCTAGAGGAAGAGGTCTAAGCACTCTTTCAAAAAGAGACTAAAGAGCCAGGGGCCCTCTTCATCAAGGCAAATGGGTTTACTCTATCAACTTCCTTATCCCCAAGAAATACGGTTCCCTCGGGCCAACTTACACTTCAGGCCATTCAACCAGTATATCCTATCCAAACGCTTCCACGTGGTAATCTTACAGGATGTTATCCCTCTGCTGTAGCAAGGTGACTTCATAATGGTGTTTGAACTCAAGATTGCCTATTTTTGCATTCCTATACATTCTGCCCACCAGCGCTAACTGCGTTTCATGAAAAGTGGCCGGCATCATCAGTTCCAAGTTTGAAGTAACCACTGCCCCAAGCCTCTTCACCAAATGCCTGGCAGTGGTTGGCACACATTTAAGGAGGGGAGGCATTCATGTCCTCTCCTACCTGACGATTGGCTGATCAGTGATGCAAGCAAGCCCTACTGCTTAGCGCACACGCAGGCTACTATCTCCTTCCTCCACAACCTGGGTTTCACCATCAGTGGCACCAACTCCCATTTCTTAACCCTGCAGATACAACCCTTCTTGGAGTCAAAACTAAACTCAGTCACAGGCAAGGCCTAGCCCAGCCAGTGAAGGATCACAACATTTCCACAGCTCGTGCCTCTTTTTCTGCTAAATCGTTACCTTACAATCAGAATTGTTATGCGCCTCCTCAGCATGATGGACTCATGCATTGCCATACTACCCCATGCCCGACTACACATGCGCCTGTTGCAACAGTGCCTCTCACAAGCGGAGGGTCTGTTAGAGAATCTTGTGTGAGTTAATGCCAGCATACATCACTCGTAGTGGTTAAATAGAAACAACCTGTTGCAGGACAGGCCTTTTATAGACTCTATCCTGCAGGTTCCCATTACCACAGACTCCTATCGAGCTGGCTCAGGAGCACATCTAAATCTCAGATGTCTTCAAACTGGGGGCCTACGGGGGCCTCAAGTAATGGCGCCAGACTCTGGCCAAAACAAGCATCATACAGATGACATGCTTTTGTTTTAAGCAGAAGCATGTTATTGCATTTTTAAAAAGGTAACAGTACTTAACTGCAATGTTTAAATAGATCTAGACATATTTAAACATTGCCACCTTTCTAAAATAATTGTAAAAAATTCTGAAGGGGGGGCAATGACTTTTATTTTTCAACTAAGGGGGTGCGGTATTAAAAAGTTTGGAGACCACTGATATAAGGAGTGTGGACACCGCATCAATAAGGTCACCCATCATTTACATCGAGATGCTAGCAATCCATTTCGCCCTCAGAACCTTCATTCCACTCACTTGAGGCAAAGTGGTACTTGTCAGGAGAGACAACATGATTGCCTTGTACTACCTACAAAAGGAAGGCAGCACTCATTCTCTATCCCTCTCCTTGCTTGCTTAGGCCATTTGGCACTCCACTAGTGCAGGCACCTCATGGCAGAGAACTTTCTGCGGGTGGACAACAACCTTGCACACTTGCTCAGCAGGATGCACCAGTAAATCACAAGTATGAACTCTACGCTCAAGCCCTCCACAGCTACTTCTGCCACCCCCAAAAGCACAGAATGTCCAATTTCACCTCCAGGCACCCATACCTAAAGTCCCCAGCAGCACACTATGGATGAACTGGTCATGGTTATTTGTTTACACTATTCCATCTCTCATACTCGTTCCATTTCATTGTGCCTAAAATGAAGCACACTTCTCAGACTCCCATCCTTGTTGCCGCCACCTGGGTCAGATGGCCCTGGTATTCAGCACTCTCGAAATGTCCATCAGTCCATACAAGCTCCCCAAGAGGCCGGGCCTTCCCACAGGGAAGCAAGGTCAGATCAGGCATCCTGACCACAACCAGCTGAATCTGGAGATCTGGCACCCGAGGTCCTAGGGTTTAGTTACTTACATCGCCCATAACGATGCATGGATATCTTGCACAAGACCCATATGCCAGCCACACAAGCGTGTTATGCAACTAGGTTGAAGATTTGTCCACTACGGTATTCCCAAACACCAGGACCATATGTTATTTACTCCATCTCCAGGCATCAGGCTTAACTTACACTTCTACACGCCTTCACCAAGCTGCCACTGCAGTGTACATCAAAATAGAGAACACTTCTGCATATTCCAGTGGTGAAGGCCTTTATGAAGAGTCTCGCAAGGGTCATTCCTCCAGAGGTCACCAGCTCCAGTGTGGAATCTCAACATAGTCATCACCATAATCAAGGAGCCACGTTTTCAACTCCTCCATCCTAGGCCTCTCTACTATGTGTCCTGGAAAGTGACTTTTCTGGTTGCTGTTACTTCTCTCAGGCACATTCATGAACTGAAGGCACCCACATTACACAAACCTTTCATTCAAGTGCATAAGAACAGGGAAGTACTGAGACCCAACCCTACTTTCCTGCCCAAGGTGATATCCCCTTTCCACCATAACCAGTTAACTGCACTTCCAGTTTTCTTTCCCCAGCAAAACTTGGTAGCAGAGAGAGCACTACGCACTCTAGATGTTAAATACTCTCTCATTGATTATATTGACATGACTAAGCCTTCCTGTAGATCAGACCAATTATTTGTGGTCCTCAAAAAAATATCACAAGTGTCAGCCTATATCAAAAGCAGGTGTTGCTAAACAGATAGTTAAATGCATTGAGGACTGCTATCTTGAAGCCACAAGAGCCCTCCCTGTTACACCCAGGACACATCCTGCATGAATGAAGGCCACAAATATTGTCTCCTAGGGAACGTTCACCTAGCTGACATATGTAAATCAATCAGCTAGTCAACCCCTCACACCAAACACTACTGTGTTGACGTCCTGACTAGGCACAGGCTTTAGTTGGCCAGACGGTCCTAAGGACCATACTTCAGACATCTACATCACCCACATGCTAGCCACCACTTTTAGAAAGAGTACTGCTTTACAGTCTACGAGGACATGTGTATCTACCACAACACATGCTACCAACGGAAAATGTTACTTACCTTGTAAGCATCTGTTCGTGGCATGTGGTGCTGTAGGGTGGTCATTCTTCCACCCGCCTCCCTGTAAGCGGGTAGCCCTAATCACAGATCTATTCTTTTTACTACTTAAGCTTGTTTTACAGGACACATATGCACCACACTCTCCCTACTTTCCATTCCATGGTACTATTACTTGCAGTGCGAAAAACAATCTAACATGGAGTTGGTGCCCTTATACATTGTCAGCTAAGGGTGTAGTCACTATGTACCTCATGACTCAAAAGACTTCTTAAAAAAAAAAAACACCTTGCAAACGTCCAGGCCCAACAAAAGAAGGGAGGAGAATGTGAATTTACAGCACTCTATGCTACAAATAGGTGGTTACCCAGTGAGTAAGATTTTCCATTTTTCATAGGTGTAGCCAACTGACTTAAACCACTGTAGATTAAATGTCCTAAAATGGATAGTTCACAGTGTTAATGATACCTCCCTGCTGAACTAACAGCTCAAGCACGATTAAACACACTAGTGCTCTAAACTGTTTATAGCATAGGTTCAACTTTTCACATAAACTGTCTACTGTAAACCCTAATTCCTGTAATGGTTTTATTTAATCAGCATAAAGTAAGTGCATTATTAGCATTAATGGAAGGTAATGCAAACCATGCCTTAAAGTGTTTTTGTTTCTTTTAGAGTTGTGAACCGATGACCCCACTGTGTGAGAAGATCATCTCCATTCTTCCTCATTGGCGGAAACTGAACGGGCCTAACCAGTTAATGTCCTTCCAGCAGTTTGTGTATGATGTGCAGGAGCAGCTCAATCCACTAGCAAGCGATGAGGATATAAGGCACATTGCACAGCAGCTGCACAGCCTGGGCGATGTAAGTCTCTTGCCTTTATTAATCATTTTTGTTTCCTGTGTAGCTCGTCATTACGTGACTGCAGTTTTTGATGTATGTAGCTTCTGATCTTTGGAGGAAAACATGCACAGCTGGTGGTTTACACTAAACAGGATCCCTGGGTGTGTCCCTCCTAGTGGTTAAAGACTCAAAGTGCCTTGTGTTTGGGTGATAGGAAGCAAGTTGGCGTATAAAAGTGTCTCAAGAGGAGTTTTGAGATAAAGGTTCTTCCACACCTAGTGTTTTAAGTGGTCGAGGGTGCTCCATCTGGCAAATACAGTTGTGGGTACTGCAAAGTAATTCAAAGAGCCACTCCAAATAATCATTCCTACCAACAGAATGACAACAACTCTTCATTATTTTAGCTATTTGATGGAAATCTGTTTTATGCAATATTTATATGTTTGAGGCATGTCTGACTGTAGGTCTTTTGAGTCGCGAGGTAGTGTGACTCCCCCTCTTGCCGGTAATGCACATGGTCATCGACTCCATTGTTAATTATTTTCTTCCGGCTTCAGGTTCAGATATGTGCTCCTCTGCTCTGGTTCGACATCATTGTTGCTTATTTCTCTTAGGCTTGAGCATTGGTAGTGTTTTGACCACAGCTTCTTCTCTCTTTCTCTCATCTGTCCGACAACATCGACTTCGTCTGGGTGACTTGAGTCGACCGTAACCCTTGTGAGCCGTCACCCTTTAAAATAGACCTTACATCTTTGGCGTTCCCCCCGCACCATGTCCACCCACACCATGCACGTTTGATTCTTTCCTTGATGCCACGCCAAGTACCCATACACTGATTTCCATCAGATATGTAATCTTTGCCTTTCCCCTGAACACAAGGCCAGTTGGGAGGCCTGCAGATCTTTTGGTCCAAGAAGACACTCTGTGATCATCGAGCTTGATGCCTCGAAATGTCCCACCGCAACGTCGAAGAAACACCATACCTCTTTGGCTTCAAGGACCATCAAGAAGAGGTACATGCATGGGCATCTGTTGCAGATGAAGGAGCCTCCTACCCGATGACAGCTCTGGTTCCTACATCGAAATCCAAGATCTCCCACCAGGTCAAGCAGTGAGTACTGTGGCCCCTTCACCTCGGCCCTGATCCAAGGGCACCACCACAAAGGGTCGACTACCCACGACAGACTGGCCAAAATTCACCACTGGACCACCACTACCTTTGGGCCATGGTTGGCACTGACCAGTTGTTGCGGACCTGCCTAGCCTTGACTCAACAATGAAAAAATAGCACAGGCCGCACTCCCGAACCGACTTCTTCTTCGGAGCCGAGATGATCATTGGAGCCAAAACCCTCAGCCTTAAAACACAGTTTTATGTTACCACCTAAAATGCCTGCTTCGGATCCAAAAACTATCGGCATTAAAAACCTCCAGAGCGGAGCCAAAAACATTTACATCCATCAAACCAGCACACCGTTCTGAGCCTGTGGAACCTCTGCTTCAGCGTTTAAAGGAGGAGATAGACTCCAGGCAAGAACACATTATGATTCATCCAGACAACAGATACATTATCACAAGACCTCCAGACACACAGTTGCTAGCCCCTCCTAGCAACTGAAAGCCTTCCTTCCTCACTTCATTGGCAAGGTAGTCCTGATAAAAACAGAGAACATTACTGCCATGTATTATCTCCAAAACCACAGGGGCACCAGGTCCCCTCAGCTTTCCAATTTAGCCCAGACCATTTGAAGGTGAGCCGCCTGGTAAAACATTCACCTGTTGGCAGAGTGAGTGAACAACAACTTTGAAGATCTCCTCATTAGGAGACACCTACAAGTCCACGAGTGGAAACTCCTCTCGCAAGTCCTCCACCAGTGCTTCCAGCGTTTGAGTCAACCACACATAGACTACTTGGCCACATCAGAAAGAACCAAATACCCTAAACTTCACCTCCAGGTTCCCATACCCACAGTCCAGGGGTAATGCACTATGGATGAGTGGGTCTGGAATATTTGCTTAAGCTTTTCCACCTCTCCCACTGCTTTTATTTGTGGTTCACAATTTCAGCAGTGATCTCTTGCCCTAATCCTAGTGGCTGCCACATGGGGGCATCAACCATGCTTCATCACAGTCCTTGAACTCTCAGTAGTCCGCATGAAGTTACTGCTTAACAGGCAGGACATTCTCATGCAGAGTCATTTATAAATCAGACACCCAGACTCCAGGTCTCTCAACCTTGCGACCTGGCTCTCTCAACCTTGCGACCTGGCTCCTGAACTCCTGGAGTTTGGTTACTTAAATCTCCAACAGCAGTGTATGGACATTCTTGAAGAAACATGCAGGCCTACTACTCATGCCTGGTATGCTGCTAAATGGAAACGATTTGTTTAATATTGTCCTCCAAGTACCTTGATCCATTAGGAGCCAAGGTTCAAGACATTGCTACTTGTTTAATTTGTATATCTGGTTAAGCTTTTGCTTCTATAAGTTTACACCTAGTAGCAGCAGCTGCAAACCTACAAAACAGTCAGCACTACCCTATTCAAGGTTCCAGCACCCAAAGCACTTCTGGAAGGACTTAAGGGTTGTTCCACCTAGAGTGCCACGAGCTCCTACATGGAACTTGAATATTCACAAGATTGATGGGTTCTCCGTTTGAACCCCTCCACTCCTGCCCCCCCAGTTCTTCCTAACATTCCTAATCGGTATCACTTCACTCAGACGTGTCAGTGAGCTTCAGGCATTAACTTTAGAAGAACCCTTCTTCTAGTTACATAGCAATAGGGTGATACTTCATACCAGGCATACAATTCTTCCAAAGGTGGTTTCTCAATTCCACCTTAATCTATTTCCTGTCTTTTTACCCCAACCTGACTCTGTTGTGTAAAGGGCTGTACATTCATACTAGCTCTTACGTTCTATATTTACAGAACTAAATCATTTAGGAAAACACAACAACCCTTTGTGCTTTTTCAAAACCACACAAAGGAACGTCCATCTCTAAGTCAGGCATTGCATGTTGGATTGTTAGATGCATCCAAACGTGATATGCTAAAGCTAAAAGAACGTTACCTATCCCTCCTAGAGCTCACTCCACTCATTAAACAAATATACCTACATATCACATATTGGAAGCAGCTATATGGTCTACACCGCATACATGTCCAAAACATTGTGTAGATGTGCTGGCCTGTCAACAAGCCAATGTGGTCCAAGCAGGCCTATGTACATTATTTCAAACAACTTTAACCCCCACAGGTTAGCCACCGCTCACAGAGAAGGACTGCTTTGCAGTCTGTGCTAAGCATATGTATCTACAGCCACACATGCCTTGAATGGAAAATGTTGTTTACCCAGTAAGCATCTGTTGAAGGCATGTAGTGCTGTAACTTCACATGTGCCCACACTCCTACCAGAACACCTGTATGTCTTAGTTATTTTTATGGATTGTCACAAACCGGTTTAACATGGACATCTCCTTATATTATGCTTTGCTTAACATTCCTTCCCCACCCGCCATGCGGGAAAACAATCAATAGAGTTGATGACCATGCTCATTACCTGCAAGAAGAGAAGTCACACTACCTCGTGACTTCAAAAAGCTTTCAACAACTTCCACATGTCCGAGCCCAATAGATGGCGGGGTTATGGTAAGCATGTGAATCTACAGCACTACATGCCACAAACAGATGCTTACTGGGTAAGTAACATTTTCCTTTTACTTCTACTGTGGCCTTGGATGTAGGGCTGTAAAGAGGATGCTCTGTGAATCATAGTTACTGAAAATATTCCTCAAAGTCCACCCAAAGAGTGCGCTCTGAAGAATATCAAAAAGGTTGAATCCTGTTGGTATGCTTTGAGTTGGTGCAATATTCCAAGACTTGCTAATGAAAGGTTTTGATATGGTACCTGCAGGCCACAAACAGATGGCGCACAGTGTGCCCTCCACTGCCCTCTGAGGGGTGAACCCCTCCTATAGTGGGAAAGTTGGTCCCATGGATCGCTCCAGCAGACATCCCCTTAAAGACGGGTGCAGTAACTCACTGAACCTGTCAGGGGATCTCTGCCCCTCTCAATCGCTTTCCAAAGCAGTCCAGGTACTATCTGCACTGTGAAAGATGTCCTTTCCCTAATTCACTGCTCCCAGGGCAGGTGCGAGTTGTGGCAGCACATTTCTGTTTACCAAGGCACATTCACAAGCTCTGTGCCCAGCGCACCCATTTAAAAGTGCCCCACCGCGCTGAGCAGCGCAGTGCACCCTATGTGTAATAAGGCCTTCTACATTCAATCCCAACGAATACACTAATAAAGGCCTGCAGCTAAAGGGGTAATGTATGCTTTGCTGGCCATGGATGCCAGTGGTTCTGTGGTCTGGTACTGGGAGCAAGAAGCCCCTACACTTGGGGTCAGGCCTCCTGTACCTTACTTTCTAAATATGAAGCCTTCTTAGCCGGTATAGGACATGGAGGGGCCTGGCAGGGCTTCACTGTAGTAGGCCACATTCTGGTGTGTAATGCCCACTTGCATGTCCTCAGGGAGTTGCAGATATAGAAGTGAAATAATTAGTTTCTATCTACTTTGACATATGTGGCCTGTGTGTAGGCTACAGGGCAGGGCTGTCTTTAGGGCAGTGCGACTGGTGCGGCCGTACCGGGACCTAGATTGTGGGGGAAGGACACTGACCACATGGAGGCACTGTGTTTAGCAATTTCTTAAGAAACCTGGGATATAAAAACACCTGCTGAAATGTTCCTTGTGCGTCCAACCTTCAGGAAGCAATTAAAATGCCAAGATAACTCTTGTGATTAATATTCTTCCCAGAGAGAGAGATCGGAGTTTTGTCCAGTGGTACTTTTGACTCGCCATAAAGTAGCGCAGAGGGTTAATGTGCCTGCTATAAATAACAGAACTATGTTTTAAGTGGATAGCTGAGTGAATTAGTAAACCCAGCCTTTACAAGTGCTTTAAAACAAATTAAATGTATGTGAGTGAGGCTATGGCGAGATGAGCAGCACTTTTGCCAGATGGTAGTGAGGGAATCCGAAGAGGTGGTCATGGGGGGATAGGGGGGCTTCCTTCTCACAACATGGCAAGAGAACTGAGAAAAAAGTCCCAAACGCATTTATTGGCCCTTGTTTCGTTGGGGTTCTTTTCACAAACCCTCTCTTGCCTTTGTGGTAAAACGGTCTTCCTCAATGCAAGGTGCAGCTTTTCCTTTCACTAAAACTGCCAATACTGAATGTTATCTGAGACACACAGTTTGTACGTGAGGCTTTCCTTTTCTTAATTAACAAGGGCAGTTGCAACAAAGTAATGTTATCATAGACCACCAACTTTTTATTATCAAGAGGAAGCACTTATTTTCCTGTAGGTATACAATGTATTTTTTTTACTTCATGTATTGTATGGTGTAGACACTTGCAACCTATCCAAATAATATATAAAGCCACAATCGGGGACTTACAATTTAAAAAAAAAAATGGAATACATTGGATCACTTCAAAAGAAGTTAACACTGGCAAACCTCGGTTGTATTTGAGAACCGAATAAATAACGGTTTTGTTGCTTCTGAAATGGAAGGCTAGCGGGCACAGTTCTAAATTCGCTGGATTACCTGTACCATATGGAATACACAAACGCTAAAAAGGCTTGGGCCATGATCTTAAATTTCCAAAATGTGTCAGTTTTCAACCAAAGAACCCCATTGCTTCTGCTCTCTGCAGAGCATTTCATGTATTTTCTCACAATAACTAGTGCACGACTTTTCATTTTCGGAACAACAATTAATGGATCTATGCCAGGAAACGAAGCCAATGCCGTTGTTTCAGGAGTGGAGTACGATTGATTACGTTTTCCAACTCCAGCAACCAACCTGGCTTCTGCCTGACTCACTTTTTTGAGGTAAGTAAAGGTGGGTTTAAGAAGGAATCTAAGAACAAGGTTCCAGTTTCTGTACTAGAGATACCCAAAGCATAACTCAAGCAAGAGAACAAGACAGGAGCCTAATAAAGCTTGTGATAATCGGCTGCTTTGAAGCCTACCTCAACTTTTGTGTTATGAATTCAGGCGAAATCCCAAGGAGATGAAAGAAATGGCCAAATTTGGAGTAATTCTATTATTTGATCATTTATTCAGCCTTTTTTGCCAGGTGGTAGCAAGGACTAAGGCGGTCATTCTGACCCTGGCGGTTGAAAACCGCCAGGGCAGAGTGCTGCGGAAGCACCGCCAACAGGCTGGTGGTGCTTCTGGGGCAATTCTGACCGCGGCGGTAAGGCCGCGGTCAGAAAAGGGAAACCGGCGGTTTCCTGCTGCCCCAGGGAATCCTCCACGGCGGCGCTGCAAGCAGCGCCGCCATGGGTATTCCGACCCCCTTCCCGCCATCCTGTTTCTGGCGGTTTTCACCGCCAGAAACAGGATGGCGGGAACGGGTGTTGTGGGGCACCTGGGGGCCCCTGCAGTTCCCATGCCACTGGCATGGGCACTGCAGGCGCCCCCTAACAAGGCCCCATTGAGATTTTCAGTGTCTGCTTGGCAGACACTGAAAATCGCGACGGGTGCAACTGCACCCGTCGCACACCAGCACCTCCGCCGGCTCCATTCGGAGCCGGCATCCTCGTTGCTGGTGCTTTCCCGCTGGGCGGGCGGGCGGCCTTTTGGCGGTCGCCCGCCAGCCCAGCAGGAAAGTCAGAATGACCGCCGCAGTCTTTTGACCGCGGTACGTTCTTCTGGCGGTTCCCGCCAGGCCGGCGGCTTCCGCCGCCGGCGGGGGTCAGAATGACCCCCTATGTCTTGGAGCTGTTGAATTACGGAAAATGGCTGGCGATTTGCTTCAGATGGGTAAGGTCAACTGATGACATGCAAAGATAGGTGTAGGTGTCCCCTTGCTGGTTTGCAGAGGTTAGTGATCAGATTTCCCTGTAATCCCACAAACACAATAATAACACAGATAAACCAAACCTGGGAAATTAGGATCAGTAATCTCACTTATCTTTGAAACCCAACAATCCAGATTTCCTCATCTCCTCTCCCTTTTTGCTGTATTGCTCACAATTACTGTGTAGTCTTTGGCAAAAGTAATTGTACATCGTTATCAGCAATGCTGGTGTATACAGATGATGTAAAAATCCACAAATGACTTGATGAGTCAAGAGCAGAGGATCCAAGTCTCAGCCCACCTTCTGCACATTTACTTCTTGGTGTGGACAACTATCTGTTTCTGAAAGATTCCAGGACTGAGGTCATGACTCTCAAACACCTGGCTGATTCTGCCTCACCAGTTACCTCATGTACTGGGAGGAGCTACCACACCAATATAGACAGAAATGCAAAAAAGTGAAGTTTGGTTTAACTCTGACCTTTCCTTCATTGATTGTGTCCCATCCATGGTATAAAATGCCAACTTTCAGCTACTCATGCTTCAGAGAGTCCCCCCTCTTTTATAGTTGAACTAAAAAATCTTATTCTTTCATGCCTTGACTATTACCATTTATCTACATAGCAGCAAGGCAGAGTCGTGCTCTTTTGTGGCTTCAATATTTTCTCAGTTAACAGGACTTTTCAAGTGTTTGAGAGGGACTGTACCTCTGATACGTTCTCACTGGACTGTGGTGTTCCTCAGGACTCATTCTTAAGCCCTACATTAGTCTGTCTATCTAAGCGTCCTCTGGCGGATATCGTACTCGCATATGGAATTTCAATAATCTCATATGCAGACAATACGCAACTGGTATTTGACCTCTCCCACTCACAGGATCCCTGTGCCCCGGACTTAGGTCCCTGCCTGAAGGCCGTGGCTGAGTGGATAAACATATCAGCCCTTAAATTAAACGGCAATAAGACAGAACTTTTGACTCTGGGTAATTTGTTGCCCTCTCGGC
The DNA here is from genome assembly GCF_031143425.1 of Pleurodeles waltl. Taxonomy (NCBI): domain Eukaryota; kingdom Metazoa; phylum Chordata; class Amphibia; order Caudata; family Salamandridae; genus Pleurodeles; species Pleurodeles waltl. The sequence goes on along the minus strand of NC_090436.1, from coordinate 792,044,183 downwards.
TGGACTTGGGATGGCCTAGTGCCCTTGGCACTCCTCCCACCCCCAAGTCTGCTATAAAAACCCTTGAATTCTGTCTGGATAGAACCCCAATTATAGACACGCAGGCCAACAAACTGCCTCAACTTGCTATGGCATCCTCAGGACCCTTAGGAAAATCCTTCATCCGCTCTCTTTTGCCTCTAAAATAATTGCAGTACAGGCACTTATTCTGTTGCGTCTGGACTACAGAAACTCCTTGTATTTAGGGGCCCTTAGAGCAGTGGTGAGGAAACTAGAGGTCGTGCAGAACTCTGCACCCAGGCTGCTTTAGCAAGATCTCTACACTGTATATTGGTCCGTCCAGGGAAAGGATACAAGGATACCTTCTGAAACGGAGCCCACACTATACTCCTGAGAGTGACTTAAGGTCGCCCACTGGAAGTTATAACACAGATGGGAAGAACAGACGACATTCACTGATTTCTACTTTGGCGCACTACATCGCTTAGCATTGTTCTAAAGAGCATTGAAAACAATCCTTTCGGGAACATTGCAGTCGGGTTCTGATGGGACCACCCCATTCTAGTATGGGCTGAGCCTCTTCTGCTAACCTAAGAATTTATCACAGTTTCCACCACCAGATGACATTTTATTCCAAGATTTGTGGATTAGTGACCTTACTCCAGCGAACGCCCTATAAATCTGAATCCGATCCTGTTAACTCAGTACTTTAGGGACGTGTTCATCTTGGTGCAAATCAAATTAACGCATTTATAAATAAATGGCGTAACCGAATTTCTTCAAACTTTGCAGTTGAAGGTTATTTATAAAGGCGAAAAAGAGCCAGCCTAGACTCTTCGACCCAGGGTTTTTAGATGTCAATAAGTTCTTTGTGGAGTGCAGTAGAGATCCAACACCGCCAAGAGTTGCACACTCCCGACAAGTGATGCTAGGCCTCTGATCCCCTGGATGATGGCTGTTTCAATGCATCAACAGCTTTTGAAGAGGAGTGAGTTGTGAGAAATCCTGGAATAATTTTTATAGCGAGGAACACTCAAACTCAAGAAATTGAAATACAATTTATTATTATAGTTCCCCACCCCGATTGCCTTTATTGGGGACACTATTTGTTATAGTTGCAATTACTTTGTAATGAAAGTAATCCCAAAAAGGGAGTATTATTTGAGCGTATCATTGTGTTTAAATCATTACTGGGCTTTGTATTTCATTTAAATGTTTTTAACATGCAAATTTACCAAAATAAGTGCCGTTGGGCACTTTAGCTAGAAAATGGGAACACATTGCTAATGGGGGACTACCCAGACTAAAGATAGGGCTGTAGGAAAGTAAGAAATACAAATTGATTGTGCAAGAACTAGAAATGTCTTTGTGCTTGTAGGCATACATGGCTGACACAGGCACGTGTGTCATTATAGTAGGCCTCGTTCTCCGTGGCTGTTACTAGGCCACTCCACTTCCTTGTCTTGCCATTTTCATAGCCGTAGCCAGGCCAGAAGTCTAATTTATAGTGAGGCAGAATATTATTTTTCATTTGTTTTGCCACTCCATGGTTTTCGCTAAAAATGAGAGGTACTAATAAGTAAATTATTAAATCAATCTGCATCAGAAAATGTATGTTCAAAATTGGTGAGGCTTGTTAGAGTTTGAACCAGAGACTTTAAACCTACAGAAACAGCAGAAGTGCAAAAGACGAAAGCTGTGTTTTAAAAAGAAGGGGGGGGCGATGTCAGTGAACAATGGGTTTCTTTGCTATGAGAATAAGCCAAGAAGGACCAAGTAGTGGTAGTATGAGATAGGTATTCAAAGTAGCCAGTAGGACAAGAGGAATGTGTGTGCTAGTAAACTATTTGAATGGTTGAAATGTTTCAACTGGTGCATCTCAAAGTATGAAAAACCTTTATTGGTGTATTTGTTAAAGGATTTCTGAGACATGCTGGACCCATAACTTAATGTGCTCTGCTTTCCAAGACCACATTTGTACTGCATATTTTATACCTTTTTACTGCATATTTTAACCAATCCGGCCTCCCACCCACCCCAATGTGGTAAGTTTCTCAAAATACTTTAAAGTTGGGAAGCCTGCCCTCAACCTGTCTTTAGATCACAAAAGTACCAATAGAGAAAATGCTTTTTCTACATTAAATGGATGAACGTCTAATAATGCTTGTGGCAATAGCGTCTACATGTGCCTCTCTATCATGTGTGGCACATCACAGCAGATCAACCACAAAATCCCCCAAATTCTTTATGAATGCCCATAAAGAAGTAAGGCAAGTTTGAATTATGTGTCCAGTTGATCCAAACGCAAGTGTCTTTTTCGGATTTCCTTATTGCTCACGCATGGACCATCCTCCCTGCCACATATGTTATGACTAATATTTCTTTGCTATACTATCATCCTTGTGCTTTATCATAATCTGTTTTGCCTTCATGTTTTGCTAGTATAAACCGTACGGCCACTCATATCAGGTCTAGAACGGCAATGTAAATACGATCCACCCATCCCTGATGCACTTTCTTGTAATTTAGACGAAGACCAGATAATCAAATTAGCATTGGTTGCTTCCACTTTCTTGTAATTTAAACAGACAAGCTAATCAAATTAGCATTAGTTGCTTCATTTGCAGAGCAAAATGTGGGTAGCTCTAGAAATCCAAAGGAATAAGAGATTTATGAGTTTTAATTGGCAGTAATCTGTCTCCTGCATTCTTGGAATTGCTTACAATTTACATGTTTATTTTTTTTCAACCAGATAAATATCATGCAGAGCGAAACTGTCCAAGACGTGGTGCTTCTGGATCCTCGCTGGCTTTGCTCTAATGTCCTAGGAAAACTGCTGTCTGTGGAAAACCCCAAAGCCTTGCATCATTATCGAGGTCGATACACATTGGAGGATATCCAGCGGCTTGTCTCAGACAGTGATGTGGAGGAACTGGTGCAGATTTTGGATGCGATGGACATCTGTGCTAGAGATCTCAGTAGTGGGGTGATGGTGGACATTCCTGCTTTAATTAAGACAGACAACCTTCACAGGTCGTGGACCGATGAGGAGGAAGAGGTCATGATTTATGGCGGTGTCAGAATTGTTCCTGTGGAACACCTCACCCCTTTCCCATGTGGAATTTTTCACAAGGTCCAAGTAAACCTGTGCCGGTGGATTCATCATCAGAATACCGACGCAGATGCTGATATAAGATTATGGGTAAATGGATCCAAAATTGCAAACCGAGGGGCTGAAGTTTTAGTCTTGCTCGTCAACCATGGTCAAGGTATTGAGATTCAAGTCCGTGGACTGGAAACAGAGAAGATTAAATGCTGCTTGCTTTTGGATTCTGTGTGTAGTATTGTTGATAACTTACTGTCTGCAACTTTGCCAGGACTTCTGACAGTGAAACATTACCTTAGCCCTCAGCAACTGAGAGAACACCATGAGCCAGTAATGATCTACCAGCCAAGAGACTTCTTCCGAGCACAGGCACAAAAAGAAACCTCATTAACAAACACAATGGGCGGCTACAAGGAGAGCTTCAGCAGTATCCTGTGCTTTGGTTGTCTTGATGTCTACTCCCAAGGGAGCTTGGGGATGGACATCCATGTTTCAGATCTGAATTTGCTTACACGCAGGAAGCTGAGCAGGCTTCTGGATCCACCAGATCCCATGGGCAAAGATTGGTGTCTTCTGGCCATGAACTTGGGTCTCCCAGAGCTCGTCACAAAATATAACACAAATGGTGGTCCTCAAAAAGACTTCTTGCTAAGTCCAGTCAGCGCTCTTCTACAAGAGTGGAGCAACTCCACGGAGAGCACAGTGTCTCTGCTAATGTTGAAGTTGAGGGAACTGGGTCGCAGAGATGCTGCTGACTTTTTGCTCAAAGCATCGTCTGTCTTCAAGATAAACTTGGATGTGAATGGACATGAAGCATACGCTTCAAGCTGCAACAGTGGGACCTCTTACAATTCCATTAGTTCTGTGGTGTCACGGTGAAAGCAACTGATGGTCCACAAGCAAATGCATAAAAGGCTGACCGTGCAGAAAGAAAGCAGCACAAGAGTCAATAGCCTGGACATAAGTTCTATATATATTAATTTATAAGCTTCCAAAATATTGGGGTGTACCATGCCCTGCACTCATTTCCTCTTCCATTATGAAAATATCCTTTCTACCTTGGACAGTGGCAGTTTCTTTGTTTTAGTTATCAAACGGCAGATGTTCCTTCTGTGTTTTGCAACTCATTTTCTGATATACTCAATGTGCTGCTTAAAATTGCCACTTCTGTTCACTAATTTGGTATTTCTTTTTAACAGATGTATCGTAGCTGTTTTTAAAAGGTCTGATTTTCTTTAAGAGCATCTCCAGTGCAAATGTTGTTTTTTCCTACATTTCACCATTTCTCTCTGGTGAACTTTTGTAGGATTTTAAAGGGGTGGGGGGACTCAAGGGAGAGACAATTGGCCATTTCAGCCAAAACTTTGAAGGAACTCGATGTATTAATTTCAAAATGAAAAACAAGCAAAGAGAGTGCCTTGGAGGGGTGTCCATTAATGTTGTGAATTTGTGCTCTCCGGTGTCATGATGCCCTGACATTGCGGTAATCTCAATGTGCATTTCATTCCAAACGTAGTTCCATTTCGAGCTTTTTAGAAGGCGGAAATGTATGTCCCGTCCCGCATGACCCTCGACATTTTGGAACCTCTAAATGTACGTCTCAAACTAGCAGCACTGTTACCTGTATTGTGTTCCGCAGCACAATCCAAGACCAGCGCTTGCTCATAGTAATGCATTCTTCATTTGCAACACTTTATTGGTTTGTGGGAAAGAGTGAAGAAACAGTCCTCTCGAGATGACATTGCTCTGATAGTGTTACAGATGCTCTGCATTGTACGGGTGTACTCGCACACTCTCCATTCCGTCTCAGCCATATGTACTGTGAAAGTTTATTTTAACTCTTTGTTTGATTTCATTATCCCCTTCATCTCAGGGAAGGGTTTTTAAACTGCAAAGCCGAATATGCGCAACATGGGATAAAATGGAAGGGGTGCAGGCTGTCCAAATATACGCTTTTTTACAACACTTGACTAGGCCCAACTATCCTTGGAGTATAGAAGAGGAGGCAAGCCCTCTTCCATTTTTCCCAAATGTGATTTTAATTTAAACTCATAGGAAGGAACATGTCACATCTTTTCTTCAGGAAAGCATGTTGTTTGGATGGGGTACAGTATATATGTAAATACATTAATGCTGTATTTTTTCTTAATCTTCAAGATGTAGTCAATTTTTAAAAAGGTCTTTTTTATACACATAAATAAACAGTTGCCTGGTGCCTCATTTCTTTATTTATAGTAGGAAGCTATGGCTGGTTGAACTGCTGAAAGTGTGATTATGAAACTTTTGGTACTGGTGAGGAGAGTGTACAGGTGGAAATGGATACAATATTTGTTAATGTCTTCTTTTTTTCGTTTCGTTCTCGTTCTATAAAACTTTAGCAAGATAAACCATTCATGTTTTTTCTCACACTCAACCAAACATCAGAAGAAGTAACAGATACCTAGGGAGCTTAATAGTATTATTGTAATTGCTCCTGACTTTCACTTACGCACTTGGTTTAAGGAACGTTTTGCACATGTTTTATACCTTCAATCTCTAATATGAGATGAATGCGGTTGATATCTCATTTGTTCCAAATAGGCATCTGTCAGTTTTTAAATCACTTTTAAGTCTGAAGCGTGTAAGAAAATTTAATTTAGGTTGTATTTTTAGTAGTTTCTTCCTTATGAGATTCCCATAGAAAGCCTTGTGGGGAGCTCTAACTTCCCCCTGAGGATTCTAAGATTCTCTCAAGCGATAATAACATTAAGTGCTTGTAAAACGCTGCTGCTGAAACTTTAAGGAAGAATAGCAAGAAAGATAAACCATACTCTTTCTGTTGAGCGTATGTGTTCGACCTGGTTTATACTTAAGTATATTTATACTGTGGGCTTAAAGCAATTTCATTTCTTTGTTGCAGTGTCCTTTAAAAATTCTTGCTCGCTAATGGGCAGTTCCGCCTTTTTCTCCCTCCTTTTTCTGTTTCGGAGCAGTGATCAACTACTGTATTTCATTTTGGTTTCTTTATCTGTTGCTGTGATGGACTTTTTTATTTCTTTGGTGCTCCCCTGTCACTGTGGGTCTTTTAGGCTGGTAGCTGCCGGAGGTTTATGGCAGCATTCCGATCCTCCCATGTTGCTGACATTTGTTTTGGCTTTATTCCAGTGCTGTCCTCGTTTGCCTCTGGCTCCTAAAATAAGCTTATTTTACAAAGAGACAGCCTGTCGTTTAGCTCACTGCTCATGGAAGCCACAATATGCTATTTCTAGTAGAATGTAGGTAAACCTAGAAGCAATGATATGAAACTTGCTTAGCCTCACATTGCATCTTAAGTCTCTCTCTCCAGGGCCCCTCCCTGCCAGCACCCACGATATCGCACACAGGGCATTGCTTGTCTCCTTTATTGGGGCCATAAATCTTCTCAAACTGGTCTGCTCCTTGTATTGTTTGACTCTGGGCAGGCACTCATTAAACATTAATCTAAATTCCGCCCTGTGAGAGGACTGGTGAAGCAAAACGAAAACAACGCTCTAATCTGAACAAAACAAGAAGCAGTCTTTTTTCTCTCCTTTTTTTTTTTTTTAACACAAGACAGTTTGTCTTATTGCATTTATAAACAGAACGACTTTAAACTGCCATGCACAACGCTTCTACCTTCTTTTGAAGCTCTGCAGTTCAAAAATAATTTGCAGACAGTGTTAGCGGAGTGTGCCATTGACCCTTCACGATGGGGGACTCTTACAACAGGAGGGTCTCTTGTGCATGCTGGAGGGCTGGCATCGGTGACCAAAATATCTAAAGTGGTCAAAAGCCCCTGTCCTATGCGTGTCACCTTCCGCCAGTGCAGGTTTTAAACTAAAACAATTTGACATTTTGAGGTCCTTAGCTTTGATTTTTCTTTTCTTCTTTCCAGTTGTAGATTTTATTTTTTCTTCCCTCTCAAAATCCAGACCATGAAATTCAATAGAAATAAAAGCAATTAATTTTCCTTTAAATGGGATGGACTCTATTTACTTTTAACTTGTTTAAAATGTAATGTTTAAATTTAATTTACAGTAATACCAGCAATGGTAATGGTCATGTGGCAGGTACGGGGAAAATAGAATAGCCACTAGGAACTTGCATAAAACGTGTTTTTATTTTTCATTGCTGACTGAGTACTCTGTCCTTCTGAACTTCCTTTGCCTCTAGAGCACTCACCTTGCAGAAGAGGTGTTCCTGTGCCCCACGGCATCCCCTCTCGTTTTGAAAGTGTGTTGCCTTACATGATATTCAGCGGCAGTGCAGACCAGTGCTCCAATTCAGACTTCATTTGCCTAATGAAGATGGGCAATATTTAAATCCCTAGCTCTTCCCATGTCCCACATCCCCAGGTACCGAAAGTTGTCTCTGGCTACCCTAAGTGGAGACAAGCAACGTCCCCCTATTTGCAGGAGGCAATGGGCCAGATTTACAAAGGTAAAATTGGGTGTGAACTCAAGTTTACAATCAATATAATGTTTATAACGCCTGTCAGGAACTCAAAAAAGAGGTTTATGTGTGCAGAGATTTTTGTCACAACTGCAGCGTTCTCTGCATTTGTAAATGCCACTTATGACCTGAGAAAGTGGGGGATCAAAGGCATAGTTAGCCTTGTACATTTGTAAATGCCCACAAACACAGATGTTTGTTGACTTTTGCAAACTTCTCTCATTCCCATTTGCATTTGGAAAGATTCAGATTCTCTACTATGGAGAACAGGATAGCACTAGACATGCCGCATGTCCTTCCCAGGAATATGATTGGAACTCTTGGCCTGGTTTTTCCCAGGTGTATACCTGCGAATGCCACAAAGTCGAACTATTACACCTAGATGGAGATCTCCACCCATGCTGTTTGAACTTTCTTTGAAAATAAGGGCCCTTATCCCACGTCCTCTCTACATTTTAATGTAAATATTGTGGGCTCCATTTTAATGTAAGTATTGTGGGCTTTTAACCATACCCACCGCACGCCCATCACTTTCATTTGTTCCTGGGCTTGCCTTTAAAAAAATCATTAGTAAATGCTTTACGTTTGTCCCTCCCTGGGGCAGTTTTGTTACTGCCTTGCAGACTGCCTGTTACATGGATAATTGCATGATTGCCGATACGTTTGACTGCGAGCAAACTTCTTTTTATTTTTGTGTCTCACCTTCACGCTCATGGCGGCCATGGCGCTTTGAATTGGCTCGCTTATGTGAACTGTTTTACTTTTTAGTTTGAGGGAAGAAAAGTTAATTTAGGAACTTACAATGCTAATAGCTTTAACTTGAGCAAACAAGAGACCCATTGCATTGCAATAGCTTGTTTTAAAGTGCCATGGACCCTTAATATTCGGCTGCTTTCAAATAGGTACCCCAGATCTGGCTTTTCAAGTGATGCCCAGAATAGGCAGTCTGCAACTGAACTGTCTCTATTAACAGAAGTGATGGTTCTCTGGCTACATTTAGGATGTGCAAAGTTGTGGAATATTTTTGCATTCTTTTCAGAGGTCTATGTACATCTTCAGAGAATGCCAAGTTTTATGCCTCGCCACTTTTGTGCCCCAGTCATGACTTTTGCTTCAGTTTAAATTGCATGAATCAGTACTGACCGTAAACAAAATGGTTTTGAATAAAATACACTTCACAGAAAACATTGGTCATCTCCTGCGCAATGCCACTGTGCATATAAATGCCTCATCAAATGGGTACATTTGCAGAGAGAACAAATCTGCATACACTTTTCAGTTTCCTTTGGTTTAATTGCAGTAAAAAGCATCGGTCAGTAGTGAAAAGTTTCATGCTTGGAGATAACAGCTTTGCAAAGATAAATCTGGATGCTCTGCAGAAGATGAAATGTGGATTTTTTTCCAAACTTGATGCAAAAAAATCCTTACAAAACCCTAACAGACCGTTATGGTTAATCTATTTTGTGGCTATATGTGCAGAGACAGCTGATCATCAAGCAAAAAGTGTTTTTTAAAGTCTTACCTACTTTGCAGGTTATTCCTTGTCAATGGTTCCTCATCGCTGACATGCAACAGCCTTCAGTATCTTGACATGACAAAACTACTTGAAGACTACCATTCTCAAGCACTTTCTTTCTCCAAAGAATGAGATGCATGTGTACATTCACGGACGAACCACTCCCGTCCTTGGTTTGCACATGGTCTGCCCTTGATGAGCGTAGTTTAACCATCTTTTCAACACAGATGTTAGCTCCACTTTGAAAGTTTGCAACTTATTAACCAGGCTGTTAACCTAGGACTTCTGCTGGAAAGGATTCGAGTTCTGTGAAGATCAAGATTTATCTCATCAGAGTTTGCATTTATTGGGCAGGAGACTGAAGCTAGTTTTTAATTTCCAGGTGACTAGTTTTAGCTCCAGCAGTACCATTTGGTATTCCTCGTGGTAAATTTACAAATACCACATACATGCATTCCTGCATGAATTACACACTGGCAGAGTCAATGACTGTGGCCATCCGTGGACAGGCATATGCTTTCTCTATAGCCGTCACTATGATGAAATCAGATTTCTGAATGCCATTGATGCACATTAAGCATATTTGATGGGTTCCCGAGTAAAAATTAGTTTGTAGAGCATTGGTTTGGCAGACAGCAAAACACAACATGGCTGAACTCCTTTGACTGATTTCAGGTAACTTCACGTTATTGCCAACATCGTGAAGGTCAGGTGAACAAAACGTGAGACCCAACCACAATTCGCATCCGAAAAATTCTGCCGGAAGTCTGATTGCCCAGAGCCAGCTTAACCTATGCTCTGGAAACGTTCTAGTAGACCTACCAACACAGTTTACAAGTTAATACCGCTCCTATAGCCAATGAAAGCAGACCCAAGCACAGGTACAATAAAAATAAAAACAGGTTCTCACAGCCCCACCAACACTACTCACAAGTGAACAGCACTGCTATCTCAGATCAAACCGTCCAAGCACAGGTACAGTAAAAACCAGCATTGTAGTGCCATTCGTTTTGGCTATTTTCGTGACAAGATTGTAATAAGTTTCACTAACAAAGCACAGACTGCAGCAGGACATGTTATCCAAACACCAGAGCAGATGCTTGAGAGGTGGCAGGGGTAATCCAGGCTTCTATTTGTGCTCACTAACCATGCCCAGTAGCAGTACCAGCTTTCCTGGATCCCTGTGGGTTGTTACATCACAGGCATCAACATTCCCTTTTACACTAAATACAGTACCTGCTTCAGCAGTGTAGGCTTCCCTACTCGTCACACCACACGTACAATATCAACCCAGTGCCACTGTGTAGGAAGGTGGGTTTTGTATGATATATCAAAATGAGATATATCGTACAACCAGATCAGGAGTTCCTTTACCAGTGGACAGGTGTTTTTTTAGGGGGTAGTGTGGTCGAACAGTCTTAGGCTTATCAGAGCGGATAGACATCTGCAAATACCCCCAGTCAGTAGATGAGACACACGACTCAATAGGGAGATCCACACCAATTTACAAAAATAACAAGTAGCTTTAAATATGTTTAGGCACCAGAATCAATACGATTAGGTAAGTATGTTTTGCAAGAAAAATACTTTCAGATTTCAAAATTAGACACTGCATTTTTCAGAACTAGCAATGTTATCTTATGGAGAGAAAAGCAAGTACTGGATTCAGGCATAGTGCAGCGACTAACGAGACCAATCTCTTGGACTTAAGGTAAGTTTTGGGCAGGGGTCAGGACTGCATCAACAGGTCACACCTGGCGGCACTGAGGCAGCTGCGTGCAGAGGTGTAGTACAACATCAGGAGCCCAATGTTAGTCAATGAGGATCAGTCCGGTTGAAAAGAGGCTGCACGTTTGGACAGGAAGTCCAGTTGAGGAGAACCAACTGGTGGGTTCAAGTCTTGAGATGCTTGGGGATGGAGGAACAACTTCGGTCCGCTTCTCCACAGGCCAGTGGCAACAGGTGCAGAGGTGTCCTGAGGCGTTGGGTTTCCTCCACGGGGAGCACTCGCAGTTGAGGGGGCCTGCAGGCGGCCTTGGTGAGTCCACAGTGTGCAAGTCCAAGGTTGTTTTTTTCTCTGGAGGACTGGGGGACTACATTGGCACCTTTGGCCCACTTCAACTCGGGCTAAGCGACACTGGTGCAGTGGTGCTTTCCATTGTCAGGTTTTTGCAGTCCAGAGTCCTCTCAGGTCTCTTGGGGTGCCTGCAAGATGCAGGGAAGCAGCTCTGCTTCTCCATTGGAGTTCCTGAGTCTTTGAAGAAGGCAGGCAGTCCTTCCAGGCTTTTGAAGGCTCAGCAGCTTGCAGGATGAGTCAACTTTGGTGCAAATCAGTGGAAAGGGAAGACAGGCCAGCAGGGCCAGGGCCAAGTAAGGTGCTTCTTCCTCAGCCTTTGCGGCTCTTGAGTGTCCTTCGTAGGTCAGCAGGAATCTGATTTCCTGGTGCCAGGGCTAAATACTATTTAGGGGCATTTCAGGAAGTGTAGGGTAGTAGCCAATGGGCTACTTACCCCTGGGGTCTCTACACCCCCTATCTGACCACTTCCTGCAGGAAGTGGGCATGGCCCTGTCTGGAAGTTGCTAAATCTGCTGACACCAATATGACAGACTTTTAAATGTTGTTTTCCACATCAGTCAGTGCACCTTAGGGTTGGGACCGACCTGAGGGGTTGACACACCTCTATGAATACTACATTTCTCACCTGTCCAAGTGCCAAATGAGCCCTGGGATGGGGGGGTTCAGCATCTCTCATTTGAGTGAAGCCAGATCTGCATTCCAAGGGTGGTGGGCTTCTTTGAAGCCCCCTGCCGTGGAATGCAGATTTGCAGACCATCCTTTAAGGTGGGGTATGTAAACATCTCTCCCAGAGCAGGCTTTTTTTCTGACTGCCAAAGAGCAAAGACACTCACCCTTGGGGGTCAGAATTATGTCTGGTGGAGACAGGCTGGTGAAAACTAGTCAGTCTACACACAGATATTTGGTAGGTTTTCAGGGGCATGTATTAATAAATCCATCACGGGCATCAATGAGGGTTTATTAATACAAGATGTTTGATACCAAACATCCCTATTTTCAGTGAAGCCATCATGTAGCTCCGGAACGCATAGTGACCAGTGTCCCATTCACTAGGGACTTATTGGGGGCGGTGGAGGTTTTGCCAATTGGGGAACAATTGCACAGTTTTAGGGAAAGAGATCTGGCACTGGGGACCAGGATAGCAGGAACCCAGTGTACTTTCAGTCAAAATTGCATCATGTACCAGGGGTGGAGGTGACAAAAAGGGACTCTTTCCTACACACACACACACTCCACCCCCCAATTGTCTAAGTTGAAGAACCTGGAAAGACCATCTTCATTGGTGTGGTCAGTCCCAGGTCTATGTTTCACTGTAAAATCCATTCACTGTAGGGAAATGGACCACCTTACCAGTTTGGGGTTTTCACCTTTCATTTGTATCAGCCATCTGAGATGCCTGTAATCAGTTTGAACAAGGAAGTGAGAATCACACAGGGTTGGGCTCTACGTCTTCAGGGACCTGACACAGCAAAGGCATCCCTTTCAATGGCACTCCAGTGCTGCTTTCTGGGGAGTATCCTCCTGCTAATGAAAGCAACAGGTTGGTTATGGCCATAATCATTGTTTTGGGATAGGACCGTTCTTATCCCATGTTCAGAGGCATCTGTCTGCACTATGACCTGCTTAGAACAATCTGGAGCTTTTAGGATGGGTGCTGAGTACATTGCTTCTTTCAGATTGTCAAAAGCCTTTTGACAGCTCACTGCCCAGTTTACTTTATTTGGTATTTTCTTGGAGGTCAGTTCTGTGGGAGGGGGTGCCACAATGGTACCATTCCTCTTTACAAACCTCCTGTAGCACCCAGTCAAGCTAAGGAATGCCCTGACTTTGTTCTAGATGGTTGGAGCTTCCCATCTTTTCAAGGATAGGTTAAGGGCCACTCAATTTGTCCTGGAGTGCCATGGGAGATACATGCCCAAGCACCCACACCTTCTGTCATGTTTTTGAACTCCACCATGGCAGCCTTTTGGTCATACCAGAGCTTCTTGAGCTCTTGGCTGGCCTCAAGGTTTTTGGATGCCTTTTCCATGTACTCAGCCACCCTTGAATGTGGGCCAAGCAGGTAGTCCACAATGTCTTGCTTGGGCTCTTTGAGAGGTCTCCCCCAGCCTTCCCTCACTAAACACAGTGGTCCCCTTACAGGATGTCCAAACAAAAGTTCAAAGGGAAAACTTCACTCCCTTCTGTGGCACTTCTCTGTTGGCAAAACGTAAGCATGGTAACAGGATATCTATTATAAAGTCCACCACACGCAGTACTTATCTTTTAACTCCAGACTTTATTTTCATTTCCACTGTTCAGCCTTCATACAGTTTTCCTAATCCCCTTTTCTTCAGCTCCTCAGTTTCCTCCCAGCTTATCTCCAGCCTTCTCTCCAAGCCTCTCCTCACCCAACATTCTATCTCAACCTCCCACCTCAACAGTCCGAATGTTCCATGTTTCTACTTCCCACGGGGAGAAGAACATACCATTCTTAGACCTTTGTTGTAACTAATACATATTAATACTATTATGACTATAACTACTAAATAATATAACTCCTTAAATGGACCTACTACAGTAAGGGTTATACTACACTGCTAGCAACTATTATACAGAGCTAATACACAAAACTACCTTACAACACATCTTCCCCTTTATGACAAACAAAAGCTCATTTGTTACACTGTTACTAACAAGAAAAAGAAAAGAAAAAAATTATTCTCCTTGACTTTGCAGGTCTCCTTGGAGTGAATTGGATGATAGATAGAAAGTACATAATTTTTGTCCACTCACCGTGAAACCCTATCAAACATTGCCAAATGGCTATGTGTATGGTGTTTAACAATTCTATCCATACTCCAGCATTGACCATTATTTAAAACAATAACATTTTTCTTTATTTTAGTCATGTAGAAGGGACCTGTAAACTTAGTCTTTCATATAAGACCTTGCTTGACCCAATGGTCTATTTACTAAGACTTGATCTCCTACCTTCCAATTTTGCATCTTTGCCCCATGTTTAATATCATATCTTTGTTTATAATTGTTTTGGTGCATCATTACTTTTGTACTGTTGTGAGGTACTAACTTTTCGTTTTTGTTACCACCCCCAAGCCACGATGGAAAGAATTTGGTGCATGGTTTCCTGCCACGTAAAGCAACAAAAGGGGAAATCTTAGTAATTGAATTCGGAGTAGTGTGGTAGGCCCACAGCATCTCCCTGACTGCACATTCTACATTTACATGGTTAATAGAGGCCAATTGAATGCATTCTTTAATCATACGGTTGGTACGTTCAGCCAGGCCATTAGCCCTAGGGCAATATAGGGCAGTAGTGAGATGTTTTATGCCCACCGAGTCCAGAAATAGTTTCATCATTAAAGACGTTAGTTGTACACCGTTGTCTGTAATAAGCGTTTCAGGAATTCCTTCCACAGCAAAAATGTCCTTAAGGAAGGTAATAACAGAATTTGTGGTAATTTGGTTTACAAATCTCGTGGATATCCAATGGGAATGGTAATCGATTAGGACCAAAGCAAGCTTTTTTGGAGACTTGTATAATTAAGAGGGCCAATAATATCTAAAGCTAGCTTAATCCATGGTTTATTGGGAACTTGGACCGGAGAGATGGGTGTTTTGCGAACTATTTTAGATTTGTCACTCGCAGCACAGACAGAACATCTTTTAACCTCATTTTCTATTAAGGAATCCATATTGGGGAACCAAAAGCACTCTCTAACTCTGGCTTTGGTGAGACTGCGTCCTAAATGGCCCTCATGGGCAAGTTTAATTATTTTTAATTTAAGACTCTGTGGAGGTATGATTTTGTCATTTCTGAGAATGAAATTATTCTTTTCATTTATCTCCAGCCTCACTTCCCAAAAATCCTTGATGGCCTCTTCCAAATCTCTTCTCATTAATGGCCACCCCTCTCTAGCTTTTTCCTTTAATAAGGACAAGGCGTCAGTTTCCCCTTTCAATATATTCTCATTACTTTTGATAAAATAATGACTGAGGACCAAGATTTTGCTGTGCTGTGCCTGTCAGCGCGAGCAGGTAACAGGCCAGAATGCCGCCGATGAAGTGCAGCCGTAACTACTCACACTGTTGTTATGGAAATAATTTTGTTTCACTCGCTCGTCTTGCTCGCGAACAATAACAAGTAAACGGTTCACTGAAATAAAATGCTGTGCCTGTCAGCGTGAGTAGGAGGCAGGCCAAAATTCACAGAAATAGAATGCTGTGCCTGTCAGCGTGAGTTGGAGCCAGGCTAAAGTGTTCCCGTTGTTAAGATGAATCCGTTGTTAAGATGAATGCCGTAATGCCGAATGCCGTTTGAAAGCAATGAAATGCGTATGCGAGCGCTGTTAAGATGAATGCCGCAATGCCGAATGCCGAATGCCGATTGAAAGCAATGAAAGGCGTATGCAAGCGCACGATCCGATAACTGGGAGGCGGTTCAACTGGACGGAATTCCGAGGCAGTTACCTTCCTTGAAGTGCCGCTGTAGAGGTTATTAGCTAAAGAATAAATTCTGGTGTATGCAAGCGCACGAACAATTAACTGGCAGGCAGGCAATTCTGAGGAGATTACTGTACTTTGAAATGCCGCCGTAAATAATTTCACTGTAATTGTCATCAGAGAAAGTGAATTCTAAGTGAACAATCGTGCGAGCAATAAGCTGAATTAGATCGTGACAGTTGCCTTTGGAGACTGCTGGGATGAATAAAGTTCTTATTAAAACGGACTCTCGTTAGATACTGAAGGCATGAATAAAATTCCTACTGGAATATATGTCATTCATCAAAAGGGGTGGAGATGATGGTGCCCCCTTTCGCACTCCTCGTCGCCAGTATTATAAAGTCCACCACACGCAGTACTTATCTTTTAACTCCAGACTTTTTCATCTCCACTGTTCAGCCTTCATACAGTTTTCCTAATCCCCTTTTCTTCAGCTCCTCAGCTTCCTCCCAGCTTATCTCCAGCCTTCTCTCCAAGCCTCTCCTCACCCAACATTCTATCTCAACCTCCCACCTCAACAGTCCGAATGTTCCATGTTTCCACTTCCCACGGGGAGGAGAACATACCATTCTTAGACCTTTGTTGTAACTAATACATATTAATACTATTATGACTATAACTACTAAATAATATAACTCCTTAAATGGACCTACTACAGTAAGGGTTATACTACACTGCTAGCAACTATTATACAGAGCTAATACACAAAACTACCTTACAACAATATCCTATCTCTTTCTGAGTTTTTCAGGGATTCCTGCAATCATGCCCTTCATGGTTTTGTTGAATCTTTCAACTAAGCCATTTCCTTGTTGGTGATATGGAGTAGTGAACCTATAAGTCACTCCACATTTATTCCACATGGCCTTGAGGTATGCAGACATGAAGTTATTACCTCTGCCTGATACCACCTCCTCAGGGAAGCCCACTCTAGGAAGAATACTGAGTAGGGCCCTTGCAACTGCAAAACCACTGGTCGTCCTAAAGAGTATAGCTTCAGGATACCTGGTGGCATGATCCACTTCCACCAGTATTATTCTGTTCCCTGATGCTGCCGGAGGGTCTAGGAGGCCTACAACATCCACCCCTACCTTTTCAAAGGGAATCCCAATCACTGGAAGTGAAATTAAGGGGGCCTTTGGGTGGTTCCCTGTCTTGCCACTGGCTTGACAGGTGACACAGGGGTTGCAAAACATGCCTGGCCAGTAGAAATGAGGAACTAACCTACTCCAAGTTTTGGTCAGGCCAAAACTAAGGGGATGTCATGAGCCAAAGTGAGCAAGAATTCCATATACATCCGAGGCACTACTAGTCTCCTAGTGGCACAAGGTTTGGGATCTCAAGCCTCAGTATACAGGAGTCCCTCCTCCAAGTAGGTGCGGTGGGACCCACTGATACCTCCCTCTATCTGGTCAACAGCTTGCTGTCTCAGACTCTTAGGAGTAGGATGGGTCCTCTGTTGCTGGCACAGCTCTTTCCTAGAGGGTCCCCCTAGGTCCAGGAGCTCTGCCATGTAAGGCCTAAGTTCCTGGGGTTCAATTCCCTCAATAGCAGACAGGTCTCTCCCTGAGGAGAGGGGACCAGGGCCTGGGACTGCTCAGAAGCTGGCTTACCAGTCTTCATGCCTTTTCTATCAGAGGGCTGTGCCGTTATTCCAGGCTCCAGCACCTCTTTTCACCCTCGGTTTTGCATTGTGCTCTGGTTTTCACACACACGCACACACACACACACACACACCCATCCAGGTATACCCAGCATAACTGCATGGGCCTTTCTTTCAACCTCAGTCCATGTTGAGGACTCTAGATCATTTCCTAGCAGATAGGCTACAGGGATTGTGGCGATACCACCAAATTTTTCTCTAGCCAGTAACACCTTTGCCATGGGATGGACGTTAGGTTATCAGCATTAATAACTAAAGGTTTCACCAGTCAGATACTGTTCTGATGATATCCGTTTTTCAGTCACCATGTGGCACTTGCACTTGCATCCCTCAGTACTTCAACTCTGATCCCATCAAGATGATGCTGTTGTCTGTACTTCCCCAGATTACTGGGCCAGACAGCCAGGGCAGCTGCATCCACCGCACCCTCAGAGACTAGATTTGCTTCTGTGAGCTCTCTGACATGGTCAGGGCCCACCTAGGATCCCATCTGGAGACATACCACTGCAGGAGCTGCAGGTGCACTTGGGGGATTATTTTGGGGACAGGCAGGACCCCAGGTTCGGTGCCCATTGGCTTTGCAAGTAAAGCAGGAAGCCTTCTTAGGGTCCCAGTTTGTACCCTGGTACCCAGCCCTGGTCTGTCTTGACTCAGGGCCCACCCTCCTCATCAGATTCTTGGGGGCGTTCAGAAAACTTTGTTTCTATCCTTAGACTGGTCACCATCTTTCCCTTGGTGGTGGGGAGGCATAGCAACCCTTTATTTTAGTCATTGCCACCATGAGTTGTCTTGGATACCCTAGTCTTGACCCAGTGGTCTCCATTTTCCAATTCATGGGGAGATATTGGACCTCGGTCTACCAGGTACTGAGGCAGGTTTTCAGAAACACTGTTACATAACTGATGCTCTTTCATAATAAGATTATAAAGCTCATCATAGTCTTGCACCTGGTTCCCTTTCAACCAGCCATACGGTGTTTTGACTGGGAAGTCAACGGAATCTACCCAGGATTGACTATAGGTATTTCTAGTCTCCCTGAACCTGATTCTGTACTCCTCAGTGGTAAGTCCAAAGCCCTTAATCAGGGTAACCATAATGGGGTCATAGGACTCAGCATCTGCTCCAGTCAGTGTCAGCAGTCTATCCCTACACTTTCTTGAGAACAACTCCCACAGTAAAGAGCCCCAATACTTCTGGTTGAGTTTCCTCATGGCACAAGCCCTCTCCTCAAAGGCTGTGAATCATTTAGTGATATCACCCTCTAAATATTTTGGGGCAATCCATTTGGGGATCTGTCAGTGAGACCGGATCCTCTGGGTTTGCGCCTGTTCCCAATATGTCCACCTCTTGGCAGCTCCAAACTCTACTAGCCGTTATAGCACAGAGTTAAAGAATGGCCAAGCGGGGGATGGGTTTAGGTTGGGAACAGTGGGGAAGGAGACCTGTGGAAACAAGAGCTAAGAACACAATAGCCAGGTCATTCACATTAATCTTCATGAACTTTGTTTTAACTCTTTATGCTCTAATAACATGAGAGATCAAGAACTTTTCAGTAACGTGACCTTTTTAAAATCATATACTCTGAACATTGAACTTTCTTAAGTTAATCCTTAGAATAGCAATTACATCACAACAAGAGTCAATGAGTACATTCGTTCCCAAATAATTAACTGCTATAGGATTCATGAATTATACTGTGGAATAGGCAAACTGACTAACCTTGTTTTGTCTAGAAAGATCACACTCTGTTTGATCTAAATTTCAAGATTCAATTGCCCAGAAATTATTGTGCACCTTATTGCCAGACTGCACATTAAGACTCAAGTACCTGGAATGATCGCGCGCTCTGCCGATCTGAACTGCAAGGGTTAACTGCCAAGAATGAATCGAACACACTGTTGCCAATTCAACCATCAAGATTCAAATGCCTTGAAATGATCATCGCACTCTGCTGATCTGAACTGCAAGGGTTAATTGCTAAGAATGAATCAAACACACTGTTGCCGATTCAACCATCAAGATTCAAATGCCTTGAAATGATCGTGCACTCTGCCGATCCGAACTGCAAGGGTTAATTGCCAAGAATGAATCGCGCACACTGTTGCCGATTCAACCATCAAGATTCAAATGCGTTGAAATGATCGTGCACTCTGCCGATCCGAACTGCAAGAGTTAATTGCCAAGAATGAATCGCGCTCACTGTTGCCGATATAACCATCAAGATTCAAATGTCTTGAAATGATCGCGCACTCTGCTGATCCGAACTGCAAGGGTTAAGTGGCAAGAGTAAATCACACACGCCGTAAATCACAAAGCCAAAAACCTCAAATGTTTCTAGAAAATGGAGTCGAGGTCTATCCCGAACTCTGCCTTACCGCCCTGCTTGAAGATCAGCAAAATAATGAGGACAGGGCCAGGAAATGTCCAAGTAGGCCTCCAGAACAGGAGCCCTGTAAAATGCTGCTGCTCTGCAACGGGACCTCTGAATAGTGGGCACGTGGAGCTGGGCTGGGTTCCTTAAATAGACCCAAGCCCCGCCCACCTGCCACACCCAGCCAGGCGGCAGGAAAGGCTTGAAAATGAACAATACATTGCAAACAGTATTAAAGACATTTCACGATAAATACCTGCAATGAAAAAAGTGAATATGCAATATCAGCACATAATGCATGAATTATTACATTGCATAAGGTTTGTCATTTTGCATTATGTTACCCGTAGAGCGTGCACTGTCCTGGTGTTGACAGGATCCTAGGGTCAGAATCTTCTTTTTCTCCCTATTTTAAAAATTTGCTGCCACCAGAGATGGGTCCTAGGCCGATCTCAGCTCTTTATTTTTCTATAGCTAAGAGTCTAGACTATAATTGTATCCTCTGAGCTAACCTTTGGAATTCAGAATCTTTACTGTCTCAATCTCCTGGGGTACTATCCAAAGTGCTCCCAGTGGAGTTGTGTAGGGAGTCATCATCCTCTTCCATCTCCTCTTCACTCTCAGGAGAGGCTACTATGCTTGCCTTAGCTCTATCATTTTCGGCCAACAGCTGCAGCAGATGGGCCTTTGTCAGTTCAGACCCCATGGCAAGTTTCCATGCTTAGCAGAGGGCCTTAAGTTGGGCCAACTTAAGGTTTTAGTAAGGGCCCATGTTGAGCTCCTGGGACGAACCTGCTGCCTCAGTCATGGTTTTTAAAGTAGTTGGGACCTTATTAGAGTCTTAAAAAAATCTAAATGAACTACTAGAAGGCCTATATTACTAAAGTATTTCAAATTCTGAATAGTTTGGAATGGGAGATGTAACACAAGTCTCCAACAGGAATTTTTAAACAATTTAGAAAAATCAAACATCAGAAAAAAAATCCTAACTAAAGACAGTTTTGGATTCCTTCATGCAATCATGTATTAAATGAGTGGTACAGCAAATGTTAAGGCTTCGCCACCAATGTAGGGAGCTGGCTCTTAACATGATATATCAAAATTAGGTATATTGTGCAAAGAGCCCTGGGGTTCCCTTACCAGTGGACAAGGCTTGTTCTAGCAATCCAAAGGTGCTCTTTTAGAGTGTAGTGTAGTCGAGCAGCCTTAGGCTTATCAGATAGGAGTGTTAGACATCTGCAAATACACAGTCAATAAATGAGACACTACTCAATAAGAAGATCCACACCAGTTTACAAAAATAACAAGTATTTTTTTGTATATGTCTAGGCACCAGAATCAATATGATTTCAGGTTTCAAAAGTCATTTTTCAGATGCGGCAATGTTATCCTATGGAGAAGAAAACAAGTACTGCACTCAGGTGTAGTACAGCAGCTTACGGGACCAATCTCCTGGACTTAAGGTAAGTATTGGACAAGGGTTAGGACCATACCAACAGGTCACAATGGGTAGCACTGGTGGGGGGGGGGGGCAGGTGCAGAGGTGTAGTACGGTGGCAGGTGCCCAGCATTAGTCAATAGGAAACAGTCAGGTTGAATAGAGGCTGAAGGTTTGCACCGGGAGTCCAGTCAAGGAGAACCAACAGGTGGGTTCAAGTCTTGAGATGCTTGGGGACAGAGGATCACCTTCGGTCATCTTCTCCATGGGCCAGAGGCAATGGGTGCAGAGGTGTCTGTAGGCATTGGGTATTCTCCACCAGAGGCTGCAGGCGGTGGTGGAGAGTCCACACTGAGTGATTCCAAGGTGGGCTTTGTCTCGGGAGGGCTGGGGGACCACATTGGCACAGTTGTCCCCCCACTGCAACATGGGCTAAGCGGCACGGGTGCAATGGTGCTTTCCAGTGTCAGGTTTTTTCAGTCGGGAGTCCTCACAGGTCTCATGGGGTGCCTGCAGGATGCAGGGAAGCAGCTGCATTGCTCCACTGGAGTTCCTGGCAGCCTGCTGTCATTTTTGAAGGTACAGCAGCTTGCAAGATGCGTCGACTTTGATGCAAATCAGCAGGAACAGCAGGCAGGCCGACTGGGCTGGGGCCAAGTCAGGAGCTTCTTCCTTAGCCTTTGTGGCTTATGAGTGTCCTCTTTCGTAGCTCAGCAGGAATCAGATTTTCTAGTGCCAGTGGCTCCCCTACATGCTGTATTTAAGGGTGTTTCAGGTAGTGTATGGTAGCCAATGGGCAACTTACCCCTGGTGTCACTATACCCCCTTTATGACGACTTCCTGTGGGAAGTGGGCATAACCCTGACCCAGAGTTCCTTACTCTGCCATCACCATGATGGCAGATTTCTAGATGTTGTGTCCACATCAGACAGCACACCTTAGGGGTGGGACCAACCTGAGGGGTGGACAAACCTGTCTAAATACTAAATTTCCCACCTGCCCAGGGGCCAAATGGGCCCTGGGGCATGAGGGTCGGCATCTCTTGTTTGAGTGAAGCCAGGTTAGCATACCATGGGCAGTGGGCTTCTTTGAAGCCCATTGCTTTGGTATGTAGATTTGCAGGTCATTCTGTTGGATGGGGTCTGTAAATACCTCACCCCTAAGGTGATGGTTTATTAATATGAGATGTTTGATACCAAACATCCCTATTTTTAGTGAAGCCATCATGTAGTTTGGGAACTTGTAGTGACCAGTGTTCAGCACGGGTAGGGGTGACTTACATATATTCCATGCAGTGTTAGGGGACTTGGCACACAAGCTGTGTTTTCAATTTTAGCTCCACCAAGACACGCAGCCTGCAGTGGCAGTCTGCATGTGCTGGTGAGGGGTCTCTGAGGGTAGCACAATACATGCTGCAGCCCTTGGGGACCCTCTTTGGTACCCACGTTCTAGGTACAATGGATACCATTTCCTGGGGACTTATGGAGGGGGCAAAGGTATTGCCAAATGAAGAACAATTGCAGTTTTAGGGAAAAAGATCTGGTACTGTGGACATGGATAGCTGGAACCCATTGCACTTTCAGTCAAAATTGCATCATGAACCATGCAAAAAGTGGGGGTGACCATGTCAAAAGGGGGCACTTGCCTGCACACTGTACTGTCTCACCAGAGAGCTGCCCTTGTATCAACATGGAGTCACTGTAACATGGAAAGAGATGGGCTTTGAGCAATGCAGTGCTGCTGTGCTGCGTCTCACCAGAAAGCTTGGCTTGCATCAGCCTGATATTGTTGTAATGTTTTATCAGTGCTGAGCTTTATATTAACAAATAGCCACCTTTATGCAAATTGTAATGATGAAGGACCGCGAAGAATGACCATCTACATACAAATTATTTGTTTTTAAGTCTTGGCTGTACACAGTGCATGCTGTATCTACTTTGTGGATTTCAGGATGTTTTTACTTGCTCCCAGGGCTGCGCAGTCCCAGCTTGTTTGTGTTCCAAACCCCAGCCATACCACGCCTGTTCAAGCCGAAGACTATCGCAATGGAGCAGCGACCTTAACCCCTTGCGGGCCACGGACGTAATGGTTACGTCCGTGGCTGCTCCTCTCAGGCGCAAAGGACGTAACCATTACTTCTGATTACCGGCCCTCGTGGAAAGCGCTAGCGCTCCCCCTGAGGGCCATCCCCTCACCTCCAGGTCAGGGCTGGAAGGGAATTGCTTCCCCTTCTGCCCGACCCCCCCAGTGACGTCTGATGACGTCAGCAAGAGATAGCGTGCTGACCTCATCAGAGGTCACCTGCCATCGCACTGGAAGCATGTTTCCAGTGCGATGCGGAAGAGAAATGCAAAAACATTTCTCTTCTGCTCTGGAGGAGGGGGCCAGCAGAGGCATGAAAGGAAAGGCTTTCCCTCTCCTTTCATGTCTCTGCAAGCATTTCTGCAGAAATGCCCACTAGACACCAGGGAATTTTTTTTGTGGGCAAATATTTTTTAGGCCAGGGGTAAAAAAAAAATTTCATTTATGTGTAGGGAGCGACCCCTTAGCCCTTAGGCCGATCTGTCCCCGGGGGGGGGGGGGTGGAAAACCCCTAGACACCAGGGATTTTTTTTTTCCATTTATGTGTAGGGAGCCAAATTGATTTTAGGCCATTTCTTCCTCCCGTGGGGGCAGAAACCACCTGACACCAGGGAGTTGTTTTTTTATTACTATCCTTACGCATAAGGGGAGCTGCCCATTAATATGATTAAACCGATCTGCCCCCGGGGGGGCAGAAAACCCCTAGACACCAGGGATTTTTTTTATATATATACTAAAGCAAAAGGGGAGCCACCCCTTGGGCCAGGGTTGCTCCCCAGGGAGGGCAACATATGTTTTGGCCTTTTCTGTCCACCCCGGAGGCCGATCTGCCTCCAGGGGGCAGAAACCTCTAGACACCAGGGATATAGATATATATATATATAGTTTTATTTACTTTATGTTTTTATGTATGGGGAACGACCCCTTAGGCAAGGGTCACTCCCCTGGGGGGCAAATTGTATTTAGGCCATTTCTGCCCCCCTTGGAGGCAGATCAGCCTTTTTTTTGTTAGGCTGATCTGTCCCCGGGGGGGCAGAAACCACTAGACACCAGGGATTTTTTTTGTTTATTACACTTACGCATAAGGGGAGTGGCCCCTTGGGCAAGGGTTGCTCCCTGGGGGGGCAAATTGTTTTTTAGGCCATTTCTGCCCCCCCCCCCTCCAGGGGCAGATAGGCCTAATATAATTAGACACCAGGGAATTTTTTTTGTTTCTTACACTTACGCATAAGGGGAGCGGCCCGTTGGGCAAGGGCCACTCCCCAGGGGGTCTAATAATTTTTAAGCCATTTCTGCCCCCCTGGGGTCAGATCAGCCTAAAATAATTAGATCGGATCACCGAACTGGGACAAATTTCCTACCACCCAACGTTCCCCTCAGTCTCCCGGTAAAAATGATACCTCACTTGTGTAGGTGGGCCAAGTGCCTGTGACAGGGAAGAGCCAAAAACATGTCAAAATTGAGGGGGAATCAAAGCTTGTCCAAAACAGCAGTTTGAAAAAAAACATTTTTAGGCTGACGAGAGCAGCAGAATTTTATCGGTATAGATGAGACAATGTTGGGTGGTAGGAATTTTGTGGATTTCTGCAGATTCCATCACAAAAATGTGGGAAAAATGTGTGATTTCCAGCAAGGTTGGAGGTTTGCAGGGCATTGTGGGTAAGAAAATGGTGTGGGGTGCATGTGAAGCACACCACCCTGTAATCAACCACATGTTTAGTTTTCAGATGTGTCTGGGTCTTGTGGATTTTTCTATATGACAGCGTCCCAAAGTAATTCAAAAAGTGCAGCCCTCACCATTCCAAGTGGGACGGTTTTTAGAGTTACCCAGCTTTCATGGTCCAAATGTAAAACCAAAACCCAAAATAATCAAATGTCCTCTTGCCTGCCATGGGATAAGATGTTTTAGTGTGCAGGGGAAGAGCTGAAAGACTGTTACCCCCTTCATTTGGGGGTGGGGGCATAACCAGGCCCATACTGGTTGGTAGCCACCACCCCACTATTTTGTTTTTGAATTCCATGCCATCTTGTAGACTTTCTGGCCTCCACCAGGTGTGGATCCGGGCCAATTGCCCCATCTGCCCACTGGCAGAACAACTTTGGCCCCATTTATTTGGGGTGGGGGTATGGCCATACCCCCACCCTCTTATTTTGAAAAAAAATCTTAAAATCTTCTCTGGTGGGCTTTCTGTCCCCCTTGGGGGCAGATGGGCCTTCCAAAAATAGGCCGATCTCCCCCCAAGGTGGGCAGATATGGGCAACAGTAATGTGCCCCCATGCGGAGTGACCCTTGCCCAAGGGGCAGCTCTCCCAAACAAAACACACACACCAATCCCTGGTGTCTAGTGGTTTCTGCCCCCCCTGGGGGCAGATTAGCCTAACAAAAATAGGCTGATCTGCCTCCAAGGGGGGCAGAAATGGCCTAAATACAATTTGCCCCCCAGGGGAGCGACCCTATATATATATATATATATATATATATATATATATATATATATATATATATATATCCCTGGTGTCTAGAGGTTTCTGCCCCCCACCTGCCTCATTATATAAGGCCTATCTGCCTCTAGGGGGGCAGAAAAGGCCCAAAATTATTTTGCCCCGGGGTGAAGTGTGGGAAAAGACTGATTTATTTTTTATTTTTTTTAAGCAAAATTTGAGGCTTGCTGAGGATTCTGGGTAAGAAAACATTGGGGGATCCACGCAAGTCACACCTCTCTAGACTCCCTCAGGTGTCTAGTTTTCAGAAATGTCTGGGTTTGGTAGGTTTCTCTAGATGGCTGCTGAGCCCAGGACCAAAAACGCAGGTGCCCCCACCTTCCAAAAACAGGTAGTTTTGTATTTGATCATTTTGATGTGTCCAGATAGTGTTTTGGGGCATATCCTTTCACGACCACTAGGCCTAACCACACAAGTGAGGAACCATTTTTATTGGGAGATTTGGGGGAATGCTGAGTGGAAGTCAATTTGTGGCTCCTCTCTTTCTGTCACTGAAATGAGAGGGAAAAAGTGTTTTGGCCAAAATTTGAGGTTTGCAAAAGATTCTGGGTAACAGAACCTGGTCAGAGCCCCACAAGTCACCCCATCTTGGATTCCCTCAGGTGTCTAGTTTTAAAAAATGTGCAGGTTTGGTAGGTTTTCCTAGGTGCCGGCTGATCTAGAGGTCAGAATCCACAGCTAGGCACTTTGCAAAAAAACCCAGCTCTGTTTTCATTGTGAAAATGTGATGTGTCCACGTTGTGTTTTGGGGCATTTCCTGTCGCAGGCGCTAGGCCTACCCACACAAGTGAGGTACTATTTTTATCGGGAGACTTGGAGGAATGCTGGGTGGAAGGAAATTTGTGTCTTCCCCAGATTCCAGAAACTTTCAGTCACCGAAATTAGAAGAAAAAGTGTTTTTTTTGGCCACATTTTGAGGTTTGCAAAGGATTCTGGGTAACAGAACCTGGTCATAGCCCCAGAAGTCACCCCATCTTGGATTCCCCTAGGTGTCTAGTTTTCAAAAATGCGCAGGTTTGGTAGTTTTCCCTGGGTGCCGGCTGAGCTGGAGGCCAAAATCTATAGCTAGGCACTTTGCAAAAAACATGTCAGATTTCAATGTAAAAATGTGATGTGTCCATGTTGTGTTTCCTGTCGCGAGCATTAGGCCTACTCACGCAAGTGAGGTACCATTTTTAGCGAGAGACTTGGGGGAACACAGAATAGCAAAACAAGTGTTATTGCCCCTTGTCTTTCTCTACATTTTTTCCTTCCAAATGTAAGACAGTGTGTAAAAAAGACGTCTATTTCAGAAATGCCCTGGAATTCACATGATATTATGGGCACCCAGGAATTCAGAGATGTGCAAATAACCACTGCTTCTCATCAACTTACCTTGTGCCCATTTTTGGAAATACAAAGGTTTTCTTGATACCTATTTTTCACTTTTTATCTTTTAGCAAATTAATTGCTGTATACCGTATAGAATGAAAACCCATTGCAAAGTGCAGCTCATTTATTGGCTCCTGGGTTCTTGATGAACCTACAAGCCCGATATATCCCGCAACCAGAAGAGTCCAGCAGACGTAACTGTATATTGCTTTCAAAAATCTGACATCGCAGGAAAAAGTTACTGAGTAAAACGTGGAGAAAAATGGATGGTTTTTTTTCACCTCAATTTTATTTATTTTTAATTTAATTATTTTTGGTAGGAAACACTTGTAGGATCTACATAAATTACCCCTTGCTGAATTTAGACTTTTGTATACTTTTCACAAACGTTTTGCTTTCTGGGATCCAGCATTGGTTTCACACCCATTTCTGTCACTAAGTGGAAGGAGGCTGGAAGCACAAAAAACAGTAAAAATGGGTATGTCCCAGTAAAATTGGGTTTTCCGACACAAGTCTGCCTGTTCCTGAAAGCAGGGAAGATGGTGATTTTAGCACCGCAAACCCTTTGTTGATGGCATTTTCAGAAGAAAAAAACACAAGCCGCCCTCTGCAGCCCTTTTTTCCCCATTTAAAAAAAAAAAAAAGAAATTCGCTGTATTTTGGCTAATTTCTTGGTCTCCTTCAGGGGAACCCACAAAGTCTGGGTACCTCTAAAATCCCTAGGATGTTGGAAAAAAAGGATGCAAATTTGGCGTGGGTAGCTTATGTGGACAAAAAGTTATGAGGGCCTAAAGCGTGGACTGCCCCAAATAGCCAAAAAAAGGCTTGGCACCTGAGGGGGAAAAGGCCTGGCAGCGAAGGGGATAAAGGCAGCCGAAAAATCCCAAGTACATTTTAAATATATTTACCTTCTTAGAAGCAGAAGCAAGCACAATGTCAATAATCTCTTTTTAATTCTTTTATTCAGCGGGCATATCAAGCAGAGGGGGGCTCACTGTAGCACCGCATGTTCATATTAGATTTCTGTCGTCCCTTAAGACCTTGAGCTCTCCCTCAAGTGCACTCTATCAGCTGCAAAAAACAACTGAAACGCGCTTCAGTGTTAGAGTGTGTAACTGTGGCCCGATGCGTAAGACATTGATGTACATGAAAACAGCACCATCTACAGGAGCTGAAGTCGAGCACATTTTAAAGATTACTGTAACATGTATACAAGTCGTACATAGATATTCCTCGTCAGATGTGCATAAAACAGAGTTTGTATTTTTATGCTTAGATACACATGCTCACGCCCGCCAACACCTAGTTTGTGCACTGAAAATATGAATTTCAAATGAATATTCACCTCTAAGAGTTTGCATGGATGTATTTTGAAACAATAAACACCCCTCGATTGAAAAATGAAACCTAACAGTCTTTAAAAAACATCAGTGCATCTAACAAGATTCTCTAGTATAAGTCAAATAGATCTTTACCATATAAAGGGCAGGGCTTCAAGGCCCAAAGCTCCCAATTTAATGCATTATGCCGGCACAGAGCTCCAAGGTGACATGTCTGTAGTGTCGCGTGCCAGTGACGCAACTGGTCACCGGACACTACCACTGGTGGGAGGGTGTGGGAATCACCTGTGCCAAGATGTTGTTGTACCCCCGTAGTTTTCGTTGCTAATGGTTAGCCCTGAGGTCGTAGGTGAGTGGCTATAAAAATAAAGGGCATGGCTGGAGGAAGGCTGCGAGGAAATGCACGAGGTCTGTGCAAGTTCGAGCAGCCTCCGCTAGTCACCCAGTTAAACGTACTGGTGTTGTGTGTTCCTTTTTTTCACACTTAAGAATCAAATGTCGGACAGTGCTGACATTACATTTGGCGACAAGGGAGTGAAAAGACTCCCCGTGCTGCTCTACTCTGTGGCAGCCGCTCCAGGCGCGGTGCTTGTGCCACGTGGGTTGCGGTGAGACGGCAGTGTCTCCTTCTGTCAGCCTCTCACCGTTGGATGCACGCTGCCCCTGGTGACCGCGGGGTCTGCTGTTACCCTGCATTTTGGCTGTGAGTGGTGCTGACGTGCCTACTACAAGGAGCACGCTGCTCTCTTGTGCGGCCCGTGTTGGTGGCCCCGGCCACCCCGCTTGTCTCGAGCTCTCGGCTCACTGCTGCTGTCTCCTGCGCATCAAGACTACTGTGCAAGGCAGTTTATTCTTCTCTGCCACGGAGAATCCACCTGCCCCTCCTCATTCCAGAGCAGTAGGGATGTGCCCCAAGGCCTCCCACATGACTCTTCAACAAAGTGTTCTGGCTCCTCGCGCAGCTGGGCTAGTGACAACCTA
Organism: Pleurodeles waltl; assembly: GCF_031143425.1. Taxonomy (NCBI): domain Eukaryota; kingdom Metazoa; phylum Chordata; class Amphibia; order Caudata; family Salamandridae; genus Pleurodeles; species Pleurodeles waltl. The sequence goes on along the minus strand of NC_090436.1, from coordinate 792,014,784 downwards.
GTGAGTGCACCTGTCTACAGATTTTGCCCTGCCAACACCCAAGTTCACTGCAGGTGCTTAAACCCACCGAACTTGGGGAACGTGGGCTGCTATGTCATCAATACCACCCGTAGAACCGTTTCTCATTGATGGGGCCCCATCTGCACAAGCCCCTAAGTGGAGAGTGGGTGGATAGGGTCCTACTATTTTTTGAAGCCACCAAGGTGGAAGAAGCTCAGAAGCGTGGCATGCTCCTACATTTAGGGGTAAAGGACATTTACAAGATATTCCAAAATCTAATTGAGGATGCCCCCAGAGCACACACCACTCTCATTGCTGCCCTAAATAGACATTTTTAGCCCATGGCCAATACAGACTATGAGCGTTTTGTCTTCAGACAAGCCCCTCAGCAGGCAGAAGAGTCATTAGACTCCTTCCACATGAGACTGAGAGATCTGGCCAGTACGTGCAGGTTCACCGACGAGGCAGAAGAGATAAATAATTCAAGGATGTATGTCAATCAAACTCAGAGAATGGATGCTGGAGGAGTCCAGGAGGTCCCTACCCAACATCCTACAGATGGGGCGCACGAAGGAACTATCTAAAGCCCGAGCTTCTCGTATGGAAGCAGCATTACAGAGACCCATAAAAGAGGAGGTCAGCAACGTAGTAGCCCCAACCACGAGCAAAACGAAATACCACCCAAACAAACAGCCGACAAGACAATTTCAGTATTGCGGAGGACCCACACATAAGGCCGTCTGAATGCCCAGCAAGAGGCAAGAAATGTGCTGGCTGCAGAAAACTACACCACTTTGTAAAAGTGTGTAGGTCAAGCAAAACCCGAACTGGAAATACCTCCATCAACGCCACAATAGACAAATCTGAGCATGGTAGTGACATGGATGAAGATGAGGCTGAGGTACATGTAATTCATTCGTTGTTCACGCTTGGGAGCACCCCTCTTGTGTCATCAAAGTTACCAAAATGCCAGGTTCATGTAGATACGCATGAGAGTTTGGCAGTGGTCAACACGGGAGCATAAATCAACGTTCTGGCTGCTGATGAACACAGTAAAATGACGCCTATTCCTGTACTAACTAAAGCCAAAAGAAAGGTATATGCCAATGGCCAGAACACACCACTCGCCCTGAAGGGTATGTTTCAGACTACCATCTCACATGGGTCTCGAACCATCCTGGCTAAAATCTATGTGACACAAGAAGGATGTGGAATGCTGCTCGGCTGCAAGGCGGCAGATTAGACCTAGGAGTAGTCTCCTTTGCACTCAGCATACATCAGGAGTCAGTAACAGAGCTTTTGGCCCAATACCAAGGAGTGTTTGAAGGAACTAGATGTTGAAAGAGCAAAGAGGTAAAGCTACACATCGACAAGACAGTGCAACCGGTTGACCTTCGCCACAGACGCATTGCTTTCACCTCCGACCCCAGGTAGAGAAGGAGTTAGATCACCTTGAAGGCAGGTATCATAGAAAGAGTGACAGGACCAACACCGTGGGTTTCACCCATCGTTGTGGCACGCAAACCCAAGCAACCTGGAGAGGTCCACATCTGTGTGGACATGCGCCTCCCGAATGGAGCCATCAAACGGGAGAGACATCTGACACCCACGATCGATGATATTATGGGTGAACCCAGCAGATCCTGTTGGTTTTCAAACCTGGACCTAAGGTCAGGGTACCACCAGCTGGTGCTGTCAAAGGAGTCGCGCTACATCACAACATTTTCTACTCACATAGGGCTTAGAAGATATAAGCATTTGAATTTTGGGATCTCCAGCGCCGCTGAAGTCTTCCAAAACGTGATACAGGAACTACTAGCAGATCTACCTGGGACAATCAATGTCAGTGATGATATCCTGATCCACACACCCACCTTCGCAGAACACCACTCCCGCCTCAGTAGTGTGCTTGGCCAGTCAGAGTTCATGGCAATATATTTTTCAAAGTTCTCTTTTTTTATACTCCGCCTGTGGTCTGCTCATATATTTGTTAATCTCATAAATGGAGGGACGAGAGGCCAAAATCCGCAAAAGTGTTTGTATTTTCAATATCAACCAAAGCGGTGCAGCAAATGTGTCAGCAAACACTGTTTGCAATCTCCTCTTCCAAGTTTCTTAGCTGGGTTTTTAAAAACAAGGCGACCTTGAGTGTCCTGTTTACACCTTAACCGTGCAATAAAACCGAAAGCCTTAATTGGTTTGCACTAACAGTTATGGCCAGTAAAGAGGGAGTGCGACTCATAGAGTCAGAGAGAAGTGCAAGGGCGCAGTCACAAGGAGCTATGATTTTAAAAGTTTAGGCATAAAACCATTGTGTATGAGATAGTTACACAAAAACAGGAACACGTCTTAAGAGGATTGCTGATTACTAATAAAACAAGTTGTGGGAAGGGCTTGTTTGAATTCACGGGATGGTCATTGTAAAGTGCCACATACCACCAACTGCACTCCTAGGCTTGGAGTGCATCTGCAGAGTAAGCGTTTTCTGGTTTAGAATACAGCACACAGTACATAACCAAGCATATGGTTTGTTCTGTTGCAGAATTACATGTTAAAAGCAAATGATCAGGAAGAGCCAGCCAGCTCGGCAGCTCAGTGGGTTGGGTGCCTCCAGCAGGCATGCGTGTGTAACTTTCAAGTCACAAGTATGAATTGCACTAAGGGAAACCCCACCTTCTGTTCTTGAGAGGTAAACAAAATACGTTTTATGATTTTACTAGGTAGTTTTGGCAGCTCTCATTAAAAGGAATTGACACATTTCATATTGTATTTTGCTCTCTATCAAATGGTAAATTTAATTTGGGGTGCCTTGTTCATGTATGCCTGTATGCATAGGAGCAATGGCACATCTGCAAGCTCTTGGGTGCTACATCTGCCCGAGGAACACTTACCATCTGGCCATACAATGCTAAAACACATTGACAAAGCCAAGAGCTCTCACTTGCCGAGACCAACTGGCTTTGTCAGTGCTTGTTATATAGTATTTAATATTCGAATTTCATGTTTTCCCTCTTTTTGACAGAAAAGGAAACCTAAAGCACAAGGTGACTACAAGATTTGCCCAGGATCACACCACGTGGTCAGGCAGGGGAGCCAGTATGCAAGGCATGTCTCCCGCTTTTGTGGCCTGCAATACAACTACTGTATGCGTTTGTTCTCTTTGAATCCCAGGGAAGATGGTGTTTAAATACACCAGAGAGGTTACTCCAGCAACAGGTTGCAGGTAGGCTGAAACTTGGTGCGCTAGTGCTTGATGAGCATTGCCAGGCAGCTAAATCGGACACTGACAAAAGAGCTGTGAGTACCAAGAGGAGACCTGAAGGCAAGTGGCAACCAAGTAGATATGAGTCTGCTGAAGAGGGTAGAGGTGAGGTAGAGAGGTTTGAGTATTCAGAAGCGGAAATAGGCAGGTAGGTACAAAGGTTATGTCACAGGTGGTGGGTGCCCAACAGAACACAAGCAATGGGGCAGAACATGAAGGGACAGTGAAGCCAGTACGCTCCATCTAGCTGAACAGGGCACAATGGTTCAGGTGGGGATGCCAAAGGGAGACACAGGAGGGTGAGGGCATATGAAAGTGCCAGAAGAAACATAGGGTGGTAGGTGTGCGGGTTGGTCAGGGCCTTATAATGAGCGACAGGGTGGGGGACTTTATGGATCTTTCAAATCAGAAACAGTCAGTCAACAGTTTCATTGGATTTGAACCAGGGTCTTGTGGGAGTGTTGAACAGGACACGTGGGTTTGGTGGATTACAAGTGTGTGCCCAACAGTGCACGGTATGAATATAAGTGCCAGATGTGGCACATGTGGATGCAGGTAAAGGAGTGCTAGATGGGATGCAGGCTGTGCAAAGTGGAGCGACCAGGGTGGGAGAAATGTGGCATAACAGAACAGAAGTTGCCCTAAGTGGGAAGGGTATGCCCAGACGTGGGTCCCTTGCTTACTGTGCCACTGGATTTAAGCTAGCCTGGCTGATGAAGGGTGAAACCCTGAAACCGGTCCCAGGATGCTTGTTTCCAGTCCAGGGAGGACCTCGCTTGGCAGTTTGGGCTGGACTGTCCCCTTGAGGAACAGGGTCATGACTGATTTGCATATGGCTAGGTCCAAACTGGGGTGGCATGGTGAGCAAAAGAACAATGGATTAAACCCAGATCTGTGACTGGGGGTGAGTGTTTGCATTGTTCAGCACTCCGTCCATAATCCTTTTGTGTTGCTATAACAGAACGAAGACCCAGAAGTTCCAACCCCAATGGGATACAGACAGTGGGCAGGTGAGATGGGATAAAGGAGCAGCAAGCTCCGTTCATTACTGCACTACTCAAAGTGGAGTGGATAAAGTGGATGAATGCGTCATCCATTGCACCTAATGACTACTCACTGTCCAGGCATTATAGTGGAAGCACTTATTTAGTTTGCCCATGTTGTTATAGGCTACATTGAAAGCTCTCAACTTCTACTTGTGTGGCATTGTAGCCCTAAATCTGGAGCCAGAAAAGGTGGCCCTGCAGGTTGTAGAAAGCTGTGTTTTTTTGGGGCAGAGTTAGGTGTGATGTGTGAAGTCCTAATACATGGTATGTGGTCCTGCTGATGTATGTGTTCATTCTTAAAGGGTATTGGAGCGAACTCACACTTCATGCATCTTTAGTTTACCTGAATGTTGTGTTTTGGGTTAGGTGTGTTATGCTCTTTTGCATTGTGGTTCACGTTTTTGTGGTTGATGGGTGTTCTCTTGAAGGTTCTCAGGTATCACTTAAGGCAAGTAAATTCGAAGAGCACTGTGTGTTTGGCCTCTTTAAAAGCAAGGTGTTTTTCTGGTTTCCTTTTCCTGTGTGGGGAGGGATATCCACGTTCTGCTGGCTGAGAAAGAGTGCTCTTCCAGTCAGATATTTTTTTTGAAGTGTGTCTGTTTGGAGTGTGTTGGATTGGCGGACTCAACTAAGTTGGCAGGTTTGAACAGTTTGTTCAAGAAATGTTGATACCCAACAGTGGGAGCCTGCGCAATGTCACAAGAGCTGGTGTGATGTGGCGTGAGTCAAGATATAGACTACGGAAATATTGTGCTACAAAAGTATCAAGCTAAGACATCAACAAATAAAATATCCTTGATATAAGTGTATACACCAACATCTTAATACCAAGAAGATATTGGTATATCATAATTAAACATGTATGTGGACTTTAGTAAAGATTGAAGTGGTTGTAAGCCATTGACTTTCAGTGAGATCAGGCATGGTACCCATCTGGATATCATAACGTTATTGAGGTTCTTGAATTTGAGGATAATCTGTGTTTTGTCAGTATAGTTATAACAAGGCAACCCAGAGGATAGAATCAGTCCAGGCACAGCTCTAAGACAGATGGTGAAAAGAAGAGGTGAGATGGTTGATGTCTGGGTATGCTGGTATCCAAGTGGTATGTCAAAGTTGATATTGATGATGTGGCTCTGGCTCCAGTCTAAGGTTTTTTCATGGAGGCCCACATTCTCCAGTTAATAGTTTTGGCTGTTGTCCAATGCCAAAAGCAGGAAAGAGGTCTAGTAGGATCAAGATGGCTATCGCTTTAGCATCAACCAGTGTTCCTTAGTTCATTGAGGCAATGGTAGATTCTGTACACCCCCCTCCCCGGGAAGGATGAAAGCTGGAATGTGCAACTGAATATATATTTGTAAGTGAACTCTGGTATTCGTTTGTAAGCTCACTTTTCAGTTCGTTTTTTTGGTCTTCGCATTTTGCAGTTTTTTTTTTTGTATGTAATAGAATATATGATAGAATGCAAGGTATTTTGTCATGAATCCATTAGCTATTTGGTGCCAACATTCTATTTCTTGAAAGATACTCTGCATCAGTTTCCTTTTAGTTGTCCTCTTAGTCGTTCTTGGCCATCATTAAGCCCAAATCTAGACAGTAGTTTACGGCATATTATATTCGTAATCCATTATCTATGCATTTCATTATGAGATGAGTAGGGGTGCAAAAGCATTGGTCCTTTTTGTACATTACAGATTTACAGTGATTGTAAATCCGTGAGGAGAGGCAGAGTTGTTATTTCCCTACCACAATCGCAGTGGCGTAACACACTCCAAACATCCTCCAAGATGGTGGAAATCGTGGATGGAAATAGGTGAATGTATTACTTTTTGCTTAGCATCAGAATTGTAGTTAGTATGAATGTACGGAAACACTGCCAGGGTACCAGGCGTAAGCATGCAGTACAACAGCATTGCCAACGCCAAATTCAAATGAAGATATTCACCTTTAACCTGAACAGCAGTTTACTCCCAAGACTGCAGTAGTGTGTAAAAGTGTTCAAATTTCCTAAACGTTGTGCCAGAAAGCCTCAATTTACGTATAAAAGCAGCAGGCAAGCTGTCAGTACTGCATCCCCGCAACATAGCCCAATATTCATGTTGCTAATGCTTTGGGCCTAGGACCTAACCAAACAGTCATGCTGCTACGTCGAATTTACGTTGTCTTTTCTGGAGCCCTCTCCTTTTTCCCTTGTATATTTAGCACTTTCTCTGCTACTTCATTGGCACGCACTCTAATAAACCTTTGCTTCCACATTTACACAAACATTCAAAACACCAGAGCTACCCAAAATTTCTCTATTTTTCTCCATTTCTCGAATTTTCTCCATTTCGGCATCACCTAAGAGCACCTCTCACTGATATCCAGTCGCATCCCTTGCCCCAGCACTTAACGCTCCTCTCCAATAACCACAGTCAATATAACGCATCCACAACTACTCAAATCACTCATCCACACTGGAGCAACCCAAAGATCTATTGTTCACTTATACGCTAACCCAAAGCACAGCTTCTACACTCCCCAAAATCCAACCACAACATTCTACAGCCACACAGACCACTTACAAACAGCTGCTCGAAGTGTGATTAGTTCACAAAACTGCACCACTCATTAGCAACTGTCCAGTCAGCGCCGCTTTTAATAGCACTCTTCTCTGATACTCAACAGCAGGGCCCGGTCTATGATTTGTGGGGCCCTGGGAAGACTGGGAATACGCAAGCCCCCTCTAATTTGCATACAACGTGATATGACAAGAAGTGCCATTAATAAACAGTTAACCCTCTGGCATTGATGAAGCGTCTTTGCAAGATGCAACTTTCCTGATGCAGATATAAATAAAACAACGGAAGATAAATAATAGCCCGAATATATTAAGTATATCTATTTTACATTATATTAGTCACACTCAGTGGAAAAGGTTGGCTCACGTTGCTTCAGAAACTTGTATCTTTACTCCAAGCTTTAAAAATGTCTTCAGGTTAGTACGTCTTATGTATTTTCGTGGCATTTATGTAGTGCAAACCTAACAGAAAGGCAGTGGAGACCTGGAGAGGTCAAAGGCAAAGACACAGTCAACGTGTGTTAGGAGAGGAGGCTGGTTTGTGCACTGTTACTGCATCATAGTGTTGTGTGCTTTAAGGAGGTGAGTATTCAGCTGCAACCTAAATTGGAACTAGGCTGGGGCTGTCCAAAGGGATGCAGGGAAATTGTTCCAGGTCCCCGGTACATAGATGGAGAATGCCTTTTGCCTTGTTTTCTTCTTTTTCCTTACTGAAGGTGTCCTGGCTGCGGGTGTGCGAAGAACCTCCCAAAATGGTAATCTTGTTATCCAAATAAACAAGGATGCAGCTCATGATGTATTTGTAGATGAAACAGCTGGTTTTGAAGGAGGTGCTGGCTGGCACGAGAAGCCTGTGAAGTACCATCAGGGTGGGGTGATGTGGTCCTATTTCTTCATGCACCACTGCGGTGTGCTGCAGTGTGGAAAATGCCGTTGCTTTCCAGATACCCAGTGCATAGAAAGGTGGGTGGTATAGGTGATTTTTGAGTAAGAAAGATATGGAAGCAAACAAGAGAGTTGAAAATAGTTGGACTTTTACTGGAAGAATCTCTCAAGTGACTGTAAAATTAAGCAGTAGAATCTAGTAAGATAAATGTTAGTGTTATTAAGTTTACCATTTTGTTTGAAAGAATGTAAAGCACCAGTGAGACAGGAAAAGGAGCAGTAGAGTGCTGTACAAACAAAGCATTATTATGACTTTCTCCAACAGTGAATAGCATTGTCGCATTTTCCATCCCAAACTTACATTTGTAAATGTAAAAACTACCAAAATGCAATGGCGTAGGCCAATGGCTTTTAATGCCACTGGCCCTTCACCATGGCTATAAGACCCTATTACCACCTCTTCCTGTAGCCTTTAAAATTTATAATACAAATTTTTACTATAGCCTTAGAATTAGGTGGTTCCAGAGAAGATTTGTTATCCTCTACTGGGCCTTGCAGTGGTCCGTCATGGCTATGAGTCACAGAAGTGGGATGGAAAATGAGTAATAAAGGCTTCTAATAGAGACTTCTACCTGCAGATTCCTTACCTGTGAATTTCCTATGTGTCAGCCTGGATCCTGAAGATTTTCGTGAGCAGTACCCCTGGGCTGTTAGGTGATGTCACGTACCTGTATAGGTACCACCCAAGTGTTCTTTCTTTCTGTGCCAGCCAGTGCTGATGGGAGAAGAGCTGCCCTCAGTCATTTTTTGATTGCCTTTTTTCAACAATTTGTCAAGAATTTATGATGATTTCTTCCTGGTGTGTTAGGAGAATGTCATCTAGAAAGACAGGAGTCAAGCCCTGTGTAGCCTGGCATTGTCCTATGTTGAAAGACCTGCATCGTATCTGCCTGTGGTGTCTGAAGCAGAACCATGATTTGATGTCATGCTCTGATTGCCGCACCCTGCACCAGTAGGCTTTGAGGGAGCAGCCCTTAATGCTCATGGCGGCCCGGCATGTGATGCCACGCAAATCGACGTCCTGGTCAAGAGGAAGGTTTCCGGGACCGGTTGCAGAGCCCGAAGACGTCATCACCCCACTCCAAGTCCTCAGGACGATTGGGTAAGTCGAGGCACAAGAAGAAGAGCAAGAAGTTGAAGCGGTCTTCAACTTTGCCTCATCCGTCGGCAGGCGAGACAAAGGAACATCAACATTCAAGGCCTGGTTCTTCAGAGCTTGAACCTGGGCTGACTCCATGCCTCCCTGAATTTCTGGGAGCCAGAGAGACCCCCACCAAGTGAAGGAGTGTTAATAAGGCCATGCATCTAATTTTGTGGTGGGGTGGAGCGAGCATCTGGTTCTGCACGGGCAGCTCAGGCTCTGGTGGGCCCCCAAGGATCAGTTGCTGGATCCAGACTCGCACTGGTCATAAATCTTGACCTTCCCTGGCACTGGTTCTGATGCTAATACCCCAGGCTCTGCTGGTGCGCACCAGTGGCACCATCCCCATTATCATCCTGACTCCAACACAGAGCCACAGGGGTATCGCCCGATGCTGCATCTGACACCGGCAGAAGCTTTGTTTCTTAGATTGGAGCCTGAGCCCTTTTCACTTGGGGTAGGCCTCAGGGAGGAATGGGAGGGGTTGGTGGACCCTGAAGAATACCAGCCCTGTGGAGAAGACCAAAATATGGACAGGTGTGAAGAACTAGGTAATGCCAGTGGACTGGATACTTCTCCAAATACTAGCATGCTTTCTACCCGTGTATCATGGCTACAGAGGAGAGAGCTTCATACGCAATGGTTGTGCATAGGATGGTTGAGGTCCTTGACCTTCAGCTGCATCTGGTGGCAGTCAAGAATAACATCTTGATAGAAGTGTTGCAACTGTGAGTTTCCTCGTCTGAACCCTTATTCCCATTCAGTAACTCCTTTACTGAAGTCCTGCTGGGGACTTGGTCCAAACCCAAAACAAGGGCTCCTGTGAAGAGGAGGAATGCCCGCCACCATGACCCGCCCTGCCCCCGGGAACCCAAACCTCCTCATCCAACACTTGGTGGTCCAAGTCTCAACATCCCAAGGTGCATTCCATACTGCCCCACGCCATCCCAGATAAGGAATCCAAGAGCCTGGACTCTTTGGGGAAGAATATGTTTTCTTCTGCCAGCCTTACATTGCGCTCTGTCAACACTGCATGCCTTTTGGGCTGTCACTCCCACACGCTGTGGGACACAATTGCGCAAGTGTGGCCACAGGTCCCAGAGGGTTCCCGGACTGTACTCTCTCAGGCTGTTGCCAATGGAAGGTATGCAGCAAAGTTCATGATACAACGGGGACTTGACAAAGTTGACTCACTGGGCAGGGGGATTTATTCGACGATGACCCTGTGGCACCACACCTGGTTGAGAGTGGCTTTTTGGGGAATGTCCAAGCTTCCCTTATGGACATTTGCAGATTCAGAGCTGCAGCGCTTTAAGGACTGTCGGGCTATGGCTATGGTTCTTGGCAGCCCTTCGTCATCCCAATCCGCCTTTCACTCCTTTCGTGGCTACAGAAGGAGCTTCCAGCCGTGCCAATTCCTTCCCAGTCACTGAGTCACGCATGCTCCTCAGCTTCTGTGTGGCAGAGGTCACAGTACCCACAAGCCCTGGGAGTCAAGTAGCTAGCGGTCTGGTTCTGATCAGTCCACCCCATTCTCCCACCATTGGCAGCTGCTGTCTCCAAGCCTTCCTAATCTGCCCCTTAATCATCATGGGCACCCGGTTGGCGGCAAGATTCGCCATCGCCTGCCCTGCTGGCAGTCCATAATATCAGAGTAGAGGGTGTTGCAGGGGCTACTCCCTCTCTTTTGAGACTACCCTTCCCTCAATGCCACCATCTCACAGCCAGCTGACAGAGGATCATCTGTCCCTTCTCCGTGAGGGAGTTGTAGCTCTCTTGGCCAATGGAGCTATAGAGGGCTCTGGTGCCTGAAGTAGGCTGTGATTGCTATTCATACTTCTTTCTGGTTCCCAAAAAGGATAAAGGCCTTCGTCCTATTTTGGATATGCCCTGGACCCTAGAGACTGGATGATAGTGTTGGATTTGCAGGATGCATATTTCCACATTCCTGTCCTACCTGGCCACAAACATTTGCGGTAGGCCACAAGCACTTTCACTTCACTGTGCTACTCTTTGGCCTTACCAGCGCCACTCGGCTGCTAGCGGTTAGAGTACATCTTCTGAGATCAGGGGTGCCAGTCTTCCCCTATCTCTATGACCGGCTGTTAAGGGTGAGCTTGCCTCTGGCTGTCATCTCCCACCTCCAGACTACAGTGGACCTTCTGCATTTGCTCGGTTTCACTATCAATGTGCTGAAGTCATACCTGACTCCCTCTCAGATACTCACTTTCATCATCAGAGCTGTTGTGGACTTGGTGCAGTTTCGAGCATATCCTCCTGAAGGGACAAGTCCAGGATGTTCAGGCTATGATACTGATGTTTCAGCCTCTATCCTGGATTTCGGTGAGTCGGACTCCGAGGCTGCTGGGCCTCATGACCTCCTGCATACTGCTAGTGACACATGCCCACTGACATATGTGGGCTCTGCAGTGGGACTCGAAGTTCCAGTGGGCGCAGCATCAGGGAAATCTCTTCAACATGGTCCAGATCTCAGAGGCAACTGTGAAAGGCCTGCAATAGTGGCTAACAAACCATGATTGGGTCAGAGGAAAACCCTTCTTCCTTCCCCAGCCAGATCTCCTAGTAGTGACAGATGCAGGAGAGGTGGAGATCAGAAGACTCTGGTCTCCAGCAAAAGCAGGGCTACACATCAACCTGCTGGAGTTCCAAGCAATTTGACTGGCATTGAAAGCCTTTCTACGCTCATTAAGGCAAGGCTAGTGCAGGTGTTCACAGATAACACCACTGCCATGAGGTACTGCAACAAACAGGGCGGGTGGGATTGTGGATCCTTTGCAAAGAGGCCCTGCATCTCTTGAATTGGCTGGAACAACAGGGCATTTTCCTGGTGGTTCAGCACCTCGCAGGCTCTCTGAACACCAGGGCAGACTAACTTAGCCATCAATGCCTAGCATATCACAAATGGCATCTGCATCCAGAAGTGCTGCAAGGCTTCTCTGAGCACTGGGGAGAGCCTTGGTTAGATCTGTTCGCCACAGCCGAGAATGCGTAATATCAGCAGTTTTGCGCCCTGGAGTTTCCAAGGCGGCTCTCGCTCCGAGATGCTTTTTGCCTCAAGTAGAGCTCAGGCCTTCTGTATGCCTTTCCGCCCATACCACTCCTGTCCAGAGTTCTCAAGAAGATCAGAAACAACCTGGTACTAGCCATTCTTCTGGCTCTGGACTGGTCACGGGGGGTCTGGTACCCAATGCTACTGTGGATAGCCATCAATCTTCTGATCAGGCTACTTCGGGAACATCTTCTGTCACAGCAGCAGGGGAGAGTTCTTTACCTACACCTGCCTACTCTCCACCTTCTTGCATGGAGATATAACTTTCTACCTTCCTCCTGAAGTCTGTCATGTTGTTTTGGCAGCCAGGCGTTCCTCCACCAAGACGGGATACTTGACGTTGAAAGAAATTTGTGGCGTGGTGTGCAGAAAAACATGTTGATCATCTTTCTGCCCCTCTTTCTGAAGTCTTACTCTTAATTCTTTTACTTGCTCAGCCGGGCTTTTCTACTGCCACTCTTGAGGGCTAGCTATTGTCTCTTTCAGCCTTCTTGTGGCTGACTGATCTCCTTGTTCAAGCCCCCTACTGTACATAGGTTCCTAAAGGGTTGTGTACATCTTTTTCCTCCTTCACAATTTATAATGCCTCAGTGGGATCTCCATCAGGTCTTAACATTCTTAATGTGTGCTCCTTTTGAGTCTCTCCACAATTGGCCCCTAAGGCTTCTGACTTTGAAAACAGTCTTACTTGTGGCAATTACTTCTGCCCGCAGAGGAAAGTGAGCTGCAGGCCTTATCATCTAGGCCGCCTTACCTCTGTGATTACCTGACAAGTTGGTGCTTTGTGCAGAAAGTTGTCACCCTGTTTCATGTAGGCCAATCAATCACACTGCCTACTTTTTTAGCTCCTCTATATCCCTCTAAAGAAGAGGAGCCACTCCACCATCTGGACACAAGAGTGTTTTCTTTCTATCTTGATCGAACTAAAGCAGTGGTACCCAACCTTTTGACTTCTGTGGACCCCCACGTTATGATTACTGGAATCTGAGGCCCCCCACTGGATCATTATTGGAGTCTGGGGACCTCCTAATAAGTCATTACTGAAAGCTGGGGACCTAATCTGTTAATATACTTAAATTTTCCAAGCAGTTATGGCCCGCTGAGGAGGCTTCGTGGACCCTCCGGGGTCCCTGGACCACAGGTTGAGAGCCACTGACCTAAAGAGTTCCAGGTGGAGGACCAACTCTACATGGGGTATGCTGGTTTGAAGAAAAGTAAAGCAGTGTAGAAGTGGCCCACCCTTAGGAGGGTCATGCGTTGTATTAAAATCTGCTACGCATTGGCCAAGAAGCAGCCTCCTGAAGGCTTCTGAGCTCACTCCACCAGAGCTAAAGCTGCGACCACTGCATTAGCACTCAGAGATCCAGTCCTGGACATCTGCCAGGCAGCAATGTGGGCATCTCTACACATGTTTATCAAACACTACTGTCTGGACAGTCAGATCCGTTGGATGAGCATTTTGCCCGTTCAGTCCTACAGGACTTCTTTGTTTGAAATTGGTCTGCAGACCCACCTCCAGGGAGGTATTGCTTGGGTATCTGTTCATAGGTAAGGAATCTGCAGCTACAAACCTCTATCAGATGAACAAGTTATTTACCTTCGGTAATGCCTTATCTGGTAGAGACTATATCTAGTTGCAGATTCCTTACCAACCCACCTGTCCTCCCCGCTCTGGGAAGGGATTTCTAGGGACAGGGCTGAAACCTGTCAGAGCCCTAGTTGTTCACAAAAGTGGTCAGTTCACTTCATGGCTCAGCGCATCTGGTGTGGAAAGTCATCAAAAGTAACCAAAGTCAGAGCCCCTGGGTGGTGCCTATATATGTACTGCGCCAACATTCTGGAGCCGATCAATGCCATATGATGGCGCACAGGGGTACTACTCACGAAAAGTGTCTGGATCCAGACTGATGCCTGGGAAATTCATAGGTGAGGAATCTGCAGCTAGATATCGTCTCTACCAGATAAGACTTTACCCAGGGTAAGTAACTTGTTTTTTCTATGCAAAGCACCTGCAGGAAAGGCATAGCAGCAGAGCCAAGGCCTGAGCAAGTGATGCTTGCACTGAAGCCAGGAGAGCATTATTAGCCTAGGGGGGGAGGTGCCTTTTTAAGTGACTCTTACAGCTGTCCTTTGTCCCATGAGAGATACATACCTGTATGAAGCACTAGCATCAGATGTTACAAGACATCTGTAATCTTGTGGGCAAGACAGTTGTGTACATTTTCCATAGAGGGGCTGAAGGATCATTAGAATGATGGTGTCAAGGAGTCTGCAGTAAAAATATACTACCCTTGTGCTGCACCTTTAGAAGCAGCACTACTATGGTGCTTCTTCAGACTTAATTTTCAACAAATTCATTTTTAAAAGTTCACACGATTGTTCTGTGGTTGAAGCATCTGCTTGGTCCCACGCAGTCAATGGCATAACCAATAGGTCTCACCTTTGGGACTTTATACGTGTTTAGCCATGCAGCACATTATCCTGTATGCTACAACATCTACTGTTAACTCATGTACCACTGGTGAACGGCCACATACACCCAAGGATGGGCTTCTCTGATATTTAATAAAAAATATGATAAAGTCTCTTTAAAATTCAAAAAAGTGTGTTTCTTTAACAAAGAAGCTTTGAAACTAATAGGCACAGAGATGTGCACTGATATGCATTGTTCGTCACTGTCATATTCACAGAAAAAGCAACGTATATTATCATACACTGGAAAGTGATCAACTGAAGGAAAAATCGAGGTATGACAACATGAACCGAAATGTAATAAAATGTATAAATAGACCAGTGTTTTTGATCGGTGTGTTTTTTTGCCTTTAAGAGCCTATGCCAGGGTTAAATATATTGAATCCCCCAACTCCTATGGGTACCTTGGCCATCTGTGTGGTGTGCGCACTAAAGATATTCCAGGTTGCCTGCATCCACGTGGATTTGAGCAAAATAGGCATGAAATTGTATTCAAAGGATCACTAAATGGGATTTAAAAGCCGTCTGTCACTTTATCAATGTTACAAAGTGTTGTATGCATGTTTGGATGGATAACAAATCATCACAAAATCATGGGAACAGGATACATTAAACTGGAATATCCCGATTCAACTCTTACGGTATCAAAAATGATAAAACAAACATGCTCGTGTGTATTAGCATAGGGCCAATATGGTAAACGACGGGTAAATGTACACACTGGTTTAAACGGGTGCGTATGAATGTAATTGTGTGAACATGAGTTCGTATGGCACGAAATCTATTTCAAACTTAGCAGGCATGCATCTGTTATCGTGTGATAATATTTCTGAAAGCTAGACATCATTGAATTGGCATTTAAGATAAATGTGGATTACTTAAATATCCAGACTTCAACTTGCAACTCGGTTGCAGTCCTTGTAATAACAACTTAGAAAATTCGATTCGATTGAAATGCTCCATAGAGGCTTCTAATCAAATCAAATCAAATCATTAACATTTATAAAGCGCGCTACTCACCCGTGCGGGTCTCAAGGCGCTAGGGGGGAAAAGGGGGGGTTATCGCTGCTCGAACAGCCAAGTCTTTAGGAGTCTCCGGAAAGCGGAGTGGTCCTGGGTGGTCCTGAGGCTGGTGGGGAGGGAGTTCCAGGTCTTGGCCGCCAGGAAGGAGAAAGATCTCCCACCCGCCGTGGAGCGGCGGGTGTGAGGGACGGCAGCAGGTGCGAGGCCAGCGGAGCGGAGGGGGCGGGTGGGGACGTAGAAGCTGAGGCGTCTGTTGAGGTATTCCGGTCCCTTGTTGTGGAGGGCTTTGTGTGCGTGGGTGAGAAGACGGAAGGTGATGAAGGTGACGGAGGTGAAGGTTCTAGGAGCCAATGGTTAATTGCCGGCTGGTTCATATTAGTTAAACGTTCCTCAGTATGAAAAACAGCAGCGGTGATAGTCGCCAAAATGTGGTCCTCACCTTCTGTTTGCGGCTATACAGATTGCAAAAGCTCAGTCAGCGTCCTCTAGTCGCCATATTGGAGTGCTATAGGTGCTGTAAGAGTAGGGTCAATGGAAAAGGGACTGTTCTGGAAACTAGTGTGGAAAACTGAAAACCACAGTCATATTGAAGTTAAGACAAACTATCCCCGGAATTGGAAAACTACCCCTAGCAAGAGGACCGCTATGAAGCCAAGTGTGGAAAGGTGATAAACTGTCACCATATTGTTGGAAAGCAATACAGCTCAATACTAGGAAAGTATACATCAGTCTTTCAATGACATCACCTCACCCAGCACCAGCTAGAACTCCCTCTAACTAAACAAGATAATAACAAGTCAATGAGCAGAGTGTGGTGCCGCACTGGTATGTTGTCAAACGCTGCTCATTGCCTTCATCACGTCGTGATTAATGCGTGACAAGAGCTGCTTTGCGTCTGCTCCCCAGAGCTGCTGCAGAGCAGACTGTCTTTGCACAGAAGTCTAAATCACCCCCAAAACAAGATAAACACCGGGCGGGGGTGGGGGGGGGGTAATATACAACACGGTCAGCATGAGGAGGTGAGGGAGGAGCTAAAGGCAACATGGACAACGGGCGAATGAAAACCAGGGCAGCGGTCAGATATATGGAGCAGAACACGAGCAGGAAACTAACAAAACAAGTCAAGGGAAAAGAAAAAAGTAGTGCCCTGACAATAATGTATATGGCCAATCATGCAAATATCCATGTACAGGGTCAGTCTCCAGGGTCGGAACAAAATAACAAAAAGCTGGGATAAATGTAAAGCATTTACCAATGAAACCAAGGAATTTTGAAAGGCAGGCCAAGGAACGAACGAAAGTGATGGGCAGGGTGGAAGCCCTCAGAAGTAGATAACAGCATGTTGAGAGACAGCGCCTGTGAGCTACCTAGATTTGACCAAACAAATGAAACATGAATTCAGATTTCTAAGTGCAGGGCAAAACATATTAGACCTTCCATCTGGTCTCGTATCCCAAGGAGACAGTCCAATAATCCATGCAGAGTCTTGACTTCCTAAGTGGCAGGGGCCGTGTCTAATAAAACCATCAAAAAATAGACTTTCCAAACTGTTGAACGTAAATCCCTGCATTTTCCTGCCAGAGATGTTATCCCACAAGCAGTGGTGGATCCTCCACTATTACAGAGGAATGTTTCCTCCCGCCAGTAACAGCAGATGCAAAACTTTAAAAATTAAACTACAATAAACAATCTTTATTATTGTTTTATTTTTAAAGGGACGGGCCCTTGTGATGAAAAGCATGGAGGGAGAGTGGTGTGCACTCTCCTTAGAGCGCATGTATGTTTGGCCAGCTGTCTCAGGACAGCCATACACACATGCACACTGAGCTCTCCAACCCGGCACTGTGTTGCCAGGTTGGCGAGAGCAGGCACAGGCTCCCAGTCTGCCTGGGATCGCTAAGTCAGGGTGCTCTGGCCAATCCTATCACTGCTCTCATGCTGCCAGCAGCATGAGAGCAGTGTTAGGATTGGCTCAGGGCAGGCTGAGAGCCTGTGCCTGCAGTGCAGCCTGAAGACCAACAATGCAGCGGGACTCAGGAGTCAGGTAAGTTTTTTTTTTTTTTTGTGTCTTTTTAAAAATAAATGTAATTATTTTGTTGTCCACCCCCGCTGCTCCGTCCTCGACTGTTCACAAGTGTCTGACTCAGAAAGCGCTACTGGAGCATGCAAACAGTAGTAAAGCTTTCATAAATGTGCTTAACATGATAAAGAAAAAGTCCTGTGTGATCCCCTAACTGCCTTTACAAGCAACCCAAGGAAAAAATATTCTGGCTTGGAAATCGTTTAAAAAACATTTATTACCTTAAGAGGCAAGCAGGTCTTCCACCTCCTAAAGGCTCTGGCTTTTTATGTTAAGCTGAGGGATGGAGGTGGATGTGCATTCCTGTGAAGCTGGAGCATTTGAACCGCCTCCTCTGGGCCTTGCAGCCGTGGTGTAGTGATGCATGGCTCGAGAAGGGACCTCACTGAATCATGAATGCTAGTCACAGGAGAGTGCATTTAAGCTTGCTGGTATGGCTGAACATACGAAGAGACTTTTCTAATCCCTGAAGTGTATTTAAAGTGACATCTCCACCTGTATACCAATAATTTGAACTTAAAGTGTTACTATGTTTGCATCATGGTGCCACATCAGGTCATTAATATATATCCTTAAAAAACTTTGAATACTGCTTTCTTGGGATGCTTGATGAGCGAATTACAGACTTCTTTCTTGCCCTTTTACTTTATCTCCTTCATCCATCCATTCTCTTTCTCTCCTGTCTTTGCTTTCTCCTCCCTCTTTAATCTCTCTCCACTCTCTGATATCGTCTTGCTTTCTAATTTCTCCCTCTCTCTTTCCTGAAGCCCGGTGCCTGCAGCAATTAACTCCAGGGAGCTGGATAGAGGGACAGTGGTGCCAGCAATCGCCTTGGCCCTTTAAAAACTAGACTTCAATGACTCCAGCCCACAGGGAAATGGTCAATGAAATAAAGCCCAGACGTGGGTGTCCCGTGCTCACTGTGCTACTGGAACCAAGCTAGTCCTGACTGATAAGTCCTAATCAGGATAAAACTGGTCTTTGGTTCCTTGTGTATGGTTTCAGAGAGAAAATTACCTGGTAGTTCGGGCTGGACTGTTCTTTTGGAGCTGAATCAAGACTGATTTGCATATAGCTGAGTCCAAACTGAAGTGGCATGGTGAGCAAAAGAACAATGGGTTGGAATGTACCCTTAGCGATTGCCAGTGGTTAGATTTATTTAAAAGATTTTGCCCATCCCCTTTTGTGTGTTCATTGGAATAAAGGGCCAGTCCAGCCCAGAACCATCAAATACAGTGATATGAGGGAACCCTGCATGACTTTACAATGAAGTCACTACCCCAACGTTACCACGCATTACTTTACCACACAAGTCGTTACAATGACTTGCCTTAAGGGGCGCTGAATTTTGCAATAGTATAAATTACTATTTCAACTCGAGTCTACGCAACAGTAGGGAAGGTGTTGGACTTAAAAATCCAACACCTGCCCAACGACACGCCCCTGAAGCAAGTTGTTGCAATGACGTGTGTGGTAAAGTAATGTGTGGTAACGTCGCAGTCAGGGTAGTGACTGCGTTCTAAAGGCAGGTCGTTGTGACTGCAGGGTAAAGGATGTTTCCCATCAAATACATCCATGGATTTCTTTACTCCTACCATTTATGTGTGGCCTGCTCTGGGACCTTGGCACAGCATTTGTGGCAAAAATGCTAAATAGTACATAGTGCATAGAAGTAGTAGGAACATCAAACTGAAAGTAGTATAATACAAAAGAATGTAAGCTGAAAAAAAACAACTCTCACACAACAGAGTACAGTACATTGTTATGTCCACCTACATTAACAAACTATCACAATAAGGGCCGTCCGTCGTTAAAATCTTTAAAGGCAGCGGCAGTATTGAAAATAAGCGCCCTCTACCCCAGACAAGATGGCCAGTACTGAGCTTACCACAAGTATAATTGGGCCTCAATTGTCAGCTGATAATGACCTTCGATCTCGCATGGCCCTCAGCTCGACGGGCTCAGATCAGCCAAACCTCGGTGATTACGGCATATCAGTAAAACAGTCCATTGGGACAGCGGATGAAGCACTAGGAAAGCGTGGGCAACAAGCTAACTTGGCAAATCCTGATTCAGGCAATCAGTCAATAACTACCCTAACCCCACTAGCAGAGAAGGGTGATCCTTAAGAGGGTGGCGGCAGCACTCTGAAGCAGTTATATCCACTATTTGCCTGGGGTGGCATGGGCTCAAAGGAGATCTGTTCGCGAACACAACCCTGCAGCCATACCTCACTTCCTGTGGAAGATAGCCTCCCTCCCCCAGTTCTAAATGGCTCGGATACAAGCTTTGTGAGAGATACAAGTGCTACTGGCCCTTTCATGAACTGAGAGCTAAGTGGAATTTCAGATATGTCAGCAGTGCAAACGGGGAGGGGGAGATAACGTTGTTTAAAGGGCCACAGGAGAAACCACAGCCAAGTTCGGAACCCCAGGATTCCCTGCTCCTCCAAATATTAAACAAACTGAAGTCCTTAAAACTTTCACAAACGGAAGCAAATCATAAAATTGAGATACAGTTAAACTCGATAAATAATAACATTCAGCAACTTAACTCGTGCATAGTGGAGGTAGAACAGTGAGTCTCAGGTTTGGAGGACGGCTCGGCCACTGTTTCCAAATGTCAAGCCGATCTTCTGGAATTACAGATTCGGTTGGATGGTGTGGAAAATTGCTCACGCAAAGCAAATTTAAGATTCACGGGGGTGCCGGAAGGGTGCAAGAATGAACAGACTATTATAGAACTGATCGCGAATCTTATTGAACATCATGTACTCCCGGATTTGGCAGACAACCATCATGACCTTTCCATTATGTGTGCTCACAGCGTTCCGGCCACACAATCACCCAACGCGAAATACTCTCGCACAATCCTGGTTAACTTTGATGACTATTGTATCAAAGAACTAATTTTATCTCAGGCAATTAGGTGTAGAGTACATCAGATTCCTGTTGATTACACTTTCAAAATGTTCTCCGATATGTCCGGCACCGCTGCTCGAAGGAGAAGGGAATTGGGAGAAATGATTCTGGCATTTCAAAAAGCTGGCACCCAGGCTGGTCTGTTCCAGCAATCGAAGCTAAAATTTATTTTCAAGGGACGGTTAAGCATATTACACACAGCGATTGCGGCTAAAACTCTGTTGCATTACATATGTAATGGCAATGGGGCTGGCTGATCTGGACACTAATCGGGGATATGTTTCTTAGGATTTCACACGAAGCACTGTGCACTTAACCACTATATTATTTATACCCTCTACTGCTTTCAGTGACTCGGTGCCATGTCAAGGCACGCAGCTGGGACAATAAGGGTTGGGATTGGGGTGGTCCTGGATCGCCCAGACAGGAGTGCCCATTTCTTTTAAAGCAGCGCAGACACGACAACGAGAGTTACAAATAAAAAAACTTCAGATGGCAATAGATAAGGTGACAGATGAATGTATGAAATCAGGAGGGCAGGAAGCAGCAAGGCGTAATCTTAATCAAATGAGGGCTAATCTCAAAGATTTTTTTATTCTTGAGGAAGTAACTAGCTCAAGGGCTTATCAGCAGCAGGTTTATGTAGAAAGTCAACAGAGAAGTAAACACTTAGCTTGGACCACTTGTATAAAATACGAAAAGCAAACAATTTATCCAATTCAGGATCGCAAGACTAGCACAATTGTTAATGAGGACAAGGATATAGCTCAAGTGTTTGTCACATTACTCTAGAATTTATGAGATAGACTACCAGTTTCACTCTTGCAGTTAAATCAGTATTACAACCCTAGCACGCTACCTACAATTTCGTTAAAGGTTCAGAACAATGCTGCTCAGAAGATTAAGCCTTCGGAGATTAAGGGAGCTATCCAGAGAATACCAAGTTCAAAAGCTTGCTGTGACAATGGCTTTCGAATATAATTTTATAAAACTTTCTGTCAAGAGCTCACACCGTAAAGCAAAACTTGAGGGAGCAGAAATACCTTTAACGTTCAAAGAGTCAACAATAGTCAGCTTTTTGAAAAAAATATAAAAATCCACTGAAACCCGATGCATATCGCCCAATTAGTCTGCTGAATGCTGATTGTAAAATCTTAACAAAGGTCTGGGCTATCAGGATCACAATAGCTGCAAAACAATTAATACATAAAGATCAGAATGGTTTTGTAGCCAGCAGGTTGATGACATCCAATACAAACTTTTTGCTACAGGCAATTGACTATTTCTCCATCAGCATAACCCCTGGAGTAACAATAATGCTAGATGCAGAGAAAGCCTTCGGCCTAGTCAATTGGGAATCCTTGGTATACAGCCTAACTAAATTTGGTTTCCCTTCGCAATTTACTTCAATGATAAGGCGGTTGTATCAGGGTGCTCAGGCCAGAATTGTCCTCAATTCAAAGGCTAGAGGCACAATTCAGATTAAAAGAGGTATGAGACAGGGATGTCCTCTTTCCCTTTGCCTTTTTTATTGAGCCTCTTGCACAGATAATACGTAGTTCGAAGGAAATTACCACACCTGTACCGGATATGCCCAAAATTAAGCTCTTTGCTGGCAAAATCATTTTATACTTAAAACCAGAGATTGATAATGTACAAATAGTTATTGATAAGATGAATGAGTTCACTCAAATAGGAGGATACAAGATTAATGAAAACAAAACGGAGGTTCTCCTATTTAACGCAGGAACGGAGAATCTTCCCTGTGCTTTGCAGCAGAAAGCTAATTCACCCGAACCTATCAGGTACTTCGGAATTTACGTCACGAAGAATTATGGACATTTGTTTAATTTTAATTATGTTAGGATGCTTGCAAAACTACAAGCACTTTTAGACAGATGGATAGTTTTACCGTTGACTCTGATAGAGAGAATCTCTTTAATTAAGATGTCAATTCTCCCGATCTTTCTTTTTTTATTCAATAATGTACCGATAAGAATAAATAGCTCCTATTTCCATGAACTGGATTCTATGTTACAACGTTTTATATGGAGGAAGAAAACCCCAAGGGTGAGGCTTTCAGTTATTCAGCTAAATAGAAGCCAAGGGAGCCTGGCACTTCAAGAATCAGCAAAAAGTCTCCCAGCATTTATTAAAACTACAAAACTCCCCCAAAAAACTCGATATCAATATATTCACGATTTAGTAAAATGGTAGAGATCTTAAGCAAAACATAACAAATATCACTGGGTTATATTTATCTACAATAACAAGAGTGTAAATATTTCGGTTTACACCTTCCAGAAACAGTGCTAGCCCAATGGAATTGCAAAGGGTTTCAAGAGATGGGGGATTTTATATTAAGAAATAGATACATCACCTGGGATGAGGTCAAAACTAGACTTGGTGATAAGGCAACTAGACTCTTTTTGAGCTTTTTTCAGATCTCCCACTTTCTCAGTACTATTTTACCCCAGTAAAGTACCCAAGTAAAGAACTTGGTACAGGGAAGTGGGACAGACTGTTAGTGGAATGACCCACCTCGGCAATAATTACAGAATTCAGGGATAATATTCTCCGAACAACACAATGTGTAATATCTGACAAAGAGTGGAGAATTATTTCAGAAATGGGCTATACATCTTTGAGGGCAGCTAACTATAAAAGAATGTATTTTCTCTCCAAATGGATGGCCTACTATGCTTCTGGAAAGATACACAAAATGTTTCCATCAATTCCCAATCAATGCTTTCGCTGCCATCAGGATGGGAGGGGGAACTGGCTTCATGTCTTTTTTGACTGCCCCACATTAACTTCTGGTTGGAAATAGAGAAGTAAAGGAATTACAGCTCTAACTCTAGGATTGAGTTAGACTCAAGTCTAGTTTTGTTTGGAGCCTCTGAGAAAACACGTCACTTAGCAAAATACCAACAATATTTTATAGCGATTGTTTTAGCAGTAGCTCGATCATTAATACTTCAGTTATGGCGCACTTAGAAGATTCCTACCATGCAGAACTGGTGGAATAAAATGCTAAGAACTAAGAAATATGAGGAGTCATACTCAAAACGTGTCGGAGTATAAAAAGGATTACAGCTATATGGCAGTATTTAGAGGAGTAACAAGCCATGAACAGGGAAAGCAGGGAGTTATATGAAAATATTGCTTGTGAATACAGTATATAAAATGACAGAAACCTTGGTGTGATTATAATTTGAAAAGTGACTTGAATTAATGTTTCATTGAACTAAGGCAGATAGCAAGGTTATGTTGATCTCACCAGCCAATAAAAATCGATTGTTATGGATTGATGCTACCTAGGTTTAATTCATGTTTTATTTTTCTGTATATGTATACATGAAAGGAAAATATATATATATAAAAAAAACTATCACATCTGAACTGGACATTGCATATTAAGGATGATTATCACATTGCATGTGCATAAACCAACCTGTCTACAGATGCCAAATTTCACTCAGTGGTACTCATTTCATTAACCTGGAAAGATGAAATATTTCAGTTCTCCACACAGATACAAACCTGTGACATCCATATTTCAATTCATAAACTCAGCCAACTGCTCATTCGTATCATTTGATCGTCTTCTCTCCTGTGTGACCTTGCTGTGAAGAATGGCATTGCTGCAGGTGATATATATCGGGGTCAACACTGTTATTGTGCATTGTCTGTTTGCACAAAACTACCAAGAAGTTCATTCTCTTCAGAGACAATCTGGATATCTGCAAAGGGCAATAGTGCTGCAACATCATGATTGTGTCTTTAAGCCAACGGCACCAAGGATCACTTTTTCCAGGATACTTAGGGCTGTAGGTTGAATACATAGGACTAGCTGAAAATCAACCTTGTGACGTAAGGTCTAGTATAATATGTATGCTAAAGCTGCAGGGTAGTGGAACTATGTCAACCTTTGTGCAGTTAATTTTGGGATGCTATAGAGTTACGAAAGTTTATGTTCACCTGCATTGGGCAATATAGCTGCTCTCCAGGCTATGAAATTGCAGCTTTATGAAGTTCTAATGCAATACGTAGAAGATTGTAGGGTTGCATTCTTTCAGCACTATGGACATAAAGCCTGAATGTGAAAGTACTGCTGCAGCACAATTAAATTATGTGTCGGAACAGTGGTCCTGCACTCCAAGTCCGGCAAGCTGCAGCACGTAAACTCATAAGGATTTAATGCACAAGGTAGTAGTGCTGCCACCTGCAGCAGGAAGCTGCATTATTATGAACTGATATGACATTATGCATAGGACACCAGCAGAGATGGGTGAGCTACTAAGGGCTCGATCCAGATCGCAGCCTCTTAGACAGCGTGAGGTTCTCTGGGGCCGTCAAGCCCAAAACAGGGCAAGATTTCATGTGTTCTGTGTGCCAAACCTCACCGTCTAACCTCATGCCTCAAGAATTAAAAAAACAAAACACACACACAATCTTTGATGAGAAACAGGAGAGAGAAGGAGATAACAATTTCCTGTCTGAATTGTACAATCTAAAACCAGAAAACCTAGGATTAATCCCAGTTTCCCAGCTTGACCAAAGTTTGTGATCCTATGCAATGTTTTATTTTAGTATGTCTACCTCTTTAGGTCTTGCCTGAGGCGGAGCATTCCTGAAACATTTTGTTAGCTTAAAGGTGGCATAGTGCCTGCCCATTACTTACCATTTGTTGACTTCATTGTCAATCATTTCCTTGCTTCTCATTTGTCAGTGTGTGCCAGTTTGACTTTCTCCTCATGTGTTTGTCCCTTCCCTGGATCATGGACCTAATACTGATTAATTTCTTTATTGACGCTGCTCATTCTTGGATTGAGGTATTTTTTTTCTCTCGTTGCTTTCTACATCGTCGTTGCTGCCCCCTTCGCCCATTATGCGTCATTGCTTGCCAGTTTGGATCCTTCCAAGTTTTGTGCTCTTTTGTCTTTGTACAGTTTCTGCTTCAATGAAATGAATATCTTTATTTGGATTCTTAGGTTATTAGGCACTGTTATGTTACTGTATTCACTGGTTGCTTATTTGATTGTGTCTGCCCGCAGTTTCGACCATGTGCTTTCTACACAGCCTGGTCTTTAACTTGAAATCTTTTATAGGCCATCGTTTCCCCCTTGTGTCTGCAGCCAGCTCACTCTGGTGGGCCCTGTGTCCCAGAGTGTTCAGTACCGTAACTCAGCCTTTACTATAGGTAGAGAAGCTTTGGCCTTTGCACTGCCTGCATTATCCATATGTGGCTGCTTGAGCGAGAGTTCTCGCATCGTTCTATGTCCAGCCCCCAAGTCCAGGCCTGCTGTATTAAAACACATTGCTCTCAGGTGGCTCCATGGATGCTAAGACCGACTACAACTCACAGAACACACCAGGTTGACAATTGAAGGCCAAGCACTGAACACTTGATGCCCTGCTAGCACAGAGAGGAAGCAACCCTATCGTATGTGCCCTCTGTGAATGACTGCACATGTATATCACCTGAAAGAGGGTGTGAGCTTGCTTTACCACGACTGTGAGGTGGCTCAAAGCACCAGTGCCCCTACTGCAGACGTTTGCATGTGACGTGCATGTTGCAGGCTGGAATCCTAGCGGGCCTGACTCTGCCTTTCAACCTCCGAAAGCCATAGGAAATAAGTACCAAGTAGCTCTTTGTAAAAGTTGTAAATATTGGGTTGCTTTTTGCATGTGTTACATTAATTAATTTTGTGCTTTCGTAGTAATTATTAACACCTGTTTGCAGCATCATGGGCTGATTTTGTCTGTTGTGTCTGCTATGACCAGCATATGCTTTCTTATCAGTATGTAGCAGCCTGCCTGTGCATGACTTTGCCTCCCAGTGCCCTCCTGACCATGATGACCCGCTAGCTTGGCATCCGTAGTTCTGTAAAGTGAACACTACAATGATGGCTTCTTGCAACACACTGCCCATCCGTGGAAGCATCCTCAATCCAAATACTTTTTGATACCCCCAATCTTTCCGTGGGAGTCATATGCCTGAAAAAAGCATAAAATATTCAGTTTTAAATTTTGAAACCAGATATTCTGAGTCATGTCACATCCAGGAACATAACAATTCATTCCTAATCACGGGATAATCTGACTCCTCAAAAACTGTGACAAATGCAGAAATATTTGAATCAAGTCACTTTACCAACAAATATGACACCTACAAAACTAAAAGAGGTCCTAACGGGGAAGTGTAGGATGTAGCGAAGTGACATAGTGATGAAATGGATCTCTTTCCACTTACAGTCCCAAAATTCTTAGGCACTTTTCCTAGCAAATAAAGGTTGGTCAGTTAGCTCCCCCCTCCACACCCACCTAAGAAATTTCCATAACCCATACTAACAATCGACTCAATTATCTCCCTCCAGGCTCTCATTGGCTGCTTCACTTCTGGAAAATACACATTTGCCCAGGTGGTTCACCCTTAGCTGGACTGGGAGCACAAAGGATGCATCAAAGCAGTTTGCCAGGAGAACCCTATGATCTTTGCTATGCACTCACCCGGGGTGATGGGGCTAATCTATGATTCTTACTCTCCACAGTCCTCGCCTTCAGCACTTCTCGCAAGACAGACACTTGGCTCCCTAAGTAATCCCCCGCACTCCCTCCCTCTTCCTTTGCCTACGTTGGCTTGCCCCCACCATCCTCCCTTTGTCAGCGTTGTCTCACCCCCACCTCCCTCCTTCCTTTTTTGTCCATGTTAATTTGAAATCTTGTTGTCCATGTTGGCTTGAAGTTGTACCTCACCCTCCCTCCCAAGGTCAATGTTGCCTTGCCGCCACCATCCCTCCCATTGTCAGTGTTGCCTTGCCTCCACCCTTCCTCCCATTGTCACCTTGTCCCCACCTTCCCTCCCGTTGTCAGTGTTGCCTTGCCAACGTCCTCCCACCTGTTGTCGCATTGCCCCCACCCTTCCTCCCATTGTCAGTGTTGTCTTTCACCACCCTCCCTCCCGTTGTTAGTGTTGCCTTGTCCCCACACTCCCTCCCATTGTCAGTGTTGCCTGATGTTGGTTTTGCCTTGCCCCAAACCTCTCTCTCGTTGTCACTGTTGCCTTGCCCCCACCCTCCCTTTGGTTGTCAGTGTTGCATTGCTACCACCTTCCCTTCCGTTGTTAGTATTGTCTTGTTGCCTCCCTCCCTCCTATTGTCCATGTAGCCTTGCTCTCACCTACCCTCCCTCTTCCCATTGTCTGTATGCCTCCCCCACCTCCATAAGAAAACCCTTCCTTCTGTTGTTCATGTTGCCCCCTCACCTGCCATAGTAAAGAAAAATGCTATTGCATAGACACAGCTAGCTGCCTCAGTGTGCATTTTGTTACCGCCGCCCACCCTCTATGTTGCCTCCCTCCTCCTTCCATGTCATCTCCCACAGCTTTCACTAGAAATAACAAGAAAGTGCTATGATGGCTGCTATTTATTGCTTAAAAACGTCTAGCCATGCTACACAACAGTTGCATGGCTGTACAACATGTCTTAAAACATTGACAAAGTAAATACCTTGAGTAAGTGAGACTTATTGGCTTTGCCAATGTGTGTCTTCATTATAACATAAGAGTACATTGAAATTCATGATTGTGGGGTTTGTGACATACAATTATCACTCTTGTGTCTGATTTAATAAATTATGTTGTTCCACTTATAATATTATAATAACAATCTAGGCCCAATATGGGGTGCAAATGACAAATGACTTGCCTCTTAGTTCACTAATGGCAGGGCAGTGGGCATGAGTGTTTCTAAGTTCATGTTTGAAACTATCACTTTTAATAAATGGCTTTCTTCTGCATGTTAAAGAAATATACTTTTTTGAATTTTGAAGTGATTGTCACATTTTTGTTGCATGATTACATGTGCATGGATTTCCTCACCTTATTAATTTGTTGGCTAGGCATTACTGGTGCCATCTGAAGTGGGAAGCTGCCTCATTAGGAACTCTCCTTGACCTTGCAGCCGTGGTGTAGCGCTGTGAGGTCCAGGATTGGAGACCCTACCCTCTGGGTCTTGCAGCCATAGCGGAGTGGTACAAGGCATAGGGGAGATGACCAGTAGCATAGCCAGGATGCAAAGGGCCCTCGTGCAAGCAAGGAAAATTATGCCTTTTGACTGCTGTTAAGGTGGTAAAGTACAGGGTTCCATGTGTCCCATTGCCACTGCACATGCTGCACCAATTGTAGTTGTGGCAATAGAGAGGACCCTGCCCTCCCTGGGGCTCAAAGCCATCGTCCAGTGCTGGGAGGTCCTGGGAAGGGGTCCCCTCTCCTGGACTTCACAGCACTACACCATGACTGCAAGACCTGGGGAGGGGAGGGGCCCCGACTGCCTGGGCCTTGCAGCCATGGTGTAGCTGTCCCTCCTCAAAGTCATTGTGCAGTGCTTTGAAGCAGAGGAATTCTCTGGCCTCAAAGCCCTGATGTAGTTGTACTAGGCCTAAAGGAAGGGGCCCTCACCCTGGGCCTAACAGCATGAATCATGCTGAGGGGTGGACCTTGCAGAGACAATGTCCAAGACAAAAGAATATGAGCCCCCACGCCCAGGAGCGAGGAAAGTGACTTCTCCTGTTGCCTGGAAGTGCCTCATAAAAAAGGTGCACAAACCTTGTATATTGCTTTTCTACAGAAAATATCTTACTCATCATATCAACCTTGTCGATGTTGAACATAGGCTTCAGGATTTTAGGTGACGCATTAAGAAAACAAATCCAGCGGTTCATCCAATGTCTGTCCCATCTAGACCTGAACGGGTTCATCCCTGGAAAGAGTACTTCTCTCAACTTCCATGTTTTAAATAGTGCCATAGAGGCTCATGGGGGTGGAGCAGCTATTTCCATTGATATTGAAATAATATTTTACACTTTAAATTGGGACTACCTATTTGGAGTCTTAAAGGCAGTGAAATTTGGGACAAATTATTGGGGTTGATGGCCAGGCCTAAAAATGTTTTATGTTAAAGACCTCAAATGTTTACAGGTCTTTATTTAATAATAATCCAAATAACGTGTTTTATACATTACTTCATACTGCATTGCTGCTCTTTCACTGTAGCGAACATGCAACTCATTGAGTTATCCAACCAGCTTACGTTCTATAATCAAAGCTTACCTCTTTGCATGTGAATGAGTTATAGAGAGCATTGTACTTGGCGATTCACCAATTAAGCAAGCTACTGAAGTACAATCCTCTAAATCATCAGAGCCTTTCAAGTGCCTAAATAAACAAAAAGTTAGTTTTTAAAAATGCATAATTTTTAATAAGAGTGGAG
Source organism: Pleurodeles waltl (assembly GCF_031143425.1). Lineage (NCBI taxonomy): Eukaryota > Metazoa > Chordata > Amphibia > Caudata > Salamandridae > Pleurodeles > Pleurodeles waltl. The sequence continues at coordinate 791,984,992 of NC_090436.1, read as the reverse complement.
TAAAGATTGTGGGAAATTTGGGAGAAGGAAAGGCTGCATTCGAGCCGGTCAAGGAGGAGGAAGAATTTAAGTGGTCATAGTTGCATCCTATCTTGAGAATGGTGCATGAACAAAGGGATGAATCATGCATGGAAAGGATTAGTCTTTTAAAAGGAGGAAAGACTGAGTTTGTAGAAGAAAGTGAGTGTGACAGAATCTATGAAATAAGTATCTACTGGGTGGAGAGCCAATTGTGAGAGAGATTTATTATTTTTGTAGGAAAATTGCTTATTTTAATTTGCTACAAACTTGAGTTGGGTCTTGTTATTTAGCTTTAGTGTTTCCCACAGTTTACCATATAAATGAAATAGATAGTAATATTGGCATGAAAAGGATGAAGAGGAGTTTTGGAAAAGTAGTTTCAAATATATTAGGTGGTATAATTCCTTTAGTGTGTGTTGCAATAAATGATATGAAAATTAGACTACTATGTAAATAGGCTGGCGGCAGATATAGCAAGATGTAGAGATGATGGCTATTAAAGCCATGGTATTGCAAAATAGCTTAGCATTACATATCCTCCTGGCAAAAGAGGGAAGAGTTTGTAAAGTAATAAAAACCAGAAAGTGCTGCACATATATCCCAATAGGGGTTTTTAATTATTTCATTACTAATCTGACTAATTTCTTCTGCATGAGATTCAATCTTTTGAAGAGCAAGGCTTATCGGAAATTGTAGACTCCTATTTTAGTGAGATAGGGAAGGGTTTTGGTAATGTGTAATAGATAGATAATGTAGGAGGAAGCACTTTGTGTTTAAATCTAACCACATAATGATTGGTGCAATTGACTTGTTTCTTCTAAAATGTTCTGGAGGTTTATTTAAAAGGCGTGAAAGGAAAAGGAGTAACGTGAACAAGAGATTTGAGAAATGGAAGATGGCAACGTTTATGTTAACAACCAGCTAAAGATGACGGAGGAGAGATCCAGAAAAAAACAAAGAGTGAGGTTGACTGATTTAATTTCCTGACTAGAAGTTCTTAATGGGCTTTAGTGATTATAAAATAATCAGAGATGGGATTTGTTAGATTTCTTTTTTTAAGTTCTTAATTGTGGCTGACAGGTAATATTGAGTGTTAATAATGTATATGTTAGATCAAATACACAAATAATGAGATAATATGTATGCAGTTGAAACAAGTTTAATATAAGGTTTAGAACTTGTTTATTAACTTGATTTAGCTTTGGTCAAAACTCCATGTTGAATAAAATGGACCTTGGTGCTGTCTTTGTTTCCTACTTCTGCATTCACCCCATGTGCTTTTCTGTGCCTTTGAGCCATCTTGGCATTTACTATGTACCACTGGATTTGAAATGGTCTTTATGACTTATTATGCTACTCTGCTAAACTGATGTTGGGTGGGGTGCCTTTTTTATGAAAGATCGATTGGGACTGAAACCTCCTGAGTTATACTGTGGGTTTCTGAAATGTTGGAGTGCCATGATTATTGGGGTTCAGTCATAATTATTGTGGTACATGGTTCCACTTCTACTAGACCATTGTCACTCTACACTGTAACAGGCAACATCCATTAATAATTCCATGAAAGATGTAAGGATATAAATAACTTGCTTTCTTTAGACCCCATGGTAAAATTAAAAAAGATGAGCGGCAATGTCAACGGTTTTTGACATTGATGAAGCATCCTCAGCGTCCCTCTGTGCAGAATGTTCTGCTCTGGCTCTTTCCAACTGCCCTGTAACTTTGACTGGGTGGCAACAGGTGTGGCATGTGTCCTAGCTGCATAGCATATGATATGGCAATGGTTGTTACAGGAGGCAGGACAATGGTGGCCAAAGCCATTGTGTGTGGAGGGCCACAGTAGGATTGTGGGCATGAATGGTATAGTTCTCCGCAGGGTAATGTTGTCAAGCGTAAAACATGACACAACAATCTTGCAACTTACCTGGAAAGTAGAGAGGGGGCCATCTGGTATTGTCCAGGCACCTGAACTGAACCATCATGAGCCCAAAAGCCTGCTCCACTGGACCCCTTGTTTTCACATGGGTGTCTTTGAAGTGGACTGCCCTGGAATCATTGTGTTTCTCAGTAGTGTTAAAGGCCACATACCACTAGGGTAAGCTAAGTCCCCAGAAAAGTATAATCACGAAAGCAAATGAATGTAAAATTATGTTTTGAAGGCCCCAACGTTTAGGCAAAATTTGATACACTTACAAACAAGCTGGGGCCAGATGTAGGAAACAGTTTGCGACTCGCAAACGGCAAAAATTGCCGTTTGCGACTCGCAAACCGGAGTTTCCTATACAGAAATGCATTTTGCGAGTCGGAACCGACTCGCAAAATGCATTTCCGACTCGCAAATAGGAAGGGGTGTTCCCTTCCTATTTGCGAGTCTGAGTGGTATGCAATACCATTTGCGACCGCGTACGCGGTCGCAAATCGTATCGCAGTTACCATCCACTTCAAGTGGATGGTAACCCACTCGCAAATTGGAAGGGGTCCCCATGGGACCCCTTCCACTTTGTGAATGGACCCACAAATATTTTTTCAGGGCAGGGAGTGGTCCCAGGGACCACTCCCTGCCCTGAAAAAATACCGAAACTAAAGGTTTCGTTTTTTTTTTTAAGTGCAGCTCGTTTTCCTTTAAGGAAAACGGGCTACACTTAAAAAAAAAAAAAAAACTGCTTTATTGAAAGCAGTCACGAACATGGAGGTCTGCTGACTACAGCAGGCCTCCATGTTTGCGAGTGCCTATACTCGCTATGGGGCCGCAATTTGCGACCCACCTCATGAATATTCATGAGGTGGGTCATTGCGACCCCATAGCGAGTTGCAGTCGGTGTCTGAGACACCGTAATGCATACCAATTTGCGAGGTGCAAATTGCGAGTCGCATGGACTCGCACTTTGCACCTCGCAAATTTTTACGTTGCTACATCTGGCCCCTGGTCTCTTCTTACAGCAAAGTGTTGCGTAGCACCAGGGAGTCATGGGCAAAACCTGGAAATCTGGTACATGCACTAGCGATGTAGAGATCTGCTCTGCAAACCACTTGCATATTGGAAATACTTCAGATTACATATTGGAAATACTTCAGATTACATATTGGAAATACTTCAGATTGCAGTAGTGAGGTAACACCAATGCAAGATCGGTTCCATCTGAGGCACCAACGACATGTAGTATGCTGCCAATGCCACATAATTCAGCCTTAATATTTTTCTGTGCAGCATTATCTGTAAGAAATTGGGTGTAATCATTTATACGTTTGAGTATAACATACAGGAACTGACAGAGGACTTTTGAAAAAGTTGGCTGGGACACCCCATTCAAGTCACTAAAGGTGTACTGGAATTAGCCAGTAGAAGAAAAATGTAACACTGCCATAATCCTCAGAACAGTAGAGACAGCAGTCTGAATTCTTATGTCTGGCAAAACTTCAAATTGAAAACAATTTGAATATTAAAAAAATTACACTACTATTTTTTTCAATGTCTCACAGTTTTTTTTTTTACATTTTACATTCCATCAATGCATTTATGGGCAAATATGTTTTTGACCATTTTTTAAATATGTTCTTATTTGCTGAAAAATTTGTCATGGTTGACATAGATTATGTGGTGGATGGTGTAAATCTCTCATTTGTATTGCAGACTTTATGGCTCAAATGTAGTAGACCTCAACGTTTGCTACTCATTTTCTTCTGCTGCGACCCACTATGACTGACGGAGTAGTTGACAGGGCCCTCAACTTCACCCCTGAAGAGTAGGATGCCATTGTCGAAGGGGGCCCTAACTAACTGAAACCACCTACATGAGCCAATAGAGAGTCAGGTAAGCTACATACATCTATAAGTGCACTTAAAAGTATATTCTGTATATTATTAAAAAGAATGTGGGTGGCTTCACAATTTCAACCTGATAGTTTAATACTCACGTCCCCCATGAGATTAATGTTTCATAACCATATGATATGCCAATATGCGATTCACACAGAAGCTACTGCAAAAAACACATCTTAGTTTTACTTTGTATGTTCAACATACAAATAGGGTGACTAGATTAACCAAGGAAATTTGAGAAACAGAGTGCTTTGGGTGACCACCCAGCATTTATCCTTACATGCAAACGTCTGATCAAAAACTAAAATATATTTTTACTGAAATATATATGGCTTGAACGTTATTTAAATTCTGAGTAATACTTTTTAAACTCCAATAAACCAATAATTTGTACATAATGTTCATTATTGCTAAGAAAACTACATTTAACTTTTGCAGCAAAATACTTTACCAGTAAGGTATGTTGGGTGGTGTTGGTGACAGCATGGCAAGAGTGTCCTTTGGCATGGAGAAGCTGTGTGACCAACGAGAGAAACAGCAATCACAGTGACAAAATTATCACCCATGTTATCAATAAGCATGTCATGTTTTAACATGAAGGTTGTTGTAATTTAACTGTTAAGTCCATATTGAAAGTGCCTTTAAGCATTTCGCAGTGTACTTGACTTTGCTAATGATCATAAATATCTTCCTTTGTGGATTTCGTAAGTAACCTCTACATATAACACAATGGTCTTGATTTACTTTTAGATGAGATGGCTACTCCATCACAATGTGAGATATAGATGATAACCATAATTAGAAGTCCTATACTATAAAAAGCACTTGTACTCCTGTGGATGGCCCATCCAAAACAATGTCATGGAATAACTTGGCATACAAAACACAAACTGTCCCAGATTTAGAGAACTTAAAGCCATCATACAACATTGAGTGATGGCCAAAATATAAGTTGCATATGCTTTTCTAAACAATAACAAACAAGAGATTGTGAATGATTTCTAAATTATTTGATATTTTATTGACTTACAAGGTAACGGATATCCCTTCCACCATATAGAATTTCACATTGTATATCACACACTCTAATAAGATGGACAGTATTTAAGTCACCTTTGTGAGGCAGCAACATGTGAAAGTCACAAATGTATATTTATAAAAAGTACAATTTACAAAAATATAGACATAGATATATTAGATACATTTTGTGGTTTAAAGACAATCTAGATGACCACTGCCAGGCAAGTGCACCAGCAGTGGGGAGGGTTTCTTTAAGCACTACAGCAGCCACAGCAGGAAATGGTCGGAGGACCTGCAGTGGTGGACACTCTTCGTCGCAATAACAAAACTTGGAAGGTCCTCCCAGCAAAAAAAAAAAAAGGTTGCGCTGGTCACTGACCACCATCATACAGCGTATTCTGGCAGGGGTTACCTCCCTTGAATGAACTTAGATGATGAAGTCCATTGAGTAACTACAAGGGAATAAGTGTATTCACCATAAAATGTGTATGTTGTTCTTAACCAGTCTTTCAGGTTGCAATATAATGTCAAAATTATGCTGGAGGATGTTACTCCACTACAAACGTAATCTGGTCCACTATACTACAAGTGTTGTAGGATATAATGTACTTGGACCGTTTGTGACAGAGTAGCCCTCCACCAACCTGTAAATCAGGCCCTAAACGTTTAAAAGAAATTACTATTACAAGTACCATGTGATATATTACACTTTGGTCCAGATTTAGGTTTTGCTGGACAACTATTCTGTCACGAATGTGACAGATATTCTTACATGTTCTGCATGTCAAATTACATATAATGCATAACTGTAAAAAGCAGACAGGGTATTGATCACATTTGTAATGTAGTAACATAACCGACATAATATAAATGTAGCACAGTAAGGTATTTGTAACGTTGCCAATGCCATATCTATTACTGATGGGTTATGCCCTCTAAACGAATTACAACATGTCCTTTCATAAAGTGGTTCCAAAGTTGCACAGACCTGTGGTAGACATAAACAGTTTTGACATGCTCTTATGTATATTAAACATGACGTCTTGCCACAACTGTTTTTTTAAACTTAGATTACATGACATCAATACTTTCCCTTGGTCACTGCTTCAAGCTGTATTTCATACAAAACATCCTGGTCCTGATCTGGTGTATGAATACGATAATGTTAAAAAGTTGGATTAAGCATTGACATACAACAACTTGGTCCATATAGTCTTGCAAGTATGAGAGCAGATATCTAGAAATGTAAATGTTGGTCATGGTCTGTGGGTATACACTATGGTGGACATTATGATCCCAGCGATTGGTGTAATAGTGGCGGTAGTACCGCCAACAGGCTTGCGGTACATACCGCCATATTATGTCTTTTGCGGTTTGGCCAAAGCCAAACCGCCAATTTACCACACCGACCGCCACAGCAGTAACGACCGCCAGGCTGGAGACTACAGTCTCCAGCCCGGTAGCCGTCACTATGGCCACCCCTTGCAATATGACCCCGCCCACCACCATGGTTTCCGTGGCTTTTTTACCGCCTCAAAAACCATGACAATAGGCACTATCAGTGCCAGGGAATTCCTTCCCTGGCACTGATAGTGGTCTCTCCCCTCCACCCCCTTCCCAGAGTCCTCTCCCACCCTCCCCTCTCCCTCCCGACCCCCCGACATGCACACCTACACGCACATACATACACACTCATACACATACGCATACCCACATTCACCCATGCATGCATACATTCATACACACACACAGCAACACTCACTAACATACATTCTAGCGCACAAAATATCACACGACACTACATACACGTACACTCACACCCATTCATGCACACACGCATTAAACACACCTCACACCAGCATGCACACATACACAGTCACACACACGACACCCTCACCCCCTCCCCTGTTGGAGAACCCAACTTACCTGCTTGCAGGGTATCCTACGGCAGGAGACAGGATGCAACGCTGCTGCCAGCAGCAGCGTCCGCCAGCAGAACACCGCCAGGCCGTATCATGGCGCATGATACAGTTGGTGGCATTCTACCGGTGTGGCGCTGCTGCTGGCAGAAGCGCCACCTCACCGCCATCCGCCGCCATGACCGTAGCCGGAATTCCACCAGCCTTTTGGCAGAATTCAGGCTACGGTCATATTTTGGTGGACGGTAGGTAGCCACGGCGACGGTAGGTTGTCGGCCATCACCTAGGCGGTAAGCGGCATTTGCCGCCAAGGTTATATTGAGGGCCTATGTCTAGAACATTGCTATCATTAATATTAAAAAAAAGATACCAATATGTGCCTGAGTTTTGTTTTGCCACATAAGATAGTACTTTAACAAGATGTCAGATCACACATACAACATTTTCCACGAGTATGAAAGCATATGTAACTTGTAATGTGTTGGTCAAAAAGGATGTGAAATGTGTGAGGTAGACATTGTTTTAGTGTTTAAAAACTATACAAAAAAGAGCTGGGCGGAATGCTTAAATTAATTTCGATCACTGGACATTACTCAGGCCACATCCCAATCCATTGTTATTTTGCAAACAATGGCACCTCAGTTTAGACACAGCTATATGGAAATCATGCTTGACCCTGCTCCAGTTGGAAAAGTCCAGCCCGAACTGCCAAACCAGGTCCTCCCTGAACTGGAACACAAGCACTTTGTATACCTAATTGAGTGAAAGAATGTACATCTTGACAACCAATATGGAAGTACACACATCAGCCCAATTCCATTCTGGCTGTGCGTTGAAATGTATCTGCCAATATGTTTTATTCCTTCCACCTCCTAAAATGTACGTCCAATACCCTGGTTGCTACATAGCATTTATGTTACTTTTCTGTAACAAACCGGGGTGTAACTGATCGCCACCCCACCAGATGAAAAATGTATACCGTATGCCACTGGGAATTCTTTGGGTGAAAGCACCAAATTTAATGACATGAAAGACTGGGCTTTCCAAATGGTAACCGGATGTTTCTTCTAAGCAAAATAATGCGTTTCCATAGTTGTCATTTAGTAACATTTAGCAAACCCGGTACAGTGACGCCATCATCCGAAAGTGGATCAATTGCACAGTGAGTAAGAAATGGCGACTTGTCTAAACAAAATGTATAAGACGAAGTGTCAAAGGTAAGGTGAAAGAGTCATCAGTAGGACGGGTTAGCAGGGCTACTTCTGGGGGAGTCACCATTCATGTGGCAAAAGTGGAAATGATGTCAGGAGTGAAAATACAGGCTCCAACACTGCCTCCAAAGAAGGAAATAGACCCCAGAGTGGTAAATCCAGATCAAGAACTGTGTCGGACGTGTACAGCCAGACCCAGAGAACAATGAAAGTGACTGAGTTTGTCAGCAGACTAGATAAAGGCTGGAGCCAACGTGGCGCCATTTCACAGTACGGCTAAATGTTACTCAATGTCTCATCCTAAAGGGTCTCAGTCCTCTCTCCCTCTGCTCCCTGGACACACACGATGTATTTAGTGTATGTAGCAATCACTGGACCTGACACAGATGCTGTTTGTGGTGATACGTATAGATTCAAGAAGCTACCTGCAGATTAACAAATGGCAACCAGTTCATGTAAAATTAGTGCAGCATAGCTCTCTCCAAACTTTCCTCCGTCAGAAACGCTTTAGTAGACAAGTCCATCTCATCAGGGGCACATTGACATAGTCATGGCCAGTAGCGCCTTTTTTCTCGGTCAATACATTGTTTTTAGATGTGTTAGTGGAATGTTTTACTTCAATATGGTGGAGGACTACATGTCCCAGCATGCATTATGTTGGTAATCAAAAGGCAGTTCTGGGTATCGGTGCCCCTGGTGTCATGGTAACCTTAGCTGAGCACTGTGAAACTGCGTGCCTTGCAATATTTTAGCTCAGGAACATACTTTTGCAGAGGCTTTGTGTGAGCTTGAGGGACAAGAAGCAGAGAGGGGAGTTTATTAGCAAGTGGCCATATAGGACAGTGGGCAGTGTACAAGCACAAGAGGCAGGGAGAATCCAGGGCAGGGTGTGACCAGGAGCGGTAGGGAACAGAAATGGCAAATGAGCATTAATTGAATTTTAAGTTATTTTGTAATGAAAATTACAGACTTTTTAAAATCTTACATTTTGACACATTGTATACCTTTCACAAGTGGATAGGAACAATGCACTCCTCTCCCACAATTGTTTCACATTTATTTCAATCTGCTAATCGATCATGTCACACTTGCCACATAAAATGTGAATGTCTGAAGTCCACAGGAGTTACTACACACTTTGAAGAAGGGGCATATTTACACATTTACGTTGTCCTAGTGCTAAGAACGTTGCCCAGAGGCAATGCAAGTCCTTAAATGGAATTTACAAAGCCACACAATGGGCAATTTGAGCGGCGTTGAGTGACTTTGTAAAAAGAAAAATGCATTTCAAAGCAGAGGCTTCAGCTGCGTTGCATTACATTTTGTTGTGGTAGACGTTGTATGGATGTTTCTGTGCATCCACCCATGGAATTTGACACAATCACAGATATACTAAAGGCAGTAAACCTGGGATAGCATCAAAAGGATGCGCCTACCACAGAGACGTGTAACAATAAGAAATATCGGTATTTCTCCTTGTTACCCCCACCCCCATTCTATGCATGGTGCAGAATGCATCAAGCAAAGAGGAAATCGCATCTTGAGATACTCATTATGCAGGAAGGTTTGCCTTTCTAAACAAAAACACTCCTGCTTGTAATGCAGCATGGTGCCTGTTGCCGGTAGGCAGCACAAAATGAGCCAGGGCGAGGAGAGAGCAGAAGTATATCGTATATTAGTAGATATGGCACGTTTCTGCTCTACCTCTTTCATGCAACACAATGCAGGAAATTGCCTTGCTGTGTTGTGTGAAATAGTAAATCTTCTGCACACTCCCTATTGGTCAAGCCTGATATTTATTACATAATCTCTTCAAAACAATATTGAGTATCCCGTAGTCGAGACATAAGGGAAATGCTTCCCTTGAGTCCCGGGTATGTTTTTTTTGTTTTGATGTATAGCACTGTGAGCACTGACACTATACAGCAAAACAAAAGTGAATGCAGATTGTACTAATGGAACCTGCAGGGACCCTCAGATCTCCCACTACACAGCATTCCTACACTTCTTCAAATATCAATAGTACCCCACTTGTGTGACTGGGCCATCACCTGTGTAGGAGGCTGGCCCTTTATGTAGTGTGCAAAGCTAGGCACACTGTGCAGAGAGTCCATGCAACCCCACATTGGTTTACAGAGATAAAAACTAGACCACCTAATTCTCTAATTTTTATGGTAGCTTGGTCGAGCAGTTAGGCTGATCTTGGAGAAGTGCAAAGCATTTGTTGTACTCACAGTGTCAATAAATGAGACCACACACTCAAAGGAATAACTTGAGACCAATTTACAAAAATACTTCTGATTTTTATCAAAATGTGAAGACCAAGATCATCAAAATCGAGTAAATACTTTTTAAGTTATGAATTTTTGATATTTTAATAATAATAGTCTTTTGTTTGTAATTACGCACCACAGGAATCAATTTCAGAAAATACTTTAAAAATGCACATAAAATCAGGCACTGTGTCTACTAATGTCTCTTTTTGCAGATATGTCGAGGTTGTCGGTGGACACTATGGACCAGCTGGAGAAGTTCGGGCGGCTCCCTGTTTTGGTGGGAGCAGCTGCAGAAAGTCATTGGAGCTGGTGCCAGGTCACTGTGGGGGACCACTTGGAAAAGCACTGCTCAGACGGACTCCAGTGGGTCAACTTGGAGTGTTCAGGTCACAAGGGCTTGGGGACCCATAGGGTACAGCTTGATCTTCAGTGCAGGTCACAGGGCAATCGGGTGCAGAGCGAATCGGTGAGCCAGGAGCTGTGCGCAAAGGTGCCCTTGGAAGCAGGAGGTAGGTCTCTTTGAGGGTCGCTTGCAGGTCAGCAGGGGCACTTTGGTGGGAGGTCCTGGTGGCTTCTGAAGTCCCTCAACTGGGGCTTCCTTCTGGTCCTTCTGGTCCTTTTACAGTCTGGAATGGACTGACCTTCTTGGTCCCTGACATTAGGTTACCAGTACCTAGGGCTAATGCACAGTTTGGCCACTGGAGGGTGCAGAGTCATCAAACTTGCCACACTTGCAGAGTTTGTCATGGTTTGTCAAGTGACGTTTTGTCCAGCTGCAGCTTCCAGTTCCTTGGTCAGCAGCTGGTCATTGAAGTGGCCTTCACTGGATCTTTGGTCTTGGGTTGCCGGAGAGTGAGTTCTTCACTCTGGAGGGGGAACTTTGGAGATTTTTGAAGAGTGCAGGTCCTCTGGGGGCTTGAAGAGTCTGTCCAACATCCAAGCAACCTCTCAGCTGCAATTATCGAGTCCTGGGTGCAGCAGGCAGGGATTTGGTGCATTTTCTTGGTGCAGCAGGACTTTAGTTCTCGAGCCTTGGATCTTCTTTGTTGCTGGTTTGCTTTTGTCCTTGGAATCTAATTCTTTGGTCTAGGGATACCCACTAAATACTGTATTTGGCGAGCGTTTAGGGGAGTACCTGGTAGTGAGCAATGGGTCATCTACCTTAGGGTGTCTGCACCCACTAAGGGGCCACTTCCTGTGGGCAGAGGTCACTTCCCTACACCTGACTGGCTATTTTCCTCCCATGCAAGATGGAAGAAAATGAAATGAAGAGGTCGCCTAGCATGCAACACCTTAGGGGTGGCGCAAGCTGGGGATGACCACTCCTCCAGTTCTTTAAGTGGTTTCCCGCCATGCTCCCGCCAAAAGTGGGAGTTTGCAATAAGGGCAGGCTTGGTGATTGCGTTTCAAGGGCAGTACACAATCCTGGAAGGGGGGCGGGGTGTTTGCACCTCCGCCCAGGAAGAGCTTTGTTCTGGGACTCAAAGAGCAGGATCTCTCAGCCCAGGGTTCCAGAATCTTGTCTGGCTGTGGCTGGCTGCTTGTGGCCGGTTTGGTCAGGACACAGTAGGGGCATATTGCTCATGCATCTATGCCCACATATACAATATAGCTCACCCTGCCTTAGGGCTGGAAGGCCTGCCAGAGGGGTGACTTACCTATAGTGTATGCAGTGTGTAGTGGATAGGGCACACAGGCTGGGTGCCATGTGAGTTTTTCTTTTAGGATTGCATCAGAACACTCAGTCTGCAATGGCAGTGCTGGGTGCTTCTGGGTGCACGGCCCTAGAGGGTGCCACAATCTATGCTACTGCCCTCATGCAGGGGCCTACCCTTATTATCCCATGGCCTGGGTACCTAAGCACCATTTACTAGGGACTTATAGAGGCAGCTAAAGGTGTTGCCAACTGTGCCAATGCATCCCAACAGTTTTAGGGAAAGAGATCTGGCCCAGGGAACCTGGTTATCAGGGGCCCTGGGTACTAGCAACTTTGAGACTACATCAAATAGCAGGCAAAAATGGGGGCTAACCATGACAAAAGGGGATCTTTCTCACAACCTGTGAAAAGGATAGCTCCCTAAGCCTCCAAAGACACAAGGAAACATCAACATTTTGCCTTGCAAATTGACCAGTTCTGGTGATGTAGGTAGCTGTGGTATTTAGGCCAGGGCTTGGTCGGCACCCAGAGAAACCTGCCAGGCCTAGACATTTCTAAAAGCATGGCACTTAGAGTATCCTGGAGTGGTGTGACTTGCATGGATCACACTATCTTTTCTGATACAGAAAGGTGGCAGGTGCTGCTAATTCCCATATACAGCCAAGAGAAAGGTTCAGTTACCATACACGGTACATGAAGAAAAAGGTTAGAGGGAGAATGGAAAATATTGAGAAGTTCAAAGATGATAGAAAAGAAGGAAGAGAAGATAGAGAGAAGATTTTATAGAAAAGGAGAGAAAAATTTGAGTAGGAAAGTAAAGTAAATTGTAACGGCAAGAGAGAGAAGAAAGGGATAGCGGGGCAAAGGTTGAGAGAGGCAGTGAGGACAGATATTAGTAGAAGGGGAGAGAATAAAGCAAGTAAACGCCTTAAGGAGCAAAATGAGGGCTAGATACACATGGAGAACAGAAGGCTGGAGATTTTAAGTGGGATTTAGAGCTTGTCATGGTTTGCCCAATACACCTGGACCAATGTGATTTCAATGAACACATTTACACTTTATTTTCTAAAAGGGAATCTTAGTGTATTAAGGAAGTGATTTAAATATGACAGTCTCTTAACTGTTTCATAACATGAAACTTGACTTACTTGCACCACTACTAATATCGAATAATCAATCTCAAATTGAATATTTTCCATTTCTAGTACACAGGCAGGCTTCCATGCTTTCTACATTCACCATTCAGAAAAGTGCATGCTCACCCAAGCAATGTAGCCACATCGATAGTGCCACCTTGAGGATTTTATACAAGGAGTCTACTACATATGAAAGAGCTGAGAATATCCATCATTCCAGAAGTGGAGGACTGTGTAGCATCTAAATTTAGTGTACCATTCAAGCAGCATCAAAGAGAGATGTTATCACAGAGCGAGATCTTAGATGTAAACCACCATTTACAGCTTTAGAGGCAGTGTTGCGGACTGCTCATCTATGGCTCCTGTAACTGGAGATGGATCTAGTGTCCTTGGCAGGGCTACAGGTCCTAATGGATCCATCCCGGGATTACACCATCACCTTTCCTTTACCATGCCTCCTGTCTCGCTGATCGATGCCTACGTAAGGTCTCCTTTTGGACACCCTGCCTGTAACTATGAGGGTGTATGCCAATGTTGGAGCCTGCCTCAACTCCATGTAGTTTTGACTGGTGCTTTTGATCAAATGTAATTGAACTATTCATCTTTTTGTCACAACTTTGTAGTGAAATTCATTGTGGGACCTTCCCAGCTTCTCCTGTAAAATAACTTTTAAATTCACCATTATTTCAGCCCTAAAAAACACTGTTTGCCACTAATTTCCCAAAACGTCCTTGATGGATATGCTCCAAGCTCTCTGTAAAGTTATTTCAACTTAGTGGCAAGTTAACTGAAAACTTCACTTAAGAAGCTGGGTAAATTAGGAAGCTCCACACTTTATGAAGCAGATTAAGTTTCCAACTTTTCGTGACATAACGATTATCCTTTCGGGCCATCCAGGTGTGATACTTTTCTGATGCAGAATGTCCCAGGTAAGTCATCATCCAGTTTCAAAATGGTGAGCGTGGAGCATGGAGGCTCGACTTCTACCACCTGAAGTGTAAGGTGTAGGAGGGATGGCTCTGAGATGATGTCAGCTTATGTTTTTATGTGAAAGAAAGAACTCCATAAGCTTTGCATTTCACAAAGTTTGAACAGTTTAGAAAACACACAGAGCTGTGAGTCGGACTACTTTACAGCTTTACACCTATGGAAGGTTAAATTTGCTACAACTTACTCCACGTATATGTACAGGCACAATATATTTACCTTCAAGGTATGTGGATGTGGAGTTAGGAATTGTAAATATATACTCACATATATGCTGTCCTTGCAAGGGATATTGTTTTACCTAATGCATACACATAGTGGAATGAGACAGTTATTTTATTGAGGAGGTAATATATTAGTGGGAACTCACTTGGCTAGAGGGATACGGGCACACTTAGCATGTTGTTAGCTACGTTCCCTGTAGGGTGCGCGTGTGGGTGCACACTCACACTACTCCTTCCTAGCGCGCAGGGCCTTTGCTAGTCCGCAGAAAGAGAAAAACTTTCCAAGCTTTATGGATTATTAGCTCTAATTGAAACTTTCTTTTCGTGCACGCAACAAATGATTCTGCTGTTCTAGGAGCTGCACTCCTGCTCGTTAATAACAAGTTGGATGGGGGCCTCAGGAAGGGGAAAGTGTGACTTGGGAGCAGGCAACTGCTTGTTTGCCGCCTCTTTATCAGCTGCTGGTGTGAAGTGCATTGTTATGTAGATGCACTAAACAGCTTTAAAAGCCCTTTCAACCCCTGAAAGTAATTCATTTCAGTGGTGCAGCCCTTGCACATATTATGTTTACTTTATCTTTTTTACTGTAACAGAGTTTGTTTTTTCCCATCGTTTCTGTAGTCTTTCATGCAACATTTTAGTTTTGTATAGTGCTAGAGCAGCTAATTACCTTTCACTCACAGCGCCAGTGCGCAGGCACGGTTTTGTGGCTCCTATTTGGAAAAAACTGTAAGTCCTCCTTGGAAAGGTGCGTGACTTCTAATATTTAGGGCCGTATTTATACTCTGGTTGCGCCGAATTTGCGTCGTTTTTTTCGACGCAAATTCGACGCTAAACTAACGCCAACTAACGCCATATTTATACTATGGCGTTAGACGCTTCGGGCGCCAAAGTGCCCGGAGTGTGCGTCATTTTTTAGCGTGAACCCCTTCCTTGCGTTAATGATATGCAAGGGAGGCGTTCCCGTCTTAAAAAATGACTCCCAGGCCTTTACGTGGTATTTATACTCCCGGGCAAAAATGACGCCCGGGAGTGGGCGTGGCCAAAAACGGCGCATTTGCGCCGCTTTTTAACGCCTGGGTCAGGCATGGCGTTAAGGGACAAGTGGGCTCAAAATGAGCCCAGAGTGCCCTCCCCTGCCCCCAGGGACCCCCCCTGCCACCCTTGCCCACCCCAGGAGGACACCCAAGGACGGAGGGACCCATCCCATGGACATTAAGGTAAGTTCAGGTAAGTATTTTTTTTTTTATTTTTTGTGGCATAGGGGGGCCTGATTTGTGCCCCCCTACATGCCACTATGCCCAATGACCATGCCCAGGGGACAGAAGTCCCCTGGGCATGGCCATTGGGCAAGGGGGCATGACTCCTATCTTTACAATGATAGGAGTCATGTTGATGGGGGATGGGCGTCGTTAAAAAATGGCGCAAGTCGGGTTAAGACGATTTCTTCGACGCAACCTGACTTGCCCCATTTTAAGACGCCCATACGCCATTTTCCCCCTACGCCGGCGCTGTCTGGTGTACGTGGTTTTTTTCCACGCACACCAGGCAGCGCCGGTCTGGTAGCGCCGGCTAACGCCATTCAATAAATACGGCGCCCGCATGGCGCTTCAGAATGGCGTTAGACGGCGCTAAATTTTTTGACGCTAAACTGCGTTAGCGCAGTTTTGCGTCAAAAAGTATAAATATGGCCCTTAATACTTTTTTTTTCCTTTTTGCCATTCGATCAATTATTCTCCACTGAGGTCCGTGGACCTTCATTGTGGGAAAGAGTGGGTGTGCGTATAGTAACCCATTAGTTTCTGCCAATATAATTTACAAATATGTGTTATCTACTCATCTTTAATATAATGTTAAACTGTTCCCTCCTTAAGAGCATAAAGACACACCATTATTGTGCTGAGAGAGGAAACTTTATTACCAAGAGTGTGCAAATAGCTCTTACCAGTTATGGTTTTGATTGTACATAAGGACTTTGTAAAACTGCTCTTCCGGTGTATTAATAATTTAAAAACAAGGCAATGCTGGTTGGAATTTGTTGACGATAATGGCCGACTTGCAGGCATATGCATTATGTTGAAAAAACATGTCTGGCTGGTTTAATTCCTAAAATATTGTAATCGGTATAGGTGTTGAAGTTTGTTTCCCATTGTGCAAGTGTGTAGTGCAGCTCTGTCGATATGTTCAAAAGTGCTCAAATGTTTGTGTCAGTTGTGTTCAATTTACCCAGAACAACCCTGCATGTACTACAAGGTGCACAAACAACAAGCACCTGGATATAAAAAAAACACCAGGGCTAGCTGACCTATTTACATTTGATACTGTACAAGTGTACCGAAGGGAGTGGATTACCAATGTTTATAGTGTTTCTGCTGCAGCTGCCATGGTGATAATATTACAGATTATACAGTGCATACTAAAAATTGAAATATCTTTGGTGCTAGCAAGTGATGCTACCATCACCAAACTCAGGGCACTCGTTTCAACTTCCTGAGGACAAAATGCTGAGTCAACCGGACACCTTAAAACATTGGAGTTAGTGTTCATGTGCATATCTCTGCAGGAGGTATGTTAACGTTTGGGGCTATCTTCTAGTGTAAGAGCACTAAACGTATCTGACCCTGGAAGTGAAAGAGGGCAGCCACCTTTCACCTGTCAGGTTATGGCCGGAGTTTCATCCTTAATGTTCCATGCTACATGATGCCCAGGGCCTTGTATTGAAAGGCAGTTTATTGCTTACACCCTACGAGATGGTAAATACTCAAGCAGAGTTTATAAAAGTGCAAAGTACACCATGGCAACAGTCCCAGTGTATTAGAACTGATGCTCAACTAGATAAACTGTTCTCCCCGAACAAGGAACCATGAAAACAGGTGAGGCAAGAGCCGGTTGCTGATCAGAAGTAACATAAGGATGTTTTTCACAGAGGGCTGGAAACTCAGAAAGTCTTTGCCTCTCCACTCGCAGTGCATAGGTACACATTTACCTGCACAGGTCCATGTAAATGATTTCACTCCTAGCAGTAAAAAGTAAACCCTGCACATGAAACCATATGCCTTTTCCTCTGCATGCAATGCTCTTTTCTCTACATAAGCGCTGTGCTATTTTGGGACTTCTGCTGTCTTTCTCAAGCTGCCCCCAAGAAACATCCCTTCTCTGAATTGATGTTTCTCACAGCATGGACCCCTGGGGCTGGCTTCAAGCTGGGGCACCCACAACATTGGGGCAAAGAAGTGTGAAATCTCAGCACCTGGCTGAAGTCCTCTGCAACTGGCAGCATTCAGGGATAGACAACAGACAGCCTTGACCTAAAACCCTTCTTGAAAAACGAACTGCATCCCTTCTCCCTGCAATCCACTGTATGTTAGTGCTCAGGTTAACTAATCTGCATCTCCTTTCCTTGTTAAATGAAAGGTGTCAGTGATTTTGTTTTAAGGTAGTCCTGTATATGCCTACTTACTTCAGTTTACTGGTCTCCCCCCTCCAGCTACAACTCAATGCACTTCCACTGCCCAATAAGTTATTTGCACCTCTAATCTGTGCCACGCTAAACCAGAGGCATGCAAATGCTTTACTTTTTGAGGGTAAACATCAGAGGGCATAGCTTCAGCATTTGCAGAATCTCCTTTCGGTGTTTATATTATTTCACCTGCATGTTCTCACGCACTGCTTTTATCATAAGGGCATAGCATCATTTTTGCATAGTCTAAAGTGCTTGAAACCTACCCACATATGCTTACAGCTCTTACTTTACACTTTGAACCCCAGAGCTCATCAGCTGTCCATGTTCAAGCAGTGGTCAAGGATTAGCCGACCCACAAACTAATTGTTCGCCTGATTGCACTTCTTATCAAAATTACTTAATATTGCACAATTTCACATGCAAATAATGATGTTTCTTTCTGCAGCTTTCCATCGGTGGTATGTATGTATCTCACAAGTCTACTCTTTGTCCCTAAAACCCTGCATGAAAATTCTGAACTTCACTTAAAACTGCTTGTCACATTTCTCCCTTTGAATGACCCTCTCCTTGCCTTTCATCTTCTGCATGCCTCCGCCCTGAGTACAGCCTACTCTACGTCATGTGCATATTTATCATAATCCCTGCTATTATGTTTATGCAAATTACACACACCTCTTCTCAAAGATCACACCCTGTCTTTCCTTGAAAGTCAGACTATGCAACCTAGCGATACTTCATCTCCTCTTGCTCATCTACTAATCCCACCAACTATCTGCTAAACTCACCTACCCCCTACTAATGATTATGCCTACTTGATACCAATTGTAATCCACATCTACGACACTGGAGTGGACATGAAGATGGGGAATAGTGTCCTTGAAAGAATCAGACTCTGTACCAACAATAATGGATGACCACTGGATTAACCACTTACCTTCAGTTTCAGAACAGTGTGCTGCTCGGTGTAGGGCTAGTAAGTGCTCTATAAATGTAATTGCAATACAAAACTTAAAAAGGGATCTATTCATTTTCTGTAATGTTCACCTCTGGCCTTTCCTTCCCCTACTGGCTCATCAATAGGTGCCTGCGGAGGAGCTAAGGGTCAAACAAGGGGTCATCCCTGTGGTGAAATCTTGGGTTAAAGGGGGAGTGATCTCACTTCTGACAAATTTGACACACATGGCCTTGGCTGTAGTGCACAGAGACCATTCACTGCTGCACACAGAGAAAAAAAATTAGAGGGAACATTTGTTGTTAGTATTCTTTCTTTTTTTCACACCACTTGGTTAGGGGCATGTATTCTCACGACTATCATACATCGGGGTTCCTCGAATTAAGAGTAGTTATGTTTTGCATTACAGAATTAAAAGAAAATTAAAGGTAGGCTCAGCCTATCCTTTACAGTGCAATTGCTTGTCCTTGATGGCTTTTTGAGTATGTATTTGGCCTGTGAAGAGAAGACTAAGTAGACCAGGGCGATCAAACATTTAAGTAGTTTACTTTTGTTGAAATTGGAGTGCTTTGGAACAATAACTTACTCATGTTCCGAACACTACCACACCCCCCATATTACTTTCTGAATTTTTATGCAGGTTAATGGTTCTATACTAAGTGCAAAAAGGAGGGGGAGGCTGTAGGCACAATTTCTGGTGCCCTGCTGCGCTTGCCTGCCTACAGATATCACTCTGTGCAGACATGCCCTGTTGGTTCAGTGTGTAGTAGTTCTATCCAATGATTGATACACAGCGAGAATTCATAGCCCACAGAATGCCTCAGATTTAACCACATTCTAGTGTATCAAACACTGTTTCAGTATTCAGCGAGGCCACCAAGGCTGCCTGATACTCCTATAATAGTCCCTCATAAAATGGAACAGTCTCCTTCGGTTAAGTGATGTGCTGTGGCTGAGAGTGAAATCACTTTAATCAGAGTGGACAAGCGATGGAAAGACTTAAAGCAACATTTGTTGCTGTTATTTTTAACAAAATTGCGTATCTGATTTATGGACCACTCCCACCACAGCGTCTCTTGTTGCAGAAGGAAGTCAATCTGACTCCAGTGAGGGAGTAAAGCTATCCAGTAGGTGGAAATATAATATATTTGCTATGTACTGTAGAACACTAATGAGAGGCCATCTTACTTGGGGTCTTCCAGAACCAATGACATGTTATGCTTCTGCTTGATTGATTGGGACATCAAGTTCATCCCTGCCATCTGGTAAGAGTGTGAATAACAGGGTCTATGTCAGAAGGGCCATGAATACACCGAGTGCGTCTGGGGAAAGGCAGAGTATGAGGAGGAGGAATAATATGCTGCATAAATGGTTATAAATCTGCTTGAGTGTAACACACTTTTCCATCTCTATCTCTCACGACCAGCAATACCTGGCTTTGATTTTCTGCTCTTATCATTCGTGCTAGCAGTCAGCTATATTTGTCTACTTCCTCGTGTGTTCTAGCTGTGTAATCCATAAAGCGCACACATATCATCTTTTCCAATCATGCATCATGTTTGTTTCCATGTTCTAGAAGGGCTATTGAAAGGATGCAATCATGCTCTAGTCTCATCTTAAGGTATTTAGGACTTTCTCCTGGGCAATTACCTCTTTTTTTCATGGCTTCTGTGACTTCACATGCTGCCTTAATACACACACCCTAAATTAGGAGTTTAAAGGACCCCATTAATCACACGTGCCACCAGATGAGCCGGCATCATCTTCAAAATAATTCACTATGGTGTTATCAAGTGTTCCATCTTGAAGCACAGTGGGATAAACCCCCCACAATGGTAGATTGGTTGAAGGTGTGTCCAGATCACTGTTAATGGAAGGGGTAAGTGATCAGATAAAGTTATGACTAGGTATTCTACATTGCAGAACCTCCCCACTGGCGGCTCTGTGGTGGAAAACTAATCTACGTCCAGTTGAAGGTGTGAATTCCCCATCTGTCCATCCACTCCTAACGTCTTCCTCCATTTTGACTGCAAGTGATTTTGGAAGGAAAAGGCCTTTCTAGTGCAGTATCAGTCATACAATTAAAGTCACTTCCTGACATCATGGTCTTTATCGAGCTGCATAGTGATGAGTTTGGTCAGCATGCTTATGGGTCTTATAACTGGTACATAAATACAGAACAGGGTCAGTGGGTCACCACCCTGTATCACAAACTACCTTTCATTTTGATCTATAGTTGCACAGGTACAGAAGTAGGAAACCCTTGGCATGGCCCATGTGAGTACCCTTCTGGCAAAGGATGAGATTTTTGTGCCATCAATCTGTCCCATCAATATTTTGTGAAGCTGCAATGGTTAGACATCCCCCAAGTGTGTCTGTTGTAGAAATGGAGAGTGAAAACCCCGACCAGGTCGGTCATAAGAGTGTGCCTAAGGCTGCGTAGATGGGTTTGTGATGATGACTCTTTCATTCTAATTGTGGATTTTATATTGTGTACCCTGCCATGTTGTGGTGACTCTCACTACTGCAGTATCTCACAACATTTATGTTATGTTAATGCAGTATTGTGAAGTGGAGGGTCATTAATAACTTGGTGACCCATAGCCTGTGTCACACTGTGGCACAGATTACAAGTTGGGTGGCATGGAATTACCTTATTGTATTCCACTAAAACTGATTATAACTGAACTGATATTCAACTATCTGGTTGTCCTGGAATACTAGCACTGATTTTACAAGCCAGAAGGCACTTAAGGTTTCAGCACCAGTATCAGCTGTGTCCTGGAACAAGGCCAAACCGACTTTTCTTCTCTGGCAAGAAGGGCCAAAGCCTACCAGAACAAATCTCCCTCTTCCCTCGCCCTGCCTCCTTCCCTTCCCAGCAGCCCACACAGAGCTCTTCTGCCAGATGACCAGAGGGGCAGGGATGAGTCTGCATCAGGATCATCCATGGTAGAGTTAACCTCTGGGGATTTGCATCCGAATTGTCTCACTCTGTGTTGCTGCGTACCCTTCTTAGATTGCCTGTAAAAGCACAGGCCTTGGGCTATTTTGCGGGGGTATGGCTGAAGACCAGACTTTAAGGGTTGTTTTTCCTTTATCCCCTGAATTCCACAGATTGCAGGAAAGCACACACTTTGGCATGCAAAGGCTGTTCGGGCACGAGGAGAAGGCTCATCAGCTGCACTCACTCAGCTGGTCACTTTTCCTGGAGGCCCATAAATCTACTCTCTAGACTACCACAGAGAATCAAAGGGACGAATCCCGTTGAAGAAAATGATTAGGCCTTTGCAAGAGTATCCTTTTACCTTGTGGCACTTTCTTGTTCTTTTCAAATTCTGTAGAGAATTTCCTGAGTAAAACATATTTGAAAAATAAACCATGCCATTTATAGAGCTTGAAAACATTAGATTCAATGTACAGTTTTGGGATACATAAGATTTGTTTTTGCTTTTCCTCCAGTATTTTGAAATGCTTTTTTCATTCTCTTTATTTGAATAATATTCTACAGACAAACATTGGCATTAGTGTCAGCAGACCACTGGTGTCAGCAGACCAAAACGTCTGTGATCACACTTCAAGGAAGTAACCTTCTTTTTTTTAAGCGCTGCCAGTGTTCCTTAAAAGAGACCAGACTGCATTTAAAAAGAAAAGTTTAATTTTTTTTAGATTATTTGAGAGTTTGCAGCGGTCCCTTGGAACAGTGCTTACATCCTATTTGTTTTAGCATTCACAAAAGGGAACAGGTCACCAAGGAACCCCCTTCGCTTTTGTGACTGGGTTAGCACCCCCACTTGGGGGTCGGTAACTTTTCAATGATGAATCAACACTATTTTGGTCCTTAACTATTGATACTTTTGGATAGAAATGTCTGTTTGGAATGGACGCCTACAACACACCCCCTTCCAAGTAGTGATTCTTATCCCAACCCCATTTTAGGAATTGATAAAAAGTGAAAAGGGTGTAGCACATTGCTAAAAGTAGTTTTCCATCACAAACTCCGAATTGGAGCGTTAGGGACTGAAAACCTGATTTCTGCATCTGCCCTTTAATTACTAAGGGAAAAAGCCTACAGAGCTTCCACAAACATTTCAAGAGTGAATGTGATAATACCACCAGATTGTGGAGAATGGACAATAACGACACTCTCTCCTGCATGAATAACATACCTTCTTACTTCGGGTCAGGTGCATTTACAAGCGAAGCCCTGGTAATTTTAATGTTTAATACAGGTCTGTGTTCTCCAGTGGCGTAACAAAGGCCCCCGCAGTGCTGGGGATCCCGAGATCCAGCGGGCCCCCCTCAGCCAGTACCCTGGCCTGAGAGCTCCTGAGTGCGTTCGGATGGGGGCTCCTTCGTGTACTTTGCAGGGGAGCCCTCGGGTTTCGTTACGTCGCTGGTGCTCTCTACCTCTTGGTGTGAACAGCTGGTAGTTGTCTGACTGGCACTTCTGGGTGGGATACCAGTACTGAAAGAAAGAGAAAGGTTGAGCAGCAAAGGCATCAGCATGTAAACAAAACACATAAATCAGAACACATCACAAATCCCACTTTCAGCCCACGTGTATGTCCCAGGATGATGTCAAACCACAAAAGATCTCGGACAGTCTTCCCATAGCCGGTGAGGTGTTGGTTTAGGTAATCCTTCGGGCGTTAGGATGCTACATAAAGAGACGCCATACTGTGCAGGTGACTTCTATAGCGCATTGCAGGTATATTCGAGCACAATGAGGCGAGGCGCTAAAGAGAAAACATATGAAAAGTATGGGAAATAAAAGTCTGCTTTTGTAAAAACAAAAGAAATTTAGACATCTTTATATTTTCTGCAATGATTAATACTCGATAGAGCACGCAGGTTGGCACTCTTCAAAACCTTTTGTTGTCTCCGTAAATATGCATACAGAGCGGTTCTGCAGACACTTCCAAAGGGAAAAAATGTTTAAAATATGTCGGTTTCCATTAACACTACACATGGCCGTGTACTAGGAAAATGAATGTCACATTTATAGCTGGTTCTGAGGGGGAAAGAGCCCCCAGCACAATTGCTGAGGAGCAAATGGCAGCACTAGGCGGTGGGGGCACCAGAGGCCATCAGGTGCGGTGGGCACCATCTACACCCACAGAGCCACAGACGCCACATCTCCAGAAGCACAAGGGTCGACGGAGGCGGCTGCTACCAGGGCGCAGGGTTCGAACTACAGGCATCCAGAGGCGAGACTCTCCGCTTCTGTCACGTAAAGGTTACCTAGGATCTAGACTCCATCGCTATCTGCACTTCTTGAAAGGAGGGGAGGGGATTACTGGTCATTACCAGAAGAGTGGTGGACACGATCAGATACAGAGATGCGGATGTTGCCCTGAGAGAATCCTTCAATATATAAATCCAAGAAGGTGACGGCAGATCTGTTGTGCGATGAACCTTATGATCAAAACATAATGTATTTATGTTTTAGAGAAAAGGCTCTTTCTCGTTACCCAGTTCATTTGTAAGCGTCCGTGCGTTCACAGCAGCACCAGAAGCAGAACCTTTGGAACGGAACACTTCTGAAATCACAGGCCCTGCCACGGGAGGTCTCGAGGGCCCGGTACCTGCAGGCAGAAAGGGACATACCACGGTTGAGGACGTTATGGTTTGTAGCATGGGCTCATCTTGTCAAGTTGTTGGCTGGCTCATTTTCATGACAATAGATGGGCTCTCGTCAAGTAATATGTTAGTGGCCTCGCCCTAACCCCCTATAAACATTGAAAACGTGGTATCACCCAGAGTGGTGATGTGTGATGATGACATGTTCAAATGGCCCCATTGTGACGTGCCCTTGGTATAAAAGACTGGTAACCAGGGAGCAGCAGCATTACAGACATGGACACCGGACCGAGAGGACCACTGCTGGCGACTGGAGCTGGGGACACAGAGAAGCCGGAAGCCCCAGGGGCTGAGAAGATTCCAAAAAAGACAGATCGGCTGCAAGGGAACAAGGTGAGTAAATGAACCAAACGAAAAGTAAACTGAAAAACCAAAGAGAACTGAAAATGAAAATGAAAAATGAATTCGAAATCAGACTGAAACTAAGTTGAAACGGACTTTAAATCCCTATTTACTTTAATCCTTATTCCCTTCATCCACATTTTTGCAAATTCCAGCCCCATCCTCCCTTCCTTTCCCTTCCTTCCTCCCTCCCTCCCTCCCTCTCTCTACTCTCCCTTTCCTTACACTACCACATTAATTTCTTTACCTTCTATCTCCACTCATCTGTTCCCTATTATCTTGCTTTCCCTTTGATTCCAAACCTCTCTACCCACCTCCTCTTTTTTTCTTTTCTGCATGCCGTCCCTACCACTTACCTTACCTTTTCCTCCTTTCTTTTAATCTTCTCTCCTCTACCCTCTTCTCTTCTTCTTTCCTCTCCTTACTCAACCACTTTCATTTCTTTACCTTCTGTCTCCACTCCTCTGTTCCCAATTCTCCCCTCCCGCCAATCATTGCTTTCCCTTCCGTTCCAGCGACCCTCCACTCCCCTCCTCTCCTATTCTGTTCTTCCTTGCATGACTTCCCTACCCATTAACTTATATTTCCTTCCCTTCCTTTTAATATATTCTCTTATCTTCACTTCAAATCACTTCACCTCCCCTCCCCTTCTCTCCTCTCACTGACCTCCTCTCACTTGCCCTCTCCTTTCCTTTCCTTTCCTCTCATCTTTTCGGTTCGCTGCATGCCTTCTCTACCCTTTACTTTACCTTTCCCTCCCTTTGTATCATCCTCTCCTTCCTCTTCCTATCCATTCTCAATCCCTCTGCTCACCCCTCCCACCCCGCCCTCCCCTCTCCTCGCTCTAAACCCTTTACCTTTACCTTTCCGTTCCCTTTTCCTTTTAATACCCTACCCACCCACTCTCCACTCCCCTCCCCTTCTCACTTCCATTCTTCTCCCTTCCCTTCCCACTCTCCCTCTCCTCAACCTCTCCTTACACTACCACATTCATTTATTTACCTTCTATCTCCACTGCTGCCCTTTCCCCCTCTTCTATTGCTTTCCCTTCCATTCCAACCCCCTCCCTTCCTCTCCTCTTTTTTCTTCTCTGCATGCATCCCCTACCATTTACTCTCTCCTCTCCTCTCCCCTTCCCTTTCCTTTCCTTCCCTTCTCTTCTCTTCTCTTCCCTTCTCTCCCCTCTCTTTCCTAATCCTATTCTCTCCATATCCATTCTCAATCCTGCTCCTCTCCCTTCCTGTCTCTCCCCTCCGCACCCCTCCTTTCACTTGCCCTCTCCAATCCTCTCCTTGCTCTAACCCCAGTTCCCTCTTTTCCCTTCTATACCCTGCCCATTCTCTCTTCCCCTCCCCTCCTCACTTCCCTAATTTTCTCTTACCTTCCCATTCTTCCTCTCTTGTCCCACTCCTCTACCACTTC
Organism: Pleurodeles waltl; assembly: GCF_031143425.1. Taxonomy (NCBI): domain Eukaryota; kingdom Metazoa; phylum Chordata; class Amphibia; order Caudata; family Salamandridae; genus Pleurodeles; species Pleurodeles waltl. The sequence goes on along the minus strand of NC_090436.1, from coordinate 791,958,900 downwards.
ATTTCTTTACCTTCTATTCTCCACTCCTCAGCTCCCAATTCCCCCCTCTTCTATTGCTTTCCCTTCCATTTCAGCCCCCTCCCTCTCCTCTTTTTTCCTTTCTGCATGCCCCCTACCATTTACCCTAACTTTCCTTCACTTTTTTATCTCCTCTCCTCTCCTCTCTCCCTTTTGTCTCCAATTCTCTCCTCTCCGTCCTCCTCTGCTCTCCCTATCCTCCTCTCCTCTTCTCTCCATATCCTGCCCACCCACTCTTCTACTCCTCAACCCTCCTCCTCCTGTCTTTTCCTTCCTTTACCTTCCATTCTCCCTCCCCTCTCCTTATTTCCACCACATGTATTTCTTTACCTTCATCTCTACACCTCTGGTCACAATTCTACCCTCCCTTTTCTATTGGTTTTCCTTCCATACCAGCCCCCTTTCCCCTCCTCTCCTCGATCTAACCTGTTACCTTTCCAAGGGGCGGTTGGTACCCTTTGAAAGTGGTGGGGCGAGTGAAGTGCCCCCATCAAAAAAAAAAACCCTCCCTCTAAAAGCCCAAAATAAAATACCCCCTTCCTCCAAAAACCCACATAAAAACATGTCACTAACTACAAAAAAAACCCACAACCACTACACTTACATTCATTACACATTTGTAATAAAATAAAATAAAACAGCACTTACCCATGGACTACGCACCCTCCTTGTGTTCTTCTGCTGACGCTGCTGTAGAGGAAGAGCTCCCCTAACCAATCCAGACACTGTTCTCAAGCTGTTAACCAGCATGAGAGAAGCACCTGGATTGGATGGAGAAGGCATGCTAGGTGCTTGGTCTCCACTCAGCTGTCTAAAGACAGATGAGTGGAGAGCTTTAAAGTGCGCATGTCACTTTGACAGGTGCCAAACAGCCAGCTAAACTGATATACGCACTGTAGAGCATCCAGTCAGCCCTGCTTCTGTCCTCTGCTGGCAGTCACAGCAGAGGACATGCCCAGCATGTCTCTGGGCTCAGGACTGACGCTGCTGTAGTGCACACTGTGCCAGTAAAAATAAAATGACAAAAAAATCTATTCATTATAATTTTATTTTTGCCTGCTTGGCTCGCAGTGCAGGGGGTGGTGGCACACTCCCCCACCTTTGAGAAGAAACTGCAGCTGACCTTTCCATTCCCTTTTTTCTTTTCTATAGCCTGTCCACCCATTCTTACACTCCCTCCCTCCTCGCTTCTCTCCCCATTCTCCCTCTACTCTCCCTCTCCTCTACTCTACCACATTCATTTCTTTATCTTCTATCACCGCCCCTCTACTCCCAGTTGTCCCCTCCTCTTTTTTTGCTTTCCCTTCCATTCCAACCCTCACCCCTTCCTCGCTTCTTTTTTCTTCTCTGCATGCCTTCCCTACCCTTTACCCTTCCTTTCTGTCACTTTTTTTTATATTCCCGCCTCCCCTCCCCTTCTCACCTCTCCTCCCTGACCTCTTACTTGACCTAGCCTCTCTTCCTCTCCACTTTTGTTCTCTGCATGCCTTTCCTACCCTTTATCTTGATTTTTCTCCCTTTCCTGTTAATCTAATTACCTATCCTCTCCACTTCTCAATACCCCTCACCTCCCTTCCTTTCTATATACTTACCACCCTTTCCTTTTCATCTCACCCTTCCCTCCCCCACCTTCTCCTCTATCGTCTCCTATCCGTTTCTTTCCCTTACCCTATCACATTTATTCATTTGCCTTATATCTATGCTTCTCTGCTCCCCTTTCTCCCTCCTCCTATTGCTTTCTCTTTAATACCAACTGCCTTCCCTGCTCTTTCGGTCTCTCTCTTCTTCCTTTTCCATTCCTTAAATCTCTCTCCTTCCTTCCCAAACCCTTCCCTTCTTCTCTTCTGCTGAACTATTGCTTGGGCCTAAAATTTAATAGGCAATGTAGCCTTGTGGGCCTTACCAATACATTAATGCTCAAAATGCCCTGCTCATTTCCTTTGCTGCCTTCAAGAAAGATTGTCCTTTACCTTTCCAAGGTCGATTGAGGGAAAATTGTTCAGAAGGATAAATTAATAATAACTTAAGACAGGAAAGTCTCAATTTATTAACAGCTCCAAATTTCAAATATCGGCAACCTCAGAAACCATGGCTTGAACCATAGCTCATGCAAACAGGTTCAAGTCAGAGCTGAACCATGACTGAAGAAGAGTCAGAATGAAGACTTTTTGTACAGCAGTAAAGCAAATCATTATATCCAGAAATATTTAATAAGACCTATCAGGTAACGAGAAGGGTCTGCCTTAAAAGGGGGTCTTATGTAGATCTGTCTCTGATCAGGCGTACTCTTACTTCTTTTTCTGTAGTGGATACATTCTTGTCTGTGTTGAGGGTCGTGGGTACCATGGCCTTAAATGATTTCGGATCCATCTGGGATTACATTGACTAGAAGGTTTACCAGTCTGGCGCTACCTCAGCTCCTGGAAAACATATCAGCAGAGAACATCACTGATAGTTGATGGCACATCATTGGTGTTGGAACCTGTAACATTATAGTACCTCTGTTAATTACCTGTTATACACATCAAGAAAATATATCTTTTGATATCTCCATCTCCATCCTTTACCATCATGGTAATGGGCAATTACATACTATTGCTTTGAATTCCACCTATTGTCACCAGGATTGTCTTCCCAAAATCTGAGAGATCACCTCTGTTAAAGATTGCATTTATGAAACAATGCCAGCCAATACCATTACAATGACCTAAGTACCATCTGAATATCAACATTATGTTGATTTGTTTATTGAAAATAAGACTCAGAGTTTACCAACAAATGTTTGTTATGATTGTTCAATAGATTTACAACCTGATGTACCAATATCTGAATGCAAAGGTTTGTCACTTAGAAGGAGGCGTAACTCACATAATTCTCTGTAGTGTAATCATATTGAATTATCAAGGAATTCTGTGGGATTACGCTGAATTACTCAAAAAAGGTAATTCTGCCTTTAGTGCTATTTCTTATTGTAAAAATACTGCCTCATTTCCAAAATAGTCGCAAGGATACCTTTTGCACTAAGCAATAGTGCTAAATGCAACAGAACACAATTAGCAAGCACGATCAGCCACTCATGCTTGCTAAATGTGCTCTTAGGGAAGGATTCTCCAACTTACTCTGGGCATTTACAGCTATGTTCTCAGTACAAAGTGCCCCTTCTCCTCCAAAATTGACATGAGAAAGCATTTTGCATTAAGAAATAGCAAAAAATGCAGCAGAACACAAATAGTGAACTCGAGCAGCCACTCACATTCAATAAATGTGTTCCTGTGATAGGATTCCCATCCCCCCAAACAATCTTGATTATGCGAGTAGTTGCATGATTTTCTGTACCTATGCATCAAAGAGTAATGCAGAATTACTGAAATTACTCCGATTACCTCAGCATCATCAAAGTTACACCGACGCCTACTGAGAAGGAGGCTTTAAAGAAATATCTTGAAGAAAACTTCTTCAAGGATGTCAATCTGCAGTTACAGCATGAGTGTTTGGTGAATAAATGTGACAGAGACTTTTAGCTCTGTATGGGTTACAGGGAATTAAATGGAATCATGATAAAGAATTGTTACACTTTGCCACTGATTCAGACTTTACTCAAACATTTGAGGTGCTAGATGGTATACTAAACTTGGTCTTAGCGGTGCCTACAATCTACTGCATATTAGTCTTGGAGATGGCTGAAAGACTGCATTCACTACTCATTTCATGCATTTTGAATATTTATTGATCCATCTAAATTCCAAAGGTTCATTAATGAGTTTTTTTTCTTGTGGTATTCCTCAATGACATTCTCAGAACCTGCCAGATCATCCAAAACGTGTAGAGGTGACGTTTTACAAAGCTTACTAACTAACAATCTACATGCTAATCCAGAGAAACACCACTTCAACCAGTAAGTCATTGAGTGTTTGGGATATCAAATCAGTCAAGATGGTGCTGAAATGGAAAAAAGCAAGATAGTTGCCTTAGAACAATGGGCAGTACAACATTGTTTTGGGGATTCATCACTTTCTTTCAAAGATTAATATTGTTCCATTCTAGCCACAGCTTTACAGCAATTAACAGGATGTCACAAGATATATCAATCAATGGACAGAAGAAGGCCAGACTGCTTTTGAACTGCTACAAATAGTTTGTTAAAGTTCCAGTTTTGGCACATCCAAAGAGGAAAAAATCTGTTCTACCTTGAGAGACATCTCAGACACCATCTTTGGAGCAATTCTTTTACAGAAACAGAAAATGAATGTCATCTGTGTTCTGATATTCATGTCAACTCACATCTGCTGAGATAAACTACACTATCCAAAAAAAGGAATTACTCACTCAAAGTAAGAAATAGTGTGCACAGAGTCGAAGGGTTCCCCTTAGAGGTAAAGATAGTGGCAAAATTAGATAATTCTAATGCTCTATTTTGTGGTAGTGTGGTCGAGCAGTAGGCTTATCAGAGGGTAGTGTTAAGCATTTGTTGTAAACACACAGGCAATAAATGAGGAATAAACACTCAAAGACTTACTCCAGGCCAAGAGGTTTTACATAGAAAAATATATTTTCTTAGTTTATTTTAAGAACCACAGGTTCAAGATTTGAAGTAAACACATAAAATGCAAGGTATTTCACACAGGTAAGTTAGGAACTTTAAATAAAAGCAATATCATATACATTCTTTTTTTAAATGGCAATAAGCTATTTTAAAAGTGGACACTGCAAAAATCAACAGTTCCTGGGGGAGGTAAGTAATGGTTAGTTTGTCAGGTAAGTAAAACACTTACAAATCTCAGTTCCTGGGCATAGGCAGCCCACCGTTGGGGGTTCAAGGCAACCCCAAAGTTACCACACCAGCAGCTCAGGGCCGGTCAGGTGCAGAGGTCAAAGAGGTGCCCAAAACACATAGGCATCTATGAAGAACATGGGGTGCTCTGGTTCCAGTCTGCCAGCAGGGAAGTACCCGTGCCCTCGGGGGGGCAGACCAGGGGGGTTTTGTAGAGCACTGGGGAGGACACAATAGGCACACAAAACACACCCTCAGCGGCACAGGGGCAGCCGGGTGCAGTGTGCAAAGCAGGTGTCGGGTTTCAGATAGCAAACAATGGAGGGACCCGGGGGTCTCTCTAGCGGTGCAGGCAGGCACAGGGGGGGCTTCTCGGAACAGCCAACACCTGGGCTAGGCAGAGGGTCGCCTGGGGGTCACTCCTGCACTGAGGTTTGGTTCCTTCAGGTCCTGCGGGCTGCGGGTGCAGTGCTGGTTCCAGGCGTCGGGTCCCTTGTTACAGGCAGTCGCAGTCAGGGGGTGCCTCTGGATTCTCTCTGCAGGCGTCGCTGTGGGGACTCAGGGAGGGTCGTCTCGGGCTACTCACGGGGTCGCAGTCGCCGGGGAGTCCTCCCTGTGGTGTTTGTTCTCTGGATCTCGAGCCTGGGGCATCGGGTTCAGAGTGTGAAGTCTCACGCTTCTGGCGGGAAACGTGAAGTCTTTGAAAGTTGCTTCTTTGTTGCAAAGAAGTTGAAGGTGTTGAGCAGAGTCGCTGCTCACAGGAGTTTCTTGGTCATTTAGTTCAGGGCAGTCCGCTGAGGCTTCAGAGGTCACTGGTCCTTGTCAGATGCGTCGCTGGTTGCAGGTTTTCGAATCAGAAGACAGGCCGTTAGGGCTGGGGCCAAAGCAGTTGTCGTCTTCCGTCTTCTCTGCAGGCTTGTAGGTCAGCAGTCCTTCTTGTTTCTTCAGGTTGCAGGAATCTGATTTCCTAGGTTCTGGGGTGCCCCTAAAAACTAGATTTAGGGGTGTGTTTCGGTCTGGGAGGGCAGTAGCCAATGGCTACTGTCCTTGAGGGTGGCTACTCCCTTTTTGTGCCTCCTCCCTGTGGGTAGGGGGCACATCCCTAATCCTATTGGGGGAATCCTCCAAACTCAAGATGGAGGATTTCTAAAGGCAGGGGTCACCTCAGCTCAGGACACCTTAGGAGCTGTCCTGACTGGTGGGTGACTCCTCCTTGTTTTTCTCATTATCTCCTCCAGCCTTGCTGCCAAAAGTGGGGGCAGTGGCCGGAGTGGTGGGCATCTCCACTAGCTGGGATGCCCTGGGGCGCTGTAACAAAAGGGGTGAGCCTTTGAGGCTCACTGCCAGGTGTTATAGTTCCTGCAGGGGGAGGTGAGAAGCACCTCCACCCAGTACAGGCTTTGTTCCTGGCCACAGAGTGACAAAGGCACTCTCCCCATGTGGCCAGCAACATGTGTACCAGGCTGGCAGAAACTGGTCAGCCTACACTAGAAGTCGAGTTGGTATTGAGGGGGCATCTCTAAGATGCCCTCTGGGTGTATGTTACAATAAATTGCACACTGCCATCAGTGTGCATTTATTGTGCTGAGAAGTTTGATACCAAACTTCCCAGTTTTCAGTGTAGCCATTATGGAACTGTTAAGTTTCTGTTTGACAAACTCCCAGACCATATACTCTTAGGCTACTCTGCACTTACAATGTCTAAGGTTTTGCTTAGACACTGTGGGGGCATAGTGCTCATGCACATATGCCCTCACCTGTGGTATAGTGCACCCTGCCTGAGGGCTGTAAGGCCTGCTATAGGGGTGACTTACCTATGCCACAGGCAGTGTGAGGTTGGCATGGCACTCTGAGGGGAGTGCCATGTCGACGTAGTCTTTTTCTCCTCACCGGCACACACAAGCTGTGAGGCAGTGTGCATGTGCTCAGTGAGGGGTCCCCAGGGTGGCATAAGACATGCTGCAGCCCTTAGAGACCTTCCCTGGCATCAGGGCCCTTGGTACCAGGGGTACCAGTTACAAGGGACTTATCTAAGTGCCATGGTTGTGCCAATTGTGGAAGCAAAGGTACAGTTAAGGCAAAGAACACTAGTGCTGGGGCCTAGTTAGCAGGGTCCCAGCACACTTTCAATCAAAACATAGCATCAGCAAAGGCAAAAAGTTAGGGGTAACCATGCGAAGGAGGCATTTCCTTACACAACCCACCCCCAAACCAAAGAGGATGAGACTAACCTTTCCCAAGAGAGTCTTCATTTTCTAAGTGGAAGAACCTGGAAAGGCCATCAGCATTGGCATGGGCAGTCCCAGGTCTGTGTTCCACTACAAAGTCCATTCCCTGTAGGGATATGGACCACCTCAACAGTTTAAGGTTTTCTCTCCTTTCATTTGCTTTAACCATCTGAGAGGTCTTTGGTCAGTTTGAACTATGAAGTGAGCACCAAAAAGATATGGTCTCAACTTCTTCAGGGACCAGACCACAGCAAAGACCTCCCTCTCAATGGCACTCCAACGCTGCTCCCTGAGGAGTAACCTCCTGCTAATAAAAGCAACAGGCTGGCCAAGGCCATCATCATTTGTTTGGGACAGGACCTCTCCTATCCCATGTTCAGAGGCATCTGTCTGCACAATGAACTGCTTAGAGAATAGTCTGGATCTTGGGTTGGAGTGGCTGAACCTGGCCTCCACCTACAAGGTGTCCCAAGTAAACCACAGTACCCTGCCCTACCTGACATTTAGATGCCTTGATAGAGAGGCCTGCTGCTTGCAGGGCCTGCAAAACCTTCTTTAGGTGGACCAGGTGATCCTGCCAGCTGGAGCTAAAGACAGCAATATCATCAAGATAAGCTGCACTAAAGGACTCCAAGCCAACAAGGACTTGAGTCACCAACCTTTGGAATGTGGCGGGGCATTCTTTAAGCCAAAGGGCATCACAGTAAACTGGTAGTGCCCATCAGGTGTAGAGAATGCTGTTTTCTCTTTTGCCCCTGGTGCCATTCTTATTTGCCAATACCCTGCTGTTAAGTCAAAGGTACTTAAGTATTTGGCAGCACCCAGTGTGTCAAAAAGCTCATCTGCCATTGGAATGGGGTGAGCATCTGTCTTGGTGAAAGAATTAAGGCCTCTGTAGTCCATACAAAACCTCATCTCTCTCTTGCCATATTTTGTGTGAGGTTTGGGGACCAAGACCACTGGGCCAGCCCAGGGACTGCCAGAGTGCTCAAACACTCCTAGCTCCAGCATCTTGTGGACTTCCACTTTGATGATTTCCTTAACTTGATCAGACTGTCTGAATATTTTGTTTTTGACAGGCATGCTGTCTCCTGTGTCCACATCATGGGTACACAGGTGTGTCTGACCAGGGGTTAGGGAAAAGAGCTCAGCAAACTGCTGGAGGACTTGCCTGCAGTCAGCCTGCTGTTGGTCAGAGAGGGTGTCTGAATAGATCACTCCATCTACTGTCTCATCCTTAGGGTCAGCGGAGAGATCAGGGAGAGGTTCACTCTCTGCTTCCTGGTCCTCATCTGTAACCATTAACATGTTTACATCTGCCCTATCATGGAAGAGTTTGAGGCGGTTAACATGGATCACCCTCTTGGGGGTCCTGCTAGTGCCTCGGTCCACCAGGTAGGTGACCTGACTCTTCTTTTCTAGCACTGGGTAAGGGCCACTCCATTTGTCCTGAAGTGCCCTGGGAGCCACAGGCTCCAGAACCCAGACTTTCTGCCCTGGCTGAAACTCAACCATAGCAGCCTTTTGGTCATACCACATCTTCTGGAGTTGTTGGCTGGCCTCAAGGTTTTTGCTTGCCTTTTCCATGTACTCTGCCATCCTTGAACGTAGGCCTAGTACATAGTCCACCACATCTTGTTTAGGCTCATGGAGAGGTCTCTCCCAGCCTTCTTTTACAAGAGCTAGTGGTCCCCGAACAGGATAGCCAAACAGAAGTTCAAAGGGGGAAAACCCTACTCTCTTCTGAGGCACCTCTCTATAGGTGAAAAGTAGGCATGGCAAGAGGACATCCCATCTCCTTCTGAGTTTTTCAGGGAGCCCCATGATCATGCCCTTCAATGTCTTGTAAAATCTCTCAACAAGACCATTGGTTTGTGGATGGTATGGTGTGGTGAATTTGTAAGTCGCCCTACACTCATTCCACATGTGTTTTAGGTAAGCGGACATGAAGTTGGTACCTCTGTCAGAAACCACCTCCTTACGAAATCCCACTCTAGTAAAAATACCAATGAGTGCTTTGGCTACTGCAGGGGCAGTAGTGGACCTAAGGGGAATTGCTTCAGGGTACCTAGTAGCATGATCCACTACTAGCATATACTGATTCCCTGACGCTGTGGGAGGTTCAAGTGGATCCACTATATCCACTCCCACTATTTCAAAGGGGAAGCCCACCACTGGAAGTGGAATGAGGGGGGCCTTTGGATGGCCACCTGTCTTACCACTGGCTTGACGAGTGACACAGGAGGTACACAACTCCTTTACCTTCTGGGACATATTGGGCCAATAGAAATGGTTGACTAACCCCTCCCATGTTTTGGTTTGTCCCAAATGCCCAGCAAGGGGGATGTCATGGGCTAAGGTCAGAATGAACTCCCTAAACTCCTGAGGCACTACCAGTCCCCTAGAGGCACCAGGCTTGGGATCTCTTGCCTTAGTGTAAAGGAGTCCATCTTCCCAATAGACCATGTGTGTTCCACTGACAATTCCTTTTTCTTGTTCAGCTGCTTGCTGTCTTAGGCCTTCAAGAGAGGGACAAGTTTCTTGCCCCTTGCACAGCTGTTCTCTTGAGGGTCCCCTTCGGCCCAAGAGCTCAACCTGGTAAGGTTCTAGCTCCATGGACTCGGTTCCCTCAGGGGACAGAACTTCTTCCTGGGAAGAGAGGTTCTGTTTCTTTTTCTGTGCTGAAGCTGGTTCCCCAGTCTTCTTTCCTCTTCTCTTGGAAGGTTGGGCCATTATTCCAGACTCCAACACTTCTTTTTCACCCTGAGCCCTGCACTGTGCCCTTGTCTTGACACACACCAGTTCAGGGATATCCAGCATGGCTGCATGGGTTTTGAGTTCTACCTCAGACCATGCTGAGGACGCCAGATCATTTCCGAGCAGACATTCTACTGATATAGCAGAAGAGACTACCACCTATTTCAGCCCAGTGAACCCTCCCAATTCTAAAGTTACCATTGCCATGGGATGGACTTTAGTCTGATTGTCAGCATTTGTGACTAGATAAGTTTGTCCAGCCAGGTATTGTCCTGGGGAAACCAGTTTGTCTGTCACCATAGTGACACTGGCACCTGTATCCCTCAGGGCTTCTACTCTAGTCCCATTAATTAAAAGCTGCTGCCTGTATTTTTGTATGTTAGGCGGCCAGGCAGCAAGTGTGGCTAGGTCCACCCCACCCTCTGAGACTAATGTAGCTTCAGTGTGAACCCTGATTTCCTCTGGGCACACTGTTGATCCCACCTGGAGACTGGCTATTCCAGTGCTAACTGGACTAGTAGTTGTTGTGGAACCTTTCTTGGGACAGGCCTTGACTCCAGTTTGGTGTCCATGCTGGCTACAGCTGCGACACCAGATCTTTTTGGGATCAAAGTTTTTACCCTTGTACCCAAATGAGGAATGTGAAGAGGCTTTGGACCAACCCTTCTGAGAAGGTTTGTGGGGCCCTGTAGAAGACTCTTTACTTTTTCCCTTGGATGTCTCAACACTCTTCCCCTGGGGAGGCTTTGTGACCCCTTTCTTTTGGTCACCCCCTGTGGAAGTCTTGGTCACCCTTGTCTTGACCGAGTGGTCTGCTTTCTTTCCCAATTCTTGGGGAGAAATTGGACCTAGGTCTACCAGATGCTGATGCATTTTATCACTGAAACAATTTCTTAAAAGATGTTCTTTCATAAACAAGTTTACAGCCCATCATATTCATTTACACCACTGCCATTAATCCAACCATCTAGCGTTTTGACTGAGAAGTCAACAAAATGAACCCAGGTCTGGCTCGAGGATTTTTGAGCCCCCCTGAACCTAATCCTGTACTCCTCAGTTGAGAATCCAAAGCCCTCAATCAGGGTAGCCTTCATGAGGTCATAGGATTCTGCATCTTTACCAGAGAGTGTGAGGAGTCTATCCCTACACTTGCCAGTGAACATTTCCCAAAGGAGAGCACCCCAGTGATATTTGTTTACTTTTCTGGTTGCACAAGCCCTCTCAAAAGCTGTGAACCATTTGGTGATGTCATCACCATCTTCATATTTTGTTACAATCCCTTTGGGGATTTTTAGCATCTCAGTGCTTTCTCTGACCCTAATTATGTTGCTGCCACCATTGATGGGAGCTAAACCCATCTCTTGTCTTTCCCTCTCTGTGGCTAGGAGCTGTCTCTCCAAAGCCAATCTCTTAGCCATCCTGGCTAACAGGAGGTCATCTTCATTGAGGCTGCCTTCAATGCTTCCAGAGTTAATGGTCTCCCCTGTGGAAGAACAAGTATCTCTGACTATCACTTGTGGAGTCAGGGTTTGAGGGACGCTGGCCTCCCTAACTAGGACAGGAGGGAGGGAATCATCCTCCTGGTCACTAGCTTACCCCTCTGTAGGGTTATCCTCAGAGGGGTCGTCCTTTGCAAACTCTGCCAAAAGCTCCTGGAGCTTAACTTTGGTAGGGTGGGACCCAGTCTTTATATTTTTTAGCTTACAGAGAGTCCTTAACTCTGACATTCCTAGATGCAGTTAAAGGGTGAGGTTGAGTTCCACCACCATCTCTTCTGTGCTAGATATTATCACTCTAAAAGTTGGGATAACTTTTTAAGAATCTAAAAACTATTTTTGGAACTTATATCCAAACTTTTACAAACGTTTAACCTCTAAAAGAAATGCTAACAGGGACTTACACAAGGCCGTAGCAGGACTTTTTAAAATTTCGAAAAATAGCTCAAATTGCAAAAATCGGTTTCTAATGACACGTTTTGGAATTTAGTTGTGTGATCAGGTATTGGCTGAGTAGTCCAGCAAATGCAAAGTCTTAGACCCCACCGCTGAGCCACCAATGTAGGAAGTTGGCTCTGTATATACTATTTCAATGTAAGAAATAGTGTGCACGGAGTCCAAGGGTTCCCCTTAGAGGTAAGATAGTGGCAAAATTAGATAATTCTAATGCTCTATTTTGTGGTAGTGTGGGTGAGCAGTAGGCTTATCAGAGGGTAGTGTTAAGCATTTGTTGTACACACACAGGCAATAAATGAGGAACACACTCAAAGACTTACTCCAGGCCAATAGGTTTTTATATAGAAAAATATCATATATTTTCCTAGTTTATTTTAAGAACCACAGATTCAAGATTATGAAGTAAACACATAAAATGCAAGGTACTTCACACAGGTAAGATAGGAACTTTGAATAAAAGCAATACCATATACAGTCTTTATTACAATGGCAATAAGCTATTTTAAAAGTGGACACTGCAAAAATCAACAGTTCCTGGGGGAGGCAAGTAATGGTTAGTTTGTCAGGTAAGTAAAACACTCACAAGTCTCAGTTCCTGGGCATAGACAGCCCACCGTTGGGGGTTCAAGGCAACCCCAAAGTTACCACAACAGCAGCTCAGGGCCGGTCAGGTGCAGAGGTCAAAGAGGTGCCCAAAACATATAGGCGCCTATGAAGAACAGGGGTGCTCCGGTTCCAGTATGCCAGCAGGTAAGCACCCGCGTCCTGGGGGGGGCAGACCAGGGGAGTTTTGTAGAGCACTGGGGGGACACAAGTAGGCACACAAAACACACCCTCAGCGGCACAGGGGCAACCAAGTGCAGTGTGCAAAGCAGGCGTCGGGTTTCAGATAGGAAACAATGGAGGGACCCGGGGGTCACTCTAGCGGTGCAGGCAGGCACGGGGTCTTCTCGGGACAGCCACCACCTGGGCTAGGCAGAGGGTTGCCCTGGGATCACTCTTGCACTGAGGTTCGGTTCCTTCAGGTCCTGGGGCAGCAAAAATCGGTTTCTAATGACAATTTTTGGAATTTAGTCATGTGATCAGGTCGGATGCAGTGTTGGTTCCAGGCGTCGGGTCCCTTGTTACAGGCAGTCGCGGTCAGGGGGAGCCTCTGGATTATCTCTGCAGGCGTTGCTGTGGGGGGGTTGTCTCGGGCTACTTACGGGGTTGCAGTCACCGGGGAGTCCTCCCTGTGGTGTTTGTTCTCTGGATCTCGAGCCGGGGGTGTCGGTGCAGAGTGTGAAGTCTCACGCTTGAAAGTTGATTCTTTGTTGCAAAAAAGTTGCTGGTGTTGAGCAGAGCTGCTTCTCACTGGAGGTTCTTGGTTCGTTAGTCCAGGGCAGTCTTCTGAGGCTTCAGAGGTCACTGGTCCCTGTCGGATGCATCGCTGGTTGCAGGTTTTCGAATGAAGAGACAGGCCGGGACGGCTGGGTCCAAAGCAGTTGTCGTCTTCCATCTTCTCTGTAGGCTTGTAGGTCAGCAGTCCTTGTTTCTTCAGGTTGCAGGAATCTGATTTCCTAGGTTCTGGGGTGCCCATAAATACTAGATTTAGGGGTGTGATTAGGACTGGGAGGACAGTAGCCAATGGCTACTGTCCTTGAGGATGGCTACACCCTCTTTGTGTCTCCTCCCTGTGGGGAGGGGGCACATCCCTAATCCTATTGGGGGAATCCTCCAAACTCAAGATGGAGGATTTCTAAAGAGGTCACCTCAGCTCAGGACACCTTAGGGGCTGTCCTGACTGGTGGGTGACTCCTCCTTGTTTTTCTCATTATCTCCTCCTGCCTTGCCGCCAAAAGTGGGGGCAGTAGCCGGAGGGGCGGGCATCTCCACTAGCTGGGATGCCCTGGGGCGCTGTAAGAAAAGGGGTGAGCCCTTGAGGCTCACTGCCAGGTGTTATAGTTCCTGCAGGGGGAGGTGAGAAGCACCTCCACCCAGTACAGGCTTTGCTCCTGGCCACAGAGTGACAAAGGCACTCTCCCCATGTGGCCAGCAACATGTCTGGTGTGTGGCAGGCTGGCAGAAACTGGCCAGCCTACACTAGAAGTCGGGTTGGTATTCAGGGGGCATCTCAAAGATGCCCTCTGGGTGTATGTTACAATAAATTGCACACTGGCATCAGTGTGCATTTATTGTGCTGAGAAGTTTGATACCAAACTTCCCAGTTTTCAGTGTAGCCATTATGGAACTGTGGAGTTTGTGTTTGACAAACTGCCAGACCATATACTCTTATGGCTACCCTGCACTTATAATGTCTAAAGTTTTGCTTAGACACTGTAGGGGCATAGTGTTCATGCACATATGCCTCACCTGTGGTATAGTACACCCTGCCTTAGGGCTGTAAGGCCTGCTAGAGGGGTGACTTACCTATGCCACAGGCATTGTGTCGACTTAGTCTTTGTCTTCTCACCAGCACACACAAGCTGTGAGGCAGTGTGCATGTGCTGAGTGAGGGGTCCCCAGGGTGGCATAAGACATGCTGCAGCCCTTAGAGACCTTCCCTGGCATCAGGGCCCTTGTTACTAGGGGTAGCAGTTACAAGGAACTTATCTGAGTGCCAGGGCTGTGCCAATTCTGGAAGCAAAGGTACAGTTTAGGGAAAGAACACTGGTGATGGAGCCTGGTTAGCAGGGTCTCAGCACACTTTCAATCAAAACTTAGCTTCAGCAAAGGCAAAAGGTTAGGGGGTAACCATGACAAGGAGGCATTCCCTTACACTCACGATCACAGCAGCTTTTTTTTGCTATGGTGGTGTTTTTTTTTAAGATACCATATACCAACTAAAAGGATCTCCCATACCTGAGAACATTAAGGGCCTGATTACAAGCATAGGTGCTATTTAGCGCACCTAATAACTAATGATACAGTGGGGTATGTTATTTATCAAATGCGATGAATAGCATCTATTACAAATTATTGGGGAATAATATGGGGAATTTGGGCCCATATTATACTCCCTTTGCGCCGGATTAGCGTCATTTTTTTTTTACACTGATCCTGCGCTCACCTATCACCATATTTATATTTTGACGCTAGACCAGTCTAGCGTCAACATTTCAGAGTTTGCGTCATTTTCTGGATGCGTGAAACCGCCTCGCGTCAATGAGATGCAAGGTAGTCGTCCCGTCCAAAAAATGACTCAAACGGCTGTGCGCCATATTTATTCAACTGGGCAAAAATGACGTACAGCTGGGAAGCGGACCTGGAAAATGACGCAAAGCCCGATTTGCATCAAATTTTAACGCCTGGGTCAGGGAAGGTGTTAAAATGGGGCAAACACACCACTACTTAAGGAAAACTCACACAAGCAACATCATTGCTCAAGAAGGACGACATGGAGGTGCTACTCATGCAGCATGCCAGGCGACGTAGAGCACAGGACCAACATCAGCAGCTACCACCACACCAACGTGGACCCCAAAGGCAACGGAGAAGGCGGGAGAGGCTATTCTGGACCAGGACAACCCTCCTGGGCCTCAGGGAACATCATATCATCCAGAGGTGCAGACTCAACTGGCAAGCAAGCCATACAGCAGCTGCTGCACAAATTTGCCACAGTTAACAGCCAACCTGCAGACACCCCACATTATTCCACCGGAGACCAAGCTGCTAGCTGACCTGCACATGTTGGCAAGTGGCTCATTTCAAACTACCGGTGCCCTGGTTGCTGGGGTCTCACAGCCCTCATTCTCCGCCTTCCTTCCCAAGGTACTTGATGCCATCATCTCCCTCACACCCCACCACATCAGCTTCCCCAACACACAGCAGAAGCAGCAGGAGACCAAACAGGGTTTTTACCAAATTAATGGCATCCCGCACATGCTTGGTGCCATTGACTGCAGACATGTCTGGATTGTGCCACCTGCTGCACCCGAGCACCTATACCCCAACAGAAAGCACACCCACTACATCAATGTGCAGGCCATTGTTGATCACCAGGGATTGTTCACTAACATCATGGCAAAGTATCCTGGGAGTGTACATGATTCCTACATCTTCCGCCACAGCACCATCAATCGGCACTTCCAGGATGGATGATATGGCTATGGCCTTCTTGTCGGTAAGTCCAGAAACCTAGTAATATACACACAGCACAGCAACCCTGTAGGACACACAAGACATACACCACTACATTGACACTTGGGCAGGAAGACACTGAGGTGTGACACTGGTAGTTATATTTGATATCCTTACCCAATGGGATTCACATCTATGAACAAATGATGGCTGCCAATAACAATAGATGGCACTCTAGAACCACAAGGGACCAATTTAAAACCACACAGTGACAATGACATGGCCTTAAATGGCAGTACAACTTCGAAGATTAACCATTCAATATCACATAAGGCCTCATAGTCAATCCCACACCCTTCCAAGCAATATGTACTGTGTAAGGGGTGTGCAATGTGTGTTGCTGCAGGTCAAACACCATGAGACACATAGCATGATGACGCTGACTCAAATGAAGGTGACATGGAATTATTGAGGCAGTACCAACATCTCACATCACTCCTGGGGTGACATTGCCAGCTAGCAATAAGGAAGTGGACTGTGCTATGTACATGTTGATGTGACACTAATGCAAAGTGCACACTGATACAGATACTGAAACAAACAATTCCCCATCTACGGAGATGGACCTTCCTACACAAATATACACAAATACATCCACCTCCACAACCAAGCTAGCCAGCTCACCTGCAGCAAGTTCAGTAGTATACGTGCATGGTTGCACATGAGCCAACTGGGTGAGGCAACAAAAACAGGTTTGCATAGAACTAGTCACACATGGGACAATTGTGCATTGTCAATACTGAACACCTCAGTGCTGCCAACTTATGGAGATGTGTTGTGCATTGTCACCCAGCCAAATCAAAGGGCCTTACTGTTGCATTTCATCTGCGATTCCATCTGTCTAATTGGATGGGATTTCCAGGCCATGTAGTGCAACCATGTTACCACCACAGTGGAATCTATAGTGTGTGTGGAAGTATCATGTCACCGCCAGTGAATGCGCACGAAAATATCTTGCTTACTACATAACGCATGGGGAATACACACTGAATTGCAAGTTTGAAAATATACTAGAGATATCAGGTCAATTAGCCAAACACAAGTTTTTCAAGTCAAACAACCCAATGCAGAAAGAACCTCACAGAAACCTAGGATCCCACACAATACCACAAACACACATGAGTCAGAGACGACACAAGATAAGAACTGCCATACAAAATGACATTCCTGGTGCAAGCAACAACAAAATGCTTACCCCTATGTTCTCTTTCAGCTGATTGGGGTTACGGGATCCAGCCATGGATTATTACCCCATTTGCCAACGCAAGCACAGCAGCAGAGCGTGCCTATAACGAGGCACATCGGAGGACACGCACCATAGTTGAACGGACTTTTGGCATCCTAAAGTCCAGATTCAGGTGCCTGGACATCACCGGAGGCAGCCTCCTATATTCCCCAGAAATGGTCTGCAAGATCATTTTCACCTGTGCCATCCTGCACAACATTTGTGTTAAGAGGAACATTCCCCTGTATGAACCAGAACAACAACTGCCTGAAGAGGAGGTGGATGAGAAGGATGCTGTCCGGAATAATGAGGGGGAACATCCTAACACAGCTGTAGGAATGCGTCACAGACAACATATAGTACAAAATAGTTTCCAACAATAGTCACTACCACCACTTTGTTACGATATGGAATTAAACAGCTCACTTTATCACTCAATCATGCTCTGGGTAATTATTTATGCATCACATGATCTCTAGGAATCAGAGTATTACCTCAGGGAGCATTGCAGAAAGACAAAATTGCCTACATCTGACACCACATAACATTTGATGGGTATGAATGTACAGCAAACATCACACACAGTTTGTATGAAAAACATCTTGTCTACTCACATTTGAAGGGCAAATTCATAGGATCACAACTATGAGACACATCCATGTTTCCAACATGGTCCATTGCAGCATATGACACCCAACTATGACACCATCAAGCATAAGGTAAAAAAGTGCATCATACATGAGGCAGTGGATGTGAAATAGCATTGGTAACCGGAATGTATGGCCAGACCCTTGACATCAGTAAGTGTGACATCAGCTATCTCTGCAAGGAGCCTGTGTGACAAGAAGTGCATCAAACCTGAAAATGGATAGCACAAGTACCCCAGGTATGACAAACAATGCTCACAAGACATGCCCAGTGCAGTCCATCTCAGGTAATAAGTCCTGCCACTGCCATGTTTTAAGTCTCTGACTATCCTTCTCTATGGGGGCGCTGTAAATGGACTATCTGTGCCCTGGGAAACATCATCTACACTCACCCAGACTCCCATTCTGATTCCTGTGTGCTTCCCTTTTCAGTATGGCATGCCATAGTTCTACTTCATCAGCCTGCATGGACTTCAGGTCCCATAATGCACTGCCTGGTAGTCAGTAAGGCCTGTAATCTGCTGTCCATTGCTTCCCATGGGAAAAGTCCAGTTGCCCCCTTCTCAACTCCAGGACTTGTGAGAGACTGAAGCTGCACACACCTCTGAGCATCCTCATGCAGTCCAGCCATTTGACTCTGCCCTGCCCTTGGGGCTGGCTGGAACTGCTCAGATGCTGCAATTCCCTGAAGCTCCATGTTGTGCTTTGGAGTAAAATTCATTTATGTTTCAGAGCCCTTGTTGGATTGTGTTACAGTGCTGAGTACACCTGAAACCGCTCTTTTTTTCCACAGTGTTGTTCCTGCTTGTTCCAGTCAGACTCTGCTCCCTGTTTTTCTGCCTTGTTCATGTTTGTTCCTGACAGAGCCTGCTTCCTGTTAGCCAGACTGGTTCCAGTCTTTGCGTTAACCAGAGACGTTCCTTATGCCTACATTTGCCTCATAGTTGGTTTCCATGCCCTCCGTTTCTTCTTGGGGTTTTGTGTCTGGTAAGTCTACGATCAGTCCTCAACTGCACTGAATAGTTTAATTTGTTGTTTTATATTTTTTGTATCGGGACATGTTTTCCAGGGGGCGAATCCAGCCCCCATCCTTTGTCTGGTTTTGCATGCATTCATTAGTGCCAAACAGTTACAGTGTGCTATGGCTGTATTCCTGGATTTGATACTGTGCCTCCAGCCCAACAAGCAAGGGCTGCTAATGTGTATGTAAGGACAATAAATGTCTGTGCCCTCACGGTCCAGACACAGATTCACTTCTGCTGCCACCTTTCAATGGGGCTTGCATGGTGACTAGCTGTGAGATTAATCTGCACAGAGGCACTGATGTTCCCTGTTGCTGTGGGAAGTTCCGAGCCCTACCCTGTGTACAAATGTAGTGATGAAACCAGACCATTTGTCTATTACTGATCCATAACATATTTGACCACAACAAGGTTGCTCTGTGGTCACCCTTCTGTCCTTTCTGCTGTACCATAGCTGCCCTATCCCCTTGTATGCCGTTAGCTGATCTTTGGCGTTAGGTCAAATCTGCTTAGAAGGATACTCTGTTAATTCAAAGGTTGGCTCTACAGACTCCTGACTAGACCTGCACGTAACCGTTACACCAAGGAGGCCAATACTGACACAGGGTGCACATGGCCACACACTTGAACTGGACACTTTTATGCAATGAACCACTAAAAATATGTGAACACATACAGCCTCGGCTGCTGGTCCACCACAGCCACAGGAGGAACACAGGTCATTTACATTAGTCAAACTGTGGTGTAGGTAACAATGTTATGACTGGATTTGAGGCTCTGTGTCACAAACACTGTACCTGCCTAACATGTTCAAATGCCTGACTCATGGGTAGTATACACACAAGTGACCATGAAGTGGTAGCCAACATTTCATGACATGTGAGGGCTAACATATCTGACAAAGCCCTCATCAGCCATCCTCGATCTTTCCTGTGTATTGTTTGTCATGGGAAATGTATTGTCCCCAAAGTCAAGCAACCACACACAGCAAAAGAAGCAACAGATATTACAAACACATATCATGACTGTTGTATCTCATTGATTGGCATCTGATGGTGATACCCATTTGTAACACATTCATACATGAACATTATGCCAAATGTATTCCAACAGAGGCACACAAATAGTTTTAACAGTCAATTCACACACAAAACAAACAGGCCATGATTCATATTTTTGTAGCGTAGCCTTGCTGTCCTCCATTGAGGCAACACCTGTGCAAACTTAAAAATTCCATTTTAATTTCCAAAGTTTGCGCTGCTGTTGCGTCCCTGCACAACAATTTGAGTATTGTGGGTCGCAGTAGCATGGTCTGCCACATGTGCCCAAACACTAGAACACACACTGCAGGTCATACCATTCTATCTTTGTCTAGTTATAGGCTGCATACATGTTAAAATTTGAAAAATGACGCAAACACAGTTTGAGTCAGAAATATTGACCCAAACGCACAATATACATCAATGGGTCCCTAGCGTTAATTCCACCAGCACAACCCAGGCATGCGGATATCCATTGAAAATGTATTGTTCCATGAATGCGTGGGATTTTGACGCAAACTACATAAGCGTAAAAAATGTACACGCAGGACAAAAAAACGGGCCGCAAATGAGACAGGTAGTGATGTCATAGGATATCCTGTTTACAGAAATGGTACAGTGGGTGTACTTTCACTTTCACTTTGCAGTCTGATTTTTCTAGACTGTGTGGCTGTGTGTTACATTGTTTCTCTGTGGATTTTGTGATTTTGTCTCCCGTGTGGTCTATATTTTGTCTTTTGTGTTTAGTAAGTGTATTTTGTACCTGTGTAAGTGTTTTTGTGTCTTCAATTGTAGTTAGATTTGTATTTGTACTGTTGGCTTTTGTGTTTAGTAAGTGTATTTTGTACCTGTGTAAGTGTTTTTGTGTCTTCAATTGTAGTTAGATTTGTATTTGTACTGTTGGGAGTCTGTTTGTGGGTAGGATTAGTTGGGGTAGTTTGGGGCTTTCACTGGGTTAGATAAGTTTCCCTTTTCTACCTCCTTTCCCTGTTTTTCCCTCTTTACTTTGGAAATAGTGTTTTGTATGCTGTTGGGAAGGGCACGGCTGGGGCGCATGAGTGAGGAGGAGCTGGGGGCATTTGTGTGGCTGGTGTGCCACTTCCTCCCCATGATGTTGGAGGCTGGGGGCCGTGTGATACAGGCGTATCACACGGAGGCAAGACGGCTGCGGTGGGCAAAGGTGCTGTTCTACCTGAAGAGGATTTTCAATACGCAACGTAATGAGCACTAGCTGAAGCATCGCTGGGCTGGCCTGGTGGCCCGAGAGCAGGACCTGCTGGACCACCTGGGTGTGGTGATTGGTGGCCCTGTTGGTGAGTGCCAAATTGACAAATGTGTACAGTACAATGATCTGGAGTGACAGTAGCAGATGTTGTGACATGCTGCATGCAATGTTTGTGGGCATGTGGAATGCAAGTTGAACAAACTGTAAGTGTACCAGGAATGTGATGCATTACACATGGTAATACATGGTAACAATGCAGTCCACAGTTTTGTTGAACCATGTCCAAACAGTATTCAGGGCCATACGTACCAAGCTCTTCCTTCACTATTATCTTAGGCCCATATTCCTTTTTTTGCGCTGCATTTGCATCATTTCTGGACGCAAAAGTAGCGCACACTTGCAACATACAAATATGTATTGCTATTTTGCGCAGCAGCTGCGTCAAAAAATAAAGCAAATGTGGCACTACATAAAATATACATCTGGGCCTAAGTTCACTGTATCTGTGTGTTTACATCAGGACAAATGACCATTCACAGGGCCAAACCCAAATGGGCCATTATGCTACCAGATTGCACTATCACAAAACAGGGTCTTCTAGTGGCATTTCGAATTAGGCGCTGAAATCCTATCATTGAGTAGCCGGCCCCTATGACATTTTTTTGCTTGGGCACAATTGCCAGGACTGAGCTATTGCAGTTACCATCTGTGTCACATTAGTGCCAACCCGTTTTCAAAAGTGAAAGGGTCACCATGGGATCCCTCATCATTGTGAATGCATGGTCACACTATTTCTGAGCATGAAGTTGTGCAAGAGACCACTGACTGCTTCCATAATACTATTTTAGTGAAAAATACGTTGTTAAATTACTTTCTGTACACCCCTGCTGAAATATTGCAGCATTTCTACAAATGTAAACATCTCAGTATGAAGGCAGTCACAGACATGGTGGTCTGCTGAGCTCAGCAGACCAGCATTCCTGTGAGTGGTGCCATTCCTAAGGAGTTTTCAAATAGAGACCTACCTCATCATGATTGAGGAAGCAGGACATTTGCAAACAGTGTCATTTCGGGTGTACTACCTTTGATCACCCAACTTGCTAATTGCTAGATGCTGAGTTTTGTAATGTGTGATTCACAGTACCCGATATAGGTACACATGGCCCTAAATGACACATTTCAGGTGCAATGACTGCACCTGTGTCCATGCATTCTGTCAACGATGATCAACTAAGACACTGTCAGCATACATTATTTTGCAGTTTTGGAACAGAAAAGTGGCCAATCCATGTTTAGCGCTACATTGTCATCATTTCACACACAGGATCCCTGCCATCATATTGTCATAGGGGCATATACAGCTTAGGAGACACTGCCAATGGGGCATATGTAACCTACATACAACACTGGCACACCTATTATGGACCACTGAAAGCACAATAATTGCTGAAAGCAAATCAACCCACATGTCCATCACACAGTTATTCTTTGTCCCATGATGCGCAAGCCACAATACCTGAGTCACTGGTATTGCCGTGCACCAGGAAAGTGACATTGCATTTGTCTCCCAATAACAAATGATAAAATGGAGTACCATCTGGAATGTATTATCCACTAAATTGTGTAGTAAGGTTTGGCACCAC
The DNA here is from genome assembly GCF_031143425.1 of Pleurodeles waltl. NCBI lineage: Eukaryota > Metazoa > Chordata > Amphibia > Caudata > Salamandridae > Pleurodeles > Pleurodeles waltl. The sequence continues at coordinate 791,936,253 of NC_090436.1, read as the reverse complement.
ATGATTGTTAGGGCCAGTGCATGTGTGCATATGTGTGTCTATCACTCACTGGAGTGAAAGTGTCAATGCATGTTTGCAGTGGTATGTCTGTTGGAGTGTCTACATGCCTGAAGTGCAGCTCTATCATATAAAATGTCACACACAGTGATTTGTTGTTCAGCAATCAGAAATTGAGCATCTATCACCTTTCCATGTTTTAAAGGTAGACCAGCCCCCTACACCATAGGTGAGGTGGCTCGATTCGAGGACCCAGACGTATCCAGTAGGTGTGAAAATGTTTGTCCTGTGTTGTGTTTGCAGCTGTTGTGTGATTGACTCCTATGTGTTGGACTCATTGTAAGCTATGATGAGCTGGCACATGATCTGGTATGTGACTTGACAGGAGGTTGACATAGTGTTCCATGGAAGAGTTAGACATTCACTGGCAGAGATTCATATATTGAGAGTCTAGTGCTACGCAATAGGCATGGGCAGGTGAACAGGGTGAGTTGTAGCCACATGTATGCCCACAATTGATTTGGAGGTGGCCAGTGTCATCATTTAGTCAGCAGGTCATACCCTAATTCACACAAAACAGTGATGCATCAATTTTACACACAAACTTGCGCATCCCTGTAATGTAATGAACATGTAGGACTGTATGGGTGTATGCCCCCCAGCATCTAGCCCTGCATGTTGCACTCCATTTACGTGGCACTTAAGTGACATGTTATAGGAGTGCATGCAGGTCAAGGCCTGATGTATGCTTGCATCAATGTGGTTGATTTAGGAAATGTGTCATTGAGATCTGATGTTGATGGTTGTCCACAGATGGAAACATGAATGTAGATGTGATTGACCAATGGTTGACTCACTCCGAGTTGGCAGGCCTCCTTACCTGTGTCACACTGACTAAATCCATGTACAGCTGGACAAAGCTTCGTGGTTGCCCTTGACATTTGAAAAATTTATTGCATGCCCATACCCCCTGAGGCACAGAGTTAGGGGAAGAAAATATATGTAGCTAAGTGTGGTGGTCACAGTGTAGATGACAGACATGTAATTCAAGCATTCATGTGTGCCAAACTACAAGGCCCCTTTATGATTACCAACTGCATACCATCCTGCCAGTTCCATATACAAATCACAGGTCTTGTGTGCCTCGAATTTGATCCAGAAGATAGGGATTAGTTGGCCTGGCATATGTTGAGTACTTGGAGCATTTTTAATGTGACCAACAGCACTACATATATGCACAGATCAGTAAATTTGGTACACACCTTGTTGTGCATTGCTGTGCTGTTAGATAGTTGATGGGTATGCTGCGTTGGCATGTCATTCCTCAGGGACATTGTATCATCTATACTGTGATTTGGACTGCATGTGCTATTTGTGAGGAAGTGTTAGATTATCATCTGTACATGTATCACACAATGTCTCTTTTTTACAGCTGCCCACATGAATGCCCAGGAAATTTGTGAGTTTCAGAGGTGGGCAGTGTGGTACAGGCACATCCTCGATGTGGAGGCTGGGTATCGCATGATGGGAAGGTGGTATCATAAAGAAAGAGTCACAGGTGCATGGAGGGCTTTTAGCCAAGGGGGGCCAGCATTGGCCACAGCAGCCGCCACCACACCGACTGCAGGCACAGTGGACACTGGGATATCAGCCACTCCAGCTGGACCCTTAACATCAACATCAGCAGCACAAGGCACAACTGCTGCACCATCTGTACCACCACCTTCAACCACGGCACCAGCACCTGCAACATCAAGTGCAACACAAACCACCACAGCAGTTGTTATGGACATAGCAGCATTGTGCCACCTACAACAGGACATGCAGAGGATGATGAGGCGCATCGACAGTCTCCAGCAAGAGGTGGCCCGCAACAGCAGGAGACTGAGGTCTATCAAAAAAATTCTAAGGAGGGCAAACCTCTGAGTACATTTTTCCTCACCCCTAATTCTGTCCCCTCCCTCCTCTTTCCTCATACTCTTTTTTTAGTGGGTTTAGGGGGTTTAGTGATAGCTTACAGTAGGCTATTAGTTTAGTTATGATAAGTGGGTTGGGGGGGAGTTATATTATTACATGTTGGTTTGTGGGTGGGTGGGTGCTGGTTGATGTTGGTGTTTATGTGTATCCCAAAAAAATAAATATATATATATATATAACAAAATCCCCAAAAATATATATTTGTTTAGGATTAGTTAGTATGTGTTTAGGTTAGTATATGTTGTCCTACACGTGTCCCGTCAAATAAGGGGGGTAGGGGGTTGATGTTTAGAGTATTTAGTTACATGTGGTAAGTTTAGCATAGGGTAGTTAGGGCCAGTTGTGGGCAACATATATTTATGATAGGTTAGGTTAGTATTGGTGTTTGACATAGTTTAAGTTTCCTTTCATACATATATAATAAAGTTTTATGTACTCCTTTACGGTATCTGTCATATGCTTGGGGATCTGGGCCTTTGCATGAGTGTACAGTGTCAAATTTGTGTTTGCCTGTGTGTTCCATCCTGCATCCACATCCCATTCTTGACATGGTTATTCCCACATCCAAATGAGCTGTCACATTGGCAGCTACAACAAAGCTAATGTCTATGCATATGCCATCCATTGAACACACCACTCAAGGTGACTATGGTTCCCATGTATTGAAGAGGTAGGTGTGATTTTAAAGCTGTCATCGTTTGAGTCCTGTGTTGACATCTTGGGCACTTTGGGACGTCTGCCTGTAACCTGATGTTCATGTGTACCCCGATAAACTGAGTGGTGTCATAATCTTAAGAAGTTCAGTATACATAACTCACACCTATGATTTTTTACATTGTACTCCCAAGTGACGTTATTGTCCAAACACTCGTACACATCCATTCCTGCTGTTTGGTGTGGTTGTGGGATTTAAGTTTAGAGTCATATGTCACATACAAAATGATTGTCTTGTAGGGGATGTGGGCAGCATTGAGTTTCATCTTGTAGATACTTTGGGCCTGACATATACATTTTGTACACAGCATTATACTGTTTGTGATGCTTTAACTTCAGAAATAAGCCACAAGCAGCACAGATGATGATAACATCCAGACCCTTGTGCATAGATATCAGCCCACATTGTTTCTACACTATTGTATTGACATTCTGTGGCCATTGACATGTTACATGCATCACAAAACTCCTGCACAGTTGATGTGTCACATTACACAGAGAAAAAGTGGTTGTGTATGTGCTGTTTATTTTAAAGTGCTTTAGTGCAATATTTATATAGTCCAGGATTGTAAGTCCATTAGTGTGATGCATTCTATTGTGACGCAACACAAGTACAATGGTGAGGGACATGTCATTGGACATGCTGTGATGGAGTGTCATTCAGTGCAGATGAACATGAATTGCCAATTAGGTAGTGAGAGACAATTGCAGTCCATAGTGGTAAGGAAAACAGTGTGCTGGAGAACAGTGCATGTTACCAACTGTAGCAAGACTGGCATCTTATCAAGCACGGGATATAGGAAAATCACTGCCCATGTGGCATGTACTGGTGCTACCTGGTACTCCTACGGGTGAAGGTGATCTGTTCCACATCTTCATCTTCTGATGTGTGTGTAGTCTCCTCTGCCCTTGGTGGTGGTGGGTTTGAGGGGGCAACACACACCTCAGTGTTTGGAGAAGTGGACTCTGACTTCCCAGTAGGTGCCAACTGTGGAACTATTAAGGGCATAACTGCAGCAAGAAGGAGCTGCTGGTTATTGAGTATAGCAGCAACATCGCTGTGGTAGGCAGCCAGGTCGGCCCCGAGGGAGTCATGTTTGTAGGCATGCAGTGAAATGTTTGGGAGGCCAGGTGTTGTGGCAACTCCCTCACTGCAGTGGTGAAGTCCCTCACACACTGTTGTAGTCCTTGCAGTAGTGATTGTTGGACTTGCATGGCTGCTGACTGTTCTGCGGATGTCATCATGTACATGCGCATCCCCTCAAGGCTGGCTGCCATATTTTGCATCCCCACCTGCACGTTCCGAGGCCAGCTCCCGCTGGACTCCCACAACTGTCCTCTCAAAGGTGGTCCCATTGTCATCAGAGTCCTCAGCTGTGTTTGAGCTGGCAGGTCATACTATTGGGGTGGTGGGTGGGTCCTCCCTGATGGCTGCTACATCTGTGCTCCTCCTTGTGACTGAAGGTGGGGTCTGGAGAGTTCCCAGGATATCTTGGAGGGTTTCCTGACTAATGGTTGTCAGCTCGTCATCCATGTCATCAGGGTAGTCCAGGACAGGCATATCCACAGGAGAGCCATCGTCCTCTGCAATGAGATATTGTACATATTGTAGTGTGTCAGTGTTGTGGCAGTTGTAATGTGACATCACTGACATCCTATTAGAGGAACATTGTAATCTGGGTTCCTATTCATTGTTCCTGTCATTAATATTAGCATTCTCACAGGCCTATGCCCCACCTGCATGTCACATGTAGTGTGGGCAGTTTGGGGAATTGTCTGTGTCACATCCTCTGGGTGTAGGTTCTGTCCAAATTGTGTCTTGCCACCTTCTTGTCCTACTCAACCCTCCCTCTACTTCCATTAGCATGTTGAGGCCTTGCAATGCCTGTTGGTGTTCTGATGCCACTTGCACCACACATAACAATATGGGACTGACCCAGTCTATGATATTTCACATACACCTATACGTTGCTGAGACCTAGCACATACCATGTATTGCATTGGCATGACACGATACAGATGTCAGCGTTGGTAGTGTGTCATGTTGATGTTTGCGAATGTGTACCACATTAGATTGCATTGATGGGCCTGGAAGAGTTCAATTTCCTCTTATGACTGTGCGGGTGTGTTTCACCAGCTAGACACGTATGTCCTCCCCCTCAATGCTATTGTCTTAGCAGTATGACAGTTGAGGTGTTGCAAGGTGGCATTGCAGCTATTATAACACAGGCACGGGGTAGACCCTGGAATGGGCAACATGGGTATGACATTACTGATGTGTACTTCATAATGTAAGTAACAATACCTGATGTTTATTGCACCTATAGACATGAGCATTTGACAGGATTTACACTTGGTTAGGAATTGAAGGGGTTTGATCATGTCGTCATCCTGAACCCTCATTTTGGGTGTGTTTGTTCCATGGGCACCTATCTGCCATTTCCTAATTGACCAGCACACACAGCACAGGGGGCAGTGGCAACTGTTGTCAATGGTAAATCCTGCTTGAGGAAATGGCCTGAGACTGGGCATTGTCCCCTAGTTCTGACAATACTGGCTGTCCTGTGACAGCAGCCCAGTTTTACATTCTACCCTACCCTCTTGGTCTGCTACAGCATTTCCAGCAGCCTTGGCATGGCGGAGTACCCTCATGCAAAGGTTGTTGGTGTTGTGTTGTGCTGTGCCCTTGGATGCCCTTGCACAGGCCAGACCCCCATGCCGTGCCCCTTTCCCCTTTCCACTGCCTGAATTCCATGGCTGACATGTATTGTGTAGTAGGTATGTACCTCCTCCTGCTTGCAATGAACATTTAGGCATTTTGGTCCCCCATGCAACTTACCCTGCAAATGTGTTGTTTCCTGGTAGTCTGCACTGTCTTGTCCTGCAATTCCTGTGACGATATCCTCCGGGATGACGGCTGCAACCATCTCTTCCATCTCGTCCAGGGCCTCCTGTGGTGCTGGACTCCCACCTCCAGTCTGCAGTGCTGCCTACCTGTTCCTTGCCATTTTTTCCTTTGTCCTGCACTTGCAGTCATGCCAGCGTTTCTTGCACTCAGTGACAGTTCTCCTGACCTCTGCCACACTGTTTAGCTTGTCGACAATTTGTTGCCAAATTGCCTCTCTCCTCCCAATTGGCAATTTTGAGGTGATGAAAAGTTGATGCTGGTGCTACGTCACCTCTCTGACCAGTATTTCTTGCTCCTCTGCACTGAAACAACACTTCCTTTTTTTCTTGTCTCTCCACTGGGTCTTGTCTGTGTCCTCCTGGCTGGTTCCTGGTAGATTGAGATCTCCCTAGGGTCTCTCCTGGCTTCTAGGATCCATTTTGGGGCTCCTTGGCACTGTTTGCTGCGTTTGTGCCCCTTTTTGACGCTATTGCGGTGGAAAATGGTGCATATCCGGTTTGCGATGTCACAAACCGGATTAGAGTCATTTTCCCTGCATTAACGTTGTTTTGCCTTACGACGCGGTGCAATGGTTAGCGTACAAAAATGACTCTAACCCGTGCTTAGCGCCACCATACGTAAAGTATAAATTTGACGCATTGGTGGCGCTAAGAAATGGCGTTAGCCCCTGTCAAAAAGTATAAATATGGCCCTTGGGATTTAACGCAACAAATCTGCAAGGCAGAGTAAATTCCATACATATTTCCCCTGTTAAATTTTGGTAAGTTTGTCCTGCCAAAATTTAAAGCAGCTTGAGGTATTTAACACATCTGATAATTATCAAATGCATTGAATACTTTTTTAACTCGTAATTCTGACCCGTTCATAAACTAGGGATTACATAAGTGTCTGAATACAATGAGCAACTTGGGCCCTCACAGCGTTAAATTCAAGATTAGCTCGATGGACCATTTTCTCATGTTTTAATTTTGAGATTTCCTTCAAGCAAGAAATTGGTATTGAACGTGCTGAGGTGTTCTTGTGAAGTTTTGAAGATCTCGTAATACAAAAGTTCCAAACATGTTTTCTCTGTATTAATTAATGTGACCTGTCTGGAATGAAAATGTACAAGATTTAGCTAAACCCTTACAAGCTGATGAAACAGTACAACTTTTACAACAAAGATACCGCTATCACTTCAAAGAGTGTTCCGTATTCTTAACACTCAAGGAAAATGTGGTAGTTCTACACAGAAAGGTAAGAGAATAAAATAAATGCTGGCATCAGTGCATGTCATTTAGGTCAAAAGCAAGCAATAGGATTAGTAGAGCGATATTTTTGGTGGCCAGGCATAAAGACTGGAATATAAAAGTATGTAAATACTTGTCCTGTCTGTGCAATTTCTAAGAAAAGTACTTAAACTTCTTGCAAAATCACTGCCAATCCAGTCCAGGCCACAACCTTAGACACAGATCTCTATTTAGTTCCTTGCTAATTTGCTTATCTCAGAGAATATTACAACTATAACCATAATTGTAGACTGTACAATGCCACATTTCAAATCTGCCATCCAAAAACCCACTACCAGAGAATTAGCATTCCTTTTGTGCATCACATGTACAGAGTACTTCAATTAACACAAACAAGCATTACTAATTGACAGATAGTTTGCCTCAAAGTTTTGAAAGGAACTAAGAGCCCGATTTAGAGTTTGATGAATGGGTTACTCCTTTACAAATGTAGTGGATAGTCTATCCGCAGTATTATAAGTGCCTTATGTCCTATGTCACTTGTAAAATGACAGAAAGGTTATTCTCCTTTCTGTCAGGTTTTTGTTTAATCTATCCCTCACACTCTAAATCAGACCCTAACTTATTTACTGCAGAATGATCCAGCATATTCTACTGCATACTATCCACAGACTGACAGGCACATTGAGAGGTTGAATCTCATGTTAGAGCAGTATCTTTGTCAATATGGTCAAAATCAACATGAAAGCTACCATGAATTTCTTTCTCTTGTATAATTTGTATGTAATCCGTGCAGGCTACACTTAGGAACATGCCATTCTTACTATTTTACCAGTACAGTTTCAAAGTAGCATACCTGGTTCTAAATTCATATAGTAGATACAAAAGACACAATAAATATATAAACATCTTCAGGGAGATTCAGTCTCACTATGTTCTATGGGAAAATTCACATTGTCAAAAAGAAAAGCAGTTTCAAGGCAGTGGCCAGCCTGGTTATCAACTCGCAATCTCCTTTTTCTCAAACAATAAGGAAAACCACTACCAGTTTATAGAGGTCCTCGTCACATATGTAAAGTCATTAATTCATCAGGTATGAAATTAGAGCTACCAGTTCACTGAAAGAATAATCCAGTATTTCAAGTTTCACTTAAAACCTGTACTTTGGAAACTTTGCCAAGGTCAAGAAGAATAGGACATATATTTTGTGATTTGAGAAGATGGAAAGGAATGTTAAAAGTACTCAGCTGGAAGGGATGTGGGCCAGAAGATCAAACTTGGAAAATGCATCATATATTCATGCTTCGCTTCATATGTCAGATCTTTTCACTAAACCTTTCCTCTAAAACCATCTCCAATAATGAATTATCCACCTAAAGGAAAGGAGGTCTCTGTCAGTTAACAGACTCTGTGGCAAGCGCCTTCATGAACTTACTTGCACCATTGGGCTGACTATCTGTAGACAGAAAGTACTCACAAAGGAGGTCTGGATATTTGCTCTTAATGTGGGTCATGGCTTCAGTAAAGAAAAGACACCATCCACTTTGCTCACTGATTCATAGCATAGTGCATGTGTACAAAAATAGTGTCTCTGACACGTAGATTAACTTTCGCCTCTGTGATTGCTTTGTACTAGACACACAATTTTTAATCCAGTGTTTACCATAAAGAGAAGTTGCGAATCTATATTTTGCTTCACAGCTGTAAGCCAGTACTGAGAAGCTTGTGAAGTGTTCCAGTGTTTTTCAAGTGTCCAGTACTAAGTAATGTTTCAGCATCTGTGTATTTTCTGCATCTCTCCCCCTTCTCCCGAGAATAAGTCAGTGCTTTTTTCTATTTCCTTGCCACTTTAGTAGTTTTTCATAGACTTTTCCTCCACCAAATATTTCCTGTGGTTTTTGCTTCCTTGCCAGCCTACCAAAAGGTGTATGCATGCAGTCTTACATTCTTCAACATGCTTAGACCTTCTGCTTCTGTTGGTCTTCAACTTTTCAAGAAGCAACACAAATCACTTTTGTCAGATTTTGTGTCATCTCGTGGAGGTTTCCATACCTTTATCTGACAGTATTTCTTTCATAACTTACTGTGCTTGGAGAATTACTGACCTGGGGCTTCCAATTGCATAATGTGTTGTTCTGAGGGAAAGGGGAAGAGAAAGGGAAAGGAAAAGAGGAAGGGGAAGGGAAAGGGGAAATATTTCAGGGAGGCAAAAAGGACTGGAATTAAAAGTAAAATGGTTTGAAAAACAAGGCAGGAGAAGGGACAGAAAGGTGGTTTGGGATGGGAAAAGGAGGGGAAGTAGGGGGAGAAAAGAGACAATACAGTAAGGAAGACAGCAGAGAAGAGGAAAAAGGAAAAGGAAGAAGGATGAAGAGAAGAGAAGAGGGAGAGGAGGGGACAGGAGAACAAATTAAGGAAATGGAGATGGAGAGGAGAGGAGAGGAGGGGAGTAGGGGGGGTGGAGAGAAGGGGAGGAGAGGGTGGTAGGAGAGAAGAAAATGGCAGAGGAGATGTGGTTAGGATATAGAAAGGATTAGAGAGGGGAGACGAGGAGATGATGAGTCGAGTCTGTGGTGTAGAAAAAAGTAAGAGAAGGGAGTAGTTTGGGAAGGAAAAACAGTGGAGAAGAAAAAGTTGATATGGAAGGGAATGGAATGAATGTTTTGAAGGAAAACGTGAGAGGTGTGAAGGGAGTGTGGAGTGGATGGAGAGGAAAGGGGAGGATACAGAAAGACGGGGAGAAGAGGGAGAGGGGAGGAAAGGAAAGGAATGTATATAGAAGAAAGGGAAGAGAGTAGTTTGGGAAGGAAAGATAGTGGAGGGCAAGGAAACGTTGATATGAACGGGAATGGGAAGATGTGAAGGTACTTCTGGAGAGTGGGGTGGAGAGGAGAGTAATTGATATGATGCAGACAGAAAGGGAGAGGAGAGAAGAGAGAGGAGAGATGAAGGAGGAGAGGAGAGCATGATGGAAAGGAAGGAGAAGACAAGAGGACAGAAGAAAAGGGATAGAGGGAAGAGAAAGGAGTGGGAGTGGGAGAGGGAGGAGGAAAGGGAGAGGAAGATGATGGAGGAGAGTAGGGAAAGAGAGAGGAAGATGAAGGAGGAGAGTAGGGAAAGAGAGAGGAAGATGAAAGAGGAGAGGAGAAAGGAAGAGAGGAGAGGAGAGAAGAGAGGAAGAGAGGAGAAGAGAGAAGAGGAAGAGAAGAGGAAGAGAAGAGGAGAGGAGAGGAGAGGATGGATTAGAAAGAAGAATGGAAAGAGAGTAGTCTGAGAATGGACGACAGTGGAGGGGAAGTGAAAGTTGATTTGGAAGTGTAGAAAGTTGGCTCTGTATGCACTATTTCAAAGTAAGGAATAGTATGCACAGAGTCCAAGGGTTCCCCTTAGAGGTAAGATAGTGGCAAAAAGAGATAATACTAATACTCTATTTTGTGGTAGTGTGGTCAAGTAGTAGGCTTATCAAAGGAGTAGTGTTAAGCATTTGTTGTACATACACAAGCAATAAATGAGGAACACACACTCAAAGACAATTCCAGGCCAATAGGTTTTTGTATAGAAAAATATATTTTCTTAGTTTATTTTAAGAACCACAGGTTCAAGATTTACATGTAATACTTCAAATGAAAAGTATTGCAGGTAGGCACTTTAGGAACTTTGAATTAGCAAAATAGCATATACCGTTTTCACATAAATCACATATAGCTATTTTAAAACTAGACAGTGCAATTTTCAACAGTTCCTGGGGGGAGTAAGAGTTTGTTCGTTTTTGCAGGTAAGTAAACCACCTACGGGGTTCAAGTTTGGGTCCAAGGTAGCCCACCGTTGGGGGTTCAGAGCAACCCCAAAGTTACCACACCAGCAGCTCAGGGCCGGTCAGGTGCAGAGGTCAAAGGGGTGCCCAAAACGCATAGGCTTCAATGGAGAAGGGGGTGCCCCGGTTCCAGTCTGCCAGCAGGTAAGTACCCGCGTCTTCGGAGGGCAGACCAGGGGGATTTTGTAGGGCACCGGGGGGGGACACAAGTCCACACAAAAAGTACACCCTCAGCAGCACGCGGGCGGCCGGGTGCAGTGTGCAAACAGGCATCGGGTTCGCAATGGAAATCAATGGGAGACCAAGGGGTCTCTTCAGCGATGCAGGCAGGCAAGGGGGGGGGTCCTCGGGGTAGCCACCACCTGGGCAAGGGAGAGGGCCACCTGGGGGTCGCTCCTGCACTGGAGGTCGGATCCTTCAGGTCCTGGGGGTTGCGGGTGCAGTGTCTTTACCAGGCATCGGGTCTTTGAAGCAGGCAGTCGCGGTCAGGGGGAGCCTCGGGATTCCCTCTGCAGGCGTCGCTGTGGGGGCTCAGGGGGGTCAACTCTGGCTACTCACGGTCTCGTAGTCGCCGGGGAGTCCTCCCTGTGGTGTTTGTTCTCCACAAGTCGAGCCGGGGGCATCGGGTGCAGAGTGCAAAGTCTCACGCTTCCGGCGGGAAACGTGTGTTGTTTCAAAGTTGCTTCTTTGTTGCAAAGTTGCAGTCTTTGGTGAACAGAGCTGCTGTCCTTAGGAGTTCTTGGTCCTTCTAGATGCAGGGTAGTCCTCTGAGGCTTCAGAGGTTGCTGGACCCTGGGAACGCGTCGCTGGAGCAGTGTCTTTAGAAGTGGGGAGACAGGCCGGTAGAGCTGGGGCCAAAGCAGTTGGTGTCTCCGTCTTCTCTGCAGGTTTTTCAGTTCAGCAGTCCTCTTCTTCTTAGGTTGCAGGAATCTGAGTTCCTAGGTTCTGGGGAGCCCCTAAATACTGAATTTAGGGGTGTGTTTAGGTCTGGGAGGGCAGTAGCCAATGGCTACTGTCCTTGAGGGTGGCTACACCCTCTTTGTGCCTCCTCCCTGAGGGGAGGGGGGAACATCCCTAATCCTATTGGGGGAATCCTCCCAAGATGGAGGATTTCTAAAAGTCAGAGTCACCTCGGCTCAGGACACCTTAGGGGCTGTCCTGACTGGCAAGTGACTCCTCCTTGTTTTTCTCATTATCTCCTCTGTACTTGCCGCCAAAAGTGGGGGCTGTGTCCAGGGGGCGGGCATCTCCACTTTCTGGAGTGCCCTGGGGCATTGTAACACGAAGCCTGAGCCTTTGAGGCCCACTGCTAGGTGTTACAGTTCCTGCAGGGGGGAGGTGTGAAGCACCTCCACCCAGAGCAGGCTTTTGTTTCTGTCCTCAGAGAGCACAAAGGCCCTCACCACATGGGGTCAGAAACTCGTCTCTCAGCAGCAGGCTGGCACAGACCAGTCAGTCCTGCACTGAACAACTGGGTAAAATACAGGGGGCATCTCTAAGATGCTCTCTGTGTGCATTTTTTAATAAATCCAACACTGGCATCAGTGTGGGTTTATTATTCTGAGAAGTTTGATACTAAACTTCCCAGTATTCAGTGTAGCCATTATGGAGCTGTGGAGTTCGTTTTTGACAGACTCCCAGACCATATACTCTTATGGCTACCCTGCACTTACAATGTCTAAGGTTTTGCTTAGACACTGTACAGGCATAGTGCTCATGCACCTATGCCCTCACCTGTGGTATAGTGCACCCTGCCTTAGGGCTGTAAGGCCTGCTAGAGGGGTGACTTACCTATGCCACAGGCAGTGTGAGGTTGGCATGGCACCCTGAGGGGAGTGCCATGTCAACTTAGTCATTTTCTCCCCACCAGCACACACAAGCTGGCAAGCAGTGTGTCTGTGCTGAGTGAGGGGTCCCTAGGGTGGCATTAGACATGCTGCAGCCCTTAGAGACCTTCCCTGGCATCAGGGCCCTTGGTACCAGGGGTACCAGTTACAAGGGACTTACCTGGGTGCCATGGTTGTGCCAATTGTGAAAACAATGGGACATTTTAGGTGAAACAACACTGGTGCTGGGGCCTGGTTAGCAGGGTCCCAACACACTTCTCAGTCAAGTCAGCATCATTATCAGGCAAAAAGTGGGGGGTAACTGCAACAGGGAGCCATTTCTTTACACAAGACCCCCCCCCAGCCCACAGGCCAGGAGACTCAGCCCAAGCTGGGAGAGTCTTCCTAGTCTGTCAGGCGAGGAAGAGTAGAGGAAATAGGCTGGTTTGTTGCAGGGCCTACTCTGCCTTACATCCTCCTGTTCAGGTCATTCCCTCTGGGGAACTGACCCACTTCCACAGTGAAAGGACCTAGTCTGAATTGCCTCTTGTCTGTGTCTTTAATGTCTCCACCCATTCTCTCTAGTTTTGGGTGAGAGGTATCCACCTCTGCTAATCTTATCTTAGCCAGGGTCACCCCTAGCTTATCCAAAGAGGTTACCCAGAGCTGGAATAACCCCACCATGACCAATAGGGTCAGGGGGCCTAAGTTGCTATTTGGCATGGGGTCAGACCACCATGCCAAGGATAGTGCAGCCATAAAGGCTAACACCCAGCAGAGGCCACTGACAGCTGTCAGTGCCCAGAACCACACCTTTAGCTCTTCACCTGCAAGGGAAGGAGCTAAGTTACAGGCTTCTTTGGGTCCAGGGTGCCTATCTGCTGTATTAGAGTGGGGGGTTACCACATCTTGTAGTAAACACCCTTCTTCCACTCTTTCTTCTGTTAGCTGAGGAGCCACCCACTCAGGCTTAACAGTTGCCTGACTAGCCAGGACTTCTTGTGGGTCAGGTTGGACTTTAGCAGTGCCACTTTTGGAGTTCTCCCCTCCTGGAGCAGGATCTCCTTGGCTTGCTGGAACCTTGGCTAAAGGTTGTCCACCCTTCCTACACTGATTTCTTTTCTTTTTCTTCTGGGGCCTGCTTGCAGTTACTGCAGGGGCAGGACCTCCAGAATCCTTGGGAGAGGACTGGCACTGGACCAGTTCCTCTCTTGGGCTCTGACTAATCTCTGGGTAGTAGTCATTTCCAGGGAGACAATCAAGGGGGAGGTCTGTACTGACTACCACCCTTCTCCAGCTAAAAGTCCCACCCACTTCTATGGGCACAAAAGCCACAGGCCTATCAGTGACCCTGTCTGGGCTAACTCTTACTCTGGCAGTCTCGCCTGGGATGTACTGGTTTGAGAACACCAGCCTGTCATGCACAATAGTGTGACTGGCACAAGTGTCTCTCAGGGCAGTGGCTGGGATTCCATTCACCAGTAGGTGGTGGAAGTGTCTACTTCCCTCTGGAATCTCCAACTCACCTGTTGGGCCCTTTTTCCAGTTGAAGGCTATGAAGTCCTCCTCATCTGAGGAGTCATCCCCAATGGCTACACTGGTTACCCCTGGGATTTTGCTAGGGGGTTTGTTTTTGGGACAGGAAGTGTCCTTGGTGTGGTGCCCTGTCTGTCTACAGTTTTGGCACCATGCCGTAGTGGCATCCCAGTTCTTACCCTGGTACCCACCTTTGTTTTGGGTTGTGTCTCGGGCCCACCCACCTGGTCTGGTTTTTGGGGGCCTACAGAGGGCTCTTTCTCTTTGTTTCTAGTGTCACCCACTTTCTCATGGGGAGGCTTTGTAACCCCTTTCTTTTGGTCACCCCCAGTGGAAGTTTTGGTTACCCTAGTCTTGACCCAGTGGTCTGCCTTCTTTCCCAATTCTTGGGGAAAAATTGGACCCAGGTCTACCAGATACTGATGCAACTTTTCATTGAAGCAGTTACTTGAAATGTGTTCTTTCATAAACAAATTATAAAGCCCAACATAGTGATGAACTTCATTTCCTGTTACCCAACCATCCAGTGTTTTCACTGAGTAGTCTATAAAATCAACCCAGGTCTGGCTCGAGGATTTTTGAGCACCCCTGAACCTAATCCTGTACTCCTCAGTGGAGAATCCAAAGCCCTCAATCAGGGTAGCCTTCATGAGGTCATAGGATTCTGCATCTTTACCAGAGAGTGTGAGGAGTCTTTCCCTACACTTTCCAGTGAACATTTCCCAAAGGAGAGCACCCCAGTGAGATCTGTTTACTTTTCTGGTTGCACAAGCCCTCTCAAAAGCTGTGACCCATTTGGTGATGTCATCACCATCTTCATATTTATTTACAATCCCTTTTGGGATTTTCAACATGTTAGGAGAATCTCTGACCCTATTTATGTTGCTGCCACCATTGATGGGAGCAAAACCCATCTCTTGTCTTTCCCTTTCTATGGCTAGGAGCTGTCTCTCTAAAGCCAATCTTTTGACCATCCTGGCTAACAGTAGGTCATCTTCAATGAGGCTATCCTCAGTGATTCCAGAGGTGCTGGACCCTCCTGTGAGAGAAGCAGCATCTCTGACTATCACATTTGGAGTCAGGGTTTGAGGGACCCTGTTCTACCTAACTAGGACTGGAGGGGGGAAATTCTCCTCCACATCACTAGCTTCCCCCTCTTTGAGGGCATCATCAGAGGGGTTGTTTTTAGCAAACTGTGCCAAGAGCTTCTGGAGCTGTTCTTTGGTAGGTTTTGATCCAGTCTTTATTCTTTTGATTCTGCAGAGAGTCCTTAACTCTGACATCCTAAGACGCAGGTAAGGTGTGAGGTTGAGCTCCACCACTGTCTCTTCTGCAGTAGACATTATGGGGGTCATTACAGCCCTGGCGGACGGTGTTAAAGCGGCGGTAAGACCGCCAACAGGCTGGCGTTTTTTTGGGGGAATTATGACCATGGCGGTTACTGCCATGGTCATCCGCCGCTTCTCCGTTCCGCCCGCTGGGCTGGAGACCTGGGTCTCCAGCCCGGCGGCCATGACAATACCTTCACCGGTATTGTGACCCGGCTTACCGCCGTGGATTTCCAGCGGTAGGAACCGCCATGAAATCCATGGCGGTAAGCACTATCAGTGCCAGGGAATTCCTTCCCTGGCACTGATAGGGGTCTCTCCCACCCCCACCCCGACTCCCACTCCAACACCCACCACCACCCCTGCCACCCCCCAAGGGTGGCAGGACCCCCCTCCCCACTCCGACCCCCGACATTACCTTACACATACACACCCGACACGCACGCAGGCACCACATACACGCACACACACCAACACACATGCCAACATCCACACACAGTCAGACACGCACACCCACATTCACACATACACGCACACATCCATATAGACATACCTACAGACATACACGCACTCATTCCCAAAACACGCAACACCCCTGCAAGCATACACGCACTTACACACCCCCTCTACATACACCCACGCACACCCCCATGCACGCACACAACACCCCCCCACCCCCCTCCCCTAACGGACAATCGACTTACCTGTTCCGTCGATCCTCTGGGAGGGGACGGGAGCCATGGGGGAAGCTCCGCCGACACCACACCGCCAACGGAACACCGCCGTGCAGAATCTCAGGACGTGATTCGGTGGGCGGTGTTCTGTTGGCGTGGCGGTGGAGGTGGAGCAACCTCCACTTCCCCGCCGCCCGTCACTATGGCTGTTGGCGGCTCTCCGTCTGAAAAACGACATAGAGCTGCCAAGAGTCATAATACGACGAGCGTAAAACCGCCACCACTGGCGGTCTTCAGCACAGCGGTCCCTCAGCGGTCTTGTAAAAAGACCGCCGAAGTTGTAATGACCCCCTATGTTTCTAAAAGTTGGAATACTTTTTAAGAATCCAAAACTATCTCTAGAACTTAATTCAAACTTTTACAAAACTTTTAAACTCTAAAAGAAATGCTAACAGGGACTAACACAAGGCCCTAGCAGGACTTTTAAAAATTTAGAAGAATAGCTCAAATTTCAAAAATCTGTTTCTAATAACAATTTTTGGAATTTAGTCGTGTGATCAGGTATTGGCTGAGTAGTCCAGCAAATGCAAAGTCTTGTACCCCACCGCTGATCCACCAATGTAGGAAGTTGGCTCTGTATGCACTATTTCAAAGTAAGAAATAGTATGCACAGAGTCCAAGGAATCCCCTTAGAGGTAAGATAGTGGCAAAAAAGAGATAATACTAATGCTCTATTTTGTGGTAGTGTGGTCGAGCAGTAGGCTTATCAAAGGAGTAGTGTTAAGCATTTGTTGTACATACACAAGCAATAAATGAGGAACACACACTCAAAGACAATTCCAGGCCAATAGGTTTTTGTATAGAAAAATATATTTTCTTAGTTTATTTTAAGAACCACAGGTTCAAGATTTACATGTAATACTTCAAATGAAAAGTATTGCAGGTAGGTACTTTAGGAACTTTGAATTAGCAAAATAGCATATACAGTTTTCACATAAATCACATATAGCTATTTTAAAACTAGACAGTGCAATTTTCAACAGTTCCTGGGGGGAGTAAGAGTTTGTTAGTTTTTGCAGGTAAGTAAACCACCTACGGGGTTCAAGTTTGGGTCCAAGGTAGCCCACCGTTGGGGGTTCAGAGCAACCCCAAAGTTACCACACCAGCAGCTCAGGGCCGGTCAGGTGCAGAGGTCAAAGGGGTGCCCAAAACGCATAGGCTTCAATGGAGAAGGGGGTGCCCCGGTTCCAGTCTGCCAGCAGGTAAGTACCTGTGTCTTCGGAGGGCAGACCAGGGGGGTTTTGTAGGGCACCGGGGGGGACACAAGTCCACACAAAAAGTACACCCTCAGCAGCACGGGGGCGGCCGGGTGCAGTGTGCAAACAGGCGTCGGGTTCGCAATGGAAATCAATGGGAGACCAAGAGGTCTTTTCAGCAATGCAGGCAGGCAAGGGGGGGGCTCCTCGGGGTAGCCACCACCTGGGCAAGGGAGAGGGCCACCTTGGAGTCGCTCCTGCACTGGAGGTCGGATCCTTCAGGTCCTGGGGGTTGTGGGTGCAGTGTCCTTACCAGGCGTCGGGTCTTAGAAGCAGGCAGTCGCGGTCAGGGGGAGCCTTGGGATTCCCTCTGCAGGCGTCGCTGTGAGGGCTCAGGGGGGTCAACTCTGGTCTCGTAGTCGCCGGGGAGTCCTCCCTGTGGTGTTTATTCTCCACAAGTCGAGCCGGGGGCGTCGGGTGCAGAGTGCAAAGTCTCACGCTTCTGGCGGGAAACGTGTGTTGTTTCAAAGTTGCTTCTTTGTTGCAAAGTTGCAGTCTTTGGTGAACAGAGCTGCTGTCCTCGGGAGTTCTTGGTCCTTCTAGATGCAGGGTAGTCCTCTGAGGCTTCAGAGGTTGCTGGACCCTGGGAACGCTTTGCTGGAGCAGTGTCTTTAGAAGTGGGGAGACAGGCGGGTAGAGCTGGGGCCAAAGCAATTGGTGTCTCCGTCTTCTCTGCAGGTTTTTCAGTTCAGCTGTCCTCTTCTTCTTAGGTTGCAGGAATCTGAGTTCCTAGGTTCTGGGGAGCCCCTAAATACTGAATTTAGGGGTGTGTTTTGGTCTGGGAGGGCAGTAGCCAATGGCTACTGTCCTTGAGGGTGGCTACACCCTCTTTGTGCCTCCTCCCTGAGGGGAGGGGGGCACATCCCTAATCCTATTGGGGGAATCCTCCATCTGCAAGATGGAGGATTTCTAAAAGTCAGAGTCACCTCAGATCAGGACACCTTAGGGGCTGTCCTG
Source organism: Pleurodeles waltl (assembly GCF_031143425.1). Classification (NCBI taxonomy): domain Eukaryota; kingdom Metazoa; phylum Chordata; class Amphibia; order Caudata; family Salamandridae; genus Pleurodeles; species Pleurodeles waltl. Next base: position 791,917,977 of record NC_090436.1, on the reverse strand, counting down.
ACTGGCCAGTGACTCCTCCTTGTTTTTCTCATTATCTCCCCTGTACTTGCCGCCAAAAGTGGGGGCTGTGTCCAGGGGGCAGGCATCTCCACTTTCTGGAGTGCCTTGGGGCATTGTAACACGAAGCCTGAGCCTTTGAGGCTCACTGCTAGGTGTTACACCTCCCCCCAGAGCAGGCTTTTGTTTCTGTCCTCAGAGAGCACAAAGGCCCTCACCACATGGGGTCAGAAACTCGTCTCTCAGCAGCAGGCTGGCACAGACCAGTCCTGCACTGAACAATTGGGTAAAATACAGGGGGCATCTCTAAGATGCCCTCTGTGTGTATTTTTTTAATAAATCCAACACTGGCATCAGTGTGGGTTTATTATTCTGAGAAGTTTGATACTAAACTTCCCAGTATTCAGTGTAGCCATTATGGAGCTGTGGAGTTCGTTTTTGACAGACTCCCAGACCATATACACTTATGGCTACCCTGCCCTTACAATGTCTAAGGTTTTGCTTAGACACTGTAGGGGCATAGTGCTCACGCACCTATGCCCTCACCTGTGGTATAGTGCATCCTGCCTTAGGGCTGTAAGGCCTGCTAGAGGGGTGACTTACCTATGCCACAGGCAGTGTGAGGTTGGCATGGCACCCTGAGGGGAGTGCCATGTCAACTTAGTCATTTTCTCACCACCAGCACACACAAGCTGGCAAGCAGTGTGTCTGTGCTGAGTGAGGGGTCCCTAGGGTGGCATAAGACATGCTGCAGCCCTTAGAGACCTTCCCTGGCATCAGGGCCCTTGGTACCAGGGTTACCAGTTACAAGGGACTTACCTGGGTGCCAGGGTAGTGCCAACTGTGGAAACAATGGTAGATTTTAGGTGAAAGAACACTGGTGCTGGGGCCTGGTTAGCAGGGTCCCAGCACACTTCTCAGTCAAGTCAGTATCAGTATCAGGCAAAAAGTGGGGGGTAACTGCAACAGGGAGCCATTTCTTTACAGGAAGGGTTTGAAAAGAAGGTTGGGAAGTAGTGTACGAGAAAAGGGGGGTGAAGGGGTGGGTTAGAATAAGAGATGAGGGAGGACTGGTGAAGGGTCTGTGGAGAGTGGAGTGAAGAGAAGAGAAGAGAAGGAGAGAAGAACAGAACGGGAAGGTATTAGAAAGAGAGGAAGAGTACAGAAGGCAATTCAGGAGAGGGTGGCTAGGGTATAGAAAGTAAGAGAGAGGGAAGGGGAGGGTAAGAGAGGAGAGGGTATCAGGAAGAAATGAAGAGGAGAGAGAGGCACCGGAGGAGAGAGTGGATAGGGAGGAGAGAAGAATGTAGAAGAGTAGAAAAAAGGAAAGGAAGTGAAAGTGGTTTTGGAAACAGGAAAAGGGGGGTCAGAAGATCAAGAGGATAGGTTAAAATTTGATGGATGAGAAGAGGAGAGTGTAGTAGGAGAGTAAGAGGAGGTGTGAGTAGTAGAAGAGGAGGAGGAAGAGGAGATAAGGTGCCAGAGGAGAGGATGTGTCTAGGATGTAGAATGGAAGAGAGGAGAGAAGAGGGTAGGGTAACATAGGGTAGTGGAGGAGAGGGGAGAAGAGAGGCAAGAGGGGAGCATAAGTGAAAGAGAGAAGAAGGAGAGGCGAGAGGGAATGAGGCAAAAGAAGAGGTGAGGGTTGTAGGAGAAAAGGGTAGAAGGAGAAAAGAAAGAGGAGAGGGGGCAAGAGAAGTAGGAGAGGAAGAGTAGAGAAGGTGGCAGAGGAGAGGGTGGGTGGGGTATAGAAAGGTAGAGAGGGGAGAGGGGAGAGGGGAGGAGAGCAGATGGGAGGAGGGGATGAGTGAAAGAGAGAAGGAGAGGAGAGAGAAAAAGAGGAGAGTGTAGTAGAAGGAGAGAAGGTGGCAGTGGAGAGGGTTGGTGGGGTATAGAATGGTGGAGAGGAGAGGAAGAGGGAGAGATGAAGGGGGAGAGAGGAGAGGGAAAGAAAGAAGGATATGGAGAAGAGAAGAGAAGAGAAGAGAAGAGAAGAGAAGAGAAGAGAAGAGAAGAGAAGAGAAGAGGGATTAGAAAGAAGAATGGAAAGAGAGTAGTTTGAGAAGGGGCGACAGTGGAGGGGGAGGGAAAGTTGATTTGGAAGGGAATGGAAAGAAGGCTGAGAAGGAATATACAAGGGGTGGGTTACAACAACAGATAAGGAGGGGCTGGTGAAGGGACTGTGGAGAGTGGAGTGCAGAGAGAAGAAAAGAGTATGCGAGGGTAGAAGAAGGAGAGGAAGAGGAGAGAAGACAGGGCAGGAGAGGTTACCTAGGGTATAGAAAGGCAGAGAGAGGGCAGTTAAGAGAATAGAGAGTATCAGGAGGAAAGGCAGAGGAGAGAGGGGACGGAGGAGAGAGTGGCTAGGGAGGCGAGGAGAAGAATGTATGGAGTAGAAAAAAGAAAAGGAAGAGAAAGTGGTTTAGGAAGGAGTGTTGTTTGGTAAACAGGAAAGGGGGGGTCAGAAGATCAAGAAGGAAAGGGGTGAAAGGATAGTGTGCCAGGCCGATCATCGTTGAGTACAGCCCAGTAATACCCCGGGGGCATTTCCGGATCGGTAGCGGGTGATCCGGAAGAAAACACCTCGGCAACCAATGAATAAGCGCATCTAGACGAAGGAGGGTTTTTTAAACCCACTGCGACCTCGTCTGGGGAGTCGACGGATTCTCCCGGTATTGATGACATTGACGCGCCAAAACCACAACCGAGCAGAGCAGAGGAGACGATGCCGGAACCAGGAAGACAAAGAAGGCAGCAGCACGTTGACCTTTCCGACACCCGGTGGGACGAGCAGGAGGCGGCGAGGCGCACAGACCGGCCACGCTCTGGGAAGAGCGTGGCCTAGTCAGGTACGGTCCGATAACAGGACGGGGAGTCTTAAATCGGGATCGGTGGGAGGTTAGCTGAGTGCTAGAACATTTTTCTGTTTCCGTTTGATTTTTTTTTTCATTTTGTTATCTGTTTTTTAAAAGAACGGAGGGAGCCCTAGGTTCTTGGCATGCCATTATTATTTTGTTTGGTTTGGTAAACCATATGGAGGGCTTTGTTTTTTCGGATACATATTGGACCAGGGCTACCATGGGTGGACAAATGAAGATCAAGTAGACTACTTGTTTGTGAGCTGGAGAGAGAGAGAGAGAATAAAACAATATTCAAAGAAAAAGAGAGGGCACGAGAGGAAAAAGAGCCTAGCAAGATAAGTAAGAAAGTAAAGAGACAGGAAAAGGAAGATAACCAGAAAGGAGAAAATAGTACAGAAAGAGAAAAAGAAAAGCCAGCGAACAAAGGAAAAGAAAATACAAAAGAGGGGAGAGCCAGACAGACCAAGAAAGGGACAGAAAGAGAAAAAAATATTAGTCGTAATACTTACCTACCAACCAACGTTCTTGTATTCTTCTGTCTCTCTCCATGCGCCTCCTGAGTCACCATCTGGGAAAAGAATAAAAAGAGTGAAGACCGTGTGAGAATACAGAGAAGAAAAGAAAAACAGAAAGACCACAGAGCAAGGAAAAGAATTATAGAACTGTTATTTCCTCCAAAAACTCAATAAACCACAGATATTACAATATCGCCTGTGAGCCTCCATTACTGTGACCCTGTTATAGATAGGTTGGAATTTGATGGATGAGAAGGAGAGGAGAGAGAGAGGAGAGGAGAGTACACGAAAGGGGCGAGGAGGAGAGGGAGAGGAGGAGAGAGGTGGGGAGAGAAGAGGATGTGTCTAGGGTGTAGAATGGAAGAGAGAGGGGAGGGGAGGGTAACATAGGGTAGGGTGGGAGAGGATGTGTCTAGGGTGTAGAAAGGAAGAGAGAAGGGGGTAGGGTAACAAGGTAGTGGAGGAGAGAGAGGAATGTGTGGAGTAGAAAACAACGGGAAGAGAAAGTGGATTGGGAAGGGAAGACATTGGAGGGGAAGGGAGAGTTGGAATGAATAGAAGGGAAAGGGGGTTGTGAGGGAGATCAGATGCGTGAGCATTTGGTAGATGAGGAGAAACTCAGGAGAGGAGGGCGTGTAGGGGAGGGAGAGGAGGAGGAGAGAAGGTTGCTAGGGTAAATAAAGGAAGAGTGAGGGAGAGGATGAGTGAAAGAGAAAGAGGGGAGAGAGGGAAACAGAAAAAAGGAGGGGAGGGTAGAAGAGAAAGAGGAGAGGAGGTAGGTAGGAAGAGAGGAAGAGGAGAGACGGTGGCAGAGGTGGGTGGGGTACAGAAAGGTGGAAATAGGGGAGAGGGGAGGACAGTAGATGGGAGGAGGGGATGAGTGAAAGAGGAGAGAAGAGGGAGAAAGAGGAGAGGGTAGTAGGAGGAGAGGGTAGAAGAGAAAGAGGAGAGAAGGTGGCAGAGGTGGGTGGGGTATAGAAAGGTAGAAAGAGGGGAGGACAGTAGATGGGAGGAGGGGGTGAGTGAAAGAGAGGAGAGGGAGAAATGGGAGAAGAAGAGGAGAGTGTAGTAGTAGGAGAGGGTAGAAGAGAAAGATGAGAGAAGGTGGCAGAGGTGGGTGGGGTATAGAAAGGTAGAAAGAGGGGAGGACAGTAGATGGGAGGAGGGGGTGAGTGAAAGAGAGGAGAGGGAGGAAGGGGAGAAGAAGAGGAGAGGGCAGTAGGGGGAGAGGAAGAGGACAGAAGCCGAGGGAAGTAGAAGAGGAAGAGAGAAGGTGGCAGAGGAGAGGGTGGGTGGAGTATAAAAAGGTGGAGTGGAGCAGAGAGGGCACGGGAGGGGAAGCGAATGGATAAAGGGAGAGAGAGAGAGAGAGAGGCATTGGGGGCCGGGGAGGGGATGGGTAAGGTTTGGAGTGGAATGGAGAGGAGACGGAAGGGAACTGGAGAAGTGGGGAGGGGTTGGGGTGGGATGGGGATGGATAGGGTATAGAGAGGAAGTCAGGGGATCTAGAGATGTCGCGGATTAGAAGAGTGGTGGAAAGGGAGAGGAAAGCATGGAGGGGGTATAGAAAGGAGGGGAAGGGAACTGGAGTGGGGAGGGGATACCGTGGGATGTAAGACAAATGTAGAGGGTGGGGAAAGGGGGAGAAAAGGGAAAAAGAGAAGAGAAGAAGGGAGAAAAAGGAAGACAGAGGAGAAGGAAAAGGAGGAGAGGAGTGTATGGAAGAGAAAAGCGAAAGGGAAAAGAAACTGGTTTGGGAATAGAAGGCAGTGGAGGAGAAGGGAAAGCTGATTTGGACGAATATTAAATAGAAGGGAGGGAAAGGTAAGGTAAAGGGTAGGGAGGGGAGAATTAGGAGCAGATGAGTGGAGATAGAAGGTAAAGAAACGAATGTGGTAGTGAAGGAGAAGCAGAGAAAAGGGGGAGGGAAAGGGGGATGAGACTGGAATTTGTAAAAATGGGGATGAAGGGACTAAGGATTGAAGTAAATAGGGGTTAAAAATCCGTTTCAAGTTAGTTTCAGTTTGATTTCGAATTCATTTTTCATTTTAATTTTCAGTTCACTTTGGTTTTCAGTTTACTTTTCGTTTGGTTCATTCACTCACCTCGTTCCCTTGCACCCGGTTTGTCTTCATTTTTTAGAACCTTCTCAGCCCCTGGGGATTCCGGCTTCTCAGGGTCCCCAGCTCCAGTCGCCAGCAGTGGTCCTTTCGGTCCGGTGTCCATGTCTGTAATGCTGCTGCTCCCTGGTTACCAGTCTTTTATGCCAAGGGCACGTCACAATGGGGCCATTTGAACATGTCATCACACATCACCACTCTGGGTGATACCACGTTTTCAATGTTTATAGGGGGGGTTAATGCGAGGCCACTAACATATTACTTGACGAGAGCCCATCTATTGTCACGAAAATGAGCCCATGCTACAAACCATAACGTCCTCAACCGTGGTATGTCCCTTTCTGCCTGCAGGCACCGGGCCCTCGAGACCTCCCGTGGCAGGGCCTGTGATTTCAGAAGTGTTCCGTTCCAAAGGTTCTGCTTCTGGTGCTGCTGTGAACGCACGGACGCTTACAAATGAACTGGGTAACGAGAAAGAGCCTTTTCTCTAAAACATAAATACATTATGTTTTGATCATAAGGTTCATCGCACAACAGATCTGCCGTCACCTTCTTGGATTTATATATTGAAGGATTATCTCAGGGCAACATCCGCATCTCTGTATCTGATCGTGTCCACCACTCTTCTGGTAATGACCAGTAATCCCCTCCCCTCCTGTCAAGAAGTGCAGATAGCGATGGAGTCTAGATCCAGGGTAAACTGAATCTAAAAGTTCTCAACCGGTGATTACGTGACAGAAGCGGAGAGTCTCGCCTCTGGATGCCTGTAGTTCGAACCCTGCGCCCTGGTAGCAGCCGCCTCCGTCGACCCTTGTGCTTCTGGAGATGTGGCGTCTGTGGCTTCTGTAGGTGTAGATGGTGCCCACCGTCACCTGATGGCCTCTGGCTGCCCCCGCCGCCTAGTGCTGCCATTTGCTCCTCAGCAATTGTGCTGGGGGGCTCTTTTCCCATCAGAACCAGCTATAAATGTGACATTCATTTTCCTAGTACACGCCACATTTTTACAGAAAATGACATAATTTAAAGTTTCCACGCTAGAAGTGACCGCTCTATATGTAAAGATGCTTCAAACTTTTGTTCTACAAAAGGTTAGCTTTATTTCCCATAGTTTCCATAATTTGTCTTTTGCGTTGTCCCTCATTGTACATCTTACACGTCTTCTATGCGCTCGAGTTCACCGACAGTTTAATGCCTCTTTATTAGCATGCTCACAGCAGAAGGGTTCGTCACCTGCACTCCAGCGTCTGTGGAATAGTTTATACGAGCTCTTTCGAGGTTTGTCAACCTTTTGTGGTTTCGATACACGGGTTAAAAGTGGGCTGTGTGTCATCGTGTTTCGATTAATGTTTATTACACACACTGATCCTTTTGCTGCTCAACTTTCTTTCAGAACTGGTGTCCGAGCCAGCACTGCAAGTGAAACAACTATCAGCTGTTCTCCCCAAGCGGTAGAGAGCGAACACCCGCAGTGAAACATTAAAAATACTTTATTTAATAAATGCAGGTACCCTGAGATAGAAAAGGGAGAGTCTCTTTATAATGGAAGTCCATTCTCCATAATCCCGTGCTTTTATAAGTTCCCCCACCAAAATACCGCTCCGTGGTCGAAAGACCACTGAGGGTATTTTGGGATTTGCCCATGGCTGGCGGGCGGCCGCCAAAAGGCCGCCCGCCAGCCCAGGGCAAATCAGCCTTCCCACGAGGACGCCGGCTCAGAATTGAGCCGGCGTAGTGGGAAGGTGCGACGGGTGCAGTGGCACCCGTCGCGTATTTCAGTGTCTGCATAGCAGACACTGAAATACTTTGTGGGGCCCTCTTACGGGGGCCCCTGCAGTGCCCATGCCATTGGCATGGGCACTGCAGGGGCCCCCAGGGGCCCCGCGGCACCCCTTACCGCCATCCTGTTCCTGGCGGGAGTCCCGCCAGGAACAGGATGGCGGTAGGGGGTGAAAGAATCCCCATGGCGGCGGAGTGCGCTCCGCCGCCATGGAGGATTCTGCAGGGCAGCGGGAAACCGGCGGGAGACCGCCGGTTTCCCGCATCTGACCGCGGCCGAACCGCCGCGGTCAGAATGCCCTGCGGGGCACCGCCGGTCTGTCGGCGGTGCTCCCGCCGACCCTGGCCCCGGCGGTCTCAGACCGCCGGGGTCAGAATGACCCCCTCAGTCTTGAAATACTCGTAGAAGTTTTCTGAACTTTTTCCCTTGGTCACTAAGAGCCAAGTGTACTAAGTGGTATTTCAATCGTAAACGCTTCACAACGATTCAGAGTTTTCAACTGAAAAACTGCTTTTAATAATGTATTAAACCCATTTTACAGACTTCTAAAATGAGTTTAGAAAGGCATCTGGAATCTCTATTTTTTAGGGCCGTTTTGTATGTGTCTCTTCCAACTGGCGATTACTAGCCATATGTATTAATGTTTTAGAACCTAAATAGTGGTTGCGAACCACTGAAAACGTATCAACCCTCAAGCTGATGTGGTAACCCATTCGCATCATTTGGGGACCCCATTTCTTCTGTGAATGTTAAAAAAAAATTGTTTGGTAGCAGGCACTGGTCCACAGGAAACTAAAAGTATGTGACCTACCACATTAGTATTCATGAGGTGGTCAGTTTCTGACCACTATGATTAATTTTTTTAAAGAAGTGCCCTATTAATACATGGTTCTCTTCTTAAAAATCTCTAATAGTTGCATAAATACTTTCCGCCGTATGCTACTACTAATTTGTGACCGGATATTCGTATATCTGGCCCCACTTGCAATGCTGCCATTTATAGCAGCAGCTTCTCCACTGCAGGCTCAGCAAAAGTAAAAAATAAAATGGTAATAAATTGATTTTTATTGCCCTTTTATTTTTTCCTCTGACAACCCAAGCTGTGAGGGCATTGTGGGGCCATTGCTACAGAATGGCTGCAGGGAGGTGTGGAGACAGCAGTTTAAAGTGCGCATGTCACTTTGACTGGCTGTCTTGCAGCGGCCAGACTGACGTGCACTTTAAACCTCTCCAACTCAAGTTGTCTTAGACAGCTGGTTGGAGAGAAGGCGCAGGCATCCAGTGCCTGAAGGGCACTGAGCCAGCCACCTTAAAATAGTCCTTGTGCTTCTCTCATGCTGACTAACAGCATGAGAGCAGCATCTGGATTGGTTACGGGAGTTGGCTCTAGGGCCCCAGACAACTGGAGAAGAACATCAGAACCAGTGAATTTGTAGACTGTAGGTAAGTAAATATTGTATATTTAATTCACATCTTTAAACAGTATAAACAGTAATTACATGGCTTACATGCATTACATTAATGTTTTAAAGTTAACTTTAAAGTTTAACTTAAAAATGTTAATGTAATGCATGTGACTGTTTAAAGCATGCAAGCTAAGGGTTTAATACAATTTTTTCGAGTCAGCAGTTGCACCTCTTTGACCCACTGATAGGCACTGAGAGAAACTCGCACTGCCTTCAGCCTCTACGCCAGAGAACATAGTTGTGGCTCTTTATAAACACCGTTTATAACAAGCCACGATTAGGAGCTTTGGAACTGAGCCTAAAGGCATTGCTGATGTCTCTCATTGCCAGTTTGCTCGCCTCTCCACGTAATATTGTCGCCAGCCACCACTGCCAACCCCTGCACATTCTCAGTGGCAATCCATGATTTTGAACAAACATTGGCCATGCCAATAGGTCTGGTTTCATTAGGGTAACGTACAGAAGCACAGCCATGGCCCCTTTTGCATGTCTTTGTATGTATCCTTTAGCATGTTTAAGCCAGGACTTCTTTAATTTTTATTTGAATGAATCGTTCAAACCAATGCATGTTGCATTATTAAGCAGAAATAAAAGAAGGTATAATACACAGATATAAAGGTAAATTATAATCCTAGGTTAAAATAGGTAAATTCTTAGTTAATAATAGTTGAATGCTCCAGGTAATATAGAATCAAACATTCAGTACAATGAAAAAATCATAAATTCTTTTAAACTAGACTAGCCACCCGTGCATGCTCTGCATATGTGCGTTTTTTAAACCTTATTCATTTTTTCTCTACAATCTTAACACACAGGAGGAGTGGATGACTTTCAGTTATAAGCAATCATAGATCAGACAACCACCATAGCATTAAAAAACTGCTTAAGTGTGATATTGGTGAGAACCATTTAGAGTAGAGGCACTCTAGGAGAACTATTACTAGCTCCGGGTTAATAACCACTCTAATTTGTATGCCAGGGAAACTTAAATCTTGGTCCAATGTTGATTCAGTTGAGGACAAAGCAAGAACATATGCAACCAGTCACTAGGTACTTCAACAAAGGGATTCCCTGTTTGAAAATGAGGGTCCTGGGCCAGGGACAACCAACCAAATTACAGAAACAACACCCCAGGCTACCCTAAAGTATATATCTGCGATCCTTCCAGGTCTGAACTCCGATATATATGGCAAAAATAGAGGAAATTGGGGACTGAAGAATTTTTATTATAATTTTAATAACTATCAATATTTAGTTAAATCAATCCAGATATAGTACATATAAATCTTACAAAATGTAACCACAATATCTATAATTTCCAATTGTACCAAAATACACATATACGTGCAACATGAGAAGAATGTCATTGTAATAAATACTTCATTCAACTACACACCATGGGGGTCATTCTGACCCCGGCGGTCTAAGACCGCCGGGGCCAGGGTCGGCGGGAGCACCGCCGACAGGCCGGCGGTGCTCCCAAGGGCATTCCAACCGCGGCGGTAAAGCCGCGGTCGGACCGGCAAAACTGGCGGTCTCCCGCCAGTGTACCGCCGCCCTTTGGAATCCTCCAAGGCGGCGCAGCTAGCTGCGCCGCCGAGGGGATTCCGACCCCCCCTACCGCCATCCAGTTCCCGGCGGCCCGCCGGATGGCGGTAGGGGGGGTCGCGGGGCCCCTGGGGGCCCCTGCAGTGCCCATGCCACTGGCATGGGCACTGCAGGGGCCCCCGTAAGAGGGCCCCTACAAGTATTTCACTGTCTGCTTGGCAGACAGTGAAATACGCGACGGGTGCAACAGCACCCGTCGCACCTTCCCACTCCGCCGGCTCGATTACGAGCCGGCATCCTCGTAGGAAGGGAGTTTTTCCCTGGGCTGGCGGGCGGTCTTTTTTTGCGACCGCCCGCCAGCCCAGGGAAAAACTTAGAATACCCTCCGCGGTCTACTGACCGCGGTGCGGTATTTCGGAGGGGGGAACTCTGGCAGGCGGCCTCCGCCGCCCGCCAGAGTTAGAATGACCCCCCATATGTTCAATCAAACCACATTCATACCCTCATCACCACATACTTAAAAGCCTTCATCATGTGTCAACAAGCAAATCTATACCAAACCCTGACCATTTCCATATGTAATAACATCTTAGAATTATTTCACCGAAATTGAAGAATCCCCCAAAATTCTTATGTAGTTAGGTGCTCGATGTTTCTTCTCTTTTTATGGCTCTTTACCTGGCTTCTGTTCTCTCTCTCTCTCTCTCTTATGGCTCTAAACTTGGCCTCTGTTTTCTCTCTCTCTCTCTCTCTATCATATGGCTCTAAACTTGGCTTTTCTTCTTGAGGCACGTTTAGTCACAACTGCCTTCCTCAGGAGCAGCCATTCATCTTATTTAATTATGCTTTATGTTGCCTCTTGAATTCTTATCTAAACATACACAATGATAGTAACCACGACTTCCTCTACCAGCCACATTTCTATTGAAACCCATTAATTCATTATCTTCCCATCAGTGGAGGGTGGTGCTCCATTCACCAGTAGGTACCATTCTTATGCAACATGCAGTTTGTGCCAAGGTGCTATAGTGCAAAAGACCAAACCATTTCTGCAAATCTCATTATCTTCATGCTCCCATGCTTAAGTACCCAACAGTTGATCAAATCTCTGTTGTGTCTTACTGCTTAATCTACTTCTCAGGTGCATGGAATGTTATAGTGCCAAGAAGATAATGAGATTTTTTGGGATTCTTCAATTTCAGTGAAATAATTCTATAATGTTATTTACATAATTAATTGTTCAGAGTTTGGTATAGATTTGCATGTTGACACAATGATGAAGGCTTTTAAGTATGTGGTGATGAGGTTATGAATGTGGTTTAATTGAACATATGGGGGCATATTTACAAGACAATGGCACATCACTAGTGATGCACCACTTTTCTTGCGCCCCCCTTGTGTCCCCTAACGCCTCCATGGTAGTGCCAGATTTACAATACAGCGCACCATGGCGCATGTTAGGGGCAATAGCATAATGTTTTTGATGCTATTGTAATGCTATACTGGATTAATGTAAAAAAAATTACGCTAATCCAGTATATTGTTTAATGGCCCATTGAAATCAATGGGAGCCTCATTTTAATGCCTTCTTTAAGCAGGCGTTAAAAATGATGTTAGAAATGGCGCAATGGAATCTTGTAGATTCCACTGCGCCATTTTTAGCGACCCTCTAATGAGGGAACGCCCCCTTTGCATAAATCATGCATATATTATGCATGATGTGGCGCAAAGCGTTTCAAGGTGGCGCAAACTAGGTTTGCGCTTGCGCCACACCTTGTAAATATGCCGCTATGTTAGTGGCCCTTTAGAGTCACATTTGCAGAACATTTTTTGCCACAAATGTGGTGCTAAGGGGCGCAAGGGCCTTGTAAATCTGGCCCATGGTGTTAGTTGAGTGATGTATGAAGTTTTTATTAAAATTAAATATTCTTCTCATGTTGCATGTATGTTCTAAACAGGTACAATTGGAAAATATAGATATTGTGGTTACAATTTTAGGATTTATATGTACTATATTTGGATTGGTTCAACTGAATATTGATAGTTATTAAAATTATAATAAAAAGTCATCATTATCAAACTTCCTTTATATTTGCCATATGTATCTGAGTGCAAACCTGGGAAGGTCGCCAAAATATACTTTAGGGTAGCCTGTGGTGTTCTTTCTGTAAATCAGTCACTAGGTGCCCCAGTATCACATCTTGGACAACGTGGTCCGATCCTTCCCCAACCTGGGGAAGAAAGTGTGTTAAATATATTAATCATTTACTGTGGCAGTGAATAGGGTGAACATTTGAACCAGTGAGTGTTGAAAAATTAAAAACATTGGTGTATAATTATGCAGTCACTTTTATTCCCATCTCTTTAGCTAATTTCCTAACAATTTTACCTGTTATAATAACAGAAACTATCCACTACAAAAATTTATGTCAGACACCTATAGAGTGGTGTGTTTGGCTGGCTAGTATTTGGTGAACGGATTCTTCATCAATCTGCTATAAATTGATCTATTAAAGGCGCAGGTCAAGTGACCATACAAGAACCAAAAACAAATGTTACTAGCTATCCCTTGATTCCGAAACCATTGTCAGCCGAATGAAGTTTCCCAGATCCATGCATTATGTGCTGCTCCTGGCCACATTTTATCTTTGAATTCTGGGACTTGTAGTCCTGTAGATTATTTCTTTATAAAACAGGACTACAAGTCACAGAATTCAAAGAAAAAGCCTGGAATGGAGCAACATATCACCCCTGGACCTGAGAAACATGGCAGCTATGCTTTGTTATGGCTTCCAGTCAGAGTTAATTAGGAAATCAGTTACTAGAACACATCTGTTGTCTTGCCAGTGCCCAAATATGAATGAGTTCAGGAACTGAAAGCTTGCAGAACAATCCATTAGTCCAGTCTGTCACTTAATACGCAGGATCTCCTAGAGCTTGCAAGACTGCTGTTTTCTGATAAAAGAATGTTGACAGTGTCTTACACCTGACACTTTGGGGTTCCTGGGTGTTCTTCGTATTCAGGGTATGTCATGGACAGCTTCTTTTGTAATGCAATCTAAAACAGAAATGTCATATTTATAAGAAACTGGAGCAGGCCATAAGCAACTAGTGACATAGTGCAGCCAAATATCCAGTAGTGCCAGGCTGGCATACTCTTCTTGGATGAAGATATCTTTTAATGCTAGCTAAGGGTGCTTGTTATTGTAAATAAAACTATAAAAGGTGGGCTTAAATTGCATGAAAAAATCTCTAGAGGACTATTTGAAGGCTAGAGAAATAAAAAAAAGATTAAACCTGGAAAAGCGAGCATTTTCATTAATGATTTAGATGGTGGGAGTAACTTCCATCTCCAAAAAAACAATTGAACCTTTTTAAGGAGTGGTTTATAATTAAGAAGATAGAAACCTTCAAATTTTTCATTGATGAATGTGCCAGTGTACCTTTTTGGGCAGAGTGCTGTGCCTGTGGTTTGACTGATCAGGTAAAATTTTACTGATGCAGTTAAACAGCAGGTTTTAGGTTTTTAAATGTTTTTTTATACCCCCGTCTTAATTCAGAAACTTTTGCCACTAATTCTAATAAGCATTAGGTAGTCCATAAATTAGCTTTGAAATACAGTGCATTACTGACTGCATACAATCTGATCTTAGGGAGGTTAGGAAGAGAGGGTTGACTCCTAACTGGAGCCTATCCTGATGGCCAGGGGTTCTAGAAATAAGGTGCGAAGTTTCAGGGATATTGGACAGTCCTGTGTTGTATTTGTAGAAATTGAGATCCAGTCTCTCTCCAGAGAGTTAACCAAAGCTATCAATCTATTTGCCAATCGCACGATCAAGGGTCCCAAGAATTTTGACATCATTTTTATAAAACCCTGATGGGTTCCCATCCTCCCCACAGGATTTGCCATTTGGAAGCCTGGCAATGATTTCTGCTATTTCGTTAGCTTGAAAGAGGACTAAAAGTTCCTCTTAATCGGAATTAGATACCGAGGGGGCATGTTTTGCAACATGTACTCTAATACATCTTTCTTTTCGATTTTCTGTGTATATTTTCTGACAGTGATTCAGGTTAAATTGAATTCTGTCTTGTTTTGATATCACAACATTATTTTCAGTCTTTACAATCTGAGTCATTTTATTCTTATTATATTTGTCTCGAACAACTAAGCCAAGCCATTAGTTACCCGGTGTCCAATCCTTCCTCACAACCCCGCTGAGCGATGGCAGCAGATATTTGAGTTAGCGCTTATGCTGCTCACAGCAGAGTAGTAATCACGATAAGGCAATGACTGCCCTTTGTTTCTGAGCTCTGCTTTCCACAGTCCATGTACCAACTTAGAGAGTACATTTTTGCGCTGTAAATGGGAAAAATAAATGAACCAGATCCCTCCTGCATCAGTGCAGCGCACAGAAGGGAATCATTATACTGCTTGTGGGTCTGAATTACAACCTGCACTTTAAAAAAAAAGTTTGCCCTTTGGAGTAGGCCTGGGCAGAATGCGCTGAGTCAAACTCCGCATAGTGGCAAAAAAACTCTGCTACGCTAATCGGAATTCCTTGTCGTACCCGGTCGTTTTGCATTTTACGTCAAACTAAATGTGAAGCATCGTGCGTGAAAGGCACCACGTGGTTTGCTTGGGTGCGGCCATCTTGTTTGTACACTCTTTTAACGGTGCTGGGCCTGTTTTTTTCCATCCCTTGATAATCTTTTCAATGCTCCACCCTCCCAATCAATCTACCCCTCATTTTTATTTATTGTATTAGTATGTCTTTTTGTGTCTGTGTATTTTTACGTTTTTTCAATTTTTTGTGACTTTTTGTGTTTTTGTTTATTTTTCCCTTTACTTCCTTAGTTATTTCTTCCTTCCTTCCTTTTGCTCCTGTTTCTTATCTCACCCCACCACCAAGCTCCGTGGCAGAGCAGGGCAGTAGCAGCAAACAGGGGAGCAGCAGCGCCAGGCCCCACCCCAGACAGCCAGCAGCTGTGGGTGGCAACGCTGCCAAGGGGTGCAGCCCGGCCCATCATTTAGGAGGAGGAGGTTGCAGCCCTGGTTTTCTACGTGCAGCATCACTCCCCTCCAGGCTGCCTGCAGACGGGAGCGTCATCTGTGTTGAGCTAGGGTGCGCAGGTGTGTTCGGGCACTACCAAGGTCCAGCACACCACCCAGCTGCTGATGCACCTCTGGATGGATATCATCGACCACGAGCAGGATCTGCTTGATCTGCTAGGCGTGGAGATTCCGGGGCTCGGAGAGTATTAACTATATTATTGTGTTTGTGTTTTACAATGCTGACTTTTTTTTCGAATAGCATGCTGCTTATACTCAGAGGTAAGTTACGTATAGTTTATGTTAAGAATATTATTTATTATGTGATCCAATTAGAGCTAGGCAGGTGCTCTGCGCTAAATTATCGTACTCGTAGGCACTCGCTTTGGCTGGTTATTTAAGAAGCTATTGCAATGCAAACTCCTCTGTCCTCCTGTCACCATAGTGAATTAGTGATATCAGTGAGTTAGCGTTATCCGTGACTTTCTTTATGTAGCTTGTACAGTCCAAAGCAATTTCACAGTGATGTGCAGTACTGCAAAAAAGAGAGACTGAGGTGCTCATTCTGAGTTTGGCAGGCGGTGGGGGCCGCCCGCCAAACTCAACCTGTCACCTGACCGCTGGTGCCATCAGAACACCACCGGCCGTATTCTGACTTGACCGCAGGGCCGGCGGGTGGAGGGCCTTAACATTGACGCTGGCTCGGAATCGAGCCGGTGCCAATGTGGCGGTGCAGCGGGTGCAGCTGTACCCATCACGCATTTCACTGCCCGTAATTCGGGCAGTGAAATGCGCAACGGAACTGTGCATGGTGGCCCCTGCACTGCCCATGCCAAGTGCGTGGGCAGTGCAGGGGCCCACAGAGGGCCCCCGGCACCCCATTCCATCAGATTTTCCATGACGGTGTGAACCGCCATGGAAAGGCTGGCGGAAAGGAACTTGTAATCCGGCAGGCAGCGCTGCCCTGGCGGATTACATCGACCGGGACCGGCACACTGGAGACCGTCTCCGGCGTGGCAGTGTCAGCGGTTTTACTCCAGCGTTTCGGCTGCATTCGGAATGTGGCAGATCAGACCGCCACTACTGCGGAATGAGCACCTGAGTTTGTCCTTCAACAGGGATGAGAAATGAGAATAGAATCAAAGATTATTGATTGCAATGCATTAGTTCCAAATGTAGTTTTGAAATTTGAAATAGGGATTTTAGGACTATAGCCAACTCAATGATAATCGATCATGCTAGTACCATAGGCGGTTTGATTTAAGTACAATGTTACTGCATTTGCCTATTACATAATAATTTTGTGGATATTAACTGTACCACTAATCTATTTTTTTATCTTCTTTATTTCTTACTTCAGCACCCACGGGCAAGAAGAGGGGCACCACAGAGGTGGGTCCAGCAGGAGCTGGGGAGGCGCTGACCAACAGAGCCAATGCTGAGTGCTCTGCTCATCGCAGTAAGTCCTATTATCTAAAATTAGTATTATTTCCCTAACTTTTACCTCTGCCCACTATTATACTACTTATAACTTTTCCTTGTTTACTATTCTATTCTGTCTCCTTTTTTCCAACTCCCCAATTCAATTTTTGTTTAATTCATGTTATACCCGCATTATCTTTTTTTTTTCTGTCTTTCATTGACCATTTTTATTCCACCTCTTTATTGCACTTCGTTGATTCCGAGACATCATCATAGGCGATAGCTCTGCTCCTCCATTACGCAAAGTTTTTGGTTGGCCTGACCACTTGAAGTTTCTAACATTGTAAATCAACAAATACCCAGAGCGATATTTTTGATAGAAGATACTGCAGTGCTAACCAAACTGTAACTATGTATTGCGGGTGCATTTTTTTGATAAAAAAATTAAGGGGTGGTGTACCTAAAAACTACATAATGTTTATTTCTAGCCACATCAGCTACCAGTGGAGCCGGCTCAAGTTGCACTGCAGGAGCAGATGCAACAGGGGGAGAAACAGCATCAGGGATGGGCTGTGGTAAGTCACATTGGTTGCCTATTGACAATTGCTATTACTCACTAAGGTACAAGGGCGTTGTCACGATTGAGCCCCCTGAATCACAGCTACAGTGGTGGTTGGGGTACTTATTACTTATGGCCTTTTCTATCTGCAACTCAGCAAAAGCATAGACAACATACGCTAAAAAATAAATTATGGTTTTATGGAAACAGGAAAGAACGGAAGGCTAAACAACAGGATGGGTGAATGAATGAAAGGAAAGGATGCAGGGTTGGGTGAAAGGACACCTGAGTGAGTATTGGGTAAATGGATGGATGGCTGAAAGGATGATTAAAAGAAAGGATGGATACTGAGTGGATAGATAATGGATTAGAAATTTTGGTAAAAGAATGGATGAGAGAAAGTAAAGCTTAAATCATGGTGGCTATGGGTGAATATAGCAGGAAAATGAATGGACAATTGAATAATTGGTTGGTTGAATAAACAAGGGAGCTCTTCTGTAGAGGGGAATGCTGCTCACCTACCTTGCTTACTTTGTGTTTCATGGCTATAAAAGCTATAGTTCAAAGTGGGGGTATTTTAATTTGTGGTCTAATCCCTTGACTCACTGTATTTGTAAAAAGCATTAATCAACCCCCTCCCTGCCCATGGAATTTCACCACCCATGACCAAAGATTGCAGTATGGTTCAATTTGTGCCTGCGGTGTTGGCTGTGCTTCAGTTAATGCAGCATTTACTAAGTTTTCGATATATTGCAAACACAAGGTGCGTTGTTTTCCATTTGCCCACTAGTTACCTCTTAGTACTTCACTCCTTTATTCTTTCATGAGTTCTTCCATCCCACCCTACCAAACAAAAATCCATTCTTGGTATGTGCCACATTTTTATGGCTATGTGAAATGTTTTCAATATATATTTAAGGGTTTCCTATAACACATTTATTTTATGCCTGTTTAGATTTTTCCTTTTAGACTTTCGTGTATACAGTGACTGAATTAGCCAAAGCTTAGGCATACAATGAATCGATGATCAGTGACACCCTTCTATTCCATAGCAAAATCTTTATCTACCCGCCTAATCCCCCTGCCTTACTCTGCAGTAGAGTAAGTCAAGTTTCTTTTCCTTACTGCCCAGGGAATGATATTGTTGGAAAGAATTTGTGGTAGTGGGTGAGGCAAGTGAGTAAAGTGGGACTTGTAAGTGCCCAATTTGCTTTCAAATTTGGCGGAAGGGATACCCTATGAGGAACGTGACAAATACAAACTATATAGCTCATTCCTACAATCTATAGTGCACCATTTTCCTCACTGTCTACTTAAGGCAGATAGGATAAATATATCTGCATTTTATACATGACATGTGTGATGTATCTTATTTATTCATCTGCCTCTTTGAAGTCAGGGTAGAAACTAGGGGCCAGATGTATAATTTTTCCAAATAGTGGCTACCTAATTGCGATTTTCTGCGAATTGCAATTACATAACTGCTATTTGAATGTTTGAAACTCCAGGAGTTTCATTTAGCGATTCCCAATGGCTTGCAAATGGACCTAACTCTTTCATATTCATGAGGTAGGTCGCAATTTGCGACCCATTGTGAATGGCAATAATGACAGGGATGGTGGCCTGCAGGGCTCAGCAGACCACCATATCTGTGATTGTTTTTAAATAAAGCAATCTTTTTTTTTTTAAAATGCAGCCCGTTTTCCTTAAAGAAAATGGGATGCATTTAAAAAAGAAAAATTGAAGGTTTTCTTTTCATTTTTAAAGAGCAGGCAGTGGTCCGTGGGACCCCTGCTCGTTTACCAATGGCTTACCACCTGCTTGAAGTAGATGGTAAAATGTGAATGTTTTGTGACCGCATTTCGGTCACAAAACATTCCTACATACCAGTGCGATTCGGTATTAGGAAGGGACGCCATTGACATGCCCCTTCCAAATACTAAATTGGTATGTAGTTACAATTCCAATTTGTGATTCAATAACAATTTACCGAATTGCAAATTGGAATTCATACATACTAAAATGTATTTTTGCGATTGCAAACGGCTTGATTGGGCCATTTGCGATCGCAAAAATGCATGATACATCTGGCCCTAAGTAAACAGCATTTGGGGAAGAGCAGGGCCATTGGAACTAAAGATAGCTAATTGTCAACTACAGCTGCCCCAGCTGCAGACAGTAGCGAAGTACTTGGAGCGCAGGCTAGCAGGCCTCCATTAATTTTGCATAACAACTTGTACTCCATAGTGCATAATGCCTTACTCATAAATGTGAGGTCATTAATTTGTATTTTTCCACTAAAAGTGTCTGTTTAGTTACTAGAAAAGCGTTTAAAAGAAAAAAAATGAAATCACTGTCTTTTTAATCTGGTGTTATTCTGGCTTAATTCTTTTCTACCAGAGATCCAGTGCTTTTTATGTGAGGCATGTATGGCTAAACAAATAAAATTGGCTCTGTGACTCTCCTAATAATAATCACATCAAATTACAATGTCCCTAGGGGACCAGCAATGTACTGCTACTGTGTCTACCATAACCTATTTTTGAAGATGTTTGTTCAGAGCATTGTTTACAATATGTCTTTTTTATTTTTTGTTTTTCTTTATATATCTACTCCAGCTGGACGACCACGAAGCAGGCAGAAGATAGCAGCTTGTGTAAGGCAGCAGAGGCTGGAGAACATCCAGGCTGAATACCGACAGCTGGTGGTCCTGGAGCAGGAAGAGGCTGAAATAGCTGCCTCGGACCATAGACCCAGCTCAGCAGCACGCAAGCCCCAGCCACTACATCACTGGCATTGCTGCTGCCAGCTGTCAGGGTCCCTGACTGCACTTGCTGCCGCACCTCCCACTTTGAAAGGGCATTGCTCCACCGTATCTTGCAGCGGATGGACTGGGTAGAGAGCCCGCTCTCTAGGATCAAGCAGAGCCTGGACCAGCTCCGGACCCATGTAGACAGTGCCTTCTCCTGAGCCTTTTTTACATTTTTTGTTTTGGTGGGAGAGACTTGTTGTGGGTGGAGAAGGTGGGATGGGAGTAAGGACAGGCTTTTCAAAAACATTTTATATTGGACTTTTCGTTCGACTTTTTGGGGATGGGCTATTTGTTTGGGGAGGGGCTAGGCCTGTTGTGGGTGGAAAGGGTGGGCTTTTGTATTTGTTAAAAATAAAAAGTGGATAATTTATTTTACTTGATTTATGCCTCAAATGTTTATTATGGTGTTTTATTTTGTACTGCTGTCTTTTAGTGTAGTTTTTAATCTGCTAAAATAAGTGTATGTCATTTACTTATACCCTTGTTTTATTGCCCTCTGCAACTATATTGACCACTAGGGGATGATTGTCATTGCCTATTTTGCCTATAAAAACCTAGATACACATAGACAACTTATTTAGAAGTTAATTCTTAATTAAGCATGTTAACTTAAATCCATAGTTCTTCTCCTACCTGAATAGATGAAGCAAAGGAGTGTTCTTACAGCAGGGTTTTTCCCAAGGTGGCATCTTAAGGGGGTGGTAGGTAGTAGTAGTAGCAGGCCAGTGCGCTAACCGAGAAGACAGAAGGTGCCACTCCCACCTATGCAAAATCCAACTGCAGGATAAATCAAAGGGTTATCCATCACTGTCAAGTAGATTGAAAGAAAACAGACAGTTAGTGGGTCATGTTATATTATAACTTAAGGAAGTCTGAGACCAGACTACCACAATGACAGTATTTGACACACAACAAAGAAGACCTGATGTGATAATAAAAACTAGCAATATCAGTTTCCTCTGAGCAATGGTGGGGAGCCAGTATGTAAAAACTAAACTTAGGAAATGAAATCAGGGAGTCAGGAGAAGTTGGTCAAGAGTGGTTGGACAAGGTTTAGTGGTTACACAACACAAGGCCTTAATGATGTTGCTGATGGGGCTGGTGTGGAATATTGCTCAGGTAATAGAAGGTCATGCAGTGGGTTGGTATCACTTTTATCACATCCACCCCATCAAGTATGTGATCCACTTATGGTGCAAAATTAAGTCATACCTTAGAGGAGGGCTCAATGAATGGAAGGGAAACAGGATTTGGGGAAGGTGTGACAAAGACAAGAACTACACAAAAGAGGGCACAGAGCAGCACACCATCATCGATCTGTTGTAGAAGGAAACGATGAAAGGATAAGTATGACACAGTTTAGTTAAATGCATTGAAAACAGTCCTTCTGCCCCAGAGAGAGCCAAGATAGTATATCTCTAAATGTTATGTCTTCTAGGTTTGAAAAATACAAATTAATGAGGATTGAAGTTAACCCACCCAGTTCTAGAAATTATCAGTGTTAAAAGGAGAATGATACTGTATTGCCAAATTGGGCGGTGCTTCTCCATTCTTCTTGCAATGTCCGTCACTCTTGCGTGCCTCTCTGAAACTGTCCGGTAGGAAAGCTGGAGTCTTGAGCTTTAACCAAGTTTTGTGACCCCCATTGTCTCCTCCATTGGTAGCAAGTAGCAACACATTGGAATTTGGCATTGTCACTGGCAGTCTTTTAATCAATGATCTTCTGGGGTAACCCCGCTAGGTGATATAAATTAAAAAGGATAGGCACTGGCCTGTGAGGGAGGCAGGCATTGTCTCCAATGTCCTGAAGGGGATGTGGAGGCTTCTTCAATGCACACAGGTCCAACTCCAATCCGGCCATATAATATGTGACTGAAAAATGGTGGGGCAGCATAAATGTGACACAAACATAATGTTCCATTAGCCTTTTTATTTTGCAAAGAAAGAAAGAAGTTTGACGAGAAATCATTAAAAAGGTATATGGTGGCATTGGCATACTCAGTCCAGGAAGTAGGCTTTGTCCTCAAGCTCAGTTGGTTCACCCAGAAGTTGGTCAGCAAACACACTTGATTCAGACCAATCATCCTCTTCCTCCTCCTGTGGTGTTTTGGGAACAGTGTAAACAGGTGGTATAAAATGCTGGCTCATTTTGATCATGGTTAATCTTTCCACGTTTTGAGGTGAGAGACTGCACTTTTTCATAGTGGGAACTGCACCAGTTGCACTGAACACATGTTCAGCAGACATACTGGCTACAGGACAACCCAGATACATTATTGCCAGCCTGCTGAGCTCTGACCATTAGGGCATCTTCCCATACCAATGGGTTTTGATCCACATACACCTCTTTGGGTCACCCAGATACTTTGAAGTGTCATTGGTGCTACCACTTGCTAGACCTCTTTTGCCTTCCCCTCTGCACTGGACTTAAGACCTGCCACTTGAAACCAAGCCAATACAGGTGTTGGGTCTGATTCTTCTGATGCTGTTGTTGCCGGTGTTCTTGTTGCTGGTGTTGGCTGTTGTGAGACAAGACTGCCCTCTCTGAAAGTTGAAGGCTGCACCCCAGAACTGCAGAATGTGACTCTAAATACCAGCCTTTCTTCTTCCGGTTCTCTGGATGTGCCCGACAATCCAACTCTTGTATTTTGAAACATCCCCTTCAGAAAATGTAATGAAAGAGGAAATAATTTTTTTGTATTGTGGATCAAGTAGGGATCAAGTAGGGTGGCACAGATGTCATCTTTGGAGGAGATAATGTCATTTTGCAGCCTCGCATTACAAGTCAAGAAATAACTTAGGCTCTCAACCAAGGCATGTGTTTCTGGGTTTTTCAATCACACCTCCGAGTGCAAACCTTTCAGTCACCTTCTTTAGCTAATCCTGTAGCAGATGCAACAATGGGATAGCCTGGCCCATTGTACTGTCCTCCATGCTAACTTCCTGTGTGAAAACCTCAAAAGGGCACAACATCTGTGTCAGGCATTTGGGTCCCATTTCTCCGCATCCATGGTCATAGCTTTCGCCTCCTCTTAGAATGACGTAGTCATTGATCTGTCTGTACTGCTCAAACAGACATTGTAACATATATTAGGTTGAGTACCAACGTGTTGGCACCTCCTTTATCAGAGCTTTAACTGGTACTCTGTTACCATGCTGAATAATCCTCAACTGTTTCTGGACTTTAAAATAATGGCTGAAATGAGTGTGGATTCAGCTGCAAGTGGTCAATATGTTGCTGACTATGTCTTCTTCTTTTTTGAGGAAATCTTGCACAACCTGGTTGATGCAGTGTGCCAAACACAGGACCCTGAAATAGCCACTATCTGCCATGGCCTTGACTATGTTACTGCCGTTGTCCATGGTAACAAATCCAATTTGGAGATCTCTGGGTCTCAGTCATTCAGACACCTTGCTATCAAATTTGTCCAAGATGTTTGCAGCTGTGTGTGATTTCTCCATGTCGAACATGGCTACTGTTGCATGCAGCCGAACGTTCTTAAAACTTTCTTCAGGGCCATGACCTGTAGATAGCTCTTGCTTTACCCCCACAAAAGAGATCCAGTGTACAGTGATGCACAAGTAATCAGTCGCCTGTCAACTGGTCAATATGTCTGTCTTCAGGTGAATAGTGTGGACAACACTTTGCTGCAAAGCTTGTCCATCCAATTGCAGCACGTAGTGATGTGGCGCTGGAACAGCAACTCTGGCAAAATAGGTCTGACTTGGGACCTTCTATTTAAGGGAGATGGCTGCTATAAACTCTAGGAATCTCACTTCTTCCACAAAAGAAAAAGGGAGGGGATCCAGCGCTAAAATGTTTGCCAGCTTCCCATTGTACAAATATGCCATTGGGTGGTTGCGGTTGTAGGGCCCCTCCTGCTAAACATGCCTGGGCCACTGATGCAGGCAACTTTTGAGATGTTGGTGGTGGTAGACTCAATGTGCATTGTGGTGTGGTCACCATATGCTGTGGAATTTCCATCTGACTCTGAGTCTATCTGTGCCTTTTTGAGGTCTCTTAGGCGGGTGATTCTGGTGCACTGCTGGGGATAGAGCTGCTTTGCATGAGGATGTCACCCTCTTCTTCGTCACCGTCCACCGCAATTTGACCAGTTGTAGCTGATGTTCCCTGGCTATCCTCACCTTCACCACTGTGACCACGTTCTGCCATTTTGTTAAGGTTGTCCTCCCACTAGATTGTGTGATGTTTTTCCATCTGGATTGTCAGGCCTCCAGTACCATAATGTGAACCAGGCTTACCTCAAAGAACACTCACGTGGCAAATGGAGTATATCACAATGCTTTCCTCCTGTTTGTCAATCATAAAAAAGCCCCAAACTGGGGTGGAGTACTTCCCTATTGGACTATTGCAATGCCAGAAGAATAACTGGAGGTAGGTGAGGAAACAGCCATTCCACGTAGTCGGGGAGGTGTGGCGTCACTGGAGCCGGTGCAGCGTTGGTTCCTTACTGCCACTGGGGAGGTGAGGTGTTGGTTCCTTACGGATTCAGGGGAGTTAAGACAACTTTGGCACTGAGGCATTGGTTCCTTATGACAAGGCGTGATCAATGAATCCAGCAGGTCAAGACATGTGGCATCGACTTTGTGGTATCGTCATCACACCATGAGCACAGGTGCTGCGGCAGTTGGGTGCCATGGACATCTGTAACGTGGCACTCTGGACTGATACAATGGCAGGACTTTCGGAGACGCTGCAGCAGCATGAGGCCTACATTGTAGGTCACGGTCATTGCACTCAGGGAGGACCATGGCTCCGGTGCAGGTAGCGGTTGGAGTCAGAGAGCGGATCTGGTTCCAAAGTTGTTCTGGAAGGTGACGCACTAGTTTATTCCTTGTTACACCAGAATTCATTCCCACGGGACCAGGACCTGGATTTGGCACCACTTGGCAAGTCAGGACTCTCAGCAAGAGAGCCCAAGCTCTTTGAGGTCCATGAGACTTCTTCACAGGAGGCAAGCTCAGTTCAAACCCTTGGAGATCCTTTGGATGCAGGATGTAGAAAGCCAAGTCCAGTCCTTTCGCGCCCAGGAGAGAAGCAGCAAGCAGCAGGCTATTACAACAAAGCATCAGGCAGAGTGGCAGTCCCTCCTACAGCATCCAACTCTTCTTCCTGGCAGAATTGACTCAGTCCAGAAGTGTTCTAACTATGTGGTGTCAGAGGTACAGTACTGATACCCATTTCTGTCTTATGTGTAGTGCGCAAGACCCTGCCTTTCCCTGCCCTGGCCCAAGACACACTCCAGGGGGTTGGAGACTGCTTTGTGTGAGGACAGGCACAGCCATATTCAGGTGCAAGTGTCAGCTCCTCCCACCATTCTAGCTCAGGAGGACCCATCAGCCTGGTGTTGGGCAGTCAGAATATGCAGGGCACACCTCAGCTCCCTTTGTGTGACTGTCTAGAGTGAATGCACAAACTGCCTAACTGTCACCCTGACCCAGATGTGTATTCAGCAGACATGCAGAGGCACAGAATGGTTAAGCAAGAAAATAACCACCTTCTAAAAGTGCCATTTTCAAACTCACAGTTCAAAAACCAACGTCACCAAAAGATGTATTTTTAAGTTGGGAGTTGAGAAACCCCAAACTCCGTATCTATATCTGCTCCCAATGGGAAACTACAGTTAAAAGATATTTTCAGTTAACTCCCATGTTACTCTATGGGAGAGAAAGTCCTTGCAATAGTGAAAACATAGCAGAATTTCACTATCAGGACATGTAAAACACACCAGTAAATGTCCTACCTTTTCAATAATACACTGCACCCTGCCCATGGGTCTCCTTTGGGTCTACTTTAAGAGTGACTTGCATGTTGTAAAAGGGAAGGTTTGGGTCTGGCAAGAGGGTGCAATTTCCAGGTCGAAATAGCAGTTTAAAATAGCATACTGCAGTGGCAGGTCTGAGCCATGTTTACAGGGCTGCTGATGTGGGTGGCACAATCAGTGCTGCAGGCCCATTAGTAGCATTTGACTTACAGGCCGTAGCCACTATGTAGTGCACTTTACTAGGGACGTACTATTAAATCAAATATGGAAATCATGAATAAACCAATCACCAATACAATTTTCACAGGGAGCACTTGCACTTTAGCACTGGCCAGCAGTGGTAAAGTGCCCAGAGCCTAAAGCCAGCAAAAGTAAAATTCAGCACAGGATCAAAAACGGGAGGTCAGAAGCAAAAAGACAGGGGAAACCACACCAAGAGCTGACAGGTCTAACAGTAATATATTTATATTATACATGTTAAATTAAATTCAATTATTTAAAATAGTTTAAATTATAAACTATTATAAATTAATAGAAAAAAAATAGAAAAACAGTTCATATTTATCACTTATTTATAAAATATTTAAAACAGGTTAATTAATATTTTACAAATAAATAATAAATGTATACGATTTTATATATACATATTTTAACATTTATTTAAATGTATTTATATTTTTAACTATTTTAGATAATTGAATTTAAATTAACATTATTTCCTATAGGGTTTTATTTTCAGTTCCTACCTCTGTAATTTTCTGGGGGGGGGGGGGTTGCAGTACCAATGGTTAGCCATGTGTTGTGCTGGAATTAATATCAAAGGATAGGTTACTACAAAAGTGCTGTTTGTGGATACCAAAAAGTAGTGAATTTACACAAAAGTGTAGATTACCTTTGTGAATCAGGTCCTGTATTTTAAAGCACTATTAGTGACAGTCCATGGTGAATATGATCTTTACGTGATACTAAAGAGCATAATACCATGTTCCATTAAGCACTTTGTATGTTCTCAGATGTGCTATTCAATAGGGGCAATATCATAATCCCATTGTTTGTGCTGTCCAGGTGCAGATGCTAAAAGGGTCTGTGCCTTTCCGTTTTCCGACTTCAGAGCATTCATTGACTGAAGTTAGTGTATACCCTCTGCAGTGTCCTACCCATGTGAATGCAGGCGAGTTGGAATGCCAGTGATTCAATGTCCAGCCTACACTTTGTATTGCACAATGTATGGTATGGCCAATCATAAAGCACCATGCTGGACTTTCCACTGTACTGCCTAGGATAGCTTGAAGCGCCTGTGATTTACTAAGAGCTGCACAGTGCATGACACTAATCAGTCATAAAGCACTAGGGGCTGTATCATGGGCTGTGCCACCTCTCCGGAGATCAGAGTTGCCTGTTTTTATGTGCTTGAATGTGTATTGTGCATTCAATTCACATAATATGTATCCAAGTTATTGAATTAATTTAGACAGTACAGCTTAGTAACAGAAAAGGCAAAGCCTGATCAGTCTTTCAAGATCTAGCTTATTGGGTTAAATTAACTTACTTTACACAATGCAGGTGCAAAAAAACAAGCTCTTGACTCTACACTGAGCGCAGCCCTTCAGGATACGGCCTCAGGGGATTGCAAACAGTTTAGAAATTAAACTTCTGGGGGGCATGAGAGGGTCAGGAGAGCCATGGATAGGTAAGATGTCGCTTCAGAGGCTTTATATTGATTGGCCATTGCCCTTGAAAGTCTCCCCATCGTCATTGTGTTCCAAAGTCTTTGGTGCCAATGCGAGAAGGGTGGGGGGTCTCCCTTCTTCCAGTTCAAGGCTGAGGTAGTTTCTGCTCCTGCCAGGCAACTCCACTGCAGAAGGGTTTCCACTTTAGTCTGATTTTCCAAGGGAGGTGAATGGAGGACTAGTGGGGCAGAGGCACTATCTCAAGAAATGGCTTATCCCAATATCGTTGCATGACTGCCAAGATGTCCTCTGCACACATGCTACCAAAATGGTGGCTAATATCTTGCTATAGTAGCTTCTACTGGGTCTCCTCTGAACTCCATTGCTAATATTCATCTGTATCATGTGCTGCAAGAGGCAGTGGCGTAACAAAACTTGTGCCCCCCCCCTGCAAAGTACATGCAGGGGCCCCCTTCCAAGCTCAGTCAGGAGCTTGCAGGCAAGGGTACAGTGCTGTGGAGGCCCCCTGGAACTCGGGCCCCCCCCGCACCTCAGGGGCTGAGGGGGCCTTTGTTACGCCACTGGTAAGAATGGGTGGGAGGAGAAGCCTCAAGCATAGGTTTGTAAGGTAGAAATTATACATTTTGAGCCACTTACTGATTTTACACTCTTTTCAATCTGGGCCACATTGCAGATGATCACCTCTTTAATAATATGATTCATCACCCAGTTTCTTAGCTGGGTGTAACGAGATCGATCTGCTTTATCCAATTGAAAAATTCATTTACATGTCTCAAAGGACTGAACGTTTGCCCGTAGAAATTTGCCGAATATCATGAGACAATTTTCTTGTTTACATTTAACAAAAGGGGATGGTTTCAAAGCTGCTATAATGGCTGAGTTGTAATAGATAGGGTCTGTGATGCAGAACATGTAGCTCAGTTTAAGGCCCATAGTTAAGAAAAAGTGGTGCATCAGAGCTGATTCACCACTTTTATTTAAGGGTGCACCATGACGGTTGTTAGCCCAATAGCATCAAAAATTTTTATGATATTAGGGTGCTTTGCTACGCAAGCATCAAAACTTTTTACGCAAGTGTACCAAAGCGCAGGGAGGCCCCTGGGTTTCTATGGGAGCATCATTTTAATGCCTGCTCTGAACAGGCGTTAAAAATGACACCAAAAATGGCACAGTGAAATCTTTTAAATTTCACTGCGCCATTTTTGCAGGCCTCCTAATGCTAGAACCCCCCCTTGCATACATCATGCCTGGCGCAGGCATAATGTGGCACAAGGGTTTACAAAGTGGCGCAATGCATGCATTGTGCCAATTTGTAAAAATGGCACGTGGAAAAGGCCACTTTAGCACCACCTTATGGCACTATGGCACCGCTAAGGTGGCACTAGGGGGCTCTTAAATATGCCCCTAAGTGTTTTGTTAAGGTGGCCTTGACTGTTAGCGAGTGCTTGTGGGGATGCTGTCATCAGTGCCTGGTGCTTTCCACATCAGGTCCCATAGAGTTAAGTCTAACGCCGTCCGATTCCATGTGTGGCTATAGTTTATCACTGTCTCTGACTGACCAAAATATGAGAAGATTCATAGATGTGTAATATGTTTGAAAACCTAGAAAAGCCATAAAACAAAAACAAAAAAAACTGAAAATCGTTGTTAAATTTATCAGAAGTCGAAGTTGGTAAAGATGTAAAATCAAGCACTACTTGGGCGATATTAACAACAGCCAACACATTTTTCACCGAAGATGACTTTTTGTTGAGGCTGTAAAGTGTGCATAAATGATGATAAAAAACATCAAAATGAGAGCTGGCCAATATAAATTGGTGATACATGGGTGGTACTCATTAGAGAAAACAGAGCAAACATAGAGAGAAAGAATAGAGAATCACGTGTCACATAATATTAAACTATAAGGACCACTGCGTAGAGAAAAAACGAAAGACTTAAGAACAAGCAAATAAGTAAGAGAGAGAACCGGTTCAAGGAGACAAGTCCAGTAGTCCATTAATGGCAGGAGCTATTCCCCAAAAAAGAAAGTATGCTCCCCAAAAAGGAACCATAAGTGAAAAAAAAACACTAGTTCGAGTATAAAAGGGTAGAGCTCGTTATAGAGGGTACCTTTGTTGAATTCTCCTAGAGGTGTAAAAGATTTTTTTATTATACATCCTAGGAAGGTACAAAAAATGAACAATGGAAAAAGATACATTTAAAACTATTAAATATGGATAATAGTAAGGGACAAAATAACGATGTTCACTTCCTCGCAGAACAAATCTTTGGGTCATGAATGAACTTCTCAAAGTAAAAGTGGCAGCCAAAAACTAAATAAGCCAAGTAGGTATTCATGTAGAAAATTCAATTCAAGAATGGAGCCGGATGCAGTGACATAATCCTGACCTGTAAAAATGGATTACAAAATAAATCCACTCACTACTTTTTCAATCTATAATATACGACAAAATGTATGACTAAAGCACCACATCCTGTGGTAGACACAAATCTATATAATAAAACAATATCGAAAATAATCAGAGGTCTCATAAGAAAAAACATATAAACACGTTGTGACTAGTATCTCATATCACACTAATCCAAAAGTAAATCTAAAAAAATATGTGGTAGTGTAAAGGAATTTCTAGACATAAACTTTAACTGCATTTATAGTAAGCCATTTTGTCTGAAGTGTCAGAAACAACTCAACAGATTGGTACACATACTAGGGGTACAAAACCCCTAAGAAAAGTTACATTGTTCGAGATGTACAGCAAAATGACCCCAAATTGGAGAGGCAGTAGCAGCAGCAAATATCGCAAATATCATTTAGACAGTTTACAGGACCTGTCTTGTTGGTAAGTGTAACAAATTCTGTTGATGTGAATTTTTGTTTGACAGTTGGAACTTTCAAAACATAATTTCACTTTCATTTGCTTTTGTGATTTTATTTTTGAGGGAACTCAGCATATCCTAGCCATACATCACTTTTAACATCACTGAGAAACCAAGCAACACAAGGGGAAGCTGCTTCAAGGAGGCCCATGTGCAAACAAGCGGTCCAATCCAGCAGGATTCTGGGCACTTCCCTGCAGAGAAATGTACCTTTCATCCCTGATGATGATTACTAGTGGGAACACCAGGATGATGTTGAGATGCATCAATGCGAGTGAGTGATGAGAATGAATGCACTGACGTCAGGAGTAATATCATTGAAAACATCTTTGCCTGATGGTAAAGGACTCTAAGGAAAAATGTATTTTGTTTGATTCCCTATGGACATATTCTCTTTTAGAATGTATGCTACTAATCCACTAATTACTTTTTCGTTTTTTTTTTTCAGTAGATTTAAAGTGTTTGGGTTTTTGCTTTCTTTTAAAAATACAATACTATAGTGACTAAATCTTACATATTATGATGGACATGCTATATGTGAATGTATGTTTTCCAGTTGTTGATGTTCCTTTTACCATTTTCCTCGGAAAATGGTAAAAACTAATATAAATAACAATAGAATATTAGCAAAGCCACTGGAATTATGCAGTAGGGAAGCACAAAATTATGCAGCAGTGTTAACTAAATTATGCAACAAGAAAAACCAAATTATGTGGCATCGTGCATTACAATTTTGCTAATATTAATTCGTTATTTTACACATGGTAGTGCAGTCTGGGCAAGGATTTCACTTCATTAGTACCAGGTTAACATCCAAATACATAAATAAGAAACTGAAAGATAATCAGTTAAACTTTGCAACGGGGTTTCCTTTGCGCACAAAAGAAATGTCACCACGTGTTTGGTAACTTTTGATCCATCTGAACTACAATTCTTCTGTTAAAATCTGCAAATTATGCAAAAGAGCTACAGCTGCAGAATCACATAATTCCAGTGCTCCTTAATATTAGTTAAAACGTATTAATATTTCTGCTTAGTCCTTCCTAGGTCATAGTTTGGTGTTAGCTGCTGGGGCACTATCAAGTCGAATGGGGATACTCTGGAGTACTACAGAGTGTTACCGAAATAATTGTTAAGGAGAGATCTGCAATGCAAGTTGCCTGACCATTGATAGAATGTGTCTGTAAAACATATTGGTACATTTGCTGTCATTAATGGGCTGATGCCAATGTAAAAGAGTTTCACACAAGGGACCTGAAAAATACTGAATGTGTGTCAAAGTCTGGAACTAGCACCTGAGGATGAAATCTGGTGCAGTTCATGATTGTGCCTGAACATGTATATATCTGTGGAAAACATGAGGACACCCCAATTTGTGGCTGAAGACTTCCATTTATGTTGCTAATGTACTTGGAGAGGCAGTTGGTAACAAAATTTAAATCTGACTTTATATCTGTGAAATAGGTGGATTCATTATATACTTGAATTGTAAAAGTCAAACTTTATTTTTCATTATGCCTCATAAAACCTTTTTTTGGTTTGATGTCTTTTTTTACCTTGCTAGGCTTTGGAATGTAGAAGACATTTCTGTTACATTGAACATTTAACAAATCACTATAGCTATAGTTATTATACATAATGAGATGATCGTAATTAACATTTTGTGTTATGATGAAATGTATGTTGTGTGTATATGAGAAACGACTGCCTAATATTTGAAATTTCTAGAGATGTATGCTTTTATAATACACTATTGAATGTAACATTTAATTCATTTTATGAGAAAAGGGGTGTAACATGCATTATTTTTATTCATTATTTTATTGTTTCATAAATTGGAACAAAAAATGTAATTTCAGATTCTCTTAAATCAGTTAACTTGTATGTTGGATGAGGAATTAAAGATATCCAACAATTGTTTTGAGTAACAGTCCTTCAGTGGACTAGAAATGTGTGGACCTGAGGTAGATAAGTTGAATAGTCCAGACGCTCACATTATGACATTGTTTTCTGTGTGTCTTGGTGGTAGCTTCATGGGTGTTGTCCTCAACCGGACCAGATGAATGACTCTTCCTAAGGGCCACTGAAGCAGCCTGAGTTTCAACAGAGGGGGTGGTGAGAGGTGGCGTCTTGTGCAACACTGTCCTGCTTGCCACATAGCAGCCACGTGTAGATGTTTCTGGAACTGAGCTGGCAGCAGATAGTGCTTGATAATGGAAACTGGCAGCTACATGAGACACTACTGCAGATAATGCTCTAAAGACATCTGGCACCACCACAGAATGTAAAGTGTGGACGCTCAAGTCACTCTACAGGAGATCATTTTGGGCTTTCTGTATCTCATTTTGGGTCCTTACGAGAACAATGGCAGAGAAAACATGAAGACCGGTGAGAGACTTGATGTGAGTTACTGGGTCAAATAGGGTCTGTCCCTGAGAGGGACGTGCTACAGCCTTGCTACAAATAGGTTTGCTTGGCTTGGCAGTGGTTGTCATGAGGCCCCTCAGAAAGCCTCAATGACCCTGATTTCTCATGGAAGATAACCCCAAATGTGGCTTTCATTTTTACCATGCTTCCATTGCAGATTTGGGACTACCCCAGGGTATATAAGAATAATTTCCAGCTCCAGGAGTGTTTAAAAAGAATAAACGTCTCCTGGGTGAATCAGTACAATTCCTTAGGACTTTGGGAGCATCTTCTGAGAGGCTGTCACTCGTTAAGTATCCACCTAAACATTCTACAACAACATTCTGAGACACCACAAAAGAAAGGCATGCATATTTGAAGACTTCCCAGGGCCTTATGTGGTGTTTATCAGACTCTAGGTGGTGAATAATAAATGACCGCCTTCTCTATTCTGAGGGAATGCTTTCTTTTGATTTTGAATGCAGCCTCGTGCCATGTCTTTTGTTTTCTTTTTTTTTTCTTTTTTATTCGAGTGCATGTGCCCATATGGGGACTTGGTGCAGCATCTGTAGGAGGTTGCAGGGGAAGCCACAAGGCACTCACGGCCCCAACCAGTTCCCCCTTGCCACATCACCATTCCTTGGCATTGTGCAGGAGCCAACTCCACCTGTTTTTCTGGTAGTGGCAGGAACCTTGATGCCGAGTGCACCGAGGCCCAAAACATGGACAACGGCATAGGAGGAGTGCCCTGGCCTTGTCTGACTTTGGTTCTCCGGAATTGGGAGACCCCCAGAGACCAGGAAGAAATGCCTGCTGCAGCACTGGTGTACCTTTTACACTGTCTCCATTCACCGGAGCCAATGTAAAAGGCACGCCAATGCTGGGGTGCCACATCATCACCCCATCTCTGCCACAACACTTCATGTGTTTGGCTCCAGAGGTCGGATGTTCCTTCTTTGTTTCTGTGGACTTTGCCTTGCCTAGGTAGGCCTAGTGCAGTACGAAGAGTTAATTAGCATGCTTTCCCCCCCCCCCAGGAGTGAGTCTGATTCAAGGAAAGGGGCCTCCCCGTTAATGATTAAGAAAGAAGGTTGTGTCAACGCCCAGGCTTGGCCATCCATGAGGTATTATAGAAAACATAAAGGAGCGCTATGTGCTCCATTTCCTGCTTGGTCCCCATGAGTTACTGAGCTTTAAATGCCATTTCCTCTGGCTCCATAGGGCAGATTGGGTTCATTTTGCGTTTGCTTTGCTCCTGGGACCTGCCCTATTCCCCCAGGAGCATTTGCTTCAGGCCTCCTGGCCTCTAAAATGTTATTTGTGTTGGCGAGCTTGATTTTTAGGGTTCCCTTCACCAGATCTGTCCTCTCCCTGAGCTCCTGGTGTTCCCTCTTGCTTGGGGGATGTGCTCCACAACCAACCATCAGAGTACCCTCCCTGCTGCACTCCCCAGCTCCCACTGCTTCCTGACTACTTGTATGGCCCCTGTCTGTCAGCGCAGTCAAGTGCCAGACCACTGAAGTCCCAGGGCAATCCTTAAGGGGCCCCCAGCATGTCCTTTCCCCCAACTGTTCCTCAGGGAACATAAGGAGGTCAGCACCACTTGCCTGGAGCCACCCATCCTAGTCCTGGATGCTGGCTGAAGTTTTAGAGTGTCAAAGTCCTTCCTTACAGAGGTTCATGGGTTTCTTCCTTCCAGCTGACCATTAGTTCCACATTGCAACCCCAGACCCAGTGTCTTCTCAAATGTCTCTCCCTTGTGCAGGTTTTTTTTATTGGGGGGTAGAATGTTCACAAAGCTAGGCACGTTTGCCCAGTCCTGAGGTGTCACAGCATCACTCCATCTCTGCCACAACACTTGTGCAGCGCATTCTGGGACATTTAAACATGACTACTTCAAGTGGTCTATGAAAAGACCTTCTCTGGGGGCCTCAACTCTGTCTCCAATTGACACAGCTGCCGGATCCCTTCCCACCAAAACTTCAGAGGGGAGCCCTTTTTGTGTTTGGCTCTAGAGGTCTGGCCTTTCTTCTTTGTCTCTTTGAACTTGGGCTTGCTGAAGCCTGGTGCAAAGTGAAGTGTTGATTAGCTTGCTTGCCTCATCTCCCTTATGCTTCCATGAACTGGACCAAGCGCTGGTAATGACTTGATTGTGTGGGGATGCATATGGTCCTCCTACTGGCCAGCAGAGTAATTAACTTAGCCCAGTAAAGGAGACAAAGGCCTGGAATCTTTTTATGGCTGAGCCAGGGAAATATTATAATTCACAACGTGCCATAAGGACTACAATTATTACAAAAGTGACAGTTGACCTGCGCTCAGTGCACCCGTTTACCCTAAAATACCTGACCAGTATGCTTAGGCCTAATTTAGGCAAAACTGTGCTGTGCCAATTTATTTCACCCATGAGGCATATTGCAATAAACAAACAGCCTTCACACACTCAGCCCGCACACATATGCACGTGTGTGATCTTGTATTTATGTGTAACAAGATCAGAGCCTCTTACCCTAGCTGTGCAGCAGTGGCATTATCTTAAAATGCAGATAATTGGTAGTTTACTTTCTTAGTCCATTTCCGCAGACTTTACTGTTAGTGAGACGAAAGTGGTGAGTCTCACTCACATTAAAAGTCCAAAAAATGGATTGTCAAAAAGTGAAAAACCCAGAGGGATTAAATGGGCTGCACCCATTTCCTAAAGTAATGTAATATATTTTGAGTGAAAACAGCTGAATCTCACTTTCTAGTTTAATCATTCAATTGAATTACTGTTATATGTTTTTGGATAATTTTAATTCAATTAATTTACCCCAATTATTCTATTTACACTTATTTGTAGTGGAGAATGATACATTGTCACTTCATTATACTAACCACATTGTTGTGGTCAGATATTTCAGTGGGTTGTAGCATGGTCAATATCTACTCCTGCTCATGTCCACTGAAGATGAACAACTGCCTTCTAGCTGCAAACATCGAACCATAAATCATTACATGAAATCCAAGTTCCCAAAAAGGACAAATTCCCTGTAATTCTGATATTACAGTATATGTTAAAACATGTAAGCATCGGCTAAACAATGTCCGAGTGGAGATTACTACCTCTCCCCTTTAGTCTTTGGGTATCCATCTTTGAACCTATCCATCTACCAGTTGAGAAGTGGTAATATTTTAAAAAGTGAAGAGATAGGTCAGTAAGGGTTTGGAAAGGCCAGAGTAACATTTGTACTATCAGCTGTCATGATAATCTAAATATATATTTGACCCAAGTTTCCCACTTTGATCACTGCCTTGAAATATTCCGCAGCTGGAGAATCAGCTAACATTTAATTCGTTGGGCACAAGAAGTATGTAGTGATGCATAAATACCACAATATTTTGAAACTTCCTGTGAAGAACATTAAAGAGCTCCGTTTTGCCCTAGACCCTCGGACATAATTTAGGAGAGAAGACCAGGTGGCATGTCCCCTAGCTGCAGCCATTACACGACAATCCTGCCACCATCCAGGCCCTGTGGAAGGGAACAAGAGTATGGGGTTGGTAGACAAAAGAAAGGTAACCCCTGAGGTGCATCAGTTTTCCAGCTTGTAGACTCCCTTGGAATTTAGGGTCCCACATAATCAATCAAACAGGAACTAGCATTGGTAAAGCCAATAGCTCTTGTCTATGCAAGAAATATTGGCAAAGTGTTTTAGCCATGTTGTACTGAACATGGTTGCTTTTCAGATTGGCTAAAAGTTTGTGGTGTAGAGGAGGGTGACAAGGAGGAGAGTACATGGAGTGGGGTGGAGCTGAGGAGAGTGCAGTTCAGTGGAGTGGAATGGAGTGGCGTGAAGTGCAGTGGTGTAAAGTGGAGTAGAGTGGTACAGTGGAGTGGCATAGAGTGGAGTAGAGTGGCATAAAGTTTACTGGAGTGTCATAGAGTGAGTGGCGTGTCGTAGAGTGGAGTGGCATCAAATGTAGTAGAAAAATATAGAGTGGAGTAGATTGTCATACAGTGGAGTGGCGTAGAGTGATGTGGCATAGACTGGAGTAGAGTGTCATAAAGGGGAGTGGCATACATTAGAGTAGAGTGTCATAGGATGGAGTGTCATAGAGTAGAGTGGAGCGTCATAGAGTAGAGGGGAGTGGCATAGAGAGGAGTAAAGTGGAGTGGTGTAGAGTGGAGTAGAGGGTTGTAGGGTGCAGTGGAATACAGTGGCATGGTGTAGAGTGGAGTAGAGTGGCATAAAGTGGAGTGACATAGAGTGTTGTGGAGTGGCATAGAGTGATGTGGAGTGTTGTGGAGTGGCATAGAATGGTGTAGATGGGTTGGTGTAGATTAGAGAGTTGTAGAGTGGAGCAGATTGTTGTAGACTGGAGTAGAGTGAGTGTTGTAGAGTGGAGTAGAGTGTGGTGGTTGAGTGGAATGGCATAGAGTGGATTAGAGTGGAGTGTTGTAGAGTGTCATGGAGTGGATTGGAGTAAATTGTCATAGAGTGGAGTGGTATAGAGTGGAGTAACGTAGAGTACAGTTATGTAGAGTGGTGTACCTTGCTGTGGTATAGAGTGGAGCAGAGTGTCATAGAATGGAGTGTCTTAGAGTGGAGTTGAGTGTCATGGGGTAGTGTGTCGTAGAGTGGTGCAGAGCGGAGTGACAGAGTGGAGTAGAGTGTTATAGAGTGGAGTAGTGTAGAGTGAAGTGGTGTAGAGTGGAGTGGTATAGAGTGAAATAGAGTGTTAAGGAGTTGAATGGCGTAGGGCGGAGTAGTGTAAAGTGGCTTAGAGTGTTGTAGAGTGGAGTGGTGTACAGTTGAGTAGTGTAGAGTGGAGTAGAATGTCATACAGTAGAGTGGCATGAAGTAGATTAAAGTGTCTTAGAGTTGAGAAGAGTGTTGTAAAGTGGAGTAGTGTGTCATAGAGTAGAGTGACATAGAGTGGAGTGGCCTAGAGTAAAGTGGCATAAAGTGCAGTGGCGTAAAGTGGAGTAAAGTGGCATGGAGTGGCATTGAGTGTGGAAGAGTGAAGTGGGGAAAGTGAAGTGGAATACAGTGGCACAGAGTGAATTAGAATGGTGTAGAGTGATGGGAGTGTTGTAGAGTGAAGTGGCATAAAGTGGAGTAGAGTGGTTTAGAGTGGAGTAGCATAGAGTGGAGTAGAGGGTCATAGAGTGGAGTCGAGCAGAGTGGAGCATTATTGTAGAGTGGTGTGAAGTATTGTATACTGGAGTACCACAGAATGGAGTGGCAAAGAGTGGTGTATAGTATTGTGGAATGAAGTAGAGTGGTGTAGAGTGGGGTGGCATAGATTGGAGTGATGTAGAGTGAAGCAAAGTGGCATGGAGTGGCAGAGAGTGGAGTAATATCATGTGGCATAGAGTGGAGTGGCACAGAGTGGCGTAGATTAGAGTGACATAGAGTGGAATGTTGTAGAGTGAAGCAGAGTGCTGTAGAATGTTGTAGGTGGAGTAAAATGTCACATAGAGTGGACTTTTGTATAGTGGAGTAGATTGTGGGGTAGAGTGTGACAGAGTGGAATAGAGTATCATAGAGGGGAGTAGAGTGTCATATAGTGGAGTGGCATAGAGTGGAGTGAAGTAGTGCGGAGTAGTGTAGCACGTTGTGGCATAGAGTAGAGCAGTCTCATAGAATGGAGTGTTGTAGAGTGGAGTAGAGTACTGTGGGATATTGTGTCGTAGAGTGGAGTGGAAAAGAAAGGCAAAGAGTGGAGTGGTGTACAGTGTCATACAGTAGAGGACGACAAGTGGAGTGGTGTGGAGTGGTGAAGAGTGTCATAGAGTTGAGTGGTGTAGTGTATAGTAGCACATAGTGGCAGAGTAGCATGGAGTGGAGTTGGTGTACAGCGGAGTAGAATGCCATGGATTGGAGTAATGTGCAGTGGAGTACAGTGTTGTAGAGTAGAGTGTAGCAGTGTGTCATAGAGTGGAGTGGCGTAGAGTAGAGTGGCGTAAAGTTCAGTAGGGTAGAGCAGAGTAAAGTGGCATGGAATTGCATAGAGTCAAGTGGTGTAGAGTGGAGTGGAGTGTGAAAGAGTGGCATAGAGTGGAGTTGGGTAGAGTGAATGGAGCAGCGTAGAGTAGAGTGGCATACAGTGGAGTTGAATGTTGTAGAGTGGAGTGGCATAGAGTTGAGTGGTGTAGAGTGGAGTGGAGTGGTAGAGTTTGGTAGACTGAAGTGCCACAGAGTGGAGTGGCAAAGAGTGGAGTAGAGTGCAATAGAGTGTTGTAGAAAGGAATGGTACATAGAGTGGAGTGGTGTGGAGTGGGGTGGTGTAGAGTTTTGTAAAGGGGGGTGGCATAGAGTGGAGTGGTGTAGTGTGGAGTAGAGTATTCATACAATGAAGTGGAAAAGAACGAAGTAGAGTGTTGTAGAAGGGGTGGCATAGAGTGGGCTACAGTGTCTTAGAGTGGAGCAGTGTCAGAGT
Source organism: Pleurodeles waltl (assembly GCF_031143425.1). NCBI lineage: Eukaryota > Metazoa > Chordata > Amphibia > Caudata > Salamandridae > Pleurodeles > Pleurodeles waltl. Next base: position 791,878,664 of record NC_090436.1, on the reverse strand, counting down.
GGAGTACAGCATTGTAGAGTGAAGTGGCGCTGAGTGGAGTACAGTATCATGGAGAAGAGTAGATTGAAGTATAGTGTCATTGAGTAGAGTAGCATAGATCTAAGTGGCGTAGATTGGAGTAAAGTGGCTTGGAGTGGTGTAGAGTGTAGAGTGGAGTGACAGAGTAAACTGGACTGGTGTAGGGTGGAGTAGAGTGTAGTAGAGTGGAGCGTTGTGAAGTGGCATACTGGTATAGAGTGTTGTCAAGTGGAGTGGCTTAGTGTGAAGTAAAGTGGTGTAGAGTGAAGTGGCAAGGAGTGGACTGGAGCGGTGTAGAGTGGAGTAGAGTGTCATAAAGTGGAGTATCAGGGTGGAGTAGTGTAAGGTGGAATAGAGTGCCATACATTGGAGTGGCATAGAGTGGAGTACAGTGGTGTAGAGTGGAGTGGCACAGAGTGGAGTAGCGTGACGTAATGTGGAGTGACATAGAAGGAAATAAAGTGGCATAGAGTGCTATTGTGTTGAATAGAGTTATTAATGTGATATGTGCCTGGCTCAAAGCTGCTTTGTGTGTGTGGTGTGTGTGCATGTGTGTGTGTGGGTGTGTAATCTCAATAAGTGAAACTAAATTCCTCCCAATGCCTTCTGGAGCCGCATGCAAAATTAAACCAGCCCAGCTGACGCTAACCAATGAATACAAAAGAAGAATAGAAAAGATGTGAGAGTGGCAAAAATAAAACAACCTATGGTAAGTAATGGGTGGGCTCTAAGCTGATGTTTACATCCAGTGTTGGATAATCAATGGCATGCTTGGCCCTGGTTTTCAATTGGGCATGAACAGACAGGGCCAGTGCACTTCAAAGCGCTTTCTTTAGTGCTTATGCTATCTTTGTATGTTAGCATATGCGCTGCAGATTGCACAAGGCAAAATAAGGATCTGTGGGTCTATTATGGCTCACTGTATAGTTGTCACCACACTATTTGTATCCTTGATGCCACTACTCAAGAGGTGTGGTGCAGGACTCACCTGAACAAACATTGATAGTGTGATCCCTAACGTACCGCCATTGTCTCTGTAGGGACACCTGCAACCCAACTTTTTAGGGTCCGACGACCAGCTACTAATTGGAGGTTTGGGTCCCTGAGATCATTGATGCTTCCTCCTATGGGCGACTTCTAGGGGTGAACTAACTGCAAACCCCTATGAGGTTAAGCTTTGAATGGCCCTAGGGACCTTTCACTACTTTGGGGATTTGGGTTCCTGAGACACATGCCGCTTCTTCCTAAGGGTGTCATCTGGGGTGAAGTAAGTGCAAGACCCTATGTGGTACTTGGTTAGCATGTCTTTCTGCTGCCTACCAGCTCATGCGCTTGATTCTGTGATATTACGCAGGCAGGCACAAATGCATTCCCGTTTGTATCAAGCCACACCGGCATCCACACCCCCATTTAAATTAGGGAACATCCAGTTTTCATTCACTATTGGGGAATATTCTACTCTACAGACCCTAATATATTTAAATATATCATGAGTGCCTGTAAAACCATATTGTTTTTTGTTTTTTTTTTCAATTTATATAGAAGGTATACTGAATAATGCACAATATTGCCCCGGTTTAAAATATTTGTCGACATATCCCACCCGCAACTGTTGGGCTCTATTGTTGGACTGGTCAGTCACAACAGAGGATTAGGGTTTATACTGCAGCAGTTTAAATATGCATCAGCTGCACTGATGGCCTTACGATTCCGGGGGTGTTTTTAGTTGGCCTCAGATGGGGAAATGAAAGGTTGTACAGTCTGTGGTGACCACGACCAAAGATTCAGGGCAACGGGTACTCGGAGCAAAGGATAGTAGTAAGTGTGGAGACAGAAGGTCTCCGTCCTTCAGAAAGAATGGGACCACGAGTCAAGCAGCCCATAACAAACCAGTGAGTACCCTCCACTCGAGCAGACCTTCAGTCACTGGGCAGAAGCTTGGAGGAGGCCTCGTACCTATAGAATAGTTGGTTCGTACTCAAGGACAGAGTGTCTCTTATTGTTTGAAGCCATGTTGGATAGGGCAGTTTCCAAAATGCATTGATGCTTTTCTTTAAATCTTTGCGCGCTCCCCTGCTTTTCAGTCGCTCGCAGGCTACATACTATGTCTGAAACTTAAACCATACTAGAACTAGACTACATAGACAGGGGAGCGTACACCAGAAGTGGAGTAGGTAAAGACTGCTTAAAGCTGTACTGCCCGGTAGAGGGCATCCCTCGCCAACAATATTGAAAAAACAAACTACTTGCTCTATGCAGACACATATCTAGGAGAGTCTTTGAGTCCTTGAAATTTAGGAGGAAGATTTGGCGGTTCCTTTACATTGAAAAACAGAAACATCCCAATCCTACATCTGATCTCGTGCTCACTAGATCAGGAATGAAAAGTGCGAGGATGAAAGCTCTCGAGGGGCCATGGTTTCGGCCAGAGTTAGTGGTCAACTTCTTAAACTATCCTGTGGATGGGGGGAGGGGTTGGCAAATCCGTAGACTAAGACCCTGGATATGTGGTATTTACGGGTCAAACATTAAACCATTACTAATAGTTTCAAATCACGTAGCAGACCGCTGCAATCTTGGGAAACACCACACCAGCGTCTGAGCTCTGACTTCTAAAATCATGTGAATTATCTTGCGGAAGTTTTCAACCACAGGGGATAGATAGCGTATCCCACTTCGGATCCACCGTGCTAGTGTCTTTGCACTTGACCAAGGTGCCAGTAACTAATAGTGGTGGGTAAGCAGCAGTTCGCCACTACGAGCAGGTCAAATCCCCATGTGTTCGTGATGCCATGCTGTAATTTGTCTCACTTCACGCCCATGTTTTGTTCTAGTGCCTTCTTTAGCAGCGACTATACACAAAAGCCTTCTCCTCCCACTGAATGTCTGATAAGGAATGCAGGGCACAAGGCCAGCAGGCCAGGAACAAACCAGGAATGTCACTACTGGGGAGTTGTGAAAACATTGGCAGAGGATTGCTCACGTGAGGGCGGTTGAGTCAAGGGTGAGACGAGGTCAGGTGCGCCTGGCCCTACATTTTCGAGTAGGTTTCTTTGGGCCAGAGAGATAAAAAAGGATGTGAGAGAGCTGTGACGTGAGAACACTGCTTGCCTACAACTCAAACCAGACACCTTAAAATAAGGTTAGCTGCCATGTGTCAGACTCCTTAAGGGGGCACCAGGGCAGACACGGGCTTCTGGGCCTCTACCGTGGTGGTTTAGATGATGTTCCACTGATGTCAAGGGGTCTGTGTTTCTGTAGCTATGCAGAACTGGGCCAAGTACACCCTTTTATCACTTGACTCAAAGTCTTCTCAGGGGGAGAACAGTGTGAATGGACAATAGCTCAGAACTCGACAATCATTTAGTGGACACAATAATTGATTGTCCAGCCCAGTGCTGATCGTTTGAGTAGAATAAATTAATTACTCATACAGCATACAGTAATACTACACTGCGCGATTAGTTAAAATCCCGTTTACCAACTTAAGCCACTAAACTGTTCAGTACTCTTGCTACTCAGCCTCTCCTTCACTCTCAGTTCTCAAGCCTGGCAGATACCTGCATCTTAGTGTTTCAATCCAGCGGGTGCAGAATTAGCATTTGCAAAGATCCTGCGCAGGGTGAGGCTTCTGAGCTGGCGTGGTAGCAACCCTACTTGGAAACTGATGACTGAAGATTCCAGAATGGAAGATTGTGCCTTTGCCAGTTGCAGCCTCTTTAGGCCAGGCACCAGGAGCGGCTTGCGGGAAGCGTGGGGAATGCGGGGGTTGGGCGAATTAATTAAAGAAAATGTTAAAAAATCACTTACCTGCCTCTCCGCCGCCACGCCGCTCCTCTCCTGCACTGCAGGCTCCCGGCCTGCCCTGCAGCCAATCCTGATGCTGCTCAACGCAGCGTTAGGTGTGGCTGGGGGCACCCAGCCAGGGTGCTTTCAGGCAGAGTGGGGGCCTGTGCCTGTTCTCTCCAGCCAGCCCTGCTAGTTGCCAGGCTGGAGAGAGCCTACTGCGCATGTATGTTTGGCCAGCCCAAGACGGCCGGCCAAACATACATGACCACTGAGGGAAGTGCATGTTGCACTTCTCCCATCCTCGTCATCCCCAATGCCCCGCCCCTTGAATAAAGAAAACGATAATAAACATGGTTCATTATCATTTCGATTATTAAAGGATTTGCAGCGGCTGCTGCTGGCGGGAGGTCAATGCTCCTCCACCCTAACGGAGGAGCAGCGCCTGCCAGGCACATACATCTCACTGAAGTGAAGTATAATTTATTGTACAGATATTAAAATCCATTACAATATAAAAACCAAGAGCAATCAAATAATACAGTGCACATATTGAAAACCCCAAGCTACTGGTAAAACAGGATGTTAATATCAGACATTAAATAAACAATAAAATATTTAATTAATTTATATACATTAACATCAAAATAAGAACATTCTCATAATGGCAGGGGATCCAACTGCAGAATATAACATTGCACATAATTATAATTAGGATTATTTCTGGGCCTCCCTGCAACACATACACCCTCCTCATAGACAGTAAACATGGAACCAACGACTGTCTGGGCCCTTAAAGTGCTTACATGCTTTAGTTGATCCACCGTAAAGTAACAATCAGCAATATATTGAGAACCATAGTGAAAAAAATTAAAAACTCTGTGACTGTGCAAAGTTGGTTCAAAACCCAAGGGAGCAAGACCACAAGATAGTTTTCATACACCATTAATCACTGCTCGTAGTGCCCTTAATGAACTTGACCTGGGCGGCAATAATACATTTGGTCAACAAATCATTCAGCATTGTGTTCTCAGGATCCAGGGACTTAATAACAGCCTGCCGGCAGGAGCAAATGCCTAGTTCATATCACTTATTCTGCAACAGGCATCCACGCTCCTTAAGCAAAGATGGACATAGACAGACCACATGTTCAAATGATTCTTCCCAGCTACCAAAACTCCAGCACATTACACCCTCCCCTGGGTTGGACTGCCAGGTGGGTAAATACTTCAAAAAAGCCCAGTTGCCCATCCTTAAAGCCATGAATTTCTCTTTCAAATGAATGCCATAAGGGCAGGAAAAATAGCCAGCTGGGGTAGCTGGCCGGAATGAATTAATAACCGCCCAGGCATGTTTATGCTTGGTAAGGAGAGCTCGATCTGAGTGGCAGAACCAAAGTTGAACACTCTTTCAATACCCAACTTAAAAAGGGGTTGAGAAGGATTGTTAGCCCACAGATCCTCAACTCTCAATAGCCGTTTACAATCAGTCAAAAAGCAGTAGTGAGACCCTTTCGCCCCAGTTGCACTAATTTCGAGCCACAGAACTGACTCCAAAGTACCCGCTTTAGCCCATCATAACTTATAACAGAGTTTCAGGAAAGCACCAGCACCTACTGTCCGCTGATCTAAAAGGCCAAATTCCAGCCGCACCTGCGCAGGTGATGAGGATTGCAGTAGGTGAAAGACCCTCTTATGTATCTTGGTAACCAACCTGTTTAGCAGACATGAGCCTCTGCCCAACATAACTTCCTGACCACAGGACAGTGAGGGAGTGATCTTTGCTCTCATAACTTCCCTTAGTGGAAACAGGTTAGGCCTCCTAAGGGTTTTAAATAGTTTGTAAAACGCCACCTGTAGGGCCATGACTTTAACCTTGATTTCCTTCTTCTTCCTAACAAAGCTACCCCTGGCATCGAAATGCACCCCTAATTATTTATAAGAGTGGTATGAAATAAGATTACTGCTCTTATAGTACCAATTGCTTCCCAAGGGCATTTTCCTGCCAAAAGAAACCACTTTTGTTTTTTGCTGAATTACTTCCAAATAGTCCACAGCTGTATAAAGTGCAAGGTTGAGCAACCGTTGTAGGCCAACCCTGATATGGCTGAACATTGCCAAATCATCAGCATTGAGCAAATGGCTAACCTGAAGACTACCGATCTTCGGGAGTTGAGAGTTAACAGCATCAAGAGCAAGTGACAGGTCTGCAATAAACAAATTAAAAAGCCAGAGGGGGCAAGCACACATCTTTGCATCACACCACAAAAGGTGGTAATTTTCCTGGAAAGGGAGTGGCCCTCTCCTAGTTTAATCGGACCCAGGTATCTGTCTGTAATTCTATAATAGCCCCCAGGAGCACAGATGGAATTCCCCAGTTTTGTAGTTTGACCCACAGGGAACCTCTGGGGACCTGGTCAAAAGCTGCCTTAAAATCAACAAAACAACAATGCTGCGCAGAGCCTGATAAGTTTGCCTTGTCCATCAAGGTGGATAGGGCTACTAAGTTGGTAGATGTACCCGATACAGCAGAGAACCCTGTTTGGCATATTGGAATTAGGCTCTTCAACTCAGCCCAAGATTGAAGCTCTTCTAGCAAATGACTGGCATAAAACTTAGCCTCATTGTCAAGCAATGCTATCAGCTTGAAAAACATACGCCTCACTGGTATGACAGGTGCATCCTCGATGTAATTCATGATCCCATGGGTGACTTTGGCAGTTGTGGGCTCTAGGATGTTCAGGCTACATTACCTCTGCTCTGATGAGTCGTTTGCACTCCCACACTGACAGCAGCAGAGTTTCAGCCATGGCGGCCTGCCAAGCACACTAAATACTTCATTGTTCTAGAAGTATTGAACTGTTATACAACTAGAACTGTTTAGGGAGACTGAATGATGCCCCATCACCTCTGGGAGTCTGGCTGTGATGCAGACACCAGCCTTGTGTACTCTACAAAGCACACCCTTCTTCATGAAGAATTTGGATCTGGAACTAACTGGGATTTTTGGATCCCACTTTTATATACATTTTCCAGACAGGAGATGTGAATCCACTGTCTAAAGTCTCAGAACTGTTTTGGGTTGATTTTCTTTCAAATGTCATTTTCTGGCGGCTCCTATCACACAACCTTTGTGCAAAGCGATGGTTCTTACAGCAGATAGTAATTAGGCTTGTGCCAATCAGGATTATCCAAAACAAGGACACAATGAAAGGTAAGGTCTCTGAAGTTGGCAGTCAGCAGCAGTAATAAAGAACAGGCAAAAGTGTAGGCCCTGAATAAAAACTTCCTCACATTCAACAACAGAAACTCCAGTCCCATCATCTCACCCCTACCATCCACCAAATTACAGTGGTCAGGAAGAACTAATTAGCACTTCTTTCCTACCAAGGACCACATTGGATTTTTTAGGGGAACCCTGTCTCCATCCTCCTTCATTTCAGTGCCTCAGTCTCCATTGCCCATTCAAAGCAGTGCAGTCAATTCACTTCCACTGTCTGAGGAAGCTCTATGTACCCTTGATCAGTGCCATGTTACTCCAGGGAGCATTCAAAATTATCCCATTACTCAAGACTCTGACCATACACAGATTTCTGCGCATACGTGCACTTGACGTACACAGAAAATATCAGTGCCAGTCCATGCCATGAAGAGGCTAAAGCGCATGATGGTAGGTGTATAGCCTGGCCCATGAATTCTGTGTTAAGCTGCCTCCCCAAATTGTCACCCTGCAAGCAACGCAGGAAGCCACATTTTATACAGTTGAAAACCACCACTATATAGATATAGTTTTCTATTGCATAGGCAATAGCAGAAAACATGCCATAGTATCCCTTTACTGCTCATAAAATTGATGTCAACACAGTTCGGTAATACAGCAAGAGCAACATAATTCATTCCTGTTAATCTAGTTCTTTAAATAAACCACTGAGCTATAATGCTCTGCTTGTTTCCTTAATCTGCTTCAGGTAGAAGTGCCTCAAAAGTTCAATAAAACCTCTTTGTCTGCAAGTGGGTCACTTTAACAAAGTACTAGTGAATTTATACTGTGTTGGCAGCTGGCCATAACCAAGTGTGGGAGAAAATAGCTGTATAGAACATGGTCATATAGTTGTTTCTTTGAATGTAACCAAAGGCAGGTAGTTTTTCTTCAGTAAAGTGCCTAGAATTGGCTCCTAGGTAAGTGGGGGTGGGCTTTGAGGGTGGGAATAAAAGGGGTGTGGGGGGAGGGACCGGCCTCTTTCCACGCAGCCCATCACGCGGTTAGTTTGGCCAGTCCCCGGGGATATATTTGGCATAGGCAAGTGAGAATTGGGTAGGGCCTGGGGGGAGCCTTTAATTACTCTAAATATTGCGGGCTACGAGCATATTTATCGCTCGCACACCAAGGGAGGCAGTCTGAGCAGACGCGGAGGCGCATCTATCTCGATGCGCGTTTCCGCCAGCGCGCATGTGCGTGTGATTGCCGGGCTGCTTTGGCGGTTTGCCGGCACACCTAATCTTTTAAGAGGAAGTGCGCGGACGGCCGACGAGCATTTGGGGTATGCTCATCGACCAGGAGGTCAATATTAAAATTATAAACGGCGGCGTGTTTTAGAGATAATGCGCCGACCATCTAAGACGTGAATTTTTGCGGCAGGGCCGAGTAGCAGCCGTACACAACTTCTTGCAGGCAGTTAAGGACAGGAGAGCCCCCGCCTCGCACCATGGCAGCCAGCCATGACGCCGAAGCGGTAAAGGCCGCACTTTGCATATTAGGCGAAGCCGGCCGGGCTGACCTCCTCAGGCCTGGGGTTCTGGACCAGGCCTGGGTGGGTATGGTGCGGCCGACGCGCAGCTCGTCTGGCTGGGTAGCGGCAGTTGTAGCCGCTTGTACTTCGCCTGAAAGGGCTAAAAAGCCAAAAAAAGCGGCAGTGGGGCGGGCGCGCGGCGCAGCCTCCACCTCCAGCCTGATGGGTGAAGGTGAGGGACCCGCCAGTGAAACAGAGGCAGCAGAAGAGGGGGTACCACCGGAACAACAGGTAGTGGGCAGTGAGGGACAACAGGAGCAGCCAGTGGGGGACGGGCCCCTTTACAGGAGGTTGGGGTGCAGGAACTCCCGGGCCCCAGTATAGAGATGACACCTATGGACATGTCTCTTCCTGGGGGAGGGGGGGCGATACAGCAGGGGCCCCTGTGGCAGCAAGAAAGAAGGGCAAGGGGGTGGCCCAGCAAAAGGCAAGCAAGGTACAAGCTAAGAAAGCCGGGGGGGGAGGTGCGCCTGAGCCCCTTACTGGGTCAGGGCAGACTGGCCATGGGCCTGGCAGGCTGGACATGGGCGAAGCATGGGATTTAGAAGCCAGGATCCGGGAGCAACGCCGCATAGTAGCTGAAACAGAAGACAGCTCGGCCCAGTTATGCATGGAGAGGGATGTGGCGGCACCATACGGACGGCAACTGAAGAGGCCAGCAGAGAGCGCAGGGAGTGCAGGAAATATACCACAGGAAGCTAGCAGGGGTAGCTGGGTCTGGGTACCGAACTGTAGGGGCCAGGAGGCTGGTGCGGCCAGTGGATTAGGTAGCGCGATGGGAGCCAGTGGCGCACACGGCCACGATTGGCGCAGAAGGTCAATGCCAACACTTGAGGTTGGCAGAAAGAAGGCAACACCAACGGGGCCCAACACAGCCCCAGCACGTTGGTCTGAAGTGCTAGAGGGGTCTTCGGCGGCCTTCTCTACTCCGCAGGATCGGGGTTGCTACAGAGATGGTGGGCGCCATGAGGGTCACGACGATGTTTCAGCTAATGACACGATGATGAGTGGTGGTGTTGATAAGAGATTGGATGTGGTCGAAGAGGATGTGTTGGAACTTGACTATGAGGAAGAGCTGGATGAATGGGAAGATGGGGAGATTCGGGGGGCAGAGGTGAGCAGCAGGTGGGGGAGGGGAAGAGGACACAGGAGCGGCGCAACCCCTCTTTCCGCTTCTATCTTTCAGGATCGGGCTATCAGCGGAGAACAACATGAAGGGTGGCATGGACAAGCAAGTGGCCGAGGGGCCCAGAAGGTTTCACGGCCTGTGGGAACACAAGGAAGAGGTAAAGGGCAATGGTGGTCGGTTTTAGGGGATGGCGTTTGGGCGGTGATGCTCCGGGACGGAAGTCCGTTGGGGTAGGTGACTGTTCGATTCTTGGCACACTAGCAGACAAAGGCACGCAGGGCAGTGAGAAAGGGAAGGAGCTGCAGGGCAGTGCGCCACCCGAAGGTGAGAACGGGGTCAAGGTAGCCGGGGGGAATACAGGGGCAGAGGAAAAAGAAGATGGAGGCCACAAAAAGAGGCTCCCTTATATGGGACTGGCCATGCTCTTGGGATCACATGTGGCAGATAAAACAAAGTTGAGAGTATGGAGGCACGAGTACGTAGATGTTTTTAAACTCTTGCATAGGGACATACAAGCCAAGGAGGATTCCAAGGAGGAAGAGTGGGAACTAGCCCTTAGGCCGAGGGTACCAATTACCAATTACCATGGATAATTGGACATCTGCATTCTTGATTTTCGCAAGCATATATTGCAAGAAATATCCAGACAGGGCCATAGCACTCTTCAAATATATGGACATCATTGGAAAGGCACAGATGCACTTTGGGGGTTTTGCCTGGTTGAGTTATGACGAGGAGTTCAGAGCCCGTATGAGTGTCAATCCCGACAAGCCCTGGGGGGATGTAGACTCAGAATTATGGATGCAATGGATGGAGTCATCACAATCCACGGCATCTACCCATACGGCTAGTGGTCTGCCGGTGGTTTATAAGCCGTTTCAGACATGTCCCGCCCCAGGAGGGGCGGGTGTGGGGCAGAGAACCTCGACTAACACGACGGGAGCTTGCTGGAACTTCAACAAGGGTTTCTGTTCCAGACAGCCTTGTAAATTCAAACACGATTGCTCCAAATGCGGTGGCTGTCACCCAGTTACGCAGTGTTTTTCGCTCTCCAGTCCAGCAGAGCTGTGGAGAACATCCAAGGGCAGAGGCGCACAGGGCCCTCCTGCTCCAAAAGGGGCCTACGCCAATTAGGATAGACTTCCTCATACCATGGCTGCACAGATACCCGGATAGGGCTACAGCGATCAAGCTAGCAGAGGGTTTTCAGGAGTGTTTTAGGGTCAGCTACCAAGGTCCACGTAAAAGGCGATGGGCAGACAATTTGCGGTCTGCAAAAGAATTGCCACAGGTAGTGAGAAGTAAACTGGATAAGGAAGTGTCATTGGGCAGAATTGCGGGCCCCTTTTATGATTGGCCGAGTCAAACCCTGATGATCTCCCCATTGGGAGTAGTGCCGAAGAAGGCCCTGGGTGAGTTCAGATTGATACACCACTTGTCATGGCCGGAGGGCGCATCTGTTCACGATTTTATTGCGGCTGAGGACACCAGAGTAGTATATGCATCTGTGGACGACGCTATTAAACTGGTCAGGGGATGTGGCTGAATTGGCAAAGTGTGATATACAATCAGCTTTCAGGCTACTGCCTATACACCCGGGAGATTTTGACTTGTTGGGGATGCAATTTGAAGGGGCCATTTACATGGACAGGGTCCTTCCCATGGGTTGCGCGATATCTTGCGCCCTGTTTGAGGCATTTAGCACTTTCATGCAGTGGGTTTTCAGCAAGATCAGTGGGCACTATGCGGTGACCCACTATTTGGATGACTTCCTGTTTGTAGGGAATGGCGACTCCGGGGCTTGCGGGAAGGCTTTGATGGCTTTTTAAGACATGGCGCGACATTTGGGGGTGCCTCTGGCCCCGGAAAAGACAGAAGGACCTTTAGCGGTGCTCACCTTTTTGGGCATAGAGCTAGACTCCATTACCCTGACAGCCAGATTACCAACACAGAAAGTCAAAGAGATGCTGGAATTCTTGGGTACAGTGAAGGAGGCGTGGAAAATTTATTTGCGAAAAGCACAGAAGTTGCTGGGTTATCTCAACTTTGCTTGTAGGGTAGTCAGAGGTGGTAGGACCTTCTGCAGAAGGTTGGGGCTGGCTATGTCGGGAGCAGTGATGCCACACCACAGAATACGAGTTTCAATGGGGCTGAGAGAAGATGTGAGGGTGTGGGAAACATTCTTGAAGGATTTCAATGGGGTATCCATGTTCTTCTGTGAGGTTGGGACGGTATGGCAGGTAAACATATTTTCGGATGCGGCTGGAGCGAATGGTTTTGGAGTTTTTTGGGACAGCAGGTGGTGCGCAGAGTCGTGGCCAGCACAATGGTTACAGCAAGGGAGGAGTATTGCCTTTTTGGATTTTTTTCCCCTTTTGGTAGCAATGGCAGTATGGGGAAGGGATTTAGCAAACAGGACAGTTTTATTTAGAGTGGACAACATGGCAGTGGTGGAATTGGTTAACAGACAAAAGGCTAGGGACCTTAGGGTTTTGCGCTTGTTGCGCCAATTTATGTTACAGTGTTTATCTTTGAATGTGATCTTTAAAGCTGCTCATATACCGGGTGTATTCAATGACATTGCGGATTCCCTGTCTCCTTCACAGTGGCAGCGTTTTCGCAACCTGGCGCCAGGAGCAGAACAGAACAAGACAGTGGTCCAGGCAGACATTTGGGAGTGGGGGGCATGATGATCACGGGGCTGGTGGAGATGTCCTTAGTGGAATCCACTCGGCGAAGTTACCGGCTGGCCTGGTTGGATTTTCAATCATTTGAGTGGTTTGCAGGGAATTTTTGTCTGCAGAAAGGAAAAAAATTAGAGCGTCGGGCTTTGCGTTTTGTGCTGTTCATAATACAGAAAGGTTTGTCAGCGGCGACTATTGGTGGAAAACTGGCGGGTGTATCATTTTATGGGAAGCTGTTTTTCGATCACGACCCGGCTAGCAATGATTTGTTGGGGAAGATGTTAAAGGGTTGGGGCAGGGTTAGATCAGCGGAGGGTAGAGCGGCCAGAGAACCTATCAGTTTTTAATTGTTGCTGGAGTTGTTGCATGTGCTGCCTGTGTGTTGCGCAGACGCATATGAACTGGCATTGTTCCGGTTATGTATGGTGTGGATGTTTTTTGGAGCATTTCGTGTGTCGGAACTGTTGGGGGTTGGAACAATGATAGGGGTACGGTACAGGCAGGTTTGCTTACACAGCGAACGATTGGGTATTTGGCTTAAACGATCTAAGATCGACCAGCTAGGCAGAGGGAAGTGGGTGTGGTTGAAAAATGGGGCAATCCTTTGGCCTGTCCAGTCTCGGAATGGATTAAGTTTCTATCCTTGAGTTTTTCGAACAGGGAAGCTGGGGTGTTTGTACACAGGTCTGGGGCTAAGCTTACCAGTTTTCAGCTCTTACGCGTATTGAGGATGGCTTTGGGAAGGACTGGCCGCCGGGCTATGGATTTTGGCACACATTCGTTCAGAATCGGGGCAGCTATGGCCGTGGCGCATTTAGGTTGGGATTGGGCAAAGATCAGGGCGATAGGTCGCTGGAAGTCTAGGTGCTGTCAACGTTATGTGAGGCCCTGAAGGGCGGGGAACGACAACAGTTGGCGGGGGGAATGTCACGTTATGAGAGCATATGTGTGATCGGGCAGTCCCGATCTCGGCCGCAGCACCGCGGTTGCTTGACGTGTCGGATGGGTCCGACACTTCACTTCCGCGTCCTCGCGTTGCCGTGGCGATGCTCCCTGGCAACGGAGCACGTCACCAGGATGCCGGAGAAACGCCGGAGGACTTCCGGGCTGCGGCGGGATCAAAAGGGGAGTGTCCTGACGATGAAGGAGAAGGAGAGAGAAGCCAGGAGGAAAAGGACGACGAAAACACGAGCAGAAACGGAAGACGTGGAAGAAAGACCGGGACGCCGACCCACGACGAGGAACTGGAGAAGGAGGTTATCCCCAGTGAACCTCAGCTGACGGGACACGCAGGAGCCAGCCACGGCCCAGGAGGGTCGTGGCTCTCTAAGGTACGGTCCTTTTGGGACAGCAAAAGCACGATATAAATTAAGAGGGCACTGGGGAAGGGACCTGGGAAGGAGTGAAGGGAGGGCTGGGAGGGATTGTGGAGAGCACCTGTTACACCACCTTAAGTCACCAAACGTGCACTGTAAAAAGCTGGTATTTCACACTATCCTACCTCACTTCCAGCACCACCCTAACCTTTTCCACCTTCCCCTTAGTATAAATAACCTGCCTACAGAGTTAAACGCCCCACTTACCGTAGCGTTTTCCTTCTTTTCCGGTCCATCCTCGCTGGAGCCCCACCGAGAGGCAGAAGGAACGCCAAACTGAGAAACAGAAAAGAGAAGAGAATAAAACCCAATAAGAAGATTGGAAGACGACCACGAGAGACTGTTAAAAACCCTATAAACCTCTGGATAATAAACAAACTACCCACCCCACTTAAATAAAATAAACCACTTACCTGTCACCACAATATCTCTCCGTTGTATTTATACCGTTCGATCTGCCACAATATGTCACCGTTATTTTTCTGTTACAGGAGACGCGTATGGTCCACCGCATGGCAAGATGGTCACGTGGCTTGTAGGCCATTCATTTATCCACTGGGCAGCGAAGTTCGCGGAGAAACAAATCTATGGTCGAGCCCTGGGACTTTCCAGTGAACGGCACGAGGTGTTTTGGTGGGGAAAGAGCGGCATGCGGTGGGGTAACCTGCTTCCTTTCATCACATCTAACTTACTGAACTGGGGATGCCCAGATTTGTTAATCATCCACTTGGGTGAGAATGATCTTGTTAAACTATCAGGACTCACGCTACTGCAACACATGCAGAGAGACTTGGAAGCTATCAAACAGAAATTGCATGGCACATGCTTGGTGTGGACAGAATTTCTACCTCGTAGGGTTTGGAGAGGGGCAGTCAAACATGGAGCCATAGAACGGGCTCGTAGGAAACTTAACAGAGCAATGAGAGTTTTTTGCTGGGCACAGGGGATAAAAATCCTGAAGCATGAGGATATTACAGAGCAGGCAGAGGCACTCTTCAGGGATGATGGTGTACACTGGTCCACGTTAGGGAACGCATACTATTTGATGGATTTGAGACTGTTGGTTGGGGATTTGTGGGGGGAAAACATGTGGATCAGGAACAAAGATTGAGGAGGTCAGGTTGCAGTAGCGTGTCTGTGGGGGTGGGGCAGCAAAACGCCAAATGGGTTTGTGCTGGTTGGCAGGAGATGGGGGAGGGTGGTGAGTCAGATGCGGGCTTGGCCACCCTTTCATGGAATAAACAAGCAGGTGAAGGCTGTGAGTGGGGGTACGCACAAAACAAATGGGGCATGAAAGGAAAAGGGGAGTGTGTAGGGGAATGGAAACGAAATGAGGGTTTGGAGTGGAAGGATGAGCGAGGAGATGTTAAAGGGAGGGCGTTATTAAAGTTGCGGTTTTTGGATTAAAAGTTAAAGTTTTGTGTTGCTTGTTGCAATCCTGTCCTAATAAATGACCTTTTACACTTAAAGGCTGTCACTGAATTATTTCCCGATGGAGGGGCCCGCGGAGAGAAAGAGCCCCGCTCTAGTCTTTCCGCGGGCTCTTTCGGGAAGGGGAAGTGACGGAGCCGGGACGGGATTGGATCCTAGGTAAGTGGGGGTGGGCTTTGAGGGTGGGAATAAAAGGGGTGTGGGGGGAGGGACCGGCCTCTTTCCGCGCAGCCCATCGCGTGGTTAGTTTGGCCTCCCACCCACCCGGCAAAGGAAGGGAGATGGGAGAGGAATGAAGTTTGAGTCAAGCGAAAGAGGGGGTAGGGGGGTGGATCATCAGTTAGGGCAGGATGCAGGAACGAGCGGGCAGGAGATGGGGGAGGGTGGTGAGTCAGATGCGGGCTTGGCCACCCTTCCAGGGAATAAACAAGCAGGTGAAGGCTGTGAGTGGGGGTACGCACGAAACAAATGGGGCATGAAAGGAAAAGGGGAGTGTGTAGGGGAATGGAAACAAAATGAGGGTTTGGAGTGGAAGGATGAGCGAGGAGATGTTAAAGGGAGGGCGTTATTAAAGTTGCAGTTTTCGGATTAAAAGTTAAAGTTTTGTGTTGTTTATTGCAATCCTGTCCTAATAAATGACCTTTTACACTTAAAGGCTGTCACTGAATTATTTCCCGAATGCTAGCACCAAAACACGCTGTAAATTAAAGTGTTTGAAGAAAACAGTGATTCATGGGTCACCTGCACAAAGTACACCAAAGCGGACGGGTGGGAATATAAACAACCTTTGAGGCAGGGCAGTGCAGCTCCTGGGGCTTTAAGGCCTGCTAGCCTCATTCAGTGAATATTCACAGGGCCCTGTCTTTGGGAAAAGAAACCAGTGGCTGCCGAGATTAAAGTGGCTCTGGGCCCACTTCAAGGCGTGACGCTCACGCAGGCGGAAGGATGCGGAACAAGGTAAATGTTATTTATACTTCCGTTTTCCTACGTGTTCTCTTTTACCTGGAATTGTTTTTTTTATTTTTTATTTTAATCGGGGGCATAGTTTCAGGTAGGTATTTGGGATGTTACACCTCCTCCCCAAATAAATGTCTTTTCTGTTCAATATATGGATACAGCTGCTCTCAGGTCTCGTGAGGTGTCTGTCCGATTTCACAAGGCATTTTTTCCATACACAGACGTAAACTGAGACACACACACTCCCTCTCTCTGTTTTCTGTTTTGAAAGTCTTAAAAAATGTTGGTTATTTTACCAAATATGTATTTTCTAACCCCCATCAGTCCGTATTATTCTCCCTTTCGACTGACCCTACCCTCGTAGTCTATAATGTATTTTAACACCATATCCCAAAATGATTGTTGGGACATCTAAAGTCCCACTCCCCCAGTCTTAGTGACCAAGCTACGCCCTGGTTTTTATATCAGCTCACCCACTTTGTAGTTACTATTGATAAAAGACCAAGATGGCTGCTTCAGAAATGAGAACTCCCAAGTTAGAACTCCGAATGTGTGTTTAGTCGAATCTGTGGAGTGCACATTAAACTCGTTGGCTAGAATTAACAATGTGACGATAATAAATATATTTTGAGATGCTGTTGCGGAATAAGCGCAACCCTGGACATCTCTGTTAAACTTTGCTGCGACATGCCAGACACTTGTCACGCGGATTCCGTCAGTGAGTGGGACTGCCCTGGCTGAAGGCCGCTTTGCTTAGCAGGACCCTTAACCGCTGACTGCAGCAGGTTAGGTTCCCGGTATTGTTATGCTGAATTGCATGAGTGAACTTCGCGTGCTTCCTTATGGGGCAATTCGCGGCCTCTGCCGCTCCTCACCACGTGACTCCCCAGATTCGGTCACCCTGTGGGCTGTAGCTTTCACGATGATCTCGGCCTAGATGATCAGGGTGACACTGGCGTGTTGCATCACGCCCAGCGCTTCTTGTCGATGCAACTGGCGAAAAACAGGTGAGTCACCGTCACGAGATGTCGAAGATTCCGGCAGGTCTCGTTTTCTTCGTTCTTAAATGTACAGATCAGACATTTGAAACATGAAAGAAGCACTGAGTCGGACTGAGGCAGAAAAAAATGCACCAAAATAAAAGTGGATCTCGTTAGCGAATCAAACAGCTAAAAAACTGGCTCACTTTTGCAAACTGGTTAGATTTCGGCCTATAAAGACGCGCTGCATGTATTTTCTCTCGCTGTAGAGAATGTTAGGTGTAACCTGAGGGAATTCAACAGTAACCAGCCCACTGAACAGGCCCACAAAAATCCAAAAACCGGCCCACACACTGACCTGCCAGACCAGTCATTCTAGCAGTGCCAGGTTGCCCTATAGGCCATTCCTACATTTAAGAAGCAACCACTCTTGGTAGTAAAAAGGGTGTATCAGAGGGCTCTCAAACCTATTAAGAGCAATCAGAGCATGTTAGACTTGGCATCATTGGCGTGGTCTCCCCTAACTTTTTGCCTCTACTTCCCAACTTGTTGATGTGTGCTGGACTCTGTTTTTGATGTTGTTGATACTCTGGGCACTTTACCACTGCTAACCAGTGCTAAAGTGCAGGTGCTCCTTTGTAAAATGTATGTGTAATTTGTTCTCCATGATTGGCTTATTTGATTTATTAGTATAGTAAGCCCCTAGTAGAGTGCACTAGAGGTGCCTAGGGCCTGTAAATCAAATGCTACTAGTGGGCATGTAGCACTGGTTGTGCCACCCACATTAGTAGCTCTGTAAACATGGCTCCGACCTGCCATTGCAGTGTCTTTGGTTGCAGTTTTAAACTGCCAATTCAACTTGTCAAGTGTACCCACTTGCCAAGCCTACACCTTCCCCTTTTATACACGTAAGACACTCCTAAGGTAGGCCATAGGTAGACCCATGGGCAGGGTGCAACATATGTTAAATGTGGGACATGTACTGATGTGTCTTATATGTGCTAACAGTGAAATACTGCTAAATTCTGTTTTCACTGTTGCAAGGCCTATCTCTCTCCTAGGTTACTATGGGGGCTGCCTTAAAATAATAATAAGTGCAGATTCCATTTGACAGCAGATAGAAATATGGAGTTTGGGGTCCCTGAACTCACAATTTAAAAATACATTTTTTAGTAAAGTTGTTTTTTAGATTGTTAGTTTGAAAATGCCACTTTTAGAAAGTAGGCATTTTCTTGCTTAAGACATTCTATGACTCTGCCTGTTTGTGGATTCCCCATCTTGATCAGTTTGACAGTTGGGCTGTTTGTGAATCTCCTCTAGACAGTGAGACAAAGGAAGCTAGGGTGTAGCCTGCATATCCTGATGAGCCATCTGTGCTACAGTGGAGGGAGGAGTGGTCACTTACACTTGAATGGGCTGTGCTTACCCTCTCACAATGCAGCCTCCAAGCCCCTGATGTGTGTCTGGGGCCTGGCCTGTGAAAGGCAGGATCTTGCAAACAAGAGAGACTTCCCTTTGAAGGTTATCAACTTCAAAGGCAGAAAGAGGTATAAGTATTGGACCCAAAACCTCTGAAAATTAGATCACTTCTGGATTCAAGAGGAACCTTTGTCAAGAAGAGCTGAAGAGCTAAGGAGAAGTGCTGCCCTGCCTGTGACTGTGCTTTGTTGGGCTATCCTGCAGTTGCTGCTTCTGCATGTGAAATGGGACAAAGACTGGACTTTGTGGTATATTCCTGCATGTGAAGAATGTCTGAGCTTGCCTCCTGTTTTGAGGTCTCAGGGCCATCAAAGACTTCCTCTGCCAACACCTGGACTCTCTGCTGAGACTCCTGCCCTGCGAAGTGGTGCTCTATCCAGTCCCTGGGCCCTTGAATGTTGAAGATGGCAGAACAAGAGCTGAAGATCCACGCGCAGAACGCCATGCGGGGACATTTTTGACGCACCATCTTCAACGTGGCTGATAAACAACGTGCTGCTGGCTTTGCGGCTGAAATTGACGCTCCACCTGTAACGCGGTTGGGGGATCGACGCATCGTGGCTGGAGAAACGATGCGCAACACCTGCTTGCGGCAGCTGATAACGAAGAAAACCCCTTGCAGACCCGTTTTCTAACACTGTGCAACTAGATTTTTTATGCATCGTCCCTGGGCGTCAGAGTCATCCCGACACTGCGCGGATCCGAGGTGTCCCATCCGGAAATCGACGCATCGCTCTATTGCGAGGAAGAAAAACGACACATCGATGACCTGACTGGAGCAGAAAGGACGCACGGCCTCCCTTGTGAGGAAGGAATCGACGCATCACTGACTTTTCTGAAGCACGCTTGCCTGTGTGGCTTTATTTGTTACTCAAACCAGGTACTTTGTGCAAGATCATCGTTTCCATTGTTTTCTATGGAGTAAGACTCCTATTCTTTTGAAAATTCATATTTTAACTTGTGTATGTTGGATTTTTGTCATTTTGGTCTTGTTTGATTTAGATAAACATTGCATATTTTTCTAAACTGGTGTAGTGTCCATTTTGTAGTGTTTCACTGTATTACCATGTGTTTGGTACAAATACTTTACACATTGCTTCTGAGTTAAGCCTGGCTGCTCGTGCCGAGCTACCAAAGGGGTGGGCGGGGGTTAACTAGGTGTGTTTCTCCTTTGTCCTGACTAGTGTGAGGATCCTTGCTTGGACAGGAGGGGGTATTCTGACTGCCAACCAAAGTCCCCATTTCTAACCGAGCACAATTAAACAAATGCTTGTATATTATGACTATTTCTAATGTTGCAAGAAAAAGTTGATGCACAAATTTAGAGTGAGCATGTTTTGCCTAAACCTTGACCCAGGAAAAATAATTAGCTCATAGACGCCATATTTGAGAGTAAACATAGTTAGCTGAATTGTCCTTGGCTACCCAGAAAACTTGAATGTATTGCTTACGTGTTTTCCTTCTTCCTCCCCTTTGGTGACCGTCATGATGTTGTTGTCACGCAGTTCCCAAGCAGTTCTGATATCAGGTGGGAATGGCTCACCAGATGTATATGCTTTTAATGCATTTTGATGTAATGTATATTGCATGCAGCATTGCTGTTACAATATTACATATGTTATCAACATACCACATAAAGCATGCCATAACCATCTAGGTAGAAATAGAAATCTGGGAGTGTCAAAATTAACAATGAACAGCTGTATGGACATTCTTGCTGATGGATGCTGGAAGACATTCAGCATTGCTGGAACTATTGACCAATGTAGCATTTTTGCTGATGGAAACTTGTCCTGATGAAAGCATAAAAGTTTAAATTTAAAAAGCACTGACATGTAGACAAGTGTCAGACCCTATTCAGGGTGCCACTGGCAGACTAAGGCTTCTGAGCCACAACTGTGGTGGTTGGCATCCTTTGCCTATGGTGTTCTGGGGCCTGCCCTACCCTGGCTCTGTAAACTGGGCTAAGTGCACCACTTCTGTACTTGATTCTCAGGATAGTGAGCAGTCCCAGGCTCCTCAGGGAGGTAGTGTGTGGCAGGGAAAGGTCTCAGATCTCAGTAGTAAACAGAAGACACAATAATTAATTATCCAGCCCAGTGTTTGTTGTAAGTAGAAAAGTACTTTAATGTCGTAGTAAAACAAAATACTACGCATGCTAATGGGGTTCAGTAGAGGGTTTGAAAATACAGACTTTGGTTTCCTGCTTACTGTTCCACCAACCCTGATGCCCTCTTGCTGGTTCCAATGGGGTCCCAATGTCTGTGTCATCTAATGTTGTTACCAGAACATAGGCAACAATAGGCAATTGCCATGTTTCAGAAACTCATAGCCAATTTTACATTCTCGGGCCTGTGTTACCTGTTAAAAGGGGACAGAGTTATTGGAGTTCTGGTCGGTGCACTTGCAGGGTTGACACTAGTGGTGTCCTTGGAAGTGCCACAGTAAAGTGAGTGGCAGCCTCACACCTCCCTATAGTTGCTCAGACGAACAGTGCATCAGGCCTAGTCAAGGCAGCACTTTGGTCTTTGCAGTGGTAGCTTAAGGGACAAAGACAGGTTCTCCACTACTGAAGTGACAAATATCTTTTCAGAAAATGCAACACATCGAGCAGCAGCACCAGTAACTCTGAAAACCCAGTTGGTTTGGGGTGGAAGTTTTCTTCATGAAGTTCACCACACGAACCATGCAGGGAGACTGGCTGACCCTTCACATTTTATTTTGTGCTGTTTGTGCTCTCAAAGACCATTGGCTTCTTCTGAGTCCTATACATGCTGCGAACATAGCTAAGTTTCTCCTGCTGTACAGTCTCTCCTCTTGCAAATTTAGCCACACTCCTTCCCTCTTTAAAAGGGTAAGCTTCTAGATAGTAGGTAGATGCAGCTTCTCCTGAAAGCTGCATAAACTTCAGGTGATGTTCCCTCACCTCTGGGAGACTGGCTTTCATGTAGACATCAGTCCCACCTTTATACCTGTTTTCCAGACATGGGATTTGAATCCACTATCTATGATTGTAGAACCAGTTTGGGGTGGTTCCCTTTCAAATGTCAGTTTCTGGCTTTGG
Organism: Pleurodeles waltl; assembly: GCF_031143425.1. Classification (NCBI taxonomy): domain Eukaryota; kingdom Metazoa; phylum Chordata; class Amphibia; order Caudata; family Salamandridae; genus Pleurodeles; species Pleurodeles waltl. Next base: position 791,856,971 of record NC_090436.1, on the reverse strand, counting down.
TCCAGACACAGCCTTTCTGCAAGGTAATGGCTTTTACAACAGGTTGTGATGATGATGCTTCCAAGCAGGAATATCTAAAGTAAGGGCACAATCAAGTGTGAAGGCTCTGCACCTGAGGCTCATCAGCCTTTCTGATATTGCACTGAGGGAAAAGCAAAAGGACAGGGCCTGCCTAGAATATTTCTCATCCTTACAACATAATCTGCTCTCTCCTATCATCCACCAAATATCAGGGCTCAGAAAGTTCATTCAGTAATCATTTGCTAAAATATCCTCAATTCATTTTCAGGAGCAGCAGTGCCTCCATCCTCATTCCCTTTAGTGTTTGGATCTCTTTCCTTCAATCACAGGAATGCAGGCAATACACTTCCACTGTCTGAGGAAGCTGTATCCCAGGACATAAAAATGGGTCCCACTTATATCAGCAATCATACTCAGTCCACACAAGGAATCTGGGTATTTCACTTGTTCAGTGCATCCACCATGCATAAATGCTCTCAACACACACACACAGATGTCAGTGCAAGGATCTGAATAACTTTACCAGAGTGACACCGGTAGGCCATACTCTAATCGAGAACAGAAAAAGGTCTGCTCAGAACTATTTTCCTGCATGAAGTATGCTTCCACCACCATATTATGTCAACAGCTCAGGGCATGGACTGAAGTTCCATGTAAGCAAAGATGTAACGATTGGCGCAACCTTCAGGGTCACAGATTAGGTTCTGGACTTTTGCGTTACCATGTATAGTCCTAGGCCTCCACACATGGTAGATAGTTTGCTATCTAGGCCAACAAAATTAAAAATACCAATTCCTCATGCAGGTGGATCACTCTGGGCAGAGGAGCACATCTGCATACGATGTAAAGGACATCCCTGTTCTAACAACTAGCAAGACCTGAAGGGTCTAACACCGAGGACCACTTGTTTTCAATCTTGTGGATAGAGGGGTGCAAATACAAATAATTCCCAAGTGAGTGACCTACTCACACCCAATTAAACCCTCTTAGGTTTCCTCCTTTTCCACTTCCCCTTTGATGTATACCTGCTTTCCATACAAAAAAGTTCTATCTGGATGCCACATAGTGGTAATGGGAGACCTTATGATGAAGCATGCCACATTGTGTGGATGATAGACTATCTTCTTATGATTACTATTATCAGATATCACTGGAAGATAATTGTCTATTTATGAACCATATGTGAACATAACCTGTGTGCATAACAAAGTGATTATACCATTACATAAAACTAGCTCATATATGTTTATTGAGCTAAATTTACATACAATGTTAAAAAGTGAATCCTTTAATTTCAACTATTTCAGACTCGGGCTAGTCCCCATAGCAGAAGTGGGCTGGCCTGCCAGTTTCCTAATGGAGCAGGGACAAGGCTGTATGTGTGGTCTCTATCTGAAGTGGCATGAAGTGGGTGGAAAACTATGGATTGTGAGTGTTCCTCACAGCTTGTTTGTGTTTTCATACATAGCAGCACCATCCATACTCCTAAAATCAAGGGAACTCTTCAAGCAGAAGGAAGTTGTTTCCTTCCTCGTGTCCTCCCCCAAGTCTCCATACAGTTCTGCTAACACTGCTTGTAAAAAGCATTCTATTCACTGAAGCAGAGTTATTGAGTGGACTGGATATATTTTATTTTAAGAACATTTAAAGATAACTTCAATCCATTGAGCAGAGTCCAAGGAGTTGAGCAAATAAAGAGAAAATGGCCAATACTTATCAGTACTTCCGAACTCCAATGACCCTTGATGTTCTCAGAACTTTTCCCTTTCAAGGGTTAAATTCTTACTCCTACGAGGAGTACCCCTAGGCTTAGATGTAAATTGAAATATTTCTTTCTGTATAAACATTTTATTGCCAGATAATATTCACTACCCCAATTTACCTTTGTGCCAAATAAGTGTAATGGGATCACACAACTGCAGCTAGAATTTGCAAAGACTTGATATCTAATCTGCAAGAAATTGGGTTATTAGTTGAGAAGGGGGGAAGCTCCACTCAAATATAATACAGAATTTTAGAAACCACAAGAGTCACTAAATAAAGCTGTGCATAACCTTCTGGTAACTTGGCACAAAAGCAGTCAGACGTAACTTAGAGGCAATGTGTATAGTAGTTATGAAGCTATCAAACAGTAAAAGTGAAAAACACAATACAATAAAAATCCCGAAACCAATTTAGAAAAAGAGAGTAAACTTTAATAAATGAAATGACACCAAAACTTCAGAAAGACATTTAGTAGACCTGGAGATGTAAGTTTTTAAATTTTCAGGTGAAAATAGAACCAAAAAGCACAAAGCGCCACTCGTCTGGGCCAGGAAAAAGTCTCAAGTTCAAGTCAACTGCAATGGAGCTTGGGTCACATACAGGGACCAGGTTCATTCAACTTAAGAGTTACCTTCTCAAATCCGTGCACAAAGTGCTGTTCACGGTGGTGGGAGCTGTGTGGAGCAAGGCGGTGATGCAAGGAGCAGGTTGGGCATCGCTGATGGTCACTGTTGTCACGGGACGAGCCGATAATTGCTGGAGCTTCTCATTAGCTGTCGTTGTGGCCTGTCACTGTTGGTGTGAAGTGCAGGTCCCTTGTTGGTGGTCATTTTGGACAGTTGTTGGTGCGAAGAGCAGGTCACATTGTTGTGCATTGGCAGTCATCGATTCTCAGTGTAAAGAGATAGTGAGGAGCCCAAAACGTCTGCATCTTCACCTTTTCTTCAGGTGGAGTACACGCTGATGCCAGCCAAGGGTCTAGAATGTGGGGGGGCCTCTTGGGAATCAGGACACACACCAGCAGAGGCCAGCAGCAGCCCAAGGTAGGTCCAGGCAGGTCCTGTTCGTGCTGGTCACATGGGCTTGCAGGGAGGCCTCTAGAAGCTTGTTGTGTAACTAAAACAGGAGGTCAGGCGACTGATCATTGGAGTCACTTCTGGGGAGTCTGAGTTCAAGGTAAGCAGGTCCAATCTTCCTTCTTCAGACAACAGGGAAAACCTTTTTCTGAATCTTCCACAGGTCTGGAGTGCTGTGATGATAGGGTCTGAAGGTGCTAATGTTGTACCTGGTGCCAGCCTTTATGTGGGGGAAATTCCCTAACCTACCTCCAAAACTGGTTCTGGTAATTTCTTTCCCTTCTCCTGGCTTCAAACTGTCTAGCTGGACAGAGGGCAATGCAGGCCTGTCGTCAGGCTCATTTGTGTGTGCTGCAGGCAGGACCTTTGAAGTGTAATCAGGGCATGGCATATATCCTCACCAGCCATTCTCTCAGGAAAACCCTCTATCCTCACATCTAGGCCTCTTTTATCTCAAAGTCTGAAAGCAATATGCAATCCACAGCAGTAAAGCGGTTGACTGTTATGTGACCCAGGTCACCTGCAGAAAGCCACAGATGGTTTACGCAGAAAAATGTCAACTTTCTAAAAGTGGCATTTTCACGAATTGTGATTTCAAATCTGAATTTGCTACTAAAAATATTTTAAATTATAATTCATTTGAGTGGAAACAACACTTCTCTATCTGGTGGCCAACTGATATTAGCACGTATTATGTGTGATAAAGTAATCCAGTATTAGTGCTATCCTCACAGCAGTGAAAAAGAACTAGAGATGTTTTTCCCAGCTAGTACATGTAAAGCCTAAGCATCACTGTTCTACTTTTTAAATACTATGCACTCTGTTTTACGGGTAGTTAGGGCACCCCTTAGGAGTGACTTATACGTATTAAAAAGGTAGGTTCAGGCATGGCAAAATGTTTCTTCTGCCAGGTCAACATAGCAGTTTAAACCTCACTACAGGCTGCAGTGACAGGCTGTGACACATGTTTTACAGTGCTACTTTAGAATGTGGCGCAATTAATGCTGTTGCATACTAATAGCATTTGATTTACAGGCCCTGGGTACTATTTAATAGGGATTTATAATAAATTAAATGTGCCATTTGAGTGAGTGTCAGTTTTACCATGTTTACAAGGGAGAGCACAAGCACTCTACCACTGATTAGCAGAGAAAAAGTGCACAGAATCATAAAAGCCAACAAAACCGGGTTCAGCAAAGGAAGGCAAAAATCTGGGGAGATCTTGCAGAGAGGGTCTGGTCCACCATAATCCATTTCTAGTATTGCTACTGAACATGTTTACCATTCCCTGTTTTACAGTTCATGAAGCTTGTTGGAGCATCTACTTCAACATCATGTCGAGCTGAAAGGGGATTACCAGAGATAAAGGGGGGCAGTTCCATGCATGCACACGTCACTGTACGCCAGAGCACGCAGCGAGCAGTGCAGATTTTTGTCACTTCACCATAACTGCTATTTATCTTTCTTAGCTGCTTTACAGTTGCTGCCTCATAATCATAAGGGACCTTTTGAAGCATGCCAGGAGAGCCTGAGATGATAGCAGGCATGCTGTGGACTATGGTCTGCCTAATAGCAGTACTGCATCTGAGGACTACATTTCAGAGGACGCCATTCTTGCTTCTGCACTGTCAGAAGCCTCCCAGGGTGTCTGCTCATGCCAAGAGGGGCACATCAGCGGGAGCAGGAACTACAGATGCTGAGTTCAGCCAATCAGTAACACAACAAGACTTCTGCAACCCACTGCTCACAATTGTTAGGTTAAAAAGAGCTATCTAGAAATATTTATCAAGCAGCCACAAATTGATATCTTGTAAATTTGGAGGTGATTGAAAGTGTGAGAAAGCTAGGATGCTTTACCTTTTACTTGAGGGTATTATATACAACTCTAAATTGCTTCATATCTGGTACATTCCCACCAATGTCTGGACTTATCGCTCTCACTGGTGACACTGCATTATCATTAAACTGAAAAAGGATGGTTACTCAAGAGAAGGATGGCTGATCCTACTCACAAGAGAGTACTACCGTAATGTTGTTGCTTTCTATTTGAGGCAACATGAGGAAAAAATAGCACATTTTGAATGACCAAATAGTGTGTTTATTTAATACAAATAGGTCACAAAAAACATAAATGGGCTGTACTTGAGGTAATAAAGCTTTGAAAGTTGACATGACTAAGCCTCAAATCCACTTCCAGTTGTTGTACACTGCACATTTAAAACATGGTTTCTCATTTCTCTGTCTGTGCAACTTGCATTAAAATGTGTCATTCATGGTTTTGTGAATTCAAGCAGTTTTATAGGTCCCATTCTGTTATATCTTTAAAATGCATTCTTTTTTGCGTTTATGATATTCCTGGAAGAAGGAGCAGAGCTCAACTGTATCTTTACAAGGTCATTTCCTCTGTCCTAGTGAGGGTACTTTATATAGATTTAAATGTGCCTTTATTTTCTCTTCCATACATAATACAGAGTTTTTCATTAGTAATTGAGTAAAAGTAATTTTCATGTGAAGTCTTTTCTGTTTCATTATTGTATATTGTGGTCTATCATTTGTTTCACACCATGTTGACAGTGCAATTTCTCTGTTTGAAAAGGTATATAACACACTGTTTCTGGGAAGTGAGCCACACATTTTTGAGACTCCAAATTTGATGGACTGTTATTTAACCTTGTACCTAGAATATTTCAAGGACCTTATTAGCTTTCCTTAGAGACTTGGGGGGTCATTCTAACTTCGGCGGGCGGCGGAGGCCGCCCGCCAAAGTTCCCCCGCCAGAATACCGCAGCGCGGTCAAATGACCGCCGCGGTAATTCTGACTTTCCCGCTGGGCGGGAGGGCGACAGCCAAAAGGCCGCCCGCCCGCCCAGCGGGAAAGCACCAGCAACGAGGATGCCGGCTCCGAATGGAGCCGGCGGAGTTGCTGGTGTGCGACGGGTGCAGTTGCACCCGTCGCGATTTTCAGTGTCTGCCAAGCAGACACTGAAAATCAATGTGGGGCCCTGTTAGGGGGCCCCTGCAGTGCCCATGCCAGTGGCATGGGCACTGCAGGGGCCCCCAGGGGCCCCACGACACCCGTTCCCGGCAGCCAGGTTCTGGCGGTTAAAACCGCCAGAACCAGGCTGGCAGGAAGGGGGTCGGAATCCCCATGGCGGCGCTGCTTGCAGCGCCGCCGTGGAGGATTCCCTGGGGCAGCGGGAAGCCGGCGGGAAACCGCCGGCTTCCCTTTTCTGACCGCGGCTTTACCGCCGCGGTCAGAATAGCCCCTGAAGCACCGCCAGCCTGTTGGCGGTGCTTCCTCCGTCCCCTACCCTGGCGGTCTCGGACCGCCAGGGTAGGAATGACCCCCTTAATGTTAGTCTGTTTATTTAATCTGTACTTAGAATATTTTAGGAGACTTTACCCTGGTCCTTCTAGAAGCAGACTTCATGCCAGACTCCCTACTGATTTATACTTAGAATAATTTCAGACTCCTTGCTTGTTCTTTATAGACAGTCCCTATGAAGTTACATTTAGAATATTGCATTACTGATTGATGCTGAATTGGACTGACTAACCATTTGTCTTTTTGTCTTTGGTAATGATTTCTAAATTTTAAATAAATAGACCTTCGTGGTTTGTACTTGAATATTGTCCTGTGTGGACTTTGTGTGTAGCGTCCAGGTCCTATGGGACTGACAAGGCCCTGATCCATCTTATCGGTCTTTTTAATGATAAAAGGCGCCAACAAGGGCCAGCTTACTGAATATGGCCCAAGTAAAAACTTCCCAAACATGAAGTAGAAAACTACAAAACCCTGTGCCGGCTACATCATTAATGACACAATTAGAAACCTACTACATATCCAAGAACAAAAACTACAGGTTTGGTGAGCCACAAATAAAGACCAACTAAGCAGCTTCCTAAATAATGCCACACATAGATGTGGAAAGCAAAGAGTGTCCCACAGAGGTAATAAAATCATGTTGCTCGGGGCATCTCAAAGCCTGATGACCTCATATGTTGCTACTTGGGTAAGTACACTGAAGAAGTTAAAGCCATAGGAAGAGAGGTCGAGAAAGTGTCAGAAGGTCTTTGTATAAATATTTGAGACAAAAGAATAGAGGATCAACTTATTATTGGAAAAAGGCAAGCAGTAGGCATAACAATCATTGTTGAAAGCCAATAGTTCTGTCTTAAGGAAGCCTACAATTATTTGTTTTTTCAAACGTATGCAATAGTTTACCAGTGTAAAAGTAATAAAAAGTAAGGATGACTCTGATAAAGATGCAAAACAAAGCAGAAAATTGTAAAATGCAAGCACAAATGAAAGCAGAGACTGGCCCACAAGTCCTGCCGCTTCAGTGGGCTACATTGTAGGTGGACCTGTACACTTGCTAAAATGCTGTCACTCACAGTGAACAGAACCTATGCCTTAAATGTGCTGCCCTGTTCCCAAAGGTATATGCCCTGGTGAGTAGAAGAAAAATGTGAATGAAATCTGGACAGACCAGCGGACAAAGAGGTCTGATCAAAAGCCCCTGTGTGTAAGTATTATGTATATTTTGAAAAACGTGAGGCTGACAGTACAGCTAAAGGATACAAAGCCCCACAAGAACCACTAAGAAAATAGAAAATGGTAGCATGAAAGAGTCTGAAGCTAACATTGGCAAAACCACATCTTAGATGACAGATAGTCGAAGTGAAAAGAGATCAATCTGATTAAGATGCAGCCCTAACGTTGCACCACTAATGTGATGACTCTGACTCAAGAATATTTCTGAGCTGATGTTGACTTAGCTCAATATCATTAATACAAGGACATCAATAGTTAAGTTTCTCCAGGTGTCTTAGGTGGAGAACAGTGTAAAAGCAGGGGTTCTAAAACAATTTGTTTGCATCACCATCACAAAAAAGAACAGGTAACAGATTTACCTGAGGAGACCGCAGAACAGGAAAGAAGGCTGACCCCAAGAAAGGCCAAAAATGTGAAACCCTTCTGATTCCCACCAATCATCTCAATTATGGGTAACTTGGTACGTACTGCCAAGATATCCTTGAGAATGTCTTTTAAAAACACCCATCAGCAGTCTCTGAAAATGAGGCACCTGAGCTGTGTCCATATTAGATGTTGAGTACTGACAATTTAATCAACTGAAAGGGATATGTCAAGAATGAAGATTATGAAGATAGCGGAACAAATGGTGGAGAAATATTATCATGCTCAGTGTCACTAAAGTGTCCCGTCACAAACCATGGGAAGGCACTGCAACATAAAACACTGGCCTGGCCAAGCGATACATCAGCAATGAGCCTAATTTATCTGTGTGTCCCGAACAAGCTAAAGTGATTGTGCATAATTGAAAGAGGAGACAATAAAGGATGGTGTATTGATGGGCTGTGGCGATGACATTTTGCCAGAACCCAAAAGGCACAGTCATTCCCTGAGAAGGAAAATATCACCATGAAAGATCACATTGGACAGCTACTCGTATTTAACATTTGAATGGACGTCCGACTGAAGCTCCTCTCTCTGAAGACAACATCTCATAAACTATTCCCTGAAGATCTTCCAATTTTCTTGCTCCCCTTCCTCTCTTCTACCTCACTCTAGAGGTAGTCTGTGCTAGGGAAGATTTTTTTTTAATTTTGCCTAGCTTTGTTTGGTGACTGTACTGTTACATTAACTATTTTGACCCAATCCAGGTTTCTATATGGTGTACAGATTTTTCTTTACTTTTTCCCCTCAAGCCTGATAACACATCTAGAGAAATGCTTTATATTATATGCAGGTGCCCCATTTTCTTTAGTTCCATGTGTCTCTTGTTTATTAGTCAAAGGTAATGGTTAGTTCCTCATTTTCAACAAGATTTTCTTCATGTGAAATTAAAGCGATTCGTCAAAACACTAAGGCCCATATTTGTACTCTGTTTGCGCTGGTTTTGCGTAAATTATTTTGTCACAAATTCAGCGCAAACCTAACTCCATATTTATACTTTGGCGCTAGACCCGTCTGGCGCCAAAGTTATGAAGTTTGAGTTATTTTTTGTACGTGAAAACCTACCTTGCGCTAATGACATGTAAGGTAGGCATTCCCGTGCAAAAACTGACTCTAAGGCATGGGCGCCTTATTTATCCTCTGGCATCAAAATGACGCGCAGGAGGAGGCGGGCCTTAAAATAAGGCGCCAAGCCGGATTTGCACTGTTTTTTAACGCCTGGGTCAGGGCAGGCGTGAAGGGACCTGTGGGCTCATTTCCATAGTGGAAGACCATGGAAGCAGTCCACAGGTGCCCTTCCCTGCACCCAGGGACACCCCCTGCCACCCTCGCCCACCCGTGGAGGACACCCATGGATGGAGGGACCCATCCATGGTGAGTGCAGGTAAGTATATATTTTTTTATTAAGTGGCATAGGGGGGCCTAACTTGCCCCCCCCCCCACATGCCACTGTGCCAAATGGCCATGCCCAGGGCACAGAAGTCCCGTGGACATGGCCATTGGGCAGGGGTGGCATGGCTCCTGTCTTTGCTAAGACAGGAGTCATTTTCATGGGGGTTGTGCGTCAAAAAATGGCGCTAGTCAGGTTACAGCCAATATTTTTTACTCTAACCTGACTTGCACCATTCTTTGGCGCACAACCCCCAGTCTTCCCTTCGCCGCCGCTGCCCGGTTACCGTAATTTATTTTGGCGCTAACCATGCCGCAGCGCCGGCTAACGTCATTCCATAAATAAGGCTCCCGGCTGGCACGTTGAAATGGCGTTGGCCGGCGGTAAACATTTTGACCCAAAAAGTATAAATATGGGCCCAAATTTTTATGATTTTGCTCTTTCGTTCTGCACCTTCTATTCAAAGAAAACTTGTCTCTGCATCCTCACAATTGGTATTTCCACTACTTTGATATTCTCTGCATATTCCAGGGGTTTTATTCTTGATACCTTCTGAGTATTACTATCCCATGCTCACCCTGGGAGACGTATGTTGTGTACTGCCTAGTGTAAGAAGAATTAATTCTTTACCCTCCTTATAAATACTATTCCAAACTGCCTGCTTCTACCTAGGCATCACTAACAGCGCCCTTTTGTTCGGATACTCACTTTTGGTTGGAGGCTGTACATATGACTGTGCTACTCCTTTTTATCTATACTTGTCCCCCTTTTGCTTGAACTTCAGTTTATGATTTGCTGCATTGTTTTTAAGGTGATTGTCCTTTGTTCACTCCTCTTTTATGTGGCAGTTTACATCCTGGTCTCTGGTGGGTCTTGGGTGACATGAAGTGTAGATTCACATTGTCTAGTCAGTTCACTGTTTTGAACTGCAACAGTCTACAGCCAAGTTTCTTTCTCAGTGACACCTCACTTTTGTAATTTCCCCCTGTAGAATTATGAACCTCAACATGTATATGTAGGAAGCAAGGCCATCTTTAGCGCTGTTGGCATCTTGTGCAGCAATCTTTGTTGGTTCCCACCCAATGACCCTCTTCAACACAGATTACTTTTCTACCACCCTCCAACAGTGCCCCCCATTTCTCCACAGCCCCAGTCTCACATGTATTTTATTTGTTTTATAGCAATACTTATACATTGTAGGGTATCAGAGTACTTTACATCACATACACATTCTATAGAGACAATGAGTAAATGAGTGTATAGGAAATAATATAATAAAACAATGGGGACTATAAAGTGTAGGAGTCAAATGACATACATACTGCTATGTAGTATACTTTAAGAGTTTTTGGTCTGGAGAAGCACAAACTCAGGATTGAAAACGTAACATAGTAGTTGGGGTTGGCTTTACTAATAAGAATTTATTTCAACCCAAACAAACCCGTTCTAGCAATATCAGAATATTGAAAAACTGGGGTAAAAACCATAACAATCGAGCCTATGCCTTGTATTTTACATGCACCTCTTTGATGACAGTTCATAGTCACTGTGCTATATTAGGATTGTAATTTATGAACTTCAAGTAACAAAAGGATCTCTCTGACAAAAGTAGTAACACACTGAGCTCTCTACATAAAATACAATTCTGCGATCTACCTGGTACACGCGCTTTGTTAAGACTCCGATCTCTCTCTAGCAGGTACATTCATCACCAGAGGTATCTTGATATGTTTATTGTTGCCTGAAAATTGCAGAACACGCGCGGAACTGGTGCTTTTAAACCCGTAAGATATTTCGAAACACTGCGTCCCAGAGATCTGGGCCCATCTGTAATCAGTTGCAATGCCCTAAAGCTGTCCCTGTTACGAAAACTTTTAAAGTACGCCCTTTTCACTAGCACTTTCCGTTTTATTAAGCTAGGTTGAGTTACTTTGGCCTGGTTACTGGATTTTTGTAGTTTGTTGAAAGGCTGGCAGTTTCCTTTTCTGTGCCTTTTGTTCTTTGATCTACTTCTCTGTTGTTTCCACAAGTCTGGGGAGCACCACAAGAAGGCCAGCTGTTGCTTGTCAAGTTCCAACTTTCCACAGCTTAATCAGAAGACTTTGAAAATTCACACCTTTTAACTTTTTCCCAAAATGATCTAGAAAAAGGGAAAACAAAAACGCTTCGCTGTTATGGTCCCTCCGCTTCATATTTTCTGCTGTCTTGTCATTCGCTTTTCATGGATTTTACTTCCTAACTTCAGTGATCTGATGTAGGAGTAGCTGCCTGGGATCAATTTTCAATTGTAAATTGCATCGTGGGCAAGATTATGAAAAAACTGTTTCCTAGCACATTCCGAGTTTTTTCTTCTAGTTATCCAATACTCAAAAATAATACAAGTTTCACTTGACTTGACTTGAACTTGCCCAATGTTCCCAGAAGGACCTGCCTTACAATTTTAGATTATCCCACCGGGGCATCACAGTTAGTAAACACATGTATCATCACCACTTTGCTGCTGCCACATTATCTGCGTGATTCTCTGCGTGTATTGTAATCCTAATAATTTTCCCAGCGTAGAATACAATATAGATTGAGTAAAAATGTCATTGCTTAGAAATTGGAGATTTGAAAACACTGTGCACTTTGTTATTTCATAGCTCCGGTTGGTGCTGTTTGTCAGGCTAGCATTTCCGTCCTTTTTAGATTTTAGTTTAAAAATTGCTTCTAGAAGCCTGTTTGATGTGGACTCTCCGTTGTTTCTGGATTTCAGATCTACTACCTCATGCATTAATGCCACTGAAGGTGGAAAATGTTCTTTCTATAACCAAGTCTTCCATGGTATTGTAGCAATTTAACCCTACTCTTATAGAGGTAGTATCCATCCTAGGTACATCCCCTGTGATCAGCCTGTGGCTTCTCATTAGATCTCCAGCTCTTTTATATTAAATCATTTTTCTTGGCATTCTAAACAAAGTACGACCAAAATGGTACCACATCAACGGCGACAACATAGCCCACTAATAAATGATGCATCAATAATAACATACCCCAAGTTGAAACCAACAACAGATTACACATAAAGAAACTCTCCCACCCTCTCCCAACCACATCTTCTCCAGGGAACTATCACTGGGGAAATTTGCAGCATCACTTGCCCTGCTCTTTTCACCCCATTACCTTCATAGGAGTAGGCAAATAGAGCATTGTAAAACAGCTTTGACATGATTGCTGGATCAAGTGATGGAGAAACAGAGAAGAAGATGTTAAAAAGCCACATGTTTTTTTTCAAAGAGGTCAGAGCACACATGATTATTACTATTTCTTGATATAACTAGCTAGGTTGGGGCCACCTGCCATCCTCAAAAGATTAACCTTGTATTACGATTCAAGCTTGTTTAATCGTTATTGCCATATAATTATCATCGGCAAAGGGCCCATCCATCTTCCCTAGTGTATGCCCTAATTGTTTGTTAAGTGAACCCAGGTGTTTTCCTCGCCCATGCAAAAGAGGCCAGTGGGTTTGACGGTCATATGTTCTAATGTTTCTCTGTTTCACGTGTTATCTCTCTAGCTCATGATCTTCATTTTCACCCTGTGGATCTTATATCCAGATAATCTAGGAACATTTGTGGCTAATGGGTGTCTTGAATCTTTCACTTGTCATAGGACTTGTGTTAGACAAGGAGAGAGAATGGGCCGGTCAAGGGATTCTTCCTGGCCGGACTATTATTAAACCTCCGGAAATCCTCTTCTAGATTTTCAGTTGAATTCTTAGTTGCAGAGGTGTTTTTCTAATGCACAGAGTTGGATGAAGTCACCCTCTGAACCGAAGTGTGTCCAAGATAAAATTCCTGATTAATGGCACAGTTTTCTGTAAAGCGGACTGCGCCCAAATAGAATTCCTTTGTAGTAGGGGAATTTAAAGTCATTGAACTATCAAAGTGACAGCTTTATGGGTCAGTTTTGATGGCGAGTGGCCATGGATAGCCCTTTAAACAATATTAACTCAATGTCTGAATCTCATCTCAAGCTGCTATGAAAAACACAATATCTACTAATGCAGGTGAAACATACATTTAAGCAGAGAGTCCTTACATGAGCAAATAGTGACTCTGACAAATCCTTTCTGACCCCTTTTCAGGTCCCGGGATTGTAGACCTGCTGAAGGCCTCTGTTCTCTCTTAACGCCTATGCTGGTAAGCAGAGTGTGACCAGGTGTAGTGCTCTCAGAAAACATTGGAAAAACGAAAAGCGAGTGGGAGAGAAGAACCATATTAGAGCCCACTCTCCGTCACATATTTGTCTTTTTCAAGGCACAACACCGCTCTCTCTGGGTGTAAGGTTTAATATGTGTGAGCTGGCGGCAATACAGAGCACAAGATCTAAGTATGTGGTGCCAGCCAGTTGAATCATTAATAAACAACGTGATTGAGCTTACAGGTTCCAGCAGCAGATGGTGGTGTGTGGTGAGCCATGAGCTGACCAGAAATCCAGAAGGTCCCGGGACGCTGCCGCTAACAAAGCGGCTAACTGCTTCATAGAGATAAATGGAAGAGAGCGCAACCACAAGCAAATGCAGGGTAAGAATATCTAGAGAACCTGAGGGAACCGAGGGGGGGGAAACAGTAAACGTGGAGGACGCAATATGGGTGCGAACTGTTCCAAAATTGGAGCACCAATGCAACTAAACATCTTTTGGCCAGACAAATACCTAATCCCAGGTGAAGTTTTAAACAGTGCTCTACGCCATTCACCTGGAAGTGACCCCAGACACAGGAAGTGAGGGATTGAGTATCTATCAGTCTAGTATTCCAGCCCTAGCCTTCCAGCCCTTCCTAGTTTACACCGGCTCATTTTCCTGCGTTCCCAGCGTTCGTGTGCCTGGTGATTCACCTGAAGCCCAACACCGGTACATCCAAAACTAACATTAGAAAAGTATACGTTCTACAGACGTCAGCAACAAGAGTTGCCTCCCAAAGACAGCTTCTATTTCACCTGTGCTGCAGAAGCTACACTGTCTCCAATCAGCCTCTTATATCCAGTTTAGGATCATGGTATTATAAATTCTTGTTTGGAGATGCGCCAATCTACTTTAAATAACAATTGCTATGACATGTGCTAGAGTAGACCCAAAATTGTCTGAGAAGTTGCTTGTTCCACACAGATAACCATGAATGAAGAAGGTGGAAGAGCCCTGCCAAACATTGTTACTAACCTGTGCAATACTCTACCACCGGATTTCAGAAATATAGATTATTGCTTGCATTTTAGAAAATCACTTCAAACCTTCTATTAACATTAATGCTTATGGCCTGGTCTATGATTTTAAGCTTTATGTAAACAAAGATCCATGGATTTATTTTACCAATGTAAAGTCTACTAGGGAAGCACATACTTCAAGAGTACCTCCCTTCTGTACCTTAGATTTCAAAACATGTTGTTGCTGTCACAGCACAATCCAACGTGCAAGCAGTATACTTTTATGTCATATGAGAGTTTAACTGCTAAACCCTCTCATCTTGTCTCAGAGACATCACAGAGATATTTAGAGACAGAGACTTGAGGTGTCTTACTTTCCACAGGATTTATTTCCTTCACCCACCTATCACCGTGCCACTGTCATCAACAGTGATATACAATTTAGCTGCAAATGTCACTGGATTTGCTAACATAAACAACAGAACATAACATAATGACGTGCACGAAGCAAGCAATTAAAACATAACAGAGCACAGTAAAGCAAAGCATCCAAAACAGAACACATCACAACAACACTAGTACAACAAAACAGCATCACATTGCAATAATACGACACAAATAACAAAGACAGCCTAGTACCAGCACTCTCTTCTAACAAAAGTTAAAATGTTTCTTCCAGAAAACAACTTCAGAACTGCTGTTCAAGCCCTTGTACTCTGGCATCTGGATGGCCTCCCAGACTCTGCACTGGCTTTATGTGAATGTATCATACACATTGCAGCACATCTCATCCAGGGCCATGAATATATCACCCTGGTCCTAGTGGAGCTCCATTGGTTCCCTTGCCAGCCCACTCCATCTTCCAAACCCGCTGCATCAAGACCTTCACTTTCTGTTTATTTTACAGACAACCTCACCACCTCTTGTGCCTCTCTGCACACCGCAGCAAGGATAGAACCAGGCTGCAGAACAAGATATGTAAAAATGGAGAGACAAGGCAGCAAGCTTTTCCATCTATGCACCCTTGACCTTGAACAACATCCCTGTATCCATGAAAAACGCCCCAACTCTGAGCCATTTTAGGAAGGAGTTGAAGATGTACCCGTTTAAAGAACACTACTTCAGAATCCATTAACAGTCTACAAACAGGCTACCTCTTATATCACTCACTGATTTCATGCTCGTCTGTCGCCCTGAGCAGCGCTTCCCTGTCTTGTGGCTAGGTTTGTGCATACTACCACATACATACAAAAGTACAGCATCAGAAAAAAAAACTGAACACATCATGACCACAACAAAATACCACCCAACAACTATGCACATTCTTATCACACATTACCACTTCCGTTAAACTGCTTTCAGATTACGGTGTTAATAGGTGTTTGACTCATGCACTGCCTTAACCTATCACCAAGGACATGGAATATCACCAGTGAAAAGTGTTTGTAATCTGGCCCTACCTGATTTTGTTGTAGAAATCTGTGCTGCGCTGATGCAGATGGGGTCTGAACATTTTCTTTCCGCCTACAGATCATACATTAACTCTAAGACCCAGCTATATACTTTTTGAAGCAAAACTGCGTTTGCGCAGTTTTGCTTCAAAAAGCATAGCGCCGGCTTGCACCATTCCAAGATGCGAGCCATGCGCCAAATTTATGGAATGGTGCAGGACGGCGCAAAGGGTGGGCTAACGTCATGGAAAATGACGTTAGCCGGGTGGGGGTGGCGGTATGGGAGAATGGTGTTAGGCTGGGTATAGTCAAGAAAGATGACTCTAACCAGCCTGGTGTCATTTCTTGATGCAAAACCATCCATACAACATGATTCCTGTCTTATAAAAGACAGAAGTCATGCCCACCAACCCAATGGCCAGCCCAAGTGACAAGGATCCCCTGGGCATGGCCATTGCACCCACTGTCATGTAGGGGGGCTCTTTTCACAGCCCTCAATGGCACTTTAAAAAAAGTTTGAAAATATTTACCTATACTTACCTGGGATGGGGTCCCCATCCTGTGGTGTCCCTCTGGTGTGGGTGGGGGGTTTCTGGGGCTTGGGGAGGTCAAATGTGTGCTTCTTCCATGGTGTTAGACCATGGAAATGGGTCCACAGGTCCCCCAACGCCTGCCCTGACCCAGGTGTTAAATTATGGCGCTAAGCAGGCTTGGCACCATTATTTTGGCCTGACTCCCTCCCCTGCATCATTTTTGCATTGGAGGATAAATAAGGGTCTTAGAGTAATTTTTTGGGTGGGAACGCCTAACCTTGCATCTCATTGATGCATCCAAAAAATGACTTTATCGCTAATATTTTGGTGCTAGAGTAGCCAAAATATAAATATGGAGTTAAGTTTGCAGTGAATTAGCGTACAAAAAATGATGCTAATTCAGAGCAAATAGATTATAAATCTGGGCCTAAATATCTTTCAGATAGTACATCTGTTGCTGACCGCAGAACTCGGAAACATAAACAGCAAATTGAAATGCAGCTGTTATCACGAGATCAGCTTTTATAAAAAGAAAACGAAGCCTCTTTATGAACAGACTTTACCTGCACCCGTTTCGTCTGCAAGAACCCAAACAAAGGAGTGTTTGCAAAACGAAGCCTTGAAGCAGGCTGTACACCAACTATCTCCTCAGATAAAAGTACGTACTTACCTTGGCAAACGCCTAAAAACAACATACCTTGCCCGGTCCATCTGCAGCGACCTCAGTGCTCATGCCTGTGAACTCGCAGGCTTTGGCCCTGGGTCTCTTGGTTGTGTCACATCTCAGGGCAATTTCCTCAGGGTCACAGACAATCAATGTATATAAAAAGATTCTTCGAAACCAAACCAAACTCGCAACAAATCCACAATTTCCTTGGTCTGCACAATACAACTAAGAGCATGCCCACGAGAACAGAACAAATGCTGTACACGGGCTGCATTCCCCCAAATAAAATACAGGGATGAGCTCTCCCATTCTTATTGCATTCCATTGGTTTTAGAAGGTGGCAGAACTGTGGGGTGTCCAATGAAAGGCTCCTAACTCGACAAGTGACTGGAAAGTCTCCATCTTGCATTAATATGTTTTTCTTGTATATTTAGCTGTTCTACCCGAACCCTGACTAATGTCTCATTGCTTGTTGCCTCACTGCTTCTTTACCTACTAGTAATCTCAATGTATTTGTTATTTACTACAGCGTTTACTCCACCCCTACGGGGGCACCGTTGGAAGCAATGCAATGACATGAGTAGGGGCGCAGATGGTGACACAGGTTGAATGCCAGGAGGAAAGGAAGCATCAATGAGAACAAACCCAGGAGGCTGTTAAATGCCTTTCAGTATCAGGAGGAGAATAAGTATTGATCACGATTAGATGGGTAACACTGGGATAAAGGTAGTTATGTGAGAGAGTGCTCAGCTTGTCGACAAAGATGTATAGAAAGTCGATGATATGAAAACGGAAAGAGGGAATAGTTTGAAAATTGCTAGTAAAGCCTAGATTACCATGTAATCATAACATATGTCAATAAGTGTCGAGGTCCAGACAGACGTCACGGCTAGTTAATGGTCAATGCATCCAAACACAGCAAGATTAGCAGAGTGCACCAGAGAGGTAAACAAGATAGGTGTCACCTGGGGTGAGTAAGGTGACCTTAAGCGAGTGACATAGTGATATCATCAGCTGAGCATGATTCCTGAACGGTGAGGTCAACAAGCAACACAGGCAACAAAAATAAGATGGGCTGCTACAGACAGCAAAAGTAAATGTATTCAGTCACCTTAAGGCAGCTTTCGTTTACCACGTTTAAGAAGGGGCTTGAAAGGAGAGAAAGAGACGACATTTACTCAAAGTTGTAGGAGGCTGGACTGGCTTGTAGTGAGTACCAAGGGGTACTTGCACCTTGCACCAGGCCCAGTTATCCCTTATTAGTGTATAGGGTGTCTAGCAGCTTAGGCTGATAGATAATGGTAGCTTAGCAGAGCAGCTTAGGCTGAACTAGGAGACGTGTGAAGCTACTACAGTACCACTTAGTGTCATATGCACAATATCATAAGAAAACACAATACACAGTTATACTAAAAATAAAGGTACTTTATTTTTATGACAATATGCCAAAGTATCTTAGAGTGTACCCTCAGTGAGAGGATAGGAAATATACACAAGATATATATACACAATAGCAAAAATATGCAGTATAGTCTTAGAAAACAGTGCAAACAATGTATAGTTACAATAGGATGCAATGGGGAAACATAGGGATAGGGGCAACACAAACCATATACTCCAGAAGTGGAATGCGAACCACGAATGGACCCCAAACCTATGTGACCTTGTAGAGGGTCGCTGGGACTATTAGAAAATAGTGAGAGTTAGAAAAATAACCCTCCCCAAGACCCTGAAAAGTGAGTGCAAAGTGCACTAAAGTTCCCCTAAGGACAAAAGAGTCGTGTTAGAGGAATAATGCAGGAAAGACACAAACCAGCAATGCAACAACTGTGGATTTCCAATCTAGGTACCTGTGGAACAAGGGGACCAAGTCCAAAAGTCACAAGCAAGTCGGAGATGGGCAGATGCCCAGGAAATGCCAGCTGCGGGTGCAAAGAAGCTTCGACTGGACAGAAGAAGCTGAGGTTTCTGCAGGAACGAAAAGGGCTAGAGACTTCCCCTTTGGTGGACGGATCCCTCTCGCCTTGGAGAGTCGTGCAGAAGTGTTTTCCTGCCGGAAGGACGCCAACAAGCCTTGCTACACGCAAATCGTGCATTTGGCGTTTTTGGACGCTGCTGGGGCCCAGGAGGGACCAGGAGGTCGCAAATTGGACCTGCAGAGAGAGGGGACGTCGAGCAAGACGAAGAGCCCTCACTGAAGCAGGTAGCACCCGGAGAAGTGCCAGAAACAGGCACTACGAGGATGCGTGAAACGGTGCTCGCCGAAGTTGCACAAAGGAGTCCCACGTCGCCGGAGACCAACTTAGAAAGTCGTGCAATGCAGGTTAGAGTGCCGTGGACCCAGGCTTGGCTGTGCACGAAGGATTTCCGCCGGAAGTGCACAGGGGCCGGAGCAGCTGCAAAGTCGCGGTTCCCAGCAATGCAGCCCAGCGAGGTGAGGCAAGGACTTACCTCCACCAAACTTGGGCTGAAGAGTCACTGGACTGTGGGGGTCACTTGGACAGCGTCGCTGGATTCGAGGGACCTCGCTCGTTGTGCTGAGAGGAGACCCAAGGGACCGGTAATGCAGCTTTTTGGTTCCTGCGGTTGCAGGGGGAAGATTCCGTCGACCCACGGGAGATTTCTTCGGAGCTTCTGGTGCAGAGAGGAGGCAGGCTACCCCCACAGCATGCACAAGCAGGAAAACAGTCGAGAAGGCGGCAGGATCAGCGTTACAGAGTTGCAGTAGTCGTCTTTGCTACTATGTTGCAGGTTTGCAGGCTTCCAGCGCGGTCAGCGGTCGATTCCTTATCAGAAGGTGAAGAGAGAGATGCAGAGGAACTCGGCTGAGCTCATGCATTCGTTATCTAAAGTTTCCCCAGAGACAGAGACCCTAAATAGCCAGAAAAGAGGGTTTGGCTACCTAGGAGAGAGGATAGGCTACTAACACCTGAAGGAGCCTATCAGCAGGAGTCTCTGACGTCACCTGGTGGCACTGGCCACTCAGAGCAGTCCAGTGTGCCAGCAGCACCTCTGTTTCCAAGATGGCAGAGGTCTGGAGCACACTGGAGGAGCTCTGGACACCTCCCAGGGGAGGTGCAGGTCAGGGGAGTGGTCACTCCCCTTTCCTTTGTCCAGTTTCGCGCCAGAGCAGGGGCTAAGGGGTCCCTGAACCGGTGTAGACTGGCTTATGCAGAATTGGGCACATCTGTGCCCAACAAAGCATTTCCAGAGGCTGGGGGAGGCTACTCCTCCCCTGCCTTCACACCATTTTCCAAAGGGAGAGGGTGTCACACCCTCTCTCAGAGGAAGTTCTTTGTTCTGCCATCCTGGGCCAGGCCTGGCTGGACCCCAGGAGGGCAGCTGCCTGTCTGAGGGGTTGGCAGCAGCAGCAGCTGCAGTGAAACCCCAGGAAGGGCAGTCTGGCAGTACCAGGGTCTGTGCTACAGACCACTGGGATCATGGAATTGTACCAACAATGCCAGGATGGCATAGAGGGGGCAATTCCATGATCATAGACATGTTACATGGCCATATTCGGAGTTACCATGGTGAAGCTACATATAGGTAGTGACCTATATGTAGTGCACGCGTGTAATGGTGTCCCCGCACTCACAAAGTTCAGTGAATTGGCTCTGAACAATGTGGGGGCACCTTGGCTAGTGCCAGGGTGCCCTCACACTAAGTAACTTTGCACCTAACCTTTACCAGGTAAAGGTTAGACATATAGGTGACTTATAAGTTACTTAAGTGCAGTGTAAAATGGCTGTGAAATAACGTGGACGTTATTTCACTCAGGCTGCAGTGGCAGGCCTGTGTAAGAATTGTCAGAGCTCCCTATGGGTGGCAAAAGAAATGCTGCAGCCCATAGGGATCTCCTGGAACCCCAATACCCTGGGTACCTCAGTACCATATACTAGGGAATTATAAGGGTGTTCCAGTAAGCCAATGTAAATTGGTAAAAATGGTCACTAGCCTGTTAGTGACAATTTGAAAGTAATGCGAGAGCATAACCACTGAGGTTCTGGTTAGCAGAGCCTCAGTGAGACAGTTAGGCACCACACAGGGAACATGTACATGCACACCTATGAGCACTGGGGCCCTGTGTGACAGGGTCCCAGTGACACATACATATAGGCCACAAACCTATGAGCACTGGGGTCCTGACCAGCAGGATCCCAGTGACACATAACAACCATACTGAAAACATAGTGTTTTCACTATGAGCCCTGGGGCCTGGCTATCAGGATCCCAGTGAGACAGTGAAAACAGTGACAAACACCCTGACATACACTCACAAACAGGCCAAAAGTGGGGGTAACAAGGCTAGAAAGAGGCTACTTTCTCACACAACCCCCCCCCAAACGAAGGACAATAAGGCTAACCTTGGCCAGTTGAGACTTTATTGTCTAAGTGGTGATAAGTAGAGAGTAGCTCTGCAATAGACTGGTTACTCCCTTTATCATCCACTATATGGTTACTTCCCTGTGGGGATGTAAACCACCCTGTTTGACGTTTTTTAGCTAGGCAACAATGTGAAGATGTATTTTCAGAGTTTCTATCAGTAAGTTTTAGTTTACAGCAGTGGGAATTGTCCACTGAACCTATTTGTAGTGATGGAAATGCCAGACAGGGATGCTGTCTCAGTAAAGCCATAGCTGGGCAAAAACTTTGTCCATATGGCTGGAAGAGAGAACAGGGATGCTGTTTCTCTTGGGTTGGAGCAGGGCAGGGATGCTGTCCTATCAGCTCCACACTAGGGCAGGGATGCTGTCCTAAGTGTTGTGAGGCAGTGCAGGGTTTCTGCACTAAAGTTTCTCTGGGAGGGTTGGAGGGATGCTCCATGTTAACTAAAATGGTGCTCTTTTTCTCACCAATGTTAGTTATCCCACAGAGAGGTACTTCCACCTCAGGGAGTACAGTTTTGCCAACTGATGATTCCCTTGGAACAGGTGCCACCCCAGGAGAGGTTTCTCCCACCACAGGAATAGTATCCTGAATGGTAGGGTGGTTAGGGGATACTGTGATACCCTTTTTACCTGTTGATGGAGAGGGATCCTGAGTTTTCAGGCCTTCTCTCCTTTGCTTTTTCATTTCACTTGAAATGAGAGGGAACAATTCCTCAGGGATGCCCAGCATGGCTGCATGGGCATAAAACTCTACATCAGCCCAACCTGAGGCCTCTAGGTCATTACCTAAGAGACAGTCTACAGGTAAGCTAGGTGATACCACCACCTGCTTAGGGCCAGTAACTCCACCCCAACTAAACTGAATTATAGCTAAGGGAAGAAACTTAGTGGAGTTATGGACATCAATAATCTTATACTGTTGTCCAATGTTGTGTTGTTCAGGAGGCACTAGGTTTTCAGTCACCAAAGTGAAACTGGCACCTGTGTCCCTGTAGGCCAAGGCCTCAACACCATTTATTGAAACTGTCTGCCTGTACTTATCCATTGTAAGGGGACAAGCAGCCAGTGTGGCAAGGCTAATGCCACTAGGTGTGACAGAAACTGTCTTGGGACTGATTACATCAGTTTCCACTATGGACCCATAAGTGAACCCAACTACACCCTTTGCTTGACTGTTGCCAGCAGTCCCACCACTAGTACCACTACTGCTAGGGGCACTAGAGCTTGATGTATTAGTGGTGGTAGGCTCAGGGGGTTTACCTGGACAGGACTTATCCCCTGGCCTATGGCCTCTATTTTTACACACAAAGCACCAAGGCTTTTTAATGTGTGCAGGTTGGGAAGAAGAGGAAGAATTTGTTTTATCCCCACCCTCTGAAGAGTGTTTAAGATTTGAAGTGGGATCTTTGGTTTTACCCTTATCCCCATGCTTATCTTGAGATTTTTCACCATCTTTCTTCTTATTGCCATCTTTGTCACCCCCTGTATGAATTTTTCTGTTCACCCTTGTTCTGACCCATTTGTCTGCCTTCTTTCCCAATTCTTGGGGAGAGGTCAGATCAGAGTCTACCAGGTACTGGTGCAACAAATCAGACACACAATTATTAAGTATATGCTCTCTCAGGATTGTGTTATACAGGCTTTCATAATCAGTAACTTTACTGCCATGTAACCACCCCTCCAAGGCCTTCACTGAATGGTCAATGAAATCAACCCAGTCTTGTGAAGACTCCTTTTTGGTCTCTCTGAACTTTATCCTGTACTGTTCAGTGGTTAAGCCATAACCATCCAGGAGTGCATTCTTAAGAACTGTAAAATTATTGGCATCATTTTCTTTCACAGTAAGGAGCCTATCCCTACCTTTTCCACTAAATGATAGCCATAGGATAGCAGCCCACTGCTTTTGAGGGACATCCTGTACAGCACAGGCCCTCTCAAGTGCAGCAAACCACTTGTTAATGTCATCCCCCTCCTTATAAGGGGGAACTATCTTGTGCAGATTCCTGGAATCATGCTCTTTTGCAGGATGACTATGGGGAATACTGCTGCTGCCACCATGGGTATCTAAACCCAACTTCTGTCTTCCCTTCTCTAATTCTAAAGACTGTCTATCCAAATCCAGCTGTTGCTTCTTGAGCTTCAGTCTGGTTTGTTCCACTCTCAATCTATTGAGCTCCCTTTCTAACAATCTGTCATCAGGGTGGGTGGGAGGGACATTTCTAGATACAGAGGTATGATGGGAATGAACAGAAGGAGACCTGTCCCTTACAGAGGGCACCCTAACAGCTTGGCTACCAGTATAATGTGAGAGCACACCATCAGTATGGTGTGATTCAACCTCTGTACCAACTATGCTAGACTGTCTAGTAATGTGCAGGCTGAGAAGTTTCTTTCCTGAATCTTTTCTTGGGGGAGTCCCTGGATCAGATTGAGAACCATTAGCTACTTTTTCACCAGATTGGGCGCTTATGGCCTTATCCTGTACTCTAAGCATGTTAATTAACAGTTCTAAGGAAGGATTCTTCCCTACACTCAAACCTCTCTCTATGCAGAGACTCCTTGCTCCTTTCCAGCTAAGGTGATCATATGCAAGTTTGGACAGTTCAACATTTTGGCCTGTGCCAGACATTTTTAGAGAGAGTTAAAGTGATAGAAAAAGAGAAAAAAGTTTTCAGAACTTTTTGGAAAGACAGAAAAAAACTTTTTAAACTTTTAAGAACTTTTTGAAAGTTTTAGAAGTACTTTTCAGCACTTAGAAAAGAGTGAAAAGAGGAAAATGCAAAACTTTTTGGCTATGTGTATATACACTGACCTTGTTTTGTATATTTTTCTCTTATGAAAAGTACAATGACAAGAGTGGTAAGTAGTCTCAAGCACTTATCCCACCACTGCACAACCAATGTAGGAGGCTGGACTGGCTTGTAGTGAGTACCAAGGGGTACTTGCACCTTGCACCAGGCCCAGTTATCCCTTATTAGTGTATAGGGTGTCTAGCAGCTTAGGCTGATAGATAATGGTAGCTTAGCAGAGCAGCTTAGGCTGAACTAGGAGACGTGTGAAGCTACTACAGTACCACTTAGTGTCATATGCACAATATCATAAGAAAACACAATACACAGTTATACTAAAAATAAAGGTACTTTATTTTTATGACAATATGCCAAAGTATCTTAGAGTGTACCCTCAGTGAGAGGATAGGAAATATACACAAGATATATATACACAATAGCAAAAATATGCAGTATAGTCTTAGAAAACAGTGCAAACAATGTATAGTTACAATAGGATGCAATGGGGAAACATAGGGATAGGGGCAACACAAACCATATACTCCAGAAGTGGAATGCGAACCACGAATGGACCCCAAACCTATGTGACCTTGTAGAGGGTCGCTGGGACTATTAGAAAATAGTGAGAGTTAGAAAAATAACCCTCCCCAGGACCCTGAAAAGTGAGTGCAAAGTGCACTAAAGTTCCCCTAAGGACAAAAGAGTCGTGTTAGAGGAATAATGCAGGAAAGACACAAACCAGCAATGCAACAACTGTGGATTTCCAATCTAGGTACCTGTGGAACAAGGGGACCAAGTCCAAAAGTCACAAGCAAGTCGGAGATGGGCAGATGCCCAGGAAATGCCAGCTGCGGGTGCAAAGAAGCTTCGACTGGACAGAAGAAGCTGAGGTTTCTGCAGGAACGAAAAGGGCTAGAGACTTCCCCTTTGGTGGACGGATCCCTCTCGCCTTGGAGAGTCGTGCAGAAGTGTTTTCCTGCCGGAAGGACGCCAACAAGCCTTGCTACACGCAAATCGTGCGTTTGGCGTTTTTGGACGCTGCTGGGGCCCAGGAGGGACCAGGAGGTCGCAAATTAGACCTGCAGAGAGAGGGGACGTCGAGCAAGACAGAGAGCCCTCACTGAAGCAGGTAGCACCCGGAGAAGTGCCAGAAACAGGCACTACGAGGATGCGTGAAACGGTGCTCGCCGAAGTTGCACAAAGGAGTCCCACGTCGCCGGAGACCAACTTAGAAAGTCGTGCAATGCAGGTTAGAGTGCCGTGGACCCAGGCTTGGCTGTGCACGAAGGATTTCCGCCGGAAGTGCACAGGGGCCGGAGCAGCTGCAAAGTCGCGGTTCCCAGCAATGCAGCCCAGCGAGGTGAAGCAAGGACTTACCTCCACCAAACTTGGGCTGAAGAGTCACTGGACTGTGGGGGTCACTTGGACAGCGTCGCTGGATTCGAGGGACCTCGCTCGTTGTGCTGAGAGGAGACCCAAGGGACCGGTAATGCAGCTTTTTGGTTCCTGCGGTTGCAGGGGGAAGATTCCGTCGACCCACGGGAGATTTCTTTGGAGCTTCTGGTGCAGAGAGGAGGCAGGCTACCCCCACAGCATGCACAAGCAGGAAAACAGTCGAGAAGGCGGCAGGATCAGCGTTACAGAGTTGCAGTAGTCGTCTTTGCTACTATGTTGCAGGTTTGCAGGCTTCCAGCGCGGTCAGCGGTCGATTCCTTATCAGAAGGTGAAGAGAGAGATGCAGAGGAACTCGGCTGAGCTCATGCATTCGTTATCTAAAGTTTCCCCAGAGACAGAGACCCTAAATAGCCAGAAAAGAGGGTTTGGCTACCTAGGAGAGAGGATAGGCTACTAACACCTGAAGGAGCCTATCAGCAGGAGTCTCTGACGTCACCTGGTGGCACTGGCCACTCAGAGCAGTCCAGTGTGCCAGCAGCACCTCTGTTTCCAAGATGGCAGAGGTCTGGAGCACACTGGAGGAGCTCTGGACACCTCCCAGGGGAGGTGCAGGTCAGGGGAGTGGTCACTCCCCTTTCCTTTGTCCAGTTTCGCGCCAGAGCAGGGGCTAAGGGGTCCCTGAACCGGTGTAGACTGGCTTATGCAGAATTGGGCACATCTGTGCCCAACAAAGCATTTCCAGAGGCTGGGGGAGGCTACTCCTCCCCTGCCTTCACACCATTTTCCAAAGGGAGAGGGTGTCACACCCTCTCTCAGAGGAAGTTCTTTGTTCTGCCATCCTGGGCCAGGCCTGGCTGGACCCCAGGAGGGCAGCTGCCTGTCTGAGGGGTTGGCAGCAGCAGCAGCTGCAGTGAAACCCCAGGAAGGGCAGTCTGGCAGTACCAGGGTCTGTGCTACAGACCACTGGGATCATGGAATTGTACCAACAATGCCAGGATGGCATAGAGGGGGCAATTCCATGATCATAGACATGTTACATGGCCATATTCTGAGTTACCATGGTGAAGCTACATATAGGTAGTGACCTATATGTAGTGCACGCGTGTAATGGTGTCCCCGCACTCACAAAGTTCAGTGAATTGGCTCTGAACAATGTGGGGGCACCTTGGCTAGTGCCAGGGTGCCCTCACACTAAGTAACTTTGCACCTAACCTTTACCAGGTAAAGGTTAGACATATAGGTGACTTATAAGTTACTTAAGTGCAGTGTAAAATGGCTGTGAAATAACGTGGACGTTATTTCACTCAGGCTGCAGTGGCAGGCCTGTGTAAGAATTGTCAGAGCTCCCTATGGGTGGCAAAAGAAATGCTGCAGCCCATAGGGATCTCCTGGAACCCCAATACCCTGGGTACCTCAGTACCATATACGAGGGAATTATAAGGGTGTTCCAGTAAGCCAATGTAAATTGGTAAAAATGGTCACTAGCCTGCTAGTGACAATTTGAAAGTAATGAGAGAGCATAACCACTGAGGTTCTGGTTAGCAGAGCCTCAGTGAGACAGTTAGGCACCACACAGGGAACATGTACATGCACACCTATGAGCACTGGGGCCCTGTGTGACAGGGTCCCAGTGACACATACATATAGGCCACAAACCTATGAGCACTGGGGTCCTGACCAGCAGGATCCCAGTGACACATAACAACCATACTGAAAACATAGTGTTTTCACTATGAGCCCTGGGGCCTGGCTATCAGGATCCCAGTGAGACAGTGAAAACAGTGACAAACACCCTGACATACACTCACAAACAGGCCAAAAGTGGGGGTAACAAGGCTAGAAAGAGGCTACTTTCTCACAAAAGTCTAGTATTTTTCATGATTGTACTTATTCTATGAAGGTAGGTCTCCCAAGTGAGCTAAGGAACACGCTAGCCTGCCACAGGAAAAAAGAACTTTAGAGAAATTAGTTTCTTCCCTTTTTACCTGTTCTTAAAATGTGCCCTCTTTGGCTTTAAAAAGAACCCACGCCCCTTTCTCCTTCTGTGTATTACCAAGCCAAAATGTGCATCATTTAAGGGCCACAACTGAAGGGATGGATGGGCAGGAATGCATGACTCTGATGGGAAAGACCTTGACTAGAGTAATGAAGATTATTCGTGAAAAATCAGGCCATCGTGGCCCCTTTAATCATCCCTTACTCTGTAGAGTTACCAGTCTGTCGTTTATAGATTTACCAGTCCGAAAAGCTCAGCCATATATGAAAAGAAGCCCAGAAACATTGTAACATGAGCCCCGTATGCAAAGAAACGCTGGTCATATAGAACATTTAGTGAAAAACTAGCTACAATATCCAGCCAATCTGGGAAACATTATTCTTGATTTGTGAACCTGGCTGATACCCATGCAGAGTGGTGCCCTATGGAGCCGCCTATGAACAAATGATCGACATGTCCATATGTAATCTGCAGCTAGAGCAGCATGTTACCTGGGCAACCAAAGATTTCACAGGGCTTGAATCCTCCACCATGTTAGTGCTCACTGTTTGGTACTCCCTCCCTTATTTTATTGGTCCACTGACACTCGGAATACCCAGCAGAAGTGTACTGTCTTCCCTGTTTGTTGGTTTTAAATTCATGGTGCTGCTGTCCAGTTAACACAAAAAGAGAAGGGTTCTTGCTCTCGAAAATACTGGGGGATAAGTCAATCTGAGCCCCAGAGGAATATCTTGAATGATGGAGTTTTGGAGCTGCTGCACATGCATCACTGTACTTTGCCTGTGTTTGCTGAATAAGCCTGAAATACGTTATAGACGTATGTGTCTCCCCTCTGTTCCTTAATTGTAAGGATGCACTGGGATATTTATTATCAACATCATAGTTAGCCATTCTTTTTACGTCTCGCCTGAGGCAGTGTGCATGCACTGTCGGCAATGGTCTATTGTGTCTACAAAAATAAAAACCTCTAAACTGGGACTTTCACCCACCCATTACTTACCATTCTTTGGTACCATTATCATTCTTCTTTGTTGCCCTCTAATTCAGCAAAACCAACAGATGATTGTCGTAATGCGGAACAAATCAAACACCCCCAGTCACTGATCTGGGTTTAATCCATCGTATTTTTGCGTGCCATGCCATTCCTGTTTGGACTCATCCATATGCAAATCAGTCGTGACCTTGTGCCCCACGGGAACAGTCCAGCCTGAACTGTTAGACCAGGTCCCCCCTGGTCCAGAAACAAACATGCTGGGACCGGTTTTGGGGTATCACCCTTTATCTGCCAGGCTAGCTTGAATGTGGTGGGATAGCGAGCACAGGATCCACACCTGGGCATACCCTTCCCACTTAGGGAGACAAATGGAAAAACAACAGATAACTGGAGGTGAATGTTTGATTCGTTTAGCATCCTGTCCATCATCTGTTCTTTTTGCTTTTGTCATTCTAAGTGAGAAGGGTATGCCCAGACGTGGTCCCGTGCTCACTGTGCTACTAGATTCAAGGAAGCCTGGCTGGTAAGGGGTGATACCCTGAAACTTGTCCCAAGATGCTTGGTTCCGGTCCATGGAGGACCTGGCCTAGAAGTTTGTGCTGAACTGTTGCTATGGGGAGCAGGGTCAAGACTAATTTGCGTACGGCTGGGTCCAAACTGGGGTCGCTTGGTGAGCAAAAAAAATGATGGATTAAACCCAGATGTCTGACTGGAGGTGAATGTTTGATTGGTTCAGCATTCTGTCCATCATCTGTTCTTTTTGCTTTTGTCACCCTAAGTGGGAAGGGTATGCTCAAACGTGGGTCCCATGCTCACTGTGCCGATGGATTCAAGCTAGCTTTGCTGATGAGAGGTGATACCCCGAAACAGGTTCCAGGTTGCTTGTTTCCAGTCCATGGAGGACCTGGTCTAGCAGTTTCCGCTGTACTGTTCCCATAGGGAGCAGGGTTAAGACTGATTTGCATATGGTTTGGCCCAAACTGGGGTGGCATGGTGACCAAAAACGTGATGGATTAAACCGAGATCTGTGACAGGGGATGAATGTGTGACTGGTTCAAAATTCCATCCATCATCTGTTCTTTATGCTTTTGTGGGCCTGAGTGGGAAGGGGATGCCCAGACGTGAGTTCCATGGTCACTGTGCCACTGGATTCAAGCTAGCCTAGCTGATGAGGGATGATACCCCGAAATGGGTCCCAGGATGCTTGTTTCCAGTTCAGGGAGGACCTGGCTTAGCAGTTTGGGCTGGACTGTTCCCATGGGAGCAGGGCCAAGACTGATTTGCATATGGCTGGGTCTAAGCTGGGGTGTTGTGGTGAGCAAAAGCACAATGGATTAAACCGAGATCTGTGACTGGAGGTGAATGTCTGATTGGTTCAGCATTCTGTCCATCATCTGTTCTTTTTTCTATCTAATTTGGCAAAACGTGGGACTTCCTGTGAGACTTCCTTTGCTTTGTGTGGAGCATGGACCAAGTACAAATTGATTTATATTAATCAGTGTCCATTCACTGCTCGCGCTGATTGGAGTGCTTTTTTGTCTTTTTTGTCATTCTTATATAGCTCAAACTCGACCTAGCCAGAAGGTATGGGAGCATTTTACATGAGCATCAGTTACATTATACAAGTTCACGTTCATGTTTTTTTAGGGAGGGGATATTAAGTGATTTGCCCAGAATCACACTATGGGGTATATTTACAAAAAAGTGGTGCTTCGGTCCTGATGTGCCACTTTTCATGCGTCTCCCCTGCTCCACCTAATGACACCATGGTTGTGCCGTATTTAGAATACAGCACATCATGGTGGTCGTTAAGACAATAGCGTAAATTTTTTTGATGCTATTGTGGCAATTTGATGCACTAGCATCCAAAATGTTGATGCAGGTTCAGCAAAGCACAGGGAGGCCCATTGATTAAAATGGGTGTGTCATTTTAAGGCCTGCTCTGAGCAGGCATTAACAATGATGGAAAATATGGCACTGTGAAATGGTGTAAATTTCACTGTGACATTTGTTTCGGGCCTCCCTGCGTGGGAACACCCACCTTGCATACATTATGCCTGGAGCTGGCATAATATGGGGCAAGGGTTTACAAAGTGGTGCAATGAAAGCATTGCGCCACTTTGTAAATACGGTGTGGGAGAAAAGCCTCCTTAACTCCGCCCTAGCATTTCAAAAAATGACGCTAGGGCAGCACAAGGTGACACTAGGGGCTTGTATATATGCCTCTACGTTTTTCATATTGGTTCAAAGAGACGACTTATTGGCTCTTCTAAGGAGGACACAGCTTGCGTCAGCATCTGGGAGGAACTACCTCATTATCTTGCTGCAGTCGGACAGGACTGTGCAGAGTTGGAGCCATTAGGACACAGAGGTCAAGGCGCTGGACTGGAGCATTCAGTTCAATATTATTAAAACGGTTTCACACATCCATCCAGGTAAGACTCATCTGTTTCAACATCATTTAGGCAACAGGGAGCGCAGGATAGAGGTTAACATCATAAAGCAGACTATGTTAGCTTTCAGTTGAGGTACATTTTGAAACACCATTATTCGTCATATTTTATTCTTTTTTCCCATGATACTGAAAAAAATGCAAAATTGGTGCCTTGAAGATGGCGAGATGTGTGTTTAGTGATAGGCACGTAATTAGTGAGGGAGTTCCCCCCCCCACTCACGGGGTCAGAGATGCCACCACCCTTGACAAGCATCCTCAAATGTCTGTGCAGGTATAGACCCTCAAAGGGTGGCATGACAAGTTAACTGCACTACCGGGCCGAAAAAAAAGGTATGATGAGGTAAACGCTGGCCGCTTTATAGACCTATTTTTGTGCATGTTCACCCAAAGCACAGCAGTCGCACAGCTGTACAACATGGCAAAGAAAATTTTGACAAAGCCAAATTGTTCCACTATGTGGGTTTTCGGTGTTTTTAAAGCCATGTTTTAATGCTGAGGGGCTGCTTGTCCAGCAGGGTCGAAAGTAAAAAAAAAAGGTGCTGTTACGTGGCCATAGTATTTTTTTTACACTTTCAGCCTTACTGAACAACAGGTGGGCGGCGCTACAGCATGGCTAAAAACATTGGCAAAGCCAATAGATCTCGCATAAGAGAGACCTATTAGCTTTGCCAGTGCTTGTTTTAGTTCACATGCATTAGGCAGAGGTCACGGTCAGGAATAAAAATACATCAGTTACACTCAGTCATCTCAGTAACATACTGTCCACTTCAACAGTTTAGAAGTAAAACATCGAGTTTATTCATAGTAAGAACTAAAACTGACACAATGTTAACATATGTTCATTCAGCCTTTAAGTACACCTCCTTCTGAGCAACCCAGTGCTCAAAGAATTTCTTTTTTTAATCTGTCTACTAATGCTTATAAGGACACCTATGCTTACCATCTTTGAAGACACCATGGCAGTAAATTAAATGTCTCCCTGCACTGTCCAAAATAAATAACAAAGGTTTTAAATTATAACATTTTGTCTTCCTTTT
The DNA here is from genome assembly GCF_031143425.1 of Pleurodeles waltl. Classification (NCBI taxonomy): domain Eukaryota; kingdom Metazoa; phylum Chordata; class Amphibia; order Caudata; family Salamandridae; genus Pleurodeles; species Pleurodeles waltl. The sequence goes on along the minus strand of NC_090436.1, from coordinate 791,824,853 downwards.
TTCAGAAATCGAATTTTATGGACAACCTCAAAACACAGAACATTCTCTCTCAGGGCTCACATTTACGATCCAAGGGCACAATGTCAACGGTCCTACTCTTTTTTAATAATTGCATTTGTAGAAACTCTGTTTTGTGTACTTCATGATCATAGCTGTGATGTAATAATCAATTAAACATCTGACGTATTCTAGTCAGTCTGTCTAGCCAGTCTGGCACTCCTTTCTTTATCACAGCAATGACCCTCAAGTACTTTTCCGTGAATAGTTCGCTGTCTGCAGAGGAGTCTCAAGTATAAACCCAGCGCTGTTTCATAAAGGGACAGCTTCACTCTCATTCTACAGAGCACTGCTCTCGGGAAATACCAGGCACTTTATACTAGGTCACCCCTGAACCTCCAACCTGCTGTCAGCATCATCTTTAGTAAAAAAGGATTAAACCTTCCAGTAATGTCAATAAAAAGAAGATTCCTGATGTTTCGCTCTTACCGCTAGTAGCTCTCGCTGTACTGCGCCACATTGTTGTAAGAGATGGTGATCTAGAACCGTCCAAGGATTCCAACCATCAGAGATCTTCCCCATGACTAGCAAGAGGTAGGTCCTAGGTAGGTTTACTTTAATGAAATTCTACCTGGGAATAATTTCAAAGGTTCTTTTTGGGAAAAACTGGCCTAGCGCATTCCAGTCATTTGGGCTGATCTCTATTAGCTGCTTCACTATAAGCTGATTGTCCCAAACTCCCTATTTTCCACGGACGATTCTCAATTCTTCACAGTCACTTTACACGCCATCCAACATTCTATGGGTGACCTCAACACTTGCTCAGATCAGGTTGTTTGTGGAATATGTTCTCCCAGTGCATGTAAGAATATCAAGGAGGAAAAATATCTAAAGGTAAGTGCATATAAGAAAGTATAGACTTACTATTCCTAACTCCAAGATATACCACAAATGTACATATATGGGGAGTAAGTTATAGAAAATATAGACTTACCTGTCGATAATTTAAAAAAAATATTTTGTCCTCTATGTTCTGTCCCAACGAGATTCAGGGCGCACACTTGGTTTGGAGGGTATATCCTACGCTGATGATACTTAGGCCCATATTTATACTTTTTTAGTGCCGCGTTTGCGTCATTTTTTTACGCAAAAGTGGCGCAAACGTACGAAATACAATTGTATTTTGTAAGTTTGCTCTGCTTTTGCGTCAAAAAGCGGCGCAAATGCGGCACAAAAAAAGTATAAATATGGGCCTTAGTTTCTTTTCAGATTTGACTGCACTACAGAAGACGTTCAATGTTTTCTCAAGCCATGCCTAGATCTATCATTCATAGATGGGTAAGAGCAGGCTGGCTCTAAATACAGACAAAACAGAAATTCTTATATGTGGTCTAGGTTTCCATTGGATTGGTGACTTATGGGTGCTTAGTCTAGGCACCGCTCCATCTCTGGCTAATGTTGTAAACAATCTTGGTTTCAAGATGAACAAGATACTTACCTTATAAGATCAGGTTACTCCTCCTGTTAATGTCATCTAAAAAGTCTTGGGAAGAACGGGAATGTAATTTCTTTAAAACATCAAACTGCAGTGGTGGCAGCGTCTACCCTGCCAAAACTGATTACAGAAATGTGCTTTACCTGTGCCAACCTGCTAAATTAATAGCCCACTTGCAGCTAATGCACAACACAGCTGCCAGAGATTGTGGAAATTGGACCACATTTCGAATGTTAATCTAAACTGCACTGAATGCCAGTACACCAAAGGATACAGTTTACGGCCCTCGCCTTGACTCATAAAGTTATTTTTTGTTGCAGTGGCTTTTGCCCTCAGGACTCACATCAGAAAATACAATCCAGGTCGTACTCTTCTCTCCTCTTCCAAAATATTGGTGGAGGTGGCACAAGTAAAATGGCTCATTTTGGGGACAGTTACCCGCCACCTTACAATCCATTATGGAGCACAGTATATTGTGCACGAAGTTTAACACTTATCTTTTACTTAAAGTGGCGACTGTTCAACTGTTTTTTGCCCTTTTTTCTTATTTTTATCTGCTTGTTTTTTCTTTTCTTGTTTTTTTTCTTTATCAGTTTACTCTTTTTCAGTGCCAATATGCCTGTTTACAGCGAATGTTCCCACTCTACCAGTATCTTTTTAATTTAATTTACTTTCTTTTCATTTGTACTGCATTGATAGACTTTGGCCCTGTGCAAAAGAAACTGCCCATCAGGCAGAAAACTGAAGATAGATCCTCCTGTGAGAAAGTTAATATGAAAACACCAGAATAACAGCACTTGAAATGAACTGTTGCCACCTATACACATGTGCTGGCTCAGTAGATGCTTCCATTACATAATCCAAGACATATGTCGTAGCCAAGAGGACTCACAGGCCTGCCCCGTGAAATGAGGCAGACAGTGGAATCACATCTTCCCTACTAGTGGGCAGATAAGATGTGCTAGGAGGGGTGAATGCACTGTACTGTCTCAAACATTGGTGTATCAGAAGCTCCTTTGCCAGCTGTGGCTATCTGATGCTATAGATATTCTTATCCATGAAAACATTCAGATGACTTAGTGGTCATGGAAAGGGAAACTCCTCCCATTGCAAAACACATGAATCTCCAGTTTGCAACACAATCATCTATGGCCAAAACCACAGATTTACACCAAACTTGTAATGAAACTACAGGGAGTGCAGAATTATTAGGCAAATGAGTATTTTGACCACATCATCCTCTTTATGCATGTTGTCTGACTCCAAGCTGTATAGGCTCGAAAGCCTACTACCAATTAAGCATATTAGGTGATGTGCATCTCTGTAATGAGAAGGGGTGTGGTCTAATGACATCAACACCCTATATCAGGTGTGCATAATTATTAGGCAACTTCCTTTCCTTTGGCAAAATGGGTCAAAAGAAGGACTTGACAGGCTCAGAAAAGTCAAAAATAGTGAGATATCTTGCAGAGGGATGCAGCACTCTTAAAATTGCAAAGCTTCTGAAGCGTGATCATCGAACAATCAAGCGTTTCATTCAAAATAGTCAACAGGGTCGCAAGAAGCGTGTGGAAAAACCAAGGCACAAAATAACTGCCCATGAACTGAGAAAAGTCAAGCGTGCAGCTGCCACGATGCCACTTGCCACCAGTTTGGCCATATTTCAGAGCTGCAACATCACTGGAGTGCCCAAAAGCACAAGGTGTGCAATACTCAGAGACATGGCCAAGGTAAGAAAGGCTGAAAGACGACCACCACTGAACAAGACACACAAGCTGAAACGTCAAGACTGGGCCAAGAAATATCTCAAGACTGATTTTTCTAAGGTTTTATGGACTGATGAAATGAGAGTGAGTCTTGATGGGCCAGATGGATGGGCCCGTGGCTGGATTGGTAAAGGGCAGAGAGCTCCAGTCCGACTCAGACGCCAGCAAGGTGGAGGTGGAGTACTGGTTTGGGCTGGTATCATCAAAGATGAGCTTGTGGGGCCTTTTCGGGTTGAGGATGGAGTCAAGCTCAACTCCCAGTCCTACTGCCAGTTCCTGGAAGACACCTTCTTCAAGCAGTGGTACAGGAAGAAGTCTGCATCCTTCAAGAAAAACATGATTTTCATGCAGGACAATGCTCCATCACACGCGTCCAAGTACTCCACAGCGTGGCTGGCAAGAAAGGGTATAAAAGAAGGAAATCTAATGACATGGCCTCCTTGTTCACCTGATCTGAACCCCATTGAGAACCTGTGGTCCATCATCAAATGTGAGATTTACAAGGAGGGAAAACAGTACACCTCTCTGAACAGTGTCTGGGAGGCTGTGGTTGCTGCTGCACACAATGCTGATGGTGAACAGATCAAAACACTGACAGAATCCATGGATGGCAGGCTTTTGAGTGTCCTTGCAAAGAAAGGTGGCTATATTGGTCACTGATTTGTTTTTGTTTTGTTTTTGAATGTCAGAAATGTATATTTGTGAATGTTGAGATGTTATATTGGTTTCACAGGTAATAATAAATAATTGAAATGGGTACATATTTTTTTTTGTTAAGTTGCCTAATAATTATGCACAGTAATAGTCACCTGCACACACAGATATCCCCCTAACATAGCTAAAACTAAAAACAAACTAAAAACTACTTCCAAAAATATTCAGCTTTGATATTAATGAGTTTTTTGGGTTCATTGAGAACATGGTTGTTGTTCAATAATAAAATTAATCCTCAAAAATACAACTTGCCTAATAATTCTGCACTCCCTGTAGACCTTTATGTATAAAGTGTGTTTTATTGGTTTGTTGTGAAGTTGTTCCGAAATTTTAGAGAAATTAACACTTTTAAAAGGAGCTAGGTGGGCTTTAAAGGGTAAACCCTTTTAGTATATCCTGACCATTATAGTCCATGATAAATACATTCCAATGGGCATGGGAGGTTCCTGCTCCAGTTGACCATTTTGAGTCCAAGGACAAAACAAGCATTTGCAATGCAATGGGTCTTGCATTTGCTCGAATTAGAGCTATTAGTGTTGTAAATTCCTAACTGGACTTTTCTTGCCACATAAATTGAAAAGTAAAACAGTTGACATATGCCAACCAATACAAAGCGCCACAGCCGCCATGAGCGTGAGCGCGATGGAGAGACACAAAAGGAAAAAGAAGTTAGCTTGCAGTCAAACGTATCGGCAAATGTGCAATTATCCATGTAACAGGGTTGATGGCTAAGGAGGTAACAAAATCGCCCCAAGGAGGGACTAATATAAAGCATTTACCCTTGATGATAAAGAATTTTTGAAAGGTAAGCCTATAAACATGATGGGTGTGTGGTGGGCGTGGTTAAAATCCCACAGATATATTTCAACATGTCAGAGCGTTTGCGCGCTCGACCTAAAAAGAGGCCACAGACCCAACAGCACTGGGTATACTTGCTCTTGTGGCTGCCATTACAGGACATGAGGAAAGATTCTCGCCCAGAGAGTATAGGAAAAGGGCATATAAGGGGCCAGGCTGAGCACATGCTGACCTCTAGGCCAAGGTGGAGGTGGCTGACCCAAAAATCGTCCCCTCTGTATGACCAAAAAATGTAAATTAAAAATTAAGGCCCATATTTATACTTTTTTAGCGCCGCATTTGCGTCATTTTTTGACGCAAAAGCAGCGCAAACTTACAAAATACAATTGTATTTTGTAACTTTGCGCCGGTTTTGCGTAAAAAAACAATGTAAATGCGGCGCAAAAAAAGTATAAATATGGGCCTAAGTGTGTGCTGGGGTCTGTGCACAATTTTTCAGGGCTGTGGCTTGGAAACACCATCAAACGGTGCCTGATGTTAACAGCCTTGAAAAATAGCCTGCAGACTTCTCACTAAATGGTCCTTCTTATCTGCATGAATAATACTTTGTTCATTAAACCTCAGCAATTGACTAAATAGAACATTGTTGGGCCCCTTTCAAATGTTCATGGTCTCACAACTGAAGCTGCAGCCTATAGCAGGCATATTGGGATGTTTAATGTTTTAATTGTGGTCTACAGACTATGGTGGTCATTCCAACCCTGGCGGTCCATGACCGCCGGGTTGGAGGACCGCGGGAGCACCGCCGACAGGCCGGCGGTGCTCCAATGGGCATTCCGACCGCGGCGGTAAAGCCGCGGTCGGACCGGCAACACTGGCGGTCACCCGCCAGTGTACCGCCGCCCATTGGAATCCTCCAAGGCGGCGCAGCTAGCTGCGCCGCCGAGGGGATTCCGACCCCCCCTACCGCCATCCAGTTCCCGGCGCTCCGCCCGCCGGGAACCGGATGGCGGTAGGGGGGGGTCGCGGGGCCCCTGGGGGCCCCTGCAGTGCCCATGCCACTGGCATGGGCACTGCAGGGGCCCCCGTAAGAGGGCCCCTAAATGTATTTCACTGTCTGCTGCGCAGACAGTGAAATACGCGACGGGTGCAACTGCACCCGTCGCACAGCTTTCACTCCGCCGGCTCGATTCCGAGCCGGCTTCATCGTGGAAGCCTCTTTCCCGCTGGGCTGGCGGGCGGCCTGAAGGCGGCCGCCCGCCAGCCCAGCGGGAATGTCAGAATTACCGCCGCGGTCTTTCGACCGCGGAACGGTAACCTGACGGCGGGACTTTGGCGGGCGGCCTCCGCCGCCCGCCAAGGTCAGAATGAGGGCCTATGTTTCAGAGCAGAGGAGTGAACACATTCACAATTGTCTGCAACATTTAGGGGAGATTTACTCAGATATAGCGTTGGGGTTACATCACTTTTGTGGGGTTGCATCACTTTTCTTGTGCCTTTTTTTTGGTATTTTCTGAGCAATGCAAAAGCCCTTTGTGTGGCTTTGTGTGGTTTAGTAGATACATAGTAATTCAACGCAGCAGCTTTAGCTGCCTTTCATTGCTTTGAGTTGGGACGGCGATCCATGGGTGGAGCAGGGGCATTCCCATGTACCCATCCATGGATTTTGGAACATTCCCTGATTTACTAAAGCTAGTAAACCTGAGAATGCATAAAAATGCTATGCCTCCCTGAACCAGGAATAAGAAGGATAAATATCTGTATGTCTTGTTACCTCCTCTTTCTATGCATGCTGTGCTTTGCAGCATGCATAGAAGGAGAAAAATGCCTTTGAGGTATCTCTCCATGCACAAAAACAATCCTGCCTATGGCACAGGCATCCTTGCACCGTGGTGCCAGGGTGTCTGCATTGGCGCCAGGCAGCATACAAAGCACCAGCACTGGGAGACAACAGAATTGCACCATATCTTAGTTGATTTGGCACATTCTGCTGTCTACCTTTCATGCAGTGCAGCAGAAATTTGCTTGCTGCCCTACATTGCGTGAAATGTAAGTAAACATACCCCTTAGAGGCTGCAAAACACTGAACATCCCCAACCCAAAATGGGGCACTCAGTGCTGCCTTGGCACCCCATCCCAAAATGACCCACTCAGTACTGCCTTGGTAAAAACCTGAACTTTGAGGGGCTCATTCTACCTCGACACTCTTTTTCGAAGGCACTGCAGCCTCTCGTGCCTTGCGCTCATAAGATTGTCGTGACCCTCTCTTGTGAGACCATAGACCCACTTGACCCACTTGTCAAGGTTGCCCCTTATCCCCATTGTTATTTGCAGTTGTGATTGAGCCATTGGCTGCCTGGGTGCATGTTGATGCATTGTTTAGAGGCTTCCAGTGGGATGATGCAGTAAGGGACAGGATACCCCGTTACGCTGATGATGTGCTTCTATGCCTGGATGATCTAGACTTATCCGGGCCTTGGGCACTGCAAATATTAAATGTGTTTGGTACGTACTCGGGACTCCATATCAACCCTCAGAAGTCAATGATTTACCCTATGGCGTCATGCCTGACTGGTATGACATGAGCATCTGGATTATCAATTCAACCTGATGGGTTTTGATACCTGGGGGTGTTTTTCACCGGAGATATGTGGCGCTCCTTTGAGAGGAACACATGCAAACACTGCTTTGGAGGAACGGGTTCCCCCACATCTCATTTGAGAAGTGCTGTTGACTGATGAGTGAAGGGGGATATAGCCACATCTGACATCCGTCTGTACCATTGGGCCGCACATCTTCTCATCATCAATGATTGATGGTTGATGGGGTTCACAGACCTGGCTTACACTCTTGAGGGGAGGGCTTTGGGACTGCAGGGCCTGCTGCATTTGCTGTATAGAGGTTCTCCATGAGGGGATTTGCCCCTGGTGACTTGAGTGGCGCTGGAGGCGTGGGTGGAGGCTAAGACAGCCACTGGCTGGATGGATAGGCTAATGCTAAAAATGCCACTTTGGCATGGAACCTACCTTCTGTGGGTTGTGGCCCTCCAAGATTTAACTGCATGGGATCTTACAGGGATTTCGACTCTGGGGGATGTTTTGGATAATGGGATATTGAAATCCTTTCAGAAGCTGCAGGACTATGCTCTCCACTGCAAATATTTTTTTCGGTACTTGCAACTTTGCCATGCACTGGTACCTACGCTCCGGGAGACCCTGGAAATCCTACAGTTTTCTCCATTGGAGGCTAAGCTCCTTCCTGATGAATATGACAGAACACAAATTATCTCAGATGTACGAAATAATGCTAAAGAATTTGCCAATGGAGGTGGTGCACAGGGCTTGGGAGAGGGACTTAAGCGAGCTCGAAGATGATGATTGGAGGGAAGCATTGTAGGCACCCAGGGAGGCAGTCATAGCCTCACAATTTAGACACATCCAATTAAAATGGCTCCACTGCACATAATACACCAGGGCTCAGCTCCACTGTAGGGGTTTCCTTCCTGATGGTGGCTGCTTGCGATGTGGGTCTGCTCCTGGGGACTTGTCACACACGTTTTGGCACTGCTCTGCCCTCTCTCGTATTTGTGAGGGAGTCCTGGGGAAGTTAGTAGAAGTATTGGGTTGGAATGTCCCAGGGACCCTAAATTAGTACTCCTACATGTCACAAATGATCTTGGAGGCACCCAATACCAGGCAGCGCTCCTGAGGCTAGGTCTTATAATTGCTAAGAGGGATGCAAAGGCTTGGAAGGAGGTGGCTGCCTCCTCTGTAGAGGTTTGGGCGAAAGGTATGGATTTCTGCATAGGGCTGGAACAAGCCATATACAGGGCACGAGTATGCCCCAAAAAGCATTATAAAATATGGAAAGGTTTGGCAGAGGCATGAGTAATACACCTGGAGCCATGCCCAGACAAGCCGTGGGTGACAGAAAATCTAATGGGGATCCATGGGGCAATAGATAATAATTGAGGCAATTAATAGATGTAAGATGAGGTGGGGGTAGAAGGAAACTGTGGCCTGCACATGATTATTTTGATATTTCATGTTTCTGAGATGTGATGTTGTGACACTGATTAGTACTGCTGGTATGCCTACTGTCATATGTTCTGAATGCATGGGGCCACACTGCCCAATGTACTTGAAAAAAATTCAGTATAGAGTTCCTATTTTTTTTAATGGAAATCAGGCACTACATATTTAAGGGTCCTTGGTGGGCAAACAATATACTCCTCATCCAGAACTGCTGCATCCCACAGTCGTTGAAAGTTAAAAGAGTGAATGACCAGAAAAGATGTTTCAGCCTAGAATTAAAATCTAATTGCCGATGAGTACTCAGGTCTGTATGCATTATGCTGCAATAGTGCATACAATGGCTTATTCATTCCTCCGTTTAATTTCTACTTTAAAGGAGACAGAATTTCTTGGAATCAGCATCACAGTTTCCCTTCAATTACATTGCATTATCCAAACTAGAATTAAAAAACATAGGTTTTCCTGAGCATTACAGTGATGAAAGGGAAGACTTTTGTGACAGGCAGACAATGTGACTCTTCAGGTCTGGGAATAACAAATCCACTCCAACATTTCAACTCATTGAGAGCCTTGTTATATTTTGCTGTATGTTTGTATAGCGTACATCTCGCCAGGGAGGGTATCCTGGCACTGAAGCAAGAGCTGTATGGGCCAAACCAGGGCCGGAGCTAGGTGAGGAGCCATGTCTTCAGTCTCTTGTGGAATTCAGGGACTGGAAGAAGGCTCTGAGGTGTAGGGGCAGCTCATTCCAGGCTTTTGAAGTGAGGTCAGAAAAAGCACAACTGTCAGATCTGGTTCTGCATATGGGGGGGTGCGGGTAGGGGTCCAGGTGAGTGGAGGTGTCTGGTAGGTTTGTGGACGTTTATGCTTTTGTTACGGTATGTGAGGCCAGTGTTGTGTAAGGCTTTGTATGTCTGTGTGACATGGTTCAAGAGTGCTCTGTTGTGGATTGGGAGCCAGTTAAGCTCTGTGAGGATGTGAGAGTGGAGTGGGATGTTAAGAATGAGCTCAGCTGCAGTTTCGTATGGCCTGGATTCTTCTGGCCAACTGAATGGTGATTCCATCATAGAGTGTGTTGCTTTATTCCAGTTTACTGGTGATGAGGGTTTGGGTGATGATTCTGCCAATGTTGGTGGGGAGTCACTTGAAGATATTCTTGAAAATCTTCAGTATGTGTGAGCAGGAGATGAAGACTTTGTTCACTAGGCCGGTCATGGTGAGTTGCTTGTCGATAACTATTCCAAGGTTCTTTGAGTGGGCTGCTGGGAAGGGTGTGGGTCCGAATTTGGCAGGACACTAGGTGGAGTCCCAGAGCAAGGTGTCTTTGCCAAAGGTTACTACTTCCATTATGTCTAAGTTGAGCTTGAGAGAGTTGGTTCCCATCCATCTGGTGACTTTGTGTCATGCAGGCAGAGAAATTGGTCCAGAAGCTTGACATCTTATTGGAAAGGGAGAGTATGAGCTGGCTGTCACAAGCATGGGATGTGATATTGATTTTCTGAGTGTGGATAATGTTGGTGAGTGGGGTCATGCAGACACTGAACAGAGTGGGGCTAAGTGAGAATACTTTTGGAACTCCGCAAATGAGGTTGACATTGTCTAAGAAAGAGGGAGGCAGGCTGACCATCTGGGTGTGGCCTGTTAGGTGGGAGCAAATCCAGCAAAGTGCAGCACCTTGGATGCTGACTTCGTGCAGTGAATGGACACACATGGGGCAGCAGATGGTGACGAAGGCTGTGAAAAGATCCATCAGGATGAGAACCACAGAGTGATCTCTGTTCATGGTAATTCAGATGTCATCTGTGGTGGCGATGAGAGCAGTCGGCCTAAATCTGGGCTGAGTGGTGTCAAGGAGGTGGTTGTCTAGAGGTATGTTGCTATGCATTTGTTTATCATCTCTTCCGTTACTTTTGCCAGTGGAGGTAGCTGGGACATAGGCTAGTAGCTGGCTAGCATCTTCGATCCACTAACACAGATTCAGTTACAAAAAAGAGTTGGCGCACAAATTTAGATTCCAAATAGTGCAGATAATGATGTACTGCAATAGCAAGTTGTTTTATCCATGCAGATATTTCCGGAGAAATTGTTTGGAAATTTGTACTGAGGTAACTGGTCAGAAAGAAGGCAAACTCATCTCAAACAGAAAACCTCAAAACGGGTAAGTAATGTGGCCCTGGGGAGAACAGAAACCTATTTCCCTGTGAAAACAAATGCTGACCGATGATTCCAGCAAACTCAGAATAAGCCCACAAATGTTTAGATATGCTTAAATATGTTTTTACCAGTTACTTTGTTGTACAGAGAAATCAGTGACTGCCCTTATCATGAAACTGGGAAGCACTATTCTCATTCATGAATGTTTGCTCTCTCTTTCTGTTTGTGCTTAGATCACTGACACCAGTAGTGTGCTGGGCACCAGTGATGGGGGTACATTCTGGACCACGTAAGGGTTGTGTGCTGTAAAGCCGCATGGCCACCGCCCCTTAACAGACCTGGATTCAATAGTGATTCGCCCCACATGGCATCTCGTGCTGTTCAAGCCCATGTCCCAAAAAAATAATTAAAAAATAATATATATATATAGATAGATAGATAGATAGATAGATAGATAGATAGATAGATAGATAGATAGATAGATAGATAGATAGATAGATAGATATTGGGAACCAGAAACACAGTAAAGGCTGAGGCCCTTGAAAACTGAAGTTATAAGTGCATTTTCCTGAAGGTTTGCTGTGGCAGCGTTTTGCACCCTGCCAGTGAGACAACATGATGAGAGTTGATAGGGCCTGTCGATTTAAAATGACATTGTGTCTGCAAAAACGGAAGAGCATCTGTTAAAAAAGAATATTGTGTAAGTAAATATGATTCATTTCAATGATTTTGCGCAGCTGTTACCTGCTGGAAGCAAACCATACCGTGAACAGTGTGCAGGGATCCTTCTTGGCCTTACTGCGCCACACACCCTGTGAGAATGAGTCACTTCCACAGGAAATTAGGCGTCCTATTGCCAAATGTACTGTTCAGCTTTAGCAGCGCGAGACACACATTCTGATAAGTCAGCACACTAGAACAACCAGTCAGGTAGCACTATTCTTCCTGAGGTATGTGCAATCATGAGTAACCATTGTCTTTTAAAAAAACATATATGCGTGGGTGTAGCCCAAAATGTATTGAGTCAGCTCACAAGGTTAAGAGCAACACGGAAGTGTCACATGTCTTACAAGTGGGAAATTAAATCGGTAAGTGCAAAAGAGAAAGGGCGCGGATAAGCGTGAGGAAAAACAAAAATCACTTACCAATTGTACAAAAGGTGTTTTCTCTAATGCCCACGATTTCTCATTAAAATTTGATTAAAATACAATAAACTGAGCACCGTTAAAAAAAAGTCATAACAAATATGAAATGTGCGTGAAAAATGCGTATATAAAGGCAATCTGCAATAGATTGGTGAAGGAGAGATATGAATCACTTTTTCAGAAAGTTCTTTTATTTTCACATTCAACCAAATGCAGCGGTTTGTTGGTCCAGTCTTGCAGTGCTCCACAGGGCTACTTATAATTCACTCTACGCAGACAATTGCAAACATTGTTCATTTATGATTACTTATGTCGCACTGCAGTTTCCTTTCCACCATATTCTTTATTGTGTGTTTTGGCCTGTACAGTCCTTATCCATGACAATCCATTTGGCTGGTTTGTGAGATTAAGGTTGCTGTATAGGGCAATTGATTGCAATTTACTAATAGCAGCAAAATATTATTGGAGGGTAAAATGAGCCCAAATCCGAATTCCAGAATTACTTTCAATTGTGGTGGCACCCAGATAACAAATATCACATGCTGAGCAGATGACTATTTTTATTACATCAGTTGTATTATTAATAGCGCAGAACTGCCATGGCAGAGCTGGCCAGGCGCAATAAAAGATGTGAAGTGCTCACAAATAGTTGTATGCAGAAATTATACATGTGAAACAACAGTAATTAAAACGTATAAAGACAGCTGGGGAGGAAATTATAAAGATGGGGGTAGGGACAAAAAAGGGGAAGGAAAAGAAATCTAGATGCAAATAGTGTTTGGTCAGACCCATCAGTAACGATTGAAGTTTTTCTCCCAGTCACCTGTCAGAGTGTTCCTTGGCTTAGAGCTGGATTTAGATTTCAGTGGACTGGATATCCATTACCGTTGTGACAGAGTCAACCCTCTGCCAAGATCTAAATCAGGTCCATAGGGTTCAAGCAGTGTCATCTGTCAAAACATACACAATTGCCTTTTCAAAAACACTCAAGGATCAGCCCGTCTGAGTGGCATCTTTAATGCTGTCTAAGAACATTTGCATCAGTGTCATTTTTGAAAGAATGTAAGACTTGTCACCATGTGCTACCTTTAATGTGGCATGATTCTCACATCCTAAAAATCCTTGCATAGGCTTAGATTTGCTTCCATCTGACCTGAGTTTTGGCACTAAAATCTGGGGAAAGCAATATATCTTTGTTATCCACCTTCAGGTTCCGCTTCGTTGTCGCTGCCTTTTTTTTAATACGGACTTGTTGATCCAAGTAAAACAACAATGGTGCAACTGCTGGTCCCAAAGAAACATCCCACTGAACTGGAGGGGACCTTTCTTCACCAAATCTGTCTGATTGTGAATAGAAGGGCTGGGCACTCAGCAAAGAAGAACAACTGTCACCTCAGAGACCACGGAGAGGAATTCCAAAACGCTGATGTTCAATGCTCTCTGAGTGCTATCTAATGAGTCAGCCTTATTATCTAGTAGAATCATTGTACCTGACACATCCCTCTGGAACTTCATCTGATCCCCAAGCTTGTTGCTCCTTTATTACCATTGACCTCACCAACATCTCAAACCCTAAGACCTAATTTTCCATTTGCTTGAGAAAGGATTCACTGCTGTAGAAAGCTCTGCTTCTCTCTTCTCTGTTACTTATTAGACAGCCTTCATTACTCATAGATTTGCATCACTATCACTTTGCAATTGAGCTAGCTCAATCGTGCACTGTAATTCACTGAACCAGTCAGAGAATACTTTCCTGCTCTTTGCTACTCCCCAGTTGCTTGGACAATCCCAGCTTCAACCAGGGTGTAGGTGACACACTCTTGCGACCCTTCGGAGTCTTCTCCTTACCCTGGGAGAACAGCAGCACATTAGCACCTCGGTATGTGCTATTGTGCAAGTGTGCCATGAGCACTAACTCCACCTGTAACAAACCATCTAGCCACTGCCTCAAGCAAAAGAGATAACCTCCCTTCTTTTTGTGAACAACCACAGAAACAGGGTCAACCAGACAGTACTAGCCTTTGCACCCTTAGTTGTACCCTCCATGGTACTTGGCTGCATCATTCAGAGCCCCACTAGAGCTCCGCAGATGTGGAAAATCAGGAAAGGGATCAATAGCTTGGATAGAAGTTGTCTGTATACTCTCTGCCAGGTTCCGTCCCACCTTTTACACATTATATAAAAAGAAGAACTCTCTAACACAAATAAGTTTTACAGATCTCATTCTGTCTGTGAGCAGAGCGAGAGGTAAAGCTTACGATGCGGCGAGCGTGGTGAACAGTATCCCACATCCGCTCACACTGAGTCCATCTAAGGCTAGGAAAAACTGGCAGTTCTTACAGATTCTCAGTATTAACTCGACTCAGGCTTTGTATGCATGAAGAATGCAGTATATGACAGGAACTTCACAATGGTCTACATTTCCAAGTAAGCCACAATTCTCATGATGTTTGGAGACACAGCAGCCTTCTTGGCTATCTGGGTCTAGATTCCCTCATGATTGTGATACATTATTACTGCAGCCAGGACCTTGCTACGTGGATCTAGGATTTTGCTTGTAAAGAGCATTTCCTTCCTTTGAAGTTGTTTGAAGGACACTGGGAATATAGAGAAGTATTTCTGAAAGTTGCATTGTATAGTGAAAATGAGCATTGGCTTATTGAACACTTAATATGAACCTTTCTAAAGACTGTAGGATTGTTGCACTACACTCAGGTTTTTCAAAGCGACCAACTAGGCAGGATTCTAAAGTCAGGACTAAGTTGGTCAAGCACAAATATCTGTTAATGTGTAAAACATTAAATTTCTAGTACTGCTCATAAGAGTTGCTAATACCAGAGCTGCAGAATAATATTGTTTGCTAATTACTTTGCAGTGATGCTAAAATCAAGTATAAATTATAACACACCTTCCACAGGGAGCACTTTAGGTAGTTATTCTACTCAAAGAGAGAAGTGGTGGTGAACACAAATTTAAAATATTCATTTATTGTTTGTTTAGCTTCAGGATTTACAATTTGGACACAATGCACAGAGCGTTGGTTGCAAAAATACATTGTTTAGACCCCTGCCCGCACTACATCTTTAACCTTGGAAACCAAAGGATCAGCCAGGAACTCACCACCCTGTTCAACACCTCCATCAACACTGCAACATTTCCCTATGCCTGGAAACATGCCAAAGTCAGACCACTAATCAAAAAACCCTCTGCTGACCCCAGCAAACCCAAACACTTGGCCAATCTCCCTGCTTTCATTTCCAGTAAAGGTACTGGAAAAGATTAGCAACAAGCAACTCATAACATACCTGGAGCAGAACCAACTACTGAATACCTCCCAGTCCAGTTTCCTCAGCAATCACAGCCGCAACCACCGATGACATCCGAACCCTCCTCGACTGAGGACAAACAGCATCTTTGATCCTCCTGGACCTCTCGGCAGACTTCGACCCCGTATCCCACCACATGCTGATCGAAAGACTCCACCACATCGACATCCAAGGGGACACTCTCAGATAAATGACCTCCTTCCTCACCGGAAGAACCCAGAAGATCTACCTCCCACCTTTCATCTCCAAACCCAAGGAACGCCTGTGGTGACCCCCAGGGCTCATTCCTCAGCCCCACGCTCTTCAATGCATATATTAAGCCTCTGGCCAATACTGTCAGATCCCATGGTCTCAGACCATACAGCATGCTGCAGCCTCATCCTTGGCCTTCCCCGATGAACCCATTTCACACCCCACCTCAGGCAACTCCACTTGCTCCCCGTACAGAAGAGAGGTCAATTCAAGCTGCTGACCCACGCACACAAGGCTCTACACAAACAAGGACCCGTGTACATTAACCACTACCTGAACTTCCACCAACCATCGATAAGACTACGCTCTGCCTCCCTTTTACTTGCCTATACTCCCCATATCTACCGAAGCAGAAGTGGAGGATGCTACTTCTCTCAAGTTGCAGCAAAAATCTGTAACAGCCTTCCGACACACCTCCGGACCATCACCTGACTTCCAGACTTCTGAATGGCCCTCAAGATCTGGTTGTTTGAATAAGCCTCTGGGACCTGTAAGCACCTGGATACCCTATCAGGTGAAAAGCCGCACTTTATATATTCTGATTGATTGATTGATTGAGGTGTGTCCATTCACTGTTACAATTACATACAAGACTATCAATGGCAAGTTACTAAAGATATGTCTTTGCCTTTGCACTTTAAAACTTTTCTGTTTTTTTTTTCTCAATGGTGAGCTCGTCTGCAAGGTCCTCTGCAGCTTGACCATATGGGGGCAAAATTCCCACAGGGGAGCCCTACCCACTCTTACATCACTTTCTAAGGGATTGTCACTAAGAAATCCCACAGTGTATCTCTTTGCCAAAATTCAAAATGTTGGTACTCTTCCTCCCTTGGACAGAGCTATAGGCACATCCCTGAGGGGTGCCAGTATAATGAGCCACCCCCCTAGAAAATTAGTTTTACAAGAGGTTTTGCCCCTCTGGAAGAGATGCCAGCCAACCTACCTACAAAAAGGAGCGGGCAAGCTAAGGTGTGACTTGCATTTGCCTAAGAGGGGCAACATTTTCTTTGAAGCTGGACCATCTGTGCCTACAGCCTTCCAGCCATCCTGTCTAGAGGAGGTCACACCTCCTCCCAGCAGCAGACCTATTGTTCCCCTTTCCTGATAGAGCTTCACACTTTCTGGCAGGAGGGCAGACAACTGCTGCAGTTAATTAGAAAGGGCTACTATAACTTTGGGGCAAGGAAGCAATGACTTTCTAAAGTCACCCTAATATTAAAATTAACCTTAAATGTGACTTCAGAACTAAGTGGGGTTTAAAGTTATAATTAATTTGGTACCTTAATGTACTATATTTGGTGGCCTCGAATGGAAGTTAGCACTTGGTGGTTGGGCTAGTGTAACCCCAGGTTAGCCAATGGCACTACCGGCCTTGCCTCAGTGAAAATGACCATTGAGAGTTTTCAATGTCAGAACACATAAAGCATAAAAGAAACAAGCCCTTCTTTTTATATTTATATTTTATATTTAGTACCTTGCATATGGGCTACTAAAGCCTGTCTTAGGTATGACATACAAAAGTTAAAATGGGAGGTTTGGGCTTGGCAAAGGGGTTGCATTTTGCCTAGAAAGCAAATTACAGGAAGAAAACAGCAAGTGTCACATTACTGTGGTGAAACAGCTTTATTCCATAACTCATGGTTACACTGGCATGCATTGTGTGCTGCTCAGGCCGCAAAGCTGACAATTCAAAATCGCATGCTTTTGTACCTTGCTGTTATATCCCCAAATGATTTGCCATGGAAGGATGTAGCAAATGGTATTTATTTAGCCAAGCATAACATGAAGCTGGTGAAGTGATGAAAAAATTATACAACTTCGTTGAAAAAATTACATGCGTCCAATAGAAGGCTAGTCTTCATAACAACCTCCCAAATCCATTTGGTATGGTGAGAATAAAAAGCCAATTTTTCCTGAATATAAGTAGAACCTAGAAGGAACATACCAGCAGGACTCAGTCTTGTAGAGTAAACTCTACTAACATATTACACAACAAATTAAAGGCCATTTTATGGAAGGGGTTGTGTTGCTTTTGCACTATGCAACAAGGTTCAAGCCTGACACAACCACTAACTTCAATTTATCAAGCCACTCAGGGCCACCTTGTGTGGCTCTGAGTGGCTTGATAAATTTGGAGTAACACAATGCAGTGCAAATTGCTGCATTGCATTACTGTGCACCAGGGAGGCTTTCATGGGTGGTGTGTGGATGTTCCCATGCAACACTCATGGATTTTGGTGCCAGATTTACCATTAGTGATAGTCCAAAGAATGTGCCAAAACTGCTACGCCTCCCCAGGTGAGGTGTAACAAGGAGAAATATGTTTATTTCTACTCTTTTGTTCCTCTTTCTAAGTGTTCTGCATTCTGTAGCACACATAGAAAGAGGAAAATTCCTCAGGGGATTGTTTTTGTGCAAGAAGTTGCCCATTCCTGCACAAAAACCATCCTAGTTACAATGCAGGCCCCTTGCATCATGACGCAAGGGTTTGTGTGCTGGTGCTAGGCAGCCAAAAGTGCACCAGCGCTGAGAAATTACAGGAATGGACCATATAATGTTGAATATACTTCATTACAGCCCTTTCACTATTGCGCAGCGCAGTGCAGCAAGATGACTTGCTGTGTGATAAGTTTATAAATATGCCCCTCGGTTTTTTAGGTTTCTCCCGCACAAACGTGCTTGCGCGCTGTTCTCACAAAATCTTTTGTTAATTAGAAAAAATCTTAAAAGGGGCTTAGGACCCACCCCTTACTTACCTGAACTTACCATTGGCTTAGTCAAATGTTGCTCTAATATACCGCCTTCTGATTGGACAGCACATCATCTGCTTTGACTTCCTGCTCTGCTTTGCCGTCCATGCGGTCGTGTGGAGTCTGGACAACGTTCAGCTTCCAGTCACTGCCAGTGGCTACTGACTAATATCCTTCCTCTAGCTATTCGTCATTGTGGAGTTACTTTTTTTTCTTTTTTGGGGTGAAGGTGAACCTCTTAAGTACATTTTCTGAGGCTGTGAACTTCTCGACTCCCATCTGACCAGACACATGACAACTTGAGCCACTGCGTGCTGCCCTGGATCATATTTCCGTGTTTTCTAGCACAGGACCTTCTAAATAGGGTGCACGTGTTGTGAATGCCTTGCCTCTTTTGGCACGTGGAAGGAAAAGGCTAACTGTAGTGTTCTTTCATTGGGTTTGGATAAGATGTTTTTGCCCTCTTGATTGCAGTTTTTAACGTGAAGGGTATGGAGGCGTCTTGTGTGCGACTGTATATGCCTCGGGTATAATACGTGGGATTGAGCTGTGCCTTCTCAGTGTGTGCAGATAACACTGTTAAAGAGATGGCACTCTTGACAGATCACCTCTTGCCTCCTGTTTGTAGTTACATTCAGCTTACATCAGCATTGGGCCCATGTGCCTGCAGGTGTCCGCAGCGGGGGGTTGCCACTCGCTCTGGAGCCCCTGCAGGGAGGCTGCCCATCGGATAGTGGTGAAGATGCGCCGCTGTGGCTTCTCTATGTCTCCCGGGGCGACAGCTGCTGCTGTTCTGCTTTCCTGCTGCCATCCTTTCTACTGCTGCCTCTTATTCTCGCACTTTGCCTTTGTGTTGTCTGACCACAAAGCATAATGGTAGTGTGCAACATGTCTAAAATAACATTGAGAAAGCCAATAGACTTTGCATAGGCGAAACCCATTGGCTTTGCCAATGTTTGTCATATATGCAAGTGTATGTGAGTCCATCCCATTCACTATTTTCTTTCAATTCTGTAATTGGAAATATTAAAGAGTGCAAAAACCAGCGTTCTCTGAATGATTTCTACAAGTTTGAGATGCATGCCTTACAATCACATACACCTTTAGTACATGTCCTTAGCTATAAAACGTCGATGTTCACCATCTGCTTTGCTGGGTTTGGCATCTGAAATGATCTCTCAATCAGCATTCTTATAATGTTATAAAGGAAGAGCGAGTTCCATCATTTACTCATGTATCAGGTTAGAATTCTCATTCTGAAAGAATTTAATTCCAAGTCTCCTCTTCATCCTGATTCCAAAGATTAGAAAATGTGCTTTACAACCTCATGTTTAGTTCAGCATCAATCATGAGCCTTGCATGGATCCTGTCCTCGTAGGTCATCCTTCAACACCTGCCTAAACTAAGATCTCAAGTCCTTCAGAGCATACAATTTCCCCAAAGAGGAAACATATGACTTATAGAAATGTACGACAAAGGCGTACAATGCTGACACTTCTAGAAAAATCATTTTGAAATAGAGTGTGTTTGTAGAAGGTACCCTTATCAAACTGTAGTAGGCCACTGTGCTCCAACACACAAAGGACCAAGCGTTACCCTTTCCATAGAGGTGTTAGACAGAGACACTGCACTGTATCTTGCAAAAGGGAAAGGTGTCCTAAGTGTCCCACCAAGAGAGAAGGGAATCAGCAATCTGGATTATTTAGCACTGACAACTCCTGGGTGCCAGTGAAACAGAACACCAGGACTTGAACCCGCAACATTGTTCTGTCTCTAGTTTGGGACCATTCGGTGACTCACAAAGTTTACTCTCCAACGGATATTCTTTCCTCTACCTTACCTCAGTTATTTTTGGGAATGAGCAAAGCTATTCGACACATTCCTATGACTTTTGTACAAAAACACTGTCCACTCGTTGGCAGGGTGCACACTATTTCAGAGCATAGACTATTAAACTCAACATTTTTCAAACAGCCTGCAGCTATGACTCTATACCTGGCCATACATGTCTATTTATTAGATAACTTCATCAGCTCGGAGTTCTGCTCTGAGCCTCTTAAAAACTTCCTTTACATCCTGTTGCAAACAAAATGAGAGGGGGTGTTCTCAACTCTCCAATTGTATTCGACATATGTGCCTCACTTTACACAACTTTGCCAATAGAGGGTATTTCCTAAGAGCCTGGGGGATTACAGTTGCTGAGACACGTTGAGAAGTCCTATCCTTCGGTTCCGAAGAAGGACTTTAGTCCTTCCCGGCAGACTTTCCATGCATACTCATAACTGATCTGTGTCATTAGAGCATTGCTGCCACTATACCTCTCTCCTGAGTCTGGATTGCACTCTAAATTAGTTCACCACCATAGGAGGTGGAGAGGTGCATATGTTTCCATAATCTATAACGATGTTAACTATCACTGGCAACCACTGCCTGAAAAACTGCTTCCTTTCACAGACTGGGGAGGAGAAATGTCTATGTTTACTGGGGCTAAGGACACCTGAGAAGCTCTCACTAGGTATTTTTACTTCGTATTCTAGTGCACACAGCGCCATCTTCTACTCGTGAGGAGATGCAACTCAAAAACTGAAGTGAGAAACCTTTTGCCAAAGAGAGCGTTACAGTCCCTGTAGTAGACCTCAAGGGCTGATTTATATGTTTGTGGTAAGGATACTTCATCACAATGGTCCGCCCAACTTATTTATATGTAGGTGGACCATAGGTCTGGCTACGGTGGTGACTACTCCATCACCGCTATAGCCAATCCTTTCTGATGGCCCAACAGAGTAAGGGAAAATCGGCTAGGTACAGTATTAGGTCAAATTGATTTGGTAATAAATCAGCGACATCAAAAGACTGCTAGGGTAGCAGTGAGAGTGTACATGGAGAGCATATATTATGGCTCGGGTAGTGTGATGTTCCCCTAAGACCTACGTGGGGGTGCCACATCTAAGGTGTTTTTAGAGAGGGAGTGACAGCACTTCCTCTTTGACTGATGAGGACGGTATGTCGGCAGAGTGCAAGAGCTGAGTCTGGGCATGACGTACTGTGTCTGCAGGAGGATGAGTTATTGTAAACTGGTAAGGGAATGATTTTGAAAAGATGTTTAGGCAGCGACCACTTATCAAGGTTCGTGAGTGAGCATGGGAGCCCAACAAGTCGAGCAAATGTGACATGCTAAGCTCCTGCTTCTACTTCCGCCCCTCCCCCCTGAGAGCGCATAAGTTTGCATGAAATCCTCTGTCCGGGGATGGGCTTCCCAAGGAGAAGAGACAGGGCCAGCTGGGATCCAAAGTCAGCTGCAGGCTAGATTAGATCATTGGGTATGCTACCAAAATACTGTAAGAAAAACACTGTCATAGAATATTGTGTCCTAAATATCGATTACAAAAATATTGCTACATTGGAGTTACTGATATAAAATCTACACCAAATGAGGCGATATTTTTGTAAATTAAATTTAGGGCACAGTGTTTCTGATTATAGTTTTGATAGCTATATATTGACATATAACTGCCCACAGCAAACAGATTCCCTGTAGACTCCCAAGCCTTGTGCCATCTCTGCAGCTTGAGGCCTGGAGGTGAGACAAGAGTAGAAGAGGAACTGCTTGGAGTATAGATTAACGTGACACCTGTGTCACAGTAAGTGGGTGATGCATGGTGTGGAGTGGGGGAGTCATCATTGTTAGGGTGAGGTAGGCCACGTGTGCCAGCCAGCTTCAGTTTCAGCCAGTGGTAGGAGTTGGCCTTGATAAAAACCTACCATGCAACTTCTTGGCAAGCAGCAATTTTTCTTGATCAATGTATCAAGCCCGCACCATTTGGTGAACCCACATCGGGACAAAGGATGGTTAACCTCTCATACTTGCTCACATGATTAGTGCTTAATTTGAGCCGAAAGCTGCAGGTGGGGCCATCGGGCACTCAGTCTTTGACCCAGAACATAAGGCAGAAAAGGGGAAAAGAAAGAGGAAGAGAAAGACTGGAAATTAGAGGCAAAGGCCGGAAGCAGAGATGAAAAGGGGACCTGCAAGAGTGAGACAAAGGGGCAGGAAGTAACTGATTGTGGATTAATGAGGCATGAGATGAAATCAAGACTGCAAAGCCTTAGTATTGGGCTTGTGCTCGTGGCTGCTTTAAACAGATAATGGATACAATGGCTGCCCCAATATGATTTCCAGTCCTCTTTCTTGTCCACCACAGATGTACCTTGGGCGGAGGCTGCACCATTGGTCCATCGGCTGATACTGGTGTCTTGGTGAGGACGTTTCATCCCCTCCTACACTAGGCCCACTTGTCCTTACCCTAAATGGAGGGCTAAAAACTCTGTGCCTATCCCTTCAAGACAGTGTCTGGGGCACTCAGAGAGGCAAGAGCGGCACAAGAAAGGTGGCACTTAATGTAGGCCACACGATTCATATTTAACTTTACACACATCCAAACGATGCCTGTCATTGTGAAGAATTGCAAACCTATGTGTAAAATTGAGTTCTGCCATGTGCCCTCCTTTCATTTTTATTACCACACAAAGGTAAGAACACCCGAAAAGCGATAAATGTGCAGCTCTTCCGTGTATGCGTCATTAATGTATACTTTTGGTTTTCAAATGCAGCTGATTAGCTGCTGTAACTCACCATGGATGAGAACATCCAATATTTCCCTCTTGTATTTGTCCTAATATTGCTGCTATTTCTGGAAACAGCTACATTTCGATTTCCGAACCAACTCAATAGACGTGATGTCTGATATTATAATGTACTAGCTTATCTTGGTTACATTTCCTTCCTAAAATCTCATCACTGTGGGTATTCGCCTGATCAGACTTTTTTTTATCTTTTGCGGCCACATCAGCAGGAAACCTCAGCACCACCATATCACCACATGTCAGATCGGAAATACAAGAGCTGCCCACAGTTACAGGACAAGCGTGAGCGATTCGACTGAGTAGAGAGAGACTGGGAGGGCTTGGCAGAAAAGCTGTCTAAGGGGGTTATTCTAACTTTGGAGGAGTGTTAATCCGTCCCAAAAGTGACGGTAAAGTGACGGATATACCAACAGCCGTATTACGAGTTCCATAGGATATAATGGACTCGTAATACGGCTGGTGGTAAATCCGTCACTTTTCCGTCACTTTTGGGACGGATTAACACCTCCTCCAAAGTTAGAATAACCCCCTAAATGTCCTACTGTCACCAGTTCTTTGAAATATAAAAGACCCTCATTTTAATAGCAGTCTGTTCACTAATATAGTTTTTGTTCGGCGAACGGAGATTTCGCCTGCTGATGTCAGCTGAAGCCTCCGTGTGAAAGCCTGGAGAAAAAATATCTCATCATGAGAGTGAGGCCTGGAATTAGTGATTTCCCCAGTAATTCCTCATTTTGTGGGAGATTCTCAGGATCCAGCTCATAATAGGTTGCAGTTTTATTGAAGCACAGATTTACCAATCCCCTGGCATCACTAACTCTGAAAGTGGGAAAAATCCGACCCATTTCACTCAGACCTGCATGCCAATAATTGCAAAGCAGAAAGCGGGAGATTTTGAAAAAACATACAGTACTTAATGAGGAGTGAGAAGTCACTGAGGGGCCCTGAAGCTCACAATCTCTAAAACAAAATCTACAACAGAGAGGTTGAACCCAATTCTGTTAAACTAAAAAATGCTACTCCAAACTGCGTGCCCTTCCGAACATCATCACTGATTGTGAGAAACACCCAGGTAGATTAGTGCTCTCATCATATCAACTGGATATTTTACGGATATATATGTGGGGTCCTCACCCACAGGTACCACCGGTGGCCTGCTTCATCATCGGACCCCCACTCGTATCACTTAGTGTAATCGAGTGGACTCTACGTGTTTGTAAGTTGACCGCTTCTAAATATGTGAAAAGTGCTGGGGGTTGGTGTAAATAGGTTAAAATGCCTCATAGATCCTACAGATTAATTTTACTGGGCTAAGTCTTGGGCAGGATTAAAAACAATGATATGCCATAAGGAGAACAATGATCCTCAACATCAAGAAGTCGATATGTTTCAGCCTTTTCTCGGTCCCAAAGGGTCAGTTGGCTTTCTTCAAGACCACAATAATAACTACCTGCTCGTTAAATAGGAATTCAGACCCCTTCAAAGCTGACTGCTGGACAGTTGACAATTTGGGAGACTCAAGCTCCTATTTTATAATCCATTTCCAGTCACAGAAGTCATTTAGTGTTTCCTGCTTTGAGGTCAGTGTTGCAGGGGTGCCTCCTTTAACTGCCCACTCCTCTATCCTGTCTTTTGCTCAGGAAGTGTTCTGTCACAATAGGAGCGACTCCAAGCAGAGAGCCACAAAACTCAGGTGTGGATCAAATTTGAATGTCAGCCCCACTGATGTATTCCTAACAAAAGGTTACAAACACCCTACGTCCTACTCTTTATGATTCCCTTATCCTCCTTCCTGAGATGTGCCCAGGCCCCACTGACCAGTGACTTTGTCAGTATCAAAGACCCCCTTTGAAGTGCACAGGGCAGTGTGGTTCTCCCTTCATTCAGTGTGTGTCCTACTTAGCTCTCAAGAATGTGGTTCCTTCACCTCCACATGCCTTTCCAAGGCCCTGGGTTTCCAATATGGAACCCACAGGCCTCTATTTATTGTACCACTGAAAGGCACATATCTATCACAGCACACAAATGCAAACACTGGTGCGCTGCATTCTGCTACATACTACCTAAGCCTGGGCATAATTTTAGTTATGGCGGCATAATCAGAGTAATTTTGGTAATTCCGCATTACTCTTTGTTGCAGAAATACTGACAATGGCACGACTACTCCTCTTCACCTAATTTATGGAAACAAATCCTACCATGAGAGCACATTTAGCATGCCATTCTTTTACAGCTACATTTTGGATGCAAGGGTGAAGTTTGCACTAAGGTAATAGCTCTAACTGCCGGGAGTAAATTGGGGAAATCCTACCCCAAAAGCACATAGGTGAGTGTGAGCAGCTGCTTGTTCTCTGTATTTGTGTTCTATAGCATTCAGCACTATTTCTTAGAGCAAAAAATGCCCCTTGCAACGAAAATGGATGTGAGGGGCCACTTTTGTACTAAGAAATAGTACGAAATGCAGAATTACTCTTCTTGCATAGTTCTGCAGAATCTCGGGGAGTTCTCAGGTAATTTAGCATGATTATGCTACATGGAATTACGCAAGTCACATCCACCTCTAAAGCTAACATGAAGTAGGCTAAGGGTGAGTTAAGCACACAGCAGCAAAACTTTACATGATTGAGATGTTAGGCCCTACTCCAGTGAAACAGATAAAAAGGCCTGTTAAAACTACTGAATATCATTAAGAATCCAAGGTCTGCTGCCACCACCACTCATGATACTTAACTCCTGGTAAGGGAAGGAGCCCTTTACTACTGTGAGGGTAGCGCTTTGGGTGCCCAGTACATAAGACAGGCCTAGGTCATGACGCACATCCATGATCCGTGTTTGCTCATGAGCGAAAATTAGCACCAAGGGGCACTCATGGTAGGGGTGCTCCTCTGTGACATGCAAGGGACTTTTCCATCTCAACATGGGTCTTTCATGGTTTCCGGAAGGGACAGAGAGTATGTCGAGTTGATACAAGAGTTGAAAGTAAGTTCCAGTGGATATTATTTTTACCTTCAGAAAGGATTACTCTGCCCTCACCTCCAATCCTCCTATGCTACTAACAGAATGAGAGAAAATGTGTCTGTTTCCTGTTCTAGCCCACAGGCATGGTTGACATTTAGCTGTTCTTAGGCCACTGTTTTTGTGTGAAATATATTTGGTTGATATTTTTTAAATGGAAATGTTTGGGTGATATTTTAGCTGCTCTGTAGGTCTATTTGTTGTATTCTGGGTTCGGGTCCTCGAGCTTACTGCACTTCACCGCCCGCCCCTGCCATCCATCTCTCTTTTAACGGGTAATTTCTGATGTCTTTTTATTACTGTCTGTCCCCTTAATCCTTGCCGTCTTGGCGCAGACTGACTCGAGGTCTGCCGTCTAGTCTTTTGAATCGTGCCAGGGTGCCGCTGCTTATTTAGAAATGGCCGCTGCATAGCATTTGAACAGTTTATTCACTTAGACATGGTTACTATGCCCCCACTTATTCTACACTACTGACAAACTAAGAATTTTGTCTTTTTCACAGATTACTCCGCAGTCATTATCAAAATATAAATTTAGACTACTGTTTTTAACAAGGTCATAACTGGATAATAGTTTTTAATTGGAACTTTTTTGGGTGACTTGTGGCTCAAGTTCTAGGCTTACTGCACTGAACACTGCACCTAGGATTCCTCTAAGTTCTAATGACCTGCCCATACAGCTTGAGATCATTGTCTTCACTGCAGAGCCAGAGAAAAGTGATTCCTTCAAGGTAGGCAACCAGAGGGGATGAGTCCAAAGGGTGTCATGGCCCAGTAGCAATGCTTCCACATTGAAAGCACTAAACGTAAAAAAATTGTTATTTATCTAATGCTAAGTGTCCAAGAGGCATCCGAGGAGGGGTCTTGAATTTCTGAAGCAGGGTGGTTGAATCCCAGAATTAGCTGGGTGTCAGTAGCATATAGCAGTGCTTCCCAACCTGTGGTCTGGGGACGCCTAGGGTTCTGCAAAGCCTCCTCGGGGGGCCAGTGATTGCGTAGAAAATTAGGTAATATTAATAGATTAATAAAGTGTATATACATAAAGTGGCTAAATGTAAAATTTAAATTTCTAAAACGTTCTGTTACTGTCAATGAATTTGAAATTGGAGGCTAAAAATTAAATTAGTATCTTCAGATTGATTTGTGGGAGCATTGCAGGTGCAGAATGTAGTGTGGACGACATGTGGCTTCAATTGAATTTAGAAAAGCTCCAACCTTCCTATTAAAATTAAAATTTTGATTATTTTTTTTTGTTTGCAAATTAAATAAATTGTGTTCTCATTTGTATATGTGTTTGATGGAATGTTGTTTCTGTATTTTTTGGGTATTGTTTTGCGGTTCATATCATCAACAATGTTTAGGCCTGGATCCCCAGCTTCCAGTAATGACTCAGTGGAGGGTCTCTGGATTCCAAATTCAAATGATGATTCAGTGGCGGTCCCTGGGTTCCAGTAATGATAAAATGGGGGTGCGCAGAAGTCAAAAGGTTGGGAATCACTGGCATAGAACACTACCTTCACACTGCACAGTTAAATAATGCTTTATTTCAGAACGTATGTGGCCACCCTGCCGCATGCGGCCAGTGAGGGAGAGATGGCTGAGATAGCATTTTAGGACGCGTTAGATCAGAAAATGCCTAAAACAGTGCTTTAAGTGAATTAGTTGCATATGAGACAGCGGTGCAAATAAAGCACTTTTGCCAAGAAAGGACTAATTTAAGTTAAAGAAACAGCTTGCATTTACAAATACCTTTATTTTTTAAGACATCTTGCAGCTAAAGAGTAAAAATATGATAAAGTCTGGAATAGAGGCAAGTTAGTTGTTATATGCACTACTGGTTACCCTGGGCTTATATTATACATGCAAAACATTATGAGTTATTAAAACCAACACGGGAGAACGTTTGTACAGCACACATCTTGAATTCATGTATTCCAAAATCCTCATATGCAATAATAAACAAAGGAGAGAAAGTGAAATAAAACAATTGCCTAGGATCACACAATTTAGTTAAGTGGAGAAACTGAGATGAATCCCAAGTTTTTGGTTTCACATTCCGCAATTCAGATACTAGATGTATATACTATGCTTCCCCTCACCCATCTTACCCTCCCAAACCCTGACCGCCACCCTGCTGGCATCAATACAGCCTTCCGTTACATCATTGGCCAAACTTTGTGGCCCCCTGGGAAAATGTTTGCAAGTACCCATGCTTATAATGGATGCTTAGCATGCCAAAAAAAGCGAGCCTTGATTTTAATTCTGGTCTGATGGGTAACTAGTGTAGAACGGGATATACTCACATTTTTTGTCAAGGAAGGTAGTCTGATGTGGAGTGAAGCACTGGCTTTAGTAGTGCGAGGGAGGACTTCAGTATTTCTGCTAATGGGTCATGTAAAAAGTCACTAGGGTATGGGTTACTGCTCTCAACTTGGTGGAAGACTATAATTGGTTTTATCTTTTTTAGTGAGTGCAGGTGAATGATAATAACTTTGGATATTTTCATTAGCAAGTGGAGTCATTGTGAACCCTAGAAATTTCACTGATAGAGATAGCAGTTGGGGAGAAAAATATTAGAACTTCAATTCATGAATTTTATGTTTGGATGTAATGAGTAGGGTTGTTTTATGCGGGCTAAGTGTCTAGAAGTTACTCACATCAATATTTGCAACTTACCTAGGCAAGAGCGAACAATGAATTGATGAAACGTTCAAGTAAAGTATGTGATCCACATACAATCAACCAATCAATCAAAGCATTTGTAAAGGGCACTACTCACCTTTGAGGGTCTCAAGGCACTGAGGAGGGGTTTAGGGTGGAGGTGCTGCTACTGCTCGAACAGCCATGTCTTGAGGTGTCTCCTGAAGGTTAGTAGGTCCTGTGTCTGTCGCAGAAGACTGTTCCAAGTCTTGGCAGCGAGGTCAGAGAATGATCTGCCACCGGTGGTCGTTCTGTGGATGCGTGGGACGGTGGAGAGTGCAAGGTCAGCGGAGCAAAGCTGTCGGGTCGGGTGTAGAAAGAGAGCTGTCTGTTGAGGTATTCTGGTCCGGTGTTGTGCAGTGCTTTGTGAGCGTGGGTGAGGAGTTAGAACGTGACTCTCTTGTTGATGGGGAGCCAGTGCAGGTCTTTCAGGTGGGCTGTGAGGTGTCTGTGGCGGGGGATGGCCAGGATGAGGCGTGCAGAGGTATTCTGTATGTGTTGCAGTCTTTTCTGGAGCTTGGCATAGATTCCTGCGTAGAGGGCATTGCCGTAGTCCAATCTGCTGCTTACGAGGGCTTGGGTGACCGTCCTTCTGGTTCTGGTGGGGATCCATTTGTAGATCTTCCGAAGCATTCGGAGGGTGTTGAAGCAGGAGGAAGAGATGGCATTGACTTACTGGGCCATTGATAGCGATAAGTCCAGGATGAACCCCAGGTTGCGTGCGTGGTCGGTGGGTGTCGGTGCGGTTCCCAGTGTGGCAGGCCACTAGGAATCGTCCCAGGCGGAGGGCTGGAGCTGAGGATGAGGACCTCAGTTTTGTCAGAATTCAGTTTCAGGCAGCTGTTCTTCATCCATTCGGCGATGGCCTTCATTCCTTTGTGGAGGTTGGTTTTGATGGTGGCAGGGTCCTTGGTGAGGGAGAGGATCAGCTGGGTGTCATCGGCTTATGAGACAATGTTGAGGTTGTGTGATCAGACGATGTTTGCGAGCGGAGCCATGTAAACGTTAAAGAGGTTCGGCTGAGGGACGACCCCTGGGGTACGCTGCAGAAGATCTTGGTGGCTTCAGAGCAGAATGGAGGGAGCCGGACTCTCTGGGTTCTGCCGGTGAGGAAGGAAGTGATCCAGTTCAGGGCTCTGTTGCGGATCCCTGCGTCGTTGAGACTTGTGCATAGGGTGTGGTGGCAGATGCTGCCGAAGGTGGCCGAGAGGTCCAGGAGGGTGAAGGCCGCGGTTTCACCGTTCTCAAGTAGGGTCCTGCTGTTGACAGTGGCGGCGATGAGGGTGGTTTCGTGCTGTGATTGCTGCGGAATCCGGATTGGGACGGGTCCAAAGTGTTGTTCTCCTCAAGGAAGCGGGTCAGTTGTTTGTTGACATTTTTCTGGATGACTTTTGCCTGGAAGGGGAGCAGGGAGATGGTCTGGAAGTTCTTGAGATCCTTTGGGTCCGCCTTGGGTTTCTTGAGGAGGGTGTTGATCTCGGCGTGTTTCCAGCTCTCTGGGAATGTGGCAGTCTCAAAGGAACTGTTGATGATCTTCCGGAGTTGGGGTGTGATGACGGAGCTCGCTTTGTTGAAGATGTGGTGAGGGCAGGGGTCAGATGGTGAGCCGGAGTGGATGGTGTTCATGATTTTGATGGTGTCATCATCGACGTGGGTCCAGGAGAGCAGGAGGCTGGTGTGGCTGGGGGCGGTGAGTCTGTGGTGTCGGTGGTTGATGGGGGAGGTCTGAGTATTGAACCTATCATGGATGTCTGCGATCTTGCGGTAGATGAAGGTGGCTAGGGAGTTGCAGAGGTTTTGCGATTGCGGGATGTCGTTGACGGTGGAACCAGGGTTGGAGAGTTCCTTCACGATGTTGAAGAGCTCCTTATAGCTGTGTGCGTTGTTGTGGATGAGTTTTTTGATGGTGGTTCTTTTGGCGGTTTGGATGAATTGGTGGTATCTGTGGATGGTGTTCTTGAAGGCTGTGTGGTTGTCAGGTGTCTGTGCTTGGCGCCACTTTTTCTCAAGTCTTTGGCATATTTGCTTGGATTCTTGGAGGTCGGCGGTGAACCAGAAGACCTTTCCGTCAGTGCGTCTGTTTGAAGGTTTCTTGATCGGGGCAAGAGTGTTAGCACAGTCGTCGATTGATTGCCTGAGGTTGCGGGCTGCGTTGTCGGTGTCGAGTGGTGGGTTCCGGGAAAGGGTGGTCAACATAGCCTCAAAAGACCTTTGTATGGTTCACAACAAATGTGCATAGATCTCTTGCAAACTCCACATCCTACTGACACACAAATTGCCACCCCCACAGTGTTTCCTTCAGTCACCATTACATAGCACTGAAGTTAGCATTTACTTACACATGCTCCCTTTTCTTCTCCTTATCTGTAAATCCCACTTTCTTGCCCAGCCTCCTCACACCTGTTCCGGGACCTTCTCATACACTGAGGCTGACTATCTTCTTAATATTAACACTAAGCGCACATTTCTGCAGTGAAACCATGAGGGCAGTTCAAAATCCTGCTGTTACCTCTCTCTCTCCCTTTCAAACACTAACACACTTCCTGTGTGCCTCGTTCTGCTGCAGTGGGTGACATTGCACTCTTGTCTTGGATGGTTCAATAATGGGAGGTCTGGTCCACCAAATACCAACACAGAAGACGATTAGCCACTGATGGAAACCTCTAACATCAAGTGAGTTGGGAAAGGGACGACAGGGGAAACCCCTGACCATCTTGGTCAGTCAATTTTTTGAGGGCGTGTAGTTGCACGTATGTTCAGGTGTGTTTTGTGTGAACAGGCTTCTTGTGTGTTTTGAAACTAGACCTCTCCTCCTGTACCCCCTTTCCGAAATCCGAGTTCTTAAAACTTAACAAGTCTCTACTGCCATGCCTCGACTCACAAACATAAGGGCCGCCTTCTGAGTTTGCAGGCTGCAATGCATGGATTTGACTGTGCTGCAATTAAAAGGAAAGAAATGTAGGCCCTAAAGTGAGCCTGCCCGATCAGGTGCAGCTGCATTACAGATAAGACAAAACTGGATTCCTAAGTGCCACTGACTCAACCTTGATATTGGTGGAATATATGGAAACACTTGACTCTAGAGGGGGCACTCTTGGAGGAGAGTGATTCAGTATAACACAGAAAGAAAACAGTTCATAAACCTGCAATGCTCATTCCGAGTATTTATCTAAAAATAACTAGCTCTAAAAATGTATAAAAAAAATATTAATAAGACCAATGCCTCTAGCTGGGCTTTGCATTCGGGCAGTCTTTGTAAAATTGAGTGCTAGGACTGGACTTCGGCAGCGTTGCAGCAAGAACCATTAATGGCACATAGGAAAATAGCCCCTTAGGTAACAAGAATGTTCAAAGCCAACAGGTCTCTCCTTTGGGACCTACTAGCTTTGCCAATGGTTTTCAGCCTTGCTGTACAGCATCCTCAATGCGTCTGTAAAATGCATGCACACGTCTACAATATAATGCAAGGTTTTTTGTTTATTTATCGATTTGGATCGGTAGGTAACAAAATAAGCAGTTCAGAAGCGTTTTTTTTAGGGTATTTGAGGGGAGAGCAGCACGGAGGGGTTGGTGGAGAGAAGCAACAGAGGACCAAGGGCGAGGGGAAGAAACACACAGGTTGTGGTGGGTGAGAGCAGTGCAGGAGGGATAGAAGCAATCCAGGTTTGGGGGTTGAGAGGAAAAGGAAGGTGCAAGGGAGAAGGAGGTTGTGGGTGGGGAGGAGAGCAATGGGCGAGAGAGCAGCATGCAGTGGGTGGGGGAGAAGCATACAGGCAAGAAAACAACAGGGAAAGTACGCAACGGCAAGCACACCATGGAGGAGTTGGGCACACAGACAAAAGGTAACAATATTGAGTGCAGGGGGAGAGGAGTACATGAGAGAGATAGAGCTGGAAACCCCATGCATTACCAAGGAGTGCTTAACCCGGAAGAGAAAAAAAGCATAGCTTGAACAGCACGCAATGGAATCATAGACGCCAGCTAGTCAGAAGAGCTGGTACAGAGGCTGTGCTCCATTAAAGGGACAAACACAAGATTGCGAAGCTGGGACACGAATAGGATTCAGGAAAATGAGAGTGCCAGGCAAGCCTATCAATAGTAAGCAATGGGTGGGCTCCAAGCCCCCGTAAGTTCTTGCTAAGCCCACAATATGTCTCGCAAAAGACAGAGCATGGGATGTCTAGTATGCTCGACCTAAAAATGAGCCGGATGCCAGTACATCCTGCACTACCCAGTCAGCATGAACTGGACACAGTATACTGTATGTTTCTTGCAGAGCGAGAGAGAGAGAGAAAAAGCCGTTTCAAAAGTCCTTTCCCTTCGAATGGACAAGTTAAAATACTGTCAGGAGGACAATTACCATTTTCCATGGGCATTCTTCCCAATTTTTCCTATTTTGATTCGAATCTTTCTAATTTAGCAAACTATTTTGCTATTTCCAGTGGGTTTTAGAGCTTTAATGCAGTCCTACTGTAGGATAAACCCTGTACCAGCAACCAACATAGCATGAGATCATATTCTTCGATTCTCTTCCGCAAATCCTCCATTTCTTGTTCATCTTTCCTCCACCTGACGCACTGTGTTCTGCTAATTTGCCCCACCATAGCATTTCATTTATTCAAGTGCACTTTTCTTATTCATAAATGCAGGTTTTATTTGGTATTCATTGCACACGTTTTATCATATAATATTTGCTTTATTTTAGGTATATAGTGGACGAATTGCACATATATTAATTACATATTAGTATGAATTATACGATTATCAGATTTTAGTGAACATGCAATATAATTTGCATGCTAATTATTGCATTTTGCTTCATTAAGCACAGGATCTAGGTTTTTCATAATAATCGCAAAGGTTATTCATTTCTGGTACAGACATCTCTTCAGGGAGCTACTCTTCAGCTTTATTTGGGAGCTTTGTTTGAGATGTGCATTGTAAATATCTTCAGAGAAGATAACGCTCATCGAAGCTAGGTTTTATCTGTATGTTTATCAGCTCGGGAACACCCTTCTCTTAAAGTGTATTCTCTGGTTGGAAGCAATTCTATTATTGAGCTAAAGTATGAAAAAGAGGTGAGCACTTTGGAGCTTTTGATGACGTTCAATAAATAATAGCACAAAATTATAAAATCATTAAAAAATCTTTCCCTTCAGGACTGATCGTTGCCCTATATGCACTATCCTCAAGTAATGCACGGGATGTCCCCCTCCCCCCTCCCTTTGCCAGGGGGTTTAGGAAGTTTAAACTGGGCCATATTTGCTACTAAGGCTGCAAAATTGGATCACCTCCATTTCATGCCCCTCTCCCTTTCTTCTTGTGTTCTCTCCCAGCACGTAGATGAGGACTTCGGAGATCGACGCACTATATAAACAACAGAGATGGCATTTGGCACATCTTTCTTTTTCAGAGAGAAGATAATGTTTTCATGGCTCTACTGTCATACATTTCATGAGACAGTGCTGATGCATCTGCAAGGATGGCACATTAATTATTGGACACATGGTACTATTTTTCATATATTGGTACTGCTCCAAATAACTCAGAATTCTTCCAGCCACCGTCAGCTACCCTCAAACTCCTATTCACTCAGCAGTCACCGGATGCGTCAGGATTCAATATCAATCACTGCACTGTAATAGGCCGCACATGACCACTCTTCCTGAGAGAAGAATGAATCAAAGAGTAGGACAATAGCAGCGGTGGAGACCAGGTGGTGCCTGGCAGCGTGTTTCCCGTTCAGTAGGTAGGCTGGAAAAGATACTGTTCTGCACATGTGGTAGCCATTTTGTAAAGAGAAAGGGATTTAACAGGAAGGCAGCAACTGTGTTACGCACACGTCATGGGCCATCTTTGTGTGGAATATCTTTCATGAGGAACACTGTGCTTAACCACATTATGCATGTTGCTTACTTCCTGTGGTAGTTGCAGTTCAATTTTATATTAGACAGAAATGTTATAAAAGGCCACAGGAAAAATCATTCTGCCTGGCAACATTGTGAGTTGGTAGGTCTAGCTGCCTCTCATTGTAGTTCACACCACGCCTCCCTAAAGTGTGCACCTTTCTTATTTTTGCCACTCCCTCTATTCCCTTGCTTAGTGGGCTTGCTCTTTTGTTCTTGCTCTCTCTCTCCCTCTCCCTCTCTCCACTACTCTTTTTATGTTTCTTGCAGAGTCCTGGTTCAACTATAAAATCTTCTGAGCTTGGCCTTTGGTGGGTAGGTTTATTGTCATTTCGATTATATTGTAATCTGGCAGGCCTAGCTGTCCTATGGAGAAAACCAGAGTACAGATTAAAATTCCTAATACTGTATCTCAGAAATGCGACTAGTTAGAAAAATAATTAAACAACTATTGTTAATACTTATAAAAAATCATCCAATTCAATGGTGAAGTCAGATTTTAATGAATATTAAGGAAAACTGATTTTTAGAAAGTTACCCTTTGCCTGCCTGAAGTTCCTGGAGGTTCATCTGCATTGGCTTCACACTTCTCCAAGCCATTGTTTAGTATTTGAATATGTGTGGAAAAATGTAAAATGCCTCCCAGGACCGAACAATAGGCTAATATGAATGGGCAGAAAGGACCCCTCTGAGATTACCAAAAAAAGATGATGGGGCGGCTAGAATCAGTTTTGATATTACAGAGACAAATCTTGCTTGATTGTCAAAGCCCCCTTGACAAGTCTGCTGAGTTTAAGTATAACACTTTGGGGCATACTTGAAAGACGCCGAACAGGATGCCAAATAATTCCTGTTTATCCACTGTCTGGTTGCTAAAGTACATACTTTGTCCTACCAAACTTCTGTCTCAGGATTTTGCATATAACAGTGGGGGCACACTTGAAAGGATGGGAACAGGATGCCAAAACAATTCTGTCTGGTTACTGGAGTCTCCTATTTTGTTCTGCCAGACTTCTATCTCTGGATTTATTGGTGATACAGTGATACAGTGGCTGCTTCACACTGGAGTTTGATGTTAGATATGGGAGTTAGGTGTGGATTAGGATTACTATACTACACTCCCAACACATACTTCCAACCCTAAGAACCCAAGTTGAGTGTGGCCAAAGACTTCTGCCATCTTGAAAGTGCCCAAAGTGGGTAGGATTGGCCCTGGGAAATGTTGCCCCTTCGTTTAGGGCATGCCAGGAGTCATTCCCACCCACTAGTTTGTGCCAGCCATAAATGTGGAACTCCAGGCACCCACTTCAAAGCACTTTCTGGGCCTGAGGAAGAACAGAGGAAGACGGGGCATGCTGTCTATGATCTGTGAGGATCCCTGAAGGACTGGACCTACTTTTACCCGGGACAAAGATATGGTTTCAAGGGCCATAAGGCTGACCTCCTGTTAAAGTTATGAGGACACAACAAACTACATGATGCCTTTTCCTGCAACTGCCAAGCTGTCCAGTGGTAACTGGACCTGGGCTGGACCAGCTCTTGGCCTCTGCCTGACACCCTGTGAATCTCTAAGTGCCTCCCTGAGGTCCAGGGGTCTTTAAAAGTGTTCTCCTGCTGTGGATTGAAGAAAACTAAAGTCAGAGGTAAAATCTTTGACCAGGATGAACCCAGTTGCTATATTCGACCTGCGCTCCATTGCGGTCACCATCAAACTGTGCCTACGTTCCTGTCCACTGCAACCACTGTCTGTGATTGGCATGCTATACTTCTTGGTGCTATTCATACTTAAAAATTAATCTCTCCTGAGAGTTGGGGAGCAATACTCATTAGGGGGGAGCTATAGGCTGAGGAAACATGCGATGCATTACCTCACTTTGATGTGTTGACCAAATGTATCAAAGTGAAAGTAATTTGTTTTAGACAAAATAAACACAGTTATTAAAATCAAAATTCATATCTTCTGATCCCCTTACTGGATTGTTGACATTTTGGTGTTGTTTTGTCTATTACATTTTACTCTGTTTTTGCTCATTTGGTTTGGGATTTTCATTGTTAAGTGTTTTGACTTTATCACTATTTTTGTACTGCATAAATATACATTTCCTGTGAATTAAGCCCAATGGTGCTATGCCATAGCCAACAGAGGGCTAATCTCAGGTTTATTTAGAGACATTCTAGTTGTTTACATTGGCAAGGGCTGTGAATATCCCTTGAGGTGGGTAGTCTCTCACCCATTTAATAATCCAATTTATTACACTTAGGGAATACTGTAATACATAGGTAACCATCGGCTGCCTTAATGGTAACCTCTAAATGTGTGTTCTTGTTAGTACCACTAGTTTGTGTGAATTTCAGGTTTGGTTGAGAGTTATTGAAAGTTGAGTTGTTTCATTGCATGACATTTAATAGGTCATCTTTGTTACCTATCCGCATCATGAAAACATCTTTCCAGATTTTTTCCACTGTGGAGTATGCTCTCTATAAGCATTACTAAAGAACAGGATACTGCAAAATTTGGAGCAAAACATGGCAGAAATCAAGTCCTCCATGTAAAACATGCCATTGACTACAAACCACTTGTATGACCCTAGATTTTTAAATGTAACAATTTCTACTGCTGGTGTGAATTCATGCAATTTATGTTGTAATATATCTCAAATAACTAAGGTCATGTTGCCTAACCTATAACTATTTTGCATGCCCATGTTAAACAAACAGGCTTGGGTCCTTCCGCTTCTGACATGCACAGGCCTTGTTTTAGTGCATAGAACTGCAAAGCAAGAATCCTCAACCTAGTTAGTCTCAAGTTCTTTTGCATGCTTCTGGTGCGAAAGCCATTCACCTGCTCCCACCGCTATCTAAAGTTTTGGTTTCTGTCACTTGTATCCTCCCTTGACTGCCTGTGTGAAGAAAGTATATAAATATTGGTAACATTGTGGCAGTGCTATAACTAGTTGCTTCACTGTTTGGGGAGATGCAGCTTTGTCCCTGTGTTTTACAATATTGCTACTTTTGTTTACTTTGCATCATAAATATGTTTTAGACTTTGATTGGCTTGCAGCTACCTTTCTTTTACACTGGTAAATTTTCGTGAGCTGAAATAATAGTGGATGGTGTTCTCACGTCGGTCACATCAATTTTACCGATATCTAAGAAAAAGGAACATAACCTGAATTTTCTGAACAATCGCAAGTTGCAAGAGCTCAGTGTGAAGAGTAAATATGGGTCAGAACTACAAGTAAACCTAATACACGAAGAGTGAATGTGCAAGGCACAAAAGTCAAATAAGGGAATACATAGGTGGTGAGCTGTTGCTTGGAGACTGGTGCAGGATTCCGATCCAGGGACAAAAACCCTCAAGGTCGCACACAAAGCAGGAGCACATGAGCACTGCCCAAGTATCTTGGACTGCTAAGAACGTTTAGGCTGCACTGTGAGCAGCTATTGTAAGAGGAAGGTCTGAATTATTTGCGATACATTCATCACTATGGCAGAATGTAATATATGGCTTGTGAGATTAATTTTCCACCATATTACAAATATGTATTCTTGCTTACTTTTCACGTTGGCAAAAGTGAACATTTGTTCATTTTTGCCAATGCTCCAACATATTGCTATAAATGTTATGCATTTGTTATGTACTATGATAATGCATAACAATACTATGTAAGCCTTGATCTTTGTTAATTAATGACTTCTCAGAACCTTTTGGAAGGCCCCATAAACAAATTGCTTCGGAGTTTCTGCCAGGTCTGCTGCAGTCTCCATACTGACCTACCATGCGGATGCCAGTGTGAAACAGGTCTGCTTACTCCGCTTACTGAGATCAGTGGAAATCCCTAAGGTCTAGGGACCACGGAGAAGTCCACTGAGTTGTTAAAAAATCATTTGGCGTGCGACAGACTCCTAACAAGTCTATGGGACTGAATAGGTAATACTTGCTCAGTAGAGATGTATGTATGTACTGGTACTTGAATGGTGCAAACCTACCTAGGAAGTAATGGAGTGCTGATCTGTTAAGGGGTTGAGAATTTTGGGTGATCGTTCAGTTAAAATGTAACCACAATTTAAGATGTAATCCGGAACTAGGTGTACTTCTGAGGTCAGAGGTACATTGGAATTACAGTTATGAGTTCCAGGGCATTAAGAAACTCAATGCTAATCACCCACACAGAACGGTGTGAACAGTATTTCTTTTGAACTCTGCAAGTTTCAGCTGCCATAGGACATTACTTTGTCCTATCTTGTTTATAAGGAGCAGTGATTGGACTAAGAAGTTCATGGTGGTGGCACTTTGGAGGACTGTGTAGCTTTGTACAAAGACATGAGGCCATGTTATGGTTGTAGGAAAAGAAAGAGAAAGCCCAGGTGACTAGTCAGTAGGTAAGACTTTCTGAACATATATAACTTAAAGTACTGATGTTGACTTAGCTTTAACCAGAGGTGATAGAGTGAGAACCCTGTTCCTGTTCGATACATATGGAGCTCTTCATCGATAAACGGGGGAACTGAGGCACAGATTGAGGTTCAAGCTCTATTAAAACCCATTGGTTTGTCCATTGACATAACACACATCTCTGTCATGTTGTAAGATGAGAGACCGGCTGCAGTATTAAAGACAGAGATGAGTGGAAAGGGGGGTACATGTCAGATTAGTTTATTAGTTGTGAATGGACTACTTTGTTGTGCTTCTTTCCAGCAGGCTCCGAGCGCATACAAGAGAGCACCTATGAAGACGCTGTGAATGTGTTGTTTTTACAATTGACCTTTTCTTTGGGATACTGAAGTCACTACCTTATAACACAAACAGGAGGGACTCCAGAGACTGAGGCAAGTGGTAGGGCTAACCTTGGTGTTGCCGCCTGGCATTGCTGATGCTATTGTTTTCTCTTGCATTATAGGATACTGCCAAAAAGGGACAGTCATGTATCACCTGCCTGTGGGGAAGTGGTCACATGGTCTATGATCTCCTCCATGACTTCCAAGGCGTTTTGGGCACTTGCCTTATCCCATCTGCTAATCAGTGCTTAATTTGAGCCAGTGGTTGCAGGTGATGCCACTGGCACCCATTTCTGGGGATTAGCACTATTGTTCCCCATCAGACTTTGACTCAGAGCAAGAGTGAAAATCACACAAGGGAGAAGGAAGGAGGAAGAGAAAGATGCAAAAACCGTGACAAAGGAAGAAAGGAGGGACAAAAGAGAGCCTGCAAAAGAAGAGTGAAATTAAGTGTCAGGGAGTGTCTGGTGGTGGAATAAAGAGGCATGAGTTGGAATCCAGACCACCCTACCTTAGTATCTGGCATGTCAGACATTCAATAGCATAGCTGCAGGCCTTCATCAAATCTTTTACCCTGGCACGTATTCATTTACAAATTAAGCACTGTATCCTTCCACTGCTCATTTTAGAGAACTACTTTTTTTCTTTTTGGTTACGCACATATGTTTTCCAGCTCTCTCCCTTTTGTGCTTTTCCCTCTGCAAAACATCTCCCTGCATCCCGCTGCCCTGTGCATTCCATGTTGCTCTCTCTATCATGTGATTCCCCTGCCCTAAAAAGTGCCTATGCTGAGTGTTGATTTCTCCCTTGTGAGGTCCCTATGCAAAATACCCCTGTGCTCATGTTGCTCACTCCTTCGTATGTCTCCCCTGTGCTGCGCTTTCATGTGCTTCGTCCCCAACAAAATTCGACTTCACTCTATGCTCCATGTTGCTTTCCCCCACATTTTCTCCCTCCACGATAATCCCCAATACTCTGTGTTGCTCTCTCCTGTTTGTACTTTGCCACTCAAACCTTTCTCTGCTGTATTTCAAGGTGATCTCTACTTTGTCTGATCTCTTCTTTTCAAAACAACCCACTTTGCTTGTTGTTGCTCTCTCGCTTATGTGATTCCCACAAGCACCTTCACTACACTCCCTGTGTTGCTCTCTCCCTCATCTGCATCTCCCCATTCAAGCACCCCACTCCCTACCGTCTGTGTTGCTGTGCTCCCCATGTGCCCCCCACCCATATTATTTTAGCCTGTTCTACACAGCATTCTGAAAAACATTTGCTTTCATCCAGTTCCGCACAGACAATAGGTCCAAAAGGCAAGAACTATTGGCTTTCCCAATGCTTGACTGGTGACTCTTTCTGTTAAATCTCAAACTGTTCTACCTCCCTTAATAGCATGAAATGCATTTCTGTGTATTTACGCAAAAGTCTGGATTTTGTCCACAACCTATAGTCATCTAATCAATCAATCAATCAGGTTGTATTCATATAGCATGGCGTATCACCCAGGAAGGCATCTAGGTCTCATTCGAAGATCAAGGTCTTCAACCCCTTTCTGAAGTTGGTCAGCGAGATTGGGAGGTGGAGGAGGGTGTTCCAGGGGGTGGCGTTGAGATGGGAGAAGGAGTGTCCCTCGGTGCGGCAGTGGTGTACGTGGGGGATCAGTGAAGGATCCCCTGCAAACAATCTACATTACCTTCACTCCTGTCTAGCAAGAGGCTCTCCATTTGGATGTTCCTTGTCCCATCAGTAAACAGAGGTACTGTAACTTCCATTGATGGTGTTATGTTGGAGTCTTTGAACACAAGTGGAAATATTGATAACATTCTACTGTTGCACATAGTGTAGATTGCTAAAGAAAAGTACTGATTTTCTGATCTGCTTAAATATGTAGTACACTTTACCTACACGTAATTAATTTCGTTTCTGACCTGCGGAAAACTCCTAAGAAAATCAGCAAAAAATATCATAGTCAGGCTTGGCTTTAAGGAACATCTCTGTATAACCACATGAGAGTCTAAGGGGCTATCTTCACTCTGTGATACTGTCTAGTAAACGGGCTCATAGTGAAATGATTAACACTCCACTGTATTCTTCAAGCGACCTAAGTGAACTGGAAATTTGTTCCATATTGCTAAAGAATGTTGACAAAAATAATGGTCATCCGGCTCCTGTTACCATGGAACACCAGATTAATAGTGGCAAAACTTTAGAACCTACTGTAGAAAGCAGTAATACTAATAATATCCTTTTCTTATGAAAGGAATGTGGAATATGCTAATTTCAACAGGCATTGGCAATTCAAAAAGGTTTGGCTAGGACATAAAAGTAGCTCTTCTGTCATTCACACAATTAGGCACTCAGTAAGTCAGCTCACATGCATCCTATCACTCATCCTTGCACACATGCATCCTTTCACCCATCCACAACCACAATAAAACAGACTCACAAACTCAACAATGTATACGAAACAAACTCAAATTTTACAATTAAAAAAACAACTAAACATAGCAGTATTTGGCTGTCCTGCAACAGTATTGTACATAGCATATCTGTGTTTTGAAGGTTCGGCATAGCCACCGACTAGGTCACTTTGGAAAAATAAAACATTGATACATTATGGACATAACCAGTGCATGATGGTCGCCTGGTTAGAGGCAGTTGACATGTGGGATGTGGAGTACTGCAGATTAAATGAGCGGTAAGCAAGCAGCCCATTAACTCTTTCTGGGAGGCTGTAGTGTGCTCTAACAATAAAAATAAAAGGAAGATAACAAAATCAATGAAATAAGACCTAAAAAGGAGAAAATGGAAAACTAAAGGACTGACCTACCACTGCCCTGGCACTGAGGAATACTCATTTTCAGGCAGATGTACACATCTGATCAGACAAGCTCATGGGGCAATAGAGTCAATGGCTAAGGTGCGCTGGCTCCCACTGCATGCTGCCATGGATGGAAGCAGAGTGGAAATGACATTTGGATAGCTCAATTGAAGAAGAGGGCTAGCCAAAATCCCTTGTATATATGTATGTGTTCATTAATGAGGTTTTTGATTACAAGGTCCTGACAGACAACTTCTAAATGGATTCTAGCAAGAAATATTCTACAGCTATGGTTTCTTAAAGGGTATAATCCACACCAAAATCCTTACTTAAAAGATTAATCTGTGAGATTTCATGGAACAAAATGTTTGCAGGTTTTGACTTTGGGCACAACAATTCACCCTTGCAGGCCTATTGGCTTTAGCATTACATCATGTCTACTGCCCTTGTGGTAATTTGTTTTTGATGAACTGATTAGATGTATAGACTCTGACATAATATTCCTGAAAGCACCAATTAGGCATATAACTTTCATCACTGGTTTGTCACCATAACCAGCTACGGCTTACTGTATTGGGCATACATGTTCCCACAAGGCAGCCATCAGGGCACCATAATAAAATAATAAATTATAAAATTATAGATATCTAAACATTATAAATTCCCCCCAAGAAGCCATACTAAGAATATCATAGAGCAAATCTTCTGTTTTCATCAGCACCAAACATTTGCCTACTATGGTAATCTCATGGATTCTGTCAATAAATACCTGCCCGCAGGTTTTTCCCCAGTGTAAGAACAACCAAGCATTAAAAGTCTATTCCTTCAAAACATGTTTTTTTCTTAGTACATAAGTCCGGCCTACTACTTTTGTCATATCTTTTCAAACTAAACAAGTCAAACGTATGGAATCTGAAATAATGTTTCCCTACGAGCCAATAAAGCCTGCAGCCGTTACCATTGGCTTGATACCATAGGCAACACAGGCCTACTGAAGTGTACATTAGCTGTCAACCATCATGCATGCAAGTATGAACAAGAGAGCAGTCGGCAATGCAATATACAATCCCATCTCAAAAGGGCCTAACAAGGATTATTACAATGTTCTCTATAACTGTCTTCCTCTTTGTGCGGCAGTACAAGGTCTCCACAGCCAAGGCTATGCGCACCAATAATTCAACCATGTG
Source organism: Pleurodeles waltl (assembly GCF_031143425.1). Lineage (NCBI taxonomy): Eukaryota > Metazoa > Chordata > Amphibia > Caudata > Salamandridae > Pleurodeles > Pleurodeles waltl. The sequence goes on along the minus strand of NC_090436.1, from coordinate 791,781,373 downwards.
TGATAGCTTAGCTACAAATTTCAGTGGCAAATGCCACTCCAAACTTGTTTAGAAAAAAAGTGGACAAGGTACATTTTCACACATACAGCTCCATCTAATAGTATGTTAAGACAGGTTTGCATTGTAGATACACATACAATGACATGCATTGGTCACACTGGCACGTACACTAGGGTTTAGAAAAGCACAGAACTCCAGAGGCTGTTCCTTTATAATATTTTATTGAACATTTTCAATTGGAGCACTGTTCAAAAGATAGGGAAATGTTTGGAGCCCAAAAAAGGTCATAAACACACAGTAGATTGCACAATTACATAACACATTTCAAGTTTGATACACAATCTATGCACAGATGATGACTCTCCTGAGGTAGTTTGTGAAATGTGTGACATCCAGTCAAATATGAACTGTAGGAGTGGGAAAAATCATATAGGACAAGTGCCACACTAGACGCTTGACATATTTCCTTCTCTCGTCAGTCTTTCCCATTTCCCCAGTGATGATACATTTTTATCAAGGTCAACTTTCCCATTCAAGAGGTAGGGTTTTGTCCTTATCAACATATCCAAATGCTTCTACTTTATTTCTTAATTTACTCTTGCTAGTGTTCATGAGGCTGAATCCTTGTTCACAATCTGCACTACATGCTTGAAATATTGCGCAGACATCGACAAGCGGAGACACCACATTATACTGGTCAGCATTGTGCATAGTGAAATTCACCATGTCTTGAAACAACCCACCCTTTATATGTTCTGCCACCACTCACTTATATTCTTTGTACTGCCGAACAAAATAATCTGGTGTTTCACAATCGCTCATGATCAAGACCTTCTTATACTCAACAAGTTTTTGTACATTCTCAGTCCCAAAGCCAAAGTGTGATTGTGTTGCTATTGCCTGGAATCCAAAGCTTGCCCATTCCTTCACTTCATCTTCGGGGACTCTTTTTTGCATGTCCTCACAAAAAGGGAAACAATATCGGCTCACTGTCAAACTCTTGGTCTTCCTTGTACAAATCCATCAGATCTCTTTCCGTGCTGCTCCAAAAGAAAGTGTGGTCCAAGTATTGTTCTTTAATTTGGCAAATCTTTGCTCTTGCATACTGTACAGCTTTAACAGTGGTGAAAGAGCTTTTTATGGAAGTTTTTGCAAAATGATGCAAATTCACCTAGAATGTCATTAAGTGCTGAAAGGAAAATGTGGTAGTTTGAGTCCGACAGCTTTTTGTAACAAGAAGAGGGAAGGTGGCTTACAGAAGCTCACATTACAGCTTGGCTTGTTATGAACTAGAAATTTCCAACATGACCTCGAGCTGAGCCAGACTTCAGACTCAAGCTTTCAGTGGCGCAACCACCTCTAGCCAGAATGCTGATGAACAACTAGGTTAGCAGAAAATTATCAGCTGACGCTACAGAGAAGGGAACATCCATTCCTAAGGAGCAGGGACACCACGAATTACCAGAGTAAGTTTGACTAACACTAGGCCATTGTGCCACTCTATTGGTTTGGACAGGTAAGGACAACAGGAGGCACTTCGTAGTTTCCAAGGACAGATATGGTTTCTCTTTATCTGTCGTCTTTATTTCTACAAACAGCATGCAGATGCCACTCGCTGAATACCTCAGCAGCAAAGAAGTACAAGTAAGACAAGTAAGCAAAAACAGAAAGGTCATTTTACAAAGGGGCACAGATTACTTCATTTGTAGTTCTAATGAAATATCACAACTGGGCGTTTGCAGGGTATTAAACATGAAAAAGTTTCCAGCATTTAATTTACAAAGGTGGCAATGATAATGTTTGTAAAAATTGGAGACAGCCACATGGAGTAGGGCATGTGCACTAAAGCTCAAAGAATGAGTGGGCTAAGCTTTATCTCCGATCATCACCAAAATGATTAACAAAAAAAAGCCCTTGCATCTGCTGTCCTCCTCTAAATTGTTAATACTGATTTTTTTCTAATAAATATTCATGTATTTCTGAATGTTGAATCTGCATAGAACATGAAATAATATAGAAAATAATACACAACTTTGAAAATGTGCCTACTTGAGTGGCTGATGGCAATCACAACATGTCCTCATTAATTGCTTTTTAATTAATATGAAATGATGTGCTCATGTTTAGATTAATGTAGTAGTATGTTATAGTAATGGTTAAACATTGTATATTTGCTTTATTAATCATAGGCCTTAAGTTAGCGAGGCTTGGGCCTAGTTGCACAGCCTCATGATAAGTTGCATTGTTTAAATGAGTCACACAAAATGACTGCGTAGAGAAATATATTTGTAATTTCCACTGTGTTGACCAAATGCTGGTAAATGATTTTTTCTCATGAGAATTGCTTGCTAGTATTAGCTATTGATACAATGTAGAGTTTAGTGTGTGTGAAAGCAATGTTCCCAGGAGCTAACATTGGATGCACTGACTGGAATACCGAGAAGATACAAAATTGTTACCTGACAAGCCGATCATGGGAACAAGAGAAGAGGAGCCGATCATCATGTGAAGACAGTTTAGTTATATGTTAGATTTGAGGATCTACTTTCATTGGACTAAGTGTAAATGTACGATTCTTTGACCAATGGCGACGTGGAGAGTGTTCAGGGTGATTTTCACTTAGCCCGATTGCACAGACAACAGAGCTCACTTTTTCCGAAATCTTTTACTGAGAAGTGTAATTCCGATTATTCCCGTTCCTGAGACATTTCCTATATTTAACTTTATTGCTAAGTCCTGATGCCCATGCTGACCGAACAGATGTCCAATTGACGAAGACTATCGCAGCTTGCTGATCCATAGCGAGGAAAGGTATTATTAGAATGTTACTCTCAATGTCATTTGCTTTTATTTTAGGTACCGACCGCAAATTTTGATAGAGCCATAGCTAGATGTTTTCCAAATTTGTGTTGACTAAATTGTTTTGCATGAAGCCCACACATGCTATTCTAATCAGAAGGTTAGTTAGGAGACTGACAGAAGATGTTTGCTAATTATTAACAACAGTTGATGTTATATCTCTGCTGGATCTAAATGTATGCTATTTCTATTGCTCAGTTGTCCTTGCTATTGACTTGTACTGTAACTCTAGAATGTGTAGTGATACATGCATTAGTTAAACTGATATTCTTTAGAAGATTTGGTCAACCGGTATTGTTTCTGTATGTTTATCATTTGATTTTGAGACTAAGTTACATGATACTGGCATTGCTAATTTAGGGAAACAAACTTTTACATAAAGGTGTGGTTATTCATGGCCAAAGGGTCATGGTGAGTAGAAATTACTGACTCCAAAAATTATTGATTGTATTGACTGTCATGGTTATTGATTGGTATTGGAATTTGAGTCTTGTGGTAGGAATTACTCTAACACAGTCAAAAGGTCCATCGGAACGCTAGCGTCCCCATATAAATTAATTAAGAGAAGCCAAATAAGGTCAGACGTGCTAACAAAATCACAGGAAATGCCTAAAGTACCGAGTTTAAAAAACATGTTATCTGCAAGTCGCAGGTCGTGCCCTTGGTCGGAAATTCCAGAATGCCGATTCCAGAAACCCGTGCTTTCTGTACAAAGTCTTCCCCGCTGAAGAAGCCTTGACATGACAGCCAGAATGAGCTTGTGCATGATTACTGGACAGCATGTAGAAATATATTTATCAGCAAAGCGAGTATCATGCTGAGAGGCCACTGCTGCTTGTAAAGCCCAGCAGCCGCTGCCATATCTCTAAAACTAACGCAGCAAGTGGCATGTGCAGAAGCTACTTGCTACGCAACATGTGACCCTCTGCACTCTTCACAGACTGCAATGGAAGGGGAATATTGACCTGTAGCTCGTGACTTCCTCTTCTACGGTAGTCTGCTACTTCACCCGAAATCTCCGTCACTGATCCCTGTGCACCCTAAACAATAAAACGAGTTTGTTCCAGCGCTGCTTGTGCTTGTATAGAATCAGAAGCGCAAAATGCTATTTTTTGTGTTGAGTATGTAGTGATGTGTGTGCGTGCTTCACAAATGAGACTGCGCGCTAGGAGTAGTTAGACTGCGTCCATGCACAAGCACCTGACAGGGAACAGTGATTACCACAATGAAAACCTTCTACTCCAAGGTTTTTTTTTCAGAGGTGGTTACCAACACCAAACCCCTTTACTACTGGGGAATCTGTGGTATTTCTTGTAATAAAGTTCCTGTCTACATGCTGTACCACATTGTGGTAAAATTCTAACTTTAAAGGCATACTGGCTTCAATAAATGATTTTCACAATAAAAGTGCCATGCATACTGCTTTTGCCATAACCTTTCATAATAAACGGATAAGATCTGTAGCATCGGACATTTTTCCCAGTGAAACAATTAGACATAAAGCCTTTACCATTGGCTTGTCACCATAACCAACTCAGGCCTACTGTATCGAGCACACGTTTCCAAATGTCAACAATCAGCCATGAAATCACATACAGACAAAATTGCATTTCATAAAGAAAAAAACGTTTTTCTCTAAAGTAGGCCTAACAAGGATTATCACTGTGCAAATCTTCTTTTCGTGTAGTTTGTCAGGAGGGTAACCAACAGCAAAACCCTTACCTACTACAGATTCTTTGTAACAAAAAAAAACTACATCTCTTCTGCTTTAATACAGAATAATAACAGTCACTCATAAATGCCTATTAACTTTAACTTACGATTTTCACAATGAATACATCAGTCTCACAGCCCTCACCTGGACTTTCAGATCGGGCCCATAGCTTTGATCATTGGCTTGCCATTCATAACCAATACAGTTCCGCTGGATGGAGCATAATCTTTCCCAAATGGCAAAAAGTGCAATAAAAGCATTCTGTTATGTATGGGCACACACCTTCTGCCCAATGAAATGCTCCACTCAAGGCATAACATCAGCAGCGGCTCGTCCATACAGGGGAGAAAAAGAGTGTCTGTCAGGCTGAGCAAACATCAACAGACACTCTTCTTGCTCAGGTCAAGCAGCTAGAATTTAGACAGGCGCTAAACACGCAGGCTCATGGCTGCCTGAGCTAAACTTTGCCAGGCTGGGGATTTCACAACCCTGTGGGCTTGACCTCAGCCTGGTAAAAATACCTTGAGGGACTCCCCCTCATGATGAGGGGGGGAGCGTTACTGATTGCCTCAGACCTGGGTGCTTCAGTTTTAAGCTCTGAAGTGCCCAGGGCCAAGTGTCAATCAGTGATACCGCGTCACACAGTGGGGTGGGGTCAGCAGTTTCACTAACCCTATCCCACTCCGTGCCAAGTGAAGGACTGCTGCCTTCCCTCATTGGTTGACATAAGGTCAGCCAGTGAGAGAAAGCAGCAGTATTAGCTCTCCTGGGATCTCTGAGCCTTTCCTCTCTGTACCTGCAGGGCAGGTATGTTATTTGTTTTTGAATGTTTGGTGCATGTGTGTGTGTGTGTGTTTATGAATGTATGAATTTGCTGTTACTGTTGTGAATTGGTGTGTGTGCGCGTGTGTGTGTGAATGCATGGGCATTCGTGAGTAAGTGGAAATGTGTTCATGTGTGGCCCACCCGCCCCCTACTAAAATTGACATCCAGCACTGCATATAGTTGGAGCCTAAGCCCCTCTTTCAGTGGTACTTCTAAAAGGTCTTTTCTGTTGATCATATAAGGTCTGGCAACAGCTGTGCTATCAATCCAGACCTAAATATTCCACAATAATTAATGGGAATATTTCAAGTGAATAATACGTTGCTCTTGACAGGAGTAAATATTTACACCTCACATGTGACCAGTACTTCATCTTATTTCACAGAAATTGTGATTTCTGACCATTTCTGTGAATGTGCTTAATTTAGTGTTAGATGTGCTGTTATCAAGGGACAACAAAAGCGTGAGCACAATGGAGGAGCACTATCATTTTATGAATATACTCACATGAAGCGAGGTCCAATTTATTATTTTAACCACTCACGTCATTCCTTTAATTCTGGTGAAGGTGGTAAGGAGGTGTAACAATAAGCAGTTGGAATGTGTAAGGATATATGAATATGCACTGTCTTAGATATAGCCGACCCAACCACTGTTTAAGTGCTGAATTCAATGCATATGCATGCCATTGGTTCGGTGATTATTTCTGAGGCTATATTATTTGCATTAGAAAGGCAAATTATTTCCCTTGTAGTGGGTCGTTTGCTACCGGAGGGCACTTTAAAGCCACTTATACACAAGGAGGAAGAAAACAATAAAAAAGAACGAGCAAAGCCAGTAGATCTGGCCTTGGCAAGATTGCAGTTTTTTAATTAATTTATTTTTTACAAAGGTACGAAATTTAAAGTATAAAAACAAAATCCATCCGTCCATCTATCTATAGAGCTTTATTATGCTTTTTTGGAAGGGTGACGCTGGCAAGTCAGCCAAAGATGTGCCTAGGCCAGAGACTTAAAAATAAGGGAGTGTTGGAGCTCATTCAGAACTTTGCCTGTACTATGACCTTTTGGACTGGATTTAAAAGCCAAATCTTTCATTGGCTTTTTAAAAATACTTGCTTGTTCCTATGTTGTTCTGTGGGGTTTAAAATATCTAAAAACTACCACTACACAATGTTATTGGACATATGAATTCCACTTGATCTGTTAACCTCAGAATATTGGGACAGCACAAAACTTTCAAAGGTTTGAGAAACGCATATAACTGCTGTATGTTTGCGCTCCAGCCTGGCAAATGCAGATTGTGCATATTATTTTCTGCTGTTTATGACTGGCTTAGTGATCAGCCTGTTCCAGGGAACTATCTGTTCTGGGAAACTAACAACCAAAGATATATGCTAGTATGATGAGAGTATCTTAACATCCAAAACCAGACCTTCCAAGACGCACGATCCCACCGTGCATCTCACGATATCAGCTAAGGTCACACGTTCTCCCAGTGAGGAACAGATATCACATGGTGGGAGACAACATGAGCTAGAAAACCTCTGTGCAGTGTAGGTTACCAGCTCATGTTTGGAGGCTGGGCACTTCTGATGTCCAATAGGGGGGGGAAGACTGTGGAGGGGGGTGGTTTAACACCCCACAGGCAGTGGGGGCTGGTAATGTTACGAGGGAGGGGGAGGTGGGGGGTCACACATACACCTCACTCACACCTATTCATTCACTCTCACTCAACACTCATTCAAACACTCACTAACAAATACACATACATTCATACATGCATGCACGCAACAAACATAAAAAAAAAAAAAAATAACCACAAGAGCAGCAGCTCCGACAGGAAAGCTTTGGAGGTCCCAGGATGGTTGGGACTGCTGCCTTCCCTCGTTGGTGACCTAAGGCAGCAGTCCCAATCTTGTCACAGAGTTGGATGAGTGAGACTGCTGACCCCACCCCACTCTGTGGTGAGGTATCACTGATTGACACTCAGCCCTGGGCACTTAAGGGCTTAATACTGAAGCACCCAGGTTTGAACCAATCGGTGACGCTCCCCCTCATTGTGGCTGAAGAGGTCATGCCACAGGAGCTGTGAGTTCTTCAGCCAAGCAGAGTTGAGCACAGGCAGCCAGAAGCCTGCGCATTTAGCATATGTCCCGCTCTTGGTTGCCTGACCTGACTTGACTTTTGTTCAACCTGACAGACACTCTTTTTGCCTTGAAAAAGGTGTGGGGGGGTGTGGCCCTTCAGCCCATACAGACGGGCCACTACTGCCCCCAGGCAAGGCTTTAAGTGGGATGAAACAAGGGGGGTATCTAAAAGTGTATCCAACAAACGGGTGAATTATAGGAATCCAGCACTCACAGAAGGTACATCAATCAGTGTGTAAAAGCAAACCATATATCAAAAGGTGGTGCGTCTAAATGGGAAGAAACACTCCTCTTCCCTTACCGCAATTCAAGGATTGACAGAACAATTACAATTTGAGGGCAAACGCCTCTATCATAAAAAGTCCTTGAGCAGTTTGTGTCTTTGCACAGAGGTTTTATTCTTGGCCAATTCCACTTCCTTTCATGGCCATCAAGCACCGCAACATCCCCATTCTGATCACAGATTACAGCCAATTCTCAGCCAACACATGCTTCGTCATATGGGATTAACCTTACGAATTCATCAGGGCATTTCACGTGATAAAAGCATATGTCTTTCACTAATTTGCATTCTGCCACAAAGCGTCAAACTTGAAACCTTAATATCAACCCATATATCCTTTATATTGTTTTACTCAAATGTTTCTGTGCTCAAAAACAACTCATCTCTTCACCCAATAGTTTGGGAAAAAACAATTATCAATAGTCCATGACGCGTGTTCAAGCGAGTACGCTATCATTTGGCGTTTCTGACTTTTTATGATAGAGGCGTGTGCCCTAAAATTGCAATGGGTCTCTAAAAGGGGCATGGCCAAAAAAGGTTAATAGGAATTCTTTCCAAAAGGTGTAATCTATGTAAAGAAGGATGTGATGTAAAACATTTAAACCTAAAACCCTGCACTTCCCAGTGTGCCATCCAACCTCTCTATGAACTTTCTGTCATTGTATCCAGCCATGTCACAACTTAATAGATATGCACCTAAAAGAGGCCGGACCTATTGGCTTTTCCAATGCATATTAGCAGTATCAAATAAACGAGAAAGAACGATTTTCTTGTGATTACAATTTAAAATGATTACATGCTGTGAATTAAACATTGTTAAGGTCTCTGAAAGGATTAGTGGTCTTCGAAATGTCTCACTCACTGCCATTCTTCCCTCTGCGTCACTTCCCTCGTAGTCTCTCGCTATGCTAAAAGCTTACGTCATTTTTCTTCTACACATCTTTCTTAAATCCTCTATCTTCATATCTCTCACCAAATGTTTCCTTATCAGCACCCTCTTTTCACTCTCTCACTTCCTTGCATCTCCTTCGCGTCACCATCCCCCCCACACACAAAACACACTCACTGATAGATCTGACAGCCTTCGGGTGGTTACCCCTAACCTTTTGCCTGCCTCCCTCCACTTTTTAGATACTGTTTTTGCTGGTTTTAAGACTCTGCGCACTTTACCACTGCTAACCAGTGCTAAAGTGCATATGCTCTCTCCCTTTAAGCATGGTAACACTGGACCATACCTATTTGGATTATTTAATTGACTTATAAGTCCCTAGTAAAGTGCACCATGTGTGCCCAGGGCTGCTAGATTAAATGCTACTAGTGGGCCTGCAGCACTGATTGTGCTACCCACTTAAGTAGCACCTTAACCTTGTCTCAGGTCTGCCAGTGCAAGGCCTGTGTGTGCAGTTTCACTGCTAATTCAACTTGTCTTAAGTACTTGCCAAGCCTAAAACTCCCCTTTTTCTACAAATAAGTCACCCCAGGGTATGCCCTAGCTAACCGATAGGGCAGGGTGCTGTGTAGGCAAAAGGAAGGACATGTACCTGTATAGTTTACATGTACAGGTAGTGTAAAACCCCTAAATTAGTTTTTACGCTGCTGTGAGGCCTGCTCCCTTCATAGGCTAACATTGGGGCTGCCCTCATACATTGTTTGAGTGGTAGCTGCTGATCTGAAAGGAGTAGGATGGTCATATTTAGTGTGGCCAGAATGGTGATACAAAGCCTGCTGACTGGTGAAGCAGGATTTTATATTACTATTTTAGAAATGCCACTTTTAGAAAGTGAGCATTTTTCTGCACTTAAAATGTTCTGTGCCTTACAATCCACGTCTGGCAGGGTTTAATTGACAGCTCCCTTGTGCATTCACTCAGACACCCCCCCAAACACAGGATACTCAGCCTCTCTTGCATACATCTGCATTTTGAATGGGTCTTCCTGGGCTGGGAGGTTGGAGGGCCTGACACTTGCATGTCAAAGGACAGTAGCCTACCCTCACACAAAGGACTGCCACACCCCCTACTGGGACCCTGACAGACAGGATTGAACTGAAAGAGGACCTTGTGCACTTCTAAGCCCTTCTTTGAAGTCTCCCCCACTTCAAAGGCGCATTTGGGTATTTAAACAGGGCATCTGCCCCTACCAACTCAGACACTTCCTGGAGAAGAGAACCTGAACCTGCATCCTGCCAAGATGAACTGCCTGGCTGCCCAAAGGACTCGCCTGTCTGCTTTCTGTGAAGGACTGCTGCCTTGCTGTTGCCCTGCTGCCTTGCTGCTCTCTGGCAGTGGTGAGAAGTGCTCTCCAAGGGTTTGGATAGAGCTTGCCTCCTGTTCCCTGAAGTCTCAGGACCAAAAAGAACTTGCATCCTGCCAAGAAGAACTGCCTGACTGCCCAAAGGACTCACCTGTCTGCTTTCTGTGAAGGGCTGCTGCGTTGCTGCTGCCCTGCTGCCTTGCTGCTCTCTGGCTGTGTTGAGAAGTGCTCTCCAAGGGCTTGGATAGAGCTTGCCTCCTGTTCCCTGAAGTCTCAGGGCCAAAAAGACTTCATCTCTACAAGAAGGACTCCTTGTGCGGCGAAAATCGACACACAGCCTGCCAGAAATGACGCACAACCTGCACTGTGGTGAAAAATTCACCGCACGCCGAACCGGAATGACGCAGACCATCTTCACAATGAGAAGATCAACGCAGCACCAGCGTACCAACCGGAAATTCGACTCACAGCCCACTGCATCGATGCACAGCTGAGCTGGAATGACGCAGCCCGACTTCCAGAGAGGAATCGGCGCAGCGCCTGCCGTGTGGTAGAAATTTCCACAGAACGCCTACCAGATCAACGCAGCCCCTGTGACTTCGTCCTGTCAGCACTGGAAATCCACGCATCGTCCTTGGGGCGTCCGAAAACCCTGTAACCCGAAGAGGATCCAAGACCGAACGCCGGAGATTGACACACAGCCGTCCCTGTATAAAAACGAAACTACGCATCGCCGTGGGCGGCCAGAGAAATTGACGCACACCTCCTTGTTTTCCACGCATCTCATCCTCTGCGGTTCTTTGCGGAGATTTTGAACGTGAACCAGGTACTTTGTGCTTGAAAGAGACATTTATTGCTTTTTAAAGACTAAAGACACTATAAATCACTTTTACAGTGATATCTCAACATATACTTATTGCATTTTAATCGTTTTTGACCTGCATCTTATCAGATAAATATTATATATTTTTCTAAATACTGTGTGGTGTATTTTGGTGGTGCTATACTGTGTTATTGCATGATTTATTGCACAAATACTTTACACATTGTCTTCTAAGTTAAGCCTGACTGCTCAGAGCCAAGCTACCAGAGGGTGGGCACAGGATAATTTGGATTGTGTGTGACTTACCCTGACTAGAGTGAGGGTCCTTGCTTGGACGGGGGTAACCTGACTGCCAACCAAAGACCCCATTTCTAACACCCACTCACTTGTAAGCACTTTGTTTTCTTTTACTTGAGCTGTTTTAATATTTTGACAGTTGTGTATCTCCTTCACACACTTTCGCATAGCATCACACATCGAATTGCCACTTTACTATTGCTCTTTGCACTCTACAGACAGTCCAACAATTGCATGAGGGTGTGTTCTGAGGGTGTGTTCTGAACACTTTTATGACCTACTGGCAGGTAGAATGAGAAACCTGCACTGGCTTCAGCCTCAACCCCAGAGGTCTCAATTGAGGCCTATCATAAACACCCACCCACAACTGGAATTTACAGAGACACTTAGAAGTGACCACATGCTGTATGAAAAAATACAGAACATCCTGTAAAAACCAAATACTATTAGAAAAAGCAAGATTAACTAAAATGTGAAATGTTCACAGGAACTAGTTAGCTGACGGATTATTTTAATGGTTTTTACAGTCATCTTTCACCAGGGGGGATAAGTCCCACTTAAACCTCTACCCCCAGACCATTACCAGCAGCTTCTGAAGATTTTGTTTTGTATAGAGTGGGATCCAGGGTCAGCACTGGGCACAAACCTTGCCCACTCTGCATGACTCCTCCCCCTCCTGTCTTGTAATACTACTAGGGTTAAAGCCTCACACTATCCAAAGATTCCACCCCTTTAAACTCCCCCTACTCTCACTTGGTGAAAAGTATATGAAAGTCAGCAAGACTCACGCTTCTGGTCAGAGGTATTCAACATTATCACGTTGATTAAAATCATATGCCCCAGAGGTCACCGTTGGTAGCTTTACTTGACTATGTGAAGGATATTCTCTTGGAAATCTGCAAACTGACTTCCATCCTGCTTCTGCTGACCAAACATAGGGTTGCTGTTCACTGGTACAGGCGCCTGTATCACTGCTTAACCATTGGTTGCGGGATGCTGCTTCTTGCCAAAAACAGCTCGAGACTTATTGGGAACTGATGACTTTGCGATCAAGAACTAGGTCCATTTGGACCCCTTTGGTTGCCTACCTGGCAGAATGACCGGATGCGGCCTCGCCCCAGAAACTGGATGGCTCTCAGGACAGAGAACACATCACACCTCCTTTTATGACCAATGAGGGCCGTGGCCCTGACTAATGACAAGGTTCTGGGCCTTGGCCACGAATCGCACCTGTAGTGGCCTGAAAAACGAATTTTGCTGTTTGCACTTTATAGAAAAATAAACATTGGGTGTTGTCTTTCTGTCACTCTTTGTGTAAACTTCCTCTAATCTTTTCTGTTACTTTCACCTTCATATTTTTGCTCCCTAAATGCATTTTGCTGCTTTCCACGCCTCTTTTGTGTTAGCTATCTCATCACCTGTGCCTTGATTGATATGGAACAACTGCATGGAACACCGTGACTTTACAGAACAAAAGACATGCTGCTCTTACGAGAAGTCTTTACTCTCACAGGGCACTTGAAGAGTGTCTTCTTCAGAGGCTGTGCAACCCATAGGCACAGTTCTAGTGAGGATGCTCTGGAAATGTACTAAATAACAGGAGCTCGCATCTGAAAAACATCAGCACCCAGCAGTTCAGCAGATAAAAAGCACATGCGGTTCTAAGCCCTAAAAATGCAAGTCACTATGGCCCTTATTCATACTTTTTTAGCCCCGCATTTGCGTCATTTTTTGACGCAAAAGCGGCACAAACTTACAAAATACAATTATATTTTGAAAGTTTGCGCCGCATTTGCTTCAAAAAATGGCGCAAATGCGGCGCTAAAAAAATAGCATAATTATGGGCCTATATCCGCCGTAAGAAAAACATATCGATGTTGGTAGAGATCAAAAAGAAATGAACGTAGACTGCAAAAAAACCTTTGACTGGCATGCGCACACTTAAGAGGGTAGCAGAAATATCGAAACTGCGACCAGAAGCAGGGTTTCTAGCACGTAACACATTTCATAAGAATCTACCTGACCCAGAAGAAGGCAGAAGACGTGACAAAAGTCTATTAAAATACAGAAGTAGAGAAAAGCTATGTTGCTGCAAATTCCAGATGACTGAAAACAGAGCCAGAAATAGCCATGCCTGACAACCATTGCACAAGCAGTGTCTGCTGACAAAAGCTGCCTACTACTTTGGTTGTAAAAACCAGTCTCCCTCTAGTGTGACGAAAGACTGACAGGGGAACACAACAATATCTTGCGTCAGACTATATATCCTAACAAGCGGAACCAATATTCCAGTGCTAAGATTCAGCAAGATGTCTGTGTTCGTAGGAGTGTAAAGAGCCAATCACAAACCCTATCCTAAAAATTTAGCAGCTTCAAAAGGGATGGCTATTTATGCTAGATATGTTCTCCCTTCATTTAGACAAACATGGATTTTATTTGGTGCCGTTTTGTGTAGTGTGCGATCATGTATAAAATGACTCTCTTCTTGAGGACGGATTTTTGTCATCAATTTTAAAAGTCACAGTAAAAGCAAATTTATAATCCAGTAGCATTTTTTAAAAGAAGCAACAAACACACACTGGGGTAAGGACGATTGAGAGATACAGCTAGAGCTGGAAAGACCGAGGAAAATCAGTCACCCTTAGAAAGTGGTCAGCTCGCTTTTGTGTAGTGAATAAGGGAGAAAGCACCAGACAAGACATTATTCACTTTTTACAAACTATTTTCAAGCACAGAATCACTAACATGAACGTCGATGCACCAATATTCCAAGGGTCATAGAAGTGGCATTAAGAATCCTTTAACCCTCATTGCTGGCTGTGTGTCTCGCGCTTAGTCCCTTAACAGTCCTGTATTTGCTGGTAAGGAGCAAGGATTACATCAAAACGGAAATACTACTGAAATTAAACTTATCCCTTAAATGTATGCTTACCTTTAAGGTCACTTTAACAGACAACTTCAGGTGCCAGATGTATCATTCTTCATAATAGCGATTACCTAATTGCGATTTTTAGCGAATCGCAATTAGGTAATCGTTATTGGTATGTATGAAACTCCAGGAGTTTCATACTGCCATTCGCAAGGGCTCACAAATGGACCTACCTCATTAATATACATGAGGTAGGTTGCAATATGCGAGCCATTGCGACTGGCTACAATCACAGGGATGGTGGCCTGCTGGGCTCAGCAGACTACCATGTCTGTGATTGCTTTTCAATAAAGCAATCTTTTTTTTTTTTTTAAATGCAGCCCGTTTTCCTTAAAGGAAAACGGGATGCATTTAAAAATGAAAAATTAAAAGTTTTCTTCTCATTTTTTAAGAGCAGGCAGTGGTCCATGGGACTGCCTGCTCTTAAAAAATCGTTTTTGCATGCATACACAAAGGGGATGGGGTCCCTTGGGTACCCCTTCCTCTTTGCGATTGGGTTACCACCAATTTGAAATTGGTGGTAACTACGATTGTTTTGCGACTGCATTCACGGTCACAAAACAATCATACATACCTATGCGATTCGGTATTAGGAAGGGACGCCCTTGATATGCCCCTTTCTAATACCGAATCGGTATGTAGTCGCAAATCCAATTTGCAATTCGGTAACAAGTACCTGAATCGCAAATTGGACTTGTTACATACCAAAATGCATTTTTGCGATCGCAAACGGCCCAACATCACAAAAATTTTGATACATCTGGCCCCAGATGTCTTGTTATCAAAGACCTATTATCTCTAATACATTAAAACGTATACACTGAATGTGTTTGTGCGAGCCCCCTGCACTTTATCAGATAGTTTTCCTGCCAAGCACACTTTTTTACTTCTTATTCAGTCACTTTCCTGCCTGATCTTTGTTACTCCCAACCCTGGGGCATTTCTTCTTTACCATTTTCTGAATGGATGACTTTGATCCTACCGCTGCTTACATACAGGGAACAAATGTTTGTTTTGCTTTCAGTACTCTTGGCGAGTGCACGTGTTTTCTTTTTCTCTTTTTCTTTACGTGCTTCTTCCCACTTCACGTTTTACGCCCACCTTCCCCCGCACTCATCATAATATTCTAAAACTCACAACTTGTTAGTTGCTTTATTCCTCTAAAGTCCTTTATCTCTGAAAAATACATACCCATGCATTTTTGTATCTCTAGTTCTCTGGGCTGCTTTACAGTTTTTGCTGAAACTTATATTGCTGTATTGTTCTATGAGTTGCTCTGAAGCTTGTCTGCTGATGCTTTTCTTTGTGTTTTTGTATGCCATGGTCTTGTTTTATGTGTCTCTACACCTCACCCAAGATAAAATGCAGTGTACAATGTAGTGAGGTATTTGTTAGCTGTAACACTGTACATGTTTTATAATTCAGTATGCTTCACTGTATATATTTGATATGTTTACAGAGTATGTGTTATTACTGACCAGTAAACCCATTACTTTGAGTTCAGTCGTCCTCACTTCATTCATTGCAAAGAGAGGCGTATCCACCTCTTCCTAGACAATGCTAACTCTCGAAGACTTAAACACTTGTAAACCTACAAGTCTCCTCCCACCTATTTACCTCCAGTTTTATCCAAGCTCCAGGTGAGCAATTTTCCTTATGTCTTAAGTGAGCCTGGAATAAAAACAGGAAGGGAATAATGAATGAAGCGAGAAAGAACGGACTAAGAGTAATGGAATAACTGGCAAGTAAATGAAACGTTACATCTTTGTCCCTCCCTCGCTTCATTCATTACAAAGTGTGGTATATTAAAGCAAAGACAGGATAGCTTTAGATAGAATGCTACATTATAATTCTTAACAAAGAAAAATACTGTACATATTAAACCACGGAAGAGAGTACTTTTGAACCCTGAACCTCTTGTAAATTCAAATCTTGCACACCGTTTAATGCTTTACAAATGTAGAAGGTGTTGCCCAAGTAGCTGTCCCACACACCTCTGGAAGGGAAGCACCCTGAAGTTCTACCTAAGAAGCTGACATTCCCTTAGTGAAGCCTGCCCGGTTTCATAGAGAAGTCTTCTAAGCAGAAGAAGTCAAACAGACCAGCTGGCATATAGACTGTGTAGAAGGGTTATCTCTCCCCTAAGAAGTATCCCCTCTTTTAGCTGAACCAAAGTTTACAAACAGACAATCCGACTGCTCGAAAGAAGAAACCCTCTCCAAATAATGAGTACTTCACTTTCAACATATGGGTTATGTAATCTTTGCTATTCTTGAAACAAGAGCTATGGAACATCACTCTGACAAAATACCCTCTTGGATAAGTAATTTTAGGAACAAAAGATAGTCCTAGTCTAAGAACAATGTTATCTGGAAAAACTTTGAAGAACGGATATTGTCTTGAAAGTGGCCCTAATTAACCCAGATATTAATTTGAAGTGATAGCCACCAAAAAGGAAAAACTTTGAAGAGCGGATATTGTCTTGAAAGTGGCCCTAATTAACCCAGATATTACTTTGAAGTGATAGCCACCAAAAAGAAAGTTTCAATGTTAAGACCTTGAAGCGTACAGATTTTAAGTGATCAGATGGTCAATCATTTAAAGCTTCCAAAACCCAAATTAAATTCCAACTAGGAAGTGTAAGCTTACAAGTCGGCCTCAAATTAGAAAAACCTTTAAGAAGACGGACATCCAGCTAATCTCCATCTTGACCTTTGCCCCATGGATATCTAAAGGCTTTAATGGCATCCCATTGAACTCTGAGGAAGATAACCTTCAAATCTAATTGAAAACCCTCCTTCAAAAAAGGCAAAATATCAACTGTATCGGTCTTTAAAGGATCCAACTCTTTCTTTTCATACCAAAAACTAAAAGTTGCCCCATGATCAAAATGGGGTTTCAAAGCAGAATAACACTTAGAACCCTCAACTATGAGGGCTACTGTTCAGATAGACCTTTACTTTTCAATTTGATCTGTTCAATCTCCAGGCCACTAAGAAGAGAGGATCTAAAGATTCCTACTGGAAGACTGGGAACACTAGAGAAGAAGGAAATGGCAGAAGAATGAACACTGGTTTGGACTACATTAGAATCACAAGAATAAACCACGATGTGGGAAATGCATAGAGAAGTGTCACAATTCACTCGCTGCACTCTTGTGCCCAACTCCAGGGGGCCGAATTGTGGGACTCCTCAGTGTTCTAATCAGCTTCGGGACCTTCCACTGTCTGCATATACTGATTTCCAGACTCTTGGACACAGTTACGGAAATTCTCACCCAGTTTCGATCCATTTCGGGTTTTGTGGAAGCCAGTCTGCTCATGCTAAAAACTAAATTTCCTATAATTCCCTGTTCACTGCCCACCCCTGCAGAATAAGGATGGGTGGAGAAATTCAGCACACCTGAGGCTGGTAGCTGCTAGTAGCTGCTGACACCTGATCCATTTGATCACTGTGAGCTCTTTTAAGCCCAAGCTTCCTTCAGTCCAGCATTGTTTGGCTGACCCCTTGTATCCTGAGTTTTTGCTATTCTTGTTTCCAAAATTCCTAAGCTATATTTATTCTTTGTTTCCTGTTCCTCAGCTGTAGCTAATACCTTTGTTCCTGGACTAGCACTGCCTGAAGTGCACCCTTAGATACTAAGTCAGCTCTTTTTTGTGCACCCGTGAACTCTCTCCTTCTGTATACACCTCTTTCCCTGTGCCTTTTTTTTACCCTTTCCTTACGGAGAGGATCATCCTGGATTTGAGAGATTTGGTTTCTCTGCTACCAAAATCTGTGGGCATGTGACCTCCTAATATTAGGCTAAGGTGACACGTAATAGGGCAGTGACATCTACTACCCTCAGAGGTCGACTCAAATCTTTTGACTCAGACCGGAGCAATGAGATATTCCAATGAAACAATGAAAACC
The DNA here is from genome assembly GCF_031143425.1 of Pleurodeles waltl. Classification (NCBI taxonomy): domain Eukaryota; kingdom Metazoa; phylum Chordata; class Amphibia; order Caudata; family Salamandridae; genus Pleurodeles; species Pleurodeles waltl. The sequence continues at coordinate 791,763,330 of NC_090436.1, read as the reverse complement.
AATACAATCAAAATATACAATAATAAGTCAGTAATTTATACACACCAGGACCTATGTGGTCATGAATCACCACACCAATTTAGTGAAGTTCAAACTTTATTGCCCTTAAATTGACAATGCTAAGGTCACATAAATGATGTGCAAAACCAAATAATAGCAATATAGAAACAACACAGATTGTCACAACCATCTGAAGAATTTCAATTTTATAAGTATAATCACCATTAAACACTCCAAAAGAATTATGCTGAATAACAAAAGAATTATTTGAAAAATAGCAACCAAATTCATGTGTTGGGCAATTGAATCAATCACAGTCAATTAATAAACATTGAAATTAATTGTTGGATCAGACATCCTAACTACCAAATTATAATTTTAATAGCATGTGTGGGCTGGGCTTTGACACATGCAAAAATTAAAAATCAGACAAAAATTAATTTTAAAAACATCTAACTATGGCAGTAACAAACAATATGTGGTTGGATTTCTAAAGGAAAAAAACTGCAAAGGAAAAATAAATGCACATTGATTATACCTCTCCTAAATGAAACAGCAGCTTGCAGATTCTTCATCAGTAGATCACAGGAACAGCAAGTCTCTAGAGGTCAGCATCAGGAACATGGAAAGGGAAAACAGTTCAGTAATGTTGGGGCTAATGTATCTGAACTGTTAAAATCATAAGCAGCTGGATAGAAGAGCTGCACAGAACTGACATTGGCAAGAGCTGAACAGAATCTAAACTGAACTGCACAGAGCTGAATAAAAAATTAAACTGACTTGCATCACCTAAAACTTTGCTAAACTAAAGTCCTTAAATTTACTAGGTAGGCTTCTAGTGGACACGACTATGAGGCAGGTTTATGCGCAGCCAATAAACTCCATCTGGGCTTCAGTTGTATCTTCCTTTGTTCTCTCTCCAAGGTAGGGTCACATTCACCCTCCTCTCTGGATGGCAGTTTCCAAGTAATAATTACATTTTTGAAAACAGCAGCAGAGAACATTTCCTTTAAAAAAACTAAGGCTCCTTGTTAACACTTGCAACATTTATCACAAGGAGGTACAGTACGAGCAGGATAGAAAAAAGCAATAGCTTTCCACTGTGAGCTTTATTAAACAATGTTTACAAAAGTGTTTCAATAAAATCAGCATAACATTTAAACACTGTGCTTCTGGAAAAATACTAAAATGTGGGCCTTTTTACTAATGCTAATACATGAAGAAGAAAACATTTCTAATAATTTCAAACCATTATTTTTGTAGTACATTAATAGTATTCATGTTTTGTCAGTACATGCAGGATAATTACTCAAAATACATTTTCACAGTGACTTTTTATTTCACAGTGAACTCTAGGTGACACCATGTCAGCCACATTTTCAAACATGGACGTTTTATTTTTCTAACTCACATTTCTCTATTTAGGTCTTTTAGTACATGTTAAACATTTCATTTTAGTTACTCATTTTTATTAATAATGGTTGCTCTCTAACACTAATCCTGCTGTCTCAGCCTCTAGTTTCTTTGTGTAGTCGTTACTTGCTTTCTGTCAAGTGTCCCCTTTGTTTTCCCTTCTTTACTGCTAAGCACTCCTTGCTAGCTCCTTGGCTGTTCTGGCTGTTTTATTTAGTTCTACACCCTTGCTCCTACTGTCTTGCGTGTTCCTCTATGATCGCCACAGTATGTGGGCACAGATGACAACCTAGGTGGTGTTTCTTGACCACTGTGACCACTGTGAGTATTGTGTTTGGGCTACTTTTATAACATCACCATAGGCATCAACTCCAGAGGCCCTATCTTTGCATGCATATCCTATATGTGTGTATTTGTAGGCAGTATCTTTAAAAGCAATTGTGGGTGAGGAACTTACCGAGCTTAGTCTTACTGTGTGGAGCTCCCAAGTACTTAGCCCACATTCCCTTTATTGTTAATGTTGTTATATATATATATGTCTTGCATGTACAGCCTGGATGTTGGTTAGTCTTCATACCAAATTGTCTCTTGAGTACCTGTCCTTTCTGAGCTTTGACCCCTTGTGCAGGGCTTCAGGTTTGGATCCCTTTTCACGTCTGACTCTCTGGGTGATCTTGGGTGGCTCTGTACCTAGTATTCTTCTTACTACTTCCACCCTGCCATCAGTCCTTGCCAGAGTTCCCAGGGCATGATATCTGATACAAGGGATAGCCCATACCTCTCTGCCCACATGAGAATTTGGTTTGACATCTCTGAACAGACTCTTTGAGCAATGTGTCCTCCCCCCGCCCACTAGTAGTTTTATGTAAGTCTTTGAAGAAATATTGTCTGTCTGGAAAAGGATTGCTTTTACCACCAAATGGGGAGTTGATTCCATCAACGCTAGTTGAATTGCCTCCAACTCTCTCTGGAGAGATGACCACCTCCCTTGGAATGACATAATTCTCCATCCAGGAACTCCAGCCCTAGCCACTTTCATTTATTGTTATTATTATTGAGACTAAGGGATATGGACAAACCATTTTCAGAAGGTTCAAGGGATTCAACCATCAGTCCAACATCTGCTTTATATGCCATGTTAGAGGTAATGTCTGATTGAAATCTTGACACAGAGGATTCTAATGATGAAGAATGTGATTCATAATTTTCTGAAGTTGGCCTTGCAGCACTTTGATGATGCTTTCTGTATTTTTCATCAGCTGATCTCTTGCCACAGAGTGTAGGAAACAATGGCCTAGATATGGGTGAAGTAAAATTCCCCTTGTGAGAACTAGTGCTAGTAGAGGGGAAAGCACTTTGGTGAACATTCTCAGGCCTAACTTCAACCTGAAGGGTAGATCCTTGAAATACAAATGGTGTTGATCTACTGGAAGCTGCAATAATGTTTTAAGGTTCAGATTATAGAGTTTGCAGGTAAGCATCATGTAAAGCAGAATGACTACACTTTCTTGTAGCAGCCAGAATTACCAGAATAATTACCAGAATACGCTTCTGAATTGTCTGCATCTTGAAATGGACCATGTATACCTAGGAATGTATTGTCTTTAGGTCTAAAACAGGAGAGGATCCTCATGAAGCCTTTTTAACCAGGAATATAACTGAATAAGTTCCCTTCCCTTGTTCTGCCATAGGAATTGGTATAATGGTTCCTGTTGGACATGGCCCTTCTTAGGGGATTTCACTGAAACTTTTAGCTTTTTCCTCCCGTTTTTTTGCTGACTCTATTTGCGTGGCCTTAGGACTCTGGGCACATTCCATCTGTATTGTAGTGGTAAAGTGTTTGCGCCATTCCTGCGCATGTCAGGAAAGAGCACTTACATGTTTGGTTGAGGTGCTGTACCCAGGAGTGCCCTGTAAAAAGGTATCCCACATATCCCTGGTGGGTATGGCCCTGGCTACTGGTGGGATGCTGCGCTGGTTGTGCCATCCACCAGAGTATCCTGTCAAACATGGTAGGCCTGACAGTGCAGGCCTGTGGAGGCACAGATGCGCTTACACTCAGGGTGACATTTCCCACTCCATGGCCAACCCTGAGTAGGCCTTACGCTACCCCTAGAGCACCCCTGGAAGGGCGGAGCAGGTGGCAGGTGGAGGGCAGGGCAGGCACACAAGGGTGTTCCGTGCCCTCCTAATAGGGAAGAACCCCGCGTGGGTTTTCCCTACCTAGGAGGTCGGCTCTTCCTGTAGGTTTTGCTGATTTTCTTTGAGTGGCCTTAGGGTCCTGCACACTTTTCCACTGTAAGTATAGTGGAAAATTGCGCACACCCTTCCTACACGTTAAGAAATGGCGCTAACCAGTGTGTTCGCACTGGCGCAATAGTGTTTTAATATGTACTGAGCCTGTCACAGCAGGACTGTGTGAGCGCACTTGCACCTTTAGGTGTTCTCAAACTTCTGCCTAGCCTGCCCCTGCAGGCTTGTGTGTGCACCAGGGCACATGTGTCCAGGGAGTGAAGAATGCCCATGTGTGTTTTCACTTCCAATGAGGATTGGTCTGCCCATAGGTTAACATGGGGAACGTTTACCATTATTCCTAACTACAATAGTGGATTGCAGTGGACTGGCCTCATAATGTTTCCTATCACTGAAATCATCCTGACAAACCCCTTTCTATGGTAAAGTTGTTTTTGTCAATAATCACTGAGAAATGCCACTTTTACAAAGCAGGAATTACTTTGCACTAAAATGCTTTGTGTGCCTTTTTTAAAATTCAACTGTATTCCACATTGGATGCTGGGGAGCACACCTATGCATTCCCCAGGGACAGCTATAAACCTTGGGCACACAACTGAAATGACAGACCTCTGCCATTTGAGGGCCTGGCTGGATAGATTGGGAGGGAGAGGTTTTGACACTTGACCTCCTAGGGGCAGATCATGGCCCCACTAAAGGTTAACTGCTGCATTCCACAGCCCCCTGGCAGGACTAAAATTCAGGGGAGACATCTGTGGTTCAAAGGCTCTGGACCACCCCCAATTTCAAAGGCACAGTACAGTATAACTACTGGTCCCCCACTGCAGCAAACTAGTGATACGCTTGCAGAAGACTGGAGACCCTGGACCACGTGATGCACACTGCCAGAGGAATTTGTGGTGTACAGGAGTATTTACTGTCCTTGGAAGGGATCGCGCACCCTTCCTGCATCATGGCTGGCCTGGGCAGACTTCCTGCTGCCGTGTGGCACTCTGAAATGTGCTCTCCAAGGGCTTGTTGGCTTGCCCCCTGTTCTCAGTGGAGGTCTTAAGGGACATCAAAGACCTCCTGTGAGAGACCTACACCTTCTACCTGTGTCATCTGGAGAGTGGTGCTCTCCTACATGCCTACATTATCTGCTGGATTCCACCTGGTAAACGTAGTGTGAGCATGAAGCTAAGTATTGAGCCTAGAGACCGAATTGCCTGGTGTGGAGCCTTCAAGTTTCTGCCCTCATTCAAGTAGTGTGGCCCTTCATTGGTGGGCCACAACACGCATAAGCGTCTTGTTGCTTGTAAGCGGATTCACCTGTTGCAGGACCCCATGTGGCCCGCTTTGTCGATCATGCTGTATTTCTCTTGTGCAACACTCCAACTGCACGCTCATTGTGTGCAGTGTCCGATTTACAGGTTGTGGCCCTCAGAGGTGGGGGCGTACCCAGAGCAGTGCTGCACTTTACCTCATGTGGCATCGCTGAACGTGCGTCTTTTGTGTGTGGCTAGAATTGTCTGGTGCAACTCAAGTCATCGTGCCCCATACATTGTGCCTCGTTCCAGGGAGGTACGGAAGTTGGTAAATCTTTGTGGCTTTTGAAATTGTCTGGTGCGACTCAAGTAATCGTGCACCAGCCTTTGTGCCTCATTCCAGAGAGGTACGGACATTGGTAACTTTCTCTGTGTGAGCTGAATTGTCTGGTGCGACTCAAGCCATAGTGTACCAGACGTTGTGCCTCATTACAGGGAGGTACAACATTGGTCACTTTTCCTGTGCAATTGGAATTGTCTGGTGTGACTTACATCATCACGCACCAGATGTTGTGCATCATTCCAGGGAGGAACAGCGTTTGGTAACTTTTTGTGGGTAACTGGAATCATCTGTTGTGACTTAGGTCATTGTGCACCAAATGTTGTGCCTCATTCCAGAAAAGCAAGGAACTGATGACACTACATATGTGACAGGATTGTCTGGTGCGACTCATTTCATTTCACATCAGACGTTGTGCCTCATTCCAGGGAGGTGCGTCATTGGTAACCATTGGCGTACTGACGTGTCTGGCCTGGTTGGGCATTATTGTGATCAGCCTGTGTCGTATGGTGACCCTCCCCTATGCCCAGAAGACCTTGGCCTGCACTGGAAGGCACGGTACGGAGACCTTTGAGTGAACCTCCTGAGTGGTGGTAAAACCTCCAGTTATCTATTCTTCCCTCCACCTCCTCCCCAAGGGACTCTGAATTAGTGTGACTCCAGCCGCGATTGGCCCAGTATCCAGGGAAAGGTTGGTTTTATCTACAGCTCATGGGGGGTGGGGTGATAGGGACAGGTTGAAGGGTGGAGGGAGGTTTGGGCACACGGGGTCTGCGAGTACAGTGATAACTGACCTGTCAGTGCACCTCCTTAAGGTGATGAGAGCTTGTGTGGGTGTGAGTGTGTGCTGTTCGAGTGTGCCTGATAGCCGTGGCACCGTGCAGCGGTGTGGAGTGAGTGTGTGGGAGTGACTGCCTGTGGTTGACTACACTGCATGGAGGTGTTGCAGTACACGTTGTTTGCTTGCCAAAAGACTATCACATTCGACATTGGTTTTTACCCATGTGGCCGAGGCCACGGAGCTATTCAAAAGTGCTGGAATTATTTATGTGTACACATTGCTGCTAATGTTTTGAACCGGGCTGTACCCTTGAACTGTGTGATACTGAATTGGAATACTTGTTGGGGTGGGTCTCATGCTGACAACGTTTTGCACTGCATGAGGATGCTGGGAGGGAAGGTAGGATTCTCCCAAATGTACATATTGCTAATATTGTTTTTAACACGGTTAGGCCTAGTAGTGCTAGTGATATTTTTGAATATTATTTATGCCCAGATTTACACTATGTTCATGCCTTGTTAACTAATGTGTGTGTTGAATACAAACTTTCTTTGCATACGCCTCGTGTGAAGTCTCTTTTCAGTCAAATGACGATTAGCATGCATGACGCACAGACGTCATTTCACTGAAAACCAAAGTGAAATGAGCCAATCGGCTCATCTCACTTTCTCTGCATCAGTGCTCGTGGGGCAACCTCAACCCTGTAGCACCAATGCACATTGGAGAGGTATTGTTGAAAAGGAAGAATCTCCCGTTTCCAATGATACATTTCTCAAGTGGATCCCAGCTTGGGGATCCACTCCACTAGACAACAGGGAGTGGAGAGCAACCCCTTGGGCAAGGGCTTTTGCTCGCCCCTCTATTTTTTGGTGCAATTCATTTCTTCTGCCCTGATCTGCCCCTGGGGGGAGAGGGAGGTAGAAAGCCCACCAGCACACCAGGGAATACTTACTTCATTAGTGTAGGGGGTGGGGGATGCCCAGTATGAGCCTGTCAATGCCTCCACCTCCCCACCCCCCAAAAAGTGGGCACAGTCTTTTTGTGCCCCTTGCAGGGCAGTTGTGGGCAATAGCCCCTGATCTGCCACATTGGGGGTCCTAAAGTGAATTTATTGTGCAAGAGTGCTGTGCCAATGCTTTACACATTGCCCCTGTGATAAGCCTGACTTCTCAGTGCCAAGCTACCCAAGAAAGAGCATAGGTTATACAGTTAGTGTAATCACCCACCCCTGACGGGAATGGTAGGTTCTGCCTGGCTAGGGCCTCAGCCAACCAGAACATGCCACCTTCTACAGTTCCTTTCTCTAAAAATGACAAAATGCCTTCTGACTAAGTTTGCTGCTTGGAATTGATTCCTGGAATAGTGGTTGGGATGACCCCCTAATCTAGAGGAAAAAAAGTTGAAGACTATTTGAAAGACTTTCCAACATATCACATTATCTTACTGATCAGCTGCAACTTTGAATGGACCAGCTGCTATTTTGATTGTTTACATGTTCCCCAGGGATAAAAAAAATATATACAACTACCAGGTGGCATGGACACTCTGATCAAAAATGTTTATCAGGGAGAAAGAGGCTTATATTAATTTGGACAGTTAACAATGAGAAGGCACCGCAAAGCCAAGCAAAAGCATGAGTATGCAAGATACAAACCGGAAGAACAGAGGAGGGACCAGCATTGCAGGGAAAGAGATGCAGGATATGAAGGAAAGGCCAATAGCTAGAATGTTTCTTGCAAACGACTAGCAGATGTATGAAGAGAATGATCCCTGCTTTAGCTTCATCTCATTGTACTGAATTCATTGGATAGAGAACAAAATTCCAAGGTTGGAAAACAGATGATGGAAGGCCATTACAAAACATTTTGTGAGGAATTTCTTATTAAGTGACCACTTGCTACCAAGTTCTTAGACAAGTTTACAAAAAAATGAAAAAAATGAAACCACCAAAAAAATGTCATACCACAATTTTTTGAAAAAGAGTTATTTCTTTATTTACTTTTCTGTAGTTCTTACTCCAATTTTTATAAACATTATAGTATCAATTCTCCTATACATATATGCATAGAACCTATGATCTATGACCTGTTTTATGAAGTTGCTACACAATTTGTATTTATTTATGCATTTATTTATTTGTATATAACCACTCGAATACATAGAAGCTGATTTAGAGTTAGGCGGACCGGTTACTCCGACACAACGGTGACAGATGTGCCGAAATATAAATCCCATTATTTCCTATGGGGTTTAGATTTCTGCAGACGGGATCTCCATCACTGTTGTGATGGAGTCACGCATCTGCTGAAATCTAAATCAGGCCCTTAGTCTTTCAGTGTTTGGCAGATAGCAAAGGAAAACTTTACTAGTTTGCTACATCACTGTGAGTAAAGCCATATTTAAGGCTTTTGCCACATTTAAATAGGTTGGTTTTCTATTGAATGGAAGGAGGTAAGTACATTCAGACAGAGGATCCTTGATCCTCGAGTACCTCCAGGAAGGGCAGAAAGACAGTGCCCATTTTGGGGGGTTGGGCATTGCCATGCTCATTCTGGGCAGCCCACAACCCTAGACTTTTCTTTTTTTCTTTTTAATATTTTTTTTTTTTTGTAAACAAATACAATATTTGATTAGACTTCTTCTTCAATTAGAGAGAAACATTTCCCCCGTTTATCCCCCAAAAAGGAAGCATTGACTTAATACATCAATCATTAGCCAGGAGCCAGTTCCGAAATTGACCCCAGATAACATTCCCTTTCCTCCTAGCCAATCTCCCCTTCCGTTCATACAGGGAGATCTCCAGATGATACACTGATATTAACCTGCCCAACCACTGCTGCCATGATGGTGGTTGCATACTCAACCATACGGAGGAGATACATAATCGATATAGCATCATGGCAAGAAAAATAAATGCCCTCTGTCGTCCCCTTGTTTGTTCAGCAACCCCTAGAACTATGATTTCTGGGGTAAGGACCACATCATACCCCAAAATTTATTTTATCACAAGTTGCATACCATCTCTCAATGTCGTTAATTCTCTGCACGTAGCAAACATATGGATTACATCTGTTCCATGGTCCCCACACCTTGGACAATTAATTCCGCGTGACCCCCCCCACTTGGCAAGGTGGACCGGTGTATAATACAGGTCAAACACAGTTTTATAATGTTGTGCCTGTAGAGACGAAGAGAGTAACATAGTATGACCTAACTCGAGTGAATTAAGAAAATTAACACTTCCATCCACCAGTTTACCGCTCCACCCTTCACTATGCTTCCCCAAATCATCGGGTTGCTCTGCCATTAATAAGGAGTAGATTACATTGATAGTCATGTTAGATTCTCCCAGAATATTTTTTAGCAATTGGTTGCTTTTAAACCCCTGTGGTCCACCCGTTTTCTTGCTCAAAAAGTCTCGTACCTGTAAAAATTTTAAAAAATCCCTTTGTTCTAAGCGAAACCGTTCTTGAAGGCTCGTAAATGTCTTTATTCCAGCGTCATCAAAAAAGTCCCCTAGCCTCGCTATACCTTTGGAGGTCCATTTTACCATATAGTTATCCTTAAAAATTTCCGGGAGCGACGGATTATTCTTAATTAGGATATAGTAGTTGAATCTTCCGAGCCCATTCTTTGTACGCCATGGCCGCCAACATTTATAGGCCGCCTCTAGTACCTTGTACCGGGATTTCTTATAATACCCTGGTTCGTGGAAAGTTAACAAGCACCCCTTTGAGGCAGAACCCACAAGCAGTTCGTAGATATTAGGGATATTGGGGATACTTTCCACCCTGTTCTCCCCTGGTCTTTCCCCCCATAATGGGCGCATATATTGGAATGCAGCTGCCAATTGATATAGCTTCAAGTTAGGCAAGGCCCACCCCCCCCTTTTCACGAGGTAGAGACATAAGCTTGGCCGATCTTCTGCACTTGCCATATGCCCAGATAAATCTCATAATTATCCGTTCCATATCTTCAAACCGAGATTTTGTAAAGTTCAAGGGTATGGTCCGGAATAGATACAATAATTTGGGGAGAAGAATCATTTTGACCATATTACACCTCCCTATTATAGTCATATGCAAATCATTCCATCTATACATATCATTTTTAGCCTTTGCCAATATTGGATCTAAGTTCAGACTGATGATTTCTCCTACTCTTGGTGAGATACTGATGCCCAGGTATACTGCATGCTCCACCCTCCGATTGTCCTGTGAGTTCGTATATTGATTAACCAATAGCTGAGTTTTAGTTCTATTTAACAAATACCCAGAAAATGTCCTGAACTTGGTCGTGACCTCTTCGATTTCTTTCAGTGCTGCATCCGGGTTGGAGGTTATAATAGCAATATCATCCGCATAAGCCAGGACTTTTGTATCCCAACCATATCTTCGTACCAGGATGATCTGCTTGTTCTCTTCAAGCTGTCTGAGCAGGGGATCTATATATAAGGCGAACAATAGCGGAGAGCATGGGCATCCCTGCCTAGTGCCTCTCCCCACTTGGATGCATCCCAGACTGCCCTCCCATTAATTGTATTCTTACTCCCGGGGACTTATACATGGCTTTTATTGCCACGATAAGCTTTTCTCAAAAGCCATATTTCTCCATAACCTTCCAGAAATATTCTTTCCCTGCCCCTTTCCCCCTTTTTTTGCTTACTTGAGGTTACTGTTCCACCTTCTCGCAGAGTCCATAGTTTAAAAGTGCAGAGCAGGGCAGGAGTAGGAGGCTGCTTTTCCTTCTTGAAGTTTCATTTCCTCTTTGACGTGAAGTCAAGCATAAAAATGCAGGGAAGGTTTAGCGCGGGAGTAGCCTCCAAGCTACTTCTGCCTTATCTTCCCCTGCTTTGTTTCCAAAAATTAGAGGGAAGCCGATGCTTCCCCCCTCATAGCTGTCGCTGACGCTCCGTGCGCGTTTTAGTGCCAGAAAACGAAGCCAGAGCCAGAAAACGGTGCGTTCTCCGGCTCCGGGTTATGTCCATGGGGCCACCCCTGGCGCATTCCTCCTGGCCGCCTCAGGTCGCGGCATAGCTCCAGGTTTCATGGAGGGGAGAGCTTCCCCTCTCGCTGCTTTCCGCGTCCGCATACTCTGCGGTTCTCCGGCGCCGGCGTCCAAGATCGGGGTGGGCGTGGCCACAAGGCTGCGACCTCTCTACGTGTCCGCCATCTTGCCCCTCCAAAGAACCCTAGACTTTTCTAAAAAAATAAATCCCTGGTGCCTAGTGGGCTCTCAGCCCCCCCAGGGGGGATGGAGGGCTATTGACCCCATCTGCCACCAAAGGGGGGGCAGAAAGACTGTGGCCATTATTTTTGTGGGTGGGGGCATTACTATGCCCATACTGGGCAACCCCATCCCCTACACTTATAGAAAAAAATAGTCGCAGTTGCCAAGTGGGCTTTAGGCCCCCCTGGATGGCAGATCAGGGGCTATTGCCCCCAACTGTCCCGCAAGGGGCACAGAAAGACTGTGCCCATTTTTTGGGGGGGAGAGGTGGAGGCACTGACAGGCCCATACTGGGCATCCCCCACCCCCTACACTAATGAAGTAAGTATTCCCTGGTGTGCTGGTCGGCTTTCTACCCCCCTCACCTGCCAGGGGGCAGATCAGGGCAGAAAGGATGAATTGCACCAAAAAATAGAGGGGCAAGCAAGCCCTTGCTCAAGGGGTTGCTCTCCACTCCCTGGTGTCTAGTGGAGTGGATCCCCAAGCTGGGATCCACTCGGGAAAGGTATCATTGGAAATGGGAGATGCTTCCCTTTTCAACTATACCTCTCCCATCTGCATCAGTGCTACGTGGTTGCGATAGCCCCACGAGCACCGATGCAGAGAAAGTGAAATGAGCCTATTGGCTCAGTCATTTCAGTGAAATTACGTCAGTGAGCCATGCATTATAATTGTCATTTTACTGAAAAAATAAAAACAGTGTTGTGTGCTGGGGAAGCTCTTCCCCAGCTACCAAGGCTGCTTTTAGGAAGAAGAAATCCCTCTGGTACCTGGTTTCTTGTCTATCTGTGAGGACGGCTCACAAACGAGCACCTTGGCATTTGACGACTCCAAGTCATCTGATGCATTAAACAAAGGACAAAAGGTTGCCTGCTAGAGTTGTGCAGGGAAAATGCCAGTCAAGAGCAAGGAATTTATAATTGCTGTTAAACGGGTGGACAACCTAATCATTTATGATTTTCCATATGTGACCTGGAAGCGAATTTCTGGCAAATCTGAAGGTGTGCTCTGTGGAAATTAGATTAAAAAGAGGTCGAGAATCAGCTACAGACAAAATGGTATTTACTCAGTCATTGTGAAGGGGCGAGCCGAATAAAGTTTTACCAGTGTGTGAGATGTAAATCTCTCTCTGGTCAAATGACTTTTTCAAAGATGAAACCAGCTAAGTTATCCACTACAACCTGAGAGGCGTGACTATATTGTTGGAAGACACAATATGACCAAGTGAATTGATGGTTTGAATCTTTTAGCAGCCCTAGTCAAAAACACAATGTTAGTAAAGTAGGAGGAGCTAATTTAATCTGACTGCTCAACTGTAGGTTTCCTCCATTACCGTCCATATTTGCTTAGGCAGGCCTTTTCTTTTTCCAAAGCTGGTGTAAACAACTTACAGCTTTGTACACTTGAGGTGTAACGTTTTGGTTTGTAATACACATGGGTGTGCTATGATTTGCTCAATATGGTTATAAAACACATTAACCATTCTAGTTGGTGAAGTTTTAGAGAGTTGGAGTGTATATGACTACCAATGACTGTCCCATGCTTTCAGCACCTGCTGTGCATGGCCAAAATCCTTGTGCAGCACAGGTAGGTTGCTCACACTGGAACGACCACAAGGCTTGACTGATGACAATGTATAGCATGGGTTGTCTGCCTTGTGAGATGGGCGAGGATCCTGGAAGGAGGCCTGGGGCCAAACTACGCTGTGTACAGCCTTCACGGCTGGTTCTATCAAAGGTGGATGTTGTGTGTCACCAAATATACCAAATATTTAACTGAAAAAAACAGTTTGTCAAGGGTTGATATGGTTTATTCTCTCATTACAGTACTGTATGTTTACACAAAAACTCATAAATTCCCTTACCACCACAGTTAAAGTGAATTTATGGTTAGGACATAAACCAAAAAACTCTGAAATTGGCCAGTTATGGTTAGCTACACAAACAACACCTCACACCCCTACCTTCCACTGTTCATGACCTTACCCATGACATCACACCTGACATCATCAATGATGGGTGGAGTTGCAAAAAACTGCTCATGGCTTAATAGGTGAAAATTACAAGACAGATGTAAACGATTAGAACACATACATCAACGTTAAGTCCATTATCTGTAAGAAAACTATCTACATTCTGTCTCTGATGCCTACTACATGTGAAATTCAAACATATGCTAATCATTTTTACAGTGGCCCAGCAGTTTCTTCACACACAGCACATTTATGTCTAGTACATAATATGTAATAGACCATCCTTTATTCACACTCTGAGGTTTCACCCCTTTAGCCCTGCATAAAATCAGACCTGCCAATCTTGTAACATTTTCCACAGTGTGTTGCTTCCCCTGAATCATGAGATGGGTGTAGAGCGTGGGGCTGCATCGCAAAAAGTAAAACACAAAACATGCACACGCATAATCTGAGAATTACCAAGTAGTTTATTAATTGCTGCGGGTGCATTAGCTGTTCTGAGGTGACCAGCACTGGCCCATGAAGACTGGGACTATGCTTAATATTTAGCCCAGCCACACAACATAAATGTACATACAATTAATCTAGATCGAAATAATTTACATAGGTAGGGATTTGTCTGATAGCATGGCTGGCTGTTGCTAAAAGGATTTTCTTCACAGGTGCGGTACACTTTTCTGTACATGTCTCTCACATCACTGATATACATCACGACTGCAGCTCGCATTAAATGTGTAAAATCCTCACAGACTGACCATTTGGAGCTGGCATGTGCATTTTTCCCAAAGGCTCACCTGTCCCAGATGTAGTAACAGCTGTTTGGAGCCCGTTCAAAACCAGTAAAAGTGTTTAATTGCAGCCGAGTCCGAACAACTGCCCAGTGAATTTAGAAGTACAAGAGGAGTCAGCGGCCTCATGAAATACAGCAAGGACAGCAGGCTGAACAAATTATTACAGAAATCCCACGAGTGGCCCAAAGGACGTATGAGGAACTACAAAACAAACACAATAAAAGGAACAGCCTCTAACAGTTGATTAACTCCTACCTGAAGTTTGTGTGCAGCAGACCCTGATAATAGTTCCAGGAGCTGAAGTAGTCCCTCACAAGGGGGGCGTGCCGAATGAGATGTGAGAGTGCAGATGCTATTTTTTACCAACACATGAGGGGGACTGGGACACCACCTTTTGCTGAGCTTGGTAGTCAAAGCTTTCCACCTAGCGTTGTGATGGCCACACCCAGCATTCCTAGATGAAGTTTGCAGAAAGGGGTGCTTTCCATGCCTCAGCTGGGTGATCTGAAAACCCAGGCATGGATTTCACATTTTCAGCAATTTTACAACAGGCCGAAATGCTACTTCGTGCACAGTTTCCAGCTTATGTAAACAACTGTCTAACGGTAGTAGTGGCAAACCTGCACCTCCTACTGGTGTCCAATCTGGTATATTAGTAACATTTGCTGAAAGTGGTGCAAGTGATCAGATGCCCTACTAACCTAAGTCACACGATTAAATGTATACAAGTATACAAATTGTACAGAAAAACAGATAAGACCTCAGCACTCAAAACATATATGGTTAAAGACACAAACGCGAAGTCCGATGTAAGAGGTCCGTTGGTGAATAATACAGTACTCTTCTTAGTGTTCCAGAAAGATTATTAATAGTTGGAATTACAGGCCATGTATAGTGATAGTCTTTGGAAATTATATGTATTTCAAGCACAGCCAACATGTGTTTCGTCACACAGTGACTTTTTCAAGGCTGCAAAAGACATAGTATACATAAGTTTATACCTTAGTGTCAGTACACAGAAAGTAAAAATGAAAAGAGGAAAAAGTATTATAAACATAAAAGGTTCTTTTTAGATATGAGAATGCTCAGACATGACAGAGGTGACTAAATGTGTAGTAGAGGAATGATGTGCACACAAGAACTGTGAATTATAGTTTGTTTGAAGAAAGGTTTAGAAAGAGTACAGTGTCTCAAAAGTGTCTGTGTTATATAGCTAGAGACAACCAATGTTTTAAAAAACAGCAACAAGATGTGAACAGCAGAAGAACCCAAGTATGTGAAAACACCTATCACATGTGGAAAAGTGAGAGGCATCTGATAATTGGAACCTACCTAAACTGGAAACAAGATAACAAAATGTCCAACTAGAAAAATAATATGAGAAAGCTGTAACGGGGACAAGGAGTAAAACAACAGTAAGACGAAAAGTGCTGACAAGTCACACCTGTGATAAGGTACACAAAGGTAGATAGTTGCCTTGAACTCTGTTTTACGATGTGATATTAGCTCATCACTGGGAGACCGCGTGAAGTGAGCTGATACCGTGTGACACATCATGTGAGTTGGCAGGTATGTAACATGTCTACAGCTTTGGTTGAGATGACTCCTGGTTAAAAAAACAAAACCTAGAAACCACTGTAACGTTCCACTTGTGGTTAGGTGAACTAACCATAATTTGTGTGCCGTCAAACACTGCTTATGACATCACTTGCGACATGTTAATTTACATCAATAATTACATCACTGATGACATCATAAATACATCACTGGTGACAGCATCCGATGTTCATCATAAATACATCACTGGTGACAGGTAGCAATATTCTACCTTTGGGCGTGTGCAATGTAGATTAGCCAGAAGAGACACAGCCCAAACATCTGTGAGCGACCAATCACTCTATGCAAGACCTTCAGCTGTGCACAGTTGACAACCCTTCATGGGCAACCAACACTCGTTGCACATGGTGGTCAGCTGTGCACGTGGGAGGATTGGCAGCAAGGCTTGAACTACAGTCAGCCTCTGAGCCCAACCCAGAACCAGTGGTCACCAACTACTGCACAAGTCATTTAGCCAAGCAGGCTTAACCATCACTCCACAGGTGACTAATCTCCAATATGCATGACTTGCAGCCTTGCACAAAAAGTGTTGACCGCAGGACCTGACCTATGGCTAGGCCAAGCACACAAGACTCCAAGGGAGAAAAATCCTTGCTGTGCAGGACCTTCAGATATGTGCAGTGGTGGCTGGCTACTGGGCTTAGCCTTTGGTCAGGACCTGCACTGAAACTTTTTCCCACTGGTTAGTCCCCATTCTGTTTTGATTTTCTTTTAATTGCATGGCACTAAATTAGTGTTACGACTTGATTCTGGTGTTTCTGGGTGAAGAATTTACACTGCAACTGTACAACGCAACTTGAAGTTGGGACTTATTGTGCAACTCAGTTTTTTTAGTCTTGCAGTCTTGTTCTCAAGCAGGTCCTGGACGTTCCAGACTCTGTCACTAGTTTATTTTTGATATCTGGGGACTGAATTCACCTCAGCTTACTTTCCCCTCTGGGTTTGCTTTGCTAGTCCTGATAGTGCATCAGGCATTTCATCTTTATATCCATGTGTTCTAGAAACCATTATGTTGTACTCACTGAGGTGGCATGCATCTGAGATATCCGGATAATCATGTATTGTTATGGTGTACACAGCACAACAAAAAAGATACTACTATCAATGGGGTGAGGGGTATTTAATTGTTAAGGGTACCTGTAAGACAGAGGAGGGCATTTTGTAAACAACATTTTTTAAACCTGACAGCTATACAAGAATTGCAGTCTCTGTGTGTTGCTGATAAAGTGTTTTAGAAAATCTGGTAGTAGATCGATCATTTGAGCACATTCTACAAAAATAGCCTCAGGTTACAGACTCCAACTCAATGAGATATTGCAGGAGGCTGAATGTCAGCTGCAGACAAGTGTGTAATCTGAAGGTCATATGTTTCAGTGTCAGTAAGATAGTGAGGGAGAGAGAGAGAGAGAGCAGGAGAGAAAGAGAGAGAGAGAGACTACTTTAGAACCCTGTAATGATGGCTGCTTCATGAGGGGATGAGCGCCAGCTGTATTCAGGGACATGCGGTATTTGTGCGCTTCAGGAAGCGTGGATTAATAAAACACAGAGTCGCAGAGCTGCGTTACATGGGTCATGGCACACGTTGTGTCCTTGACCCCGTCTGGCCGCACCTTCATTTATTAACTGCGGCCCATGTGACCTCACCAACACATATGGGCTACATCAGTGGTTCCCAACCTTTTGACTTCTGTGGACCCCCAATTCATCATTGCTGGAACCCGGGGACCCCCTCTGAATCATTATTGGAATCCGGGGACCCCCCACTGAGTCATTACTGAAAGCTAGGTACCTAATCTGTCAATAATATTTAATTGTCTAAGCATTCGCGGACCCCCTGAAGAGGCTTTGCTGACTCCCAGGGGTCCCCGGACCACAGGTTGGGAACCACTGGGTTACATCTTAAACTTCTCCTTTGCCACACTGGTTAATCCTCATGATAAATCAACCAGATGATTCATGGGTGAAACTTTACAGTCCTCCCATTTTTTTATGACAACAAACACAAAACTTAAACTGCAACAACTTAATACCCCTCCAGGCATATTTCAACTCACATAATATCCAACACTTTTCTCTTAGATCACAGTTTGACTTCAGAACCCAAAAGTCATACCACATGGTCTCACAGGTCAGTGGGCAGAGCAGGATTGCCTTGCAGGCCATAGCTCATGTGGGTCTCTTGATTTCCCAGTGTCTCCAACAGTTCAGGGCCCACCACCCTACCAGGGGTGGTGACGGGGTTGACAACCATACTGTCCTCAGCCACCAGTTCCGGGATGTCTGTTGAGGAACCAACACTCACTGGGGCCTCGTCAGTATCAATCTGACATCCCTCACACCTTTCGCTTTCCCCACCTTGGGAAGGCAGCGGGTGAAATTGCTAGAAATGTGAATATTTCTCGTGATCTCTTTCTCCCTCCATTGGGCAGTCACTTTAATGCCATGTATTTGAGTGATTAACCAGGGGTGGCGCTCAAATGGAAGTTTCAACTTGCTCCCCGGGAAGCGGTCCTTGACAAGTACCAGATCACCTACCTGTAGATGGGACGCCTTGGGCCGCTGACGCATGCTGGCTTGGACAATAGTCATGCATCATTTCTTGAGTCCTTGCTGATCATTAAGAGGTTCAGGAGTCCACTCCAGGTACTGAAGGATTGAGTCTTGAATCACTCGCCCCATGAGGAGGTGTATGGGCTTGTCCTGTGGTGGAATGTGGAGTCTGGTGATATTCTTGCAGGAAAGAGTAGATGGCCTGCTCGAGTGGCTGCTAGTTAGCATAGGCAATCCTGATTACTTTGTTCAAAGTCCTCATTATTTTTTTCACTTCCCCGCTGGCTTGCAGTCAGCGAGGAGTGAACTTTTTGTGCACAATGTTTGATGACTGCAGATACGCAGCCATTTCCTGTCCTTGGAATGGTGGACCGTTATCAGTTCTGAGCGCCTTGAGAAGGCCAAACATGGCCATCATTTATTTCCAGTTTGTGTAGTACTTTCTGGGCTCCGTGGGAGTTGAGGATCTCCACCTCCAGGTATTTAGAATAGTCACTGATGAGAACCAATGTGTGCCTCCCATCAGGGAGACTCCCAAAGTCTAGTCTTGCGCACACCCATGGCTGCTGTGGTCCTCACGCGATTATGATCAGGGCTGGTGGTGCAGGCACCTTTGCTGCTTGACACCAAGGGCACGATATTAACACTGTTTTGACCAGTTCATCCATGAGAGGAAACCACACTGTTGTGGAAAGCCAGCTCTTGGTTTTGACCATTCCTTGATGGACGGCATGGGCTAGCTGCACTACGTGCTTGGTGAGGCTTGTGGGAATGATGAGACGGTGCCCTCGCAGGAGAGATCCACCAACCTGTTTGGAAAGCTTCCAGCATTTGTTGCAAACACTCATCTTTTGCAGTGGCTTGGTAGATGGTGTCTACAGACATGGGTAGAGAGCGGGATCGATCTGCGACTACCTCACATATTCTTTGGTCTTGTCTGCTTCATCTTCTTCTTCTTGGGTTGCAGCCCTGGGATGGCGCAATAGATAATCTGCAGGGTTGGTGGTACCAGGTCGATACTCCAGCTGACAGTCATACTCCTGCAGTTGTAGCATCAACATTTGAATTTGTGGGGTTTGTCTTGATGCTGTCCCTCGGAAGAGTGGAATGCGAGGTTTGTGGTCCTTGGTGACCACAAAAGGATGTCCGTACATATAGTAGACAAGACTGCACACCCATTTTATAGCTATTGTTTTCTTCTAAACTTGTGAGTACCTTTGTTCTGTCCGAGTTAGGGATCTACCTGCAAATGTCACCGGTGCCCATTATCCACCCTCCGGCTGTTGTATTTTCACTGCTCCCAGCCCCTTTGGACCAGCTTCAACAGCAATTGTGGTGTCCCCGAGGATCAAAATACACCAGGGTGAAGTCTGCTGAGAAGTCATCTTTGGCGACTTGAAATTACTGTTCCAGTTCCTTTCTCCAATACCAGGGTGTTGAGCACTTGGTCAGGTCACAGAGTGGCTAGGTCAGCTTTTACAGGTCCTTGATGAATATGCAACAATAATTCACCATTCCCAAAAAACTATATACCTCCGAGATGTTGGATGGTGGGGACACTTCCTTGATGTCCTGTACCTTGTCCAGTTCCACCCCCTCCACCGAGAAGGTGTAGCCAAAGAAATTGAGTTGCTGTTTGAGGAACTCACATTTGCTTTGGTGAAAGGGATACCTGGAGACTTGTATCCTTTGGAGGGCACTGTTAGTCTTGGATTGTGCTCCTGCACCGACTTGGCGTACACAAGGATGTCATCACTGACATAGACAACTCCCGGTAGGCCTATCAGCAGTTCTTGAATCGTGTTTTGAAACATTTCAGCGGCGCTTGATATTTAAAAGTTAAGCCTCTGATAGCACCTCAGACCAATGTAAGTGGAAAAAGTTGTGATGTACCTCGACTCCTCGGCCAGGGTGAGTTGGTGGTAGCCTGATCTTAAATCTACTTTAGAGAACCAGCTGGCTCCTCTCAGTTCTCCAATAATGTTGTCAAAGTTGGGGGTCAGGTGGCATTCCCTCTTGATTGCGACATTGGGGGGCCACATGTCTACACAAATGTGGACCTCTCCATTTTTTGGCTTCTGATTTACCACGATCGGTGACACCCACGGATTTTAGCCGGTCACCTTTTCAATAATTCCTGCGTCTTCGAGCTTCTCTAGCCTTTTCTCCACCTGGAGCCTCAAGTGCAATGCGTTGGTATTGTAGGGCTACCGGTAGGACTGATCGGTCAATATGTAGTGGGACTACTTTGCTCCTGAGGATTCAATGCCTTTGAACACATCACTGAACTCTGTCTGTATTTGGAATATCTCTTCTTAATGAACCTCAAGTGCAAAGTCGACAATCCCAGGGCCTCATACGTATAGCATGTCGTGGCCGCCTTCTGTGACATAGATGCCATCTTGGACCCATGGGTTATCAGTGCTTTGAACTTACTCAGCACAGGTAATGGAGTATCCTGACCATATGCGAGCACCCTAATTGCTGCCTTTGGATGGTTTAAGCTGGTTGCTTGGTCTTAAATGCTTTAGCTGACATGATGTACACGGACGCGCTTATGTCCACAATGGCTACCAGCGGGTGCTTTCTCAACTGTATCTGACACCGGGGGTAGGTAGAGCTGTGATTTCGATGCTGTCCCAGTGGTGAAAATGGAGTGCACTGTATGCTCCATGACCCTGTCATCATCCATGTCACTGTATTCCTCCTGGACGTCGGGTATGGGATTAACTGTTGTGCGCACTGTCTAGCCTTTGCCTGATCTGCAGACTTGCGTGAGGTGGTTGAATTCACATCCATCACACCGTTTGCCTTTCGCAGGGCATTCTGCCGAGTGATGGAATAGTCCCCCACAGTAACCACATGCTTGGGGCGGTGTTGGGGTCTTCCTAAGTTTCTCGGGCCCCTGCCACTGCATGATATAGTTGAACAGCTCTGTTTTTACCATTCATTGCAGTGCCTTCACCAACACACCCGTTTACCAGTTGACATTGTAAACTTCCCCCTTGCCACATCAGCTAATCCCTGCTTCCGAGGGGCATCTCAAACTTAAAGGGCTGTACAGAGATGAGTATGTTGTGCCAAAACAACACGAAAGCCAGTACTGTCTTGTCAAAAACAGATTACAAATACAAACTGTGATAAGAAAGTAGAGGGTAGCAACATGTCAGTAAGCCATTCTAATTAGTAATCTGTATAATTTGTGTATTCATGGGTTATTTTTACATTGCACATATTTATAATCTGAGTTACAAGGCGATAACAGAGATTCACCAGCAATACCACAACATTTTGAAATCGGCATTATAATGGAGGTACAAATGTGCCAAGGTAAAAAAAAAACATACACTTTACCCTGGTAATAACAGAAACTATATTTTGATTCTAGAAGCAGCTGGCGTTCTGCGCGCTATTAACATATTATCTGTACCCATGCTCTACAATAATAAACCAGTGCTGGCAAAAGTCAATAGGTCTGGCTTTTTGTTGAGGGAAGTGTTTAGTAATAGTTGAGTGACCCCCAGCTCACCTAGAAAGAAAATTCCATAATGAGGCAACATATTGGGTCTCAGAAGTATGTAAATTGGGAGTACAGCCCCTTTCCTGAAACATCAGTATCAGCAGAATTAAATCATACCCTTAAAGGAAAGACCTATAAAAGTCAGAAGATTAAGTTTTTGTTGTAAGTGGTAAACTTAAAAGGCATGGACATTGATTCTTTGGATTTATGACAAGTATTTTCGATGCATCTTTAAGAAATCTTATGTGCACAGGTCTTATGTTTGTGCAGAAATCTGTAAATCCAACAACATGTCATTATAATAAGAAAGTAAGACAAATGAATGCACACAATTAGTGAAAAGCACAATTTTCATGATAGGATACACATCCAAACAGTAAGCACTTTCCAAACAAAAAATCCATAACAAAGCACTTAAAATTTAATTCCGTGAACAAGATACGCCGACCAGCACACACGGACTCTAACCTTATAAAAGCACTGTTTGATGGCCCATTACTAAAACATAATGCAACACAAATTGAATGCCTAATTTCCAATCAAAAGTTACAAATAACATAAACCACATTGCATTTATATAACAGGCGCTATAACCAACTGCAGACGCTGTGAGAAAAACATGCATTTTAAAATCACATATATGTTTTACCTGTAGGTGGGGCAAACATAACTTGCGCTCCCACTTTCAACAGCTGTACTAGGAGCAGCTTTAAATGGCGGCCTGCACACAAACATTTCACACATCGATGTACACAGAATTGGAGAAGTTCAGAATTAAAAGCACCCATAATTTAAACAGAGCACACAGACTGGATCTGATTTACAGGATTAAGACACTGTAGAGATAAACAAGTCCTATCAATGCCAGTTGGTCTGGCATTGGCGCCAGTCTTTTGCAATTTTTGTTTTGGCATGGTTTTTACATTTTACAAAGCCTTTTTTGTTCAGGGCCCTCGTCAAATCTTAAAAATAAAAAAAATAAAAAAAGGCAAAGAAGGCAACAAAAATTTCAAGAAACAAGGTAAACAGGGGAAAAAGAAAGAAAAAAGGTAAGAAGGCAAAACGAAAGAAATAATGAAATAGGGTGAAAAAGAAGGAAAGAAGGCAAAAAGAAAAAAGAAGAAAATGAAAGAAGGAAAAAAATGAAAGAAGGCAAAAAATAAAGAAAAAGTAAAGAAAGCAAAAACAGAGGTGGAAAGAGATAAGGAAAGGAAGAAAGTAGGGAAAAGGAAGGAAATAAGGAAAGAGAGAATGAAAGTATGCAAGAAAGAAAGAAAGAAGGAGATAAGAATGTTTGACAAAGGAAAAGGAAAGAAGGTGAAAAAGAAAAAAGAAAAGTGGAAAGAAGGAAAGAAAGGTGGAAGAAGGAAAGAAGAAAAGGTAGAAGGGAAGAAAAAATGAAAGAAGGGAAACCAGAAAAAAGAAAGAACAGAAAAGGAGACAAAAAAGAAAGAAAGAGGGAAAGAAGACAAAAAAGAAAGAAACAGGAAGGAAAGAAACAGGAAAGATGTCAAAATGTAAAACAGGAAGAAAAAATGGAAGAAGGCAAAACAAGTAGAAAGAAAAAGGGAAGAAGTAAAGAAAGAAGGGATGAAAGAAAAAGAAAAAAGTCAAAAGAAGGAAAGAAGGAAATAGGAAGGAAAGAAGACAGAGAAGTAAGAAGGAAGGAAAGAAAGAGCAAACAAAAGAAATCAATAAAGAAAAAAGGCAAAAAGGAAAGAGCAAAACAGAAATTAGGAAAGAGAGATGGAACAAAGGGGAGGAAAAGGTAAACTAGGAAAGAAAAATGATAAACTGCAGAAATGAAAGAAAGAATGAAAGAAAGAAGGAATGTAAAAAGCATGAAAGGAAAAAGGAAAAGTCCAAAAAAGAATGAAAAATAAATAAAGAAGACAAAAAAGAAGGAAAGTAAGAAAGAAGGAAAGAAAAAACAACAGAAAAAGAAGAAAATGAAAGAAGGAAATAAAAATGAAAGAAGGCAGAAAAGAAAAAAAATAAACAAGGGAAGAAAGTAAGAAGGAAAAGGGAAAGACAAAAGAAAAGAATGCAAAAAAGAAAGAAGGAAGAAAAGAAATAAGGAGGCAATAAAGAAGATGAGGGAAAGAAGGAAAGGAGAGGGTAAAAGGAAAGAAAGAAAGATGGAAAAAAAGATGGACAGAATGAAGGAAAAAAAGAAAGGAATCGTTACTTCTGTCCATCTTCATTCACAGTATAAAATACTGGATACTAAACTCCAAACTGCACCCCACCTATGTTTAAATAAAATGTTACAAGTGTGCTACTAACTAAACACAATAAAGTTTGGTTTTCTTCCTGGGCAACATTGATTAAAGAACCATTAGTGCTATTGAGCCCAGAAATACAATATGGTATGTTGTGAAATATTTGTCAGCTCAACGAAGGCCATTCCAAAAGGAACTTACAGGAGCACTGGCAGGAGACAAGAACTGATAAAGCTGGAATGTACCCTGTACTCACTTCAAGGCATCCTACTATCACATAAAGGTACACTAAAGAAATTACCAAATAAAGACAAAAACACTGGCACTGAAAAGAACTACCTTGTGTGTGGATGTGCTCCTTGTGAAACAGCAAAATGCATTCCTAACATTTTGACTTCTGTGGACCCCACTCTTAATCATTACTGGAATCCAGGGACCCCCAGTGAATCATTATTGGAATCTTCGGACCCCTGAGTCATTACTGGAAGCCAGGGACCTCGGCCTAAACTCGTTGATGATCTGAAATGCAAAACAATACACAAAAAATACAGAAACAAGCATTCCATCAAACACATACACAAATGATAACACGTTTTATTAATTTGCAATAAAATATAAATGAAAAAATAATCATTTTAATTTTAGTAGGAAGGTTAGAGCTTTTCTGAATTCAACTGAAGCCACACATCGTCCATACTATATTCTGTTTGATGCATGTGCCTTTCTCCCAAGAATAAATCTGAGGATATTATTTTAATTTTTAGCCTCCAATTTCAAAATCTTTGACATTTACAGTTCGTTTTAACATTTTCAATTGTACATTTAGGCACTTTATATACATTAACATGTTAATATTATTTGATTTCCTAAGCAGACAGGGACCCCTGAGGAGGTTTTGCTGACCCCCAGGGATCCTAGGACTACAGGTTGGGAACCACTGCTGTATGCTGTAGTGGGCAAAAGCAACATGTGAATGACACAAACCAATGAATGAATAGAAGCGGCTGAAAGCTCCTTTAATTATGTTTATTATACATTTTATTTTAGTGAAATCAAAAGGTTGTGGCTAACTGTAAACCTAAAAATGGTGGTAACACAGGCAAAAAGATGGATTTCCTTTATTTTGTTGACAAGTTGATTGAAATTAATTTAGTTATAATTTTCGAGGCACAGCAGATTGAGGTGTAATGTAACCACTGGGATTTGTGTTCTATCTTGCTTAAAATGGTGTGACTTTTTGTATTTATTTTTATTATTTATATTTGGCGTATGAACACTTATGAGTGTATTGTGGATGTGTATAAAAGGCTAACTGAGCAGTTGCTTAAAGGTATTGATGTGAAGTCAACTAATCATTCTATTTTTTTACTGTCTTTGTCATGTTTATATCTGAATGTGTCTTAAATGGTAGACAGTGTTTCAAATAAAAGCTTATAATTCGGCCACTTGCAGGTACTCTTTCTTTACTTTGAATGAGTGATGGTTGGTGAAGTACTGTAAGGGGTCCAAAGTTGCTAACATAAATGACCTGCAGCTAGCCACTGGCCATTGAAAAAGTTAGGATACAGGTGTATTCAGCAAGATAAGCAAGAGTAAGACACTAAAAGTGGTTAAGAGCCCAATTCTAAGAAGGAAGTGCCTCTTGCCTGTGCTAAATTGAAATGCAGGGATTTGTTCATTAAAAGGAATTTAAGATGGTGCTTTTTGGGGGCCTAGAAACATACAATGTATGGTAGATATTGGGCAATATTGCTTTCATACACTTAACTTAAGAGCACGTCTGAAAAAAGGTAAAGAAGTTTGTTTCAAGTAACCAAACATAGGCCCTCATTATGACTTCGGCAGTCTTTTCAGCCGAAGCCATGGGCGCCAGAAGACCGCCAGTGTTGGCGGTCTTCTGACCACCATATCACGAGTACTGAAGGATTTCTGCCACAATATGGGTGGAAATCCTCCAGTAGTCGTGCTGGCGGTCGAACGCGCATGGGCGGTTCCACCACCAGCCCCGCCAAAAGGACTCCACCAGCCGTATTACAACTTGTAATATGGCTTGGCGGTGTTCTGATGGCTGGGTGCTGCCGGCAGTGGAAGTGCCTGTTCCCGTTCTCTGCCAGATTACCTCCTTGCCAGACAAGGTAAGTCGATCGTCCAACGGGGGGGGTTTGGGAGGGTGGGTGGTGTGTGTGTGTGTGAGTGGGTGTTGTCTGCATGTGTGAATGTAAGTGTGTATGTGTGTGTGTATGGGAGTTTGAATGTGTGTTTGAATGTGTGTGTGCATGCGTGTGTGTGTGCATGTGTGTATGCATGTGTGTATGGGTTTTTGAATGCGTGTATGATTGTTGAAGTGAGTGCATGTTGGAATGTGTGTGTGAATGCGTGTATGGATGCGTGTGAGTGAATGCATGTATGTCAGTGTTTGTGAATGAGTGTTTGTGGGGTGCGGTTGGCTGTGTGTTATCATGTGCATGTATGCGGGTGGTCTGGTATGGAGGGGGGTGGGTGGATTCTAGTATGGAAGGGGGGGTGGAGGGAGTGTTGGGATTGTGTAGGAGGCTGGCCTGGCTTGTAGTGGGTACCAAGGGGTACTTACACTCTGTGCCAGGTCCAGTTATCCCTTATTAGTGTAGAAGAGGTGTTTCTAGCAGCTTAGGCTGATAGAAGGTAGCTATAGCAGAGCAGCTTAGGCTGAACTAGGAGACATGCAAAGCTCCTACTATACCACTGGTGTCATATGCACAATATCATAAGAAAACACAATACACAGATATACTAAAAATAAAGGCACTTTATTCTTATGACAATATGCCAAAAGTATCTCAGTGAGTACCCTCAGTATGAGGATGCCAAATATACACAAGATATATGTACACAATACCAAAAGTATGCAGTAATAGCAAAAGGAAGTAATGCAAGCAATGTAAAGTTACAGTAGGTTGCAATAGGAGCACATAGGTACAGGGGCAACACAAACCATATACTCCAAAAGTGGAATGCGAACCACAAATGGACCCCAAACCTATGTGAGCTTGTAGAGGGTCGCTGGGACTATAAGAAAACAGTGAGGGTTAGAAAAATAGCCCACCCCAAGACCCTGAAAAGTAGGTGTAAAGTGCACCTATATTCCCCAGAGAGCACAGAAGTCGTGATAGGGGAATTCTGCACGGAAGACCAACACCAGCAATGCAAAAACAGTGGATTTCCGGACCTGAGTACCTGTGAAACAAGGGGACCAAGTCCAAGAGTCGCGACAATGTCGAGAGAGGGCAGATGCCCAGGAAATGCCAGCTGAGGCTGCAAAGAAGCTGCCACCGGATGGTAGAAGCTGTGGATTCTGCAAGAACGAAGAGGGCTAGAAACTTCCCCTTTGGAGGATGGATGTCCCACGTCGTGAAGAAGCTTGCAGAGATGTTCCCATGCAGAAAGACCGCAAACAAGCCTTGCTAGCTGCAAAGGTCACGGTTAGGGTTTTTGGATGCTGCTGTGGCCCAGGAGGGACCAAGATGTCGCCACTTGGATGAGGAGACAGAGAGGGCGCCCAGCAAGTCAGGGAGCCCTCACAGAAGCAGGCAGCACCCGCAGGAGTACCGGAACAGGCACTTGGAAGAGGAGTGAACCGGAGTCCACCCGAAGTCAGAAAAGGGAGTCCCACGACGCCGGAGGACAACTCAGAAGGTTGTGCACTGCAGGTTAGAGTGTCGGGGACCCAGGCTTGGCTGTGCACAAAGGAAATCCTGGAAGAGTACACAGGAGCCAGAGCAGCTGCAAATCACGCGGTACCCAGCAATGCAGTCTAGCGTGGGGAGGCAAGGACTTACCTCCACCAAACTTGAACTGAAGAGTCACTGGACTGTGGGAGTCACTTGGACAGAGTTGCTGAGTTCCAGGGACCACGCTCGTCGTGCTGAGAGGGGACCCAGAGGACCGGTGATGCAGACTTTTGTTGCCTGCGGTTGCAGGGGGAGGATTCCGTCATCCCACTGGAGATTTCTTCAGAGCTCCTGGTGCAGAAAGGAGGCAGGCTAACCCCAGAGCATGCACCACCAGGAAACAGTCGAGAAGGCGTCAGGATCAGCGATACAAGGTTGCAGTAGTCGTCATTGCTACTTTGTTGCGGTTTTGCAGGCGTCCTGAGCAGTCAGCGGTCGATCCTTTGGCAGAAGGTGAAGAGAGAGATGCAGAGGAACCCTGGTGAGCTCTTGCATTCTCTATCTGAAGAATTCCCCAAAGCAGAGACCCTAAATAGCCAGGAAAGGAGGTTTGGCTACCTAGGAAGGAGGATAGGCTAGTAATACAGATAAGAGCCTATCAGAAAGAGTCTCTGACGTCACCTGCTGGCCCTGGCCACTAAGAGCAGTCCATTGTGCCAGCACACCTCTGAATCCAAGATGGCAGAGGTCTGGGGTACACTGGAGGAGCTCTGGGCACCTCCCCTGGGGGGTGCAGGTCAGGGGAGTGGTCACTCCCCTTTCCTTTGTCCAGTTTCGCGCCAGAGCAGGGCTGGGGGATCCCTGAACCGGTGTAGACTGGCTTATGCAGAGATGGGCACCATCTGTGCCCATCAAAGCATTTCCAGAGGCTGGGGGAGGCTACTCCTCCCCAGCCCTGACACCTATTTCCAAAGGGAGAGGGTGAAACACCCTCTCTCTGAGGAAGTCCTTTGTTCTGCCTTCCTGAGCCAGGCCTGGCTGGACCCCAGGAGGGCAGAAACCTGTCTGAGGGGTTGGCAGCAGCAGCAGTAGCTGCAGTGAAACCCCGGGAAAGGTAGTTTGGCAGTATCCGGGTCTGTGCTAGAGACTCGGGGATCATGGAATTGTCTCCCCAATGCCAGAATGGCATTGGGGTGACAATTCCATGATCCTAGACATGTTACATGGCCATGCTCGGAGTTACCATTGTGACGCTGTACATAGGTAGTGACCTATGTACAGTGCACGCGTGTATTGGTGTCCCCGCACTCACAAAGTCCGGGGAATTTGCCCAGAACGATGTGGGGCACCTTGGCTAGTGCCAGGGTGCCCACACACTAAGTAACTTTGCACCCAACCTTCACCAGGTGAAGGTTAGACATATAGGTGACTTATAAGTTACTTAGGTACAGGGGTAAATGGCTGTGAAATAACGTGGACGTTATTTCACTCAGGTTGCACTGGCAGGCCTGTGTAAGAATTGTCAGATCTCCCTATGGGTGGCAAAAGTACCATATACTAGGGAATTATAAGGGTGTTCCAGTATGCCAATGTGAATTGGTAAAATTGGTCACTAGCCTGTTAGTGACAATTTGGAAAGCAGAGAGAGCATAACCACTGAGGTTCTGGTTAGCAGAGCCTCAGTGAGACAGTTAGGCATCACATATGGAACACATACAGTATAGGCCACAAACCTATGAGCACTGGGGTCCTGGCTAGCAGGGTCCCAGTGACACATAACAAACATACTGACAACATAGGGTTTTCACTATGAGCACTGGGCCCTGGCTAGCAGGATCCCAGTGAGACAGTGAAAACACCCTGACATATACTCACAAACAGGCCAAAAGTGGGGGTAACAAGGCTAGAAAGAGGCTACTTTCTCACAGATTACAGTGAGGGAGTCGTCTACCAGTGACAGGAAAGAAATTTCCTGTCACCGGTCTGGTATGGAGTGGGGTGGGTGGGTTCTAGTATGGAAGGGGGGGGGAGGAAGTGTTGGGATTGCAGTGGGGAGTCATCTACCAGTGACAGGAAAGAAATTTCCTGTCACTATGGCCTTTCTGCCAGGTTTTTGTGGCGGTGCTACCGCCGCAGAAACCCTGTTGGAAAGATGACTCTTGATACCGCCGGTGGTCTTCATTACACTGCCGGGTCAGAGATGCTAAGGTAGCAGAGTGTTGCTAAAGGTAGCAACTGTCGAGTTAAAAGTATGTTTGATCCAGCTAATGAACGAGGGGGTATGGGTGAGATGAGGATGAGGAATTGTTAGCTAAATGGTGCCTTGGGCGTGCAATGAAAACATTACTATAATAAAGTTGTGGCACATAAAAATGGTATCAACTATGCATTATGTCACCAGTTTATTTTACAAAATGGTAATAGTAAAAAAATAAGTTTCTACTAAATGTTTTTGATTTAAAAATTAAATGTTTTTGATTTAAAAAAGAAAGAAATTACTTGCTAAATATTGTTATTCAGTTAGGGTTATGGTTAAGGATTTGGATTAGAGTAAGTGCAAAGGAGTAGGTGAGTTATGGATAAGGTTTATGGTTTAGGGCGCATGGTTAAAGTTAGGATAAAATGGTGGTTACAGTAAGGATAATTGTAAGGATTAGTGTTAGAGTAAGAAATAGGGGTGCAGTTATAGTTGGGATAAGGGATGGGCTAAGGTAAGGATTAGGGGAAATCTGGGGTAAGGGTGGGGCTAGGACTTGAGCGTTGTATGATGTAAAATTTAGATATAGGTTAGTTTAGAGGGTTAGGTTAATGGTTAAGGCTGAAGTTGGGATTAGAGGAATGGTTAAATTATGGTCAAATGGCGTACAAAAAAAATGCTCTGGTTTTTAGCATTACATGTTTGAATTTTAATTGAAATACGTGTAAAAGTGCTACATTTCTTAACGCTACATTTTGTGTGTGTGACTTTTTATATACGGCTCTGCATTGGGGGAGCAATCCAAACTCTATATATTTAATCTATGTTATAAATTTGACCATGTCAGCTTTACTTCAGCATAACATTCTCAGAGCAGAGTGCAGAAATGGGGGAAGGAGAACTACTTTCAGGACAGACTCCTTAAGGAACTTGTGAATATGATGAATGGTACCTCTCCTGCAGCTCCTCATCAAGTTAATATCTGTTACCTACACCAAGGCTATTCACTCATTGATTTAACTTTTGTTAACGTGTATTTGTGGGCTTTTGTTTTGAACTCTGAAGTTATTATAACTTATAAAAGTGATTACTGTTCACAAACATTGACACTGGGCCACTTCCAAAACTGAGGGGTTAGGCTCACATTCCCTCTGTTTTTGTGAACAAATTGGTATACGCTGATAAGAATAGTGAAGTGGTCTTTAGTAGTTTTTATGGATGAGTGGTCTCATTCTGTGCCAAGGGGCATTCTTTAAATCTGAAATCTTGTTCTAGGTAATAATATTTGCCCTTCACAACATTCAAATTTTCCTAAGGAAAGGTGCGAGTACTATGAGGCCTTTTACAACTTTGTTCATAGTGAGGAAGGAGAGTTTGATCATAAATGCATGATTGTTAAGGCTATGTGACACCAAAGATCATTTGTTTCGAGTTGGCTGGGAACTTTTGGGGATTTGAGGAGGGCAAAGTGTGGTTATAGATGTTTATCCCTATGAAAATTATGAAGTTATTTTTATTCCAAATAGTCTGTATGATTAAATCCTCTGACAGTGGGAAAGAAAGATCCTTCTGGCAACTAGTCAACAAACCCAGACCACGATGAAGAGTCCTTACCCGAGCATCTCGGAACGTAGAAGGAAGGACTTAAACGGCAATTGCTTAATTCCTCACCAAGGCCTTTATCAGATAAGGGATAGGTTGGCTATCAAGCGGACCCAAACATGTGTAATGTAGCTACAAATTGTATTTTCGTGTGAAAAGATTAGTGTACCCCTGTCCCAGATGGGATCTCCAACCTGATCCTAAAATTCAGTCCAAACTGGAGGCCCGCTTTTTTAGTCCAGGCTTTTCCTACTTGTATAAAGCCATGAAGCTCTCTCTCCCAGTGTGTCAATTAAGAATCACTATAATTCCAATTTTTAAAAAAGGCTGCCTTGACCCTGTGGAGTCACTTAAGTCAAAAATGTTTTTAAGTGGCATTGAAAATATTTTTGCTAACTTAATTCAGCTCCATCTTGACGACTGAGTGTTAGCTTGTAATATGATCCCAGGAATGCAAGTGGGATTTAAAAAATATTTAATTATTTTTTTTTCTGATGCATTTTCACATTTCAAAAGGCCTCTTAAGTTCTACACAGATGCTTCATAGTAAAACTTGGCTGACAGTTTTGCTGGAACGCAACATTTTTGACACTTGGTGTTGGGGAACATGACGGCCGCTTGACTCCAACGGTCGGGATCTCACTGTTCCGGACGACGAGCGGAGGCATGACGTGATCACACGGTGCACAAACTTCTCTTTTGGAGAGGAATTTTATGTATTTTCCCCCTGGTTTGGTGCCCCCGCATGAAGCGGAGCTGGAGATGGATTCGAGCCAGTTGGAGACGCGTAGGGTCGGCGTTTCGAGTTTAAGAGTGTGGGCGGAGGCTGCCTGCAGTGTACTTTTTGGGAGACGTTGCCTCATCTGTTGCAGCCCCGCGACCCGCACGTTATCAGCATTCTCGGCGTTTCGTGCGGCGAAAAGGAACCCCCTGGGCGCTGCAGGCTGTAACAAGCGGCCGGGGTGGAGGAGTGTTTTCACATGATGCCGGCAAAGCTGAGGGCTCGGGCAACTTTTAGAGGCCCTCCGCTTGCATCCGTTAAGCTGCCACAAAGCGTGCTAGAAGGTAAGGAGACCCCTTCAGAGCCGGTTATTGGAGATTCTCCCGGGTTAGGAAAGGGGGGGATATCATAACAGCAGTAAGAAAGTGTTAGGGAGGCGGTTAACCAATACTAAAAAGGGGAACTATCCTGTAACCCTGCAGCCTGAGATTAAATCAAGAAAAAGACACAGCAATAAGGCAGGTTTAACCTGCAGCTTAAATAAGGCCACCCTCTGGCAAGCTCAGTTATTAGAGGAGTGTAGGCCTGTTTCTTCACTTCTACCTTTTTTTAAAACATTTCCTAAAGGAGATACAGAAATGCAGACTTTACAAATCTTGGAGAACCCCCCCCCCTTCTCCCTGCTCCCCTCTCTGAGAACTCAGTAACAAGGAGACAAGACTGCGAAAAAGAGGTGGATCAAGATCAATCTGAGAAGCAGGTAGAGCCTCTGGTCCCTCATTATCCGGATCACCAGTGGCTTCTTTACTTCCACAAGGTCTTGTTGTTCAGAACCTCTTGATCTCACTACTTAAAGGGATTAGTGAAAAACGTGAGGTGTCTGAGCATAATCAAGGGCTAATTAGAGAATCTTGTGAAGCACTAGACAGCAAATTGAATGTGTTAACTGAAAGAATGGGTAGGTTGGAGGAAGTGGTTGCAGAACAAGAGAAATGATTACTCACTAACACTCAGGACATTTCTCAACTGTCACTTAATGAAAAAGCTATCCAGGAGAAGTTGGAGTCAATGGAAAATAACTTGCGGAGGAACAATATTAGGTTGTTGAATGTTCCTGAAGGGATGGAAGGCAATGATATTAAGGACTATGTAATTTCCTTGATTAGAGAGCTCTTTCCGTCTATGGCGCATTTAAAGCTAGAAGAGGACATCCAAAGAATTAATTGAGATCCCTTTGGAAGGAAATTTGACAGGAAAGTGCCCAGGTAAATATTTATTAATTTTGGAACTTACTCCGTGAAAGAGAAAATCCTCTCTGAAGCTCTTAAGATGGGCAGTTTCTCCAACAGGGATTGGTCTTTTCAGATTTGATGGGATGTCTCTAAGGCGACATCAGATAGACAGTGGGAACTGGGGAATTTCCTGCAGGAGCTTAGCCCTCTTGGTGCCACAGTTCAGATGAGGTTCCCGGCGTCTCTAAGGATCATGTGGAACAACAGAATGCGCAATATTAGGGACCCTGTTGAAGTTCGGGCCTTTATCTAGAAGATTAAAGTATCACATTGATGGAAACTTTTGTAGAAAAAAGTCATCCAGAAGTGAGCTCAAACGGCATAGCAATATGCACCCCGTCAAAATAGTAGGGAGGGTTCCCACGGGAGGGGGAGAGATTTGGGTGTATTTGGTATTGGGTGGGGTTTTTTTAACACCAGGTGGGGGAGCATGGGGGTAAAAATTAAAAATGTATACACGAGTGTCCTCAGGAACATTACAGGTGGTTTAGTTAAGGGTATGACAGTGCACTTAGATTTTGGTTTCTTTTCCCTCTCTTTCTATCTTTTCGGGAAGTGGCTAGTCAAAAGAAGGCCTATGTCAGGAATAAGGCCTTGCGCGGTCCAGGTCCCGCCCAAAGCTCCGCTGCGCGGCTCTGCGGCACTTTATGAGCAACACTTGTCATCCCATCTTGTTCCAAAGGTGGGCAGTAGCGTCGTCTGCCCTGTGGCAAAGCTCATAGAGCTGCAGGTTCAGGACATTGGTGGACAAGATGCACTTATCAGTGCTATTCTATGAAGGGACTACAATTCCAATGTTTTTAGAGGCAGCAGCCATCTTGGGGTGTGGCAGGCCTATAAAGCCCAGCAACACCCAAGCACGTTGCTCACTATTTTGAAGACTTCGATGCAGTCAGACCTCGTTGGGGGTTCTCTGAAGAAGAGCAGAGTTCCTGCATGGCAGAGTGAAATCCAATAAGTGCCCCTTAGCACAACGAGCAAAGCGTTTTCAGTTTCCAGAGTACAGCGGCATTGGCGCGATGATCAAAGGCGTTTCAGAGCACAGGTGTAAAGCACTCTTTGCACGACAATTCAAGTGCTTCAGTTCACAGATGTAAAGTGCTCTAAGCACGGCAATTCAAGAGCTTCAGTCCACAGAGGTAAAGCGCTCTTGTCACGGCAATTCAAGCGCTTCAGTCCACAGATGTAAAGCACTCTTGGCACGACAATTCAAGCGCTTCAGTCCACAGGTGTAAAGCGCTCTTGGCACGGCAATTCAAGGGCTTCAGTCCACAGATATAAAGCGCTCTTGGCACGGCAATTCAAGCACTTCAGTCCACAGATGTAAAGCGCTCTTGGCACGGCAATTCAAGCGCTTCAGTCCACAGGTGTGAAGTGCTCTTGGCACGGCAATTCAAGCACTTCAATCCACAGGAGTAAAAGGCTCTTGGCGCAACAATCAAAGTGATTCAGGCCACATAAGTAAAGCGCTTCAAGTTCAATGAGTAATAACTTTTCGGCCTTTATAGTTGTGAATGTGAATGTATTTTTGGAGATAAGCAAATCATAGTTTTCATTGTTTTTTTTTGGAAAGCATAACATGTGAAAAGCATATTTAATTCTTTGAGATTTTCTAGGTCATGATCAAAGGTTTATGTTATGAATGCATAGATGTAACAGGATTGATATTCTGAGTATGATCATAGTCCAAAGCTCTTGCCATCTCTTGGTTCTGAGGTCGTAGTTTATTCTTTTTCCATGATGATCATAGTCCAAAGCTCTACCATCTCTTGGTTCTGAGGTCGTAGTTTATTCTTGGTCCATGATTCAAAGAAGGAGCTTTGCGCTCATTTCAAAAGGAGTCTCCACCTGATATCGGAGACGCATATAGTCAAGAGTCCATTGATGAGTTATATTTCTATGAATGAGTAAGTGCATATTTGTTTTAACCTCTTCTTTTCAGATCTCTCTCCCTGCTGGTCCCTACCCTAATTCCCTTCCCCCGACTGGCTTCATCATAACTCTGTGCCATAATAGCTTTCTGAGTTGGTGACGCCGGAAAGTGGGCCTTTTGTTCAGCAACGTGCAGATCCCGAGGAAAGAACACTGTTGAAATTTCTCTCATGGAATGTTAATGGTCTGCGGGCAAAAGGGAGAAGGAGGAAACATTTTGAATTTTTAAGAGGGATTGATGAGGAGGTGATTATTTTACAGGAGACCCACTTATTACAGTCAGAGTGTATAAAACCCTTAAGCATTTGAATTGAGTGGGTTTCAACGCAAACACTAATCAATCATGGGCTGTTAAAGGTATGGCAATCCAGTTGTAGCAAATGTTGTAAGGAATCCCAAAGGTTGGTGGTTGATAACAGAAGTGGGCCTGCACGGGGTTTGGTTTACAATAGTTGGTTATTATGGACCTAATTTGGATGGCTTAGCACCTTTTCAGGAAATGCACAGTCACTTATTGGTAGCAAAACATCCAATTGTAATAGGAGGGGATTTTAATGTTTTATTGGACCCTATGTTAGATAAGTCTACTTCCAGACTGACGGTGAACTCCCCTAAAACTTGGTCTTGGACAAAACAAGCAATGGTAGATCTCGGCTTGATAGATATTAGGCTTTGGAAAGGGGGTGAGGGTTCGAGGTTTACATTTAATAATAAAAAGTATGGCCACCGGTCGAGGATAGATTTTTTTTTATACAGAATAATCTAGGTGATATGGTGAACTATGTAGGCCATGCTCCGACTCATCTTTTGGACCACTCTGCAGTAAAGTTGCATGCCTGTCTTAACATTCGGCCATCTATTCCCTGGTGGACAGTTAACCGAGCTCTCTTTTTGGATGAACTGATAGTTGATGGTCTGAGGCTGGAAACAAAAGAGTTTTTGGAAATCAACTATGGTTCTACTACTTTACAGACGATGTGGGATGCATACAAAGTTTTATTAGCGGAAGGCTTGTGGATTTGGCTACCTATAAATATAGGGAAGAGAGAAAACAGCTAAAGTGTTTACAATCCCAGATAGCCTCCTTGCCGGAAGCAATTTTGAATATTCATCAAAATGAGGAGAGTCAGTTAGTTACCTTGGAAACCCAATTAGACTCTGCTAAAACAGACCTACATTTATTCCTTGAGAGGACAAATAGAAGGGGATGGGACAGTAGCCGGTATGCTAAATACGAATATGGGGAAGGCTGCGGTAGGCTTTCAGCAAGGAGAACTAAAACAGACCTTCTAGGAATTATGTTTCGTTAATTAATTCAGAGATTACTGGATCCTTATGTACAGGGGAAGCTGAGATAGAGAAGGCTTTCACAGCCTTTTTCCAGAATCTTTATACTGATGAGTTGAAGATTTCAGATGAGGTCGCAAGAGGATTTTTGGAGGAGATTCATCTTCCCCAGCTAGATGCAATTGATCAATTACGGATGGAGAGGAGGCTAGATCAGGGGGAGGTGGAGGCAGCAATAAAAAAAATTAAAAAGGGGAAGGCCCCTGGCCCGGATGGTTTGCCGAATGAATTGTATTGTTTGTTATGTGAAGAGCTCATGCCAATTTTAGTGGAGTTGTTTAATCTTCTTCTGCAGGAAGGTGTAGATATGCCAAAGTCCTGGGATGAGGCCGTAATTAGCCCCCTTTTAAAACCCAGGAAAGACCCGGTACAATGCAGTTCATATCGTCCTATATCTTTGTTGTATTCAGATTATAAACTATATACTTATGTTTTGTCTAAAAGGCTTCAGGAACCGATTAGTAGGTTGATTCATGAAGATCAAAGGGTTTTATTAAGGGTAGACAATTGCATGAACTTACCCATGATTTGTTAGGTGCAGTAGATATCGCAATTCAAGGGGGGGCTCCATTAACGGCTTTTACCCTCGATGCTGCTAAGGCTTTTGACCGGGTTAACTGGTCCTTCTTACAGTCTGTCATGGAGGTGTATAGGTTTGGGCCAAAATTTGTTAGAGCAATTCAGGCAATTTATAAATGCCCGACCGCTGGTATCTTGGTTAATGACAAGGTATCTCAGAAATTTCAGACTGGGCGAGGGACTCGTCAGGGCTGCCCATTGTCCCCTCTCCTTTTTAATCTATATATTGAGCTGTTGGCCGCAACAATCAGGGCTGATAGACAGATTCTTCCTTTCCAAAGTAAGGGCTGGGTAAAGAAGGTTGCCCTATATGCCGACGATCTCATGATCTATACCAGTGACCTGACCCAAGCTCTTCCCAGAATCACGCAGCTGTTAGAGGATTTTAGTAAGGTGTTGGGATACTCTGTGAACCCGGAGAAAACTGAGATTAGGTGTTGGAATACTACTTATAATAGCCCCCTTGTTAAGCAACAGATTAGATACCTGGGGGTTCAAGATACTTCTAGCTTAAAGAAAATAGCTAAGGTTAACTTTGATAAAGTTTGCGCAGAAACTAGAAAATTGCTTAAAACCTGGGCTGGTCTCCCCCTGTCTCTTATAGGAAGAGTTAATATTCTTAAAATGATTATTCTCCCAAAATTTACTTTTTTGTTCAATGCAATTCCATTAGAATTTAAGGGGTGTTGGTTTAAAAAGCTACAGGGGGACTTGACTTTGTTTGTATGGTCATCTAAAGGGGTGCAAATTGCATGGCAAACATTATGTAGAAAAAAAGAAAAGGGAGGGGTTGCAGCTCCAGATTTTTATAAATACTATCTTGCCTTTCATTTGAAGAATGTGCGGATTTTGTTATGTGATAGATCTGAGTATACGGTATTCTGGGACACAATGACTCAGGAATTATCAAAAGCAGGTGCACATTTTTTGTATAAATTTGGCCATCCAAAATACTTCAAAAAGATTCGTTTGAAGATACTTAAGGATGCTTCCAGGGTCTGGTGGTTGGTTCGACAAGCATTAGAGATATAGGGCCTGATTACAACTTTGGAGGAGGGGTTAATCCTTTCCAAATGTGACGGATATACCACCCGCCGTATTACGAGTCCATTATTTCCTATGGAACTCGTAATACGGTGGGCAGGATATCGGTCACATTTGGGATGGATTAACACCCTCCTCCAAAGTTGTAATCAGGCCCTAAGTATTATAGTTTTTTGGCCCCGGTCTGGGTCTCACCTGGTACCCCTGATTGTCTTACAGATAAGTTGGCACTTCTGTGAAAGGTTAAGGGGGTGGCAAGGTGGGGACACATTTTGGAGGGCTCTATGCTGATTTCCTAGTCTAAATTTGAGGAATTAGCAGGATATAGGATTTCAAAGTTTAAATATTATCAGTTAGCCAGTTAGGTCACTACTCTCCAAGAAGAGGGTGCCGTGAAGAACATCTGGGAGGAGAAATTAGTTCAAGCTTCAGTTTATAAAGCGATTGTAGTCTGGTACCAGGCGTTATTATACGCATCCGATGATGTGCTGCCACTTCCGGTGAAGAAATGGGGAGAGGCCCTCCCAGCTTTAGATGTTGGTAAAACATGGGAAATTTCATGCTCTATGCTTTGGTCTGCCACCAGATCGGCTTCGCTGAAGAAAAGCCATTTGTTTACGCTGCATAGGGTGTATTGGTCCCCGGAGAAGCTGTCAGCCCTGGGGAATTCAGAGAGAAGTTGCCCACGCTGTGGTGAGATAAAGGCAAACGATGTGCATATGTTTTGGAGCTGCTCTAAGCTTAGTAACTTTTGGGCTGCCGTAGAAAGAATACTTAAAGATGTTATAAGTTCAGAGGTGGAGGTAACCCTCTCCTTAATAATTTTTGGAGTAGCACACGGTTTAACATGGGATTCGAAGCTCCCTGGGTGTTATAATCAACTGACGTTTTGGCTGATTCTTCTGGCTAGATGGCAAATCTGCCTGAGGTGGATTTTGTCGTCATCTCCTTCAGCCTCTGGCTGGTTGGCATCTATAAACTAATTTTGCAGTTTGGAGCGTATGGGTCCCCTTGGCAAAAGAGATGATTGCTGGGCTATTTGGGAAAATGCCCAGCAATGTGGTAATTTTTACTTTTGTATAGTCCGATGATTACACTCCCCTTGTTTTCAGGGAGTTAAACCCGCGCGAGTCTGGCTGGCTCAGGTACACACTTGCTTAGTGTGGTTGCCAAAACAGATTAGGACGGGAGAGGAGAAGTTCCTTGTGCCCTTTGGTTTTGACCGAATTGGATGGGTCGTACATTTTGCGGGCACATGTTGATTACCCTTGATCGCTGATGTGGACTATTATGAGGACAAAAAAAAAACATTTTTGACACTTCTATAGAAGAAAATGTTTTATGTCTGGTATGCTCTGGTTCCAGCATTATTTAATGCCTTTTCAGTGAATTCTTGACCTGCCATAAGTCAAATGGGAAGATCGTCCTTAAGACGCTTTTATTGATGCAGTCCTAATTTAACTGATTTATGTATGACGATGACATGGTGGCTTTACTTCACCTTATCATAGCTGGCCTGCAATTATATGAGTTTGTATTCAGTAATCAACTTACTTTTAATATTTCCAAGACAAAACATATTGGGCCTGATTACGACATTGACAGGTGGGATACTCCGTCATAAACGTGACAGATATCCCGCCCGCCTTTTAACAAGTTCCATAGAATATAATGGAACTTGTAACACAGTGGACAGGATAGCCGCCACATTTGTGACGGAGTATCCCATCGGCCAAGGTCGTAATCAGGCCCATAGTCTTTTCGAAACAGGCTCAACTGAATTTTTTTTAAATGTCTGTATAAATTATACTATTAACTCAAAATAATTAAATAAAATGCTTGGGCTACATATCAGCACGTTTGTGGCTTGGGATAAGCATTAATGGAGCTAAGCTTGTTCTGAACTACTAACAACGAGGAGCTTAAGAATTTCAATGTGAGACTTGAAGGGCACATCCATGCTCCTTATTATGAAGCCCTATTTAAGCAAGGTTGTTCCTCAATCTACGTTTGCTGCTGATGTACGTAGAGGACACCACTGCTCAATTATTGATCATTAATAGGCAAAATATCTCTACCCCTGGCTTGTATGTTGACTAGAGAAAGTTTGACCTTTAGTGAATATGTTAAAAATGCTATTTTCCACGTATCTCTATGTTAATGGGAATGCTTCTCTGATAGGGTGGGAGGTGTTTTTGGAAGAGACAGCTGGCAGGGAAGTTCAGTATTTTGTAAGGAGCCAACTGCTAATAGTCCTGACTAACTTTTTTCACCCTCATATGTTGTGTGTGTGATAAAACTACTACTGTGCATATACGTATATCTGCTCATTTTAACGAACTGAAGCAGGTATATATATCAACCGAGCAGATTTTGATTGCAAATGTTCTGATGAGCATCACTCTGAACTTCTCTTTGCATTAAGGTCTGTTTTTCCCTCTCACTTATGTAACCCATTTTTGGCCTTTTTGCAAAATGTATGCAGTGTGTGTATATGCAGCCCAGGCAGAATAAACCATCATCTGTGTCTATATGGAAGTGAACAACCCGAATTGCAAAATCAGCCATTCCTGGACCAACTGGAGGACTAAAAAGCAATCAGTTCTATTCCACTGTCGGTCTTTAATGAACTGCACCTAAAGGGTCTCTGGAAAGAACCAAGAGAGTTCCAACTTCTTACAGGAAGGTTGACTTCTGCCAGGATCCGCAGATCGTGCTCACCTGTATTTTCTGGATAGCGGAGGACAGACTCGTCTCCATATTTCATGGGTGTGTGGGTTTTTCACTGCAGATGAGGTCAATGTTACTTGGTGTAAGGCCTCCTGGCAGCAATGCGCGCAATACACAAACACATAGGCAGAGGCAAGACAAACTACAAGTTCATCAGTGCTCGGGGACCCTCACTGGACTTGCGATGGTAGTAGCTATTGTAGATTCATGGAGAATAGGTTCTTCATACTTCAGAGCACTCTTTGCTAGGTAATCAAGGTGCAGTGGCAGATGGACCCCTGTTGCCAGAGTTTGGAATTTAAAGCGCTACGCCTGGGGTTATCAAAGACTTGCTGAATACAGTTAAGTATTCTGGATAGCACGAGATCAAGGATTTAAACTTTTGATATTGCATTATATTGAGGGATTCATCCTTCCAAGGGTTGTGAGCTCTCAGTTGCACTTATTATTCAACAAGAGGAGTGAGGGGAACCCTCAATTTATACATACTTTGTGTTTTTTCTCTTTTGAGTCATATGATATTAAGGTATTGACTGTGGTCGGGAAGTGATTGAGTGTGGCCAAAACAAAAGGTACAGTTCTAATGCGTATTCCTCATTTTACAGCAGATTAATTTACTACTTTAAGAATCATCCAGACCACATACTTCTACATTGGAACTTACAGGGTGAAAAACTAAAGGAGTTATTTCTTGTTTTTAGATATTAATGCTTCTGCAATTCAGGCTCAGCCTAGCTGTAAGGAGAGGCAGAGTGAAGATATTTATTATATCTATTTCTCTCTCTTGCTCCACTCCCCTTTCCGCAGCTTTACTGCTGACCAACATAGTATCCTTTGCATTCTTGTCAGTTGGTTCAGGGAAACAAGAACATCAACGTCTTTCCTATAGACTCAGATTGACAGATTAGTGGAACAATGAAAAGATCGTGACATATGGGGGTGCCAGAGTGCCTGGCTTTAACAAGGCTGCACTGGTGTGAAGCTCGTTGTGCCAGGATCATTACCTGAACTAATCTCGACCGCAACTGACTTTCTGACTCAATCCTGCCATTGGCGTGGAGTCAGGAAACCCCCAGCAGACAACGTGACATACATCCAATTATTTGGCTTAAGCTGCCTGCAGCAATTGATGGCCGAAAGTGCAGCGCCTGTCAAGATGGCGGCTCCCTAGAGACAATGAAAATGTGACGCTTTTGCTGGGCATTATGCTGAGGTGGGGTAAAGCGAGGTAGATCCTGATGGCCAAAAAGCCATTACAAAGCCATTACATCAGAAGATGAGCTATACGCGTGCCGCCTCCTGCTTAGACCCCCTGGGAGCTGCACCAGCATGCCAGAGAACAGGCAATGTGTTTAAGCAACCTGGAGTCTCGTAACACTTAGGGGAGGGCAGGGCACAGCCTGGCCAGGGAGACTGACAGGCTGTACCACAGGGCCTGAGATGGGTTCTAAACAATCAACTCAGAGGTGAACATCAGCTCTACCTGGCACTATGTACACAAGAAGTGAATTACCTTCTCATCATAGAGCCAGAATAAAAATGCATCAGTCGGATTTTGGGAACACTCAGATGAAACACTGACCTTCATTATCCACACAATTTACCAACCACACTTCAAACTCTTCAATTTGCCTCAGGGAACCGCCCTCTATTTTCTATTTCAGTGTGTAGGGATATGGCATATCTTGGGCACAGCCTAGGCACTGAACACCTTAAGTTGCTGGGGAGACAGCAAGTGTCTCGTAGTTGCACGTTTGGCCTGGTATGATGGGACTCATTGTGCCCCCATTGGGTAGGCTCTAATACCGTGCAGGGCAGCTCATATGGAATGACTCCACCCCCTCTGTTCAGTGTCAGATTGATGATACACTGGGACTATCTGCTAATTTAAACCAGTCTCAATCTTCAGCTAGTAGTACGACTATGTACATAGTGCCTATTGCTGCAGGTGTTCATGCTGTAGACTTGTATAGTGAGGCAAGGATGGGTAAAAATGATCTTATGCATGCCAAACTTCTGTTTGAAATGCAACACATCATGAGAACCTTGTCCTCTGAACAAGCTGGTGTGTCACAGTAGCCCCCCACTAACATGAAGGCTCAGATGTAAAAAAAAAAAAAAAAAGACCTCCTACACATGCAAAAGAGGCTAAAGTCAATCGATAACAAGCTTGGTTCACTTACTTTCAGTGTAGATCAGATGACCACCATGCTGAACAAACAAATGGTATGAGAGACTCGCTACCATGGAATCACACATACCCCCCCTTGTAGATGGCACTGCCGGAACCAATGGGAAGTTATTGAACATGGCTAAGGTTCTCAAGGTTATTCAAACAAAGAAGAAGGACCTACAGGCCAGATCTAGGTGCAACAATTTGTGCCTGGGTGGCATCTCAGAAACTATGAATGCTGGCAACAGGGCGGATTATGTTGAGGCACTTCTCAAGATGCTTTTTTGGAGCTGATAATTTCTCCCCACTAGTTGCAATGGAACAGATTCATGGTACCCTGTGACGCCTCCCTTTACCTTACCCTGGCACGGCTGTTCCACTTTAGAGGCTGAGACACTGCCCTCAGATTAGCTCAGTGAAAAGCAAATGCTATCATGTGAAGGTAATGTTATTTCAATCTTTCCAGACTTCATCTTGGTGGTCTAGGAGGCAAATGAAGAATATTTGTCCCTCAAAGAGAAGCTACGGCAGTCTGGTATCCAGTACTCAATAATTTATCCAGTGTGACTGAAAAACACTCACCGCAACAAGCTTTTGACACCACAAAGTGCCAACACGTTTATAAAACAGATTCTGTTGACAAATAATGCAAGCTCTCCTTGTGGCTCATGCCCACCAGACAAAAACTTAAGTGGCATTGATTGAAGATATAATGCCTAGTCTCTATTTTTGGTAACAGTGTGTGTCCAGATGATTATCTCCAGAACCGAGTTTATACAAATATATACTGGATGCACATATGGTTTCTTTACCCTAAACTGATGGCTTAATACTACTGATGGATAATGTTTCTTATGCCCCCCACACAGTCTTTTCAAAATATCCCTTCCCATCAAACACCCCCTCAGAGAGGGTGTTAGTTTGCTGACTCTGAACTCCCAGGGTGACCTCCTCTAATGGGTTTAACGTGTATGTTATGCAGCGGGGTGTTACTTGATCAAGATGGAGTTGGTTATTGTCTATTCTCTGGGCGCTGTTCACTGGCTGGTTGGGGTTGCTAGTGTAGGTGGGCAGCGGGTTTTATGCAGGTATTTCATGCAGGGTCAACAACTTGAAAACCACATGGCACATAACCGTAATATGGCCAGGGCCAGTGGAATTATGCAATTGTGCGACAGAAGTGATTTTCACATATATTTAGATTTGCTCTACTTGCCGCAAACAATCAATGATCTGCTGCACAGTCTGCAGATTTTAACAAAAAAATTTTCTTCTAGATCAAAGGGTTAAAAAGTTACTAAAAATGCAGCAACATGTGTTGCAGTGCGGTGAAAGGACCTTTGCAAAGGTTGACTGGTCACCTTTCTGCAGTTTATTGCTATATATGGGTGTTAAACTGGTACTGAGATACAACTAATGCCCAGACAGTGTTAACAAGCTTTAAAACGACTAAATAATGAAGTAATACTGTCACAAAATAGGCCACCTATTTTGCCTTTTCTTGCCGCATAATTTACTCAACCGTGCCGCATAATT
This sequence comes from Pleurodeles waltl, assembly GCF_031143425.1. Lineage (NCBI taxonomy): Eukaryota > Metazoa > Chordata > Amphibia > Caudata > Salamandridae > Pleurodeles > Pleurodeles waltl. Next base: position 791,718,598 of record NC_090436.1, on the reverse strand, counting down.
TGACCCTCCCCTGATGCATAAATCCAATGGCCCTGATTATGGCTTATGTTTCAGGCTGCACACCATGATCCGCAACACGGAACACAACAATTACTTTGCACTATCTTTCTTCACAGATTGGAAACTGTAAGGGGGTAGCCACCATCCACTTTTTAACATGGAATGTAACAGGGCTAAACAGCCGGAGCAAAATTAGACACATTTTAGCCTATTTTGACAGTCATAAGATTGATGTAGCATTTCTTCAGGAAACACACCTTACTACCGCCACAGCCTCCCACTATCCCTCAAAGTGGAGCAGTTACAGAGCATAGGCTATGTTCTCATCTTATGTGAGAGGTACTGCCATTCTTATAAAACTCGGAACTCCATTCAAACTTATCCATGGGCAAACAATCCTCATAGGCAATACAACATCACCAAACAACACAGCCTATGTTGGGCTCACAGTGGACGGCTAGATAAAGTTCAGGTGGCAATACGTTCTCTGGGGGTATAGTATATGCAATTCTCCAGTCCTCACACATTAGCCGATATCAGGACCTAGCTGGTGGACTAAACAGAGGTTGCTAATCAGGAACTGTAACACATACACAAATATGCCAGGGTAAAAGTATCTGTGGAAATGGAGAGAGACCGGGTAGAACCCTGGCTGCACTTGGCCATCATCCTTGGTCTGCTTACAGTTAGAAAGTGACAACGGTACAATGCTGTATGAAGTGGATTATATATTGTCATATTTATAACCTATTGCTTCAGGTTATACTCCCCAGTGAGTACCCGGCTGTTATTGACTATCGAACCTAGTTCAATTACATTGCACTGGCCTGGTTAGATAGGGCACACAACAAATTCTTGCTAAACCTATCACATTTGAGTAAATAACATCTGTCATCTCTAGTATGTCCATAAAGCTCTTGGAATGATGGCCTACCAAGGGAGTTTTATAAAGCTTTCTATTGCATTTTGAACACCCAAATGCTGCAGGTATATAAAGAGGCTGAGGATGCAGATATTCTTCCTCCCTCACTTTGGAAGACAATACTAATAACTCTACTAAAGCTGAGTAAACACCCATCATATTGCAAATCCTACAGACTGATTTCCCTCAGCAATACAAGTGCAAACATCCATGCTAAAGGTTTAGCTAATAGGTTACTGCTATTACTACCTGACTTTGTCCTCTCCGACCAAGCAGCATTAATTCCAAGCAGATCAACTGCTCACAATTTGAGATCCCTTTTTCAACTAATACACAAGTTGAAACACCTTGTTGCAAATAGAGGTCTGAACTTTCCTCTCTGTAAACTCATTATAACTGTTCATGCTGATGGCATCGCCCTACATCTACATTTACACCCAATCTTCAGAGAATTTACAATATTCAATACATTATCAGGAATTGCAATTAAATTGAACAAGTCAACGATATTTCCACTAATCCCTGGCACTAACATTTGCACACCTGACTTTCCCATTCCCTGGTGTTAACCATCCATTAAATATATTGGTGCTTGGATAAACCATGACAGAGGTACCGTTATAACACGAAATTATGAGACAGCCATGACTATGACTGAAAAACAAGTTAAAAGGTGGTTCAGCCTCCCCCTGTCGTTAATAGGTAGATTCACCCTGGTAAAAATGATTTTCTTGCCTAAACTGCTGTACCGGTTTTTACCATATTACCACCCCCCACACAGTTAAACACTTTCTTAGGAACCTAAAATCCATCATGGTCACACTAGCATGGGTAGGCAAACAACCAAGAATTGATGGAAAATATTAGTGCTGCCTTAAGAACAGGGAGGCTTGACGGCGCCCAATTTTGAGCTCTACTATAACTGCGCACAAGCACAATCTGCCGGTTAACGGCTACATCCCTCCCCTTCATTTATGGCTCATTTGGCAAATGAATAGGACGATGCACACCCTACCCTGCTGAGTTCACTGCTTGGTCAAATTCTGTGGAGTAGCTGAAAAGAAATTAACTCAGTCACCAGCACGCAACTAGCCTGGGATGGAATGTCTTGCCCTCTGCGCTATGCTCCTGAACAATCTCTCACCCACTGTCCCTTGATCCAACTCAACATAGATAAGCTATATCTCTTTAGGTTTACAAATTTGAGACTCACAACTAATTTAGGGTCTTTCTTGGCTAGCATGGATATGGCCATATGATTTATACACGTCAACTGCTGATCACCATTGAGGACGCATACAATGTGTTTTGTGTGACTGACGGTAGCAGTCAGAGCATTGTTGCATCTGTTGACTATGCCAATTAGTTTACTGTATTTTTCAGGTTAATTTTTGGTTTCCAGTTTGTGCCCTGTTCTGGGTCGTGTGTTCATGTCCCTTCTGCCCCTTTACTAAGGATTTTAAAGTTCCTCACTGATGCCCGTGTGTGAACTAATGGTGATACTTGCCACTTCTTGCTCGGACCCAATTGGGACAATTGATGTACTGTTTGTGCGGTTGTTCTTATTCATATTGAAAAACAAACAAAAAAAGATCATAGGATATGTACGGGGCTCTCAAAAGGCACCCTCAGCATTATGGGAGAGTCAAAGCCCCACTGAGAAAGAGTGTCTGCTTGCCAATATGGCATCGTATCACTAGGAACTGCACAGTAGTCGGGATTGCCAATCAAAAAGTTACAAAGGCCCTTAAATGCTGGAAGGTGTACCACAGAGGCCCTTAAGTGCTGAGAGGTTTACTGCTGTCATTCATGCATCAAGGCTCAGGACATCCTGGAGCGATGCCCCCTGCAACAAACTTAAAATCCTTCCTTGCTCACCTTGCTGCAGCATGGGCTCCTGGAGAATGCCTAGCTGGACCTTGTAGCTCAACCGGAGGTGCACTAGTAAAATTATAGAGGTAAGTGCATTTCCCTTTATAGCCTAGTATACTAATTTACATGGCATTCAGTGTGACGCCATGTTTTGTACCAATATCTACATCATATCTGTGTTGTCATTTGTTTGACATCATACAGGCATACTATACTTATTTATGCTGACATGACTGCTTTGGAGGGATGCATTCCTATGTGTTTTGGAATGAAAAAAACAACATGTGTCCGTCACATGGCTAGGTATAGTAGCTGGCGATGTGCTATGGAGATAAATGCCCAGGATAGTCATGTTGACCATTAGACTCAGTTATCCCTTGGACAATGTGGCCTGTGTTACATCCATCCCTCCGATATGTAAATGAAATGTATTGTTCAACTGTTAAATGAATGATGATCATTGTTACTGTTCCCATGATGACATAAACAACTGTACTGATGGTCCTTCCCCTTCCAGAACCTCAGAGAGAGGAGATAAGAACCTCAGCTTCAGGGTAGGCACCCTCCAGAAGAGGAGGAGGAGGAGGCTTGTCCTCAGAAGGAGATTTAGTGTTCACCCAGAGATGACTATGGTCATCATGTAGATGACACTGTGGTGTGGGCAAACAGGAGAAAGTAAGGACAGTAGGGAATGGGATCATCCTGACCAGCACTAGTAGATGGTGTTCAGAGACCAGCCTACACAAACATCCATAGCTGCTGTGTGGCTGTGTGGGCGAACCGCATGGTGTTAGCTGCTCTTGAATGGTGTGAGAAGAGGGTGGTGGACTTGTGGACTTCGGTGAAATACCTGTTGCATAAAAGTAGAAAAGCATGTGAGGTAAATGGCACAGAATACGATGTCACATGTGACTTATCTTCCCAAAATCCTGCCAAACAACTTCAGCTACATACATGTACAGGATGTTGTCAGTCCACAATGACTGAATGAGCACACATAGTGCTGCTGAAGCCTTGGAAATAGAGACTCACCTGATTGATGGGTGACAGATGGTTGCTGTACTGTTTGCAGTGAGCTCCCTCATACAACATGGGGGGTGGGTCACGGATATTTACCACTAAACGTTGAGTGGCTGCAGATGTGAACAAACACATTGCCCCACAATGATAATACTTGGTGCATACAGGTGGAGTAGGTGCAACGTCTACATGGTGCAAGGCTCATACTTACTATGTGCTGTCTTTCCTGGCTGATACTGACACAGAGGGGCCACTTCCGTTACTGTATTTTCTGCATAAGGTATACAACAGGGTTACATTTGTTGACATGTCAATGTCAGGTCCTTCATCACTTACACTGACATAAGGAAAACTGACAGGTATACTGTTGTTGATTGTGTATAGTCATCAGAAACCCATAGTCTGTGACTTTTCATTTGGCTAGCGTTGATGTTGTATAGGAATTTTCATCAGTCTTTCACTGTACGGCTGTGTTGGAAGTTGACCATTTTTGGCATCTTGGAACATCCATGTTATTTCACCGACACCAGTTATGGATATCACAAGGGTGTGATTTGTTTCAGGACAATATATACACAGGACTTGTTCACTGACATCATATATGTGTGAGATATGCATTGCACGAGGTAGTATGTTCTCAAGAAACATTGAAGTACCTGTAAGTGACAGTGTACCAAACCTGTAGTGTGGTGATATTTAGTTGTAAATGCGGTGACAAGCGTCTGAGCAGCTGAAAATAAGGTTTTGCAGTGGTGACAGACAGACTACATGTAATTATTGCATGTGGGAATTCTTTTTGTGGGGTTACATATACTGGGACTATGTTAGATTGGCAAAGAGATGGGTGTTTGCGACATCTAGTCGTAGCAGCGGCTATACCTTGAGGTGCTTATCTGTTGATTTCGGTTCAGACTGACTCTACTGTGACATGTACATGGCTAGGCAATCCATTGTATTCTAGCATTTATGAAGCACTTCATACACCCGTGAAGCCACGGAGTGCTCCAATTTGCAATGGGGGTTCTAACGCCTTTTCGTGTGTATGGTGACAAGATGCTGGAGATAATGGCCCTCATTCCAACTCTGGCGGTCTATGACCGCCAGGGCGGAGGGCAGCGGAAGCACCGCCAACAGGCTGGCGGTGCTTCCCGGGCTATTCTGACCGCGGCGGTAAAGCCGCGGTCAGAAAAAGGGAACCGGCGGTTTCCCGCCGGTTTTCCCCTGGCCCAGGGAATCCTCCATGGTGGCGCTGCTTGCAGCGCCGCCATGGGGATTCCGACCCCCTTCCCGCCAGCCTGTTTCTGGCGGTTTTCACCGCTAGAAACAGGCTGGCGGGAACGGGTGTCGTGGGACCCCTGGGGGCCCCTGCACTGCCCATGCCACTGGCATGGGCAGTGCAGGGGCCCCCTAACAGGGCCCCACAAAGATTTTCACTGTCTGCTTAGCAGACAGTGAAAATCACGACGGGTGCCACTGCACCCGTCGCACCCTTGCAACTCCGCCGGCTCCATTCGGAGCCGGCTTCCTCGTTGCAGGGGCTTTCCCGCTGGGCCGGTGGGTGGCCTTTTGGCGGTCACCCGCCGGCCCAGCGGGAAAGCCAGAATGGCCTCCGCGGTCTTTTGACCGCAGAGCTGCCAAGTGGCGGTTCTCGCCCGGCGGGCGGCGCCGGCCGCCCGGCGTATTCCGAATTAGCCCCAATGTGTTCAATAACGGAAGTAGTAGGTGATGTGTGTGAAGTTCGAATATGTGCTTCAAATATGGCGGCCAATACTGCTGCACATAAACAGTGGGTGCTGTAGAGAGTGTAGGAAAAGATACAGCTGCACATGCCTCCCACTTTAGCGGTGGTCGGTTTCTATAGTTGATACCATGAAAACATGAGGAGAATAGTGATAGGTAGAATCTATGAGGGAGTATATTAGATAGAGCACACCCAGAGGAAGAAACCCAACACATGAAGGCAGTGTTGTTATATATGTCAAATGGGATACACCCAGAAGCCACAGAGACCAAGCATGTAAAGGCACTGTTAAACAACCAGGGTACATATTGTGTAGGGTCCACCCAGAAGCAAACAGAGGCACAACCACTGAAGGGCTCTGTTAAAAGACCAGGGCAGACCGGTTGGGAGGGAAGTAGGCTATAATATATTGATAGCTACATAGCACCAAGCGAGACAGTGGGGCAATGGTAGGCTGCATGTCTTCACAGCAAAAGGTGGGGTAATCATAGATGGCCCAGCCAAATAAAGGGCAACATGCACAAGGCACGAACAGTGTCAATTAAAATATATATATACTAGATGGTCGGAATTCCTGTTGGTGGCATAATCAAGAGCCACGCAGCTTCTCTTTTCTTAGTGACAGGCATGGTGTCTACTGCTGTATATAGGCTTCGCAGGGGCCAGATAAGGGGTGGGATACCTAAAAAACCTTTAAAAGCCAAGTGTCACCTGCTAATGCTAAGCCGAAGGATACCAACTTTTGAGCAGGATTTTGCACCCTAAGCCCTTCTTATCCTCTTGATGGCTCCAAATGGCAGACAAGCACTAGTCAGGTGAACCTTAACTGTGTAATGCCTCAAGCCCTAGGTAGGCTGGTACCTTGGAAGAGAGGGTGATAAAAATGGGGCTCTTGATGCTTTGGTGTCCAGGCGGAGCAAGAGGGAATCCGTCTGCCCCATGTTACCCACTGCACTCCTGTCTTCTCTCTTCCCATTGAGCTCAATATATTCTTTTAGACTGCAGACAGTTGCTCATTCTAATTCATAGCCTTGCCCTTCTAAAATGTATACCCGTTTTTCCATTTTCATAATTAGTAGAAATTTAAATTTCAGGGTAACACAAAAATATAGACATCCTGCTCCTCTGTTGTTGCATTTATATAACGCCTCACACCCTTGATGAGGCCAACAAGTGCTCTGATCTGCATTGGGTTTCTGGCACCCTTTCGGAGTGTGTGGTTGATAATGCTGGGTGTAGTTTGACCTGTATGTAAGGTACTTGGTGAAGTGTGTGAGATTCGGAGACTTGCTTGCAAACATGCGGCTCAGTGGATGGCCAACTGTGCCAGTCCAGCCTGTGCTCCTTCCACTCTGTGGGTGGTCACTATCACTGAACCTTGCAAAGATGCATGCACTGGGTCTGAGAGGAATGAATGAGATTGTTGTGAACATTTTTATTTGTTGTCCTTATTTGGTAATGTAGATGAATATTCAAGTGGGTTGTTACATTTGAGTATGTGTGTTGTGCTGTATGTGTTATCTTTGACTTTGTGTGGGTCAAGGGCTGCATGTTGTTTATAGTAATGATGACATTGCCAGGGATTGGAATATTTTGGTACACTGAATCACATATGCACCTTACCTGGTCAGATGATGGAGGTCCCTGGAACTGGAAGGTGATGCAGCTCGTGGGAGTGCATGGTATTATGGATATGCTCTCCGTGATGAAGACTCATATGCATGGTCCTGTTCCTCTGTCAGAAATAACAGCTGACATCAGTATCCTGGTTATCTTGTCCTTGATACACCACCACTCATCACGCACTTTCTTTTTCGTTTTCCTCGTGCTGCATAACTCCACCCACAATGCATTTGTGAATTAGATCATGAACCAGGCCTGCGTATCCTCTCCACTTAGGGCATGTGGAAACAGACCATGTGGGTTCCAATAGTGGTCAACTACAAAGTTCCTCTTCCTCCTGAGTGGTATGGTCGACATCCTGACGGTTATAGTAGCACTCTGGGCCCAGGAGGATGCACAGCGCAAGAGGAAGAGGGGAGTTTGTGTGTTTTGATTGCATTTATATGCACCAGATTGTTATTGATAGCTAGTGTTTGTAATTGTGTCGAGGTGTTATTCTCCCTATTTCCTACTTCCTGGATTTTACTGAACATAGGCTTAACATTCCGTCTATTTCTCATACACAATTGTACAGTAATCTATGAACATAACGTTATGTGTAACCGGGTTACGTCTGAAGTTTCAGGTATCTGTCTACACTCTCCATGATTTGCATAACTGCAAATGGGCGTGCTATGGTAAATCCACACTTGGATATGTTTCTATGTCTGAATTTTTGTAAATAACGTATGTTCAGAATATTACACACAACTGCAAACATACATACATATACGCACATGCATAGTATTCCATACAAACCGTTCCCTTTGTGAATCTGATCCACTGATTTTGACTAGTCAATACCCTTGCAGTATGCTGTGATCATGTAATAATTGTTTACATATCAATCTAGCTGCAGGGCTGTGGCAAAGACAAAGAAATTACAACCGAGATATGTTATTCCCATAGAACCAATGTTTATGTAGCTTTCTCTTCTCAGACATGCTACCTATGGGACAAATATTCTCATTGTCTAAAACACTCCATTGCCCAAAACACGGGTAGATTTTTGCTGAGCCCCGCCGCGCATCCTCATTGCCAGCACAACTCCGGAATGCTGGATCTAGGCCTATTTGTGACTTTTCCAAATAGGACACTTTGAGATTTATCAGCAAGTAAGTCATGTCATCAAAAGGTGTCTTTTCTGGGGTAGCCAAAGGTAAGGCGCTATAACGTCCCATAGACTTCTCTGGCAATATATATGCAGTGCTTGTGTCATATGCACATGATAACCTAAAATCCCCCATCAGATCTGCTAAGGCACAACAGAGTCGTACCCTTCATGTCTACATGGGAGGAATGCGTGTGACTCAACTTTCAAATCGCATTTTTACCATCACTTTTTCGGGTCGAACTGCGTTGCATGCGCTCGCGCATGCGTATTGCAGCGAGACGCTTTTGTATTTAGAAAAGGGCTCGGAGCCCTGTCAACTTCATGTCAGTGTTTTTTATTGGTTCGTGGGCTTGCCTAATAAAATCTGCTTGCTTTCATTAGTCGAAGGCACGCATATGTCATGCCTTTTGTGGTGGCTAGCCCTCCTCGAGCGCAGCGACCAAGTACAGAAAACATGCGAGGCTCGCTGTTTTCCATCGGGCTCGTGGACTTCTTTTTCTCTAATTTACAAGCGCGATCTCGCTTGGCAGAAGTCGAGCGCTTTACATACTTAAATTCACTTTTTCGGGTTGTGTACATAAATGCACTTTATCCCGATAGGTGAAAAGTCTTAGGAGTTTACAACGCGATCAGCTCTAACATGAGCAAACGCGAGACCCGTTGCATTGTAAATGCTTGTTAATTGTCTTTTGCAGTTTTACAAAGTGCGAACTCGGCCCGGGGTCATTGGAGTCATTTACATGAGCGCCAAATTACGTAACACAAGGTCAAATTAATTTGTAGGCCCGGGGAGGTTAAATAAGTTGCCCACCATGTGGAGCCGACGCAGGGGCTTGAACCTGTTTATGTAATTACTAAATCGGCAGTTCTGGTCCTTAAGCCGCACCTTGGCTTGGGGTGGTGAAGTGGGGCTCTAAAAATGTGCCTCTGAAACTGTAATTTGATCCTGCAACTTCCAACCCAAACCCTGAATGTTTAGTAAATTATTTGCTGAGGTTACGAAGCAGTGTGCCAGTTAAAGATAGATGTTTCAACAAGTGCAGATGTCAAACTCTAGCGTTGACAATATCTACCAGCATAAACAATAGCTGTGCGTTTAAAAAGCAGAAAAAACACACAAACTGGAGAATCTGCTTTCAGAGGTCCTCCAAGCGGCGTCACGCAGAAAAGCTCGGACGTGTCAAGGGTCACACTCCAGCTGCCTTTTGTCTCCGGCCGACATGTGGGTCAGTCGGGGCGGGGCTGGGAGGACTTCGTGTTATCTAACAGGCTTGGTGTTATAGAACATATACACACATCCCTAGTTATTAACACCAAATGGGGGCGTAAAATAAGGGGTTTTCGCTTTTCTATGGATTGGCACTGGACCCGAGTCGGAGGTAGTTCAGGAGGGGACTAATCAGGATACAGAAATCCGCATCATTTGTTTTACTCTAAGGAATGTCTCTCTCTCATCAATAGGGCGGACCCACGAGTCTGTTTACGCAACGGCCGCCAAGCACTACAGCCTTGCCTTGCTTGTGTTTTGAGCTAAACAAATAGTTTCAGCTCCACGCCATGGCTTTTGCGGCGGCCTATGTATCAGACCTATAATCCTCACGTGTAATTAATTAGCCCCGCCAAAAAAATCTACGGACCATTGGCACTTGTTTGTTTTGAGCCTTCTCCCTCCCCCATCTCTTCCTTCCAGAAGCCTATTGACAACTTTGTAAAGTTTGCAAAGTATCCTTTCCGCGTAATTTTTGTTCCTAGCAATTGCTCAGCTGTCACAAAGAAGCGAAGAGCCACTGTTTGGTGTTTTTTTGTTTTTATTAGGAGCGAGACGAACTTTGCATTGTTTACATGGTATCTCCGCCCTGCGTGCTGTTCACACAACACATGTTCCTGGCATGTGAAGCGCGCGCTCACTTCCCATTGTCCCCCACGAAGTTCCGGGCTTCCCCGCACTCCCTGGCAGGCTCCGCTGTTTTCATGTCACACGTGCCTGCTCGCCACACTTCCGCTTCGGAAACCCGGTTTTAGGAGCCTTGTGAGTCAGGACGTGCGAGGGACGGCAGCACGCGAGCGCAGAATAATCAACACAAGGCACAGTTAACTGCGTGACATACTTACGGCCACTGCCATACCTACAGCGTTAGAAGCCATTCATCGGATATACGCTCCTCGTCCCCCCACCCCCCCAATAAACCTGCACATTGTAAGCACAGCAGATAAAGCCACGGTACAGCAAATGGGCTATTATTCAAAGGTAATCAAATAGCTAATTAAGTATGGAGACTGGGAGACTGGCAATGAGGGTCTTCTTACTTGGAAATGCTGATCCGCCGCAAACTCTTAACATGCCATGTAATGTTTAATTGCGGTCATATTTTGGGCACGGGATGTATTTTTTGTTCATGGTAGGGCGAAACCTAGTGAGGATCACTTAGGGAAGATTTATTTATTTTGGCTAAACAGGAACACATATGTTCACCAGAAAACAGTAATGCTGGTGTTTCCCTTCTTGCGCTTTTAGCAGTGTTTTTGACATTTTCCCAATCTGTTTGCCCACGTTTTTTTGTTCTGTCCGTAAAAAAGGTTGTGCCTCCTTCAGAAGGATTGTGTGAAATGCCTTGTCCAAGGGATGGACTGTTTTTTAATTGGGGCGACCGTGTATCAGCCGGAATAGCGTGACCTGCTTCTAGTGCTATGGTAGTCCTAGCCTCAGTGTTGCTTCGTCCTGCTTCTTACCACTGGGTCGCGTGGTCTCTCTCTCCCTCCCTCTCCATGTCGCGAACACCCCCCCCACCAGGCGGACGAAGGCGCCGAGTCACGCGCTTGCTGATCACATGACTGTCCGCCCCGCCTCAGCCAATCACGAGGCTCGGTTCAGAGCCCCCGGCAGAGGGCTGAGGACGCAGCATAAAAGGGCTGGAGCGCAGGGACTCCAAACACAAATCAGCCGAACAACACCCAGCGGGAGCTGTCGAGTGGAGAAGGTGAGCGCGGCCTTGGCGTGGATGTTTCTGGGGCACGGTGTGTTTTGGGGGTGCTGCTGGCTCGCAGGGCTCCAGTGTTTTCTGCTCGTGGACCCACCAGGCAGTGGCCAGGCTTCCTCGGGTCCAGCGACAGTCTCGCGGTGCCGGCAGCTGTAGGGCGGACCCGCGCCTCTTTCCTCCGGGGGTTGGTCTATTCCTCAAGGAGCGGCGCTCAGGGCTGCGGTTTGTGCTGCAGAGTTGCTCGCTCCCCCCCCTGACAAGCCCCGGCCGCCAGCCCCTCTACTCGCCACTCAGTCTGCATAGGTCGGCGGTGGAAAGCAGCGCTATGTCTGCACTGTTGGCCCAGGATGGGGTGTGACTTCGACCTTGATTAAATGTTGCAACCCGGGTTTCTACCAGACGGACGCCTGCCTCTACGGTAGCCGAGCCGTTCAGTGTCGCGGTGAACTGGAGCGAGGAAGGTGGTCCGCTTATAAAATGTACAAGCAGAGTTGGCTAGTTAAGAGTGAATGCTGGTTTGGTGGCCGTGTAATGTGTGGGTTACATTTATTTGTTTATTTTTTTTGGTATAGCTCGTTGGCGCCGAGGGATCCGCACTAAAACAATTTATTATTCTGCGGAACAACCACCATTATCCCAGTTTCCAGATTCTGTTACCTTGATTTAACCTTCCTGCATGTTCCTGGTCCCTTGCCTGGGTTGGGCTGCCCCTCGTTTATTTCCCTATTCGTACCCTCCCCCTATTCTACGTGTTTCATTTGTTTTGTTTGCCTTCAGGTCCAGGGGTGCCATAACCATGAAGCTGTACATCTGTATCTGCTTGTGCCTCTCCGCCGCCTTTGCAGCCCCAGGAACGGACCCTGCCCTCGATTCCCACTGGGAACTGTGGAAAACATGGCACGGCAAATCCTACCACCCGGTGAGTCCGCCTCTAGGGGGCTAGTGCAAAGCATTCCTTTGGCAGGCGGTTCGACGGGTGGGCACCCACAATCGTATTACTCCAATTAACAGTGTTAAAAGTGCACTGAAAATCGAATTTTTAGATAATGTAATTTAGTCCTTCTCAAAGTGCCCCCGCCTTCTCTCCAAACCTATTGGTTTACATTCGATGGTTTTACATGTCAGCTCTGTTCTGTGACCAAATGCCTAAACATAGGTTACCTGTTTTTGTCAGATGTTCAGCCGCTTGGGTAAACTGGTAGTGAGCTATATTTGCTTCCCAGCCGGTAAGCGGGAAGGCAAGGGTTAGTATTCCAATGAAGTATTATTTAAGTCGTGTCAGCAATGCTTGGGTTAAAAGCTGTCGGTGTCCTGTTACGATTTTCCACTATCCGTGGATGCCGCTTCCCGCGTCGCAGGTGTGCGGGGTAATTAGGGAGCTAATGTAGATCTCCAGCCTTTTTCACTAATAAGTTACTTTCAATGAAAATCACCGTGAGCTATTACAAATGTTTTATGCATTAGACAATATTACCAGCTGTGAAGGATTGCCAGCCCTAGTGTGTGTGTGTGGGAGATGCCTGTACAAGGGTAATACATAATAACCCTCGCGTTAAGTTAATATCGGTAATGAGCCTCCCAGTGCGCGTGATTTAGCATTTCCCCTTTAAATATATTTTGGCAATTATGGGCTCTGAAAAAACACTTTAATATCCAAAATACAGAGCTACTGACTGCAGAACCCTGAGCTAACGTTACTGCAGTTTCCAGGAGGAGCTGGGCGTGCTTTGGGCCATCTTGGCGATGGCTGAGGAGGCCTAAATTTCCTACCCAGTAGGAGTATATATTCCCCGGGGGGGGGGTGGGTTTCACCTGAATCTCCAACCCCTGCCTGGGTTAACAAGAATGTGTTGTGGTTGTTCTCTCCCCCCCCCCACGCCCCCATAGTTTTAAGCCATATAAACGCAGCCAGCTAGATGCCCCAAGTCAAATGGATCGCTCATGGCTTCTACAGTGTAGCCTCTTTTGCTTTGTTTATTTATGGTACTGGTGGAATGTTGTATTCTGATGCAAGTCCGGGCGTGGGCTCCTTCATACAACACTGGTGTCGACAAAACAGTCTTGATTAAAGCTGCGCTTTAATGTGCTTGTGCGACATCTATTTATGGGCGCTTGTGGTGTTGCGTGGAAGCCTGTTGCTTTACACGTAAAGCCTTACCCCATCTTGGCTAAACTGATTAGTGGTAACTTTTTGGTGCAGAAGGCTACTTATGTTTATGCCTCGCCGCCCGCTACACATAGGGGGGCCAGGTCTGTAATCCACTGCCACTTGTGGCTTTATCTGATGAGGTTTGTAACGCCTCCGCCTCCTACACACTGTAATTGTTAAATCTGAGTTTACGGGCGGTGCTCAGTAGCTTGTACCCCGAATTTGAGTTTGGTTTAGTCTACATGATTTTAGAATGTTTAGAGCTCAGATTCTCGCAGAATAACCTGTAAATGAACTTTTTTCTTTTTTCACGTAGAGTACAGAAGGCTGGCGCAGGATGGTTTGGGAGAAGAACCTGAAAATGATTGAAATGCACAACCTGGACTACACACTTGGAAAGCACACATTCCGCATGGGGATGAACCAGTTTGGTGACATGGTATGTTGGCGGGGGGGCCTAAAATCAGTCATTGTATGCCCCTGGGCTTGATTTTGCTTACCCATAAACTGGACATGGATGCAGATTACACAACCGGGCTCTGATATGACATGACTAATATGTAGGTCTGTCTTCCAGCCAACCGAGGAATTCCGGCAGGTCATGAATGGCTACAAACACAAAGCTGAAAGGAAGTTCAGAGGATCCACGTTTCTGGAGCCGAACTTCTTCACCCTGCCCAAAGCTGTAGACTGGCGGGAGCATGGCTATGTGACTCCTGTCAAAGACCAGGTAGGAAATACGGAGGAACGATCACGCGTGCAGTGTCACGCGCAGTGTTCAGCACCTAGAACAATCTGTTAGTCTGGTTTAGCCTTGACTTTTCAGGTCGCACATTTCTTTACTTAAGGATGCATTTTCCACAACGGCTTTTAATGCTTGGATGACCTCCACCTGCAATATGACATTAGCAAGTTGTTGCAACTGTGCTCTGCAGACTACTAACGCGTTTTTTTTTTTTTTTCAACCTTCTTCCAGGGGTCGTGTGGGTCCTGCTGGGCTTTCAGCACCACTGGGGCTCTTGAAGGTCAACATTTCAAGAAGACTGGTACCCTGGTTTCTCTAAGTGAACAGAACCTTGTAGACTGCTCCCGCCCTGAAGGAAATCAGGGTTGCAATGGCGGGCTCATGGACCAGGCTTTCCAGTACGTACTGGACAACAAAGGCCTTGATTCCGAGGAAGCCTATCCTTACATTGGAAAGGTAAGCTATCTAATTCAGTTTAGACACCGAATGTGCACGTGGGGTGCTGCCTTGGTGCCCCAGTTGCCTTACTGTAAGTTGCACATTTCCTTATAGCTAAACATAACTTAGATGCGTGACAGACATACCATCGACTCTGGTCTATCCCCTTTCCATATTACATCAAGTTTCCGTATCACTTACTGATCGCATCCTTCATGCAGAACATACTGGGGTTTCCATTCCGTAGAAACGGCCTGGCATCTTGTGCACGCATACTTCTGGTTCAGGATTGCTTGTTAATATCTTGTTTGTTGCAAGACTTCATGCCTGTAACCTATGTGTTTGACTCTTTAGGGTTACGCGCACAGGTTCCTGTCCCTGTTGTAATGTCTCTTTAGGCTTGTAACCACGCATGTCACTTTCATTGTTCATGGTCTTTCCTGTTTAAAAATCGCTTGCTTTCATTAGTGTAAGGCATGTTTTAGCACTACCTATTTTCCATGCAGCGCAATCGTGCTTTTTTTCCCATTGTGCTATCGCACTCAGTTTTTTTTGTTTTCAATTTCAGCATGATCGCGCTGCATTTTACATAGCGCCGTCACTTTTTTTTTTTTTTCTTCTTCAATTTGTGTGGCAAAAGTCCAGTTAGGAGTTTACAACTGGAGCAAGTGCGAGGCCCAATGCATTGCAAATGCTTGTATAAGTTGCTGCCTCTCTTTAGTTTAGGCGATGCTGTTGGTTTCATATGCTTCATGGTGCATCTCATTGTTCCTGCGGTTTCTTTTGGTACATTGGTTCAAAGGTTTTTGGACCCTTCCAATCACATACACGTGTGCCCGTGGGATGTAAAATGCACTTTTTGCTACTGTTTTGCCGCAGTGTGATAAATAACCTAGGCGCTAGTTTAAGCATACAGGATGAAAGGAAGAATGCTTGTAGTAAGTTTAACCGCTGGGAGGCCAGGGTAGCAGTCCAACCCATCCTTCTCTTACACACCATGCCCCCTAGGGTTAAGCCCAGCTTATTGCCCTGGAGCCAGGCTACACTAGACTTGGAAGACCCAAGCAGGCCAAGACTGTTTGTTTTCCAGTTCAGAGAGAACCTGGCTTGTCAGTTCGGGGTGGCTGTTCTATTGGAGCAGACCAAGAATGATTTGCACATGGCTGGGTCTAATCTCACGTGGGCCAAAGGAGGATGGGTTTGGAATGCTACCCCAAGTGATTGGCAGTCCTTAATCTTAAGGGTTCAAAATCTCTCAACAGCAGAATGTAAGTAATTTATTAAAACACCAACAGTAGCCTGTGTATTTGAGTGTGCAAACGACTATACAACCAAGAGACTCCAGTGGAAGGGAGTCCCAAGACTCTGCCTAGGTCTCGGAAGCCCTAGTGGCTGCTGTTAATGGAGTTACATCCACTTAAGGCTTCCAGTCATACCGATTTGGCTTTTAGGGTCCATGGCCTTGACCTGCCACATCTTGTACCTCCTTTAAGGTTACTTTTGAGATCAGTTCAGTGTTAAATGCTCGTATTAGAGCCATGTTTGTAGTGTGTACTTAACTTGCAGCTGTCTGGTGGCTCTGACTGTATGGTTCTGCTTGTCCCTAGGATGACCAGGAGTGTCACTATGATCCTCATTACAACTCTGCCAACGACACGGGCTTCACCGACATCGAGAGCGGCAACGAGAAGGAGCTCATGAAGGCAGTGGCCGCTGTTGGCCCAGTCTCTGTGGCCATTGATGCCGGGCACCAGTCCTTCCAGTTCTACGAGTCGGGTGAGTCCCTTAGACTGGGCCACTGAATGTTCTGCATATAACGCCTGCCTGTCCTTACCGGGCCTTTCGTTCTTGTAGGTATCTATGTTGAACCGGAGTGCAGCAGTCAAGACCTGGACCATGGTGTTCTGGTTGTGGGTTACGGGTTCGAGAAATCCGACGAAGATGGCAAGAAATACTGGATCGTGAAGAACAGGTATGCTGCAGGGTGCGTTGCTGCTGCGGGCCTAGTTTTGTGCCTTATCTTTACTCCCAGGACATCTTGGACGACTTTGTACACTGGCTGGTTGCTGCTCATCTCGCACAGGATAGGGTGAATCCGTGAGCTGGGACAGAGCTGACGTCCCTCGTAGCCTGCATCCCTCAGTATAGTATGCTCGGCAGGTGATGTGTGCGCGAGCAGGTGCTTCCGGAAGTCCTTGCATGACCAGCATATGACGTCATGGAATCAAGTGCGCAGGCGGCTTGCATGTTCTACTCAAACCACTTTAGAGTGGAGACACGAGGTTTGGCGTCAGATTGTGATTTTAACGTAAATGGCGCTTTAGGCGTGAAGGATAATGGTGTGAACGCAATCCATGTGCCGCCACCAGTGATCCTTTCAAACCCTAAACGCGCCTCTAGCTGCTGCTCCAGACGGAGAGCTATTGTGGGGGAAGAAGAGTACTTTATTCGCCCAACTGTGTGCGCCAATACTTATTCTGTAGGGGGTTGGTTCTAGTGCGTAACGCATAGTGTAGGTGCATCCTTAAACTTTCTTCTCAAGCCTGCCCTTCGCATAGCGCCCACATCTTCTCAGACAGCGACCTGTAACTGTTTTCCTTTCTTTCAGCTGGAACGAGACGTGGGGTAACAAAGGCTACATCTACATGGCTAAAGACAAGAAAAATCAATGCGGTATCGCAACAGCAGCGAGCTACCCGCTAGTATAAACCTGGACTTTACAGGAGTGACTAAACCCTTCGCTGCAGGGCTCGAGTCCTCGGGATTTTTTATTTTAGCACATGTACAGCCTTTTATTCAAGGATGGTGTTGAACCCGGCCTGGTTAAATCACGGAGAGGACTTCACTCACCAGTGCCACTTAATGTTGCCCTGCAACATAATTGTATATTTCCAGTTCATCACTGGCTGCTATTGTTTACAATTTTTAATGTTTTTATTTGATTTATTGCACAACCTTTTTATGTAAGGTGAATAAAATGTGATTTTTAGTTTACTTTGACTCCTAGTATCCAACCGCCTTGTTTGCAAAGTTATTTATTGACTCACTACAGAAGGTCCTCAATTAGCTATTTCCGCTGAGTAAGTTAGCTTGCAAGTAGGCACCTGGTTTATTTTGAGGTGATCTCGCATTGGTATCACCTTTCCACTATTGCTGGTTAGTTCCGCAGTGCTGCTCGTCAGGATTTTTGCCACTTGCACAAGTTAATCCACATTAGTTATACATCCTCGGGCGAATGGTGTAATTTTACATTAGTCTCAGCCGATGCTAATATCTGTCCCATTTTCTTTTTGGCTAAATAAGATTAGTATTTTCATAGCTGGCTCCCTGCTTGATCACTTTTCAAAAGCCAGAAAGAAAATCGCCATGTGGTGGTTAGTCAACAGTACCGAGTAACGCACTTGCGTAGTGCGTCATTTGTGTGCAGGTGATACTAGGACTATCACGTGCTCTCAGTACACCTGATTAATACCGTGTATTTCCCCCACTGACTGTTTATATAGTCCAATGTTATCAATCAAAGCTCCTTTCAAACTTAAAGGGCCCAATAATTACAGAAACACCATGATTTTTCGATCAGATATCGAATCGTTGTTAGTGTTGTTTTTTTACAAAATGGGTAATGCAGGTAACTCCTCATTAGGAGTTTGGGCCCTCGCTAAAATCACGCTATATTTCTAACTTTTTTTTTTTTTTTTAAGTGTGGCTACTAAAATACAAGCATTTAATTCTGGTTTATTCTCGGTTAGCTGTAAATACATTTAATAAAGCCTGTGAAATTCCTAACAAACATAACACATTTGGCTCTTCACAATATGTTTAGCTTGTTCCACAGGGCAGCCAGCTGTTGCTTACATGTCCAGCAGCCATGTGAGGAAATGCTGGGGTAATCTGTTGCAAGTATTGCAGGGCTAGTCAAACAGGCTAGTATTTCAAGCCTAGTGCTTTGTTTATTAGGCTGGCTTGATTGAACCCACACACTAATGCCCAAACCTTACACTGAAATCCCGATTCAGTCCTTCCTTTATTTTTCAGCTACTGGTCCCACTTAATGACGCATTTCGTATCCGTCCATCTCGCCACTGCGGCCGCACAGCATCAGAGAGGTGGAAGTTAGCACTTCCCCGTGTTCCTCTCCCCCCCCCCCCCCCCCCCCCCTCTTCCCATGCCATCAAAATATAGTGGAGACTTTTTTGGGCTGGATGAGATTTAAAAAAAAAAAAGTCTTCACTTCTCGGCAAACTCGACAGATACACTGTTACCCACCCATGAAGGGCCCTTTTAGTTTTCCTAATTGTGGAACTTAAAGGATCTGATAACCATTGCCCTTTAAACTGGTTTCCCTACTCGGCTATAAGTAAGCGCCACGTTTTCACACCCAGTAACATCCAGGTATGGAAGTTTGCACCCCTCAGTTCACACCTACTGAAATTTAATACTGGAGAGGAAACCCAGGATTTACCAGTGCATGCAGACTTTAGTATATTAAGCACCAACATCTTAGTCGCCAGAAAGTCATAGTAGTTGATTATTGGGTCTGATAAAATTCACTTAGCTGTAAATTTTCTAACTGGTGTGCTAATTATAGCACCTGACAAGGCCTGCTTGTAATTGGGGAGGCCTCTTCAAAGAACTTGATGCCATACATATAGAATACAAAAGTATTATAAAGACCATGTTAATTGTCTAGTTTATATGGCAACTAGCGCCTGTTATTCCCCCCCCCCCCCCCCCCCCGCTGGTTGGATAGCCCCCTGTAATCAAACTTCTACCTACAGCATTTGGAAGGTCCCACTCTGGTTTAATACATGGTGGATCCACGTCAATGCATTGTATGCTCTTCCAAAGCCTCAACAGTTGCTACACTTGCATAACAACTTGCGCATCAGCTCATCCACACGTCTCCTTGTCAATATTCCACTCGTCACATTAAATAAATCCACTTGCAATCTCCTGCTCGAAAGGACACTGTCCAGTCTTGCACCCAGTCTATTTAGCCATCCTAATTTTTGCCAACAACCCTCATGCCATATTCACTTCGGAAACTTCTCTCTCCCTAATTAAAAATCACACCCTCCATGTCCTGGTCACTTAAGATTGCAACCTTTAGTCCCTTTAAAGGTGCATCCATTTCATGTTGACTGGCCCACTAGGCCTCGCTTTTGTCCTGGCTTTCATCCTCGACTAATGGGGGCCAACCCAAGCTAGCAGGTGCTTCACGAACTTCATGTATAGTTGTTCACCCACAAGATGTTCTGAATAAAGACTTGAGTCTTTACAAGACCCATTTCACCCTAAGGGAGATGTGGAAAATGTTCTTCAGGACCATGTAAATGACAGCTGATCAATAAACTGATGATTTTTTAGTCTATGAAAACCAAACCCTCTGCACCCTGGGTATGCTTGCTGCTCCATGGCAGCAATCAAACCGTTGGATGCCAGGAGAACAGGTGGAACTGTGCTCTGCTGCAGACCGATCCGGTGTCCTTCACCCACTACATGCTGTTTGTCACAGGGACCAGGGCCGTCAGCTACAAGGATATCCTCAGCATGGGCTTAAAACGGTTACAGGTCTCTTAAAAGCCCTCAAGCTTTATTTTATGAAACCACCTACACATGCATTTCTAGATGAAGGAAAATATAGAGATCTAAGTATTGATTGCACTATTGTCATTGACATCCACACAACAATCCCAACATAGAAAGCCATCAAATGGTGTACCATCGGCACTCAACAGAAGACCTGGTAAGCTTACCCCATCCCTGAAAATCACATCTTTTGAGTATAGTACTGTCCATCAATCAAGAATAATATTCAGACACGCACTGACACCACTGCATCACATCTTCAACACATTGTTCTGGCACAGCGTCTTCCAGGGTGACTTTAACACAACAAATCCTGCCTCTCCTGAAGTTGCTATATATGCTGATCATGTCACAAATTGTATGTGAGTTACACACAAGCCATTTTGGGGGGGAAGATAGTTAAAGGCATCGCAAACCACCTCAAAGGGACTACCAGCACAATGCTTTTTTGTTAAAACTACCAATGTGGCTTCAGCCTGTGATGCCAAATAGTTGGTCACCATCCAAGTAGTTGACAAATGCTCTAAAGGTCCGAGACCATGGTTGCTCCTAACAAAAGATTTCAGGAGAGCAGTCTCTAGTTAATCTCAAAGCCCTTCAGAAACCCCCAAAGAGTGGTCTTTGTGTAGCAGCCCTTCATAGGGTGCAGGGCTAGTTGAACTGTCCATTGTTTTTCCTTTGGTCCAGCTTCAACTGCATCCTTCTTCAATGAATACTTGCTGGATTAGTCCTTATTTACTGTTCTCAGCCAAAGCATATCAGCACTGGAGTCCTATCTCACTCAGCATCATTTAGCAGGATACATCCTTAGCCTTCACAGTGACTTCCTTCCATGCCTGGTTCAGTTATCGGCGTGGCTCTCCTCACACTGAATGTCTGTTCGCAGGACGCCTTCCCTGCGGAAGTCAGCCCTGCCGGCGGCACCCGGGAGGTGTCCTCTTGCCATGCACAGCTCCCATTCAGTGACGCGTGGCTCTTTGCACGTTTTTAGGGTCGAGCCTGCTTTGCATGCGCTCGCGCATGCGTATAGCAGGGAGACTCTTATGTATTTAGAAAAGGGCTCCGAGCCCTGTCAACTTCACGTCCGTGCTTTTTATTGGTTCGTGGGCTTCCCTAATTAAATAGGCTTGCTTTCATTAGTCGAAGGCACGCATATGTCATGCCTTTTCCGGTGGCTAGCCCTCCTCGAGCGCAGCGACCAAGTACAGAAAACATGCGAGGCTCGCTGTTTTCCATCGGGCTTGTGGACTTTTTTTAAAAACTAATTTACGAGCCCGATCTCGCTTGGCAGAAGTCGAGCGCTTTACCTACTTGATTTCACTTTTTCGGGTTACGTGCATAAATGCACTTTTGCCCGATAGGTGAAAAGTCAGGTTAGGAGTTTACAACGCGATCGGCTCTAACACGAGCAAACGCGAGACCTGATGCATTGTAAATGCTTGTTTTATGATGAAGGTAATCGGGCAAGCTTCCTGGTTGAGCTTACACCTTTCACATATGCCTTCAAAGACATTCGCTGCCCTCCACTGACGATACTCAGCACATGGCAACAAGCTTGATGCACTAATGCTCCTTCTTGGCAACACGCTTATTTACCCGTCACTGCTTGAAGCACCAGCTCCCTTGGACACACTTCCATCGGCAATGCGTTCCATGATACTTCACTAGATAAGGCATCTCCAGTCGTGCGCTGGGTTGAATTTCAGCCACAACACACAACTCGTGCCTAAACAGTCATAGCACAGGTTAAGGTTACATGTGATACCTTAAGTGCTAATTACGGTAGGAGTAGGTGCAACTAACCCGGTAAATTCTCTCACCACCTGTTGTATGTTTAAAATTGTGTGAAAGTAAAATTCAGTTCCTGTTCTAAAATTGTATTGAAGCTAAGCGCCGTGGTGGCACTACGCCCCTTCGTGTGGCTCAAATCACTCGCTGCCAGTTAATTCACTGCCAGTAATTCTTCCGGTGATGCCAAGCTAACTCCACTTATCATTGGCACTAGTTAGCTGGTCCTCTGTGTTCATCCCTGTAGAGATATGTAGACCGCCCTGTCCGCAGGCTGTATGATGGAAAAGACACTGGTGGGATTCAGGGTGTCTACTTTTTCTCTTCTGGTTTTGCTTTTCTCCTTTTTGCGCTTCTATATTCCTTCACCTCTTTGTTTCATAAGTTCCCTTAAGTGTGTAGGTTCAGTTTCCAGTCATTGCCAGTGCTGTATTTAAAGATTCTTCTTTAGTAAGTAGGAGACAGGTAGCCAGGTCACATAAGTTAAATGGTTGTAGGTTTATTGAAGAAGCTACAAGTCTCATAATAAATTACCCCACCAGGAGCAGCATCCTCTCTGCTCAGCCCACTCTATGTAACTGCCAGCCAACCGCCAGTCACATACCAACATTTTATGACATCACACACTGGCTGAGCAGAGCAGAGAACAACGGAGTTGAGCATAGAATGCATCTCAAGCATAGCAGAATATAACAAGGGGGCATATAAATCAGATGTGCGTAGCAGCGGGAATGTTTCTGCTGCACCTTAGGTCTCAAGCATTCTACTTGGTGTACACTTACAATCGCTAGACCTGAGCCAGGCCCTTCCCCACTGCTATGTAGCAGATGCTAAGTGGCAGATAATGTAATTCTGTACAGCCAATCAAGGCTAGGGAAACCCTGAGTGACAGCGGGGTATTGCATTTCCAGCAACCTGAAGTTTCATCCATGTTCAGCCGTGCATCCAGCTGTAGTGAATCAGTGAAGTAAAGTGGAATTTGCCTGAGGCAAAGGTGGAAAACGTACTTCTTTCTAGCAAATGGTGAAGATTCCCGACTTTGCTCAAGTACATGAGTAAATAATTTTACTTTGCACAACCACTTTTGTCACGAAACAACTTTATCAGTCCTAACAGGCAGTTTATTTAAAACAATAAAGTCACATTTTTAATTGGAGCCCCGGGGCCCTGTCCTGGGTGCCCACACGTCTCTTTTTACTCCATTCTCCTGGATGCTACTTTCTCGTTCACCAAACTATACTCTCATTTCTATTCATTTGATTCCCTAATCTTTACCCTGCCAATTGAAGTTAAGTAGTCTCTATTGTGCATATCGTTTACACAAAACAAATAAAAATATATGCTACAAATGAATAAAAAAAGTCCAGCCTCCATCAACAATAAATGGATGTCATCTCATCACCCGATGTCTAAACTGCTCTAAAATTGATTTACCACATTCATAACCTCCTTCCGTCCTTGTACCCTCTTTTCTTATCTTCCATTCATTCTTTCTTTCTTTTTCTCACTCTGGCTTTTTATCGTTGACTCTTGACTATTCTCTCTTCCCACATTTCTGCGGTGATGCCAAACAGTAATTTTCAACTTTACAATATTCTTTAACATTTTAGCTCCTCAATCAATTCATTAAACAGGCATTGAAGGAATGTTTTGGGGGAGTCTGAAGGCAATGCAGGTTTACTAGACTTAAATTGTGACAAGAGCAGTTTACCCCCTGTGTCCTAGGCTTATAATCGGACCCAAAACTCATCACTGATCACCAAGTCTAAGATGGTGTGGAGTAGAGGATAATGCAGATCTTCCCCCATGGATCTTCTTCAGGCCCAAAGCCAGCACCAAAACAAATGAAACCACCATCCCAGGTCATGGAGGTGATCATGGTGTCTAAAAACTGCTGAATGCTTTGGTGATCTTATCTAGCTCCCTTTACTGGGAGAGTACTGTATAAAGTGGTAACAATTTTCTTCAACAGTCACAGGTGCTTTTTAGGTAGAAGCCTAGCTTTTGGCAAAGAGCATCCTGGGGACATTCAGAAAGTTGTCCTAGGAATGCATTCCACCCGTTGCTTACCATTGGCTTTCTGTTTAGTACCCCAGATTTTCTGGTTTTCTATTTGCTGGCTTTATTTGCTTTAGGCTGTCTCGTATGAGTCCGCCGCTATCCCTGCCCTAACACAATTTACACTATCCTTCCAAGCACTACCTTTCTATAAACAGGCCCTTCTTGCTCTTTTCTTGTCACATTTGCTGTGCCTTAAAAAACAGAGGTCAAATGTTAGGCTTTCCCTTCCAGGGAGCCTGGTGTTTATTTGTCTTTCTGACTTCAAAATGAGAGGTTTTATCTGACAATCCCGCTCAGTACCTTTGAGAGGCTGTAGGATGATTATTTTTTAATTTTAAAAGAGGCATGTACACACTGCTAGCTGAACTTTTGTCTTATGTTATCACCGGGGGTGTGCGAATGTCGAAACTTGCCTACCTGTTTATTTATTGCTTCAGTGGTTTGTCTCATGTAATAAACTGTTAGTGTTCTAATCATTACAGGGGGAGACAGTACTAACCAGTTTATAAATGGTAGAGATGGCATTTTGCGATGCTGCCTACCACTCTTATTTTTTGTTGTTGGCTTTTTTTTGTACCTACTGTTAATTTTCAATTTTTTTCTTGATACTGTCAATCTCTTTAAAATGATGAGGATGTCGCACTTTTTTAGATTCAGATCTGTATGTGCGTCGCCGTGTTTGGCGTGCTTGTAAACTTTCGCCAGTTTTGGGGGAGTCTGCCATTCTGCTGTTGTGGTTAAATTATATTTTTTCTCGCTGCTTCACAGTTGAAAATGACAGTATTTCTCTCTGTGTTTGTTGTCTTATCTGCATACTCCGAGTTTCTTTGTTAGTTGTGTGCAGGCAACTGAAGTTTCACAGCGCTTTAGGGTAATTCCATGATGCATACATTGTTCTTAAGTATCCTTGAGATGCATTAAGCCATGGTTCTCCCTCAGCCGCAGCTGCTTGCATTGCAAATGTGAGCGTGAGTAAGTTTATGTATTACATGTACATTCTTTTATATGCTTCAGGGGATACAGAAGTCTTAATTACCAATGTAATTATAATGTCAAATTAGGTAGTGACTTAACGAGGGTTCCGTTTGTGCTTACCACTCTGCGTGTACTACACTGTAACGGCTAAACTGTCCTGGCTTTCCTGTAATGTGCACATTAAAGAAACATTGGAACAACATTCAAAGTGATCGAAACGTCTCGGGATTGTAAGCCTTGCTCAGAACCGACCTAGAATGTTCAAACATCCTGACAAAATACGTTTTATCTTGGTAAGGTAGGTTATGTAACTTGGGTGCTAACCTTGCTCTAGCTGGAATGGTAGGTATGTTCAGTGACAATGCAGATTTGTGTGTGATTTTTCAGGCTATAAATTTGCTTTAATCTGGCAGGACTGACTCAGCTCTTTATCTTACCGAGGTTACATTCGCCGTTTCCCCATATTCGAGTTTCATGTAAACTACAAACCCTGGTTATTCAGATGCAAAAAAAAAAACCAAAATGGTATCCATATCTACTAATGTTTATATCCTAACATGGACAACGTTTCACAGTTCTATGACTTCTCGCAAACCATTGAAATATTTTCATCCGTTGCAGAGGACAGCTGTATGTTTTTCTAGTAGCAGGTTATTTTAAAATAGTTTAATACTGAGCAAATTTTTTATATCATTGCATTCCTGCAGATGACATGCTTGTTCGGAACAGACTGATGTCAACGAAGACAATGTTTCAACTTCAGAAAAAAAAGCATTCTTGCTAGAAGCATGATTTTGTCACACAGTTGAAACAGTAGTAAGAGTGGTACCAATAAGAGAGTGCCCACAGTAGGACTATTAATAGTACTACTAAAGGCGTCGGTACTAATAGTAGTGGAAATGTGAATAGCCCCACTAGACATAGTAGGAGACCTTGTAGTCCTAGTACAATAGCCAATTGCTGCACTCGTAGTGCAGAATAACTTTATGAGGAGAAAGCAGTCCATGTTGATCACTTAACTCACCAAACGTCTACGTACTATTTTTTACAGCTAATTTTAGAAGTACTTTCATGTTTAACCTCTCCAGTGCGGGCATCGGCTGCTGGCCAACGCCTGCACTACCTCCCTGGTACGGGTCACGACACCAGGGAGGGGGTTAAAAAAATCCTCCAAAGCATTGCATCGGAGGATTTTTTTTTTTTTAATTAAAAAACCCTCTGGGAGAAACAGAAGATCTTCCGTGTCTCCCCCCGCACCCCCACACGTCAGTGTCCCGCGAGGCGCGCTGAGGTCACTATTTGTTTTCTCCACCGAAGCAGGAAGCGGCCTTGTGGGGGAAAACATTCCCAAACGGCCTCCCGGGGCAATTTTTTTTTTACAGGTAGGTTTACTCCAGGGGGTCCAGGGAGCAATAATTTTTTTTAACAGCTCTATGGTTTGCCTGGGGGCCACTATGGCCCTCAAGGAAACCATACAGCTGTTAAAAAAATATATAGATGATCGATCTATATAATAGGTATATCTATAATAAAGATATATATATATATATATATATATATCCATATATATATATATATGTGTATATATATATATATATATGTGTATATATATATATATATATATATATATATATATCAATCCAAATGCTCGAACTAGAACTTAATCGGCCCAAGAGGGGTGGTGCGAGAACAGCACGAGCAAGCCTGTAATTCATAAATAAAAAAATGAAACAGGTAATACTCGCACACTCAGGACTCCAGGGAAAGCAAAAATTAGTTTAATACAACACAACATGTTTCGGCTGACACAGCAGCCTTGGTCACGTGATAAATACCACCTATAAATCTCCATTAAATACTGTCTCTACATGGACATAGAAATGAGACAATAGAAAGTGATTCAAATACAAGCCCATACACCACAACCTCCTAGCATTTACAGATCTTCATATCATAAATAACCAACTCTAATTTGTATTGATACACTTTCGCTTAAATCAATAAGTGTTACCTTTTAAAAAAAGGAAGAAAGAGAAAATGAAAAACAGTGTAATTAGATGAAGTTAATATTCTCCGGACCATTAAACTAAATAGTAAAATACTATAAATAAGGTCCTCATAAGAATAAAAACAATCAGTACGTCATCAGACACTGTAAATCAGTATTCCTATCTAAATCTACAAAACTAATGGCTATGAAATATTCATCATTGTATTGCTGTACTCAAAATATTCTTATCTGAAAACTCTGCAAGGTGGGTCCCCCACACTAACGTGACACATAAAGAGAATGATGACAATAGATTTCCATCCGACCCATCACATCTGAAAGAAGAATCATATATAAATATAAATAGATAGAAAAATAAATGTCAATAAATACAATAATCAATAAATAAATACCTAATACCAAATGCCAGCACTATAAATCCAATCAATCTTTAGAAAAAAACTCATTATTATCAAATACAAATAAATTCTACTTTCACTCAATTTTAACAATTAGATAAAAAGTCAGAACAGTTCATACCCATTCATATTGTCCTATCAAAATCAGTAAACCCTACTAGTTGTCATATAAATGAGTATTTAATTCCTCCCCCATATTCAATCCATTCGGGGTCTTAGTCTCCAATTCTATAATGTATTTAGACTCTTTTTTCCTCAATATCCGTTCTCTATTGCCTCCCCTATAACATGGAGAAACATGTTCAATACCGAAGTAAGATAACTTAGTACAGTCGGAATGATGTCTTTCCTTAAAGTGCCTCGCTATAGGATAATGCTCATCATTGGTTGTAATCGCACGCATATGTTCTAGAATGCGTTTCTTGACATTATGTTTGGTACTACCAACATACCATTTTGGACACGGGCACTCTAATGTATAAATCACAAATGGAGTACTGCATGTTATAAATTGATTAATGTGTCTCACTTTCCCCGTTTGGCATACAGCATATTGCTTCCGCATGATGCTGTTGCGACAAGCCTTGCAATGTCCACAAGGAAAGAAACCTTGTAAGTTATGTTGTCTTAATTGGGGAATTGTAGTTATATCATTCAATCTTAACATATCATGTAAAGTACGCCCTCTCCTATGGGTAATCTGCGGTCTTTGTTGTATTGTATCTCCAATGACAGATCACTCTTCAAGATTTTCAATTTTTTTTAGATAATATTGTTAATCTGTCTCGTATCCTCATTATATGTCATGATAAGTCTAGTCCCTTCCTCATCATCCTTTTCTGATTTGATAGTATTGTCAAATAGGGTATCAGATCTTCTAATCCCCTTTGTCTTATCGATTGCCTTTTTGATTACCCATTCAGGGTAACCCCGCTGTTTAAATCTCTTAATCATCTCTACTTGTTCCACTTCAAAAGCTTCCTCAGTACTACTAATTCTTTTAGCCCGTAAAAGTTCTCCATAGGGGATACTCCATTTTAAACTATCTGGATGACCACTGGAAGCCTGTAATAAACATAGGCATGTCTATATATATCTATATATATCTATATCTGTATCGAGCAATCACTTTTGTCAACATGTGTAGTTTCCCTGGGGATTGCAACCAGCCCCAGGAAAGCTACACCCACATATAAAAGTGATCTCTTTACATATATGTATATATATATATATATATATATATATATATATATATATATATATTCGCCACCAGTTCTCTTGCAGCTGCAGCCTGCGTCTTCAAAGCAATGCACATACTTCAACTGACGCCTTTCAATTGTAGCTATCAGACAGCAATAAAAAAGTCAAGAAACTCTTGTGATTATGCTTCTGCTAGAAAAGGATCTGACTTTTGTCTAGTCGTAGTTTTGATGCCATAAAGTAGTGCAGAAGTTTTATATGCCTACTGCAAGGATCAAAACTGTATTATATGTGAATAGCTGAGTGGATTAGTACAGCCAGCCATTACCTGCGCTATAATACAAATGAGATGTATGTGCGGGGATTATGGAGAGATTAAATCACTTTTGCTGGGTGGTACTGAGGGAATCAGAGGAGGAGGTAATGGGAGTGGGTGAACCAATAATGATTATTGGACTGGGCGCTAGAGGCGCTAAAGACTGTGACGATTGGTATGTGACAAGGTGATGTAATAGTGTGTCTTTTTTGTTGTTTTGAGTGTCTTGAGAGAAAGTGCTGATTGAGGGAAGAAGCAAAGATAAGGTGACCTCTACTGTTGCAGGTATCACACCCACCAGCAATTTTGTGACTGTCTACGTAGGGTAGTGTTTAGAGCAACAGTTTAGCCAGTAGCAGAGATGGTATCTCATTGGATGACTGCTGCTCAAGCCCTAACTCAGGTTACAGAGGACAGCTCTGACGTAGGATCCGAGAATGAGACAGCAGATCCTGAGACAGCATCTGAGGGATAGGGCAGTGGCACAGACTCTGGGAGTGATTTTTCAGTCAGAGGAGTCCCATTCGATAGCTCCTCTTCCAGTGATTCTGAGGGAGGTGATAAGGACAGTTATGCTGCCCCTTTGGAAGCACAGTCTGTGCAGCGGGACAATAGCAGGTTAGCCCAACCCAGAGAGTAGGTTCATGCGGCGGCAAGCACAGAGAGAGTGCTCTCTTGGGAGCTCCCCAATTTAGTTCAGCCCCAAATTCCACCACCTGAATCGTATTGTGGAGAAATCAAAATTATCTATCACAAAACAACCTGGTTTTGTAAGGCAGGCACCTGCGTTTTTGGTCCTGGGCTTGGCGGTCATATAGGGAAACCTAACAAACCTAGACATTTCTGGAAACTAGACATCTGGGGAAGTCCACAGAGGTGTGGTTTGTGTGGATTCCACAAAGTTTTCCCACCCAGAATACCCTGCAAACCTGAAATGTTGATTAAAGACTATTGTTTCTTGAATTTCTGTCACACAAACTACAGGAATATGCTGGGATCCACAAAATTCCTACCACCCACTGTTTACCCACCTGTCCGGATAAAAACACTACCCCACTTTAGTGCCTGTACCTAGTGCCTGCGTCAGGAATGGATCACAACAAGGTCAACAGTTGCCCTCATGTAAGGACCAACATTGACCGTTGTGTGATCTATTCATGACACGGGCACTAGGCCTACCCACACAAATGAGGTACCATTTTTATCGGGAGACTTGGGGGAATGCTGGGTGGAAGGAAATTTGTGGCTCCTCTCAAATTCCAGAACTTTCTATCACCAAAACTTGAGGAAAAAGTGTTTTCTTTTGCCAAATATTGAGGTTTGCAAAGGATTCTGGGTAACAGAACCTGGTGAGAGCGTCACAAGTTACCCCATCCTGGGTTCCCCTTGGTGTCTAGTTTAAAAAAAATGCACAGGCTTGGTAGGTTTTCCTAGGTACCGGCTGAGCTAGACACCAAAATCCACAGCTGGGCACTTTCCCAAAAAAACGTCAGTTTTCAATGTAAAAATTTGATGTGTCCATGTTGCGTTTTGGGACGTTTCCTGTCTTGGGCACTAGGCCTACCAACTCAAGTGTGGTACCATTTTTATCAGGAGACTTGGGGGAATGCTGGGTGGAAGGAAATTTGTGGATCCTCAAATTCCAGAACTTCCCATCACTGAAATGTGAGGAAAACGTTTTTTTTGTGCCAAATTTTGAGGTTTGCAAAGGAGTTTGGGTAACAGAACATGGCGAGAGCCCCATAAGTCACCCCATTCTGAATTCCCCTAGATGTCTAGTTTTAGAAATGGATAGGTTTGCTAGGTTTCCCTTGGTGCCAGCTGACTTAGAAGCCAAAGACCATAGCTAGGCACTTTGCAAAAAACAGGTTATTTTTCTTTTGGAAAATGTGATGTGTCCACGTTGTGTTTTGGTGCATTTCCTGTCACGGGCACTAGGCCTACCCACACAAGTGAGGTACCATTTTTATCGGGAGACTTGGGGGAATGCTGGGTGGATGGAAGTTTGTGGCTCCTCTCAGATTCCAGACCTTTGCAGCACCGAAATCTGAGGGAAAAGTTTTTTTCCCCCCAAATGTTGAGGTTTGCAATGGATTCTGGGTAACAGAACCTGATGAGAACCCCAAAAGTCACCCCATTCTATATTCCCCTAGGTGTATAGTTTCCAAAAATATATAGGTTTGCTAGGTTTCCCTAGGTGCCGGCTGAGCTAGAGGCCAAAGACCACAGCTAGGCACTGTTCAAAAAACACGTCAGATTCCAGTAGGCCTACCCACACAAGTGAGGTACCATTTTTATCGGGAGGCTTGGGGGAACACAGAATAGCACAACAAGTGTGATTGCCTCTTGTCTTTCTCTATATTTGTTCCTTCCAAATGTGAGACAGTGTGTAAAAACACGTCTATTTGAGAAAGGCCCTGTATTTCACATCCTAGTATGGGGACCCCAGAATTCAGAGATGTGCAAATAACCACTGCTTCTCAACACCTTATATTGTGCCCATTTTGGAAATACAAAGGTTTCCTTCATACCTATTTTTCAGTCTTTATATTTCACCAAATTAATTGCTGTATACCCGATATACAATGAAAACCCTCATCGAGGTGCAACTCATTTATTGGCTCTGGGTACCTAGGGTTCTTGATGAACCTACAAGCCCTATATATTCCCGCAACCAGAAGGGTCCAGCAGATGTAACGGTATATTGTTTTTGAAAATTTGATATTGCAGGAAAAAGTTACAGAGTAAAATGTGGAAAAAAATAGCATTTTTTTTTAGCTCAGTTTCAATATATTTTTATTTTAGCTGTTGCTTTCTGTAAGAAAACCTTGAAGGATCTACACAAATGACCCCTTGCTGAATTCAGAATTTTGTCTACTTTTCAGAAATGTTTAGCTGTCCAGGATCCAGCATTGGTTTCACACCAATTTCTAACACTGACTGGAAAGAGGCTGCAAGCACAAAAATAGTAAAGATTGGGTATTTCCCAGTAAAATGCCAAAGTTGTGTTGAAAAATGTGGTTTTCTGATTCATATCTGCCTGTTCCTGAAAGCTGGGAAGATGGTTATTTTAGCACCACAAACCCTTTATTGATGCCCTTTTCAGGGAAAAAACCACATGCTTACTTCTGCAACCATTTTGCAATTTTCGGGAAAAAACGAAATTTTCACTGTACTTTGGCTACTTTCTTGGTCTCCTCCAGGGTAACCCACAAACTCTGGGTACCTTTAGAATTCCTAAAATGTTGGGGGGAAAAAAGGGCGCAAATTTGGCGTGGATAGCTTATGTGGACAAAAAGTTACAAATGCCTACCCCAAATAGCCAAAAAAGGGCTCAGCACATGTGGGGAAGGCCCAGCAGCTAAGGGGTTAAATAGCACACACCACTCACAGATACATGTCATAGTGAACAATACACAGAAATGAACAAATAAAAATATAATAATTTTATTTTTATGGGAGATGCGTGAAGTCAGAAAAAGCATTTATGCTTGGGAACTCCGTATTCTTATAATATAGTGAAAGATTCCCATGGCACTAGGGCGTTCAAATGCAAACAATGGTGTTAGAGGAATACAGGTGTTGATATATTAGAAGTTGTTTCAGACCCTTTATAAATAACAGAAAGGAGAGAGTGCTTCCTATCTGAGCCCAGAGAGTGTTACAGATTTTAGTAACATTTCCTGTGGATGACTTCCTAAGGATGACTTTCTTTCAGACAGAAGGGTCATCAGTGCAAAGGAATGTTTACTTCTCAGTTTCCTCTCGATGCAGAGATTTTTAGTTTTTGCCTAGACAGCGCATGCACTGCCTCTGTGAAATATGTTGTATACATACAATGGACTTACAGCCCGCCCATAACAATATTTGTTCGCTTCAGCGCCACTTTCATTTCCTTCTTCCCTGTTTGTCACAGTATGCGGGCATCATTTATTTTTCTTCTTTTAGGTCCTCCGCATGGAGTATGGACCAAGTATTTGTGTCCATCCATTGCTCCCATTTTTGGAGCTATGGGTTTTCTTTGTGTTTTAGCACTTCACATGTGTGTTTGTGTTTTAAATTGGCCTCCCACATTCTCGTCCATGTTGCTTCTTTTCCTTCCCACAGTCCTTCCATGTTACTTCTTTTCCCTGCAAAGCCCTCCCTGTACTCTTCGCCACTACACCCTATGGGATTGCACTGAACTCTATGCCACTGCACTATGTGCCACTGCCGTCTACTCTGCACAACTCTATGCCACTGCTCTATGCTACATTACTGCACTCTACATTACTACAATCTACGCACTGTATTATACACCACTATGCTATTCTCTGCACCACTCAACGACACTGAACCTTATGCCACTCTGTACCGCTCTACTCTATATCACTGCACTCTACACCGCTGTATACTCTAGGCCTCTCCACTTTATGCCACTGCACTCTACAACACTCTACTTTGAAACCACTCTAGTCTATGCTGTTGCAGTCTGCTACACTATTGTCCTCTAGGCTGCTGCACTCTATGCCACTCTACTCTGTACCACTCGATTCCACTGCACTTTGTGCCCCTGCACTTTATGCCACTGCACTCTATGACACTCTACTCTGCACCATTGCACTTTACACCACTCCACTCTAGGCCACTGCACTCTATGCCACTCTACTCTGCACTATTCCATGCCACTTCACACCCCTGCACTTTATGCCACTGTACTCTATGACATTCTACTCTTCACCACTGCACTTTATGCCACACCACTCTATACTAGGCCACTGCACTCTATGCCACTTTACACCACTGAACTCTACTTTGCACCACTCTACTCTACGCCACTGCACTCAGTGCCTGTCCACTCTACTCCATGCCACTACACTCTACTCTGTCCCACTCTATGCCACTCTACCCCACTGCACTCCACACAATGCCAATCAACTCTGTGCTACTCTACGCCATACGACTCCACTCCACTTTACTCTATGCCATGCAATGCCATTCCATTCTACTCTACTCCATACACTGCAGACTGCTGTACAACATAGCTTAAAGACAATAGCAAAGCAAACATCTCTTTCGTAGACAAAACCTATTGGTTTTGCCAGTCCTTATTAGTTTTGGGGCTGGAAAGTTGGAGTGTATTCATGAGCAATTGTTGCATGTCGTTTTGCATATGTGCTGGGCATCTAAAGGCAGCTGGTATGGGTGTAATATCTTTGAAAGTCTTAGGCTCTGAAAGAAAGGGATCAGAATTCTGAGTTGCATGATAATCATCAAACTCTTGTTTTTCCCTGACAGCAGTGAATCTGACAAATGCACTAACAGCGCAATTCGTTCAACTGGACTTCGTTTCTGCAAAACGACGTGGTTTCATTTCTAAAAATGTAAATAGTTTCCTTAGTGGGAATGTGACTGCTTCCTCCAAATTGACAATAACGCATGATTGAAATGTACTAAAAATAAAAATACGCTTACAAGATACAGACTTTGAAGTTTCCTATGTTGTGTAACATTAATGTCAAGGCATGAGCCCTTCTGCCTTCCTAGTCCTATTGTGCTGAGAAGGCTTATCTCTTTTCACATCATTCGGCATGTGTTACCACAAGGGTAAATCATTTCAAGTGGGTCCTCACAGCTTTACGCATAGAAAACATTCTACTGTATACGAATGCACTCTACGCCACTCAACTGTGCACCACTCCTTGCTACTGCACTTTATGCCCCTGGTCGGGTGGTAGACATGACATCATACACCCATTGACTGTCTGTGATAGTAAATAGTTGCCCCCTTGTCCCACTCTTTGCCCCTTAAAGTCTTCTCTTTGCTGCTGATGCAAAGGCTTCAAGGACTGAAAACTACTAAAAGGGAACAAACAGGTCAGTACGAGCTTCATTGTCTGCTCCTGCCATTCCTTTCGGGACCCTTGAGACCAGGAGAGGGAGTGGCCATGCCAGGACTACCAGAGAGCGATCCACTGGCTACAGCTGCAACCTCTGGCAGCCCTTCATGGGCATCCATTGACTTACACTTGTTTCTCTAACAGTTTAAATGGTCATGTGACACAGGTCATTGACCCTTAAATCACCCCCAAATCACTGTGAAAGAGACACATTCTACTAATGTAAGGAGGGAATAAACCACCTTTAAAAGGAAGCATGCAAACCACAACTGTGAAAACCATGGCACATTTTGAACTGTTTCTAGATTCTAGCCTTGTGTACCATCTGACCAACAACTGCCCCACAGGCCTATCGCTTCCATGAGTGCTTGGGGTGATGATTCTCTTTATGTTCAAGTTCCAATGGATCAATCAATCTGTCAATCAGTCAGTCAATCAGAGGATTTGTAAAGCACTGCTTATCACCCCAGGAGGTATCCAGGTGCTCTGGGATGTTGCTGTGCGTCAGTGGCTACTCCTCAAAGAGCCATGTCTTGAGCTTTGGCTGCTGCGGATTCTAGGGATGTGCGAGAGGGCGAGAGTTGTGGAACAAAGCTCCATGGTGGCTGGTGGAAGGCAAGTCTGTGGTTGAGTAGCTTGGGTCTGATGTTGTGGAGGGCTTTGTATACAATGCTGAGAACCTTGAATTTGCACCTCTTGTGCACCAGCAGCCAGTTTAGCTCTCTGAGGTGGGGACTGATGTTGGCCCATCTGGGGAGGTCTAGGACGAATCTCGCTGCTATATTCTGTATGGTCTGGAGGCGGTGGAGGAGCTGGGTGGGGAGTCCAACATACAGGGCATTTCTGTAGTATAGTCTGCTGATGATGATGGCTTTGCTGACCATCTTCCCGGTTTTGATGGGGATCGATTTGAAAATCTTCATTAGCATGCAGAGGTTCTGGAAGCCACTGTGTTTATCTGCTGTTTGAAGGTGAGTTTTCTGTTGATGATGATGCCAAGGTTGCGTGTGTGGTCTGTAGGATTCGGGGGCTGTCTGAGCATGGATGGCCACCAGGAGTCATCCTAGGGGGAGGGGTTGTTTATGAAAATGATCACGTCACTTTTGTCCGTGTTCAGTTTAAGGCAGACGGATCTCATCTATTTGGTGATGTATGTCAATGGTGTTGCTGAAGTTGTCTCTGGGGTTGGCGTGGCCTTTTGAGAGGGAGAGTATTAGTGGAGTGTCACCAGTGTAGAAGATGATGTTGAGTCCATTGGAATGGAAAATCTTGAGCAACGGCATCATATAGACATTAAAGAGGGTGGGGCTGAGGGAGGATCAATGAGGGACATGGCAAATGTTGCTCTTAGGTTCTGAGGTGAAGGGTGGGAGGCAGACCATCTGGGTGCGGCTTTTGATGAAGGCGTGATCCATTTGGCAGCATTACTTCTGATCCTGATGTGGTGGAGTCTGGAGGTGAGGGTGAAGTGGGAGATGGTGTCAAACGCAGCAGAGATGTCTAATAGGATCAGGGCCGATTTATCTCCGCGGTCTAGGAGGGACCTGATGTCGTCTGTTGTGTTGATGAGGGTGGTCTTGGTGCTGTGGTTGGAGTGGAAACCACATTGGGAGGAGTCTCGCAAGTTGTGTCTTTCCAGGTGTTTGAAGAGTTGCTTGTTGATGAGTTTTTCCAGGACTTTGGCTGGAAATGGGAGCACAGAGATGGGGTGGTAATTTTTGAGCTCACTGGAGTCAGCAGAATGTTTCTTCAAGAGCAGTTTGACCTCTCCTTGTTTCCCTGCTTCTGGGATGGTGGCATTCTCGATGGAGGTGTTGAAGATGTAAGTGAGGAAGATGCTGATATCCTTTTTGCCCAGGTTGAAGATGTAATGTGGGCAAGGGTCATTGAGTGTGCCGGAGTGGGTTGAAGTCATGAGGGTGGCTGTTTCCTGAATGGATAGAGGCATCCAGTCTGTGATGATGTGGCTGGGGGAGTCCTTAGACGGAGTCAGAAAGTGATCTATGTTGGTGGGTTGAGAAGGAAAGTAGCTGTAGATGACTGATTTTGCTGTGGAAGTAGTCAGCAAGAGAATTGTAGAGGAAGGTTGGATTGTGTTTTCGGTTGCTGCTGGGTAGGAGAACTCTTTGACAATCTTAAAGAGTTCCTTCAGGCAGTAGGTGCTTTCCTCAATGCGGCTGAGTAGGGTGACCTTTTTTGCTTCTCTGAGGTGGCGATGGTACTTGTTCAGCACGTCTTTGAACGTGGTGCAGTCAGCGAGGTCCCTCATGCGACGTCATTGTCTTTCTAGCCTTTTGCATTCTCTCTTGTGTGTGCATAGTTCGAGGGTGAACCACCCAGTGGGCTTGCTGGATCTTCTGGAGGTGGAGCTCCTTGTGGGGGCAACCTTGTTGGCACCTTGATGATCCATTAAAAAAGGTTGCTGGCATCTTATTCGAGGTTGCCGGAGAGGATGGGCTTTCTGAACTGCAGGGCGGTGATCCATTGTCTCTCTGTGACTTTTTCCCATCTGGGGAGAGGGGGTGGTGGGGTGAGGTGGACGGTTCCGGTCTGCTGGCTATGGTGAAGTGTACCAGGTGGTAGTTGGTCCATGTAAGCTCCGTAGTGCGGGTGAACATGATTTTCTCACTGGCTGTGAAGATGGGGTCGAGGGTGTGGCTGGCAGCGTGTGTGGGTCTGGTGACTAGTTGTTTGAGTCCAATGTTATTTAGGTTGTCTGGGAGATTAGTGGTGTTGTGGTCACTGAAGTTGTCTAGATGGAAGTTCAAATCTCCTATGAATACGTAGTCTGGCGAGTCAATAGCCAGTGGGTCAATGAGGTCCTCAAGGCTCTGCAGAATGTGGGGCGGGCCACGGGGTTCTGTCTGCGATAGTTCCTCTGATGGTTTTTTCTGGCATCAGTTTGGATTCGGACGTTTAGATGTTCCATGAGGTGGGGCTCATCTTTTTTGGTAGTTCCTGTGCACCACTTCAATACCAGATAAATAATGATGGATACTGTATTTATAGAGGCCTGTGTCTTTCTCCTAACATGACAAACAGGCAAACTGTCTTTCAAATACTCAAGTACCCTTTACGTTCCTAAGTATTTCTAATGCCAACCTATTAAATTGGCAATCTCTTTTTAGAAGATTCATGATGTGGCAGCAGAAAAGTCACTTGATATACATATACTTATCCAAGGTCAGTGCACCGATGGCCAGTCAAGCACCCTTTCAGTAAGTATCATCAAGTTTGTAGTCTGATAAAGCACAGATCTCTTTAAACAACCCTAAAGCTCTGATGGCCCCTGCTTTCCAGGGTGGCATGGAATGTGCTACAGTTTGGTTATTTCCTACCCAGTAAAGGATTGTTCCACAAATGCCGTGCTATTTCGGTGCACCTGAGTTAGCTAAGACAGGATTAACCTCTCCCCAGCTCTGGATAGTCTGTTTCATGGTGCAGGGTACTCTCTGTATGTCTGGTGCTCCACTCTGCTGCATCCTGTGGTGCTTGCATGGCTGTTGCACATTTCAATGGCTCCTAGTTGTCTAGGCACTGTGATATTTGTTGGACCCCATGCACTGTGCTTGATTGTGTGCCTGGCTGTGCACTGAGCTTGGTTGTGTGCTTGGCTGTGCACTATACTTGCTTATGTGCTTGCTTGTGTATTTGGCTATGTACTGTGCTTGGTTGTGTGCTTGGCTATGCACTGTGCTTGTTTGTGAGCTTGGATATGCATTGTGCTTGGTTACGTGATTGGTTATGCACTATGCTTGGTTCTGTGCTTGGCTATGGACTGTGCTTAGTTGTGTGCTTGGTTATGCAATGTGCTTGCTTGTGTACTTGGCTATGCACTCTGCTTGTTTGTGTGCTTGGCTATGGACTATGCTTAGTTGGGTGCCTGGCTATACACCGCGCTTGGGTGTGTGATTGGCTATGCGCTAAGCTTGGTTCTGTGCTTGGCTATGTACTGTGCTTAGTTGTGTGCCTGACTGTGCACTGTGCTTGCTTGTGTGGTTGGCTATGCACTGTGCTTGCCCGTGTTAAGGTTCTTTCTACCGTCTTTAACTGTCTTCTAACAATGGGTTTTTCTCCTGTCCCAGGTTAATGCCCATCCTCTCAGGCTTTCTTCTGATAACGCACATTGTTCTTCAGTGTGGCAGTTGTCTCCGTTTATCCTGCTGAGCATGCACTGCACATGCTATAGCCGAAAATATTTAATATTGTCAGGGCTCTGGCACTTCCTTCACGTTGTAACGCTGGATTGCTTTAATGTGAGAAGTGTGTAGTGCCTGATGTTGCTCACGTTTCTTTCACATTTCGGTCCACTTTGCTAGCTGTACCAATTTGTCCTGCGTATTTCCTTGCCGCTAAGCGACGGGGTCCTGCCTCTTACCTTTGGCTCTCATTGGCTTTGTGTGCAGATTGCTATAGATTCCGCTCATTTCTGGTGTTGTTCCTTATGCCAACCAATACATGTCCAACTTTCAGTGTACAGTTGTTCTTCAATGACATTTTTGTCAATTCAGACTCCATCTTCCTGCTCTTAGAGGCACATATTTCTTGTTTTAGGTACATCCTCATTGGTTCATTGTGCTGTTCCAACTTCCTACCCCGCTGAATCTGAGATCTTTAGTTCTACCTCTTCCCTTTTAATACTTTTGCAGATTATTTTACCGTTTCTGATTCTTCCACTTGACTCCCTAAATAGTTGTAGTAAGTGTAAAAACGCGGAAATCCAGTTGAAATCGAAGGCAAACCCCCATCAGAATAATGGCACACGTTCAAAACACAGCGGTTCAGTTTCTATGTGACGGCTTAGCATGCCATTATGATTAATAATTGACTGATCCTCACGCCTCCGCCATGATTTCTTACGGATTTCTACCCTTTCACACTTATTACTGCTATTTCGGAAGTCCTTCAACACTGGAGATGTTCTTGAGCAATGGTTCTTAGCCTTTTGACTTCTGTGGACCGTCACTTAATCATTACTGGAACCTGTCGACCCCAAAGAATCATTATTGGAATCAGGAGACCCCCCCGGAGTCATTACTGGAAGTCAGGGACCCCACCCTAAATATGGTCCGTGATTTGAACCACA
This sequence comes from Pleurodeles waltl, assembly GCF_031143425.1. Taxonomy (NCBI): domain Eukaryota; kingdom Metazoa; phylum Chordata; class Amphibia; order Caudata; family Salamandridae; genus Pleurodeles; species Pleurodeles waltl. The sequence goes on along the minus strand of NC_090436.1, from coordinate 791,678,654 downwards.
AAATAATAAACAAAAAATACAGAAACAAGCATTCATCAAACACATTCACAAATGACAACACATTTTATTTAATTCACAAACAAATATAATTAAAAAATCTAAATTGTTAATAGGAAGTTTAGAGCTTTTCCATATTCAATTGAGGCCTCTCATCATCCATACTATATTCTGTTAGATGCACCTGCACTGCTTCCACAAATCAATCTGAGGATACTAACTTAATCTTTAGCCTTCAATTTCAAATTCTTTCATATTTACAGTATGTTTTAAAAAAATTGTGGTACATTTTATTTATGTACACTTTATTAATGTGTTAATATTATTTAATTTTCTAAGCAGTCGCAGGCCCGCTGAGGAGGCTTGGCCGTCCTCCAGTGGTCCCCAGACCACAGGTTGTGACCACTGATCTAGAATTCTCTTCTTCTTCCTTAATATAGAAATCATGCAACCTTACTAGACTTGCAATACCTAGCCCACTATAAAAATAAATACCTGGGCCTCAGGAATAGGAGGGCCTGGCTTTTTCCAACTATATGATTTGATCTGCCCATCAGACTTGACAAAGTCCAGTGTGGACGAACACATGTTTTCTGTTCATTTTTCTACTTGTCACACCATTTCACTTCCTGTACCGCCTTTGTGTCTACGGAGGAGAAATAAAAGGCTTTCTGGACCTAAACACAAACTGAAATGGACTCTTCATATACTTGTGTTATTACTCTTCCTTTGTTCTTTGTAGTGTGTTCCAACCTTCCTTCTCCTGCTGTTCCTCCTCTTTTGGCAAAGTTCTACTGGACCCTCGTACTGGTAGTCACAGTCTACACCCACCCACCTTGTTTACAATGGGCAGCTGAGAAAGTAGGTTTACCTATATCTGTGCATTAATACCATTATGTATATTATGAAAATGCCAATCCCTATGTGTGCCTTAACATGTACGTTACAGTTTATTATTTATCTGCTTTGTCATTCTTTTGCCAGCCTAAAGATCACTAAAATCCTAGTATGTATGGTACACACATTCATTTATAATGCACTGGAACCTTTTTATTTAATTTTATTTTATGTTGTACAATTGCACATTTTCTGCTCTTTGGACTAAGCGTGGCCTCTTTCTGAGGATTAGCAAATGGAGTGAAAATTTCAGAAAATAATCGACTCAGCTCCTGTCTGCTCCTTCTGTATCAGTTTGTGAAAGTATTTTCAAATTCTTCACCATGAGAAGATCCGGCACCTGCTCATGAGTAAATATCAGTTAGTCTAATTCTCAGTCACGTGTTCCTGCGTTCATTCACTTGTACTGAGAACATTTTTATAAATACGTATAACTATGTATTGATTTTTTCATTAGATGCTCCAGCTAATTTTGGGCAGATGCTCTGACTTCTTCAAACGGCTATTGCTTTGTATTATAGTTAACTACATATTAGTTATTTTACATTAAACAAATGTAAGACTTTATAGGCTATCTCAAGTTTTGTGTTTTCCTTACATGCACAAAGCATGCCTTACTGCTGACCCGTTCCTGTTAGCTGGCTTTTGAAGTCCCTTGTTTCATCCATTCTTTCTTTCCACAGCAGCGGTTGTTTCTTCATAGCACGCTCCCTGTCTCCACCCACTCTTCTAGCTGAGGACTCTACTGTACCACCTCACCACATAGGGTGGAGTGGTCTCACAACAGTTACCCGCGTGCGTAGTGTGTATTGGTTTGTTCCAGCATAAGGCTGGATGGAAATAAAAGAGCGCAGAGGCAGGACTTAGTTTGCCACGACGTGCAGTTGCACCATATTACGTCTCAGTATGTTTATTGTACTGCACTAGGCCTCTAGGGAAGGCCCACTTAGTGCTGACATGCTACACTGGCTAAGAGGCAGGCACATGATCTAGGCCCCTCTGGTGAGCACAGCGAGCAGACACTCAGTTGCAGTAATTGCGCCATATTCACCCGCAGCAGAGCAGACCAGCTCCGTTCCGCATATGTTGTGGCCCTCGGCCAAGACCGGCTATTGTGCAGCTTCAAAGAAAGATGATCGCGTGCCTGCGGTAAGAGTTGCCCCGCCTGTCTGTTATTCCACAAATCCCCACGACTCATAGCTGCTGGCACAAGACTCTATTACTGTCTGGGAGGAGGCAGCCCCTCCCCAACCAAGTGCCACATGAGAGCATCCACCGTCTAACTGAGAGTCATTCAACACTGCTGTGAGGCACTGAGAGGTTACCTCCTACCCAGAACATATGCTGACTCCGCCTCGCCTGCCCTAGGATACCGTAGCATTTATCCCTAGAGGCACATTACAGTGCATCACAGGACAGCAGACATCCAACCCAATCAGATACACAGTATCTGTGTGACTGGGGGCACAAGCGACCTTGCTCAGTATATCCTGCCCTCTTACTCAAGACCACACAGCGTGATGGGGTCAAGAACGTAACAAGTGGCAGGTCACTGGCTCAGCAGGAGGGAATATGTGACAGACATCTTCAGTCTGAGGACTGTCCCACATTGCCACTGGCGACAGTGCTTGAGGGAGATAGGCTTGCAATGTCCGTTGGGCGAAAACAACCCCCTCACAGTCCTAGGATCTCTACAACCTCATCACCACGATCCCACTAGGAAGGCATCCATCTCCACAATAGAACCATTCATTGTTGATGGATGACAATCTTCACTAGCTCCAAAATGGAAAGATTGGGTGGAATGCCATCAATTTTACTTCAAAGGGATGGATATTCCAGCAAAGCGGTGCAGCGTCCTCCTACTGCATTTACACGGGAAAGATATTCACAAAAGATACAAAACTCTTGTATAAGACACGCTCAAATCATACGTCACACTGCTGTGAGCACTAAATGGCCACATTGAACCAATGGCGAACAGGGGCTATTGGCAGTTTGTGTTCAAGCAAACCTGTCAAGAACCAGAAGAGCCCCTCACTGCATTTCACATTTGACTGATAGAGCTGACATGCACCTGCAGATTCCACAATGAGCAAGAGGAAATCTGCGGCCAAATAATGCAGGGGTGATCGTCAGCGAAACTAAGAGAAGCAATCCTTCAAAAGCCAGGAAAATCACTTCAAAGCATCTTGACCTTAGGGAGGTCTAAAAAAAATTCAAAGGCCAGTGTCCCACATTTGGAAGCCATCCTCCACCGACAGATCAAAACTGAACAGTCTAATGTCGTCCAAGTATGCCGAAAACCAACAACCCAGAAACGGTCGCAAGACGAACACAAAGAATTAGGAAACTGCAGAGGTCCTCCTCACAAAATGAGTGACTGCCTCCAAAAGGAAAATTATGTTCTGCGTGTGGGAAGTGAAACCATTTTTCTAAAGTCTATCACTCCTCGAAGTCCAAAGCATGAAAGAAACGGTGCAAACAGTCTCAGGCACTCCTGACACTTCAGAGGACATGGATGATGACATAGAGGACTATGTCGTTCACACTGTTTTCGACATCAGGGCTGCCCGGTCCACACGTCTCCCTCTCCCACAATACCAGATGTTTTGCTTTCCTTATCTTATGACGAGCTGACAAAACTTCTCTGGAATGCACTTCTTAGTTTAAAGAAGACATTTATTATTACTTCTCCACGAGGTTCCTGAGAGACAAGTAGTCACAGCAATGAAAGGAAAATATATCAAAGTGATTCTCAATTGCAATGTACACAGCAAATACATGTGATTATATTATAGCATAACTTCAAAGCAAAGAATAAAAGTCAAAATTCACCACCATAGGGCCTATCACTGCTCATCATCTTTCTCGTGCCTGCAAGTTGATGACTCCTGTTCAACTGAGAGAAAGAGATTTTCCACCCAAACGGGAGGTCAGGCAGCTGACGTCCGCTCCTGACTGAAGTCTTGGAAAATTCCCCCTCGCTGCTGCCGGGGGACCCCTCTTATAATGAAAAAGCCTGCTAACAGGCCCTTTCCTCTAATAGTCAAAACATGCAGAGTTGGGAAGAAAACAAGCCATTGGAGATTGGCCAGATCTCCTAAACCTCGCTCCTTCCCAAGGCTGAGTAGAGAGGAAAACACAAAATATACCCTGTCGTATCACACTAGGGTTCAGTGTGAACAAAATATGAAAAACACAGCTTGGTTTTCCATGTGAAAAAACACAGCTCATCTGCAATGTCTCAACTGCAATGTCGAACTCCACGATAAAGCCCATAGGCAGCTAAACTGAATACAAAATGTAATGTCTAATGCCACTTTAAAGCCAATAGGCAGCTAACCTAAATACAAAATGTAATGTCTAATGCCACGTTAAAGCCAATGGGCAGCTAAACTGAATACAAAATGTAATGTCCAGTGCCACGTTAAAGCCAATAGTCAGCTAAACTGAATACAACATGTAATGTGCTACTGATGAACATTGAACAACTAATATGTGCAGTGGTGAAACACAAAGTCAGTGGTCAAACACAATTAATGGCATAACACCAGATCAAAATAGGGAACCATCAGCTCACATTTACTATCGACACCTGAGCTCCCATTGAACTTATGTCTGTGAGCACCTACTAAACTCTCAAAACAATCCCCCCACTGAAAAGCACACAGTATTCACATATGGCCAGACACAACCAATACCTCTGCTGGGATGCTCTGAGCCACCGTGTCCCATGGAGAAATCAGCATTGACTCTACTGTCTATGTAGCTATGTAGGCATGGCATGTTGGTTAGTGGACAAATGGCAGAAGCTCTCAAGCTAATCTTGTTTACCTTGGGAGTACAAAAAGGAGAAATCTCAACCAGGTTAGAAGATTGTGCAGAAATCTTCAAAGGCATCAGCTGCTTATGTGACAAAGAGGTCAAGCTTCACATCCACCAATCCATCCAACTGGTCGCATTGAGGCACCGATGTATAGCCATTCATCTCCGGCCAAAGGTTAAAGAAGAGTTGAACACATTTGAAGGGGCCAGCATCATTGAGAAGGTGACCGGATCCACCACCAGGTTTTCACTGATTGTAGTCAAGAAAAAAACTAAACAATCTAGAGAAGTCTGCATTTGCATAGATATGAGGTTTCCCAATGTCACCATCAAACGAGAGAGACATTTGACTCCCACAGTGAAAAACATCCTTGGAGAGCTCAACGGAGCTCAGTGGTTTTTCGGAGTCGACCATCGATCAGGATACCATCAATTGCCACTCCACCTGGAGTCACGATATATATAACTACCTTCTTAACTCATCTAGGGATGCAGAGATACCGCCGCCTCAACTTTGGCATCTCCAGCACCACAGAAGTTTTCCAAAGCACCATCTGCAAGATGCTCAGTGGCCTACCTGGAGTCAACAGTGTTAGCAATGACATTTATGCCAGTCTATGAAAGAACACCATGAGAATTTATGTGGAGTCCTTCTGAGGATTAAAGGCTCCGGTCCTGAAATGCAAATTTCTCAAACAAAGGATAAACATCTTTGGGTACACCTTCTCAGGAGAAGGCATAGCGCTGGATCTTGACAAAGTGAAAGATGTCCAAGAGGCTCCTGCACCCACCAACACATCAGAAGTAAGAATCTTCCGGGGATGGTCAACTTCTGTGGTTGATTTATCCCTGACTTCAAGGGCCTCATGCAGCCCCTGCGAGAACTCACCAAAGCCAACACACTATGGGTTTGGGAGCCTGAGCAAGAGGCTGCCTTTCAGAAAACCAAAGAAGTGCTGTCAGCAGACACCACCTTATCCTACTTTGATCCTGCTAAACCAACGAACATTGCGGTAGATGCAAGCCCTAAAGGATTTGGGGCAGTGCTTACTAATCAACAACAACATGGTGGATGGACCCCGGTCGCGTATGCAAGCAGATTGCTCACCAAAACAGAGCAGTGCTATTCACAAATTAAGCAGGAGGCCATTGCCACACATCAGGCATGCAGGCACTTCCACTTGTATGCATATGGCAATCCTATTGTCATCCCCACTGACCACAAGCCCCTGATACTTCTACAGCATCTCAACCTCTTCCGTACATTGAAAATGCTGCAACTCCAAGAATACGCCAGTGTTGTGTAGAGTTTCGGCATGGGTCCACCAGTTCGGTAGATTCGGTGTGATCCCTGAGCTGCGACCCCCAAAGAGGTGGCAACAGAAGCCTACATGCACTACGTAGCCAAACAATCTTGTTGACTTCCACATTCCCTAGAAACTCTGCAAAGTGCCACCCAAGATGAGTGCCTACAGCTTGCACTAGCTGCAATCAAATTGAATGATTGGAGAACTCTCAAAAGGACCCCAGAGGCTCAAAAAATACTGGAGTCTCTATTCCACATCCACCAAGAGTTATCAACAGACGTTAGTGGATGTTTACTTAAGGGGCATCGCCTAGTCATCCCTACAAGCTTACCCAACAAGCAGTCTAATTAGCCCGCACGGCCATCAAGGAATCATTAAAACAAAAATCAGACTGTGCACCAAAGTCTGGTCCCCGGTATGGACAACATAGTGGAAAGAGCAGTAAGAGCCTGTCAGTGGTGTCAAGTAACTGGTTCTCCAGAACCCCCTCTGCTAGTCATCACTGAAGAAAGCCCTCACATACTGTGGGAACATGCTAGTCTCGACTTTGACCATCTCCCAGATGGGAGACATGCATTAGTCATCAAAACCGACTACACCTCGTACCCGGAAGTCGAAATAGTGGGATCACAAGTAGCCTCGGAGGTCATAGCAAAGCTGGAGACAGTCATTCCCACCCATAGCATAATGAAAGTCTTGAAAACAGACAATCAACACCCTTTCCAAGGTCAAGAATTTGCTGAATACCTCCAAACCTGGGGCATCTAACACATGAAGATAACACCTAAGTGGCCTCAAGATAATGGTAACGTGCAGAGGTTCTTGAGGACTTTGAAAAGGGTGATTCGCATAGCACATGCTCACAGCAAATTGGAAAGAGCCATCTATGGGTTCTTGCGTGAATATCAACAAACGCCTCATTCAGCTACCAGCTAAGCTCCAGAACATCCTGGCAGTGTAGTTGCTGACACGATTCCCCATCACCCAAAATGATCTCCACCTTCGTTAAACGATTCAGAAGTCCTCAACAGAAGAAGAGCCACCAACTAAAGAGCCAGCAAGAAGAGAAATGCCAAGCCTGACGAGATCCGTTCAGGAAACATCCAGGCTGCAAGTTTTGTCTGCCATTGGAACAACACCCATAGGTTGTAGTAAGACGCCGAGGCACTATGATCACAGCACATCAGGGTGATGACGTAGTCACCTGAAATATTATTTTCTTCAAGAAAGTCCAAGGACCCCCAGAGTGATTTCAAGTTCCTGCAGTGACTCCGACCCCTCACCAGAGGGTGCAGCTTGGACACCCCACCTTAGTCCCTTCGTTCTGGGGCACTGATTGAAGAACCTCCATGTCCCGAGGAGTTGCTTCCCAACTCCAGCCCAGCCAGTAGGTCCCTGCCAACTCATCTTGAGAGTGAGGCCTGTACTTCAGGCCAGGGATGGCTGAGAGGTGTACTCCAGTTATCACCTAAGACGCAACCCAGCACCGTCGCCCTGACTGACGGACTTCCTGGTGTAAACAAGCTGCCTACCCTGGTCGCAATCAACAGGGTGGTTATGTTGTTACATGTCTGTAGAATTTATTATATTTTAGGTATGTGTTGTTGCTTATTAAAGTTGTGGAAGAATGTACTGTACCACCTCGCCACATAGGGAGGGGTGGCCTTACAACAATTTCCCGCATGCACAGTGGGTATTAGTTTGTTCCAGTGTAACACTGGAATGGTAATAAAAGAGCACAGAAGCAGGACTTAGTAACGACCTGCGGTTACAGCACATATGAATCAGCCTGTTTATTTTACTTCAGTAGGCCCATGGGCAAGGCCCACCTGGTGCTGACACGCTACAAGGACCTGCAGCTGGAGGGTGCACATAGGGCAGTTTAGCAGACTGCATGTTATGATACGTAAGTCCGGGTACAGGTTTGGGTGTGAAGCAGGACTTGACCAAATGTGGGCACCCCTTATATATTATCTAACAAGTGACATTAAAGGATAGACCGGTTCAATGTGATTAAACTTGATAGTAAAGATATTCTTGGGTGAGATGGTGGGAGAACATTGAAGGGGGTATTGTGCCCCTTTCAAAGGCAGAATCTGGCTCCTTAGCTGGGAAAAAAGTGTAAATATTCAGAAAACTGGTCAGTAGTGTTAGGGTAGTGTGGGAACAGTCATTAAACGAATTAAATTTCATAATAGTGCTGTTGTATTTAAATCGAATTCTGATGGAAACACGCAGAAAATACCTATGATAAGGCTACAGCAAGCCAATTATTGCTGAATTCCTGAAGAGCAGGTAATAACCTTGAGGTTCTGCAGAAATGTATGTATTAATGTATGTATTTGTGGTGTCGTACAGTGCGGGGATGGTGCTACGGTGTCCGAGTGCTTTACATAAGTTACAAGGCTACTTAATTTGCGTACACAAGTTGGACAGTTATCAGCAGCACAGGTGGGACATATTGAGCAAAATTAATGCCGAGTTGTAGAGCAAAACGAAGAACCTAGTTGGAATTTCATTACTATATAGTTTTCACTCAAAAACAGAAGTACACCAGAGGTTGTTGATTCTGCACAATGTGGATTCAAATTTCGTGATGTAAAAGTTTTAGCTTAAGTTCAGAAGAGGTGCTTGAAAAAGAGCATTTTCATTTAACTTTTGAAGATTTCATCGTTATTTATTGTGTTGGCAGGTGGGATGGAGTCCAAATCTCTGGCACGTGACCAGAGAAGGATTGAGTTGTTCTGTGTTGGCAGAGATACATTTTAATGATGTCCCACAAACACATTTCATCAAGTTTGCTATGAAATAACTTGCAGGTTTTGAGGTTGTTGCACATATATTTTTCCTAAACTGTTACTACGGGCCAAGCCCTCCCCACTCCCCACACAAACAATCAAAAAAGGCTAAAAAAACAAAATCCAATCCATAGCTTGATTGTGTAGAGACTGCTTATTCAGTTTTTTGTTGTTTAACGTGTGTTTGGGAGTGGGGTAGTAAAAGAGGGTTTCTTAAATATATTTTTTATTTTCTACATTGCACTGTACATTGCTCAAATTGAGTGGGCTTTGAAATTATTTCGTACATACACATTCCAGTGCATTGCCCGTACATAGATTCCATCATCAGGATATCAGGTTATCCACATTCGGTGTTCCACAAACAATAAAAAAAAAAGAGTGTTTTTTAAGTAGGCGTAAAGTGTTCCTTAGTGGCTTTACATTGGGCCTTAGATGCAGGTCTAAACGAGAACTGCAAAGGACTTATTCATCCAGTTTGCAACCAAGGAGAATTTGAGCTGAGCAGCAGCTCCCTTCCCCTGTCTACCCACCACTTTCAGGCTAGGTGATTGTTCCTGGGCCCAGAGTCACCTAAGCAGGCCTTACGCCTCTATTCATACCTGACTCAAGCCATTAGTTTGGGGACGGAACCCCAAGGTAACAATCGTCACTGTGGTGAGCCTCTGTGAGCCCTGAGTAGGCCTAAGCGGAGTGGATGGAGCCGCGCTATGTGGAACTCTGCGAAGTGGCAAACAAATTCAGCCACACTACACGGAGTTCCGCAAACGGGCGAGTTCTCCATTGCACCCGTTCGCGGTGCAAGGCAAATTATGTACCCGCCTTTAAAATCACGCGCGAACAACACCACTCAGTTCTCATGGGCGCGCCCATCTTGTTTTTCACTCTGTTTATGGTGCTTAGATTTCTACTTCAATCTGCCCTCAATCTTTGTAATCCTCCCCCCTATACTTATCCCTATCTTTATTTATTATATTAGTGTTTCTTTTTGTGCCTCATTATTTTTACGGTGTTTTAATTTTTTGTGTTTTTTTGTGACTTTTTGTATTTTTGTTAATTTTCCTCTTATTTCCTTCCTTTTCCTTCTCTTTCTTTTCCTACTCTACCCACCCAGCACCATGGCACAGCAGTGGGCCGCGCTGCCGTCAAGGGGTGCAGCCTCATCCAATCTTCAGCGAGGAGGAGGTGGCATCACTGTTTTTTATGTGCAGTGCCACCTCCCCTCCATGCTGGCAGCAGGTGGCAGGCCTTGAAGTGGTTACCCCCTGCAGGAGCGTCACCAGTGCTGGACTAGGGTGTGCCAGTTGGTCAGGGCTGCCACCCAGGTCCAGCGTACCACCCAGCAGCTGACGCACCCCTGGGCGGATCATCGACCGTGAGCAGGACCTGCTCAACCTGCTAGACGTGGAGTTCCCGGGGCTTGGTGCATATTATATTTTTATTTTGTTTGTGTTCTACAATGCTAACTTTTTCTGAATAGCATGTGGCTTCCACTCAGAGGTGAGCTAGGTTTAGTTTAAGTTAGGATTATTATTTATTATGTCATCCAGTGAGAGCTTGGCAAGTGCTCGGCGCTATATCATTATACTCGTAGGTAGGCACTCGCTTTGGCTGATTATTTAAGAAGCCACTGCAATGCAGGCTCCTCTGTCCTCCTGTCTCCTTAGTGAATTAGTGATATCAGTGAGTTAACGTTCTCTGTGTCTTTATGTAGCTCATACAGTCCCAACTAATTTCACACTGATGCGAGTACGCATGCATTACAAAAAGTGAGACTGAGTTGGTCCATCAAGGGGCTTGAGAAATGAGAATAGAATGAAAGATCATTCATTGCTATGCATTAGTTCTTAATGTAGATTTTCTTAAGGAAATTTGGAATAGGGATTTTTAGGAATATAGCCAACTCAACAATAGTTGATCATACTACTAGTATAGTACCATAGGGGATCTGATTTAACTACAATGTTATTGCATTTGCTTGTTATATAATAATTTTCTGGAGATTAACGGTACCACTAATGTATTATTTAATCTTCTTTCTAATCTTACATCAGCACCCAAGGGCAAGAAGAAGGGCACTGCACCGGCAGGTCCGGCAGGAGCTGGGGAGGTGCCGACCACCAACGCAGATGCTGATGGCTCTGCTCATCCCAGTAAGTCCTATTATTTAATAGTATTATTATTTCCATAACTTTTACATCTCCCCACTTTTATACTACTTTTTATTTTGTCTTGTTTACTTTTTTTATACTGTCTCCCTTTTCCCAGCTCCCCTATCCAAGTTTTGTTTAATTACTGCTATTCCTGCATTTTCCTTTTTTCTGTCTTTCATTGACCATTTTGTATTCCACCCCTTCGTTGCTCTTCAATGATTCTGAGTCATCATCAATCATAGGCTATAGCTCAGCTCCGTATTACGCAAAGCTTTTGGTTGGCTTGTCTACCTGGCTTTTCTAACATTCCAACAAAATGCCCAGAGTGATAATTTTGACAGAAGATACTGCAGTGCTAACTGAACTGTAATGATTATGGCTGCATTTTTTTATTTTAAAAATTAAGAATGGGATCTGGCATATAAAAATTGCATACGGTTTTCTTATAGCCACACCAACCACCAATGGAGGACCCGGCTCATGTTCGACCGCTGCAGGAGCAGATGAAGCACGGGGAGAGGTACCGGCAGGGACAGGTGCTGTTAAGTCACATTGCTTGCTTATTGACAAGTACTTTTACTCACTAGCTACAAGGGTGTTTTCGTGATCTGATTCATGAACCTCCTGCATTACAGCTACAGGGATGGTTGGATTACTGAGGGCCCCTTTTATCTGCAACTCGGCGAAAACACACATAATATATGCTAAAAATGATGGCTTGATGGAAATGGGAAAGAAAGGAAAGTTAAAAGAAAGCATGGGTTAAAAGAATGAAAGAATGCATGGGTTGGTGAAAGAGGATGTGTGGGTGAGTATTGGTATTGGGTAAATGGATGGATGGGTGATAGGATGATTGAAAAAAGGGTGGATATTGTGGGTACTGAATGGATGGATTTGGGTGGAAGACTGGATGAGAGAAAGTAAAGTTTAAATCATGGTGGCCATGGGTGTATATAGGGGAAGAATGAAAGGATGATTGAATAATTGCTTGGATGAATAAAGAAGGTTGCTGTTCTTCTGTAGATAGATCTGTGACTCCCCTCTAATCTTCTTTAGCGAAAGCTCAAGCTTCCTGCCTAATTCATCTTCCTTACTCTGCCGTAGAGTAAGTCAAGTTTCTTTACTTTCCTCACTGCCCAGCAAATCAATTTGTTGGAAAGAATTTGTGATGGTGGGTGAGACCAGTGAGTAAAGTGGGACTACTAAGTGCCCGATTTGATTTCAAGTTTGGCATAGGGGATACTCTGTGATGAACGTGCCAAATACAATCTATATTTCCCATTCTGTTCTCTGTAGTGCAATGCATCACCCCTCCCCATCTACTTACGGAAGACAGGATAAAATATATCTGCATTTTATACATGACATGTGTGATGTATCTTATCTTTTTTCATCTGCCTCTTTGGAGTCAGGGTAAAAACTAAACTAAGTGAAAGGCATGTGGGGAAGAGCAGTGCCATTGGAATTAAAGATAGATAATTGTCAGCTACAGCTGCCCGAGCTGCAGACAGTAGCAACGTACTTGAAGCACTGGCTAGCATGCCTCCAATATTTGGCACAACAACTTATTCTCCATAGTGCATAATGCCTTACTCATCATAATGAGAGGTAATTATTTTTTATTTTTCCACTAAATTAAAGCACAAGATTTTTAATCTGATCTTATTCTGTCTTAATTTAGTTAGTACTTCTCTTCTTATGTGGGGCATGTGTAGGTAAACAAATACAATATTGGCCCTGTGACTCTCCTAATCATAAATAATAATCACATCACATTCCATTCTTCCTATGGGGACCAGCAATCTAGTACAACTGTACCACCTACTATCCATCATTTGAAGAAGTGTCTGTTCAGAGCATTGTTTACAATGTGTCTTTTCTTATTCTTCGTTTTCTCAATATAGCTACTCCTGCCTGACGACCACTAACAACTAGGCAGGAGATAGCGGCCCGTCTGTGGCAGCAGGGGCTGGGGAACATTCAGGCAGAATACCAGCGCCCGGTGATCCTGGAGGAAGAAGAGGCCGAAACAGCTGCCTCGGACCCAGGACCCGGCAGGGCAGCACGCCAGCCCCATGCCTCCCAGCCAGTACATCGCTGGTGCCGCCACCAGCAGTCAGGGTCCCTGAATGCACCTACTGCTACACCCTCCCGCTCCACCAGGGCATTGCTCCGAAGCATTCTGCAGTGGATGAACCAGCTAGAGAGCCAGCTCGTCAGCATAGAGCAGAACATCAGCCAGCTCTGGACCCATATAGACAGTACCCTTTTTTAAGCCCTTATTTAAATTTTTTTGTTTTTGTACCAAGAAGACTCAGAGGCCGACCAAAAACATAAGAGGAGTTTCACGTTTGAGCTAGCAATGGAGCAACCACATACTCAGCAGCAGTTCACAGAACTGAGTGAGACTAGGCCTCAGAGTTTTCGCCATCATCATGGGTTCTCTTTGAAGTCAAACACTTTCTCCTTTCTAGCTGTTGAGGTAGTCCCACCCTGAGTCCTTCCATCTTCCTCCTCCAGATTCAGAGTAACTCTGTCCCAATCCAAAACCGAGCAAGGTAGACTTGTGAAGTGCACTACTGTTGAAGGACAAATAGAGAAACAGAACTGGAGTCTTTTTTGTGTAGATTTGTATTTGGTAACTAAAGTGGATGGTTTGTTAGGAGGAACCAGAAAAAAGGAGTACACCCTGCAAGTAAATTTCACTACTTTTGAAAGGCCATTCACTTTCGGGAAAAAATGATCACTCATCAGCCCCCAACATTGCAAATCATCGTAAACAAGTTTACAATTTTGTGAACTCCCTCCCTCACTGTCAGCCACCACATACATCAGTCATCACTCACAAATTTACAATCACAATTAATCAATAAATCACCACTCACTGGTGCAATAGTTACTTAGTTACCTCTTCCAATCCAACCATGGTGGGTGAACAAAATACCTCCTCTTTGATGGGATACACACATGGGAATTAGACATTGGCACTGGCAGTCTTTTAATCAGTGATCTTCTAGGGCAGCCCTGCATGTAAAAAATAGGATAGGCAATGGCATGTGAGGGAGGCAGGCAGCATAGTCCTGAAGGGGATGTGTCAGGGCTTTTTCACTGCACACGGGTCCAACTCCAATCCGGGCTTTTATGTGACTATAAAATCAATGGTGGGGTAGCATGTATCTGACACAAACATAATGTTGCACTAGTGTGTATATATATATATATATATATATATATACATATATATATATGTATATATATATACACACACACTAGTGCAACATTATTATATATATATATATATATATATATATACACACACACACATATATATATATTTTGCAAACAAAGAAAGAGAATAGAAGCTGATGAGAAATAATGAAAAAGTTCTGTGGCATACTCAATCTGGGAAGTAGACTTCATCCTCAAACTCTGGTGGTCCACCCAGAAGTTGGTCAGCTAACACGCTTGATTCTGACGAATCATCATCTTCCTCCACCTGTGGTGTTTCAGGAATGGTGTAATCAGGTGGTATAAAATGCTGGTTCATTTTGATTATGGTCAATCTCTCCACTTTTTGACGAGAGAGACTGGTCCTTCTCACTGTAACAACTGCACCAGTCGCACTGAACACACGTTCAGCAGGCACGCTGACTACAGAACAAGTTGGAAACTTTATTGCCAGCCTGCTGAGCTCTGGCCATTGGCGCATCTTCCCATACTAATACACCATGGGTTTTGGCCCACATACACCTCTTTCAGGTCATCCAGATACTCCTGGAACATCCTCTGAATGGTCATTGGTGCTGCCACGTGCTCAACCACTTTTTCCTTTGCCTCTGCACTGAACATAAGACCTGCCACTTGAAACCAAGCTAATGCGTAGGTTAGGTCCAATTCTTCTGTTGTTGTTGTCGCCAGTTTTCTTGTTGGTGGGGTTGGCGGATATGTGACAAGACTGCACTCTCTGGAAGTTGAAGGGGCACCCCAGAACTGCAGAGGGAGACTCTAAGTTCCAGCTGTTCTTCTTCCAGTTTCCCTGCTTGCTCGACAATCCACCTCTTGTATTGTGAAACATCCCCTTCAGAAAATGGAATGATAGCGGGAAGAACTTTTTCGTAGCGTGCATCAATTAGGCTGGCATAGATTTGGAAGAGATGATGTCATTTTGCAGCCTTGCGTTACAAGTCAAACGACAGCTTAGACTATTAACCATGCTGTATAATCCGCAACTGTTTTTGGCTTAAAAGAATGGCTGAAATTAGTGAAGGTGTGTCTGCAGGTTGTCAGTATGTTGCTGACTATTTCTTCTTTTTAAGAATGAATTGCACAACCATGTTAATGCAGTGCACTAAATACAGACATGGTCTTGCGCTTGGGTTGAGGGTGGTGCTTTTGATGTAGGAGTGCTCCCAGGTTCCTCCACGGAGGCCGGTGTGGCAGGCACACGTCTCCCGAAAAAGGTTGCGGTTGGCACGTCACTGGCAGAAAGCTGCTTCTTCTCACTGGCCACTTTCTTGGGAGCAACTTTCTTTGGGGCCTTTTTAACTAGCTCTAGGTTGGTAGTGGCACTAAGATGCACAAGTGAAAGAGTTTGGTGCCTGTGGACCAAAGTAATTGTAAGGTCTTCTCTTTGGCAGTACTGCAGGTGATGTGGAGTGTCTTCTTTTGTACACCTAAAAACAACCAAGCAAGAAAAACATGTAGTTAGTGAAACATGGCATTGTTGCAGCAGGTTGAAAATAGTACAGAGAAATGCAATCTTGGTGTGCTTGGTTACTTATGTAACATACCTAGGCCCATATTTATACTTTTTTAGCACCGCATTCGCATTGTTTTTTTACGCAAAATCAGCGCAAACTTACAAAGTATGATTGTATTTTGTAAGTTTGCGCCGATTTTGCATTAAAAAATAATGCAAATGCGGCGCTAAAAAGTATAAATATGAGCCCTAGTATTTAATTAAACAGTGTAAAGACAAATCTCACCACCAAACCATAAAAAAATAAATTTCAAAGCAAACAGCACCACAGGCAGATCTAGCTCTTTGCTTTATCTCCAGCTGTTTTAGGAGACACCTGGGGTAGTCAGAGAGAGGTGCATGGGTAAATGGAGTAATCCTTTAAATAAAAATAACCTATGGCTGCAAAGTGGTCCAGGGGAAATTGAATAATCACTAACAAAATGAATTATGCTGTTGATTTGTCTGACATGGTCCACAGCCACGATGTCCTGGAGGAAATGGAATTACACCTCAGAAACTGAATGCTGAAGTGCAGCTGTGCGTCTTTGGTGGATAGATGGATGGAGGAATGGAATGGATGGGATGGATGAATCAATGCAAAATTAAATAAAAATTGAAATAAAAATAAAAAAGATAAAAACTTAAATATAAATTGAAATATGAAAATAAAAACAAGAAAAAAATTAAAATTACAAATCAAAAGTAAAACAAAAGTAAAAACAATATAAAAAATAAAGTATAAAAATTAGAATAAAAAGAAATTTTAAACATTTACATTACAAAAGTAAAAACAAATTGTAAAATAATAAAACTAAACTATAAAAATTCAAATAAATGTTAAAGAAAGAAGAAAAAAAATGACAACAAATGAAAAAGTAAAAATAGAAACTTAAAAACAAATGATCAATAATTAATGATGCTTTCATATAAGCCTATGTCAAAGACACACTGGCTGCATAGTGCACTCACAGAATGGCTGCCAGCCAGCCACATGGCCAAACAACAATAACAAGGAGCAATGAGGAAGCATGGAGAACAAAGAACGCATGCAAGCCTATGTCAAAGGGACACTGGCTGCATGCACAAAATGGCTGCCAGACAGCCACATGGTCAAACAATAACAACAAGGAGCAAAGAAGAAGCAGGGAGAACAAAGAACACAAGGAAGCCTATGGCAAGGGACACTGGCTGGATGGACAAAATGGCTGCCAGCCAACCACATGGTCAGACAAGAACAAGGATCAAGGAGGAAGCATGGCAAACAAATAACACATGCAAGCCTATGGCAAGGGACACTGGCCAGATGGACAAAATGGCTGCCAGCTAGCCAACAAAAACAAGGAGCAAGGAGAACAAAGAAGAACACATGCAAGCCCATTTCAAATGGACACTGGCTGCATGCACAAAATGGCTGCCAGACAGGCACATGGTCAAACAATAACAACAAGGAGCAAGGAGGAAACATGGAGAATAAAGAAAACATGCAAGCCTATGGCAAGGGACACTGTCTGGATGGACACAATGGCTGCCAGCCAGCCACATGGTCCAACAACAACAACAAAAAGCAAGGAGGAAACATGGAGAATAAAGAAAACATGCAAGCCTATGGCAAGGGGCACTGGCTGCACGCACAAAATGGCTGCCAACCACATGGTCAAACAACAAGAAGCAAGGAGGAAGCATGGAAAGCAAAGAACACATGCAAGCCTATAGCAAGGGACACTGGCTGAATGGACAAAACGGATGCCAGCCAGCCACATGGTCAAACAACAACAACAAGGGAGAAGCATGGAGAACAAAGAACACATGCAAGCCTATGGCAAAGGGACACTGGCTAGATGCACAAAATGGCTGCTGGCCAGCCACATGATCAAACAACAACAACAAGGAGCAAAGAAGAAGCAGGGAGAACAAAGAACACAAGGAAGCCTATGACAAGGGACACTGGCTGGATGGACAAAATGGCTGCCAGCCAGCCACATGGTCAAACAAGAACAAGGATCAAGGAGGAAGCATGGCAAACAAATAACACATGCAAGCCTATGGCAAAGGACACTGGCCAGATGGACAAAATGGCTGCCAGCTAGCCAACAAAAACAAGGAGCAAGGAGAACAAAGAAGAACACATGCAAGCCCATTTCAAATGGACACTGGCTGCCAGCCACATGGTCAAACAACATCCTCCTATACTATCAAATATTATTACCCCACAATATATACATTTTTTGCAAAAAACGAAATGCAGGCAATAGCCAACATTTTAAATGTAACCCAATGCCATCCTTGCCCTAAATTACATTTTAAAAACATATACCACTGAAACATTTATTTCATGCCCTGATGACTACTAGTACTGGCCTTGGCCGACTGGCTTAAATGGCCCTTAGGAAATCTAGCCACATACTAAAATACTATTGCAGATCTTACAAACATGTAGAAAAGGTACTGAGCTGTGCAACTATTTTCCTTTACAAAAGATGAAAAATCAATGAAATGCAAAATAAATCATAAGTATGCCCATAATTAAACTCCTGGCCACCCACCACTATACATTTTTTAAATCAAATTAAGGTACAAAGAATTACTGGTGCGTGCCCAAGCAAACAACACCCTTATTCACTAGATTTAGAACTTACTTATGTGATTTCACAAAAACAAAGTCTTTAAATCCAAATGTATATCCAGGAGACAAATAGAGTGATTATTCCACCTTGAAATACAAGAGACAAGTGACCAGGGAATGGACAAAGCGCTGGAAGGAGCCTGCTGGACAGGAACAGGAGGTTGGAGTCTCTGACACACTTCCTTCCTGTTTGAAAACAAATGACTTCTCAATCTGAAGAACAAATTGCAGGGTCCATTGGAGAAGAAAATCTAGTCACAAAAGTTCTTTTTGACTAGATTTACTGGCTCTGGAGTAGAAAATCTACTTCAGAAGTGAGTTTGCACTCACGAGCGGCTCGTTTTGTCCACTGGCACGGCTAGAAGACGAGAGAACCCAAAGTCTCACCCATGCTTGCTAGCAGCCCAGGAGAATCGTAGTGCTTGCGAGAGAGCACCAAAACCCAATTTCCGCTCCATGCCAGAGAACAGAATTCAGGAACTCCGTGCTACTCTGCGTACCACAGAGTGCCCAAATTCTGCAAACTCTGCCGGCGGAGCAGAGCATTATGCCCAGGCCTAGAAATAAGCAGCCCAGACAGAAAGGCTAATGTAAAGATGGTGTGAACAGGCAGTTTCTGCTGCACAACTTCACTTTAAATCTGCTGCTTTTGTGTATGTAAGACTGCTTAAATATATTTCCTTTTCCTCCCTAAATTGTATCAAGATTACTAAGGGCCAAGCACCGCCAACCCAAAAATCAAAAAAGGATAAAAACAAAATCCAACCCCAACTTGAGTGTGTAGAGACTGCTTAATTGTTTTCTGCTGTTTAAATTGTGTTTGGAAGTGGGATTAGCACCTCTTTTCGTTTTTTGAGTACATGAAAGCATTATTTAGTGACTTTATACTGGGCCTTATCTGCAGGGTTGAACAGGAGCTGCAAGGTCTGTATTAGGCTAATCCTCAACCAAGGAGATTGTGTGCGGAACAGCAGCTCCTTTCTCCCTCTGCACACCAGTTGCAGGCTAAGTAATTTGGCCTGGGCACACCTGAACAGGCCTTCCTTTCTCGTCTCTTACCATGCACAGCACCTTAAATTTAAGGTCACACGCTCTTACAATAAGGTTTTTATTGCCTATTGCAATAGCATTCTGTTTGGGCCCCAAGGTTAGGGTTTCAATTGGACCTAGGGTTTAGGGCTTCGGTTCTAATTGGTTGAGAGAGCTAGGATTCTGATTGGCTCCCAAGGCTAGGGTTTATTTACTTGGCCCAGGGATTAGGGCTTTTGTACTCATTTGTTGATAGAGATAGGCTTCTGATTGACTCCCAAGACTAGGGTTTCTGTCGGACCCAGGGCTTAGAGTTTGGATTCTGATTGGTGACAGGGCTAGGGTTCTGATTGTCTCCTAGAGCTAGGGTTCCCATTGGCTTGATTAGGGATAGGATCCTTATTGTCCAAGGTAACAGCATCACTAGGGTTATATATACCTAGGGCTCAGGGCATCCAGCCCGGGCATCCAGATTAAAAGCAGGATGCCTTGCAACAGTGCATTTGTCACTCGCACATCTTCATCCACCACCCTTCTATGCTTTGCATCCCATAACACAATAACTGCACCTTAGTGGTCATCACACACAACATGGAAACACTTCCCATTTTAGATCAAAACAAAGACATCCTTCCAACCACACATTCTACACAGCGTAGTGTGCTACCCATGTAGGTAATGCTTCAGTGTCCCACATAGGAGTAGTAAGACATATCTACATGCTGCAATTCAATACAATAGAATAGGATTTCATTCACAGTTAAAGCCAATACGCCTCACCTTTACAAGAGCTATTGGCTTGGCAATGTGTTTTTGCCATGTTGTACACCAGTGTGGTGGCTGTTTAGCATAGCTAAAAGTTAGTGTTATGGAGTGTCATAGAGTGGAGAGGGGGAGTAGTGTATTTGTTGGAGTAGAGTGTTGGAGAGTGGAGAAGGGGGAGTAGAGTGTTGTAAAGTTGAGTAGAGGTGAGTATAGTTAAGTGGTTCATGGCAGACAGTGTTGTAGAGTGTGGTGCTGTAGAGTGGAGTGGTGTAGAGTGGACTGGGATGAAATAGGGTGGAGTGGGTTGGAGTGAATTGAGGCAGTCTGGTGGTTTGGATTGGATTGGAGCAGAGAGGAGTGGATTGGATAAGGTTAGGGTGGTTTTGATTATGTGGAGTGGACTAGATGAGGTGGATTGGAGTGGGGGTATTGCATTGGGATGAGATGGATTGGAATGGGGTGGATTGGAGTGGGGTAGATTAGACTGATTTAGGGTGGGTGGATTGAATTAGAGTGATAGCACTAGGGTGGGATGGATTAGATTGGGACGAGGTGGATTGATTTGGGGTGGGGTGGATTGGAATGGGGTGATTTGGAGTGGGGTGGGGTGAAGTGGAATTGGGTGGATTGGATTCGACTGGAGTGGGGTTGATTAGATTGAACTAGAATGGGGTGGACTGGATTAGAGTGGGTGGATTGGAGTGTGGTGGATTGGATTTGTTGGATTGGAGTGGGGTGGATTCAACTAGAGTGGGGTGGATTAGAGCGGTGAATTGGATTGGAGTGTATTGGAGTGGTGGAGGCTGGATGAATTGCATTGGTGTGGGGTGAACTGAACTGGAGCGGGTGAATTAATCTGGGGGTGTATTGGCTTGGGGAAGAGTGAGGTGAATTAGATTGGAGTGGAGTGGGGTGGACTGGATTGGGATGGATTGAATTGGAGTGGGGTGGGGTGAATTGGGGTGGGGGGACTGGAGTGGGGTGGATCAGATTAGAGTGGGCTGAGGTAGGATGGATTGGATTGGGGTGGGTTTGATTGGGGTGGATTGAGTGAGGTGGAATGGGGTGGGGTGGACTGGAGTGAGGTGGAGTGGAATGGGTGAATTGGATTGAGTTGGGTAGATTAGATGGGATGGGTGGACTGGAGTGGGTGGACTGGAGTGGAGTGTATTGGTTTGAGTAGGGTGGGGTGTATTAAAGTGGACTGGGTTGGATTAGAGCGGTGAATTAGATTGGAGTGTATTGGAGTGGGGAGGCTGGATGAATTGGATTGGCGTGGGGTGAACTAAACTGGAGCGGGATTGGCTTGGTGAAGGGTGAGGTGGATTCAATTGGAGTGGAGTGGGGTGGACTGGATTGGGATAGATTGAATTGGAGTGGGGTGAATTGGGGTGAATTGAGGTGGGGTGGACTGGAGTGGGGTGGATTGGATTAGAGTGGTCTGAGGTAGGATGGATTGGATTGGGGTGGGTTTGATTGGGGTGGACTGAGTGAGGTGCAATGGAGTGGGGTGGACTGGAGTGGGGTGGATTGGATTGGGGTGAACTGAATTGAGTTGGGTAGATTAGATGGATGGATGGACTGGAGTGAATTGGTTCGAGTAGGGTGGCGTGGATTCGAGTGGACTGGGTTGGATTGGAATAGGGATGAATAGATTGGAATGGGGTGGTATGGATTTGAGTGGGTGGATTGGGTTATACTGGATTGGAGTGCGTTGGGTTGGTGTGGGGTGGATTGGACTGGAGTCGAGCAGATTGAACTGGAGTGGAGTGTATTGGACTGGAGTTGGGTGGATTAGATTGGAATGCGGTGGATTGTGGTGGAATGGAGACAGGTGGATGGAGTAGAGTAAAGTGGGGTGGATTGGATTGATGTGAGGTGGATTGGATTTGAGTGGGGTAGATTACATTGGAGTGGGGTAGGATAGATTGGGCTGTATTTGATTGGTGTAGGGTGGATTGGAGTGGGGTGGATTGGGGTGGATTGGAGTGGGTTGAAATGGGATGGAGTGTGGCAGATTGGATTGGGGTGAGGTGGATTGGATTGAAGAGATGCAGACTGGAGTGGGGTGGATTGGAGTGGGGCAGACTGGACCAGATTGCTTTGGATTAGAGTGGGCAGACTGGAGTGTGGCAAATTGTTTTGGATTGGAGTGGGGCAGATTGTTTTGCTTTGGTAGTGGGGAAGATATTTTTGGATTGTAGTGTTCCAGATTGGAGTGGTGTGTATTGTTTTGGATTAGAGTCAGATTGTTTTGGATTGGAGTGGGCAGATTGGAGTGGGACAGATTGTAGCGGGCAGATTGGTTTGGATTGGAGTGGGGTGGATTGAAATTGTAGTGGAGTGGATTGGACTGGAGTGAGATGGATTGAATTGGATTGGGGTAGATTGGGTTGGGGTGGATTGGAGTGGTATGAATTGCAGTGGGGCAAACTGTTGTGGAATGGAGTGGGACATACTGGAGTGGGGCAGATAATTTTGGATTTGCATGGGTCAGATTGGAGTGGAGCAGATTGGAGTTGGGCGAATTGTTTTGAGTTGCAGTGGGGCAGACTTTTGGATTAAGTGGGGCAGATTTGAGTGGGGTGGATTGGAATGTGGTGGATAAGAGTGGGGCAGATTGTTTTGGATTGGAGTAGGGGAGATTGGAGTGTGGCGGATTGGACTGTGATGGGTTGGAGTAGGGTGGTTTGTTCTGCATTGGAGTGGGGCAGACTGGAGATGGCCAGATTGTTTGCTATAGTAGTGGGGCAGATTGTAATGAGACATATTCGAGCAGGGCAGATTGGAGTGGGGTAGATTGTTTTGGATTGGAGTGGGGCAGATTAGAGTGGGGAATATTGTTTTGGATTGGAGTGGGGCAGATTAGAGTGCAGCAGGGTTTATTGCATTAGGCAGATTGTTTTGGATTGAGTGGGGCAGATTAATTTGAATAGGAGTGGGACAGATTGGAGTGGGGCAGATTTTTTTTCATTGGAGTTTGGCAGATTGTTTTGGATTGGTGTGAGGCAGACTGGAGAAGGGCAGACTGTTTGGGATTGGAATGGGGAAGATTGTTTGGAATTGGAGTGGGGCAGATTGGAATGTGGCAAATTGTTTTGGATTGGAGTGGGGTGGGAGAATTGGAGTGTGTGGAATGGAGTGGATTCGGGTGACTGGCTTGGTTTGGAGTGGGGTGGATTGGGGTGAGGTGGGGTGGATTAGGATGGATTGGAGTGGGGTGGATTTGATTGGAGTGGTGTGAATTGGGGTATACTGCACAACTATGTGTTAAAGCATAATTTTGGAAATTACAAATAAGAAATAAACAATGTCACTTTGCAACATTTAGAATAAGATAATCATCATCTTTTGAGAACAGTGCCCACGAGTATAAACAAAACAAAACATGAATGCAAAGTAAGAAAAGACTTGGCATAACAAAAGGAAAGAGTTAACTATAGAAAATAAAATTTAGCAGTTTTGTTTGGTCTGCTGGGCACGTTTTTGCCAGTCACATGCCTTCAGGTGCCAGGGCCCCAGAAGATAAAAACAAGTACCTCATTCATGTCGGGAGCAGCTGACTGGTTCTGTTTGAGTTGAATTAATCAGTGCTTTGTCTCTGCTCCACAAACAGAAACGGAAATGATGCAGGGCCTGCAGTGATGAATTACGAGGCTTTAAAGAAGAGTACCACACAAGCCAACTAATGGTAAGCAAACAAAACAAAACATGAGTGCAAAGTGAGAAACGAAGACTTGAAAAAATAAAAGAAAAGTGTTAACCATAGAAAATAAAACATTGCAATTTTATTTGTCCTGCTTGGCACATTTTTGGGCACATCAGGCCTTCTGTTTGGAGGGCTCTAGAAGATAAAAAGAGTAGTACCTCAGTCACACAGGGAGCAGCAGACAGGCACTGATTTAGTTGTATTAGTCAGTGCTTGGTCCCTGCTTGGTCTGCAGTGATGAATTACAAGGCTGTAAAGAGGAGTGCCGCGCAAGACAACAAATGGTAAAAGTGGACTCCAAGGCCTTTTTAGTTAACAACAGAGTCTCACAAGCGAGACACATGCTCTATAGCATGCTCTTGCAGGCTCGACTCTAAAAAGGCACAGAGGGCCTGATTACGACCTTGGCGGATGGGATACTCCGTTACAAACGTGACAGATTTCCCGCCTGCCGTTTCACAAGTTTCATAGGATATAATGGAACTTGTAATACGGCGGGAGGGATATTCATCACGTTTGTAATGAAGTATCCTATCTGCCAAGGTCGTGATCAGGCCCATAGTCTTCAGCACCGGACAGTGATAAACATATTGTTTCAGTTCTGTACATGAACATAAGTTGAAAGGAACTGTCATCTCATATTTTAGACAGTTTCTCTTTTTTTAAAGCAAATGAATTGGAGCAGGGTCAGTACTTTGCTGTGTGCATCCAAAGAAACACCTCACTCAACTGAAGACCAGTCAGACCGTAGTGTAATTTGAAACTTGAAGTCCTTCACTTCCCGCATTGCATCTGCTTTGCCTGAGCGCAAAAACTGTTTCTCATGCACATTTATGTTCACTGTTGGCATCTGATGACTGGAGTATCCAAGCCATAGCAAATGCTGAAAAGCTGAGCACCCCTGAAGCTAGGTAAAACTGCAATGAAAAGTATGCAATGAGATTGTCCATCAGGAGTGGCTTGTGGTGTGTGGTGGGGGTGGGGAGGGCAGGGCATCGCGGGGGGAGAAAAATTAATAAAAAATAAAAAAATCACCTGAATCCCTGCCGTCGACGCTGCCGCCACCACTGCACCACTCTTCTTGCCTTCACGGCAGGCTGCAGGCACAGGCGTTCAGCCTGCCCTGTGACCAATCTGAACGCGGTTGTCATGCTGCTGGCAACATGACAGCAGCATTCAGATTGGTTGGAGCGCCCAACCAGGGTGCTCCAAAGCAGACTGGGAGCGTCTGCCTGCTCCCTAAGATCCATAAAAATGCTGAGCATCCACCAGGGAGACCAATAGTATCAGCGTGTGGCTCCATCCTAGAACCTCTTGCTCAATTTGTTGATGCATTCATAAAACCTGCTGTGATTAAGACATCAGCTTATGTAAGGGATTCCATGGATATTATCAACAAGTTGGAAAATTTAACATTTGAGGAGAACAGTCAGCTGTTGGTTACGTTTGACATTGAGTCATTGTATACTAACATTCCGCAAGACGAAGCTATTGAAATTATCAGAAAGACTTTGAACAATAACATTATGCCTCACACTCCGCCCACGGAATTCCTAGTAGAGTTAGCGACTCTTTGCTTAAAAAACAACTTTTTTATATATAACGATCAGTTATATCGCCAAGTTAAAGGCGTAGCGATGGGATGTAGCTTTGCCCCAGAGGTCGCTAACCTAGTGATGGATTATTTCGAACACAAATGGGTTTATCCTCAAACTAACCCTTTTAGGGAGCATATTAACCACTGGCTTCGATACATCGATGACATCCTGATGGTATGGCAAGGATCAGAGGAAACTTTAAAAGCTTTCCATGACTGGCTAAACCACCGCACAGTCGATTTCAATTTTACTATGAGTAAGGACAAAACCAAAATTAATTTCCTTGATCTATGGATATGGAATAAAAATGGTAAACTAGCAGTCAGTTTATATAAAAAAACTACTGACCGTAACACTTTGTTACATTTCTCCAGTGGACATCCACGGACACTCAAAGAAAATTTACCTTATGGGCAATTTTTGAGAATCAGGAGGAATTGTACAGAAAAAACTGATTATTTTGACAATGCGGAAGAATTGACTAGGAAACTTATTGAGAGAGGGTACCCCAAAAAACTGGTTAAGAATGCAGCGAAAAGGGCATGGTTTACTCCTAGGGAAACATTATTGGTCCCAAAAGAAAAGACAAAAGATGTACCTTTAACATGTGTGATCACATTTAGCCCTAAGGCAAATAAAATACGATCTATTATTGAACGTAATTGGAAAATAATCAGTGAATTGAATATAGACAAACCACTTTTTTCGTTTAAGAAGGCACGAAGTCTGAAAGATCAATTGGTTAAGGCAGTGCAAAAACAACCAGAAAAAAAGAAAAAAGATTTGAGATCCCTGTTTCAACTACCAGCAATCCAAGGGCACTTTAGATGTGGCAAATGTCTGGCATGTAAATACACGCAAGATACTAAAGAGGTTAAAATAAATGGCAGAGTGCATGTGCAAAATGACTTTACTAATTGTAACACTAAAAATGTGATCTATTGCATTTTGTGTCCTTGTGGAAAAGCGTATATTGGACAGACTTCGCAACCAATAAAAACCAGGATCCTGCAGCACCGTTCACGAATTAAATGTGGAGTGAAAGGAGCACCATTAGTCGAACATTTTGTGGATTACACACACACAGAAGAAGACATCTGGTGGACAGTATTATTGGTAATACAAACTAAACCTGATGGACCAACAACGACAAAGAAATTACTAAAAATGGAAGCAAGATTTATTGAGAAATTCCAAACAGCAAAAACTGGTCTGAATGATGATGATGAAATGTGGGCTTTAATTAAATGAGTTCCTGAATTTTTGAGTTACCTACTCTTGAAGTGAGGCTTGGCTCCTTTGGGATTACAATAGACTGTGTGGTATAGTTTATAGTACCAGCTAATATTGATTGCCCTTGGACTGATATGTATAGTCACTATTGTGATGGCAATACCGAAGAAAGAGTGGATACTGTGACGATGGGAGATATAGTGTCTGTGGTGAAATGTTTAATTTTAAAAAAAAGTCCTGAGAATTTAGTGATACATTTCTCTTTTTGGGTAATAATAACAAAAATCATCCTGGGCAGGAAGTCCTTGTTTCTTTTAAAATGAGGGACAGTAAAGATGGCCGACATAATTACTCTGAGAGTCTTTTTAATATTTAGAGGCCTCTATTTTAATGAATATAGGGGGCCCTCGCTAGTTTGACTCCATCCTATTATTTCCACCGCTTTTCAAGTTCACTAACGCTTGGTGTTCACATAGAGATTGAGAGCTCTCCAGTTACAGTAACATTTATGCTTGTAGCAAGCAATTAACATAAGACGGTGCTGTCCGTCCTAAGATGGCCACCGATATTGACTCACGTTAATGTGAATAAGGATCCACATAGTTGAATAACACGGGGATCGGAGGGCTATTTCAGCCCTTAACGTTATGACGTTATTCGTAACGCCATTACGTTTAAATGAGTGCAACGTTGCCACGTTGCTTAGCAACCAGATTGACGCAGAGACGCGACCTGAATCAACGTGGTTGAAGAATGATACGCGATTAGTAAACGCTGTAGCCGGTAAGACTAGCGGTTTAATGTGATTCCTGTTCAACAACTTGTAGAACAACTGCATCTCAAACATAAACCTTAGTTTTTACGAGGTTTTTGTTCGCCCCACTGACAGGAGAGTTTGGAGCCTTGACGGCTTCGATATATTCAATAACCGGCCCGAAATGTGAGATGACTAAAGGGCTTGACCGGTTGTCGTTCTCCACAAAGTAAGTCTATATAATGATGGTTTTTCATTTAAGCTAATTCATAATAGGATAAACACGGGTAAATTAGGTTGTATGGGGTTGTACAAAAGCATTAGATGTTTGAGATTCAAGTTAGATTCACCATTATATATATTTGTTATATATTTTTTATCTTTTTCTTGCTTCTGGTATGAGCTAATATGTTCACAAATGAAAGGTTGTAAATACCAAATAGTCTGTTGTCAGTGAGACCATATACTTTCTAGACCTGATTAATATGTGTAGGATATTGTATGTATAGTTGAAAGAATTGTTTTTTGTCTGTTTAATTGTTTTTTAGAATCACTTGTGCCCTTATCCAGTCCTGATGAGGCCTTAATCTACAGGCCGAAACGCGTTGACTTCTCCTTACAAGTACATTGGGCTTACCGAATTAATGGACTATATAGTAAAAAATATTTCAAAATGCACCAATACACGCTTGTGTGAAAGAAATACACAAGTGAGTGATAGTCAAGTGCATTAAAAGCCCACTGGCTGAGTTAATAGAAGTGGATCACCTTGGTAGTTGTGTTATAGTGACCACTGTTTAAATGTGTAGGGTATGATGTTTTGTTAGTTTTGTTACTGTACTTTGTGCAATGTGTGGCTCATTGTGGTTTATATATGAGTTTTGTAAATAATAGTGCAGCAATTTATGTTATGTGTATTAGACTTTGGATTACACTACCATAGCTTCCTTTTTTACTATTTAATTTTTTGAAATAAATCTGAGAAAGAAATTAAATCTAGGATTAACAGAATTAATGACTGTTTATTTAATTTAGGATTTAATTTGTCCCTACCTGTCATTTTCTTTTTTGTGACGTTGTATTAACCCTAGATAGGGTAGGGTGATAGGGTTCCCCCTGTGGATTTGCAGCTCTCTCCAACCCGGCAACGCAGTGCCAGGTTGGAGAGAGCTTAGTAGGCATGCGTGTTTGGCTGGCCCGAGATGGTGGCCAAACATACATGGGCACTGAGGGGTAGTGCTATGCACTCCCCCTCTGTCCCTGTCACACCCGTGGCCCCGCCCCTTTAGCAATAAAACTATAAAAAACATAGTTTATTATAGTTTTATTGCAAAAGTTTGGCTGCTGCTGGCGTGGGAGCAACACTCCACCGCGCCTGTTGTCCATGTACAATGTAATGCTGACTTTAAAATGAGAACATGTGAATTGATTATTGAAGTGAAAACATGAGCAATATAGACAAGACATGATTGAAACACTGTACAAACATATTATAAATACATATTTAGGCTGGAAGAACTGGAGGGTGAGGAGGGATGAGAGTGTAGAGGTAAGAAAGTTGTGTAGTGACAAGCTCCAGGTGCCAAAAGATACTCGGGTCTTCTGGGACCAATATCACAGTATTATCACTGTGGAAGCCATCTTGTTTGAGCACGAGCAGAGATCATTTTTAAAGCAACTGGTTTATCCTTTCCGTTTGTTCCTTCCTTCCTCTTCTTCCCTTCCTTACCCATAAGTCTCCATCTGTGGGTGCGGTGAGATACCGGAGGTGATAACTGAACATGTTTTTATAAAATGTGGATTTAAGTTTCAGGGCTCGCTCTTATGCGAGTTTGTCTTTCCATGTAATCACTAATATGCTTGAAGTTCTGACTACGTTTTGCCCGCTGCAATTACCAACAAAGATTTTATAAAGCATTTTTTAGCTCTGACAATAAACCTTTTGAAAAACCGAATTCAGCTTCCTAGTAGGAAAATTCACACCCACAAAAGAAATAAACAATACGTAACACATAACACCAGAGGAAGCATTTCTCTATAAACTACTTCTGGAAAAGTACATGTGAAGTGCATAAGGTTGCTCGGGTGTATGTCAACATGTGAAAGGTGTTATTTGTTTCTACTTCTCCCTTTCGAGAGAGAGGCAACTGCAGATTAACAGGGTGCTCACCCTAGGGTTTATCCTTCCCTTATTGTTCTGCTCTGGTGTACCTGTTCTTTATGGCGTTTATGTGTGTGAATACGACTTCACTGCTCGAAGCTCTGGTCGGTGTATACCGCTGTTATGTCACGGCAGAATACAGCCAGAGAGTCTCCAGACTGCTCTGATGTCACAGCAGTCAACAGCATGAGAGGTCCCAGACTGCGCTACTGTGATGCCCCAGTATCATAGAGCCAGCGAGTTTCCAGATCGCTGTGATGTCACAGCAGTATACCACCAGTGTGTTTTCAGACTACTGTGAAGTCACAGGCCCATACGGCCAGAGAGTTCACAGACTGCTATGATGCAACAGCAGTCTACAGCCAGAGAACCTCCAGACTGTACTGCTATGATCCCTCGATATCATATGATCCCACGGTGGCATAGAACCAGGCGTTTCTAGACCGCTTTGATGGTACCCCAGCATACAACCAGTGAGTTTCAGACTACTGTGGTGTCACAGCTGACACAGCCTGAACGTCAATTCACCAAAATGCCACGGGTAGCGGAAAGGACATAACACGCTCTTTTACCTTCAATTTCATTCACACACACATGCTTACACATACACACACTCACACTTACACGCACTCACACTTACACGCACTCTCACGCAAACACGCACTCTCACGCAAACACACACTCAACGTGCATTTAAAAGCAGTTTTTACTTACCTCAGCTGCCTTGGAGGGCATAGTCCAGCTAATTGTATTTTTATTATACTAATAGAGAATAATTAAACATTATTTACTATTACAGTGATAAAAAAATGAGAGAAAACAACGAGAAAGGAGCCTCACCCGATGTCCATAGGGATGCACTGCCATTGTGCTCCTGGCACTGATTTAGCCAATTCTGAAGCCAAGGGTCGCAAAGACAGTGCCAGGGGTCACAAGGGGCAAGCCAGGGGTCGCATCTGCGACGCCTGGCGACCCCTACTTGACGTCCAAGTGTCACAGAGATAAAACAGCCAATGGGTTTCCAGACTACTGTGATGTCACAACAACATTCACCAAGAGAGCTTCCATACTGCTGAGATGTCACAGCAGTCTACAGCCAGTGTGTTTTCAGAATACTGTGATGTCACAGACCCATACGACCAGAGAGTTCCCAGACTGCTATGATGCAACAGCAGTCTACAGTCGGGGGACATCCAGACTGCACGCCTATGATCCCACAGCATCATAGAGCCAGCGAGTTTCCAGATTGCTGTGATGTCACAGTAGTATAGAAGCAGTGTGTTTTCACACTACTGTGATGGAACAGCAGCATACAGCCAGATAACCTCCTCACTGTACTGCTATGATCCCACAGCATCAGAGAGCCACCAAGTTTTCTAGATCGTTGTGATGGCACCAAGGCATACAACCAGGGAGTTTCACACTACTGTGGTGTCACAGAGGCATGCAGCCAATGGGTTTCCAGACCACTGTAATATCACAGCAACATACAGCTAGAGAGCTTCCCTACTGGTGTGATGTCACAGCAGTATACAGCAGGTGAGTTTTCAGACTACTGTCATGTCACAGATCCATGTAACCAGAGAGTTCCCAGACTGCTATGATGCAATAGCAGTCTCCAGTCAGAGAACCTCCAGACTGCGCCGCTGTGATCCCACAGCATGAAAGAGCCAGCAAGTTGCTAAACCGCTATGATGTAAAAACAGCAAACAACCAGTGAGTTTCCAGACTATTGGGGTGTTACAGAGGTATACAGACAATGAGATTCCAGACTACTGTTAAACCAACCAAATAAAGTCGAACATTTACCATGACGCTACTGCTAAACTCTACTGCTAGCCTGGAATAACTCTTTAGCAGTGGGGCGCGTGTGAACTGAAGTACTGGATTGCAGAACGAAGAAGGCTGCTCGCAAATGCCATAGTGAGTGCCCCCTTGCCTAGTCCTATACTTTGTGATCATAATTCAACAGCACCCGTATTAGAACACTGTGCACGACTGGCTAAACCTGTGTAGTATTATGTTTCGGTGTTAATAAAAGTTCTTATCTTTCTCTATCAAGAGAGATGCATTTGGCTGGGCATCATTACTGACTCTGTTGCATAACTTTGAGTTCTGAGCCTCTGCTCCCACTGCTCAGCCTGGCTACCATGAGAGTCAAGTGCAAAAAGGGTGGACTTGATACCCAGTTTACCTGGTACATCTGTCCTAAAAGGCCATAGTTGAGGTCCTATAACTCTGCTTGCTGCATGGCCACTGAATGGTTCTGACACGTACGTATGAGGTGAGACTCATACCTGTAAAGTCTGGTCAACCAAGCGCAGTATGCACTTCCGGGTCAACACCTATGAGTGACATCACTGTCTTGCTGCATTTGAGACCCTTGCTCAGGTAGGTGAACCAGTGTATTTCTGAATCCCCTCAAAGGCTGGAATCCAGATTTTCTTCCACTTTATACGTTTTTATAAGATAATAGATTTGACTTATAACTTTAGGCCCTCAGTCCAACACCTGACAATGAGCAAGAGGTTTGAGCCCTGAAAATAAGTTAAAAGTTCACTGTCATCTAATCTTTTGCTAAATAGAACAATGGTTGCCATTTCCAGAAAGGATGGTGCTTCACTACTAAGGAACAGGGAGGCTCCCTTGTTTGGTCACAGAGTTTGCCAAGTGTGATCATACAGTTTTCAGTATCTAGATTCGACAATGATTTAGGTGTGATGAAGAAGCCTTAAAATACTTAATGACCACAGTACACTAATACTACTAAGTGAGACTCAGTTCCCTCCACAAACAACCCCCTCTCATGCAAGGTACTGGTAGAGGAAGTAGCTTGACCTGGAAGTAGTTATTTGTGATCCTGGCACCTACTATGCAACTTCATTTTACAGTTTTTTAAAATGTTGTTCCTCTGAAGTAGCAACAGGCCTGCTGGTGGAATAATGACTGCTTCCTAGCAAAGGGTGAAGATTCCTGACTTTGTTCGAGTACACGAGCAAATAATTTTACTTTGCACAACCACAGTTGTTATGAAACAACCGTATGAGCCCTAACAGGCAGCTTGTTTAAAACAGTAAACAGTTTAAAACAGTAAAGACACATTTTTAAATGGAGTCATCAGTGCCCGCTTCATCTCTATTTACTCCATTATCCTGGACGCTACTTTCTCTTTCACCAAGCCCCCCTCCCATTTCTATTCAACTGATTCACTAATCTTTACACTGCTAATTCAAGTCAAGTAATCTTTGTTGTACATATAGTTTACAAAACCGAATACAAATATACGCTACCAATGCATTAATTAAACAATATAAAAAAGTCCACCCTCTGTCAATAATACGTGGACGTCATCTCATCTCCCTACGTCTAACCTGCTCTGCAATTGATTCACCACTTTCATAACCCCTTTCTGCCCCCCTTCTCCTTCCGTCCAACCATTCTTGCATTATTTTTCTCATCCTGCCTTTTCTCCTAACTATTTTCTCTTCCCACAACTCTGCTGTGTCCTTAAGCAGTCATTTTCCAACTTTATAATATCCTTTAACATCTTACCTCCGCAACCTTTTCATTAAACAGGCATTGCAGGTATGTCTTCAGGAGTCCCAAGGCAATCAGGGCTTTCCTGGATTGAACCTGGGCCTACCTTACAGTTGGACCTAAAACTCATCAATGATCACCAAGTACAAGATGGTGTGAGGTAGAGAGTAATGGAGACCTTTTTCTCTGGAGCTTCCTTGGGCCTAAAGCTCAAGCTCAGCGCCAAAACTATTGAAACCACCACCACAGATCACAGTGGTGGTCATGGAGTGTAAAAACAGCTGAATATAGTTGTAATCTCTAGCTCCTTCTTCTGGGATGGTACTGTAGAACGTGTTGAAAGTTTTCTTTAGTGGAAAGCAGTCTCAGGCGCTTCTTAATTGATTGGGGTTTACAGGGAGTGATTGTGTATACTGTAGGCCCAGCACTGGAATCTGTCAGGCAATTGCTGACCTTTGCATATTCGTCTTATTGTGACCAAGCCCTTCACACTTCAGGGTGTGGTGCATGTCCAATCACCGCAGGTATGCCTCTGATGCAATTCACAATGTTGTCTGACAGGCTTCCTCCAACTTGCATGGTGAGTGGCATTCACATACAGAAGATCCAAAATTGAATAATGGGCTGCAAGAATCAAGTGCAGCACATATGCGCCACACTCATTCTACTGCACATACATGGGTTATACTTACTACATTCATACCACACATGGATGGAAGGAAAGATCTGGTTATAGTGGACTGGCAGACAGTTCAAAATACGAATGGACACTAGGCAATTCTTCATGTACAGGGAGCAGGCACCAATTCCTGTCCTGCTGTTGTAATCAGCCGACTACAACTTCTATCAGTCTTCCACAGCCCTGTGACTGACAGTAGGCATAAATGAAGGGGTCCCATTGTGTATCCCCGCAGACCCCAGAGTCCAGCTTTGGGTTGCATTCTATGTCACAGTGGGCCTGCAGCATTATTTCATATGCAATTGCAGTGAAGGTGAATAAACACCAAAATACTTATAGAGCATTTTGTTGTTTTCAGACATGTCTGAGCCACTATTTTTTCCAGTTATCAGTTTAAATAGAAGAATGCAAACATATGATCACAAGGTTCCCTAATTGTGCCTACTCACTACAACTCCCCACATTCTGCCCAAATAGCCAGACAACAGCAATTCTAATACCACTACCCACCAGTTACATCACCACTACCCACCACAAAAAGCCTAGACACACAAACATATCTCACAAGTCTCATTTCTCTAACCAATCTCCCTTCCAACACAAGCTGCCTACACAATACCCACCCAAACCAGCCACATCAAAATGCCCTTTACTCCTCAACCTCCACCCATATTCAACCCCACATCCCCTCCACAAAGCACCAAGGTATGAATTAGAAAGAAACCAAAAACGAAAATGCCTACTCTTCAAAACAAGATCCATGAAAAACAATCGCTTTAACACGTTTGACCTATTATCAGAAACAACACCAGATCTCCCCTCCATTACAGAAAAGGGCTACGTGAAGGTTTTCAACCTATATGCCACAAAGCCATCCCACCTGTTTTTGTCATCATAAACAACAACAGAATTTTCAAAATTTGAGAAGACCTGGCTGTCATCCATAAAACAATCATCAGACATAACAACAATTAAAAAACCTCACCATGAATTACTGTGATTCCTTGATGATAAAATGTCACCCCAGCAATGCCAACTTTAAACATATCTTACTAGATACAGTATCCAACACCCTAACATGTGCATTACAGGAGACCTATAGTTTGATAAGAAGGATCTAACCACAGCTATCACAACCAATCTTGAAGACTTCAACAACTTGTTTCTTATCCAACTCACTATGCAGGACACCCTCCAGATGTCATATTTGCACCTTTTGGACAAGTCACACTTACATACAACTGCCCCGTAAGCCAGAGTGACCACAACAAGCTATCGAGAAAGCTAAACATCCACCAACTCAATACCCATCTTGAAAGAACTCCAATAAACATGAGGCCAAAAGTTGTACATACTTTCTACAACTGGCTCTCCAGTGCACTGGACAAACAGGTGCCAACAAAAACCTCATCCGAGTTGACCACAAAAGAACAGTCCATGGATTACTGAGAAAATTAAAAGAATAAAAACATAACTCAACATACTTCAATGCAAATTTCAAAATTCAAGAGATGAAACACCACGATCACAAGACTAATGCGACAAAATCTCCAATGAGCTGATCTCACAATTAAAAACATTAAAGGGCATATTTAAGAAAAGTGTCGCTACACACAGTTGAGCACCACTTTTCTTGCACCCCTTATCGCCCCCCTGACACCACGATGTGTGCGCCATATTTAAAATACAGTGCACCATGGCAGTAGTTAGGTGACTACCATCAGAATTTTTTATGCTAGTCCAGCGCTTTGCTGGATTGACCTAAAAAATGTTGACACTAATCCTACAAAGCACTCAGAGGCCCACTATAAACAATGGAAGCCTCCTTTTAACGCCAGCTCTGAGCAGGTGTTAAAAGTGCCAAAAATGACGCAAAAAATTCTCTTAGATTTCTTTGCACCATTTATTTGGCCCCCCCTATTGGGGGAATGCCCCCTTTGCATACATTATGCCTGGTGCAGGCATAATGTTGCGCAAAGGGTTACAAAGTGAATATGGCATGGAGTTTTTGGCCTTCTAACGCCACATTAGTGTAAAAAAAATGATGCTAATTTGGCTTTGGAAAGGTGCTGGGGCTCTTAAATATACCCCTGAAAACCTTACCATCATAGAAAAAGATAGCAATAATCATTAATTAATGGATAATTTCAATTCCCTCTCACAAAAATATTTCCTCAATATTATCATTAAAGCCAGCCCATCAGGATCACTTTCAGGTCTGGAATCATTAAAAAATCTTCAAAGACATCTTTCGCTCAGCCTATGCAAGGGAGGTAGCCAGAGGCTCACTCTGCAAGTCCCTGGAACCAGGTTTAATCACACCTGAGCTAGAAACCTCCTACATTAGACCTCTCCTTAAAAAGGAAAACCTTGGCCCATCTGCAAACTACAGGTCCTTATCAAATATCTAGCTTTACAGTACATAATGAATTAATGTCAGACTAACAGTCTGGGTTCGGGCAAGGCAGATGGACACAGGCAACCATCATATCCATCTGGAATGATCTAAAACTCACAGTGGGCAAGAGCAGAGTAGCTGCATTGTTGCTTCAGGATTTATCAGCTGCATTTATCACTGTCCACCACATGCTACTACACAGACTCCATAGTTTCAGAGTACATGAAACTGTTCTAAAATTGACTGCTTCTTGTCTCGCACACAGCTAAAGTGTAGTCTACCTACCACAGTTCACATTACCTCCTCACACACACTGTGTTGTTCCTCAGGGGTTCATCATACCCCTCCTATTATTTCACATCTACCTAACCTGCTTACCAGACCTGATTAAATAATTCAACCTCAACTATTACAACTATGCAGATGACACCCAAATCATTTAAAAAAGAACATCCCCACTGAACTCTACAATTCAACTCTTGATGGCTTCCTTTGTGCCATAAACGCATGAATGATGAATAACCATATAATTCTAAATACAACAAAGACAGAGATTATGATCTGTAGACAATGGCAAACGTTCCAGCATGTGCTGTATGGACAAACAAAACTTGAAGCCCCTCCAACAACATCAAGAAAAGTTAGAAACTTAGGGATAACCATTAATTTAGACCTATCCTTTATACTGCATGTTAACAATGTCATAAAAAGTGCCTCCTATATAATGAAAACTCTACAGCGCATCTTTAGATACATTTCATACCAACATAAACTGCAAGCCATTCTCATACTCATAATAGCCAAGCTTAACTCAGTGGACACAGACAGGGGCCCGTCACCTGTGCACAGTGTAGTGTACTCGGGGGCCTCCTGAGGCTCAGGGTCCCACCACTCCACAGGGACTGAGGGGACCTTTGTTAAGCCACTGGCTGACTATGTCAACAGCCTATATCTTGATAGACCCACATTCATCATACTCAAAATACAACTCATCCAAAATGCCACAGCAAGGCTTCTTCTCCCACGTCAGCCAAGAGAATGCATGACTCTAGTTCTGCAGTTGCTCCACTAGCTACCAATAGCAAGAAAGCCAATGTTTAAGGCACTCTGTATTCTCCACAGAGCCTCCAAGGAAAAGGACAGCTATACCTACAGCTATACTTACAAGTTAAATTCAAGCAATAAAAACACCTTATCACCACTTAGCATCATACCACCTCACCATAAGAAATCCGTAGAAGGCACTACGTTTTCAATATAAACTGTCAAGCTCTGGAACTCCCTTCCAGCCAGCATTAGAATCAACATATAGGACATATACTTCCGAAAACAATTGAGAACATGGCTATTTCCTAGATCAATGCACTACCCCAAATCTAGCAGCAGGGCCCAGAAAGGCAATCACACCCTTAAGTGTAATCCTTAAAATGCAACTAGGCCCAAGCAGAATTTCAATTATCCCACAGCAATCTTGGCAATTCTACATTGCTCTTTGACATGGAAGTACAGATACTAGCGCAATTACTCCTGCTGGCGTAATTAAGAGTAATGTAGGGGAAAAGAATCCTACCACAAGAGCAGATTTGGTTAGTGCAAGTGGTTATTCGTGTTCTGCTGCATGTAGCATTATTTAATAGTGCTAAATGCATCCGTGTATCCATTAGGGGCACTAGGGTGCATTTTGCACTATGAAAATAGCGTTTCAGAAGAAAATTGCAGGAACATCCCACCCCAAGAGCACATTTTGCTTGCAGCTGTTTAAGCAAACTATTACTGTTCTGTTGCATTTCAGTTCTTAGTGTAATATGCTCTCTCACACCCATTTTGGACGCAAGAGAGCATTTTTGCATTAAGAAATAGCACTAAATGCAGATTTACGCCTCTTGTGAAATTGTGTGTAAGCTTGCTGAGTTCTCAGGTAATACTGCGTGACCACACTTCGGTGGTCATCAGGCACAACTTGGAAACACTTCCCACACAGGATCAAAACAAAGGCAACACCCTTCCAACCACATACCCTACATGGTATAGCATGCTACCCATGTAGGCAAGTGCTTCAGCCCCTCAAATACGGGTAGTAAGCACTGTAGAAATGCTTCAAGTATAATATAATAGGATTTCATGTCACTGCCTGATAGACTAGAATGCTCAGTCTCAATGCTAAAAAGCGTCTGTCACTTGACTAAAAAGGCACGAAGTCTTCTGCAGTGGACAGAGTGATAAACATACCATTTCAGTTTTATGCCTGAACACTAGTTAAAAGCAATTGTCATAATATATTTTAGGCAGTTTCCTATCTTTGAAGCAAATGAATTGGATCAGGGTCAGTACTTTGCTGTGTGCATACAACGAGGCACCTGACTCAACTTCATTAGTATTCAGGAAGCTGAAGTCCAGTCATACCTTAGGGTATTCTGGGACTTGAAGGCCTTCACTTCTCACAGTACAGCTTACTTGTCTGAGCATAAAAACAGTTTCTCTTCAAACAGGATTGCCCACTATTGGAGTGAACGGGATTGCCCACTATTGGAGTCTGATGACTGGAGTATGCAAGGCAGAGCTGAAAAGCTGAGCACCTCTGAAGATGGGTAAAACCGCGATGGAAAGTACGCAAATATGTTGTCTATATGTAATACTGATTTAAAATTGAGAAACATGTGATTTGTTTATTTTAGTGATAAGAGCAATATAGACAAAACATGATTGAAGGACAGTACAAGCATGCCACAAATACATATTTAAGCTGGAAGAACTGGGGGTAACAATCGATGAGACTGTAGCGCTAAGAAAGATTGTGTAGTGACAAGCTCCAACAGCCAAAAGACACTGGGGTCTCATGGGGGCCAATATCACAGTATAATCAGTGTGGAAGCCATCTTGTTTGAGCGCGAGCACAAATAATTTTTAAAGGAATTTGTTTGTCCTTTCCATTTTTTCCTTCCTCCCTCTTCTTCCCTTCCTTTCCCCTAAGTCTCCATCGAGGGACGTGGGGAGATACTGGAATTAATCACAGAACATGTTTTATAAAAAGTAGATTTATGTTACAGAGCTCACTCCTGGGCGAGTGTGTCTTCCTGTGTAATCACTAATATGCTGGAAGATCTGACAGTGTTGTGCCCTTAGCAACTACTTGAAAACAGTTTACAGAGCACAATTTGTATATCTATCAATAATCCTTTTGAAAAACGGTAACCTGCTTCCTTGTAGGAAACTTCTGACCTACAAGAGAAAAAAAAAGCACCCGTAACACATGACACTAGAGGAAGCATTTCTCTCTAAACTACTTCTGGGAAAGTACATATGTATTGCATAAGGTTGCTCGGGCGCATGTCAACATATGATAGGTGTTATTCGTTTCTACTTCTCCCTTTCAAGAGAGAGGTAACTGCAGATTGACAAGGAGCTCACCCTAGGGTTTGATGTCTTTCCTTTTTGTTCTGCAGCTGATGTACCCGTTCTTTATGGCGTTTATGTGTTTCCAACGGAGTTCACTGCTCGAATCTCTGGCCGGTGTATCCTGCTGTTATGTCACGGCAGAATACAGCCAGAGAGTCTCCAGACTGCTCTGATGTCACAGCAGTCAACAGCAAGAAAGATCCCAGACTGCGCTACTGTGATGCCACAGTATCATGGGGCCAGCGAGTTTCCACATCGCTGTGATGTCACAGCAGTATGTTTTCAGATTACTGTGATGTCACAGATCCATACAACCAAAGAGTTCCCAGACTGTTGTGAATCATCGTCAGCCTGCAGCCAGAGAACCTCCAGTCTTCGCTGCTATGATGCCACAGGTTCATAGAGCTAGCACGTTTCTAGACTGCTGTGATGTCACAGCAGCATACACAGAGAGTTACCTGACTACTGTGATGTCAGAATAACTACAGCCAATGAGTTCCAAGACTACGCTGATGTCACAGTAGTGTGCAGCCACAGTTTTCATACTTCTGTGATGCCACAGTCGCCTACAGCCAGAGTTTTCAGACTGCTCTGTTGTCCTAGCAACATTCAAGTAGTTGGTGCCCAGACTACTGCGATGTCACAGCAGCATGTAGCCAGAGTTTTCAGACTGCTAGGATGTTAAAGCAGTATATAACCAGAGTTTCGAGACTGCCCTTGTGTGATGTCATAGCATCATAGAGTCTGCGAGTTCCAATACCCCTGTGTTGTCACAGAAGCACACCACTACTGAGTTTTCAGAATATTGTGATGTCGCATCAGCATATAGGGAGTTTTCAGACTTCAATGATGTCACAGAAGCATCGAGCCAGAGACTTTCGAGACTTCTGTTATTTCATGTAGTCTACATCCAGACTTTCCAAGCAGCTGTGATGTCAAAACATAGTGCACCCTTTTTATAACATGCCTTCTGTGCAAATATTGATGGTTTCACCGTCCAGGGTCTGCACACAAGAAAAGTAGAGGAGAGGTTGGTCGTCCAATATCACTTATCAAATGTTTCCTCCTACTCCCCCAGTCGCCCCGGATCTCTGGGACACAGTGCTGTTGTACTGACACCGACTGCTCCTTTCCACGTCTTCCTCGGGTCTTCATAAACCCGGTGGAGACAGCTGGAAGGTCGCTGCTGACCAACTGCCATAATCACATGCCTTTCTCGGTTCTGAGGAGTCATGTGGAAAGCAATAAATGGACTCCATTGCTCTCTGGTAGCACTCAAAGCTCAAACTGCGCTCCGTGGCAGCCCCAGCTCTCTTGGAGTGCAGGGGCTGCTAAGGGGTGAGGGAGGGAGTAGGAGGGATTACCCGAATGGAGATGGGGGCGTTTCTCTGAGAGGTTGGCAAGATGGCAGGTGTTTTTTTTAATGTATTTAAGGCAAGGGGAAGGGAAAATTCTAGAAAGGTTATGGAGCCTGGTACGAGACTGCCCTTTTTATAATAATTTGCGGAGTACTAGATGTCATGTGGCCGCTGGGGTAGGAATAGTGCAAATAGTGCAGCTATATTTTTGCACATATATATTTAGCAAAAGTTTAATTGACTCACCTTCTTGCCTTATGCCCAGTACTGTCTGTAGGGTCAGCTCATGCAGGAACAGACACGGAGCTTAAGGAGGGCGCACACCTAACAACAAAAGAGGTCGCATTTCCACCTATGGGCTCTGTATGATATCATAACCACATTTTGGTGTCTGCAGTGCTATGAAGAACACCTAGGTTGAAAGCATTTATAATTCTATGTGCCTTTGAAGTGCAATCAAGCTCAGCTTACCACATCAGTTGAGCTTAATTACATTGCCTCCTCTACTTCGTTTGAAAAATTACACTTTTTGTGAGATTGCGCCTCAGATATTCAGATTATTCCCCTTTTGGCTGCTCCACTTTCCTGCACATTTCTCCAAAGCTCTAGTCATCTGCCCAAACGCCACATTGGTAGCTTCATGGGTAGGTAGGACTTCTTGTTGAGG
The DNA here is from genome assembly GCF_031143425.1 of Pleurodeles waltl. NCBI lineage: Eukaryota > Metazoa > Chordata > Amphibia > Caudata > Salamandridae > Pleurodeles > Pleurodeles waltl. The sequence continues at coordinate 791,637,026 of NC_090436.1, read as the reverse complement.
CCCCAGTCTGGGAAGGAGCTGGGATCAAGGTATGCTGCACCAATAGATATTATGACGATTCAAAAAATGCAGGACACCTAGCCCCTGTTGGATTACAATCCCAGGCGTCCCCTTGGCTCACCAGAACAGAACAATTCAGTATACTTCAACCCTAAGGAGGCTCTTCCCAAAGTCCACTCAGTATTGATTGGTTTTAGCAACCCACCCTTCTCTGGGATTGGCTGTCACTGCTGGCATTCGCCCTTGGGATGGGGGAGGATAGAGAGCTCTCTAGACTGTGGCAGCCTGCATTTTGAGGGATCCATTTAGAGGAGAAGCTCTGTTTCATGTTGAGGCTCTATAGGCATGCATGCCTTCTACATAGCGTCAGCCAACAATAGACTAACGGGTGACTGGCAAGGAGCCGACCTCTCTTGGATTGTGACGGGATGATGTCACCACACCTTGTTCAGCTAGGCATCCTGGAGTCTACCACCTTCCTTACTCAGCGGGTGCCACTTTGCAAGCTGCCATGAAAATTATGACCTATGTCCAGTTGCAGATCACCCAGAATGTAGGAACTTTCCATTGTCCTTCATCATAATAGGAAGACCCACAGGGAAATGCTCACCTTCTTACTCCTAGGAGACAGGCCAGCCTTACTTGTAGGGTCTTTCAGAACTCAGATAGTGCTTCCTTATTATATTTGAGAATATGACTAATTTTCGGACCACTTTGATTGGTGCGTTTAATGTGCTATTAATTTTTGCACCCCTCTCTGTCATGGGACCAAATCTGCAGTCTTCTATATGTACCATGGTGTTTCCAACTTCTCCGTCCTTCCTTAAATTTATCCCCTCAAACTCCTATGGTGCCTGCTTGTTTAGGCCTGGGATCATGGTGCTGCACCATCACCAGCAACCGACGTGTAGTGCCTCCCATACTTCCTTTGACATGGAGAAGGCTTAAAGCCCTACAAACGTGTTCAACCACTCCGTACGGTATCGAAGTTTCAGAAGTCCTAGTTGTGTCCCTGATGGTGGGGCCTGTTGGGCCGAAGTGCACTCAGGGGTAGAAATGAATTAATCGGTCTCACCAGGGGCACTGTGCACAACCATTACTTGTTCTTTCAAACCTAGGCGAGCTGGAGAGACGAAAAAAGTGTTTGTTTTTATTTTATGGTATGACACCATACTTCTAAGGTGTTGGGCACTGCCTGGAATGCTTCCACTTCTCCCATTGTAGGTGCTGGTGCCACACAAGACCCATGATCCAACATTGTGCCACACAAAGGTTCTACGCCTCGAAGTAACGCACGCTCAACTAACTACACCAAGGTGAGTCCCCATATTTTCAAACCAATTGCTTCTTTCCACTCCCACTCAGGATTCTTATCCCTCAATGGGTCATGTGAGAACAATGAGTGACGCCCCCTGCCACCTGCAAAGACACCAACATCCTGCCACAATGTGTTAAACATGTCCCATTTGTGCCTAAAATGTGATGCTCAAAGGCTAGCCATTTCTGTAAAAGCTGGGGCTTCACTGCACCTGGCTGCCAGGGCAAACCGAAAACATTCTACTTCCTAGTTTCCTTTCCCTGTTCTGTTTGTGTGACAGACAGTCATGAATCAAACATACACAGCGTTATTTGTGGATTATCTCATGTGGTGTGTTTCATTTCTTTTACTATCCAGAAGGTGGGTGGTTGAATGAAAGTGGCACATGTGTCACAGGAGGCAGCTGCTCAAACTATCAAGTATGCGGTTCAGGAGCCGTGGCCTGAAAATGGGGATTGCCTATGGCGGATGTACCTAAAGGGGAAATCCAGCACACAACGTGTAGACACGGACTACAGGTTTTCCAAGTCTACCTTTCTGGTGGTGTGCACGTTTAAAGAATAAAGGGCCACAATGTACGAAGGATTTTGCATGTCGCAAACTGCGCATCGGGCCGTTTGCGACATGCAAAATGCGATTTGGGATGTACAGACCCATTTTTGCGATTTGGTGATCTATTTACCGAATCGCAAAAAGGGTTTGCAAGTCGCAATTAAGAAGGGGGTGTTCCCTTCCTAATTGCGAGTCGCAGTCCCAAGTATGATTGTTTTGCGACTGCAAATGCAGTCGCAAAACAATCGCAGTTAGCACCAGTTTCAAACTGGTGCTAACCTATGCGCAAATGGGAAGGGGGCTCTATGGGACCCCTTCCCCTTTGTGAATGGCAGCAAAAGCATTTTTTCAGAGCAGGCAGTGGTCCTATGGACCACTGCCTGCTCTGAAAAAATGAAAAGAAAACTTTTCATTTTTTGTTTTTGAAATGCATCGCGTTTTCATTCAAGGAAAACAGGCTGCATTAAAAAAAACTGCTTTATTTAAAAGCAGTCACAGACATGGTGGTCTGCTGTCTCCAGCAGGCCACCATGCCTGTGAGGGCGGCCATTCCCAATGGGGTCGCAAATTGCGACCTACCTCATGAATATTCATGAGGTAGGTCATTTGCAACCCCTTGCGAATCTCAAACAGTGTCATTGACCCTGTTGTATACAAGGTTTTGCGACTCTCAAATTGCAAGTCACAAAACCTGTATTTCGTACATGTGGCCCAAAATGCAGTGCTGCAGAAGTACTCCCAGGGCACATATGCATTTGGGTACATGATATGCTGCATCTTCTCCTTTATATGTCTACATTATTTGTAGTAAAGTATACTTATTCTAAACACAGTTGTGCAAAACATAATTTTTTTTAGAAACGGAGCAGGGACTGTAAAGAAATACATTCTTTGTCAGTCATCTTTATTGTGCATCCTTTCTGACACTAGTACATAACTATATATACAGCTTCAGAATTGCCATAGTAGTTTTGCGGAGATCCCCAGTTAACATCAAATATTTACATTCGGTTTTAAGATAAGAAAATAACCTCTTCCATTTCTACCTTAAAGTTTGTCACTGCGACTTCAGGAAAAACATACAATACAGTATTACACCAGAAGAGAAAGATCATTATTCTGATAATCATGGTTTCAAGAAAAGTAAAGAAATTGATGTCTCCGTCACCATCTCTAGGTTGAAGGTCCGAAATAATAATTTTACTGAAAGGGTACAAGTTAATTTCCACAATCTACAAAATTTGTCTGAAAATGTTTTTTTTCCAAAAGTAAGCTAATATTTAAAATCCAGAAGCACATTAATCAATGCGCTCTGTTCATTAAACCACAATCTTCACAGTAATATTGCAACTTCCGATTTATCAATCACAATGTGGCTTCCCGCAGACGTAACTGTGGCAGCCAAACCTCCACACCTGAGTTTGTAGATTGGGAGGGATAAAAGCACCAAACGTACCTTCTTTTTGAGTTTTCTCATTTCCTGTCATCATGAACCAATCATACAAGTCCTACCGTTGCTGCTGCTCCTGGACCAAGATGAAAATCAACCCCGTTGTCACCGGAACAGAAGGTAAGTCACTGTTTTACCGGTCATTCTCAGAACTGTCGTGGTACATTAACACTGGACTCGTGCATGTTTAAAGATATTTGCAAGCAATAGTACAATGATGTGCAAGGCATATGTGTGTAATGTTGTAGTTTGACACATTAAAAATAATAAAAAACACACCTTGATATATTAGTAATACCTACCAATCTGGTACTAACTGCCTTCATGGCAATGAACACCTACACAAAAAAGTAACATAAATCCCAAATAGAAATGTGTCCATACAGGTTTGTGCAATACTTTACTCAGTGATGGGCTTGGGTTTGGGTGGGGTGAGTTTGGATTTGGGAGGGGTGGGTTTGGATTTTGGAGGGGTGGGTTGATGTAGGAGGGGTGGTAATATGTTTTTGAGGGGTAGTGTGTGATGTGGAAGAGGTCAGGGCCAAGACAAATAAAAGGTCTTCCTTATGAAAAGGGATAGGATGGTTGGCAGGGAGTTGGGTTTGGGAGGTAGAGGTAGTGGCAGTGGGTGACATGCGTGTGTCTGTTGATGATGCAGTTGCTTGTGGGTCTGGTGTATGTGGTGTAAGTTTTGTGTTTCTTTCTAGGTGTCTGTTGTTCAGGGGAGTGTGGCTGTTGTGTACAGTATGTATAATGTCTAATGTATGTGTGTGTGGATGGATGTGCTGTGGAGGTGCTGTATGTGGTTGTGGTGCCTGCAGATGTGTTGGTGCATGTGTGTGTGTGGTGGTTGTGCATGTTTGTGTAGTGGTGGATGTGGTGTCTGTGTGTGTGCTGCTTGTGATTGTGCATGTTTGTGTGGTGGTGGGTGTGGTGTCTGCAGGTGTGATGGTGTGGCTGTGCATGTGGATGTGGTGGTGGGTGTGGTGTGGTGTCTGTGGGTATACTTGTGGTGGTGGTGAATGGTGTGGTGTCTGCATTGTGTTTCTGTGTTTCCTGCTGAGTCTGTGTTTATGTGCTGCTAGTGTGTGTTTGAGTGGGTGCGTGATAAGGAGTGAGTGTGGGTGAGAATAGGAATTTGGGATGGAGGAAGGGCTGGGCATTGGGGGACGAGGTTGGGATGGGTGGGAGGTTGTGGTCAGTGAGGAGGTAAGACTTTGGAATTACCTCTGTAGGCCATACATGGGACTGTGAATGCCAACCAGGTAAGCTAACATTTGTGTAATCTGGCCACTAAACCGTTGAATGGCATTCAGTATGCAGTCTGTCCTAAGGAGATAGTCCACAAGAAGTCAATAGCCTTCTCACTAAATGCAGCCTAGAAGACAGTGTTGGGGTGGTGCCTGCACAAAAGGTGATGTCATCCCTTTTAGGTGGGTAGGTATGGCCAACTGGGGGGCAGCAAGAGGGAGGGTGGAAATGGGAACGTGGGTGGTGGACAACGTTGCAGGTGGTAATATTGCAGTAGGGTCTGCCGCCACTAGGGACTGGTCTTCTGTGGAGGCCTCCGAAGATGAAGATGTATCACTAGTGGCCTCCGTGCCAGTCTCCTCACCCTCTGTGCCACTGTGTCCTTAAGTGTCAGTGGTGTCTGCATCAGAACCACAGTGGCCATCTTCTTCTCCGCCAACATAGCCAATGTCACCTTCACCTTGCCCAGATGATGCTGAAAACACAGATACAACAGTTTGAGTGTTTTGTGTAACTAGACCTGAACATGAATTCACAAAACATTTGCCAAGTCTACATATTTAACCAGCTTCAAGACTGTCAAACCTGGTGTTTTTTACCATCAGTATCTCATGCATGTAGGGAAGAATTCCACAAACCATTTGCTCACAGTCTAGTAATTCCCCATGCTAGTTCCTATATCATATATGCCCTTTTCGCAAATCCATTTTTATTACTCTGCATAAACTGTTTCATGCCTCTGATTGCTAGGGCTTTGTTGTTTAGAATCCTGAACTTATGTCCCCAATACTCACAGTAACCATAAATGCATCTGCACAATGTCCTTACAAGGTCAGATAATCTGCATTGTGTATATTCACCATGCATTAATGTGTGTCCACAAATACTGCAGTTTTGTACCAAAATGTCTATGAACTGAAAGTCTGTTTCCTTTGGCTGACCATTTCACAATATTATCAATTACTTCAAGTAAAGAAAAGTATATTTCAATTGTACCACATTTCATGTGGAATCTGTACTGACCTAACTTAGCAATGTATTACGCACTATGTACATACCTATGCTGTTGAAGATATTTACTAAAATATTTTTGTGGTGGATTGACAAATGGCTTAGACAGCATGAGTAAATACATAGGCCTCGATACACTTCTAACCCACTTCAGTACAGAACAAAAACATATTCACATTTCCAAAAGAGTCATGTTTTTGGCCTGATATTGACATTTCAAGATGGGATACTCCAACATCTATGTGATGAAACCTTCCATCTGGAAATGTTCTTTTAGGTACCACATTTCTCACCATCAGTTATGTCTCATCTGTACATACCTAAGGACACTAAAATGTTGATTGGGGTACATGTAACTGTCACCAATGTGGAGACATTCCTGTCAGTTTCAATCAATACAGTTTGGCTTAATCATTCATGTTGATTGCAGTGGCAGCTCCTCAGTTAGGGTGGAGGAGCATCACCCCCGCCAGCAGCAGCAATTCCTTTAACAAATGAAACGATAATGAACCATGTTTATTATTGTTTCCTTCGTTAAAGGGGTGGAGCATTGGGGATGACGAGGATGAGGGGAGTGTACTGTGCACTAACCACAGTACGCATGTATGTTTGGCCGGCAGTCTCAGGCCGGCCAAACACACATACACAGTAGGCTCTCTCCAGCCCAGCACTATGTTGCCGGGCTGGAGAGAGCAGGCACAGGCTCCCAGTATGCCTGGGAGCGCCCTGGATTGGCGCTCCCAGCCAATCCTAACACTGCTCTGAGCAGCGTCAGGATTGGCCGCAGGGCAGGCTGGGAGCCTGTGCCTTCTGTGACCAGGAAGACGGGCAGGCGGCGGGATGGTGGCGCAACGACGAAGCAAGAAAGGTATGTTTTTAATTTTGTAAAATATAATTTAATGTGTATCCTCCTGCCCAGCCCTCCCCCTCCCACCCTCTACCCCCTCACCCTGGTGCTCGCTGCCCGCCCCTTCACCACGCTGCAAGCCGCGACTGGTTGGTTGATACACACTGGCTTACATGCACATTTGTTAAGGACTAATGCTTCATGCCAATCTGCAACTGTCTACATGAACTGACTAGAATCTTGCTGTGAAAAATATTTTGAACATGTTTCAGATAAGGAATGATGCTGAGGGAGCGTAGCTCTTATACTCAAAATTAACATGAAATGTTTATGAACTAATGCATAATAATGCAGCATAGAAAATGTAAATGTCGCTTGAAATGTGACCACGGGGAGTGGCCACCAATTTGTACAATGATTAATGAATCTGACTAATAATGAAATAATGATACGTTAATGTATGATTTTGCACTAATATTAAGAGTTATATGTTATAGTTTTGCTGAAAATCATTAGGCCTTAGTTAGCATGAGCCGAGGCCTAGCTGCCCGGTTTCATATTAAATGTGTTTTTCTAACGTGCAGTGTGCTGACTTGCTGAAGGACATGTACTCGTACTTTTCCAAAGCTAAAAGATGAGTGTAACCGTAGTAGATCCGTTCTCATGAAATTTGACTTGTTCAAGGAAACATTTTTGCTGAATGCAACAGTGTAGACTCGTTACAGGTACAAGGTGGCCTAAACCGGTACAGACAATGGAACTACTGACTGAGGATGCGAGAGGACCACGAGAGCATGAAATCATACCGGACATTCTACCCGTTGGAGACGTCAATCACAAGAACCAATAAACTACGTGAGAACTGTTATGGGGTGACAATTTTGATAGTACCACTGGAAACCCATTGGATGGAGATAGTGGGGTGCCAACCCTACCCAATTAGAAATTAGGGGACTGCACAACAGAAAAGGGATAAAAACCTTTGACACGAGGAGCCATTAGGAGATGCCATTGCAAACTTTTGCTATGACCCAGACACTTTGTTACTCTGCCTAGAGACTTTGCTGTTTGGTTCTAAAAACCATCCTCGCCCTTATCTTGCCCGTTCTGTACTTCTCCTCCTTATGAGGGAAGTGTCCCTGCTTACCCCGTCTTGCTGAATTCCCTGGCTGATGGCAAATCAACTGATGTCCTGAGGACGAAGTCTGACTCTGTATGCTGACCCATTACGGAGGGCAACTATATGATGATGAAATTGTAATTGTCTGTTTGCCTTTCCTTTCTAGGTGCCAACTGCTTCTTTTGACAGAGACCATAGATAGATGCTTTTCCAAAGTCGTGTTACTAAATTGTTTTGCATGAAGCCCAACATGCCAATGCTAATTCGAGGTTAGTTAAGGGGTTCACTAAAATGGACGCAAATAGACAAATGACTGGATCAATGCTTTGTTGAATAATGCGCTAATGATACTCTGCTAAGGTTAATCTATGTTGACGTCGTGCTATGTTCTAATGTTCGGGATCTTTGCTTTGATGAAATCTTATTCGAGTTGCCATATTATGACAATGCTGATGTGTTTCATGGTTTTGAGACTAATAAACTTGCTAGCAGAATTGCAACCAATAGGGAATAAACATCATAAATCGTACTAAACTGGTGTGGTTATTCATGACTGAAAGGTTATGGTGGTTTCCGAGTTTTATTGTTAACGTTATTGATTTGTTGATTGACATGTTGATTAGTTATCTCGTCCTAAGGTGTCTTCAATCAGGGCCAAAAGATTCATTGGCCTAAAAAGAGTCCCAGAGTGAATAAATTAACTAGATTGGGAAGCGTTAACAGTTCCATTGTGCACATGTTTCCAGTCCTTTTGGAGCAGATGCTCACTTTCATTTTTTCATTGTACCAACTTACAAATGTAAAGTCTGAAATATCAATGGTACCATAAGTGTGTAGTATGCCATGTCACCAGTATTAGGGCTACATTACCTACTCACACTGGTGATGGAGCATCACACCTGACTCAATCCTCAAATAAGTCATGTTGGTACAACTGTCACTCATAACAAAGAAAGAATGCAGGTACCTCATTTTTTGGAATGCAGCCATGTGTCTGCTCAAAACAGTACTTGCATGTGATGAGGAATCTAGTGCCAACCGTTAGCACAAATCACTACATCAAACACAGCATCAGATACCGTCTGAAAAACTTACACCTCCAGAAATCCTTCTGTGCATTGGATGTGTGTCAACCGGTATGTTGATACCATACAACATTGCTGTAAACAAAAAGGTTAAACAACAAGAATAGCTACAAACAATAACTCACTCCCTTTGTGCAGCTGTTGGGCCCTCAACTGCCCATCAAGCTTCGGGTAGGCTGTTGCAATGATGCAGGCCATTAGGGAAGAAAGGGTGGGGCGCATTTCAAAGTGGCGACATTTGCAGTGAAATGTTGCTGTTGGAAAGTACAAAGGGAACATGAGTTGATCCTGGGACAGACACCCACTTTGGATGAACAGATCTTGTACAGAGACAACTTGCACTGTGATTGAATGGAGGTTTTTGAGATTGTATTGTAGTTTTGACTCTTGCTCCAGGCAAGACTACTGGTTAAAGGATGACAGTACTTTTGTTTATAGGCGACTATGCCTATCCTACAACAAATCGCAACTGTTGTCCCAACCTTACTGGCTCACTAGCACCACCTCACCAGAAACACAATAGTAAAAGGTGATTTGTGGCAGCCTTTACGCATGAACTCGAGAATAAGACATCTCAGGGAGTTTCGTGGTTGAACGGAGATTACCCCTTTCTCACAGATATATCATGTCTCATACAAACACAGGCAATAACAAAGATGCAGTAAAGTTTCAATAGTTTTTATTTTACATAACTGCAATTTGCGATAAGTTGCATGGGCCGCAATGATTAGGATAATGAATAATGCAAGAAACAGAATTGTGAAGACGAGAGTCATTATTACAAAGACCCCCACCATCTTGCAATGCATAGAAAAGACATACGAGATGTAATATGCCCTAATACCCTAATGTGAGAGGCCTAACCTCCTACCTAAAGGAGAGCTGGGTTTGCTAAACCTAATCTGCCAATGCCATGTCCATGAGAGGAGCCCCCAACCCTCGTTACCTTGGAATGAGGTCTCTATCTAAGACTCCGCAGGGACACAAAGACTGGGTCAGTGTCAAGATATCAGCGATGGTGGCGATGCCCTCTGGTTGGAATCCCTCTGATTATCTGTCTAAAGTGTGATGTATTTATACAGATCTACAAGGACCCCTGACGTTGGTGTGTTCCCAAACAATAGATAACAGACATGCTTGGGACGGCAATTAATATAAACAATCCCTCGAAAGTATAGAGAGGGAAAATCCCAAAGTGTGAACGCCTACTGTTTGTTTGTCTTTGTTGCTTGATCTTGACGCCTTAGCGCGGTGACACTGATAATGTAAAACATAACAAGTGGCCTAACAAGGCAGCCATCTTAGAAGAATTAAATAAATAAATGGGCTAAGACAGAGCAAGGTAAGTAGGTTAAAAGTCACTAGATGACGGGAGTACGAGTCTGCAAGCCAGAGGCTAAGCTAACTCCTGTTTTCCCATTAAAACGAACTAGGATTCACTACAGTATCACATGTGTTTTCTGTTGGATGTTGCCACCAAGGCAATATATGCTGCTTAACTTGCTCTACCCTCATGTATATGTCAAGCCATAGCATACTGATCTCCCTTCACATTGGCTAAATCTTCACTTTGTGTTCAGTGTATGAAGCTGTTGATGTGTCTCGTCATAGATGAAAGAACATTTTGTAGCAAACCACTGAATGGTGTTTGTGACATTCCACCAGATACTGCCATGGTGTACTGAAAGGGTTGTGTAGCCTCAAATTTTGTTACTGCCATGATGTAGACTATTGGTGTTATTGATGTAAAATTCCTATTGTGGGGGCAGAATGCCTGGCCCCAGCCAAGGTCAGGACTCGATAATAGTTTGCTTACTTAATTTGGCTTTACGAAATATTCCCTTTTTTCCAATGTACACAACACTACTGTCCTCAAAAAGGTAAATGTGCCCATGAAATAGTCCACAGAGTGAATGATAGACACACACTGGAGGAAAATAGGTCTTGCCATCCTCTTTTGGTGGTCCAGATGAACGCGCCTCCTGGGGATGGGTGAGAGAAGAGGCCCAGGTCAGGGACTGGGATGGGTGGAGCAGTCTCGTGTTGTGGCAGGGCCTCCCTGTCTATGGCTCAAGTAGGTGTATTTTGTTCTGCTGTTGAAGGACCACAGACAGGGGTTGATGGTATAGGAAACACCCTGCACATATGATGATAGATGTAAAAAATCACCCCAGTCAAGGAGAACAAACTGGAGTTGTGATTCTGCATCTCAACAATGTGCACCCACTGCACCTGCTTAATGTCCTGGATCTCTGTTAGGATTTGGCCCATCACGTCCTGGGACTGTTGTGGTGCTCCCAAGACTGGGTCAATGGTGATCTGGGTGACAATGATGCCAGTGGCCTTAGTTTGCTGGCCCACAAATTCCCTCCCACGACCCCTAACCCCAGTACAATGTGCCCCAGAGGCAGCAGTATGGCCCGTCCCACTGGATCCTGGCACAATTGGGTGGTGGTTGCTCAACAGTAGCCAGGACTGGGGGGCACAAGATGGGTGTTATATTCCTTTGAACACAGCAAGTGGAGGAATTCTGAGGCTGAGGTGTTCTAGCAGCTGGGTTTGAAGGTGTAGGTGTGGGCCAAGTGTGACTCACCAGAGCTATGTGCCCAAACTGACCAAAAGGACCAGGGATGTCCCCATCCTCCAGACTTTCAGGAGTGGTGTCCTCACTAAAGGCTTGATCCTGGCCTGGAGTGAAGATGTCCTCTGTTGCAGACTGTGGTCCACTGGCCCTGGGTGTTGGACCTAAGATGAATTACAAACAAAATTAAATTAAAGGTCTGTATTGCACCTCCAAAATGTCTTCAACTACAAATGAAGCAACCTAAAAAAAGACAAATATAATTAACGGGATGATTAGGCATTTCTGTGATTTTTAACTTTTTACACATGGAGGTTAATATACACAGATGCAAACTTCAGTAACAATTATGGAGGGACGTCCTGAAATGTGAAATGTTATTTGGAAAGTGCACATTACATGTAGTAGACATGCAACTCAATCTAGTAGAGAGGAGATTTGAGAGCTGGGCCATTTCAAGGCCTAGCACTCAATAACAAACTATGTTATAAAGTATTAACATTAATGGCATTGGTCATCATATGAACACTGCAAAATAAATTGCGTATCAATACTATTTATATTCAGCATGCTACAAAACATGATTGGAAACCTTTGAATCAACAAAGTATCATTTATGCAAGCAAGTTGATCAATTTAGTGGAGTAGGAAGAATATGACAACTTACTGGATCAACAAAGTAGATGAAAGATTCATACATACCATGAAACGGTGAATGACAAATACATAAAACACTGATATTTGTGCACATATGAAAGAAAAGGGAGTTTGAGCAACATCACATTGTACTATTGTTTTCCTGAGACAAGAATAGGACATAATGGTAGTTGTAGTCATTTGTTAACACCATTGCAAATCATTGTTGAAAAGTGGGCTACACATACCTATTTACATTACTACAGTGAAAATGAACACACATTCACCATATGTACACACATGTATAATGTGAATAGTTGAAAGTACTACTTACAAGCACTATGCCTTCATGTGCAAATAGATAGATTTGGGAACCTGTTTTTTGGAGTTCAATATTGAGATAAAGCAAAGGACTAGGCAAATGCCAAGGATTGATCGATAGAGAAAACACACAATCTGACAAAACATATAACTCATTGTTAAGAAAGAGAGATTCAACAATGATGCTAGTAATTTGGATGAAACAAGCCATTTTGGAGCCTCAAGTTTAGATAGATATGTTTTGATAAGGGTCTTGAACATTCTGAACAGCTAACATAAGTGCAAAAATTATATTTGTGATTAGTTCAACTTACCAGTCTCCACTCCACCAGGGATTCCTGTCAAGCCTTCAGGATGTAGGATCTGCAAGACCTCCCGGAGCAAGAGTTGTAAGGGGGTGCTGGGAGAACCACCACCAGTCCTCTGGGCCTCCAGGTGAGGCTTGGAAGCCAGTGACAGCACTCTCCCCCACAGGTCATTCCACCTTTTCCTAATTTCCTCATGTGTGTGCAGATTGTTAGCTCCTGCATTCACTCTGTTCACTATTCTGGTCCACATTTTAATTTTCTGAGATATGGTTGTATTTTGTACTCGTACTCCAAACAATTTTAGCTCCACTCTAATAATTTCATCCACTCCATGACTGACAATTCTCCCACTATAAAACGTGGATTCCTCCTCCCTGCAATAGTGAATGTCTAAAAGAAACATGAATTTATGCCCCAAACGAGGATGCTAAATAAAACAAATGTGTGAAAAGTAAAATATATATAGAGGGAGAAAAAGAAATGAACAAAGCCTGTGTCCATTGTGGCAAGATCTGCATCAAAATGCTCTGCTGCAGGGGAATGGCAAAGGATCATGGTCTGAAATGAGGTGTGTTTTATAGTGCGTTTTGCAGGTGTTCACAATTGTCCAATATACATCAGGTGTGGGCTGCTAACATCCATCCAAAATCCACAGCCATAGTACAATGTTGAACGTGTCCAACAACAGACTCCCGCAGTCATGACACCACCGCTGGCACACTGCCAGCTTGGCTGTGTTATTTAAATATGGTCAGCACAATGCTGCCATCCCACCAGCAATGGAGTAGTATTTTCCAGCATTGGAGTCCGCCATGTCAACTGTGGGATGCAGCTAGCGCGACAGAGTACACCCCATCGACGCGGACGGCGGTTGAACAGCCATAGACCTAAATACTGTGGTCGGATCACCGTCAGCTTGACGGAGTACTTGGGACCACCGCCACGGCGAGACAACGGTATTACCGTCAAGATCTAAATCAGGCCCTTAGTGCACAAAAAGAAGTAGATGAGAAATAAACACTGTAGTAGTTCCAACAAGCAAAACCAAACAGGAAAATAATGATTTAGATTAATATTATCTGGCACCCAGATATAACCATATATCACATGCTGCATGTTTGATGTATGGTATATGAGAATAGATGGGAACTTAATATGTATTTTGCCATCAGACATTCTGGGGGTGATTCTGACTGTGGCGGGCGGCCGAGGCCGCCCGCCACAGTCCCGCCGACAAATGACCGCACCGCGGTCAAAAGACCGCGGCGGCCATTCTTACATTTCCGCTGGGCCGGCGGGCGCTCTCCAAAAGAGCGCCCGCTGGCCCAGCGGAAATGCCCCTGCAATGAGGATGCCGGCTCCGAATGGAGCCGGCGGAGTTGCAGGGGTGCGACGGGTGCAGTGGCACCCGTTGCGTATTTCAGTGTCTGCTTTGCAGACACTGAAATACTTTGCGGGGCCCTCTTACGGGGGCCCCTGCAGTGCCCATGCCATTGGGCCATGCCCAGGGGCCCCGCGGCACCCCCTACCGGGAGACCCGCCAGGAACAGGATGGCGGTAGGGGGTGTCAGAATCCCCATGCGCTCCGCCGCCATGGAGGATTCTCCCGAGCAGCGGAAAGTCGGCGGGAGACCGACGACTTTCCGTTTCTGACCGCGGCTGAACCGCCGCGGTCAGAATGCTCGAGGGAGCACCGCCAGCCTGTTGGCGGTGCTCCCGTGGTCGGTGACCCTGGCGGTCACCGGCCACCAGGGTCAGAATGACCCCCTCTGTGAAGAAAAGTAACAAGTAAGAACTAAGAATTTCTCATGTAGAGTTTTATCATAGAGAAGATGAACATTAGCTCATAGCAGAGGGATAAAAGGTCAAGAATAAACAAGTATTGACAAGGCTTGTTTTTTTCCATTATTAGCCAGAGTTATTGACTTGAAAAAGCTGCTGGGCATAGTGAACTTGCATTTCATCAGCAGTCCAGTATCAGAAACAAAAGAGATGCCATTCAAAATGAATCTGATCGATGACCCAGTGGGTGCACATGGGGTGCTAAGCAAACCAAATGTTTTTTCCTCTAATAAACACCATGAGAGGACCGACCAGCCCTTTGGGATCTTTACAATGATTTGTTTTGCCATAGAGTGAACTAATGCATCCTGCAGCAAAAAAGTATTGCTTTTTCATACACTGTATGTATGAGATTAAGAACTGAATGTGACAAAAAGTGTGATCTATGATTGCACATTTCAGAAGTAAAATAGTCCCTCATGCCTTGACATGAATGCACCTCTTAGGAGGAGTAAGTATACACCCAGTTATCCAATGTATAACATTCTTGGCAAACTAATAAAACTTCTTTGGGCTGATCCAGAATGTGAGTGATAACTTATGAAGCCGATGCTGGAAGGATGCTCACCGAGGCAAGTCAATATTTTAAAAGAGGCTATTTCAAAATCCACTTTTTGTGTATTGAACCCAAGTGTTGGTTTCAAAAAGCATTATAAATGTACAGAGTAAGCTTAAGCACTGTCACAGCGCTTGAGGTTTTATGAGGATGATTAGTTAAGCTTTTGGAAAGAAAAACAAGCATAGTGGTCCTTAGGCAGGAGGTGACCAACAACATTACCTACCACACTGGTCATATTCCTTCAGAGCATTAGTATCACAAAATGGATTGGTGTCAAAGGGAAAAACTGCCCAAAAAACACAGGTGGTCATTCTGACCTCGGCGGTAAAAGGCGCCTACCGCCGGTCAGAAATCCTCCATAATTCCGCCGCGGTCGCGGTAACCCGCCACGGTCATTTTGACCCGCAGCAGCAAAACCTCCGAAAATCCGACAGCCACAACAGACCGCCAGACCAGCGGTCGGCGGAAAAGTGGAGGTGACCAAACCTCCACCGTCACGCCAACAGAAATACGCCCATGCCATTACGACCCACGAATCCACGCGGCGGTCTTTCAAACGCGGTTTTCCATTGGCGGGACACACCGCCGCGGTCAGAATAAACACAAACGAACAAAACTCAGCCACATTGGACGATTTGAATTCCACACACCTGATACACATACACACACCACTCCCACACACACAATACAATATAAAACACACACCCACATCACCCACAAACCCCTACGACCAAAAATTCAGAAAGAAGCACAGAGAGACACATCAGCGATCACAGAATACCATCACACAGAGGCACACTACACCATCACCCACACAATATCCACACACAAAACAACACACACCACCACACTCAACACACTTAACTACACATACTCCACCCCACACATCATACACACCACTCCATGGCACCCCAAAGACACCCCCGCTTCTCAGACGAAGAACTCAGGGTCATGGTGGAGGAAATCGTTCGGGTAGAGCCCCAGCTCTTCGGCACACAGGTCCAATACACCAGCATTGCCCGGAGGACGGAGCTATGGCAGAGGATTGTCGACAGGGTCAACGCTGTGGGACAGCACCCCAGAAATCGGGAAGACATCAGGAAGCGATGGAACGACCTACGGGGGAAGGTGCGTTCCATGGTATCCAGGCACAACATCGCCGTGCAGAAGACTGGCGGAGGACCCCCACCTCAACCCCCACAATTTACAACATGGGAGGAGGAAGTCTTGAACATCCTGCATCCTGACGGCCTCGCAGGAGTCTGCGGAGGAATGGATACTGGTAAGTTGAAGCTTCAATACTGCTTCCCCCCCACCTGCATGCCAAATCATACCCCAACCCTCACCCCCATCCTCAAACCCCAACCTCACCCCCACCCCCATCCTCACCCCCACCCTCACCCCCACCACCATCCTCACCCCCACCACCATCCTCACCCCCACCCCCAGCACACCTATTCCCTGCCAATGTCTCACCATCACAACCCACACATCCCAAAACCTAGGCCTGCATGCGTCCACTAAGCATGGACACCCATCACCAAAGCATGCCCAATGCATATACACATCCCCCCCACAAGCCACCCTCACCAAAGCCCCCACACACGAATGCCAGCACTTGGGGACACGGGAACCCACAGATACACCCATATGCCACACATTGAAACTATAACCATACCTCTATACCCCTGCAGGACCCGACCGTCAACACACCGCCACGGAGGGCCCAGAATTCTCCACACCCCCCACCCAAGAGGCCGTCAGCGATGACAGCAGCTCTGTCGACCTGGACACTGATGACCAGCCCGGACCATCGGGGACCTCTGGACAGTCGGTTCCCCTCACACAGGCACAGGCCACTACAGACCCAAACCCCTCTGGGAACACCGGCACAGCTCCCACCCAGCGGGCCCATGCCTCTGTCTCCAGGGCGCGTCAATCTGCGGTGTGTCTACCACTACAGGGCACCCAGGATAACCCACCACCCCAACAACAACAGGGACCTGGGGGCAGTGGTAGTGGGCACACCGGCCAGGGGGCAGAGGCCCAGGGAAACAGAGCAACTCGGAGGGCAGCTGTGCGACAGGGGGGGGACGGGCCCAGGGAACCCACTCTCCACGAGGCCCTCACCACCATCATGGGAGCATACAACCGCTCCCAGGAGACGATGGCGACGGTACTGGCCCGGTTCAAGGAGATCCAGGTACTGCAGGAGGAACACTATCGGGGGTACAGGGAGGACATCAGAGCCCTCACCTCCACCCTGGTTACCATGGTAGGGCCGCTGCAGGACCTCATCAACACCAGGACGGACACTCAACAACAACAAAGGGCCCCTGCCACTAGCCTGGCCCAAGAACAGCCAACCACCTCCGCCGGCGCTAGTGGACAGGAGGCCCCCGCACAACAGCAGCCCACCAGACCCCCACCTCCTGCAGGAGAAGAACCACCCCGCAAGAGGGCCCTGAGATCTCGCAAGAAGACAGAGTAGGATGTCAAGACCCCCGCCAGCAAAGGATACCACCTGATGTCAGCCCACTGTCCCACATTGTCACCCTGTCCATCCTTGAACTGCCCATGCTCCATCTCTCCACAGGCCTCTGGACAATGCACCTGTGTGACTGTTACTCTGGACTCTGCCATGGACATTCCTTCACCATAGCCCCCACCCACTTGAAACCACCCATCCATTTTGAGCACTGAAATAAACACCTATTTTGCACAAAACTATCTGGAGTCTGGCTGTGATTTCAAAATATTGTAATTGACATGACATTGCAAATATGTCCTTGTACATAGTGAAGTCAACAAACAGCTGCCACAAAGCTGTAGTCCATGGGGAAACGAAGCACAGGACTCGTAGTGGGGACCCCAGATCTGAAATAGGGAGGGAAAAGCCACAACTCAGTCATCATACACTGGGGCAAATAGACAGGCAGCAGAGATGCAGGAGAGTAGTTCACATTTACTAAATTATGTTTGAATTGTTACCTGTGTCCTATTGGAAGTACTGTTCAATGATTCTGTCCCTGTTGTCTGTTTCAGCACCGTCGTCTTCCTCCTCGTCACTCTCCACAGGTTCCACAGCTGCCACAACACCACCGTCTCGACCATCCTCCTGCAGGAAAGGCACCTGGCGGCGCAAAGCCAGGTTGTGAAGCATGCAGCAGGCCACGATGATGTGACACACCTTCTTAGGTGAGTACATTAGGGATCCCCCTGTCATATGCAGGCACCGAAACCTGGCCTTTAGGAGGCCAAAGGTGCGTTCGATCACCCTCCTAGTACGCCCATGGGCCTCATTGTACCGTTCCTCTGCCCTGGTCCGGGGATTCCTTACTGGGGTCAGTAGACACGACAGGTTGGGGTACCCAGAGTCCCCCAATAGCCATACACGGTGTCTCTCCAGCTGTTCCATCACGTAAGGGATGCTGCTATTCGTCAGGATGTAGGTGTCATGCACTGACCCTGGGAATTTGGCATTTACATGCGAGATGTACTGGTCAGCCAAACACACCACCTGGATGTTCATGGAATGGTAACTTTTTCTGTTCCTGTACACCTGCTCCCTGTCTCTTGGGGGAACCAAAGCCACATGGGTCCCATCAATGGCACCAATGACGTTGGGAATATGTCCAAGGGCGTAGAAATCACCCTTCACTGTAGCCAATTCGCCCACCTCAGGGAAAATGATGTAGCTCCTCACGTATTTCATCAGGGCAGACAACACTCTGGATAACACCTTCGAAAACATGGGCTGAGACATCCCAGAAGCAATTCCCACTGTTGTCTGAAATGACCCACTTGCCAAGAAATGGAGTACTGACAGGACCTGCACCAGAGGGGGAATCCCTGTGGGTTGGCGGATGGGGGACATCAGGTCGGGCTCCAGCTGGGCACACAGTTCATGTATAGTGGCACGGTCAAGCCGGTAGGTCAGGATAATGTGGCGTTCTTCCATTGTCGACAGGTCCACCAGCGGTCGGTACACGCGAGGATTCATCCGTCTCCTCGCCAAACCCAGCGGACGGTGCCTAGGAAGGACAACATGGAGCACAGAGTCAAGCAACCCACAGGTACGTACTCACAGCTTGCACAGTAAACGATTCTCTATGCAGTGAATGGCGTGTCTGAGTGGCTATGCAAGGCCTAGGCCTGTGTGACGCAGTTGAAATTGAGCCATGTGGACCCTCGAAATGGCGGCTGCCTGACCTGTGAAGTGTGACAATGGGATGTGAGGTCAATGCGCTGGCGTGGCACACCGCGGCGGTCGGCGGTCGAAGACCGCGGCGCGAAGCCGCATTGGTTAACATTGAAGCCTATGGGTTTCAGGAGCCAATGGCGAAGGGCGCCGGCGGTGGCGGTACGCACCGCCGCGGTACGCACCGCCGCGGGTGTGACCGCCGTTTTCTATCTACTTATTCACTCGCGACTTGAACTTTCACAGGAGAGGACCTATACTGCAAGTGTTGCTGTGACCTCGGTCTGGAAGGGACAATGGCTGCTGCGCCTGGGGAAAGGGCCCCTGCCTTCACTGGAGAAGAGTTGGAGAAACTTGTGGATGGGGTCCTCCCCCAGTATGCGCTACTCTACGGTCCTCCAGACCAACAAGTGAGTTTAATTCAATATGGATTTGGGGCCACTGGCTGGCTTGGGGGCCTGGCGGGGGTGGGGGGCATGTTGGGCCTGGCGGGGGGCCTGGCGGGGGGCCTGGCGGGGATGGGGGGCATGTTGGGCCTGGCGGGGGGCCTGGCGGGGATGGGGAGCATGTTGGGCCTGGCGGGGGGCCTGGCGGGGGGCCTGGCGGGGGGCCTGGCGGGGATGGGGGGCATGTTGGGCCTGGCGGGGGGCCTGGCGGGGGGCCTGGCGGGGATGGGGGGCATGTTGGGCCTGGCGGGGGGCCTGGCGGGGGGCCTGGCGGGGATGGGGGGCGTTTGGCCACTGGCTACGAAAATGCAGACAAACTTGAACGTGGTATTTCTCCCTCCCTGTACGTGTCACATAGGTCCGCGCCCATGAGAAGATCGGGATTTGGCGTGCCATCGCCAAGGAAGTCCGGACCCTGGGGGTCCACCATCGACGGGGCACCCACTGCCGCAAGAGGTGGGAGGACATCCGCCGCGGGACCAAGAAGACCGCAGAGTCTCTGCTGGGGATGGCCTCCCAACGTAGGCGGGGTGCCTGCCGTCAACTGACCCTCCTGATGTTCCGGATCCTGGCGGTGGCCTACCCTGATTTGGATGGGCGCGTGAGGGCAGCACAGCAGACACAAGGGGGTGAGTACAAGCATTATCTACTCTGTTGTCGCGCAGTGGAGGTGTCTGGGTGGGGGAGGAGGGCTGTGGGTCCCCCTAGGCCAGGGCGATATCTGTAGGCTGGGCACCCCCGTAAGCCCCTGTGTCCCCAGCCACCACCCTCAGTAGTGTGTCAGTACAGCCATCCCTGGGCCGTGTCATCCATGGGTGCAGTTGTCAACTCTAGGCGTGTAGGGCATGTTCCACGGAATGCGTAGCGGACCCCAAGTGCGCAACTTAGTGCAGGGGGCATCTGTGTCTGTCATGTCCGCTAACTGTACCGGTGATCCATGTACTCAAAATCTCTTTATTTCTCTCTCCCCCCCCCTTTTTGTTTGTCTTTCTGTGCTTGTGTGCATCAGCATCATCAGGCGGAGGAGAAGTGGCATCGGGGCAGGAGGGAGCTGCATCTCACATGGCCCAGGAGGGCCATGCCACAGAGTCTGACTGGACCAGTGAGACGGAGGGCGAGGGGAGCTCCACAACAGGGACGACTGGACCCTGCAGCGACACGGACACGTCCTCGGAAGGGAGCTCCCTTGCGGGGGTGGCACCATCCGTGCCCCCGCCATTACAGGTACAGCCGCCACCCAGTGCACCATCTCCGCCCTCCCAGCAGCCCCTCAGCGTTCGCCCCGTGCCCGCTCTGCCAGGAAGCCGGGCATGTCCTTCGCCCCAGGCACCTCAGGCCCTGCCCCTGTTACCCCCGCTGCCCTCAGTGAGGAGGTCATTGACCTCCTCCGAACGCTCATTGTTGGGCAGACTACCCTTTTGAATGCCATCCAGTGGGTGGAGAGGGAGGTTCATCGCAGCAATGCGTACCTGGAGGGCATTCATTCGGGTCAGGCTGCCCATCAGCGATCGTTCCAGGCTCTGGCCTCAGCACTGACGGCAGCCATTGTCCCTGTCTCCTGCCTCCCTCTACTAACTCCCTCCTCCCAGTCTCCTGTTCCTCTGCCTGTCCCACCCACACCATCAGACCAGCCTGCACACACCTCAACACCCAAGAGCAGCTCATCCAAACATAAGCACCACAGATCACGCAGACATTCACACAAGCAACATTCCGATGCAGACATGCCAACAGTCACTACCACCTCTGTGACCCCCACCTCCTCGTCTCCCTCCTCCCTCCCTGTGACGTCTACACTCACACCTTCATTCACCTCACCATCAGCCAGTGTTTCCATCACCAGCATACCCTCCACTACAGTCCGCACACGTGCAGTCACCACCCCCACTGCCATTTACACGTCCCCTGTGTCCTCTCCCACTGTGTCTGTCACCCCCTCTTCCACACCACACAAACGCAGCCACCCACCCACCCAACAGCCATCCACCTCACGACAGCCTCCCGCTCCTGCACCTGCACCCAAAGACAGCAAACTTGTCTCGCCTACAACCACATCCTCTCCCTCCACTCCCATACCCACTGTACCTACCACTCTCCATTGTCCCAAGAAAATCTATCTCTCTACTGCTACCTTCTTTCCTGACCCTGAGCCCCCCCCTCCTTCTCGTCGGGGTAAAAAGAGCACCTCAGCCACCACCAGCCCTGCAGCCCCCTTGACAAGGGTGCAGGGGTATTGGAGCCCACCAGCCCGCAGGTCTGGATCTTCGCCCAGCAGCAAGGGGACAGCCAGCCCACCCCCTGGGAAGAGGAGCAGAAGGCGGAAGGGCCGCCGCCGGAGCCCGGATTCGATATCCCCCCAGGACACTAGCCAGCCACCGTCAACAGCCACAGCTCCAAAGGGAGGAAAGGGCCACAGACTCCCGACTAAGGAGGGCAAGGGCAGCAAGGCGGAGAAGTCAGGCAGCAGGCCTGCTGCCCATGGAGGACCCGTCACAGCTGCCCAGGAGGAGCCCGCAACCCCCATAGCCGCTGCCCCGGGAGGAACCGGCACAGCTGCCCCGGGAGAGCCCACCACCCCCATAGCCGCTGCCCAGGGAGGACCCAGCCCAGCTGGCCAGGAGGGCCCCACCACCCACAGCCCAGGTGGGCATTGAAGGAGCACCATCCCCGCTGCCCAGGAGGGCACCACCAGGCAATGAGCAGTTGGCCATAGAATGGCCGCCGTCTCCAGCACCGCTCCGCTGGGGACCGCCGTCTCAAGAACCGCTGAACTGGGCCCTTCAAGGCAAGAACCGCTGAACTGGGCCCCGCCGTCTCCAGCACCGCTCCGCTGGGGACCGCCGTCTCAAGAACCGCTGAACTGGGCCCTTCAAGGCAAGAACCGCTGAACTGGGCCCTTCAAGGCAAGAACCGCTGAACTGGGCCCTTCAAGGCAAGAACCGCTGAACTGGGCCCCGCCGTCTCCAGCACCGCTCCGCTGGGGACCGCCGTCTCAAGAACCGCTGAACTGGGCCCTTCAAGGCAAGAACCGCTGAACTGGGCCCTTCAAGGCAAGAACCGCTGAACTGGGCCCTTCAAGGCAAGAACCGCTGAACTGGGCCCCGCCGTCTCCAGCACCGCTCCGCTGGGGACCGGCGTCTCAAGAACCGCTGAACTGGGCCCTTCAAGGCAAGAACCGCTGAACTGGGCCCTTCAAGGCAAGAACCGCTGAACTGGGCCCTTCAAGGCAAGAACCGCTGAACTGGGCCCTTCAAGGCAAGAACCGCTGAACTGGGCCCCGCCGTCTCCAGCACCGCTCCGCTGGGGACCGCCGTCTCAAGAACCGCTGAACTGGGCCCTTCAAGGCAAGAACCGCTGAACTGGGCCCTTCAAGGCAAGAACCGCTGAACTGGGCCCTTCAAGGCAAGAACCGCTGAACTGGGCCCCGCCGTCTCCAGCACCGCTCCGCTGGGGACCGCCGTCTCAAGAACCGCTGAACTGGGCCCTTCAAGGCAAGAACCG
Organism: Pleurodeles waltl; assembly: GCF_031143425.1. Classification (NCBI taxonomy): domain Eukaryota; kingdom Metazoa; phylum Chordata; class Amphibia; order Caudata; family Salamandridae; genus Pleurodeles; species Pleurodeles waltl. The sequence goes on along the minus strand of NC_090436.1, from coordinate 791,613,997 downwards.
CTGAACTGGGCCCTTCAAGGCAAGAACCGCTGAACTGGGCCCTTCCAGGCAGGAACCGCTGGCCCTTTGGCAGACGTGGCAGGGCAGGATCTGTCTCGGGCAGGGCTGCAGGATGTCCTCTGGCCAACATGCCTCCTCCAGTGGCAGTGGAGTCTGTTATGGACTGTTTGGACTGTGGCTTTGCTCTCCCCAGGATGGCCCAGTGGGCAGGCCACCCACTGTATGGACTGTTTGGACTGTGGCTTTGCTCTCCCCAGGATGGCCCAGTGGGCAGGCCACCCACTGTATGGACTGTTTGGACTGTGGCTTTGCTCTCCCCAGGATGGCCCAGTGGGCAGGCCACCCACTGTATGGACTGTTTGGACTGTGGCTTTGCTCTCCCCAGGATGGCCAATGGTCATGGAGTCCCCTCATGGATCTGGCGTCGTGTACTCAAGTGGATGAGGTGCCCCCCCTTCCCTTCCCCCTGAGGTGCCTGTCCTTTTTTCTTTCTGATGCCCCTGCAGTGTTCTCTCCGTGGAGTTCTTGTCGTGGGACTGGGCCTTGCCCCTTTGCTCAGGACCCCTGTGGTCCACGGACAGTGGTTGGACTACATTTAGTAGCTGTATATATTTTGTACATAGTTTATTTATTTATTTGGATTACTGCTGTCCATTTTTCAATATATCTGCCCGTTTGAGATCTCTTCTTTTGGTCTTTGCATTATTTCGGAAGGGGGGGGTTTGTGGGTTGTGACAGTGATCTGTGGGAATGCATTGATGTGTGTGTTGTAGTGGGTGTGGGTGGGTGGGTGTGTGCCGGTAATCTTTTCCCTCCCCTGTGTCGTAGGTGCAGTACTCACCGATGTCTTCCGCGCCGCCGGGCGTGCTCCTGGTACAGGAGCAGGTATAGGAGTGCGGGGATGACCTGCAACTCGGGTTCCATACTGCCGGAATCTCGCGTGGAGTATGTGGAGGTGAGCGTTTTCCCGTTCGTAGTCTGTTTCCGCCGTGTTTTTATCGCGGTGCTCCCGCCCCGGAAAAGGTGGCGGATTGGTGGGTCGTGATAGGGTGGGCGGTACATTGTCTGCCGCCTGGCTGTTGGCGGGGACCGCCGCGCTGTTTGTTTGTTCCGCCGTGGCGGGCGGAGTGTTAATGCGGCGGGCTGTGTTGGCGGTTCCCGCCAGGGTCAGAATTGCATATTTTGGACCGCCGGCCTGTTGGCGGGTTGGCCGCCGCTTTATCACCGACCGCCAGGGTCAGAATGAGGGCCACAGTCTGCCTCGAACCAGAGTGCAACTTTCCTCCTATCACAGTAAGACTGCAATAGAGGGGGCTATACAAGCACACATTAGCACAGCAATAATGGGTGTCGTTGGCCTTCTCAACAAAACACATTGTATAGGTCCCTTCGACGGGATGGGGAAAAGGGAACCTTTAGGTCAAGCACTAAAGGTGCTCTCAAACATGCAGCCTCCTTTCCCAAAGGATGGTCTTCATTCACAAATCAAGTTCTCTTTGGTTGAGACACCGTAGAAAAGTTACAAAAATTCCCATTTAATATACTGTTTTTCTTTTTTGGATGTGATTGCATTCTTAGTTTAGTTTCCAATTCATACAATGTACAAACAATACAATAATGAAAACATAATTGTCCTTATTTGGGCTTTTTCAGGTGTGTTCTACTTCCTCAAGACTAAAGGGTACACAAGCAGAAAAACATAAACTAAAGTATATTATTCATATTCATTCAATAGTATTTATTTACACAAAATACATCTTCGCTCTGCTTTTGCTATTACATGTTTTACACTGTTAAATAACTCCTCTATTGCTATCCAGAGATTAAATAATTGAATAGGAAGTTTCACCTCCTTCAATTATTACTGAGACAAGTCTTCTCATTTTAATACTGTAAACATGATTCTTCATTATTTTGCTTACCTGTTTGGTAATTATACATTTTAGCAATGCCTCATCTTTGTATATTATTTTGTAGTATTTAAATCGCTTCAACGCTATATGTATGTTGATTGTTATTGTACATGACCCTTCCAAAATCTATCATGGATATAGAAGTTTATCAATCTGGAATAGTGATCTCTATTTCCATATCTTATTATAAATTTCCAGAAGTCTGAAACATCAGTACATAAGGAGAATTTCCGTGCATAATACTTCTCAACATATAAGGTTATGTCACATACATTTTGTGTGTAATCTTCCAAATTCTTTCGTAATGTAAAAAAAAACTTAAATATTTATTTTTGAATTAACTAAAAACTTTTTTGAATATGCCCCATGAATTGTCCCTTTGGATCAAAACGAAAAACCCAAAACTGTCCAATGGAACTGTTTAAAAAGTGTAGGCAGAAGGGATTTAAAATTTCTGGCACATTGTGCAAATGAAGTTGCAAACTTTCTGAATTTTGATAGAGGAATGACCTCCTCTCTTGGTGGAATTTTCCACTGCAATTTTGGAGAAGTTTTTATATCCCAAAGTTGACATTTTTACAGGGCACGAAAATTCACCATGCTTACTTATTTGGAAGTGAATTTCCCCCATAGTTGAACTTTTCATATGTCAAATACTTTTATGAAGTCCAAGTTTACTAAAATAGATGCTCTAATCTAATTTAACTTGATTTTAAAATGTACTAATGTGTTCCATTGGCACTTTAAATCTAAGTAATTACTAATGTATTTATATTCTACAACTGCAATGAAACTAAAATGACAATCAAAAGGACCTATACAGCATAGTCATAAGATAAATTATTTTTTACCTTTTTATTGCTAATTGCCTCCACTGGGTAGTAAGCAAATATATTCTACATTAATGTTCTTTTATAATCTATTCCGTGCTATTTCACAAGGCTGTATGTAGTCTCTGAAGGAAGGTACTGTCCTTCCTATTGCACTATAGGGGTCATTCTGACCCTGGCGGTAAATACCGCCAGGGCCGGGGTCGGCGGTAGCACCGCCAACAGGCTGGCGGTGCTCCGCCGGGCATTCTGACTGCGGCGGTACAGCCGCGGCCAGAAGCGGAAAGCCGGCGGTGTACCGCCGACTTTCCGCTGCCCAATGGAATCCACCATGGCAGCGCAGCTTGCTGCGCCGCCATGGGGATTCTGACACCCCATACCGCCATCCTGTTCCTGGCGGGTCGCCCGCCAGAACAGGATGGCGGTATGGGGTGTCATGGGGCCCCTGTGGGCCCCTGCAGTGCCCATGCCAATGGCATGGGCACTGCAGGGGCCCCCGTAAGAGGGCCCCACAAAGAATTTCAGTGTCTGCTTTGCAGACACTGAAATTCGCGACGGGTGCAACTGCACCCGTCGCACCTTCCCACTCCGCCGGCTCCATTCGGAGCCGGCTTCCTCGTGGGAAGGGTGTTTCCCACTGGGCTGGCGGGCGGACTTTTGGCGGTTGCCCGCCAGCCCAGTGGGAAACCCAGAATGACTGCCGCGGTCTTTTGACCGCGGTACGGTCTTCTGGTGGTTCCCGCTTGGCGGGCAGCTCCTGCCGCCCGCCAAGCTTAGAATCAGGCCCTATATCTTTTTGCAAAAGTATATAAATAACTTAAAAATACCTAAATGATTTATCTCTTTCTACGTTAGTTAGTAATAGTTCGGTGAGCACATGAATAATAATCTTAATAAATTGTTATCATTTGCGCCATGCTATATACCGAGAAACAGCATTCAATATACCTTATTCAAATACTGCCACAAGATCCTCTGAGAGCCCATCAAATATCTGGATTATATAAAATATCTATTTGACAAAATTGGAATATGTCATTGATGTCTAACATGCTAGGTTCATGCCACAAGATCACTTTTAGGTATTTTAAAGTAATCATTTTTAGATTAGAATCTATGATACAACGGAAGAATGTGTTTCTCTATTTTAAGGCTACCAAATTTTCTCTGCGGTGCAGGAATTTAAAACCATTATTAAATCAATTTTCTCAAAATACAAACATAGAAAGATAATCTAATCATAAGCAAATCTCCATTCAGTTCCCTCTCTAAATATTTTCTCAATACTTATTAAATGTTCTGGAAGTGGAAGCCAGATTACCATCTTATTTTCCTCCCATATACTGATGTCTATATGAGATTAACTATGTTTAAGAAATTGCATAATAATAATATCAGCGTGCAAATCTATGCTACGACCAGTTTTCACAGCATCCAAAATGTGTATGCATCTTGTTTCTTGTTCTCTCAGTTACTGTTCTTTCTTGCCACTCCTTCTTTATATGGGGCATGTTCTACACTAAGTAGTAGAATCGTCTCTATTGCTCCTATTGTGTGTGTTAAATCAAAGTGTGTTACTAATTGATATTTAAAATCATGATTTCTAAGTGCTGTCAATGTTCACTCCATATGTCTCATGAGCAATTTCATAATATTTTGTTCTATTGCATTTTCTGAACTTAGTGGTATTACTCAATAAATATTTACAGCATCTACATCTGAAACTGCCTCATAGTCATTCTGAGAGTAAAATGGTCTTCTTGTCTAGAGTCTGATATTTGAAAATGTCACTTAGGTTGAGATAATTCTTCAAAGGTTTCAATTTTCTAAAAGTAAATAATAGTCTATTGGTAAGAATGTGGCTAAAATCTTGATCCAGCATCAAGATGCCTTAGATTTTGTTATATTCATTCTCTTAGTAACTGTGTAAGACATTCCCTACTTGCATTAAGATTTTTTTTCACTACAATTCCTTTTTTGTTCTTAGAAATTCTCCGAAGGCTATGGTACTCATTTTTGTTTTGGAGTGACAAGGTCCAACAAACTATTGACCACAGTTTTTTCAGTTTTTTTTATTTTAGAATGTGCAAGATCCCTTTATTCACATATATGTAAAAATATAACATTGTGCTTGCTAAATTCAACAGTAAATGTTAGATTGTACTGGTTATTATTCCAGACAGTATGGTATTCTAATAATTATTTTTCTGTACAATTCCAAATGAAGGTAACATTGCTGATATATCAACCAAACATAAAATACTTATCCGTTACATCTCCTGATTTAAAACTCCAGGCATCATCCCTTTTATACCAACCCAAAAAGAAGTTGGCATAAGAGGGAGCTAACCACAAACCTATATCTCTAACACATATCTGCTGGTATAGGGAATCTTGATATTTGATTTGAGGGAAGACAGGAGAAGTGTGAATTCAGCTCATGTGCAGTCTCAATCACCCACTCTTAAAAAGATTTGCTCAGTCTGTTTGCCTTACTGCTTTACGGGTAGGAGAGTCTCACAAGTCCTTCCAGCTGCTGCCTTGCACTCTGAGGGTTCTCCTGATAGCTTGCTGACAGCTGCAGGGAACCAATAGGTCAGTAATTAAATATGTGTGTCAGACGCAGCCACAAGCAGGACATCCAGACTTCAGGTGATGTCCCCTCACCAGTGTGAGACTGTGTGGCAGGGAGACACTAATCCTCTGACTACTCTGCAGAGCACTCTGTTTCTCATTCATAGAGAACTTGGAGATAGAACCAAATTGGGTGTTTTGGGTCCTACATTTTATACAACTTACAAACAAGTGATTTCCATCCATTATCTCAAAATGTAGTACTGGTTTGAGGCGTTTCTCCTTTCAAGTGTCCTCCCCAGATTGTTCATCAGAAACAGTCTTTGTGTAGAGTAAGGTTTCACGCACCAGGTTGCACTGGGGTTGTCTACATCCTGGATCACCAACAACAGAGGCACAAAGAGGAGTGAGGCTTCAGCACCTGGCTGTCAACAGCCCAACTGAAGAAGTAGTCAGGGAAAGAGAAACATGCAGGCCACAGGTACAGACTCCCTCACCTTTCACAACAGAATCTGCTGCCCACCCTGTCACCCCTACCATCCACCAAGTGGCAGGGAGACTAATCAGCAGCTCCTGCCTAACCAAAGGGCTCATAGAATATCTAAAGGAGCTGTGTCGCCTATACCTTCACTTCAGTGTCTGGGTCTCTTCCCTCCAGCTGCAGGAATGTAATCAATTTGCTTCCACTGACTGGTAGCAGAGCCCTCAACCACCATCTTGTGCTGGGCTAGGCCAGTGAGTCCACAATTGATGCCACTTTCATTCCCACACCATGCAAGTGCTACACTAGATACCCACACAACCAAACTTACCACATGCTGGGTGTCAGCGCAAGAGTATAGGCAAGCGCATAGAATCAGAGCTTCACATAGATGGGCCAATAGGCCATCACTCATGTGATGGAGACAAAAAGGTCTGGTCACACTATTGATTCTTTTAACCATGCTATGCTGCTAGCATCGCTCTACTTTCTTAACCCACAACACGGACAGTAGTCCAATGTCAACAATATGGAAATGTGTGTCTCACTCCTTCAGGTCACAGGGCAGGTTCAGTAACTGTCACTGTCGGGGGCAGACCTAGGACCCTGCACACACTTAAATTAGAATGATCCCAGGGCAAAGTAAAATGTCAGGATACTAGATGTACATGTAACAACACGCAGGGCCGGGGAACATGCCTATGTACCTTGCAGGGTACATTCCGGTCCTAACAGGCTGCATACTCAATTTAGAGCAACATGTATGCTGCCTTGCATACAGCGTTGTGAGTAAATGAACCATATCCGTTGCAATGAAACCAGTACTATCAACAACTAGAAACCCAGGTTGATGTCTAGCAAGGAAAACATATGGGTTTCCTAATGAATCTGAAAAGAAGAGGGCAAAAGATGACACAGAGAATTAATTAAGTGTAAATACTAGATGTATGTGCCCTTTGATAACAGAATGCATTTACCAGACACATTTTACAAGGCATTTTTGGTTTCCTGCAAATAAAACTCAATACTGAAGTAAGAGTCTTCACCACCAGAGAAAGAGAAAAGGATGGGATGCAAAGAGCCAGGGAATGCATGTCTTGCCATTTTTTTGACAAAGAATTCGATGACTCCCCCACCGCTTTAAAAAATAAAAAAAGGTTACTGAAGCCGAGCATCGGCCCCGATTGCCACACTTTTGAACTCTGGTGGTGGCGGGTGGAAAACTTTGAGTCTATTTTTTGGTGAAGGGGTCTGGAAGCCCACTTCTCACCTCAAGCTTCAGTTTAGGCCTTCCCCTTTGGGTATTTGGGACAGAGCAGAGTGCTCTCAAACCATGGGACTGCAACCCTTTCCCCTCGTGGCTTTCTTGGAGTATGAACTATTCGGTGCACCTTCATTGGTAGCCTAGAGGTTTAGCTGTCTTTGTGGTTTGGAGTCAAGCGTCTGACAAAACTGTTTGCATGGCCCTGTTTTCAGAAACACAGGCCCTCATTCTGACCCTGGCGGTGTCTCACCGCCAGGGCAGACGGCAGAGGAAGCACCGCCAACAGGCTGGCGGTGCTTCCGGGGCATTACAGCGGTCAGAAAAGGGGAACCGGCGGTTTCCCGCCGGTTTTCCCCTGCCCCAGGGAATCCTCCATGGCGGCGCTGCATGCAGCGCCGCCATGGGGATTCCGACCCCCTTCCCGCCAGCCTGGTTCTGGCGGTTTTCACCGCCAGAACCAGGCTGGCGGGAACGGGTGTCGTGGGGCCCCTGGGGGCCCCTGCAGTGCCCATGCCACAGGCATGGGCACTGCAGGGGCCCCCTAACAGTGCCCCAACAAGATTTTCAGTGTCTGCATATCAGACACTGAAAATCGGGACGGGTGCAACTGCACCCGTCGCACCCCAGCAAATCCGCCGGCTCCATTCGGAGCCGGCTTCATCTTTGCTGGGGCTTTCCCGCTGGGCCGGCAAAAGTCAAAATGCTCCCCGCGGTCATTTGACCGCGGGGCGGTGTTTGGGCGCCCGCCGCCCGCCGGGGTCGGAATGACCCCCACAGTCTCCTCCTTTCAGAATACGTGCGTCCCTTCGGAACACTACTCATTCCTGTCACACCAGTGCGTTTCCGAGAGTCCTCGCTCACAAATCAAACTTGATCGCTTTGCAAACGAAAACTTGAATAAAAAAAGAGAAACAATGATGTTCTGTTTATGATCCGACAGCCCGGGATGGCAGATGGCCTGAGTGAGTCAGCGCAACAACACGCTGCCAGAACTACCCATCCTCCACGCAAAGCTGAAGAATTTCTCCAGAAGCACGAGATGTGAAGCTGAAAGGGCCCTGTCACATCCCGTTCGCCTCACTGGCGGAATGTTATCACAGGCAAGCAGCGGGTTGGCCAAACGAGATAATTCACACACTGGAAGGCTTCCAGCCAGAAGTCTGCTCACGGTGATTGGTCCATTCTGGTCATTGCGTCACGCGTCTGTCTCAATGTTTTACAGTAAGTGTGTGATCAAAACGCCCCGTCTACAGAGTCAAGCCCGGTACAGCCTCACACACCACGGTGCAGGCATAGTTATCAGCACGGGAACGGACTGCCTCACTTTAACATCTTTCTTTCCGTCTGCGAGGCCCTGTGCTCAACAGGGGGCATAATGCAGGACAGTACAAGAAACAGCTCTGTTACCAGCTTAACCACATATTTGAGTTCAACATCACCTCATAATAGGCGCAGGAAGCCGAAGTGCATAAAAGTAGAGCTACATTTCAGCCTTAGGTATCTCTAAAGCCCAGGTGTTCAAAGTCGTTCAACAGGGCCGGAAGCAGAATGAATATATAAGTGGTAGATGCCAGCATTATGCCCGATTTAGCGGTAAAGTGAAGAAACCGACAGACCACCTAAGATGTATTCCTAGCCAGGGATATAAGGCTTTGACCCCGTGCGTACATCATAGTACTGGTGGTCTCAGGAGGTGGACACTTAGGGCCAGGAGTATCAACATCACATTTTGCATTCCCTCAATAGAGAATTTTAAGAAATCGCTATTTAGTGAATGCAAAATGCTATGTAAAAAATAACTATTCCCTAATAGCCATTCCTATGGAATCACAATCGATATTAGGAATCGCTATTAGGGACTGCGACTCCATTAGTCCCTATGGGCCTGAAGGCCCATAGGTGCAAATGGTTTTGCATTTCCTAATTTGCGATTTCCTATTAGGAATTCAGAATTAGGAAATGCAAAAGCAAGGGTGCTGAGGGCCTAAGGCCCCCTTTGATGCACCCCCCCCCCCAAAAAAATATGCACATGTAAAGCACACTCATCCCCTAGGGGCATGTGTGCGCTACATGGCACTTTAAAAAATGCATTTTTAATGCATTTTTTAAAAATTGTACATGGTTACCATTAACTTGGAGTGGATGGTAATACTATTTCCTAAATGCCCAGTTCGCATTTAGGAAATGCTTGTTACATGTGCATAGGGAATTCCAAATAGGAATTTCCTATTTGTGATTTCCTATTTAGGGAATCGCAAATTGCGATTCCCTATTTGGAGCTGCAATTTTAGGAAATTGCAAAAAAATACGATTCCCTAAAATGGGACTGCAATGCCTTTCATACATTGTGAAAAGCTATTTTGCATTCGAAAACGGTGACATTTACTGATTCGCACCATTTGCCAATGCAAAATCTTTTGATACATCTGGCCCTTAGTGCTTTAAATGGAAAATTAAGTGCAGGTACTCCCAAAAGGACTGGGGGTACAGTTTGTGGTGGGCATTAGGGTGGTGCTAAAGGCAGAACACAGGGCGGGATAGGTTTTTTACCTTTCTAAGCTCTATATGGAAGCAATCTGCATATATTGTTAGAAAGTCTGATATATTTGTTCATTAGTTATTACACTAATAGCCATTTGTACAGCAGTTACAAATAATTGTTTATTACTAACCAAAGTAACCTTTTTTTGCAACTATAAATCACCAAAAGATTGTGGAAAAACATCAAGGTTCTAAATGTATGCCTTCTTGTTTGCACGCAGGTCCTTGATCAGGGTCATATCTCACTAAGCTATATCATAAGGGTTTTAACTTGTGACCTGCAGTTAACACAAGGACCTACGCAACAAAAACAGTAACCAGCTGAGCTAACTATATAAAAACAAATCTTTGATCTGCGGCTTGCATGCTGTGCTTTCCAGCAGGCATACTGACTCCCTATGCAAAACTATGGCGAGTATCTTTTGCTTAGAATGCACACAGGTCTTTCTCGCAAGTGCATTAACCACCGAGTTATCCACTTTACTGCTATTTATGATGCCCCGAGTTTACTTACTCGAGAGAAAGGTGTCTGTTTCTCAGCATTAGTGAATGTGCAGCTGCAAAAAAGCAAGGAATACATTGGTTACACCTTTTTTTCTCTGCACTAGTGGGTGTTTCTGTCAAGCCTAGAAGCCGGAGTTGCTTTTCAAGGGATGTAATTTGTATACGTTGATTGTGCACCATATTTGATCTCTTGATCACTGGTTGAGAAATGTTGACACAGAGAGACCGGCGATATTGCTGTTGGTGGCTCAACCTTTCAACAGTCATTTTATGTGGAGAAAGAGCAAGGTTGAAAGAGAGTGATGGGCGGAGAAAACACGCAATAGATATAAGTTCGGAACCATTATGATATCTTCTGGGGTGATCTGGCTGTACTTTGTTTAAATAAAATACACACCATGATCTGTAACATAGCATACATGATAAAAAAAGTCTCTTTTGGATTATGCAAATTATTTACCAATCTTTAGCTGGCGTTAATTTGAAGTATTTGTGTCGATCCACATGAGTTCATTTAGATAATAGTTAATTTAGATAATGATTCATGTTCTGTGCCTCATATATTTATAGCCAATCTCAAATGTATTCTTGCATTTTCAGTTGTTGATGAAATAAATATTAAAAAGACAAGGAACAGAATTTCACGTCACATTACAAAGGCAAGACGGGCTTTCTGAATCGAAATATGACTACTGACATTAAGGGGGTGATTCTAACCCTGGCGGTCGGTGATAAAGCGGCGGCCAACCCGCCAACAGGCCGGCGGTCGAAAAAATGGAATTCTGATCCTGGCGGGAACCGCCAACACAGCCCGCCACATTAACACTCCGACCGCCGCGGCGGTGCAAACAAACAGCGTGGCGGTCACCGCCAACAGGCAGGCGGCAGACAATGTACCGCCCACACTATCACAACTCACCAATCCGCCACCTTTTCCGGGGCGAGAGCCCCGCCGATAAAAACACGGCGGAAACAGACTACGAACGGGAAAACGCGCACCAAAACACACTCCACGAGGAAGGAGGACAGCATGGAACCCGAATTAGACATCCTACCTGCTCTCGTCTCATCTACCACGAGTACGAACTCCGGCGCAGACGACAACGGTGAGTACTGCACCTATGACACACGGGAGGGGGGAGGAGGGAAGCTTACGGCACACACATATGCGACCCCCCCCAAACTATGTACACACTAATGCAGAGCAACAATGCACAGTGACACCACCCAAACCCCCCTTAAGAATGCAAAGACAGAAATAAATTGGGACGAAAAATTTATATAAAAAATAGACTCTGATATGGAGCGGTCAACTACGCAAAATATCCATAACAAAATGATACTATATACACTGCCATGGAGAACCGAGGCAATTAGTCCTGTACATGAAAGTTAAATGGAACAGTCCGTGGGCTACAGTGTAGCGACACAAGGGCAAAGCCCACACAGGAGACCTGAGTCCTTTGGAGAGAACACTGCAGGGGCATCTGATGAAAAAATTACAGGCACCTCAGGGGGAAGGGAAGAGGGAGGCACCACAGCCACATGAGTCCACGACGCCAGATCCACGAAGGGGCCACCATGCCCATTGATGTATCCTGGGGAGTGCAAAGCCACAGTCTCTCAAGTCTCTACAGTGGGTGGGTTGCCCACTTCACCATTCTGGGGAGTGCAAAGCCACAGTCCCTCAAGTCTCTCCAGTGGGTGGGTTGCCCACTTCACCATCCTGGGGAGTGCAAAGCCACAGTCTCTCAAGTCTCTACAGTGGGTGGGTTGCCCACTTCACCATCCTGGGGAGTGCAAAGCCACAGTCTCTCAAGTCTCTACAATGGGTGGGTTGCCCACTTCACCATCCTGGGGAGTGCAAAGCCACAGTCCATCTGGTGGATGACAGTGTCCACTGCTCAAGGAGGAGGCATGGTGGGCACAGTGAACCATAAACAGTGCTTGACAGGAAGGGCCCAGCGGAGCGGTGCTTGAGAGGAAGGGCCCAGCGGAGCGGTGCTTGAGACGGCGGGGCCCAGCGGAGCGGTGCTTGAGAGGAAGGGCCCAGCGGAGCGGTGCTTGACAGGAAGGGCCCAGCGGAGCGGTGCTTGAGAGGAAGGGTCCAGCGGAGCGGTGCTTGAGAGGAAGGGCCCAGCGGAGCGGTGCTTGAGACGGCGGGGCCCAGCGGAGCGGTGCTTGACAGGAAGGGCCCAGCGGAGCGGTGCTTGACAGGAAGGGCCCAGCGGAGCGGTGCATGAGACGGCGGGGCCCAGCGGAGCGGTGCTTGACAGGAAGGGCCCAGCGGAGCGGTGCTTGACAGGAAGGGCCCAGCGGAGCGATGCTTGAGAGGAAGGGCCCAGCGGAGCGGTGCTTGAGACGGCGGGGCCCAGCGGAGCGGTGCTTGAGACGGCGGGGCCCAGCGGAGCGGTGCTTGAGAGGAAGGGCCCAGCGGAGCGGTGCTTGACAGGAAGGGCCCAGCGGAGCGGTGCATGAGACGGCGGGGCCCAGCGGAGCGGTGCTTGACAGGAAGGGCCCAGCGGAGCGGTGCTTGACAGGAAGGGCCCAGCGGAGCGGTGCTTGACAGGAAGGGCCCAGCGGAGCGGTGCTTGAGACGGCGGGACCCAGCGGAGCGGTGCTTGAGAGGAAGGGCCCAGCGGAGCGGTGCTTGACAGGAAGGGCCCAGCGGAGCGGTGCATGAGACGGCGGGGCCCAGCGGAGCGATGCTTGACAGGAAGGGCCCAGCGGAGCGGTGCTTGACAGGAAGGGCCCAGCGGAGCGGTGCTTGACAGGAAGGGCCCAGCGGAGCGGTGCTTGAGACGGCGGGGCCCAGCGGAGCGGTGCTTGAGAGGAAGGGCCCAGCGGAGCGGTGCTTGACAGGAAGGGCCCAGCGGAGCGGTGCTTGACAGGAAGGGCCCAGCGGAGCGGTGCTTGACAGGAAGGGCCCAGCGGAGCGGTGCTTGACAGGAAGGGTCCAGCGGAGCGGTGCTTGACAGGAAGGGCCCAGCGGAGCGGTGCTTGAGACGGCGGGACCCAGCGGAGCGGTGCTTGAGAGGAAGGGCCCAGCGGAGTTGTACTTGACAGGAAGGGCCCAGCGGAGCGGTGCATGAGACGGCGGGGCCCAGCGGAGCGATGCTTGACAGGAAGGGCCCAGCGGAGCGGTGCTTGACAGGAAGGGCCCAGCGGAGCGGTGCTTGACAGGAAGGGCCCAGCGGAGCGGTGCTTGACAGGAAGGGCCCAGCGGAGCGGTGCTTGAGACGGCGGGGCCCAGCGGAGCGGTGCTTGAGAGGAAGGGCCCAGCGGAGCGGTGCTTGAGATGGCGGGGCCCAGCGGAGCGGTGCTTGAGACGGCGGGGCCCAGCGGAGCGGTGCTTGAGAGGAAGGGCCCAGCGGAGCGGTGCTTGAGACGGCGGGGCCCAGCGGAGCGGTGCTTGAGACGGCGGGGCCCAGCGGAGCGGTGCTTGAGAGGAAGGGCCCAGCGGAGCGGTGCTTGAGACGGCGGGGCCCAGCGGAGCGGTGCTTGAGAGGAAGGGCCCAGCGGAGCGGTGCTTGACAGGAAGAGCCCAGCGGAGCGGTGCTTGAGACGGCGGGGCCCAGCGGAGCGGTGCTTGACAGGAAGGGCCCAGCGGAGCGGTGCTTGACAGGAAGGGCCCAGCGGAGCGGTGCTTGACAGGAAGGGCCCAGCGGAGCGGTGCTTGACAGGAAGGGCCCAGCGGAGCGGTGCTTGACAGGAAGGGCCCAGCGGAGCGGTGCTTGAGACGGCGGGGCCCAGCGGAGCAGTGCTTGAGAGGAAGGGCCCAGCAGAGCGGTGCTTGAGACGGCGGGGCCCAGCGGAGCGGTGCTTGAGACGGCGGGGCCCAGCGGAGCGGTGCTTGAGACGGCGGGGCCCAGCGGAGCGGTGCTTGACAGGAAGGGCCCAGCGGAGCGGTGCTTGACAGGAAGGGCCCAGCGGAGCGGTGCATGAGACGGCGGGGCCCAGCGGAGCGGTGCTTGACAGGAAGGGCCCAGCGGAGCGGTGCTTGACAGGAAGGGCCCAGCGGAGCGGTGCTTGAGAGGAAGGGCCCAGCGGAGCGGTGCTTGAGACGGCGGGGCCCAGCGGAGCGGTGCTTGAGACGGCGGGGCCCAGCGGAGCGGTGCTTGAGAGGAAGGGCCCAGCGGAGCGGTGCTTGACAGGAAGGGCCCAGCGGAGCGGTGCATGAGACGGCGGGGCCCAGCGGAGCGGTGCTTGACAGGAAGGGCCCAGCGGAGCGGTGCTTGACAGGAAGGGCCCAGCGGAGCGGTGCTTGACAGGAAGGGCCCAGCGGAGCGGTGCTTGAGACGGCGGGACCCAGCGGAGCGGTGCTTGAGAGGAAGGGCCCAGCGGAGCGGTGCTTGACAGGAAGGGCCCAGCGGAGCGGTGCATGAGACGGCGGGGCCCAGCGGAGCGATGCTTGACAGGAAGGGCCCAGCGGAGCGGTGCTTGACAGGAAGGGCCCAGCGGAGCGGTGCTTGACAGGAAGGGCCCAGCGGAGCGGTGCTTGAGACGGCGGGGCCCAGCGGAGCGGTGCTTGAGAGGAAGGGCCCAGCGGAGCGGTGCTTGACAGGAAGGGCCCAGCGGAGCGGTGCTTGACAGGAAGGGCCCAGCGGAGCGGTGCTTGACAGGAAGGGCCCAGCGGAGCGGTGCTTGACAGGAAGGGTCCAGCGGAGCGGTGCTTGACAGGAAGGGCCCAGCGGAGCGGTGCTTGAGACGGCGGGACCCAGCGGAGCGGTGCTTGAGAGGAAGGGCCCAGCGGAGTTGTACTTGACAGGAAGGGCCCAGCGGAGCGGTGCATGAGACGGCGGGGCCCAGCGGAGCGATGCTTGACAGGAAGGGCCCAGCGGAGCGGTGCTTGACAGGAAGGGCCCAGCGGAGCGGTGCTTGACAGGAAGGGCCCAGCGGAGCGGTGCTTGACAGGAAGGGCCCAGCGGAGCGGTGCTTGAGACGGCGGGGCCCAGCGGAGCGGTGCTTGAGAGGAAGGGCCCAGCGGAGCGGTGCTTGAGATGGCGGGGCCCAGCGGAGCGGTGCTTGAGACGGCGGGGCCCAGCGGAGCGGTGCTTGAGAGGAAGGGCCCAGCGGAGCGGTGCTTGAGACGGCGGGGCCCAGCGGAGCGGTGCTTGAGACGGCGGGGCCCAGCGGAGCGGTGCTTGAGAGGAAGGGCCCAGCGGAGCGGTGCTTGAGACGGCGGGGCCCAGCGGAGCGGTGCTTGAGAGGAAGGGCCCAGCGGAGCGGTGCTTGACAGGAAGAGCCCAGCGGAGCGGTGCTTGAGACGGCGGGGCCCAGCGGAGCGGTGCTTGACAGGAAGGGCCCAGCGGAGCGGTGCTTGACAGGAAGGGCCCAGCGGAGCGGTGCTTGACAGGAAGGGCCCAGCGGAGCGGTGCTTGACAGGAAGGGCCCAGCGGAGCGGTGCTTGACAGGAAGGGCCCAGCGGAGCGGTGCTTGAGACGGCGGGGCCCAGCGGAGCAGTGCTTGAGAGGAAGGGCCCAGCAGAGCGGTGCTTGAGACGGCGGGGCCCAGCGGAGCGGTGCTTGAGACGGCGGGGCCCAGCGGAGCGGTGCTTGAGACGGCGGGGCCCAGCGGAGCGGTGCTTGACAGGAAGGGCCCAGCGGAGCGGTGCTTGAGACGGCGGGGCCCAGCGGAGCGGTGCTCTTCTGCACGGCGGGGCCCTGTTCAGCGGTGCTCTTCTCCACGGCGGGCCCTGTTCAGCGGTGCTCTTCTCCACGGCGGGCCCTGTTCAGCGGTGCCTATCTTCACGGCGGGCCCTGTTCAGCGGTGCTCTTCTCCACGGCGGGCCCTGTTCAGCGGTGCTCTTCTCCACGGCGGGCCCTGTTCAGCGGTGCCTATCTTCACGGCGGGCCCTGTTCAGCGGTGCTCTTCTCCACGGCGGGGCCTGTTCAGCGGTGCCTATCTTCACGGCGGGCCCTGTTCAGCGGTGCCTATCTTCACGGCGGGCCCTGTTCAGCGGTGCTCTTCTCCACGGCGGGCCCTGTTCAGCGGTGCTCTTCTCCACGGCGGGCCCTGTTCAGCGGTGCTCTTCTCCACGGCGGGCCCTGTTCAGCGGTGCTCTTCTCCACGGCGGGCCCTGTTCAGCGGTGCCTATCTTCACGGCGGGCCCTGTTCAGCGGTGCTCTTCTCCACGGCGGGCCCTGTTCAGCGGTGCTCTTCTCCACGGCGGGCCCTGTTCAGCGGTGCCTATCTTCACGGCGGGCCCTGTTCAGCGGTGCTCTTCTCCACGGCGGGCCCTGTTCAGCGGTGCTCTTCTCCACGGCGGGCCCTGTTCAGCGGTGCCTATCTTCACGGCGGGCCCTGTTCAGCGGTGCCTATCTTCACGGCGGGCCCTGTTCAGCGGTGCTCTTCTCCACGGCGGGCCCTGTTCAGCGGTGCTCTTCTCCACGGCGGGCCCTGTTCAGCGGTGCCTATCTTCACGGCGGGCCCTGTTCAGCGGTGCTCTTCTCCACGGCGGGCCCTGTTCAGCGGTGCTCTTCTGCACGGCGGGCCCTGTTCAGCGGTGCCTATCTTCACGGCGGGCCCTGTTCAGCGGTGCTCTTCTCCACGGCGGGCCCTGTTCAGCGGTGCTCTTCTGCACGGCGGGGCCCTGTTCAGCGGTGCTCTTCTGCACGGCGGGGCCTGTTCAGCGGTGCCTATCTTCACGGCGGGCCCTGTTCAGCGGTGCCTATCTTCACGGCGGGCCCTGTTCAGCGGTGCTCTTCTCCACGGCGGGCCCTGTTCAGCGGTGCTCTTCTCCACGGCGGGCCCTGTTCAGCGGTGCTCTTCTCCACGGCGGGCCCTGTTCAGCGGTGCCTATCTTCACGGCGGGCCCTGTTCAGCGGTGCTCTTCTCCACGGCGGGCCCTGTTCAGCGGTGCTCTTCTCCACGCCGGGCCCTGTTCAGCGGTGCCTATCTTCACGGCGGGCCCTGTTCAGCGGTGCTCTTCTCCACGGCGGGCCCTGTTCAGCGGTGCTCTTCTCCACGGCGGGCCCTGTTCAGCGGTGCCTATCTTCACGGCGGGCCCTGTTCAGCGGTGCTCTTCTCCACGGCGGGCCCTGTTCAGCGGTGCTCTTCTGCATGGCGGGGCCCTGTTCAGCGGTGCTCTTCTGCACGGCGGGGCCTGTTCAGCGGTGCCTATCTTCACGGCGGGCCCTGTTCAGCGGTGCCTATCTTCACGGCGGGCCCTGTTCAGCGGTGCTCTTCTCCACGGCGGGGCCCTGTTCAGCGGTGCTCTTCTCCACGGCGGGCCCTGTTCAGCGGTGCCTATCTTCACGGCGGGCCCTGTTCAGCGGTGCACTTCTCCACGGCGGGCCCTGTTCAGCGGTGCACATCCAGTAGGTCAAGGGAGCCAGTCCTGGCCTGGATTGCCTGCTCAGTCGCCCTCCGACCGTGATGCTTCTGGACACTTCGGGGACGGAGTCCTGGGCCCTTTGGTGTCCTCCTTTCCAGCTGGGATGTGGCATGTGGGGCCCACCTGCTCCGCGCTCCTGCTGCCTGACTTCTCCGCCCTGCTGCCCTTACGCTCGGGCCCTTGCCTCCCCTAGATGATGTGGCTGGTGAAGTGGGCGAAGTTTGCTCCTTGCGGGCAGCCGTGTCAGTCCTCGCACAGCGGCCCTTGTGTTTCCTGGTCCTCTTGCCGGGGGGGGGGGGCTGGATGTGTCCTTGCTGCTGATGGAGGTGTCACTGCTGGCAAAGGGTGGACTCCAGAACCCATGCACAACAGTGACACCCGAAGCTGGGCTGGTGGTGGCTGTGGTGCTCTTGGGACTCTTTGCAGATGGAGGGGGTAGGTCATCGGAGGGAAAGAGGTCAAGATTAGCCAGGAAAACTTTTTTAGGGCCAAGGTAAAGGGTAGGAGAAGTGGTGATGGGAGTGGAGGAAG
Organism: Pleurodeles waltl; assembly: GCF_031143425.1. Classification (NCBI taxonomy): domain Eukaryota; kingdom Metazoa; phylum Chordata; class Amphibia; order Caudata; family Salamandridae; genus Pleurodeles; species Pleurodeles waltl. The sequence continues at coordinate 791,596,023 of NC_090436.1, read as the reverse complement.
AGGATGTGGTTGTAGGAGAGTCAGGTGTGCTGTCATTGGGTGAAGGTGCTGGTGCTGTAGGCTGTCGTGAGGTGGATGGCTGTTGGGTGGGTGGCTGCCTGCGTTTGTGTGTCTTGGAAGAGGGGGTGACAGACACAGTGGGAGAGGACACAGGGGACGTGTAAATGGCAGTGGGGGTGGTGACTGCACGCGTGCGGACTGTACAGGAGGGTGTGGTGGTGATGGAAGCACTGGCTGATGTTGGTGTGCATACAGGTGTGAGTGTAGACGTCACAGGGAGGGAGGAGGGAGACGAGGAGGAGGGGGACACAGGGGTGGCAGTGACTGTTGGAATGTCTGCATCTGGGTGTTGCTTGGGTGAGTGTTTGTGGGATCTGTGGTGCTTGTGTCTGGATGAGCTGCCCTTGGATGTTGAGGTGTGTGCAGGCTGGTCAGATGGTGTTTATGGGATAGGCTGAGGAACAGGAGACAGAGACAGGCTGGAGGCAGTCAGAAGAGGGAGGCTGGAAACAGGGACAATGGCTGCCGTCAGTGCTGAGGCCAGAGCAGTGAATGATCGTTGATGGGCAGCCTGACCCGAATGAATGCCCTCCAGGTAGGCATTGCTCCGATGCACCTCCCTTTCTACCCCCTGGATGGCATTCAAAAGGGTAGTCTGCCCAACAATGAGCGTCCTCACAAGGTCAATGAGCTCCGCACTGAGGGCAGCAGGGGTGACAGGGGCAGGGGCTGAGGTGCCTGGGGCGAAGGAGACGCCCGCCTTCCTGGGCAAGCGGGCACGGAGCGTAGGCTGAGGGGCTGCAGGGAGGGCGGGGCTGGTGCGCTGGGTGGCGGCTGTACCTGTAGAGGCGGGGGTCCCGGATGTTTCCGCCACCGCAAGGGAGCACTCATCCGAGGACGTGTCTGTGTCGCTGCTCTCACCACCGGTCCCCGTTGTGGTGCTCCCCTCGCCCTCTGGATCACTGGTGCCCTCGGTGTCTGTTCCTGGGCCCACCGGGGCCTTGTGACTTGCAGCTCCCTCGTGCTCCGATGCCAAATCTCCTCCGCCTGATGATGCTAATGAACACATGCACAAGAAGATGAAGAAGAAGGGGGGGGGGGAGAAAAAAGAAGACCAGGTTGAGTGCATGCAATGTCAACACCGTTGGCGGAGAGGACAGACACAGGAGCCTCATGCACTAAGCCGCGCATTCGTGGTACACTACTCAGTACTTCTGACTAAGACAACAGGTCAAGAGAGGACAAACGCGCAGATGTGTGAGGCTGGACCATCAATAGCTGTACTTGTCACCCTACAGAGGTGGGGGCCGGGAGCACAGGGCCATGCCTAAGGGAGAGGACTACACTACAGAAAGCGCCCTGGCCTAATGTCACCCACAACCCTCCTCCCCCACCCAGACGCCTCCACTGCGCAGAAAGATATGAGAATGTGCTGATACTCACCCCCTTGTGTCTGCTGTGATGCTCTCAAGCGCCCATCCAAATCAGGGTAGGCCACCGCCAGGATCCGGGACATCAGGGGGGTCAGGGTACGACTGGCACCCCTCCTAGGTTGGGAGGCCATCCCCAGCAGTGACTCGGCGGTCTTCCTGGTTCTGCAGCGGATATCCTCCCACCTCTTGCGGCAGTGGGTGCCCCGTCTGACGTGGACCCCCAGGCCCCGGACTTCCTTGGCGATGGCACGCCAAATCTCGACTTTCTGATGGGCGCTGACCTATGTGACATGTACAGGGTGGGAAGGAAACATTCATAAACTTACTGCATGTTAGATGTGATTGGCCCCCCCTCCCCAACCTTGCCATATGGCACATGCTCTCATCTGTCGTGCGTTGCACTCCTCATTCGCCCCCCACCCCACCAACTTACATCCACCCCACTCCACACAGGCATCGCCCATTCCATGTGCACCCGGTGTACTTACCTGTTGGTCTGGAGGACCGTAGAGTAACGCATACTGGGGGAGGACCCCATCCACGAGCTTCTCCAACTCTTCAGACGTGAAGGCAGGGGCCCTTTCCCCAGTCGCAGCAGCCATTGTCACTTCCAGACCGAGGTCACAGCAGCACTTGCAGTATAGGTCCTCTCCTGTGGATGATCAGGTCTCGAGTGATTAGGCAGATAGAAAATGGCGGTCACGCCCGCGGCGGTGCGTACCGCGGCGGTGCGTACCGCTACCACCGGCGCACATCGTCATTGGCTCCTGAAACCCATAGCATTCAATGTTAACCAATGCGGCTCCGTGTAGCGGTCTTTGACCGCCTACCGCCACGGTGTGCTCCGCCTGCGCATTGACCTCACATCCCATTGTCCCACTTCACAGGTCAGGCAGCCGCCATTTCAAGGGCCCACATGGCATAATTTCTACTGAGACACACAGGCCTAGGCCTTGCATTGCCACACATACACGCCTTTCAAAACATAGATAACCGTGTGCTATGCAAGCTGTGGTGAACGTACCAGTGATTGGCTTGACTCTGTGCTCCATGTTGTCCTTCCTAGGCACCGTCCGCTGGGACTTGCGAGGAGAAGGATGAATCCTCGCGTGTACCGACCGCTGGTGGACCTGTCGACAATGGAAGAACGCCACATCATACTACGATACCGACTTGACCGTGCCACTATCCATGAACTGTGTGCCCAGCTGGAGCCAGCCCTGATGTCCCCCATCAGCCAACCCACAGGAATTCCCCCTCTGGTGCAGGTTCTGTCAGTCCTCCATTTTCTTGCAAGTGGCTCATTCCAGACAACAGTTTCCATGTCATCTGGAATGTCTCAGCCTATGTTTTCCAAAGTTTTGTCTAGAGTGTTGTCTGCCCTGACGAAACACATGCGGAGTTACATTATATTCCCTGAGGAGGTTGATTTGGCCACTGTGAAGGGTGATTTTTATGCCCTTGGACATATTCCCAACATCATTGGTGCCATTGATGGGACCCATGTAGCCTTAGTCCCCCCAAAAGACGATGAGCAGGTGTACAGAAACAGGAAAAGTTACCATTCTATGAACGTCCAGGTGGTCTGTTTGGCTGACCAGTACATCTCCCATGTGAATGCCATGTTCCCTGCGTCAGTGCATGACGCGTATGTGATGCGTAATAGCAGCATCCCTTATGTGATGGAACAGCTACAGAGACAACGTGTGTGGCTAATAGGTGACTCTGGTTACCCCAACCTGCCTTGGCTATTGACCCCAGTGAGGAATCCCCAGACCAGGGCTGAGGAACGGTACAATGAGGCCCATGGGCGAACTAGGAGGATCATAGAAAGGACCTTTGGGCTCCTGAAGGCCAGATTTAGGTGCCTGCATATGACAGGGGGATCCCTGATGTACTCACCAAAGAAGGTGTGCCAGATCATCGTGGCCTGCTGTATGCTTCACAATCTGGCATTGCGACGTCAGGTGCCTTTCCTGCAGGAGGATGGTCCAGATGGTGGTGTTGAAGCAGCTGTGGAGCCTGCGGAGAGTGAAGAGGAGGAAGACTCAGAGGACGACACAGACAACAGGGACAGAGTTATCCAACAGTATTTTCAGTAGCACACAGGTAAGAATCAACCACGCCATTTTACTTTTCCTGCAAGGCTCCTGCTTCTCAACTTTGTCTATGACCCCCCAGTTCTTTTAAACTGATGTTTGATTTTCCCTTCCCTTTTCAGTGCTGTATGACCCACTCCGTGACTACTGCTTGGTTAGCCCATGGACTAATGCTTATTGATCTCGGTATGTGTTCAGCACAAAGTTAACAGAACATAATTGATCGGTAATGTGTTATACATTTGTAAATAATACAGCCTGACTCCTGTTTGATTTCAGTGCATTGAATGATTTATTTTTTGTGCTAGATAATGGTACATGATATAAACACGGTGATGGGTGGGGGTGGAGTAATGGCCATGGCAGAGTCCAGTTCTCAGTCTCACAGGTGCATTGTCCATATGCCTGTGGAAGGATGGAGCAGGGGCAGTTCAAGGTTGGACAGGGTGGCAATGTGGGACAGTGGGATGACTTCAGGGGGTGTCTCATGCTGGCGGGGGTCTTGACATCCTACTCTGTCGATTTTTTTGATCTCAGGCTCCTCTTGCGAGGTGGTTGTTCTTCAGCAGGAGGTGGGGTTCTGGTGGCCCGTCGTTGTGGTGGGGCCTCCTGTCCACTAGCGCCGGCGGAGGTGGTAGGCTGTTCCTGGCTAGTGACAGGGGCCCTGTGTGGTGCCACACGGTCCCGCAACGTGTCTTCTATCCGGTTGAGGGCCTGGACTATGCTCCCCATAGCGGTAGAGATGTTGGTGAGTTGATTGGTGAACCCCATGTAGCGTTCCTCCTGCTGTGCCTGGATCTCCTGGAACCTGGCCAGTACCGTCGCCATCGTCTCTTGGGAGTGGTGGTAGGCTGCCATGATGGTGGTGAGGGCCTCTTGGAGAGTGGGTTCCCTGGGCCTCTCCTCCCCCCCCTGTCGCACAGCAGCCCTCCGAGTTGCCCTGTTTCCCCCGGACTCTGTCCCCTGGACGGTGTGCCCACTACCACTGCCCCCAGGTCCCTGTTGTTGTTGGGGTGGTGGGTTAGCCTGGGTGCCCTGTAGTGGCAGACACACCGCTGATTGACCTGTCCTAGAGACAGAGGCATGGGCCCGCTGGGTGGGAGCTGTGCTGTTGTTCCCAGAGGGGGTTGGGTCTGCTGTGGCCTGTGTGTGGGGAACCGACCGTCCAGAGGTCCCCGATGGTCCGGGCTGGTCATCAGGTTCCAGGTCGACAGAGCTGCTGTCATCACTGGGGGCCTCTTCCGGGGGGGGGATGGACGTTTCTGGACCCTCCTGGCCGGTGTGTTGGCATTCGGGTCCTTCATGGGGTAAGAGAGTATGGTTATTGTTTCTGTGTGTGCTATTGCGTGCCATTGATTGGTGCCCTTGTCCCCCAGTGCTGCCATTCCCTTGGGGGAGGTGTTGTGGGGGTGTTTTGGGGGGGGGGGGTATGTGCAGTGGTCATGCTTGGGTGATGGGTGTCCATAGTTTGTGGGGGCATGCAGGGGTTGGTGTTGGGTGGGTTGTGCTGGAGAGACATTCTCAGGGAGGATGTGTGATGGGGGGTTGGGGGTGAGGGTGGTGGTGGGGGTTAGCATGCTGGGGGGGGGGTGAAGTAGTTGAGATTGTACTTACCAGAGTCCATTCCTCCGTGTACTCCAGCGAGGCCATCAGGATGCAGGATGTTTAGTACCTCTTGCTCCCATGCTGTGAATTCGGGTGGAGTGGGTGGGGGTCCCCCGCCAGTCTTCTGCACTGCGATGTTGTGTCGCGACACCATCGAGCGCACCTTTCCCCTTAAGTCGTTCCAGCGTTTGCGGATGTCGTCTCGATTTCTGGGATGTGTCCCACCGCGTTGACCCTGTCCACGATCCGCTGCCATAGCTCCGCCTTCCTGGCTATAGTGGTGTGCTGCACCTGTGAGCTGAAGAGCTGCGGTTCAACTCTTATGATTTCCTCCACCATGACCCGGAGTTCTTGGTCCGAAAAGCGTGGGTGCCTTTGGGGTGCCTTTGGGGTGCCATGGGGTGGTGTGGATGAGGTGTGGGGTGGTATATATGGTGATGAGTGTGTTGGTGTGTGGTGCTTTGTGCTTCTATGTGGTGTGTGTGATGGTGTAGTGTGCCTCTGTGTGATGTAGCTCTCTATTCTGTGATGTGTCTCTCTCTCCTTCGTCTCTGATCTTCGGTCGTAGGGGTTTGTGGGTGATGTGGGTGTGTGTTTTATAGTTGTATGGATGTGTGGGAGTGTTGTTGGTATGTGTGTCAGGTGTGTGTATTTCAAATTGCCCAATGTGGCAGTGTTTTGGAGCTGTGTGTGTATTTTGAGCGCGGCGGTGTGTACCGCCAATGGAATACCGCGGTTGAAAGACCGCCGCGTGGATTGGTGGGTCAGAATGGCATGGGCGTGTTTGTGTTGGCGTGGCGGTGGAGGTTTGGTCATCTCCAGTTTTCCGCGGCCCGCTGATGAGGCGGCCTTCCTTGGATGTCGGGTTTTTGGCGGATTCACAGTTGGTGGTCAGAATGACCGTGGCGGTTTACCGCGGCCGCGGCGGTAGTATGGCGGAGTTCTGACCGGCGGTATGGCCCTTTTACCGCCAAGGTCAGAATGACCCCCTAAGTCCCATTCAGGAGATGGTGCTTTTTACAAATTAAATATGTTTCATGGGCTTGTACCAAAATGCCTTTGTTCTGATGACCACCTGGGGGTGCAAAATAGATGAAAAATCTTGACATCCAATCACAGTGCGATATATTGCAACCATGAGTGTCAACGACATGGAGATATCTAGCCACGCAGTACATTTATTGGTGTTTGATAAAAATACAGCCATCTGTGTGCACGTAACCCAGGTTTATTTAAACTGGCTGCAAACAGCTCTATGCAAAAACCACATCACATTTTTAACTTGATGTAGCTTCTCATCCATCGAGGGTCGATAAAACCGAGATCAGTAAGTTTGGTGTCGAGATTCTCTTCTAATTACACACACAAATAGACATTTCAGTTGTGGAGCTATGGTTAGAGATGGTGAAAGCAATCGTGAACTTTTTTTTGTTCTGTCCAATACATACTGACAATACTCCTCAGGCAATAGGGGTTATTACCGAAAAAAGCATTATGGGGGTCATTCTGACCCTGGCGGCCGGTGACCGCCAGGGTCACCGACCACGGGAGCACCGCCAACAGGCTGGCGGTGCTCCCGAGGGCATTCTGACCGCGGTGGTTCAGCCGCGGTCAGAAAGGGTAAACCGGCGGTCTCCCGCCGGTTTACCGCTGCCCCAGTGAATCCTCCATGGCGGCGGAGCGCGCTCCGCCGCCATGAGGATTCAGACACCCCCTACCGCCATCCTGTTCATGGTGGGAAACCCGCCATGAACAGGATGGCGTTAGGGGGTGCCTTGGGGCCCCTGGGGGCCCCTGCAGTGCCCATGCCAATGGCATGGGCACTGCAGGGGCCCCCGTAAGAGGGCCCCAAAAAGTATTTCAGTGTCTGCTTTGCAGACACTGAAATACGCGATGGGTGCAACTGCACCCGTCGCACCCCTGCAACTACGCCGGCTCAATTCTGAGCCGGCGTCCTCGTTGCAGGGGCATTTCCTCTGGGCCGGCGGGCGCTCTTTTGGAGAGCGCCCGCCGGCCCAGAGGAAATGTTTGAATGGCCGCCGCGGTCTTTTGACCGCGGTGCGGTCATTTGGCGGCGGTACCTTGGCGGACAGCCTCCGCCGTCCGCCAAGGTTAAAATCACCCCCTATATATCTTTGGTAGATGCACAATATCAAGTGTCTGACTTTTGCATAGCGCTCAGCATTTTGGGGGTCATTCTGACCCTGGCTGCCGGTGGCCTCCAGGGCCACCGACCACGGGAGCACCGGCAACAGGCTGGCGGTGCTCCCACGAGCATTCTGACCGCGGCGGTTCAGCCGCGGTCAGAAGCGGAAAGTCGGCGTCTCCCGCCGACTTTCCGCTGCTCGGGGGAATCCTCCATGGCGGCGGAGCGCACTCCGCCGCCATGGGGATTCTGACACCCCCTACCGCCATCCTGTTCATGGCGGGAAACCCGCCATGAACAGGATGGCGGTAGGGGGTGCCGCGGGGCCCCTGGGGGCCCCAAAAAGTATTTCAGTGTCTGCTTTGCAGACACTGAAATACGCGACGGGTGCAACTGCACCCGTCGCACCCCTGCAACTACGCCGGCTCAATTCTGAGCCGGCGTCCTCGTTGCAGGGGCATTTCCTCTGGGCCGGCGGGCGCTCTTTTGGAGAGCGCCCGCCGGCCCAGAGGAAATGTTTGAATGGCCGCCGCGGTCTTTTGACCGCGGTGCGGTCATTTGGCGGCGGTACCTTGGCGGACGGCCTCCGCCGTCCGCCAAGGTTAAAATCACCCCCTTTGTCTTGTAACAGATGTACCGGCTAATATATGTCACAAATTCTAATGGTAGTAGTTTACATATAGTTTGCATATAGCACACTCTGCTATGAAAGTGCCATCACAGACTCTTACTACAATGAACAAATCATCCCACACCCCTTCCTATTAGGTTTGACAGCATCCTCTCTACCCCTCACTCTGCACCATTTGCTCGTCTCATTGTCGCTCACGTAGCCTATGCTCCCATTTGCCTATGGCATGCATTTGTCATGCTTCTTCCTGTGTTCAGCCTTCCCCCAGAGCATGGACTAAGTACTTGTGTCCGTCCTCTGCTCACGTTTTAGGAGCTACTTTTTTATTTGTGTTTGAGGACTCACATGAGTGCTCATGTTTTCACTCGCTGCATCTTGCCATAGCACGAGCACGATCCAAAGGTATTGGAGCGCTTTAAGTGCTCACCAGTTACATTAAACAATGACACATTCATTTTTGTCACTGTTCTTGCTTAGATTGAGGCGTTTTTCCCCCTTCAGTGACTTTCAGCCATGCTAAACAGCAGATGTGCTGCTAGACAACATGGCAAGAAGACATTTACATTGACACGGTCAATAGCTCAGGCATTGCTGAGCCCTATTTGTTTTGCCAATGCTTGTTAATCATTTGACTTTGACTCTGAGCGAAAGATAGAAGAAAGAAAAGGGAGAAAGAAAAAGAAAGCGAAAGATACAAAAACAGTATCAAAGGCATAAAGAAGGTATGAAAAAGAACCTGCAAGAATGAGACAAGTAAATAGGAAGTGTAGGGTGGTGTCAGAAATATGTGGAATCAACAGTTGACATCCTAGGTATTTGGTAAGCACGACTTTCCGCAGTAGTGTTCAGACAGGATCCTAAGAAAAAAGTTAATTTACTTATTCAACTCTTATTGCAGATGTAATCACATCTCAAGTATTTGTGTGGCCCCATGCAAGACATATTTTGGGGCATCTTGTGTGGAACAACTTTTTATTGACTAAGATCTGTGAATCCAATCCTACATGATGGCAATTGAATTGTGCTTACTTTTCACACAAAATCAGCTGAATATATCTTACACATAGGGGGTCATTCTGACCCCGGCGGTCTCAGACCGCCGGGGCCAGGGTCGGCGGGAGCACCGCCGACAGACCGGCGGTGCCCCGCAGGGCATTCTGACCGCGGCGGTTCGGCCGCGGTCAGACAAGGAAAACCGGCGGTCTCCCGCCGGTTTTCCGCTGCCCTTGGAATCCCCCTACCGCCATCCTGTTCCTGGCGGTTCGCCCGCCAGGAACAGGATGGCGGTAGGGGGTGCCGCGGGGCCCCTGGGGGCCCCTGCAGTGCCCATGCCAATGGCATGGGCACTGCAGGGGCCCCCGTAAGAGGGCCCCACTGTGTATTTCAGTGTCTGCAATGCAGACACTGAAATACGCGACGGGTGCAAACTGCACCCGTCGCACCCCTGCAACTACGCCGGCTCAATTCCAAGCCGGCGTCCTCGTTGCAGGGGCATTTCCTCTGGGCCGGCGGGCGCTCTTTTGGAGAGCGCCCGCCGGCCCAGAGGAAATGTCTGAATGGCCGCCGCGGTCTTTTGACCGCGGTGCGGTCATTTGGCGGCTCCCTCCAGGCGGGCGGCTCCCGCCGCCCGCCGGGCTCAGAATGAGCCCCATAGTCTCAAAAATCCTTCAGATAACACTGTGTAGATAGAGAGCCAGTGGTAGAGGTATGCAGAGAGAGTTATTAATAGTGAAACCGACAAACAGAGTGAGAGAAAGATCACTTTCCCATGGGGGCTCTTGGAAGGCGGGGGCGATGGGCCATTGTCCACGTATCTCATGAATTAAAATGTCCCTGGCTTGAAGGCCTTTTAACATGAAGTTTAAAAATTGAAATCACTACAGCCACACCCTCCCACTTTACTCAGCTTGCGGGAGATAATTACCTTAGAAAGTGGCAATAAACAGTAGAACAGTGGTTCACAACCTTTTGACTTCTGTGGACCCCCACTTTATCATTACTGGAGCCTGGGGCCCCCCACTGAATATTTATTGGATTCAGGGGACCCCCCACTGAGTCATTACTGAAAGCTGGGGACCTGATCTGTTAATATTATTTAATTCTGTAAGCAGTCGCGGACCCCCTGAGGAGGCTTTGCGGACCCTTGGGGGTCCCCAGACCACAGGTTGGGAACCACTGCAGTAGAAGATGTAATGGTGTTCTGTTTGGGGATTATCCAGTGTAAACTTTCTTGCACTTAGCATCTACATTTGTATTTACTTATTTATTTTCCCATTTATATCACAAGGAATAGAAGTGCTTTACAAAAAACCTGAAAAGATGCAACGATGACAACACCAGAATTACTGTCTCCTGCCTGCTGTGCTTCACCGGCCCTCCTGCTGTCTGTTCTCCAGCAAACAGCTCTACACGCCTCCGCAATGCCTCATGCTGCCCATGCCGTTGGAGCCACGTCCAGCATGCTACCTCCCTTCAGTGAACTCTGTGACTCTGCCACTGCCACACCCCACTGGTGCCCTTGGGTAGCTTGCCTCATTAACTATTTCAAGGCTACTAAGGAGGCAGACGGCGAGGCAAAATGCTCCCTCCTATTACAATCCGCAAGGGAGATTTCCAAATTATTTTGCAACCTCCCCAACACCGGTGCTGACGATCACTGCAATGCTGCCATCACAGCCCCAAATGCACACTCTGACCCCCAAATGAACCTCAAATTTGAATGCTTCAAACTTCGGCAAGCTCACCAGCTTGAGGGTTAATCCATGAGCCTCTTCTACGCCTGGATGAGCGAGCTGGCAAGCAACTGCACGGCAGATGACCCTCAGATAGAAGTGTACACCCAGATCATACAAGGCTGTTGGTCAGTCATTCTGAGATGACACATCCTCCGCCGCCCCAACATGCCCCTCAATGAAATCCTCAAGCTTCCTCAAGCTTCCTGCTCACATGAGCAGTCTAACAGAGTGAACTTGCATTTCAAAAACTTTGAGGCACACCAAAACCTGCTCCTCCACCCATCAAAGTGGAGATAGCCACAGTCCTCTCAAGAGGACCTCCTCACCAATCCAACCCCAGGCCTGTTCTTTGAAAACACAGTTCACAAGACCAGCATGGATACTCTGGAATTTCTCCTCACCGGCTCCATGAATGCCCGGCCAGACTTAAGATCTACTTGGTGTGTCTTTGGCTCAATCATTTCACCAAAGCCTGCTGAGGGGGACTCCGATGGCCTGCCCTCAGTGGCCACAGCACACCAATCCAACAAGGAATAAGGGCAGTCATTCATGACCTCATGCCTGCTCTAGATAGTGAAGTACCCACACCTGGCTCTTGGCAGAGCAATGTCGAAGGCCAGGACAAAGACATTTTTCACATCTCATTTGCCCTGATGCCGGGGCTGCCGATGTACCGCATCCATCCCATTTGCCAAGTTCTCACTGATACACCTGACCACTTTGCTCATCAATACAGGCTCTTCAGTGAACATCCCCATCTTGCGCCGGCTCCTTATCCTAACCAGCGGGAAGTGATGGCATTCATCTTAGCGTACAGGAGCATGTCCCCCATCCCGTTGGCCGGCATCTTCACCAGTGTTGCATCATATGTCACCCACTCATGCCCAGCGAAATTCTTTGTAACCTCTGCAGACTAAGGGGGTGATTCTAACCCTGGCGGTCGGTGATAAAGCGGCGGCCAACCCGCCAACAGGCTGGCGGTCAAAAAAATGGAATTCTGACCCTGGCGGGAACCGCCAACACAGACAGCCACTTTAACACTCCGACCGCCACGGCGGTACAAACAAACAGCGCGGCGGTCACCGCCAACAGGCAGGCGGCAGACAATGTACCGCCCACACTATCACAACTCACCAATCCGCCACCTTTTCCGGGGCGGGAGCACCGCCGCTAAAAACACGGCGGAAACAGACTATGAACGGGAAAACGCACACCACTACGCACTCCAGGAGGAAGGAGGACAGCATGGAACCCGAATTAAACATCCTACCTGCTCTCGTCTACCTTCTCATCTACCACGAGTACGAAGTCCGGCGCAGACGACAACGGTGAGTACTGCACCTACGACACACGGGAGGGGGAGGACGAAAGGTTACGGCCACACACATATGCGACCCCCCCCACCCCCAACTATGTACACACCAATGCAGAGCAACAAGTCACAGTGACACCACCCAAACACCCCTGAAAAATGCTATGACATAATCAAATTTGGAATAAATATTTATGTACAAAAAAGCTCCTGAAAATTATCGTACAACCATGAAAGATATTTACAAGAAAACAAATGATATACACATCAGTGTATAACTGAAGTAACAAGTCCTGCACATCCTACGAAATCATCATGTCCGTGGGCCAACGTTTTGAGAAACAAGGGCAAAGCCCACACAGGAGACCTGAGTCCTTTGGAGAGAACACTGCAGGGGCATCAGATGTAAAAACTACAGGCACCTCAGGGGGAAGGGAAGGGGGGGGCACCACAGCCACATGAGTCCACGACGCCAGATCCACGAGGAGCCACCATGCCACTGTACCATCCTGGGGAGTGCAAAGCCACAGTCTCTCAATGTCTCTACAGTGGGTGGGCTGCCCACTGGACCATCCTGGGGAGTGCAAAGCCACAGTCCATCAGGTGGATGACAGTCTCCACTGGTCAAGGAGGAGGCATGGTGGGCACAGTGAACCATAAACAGTGCTTGAGACGGCGGTGCCCAGCGGAGCGGTGCTTGAGAAGAAGGGCCCAGCGGAGCGGTGCTTGAGATGAAGGGCCCAGCGGAGCGGTGCTTGAGATGGCGGTGCCCAGCGGAGCGGTGCTTGAGATGGCGGTGCCCAGCGGAGCGGTGCTTGAGAAGAAGGGCCCAGCGGAGCGGTGCTTGAGATGGCGGTGCCCAGCGGAGCGGTACTTGAGAAGAAGGGCCCAGCGGAGCGGTGCTTGAGATGAAGGGCCCAGCGGAGCGGTTCTTGAGATGGCGGTGCCCAGCGGAGCGGTGCTTGAGATGGCGGTGCCCAGCGGAGCGGTGCTTGAGATGAAGGGCCCAGCGGAGCGGTGCTTGAGATGGCGGTGCCCAGCGGAGCGGTGCTTGAGATGAAGGGCCCAGCGGAGCGGTGCTTGAGAAGAAGGGCCCAGCGGAGCGGTGCTTGAGATGAAGGGCCCAGCGGAGCGGTGCTTGAGATGGCGGTGCCCAGCGGAGCGGTGCTTGAGATGGCGGTGCCCAGCGGAGCGGTGCTTGAGATGAAGGGCCCAGCTGAGCGGTGCTTGAGATGGCGGTGCCCAGCGGAGCGGTGCTTGAGATGAAGGGCCCAGCGGAGCGGTGCTTGAGAAGAAGGGCCCAGCGGAGCGGTGCTTGAGATGAAGGGCCCAGCGGAGCGGTGCTTGGATTGGCGGTGCCCAGCGGAGCGGTGCTTGAGATGGCGGTGCCCAGCGGAGCGGTGCTTGAGATGAAGGGCCCAGCGGAGCGGTGCTTGAGATGGCGGTGCCCAGCGGAGCGGTGCTTGAGATGAAGGGCCCAGCGGAGCGGTGCTTGAGAAGAAGGGCCCAGCGGAGCGGTGCTTGAGATGGCGGTGCCCAGCGGAGCGGTGCTTGAGATGGCGGTGCCCAGCGGAGCGGTGCTTGAGAAGAAGGGCCCAGCGGAGCGGTGCTTGAGAAGAAGGGCCCAGCGGAGCGGTGCTTGAGATGAAGGGCCCAGCGGAGCGGTGCTTGAGATGAAGGGCCCAGCGGAGCGGTGCTTGAGATGGCGGTGCCCAGCGGAGCGGTGCTTGAGATGAAGGGCCCAGCGGAGCGGTGCTTGAGATGGTGCCCAGCGGAGCGGTGCTTGAGATGGCGGTGCCCAGCGGAGCGGTGCTTGAGATGAAGGGCCCAGCGGAGCGGTGCTTGAGATGGCGGTGCCCAGCGGAGCGGTGCTTGAGATGAAGGGCCCAGCGGAGCGGTGCTTGAGAAGAAGGGCCCAGCGGAGCGGTGCTTGAGATGAAGGGCCCAGCGGAGCGGTGCTTGAGATGGCGGTGCCCAGCGGAGCGGTGCTTGAGAAGAAGGGCCCAGCGGAGCGGTGCTTGAGATGAAGGGCCCAGCGGAGCGGTGCTTGAGATGAAGGGCCCAGCGGAGCGGTGCTTGAGATGGCGGTGCCCAGCGGAGCGGGGCTTGAGAAGAAGGGCCCAGCGGAGCGGTGCTTGAGAAGAAGGGCCCAGCGGAGCGGTGCTTGAGATGAAGGGCCCAGCGGAGCGGTGCTTGAGATGGCGGTGCCCAGCGGAGCGGTGCTTGAGATGGCGGTGCCCAGCGGAGCGGTGCTTGAGAAGAAGGGCCCAGCGGAGCGGTGCTTGAGATGAAGGGCCCAGCGGAGCGGTGCTTGAGATGGCGGTGCCCAGCGGAGCGGTGCTTGAGATGAAGGGCCCAGCGGAGCGGTGCTTGAGAAGAAGGGCCCAGCGGAGCGGTGCTTGAGATGGCGGGGCCCTCTTCAGCGGTGCCTATCTTCACGGCGGGGCCCTCTTCAGCGGTGCCTATCTTCACGGCGGGGCCCTGTTCAGCGGTGCTCTTCTGCACGGCGGGCCCTGTTCAGCAGGGCTCTTCTGCACGGCGGGCTCTGTTCAGCGGTGCCTATCTTCACGGCGGGGCCCTGTTCAGCGGTGCTCTTCTGCACGGCGGGCCCTGTTCAGCGGTGCCTATCTTCACGGCGGGGCCCTCTTCAGCGGTGCCTATCTTCACGGCGGGGCCCTGTTCAGCGGTGCTCTTCTGCACGGCGGGCCCTCTTCAGAGGTGCTCTTCTGCACGGCGGGCCCTGTTCAGCGGTGCCTATCTTCACGGCGGGGCCCTGTTCAGCGGTGCTCTTCTGCACCGCGGGCCCTGTTCAGCGGTGCCTATCTTCACGGCGGGGCCCTCTTCAGCGGTGCCTATCTTCACGGCGGGGCCCTGTTCAGCGGTGCTCTTCTGCACGGCGGGCCCTCTTCAGCGATGCCTATCTTCACGGCGGGGCCCTGTTCAGCGGTGCTCTTCTGCACCGCGGGCCCTCTTCAGCGGTGCCTATCTTCACGGCGGGGCCCTGTTCAGCGGTGCTCTTCTGCACGGCGGGCCCTGTTCAGCGGTGCTCTTCTGCACGGCGGGCCCTGTTCAGCGGTGTTCTTCTGCACGGCGGGCCCTGTTCAGCGGTGCCTATCTTCACGGCGGGGCCCTGTTCAGTGGTGCTCTTCTGCACGGCGGGCCCTGTTCAGCGGTGCCTATCTTCACGGCGGGGCCCTCTTCAGCGGTGCTCTTCTGCACCGCGGGCCCTGTTCAGCGGTGCCTATCTTCACGGCGGGGCCCTCTTCAGCGGTGCTCTTCTGCGCCGCGGGCCCTGTTCAGCGGTGCCTATCTTCACGGCGGGGCCCTCTTCAGCGGTGCCTATCTTCACGGCGGGGCCCTGTTCAGCGGTGCTCTTCTGCACCGCGGGCCCTCTTCAGCGGTGCCTATCTTCACGGCGGGCCCTGTTCAGCGGTGCTCTTCTGCACCGCGGGCCCTCTTCAGCGGTGCTCTTCTGCACGGCGGGCCCTGTTCAGCGGTGCTCATCCAGCAGGTCAAGGGAGCCAGACCTGTGCTGTACTCCCTGCTCAGTCGCCCTCGGACCGTGACGTTTCTGGACCCTTTGGGGACGGACTCCTGGCCTCTTTAGTGTCCTCCTTCACAGCTGGGATGTGACATGTGGGGTCCACCTTCTCCGCGCTCCTGCTGCCCTTCCGCTCCTTTGATGGGGCTCTCGGGCCCTTGCCTCCCCTAGATGGTGTGGCTGGTGAAGTGGCCGCACATTGCTCCTTGGGGGCAGCCCTGTCAGTCCTAGCACGGAAGCTCTTGTTTTTGCGGGTCCTCTTGCCGGGGGGGGGGCTGGACGTGTCCTTGCTGCTGATCGATGTGTCACTGCTGGCAAAGGGTGGACTCCAGAACCCATGCACAACAGTGACCCTCGAAGCTGGGCTGGTGGTGGCTGCGGTGCTCTTGGGACTCTTTGCAGATGGAGGGGGGAGCTCATCGGAGGGAAAGAGGTCAAGATTAGCCAGGAAATTTTTTTTAGGTCCAAGGTAAAGGGTAGGAGAAGTGGTGATGGGAGTGGAGGAAGAGGATGTGGTTGTAGGAGAGTCAGGTGTGCTGTCATTGGGTGAAGGTGCTGGTGCTGTAGGCTGACGTGAGGTGGATGGCTGTTGGGTGGGTGGCTGCCTGCGTTTGTGTGTCTTGGAAGAGGGGGTGACAGACACAGTGGGAGAGGACACAGGGGACGTGTAAATGGCAGTGGGGGTGGTGACTGCACGAGTGTGGACTGTACTGGAGGGTGAGGTGGTGATGGAAGCACTGGCTGATGTTGGGGTGCATGCAGGTGTGAGTGTAGACGTCACAGGGAGGGAGGAGGGAGACGAGGAGGAGGGGGACACAGAGGTGGTTGTGACTGCTGGAATGTCTGCATCTGTGTGTTGCTTGGGTGAGTGTTTGTGGGATCTGTGGTGCTTGTGTCTGGATGAGCTGCTCTTGGGTGTTGAGGTGTGTGCAGGCTGGTCTGATGGTGTGGATGGGATAGGCTGAGGAACAGGAGACAGAGACAGGGTGGAGGCAGTTAGAAGAGGGAGGCTGGAAACAGGGACAATGGCTGCCGTCAGTGCTGAGGCCAGAGCAGTGAACGCTCGTTGATGGGCAGCCTGACCCGAATGAATGCCCTCCAGGTACGCATTGCTCTGTTGCACCTCCCTTTGCACACCCTGGATGGCATTCAAAAGGGTAGTCTGCCCAACAATGAGCGTCCTCACCAGGTCAATGAGCTCCGCACTGAGGGCAGCAGGGGCAACAGGGGCAGGGGCTGAGGTGCCTGGGGCGAAGGAGACGCGCGCCTTCCTGGGCGAGCGGGCACGGAGCGTAGGCTGAGGGGCTGCTGGGAGGGCGGTGCTGGTGCGCTGGGTGGCGGCTGTACCTGTAGAGGCGGGGGTCCCGGATGTTTCCGCCACCGCTGGGAGCACCCATCCGAGGACGTGTCTGAGTCGCTGGTCTCACCACCGGTCCCCGTTGTGGTGCTCCCCTTGCCCTCCGGATCACTGGTGCCCTCGGTGTCTGTTCCTGGGCCCACCGGGGCCTTGTGTCCTGCAGCTCCCTCGTGCTCCGATGCCAAATCTCCTCCGCCTGATACAAGGCTGTTGGTCAGTCATTCTGAGATGACACATCCTCCGCCGCCCCAACATGCCCCTCAATGAAATCCTCAAGCTTCCTCAAGCTTCCTGCTCACATGAGCAGTCTAACAGAGTGAACTTGCATTTCAAAAACTTTGAGGCACACCAAAACCTGCTCCTCCACCCATCAAAGTGGAGATAGCCACAGTCCTCTCAAGAGGACCTCCTCACCAATCCAACCCCAGGCCTGTTCTTTGAAAACACAGTTCACAAGACCAGCATGGATACTCTGGAATTTCTCCTCACCGGCTCCATGAATGCCCGGCCAGACTTAAGATCTACTTGGTGTGTCTTTGGCTCAATCATTTCACCAAAGCCTGCTGAGGGGGACTCCGATGGCCTGCCCTCAGTGGCCACAGCACACCAATCCAACAAGGAATAAGGGCAGTCATTCATGACCTCATGCCTGCTCTAGATAGTGAAGTACCCACACCTGGCTCTTGGCAGAGCAATGTCGAAGGCCAGGACAAAGAAATTTTTCACATCTCATTTGCCCTGATGCCGGGGCTGCCGATGTACCGCATCCATCCCATTTGCCAAGTTCTCACTGATACACCTGACCACTTTGCTCATCAATACAGGCTCTTCAGTGAACATCCCCATCTTGCGCCGGCTCCTTATCCTAACCAGCGGGAAGTGATGGCATTCATCTTAGCGTACAGGAGCATGTCCCCCATCCCGTTGGCCGGCATCTTCACCAGTGTTGCATCATATGTCACCCACTCATGCCCAGCGAAATTCTTTGTAACCTCTGCAGACTAAGGGGGTGATTCTAACCCTGGCGGTCGGTGATAAAGCGGCGGCCAACCCGCCAACAGGCTGGCGGTCAAAAAAATGGAATTCTGACCCTGGCGGGAACCGCCAACACAGACAGCCACTTTAACACTCCGACCGCCACGGCGGTACAAACAAACAGCGCGGCGGTCACCGCCAACAGGCAGGCGGCAGACAATGTACCGCCCACACTATCACAACTCACCAATCCGCCACCTTTTCCGGGGCGGGAGCACCGCCGCTAAAAACACGGCGGAAACAGACTATGAACGGGAAAACGCACACCACTACGCACTCCAGGAGGAAGGAGGACAGCATGGAACCCGAATTAAACATCCTACCTGCTCTCGTCTACCTTCTCATCTACCACGAGTACGAAGTCCGGCGCAGACGACAACGGTGAGTACTGCACCTACGACACACGGGAGGGGGAGGACGAAAGGTTACGGCCACACACATATGCGACCCCCCCCACCCCCAACTATGTACACACCAATGCAGAGCAACAAGTCACAGTGACACCACCCAAACACCCCTGAAAAATGCTATGACATAATCAAATTTGGAATAAATATTTATGTACAAAAAAGCTCCTGAAAATTATCGTACAACCATGAAAGATATTTACAAGAAAACAAATGATATACACATCAGTGTATAACTGAAGTAACAAGTCCTGCACATCCTACGAAATCATCATGTCCGTGGGCCAACGTTTTGAGAAACAAGGGCAAAGCCCACACAGGAGACCTGAGTCCTTTGGAGAGAACACTGCAGGGGCATCAGATGTAAAAACTACAGGCACCTCAGGGGGAAGGGAAGGGGGGGGCACCACAGCCACATGAGTCCACGACGCCAGATCCACGAGGAGCCACCATGCCCACTGTACCATCCTGGGGAGTGCAAAGCCACAGTCTCTCAATGTCTCTACAGTGGGTGGGCTGCCCACTGGACCATCCTGGGGAGTGCAAAGCCACAGTCCATCAGGTGGATGACAGTCTCCACTGGTCAAGGAGGAGGCATGGTGGGCACAGTGAACCATAAACAGTGCTTGAGACGGCGGTGCCCAGCGGAGCGGTGCTTGAGAAGAAGGGCCCAGCGGAGCGGTGCTTGAGATGAAGGGCCCAGCGGAGCGGTGCTTGAGATGGCGGTGCCCAGCGGAGCGGTGCTTGAGATGGCGGTGCCCAGCGGAGCGGTGCTTGAGAAGAAGGGCCCAGCGGAGCGGTGCTTGAGATGGCGGTGCCCAGCGGAGCGGTGCTTGAGAAGAAGGGCCCAGCGGAGCGGTGCTTGAGATGAAGGGCCCAGCGGAGCGGTTCTTGAGATGGCGGTGCCCAGCGGAGCGGTGCTTGAGATGGCGGTGCCCAGCGGAGCGGTGCTTGAGATGAAGGGCCCAGCGGAGCGGTGCTTGAGATGGCGGTGCCCAGCGGAGCGGTGCTTGAGATGAAGGGCCCAGCGGAGCGGTGCTTGAGAAGAAGGGCCCAGCGGAGCGGTGCTTGAGATGAAGGGCCCAGCGGAGCGGTGCTTGAGATGGCGGTGCCCAGCGGAGCGGTGCTTGAGATGGCGGTGCCCAGCGGAGCGGTGCTTGAGATGAAGGGCCCAGCTGAGCGGTGCTTGAGATGGCGGTGCCCAGCGGAGCGGTGCTTGAGATGAAGGGCCCAGAGGAGCGGTGCTTGAGAAGAAGGGCCCAGCGGAGCGGTGCTTGAGATGGCGGTGCCCAGCGGAGCGGTGCTTGAGATGGCGGTGCCCAGCGGAGCGGTGCTTGAGAAGAAGGGCCCAGCGGAGCGGTGCTTGAGAAGAAGGGCCCAGCGGAGCGGTGCTTGAGATGAAGGGCCCAGCGGAGCGGTGCTTGAGATGAAGGGCCCAGCGGAGCGGTGCTTGAGATGGCGGTGCCCAGCGGAGCGGTGCTTGAGATGAAGGGCCCAGCGGAGCGGTGCTTGAGATGGTGCCCAGCGGAGCGGTGCTTGAGATGGCGGTGCCCAGCGGAGCGGTGCTTGAGATGAAGGGCCCAGCGGAGCGGTGCTTGAGATGGCGGTGCCCAGCGGAGCGGTGCTTGAGATGAAGGGCCCAGCGGAGCGGTGCTTGAGAAGAAGGGCCCAGCGGAGCGGTGCTTGAGATGAAGGGCCCAGCGGAGCGGTGCTTGAGATGGCGGTGCCCAGCGGAGCGGTGCTTGAGAAGAAGGGCCCAGCGGAGCGGTGCTTGAGATGAAGGGCCCAGCGGAGCGGTGCTTGAGATGAAGGGCCCAGCGGAGCGGTGCTTGAGATGAAGGGCCCAGCGGAGAGGTGCTTGAGATGGCGGTGCCCAGCGGAGCGGGGCTTGAGAAGAAGGGCCCAGCGGAGCGGTGCTTGAGAAGAAGGGCCCAGCGGAGCGGTGCTTGAGATGAAGGGCCCAGCGGAGCGGTGCTTGAGATGGCGGTGCCCAGCGGAGCGGTGCTTGAGATGGCGGTGCCCAGCGGAGCGGTGCTTGAGAAGAAGGGCCCAGCGGAGCGGTGCTTGACATGAAGGGCCCAGCGGAGCGGTGCTTGAGATGGCGGTGCCCAGCGGAGCGGTGCTTGAGATGAAGGGCCCAGCGGAGCGGTGCTTGAGAAGAAGGGCCCAGCGGAGCGGTGCTTGAGATGGCGGGGCCCTCTTCAGCGGTGCCTATCTTCACGGCGGGGCCCTCTTCAGCGGTGCCTATCTTCACGGCGGGGCCCTGTTCAGCGGTGCTCTTCTGCACGGCGGGCCCTGTTCAGCGGTGCTCTTCTGCACGGCGGGCCCTGTTCAGCGGTGCCTATCTTCACGGCGGGGCCCTGTTCAGCGGTGCTCTTCTGCACGGCGGGCCCTGTTCAGCGGTGCCTATCTTCACGGCGGGGCCCTCTTCAGCGGTGCCTATCTTCACGGCGGGGCCCTGTTCAGCGGTGCTCTTCTGCACGCCGGGCCCTCTTCAGCGGTGCTCTTCTGCACGGCGGGCCCTGTTCAGCGGTGCCTATCTTCACGGCGGGGCCCTGTTCAGCGGTGCTCTTCTGCACCGCGGGCCCTGTTCAGCGGTGCCTATCTTCACGGCGGGGCCCTCTTCAGCGGTGCCTATCTTCACGGCGGGGCCCTGTTCAGCGGTGCTCTTCTGCACGGCGGGCCCTCTTCAGCGGTGCCTATCTTCACGGCGGGCCCTGTTCAGCGGTGCTCTTCTGCACCGCAGGCCCTCTTCAGCGGTGCCTATCTTCACGGCGGGGCCCTGTTCAGCGGTGCTCTTCTGCACGGCGGGCCCTGTTCAGCGGTGCTCTTCTGCACGGCGGGCCCTGTTCAGCGGTGCCTATCTTCACGGCGGGGCCCTGTTCAGTGGTGCTCTTCTGCACGGCGGGCCCTGTTCAGCGGTGCCTATCTTCACGGCGGGGCCCTCTTCAGCGGTGCTCTTCTGCACCGCGGGCCCTGTTCAGCGGTGCCTATCTTCACGGCGGGGCACTCTTCAGCGGTGCTCTTCTGCACCGCGGGCCCTGTTCAGCGGTGCCTATCTTCACGGCGGGGCCCTCTTCAGCGGTGCCTATCTTCACGGCGGGGCCCTGTTCAGCGGTGCTCTTCTGCACCGCGGGCCCTCTTCAGCGGTGCCTATCTTCACGGCGGGGCCCTGTTCAGCGGTGCTCTTCTGCACCGCGGGCCCTCTTCAGCGGTGCTCTTCTGCACGGCGGGCCCTGTTCAGCGGTGCTCATCCAGCAGGTCAAGGGAGCCAGACCTGTGCTGCACTCCCTGCTCAGTCGCCCTCGGACCGTGACGTTTCTGGACCCTTCGGGGACGGACTCCTGGCCTCTTTAGTGTCCTCCTTCACAGCTGGGATGTGACATGTGGGGTCCACCTTCTCCGCGCTCCTGCTGCCCTTCCGCTCCTTTGATGGGGCTCTCGGGCCCTTGCCTCCCCTAGATGGTGTGGCTGGTGAAGTGGCCGCACATTGCTCCTTGGGGGCAGCCCTGTCAGTCCTAGCACGGCGGCCCTTGTTTTTGCGGGTCCTCTTGCCGGGGGGGGGGCTGGACGTGTCCTTGCTGCTGATCGATGTGTCACTGCTGGCAAAGGGTGGACTCCAGAACCCATGCACAACAGTGACCCTCGAAGCTGGGCTGGTGGTGGCTGCGGTGCTCTTGGGACTCTTTGCAGATGGAGGGGGGAGCTCATCGGAGGGAAAGAGGTCAAGATTAGCCAGGAAAAGCTTTTTAGGTCCAAGGTAAAGGGTAGGAGAAGTGGTGATGGGAGTGGAGGAAGAGGATGTGGTTGTAGGAGAGTCAGGTGTGCTGTCATTGGGTGAAGGTGCTGGTGCTGTAGGCTGTAGTGAGGTGGATGGCTGTTGGGTGGGTGGCTGCCTGCGTTTGTGTGTCTTGGAAGAGGGGGTGACAGACACAGTGGGAGAGGACACAGGGGACGTGTAAATGGCAGTGGGGGTGGTGACTGCACGAGTGTGGACTGTACTGGAGGGTGAGGTGGTGATGGAAGCACTGGCTGATGTTGGGGTGCATGCAGGTGTGAGTGTAGACGTCACAGGGAGGGAGGAGGGAGACGAGGAGGAGGGGGACACAGAGGTGGTTGTGACTGCTGGAATGTCTGCATCTGTGTGTTGCTTGGGTGAGTGTTTGTGGGATCTGTGGTGCTTGTGTCTGGATGAGCTGCTCTTGGGTGTTGAGGTGTGTGCAGGCTGGTCTGATGGTGTGGATGGGATAGGCTGAGGAACAGGAGACAGAGACAGGGTGGAGGCAGTTAGAAGAGGGAGGCTGGAAACAGGGACAATGGCTGCCGTCAGTGCTGAGGCCAGAGCAGTGAACGCTCGTTGATGGGCAGCCTGACCCGAATGAATGCCCTCCAGGTACGCATTGCTCTGTTGCACCTCCCTTTGCACACCCTGGATGGCATTCAAAAGGGTAGTCTGCCCAACAATGAGCGTCCTCACCAGGTCAATGAGCTCCGCACTGAGGGCAGCAGGGGCAACAGGGGCAGGGGCTGAGGTGCCTGGGGCGAAGGAGACGCGCGCCTTCCTGGGTGAGCGGGCACGGAGCGTAGGCTGAGGGGCTGCTGGGAGGGCGGTGCTGGTGCGCTGGGTGGCGGCTGTACCTGTAGAGGCGGGGGTCCCGGATGTTTCCGCCACCGCTAGGGAGCACCCATCCGAGGACGTGTCTGAGTCGCTGGTCTCACCACCGGTCCCCGTTGTGGTGCTCCCCTTGCCCTCTGGATCACTGGTGCCCTCGGTGTCTGTTCCTGGGCCCACCGGGGCCTTGTGTCCTGCAGCTCCCTCGTGCTCCGATGCCAAATCTCCTCCGCCTGATGATGCTAATGCACACATGCACAAGAAGATGAAGAGAAAGGGTGGGGGGAGAAAAAAGAAGAGCAGGTTGAGTGCATGCAATGTCAACACCGTTGGCGGAGAGGACAGACACAGGAGCCTCATGCACTAAGCCGCGCATTCGTGGTACACTACTCAGTACTACTGACTAGGACAACAGGCCAAGAGACGTCAAATGCGCACATGGGTGATGCTGGACCATCAATGGCTGTACTTGTCACCCTACAGAGGTGGGGGCCGGGGGCACAGGGCCATGCCTAAGGGAGAGGACTACACTACAGAAAGCGCCCTGGCCTAATGTCACCCACAGCCCTCCTCCCCCACCCAGACGCTTCCACTGCGCAGAAAGATATGAGAATGTGCTGATACTCACCGCCTTGTGTCTGCTGTGATGTCTTAAAGCGCCCATCCAATTCAGGGTAGGCCACCGCCAGGATCCGGGACATCAGGGGGGTCATGGTGCGACTGGCACCCCTCCTAGGTTGGGAGGCCATCCCCAGCAGTGTTTCTGCTGTCTTCCTTGTTCCGCGGCGGATGTCCTCCCACCTCTTGCGGCAGTGGGTGCCCCGTCTGTTGTGGACCCCCAAGTTCCGGACTTCCTTGGCGATGGCACGCCAAATCTCGATCTTCTGATGGGCGCTGACCTATTTGACATGTACAGGGTGGAAAGGAGGAAATCATCAATGACCTGCATGTTAGATGTGATTGCCCCCCCCCCACCAACTTTGCCATATGGCACATGCTCTCATCTGTCGTGCGTTGCACTCCTCATTCGCCCCGCACCCCACCAACTTACATCCACCCCAATCCACACAGGCATAGCCCATTCCATGTGCACCCGGTTTACTCACTTGTTGGTCTGGAGGACCGTAGAGTAGCGCATACTGGGGGAGGACCCCATCCACGAGCTTCTCCAACTCTTCAGACGTGAAGGCAGGGGCCCTTTCCCCAGTCGCAGCAGCCATTGTCACTTCCAGACCGAGGTCACAGCAGCACTTGCAGTATAGGTCCTCTCCTGTGGATGATCAGGTCTCGAGTGATCAATCAGCTAGGAAATGGCGGTCACGCCCGCGGCGGTGCGTACCGCGGCGGTGCGTACCGCGACCGCCGGCGCACATCGTCATTGGCTCCTGAAACCCATAGGGTTCAATGTTAACCAATGCGGCTTTGCGCCGCGGTCTTCGCCCGCCTACCGCCACGGTGTGCCCCGCCAGCGCATTGACCTCACATCCCATTGTCCCACTTCACAGGTCAGGCAGCCGCCATTTCAAGGGCCTACATGGCTTAATTTTGACTGCGACACACAGGCCTAGGCCTTGCATTGCCACACATACACGCCTTTCAACCCATTGCCATTCTTTAACTGTGCAAGCTGTCTGTACGTACCTGTGGTTTGCCTGACTCTGTGCTCCATGTTGTCCTTCCTAGGCACCGTCCGCTGGGACTTGCGATGAGAAGGAGGAATCCTCGCGTGTACCGACCGCTGGTGGACCTGTCGACAATGGAAGAACGCCATATAATACTTCGATACAGACTTGACCGTGCCACTATCCATGAACTGTGTGCCCAGCTGGAGCCAGCCCTGATGTCCCCCATCCGCCAACCCACAGGGATTCCCCCTCTGGTGCAGGTTTTGTCAGTCCTCCATTTTTTGGCAAGTGGGTCATTCCAGACAACAGTGGCCATGTCATCTGGAATGTCTCAGCCTATGTTTTCAAAGATTTTGAGCAGAGTGTTGTCTGCCCTGATGAAACTCATGCGGAGCTACATCATTTTCCCAGAGGAGGGTGACTTGCCTACAGTGAAGGGTGATTTCTATGCCCTTGGACATATCCCCAACATCATTGGTGCCATTGATGGGACCCATGTGGCTTTGGTACCCCCAAAAGACGATGAGCAGGTGTACAGAAACAGAAAAAGTTATCATTCGATGAATGTCCAGGTGGTCTGTTTGGCTGACCAGTACATCTCCCATGTAAATGCCAAGTTCCCAGGGTCAGTGCATGACGCGTATGTTATGCGAAATAGCAGCATCCCCTATGTGATGGAGCAGCTACAGAGACAACGTGTGTGGCTAATTGGTGACTCTGGTTACCCCAACCTGCCTTGGCTACTGACCCCAGTGAGGAATCCCCGGACCAGGGCAGAGGAACGGTACAATGAGGCCCATGGGCGAACTAGGAGGATCATCGAAAGGACCTTTGGCCTCCTGAAGGCCAGGTTTAGGTGCCTGCATATGACAGGGGGATCCCTGATGTACTCACCAAAGAAGGTGTGCCATATCATCGTGGCCTGCTGTATGCTTCACAATCTGGCATTGCGACGTCAGGTTCCTTTCCTGCAGGAGGATGGTGCAGATGGTGTTGTTGAAGCAGCTGTGGAGCCTGCGGAGAGTGAAGAGGAGGAAGACTCAGAGGACAACACAGACAACAGGGACAGAGTAATAGAACAGTATTTTCAGTAGCACACAGGTAATAATCACCCATGCCATTTTACATTTCCTGAAAGCCTCCTGCATCTCAACTTTGTCGATTTCCCCCCAGAACTATAAACATGATGTTTGATTTTCCCTTCCCTTTTCTGTGCTGTATGAGCCACTGCGTGACCTCGGCTTGGTTGGCCCATGGACTAATGCTAAGTTACCTCGGTATGTGTAATTCACAATGTTAGAAATACGTAATTGATATGTAATGTGTCATACATTTGTAAATAAGACAGGCTGAGTCCTGATTGATTTCAGTGCAATGTGTGATTTATTATTAGTGCATAGATATTGGTACATGATAGTGAAACAGTGATGGGTGGGGGTGGAGTAATGTCCATGGCAGAGTCCAGTTCTCAGTCTCACAGGTGCATTGTCCATATGCCTGTGGCAGGATGGAGCAGGGGCAGTTCAAGGTTTGACAGGGTGGCAATGTTGAACAGTGGGAGGACTTCAGGGGGTATGTGATGCTGGTGGGGGTCTTGACATCCTACTCTGTCGTTTTTTTTTATCTCAGGCTCCTTTTGCGGGGTGGTTGTTGTTCAGCAGGAGGTGGGGTTCTGGTGGGCTGTCGTTGGGGTGGGGCCTCCTGTCCACTAGCGCCGGCGGAGGTGGTAGGCTGTTCCTGTTCCTGGCTAGTGACAGGGGCCCTGTGTGATGCCACATGGTCCCGAAACGTGTCCTCTATACGGTTCAGGGCCTGGACTATGCTCCCCATAGCGGTTGAGATGTTGGTGAGTTGGTCGCTGAACCCCATGTAGCGTTGCTCCTGCTGCGCCTGGATCTCCTGGAACCTGGCCAGTACCGTCGCCATCGTCTCTTGTGAGTGGTTGTAGGCTGCCATGATGGTGGTGAGGGCCTCTTGGAGAGTGGGTTTCCTGGGCCTCTCCTCCCCCCCGTCGCACAGCAGCCCTCCGAGTTGCCCTGTTTCCCTGGGCCTCTGTCCCCTGGACGGTGTGCCCACTCCCACTGCCCCTAGGTCCCTGTTGTTGTTGGGTTGGTGGGTTACCCTGGGTGCCCTGTAGTGGTAGACACACTGCTGCTTGACCTGTCCTAGAGACAGAGGCATGGGCCCGCTGGGTGGGAGCTGTGCTGTTGTTCCCAGAGGGGGTTGGGTCTGCAGTGGCCTGTGTCTGGGTGAGGGGAACCGACTGCCCAGAGGTCCCCGATGGTCCGGGCTGGTCATCAGGGTCCAGGTCGACAGAGCTGCTGTCATCACTAGGGGCCTGTTCCGGGGGTGGGATGGACATTTCTGGTCCCTCCTGACTGGTGTGTTGTCGTTCGGGTCCTGCATGGGGTAAGAGGGTATGGTTATTGTTTCTGTGTGTGCATTAGCTTGCGTTTTATGGGTGCCCTTGTCCCCCAGTGCTGGCATTCCCTTGGGGGAGGTGTTGTGAGGGTGTTTTGTGGGGGGGGGGATGGGTATGTGCAGTGGTCATGCTTAGGTGATGGGTGTCCATAGTTTGGGGATGGCATGCAGGGGTTGGTGTTGGGTGGGTTGTGCTGGAGAGACATTCTCAGGGAGGATGTGTGCTGGGGGTTGGGGGTGAGGGTGGGGGTTAGCATGCTGGGGGGGGGGTGAAGTGGTTGGGCTTGTACTTACCAGAGTCCATTCCTCCGTGTACTCCAGCGAGGCCATCAGGATGCAGGATGTTTAGTACCTCTTGCTCCCATGCTGTGAATTCAGGTGGAGTGGGTGGGGGTCCCCCGCCAGTCTTCTGCACTGCGATGTTGTGTCGCGAGACCATCGATCGCACCTTCCCCCGTAGGTCGTTCCATCGCTTGCGGATGTCGTCCCTATTTCTGGGATGCTGTCCCACCGCGTTGACCCTGTCCACGATCCGCTGCCAGAGCTCCGCCTTCCTTGCTATGGTGGTGTGCTGAACCTGTGAGCCGAAGAGCTGGGGTTCCACTCTTATGATTTCCTCCACCATGACCCGGAGTTCTTGGTCCGAAAAGCGTGGGTGCCTTTGTGGTGCCATGGGGTGGTGTGTATGAGGTGTGGGGTGGTGTATGTGATGATGTGTGTGTTGGTGTGTGGTGCTTTGTGCTTCTATGTGGTGTGTGTGATGTTGTGGTGTGCCTCTGTGTGTCTGGCTCTCTATTCTCTGATGTGTCTCTCTCCCCTTCGTCTCTGGTTTATGTTGGTAGGGGTTTGTGGGTGATGTGGGTGTGTGTTTTATATGGTATTGGATGTGTGGGAGTGGTGTGTGTATGTGTTTCAGGTGTGTGCCTTTCAAATTGTCCAATGTGGTAGGGGTTTGTAAAGGTGTGTGTATTTTGACCGCGGCGGTGTGTACCGCCAATGGAATACCGCGGTTGAATGACCGCTGCGTGGATTTGCGGGTCATAATGGGATGGGCGTATTTCTGTTGGCGTGGCGGTGGAGGTTTGGTCTTCTCCAGTTTACCGCTGGCCGCTGATGTGGCGGACTGCAGTGGAGGGCGGATTTTTGGAGGTTTTGCAGTTGTGGGTCAGAATGTCCGTGGTGGCTGACCGCGGCCGCAGCGGTATTGTGGCGGCCTTCTGACCGGCGGTAAGCGGCTTTTACCGCCGAGGTCAGAATGACCCCCTAAGAAACACTCATCAGCTGCAACACAGCCAAACAACTTCAACTCATTCACTTCACTTTGGCCTTGGGTGACCTCTCAGGAGATGTGGTCAGGCTTCTTCTTGACTTCCCTAGCCTATTCACTGGCCTGGGCTGCCTGAAATGTCCACCAGTTTCACTTCGTCCAGTGGTGGAAGCTGAGCTAGAGTACCTATAGGAAGAGGGAGTCATTGAAAAAGAGCCTGACTCAACCTCATTGGTATCCCTCATGGTAGTCACCAACAAACCCACGCAATCTGGTTGCATTTGAATCTGCATAGACATGCAGCTCCCCAACACAGCGATTAAAAGCTAACAACACATATCCATTACTATCACCGACATCAGCCTGGTTCTCAAATGAGATCTGAACCTTGGCTACCATCAGCTAGAGCTCCACAAGGATAGCAGATATATTACAACCTTCTCCACACATTTTGGCCTCCGCTGCTACCACCCGGCTCAACTTCTGAATATCATTGGCTGTGGAAGTCTTCCAAAATGCAATCTGTGACAGGCCTTGAAGGTGTCATCAACATAGGTGATCACATCCTCATTCATGCACATACCATTGACAGCCATCGGGGCTGCCGCCATACAGCCCTCTCAATGAACGTTCTGCTGGCCTCACCCTGAACCGTGAAAAATGCCAGATATTCCAACAAAAGATGTTTTTTTGGCTATATCTTTTCCAAGGATGGCATCAAGGTTGACCCAAATTTTGGGGAAATGCTTCGACATTAGAGATGCGGCCACATCATCGTCTGCAGCAGAAGTTTGGAGCTCCCTGGGCCTTGCAACCCACTTTGGAAGATTCATCTCCAACTTATCAACACTAGCAGGCGTGCAGACACCTCTCCAAAGCATCAACACCATGGGCAGGGGGTCCAAAAGAAGAAGAAGTTTTCCAAGCGATCAAGAAAGAACTCCTCTAAGACACCATAATGGTCTACTGTGACTCTGCCAAAGAATCTGAGCTAGTGATTGATGCTAGCCCCATAGTTCTGGGAGCCGTACCTGTGCAACATGCTAGGAATGACTGCTGGGCCCCTGTCGCATACGTCAGCAGAGCCCTTAAATAGATTGAAAAACATTACGCACACATCGAAAGAGAAGCCCTCATCATCCACTGGGGCTGTTATCATTTCCACCTCTACTTATAGGGCTGCACCTTCTGGGTTGTCAAGGACCACCAGCCTCTGATATCTCTGTTTGGTGGGACTGCCCCACATCCACCGCCCCAGATCAAGAAATGGGCCCTGCAGCTTCAAAAGTACCAGCTAACAGTGGGACAGAAGCTAGGCTGTTGCAACCCAGGTGATTATCTTTTCAGATGTCCACTGCAAGTGACAAGCAGTCCACCTAACCTCTCTTCGGAAGCGAATGAGTACACTCACTGGGTGACAGAACTCATCTGTCCCAACATCATCACCCTTCAGGATATCGCCAGCACCACCGCATTGGACCCAGGCATCCAAAAAGCACAGGAGGCTGCTACCTCTGAGAAGTGGAAGGACTTCCTCTGGGACACGTGGAAGCACAAACTCAGCTCTGCGCCACCAGAGATCCTCCTGCCTGGTCACCGGATCATAATTCCTCACTCGCTGCA
The DNA here is from genome assembly GCF_031143425.1 of Pleurodeles waltl. NCBI lineage: Eukaryota > Metazoa > Chordata > Amphibia > Caudata > Salamandridae > Pleurodeles > Pleurodeles waltl. The sequence goes on along the minus strand of NC_090436.1, from coordinate 791,566,174 downwards.
TGCAACAATGATGGCTCTTGTGCACACAGGCCACCAAGGCTCCACAAAAAGCAAGGCACGGCTGAGGCAGAAGGTATGGTTCCCTGCCTTAGATGCTGAAGTCAACAACATGGTCGCACAATGTCATAGGCGCTGAGCCAGCAAACTACCAAACAAACTTCCTCCCTTTGCGACCGATAGCCTGAGTGATGGGCTGTGGTGGGACATTAGCGAGGACTTTGGAAATTTACCTGCCGGCCGGCACATGTGGGTCATTTCAGAAATTTTTTCCACATTGTAGAGATCATATCGGTGACATCATTCGACCACACCAGGAAATACCTCCACAAAGTGTTTGCAAGGTTTGTGGTACCACACACTCACAAAAGTGACAATAGGCTTCCAGAGTCTAGGTTTCAAGCAAGATCTTCAATTCCTGGCCATTAAACATAGAAAGATCACACTTCAGTGGCCTCAAGACAACAGAGAGATGGAAGGACTAATGCTCACCCTCAACAATTCTATCCGAATCAGGTTTGCACAGGAAGTCAACATAGAGAAGCCAATACATAAATCCATTGTGGTGTGCAGGCACCCCATCACCCCCACAGCACAACTCATAGAGCACCTGCCGATTCATGTTCAGATGTACTGCCCAGGACAGCATAACTGACGTGACAGCATGGACCCCAGGACCTGTCGATGTTGTAGCCACACAACAGAGAAAGGCAAAGCGCTATGCCAGAGCCAGCCAGGCGTGCAAAGCCAAGATCTTGGACATCAGTATGGGAGACCGGGTCCTGGTACGAGATCACCCGGGGGGGTGGGGGTGAGGGAGGGTGAGGGAGGGTTGACTTCCCTTTGAAGCTTGCCCACTTCAAGTAAGTGACCCCCAGGAACAGCTCAGACTGCACTATGAGAAATGCATCCACTTTCACCAAATGGGGTCAACCAACCACATATCACACAGACGAGCAAACCACCTACTTCACACAAATGAGCAAAGAAGAAGCTCAAGTACTCGAAGCCCACCACCCCAGTGACAGTCCTGAGCTGCCGACCATGGCTCCACCCAGCCAAGAGGAGGCATTACCTACTGGAACATCCAAATCCACTGTAGTGCCTCTGCAGGCTGAGAGTCATCCCTACAACCTGAGGCACCATATCACAAAACCAAAGATATTCGAGAACTATTTGTATTAGATCCAAAAGACAGGTTGCCACCTTCATAGGACTAGCTCATGGAACCCCTTTGGACCCCGTTTTTGGTGGCTAGGCTGTGTAAGCTTTTGTTTGTTTGTTGAAAGATTTGGAGGACTGTAACACAGCATGAGAGCACGCCCCAGCAGAGTGGCACACACACACACATGCACACCCTGACCCCACGTTGGAGGTCAGGGTGGTTTAATAAAGAGAGGTGGATCCCGCCCACCCATGAGTTCACAGCATGGAGTTCTAACCGAGTCCAAGTGTGTGAGCTTTGTCAGCACTAGTGCTGCATGTTTCGTGTGGTGCCGCAAAGGCCATCCCTTTAATGGGGAGGCCCTGTTTGGAATAAGTACTCACTGGCCACAAAGGGGCAGGTAGGGAGTAGGGCTGTGTTTTTGGGCATGCAGTCAGATGTCAAGTTAGGACGCATTTTAGGCTGTATAGGTGAAGGAATAAGGTAGGGTGAGAGATGTCTGATGAGGAAGTCCTGCAGGCCATGAGGACCCTGTCAGAGACAGGAAGGGCCAACTTGATCAAACCGGGTGTGCTTGACCAAGCGTGGGTGCCTTGGGCGATGTGGCTGGCAAGGAGTGCTGCAGGGGTGGGGGCTGCTGTCATAACATGCTCGCCTCTCAGAGCAAAAGTAAAGAAAGGGCCAATTGTATACAAGCATTAGCAATGTAATGGGTCTTGCATTGTTTTTGACTTAGAGCTATTAGCGTTGTAAAGTCCTAACCAGACTTTTCTTGCCACATAAATTGAAAATGAAAAGTAATACAGTTTTACATAAGCAAGCTGATTTAAAGCACCATGCCATGAGCATGACAGTGAAAGAGCACACAAAACAAAACAAAAGTTTCCTCGTAGTCAAACGTATCGCAGTTATGCAATTATCTATGTAACAGGGTCGATGTCATGCAGAGCGCTCGACTACTGCCCAGCTAGATTGCGCGGCGTAGGAAAAAACAGAAAAGTAGTCCAGAAGCCATGCGGAAAACACAGAGCCTCGTATGTTTTCAGTAGTTTACCGGTGCTCTCGAGAAGGGCTAAACACTGGAAGAGGCATGAGGTAAGCATGCCTTTCACAAATTAAATCAAGAGAATTTTATAAGGCAAGCCCACGAACCAACAAAACGGAAAGGCATGACATGTGCATTGTTAAAAGCCCACATAGAGATTACAACAGGGGCCAGACCGCTTGCGCACTCAACCCTAAAAAGTAGAACCTTTCATTGGCTGAGTATGCTTGGGGGCAGTAAGCAAAATAACTGTGTGCCAGCCTAGGGCGAATAGACCCTGTAGGGCTAGGGCGTGCTTGACGGAGGCACTAGCAGCATTAAATGTTAATGTCGTGGGAGTAGAAGGCCTTGTGGCGTGATGTAGCAATGACACTGTCAGGCCTGCAGGAGCCTCTGCAGTAGAGCGCGAGGACGGATTCTGCAAGAGACACATCCTTGTTCGAGCACAGCCACCCCTCTGCCATTGCAAGAGAAGAAGTACTGTGATTTTGCATGTTATGGCAGCCGAAAACAAGAAAGGGGGAATCCGATCATTCTTTTCCCCTGTTAACGTATTCAGAATGGGCACAGAAGGGCATAGAGGGGCTTTCCCACCTGGCAATGAAGGCAGGGAGACGAGAATTACACAATGTAGCAAGTCAGTTGGGAGCATATCGCAGTGGGGTGATTACATGTTGCAGAGACATGGGAAAAAATGCTGGCTCTGAGGTGGCTTCTGGCAGAAGTCAGGGCAGGGAGGAGGGAGGTACTGCTACAAAAAAGGGAGAGACAATGGTACCACGTATGGGGGAAGTGAGTCTGGATATCAGAGAAGGATATTTAATTTTGCCCTCATGATGATTTGGGGTGGAGTTTAAGTGGCACACCAGAAAAGGCAGGGTCCACAGACTATCATGACAGTAGCGCAAGTGAGCTGCGGAAGTCAGGTGAAGCTTCGTTGGCCTGGTGAAATGTGAAAGTTCAATCTTGGGTGAGGTGTAATCCTGCTCTTGCTAGTCAGTGCATCACGCACAGGTTCAGGGTGCAGCAGTGCTGGATACAAAGGGCACCAGACATTTAGGTGATGGTAGTCCACACTGAACTCCTGGCGTGAGGTTCTCATCCTTCATTTGCTGGTCATGACATCATGGTCAGGACCAAACGGCCGATTCTTTGTAGGGGCTCACTACTGACAACCCCTTCATCTAGTGTCCAACATGGGATGCACCAGGCATCCCAAACATAACAGGTGGCCATCTGAGTGCCAGCATTGGACCATCACTTGGAGGAGCATGGTGGGATGGTGACAGCCCCCATATGGCAGCATGCAACTCTGGATGAGCATGAGTTTAAAGTTTGTGGTGATGGGGGAACTGGGGATGGAGAAAGGCACAGTACCAGTACAGGTGGGACAGTAGGGTACTGTTTGAAAGACACTGCATTGGACTGTGATGAGGAAGTTGAGGAGCTGGAGGAGGAGGAAATTATAGACCAAGACTGGGGACAAACATGGAGACAAAAAAAAATGGTGGCTGATGATGTTGAAACTGGTAGCGGGGAGGAAGGCACTAACACTAGGAGAGGTGATGTTTTGCAGAGTCAATGGCACAGAAAAAAAACGGAGGTGTGAAAACCATGGCTGGGCAGGAGGCTTCAGAGAAAGCCCTGTGTCTATGGCCAGGTAAGAAGGGTTTGGGGGGGGAAATAAAACTGTAGGTTCCGTGGGGCTTAAGGGGGATATTGAGATAGAGCAAGGCAGAACGCATTAGTGGGAGGGTAAGTACATAGGTGGTCATTACAACCCTGGCGGTCGGTGTTAAAGCGGCGGTAAAATCGCCAACAGGCCGGCAGTAAAAAAAATTTAATCATGACTGTGGCGGAAACCGCCAACATAGACAGCCACTTTAACACTCCGACCGCCACGGCGGTACAAACAAACACTGCGGCGGTAACCGCCAACAGACAGGCGGAACACAATGTACCGCCCACAGTATTACAACAGGCCAATCCGCCACCTTTTCCGTGGCGGATTCACCGCAAACAAAAACACGGCGGAAACAGGAATTGGAAGGGTAAACCGCTCACCTCTATACACTCCACGAGGAACCAGGAAGCCATGGAACCGGAACTCCAGATTCTCCCTGCCTTTGTCTTCCTGCTCCTCTACCAGGAGCACAAACTCCGGCGGTGACGACCACGGTGAGTACTGCACCTACGACACAGGGGAGGGGGGAGGGAAAAAAGAGTGACACATACAAGCAACACCCCCAAACACACTCCCACCCTCACCCACCACAACACACACACTAATACATATTGATATATTACAGTTACACCCCCCAACCGCCCGGAAGAATGCAAAGACAAAAGGAAATGATTTGAACGTTTGTAATCTATTAAAATCCAGTACTCAAAAATATGTATACACTACAAACAAATATGTACACCAAGAATACAAGTCCAGGTATTGCACCATTAAAGTCCGTGGACCACTGGGCCCAAAATGCATGGGTGAGGCCCACACTCAATACCCAATCAAAACAGAGAGAACACTGCAGGGGCATCAGATAGAAATACAACAGGCACCTCAGGGGGAATGGAAAGGGAGGCACCGCAACCGGATGAGTGCACAACGCCAGATCCACGAGTGGGCTCCATGCCCACTGCTGTCTCCTGGGGAGTGCAAAGCTACAGTCTCACAAGTCTCTCCAGTGGGTGGGTTACCCACTGCTTTATCCTGGGGAGTGCAAAGCCAGTCTCACAAGTCCTTTCAGTGGGTGGTTTGCCCACTGCTTTATCCTGGGGAGTGCAAAGCCACAGTCTCACAAGTCTTTTCAGTGGGTGGGTTGCCCATTGGCTTATCCTGGGGAGTGCAAAGCCACAGTCTCTCAAGTGGATAACAGTCTCCACCGGTTCTGGAGGGGGCTTTATGCCCAGAGTGCTTCATCCTGCCAAGGACAGAAGTAGTGGATGTCTTTCTCCACTGGTTCTGGAGGGGGCTTTGTGCCCAGAGTGCTACAACCTGCTCGTGGCGGACTCAGTAGCGTCGGAGCAGGTTTGCGGCGACTTGCCTTTCTTTCTATGCCTCTTCCCCACCTTGGATGGTGGCGCAGCTGTCTTCCCACTGTACTCCTGGGAGAGCCTGTGGTGCCAGATGTGGGTTTGGGAGTGGCGGAAGAGGTAGTGGTTGTAGGAGGTGTACGTTTTCTGACTTTGGGTGAAGGTGCATGGGCTGGAGGCTCTCGTGAGGTGGATGGCTGTTGGGTGGGTGTGTGGCTGCGTTTGTGTACCTTGGGAGGTGGGCTCACAGACACACTGGTAGAGGACACAGGGGATGTGTGAATGGTAGTGGGGGAGCGGGGTGTGGTGATGGGTGTGCTGGTGATGGACGTAGTGGCTGAAGATGTAGTGCATGCAGGTGTGAGCGGAGACGAGACAGGGAGGGATGAGGGAGACGAGGAGGAGAGGGACACAGTGGAGGCAGTGGATGTTGGTATGTGTGCATGGGTATAATGCTTGTGTGAGTGACTGTGGGATGTGTGGTGCTTATGTTTGCCAGAGCTTCCCTTGTGTGTTGAGGTGTGTGCATGCTGGTCTGATGGTGTGCTTGGGATAGGCTGAGGTACAGGGGATTGGGTCTGGGTGGAGGAAGTTGGAGGAGGGAAGGCTGGACACAGGGACAATGGCTGCCATCAGTGCTGAGGCTGAAAAGCTCGCTGTTGGGCTGCCTGACCAGAATGAATGCCCTCCAGGTATGCATTGGTCTGTTGCAACTGCCTCTCTACACCCTGGATAACATTCAAAATGGTAGACTGCCCAACAGTGAGGGATCTGAGGAGGTCAATGGCCTCCTCACTGAGGGCAGCAGGGCTGACAGGGGCAGGGGCTGAGGTGCCTGGGGCGAAGGAGATGCCCACCCTCCTGGGTGAGCGGCCACGGGGCACACGCTGAGGGGCTAACTGGAGGGCGGTGCTGGTAGGGGGGGTGGCGGCTGTACCTGTAGATGCAGGGGGCACAGAGGGGCCCACCACCGCAAGGGAGCTCCCATCAGAGGAGGATTCCGTGTCGCTGGTCTCAGCTCCCATCCCCGCCGTGGAGCTCCCCTCACCCTCCGTTCCACTGGTGGCTTCAGACTCCATTGTGTCGCCCTCCAGGGCCATGTGGGATGCAGCTCCCTCCTGCTCCGGAGGCACAGCTCCTCCGCCTGATGATGCTAATGCACACAAGAACAAGGAGACCACAAAAAGGGGGGGGGAGACAGAAGAAAGACATGTTCAGTGCATGCAATACCGCTACCGTTGTTGGACACTACAGACACAGAAACCCACTGCACTACGCTGTGCACTTTGAGTACCCTAATTAATCACAGGGACATGGGTTACAAGGCCTATGCCCGATTGCTGCACACATGGAAGTCACAGGAGCCTGACTAGGTGTAGTTGCCTCTGAACACAGGTGGGGTGGGTGCCACATGGTCTGCCTTACGAAGGGACCTTGCCTACTAAACACGCCCTGGCCTAGGGGAACCCACAGCCCACCTCCCCCACCCAGACACCTCCAATGCACGCTGAATCAGCTGAATGAGAGTGTGCTCATCCCCTTGTGGCTGCTGTGATGCCCTCAAGCACCCATCCAACTCCGGAAACGCCACCGCCAGGATCCGGAACATCAGGGGGGTCATGGTGCGACGGGCACCCCTCCCACGTTGGGAGGCCATCCCCAGATGGGCCTCTGCCATCTTCTTGCTCCAGCGGCGAATGTCCTCCCATCTTTTCCGGCAGTGGGTGCTCCATCTGTGGTGGACCCCCAGGGTCCGGACGTCCTTGGCGATGGCACGCCAAATATCCTTCTTCTGGTGTGCGCTGACCTACAGGAATAGTACAGGGGAAAAGGAGAAGATATAACCGTCCGCACCGTCACAGACATTGGCCCGCATCCCTACCCTTGCCATGACGCACATCCACTCACTGTCGTTTCATGCACGCCTCATTCGCCCCCCCATCTTCCCTCTACACCACGTCACACAGGCATTGCCCATACAGCATGCTCACAGTGTACTTACCTGTTTGTCTGGAGGACCATAGAGTAGCGTGTACTGGGGTAGGACCCATCCACTAGTTTCTCCAACTCCTCCGTGCTGAAGGCAGGGGCCCTTTCCCCAGACACATGAGCCATTGTCTCTTGCAGACTGAGGTCACAGCAGCACTTGCAGTGTAGGTCCTCTCCTGTCGAAGATCAGGTATCAAGTGAGTGAACAGAGACAAAATGGTGGTCACGTCTGCGGCGGTGCATACTGTCACCGCCAACGTACATCGTCATTGGCTCCTGGCACCCAAAGGGTCCAATGTTAACCAATGCAGGACTGCGCCCTGGTCTTCGACCGCCTATCGCGACGGTGTACAACGCCAGCGCAATTACCTCATATCCCCTCGTCCCACATTACAGGTCAGGCAGCCGCCATTGCAGGGGGCCACATTGCATTAATTTTAAATGCGTCACACACATCTAGGCCTTGCATACACACTAAGACAGGCACATAGCGGATTTAAAAATTTGTGGAATAAAGTTGTGTTTTCGTACCTCTGTGTTGGCTGACTCTCTGCTCGCTGTTCTCCTCCAGAGAGCACATCCGCTTGGGCACGTGAGGAGATGGCGGCATCCTCCGGTGTACAGACCGCTGGTGGACCTGTCGACAATGGAAGAGCGACATGTAATTGTCACCTACAGACTGGACCGTGCCACAATCCAGGAACTTTGTGCCCAGTTGGAGCCAGACCTGATGTCAGCTATCTGCCATTCCACAGGAATCCCCCCTCTAGTGCAGGTCCTGTCAGTACTCCATTTCCTGGCAAGTGGGTCTTTTCAGACGACAGTGGTCATAGCATCAGGGATGTCCCAGCCAATGTTCTCTAACGTGTTGTCCAGAGTGTTGTCTGCCCTGCTGAAACACATGCGCAGCTACATCGTTTTCCCTCAGGTGGAGGATTTGCCTACAGTGAAAGGTAACTTCTATGCCCTGCGACATATCCCCAACATCATTGGTGCCATTGATGGGACACATGTGGCCTTGGTCCCCCCCGCAGGAGTGAACAGGTGAACAGAAACCGGAAGAGTTACCATTCAATGAATGTGCAGATGGTGTGTTTGGCCGACCAGTACATTTCCCATGTGAATGCCAAGTTTCCTGGCTCAGTGCATGACGCTTACATTCTGAAGAATAGCAGCATCCCTTATGTGATGGGGCAACTCCAGAGGCACAGTGTGTGGCTTTTAGGTGAGGACATGGACCCTATACAATGTGACTAGGTGTCTAGGGATATCCCTAAGAGTTAGTGTCTGTCTAACAGTTGTCCCTCGACATTTGCAGGTGACTCTGGTTACCACAACCTGTCATGGCTACTGACCCCAGTGAGGAATCCCAGGACAAGGGCAGAGGAACGCTACAATGAGGCCCATGGGCGAACAAGGGGGGTTATAGAGAGGACCTTCGGCCTCCTGAAGGCCAGGTTCAGGTGCCTCCATCTGATAGGTGGTTCCCTATTCTGCTCACCAAAGAAGGTGTGTCAGATCATCGTGGCCTGCTGTATGCTTCACAACTTGGCTTTGCGACGACAGGTGCCTCTTCTGCAGGAGGATGGTCCAGATGGAGGTGTTGTGGTAGCTGTGGAGCCTGTGGACAGTGAAGACAAGGACGCAGAAGAAGAGGATATCGACAACAGAAACACAGTGATTCATCAATACTTCCAGTGAGACACAGGTAAGAAGACATCACTGCCTGCTACATCTGATACCCTTGTTCTACCTCTCATCTGTCTTTCACTTTTTCACCTAGTGTATGGACCCTGAGTTGTCACTTACTCTTTCAGTTTCACAGATGTGGGTCCCACTGTGTGAAATATGCTTTGTTTCCTCATGGACTAGAGCTGTGTGACCTTGGTATGTTGACAATACAATGGATATAACAGTTTTCCACAGTTATTGCAAATACACATTTTCGAAAGCACAGACTGACTCCAGATTTGTGATTTAAGGGTGTTTATTTAAGTGCTAAATAGTGGAGGGGGTTGTAAAAGGGTCAGGTGTGATGGTGGAGGAATGTCCATGGCAGAGTCCAGTCTATTAGTCTCACAGGTGCATTGTCCAAAGGGGCATAGGAAGTGGAGCTGTTTAAGGATGGACAGGGTGACAAAGTGGGACAGAAGGATGACAATCAGGGTGGTCTAATTTTTTGGCGGGGTCTTGGCATTGTTCTCTGTCTTTGTCTTGGATCTCAGGGACTGCTTGTGCAGTGGTTCTCCATCTGCAGGGGGTGGGGTGCTGGTGTCATGGTCCTTTGGCGGTGCATCCTGTCCACTAGCGCCGGCGGTGGTGGTGGGCAGTTCATCATCCAGGCTTATGTCAGGGGCCCCTTGTTGTGCCACAGTGTCCCTCCTGGTGTTGACGAGTTCCTTCAGCACCCCTACAATGGTGCCCAGGGTGGTATTGATGGATTTGAGTTCCTCCTTGAACCCAAAATACTGTTCCTCCTGCAGCCGCTGGGTCTTCTGAAATGTGGCCAGTACTGTTGCCATCGTCTCCTGGGAATGGTGGTAGGCTCCCATGATGTTGGAGAGGGCCTCGTGGAGAGTGGGTTCCCTGGGCCTGTCCTCCCCCTGTCGCACAGCAGCCCTCCCAGTTCCCCTGTGTTCCTGGGCCTCTGTCCCCTGAACCGTGTGCCCACTGCCACTGCCCCCAGGTCCCTGGTGTTGTTGTGGTGGTGGGTTAGCCTGGGTTCCCTGTAGTGGTGGACACACTGCTGCTTGACGTGTCCTGGGACAGAGGTATGGGCCCGCTGGGTGGGTGCTGTGCTGGTGTTTCCAGAGGGGGGAGGCTCTGTTGTGGCTTGTGCCAGTGTGAGGGGAACCGACTGTCCCGAGGTCCCAGATGGGCCGGGCTGGTCATCTAGATCCAGTTGGACAGAGCTGCTGTCATCACTGTGGGCCTCTTCTGTGGGTGGAGTGGATATGTCTGGAACCTCCTGTCCGGTGACGTTAGGTAGGGGTCCTGCAGAGGTGTAAAGGCATGATTATTGTATCTGTGTGTGCCACGGTGTGCAATGGGTGGGTGACCCTGTACCCCAGTGCTTGCATTCTTGTGTAGGACCTTGTGTACTAAATGTTTAGGGGTGTGTGTGGGTATGTGCAGTGGCCATGCATTGGTGATGGGTGTCCATGCTTTGTTGTTGCATACAGGGCTTGGTGTTGGGATGTGTGGTTTGTGATAGTGGGACATGTGTGAGGAGTTGGAGTGATGAGGGTGAGGGCGAGGGTAGGGGTATGTGATAGCATGCAGGTAGGGTGGGGGATGAAGTATTTAAAGATTTGCCTTACCAGAGTCCATTCCTCCAGCTACTCTTGCGAGGCCCTCAGGATGCAGTATAGCCACGACCTGCTCCTCCCATGTTGTTAGTTGTGGGGGGAGGAGGTGGGGGTCTGCCGCCAGTCCTCTGAACTGCAATCTGGTGTATTGAGACCACAGAACGTACCTTCCCCGTAGGTCATTCCACCTCTTCCTGATGTCATCCCGTGTTCTTGGGTACTGTCCCTCTGTGTTGACCCTGTCCACGATTCAGTGCCATAGCTCCATCTTCCTAGCTATGGTGGTGTGCTGCACCTGTGATCTGAATAGCTGTGGCTCTACCCGGATGATTTCCTCCACCATGACCCTGACCTCCTCCTCAAAAAACCTGGGGTGTCTTTGCGGTGCCATGGGGTGGTGTGGGTGATGTGTGGGGTGGTGTGTGTTGTGATGTGTGGGGTGATGTTTAGGGGTCTGTGGTGTTTTGTGCGTGGATGTTGTGTGAGTGATGGTGTTGAGTGAGTGATGGTGTTGAGTGCCTGTGGATGGTAGTTTGTAGATGGTGGTGTCTCTCTGTGGCCTTCAGTCGCAAATTGTGGTCGGAAGGGTTTGTGGGTGATGTGGTTGTGTGTTTTATATTGTATTGGATGTGTGGGAGTGGTGTGTGCATGGGTATCAGGTGTGTGTATTTGTAATTGTCCAATGTGGTTGGGTTTTGTAAGTGTGTGTGTATTTTGAGTGCGGCAGTGTGTACCGCCAATGGAATACCGCGGTTGAAAGACCACTGCATGGACTCGTGGGTCGTGATAGTGTGGGCGTATTCCTGTTGGCGTGACGGTGGAGGTTTTGTTTTTGCCAGTTTATCACTGACCTTTGGTGTGGCGGACTTGTGTGGGTGTCTGGATTTTGACAGATTCTGGGCTGTGGGTCGTAATAGCTGTGACAGAATTCCACGGTCGCAGCGGTGTGTTGGCGGTCTTCTGCACGGCGGTAAGCGGCATTTACCGCCAATGTTGTAATGACCCCCATAGTGTATCAATGGACGAAGTGCATAGAGGATGTCAAGGTGGGTAAAACTTGGTACGTTGGAAAAGTGCAGTACAGTGCAGGCAAGAGCAGTAAAAAAGGTGGTGGGAAGGATTAAGAGTCAGGGTAGGATAAGCCTGAAAGTGAAGACATAAAACCTAAGAAGATGCTCTGCTTTTATGACATTGACAAAAGGGAGGATTTGAAAAGGATAGTATATGTACATTTTTAATGTCTGACATGGAGAAGATTGGGCAAAGGAATGGTAAAAGGAATAAGAATATGAGCTGGCAAAGTGGCCAAGGGTAGGATGTATGACGGAACAACGCATGTACTTACCACGCATGCCTTTACAATGTGGTAAGTACAACGCATGGTGACCCTGCTTCTAGCAGGAAGGTCGCTTCCCCGTCACCTACGCTACTGCCAGCAGTCTTCCTCTTGTTGGGATCGTTTTCTGCACCTTCCCATGCTTTTTTTCCCCTCGTAGCCGCTGCGCCCCCGCGGCCCCGTCCACCTCCCTCCTTGAGTCTCTTTCATTCTTGACTCCCCCGTGGTTTCCCACCACGGAGCCCGGCTGCCCCGCCCCCGCCCCTCCATTGGTCAATCCACCCCCTCCTCCCAGCTGCCACTCCCTCCCACCTCCCCTCTTATGCCGGCCACAGCGCGGTGAGGGCAGTGACCTCTGACCCTGCTTCTAGCAGGTAGGTCGCCTCCCCATCACCTACGCTACTGCCAGCAGCCTTCCTCTTGTTGGGATTGTTTTCTGCATGTTCCCTTGCTTTTTGCTTTTTTCCCCTCATAGCCGCTGTGCCCCAACGGCCCCGCCCCCCTCGAGTCTCTTTTATTCTTGACTCCCCCGTGGTTTCCCGCCTCGGAGCCTGGCTGCCCCACCTCCCGCCCCTCCATCGGTCAATCCATCCCCTCCTCCCAGCTGCCACTCCCTCCCACCTCCCCTCTTATGCCGGCCGCAGCGCAGTGAGGGCAGTGACCTCTGACCCTGCTTCTAGCAGGTAGGTCGCCTCCCCATCACCTACGCTACTGCCAGCAGCCTTCCTCTTGTTGGGATCGTTTTCTGCATCTTCCTTTGCTTTTTGCTTTCTTTCCCTCGTAGCCGCTGTGCCCCCGCCCCCTCCCTCCTCGAGTCTCTTTCATTCTTGACTCCCCCGTGGTTTCCCACCTCGGAGCCCGGCTACCCCACCCCCCTGCTCCTCCATTGGTCAATCCACCCCCTCCTCCCAGCTGCCACTCCCTCCCACCTCCCCTCTTATGCCGGCCGCAGCGCGGTGAGGGCAGCAACCTCTGAACCTGCTTCTAGCAGGTAGGTCGCTTCCCCGTCACCTACGCTACTGCCAGCAGCCTTCCTCTTGTTGGGGTCATTTTCTGCATTTTCCCTTGCTTTTAGCTTTTTTCCCTCGTAGCCGCTGCGCCCCCGCGGCCCCGCCCACCTCCCTCCTCAAGTCTCTTTCATTCTTGACTCCCCTGTGGATTTCCGCCTCGTAGCCCGGCTGCCCCGCCCCCCTGCCCCTCCATTGGTTAATCTACCCCTCCTCCCAGCTGCCACTCCCTCCCACCTCCCCTCTTATGCCGGCCGCAGCGCGGTGAGGGCAGCGACCTCTGACCCTGCTTCTAGCAGGTAAGTCGCTTCCCCGTCACCTACACTACTGCCAGCAGCCTTCCTCTTGTTGGGATCGTTTTCTGCATCTTCCCTTGCTTTTTGCTTTTTTCCCCTCGTAGCCACTGCGCCCCCGCAGCCCCTCCCCCCTCCCTCCTCGAGTCTCTTTCATTCTTGACTCCCCCGTGGTTTCCCGCCTCGCAGCCCGGCTGCCCCGCCCCCCTACTCCTCCATTGGTCAATCCACCCCCTCCTCCCAGCTGCCACTCCCTCCCACCTCCCATCTTATGCCGGCAGCAGCGCGGTGAGGGCAGCGACTTCTGACCCTGCTTCCAGCAGGTAGGTCGCTTCCCTGTCACCTAAGCTACTGCCAGCAGCCTTCCTCTTGTTGGGATCGTTTTCTGCATCTTCCCTTGCTTTTTGCTTTTTTTCCCTCGTAGCCGCTGCACCCCCACGGCCCTGCCCCCCTCCCTCCTTGAGTCTCTTTCCTTCTTGACTCCCCCGTGGTTTCCCCCCTTGGAGCCCGGCTGACTCACCCACCCTGCCCCTCCATTGGTCAATCCACCCCCTCCTCCCAGCTGCCACTCCCTCCCACCTCCCCTCTTATGCCGGCTGCAGCATGGACGCGCCGCTGGCGTGCCAAAGGCAAGCTCGTCTGCACCCATCCGCGCCTAGACCACGCCCAGCACCAGACCCCCTGGCCAACACGCCCGCGCCACCATTCACCTTTACACCGCTGACGAACTCCACGCCCTCAATCCAGGACGCTCCTCTATCTGCTTCCAGTCCACACCAACGCGCACCAGAGGACCCTTCTCCTGCAAAGCCTCCAACTTCACCTTTAACCTAACCCCTGAACACCATGTCAAAACAACAGACAGCCGCCTAAGATGAATCCTGAATACCAGCTCCGTCCACAAACATGCAATTGAACTCTGGGACCTACTGACCACACTCGCCCGACATGGCATTCCTCACCGAATCCTGGATGAACTCAGCCGCTGAACCAGACATAGCCATAGCCATACCAGAAAACTACAAGATCACCAGAAGAGACCGCAGCAACAAACCAGAAGGAGGAATCGCCATAGTTCACAAAAACACCATAAGAGTCTCAACTAACTCCGACGATACTATCAAATCCGCCGATCACCTCCACTTCAAAATCCACATCAACGCCAACAACACACTCAGAGGAACACTGGTCTACAGACCCCCTGGCCCTAGACTGCAGTTCTGCTACGACATCGCCAATACCATCAGCTCCCAAGCCCTCGCCTCAAAGGACTACATCCTCCTCGGCGACCTGATCTTCCACCTGGAAAAAAACAACGATACCAACACCACCAACCTAATCGCCAACCTCGCCAACCTCAGCCTCAAGCAACTCGTCACTTCACCCACCCACTCCTCAGGCCACACACTCGAGCCCATCTTCTCAGCCAGCAACCACATCTCCTTCAGCCACACCACCAAACTTAGCTGGACAGACCACCGATGCATCCACTTCTCCTACCAGAAACCAGTCACTCACCAGCACCGCACACAACCTCCCTGACGCAACTGGAGCAATATATCAACGGATCAACGGATCTCCACCCTCGCCCTGCCCCCCCGGGACCCTGGACCCGAACACAGCCGCCACCAACCTGCATCGCTGGATAGAAGACTGCGCCAACACCCTCACACCGCTCAAAAAACACCCAAACACCCCCCACAGAATCAAGGCCAGCTGGTTCACCCCAGACCTACAGGAATCCAAACGGCTATGTCGCAAAATGGAAAAAACCTGGCACCATGACCCTACCAACTCCAACCACATCGCCTTCAAGGATGCCCTACGCAAACATCACCAACTGATCCGCACCACCAAAAGGACTCACTTCATAAACCGCATTGACACCAACTCTCACAACAGCAAAGAGCTCTTCGGCATCATCAAAGAGCTCTCCACCCCCAGGACCTGCTCCAACGAACCCCCGCCATCACAGGAGTTCTGCAACTCACTTGCAACCCACTTCTGTCGAAAGATAGAAGAAATCCACAACAGCTTCAACGCCAAGACCCACCAGCTAACTACAAACACCTAAGAACCCAACGCCCACTTCCTTCACACCTGGACCCCCGTCAACATAGAAGACACCGCCAACGCCATGGCCTCCATCCACTCCGGATCGCCATTGGACCCCTGCCTACACCATATCTTCAACAAAGCTAACACCATCATCACTCCCCATCTCTGCAACACCATCAACAGCTCCTTCAAGTCAGCCACCTTCCCAGAGAGATGGAAGCACGCAAAAATCAATGCCCCGCTGAAGAAACCAAAAGCAGACCCTGACGACACCAAGAACTACCGACCAATCTCCCTCCTCCCCTTCCCAGCCAAGTTCATCGGAAAAAATTGTGAACAGTCAACTATCCCGGTTCTTGGAAGACAGCAAGGCACTCGACAACTCCCAATCCGGATTCCGCAAAAACCACAGCACCAAGACCGCACTCATTAATGCCACAGATGACATCAGGACCATGCTTGACGAAGGAGAAACAGCAGCACTCATCCTCCTGGACCTCTCCGCAGCTTTCGACACAGTATATCATCACACTCCCCGCACACGTCTCCACAACACTGGAATCCTCAACAAGGCACTGGATTGGATCTCGTCATTTCTCACGGGCAGAACCCAGAGAGTCGGCCTCCCACCATTCCTGTCAGAAGCCTCCGGAATCACCTCTGGTGTCCCCCAAGGATCTTCGCTCAGCCCCACACTCTTCAACATTTACATGGCCCCCCTCGCCAACATCGCACCAACCTACCACATCAACATAGTCTCCTACGCAGACGACACTCAGCTCACGAAAGACCCTACAACTGCAAAAGACAACAGACTTCACGCCATCGCCAGCTGGATGGAATCAAACCACCTCAAGTAAAACACAGACAAGACAGAAATACTCATCTTTGGCACCAACCCCTCAGCTTGGAACAACTCCTGGTGGCCCACCTCCCTAGGATCCGCACCCTCACCCACCACCCACGCACGCAACCTGGGCTTCATCTTGGATTCCACACTCAGCATGACTCAGCAGGTCAATGCCATCTCCTCTTCCTGCTACAACACCCTCTGCTTGCTGCGCAAAATCTTCAAGTGGATTCCCGTTGAAACCAGGAAAACCGTCACCCACGCCTTGGTCAGCAGCCGACTTGACTACGGAAACGCCCTATATGCGGGAATAACAAATAAACTCCAAACAAAGCTGCAAAGAATCCAGAACGCGTCGGCCCACCTCATTCTAGACGTCCCACACCGCGACCACATCTCACCCCACCTCAGAGACCTACACTGGCTACCAGTATCAAAGAGGGTCACCTTCAAAGTCCTCATCCACGCACACAAAGCCCTACACAACACAGGGCCTGCCTACCTCAACGACAGACTCACCTTTCACACCCCCACCCGCAACCTTCGCTCCGCCAACCTCGCCCTCGCCTATGTCCCCCGCATCGGTCGCACCACAGCCGGAGGAAGATCCTTCTCTCACCTAGCCGATAAGACCTGGAACTCCCTACCGCTCCACCTCTGCCAGACCCAAGACCTCCTATCATTCAGGAAACACCTCAAGACATGGCTTTTCGACCTGTAGCTATCCCCCCCCAAGCGCCTTGAGACCCTAACGGGTGAGTAGTGTGCTCTATAAATCCTTGATTGATTGATTGATTACCATACATGCACTTACCATTAAATATTTTTACCATGCATGTGCCTTTACCAGGCATGCTTGGTAAAGGAATATGTGTGGCAAAAAGTAGAAACACAAACACACCTTTCCACCCAGAAACCCTAAGCACTAAAAATCACCTTACCATCCCAAAACCCTTACCCAACCTAAAAATGCCTTTATCCTATGATAAAAGATTTTGTTGTACAAATGCTAAAAGACTTTGGCCCTCATTATGACATTGGCGGTAAATCCCACTTACCACCACACTGACTGCGACCAACATACCGCTGCAGCAGCGGATATCTGTTCACCATATTATGACACAAACACACCAATCCAACACTATTCAGCCAGAGACTCAAGTCAGCCACACCAAAGATCAGTGATAAACTGGCAGTATCATAACCCACACCGTTAAGTCAATAGAACAAAGTCCACCACATTATGACCCACGAATCACCACAGAAGACATTCAATGGTGGTAAACCATTGGCGGTACATAACACCGTGCTCAAAATACACACACACAAACAAAACAGCACCACATTGGACAATTCAAACAACACATACCTGACACCCATACACACACCACACCCACACACTCACACCACTATAAAACACACTCACACATTACCCACAACCCTTTATGTCTACAAACCATTGCAAACAGACTGACATCACGACTACAGACAAGACCAGACCCACACACCACCATCACTTATATACCACCCATGCACCTTACATCACACACCCCAATACATCACCATACACACCCTCACCCACACCACTCACACAACAACCATGGCACCACAATGACACCCCAGATTCTCTGAAGAGGAGCTAAGGGTCATGGTGGAGGAAATCATTCGGGTAGAGCCACAGCTATTTGGAGCACAGGTGCAGCAGATATCCATTGCTTGGAAGATGGAGCTATGGCGGATGATTGTGGACAGGGACAGTACCCAAGAACCTGGGATGACATCAGGAAGAGGTGGAACGACCTACGGGGGAAGGTACGTTCCGTAGCAGCAAGACACCAACTTGCTGTACAGAGGACTGGCGGTGGACGCCCCACCTCCTCCCCCACAGCTAACAACATGGGAGGAGCAAGTCTTGGCAATCATGCATCTTGAGGGCCTGGCAGGAGTAGCAGAAGGACTGGACTCTGGTAAGTCAACTCTCTATTTCTATCACCCCCCAATCCTGCATGCCATCACATACCCTCACCCTCACCCCCATCACATCACCACACCCCATCCCCCCACCATCACATCTCACGCATCCCAATGCCAAGCCCTGCATGCCATACAAATGCATGGACACCAATCACAGACCTGCATGGACACCTATCACTAAAGCATGCACACTAAAGGGAATCAGCTAGCCCACCACATACCAACTCACACAAGTGAAAGCTGCAGGGCAAATACAACCAAAGAAGGCAAGCCACCCATGCACCATATGTCACACACAGAAACAATAACACTGCATTTACATCCCCACAGATATCCCAGCCATGGGCAGCAGAGAAGAGGTGCCAGCAACTTCCAGTCCCCCCAAAGAACAGGCCCACAATGATTACAGCAACTCTGGTTGCCTGGATCTGGAGGAGCAACCTGGCCCATCAGAGACCGATGGACAGTCGGTTAACCAGCCACAGTCACACACCACCACAGAGCCTCCCCCCTCAGGAAACACCACCACAGCAGCCACCCAACGCACCCATGCCTCTGTCCCCAGGACACGTCAATCAGCAGTGTGTCCACCACTACAGGGACCCCAGGGCACACCTCATACCCAAGACAATCAGGGACCTGGGGTCAGTGGCAGTGGGCACACGGTTCAGGGGACAGAGGCACAGGACAACAGGGAAACTGTGAGGAGTGCTGTGCGCCAGGGGGATGACAGGCCTGTAGTGAATACTAGTTTGTTTTAATGGGATAACAGGAGTTAGCTTAGCCTCTGGCTTGCAGACTCCTGCCTCCGTCACCTAGTGACTTTTAACATTCTTAGCGTCCTCTGTCTTAGCCCATTTAATTATTTAATTCTTCTAAGATGGCTGCCTTGTTTATAGTTAGGCCACCTGTTATAATTTACATTATTAGTGTCCCCACGCTAAGGCTTCAAGATCAGGTGACAAAGACAAACAAACAGTAGGTGTTCACACTTAGGGATTTTCCCTGTCTATACTTTCGAGGGATTGTTTATATTAATTGCCGTCCCAAGCATGTCTGCTATCTATTGTTTGGGAACACACCGACGTCAGGGGTCCTTGTAGATCTGTATAAATACATCGTACTTTAGACAGATAATCAGAGGGATTCCGACCAGAGGGCACCATCACCATCGCTGATATCGATGCTGCACGTCGTCTTGACGCTGACCCAGTCTTCGTGTCCCTGCGGAGTCTGAGATAGAGACCTCATTCCAAGGTAACGAGGGTTGGGGGCTCCTCTCATGGACATGGCATTGGCAGATTAGGTTTAGCAAACCCAGCTCTCCTTTAGGTAGGAGGTTAGGCCACACATTAGGGTATTAGGGCATATTACATCTCGTATGCCTTTCTTATGCATTGCAAGATGGTGGGGGTCTTTGTAATAATGACTCTTGTCTTCACAATTCTGTTTCTTGCATTATTCATTATCCTAATCATTGCAGCCCATGCAACTTATTGAAAATTGCAGTTATGTTAAATAGAAACTACTGAAACTTTACTGCATCTTTGTCATTGTCTGTGTTTGTACAAGACATGATATATCTGTGAGAAAGGGGTAATCTCCGTTTAACCACGACATTCCCTGAGATGTCTTATTCTCGAGTCCATGCGTAAAGGCTGCCTCAAATCACCTTTTACTATTGTGTTTCTGGTGAGGTGCTGCTAGTGAGCCGGTAAGGTTGGGACAACAGTTGCGACTTATTGTAGGAAAGGCGTAGTCGCCTACAAGCAAAAGTACTGTCATCCTTTAACCAGGAGTCTTGCCTAGAGCAAGAGTCCAAACTACGACATGGCGCCACCAACGATGGTGTTTAGGCACTAATTTACAGATACCCCGACTATCACTGTATCACAGACAACAGGTACCCTAAGTACCATTATACGGAGACGTCCGTGGTCTTTGGGAAAATCCTCCTCAGTTGAAAGGGTAACACCTGATTAAGCTGTAGGTTGTTCGAGCTCAAACTCATAAAAGGACTTTGTTGTAATGCTTAGTTTAGTCATAACTGGAACCTTGCCGTTCCCTGTGTTCCAGGACCTACTTCTGGAGCTTGGAGACGCTAAGGTTCTTAGAGAAAAGCGGTTGAGGAATGTACAGCAGCTGTATGATGACGGAGCACGGATCCTATCTTGGGTTGGTTTTCCTGCAATAAATCTTCATCCAACTTGCAGTGTTGGTCTTGTTATAACACTGGCGACGATTTACCAACCCTGAACCCACGGACTCACTGGCCATTTTGATGACCGCTTATGGTGTTTGAGGCTAAGGAGCCTACAATCTGAGGATTGCTGGAGGAGTACTGGAGGTACTGTGCTACAACTGAGACTTTAGTTGTATTTTTTTAAAAGTTTTTTTCCTACCTGTTCCCGTGTGGGGACTGCCTTCTAACGAAGCAAGCTCGTGCTGTGGCCGTTGTCTCCTGTCAGAGCGTGCGCTCCTTCTCGCGCACCCTCGTGCCTCCATGCGCGCTTGTTGACTTGTGGAACGTGACGATCCTGACGTCACGCATGCCTTTGGGAGAGCGGTTCAGGATCTAGACCGCTACTTCCTACATCCTCGCGCCTTCCTATGCGCATGTTCTTGCAGAACTTGGCAATCCTAACGTCACGTGACGTGTGCCTTTGAGTGCCTTTTGTGCAAGCGGTTCAGGATCTAGACCGCTAATTTCTAAAAAATTGAACTGCGGCTTATAAGAAGATGTGTACTAAACGTGCAAGCTGATAAGCATCCAAGTATAGTGTTTCATTATCTCTATTCATCGGTTTCCACGTTTTCAACGAAGAAAAAAAAGAAGGGAAAAGAACTCAAATTTTCTGGTTCCTTTATTTTTTATTTTTTATTTACTGGTGTTTGATACAGTTGCTACACTGCTACTAAATTTGTGACGATTTTTACTTAATTTTCCTTTGTGCTACTATGGCTACACCTACTATGTCACAACCACCTCCTTTCTTTTCTGACAAAGGTGACCCCATTCTCCCATGGAAAAGGTGGAAAAACCTTTTTGATTCTTATTTAATAGCTATTGGTGGAGAAAATTTTTCCCCAGCCAGGAAACAATCAGTTCTTCTACACAACTTGGGAATCGAAGGCAGAAATATATATGACAGTTTGGAACCTTTGGCTATTGGTGGAGCGGATGGTGAACCTAGAGATGCTTATGAGATGTCGGTGGCAATCCTTGCAGCACATTTTGAATCCAAACTTAGGGGGTCATTCCGACCCTGGCGGTAAATACCGCCAGGGCCGGGGACCGCGGGAGCACCGCCAACAGGCTGGCGGTGCTCCCTTGGGCATTCTGACCGCGGCGGTTCGGCCGCGGTCAGAACAGGAAAACCGGCGGTCTCCCGCCGGTTTTCCGCTGCCCTGGGAATCCCCCATGGCGGCGCAGCTTGCTGCGCCGCCATGGGGGATTCCGACCCCCTCACCGCCATCCTGTTCCTGGCGGTTCCGCCCGCCAGGAACAGGATGGCGGTGAGGGGTGTCGTGGGGCCCCAGGGGGCCCCTGCTGTGCCCATGCCAGTGGCATGGGCACTGCAGGGGCCCCCGTAAGAGGGCCCCACTTTGTATTTCAGTGTCTGCATTGCAGACACTGAAATACGCGACGGGTGCCACTGCACCCGTCGCACACCCTCCACTCCGCCGGCTCCATTCAGAGCCGGCATCCTCATGGAGGGCTGTTCCCACTGGGCTGGCGGGCGGCCTTTTGGCGGTCGCCCGCCAGCCCAGTGGGAAACCCAGAATGACCGCCGCGGTCTTTTGACCGCGGTACGGTCTTCTGGCGGTTCCCTCCAGGCGGGCGGCTCCTGCCGCCCGCCGGGGTCAGAATGACCCCCTTAATGTGGTGTTAGAGAGACGTAAATTTTTCGCCAGATCCCAAGGTATCACTGAGAACGTAGGGAATTTCGTAGCTGCCTTACGCACTTTGGCACGCACATGTGATTTTGGTGAAATCACGGACTCTCTTATTCGCGACCAAATTGTGCGCTGTACCAATAGTAAAAAGGTTCAGGAAAAACCTTTGATGAAAAACCCTGACTTAAGAGAAGCCATTGCTATCGTTGAAGGTATGGAGAGTACTAGCAACGGTAGTTCCAAGACAGAGTGACCACAGGAAAAGTTTATTTAGCTAAACGCGGTAATAACTTGTTAGGATGGCGACACCAACGTGACATGGGTATTAAATTAGATCTCAATGCAGACAATCAAGTCATGGTGGTAAACATTGAAGATGATCTATTACAGATTTGTAAAGAGTTTCCGAGTGTGTTCAGTGATAGTTTAGGTTGCCTAACAAATTTTGAACACAAGATTATCCTAAAAAAAAATGCTGTGCCAATTGTACATTAAGTTAGAAGAGTACCCAAGTTAATGCTAGAACCTCTCAGAGCAGAACTTAATAAGTTACTTAAAGCTGGAGTTATTGAAGAGATAGAGTATTCCGAATGGTTAGCCCCTGTTGTTTTGGCACCCAAAGATAATTTGAAACGCATCCGGATGTGTGTGGACCTCAGGGATCTTAACAAGTACATTTGGATAGATCGCCAACCCCTACCCAACATTACGGAGGAATTGTCAAGTTTAGGTGGGTCTAGAGTTTTTAGTGTATTGGATTTTTCCTCGGCTTACCATCAGATTGTTTTGCACCCCGAGTCCAGGCATCTCACCTCCTTCGTTACACCTTTGGGGGCTTACCAATTCTTGAAGATGCCATTTGGCCTAGCCTCGGCGGCTGCGTGTTTCCAGCGCATCATGAAAAAAATCTTGGGAGAAGTCGCAGGCACGTTGTGTTTCCAGGATGACATTCTAGTTCATGGTAAAACGGTAGCTGATCATGACAAGGTATTAAGGGTGGTTTTGAGTAAGTTAGCAGAGGCTGGTTTTACTGTTAAGAAGGAAAAATGCAAGTTCAGAGTCACTTCTGTGTCATACCTGGGTCACACCATTTCAGGTGAAGGGATCAGACCCAAGTTGGAACTAGTGGATGCTATAATTCAGGCACCTGAACCTAGAGACAAGGACGATGTGTGGTCATTCCTGGGGTTGGCGGAGTATAATTCTAAATTTATTGCCAATTTCTCTAGCGCGACACAACCCTTGAGAGCCCTTTTAAAGAAGGGGTGTGAGTTTGTCTGGGGGGAAGAATGTATGTCTGCTTTCTCTTTCATCAAGAACTGTATTAGAGTGATGCCCACCTTAGGACATTTCGATGTGTGTGCGAGAACGTTCTTGTACACTGATGCTAGCATCAAGGGTCTTGGTGCCGTTCTGGTGCAGAGTTGGACAGGAGGAGAAGGTAATAGCTTTTGCTTCCCGTTCTCTCAAAGAGGCTGAACAAAACTATTCGGTCATAGAAAGAGAGGCCCTTGCCTGTATGTGGGCGGTTAAACACTTCAGGTTTTATTTGTGGGGCCTACCTTTTGTGGTGAGGACGGATCACAGACCCCTCGTCCAAATCTTTTCTCCTAGGAAAAATGAAGAATTGACCCCGAGAATAAGGAGGTGGACAGAAGGATTGTTAGAATACAATTTTATTGTGGAGTATGTGCCGGGACCGAAGAATATTGTGGCGGATTTTTTGTCCCGTTCTTCGGTTGACAGAGGTGATGAGGTTATGATTGGTTGGGTAAGGGAAACGGCCATCAACGAAGAAGAGTGGAAGTTAGCTGCAGAGAAGGACTCGGACAGACATAAGCTTAGTGAATTTATTATTAAGGGTTGGCCAGAGTTTAGGGATATACCTGACTCTTTAAAAGGCTATTGGAATGTGAGAAATGAACTTTCCTTAAATGGGAGTGAGTTGTTTAGGGGAAGCAAATCTATTCCTCCTATGGGTCTGAGAAGTAAAATTTTGAATCTGGCTCACGAGGGGCATCTGGGCAGGAGTTTAACCAAATCCAGACTTAGAGCCATCTATTGGTGGCCAGGGCTGGATAGTGATGCTGAAGCTGTTGTGAGAGATTGTTTGAGTTGTGCACATAATGACAAGAGCAAAGTGGTGGTGAGAGCGCTTCTTTCTCCCGTCGAGATCCCGGATAAACCCTGGGTGAAACTAGGTCTTGATTTCATGGGACCCTTCCATCTGTTACCACCGAATGAACAATATGTCATGCTCATGGTGGATTATGCATCCAAATGGGTAGTGACTAAATGTGTGAACTCAATTGATACCCGTACTGTCATTGAATTTTTGGAAGAAGAGTTTTCTAAAGAGGGAATACCTAGTCATTTAGTCACGGACAATGGAGTGCAGTTGATTTCACAAGATATGAAGACATTTCTAGACTCCCTTGCTATTGTACACTTGAGAACGGCCTTGTACCTGCCACAAGCTAATGGTTTAGCTGAGAGTATGAATAGGATGGTAAAGGCTTGTGTGCAGGAAGCTATTGAGACTAGGACTCCCTTAGCCATCCTTCTAAGAGATCTGTGGTGGGCACATCGCAACACTCCAAATAGCATCACCAATATAGCCCCTTTTGAGTACATGAGAGGAAGGTTGGGTCGTACTAAGTTATTCCCGGCATGGTTCAGCAACACTCTACATCAGGTCGATTTGGACCCAGATAGGTTTGATAGGGCACTAAGGGCCAGATGTAGGAAGATTCCAAATTGCGAGTTGCAATTTGCGAGTCCCAGCGACTCGCAAATTACAACTCGCAATTTGGAATGCAGAAACCTTCTGCAGACACCTTCTGCGAGTCGCTATGGGGTCGCAAAGACCCACCTCATTAATATTAATGAGGTGGGTCGCAATTTGCGACCCCATAGCGATTCAGGGCACTCACGGGGATGGTGGCCTGCTGGAGACAGCAGACCACCATGTCCGTGACTGCTTTTAAATAAAGCAGTCTTTTTTTTTCAAAGTGTAGCCCGTTTTCCTTAAAGGAAAACGAGCTGCACTTTGAAAAAAAAACGAAACCTTAAGTTTCGGTATTTTTCAGGGCAGGTAGTGGTCCCTTGGACCACTGCCTGCTCTGAAAAATTATTTTTTGTTCCAGACACAAAGGGGAAGGGGTCCCATGGGGACCCCTTCCCGTTTGCGCCTGGGTTACCATCCACTTCAAGTGGATGGTAACTGCGCTTTCATTTGCGACCGCAATCACGGTCGCAAATGAATATACATAGCATTGCGAGTCGCTAATAGGAAGGGAACACCCCTTCCTATTAGCGAGTCGGAAATGCATTTTGCGAGTCGGTTCCGACTCGCAAAATGCATTTCTACATAGCAATGAGGCTTTAGCGACTGGCAAACGGCAAATTTCGCTGTTTGCGACTCGCTAAACCCTTGCTACATCTGGCCCCTAGTCTCCGAGACAAGTACCAACGCAATTACAAGTTGCGTTTTGATGCCAAGCATTGTGTTGGCAAGGTGAGGTGAAGGGTTGGTGACCTAGTCTTGGTGAAGCATCCGAGTTTTAGAACCAAGGGTAAATCATCCTTCAAGGTCCCTTTCTGCATCAGGGAAGTAAAGAAAAATGTTGTGATCCTGGACAATGGGGATGCGTGGGGCATATCCAGAATAGCGAAATGGACTGGTGTGGAGAACTCCTCTACTTGTGTTGAGACCTCTTCCACCTTGAATGATCGGAGAAGAAATCTCTCTACAAAAATTTCCATGGAGTCTACTAATGTTCCATCCAGACTACGTTCTAAACCAATCTGGATGAAAGACTATGGGCCTCATTCCAACCCTGGCGGTCTATGACCGCCAGGGTGGAGGATGCCGGAAGCACCGCCAACAGGCTGGCGGTGCTTCATATGGCATTCTGACCGCGGCTTTCCCAGCCGGGTCCGGCCATGGGGATTCCGACCCCCTTCCCGCCAGCCTGTTTCTGGTGGTTTTCACCGCCAGAAACAGGATGGCGGGAACGGGTGTCGTGGGGCCCCCTAACAGGGGCCCCCTAACAGGGCCCCAGCAGGATTTTCACTGTCTGCTCTGCAGACAGTGAAAATCGCGACGGGTGCCACTGCACCCATCGCACCCCTGCAACTCCTCGGAATGACCCCTGCGGTCTCTTGACAGCGGAGCGGCCTTCCGACGGGGAGGCCGCCCGTCAAAGTCGGAATGACCCCCTATGTTTCTTAACTTGTTGTCCATGGAGTCTACTAATGTTCCGTCCAGACTACGTTCTAAACCAATCTGGATGAAAGACTATGGGGGTCATTACAACATTGGCGGTATAAGGCACTTACCGCCGTGCATAAGACCGCCAATACACCGCCGAGGTAGACCGCCACAGCTAATATGACACACATCACGGAATCCGCTGAAATTCAGACACCCACACAACACCGCCACACCAAAGGTCAGCGATAAACTGGCAGAAACAAATCCTCCACCTCCACGCCAACAGAAACACGCCCATGCTATTACGACCCACGAATCCACGCGGCGGTCTTTCAACCGCGGTATTCCATTGGCGGTACACACCACCGCGCTCAAAATACACACACATATACAAAACACCGCCACATTGGACAATTCAAAATACACACACCTGATACACATACACACACCACTCCCACACACCCAACACAATATAAAATACACACCCACATCACACACAAACCCCTACAACCAGAAATTCTGAGAGAAGGCCAGAGAGACAGCACAGCTATTGACAACCCCATCACACAATGGGACACAACACCATCACCCACACAACATCCACGCACAAAACACCACATACCACTACACTCACCACACTCATCAACACATGCACCACCCCACACATCACACATAACACCCCATGTCACGCCAAAGACACCCCCGCTTCTCCGAGGAGGAGCTCCGGGTCATGGTGGAGGAAATCCTACGGGTAGAGCCACAGCTATTTGGCTCACAGGTACAGCACACATCAATAGCCAGGAAGATGGAGCTATGGCGCAGAATAGTGGACAGGGTCAACGCCGTGGGACAGCACCCAAGAAATAGGGAGGACATCAGGAAGAGGTGGAACGACCTACGGGGGAAGGTGCGTTCAACGGTCTCCAGGCACAACATCGCGGTGCAGTGGACTGGCGGTGGACCCCCACCTCCTCCCCCACAACTAACAACATGGGAGGAGCAAGTCCTGACCATCGTGCATCCTGAGGGCCTCGGAGGAGTCGGTGGAGGATGGGACACTGGTAAGTCAAATCTTAACTATCACATCCCCCACCCTACCTGCATGCTATCACACACCCCCACCCTCACACCCTCCCCTATCACCCCAAATCCTCACTAATCTACCCATAACACCAACCACCCATCCCAACACCAAGCCCTGCATGACACAACTAAGCATGGGCACCCCTCACTAAAGCATGCCCACTGCACATACCCAGAACACCCCCCCCAACCATCACCACACAAGCCCCCACACAGGAATGCCTGCACTGGGGATGACGCACACCCAACCATTGCACACCATTACACACACACATGCAATAATCATGTTCTTATACCCCTGCAGGAACCCGAAGGAACGTCACCACACCAGAGGGTCCAGACAACACCACTCCACCCCCAAAAGAGGCCCACAGTGACGACAGCAGCTCTGCCCCACTGGATTCTGATGACCAGCCTGGACCATCGTGGGCCTCAGGACAGTCGGTTCCCCTTGCCCAGCCACAGCCCAACACCGAGCTGCCACCCTCTGGTAACACCAGCACAGCACCCACCCAGCGGGCCCAAACCTCCCTACTCAGGACAGGTCAATCAGCGGTGTGTCCACCACTACAGGGCACCCAGGCTAACCCACCACCCCAACAACAACAGGGACCTGGGGGCAGTGGTAGTCGGCACACGGTCCAGGGGACGGAGGCACAGGAACACCAGGGAACTGGGAGGGCTGCTGTGCGACAGAGGGAGGACAGGCCAAGGGAACCAACTCTCCACGAGGCCCTATCCTCCATCATGGGAGCATACCACCACTCCCAGGAGACGAAGGCGACGGTCCTGGACAAGTTGCAGGAGACCCTGCATCTGCAGGACGAACTGTATTTGGGGTTCAGGGAGGAGCTCAGGACCATCAGCTCCACCCTGGGCACCATCGTAGGGGTGCTGACGGACATTCAAAAGACCTTGAGGGACACCGTGGCACTCCAAGGGGCCCCTGACACTAGCCAGGACGACGAACTGCCCACCACCGCCGCCAGCGCTAGTGGACAGGACGCCCCGCCACAGGACCAACACACCAGCACCCCATCCCCTGCAGACGGACAACCACCACGCAAGCGGTCCCTGAGATCCAGGAACAGGACAGAGCAAGATGGCAAGACCCCGCCAGGAAATAAGACCACCCTGATTGTCCCCCCACTGTCCCACTTTGTCATCCTGTCCAGATTGGAACTGCCCCAGCTCCACTTCCAATGCCCAGATGGGCAGTGCACCTGTGAGACGAATAGACTGGACTCTGCCATGGACATTCCTCCACCATCACCCATCCCCATTTTACAACCTTCCTTGATTTTTTTAGCACTTAAATAAACACCCTTGAAAGCCAAAAAAATCTTGAGTCAGTCTATGATTTGGAACTTTGTATTATCAATTACAGTGTCATAATGGGTTACCCATTGTAAGGCTAACATACCAATGTCACACATCACAAGCCCTTGAAGGATGCAAGCAGTTGACACGTAGGTTACCACACTTGTGAAACTGAAATGGAAGGGTACAACTCAATTAACAAATAGTGAGTGAAATGTAGGTACAGGATAGAGGTAGACGTGTGAAAGTTAATGTAATGTTAAACCAGAAAATGATCTCACCTGTGTGTCACTGGAAATATTGCTGTATGACTGACTCCCTGTTGTTGTTTTCTTCATCCTCAGCTTCACCCTCATCACTGTCCACTGGCTCCACAGGCTCCACAGCTGCCACAACACCGTCATCTGGATCATCCTCCTGCAGAAAAGGCACCTGGCGTCGCAATGCCAAATTATGGAGCATGGAGCAGGCGATGATGATGTTGCAAACCTTCTTCGGTGAGTAGAATAGGGATCCACCTGTCATATGGAGGCACCTGAACCTGCCCTTAAGAAAGCCGAAGGTGCGTTCGATTACCCTCCTAGTCCACCCATGGGCATCATTGTACCTTTCCTCTGCCCTGGTCCTGGGATTCCTCACTGGGGTCAATAGCCAGTAAAGGTTGGGGTAACCAGAGTCCCCCAATAGCCATACACGGTGCCTCTGGAGTTGACCCATCATATCAGGGATGCTGCTAATCCGCAGGATGTAGGCGTCATGCACAGAGCCAGGAAACATTGCATTTACCTGCGAGATGTACTGGTCTGCCAAACAGACCATCTGGACATTCATGGAATGATAACTCTTCCGGTTTCTGTACACCTGTTCACTCCTGCGGGGGGGACCAGAGCTACATGGGTCCCATCAATGGCACCTATGACGTTGGGGATATGTCCAAGGGCATAGAAGTCACCTTTCACTGTAGGCAAATCCTCCACCTCAGGGAAAATGATGTATCTCCTTACGTGTTTCAGCAGGGCAGACAACACTCTGGACAGCACGTTGGAAAACATAGGCTGGGACATCTCTGATGCCATGGCCACTGTTGTCTGAAATGACCCACTTGCAAGGAAATGGAGCACTGACAGCACCTGCACGTCAGGGGGGATTCCAGTCGGATGGTGGATTGGTCACATCAGGTCTGGCTCCAACTGGGTACATAGTTCCTGGATTGTGGCACGGTCAAACCGGTAGGTGACGATGATATGTCTTTCTTCCATTGTCAACAGGTCCACCAGCAGTCGGTACCCCAGAGGATTCCGCCATCTTCTCATATGTCCCAGCTGATGGTGCCTACGAAGGACAACAGCGAAGAACCAGTCACTATTCCTCCAGGTATGTACCCACAGTTACACACAAGACTACACCAGACAAAAAAGCCTTCCTGTATGTGTGTTGAGTATAGGCCTAGCTATGCGTAACGCAGTAGTAAATGAAGCCATGTGGGCCCCTGAAATGGCGGCTGCCTGACCTC
This sequence comes from Pleurodeles waltl, assembly GCF_031143425.1. Classification (NCBI taxonomy): domain Eukaryota; kingdom Metazoa; phylum Chordata; class Amphibia; order Caudata; family Salamandridae; genus Pleurodeles; species Pleurodeles waltl. Next base: position 791,536,084 of record NC_090436.1, on the reverse strand, counting down.
TAAACTGGGACAATGGGATTGTGGGGTAACTGCGCTGGCGTTGCACACCGTCGCGGTAGGCGGTCGTAGACTGCGGCGCAATGCTGCATTGGATAACATTGGACCCTATGGGTCCCAGGAGCCAATGAACATGTGCGCCGGCGGTGATGATGCGCACCGCCGCGGACGTCACCGCCATTTTCTATCTGTTCACTCACTAGATACCTGACCTTCGACAGGAGAGGACCTACACTGCTAGTGCTGCTGTGACCTCGATCTGGAAGCGACGATGGCTGCTGCGTCTGGGGAAAGGGCCCCTGCCTTCACTGCACAGGAGTTGGAGAAACTTGTGGATGGGGTCCTCCCCCAGTACACGCTACTCTACTGTCCTCCAGACCAATAGGTTAGTACACAGGGAGCACGTTGTATGGGCTAGGCCTGGGTGGAGACGGCTGAGTGGAAGAGGGAATGGGGCAGAGTACATAGAACAGTTATGCATGGGAATGAATGGGCCACATGGCCAGAGTAGGGAGGGGGCCACTCACATTGACGGTGCAGTTGGTAATGACTGTCCCTCTTTCCTTGTGCATGTCATGTAGGATCAGCGCCCACCAGAAGAGGGACATTTGGCGTGCCATCTCCAAGGAGGTCCAGACACTGGGGGCCCACCAGAGACGGGGCACCCACTGCCCTAAGAGATGGGAGGACATTCGCCGCTGCAGCAAGAAGACGGCGGATGCTCAGCTGGGGATGGCCTCCCAACGTGGGAGGGGTGCCCGTCGCACCATGACCCACCTGATGTTCCGGATCCTGGCGGTGGCCTACCCGGAGTTGGATGGGCGCTTGAGGACATCACAGCAGACACAAGGGGGTGAGTACAACCACATTCAGCGGACTTTGTGTGCAGTAGAGGGGTCTGGGTGGGGGAGGTGGGCTGTGGGTGTCCCTAGGCCAGGGCAAGTTAAGTAGGCAAGGCCCCTCCGTAATGTAGGCCATGTGGCACTCAACCCCACCTCAGCAGAGTGCCAAGTTGAGGTATAGTTGCCCCTGTGGCATCCATGTGCGCAGATTCCCACCATTGCCATGTAGGCCATGTCCCAGAAATTGCATGTGCAGAGGTCAGGAGCACGGCGTAATGCAGGGGGCTGCTGCGTCTGTCTTGTCCGCCAACAGTAGCGGCATGCCATGCACTAAAACTCTCTTTGTTCTGTCTCCCCCCCTTTTCCTGCTCTCCCTGTCCTTTTGTACATCAGCATCATCAGGCGGAGGTACAGTGGCACCGGAGCACGAGGGAGCTGCATCCCACATGGCCATGGAGGGCCACACCACAGACTCTGAATGCACCAGTGGGACGGAGGGCGAGGGGAGCTTCACGTCGGCCACCGGATCACCAACCAGCGACACGGACTCGTCCGCGATGGGAGCTCCCCTGTGGTGGCGGCACCACCTGTGCGCCCCACTTCTACAGGTACAGCCGCCACCCCCCCCTACCAGCACCGCCCTCCCAGCAGCCCCTCAGCGTTCGCCCCATGCCCGCTCACCCAGGAGGGTGGGCATCACCTTCGCCCCAGGCACCTCAGGCCCTGCCCCAGTCACCCCTGCTGCCCTCAGTGAGGAGGCCATTGACCTCCTCAGGTCACTCACTGTTGGGCAGTCTACCATTGTGAATGCCATCCAGGGTGTAGAAAGGGAGTTGCAACACGGTAATGCATTCCTGGAGGGCATTCATTCTGGTCAGGCTGTCCTTCAGCGAACCCTGCAATCTCTGGCCTCAGCACTGATTGCAGCCATTGTCCCTGTGTCTAGCCTCCCCCCTCCAACTTCCTCCACCCAGACCCAATCTCCTGTACCCCAGCCCATCCCAAGAACACCTACAGACCAGCATGCACACAAGTCAACACACACAAGTAGCTCAAGCAATCATAGGCACCACACACACCGCAGGCACTCACGCAAGCCTCACCCACATACAGACACAGCAACATCCACTGTCTCCACTGTGTCCCCCTCCTCCTCTTCTCCCTCCTCCCTCCCAGTCTCGTCTACACACACACCTGCATGCACCACACCTACAGGCACTAGGACTCGCACCAGGACACCCAGCACCACAAGCCGCTCACCTCCACTCACCACCTCCACTGCCATTTACATGTCCCCTGTGTGCTCTCTCAATGTGTCTGTGACGCCCCCTCCCAAAGTACACAAACGCCGGCAATCACTCACCCAACATGCATCCACCTCACGACAGCCTCCAGTACCTGCACCTGCACCCAAAACACCTAAAGTGACACCTCCTACAACCACCTCCTCTTCCTCCACTCCCAGACCCCCTCCAGCTACCCATCCCGGTGTTCGTCAGAAACTGTCCCTCTGTCAAATTGACCTTTTTGCCCCCCCCCTCCAATTCATCAGTCCCGTCGTAGCGCCTCAGAGAAAAAGCCTCCAGTACCAGTGGTGCGTGTTCCAGGTTTTTGGAGTGCACCGGCCACCAGGGCAGGCAGTAGGACCCGGAGCCAAGGCACTGGCAGCCCACCCCCTGTAAAGGCTCTGAAAATGGAGAGTGGACGACGGGACCGTCTTAAGACTCCTGGTGGGACAACAAGTGACATGGGATCGATGGCGATTGGTGAGTCAGCTGTAACTCCAACAAAGGTGGGGAAGGTCCAGAGGAAGTCTGCCCTGCCTGTTGTGAGTGTCACGGCGGAGAAGTGCGCCATCATATCCGGCGGTCCAGACACAACCGCCAGCACAGTCGTCACTGGTCCAGAGACCACCGCCAGAGTCACAGCCCAGGAGGGCCCAAGTATCGTCACTGGTCCAGAGACCACCGCCAGAGCGGTCATTGCCCAGGGGTCATGATTCCCTTTTTTTGTCCGCCGGCCTGTTTGCGGTATTACCGCACCTTTATCACCGTCCGCCAGGGTTGTAATAAACCCCTATGTTTCTTAACTTGTTGTTAATTGTGGGTTTATTTTAACACTGTATTTTTCCATCTCTTTTATTTCTTTGTTTGTTTTTGTTCTGTTTGGGACATCAATGTAAAGGGAGGGGGAAGTGTTGTAATGCTTAGTTTAGTCATACCTGGAACCTTGCCGTTCCCTATGTTCCAGGACCTACTTCTGGAGCTTGGAGACGCTAAGGTTCTTAGAGAAAAGCGGTTGAGGAATGAACAGCAGTTGTATGATGACGGAGCACGGATCCTATCTTGGGTTGGTTTTCCTGCAATAAATCTTCATCCAACTTGCAGTGTTGGTCTTGTTATAACACACTTATACTCTCCATTTTGGTGTTCCGTTTCTCTAAACAAAATGGCTGCTGCCATAGACATTCCTGAAAATGCTAGACATGCACTAACACAACATTTATTAACGCATGGCCTTACAGATGAGGGCGGGTATGTTACTCTTATAATAGAAGCTAATGAAGCATACCAAACAGAAAATTTTTACTGTTGGGTCACCTTTCCTGTGGTAGACCAAAGAACACATACATTCCACACATATGAAATTGCAAATGTACCTTTACGGTACCGAGCATACCATTGTCACGAAATATCGCTCACATACGAAGAGCATCAGAACTGGTTTGAAGGCACCCTACCACATGTACTACAAAGAGTGAGGTTAGGTCCATTAAGTAATGACAGACCTACATGGCCTATGTTTGCCACATACACACTTCACCCAGGCATACAGAATATGCAAATAGCAGATCTGCGAGATTTATATAATGAATTGGTGACATTATATAGACGATTGGTTCAGTTCGCAATGCGAACATTGAACACAACACCAGCGCATCCAGCACCGCCAGTACCTGGTGGTTATCAATTAGCTACTGGGATTAATCCACAAACAGTGCCTACTATTATGGGCAAAGTGCCCGCGGAACGGGAAAAAATACCGTTCTGGATTGCCCAGAAAACGAATCAGCTGGAAGCTGTGTTTCCCCATACGGGACCACAGGAAAAACATAGAGTGCTCACTATGTGCTTGCCTTTTGGAATGGTTCCCTCAGTGGATGACTATGCCACATGGGGTACAGTCTTCGCTGCCATATATACTACCACACATGGTACCCCGACACTAGCCAATCTACCGGAAGTGTTAAAACAAATACAAAATGAGCATGGGGCTGCACCGGCCCTGGATTTGGGGATGACATTAATGCGTAACTTTGACGCGGTTTCCTCGATAATACTCAGTAATATTAAAGGAGAAGCAGTAGCACCAGCAATACGCCAGCGTCTCCGGGAAACTCCACACCAGGAACAAGAGAGACAGCTACCGAAAATAATTTCCGATACCTATACTAGTATAGGCCGGGATAGTTTGGAAGACAAACCAAAGAAATTGGAGTTAAAAGGTACCGCCCATAAGGAAGGTACAAAGCAGACACAAGAGGGCTCTAAGAAGCGCTGGGACAAACAAAAAGATTTCAAAGAAAGAAGGAATAAGAGAGCCGATTCTCCACACCCTGAGAACTTCAAAAGGAGATATAGGTGGTCATTACAACCCTGGCGGACGGTGTTAAAGCGGCGGTAAGACCGCCAACAGGCCGGCGGTAAAAATTGTGCAATTATGACCGTGGTGGGAACCGCCAACAAAGACAGCCACTTTAACACACCGCCCGCCACGGCGGTACAAACAAACAGCGCGGCGGTCACCACCAACAGACAGGCGGAAGACAATGTACCGCCCACAGTATCACAACCTACCAATCCACCACCTTTTCCGGGGTGGATGCACCGCGGATAAAAACACAGCGGAAACAGCTTTTGCTATGGGAAAACACTCACCTGAACACATCCCACGAGGAAGGAGGACTCCATGGAGCCGGAACTTCATATTCTTCCAGCGCTTGTCTTCCTGCTCTTCTGCGAGGATAATCAACGCCGGCGGCGAAGACCACGCTGAGTACTGCACCTACGACATAGGGGAGGGGGGGAGGCAAAAAACAGGGACACACACACTCAACACCCCAACCCCCACCCCGACCCTCACCCACTACAACACACACACCAATGCTTATCTATACATTACAGTAACACCCACAAACCCCCCCGGAAGAATGCAAAGACAAAAGGAAATGAGTGGAACCATTGTAATATATCAAAATACAGTAAGCAAATATATACATATATATATACACAATAAACAAAATATACTCCACGATTAGTAGTGCAGGTATTGCACTATTCATAGTCCGTGGACCACTGGGCCCAAAATGCATGGGCGAGGCCCACACAAGATACCCGATCCAAATGGAGAGAACACTGCAGGGGCATCAGATAGAAATACAACAGGCACCTCAGGGGGAAGGGAAGGGGGGGCACCTCAGCCGGATGAGTGCACCACGCCAGATCCACGAGGGGGCTCCATGCCCATTGATGTATCCTGGGGAGTGCAAAGCCACAGTCTCTCAAGTATCTACAGTGGGTGGGTTGCCCACTGTTTAATCCTGGGGAGTGCAAAGCCACAGTCTCTCAAGTCTCTACAGTGGGTGGGTTGCCCACTGTTCCATCCTGGGGAGTGCAAAGCCACAGTCTCTCAAGTCCCTACAGTGGGTGGGTTGCCCACTGTACCATCCTGGGGAGTGCAAAGCCACAGTCTCTCAAGTCTCTACAGTGGGTGGTTTGCCCACTGTTCCATCCTGGGGAGTGCAAAGCCACAGTCTCTCAAGTCTCTACAGTGGGTGGGTTGCCCACTGTTCCATCCTGGGTAGTGCAAAGCCACAGTCTCTCAAGTCTCCCAAGTGGGTGGGTTGCCCACTGTACCATCCTGGGGAGTGCAAATCCACAGTCTCTCAAGTGGATGCAGGTCTCCACTGGTTCTGGAGGGGGACTGGTGCCCAGAGTGCTTCATCCTGTGCAGGACAGACGGAGTGGATGCAGGTCTCCACTGGTTCTGGAGGGGGGCTGGTGCTCAGAGCGCTTCATCCTGTGCAGGACAAACGGAGTGGATGCAGGTCTCCACTGGTTCTGGAGGGGGACTGGTGCCCAGAGTGCTTCATCCTGCCAAGGACAGATGGAGTGGATGCAGGTCTCCACTGGTTCTGGAGGGGGACTGGTGCCCAGAGTGCTTCATCCTGCCAAGGACAGACGGAGTGGATTCAGGTCTCCACTGGTTCTGGAGGGGGACTGGTGCCCAGAGTGCTTCATCCTGCCAAGGACAGACGGAGTGGATGCAGGTCTCCACTGGTTCTGGAGGGGGACTGGTGCCCAGAGTGCAGCACTCACCCGTGATGGTCTCAGTTGCGTCACTGCCCCTGCCGCAAATGGGCTAGCGGTGCTTTCCATGGCGGTCTTTGCCCTGTTCAGCGGTCCTTGGCCTGTTCAGCGGTGGTTGAGTTGCCAGTGTCTGACCTGTTCAGCGGTGCTTTCCATGGCGGTCTTTGCCCTGTTCAGCGGTCCTTGCCATGGCGGTCTTTGCCCTGTTCAGCGGTCCTTGGCCTGTTCAGCGGTGCTTGAGTTGCCAGTGTCTGACCTGTTCAGCGGTGCTTTCCATGGCGGTCTTTGCCCTGTTCAGCGGTCCTTGCCATGGCGGTCTTTGCCCTGTTCAGCGGTCCTTGGCCTGTTCAGCGGTGCTTGAGTTGCCATGTCTGACCTGTTCAGCGGTGCTTGAGTTGCCAGTGTCTGACCTGTTCAACAGTGCTTTCCATGGCAGTCTTTGCCCTGTTCAGCGGTCCTTGCCATGGCGGTCTTTGCCCTGTTCAGCGGTCCTTGGCCTGTTCAGCGGTGCTTGAGTTGCCAGTGTCTGACCTGTTCAGCGGTCCTTGCCAAGGCGGTCCTTCATTGCCCAGCAGGGCTGTGGCTGGCGGTCCTTCATGGGTCAGCTGGGCTGTGGCTTGCGGGGCCCTCCTGGCCAGCTGGGCTGTGGCTGGCGGTGGCCTCCTGGGCAGTGACTCTGGCAGTGGCCTCCTGGGCAGTGACGATGGGGCTGGCGGTAGCCTCCTGGGCAGTGACGATGGGGCTGTCGGTGGCCTCCTGGGCAGTGACTCTGGCGGTGGCCTCCTGGGCAGTGACTCTGGCGGTGGCCTCCTGGGCAGTGACTCTGCTGGTGGCTTCCTGGGCAGTGACGATGGGGCTGGTGTGGCCTCCTGGGCAGTGACTCTGGCGGTGGCCTCCTGGGCAGTGACTCTGGCGGTGGCCTCCTGGGCAGTGACTCTGCCGGTGGCTTCCTGGGCAGTGACGATGGGGCTGGCGGTGGCCTCCTGGGCAGTGACGATGGGGCTGGCAGAGCCTCCTGGGCAGTGACTCCGGCGAGGGCCTCCTGGGCAGTGACGATGGGGCTGCCGGTGGCCTCCTGGGCAGTGACTCTGGCGGTGGCCTCCTGGGCAGTGACTCTGGCGGTGGCTTCCTGGGCAGTGATGATGGCGGTGGCCTCCTGGGCAGTGACGATGGGGCTGGCGGAGGCCTCCTGGGCAGCGGGGATGATGGCGGTCTTCTCCGCCGTGCTGCTCCTCCCAGACTTTGGAGATTTCTTCTGCCCCTTCCCCACCTTGGGAGGAGTCACAGCTGAGTCGACACTCCCCCCGGGACCCCTGTGAGCGGCTTGGGTGGCTGGAGTCTTCCCCCTCTCCCGCCGGGCACTGTCCAACTTCTGGTGCTTCACAGGGGGGGACTGGCTGTGCTGTGGCTCCATGCCACACTGGCTGGCCTGGTGGCCGGTGCACTCCACATACCTGTAACAACAGGCACCACTGGTCCCAGAGATTTTTTGGCTGAGGTGCTAGTACGGGACCTATGAGTTGGGGTAGGGGTGGTGGCAAATAGGTTAAGGGTGGACAGGAAAAGTTTTTTGGAGACACTGGGAAGGGTAGCTGGAGGGGGTTTGGGAGTGGAGGAAGAGGTGGTGGTTGTAGGAGGTGTACGTTTGGTGACTTTGGGTGAAGGTGCATGCGCTGGAGGCTGTCGTGAGGTGGATGGCTGTTGGGTGGGTGTGTGCCTGCGTTTGTGTATCTTCGGAGGGGGCGTCACAGACACACTGGGAGAGGACACAGGGGACGTGTAAATGGTAGTGGGGGTGGTGAGTGCACATGAGCGGGGTGTGGTGGTGGGTGTGCTGGTGCGGGACGTAGTGGCTGTAGTGGTAGTGCATGCAGGTGTGAGTGTAGACGAGACTGGGAGGGAGGAGGGAGACGACGAGGAGGGGGACACAGTGGAGGCAGTGGATGTTGGTGTGTCTGTATGTGTGTGATGCTTGCGTGAGTGCCATAGGGATGTGTGGTGCTTATGTTTGCCTGAGCTTCCCTTGTGTGTTGAGGTGTGTGCAGGCTGGTCTGATGGTGTGCTTGGGATAGGCAGAGGTACAGGGGATTGGGTCTGGGTGAAGGAAGTTGGAGGGGGGAGGCTAGACACAGGGACAATGGCTGCCATCAGTGCTGCCATCTGAACGGTTCGATGAAGGGCAGCCTGACCAGAATGAATGCCCTCCAGTAATGCATTTGTGTGTTGCAACTCCCTTTCTACACCCTTGATTGGCATTCAAAATGGTAGACTGCCCAACAATGAGGGACCTGAGGAGGTCAATGGCATCCTCACTGAGGGCAGCAGAGGTGACAGGGGCTGTGATGCCTGGGGCGAAGATGATGCCCACCCTCCTGGGTGAGCGGGCACGGGGCAAAGGCTGAGGGGCTGCTGGGAGGGCGGTGCTGGTAGGGGGGTGGCGGCTGTACCTGTAGAAGTGGTGGGCACAGATGTTGCCACCACCACAAGGGAGCTCCCATCGGAGGATGAGTCTGTGTCGCTGGTTGCAGATCCTGTGACCGCCGTGGTGCTCCCTTCGCCCTCCGTCCCACTGGTGTATTCTGAGTCCGTAGTGTGGCCCTCCATGGCCATGTGGGATGCAGCTCCCTCGTGCTCCGGTGCCATTGTACCTCCGCCTGATGATGCTAATGCACACAAGAACAGGGAGACCACAAAAAGGGGGGGACGACAGAAGAAAGACAGGTTGAGTGCATGGCTTATCGCTACCGTTGGCGGACAATACAGACACAGCAGCCCCCTGCACTACGTCGCGCTGTTGGGCTCTACAGATGCAATTCCTGGGAAATGGCCTACAAGGCTATGGAAGACATCTGCACACATAGATGACACAGGGGCATGAATACCTGTACTTGGCACTCTCCAGAGGTGGGGTGGGGTGCCACATGGCCTGCCTTACGGAGGGGCCTTGCCTACGGAACTCGCCCTGGCCTAGGGAAACCCACAGCCCTCCTCCCCCACCCAGACACCTTCACTGCACGCAAAGTCCGCTGAATGATAGTGTACTCACCCCCTTGTGTCTGTTGTGATGCCCTCAAGCGCCCATCCAACTCAGGGTAGGCCACCGCCAGGATCCTGAACATCAGGGGGGTCATGGTTCGACGGGCACCCCTCCCACGTTGGGAGGCCATCCCCAGCTGAGCCTCCGCCGTCTTCTTGCTCCAGCGGCGAATGTCCTCCCATCTTTTCCGGCAGTGGGTGCTCCGTCTGTGGTGGACCCCCAGGGTCCGGACGTCCTTGGCGATGGCACGCCAAATATCCTTCTTCTGGTGGGCGCTGACCTACATGACATGTACAGGGGAAGAAGAGAAGTCATTACCAACTGCACCGTCAAAGTGAGTGGCCCACATCCCTACCCTTGCCATGTGGCACATGCATTCACAGTCCTTCATGCACGTACAACTGTGCCCCCTTCCTTCTTACAACCAGCCCTCTCCACACAGGCATAGCCCATACAACATGCTCCCTGTGTACTTACCTGTTGGTCTGGAGGACCGTAGAGTAGCGTGTACTGGGGAGGACCCCGTCAACGAGCTTCTCCAACTCCTCTGCAGTGAAGGCAGGGGCCCTTTCCCCAGACGCACGAGCCATTGTCTCTTCCAGACCGAGGTCACAGCAGCACTTGCAGTGTAGGTCCTCTCCTGTCGAAGATCAGGTATCGAGTGATTCAACAGATAGAGAATGGCGGTCACGTCCGTGGCGGTGCGTACCATCACCGCCGGCGTACATCGTCATTGGCTCCTGGGACCTATAGGGTCCAATGTTAACCAATGCAGCATTGTGCTGCGGTCTTCGACCGCCTACCGCAACGGTGTACAACGCCAGCGCAGTTACCTCACATCCCATTGTCCCAGTTTAGAGGTCAGGCAGCCACCATTTCAGGGGCCCACATGGCCTAATTACCAACTGCGTCACACATACCTAGGCCTTGTCTCACAACATAAATACAGGCCACATTTTGTGTATGAATGGTGTTCTGTGTGGACTGTGGGTACATACCTCTGAGTTGTTTGACTCTGTGGTCGCTGTTGTCCTTCGTAGGTACAGTCCGCTGGGACATGTGAGGAGATAGCAGCATCCTCCGGTGTACCGACCACTGGTGGACCTGTCAACAATGGAGGAAAGAAGTTTGATCATCACCTACAGGTTTGACCGTGCCACAATCCAGGAACTGTGTACACAGTTGGAGTCAGACCTGATGTCAGCAATCCGCCATCCCACAGGAATCCCCCCTCAAGTGCAGGTGCTATCAGTGCTCCATTTCCTTGCAAGTGGGTCATTTCAAACAACAGTGGCCATGGCATCAGGGATGTCACAGCCTATGTTTTCCAACGTGTTGTCCAGAGTGTTGTCTGCCCTGCTGAAACACATGCGGAGCTATATAGTTTTCCCTCAGGTGGAGGACTTGCCTACAGTGAAAGGTGACTTCTATGCCATGGGACATATCCCCAACATCATAGGTGCCATTGATGGGACCCATTTAGCTTTGCCCCCCCCACAGGAGTGAACAGATGTACAGGAACCGGAAGAGTTATCATTCCATGAATGTACAGATGGTATGTTTGGCCGACCAGTACATTTCCCAGGTAAATGCTATGTTCCCTGGCTCTGTGCATGATGCCTACATCCTGCGGAATAGCAGCATCCCTTATGTGATGGGTCAACTCCAGAGGCACCGGGTGTGGCTATTAGGGGACTCTGGTTACCCCAACCTGTCATGGCTACTGACCCCAGTGAGGAATCCCAGGGCAGAGGAATGCTACAATGAAGCCCATGGGCGGACTAGGAGGGTGATCGAACGCACCTTCGGCCTCCTGAAGGCCAGGTTCAGGTGCCTCCATATGACAGGTGGATCCCTATTCTACTCACCAAAGAAGGTGTGCCAGATCATTGTGGCCTGCTGTATGCTTCACAACTTGGCTTTGCGACAACAGGTGCCTTTTCTGCAGGAGGATGGTCCAGATGGCGGTGCTGTGGCAGCTGTGGAGCCTGTGGACAGTGATGAGGAGGAAGCAGAGGAAGAAGACATTGACAACAGGGACTCAGTCATCCAGCAATATTTCCAGTGACACACAGGTGAGAAAACATTCCTGCCTACTACAAGTACTTTAACACTTCTACCTCTATCCTGTCTGTCGATTTCACCCAGTGTATGGTCACTGAGTTGTCATTTTCCCTTACGGTTTCACAGGTGTGGTTTCCAACGTGTGTCATCTGCTTAGATTCCTCATGGACTTGAGCTGTGTGACATAGGTATGTTGACATTACATTTGAAAAAGCATTTTGTCACTGTAATTGCTAATACATATTTTCAAAATCACAGACTGACTCCAGATTGTTTTGTGCTTCAAGGGTGTTTATTGAAGTGCTCAATATTAGAGGGGGTTGTAAACTGGTGAGGGGGGATGGTGGAGGAATGTCCATGGCAGAGTCCAGTCTATTAGTCTCACAGGTGCATTGCCCATATGGGCATAGGAAGTGGAGCTGGGGCAGTTCCAATATAGACAGGGTTACAAAGTGGGACAGTGGTTTGACAATCAGGGTGGTCTCATTTCTTGGTGGGGGTCTTGGCATCGTGCTCGGTCTTGTTCCTGGATCTCAGGGACCGCTTGCGGAGTGGTTCTCCATCTGCAGGGGGTAGGGTGCTGGTGTGGTGGTCCTGTGGCGGTGCCTCCTGTCCACTAGCGCTGACAGTTCATCGTCCATGCTAGTGTCAGGGGCCCCTTGGAGTGCCACAGTGTCCCTCCTGGTGTTAAGTATTTCCTTCAGCACCCCTACGATGGTGCCCAGGGCGGAGCTGACGGTTCTGAGTTTCTCCCTGAAGCCCAAATACTGTTCCTCCTGCATGCGCTGGGTCTCCTGAAACTTGGCCAGGACCGTTGCCATAGTCTCCTGGGAGTGGTGGTAGGCTCCCATGATGGAGGAGAGGGCCTCGTGGAGAGTGGGTTCCCTTGGCCTGTCCGCCCCCTGTCGCACGGCAGCCCTACCAGTTCCCCTGTGTTCCTGGGCCTCCGTCCCCTGGACCGTGTGCCCACTGCCACTGCCCCCAGGTCCCTGTTGTTGTTGGGGTGGTGGGTTATCCTGGGTTCCCTGTAGTGGTGGACACACAGCTGATTGACGTGTCCTGGGGACGGAGGTATGGGCCCGCTGGGTGGGTGCTGTGCTGGTGTTACCAGAGGGTGGAAGGTCTGTGGTGGGCTGTGCCTGTGTGAGGGGAACCGACTGTCCCGAGGCCCACGATGGTCCGGGCTGGTCATCTGGATCCAGTTGGACAGAGCTGCTGTCATCACTGTGGGCCTCTTCTGTGGGTGGGGTGGAGATGTCTGGACCCTCCTGTCTGGTGACGTTGGGTAGTGGTCCTGCAGGGGTGTAAAAACATGATTATTGCATCTATGTGTGTCATGGTGTGCAATGGGTGGGTGACCATGTACCCCAGTGCTAGCATTCCTGTGTGGGGGGATTGTGTGATGATGGTTGAGAGGGGTGTTATGGGTATGTGCAGTGGGCATGCTTTAGTGATGGGTGTCCATGCTTTGTTGTGTCATGCAGGGCTTGGTGTTTGGATGTGTGGTTTGTGTTATTGGTACATTTGTGAGGAGTTGGAGTGATAGGGGAGGGGGTGAGGGTGGGGGTCTGTGATAGCATGCAGGTAGGGTGGGGGATATGGTAGTTAAAGGTTTGACTTACCAGAGTCCATTCCTCCACCGACTCCTGCGAGGCCCTCAGGATGCAGAATCGCCAAGACCTGCTCCTCCCATGTTGTTAGTTTTGGGGGAGGAGGTGGGGGTCCGCCGCCAGTCCGCTGTACCGCCAGGTGGTGTCTGGAGACCACGGAACGCACCTTCCCCCGTAGGTCGTTCCACCTCTTGCTGATGTCGTCCCGATTTCTTGGGTGCGTGCTGACTATTCTTCGCCATAGCTTCATCTTCCTTGCAATTGAGGTGTACTGCACCTGTGATCCGAATAGCTGTGGCTCTACCCGGACGATTTCCTCCACCATGACCCTGAGCTCCTCCTCCGAGAACCTGGGGTGTCTTTGCCGTGCCATGGGGTGGTGTGGGTGATGTGTGGGGTGGTGTGTGTGGTGATAAGTGTGGTGATATGTAGTGGTGTGTGGTGTTTTGTGCGTGGAAGTTGTATGGGTGATGATGTTGAGTGCCTGTGGCTGCTAGTTTGTGGATGGTGGTGTCTCTCTCTGGCCTTCTTTCGGAATATTTGGTAGTAGGGGTTTGTGGGTGATGTGGGTGTGTGTTTTATATTGTATTGTGTGTGTGGGAGTGGTGTGTGTATGTGTATCAGGTGTGTGTCTTTTGAATTGTCCAATGTGGCTGTGTTTTGTAAGAGTGTGTGTATTTTGAGCGCGGCGGTGTGTACCGCCAATGGAATACCGCGGTTGAAAGACCGGCGCATGGATTCGTGTGTCGTGATAGTGTGGGCGTATTTATGTTGGCGTGACGGTGGAGGTTTTGTTTTTGTCAGTTTATCACTGACCTTTGGTGTGGCGGACTTGTGTGGGTGTCTGAATATTGTTGGATTTCGAGATGTGGGTCATAATAGCTGTGGCGGAATTCCGCGGCGGTGTGTTGGCAGTCTTCTGCACGGCGGTAAGTGGCTTTTACCGCCGATGTTGTAATGACCCCCATAATCTCAGAAATAGGGAGAACATTAAAACCCCAGACAGATATACTGATTCACGTCCCTCTCGTTCCTTTCAGGATGCACCGGATAGACGTAGCGAGAGAGGGGGGCATCAAGATCGACGTCCTGAATACGTGAAAGAAAAGAAAAACTCGCAACAGTCTACCATTAAAAAAGAAGAAAAGACTCCTCAGCAAAAGCCACAGTTTAAAAAGAAGAAGGTGGCAGCACTGACAGCTAAAAATGCCAGTATACTTGAGAACCCTGTTGAGGAACAAGACGTGGGCAGTGACTCTGTTAGACAGCGTGGCAGAGGTCACAATATGTCGCCAGAGTCTGAAAGATCATCTGGATGCAACAGCAACAAGCAATTTCATCGCAGTTGAAACAGCGGACAGTCGCGTTCTCCCCCCAGATAGGGTTTATGGTTTGAAAATTCAGATAGAGGGAGACGTGGAGCGCACCATTAGTGTGATATTCTGGGATGAACTTACTAGTGATATCCTATTGGCCGAAAGAGACTGGCCACCTAAACACGTCAGCAAGCTCCCGCATGGGTAAGATGTAATTTTGCCTTCTTTCTCCGATCTTGTTCCGGAAGCAGAAAAAGAAGCCTATGCTGCTGAATGGGCTCTAGCGCAGGCACCTGCGTTATATCGCAATCATGTAGGTTGGGACAAGGAGTCTCCTTGTCATGTTATTCCCGTTAGGTCTACACCCCAACCGCAGCCACAATATCCTGTTAAACATGAAGCAAAAGCTCTGGTGAGGGAGATCCTCGCCCAGCTTGAGTACCAGGGAGTGATTGAGCCCTGTACATGTGCATTGAATAATCTGTTATTTCCCGTTGCAAAGCCAGACCATACATACACAATAGTCATTAATTATAGACATTTAAATAGTCATACACGCACATATGCTATACAAAATTCACATAGCACAGCACTAATAAACAATATAGTGCACACAAAAAATAAAACAACATTAGACATATCTACTGGCTTCTTCTGCCAGAATTTAGCACATGAAAGTCGGGTCCTGAGTGCATTCCCATTTGGCTCTCAGAAACGCTTCTGTGGTTTACCTCAAGGCTATAAAAATAGCCCGGGGTGATTTTCAGCCTGTGTAACATCAATATTACATGATATTGATTCCGTGGCGTTATCCTACGTGGATGACATATATCTCACAGACGACGTCCTTGACATTCATCTTACAAGGGTCGATCGGATCATTCTGGGATTCACAGACCTCGGTTACAAATTCAACTTTAAGAAAAGCAAGATCGCCTTTCTCAGTGTATTATTCCTGGGATATGAGCTATCAAACGAGGGAAAGAGCCTGGCCCCACTCTTTCTGGAAAAATGTGCTCAACTGCACCCTTCTAACACACTTAAGAAACTAAAATCACTATTAGGTTTCTTTAACACATTCCAGATTATGCACAATGTATCAAGCCACCTTATGACTTGGTTCAGCCCAATTTTTTTTTGCAGACTCTGGACAATTGAACACACACGCATCCTTAGGGAAATGCAACAGGACATGCTAGAAGCCAAACACTTGCACACACGTGACAATAAAACAAATTTGGTCATCAGAATAATTGCTGGTGCCAATGGATTTACTTATGTCACCTTCAATGAGGGTGGGTGACACAGTACCCATAGCATATAAATTACTGGTCGTTGTCATTTCGGCCCCTTCTCTGGTGTGTACAACCAGTCTTCCGCTGCATATGGTGCCTCTTTGAACATCTGCCTATGGTCTATCTTGCTGTTGCACCGTCATCTCCTGTGGACCACGAACTGTTGATGTCCCTGATGAGGGTTCATACACGGTCATGCCCCTTGAGACTGAGGTTGCTCCGGGACGCCACCTTTGAGCCTTCTGTTTTGAGTTCTACCATGGACGAGGACACTGCAACGTATGACGTTACACCAGAAAGTACTGCTCACTACTGCTATGTGTATCTGTTATCCCATTAAAACGAACTAGGATTCACTACACCCTTCCCATTGCCGTAACAGGTATGATGAAGGTACAGGAACCCAAACGCTAAAATTGCTCTGAACTAAAAAGCTAAAAGCATAAAAAAACAGCTAAAAAATCTCAAAAATGTGTTAAAAAGGTAATAAAAACAATTCCACTAAAATACATACAGAGATGTTAATGTCAACCATGACAAGCACAGCGTGCCAAAGCAAGTTAATTTAAATGCATAATTTTAAATCGGGAATGGCAAACCAATTCATCAAATAATTTGCTCTACGCATGATCTTGAAGAGTGTCATCGAAGTCACCAACCAATGACCTAAAAAATGAATCAACATCATCTGGTGTCAAATCGAGTGCTGGGCGGACAAACGGATCCACAGAGAACCAACTCTCCAGGAGGCACTTACCGAGATCCTGGGAGCATACCAACATTCCCAGGATACGCTGGGCCAGATCCTGGACAACGAGCAACAAAAGAAACAAATTAAACAAATGATAATTAAATGTAAAGTTACACTGTCTTACCTGTGTGTCATTGGAAGTATTGTCGAATCACTGCAGTTCTGTTGTCCTCATCCTCATCTTCTGCCTCCTCATCCTCACTGTCCACAGGGTCCACTGCTGCCACACGGCCATCTCCAGCCTCCTCCTCGTGCAGAAAAGGCACATGGCGTCTCAAGGCAAGGTTATGCAACATGCAGCATGCCACGATTATCTGCTAGAGCTTCTCGGGTGAGTAGCACAGGGATCCACCTGTTAGATGGAGGCACTGAAACCTGGCTTTCAGGAGGCCGAAGGTACGTTCAATAATCCTTCTTGTTTGCCCATGTTTGCCCATGTGCCTCTTTGTAATGGTCCTCTGTCCTTGTCCTGGGATTCCTCATAGGGGTCAGTAGCCATGATAGGTTGGGGTAACCTGATTCACTTGCAAATATTGAGTGACAACATATAGCCACACACTATCCCATATGGCCCACACCATACCCATACACCAACATCCACTGGGTGGGAACCAGGGCTCCACTATTAGCCACACCCTGTGCCTCTGCAGTTGGCCCATCACATTTGGGATGCTGCTATTCCTCAGGATAAAGGCTTCATGCACAGACCCAGAATACTTAGCATTGACGTGGGAGATGTACTGGTCCGCCAGGCACACCATCTGGGCATTCATTGAGTGAAAACTCTTTCGATTTCTGAACACCTGTTCATTTTGCCGTAGGGGAACAATTGCAATATGTGGGCCATCAATTGCCCCAATGATGTTGGGGATATATCCCATTGCATAGAAGTCAGCCTTCACTGTGGCCAAATCCTCCACCTAGGGGAAAACAATGTAGTTGCACATGTGTTTAATCAGGGCATCCAACACTCTTGTCAGCACTATTGAGATTATTGGCTGTGACATTCCTGCTGCCAAGCCCACTGTCACTTGGAAAGAACCAGTTGCCAAGAAATGGAGCACATATAGAACTTGCACAAGAGGGGGGATCCCAGTGGGGTGACGGATAGCAGATATCAGGTCAGGCT
Organism: Pleurodeles waltl; assembly: GCF_031143425.1. Taxonomy (NCBI): domain Eukaryota; kingdom Metazoa; phylum Chordata; class Amphibia; order Caudata; family Salamandridae; genus Pleurodeles; species Pleurodeles waltl. Next base: position 791,518,674 of record NC_090436.1, on the reverse strand, counting down.
CCAATTGGGCACACAGCTCTGTGATTATGGCCCTGTCAAGTCTATAGCTGAGGATAATGTGCCTGTTCGCCATTGTTGCCAAATCCACCAGTGGACTGTACACGGGGGTACGTCCCCATCTCCTATTCATCCGCAGCGGTAGCAATCTATGGAGCAAAAGAGCGAGGAGCCGGTCACAAACTGTACATTGTAGCCACAACAGTACAATGCATGAAGTTAATTTGAAATGTATAAGTGGCATCTGTCTTGTATGCACAGTTGTGAACTGTGACGCAGTTATAATACAGTGCCAACCCCGTCCCCCTGTCCTGTGTGGAGGGACAGTTGGAAGTGAGGTAATTTCGCTGAAGTTGTGCGCATTTGCAGGAGGTGGTCGGGAACCGCCGTGCAACGCCTCATTGGATAATATCGGGCCCTATGGGGTACAGTGGCCAATGGTGATGTATGCTGGCGGTGACGTATGCACTGCCGCGGACGTCACTGCCATTTTCTATTTGTTCACTCACTTGCTACCTGACTTTCAACAGGAGAGGACCTACACTGCATGTGCTGCTGTGACCTGTGTGTGGAACCTACCATGGCGTGTGTGACTGGGAAAGGGCCCTTGCCTTCACCTCGTCAGAGTTGGAGAGACTGATGGATGGGGTCCTACCCCAGTATCGACTGCTGTGTGGGCCTCCAGATCAACAGGTGAGTACACTGTGAGCACGATGCATGGGGCATGAATGCATGGAGTGGGGTGTGTGAAGGCCTCGTGTGGGGGGGTTGGTGGATGTCCCCTGGGCGGCATGCTGCTTGTGTGCTGGGCCAGGTCTGTGCAAATGGGGATGGTAAGGGGTATGGTGGGCCATGAGTGTAACAGGCAGGACGGTCTGACTAATACCTTTCCCTGTGCGTATTTCCTCTGCAGGTCAACGCCCATCAAAAGAAGGGTATATGGCATGCCACCGCCAAGGACGTGCAGACCCTGGGGGTCTACGGCAGGCGGAGCACCCACTGTCAGAAATGGTGGGAGGACCTGAGACGCTGGGCACGGAAGACAACGGAGGCCCAGCTGGGGATGGCCTCCCAATGAGGAAGGGGTGCCCGTCAAACCCTGAGCCCCCTGATGGTCCGCATGCTGGCGGTGGCCTATCCAGAGTTGGATTGGCACTTGAGGGCATCACAGCAGCCACAAGGGGGTGAGCAGAGTGCCCATCAGTACAACTTACGCATGGTAGGGGGGTATCCGGGTGGGGGATGTGTGTCAGTGGGTGCCCCTAGTCGAGGCCTGACATTGCAGAGTAGGTCCCATGTTGGCCATGGTTCTGAAGTGATAATCCTGCTACCTAGCTTGTAGGCATCCACTACTGGACAGGGCTGTGTGGGTCCCCGGTATGCTGCAGTTCATGGTATGTGTCCCTCCCCATGCCCTGGTGACTAGCATTGCTACTGGTAGTGCATTGCACAGTGCGTAGGCCTGTTCCCTGTGTGTGAGGGTGCTGTGTACGCCAACAGTGGTACTGGTGCAGCCGTTGACCAAGTGTATCCTTTTTCTCCCCCCCTTTTTGTTCTGTCATCCTGTCCTTATGAGCATTAGCATCATCTAGCAGAGGAGCAGAGGCACCAGCGATGGAGGGAGCTGCATCCCACAAGATCCAGGAGGAAGAGTCCACGGATGGTGAGGGCACCACTTGGATGGAGGGCGAGGGGAGCACCATGGGGGAGACTGGAGAGGACAGTTCAGACACAGATACCTCCTCCGATGGAAGCTCCCTGGTGGTGGCGGACACCTCTGTGTCCAGTCCAGCTACAGGTACATCCGCCACCCCCGTACCAGTACCGCCCTCCCAGCAGCCCCTCATCGTGTTGCCCGTGCCCGCTCACCCAGGAGGGTGGGCATCTCCTTCGCCCCAGGCACCTCTGGCCCTGCCCCAGTTAGCCCGGCTGCCCTGAGTGAGGAGGCTGTTGACCTCCTGAGATCCATCTCTATTGGGCAGTCAACTATTGTGAATGCCATCCAGGGGCTGGCAGCCCAAATGCAACAGACCAATGCATTTCTGGAGGGCATTCACACTGGCTTGGCGGGCCAACAGAGATCAATCCAGGTTCTGGCCTCCTCTCTGATGGCAGCCATTGCCCCTGCTTCCACCCTCCCCCCTCCAACCTCCTCTACCTAATCCCATTCCCCTCAGCCCCAACCTATCCCAAGCACACAGGCAGACGAGCATGTACACAAGACAACACACAGGCACAGGCAAAAGCAAGCACCACACATGATCCCACAGGCACTCACACAAACACCATCCAGATGCAGACATACTAACTTCCACTGCCTCCACTGTGTCCCCGTCCTCCTCCTCCTCCACCTCCCTCCCAGTTGCATCTACGCTCACACCTGCATGCACTACATCCACATCCACTACCGCCATCACCAGCACACCTATCAGAACACACACCTCACTGGCAGACACCTCCACAACAGCCATGCACACATCCCCTGTGTCCTCTCCCACTGTGTTCGTCCCCCCCTCCCAAGGTCCACAAATGCAAGCACTCAGACACCCAATATCCATCCACCTCACAACAGCATCCAGCCCATGCTCCTGCACCCAAGCACAGCAGAAAGACACCTCCCACAACCACTCCCTCTTCCTCCACTCCCATACCTTCTCCCTCTCCCCACCCCAATGTCCCTAAGCAGCTTTTCCTCTCCACCACTGACCTCTTCCTTACCCCTCCCACCCCGTCCTTCACATCTGGCCAGGGTGGCTAAAACTCAGGCAAGCACCTCAGCAACCCAGTCCACGGGACCAGTAGTGTCCACACCCACTTGTGGTGGGAAAGGATCCAGGGCACCAGGCAGCCTCAAGGAAAAGGTACCTGCCCCAAGTGCTGCCAGGAAGGGCAGGGAGCCATCCCCAGCTGCTGCCAGAAAGGGCAAGGAGCCATCCCCAGCTGCTGCCAGTAAGGGCAAGGAGCCAGCCCCAGCTGCTACCAGGAAGAGCAAGGAGCCATCCCCAGCTGCTGCCAGGAAGGCAGGAAGGACAAGGGGCCAAGTGCTGGGACTCAGTTGGAGCCCCCACCACCAACCATGGTTGTGCAGCTGTCCGAGGCTGCAGGAGATGGGCAGGAGCTTCCCCCCACAACCACCACCAGCAGCTGCACCACCACCACTGGCAGTGGGCAGCCGTCCGAGGCTGCAGTAGATGGGCAGGAGCTTCCCCCCACAACCACCACCAGCAGCACCACCAGCAGTGGGCAGCCGTCCGAGGCTGCAGTGGATGTGCAGGAGCTTCCCCCCACAACCACCACCACCACAAGCAGTGGGCAGCCATTTGAGGCTGCAGGGGATGGGCAGGAGCTTCCCCCCACAACTACCACCAGCAGCACCACCACCACTACCACCAGCAGTGGGCAGCGGTCGAAGGTTGCAGGGGATGGGCAGGTGCTTCCCCCCACAACCACCGCCAGCAGCAGCAACACCACTGCCACCACTGAACAGCCGTCACCTCAGGCGGACATTCTGTAGGTCTGCCTCCATGGGATGTTGTGAGGCCTGCCCCCTGCAAATCCTGTGGTAATGACACCCACTTAAGAGACTGTGACCTTGCACTCCCCAAGATCTGCATCACAGTGCACGCTGCCCCCTCCAGAACACGTGTGGAAGCCTTCCACTCACCCCATCCTCCCCAGGATGAAGATCACAGGGCACAATGCCCCCTCCAGAACCAGTCCGGAAGCAACCCACTCACCCCATCCTCCCCAGGATGAAGATCACAGGGCACAATGCCCCCTCCAGAGCCAGTGGTCAAGTAACCCACTCGAGAGACTGTGGTCTTGCACTCCCCAGGACAGCGCACAGGGCATATTGCCCCCTCCAGAGCATGTGGGCAAGTCACCCACTTGAGAGACTATGGCCTTGCACTCCCCAGGACAGCGCACAGAGCATGTTGGCTCCTCCAGAGCAAGTGGTCAAGTCACCCACTCGAGAGACTGTGGCCTTGCACTCCCCAGGACAGCACACAGGGCATTTTTCCCCCTCCAGAGCATGTGGGCAAGTTACCCACTTGAGAGACTCTGGCCTTGTACTCCCCAGGACCAAGCACAGGGCATGTTGCCCCCTCCAGATCATGTGGGCAAGTCACCCACTTGAGAGACTGTGGCCTTGCACTCCCCAGGACAGAGCAATGGGCATGTTGCCCCCTCCAGGACCAGTGGTGTTGTTCCATCTGCTGGCTGAGGTGCCCCCCCGTTCCCCATCCCCTTGAGGTGCCTACCTATTTTCCAAATGATGCCCCTGAAGTATTCTCTCCATGTGTGGCAGGAGACAAGTGAGGCCTTGGACTTTGTCATGTGGCCCTGTGACCCACGCACATTGAGAACTGGGCAGTGTCCCTTGAATTGTACATATGTATATACTTTTAGATTGGATGTACGTATTTCTACTGTATTTATTTTATTACACTCACTTTCATCTATTCGTGTTGTCCTTGCATTATTCCTGGGGTGCACGGGGTATATATGTTTTCTCACTGCATCTGATTGTGTGTATGGTGTTGGGGGTGGGGGTGTGTGTTGTGCGTGTGTGTGTCACTCTGTTTTTCCTCCCCCCTCCCCTGTGTGCCAGGCAGCTGTACTCTCCGTGGTCGTCTTCGCCATCGTTGGTGTTAGTGGTGGAGCACGACGTAAAAGATCATCGGAAATATTTGCAGCTCGGGCTCCTTGGCGCGTGGTTGTTCCCTGTGTCTCCAATGGTGAGTCCTTTCCCTTCTGTGCAGTGTTTCCGCCAGGCTTTTGATGTCGTTGGTACTACCCCGGAAAAGGTGGAGGATTGGGCTGTCATAATACTGTGGGTGGAACATTGTCTTCCGCCTGGCTGTAGACGGATACCACCGCGGAGGCTGTTGTTTCCTCCCTGGGGGTCGGTGTGGTAAAGTGTCTGTCTATCTGAGCTTTTTCCGCCATGGTCATAATTTGGAGGTAATTACCGCCAGCCTGTTGGCGGTATTACCGCCACTTTATCACCGACAGCCAGAGTTGTAATGAGGCCCTTATCTCTAACTAGCTCGGCATGGGTAGCACTGTGCTAATCCTATGTTAAAAGCTTTGCTAGATAAACAGAAATTTGAGGTGACAAATCTAGGCCCAGATTTATACTTTTTCACGCAAAACTGCGTTAGCAGTTTCCAAGACGCCGGCCGGGCGCCATATTTATGGAATGGCGCTAGCCGGCGCTAATGCCCTGTTAGCGTCCTTGTAAAGGATGCAAACAGGGCAAGGAGGCGTAGGTGAGCCAAATTATGGCACTACACTGTTTAGAGGCAAAAATGTCTCTAAGCAGTGTAGCGCCATTTTCTGACGCACAACTCCTATGAACATGGCTCCTGTCTTAGTAAAGACAGGAGCCATACCCACCACCCCAATGGCCATGCCCAGGGGATGAATGTCCCCTGGGCATGGCCATTGGGGCCAGCGCCATGCAGGGGGCCCCAAGTCAGGGCCCCCCGAGTGTGAAAAAAATAAAAAATATATAAACTTACTGCGACTTACCTGGGATGGGTCCCCATCCTGTGGTGTTCCTCTGGTGTGGGTGGGGGTGTCCCTAGGGCCAGGGAAGGGCACCTGTGGGCTCTTTCCATGGTCTCTGACCATAGAAATATGCCTGCAGGTCCCCTAACGCCTGCCCATACCCAGGCGTTAAATAAGGGCGCTAAGCAAGCTTAGCGCCATTATTTAAGGCCCCCATCCCCGTGCAGGATTTTAGCATGGGGGGATAAATATGGCGCTAAGGCCATATCGTCCTTTTCTGGACGGGAACGCCTACCTTGCATCTCATTGACGCAAGACCGGTTTTCACGTCCAGAAAATGACGTTAACTCCATTACTTTGGAGCTTGACATGTCTAGCGCCAAAGTATGAATATGGAGTTAGGTTTGCACTGAATTAGCGTTAAAAAAAAGACGCTAACTCAGCACAAACCGAGTAAAAATATGGGCCCCAGAGTGTCACTGGTGTTGCAGGGTGCTCCTTACTGGAGCTGCTCTCCACTTAAACGTGAGAACTACCCAGAGTTCTCTCCTCTTTTTTGAATAATTTATGCAGCACTCTAACCCTGAAAGGGGTTTGTTTTGACTTATACTGGGTGCTCCCTTGTGTCTGGACAAAGCTAAACCTCTCTGAAGAGATGTGATGACATTGAAACACATGTCAGAGTTTGCTTTTACTCATTCCAGGTTGGCTTAGATGTTATTCTACCAGCCCAAACCTGTAATACTGTGCCTGGAGTGGTGAAAGGCTTCTGTCATTTTACAGCTCGGTGAGGATGGCACTGTGCCAATCCTATGCTTAAAGATTTTGCTGTACAAATGGCAAAATACTTTGTCCCTATCTAGCTCAGCATGGGTAGCAATGTGCTAATCCTATGCTTAAAAACTTTGCTAGATAAACAGACATTTAGGGTGAGCATACCTAGAGTGTCGCTGATGTTTCAGGGTGCTCCTTACTGGAGCTGTTCTCCACCTAAACTTGAGAAAAACTCAGAGTTACCTAAGCACAAAAAATTACCTTACCACCCCAAAACACATACCAAACCTAAAAATGCCTTTACCACCCAAAAACCCATACCCACCATGGAACCTAAAAAAGCCCTTAGCACCCCAAATCCCATACCCACTGAAAATCCTAAAAATGCCATACCATCCCAAATCCTATACCCACCTTGAAACCTAAAAATATGCTCACCACCCCAAAAGCCATACCCACCCTGAAACCTAAAAATGCCCTTACCACCCAAAAACCCATACCCACCCTAAAACCCAAAAATGCCCTTATCATCCAAAAACCCATACCCACCCTGAAACCTAAAAATTTCCTTACCACCCCAAAAACCCATACCCACCCTAAAACTTCAAAATGCCCATTCCACCCCAAGCCCCATAGCCACCCTAAAACCTGGGAATGCCCTTACCACCCCAAATCCCATACCCACCCTGAAACCTAAAAATGTCCTTACCACCCCAAATCCCATACCCATCCAAAAACCTAAAAATGGCCTTACCACCAATAACCATTACCCACTCTGAACCCTATATATATATATACATATATATATATATATATATATATATATATATATATATATATGTATATATATATACTGTATACATATGTATATATATATATTTAAGACTCAAACCTACTTACCTGTACGAAATTCATTGTAAAGGCATGCATGGTATAGGTATATTTGTGGTAAAGGAATGCGTGGTAAAGCCATGCATGTTAAACGCATATGTGTAGTAAAGGCATTGTGGTAAATGCATTGCATTGCATTTGCCGCGTTGTAAGTGATGTTTCCCTTAAGGGGGCAGGGTAACCATTGAGAACTGGGTAGCGTCTTTTCTTATTTATGATAGTGTGTACTGTGAGAAATAGCCAGAAGTTTGTATTGGTCTTTAAATATATGGATGTGATATGGAAGACACAAATAACCTTATAAGTTCTAGCATGGGTTCTTTAGATGAGGCATTTTGAGTCAGACTATCAGCAAATCTGAAAGGCAAATGGGATGAGCCAGATTATGATATATGGCTTCATACAACAGCGCCCAGTGCACCGCTGCCCATTACATATACAACTAGTGGTTTGCCATTGGTCTATCAGCTCTTTCAAGGGTGCCCCACCCAACCCAACCTGGAGTGGGTGTCAAAAATAGAGCAGTTTTGGAGACAGTACTTCCAATTCTGTCACAAATGCTAAGGCGCACCAGCAGACGCCCAGTTCTGCACTTCAGAGTACTTTTTGCCCCTTCCCAGTAGGGGCAGGGAGGTGGGCCTGGGGCATTTCCCCCATGAAGTGGAGGACCGGGGGCAGGGAGGCTACCTTCAATAGGGAAGAAGGGTACATACTCCAAATAAATTGGCTCAGCTTCAGTATTGATTTGAGGATTGTAACAATAAGGAAGATGTACCACTGTTATTGCAAGGTTTTTCACGTTTTTTCATGCCATTTTAAGTTGTGTAACAGTGATCCATGGTTTGCTAGGTGAGTGAAAAATGTGCGTTCTGCTAGAGCTTTGTCTGACATGGTATGGTCCAAATGGATGAAGAAGGTATGGGAAAGGTGTATTGAAGGACCTTTTGAGGAATGGCCTTTGGAATATTTGATCAGAGATTTCTCCAAAAAAGGCAGAGGTGAGTATAAGTTGATACAGCATCTATCTCTGCCAGAAGGTACCTTTGTCAAAGATCACAGGGTGCAAGAGTTGACAAAGGTGTCAGATACTTCTATTGAAGTGTCATTTCAATTGTTGTCGGGCCAGGGTTTGGAGGCTACTTGGCTAACTCTAATATAACATTGCCAGTACATGCAGAGGACTTGGGGTATTGGGGTATTGGGGATTCAATTTCAAGGACAGTTCTTTCAGGATAAGGTGTTGCCCTTGGGTTGTTCCAATTCATCTGTTCGTGAAGTGTGGCTGTTTCCTACAATGGGCTTTAGAACAATATTCTGGGCATAGGACTGAGACTTACTCCTTGGATTATTTTCTGTTTATAGAGTCTCAGGATCCATTTGTCTGTTAAAAATGCTTTTCAGAAAATAATGACAGACCTGGGGTTCTCTTAGCCCCTAGAGAGAAAGTGAGGCTGCAAAAGTGATGCCATATTTGGGAACTGAGATAGAGACAGAGAAAATAGAGGTCAGGTTGCCAGAAGAAAAAAGAAGAGGATACTGCTAAAGATGCTTGATGACATGTTGGCAAGGAAAACGGCTACAGTGCAGTAGATATAGGTACTGTTAGGGCATCTGAATTTTGCCTGTTGTGTGGTAAAGGTGGAACGCACATTTTGTAGGCGATTAGGTTTGTCAGTGACTGGCACTCATTGGCCTCGTGACAGGATATGTTATCTCAAGGAGTAAAGGCTGAATTACGAGTGTTGACAGTTTGATGGCATACCCTTGGCTGGCATCAGGGAAGATTGGGAATGGTTCATTAAAATTTCCACGGACGCTGCTGGGTGGAGGAAGTTTGATCTATATTGGCAAGGAAGATGGCCAAAAACATGGAGACAAGGTGTGCACCAAATCACCTTTTTAGATTATTTTCCCTCGTGGTAGCTGTAGCATTTTGGGGTAGGTATTTTCAAAACAGAAGAGTCTCTTTTAATGCGGTGGCGGACATTGTGAATACCGATTCTGGGTTGCTTGTGGTTCAGTTCAGGGAGGACCTGGCTTGGCAGTTCGGGCTGGACTGTACCCATGAGGAGCAGGATCAAGGCTAATTTGTATACTGATTTTATATGGCTGGGTTCATACTGAGGTCGCATGGTGAGCAACAGAACAGTGGGTTGTAGTACTACCCTGAACTGTTGTAAGTAGTTGGGCTTATTGCAAAGAGCCCCCATCACCTTTTGTGTATTTCTTGTACTGCCCTTAGTGGCATGGGTATACCCAGACTTTGGTCCCATGCTCATTGTGTCACTCACTGTACCTGACTGATGAGCCCATAACTAAGTGAAACCCAGTCTTGGGTTGCTTGTGTTCTGGTTCAGAGAGGGCTTGGCTTGGCACTTCAGGCTGTACTGTTCCCTTGAGGAGAGTGATTTGCATATGGCTGGGTCCAAACTGAGGTGGCATGTTGAACAAAAGTACAATGGGTTGGAGTGCTACCCCAAACTATTGCCCATGGTTAAACATATTGCAAGCAGCCTCCCATCACCTTATATGTGTTTTATGTGTTTCATGTACTGCTCTAAGTGGTATAGATATGCCCTCCATGGGCCCTGTGCTCTCTGTGTCACTGGAACCAGGCTTTTCCCGACTGATAAGCCCATAACTAAGGAGAACCTGGTTCTAGGCTGCTTTAGTTCTGGTTCAGGGAGGACCTGCTTGGCAGTTCAGGCTGGACTATTCCCACGAGGAGCCAGATCAAGATTGATTTGCATATGGCTGGGTCCAAACTGAGGTGGCATAGTGAGCAAACAAACAATGGTTTGGATTGCTGCCCGAGCTATTGCCAGTGATTAGACTTATTGCATGCAGCCTCTCATCACCTTCTGTGTGTTTCATGTACCACCCTGAATAGACAATCAGGGAGAGAGGCTAGAGTGTTACAGCTTTTGAAGGTATTCATGCTCAGCTGATTGATGAACAATGTGACTTTTCAAGCAAGGCACATCCCTTTATTCGTCAATGACATCACAGATGCTTTATCTCGTTCACAGTGAAAAAGATTCCATGGGCTTGCACAGGAGGCAGACAGGGAGAAAACACTTATGCTAGAGGAGCCATGGGATGTAGGAGGTGCAGGTTTCTGAATTTGGGTAAAGGGTCATTGGCACCATCTACAAGAAGTGCGTAAAGACAATTGTGGCTAGAGGTTATGCAATCAGGAACACACAGGAGAGACGCTAGTAAGGAAAAGGCAGTGGAGAGATGTTTTTTGGGTACGAGCTTTTGGCAGGTGAGTTGGGAAAATAGTTGCTGTAGGCGTGGGCCTGATAGAGAGGAGGGGTTGAGCAGAGCATGTGCAGACCGATTAAGCTGGAATTGTTGAAAAAGGTTGTCCCTTCTTTGGGTTATGTCACAATGAGGAAGAAGAGGTACTCTTTTCCAGTGTGATGATCCTATTGTTTTGGGGGCTTTTTGCATTTTGGAAATATTGGGGGCTGTGGTGGAGGAGGCCTGAGAGTGAAAGATGTGATGATAAGTCAGAATGGGCTGTAAGTGTTCATCAGGAAGAATAAAACAGATCAGAAGGGAATAGGAAGGAAAGTTCAGTAGAGGGAGTATGCAGTGGTTGAGGTCTGTCTGTTTAAACAGGCTTTGAAAAGGAGGTTAGGAATGGGAGGTTACATCTTTCGGTATCAGGATGAGTCAAAATTCAAAATTGTTGCTGGTTAGGAGATGTCAGAATATGAGTTTGGAATGCATTCTTTCATAGTGGGTATGGCCACAGATGATTGGGGTTGTGGAACGCGTAGGATTCTGGCTATGGGAGGTTGTAGATCAGACTGATTTAAAAAATATGTTTGACCTGAGTGGGTGTTGTATTAAAACTTTCTGTCGTTAACATGTTTCTGGTTTTGTTGGCTGTTTTAAGGTGTGCTGCTGGTTCTCAGAGAGTATACATATTGGTTTTGATTTGTGGTCACTCCTACATCAAGTGGGCAACTTCTCAGTCTGCACAGAAAAGATATGGCAGGCTTCTTGATTTTGATGAAAGGTGCAGATATAGTTTGGAAAGGGTTGTTTGCTCTGAAAGGAACTCATGCCCACATTGAGTAAGTTTAAAAATCCTGGGGGTGTCTGGATGTCCAAAAATTCACTTAGGTGAGAATGACTTGGTCAAAGTTAAAGGACTAGGATTACTGAAGGAGATATGTAAGGGGCTGAAGGGAATCAAGTTGAATTAGGCTGGTACTGACCTCATGTGTGAGGTGCCCACAAAGCGCTATTGACAAGGTGCACGGAAAAATAAACATAAAGTTGCAGCATTCCTGCAGGGAGAAGGGTGTGGTAAGGATTATGCATGAGGACATCAATCACCAGATCAAGCAGTTCTTTAGAGATGATGGGGTACATCTGTCAGAAGTGGCCAAGGAGCTTTATTTGCTTCAGTTACGAGAAAGGTTGACAAAACTCTTTGGGGAAAAGTTGTAGATGGTGTCACAAAGTCCAGACAGGGTAGATGTAGTTGGGGGCATGAGGACAAGGGAGGGGAGAAAAACCCCTAATTAGGATTTTCTACACGGTGAGGAAGGATAAAAACATGACTGGATTTGCTGGGGTATGGGCAGATCAACTCAAGGGGGGGGTGGTCAGTTTACAGTTTTTTTCAGGTAAAGAGGTCACGTTGGGCAGACATTTTTCAGAGATTAAAAGACAACGTTGGGCAGACATTTTTGAGAGATTAAAAGACAAAGCTTCCATTGAAGATGAATGGGGTAAACAAGACGGGGAGTTTTAGAGGAGGATGGGATGGGGTGTCCAGTAAGACTATGTATTAATGAGGTTCCTAAGTTTAGTCTGTGTAGCTTTTGCCAAGGTTGCCAGTATTGTGATGCACACCTGTCTTATTAAAGCTGCCTTTTTCACACACTTACGGTGTCACTTGTAATTTAGAATGTGCTGTCTTGCTCGAGGTACCGCTTTTGGAATGTTATGTTATGTTATGTTATGTTATGTTATGTGTTGTTTGTGTAGTGCATGCCCACCAATTACTTACAGACTTAGGCGGTTATTCTAACTTTGGAGGAGGTGTTAATCCGTCCCAAAAGTGACGGAAAAGTGACGGATTTACCACCAGCCGTATTACGAGTCCATTATATCCTATGGAACTCGTAATACGGCTGGTGGTATATCCGTCACTTTACCGTCACTTTTGGGATGGATTAACACTCCTCCAAAGTTAGAATAACCCCCTTAGCGCTTGGGTGCACATCATGTCTGCAATTGTGAGTTTACCAATGGAGAACAAGGCAGCATAGTTCGGTATCTGTAGACATGCCTTGGGCCAATGAAAAACTGTAGTGTGGAATGAGTGTTGGGGCTTCCTTGCAAATATGATGTATAAGGTCTTATGACCCCAATGCATGACCCCAGTGAATGATTCTCAGGTAAGTAAAACACCACCAAACAGGAAGGTTTTCTCAGTCGCCTGTTTCCGACTGCTTAAAAAGCCATGTAGGGATCAGACAGGGTACAAATTGAGAAGGAACCAATATGGCTGTCATTTTTTTAGCAGGCACCCATAACTACAAGGAATCCAGCAAGATTTTCAAGACAGGCAACAAGAACAGACCCTTTCATGCCCCAATGAACCAAAAAAAGCCAAAGGTGGTGTATGGGAAACTGGGTTCTAGTTGTGGTAGTTCCCCCACTTTTTGCCTGGTTTTTGATGCAAGTTTGACTGATGTGCACTGGGTTCCTTCTAACCAGGTCCCCAGTGTCATTGTTTCTTCCTCAAAAACAAGAACACTGGTCACTTAATCCCCAATTGGCCAGGCCTTTAGCAGCTCTGTAAGTCCTTAGTAAGTGGTTCCTCTGATACCAAGGGCATAGGTACTAGAGAGGGTCACTTAAGAGCTGCTTCACAACATATGCCACTCTAAGGGACCCAGCACCGAACTCACACAGACTGCCACTACAGGCTGCATGACAACGTCCTCCAAAAAATCAAAACTCAACATGGCACACACTTGTGTGCCATGTCCCCTAACACTGCCTGTGATATTTGTAAGTCACCCCTACAGCAGGCCTTGCAGCCCTAAGGCAGGGTGCATTATATTAGACGGGAGGACCTCTCGCCATGACCAAATATGCTCCTGCTGTGTTATTGTTGATTCATAGACATAGTAAGTGAACAGGGTAGCCATTTTACGTGCATGTGCTGGACACTGGTCAAAATGAATTCCCCAGCTACACAATGGCATCATTGAAACTAGTGATGTTTGGTATCAAACCTCTCATATCAATAAACCCTCACTGATTACAGTGATGGATTTATTACTACATGCACCAAGGGGGCACTTTAGAGGCACCGCTCTAAAAAACCTACCAACTACTGGTATGCTGACTAACTGTTTTACACCAGTTTGCCACCAACAGACAAGTTTCTGACCTCTAAGGGTGAGCGCTTTTGCTGTCTGGCAGTCAGGAACAAAGCCTGCTCTGGCAGGCGTGTTACACACCCCTCCTAACAGGGTGACCTGCAAATCTGCATACTAAGGCAGGGGAACTTCAAAGAACCCACCACCTTTGGTATGTGGATCTGGCTTCCCTCAGAGGTGAGGACATGCCGACCCACCTGGCCAGGGCTCAATTAACACCTGGGCAGGTGGGAAAATTAGCCAAGCAAGAGGTTTGTTGCACTTGCAGGCTGGACACACCTGGTGACCAGCCTGAAGTAAACACAACTTTAGGAATTTCACCATCTTGTGCATGATGGAATTAGGAATTCTGGGACAGGGTGATGCCGACTTCTCAAAGAAAGTGGTCATCTAGGGGGGCATAGTGAGACAAGGGGTAAATAGCCCATTGGCTACTTCCCCTCACTCCCCGTAACACGCCTAAATTGAGTATTTAGGGGACCACCTGATACCAGGACTTAAGACCCTCGCTGGACACAAAAGAAGGATTGGACAGATGACTGCTGATCTGAGAACAGAGGTGCACAACTGACTGGGTACCAGCCGTGCCAGCCAGCCTGCTGCAGCTGACCCTTTTGAAGTAACTGACCTGCCGCTGTACAGACTCCAAGAAACCTGGAGAGCTGCCAGTGCTTTGCCAATTGCAAGACGAATCTCCCTTGGAGCAGAGGAGCTGCTTCCCTGCAAGTGCAGGCAACCCAAGATTAACTGAAAGGACTAAGGACCGCCTAAACCCAGAACCAGAGAGTGCCACTGCACCAGTGCTTCTTAGCTCAAGCTGAAGTGGGCCAGTGGTGTCAATGTGGTTCAAAGGCCTTCCAGAGTTCAAGCGCACCTTGAGTTTTCCCACTGTTGACTTCCTGACAGTACTTGCAGTCTCTGCAGGTCCATCCCCCCCTACTGCGACCTCCTCCGGTGACAGAGACCTGACAGTCCATTACACCTTTGCACCCAGCCACCCCAGATGGAGGAGAAGAGGGTCTCTACATCCCCGAGCCTTGTGCGACCCTAGCCCACTTCTTGGTTTAGTCAGACTGGACCCCAAGTCCACGTCTGCAGCCTCTTTCTGTGGGCCCCCCTCTACCATGACCGCCACAGTTGATGAAGGCCCGGTGATCCAAGATACCTCTGCACCTGGCCGCCCCGGACAAAGGAGAAGAGGACCACTGGTGTCCCTTTGTCTCCGAGCATTGAAGAACTGAGCCCTTTGGCGGTTCACCCAGACTGGACCCTCAGTCCCTGCCTGCAGCAGCTTTGTAACCAGACCATTCCCCGTTGAAGTGAATGGAACAACCAATGCCTTAAAACACCTTTGCACCCGAACGCCCCTAGCCTCCTGAGGTGACATGTTAGTGTGGCCTTGGACGTTGCCCCATACTCACTGTAAGTCCCAGAGAACAGTCCTGTAAGTTTGCTATTGAGTCCCTGTTTGCCAAATATGTTTTCTCACCCCCTAGGGTAACATTGCAGCTTCGACTTTTGAAAACTGTCCATATTCATAAATTGTAAAGTACTCACCTGATTCCTATGAACTTGGGATTAAAATGTATTTAAAAGTATGTTAGTTTTATAAATTAGCTTCGAATTTCTTTATTGAGTGTGTGTTCACTGACTTCCTATGTGTGTGGAATACATGCTAGACACTACCCTCTGATATACCTCACTGCTAGTACACACTACCAAAAAAGAGAACATTTGTGGTGTCATTTGTGGCTCTATAATTCTTCTGAGGGTTTGCTTGGACTCTTCACACAGAGTACTTCTTTTTGGTCCACTATATAAAGAGCCAGCTTCCTACTGTAAGTCTGTGCACATTGCTAGTGCCTAAACTTGGTAACACTTTAATTTCAGCTGGACTCCTTCTCCATGACGGAGACCTGCCATCAGGAACTTTGGTAATTCTGTCACACCTGGGTTTCCTGCTAGTAGTCTTTTCTCCCGGTTGGTGCCCTCAGCACACCTCTTCACTGCATGCTGGAGTTGCTTTGCCAAATGCTATAATTTCAGGCACAGCAGGCTGAGCTCCCCCTCCATCGTATGGGGTTTTTAGATGCTCAGGCCAACTCTGCTTCGTTTTTCAGCCCATATTAGGGAGATTATCAGGCTGTCTAGCTTTTGAAATGTGCCCCTAGCATCGGGCGCTGAATGTTTTGTCTAAAGTATAAACATCTGGGTAGAAGCACTATCTTCACAATCGTTATTCTGTCTTCGACTGACAGGGGCATCTTGCTCCAGAAGGAAACTGAGACTTGCAGTCCTGACAGCACCCTGCCCATGTTGTACCTGTATTGTGTGTGTGCAACCTGTATGCCTAAATACTGGAACTTGTCTGGTTCCCACCGCAGTTCTACATTGGGGAGGAGCTCCGTAGGCCCTCTTGCCTGGCTAGTCAATGGAAACACCAACGATTTCCCTAACTTGACAATTATGCCTGAGATACTAATGAACTCTAATTCGGTCAACAGTTGAGGTAAGGATGACTGTGGCTGCTGCAAATACACTAGTACATTGTCAGCGTACAAAGAAATTATATGTTCTGTTATTTCCAGACTGACCCCTGCAATACAGTGTGCAAATGTATGGAAGAAGCTTAATTGCCAAGGCAAACAGGGCAAACAAGAGAGGTGAAAAGGGGCAGCGCTGCCAGGTACCCCTCTGGATATCCCTCTCATCTGAGATGTCCACCCCGACCTCACCCGAGTTTAAATACAGTAAAGATACCTGCCTCAGATACTGGTGGTCAAACCCGATTGCTGAAAGTACTTTCCACATATAGGGGGTTATTCCAACTTTGGAGGAAGTGGTAATCCGTCCCAAAAGTGACGGTAAAGTGACGGATATACCACCAGCCGTATTACGAGTCCATTATGGGGGTCATTCTGACCCTGGCGGTCGGTGACCGCCAGGGTCACCGACCACGGGAGCACCGCCAACAGGCTGGCGGTGCTCCGTCGAGCATTCTGACCGCGGCGGTTCAGCCGCGGTCAGAAACGGAAAGTCGGCGGTCTCCCGCCGACTTTCCGCTGCTCGGGAGAATCCTCCATGGCGGCGGAGCGCGCTCCGCCGCCATGGGGATTCTGACACCCCCTACCGCCATCCTGTTCCTGGCGGGTGTCCCGCCAGGAACAGGATGGCGGTAGGGGGTGCTGCTGGGCCCCCGTAAGAGGGCCCCACTGTGTATTTCAGTGTCTGCAATGCAGACACTGAAATACGCGACGGGTGCAAACTGCACCCGTCGCACATACCCACTCCGCCGGCTCCATTCGGAGCCGGCTTCCTCGTGGGGAGGGGTTTCCCGCTGGGCTGGCGGGCGGCCTCCTGGCGGTCGCCCGCCAGCCCAGCGGGAAAGCCTGAATGGCCTCCGCGGTCTTTCGACCGCGGAGCGGCCATATGTCGGTTCCCGCCAGGCGGGCGGCAACCACCGCCCGCCGGCCTCGGAATCAGGCCCTATATCCTATGGAACTCGTAATACGGCTGGTGGTAAATCCGTCACATTTGGGACGGATTACCACCTCCTCCAAAGTTGGAATAACCCCCATAGTCTCAGCCGATTGTATCAAATGCCTTTTTGATGTCTAAGGTGACCAATACCACATCACTCTCTGAGCCCTGGGCAAAGTGCATGACATGCGTAAGTCTGCAAATGTTCATGAGAGTGCCCCCTAGGTGAAATAAAGCCACGTTGATCTTCGTGTACCAAGCCTGTAGGCTAAAAGTTGGGATACTATCTTAACATCCACATTGATTATGCACAGCAGGTGATAGGACCCAAGCTTCATGGGGTCTCTATCCAAAAGTAACTTGGCATAGGAGTAATAAAATTCCAATGGTAGGTCATTGGATACCAGTGTCTTATTCTGAGATATCCCCTTAACCACCACTAATAGCTCTTATTTAGAAAAATATTTTTCTAGTTCTGCCCGCTGTGCAAAATCAACCCTTGTGAGGATCAACATATTTAGATGCTCTGCCACAGCCATGTCCCCTTTACCACAATGTTGTTTGTATAAGTTTGCCAAATAGTGTTGTAGCATCAGGCTTATCATGCCTTCAGTTACAACAGGCTTGCCTCTCTCAGTTCCAAGCATAATAACCAAGGATGTTAGCCTTTCCTGCTTCAAAAGGCAGGCTAAACAATCTTCCTGCTCTTTACTCCATCCTCCTCTTTGTGCAACCACTGCCTATAGTCTTGCAGGATAATTTTGTCTAGTTCATCCCATAATTCCCTTATATTGCACTTTACTTCCAACATATTTCTGTCTAAGTTTGGGTCCCCTTGGTTCCCTTTATGGAGCTGTGCCAATCTAGGTCATGCAAGTCCTTTGCAGGTGATGTTTTATACTATAGAATTAGTGTGGCATTTCCCTCAGAAAACAACTTTGAATGTTTCCCATCCATTAGCTCTAGTTGCAGTGACCTAGTTGTATACAAAATATTGCTTCAATACTGTTTATAAGTCAGCACAGAAGATGGGGGTCCTGCAGAGCCTCCAGGCTGAGGCACCCATTGGGAATGGTCTTGTGCATCCTGGAGCCAGTTATAAATAAAAACAATAGGCTCAAAGTTTGAATAAAACCTGTCTAGGTGCTCCACTAAAGAAAAATATCTATCCAAGGGGCATGATTTTATCTAGCCCGCTGTACATTCCGTAAGTGGCTGAATGATAGGTAATTTCTCTGCATGTGAGAGTCAATGCCCTCCAAATGTCCATAAAGTCCACTCTGGTCATTACTGGGAGTAGTCAAAACTAACTGAAGGCAGTGCGGTGGGTCAGAAATTCAGAGTGCAATATATTATATAGACAATAAAACTTTAAAACTTCAATGTTGCGTCAGTGCATTACTTTCTTTAAAAAGGAACTTAATAACAAGTGAGATATTGCACTTAAAAATATGAAACAAAAAGAAAATCAGAAGATCCTAGCACCTTCTGGACTGCAGACTTGACTCCAGCTGCTTGTAGCTCCCACACACAAGTAGCTAGAATTCACTTTAACATTGTACTAATGGGTGATGCTTTGGGTCAGATCGGTAAAGTTTGGAAGGGCTTGAGCTTCTTATCTAAAAATAGGGATTTGAGTGACAGGATATAGTCAGGAAGACTGGTATGCAAGCACTCCTTCATCATGCCTCTTGTACCCAAGGGTGCTCCTAAATAAGTGGTTGATATTACTTTAAGAATTTGTTCTATTACCTTTTTGTTTCTTCCTGCAAATGCCCTAGGTGCACCGAGTATGCCCATTTGTAGGTCCTGTGCTCACTGTGCAACAGGCGTCACGGTGTGTTTCACTGATGAGGCGTAAGTAGGCTGAAAGCAGTCAGGAGTTTCTTGTGTTCCCATTTAGCAGGGACTTTGCTAGAATTTCAAGATTGACTGTTCCTATTGTTCTTAATAGAGAGGACAAAGACTGATTGCATGTAGCTGACCACTTTCTTGAATTGCACAGTTGTTAAAAAACAATTGACTGGAATGCGGCCATGAGCAGACATCAGTGGCTCATATTAATTCATGCTTTACTTCAATCATTTTGTTATTTGTTGGTCTAAACAAAAGGAGTTACAATTTAAAACTGTCCAAGCCTATTTCTGTGCAAAATGTCCAGCCTTAAATTATATCGCTCAAACGGCAGGATTGCCACAATCCTTTCCCACTATGATGTTAGCATAAATAGCCCAGTAGCCAGCATTTAGTGATTACTAGAAGTCATCATACTCCAAGATCCTGGAGTCCTGTGATAAGTAAGGGCCCAATTTGTCCCTTTGGTCTTTGTTGGAGACAGATGTTGAAACAGTGGGATAGTCCCCACTATTTTAACCAAAGGTGTATTTTTGTAGAGGCAATCTGTATGTCAAACTTCACAGACGTGGTAGAGTTGTTTGAGTGGGGTGTATGTGCACAGGAATCAGTTTCACCCACGTCAGTGGCACCATTAGTCACTGATCATTGGTCTAACTGAAGGTGTTTTTCTTCCCTTTTACCTGCAACATTTATGTGATGATAAGGGCTAGAACGTGTGTTTAGATGGTTCTGAACTTGGAACATCTTCTTGATTATGGGATGGGACTTCATGCCAGGGGATGAAGAACAACTGTCTCTGGTTTCCACTGAAGAAAAAAAGAAGGAAGGTACAGGCACACCGTGGACAGAAGTAGGGCTGGGTTTGATGGAGGCTCATCCTTCTTAACTTGTCAAGGCAATGAAGCAGCTTCTATATCCTGATGTCTTTCTTGCTTCTTCTAGGCAGCCGGGCTCCGGGGAACCTCATCCTTTCTGGGAAGTCTTGGTTCTTTCACTTATCCTCATGACAGTCATTCCAGTTAGCTGGCTTAAGGTTCTCGTCCTTCAGGTTAGATTACTTTTTTTGACAGGTGCAATGCAGCACCTAATGCAGGCAGGTAGGTCTTCCTTCTCGCCTGAGGTAATTGAGGATCAAGATTCTGGAGGCTCGCCAAATTGTGCCTCTGATTGGGGCCATGCAGGACTTTCACTCCTGGCTCCAGTAGTGTTCTCTCTTGTTGGTTCACAGACCATCTCAGTTTCCAGTCAACACACTGAACAAAGTACCTGGTGGGGAGACCAAGAATCTCCTGTGGTGGCCACAAGTGGACTCATTCAGAGTGTCTGTAATTTTCAAAAGTCCGAATGTTCCAATTGTGAGGGAGTCTTTTTTCCACAGTAGTGAAACCAATTGGAGCCCTTCCTGCTCCGCTGTCCACACTGAGACGAGTTAGGCTGTCTCAGGAGGGGAGGCATATTGGTCCAGTCTAGAGGGCTGTTTCTATGAGAGATGTATACATAACAGGAAGTGAAGGGAGGGATGAGTTTTCTCTAGAAGGAGAAACCTGAGCTATGTCAAAGGAACTGGATTGGCTCCCGGCTCCACCACCCCCCACATAATGCAGTTTTTGGGAATGGACCAGGAAACTGTGTATGCAGATGCTGGAAAGTCCGAGTTGGACATGGCCAGTCAAGTACAAAGGAGTTTGTCAATTTGTGCAGTATACGCATGATATTAAATGAACCTAAACGTGATGAAGTCAAAGGTTACCATAGAAAGTGAGTAAATATTTTGTCAGTGAAGAGCTGACTGGCAGACTCCCCCAAGGTGTTCAGGTAAAAAGGCCTGTGCTCTTGACTATAAAGATGTTGCTACCACTGTCAGAGAGGGGCGGTTCCTTCGCAATGGCAGACGAGCGTTGCCCCACTGGCTGACCCAGCAGCTGAAATATAAAACAATATTTTACTATTGCTTTATTTTTCAGCTGCTGGCTCAGCCAGCATGTGCAGGGAGTGGTGGGGCTGGGCCATGAGAGGGGGAGTGGGGAGGAGGAGTGGAGTGCACTAAGTGCGCTTGTCAGTTTGGCTGGCCATCTCAGGCCGACCAAGCTGACTTGGGCACTTAGGTTTCACCAACCCAACTGTGTTGACAGCCGGGTTGGAGAAACTGCACAGACCCCTATGTTATGTCTGAGCGACAGACCAAGCCTCTCAGACCAATATTGATGCTGCTTTCATGCTAGGTTTATCATGAGAGAAGCACCAGGGCTGCGTGGGGAGCCTGTGCTGGTGTCCCAGGGACTGCTGGGACACAAACACCATCGAAGGAAGAGGAGTGAGGTGTCAGGTGGCACCAGCAGCAAAAGTAAGTTGGTTTTTCAAATTATTATTTTATTTCCCCCCACCCTTTTCCCCTCGCCCATCCCTCCCCTTGAGTTTAGAGGCGGCCATCGCGGCTGTCAGACGCTGCATTGCCTAAGTTGAGAGGACTGTAGCCTCTTACACAAAAGGTGGTATACTTTGTCCTCCTCAGATCACTGATGTCGGCAAAAACAGTAAAATTGAGAATCTCGAGTCAGCTTTCCGGATTATTGCGCTTACTCAGTGAAAAAAGAAAGCATACACATGCTCGATGGCACAGCTTTACAAAGCCATGAAGAGCACTTCCACGCCCGTTACAGATGATAATTCATAATATGTGGGGAAACTACAAAAGCAGATAACAGGCTGACCATATAAACCCTTGTAGGAATGGCATATGTACCGCCATGGATAAAAATTCAAGGCTCTGGTTCTGTTTTATTTAGCCGCAACAAAGGAGGAATCAGCACACAGAAGTTTCCGGCATCAATAGGAATCTCTACGTTGATAATATGTGCTATGTTTCCTGATATACGTCTCTACCTGCTCTCTGTCCACCCAAATCCCACTTTCCTTAAGTGGAATAAGTGAAGCTAAGGTTGAATGCATTGTTTTGAAAAAAAAAAAATTTTTTTACATTTGACATTGCTCTGGCCAGTAATCAAGGAAAGAAACTTCTGTCATAGTAGAAGGTTTTTTCTAGGCACTATGCACACATCCTGCAGTCTGCTTCAGAATGTGTGGGTGTGCCTGGCCCAATGGTCTGGCATGTAGCACAGCTGTCTAGTGATATCCATCCTAGCGGAACCTAAGTATATGCTTTTCTAAAGAGTTCATATTTAGTAATTTTGTGAAATGCTTTCGGTTAACTGGCTGTTATTGCAGTGGGTATCTGGTGTACCATTCACTATCACGTTGCAACCTCTTAACCTCACCTGGCTGAGCCTGGACTGTGATAGCAGGCAGGCACACTGTTGGGTTTCTGTTGCATTGTATCTTGGTAGAGCCTCTGCATGTTAGAGTCACTTTCAGTGGACTGCTTGGTGGGCCAGCTTCAAGATCTAAAAGTGTAAAAGCAAATCCAGGAGAAGCAAGTAGGGTTGCTCCGGTTCTAGGGAGATATAATCTTCCATCTTCAGTTTGTAAATTACTCTCACTGTTCCATTCACCAAGTTCTCAAAAGAAACAGTAGAGTAGGAAGGGAGGTCAATGTAATCGTATTGCTATAATCCACCCTGTAAAGAAAATGTCTGTGACTAGAGAGGTACTGCCTTGAACATGCACGAATACCATGGTATTTTAAACCGTAGTGGAATAGAAGTTAAAGGTTTTGACAACTTATGAAATTAGCTTTTGGTGTGAACATTTGTTGTCAGACCAAAACTCACATTCTTGGCGGAGGGTACGATCTGAGGCAATAGAACCTAGACCTCTAACCTGATTTCAAAACCATTATCTTTTTCTTAGTCCAGTTTATGGCCTACCTATTCTCCCTATTTGAGGCATTGATGTCTAGGGGATTTTCCCTTTGAAGCTTCATGCAGCCTGTTCTAAACTCTCTTACATCTTTGGTGCATCACGTGTTGGTCTAGTGGGCTTTAGAAACTACTCTTTAGCTCACCATGTGAGCTAGCCACTAAAAGGTATATTTAAATAATGAAGTAAAGAGACATACCAGATCCTCAACTGGTCTTTTAAGTTTGTTGAGATGAGGAGTTCCAGAAGAAAGAATTCTGGGGTGACCAACACCAGATGTGTCTTAAAGATTTTCAAAGCTCCAAGGTTTCCCAAGTCTGTGTGTGGGTAGCTATAAGGTTCAGGGTTCTCTCTTTGCAATCTGGGATTTGTAGTAGCGCTTATCCAATTATAAAATCATGACTACAAGTCCCACAATGCAAAGAATAAACCTTAACTTAATAAGCAACTCAAGCGTGGACCTAGGATATTTGAGAGCTCTGAATGTAACCACAAAGAGAATATTGCACAACTTTTCTAGCACTTATTGATACTTTCATGAAATATTCAGGTTCTGTACAATACCCTTTCTTTATATTCATGGTTTATAAAATCTTTTCTGTCTCTCAAAGTTATTTCCAAAATATGTCTAAGTGATCTGAGTAGAAAACGAATATCAGATGTGTTCACTTTGAATTTCTTCACCTACGATTAGATATCATAAGTTCTTTTATGGAAGGTGAATTCCTTTCACCAGCAATCTGAGCTCAGAATTGTCTTGAGAGTCCTCTATGTGAAGGCACCCTGTGGTCTTCTAGTTAATGCCGGGCTGGCTGGCACCATTTTAAGATTTTCCAATACAACAGACATACTAGCTATTGGTGTAAAGACTTGTACAGGGAAGCTTTTAGGCCAAGAAAAGAATGCAATACGTTCTATGTTGATGGCACCTACTAAACTGCACATGCACAACATTTTAAATATGGAAAAGCACTACGAATAGCTAGTGATCTGTAACTGATCCCATTTGAGAATTCTAAACTGATGTTAGAGGGTAGTAAAATATCTGTATTTTGACTGTTGTTGGTAGTCTTCTTGCAACGTGGCTTGTATCCGTGCTCATGAGTTGAACAGTTTAAGTCTAGGCTTAAGAAATCTAGGGATCTCATCCCTAGTCCCACACATTTCCCAGGTGATAATTGCATTTGCAATGACTACTGATATCACAGGGTGTGGCATTTATTGTGTGTGGAACTCCCACACAATTTTCAGTTTCGGACCTTGGCACAGGGGCTCATTTAGTAATAGTGTGTACTTTCCCCCATTCTAAGGTGCACAAACCTGGAATAGTGGGAGTTTTCTCATACGATTTGTGACAGATTTTACCTGTGAAAATCGTGAAGGAAAAACATCGGTGGGTGCACTAAATTGCTAGATTTCCATTTGAAGTCGAACTAGGATTTGAACAGGAGTGGGATTGGAGGACTATTATAAAATATAAATAGAAATAATATAAACGGAGTGCGTTTGGGAATGACTCGAGCAGGGCCTTAATACAGCAGCAATGATAATGCCAATTTTCTGTACATGTATCAGACTCTGACAAATAACTATCATCATGTTATCTACTCTATTTACATTTCATGGGCATTTTTTTGTATGAGTTGCAAGATGAAACAAGCTTTTGCAATGCAACGGGTCACGCATTTGCTAGAGGTAAAGCTATTAGCGTTGTAAACTCCTAACCGGACATTTATTGCGACACAAATTAAAAGAAAAAAATGAACGCGATCGCGCTATGTAAATCCCAGCACGATCGCGCTGCGTGGAAAATAAAAAGATAAAGTAGTCCGGAAACCATGCTGAAAACATGGAGCCTCGTATGTTTTCAGTAGTTGGCCGGTGCGCTCAAGGAGGGCTAAACACCGGAAAAGGCATGACGTATGCATGACTTTTACTAATGAAATCAAGCGGATTTTAAAAGGCAAGCCCACGAACCAATGGAAGTGACAGGTGTGGCATAGGCGAGGTTAAAAGCCCAAAAAGAGATTACAACAGGGATGGAGCGATTGTGCGCTCAACCCTAAAAATCTACAGTTTATCAAAACTGAATTTCACCACTGGTAAGGACTGCCAAATATATTGAGCTTCAATTCTTATGTAAGTGTACGTTCTGCGTCGCAGGGGTGGGGCTACAATTACAGGCAGGAAAAACTATCCATTGAGGAAGTGTCAGTGGAGACAGGTCGCGAGTCCCATCTGTAGAACCTCTGGTGGTGGGAACAGCTGTACTTGGATGGGGCCATCCCCAAACAAATGCCTCACCCAACTCTCTCCAATCAGCATTACCAAGACGTTTGTGGACACCACTTCAATATTGCCCATCATTTTGCTGGACTACTTTTCCACAATGTTCGAGTGTTCGCTATTGGATGTTCCTGAGTAACACAAATGTGCTGCGGAAGACATTTTGGAGCTCCAATTAACCTTCAAGGAGTCTTTTGCCTGTGGACAGTCCACACTGTCATTCTGCTTCGCTGTCGATTCTATGAAAAGGCTGAGTGCAAATAGGCTTGCAAACAGAACGACTAGCCATTTTAGAGGTGGCCAGGGCAGCGAGGGCCGATTGTGTCTAGTAGGGGCCACCCAGTCTAACTATGTTCAAATCTTGCATGTTATTTGCCCATCTTGTTTGCACTTGAGTCTTGGCTTCGCATTCCTATGACTTGAATACACAGATATTCTTTACCACACAGTTGACCAAATACATGTCTGTCATCCATATCTCTACCAAGACTTATTTTTCTGCCACTCTGCCTCCACAAGCTTTACGCCCCTAAGATAATTGGTCACCGCTGCAACCCTATTTGGCCAGAAGGGCAGTCTTGTCATGATATTGTTTGATGATGTCTGCTTTTAATGTATATGATTATTTGAAATGTATATACTGTTTACCTAAGTTGTACGCTGTACTGTTTTACATGAGTGTAATGCTACAGACAGATATAGTGTGTCACTGTATGGTGATTGACATATTTAAAGCCTAGGCTAAAACAAACACTGTATCCAAATACTTTAAGACGTACTGCTCCAGTTGTAAAAGCAAAGTAAAGTTTTTTTAGAAAAAAAAGTTAGGGGCTGATTTAGAGTTTGGCAGATGGGGTTACTCTGCCATAAATGTGACAGATATCTGTCCGCCGTTTTACGATTCTGTTGTATCCTATGAAAATTGTACTACGGCAGACGGATATCTGTCACATTTGTGACAGAGTAACCCGTCCGCCAAACTCCAAATCGGGCCCATATATTGGTGTCTCACCACTGGATCGCTAGATTTAATTTTTCCATATGAAGTAGAATTTCCTCCATTCGTTGCAGTACTTCTCAGTTGCTCCAAACATCAAGAGCATTTAGACCTCTGACTACTATGTTGTAAATGGCTTTATTTGTTTATTAATTTATTTGTAATGGAACAGAACACAAGTAAGAATTCGTTCACAGCATTCTTGCAATTACTCAAAAGGTTCAAAGATTGCATATGATTACCACCTACATGTAATCTCTTCCGTTAAATTTAACAAAAGGCATTTCAGCCAATACATTGGTCTTACGTGGTGAGATCGATGTGGGGATATGAAGTACTGGGCAGAAGTATCTTTTACAATGAGTGGAGGTTGTGGAGAGCATAGTCGAACAATGTCAATGATTGAAGGAAAATAGAAAAAAACATTTCAGTGAGAATTCATCACTTGTATGGTGGTTTTCCAATGTAAATATTTGCTTCCTACATGTTGTATCATGGTATATGTATTGTATATGCATTGGGAAAAATCTATTTTCCTTGAAGGGCAAAGATAGTAGATATTAAGGACAGTGGCTTCAACTTGTGGTATTTTTTACTCTTTTTTTATTCATCTTTTTCAAAGACAAATAAATACAAAAAGAAGAAAAATACATCAACAGTTTGCTCACCAGTACCACTTATACAGGATCTTCCGAGATCATTACTAGAATGTCATTATTACTTGCACTATCAACAATATTGTACCACATACTGCAATCAACGCCTAAGTTGCTGTTTTCCCTGTGACTCATCCGGGGTGGATAGTAAATACGTAGTGGCTCTGCAGTATGTGTGGTCAGACAGCTAATTTTTACAGCTCGTTTCCCCCAGTGTAGGGCTGCCCTCTGTTTTGCTACCAAGAGCGACACTGCCACAAATGTACGATTGACCGACTGTATGCTTTTGATCAGTTCCAATAGACAGACACTGAGGAGACAGTTGACTTGTTCAAGTAGCATATTAGTTATGGTCTTTGTAACCTGGGTCCAAAATTGTCTTTTGCAGCACAATGCCAGGCTGAGTGCAGAAAATCAGCATCTGCCATCCAACATCTCACATGGTCTGCATCTCCCCGCAGGCCAAACCTATGCATCTGAACAGGTGGGTTCAGTGTAGATATTTAAAGTGTATTATGAGTAAGTTGCAGTTAGACGTAAGCAAATGTAAGTTGTGTGCATCATGCTTCCAATTCTGCCAACTCCAGGGGCTTCCTAAGAACTTAATTTCAGTTCCTCATTGCCTTTTCCAAAGTCCTCGGGCTATCTGTCCGTGCTGAGTTGTATGTTTGGTGATCAGGCCTTGAGGAGTGCCGCTCATGAGTACGGTCTGCAGTGCCCTCATTTTGGGAGGCTCCTCAGGGAACTAAGAGTAGAACAATTTGTGGTCTTTGAGGGTGGCATTTTGGAAGGAGTCATGTAGGTCACATGTCTAACAGGGGTTTGCAGGTACGTTGATGCTACGGGAAAAACAGGAGTCTCTTGAGCTCAGCAGAGGGTAAAGCGTCCCAAGTCATGGAGGAAGGAAAAAAAACAACAGAGCCTTCATGTGACTCTATGCAATAGTGTAGGACACATGAGGAGAATGTGCCTCACCACCAGTCTTACTACAAAGACAGTTTCTGGCTGATTTATGCATATTGGTATAGGGCTCAGCTAAATATGGTAATTGTTGTTTTTGTTTTGCAGCAAGAACCATCAGATGATCTAGGTCCTAATTTTTTTTTAGTGGTGACCCTACTGCCAGTACCACTTATAAGGCCCTGCACTGCTTAGTGTATCTGGTAACCAGTTTGCTGCCTGGTGTTTTTAGAAACTGAGCAAGTATAAAGAATATCACTTGCTTTATCAATTGTCGGTAATGTGAATAGCCTGTTACACAAAATAATGTCACATTTTATCTCAAGTTCAACTCTTAGTTCCTCCTCAGAAATTTGCTAAAAGATGGCCTTCGTCTCCTATCTCTTGTCTCCTTTTAGGCATTTCTAGTTGTTAGATACCAATGCAGCTTTATTATATTTAGACAGTAAATGTTCTCCTCCTGATCTTCCTGTGTTCCAGAATCAGATTGTCTCTAGCCCCTCTAGTAGTTGACATTTTGATACTTTGCGGCAGATTTACAAGAAAGTGGCGCATCGGTCCCAATGCACCACTTTTTCTTGCATCCCCCTACCACCACCTAACACCACCATGGTTGCGCCGTATGTACCATATGGCGCACCATAGCAGTCGTCAGTACAATAGCATCAACATTTTTTACCCTATTGTGGCACTTTGCTGACTAGCGTCAAAAGTGTTGACGCTAGTGCAGCAAAGCACAGGGAGGCCCGTAGGTTCATATGGGTGCTCATTTTAACGCCTGATCTGAGCAGGCATTAAAAATGATGGAAAAAATGGCGCAGTGAAATTTTGTCATTTTTACTGCCCCATTTTTTCAGGCGTCCCTGTGTCGGAAAGTCCCCTCTTGCATACATTTTGCCTGGCACAGGCACAATGTGGCGCAAGGGGTTACAAAGTGGTGCAATGCATGCATTGCACCACTTTGTGAACATGGCACAGTGAAATGGCTTCCTTAACGCCACAGTCGTGTAAAACAAAGGACGCTGGTGTGGCACATTGAGGCGTAAGGGGCTTGTAAATATGCTCCTTTGTTTCTTTATTTATCTATTGAACATTTGTAACCAACAAACAGTTAGTTACAGAGTTACAGATTTTGTAATATGAGAGTAGACAGGCTTTTGTTCAGATTTAACCCAAGTTTTTTGTTCTGTCACTAAGCCTCTTTAAAACATTTTAGGCAATTAACTCCTTAAAAGTTTATTCTGTTTGATGAGACTGTTGTGTTAAGCCTTTCAACATATTTGGTTGCTGTTTGGTTATAGATAAAGATATTTTTGTGTATACATTTGGAACAACTCCTCCATGCAACTCCTTCATCCAGTTTAGGCTTTTATTGTTCACGCAGGAATACTATTCCTTTCTCTCTCTTCATTACAAGAGATGGTGTGCTGGGACAGAAGAGTCCCTTGCATGGTGGTAGACATGCACCCGCACACTGAGGGCCCAAGCTGTATCAATGTCTGAATCCTTGGAGCTGATTTTTGTTGTCATGGGTGAGCAGGGATCATGTGTGTGTACCATGACATAGGCCTGTCTCATGAATTGTGATCTTGCTGGACCGAGAGGAGCACCCAAAGCGCTGCCCTTATACTAATACTGCCTTTAAAAGGAGTTAAGCAGCACAAGCGTGGTGGTGACAGCATACTGTGTAATGATCAGTAGAAGTGAACTGACCTTTTTCACCTGTGTCATTACAGTGATGCCTACAGACCCACTCATGTAAGGTTCCACTGCTGTGTACTTAACTCAACCATGGCCTATATCAAGTTAGTATGTAGCAATGTGCAGCACAAATGCGGTTGCAAACGTGCTGGGTTTATGTGTGCCTGTGAATGGGACAATACATGGCGGATTCTGGGCTCCATTTTGAGAGACACAGGTCTGGTTGGAGGTTCCTGTGGAGGAAGAGAGATCCCCCAGACAGATTTGTGGATTCCCGCATTCTTTTGAGCTGGGTGGGACACACTCAAGGAAAGAGGGCCAGGCTCTCAACCAAACTTCAGAGGGTGCTCTTTGATTCAGAGAGAGATCGCTGGAAAGGGGCCTCAGCACATCTCAGGAAGGAAGTGGGCTGATAAGAGAATTATAAAGAGTACACCTCAAACCCTGGGGTGAACTTTTGATACACATGTCACTATGGCTGACATCCAGGTGTGAACCTCTAGTCACTCCCATGGCCAGACAGCCAATGGATTATGTAAACCTAGAGGCCCTATGCACAACACGGACTGGCTTATCAGTGCCAGATGCAGCTAAACAGGCTACATCGACTCCAAGTTGAGAAGGGGGAAGAATGATCCATCTGCCTCCTCCATGACTTTCACAATCTCAGTGACAGCATCATTAATCCTCAGGAGCAGCCTGTGACCTCATATTGCCAAATAACCAGCAATGCAGACAAACCAACTGGAGGCTGCACAAAAATACCTACTTAACCCCCCATATGGTCATGTGCCCAAACATGATACCCTCAAGTTTGGCTGACACTGAAAACTTCTATTGTAATCTACCGTACACTTCTCAGTGCCTGCAGAAAAAGCGAATGAGCAAACCAGGGTTGGAGTCTCACCATTCAACACCAGCAAATGTAGGCCATGCGCAACAACAGAGAAGGTAGAGTAACAGTCATGGTGTCTACAGCGCTGACTTTTGATCAGATTCATATTTGACAGGTCAATGAGAAATGCAGGATGCATAAGGATTGGATTTAGCCAAAGAGTGTGTTCGCTCTGTCAGTAATGCAGGCATATCACTCTTTCCCAACACTCATTTTGACAATGTTCACTGCACGAAATTAGCGAAGCAGAAAGATACTTAAGTGTGAGAGTAGATGTGTGAGAATTTATTTTCTTGTATGCTATAGAGTAAGTGCATCAAACATTCAGGATTTGTGTAAAAAGTGGCTGAGAGAGCGTGCTGGAAAAAACAATCCAGACATCTGCAGACCCACGTCAGGTCATCACAATGCACCCAGAAAACGTGGCATACGTGTTACATCAAATGTTCTTCCTTGTGCATAAGGTTCTAAATCCAATAAATTTTTAAACCACTGACAGACGCTGATTTTATTTAATCTCAATATTTCGATGGTAACAAAGACCTTACAACATGAATATGTAAACGTGAAAAGCTAAAATGCAATATTACTATCAATAACTTTTGACGCACGCCTTACTTTAATCACTTTAATGGTGGAACAGAAGATGGATAGCATGGGTGGGGGAAAGGGGTGTGGCAGTGTGTGGGGGTAGAAGGGCAGAGGCGACACAGACCACACATGAAGGGATTTACATGAGCTAAGCTCCATCAAGTTCTGAAACAGAGCTCTACTGGATGAGACTGCTTGCATCACTGTGGGTCTGCTTCAGGCTTAACATGAAAAGTATCTGATTACTTGTAGGAAAGGACCTCGCAGGATTAGAAGGCCATTTCAACTGTGCAAAAAGTACATTGCAAATGAGGCATGAAACCACAAGGTAATTGACGCCTAAACTGACATCGAACCAAAGGGACAACCCGTGCAAACAAAACATATCCTCAAGGGAGTGAGAACTACACAACCACAAGCTACAGAAAATAGAAAGGAGGCACCAGTTCCCTTCTTTAACGAGAATCCAATAACCATTCGGGAAGTAATCCAACAACAAAATGCCTTTCGAGGGTTCTCTTTCTTGTTGGAAAAGCAGGGACTGTTGTGTAGGTGGCACATACACACACATGCCAATAGACCCGATTCATGCGGGAGACTCCCAATGTTTGAAGCCAAAAATGCTTTATTTAGTCCAGTGATTCCCAACCTGTGGTTTGTGGACCCCTGGGGGGTCCATTAAACCTCCTCAGGGGGTCCGTGACTGCTCAGAAAATGAAACAATATTAACAGATTAGCTCCCCCCATTTCAGTAAAGACTCAGTGGGGGTCCCCAGATTCCAATAAAGCCAGCCCCTCCCCCCCCCTACAGTAATGATAAAGTGGGGGGTCCACAGAAGTCAAAAAGTTGGGAACCACTGATTTAGGCGGTCTACCGCCTGGAGTTGCCTCTCATTCGATAGGAGTCAGTGAAAGAAATGCATTCTCCTGATTATTTATTTTTTTCAAATCTCCCACTCCCTTCTTTTAAAATGTTGCCATGTGTTCATCCAAACTAATGTAGCAGAGGTTCCAGTTAGCAGATACATGTGCTTGGTATCCTCAACATATTAGAAACCTATGGGGAAAAGTTCTGAATTCGGAAAGGATGCCCAAAATAAAATGGAGATGACTTTAATTACAAAAACTGGTACTGAGCGGTAAGATGGCGGCGGAGAGAGACACTGACAGCTCAGCTCCTGAAACATTCTTGCATGGCCCACTCCTGTTGCCGGCTATGCACATGGACGTCATTTAGAGGTCGCCTGCGACCCCTGACTTGCCCCTTGCGACCCATGTTACTGTCTTTGTGACCCCTGGCCTCGGTGGTGGCAAATTCAGTGCCAGGAACACAGTGGCAGCTGGTCCTTATGGATGTCATTTGGGGCTCCACTCTCTTTGTTTTCTGTCAATTCATTACACTAATAATGAATAAGACAACATTATTCACTATTTGTGTAACAAAAACGTAGTACAGTTAGCTGGAATATGCCTTTCAATGGCAGCCCAGGTAAGCAAAAAATGCTTTTAAATGTATTTTGTGTGCGCGATTGCGGGTGAGAGTGTGTTTATGTATAGAAAGTGAAGGTCTAAGAGCATGTGATGTCACTTTCGCTACCCCTGGCATTTCGGTGAATTGATGCCCATGACTATGCACTCTTTTCAATGCTGCATTATTAAAGGAAAAGGAACAGAACAAGCATTTTCAATGCAACGGGTCTCGCATTTGTTCGAGTTAGAGCTATTAGCGTTGTAAAGCAAAAAAAAACGCAGCGCGATCGCGCTATGGAAAATGCAGCGCAATCGCGCTGCGTGGAAAATAAACAAATAAAGTAGTCCGAACTCCAGACTGAAAACATCGAGCCTCGTATGTTTTTGGTACTTTACCGGTGCTGTGTAGGTGGGCTAAACACCAGAAAAGGCATGACGCATGCATGCCTTTCACAAATGAAAGCGAGCAGATTTTAAAAGGCAAGCACACGAACCAATGTAAGTGACTGACGTGGCATGGGAGTGGTTTGAAGCCCAAAGAGAGATTACAGAATGGATGGAGCACTTTGAGCTCACCCATAAAAACATATCTCTTAGCTACTTACTGACTTGTGTTTTTTATGCTGGAAAGACGACGTGGCTGCGGCTTCTTGAATTGCCGAACCACGCTTGTGACTGAGGTCTGGTCACCACAGCGTAGGCAAAGCACCTGGAGCAGCAGGCTAAATGGTGAGTACTGAATGGTGGACCCATGGAAGGCAGCTTGTGGAACATGAAGCTTTTTAAATATAACAGTTTTTTAAATTGCAGCCTATTTTCAATAACAGAAAATGCAGTGCATTTCAAAAATAGAAATGAAATGTTTCAGTTTCTTATTTTTCAGAGCCGGCAGTGGTCCTTTGGACCTCTGCCGGCTCTGAAAAAATGTTGGTGCCCCCATTCACAGAGAAGAAGGGGTTGTGCGAATGGTGGTAACTGCGATTGTTTGATGACCGTATTCGCGGTCACAAAACAATCATACATGGGCCTGCAAGTCACAATGAGGACAGGACGCCCTTGGCACACCCCCTTCCGGACAGCGAGTTGCAATAACTATTTGGCCAGTTGATAACAGGTTACAGAGTCGGAAAATAGGGATGGTACCTTGTGCAAGGCCACTTTGCTGTTGCAAAAGGCAAATGTCACTCATTCTCCAACGAAAGATTGGTGTCCAGCAGTATGTCGTGGTTACATCCTGTCTGTTCAGATTCCTGGCAAGGAGGGGCGGAGTCTGGTTGGAGTTCCAGAGGCAAGAAAGCAACAATTCGGAATTATCCTGGACAGTGCCCAAGAGGAGCTTGACAAGAAATCACTTACGAGTTTTCAGTTTCTCATCTTACGCTCTAAAGAGAACTTTGCTTGTACCACTGAACTAAGTCTCAATAAGGTCAATTAGATGAACTGATGCCATATTCTGACTGCGAGGAGTCAATCTCAAGACCTCCATTGGGTTCATTAAGGAAGGTGTTGCCATGAAGAAATTTGCATTTATGATGTATGTCTGTGACTCAAACACCCAAATTAAATCATTTATGCCAATCGATGTTAAGACAGGGCCCTTTCTACCTTCAATAGGAAGGTGATTGACTTGCTATGAGACCATTCAGGGTAGAGCAACGCAAGAGGGCTGGTTGCACCAGTGGGGCTTTCCTTCATAGGGCTTAACCAGATGAGTGCTAGGTCCATAATATAATGGTTGGTCAAAACAGTGGGACCCAGCCCCAGGAGCCAGAGTGGCTGAGCAGCAGTTCTTTCTGCCACTCTGGGAAATACACCCACCAACACTCGGGTGCAATGCCCTGCTCCCCCGGTCAGCAGAACACTCTACCTACAAAAATTCAAAATAATCATGGGTCATCCCGTCCCTTGCCTCTGGTGGCTTTTCATCATTTCAAACAATCTGACTGGATAGCACTTCAGTCAGTCCGGTTTTCATAATCAGGCAATACCTGACCCAAGCCAAGTGCAGTGGGCACAGAATAACAAAAGAAGCAATGCGCAGCATTCTAATTTTACGGGGAGACCGTGTGCAACAAAATTTCTGGGATTCGAAACTTTGAAAATTTGAGAAATATTAAACCGGGACTCCTGTTGGGGAGAATGGATCACTTCGAAAGGCCGCACTATTATTTTTGCCTGTTCCTAAACAAGTAACAGTACTTTTTAATGGTGTAAATGTGCTAGAAAATAGATCTAATACACGCCATTGTGTCATATCATAGTTTGAGTGAAGTCAACAATGTTCAAACCAATAATGGGGCTTACTATGGGAGTACAAGGGAAACCGTGGAGTTCCACTGCCATGTAAGTTTGCAAATGCTTATCATCCTGAATTTATGTGTTTTAAGAAATCTGTTTCATAGTAAATATGTAAGGTGACTTTTTTCATTCCATTTGCCATTTTTGTACAGCAGATCTCTACACTTAGGGCCTGATTACGACCTTGGTGGAGGAGATTAGTCTGTCACAAACGTGACAGAAATCCCGCCTGCCATATTACAATTCTATTATATCCTATGGAACTCAAAATACAGCGGATGGGTTATGCTTCACATTTGTAATGGAGTAATGCCCTCCGCCAAGGTCGTAATCAGGCCCTAAGTCCAGTGTGTGAACTTAAACCCATATTTATGGCCAAGTCACGTAGTGCAGCGCAGCAAGTCACCTTGCCGTGCTCCACTGCGTGACACGGAAAGGGCAGGAATGTGTTGTATTAAACCAATATGGAGCATTCCTCTTTTTTTTCCTAGTACCAACGCAGGCATCCTTGCAGCAAGATGCAAGGGTGCCTGTGTTGTAGGCAGGATTGTTTTTGTGCAGAAAGCAAAGCCCATGGAATGCCTCACTGGTGCAGAGTAATGCAACACAGTATAAGTGGATTTGTGTAGCTTAAAAAATCTGACTTAAGGTTTTGTCGCTCTTACACCATGTTGCATGATGTAAGAGTGACGCAATCCAGGTCAGAATTTTTCAGACCTAAAGGGTGTGGTTTTCGATAAGCTCTGAAAAGGGAATAGTACATTATTTTTGAGACATAATCAATTAAGGTCGCAAGGCCCCTGATTTTGCAAACCGCAGGCTTTGTGACTACCAAAAGACTTAGGTGGTCATTCTGACCTCGGCGGTAAAAGGCGCCTACCGCCGGTCAGAAATCCTCCATAATCCCGCCGCGGTCGCGGAAACCCGCCACGGTCATTCTGACCCGCAGAAGGCAAACCTCCGAAAATCCGACAGCCACAACAGACCGCCAGACCAGCGGTCGGCGGAAAGGTGGAGGTGACAAAACCTCCACCGTCACGCCAACAGAAATACGCCCATGCCATTACGACCCACGAATCCACGCGGCGGTCATTCAAACGCGGTATTCCATTGGCGGGACACACCGCCGCGGTCAGAATACACACAAACGAACAAAACCCAGCCACATTGGACGATTTGAATCCCACACACCTGATACACATACACACACCACTCCCACACACACAATACAATATAAAACACACACCCACATCACCCACAAACCCCTACGCTAAAAAATTCGTAAAGAAGGCAAGAGCGAGACACCAGCATCCAAAAAATAACATCCACAGCCACTCAACACCATCACCCACACACTATCCACACACAAAACAACACACACCACCACACTCAACTCACTTAAATACACATACTCCACCCCACACATCATACACACCACCCCATGGCACCCCAAAGACAACCCCGCTTCACAGACGAAGAACTCAGGGTCATGGTGGAGGAAATCGTTCGGGTAGAGCCCCAGCTGTTCGGCACACAGATACAATACACTAGCATTGCCCGGAGGACGGAGCTATGGCAGAGGATTGTCGACAGGGTGAACGCAGTGGGACAGCACCCCAGAAATCGGGAAGACATCAGGAAGCGATGGAACGACCTACGGGGGAAGGTGCGTTCCATGGTATCCAGGCACAACATCGCCGTGCAGAAGACTGGCGGAGGACCCCCACCTCAACCCCCACAATTCACATCATGGGAGGAGGAAGTCTTGAACATCCTGCATCCTGACGGCCTCGCAGGAGTCGGCGGAGGAATGGATACTGGTAAGTTGAAGCTTCAATACTGCTTCCCCCCCACCTGCATGCCAAATCAGACCCCAACCCTCACCCCCATCCTCGAACCCCACCCTCACCCCCACCCCCATCCTCACCCCCACCCTCACCCCCACCACCATCCTCACCCCCACCACCATCCTCACCCCCACCACCATCCTCACCCCCACCCCCAGCACACCTATTCCCCGCCAATGTCTCACCATCACAACCCACACATCCCAAAACCTAGGCCTGCATGCGTCCACTAAGCATGGACACCCATCACCAAAGCATGCCCAATGCATATACACATCCCCCCCACAAGCCACCCTCACCAAAGCCCCCACACACGAATGCCAGCACTTGGGGACACGAGAACCCACAGATACACCCATATGCCACACATTGAAACTATAACCATACCTCTATACCCCTGCAGGACCCGACCGTCAACACACCGCGGCGGAGGGGCCAGAATTATCCACACCCCCCACCCAAGAGGCCGTCAGCGATGACAGCAGCTCTGTCGATCTGGACACCGATGACCAGCCCGGACCATCGGGGACCTCTGGACAGTCGGTTCCCCTCACACAGGCACAGGCCACTACAGACCCTAACCCCTCTGGGAACACCAGCACAGCTCCCACCCAGCGGGCCCATGCCTCTGTCTCCAGGGCGCGTCAATCTGCGGTGTGTCTACCACTACAGGGCACCCAGGATAACCCACCACCCCAACAACAACAGGGACCTGGGGGCAGTGGTAGTGGGCACACCGGCCAGGGGGCAGAGGCCCAGGGAAACAGGGGAACTCGGAGGGCAGCTGTGCGACAGGGGGGGGAGGAGAGGCCCAGGGAACCCACTCTCCACGAGGTCCTCACCACCATCATGGGAGCATACAACCGCTCCCAGGAGACGATGGCGACGGTACTGGCCCGGTTCCAGGAGATCCAGGCACTGCAGGAGGAACACTATCGGGGGTACAGGGAGGACATCAGAGCCATCAACACCACCCTGGTTACCATGGTAGGGCTGCTGCAGGACCTCGTAAACACCAGGGCGGACACTGAACAACACCCAAGGGCCCCTGCCACTAGCCTGGACCAAGAACAGCCAACCACCTCCGCCGGCGCTAGTGGACAGGAGGCCCCCGCACAGCAGCAGCCCACCAGACCCCGACCTCCTGCAGGAGAAGAACCACCCCGCAAGAAGGCCCTGAGATCTCGCAAGAAGACAGAGTAGGATGTCAAGACCCCCGCCAGCAATGGATACCACCTGATGTCATCCCACTGTCCCACATTGTCACCCTGTCCGTCCTTGAACTGCCCATGCTCCATCTCTCCACAGGCCTCTGGACAATGCACCTGTGTGACTGTTACTCTGGACTCTGCCATGGACATTCCTTCACCATAGCCCCCACCCACTTGAAACCACCCATCCCATTTTGAGCACTTCAATAAACACCTATTTTGCACCAAAATATCTGGAGTCTGGCTGTGATTTCAATAGATTGTAATTGACATGACAGTGCAAATATGTCCTTGTACATGGTGAAGTCAACAAACAGCTGCCACAAAGCTGTAGTCCATGGGGAAACGAAGCACAGGACTCGTAGTGGGGACCCCAGATCTGAAATAGGGAGGGAAAAGCCAAAACTCAGTCATCATACACTGGGGCAAATAGACAGGCAGCAGAGATGCTGGAGAGTAGTTCACATTTACTAAATTATCTTTGAAATGTTACCTGTGTCCTATTGGAAGTACTGTTCAATGATTCTGTCCCTGTTGTCTGTTTCAGCCCCGTCGTCTTCCTCCTCGTCACTCTCCTCAGGTTCCACCGCTGCCACAACACCACCGTCTCGACCATCCTCCTGCAGGAAAGGCACCTGGCGGCGCAAAGCCAGGTTGTGAAGCATGCAGCAGGCCACGATGATGTGACACACCTTCTTAGGTGAGTACATTAGGGATCCACCTGTCATATGCAGGCACCTAAACCTGGCCTTTAGGAGGCCAAAGGTGCGTTCGATCACCCTCCTAGTACGCCCATGGGCCTCATTGTACCGTTCCTCTGCCCTGGTCCGGGGATTCCTTACTGGGGTCAGTAGCCACGACATGTTGGGGTACCCAGAGTCCCCCACTAGCCATACACGGTGTCTCTGTAGCTGTTCCATCACGTAAGGGATGCTGCTATTCCTTAGGATGTAGGCGTCATGCACTGACCCTGGGAATTTGGCATTTACATGCGAGATGTACTGGTCAGCCAAACACACCACCTGGATGTTCATTGAATGGTAACTTTTTCTGTTCCTGTACACCTGCTCCCTGTCTCTTGGGGGAACCAAAGCCACATGGGTCCCATCAATGGCACCAATTACGTTGGGAATATGTCCAAGGGTGTAGAAATCACCCTTCACTGTAGCCAATTCGCCCACCTCAGGGAAAATGATGTAGCTCCTCACGGATTTCATCAGGGCAGACAACACTCTGGATAACACCTTCGAAAACATGGGCTGAGACATCCCAGAAGCAATTCCCACGGTTGTCTGAAATGACCCACTTGCCAAGAAATGGAGTACTGACATGACCTGCACCAGAGGGGGAATCCCTGTGGGTTGGCGGATGGGGGACATCAGGTCGGGCTCCAGCTGGGCACACAGTTCATGGATAGTGGCACGGTTAAGACGGTAGGTCAGGATAATGTGGCGTTCTTCCATTGTCGACAGGTCCACCAGCGGTCGGTACACGGGAGGATTCATCCGTCTCCTCGCCCAACCCAGCGGACGGTGCCTAGGAAGGACAACATGGAGCACACAGTCAAGCAACCCACAGGTACGTACTCACAGCTAGCACAGTATACGATTCTCTATGCAGTGAATGGCGTGTCTGAGTGGCTATGCAAGGCCTAGGCCTGTGTGACGCAGTTGAATTTGAGCCATGTGGGCCCTGGAAATGGCGGCTGCCTGACCTGTGAAGTGTGACAATGGGATGTGAGGTCAATGCGCTGGCGTGGCACACCGCGGCGGGCGGCGGGCGAAGACCGCGGCGCAAAGCCGCATTGGTTAACATTGAAGCCTATGGGTTTCAGGAGCCAATGGCGAAGGGCGCCGGCGGTGGCGGGACGCACCGCCGCGGTACGCACCGCCGCGGACGTGACCGCCATTTTCTATCTAATTATCCACTTGCGACTTGAACTTTCACAGGAGAGGACCTATACTGCAAGTGTTGCTGTGACCTCGGTCTGGAAGGGACAATGGCTGCTGCACCTGGGGAAAGGGCCCCTGCCTTCACTGGAGAGGAGTTGGAGAAACTCGTGGATGGGGTCCTCCCCCAGTATGCGCTACTCTACGGTCCTCCAGACCAACAAGTGAGTTTAATTCAATCTGGATTTGGGGATACTGGCTGGCTTGGGGGCCTGGCGGGGGGCCTGGCGGGGATGGGGGGCATGTTGGGCCTGGCGGGGGGCATGGCGGGGATGGGGGGCATGTTGGGCCTGGCGGGGGGCCTGGCGGGGGGCATGGCGGGGATGGGGGGCATGTTGGGCCTGGCGGGGGCATGGCGGGGATGGGGGGCATGTTGGGCCTGGCGGGGGGCATGGCGGGGATGGGGGGCATGTTGGGCCTGGCGGGGGGCATGGCGGGGATGGGGGGCATGTTGGGCCTGGCGGGGGGCCTGGCGGGGGGCATGGCGGGGATGGGGGGCATGTTGGGCCTGGCGGGGGGCCTGGCGGGGGGCATGGCGGGGATGGGGGGCATGTTGGGCCTGGCGGGGGGCCTGGCGGGGGGCCTGGCGGGGATGGGGGGCATGTTGGGCCTGGCGGGGGGCCTGGCGGGGATGGGGGGCGTTGGGCCACTGGAAAGGAAAATGCTGACAAACTTGAACGTGGTATTTCTCCCTCCCTGTACGTGTCACATAGGTCCGCGCCCATGAGAAGATCGGGATTTGGCGTGCCATCGCCAAGGAAGTCCGGACCCTGGGGGTCCACCATCGACGGGGCACCCACTGCCGCAAGAGGTGGGAGGACATCCGCCGCGGGACCAAGAAGACCGCCGAGTCTCTGCTGGGGATGGCCTCCCAACGTAGGCGGGGTGTCTGCCGTCAACTGAGCCCCCTGATGTTCCGGATCCTGGCGGTGGCCTACCCTGAATTGGATGGGCGCGTGAGGGCAGCACAGCAGACACAAGGGGGTGAGTACAAGCATTATCTACTCTGTTGTCGCGCAGTGGAGGTGTCTGGTTGGGGGAGGATGGCTGGGGGTCCCCCTAGGCCAGGGCGATATCTGTAGGCTGGGCACCCCCGTAAGCCCCTGTGTCCCCAGCCACCACCCTCAGTAGTGTGTCAGTACAGCCATCCCTGGGCCGTGTCATCCATGGGTGCAGTTGTCAACTCTAGGCGTGTAGGGCATGTTCCACGGAATGCGTAGCGGACCCCAAGTGCGCAACTTAGTGCAGGGGGCATCTGTGTCTGTCATGTCCGCTAACTGTACCGGAGATCCATGTACTCAATATCCCTTTATTTCTCTCTCCCCCCCCCCTTTTTGTTTGTCTTTCTGTGCTTGTGTGCATCAGCATCATCAGGCGGAGGAGAAGTGGCATCGGGGCAGGAGGGAGCTGCATCTCACATGGCCCAGGAGGGCCATGCCACAGAGTCAGACTGGACCAGTGAGACGGAGGGCGAGGGGAGCTCCACGACGGGGACGACTGGACCCTGCAGCGACACGGACACGTCCTCGGAAGGGGGCTCCCTTGCGGGGGTGGCACCATCCGTGCCCCCCGCCATTACAGGTACAGCCGCCACCCAGCGCACCATCTCCGCCCTCCCAGCAGCCCCTCAGCGTTCGCCCCGTGCCCGCTCTGCCAGGAAGCCGGGCATCTCCTTCGCCCCAGGCACCTCAGGCCCTGCCCCTGTTACCCCCGCTGCCCTCAGTGAGGAGGTCATTGACCTCCTCCGAACGCTCATTGTTGGGCAGACTACCCTTTTGAATGCCATCCAGGGGGTGGAGAGGGAGGTTCATCGCAGCAATGCGTACCTGGAGGGCATTCATTCGGGTCAGGCTGCCCATCAGCGATCGTTCCAGGCTCTGGCCTCAGCACTGACGGCAGCCATTGTCCCTGTCTCCTGCCTGCCTCTACTAACTCCCTCCTCCCAGTCTCCTGTTCCTCTGCCTGTCCCACCCACACCATCAGACCAGCCTGCACACACCTCAACACCCAAGAGAAGCTCATCCAAACATAAGCACCACAGATCACGCAGACATTCACACACGCAACATTCCGATGCAGACATGCCAACAGTCACTACCACCTCTGTGACCCCCACCTCCTCGTCTCCCTCCTCCCTCCCTGTGACGTCTACACTCACACCTCCATTCACCTCACCATCAGCCAGTGTTTCCATCACCAGCACACCCTCCACTCCAGTCCGCACACGTGCAGTCACCACCCCCACTGCCATTTACACGTCCCCTGTGTCCTCTCCCACTGTGTCTGTCACCCCCTCTTCCACACCACACAAACGCAGCCACCCACCCACCCAACAGCCATCCACCTCACGACAGCCTATCCCTCCTGCACCTGCACCCAAAGACAGCAAACGTGACTCACCTACAACCACATCCTCTCCCTCCACTCCCATTCCCACTGTACCTACCACTCTCCATTGTCCCAAGAAGCTCTTCCTCGCCACTACTAACTTCTTTCCTGACCCTGAGCCCCCCCCTCCTTCTCGTCGGGGTAAGAAGAGCACCTCAGCCACCACCAGCCCTGCAGCCCCCTTGACAAGGGTGCAGGGGTATTGGAGCCCGCCAGCCCGCATGTCTGGATCTTCGCCCAGCAGCAAGGGGACAGCCAGCCCACCCCCTGGGAAGAGGAGCAGAAGGCGGAAGGGGCGCCGCAGGAGCCCGCCTTCTACATCCCCCCCGGACACCACCCAGAGACAGTCACCAGCCACAGCTCCAAAGGGAGGAAAGGGACACAGGCCCACGACTAAGGAGGGCAAGGGCAGCAAGTCGGAGAGGTCAGGCAGCAGGCCTGCTGCCCAGGAGGAGCCCACAACCCCCATAGCCGCTGCCCCGGGAGGAACCGGCACAGCTGCCCCGGGAGAGCCCACCACCCCCATAGCCGCTGCCCAGGGAGGACCCAGCCCAGCTGGCCAGGAGGGCCCCACCACCCACAGCCCAGGTGGGCAGTGAAGGAGCACCATCCCCGCTGCCCAGGAGGGCACCACCAGGCAATTAGCAGTTGGCCATAGACCGGCCGCCGTCTCAAGAACCGCTGAACTGGGCCCTTCAAGGCAAGGACTGCTGAACTGGGCCCGCCGTCTCAAGAACCGCTGAACTGGGCCCCGCCGTCTCAAGCACCGCTCCGCTGGGCCCCGCCGTCTCAAGAACCGCTGAACTGGGCCCTTCAGGGCAAGGACCGCTGAACTGGGCCCCACCGTCTCAAGAACCGCTGAACTGGGCCCTTCAAGGCAAGTAGCGCTGACCTGGGCCCCACCGTCTCAAGAACCGCTGAACTGGGCCCCGCCGTCTCAAGAACCGCTGAACTGGGCCCCGCCGTCTCAAGAACCGCTGAACTGGGCCCTTCAAGGCAAGTAGCGCTGACCTGGGCCCCACCGTCTCAAGAACCGCTGAACTGGGCCCCGCCGTCTCAAGAACCGCTGAACTGGGCCCTTCAAGGCAAGTAGCGCTGACCTGGGCCCCGCCGTCTCAAGAACCGCTGAACTGGGCCCCGCCGTCTCAAGAACCGCTGAACTGGGCCCTTCAAGGCAAGAACCGCTGGCCCTTTGGCAGACGTGGCAGGGCAGGATCTATCTCGGGCAGGGCTGCAGGATGTCCT
This sequence comes from Pleurodeles waltl, assembly GCF_031143425.1. Lineage (NCBI taxonomy): Eukaryota > Metazoa > Chordata > Amphibia > Caudata > Salamandridae > Pleurodeles > Pleurodeles waltl. The sequence continues at coordinate 791,475,435 of NC_090436.1, read as the reverse complement.
CTGGCCAACTTGCCTCCTCCAGTGGCAGTGGGGTCTGTTATGGACTGTATGGACTGTGGCTTTGCTCTCCCCAGGATGGCCCAGTGGGCAGGCCACCCACTGTATGGACTGTTTGGACTGTTGGTTTGCTCTCCCCAGGATGGCCCAGTGGGCAGGCCACCCACTGTATGGACTGTTTGGACTGTGGCTTTGCTCTCCCCAGGATGGCCCAGTGGGCAGGCCACCCACTGTATGGACTGTATGGACTGTGGCTTTGCTCTCCCCAGGATGGCCCAGTGGGCAGGCCACCCACTGTATGGACTGTATGGACTGTGGCTTTGCTCTCCCCAGGATGGCCCAGTGGGCAGGCCACCCACTGTATGGACTGTATGGACTGTGGCTTTGCTCTCCCCAGGATGGCCCAGTGGTCATGGAGTCCCCTCGTGGATCTGGCGTCGTGTACTCAAGTGGCTGAGGTGCCCCCCTTTCCCTTCCCCCTGAGGTGCCTGTCCGATTTTCTTTCTGATGCCCCTGCAGTGTTCTCTCCGTGGAGTTCTTGTCGTGGGACTGGGCCTTGCCCCTTTGCACAGGAACCCTGTGATCCACGGACAGTGGTTGGACTACATTTAGTAGCTGTATATATTTTGTATATAGTTTATTTATTTATTGGGATTACTGGTGTCCATATTTCAATATATCTGCCCGTTTATGATCTCTTCTTTTGGTCTTTGCATTATTTCGGAGGGGGGTGGTTTGTGGGTTGTGACAGTGATCTGTGGGAATGCATTGATGTGTGTGTTGTAGTGGGTGTGGGTGGGTGGGTGTGTGCCGGTAATCTTTTCCCTCCCCTGTGTCGTAGGTGCAGTACTCACCGATGTCTTCCGCGCCGCCGGGCGTGCTCCTGGTATATGAGCAGGAATAGGAGTGCGGGGATGACCTGCAACTCTGGTTCCATGCTGCCGAAATCTCGCGTGGAGTGCGTAGAGGTGAGCGTTTTCCCGTTCGTAGTCTGTTTCCGCCGTGTTCTTATCGGCGGTGCTCCCGCCCCGGAAAAGGTGGCAGATTGGTGGGTCGTAATAGGGTGGGCGGTACATTGTCTGCCGCCTGGCTGTTGGCGGGAACCGCCGCGCTGTTTGTTTGTACCGCTGTGGCGGGCGGAGTGTTAAGTTGGCGGGCTGTGTTGGCGGTTCCCGCCAGGGTCAGAATTGCATATTTTAGACCGCCGGCCTGTTGGCGGCTTGGCCGCCGCTTTATCACCGACCGCCAGGGTCAGAATGAGGGCCTTAGTAATATCAGGCCTAAAGTTAAGTAAAGATGAAAGTAGTGGTAAATAGTGGGGGACTCAGAGTACTGTCGATCCTAAGTTGCCAAAGGAAAACTGGGAAACTTCGTTGTAAACTACACAGAAACATGATTCGGACTGCTCTTGCAGGTCTGACCACAATACAATTGTATAGAGGTACAAAAGGGGGTTTCAGCTAAATTTGAATGTTACTGCTTCATAGCAAATTGATTCTCCTTTGTAAGAGTTGCACTTGGCAATGAACTAAAAACTTAAATGAGAGAAATGCTTATGTATATTTCAACTGCAATGTCATTTTTGTGCAAGGAGAAGGTGCGGCTTTGTATAGCTCTGAATTTCTTGCGTATGGTTTTGAAAGATAAGACTTCTCAGACATACTTTATTTTCCAGTTTTCTTGCACTTGGCCAGCAGCTTGTCATAAAGTGCCTTCAGTACCTGCCAAGTGCAGAATCCATAATCTCAAAGTTCCATTATATATCTAAATCTCAAGCAGCGGAGTTAACATTTTCAAATGGCCTAAATTTATTATTTATTAATTATTACAGCACTCATCTTGGGAGCTACATGTGTCCCCATCTCTCCGGCCTCCTGGACTTTCTTGAAATCCTTGACTGATAGCTTTTATGCTAAGAGGATGCCTGCTTTTGAATTAATGGTCTGGATGGTAGCCTGGAAGAAGTGGGGGAATCAAGGCCCCATCCCCAAAACCAAAGTCAGAGCCATAAACGGTCACGTGTGCTGCATTTTTATCAGGGAACGATTTAGACTTCACCAGTACCTGTTTCTGAACACAGAGCTCAGAATTTCCTGTCTTCAAGGCCAGGGAATCTGCTAATATTATTGATAATGTAATGTCTCTGCCCTATTGTTTAGATTTGTTAACTCCTTTGAGGTTCCTTCAAGATGAGATATGGCCCACTTCCCGATGTTTTTAAATATATGTTTATTGGGGGCAAACATATCCTTTTTTTGTGAAGTGGCCAAGCCTCAAGGTTAAATAGTTGTAAATAACCTGAGGATGCTGTGATGAAATCAAACTGGCTTAGGTGACCTCTAACAGCGTGTATCTTTTCATTCAGTTTTATTCTGTATCGATCTTGAAACTGACTATGATCTGGTCAAATTAAGCTTTTGAAACAAGGAGTAATGTGTTATCTAACCTGCATTGCATAGTCCATTTGTCAGCGAAAAAAGGATTGCTTATTGTCGTATGTAGATGGGCGAGGCAGGGCTTTAAAAGGTATCCAACACGATAGAGTGGACATTTGCCAAAAACCGTTTATTTGTAAAAGAAATTCCAGAGGAAAAATGTTGGACCTGAGAAAAGTGATTCGGGACAAATTAGTTGAAACTTGTAATGCCCCAGATGCCAGCTATAGCTAGCACCCTATGGCAAAAATTCATCTGGCTTAACATTCGAGTCGCACCATGTTTCCCATAGAAAAATGGCTGCCCTTTTTAGCAGTTAGTTTGGGCCTCTCGGTTCCGACTAAGACATCACAAGGGAAGATGATCTTTGTAGATGAAGAGTTACTTTTACTTTAAAGGAAGCATGCAATGTTACAAAAAAACACCCAACAGAAAGAGCCCAGAACCTGAAGGGCTCCTGAGGGACATTTTGAAATGCAACCAGGGGCTGTGGGTGCTGATGTTGATGAGGGTTTTGACTCCATTTGTGGACCATGGATTCCAGGAGCATATGCATAATAGTCACAGACTTCAAGAAAGAGAACAGAGACAATCCCTTCTATTTTTGACCGGTCCCCCAGGTGGACTCAACGGTCGATTTAGTCGGCGTCATCGTATATGATCGCCTGTAAGGTTCGGCCAGTGGAGTCACATCCTGCTAGAATTTAGGGCAGGTTTATGCAATAAAGAACAATGCCCCAGGTTTTGTTTGACTGTGAAAAAGGATGTTGCTCTCGAGTAATTGTCAAGTCAGTTGATATTTATGGACCAATCTATCCCTTTTGATCTAGTGGATAAGATCTGTTGGGTTATCAAGGATCAATGCCCCATTTTGTCCTTAAGACTTTTTTTTGTAAACCTTTTTTATTATTTGCACATTGCTCATCATTTGACAGATATAGGAGGTCCATAGATATAATTACATACTGTACATATCAAGGTAAATAGAGAAGAACAGTAACAGAGGATTGATTTCTTTATAGGGTGGCGCTTTTAAGGCCTGCATCAGATCGCAGCACAGCAATACAACAGGGACATCCCCCAACACTCCCATGTCTCGCCTATCCCATTCCATACCCCTGAAAGCTGCTCCAGGCATTCCATGCCTTCTCCCACTTCTTGGGGCATCCCCTGCTCTCAGAGAGATCTGCTCCACCCTTTGGCACCAGTCTGAGCCAGTCTCCCAGTCTTCGATTTGTGGGGGAGCTGTTGTTCCACAGGTCAGTGCGATATTTCATTTAGCTATTCCAGTCACCATCACTGCCCATCGTTTCTGTTTTTTCAACCATGATGCCTCTCCTGCTATTATCAAGAGTAGCCACTTGGCATCCATGGAGATTTCCTGTGAGAGGACCTGGGATAACCTATCGGTGACTGCCTGCCAGAACTCCTGTATCACTGGGCATTCCTAAAGAATATGAAGAAAAGTACCCTTTTGGCCGCATCCCCGAAGGCCCAATGGTGTGTTTACCCTCTGTATCTTGTGGAGTAAGACTCTAGAGTGGTTAGATCGAAGCAGGATTCTCAATAGTACCAATCTAAATCGTGCTCGGATTGCTATCTCCCGCAGAACTTGTAGGGCCTCTGCCTAGTCATCATCGTCTATGCCTTCTAGGTCCCAGGCCCTGGCCTGTCTAAAGGTCACCATTGGGTCAGGGGAATTATTAATCAACTTCCTATAAACAGAGATTGCCTTGTCGGTGATAGGGCCTGTAATCAAGCGATCTTCCTGTGGGATCGCCTTTTGCAATTGTTCCCATTCTATGATATGCCTTCTGAGGGCATGCCCAAGCTGCAGATACCTATATCTTTCTCACTCTGACAGTTTGTATTCCTGAGATATTATTTCAAACAGCATTAGGGCCTGCTCCTTCCAGACGTCAATGCATATGAGCCCATTTAAAAAAAACTGTCAGGCAGCGTACCTTCCGCAGCAAGTTGCTGTCTCACAGGGGGGTCAAGTTGGTAAGCCTGTTCTTCCACCCCAAATAACCAGCGGCTTCCCTCTATACCGTTATCACAGTCTGAGTGTGAATCTGTAATTCTTTCTCCTTATGCCTGCGGGATAAGGCTGTCACATAAAACCTGCACCACATCAGTGTTCTGCCCACTCAGTACATCAGTTCTCCCCAAACTGCAAAAAAACAGTCTTTTACCACCACCAGTTGTGAGGCCCAGTAATATTTAAGAATGTCCAGGACTGCTAGTCCACCATCATATACCCTCCTCTGGAGTTTGCACAAGGCTATGTGCAAGCTGTCACCATTGCACAGTAGGAGGTGGAGTTCATGCTAAACTTTCCAGAAAAACTCTGGTAGAATCTTGAAGGGAGTATTCTGAAGAATGAATAGGAGATGCAGTAGAGTCATAATTTTGTATAGCCCCGCCCGGACCATTAAAGGTAGTGGCAACATCCTCCAGTGTGTTACATCATCACAGAGTTGCTCAAGCTGTGGAAATAGGTTCCTGCTCAGAAATTCTTGCGGCTCTCGGGTGACATATATACCCAGGTAGCAAAAACCTTCCAGTGCCAATGGCACTGTACAGTAAGGGGGGGAGTCTTGAGGCACCCCCGGAAAGTGAAAAAAACAGGGATTTAGCCCAAATAACATAATATCCTGAGTGGTCCCCAAAAATATTGAATATCTGTAGAACTCTGTAAATGGACAGAGCTGGCTTACTGGGGTGTAGCATCACATTGCTAGTGTAGAGGGAGATATGCTCCTCCCAAACTCCACCAGCACTCACTCCCTGAATCAATGGGTCTTTTCAGACCCAAGCAGCAAGCGGCTCCAGTGCAAGCACAAAAATGATGGGGAAGAGAGGGCAGCAAGGCAAAAAAGGAGTGCACTGATTTTGGCAAGTGTCTGGGCATGAAGTTTAGATGGTATATATAGCGAGCATATGTTAAGGAGAGCACCCTCCCAGGTACCCAACACCGCCACATATCGGTCTAGGGGGGTCATGACAAGTACAGTGCGGAATAAACGGTATTGACTTTTTGATTAGGATACCTGCCCCCCGAGGCTGTTGTGCAGCTTGCATCGGCTAGGAGAGTTTAGCCAAACCTATCCAGGACCTTATATTTATTGCCACACAGATGTGTCTCGTGGATTAGGACTCAGCCTGGAGCATTGTTACACAGGTATTGAAGAATTAAGGTGTGCTTCACTTTGCTCCCCAGACCATTCCCATTCCATATGCAAATAGTCACATGACGCTGCACATGTGTTGCCATTGTCTCAGTAGTTTTGTGCTTGCGGGGCTTAGGGCCCCCCGTGACAGTGTGCTCTCGACATGGTGCCTACCCCATACTCCCACTCCTCCCAACCTCTCTGCTGATGAGCATTCCAAATAACAAATTAACGTAAGACAGAACAAACACAAATGCCCCCAACCTGAGAATTCCCCCCTCCCTGCTACCCTACGTAGTAAGCTCAGAACCACCCACCACCCCAACTCACAGAGGGCCTGTCACCTGAAAAGAAATAGTGTGGGTGGGCCAAAGCCACCTAACCGAGACAATGCAGGATTCTGAGTCGAATTGAGGTATCCCCTAAAATGCTATTGCATAGCCTGTGCCCATTTTTGCGCAGTATTCCACCCCCCTCCACTCCCCATTCCGGGTGTCATCATGTCTAAGTGCACTGCCTGTGCAGCCAGTATAAAGTCAGCAATCAGTCTCCATGGCCCACACCCACCCAAGGGAATTGCTCCGTAGAGGAGTCATTCTGTTGCTTGGATTCCTGGGAAGATAGGCAACACTGCTTTTGTCCACCATGTAGCTGCCCTCCCCCCGGCTTGCAAGAGTCCTTCTGGCTGGCTACTGGCCATCCATCGAGCCAATCTACCACCTCCTCTGGGGGGATAAAGTGCTAAGATTTGCCTTCCACCACATCTGCAGTCTCGCCGGCTATAGCATCATATATTTCAGTTATTTGGCCCTGAGGGCTTTTTTAACTCACATGTAGGTTTGCCACTGCCGTTGCACCAGGAGGGTAAAGTCAGGGAAGAATCGAATGGAAATATTTTCGAATTGGAAGTTACTGTAGGATCAAAGTTTGTTATTGCGTTTTTATGATTTGGACCATGGAATAAAAATAAACTATTTTGTGACTGAGAGATAGGAGTTCTGCATAGTTTAAAGTGACCCACAACACAAAACATGGATCATGCATGCCAACACCAACAATGCAAACAACATACATAGTCCAGCCCGGGTCCTCAACATGACATGCATATAATTATGAGGACCGACCACTGACCGTAATGAAGTGTGTATTTACTATTCTAACTCAACGCGAGCGTTGATAGTAGGGAAGCTTACCAATCGTACAGAGGCAAATATAACTGCACTTTTAGTTTTTTGATGCACTTGCTTGAACCTACCTAAACACAATATGGGAACCGGTCCTCCTAATGCACCGGTCCTCACAAGGATAGTGTTTATCTGGAACTGACAGTGTTTACCCACGCTATGAGGGCCAAACCAGGGAGACAGACAGACACACACACACCCTATAAGAGTGTTTTGCATATTGGGGTAACAAACTGCCTTACAAGGCTTGTAGGAGTGCTGGGTACATTTGCAGTGATTACTGTGCATGTGCTGGTAGCAAACTGCCTTACATCCCCTTCCCGTCACTTCCCATTAGTATTGTCTGCCTTCCAACTTTTCTTCCCTAAATCGGACAACGTCCTACTAAGGTGGCATATACACTGATGTGGTGCATTAAGATGGTGAGTGTCCTAGGTAACAAGGTATATGTGCTGACAAATGGCCAACTGAATGAGCAATGGAGTACGTGGGCTAAGGTCTCTGGCTTTTGTTCTATTTTCCAAACCCTGTTGTTTCCTAGGATTACCGACTATACTGTAATACTAATGTCAAATTGCATCAAGCATACTGTATCAGTCTGCTTAGCTTTGGGCAAAATTTAGAGAGAAGAAATGACCCATGCAGTCAAACCTCGCAGAAGAAACACTGCTCCACTATGTACCCTTTCTAAAATCTTTGGTGACTTGTAACATTTTGTGGGCAATGCAACAAACCACTAGGATGATGGAGGCATTACCTCTATAGCCCTAGCTGTAGCCTACTTGCAAACCCTATAGCAGATGTCTCCAATCTTTTGTGTAATAAGAGCTACTTATTGTCAGAAACTGGTTTGTTGGTTGGAGGGGGTGAAACCCTTCTCAAGCAACAGGCACAATCCTTGTCAGGTTGATCCACAAGAAGTCACTTAATTAACCTGTGCTTAACCCTTTAGTAGCTTGGCACAAAAACAGTCAGACTTAACTTAGAGGCAACGTGTAAAGTATTTCTGCAGTACTCAAACAGTAATACAGTGAAAACACAACACATGAAAAATTCGTCACCAATTTATGTAATGTTATATTGATTTGTGTAGCACACTAATCACCTATGAGGGTATCCAGGCACTTGATCGGGTGCTTAGGTTTGTGGTCCCCAAGGTGCTTATACAAACATATAAGTCTTCAGCTTCTTGTGAACTCAAGCAGTGAGGAGGAGGCTCTGATGTGTACAGGGAGGTTATTCCTAGTCTTGGGTGCAATGTAGTAGAGTGAGCATCCCACAGTTTTTTCTTTTATGGATGCAGGGAAAGTGTTTTGTATAAGTTTTTGTATGTGTGCGTGAGAAGTTTCAATTAGCTGCACTTGTGATTGGGAAACCAGTAAAGCTTCCTGAGGTGTGGTGTGATGTAGGTGTGGTGTGGGAGGTTGAGTATGAGTTTTGCAGCAGTGTTCAGGATGGTCTGGAGTATGTGTAGAAAAATAAATTTGCATTTACTGAATTATTTGACACCAAAATAACAAAAAATCTAATTAGTAGAACCAGAGATATTCAGTTTCAAAGATTTATGGTAAGTATAGTGCCTCAAAGCACAAACCACCACTTGCTGTTATCTGGTTGTGAGATACCAGTTGAAAGTCACTAGTGCAGGGTGACCGTGATGGAGTGTGGGATGGACACAGGGACCAGGTTAGTACTGCTGAAAAAGTAACCTGCTCATAGTCTGGCATGAAGAGTCCAGTTCTTGGTGGTGGAGGCTGCAAGGAGCAGGGAGCAGATAGTTATCACTGTAGCCCAAAGATCCCATCGGGTTCGTGGATGGTCATTGTTGAAGCTTCACATTGGGGTCGCAGGGGGCTGTTAATGTGTGCTGTAGCGCAAAGAGCAGATTCACTGGAGCTTTGCACTGGCAAACAGCATGGACATAATGATATTGTCATGAATGGGTCAGTTTGTGCCTGCAAACAGCCCAAAACTTCAGGATTTCTAATTTTCTTCAAGGAAGAGCTCAACAGATGCCACACCAATAGTCCAGGACTTGGGAGGCACCTCTTGGGTATAAGGACCCCACTCCAGCAGACGCCAGCAGGGCTCAGGCATGTCAAGTTGCAGGACCAATGCAGCAGGGCAGCTGAGCAGTTGTAGGAAGGCCTCTGAAGCCTATGTCCCTGTACCTCAGAACAGTAGGCCAGTCAGCTGACCCTTGGAATCACTTTTGCCCAAGGTAAAGGGATCAAGTCCAGTCTTCCTTCTCAGACAGCAGGCGAATCCTCTGGCAGCAGGGCAGTTCTTCTTCTGTAGTATCCACAGGTCCAGGAGTGTACTGAAGAGTTGGTCTGAGGGTCCAATATTGAGACCTAGTTCCAGCTTTAGAGTGGGAGAAACTTCTAGACTTTCCCCAAAATCTGATTCTGGAATTTCCTTTCCTCCCCTGCCCTAGTCCCAGGATATCTGGAATCACAAAGGACTAATGTAAAGTTCTTTGTGTGTGTGCTGAGGCAGGTCCTTTGAAGTGCAAGTGTGGTAGGTGACTGCTCTGCCGCTCCCATCTAGTCAGGATGGCCCATCCTGCCAACACCCGGTCCCACTTTTGTGATATTGCCTAGGAGGAATACACAAAGGCCAACTACACCTGGTGATGTGACCCAGGATACAAGCTAGGCTGCAGGCACCAATTGGCTAGTACAAGAAAATGCCAACTTTTGAAAAGGGGCATTTTCAGGATTGTGACTTAATATCCAACTTTACCTTTAAAGAGGGTTTTACATTACAACTCATTTGAGAACAAAGTTGACATTCCTGCGTGTTTCTACCTGCTCCCCCTCAAAAGTTATTACTTTCAAAATGTAATAAGATAACCCAATGTTACCCTGTGAGAGAGGTAGGCCTTGCAGTAGTGAAAAACAAATTTTAGAATTTTTCATTACCAGGACAGCTAAAACTTATTAGAACATTGGAATGTAGAAAGTTCCATTGAAAAGAATGGAGTGCTCCAGGCTTCTAATGGCAGGTAGAAGCCTGGAGCTCCAATATTCCACAGCTTGAGAGGCCTTTGTTTCATTTATTAGAACATTCTGCTCTCTAGTGGCAGAATGTTCTAGTACACTTATAGCCCTTCATAGCTGGGCTATACCGGCATGAAAGTCCCGCTCTCTTGTTAAAGGCCCTCGCCTTTGGTTCAGGCCTCTAACACTTGATCGGACTTACGGCGGGCTATAAGGCTATAAAAGTACTGGCCCATTGTTTAAAATACACTGCACCCTGCCCTGTGGGCTGTATGGTGCCTATTCTAGGGTGACTTATATATATTAAAAAGGAAGACTTAGACCTGGGCTAGGTTTATTTGGCTAGGTCGAAATGCAGTTTAAAACTGGATACATACTGCAATGGCAGACCTGAGACAAGTTTAACAGACAGATTAAGTGGGGGCACAATATGTGCTGCAGGTCCACTGGGTGCATTTAATTGACAGGCTCTGGGTACAGGTACAGCCACTTTACTAGGGGCTCATTAGTAAATTAAATGTAATGATTGGATGTTAGGTAATTCTATAAGGTTTAAAGGACAGAGTACAAGCACTTTAACTCTGGTTAGCAGTGGTAAATTGCCCAGAGTCCTAAAAGCAAACACAAATGGGTTGAGAAAACAGGAGAGGAGAAGATGAAATGTTTGGTGGTGACCCTGTAGAGAGAGCCAAGCCCAACAAGTATGTTCAATGAAAATCGCCACGAGCTGCAAATAGTATTGGAGTTCTAATAGTGATTTCACCAGAAAAAATTACATTTGTGGCCAGTGAAGGCAAAATGACCAGTATTGATCACCTCAGTGCTTTAGGCAGAGTTGATATAAGTAATGTGAATGTTATTCCATGCCAGCTGCAGCTGCTGGTCACTTGGCATGAAAGTAATAATATTAGTAATAAATCTCCTCACATAATTTATAACTCAAAAATCATCTTTAAAGGTATTTTGGAAATTCTGAATTTTTCTTCAAACAACAGCTTCTACATTCTGAATATACACCCATTTTTGTGTTGAGTATGTTATTTTGGCATAGTTCAACCAAGTAGAAGGTTCCAATTTAGTAGGTGGGGATGCGCACAGGAGAGTTACTTACAGGTAACAGAAGAGCTACCATTAGCTCATGAGCTACTCATTGGAGAAGCCTGCACTAGAGACTGCCACTAGTGAATTTGAAGGTTTTCAACAAAAGTGGTGCTTCTGATATAGCATTTTGGGGAGTAATGCAAAGCTGACGAGCCTTCCATATTATGGAGGCCCGTTCACCATTTTATCTTAGGAAAAAACAAAAAACTATGGGCCTCATTTACATCAGACCCGATGCGCCAGTTCCCTTGCGTCACCATGCGCCCCCCTAACGACACCATGATAGTGTTATATTTATAATACAGCGTACCATGGTGCTTGTTAGCACAACTGTGTCAAAATGTCTGACGCAGTTGTGGTGTTTTGCTGGACTAGCGTCAAAAGTGTTGACCCTAGTTTGGAAAAACTCAGGGAAGCCCATTCAAAAGAGCCTAGTGTCAGTTTATGCCTGCCCTGGGCAGGCGGTAAAAAATGTCCGTAGAATGGTGCAGTGAAATCTTGTAGATTTCACTGTGGCATTTTTTTGGGCCTCCATCCGAGGGAATGCCTCCCGTGCATATATTATACCTGATGCAGGTATAATGTGGCGCACAGGTTTACAAACTGGCGCATGGTAACTTTGTGGCACTTTGTAAATACGGCGCAGAGTGGGGGACTGTTTTGCACCAACATAGCGTAAAACAAAATAATGCAACAGCGGCAATAGGGGCTTGTAAATAAGCCCCTATGTACCACAGATCTTGAGTGTTTTCTCCCAGTGATGGGGAGCTTTTTTGCTTTTGTCTTCTTTGAAATCACTAAAGCTTGTGAAGGCTGAGCTGGCTTGGACTCTGCCATGAAAAAATAAGTTGTTTTTTAACCTCTAAAAGAAGTAGTGGAACTGCGAGTCAGATAGTTGGACACCTGGTGATTTTTGGTGGGTTTCCTATTACTGCCTAACTATGAAAGAGATACTTAGGGGCTTATTTAGAAACGGCTTGCACCATGGTGCATCAATGTTTGTGAAGCACCAGCGAAGCAGTCTGCAGGCCCATATCTACAAGGCCACACAAAGTCACTTTGCATGTCTTTTCATGGCCTTGTAGATATGGAGCATTCTGTAGCACACATAGAAAGAGGTGTGGTGTAGAGTGCAGGGACATACAGTGGAGTGGTGCAGAGTGAAGTAGAGTGGCATAGAGTGCAGTGGCATTGAGTAGATTGTTTCAGAGTAGAGTGACGTGGCAGAGTGGGGTGGTGCAGGGTACAGTGAAGTTGTGTAGAGTGGCATAGAGTGTAATGGCATACAGTAAAGTGGTTTAGAGTGCAGGGGCATAGAGTTGAGTGTTACTGAGTAAAATACATTGGCATTGAGTGTATTGGCATAGAGTGCAGTAGGGTAGAGTGCAGTGGTGTAGAGTGGAGTAGGGGAGAGTAGATCTGTGTGGCCTAGACTGGGGTAGTGTAGATTGCATGGTGAATAGTGCAGTGGTGTAAAGTAGAGTGGTGAAGACTGCATTAGCATAGAGTGGGGTAGAGAGGCGTCTCATGAAGTGGTGTGGAGTGCAGTGGCGTAGAGTGGAGTGGTGCAGAGTGCAATGGTATGGAGTGCTGTAAAGTGGAGTGGCACAGAGTAGAGTGCAGTGGTGTAGAGTGGTGCAGAGTAAAGAGGAGTGGCGTAGAGTGGAGTATTCATGGTGTGGTACCACACCTCCATTACAGACATCTCATTTTCAATTGAAATAACCATTACATTTGCACAGACATAAAGTTTTACTAATAAAACTATACAGTGCACAGATGAAAATTTGTGGAAATTGCATCACCTAGAGCAGTGGTTCCCAACCTGTGTTCCAGAGACCCCTGGGGGTCCGTGAAGCCTTCTCAGGGGGTCCGCGACTGCTTATAAAATAAAATAATATTAACAGATTAGGTCCCCAGCTTCCAGAAATGACTCAGTGGAGGGTCTCCGGATTCCAATAATGAGTCAGTGGGGGTCCCCGGGTTCCAGTAATGATAAAGTGGGGGTCCACAGAAGTCAAAAGGTTGGGAACCACTGACCTAGTGTAATGATTTGTTTTTGATCATATTAAAGTTTTTGTTTTCAACACACTTCAGAAACAAAGAAATGCTTCATTTGTCTTCCTAATTCTGATACATTCTGAAATACTAACACAGTTTATTCAAATGTTGCTGCGTGCTAGAAAAAACTCTTTCCTACCCCAAGTATCCAGTAAACTTGCCACATAAATCCTCTCTCAAGTCCGAGAAAGAAAAGTAAACAAGTGCCCTCGGACAACAACGCCTGACATTTGACCTCGATCCTTGAATGCACAACAAATGTGACGAGATAAGAAAAAGATTTACAGTCCTGTTTACAGAAAGAGAGTACTTGAGAGGACACTGTAAATAAGGTTTGGGCAAGTGAAGGTATGAACTCAAGCTGGACAGCCTAAAACAAATAAAGTCATTAAATGGAAAGCAAGAAAATGTGAGTTATAAAATACAAAGCCATTGTCAAGCAACAGGCAGAATGCATTTGTAGGTCAGCTTTCTGAATGTCCTCAAGATGTTTTGTCTCTCTCTTCTGGCAAGCAAATTCTCACGCAGGCTAGCTCAGCATCTGAAAATCCTGTTGTTATATTTTTTCTCAATGTCTTTTTGCACTCTACTGATGAGAAAGCCATACACCGGCTAGCGCCACTAAATCAAGTTTTGGGTTATGTCATGTGCATCCCCCTTCAGGTGCCTATGTGCAAACAATGTATAAATGCTGGCGAGCTTCTGGGAAAAGTTAGCATTATTTGCTCGATGTCGCTATTTATGTTTGCTTTTACATAATAAAACATGGTTTGCAATTCAAGTCTGCTCACAGGTACTTTTCTTTCTCATGATGTGTATTTGCATTTGACAGATGCCTTACCTATTGCCTTATTTTCAGAAGATCATTTGCATGCCTCAGATAAAGAGTATAGATTTATAAAATTACACACCTCCTTGAAACGTTCCACTGTGTTTAGGAGAAGCTCAGCTTCATAAGCAACCTCACATCATATCTTTTCTATAACATAAATCTGAATGTCCTGCCTGCCCTTTGTCTCCCTTACCTAAACATTCCTCTTATCACGTATCAGTTTTCTGGGTGTATGATGTCCTCTCCAGCAGGACTGCTGCCCTAGTAGGCAACTTAGCACCCCAGGAAAACCCCAATGACAAACTTTCTGTTTGAAGTAGAACTTAAAAATTGTGGTTCCTCGGGATGGAGATGGTCTGCGCCCCCTCCCACTAAGGCGACCCCTCAGCTTGCCTACTCCGCAACACTAGAATAACACTACAAGGGGACATAGGGGGAGGAGAGAGGATAGACAGGTGGCGTGGTGATGTAATTAAATGCATTACTTGTTAGCCAAAAAAGAATACAATAAATAATCAAAATCTGCATACGGGTCGGGGCTTGCCAAGAGAGGCAACAGGATACTCTTTTACTAGCCCCCGAGCTAGCAGGATTCAGCTAGAGAACGGAAAGAAGGTAAGCTCTGAGTCAGGTACATCTTCAAGCCTTGCCAGGGAAGCTGGCAGCCTATTGTAAACATTTCCAAGATTCTCTCTGCCGCTAACTGCAGTAACACGAAGGCTGGACGGAAAATAAACACAGTCCTGCGTAATGAGGCCTAATTCCTGGGGGAACCGAGGATGCTAAAAAATGCAGTAATGCCGAACAAGTGCTAGCTACATTGAAACCCTGGGAGCCCAAAAAAGCTGTTGTCAAACATTGACTGGTATCTGATGTCCTTTTAACTTATACTACTGCTTTTACCCTGAAGTGAAAGGATACGCGTTTCTAGGGAGAACTCTGGACCCTCAATGGGGAGGCAAGATGGAAGGTTTCACTAAACTGGAACTTTCCACCCTCGGGGTAAGTACCATCGTTGGTTGCTGGGGCGAACGGTTAGGGAACGCTGTTTGCAACCTCAGTGCTACATCTAGGAGTGTACACGGGAAATCATCTCCAGCCGTTGTAAACTTAAATAGTATTCGCTGCGCCCTTATCGATGCCAGGGCACTTAACATTGCTTGGAGTTCGCTTTGTTTGTAGAAATGTACAAACCCGCGCTAGTGATCCTAACAGAAACACGGCCGACCCTAGATCGGGCCCCGACCTGGTTAATGCCATTACTGAGGGGTTTTCAACTAACAGATTAGACAGACGTACCAAACGAGGAGGTGACCTGGGCGTTATTTACGAGGACTCCTTTCCAGCCACCTTGGAGCTGGTGTATACAACACTATGTGAAGCCTTGGAGTTTTCTTTTGAGCCACACAGTAGACAGTCCTTTAAAGGACTTTTAGTTTGTCGCCCTACTGGTCAAAGATCAATGTTCGCCCAAACCATTGGTAATCTCTTGGAACCAAACATTCTTGCGAATAACTACAAAGTACTGGGGAACTTTAATTTCCACCTTGAGGCACAAACAGTCAGAGATAGGGTAGCTCTCACTCAAACCATGGATGGCCTGGAGCCCACTCATCTATCTGGGCATATTTTGGATGGGATCTTTACAAATAGTGACTCTCTAACTAACATAGATGTTTTGTCCCTAGTGTGGTCCAACCACAAGGCTATCTTATTTGACATTACCTATAAACTACCTGGCCAAATTCAACCATAAGATTTTAAACTAGCCCTTGAGAAATCCCCCCTGTTCATCTGATGGTATTGATAATACCACTCTGAACTATTCCACTTGGTTAAATGGGTGGTCAACACTCCGGTGCCTGCAAAGGCAGCCAGATCATGGAGAGGTAAATTCTCAGCTCCTTGGTTTTCAGATGACCTCAGGAAACTTAAACAACGCTGTAAGAGACAGGAAAGAATATGGAGGAAAGATTATAACGACCTAGAAAAAACAAAGTACAGGAAACTTCTGGCAGATTACAAATCAATGATTATGGAAGCAGAATCCTCCTTCTTTACACACAAAATTGAATCCTCAAAAAACTCCACAAAGGAATTATTTAGGAATGTAGTTAGTATGTCAACACCACCAACTGATAAACTGACTGGTAGGACCCAAAATGCTCTGTAATACTCTTGTAGATTTCTTTCAAAGCAAGGTAGAACAAGTCTATAATAGATTCTCCAGTAATACCCCTTCACCAGGCAGTGACGAATTGGCTACCGTTAACCAGGTGAACTGCCACTTCCTAGTGGAGTTTGCACCTCCTTCAATGGAAGAGATAGTATGTCAAATTAAATCTACCAAATCTGGATCCCCTTATCATCCTTGCCCTCCTTGGGTGCTCAACCTAGCTCCAGACCTAATTGCTGCCAGTTTAACTGATTTTGTTTCTCGCATGTTCAAAGAGGGCTATTTCCCCTCACAGTGGAAACTTGCATCGCTGTTGCCCTAATAAATAAACCCATCCTCAATGCCTGGGATCCCAATATCTACCGGCCTATAGGAAGACTACCATTGCCTGCTAAAATTGTGGAAAAGATCATGAATAAACAGCTAATGAATACATAGATACCAACGGCTTGCTTTATCCAACATAGTTCGGATTTAGATCTGGGCACAGTACTGAGAGTGCACTCCTTAAGGCCACAGGGGAAATAAGCATATCGCTGAACAAAGGAGGGAGAGCGGCACTTATATTACTTGACTTATCAGCAAAACTTCATACAGTAAATCATAAGTTGCTGCTGAACTGCCTTTTCCTGTTAGGGATTAGAGCCATTACTCTAGATCTCCTAAGTTCCTTTCTCCATGGCGGGGAGCAATCTTTGGCCTTGGGCAACTTTGTATCTCATTCCTTCTCACTCTTGTGTCTGGTCCTTCAAGGATCATCATTAAGTCCCATCTTGTTTGATGTTTATGTCACCCCCTTGACTGACCTGATCTGATCCTTTTGCTTCTCTCTTACATCCTGTGCAGATGACACTCAAATTGTTGCCTCTGTAGCCAACAATGATACCAACACAGGACATAAATTTCATGATTGTCTGCTAGCTGTCAGTGGTTGGATGAACAGCAATTGCCTGAAACTGAACTCGGGGAAGACCAAGGGTTTTTAGAGTTGAGCTCAAAGTCCTCTGTCTCTTTTATTATCTCTCTACGAGCTTGTAACCACGCTCATGTCAAGCCCATGAGTTTGGTTGGTTCGTGGGCGTTCCTTTTACAATTCGCTTCATTTCATTACTCGAAGGCATGCATATGTCATGCCTTTTCTGGTGGTTATCCCTCCTCCAGCGCACCGGGCAACTACTGAAAACATACAAGGCGCCATATTTTCCTTATGGTTTCTGGACTACTTTTTCTCTTTATTTCGCAGGCAGCGTGATCTCGCTGGGCAGTAGTAAAGCGCTTTGCATGACATCAACACTGTTACATGGCTAATTGTACTTTTGCCGGTTACATGGCTAATTATACTTTTGCCAGTTACATGGATAATTGCACTTTGGCCCATACATTTCATTGCAAGCGAACTTCTGTTTCCTTTTGTGTGTCTCCGTCACACTGCAGGGTGGCCGTGGGCTTGCTTATGTGAAACTGTTTTATTTTTTAGTTCATGTGGCAAGAAAAGTCCGGTTAGGAGTTTAAAAAGCGAATAGCTCTAACTCGAGCAAACGCAAGACCCGTTGGATTGCGAATGCTTGGTTATTTGGTACTCAAACCTCCTTCTAGTCCCCTTCCTGGTGGCCACAATAGTTAGGCGCACTCCCGCCCCCAGTTAGGAAAGCATGGAATCTAGGGGTTATATTAGACTATGAACTATTACATACTGACAAGGTCATTTCAGTCATCTACTCTGCTTTTTATGTTCTAAAAACTATTAAGAAAATCCTCCCCTACAACTCTTCCGAACCCCAGAAGCTGGTGGTTACATCTCTCGTTCTTGCTAAATTAGACTACTGCAATAATATTTATTTAAACATGCAACAACAGCTAATGAACAAACTGCAAACAGTACAGGATGCAGCGGCACGTCTCCTTTCGAAGATCCCTTAGTTTCAGACAGCCTGAAAGACATTAAGGAAACTACATTGGCTCCCTATAAAACAGGGAATAACATTTAAAGTCCTATGCATCACTTATAAAGTGGTGCACGATCTAGCCCCCGCCTTTTTGAAGAATTATAGCCAATGGTACACCCCACCTAGGACGCTACTGTTGAAGTAAGCCTCAGCAAGGCCTACTAGTGCAAGGGGTTCACCCTTCTCTGCACAAAGTCCTCAGACCACATAGGAAGAAGTTGGCACAGAAACTGAAATAAAAGACAAAAGTTTATTAAACCTCATGAGGTGGTACTACAGTTCAAACAGCACCCTTCGGTAATGTTTGAAGTAGCACACTGAACTGAGAGAGCATGGTCCTTTTATACCCACGCAGGGGCTAAAAGGAGGTGGTACAATTATAGATGCAAGACTTCTATACATATAAGGTCATGTGGAAATGCACAGTCCACAGGTAGGAGGGGCTAACAGTTTTCAAGGACTAACAGCTGCCGACCTTACTGGGCATGTGCGAAAGTGGGAGATGCTAAATATAACTTGTCACTAGGCAGATTTTCAAGAGTAGTTAACAGAAAGGTAGGACAGAGCACATGGTGAGCACATGGCAGCATGTGGCAGAGAAAATGGCTGCCATGAATACAAAATGGTTTCGGCGAAATGTTCACAATAGTTGCTCAATACAAGATGTCTTCTGCTAATGCTTAATCTAATCGCTGCTAAACTACAACAGACGATCCTTTCAGCATTAGCTGAAGACATTAGTCTTTCTGGGATAATCTAAATATTCATCTTGTATATTTATGCTCATCATTTCAGGTATTTCCTTCTCTAACATGTGTTGTGCTTTCATTTCTGTAATATTTCTTTTGGTAGGCATACAAGCAGTGATACACATGGAGCAGAACATTGGACCACACTGAATACAGATATAGCATGTGAAAAATATTGCAATCATTACACACACCTGACCACCCAACAGGTAGTTGGTAATATCCATAGTTACCACAAGCAAAATATGTATTATGTGAAGCTGTAAAACGACTATTATTTACACCCTCAATAGTTAAAATCAAGGTACAATCGCTTATCCCCACTGGAATTCGCCCAATGCTACGTATACATAAATCTGCTTTAGTTTTTGTAACAGAAATCACAAATTGTTCTTTCTTGTCAGAGTCTCTTATATTTGTGAAGACATATGGTATTGAAACATTGTACGGTTGATACTCTTCCCATTCACATTTAGTTCCTTTGGCTTGGGGATACCCATCTTTGTCTTGGTAGCATACTTTATTAAGGCGAAAAAAAAAAATAGTCCGCCCTCTGTACGTTTTCCAGATGCAAACAAAAGCGTGTACCAAGCTTGACAAGAACCATTGTGTGAAAAAGGAAGAGGAATAAAAGGTGTTCCTCCTTTCTTTTGATGCGCAGGTATCATTCCACATACCCA
The DNA here is from genome assembly GCF_031143425.1 of Pleurodeles waltl. NCBI lineage: Eukaryota > Metazoa > Chordata > Amphibia > Caudata > Salamandridae > Pleurodeles > Pleurodeles waltl. The sequence goes on along the minus strand of NC_090436.1, from coordinate 791,456,099 downwards.
ACAGTTAGTAGTATTTGTAGCATTATGAGTATGATGCAACATCTGAATGAAAGTATTATTGAAGTACGATTGACGGTGCTTCTGCTCCTGATAGGGAAGCGTAAAGTAATAGTGATCCTCTGGTACTGGAGTAGTGGCAACAAAAAACTCACGAGCAGGAGACTTTGTGGTTCTAAAAATTCTGGACCCATGTAATTTACTTTGCCACAGCAGTACGATTTTAGTATCAAAAGACCGATAATGACTAGTACACTAAGCATGAGCATTTTCGCTCAATTCCAGCAGCGTTTTCACCTCGAAATCACCATTTTCGTCCTGCACTCGTGGCTCCCATTTTATACACGGCAGCCATTTTTAAAAGTTGCCCTCACATAGGCTTATAATACAGTCAGATTTGATTCCAAGGACACGTACACCTTGATTGACTTTTCTCTGACCTGGGCAAGCTGGAACCATTGCCTCAGGCCAAACCTGTTTGGTCAGTCCCTCTCCCAGTGGCCGAATCAGATAGCATCAAGGCACACCATGCCATAAAACCCTTATTATCGCTCACACACCCTGCCTAATCTTGCTCACACCTGCACCTGCTCTTTTCTTTTTCTTACTTTACGAGGGGGAGGTGCCCGTTTTTATTGGGGGCCCACACTTATCTGATGTAAAATACTAGGCCTTGCCGGGTAATTTATTATGGGTTGGATGACATGAAATATGAGGTTTCATCATGACACTGTTTTTTCCTTTGTAGTGAAAACATGTGAATGACCAACCAAAATGTCAAGAATGTTTGCCTGAAGCTTAAAAAACTGTATATAAGGAAACCTGACTTTGCATTGAAACACAGTCTCCTGAGAACATACAAACCGTGCTGTTGTACTTCTAGGACGCTTGTCACTTGGTTGCAGCCAATAAATTCGATCTTTGACTTCACCTAGAAGACTCTGAGTTTCTGTGGTCTGAATCAGGAAAGTACCCGAGGTCTTTGGGTGTACCCTGGCACCACTGGGTTACCGGATCAGTACCGGTTCTGAAAAACCCAGTACCTCAGTTGGCGCCCAACGTGGGGCGATACCAGCGGTACCGGTCCAAGCCTGAGGTCCGTGGGGAGCTTCGTGTGAAAATTCTGGAGGAAGGCCGCCACTTCATCGACCCCTGCATGTCGACGTGGTCCGAAAGTCTTTGCTGCGAGGTTCCCCGCTTCCCGACGGCTACGAAGGACTGCTGCCCTGGCTATCGCCCTGATTTGGACCCTTGATGTTTGGTAGAGCGAAACAATAAGACGAGTCTTCTGGTGACATCATCGATATTTTCAGTTAAGTATAAGTGGAGCATCTCCCAGTCCTTAGTTGGACACTTGGTTTGGTCCTTAAGTTGGACATTTGGTTTGGTATCCCTTCGGGATCACTTTGATTTGGAACTTGCAAGTACCAAAGCCGAAGGACTCGTGTATTCACGAGACTATCGTAAACGATAATCCTTTGAAGTTTGAAGCTAGACTAGTGAGCGAAGATGCCTGGTCTTAGCAGACTTGGAAATTTGTTTTGTCTTGGTTGTAAAAGGGACTCCCGGTTGGAGGACTCATGTCCGGTCCCTCCGATTGGAACTCCAACCTATGAACTATATGTGAAGCACAGAGTGGGCCCCACCACGTTGAATAAAGTATGCGTCCGCTATTCTTGGAAATAAATGTCTGTGAGGCTGTTTTTGCAGTTTTTTGGAACACTATTGAGAAAAGTTTTCTTTTCTCTTGTAAATATGACTTACAACTAGGATCTGCAAACGGTTCTGTAAGTAAATTGCGATGGCGCTATTTATGAAAAATGGCTAAAGCGCGCTGTATTGTGTGTCCTGAGTGTTTTCTGTTTATATCTGAAATGAGCTCAATGTGTGTTTGTGGGTCTTCTTGATGTTTTCAGTTTGTTAAGTAAAATGTTGGTTAATTAATATTAAGTAGAAACTTAGAAAAAAATCCAGAAAGGAACCATGTGATGTGCTAACATAGCTATATGTTGCTCTTTAATTTATAGAATGAGCAATTGTGCACATATACAAAACTGCCGTTAAATGCTTAATAAATTAGAAAACACATTCAATAGATATAAATAGGGCCCCCCAAAAAAAACGAAATTATCTATTTTTGCAAAAAAAAATACATTTACAGCATTTTTCTTAGATGCATTGTATTAGATGTTCACAGGCAAACTTTTCAGCTGCAGTATATTTGATAGGAATGTTCAATTCAGCCAGCACTTTCCCAGTTAAACACGGGTGGAATTTTGCATAACCTTCCTTTTAAATGAAAGTGGCGCAAAAATGTGACGCATTTCAAGTTAGGCTTATGCGCTTAGGCTTGTGAGTTAATGTATCCCAAATAATAGGCAAGGGATGCAGCTTGCTTTTATATGTGGAATTATCACCAAAAAAAAGAATAATTGGGGTTTTTTTTTAAAAAAAGAAAATTATTAATTATGGAAAAATTATTTAAAAAATAAGTGCCTTTCAAAATCGTTTTTTAATATTTATAAAGCTTAATACCTATACTATGACCTCCTAATATTAAAATTGAATTTAAGTTATGTTGCACCGCTAAAATGACATTTGTATGTGCAATTTTCCCTTGGCGCAGGAGCAAACAAGCTCATTTCTATAAAGTATAAGTTAATATTTTCAATGGCTGACTCATGGATTGTGTAATAGACATTCTGGTAATGCATATTATGCAAGAAAATTGTAGGATATTGATTTTTTAATGCCTAAAATATCAAAGTCGATTTTGGGCAAAAGCACTGTTTAAACTGCATTTTCTTTCATTCAGAGTACTTTTTAAAGTGTCTCAGGCTTCAGTAAATGCATACATTTAGGTTTGATATATATTTGCAGGTTGTGCCTTCTTATGATTCAATGAGTCAATGTGCCAGTACAAAGGCTTGTTTAAATATCAAGGTTGAAGGTTCTAACTTCAGCTGGGCCTACTGAGACGTTCATTCATTCGAGGTTGATGAAATATGTACCATTGCATGGGATTGCAACAAGCATTTATTCTAGCAACTGGTATGTGTGTTATTAAGGTTTGTGAATTATTCACAGTAAATGTAGTTTAATAATCTGGAAATAGAGATAATTTTTTTAGCGCCTAAAAAGGATTTTTCTTTTTTTTTTTTAAATAGAGTGAATTATTGCAGGTTAGAAGGAAAATAGGAAGGCCTACTGTCTTTGACAGATTCAGAGTGGCAGAAGCTAGGAGAGCTACAGAGGCTGGCTCAAGTCACGCTGCTGAGATGCTATCTTTAGTTTTCCCATAAACAATGGAGGAGGCTGTCATGTTGACACTTGTGACCTTTTAAATTAGGGCCTTGTCTCTGTGAAATGCAGAATGACCCTACGGGCCTCTAAAAGTGGGATTTCTGGTTTCTCCAGAAGAACATCAATACAATTAAAGAACTTAATTCCAAAGGGAAAATATAAAAAAAGGGGTTTCTTCGAAAGTCCCAACATCATGTTAAATGCTCTGCAGAACTGATACATTTGTGTCTCCGCTCTAAAAAAAATAAAATGATGCCTGCTAGTTGCTTTTATTTGACAGAAAACGAAGTGTTGCATTAAGTCTTAGACAGAAAATAAGATGCAGCCCTTTTCTAAAATTTTGAAGGCTACATGCCTTAATGAGAACGATTTACCAATTAAGACTTATTTTTTCACAGTGGAAATTGTAGGTGCCAAATTAATATGGAGTGTCAGTGTAACAATTTTTACTTTTAGAAAGGTAAAACTAAGGTGGCTTGATGTTGCGAAGTAACTGACAAGAGGGTAACAGTTAAGTAATGGAAATTTATTTTCGTGTATTTGGTCCTATCATGAATTGTTCTTGCTGGTCCTGTATGTTAGAAGAGAAACAGTAAAGTTATATTTGACAGCAGATTTCCATTGCCTGGTGATCTACTGTCAAAAGGAGGGTAAGGATTTTAAACCTGACATATTAAACAGGCCCAAATATTGGGTTTTGGGCTGCAGGTTTACAGTGCATAAAGTACATGACATGGTGTTGTGTGTCACCGCTAATTCACACATGCTATTGTTTTGTCTATGCTTTTTGTGCTTGATACACAGCAAGTATATCTGATGGCTTGACGTTTTGTGCGTTTTTATTATTTTTTATTTGTTTTTTTTTGCATGTTTGTTGCTGCTTTTGATACTATTACAAGCTCCCCTGTGTTGTGAGGGGATGGTCATGACGATGCCCATCGCTACGCAACAGTTGGTTGAACTTGTTCTGGTTACTAAATTCCACAGATAATGATATTTCATGCTGTGAACATAAAAGACAACACTTCACCAGTGCATGTCTATTTGGCTATAATGGTATTGAAGGAAAATAAAAAGAGATATACAGGATCAAAGTGTGTCACCTGCAGTTAATCACGTTACTGCCCCTTCCCTTAAAGGAACAGGCAGCCCTACATTTATGTAGCCTTGATTGGACCTAAGGATGAAATTATAGATCTGTGACTCAAGGTGGCCTAATTTCTATATTACATTAGTTAATCATGTTCTGTTTCCTAAGTAGCATATGGCTTTTGTTCCTTAAAAGAAAACCAGGTTTTCATTTTTTCCTGAAGAAGGAACTGAAACATTAGCTAGGAGTACCTTATATGGTGTAGTCACCAACGGTAGAGTTAAAATTTGTGTAACTTTGGCCTTTGTGTATCACCCGTACTCTCGGTGTTGTGTCACATGCCTGACTATCACCCAAATAATTTTTTTGTTCTTCCTATAGATTTTTTCTTTTGTTACTTCCCCTGACCAATGTCGCATCATGCTTAGTTATTGAGATTTTAGCTATGTCCTAGTCCCATTTCTCTTTTTTAAATTCCTTTCACCAGTCAGACCTTTTATTATTATTGATGTATTGTTCAGGTTTACATTTCCAGACTGCAGTGATGTACCAGGGACCCCCATGTTATGTATAATTCCCTTTGGTATGACCAGACTGGTTTTCAAGAATTTGCCTTAGGCCTGCTTCAATGTTTTCCAGCCTGACTGTCAGGGTAGCGATAGACTGGTTAACTGACTCAATATTATAGTAAGACAAGTTTTCCATCTCAATAGGAGATATCTTATGTTTACCTTTTTGAACATGACGAATTTTCAATGTCTATTTTAATTTGGTTTTCGGTTCCCTTCTGTTCCTGCTACTTTAATTTTTGGTGGGATCAGATGTGTCCTAATCATGCAAATATCAGGACCCTCTAGTTCTTGTCTTTTTGTTTGCACATTTGACTATTAGCCTGTGTATTGCATAGTGCACCTGATGCACAGTTTTTAAAGGAAGGTTTCTACATGTCCCTGATAATCGGTATCATGTGATTTCTCTATTGAGATGTTCTAAGGTAAGGAGGAACACCTAGACTTAATCATTGAGGAAAATATGTGTTTACCCCATTAGACAATGCCACTGTGTGAGGAAATGCATTCAGATAGAATTCTCATGTAGCTATAGATGGCAGAGAATAATGGAGAGAACCCAATTAAAGATGCTAGAGACCCTGTTTTGCCCTTCTGCCTTTGTCTTTGTATTTTATGCCCATGGTGTATGGCTACTCCTTTGAAGATTGCAGACCACCTGCTTGCAGTCCCCTTGTTAAAAACCATGAACTGTTTTTGTACTAAATTGAAGGGAACTAACAACTGTGGCACATTTCCTACGTCACTAGATTCTGCGGGTATCAAGTCATAATAACCTGCAGGACATTGATTTAAGCCTAATTCCCATCAGTGACAGCTACAGATGAAAGACGGACGTTTTGGCCCTACAGTCTCAGCACCCAGAAAGTAGCAAAGCTGGACAGCGATCGCCAGTGCATGGTATCGTACTTGCTCCATCAGACGGCGTTGGACATCACAAAACCAAAGTTTCAGTGTAAAAGAGCTAAAGAGAAGGATTCCTGTTGTTGATGGCAGAGCTGTTTTGAGGTTTCATTTCTCTACCTGTCATGTGCTGGTAACCTCTGACAGTGTGCAATCCCTTGAGCCCCTTGGCCTGAGTTTTGGCCACACACCCCCTTTTCTTTGCACCAACGGAAGAAGGGCAGTGCACCGGAGATTTCAAGTTTGGAAAAAGGCACTATATTGTGGTGCCCATGAAAGAGCAGCTTGAGCGTCCTCTGACACCAAACAATGAGTGTTGGAGTCTGAAAGTGCTGCTGAGCTTGAGCTATTTCCCAATTAATGGTGCTTGGGTCTGCACGAGATGATTTGTGCCCTTGATCAATGAAGAGCACATTGTTTGTAGTGTCTGCCACAGAGGAGAGACACTGGTGCATTGCTTAAAGACATTGAGACTTTCAAGTGAGCTGTGGGTGTTTGCCAGAAGGGCACTCCAACTAAGCAGTACTTTTCTCACGAAGAGGCCTGAATTGAGAGGCCCATGCGAAAGAAAACAACAAAAGAAAATTTGATGGACAATAGAAGCCTGCCAGAGAGGCTTTTTGAACAGACTCTGGGCATAGTTGGTTTCACAAGAGGTTTCCGTGTGATTGTATAGACTAGGTGTTAGGAGACTGATTGTTTTGCTGGCATTGTTTTAAAGTACTATTCTGTTTAGTAAAAGCAGAATAAAGTCCATTTTCTGTGGAAAGAGTACCCCCTTTTCACCTTAGAGCATTGATGAGAGTCACCACTGTTCCACCTGAACATACAAAAATTACTGAAATGCAGAGGAGCCCTAAAAATGTTACTAGATAATTTTAGGATTTGCTTTTTGGTTAGGGTTGTGAAAAATTATTATTTCATTTGTAATAGTGGTCACTACTTTCTCCCGTTGTCTATATGTTCTTAATAACGTGTTTTCTAGTGTCTTTTAAACATGACGTTGTCATTTATGGGTGGGATTGTTTTTCTCTACTCAATTGACTTCTGCACCCACTTCCCAACCTATGTCTTTTCCTACTATTGTTTCTTTGCACTCTTTTCACCCTTTTCCTGAACATGAGCAGGTTAGAAGATCAGAATTCGTAAGCAATTCTTTTGTACAGCTTCTGCATCAACACTAGTTAGTAGTGAACATCACTAATTGTTGGGTGTGTGATCTTATGCCACCTACTGCAGATAGAGGTATTCCTTATTTTGTCCTGCCATATGTGGCCTTTTGTGCTACTTCATGTTCGAGGAGACCTGTCCAGAGAGAGTTACCAAGTACTAGAATTTTGCTCCAGCAACATCTCCATGGCCTTATAAACATAGACCTGGACTCAGATTAGCATGAGAATAGGTTTATTGCCTATGTAAGGGCAAAAGGAGGGTTTGTGGTTCTAAAAATTCTGGACCCATGTAATTTACTTTGCCACAGCAGTACGATTTTAGTATCAAAAGACCGATAATGACTAGTACACTAAGCATGAGCATTTTCGCTCAATTCCAGCAGCGTTTTCACCTCGAAATCACCATTTTCGTCCTGCACTCGTGGCTCCCATTTTATACACGGCAGCCATTTTTTAAAGTTGCCCTCACATAGGCTTATAATACAGTCAGATTTGATTCCAAGGACACGTACACCTTGATTGACTTTTCTCTGACCTGGGCAAGCTGGAACCATTGCCTCAGGCCAAACCTGTTTGGTCAGTCCCTCTCCCAGTGGCCGAATCAGATAGCATCAAGGCACACCATGCCATAAAACCCTTATTATCGCTCACACACCCTGCCTAATCTTGCTCACACCTGCACCTGCTCTTTTCTTCTTCTTACTTTACGAGGGGGAGGTGCCCGTTTTTATTGGGGGTCCACACTTATCTGATGTAAAATACTAGGCCTTGCCGGGTAATTTATTATGGGTTGGATGACATGAAATATGAGGTTTCATCATGACACTGTTTTTTCCTTTGTAGTGAAAACATGTGAATGACCAACCAAAATGTCAAGAATGTTTGCCTGAAGCTTAAAAAACTGTATATAAGGAAACCTGACTTTGCATTGAAACACAGTCTCCTGAGAACATACAAACCGTGCTGTTGTACTTCTAGGACCCTTGTCACTTGGTTGCAGCCAATAAATTCGATCTTTGACTTCACCTAGAAGACTCTGAGTTTCTGTGGTCTGAATCAGGAAAGTACCCGAGGTCTTTGGGTATACCCTGGCACCACTGGGTTACCGGATCAGTACCGGTTCTGAAAAACCCAGTACCTCAACTTCTTTTCAACAAACCAGGTGATTATTGCTATAACCACCAAAACAACAACAAACCCCATAGTACTAATGATCAGTTTGTTATTCATTTTAGCAACATTGATAATCGATCCTTTCAGAAATTAATTAAAAACAATCGTTGGAGCTCTTATCCCTGGGCAGCCGCTGATTTCTTCACCACGGGACAAGACGGGTGTCACTACTCTAATGCATGGCTGATCCCCCCCCCCTTGCCACATTGGCTCTCTGTTTCACTAACCCAGGGCAGTAGCTCAACCAGTTTTTTTCAAAACAAATTCAGATTCTTTCCTTGGTCTCAAATTATATCGCGACACTCCAGAAGTCGTATGGTCCGGGAAGAACTCCGCAGATGTGTCAGGTGATATAGCACGGCCTTTCTCCGTAGTCAAAATCTCTCGATGATCGGTCAGCACAGCATGTTCCACCAAGGTAGGTAGCACTCTCTTGCAGTGAGTACTATGGACCCAATTCTTTCGGTTCGTCACTCAAACTGCTGTCCTTGTCGCAAGGAGCACCTGTTCTGGGCCTCGGCACCTTGGTTCCAAGCTGCTTGATCTTTCAAAGGACTTAATCATCACCTGGTCACCAGGTCGGAGTTCATGGCCTTCACCTGTAGATCTGTGAGGAAGTGCTTCTCGAACCTGTTGATGAATAGAAACCAAATTGTCGGTTAACTGTGCCAAATAATCATTCATCAGGACACAAGGTACATCATATACAGAATTTGGCTTAGGAACTCCCCAAATGTTCATTGGCCTTCCAAACACTATTTATTAGGGAGTAAGGCCAATTTGAGAGTATGGCACTGACCTAATAGACAATAATGCCAACGGTAATGCATCCGTCCAAGTTAAGGATGTAGAAGCCTGTATCTTCGCTAACTTCAGCTTCAAAGTAGCATTATACCTTTCCACCAACCCTGCTGTTTGTGGGTGGAAAACCGCATAGAACTTCTGTTTGATCCCTAATCCTTTCAGGACATACTTAATAACTTCCCCAACAAAATGAGGTCAGTTATCATTCCATAAAAAGTCTGCAAACACCAAACCTAGGGAAAAATTCTTTCAAAAGCACCTTCGCTGTGGTAATGGCAGTATTATCCTTTGTGGGGTACGCCTCTATCCATTTACTGAAGGCACATACCACCACCAAGACATACTTTAAATTGTTGCAGTGTTCAAGCTGAATATAATCCATTTGTAGAACTTCAAAAGGTGCAGTTGGTGTAGCAAACCCTCCCGCAGGAGTTCGTGTCCCTTTTCCAGGATTGTATTGTAAACAGATCAAACAAGACTGTACTACTCTCTTAGCTGTACTGGAAATTTCTGGATGCTCCCAAACTTGCATAAGCAACTTCGTTATTGTTGAAGCTCTAACATGTGCCAGCCCATGTGCCATCTGAACCATAGGTTGTACAAAAGCTATATGCAATTTCCATTTATCCATCTGCTTATTCCGCCAACAGCCCTCATCATCCAATTCTCCTTCTTCAGACCATTGCTCACGTTCTTTCACAGAAGCAGATTTCTGTATATCTAATACATCTTGTCTAGCATTATGCCAACGTTCAGCTTGTGACTTCACTACATACATAGAAGTAGTACTTTGCTGCATCGCAGTCTCACGTGCTACGCGGTCCGCAAGGGCATTACCTTGCCCTATCTTATCGGTCACTTTCTTGTATGCACTACATTTCACAATAGCTATTTTCTTTGGATATGTCAATGCAGTCAAGAGGTTATGCACTAATTCTCCGTGCATTATCTGCATCCCGTGGGATGTGAGAAAGCCTCTCTCCTTCCAAAGCAAACCAAAATCATGAGCCACTCCAAAAGCATAGCGGCTGTCTGTATAAATGTTCACACATAAGTCAGTACTAAGCTCACATGCTCGTGTCAAAACTATTAGTTCAGCTGCTTGAGCTGACTTCTGTGGTATACGAGCTGTCTCCACTACCGTGTGTATTGTGGTGATTGCATATGCAGCTGAGGTCATACCGTCTGGCAACTTCAAACAAGACGCATCAACCCACAATTCCCCGTCTACATCTAGAAGGGGTGTATCTTGTAAATCAATATGACCCTTTGTCTGTTCTTCAGTAAGGAATATACAATCATGTGTTTCTTGTGACAGAGGCTGAGTCACCGGATATGGCAACAAAGTGGCTGGATTTACTGTTGCACATCTCTTCAGTGTAATGTGAGGAGCCAGCAATGTCAATTCATATCCTATCAGGCGAGCGCTAGTTAAATGTTGCGTCTTTGTTTGATTTAAAAGAGCATCAACCGCATAGGGTATTAACACCAACAGCTTATGTGACAAAACTATCCCTTCACTCTGACGTATTGACACAGCTGTTGCCGCAACTGATGTAAACACCCAGGCAACGCTCGAGCGACAGGATCAAGTACTGCTGAAAAATATGCACAGGGATGCTGCTTATCGCCATGTGCCTGCACTAAAACTGACAATGCACATCCATCTTTCTCATATACGTAAAGTGCAAAAGGCTTCATGTAATCTGGAGTACCTAACACTGGTGCTGAACAAAGGGCTTGTCGCAGCTGCCAGAAAGCAGTCTCACATTCATCTGGCCATGGGAGGGGCATTGGAGTATCTTTAGTCAAAAGTGCTAGCAAAGGTTAGACAATGTGTGAAAACCTTAATATCCATTGCCTACAAAAAGAAGTAAGACCGAGGAATGCATGAACATCTTTCTGAGTAGAGGGTACTGGTGTATCTAAAATTGCTTGAATATGATCTGATGTAAGTGCACGGCCCTCCTTAGACAAAAGGTGACCTAAATAGGTTACCCTTGGTCTACAATATTGCAATTTCTTTCGTGACACTTTATGATGGTGTGAAGCAAGAAAGGAAAGTAAGGACAAAGTCCACTTTTCACATTGCTCAGGGGTATCAGCTGCCAACAAAATATCATCGACATATTGTATGAGAGCCACACCTTCAGGCAAAACAAAAGAATCAAGTTGTCCAAAGTCATAGTACAAGAACTAATTGCTCCCTCAACTTCCTCATAAAAGGCGGCTGTATTTTTCCGCGGGTCAGGTAATGCTGTTTTAAGTGCCATTACATCTGCCCTATTCCAAGGAGTATACACCCAATTATAAATAAAATAACCCTTAGCATCAACAGAAGTTTTATCATCACTTGTACCCGATCCTTTAGGAGGAACATACAAAGGTGTGGCCTCCCGCATTGGTGTCGCGTGAACTATCATAATCTTATCTGTTCCAAAGATGGAAGCTTGCACCCCGCCGGTCTGAGATGTCCGTGCAACTACGTCCACGGCCCTTTTCTCCTCTCACAAACGGTCTGCTGCAACACATAATTTCACCAAACGCCTGATTGCATCAGCCACCTGGGAGAAAACAAAAAGACCATCACGCATTTGCTTATGATCAGCTGCAACATCATCGGGCTCTAACTCATCAGAATATTTCCGAAATAGTTCAATAACTTCTGTGCCAAATGCCTCAGTAAAATATAGCTGCTCCTTTTCTGTCCACCCTTTCATGTTATCTAAAAGTTCAGAAGCAGAGACATCGCTACGAATTGTTTTACGAGCAATAGATCTAAGCTCAGACGCACAGTCAGCAGGCAACATAGAGCGACTGTCTCGTATCTTCTGTTGCTCTGAACCGGAGACCTCAGCTAACTCATGAGGGGCAGAAGGAACGACATACGGAGGTGGAGGGCGATCTAGTAATAAAAAATCATCGTGCGGTTTATTAAGGATAGGATAGAGAGGTTGCCTAACAGTGTATTGGCCAGTTACCTGTAATTTATGTTCTTTCTCTTCTATCGCCTTTAAGTCATTTCTTTCTTTCTCTCTCATTTCCAATGCTTTCACATATGCATTCTTCCGTTGCTCTTTCTCAAGCAAGGATTGCTCACGCTTCACTCGTCCACGCACTTCTTTCTCCCACATTCGTACACAGTCAAACATATCTTGCCTAGAACTTCGCTTACACATACATTGTTCCACATACTCAATCTTTTGCAAATCAAATGACCCATGCATAGGCCAACATAACTCAGGATCTGCACGAGTGTATTTATTCCATAATGTGCTGTACATTATAGAAGAAAGACCATATTTAACATACATATCTCTTTTGGGCATCCCCTCTGGGGGTGCCGGTTGCAATTCTTCCAGTCTCAAATTGGTACCATTACAAAAGCAACACATCCTACGAAGTGCGCTAAAAACAGGCATGCCAAAAATAGTGCAGAATATGCAGTATTATAATCAAAGTAGCACTTAAGGTGCCGTTCAAATCAAAATTAAATTGGAGAAAATTCTCCTCATTACCTGCCTATATAAATTGCAATTTATATATCAATTCAAAGGACACAAATTGACTAGTCACCCAAAACACGAGAGCCACAGTAAGTAGTGCTAAACTTCATTACCTAACAAAAGCATCAAAACCCACAGCAAGTGCCGTAAAACAGCTCTTACCAATCACAGGGTGTCCAGGTTCCAACTGCCAAGTTCTAAAATCGACCAAATGGTCACTGCATTACGAATGAACAAAAAGGATCTCAGTCGAGGACCGGCGCCACCTGGATGGTCAAGTCAGAAGGAAGGGAAAAACGCCGTGGTTGCCAAGACTCGGGTCTCCTCAGGCATTGATCGTCCGCAGCGAGATCCCAATCCTTTGTCGCGACCAATCCGTTGGGCGTCCGAGTCGCCGATGAGTCCCTGTTCGGGCGCCAATTTGTTGAAGTAAGCCTCAGCAAGGCCTACTAGTGCAAGGGGTTCACCCTTCTCTGCACAAAGGGGGTCATTCTGACTCCCGCCGGCCGCGGTAACTGCAGGGCCGGCGGGAGCCGCCAGAATACCGCTGTGCGGTCAGAAGACCGCCACGGTTATTCTGGGTTTCCCGCTGGGCTGGCGGGGGACCGCCAGAAGGCCGCCCGCCAGCCCAGCGGGAAACACCCTTCCATGAGGATGCCGGCTCCGAATGGAGCGGAAGGGTGTGCGACGGGTGCAGTAGCACCCGTCGCGATTTTCAGTGTCTGCATGGCAGACACTGAAAATCTTTGTGGGGCCCTGTTAGGGGGCCCCTGCAGTGCCCATGCCATTGGCATGGGCCCTGTTAGGGGGCCCCTGCAGTGCCCATGCCATTGGCATGGGCACTGCAGGGGCCCCCAGGGGCCCCACGACACCCCATACCGCCATCCTGTTCCTGGCGGCCGAAACCGCCAGGAACAGGATGGCGGTGTTGGGGTCGGAATCCCCATTGCGGCGCAGCAAGCTGCGCCGCCATGGAGGATTCCCCAGGGCAGCGGAAAACAGGCGGTACCGCCGCGGTCAGAATGCCCATGGGAGCACCGCCAGCCTGTTGGCGGTGCTCCCGCGGTCCCCAACCCTGGCGGTCTCGGACCGCCAGGGTTGGATTGACCGCCAAAGTCCTCAGACCACATAGGAAGAAGTTGGCACAGAAACTGAAATAAAAGACAAAAGTTTATTAAACCTCATTAGGTGGTACTACAGTTCAAACAGCACCCTTCGGTAATGTTTGAAGTAGCACACTGAACTGAGAGAGCATGGTCCTTTTATACCCACGCAGGGGCTAAAAAGAGGTGGTACAATTATAGAAGCAAGACTTCTATACATATAAGGTCATGTGGAAATGCACAGTCGACAGGTAGGAGGGGCTAACAGTTTTCAAGGACTAACAGCTGCAGACCTTACTGGGCATGTGCGAAAGTGGGAGATGCTAAATATAACTTGTCACTAGGCATATTTTCAAGAGTAGTTAACAGAAAGGTAGGACAGAGCACCTGGTGAGCACATGGCAGCACGTGGCAGAGAAAATGGCTGCCATGAATACAAAATGGTTTCCGCAAAATGTTCACAATAGTTGCTAAATACAAGATGTCTTCTGCTAATGCTTAATCTAATCGCTGCTAAACTACAACACTACGGTTGGCAAGGTAAAAAAATCTTTGCATCCCCAGAGCCAATAAAGCCTTCTGGAGTGGAAGAAGTTTCACTCATGGTGCCACTAAAGCTTGGAATTCTCTGCCTCTTGAGTTCAAAGAGATGCCCAATCTTCTACCTTTCCAGAAAGCCTTCAAATTTCGGCTTTTCGACATGTAGTATGGGTTCGGTTCAAGGTACAGCAGACTAGCGCCAAGACACCCTAGGACAGTGGTCTCCAAACTTTTTAATGCTGCGCCCCCCCAGTTGAAAAATAAAAATCATTGGGCCCCCCTCTGAGAATTGTTCACAATTATTTCATAAAAATAGCAATGTTTAAATATGTCTAGACATATTTAAACATTGCAGTTAAGTACTGTTGCCTTTTTAAAAATGCAATAACATGTTTCTGCTTAAAACAGAACACTGTTATCTGCCTAGAGCATCTTTTGGCCAGAGCCTGGCGCCCCCCCTGGGATCACTTCAGGCCCCCCTAGGGAGGCCCACCCCCCAGTTTGAAGACCCCTGCCCTAGGATATTCAAGCTCTCAAAAATATTCTAACATTATAACAAGTGTTACCTGTGTGTGGTAGTTTTTGGTCCTGTGACCCAGAAGTACTTAGACCTCCCGTCACCACATGCAAAGGGCCTTTCTAATCTCCACTTACCTGTTTTCTCAAAGTTACCAGGCATGTGTATGTCTACCCCAACTATGTATCATGGTAGGTATTATGGGTGAATGCCGATGGCCATGTCGCCTGCAGGGCGGCATAGAAGCTACAGCATCTTAGTATTGCTCCCCTGCTAGCTAGTGCCGGCAGTGTGTCCCAAGAGAGGTACAATAGGTACAGTGCTCTCGTCTCCTCTGTTTATTGCTTCAAAAACATCAACATACAACACCATCTCAAACTTTGGAAGGAACTGGGTACAGCGTTGTGGTGTTGGAATTGTCTTTTGTTTACCATACCAGTTAATGAATGTGATGCTACTATAGGCAAGATTAGGTTGTGTACAGTTGTTTGATCTTGGTATAAATTAGGATGAGACCTGAATTTCAATGCAGGATGGCTGTCGTCACATCCTCTGACAGGAAGAAAGTAATACCCCTTGTTCCTGAATCAGAATCTGTGAGCTGTTATTGACGGGTTTGGATAAACCAGACATACTTATAGGTCAACCTACTTCACCCTACAGAGAAATTTCTACCAGCTCTGGGGGTCATTGTGACACACTTTGGTGAATACCCCTGTCATCCTGTGTAAGAAGAGTGTGGAGGTAGGTCAACAGCTGCTATTCAACTGTTCAAGGGGAGTACTAACCTCAGTATGCACAGACTTATGGAGCAATCTGTTTCAGCTTCAATACACACAGTTTCCCAAGTAGATATATGAGTGAGAGCTCTTGCACCAGACCATGTGCATTTGGCTGATTTTGGGGTGGACAGCTTCAGACCAATATTCAGGAACCATGGGAGGGTCTGTATGTACCTAGTAAGAAAGGAAGGAGCTAGCAGAGATGGGGGAAGGGATTGGTTATCGCGAGGTGCCATCCCCAAAGCTTGGTGGGGTCATAGGGCAATCCTAAAGCTGTATACAACTCTTCCAGAAAGTGGATCTTGGAGGCAAAATGAAATTCCTAAGGCCACTGGGAGTCATAGCAATAGGGCCTTGGGTGATACAACAACACTCCTTTATCCCTCAAGGGACAGCTGGAATCCTGAGCAACTGTGGAGATTGGCAGGGATTTCACTCTGACGTGTCAGGAGCATGACGCAAAAAGGAACGAATAGGGTGGCAACCCATTTGAAGTTAATAAGCTGTAAAAAAGTGAAATGCATATATATATATATATATATATACATATATATATATATTAATTTCAAAATTCTGTATGTAAAAAAGCTAATAAAAAAGATTGAAAAGTAACAGAAAGAAATTCAAATGTTGCTCTGAATGTTTACTTTCATTGTCACAAGGTGGAGTTACAGGGTGATCCTAAAGCTGTATACAACTACAAAGGCCTCCAGATAGTGGATCTTAGAGACAAAATAGAATTTCTCATGTCACTGGGAGTCATTAAGGCATGGCCTGTGATTACACGATAGGGCGCCTTTATCCTTCAAGGAACAGTTGGAATCCTGAGCAGCGGTGGAGTCAGGAACATGATGCAAAAAGGAAGGAATAGGAAGGAAACCTATGTGAAGTTAATGAGCTGTAAAGAATTGAAAGTCATTGGTGTTGATACCAGACAGCTCCAACTGTCTCAGGATGGGTGTCAGCTGTTCAGTGAACTCATTGCTGACACATGGATCGTCCATAAGCTAACCCAACCTGTGTAATCAATAAACTTGGGGTACACTTTGAGCCACAGAGTTATCAGTGTAATTTTGTGTGTTGTGCACATGGTATTGCAAGATTTCCTCTCTCTGAACATCCACCAAGGGCTAGGGGTAGCAATGCCATGTGTCCCGACTCCAACATTGATTGTCCTTACTTTTCTTAGTACAAGTGACTGTTCTCTGCCCCTCATTCTTTCTTGGAATCCATGATAGTTCACATGTGTTCATTGGCAGCTCTGAGTTGCAAGAAATCTAATTACATTCACTTCAGGGAAAAAGAAGACAGGTAGAACCAGTTTAGGGGGAAACCAGTGCCAAGGTACAGATGCACAAATTCAACTTTGTCAAATTTGCTCTAAAAATCTAAGGACCTCATTTACAAAGCCCGAGGTGCAGGAGGGTGAAGCAAGTGCAATGCTGCTCCAACCTGGACCACCAGAAAACGGCAGAAATGCACCATATCTACAAGATATGGCTCATTTCTGTCCTCTCCCCCTGCACTGCATGGTGCAAGGATGCCTGTGCTGCAGGAATGATTGTTTTTGTGCATGAAGGGACACCTCCTGCACAAAAACAATCACAAGAGGTGATTTCTTCTTTCTATGTGTGCTGCAGAAAGAAGAAGAAATGGGAACGGGGAGAAATAAAGATATTTCTCCCCGTTGCATCATTTTTACACCACCCCTGAGGTGGCGTAGGAACCTGACCTTTGGGTTCCATGGGTGTTGCATAGAAACACCCCAAGCAACACCCATGGAACCCAAGGAACGCCACTTTGATGCAGTTTTATGTGTGAAAGGGGTCCATATTTGCAAGGCCATGGAAAGCCACGCCTTGTAAATATAGACTGGCACATTGTGCTGAGAGAGCGTAGCTTATATAATCTATATTAACATGAAATGTTTATATATCAATGTGTGATAATGCTGCATAGAAACTATAATGATAGTAATTTTGCTTAGACGTGCACTTGAATTGTGACCACAGGGAGTGGCTACCAATGTATATGTAGACTAAAAATAATGACTAAAATGTTTATATTATGTTTAAATAAGTTTATACTAATGATTGCGTTATTGAATCTGTACTGAAATCCTCATAGGCCTTACGTTAGCATGAGCCAAAGCTTAGCTGCCTTGGCTTTCATATTAAATGCATTTTCTATTTTTCAGTATGCTGACTCACAAAGGGACATGACCCTGCGTATTCTTTTTCTTCAAATTAGAAGACGAATGTAACCATGTTAGATCCGTTCACACAGCCTTTGCAGAATAAATGTTAAAAGTAAAATGAAACAGTGTAGATTAATGTTATGTTCAAGGTCATTCAAACCGGTGAAGACAATGAAACTGCTGACCAAAAGATCTGCAAAGAATTACAGAAAGATGAAATCATACCGGACGTGCCACCTCTGAAGACGTCAATCACGAAGACCAATCAAAGACTTGTAAAACAATATGGGGTGAAGAATTGGGTTACCTAATGTATTTTCTGATAGGTTAAAGATAGTGGGGTATAGCAAAAGTCCAATAAAAGTTTGGGGGAATGTTCAATGGAAAAGGGATAAAAACCCATGTCACGGGGAGTCATTTAGGTGGTGGGTTAGGGAATGCTATTGATTTTAACCAGAAACTCTGTCACTCTGTTTGGTGACTTGATACTTTGCTAAAACCATCCTTGCCCTTAGATTGTCCATTTTTACACTTTACCTCTTTATGAGGGAAGTGCCCTTTTTGCTCCGGAGCTGAATCCTGACTGATGGCAATTTGACTGGTGTCCTGAGGACGAAGACTGAACCTGTGCGCTGACCTAAAGTTTGGAGGGTAAGTATGACAATGCAATTGTAATTTGTCTGTTTGCTTTTCCTTTCTAGGTACCAACTGCTTACTTTTGACAGAGACCTTAGATAGATGTTTTCCAAATTAGTATTCTAAATTGTTTTGCATGAAGCCCAACATGCTAATGCTAATCAGTGGTTCGGACAGGTGTTCACCTAAACTGACGCAAATAGACAAACGACCAAGACTATGCTTTGTTGAACTGACGCGTTATTGACACTCTGCTAATCCTGATCTATGTTCACGCCGTGTTATGTTCTGATGTTTGTGATTTTCGCTTTAATGAAATCTTACCAAAGTTGCCATATCGTGACTATGCTATTATGTTTCTTGGCTTTGAGATTTTGAGATTGACATATCTGATATTAGAATTGTAAACAATAGGGAATAAAACTCACAAAAATTCTACTAAACAAGGTGTGGTTATTCATGGCTGAAAGGTCATGGTAGTGTCCTTGAATTGATTAATGACTTTGACTAAGGTGAAATGCATTGTCGTGATAAATATTGATGACATTATTGATGTATTGATTGACATATTGATCAGCTATCTCGTCCTAAGTTGTCTCTCAACTGGGTCAAAAGATTCATTGGCCTAAAACGAGTCCTTTTGTGTAATAAATTATCATAAAGGGACGCGTTATCAGTTCTGGTAGCAGAGCGATGCTTTAGCCCTTTGGGGCCCTAGGACGGAGAATCATTGTTTAAATTGTTTTTCTGCGATAATGCAAATTGGAGGTATGATGTGTTTCTAAATTCACCATGACTTTCCCGGGATCTCGGAGCCTGCCTAAGTGAGTTGGGAATGTTCTCGGCACCATAGTATGTGTGGTATAGGGTTTGCGCTTGCTCAGCTTATGCATTTTTGCAGGTGATTTGTGAAGTTTATGTGTATTTAGGCCATGTAAATGTTGTTTTAGTAGGAGTGGGCAACTCCGCAGTATGAGAGTAGGGAAGTCGGCGTACTTCATATGAGTGTGGCACTTTGTGCTCAAAATTATCCACGTGGTTGGTTGTTCATGTACGGATCCGTCGTGGTCTAAGACTCCGGAGTATATTTGACAAGTGTAGGGGACACTTGGGTTTATGTTGTAATTTGTGCGGTTTAATAGGTCAATCGGGCGTGGTTGACAAGTCGAGTTTGAGTTAAATTGTATGTGTGAAACCTTCGATGGAGATTTGGCAAGTTCTAAAGTGCACTAGGACGAACCATTGACAAGTCGAGAGTAGAATTTGCGGGTCAAATTCTGCTTGCGGGTGCGGGAACTGAGAAGGAGAGAGTAGCGGCCGAGGCTTCAAGTAAAATCTCTGTAAAGTTCTGAAGCGAATGTGTTACCCTTCCTGTAGTAAACCGGCAAATTTGTGTTGTTGTTAAAGGTGCTCGCAGTAATTTTGCATTAGTTTGGTGTGAATCCAGTGAGGGGCGGACGAGCCGCAAGACTTTGTCAGCTGCGGTGTGTGAGTGTGACGTCAGTGGTGCCGCGCTGAGATAGGTCAGTTATCGAGAGGGGTCGCGCACGGATTGGCTGCCGTCCGTGAGAGGCAATAGGTTGAGAAAGGTGGGTGAAGAGTGTCCTGGGAATTAAAGTCACTTTCTGATTAAATACAACAAAAGAAAAAAAGTAAAGATTAATTTTGTTAAAGCTTTTAAGAGTGCTCTGAAAGGAGATGCATACATTATGGCGAGTGAAGGGGAGCCTACACTGCCTGAGGGAACTCCAGCTTACATAGTCATGGAGGAAAAAGGTGTTGCGCCTTGTTTGTGGATGATACAGTGGCGCAAATTGACAGAAAAAGAGGGATGTTTGGCGTTCCCAGAACACGGGACGTTCAATACGAGAGTTCTAGAAAATTTAAGGTGGATGTTAAGCGTACAGAAACCACCTCCGAGGCCAGCTCAGTATGAGGCTTTAGCAATCTGGGATCTAATGGCTCTTAAACAAAGACAAGAAAAGTTCCAAAGAAGAATAAAAAGGGCAGAAAAGACTTATGCGGAAGCTAGGTGGGATAATGAGAGCAAAATGTGGATATGGGGAATAGTTGATGGATTAAAATTGTTCCCAGCTAAAACACAGGGAGATGAGACGCAGGGAAAGAAAGCCACATGTAAAACAGACAAAGACTCTAGTAAGCCTAAAGAAACTAAGAGATCTTGGGAAGAAGAAGATGATTCAGACAATGAAGAATTTATTGATCGCATATTACATGATTGCCCGCCACCTTATGGGGTAAGCGACAATGTCCCGAGCACTAGCGCGGGTCCTTGGAACCAGACGCAGGAGAAGGGAGTTACTGATACAGTACAGACTAGTGATACGGGTTTGATACAGAATAGTGTCAGTGTACCCACTGCGCCAGACATGCAGATACAGTTGCAATCTCCACCGCAGATGCAGAGAATCTACCCAGACGTCCGGTACTAGAGACTACTACAAACCTGATAGTGCCGCCAGACCCGATATATACAAAATCGAGGTTAATGCAGATTGAGTCAACTCCGCAATTGCTGCCCCAGCCGCAGCCACAACTGATACCGGGGTATGATCCAGCAGCAGGTCCTCCATTAATACCTGCCCCGGCTTCAGAAAATCAGACCTTTGCTGCTCTACGAGGCTTGGGACCAGGTCAGACACCAGCTGCAATATCATTGCCAATTACTGTTGGTCCACCGGTGCCATTGTATGCACAAGGTAAGCCTGGTGTATGTGATCAGGGAGTAATGACCCAAGATGTAATAAGAGGAGGGTCCGTAGGAACCCCTCAGTTAATGGCCCCAGGAGAGCAAGCGGTTGAAAAACCAAGATCTTCGATAGACCTTAGCCCAGTTGAAGCCCCGTTGGAAGCAATGAGACAGGCAGGGCTAGGAGTGTTAACCCCACAAACAATAAGCACGAATGCTTCACAGTCGCCGATGATGCATGCAGGGAACATTTCACTGTAAGGTTTTATGGCACAACAGTTGAATGAGTGGTTAGAGAAGACCTTTACTATGCAAAAGACTACAGTAACTGCAGTGGAACCGGCAAGGCTGGGGAAAGATGAGTACCTGAACTTTGTGAGACAGGGCGTGGAAGCTGCTGAATTAGTGGACGGAACAATGGGGGTAAACAGATTAGAGTCATACACAGAAGCAGAATTGAGATACCTGTGCCCTAAGATTACTAAAGAAGTAGGCAAGGTACATCAGAAATTAGCGAATCTGGCAGACAAATACAATATCAACATTGAGAATACTAAACATTTGAAAAGAAGTTACAGATTAGGCTTTGATTCAAAAGACTTCGAGCACATGAGGTCTGCTGGAATGAAAGCGCATTTAAAAGAAATATTACAAAGTGCGCAAATCTGGGGAGCATTAGAAAAGTGGCAATTCAGATGGGCTAAGAAAAGAGACAAGGAGAAAGGTGACAGTCCAGGAACAAGTAAAGCTAAAACTGCACCAGATACGGAATCAGTAAAAATGCTACCAATGAGAGAGACAGCTGGTGGGGTTTTAATTCATGTACCGTGGTCCAGAGGAGACATCTTATCTTTTACAAATGATTATCCCAGGTTGAGGAAGAAACTGATCGAGTGGTACCAACAAACAGATAGGTTTGTGAAGCTTGCAAAATGTCTCTGGGAACACCTGAATACCTTGTTTGAGATTATTGTTCTGCCCGACTTATGGCTTGAGTGCAAGAGAGGGGTAGACTGGCCGACGCAGGAGCCGGCAAGGGATAAGGTGACCGGAGCACCCTCTCAGGAGGTGATGAAGTACTATCATAAAGTGACTGAGTTTTTGAAGCAGAAGGTGTCGCCGAAAGTGACTGATTGGCAGAAAACAGACTGGACCTCACAAGAGGTTAAAGAATCAATACATGCTTACTATGAGAGGTTGTTGAAGGCATTCAAACATTACAGTGGTACTGAGACTATTGAACCGAAAGACATGAACCATCTTGTGTTCAGATTTGTTGAAGGGTTGAGACCAGAAGTTAGCCAGATGATTAAGAATCATTTGATCTGTTGGCAAGCAAAGCCGATTGATGAGGTGTTGCAGTAAGCGAAATATTGTAGTGATGAGATTGAGCTGACGCAGAAAAAGTTGAAGGAGAAAGTGACGGTGATGCAGATAAGGGCTGCACAGGCAGGAATGCAGGGAAATGGAATTCAGCAGATGATACAGCAGCAACCGCAAGGGAACGGTGTGTTTCAGGCACAACCAAGAGGTCGAGGTCGAGGTTTTGTGAATCGCGGTCCAGACTTAAATACTGTTGCGGTTCAAAATGACACACAAGGGATGAAAAAGATGTCACCATGTCACGCGTGCGGGGCGTGGGGCATTGGAAGCGGGAATGCCCAAATGTGGTGCAGGATGGTGTTCTTCAACAAAGCACTAATGTCGGTACATTACAAAATATGAGAGGTCCAAAATTGAGAAATCAAAACCCGAATTTTCAAAATAACATGGTACAGATGCAGGGGGGACAGCCCATGCAGCAAATACAAATGCCGCGTGTTCAGCCAGTGCAAATGCAGCATGTACAACAGCAGGTTCCCATGGTACCTAGACAGCAAATGCAACTACCAATGGCTCCAATGGGACAGCAAAAGGTGATTCTTCCTCAGCAGGTCAGAGGTCAGGTGATGAGCCAAAATAATACACTACAGCAATTCCCATTGCGTGGTGAAGATGGAATGAATGAGGAGTGGTCGGATGATAGTTCAGACAGTGAAGAGTACAGGCTTGCAGCGTCCCTAGAAGTAGATCAGAAGGGACCCTATGTAGAGGGAAAGGTAATGGGTCACAAGGTCTCATTCCTAGTTGATACCTGAGCTACACGCTCTACAGTCAGGAGTGCAGAGGTTCTGAAATTGCCACTTTCGGGGCGTACCATAAGAGTGGTTGGAGTAGCTAACCAGTACTTGACGAATCCAATTACAGATCCAGTGCAAGTTGAGATTGGCAATTTCCAGGAACTGCATAAGTTTGTAGTCTGCGATTCAAGTCCGGTATCCCTACTGGGAAAAGATGTACTGTGCAAAACGAAATGTTCAATTACATGTTCCAATGATGGGATTGAGGTGCAGACAAACAGTGATGGTGAAGGGGATGATGGTCAGTTCTCAGAGTCGGAAGCAGAAACCGCGAATGACGATTACCCTTTGATAACATTATTCCCGATGCTTACAGTGACTGACTTACCGGCTGAATTACAGGGAACAGTGACAGAGAAAGTGTGGGATTTGACAGGAAAAGTAGTGGGACTGGTAAAAGGAGTGGAACCAGTTAAAGTTCAAGTGAAACCAAATGCAGTATTCCCCCAGGTGCCGCAGTACCATATGGCACAAGATGTTCTTATCCAGGTGGCACAAATAATTGCGGACTTTGTGAAACAGGGAGTCCTGAAGGAGGTATTGAGCAGTCCATGTAATTCACCGATAATGGGTCTGAAGAAATCTTGTGGGAAGGTTTGAATTGTGCAGGATTTGAGAAAAATAAACAAGATTGTGGTGAAGTGTTGCCCCATAGTGCCCAATCCAGCAGTGATTATGTTTTAAGTCCCATGTGATGCTGAATGGTTCACTGTTGTAGACCTGTCACAAGCTTTCTTTTCGATACCTCTTCATGAGGACAGCCAGTTTTTATTCAGTTTCAAATTCCTGGACAAGGTGTACAGTTGGTGCAGAATTCCTCAAGGGTTTTCTGAATCACCGTCCATCAGATATTGAAAAAGGAGTTAGAATCCCTAGTACTGCCTTTCAATTCAACTCTAGTACAGTACATTGATGATTTGCTGATTGCGTCCAGGAGAAAAGATGACTGTAAGTATGAGACAATTGCCTTACTGAATCATTTGGGAAAGAACGGACATAAAGTGTCACCAAAGAAGTTGCAGTACTGTCAGAAAGAGGTGAAGTACTTAGGACACTTGATTGAGAGAGGGTCCAGAAGAATATCGAAGGAAAGGGTGACAGCTATTTTGCAAAGGAACACCCCGACAACAAAGAGAGATGTCAGGATGTTTTTGGGAATGGTGGGCTACTGTCGCCAGTGGATACCCAACTTCTCAATTATCTCAAAACCATTGATAAAGCTAACAGGCAAAGAGATTAAGGATGAACCGTACACCATAACCCTGTCAAAAGAAGAGCTTGAGTCATTCACGGAATTGAGAGAGTGCATGTGCAGAGCACCAGCTTTGGGTATGCCTGATTACACGAAACCTTTTCTACTGTTTTGTCATGAAAGTGATGCTTGTTCTTTGTCTGTCTTAACACAGGTCCATGGAGGTGCAAATCGCCCTGTAGCATATTTTTCAGCTACCTTGGACCCCGTCGCAGCAGCCTTACAGGGTTGTTTGCGCACAGTTGCAGCAGTTGGTCAAAGCCTCACGCAGTGTGAAGGCATAGTGATGGGATATCCCTTGACAGTAATGGTTCCACATTCAGTTGAAATTTTGTTGACTCGAACCAAAACCAAGCACATGACAAATGCCCGACTTACTAGATATGAGACAATTATATTGGGGTCACCTAATGTTTCACTGAAGCGATGTACTGTATTAAACCTGGCAACTCTGCTTCCTGTTGAGAATACCAAGATTAATAATGAAGAGGAAGTGGAGCATGATTGTCCTGAGGTAACAGAACTATGTACCAAGCCCCGACCTGATATTCAAGATACGTAGTTAAAAGAAAATGACTGCATTATGTTTGTTGATGGATCCTGTTTGAGAGACTCAGTTGGAATGCTGAGAGCCGGTTACGCTGTATGTACCATAGCTGGTATCATCAAAGCATCCTGGCTCGAGAGAGTGTATTCCGCACAAGTGGCAGAGCTAATTGCCCTTACTAAGGCATGCCATGCAGCTGAAAATCTGAGGGTCACTATCTATACTGACAGCAGATACGGATTTGGAATTGTACATGATTTTGGCCAATTATGGTCACAGCGAGGTTTCATGACCTCTTCTTGTTATCCTGTGAAAAATGGTGAACAAATTAAGGATTTGTTACATGCAATTCAGTTACCTCTTGAAATTGCCGTGGTGAAATGCAATGCTCATGTTAAGTCGTAAGACTTTGGGGGTCATTACGACCCTGGCGGACGGCGGAGAAGCGGCGGTCTTATCGCCAACAGGCTGGCGGTAAATTTTTTGCAATTAATACCATGGCGGTTACCGCCATGGTCATCCGCCACTTCTCCGTTCCGCCCGCTGGGCTGGAGTCCTGGGTCTCCAGCCCGGCAGTCATCACAATACCGCCGGCGGTATTTTGACCCGGCTGACCGCCATGGATTTCATGGGGTTTTGAACCGCCATGAAATTCATGGCGGTAAGCACTATCAGTGCCAGGGAATTCCTTCCCTGGCACAGATAGGGGTCTCCCCCACCCCGAGTCCTTCCCCTACACCCCCCACCACCCCTGCCACCCCCCAAAGGTGGCAGGAACCCCCTCCCCACCCCAACCCCCAACATCACATCACACATAAACAGCCAACACGCACGCAGGCACCACAAACACACATCTCCGCACACACATCAACATACATGCGAACAGCCACACACACAGTCATACACGCACACCCACAATCAGACATACACGCACACATCCATACAGACATACATACAGACATTCACGCACTCATTTCCAAACACACAACACCCCCGCAAGCATACACGCACTCACACATCCACTCTACGTGCACACACGCACACCCCCATGCACCCACACAACACACAACACCCCCCCACCCCCCTCCCCTAACGGACGATCAACTTACCTGGTCCGTTGATCCTCTGGGAGGGGACGGGATCCATGGGGGCAGCTCCGCCGCCACCACAACGTCAACAGGACACCGCCACGCCGAATCACAGGACGTGATTCGGTGGGCGGTGTTCTGTTGATGTGGCGGTGGAGGTGGAGCAACCTCCACTTCCCCGCCGCCCACCAGTATGGCTGCTGGCGGCTCTCCGTCTGAAAAAGGACACTGGCGGTCTTCAGCACGGCGGTCCCTCAGCGGTCTTTTCAAAAGACCGCTGAGGTCAAAATGACCCCCCTTTGTGTCCATGGGAAACGGGTATGCAGATCAAGTCGCAAGATTTTGTGCATTGAACTGTATATCGTTCAAGGACCAGTGGGAATTGTTACCGCAAACTGAAAATGACACATGTTTAAATCTTGCATTAAGGGTGGTTGATACACTAGAAGAGTTAAAGACACTACAGGGTCGTGCTAGCAAAGAGGAAAAACGCTCCTGGCAGAGAATGCAATGTGTACAAAGAGCTGACGACTTATGGGTCTCAGAGGAGGGGAAACCGTTTTTTCCCAACAGTCTTCTGTCACAATTTGCGAGGCTCTACCATGGGCAGGCACATCTTGGGAGAGATGCAATGATCAGGTCATTCAAGATTGGCTGGTTTAACCCAAAATTCAGACATGCTGCAGAGGTTACCTGTCACAGGTGCATCATCTGTCAACAGATGAATGCCGGGAAAGGGACTGTGGTAACATTGAGCCACATAGGGAGAACTGGAGGTCCATTTAGCAAGATGCAAATGGATTTCATTGAGATGCCTGTTTGTGGAGGATTGAAGTACGTGTTGGTGATTGTGTGTGTTTTCAGCCACTGGATTGAAGCTTACCTCACATGTAGAAACGACAGTCTCACAGTAACAAAGCTGCTGCTTAGGGAACTAATACCCAGGGTCGGGTTTCCGGTCTCTATAGAATCAGATAGGGGCAGACACTTCGACAATGAGGTGATTAAGCTCTTGTGTGCCACATTAGACATTGAACAGAAGCTGCATTGTAGCTACCGCCCTGAAGCATCAGGACTAGTAAAACAAATTAATGGTACCTTAAAATCGAGAATGGCGAAGATGTGCGCAGCTACCAATATGAAATGACCAGATGCATTGCCCTTAGTGCTGATGTCGACGAGGAACACCCCTGATAAGAAGACAGGACTATCACCCCACGAGATCCTTATGGGTAGAGCTCTGAGGCTGCCCGCAGTACCTGCAAATGCTCTTGTGAATATCACGGATGATATGGTGTTGGACTACTGCAAAGGTTTGGCTGATGTGGTTCGCTCTTTTTCTCACCAGGTGGAAGCTAACACATTGCCACCGATCAGTGATCCAGGTCATACCCTGCAAGCCGGTGACTGGGTGGTTGTCAAGAAGCACGTGAGAAAATCGTGTTTGGAGCCGCGCTGGAAGGGGCCATATCAAGTAATACTGACAACAACCACTGCAGTGAAATGTTCAGGCATTCCAAACTGGATACATGCCAGTCACACAAAGAAGGTAACATGTCCAACTGACTAGGAACTTGAAGTTTCCGATCCAACAGTTCCAGAGAGGGAAGTCTCAGGGCCTGAAAATAGCCAAGAGAGAACTGAGACTGCAGGAGAGCCCACTGAGAGCACCCTTGTCCCTCAAACAGTAAACAAGTTCGAGAGAGGTGACAGTGTGCCTATCTCAGTAGAGGCAGCAGGAGAACTAAATCAAGGAGAGGTTCTCCCAGAAGCAGATGGATACGGGTTAGAGCTTGAACCCGTTACAGATCCAGAAGAAGAAGAAGGGGAAATAGTAGAAAGAGATCAAAGTACACCGGCATCCCCTGAGCCAGTTTCAGGTCCATCAAGAGAAAACACCATAGTACAAGAGGAGGGTGCTGTTCAGCGTTCTGAAAGGACAAGCAGGAAAAAGACGCATAAGGGAAATAACTGGCCAGAGAAGCAGGCTGCAAAAGAGAAAAATTTACCAGGTGAAACAATAACAGAAGAAACCGATACCACAAGAACAGAAGATCTGAGTGAAGGAGAATTTCAAGGCGAACGCTGATTGAAAAGAAAAAGAACCGCAAATAGAAGGTACGCAGGTCCTGAATGGGCGTATGCAACAACATCTGAATGGCAACAAGAATTCTTAGCGTTCTGTTTTGATCGAGAAGTACCAGGCCAATACTACGGTACCTGAAAATCAATTAAAAGAAAGAGACTTTGTTAAAACCAAAATTTTGAAATTGAACATTGAAAAGCTAAGAAAGAGACTTATAAATTACCAGATGTGACAATGATAACCTGAATTGACTTTGAAAACCTGATTATGACAAGCTGCTAACCTGATTTGACAAAAGGGTCCTGGAGTGAGTGAAACGCTGTAAATACACGCAGAGAGAAAGAGACTTTTGCATCAAGAGAAAAAAAAAAAAAAAAGAAAGAAGTTTATATCATCCTCAAGTTGATTGTTATTCTGCTATCTGTTTCTTTATAGACATGGCTTATAATAGAGGTAGTAACAAAAAGGGTAAGGTGTGTGGTTGGTTGAGTCTTATATTAGGTATCGTGTGTGCGATAATAATTGTAGGTGTGATTGTGGGAATGCTGTGGTTGGATAAGAAAGTGACTAACAATGCTTCAAAACCTGAGACTGCAACACTAACACTGTGGGAAAAGTTTGAGCAGGATGCAAAACACTTGCATGAGGGAACTAACTCAAAAGGGGAACTTCTAATAATGTTTTCTATCGCTTGCTGAATGAGTACGTTGAGACCAGGGATGAGAAAAACTGTTATGTGTGCACAAAGATTCCTTCATCAGTGCAAGAAGGGGTCACCTATCATAGTCTTCCTTTAACCTACGGGATAAGTTGTAGCTTGCTATTAACAAGATTCTATAATCAGGAGCATGTGCAATACTTCTATTCAAATTGGATGTAGTGTTTTCTTTTGTGCCTGTGATTGAGTTTCTGAACAAGCTAGCTAAGGAGCATAGTATAAAATTAGTCAGAGGTTTCTTTGAATCGACGCTTACATTTGGGACAGCTTATGCACACCGCAACAATCTGACTTGCTTATTGACACCTGTAGAGAAAAGCTTCTTAGATCACACTGATGATAGACGCAAAGCATTTAAAGAAAGATTAGAAAAGGGGCTAGAAAAACGCACATATGCAAATGATTATGCTTACACTGCAATAAAGACGCAAGGCAAACTAGCTATAGATGCATTACATGTAGGAAGGCTTTGTATATATAGGCCAACATCTGAACATGACACGTTATTTGTGGGAACGAGTGAATGCAGGCATGTGTTTTTGTTTCAGAGTAAATGGACATTCATGTTAAATGGACAGGATCCAGTGATCCCTGGGATCTATTATATCTGTGGACTAAATGCTTATTACCGTCTCCCTAAGGGATGGTATGGGACATGTTATTTGGGGATAGTTTTCCCAAAGATTTACCAGATTGATGACTTAAAGCAAATACCTAAAATGTCCGAATTACAACATGCTAGACAAAAACGAGAGACAGCGGCTGCTGTCGTTGGAGACATATTTGGAGCCATAATTCCTTCAGTAGGGGTTATCTTAAACTCCATAAAGATTCAAAAGTTGTCTACTATTGTGGATAACATGCTGTCAAATTTTACAGGGGCTATACTCCTGATGGATACTGAACTTGCTGCGGAAAGAGCTACGACTCTTCAAAATCGGCTTACTTTAGACATTATTTTAGCAAAAAGTGGCGGAGTCTGCAAGATGCTCAACGAGCATCATTGTTGCTCATATATACCAGATAATAGTAAAAAGATTAGAGGTATGCTTACTAACCTAACTAAAGATAGTACAGATTTAAAGGATTTGAAAGAACCTGGAGTGTGGGAAAAATTAGGAAAAGGAATTGCCAGAGTAGGGAGCTGGTTTAGCAATATTTGGAATGGGGTACTTGCAAAAATATTAGGGGGTCTATTAATTGTTCTTGCCTGTCTATTAGGATTATGGGGAGCATGCAAAATTAATGATAAAATTTAAAGAAATTGGACAAAGAGAAACAAGAGAAATGAGGAAAGTGAAAGGGAGAAAATGTTTAATTAAATTTGGGAGAGTTCACACAAGGGACAAGATGTTGAAATGCGCATTATGAGTAAAGTGAAAAATTAAAGCGAAAGGACAAGGGGAAAGGCTTGTGTGATGAGGAACGTCATCAGAGGAGGGACTGAGAGAGCGTAGTTTACATAATCTATATTAACATGAAATGTTTATATATCAATGTGTGATAATGCTGTATAGAAATTATAATGATAGTAATTTTGCTTAGACGAGCACTTGAATTGTGACCATAGGGAGTGGCCACCAATGTAGATGTAGACTAATAATAATTACCAAAATGTTTATATTATGATTAAATAAGTTTATACTAATGATTACGTTATTTAATCTGTACTGAAATCCTCATAGGCCTTAAGTTAGCATGAGCCGAAGCTTAGCTGCCTTGGCTCTCATATTAAATGCATTTTCTATTTTTCAGTATGCTAAATCACAAAGGGACATGAACCTGCGTGTTCTTTTTCTTCAAATTAGAAGACGAATGTAACCATGATAGATCCGTTCACACAGCCTTTGCAGAATAAATGTTAAAAGTAAAATGAAACAGTGTAGATTAATGATATGTACAAGGTCATTCAAACCGGTGAAGACAATGAAACTGCTGACCAAAAGATGTGCAAAGAATTACAGAAAGATGAAATCATACTGGACGTGCCACCTCTGAAGACGTCAATTACGAAGACCAATCAAAGACTTGTAAAACAATATGGGGTGAAGAATTGGGTTATCTAATGTATTTTCTGATAGGTTAAAGAGAGTGGGGTATAGCAAATGTCCAATAAAAGTTTGGGGGAATGTTCAACGGAAAAGGGATAAAAACCCATGTCACGGGGAGTCATTTAGGTAGTGGGTTAGGGAATGCTATTGATTTTATCCAGAAACTCTGTCACTCTGTTTGGTGACTTGATACTTTGCTAAAACCATCCTTGCCCTTAGATTGTCCATTTTTACACTTTACCTCTTTATGAGGGAAGTGCCCTTTTTGCCCCGTAGCTGAATCCTGACTGATGGCGATTTGACTGGTGTACTGAGGACGAAGACTGAACCTGTGCGCTGACCTAAACTTTGGAGGGTAATTATGACAATGCAATTGTAATTTGTCTGTTTGCTTTTCCTTTCTAGGTACCAACTGCTTACTTTTGACAGAGACCTTAGATAGATGTTTTCCAAATTAGAGTTCTAAATTGTTTTGCATGAAGCCCAACATGCTATTGCTAATCAGTGGTTAGGACAGGTGTTCACCAAAAATGACGCAAATAGACAAACGACCAAGACTATGCTTTGTTGAACTGACGCATTATTGACACTCTGCTAATCCTGATCTATGTTCACGCCGTGTTTTGTTCTGATGTTTGTGATTTTCGCTTTAATGAAATCTTACCAAAGTTGCCATAACATGACTATGCTATTATGTTTCTTGGCTTTGAGATTGACATATCTGATATTAGAATTGTAAACAATAGGGAATAAAACTCACAAAAATTCTACTAAACAAGGTGTGGTTATTCACGGCTGAAAGGTCATGGTAGTGTCCTTGAATTGATTAATGACTTTGACTAAATGTGAAATGCATTGTCGTGATAAATATTGATGACATTATTGATGTATTGATTGACATATTGATCAGCTATCTCGTCCTAAGGTGTCTCTCAACTGGGTCAAAAGATTCATTGGCCGAAAACGAGTCCTGATGTGTAACAAATTATCATAAAGGGACGCGTTATCAGTGCAACCGAAGCATCAAAAAACATGACGACCCGGTGACAAAGTGTGCCGCTAGGGCCTCGTAAATGATGCCTGTTTGTTTCCACTTTCTCTTTAACCTACAGCTCTAGAAGTTGTTCTCAAAAACTGAGGGAACTTGACCTGTTAAAGTCACAGTGAAATCAAAGACAAGAAAGGCATTTTGGAAGAAAAAGCTGCAGAACAACTGAAACTGATTGCTGTACAGCAGGGCCCAGAAAAATCTGTTTCCCCTTTCAACTCATGGGTCCTCGGATTACCTCCTCGCATCTTGGAAATATCAAGAGCATCAGGAAGTGCTTTTAGCTACCAGTTCTGAAAATTTGGCGTTTGCTTTCAAAATCCTTTGAAAACATGCACATATGCTGCTGACTTTGTAGCTCTCCATTGTTTTATATCGTCGATTTTCTGCCTTTGAATTAAAAATTCACAACTTCTGATCCTTTCCACGGATTCATTCCCTTTGACTGTTTTTTAATCATTACATATTTCATTTACTCTTACTAAATTTATTTCAGAATTTTGTCTGTTTCATTTGTTGATATTAATGTTACTTTGATTTTATTAAAATACTTTCCACACATTTTCTCTGTAGCTTTTTGCTTTGAGCCCAAGCTACCAGAGCACCTCCCGGGTGCTTAGTTACTTGCGTGACTTTCTGGTAGTTCATTCTCTCCTTTTCTAATAGTTAGTAATCCAGTTTCTCATTGTGACTGTAACTACCTCGGTATGATAACCTCACTTTCTTTAGGTGATACTGTTGTTCTTTGAACTAATAATAGTGAACTGTCAAAGTTTCAACAAAAGAGTACAGTTCGCCACAACTTCATTATTTTATGTACATTACAAAAGTTCCAGCTACATATGGCTCCTTTAAGTTATACTAAACTGTTGGTTTGAATGTTAACCGTTTGTAAAGGGTGTACGAGTAAAATGTATTCTATGATAAGGGGGATTTATATATTCAGTGGTCTAAATCTCATTCTCAGCCAAAAGGTACGGCTGGTTGTTAATGAGTGAAAAAGATTCAAATGCACATTTAAAGAAAGATCTACAGATGACTTTGAAAAGTAACAAAGAAGCTCGCTCCAAAACGTATAAAACTATAGAATGAAATGCAAATAGTAGCTGCAACTAAGAAAAAATTATTTCAGATTAAATGCTGGCAAACTGTGTATGAAATAATCTCGACGGCGATTGGAGGAACGTTTGGCAAACAGTGGTTTCCAAGTTAGGGGGAGGAAGGTAACTATTTCTGACCCTTAAATGAATCCAGTTGAAGGGTATTTTGGAGGGTGTCTATTCGGGCTCCATGTAGGGGACCGAAGAGTTTTATCGCCTAATGAACCATGATTTGAAGACTTCAATTTCTGCAGCAAATATTTAACATACGATTTGTTTAAACAAAAGAGGGAATTACACCATATCTAAAACTATCATTATGAACAATCTGTAGTGTCACACAGAGTACACTTCATCATTGTGCATGTGAATTTTCCCAAACAAAAAAAAAATTCTAGTTCTTGGAATTTGCTAATACATTCGCAAAAAGGGTTCTAAGTGTAATCCATTTCTGTCCATTCTGCTTGACAGCGTCCTAAAAATGCACTATTGGGCTGGAAGAGTTAATAGTTGAAAAATCATTGCTCTAATTAAACTGGACTGGCTCCAATATAAGCTTGATAGGAATTATGTAAGTGACTGTCCAAAAGATTGATTGATGCCAGAAACATGCCAGGAAAAATGAGAGGCAGGATGTTTTGGAGACAAATAATCTTGAATCTTTGATTGGGGATGTAAAGAACCACTTATTTGAGGTCCAGGACAGTTCAATACAAAAGTCTTTAGATCCACATATATGAGTGGGTAGCATCCTTGCCCACTTTCCTTCTCTGGAACCGAAACAGTAGCTTTTTTTGGCCAGCATATCCAGAATCATTTTCCTTAGGATTTACATTTTCTGGGTTGCGGGGGACCAGGGTCCGCATAAAGTTGCTGTTCCAGCAAGGAGGAAAATTCTATTCTGTGCCATCTATCAGTTGCAACACCTAAGTGTCCAAAACATCCGCCTTCCAGGCTGCCGAGAAAATCTTGATCCTTCCTCTAACTCCATTCAGACAGTCATGATTCGAGATTGACTGGGGCTGGAGAGATTGCAGCTTTTTTCCAGGACTTGTGCACGATGGGAGTGCCATTGCCACTTGCCCTGCTGTGAAAGCTCTGGTTAGAACCCCTCATCAATGCTTATTGGCTGAAAGTTTTATGGAATCCAAAACCTCCACCACTCAAGGAAGGTTTGACTGGAGTAAGACGCTTGTCATTTTTGACGGACTTCTCAATGAAGTCTTGTAGCTGGGAGCCAAAACGGTTTGCACTGTTGAAGAGGAGATGACTTAAAAGGACCTTATCAGTCTTGCAGGCCCTCATCAAAATATGGCATCTCACAGAAAATAGCTCAGCCTGAAACTGCTGCTGCAAATAGCAAGTCAAAGGTGATTGTCAGATAGGAATCTGACCCATTGTTCAATGGCCGCCAATTTAGATAAACCATCCTCATGTCGCTGTAACTCTTTTACCAGGGCTTGAAAATCCTGCAGGAGTGACTGAACATTATATATGATGTAGACTCCTGCCCCGATAGAAAAGGTTGATGCAGAGTAGGTTTGCTTGAGTGTCCCTTCAACCTTTTTGTCGACCTGGTCAGGCAGGGAAGTATCCTCTAAAATAATAATGACCTTCTTCCACCTGGAATCCTGCATGCTTAAAGGAGAGAGTTTCTCAGACATGCTAGGACCTCCTTTAACTCTTAGCCCTGGATATATATATATATCCTGGATATGCCTCCCCCTTTGTTCTTCGTCTTCTAAGTGACCAGAGTCAGGGTCACCTGGGGTTGAAGTCCTGTCATTCTTACGCAAAGATTGCCCTTCATGGCTGCTTCTACAGCCTGATTTATCATGCTCCACATCATGGGAACAGATATCAGAGGTGACAACAGCTGGCTCAGATCCCACTTCATATGAGTTGGACTCAGGCACATGCCTCTTCGTAGAAGCACACTTCCCCTCTAAAAAGCCAGCAGAGAAAAGTGTTTTCTTAATAGGCCCAACGAGTGCTGGACCAGGCTTCCCCCATCAGACAATTGCTTAGCAACAGAGTCGTAAAAGGATGAAAGCCTTGCAGGTCTGCTGCCATTATTAAACAAGCATTTGCAATATAATGGGTCTCAGATTTGCTCAAGTTAGAGCTGTTAGCGTTGTAAATTCCTAACTGGACTTTTCTTGCCACATAAATTGAAAATTAAATGTAAAACAGTTGACATAAGCAAGCCGATTCAAAGCAGCACGGCCACCATGAACATGATTGCAAAGGAGAGACAATAAAGGGAAAAGAAGTTCACTCTCAGTCAAATGTCTTGGCAAAAGTGCAATATCCATGCAACAGGCTTGATGGCCAAGGTGGTAACAAAACTGCCCCAAGGAGGGACAAACATAAACCATTTACCAATTATATCAAAGTATTTTTGAAAGGCAAGCCCATGAACGAGTGATAGGGATAGGTGTGTGGTGGGTGTGGTTAAAAGCCCACAGATAGATTACTCCAGGCGAGAGCGCTTGCGCACTCGACCTATAAAGGAGCTGTCTCCCAACATTTGCAACCTCACAGAAACCAAATAGGTGACTGTGCTATAGCAACGGTCACTAGAGAGGAAAATAAGCATTAAAACCAAAAAAGATAACATTAATAGTGAGGTGCAAGCAGAGGCTGCCTCCCAATCGTTAAGTGGGGAGGCAGCTTGGTGAACAAAATTGAAGCACCCCTGAACACCTGGCAAACTTCAGCATTTAAACAAGCATTTGCAATGCAATGAGGCTTGCATTTGCTCGAGTTAGAGCTATTAGGGTTGTACACTCCTAACCAGACTTTTATTGCCACATAAATTGAAAATGAAAAGTAATACAGTTTCACATATGCAAGCCGATTCAAAGTGCCACGACATCAGCGTAAAGCAGCACACAAAAGGAAAAAGAAGTTCGCTCGCAGTCAAACGTATGGGCAAAAGTACAATTAGCCATGTAACGGGGCGATGTCCAAGGTGGTAAATGAACCGCCTCAAGGAGGGTCATACGTAAAGCACTTACCAACGAAAATAAAGGATTTTTGAAGGGCAAGCCCATGAATGAGTGAAAGTGATAGGCGTGTGGTGGACGTGGTTAAAAGCCCACATATAGATTACTACAGGCCAGAGCACTTGCGTGTTCGACCTATAAAGGAGCTGTCTCCCAACATTTGCAACCTCACAGAAACCAAATAGGTGACTGTGCTATAGCAACGGTCACTAGAGAGAAAAAATAAGCATAAAAACAAAAAAAATAACGATAATAGTGAGGTGCAGGCAGAGGCCGCCTCCCAATTGTTAAGCGGGGAGGCAGCTTAGTGAACAAACTTGAAGAACCCCTGAACACCTAGCAAGCTTCAGCATTTAAACAAGCATTTGCAATGCAATGGGTCTCACATTTGCTCGAGTTAGAGCTACTAGAGTTGTAAACTCCTAACCAGACTTTTCTTGCCACATAAATTGAAAATTAAAAGTAATACAGTTTCACATAAGTGAGCCAAATTAAAGTGCCACGGCATCAGCGTGAAGCAGCACACAAAAGGAAAAAGAAGTTCGCTCGCAGTCAAACGTATTGGCAAATGTACAATTAGCCATGTAACAGGGGCGATGTCCAAGGCGGTAACTAAACCGCCCAGAGGAGAGACATACGTAAAGCATTTACCAATGAAAATAAAGGATGTTTGAAGGACAAGCCCATGAATGAGTGATAGCGATGGGCATGCGGTGGGTGTGGTTAAAAGCCCAGATACATACCAACACGTCGGAAAAGCAGTGCTTGTGCAGTGCTATGCTCAACCTAAAATCACCAGAGTACGCTTTTTGGAAAACAATCAAACAATAAGCAAAGACTTTGCATAAAGTAAATACGTTAAAAAAATAGGGGTGGGTGGAGCTCAATGAGTTCTACTCCACAGAATTATGCAGAGTTGGCTAAAAACTCTATGGAATTCCGCAGAGTTCCACATGCAGTCCAGTACCGCTTGCCCTACCACCCTGGCCTGAATGCGCCTGATCTGGGAAGCGCTAAGCAAGGTCGAGCGGGCCGACCCTGCTAACCGCTTCCAAGCTTGGGCACATTCAGGCCAGGCTGGTATGCTATAGGGAGCTAAAGCTGCTGTTTCAGGCCTCTCATGCTGACACAGCCCACCGGCCTGGAGCCTGCTGCTCTCCACACCTGCACACTTCCTTTTACCAACTGCCCTCCTTCACAAACTTGCTACGGAGGGCCAAGCACACCCCCTGTCTTGCACCAGCCTTGTAATTGCTTTCTCTGCACTTATACACAGCCTCAGACAGCCCTTTCTTTAAGACCTAGCACTAGCAGCAGCAAACCAGCTCAGCACCAGCAGCCAGGTATTTTCACAAAGAGCCTAGCCTGGATTGCCACTGGGCTCTAAGGCAACCTCTCAGGCCACACACATCTCTATGTGGCAGAGGGTGCCAGTCTACCACTTAGCATGCTGCTCACCTGGTCTCCAGCTCTCCATGCTGGCCTCAACACAGCATCCCATAACACCACTTCCTTTCTCAGAGACTCTGGGGAGACAGGTTCTTTTCAAGTGGAGCTGTGACAGCACATTTCCTTTTTCCCAAGCACAGACCCCCCCTCATATGCAGATACTGTCTATGCCCAGTATCGCCCCCTGTGCACATAGAAGGAAAAGCAAAATGAGGGTCGTACCTGGGTCCAGGAGGTTCCCTGTTGCCAGTGGCCTGGCTCTCTGCCTCCCTCTGCCCCCTTCTCCCTGGCTGCTGAGGACAGGGAAAGGAGTGCGGCCTAGATCCGTAACTGGCACCAGTGCAGCCTGTCAGCAGCAGCTTGCAGCACCTCCAAGTGTAAAGTGCATCCCAGTTATGCGCTGTGTGGCCCATAACTGGACTGCAGTGCGCACGCCGGTGAGCTCTGCTCCACTGCCAGGCTAACGGAGTTTTTTGCTGAACTCCCATCTCAGTGCCAAAAGCTCTGTTAACTCTGCCAGCGGAGCTCACCACCCACCCCTAAAAAGAAATCTTACTCAAGTTGCTCATGGGTGTTGATACCGAGAAACTGAAAACAAAACAGGAAGCACTCATATCAGGCCCCACATACATAGTTTGTGAACTAGCATGGGTGTACTTTTCTACTTTTATTTGTGAATGCTGTGCACAAGACACAGAGTGCTCGCTTACTTCGTATAGGTTGGGGCAAGGGAGGCGGACGAGGTAGGTAATGTTCTGAACTTACTCTCTTGAGCCTAACTGTGACAACCTTATTCGATGCATGAGGTATGCAAATGTTTATGTACACAAGATAAAGGGAAAGCTCAGGAGTGGCATCTGTCTTTTAGTATTTCTTTTATCTTTAGATATGTGATAACAAAGGTTAATATATGTATTCCCATACTAAGGCAGAAGAGAGTATTCATGCAGGTACTGAGTTATAGTTAACACATATATCTCATAAGAAAGGTTGAAGATATGTTGTAGGAAAGCTCTGATGCACCTGTTGCTTCTATCTTCATGCAGCGAGAATTTGACAGGTCCTGATAGACACACCTCTTGCATTACACTGTTCGTGGGACATTTTTTTGTCTTCTCCCTTCCCCTTTTCTCCATTGTTCAGGTTGACTTTGACCATTGTTAGGTCACTTCGATTGTAGGAGAGGTTGGGACATTAGCACCGTAACTCCATCTCACTCCCACAAAAAAACAGGTGAGAACCTAACATTTTACACATAGAAATGTAAGTACTGGAGTTCATTTGCAAATGTTACTTTTTTTAGTATCTCCACAGAAAAAAATTGCTTCCACAGTGAAGAATTCCTTTCCCTTGTCCCTGCTGTAATTTTGGGAATGTTCCCTCCCCATTCCCGCCATAAACAAGCTTTGGCAAAGCCAGTATGCCTGGTCGTTCATATGTTGACACAGACCTGACTTTGCAAGTGCTTGTTCGTTTTGGAATACTGTATGGCCAAAGCATTCCAACATGAACATCTTTGCATGTGCTTGTGTTCGATGCACAGGTGACCAAATTGGAATTGTTTATATTAAAGTATAAATTCAAAATGTCCACAGTTTTGAGGTCACATGTGTACGCACAGGTGGCCATTTTGCAATACTTTCTGTAATATTTTGATAAACGCCATTACAAAAGTCATTCCATGATGGTTGATTCTATATGGAAGAGTGTAGTGTTCATTTGTGCGCTGGACATAGTGCCACATATGTGTATTCGAGACTGTGCACATCCTCTGTAAACTGGAGATGGTGGTCTAAAGGTGTATATTAAATAAGGTAGTGTGCTTGTGTGTGATGATAAAGGCATGTGTAATTCATGTGTTGATGAAACGTGTTATCATGGTGCATTTGTGGTGTTACAGGAATATTTGCTACAGGTGTATGTGAAAGGGAGAATTGTTACACTAGAGAATTACAAGCTGCTTTACATGTATCTGATTGGTAGTGAACTGCATGTGTACATGGAAGGGAAGTGTAATACATTTATATATAGAAAGGGGATGTTTGCTGCATGAGAGACTACAAGATTTGCTTGTTCATATTTAATGATGTTTTGAAACATGAAAGGAGCTGCTTTCATGTATGTTAGATTGTGTGATAGTTGGCTGTATTTTGTTTGTGTGTATCAAAAGGGCACATGTTTGGAAGGGGTCTGTGTGTTGTATACACAGGGAGAAGGTGGTAGTGTGCAGCATGGATATATTGAAGGTACAATCGTGCTTGTCTGTTTATGAAGAAGAAGTGTGCAAGATCTGCACATGAAATAGATTAGTCTGATACATGACTGGAAGAGGTTGAGTGTTGCAGTAATGTATGGCAAGGAACTTATGCTCCAAGTGTTAATGGAATGTAGTAGTCTGCTGCTTGGTGGGTGCATGTTTTATCGTAAAGTAGTGTGCATCTTGTGTATAATGCAGGGATTGTGTGCACATGTGCTTTGAAGAAGATAGTGTGGCGTCACTGAAGAGTGATGGCCACTGTGTGCTACATAAATGGGCATCCGCAGAGGGGAAAAGGAGGATGCTTGCCTCCTATGGATTTAGGTACAGCCTGGTGCGCAGGCTCACAGTGCAGAGTAACACTACAGCCACTGTAGTGTTGTGCTGCCTGCACTAGTATGGCTGCGGACCCTGCCAAAAACAATCGGGCACCCTCCCCTTGCCCCCCCCCAAAAATCATTTCTTTGGACGCCTGTGGCTACAAATTCACTTTAAAGGCAGTTGTTGGCTACTTGTGTAGAAAGTACTTTGCTGCATGTGTATGCTGACAGAAACCCTTAGGGCCAGATGTAGCAAGGTTCCAAATTGCGAGTTGCAATTTGCGAGTCCCAGCGACTCGCAAATTGCAACTCGCAATTTGGAATGCAGAAAGGTGTCTCAGACACCTTCTGCGAGTCGCTATGGGGTCGCAAAGACCCACCTCATTAATATTAATGAGGTGGGTCGCAATTTGCGACCCCATAGCGATTCAGGGCACTCACGGGGATGGTGGCCTGCTGGGAACAGCAGACCACCATGTCCGTGGCTGCTTTTAAATAAAGCAGTCTTTTTTTTTCAAAGTGCAACCCGTTTTCCTTAAAGGAAAACGAGCTGCACTTTGTAAAAAAAACCAAAACCTTTAGTTTCGGTATTTTTCAGGGCAGGTAGTGGTCCATTGGACCACTGCCTGCCCTGACATTTTTTTTTTTTGCCAGACACAAAGGGGAAGGGGTCCCATGGGGACCCCTTCCCGTTTGCGCGTGGGTTACCATCCACTTCAAGTGGATGGTAACTGTGCTTTCAAATGAAAATGCATACCATTGCGAGTCGCAAATAGGAAGGGAACACCCCTTCCTATTTGCGAGTCGGAAATGCATTTTGCGAGTCGGTTCCGACTCGCAAAATGCATTTCTACATAGCAAAGTGGCTTTAGCGACTCGCAAACGGCGATTTTCGCCGTTTGCGACTTGCTAAAGCTTTGATACATCTAGCCCTTAGTGCTTTAGAGAATGCATTGTGCAATATGTGCCCCTGCCCCCCCTGAAGTGGTGCCACGAAGCATAATTAAAGCAAGAAATAGGGCCACCCAGAACTGTGACTATGGGGGTCATTCTGACCCCGGCAGTCATGGACCGCCGGGGCCAGGGTTGGCGGGAGCACCGCCAACAGGCTGGCGGTGCCCCGCAGGGCATTCTGACCGCGGCGCTTTGGCCGCAGTCAGAAGAGGAAAACCGGCGGTCTCCCACCGGTTTTCCACTGCCCATAAGAATCCTCCATGGCGGCGCAGCTCGCTGCGCCGCCATGGGGATTCTGACACCCCATACCGCCATCCTGTTCCTGGCGGCTCTGCCGCCAGGAACAGGATGGCGGTATGGGGTGTCGTGGGGCCCCTGGGGGCCCCTGCAGTGCCAATGCCAATGGCATGGGCACTGCAGGGGCCCCCGTAAGAGGGCCCCACTTTGTATTTCAGTGTCTGCTTTGCAGACACTGAAATACGCGACGGGTGCAACAGCACCCGTCGCACCTTCCCACTCCGCCGGCTCCATTCAGAGCCGGCGTCCTCGTGGGTAGGTTGATTTCGACTGGGCTGGCGGGCGGCCTTTTGGCGGTCGCCTGCCAGCCCAGTGGAAATCCCAGAATCACCGCAGCGGTCTGACGACCGCGGTGCGGTGTTCTGGCGGGGGTACTTTGGCGGGCGGCCTCCACCGCCCGCCAAGGTAAGAATCAGGGCCTATGTACTATATTAGAGTCCTAATTACAGTGTAAGGGCCTTACACCCTGGGCCCCAGTGCCACTGTACTTACTGCAGTATTGATAACCTGTAATGTCAGTATCAGTCTTATACACAGACCCACTCATGTGCTCTAAAGTTACTGGACGATACAACAGCTCAGACTGAGAAAATCAAAAACACTGAAATTCAATTGATGAATAAAATTAGTCCATTTGCAGTTAGCATGTAAAATGGGCGACAGCTGTATAAGGAAATTCGTTCTCAGTAGTAACTGTGTGATAGTTTCCTTTCAAACATTCTGGCCCTCATTACAACCTTGCCGCCCGCCAAGGTTGGACTGCAGATCCGCCAGACCAAAGGTCAGTGATAAACTGGCGGTATCAAAACCCACACCGTTATGCCACAGGACTCACAGGCCACCAGCACCCCTCCCCCTGCAGAAGGTAAACCACCCTGCAAATGTTCCCTGCGGTCCAGACAGAAGCCAGCGACACTTGCCAAGACCCACACCAGGAAATTAGACTCTCCTGATTGTCACCCTTGTGTCCCACTCAGTCACCCTGTCCACCTTGAACTGCCATTGTTCCCCTTCATATGTCCCCTTGGACAATGTACTGGTGCTTCAAAAAGACTGGAACAATACCCTGGACTTTCCTCCATCATCACCTCATCCCATTGCACTTGCCCCCTATATGTTAGCACTTCAATAAACACCTTTGAAAAAAATCCATTTGGAGTACGTCATATATATCAAATATGTATTCATTGAAACAGGTACAAACATTGCAAATTAACTGTACATAAAATGAGCATAGATTAATGACCTGTAGCTGGCTGTTGTGATCACACTAGGAGTATATGTCAAGTCACCAACATCTGCAAAATGAATTGCCATAGGGAACAGTAAGTGGGCAAAGAAGTGGGAAATATCAGCATGCCACTGCCACACAGATTACAACCAAAGTAACTGAAATGTAAAGTTACACTGTCCTACCTGTGTGTCATTGGATGTATTGTCGCATAACTGATGTTCTGTTGTCCTCATCCTCATCCTCTGCCTCCTCATCCTCACTGTACACAGGGTCTACTGCTGCCACACGGGCTTCTCCAGTCTGCTCCTCCTGCAGAAAAGGGACCTGGCGTCTGAGGGCCAAGTTGTGCAACACGCAACATGCTACTACAATCTGGCAGACCTTCTTGGGTTAGCACAGGGATCCACCTGTTAGATGGAGGCACCGGAACCTGGCCTCCAGGAGGCCAAAGGTCCTTTCAATGATCCTTCTGGTCACTCATGTGCCTCATTATAATGTTCTTCTGCCCTTGTCTTTTCATTCCTCTTAGGGGTCAGCAGCCATGATAGGTTTGGGTAACCAGAGTCACCTGCAAATATTGAGGGACAACATTTATCCACACACTATCCTATATGGCCCACACCATACCCATACACCAACACCTACTGGGTGGGAACCAGGGCTCACCTATTAGCCATACCCTGTGCATTTTTAGTTAGCCCATCACATTTGGAATGCTGCTATTCCTCAGGACAAAGGCATCATGCACCAACCCAGGATACTTAGCATTGATGTGGGAGATGTACTGGTCCGCAAACCACACCATCTGAACATTCATGGAGAGGAAACTCTCATGATTCCTGAACACCTGTTCATTCTGCCTGGGGCGGGGGACAAATACAATATGTGTACCATCAATCGCCCCAATTATGTTGGGGATATGTCCCATAGAATAAAACTCGGGCTTCACTGTTGCCAAATCCTCAACCTGGAGGAAAACAATGTAGATGCACATGTGTTTTATCAGGGCAGACAACACTCTTGTCAGCACTATTGAGAATATTGGCTGTGACTTTCCTGCTGCCAAGCCCACTGCCAATTGGAAAGAACCAGTTGCCAGGAAATGGAGTACAGATAGCACTTGCACAAGAGGGGGTGGTCCCAGTCGTGTGACGGATAGCAGATATCAGGTCAGGCTCTAGTTGGGCACAAAGCTCTGTGATTGTGGCCCTGTCAAGTCTATAGGTGAGGATAATGTGCCTGTCCTCCAGTGTTGTCAAGTCCACCAGGGGTCCGTACACTGGGGTATGTCTCCATTTCCTATTCATCCACAGCG
Organism: Pleurodeles waltl; assembly: GCF_031143425.1. Classification (NCBI taxonomy): domain Eukaryota; kingdom Metazoa; phylum Chordata; class Amphibia; order Caudata; family Salamandridae; genus Pleurodeles; species Pleurodeles waltl. The sequence goes on along the minus strand of NC_090436.1, from coordinate 791,412,193 downwards.
GTAGGTATCTAAGGGACACAAGAGTGAGGAGGCTGTCACAAACGGAACATTGGAGCCACAACAGTAGTTTCAATCTGTACACTTGTAATGGGTCAGTATGAATTGGCCAGTATGTGCCTATTTCTCCTGTGATGCATCATGAATCCATAGGGCTAACCCCCTCCCTGAAATGGCGTCCGCCTGTCCTGTGTGGAGGGACAGGTGGAAGTGAGGTAATTCCGCTGACGTTGTGCACCGTGGCAGGAGGCGGTCGGGAACCGCTGTGCAACTCCTCATTGGTTAATATTAGCCCCTATGGTGTACAGTGGCCAATGGTAATCTCCATCTCCTATTCATCCGCAGCGGTGGCAGCCTAAGGGACAAAAGAGTGAGGAGCCGGTCACAAACTGAACATTGTAGCTACAACAGTAGTTTGCATCCTGTAAACATGTAATGGGTCAGTGTGATTTGACCAGTGTGTGCTAATTGCTCTTGTGATGCAGCATTATTCCAGGGCCTGCCCCGACCCCCTTGAAATGGCATCCGCCTGTCCTGTGTGAAGGAACAGGTGGAAGTGAGGTAATTCCGCTGCCGTTGAACCCCGTTGCGGGAGGCGGTTGGGAACCACGGTGCAACTCCTCATTGGGCCCTATGGGGAACAGTGGCCAATAGTGATCTACGTTGGCGGTGACGGTATGCACCGCCGAGGACATGACCACCATTTTCTATCATATTCCTCACTTGCTACCTGTCCTTCCATAGAAGAGGACCTACACTGCATGTGCTGCTGTGACCTGTGTCTGGAACCTACCATGGCCCATGTGACTGGGGAAGGGGCCCCAGCCTTCACTTCAGAGAAGTTGGAGAGACTGGTGGATAGTGTCCTACCCCAGTATGTGCCTCCATACCAACAGGTGAGTACACTGTGGGCACGATGCATGTGGCATGAATGCATGGAGTTGTGTGTGTGAAGGCCTCACTGTTAGGGGGTTGGATGTCTTCTTTGTGGTGTACACGCTGTGTGCTGGGCTATGTGTGTGCCAATGGTGATGGAAATGGGTATGGTGGGCCATATGTGTAACAGGCTGGACTGTTTGACTAATGGTGTTTTCCTGTGTGTATTGCCTCTGCAGGTCAGCACCCATCAAAAGAAGGGTATATGGCGTGCCATCGCCAAGGAGGTGCAGACCATGGGGGTCTATGTCAGGCGGAGCACACACTGTCGGAAATGGAGGAAGGACCTGAGACGCTGGGCTTGGAAGACGGCGGAGGCCCAGCTGGTGATGGCCTCCCAATGAGGAAGGGGTGCCCATCGAACCCTGACCCCCCTGATGGCCCGCATACTGGTGGTGGCATCACAGCAGCCACAAGGGGGTGAGTACAGTGGGTATCATTACAACTTACGGCTGGTGGGGTGGTATCCGGGTGGTGGATGTGTGTCAGTGGGTGCCCTTAGGCCAGGTCTGACATAGCAGCCTAGGTCCTCTGGTGGCCAGGGTTCTGAAGGGATAATCCTGCTATCTAGCTTGTAAGCATCCACTACTGGTCAGGGCTGCATGGCTCCCAGGTGTGCTGCATTTGGCGGTGTGTGCCCCTCCTCTTGCCTTGATGGCTAGCAATATCAGTGGTGGTGCAATGTATAGTGCGTAGGCGTGTTCTCTGAGTGTGAGGTTGTTGTGTGCGCCAACTGTGGTGTTGGTGCAGCCATTGACCCAGTGTATCCTTTGTCTCTCTCCCCCCTTTTCTTGTTTTGTCATCCTGTCCTTATGTGCATTAGCATCATCTGGCGGAGGAGCAGAGGCACCAGTGACGGAGGGAGCTGCATCCGACAGGACCCAGGAGGCAGAGTCCACCGACGCTGAGGGAACCAGTGGGACGGAGCGCTACGGGAGTACCACGTCGGAGACTGGAGGTGGTGGTGGCGGACACTTCTGTGACCACCCCAGCTACAGGTACAGCTGCCACTCCCGTAAGAGAACTGCCCTACCAGCAGCCCCCTCATCGAGTTGCCCATGCCCACTCACCCAGGAGGGTGGGCATCTCCTTCGCCCCAGGCACCTCAGGCCCTGCCCCAGTTACCCGTGCTGCCTTGAGTGAGGAGGCTATAGACCTCCTGAGATCCATCTCTGTAGGGCAGTCAACCATTGTGAATGCCATCCAGGGGCTGGCAGCCCAGATGCAACAATCTAATGCATTCCTGGAGGGCATCCACACTGGATTGGCGGCCCAACAGAGATCGATCCAGGCACTGGCCTCCTCTCTGATGGCAGCCATTGTCCCTGTTTCTACCACCCCCCCTCCATCTTCCCCTTCCCAGTCCCATTCTCTTCAACCCCAACCAATCCCTGGCACACAGCCAGACGAGCATGCACACAGGACAACACCCCAGAGTGTCACAGGCAAACACAAGCACTACACTTCAACCCACAAGCACTCACACAAACAACATACAGTTGCAGACACTACAACATCCACTGCCTCCACTGTCTCCCCCTCCTCCCTCTCCACCACCTCCCTCCCAGTCACGTCCACACTCACACCTGCATGAACTACATCATCATCCACTACCAGCATCATCTCCACACCAAGCAGAACACACACCTCACCTGCAGGCACCTCCACAACATCCATGCACACGTCCCCTGTGTCCTCTCCCATTGTGTCTGTCCCACCTCCTAAAGTACACAAATGCAAGCACTCAGACACCCAACAGCCATCCACCTCACAAAAGCATACAACCCATGCACCTGCACTCAAATCTAGTAGACAGACGCCTCCAACAACCACTCCCTCATCCTCCACTCCCATTCCTTCTCCCTCCTCCCGCCCCAATGTCCCTAAGACACTTTTCCAATCCACCATTGACCTCTTCCCTAACCCTCCCCCCTGTCCTGCACATATGGCCAGGCTATCACAAACCTCATCCACACAGTCCACGACCCCAGTTCCATCCACAACTACTCGTGGTGGAAAGGATTTCAGGCCACATATACTGAAGGGGAAGGAGCCTGCACCAGCAAGCAAGAAGGGCAAGGAGAATGCACCAGCAGGCAAGAAGGGCAAGGAGCCTGCACCAGCAGGCAAGAAGGGCAAGGAGCCTGCACCAGCCGGCAAGAAGGACCAGGAGCAGGCACCAGGGCTGTCACGGAGCCTCCACCACCACGCATGGTTGTGCATTCATCTGAGGGTGCAGGGGATGTGCAGGTGCCTCCCAGCACCACCACCAGCACCACCACAGTGCATCTATCTAAGGGTGCAGGGGATGTGCAGGAGCCTCCCACCACCACCACCAGCACCAGCATCACCACCACCACAGTGTATCCATCCGAGGGTGCAGGGGATGTGCAGGAGCCTCCCACCACCACTACCAGCACCACCACAGTGCAGCCGTCACTGCCAGTGGACGCAATGTGATCCTGCCTCCATGGGCTGCTGTGCAGGCTGCCCCCTCCAGATCCAGTGTGGGAGACACCCACTTGAGAGACTGTGGCCCATCACTCCCCAGAACGAAGCAAGGGGCATTTTGTCCCCTCCAGAACCAGTGTGGGAGACACCCACTCGAGAGACTGTGACCCATCACTCCCCAGGACAAAGCACAGGGCATGTTGCCCCCTCCAGAACCAGTGTGGGAGACACCCACTCGAGAGATTGTGGCTTTGCACTCCCTAGGACCAAGCACAGGGCATGTTGCCCCCTCCAGAACCAGTGGTCCTGTTTCCGCATTCGGCTGAGGTGCCGCACCTCCCCCTGAGGTGCCTGCCTATTTGCCAACTGATGCCCCTGCAGTGTTCTCTCCATAATGATTCAGGTGACAAGTGGGGCCTTAGACTTTGCCCTGTGGCCATGTGGCCCACGAGAACTGCGGACTGGGCAGTGTCCCTTTTTCTGTATATTTATAGATATATGTGACATTGGCTACGTTATTTTTGTACTGTGTTGATATTATTACACTCACTTTAGTGAATTCTTTTTGTCCTTGCATTATTCAGCTGATTTAGGGGGAGTAACTTGCTTTCTTGTGCATCTGGTTGTGTGTATGGGGTGTGTGTCGTGCGTGTGTGTGTGTCACTCTCGTTTTCCTCCCCCTCACTTGTGTGCTAGGTGGCTGTACTCACCGTCATCGTCTTCGCCGGCGTTGGTGTTCATGGTGGAGCAGAACGTAGAATATCATAGGAAATACATGCAGTTCTGGTTCTATGGCGGCGTGGTTCTTCCCTGTGTATCCAATGGTGCGTCTTTTCACTTCTGAGCTCTGTTTCTGCCAGGCTTTTGATGTCGCTGGCATGGCCCCGAAAAAAGGTGCCAGTTTGCAGGGTCTTAATATGGTGGGTGGAACATTGACGTCCGCCTGGCTGTAGGCGGCTACCGCTGTGGTGGCTGTTGTTTCTGCCCTGGCGGTCAGTGTGGTATATTGGCTGTCTTTCGGAGATCTTTCCACCATGGTCATAATTTGGCAGTAATTACCGCCGGCCGGTTGTTGTTTTTTTTGCCACTTTACCACCTACCGCCAGGGTCGTAATGAGGTCCTTAGGCCTTAAAAGGGCATTGCTTGGTCAGACCACACTTCAGCAAGAATGTAGTAAGAAAGCTCTGATAATCAGTAGGAAGGGAACCAGTAGAGGAGGATTGTCAGAGGGAGGGAGAGGAAAAGCAGAACACAAGTGAGAATTACACAGTCAAGAGAAAGCAAGATGAAGCAAGAAGGGGAAAGAGAAGCAGACAAGGGGTTAGAGAAAGAAAACACATGCACATTTGGGTGGGAAAAAAGAAGTTCCCTAAAAGTAAGCAGTAGAAGGACACAAGTAAATGTGCTATGCTCCAGGGGAGGGACACACACGAGACGGACAAGGCAAGCCATCCAAGAAGAAGAAATCAAATGAAAGCAACAGTTAAGTCAACCAATAGTAAGCAGTAGATGGGCTCTAAGCCCATTGCTAGTTCTTGGTTAGCTGACAATGATGGTCATTATGACATTGGCGGTGAGTGATAAAGTGGTGGTAATCCAGCCAACAGGCTGGCGGTAAATACCACCAAATTATGACCATGGTGGTGATACCTCCCATAGACAGCCAATGTACCACACCAACCGCCAGGACGTTAACACCACTGACCACAGCGGTAGCTATCAACAGCAAGGCAGAAGACAAGGTGCCACCCACCATATTATGACATAGCAATTTCTGGGGTGGTACCAATACCATCAAAAGTCTGGCGGAAACAGGACACAGAAAACGTAAGACTCACCAACAGGTACACAGAGGACACCACCACTGCCATGGAACCAGAACTTCAAATCTTCGCGATGGTATTCTACACCATGGCCCACCTAGAACACCAACGCCGATGAAGACGACGACGGTGAGTACTGCCACCTAGCACACAAGAGAGGGAAGGAGAAAAAGGAGAGTGACACATACACCATACACAGAACCAGCTGCAGAGTTAAACCAATGTCACAGGACACACGTTAAAATAAAACAAGAACAACTATGAGAATCAGAAAACACTGTAATTTGATGCCAACTGCCACCACATTATCCATTCGATTCCAAATGCAGGCGACAATGTTCAGAATGGGCCAATGGCCAGTACAAAGTACAAAAGGGCCACATGGCCACAGGGCTCAGTCCAAGGCCCAATTTGACTAGTGACAAATTCCAGAATCCACTATTCAGGGGCATCATGTTGGAAATGGGCACTCATCTCAGGGGGAAGGGGTGGGGGAGCACCACTGCTGAAGTGGGGAACTTGCCCACTAGTTCTGGGGGGGGGGCTCCATGCCTGTTTGTCTTTGCTGGGGAGGGCAAGGTCACAGTCTCTGAAGTGGGGGACTTGCCCACTGGTTCTGGAGGGGGCTCCTTGTACAACAGTCTGTGGAGGGTGGCCTACATGCCCTCTGCTGGATGTGAGGGCTGGTGTGTCTCTGCTGGAGGTGAGGGCTGCTGTCTCTCTGCTGGAGGTGGAGGCTCCTTGCCCTCTGCTGTTGGAGTGGGCCTCTTGCCTTTCATTGGTGGTTGAGTGGGCATCTTGCCTTTCATTGGTGGTTTGTGGGAACCTTCACTTTCGTTGGTGGTTGAGTGGGAACCTTCACTTTCCTTGGTGGTTGAGTGGGAACCTACTCTTTCGTTGGTGGTTGAATGGGAACCTTCACTTTCTTTGCTGGTGGAGGGGGATCCATGTGCCCCCTCTTGTGACTGGTCCCCTTGGCCTCAGACATGTCACTTGTGTCATTGCCTGCAGGACTAGGAGGTGCCTCCACTATCCTCGTCTCGCGTCCCTTGCTTTTCACCACCGTAGTCCTCCCTTTCTGAGCCGGAGGTGTGCTTTCAATAGGAGTGGCAGCCGTCACACTCTGGTGCCCCTTTGTACCAGCAGCTGATGATTTGATGGGAGGAGTGGCAGACTGGCTGAGGTGCTGGGCTGGGTCGTTGGGACTCTGCTCTTACGGGCAGGACGGGGTGGAGAGGGAGCGAAGAGGTCAAGACGTGCAAGGAAAAGCTTCTTAGGGACATTGGGATGGGATGTGGGAGGAGGAATGGGATTGGAGGTTGAGGGAGTGGTTGCAGTGGTGTATGTCTGCTGGACTTGGGTGCAGGTGCATGGACAGTGTTTGTGTGTGAGGTGGATAGCTGTGGGGTGTCTATGTGCGTGCGTTTGTATCTCTCAGGGTGGGAGAGGACAAAGGGGACCTTGGATGGATGATGTGGAGGTGTCTGCAAGTGAGGTGCAGGAGGAGGAGGGGGAGACAGTAGAGGCAGTGGATGTGGTTGTATGTGCAACTGTCTGTTGTGTGTGTGAGTGCATGTGGCCTGAAGTGTGCTGACTGTGTTTGACTGTGCTACTCCTGTGTGGTGTTTTGTGTGCATGCTTGGCTGTATCTGTGCCTTGGATGGGTTGAGATTGAGGAGACTGGGACTAGGCAGTGGTAGTTGGAGGGGGGACAGTAGGAACAGGGACACTGACTGCCATCAGAGAGGGGGCCAGAGCCGGAAGCGATCTCTGTAGGGCCACCAACCCACTGTGGATGCCCTTCAGGAATGCATTGCATTGCTGCATATGGGATGCCAGCCCCTGGATGGCATTCACAATGGTTGACAGCCCTTCAGAGATGATTCTCAGGAGGTCAACAGCCTCCTCACTAAGGGCAGCAGGGCTCACTGGGGCAGGGCCTGAGGTGCCTGGGGTGAAGGAGATGCCCACTCTTCTGAGTGAGCGGGCACGGGCAACTCAGGGGGCTACTGGGAGGGTGTTAGAAATGGGGTCTCTAGTTGGCAGTCGGTTTGCACCCTGTCCAAATAGGGACCCTCACTCTAGTCAGGATAAGGGAGATACCTGCTCAGATAACCCCTGCTCACACCCTTGGTAGCTTGGCACGAGCAGTCAGGCTTATCTCAGAAGCAATGTGTAAATCATTTGCACATGACACACAGTAATAAGTGAAAACACTACAAAAGGACACCACACCAGTTTTCGAAAAATAGCCAATATTTATCTCTATAAAACAAGACCAAATACGATAAAAATCCAACATACAGTAATAAAAATATGAATGCTGCAAGATGTACTTAAAAATACAGTTCCTTGAAGTTGATAACTCCACCTGGAGCTATCACGGCGTCGTGAACAACAAAACCAAAAGTTCAGGCTGGCCTCGGCGTCGCGGGCCAGCTGCGGTGTCGGGAAAACCCACAAACAGTACCTTGGATTCGCAGGGCATCGTGATCCTCGCGGTGAGCTCCGGAGAGCAGTGTCACTGGCGTCGGTTCCGGAGTCGGTTCCGGAGTCATCGGACCTTGAAGTCACGCACCTCAGGGATCGAACTCCGGGCTGATGAAATCAGGTGCGCTGGCGGGGATGGCGTCGGGCTGCGGTGCGAAGCGGGACAATGCAATGTGCGGTGCCCACAGGTCACGGTGCAGGCAACGGCTCGGTGACGGCGTCCAGCGACGCCGGTGAGACCAGGGCTGCGGTGTGAAGCAGGGCGGTGCAATGTGCGGTGTCCACAGGTCACGGTGCAGGCAGCGGCGGCATCGTTGCGGAAGCGCTGTCGTCTGTAGGCCCAAGCCAGCGGTACGGGACGGTGCTTTGTGACCCTCACGAGCAGTGTCCACAGGCCACGGTGCAGGCAAAGATGCCTGGTGACAACACTGGAGCCGATGGCGCTGGCGTTGGTGGACCGGGGCTGTGGCGCGGGGCGGTGCTTCGTGCTCCTCACAAGCGGTGTCCACAGGCCACGGTGCAGGCAGTGGCACCAGTGTCAGCATGAGCGACGTCGTCGGGGATGCCCAGGCTGCGGTGTGAGCAGGTGACGCCAGAGTGCAGGGCCCACAGGTCGCAGTGCGAGCAGCGGCTCGGTGAAGTCATCTGATGACGGCATCAGTGAGACCAGGGTCGCGGTGCGAAGCGGGGCAATGCAACTCCGTGCGGCGTCAGCAGGTCACGGTGCAGGCCAGCGGCGTAGTTGGCGGCATCGCAGTGGTTTCTCCTCTTCAACAGCACAAAACACACAGTTCCCAGTGCTGCAGGTCGAGGAAACTGAAGTCTTTGGTGTCCCTGAGACTTCCAACAGGAGGCAAGCTCTACTCCAAGCCTTTGGAGAACTTTCTCAAGCAGGACACACAGCAAAGTTCACCCTTTGCACTCTTTTCAGGCAGAAGCAGCAACTGCAGGCCAGTCCAGCAAAGCAACACAGCAAAGGGACAGTACTCCTCCTTCAGCTCTTCAGCTCTTCTCCTGGGCAGAGGTTCCTCTTGATTCCAGAAAGATTCTAAAAGTCTGGGGTTTTGGGTCTGCTTCTTATACCCAGTTCTGCCTTTGAAGTTTGCAAACTTCAAAGCAAAGTCTCAAGTGTTTGCAAGATCCTTCCTTGTCCAGGCCAGGCCCCAGGCACTCACCAGGGGGTCAGAGACGGCATTGTGTGAGGGCAGGCACAGTCCTTTCAGGTGTGAGTGACCACTCCTCCCCTCCCCTCCAGCACAGATGGCTAATCAAGATATGCAGGCTACACCCCAGCCCCCTTTGTGTCACTGTCTAGAGGAGAGGTGTGAACAGCCCAACTGTCAAACTGACCCAGACAGGGAATCCACAAACAGGCAGAGTCACAGAATGGATTAAGCAAGAAAATGCCTACTTTGTAAAAGTGGCATTTTCAAACGCACAATCTTAAAATCAACTTCACTAAAAGATGTATTTTTAAATTGTGAGCTCAGAGATCCCAAACTCCACATGTCCATCCGCTCCCAAAGGGAATCTACACTTTAATCAGATTTAAAGGTAGCCCCCATGTTAACCTATGAGAGGGACAGGCCTTGCAACAGTGAAAAACGAATTTAGCAATATTTCACTGTCAGGACATATAAAACAAATTACTATGGCCCTCATTCTGACCATGGCGGGCGGCGGAGGCCGCCCGCCAAAGTCCCGCCGTCAGGTTACCGTTCCGCAGTCGAAAGACCGCGGCGGTAATTCTGACATTCCCGCTGGGCTGGCGGGCGGCCGCCTTCAGGCCGCCCGCCAGCCCAGCGGGAAAGAGGCTTCCACGATGAAGCCGGCTCGGAATCGAGCTGGCGGAGTGAAAGCTGTGCGACGGGTGCAGTTGCACCCGTCGCGTATTTCACTGTCTGCGCAGCAGACAGTGAAATACATTTAGGGGCCCTCTTACGGGGGCCCCTGCAGTGCCCATGCCAGTGGCATGGGCACTGCAGGGGCCCCCAGGGGCCCCGCGACCCCCCCTACCGCCATCCGGTTCCCGGCGGGCGGACCGCCGGGAACTGGATGGCGGTAGGGGGGGTCGGAATCCCCTCGGCGGCGCAGCTAGCTGCGCCGCCTTGGAGGATTCCAATGGGCGGCGGTACACTGGCGGGTGACCGCCAGTGTTGCCGGTCCGACCGCGGCTTTACCGCCGCGGTCGGAATGCCCATTGGAGCACCGCCGGCCTGTCGGCGGTGCTCCCGCGGTCCTCCAACCCGGCGGTCATGGACCGCCAGGGTTGGAATGACCACCTATATGTCCTACCTTAACCATACACTGCACCCTGCCCTGGGGCTACCTAGGGCCTACCTTAGGGGTGTCTTACATGTAAGAAAAGCGAAGGTTTAGGCCTGGCAAGTGGGTACACTTGCCAAGTCGAAGTTACAGTCAAAACTACACACACAGACACTGCAGTGGCAGGTCTGAGACATGATTACAGAGCTAGTTATGTGGGTGGCACAACCAGTGCTGCAGACCCACTAGTAGCATTTGATTTATAGGCCCGGGGCACCTCTAGTGCACTTTACTAGGGACTTACTAGTAAATCAAATATGCCAATTATGGATAAACCAGTCCATAGTACAATTTATATGGGGAGCACTTGCACTTTAGCACTGATTAGCAGTGGTAAAGCGCGCAGAGACAGTAAACCAGCAAAAACAGATTCCAAAACCAGGAGGTAAGAAGGCAAAAAGACAGGGGAGACACGCCAAAAAGCTGACAGGTCTAACAGAGGGCAGTGCTGGTACAGGGGGTGGTGGCTGTACCTGTAGCTGGGGTGATTCCAGAAGTGTCCGCCAACACCAGGGAGCTCCTATCGGAGGAGGAATCAGTGTCAATGTTGTCACCTCCTGTCTCCGCCGTGGTGCTCCCCTCGCCCTCTGTCCCACTGGTCCCCTCGGCATTGGTGGACTCTGCCTCCTGGGTCCTGTGGGATGCAGCTCCCTCAGTTGCTGGTGCCCCTGCTTCTCCACCAGATGATGCTAATGCACATATGGACAGGATGACAGAATATATTAGAGAGAGAGAGAGAAAGGGAGCACTGTGTCAATTACAGCAACAAGAGCACACATTACATCACACACAGGGATCAGAACTGAGCACAATGCATCACACTGGCATTACATTGGCCAAGTGCCACAGCAAGATGAGAGCCAACCACCGCCAACTGCACCCCTTCTGGGACCCACTAAACCCTGTCTGACAAGGAATGCTACCTATCTAGGTTACCAGATTTTGCTGTACACCCATTTGCCTTGAGCTGGATCACGCAGCAATGGCTGAGCTGGCATTAAGGGGCACCCACTAACTGAAACCCACCACCAGGATCCCATTTGATCCAAAAATAATTGGTGTCACGCTCACTATACTCACCCCCTTGTGGCTGCTATGCTGCCCTTAAGCACCCATCCAGCTTTGGGTAGGCCCCCGCCAGTATGCGGGCAATCAGGGGGGTCAGGTTCTGATGGGCACCCCGTCCTAGTTGAGAGGCCATCCCCAGCTGGGCCTCCATGGTGTTCCGGGCCCAGCATCTCAGATCCTCCCACCTTTTCCTACAGTAGGTGATCCACCAGCTATATACCCCCAGGGTCTGCACGTCCTTGGCGATGGCACGCCACAATCCCTTCTTCTGATGGGCACTGATCTGCAGAGCTAATACAGACAAGAGGACACCATTAACCATACAATCCAGACAGTCACACATATGGCCCAAAAATACAATTTCCTTCTCCATTGGCACACACATCACTCGGAGCACTGCATGTACACCACCACAAGACATACCCTCCCACCAAATTACACACTGCTAGCACACACATCTCCATGCAACCTTGTCTCATGCATCATGCCCATGCCGTACTCACCTGTTGGTCTGGAGGCCCATACAGCTGTTCATACAGGGGTAGGACCCCGTCCCCCAGGTGCTCTGACTCCTCCGAAGTGAAGGCAGGGCCCTTTCCCCTGTCACATGGGCCATGGCAGGATCCAGGACACAGGTCACAGCAGCACACGCACTGGAGGTGTTGTCCTGTGGAAAGTCAGGAATCAAGTGAGGTTTTAGACAGAAAATGGTGGTCACGTCCGTGGCTGTGTACACCGTCACCGCTGCCGGTGATCCCCATTGGACACTGTACTCCATAGACCCCCATTTTAGCCAATGAGGAATAGCACGGCGATGCAAGACCACCTTCTGCCACGGTACCCAACGCCCGAGGAGTTACATCACTTCCACCTGTCCATATTTAGAGGACATGCGGTCACCATTTTATGGTGGTGGAGAACATTCAGAAATTGGAAACTGCGTCATTGCTATAAATTGCACATACATTGCCATTCACATTTTCCGATTACATACATGCTCTATGTGCACTGAGGTGGTGGTTCCATTGTTCGGATTGTGACACCCTACTCACTCTTATGCCCCTTAGATACCTACCACTGAGGAGAAATAGGACAAGGAGACAAGAGCCGGTGTACAGACCCCTTGTGGACTTGGCTACACTGGAGGACAGGCACATAATACTGACCTATAGACTGGACAGGGCCACAATTACAGAGCTATGTACTCAATTGGAGCCTGATCTGATAACAGCTATCCGTCATCCCACTGGAATCCCCACTCTTGTGCAAGTTCTATCAGTGCTCCATTTCCTGGCAACTGATTCTTTCCAAGTGACAGTGAGCTTGGCAGCAAGAATATCACAGCCAATGTTCTCAATAGTGCGGTCAGTGGTTTTGTCTGCCTTGGTCAAACACATTTACAGCTACATCGCTTTCTCCCAAGTGGAAGATTTGACCACTGTGAAGGCTGGATTCTATGCAATGGGACACATACCAAATAGTATTGGTGTGATTGACGGAACACATATTGCATTTGTCCCCCCAGCACAATGAACAGGTACTCAGGAATCAGAAGAGTTTCCTCTCACTCAATGTGAAAATGGTGTGCCTGGCTGACCAGTACATCTCCCACATCACTGCCAAGTATCCTAAGTTGGTGCATGACGCCTTTGTCCTCAGGAACAGCACCATCCTAAATGTGATGCCACAACTACAGAGGCACAGGGTGTGGCTAATAGGGGAGCCAGAGTCCCCACCCACTGTATGTCAGTGTACGCCTTCAGGAGTCATCCTCCATACCATTGTGTAACACTAATGTTTGTCCCTCAATACTTGAAGGTGACTCGGGCTACCCAAATCTATTGTGGCTCCTGACCCCTATGAGGAATGCCAGGACAGGAGCTGAGAATCAGTATAATGATGCACATGGGCGAACCAGGCGGATCATAAAATGCACCTTCGGACTCCTGAAGGCCAGGTTCAGATGCCTCCATCTGACATGTGGATTCCTGTGCTACTCCCCTGAGAAGGTTTGTAAGATAGTTGTTGCATGCTGCATGATGCACAGCCTGGCCCTCAGATGACATGCGCCTTATCTGCAGGAGGAAGAGATTGGAAATGCCCCTGTGGCAGCAGTGGACCCTGAGAACAGTGAGGATGAGGAGGCAGGGGATGAGGATGTGGACAACAGAACATCAGTTATACAGCAGTACTTCCAATGGCACACAGGTGAGACAGTGGAACTAACCACTCCTCTGATTAGTTATCCTATCAGTGTGGCTGTAGCATGATGGCAGTCAATTCCTTTGCATCTCAACTGACTGTCACCTATGCCTTCTCATTTTGCAGATGTTGGTGTTATTACTACTGTGTACTGATGTGATGTCTACAGACAGCTACAGGTCATTATTTGTATGCTATCACAGAGTTCAGGTCATTTGCACAAGATGTAACTGTTACAATAATTGCACATTTTCTTAACATAAAGCACTATCACTCAAGTTGTGTTTAAGGGTGTTTATTGTAGTGAAATTTATAGATGGAATAGTGCAACGGAATGGGGTGATGGTAGAGGTAAGTCCAGGGTATTGGTCCCGTCTGTTTGTAGCACAGGTCCAGTGTCCAAGGGGCCATAGAAAGGGGAACATAGGCAGTTCAAAGTGGACAAGGTGACAGAGTGAGACACAAGGGGGCCGTTCAGGAGGGTCTCATTTCCTGATGGTGGTCTTGGTCTTGGCAAGTGTCTGGCATTTGTCTGGGTCGCAGGGACCGTTTGTGGGGTGGTTCACCTTCTTCAGGGGGAGGAGTGCTGATGGCTTGTGGGTCCTGTGGCACGGCCTCCTGTTCAATAGCTGCAGCAGATGTGGTGGGCTGTTCAGTTATCTGGCTAGTGGAATGGGCCCTCTGGTTTGCTGTATATTCCCTCATTATGTTGGCCATGTCAGCCAGCACCCCTGCAATGGAGACCATGGTGGTATTGATGGCCTGCAAATTTTTCCCAATCTCCTGATGTGTACCTCCTGCAGCCTCTGGTTCTCCTGCATGATGTCAAGAATCTGGCCCATCTTGTCCTGGGATTGTTGGGAAGCCCCTAGGACATTAGTTAGTACCTCCAGGACAGTCGGTACCCTGAGTCTGACCTCCCCCTGGTGCACAGCTGTCCTCCCAGTGTGCCTGTCCACCTGTGCCTGTGTCCCCTGAACGGTGTAAAAGAAAAGGGGAGCCAGGGCACTCCAATGAAAGTTATAAGTCCAAAATAGGTGGATAAGTAAAAGAACAATTTAATCCTTAGTTAACAGTTCCAGAATATTCAATTCCACATATGAAGCAGGAATATACGAGTTATGATAATATTCCGAGTCCTCTGAATAAACAGGTATATACAAGTTAACAGAAACAGCCAACACGTGTTTCGTCCTCACGGACTTTTTCAAGGCTCAACGAAAAATTGAAAGCAAGGTAGCTGATGTGTTTCTGTAGGGAATCCAGAAGGTGAGATTAACTCAGGACAAAAACAGAGTCCAAGACAGTAAAATTGCGTCCCATCAATGAAAGGGACCAGTATTCCTCAAATGCAACAGTACTGTAATCAGTGGTTTGTCCGCAGTGTAGGAAAAACCATGGTTGAAGGTCCAAGTAGACCCTACCTGTGCCACCCCGTGATTCAGGGGAGCCAGAGACAGGACGACGTGTACGGTGCCCTGCAGCGCCTGATAACGCTGCCGTGTTACTACGGTAAGACGTACCATCAACCATGGTTTTTCCTACACTGCGGACAAACCACTGATTACAGTACTGTTGCATTTGAGGAATACTGGTCCCTTTCATTGATGGGACGCAATTTTACTGTCTTGGACTCTGTTTTTGTCCTGAGTTAATCTCACCTTCTGGATTCCCTACAGAAACACATCAGCTACCTTGCTTTCAATTTTTCGTTGAGCCTTGAAAAAGTCAGTGAGGACGAAACACGTGTTGGCTGTTTCTGTTAACTTGTATATACCTGTTTATTCAGAGGACTCGGAATATTATCATAACTCGTATATTCCTGCTTCATATGTGGAATTGAATATTCTGTAACTGTCTATTAACTAAGGATTAAATTGTTCTTTTACTTATCCACCTATTTTGGACTTATAACTTTCATTGGAGTGCCCTGGCTCCCCTTTTCTTTTATTCTGTTTTTTACAGCACACAACCTAGGTGTTTTCCACCTCTGTTTTTGTGCATTTCGAAACCCTTGGTGGTTGGGTTTTTTGCGCCAGGCTGGCACCCGCCACAGGACTTATTGATGACATGCTACCTTGCTGAATGTTCCAGATGTGCGACGCTTAGCATCAACCACCTTTCTTCTTAGTTCCCCTGAACGGTGTGCCCACTGCCACTGACCCCAGGGCCCTGATTGTCTTGGTTGTGAGGTGTGGACTGGGGTCCCTGTATAGGTGGGCACACTGCTGATTGACATGTCCTGGGGACAGAGGTGTGGGGACGTTGGGTGGGTGCTGTGGTGTTTGATACTGAGGGGGCGGCTCTGTGGTGGACTGGTAGTGGGCTGGGGTGGTCGACTGACCAGTGGTCCCTGATGGGCCAAGAAGTTCATCCAGATGTCCAGAGTTAGGGTCATCAATGGGGGCATCTTCTATTGGGGGACTGGACAGCTGTGGCACCTCCTCCCGCTGGTATTGGCTGGGGCACATGCGGGGATATAAGTGATGTGTAATGCTTCATGTATGTCACATGTTGTACATCCCTAGCTTCCTCTATATCGCTGCTGTTGCCCTGCCACCTTTGTTTGTGTATGGCGATGTATTGTGGGATTGTTAGTTCTCCATACTGTGCATGCATAGGTGGTGGGTGTATATGGAGGGCTGGGAGGGCTGTACATGCAGTGAGAATGACATGCAGGGCTTGGCATTGGGGTTAGTCATATGTGTAGGTGCACTGTGTGGGATGGAGTGGAGTGATGGGAGTTAGGGTGAGGGGGTGAGATGGCATGCAGGTATAGGGGAGGTGATTGGTTGTAAATTTTGACTCACCAGTCAGCCCACCGGCTACTCCAGTGAGTCCCTTAGGATGCAGTATTGCCAAAACGTGCTCCTCCCATGGTGTCAGCTGTAGGGGAGGAGGTGGGGGTCCATCGCCAGTTCTCTGGATGACAAGCTGGTGCCTTGCTGCCATGGAACGTACCTTCCCCCGTAGGTAATTCCACCTCTTCCTGATGTCGTCCCTTGTTCTTGGATGCTGTCCCACAGAGTTCACCTAGTCCACAATTCTCAGCCATAGCTCCACCTTCCTTGTAATGGATATTTACTGTACCTGTGCTTCAAACAGCTGTGGCTCTACCCTGACTATTTCCTCCATCATGACCAGCAACTCCTCATTTGTGAAACAGGGGTTCCTTTGTGGGGACATGGGGGTTGTGTGGTGTATGTTGTGCAGTGTGTGTTGAATAATGTGGTGGGGTGTGGGGTGCGTGACGAATGGCTGGTTGTTAGTGGTGTGTAGTTGTGTCTGTGATTCGCATGTCTGTCTTGTGGCTATTTCTTGTGTTTGTAAAGGGTTGTGGGTAATGTGGGTGTGTGTTTTATAGTGCTGTTGGTGGGTGGGTGTGGTGTGTGTATTAGTGTCAGGTGTGTATTTTTGGTATTGTCCAATGTTGTGTTGTTTTGTATTTGGGTGGCCATTCTGACTGCGCCAGTGTGTAAAGCCTATGGTTTACTGCCGTTGAATGTCTGCTGTGGTGATTCGTGGGTCATAATGTGGAGGGTGTTGTTTTGTTGGCGTGACGGTGTGGGTGTTCGTACCGACAGTCTAACACTTACCTTTGATCTGGCGGATTTGTGTTTGTGGCAGTATTTTGTCGGTTTAGTGTATGTGTGTCTTAGTATGGCAGACGGTTGTTCGCCTCCGCGACTGTATGTTGGCGGCCGTCACCGCGGCAGTAAGTGGGATTTACCGCCAATGTCATAATGACCACCAAAATGTCTTTTGTAATCCGACAGCTTGCACTGTCTGGAAGGCTTGACCTAAAAAGTATTTGCTTCTGCCTTTAAAAGGAGTAAATCTCTGACTGTGCTGGGGCAAAACTGTTTTTAAAGGGTTGTGAATACTACTAACCTGTGATCTTGTGTGGGTTCAGCACCATATGCAGGCATCCTTACCTTGAAACAAACCACCTGGTGTGCTCCCACTGGAATTTACACCGCACTCCAGACATTTTACAAGTGAGGGAATTCATTTGAGAGCTCAATTCACATTCTGTGAATTGGTAAATGAGATCTGCACTAGAAAATGTTGACATTTGTTCACCTGTGTATCATCTATGTGTGCAATTACATCAAAAACT
The DNA here is from genome assembly GCF_031143425.1 of Pleurodeles waltl. Classification (NCBI taxonomy): domain Eukaryota; kingdom Metazoa; phylum Chordata; class Amphibia; order Caudata; family Salamandridae; genus Pleurodeles; species Pleurodeles waltl. The sequence goes on along the minus strand of NC_090436.1, from coordinate 791,394,780 downwards.
GCTGTGCAAAGTTCTTCATGCACTGATTTTTCTAACAACAGAGTTAAAGTAAATATGGACCGAAGATATTTATTATGTTAAAAAAATGTGATACAAGTCTGATTTGTAGAGTAACATTTTTAAAGCATGCGCTAAACATCTGTGTGAACGGGTGTGTCAGACTCTCTAGTAGTTAACCCCTTGGGCGCCAAGGATGTAATGGTTACGTCCGTGGCTGTGGTGCTGAGGCGACACAGAAGTAACCATTACATCCTAGTACTGGCCCTCGGAGGGGAAGCGCTAGCGCTCCCCCCGAGGGCCACACCCCTACCCCCCATTGCAGGGATGGAAGGGGAGTTGCTTATTAGGCCAATCTCCCCCCAGGGGTGGCAGAAACCCCTAGACACTAGGGATAATATTTGTTTTGCTTACTTTATGTTTTTTTATATGGGGAGCGACCCCTTAAGCAAGGGTTGCTCTCCTGGAGGCGCAAGTTGTATTTAGGCCACTTCTTTCCCCCTTGGGGGCAAATTGGCCTATTTTTATTAGGCCAGTCTGCCCCCAAGGGGGACAGAAACTACTGGACACCAGGGAATTTTTCTATTATTTATATTTATACAAAAGGGGAGTGGCCCCTTGGGCAAGGGCCACTCTCCGGGGGGAGGGAATATTTTTAGGCCTTTTCTGCCCCCCTTGGGGGCAGATCGGCCTATTATAATTAGGCTGATCTGCCTCCAGGGGGGCAGAAACCCCTAGACACCAGGGATATATATTTTTTTGTTTACTTTATTTATTTTATATGTGGGGAGCGACCCCTTAGGCAAGGTTTGCTCCCCAGGGTGGCAAATTGTATTTAGGCCATTTCTGCCCCCCAAAGGGGGCAGAAACCCCTAGACACAAGGGATTTTTATTTTTTTGCGTCAATTTCACTCAATGGGAGCGACCCCTTAGGCAACGGTCGTTCCCTTGGTGGACAAATTTATTTTAGGCCATTTCTGTTCCCCTTGGGGGCAGTCAGCCTATTTCTATTAGGCCGATCTGCCCCAGGGGGGCAGAAACCACTTAGGCACTAGGGATTGGTGCGTGTGTTTTGTTTGGGGGCAGCCCCTTTAGCAAGGGTCGCTCCCCATGGGGGCACATCGGCCTATTTTTGGAAGGCCCATCTGCCCCCAAGGGGGGCAGAAAGCCTACTAGAGACCAGGGAAGATTTTTTTTCAAAATAAGACGGTGGGGGTATGGCCATACAGCCTCCCCAAATAAATGGGGCCAAAGTTGTTCTGCCCACCAGTGGGCAGATGGGGCAATTACCCCCAATCCACACCCCGGGGGCCCCGAAAGTCTACTAGATGCTAGGAAATAAAAAAAAAAACTAAAAGTAGTGTGGTGGTGGCTACCAACCAGTATGGGCATGGTTCTGCCCCCACCCCAACTGAAGGGGGTAACCGTCTTTCAGCTCTCCCCCCGCACACTAAAACATCTTATCTCACGGCTAACAAGAGGACATTTGATTATTTGGGGTTTTGGTTTTACATTCGGGCCATGAGAGCTTGGCTAACTCTCAAGATCGTCCCACTTGGAATGGTGAGGGTTGCACTTTTTGGACTTTGCGACGCTGCCATGAAAAAAAATCTACAAGACCTAGTCACATCATCTGGGTGAGTCCAGGGTGGTGTGCTTCACATGCACCCCGCACCATTTTCTTACCCACAATGCCCTGCAAACCTCCAACTTTTCTGGAAATCACAAATTTTTTCCAAATTTTTGTGATGGAACCTTCCAGAATCTAAAGGAATCCAAAAAATTCCTACCACCTAGCATTATCTCATCATTACAGATAAAAATGTTGCCCCACTTGTCAGCCTAAAAATGTTTTTTCTCAAAATGCCCTTTTGGACCCGCTTTGGTTCCCCCTCAATTTCAATATGTTTTTGGCTCTTCCCTGTCACAGGCACTTGGCCCACATACACAAGTGAGGTATCATTTTTACCGGGAGACTGAGGGGAACGTTTGGTGGTAAGAAATTTGTCCCGGTGCTGTGATCCCACACAGAAATGTGGGAAAAATGAACGCAGGTCCACCCCCCACAAAAACAGGTAGTTTAGTATTTGATCATTTTGATTTGTCCACATAGGGGGTCATTCTGACCCTGGCGGTTCGAGACCGCCAGGGCCATTCTGACCGCAAGCACCGCCAACAGGCTGGCGGTGCTTTTTTCCCCATTCCGACCGCGGCGGTAAAGCCGCGGTCGGACCGCCGGGGCCGGCGGTTTTCCACCATTTCTGCCCCGGTGGCTATAATCCGCCAGGGCAGCGCTGCTTGCAGCGCTGCCCTGCGGATTATGACCCCCTTACCGCCAGCCTGTTTCTGGCGTTTTTCACTGCCAGGAAGAGGCCGGCGGTAAGGGGTGTCTTGGGGCCCCTGGGGGCCCCTGCACTGCCCATGCCACTGACATGGGCAGTGCAGGGGCCCCCTATCAGGGCCCCGGCCAGCTTTTCACTGTCTGCCTAGGAGACAGTGAAAAGCGCGATGGGTGCAACTGCACCCGTCGCACGGCCGCAACACCGCCGGCTCCATTTGGAGCCGGCTCCTGTGTTGCGGCCTCATTCCCGCTGGGCCGGCGGGCGCAAACTTGGTTTGCGCCCGCCGGCCCAGCGGGAATGTCAGAATGGGGGCCGCGTGAGTGCGGCTGCATTGGCGGCCGCATGGCGGTTTCCGCCTGGCGGGCCAAGGTCAGAATGACCCCCATAGTGTTTTGGGGCATTTCCTTTTGCGGGCACTAGGCTTACCCACACAAGTGAGGTACCACTTTTATCTGGAAACTTGGAGGAACGCTGGGTGGAAGGAAATTTGTGGATCCCCTCAGATTCCAGAACTTCCCATCACTGAAATGTGAGGAAAAAGTTTTTTTTTTTAACCACATTTTGAGGTTTGCAAACGATTCTGGTAACAGAACCTGGCGAGAGCCCCACTATCACCCCATCCTGGATTCCCCTAGGTGTCTAGTTTTAAAAAATGCACAAGTTTGTTATGATTCCCTAGATGCCGGCTGAGCTAGAGGCCAACATCCACAGCTTGGCACTTTGCAAAAAACAGCTATGTTTTCTTTGGGAAAATGTGATGTGTTGATGTTGTGTTTTGGGGCATTTCCTGTCATGGGCACTAGGCCTACCCACACAAGTGAGGTACCATTTTTATCGGGAGACATGGGGGAACGCTGGGTAGTAGTAAATTTGTGGCTCCTCTCAGATTCCAGAACTTTCTGTCACCGAACTGTGAGGAAAAAGTGTTTTTTTGCCACATTTTGAGGTTTGCAACCGATTCTGGGTAACAGAACCTGGTGAGAGCCCCACAAGTCACCCCATCTTAGATTCCCATAGGTGTCTAGTTTTAAAAAATGTGCAGGTTTGGTAGGTTTCCCTAGGTGCCAGCTGAGCTAAAGGCCAAAATCCACAGCTAGGCACTTTGCAAAAAAAAAAAAGTCTGTTTTTTGGGGGGGAAATGTGATGTGTCCACCTTGTGTTTTGGGGCATTTCCTGTCACGGGCGCTAGACCTACCCACACAAGTGAGGTACCATTTTTATCGGGAGACTTGTGGGAATGTTGGGTGGAAGGAAATTTGTGGCTCCTCTCAGATTCCAGAACTTTCTGTCACCGAAATGTGAGGAAAAAGTGTTTTTGGGCCAAATTTTGAGGTTTGCAAAGGGTTCTGGGTAACAGAACCTGGTGAGATCACCACAAGTCACCCCATCTTGGATTCTCCTAGGTGTCTAGTTTTCAAAAATGTGCAGGCTTGGTAGGTTTCCCTAGGCGCCGGCTGAGCTAGAGGCCAAAATCCACAGGTAGGCACTTTGTAAAAAACAGGTCTGTTTTTTGGGAAAAATGTGATGTATCCACGTTGTGTTTTGGGGTATTTCCTGTCACAGGCGCTAGGTCTACCCACACAAATGAGGTACCATTTTTATCCAGAGACTTGGGGGAATGCTAGGTAGAAGGAAATTTGTGGCTCCTCTCAGATTCCAGATCTTTCTGTCACCGAAATGTTAGAAGAAAGTGTGTTTTTGGCAACATTTTGAGGTTGCAAAGGGATTCTGGGTAACACAACCTTTCAAGAGCCCCAAAAGGCACCCCATCTTAGATTCCCCTAGGTGTCTAGTTTTCCAAAATGAGTAGGTTTGGTAGGTTTCCCTAGGTGCCGGCTGAGCTAGAGGCCAAAATCTACAGCTAGGCACTTTGCAAAAAACACGTCAGATTTCAATGTAAAAATGTGATGTGTCCATGTTGCGTTTCCTGTCACGAGCATTAGGCCTACCCACGTAAGTAAGGTACCATCTTTATCAGGAGACTTGGGGGAACACAGAATAGAAAAACAAGTGTTATTGCCCCTTGTCTTTCTCTACATTTTTTCCTTCCAAATGTAAGACAGTGTGTAAAAAAGACTTCTATTTCAGAAATGCCCTGTAATTCACATGCTAGTATGGGGACCCCGGAATTCAGAGTTGTGCTAATAAACACTGCTTCTCAACACCTTATCTTGTGCCCATTTTGGAAATACAAAGGTTTTCTTGATACCTATTTTTCACTCTTTATATTTCAGCAAATTAATTGTTGTATACCCGGTATAGAATGAAAACCCATTGTAAGGTGCAGCTCATTTATTGGCTCCGGGTACCTAGGGTTCTTGATGAACCTACAAGTACTATATATCCCCTCAACGAGAAGAGTCCATTAAACGTAACGGTATATTGCTTCCAAAAATCTGACATCGCAGGCAACAGTTACACAATAAAACGTTAAGAAAAATTGCTGTTTTTTCACCTCAATTTAATTTAATTTTTATTTCAGCTGTTATTTTCTGTAGGAAAACCTGGTAGGATCTACACAAATTACCCCTTGCTGAATTCAGAATTTTGTCTACTTTTCAGAAATGTTTAGTCCTCTGGGATCCAGCATTGGTTTCACACCCATTTCTGTCACTAACTGGAAGGAGTCTGAAAGCACAAAAATAGTAAAAATGGGATATGTCCCCGTAAAATGCCAAAATTGTGTTGAAAAATTTGTTTTTCTGATTCAGGTCTGCCTGTTCCTGAAAGCTGGGAAGGTGGTGATTGTAGCACTGCAAACCCTTTGTTGATGCCATTTTCAGGGGGAAAACCACAAGCCTTCTTCTGCAGCACTATTTTCCCTTTTTTTTTTAACTAAATGTTTGCTGTTATTTGGCTAATTTCTTTGTCTCCTTCAGGGGAACCTATAAAGTCTGAGTACCTCTAGAATCCCTGGGATTTTGGAAAAAAGGACGCAAATTTGGCCTGGGTAGCTTACGTGTACCATACGTTATGAGGGCCTAAGCGCGAACTGGCGCAAATAGCCAAAAAAATGCCTGCCACTTGAGGGGGAAAAGGCCTGGCAGCGAAGGGGTTAAACAAACCAACGGCTTTTAGCACAAATGCTATCTGACGAGTCAGCAAACGAGTGAACAAGAATAACAAGCAGCTTTGCACACTCCCCCTGCCCCCCTGAAATCTGAGACCCGATCTTTAGCAGGCAAACATTGGAAGACAGTCTGAACTTTAGCCCAGTTTGCAGTGCGAATCACGTGGTCCCGCTCATGTTCCCGGTGCAGCATAGCAGCTTAACATCACCAGGTGAAAACAGAGCATTCCCTTATGGTCTTTGTGGCTATAGTCGATGAGTGACGTTGTTTATCTGACCGTACAATCACTGCTACCATAATACAGGCTCTGGGATCTCCTGTGTAAGCACAGCCTTATTATCTGTGTCTGTTCATTGGTCGCCTGTTTCCTTCATTTACTGGCACGATTACTTGACATGTTCACCGTCTTCCACTGTCTTTTTGAAAAGTCATTCATAACGTTGCAAATCTGACCAGAAGTAAAGTGCTCAATATTTTATTGCCTCAGGTACATGGTCTATTGGCGATGAAAAAAGGGTTTGGTGTTTACAGATGGAGTAAAATCGTCATACATTGGATTCATCCGGAGGAACAGATGTGTATATTGAGGATTAAAAAGCATAAACTTCCATTACTTGCCATTCAGTCCCAGCTATGGGTATACGACAGTAGAGGTGCAACGACTTTGATAAATTAGCATCGGTAAAGTAGTTTTAATGAAAGCCGTTATTGTGTTATAAAGGCGTGATTGACATAATGAATCCAAGATATTTTGCTGTGAAACTGTGTTTATTTAACATCGATAATGTAGGCCTCTGTTTCAATATGTATTTTGCTACTGTCGCCATCTTCCTTTACACGTAATCATCTCTCTGTCCTTTCCCACCATGCCCTCAGCTCACAAATGTTAATTTGTAAATAATGTTCGAAACACAATGTCATTCTCTCATGTATAATATTATTCGTTCTCAAGCTTAGTTTTCATGCTGTGTTAACATAGTGAATGTTTTGGTACAAAGGTGTGATCCTCCTTAGAACTTAACCTTGAGTGTAACAACGTTTGTACTAACTGTAAGGTATCACAGAAGCACCACAGGTGAGAACTACAATATGTGAACCTGTTGGACAGTGCCGGCAAATATGGTTTTAAATTGTATAATTATTTCTTAAATGTCATTGGGTGGGATTTCTGTGCCTTTGCATGTTCACACCAAATTAATGATCTTATTGTATTTCACCTTATAAAATGAGCTTCCCCCAGTGGGTATTGGGTTCAGTTTCCACTAATCTTTGCAAGGTGACACTCTGCCAGTCTGATCTCTGATTTGCTTTCTATATACTGAGCTGCGTTATACTCTGTCCTGCTATTTCATGATTTGAATTTTATTCTCAGCTTCATGTTTTAGAAGATTCCTAGACAAGTATTAGTAGCTAGGGAACTCTTTACAGCACCACCGTAGTATTCACGAGGTCCAGAAATTTGCTGCCAACCTTTATAGAGCAGCTACCCGATGGCCCAACATTAGAGGCATTTTGTTTTACCTTACAGAGGCAACATAAGTGAAGAGTAAAGAAGATTAATAAAAGAATAAATCAAATGCACAGTAATGGTCAGGCAGTTTTATTTGTCCTTAATATTCTTTTATTCGTCTTTAATGTATACAAGAGCACAGCCAACACGTTTCACCCAATCACAGGCATCCTCAGGGTATTATTCAGTTCAAATAAAGTCCAAATAGGGTACATATAGTGAGTTATGGTAAGGATAGCAACCATTCAAGGAACACTCATGCGGAATAACGATTTTGAGTTATACTGAGTAAGAAAATGATGTTCGCAATAGTGAAACTCAGCACATCAGAGCAGATCGACCAGTCATCCAGTCCCTGTTTGGCAATGAGGAACGCGTCCAGAGTAAGTATATATGGCAGTAGTCAAAAGAGGAAGCCAGTGATTGGGCAAAACACGTTCTCTTATTAATCTTTACTCTTCACTTATGTTGCCTCTCTAATGTAAAAAAAATGTTTTTATTTGATAAATGACTAACAGACTGACACTTTGCTATATATATATATATATATATATATATATATATATATATATTCTCCTAAAAGCGTCCTGCACAGCTGACTACTACCGCCTACGCGCTTGGTGCTCAGCTCCGGATGCAGGCTCTGTAAACATTCAAGAATCTCTTTCCACACCACTCGTGCAGGAGACGCCGGCACTCCAGACTTTTACTCCAAAGTCATCGCCTTATTTCCACACCGACTGTGCAAACTGTACAATCTGAAAACTCCTAAGGCTTTGGGCAACGCGTTTCAACCATCGGCCTTCTTTATAGCCCACCTTATTTCGATTAAAGAAAACAAGCTATACCATCCAATTACCTTATATCCTGTCTGTTCATAAACAGAGAAAAAATCTTCTCTTAGAAATATTTTACTTGTCAACTTAAATTATACTCTTATACCAATTCAAATAAAATGAACACTCCATTCTACCATACTATTAATTGCCCGTTTTATATACACATTTATATATATTAATAGTTCATCATCACTTGTTCTTTCTTTCCTTTGACAATTAGTTATCCCCTATATATCATACGTTATCCATTTTTCACTAATTTTCAATCATTTTAAAGTGCCCCCTACATATTACTTCTCTTCAAAAAAACATTCAATCATGCAATTATTCCAAATTGACAAAATACATCAAATTTACATATCAAATAATTAGATGGTATAGGCTACATCCCTGAGCTCCCAGTCTGCCTTATTATCATCAATTACTACCTTCAAACATTCATCATATACATTATCCCTCATGTACATAAAGTTCTTTGTCCTGGTTCAAACCCCACGGGGCTCTGCTATTGAGTCTAATTATATATTCAGATTCCATCTTCCTTAGAGCTCGTTCCCTGTCTCCTCCTCTTGGGGACAGCAAAACCCTGTCAGTTCCAAAAAATAACATATTGTCAACTTTCCCATCATGTTCTTGTCTGCAATGTCGCGCTATCGGATAATTGGCATCATTATTCTTAATAGCCCACCAATGTTCCAATATGAGTTTTTTAACCAGAAAAATCGTACTACCCACATACCATAGATTATATGGACATTTTATCACATAGACAGTGAAATCTGAGTTACAATTTATACATTTGTCAATCTTTCTTTCTTCCCCTGTGTTTAATGTATAGGTTTTAAGATTCATACTGTATTTGCAACCCTTGCAATTTGCACATCTATAAAAACCTGTCTACTTCATAAATCCTAAATTGTCTTTCTTAGTTGTATAACTGTGTACCAGTATATCACATAAAGAGCTGCTCTTCCTGTATGTAATCCTTGGGTAAAGGCTCATCAAAGGACCTATAACTTTATCTCCTTTAATAAGATGCCAATATTGTTGCATAATATCCCCAACTTCCTTGGATTTCGCATTTCCTGCAAGCTTCCTTGATAACCTTCCCGGCATAACCTCTAGGTGTAAACCTAGTGATCATATTGCTCTGTTCTTTCTCAAAATTAGTAATCGTACTACAATTCCTTCTTGCTCTCAACAGTCCTCCATAGGGTATACTCCACTTCAGTCTGGGAGGGATGATGGCTCTTAGCATGCAATATACTGTTGCCCACCGTACTGTTCCTGAACAAACTTGTCGAAACCTTTTCTCCCTCTATTGTAACCAGTACATTTAAAAACTCCATAACCTGTCTGTCCAATTTGTATGTAAATTTCACATTGAATTCATTTCTCGATAACCAATTTAGGAAATCTAACAAGATATTTTCCAGCCCATCCCAAATAACAAAAATATCATCAATGAATCTCGTCCAAAAATTCAGCTGTACGAGGTGATGGGCTAGTAACCTAACATGATTGTTATGTCTTTTATGACTTGGTGAAAGTCGAATAAAGATTTTGTACTACTACTACTAGTAACCTAACAGAGGGGCAAAAGAAAGCACTTGACACATTAAGGAATGCGAAATCCTTTGTTATTAAACCAGCAGACAAAGGAGGTAATGTGGTGTTATGGGATGTAGACAAATATAAGCAGGAGGCAAAGAAACAATTGGAATTATCACAATGTTATGAGATATCAACTATAATGGCATATAAGGACTCTATAAAGTCTTATCATTCCTTGCTCCTAGAGTGGTTTGATCAAGGTCTATTAAGTAGGGCCGAATTACATTTTTGACGGTGGAGAAACCAGTTGCTCCATGTTTTTACATGTTGCCTAAGATCCATAAAGATAGAAATAATCCGCCTGGAAGACCGATAGTATCGGCAAGAGATAGTATTCTGGAAAGAACATCTATTTATTTGGATTATTTCCTATGCCCTTATGTTTTGAGTTTAACATCATATTGTAGAGTCAGTGTGGATTTTATTACAAAAATCCAGGATATTCCTTGGAAGCAAATATATATCATGGTAACTGTTGATGCGGTGTCTTTGTACACGAGTAATCAACATGAATTAGGAATTAAGGCATGTGATTATTTCTTTAGGGACAAACCATTGAGGGTATATGAACATACTAAAATGCTATTAAAAATGTAAACATTTTGTTTGGAAAATAATTACTTTTTGTATGAAGACAAATGGTTTAGACAGATTACGGGGACAGTGATGGGAAGTTGCTTTGCTCCAAGTTTTGCATGTTTGTTTATGGGCTGGTGGGAAACCCAATATGTGATGACAGAAGAGAATGAGAAGTGGATGAGACATCTGATCTTTTGGATGAGATTCATTGATGATATTTTTGTTATTTGGGATGGGACTGAAAATAGCTTGTTAGATTTCCTAAATTGGTTCCCGAGAAATGAATTCAATGTGAAATTTACATACAAATTGGACAGACAGGTTATGGAGTTTTTAGATGTACTGGTTACAATAGAGGGAGAAAAGGTTTCGACAAGTTTGTTCAGGAAGAGTACGGCGGGCACCAGTATATTGCATTCTAAGAGCCATCATTCCCCCAGACTGAAGTGGAGTATACCCTATGGAGAACTGTTGAGAGCAAGAAGGAATTGCAGTACGATTACTAATTTTGAGAAAGAACAGAGCAATATGATCACTAGGTTTAGAGCTAGAGGTTATCCCAGTAAGGTTATCAAGGAAGCTTGCAGGAAAGTAGCGAATATAAAACGGGATAGCCTCCTGATTCCGAGAAGAGGAGAAAAGGAAGAAAATGTGGTGAGATGTATAACTACATTTAACGCGAAATCCAAGGATGTTAGGGATATTATGCAACAATATTGGCATCTTATTAAAACAGATAAAGTTATAGGTCCTTTGATGAGCGCTTACCCGAGGATTACACAGTTATACAACTAAGAAAGAAAATTTTTGATTTATGAAGCAGACAGGTTTTTGTAGATGTGCAAATTGCAAGGCTTGCAAATACAGTATGAATCTTAAAACCTACACATTACCCACAGGGGAAGAAAGAAAGATTGACAAATTTATAAACTGTAACTCAGATTTCACTGTCTATGTGATAACATGTCCATGTAATCTATGGTATGTGGGTAGTATGATTTTTCCGGTTGAAAAACGTATATTGGAACATTGGCGGGCTATTAAGAATAATGATGCCAATTATCCGATAGCGCGACATTGCAGACAAGAACATGATAGTAAAGTTGACAATATGTTATTTTTGGAATTGACAGGGTTTTGCTGTCCCCAAGAGGAGGAGACAGGGAACGAGCTCTAAGGAAGATGGAATTGGAATATATAATTAGACTCAATAGCAGAGCCCCATGGGGTTTGAACCAGGAAGAAGAACTTTATGTACATGCGGGATGATGTATATGATGAATGTTTGAAGGTAGTAATTGATGATAATAAGGTAGACCAGGAGCTCAGGGATGTAGCCTATACCATCTAATTATTTGATATATTAATTTGATGCATTTTGTCAATTTGGAATCATTGCATGATTTAATGTTTTTTTTTAAGAGATGTAATATGTATGGGGCACTTTAAAATGATTGAAAGTGAGTGAAAAATGGATAACATATGATATATAGGGAATACTAATTGTCAAAGGAAAGAAAGAACAAGTGATGATGAACTATTATTAATATATATAAATGTGTATATAAAACGAGCAAATAATAGTATGGTAGAATGGGGTGTTTATTTTATTTGAATTGGTATAAGAGTATAATTTAAGTTGACAAGTAAAATATTTCTAAGCAAAGATTTTTTTCTATGTTTATGAACAGACAGGATATAAGGTCATTGGGTGGTATAGCTTGTTTTTTTTAATCAAAATAAGGTGGGCTATGAAGAAGACCAATGGTTGAAACGCGCTGCCCAAAGCCTTAGGTGTTTTCAGCTTGTACAGCTTGTACAGTCGGTGTGGAAATAAAGTGATGACTTTGGAGTAAAAGTCTGGAGTGCAGAAAGAGATTCTTGAATGTGAATATATATATACATATATATATATATATATTTGTTTTCTGTAATTATTTAAACCTTTAATGGTTTTCATTATAATACTTGCCAGTCTTTATTTAGAAGTCCAATGTGCTTTACAGTTACCTCTGAAATTTGACATTTGATTTACATGTTGACAAAGTCCAGCTGTGGAGCAACAAAATTCTTAAAGGATTAACACCACTCTGGGTTAATCAATAGTGCCTAAAACTGAAAACAAGGTAAAAGTACTACACCAGTAGTATGGTTTGTACAGAAAAAAACAAAACTTCCCAGAAGCCCTGAGGAAATGTCGTTCAGTAAAGGCCAAACTTGGGCACAAATCGGTCCACATAAACTATAACGCAGAAACAAGACTGTACTCACCTGTTTCTGTAACTAAGTTAAATTTCCTGGGCACCACCACCATAGGTACAAACATTTCAAAATAGGTAAGAGGGAGATAGTGAGAAAATCAGGAGAATTAATTTTCTCTACTGGCAAACATTGGAACAGAGGTAATTTTAGGCAAAATACACTACAGTAAAGCAATTTTTTACTTTAAAAAATAGGGGTCTCCCATCTAAATTGGGTCTATTGGGATAGTCCATTTACAACTAAAATGGGCAACTGCTGTACAAGAAAAACACTTTCTAAATAGTATCTAAATAGTAACTATGTGATAATTCTGAAAATTCCCAGTTTATCTGAATATTGAATGCCTCTACTCTGTTTGTTTAAAGACTATTGACAGCTGTAAGCAAAACAAGGGAAACGGATTCTCATAAAAAGGGGGGCAGTAACTAACATTTTATTCTAGGTTTGCACCACAAAAGTGACACAAACCCTGAACTGAGTGATGTCTTGAGATTTACTTTCCAGAGGCAAATCTTGATTTTGCACTACCTTGCGTCAAGGGGGGATTCCATGAGTGGTACATGGATGTTCCTATTGAACTACCCATGGATTGTAGTGCAAATCGGTACTAAAAATGGTAGACAGTATTTTTCTAAATATGTTTCCATGTGTACATGTGTGCTATAAAGGGCAGCACACATATAAAGTTAGAGAACTTTCTAACTATGTCTAAGCAAAGTATTTTGTATTGGAAGACGCAGTGCTTAATTTGTAATAAAAACTTTGCAGGTGCCCAAAACCATCCTCTTAAACTCACGGCTTCTGCAATTAAATGTGTGAGCACAGAATACTGAGGCAGCATAATCCTGAAGCCACCTCAGGCCTCTTCAATCCATTTACAGCTCCTCCCTGGACCTTCAGCTCACTCCTGCAGCTTTCTGCTTCCTCCCATTGTGACACTTTTTCATTTTTCTCTTCCTTCGTCTTTCCCATATGTGTCTTTTGCTCACAGTAAAGGCTTGAGGCAGAAAAATAAGTGCCGGCCCTCAAAAATAAGTGCTGGTGCACCGCCCTGGAAACAACAAGCACAAATTAAGCACTGGGAAGACGTCCTTCCAGTAAAAAAAACCTACGCTAGAAATCACGATCACACTGTTGTACTATGGAGTAAGAGTATGTGCGTTGGGGCAAGGAAACCTAAAGTGCACCAGTGGAGGAGAAGAGAGGAACAGCACCCTATCTTCATAGATATGCTGCTGTCCTCCTCTCTCCCTTTGCTGCAAGTCAGTAAATTGGTTGTTGTGCTGCACTGTGTCACTTTTAAGTAATTTCCTCGACATGTGGTCACAACTCAAGTACACTGACCTGAGAATGTCCTCTAGTTTATCGCCTATCCAGAAAGTTTGAAATGCCATAACCCAACAAGCTGAATGGGTTCTAAAGAATGCAGCCTCTATCACTGATTGATTCATAACCAATTAGTACTTACAAGTCAAAGTTTAAGATGCTTTCTGAAAGAAAGAAATATCTATAAAAAAGACATTCTCAGATGTGCAGTTCTAGTCTTCTGAACATGCAAACAGCTTCCTCCTATACATAGGTTCAGATGATCAGGGAAGTAAAGGTATTCTTAAGTCACTGAGGTAGTTTTCGACCTACTGGAAATTGTGCAATTAACCAAGGAAGGTCAATAGTGCCTGACTGCAATCCAGTGTTCAAAGGGCAGAGACCCTGTAAGAAGACACTAAACATAAAGCTATTCTTACTTTGCAGACTGAGACTTTAATGATAAGTTCTCTGTGTCTGCCCAAGTCGAAACAGGCATTAGGAAAGCCAATGGGTCTAGCCTTGTCAAACCTGCAATGTTAATATTTTTTCTTAACCAAATAAATGCAATGGACATTAAATGTGTACATGTAATAACAAGTAGAAAAGCTTTTAATTACAGGTGGCATGCATATGTTTGCAAACTAATGTAGTAACATTTTACAGATTGCAAAAATAAATAAATAAAACAAAGCAGAGATTGGCCTACCCGCCATTTGACTGAGGTGGACTACTTTCTAAGTGGATTTGCAAAGGTGCACATTTGAAAGAGCAAATTGCCAACATTCACAATGCTTTAGGCTTTGGTGGGATAAAGCAAGATGTGAGTGACACTAGAATAAACTAATGGATGAAGAGGGCTGCCTGCAATCCCCTCTTTCTGTGTATATATGCATTTTTATTATGATTTATTTGAAAACATGAGACTGGCAAGACAGCTAAAGATGACTCTAGGCCATGCCTAAAAATGTATGAAACATGAGTTACATCTAAGAGGGATCAACGTTAGTTTGGAATTTGGGTTAAATTTCCCCTCTACATAGATAATAGAACAGGCTATGATTCCTAACCAATAACTTGCTGCCAAAATGGCGAGTCAACAACTGGTAACCATTCTTTTGGATTTGCTTTGACTTGCGATGAATGATAGAAAGTGACAGGAAGTTCACATCTCCCCAAACTGGATAATATGTTTGACCAAGCAGCATCCAAACCAGGCGAACTCAGCAGATGTGTATTCCCCGGAAGGTCCTTGAAACCATGGACTCCTTGTGAGGCCTGCAGCTTCCTCTGAGTAGTCTAGCCTAACATTCTCCACAGTGTCAGAAGCAATGCATGAGTTTTCCAAGTAATGACACTCCCTGAAGAGATGCTAGCAATTGAGGTAATGATAAAAGGACCAAACAATCTAATGAGAGATCTAGGAGTGTACAGAACAAACTTAAAATTGCAAACAGTTGTGATTATCACCAAATTAATTTCCTCATCTCATTTGATCCAATAATTTGTGATTATCACAAATGGAAACCCGAGATCTGAGCTGGGATGCAGATTGATCTAACTAAAAAGCGATCCTAGGGGAGAATCTTTATTGATATGGAAAGGCACTGCTGCCTATGTCTCTAATCCTAGAGCAACTGACATAGAGTGTCAGTCTTCTCCTCTGTTTTAAATACCCTTTATATATTCTCTGTGCATTGTGATATTGCAGTTAAAGCATAATTTCCTAAACCTTTTTGTATAATTGCGTGATTGATCTGGATGTTATGCCCCTAAATGATTGACATACTGATCCCTATCCAGGTTCTTATGCTTAGGAATCCTGTGCAGAGAACTCTGGGCTCTGCAAAGCTAGCAATGATAAATGAGCTTGCAAGCAACAACAAACGGTTTATGCGCAGTTAGGGTTCCTTCTTTAAACAAGTTTCCTCAGAAGAGAACTAGTCACACACTACCCACCCTCCACAACCTTGCAAACCTGCCATCTGACTCTTGGAAAAGATCGGGAAAAGCAGCACAAAATGACCCTCTGTCTCATCATGTAGATAATAGAGCCACTACTGATGTTCTGGGCTCACCTCGAGTTCAATGAGGTGTTGTCAGCAGACTTCCTAAAGAGATGAATTTAAAGTTCTTCAAGCTGCGTGTAATGAAGTAGATCTAGACAAACTATTTGAATTGAAGGGGCCAATAGACCCACAGGTTTCGCTAATGGTTGAAGAGAAAAAATATTACTGCCCGTGTCTCTCGAAGCTTTAGAAATTGGACCCTGAAACACTGAGAAATCTGCAAGTTTTCTGAAATCCAGAAACTCCTTTTGATTGTGCGTAACAAGAGCATACTTTTCAAAGTTGAACACAAAGCCTAGCCTCTGCCATTTGAACATTTGCTGTAGCACAATCTGGTTGTGAGACATTAAGAGAATTTCATCTAGATATATAATCTGCTGAACATGGTCAGATCTCAGTCCTTAGGTAAATGGTGTAGGAGGCTGGCCTGGCTTATAGTGGGTACCTTGTGGTATTTACACCCTGTGCCAGGTCCAGTTATCCCTTATTAGTAGAATGAGGTGTTCTAGCAGCTTAGGCTGATAGAGGTAGCTAAAGCAGAGCAGCTAAGGCTGAACTAGGAGACATGCAAAGCTCCTACTATACCACTTATATCCTATAGCCCTATATCACGAGAAAACACAATACTCAGAGTTACTAAAAATAAAGGTACTTTATTTTAGTGACAATATGCCAAAAGTATCTCAGAGGATACCCTCCCTTAGGAGGTAAGTAATATACACAAATTATATGTACACAAACCAAAATTAGGTAAGTAACAGTAAGAAAAGTAGTGCAAACAATGTAGAATCACAATAGGATGCAATAGGTAGAAATAGGCCTAGGGACAACACAAACCATATACTCCAAAAGTGGAATGCGAACCACGAATGGACCCCAGGCCTATGGTAGGATGTAGTGGGTCGCTGGGACTGTTAGAAAACACTAAGGGTGTCCAAGATACCCAACCCCAAGACTCTGAAAAGTAGGAGTAAAGTTACCCTACTACCCCAGAAAGACAGTAAAGTTGATATAGGGGATTATGCAAGGACAACAACTGCCAGCAAAACACTAAAGATGGATTCCTGGACCTGAGGACCTGTAAAGGAAGGGGACCAAGTCCAAGAGTCATCCACGTGTCCAGTCGGGGAAGGAGCCCACTAAACCCCGGATGAAGGTGCAAAAGGGCTGCCTCCGGGTGGAAGAAGCCAAAGATTCTGCAACAACGGAAGGTGCCAGGAACTTCTCCTTTGGTCAGAAGATGTCCCACGGCATGCTGGAGGATGCAGAGTTGTTTTCACGCAGACAGATCGCAAACAAGCCTTGCAAGCTGCAAGAGTTATAGTTGAGGATTTTGGGTGCTGCTGGGGCCCAGGAACGACCAGGAGGTCGCCCCTTGGAGGAGGAGACAGAGGGGGCACTCAGCAACTGAGAGAGCCCCTGCAGAAGCAGGCACCACCCGCATAAGTACTGGAACAGGCACTTAGAAGATCTGAGGATAGCAGTCAACTCAGAGTCACAAAGGAGGGTCCTACGACGTCGGAGTCCAACTCAGCCAGTTGGGCGATGCAGGACAGAGTGTTGGGGACCTGGGCTAGGCTGTGCACAAAGGAAGTCTTGGAAAAGTGCACCGAAGCCCGAGCAGCTGCAGATCACGCAGTACACAGGATTACTGTCTGGCGTGGGGAGGCTAGGACTTACCTCCACCAAATTTGGACAGAAGGGCCACTGGACTGTAGGAGACACTCGGACCCAGCTCCTGTGTTCCAGGGACCACGCTCGTCAGGATGAGAGGGGACCCAGAGGACCGGTGATGCAGAAGTTTGGCGCATGCGTTAGCAGGGGGAAGATTCCGTCGACCCACAGGAGATTTCTTCTTGGCTTCCAGTGCAGGGTGAAGACAGACAGCCCTCAGAGCATGCACCACCAGGAAACAGTCGAGAAAGCCGGCAGGATGAGGCGCTACAATGTTGCTGGTAGTCGTCTTGCTACTTTGTTGTGGTTTTGCAGGCGTCCTGGAGCAGTCAGCAGTCGATCCTTGGCAGAAGTTGAAGAGGGAGGTGCAGAGGAACTCTGGTGAGCTCTTGCATTCGTTATCTGAGGAATAGCCCAGAGGCGAGATCCTAAATAGCCCTCAGAGGAGGATTGGCTTCTGAGAAAGGTAAGCACCTATCAGGAGGGGTCTCTGACGTCACCTGCTGGCACTGGCCACTCAGAGCTGTCTATTGTGCCCCAACATCTCTGCATCCAAGATGGTAGAAGTCTGGGACACACTGGAGAAGCTCTGGGCACCTCCCCTGGGAGGTGCTGGTCAGGAGAGTGGTCACTCCCCTTTACGTTGTCCAGTTTCGCGCCAGAGCAGGGCTGGGGGATCCCTGAACCGCTGTAGACTGGCTTATGCAGAGAGGGCACCATCTGTGCCCATCAAAGCATTTCCAGAGGCTGGGGGAGGCTACCCCTCCCCAGCCCTTCACACCTATTTTCAAAGGGAGAGGGTGTAACACCCTCTCTCAGAAGAAATTCTTTGTTCTGCTTTCCTGGGACAAGGCTGCCCAGGCCCCAGGGGGGCAGAAACCTGTCTGAGGGGTTGGCAGCAGCAGCTGCAGTGGAGACCCCGGAAAGCAAGTTTGGCAGTACCCGGGTTCTGTGCTAGAGACCTGGGGATGCATGGAATTATCCCCCCAATACCAGAATGGTATTGGGGTGACAATTCCATGATCCTAGACATGTTACATAGCCATGTTCGGAGTTACCATGGTGACGCTACATATAGGTATTGACCTATATGTAGTGCACGCGTGTAATGGTGTCCCCGCACTCACAAAGTCCAGGGAATTTGCCCTGAACAATGTAGGGGCACCTTGGCTAGTGCCAGGGTGCCCACACACTAAGTAACTTTGCACCTAACCTTCACCAACTGAGGGTTAGACATATAGGTGACTTATAAGTTACTTATGTGCAGTGAAAAATGGCTGTGAAATAACGTGGACGTTATTTCACTCAGGCTGCAGTGGCAGTTCTGTGTAAGAATTGTCTGAGCTCCCTATGGGTGGCAACAGAAATGCTGCAGCCCATAGGGATCTCCTGGAAACCCAATACCCTGGGTACCTAGGTACCATATACAAGGGAAATATAAGGGTGTTCCAGTGTGCCAATGAGAATTGGTAAAATTAGTCACTAGCCTGTAGTGACAATTTTAAAAGCAGAGAGAGCATAAACACTGAGGTTCTGGTTAGCATAGCCTCAGTGATACAGTTAGGTACCACACAGGGTAAACATACAGGGCATACATTATGAGCACTGGGGTCCTGACTAGCAGGATCCCAGTGATACATAGGCAAAAACAAACATACACACAGTAAAAATGGGGGTAACATGCCAGGCAAGATGGTATTTTCCTACAAATGGGTATTGCAGTTCTATAAAAAACCATGGGGTGAATGATAAACCTAAGGAAAAGCAATTGAATGGATATGTTGTCCCTCTCCTTTGTAACAAAAGATGGGTACTCTGGGGTAGGCACCATGAGGATCTAACCCTGCCACCGACTCCCTATGTGAGAATGGAATCTCATAGAAAAATAAACGTTTCAGTTTCGAAATTCCAATGCACTATGAAAAAATTGAATTCCACCCGGTTTATGACTTGTCACAGAGCTCGAAAATGATAATGGATTGAGAGACTTGTGCCCCATAGCCTGACATTTTTTTAAAGTGCCACCTCATAATTTGATAAATGTCTCGTGTTTTGTGACACAAATGAAGTGGATGTGGGAAGGAACACAGTGAAAGACAGTTTGCTTTAAAACAGTTCAACAGTATGAGAACTCAGGAATCTTAATATCTTCCTTTTTTTGTGGAACAAGGCTAAACTCCTGCTCACATGATAAGAGGCCCAGAAAGTGGTCGAGAAACGAGAATGCTTAACTAGAGAGAATGCTTCTCTATTCTTCATTCTGTTGACACGTGATCTCAAACATCTTCCTCTCTGGGGAAACAAACAGGATTTGAAGTCTTAAGGTCCAGTTGTCTGATAAACTGGAGGACACAAATATTGCGTGGCCAAAATATTATGGGAAAAATATTAGGACAAGAATATCAAGAAGGTAAGTGTAAACAGGTAAGTATAGACTTACTATTCTTACCTCTACATCTACACATTTTGAGGATATAATATAACGTCAAGGTACATATATCTGGAGTTAAATAATCTTAGTAAAACTTTGCCTACCCATGGAATCTTACCTCCACATTATTATTGTTCTCTATATTCTTACTACGATATTTTGGCCACACAATATTTTATCTTCAATATTTTGGTAGATCACCACAGGGTTAAGGTCAGAGCCAGAGTTTGACTGGTAAAGACCTCTCCAAACATTAGTTAAACCATGAGGCCAAAAAAAAACCTTTAGAGTGATATCTATGCTTTCACAAGGGACAGATCCCCCCTATCTTTAACTGAACTGTCATTAGAACTAAGCCTTAGACTTAAGCACCATCCTTTGTGAGAGCCTTGTCCCCCAGCTGAGGTGTCTTCTAAGGAAGAGGTACTGATTTTTATGGGTGTAACTCTATGTAAACTAATGTTCCACAGAGGAACCCCCTATTTTAGCTTCGTCTGAATCATTAAAGTGACCAGCCAGTGAAAAGTAATATGCTTGTCCTCCTACTTAATCTCATATCAACACCATTTCATATTTTCACCATTTATCATTGTGCATCATTCATGGGATAGTCCCTTTCTGAATCTTGGTCCAAGTTTCAAAAGCATCCAGCAGTTATTTCTGACATGAAAACCTGCATGATCAATGACATCTTTTAAAAATGTTTGCATTAAAGACAAAAAAACTATAAATACAACTGTTCAGTAGCTCGCACATTAAATGCATGTTCAGTACCTGCATGCATCTGTCCCACTAGCACCCATCATCCCAGTGGTGCCGTTCTCCCTCATTTGTTTGTTTCCAGTCAACCGACATAGGCTTGAGGGACATCTGGTAATTTGTTGCCCTCTGCTGCAGAATCATAGTGCCAGATTTTCTCCCATTTCTTGGGACAACTCCTACTTCTGTAAACCACTTTTGCTGCAAGCAAGCACCAATCCATAGATTATTTCCAAATATCAACATCCAGTGGAGTCCCTGTACATCATGCTTTGGCAATAGTGCTCTTAGCCACACTCAAACCTAATATTGTCCACATTTTCTGGTACTTCGGGGCCTCCTCATCTCTATATGTTGAGGACATAACGTTTTGCTGTTTCGTTCAAGCTTGTTCCCCTCGCTTTCATCATGCATTTCGTAAATTTTGCCCAGAACATCTGCATCACTGAGCAGGCTCATGGAATGTGAACAAACATTCCTTCTTGCCCACACACCCGCAGGCACAGGTTGGATATATTTCTTCCCATTTTTACTAGGGTCATTCCTGAACATTAGGAGTGGTGCAGTATCTGGAGTTGAACCAACTGGAACTCCCAACTTTACTGCGATCTCCCTCAGGCCCCACGTGCCTCTTCCCATTCTTCAACATCAAGTTCCCCATAATCCTCCTCTCATTGCACACTTAATTGTTGTTGGCTGTTAGGTGAGTGATTTTGGAGCTTATTATATGTCAGGGACATGGCTTTTTTTGGGCATAGGACTCCTAACAATCTATCCTCTGAGGGGGAAATCTCTCCCATCACCACTCCCTTTGGTAGAATTGCTCATAGGGCATGTCTGACCTGCAGGTTTTGGTAGGTTTCTGTATCCAACAAGCTATGTTCTGTCACCAACTTAGAGAGAGGAAGTACATCACCCCCTTCCCACAGGTCTTCAGCCATGGAGATATCCATTGAATTCTATTTGGTGAACCCTTGCAGTCTTCACAGTGAGGTCACTTGTGTGTGTTTGCTCCCCCGTCCTAAACATGTCATCACCTCTTTCCATAGTTTTATCACTGTACTGGTGTGTGTGGTCATCTCCACCAGGGATTTCCTCTCATTTAGCACTGAGTATCCTCTGTCATCCATCGTATACCTGTCCATTTGCAATGCAGGTTCAGACTGTGTCATAAAGGCCCAGTCAATCACCAGCTGCACCACCCAATGGTATTTCTAGCAGGTCTATTCCTGCGTTCGACCAGCTCATTGGCAGCTTTGTCACGGCAATCCTTGCTGGGTCCCCATTCCACAGCAGTGTTCGAATGTTCACCTCTAATTCTCTGAAGTATCTTTTGGATACCTCAAAGTGGGTATTATGTAGCATATATAGGAAGCAAGGTATGGATATCATTTTATAGTTCAAATCTCTTTATTCAAGTTTGAGAACAGTCACACATACACTTAGCTACATCTGCTGACCGATGAGGCAGTAGATGGGCAGGATATGAGATGATAGGAGGGAAATGGAAGGGGGCAGGTGGAGAGGGGTATGAAGCGAGGACGGGCAGCGAGTGAGAGGGAGGGGATTAACCTGAGGAGAACTCCCTCCGAGGGACAGTTTCTGGCGCCCACTAGTCCATGAGGCCAGTGCACTCATTGGGATAGTCTGTCAATAAAGTCTGTGGAGAATTGAAGATGGCGTCCTTTGTGGCACTAATGTGGGTTCTGTAGTAGTGCATCATAGCATATGTAGATACTCCAGGTAGGATAGTTGTTTGAATTCCTGTGCAAAGAATCGCATGCAGGACCCCCACACCATGTTCAATTATAGCTTTTGTTTCAGGGGTGCTATCAGTTTCTCCATCCCCACCAGGTACCATAGTTTATGCAACCAATTGCTGTGCTCTGGCATCTTATATTTCCCCCAGTTGGCTGCGATGATCTACTTGGCCGCACATAGAGATAGCATTATGGCTTTCCCTTTATGAGTGTTCAGGAGATAAATAAATTAATTATGAAGTCCCAAAATAACATAGCTGGGAGACATGGGATCTCAGTACAGAATATTGCATCAATGTCTTTTAGAACCTCATCCCAGTATATTTGCAGCTTGGTGCATCAACTTACCAAGAGAGCCAGTGTACCTGTTTCTCTGCTAGCACTCAGAGGTGTTGGGTTTTGATTGTGGCAGTCTAGCCTGGGTATAATACCAGTAATGTGTAATTTTGATCATGGCTTCTGTTCCCGATGCACCGGGGACAGTGGTATGTGTTCTGTGTAGCATATCTACCCATTCCATAGGCGAGAATGTGCACTTCAGCTCTGCTTCCCATCTCTTTTGTGCTATTGATTTATCTTCAAGGCGATTTTAAAGAGAAAACCACAGATAGCTGGCGGACGTCTTTTGTCATCTGCTCTTATGATGAGCCATTTCTTGAATGGGGTAAGCCATCTACGGATATGTGATCTAACATGTGTTTGCATAACCCAGTGTTTGAGAGAGTTGTATCACCTGTGTTCCTGGTCAGGGAGGCCATAAACGGTCCATACTGCACAAAGAGTATAAGGCTGTTGTGATAAAAGAGATCTCCTAATCTTTTGCAATTGGTTAATTGCCATGCCCAATAGTCCTGGACTGTAAGTGCCGTTGAAAATTATGGGTTACCTACTATAGGTGCAAGTGGGGATAGGTCAGAGGAGGACCCTTTGTGAGTCGCTGTTTTATCCCAAGCCTCCCTTGTCGGTCTTATTACTGAGGAAATGTAGACTCCGACGGGGCCATGTTTTAGGGGAGCCATGGGATTTTCCAGATACAGATCCCAGCTATAGTTTGGCCCATGAAGCACCAATGCTTTTCAGTCTGCAATCTGTTTCATTCAACCATGTATCTTAACTGTGCTGCAGTATAGTAGTGCACAAGGTGGGGTAGACCTAGGGATCCCTCAGCCATCGGAAAGTAGGCTATTTTCTTAGGCATGTACTGTTTCTTATTGCCCCATATAAAGGTTTTTAAGAGCTGCTGCAGTTTATGTAGAGCGTGAAGGGGTGGTTCAATGGTAGCGTCTGCATAATGTAAAGTATTTTGGGTAGGAGGGACATCTTGATGGCCGCCAGCTGTCGCAGTCAAGAAATGCCACCAGTTAACCAGATCTGGAGTTGTGTTCAGGTAGTGGTTACTAAGGCCCTCATTACAACATTGGTGGTAAATGCCGCTTACCTCCGTGCAGAAGACCGCCAACACACCGCCACAGCTGCGGAATTCCACCACAGGTCTTACGACCCACAGCTCGGAATCCGCCAAAATCTAGACACCCACACAAGTCCGCCACACCAAAGTTCAGCGATAAACTGGCGATAACAAAACCGACACCGTCATGCCAACAGGAATACGCCCACACTATCACGATCCACGAATCCACGCGGCGGTCTTTCAACTGCAGTATTCCATTGTGGGTACACACCGCCACGCACAAAATACACACACATTTACAAAACACTACCACATTGGACAATTCCAAATACACACACCTGATACACATACACACACCACTCCCATACACCCAATACAATATAAAACACACACCCACATTACCCACAAACCCTTACTACCAAACATTTTGACGAAGGCCAGAGAGACAGCACAGCAAAGACAACACCAGCGTACAGAGGCACACAACACCATCACACATTCACATCCACGCACAAAACACCACACACCCCTAAACATCACCCCACACATCACAACACACACCACCTCACACATCACCCACACCACCCCATGGCACCGCAAAGACACCCCATGTATTCTGAGGAGGAGCTCAGGGTCATGGTGGAGGAAATCATCAGGGTGGAGCCACAGCTATTCGGATCACAGGTGCAGCACACCACCATAGTTAGGAAGATGGAGCTATGGCGGAGAATCGTGGACAGGGTCAACGCAGTGGGACAGCATCCAAGAACACGGGATGACATCAGGAAGAGGTAGAACGACCTACGGAGAAGGTGCGTTCCGTGGTCTCAAGACACACATCGCGGTTCAGAGGACTGGCGGTGGACCCCCACCTCCTCCCCCACAACTAACAACATGGGAGGAGCAGGTCTTGGCTATACTGCATCCTGAGGGCCTCGCAGGAGTATCTGGAGGAATGGACACTGGTAAGTTAAATCTTTCACCACTTCATCCCCCACCCTACCTGCATGCTGTCACATACCCCCACCCTTGCCCTCATCCCCATCACTCCAACTCCTCACAGATGTCCCACTATCACAAAGCACACATCCCAACACCAGGCCCTGCATGCAACAACAAAGCATGGACACCCATCACCAATGCATGGCCACTACACATACCCACACAGACCCCTAAACAATTATCACACAAGGTCCTATACATGAATGGAAGCACTGGGGTACAGGGTCACCCACTTATAACACACCATGGCACAAACAGATGCAATAATCATGCCTTTACACCCCCCTACCCAACGTCACCGGACAGGAGGTTCCAGACATGTCCACTCCACCCACAGAAGAGGCCCACAGTGATGACAGCAGCTCTGTCCAACTGGATCTAGATGACCAGCCCATCTGGGACCTCGGGACAGTAGGTTCCCCTCACACTGGCACAGGCCACCACAGAGCCTCCCCCCTCAGGAAACACCAGCACAGCACCCACCCAGCGGGCCCATACCTCTGCCCCCAGGACACGTCAAGCAGCAGTGTGTCCACCACTACAGGGAACCCAGGCTAATCCACCACCCCAAGAACAGCAGGGACCTGGGGGCAGTGGTAGTGGGATCACGGTTCAGGGGACAGAGGCCCAGGAAAACAGGGGAACTGGGAGGGCTGCTGTGTGACAGGGGGAGGACAGGCCCAGGGAACCCACTCTCCACGAGGCCCTCTCCAACATCATGGGAGCCTACCATCATTCCCAGGAGACAATGGCAACGGTACTGGCCAAGTTTCAGGAGACCCAAAGGCTGCAGGAGGAACAGTATTTGGGGTTTAGGGAGGAACTCAAATCCATCAGTTCCACCCTGGGCACCATTGTAGGGGTGCTGAAGGAACTCGTGAACACCAGGATGGACACTGTGGCACAACAAGGGGCCCCTGACACTAGCCTGGACGATGAACTGCCCACCACCTCTGCTGGCGCTAGTGGACAGGAGGCACTGCCACAGGACCACGACACCAGCACCCCACCCCCTGCAGATGGAGAACCACCCCGCAAGCAGTCCCTGAGATCCAGGACAAAGACAGAGAACAATGCCAAGACCCCCACCAAGAAATGAGACCACCCTGATTGTAATCCTTCTGTCCCACTTTGTCACCCTATCCATCCTTAAACTGCCCCAGCTCCACTTCCTATGGCCCTTTGGACAATGCACGTGTGAGACTAATAGACTGGACTCTGCCATGGACATTCCTCCACCATCACCTCAGACCATTTTACAACACCCTCCACTATTTAGCACTTAAATAAACACCCTTAAATCACAATCTGGAGTCAGTCTGTGCTTTCACAAATGTGTATTTGCAATAACTGTGGGAAATAGCAATGTCCATTGTATTGTCAACATACCTATGTCACACAGCTCTAGTCCATGAGGAAACATAGCAGAGGTCACACAGTGGGACCCACATCTGTGAAATCGAAAGGGAAAGTGACAAATCAGGGTCCATACACTGGGTGAAAGTGACAGACAGATGAGAGGTAGAACAAGTGTATCAGATGTGGGAGGCAGTGATGTCTTCTTACCTGTGTCTCACTGGAAGTATTGATGGATCACAGTGTTTCTGTTGTCTATGTCCTCTTTTTCTGCCTCCTCTTCTTCACTGTCCACAGGCTCCACAGCTGCCACAACACCTCCTTCAGGACCATCCTCCTGCAGAAAAGGCACCTGTCGTCGCAAAGCCAAGTTGTGCAGCATACAGCAGGCCACGATGATCTGGCACACCTTCTTTGGTGAGTAGTATAGGGAACCACCTGTCATATGGAGGCACATGAACCTGGCCTTCAGGAGGCCAAAGGTCCTCTCTATAACCCTCCTAGTTCGCCCATGTGCCTCATTGTAGCGTTCCTCTGCCCTTGTCCTGGGATTCCTCACTGGGGTCAGTAGCCATAACAGGTTGGGGTAGCCAGAGTCAATTGCAAATGTCGTGGGACAGCTGTTAGACACACACTAACCCTTACAGACAACCCCAGCCCCAGACAACTATTCACACTGTATAGGGTCCCTGTCCTCACCTAATAGCCACACACGGTGCCTCTGGAGTTGCCCCATCACATAAGGGATGCTGCTATTCCTCAGAATGTAAGCGTCATGCACTGAGCCAGGAAACTTGGCGTTCACATGGGGGATGTGCTGGTCTGCCAAACACACCATCTGCACATTCATTGAATGGTAACTCTTCCCGTTTCTGTACACCTGTTCACTCCTGCGGGGGGACCAAGGCCACATGTGTCCCATCAATGGCAACTATGATGTTGGGGATATGTTCCAGGGCATAGAAGTCACCTTTCACTGTAGGCAAACCCTCCACCTGAGGGAAAACGATGTAGCTGCGTATGTGTTTCAGCAGGGCAGACAACACTCTGGACAACACGTTAGAGAACATTGGCTGGGACATCCCTGATGCAATTGCCACTGCTGTTTGAAAAGACCCACTTGCCAGGAAATGGACTACTGACAGGATCTGCACTAGAGGGGGTATTCCTGTGGGTTGGCGGATAGCTGACATCAGGTCTGGCTCCAACTGGGCACACAGTTCCTGGATTGTGGCACAATCAAGTCTGTAGGTGACAATTACATGTCGCTCTTCCATTGTCGACAGGTCCACCAGCGGTCTATACACCGGAGGATGCCGCCATCTCCTCACCTGCCCCAGCGGACGTGCCCTATGGACGAGAACAGCGAGCACAGAGTCAGCCAACACTGAGGTACGAAATAAACAAATCTATTGCACACATTTGTCAATCCACTATGTGCCTGTCTTAGTGTGTATGCAAGGCCTAGATATGTGTGACGCCTTTTAAATTGATGCCATGTGGCCCCCTGAAATGGCGACTGCCTGACCTGTAAGGTGGGACAAGGGGATATGAGGTAACTGCGCTGGCGTTGTACACCGTCGCGGTAGGCGGTCGAAGACCGCGTCACAATCCTGTATTGGTTAATCCTATGGGTCCGAGGAGCCAATGACGATGTACGCCAGCAGTGACGGTACGCACCGCCACGGACATGACTGCCATTTTCTCTCTTTTCACTCACTTGATACCTGATCTTCGACAGGAGAGGACCTACACTGCAAGTGCTGCTGTGACCTCAGCCTGGAAGCACTGATGGCTCAAGTGTCTGGGCATAGGACCCCTGCCTTCACATCGGAGGAGTTAGAGAAACTAGTGGATGGGGTCCTCCCCTAGTACACGCTACTCTACGGTCCTCCAGACAAGCAGGTGAGTACACCGTGAGCATGCTGTATGGGAAATGCCTGTTTGGAGTAGTGTGCATAGGAGAAAGGGGGTGGGGAATGATGCGTGCATGAAACGACGGTGAGTGCATGTTCGTCAGGGCAAGGGTTGGAACGTGGGCCAATGACTGTGACGGTCTGGACGGTTATATTTTTTCCTTTTCCCCTGTACTATTCTTGTAGGTCAGCGCCCACCAGAAAAAGGATATTTAGCGTGCCATCGCCAAGGACGTCCGGACCCTGGGGGTCAACCACAGACGGAGCACCCACTGCCAGAAAAGATGGGAGGACATTTGCCGCTGGAGCAAGAAGACGGCGGAGGCCCATCTGGGGATGGCCTCCCAACACGGGAGGGGTGCCCATCGCACCATGACCCCCCTGATGTTCCGGATCCTGGCGGTGGCCTATTCGGAGTTGGATGGGCGCCTGGATGGCATTACAATAGCCACAAGGGGGTGAGTACACTCACATCCATCTGATTCAGCGCGCATTGGAGGTTTCTGGGTGGGGGAGGTGGTCTGTTGGTTCCCCTAGGCTAGGGCGAGCTTTGTAGGCAAGGACCCTTTGTGAGGCAGGCTCAGTGGCACCCCATCCCCACCAGTGGTAAGAGCCATCTACACCTAGTCAGGCTCCTGTGACTTGCATGTGTGCAGCAATCAGGCATAGGCCTGGTACCCCATGTCCCTGTAATCAAATAGGGAACTCTAAGTGTATGGCGTAGTGCAGAGGGCTGCTGTGTCTGTAGTGTCTGTCAACTGTAGCGGTATTGCATGCACTGAACATGTCTTTCTACTTTCTTTCCCCCCTCTTTGTGGTCTCCCTGTTCTTGTGTGCATTAGCATCATCAGGCAGAGGAGCTGTGCCACTGGAGCAGGAGGGAGCTGCATCCCACATGGCCCTGGAGAGTGAGACTACGGACTCTGAATTCACCAATGGGACGGAGGGCGAGGGGAGCTCCACGGCGGGGACAGGAGCTGAGACCAGCGACGCCGACTCCTTCTCTGATGGGAGTCCCTTGCGGTGGCGGGCCCCTCTGTGCCCCCCACATCTACAGGTACAGCTGCCACCCCCCCCTACCAGCACCGCCCTCCCAGCAGCTCCTCAGCGTGTGCCCCTTGGCCGCTCACCCAGGAGGGTGGGCATCTCCTTCACCCCAGGCACCTCAGCCCCTTCCCCAGTGAGCCCTGCTGCCCTCAGTGAGTAGGCCATGGACCTCCTCAGATCCCTCACTGTTGGCCAGTCTACCATTCTGAATGCCATCCAGGGTGTAGAGTGGCAGTTGCAACAGACAAATGTATACCTGGAAGGCATTAATTCTGGTCAGACAGCCCAACAACGAGCTTTTCAGACACTGGCCTCAGCACTGATTGCAGCCATTGTCCCTGTGTCCAACCTCCCCCCTCCAACTTCCTCCACCCAGACCCAATCCCCAGTACTTCAGCCTATCCCAAGCACAAATCAAAAGATGGTGAGGTGCCCACTGTGTAAATGTAATTAAATTTCTCCAAGTCAATTTTGTCTAAAGACGTGACTTTCATCAACAAGGCTAAAGTCAATATCAGTGTTGCTCCAAATCCAGTTTATTAATTGAGAAAGGCAAACAATACACTGTAGAAATGTAGACACTCATAGGTCCAAAGGAATATATGAGTTAGGCCAGCCAACAAGTGTTTCGCCCCACAGGCGCGTAGGCCAGGGCTTGGAATCATATAGGTATAACATCAGGATTAAACATTATTGCAGGCGACGGATAGCAATACTCTTCATTGTAATTGTAAAACCAGCATAAACAGGCTAACAGCTGATGTAATACCTATATGATCGATTGTCTTTGACTATCTGAACACTTCTTACTATAAATGCCTTGAGAAAGCCCTGGCCTACGCGCCTGTGGGGCGAAACACGTGTTGGCTGGCCTAACTCATATAGTACATGGACTTGAATTCTTGGTGTACATATTTGTTAATAGTGTATATATATTTTTTACAAATGGATTTTACATGATTACATTCGTTCAAATCAGTTCCTTTTGTCCTTGCGTTCTCCCAGGGTGGATTGGGGGGGAAATGTATTGTTTCAGCATGTATTAGTGTGTGTGTTGTTGTGGGTGAGGGTGGGGTGGGGGTGTTGTGTGTTGCGTGTGTGTGTCACTCTCTTTTCCCCCCCCCCTCCCCTGTGTCGTAGGTGCAGTACTCACCGTGGACGTCGCCACCGTCATTCGTGCTCCTGGTAGAGGAGCAGGAAGACAATGGCAGGGAGTATGTGGAGTTCCAGCTCCATGGCGTCCTGGGTCCTCGTGGGGTGTGTAGAGGTGAGTGTTTTCCCTTCCAAGTCCTGTTTCTGCCGTGTTTTTGTTCACGTTGAATCCGCCCCGGAAAAGGTGGCGGATTGGCCTCTCATAATGGTGTGGGCGGTACATTGTCTTCCGCCTGTCTGTTGGCGGTGACCGCCATGCTGTTTGTTTCTACCGCAGTGTCGGTCAGAGTGTTAAAGTGGCTGTCTATGTTGGCGGTTTCCGCCACGGTCATAATTCCATTTTCTTTTCCACCGGCATGTTGGCAGTTTTACTGCCGTTTTAAAACTGACCACCAGGGTTGTAATGAGGGCCTAAGTCTGTGTAGTTATGGGTCACCATCATGTCCGTAGAGGAGCACATTTTCGGCTTCAGGTATTGCTCATGGTTGGTGTCTGAGGAGAATGGATACTGTCTCTCTACAAGGATTTTGTCTTGCTGTGGGATGTTGAGGTTTAGGAGGTGAGATTTATGGATGCTAATCTTGAAGCCTAAGACCCTACCAAATGCCTCTAACTCACTGAGGAGAAAGGCGATAGATGTGTGTGAGTTAGAGAGGATTATCATGACGTCATCAGCATAAAGAGCTAGTTTATGTTTGTGGCATTGTAGTGTAATGTTTGAAATATTTGGGTCAGCTTTCTCCACGTAAATGAAAAGGCAAATAGTAGCGCCAAAAAGAGGCAACCTTGCTGTGTGCCTCTACTGGTAGCAAATGCCTCAGATAGGGTTCCATTAACTCTCACTCTGGTGTTAGGTCTGGTGTAGTTAAAACCATATCTATTTCTTAAAGCAGGGTCCCATTTCCAGTTTATCTGGGGTAGACAGTAGGAAAGGCCAATGTACTCAGTCACTTTTTCAGCACTGATTGAGATCAAAAGTGCAGGTGGTTGGCTCGAGATGTTTTATCGATTAAGTGCAATACCTATTTTGTGTTGTCGCTGCAATTTCGTTCAGGGATGAACCCTCTTTAGTCCGGGTCTCAGTCCTTGCATGTACAAGAGTCTTCCAGCTGGCACACTTGTGAAGAGTTTAGTGGTAATTGTTAGACTTGGCATGATTGGCATGGTCTCCCCGAATGTTTTGCCTCTACTTCTCAGATTGTTTCTGTGTGCTGTACTCTGTTTTTGCTGTTTTTTTACGCTCTGGATACTTTTACCACTGCTGACCAGTGATAAAGCGTAAGTGTTCCCTGTATAAATTGTATGTGTACATTGGCTATCCATGATTGGCATATTTGATTTACCAGTACATCCCTAGTAAAGTGCAGTAGAGGTGCCCAGGGCCTGTAAATCAAATTCTACAAGTGGGCCTGCAGCACTGGTTGTGCCACCCACATTAGTAGCCCTGTAAACATGACTCAGACCTGCCACTGCAATGTCTGTGAGTGCAGTTTTAAACTGCCATTTCGACTTGGCAAGTGTACCCACTTGCCAGGCCTTAACCTTCCCTTTTTATACATGTAAATCACCCCTGAGGTAGGCCCTAGGTAGCCTCATGGGCAAAGTACAGTGTGTGTTAAAGATGGGACATGTACTTACGTGTTTTACATGTCCTGACAGTGAAATACTGCCAGATTCAGTTTTTACTGTTGCAAGGCCTATCTCTCTCATAGGTTAACATGGGGGCTGGCTTTAAATATGTTTAAAGCAAAGATTCCCTTTGGGAGCAGATAGACATGTGGAGTTTTGGGGTCTCTGAACTCACAATTTTAAAATACGTCTTTTAGTGAAGTTGGTTTTTAGATTGTGTGTTTCAAAATACCACTGTTAGGAAGTAGGCATTTTCTTGCTTAAATCATTCTGTGGCTCTGCTTGTTTGTGGATTCCCTGTCTGGGTCTGTTTGACAGTTGGGCTGTTTGCACCTCTCCTCTAGACAGTGACACAAAGGGAGCTGGGGTGTAGCCAGCATATCCTGATGGGCCATCTGGGCTGAGGGGAAGGGGTGAGTGGTCACACACATCTGAAAGGGCTGTGTCTGCCCTCACACAATGCAGTCTCCAGCCCCCTGTGTGTCTGGGGCCTGGCCTGGGCAAGGCAGGATCTTGAAAACAACAGAGACTTTCCTTTGAAGTAGGCCTACTTCAAATGCAGAAAGGGGTATAAGAAGAGCACCCCAAAACCCTGAAAATCAGAATACTTCTGAAACCAAGAGGAACCTCTGCCAAGGAGGAGAGCTGGAGAAGCTGGAGGAGGTGTACTGCCCCTTTGACTGCGACTGTGCTTTGCTGGGTTGGCCTGCAGTAGCTGCTACTACCTGAGAGAGGACACTGGTGAAGAATCTTCAAGGGCTTGAAACTGAGCTTGCCTCCTGTTGTTGAAGTATCAGGGATAGCAAAGACTTCTCTCTGCCAGCACTTGGGCCAGCTGCTGAGATGGGGAGCCAGGGCCTGAGAATTGGATGAAGCCTCCTCTCCCTCCTCCCCCTCCCCACTTCCTCATCTCTCTTGTACCAGGATGGATGCTGGCTGTCGCCAGACATGAGGGGGTATGTGACCCCTGAGGTCACTGGTTCGCACTGAACTTAGACCATAGCGTGAGGCATCTCCTATCGCTGAGTGTGGAACCTGAGCAGTTGGGGAGTGGTCATATAGGGTACCCACCACTCAAGCACTTTGCCCAAAGGATGTGGAGATGGGCATGAGGCCTAGGTATGAGCAGCTGGCTTTTGTCAGACCACCCTGGGGTTGAGGAGTTGGGGGTTTGTACACCGGTTATGTGAGTTCCAGAGCTGGTGGGGCCCCCCTCCTGGCACTGTGGATGGGTGGACGCGATAGGGACAGGATGCGGGGAGGGGGGTCCTGGTCTGGTTTACACTCCATGCCTAGGGCTTTGGCAATGCTAAGCTGAAGCTACTGACCTGGAATATTAGAGGCATGCTGCCCAAAGGCACAGGGTACGCATGTTATTTATGCACAGGGTAGTGCACATAGCTCTTTTACAGGAAAACACACCTCAACACGGTGGAAGTGCAGCACCTCCAGAGGCACTGGAGGGGCCAAGTGTACACCACAGGGTAGTCTACATGTTCCCAGGGTGCTCTGATATGGACCTGCACAGGTATTTCCTTCGAGGCCAAGCAGGTCCATATAGACAGGGATGGTAGATATGACCTAGTAGATAGGAGGTTAGATGCAGAGCCCCTGACACTTGGGTGTATGCCCCACTTATCAGGTGAACAGGGTTCTCTCCAGGGCAGAGAAATGACTGTATGAGGGGACTTTAACTGTGTAGCTGACACCACTTTGGACCACTCTATCCCACTGCTGCCGGGGGCGCAGGCACATAGAATTGCAAAGAGGTTTTGGGACTGGCTGACCAGTTGGGGCTTGAGGATATTTGGAGGACACAAAATAGTGAAGAGAGGAATAACGCCTTTAACTCTAGTATGTACACCCTCCATGTTCACCTGGAAAAGGTCCCCTGTTCGACATCCTTTTGTCAGTTTATTTACCATACCGAGTGCCAAATTTAAGAAAAATGAAGCACAACTGTGCTAGCACAGTTGTGCGTCATTTTTTTAAACACAAGCTAGAGTGATTCCTTAATGCCATCCATGAGCCATATTTAAGAAATGACGTACCATGGCGCTAAGGAATGGTTAGTGCCAAAAAAATGACGTCAGTCATTGTGACATGCCGTAAAGAAAAATGATGCTAATGCTGCAAAAGTGGTGCTAGACCGTTTTGCGGCACATAAATATGTCGCAAAAGGGTTAGCACAATATTTTTCTGCATTAGTGTCAAAACAAAATGCACAAGCAGATGGAGTTTTCAGGCCAGGAGAGACCCAGGGAGACCCCAATCACCCAAGTACCAGCCAGAAGGCCCAGGAGAAGGAGAAGAGAAAGCGCAGGTGTCGCTTTAGCGAGGAGGAGCATGACATCCTGGTCAGAAAGGTGACAGAGCACCAACATCAGCTGTTCGTCACCTCCACATTGTCAGTTGGTAGGAGAGACGCAACATGGCAGCAAATAGTAGACAAAGTCAACAGCATCACAGGGGTGAAGAGGACTGTCACCAAGTGCAAGAAGCGCTGGCATGATTTGCAAGCAAAGGACTAAGGAGAAACTTGCCAGGAAACGAAAGGCAGCAGTGCAGACTGGAGTTGGAAGTCCCGCACCACAGGATGACCTGGATGAGCTTGAGGAGATGGTTGCATTGGTCATCCCGGAGGAGCTGGTCACTAGAATCGCAGGAAAGTGCAGACTACCAAGAACCACCACAAATGCAGGTTAAGTTCCACAGATGGCAGAAGGGGGAGGCACATAGGACACAATCAATGCATGCTAAAGGGTTGCATCAGGACACATAGGCACTTAATCAAGACACACCATTTCCACCCAAACTACACATCTACTGATTCTTTGGTTGTGCTATGCACTTTAACATATACACAACATCAATATAGGCCACTCACTATGGCTACACTCCACCATGTAAATATGCAACACATTGCCTGGAAGGCATATGCAAATAGAATGGCTGTGCCATTACAAGACCCATTGCATATTGTCAAAGCCCCTGGACCAACACAACGTAGACTTCAGAGACTAGAATGGAAGTCAATACCACCCCAGGGGTGGTGTCAGGATGGTGTGTCTGCCCATAATGCTTCCCTTCCTCCTTGTCGCATTGCCTTTACTCATGTGTGCTGCATATTGCAGCACACATTGAATTGATACCTTTGCAAAAATAGCTTGTACATGTGCAGGAAGGGACACCTCCCTGCACATGAACAAATCATCCCCTCAAGGCAGGCACTCCTTCATCATGCTGCTTTGTTGATGCAGGGAGAACAATTCTGTGCAGGCGCTGGGGGAATTGCAGGGGTGTACCATATTCAAGTAAACATGGCACATCCCCACGTATCCAAACTGGTGCAGTGGAGTGGAACACGTTGCAGCTGCCCTGAGTTGTGCCACGTGAGAAAAACCTGCCCTTCAGCTTGCGACCTGTGGAACACAACCCATACAGGGTGAGCCCACAACAACTCTGAGACAACCATATGCATGGAATGGGAATGGCCACAAAATAAAACACATACAACACATGGAACATGTCTGTGAACATCATGTGTGCAGCCTTACAAGTAGCTGCAATCTCACCACCTGACAAGATAGAGGGCCAGATCAAAATGAAAATGATGGTGCGTGCCACTGTGCCAAATTAGGCAGGATCACACGCCATCATTTTCAAAACGAGGGTTGTGCCATTTTCTTAAGAATAATGCGCACTCCTGTGTACCCCCCTGCCCAAGCGATAAATTAGCTGTTGTGCACCAATGCAGCCACCCTAGCTCCATAGTGCAAGGATGGCTGCGTTGAGTGGGAGATTGTTTTTGTGCAGGAACACCTTCACTACACACATCAAACCTAGTGTAAACTTATCTTACACATGTAACACCACACTCTGTCCCCCCCAGCCCTCTTAATAGACAAGATACTAGTAGGACAACATAAACTATGACTACACATGTATTAACCTAAGCTATGGCCTAAACAAATGTATATATATATTTTTTGTATATACACAAATACCCTAACATGAACCCCCTCACCAAACCCCCATCAATAAAAAAAATATATAGAAACCCCCCCCCACACTATACTTAAACTAACCTATGCCTACCCTACACTAACCTAATACTGCCATCTAAGCCCATTCTAAAACTATGTACAGCAGTAAAAGGGAGGGGAAGGAACTGGGAGGATGCTGAACAAGATAATTCAGTTTTTTCATTGTCTTCAGTTTTTTCTTAATGTACCGCAACATCCTTTTGTTGTCTGCACTCTCCTCCTCTAATTTGTCCAGTCTAGCTAATATCTTGGCCAAGTCCCATTTCAGGTCTTGTTCAAATTGGCTGAACAGGTGCCTGGCTCCTGACAGGTTCAGCTGACGTGGAGGGGCTTGGACCTGTAGAGGCCCCCTACACCCCTGATCTCTTCCCAACACTGTCCTTTTTTGGCTGCGGCTGCAGTGGAGGTTCCCCATGTGCAAATGCACCCCATTCCCCAGTTGCCTTTTCCTTGTGGAACCTCCTTCCCATTCTGCGGTATCCAGCATCCAGCATCCACCTCCATTGTGTGCCAGTAGCGTTCTACCCTCTTGAGAAATGCGTGCCTTTGGTCTAGTCTCATATTGGTAGCTGAAAATGAGGACGATCAAGCCTCAGATTCAGCATTGGGTGGAGGTTGAACAGACATATTATGTACACTGCAACTGCAGATAACACATTCAGTCCACCCCACATTCCTCAACAATGACTTACTGCTCATCTATAACTATTTCCCACCAGCTATCTATGGTATCATGTACATGTCGCTGGGATGACAGCTATCCATTGTCACCTATCAAGGCCCAGAGGTGAGTGGACTAAATTGTCCATGATCAACATTTGTGTCATCAAACATGTGAGGATCACATGCCCTAACAAGTCTAGATTTCATATGTCCCTGTGCTTAAGGGAGGCTGTGCGTTAAATCCACCACCTCAACACCCCTGGTGAAACATCAAGGCATGTCCAGACATCATGGATGCAAGGTGGGGGCAATATGATAGGCGGTATGGAAACTTCCCACCGGCTATTCTAAGGTTTGATAAATCATTATTCATGTGTCCTGGTGTAAAATGTGGGCTGAGCGAACGTTACAAGGGGGCACACCATTGCCCATGATGTGCCCACATGTACGACTAATGCAATGTCCCCTGAAAGCTTGGCAAAAGCCTGACCTGCACATCAAAGTTGTCTACGCATTACATAACTAAAGCCCCCTACCCTGTGCTATGTTGTGCTACATGTGTAAAATGACATACACATGGTGGCTGTATGGGTGTCCTTAGGCCCACTGTGAGTTTGCCACTGCACTGGGTGCTGCAAAAGTATTGTGATATATTGAACATCATTCGCACATGCATGTCAGACATCATCAAAGAACCAGTTACGCACACAGCATCCAGATCACATGTATATTGATGTGAACTACATCACTTACAACTATCTTGGTGGCAGGACCATGTTGTAAAAACTGCTAAAATCTGGCTTGGGAAAAATTATAGACTTTTCCCACAACCATCTGGAGCTGAGTTGTCGCCTAATTGTGTACATTACTGACTGTTGTCCAGCACAATATGGGTCCTTATAGTATGACAGCCTCAATATATATCTTGAGGGTAGTGAGGCCCCTGTGGTGCATGTGTTTCCTACATTAGCCCCCTAGAGACCTCTAAAGATGTAACCCACATCTGAACCGTCTTGTGAGTAAGTGTAAGCTATGTGTGGCACACAGTGCGGTCAATAGTGCTGTGACAAAGTAGTTGTTAACAGGCATGCTATGTACATAAACAGCTGCCCTGACACCTATCATGATAGACATCAATGAATATGTGGCCATCCATTCCAATTCCTAATGCTCACAATTCCATGCCAGCACACGTCGCCCCTTGTGCTACAAGCAAGCTATTCTCATTGCACAACATTCCAACAGACATGATGTCACCATCCATACTCCATTGATATCATATCACTGGTCAGGAAAAAACATTATTCATAGCATTCCACAAATCAGACTGACTCACACTAAATCCTGGAGTGGCACACATGACGCACAAGATGACACTTACTGACTGCATCAGGGTCTTCAAATCGAACCACAGCGGTGTAGGTCCACCTGCAAGACATTCATGGAAATCATTGGTTAGTAAAATTTGTACATAGCTGAGTGAGCAAGTCATCCTAGTGGTAGATCAGGGCAACTGACTAACATCTATGATAAGTCAGTCACACATAGTCTCATATAATGTAGACCAACACACCTACAAACCATCACTTTCCCAGACACACCTGTGACACTTTTCACTGCACCATTTATACATGGCATTGGTATGCAGGTGTTTGTTAGCTCTACACCTTCATGACCATATGGGACTGCATGACACTGTATACTTCATCTGAGGGTCTTGCAATGGTTGTTGTAGTGGCTATCCCATTGTGATACCCATAGCATTTGAGCCATGTTGTAGACATCTACCTCATTGTCACCGCAAACTGACAAACAACTGCCCAGGGGTTGTGTGGGTGTTCCAAAGATTTGAAGAATATCGTGATACATCCTTGTGTGAAGTAAGTAATATTTGTGCTCCATCACAAGGCACACACACGAGCAATAATGCAATGGGAGTTTACTCATGTGAAAATAGTTGTACCTACCTGCACATTGACTGATGGAAATTATGGGTGTATTGGTAGTAGTGTGTGGCCAGCCATTGTTGGCATCGTATATCATTATTTGTTCAGGGACAGATAAGTACACGGCCACAGACAATTGTCTCAGCACAGACACACTTGCTCTGTGGTCCAAGGATACATTTGTTGGTGCAGATTACTGAGTAATGTGCCAGTGATGGAGCAAATGCAGGGCAGCCGCATACTGTCAGTAAGATGTGGCAGGCCTCTGGAACTAATTCAGCACATGTGTGTGGTAATAGACATAATTTAGGGTGTATGTGATACACAGTGTACAGGAAGAGGAAAGTGCTAGTAGTCTGGACCCAGTGCATAGTCAAGCTCCCTTACATGGCCTGAGCCAATGACACAAAGAGGCAGATTTAATGACAGTGGTGCAGCACCAAGTGTATCACTTCAGTCCTTGTGGCCCTCAGTGCACCCCTTACCCCCATCATCTGTGCACCTAATGAGAATTAAGGCACGGCATGATGCAGGTAGGGTCCAACTGCTTCTTTTTATGTACTCAGCAGGAGTTGCAACACAACAGATCATCACAATTTTTGCTGAGTACATGGGAGGCCCATCACATACATTTATATGCCCCCATATAACACCTGCTCTCAGCAGCCGTTCAAAGTACATGCAATATAGAATTTAGGTATTTCTCATTTTTCCCAGAGCCTTATACATTTGCCCCCCAAACAGGTTTTCGACCCCTCTCCTGATGCATGGTACAGGCCTCATGTTGTGCTGCTCAAGGCTGAGTTGCCCTATGCAGGCATCACAAAACTTTCTAATGGTTGTGTAGGGAAAATGGTACATCTGCCCTGCCTCGGCTTCACCTTCAGCCCTAAGGTGGTGCTGCGGCTCTTCATACAGGCAGCATACGACATGTCCAGATCCATAACCATGACATGTAGCACTCCAACGTATCTGCACCTGTCATGCACATGCAAATAATGGACTTTGTATGGAAATGGGATACTTACCAACTGCTCCACCAATGTCAATGCCCAGGTGATCCAGCAGATCTTTCTCCCTTGTTATGAGGTCAGGCCAGCAGTGCTTCAATTGTTGGTCATATCTTCCTGTGGCAAACACTCTTGTCAGGTGGTGGAGCATCTTGCCCCACCGCAGCTTCCTGGCCTCTATGGGGTAGCCTTGTATGACATGGCCACTAAGCACCAGCATGATGGGGAGGTAGTGCTGTACTAGCCATATGAAACCCCCCAACTCATCGGCCGACATCCTTCCCATCCTCCCTTTCCCTGACATAATGTACTGCAAATGCAGTTGACCCCCAAAAAATATTTCCCTAGGCTACCCCAACTACCCTAAATACCCAAACAATTAAACTAACCCAGACAAACATCCCACAATACAGAGACAGAAACAGAACACTTACAATACAAAAGACAGATTAAATGACAAATAAAACACAACAGCTGCGGGACACAGCAGAAAAAACACCCCAAACACTCCAAAACTCCAACAGCATCAGCTCCATACACCCTCACCCTGTCACAGACAATAAGACTGTAAAGTGAACCTGAAAGTGGGCTCACTGTAACATGTTTGCAGGCAGGATGATTCATCACTTCCTGGGCCTGGGCGTCACGTTTCCAATCACGTGTTGTTTTTTTTGATGCATGACAGTCATGCGTCAATTTTTACACATTTTGCATGAAAAGGCTGGTGGACGTGCAATAGGTGTTCAAGGGCTAGGAGTCTTTTAGCTTGGGAGAATAGTATGGCATATGCGTATGTGTGTAAATTTTTTATGCATGACGGTCATGCGTTGTATTTTTCCATATTGTGAGTGAAAAGTTCTGTGAACGTACAATAGATGCTCAGGGCCTAGTCGTCTTTCACCTGCGAGAAAAGTATGAGGTTTAGGCGTTTGTGTCTCTATCTGCCGTCATGTGTCGATGTTTCACCATGGTGCGTGAAAACGCCTGTGAAAGTGTAATAGACGCTCAGGGGCCAGGTGTCCTTTTAATGACATTGTAGGGTGTAGATTTGAGCCATTTTCATCTTTTTGTTTTTTACTCATGACAGGAATGCGTGGAATTTTGCAATGTAGGCCTTGAGTGCACCCAGATTCACTTACCATGTCACATGCAACAATGTTGTATATATGGTATGGCTACATGTGTGTAACTATCCAGTCATGTCATTACGGTGACATTGCTATGTTGAACCGATAGGTTTGTTTATGAGTCTGCTCCATGCAATTACTCATACCTTGTGTGTATGTGTAGCTACACGGTGTCCACATACATGTTGGCACATGTGTACTATGAGTGTACATATGTGTTTGAATACTAATTTGTGGGAGTACTACATTGTTATGTCTGATATACAAATGTACACATACCAACAACACAAAATATATGATGGCCTATGTCCAACACATGGTAAGGCATGTGACAACCATGACAATTTGTACTCAGAGTATGCAGTGGACTAGGACTGGGTTGACATCACGCTACTCCTGCCAATTTGCATATACATGTGTGTCCACTCTGTGGTGTATTGTTGGTTTTTACTTCATCATGTTCTGCTACACGTGCGACATATAGTTCCCCATGCACCTTAGTTGCAGGAGATGGTATGTACACAGGTG
The DNA here is from genome assembly GCF_031143425.1 of Pleurodeles waltl. Taxonomy (NCBI): domain Eukaryota; kingdom Metazoa; phylum Chordata; class Amphibia; order Caudata; family Salamandridae; genus Pleurodeles; species Pleurodeles waltl. The sequence goes on along the minus strand of NC_090436.1, from coordinate 791,353,735 downwards.
TTACTAAAGGTTGGTATATGTTCTATGTGTGTAAAGACATGTGTAGTGTCATTTCTGTAACATATGACCACAGTGGTGTGTTCATGGGATGTGCAACCTCACATTACTATCTTCCTGCATAGACACATGTTAGACTTCGACAAATGCATGTGTAGTCACATCAGTGCCACCTATGTTTCAGTATGTCAGAACACATGTGAAGGTCATTTCTTTCAATCACTGATCTTGTGATACCTATGCCCTTACATTTGTGCTAGGTTGCCTTTTGTTCAGAATCCATATATATTACCATGCCTGAGCCATTACAGTGGTAGATGTGTGCTGAGATATGTGGTATATGTGTGCATGCCACCAACTAAGCACTAACATTTTTCCACATTATGTTTGTTATGACTGTCACATACAATGGCATATCACTGTGTAGCAGTGTTGCAGTCTGGCGTAGATGGCAGCCTACTCATCATCACTACTAGGGAGCACAAACCCATGGTTGCGTGTGAAGGGGCAGGTTTACGGAGCTCCATTTCACAGTTCACAGTTCCAGCTCAGCCCGCTGTGCACATGCATCAGGCCCCTGACAATGTCATAAGTTTATGTATCCAGAGCATTGGTGCTTGGGTGTTTTGAGTGGGGATCTAGCCTCTTCATAATTGCTACTATGTAGAACAATGCACACTCCCCTTCAGAAAGACACATGCACAGTTTTGATCAAATAGACTGGGATATCACATTTTCCTCTGCGCCACTTGATATCAGCCTTCCCCTTTCATGTACAGAGGACTGGGTACTTGCACGTGTAGGACATGTCTCATCATTTGATGTCCTTAGTAATTTTCATGGGCAGCTTGTTTAGGGGTTGAATATCTGTTGGGACTTCTATTTTGGGAACATGCCAGGGTACCGATGGTGTTATCTGTCACTGCCTCCTGTCATGTTGGCATGCGATGGGCAAATACCAGGTTATGGTAGTGGCAAACATGACTGGTTTATGTACTGACCTGGCCACCCTCTCTGTGCATATGTTGAATGTTGACATGTAGATATTGATGTGCTGCACAGTCAGTATTGGTCTATGTGTGTTCCTTCTCCAAGTTTCCCCACATTACTGGTAAGGTATGTATTGTCTCCTACATTGCTCCCATAATTAGGCTGCTTGCATTTTGTACACATCTACAGCAACATTGTCTGGTTTTACATGGACAGGATGCAACATGTGATTTGTGTAATTTGTAGATGTACACATCTTCTTCTACTGGCTACATGATAGTTACCATCCCATTGACGGTATTTGTGAGATGTAATAAGTGCCATGTACACATGACATTACACCTCCCACAGCACTTGTCTTGTCTCCAAGTGACCTCCCATGTTGTATTTGCAAGTAGCTGTGCGTATCTCTCAGCTGTCCATCCACATCCTCCGTTGAACATGGGTATGCATTTCGTCCAGCATGCCACAACCTAGGTGTCAGGATACTTCAATTCGATTTCCTCAGAAGCAGAAGATAACTCCTCAGTCCCGACCCGAGCTACTCACAACGAATATTATTCCTTCGTGCTGAGTACCCCGGAGGGGGAAAGGGGAATGGGATGGTAGAGAGACTGCCACAGAGATGATGAACGCCAGTACTCAGTCTGCCTCTTCACATATAAGATTGGATACAGCACCTGCAAGAGTTACAGTCGCAATTACTAGGGACATACAACATCAGTTTTTCACTTTCTACTCTAAACACTTAGGGGGTCATTCCGACCCTGGCGGTAGTCAACCAGGCAGTGCCGCCATGGGGATTCCGACCCCCTTACCGCCAGCCTGGTTCTGGCGGTTTTGGGTGTTGTGGGGCCCCCTAACAGGGCCCCACCAAGATTTTCAAAATCGCGACGGGTGCAACTGCACCCGTCGCACCCCTTCCACTCCGCCGGCTCCATTCGGAGCCGGCATCCACATGGAAGGGGGTTTCCCGCTGGGCTGGCGGGCAGCCTTCTGGTGGTCGCCCGCCAGCCCAGCGGGAAACTCAGAATTACCGCGGCGGTCTTTTGACCGCGCAGCGGTATTCTGACGGCGGGACTTTGGCGGGCGGCCTCTGCTGCCCGCCAAAGTCAGAATGACCCCCTTAATTCTCTTTAATTCTATTATTTCTTCACTCACCCTGAGTTCTCTGTAGCCTTGCTTCTCTCTATAAATGATAGCTCTTCTTAAAAAAATGCTTATTACTGATTCTGGAAGAACTTCTCAACCTTTGTTATAGATTGGTTTTATGTTGCTATATATATATATATATAGTTGGTGATAATGCGTTCTTCAAATCAGCTGATGTTATTTAATTTCTCCTGTCTTATTGTGACTTCTGTCAATACTTGTATATGTAAATGCTTGTTTATTAAAGTTCGTTTCTCCTTTCTTACTTCGACATTTGTTGATAACTTGTATTTGTAAATGCTTGTTTATTACAGTTAGTTTCTCCTTCCTTACTTCGACATCTGTCGATAACTTGTAGTTGTAAATGCTTGTTTATTTAAGTTTGTTTCTCTTTTAAACTCTATTTTGGTTTATTACCATTGAATTTGTAAATGCTTATTTGTTAAGAGTTCGTTTCTCCTTTAAACTTGGCCTTCGTTTATAACCTTGACATTTGTAGATATTTGCTCTTTTAAAGTTCGTTTTTTCTTTGACTTTAATATCTTAAACAAGAACCTTGTAAACATAAGGTTAATTCATACATTAACTCTGTAGCCTTGCCGACTTCCACGGGAACGGTCTACTATCAAACTCTTCGAATAAACCTTGACAATATTTATCCGTTTTCTGTAATATAATCTTCAAATGTAATTTTACCTCACAGGAGTTTCTGTTCTGAAGCGCGCTCTCTCTCCACACAGCTGATTCCTGTCAGACCTCAGTTGAAGTGCAAGGCTTCCAGCTGGAGAGCTCGTAACCTAGCAACCAACCGATTGCAAGACTAGAACTGTAACTAACCTTCAGGACTCCAGCGGCCATCTTGGATCTTTTCTTCTTGATTCTTCCTTTGAAATAAGCGCAAGATTACTCTGCAAACCTTCTTCCAGTTTGGGCTTTGCTGTCTCCACTGAGGATATCTCTTTGCTTTTCTCATGCACTTCTTTGATTTGACTTGGCAAGTTTGTGTAGTCATGACAGTACTCCCCCTCAAGGAACAGTTCTCCAATTTAGGTTTGCTTGGGTAGGTTCTATGAAAGTTTCTCACTAATCTTGAAGCATGTACATACTCGTGCGGCTCCCAGGATCGTTCCTCTGGACCATAACCTTTCCAATCAATTAGATAATAAAGCTGGCCATTACGGATTTTGGAATCTAAGATTTGATTGACCTCATACTCTTCTGCAGAGCTAATCTGGATAGGAATTGGAGGGGAGTTTTGACGTAAATTTGGAGGACTGTTCTTTAACAAGGAGACATGGAAAGCAGGATGTATCTTTAGATGAGCTGGCAACTGCAATTTAACTGCCACTGGATTGATCATCTTGTCAACTTTGAATGGGCCTATAAATCGTGGCTGAAATTTGCGATTTCCTTTGAGACGTAAATGACGAGTGGATAACCAAACTTTGTCTCCTTTCGAATAAATGGGGCTCTCTCTTCTTTTTCTATCAGCCTGAGTCTTATATGAGTCTTTTGCTTGAATTATGTTTTTTCTAGCCCTAACTAACGTGGCCTGCAAATCCCTCACCATCTCTTCTACTGCAGGCACTGAATCATCTTCTTTACCCAACATTACATTAGGATGTCTACCATGGTTCAGATAAAAGGGGGTGAACCGAGTGGTGGAATGAACAGCATTATTGTAAGCCAATTCAGCTGCCCACATCAACTCAGGCCATTCCTTCTCTTTATCGAATAAATTGAGTCTTAAATACTGTTCTAACTCTTGATTTACTCTCTCTGTTTGCCCATCGGTTTCAGGATGGCAACTGGTAGAGTAACGAGAATCAATTCCTAATCTTTTACTAAAGGCCTTCCAAAAGTGAGAAACAAATTGGGACCCCCTGTCTGAAACTAGAATTTTTGGGATACCATTGGCGCGTACTGTGTGTTGTGTAAACAACTGTGCAACCTGTGGGGCTCGAGGGATTTCTTTCAAAGGAATGAAATGCACCATTTTAGTGAAAGTGTCTACAAAAACTAGGATAGTGTTAAAACCTTGGCTACTAGGGAGGTCCACTATAAGATCCATAGTAACAGTATGCCAGTCATAGGGTGCAGTGGGCAAAGGTCTTAACAGACCTTGTGAAGCTGTTCTATTTGATTTCCCTCTTTGACATTTGTCACAAGTTGACACATATTGTCTTATCTGAGTTTTCATTTTTGGCCACCAAAATTCTCGTTGTGTTAGATTTTGAGTCTTTTGAATTCCTTTGTGTCCAGCCAATTGATCATCATGATAAGCCTGAAGAATTTTTTCTTGCAGCTCCACAGTCGGAACATACAGTGCACCTTTAAAGTATGGCAAACCTTTTTTGATTTCTCTTCCTTGGCGTTCTTTGGACCACTTCAGCATTCCTTCGAATGTTAAGTTTTCTTGAATTTCTTTGGTTAACTTTTCATACAATATGGCAGATATGAACTTCTCTTGTGGAATAATCAATTCTTTTTCTGGAGGCTCTTTAACTGCACCGGTATCAATTCGAGATAGAGCATCTGCCTTCCCATTTACTTTTCCTGGTCTGAAAGTGATAACAAAATCAAAGTCTGCAAAATATAGGGACCAACGCAGTTGTCTAGCTGTTAGAGTTCGAGCTGATTTTAAAAACTGTAAATTTTGGTGGTCCGTGTAAACGGTCACTTTATGCTTAGCTCCCAAAATGTAATGCCTCCACTCACGAAAAGTTTCTTTGACTGCCAATAGCTCCTTATCCGTAATTGAATAATTTATCTCTGGTGGTGTTAATTTTCGAGAGAAATAGGCCACTGGATGTAATTGTCCTGTATCTTTATGATGCTGGGAAAGGATACCTCCTATGGCAACATCTGAAGCATCTGCCTCCACATAATATGGCTCATCTGGATTGGGGTGGAGCAAGATTGGAGCTGAGACGAAGGAATTCTTCAAAAAATTAAAAGCATTTTCAGCTTCTTTTGTCCACTCAAACTTCACTCCTTTCTTCAACAATCGAGTAATGGGTGTAACTGTTTGAGAAAAATTGGATATGAATCTTCGATAAAAATTAGCGAACCCCAAGAAACTCTGGATCTCTTTGACATTGCAAGGAGAAGGCCAATGTTGTACTGTCTTTATCTTGGCAGGTCCATACTAACTCCTTCTGGTGACAAAATGAATCCTAAGAACTCAACTCGTTCCACATGAAATGCACACTTCTCCAATTTTACATAGAGATGGTTTTCTTGCAACCTTGTGAGGATGGATCGAACATGGGAAATGTGCTCCTGTAGATTGTCGGAAAAGATTAAAATGTCATCTATATAAACCACAGCAATCCGGTCGAGGAATTCTCGTAATATATCAATAACGAAATGCTGGAAGGCAGCGGGAGCATTGCATAACCCATAAGGCATCACTTGATATTCAAATAATCCGTATTGCGTCCGAAAAGCGGTTTTCCATTCATCCCCTGAAGCCACTCGAATCAAATGATAAGCTCCTCGCAGGTCCAATTTGGTGTAGATTCTAGCATTCTTTACTTGATCGAATAAAACTGACACTAAAGGCAGTGGGTATCGATTCTTGATGGTAACCTGATTGAGGGCTCGATAATCAATGCAAGTTCGAAGACTCCCATCCTTCTTTGGTATGAAAAATAGTGGGGATGACACTGGAGATTCAGAAGGACGAATAAAACCATTAGCAAGATATTGATCCAAATACTCCTTTAAATGTTGATTCTCTGCTTCGGTCAATGCATATATTCTGCTACATGGCAGTATTGCACCTGGCTCCAGTTCAATTTTGCAGTCTTAGGGTCGATGTGGTGACAATTTCTCAGCCTCCTTTTCATCAAAAACGGCGACTAAATCCTCATATTCTTTTGGGATTTCTGCTGTCTTTAGTGCACAGATCACTGAAGAATGTGATGATAAACAGGCCGCTTGGGACTTGGTGGACACTTCCACTCCATCATGAAAGCAATTCTTTTTGCAGTAAGAGGAATTCATCTTGATCGTTCTTTTGCTCCAATCAAATTGTGGATTATGTTCTGTAAACCAGGGCAGACCCAATAGGAGTTGAAATTGTGGAGCATCTATCAAATTAAAGATTATCTGCTCCTGATGTCCACCAAAACCTTGCATCTGAATTGGTTCGGTCTCATGGGAAATGGGTCCTGAAGAAAGATTGGTTCCATCCACAGCTCTTACTACTTCCAAAGTAGATTTCTTGATAAATCAAATACCCATTTTACGAGCGTATTTGATATCACAGAAGTTGCCCGTAGCTCCACAGTCTATCATAACTGAGATCCCTTGAATTTCCTTCTCAAGGGTCTTAACTGATACTGTTTGTACCAAATGTGGCACTGCGGTTTGTAAGGTATTCGCCACTCGTTGATCTAAAGGAGTTGTCTTGGGTTCTGCTTTCATCAGGGCAACTCCCTCTACTGATGAAGCTGGCCTTTTCCCGACTGAAGAGCTTTGGGTTTCTTGGGACAGTTTTTAACAAAATGCCCAGATGCACCGCAATATAAACATAGTTGATTCACTCTTCTTTTCTCTTTTTCTTCCTTAGATAAAGGACCTCGGATGGAACCAATTTGCATTGGTTCTTCTTTCGTTATCCCTTCTCCGGCTCTCGTATGATCATTTCTTACACAATCAATTCTCAGGGGAAATGGTCGATACTCTCTTCTCTTTTCTGCTCTTCGTTCAGTTAACCGGTGGTCAATCTGTAACACAAGATCAATTAACTCCGACATTTCGGTGGGTCTATTTGGAACTTGTGCTAAGGCATCTTTCAATTCATCTCTCAGTCCACGATAAAATATGGCGGCTCTTTTTGACTCCGGCCAGGCAGTCTCTACAATGAGTTTATTGAAATGAGCCAGATAGGCTACTAGATCTTTATTACCTTGCCTGATTTCCAGTAGTTCATTGTCAGTGGCTTGAGCTGCAGTTCGCCGATCAAATATTCTTAAGAACTCTTCCTTGAAATTTTGGAAATTATATAAAACAGGATAATTTCTGGAAATTATTGGCATGGACCATGCGGCCGCATCTCCTGTCAGATAAGACAATATAAATGCCACTGGTCTTCGGAAAAAATGACTGGTCTACATAAAAAATGCAATGAGCATTGGGTCAGAAAAATCTGCGCCTTATTTGGATCCCCACCGAAGCGCTCGGGTTGAGCCATAGGAATAATAGGGGAAACTGCATGAATTACTTAAGTGGATATACCTGCAGACTGTGAAGGGCTAGGGATTTGTGAAAACACAGATTCATTTGATTTAGCGGTGTTCCCTAACTCATTTATTCGCTGTTTTATTTGGACTGTTTCTTCTATGGTGTTATTTAATTGTTTCTGTAACACTTCCAAAACGGTGGCTAATGCTTTTATATCAATTCCTTCTGCCATTCTGCTCAGGAGGAAATCTGTTTTTTTTCCCTAAAATTAGGGTGATGGCACTTCAGTCTGTCAGGATACTTCAATTCGATTTCCTCAGAAGCAGAAGATAACTCCTCAGTCCCGACCCTAGCTACTCACAATGAATATTAATCCTTCGTGCTGAGTACCCCGGAGGGGCAAAGGGGAATGGGATGGTAGAGAGACTGCCACAGAGATGATGAACGCCAGTACTCAGTCTGCCTCTTCACATCTAAGATTGGATACAGCACCTGCAAGAGTTACAGTCGCAATTACTAGGGACATACAACATCAGTTTTTCACTTTCTACTCTCAACACTTAATTCTCTTTAATTCTATTATTTCTTCACTCACCCTGAGTTCTCTGTAGCCTTGCTTCTCTCTATAAATGATAGCTCTTCTTAAAAAAATGCTTATTACTGATTCTGGAAGAACTTCTCAACCTTTGTTAGAGATTGGTTTTATGTTGCTATATATATATATATATAGTTGGTGATAATGCGTTCTTCAAATCAGCTGATGTTATTTAATTTCTCCTGTCTTATTGTGACTTCTGTCAATACTTGTATTTGTAAATGCTTGTTTATTAAAGTTCGTTTCTCCTTTCTTACTTCGACATTTGTTGATAACTTGAATTTGTAAATGCTTGTTTATTACAGTTAGTTTCTCCTTCCTTACTTCGACATCTGTCGATAACTTGTAGTTGTAAATGCTTGTTTATTTAAGTTTGTTTCTCTTTTAACCCCTTAGCTGCTGGGCCTTTCCCCCCCCAGTGCTGAGCCCTTTTTTGGCTATTTGGGGTAGTTCGCGCTTAGGGCTTCATAACTTTTTGTCCACATAAGCTAACCACGCCAAATTTGCGTCCTTTTTTTCCAACATCCTAGGGATTCTAATGGTACCCAGAGTTGGTGGTTTCCCCTGGAGGAGACCAAGAAAATAGCCAAAATACAGTGAATATTTAGTTTTTTCCAAAAAAATGGGAAAAAAGGGCTGCCGAAGAAGGCTTGTGTTTTTTTCCCTGAAAATGCCATCAACAAAGGGTTTCTGGTGCTGAAATCACTATCTTCCCACCTTTCAGGAACGGGCAGACTTGAATCAGAAAACCAAATTTTTCAACACAAATTTGGCATTTTACTGGGACATACCCCATTTCTACTATATTTGGTGCTTTCAGCCTCCTTCCAGTTAGTGACAGGAATGGGTGTGAAACCAATGCTGGATCCCGGAATGCTAAACATTTCTGAAAACTAGAAAAAATTCTGAATTCAGCAAGGGGTCATTTGTGTAGATCCTACAAGGTTTTCCTACAGAAAATAACAGCTGAAATAAAAAAATATTGAAATTGAGCTGAAAACAACAGCCATTTTTCTTTATGTTTTACTCTGTAACTTTTTCCTGCGATGTCAGATTTCTGAAAGCAATATACCGTTTTGTCTGCTGGACTCTTCTGGTTGCGGGGATATAAAGGGCTTGTAGGTTCATCAAGAACCCTAGGTACCCAGAGCCAATAAATGAGCTGCACCCTGCAGTTGGTTTTCATTCTATACTGGGTATACAGCAATTCATTTGCTGAAATATGAAGAGTGAAAAAGAGGTATCAAGAAAACCTTTGCATTTCCAAAATGGGATCAAGATAAGGTTTTGAGGAGCAGTGGTTATTTGCACATCGCTGAATTCCGAGGTGCCCATACTAGCATGTGAATTGCAGGGCATTTCTCAAATAGACGTCTTTTTTACACACTCTCTTATATTTGGAAGGAAAAAATGTAGAGAAAGATAAGGGGCAATAACACTTGTTTTGCTATTCTGTGTTCCCCCAAGTCTCCCGATAAAAATGATACCTCACTTGTGTGGGTAGGCCTAGTGCCCGCAACAGGAAATGCCCCAAAACACAACATGGACACATCCTATTTTTTTTATAGAAAACACAGCTGTTTTTTCCAAAGTGCCTACCTGTAGATTTTGGCCTCTAGCTCAGCCGGCACATAGGGAAACCTACCAAACCTGTGCATTTCTGAAAACTAGAGACCTAGGGGAATCCAAGGAGGGGTGACTTGCGGGGCTCGGACCAGGTTCTGTTACCCAGAATCCTTTGCAAACCTCAAAAAGTGGCTAAAAAAACAAGTTTTCCTCACATTTCGGTGACAGAAAGTTCTGGAATCTGAGAGGAGCCACAAATTTCCTTCCACCTGGCGTTCCCCCAAGTCTCCCGATAAAAATGATACCTCACTTGTGTGGGTAGGCCTAGCGCCCGCGACAGGAAACGCCCCAAAGCGCAACGTGGACACATCCAAATTTTTGGAAGAAAACAGAGGTGTTTTTTGAGAAGTGCCTACCTGTAGATTTTGGCCTCTAGCTCAGCCGGCACCTAGGGAAACCTACCAAACCTGTGCATTTCTGAAAACTAGAGACCTAGGGCAATCCAAGGAGGGGTGACTTGCGGGGCTCGGACCAGGTTCTGTTACCCAGAATCCTTTGCAAACCTCAAAAAGTGGCTAAAAAAACAAGTTTTCCTCACATTTCGGTGACAGAAAGTTCTGGAATCTGAGAGGAGCCACAAATTTCCTTCCACCCGGCGTTCCCCCAAGTCTCCCGATAAAAATGATACCTCACTTGTGTGGGTAGGCCTAGCGCCCGCGACAGGAAACGCCCCAAAGCGCAACGTGGACACATCAAAATTTTTGGAAGAAAACAGAGGTGTTTTTTGAGAAGTGCCTACCTGTAGATTTTGGCCTCTAGCTCAGCCGGCACCTAGGGAAACCTACCAAACCTGTGCATTTCTGAAAACTAGAGACCTAGGGCAATCCAAGGAGGGGTGACTCGCGGGGCTCGGACCAGGTTCTGTTACCCAGAATCCTTTGCAAACCTCAAAAAGTGGCTAAAAAAACAAGTTTTCCTCACATTTCGGTGACAGAAAGTTCTGGAATCTGAGAGGAGCCACAAATTTTCTTCCACCCGGCGTTCCACCAAGTCTCCCGATAAAAATGATACCTCACTTGTGTGGGTAGGCCTAGCGCCCGCGACAGGAAACGCCCCAAAGCGCAACGTGGACACATCCAAATATTTGGAAGAAAACAGAGGTGTTTTGTGAGAAGTGCCTACCTGTAGATTTTGGCCTCTAGCTCAGCCGGCACATAGGGAAACCTACCAAACCTGTGCATTTCTGAAAACTAGAGACCTAGTGGAATCCAAGGAGGGGTGACTTGCGGGGCTCGGACCAGGTTCTGTTACCCAGAATCCTTTGCAAACCTCAAAAAGTGGCCAAAAAAACAAGTTTTCCTCACATTTCGGTGACAGAAAGTTCTGGAATCTGAGAGGAGCCACAAATTTCCTTCCACCCGGCGTTCACCTAAGTCTCCCGATAAAAATGATACCTCACTTGTGTGGGTAGGCCTAGCGCCCGCGACAGGAAATGCCCCAAAACAGAACGTGGACACATCAAATTTTTTCATAGAAAACAGTGCCTACCTGTGGATTTTGGCCTCTAGCTCAGCCGGCACCTGGGGAAACCTAGCAAACCAGCACATTTTTGAAAACTAGAAACCCAGGGGAATCCAAGATGAGGTGACTTGTGGGGCTCGGACCAGGTTCTGTTACCCAGAATCCTTTGCAAACCTCAAAATGTGGCTAAAATACCACGTTTTCCACACATTTCGGTGACAGAAAGTTCTGGAATCTGAGGGGAGCCACAAATTTCCTTCCACCCAGCGTTCCCCCAAGTCTCCCGATAAATATGATACCTCACTTGTGTGGTTAGGCCTGGTGCCTGCGACAGGAATAGATCACACAACGGTCAATGTTGGTCCTTACGTGAGGCAGCTGTTGACCCTGGGGTGATCCATTCCTGACACAGGCACTAGGTGTAGGCACTCAAGTGGGGTAGTGTTTTTATCAGGACAGGTGAGGAGTCACTGGGTGGTAGGAATGTTGTGGATCCCAGCATATTCCTGTAGTTTGTGTGACAGAAATGCGAGAAAAATAGAGTTTTTTTTCAACATTTCAGCTTTGCAGGGTATTCTGGGTAAGAAAACTTTGGGGAATCCACACAAGTCACACCTCTGTGGACTCCCCCGAATGTCTAGTTTCCAGAAATGTTTGGGTTTCGTGTGTTTCTCTATATGGCCGCCGAATCCAGGACCAAAAACACAGGTGCCTGCCTTACAAAACCAGTTTGTTTTGCCATAGACAATTTTGATGTCTCCACAATATGATTTGGGTGGTGGAATTTGGGGCTGAACTAAATTGGTGAGCTCCCAAGAGAGCACTCTCTCTCTGCTTGCCGCCGCATTCACCTGCTCTCTGGGTTGGCCTAACCCACTATTACCCAGTTGCACGAACAGCTTGCGAAGGGACAGCAGGACTGTCCTCATCACCTCCCTCATAATGTACTGGAAGAGGAGTTTTCGAATGGGACTCCTCTGACTGAAAAATCACTCCCAGAGTCTGCGCCATTGTCCTATCCCTCAGATGCTGTCTCAGTATCTGATGTCTCAGTCTCTGATCCTATGTCAGAGCGGTCCTCTATAACCCGAGTGCAGGCAGCAGTCATCCATCAAGATGCCATCTCTGCTATTGGCTAAACTGTTGCTCTAAAACACTAGCCTACGTAGACAGTCACAAAATCGATGGTGTGTGTGAGATACGTGCAACAGTAGAGGCCACCTTACCTGCGCTTCTTCCCTCAATCAGCACGTACTTTCAAGACACTCAAAAAACACCTTGTCACATACCATTCGTCACAGTCTTTAGCACCTCCTGCGCCCAGTCCAACAATCATTATTGGTGCTCCCACTCCCTCCTCCTCGGATTCCCTCATTACCACCCAGCAAAAGTGCCCTTCATCTCTCCATAGACTTTACTAATGTACTCAGCTATTTACATAAAATACAGATGTGCTCTTTGCAGTAGGCATATAAACCTTCTGCGCTTCTTTATGGCACTAAAACTGCCACTAGACAAGTCGGACCCTTTTCCCCCCAGGGAAACCACACACATATTGACAAAAGTGATGTATATATGACAGCCAACCACCTGAAACTCAACTCAAGCAAAACCGAAATAATCCTCTTTGGCCCTCACCAAAAAAACCTGGGACCCCCCATGGTGGCCCACCACGCTAGGCCCTGCACCCACCCCCGCCAACTACGCACGCAACCTCAGCATCATCCTAGAGTCCTCCCTCTCTATGACCCAACAAATCAACGCTCTTACCTCCTCATGCTTCAACAAACTCCGTATACTGAAAAACATTCAAATGGATCCCCACAGAGACCAGAAAAACTGTCACTCACGCACTCATCAGAAGCAGGCTTGATTACAGAAACACCCTCTACGCCGGCACCACTCTAAAACTCAAGTGCAAACTACACGCATCCAGAACTCAGCAGCACGACTCATCCTCGACCTCCACCGACACGAACACATCTCTCCACACCTCAAATCCCTCCACTGGCTCCCCATTGACAAAAGGATCACCTTCAAGATCCTCATCCTCACACACAAATCACTCCACAACACAGGCCCTGCCTACCTCAACGAGAGTCACCTTCCACACCCCCACACGAAACGTCCGTTCAGCTGACCTCTCTCTCGCCTCTGACCCCCGCATCAAACACACCACCACCGGGGGCAGATCCTTCTCCTACATTGCACCCAAAACATGGAACGCACTCACAACCCACATTCGCAAGACCCAAAACCTACTTCTTTTCAGGAAGGGCCTCAAAACCTGGCTTTTTGAACAGTGAACCTCCTAGCCCCTTTCCCTCCCCCCGTCCCCCCCCCCCCCCAGCGCCTTGAGACCCTCACAGGTGAGTAGCGCGCTTTATAAATCTCTTTGATACAGATCTACCTATATATATATATATATATAAATATATATCTACATAGATATATCTATAGATATATCCATGTACCTAGATATATCTATCTACATAGATATATATATATAGATATATACATATATATTTTTTTAGTTGTTGTATGGTTTCCTTGGGGGCCAAAATGGCCCCCAGGGAAACCCTACAACATCTAAAAAAAAAATTGCCCCCACAGGGGGTCACCCTGCCCACGGACGACCCCCTGTCATTTCATTTTTTATTTTTGTATTTTAAAAAAAAAAAAAAAAAAAATCCCGGGGGGGGGGGGGCGCGATCGCGCCTCCCCCCCCCCCCCAGGGGGCACCTACCTTTTTTTTTTTAAAGAAAATTATGCCGGGGGGGGGCGGCCCGTTTTCCGGGGGGGGCCGCCCCCCAAAAGTGAAATCCCTGGTGTCTAGTGGGGTTTCCTGGCCCCCGATCGCAGCTGTGCTGAAACCGTTTCAGAAGGCCTCATAAGAAAGGGGAGACTCTCCCCTTTCTTACGAGGCCTTCTGAAACTGTTTCTGGCCCCCGATCGCAGCACAGCTGCGATGGGGGGCCAGAAACAGTTTCAGAAGGCCTCGTAAGAAAGGGGAGAGTCTCCCCTTTCTTACGAGGCCTTTTCAAAATGTTTCCTGACCCCCCCGATCGCAGCTGTGCTGCGATCGGGGGAGCCAGGAATCCTGAAAGTGTTTCCTGGCCCCCGATCGCAGCACAGCTGCGACCGGGGGCCAGGAAACACTTTCAGGAAGGCCTCGTAAGAAAGGGGAGTGTCTCCCCTTTCTTACGAGGCCTTCCCGAACGTGTAAAAGGCCGTTTTCCCCATGAAAGTAGGAAGCGGCCGCAAGGCTGCTTCCTGCTTTCATGGCGAAAACACCTTTGCAACCTCAGCGCGCCTCAACGCGCTGATGTCACAAAGGGGCGGGTGGGGAGCGGGGGGAGACACGGTAGCTTCCGTGTCTCCCGGGGGGGGACAAAAATAAATAAATAAATCCTCGGGTGCGACGCACCCGAGGGTTTATTAATGCCCTTCCTGGTGTCGGCCACTGGTCGTGACCCGCACCAGGAAGGGTGTGTGGGCGTCGGCCAGTGGCCGACGCCCGCACTTAAGAGGTTAAACTCTATTTTGGTTTATTACCATTGAATTTGTAAATGCTTATTTGTTAACAGTTCGTTTCTCCTTTAAACTTGGCCTTTGTTTATAACCTTGACATTTGTAGATACTTGCTCTTTTAAAGTTCGTTTTTTCTTTGACTTTAATATCTTAAACAAGAACCTTGTAAACATAAAGTTAATTCATACATTAACTCTGTAGCCTTGCCGACTTCCACGGGAACGGTCTACTATCAAACTCTTCGAATAAACCTTGACAATATTTATCCGTTTTCTGTAATATAATCTTCAAATGTAATTTTACCTCACAGGAGTTTCTGTTCTGAAGCGCGCTCTCTCTCCACACAGCTGATTCCTGTCAGACCTCAGTTGAAGTGCAAGGCTTCCAGCTGGAGAGCTCGTAACCTAGCAACCAACCGATTGCAAGACTAGAACTGTAACTAACCTTCAGGACTCACAGCGGCCATCTTGGATCTTCTCTTCTTGATTCTTCCTTTGAAATAAGCGCAAGATTACTCTGCAAACCTTCTTCCAGTTTGGGCTTTGCTGTTTCCACTGAGGATATCTCTTTGCTTTTCTCATGCACTTCTTTGATTTGACTTGGCAAGTTTGTGTGGTCATGACACTAGGTAACTCTTACCATGACTGAATGGTGTTGAGGTGTGAAATCATCTGAGTGCTGTTTTTTTCATTAGCTAAATGCAACATATATGGCTAGTTCTATTCCCATTCATTTTTATGATGGGTCGCTGCCATTTTTTAACATTGCTGGACATAGTTGCACATCCCACACCTGACTGCCATGTTGGAGCCTAAAACATATATGGGATAATTTGTTACTGCTGCTACCTTGCACTTGTTCTGTCATGTGAGTGACAATGAGTGGTGTGTATTGCAATGTGCTGTGTGATATTGTTATACAGAGCATACTAGGTAAACTGGCTGACACATGTCAAGCATTGTTGGTACTAGCAAACAATTTGCTGCCTACGACATACACCTGTACATCAGTATTCACATGTTTATCTGTATTTGCTGCAGACATGTGTCAAGGCAGCAGATTTGTGTGAAAAGAGTATGTACATAGGGAGTGTAACACACTCTGCCTACGTTCTACCCAGACAGTTACTTGGTGGCGCATTGTCCCATTTAATTCTTAGATCCTGACAATGGGTCATCCCTTTGGATAGTGATTCTGCACCCATAGCTGCTTAATTTGCCTGGCAACCCATAGCGCACTCCACAGCCAACAGGTGTGTTCAATAAGTGAGGTACAGTCCACCATGTGTCAGGGTTTTACCGAATGGCAGTGCCAGGAGATAATCCCATGTATACAATGGCAGACTCTGCCTCTAACATTGGTTACAATCTCTGTACTATTACTGGAGGTCCATAATAACCAATGATGTCCTCCCCTTGTCACCCATGCACCATGCAGGCAAAGCAGCAATTGCCTTGAGATGTGACTGTTCAGTTCCGACACTACTTAAACACCGTAAGCGTGGTGTTGATGTGGGGAAAGGGACAGGAATTAGCACCTTGTCCACTTGACGGCATGATATATGTAGTGGTGCATGGATCTAGGCCTTCAGGAGTCACATGCCCGTGAATTGCGTGCCACTGATATGTGAAATAGAGGCACAAGACCCTGTTACATCACAAATAATGTTGCTACCATACATGTAACTATTGTTACCTGCTCCCTGAAGTTTGAGTCACATTACAATGGTATATGTAGTGGAGAATGAGTAGACCAAGGAGAATCAGGTGCAAAGTATTTTATTTATGCTATTACAATGTAATGTTGATAGTCAAGTCACTATGTATAAATTATCTGTACTATATGGAGTCTCTTGCGAACTCCTGCAGAAGTGTTCTGTTGTTCACCCTCCAAATTAGCTGCTCCATCATCATCCTCCTACTTATTGGGGACGTGAACCTGTTCATCCAAGGGAACATTTGTTCTTACACATTTGTTGTGGAGGATTGCACTTGCGAGTATGATTTTACATACCATTGATGGAGCATACAAGAGGCTTCTTCCTGTCAGTGCCAGGCACCTGAACCTTGACTTCATCAGCCCAAATGTCCTCTCCACCACATTGCGTTTTCTTCTGTGGCCTTCATTGTATGCACGCTCTTCCACTGTTGTGAGATTGGCAATTGGAGTCATTAGCCATGGTTGTGTACCGTGACCTTGATCATCTGCAAAGGAATGAGAGAAAATGTATTGGTAAAGCTTGATAGTGTTTTGGAATATATCATGGAAGTTGTTAGTTGTAGGCGGAGTGGTGACTCAGGCTTGCTTGTGAAATAGTGTATGTTCCTGTTCTTGTGAAATGGTTTCATTGGACTGAGTTGATGGACATGACAATCTTGGGTAGTGGCTCAAGGACCAGGGAATTTTCATATGGATTCCAAACTGATGGTTATACTATTGCAAAAATGTGTTGTGTAGTCTATATTTGAGGCAGTGTCCTATCTTTGGATAGAACCTACCACCTCCTTGCACCACGATGGTGTCAGATGTAGAGACACCATGGTAGCCCTACAAAGCCAAACTGTGCCGTCCATTTTACCATGTGGTACTACGCATGCAATGCAACACTTAGTTACCCTTTGTGGCAGATGATGGTTGTGCCAGCCATCCAGTGTATTAGGGTGGGTATCACACATTTGTAGGATGATCTAATTTGGTGCAGTAGTATCTTCTAGCTTCCAATACATGATTTATTACTGACGCTTTCAGCACATGCACAGTGCGAGCTTTGGGAGAAGCACACCTATTTTTCACATGGCTCCCTTAGTACGGTGCATGTAAGGTCAGGTATGTTATCTATACTCCTGAAGAGTCCTACTATGGCATCCATGATCTTTACAGTTTTGATAGAATACGGAACAGACATGGTGGTTAGGGGGCGCTAAGCGGCCCATGTGAGGCAGCACTGGAGTAGGTGTTGCCCCATTTCTCATGATTCTGTCCCATGGTCTTTCATGGCAGGTTAATTTGTATTTGTATGTGTGCGACACAATGCAGCAGACAGGTGTATGTGCATACTACAGGTATGTCAGGTATGTGTAGATGATGTGCAGTCGGTAATGGCACCACTTAGGTGGCATTTGATATAGGTGCTGCCGGAGGCTTGCACACCATGATTTACATGGGACTGTACCTATGTGTGACTTTCTTTAAATGGCCATGGCCTGTGCACATTGACATAGCTGAGCTATTCTTTGTTTGGCATAATGTGTGTGGAATCTGTATTCGGTTGTCAACCAGTGGAAACTTGTGGTGGTTTGTGGGTAGCTTTCCATACGTGTGCCAGACAGATTGTGGCTGTGTTCCGCACATGTGTGTGTATGTGTTTATGATGTGCAATGATTGCAGTGTACTGTGGCATGTTGCATATGTGTACATCTGTGTTCCCCTGCCCATGTGTATTTCGTGTGGTGTATGTCTTGTTTGTCCTACATGTAGCGTCTTTGCCCCATAATACCTGCCTTAATTTGCACCATTTACACATGGTACTGTCTGCTCCATGGGGCGGGGGAGAATTGGAGGAGGGCCTGATGGCTGTAGACCTGGAAAAGACCTTCAAAGCTGTCAGCTGGGCCTATCTGGATGCAGTTATGATTGGAATGCGATTGGGGGCCTCATGGGCAGCATGGGACGGTATGTTGTACACGACAACCTGTACTCTGGGACTCCTCTCCTGATGACGAGCATGCTCCCTAGAACACAGGTGGTGGATCGAAGTGACCCAGACTGTCCAAAGGTCCAACCGTCCACATTTGGTGGAGGTAAGTGCTTGCCTCCACGTTCTGCGACAGTACCATGTCTTCTGCAGGTCCTTGGGCTTCTGTGCACTTCTTCCAAAAGTTTGTTGTGCACAGCGTAGCCCAGGTCCCCAGCACTCCATTCTGCGACGCACAGCTCCCTGAGTTGTTCGCCGGCGGTATGGGACCCTCCAGTGTAGAGCTGCGACAACCGCACTTTGCATCTTCTTTGTCCTCGTGTTCTGGTACTCCCATGAGTGCTGCCTGAACTTCTGAGGACTCTCTGAAGTGCTGAGAGCCCTCTCTGTCTCCTCAGTCTGAGTTGAGACCCCCAGGATGCTCCTGGGTCCAGGCAGCTCCTCTTTGAGCCAAGGCAAACAGCCTGCATCCAACAACTTGATGTGGGACATCTCTTGCACCGAGCAGGAACGCGCTGCTGTCTTCTTTGGTACATTTCTCTACTTTTCTTCTAACCGTGGAATCCACTTTTGCACATTCTTCCAGGTTGGCAGGGACTCCTGTTCTTCCTGGACACTTCTTCGACTTCTAGACTTGGGCCGTCATTATGAACTTGGCGGTAATCACCGCCGACCGCCGTGCCGACAGTGAACAGAAGACCACCAGTGGCGGTAGACTGCACACCGCTGAATAATGATGCCAAAAAGACAAACCTCCAAAAATCCTCCAACCTCCACCCACAGCCAGGGCCAATGACGGTGGAAAGGCAGTACACCCCACCCCTCTTCCGCCATGCAGACAAATCCTCCGCCCACCAAATAATGATGCACAAATCAGCTTGGCGGACAGTGAATGTTGAACGACCATTGGCGGGACGGACCGCCACGGCCAGCAATGGGACCCACCAACAACAAATCCACACATTGGCAAGTTTGAAACACACACACATCTGACACATATGCACAACACTATAAAACACTCAGATACAAACCCCACAATCCTTTGCAGCGCCAATAGCACAACTGATATTGACAACACAACAAGCATACACTGAACTCAACATCACACAAGTCACAAACACAAATACACCACCAAAATCCATACATACCCCAAACACCATCACAAGCCACACACACAAACACACAACAGCACCCTCACCAATACACCTACAACACACCACCCACAACACCCACCATGGCACCCCCTAACCACCCCCGCTTCACAGACATGGAGCTAAGGACCATGGTGGACGAAATACTTAGGGTTGACCCACAACTATTCAGGGCACAGGTGCAGCAGACACCCGTGGCCAGGAAGATGGAGCTGTGGCAGATGATAGTCAACAAGGTCAATGCAGTGGGAAACCATCCACGCACAAGGGACGACATCTGGAAGAGATGGAACGACCTGCGTGGGAAGGTTCCATCCATGGCATCCTGGTACAACATCGCCGTACAAAAGACTGGTGGTGGTTCCCCACCTACTCCACCTGAATACACCAACTGGGAGGAGAAGGTTCTGGCTGTCCTGCACCTGGAGGGCCTCAGTGGACTCACTGGAGGACTGCACTCTAATAAGTCAACTATAATTTCTGCACTGCTCCGAAGCTGCTGTCAAACTACGCCAGAAGATGGTGGATGCTCTGACTCGATGAATCACTTCTGTATGATGCCCCATGATGGGAGGTATACCTAAATGTAGTTTCTTGTTTGCTTTTCAGTTAGTTACTTACACCAGAATATTTTTGTAGTGAGTTATTCTAGTGAGATGCTTATCAAATTATTTTTGTCGTCTTTTATTTTTGCTTTTGCCCACATGGGTTAGACCGCTCCCACACATGCTAGTCACATTTCTGGTTAGTGTTAGAAATGGCCCAGCTCTGAAGTCTGAAATCTGAAATTAATTATTAACATTGTATTTTGATGATTTACTAATGTTACCACCATCTGCTCTGATTTCTGGTAATAATGTGCATATTGTGTTGTTTCTACACTATTCTTTTAGAGTGTCTTAAAGTATTGATGGTTAGTAGACTGAATCTGTTCAGACGTTTTGGTCAGCCTATGGTTTTCATGTATGTTTATAATTTAGTCTTGTGCCTTATCCATGTGACATTGATTTTGGGAATGTAAAGAAGCTTTGAAACTTTATTTCGTTTGGTGTTTTGATTTGGTATTGGAACTTGATTTATGGTGCTTAATATTGTTTATGGGTTTCTATTGATGATTTGTTATTGTATAATTGTGACAACTGACTCCGTCACTAAGTCCAAAGATTCAGTCGACCTCTAAGGGTGAGTAAATATGATGGTGTTTCACCTGAGCATTTGTAGTTTCTGAACCCAAGGTGGGAAGAAGACTTCTGCAAGCGCCTTAACAGTTTTGGTAGCAGAGGATGGTTCTGTCTTTTGAGGAGAAGTATCAGAATTTGCCCACATTGAGAGTTGTTCTTGGTGTAGTGTAAGGGTTGATGAAATTCCAGCATTGTGTTACAAGTGGATGGTATGCGTTCTGATTAGGGTTTGTGCTTGAAGCGCTCTGGCAAATAACAGTGAAGTGTGATGCATTGGTGAAATTACGAAGTTTGCGCACACCAAAGTTATTGAGGACGGAGCTCCAGGTGTGAGAGTAGAGGAGTTGGCATACTCCATGTGAATGTGGCGCTTTGTGCTAAAAAATTGCCCATGTGGTTGTTGGTAAACGGGTCCTGCAAGGCCTAAAACTCCAGAGTATGTACAAGTGTATGAAGATACTTGGTTAATTTATATTCTGCAGCTAAAGGTGTTGGCCGATTGAACGCTGTGGACAATGCCAGCAGTATTTCTTTGGGTGTGTGTGTTGTTGGTTGGTATTAGGTGACTCCTGGGTGCACATGGAGGATCCTTAATAATCGGAGTGAGGTTTGCGGGTCAAATCTTACTTGCGTTTGTGAGAAAGCCACAGCCGGAAGAATAGCTGTTTGTACGAAAGGCCACAGTTGAAATTTCCGTACAGCTTTCAAAGTATATGAGTTCTACCTGTAGTGAGCAGACAGCTGGTTTTATGCTCGCAGTATTTTGCATTGAGGTGTTGCATGAGGAGTGTGTGAGACAGCTTTGAAGTGAGTCATAGCTGCTGACGGGTGAGTGTGACGTAATTTGCGCCACACTGGGATTGGTCGGTTGGAGTGAAAAGCCGCACACTGATTGGTGGACAAGACTGCACTGCTATAGATTGAGAACAGCTCATGGACAGGATTGTGGGATTGAAAAAAATATTTTCTGGTTTCGTAGATATTGTGTTTGTGAATTAGATTTGTGCAAAAATTGAGTTTTTCAAAGCTTTAAATAGTGCATTTAGAGGATATGTTTTTATTCTAGTTAGGAAAGGTGAGCATACTCCAGCTGAAGGTACACCAGCATTTGAAGTAATGGAAGAGAGAGGCATTTCAGCATGTCTTTGGTTAAAAATGGTGCAAATTAACCAAGAAGTACCTTAGCTTATGGAAGCTTCAATTTGAGAATTTTGGAGTGTGAGAAAACAGGGCTGATTGCAGAGGCCCTCTGACTTTTTGCCCCCATTTTTCACTTTTTGTTGGTGCTTTCCTGACTCTGATGGTGCCCTGGGTACTGCTAACCAGTCCCAGGGCCTGTGCTCTGTATAAAATGAGTATGCAAATTAGGCTAATTATAAATGGCTAGTTCAACCTACCTAAAAGTCCCTAGTATATGGTAGGGCATGTAGGTTTAGGAACCACATCATAGGTGGTGCATCTATTGATGCACTGCTGAGGTGCCCAGTGTGGCCTGCCTTGCTGGCTGCTTTTAAATTAAAGTTATGTGCAAATTCTACTTTGGAATTAAAAGTCCTTCCAAAGTCTTAAACTACCTTATTTTTACATATAGGTCACCCCTAAGCTGTGCCCTTTGTTACCCTAGGGCTTGGTGCCATGGAACTATAAGCAGGGACCTTATAAAAATAGTTGTATACGTCCTGGTGAGGTAAAACAGCCAAATTAGTTTTTCCCTCATTGTAGTGAATGGCCTCCATAGGCTAGAATGGGGAGACTTTATTTTAATGTATAAAGTCCCCTTAAGTATCAGATACCTCAAGTTTGGTATAACTAATTGTTTTAATAAATCCCACAACTTACAATTGTTAGATTTAATATAACTTTTTCAGGTAAAGAGTTTTAAACTCTACCCAAAACGTTGCCAATGTCAGCCCTGTAGTGCTCTGATCTGATTGGCAAGCCTCTGGTAGCCCTGATGAGGTGTGAAGTAGCCTGGGCTAAACAACATAAAGGAATGTGCCTGTGGGAGGAGATCTTCCCTCAGTAGATGGAGAAGCAGGAAGGGGGAGGGCTGCCAAACTGGTCTTCACAGGCAGGGAAGGACATTTGGAGCAACCCAGCACCTCCCTCACATTCTGCAAACCCAGACAATTGGGCTGCCCCCCTGGTTAGATTAGGAGAGGGCAGGAGAAGGGTGTGTTTAGGATTGTTAGCCACACCAGTGGGTGGGGTCAGCCAGATGTGACCTACAAAAATCAGTTTCAGCCATGATGGATTTTTGAGGAATGTTGCTCCCTGGGATTGATTTTTGCCACACTTCCCAGGAAGTGGTCATCACAGGGAGAATGACCCTGCACCTCATTGGAGAACCAGGACCCCCCTGTTTTTCACCAAGAGCAAGGATACATATGACACCGCTGCACCCAGACCTCAGATCCCTACTAGATTCTAACAAGGAAGAACTACAGAAAAAGGACTGCCCTGCTGGACCCCTGACCTTCACCTGGACACTGCACTCTGGAGTGCTGCACACTTGGGCTTCACCATAAGAAGGACTTTGCCTGGCTTCAACTGATTCAAGGACAAACTCACTGTTTGCTACAGGTGACAAATTGCTAACCAGAGTCCCCTGCACCAACTCCTGAAGAAACTGATCAGCTGACCACTATCCAGTGGCCATTTTGGAGTAGTCCTCACACTCCAGGAGCATCTCAGAGGTTCTGGAACCTTGGGGTGAGCTGCGGACCTCAAAAGAACCTTAAAAGAACATCTTGAAGAAAATCCAGAAGTTTGGAGAATTTTTTGAAAAAAGCTCCATAAAGGGACCCTTCCCGCCACGGCAACTCTAGTAGGCTTGCCTCAACCGCGACCTGGCCTGACTTGCAGGTTTGTCTCGTGAAGAAAATCTCCAAAAAAGGTGACTAAGTCCAAACTTAGAAAGTTGACCAGGACCTCCCAGGCAGTGTATCCGAAGAGGTCTCCAGGGACATCAGATCAAGATTCAGGTTTGCCCCAGTCGAAGGATTTTCATCTAAAAAAACGACTAAGTCCGAAGGTAAAAATCTCCACTAAGGGCTCCCGCGACGTGTATCCGAGGAAGCATTCCATGAGTTCAGATTGGACTGGCGACTTGGTCCCACTGAAGAACATCTTCAAGAAAATGACAAGTCCGAAGGTAAACTTTTGACCGAGGCCTCTTGCGAGTTGTAGCCGAGCAGGGCTCCAACGCAGTCAGCCTCAAACTTTGACTTTGCCCTGTTCGAGGTGTGACCAGAAGACCAGATTGTCGCTATTTGTTTCTAAGCGCTAAAAAGCATAAATTCTTTAAAACGTAATCTCTTTGGTCCCCCTCATCTATTTTGGTGTCATGTTAAAGATAAAAATATAATCTATTTTCATAAATTGGTGTTGGATTACTATTGTTTTGTGTTTTACTTATTTACTGTTTTGTGATTTTTAAATGCTTTACACATTTGTCTCCTAAGTTAAGCCTTGTTGCTCGTTGCCAAGCTACCAAGGGTTGAGCTGGGTTTAATTTTTTGAGACTTAACTGGACTTTTCCTGAAGTCTGTGAACATGCAGTTGCAGTCTGCTTTAATGCAGAACATTGATGTCCTAATGGTTTGCATTCAATACACTTGAAGCTTGCAGACAAGATACCATAGCATTATTGAATCATCTAGGTGAAAATGGACACAAGATTTCCCCAGCAAAATACAGTATTGTCACGAAGAAGTGAAATATTTAGGTAACCAAATTGAGAAAGGTGTGAGAAAAGTGCCCTGAGAAAGAGTTGCAGCAATCACGCAAATGAATTCCCCAGTTACACAGAGAGATGTCAGAATGTTTTTAGGCATGGTTAACTATTGTCGCCAATAGATCCCGAAGTTTTCAGTAATTTCTGAACCATTGCAGAAGTTGACATAAAGATGTCACAGATCCAGTCCCCTTTGATGAAGAGTGCATGAAAGCGTTTACTGATTTGAGAGAGAGTTTGTGCAGAGCTCAAGCTTTGGGAATGCCTGATTATACAAAAGGTTTTGCATTGTTTTGTCATGAATTTGATGGTTGTGTGCTTTCTGTTTAGACACAGTCACATGGAGGAACAAACAGGCCATTGGCATATTTTTCCACCACATTGGATCCTGTAGCTCTGCTTCGTCCGGCTGTCTGAAAGCCGTGGCTTCTATTGGTGTAAACATTAGTCAATGCGAAGGCATTATGATGGGACATCCTGTAACTGTCATAGTCCTTCACTTGGTTGAAATACTCTTGACCTTATTGAAGACCCAGTATTAGACCAGTGCCCGACTTACACATTATGAACTATTGATTCTTGGATCTCCTAATATTGTGATCAAGAGGTGTTTGAGTTTGAACCCCTCTACATTGATGCCTATAAATGTTGATGATACAGTTGATGTTAATGAAATGGAACATGACTGCCTCGATGTTACTGAACTATGGACCAAACCCAGACCTGATATTCAGGATATTCCTCTAATGGAAAAGGACCAAGTTGTCTTTGTAGATGAATCCTGTTTAAGAGACAGTGAAGGTACGGGTACTCTGAGAGCAGGCTATGCAGTTTGCACCCTCTAAGGAGTAGTTGAAGCTTCATGGCTTCAAGAAGTCGTTTCTGCCCAAGTAGCTTAATTGATTGCTCTTACAAGAGCATGCTACGTGTCTGAGCAGCTCAAAGTGGTAATATTCACAGATACTCAGTATGGATTTGGTGTAGTCACTAACAAGGCTTTATGACCTCTTATGGATCCCCTGTTAGAAATGGGGATCGAATAAATGATTGGTTGAAAGCATTACAGTCACCTGGAAAGATTGTGGTTGTAAAATGTGCCAAACATGTAAAATTAAATGACAGTGTATCATTGGGTAATGCCTATGCTGACCAAACGGCCAGATTTTGTGCACTCCATTGCGTCACCTTCTTTGAAGAGTGGAGCAGTGAAAGTGACACAATTGAGACAAATCACAATTTCTTTTTGCCAGTGGTTGATACCTGGGATGAAATTAAGAGTTTGCAGTAAGAGGCAACAGAGGAAGAAAACAGAGGTTGGATAAAAGCAAGTTGTGCTCACAGAGAAGAAGATGATGTCTGGATTTCAAATAAAGGGAAAGGCGTTTTGCCAGATTGTTTGCTGAACTCAATGGCTAAATGTTATCATGGTCAGGTTCATCTCAGAAACATGCAATGATTTGTACATTCAAACAGTCATGGTACAAGCCCATATTTAGATTGGTTGCAGAAGCGGTTTGTCACAGATGTGTTACATGCCAACAAATGAATGCAGGGAAATGCACAGTAGTTAATTCAAGCCACATAGGTAAATCAGGAAGACCATTTAACAGAATGCAGCTTGATATTGAAATACCTGCTTCCAATGGATTGAAGTATCTGTTGGTCATTGTATGCGTGTTCTTTAAGTGGGTGGAAGCTTATCCAACACGTAGGAAAGATAGTCTCACTGTAGCTGAGCTGCTGCTCAGGGAACTTATTCCGTGTTTTGGACTGCTGGCTTCTTTAGAATCAGATCGCAGAACTCACTTTAATAGTGAGATCTTAAAAATGTTGTTAGTGTGCAGCACTGAATATTGAGCAAAAATTGCACTGCAGTTACAGACCTCTGAATAGGTGGAGCACATGAATGGAACACTGAAAGCTCAATTGGGCAGCATTGAAATAGACTGATGCATTGCCACTTGTCCTGATGAGCATGCGTAGCACCGCTGACAGGAGGACGGGACTGTCCTCTCATGAAGTCCTCACGGGACATGAAATGAGAATGCCAGCAGTACCTGCAAATGCACTTATGAACATAACTAATGACTTAGGTGGTCATTACAACCCTGGCGGATGGTGTTAATGCGGCGGTTAGACCGCCAACAGGCCGGTGGTAAAAAAATTGCAACTACGACCGTGGCGGAAACCGCCAACAAAGACAGCCACTTTAACACTCCGACCGCCACGGTGGTACAAACAAACAGCGCGGCGGTCACCGCCAACAGACAGGCGGGAGACAATGTACCACCCACACTATTATGACAGGCCAATCCGCCACCTTTTCCGGGGCGGGTTCACCGCAGATAAAAACACGGCGGAAACAGGAATCCCGAAGGAAAAACGCTCACCTCTACACACCCTACGAGGAATGAGGACGCCATGGACCCGGAACTCCAAATTCTCCCTGCAATAGTCTTCCTGCTCCTCTACCAGGAGCATTAACGCCGGCGGCAAAGACCAGGGTGAGTACTGCACCTACGACACAGGGGAGAGGGGGTGGGAAAAAACAGGGACATACACATACAACACCCCCACCCTCACCCACTACAACACACACACTACTGCATATCAATACATCACAGTTACACCCCCCAAACTCCCCGGAAGAATGCAAAGACAATAGAAAATGAGTGTAACCACTGTAATATAATAAAAGCAAGTAGGCAGAAATATATATATACACCATGTACAAAATATATACCAAGCATAGTAGTCCAGGTAGTGCTCTAATAAAGTCTGTGGAACACTGGGACCCCACAAGATCCCAGACCATGATGGAGAGAACACTGCAGGGGCATCAGAGAGCAACTAAACAGGCACCTCAGGGGGAGGGAAAGCGGGGGCACCTCAGCCGCTTGAGTGCACGACGCCAAATCCACGAGGGGGCAACATGCCCACTGTTCCATCCTGGGGAGTGCAAAGCCACAGTCTCTCAAGTCTCTAGAGTGGGTGGTTTGCCCACTGTTCAATCCTGGGGAGTGCAAAGCCACAGTCTCACAAGTCTCTACAGTGGGTGGGTTGCCCACTGTTCAATCCTGGGGAGTGCAAAGCCACAGTCTCTCAAGTCTCTACAGTGAGTGGTTTGCCCACTGTTCAATCCTGGGGAGCGAAAAGCCACAGTCTCTCAAGTCTCTACAGTGGGTGGGTTGCCCACTGTTCAATCCTGGGGAGAGCAAAGCCACATTCGCACAAGTCTCTACAGTGGGTGGGTTGCCCACTGTTCAATCCTGGGGAGTGCAAAGCCACAGTCTCTAGAGTCTCTACAGTGGGTGGTTTGCCTACTGTTCAATCCTGGGGAGCGAAAAGCCACAGTCTCTCAAGTCTCTACAGTGGGTGGTTTGCCCACTGTTCAATCCTGGGGAGTGCAAAGCCACATTCTCACAAGTCTCTACAGTGGGTGGGTTGCCAACTGTTTAATCCTGGGGAGTGCAAAGCCACAGCCTCTCAAGTCTCCCAAGTGGGTGGTTTGCCCACTGTTCAATCCAGGGGAGTGCAAAGCTACAGTCTCTCAAGTGGATAACAGTCTCCACTGGTTCTGGAGGGGGCATGGTGCCCAGAGTGCTTCATCCTGCTAAGGACAGAGGTAGTGGATGGATCTCTCCAATGGGTCTGGAGGGGGCATGGTGCCCAGAGTGCTTCATCCTGCTAAGGACAGAGGTAGTGGATGACAGTCTCCACTGGTTCTGGAGGGGGCATGGTGCCCAGAGTGCTTCATCCTGCTAAGGACAGAGGTAGTGGATGGATCTCTCCACTGGTTCTGGAGGGGGCATGGTGCCCAGAGTGCTTCATCCTGCTAAGGACAGAGGTAGTGGATGACAGTCTCCACTGGTTCTGGAGGGGGCATGGTGCCCAGAGTGCTTCATCCTGCTAAGGACAGAGGTAGTGGATGACATTCTCCACTGGTTCTGGAGGGGGCTCTGTGCCCAGAGTGCATCATTCACCCCATGACGGACTCAGTTGCGTCAGTGCCCTTGCCACTCATGGGCCAGTGGTGCTTGAGACATCGGTGCCCTGTTCAGCGGTGCTTAAGATGGCGGTGCCCTGTGCACCGGTGCTTGAGACGGCTGTGCCCTGTGTAGTGGTGCTTGAGACAACGGTGCCCTGTGCAGCGGTGCTTGAGATGGTGGTGCCCTGTTCAGTTGTGCTTGAGACGGTGGTGCCCTGTGCAGCGGTGCTTGAGACGGCTGTGCCCTGTTCAGCGGTGCTTGAGACGGCAGTGCCCTGTGCAGCGGTGCTTGAACGGTGCTTGAGATGACGGTGCCCTGTTCAGCGGTGCTTGAGGCGGCGGTC
Source organism: Pleurodeles waltl (assembly GCF_031143425.1). Lineage (NCBI taxonomy): Eukaryota > Metazoa > Chordata > Amphibia > Caudata > Salamandridae > Pleurodeles > Pleurodeles waltl. Next base: position 791,325,099 of record NC_090436.1, on the reverse strand, counting down.
TCCATTGCAGGGACTCAGCTGCTGGCGGTCCTTCATGGCCCAGCAGGGCTTTTGCTGGCGGTCATTCATGGCCCAGCGGGGCTTTTGCTGGCGGTCCTTCATAGCCCAGCGGGGCTTGTGCTGGCGGTGGCCTCCTGGGCAGGTGGGCTGGTGCTGGCGGGCCTGTCCTCGGCAGGTGGGCTTGTTCTGGCGGTCCTGTCCTGGGCAGCTGGGCTTGTGCTGGCGGGCCTGTCCTGGGCAGCTGGGTTTGTGCTGGCGGTCCTGTTCTGGGCAGCTGGGCTTGTGCTGGCGGGCCTGTCCTGGGCAGCTGTGCTTGTGCTGGCGGTCCTGTCCTGGGCAGCGGGGCTTGTGCTGGCGGTCCTGTCCTAGGCAGCTGGGCTGGTGCTGGAGGTGGCCTCCTGGGCAGCGGGGATGATGGCGGTCTTTTCCGCTGTGCTGCTCTTCCCAGACTTGCCGGGTTTCTTGTGGCCCTTCCCCACCTTGGATGGTGTCACAGCTGACTCCACACTCCCACTGGGACCCCTGGGAGCGGCTTTGGTGGCTGGAGTCTTCCCCCTCTCCCGCCGGGCACTGGCCAACTTCTGATGCTTCACAGTTGGGGGACTGTCTGTGCTGTGGCTCCGTGCCACACTGGCTGCCCTGGTGGCCGGTGCACTCCAGATTCCGGTGACTACAGGCACCAGTGGTCCCGGAGATGTTGTGGCTGAGGTGCTAGTTCGGGACCTAGGAGACGGACGGTGTGGGGGAGGTGTGGGAAAGAGGTAAAGGTTGGACAGGAAAAGTTTTTTGGACACACTGGGACGGGTAGCTGGAGGGGGTTTGGGAGTGGAGGAAGAGGTGGTGGTTGTAGGAGGTGTTCGTTTGGTGACTTTGGGTGAAGGTGCATGCGCTGGAGGCTGTTGTGAGGTGGATGGCTGTTGGGTGGGTGTGTGCCTGCGTTTATTTATCTTGGGAGGGGGCGTCACAGACACACTGGAAGAGGACAAAGGGGACATGTGAATGGTAGTGGGGGTGGTGACTGCACGTGAGCGGGGTGTGGTGGTGGGTGTGCTGGAGAGGGACGTAGTGGTTGTAGAGGTAGTGCATGCAGGTGTGAGTGTAGACAAGACTGGGAGGGAGGAGGGAGACGAGGAGGAGGGGGACACAATGGAGGCAGTGGATGTTGGTGTGTCTGCATGTGTCTGATGCTTGCATGAGTGCCTGTGGGATGTGTGGTGCTTATGTTTGCCTGAGCTTCGCTTGTGTGTTGACATGTGTGCATGCTGGTTGTAGGTGTGCTTGGGATAGGCTGAGGTACAGGGGATTGGGTCTGGGTGGAGGAAGTTGGAGGGGGGAGGCTAAACACAGGGACAATGGCTGCCATCAGTGCTGAGGCCAGAGTCTGAAAAGCTCGCTGAAGGGCCACCTGACCAGAATGAATGCCCTCCAGGAATGCATTTGTTTGTTGCAACTGCCTTTCTACACCCTGGATGGCATTCAAAATGGTAGACTGCCCAACAGTGAGGAACCTGAGGAGGTCAATGGCCTCCTCACTGAGGGTAGCAGGGGTGACTGGGGCAGGGCCTGAGGTGCCTGGGGCGAAGGTGATGCCCACCCTGCCGGGTGAGCGGGCACGGGGCGAAGGCTGAGGGGATGCTGGGAGGGCGGTGCTGGAAGGGGGGTGGCGGCTGTACCTGTAGATGGGGGTGGCACAGATGTTGCCGCCACCACAAGGGAGCTCCCATGAGAGGATGAGTCCGTGTCACTGGTCTCAGCTCCTGTCCCTGCCGTGGAGCTCCCCTCGCCCTCCGTCCTACTGGTGAAGTCTGAGTCCGTAGTGTGGCCCTCCATGGCCATGTGGGATGCAGCCCCCCGGTGCTCCGGTGCCACTGCTCTTCCGCCTGATGCTGCTAATGCACACAAGAACAGGGAGACCACAAAAAGGGGGGGGACGACAGAAGAAAGACATGTTGAGTGCATGCATTACCGCTACCGTTGGCGGACACGACAGACACAGAAGCCCCTTGCACTGCGCCGCGCTCTTCGGCTCCACTGTTCAATTCCTGGGAATTGGCCTACAAGTCTTTGGACGACATCTGCCTCCTGAAGGCCAGGTTCCGGTGCCTCCATATGACGGGTGGATCCCTATTCTACTCCTATAAACTGGCGAAAACAAAACCTCCACCGTCACGCCAACAGAAAAACGCCCACACTATCACGACACACGAATCCACGTGGCGGTCTTTCAACCGTGGTATTCCATTAGCGGTACACACCGCCGCGCTCAAAATACACACACTCTTACAAAACACAGCCACATTGGACAATTCGAAATACACACACCTGAAACACATACACACACCACTCCCACACACCCATTACAATATAAAACACACACCCACATCACCCACAAACCCCTACGACAAAAAATTCAGAAAGAAGGCTAGAGAGAGACAGCACTAGCAAGAACAACAGCATCCACAGGCACACAACACCATCACCCACAGAACTTCCACACACCTCACACAACACACCACTACATATCAGCATAGTTATCACCACACTCCACCCCACACATCACCTACACCACCCCATGGCACGGCAAAGACACCCCAGGTTCTCGGAGGAGGAGCTCAGGGTCATGGTGAAGGAAATCGTCCGGGGAGACCACAGCTATTCGGATCACAGGTGCAGCACACCTCAATAGCAAAGAAGATGGAGCTATGGCGAAGAATAGTGGACAGGGTCAACACAGTGGGACAGCACCCAAGAAATCGGGAGGACATCAGGAAGAGGTGGAACGACCTACGGGGGAAGGTGCGTTCCGTGGTCTCCAGTCACCACCAGGCGGTTCAGCGGACTGGCGGCGGACCCCCACCTCCTCACCCACAACTAACAACATGGGAGGAGCAGGTCTTGGCGATTCTGCATCCTGAGGGCCTCGCAGGAGTAGGTGGAGGTATGGACTCTGGTAAGAGAAATCTTAATTATTACATCCCCCACCCTACCTGCATGCCAGCGCATACCACCACCCTCACCCTCAGCCCCAGCACCCCAACTCCTCACATATGTCCCAACATCACAAACCACCCATCCCAACATCAAGCCCTGCATGCAACAACAAAGCATGGACACCCATCACTAAAGCATGCCCACTGCACATACCCATACAACCCCCTAAACCATCATCACACAAGGTCCCGCACAGGAATGCAAGCATTGTGGTACACGTTCACCCACCCATTGCACACTATGACACACACAGATGTATTAACCATCCTTTTATACCCCTGCAGGACCACTACCCAACGTCACCGGACAGGAGGGTCCACACATGTCCACACCACCAACAGAAAAGGCCCACAATGATGACACCACCTCTGTCCAACTGGATCTAGATGACCAGCCCGGCCCATGGGGGACCTCTGGACAGTCGGTTCTCCTCACCCAGTCACAGGCCACCACAGACCTTCCCCCCTCCGGAAACACCAGCACAGCACCCACCCAGCGGGCCCATACCTCTGTCCCCAGGACACGTCAATCAGCTGTGTGTCCTCCACTACAGGGAACCCAAGCTAACCCACCACCCCAACAGGGACCTGGGGGCAGTGGGCACACGGTCCAGGGGACGGAGGCCCAGGAACACAGGGGAACTGGGAGGGCTGCTGTGCAACAGGGGGCGGAAAGGCCCTCTCCTCCATCATGGGAGCCTACCACCACTCCCAGGAGACGATGGCAACGGTACTGGCCAAGTTTCAGGAGACGCAGCGCCTGCAGGAGGAACAGTATATGGACTTCAGGGAGGAACTCAGAACCATCAGCTCCACCCTGGGCACCATCGTAGGAGTGCTGAAGGAAGTACTCAACACCAGGAGGGACACTGTGGCACTACAAGGGGCCCCTGACACTAGCATGGACGATGAACTGCCCACCACCTCCGCCGGTGCTAGTGGACAGGAGGCACCGTCACAGGACCACCACACCAGCACCCCACCCCCTGCAGAGGGAGAACCACCCTGCAAACGGTCCCTGAGATCCAGGACAAAGACAGAGCACGATGCCAAGACCCCCTTCAAGAAATGAGACCACCCTGATTGTCATCCTACTGACCCACTTTGTCACCCTGTCCATACTTAAACTGCCCCAGCTCCACTTCCTATGCACATATGGGCAATGCACCTGTGAGACTAATAGACATGGACATTCCTCTGCCATCACCCCTCACCATTGCACTACCCCCTCCAATATTTAGCACTTAAATAAACACAATTAAAGCACAAAACAATCTGGAGTCTGTCTGTGATTTCGAAATAGTGTATTAGCAATTACAGTGACAAAATGCTCTTTCAATTGTAATGCCAACATACCTATGTCACACAGCTCTAGTCCATGAGGAATCTAAGCAGATGTCACACAGTGGGACCCACATCTGTGAAATCGTAAGGGAAAGTGACAACTCAGTGACTATACACTGGGTGAAAACAACGGACAGTAGAGAGGTAGTAGTGTTAAAGTACATGTAGTAGGCAGGTCTGTACTCTTACCTGCGTCTCACTGGAAATATTGCCGGATCACTGAGTCCCTGTTGTTCATGTTTTCTTCCTCTGCTTCCTCATCTTTACTGTCCACAGGCTCCACAGCTGCCACAACACCGCCATCTGGACCATCCTCCTGCAGAAAAGGTACCTGTCGTCGCAAAGCCAAGTTGTGAAGCATACAGCAGGCCACGATGATCTGGCACACCTTCTTTGGTGAGTAGAATTGGGATCCACCTGTCATATGGAGGCACCTGAACCTGGCCTTCAGGAGGCCGAAGGTCCGCTCGATCACCCTCCTAGTTTGCCCATGGGCCTCATTGTAGCGTTCCTCTGCCCTTGTCCTGGGATTCCTCACTGGGGTCAGTAGCCATGACAGGTTTGGGTAACCAGAGTCACCTGCAAATGGTGAGGGACAACTGTTAGACACGCACTAACTGGGAGGGATATCCCCATACAACCATTCCCACTGACTTGCTTCCAGGTGCTCACCTAATAGCCACACACGGTGCCTCTGGAGTTGACCCATCACATAAGGGATGCTGCTATTCCGCAGGATGTAGGCGTCATGCACTGAGCCAGGGAACATGGCATTCACATGGGAGATGCACTGGTCTGCCAAACATACCATCTGTACATTCATCGAATGATAACTCTTCCGGTTTCTGTACACCTGTTCACTCCTGTGGGGGGGGACCAAAGCCACATGGGTCCCATCAATGGCACCCATGATGTTGGGGATGTGTCCCAGGGCATAGAAATCACCTTTCACTGTAGGCAAATTCTCCACGTGAGGAAAAACTATGTAGTTCTGCATGTGTTTCAGAAGGGCAGACAATACTCTGGACAATACGTTGGAAAACATAGGCTGGGACATCCCTGATACAATGGCCACTGTTGTTTGAAAAGACCCACTTGCAAGGAAATGGAGCACTGACAGCACCTGCACTTTAGGGGGGATTCCTGTGGGATGGCGGAGTGCTGACATCAGGTCTGGCTCCAAATGGGTACACAGTTCCTGGATTGTGGCACGGTCAAGCCTGTATGTGCACATCACATGTCGCTCCTCCATTGTCGACAGGTCCACCAACGGTTGGTACACCGGAGGATGCCGCCATCTCCTCACATGTCCCAGTGGCCGGTGCCTATGAAGGACAACAGCGAGCACAGAGTCAAGCAACTCAGAGGTACGTACCCACAGTTTACACAGAACACCCTTCATACACAAAAGATGGCCTGTATGTGTGTAGAGTCTAGGCCTAGGTATGTGTGACGCAGTTGAAAATGAAGCCATGTTGGCCCCTGAAATGGTGCTGCCTGACCTGTAAAGTGGGACAATGGGATGTGAGGTAACTGCGCTGACGCTGTACACCGTCGCAGTAGGCGTTCGAAGACCGCGGCGCAATGCCGCATTGGTTAACATTGGACCCTATGGGTCCCAGGAGCCAATGACGATGTACGCCGGCGGTGACGGTATGCACCAGCGTGGAAGTGACCGCCATTTTCTATCTGTTCAATCACTCGATACCTGATCTTCGACAGGAGAGGACCTACACTGCAAGTGCTGCTGTGACCTCGGTCTGGAAGAGACAATGGCTCGAGTGTCTGGGGAAAGGGCCCCTGCTTTCACATCGGAGGAGTTGGAGAAACTTGTGGATGGGGTCCTCACCCAGTACTCGCTACTCTACGGTCCTCCAGACAAACAGGTAAGTACACAGGGAGCATGTTGTATGGGCTATGCCTGTGTGGAGAGGGCTGGATGTAAGAAGGAAGGGGGAAGAGTGCTGCGTGCATGAAAGACGGTGAATGCATGTGCCACATGGCAAGGGTAGGGATGGGGGCCAATCAGTTTGACGGTGCAGTTGGTAATAACTTCTCTTTTTCCCCTGTACATTCCATGTAGGTCAGCGCCCACCAGGAAAAAAATATTTGGGGTGCCATCACCAAGGACGTCCGGACCCTTGGGGTCTACCACAGACAGAGCACCCACTGCCCGAAAAGATGGGAGGACATTCGCCGCTGGAGCAAGAAGACGGCGGAGGCTCAGCTGGGGATGGCCTCCCAACGTGGGAGGGGTGCCTGTCGCACCATGACCCCCCTGATGTTCAGGATCCTGGCGGTGGCCTACCCGGAGTTGGATGGGCGCTTGAGGGCATCACAGCAGCCACAAGGGGGTGAGTACACTCTCATTCTGCTGACTTTGCGCGCAGTGGAGGTGTCTGGGTGAGGGAGGTGGGCTGTGGGTTTCCCTAGGCCAGGGTGAGTTCCGTAGGCAAGGCCCCTCCGTAAGGCAGGCCATGTGGCACCCCACCCCAGCTCTGTAGAGTGACAAGTACACCTAGTCAAGCCCCTGTGTCATCTATGTGTGCAGATGTCGTCCATAGCCTTGTAGGCCATTTCCCAGCAATTGAGCAGTGGACCCCAAGAGCGCGGCGTAGTGCAGGGGGCTTCTGTGTCTGTCGTGTCTGCCAACGGTAGCGGTAATGCATGCACTCAACATGTCTTTCTTCTGTCGTCCCACCCCCTTTTTGTGGTCTCCCTGTTCTTGTGTGCATTAGCATCATCAGGCGGAGGAGCAGTGGCACCGGGGGAGCACGAGGGAGCTGCATCCCACATGGCCCTGGAGGGCGAGACTACAAACTCAGAGTTCACCAGTGGGACGGATGGCGAGGGGAGCTCCTCGGCGGGGACAGGAGCTGACACCAGCGACACAGACTCGTCCTCTGATTGGAGCTCCCTTGTGGTGGCGGCAACATCTGTGCCCCCCCATCTACCCCTCCTACCAGCACCGCCCTCCCAGCAGCCCCTCAGCCTTTGCCCCGTGCCTGCTCACTCAGGAGGGTGGGCATCACCTTCACCCCAGGCACCTCAGGCCCTGCCCCAGTCACCCCTGCTGCCCTCAGTGAGGAGGCCATTGACCTCCTCAGGTCCCCAACTGTTGGGCAGTCTACCATTGTGAATGCCATCCAGGGTTTAGAGAGGCAGTTGCAACAAACAAATGCATTCCTGGAGGGCATTCATTCTGGTCAGGTGGCCCTTCAGCAAGCTTTTCATACTCTGGCCTCAGCAATGATGGCAGCCATTGTCCCCGTCTCTAGCCTCCCCCCTCCAACTTCCTCCACCCACACCCAATCCCCTGTACCTCAGCCTATCCCAAGCACACCTACAGACCAGCATGCACACACATCAACACACAAGGGAAGCTCAGGCAAAGATAAGCACCACACATCCCACAGGCACTCACGCAAGCATTACACACATGAAGACACACCAACATACACTGCCTCCACTGTGTCCCCCTCCTCCTCGTCTCCCTCCTCCCTCCCAGTCTCGTCTACACTTACACCTGCATGCACTACCTCTACAGCCACTACGTCCCTCTCCAGCACACCCACCACCACACCCCGCTCACGTGCAGTCACCACCCCATTACCATTCACATGTCCCCTGTGTCCTCTCTCAGTGTGTCTGTGACGCCCCCTCCCAAGATACACAAACGCAGGCACACACCCACCCAACAGCCATCCACCTCACGACAGCCTCCAGCGCATGCACCTTCACCCAAAGTCACCAAACGTATACCTCCTACAACCACCACCTCTTCCTCCACTACCAAACCCCCTCCAGCTACCCGTCCCATTGTGTCCCAAAAACTTTTCCTGTCCACCCTTGACCTCTTTCACACACCTCCCCCACCCCGTCCGTCTCCTAGGTCCCGAACTAGCACCTCAGCCAGAACATCTCCGGAACCAGTGGTGCCTGTAGTCACCGGAGTCTGGAGTGCACCGGCCACCAGGGCAGCCAGTGTGGCACGGAGCCACAGCACAGACAGTCCCCCACCTGTGAAGCATCAGAAGTTGGCTAGTGCCCGGCGGGAGAGGGGAAAGACTCCAGCCACCAAAGCCACTCCCAGAGGTCCCGGTGGGAGTGTGGAGTCAGCTGGGACACCTTCCAAGGTGGGGAAAGGCCACAAGAAACCCGGCAAGTCTGGGAAGAGCAGCCCGGCGGAGAAGACCGCCATCATCCCCGATGCCCAGGAGCCCACCTCCAGCACAAGCCCAGCTGCCCAGGACAGGGCCACCAGCACTAGCCCACCTGCCCAGAAGGGGCCCGCCAGCACCAGCCCAGCTGCCCAGGAGAGGACCGCCAGCACTAGCTCACCTGCCCAGGAGGGGCCTGCCAGCACCAGCCCAGCTGCCCAGGAGGCCACCACCAGCACCAGCCCAGCTGCCCAGGAGGCCACCACCAGCCAGCCCAGCTACCCAGGAGGCCACCGCCAGCACCAGCCAGCTGCCCAGGAAGCCACCGCCAGCACCAGCCCACCTACCCAGGAGGCCACCGCCAGCACCATGCCACCTTCCCAGGAGGCCACCGCCAGCACCAGCCCACCTGCCCAGGAGGCCAGCACTAGCCCCGCTGGGCCATAAAGGACCACCAGCACAAGCCCCACTGGGCCATGAAGGACCACCAGCAGCTGAGATCCTGCAATGGAGACCGCCATCTCAAGCACCGCTGCACAGGGCACCGCCGTCTCAAGCACCGCTGCACAGGGCACCGCCGTCTCAAGCACCGCTAAACAGGGCACCGCCAACTCAAGCACCGCTGAACAGGGCACCGCCGTCTCAAGCACAGCTGAACAGGGCACCGCCAACTCAAGCACTGCTGAACAGGGCACCGCCGTCTCAAGCAGCGCTGAACAGGGCACCGCCGTCTCTAGCACCCCTGAACAGGGCACCGCCGTCTCAAACACCGCTGAACAGGGCACCGCCATCTCAAGCACCGCTGAACAGGGCACCGCCGTCTCAAGCACCGCTGAACAGGGCACCGCCATCTCAAGCACCCCTGAACAGGGCACCACCAACTCAAGCACCGCTGAACAGGGCACTGCCGTCTCAAGCACCGCTGCACAGGGCACCGCCATCTCAAGCACCGCTGAACAGGGCACCGCCATCTCAAGCACCGCTGGCCCATGAGCGGCAAGGGCACTGACGCAACTGAGTCCATCACGGGGTGAATGATGCACTCTGGGCACCATGCCCCCTCCAGAACCAGTGGATACTGTCATCCACTACCTCTGTCCTTAGCAGGATGAAGCACTCTGGGCACCATGCCCCCTCCAGAACCAGTGGAGAAAAGCATCCACTACCCAAATCCTTGGCAGGATGAAGCACTCTGGGCACCATGCCCCCTCCAGAACCAGTGGAGACTATCATCCACTACCTTTTTCCTTAGCAGGATGAAGCACTCTGGGCACCATGCCCCCTCCTGAACCAGTGGAGACTGTCATCCACTACCTCTGTCCTTAGCAGGATGAAGCACTCTGGGCACCATGCCCTCTCCAGAACCAGTGGAGACTGTCATCCACTACCTCTGTCCTTAGCAGGATGAAGCACTATGGGCACCATGCCCCCTCCAGAACCAGTGGAGACTGTTATCCACTTGTGAGACTGTGGCTTTGCACTCCCCAGGATATGGCAGTGGGCAACCCACCCACTGTAGAGACTTGAGAGACTGTGGCTTTGCACTCCCCAGGATGGAACAGTGGGCAAACCCCCCACTGTAGAGACTTGAGAGCCTGTGGCTTTGCACTCCCCAGGATGGAACAGTGGGCAACCCACCCAATGTAGAGACTTGAGAGGCTGTGGCTTTGCACTCCCCAGGATATGGCAGTGGGCAACCCACCCACTGTATAGACTTGAGAGACTGTGGCTTTGCACTCCCCAGGATTGAACAGTGGGCAACCCACCCACTGTAGAGACTTGAGAGACTGTGGCTTTGCACTCCCCAGGATGGACCAGTGGGCATGTGGCCCCCTCGTGGATTTGGCATTGTGCACTCAAGCAGCTGTGGTGCCCCGCCTTTCCCTCCCCCTGAGGTGCCTGTTTAGTTGCTCTCTGATGCCCCTGTAGTGTTCTCTCCGTCATGGTCGGGAATCTTGTGTGGGCCTCGCCCATACCGTGTGGTCCCAGTGTTCCATTGACTTTCTTAGAGCACTACCTGGAATACTATGCTTGGTATATATTATGTAAATGGTGTATTTATATATTTCTGCCTACTTGCTTTTAATATATTACAATGGTTACACTCATTTTCTATTGTATTTGCATTCTTCTGGGGGGTCTGGGGGGTGTAACTGTTATGTATTTATATGCATTAGGGTGTGTGTTGTAGTGGGTGAGGGTGGGGGTGTTGCGTGTGTATGTCCCTGTTTTTTCCCTCCCCCCTCCCCTGTGTCGTAGGTGCAGTACTCACAGTGGTCTTCGCCATCGGCGTTCGTCCTTCTGGTAGAGGAGCAGGAAGACTATTGCAGGGAGAATTTGGAGTTCCGGATCCATGGCGTCCTCGTTCCTCATAGGGTGTGTAGAGGTGAGCGTTTTTCCTTTGGGATTCCTGTTTCCGCCGTGTTTTTATCCGCGATGAATCCGCCCCGGAAAAGGTGGCGGATTGGCCTGTCATAATAGTGTGGGCGGTATATTGTCCTCCGCCTGTCTGTTGGCGGTGACCGCTGCGCTGTTTGTTTGTACCGCCGTGGCGGTCGGAGTGTTAAAGTGGCTGTCTTGGTTGGCGGTTTCCGCCACAGTCGTAATTGCAAAAATGTTTTCGCCGGCCTGTTGGCGGTCTTACCGCCGCTTTAACACCGACCGCCAGGGTTGTAATGACCACCAGAGTCTGATCCTGTAAGAGTGAATGCTGATGAAGAAGATGGTCGGCTGGACTAAGCTGTGAGGGCGGGACAATTGGCTGAAGCAGAAAATGTCAAAAGTGGTGAGGGCACAAACGGTCTGTGTGAAGATAAAGGTGCAGACAAAGAACAGATAAAGGCACAGACAAAAGTGTAAGCAGACAAAAGTGCGGGAGGGCAAAGTCAAAGTCAAGGTCAACAGATTCCTGCCAGTAAAGCAAACCTTGTGAAAACAGTAGTGCAAGAGAAAAGAACTGTGAAAGGAGACAAATGACCTACAGCTGCACATGAACTAGTTGGTGACAAACTCCCATCAGTAGCCGAAACAGTTGAAGAATCAAATCAGAATGAAGATGAAGATGGTGCTGTAAGAAGAACAAAAAGGAAAAGAGTGCCAAGTTGCTGATACTCTTCACATGAATTGATCTATCTTTTCACAAATGAATAGGAGAATGAGTTTATGGCCTTTTGTTTTGACCGTGATTAACCAGCTGAACACTCTGGAACTTGAAATTGCATTTGAACTGAACTTTGAAATAACTTTGCCAATTGACTAACAAAAACATTTTACTCTCGAAGTAACAATCAATGATTATCAGACTGTGTTCTATTGAAAACAAACTTTGAACTATTTTTGAGAACTTTCTAGTTGAAGATTTAGAACTGCTGTAAATAAGTGCAAATACTTTGAAAAGCCATTTTTGTTTTTGATTTTTGCTCACTTTTTCTTTTTTCTTTTTCCATTCTCCTCTGATTTTACAGAAGCCATGAAATCTGGACAGGGTAAACACATTAGATGTAAATATGTGTGCACAGGTTCGATAGTAGTGTGCATGATTGTGTGCATTTTATTGCTCGCTGGTATGAGTATTTAAATGCAAAGAGAAGTGCAGAGTACAGCAGGTCCAGTGCTGAGAATGACAACATCTGAGCAGGGCAGGTTTTACAAAGATGAGTATTGCCACCTTCAGATGACACACAGAGAGATTTATTTTCCAGTGTGTATTTTAGTTTGCTGTATGAGTTTGTGGACACGAATGTGTATGGTTGTTATCTGTGTACACAAATTCCTGCATCAGTACAAGAAGGAATCATATACCACAGCTTCCCATTAACTCAGGGGATTAGTTGTAGTCTATCACGTTTGTACAACCAGGAGTATAGTAAAAAGAAGTTACTGTACCTTCAACGTAGTTTTCTCTTTTGTTCCCATGAATCAACAAATGAGCAGCATTGCAAAGGCTGGAAACATAGACATAGTACGAGGTTTCTTTGAACCTACACTGACTTTTGGCACAGCATATGCACACTGGAATAACTGGACATGTATTCTCAGAGAGGTAGAAAAAAGGTTAATTAACCAGATAGATGATAGGAGAAAGGCAATGAAGGAAAAGATAGATAAGGGAATAGTTAGCAAGAAAAAAACATTTCACAAAGCACTAGATACTCTAGGCCGCTTAGCTTTAGATTGGCAATGTGAAGGAAAGGCTGCAATCAAAAGCTGATAATAAGTTTGTAGGAACGAGTGAATGCAGACATGTGTTCCTGTTTAAGAGTGTATTGGATTTTATGCTAAATGGACAAGACCCTGCTGTAACTGGTGGGTATTACATCTGTGGTAAAAACGCTTATTATAAATTTCCGAAAGGTTGGTACATGCTATTTACGAGTAGTTTTTCTGAAAACTTATTAAGTGGGCAACAATGACAATCCAGATGGAATTAAGAGACCTAAAATGAGATTTAAGCAAGGAGCAAGTGATTCCGAAATTATAGGAGATAGTTTTGGAGCTATTATTCCATCAGTGGGAGTGATCTGGAATGACAAAAAGATAAGGAAGTTATCAACAAATGTAGATAAGATGTCAACTGATTTTTCAAGTGCAATGCTCCTAATGGATATAGAAATGACAGCAGCTAGATCTATGATTCTTCAGAATCGACTTGGGTTAGACATTTTATTAGCAAAAGAAGGCGGAGTCTGTAAAGTTTTGAAGTCACAACATTGCTGTACATACGATCCTAACAACAGCAAGGAGATAAGGAAATATTGAACTAATTTGACGAATCTGAAAGACAACTTAAATGACGTAAAAGAGCCAAGTATCTGAGAAACAATAGGTGAATGATTGTCTAAGGGAGGGTCTTAGTTTGGAAACTTGGGAAATAGTTTTGTGAAAGTGATCCTGAGACTTTAATTGATTGTGATTGTATGCATTATTTGTGCACTTTGATTTTACAAAACATGGTGTTTGGAGAAAACAAAGAGCAAAGATTAAACATTAAAGGGAAGAAAAGGAATTGGAGAATAGATATTATCAAAGGGTAAAGAGAAAGACAATTATCACAAACATAGACCAATGCGTTATAAAACTACAAGGTTCTGACCTGTCTCATTGTAAATGAGAAATGTTACTTTGTGATGGCATATATTGTAGTCAGAGAAGGGATTGAGAGAGATCACGTTTTATGAATTAGTTGCATAGAAGTAGCATATGGCAGCCTACAACCTACATTTAAAAGGCCTAACAAGAAAATAACGTAGAAATGAAAATGTGCATGTTTAAATTGTGGTGGACAATTTTTGCCTACCAGTCATATTTCTGACACCCTGTTTAACATGAAATCATTTTGCATTCATAAATGAGTGAAATATTAATTAATGTTAACATGAAAGTATTGTTTTAAGTAGAAACAGTAGAAATAAAACGTATTATGATTTTAACAGATTAATGAATTTCATAATGAATTACTTGCTTGGAAAAATAAATACACATTTAACATTTCTTTGTTATAACATGAATAACATTACAATAAATAATTGTTTTGCATTTATGATTTGAATTTTATGTGCGCAAATTATATTAATGTAATGAATGTATTTTTGTGCATTTAGGTTTCTCTAACTTGACCAGGCCTTATGATTCATTTTGCAAACTGTCATGTAAAGTTTTGCTTATTTGTTTTGTTTGTTTGACTTGAATTATTTCCTATGTAGCAAAAATAAAGCTGAATGCTCTGTTGTATTGCAAGAGAAGAGCATGTTTCAAGTTTAGCTAATGTAACAATGTTTGTTCTAGCTGTCAAATGGAGAAGGAAATCGTAGTGTTTATGTGGAAGAAGAATATTAGTTTAGTTTAGTTTATTGTAAATTGTGCACAAGGAAATGCATGTTACAAATTATTAGAAAGTGTTATGTTTTGGTGGAAACCAAACGATAGCATGTGGAAAACAAAGGACTACTGCTATGAAATCTCTAAAAGTTTCAAACTCAGTTGTGGCATCTCCAATGATTGGATGCTGAAATCAACACCCAGAGTGTGCCCACCGTTATAGACCAATCAAATGGATTATCGTTATTTTAGTTAGTGATGAGGTTTGGAACTGAAGTCAGCCCTTCTCAGAACCTGCCTGAGAGGAGTTTCCTTTTGAAGTTTTCTTTCTTTAAACATATTTTTATGTCTAAGTAGTTATAAAATAGATTCCAACAACAGCCATGCCATATTGACAAAGTTGACCCCGCTGACATCGCCCCATCGCAACCCTGCGTCTGCTGCACAGGCGTCCAACATGGGAACAATGCCCTCCTACCTTGCCCCCGAGTGTTCCCCCCACCCTCTCCCACCCCTCCCCTCAGGAGAATTTTTTCTAATATTTCAGAGGGGCACAGAGCAGTAACTAGGGCAATTACAGTATGCTGTGATATCGACTAGTCAAGTAGTTTTCAGGAGATCATCCGCCGTATATTGAAGCAAGTAGGACTCCAGTGGCCACCAAATGTCCCTTGACCTGGAGCTCGGAGATTATAATTCAGCATACATTTCAAATTGGTCTTTACAGTGTATTAAGTCCCGTTGCCATTCCTTAAATTTGGGTGCCCGGCCCCTGCCCCATCTACATACAATTCTTCTTTTTACCAATAATAGACTAAGGGTGACACATCTGAGGTATTCTGCTTCCACATCTTCAGTGTATCCCAGCAGGGCCATAAGTAGAGTGAGGACAAGTGGTGCAAAGACCATGAGGGACAAGGCAGCGTCATCCTCCCCCAGAATCGCAGAACCTAGGGGCAAGACCATGCCAAATGCATAAAGTCTGTGCTCTCCGCCCCGCATCGCAGGCAGATGTCATCTGCAAGGAGGCTGGAGTTATGCAAGGTTACTGGGATGTAGCATAACCTGTGCAGGAATTTGTATTAGATTATGCGCAGTCTACTACTATAGCCAATTTCTGCCTGTCTGTTGGCAGTAGTATAGCCACTGCTTGTCAGTCAGTGGGGCCCACAGTTTCCCATCCAACCCCTCTCTAGCCCTAGTTCTCAATGCCGGCTGCTCCCGCTACGTCGCCTGATACAACAATCACACTAAGGCCCTCATTATGACCTTGGCGGTAAGTGCCGCTTACCGCCATGCTGACTGCCGCTAACATACTGCGACTGCGGCAGTATACCGCTACCTGTATTATGACCCACACATAGAAATCCACCACTATACAGACACACACACAAGTCCGCCAGCCCAAAGGTCAGTGATAAAATGGTGGTACCAAAACCCACACCATCACGCCAACAGAACTACGCATACAGCATCATGACCCACTAATCACCGCAGCGCACATTCAACCACGGTAAACCATTGGCAGTACAGACCGCCACTCTCAAAATACACACACACTAAAAAAACAACACCACAAACAACACCACATAGGACAATTCAAACTACACACACCTGACACACATACACCCACAACACCCACACACCCACACCAATATAAAACACACACTACCCACAAACCTTTACGACAAATACAATTGACAACTGAGAGAGAGACAAGCCAGGAGCACCCACTGAATCAGAGCCACAAAACACCATCACCCATACACCATCCAGGCACCTAACAGCACACACCCCAACACATCACCCCACACACTCTCACACACAACACTCGCACTACACCAATGGCACCACAAAGACACCCCAGGTTCTCAGAGGAGGAGCTAAGGGTCATGGTGGAGGAAAGCATCCGGGAAGAGCCACAGCTATTCGGATCACAGTTGCAGCAGACATCCATTGCTAGGAAGATGGAGCTATGGCGGAGAGCCGTGGACAGGGTCAATGGCGTGGAACAGCACTCCAGAACAAGGGATGACATCAGGAAGAGGAGGAACGATCTACAGGGGAAGGTGCGTTCCGTGGTAGCAAGACACCAGATAGCTGTACAGAGGACTGGCGGTGGACCCCCACCTCCTCCCCCACAACTAACAACATGGGAGGAGCAAGTCTTGGTGATCATGCATCCTGAGGGCCTGGCAGGAGTAGCAGGAGGACTGGACTATGGTAAGTCAAATCTTTACTACTTTATCCCCCACCTACCTGCATGCAATCACAAACTCCTAACCCTTCCCTCACCCCAATCACTCCACCACCTCACATATACCCCACCATCACAACCCAGCCATCCCAATACCAAGCCCTGCATGCTACACCAATGCATGGACCCCCATCACAGACCTGCATGGACACCCATCACCACAGCATGCACACTAGTGACAATCACTTAGCCAACCAAATCACAACTCACACAAGCCAAAGCTGCCTTAGTAATAACAACCATAGAGGGGGAACATACCCATGCACAAGATGTCACAGGCAGAAACAATAACACTGCTTTTACATCCCCACAGGACCCCCACACATCACCAGAGAGGAGGTGCCAGCAACATCCACTCCCCCCCACAGAAGAGGCCCATGGTGATGACAGCAGCTCTGCACGCCTGGATCAGGATGACCAACCTAGCCCATCAGGGACCTCTGGACAGTCAATGACCCAGCCACATTCCCAAACCACCACAGAGCCTCCCCGCTCAGGAAACACCACCACAGCACCCAACCAGCAGGCCCATCCCTCTGTCCCCAGGATATGTCAATCAGCAGTGTGTCCACCACTACAGGGACCCCAGGCAACCCCACAAACACAGGACGATCAGGGACCTTGGGTCGGTGGCATTGGGCACACAGTTCAGGGGACAGAGGCACAGGACAACAGGGAAGCTGGGAGGACTGCTGTGTAACAGGGGGAGGACAGACCCAGGGTACCAACTCTCCACAAGGCACTCACCAGCATCCTGGGAGCATACCACCATTCCCAGGAGACCATGGGCCAGATACTTGGGAAGCTGCAGGAGACCCAGCGGCTGCAGTAGGGACAGTACCTGGGGATCAGGGAGGACCTGAGAGAAATCCACACCACCTTGGTCACCATTGCAGGGGTGCTGGCAGACATGGCCAACACCATGAGGGAGGCAGTGGCACACCAACCGGCACCTGACACTAGCCACACGATGAACAGCCCTCCACCTCTGCTGACGCTAGTGGACAGGAGGCCCAGCCACTGGAACAACAGGCCACCAGCACCCCACCCCCTGCAGAAGGAGAACCACCACACAAAAGGTCCCTGTGTTCCAGGAAGATGCCAGAGTACATTGCTAAGACCCCCGCTAGGATATAAAACTCCCCTGAATGTCACCCTTGTGTCCCATTCTGTCATCCTGTTCACCTTGAACTGCCATTGCTCCACTTCCTATGCCCCCTTGGACAATGCACCTGTTATACAAATACCCTGGACATTCCTCCACCGTCAACCCACCCCATTGCCATTCCCCCTACACTTATAATCACAGAAATAAACACCCTTGGAATTAATACAAGTATGGAGTCTGTCAATTTATTGAAATATGTATTAGTTTAACAAGCTGTAAACATTGCAATTCAAATGTACAGTTACATATACATAGGTATGACCTGTAGTGGGCAGCAGTAAGCACACCAGGAGCCAGAGTGGGGCACAGATATCTGATAATAGAGAGGCCAAAGGGCACAGTAAGTGGCCATAGAAATCAGACATTCAGGCTGCCATGTACAATGTCCAACACAAAACTGCAATGGAAGGTGAAGTTACAGTGTCTCACCTGTGTGTCACTGGAACAACTGTTGAATTATAGTAGTTCTGTTGTCCACATCCTCTTCCTCTGCCTCCTCTTCGTCACTGTCCACAGGCTCCACCGCTGCCACACGACCATATCCAGCCTCATCTTCCTGCAGAAAGGGCACCTGGTGTCTCAAGGCCAGATTGCGCAACTTGCAACATGCAACGATGATCTGGCACACCTTCTTGGGTGAGTAGTACAGGGATCCACCTGTCAGATGGAGGCACTGGAATCTGGCCTTCAAGAGGCCAAAGGTGCGCTCAATGATTCTCCTTGTTCGCCCATGTGCCTCTTTGTAACGTTCCTCTGCCCTTGTCCTGGCATTCCTCATTGGGGTCAGTAGCCATGAGAGGTTGGGGTAACCAGAGTCACCTGAAAATATCGAGGGATACCTGTTAGCTAGACACTCACCCTAAGGGCCAACCCAACACCCATATACCTACATCAACCTTGTGGGGACCATGGACTCACCTATTATCCACACCCTGTGCCTCTGGAGTTGAGACATCACATATGGGATGCTGCTATTCCTCAAGATAAAGGCATCATGCACAGAGCCAGGATACTTTGTATTGACATGGGAGATGTACTGGTCCGCCAAACACACCATCTGCACATTCAGAGAGTGAAAGCTCTTTCGATTTCTGAACACCTGTTAATTTCTCTGGGGGAGGGGGGGACAAAGGCAATAAGTGTTCCATCAATAGCACCAATGATGTTGGGGATATGTCCCATTGCATAGAAGTCAGCCTTTACTTTGGCCATATCCTCCACCTGGGGGAAAACGATGTAGCTGTGCATGTGTTTCATCAGGGCAGACAACACTTTGGTCAGCATGTTTGAGAACATAGGCTGTGACATCCCTGATGCCATGGCCACTGTCACTTGGAAGGAACCACTTGCCAAGAAATGGAGCACTGACAGGACCTGCGCTAGAGGGGGGATACCTGTGGGGTGGCGGATGGCTGAAATCAGGTCTGGCTCCAATTGGGCACACAGCTCTTGGATTGTGGCCCTATCAAGTCTGTAAGTTAGGATAATGTGCCTGTCCTCAATTGTCCAACACAACTAAAGTACACTGTTCCATACAAGGAAAGAAAAAGAAAAACTAGAGTGACCTGAGATATCAGGAGCAAGGCCCTCAAGCATCACAATGGATGACTGGCATCATCATTGGGTTATGCTCCTCGCCAGGCCGGCAGTGCAACGCCTGACGGGCTCCCCACACGGAGGAGCACTGAACTGTATTGTTCTGATAGTTACTGCTGAATACTAACTATCTAAGAGGGTAAGCGCTTCCATTCAAGCACCTGTACTTGGTGCTCCATTCAAGCACCTGTACCTGTACTGTACTCTGCCGGCCTGGCGAGGAGCATAACCCAATGATGATGCCAGTCATCCATTGTGATGCTTGAGGGCCTTGCTCCTGATATCTCAGGTCACTCTAGTTTTTCTTTTTCTTTCCTTGTATGGAACAGTGTACTTTAGTTGTGTTGTACTATTGTAGGGAGAGTGTACACTGGACCAATTAATCTCCCGGTCCCTCCCCCCTCTTACATTATATGTCCTCAATTGTCACCAGGTCCACCAGGGGTCTGTACACGGGGGTATGTCTCCATCTCCTATTCATCCTCAACGGTTGAACTCTAGGGTGAAAAACGGTGAGCAGATGGTCATATTCAAACATATACTCAGATTAATATGCTTTTTTTTTTTTTTTTTACAGAAACAGTATGTGAACGTGTAGGTCTGTTTATGTGCCTATGTCTGCTGTGACCCAGTTAGGTGCTGTGGCCTGTGCCACCCTGAAATGGCGGCTGCCTGACCTGTGAGGAGGGACAGGTGGAAAAGAGGTAATTCCACTGGCGTTGTGCGGCGTTGCGGAAGGCAGTTGACGACCACAGTGCAACACCGCATTGGTTATCATTGGGGACTACGAGCTCAAGGAGCCAATGGTGATGTACACCGGCGGTGACGGTACACACCGCTGCGGGCGGGACCGCCATTTTCTATCTGTTCACTCACTTGCTACCTGACCTTCAACAGGAGAGGACCTATTCCCTGCCCCTCCCTCCCCCCGTCCTTCACTTCGGACCTGTGTCTGGAAGCGACCATGGCTGGAGTGTCTGGGGAAAGGGCCCCTGCCTTCACTTCATAGGAGTTGGAGAGACTGGTGGATGGGGTCCTACCCCAGTACCATTTACTTTATGGTCCTCCAGACGCTGGTGAGTACGCTGTGAGCACGATGCGTGGGGCATGAATGAATGGAGTGCTGTGTGTGTAAGTCTCGTGTAGGTGGGGCTGAGGGGTCCTTGGCAGAGTGCTGCATGTATGGTGGTCAATGTATGTGCGTAAAGGGATAGGAGGGATATGTTGGGCAATGAATATAACAGTCCGGACGGTAGGAATAATACCTTTTCTGCTGTATCTTTTTCTGCAGGTCAGCGCCCATCAGAAAAAAGGTATTTGGCGTGCCATCGCCAAGGAGGTGCGGACCCTGGAGGTCTTTGACAGGTGGAGCACCCACTGCCACAAACGGTGGGAGGACCTGCGCCGCCGGGCAAGGAAGACAGCAGAGGCCTAGCTGGGGCTGGCCTCCCAACGAGGAAGCGGTGCCCGTCATACCCTGACCCCTCTGTTGTTCCGCATCCTGGCAGTGGCCTATCCGTAGTTGGATGGGTCCTTGAAGGCATCACAGCAGCCACAAGTGGGTGACTACAGATTCAGAATCATGACTTTGCGCTTGTTAAGGTGTTACCTGTGTGGGAGATGTGGGCTGTGGGTGCCCCTAGGCGAGGGCGAACATGGCAGGGTAGGTTCCATGATGGGCAAGCTCAGAGGCACTCCAACCCAATATATGTTAGTGGGCATCTATTACTGGGCAGGGTCCTGTGGGTTTCAGGTGTGCAGCTAATGGCGTTAGGCATTGTACCCCATGGTCTGTTGACTAGCATTGTAACTGGTAGTGCATGGTCTAGTGCATAGGGTTGTTCCCTGTGAGTTGCGTACGCCAACGGTGGTGTTGTTGCTGGCATTGACTAAGTCTATCCTCTGTCTCTTCCCCCCCTTTTTGTTTTGTTACCTTTTCCCTGTGTGCATCAGCATCATCTGGCGGAGGAGCAGAGGCACCAACGGAGGGATCTGCATCCCACATGGGCCTTGAGGCCAAATCCACCGACGGTGAGGGCACCAGTGGGACGGAGGGCGAGGGGAGCACCACGACGGAGACAGGAGGGGACAGTACCAACAGCGACTCCTCCTCCGATGGAAGCTCCCTGGCGGTGGCAGACACCTCTATGCCCACCCCAACTACAGGTACAGCTGCCACCCTCCGTACCAGCACCGCCCTCACAGCAGCCCCTCAGCGTGTATCCCGTGCCCACTCACCCAGGAGGGTGGGAATCTCCTTCTCCCCAGGCACCTCAGGCCCTGCCCCAGTCAGCCCTGCTGGCCTCAGTGAGGAGGCTATTGACCTCCTGAGATCCCTCTCTGTTGGGCAGTCAGCCATACTGAATGCCATCCAGGGTCTAGCAGGGCATTTGCAACAAACAAATGCATACCTGGAAGGTGTTCACTCTGGCGTGGCGGCCCAACAGAGAGCATTCAAGGCTCTGGCTAACTCACTGATGGCAGCCATTGTCCCTGTGTCCAGCCTCCCCCCTCCAACTTCCTCTACCCAGTCGCAATCCCCTCAACCCCAGCCTATCCCAAGCACACCTTCAGACCTGGATCCACCCAAATCAACACACAGAAGTGGCTCAGGCAAATACAAGCACCACACTTCATCCCACAGGCACTCACACAAGCACATCCAGATGCAGACACATCAACATCCACTGCCTCCACTGTGTCCCCCTCCTCCTCCTCGTCCACCTCCTTCCCAGTAGCATCTCCACTCACACCTGCATGCACTACATCCTCATCCCCTACCTCCATCACCAGCACACCTATCACAACACAACCATCACTGGCAGTCACCACCCCACATCCATGCACACGTCCTCTGTGTCCTCTCCCACTGTGTCTGTGACCCCTCCTCCCAAAGTACACAAAGGTAAGCACTCAGACACCCAACAGCCATCCACCTCACAACAGCATCCAGCCCATGCACCTGCACCCAAAGACAGCATACAGACACCTCCAACAACCACTCCCTCTTCCTCTACTCCCAAACTTTCACCCCCTTCCCGCCCCAGTGTACCTAAGAAGCTTTTCCTCACAACCCTTGACCTATTCCCTGCCCCTCCCTCCCCCCGTCCTTCACTTCGGGCCAGGGTGGCCAGAACCCAGCCCAGCACCTCAGCCACCCAGTCCACAGCCACTGTAGTTTCTGCAGCTACTGCAGGTGTGAGAGGCTCCAAGGAAGCACCCGTCAGCACAGCCAGTGTGCCTGCACCACCTGCCAAGGGCAAGAAGGGGCCGCCACCTAGCAAGGGCAAGAAGGGGACACCAGCCAGCAAGGGGAAGGAGGCACCACCAGCCAGCAAGGGCGGGAAGGGAACACCAGCTGGCAGAAGCAAGGAGGCACCACCATCTGCCAAGGGCAGCAAGGGGCAAACAATACCAGCCATGGCACTTCAGCTGTCCGAGGCTGCAGGGGAAGGGCTGGAGCGCCCCCCACCACTAACAGCATAGCCACCTGCACTGCAGCCAGCACCGCCACCTGCACTGCCACCAGCACCCTAGCACCAGCCCCAGTGGGCATCCCTCCGAGGCTGCAGGGGAAGGGCTGGAGCCTCCCCCGACCACTGACAGCACCGCCACCTGCACCACGGCCAGCACTGCCACCTGCACTGCCGCCAGCACCGCCACCAGCACCACTGGCAGCAGCCCCAGTGGGCAGCCGTCCAAGGCTGCAGGGGAAGGGCTGGAGCCTCCGTCCACCACTGGCAGCACTGCCACCTGCACTGCAATTGCCATCCACTGAGCAGCCGTCACCGCCGGCGAGCAGTGTGTAGTCATGACTACATGGGCTGCAGTGCGTCCTGGCCCCTACAACACCTGTAAGTGTGACACCCAGGTGAGAGACTGTGATGTTGCACCAGCCAGGATGAAACACAGTTGGCACAAAGCCTCCTCCAGAACCAGTGGAAGAAGGCATCCACTCACCCCCTCCTTGCCAGGATGAAGCACACTGGGCACAAACACCCTCCAGAACCAATGGAAGAAGGCATCCACTCACCCCCTCCTCACTAGGATAAAGCACACTGAGCACAAAGCCCCCCTCCAGAACCAGTGGAAGAAGCCATCCACTCACCCCCTCCTTGCCAGGATGAAGCACACTGGGCACAAAGGCCTCTCCAGAACTAGTGGAAGAAGCCATCCACTCACCCCTCCTTGATAGGATGAAGCACACTGGGCACAAAAACCCCTCCAGAACTAGTGGAAGAAGCCATCCACTCACCCCCTCCTTGCCAGGATGAAGCACACTGGGCACAAAGGCCTCTCCAGAACCAGTGGAAGAAGGCATCCACTCACCCCCTCCTTGCCAGGATAAAGCACACTGGGCACAAAGCCCCCTCCAGAACCAGTGGAAGAAGGCATCCACTTGAGAGACTGTGGCTTTGCACTTCCCAGGACCAAGCAGTGGGCAAACCACACACTAGAGAGACTGTGGCTTTGCACTCCCAAGGACCAAGCAGTGGGCAAACCACCCACCAGAGAGACTTTGGCTTTGCACTCCACAGGACCAAGCAGTTGGCAAACCACCCACTAGAGAGACTATGGCTTTGCACTCTCCAGGACCAAGCAGTGGGCATGTAGCCCCCTCCAGGAGCAGTGGCGTTGTACCATCTCCCGGCTGAGGTGCCCTCCCTTCCCCCATCCCTCTGAGGTGCCTGGGTGTTTTCGACCTAATGCCCCTGCAGTGTTCTCTCCATATTCAGGCAGGAGTCAAGTGTGGCCTTGGCCTATGTGTTACGCCCGTGGGTAACGGACATTTTGGAGTGGGCATTGTCCCTCAATGTGTATATATTGTACATACTGTTTATTGCTTTAAGGACGTATTTATCTAAAATTGTACTATTACACTTAATTTAATCAATTCCTTTTGTCCTTGTGTTATTCCTGAGGGTTACGGGGTGTATATGTTGTTGCATCTGTTTGTGTGTATGGTGTTGGGGGTGGGGATGTTGCGTGTTGCGTGTGTGTGTCACTCTCTTTTTTCTCCCCCCCTCCCTTGTGTGCTAGGTGTGGTACTCACCGTGGTCGTCTTCGGTGCCATTCATGTTCGTGGTGTGTGAGGAGGTAGACCAGCATTGGAAAAATGTGCAGCTCGGGCTCCATGGCGTCCTGGTTCTTCCTTGAATGTCGAAAGGTGAGTCGTTTCCCTTCTGTGTACTGTTTCTGCCGAGCTTTTGATGGCGTTGGTACCGCCTCGGAAAAGCTGGCAGATTGGCCTCTCATAATAGAGTGGGCGGTACATTGTCTTCCCCCTGGCTGTTGGCAGTTACTGCTGTGGTGCTTGTTGCTACTGCCCTGGCAGTCGGAGTGTTAAATTGGCTGGCTGAGTTGGCAGTTTCCGCCATGGTCATAATTCAATTTTCTTTTAATGCCGGCCTGTTGGGGGTATTACCGCCACTTTATCACCGACCGCCAGGGTTGTAATCCTCTGAACTAAGCAGCAAGTGAAATGTACTGACCGTTGGGGGCTCCCGGGGAAAGTCTGGCGTAAGGGCCCTGACGTCATGCTTGAGGTTTACAAAAAAGAAAATATCTAGCGGGGTTTGCAGCGCAGCAGGCAGCAGAGCATTGCGGTCTCGGAAAAAACCTTCCCTGTAAAGATCCCCCATGTACAAATACCAGTTCTTTCAGCATCCTTCTGCCTGCCACCTCACTGGCGACCAGAACATCGGCCTGATGATGAAGGGACATGGACGGCGAGCACAGAAGCTGCTTGCCCCAAGCCGCCCGGGTGCACACCACAGTAGAATCTGGGGGCGAGGTGCAAAATAGGGGGGGGCGAGCTGCCCCATCCAGGTCCCAGATAAGGATGGGGTCGGTGGCATGTAGCCCTGCTTAGTTGCCAAATATGGCATGTAAGGTGGGGGATGGTGCCCGTATATTGCGAAATGTGCTTGTGCGCATGCATGATACAGTTCCATATATGGGGCTTCAAAGCCCCCCTGAGCAAATGGCTGCACAAGGTCTTCCCACTTCAAGCGCAGCTGCTTACCAGCCCATGCCAGTCTAATCAACTGTGTTTTGAGCATATTAAAGAATTGGCCGTAAATATGGTATGTTAATGGTTGAGATAACCATCTTCATAAGGGAGATGCGGCCTGCGAAGAGACAGTGGCAAGGAGATCCAGCGAGTGATGCTGGATGTAATGTGGTCCAGCACAGTGCCATAGTTTGCATGCAGTACCTCAGCCTTTTCTCTAGACACTTTGATGCTTAAATAATGAAGACTGGTCTCGCACCACTAAGGGGGTAATCCGGTTGAAAAGTTCGCGTTTTTGATATCAAATGAAAGATTTGTGATTTGCCCCAATTAATTTGAATCTCATATAGGTGACTGACGCAGATGAACTTCACCAACACTTCGTTAAGGCTCTCCACCTGGTCTCTGAGATAGAATGTAATATCATCAGCATATAGTAAAATGAGGATGTGTCTGGTTGGCGTCCGAACCGCATGCTCACTGTGGTGTTGTGTCATTTGGCGGCCAGGGGCTCCATCGCATGTGCAAACAACATAGGTGACAGAGGGCATCCCTGACTTGTCCCGCAGGTAATAAAAAACAGTGTGGATCTCATGCCTTTAATTTGTACCCAGCACCAAGGGGCCTGGCTAAAAGAAGGAGATCCAGGCCAGAAATTCATATGGAAAGCCCATGTGCTGCAAGATAACCATCAGGTGGTCCCACTCAAGTGAGTCAAATGCCTTTGTGGCATCTAGGAAAATAGCAGCAGCCGATAGTTCAGGATCAGTGCTTTGCAGCAATGCAAAGAATGAGCGTAGTTTATGTGAGGTGGCTCTGCCAGGACCAAACCCTGATTGGTCTGGTCTTGTCAAAAAAGTTATAAGTAGCCTTAGCCGGTGGGCCAAACTTTTAGCCAATATTTTAGCGTCACTATGTATAAGAGATAGTGGCCTGTAGAAGTCACAACTGGAAGCTAATTTATTTGGTTTTAGCAGCGTAATAATAAGGGCATCCCACACAGAGGGTGGCAGCAACCCACCCTATTTTGACTCTGTGTAAACTTCCTGCACCGGGGGTATAAGAACATCTGGATAGGTTTTATAAAAATCAGCTGGCAGGCTGTCAGGACGAGGGGCCTTCCCTGACTGCAACTGCATAATGGCCTCACGTATCTCGTCCTGTTCAATGTCTGCTGCCAGGAATGCACATTGTGCGTCGCTCAGCCAACGGAGGGCAACATCATCAAGGTAATCACCAATGTCTAGCGGGCATTTCCCGGCCGAGGAATAGAGATGTGCGTAATATACTGCAACCATCTTAAGAATATCTGGGGTGTCCCGAAGGGGCAGGCCAGACGCATCCTGAATTTCCAGGATAGTGTTTACCGGATGTGAAGCATAAATTGTGGTGGCCAGTGCATGACCTGCTTGCGCCCCCTCCCCATAAGTCTGCGCCTGCACGTATTTGCCCCTATAGAGGACCTCCCACTCCGCTGTTTCCTGAGATCGAATATCTGGCTCTAGCCGGGCCAATTAGGCCCATATATCCTGGAGCACACCACTGCTCTTTGCCAGGCAGATGCCTTTCACTGTGACCTTGAAGGCTTCCCACATGGTACAGAACTCAGACGCCATACCATGATTAATGGCAAAAAATTCTGTAATCTCTTGGGGCAGCTCGTCACGAAACAGAGCATACAGGAGAAGGGTAGGGGACTGTCACCAGCCGACGAGCAGGGAAGCAAGACTAGCTGGCTGAGCCTTGAAATGATCGGAGAGTGATCTGAGTATGTACGAGCCAAATGCATGGTATCCTCTACCAACGGCACCAGGCCACGGGAAATCAGCCAGTCATCTAGACCAACTGCTATGTAAACTAAAATAGAAAGTTCCCTCCCTGTCGTGAGGGTGGAGCCTGCACTAGCCGTCTAGCATGCCAGTAGCTGTCATTATAGCTTGCAGATTATTAGCAGCAGTTGAGTGGGATGTTGTGGTGCCCAGATTGAAATCTCCCCCTATAGTATATGCATGGAACCTATGTGAGCAATATGTCCCCAAAGACTTTCGAAAAAAGAGGGATCATCTGTGCTTGGGCCATAACAACTAACAATAGTGATGGACTGTTGCGCCAATTTTCCCCAGATGATCGTGTATCGACCCTGCAGGTCGTTTCGGATGCCCAGGTCGCACATATTTCGTATTCTTTCAGACCAGGATAGCTGTCCCTCCGTGATTAGGAAGAGTAGGCAGCAAACTGTCGGTATGTGACCCAAATGCCGCAAATATTGCACCAGGTGCGGAGTGCGTCTTCCTTAGTATTGCCAGATGAATATGATGCCTGTCTAGATACACAAGTATATGTCGCCTCTTGCGCGGATCCCCAAGCCCTCTCACGTTCCACATGAGGCAATTAAGAAGTGGCCCTGACCAGGGGAGACACCGCCAGCTACGCATGGCTGCATCCAGCAGGAGGCGCACTCTCACAGCAATGATGAACAGCGCCGCCAGCAGGGTCAGCTTGTGTTGTATGTGTGTATGTGATATATGGCATTCTGTGTCATTCAACAACTGACAACGTCCCGTTCTCCCCCCACCCACACTAAAAGCCTAAACCTGTCAGGTACTTCCCAACCAATAAAATTCCAAAACCACAGAACTAGAAAAAACGGTGACATTTCATGTGTTATATGTGTATCCCCTGGTGGGGTCATCCAGAGGGTCATGCAGGAGTCCCACCACTCCACCAGGGTGCCCGAAAGAGACAAGATCGCCCCGGAGGTCTATGCCGGAATCAATTACCTAATGATATCAGAGCTGTGGCGCTCCCCACCATGTAAAGAGAGACCAGGCCCGGCAATAGTTCAGCACAGTTATGCTGGCCGAGTGACATAGCTAGGCGTGAACAGTCCTCCACTATTGAGGGACGTGCATCATACTTTGGAGGGGTGGGAGGGCGCCCATTAATGGCCAGTTATGCCTAATCAGGCAGGCACAAGGAGAAACAGGAATCACTGGGGCCCGAGTCACTGGCTTGGCCTGCTTCTGGCAATGTTTCAGATAGTCTTCAGCTTGCTGCGGGGATGTAAATATGCGATACTTGCCTTGGTGTATGATATAGAAACGGGCTGGGTATAACATCGCATATAAAATATTTGCCTTTTTTAACTTTTGCTTTGTGTAGCAAACTTCTTACGGACTACCTGCACCGCCATGGTAAAGCTTGGAAAGATGGATTTTTCATGTCCTTCAAAGTCCAGAGTCTACCGCTCATGCGCTTTTCACAGGGCCACATCCCTGTCTCTGTTGTTCAATATGCAGGCGATTATTGGGCGGGGAGGTGCGCCCGGCAGTGGACTTGTAGCCAAGTATCTGTGTGATCGCTCTACGATTAACAGCGATGAAAAGGAGTCGGCCCCAAAGAGAGTAGTGAGAAGGCGCTCAACATATTGTTACATGCGGCCGGTGTCTGCAGACTCTGGAATGCCCACTATACGAAAATTGTTCCTTCTGGATCTAGCTTCTAGATCTTCATTTCTGGTCGCTGTAAGCTTCAAGACATTTTCCATCTGCAGCAGCTGTTTATTTTTTGTGTGCACAGTGTCTTCCACCTCCCAGAACCTTTGCTCATCTGCAGTCAGTCACCCAGCCTGTTTTTCTAGTTTGCTGGTGAGTGAGTCAAGCCTGACGCACACATTATCCACTTTGCTATCAATAGATGCCAGGCTGCTTTGCATGGCCAGCAGTAGGGTTTTCACGTCACCAGCGTCCAATGTCTCCTCCATGTTTTGTTGTATCGTGGGCCCCTGCTCTATGCTGTCGGATTGTAGTCGAGACAATTTCCTGGCCTCAAATTGCAGTTTTGTCTTTTTCCGTCAGCTTTTCCCATCCTGACTGCAGACTGTTATCAACCGCAGCAGGACAACGACATCCAGGTGTGTGCCCAGGACCCAGCATGGTGACGGTGATCATCCAGGGGGTTAATTGCACAAGCACCCAGGGCGATCTTCAATGGTTGCTCCCAGAGGCCAGAATCCAGAATCCAGACAAAAGTAGGCCCCAGAGGTCTGGTGGGATCCCCCCCCCTGATCGCAGTTCGGCCCCCAAGCCGTAGGCCCCTTCTCAGGTCTCACCTAGCAGTCACCAGTGCCTCACCAAATAGCAGGCAATAAAATGGAGAAATGCAGTTGGCCTCACCCTTATATAGGAGCTACACAAGTCAGTAGTTGTCTTGGTGCCATTATTTAGGGCAGCCAGGTCTTACCTCACAAGACGGCCCACAGCTTCACAGCAGGTAGGCAGGTAGGTGGGCGGCTGCCCCTGGGTCTCTTGAGGCAGTGAGCGGGGCGGCAGCAGCCCCTGCACCCCCAGCCATGGCGCCAAGGCCCCTGCCCACCTCCAGCCCCCAGGCCCTCTCATGCCACAGAAGACTCTCTCCAGTTCAGGCGTTGCATCATTGTACAGCTCACCGCTGCAGCACCAGGCTCACAAACCTTACAGAGGCCCCCAGTCCTTTTAAGCGCCCGCAGACCGCTCCTCTGTTGACACATCCCAGGTTTCCGACTTGAGGGATAAACCACGGCCTCCACTGCGATAGCCAGGCCAGCAAGCAAGCGGGGGCCCCCGGATCAGCAGGCCGCTTTCGATGTGTCGGGGCAGACCAGGCCCCACCTGCCAACGAGCTGCAGCAGCTCCTCTGAGGCTGGCACCGCCTTTGACTGCGTGGCCACTTCCACCAGCCCCAGACACAGCTCCCTGCCAAGATCTCAGCTCTCTTGAGACACCAGCAGGCCCACCCCCCACCACAGACCGGTCACCTCCTCCTCAATGTCAATCGGGTCAGCGGGTAAGCAGGGGCAGTCAATCCACAGTCTGGCATCCCCGGGTGTGACCCCTCAGCCTCATGGATAGGCCCTGCCGTCAAATGGTGTCAGATTGCACTCCCATCAACAGAGTCGCCCCACACGATGAGTCTCACTGTGGGCTGAGCCCGTCAGAGGTGCAAGTGGGGTTGTTTTGTTGGTCCCTGGGGAGACTTCTTGTGGATTTTACTCCCGGGTTGCAGGAGCCTCACAAGAGTGCAGCCATCTTCCTTGCCAGCCCTCTGGTGCCCCCTTCTGAAGCTTCTTGAAGTCAGACCATTGTCAGCTGTCCTGAGAATAAATTCTCTTCTCTAAGTTTCCTGATGAGTTTTCACACCATAGTTATAATTGCCCAATGTAGTTTCAGTACTAATATGTCCAACTAATTATGAACGGATGAATTCTTTCCTATGTGCAGCTCATGTTCTGCACCATTCTGAAGCTGCTGTCAAACTACACCAGAAGATAGTGGGCGCTTTGCCTCGATGACTCACTATTGTACGCTGTCCTGTGAGGAGAGGTATAACTAAATGCGGTTTTTTATTTCCTTTTCAGTTACTTACTTACGCCAGCATATTTCTGTAGTGAGTTATTCTAGTTAGATGTTTTCCAAATTATTTTTGTCTTCATTTAGTTTTGCTTTTGCTTGCATGTGTTTGCCTGCTCCCACACATGCTAGTCACAATTCTGGTTAGTGTTAGAAATGGCCTAGCTCTGAATTCTGAAATTTGAAATTAATTAGTAACATTGTATTTTGATGATTTACTAATGTCACCATCATCTGCTCTGAACTCTGGTAATAATGTGCATCATGTGTTGTTGATAATCTACATTACTCTTTTGGAGTGTCTAACCGTATTGATGTTTAGTAGGATGTATCTGTTCAGACGTTTTGGTCAGCCTATGTTTTTCATGTATGTTTATAATTAGCCTTGCGCTCCATCTATGTGACATTGATTTTGGGATTGTAATAAACCTTTGAAACTTTATTCAGTTTGGTGTTTTGATTAGTGGTCAACTCTCCTTCTACACCCCGACTCGGCATCTCCTCTCCGCCAACCTCGCCCTCGCAACCGTCCCAAGAACTACAGCCGGCGGTAGATCATTCTCGCACTTCGCCGCCAAATCGTGCAACACTCTTCCCACCCACCTGCGCCAGACCAAAGACCTCCTTACCTTCACAAAACTTCTCAAGACCTGGCTGTTCGAGCAGTAGCAGCACCTCCCTCCCCCACACCTTCTCCCCTTTCCCCTCCTCTGTGCCATGAGACCCTCACGGGTGAGTAGTGTGCTTTACAAATCCCTGATTGATTGATTGATTGATTTGGTGTTAGATATTGATTTATGGTGTTTAATATTGTTGATTGTATAGTTCTGATAACTAACTTTGTCACCAAGTCCAAAGATTCAGTCGACGTCTAAGGGTGAGTATTTATGATGGTGTCTCACCTGAGCATTTGTAGTTTCTGAACCCAAGGTGGGAAGAATATTTCTGTGAGCTCTCTAACATAACTCACACCAAAGGCGGCTGGTCTAAGCATGGATATTAGCAACCAAACAACATTGCTGTGACAACCAAATGATGCAAGTGTGAGTCTATAAGGGACAGGCATCAGTGTGTGAGAAACAATCCTTGAATAAGGGTGAGTGCAATAAAAACAACATCCCACCAATGCATGTCCCATGACTTACCTATACAGATCAACTGTATGTTAATACCTGTGTTAGGATGTGTATCTATTCACATCCAGATTGTCACATGCACTGCTCAACAATGTTTGTAGATAGCTTATGTGATTCCATGGCCAACCTGACAGGTACCTGTCCACAGGGAACTCACCTAGTCACACAAGTAGCCTAACACTGCTAGCAAAGGCATGTACCTAACATTACCTAACCAAATATGCTAATTCCTACACAGTAAATCACGATGGAGACACATATGTAGCACACAACACAATTTTTTTTTAAACTTAAATATATGTCACTAAAAATACCTAAGCTACAAAACCTAACTATCCTAACCCAACCTACACTACCTCATACTAATTAATACCTACAACTATCTTAACGTAACCTAATTTATCCTATACATTTATTGCCACATTATAAACAACTACCTCCTGCCACCATAAAACACATTTGCAGACAAGGACAATAGTAACTACAATTATACATAAAGTAACTAAACATCTAGGCCTAAACAAATATATATATTTGCATTTAAAAAAAAAATTGTATTTTTTATAAAAACATATCTCACACATCAACCCCCCACCCACTGAAAAGTCCTGATAAAATCAAACCCCTAAAAATGTACCCACCCCTACTAAAAACTACAAAGTACAAAAACTAGCCTTCCCTACACTAACTTACTTAATCTAAGCTACCTAAAAGCATCTACAATAAAAACCAAGTATCTTCAAGAAGAAGGGAATAAACTGTCCATTTGGCTTATCCTGCCCCTCAGTGTTTCTATCTGCTTGATTTCCCAAAGCAGGATGTGCATGTATGCTTAGGAACGGTGCTGTTTTGTGACCATGGTATGGCACACCCTTCATGTTGTATTGATCAACAATGTCTCTTCTGCATCCTGCATTGCCCTTGATTTCATTGGCATTAGTCAAAGTAAGTTGAGCAAGGACTGTCACGACTCACGTGCTGCTTGCGCTTGGAGTTTGCAGATCTTGAGGCGTGGATCTTGAGGGTTCGGCTTTGGCCCAAAAAGGGGCGACTCTTTCTGGTAGCCACGGTGCTGTAGGCAATGGAACGCCAAGAACAGACCGTGACCTAAAGAAAGTAGCGCCAGAGGGAAAAAACCCCTTCAGAAGAAGGGGAAAAAACCTCCAAGAGAAGATTCACAGAGGATTCCTGAAAACAAGAACAGAGGAACAGGAATCAAAAAGAACTGACGTAAATAACACAGAAATGGCGAATTCCAGAACCAAAGGCTAGGAAATCAGGAGCGAGGACACCATCTGAACAGAGAGTGTTGCAGCGCAATGAAGAGAAGAAAAAACCACCCTTAAATACCACAAAACAGGAAGTGACCCACAGGAAGAAAAAGGACACCATCTTGGATAGGGAAAAGTAGATAGAATAGAATAGAATAGAATAGAAACCATAGAGAATAGGAAAGGAGGAATGCTGGGAAGACAAGGGTAACCTGGGAAGGGGAAAAAACATAAAGGAAAGTGCAAAAAACAGACCCAAAACGAAAGAAGACAGAAGAAAGAAGAAAGAAGCCACAACAGGTAAGAGGGATCAGGAGACACTAACAGAAACGGAGGGAGAGAACAGAGCGAGGCCCCAAGTAAGCTCTGGGGCCTCGTAGGGTGCAGGAAAGGCTCGGGGCGCGCCGCGTCTTAAGGACGCGAAGCGCGGCCCGAGCTGAACGCGCGGCTTGAGCCGAACGCTCGGCTCGCGCGGTGCGGCGCGACAGTAGGCCCCCCTCCCAAAGGCCCTGGTTTGAAAGGAAATAAACGGTGAAAGCGCTGAATCAGAAGAGGAGCATGAACAGAAGATGCATCTTCCCAAGAACATTCACTGAGAGGATAACCCTTCCAATGAATCAGATACTGCAGACGTTTGTGAAAAAGTCGGGAGTCACAAATTTCCTGAACCTCATATTCAGGAACATCATCCACTAAGACAGGAGGAGGACAGGAAAACTGACGAGAATAAGGATCAGGCACATAAGGTTTGAGTTGGGAGACATGGAAGACTGGATGAATCTTCCACGTGTGAGGCAAGTGAAGACGGACAGTGACAGGATTAAGCAACTGGAGAATACGGAAAGGGCCGTAGTAGCGAGGTGTGAACTTGTTCTGAGAGAGACGTGAGGGTACGAATTTAGAAGAAAGCCAAACTTTATCTTGTGGATGGTAGTCCGGAGTGGTCCTACGTTTCTTGTCTGCTACTTTCTTCATATATCGTTTGGTGTGTAAAAGATTGGATCGAATCAGTCTATGGATTTGTAGAAGGCGTTTGGAAAAATAAGTAATAGCGGGCAAGGGAGTGGGAGACCGAGAAAAAGTAGGAAAAGAGGTAGGATGAAAACCATAAGAACAGAAAAAAGGAGTGGTCTTGGAGGCACTATGGACTGAATTATTGTAAGAGAATTTAGCAATAGGAAGATAAGTGTTCCAGTTGCTTTGAGTAGAGTTGCAAAAACAACGAAGGTATTGTTCAAGGCCTTGATTCAGACGCTCTGTCTGTCCATTGGTCTGAGGATGGAAGCCCGATGACAGAGCTCTATTGATATTAAGTGTCTTACAAAAATACCTCCAAAACCGGGAAATGTACTGAGGTCTTCTATCAGATATAATGGTATGAGGAAGTCCATGAAGACGGAAGATGTGGTCGATGAATATCTGGCTTAGTTCTTGGGATGTAGGAAGCTTTTTCAGAGCAGTGAAATGAGCCATCTTAGTAAAAGAGTCCACAGTGACCATGATTACCCGGTTTCCTGCTGAAGGTGGTAACGAACACATAAAATCAGTAGAGATGGTGTGCCATGGAGTTGGCGGAACCGGCAAGGGCTGGAGTAATCCTGCAGGTCTGGTTCGGGGAATCTTGACATGAGCGCATGTGGGACACGCCTGAACATATGTTTCAATATCCAGTTTCCAAGTAGGCCACCAGAAAAATCGTGATAGCAGTTCTTGTGTGGCCTTGATGCCTCTATGACCAGCAACCGGTGAATCATGACACATTTGTAATGCTTTTTCTCTAACTCTGTTAGTAGGGATGAATAACAGATCTTGATAATAATAGTATCCTTGTCTCTTATGTAATAGAGGCCTTAAGTTCTCTACTTCGTCATCAGATAGATTGGAGTATTCTAGTTGTACCTCCTCCAGAAAAGACTGAGCTACCCCAATGATCTTATTAGGTTCCAGTAGATGTTGAGCTGGGGCAGGAGTACAATCTGGATAACGACGCGACAGAGCATCAGCCAGAATGTTTTGGGAGCCAGGAATATGTGTAATGTAGAAATCATACTGGCTGAAGAAGAAGGCCCAACGAGCTTGACGACTATTTTGGCATACGAAATTTCGTAAGCATTGTAAATTTCGATGGTCTGTTCTCACTTCAAAGGGCTCCTTGGAACCCATCAGAAATTGTCTCCATTCTATACAAGCTGTTTTCAGAGCCAACAATTCTCTTTCTAGTACTGAGTAATGTTGTTCAGCAATAGAGAGTATATGAGACAGATAGAAAACAGGATGTTCAAGACCATCATCCTCCTGTTGTTGGAGTAGGACGGCTCCAATGGCCTTTTCAGAAGCATCGGTGACGACAATAAATTGTTTGTTGGTATCTGGATGTCTTAAAATGGGAGCTTGCGTGAATGCTTTCTTTAAATCCTGAAAGGCTGTTTCGGCAGCTTTAGTCCAGACAAACCCTTTAGTTAGACTTTCCTTCTTTAAAGTGTGAGTTATATGGCTAGTTTGTTTTGCAAAGTCTGCGATGAATTGCCGATAGAAATTCGCTAATCCTAGAAAACATTGTGTTTCTTTAATAGAAGATGGAGAAGGCCAATCTAGAATAGCTTGTACTTTTTCTTGATCCATAGCTACACCTGTGGGACTTAAATGATAACCCAGATATTTGACTTCCGTCTTGTCAAACTCACACTTCTCGGGTTTGCAAAATAGTTGATGTGCCCGGAGTCGTTGAAGGACTTGTTTCACATGGAAAGAATGGAGTTCGGGATTTCTAGAATAAATAAGAATATCATCTAGGTAGATGACAACTGTCTGATTCAGGAGATCAGAAAACACTGAGTCCATAAATCTCTGAAAGATTGCGGGGGCATTAGTAAGACCAAAGGGCATTACTCTGTATTCAAAGTGACCAAATGGAGTCCTAAAGGCCGTTTTCCACTCATCTCCTTCTTTAATGCGTAAAAGGTGGTAGGCTCCCCGTAGATCTAGTTTGGTAAACCGTTGGGCCCCTCTGACTGCCTCTAAAATGTCCCTAATGAGAGGCAAAGGATATCGATCCTTAATAGTTATCTTATTCAGGCCTCTAAAATCCAGGCAAGGGCGAAGATCCTTTGTCTTCTTGGGTACGAAAAAGAGAGGAGCCCCGGCCGGAGAAGACGATGGAACAATAAGACCACTTTGAATATGTTCTTCCAAGTACTCCTTTAGTACTTCCTTTTCAGTTTCCGTGAGGGAATACATCCTTCCAAAAGGAACGATAGTGCCAGGTTCCAAGGGAATAGCACAATCATAATCTCGATGTGGAGGTAACACTAGTCTGGAGGGTTTTTGGAATACGTCTTGAAACTCCAAATAGTGTTCAGGAACTCCTTGGA
Organism: Pleurodeles waltl; assembly: GCF_031143425.1. Classification (NCBI taxonomy): domain Eukaryota; kingdom Metazoa; phylum Chordata; class Amphibia; order Caudata; family Salamandridae; genus Pleurodeles; species Pleurodeles waltl. The sequence continues at coordinate 791,288,589 of NC_090436.1, read as the reverse complement.
CTGTATTAATGGTCGAACCGGTAGTACCTTCCGTGATTATTGATCTCTTGGGTGACCAATACTTGTCAGAAGCAAAACAGTGCTCGTGACAGAACTGTGAGGACAAGGAAACCGTCCGGGTAGCCCAGTTCACATATGGATTATGTCTGATGAACCACGGGATTCCAAGAATGATGGTATGATTGGGGGAAGTTATAAGGTCAAAGGAGATGTGTTCCTGATGGTTACCGATCTGTAAACTCAGCATCAGGGTAGTAGTATCAACTGGACCCGATGATATCAAGGATCCGTCCACCGTGTGTACTTGTTCGGGAATCTCCTTAGGTTGTATAGGAATTTGTTGAGTAGTGGCCCACTTCTTATCCATATAAATTCCACTAGCTCCACAATCTAGTAGTGCCATAGTTTTCTCTTGACGGCCATCAGGTAATTGTAACATGACTGGTACAATGAACAAGGATGTAGTATTGTCATTAAAGGAACTGATGGAAGGTATAGCTGCTAATCCCGTCCCCTCCCTTCTTACAGAGGACGGGAAGTGGCGTTTCCCGATGGCCTTGAAGGACGTACTGGACAGGTACGAAGCATGTGGCCGGCAGAACCGCAGTACAAACACAACCCCTTCTTTTGTCTATCTTCTCGTTCGCTAGCGGAGAGAGGGCCTCGAGTTGTATCCACCTGCATGGGTTCTCCTTCGATGTCTCTGACAGGAGGGCGAGGTTCCTCAGAACGATGCGGAAAAACTCGTGAAGTGCTTGGTTGGAAAGACCCTCTACTCTTTCTCTTCTCTGCTCTCCGTTCCTGAAGGCGATACTCGATGGAAAGGGCTTGATCCATCAGGCCACGAAGATCTTCCACTCTGGTGGAATGTACTAGTTCATCCTTTATTTCTTCTTTGAGTCCTCTACGAAACAAAGTCACCAAAGTACGTTCCACCCAGGTGGTCTCTGCCGCTAGCTGACGAAAGCGTGTTATGTATTCAAGGACATCTTGTGAGCCTTGATGAATATCGCATAAGGCTTCTTCCGCTGAAGCCTCCAATCCAGGATGACTAAACATCTGTTTGAAGCGATTCACGAAGGCCGAATAGTCCGACAATACCGGATCGTTAGATGATACCATCGGGGTTGCCCAGGCCAAGGCAGGACCGGATAAGGCACTGATGAGATAACCCACTTTTGTTCTGTCTTGGGAGAACTGGGTGGGTCGGAAGGCGAAGTAAACTGTTAAGGAATCAAGGAACTCACGCAGTTGGGTTGGCTCCCCAGAAAAACGATGGGTAGAGGCGGAGAGCGTCGGAACATCACCACTACGGAAAGCCAAAGCCTGTCGCAATGCAGCATTCTCACTACGTAGTTGTTGTAATTCTTGAGCTTGTTGTTGAATTGTCGTCAGGAGAGATTGATCCGGATCTGCAGCTGCTACCACAGTGTCTTCCATGGTGTTAGAAGACGTCGGAATGGTTGGGCGCTGCAATCTGTCACGACTCACGTGCTGCTTGCGCCTGGAGTTTGCAGATCTTGAGGCATGGATCTTGAGGGTTCGGCTTTGGCCCAAAAAGGGGCGACTCTTTCTGGTAGCCACGGTGCTGTAGGCAATGGAACGCCAAGAACAGACCGTGACCTAAAGAAAGTAGCGCCAGAGGGAAAAAACCCCTTCAGAAGAAGGGGAAAAAACCTCCAAGAGAAGATTCACAGAGGATTCCTGAAAACAAGAACAGAGGAACAGGAATCAAAAAGAACTGACGTAAATAACACAGAAATGGCGAATTCCAGAACCAAAGGCTAGGAAATCAGGAGCGAGGACACCATCTGAACAGAGAGTGTTGCAGCGCAATGAAGAGAAGAAAAAACCACCCTTAAATACCACAAAACAGGAAGTGACCCACAGGAAGAAAAAGGACACCATCTTGGATAGGGAAAAGTAGATAGAATAGAATAGAATAGAAACCATAGAGAATAGGGAAGGAGGAATGCTGGGAAGACAAGGGTAACCTGGGAAGGGGAAAAGACATAAAGGAAAGTGCAAAAAACAGACCCAAAACGAAAGAAGACAGAAGAAAGAAGAAAGAAGCCACAACAGGTAAGAGGGATCAGGAGACACTAACAGAAACGGAGGGAGAGAACAGAGCGAGGCCCCAAGTAAGCTCTGGGGCCTCGTAGGGTGCTGGAAAGGCTCGGGGTGCGCCGCGTCGTAAGGACGCGAAGCGCGGCCCGAGCTGAACGCGCGGCTTGTGCCGAACGCTCGGCTCGCGCCGCGCGGCGCGACAAGGACAGCAAGTTACGTGTATTGTGTCACAACATTGGGTGCCTGATATGCCAAGGACACATATCTGGACACATTGCTACATAGCATATTAATGTGCTATGTTTCATATGTAATAATGGAGGGTGGATAGCTCACTCACATCACACAGAGTTGTATGAAACAACTCCTATATCAACTCCTGTTAGTACATGGTGGGCTGTGCCACGACTACTTGCATAAATACCAAGGAACTGCATGTGTCCCACTATGCAGTCCATTGCCTGTACATATGTGTCCAATATTCATGTCACCTTCCTGCACACCAGCACTCAGCACAACCATATGATGTGTGTATGCATGCATGCTCTACATCTCATGTGCACAGGGATCTTGGGATGGCAATAGCTAATGTTTTGTCTAGTATGATCCTGTTTGCAGAACATTTTGGAGACTATAATGGCCAGCCCTGAAGATGGATTGGGCATTGCATGTTGAATGACAATGCTGTGCAGACATTCCTCTGGTCCAACACACATTGCCATATCTGTGTCAGGGAATAGCAATGTTGATCCATCTGACATAGAGCATGGGGCATTGCAGTCTCGAGTGTGGAATGTTGACCTCTGCCCTGCTGCACTTAGGGCCTTATTCAGTCCCGGAAGAACATAATTGTCTGTGATGGTCCTGTGGCAAACACAATAGGAACATAATTTGAAAACAACATGATGGCACCCTGCATGGTTTGTTTGAACCCTGTATTTCTGCCACATGTCCTTACTGTTATCACTGTGTTGTGATTCACCCCCCTGAGTGGACTAGCCATACACATTGGGCATAGATTGCACTGTGAGTAACAACAGCATATCTGTGCATCAGAAATGCATTTTGTTAGGCATACCACCTCCTGCCATGTTCACCTATGAATCCACCATCAAATATCTTCACAGATCCTGGCACTGTGAGCATTGCTTTTTGGTCATACCAGCAAATAAGTGGCCCTTCAGTGATAACAATCAGATCCTCCTTGACATTAGTCAGAGGCAACTGGACATCCAGAACACAGCCTCCACTCTTACTGTCCATATTCATGTGTAAGCTTGATTTGGAATACATGCACTTTGAATATGGCATTGCACACACCGTACAACACCACACACAATCCTTGCACTGCCCATTAGGCATACAGGATGACACTCATTGGTAGCATCAGGGTCACTAAAACTCACAACCTCTTCAATGGTATAAGACTCGGGTCCACCTGCAAGACATAACATGAGCCATAGTACTGTGATTGTTGAAAAAAAACACTGTGGTCAAATTATGAACATTACACATGACTTGCAAATGGCCATAGAACCTTTCTGGTTGTAACAACTTAAATGGCTCACTTGACATGGCTCAATGCTATACATTGGTAGGACTGGCTGACGTGCACAAATACGATGAAACTATACATACATCCCTTGGGCACATTGTTGAACCATTTCAAATGACTCTGCACTGTGCTATGGCTAGATGAAACTCACAGCCTGCTGCCCCTGCGGCATCCAGTGTGCCCCAAGAGCAGGCAGATGTACTTGGGCTCGATGTGAGTCGGAGCTCAGGGCCAGGTAGCCCAGGATCTGCATGGGACCTGTGTTGCAACACCCACCATTTTGTGAATGGGTCTGCATTGTTGGGAAGCTGATGTTGGAGCTTCTTCTTGTGCATCAGTGAGATTTGGCAGGTCACGGCACGTCAACCCTCCCTCGGGGGCTAAATGCCCTAAATTCCCCAACAGGGGACTGGGTTTAGAGGGCTGAACCGAACCGTTGGCAGGATCGGGCCACGTAGAGCAATGTGAGGGAACTTCTACTTAGCTACCATCTTGAACATGCCCCCTGGGCTATCATTTTAAATAAATCTGCCCTACCCACTAGGGAAAGTGGCATAGTGCACCAGTGTGTCAGACGTAGCCCCTGAATCTTTCCAGGAGAGGGTTCAGGTTCCGCTCACAGAATAGCTCAGCATTTCTAGTTTCATCGATGCCAGGATATCAAAATCACCCCTTCACAACTCATACTTTAAAATCAGCCAGTGAGAGGGACTTGTGCCATTTAATAATGTAACCTGAGTGCCAAAATTCATGAGCATTTGCAAAAGTCTGGACACCGTCGACCACATCGGGTAGGATGTCATCCACGCACAGTTATATGCTGTCTTCCCATGTGCTGCCATGTGTCTAATCCCTTGATCACCGTGTCCTGCTGATCCCCAGGAGCCAGTGGCTCCAGTGCCAGGGCAGAAATCATTGGTGACATTGGTTATCCCTCTCTGGGTCCCCAACAAGCTTGAAAGTCGATGAATAGGTCCAGTTGACTCTGGATCAAAGGCATTTTAGGTTCACAACAATATTTTGTGAAAAAACTCAGAACCTTTTGATTGGTTAATGTAGTGGCATCTATGTTGTTATACAGAATGGATGTTACTATGGAGTTTGGTGATAGCACGTCCTGACACCACACCTGAGGCATTCTGTGTAATGAAAGCCAGTTGTTACTATCACTCTCACATTAAAGCATGATGCTTTTCTGGTGAATGCATTACAGTAGAGATACAACAAAGACTTCTTTGAATGTCATCCATCTCAGTCTTATCCCTTCTCTTTATTATGGATGCAGAAAAGAACTGGCCCATGATACGCAAAAGGTTGAAAAAGAGCTAATGCTCATCACTAACCAGCACATCTGGCATTCAATCTGCAAACCCAGGTTCTGTAATGATTTCAGACATACAATGGAAAATGAAAGAGGGCTAAGCGACCATGAGTACAACCATGCACCCACATGTGAGTGTCTACAAGCTATAGATTTACATTTAGCTACTCTTCCGTTTTTTCGTCACTCAGTTGAAGAACGCACCTTTACCCTAAGTGGATCCTAGAGTGAACAGAATCTTCTGGTGAATGGAGTGAAGTTTGAAGTCTACCACTGGGTGGTACCTGTAGTTGCCATTCTACTGGCTGCATAATAATGGAAGTCAGGGACCTGTATCTGTATAGGAGGTGAAGCAAAGAACAAGAACAAAAGAAAGTACAGAAACAGTGTAATATACTTTGCAGAAATAGCAACCTTTATTGTCTTCCCTGATTTAATGAAACTTACAGCTCCACCTATTCTTCCTTTAATATAAATTCATGTCTGTTCATGTATACTGAAACATCAGTGTTGTGATTATTTCTTCCAATAATGTAACTCCAAGTGTTCCATGAAACAAGTGCTGTTTTTTAAAATAAACACAAGGTCAGCAGTATGACACAGGAGTAGACTACCTTACAAGTTAACCACCAACAACTGACACCCTTCCACATCGACCAACCTTCCACAATCCACATTCTATCACCTACCACACATCTCCCCCTTCACCAACCCCTAATAAAAGCTACACCTAAAACAATTGCAAGTAAATATGTAACTATATACTCACCCCCAAAACAAAGACATTAAACTTCCCGCTAACTCTGCAAGTCCCTACTAGTCTCCCTAAATCAACAGATGTTCTTACACTGAATGACGCATCCACGTGTGAAGCAACTCCTCCCTCTGAAGTCATATCCAGAATTATTACCATCCTCACCTACCTATTTCCTTCTTACCTCATTTCCACCCTGTCACACCAAAACTCTTTTCATGTTTCATACACGCCCATCTCAACTCTTATGGCTGAACTTAACTCTTTCCCAGCTTCTTCTTTGTTCACTATTTCTGGCTTGTTGATCCTAACCAAGTGGAAAATATACCCTGTCACCTTCTCTTCCTAATTCTTAAAACTCTCCTTCTTTTACACATCCTTCTCCCAGGTCAACTCCACCCCTTGTCTCCTGATAATCCACCATTGAACCAAGTTGGTAGTGGGTTTCCATCCGCTCAGCAATTAAAAATGAGATGTTCCTATGACACAGTTAGGTGTAATTGTCCTTGATTACTATAGACTAATTCCACTGGAATCCCTTCATGGCAAAAAACATCTTCCACAAATCCAGTCACCCCTTCAGTGGTGACACTCCCTACTATACATACGTCTGACCATTTTGTGAAGTGATCGACCCGGTCTACAGCATATGATTCCCCATGGAAGATTAGAAAATAGGCCCATGAAATCAATCACTAACTTCCTCCAGGGACTACAAGCTAATTCCATCAGACAATCTGGAACACTATGGCCCTCATTACGACCCTGGCGGTTGGTGATAAAGTGGCGGTAATACCGCCAACAGGCTGGCGGTAACTACCGCCAAATTATGACCCATGTGGAAAGATCTCCTAAAGACAGGCAATGTACCACACCGACAGCCAGGGTGGAAACAACAGCCACCATGGCGGTAGCCGCCTACAGCCATACGGAAGTCAATGTTTCGCCCGCCACACTAAGACCCTGCAAACCACCACCTTTTAAAGGGTGCTACCAATGACATCAAAAGCCTGGTGGAAACTGAGCTCAGAAGTCAAAGGACTCACCTTTGGAGACACAGGCAAGGACTACTACATGGAGCCCGAACTGCATGTCTTTCCGAAGATATTCTATGTACTGCTCCACCACGAATACCAATGCCGGCGAAGACAATGACGGTGAGTACAGCCACCTAGCACACAAGGGAGGCGGGAGGAAAACAACAGTGACACACAAATGCACCACACACATCCGACATACACATGCCATACACACAACCATTTGCACAAGAAAAATTATTTATCCCCATAAATCGGCTGAATAATGCAAGGACATAACAATTTCGCCAAAGTGTTTGTAATCAATATAACAGATATATACAAATTTACAGCAAAAGGGACACAGCCCAGTCCTCAATTTGCGTGGGCCACATGGCCACAAGCCAAAGTCCAAGGCCCTACTTGTCACCTGCTTCAACACAGAGATAACACTGCAGGGGCATCAGTTGGTAAATAGGCAGGCACCTCAGGGGCACGTGGGGGCACCTGAGGCAGGAGATGAAACAAGACCACTGGTTCTGGATGGTGCAACATGCCCTGTGCTTGGTCCTGGGGAGTGCAAGACCACAGTCTCTCGAGTGGGTGTCTTCCCCACTGGTTCTGGATGGGGCAACATGCCCCATGCTTGGTCCGTCCTGGGGAGTGCAAGGCCACAGTCTCTCAAGTGGGAGTCTTCCCCACTGGTTATTGATGGGACAACATGCCCTGTGCTTGGTCCTGGGGAGTGCAAGGCCACAGTCTATCAAGTGGGTTACTTGCCCATTGGTTCTGGAGGGGGCAGGCCGCACAGCAGCCCATAGAGGCAGAATTACTTAGCGTCCACCAGCGGTGACGGCTGAACAGTGGTGGTGCTGCTGGTGGGGGGAGGCTCCTCCACATCCCCTGCACCCTCGGATGGATGCACAACCATGGTTGGTGGCGGAGGCTCCGTCACAGCTGCTTGTGCAGGCTCCTTGCCCTTCCTACCAGCTGTTGCAGGCTCCTTGCGCTTCCTGCCTGCTGGTGCAGGCTCCTTGGCCTTTCGGGTGGCATGTGGAGGCTCCTTGCCCTTCTTGCCTGCCCTTTAGGCTGGCTGGTGCAGGCTCCTTCCTCTTCAGTACATATGGCCTGGATCCCTTTGCACCACGAGTGGGTGCGGTTAGGACTGGTCGTTTAGACTGTGTGGCTGAGGTGCTTGGCTGGGTTTGTGATACCCTGGCCATATGTGCAGGACCGGGGGGGAGAGGTAGAGAAGAGGTCAAGTTGGGCAAGGAAAAGCTTTTTAGGGACATTGGGACGGGAAGAGGGTGAAGGAATGGGAAAGGAGGATGAGGGAGTGGTTGTTGGAGGTGTCTGTCTGCTGGATTTGGGTGCAAGTGCATTGGCTGTATGCTGTTGTGAGGTGGATGGCTGTTGGGTGTCTGAGTGCTTGCGTTTGTGTACTTTAGGAGGGGGGACAGACATAGTGGGAGAGGACATAGGAGATGTGTGCATGGATGTTGTGGAGGTGTCTGGCAGTGAAGTGTGTGTTCTGCTTGGTGTGGTGATGCTGGTAGTGGATGATGATGTAGTGCGTGCAGGTGTGAGTGTGGACATGGCTGAGAGGGAGGTTGTGGAGGGGGAGGTGGGGAAGACAGTGGAAATAGTGGATGTTGTTGTGTCTGAAACTGTTTGTGTGAGTGCCTGTGGGATGAAGTGTGGCGCTTGTGTTTGCCTGTGACACTCTTGGGTGTTGTCTTGTGTGCATGCTCATCTTTATATGTGCCTGGGGTAGGTTGGGTTGAGGGGAATGGGACTGGGCAGTGGAAGTTGGAGGGGGGACGGTGGAAACAGGGACAATGGCTGCCATCAGAGAGGAGGCCAGAGCATGAATCGATCTCTATTGGGCCGCCAATCCAGCGTGAATGCCCTCCAGGAATGCATTAGATTGTTGAATCTGGGCTGCCAGCCCCTGGATGGCATTCACAATGGTTGACTGCCCTACAGAGATGGATCTCAGGAGGTCAGTAGCCTCCTCACTCAGGGCAGCAGGGCACACTGGGGCAGGGCCTGAGGTGCCTGGGGCGAAGAAGATGCCCACCCTCCTGGGTGAGCGGGCACGGGCAACTTGATGAGGTGCTGCGGGAGGGCAGTGCTGTAATGGGGGTGGCGACTGTACCTGTAGCTAGGGTGGTCACAGAAGTGTCCGCCACCGCCAGGGAGCCTCCATCGGAGGAGGTATCTGTCTGAACTGTCCCTGCCGTGGTGCTCCCCTCACCCCCGTCCCACTGGTGTCCTCTCTGTCAGTGGACTCTGCCTGCTGGGTCCTGTGGGATGCAGCTCCCTCCGTCACCGGTGCCTCTGCTCCTCCGCCAGATGATGCTAATGCACATAAGGACAGGATGACAAAACAAGAAAGGGGGGAAAGAGACAAAGGATACACTGGGTCAGTGGCTGCACCAACACCACCGTTGGTGTACACAGCACACTCACACACAGGGAACAGCCCTATGCACTATGCATTGCACTACCAGTGATATTGCTAGCCACCAAGGCATAGGGAGGGGCACACACCACCAAATGCAGCACACCGGGGACCCATGCAGCCCTGACCAGTAGTGGATGCCTACGAGCTAGGTAGAAGGATTATCCCTTCAGAACCCTAGCCACTAGGGGACCTACGCTGCAATGTCAGGCCTGGCCTAGGGGCACCCAATGACACAGCCACCACCCGGATACCACCATACCATGCGTAAGTTGTAATGATGGGAACTGTACTTACCCCCTTGTGGCTGCTGTGATGCCATCAAGCACTCATCCAGCTCTGGATAGGCCACTGCCAGTATAAGGGACATCAGGGGGTCAGAGATCAACGGGCACCCCTTCCTCGTTGGGTGACCATCCCCAGCTGGGCCTCCGCTGTCTTCCGTGCCCAGCGTCTCAGGTCCTCCCACCACCGTTTCCGACAGTGGGTGCTCTGCCTGCCATAGACCCCCAGGGTCCTCACGTCCTTGCCGGTGGCACACCATATACCCTTCTTTTGATGGGCGCTGACCTGCAAAAACAATACACACAGGAAAATACCATTAGACAAACAGTCCTGCCTGTTACACATATGGCCCACGATACACGTTCCCATCACCATTTCCACACACATGGACCAGCTCACAACCTGTATGCCTCCAAAAGGACATCCATCCACCCTCCCTTACACGAGGCCTTCACACACACAACTCCATGCATTCATACCACATGCATCGTGCTCACAGTGTACTCACCTGAGGCCCATACAGCAGTCTGTACTGAGGTAGTACCCCATCCACCAGTCTCTCCAACTCCTCCGAAGTGAAGGCTGGGGCCCTTTCCCCCGTCACACGGGCCATGGTAGGTTCCAGACACAGGTCACAGCAGCACATGTAGTGTAGGTCCTCTCCTATGAAAGGTCAGGTAGCAAGTGAGAAATATGATAGAAAATGGCGGTCACGTCCGCAGCAGTGCATACCGTCACCGCCGGCGTAGATCACTATTGGCCACTGTACCCCATAGGGCCCAATGAGGAGTTGCACCGTGGTTCCCAACCGCCTCCCGCGACGGCATACAACTGCAGCGGAATTACCTCACTTCCACCTGTTCCTCCACACAGGACAGGCGGATGCCATTTCAAGGGGGTCGGGGCAGGCCCTGGAATAATGCTGTATCACAAGAGAAATTAGCACATACTGGACAAATCACACTGACCCATTACATGTTTACAGGATGCAAACTACTGTTGTAGCTACAATGTTCAGTTTGTGACCGGCTCCTCACTCTTTTGTCCCTTAGGTTGCCACCGCTGCGGATGAATAGGAGATGGAGACATACCCACGTGTACAGACCCCTGGTGGACTTGGCAACACTGGAGAACAGGCACATTATCCTCACCTGTAGACTTGACAGGGCCACAATCACAGAGCTGTGTGCCCAGTTGGAACCTGACCTGATATCTGATATCCATCACCCCACTGGGATTCCACCTCTTGAGCAAGTGCTATCAGTACTCCATTTCCTGGGAACTGGTTCTTTCCAAGTGACAGTGGGCTTGGCAGCAGGAATGTCACAGCCAATGTTATCAAACGTGCTGAAAAGAGTGTTGTCTGCCCTAATGAAACACGTGCAGCAGCATTGTTTTCCCCCAGGTGGAGGACTTGGCCACTTTGAAGGCCGAGTTTTATGTAATGGGACATATCCCCAACATAATTGGGGCAATTGATGGTACACATATTGCCTCCCCCCCCTGGCAGAATGAACAGGTGTTCAGGAATGTTCAGATGGTGTGTTTGGCTGACCAGTACATCTCCCACATCAATGCTAAGTATCCTGGGTCGGTGCATGATGCCTTTGTCCTGAGGAATAGCAGCATCCATCCCAAATGTGATGGGCCAACTACAGAGGCACAGGGTGTGGTTAATAGGTGAGCCCTGGTTCCCACCCAGTATATGTTGGTGATGGGTATGGTGTGGGCCATATAGTTTAGTGTGTGGCTAAATGTTGTCTATCAATATTTGCAGGTGACTCTGGTTACCCAAACTTATCATGGCTCCTGACCCCTGTGAGGAATGCCAGGACAAGGGCAGAAGAATGTTATATTGAGGCACATGGACGAACCAGAAGGATTATGGAGAGACCCTTTGGCATCCTGAAGGCCAGGTTCCAGTGCCTCCATCTAACCGGTGGTTCCCTGTGCTACTCACCAAAGAAGGTCTGCCAGATAGTGGTGGCATGATGCATGTTGCATAACCTGGCCCTCAGACGCCATGTCCCATTCCTGCAGGAGGAGTAGGCTGGAGATGCCCGTGTGGCAGCAGTAGACCCTGTGGACAGTGAGGATGAGGAGGCAGAGGATGAGGACAACAGAACATATGTGATCCAACAATACTTCCAACAACACACAGGTAGGACACGTTACTTCACATTTCAATTACTTTGGTTGTCATTTGTGTTGCAATGGCATGCTTCCATTTTCCACTTCTATGCCCACTTACTATTCCCTCTGGCAATTTATTTTGCGGATGTTGTTGATTTGACAAATACTCCTGGTGTGATCACTTCAGCCAGCTACAGGTCATTAGTCAATGATCATTCTCTGTACAGTTGATTTGCAGTGTTTGTACTTGTATCAATGAATACATATTTGATAAACATGACATACTCCAAATGGATTTTTTTCAAAGGGTGTTTATTGAAGTGCAAATATATAGAGGGGCAAGTGCAATGGGATGAGGCGATGAGGGAGGAAAGTCCAGGGTATTGTTCCAGTCTGTTTGTAGCACAGATGCATTGTCCAAGGGGACATAGGAAGGGGAGCAATGGCAGTTCAAGGTGGACAGGGTGACAGAGTGGGACACAAGGGTGGCAATCAGGAGAGTCTCATTTCCTGTCGGGGTCTTGGCAATTGTCTCTTGCTTCTGTCTGCATCACAGGGAACATTTGCGGGGTGGTTCGCCTTCTGCAGGGGTAGGGGTGCTGGTGGCCTGTGAGTCCTGTGGCGGGGCCTCCTGGCCTCTAGCGGCAGCGGAGGTGGAAGGCTGTTCAGATGTCTGCTAGTGGCAGAGGCCCGCTGGTGTGAGACTGCCTCCCTCATAATGTTGGTCATGTTTGCCAGCACCACTGCTATGGAGATCAGGGTGTTGTTAATGGCCTGCAAGTCCTCCCTGATCCCCTGGTACTGTCCCTCCTGCAGCCGCCTGTTCTCCTGCACATTGTCCAGGACCTGGCCCATTGTGTCCTGGGAATGTTGGTAGGCTCCCAGGATCTCGGCGAGCGCCTCCGGGAGAGTCTGCACCTGTGGTCCAAATAGCTGTGGCTCTACCCTGACAATTTCCTCCATCATGGCCTTTAACTCCTCCCCTGTGAAATGGGGGTGTCTTTGTGGTGCCATGGGTGTTGTGTGAGGTGTGTTCGTGAGGGTGTGTTGGGTAATGTGTTGGGGTGCATGATGTGGAGTGTGTGAGTGGTGTATAGGTGTGAATACTGTGTGGCTCTTGTTGTGTCAATGGTCTTGGTGTCTCTCTGCTGGCAATGGTTTGTAATCGTAGAGGGTTGTGGGTAATGTGGGTGTGGTGAGTGTATGGGTGTCAGGTGTGTGTTGTTTGAATTGTCCAATCTGTGTTGTTTTGTATGTGGGTGTCCATTGTGAGCGTGGTGGTATGTACTGCCAATGGTTTACCGCCGTTAAATGTCTGCCGTGGTGATTGATGGGTCATATTGTGGTGGGCGTTGTTCTATTGGTGTAACGGTGTGGGTTTTCATACCGCCAGTTTATCACTGACCTCCTGAGGGGCTGGATGGGTCTTTAGGTCTATGATCTTGGCGCCCTCGCCTGGGTCAGTTGTTTGGCTCTCTTCCGGCACCTCGTGGGGAGGAGACATCAACCTTGTATGATGTTCTACCCAGTCCCAGCTGGACAAGGGGTCATAAAGAAGTAGGTGCATTGATTTGTATGACTTTAAGGTTTTGCTGGAAATAATAGCAAGCATTGGAGGTGTAGGTCTTCAAGCTGGCGTATCACTCCAAGGAAGTAGGAGCATTATCGTTGAACTGCAATTGTGACATCAGAGAATACCGACACCCTGCTGTTTTCAACTGTCAGTGGACCCGCTCATTGAGCCGCCTGCAGGATTGCGTCTCTGTCTTTATAGTGAAGGAGCCTGACACTGACTGGCAGAGGCAGGGAGTCCGGTGGTGGTCGGCGTACAGGAATACTGTGGGCATGTTCAAAGACAAGTAAGGAAACAGATCAGAGCTTGGGGTGGAAGACCATATCCAGTTCTCTAGAAAGATTACCATAGAGTCAGAATCCTCAGAGCTCTCCGGGAGTACCACCACTCGAATGTTGTTGCGGCACGCCCGACCTTCTGCATCTTCTGCATGGTCTTCAAGATTTTTGGGGCATTCAGTGAGGTCTTGGGTAAACTTCTCTTGTGCTTCTAGTTGGTGTGTGACATCAACCAGTGTACGTTTAGTGTCTGTGACCCTGAAGGCTAGTTTCCTTTGATCATCACGGAGTAGGCCAAGTTCTACACAGAGCTCTTTGATTTTCATCTTCACAAATGTTCTGTACGTAGCAATTGCTTACAATATGTCATCTAAATTGTTCTGGGTCTCTGGGGATTATGCTGAGTGTGGTTGGCTGTGGTCTGGAGGGTCAGCAGAAGGGGATAGTGGTCTGGAGGGTCCCTTTATCTGTCCTCAGCACCCTATCACTGATGGCTGGCGCCATGGCAATGGAGGAATGAAAATGTCTGTGTGCATCTCACGGATGCCGAAAATGCCTTGCCCCATGGATGGGGGTAATGACCCATGCATGAAGACATGCTGTAGCATTATGCTAGAGTATACACTGTAGCGGCTGGAAGGGGTCCCCAGGACACCAATGGCTTGTTGTCTCTATGTTGTGGGTGAGGGTCGGGTATTGGGGATGCTCATGTGTCCGCTGGGACAAGCAACGCCCAGGTCAGGCTGGTCTCGGCACCGTGGTCTACAGTTGCGCCAGTCCGGTTAGGGGCTGATGGAGGCCCACCAGGTGCAGTATGTGTACCTCCTTAGGTGGCTGCTGGGGAGGCACGCTGAGTTTGCAGGATATATGTGAATTCCATGGTTCTCCGGTGTGGAGATCTTGCGCGATCAAGCCACGTCCCCCCCACTATAAACCTCACTATGAGTTCTATCCTTCCCAGTTTTCTCCTTCCAAATCTCCTCTGACAAAACAACACCATTGTTTGCCTTTACATCCCTCACTAGCACCTTCATATGTGACTGACATTTTGCATTTCTGTTCTCTCATTACCATGTTATCAGAATTTAAACGCAACCTAGACAACCCTTATACTTGCCCATTCAACCTTCTTGGGATATATTTGATCTTATAATGTTAAGATCACAATGTAGATTACATCTGATTAATTTTGTTGTGAACATTCTTCTTCTTCCTGGAGCTAAAATATTAATCAAAGGCTAATGATCAATGAAAATCATGAAGATAGTCCCCCAAGAATATGTCATAAATGCTATGCCGTCTATGTGTTGTCTAACAGCTCTTGCTCAATAACTGAATATTTTTACTGAACCATGAGCCCTTGCCCACTCCTCAGATCTGTCCTTTTGCAAAAGTACACCTCCCACACCAAAGCCACATGCATCCACAGTCAAAATACACTTTTTTCCTGGCACAAACATATTCAAACATGGTGTCCTCAAGAATCTTGTTCTTGCTCCCACACAAACTTGACATTTTTCTTCAATTGTCTTCACTAAGGCTCCACCTCACTTGAATAATTCTCTACAAATCTGTGGGAAAAACTTAAGAATGACTGAAAATTACAATAATAGGTCCTTGCATAATGCAGTAGGTGCCATTTTGATTGATTTTACTTGATCTTCTTTCACTTGAATACTATATTTGATTATCTTGTGACGTTAAGTACTCATTGCTTCTAAATCAGCATTTGTTGCATTTAGCTGTCAAAACCACGTTAAGCAGTGGCAAGAATACACTCCTTAAAATCACATTGTGTTCTTTCTTGTTCCAAACACCACATCGTTCTGGAACACTCTAGACCCACTTAGCCGCCCAGAATAGCAACATTAATCTTTGAAAAAGAGCTGCAGCACTCACAGATGAAACTGAATTATTTCATGCTGGGATGCCCCCTTCTGCACATTGGGGGCAGCCAACTCTTTTGAGTCCATCTTGATGGTATTCTTTAGTGAATACACTTCAAAACTCTTTCTCCAATGCTTCATATCTCTCACTAGAATCACTGTGTATCAGGATGAACAGCCTTTGAGTCTAACCTAATACACAATTCCTCCTGGTGACGCCACCCAAAAATTGTTTCTCACCTCACAGCTACATGAATCTGCCACTTGATTCTTCTCCTCTTAAAAGACAGATCAACAGAACCCTTCAAGCTCCACGTTTTACTCAGGAAACCCCCTTAGGTAAACATCTGTCCAAATAAGCTTCTTACATAGCCATAGCTTTTCAAACAACTATCTACCCATTATAGTGTACTATGCGCAAGAATCCACCATGACATTTACACTCAGACCACCCATCAAAATGTCACTCCTGGATAGTCCCTTACTTTCTTTCCTGCTGATCCATCAGAAACAGATAAAATTACTCCATCTTCTCCAACCTCTTCCCTTTCATCTCCATTATACAGTTCACACCCCTGCCACCATTGTTTGAGGATACACTCATCCAAAGTACAATATAACATAAAAGTATTTTTACATCAATTGCACAATTTTGCCAGTGCTGGACAACTTTTAGTAGTGGCCAAATGGTTAAAGCTACTGAAGTAATCAAGACTTCCGTTTCTTGAAAGTTTAATCTATTTTATTAAGTATAAGTCCTATATATAGAAACCTCATCCTGTCAGCAAGACCTTCCACTCCAACTTCCCCAAGTGAGGAACCTTGTTAGGTTCTTCACATTCTATGTTCCACATTCTTAGAACGGTCTTGTTCACAGCAATTAGAGCTTTCAATACAAACAAGTATATGTACAGTGCTTATCAACAAGTAACTTGGTACAACAATAAGAGTACAATACCACAGCTACCTTATCGGTAACAACCGTCCTTCACCGTCCTTGAAGTTTCACTGTAAACTTCAAGGACCCATTAGTCAAAGCCGCCGGGGAATTACCAGTAAATAAGCACTTTTTCCTCATACGTTGTTGTGCACTATGTACAATGGTGCATGAGGGTATAGATCAGCGTGGACACGGTTCAAAATTTGCAATATAGTTGCAGACATATGTGTGGAAACCTGCAACTAGCATGTTTCCAGAAGTAACCTGCTGCAATACCCTAAACTTTCATGTGTTGCCATACGCCTTTTTTGAAGGATGACCAGCCGTCCCGGATTTGCCGCCGGGACAGTCGTGTTTTTTTTTTTACCAGCTGTCCCGTCAGATTTCTGGAAATTTAGCTCATGTCCTGGTTTTTACAGAGGGACGCATGAAATACAGTGGGATAAAGTAGAGTTAGTTTGCAGGTGTTATCAGAAAACAATTTAATTAACAAGCATTATACTGACATTAAAATTAAATTTTTTATGTTCTTAGTGCGTCTTCTGTAATTGTATGCGGATAAGCGCAGTCATTCCGTACTCTGCATTGAAGTAAAATTGTAGTCCTTCTTCTATTTGTGTGCAATGTCCAGTTTTTTTACTTTAAAATTCTGGTCACTGTACTTTTTTGGGACTAGCCCACATTGTTTGGTGCATTGTCAGTCTTATTTAAAAGTGCACACATCTCTTTGTTGGAATTCAGGCTTGTGTTTCAGTTACATCATAACAGTTACAAATTGGGATTGCTGTCTAATGCATAGAAGGTGAATAAAAAAATGTCTAGCTTTCGCGTTGAGAATTTTAAAATTCTATTAAGGGCACGTAGGCGAGGATTATGCTTCTTTTTCTTCACTTTAATTTCTTCAACAGCCAATCAGAGAGTTAAAACACAAAAATGACAAATCCCAAGAGTATACACAACCTGTGATAACCATAGAGAAGGCCCCCTCATATAATGCTCACAACAATGTATCGACTCCTCTTTCTTTGCTTGAACATAAAGTAAAATTCTAATCGAGTCTGCAATAACATAAACTTGAGGAGCAACAACACAAGATGTAGAAGAGGAACGAACAAAAGTCCAAACTTTGAAGGATGAGGAAGACCGAAGACCCTACACCAGATCCAACTGCAAGGATAAATCCACTTGATATGCCAAAGGATCATTTATCATCATTACCTGCAAGGAGATGAAAAAGACCAAGCCATAAAACTGAACTAGAATAAAATAATAGTAGTAGAAACAGGGACGGAAAAAGCACTGAAGATACAGCAGCAATAATATCACAAAATAAATGTTACAGTAATGACAACAAATCAATCAGTGTGGGATAAATCTCACCTCTGTGTCCTTAATAGAATTTTAAAATTCTTAATGTGAATGCTAGAAAATGTTTTATTCTATGTCAGGAGCGGAGGCTCCGATCATGCTTGTTTAAAGCTGACCCACAACCACCAAGGCAATATCAACCATAGGCTTATAATCAAAAGATTTAAATATAGATTCAGATTGCCGATCTGCAGCTCTTCAAATATCTTCCAATCTGCAACCCAAGGAAAAGGATTTTGAAGCCATGGCCACTCTAGTTAAATGGGAACCAAACTTCAAAATATCAATGGCTGCCTCACTCAAGAGCCAACGAACCCATCTTGCCAAAGTAGCTGACGATACACGGTGATAAGGCTTAACAAGTGAAATCAATAACTGTCCCCTCATATCAGAACGAAATTCCTCCATACTTACTTTGTACGCCTTTTAACATTGAACCACACACAATTTTAGATTGTCTACAAAACAAAGATAAAACGCTGATCTTGAATTGCACTTGGTACGATGAGAAATTGAAAAGGTTACTCCCTCAGGGGAGAAAACCCTACCCGCCAAATCCAAGGCCCTAACATCAGAAACCCGTTTTCAAGAGATTAAACATAACAACATAGTGAGCTTAGCCGACAATTGTTTCCTGGTAAGGAATCTATTGACTGGCCAAGACTTCAAAAACCTCAAGATTATATTCCCATCCCAAAGGGTAGAATAACGTGGACGAGGGAGGTTAGCCAACCTGATGCCCTTCAGAAGCTTGCAAACAATGGGTGAGTCCCGATTTACCATCCACTGGCAAATGACCCACAGATATGGCAGACCGATATGTGTTAACTGATCTGTAAGCTAAAGAAGACAAAGCCAGGGAGGATAAAAGGTTCAGGTCCATACTGCAATCTGCTGAAGAAAGATCTGCATTTCATGCACTGCACCAAGAACACTATTGTTTCCAAGCGGAAGCATATCTCTTGTGGGTGCTGGACGATGAGGCCCCTGAAATGAAATCGGAAGACTCCTGCGAAAGGCACGGGAGACTCCTCCATTTTTCCCTGAAAGTTGCCACACAGACCAGAGCTAGTTGTCCCGAAAGAATTAGAGGGTGTGGAAGGCCCAGCGGGTCTAGAAGGAGGTTCCACCTGTGCGGAATCAATAGTGGATTTTCACAGCTCAATTCCAGATCCTCTGAGAACCACGCCTGGGATCTCCAGAGAGGAGTCACCAGAATGAGATCTGCCCGCTGACGATGGATCTGAGCCAAAACCCTGGGAAACATCAGGAAAGGAGGGAAGGCATAACCCAGATCCAGAGACCAGTCCTGGAAAAAAGGCGTCTGTCGCAAGTTCTTCCGGGTCTAGTCTCCAGCTGAAAAATCTCATCAGATGACGGTTGAGATGGGAGGCAAAAAAGTCCATTGAGAGGGGACCCCACAGGGAATGGAGAAACTGAAAAACCTTCGGATTAAGTCTCCAGTCACTTAAATCCCGAAGGTGGCAAGACTGCCAATCCGCCACCAAATTGCTGCACCCTGGCAGATATTCCGCCACTACCGAAATCCAGTGTTGCAGACAGAAGTGCCGAAAGCCCTTGGCAATCTCTACCAGAATGCAAGACTTGGTCCCGCTCAGTTTGTTGACATATCTCACTGCTGAGCTATTGTCCATTCGAAGAAGGATACAACAATCCGTCTTGAGAGGGGACAAACTCCTGATCGCAAATGAACCCGCAAGGAGCTATAGACAATTGATATGAAGGTCCAGCTCCACTTTGGACCAACGACCACCTGTGGATACTGGCCTGCAATGAGCTCCCCACCCCAAAAGACTGGCATAGGACTCTTGAACAATCTCTGGCGAGGACCCAAAGATGGCCCTGCCGTTCCAGGCCTCCATGTGGTCCAACCACCAGCGCATCTCCATCCGAGCCTCCTCCAAAATAGGAACCTGATCCACATAACTGAGACCTCTCTGAAGATGAGAAATATTCAAACACTGCAGAGCCCTATAGTGAAGGGGACCTGGGAAGATCACCTGGATTGAGGAAGAGAGCAGACCCACCATGTGGGCTATCGCCCTCAATGATACAGTCTGTCTAGACAATAGTAACCTCAATTCCCTCATGATTTAATTAATTTTTTGAGGGTGAAGTACCAACTGAGCTAGGGTAGAGTCCACCTGAAAACCCAGGAAATCCAACCGTTGGAACAGAATTAAGGCAGACTTCTGAGCGTTTGTTATGAACCCCAGATCCTGGAGTAGGGAGATGGACCACTCCAGATGGGAGATGACCAGGTGAGTACATTGAGCCATGATGAGAATGTCATCGAGGTAACTTATCAGGCACACCCCCCCTTGCTTGGAGAAACTCCAAAACTGTCCGCATCACCTTCGTGAAGCACCAAGGAGCTGATGAGAGGCCGATAGGTAAGGACTTTGTGTTCGTAACAATGGCCCGCCCAAAGAAACTGGAGAAACCAATGGTGGGGAGGAAAAATAGGGATGGTCAAGTAAGTATCCTTCAAGTCTAAACGAACCATCCAGTCTCATTCCTGAAGAATGTCTCTTAGTAAGTGGATGCCTTCCATTTTGAAATGGGTATAAACCAGACATCTGTTGAATTCTTTGAGGTTCAAGGCAGAGCGGGAGCCTCCACCTTTTTTTCTACTAAAAAGACTGAGCTGAGAAACCCCATTGGGTGAGGGTGAGCTTCAACAATAGCACCTTTTTACAAGAGCGCTGCGATTTCTGTGGAAATAAAAATTGCGATCTCGAAGGGAAAATACGTCGGATGAGGAGGGGAGAACTAGGAGGGAGAGTCGTAAAATTCTATCTTGAAACCCTGTATGGTCTTCAGGACCCAAGAGTCGTGAGTGATCTTGCGCCAAGCCTGTAGGAAAGACCTCGTCCTGCCCCCTAAAACAACCTCTGAGCTGGAAATTAGGCTGACCTGTAGATCCTGCATCCTAGGAGTAGGATTGGGTGCCTCTGGACCTCCCTCTTCGGAATTTGTAGTGATGTGATCTGGGGGCGGGAGGGATAGAACGTGGACGAGGAGGAGTTGTAGTCTTGAAAACCCCCTCTTCCCTGCTGATAGTAACCCCGCTGAGGGCCCTGATTGATGAAGCGGCGGAAAGCAGCCCTCTGTAGCGTCCGGCTCCTCGAAAAAGTGGATGAAGAACCTTCTTGATAGAACCTTGGGCTTTGTCCAGATTGGCGTAAGTAGCCACAAATTTACAAAGATCCTTGAGGAAAGGACAGCCAAAAAGCAAACCTTGTGCCAAAGGCCTCGACTAAGAGGAAGCAAGGACTGCTAACTTGGGGGTCCATCTTTATCAAAACAGAGCGACGACGCTCATTTGAAATCGCACAATTTGCGTTTCCCCAGGAAGCAGAGGGCCGTTTGAGCCCAACCCACCAGAACATCAGGGTCAATGGAATTTCCAGATTCTTTAGCCTGAAATCCCAGTTCCAGAACCTCGGTTAAGGGGCCCGTCACATACAGGAGCTTGTCCTGGCAACCGGGCTATGCACAGTCCATACCCTTCTTGGGGTCCTTTGAAAACTTTTTAAAATATGTGACCTGACCAGTGTGGGGTCCAGTTCTGTAGTCTCTGTCAATTTGGAAGGGAAATCTGGTCTCGGGCATTCAGAGCATAGCCTGGAGCGAACCTCCTTCTCAAACCCATGCTGAATGTGGGACTCAACATAGTCTGCAACTTCCGCCGGAGGAAGCCATAGAGTGGTGTGTCTTCTTCTTGCGCTTCCGGGCAGGGTCATCCTCTTTGTCTGAGGAATGGGCCGATGAGGAGCAGTCCGATTCCTCCCTAGTCCTAGACTTCGGGGTGGAAGCAGAAGTATTATAATCATGCTCCGTGGCCGGGGATCTCATAAGACTCTCAAAATCAGCAGTATGTGGATTTCTATCCTGCTTGTGGGCCTGCAAATTGATAGATAGGGAGGATTCTTCGATAATCTGAGACCCAGAGAGAGCCACCCATCCCTGTTGCTCCGCAAAGCCACTGAGATGATGCTTAATAGGCCTAAAAGCCTGGGCCAAGGCTTTATTTACTGTGTGACGCATGCCAGCATCTAAGGCATGGACAAGGTCCTGTTCAAAAGATCCAGCAGGATCATCCACATAATATTCATCACCCATCTGTTCATTATGTGCAGCCATGCTGACTAGATGCAAAACAAAACTCCAGGGGAGCAGTCAACAAGGTGATGTAGGCAAAAGGGCAGGTAATACACCCTTAAAAACAGGGGAGAAATCAAGTTTGGATGTGGAGGGAGCCCTTCCCAGAGAGAAAACAGGCCCAGCCTGTGTCAAAATTATTTCAACCCTAAGGAGAACACTTTTGGGGTGTAACACGGGGAGTGAACAGCTCTTCCGAGGGCCAGAAACGAGAACACACGTCTCAACATGTTCAGTGCTGACACCTGTAATTAGCGCATGTGCGATAGCTCAGGAGCTGTAGAAATAGAAATAGTCATTAGCGCATGCGTTCTAGTCCAGGAGCTGTGGAAACAGAAAGAGTCCTCACTCCCCTGCTCCCACTCCACTGAAAGGACGCAGGCAAGGAGGCCGTATAGAGGAGGTGAAGATACTCCCAAATGAAACCGGGTAGCGGTTAACGACACAATCGAATGACGCTACAAATCATAATTAACAAACAGCTAAACCTTGACTGCCCACAGTTGCTACTCTTTAAGAGTGAGCTGTATAAAGGCTTAGTGAATTGGAATTTAGGAGCATCTTCGGGTCACTTCGAATCCTTTTGCCTTTGCCCCTCCTGTTTTCCGAACCTGTTTTTGTTGGCCATTAGGACTCTGTGCACTTTACCACTGACAACCAGTGGTAACATGCTTGTGCTTCTTCTTTGCACATGGTAAAACTGGATTACACCCAATTTGCACATTTCATTTACTTGTAAGTCCCTTGTAAAGTGATACTAAATGAAATTAAATGCCAATAGTGGGCCTGCAGCACTTTTTGTGCCACCCTGTAGGAGGCTGGCCTGGCTTGTAGTGGATACCAGAGGTACTTACACCTTGTGCCAGGTCCAGTTATCCCTTATTAGTGTAGAAGAGGTGTTTCTAGCAGCTTAGGCTGATAGAAGGTAGCTATGGCAAAGCAGCTTAGGCTGAACTAGGAGACATGTAAAGCTCCTACTATACCACTGGTGTCATATGCACAATATCATAAGAAAACACAATACACAGATATACTAAAAATAAAGGTACTTTATTTTTATGACAATATGCCAAAGGTATCTCAGTGAGTACCCTCAGTATGAGGATAAGATATATACACAAGATATATGTACACAAACCAGAATTATGCAGATACTAGCAAAAGGAAGTAATGCAAGCAAAGTAAAGTTACAGTAGATTGCAATAGGAGCACATAGGTATGGGGGCAACACAAACCACATACTCCAAAAGTGGAATGCGAACCACGAATGGACCCCAAACCTATTTGAGCTTGTAGAGGGTCGCTGGGACTGTAAGAAAACAGTGAGGGTTAGAAAAATAGCCCACCCCAAGACCCTGAAAGGTAGGTGTAAAGTGCACCTACTACCCCCAGAGAGCACAGAAGTCGTGATAGGGGGATTCTGCAAGGAGAACAAACACCAGCAATGCAACAACAGTGGATTTCCGGACCTGAGTACCTGTAAGACAAGGGGACCAA
Source organism: Pleurodeles waltl (assembly GCF_031143425.1). NCBI lineage: Eukaryota > Metazoa > Chordata > Amphibia > Caudata > Salamandridae > Pleurodeles > Pleurodeles waltl. The sequence goes on along the minus strand of NC_090436.1, from coordinate 791,265,267 downwards.
GTCCAAGAGTCACAACAGTGTCGAGAGTGGGCAGGAGCCCAAGCAATGCCAGCTGAGGGTGCAAGGGAGCTGCCACCTGTTGGAAGAAGCTTAGTGTTCTGCAAGAACGAAGAGGACTAGGAACTTCCCCTTTGGAGGATGGATGTCCCACGTCGTGAAGAAGCTTGCAGAGGTGTTCCCATGCAGAAAGACCGCAAACAAGCCTTGCTAGCTGCAAGGGTCACGGTTAGGGATTTTGGATGCTCCTGTGGCCCAGGAGGGACCAGGATGTCGCCACTTGGATGAGGAGACAGAGGGGGCGCCCAGCAAGTCAGGAAGCCCTCACAGAAGCAGGCAGCACCCGCAGAAGTACCTGAACAGGCACTTAGAAGAAGAGAGAACTGGAGTCCACCTGAAGGCACAATAGGGAGTCCCACAATGCCGGAGGACAACTCAGAAGGTTGTGCACTGCAGGTTTGAGTGTCAGGGACCCAGGCTTGGCTGTGCACGAAGGAAATCCTGGAAGAGTGCACAGGAGCCAGAGCAGCTGCAAATCATGCGGTACCCAGCAATGCAGTCTAGCGTGGGGAGGCAAGGACTTACCTCCACCAAACTTGGACTGAAGAGTCACTGGACCTTGGGAGTCACTTGGACAGAGTTTCTGAGTTCCAGGGACCACGCTCATTGTGCTGAGAGGGGACCAGAGGACCGGTGATGCAGTCTTTTGTTGCCTGCGGTTGCAGGGGGAAGATTCCGTCGACCCACGGGAGATTTCTTCAGAGCTCCTGGTGCAGAAAGGAGACAGGCTACCCCCAGAGCATGCACCACCTGGAAACAGTCGAGAAAGCCAGCAGGATGAAGCGATACAAGGTTGCTAGTGGTCGTCTTGCTACTTTGTTGCGGTTTTGCAGGCGTCCGGAGCAGTCAGCGGTCGATCCTTTGGCAGAAGGTGAAGAGGGAGATGCAGAGGAACTCTGGTGAGCTCTTGCATTCGTTATCTGGTGAGATCCCCAAAGCAGAGACCCTAAATAGCCAGAAAAGGAGGTTTGGCTACCTAGAGAGGTAAGAGCCTATTAGAAGGAGCCTCTGACGTCACCTGCTGGCACTGGCCACTCAGAGCAGTCCAGTGTGCCACAAACACCTCTGTTTCCAAGATGGCAGAGGTCTGGGACACACTGGAGGAGCTCTGGGCACCTCCCCTGCGAGGTGCAGGTCAGGGGAGTGGTTACTCCCCTTTCCATTATCCAGTTTCGCGCCAGAGCAGGGCTGAGGGATCCCTGAACCGGTGTAGACTGGCTTATGCAGAGATGGGCACCATCTGTGCCCATCAAAGCATTTCCAGAGGCTGGGGAAGGCTACTCCTCCCCAGCCTTCACACCTATTTCCAAAGGGAGAGGGTGTTACACCCTCTCTCAGAGGAAGTCCTTTGTTCTGTCTTCCTGGGCCAGGGCTGCCTGGACCCCAGGAGGGCAGAAACCTGTCTGAGGGGTTGGCAGAAGCAGCAGCTGCAGTGGAGACCCCGGAAAGGCAGTTTGGCAGTACCCAGGTTCTGTGCTAGAGACCCGGGGGATCATGGAATTGTCCCCCCAATGCCAGAATGGCATTGGGGGGACAATTCCATGATCTTAGACATGTTACATGGCCATGTTCGGAGTTACCATTGTGAGGCTGTACATAGGTAGTGACCTATGTACAGTGCACGCGTGTAATGGTGTCCCCGCACTCACAAAGTCCGGGGAATTTACCCTGAATGATGTGGGGGCACCTTGGCTAGTGCCAGGGTGCCCTCACACTAAGTACCTTGGCACCCAACCTTCACCAGGTGAAGGTTAGACATAATAGGTGACTTATAAGTTACTTAAGTGCAGTGGTAAACGGCTGTGAAATAACGTGGACGTTATTTCACTCAGGCTGCCCTGGCAGGCCTGTGTAAGAATTGTCAGCGCTCCCTATGGGTGGCAAAAGAAATGCTGCAGCCCATAGGGATCTCCTGTAACCCCAATACCCTGGGTACCTCAGTACCATATACTAGGGAATTATATGGGTGTCAAATTTGGAAAGCAGAGAGAGCATAACCACTGAGGTTCTGGTTAGCAGAGCCTCAGTGAGACAGTTAGGCATCACAGAGGGAACACATACAGGGCACATACTTATGAGCACTGGGGCCCTGCCTGGCAGGGTCCCAGTGACACATAGACTAAAACAACATATATACAGTGAACTTTGGGGGTAACATGCCAGGCAAGATGGTACTTTCCTACACAACCCCCCCCCCCAAATGAAGGACAATAAGACTAGCCATGACCTGATGAGTCTTCATTGTCTAAGTGGAAATATCTGGAGAGTCCATCTGCATTGGAGTGGGTACTCCCAGGTCTATGTTCCACTGTATAGTCCATTCCCTGTAGAGATATGGACCACCTCAACAATTTAGGGTTTTCACCTTTCATTTTTTTTAGCCAAAGTAGAGGTTTGTGGTCTGTCTGAACAATGAAGTGAGTGCCAAACAGGTACGGCCCCAACTTCTTCAGTGCCCAGACCACAGCAAAGGCCTCCCTCTCTATGGCAGACCAATGCTTTTCTCTAGGGGTCAAACTTCTGCTGGTAAAAGCAACTGGTTGATCCTGGCCCTCAGAATTCAGTTGAGATAAGACTGCCCCTACCCACAATTCAGATGCATCAGTTTGAACAATTAATTTCTTGGAGTAACATGGGCTTTTTAGGACAGGTGCAGTGCACATGGCCTGTTTGAGCTCCTCAAAAGCTTTCTGACAGCTAGCTGTCCACAATACCTTTTTAGGCATCTTTTTACTGGTGAGATCATTAAGTGAGGCTGCTATGGAGCCAAAGTTTTTAATGAATCTCCTGTAATACCCAGTGAGGCCTAGGAAGGCTCTCACCTGGGTCTGAGTTGTAGGGGGAACCCAATCCATGATTGTCTGGATTTTCCCCTGAAGTGGTGCAATCTGTTCTCCACCTACCAGGTGTCCCAGATAAACCACCTTTCCCTGGCCTATCTGGCACTTTGAGGCCTTGATAGTGAGGCCTGCCTTTTGCAGGGCCTCCAAAACTTTTCAAAGGTGGACCAGGTGCTCATCCCAGGTGGAGCTAAAAACAGCTATATCATCTAGATATGCTGCACTAAAAGCCTCCAACCCTTGCAGGACTGTGTTCACCAACCTCTGAAAAGTGGCAGGTGCATTTTTCAACCCAAAGGGCATCACTGTAAATTGGTAGTGCCCTCCTATAGTTGAAAATGCAGTTTTAGGTTTAGCATCCTCAGAAAATTTGATCTGCCAATACCCTGCAGTCAAATCAAAGGTGCTTAGATACTTGGCAGATGCCAGTGTATCTATGAGCTCATCTGCCCTGGGTATAGGGTGAGCATCAGTTTTTGTTACCTGGTTGAGACCTCTGTAATCTACACAAAACCTCATCTCCCTTTTTCCATCTTTTGAGTGAGGCTTTGGTACAAGCACCACAGGACTCACCCATGGGCTTTCAGAAGGTTCAACCACTCCTAGATCAAGCATTTTCTGAACCTCTTGTTTTATGCAGTCCCTGACATGGTCAGGCTGCCTATAGATTTTACTTTTGACAGGCATGCTGTCTCCAGTATCAATTGTGTGTTCACACCAAGATGTGGTGCCTGGCACAGTTGAAAAGAGTTCAGAAAATTGTCCAAGTCAGACAATCTGCTAAAACTACTCCCTCCACGAGAGCATCCTCTTCAGTGGAGGAGAAGAGATCAGGCAGAGGGTCACTCTCTTCTTCCTGTCCTTCATCTGTTGCCATGAGCAGGGTGAGATCAGCCCTGTCATAGTAGGGTTTTAGGCGGTTGACATGAATCACCCTAAGAGGACTCCTGGCAGTGCCCAGGTCAACCAAGTAGGTGACCTCGCCCTTTTTTCAACAATTAGATGGGGTTCACTCCATTTGTCCTGGAGTACTCTTGGGGCCACAGACTCCAATACCCACACCTTCTGTCCTGGTTGGTACTGGATCAGAACAGCCTTCTGGTCATGCCATTGCTTCTGGAGCTCTTGGCTGGCCTGAAGGTTTGTACTGGCCTTTTTCATGTACTCAGCCATTCTGGATCTTAGGCCAAGTACATAGTTCACTATGTCCTGTTTAGGAGCTTTTAAAGGTTGTTCCCAAACCTCCTTCACAAGTTTTAGTGGACCTCTTACAGGGTGTCCAAAGAGGAGTTCAAAGGGGCTGAAGCCCACTCCTTTCTGGGGTACCTCCCTGTAAGCAAAAAGGAGGCAAGGTAACAGGACATCCCATCTCCTCCTGAGTTTTTCATGGAGTCCCATTATCATTCCTTTGAGAGTTTTATTAAACCTCTCTACCAGTTCATTAGTCTGTGGATGATAAGGTGTGGTGAATTTGTATGTTACACCACATTCCTTCCACATAGGCTTCAAGTATGCAGACATAAAGTTGCTACCCCTGTCTGATACAACCTCTTTTGGGAAACCCACCCTGGAAAAGATTCCTAGGAGGGCTTTTGCCACTGCAGGTGCTGTAGTGGTCCTTAGAGGAATTGCTTCAGGATATCTTGTGGCATGATCCACAACCACCAAGATAAACCTATTGCCTGAAGCAGTAGGAGGGTCAAGGGGGGCAACCATGTCAACCCCTACCCTTTCAAAGGGGACCCCAACCACAGGTAGTGGAATAAGGGGAGCCTTTGGTGTGCCACCAGTCTTGCCACTGGCTTGTCAGGTCACACAAGACTTACAAAAATATTTTGTGTCCTCTGACATCCTAGGCCAGTGAAACAGGGGGACAAGCCTTTCCCATGTTTTGATCTGGCCAAGTGCCCAGCCAAAGGAATGTCATGTGTCAGAGTTAGGAGGAACTCTCTGTACTGCAGGGGGATGACCAATCTCCTGGCTGCTCCAGGTTTTGGGTCCCTTGCCTCTGTGTACAAGAGGTTGTCCTCCCAGTAAACTCTATGTGAGTCACTGACATCCCCATGTTGCTGCTTGACAGCTTGCTGTCTGAGACCCTCTAATGTGGGACAGGATTGCTGTGCCACACTCAGCTCTTCCCTGGCAGGCCCCCTCCACCCAAAAGCTCAGCAGTGTCTGCTGCCAGCTCATCTGGTGAAGGTTCTGCACAGGGAGGAAATTCTTCTTCCTCAGAAGGACAATCATCTGTAGAGGGAGGGGTAGTGGGTAGGGATTTACCCTTGCTACCCCTAGCTTTAGGGAGCACTTGGTCCATTGTTCCAGGATCCAAGTTACCCTGTCCTTTTTGCTTTTTAGCCTGAGCCCTTGTTAAAGCAAAAATATGCCCAGGAATGCCCAGCATTGCTGCATGAGCCTCCAACTCCACTTCTGCCCAAGCTGATGTCTCTAAATCATTTCCTAGTAGACAGTCTACAGGTAAATCTGAAGCCACCACAACTTTCTTTGGACCAGTAACCCCCCCCCCCCCCCAGTTGAGATTCACAACAGCCATGGGGTGGCTAAGAGTGTTGTTATGAGCGTCTGTCACTTGGTATTGCTGACCAAGTATGTGTTGTTCAGGGTGTACCAGTTTCTCTATTACCATGGTAACACTGGCACCTGTGTCCCCGTAGGCCTGAACCTCAACACCATTTATTAGGGGAAGTTGTTTGTACTTATCCATATTAAGGGGACAAGCAACCAAGGTGGCCAAATCAATGGCACCTTCAGAGACTAACACAGCCTCTGTGGTCTCCCTAACAAGACCAACCCCAACTAAATTACCAAAAGTGAGCCCAGCTACTCCCTTGGATTGGCTATTAGTAGGTTTGCTCCCACCACCACTGCTATTACTAGGGGCACTAGAATTTGCAGTAGGGGTTGTGGTAGTGGGAGGTTTGGTGTTTTTCTTTGGACAACTGGCATCAGTTGTCCAATTGCCTTTGACTTTACACAAATAACACCAAGGATTTTTAACTTGATTTGAAGAGGATTTGTACCCACCACCCCCACCAGAGGATTTTTGTGGGCCTGATGAAGACTAATTTTTACTTTTGTCCCCACCCTTGTCAGAAGACTTACCATCCTTCTTCTTGACATCCTTGTCACCCCCTGTATGAACTTTTCTGTTCACTCTTGTTCTGACCCATTTGTCTACCTTCTTTCCCAATTCTTGGGGAGAGGTCAGATCTGAGTCCACTAGATATTGGTGTAACAAGTCAGACACACAGTTATTCAGAATATGCTCTCTCAGAATAAGATTATACAGGCGTTCATAGTCAGAAACTTTACTGCCATGTAACCACCCCTCCAAGGCCTTCACTGAACAGTCAACAAAGTCTATCCAGTCTTGTGAGGACTCTTTTCTGGTGTCTCTGAACTTAATCCTGTATTGTTCAGTGGTTAAGCCAAATCCATCCAAGAGTGCATCCTTCAAAACTGCAAAATTGTTAGCATCACTTTCTCTAACAGTAAGGAGCCTATCCCTACCCTTTCCATTGAAAGATAGCCACAATATAGCAGCCCACTGCCTTTGAGGGACCCCCTGTACCATACAGGCCCTCTCAAGTGCAGCAAACCACTTGTTGATGTCATCCCCCTCCTTGTAAGGGGGAACTATCTTGTGCAGATTCCTGGAATCATGCTCTCTAACAGGATTACTATCAGGAACACTGCTATTGCTGCCACCATGGGGTCCAAACCCCAATCTCTGTCTCTCCTTCTCCAGGTCTAGGGATTCCCTGTCTGGAGCTAGCTGTTGCTGTTTAAGCTTCAGTCTGGTCTCTTCCACTCTCAACTTTTTGAGTTCCCTTTCTAACATGTTGTCTTCAGGGTGGGTGGGTTGGGAATGCTTGGACACAGAGGATAAATTGGAAACAACAGAGGGAGATCTGTCCCTAACTGCTTGGACTCTAACAACCTGGCCTCCAGGAATAAAAACATCCCTACTACGATGGGAGCTCCTATTACTACCAGCATTGCTAGGTGGTCTGCTAAGGGACAGATTTGGAATAGAACCCTCCCCACCTCCCTCAAGGAGTTCCCCGGAGTCAGAATGGGAGCCATCTATTATCTTCTCATTTGAAGTGCCTGCTACGGACTTATCATTCACAATGAGCATGTTATATAGAAACTCACTTGTAGGGTTCTTTCCCATCACTAAACCTCTATCTAAGCAGAGACTCCTTAGGCTCTTGAAATTTAAATTGTCATAGGTAGTATTGACCATTTTAAGAGCAGCCCCTACATCAGACATGATAGAAAAAGGTTTAGAGACAGTGAGAAGAGAGAAAAAGTTTCAGAACTTTTTAAAGAACAGAGAAAAAAACTTTTTCAAACTTTTAGAAACTTTTTTGAAGTTTTAGAGTACTTTTCAGCACTTAGTAGAAAGTGTAAGAGGAGAAAAGCAAAACTTTTTGGTTAGGTGTACATACACTGAACTTGTTTTGTATATTATTCTCTTATGAAAAGTACACAATGACAAAGTGGTAAGTAGTTACAAGTACTTATCCCACCGCTGCACAACCAATGTAGGAGGCTGGCCTGGCTTGTAGTGGGTACCAGAGGTACTTACACCTTGTGCCAGGTCCAGTTATCCCTTATTATTGTAGAAGAGGTGTTTCTAGCAGCTTAGGCTGATAGAAGGTAGCTATGGCAAAGCAGCTTAGGCTGAACTATGAGACATGTAAAGCTCCTACTATACCACTGGTGTCATATGCACAATATCATAAGAAAACACAATACACAGATATACTAAAAATAAAGGTACTTTATTTTTATGACAATATGCCAAAAGTATCTCAGTGAGTACCCTCAGTATGAGGATAAGATATATACACAAGATATATGTACACAAACAAAATTATGCAGATAATAGCAAAGGGAAGTAATGCAAGCAATGTAAAGTTACAGTAGATTGCAATAGGAGCACATAGGTATAGGGGCAACACAAACCATATACTCCAAAAGTGGAATGCAAACCACGAATGGACCCCCAAACCTATGTGAGCTTGTAGAGGGTCGCTGGGACTGTAAGAAAACAATGAGGGTTAGAAAAATAGCCCACCCGAGACCCTGAAAGGTAGGTGTAAAGTGCACCTACTACCCCTAGAGAGCACAGAAGTCGTGATAGGGGGATTCTGCAAGGAGAACAAACATCAGCAATGCAACAACAGTGGATTTCCGGACCTGAGTACCTGTAAGACAAGGAGACCAAGTCCAAGAGTCGCGACAGTGTCGAGAGTGGGCAGGAGCCCAAGAAATGCCAGCTGAGGGTGCAAGGAAGCTGCCACCTGTTGGAAGAAGCTTGGTGTTCTGCAAGAACGAAGAGGACTAGGAACTTCCCCTTTGGAGGATGGATGTCCCACGTTGTGAAGAAGCTTGCAGAGGTATTCCCACGCAGAAAGACCACAAACAAGCCTTGCTATCTGCAAGGGTTGGGGTTTGGGTTTTTGGATGCTGCTGTGGCCCAGGAGGGACCAGGATGTCGCCACTTGAATGAGGAGACAGAGGGGGCACCCAGCAAGTCAGGGAGTCCTCACAGAAGCAGGCAGCACCTGCAGAAGTACCTGAACAGGCACTTAGAAGAAAAGTGACCCGGAGTCCACCCGAAGTCACAAAAGGGAGTCCCACGACGCCGGAGGACAATTCAGAAGGTTGTGCACTGCAGGTTAGAGTGTCGGGGACCCAGGCTTGGCTGTGCATGAAGGAAATCCTGGAAGAGTGCACAGGAGCCGGAGCAGCTGCAAATCACGCAGTACCCAGCAATGCAGTCTAGCGTGGGGAGGCAAGGACTTACCTCCACCAAACTTGGACTGAAGAGTCACTGGACTGTGGGAGTCACTTGGACAGAGTTGCTGAGTTCCAGGGACCATGCTCGTCGTGCTGAGAGGGGACGCAGAGGACCGGTGATGCAGTCTTTTGTTGCCTGCGGTTGCAGGGGGAAGATTCCGTCGACCCACGGGAGATTTCTTCAGAGCTCCTGGTGCAGGAAGGAGGCAGGCTACCCCCAGAGCATGCACCACCTGGAAACAGTCGAGATAGCCGGCAGGATGAAGCGATACAAGGTTGCTAGTAGTCGTCTTGCTACTTTGTTATGGTTTTGCAGGCGTCCTGAGCAGTCAGCGGTTGATCCTTTGCAAGAAGGTGAAGAGGGAGATGCAGAGGAACTCTGGTGAGCTCTTGCATTCGTTATCTGGTGCAATCCCCAAAGCAGAGACCCTAAATAGCCAGAAAAGGAGGTTTGGCTACCTAGGAAGGAGGATTGGCTACCAAGAGAGGTAAGAGCCTATGAGAAGGAGCCTCTGACGTTACCTGCTGGCACTGGCCACTCAGAGCAGTCCAGTGTGCCACAAACACCTCTGTTTCCAAGATGGCAGAGGTCTGGGACACACTGGACGAGCTCTGGGCACCTCCACTGGGAGGTGCAGGTCAGGGGAGTTGTCACTCCCCTTTCCTATGTCCAGTTTCGCGCCAGAGCAGGCCTAGGGGATCCCTGAACTGGTGTAGACTGGCTTATGCAGAGATGGGCACCATCTGTGCCCATCAAAGCATTTCCAGAGGCTGGGGGAGGCTACTCCTCCCCAGCCTTCACACCTATTTCCAAAGGGAGAGGGTGTTACACCCTCTCTCAGAGGAAGTCCTTTGTTCTGCCTTCCTGGGCCAGGGCTGCCTGGACCCCAGGAGGGCAGAAACCTGTCTGAGGGGTTGGCAGCAACAGCAGCTGCAGTGGAGACCCCGGAAAGGCAGTTTGGCAGTACCCGGGTTCTGTGCTAGAGACCCGTGGGATCATGGAATTGTCCCCCCAATGCCAGAATGGCATTGGGGGGACAATTCCATGATCTTAGACATGTTACATGGCCATGTTCGGAGTTACCATTGTGACGCTGTACATAGGTAGTGACCTATGTACAGTGCACGCGTGTAATGGTGTCCCCGCACTAACAAAGTCCGGGGAATTTGCCCTGAATGATGTGGGGGCACCTTGGCTAGTGCCAGGGTGCCCTCACACTAAGTAACTTTGCACCCAACCTTCACCAGGTGAAGGTTAGACATAATAGGTGACTTATAAGTTACTTAAGTGCAGTGGTAAATGGCTGTGAAATAACGTGGACGTTATTTCACTCAGGCTGCCCTGGCAGGCCTGTGTAAGAATTGTCAGAGCTCCCTATGGGCGGCAAAAGAAATGCTGCAGCCCATAGGGATCTCCTGGAACCCCAATACCCTGGGTACCTCAGTACCATATACTAGGGAATTATATGGGTGTACCAGTATGCCAATGTAAATTGGTAAATTTAGTCACTAGCCTGTTAGTGACAAATTTGGAAAGCAGAGAGAGAATAACCACTGAGGTTCTGGTTAGCAGAGCCTCAGTGAGACAGTTAGGCATCACACAGGGAACGCATACAGGGCACATACTTATGAGCACTGGGGCCCTGCCTGGCATGGTCCCAGTGACACATAGACTAAAACAACATATATACAGTGAAATTTGGGGGTAACATGCCAGGCAAGATGGTACTTTCCTACACACCCACATAAGTAGTCCTTTCCAAGATGTGTAGTTTTAATCTGACATTTCAATAAGGCAAAATAAACCTTTTGCCAGGCCTAAACATTCATTTTTAATTCATATATCACCCCTAGGGGTAGGACCTAAACAGCCTATAGGGTGGGGTGGAATGTATTTAAAATGTTGGCCATGTGGTTTTAAATTTTACATGTTGTGGTTGTGAAAAACTCTTAAATTCATTTTTTCACTATTGCAAATGTCTCTCCAATAGGATAACATTGGGTTACCTTATTACTTTTAATACGGGATATCTTCAGTTGGGTACAGGTAAGAAGGTCAAGTTTGGTGTCTGAAGAATTGTAACTCAAACCCATTTTTTTAATGTTAAAGTTGGATTTTAGGCCTCAGTTCTGCACATACCACTTTTAGAAGGTTGGCATTTTATTGTCCTAACCGTTTGTTACTTGCAGCCTGTGTCCTGGGTCACATGACTGGATGTAGTTGGCAGTTGGCCTTTGTCAATTCCTCCCACACAGTAAGACAAAGAGGGTTAGGTGTTGGCAGGAATGGAGGGATGGAACTGTTCTCTGGCCCAATTACATGTTTAAAGGGGCTGCCTCAGCACACTCACAAATAATTTGACACCAGTCTATTGTCACCCCACATCCCTTGGAGTCTTGCAGGGAAAGAAAGGAAATTCCAGAACCAGATATGACAGAAGCCTAGAAGGTTCTCCCACTTCAACGTCTGGTACCAGATATAGATACTGGACCCTCAGGTCAACTCTTCAATATACTTCTGGTACTAACTACAGAAGGATTGTCTTGTACTCCCGGGACCTGCCTTGCTGCTTGAGACTTGTCTTGTTTCTCAGAAGATTTCCCTCCTGTTTGAGACCTGCCTTGTTTCTCAGATGACTGCCCTGCTGATTGAGGCTTGCCTTGTTTCTCAGAGGACTGCCCTGCTGCTTGAGGCCTGCCTTGTTCTCCAGAGGACTGCCCTGTTGGTTGAGGCCTGCCTTCTTCTTGTGAAGGCTGCCCTGCATCTTGAGGCCTGCCTTGTTGCTTGAATGAGAGAGTACCATCTCTTTGAACCCAGAACTGAGTCGCTCTAATGCTCAGGTGGCTGACTTTTTATGGGTTACAGGGACACAACAAGCTCCAGGAGCCTCACTGCACCTACCAAACTGACCTGTTGCAACTGGTCTTTCCTGGACCTTCCGGTGCCCTGCTGGTCTCTACTGGAATTAGTTCCTGATCCCCGAGAGGTGCTACCCACCCCCCCCCACCCCCCCCCCCTCAGGTCCTGAACCATTGGCAGGCATTATTTGAGCTCCTCCTCTGAAATCCTGATTCTTTGAACTCTGTGCGCATGACTTTGAGGAGGTAACCTTTTCAGCTGGACTAACCTTGTCCCTGTATCTGTCCCATACTCCATCTTGTTTAGTCTGAATGTAGGACTTTGTCCTGTTCTACAAAGTAGATAGCCATAGTTAGAGCTTTCTGCTTCTTGGTGCTATTTTTACTTAAACTTTTATAATTGCATATCTCCAGTTCTACTGATAGGAGTTTGTCATTTTTGTCTCACTTTATTTATTGCATTTTACTTTGTTTTATACATTGGTATGGGACTTGTCTTGTGTTGTGTTTTCACTTTACTACAGTTTGAGTGCTGCATAAATACTTAGCGCAGTGCCTCTGAGTTAAGCCTGACTGCTTTTGAGCCAAGCTACCAGAAGGTTAAGTGCAGGTTAATTTAGTGACTTCTGTGGTTCACTCTGACCAAGATTGTGGTTGTTGCGTGGGAAGGGGATTTACCCCACTCAATCAAAAACCCAATTTCTTACAGTATCTGTTATTCAATAACCACTTTCTACCCCAGGCCTCTAGAAGAGGCATGTCAGAGAATGAAAGCACTTGGAAACAATGCTATTAAAATATCCTTGATCAGACCTCCAGTTGACAATTCACTAGCATTAGCAGACAGCACCACTCCATTAAATGTGGTTGTGTGTATGTTTTAGCTTAAGAACTATACGATTTCTAATCCCAGCTTCTCCCTTTTTAATAAAAGTATTATGTAAAAAAGCACTGCATTAAAATCTGCATAAGACTCCCAACAGCGGCATTTGTCCACAAGGACAGTCTCTGGGAATTTTCCTCAGGACCTACCTCACCATAACTGCAGTGCTGTGGGGAATGTGGAACCAGGAAATTGATTACTATTCCCAACCTCCCCACTAAACAATGGTGTGTTCATGGTCAATCATATTTTCAACATATAACTCTGCTGCCATTTACTTTATCATTGCACGGGAGGGTGAGTGAGGATACAACCACAGACAGCTGAAGTGTATTTCTTGCTCTCCTGTTGCCGCAAGGTGGAGATCGAGGCACTGTAGGCACAGAATGCAGCACAAAAGATAAAACACAACAAAAAACTTTACATTTTTGCTGTCAAAGAATTAATGCAGATGGGTGCCATGAGTGTAGAGTGGTCACAAACTGAAAAGCTGCAGATAAAAATGACATGAAATATGCCTTATCTATGAGATGCAAATGAAAGAGATACATAAGGTCTAGTATGTGAGATGCCTTCAAAAAACAGATGCAGAGACTGTGTGTGTGTATGTGTGTGTGTGTGTGTGTGTGTGTGCGATATGTTCGATATGTTCACAAAAACGAAATGCAGTGTGTGTGAGAGACAGGTCATACAAACACATAATGCTTGCGGTACGAGACACAGTGTACCATATGTCGGGACATGCTTGAAACAATGAGAAATGTGGCCCTGGCTTGTGAAATGCTCACAGAAATTCAGTATAGTACAATGTGTCAAAAGAGATGAGTGTGGGTGATGCTTGGCTAATAAGCAAATCTAAGGTCTCCTTTGAAGCCAGTACAAGCTTTAATTCATAGAATCATTTGAAGCTTCATGGTGTCAGAGACTTAGGCGGTCATTCTGACCCTGGCGGTAAATACCGCCAGGGCCGTGGTCCGCGGGAGCACCGCCAACAGGCTGGCGGTGCTCCTTTGGGCATTCTGACCGCGGCGGTACAGCCGTGGCCAGAAACGGAAAGTCGGCGGTCTCCCGCCGGCTTTCCGCTGCCCAGGGGAATCCTCCATGGCTGCGCAGCTTGCTGCGCCGTTATGGGGATTCCGACCGCCATCCTGTTCCTGGCGGTTTCGGGAACCCTGGGGCCCCTGGGGGCCCCTGCAGTGCCCATGCCAATGGCATGGGCACTGCAGGGGCCCCCGTAAGAGGGCCCCACTTAGAATTTCAGTGTCTGCTTAGCAGACACTGAAATTCGCGACGGGTGCTACTGCACCCGTCGCACCCCTTCCACTCCGCCGGCTCCATTCGGAGCCGGCTTCCTCGTGGAAGCGTGTTTCCCGCTGGGCTGGCGGGCGGCCTTTTGGCGGTCGCCCGCCAGCCCAGTGGGAAACCCAGAATGACCGCCGCGGTCTTTGGACCGCGGTACGGTCTTCTGGCGGTTCCCGCTTGGCGGGCGGCGGGCTCAGAATCACCCTCTTATTCTTTTTTTTAAAGCACTGTAAGATTATTAGCAGTACATAAAAGGTTTGCACTAGGTAAAATCCGAATGACTTGTACTAAAAAAAATATTTTTGAAAACACTGTAAGCAATTAACCCCTTTGCTGCCAGGCCTTTTCCCCCTCCTGTGCCGAGCCTTTTTTTGGCTATTTGGGGCAGTTTGCGCTTAGGCCCTCATAACTTTTTGTTCACATAAGCTACCCACGCCAAATTTGAGTCTTTTTTTCCAACATCCTAGGGATTCTAGAGGTACCCAGACTTTGTGGGTTCCCCAGAAGGAGGCCAAGAAATTAGCCAAAATACAATGAAAATGTCGTTTTTTTTAAAAAAAATGGGGAAAAGGGGCTGCAGAAGAAGGCTTGTGGTTTTTTCCCTGAAAATGGCATCAACAAAGGGTTTGCGGTTCTAAAATCACCAACTTCCCTGCTTTCAGGAATAGGCAGACTTGAATCAGAAAACCCAATTGTTCAACACAATTTTGCCATTTTACTTGGACACACCCCATTTTAATGATTTTTTGTGCTTTCAGCCTCCTTCCAGTCAGTGACAGAAATGGGCATGAAACCAATGCTGGATCCCAGAAACCGAAACATTTCTGAAAAGTAGACACAATTCTGAATTCAGCAAGGGGTAATTTGTGTAGATCCTACAAGGGTTTCCTACAGAAAATAACAACTGAAAAAAAAACATATGGAACTTGAGGTGAAAAAATCAGCAATTTTTCTCTTCATTTTACTCTATAACTTTTTCCTGCAATGTCAGATTTTTTAAAGCAATATACCGTTACGTCTGCTGGACTCTTCTGATTGCGGGGATATATAGGGTTTGTAGGTTCATCAAGAACTCTAGGTACCCAGAGCCAATAAATGACCTGCACCCTGCCTTGGGTTTTCATTCTATACCGGGTATACAGCAATTCATTTGCTGAAATATAAAGAGTAAAAAATAGCTATCAAGAAAACCTTTGCATTTCCAAAATGGGCACAAGATAAGGTATTGAGGAGCAGTGGTTATTTGCACATCTCTGAATTCCGGGGTGCCCATACTAGCATGTGAATTACAGGGCATTTCTCAAATAGAAGTCTTTTTTACACACTCTCTTATATTTGGAAGGAAAAAAATGTAGAGAAACACAAGGGGCAATAACAGTTGTTTTGCTATTCTATGTTCCCCCAGGTCTCCCGATAAAAATGATACCTCACTTGTGTGGGTAGGCCTAGCGCCCGCGACAGGAAATGGCCCAAAATACAATGTGGACACCCCATTTTTTTTTTACAGAAAACAGAGGTGTTTTTTGCAAAGTGCCTACCTGTAGATTTTGGTCCCTAGCTCAGCCGGCACCTAGGGAAACCTACCAAACCAGCACATTTTTGAAAACTAGAGGCCTAGGGGAATCCAAGATGGGGTGACGTGTGGGGCTCTGACCAGGTTCTGTAACCCAGAATCCTTTGCAAACCTCAAAATTTGGCCAAAGAAACACTTTTTCCTCTCATTTCGGTGACAGAAAGTTCTGGAATCTGAGAGGAGCCACAAATGTCCTTCCACCCAGCGTTCCCCCAAGTCTCCCGATAAAAATGGTACCTCACTTGTGTGGGTGGGCCTAGCGCCCACGAAAGGAAATGGCCCAAAACACAACGTGGACACATCACATTTTTTCACAGAAAACAGAGGTGGTTTTTGCAAAGTGCCTACCTGTGTATTTTGGCGTCTAGCTCAGCCGGCCCCAGGGGGGGCAGAAATGGCCTAAAATAAATTTGCCCTCCTCCCCCCCCCCCCCCAGGAGCGACCCTTGCCTACGGGTTTGCACCCCTTGCGTGACGGCACAAAAAAAAGATCCCCAGTGCCTAGTGGTTCACCTAAAATCGGCCGATTTGGGGGCAGAAATGGTCTTAATACAATTTGCCCCTCCAGGGGAGAGACCCTTGCCTTAGGGGTCGCTCCCCATCTCAAAAAAAAAAAAAATGTGCCCTGGCGCCTAGAGGTTTCTGCTCCCCTGGGGGCAGATCGGCCTAATACCAATAGGCCGATCTGCCCCCGGGGGGGACAGAAATGGCCTAAAATACATTTGCCCCCCCACCCGCCCCCATGGAGTGACCCTTGCCTACAAGGTCGCTCCCCTTGCGTGACGGCGCAAAAAAAAAGATCCCTGGTGCCTAGTGGTTTCTGCCTCCCTTGGGGGCAGATTGACCTAAAATCGGCCGATCTGCCCCCAAAGCGGGCAGAAATGGCCTAAATACAATTTGTCCCTCCAGGGGAGCAACCCTTGCCTAAGGGGTCGCTCCTCATCTCTAAAAAAACAAAGAAACAAAAAAAAAAAACACAAAAAAAAAATTGCCCTGGCACCTATAGGTTTCTGTCCCCCCGGGGCAGAAATGGCCTAAAATATATGTGCCACCCCACCCCCAGGGAGCGACCTTTGCCTACGGGGTCGCTCCCCTTGCCTGATGGCGCAAAAAAAAAGATCCCTGGTGCCTAGTGGTTTCTGACCTAAAATCGGCCGATCTGCCCCCAAAGCGGGGAGAAATGGCCTAAATACAATTTGCTCCTCCAGGGGAGCGACCCTTGCCTAAGGGGTCGCTCCCCATCTGTAAAACAACAACAACAACAAAAATCCCCGGTGCCTAGTGGTTTCTGCCCCCCTTGGGGGCAGATCGGCCTAATTAAAATAGGCTGATCTGCCCCCCTGGGGGGCAGAAATGGCCTAAAATAAATGTGCCCCCCAGAAAAACGACCCTTGCCTAAGGGGTCGCTCCCCTTACGTGAAATTCACGAACAAAAAAAAAACTCCCTGGTGTCTAGTGGTTTCTGCCCCCCTTGGGGGCAGATTGGCCTCATAAAAATAGGCCAATCTGCCCCCAAGGGGGGCAGAAATGGCCTAAATATAATTTGCCCCCTATGGGAGCGACCCTTGCCTAAGGGGTCGCTCCCCACACCTAAAACAAAAAAATAAACAAAAACAAAAGGAAAAAAAAATTATCCCTGGTGCCTAGAGGTTTCTGCCCCCCCCCCCCCCCGGGGGCAGAAAAGGCCTAATAATAGGCAGATCGGCCCCCAGGGGGGGCAGAAAAGGCCTTAAAAAAAATGCCCCCCCTGGGAGCGACCCTTGCCCAAGGGGTCGCTCCCTTATGTCACTTACATAAATAAAAAATACATCCCTGGTGTCTAGTGGGCGTTTTGATAGCCGGATTGCTTTCAATCCGGCTGCCAAAACGCAGAGAGAGACTTCAAAGGGAAGGAAATACATTTCCTTCCCTTTGAAGCCTCTCTCGGCTTCCCCCACGTGATCGGAAGAGAAATGTAAAGCATTTCTCTTTCGATCGCGCGTAGACGTCACAGCGGGGGGGTGGGGGAAGGGGTGGAAGGGGAAGGGCTTCGCCTTCCATCCCTGACTTGGAGGGTTGGGGGGGAACCCCCAGAGGGAGCGCTAGCGCTCCCTCTGGGCTGTGTGCCCAGAACGTAACGCTTACGTCCTGGGCACAGCAGCATTATGCCGCAGGACGTAACCATTACGTCCTGCGGCACAGAACTGGTTAAACATTAAGAGGAATATTTGTAACTTTTGATGCAACATAGCACAGTAACCAAAGTTGCTTTCCTGCATCAATAGGAGAGAGTAGAACAGCACCATATCCACTAAGATAGGATGCCAATTTTATATCTCCCTGCACTTCCGCACATTTGTCTGCCTTGCGCCAGTGCACACAGCCATGCACTTTAGTGTACAAGAATGTGTGTTTGATGTCAAGCACAGGTTTATGTAGTGTAAGGGTACCCTTCTGTACAAATACTATGCTTTAACCTAGTTTACTATTTTTACCACTCTATACATTCTGCAAAGTGCTGTACATCTATAACGTTTAAAAGTTTAGGGAAAATAAAACTCTACTCATTCTTTATGCCTGCCTTGAGGTGGTGTAAATATTTGGCACAATGTCCTAGCTAACTATTTTTTTAAGTAAATAACGCTTTGCATCAAAATCCATGGATGGTTGTATGGAAATTAGAGGTGGGTGTGCCACTGAAAGCTCAAGCCAGCCTTGAGCTGGAAGCCTGGCTCTGGCTCTGGCTCAGCTTGAGGACCTGTTGGGACCTCAAGCACATAGCGAGCTGAGCATTGGCTTCTGCCTGCCTCCTTCCTCTACCCAGGATTTGGAGTTACAGCCAGAGCTGCAGAATGTGGAACTGGGGAACTAGGTTCAAGTCTTGCATTGGCTCAACATCCTGTGATTCTGGGCCAATCACTTAAGCTCCCCATACCAGTAAACAATGCATGTGATCTTCTATAATGTAACTGGTGCTCATATAAAGCGCTCCAATAGCTTTGGATTGAGTTTGCACTGTTTCAAAAACTGCAGAAAAATGCACTAAGAGGTAAAAAAAAAAAAAAAAAGCTTTAACATAAGGATAAACAAATAAAAACCTATTTAGTGGCTGATTTGTTCAAAATGAAACCAGAAAAGTTGAATTAATCACAGCTTCCCCAGTTAAATTGTGTGATCTTAGGCAAATATTTTATTTCACCAAAACAATTTTTCCTTCATTATCGCCAATGAGAGCACATTCAAATATGTGGTTCAGATTACCAGTGGTAGAAAACTATCATTTTCAACATGTACTTCCGGGTGGAGTGCTAAAATGCTCCCTGTTATTGTCAAGGCTTCAACTTTAGGAAATAATCAATTTTGAAGAGACATTATCATATTTTATGTGATGTTTGTTGTATGATTCACATAGCAAATATTATCAGGGCTTGGCTCATGCTTGGGCTCTAAGATGTGAGACAGACCCTTGGCTTGGCTCTCCCTGTTAATTTGTTGGCTCGCCCACCTCCATACTAAACAACTGCGGTTTACTCTAAGAACAATGGACTGCACACAGATCAGGAAGGACCAAATTATGTGACCACATTGACTACATTTTGCAGCAATAAAAAGCAAATTGTGCTGCATAATGTGACCCTTTTTGTGATTGTACTACTTCATTATATTGCCTTTTTCCAATGCTAATACTGTATGGACAAAGGTTTCACCTCATTAGCAGAGGCTTAATGCCCAAAGGTTGCACATATGTTATCAGGGTTGTGGGCCTACCATGTGGTTTCTCTGCTCTTTTGCATGAATTTGAGGTGAAAGGAATAGGTTGCTCTTGACTGATTTAAATATATGGATGGAAGTGTGTGAGTGCCTTGTAGCCTATGTTTGGACTATTTTGGTATAAGTTAAAGGGTACCAACCATCAGAGGTGCAAAACCAGTGTTTCATGCAGTTAAAAGGCCCATAGGGTCATCCAATCACTCACAAAGCATCTTCCATAGAAGGAAAATACAACATGCACTTTACAGTGCCTATAGCGCTGATAATATACTTTGCTAACTGCAACATTTACATGGAAGGAGAAGAGTGGATGGACATGGAGGGTGGGACCATTAAATAAAATCAGTTATAGTACCTGATGACAGATTATAACTTCTTTCATTAAAGATTCTATTTAAATAGTGTCTTATGTTATTAATGGTTTCAAGGCTGTAAGAAAATAAAAAAAAGACTGACATTTATATTCAGTCAAATATTTGTTACAGCGCCTTGGGGCTCACAAAAATAGGAAAGCTCTATAGAAATGCCAATATATTAATACAATGTAACTGTGTTTCTCATTTATATTTTTTTTTAAACTTGCATAACCTCTCCTTTGTAGTAGTTCAGAGTGTGACAAGGTACTACTGCTGTGTATTTGTCAGTGGGGAGATATATGATAATAGAGTCATTCATCCCTGTTTATCTGTCCCCACCAATTCTTTAAGTGACATCTTGCAAGTGGGCTGAAGAGAGGGTGCTATTGCAGGGGGGACAAGAAGCAATTAAAAATATGAAAGCAAGCAGATTTTAAAAGGCAAGCCCAGGAACCAATGTAAGTGACTGACGTGCATGGGCGTGGTTTCAAGCCCAAAGAGAGATAACAGATGGAGCACGTTGTGCTCACCCATAAAAAACAAAGGCTCCTCTGCATTTGAAAGGCCTTTGAATGGCCTGTGGAGTCCAGTTCACCGATCAGATGAGAATCATTGGTGTTAGGGAAGCTGCAGCAGTCCCAGCAACAGGGATTGCACGGTTTGTTTCAGAACAAACAACAACAGCCTGCTTTAAACTTCATTCGTTTTCAGTTCTCATGCTTTTAATGCACTGGCAAACGAATGAAGTTTAAAAAGGGACGGCATCACGGTCTGTTCTAAACCTCAAAGACGTTTGTCCCCATGTCCGGGTGATGGCTTCAGGATTACGCGGTGAGTATTCCCGTGCTCGCACATTTAATTGCAGCAGCCGCGTATTTAAGAGGAGGGCTTTGGGCACCGGCACGTTTTTTTTTACAAATTAAGCACTAGGCCTAAAGTTATTCTTTAAGACATCGACCTTCTTGTCTCGAATCAGACTCGCTTTACCCATGCTAGTTGTTAAACATTTATGTACACTTGGGGAGCTCAGGGGTTAACTTGAGAAGTGTTTGTGTCTTTTTGACATCAAACAAGATAGGCGCAGTTCCTGGAAATAGCTCCCAGCAGGTCACAGGACCCACAACACACCAAGGCAGGCATGCTCAGGTTACAGCCGCCTTTCATGAAGGAAACGCTGCAGAAGGCGATCGGAACTTTAACCGGTGTGACGTAAGCGTAAGTAGGCGGGGACCATCAATAACACCTAGCACAGCAGTTAGACACAGCAGGCGGGAAAACAATACTGAAATGTCTGCTCGCTGCTACCAGCCAGTGACACCGTATGTCTGAAAGTAAAATCGCAGCCAGCATTATGGAGAAAAAGTAACATATGGAGTGAGGGAACAATTGTCCAGACCCCTGGATTCTTTAGAACAGCGACTGGGCACTCTGGAGAACATGGTCATAGAACGGCCCCGAGCTCGCCAGCAAAGTAAAGCCGAACACAGATTTCTAGTACTAGATAAAGGCTCTAGAACTCACTGGGGCCAAGTCACAAAGGCATGTAACTGTAAATTAGAACATTGGAATGCTGGGGGCTCCATTTTTTTTTTAAATAGAACATTCTGCCCTGTGTGGCAGAATGTTCTAATAGCCTTAGAACCCGCCGTAGCGGGCTCTACCGGCTATTAAAGTCCCTCTCCCTTGTTAATTTAACGAGGGGAGCGGGCCTTTAATAGCCGGTAGAGCCCGCTACGGCGGGTTCTAAGGCTATAAGAGAAAAGAGTACTCCTGTAGCACTATTTCTCATACTTATAACAGCTTTTGCGCATCAACCTAAAGACCCCTAAATATTTGAAGGCAATCAATGTCGTTCAGTTTCAGAAAATCTGCTAAAAACCTTATTTGAAAAAAAAATGAAGCGCCCCCCCCCCCCTAAATTTTACCACATACTCTGCGTTTCTGCCACTGCCATGTCAATTTATTTTTTGTTTGTCTCAACTCCCAAGGCACCTACATAAATACTTACAGATGTTTTCTTCTTTGGATTCCATTACCTTTCGGATATGAAACAGTTTACTTTCCATGGTATCCATCTTCATCTTTTTTTGAATGACGTCCATATCCATACCAAAATTGGCAAGAGAGACGTGTCATCAGCTTGCAAACCAGATTAAGTAAAATGTTTATGTAGTATAACTTGTGAGTGGAGTTATCTAGGGCTCATACCAACGCAATGCTAGTCAGCATGTGATAGAAAAATGCAAGTTAATGTCAAGACCACTTGAATTATGCAGCAGGGAACATCAAATTATGCAACAGGGTTGACTAAAGGGTGCAAAAAGACAAATTATGCGGCATAATGCGCCACATTTTTAAATAGAATTTATTTCATTATTCTGTAATTTTACACATGGTAATACTTTAGGTAAATATTTCATCCCATTAGAACCGATTTAGCAACTAAATACAGAATTAAGCAACATAAAAATGACCACTTAACCATTGTGACAGGCTATCCACTGCATACAAACACATGTTGCCAAGTTTTTAGAAACTTTTGGTCCGTTTGAGCTAGAAACACATTTTTTTGTTAAAATCTGCAGATTATGCATCAGATGATGGATTATTTGGAAAATGCAGCAAGCTCATTATTATGCAAAAAAAAAAATGCAGCCGCAAAATCGCATAATTCCAGTGGCCCTGGTTAATATGTACACATTGTGTAAACTCACACTGTTTCGGCACACCTGGAAGAGCAGGTGTTCATTAAGAGTACTGGTGGGACAGCACTGCCCTCAATGCTGACAGTATTTCAAGAAAGTTTTTGCCACCTGTGATTTACAATACAGCACTATGCCCTTCCTATTCAAAAAGCAAAATGGGAATGTAGAAGAACAACCTTTAAGAACGATTTTAGTCTTACAAAGACCAACAGGGAAATGTTTAACTTGAATTGAACCTTATAAGTGTGTGGTGGCTTTCCCTCAGATGATAGATCAGGCTCATCTTTTGCTTTTCAAAGGACAAAGGTATTATGTTGATTAAAGACAATTGTTTGTAAAAGGTAATTACGATTTTTATAGTCGATGGACCATCATGTCTTATTAAGACCCCCAGAGCCAGGCCTGATTCACAAAGCATTTTCTACAAACGTCTGTCTATTACTTAAGGTTTAGGAGTTAAATACTCATGATTTTCCAGGAGCAAGTCTTCTGCACATGGAAACAAATGTTTTGTGATTCTCGAAGCATTTTTCTGTAAGTGGGTTTTGGATTCCGCCCTTTGTTTGGGTGGCAGCCAGTGGAATGCCAAGAGTGTTTAGTAAGATATGGTCAGTGAGTTTCATACCGAGGGTAAGACAGACAGCATCGTTTTGCAGTATCAAAAGCTTCTCAACTGTTTTAGTAGAAATATGTAGGAACCTATCTTTTTCTCTTGGTCTCCCAGCATCTTTTGCTATTTATTGACCTAGATTGCGAGTATTTTTGATATTTTAGCAATGTGAGTGTGCTTATCTCCTCTCATTTCACGTGTTCTACTGAAACATGACGTGTAATTGGCAATCACTAAAAGGATTTTACAAAAGCACAAAACACGTGCAAGTGACTTGAATGTCATATGATCAATATGGGCTGAAGTGTGGCTTTACACCAGCCACTTGGGGTTTTAAAAATATGGCATCTCTTTTCTCTTTCACACTGCCGGCCAAGATGCTAATGTGTCAGATTAAACTGTTTTAGACACGTTTTTTTAACCTTTCTCGAACATTAGATAGGGCACTTGCAAAGTGCGCCTCAAAGCCCGCAAAGTCCAGGTGCATAATGTTCACAAGTGAAACCTTAGAGTTGAGTTTGAAGAGTAGCAGCCCACAAAGGCCCTCGTGATAAGTGATCCATTAACAATGGGGGGAAATGGATGGTAAATTCAGGGAAATGCATTTGTGGTGCTGCATTATTCCCCTTTATAGGTGCTATATATTGCACTCAATACATTCCTAGCCCCTGTGGTGACAGATTGTATACTGTATATCTCTTACCGAGAGCCTAATGCCTTTATCAATGTAAAGCAGGTAGCAGCTTCCATTGACAAAGTTGGTCAAGTAATTTAAACAGAATATTCATGTATATCCATCTTGGACGTAGGTACAGATTCCATCTTTGCAACAGTGTACTATGCAACACCAATTCTAATCCAGTTGGGGAATTTGGTGGGTTGTACGACGGAACACCGACTTTCAAAACAACTAGTGCCTTAACAACGAGGTCGGAACACCGACCTCGTTCCTACTACTAATGATTTTACCACGAATGCCTTAACAACGATATTTCGTTGTAAAGGCATTACTGATAAAAGCATTACTAATAGGCACCATTCACCCTACATCCCTCACCCCACCCCCCAACCCCACCCTAAAACCCCCTGATCCCCCACCCCCTCCCCAAAACCAAAAACGCCCCACCCCAAAACCTAAAACCCCCTGACCCCCCCACCCCCTCCCCAAAACCAAAGACGCCCCACCCCAACCCCAGCCCAAAACCAAAAACGCCCCACCCCTCTAACCCCACCCCAAAACCAAAAAAACCCTGACCCCGCCCCAAAACCAAAAACGCCCCACCCCGCCCCAAAACCTAAAACCCCCTAACCCTCCACCCCCTCCCCAAAACCAAAAACGCCCCACCCCCCAACCCCGCCCCAAAACCTAAAACCCCCTGACCCCCCACCCCCTCCCCAAAACCAAAAACGCCCCACCCCCCAACCCCACCCCAAAACCTAAAACCCCCTGACCCCCCACCCCCTCCCCAAAACCAAAAACGCCCCACCCCCCCAACCCCACCCAAAACCTAAAACCCCCTGACCCCCCACCCGCTCCCCAAAACCTAAACCCCCCACTTACCTTAGTCGACCCCTTGTCGCCTGCGTCGTCCTCCTTAGCCAACTCCCTTCTTTGTACCTTAACCACGCATGTTCGTTCTTCAGAACATACGTAGTTAAGGCACAAAATAACGGAGTCGTGGTTAAAAAAAGCGTTGTTGCGCTTTCGTTAACCACGACTTTCGTAAAAAAAAACGTCGTAATAAAGGATGTTTCCCAATTTGGTGTCGTAGTACCGATGTCACAAATATGATTCCTAGAAAGTTTTTATATTTTTGCTTCATGAACTGGTAACAAACCAGCCATTTCAAGCAAAACAGTACTATAATACAGGCACTATTAATCTTCACTAAGTAATGAGTGCAAATGTGCTCAAATGGGAGAATCATGGTCCTGTTGGGAAAGATGGGGCAGAGTGCTGTGGACATTCTTCTCCCAAACACAAGTAGAACGACCTGATATGCTTCTCTAATTCAAAACACCATGTCTTGAAGAAATGGCCCTTTAGCGCAGGTGCTTCTCGGGACATAGTGACCCCTTCCACTCAGAGAAATACAGTTCAATAGGGGTACAATTTGAAGTGGATTTCTCATTGAAGTAAAGTGAGGCCACTGATCAGCCTTCCGTGGCTAGGTTGACCATAAGGCAAGGGAATTGCTGAAAATTGGGAGTGTGCACAACCTAAGAAAGTCAGCGCAAAAAGCTCAGAAGGCTGTCTAGTCTCTGAAAGTCAGAAAAATGCTGGAATTTGGTGATACCAGGATGAAGATGACTACTTTTGGAAGATCCGTGAGGAATGATTGAAGACTTGCATCCTGATTGCTCTTGAACCCATGTTCGGAAATGGGTTTGCTAAGACCAGGGAAACAGGCCTCCTAATATCTGAAGTTTACATGGAGATTAAAGCCTAAGGACATGTTGGAACAAGAGCAAACTATCAGTAGGGCGTAAACAACCCTTTCTGAAGAGAGTTGTTGACAAGCCTGCCTCTAGTAAAAAACATACCTGGTGTTCAAATCCTCAGAGGTGGGGCATTCCGAGTGTTACATTTACTTTAAATTGTGTCTTTTTCTGCAAGTGAAGAAGACTGTGTTTTGGACAAAAGGCATTTAGCTCAAAACCAAACTGGTATGAAACTCTCAATCGAGCAATTTTGTTGGTTTCAATGCTGAAAATGGATAGCTGCTATTCTCTAGTGGCATTTTTTGGAAAAGCACAATCAAGCACTGGACCGTACACATCAGAAAGGTCTGTACAAGCCAAGAAGTGATAACATTTGTTTTTTCATATCCCCTATTCTCTACATTAGATATGATATCTTTTTCTGTCATTTTGGTCATTAAAGCACATAAAGTAATTGGTTTGGGAATTTTACTATGGTAAGTCTGTTGTGTTTGGGTGCTGTTGTTTACACCTCATACAAATTCCCTATGTGAGGTGTAGTGGTGACAAGGTGAACCCGCCCGGAGCGAGAAGTGGACATGGAAGCTGTGTGGAGATGGGGGAGAGCTCACTGTAGTTTGTAAGTGGTAGGTCGGGGTGGAGGAGAGGTGGGTGCTGAAACAGGGGATGAGAACCCTGCACTAAATACCTGGCTGAGTCCATGGGACAATTGCATCAAGGCCTGGCAGAAGCTGGACTTAATCTCTGAAACTACGAATACACAGGCGCTCTGCCTGGCCTCGACCTGAGTGATCACAGCGGCGTGTAGACTGCTTAGCATTCATTGCCTCACAGCGACGTGGTGGCACCCTGAACCTCACCCTAAGTGCGAGTTGCCAGCAGAAGGATGCTGTTTCACCGTTAGTGGTGTTGGCTGGTACTCAAATAATTGACTGCTGAGTGAACCTGTTGTTTCCCTAAGATAGACACATCACCCTCTCTTGAAGGCCTGGCCGGTGCCCGTCTCTCCTAAGCACTTACCTGCAGAGACTCACCTAATTTCCAAACATCTACAAGAGGGGAATGTGTCTACTGAACCCCTCTCCCTCATACTCGAAAACGCAGTGATACCTGCACGGCAGCGAGTGGTTCATTGAGTCCGCCTGGTGCTACTCCTGAGTCTTCTCCACCACAAGACTACTGCTTGGACCCTTCCACCTATTCCTGTACCCCTTCCCTGCTCAAAATGTCATCACACAGTCGACTCAACAGGAGCCCAGAGGCCTTGGTGGGTCTCACACATCGATGTCCGCTATTAACTTTTGATGCCTTTCGTGTCCATGGCCACTGTGCTCACACCGCTATGGGTTGCACGAAAGGCAAGTCCAATGACCCACAAATCCCTTTTGGATCCCAATAAACCCGCTCAGACTGCTCCACTGTAACAATGGCGGAAGACTCCATACGTCCCATGACCACTGACCCCCATCAAGATAAGCTGGACTTCAACCAGCAGGAAATCTGCATGTCCAGAATGGCCATTAAACAACACCTGGGGGCAATCACAACAGATATCAACCTTCTCCGAGATAACCATAAAAATTTGGTGGGAAGTCAAAACTAATGAAGCCTCCATTGCTGCCCTCACACCCTGGCAATTGGAATGTGTCTCTACCATGGCACAACTTCAGTGCAAAGTTGACATCCTACAAGAGCATGCAGAGGAGTGGGCACGCCAAACTGTTAGGATCATAGGACTGCCAGAAGGAGATGAGGGCCCTAAAGCTACACACCATGTTGAAAATTGGCTGTGTGCTGCGGTTACACCATCCGGCATCTCTGATATGTTCACAGTAGAAAGGGCACACCGAGTTCCAGCTAGACGACCGTCCCCTGGGACACTTCCACAACCAGTAGTGGCCCTGATTCTAAATTTTAGAGACCGTGATGTTCTTCTCCGTAGTGCTTGTGAGAAAGAGCTTATCCTGATGTACAATGTACGAATATCATTATTCCCAGATTACACGCTCTCAGTCCAACGTCAAAGGGCCTTCTTTTAAGTGGTGAAAAGACACTAGCAGATGCTGAGTCTTTCCCATGCTATGCCGTTCCCAGCTAAAATCAAAGTAATCCATGCTCTGTGGAGCAACTTCTTTGTCTCACCTGAGGTAGCATGGGAACGGCTAGAACACAACTTTCTGCGTGCCCCTAGACCAGGAGATCACAAGTCTCTACTGCCAAGATGCAGCAACAGCCTCAGAGAAAACGACGAGGATTTGTTCAGCAAAATCACAGGTCTGCGGCTCCAATACAGAGAAAACTTTAGAGAGCCAAAAAGCTGGGATCATCACTGCAACTTCTTTGAGAGACACTCGTCCACCTTTAACTGCTGGCTTCTCATCGGGCAGTGCGTTACTCTCAGACATGGAGAGCAGCATGGCACTGTTCCCCTCGATTACTCCGCAGATAGTAAACGACCTACAGAGTTAACATTTTTGTAAGTACTTTGAACATGTGTCAGAACGATCTGAGAAGAGAGGGGAGATATCATTACACCCACTGAGTCTGGATAGGGTGGATTACTACACTACCTTTCCAGCAAAAATGATAAAAGACACTAAGAAATATATGAGTATCCAGAGCTATACAGTGACGCTTGGTTCTTGACATGATTATTGTGTCTTTAATAATACCAAAGCTATGTAATACTGTTTCTTCTCTCATTATGGTTTCGCTAATGCCACTAGGATGCCATATCCCACGCTTGGGAAAAGACTTTTAACTCCCATAGAGTCTGTCTGTGTGTGACTTTTGCAATGTGACATGCTATAATGATACACATCGCAAAAGCGATTGCACAAATTGTTCTATTGTTTGTCTATTTTGTTCTACAAGCTTGGACGAATGTGTTTTTAATGTTGGACTGTGTATTTAGGATTGTTCATGTTTTTGTTCTGCTGACATGTACCCACTGGATATATGTGACTTATGCTACTTCCACTATGTATACACTTGTTTGTCTATAATGCACAAAGTTAAGCGGTAATGTCTGTGACACGCCATTATAACATACTCACCTGGAACGTCCAGGGTGTGTGTTCTATACACAAGTGCCTTAGAATATGTGCCCATCTCTGTCGATGTCAAGTGCATATACTGTGCATACAAAAGAGACACCTCACTACCTCAGAGGCACTTAAATAATGCCAGAAATGGAGGGGACTAATATTCCATACCTCATACTCAGCCTTTGAGCAAGGAGCAGCAGTGTGGGTTCGCATTGAGGTTCCAGTCACGGCCTTAAGACATCAGAATTGACATACCCGATGCCTGGTGTAGCTATAATGTAGGAATGTGTGAATATTCCTTCTTCTTCCCTCCACATGCCATGCATGTACAATTAGATTAAATCCTATGTACTACCTCTCTACTGACCCATATCACCCATGCTGTATACATAAGGAAAACTCCATCTGATCACAACCCTGTACAGCTCATGCTTTCATGGGACGTGTGCCAACCCCTGTTCCCACATGGCGTTTACATCCTAGTTTACTGGAGGATGGAGAATTCTGTGATACCTTGGCCAAAAGAATAGATTCCTATTTTGCAGAAAATACCGACGCGGCCTCCTCATTATTGGTGGAGTGGAGGCATTTAAAGTAGAGGTTAGAGGAACATTGATAGTGTCTACCGCGGGTGCCTGCCAAACTGTCCTACGCAAACTTGCCTGAGATGAAGAAAACGTGGGTGTTCTAGAGAAAGCATTGGTGACAGACATGTTGCGCATCCCTGAGCTACAGGTGATGAGGATTTAATCAATCATTCAGGGATTTCTAAAGTGCACTACTCATCCGTGAGAGTCTCAAGGTGATTGATTAAGCAGAACTACTTGAGCGGCTATATGTCGTAGACTATCAGGGTTATGTGCAGAAATCGCATTCTGAGGCCAATAAATTGGGTATGGTATTGGCCCAGATGATCAGGGGAATACCCTCCCCCACTCCAATCCTGGTTATCATCATCTCCCAGAGGACCCATGAAACTACACAGCTTGAAATTATTACAGCATTCCGCAATTATTTTGCAGACCTCTACTTGGCTCCTCCCCCAGCTGGATCTGTAATGATACACTCTTTCTTGTGAGACTTGCAACTTCCCCAGATACCCAGCACTGCCAGAGAGTCCCTTGGAGCCCCGCTAGCCTCTAGCGAAATTCAGGAAGCCATTAAGGACCTATCTATTGTTACTCAATACTGAGTACAATATATTGAGTAAGATATTGGCACACAGGCTGCTTCCCCTACCTCCAAAAATGATACAAATCAGCTTTATGCCCAATCGCAACACCTCCTTGAATATATGCAGGCTGTACCACATCATGGACACTGCATGAGGACAATATCAATGGGCTGGCTGCCTCGCTTTAGATCTGTAGCAAGCCTTCGACACCCTGGGATGAGATTATAAGTTCACTGCCCTCCAGTGCTGCAAAGTTCCTCCTGCTTATATACGCTGGGTGAAACTCCTATATTCCTCCACAATAGCGGGGGCGCGGACAGGTGGGCACATCTCAGATACATACCCAATTTTTCGTGGCACCAGACAAGGTTGCCCACTCTCTCCATTGCTATTGGTGACTGCACTGGAACCACCAGTGCAGCAACGACAACGGGGGCGCAAGACTGGGGAAAATAGATAGGACCTATAACCCATGCAATATCCTCATGCACGGACAACATAATACTGTACTCTAAAGTTCTCTGTGTGAATGTGCTCAAATTGGCTCAGACATTTTCAGTGTTTGCGACACTCTCAGGTCTTCCCATTAATGTTGACAAATCATATGCGTTTTTATTTGCAGATCGGCCCCTAGGCCCGACCATACATTTTGAAGACAAGACTATACAGGTTGCTCCCACCACATTCAAATACTTAGGAGTACAGATATATAGGGAACCAGTGGATTTAGTAGAAGGAAATGATGATCACATCCCTTATGTCACAAATTACTTTCTGAACTACGCTCCTACTATCCATAGCGGGCCGGCTGGCACTTGCTAAAATGGTAATGCTACTGCAACTCCTTTACTATTTTGTGATTCTGCCTGTGGTAATCCCAGCTTGTTTTTCCAAACTGCCGAACACACTTTTAATCGACTTGGTGTGGGGTAGCAGTAGGAGATGGGTTAGCTTAGCCAAACTTCAGTTGCCGCCGCATAGAAGTGGGAAGGGGGCCCAGATTTCAAATCCTACTGCTTGGCGGGACAGCTGTAATGACTCTCTTGTTGGCTAGATGGATGCAACCTTCACGAAATTGACTGCACACGCAAGATCCTGGAGCAGGGCAAGCTACACAGCTTGATCTACCCGGGCTTGCCTGCTCTCCCTGTTGCCCCTCTATTGTTGTGGTTAGTGACAGTGTACTGGAAAATGGCCATGCGGTACATGGCATCGACAGTCCTGTAGGCCTCATATATTCCACTGCTGGGACTCCATACACCAGCTGGCATCCCTACAAAGAGGCAATTACACACATGGGAGCAGGGTGGAGTCACAACAGTAGGGGCAAATATCCTGTTGCGGCACACAGACTTTACCAACTCCCAGATACTGCCAGACTACCTATTCCTAACACATGCAAGTATTACAGGATACGTCAAACAGCACTGGCCCCGATGAAGTAGAGTCACCTCCACATGAATTTATACAGGCACTGCATACAATGGTCCCTGGAAAGCCTCTGATCCAATGGCTATACAGGGGTCTCAGAGCACATTTATCGGTCCCAGTGGCTTCCCTACGTACCGGGTGGGAGGAGGAAATAGGCCATGACCTCAGGGATAAGGAATGGGACATCCTTCTCGAATACTACAAGAAAATCTCTCAGAATTGGAGGTTTAAATTAATTCAGTTCTCTATATTGCACTGGACATATTTCACACCATATAGGCTGCATGCAATGTTCCCTGCGGTTTCATCCTCGTGGCCCCGATGTCATGCCTGGATGCAGACCTGTTGCATATGCTTTGGGTCTGCCCTGTGCTGTCCTCCTATTGGACACACAATCGCTCCGCATTGACGGACCTAGCCAGTTCATAGATTTGGCGCTCATACTGGCTAAGTGGCTCCTTACTAGATGATGGAAATCCACAATGACACCAGGAATGTCCCAATGGAAGAAAGGGGTAGAGAGGTGGGGGTTGGTGGATAGTAAAGCTCTCTGCTGAGAGGAATACAGAGGGCTATAAAAACAGCCAATAACAATGGAATGGGATGTTCCATTAGAAAGCTTTAAGACATAAGGGGTTCCTGATAATTGAATACCTCTATGGGAGAGTGACCCACACCATATTATGTCATTAACGCCCAAGTGGCGATGACTTTCCTGTCACCCCTCAACATGTCTGAAAGATAGCCCAAGACTAGGGCTTTCTGATGATATTGTCTGTAAATATTGATATCTGTGTACCGGTCTGTTCCTGAAATTGATGCATAGTACTGCACAATCTTGAGTCCATTGTTTACCATGATGCAACAAAAGTATATATAGCAGGGTTAGATGTCAAGTTCATAGGGGGATAGTTATTTGCAGAGTCTGGTACATGCCATAAGAATATGACTGATGTTGTCACTGTCCTTATGTCCTGCATCTACTAAAGCAAAGAAAATGCTCAGCAAAGTTTAATGCAAATAATGTTTAATAGGCGTGTAGTGTGGAGGACTCACTTCGATGATGGGGTATCTTCTGTGCGGATAGTAATGGTTGTACTCACTCTCCTTCTTGTTCTGAAAAACCAATACAATTTGTGGTAAAACAAATCTCCTGAGTGCAGGAAAGGAGAGAGAGTCTAGCATTCTCACCATCAAACATACTGAGACTGTGAGGTGGAAGAACAGTTGACAGAAACAGCTGGGTGGCACCGTCTTTGCTAAATCTTGAAAGATGGTATGAAAGAGGAAGGAGTAAATGGTAATGGCATTGAGTGTATGTAGGTGGTTGCACATTATGAGTTTTCATTTAACTACTCTTCTGGTGTTTCTTCACACAACTGAGGAACTCCTGCACGTCGTCTGGGGATCCAAGAATCAGTGGCACCCTCTGGTGAATAGACTCGGGGTTCACATCCAGAACTGGTTGGGTTCCTGTGGTTGCCATCCCTCCAGCTTGCTCAATAATAAAGGCCATGGGGTTGCACTCATACAGGAGCCGAAGCTAAAACAAGAACGGAAAACAAAGGAAAAGACATTAAAATATGCACTTTATTAAAATGTAGAGAAAAAAACTAACCCTTACCATTTTCCATGTGTTAGTATTGGTAGCTTTTTCACTCAACAACTTTCAGCTTTTCTCAGCTCCACTGAATCTCCCACATAGAATACTAAGGGTCCGATTTAGAGTTTGGCAGAGAAGGTACTCTTAGAGTTAGGCAGACCATCAGTATGTATACAATGAAGACTACGCTGTCTCCGCCATCGGAGCTTTTGCCATTTGTCCGCCCACCTAATTTAGAGTGGGCAGACTAATGGCAAGTTTTTGCTTTCACTTACCGCCATTTAAGGAGAGGCAGCCAATGAAAGTAAAACCTTTTGAATGACTAACTCCAAGGGTGAAAATTCCCATGGTGAAGGGGTCATTTTTTTATATTTCCCCTTTGTGGTTTTGTTCTTATAAATAAAAGAAGAAATTGAAAGTGTGAAGTGCTGCGCTCTCATATTGACAGAACCACACAGCACACTTTCATTGCATCTACAGGAACCGCAGTGACAGAGGTTCCTGCAAAATGCAAGAGGTGCCCACTGGGCTAGAGACATCTAGAAAAATTGGCAGGTGGGTACACCCTCATGGCGATGTATTACTTTACTGCATCACACTGATGGACCAAATCCCAGTCACCAAAATCAGGCCCTAAATGCAGAGAACCCCCTTTCCCTTCTTTTCGTTTGCCTCTTTTCTTGCATCCCTCAAAAATCTGCTTTCTTCCGTAGAGAAAAAATACTTTAATTTATGGAGACAAATTTGTCCCCTGGGACATCTAATCTAATACTTACCTACTTAATTCTACAGAGGATGCGGACATGAGTCCCAAACATTGTTCTGTGAGTAGTTGTGTCTTATTCATGTTATGGGTATGAATTTGATTCACAAAATATTTTCTGTAAGGACTTATGCCTCAATATAGTCTAAGTTTGACATGTGTTTCCAGGAGTAAGGCATGTATGAAACAGAAAAACTAAAATAATAAATAATAAATATACTCCTCAAATTTACAACTATTTTAAAGTAAATGTACAATTCGATTGGAATTCTCAAAAAAGTACAGGTGTACTCCTGCAAGCTGCAACAGTCAAAGATGTCCGGTGAAGTAATCAAGTGTTAGTATCCACATAAGTATATAAAATGTGCATTTAATGCAGTATTGAAAGATTAACAAAAGTACATTAGATTTGCTAGGTTTTCCTTTTTCGGCCGAAGGAAAATATACTTCCCTATGCCTCCACCAGTTTGAGGGGGCGTTTCCCATTTTCCTCCACCTCTTGATCTGGATTTATCATTGCACTTTCCAAGAGTAAATAGCAGAGAGTATACAGGAGTGGAAGGAGCATTGAAAGATGTTGGGTGTAGCCACAAACAGGAATGTTTGTGTGTTTTTTCCAACCTCCCCTCCCTCGATCACCCACTCTCTACCAATAGCTCCACGTAAAAATACATACTTGTTTAATTATATGTGCCAGTAAGTTCATTTTCAAGTGTAAATTCACGTTTTGTGACTTCCAACAGTGAAATTACACCAGTAAATGACGTCATTTGAAACCTTAGTTGAACAATGGTGCGTAGATGACTTAATGAATCGTGCCCCTGTCCTTTACTAGGGGCCTATCATAGCCCTTATTTACATTGAGGTCACAAGTAGTGGTTTTCTTCTCAGGACAGACAGGGGACAAAATTTTAACACCAAAAGGAGTAGTAACGAGAGAAACAACTGCTGTAACCATTTGAGTAATTCAACTTCTAGGAGGTACTAGGAGGCAATAATCAGCAAAGCACTTCACCGCCCCGTCAGGGGTAGTCAGCGCAATTTAAGGCTAGGATCCAAGAGCAGAGAAAATTGGTGGCTGAGACAGAACTCAGGTGGGCCAAGGGGAGGGGGGAGGCAGAGGGGAGGTCCAGGAAGGCAAAGAGGAAATCAGTGGGGGTTAGAGGGGGCCAGGACGAAGGGCATGGGGCGGAGAAGGGTAGTTGGGTGTGGATTCCACATGAGGAGCACGGGTCAGCTCAGGAAACTGGTGCGGCTGATGGGATAGGCAGCGTGACAGGCAGCACCTGGCGCACACGGCCAGGCGTGGCGAGGAGAGTCAATGCCAGCGTCAGAGGCTGGCAGGAAGGTGGTGAAGCCAACAGGGTGCAACATGGCCCCAGGATGTTGGTTCCAAAGCAATGGAGGGGTCATCGGTGGCCTTCTCCACAACGTGGGAATGCATGAAGCACACGTCTGGCTTACGCCAAAGGGGTTTCAGGTTGGATGATGAATACAATATGGTGGATGCAGCTGGCGTTGATGACGGAATGGGTGTGGATGAAGAGGAAGTGATTGAATTGGATTATGAGTAGGATCTGGACGATTTGGAAGAGGGTGAGCTTCAAGAAAAAGAGGTGAGCGGGGGCAAGGGAAGGGGCAGGGGCGCAGGAGCGGCACAACACCCTCTTCTCTTATTGTTTTGCAGGCTTCAACGTCTACCACTCATGGGCACGAGGTCTTCCGCAAGGATGGAGGCAGGCGCAGAACAAGGCTGGACACCGCAACGACTAGTCGTGGGGTCCAAGGTAAAGGAGACTGATGGGCGCCATGGGGTGACCGGAGGGGCAAGGCCAGCATAGCACAATACAAATCTATTGGTGTGGGGGAGGATTCGATACACTTGCAGCCTGATACATGTGCAGTAGATGCAGGCGGTAAGGACAAAGGGGGAGACATAGCGCTACCGGTACGAAGCGGAGACTGAGATGCAGTGGTAAGCGGGGACAAGGCAGATGAGGACAAGGGGAGGGCAGGACACGAGAAGAAACTCCCATACATGGGACTCGCTACGCCGTTGGGGTCACACGTGGCGGACAAGACAAAAGCAAGGATATGGAAGCATGAATATGTTGATGTTTTCAAACCGTTACAAAGGGATATTGAGGCGAAAGAAGGTTCTAAGGATGAGGAGTGGGAGTTAGCACGGAGGCCTCGGGTTCCAATAACTATGGACAATTGGACCTCTGCCTTTTTGATTTACGCCAGTATATATTGCGAGAAATATCTAGACAAGGCCATTGCCATGTTCAAGTGCATGGACATTATTCGGAAAGCCCAACTACACTTCGAGGGGGGGTTTGCATGGCTGAACTACGATGAGGAGTTCAGAGCCAGAGTTAGCATTAACCCTGAGAAGCCCTGGCGGGACGTGGATTCGGAATTATGGATGCAATGGATGGCATCTTCGCATTCTGCGGCTTCCACACATACAGCTAGTGGTCTCCCTATAGTTTATAAGCCGTTTCAGCAGCGTCCCGCTCAGGGAGGGGTGGGTATGCCTCAGAGGGCACAGGTATCTACTTCAGGAGCATGTTGGAATTTCAACAAGGGGTTTTGCTCCAGGCACACCTGTAAATTTAAACATGAGTGTTCAAAATGTAGGGGTAAACACCCAGTCATGCAACGCTTTTCACTCGCTATTCTGGCCGAGCAGTGGAGGGCTAACAGGGGCAGGGGGGCCAAGGAGCTCCTGGGCCAAAGGGCGCCTACTCCAATTAGGTTGGAGAGATTACTGTATTGATTGCGCGTGTATCTGGATATGGACACAGCGCTAAAGTTGGAATGGGGTTTCAGAGATGGCTTCCGGGTGGGAAATCAAGGGCCATGAAAAATGAGATGGGTGGATAATTTGCAGTCAGCTAAGGCCATGCCAGAAGTGTGGTGGCGAAATTGAGCAAGGAAGTTGCAGAAGGTAGGATTTTGGGGCCCTTTCATGAATGGCTTATGGAGAATTTGATGATCTCACCTTTGGGGGTGGTACCAAAAAAAAACAGAGGGGATTTTCGGCTGATACATCATTTGTCATGGCCTGAAGGGGCATCGGTGAATGGTTTCATCATGCCGGAAGATACAAGGGTGGTATACGCCACGGTGGATGATGCCATTCGGCTCATACGGGGGGTGCCGGAAAGGTGCTGAACTGGCCAAGTGTGACATTAAGGCAGCTTTTCGGCTGCTCCCCATTCACCCAGAAGATTTTTCTTTGCTAGGGATGCAGTTGGGGGGGGGCTATATATGTGGACAGAGTCCTTCCCATGAGATATGTGATTTCCTGTGCACTGTTTGAGGCTTTTAGTACCTTCTTGCAGTGGGTTTTTGTTCAAGTGAGTGGACATCGGACGGTGTCACACTATCTAGTTGATTTTCTCTTTGTAGGCATAGTACAGTCGGACTCGTGTGGCAGGGCACTGCGGCATTTTGAGTAGTTGGCACAATATTTTGGGGTACCTTTAACCCCGGAGAAAACGGAGGGCCCTAGTTGTGTTTTGACTTTTTTGGGCATTGAACTGGACACAAGGGAGTTCATAGCTCGCCTACCGGCAGTAAAGGTTGAAGAGATTCTGCTATTTTTGAGGGAGATCAGACTGGAGCAAAAAATTGAACTGAGCGTGGCTCAACAACTACTTGGTGTTCTGAATTTTGCATGTAGAGTGGTCCGGTGTAGCAAGACTTTTTGCAGGCGCATGGGATTGGCAATGTCAGGTGCATCCCTCCCACATCACAGCATTAGGTTGACCATAGGTCTGCAAGAAGACATTAAAGTATGGGACCTGTTTTTGACACGGTTTAACGGGGTCTCCATGTCTTTCCGGGAGGAGGACACTGTTTGGCAGGTGCAGATTTTTTTCAGACACGGCAGGTGCATCTGGTTTTGGTCTGTTTTGGGATGGTCGTTGGTGTGCAGAGGCATGGCCTGCCCAAGGGTTAAGTCAAGGGAGAAGCATTGCCTTTTTGGAATTCTTTCCTCTGCTGGTGGCATTGTCAGTATGGGGAGATGAACTGACGAACATGTCAGTGATGTTTCACATGGACAATTTGACGGTGGTTGATTTGGTGAACAGAGAGCTAGGGATCTTAGGGTGCTGCGGTTGCTCAGGAGGTTTATGTTGCGTTGCTTAGCTTTGAATATCATATTTAAGGCTGTGCACATTCCTGGGGTAAACAATTCTATTGCAGCTTTCCTGTCTTGTTTGCAGTGGCAGCGTTTCCAACAGTTGGCACCCGGTGCAGAGGAACACAAGACAGCGGTCCCGACAGACATTTGGGAGTTGGGAGCGTGATGGTCATGAGACCGGTGGAGAGGACACTAGCAGAATCAACCCTCAGGAGTTACCGCCTGGCATGGTTGGAATTTCAGGATTTTGAAGTTTACAGAGGGCAGTTTTGGCACAGGACCAAAGAATGCTAGTGTCTCGGGTGATGCCTTTTGTTGTATTTTTGATTTGGAAGGGTTTATCGTCAACCACGATTGAGGGCAAGTTGGCAGGAGTGTCTTTTTATGGGAAGTTGTTTTTTGGATGGGACCAGGCAAGGAATGACATTCTGGGACAAATGTTCAAAGGTTGCGGGACAATCCGCACAAGATCAGTTTTTGTGCATGAAGCTATTACATTTGAGTTACTCTTGGTGATCTTACGCATGCTGCCAGTTTGTTGTTTCAATGCCAATGAGGTGGCTCTGTTTCGTTTATGTATGATATGGATTTTTTTTGGGCATTTCATGTGTCTGAATTGTTGGGAGTGGGGAAAGCTGGTGGCATAAAAGTAAGTGAAGTGCAACATCAAGGTGAGAGGCTGGGGATCTGGTTGCAGCGATCAAAGACGGATCAATTGGATAAGGGTAAGTGGATATGGTTGGAGCAAGGGGGAGTGTTGGAAGCATGCCCGGTACAAGAATGGGACACTTTCAGGGAGAACGGGGTGAGTCAAAGGGAATGTGTCTTTAGTCATGAGAATGACACAAAGGTTACAGCTTTCCAGCTGTTGTCTGTTCTGAGAATGGTTCTGAGATGCCTGGGTAGATAGGCGGGTAATTTCGGTACTCACTCTTTTAGGATTGGCGCAGTGACTGAAGCGGCCAGGTTGGGGTGGGATTGGGATAGGATCAGGCGCATTGGACGGTGGTGATTAAAGTTCTGTGAGAGATATGTAAGGTCTTAATTGGTTATGGAGAAAGGTACAGGCAAGTTTGGGAGTAGTGAGCGATTGTCAGGGGTGTGGTTTCGTAAAATGGGGGGGGGGGGACTTGTTGTTTTCATTCAGACACTTGTTTCTCTTTCCAGGTTGCGTGAGTGGCACGGAGAAACATAAGGCGATCACCTGGTTGGTCGGACACTCTTTTATTCATTGGGCGGCAAAATACGCAGAGAGGCAGGTCTATAGACGATCTTTGGGACTCCTGAGTAGCAAGCACGAAGTGCTGTGGTGGGGAAAGAGCGGCATGAGGTGGGGCAATTTGCTTCCTTTTATTACATCAATTTTGCCAACGTGGGGATATCCTGATGTATTGGTATTACACCTGGAAGAGAATGACCTTGTCCGTCTCTCTGGGCTCACCCTACTGCAACACATGCAACGTGATCTGGTACTGCTGAGGCGCAACATACATGGGACTTGCTTAGTATGAACAGAATTTGTACCACGGAGGAAATGGCATGAAGCACAAAAACATGGGGCTATTGAGAGGGCTCGGAGGAAGCTCAATAGGGCTATGCGGGTTTTCTGCTGGGCTCAGGATATTAAAGTACTGACACACAAGGGGATAAAAAGAAGAGAAGCAGGTGCTTTTCAGGGATGACGGTGTGCATCTCTCGGAAATGGGGAATGCACATGACATGATGGAGTTGCATTTCCTGCTGACTAACTTATAGGGAGAAAAACTTTGGTGTTGTGAAAATGATGGAAAGGCATGAAGTGTTCACTGGTGGGGCAGCAAAACGCCAATTGGGTTTGTGCTGGGTGG
This sequence comes from Pleurodeles waltl, assembly GCF_031143425.1. Taxonomy (NCBI): domain Eukaryota; kingdom Metazoa; phylum Chordata; class Amphibia; order Caudata; family Salamandridae; genus Pleurodeles; species Pleurodeles waltl. Next base: position 791,226,041 of record NC_090436.1, on the reverse strand, counting down.
CAGTACATGGCGGAGGGTGGAGAGTCAGATGCTGGCTTGTCCACCCTTCCGGGGGAGAAAAAGAAGCAGGTGAAGAATGACAGACTGGGGGAGGCCCGAGTCAGGCAGGGGATACAAAGAAAAGGGGGATGTGTGGGAATGGAAGTGGAAATTGGGTGAGCAAAGGATAAGTGGTGGATTGAAGTGAGGATGGAAGAAGGGGAGTTACAAGGTTAAAGTTAAAGAGTTGTCATTTAAGTTCCAGTTATATTGATGTGTTATTATGATAAGCAAGCCTGCCCTAATAAATGGCCGTTTACACTAAAACGAGGGTGTAGGAGTCTATGTCCTGAGTACAAGCAGGTAGGGAGAGGGGGGTGGTTTAGTTAGTGAACAAAGGCATAGTACAGGGAGGTCAAATAAATATAATGTTCACTTTCCCAGGGGCCCCTTGAAAAGTGGGGGTTCTGGGCACCATGCCTTAAAATGTCTCTGAAACCTAGTGGCCATGGGAGCGTTTTCTCCCGTTAGTCATTTTAGATTGGATCGCTTAGCGAAAGGATCTGATTAGCTGCTGCTACAATGAAAGAAAATGTTCCGTTAGCCTTTACAGAACTCAGAGACTTAGAGCCAGAGTCCTGAAAAAAGGCCATGTGGACAGGGAAATCGAAAAAAAAAAAAAAACGTTGCAAGATCCGATAATTCAGCAACTGGATTCATGGATCCTAGCAAGGCCCTTAAGTGTAGATTCGAGGTTTTTGTTTTGGATCCACAAATGCAAATAAGAAAGTGAAAAATAAACAGAAGTGTCTGGTTACAGACCAGGTCCTATCATCCAAAGCCACTGCACTGGCCATGTGCAGAGGATCTGGCTGCAGAGGTGAAAGTACTGCCCGCCTGCTACTCCACCACTGGGTGTGAGATTCATGAACCCATGGGGCCTGCCTACATTGATGCTAATACCGCCTACCAGTACACCCCCACTGGGTACAAGATTCACAGCTGTGCAGTGCCCAGAGGCACAGTATAAGGCAGTACCAACAGGCTACTGGCCACCAGGGCATACCAACACCGGGGCATGCATCACAGACTGAAGGGACTGGCTACAAAGGGCCCTGGAGGTGACCCCCCCACTGGTTGTGGTCAAAAGCTGTGAATAATGAAGGTCAGATACCTGCGGAAGGGGGGGCGCAGGACATGACACTATGTCAGGCCTTGCAGTTCACCCGCACTAGCAAGCTACTGAAAACTATCTGCAGAGGGGGTTGAACAGCCACGGAGGGTGTGGCACTAGACCTGCCTAGACCCCTGGCCTGCTCCGTCTCCAAGCATTGTACAACTTTGAGACCACTGGTCTCAACCCCACTGCAGGCAGTCAAAGGCTGACAATTGTGGATGTTAGACACTCACAAAGTATGAGTTACAGGGACAGGCTAGAGGTCACATTCTGCACTCCACCCTCCGTTGTTCACTGCAAAAGGTCTCCTGTTGAGATTGGTGGAGGGCCTGCAAACCACTCCTAGTAAGAAGAACACAGTGCAGAATTAGCTCTTTGCTTAGGTTTGAGAACAGTTTCCGTTTACACAATCCCTGGTATCGTTAGTATACAGCGGTTTACCATGAAAACTTAATATTCAGTCAATCCCTGCTTCATATGTCTACAAGACATGTCCGGTAATGGTTAAGTTGTCTACAAACATTTTCTACAGAGACTGAAGCTATTCCCTACTAGTCACAACCAAAATGTTTGCACAGCAATTGTTAAAATGTAACATAGGTTGAGGTGCAAAAAACACTTAAACAGTGAATATGATTATAAAAACACAAACACTTACTAAAAATATAAAGGTTAAAGAGAAGATATGATTAGGTTTGCCCGTGACACCACAGTGTATGTTTTAAAGGACCTCTAAAATTCCCTGCCAACTGCTAAAAAAGTGCAGCATGGTTACCAAACGAAACCTAAAAATCTTTGAATTTCCCTAAGTATGGTTCATTAAACTAACCACAACTTGCACCCCCATCATGCACTGCTTATGACCTCACATCTTACATCACTCTTGATGTGTTAAATGACATAATTGATTCTATAATTGAAGATACATTTAAGTCGCTTGCACCCTTAAGTTTTGCGATACTGTTATGGCTGTAATAACTGTAGAAGTAAACTTTGTGAATTGCAGTGGACGTATGGTTTTTTGGGTGTCTGTTTTGTTTTAGCATATCTCTCCAAAATCCCGCCATAACTCCATCCATTTTTGAATGATTAGTCCCCATTTTCCCACCACTCTGGTTGGTCTATCCCAGACTTACTACAATGTAGTATTCGTACGTGCACATAGATCTTCACCACCACGTCAGAGACTTCCACACAGACAGGAGAGGCGCAGGTCGGGATACTCACCTGTACACTTGTGAATTGTATTTTGTAGTAAGTAAGTGGTACAACTACAGTACTACTTTACATACTCCAAATTCAGTTTATGGATCCGGACCTAAGTGTTGCACAAGCTCTTTCCTATATCTTTTTAGGTTAAGCATAGCTGCGAGCAAGTGCTGCCCTTCTCGACTTGTAATCTAGTCCATGGGCTTTAACCATGCCCATCTCACCCCATCACTTTCACTGGTTCCTGGGCCTGCCTTTCAAAAATCCTTTGATGTCGTTGGTAAATGCTTTATGTTTGTCCCGCCTCGGGGATGGTTTGTTACCTGTCGGAAGCCCAACTTACCTGCATCCAGGGGGTCTTCCGGGAGGGAATGGGACGGGGCGCTGCTACCGCCAGCAGCGCCTGCCAGCAGAACACCGCCAGGCGGCTGGTGGCGGTCAAGTGGTGTGGCTGTGCTGGTGGTAGCAGCGCCACCTTACCACCATCCACCAGTATGGCCACAGCCGGATTTCTGCCCTTCTTGTGGCGGAAGTCCGGCGGTGGTCATAATCTGGCGGATGGATGGTAGCCGCGGCGACGGTCTTTTGGCAGCCGTCATTGTCATAAGGTGGGCCGTTGTCATTTACAACGCCAATAGCTCTAACTCTCACGAATGCGAGACCTATTCCATTGCAAATGCTTGTTTTGTTATACCTTCTGATACATTTCTGCCTGCCTGTAGAAAGTTATTATTTTATTTTATAAGGCTCAAAAGTAATCCATATTTATTGAAAGGTCTGCACATCATTTCACATTCTGAAGATAATGTGTTCAGTTAAAGTCTAGTTGCAAAATATAATTTACCCAGTAATCAGTTCTCTGAGGCGGAGGATTCTAAAGCTTAAGTAATTTCAGTTTTGCAATTCATTGCCTGAAAACAATGCACCCTTTTTTAATTTGCTGCATAGTGCTACATGCAGTTGTCATCGAAGATGATTGTTGAGTTGGAATATCAAACACTTTTCTTAAGTGAATCATCTCTGCCAGCTCAACACACCAGTCTGCAGTTGTATAGTTTACAAACATGTGAACTACATTTTTGGTGGACATTTACACCTCCATCAGTCTCCTGTTTTTGAGATGCCTAAGTTGACCATTTTACTTGGCACCCAATAGGAAAGAATTACAATTCTTTAATGTGTGTATATCATTGCAGGTTAATGCTTGTCTTACATATTGATGTCAAGAATTTGTGCCAGATTGCAGGAGCACAGGGATAATTAACGTCTCGCTTTTTCCCAGTCTCTTCTTTTTATTAACAACCTTATTCTGGTTTTATTAGTGTAGGAATTAGACACAAAAAACGCATTACAGAATTTAGACCTTATCAATAGATCAGTGACATGGCCAGACAGGACCACAAGGGCCACCAGATGACACAACAAAATAGAAAGAGAAGAGGAAACACTAAAAATCATGAATACATGTCATGCGTTACAACATCACCTAGCATTTGGGAAGTACTGAAGTCCAAGGGCCTGATTTAGACTTTGGCGGACAGGTTACTTCATCACAAATGTGATAGATAGCCGCTCCGCCGTATTACATGTCATTGAATATAATGCACTTGTAATACAGTGGACAGGATATCCGTTGCATTTGTGATGGAGTAACCTGTCCACTGAAGTCTCTGCTGATCTACTCCATTCATTCGGTATATGTCTGACACCTAACTCTCCCTACCCATGATCAAGCTTGTATAAACAAAAACAAGCCTCCCAGCTCCCAACATTTGCATCAATAGCCCCCTGGCCAATGCGGTCAATGGATAATTTACCTTCTCACCATTGTTCCCCTGCAGCAGCAAGTGGTCAGTCCGAGTTCAAGCCTAGTGGCTAGAGCGTCCAGCTTTGAAACCTGGGGACCCATACTCCAGTCCCAGCCTCTGTGTTTATCCCAACATTAAGGCCCTCATTACAACCCTGGCTGTCGGTAATAAAGCGGCAGTAATACCAACAGGCCGGCGGTAAAAAAATTGGAATCATGACCACGGCAGAAACCGCCAACACAAACAGCCACTTTAACACTCTGACCGCCACGGCGGTAGCAACAAACACCGCAGCGGTAACTGCCAACACCCAGGCGAAAGACAATGTCCCACCCACTGCATTACAACACGCCCATCCGCCAGCTTTTCCGGGATGATACCAACGCCATCAAAAGCACAGCAGAAACAAAACACAGAAGGGAAAGGACTCACCTCTTGACACTCAAGGAAGAACCAGGACACCATGGAGCCCGAACTGCAGGTGTTCCCCATGCTGGTGTACCTTCTCATACAATAGGAGCATGAACGCCGGCGAAGACGACCACGAGTGACACACACACGCAACACCCCCACCCTCACCCTCACCCCCAACACCATACACACAAACAGATGCAACAACATTACATATACACCCCGTAACCCTCAGGAATAACGCAAGGACAAAAGGAATGGACTAAAATGAGTGTAATATTAGTAATTTTGAGAAATACGTTCATAAAGAAATAAACATTATGTACAATATATACAATATATACAAAAGGAGGGACCATGCCCACTCTAAAATGTCCGTGGCCCACTGGGCCAAAACACATAGGCCAAGGCCACACTTGACTCCTGCCTCAATACGGAGAGAACACTGCAGGGGCATCAGGTTGAAAACACACAGGCACCTCAGGGGGACGGGGAAATAAGGGGCACCTCAGCCGGAAGATGGTATAACGCCTCTGGCCTGGAGGGGGCTCCATGCCCACTGCTTGGTCCTGGGGAGTGCAAAGCCACAGTCTCTCAAGTGTGTGGTTTGCCCACTGCTTAGTCCTGGGGAGTGCAAAGCCACAGTCTCTCAAATGGGTGGTTTGCCCACTGCTTGGTCCTGGGGATGTGCAAAGCCACAGTCTCTCAATTGGGTGGGTTGCCCACTGCTTGCTCCTGAGGAGTGCAAGGCCACAGTCTCTCAAGTGGATGCCAGTTTTCCACTGGCTCTGGAGGGGGCCTTGTGCCCATTGTGCTTCATCCTGGCAAGGAGGGGGTGAGTGGATGGATTCTTCCACTGGTTCTGGAGGGGGACTTGTGCCCAGTGTGCTTCATCCTGGCAAGGAGGGGCTTCTTCCACTGGTTCTGGAGGGGGGCCTTGTGCCCAGTGTGCTTCATCCTGGCAAGGAGGGGCTGAGCGGATGGCTTCTTCCACTGGTGCTGGAGGGGGCCTTGTGCCCCGTGTGCTTCATCCTGGCAAGGAGGGGCTGAGTGGATGGCTTCTTCCACTGTTTCTGGAGGAGGCCCTGTGCCCAGTGTGCTTCATCCTGGACTACCTGGTCACAGTCTCTTACATGTGTGTCACACCTACAGGTGTTGCAGGGTCCAGGACGCACTGCAGCCCATGTAGTCACCACTACACACTGCTCTCTGGCGATGACGGCTGCTCCATGGATGCAAGTTGCACTGCAGGTTGTGGTGCAGGCAGTGGTGGTGGTAGCCTCCAGGTCATGACCTGTAGCCTCGGATGGCTGCCCAATGGGGCTGCTGCTGCTGGCAGTGGTGCTGCTGATGGCGGGGCAGGTGGCGGTGATGGCCGCGGTGCAGATGGCGATGCAGGCAGTGGTGGTGGTAGCCTCCAGGCCTTCACCTGCAGCCTTGGACGGCTGGCTACTGGGGCTGCTGCTGCTGGCAGTGGTGCTGCTGTGGCGGGGCAGGTGGTGGTGCTGCCTGCGGTGCAGGTGGCGGTGCTGGCCGCGGTGGAGGCAGTGGTGGTGGTAGCCTCCAGGCCTTCACCTGCAGCCTTGGATGGCTGAAGTGCCATTGCTGGTGTTCTGTGCCCCTTCCTGTCCTTGGCAGATGGTGGTGCCTCCTTGCTTCTGCCAGCTGGAGTCTTTGTCTTGCCCTCGCTGACAGGTTGTGCCTCCTTCCCCTTGCTGGCTGGTGTCCCCTTCTTGCCCTTGCCAGGTGGTGGACCCTTCTTGGCCTTGGCAGGTAGTGCTGGCACACTGGCTGGGCTGACGGGTGCCTCCTTGGAGCCTCTCACAGCTGTAGAAACCACAGTGGCCGTGGACTGGGTGGCTGAGGTGCTGGGCTGGGTTCTGGCCACCCTGGCCAGAGGTGAAGGACGGGGTTGGGGGGAGGGGTAGGGAATAGGTCAGTGTTGGCGAGGAAAAGTTTCTTAGGGACACTTGGGAGGGAAGAGGGTGAAGGTTTTGGAGTGGAGGAAGAGGGAGTGGTTGTAGGAGGTGTCTGTCTGCTGTGTTTGGGCTTGATGCTGTTGTGAGGTGTATGGCTGTTGGGTGTGTGTGTGCTTGCGTTTGTGTACCTTGGGAGGAGGGGTCACAGACAGTGGGAGAGGACACAGGGGACGTGTGCATGGATGTGGGGGTGGTCACTGCCAGTGAGGGGCGTGTAGTGATAGGCGTTCTGGTGATGGAGGTAGTGGATGAGGATGTAGTGCATGCAGGTGTGAGTGGAGACGCTACTGGGAGGGAGGTGGACGCAGTGGATGTTGGTGTGTCTGCATGGGGATGGTGCTTGTGTGAGTGCCGGTGAGATGAAGTGTGGTGCTTGCGTTTGCCTGAACCACTTCTGTGTGTTGATTTGGGTGATTGCTGGCCTGAAGGTGTGCTTGGGATAGTCTGGGGTTGAGGGGATTGGGACTGGGTAGAGGAAGTTGGAGGGGGGAGGCTGGAGACAAGGACAAAGGCTGCCATCAGTGCGGAGGCCAAAGCCTGGAATGCTCTCTGTTGGGCCGCCACACCAGAGTGAATGCCCTCCAGGTATGCATTTGTTTGTTGCAAATACCCTGCTACACCCTGGATGGCATTCAGTATGGTTGACTGCCCAACAGAGAGGGATTTCAGGAGGTCAGTAGCCTCCTCACTGAGGGCAGCAGGGCTGACTGGGGCAGGGCCTGAGGTGCCTGGGGCGAAGGAGATGCCCACTCTCCTGGGTGAGGGGGCACGGGAAACACGCTGAGGGGTTGCTGAGAGGGCAGTGCTGGTACGGCTGTACCTGTTGTTGGGGTGGGCACAGAGGTGTCCGCCACCGCCAGGGAGCGTCCATCAGAGGAGGAGTCGCTGTCGGTAGTGTCCCCTCCTGTCTCCGTCGTGGTGCTCCCCTCGCCCTCCATCTCACTGGTGCCCTCACCGTCGGTGGATTCGGCCTCCAGGTCCATGTGGGATGTAGCTCCCTCCGTCGCCGGTGCCTCTGCACCTCCGCCAGATGATGCTAATGCACACAAGGACAGGGTGACAAAACAAAAAGGGGGGGGGGAGACAGAGGATGCACTTGGTCAGTGCCAGCAACAACACTACCGTTGGCGTACACAACACACAGGGAACAGCCCTATGCACTAGGCCATGCACTACCAGTTACAATGCTAGTCACCAGCCCATGGGGTACAATGCCTAACGCCGTTAGCTGCACACCTGAAACCCACAGGACCCTGCCCAGTAGTACATGCCCACTAACACTATTCGGGTTGGAGTGCATCTGAGCTTGCCCATCATTGAACATACCCTGCCATGTTCGCCCTGGCCAAGGGGCACCCACAGCCCACATCCCCCACCCAGGTAAAACCTTAACGCACGCAAAGTCATGATTCTGAATCTGTACTCACCCCCTTGTGGCTGCTGTGATGCCTTAAAACGCCCATCCAACTCCGGATAGGCCACCGCCAGGATGGGGAACATCAGAGGGGGTCAGGGTACGACGGGCACCCCTTCCTCATTGGGAGGCCAGCTCAAGCTGGGCCTCCGCCGTCTTCCTTGCCCAGCAGCGCAGGTCCTCCCACCGTTTGCAGCAGTGGGTGCTCCGCCTATCAAAGACCCCAGGGTCTGCACCTCCGTGGCGATGGCACACCAAATACCCTTTTTCTGATGGGCGCTGACCTGCAGAAAAAATACAGCAGAAAAGGGATTAGTCATACCGTCTGTAGTGTCATACTCATGGCCCACCATATCCCTCCCCTCCCCTTATGCACATACATTGACCACCATACATGCAGCACTCTGCCCAGGATCCCTCAGACCCCCCCTAAACGGGGCTTACACACACAGCAATCCATACATTCATGGCCCACACATCATGCTCGCAGTGTACTTACCTGTTTGTCTGGAGGACCATAGAGTAAAGTGTACTGGGGTAGGACTCCATCCACTAGTCTCTCCAACTCCTTGGAAGTGAAGGCAGGGGCCCTTTCCTCAGACACTCGAGCCATTGTCGCTTCCAGACACAGGTCACAGCAGCACTTGCACTGTAGTTCCTCTCCTATTGAAGGTCAGGTAGCAAGTGAGTGTCCAGATAGAAAATGGTGGTCACGTCCGCGGCGGTGCGTACCGTCACTGCCGGCGTACATCGCCATTGGCTCATGGAACCCATAGGACCCAATGATAACCAATGCGATCTTGTGCAGCGGACGTCGACCGCCGACCGCAATGGCGCACAACGCCAGCGGAATTACTTCATTTCCACTTGTCTCTCCTCACAGGTCAGACAGCCGCCATTTTAGGGGGGCACAGGCCATGGCACCTAACTGCGTCACAGCAGACATTGGCACATCAACTGACTCACGAGTTCACATATTGTTTCTGTAAAGGAAGAAATGCATATTAATATTGACATATGTGTCAATATGACCTTCTGCTCATCGTTTTTCACCCTAGAGTTCAACCGCTGAGGATGAATAGGAGATGGAGACATCTCCCATCTACAGACCCCTGGTGGATATGGTGACAATGGAGGACAGGCACACTATCCTGACCTACAGACTTGATAGGGTCACAATACAGGAACTGTGTGCCCAATTGGAGCCAGACCTGATTTCAGCTCTCCGCCACCCCACAGGTATCCCCCCTCTAGTGCAGGTCCTGTCAGTGCTCCATTTCCTGGCAAGTGGTTCCCTCCAAGCGACAGTGGCCAAGGCATCAGGGATGTCTCAGCCAATGTTCTAAAACATGCTGACCAGAGTGTTGTCTGCCCTGCTGAAACACATGCGCAGCTACATCGTTTTCCCCCAGGTGGAGGATTTGGCCACAGTGAAGGCTGACTTTTATCCACTGGGACATAGCCCCAACATCATTGGTGCCATTGATGGTACACATATTGCAAGTGTCCACCCGGAGAAATGAACAAGTGTTCAGAAATTGGAAAAGCCTTCACTCTCGGAATGTGCAGATGGTGTGTTTGGCAGACCAGTACATTTCCCATGTCAATGCCAAGTATCCTGGCTCTGTGCATGATGCTTTTATCTTGAGGAATAGCAGCATTCCATATGTGATGTCTCAACTTCAGAGGCACATGGTGTGGCTAATAGGTGAGCCCATGATCCCCACACAGTTGATGTAGGTATATGGGTGTGGGTTTGGCCCTAAGGGTGAGTGTGTGGCTAACAGGTATCCCTCGAATATTTGCAGATGAGTCTGGTTACCCCAACTTCTCATGGCTACTGACCCCTGTGAGGAATGCCAGAACAAGGGCAGAGGAACGTTACAATGAGGCACATGGGTGAACAAGGAGGATCATTGAGAGAACCTTTGGCCTCCTGAAGGCCAGATTCCGGTGCCTCCATCTGACAGGTGGATCCCTGTGCTACTCACCCAAGAAGGTGTGCCAGATCATCGTTTCATGTTGCACAACCTGGCCTTGAGAAGCCAGGTGCCTTTTCTGCAGGAGGATGAGCCTGGGGATGGTCGTGTGGCAGCGGTGGAGCCTGTGGACAGTGACAAAGAGGAGGCAAAGGAAGAAGATGTGGACAACAGAAGTACACAAATTCAACAGTACTTCCAGTGGCACACAGGTAAGACACTGTAACTTCACCTTCCATTGCAGTTTTGTGTTTGACATTGAACATGGCAGCTTGATTTCCCTATTTCTATGGCCACTTACTGTACCCTTTGGCATCTCTATTTTCAGATCTCTGTGCCCCACTCTGGCTCCTGGTGTTTACTGCTGCCCACTGCAGGTCATACCTATGTAAATATTACAGTACATTTGAATTTCAATGTTTACAGTTTGTGAAACTAATACATTTGTCATAGAATTCACAGACTCCATACTTGAATTTGTTCCAAGGGTGTTTATTTATGTGCTAATAAGTGTAGGGGGTATTGCAATGAGCTGACTTGCTGATGCAGGAAAGTCTAGGGTACAGTCCAGTCTATTTGTATCACAGGTGCATTGACCATGGGGGCATAGGAAGTGGATCAATGGCAGTTCAAGGTGGACAGGGTGTCAGAGTGGGACAGAAGGGTGACAATCAGGAGAGTCTTATTTCCTGGTGTGGGTCTTGTCAATGTTCTCTGGCTTCTGCCTGGATCACAGGGACCGTTTGCAGGGTGGTTATCCTTCTGCAGGGGGTGGGGTGCTGGTGAACTGTTGGTCCTGTGGCAGGGCCTCCTGTCCACTAGTGCCGGCGGAGGTGGAGGGCTGTTCTTCGGTTTGGCTAGTGTCAGGGGCCTGTTGGTGTTCCACTGCCTCCCTCATAGTGTTGGCCATGTCTTCCACCACCCATACAATGGTGACCACGGTGGTGTGGATGTCCCTCAGGTTCTCCCTGATCCCCAGTTACTTTCCCTGCTGCAGCTGTTGGGTCTCCTGCAACTTGGCCAGTATCTGGCCCATCGTCTACTGGGAAATGGTGGTATGCTCCCAGGATCCCTGCAAGTACCTTGTGGAGGGTCGGTTCCATTGGCCTGTCCTCCCCCGTCGCGCCACAATCCTCCCAGCTTCCCTGTTGTCCTGTGCCTCTGTCCCCTGAACCGTGTGCTCACTGCCACTGACCCCAGGTCCCTGATCGTCCTGTGTTTGTGGGGTTGCCTGGGGTCCCTGTAATGGTGGACACACTGCTGATTGACGTGTCATGGGGACAGAGGTATGGACCCGCTGGGTGGGTGCTGTGCTGTTGTTTCCTGAGGGGGGAGGTTCTGTGGTGGGTTGGGACTGTGGCTGGGTCACCGACTGTCCAGAGGTCCCTGATGGGCCGGGTTGGTCATCGTGATCCAGGCGTGCAGAGCTGCTGTCATCACTGTGGGCCTCTTCAGGGGGGACTGGATGTGGCTGGCACCTCCTCTTTGGTGACGCTGAGTGGGGGTCCTGGGGGATCTAAATGCAGTGTTATTGTATCTGCGTGTACCATCTTGTGCATGGGTATGTTTCCCTCTATGGTTGTTATTAGCAAGGCAGCTTTGGCTTGTGTGAGTTGTGCTTGGTTTGGCTAAGTGATTGTCACCAGTGTGCATGCTGTGGTGATGGGTGTCCATGCAGGTCTGTTATGGGGGTCCATGCATTGGTGTTGCATGCAGGGCTTGGTATTGGGATGTGTGGGTTGTGATGGTGGGGTATATGTGAGGTGGTGGGGTGAGGAGGGTAAGGGTAGGGGTTGTTGTTTGTGATGACATGCAGGTAGGGTGGGGGATAAAGTAGTAAAGTTTTGACTTACCAAAGTCCAGTCCTCCTGCTACTCTTGCGAGGCCCTCAGGATGCATGATCACCAAGACTTGCTCCTCCCATGTTGTTAGTTGTGGGGCAGGAGGTGGGGGTCCACCACCAGTCCTCTGTACAGCTATCTCGGGTCTTTCTACCACGGAGCACACCTTCCCCCTTAGGTCATTCCACCTCTTCCTGATGTTATCCCTTGTTCTTGGGTGCCGTCCCACGGCGTTGACCCTGTCCACGACTCTCCGCCATAGCTCCGTCTTCTTTGCAATAGATGTCTGCTGCACCAGTGATCCAAATAGCTGTGGCTCTACCCGGATGATTTCCTCCACCATGACCCTTAGCTCCTCTTCTGAGAACCTGGGGTGTCTTTGTGATGCCATGGGTGTAGTGTGAGTGGTATGTGTGAGGGTGTGTGGGGTGATGTGTTTTGGTGTGTGCTGTCAGGTGCGTGGATGGTGTATGGGTGATGGTGTTTTGTGGCTCAGATTCAGTGGGTGCTCCTGGCTTGTCTCTCTCTCGCACTTGCCAAAATGTTTGGGTTGTAAAGGGTTGTGGGTATTGTGGGTGTGTGTTTTATAGTGCTGTGGGTGTGTGGGTGTGGTGTGTGTATGTGTGTCAGGTGTGTGTAGTTTGAATTGTCCAATGTGGTGCTGCTTTGTTAGTGTGTGTGTATTTTGAGCGCAGTGGTATGTACCGCCAATGGTTTACCACGGTTGAATGTCCGCCACGGTGATTCGTGGGTCATGATGCTGTGGGCGTATTTCTGTTGGCGTAATGGTGTGGGTTTTGGTACCGCCAGTTTATCACTGACCTTTGGGCTGGCGAACTTGTGTGGGTGTCTGTATAGTGGCGGATTTCTATGTGTGGGTCATAATACCCGTAGTGGTATACCGCCGCGGTAATGGTATGTTGGGGGCAGTCAGCATGGCAGTAAGCGGCAGTTACCGCCAATGTTGTAATGAGGGCCTAAGTGTTTCTGGACAAATCAGATAATCTCCCTGTGCCTAAAAATGTGAAATCCTCACCTGATGTAAGCAATCTTGTAGATTGTCTCCCAACACAGCACATGATGTACTACACTCCAATACTTCAGAACATGAGTCCCGCCATGCAAATACCCATACATACATACATCCTTTAATTAGTACAAATATTTACCTACAGAATACCATTGTTTGTTCCCAAGACCATCACATAAAACCATCATTCCGACCTGCCTGCATCTCCTCTAACATGTGTGTGATGTCTCAAACATGACTTTGAGATCCCCCAGATGTAAAATACCATTATATAAGTACTTTATTGGCATTTCTTTTTTATTGACAGAAACTTTTGGTTGCTACAGTCCTGCAACATACTGTCATCAAAGTTTCCACAGGGGTGGACACAACATTTCCTTCCAGCGAGTCATGTACCCATTTCTGTGGATGCTGTGGGTGTTTGTGTTTCCTTCTAACCTTTATAAATTGGATTTGCAATTCTCATTTGATAGCACTTCCTCAACTCATCAACTGGGTCAACTGTCTTAATTCACCCATTCTTCCCTCATCTACATTGATTTAATGCAACAATTGTATTCAGTAAGTATCTGCCGCAGGAAACCCTAACATCTCACAGTAGGACTAAACTGATCTCACTCTTCCCTCAGAACAAAAGTTGTCTAATGGCTAAGTCAATATAGTTATCCATTTTGGAAAGACCAGGTCAGTCATCCAAGAGGGGAAAGTCAATATAATGGAATGTGGCTGTCAAGGTATTGAGGTGTTTGTGAATCCATCCATGTGTGCTTTCCCAGTCATTCCTGTATTTCCTCCATAGGTGGAGGTCAACGTTTACAATGAATTTGTAGTCTGAAGTGATCGAAAGAAAAAATGAATGAGCGGAAGGGGACATTAGATCAATTTTATAAGACATACTTTGTGATAGAGCTTTTGATTTTGTCATAGAAGGTAGACATTTAGAAGTACATTTTTCAGCTTGTTGTAGATTGTTCGTTTATAGAGAGATAATTGGTACTTTGTTTGAAATCCCCTGGATGAAGTCAACAGTTGACTATTGTTCACTATTCAACCAGCCGACAACATACATAGCTAATCCATTTTGACCAATAAACTATATTTCCCTTTTTGAATGTAAGGTTCTCCTATGTCAGTGCCTTGTCTGACACAAGCAAAATTGGGCTGACTTTTCTCAATCAGATGACCGCAGCGGATAGTATCAGTTTTATACTTTGAGGATTAAAGTCAATCTGAGATTAGTAACAATCTGAGACAATAAACTTTAACCCATTCTCTTTAATGAGCACCCATCTTGGGGTTCTGATGAGGTCTTATTATCCATTGCTGGGTGCAAGATAAAGTGTAGGTACAGTGATATTTTTTCAAGTGTGGAATACCAAAGGCAACTTTGGGAAATGGGGTACTCAATATGTCTGAGTAACTTCATTTTTGGGGATCAAATGAATTCATTAAATATTCCAGTTTTACATTTGTATTTTTGCATGTGCGGTTCGGATTTAGAGAGATTTATGCCAGCAAACAAACACAAATGCCATTTGTTTTTGTCACCCTAAGTGCACTAGGAATGCCCAGGCATGGGTCCCACGCTCATTATGCCACTGGCTTCAAGCTAGCCTGGCTGATGAAGGGTGATACCCTGAAACCGGTCTCAGGATGCTTGTTTCTGGTCCAGGGAGGACCTGGCCTGGCAGTTCGGGCTGGACTGTTCCCAAGGGGGACATGGTCGAGACTGATTTGCATATGGCTGACTCACACTAGGGTGGCATGGTGAGAAAAATAATTGATGGAATAAACCCAGATCTGTGACTGGGGGTGAATGTTTGATTGGTTCTGCATTCCACCCATCATTTGTGTTTGTTTGTATTTGTCGCCCTAAGTGCGCTGGGTATGCCCAGACATGGATCCCGGGCTCATTATGACACTAGATTCAACCTAGCCTGGCTGATGAGGGTGATATCCTGAAACTGGTCCTAATATGCTTGTTTCTGGTCCAGGGAGGGCTTGGCATGGCAGTTCGGGCTGAACTGTTTTCATGGGGAACAGGGTCAAGGCTGATTTGCATATGGCTGGGTCCAAACTGGGTGGCATGGTGAGCAAAGGAATTGATGGATTAAACCCAGATCTGTGACTGAGTGAATGTTTTATTGGTTCTGCATTCCGTCCATCAGTTGTGTTTGTTTGCGCTTGGAAAAGGCATCATCTTTATTACAATAACCCACAATTAAATGGAAATCTTGGCAACAATTACATTTTTGGTTCATGGCTTGGTATGCTTTCTATATCATTGCTTATGATAGATTTGACCATTCTTCTGCTGGTGATTCCCAGCTATATTAGTTGTTTGGGTTCCTTTTTCAATGTAAAATATATATCTTTCCTGAAAAATTTGGAAGTAGAAAGTAGTATAGTTTTTTAACATTTATTGTAGTCAAGAAGCAACCAAATCTTTCCACTAAATTAAGTAATGATGAAATAGAAGCAAACTGGATTAAAAAACATAAACAGCATTTTATCCACAAACAATGAGCATGTGATTCCTTTAGAGCCTGTAATATACCACAAAAATTCACTTGGGACTGTATTGCATTTAGTAGGATTTCAAGAGGGGCATTAAATAATGAGGACAGTGGATATCCCTTGTTTGTCCCTCTACCTTACTCAGTTTTAGGCTATCTTGTGAAGCGACTGATCATTGAGAGCATGCTATACTGGTCCAGATATCACTCAGATAATATTAAATCCCAACTATTGGTTACACCTTTACGAAAGATTACAAGTTCAGAATCTATCACACAGATCTTTGCAGGACAGATAGCAACGCCGTGGAACACTCTCTCTAAAACGCTGCATATTCTGAGTAACTGTCTGGCCTTTTATCAGTGCCTAGCAGTCCATATTTTTATATAAGTGCTTAATAATAAGATTAATAAATAATGAAGTTGGCACAATAAAGTATCATTGACAGAGTGATGAGACTAGGCGCGGTCTGCCTGCAGGAAAAGTGGTAGGACCAGGAAGCAGCCATTGTTTTTTTAAAGATTACCTTTCTCTTCTAAATCATGACCGATTGATAACAAAAAGAACAAGTCTACTACCTCTCCGAACTGAACAATACATTTTAAAAAGAATAGGCCTTAGTCACATAAAATGTACAATGACTAATAAAACAAAAAGTAGAAGCTCTTGACACTTTCTATGACTGAGATGCCAAACAGTTTTATAGCTCTTCCATGGTGAAGTCTTACAATTCAAATGAGAGAAGAGCCTATGTTCAGGTTGCCTTTAGGTTCTTGACTGTCCTTGAAATGCTGAAGGTTTCCAAGCTTTGTATGCAGTCCCAGGTGCCAGTTAGAATGCTATAATGTACAGAGTGGGTTAGGATAAGTCTGCCCGTTGTAGTAGTTTGGTGATGGCGTGAGGTGTAAGATGAGGCATGTCAATAGGTTTAAGCCGAGGCAGCTAAGCATCTGTCAAAAAATGGCACAAAGCACAAAATATTTAAAGGACCAACCCACAGAGAAATGAGAGCATTAGGCTATGCGGTTAGACTAGTCTGAAAATAAAGTTCCAGTGTCCAGTTAATGGGGCCATACTGGCTCTAGTAATCAGTGACGGGGGCGATGGATATAGTTCAGAAGGAGACCAATTACCCCTCTAATTGGGGGGTATTAGTGCTGTAATGAGCTAGAACCAACAGGACATTTCCCATCAGTTTAAAAATTTAGAGGGACATATTTCATAAGTGGATGACTACGATGGGGATACTTAGCTAATGGGTGTACCCACTGCACTGAACACACTTAGATGCACTAGTTCTAAGTAAAATCAGATTTAGGGTTCAGAACCAGCCAGTTCTCTAGCTGGTGATAGCTCAGGCTCTGAAAAGCTAAAGAGATGGTTCAAATGATCTGGGATATCACCTACCAGCCTCATTCAATGCAACCACTAGAACTACGGTGCAGGGTAAACCATTGTGTTATTCTGATGCTGAACAAATGGTGTCCCACAAAGTCTGAGAAGGTACATAGTAGAGCAGGTTGCCATGCCTACAGTCCTGGAATGTCTGCTGCATGTCCTCGACCTACATGCAAAGCAGATGTTTTATGCCCCCAGACAGTATCTATTCACCTGGGCCTTTCTCCACATCCTTCGAGTCAGATGTCAACACCTTTCCCCTCACCAGACAGTACAGCTTCATCTTCGTCCAGGACAGGTTGCTTCAATAGGGTTTCTTTCACAGTCCTACATTTAGTCTCAGCTTTGATAGAATGTGAACGTTTGGAGTCCAGTTCATTGTCGGATCCTCTATGCTCCTCTACAAAGAACTTCTCCAGAAGTCCAGGTGAAAACAATTCAATGGGTCAAGAAGGACCAATCAAGTTGGGGTGCTAGGTTTGTGGGTTTATATATCATAGCCCAAGCCAACCAAAGTGCAAAAATACTATTGCAGCCATTCTTCTGGGGCTTTTACGTACTAGAGGCTGGGATGGTGGCAACTGAACCAGAAAAGTGGGTATCCTTGGGAAGGCAGTGTAGAACCCCTGAATGAGGCCACTTTAATTTCGAGACAGTTCTTGGCAAAACACAAAAAGAGACCAATCAGAGATGGCCACAAGTGTGAACTGGACTTTACGCAGGTTAGACACCTCGGGACTCGTGTCTGTGATGAATGTAAGTAGTGTTTGCTGGTATATGTTTTTGTATAGCACAGCATTAGCAAAATCCTTGAGCTCTTTGTGCTGCTGGGTGTCTCAGAGTATATTCAGTTGGATGTAGGTAGCCTCTGTAGGGGTGTGGCAGGCGTTACACCATCCCTTTTTGCCAGGGGGCCTAAGTGTAGTGAGTGTCAGATGGAGGTGGGTGAGCTACTAAAATTTAGAGCCTGTCTCTGACTCCGCTTGAAGTGCTTTTTTGATCCTGCAGCCATAAAGGAGCACAGCTTTGATGTGACTTCTGCCTGCAGCCCATGATCTAATCTCGGATACCAAGAATAAAAGACAAAGGGCCTGATTACAAGTATAGGTAGTATTTATTGCACATGATAAATAAATATACTGCCAAGTATGCTGTTTATCGAGTGCGATAAATACTATCTATTACAAGTTGTTTGGGAATAACATGTGGATTTTGGTGTTTAATGCAAAAAAATTTGCATCCAACTGTAAATACTGTATGTTCTTTCCCCATTACATTTTGGCAGGTTTGGCCAGCCGAAATTTAACAAACATTGTGTTATTTATCGCTACCGATCATCATTAGATGTGTTAAATACCTAACAACTTTTATTTCCAGTCCACGCATTAACAAGGGTTTACGCACAGGACGGAATTTAACAAACAACTTGTAATCAGGCCCAAAGTAATAACCTTTCAGGTAAAACAGGAGTGACTGAAATACCCATCCAGTGGCTGAGTTGCACAATGTAAAACCAGAAATCCATGGATGAATCCCAGGATTCCTACTTGACCAAATCCTGTTCTCCTAGGCAAATATTTTATTTCACCATACCTTCTTTATTTCATTATTGCATAACAAAGCATGGTGAAATTTGTATCTCAGGATGTGCAATGTGCAGGATGTGTTTAATTTATAAATAATAATCTAGGCTACACTTAGGGTGAATTGCCTCTTAGTTCACTAATGGCATCGTGGGACGTCTAGATTGTTCTTAAATTCATGTTTAAAAAATTATCACTTTTAATAAATGCTTCTCAATGCAGTGATATAATTAGAAGGAATAATGTACCACATGTTAAAGAAAAACATTTTCTTTTTAATTTTGAAGATTTTTTTTAAATATGATGTTTGTTGCACAATTCACATGCCAAACACAGGCCCTTTGCAAGGTTCTTTCTGGTGTGTGTTTAATTATTGGCTCCAACCACCTCTAGTGTCAGCTGTAAATTTTCAGGACTCCCATGAACAATGTCATACATGCAGACATGAACCACTTCAATTATGAAAGAATAGTGCTCCATCTAATGACGCCATTCGGTTCGATCCTATCTAGCCCTCAACGGCCATAGAGTCCAAAGACATGTAAACACGCATTACCAACTTCTGTTAGTCATTCTCTGGGATGCAAGAGTAAACCGGTTCGTGCAGCTGATTTCTTAATACAAACAAGGTCTCAAGGCTTAAGGAAGTGCGGGCTGAACAGATGAGGCCAGACTGCAGTAGGTTGCATCAACTATCCTATTCCGCCCTTTGCGAATGCCATACTGGCACGTGGTAGAATGATGGCATAAAAATGCAGAATCCCTAAGAGCTTTGAATTAAGCCCTTTGGAAGAAGCCTCAAATACAGGGGTTATTGTCATTCAAGCCTTGCTGATTCATTAAGCAATCGCCCTCGCTCTGACAAGGAAGGAGAGTAGAACGGCAACGCGCTTCCAAGAACCCAGCAGGCAGCTGAAAAATACAGGCCCATATTTATACTTTTTTAGCGCTGCATCTGTGAAAAATACAGGCCCATATTTATACTTTTTTAGCGCTGCATCTGTGAAAAATATAGGCCCATATTTATACTTTTTTAGCGCTGCATCTGTGAAAAATACAGGCCCATATTTATACTTTTTTAGCGCTGCATCTGTGTCTTTTTTTTACACAAAAGCGGCGCCAACTTACAAAATACAATTGTATTTTGTAAATTGGCGCCGCTTGTGCGTTAAAAAGCGGCTCAAATGCAGTGCTAAAAAAGAATAAATATGTGCCTCAGTGCTTAATTTGAGCAGGTGGTTCGGTACTCATTTTTGGTGACCGGCACTCTCTTTTCCTCCTTAAGCATTTACATAGTGAAAGAGATGGAAATCAAACAAAGCGGAAAGAAGGAGGACGACAAAGAAGGTAAACTGTCACAAAGGGAGATATCAGGAACCTGCAAGAGTGAGAGAAAGGGGAAGAAAGCCTCTGGTGGTGGACTTAAAAGACCTGAGGTGGATTCAAGACTATAAGCCTTGGTATTCGGCACGCCGGTGCTGGCCGCTGGCTTCGGAAGAGAGCTTTGGGCTCCAGCACTTATGCTTCTACAAACTGAGCACTGGAAAAAATAAAACCCACTCACAAGTTTCAAATATCAACCTTCAAGTTATGGTTGAACAAGCAAAATAGGCTTAGAAGGAATTGCTTGTGCAGACTCATGAATTGCTGTAATCCCGTATTATCAGATGGGTCATATAAGGATAATTTGGAGAAGAATTATGCTTGGACTCGCTGTATGGTGTGCAAGAGCCTGCTTTAATCAAGAGCAAGTTAGGTTATCAATAACTCGAACCTTTGGCTTTGCTGCACACACTTATTATGCCTTCACTGTTTTATGAACTAACACAGTTAAACTATCCCTTGCCCCTCCCTCAAACAATTCCCAGACCCCCCTTCTCAAACTTTTCCTTTAACAATACCAGACCTGCCCACTCCGCGACCATGCCCATTTTATAATTCCTTTCTCCATCATTGTCCCCCAATGTGCTCCATAGTTCTCTTACACTTGTTACCTAAAACTCTTCCATAGAGCCCTCACACCACTAGATAGAAAAAAAAACACTCATGGGGGTTCTTTCTGTCCCCCTCAAGCCTTCCTCTTCCACCAGCCCAATAACACTTCTGTCACCACCTCCAAATATGACTTGTTTCACAATAAGGATAGATGGGACTGAGTGTGCTTTGCAAAACCCCCAAACCTCCCAGTTTATTTCTTTCCTCGCTCTGTTTATGGCAGCTAGCTTCCTTGCTCCTCTCCAAGTCCCCTTGGGCAACAACAGTATCCACCTTACCAAACGTCATTCCCAATTTCTCATTATCTTTTTTCCATCAATTTCAAGCATTTTTCTTGAACCAAATCATTATCTCCAAGATGGATCAAAATTGTGTCTGGCCAGGGAAATTTACTATTTTGCTCCCATAACATCAGCATGAACTGCCCCAATTGTATGCCCTCTTGGCCATACCACCACACATTCACCTCATTAAAATCCAGTCCCAGTTGTTTTCCATAGCTTTGTACTCAGCTTGCACATTTGCACACTTCATGAGTAGCAGCAAATCCAGACCTCTTGCTTATTCCTGCATACCTTTACCTCATCTGATGAGGAAATCCGCCATATCAGTGCTCTGACCATTCCCTGCCTTCATGGCCGAACATCACACCACAGACAGTTACTCTTCCATCGTTCCAGCTTTTTGAACACCCCCTCATTTAGGCCTATCCAAAACCTTTCAAGGCCATGACTAATCCTGAAAGAGTGTGTCCCAAACTGTTTACCCATGTTAAGTATATTCTCAACATTCCCAGTACCTGTGTTGCTGTCACGTTCCTGCCATCCGTATGTAAAAATAAAGGCCCTCCCCCCCCGTTTTTGGCATCTGAGTAATTTTTACTTTGCTGCCACTTGACATACAGCCCTTACCGTTGATGCCCTCAGCTTCCCCACGGAACCCAGAACCCAGTGCCATTTTCATCCATTTTGCTACTTCTTAATCATATTCACATCACTTCTTCCTCTATCAACACATCGTTCCTCAGCAACTCCTCACAGTTCTTCATCCCCCACCAATTCTGACACTATAAACACTAAAAAAAAACTTCCGTGTAAATATCATCCTGAACAAACTAAGGCCCTGATTTTAGGAAAGTGGCGCTGCACCCAGGGCATCGCCACTTTCCTTGCGCCCCCAGCGCCACCCCACCATGTGTTTACCATATTTGAAATACGACGCACCATGGCACAGACTAAGGGGCAATAGCATCATAATTCCTGACGCTATTGATGTACTCTGCAGGAGTAGTGCCAACATTTTGGTGCTACACCTGCAGAGCACATAGGGGCCATTTGTATTCAATGGCATGCCCCCTTTTAACGCCTGCTCTGAGCGGGCATTAAAAGTGCCGAAAAAAATGGTGCAAGGAAATCTCATAGCTTTGTAAATATGGCATGTGTATAAAGCCACGTTAGCACCATCTCAGCATCAATAAAATGATGCTATGGCAGCGCTAAGGTGGAGCGTCAATAAAATGATGCTATGGCAGCGCTAAGGTGGTGCTAGGGCCTCTTAAATCAGGCCCTAAACTCCCTGGCTGACACATACCAAGTTCTCGATCCTCCATGCTTTCCAGAATTGCCACCAAAATTGGCCTCTGGACATCGCTTTTTACCTTTTTTCTGTTCCACCCTTTCAACACCTCTTCCCAATCGTATTGCTGCCAGGAAAATTACATTGGCAATTGGGCTCACCGCAAACCGCTTCTTGTTGTGTCTTTTTATCTGGTCCCCGACTACAAAAACTTTTTCCAAACTTGCCGTTATGACTTCTTTGTCGAGGCTTCTAGAAACTCCTCCACATTTTGGAAGGTACTGCTGTCCCTGCCTCCTCTGCCCCTGGAACCAAACCACAGAACTGAGAGACAGTGCATCAGCCACCGGATGTGCGAGGCTGGGAATGTCATGCCCTGAGCACAATGTTTCGTCGCAAACACCACAAGAACAGTTCTCTAAGCGAACAAAGCATATGCATGTCCTTGACCCCGAAAACCTCATTTCTGTCCCGCAACACCTCGCCCCGCTGCCTCACTGTCAGCGCCACTGGAAAGAAGCCTAAAAATAAAATGTCATATTTCCTTTGCTTCTATGCAGCCGACCACGCTTCCACAAACCACCTGCATTTCCTGTACAGTCTAAAGCCACCAGTCATGCCAAAATATATCTCTACAGTCCATAATACTTAGTTTTCGTCAATGCTTAATTTGTAAATAAAAGGTGCCGGTGCCCAGAGCCCTCCTCCTAAACATGCGGCTGCTGCAGTTAATTCTGCGAGCACGGAATACTGAGGCGGCGTAATCCTGAAGCCACCTCAGGCCTCTTCAATCCATATAAAGCCACTCCCTGCCCCTTCAGCTCACTCCTGCAGCTTTCTGCTTTCTCCCATTCTGATGCTTTTTCGTTTTACTCTTCCTCCGTCTTTCCCATGTGTGTCTTTTGCTCGTAGTAAATGCTTGAAGCAGAAGAATAAGCCCTGGCCCTCAAAACTAAGTGCCGGTGCTCAGCACCGGAAACAACAAGCACAAATTAAGCACTGGTTTTCATGCTTTCAAACTGCTGAAACATTATTCAGTGAAAAATCGCTGCCACACCACCAAGCTTCTTTTAATTATTTTATTCAGTAGAAATCTGTGATGAGGCTTAGCCACTTCCCTCGTGAAAAAGCATATGATATAGGCGCAGCTGCCCAGGCATGCATGTACCATATATAAATAAATATTGTTGTATATGATTACCTTGGTAATACCACAGAACAGTTAATTGTAAAGTGCACACGTGTAGGATATAGACTGGTCCTCCAAAAATATTTTGCAGATCGAGTCGAGCCACGGGTTTACTTTCCTGGGACACTTGGTTGATCGGCCTTCATCCTCTTAGATCCATTTAATGTGGACACTGTATGATGTTCTAGGACATATACCACGTTTTGGCAAAAGCACCGTTCTATATTGCTTCTCTGAATTCTTTGTCGTCTCAGTTAATCCCCGTTTTCATGGGTTATGTATTTCATAGTTTATAGGATCACTTTATACAGAGAAAGTCTTTCAATGTATACTGCTTTTTTCTGTACTGAGTGATAATAAATGCAGTGCTATTCTCAACCTGAGGGTAAGGTTTGAATTCTGATTGAGAAGGATCATTCCAGTTCTGTTGATTATCATGCGAGCAATGTAGAGCTTTGTACAATAGTCTTGCAACAGATAACAAGTAAAGTGCGTTTGTGGCAGGGAAGATGTGTTATGTCTGGTCAGACTAAGAACCAGCTTAGAGTTTGGTGAATGGGTACTTCATCACAAACATAACATATATTCTGCCTGCCTTATTACATTATCCCAATGCACTTGTAATAGGCAGACTGGATATCCATGACGTTTGTGATGGAGTACATGTCCAAGTTGTTGTTTAGTAATTTCAGCGTAGAGTGCGTTGGCATTGTTGACAGTACTAATGTTGATGATTCTTGGAAGCTATGGACATAGCCTTGGAAGGGGAAGAGGCTTTATTGATTTCTCATGATGTTGACAGTACTTTTAGTTACTATGTTGACTTGTTTTTCAAATATAAGTTTGGAGTCCATAATACTCCTAAGCTTTTTACTTCCGTATTGTCAAGTCAAGTCAAAGAAACTTTATTTCGGCTACAAGAGCCATAAAAGCGCATAGCAGCAATAAATACAAATAAATACACTTCCGTATTGTAGCGGGAGACCCAGTCTCCATTGGCCATGCCGTAGGTAGGTCCTAGTCCTTCCATGCTCCACACATTAGGCTCACAGGGCCTGTTTAGAGTTCATTAATGATTACTCCGTCACAAACATGATGGATATCCGGTCTGCCCTATTACAAGTGTATTACATGCTGTGTGATGGGGTAAGCAGTTAACTGCTTGTAGGCATTCTGTGAGTCGAAATGACTGTATCTTGCTATGGATTGACCCCTGGCTTTGTCTATGTATTAATACATTAATTCAGACAGATAGTGATGCTTTATAGATGCAGCAGGTTCAGAACTGAGGCCCCAATCTGACAGAAAAGCATTACACCTAAAATTGGAGTTTAGAAAGGACAACTGTTTCTTTTTCATTTATGGTGCGACAGAGTATTTTCTGAACTCTAAATCAGTTAAAATATTTTACCACATGCAAATAGACCACTTCCAAACCATAACATCGAGGTACTACAACCTTTGAATTCCTCCAACACCCGGAGCCGACTAATCAGCTTTAGAATACTATTGGGAGAGGTGGCAATTTAGGCGCTTCCAGAAATTCTCCCTCGCCCACACTGCACTCAAAAATTTGGAAGCAGAATCAAGAGCTCTGCATCTGAGTCACCCCACTCTGTGCCCCTTCCCCACTCCCAGACGGCCACAACAGGGCGGGGGTCAGGATGTACTGTTAGAAAGTGGAAGCTACGTTTTCCTCTTTTTCCATTATCGCAAACAAAAGGGAAAGTTCTGATTGCTCACCTATAAACTTCTATAGTCCCCGTTCATTTCTTCATCATAGTTCTAACCTACAGGAGTTGATTCATCATATGTGAGACAAAAAAACACTTATCCCTTTTCTAACAAGTATTGGCAAGCCCGATTGCTTATGCTTTTTAGACTGTTGCTGTAGACCTATTAGCTTTGCCAATGGCATTTGCAAATGATGCTCAGCATTGAGTAAAAAACACACTGCGGTTTAGCAGCAGCAGAAAAAGGCTGAACAAAAAAACAAGTGATGATGTGGTCACTTTTAGCTGTTGCATGATTCTGTAGGGTCATTACACATGCACACGGCTACAGAATGATCAGGGCTGTCCCTAGATATGAGACAACCATTTGATACTATAACTTGGAACTTCATGTTCACAAACTTTGAGTATTTTAATATTCCCCGCATACTCTTGATGGGTATGATTACTCAATACTGACCCCACAGCATGGACACGAATGGGCCAACTTATTTAACACACATATAACATACATCACGGTACCAGGCAAGGCTGTCCACTGTCTCCACTTCTGTTTGTTTTGGTCCTGGAACCCTTAGCTCAGTGATTGCGGCATGGAGCTAGGGGATGGGGTATCCCGATAAGCCCTACAGTACACAGGGTATCTTCATAGGCAGACAATATAATACTATATATCAAAGATCTCCAAATAGGTCTCACGAGGCGACCGGGCTGTTCACCACATTTGAGTCCCTCTCAGGACTACATATCAATCCTAACAAATCAGATACATTCTCTTTTGAGGGCCCAATGACCAAGCCAAGGGTACCTTTGACGACACTGTGCTCCAAGTAGCACCCCAAATGTTCTGCTACCTCAGAATTCAAATATACCATGAGCCACAAGACATATTAGATGGTAACCTCCTTAACCCCTACGGTGCCCTGGACAAGTTGGTCTTGTCCTCGGCCATGGTTGCCATGTGCCGAGGGAGCTCATCCTGCACCATGCCCACGGTGGGAATGCTATCGTGAAGCGATTGGGCTGCAGAAATGCCCACTAGACACTAGGGATTTTGTGTTTGTTTGTGTATTTTCTATTTACGTATAAAGGGAGCAACCTCTTGAGCAAGGGTCGCTCCCTAGGAGGCCAATTTATTAGTAGGCCTTTTCTGCCCCCCTGGGGGCAGATCGGCCTATTTTAATTAGGCCGATATGCCTCTGGGGGGGGGGGGCAGAACCCACTAGACACCAGGGATCTTTTTTTTTATTTTTAACTTTTATACATGTGGGGAGTGACCCCTTAGGCAAAGGGTCGCTCCCCTGGGGGCGTAATTTATTTTAGGCCATTTCTGCCCCCGTTGGGGGCAGGACGGCCTATTTTTATTAGGCCAATCTGCCCCCAAGGGGGGGCAGAAACCACTAGGCACCAGGGATTTTTTTTATACAGATGGGGAGCAACCTCTTAGGCAAGGGATACTACCCTGGGCGGCGAATTTATTTTAGGCCATTTCTGCCCCCTAGGGCCTATTTCTGTTAGGCCGTTAGGCCATTCTGCCCCCAGGGGGCAGTAACCACTTAGGCACTAGGGATTGGTGCGTGTGTTATGTTTGGGGCACAGCCCCTTGGGCAAGGGTCGCTCCCTATGGGTGCACATTACTGTTGGCCATTTCTGCCCCACTTGGGGGCAGATTGGCTTATTTTGGTAAGGCCCATCTGCCCCCTAGGGCCCACCAGAGACAAGGGGAAGATTTTTTTTCAGAAAAGAGGGCAGGGGTATGGCCATACCCCCACCCCAAACTAAGGGGAGAAAGTTGTTCTGCCCACTGGTGGGCAGATGGGGCAATTACCCCCAATCCACTCCCCGGGGAGGGGGGGCAGAAAGCCTACTAGATGCCAAGGAATAAATAAAAAAAATGGTGGGGTGGTGACTACCAACCAGTATGGGCATGGTTATGCCCCTACCCCAAATGAAACTGAAGGGGGTAACAGTCTTTCAGCTCTCCCCCCGCACACTAAAACATCTTATCCCATGGCAAGCAACAGGACATTTGATTATTTGGGGTTTTGGTTTTACATTTGGGCCATGAGAGCTTGTCTAACTCTCAAAATCGTACCACTTGGAATGGTGAGGGCTTCACTTTTTGGACTTTAGAACACTGCCATGTAGAAAAATCTAGGAGACCTAGACACATCTGGAAACTAAACATCCGGGTGAGTCCAGGGTGCACCATTTTCTTACTCCCAATGTCATGCAAACCTCCAACTCTGCTTGAAATCACAAATTTTTCCCACATTTTTGTGATGAAACTTTCAGAAATCTGAAGGAATCCACAAAATTCCTACCACCCAGCATTGTCCCATCTATACTGGTAAAACTTCTGCCCCACTTGCCTACCTAAAAATGTTTTTTTCTCAAACTGCCCTTTTGGACCCGCTTTGGTTCCCCCTGAATTTCGAATTGTTTTTGGTTCTTCCCTGTCACAGGCATTTGGCCCACCTACACAAATGAGGTATCATTTTTATTGGGAGACTGAGGGGAACGTTGGGTGGTAGGAAATTTGTGCTGGTGCTGTGATCCTACCAAAAAATGGGGAATAATGTGATTTGTTTGCTAAATTTGAGGTTTGCTGAGGATTCTGGGTAAGAAAACACTGGGGGATCCACGCAAGTCACACCTCCCTTGACTCCCTTGGGTGTCTAGTTTTCAGAAATGTTTGGGTTTGGTAGGTTTCCCTAGATGGCTGCTGAGCCCAAGACCAAAAACGCAAGTGCCCCCTCCCCAAAAAACAGGTAGTTTTGTATTTGATAATTTTGATGTGTCCAGATAGTGTTTTAGGGCATTTCCTGTCACGGGCACTAGGCCTACCCACACAAGTGAGGTACCATTTTTATCAAGAGACCTGGGAGGACACTGGCTAGAATGAGGTTTGTGGCTCCCCTCAGATTCCAGAACTTTGCAGTCCCGATATGTGAGGAAAAGGTGTTTTGTTTGCCAAATTTTGAGGTTTGCTAAGGATTCTGGGTAACAGAACCTGGTGAGAGAACCACAAGTTACCCCATCCTGTTTTCCACATGGTGCCGAGTTTTCAGAAATGTCCAGGTTTGCTTTTTCCTAGGTGCCGGATGAGCTAGAGGCCAAAATCCACAGCTATGCACTTTGCAAATAACAGGACAGTTTTCTTTGGGAAAATGTGATGTGTCCACGTTGTGTTTTGGGGCATTCCCTGTCGCGGGCACTAGGCCTACCCACACAAGTGAGGTACCATTTTTATCAGGAGACCTGGGGGAACACTGGGTAGAAGGAAGTTTGTGGTTCCCCTCAGATTCTAGAATTTTTTATCACCGAAATGTGAGGAAAAAGTGTTTTTTTGTCAAATTTTGAGGTTTGCAAAGGATTCTGGGTAACAAAACCTAGCGAGAGCCCCACAAGTCACCCCATCCTGAATTTCCCTATGTGTCTAGTTTTCAAAAATGTATAGGTTTGCTAGGTTTTCCTTGGTGCCTGCTAAGCTAGAGGCCAAAATCCACAGCTAGGCACTTTCCAAAAAACACATCAGTTGTCAATGTGAAAATGTGATGTGGCCATGTTGCATTTTGGGGCCATTCGTGTCGCGGGCACTAGGCCTACCAACACAAGTGAGGTACCATTTTTATCGTGATACCTGGGGAAACACTGGGTAGAAGGACGTTTGTGGCTCCCCTCAGATTCCTGAACTTTCTATCACCGAAATGTGAGGAAAAAGTGGTTTTTGCCAAATTTGGAGGTTTGCAGAGGATTCTGGGTAACAGAACCTAGTGAGAGCCCCACAAGTCACCCCATTTTGAATTTCCCTGGGTGTCTAGTTTAAAAAAATGTATAGGTCTGATAGGTTTCCCTTGGTGCCGGCTAAGCTAGTGGCCAAAAAAAAAAGTGGTCACTTTGCAAAAAACAGGTCAGATTTCAATGTAAAAATGTGATGTGTACATTTGCGTTTCCTGTCGCAGGCATTGTGCCTACCCATGCAAATGAGGTACCATTTTTATCGGGAGACTTCGGGGAGCACAGTATAGAAGAACAAGTGTTATTGCCCAATGTCTTTCTCTACACTGGGTAGAAGGAAGTTTGTAGCTCCCCTCAGATTCCAGAATTTTCTATCACCGAAATGTGAAGAAAAAGTGTTTTTTTGCCAAATTTTGGGGTTTGCAAAGGAATCTGGGTAACAAAACCTGGTGAGAGCCCCACAAGTCACCCATCCTGAATTTCCCTATGTGTCTAGTTTTCAAAAATGTGTAGGTTTGCTAGGTTTTCCTTGGTGCCCGCTAAGCTAGAGGCCAAAATACACAGCTAGGCACTTTCCAAAAAACACATCAGTTGTCAATGTAAAAATGTGATGTGGCCATGTTGCATTTTGGGGCCATTTGTGCCGCGGGCACTAGGCCTACCCACACAAGTGAGGTACCATTTTTATCAGGAGACATGGGGGAACACTGGGTAGAAGGAAGTTTGTGGCTCCCCTCAGATTCCAGAATTTTCTATCACCGAAATGTGAGGAAAAGGTGTTTTTTTTGCCAAATCTTGAGGTTTGCAAAGGATTCTGGGTAACAAAACCTGGTGAGAGCCCCACAACTCACCCCATCCTGAATTTCCCTATGTGTCTAGTTTTCAAAAATGTATAGGTTTGCTAGGTTTTCCTTGGTGCCCGCTAAGCTAGCGGCCAAAATCCACAGCTAGGCACTTTCCAAAAAACACATAAGTTGTCAATGTAAAAATGTGATGTGGCCATGTTGCATTTTGGAGCCATTCGTGTCGCGGGCACTAGGCCTACCAACACAAGTGAGGTACCATTTTTATCGGGATACCTGGGGAAACACTGGGTAGAAGGAAGTTTGTGGCTCCCCTCAGATTCCAGAACTTTCTATCACAGAAATGTGAGGGAAAAGTGTTTTTTGCCAAATTTTGAGGTTTGCAGAGGATTCTGGGTAACAGAACCTAGTGAGAACCCCACAAGTCACCCCATTCTGAATTTCCCTGGGTGTCTAGTTTAAAAAAATGTATAGGTCTGATAGGTTTCCTTGGTGCCAGCTAAGCTAGTGGCCAAAATCCACAGCTATGCACTTTGCAAAAAACAGGTCAGATTTCAATGTAAAAATGTGATGTGTACATTTGTGTTTCCTGTCTGGGCATTGGGCCTACCCATGCAAGTGAGGTACCATTTTTATCTGGAGACTTCGGGGAACACAGTATAGAAGAACAAGTGTTATTGCCCAATGTCTTTCTCTACATTTTTTCTTCCAAATGTAAGACAGTGTGTCTATTTGAGAAATGCCCTGTAATTCACATGCTAGTATGGGGACCCCGGAATTCAGAGATGTGCAAATAACCATTGCTTCTCAACGCCTTACCTTGTGACCATTTCGAAAATACAAAAGTTTCCTTGACACCTATTTTTCAGGTTTTATATTTCACCAAATGAATTGCTGGATACCTGGTATTCAATGAAAACCCATTGCAAGGTGCAGCTCATTTATTGGCTCTGGGTACCTAGGGTTCTTGATAAACCTACAAGCCCTATGTATCCCCGAAACCAGAAGAGCCCAGCAGACGTAACAGTATATTGCTTTAAAAAATCTGCCGTAGCTGGAAAAAGTTATAGGTGAAAATGTGGACAAAAAATTGCTCTTTTTTCAGCTCAATTTCAATATTTTTTTATTTTAGATGTCATTTTCTGTAGGAATACCTTGAAGAATCTACAAAAATGACCCCTTGCTGAATTCAGTAATTTTGTCTACTTTTCAAAAATGTTTAGCTGTCCACGATCCAGCATTGGTTTCACACCCATTTCTGGCACTAACTGGAAGGAGGCTGAAAGCACAAAAAATTGTAAAAATAGGGTATGTCCCAGTAAAATGCCAAAATTGTGTTGAAAGATGTAGTTTTCTGATTCAAGTCTGCTGGTCCTGAAAGCTGGAAAGAAGGTGATTTTAGCACTGCATACCATTTGTTGATGCCATTTTCAGGGAAAAAAACACAAGCTTTCTTCTGCAGCCCTTTTTCCCTTTTTAAAAAAAATTGAGGGCCTGATTACAACTTTGGAGGAGGTGTTAATCCGTCCCAAATGTGACGGATATACCACCAGCCGTATTACGAGTTCTATAGGATATAATGGACTCGTAATACGGCTGGTGGTATATCCGTCACTTTACCGTCACTTTTGGGATGGATTAACACCTCCTCCAAAGTTGTAATCAGGCCCTAAATGTTTGCTGTATTTTGGCTAATTTCTTGGTCTCCTCCAGGTGAACCCACAAACTCTGGGAACCTCTGAAATCCCTAGAATGTTGGAACAAAAGGATGTAAATTTGGTGTGGGTAGCTTATGTGGGCAGAAAAGTAATGTGGGGCTAAGCGCAAACTGCCCCAAATAGCCAAAAAAGGCCTGGCACCTGAGAGGGAAAAGGCCTGGAAGCGAAGGGGTTACAAATATAAGGAGCATTTGGTCGCAAGTGATCTTTTGGAAGACACTACCACTCTCAGTCACAGGGAGATTGGCTCTGCCAAAAATGGTCATGTTATCACATTTACTTTACCATTTTTTGAACATCGCTGTAGTAGTCCCGGCACACATTTTGCAAATGCTGAATACTCTGCTAATTGACCTACTAAGGGTGGATGGACGCCGCAGGGTTGGCTTATCAAAGCTTCAGCTTCTGCTAGATAAAGAAGGGATGGGTGCCCCAGATTTTAAGTCTTATTGTATAGCTGGGCAACTACAGTGGCTTTCCTACTGGCTGGCCAGAGGTAACCTAGAAATCGACTTCACACAAGATATGCTTCACCACGGCAGACTCCATAGCCTAATAAGCCCTGAATCTTAATTTCTCAGTGATAGCCCCCTACTATTGCGGACAGCTCTTGCCTTCTTGTTAGATGGCTGTCCGATATACCAGCTGTCCACTACCTTATGCCCCGAATATACTGCTGATGGCCTCCCTACTGCATCTGGGATATTGTCAACCAAAAAGCTTCAGCAGTGGCTCCATAATGTAGTTACCACAGTAGGAGACAGTAGGAGACCTCTTTGCAGAAAACATAGGGCCTGATTCTAACTTTGGAGGACGGTGTTAAACCGTCCCAAAAGTGGCGGATATACCACCTACCGTATTACGAGTTCCATAGGATATAATGGACTCGTAATACGGTAGGTGGTATATCCGCCACTTTTGGGACGGTTTAACACCGTCCTCCAAAGTTAGAATCAGGCCCATAGTATTAAGCCATAGTGATTTTACACAAATCCAAGGGATACAAGAAACCGTCTTCCTAACCTATGCTACTATTATTCACTTTATACGGTGTCGCTGGGCACCTGACAACATCACACCCACTACTCATGAATTACTACAGGCACTTCACATCATGGGGCAGGGACAACACTTGGTCCAGTGGCTGAGGAAGCACGAGTTCTGGAAGACGAAGCCAGGATTAAATCCCTCCTCCCAGCTCACAGCCCCAGAGGGTGACTGGAATTGAGAACAGGTGTGAGCAGGCTGCTGCACTGTGCAAGTGAAAGAAGGTGAGAGCAGACAAAGTCCCTCCTCTAGGTCTCTGCCTGAAGGAATACACAGAGGTTCCAGGAAGCAACCAGTGGGCAGGACAAAAATCAGGAGTGGTACATGGATCAGATCTTAGGGTCTGATTTAGACTCTGGAGGTAATGGTCTCACCGTTGACTGTAAACCTACCGGCCACCTCAACAGTCCGCCTGCCGTATTTAGATTTTGGCAGTCCAACAGCTGAAAGACTGCATTTGAACTGCCGTCTCCACCAAGGAACATTAGCCACGTCAACTGCAGTAAATAAAAAAGGGGATGCTGGTGGCACCGCAGCCAGCTTTCTTGCTGTGCAGATTTAGATGTCCCTTACCACCAAAGAAAAAGTGGTAGTCAGACTGCCAATTCTTAGTTGGCAGATTAGGGGCAAGGGGGTGTAAACTCACCTTTTTACCACATTCCCCCGAGTCTTCAACTGGCCACAACTGGACAGTACCTGCCCTTGCTGCTGCCACCGAAACACAGAGAAAACACAACCCCCGTTGATGGACTACAAGGTAGGGAAGCCTCATTGAAAGTGTACATTGGGTAGGAACTGCCCGAGAGGTGGGGACCACTGGAGACATATACTTGTTACAGTAATTTTTTTAATCACTGTGACATGCATAAGTCTGTGACTTGAGTGGGTCAGACACGGGTGGGGACAAATGGGCACACAACACATATCGGACACATATACAACTGTCATTGTGGTGCCAGTATTCATTGAAAAATTAATGCTGGCACCACAATGATGATACACACCTGTCAACTGTGTTCATGTGTGCACATTGCAAGGGGACCTGTATCTGTCATGTTGTGCTGTGAGTTGTGTGTGTGAGTCAGTATGTGTATGTGTGTATGTGTTGCAATTGGCAGGGTAAGGTGTGTGTGTATGAGTGTGTTTGCATAGCTGAGTGTGTAGATGTGTTGTTTGTTGTGGTTGTATGATGTTTGGGTGCAGTATCAATGGTGTGTGTATGTTAAGGCATGGATGTGTGTCAATGTGTGTTTTCTGCATGTACGGGTTGTGTTGTGTCAGACTGGCAATGGGTAAATGTGTGTATGTGTTGTTTAGTGTGTACTACAGGAGTGCACGTATGGCTAAGGGACAGAGTATGTGTGTCACTTACCTCCCTTCCATAGCCACTGCCAATGTCAAAGTCCATCGAGTCCTGCCACCGTCTCCCGCTGTAGGTAAACTGCCGCCAGTACATCGCGTGCAGGACTGTAACATCTAAACATGGCGGGCAGAACATCCCCGCCTTGATGGTCTTCTTGGGCCCGCCACTAACACGCGCAGGGTCGGGTAAAGTATGCAAGTAGCCTAATGCATTAGTGGTAGATAAGTAAACCCTGTAATGAAACCTGGAGTGGATCTGATTTCTGAGAGGTTTCGAATACTGAAGTTCAGCACAAATTTCCAAACTAGTATTCATGATAGCAGAAGGCGCGTAGGAGGTCCTCATGTAGCGCCACCCGATGGCAGGATCACAGGATCTTGACAGTATGCCCCCTCAAGAAGCTCCGGTCTGTGACCCAAGGCAGAACAAAATCTATCAGACTGCAAAAGTACTTGTAGATTGAGTAGTAATAACAGAATCCAGATCAAGGCTGAAAAACTGTTTCATAGTACTTCCTAATACAAATTAGAGCAAAAAGTTCAGGGACAGGTTCAACTGAACAGTAGTGTCTCCCATTTGTGTAAAAATTGCAGCTTGCTCAAGCAGAATCAGTTGTAGGATGGGTACATTGTTCATAGGATCTTCTGGAGTGTCATTGTAAAGAGAATAGATTTCAGAAGGTACTGGCATGAAATCACTCAAAGTTTGAATATTAGATAAAGACATCTCCAATGCAGGAATAATATTTCTTCTGTGAAAGAACTAGCTGGTGCTAGGATTTCCACAGGATGAAATTTATGCACATTAGTAGGATCAGATCCTACTGTAGGCAAGGCAAAACTGAAGGCACTCAGAGGAGGTCCATGTATCTCAGTCCATTGATTAACAGCAACCAGCAGCATGACACTAAGAACTGTAGTGATCATGAGGTCTTGAAACACAGGATCAAAAGGAATGTCTTTTTTCTTTATGAGAAACAAGGTTTTGTACATCGGAAAAAGTTCATCAGTCTCTTCTACCTGGGTTTCAAGTATGAGTGAGTCTTTCAAATCAGAAATGCAATGTGACTGTGGATTTAGCATGAAAACTAGGTACATTGTGATGCCATGGACAAGAGCAGACTGAGAAACACAGTTTCTGGCAATAGGTGGACAATATGCTTCTGTGATGTCAGCAAAGGTATTGATGGGCCCTACTGTAGAGGCTGCCTGTATAATCACTTTCAAAACATTTTACTGGTTCAACCAAAGTCTGCTTCCCAGTGTACATTGTCAGGTAAAGCATGCAAGAACACTAATACATTAGCAGTAAATAAGTGAACCTATAATGAAACCTGAAGTGGATCTGACTTCTAAGAGGTTTTGAATACTGAAGTTCAGCACAGGTTCCAAACTAATATTCATGCTGGCAGCAGGCACAGAGAAGGTCCTCATGCCACCTGATAGCAGGATCACAGGCTCTTGACAGAAGGAGCTGAGGTGGGCAAATATGTTTTGGAATGTTTTGTGACAATTCGTCAAATGACACCAAAGTTATAAGCAACCCTAAAAATCTCTTCCTGTGGAAAAACAGACCTTAATTCCAGATAGTCATATACCAATTCCCAATGTGTAAAAAACTCTGCAGAAGCACATGTAGTTCCACATCATTATTGTGGCCACATAGAACTTCACTTCCCAGCATCAAAATGTATTTCAACTCATGCCTTCTCAACTCCAGTTCCCTATCACCTCCGGGGGTAAATTTTGATATGTTTTATAGCATAGTATTTGAATCCCTTCAATGAGTACTGATGAATTGCATAAAGTGATTGGCAATGGAAAAACTATTCTCCCAGTTTTTTATTGCCCTGATGTGTTGCAGATTTCTCACTC
This sequence comes from Pleurodeles waltl, assembly GCF_031143425.1. Lineage (NCBI taxonomy): Eukaryota > Metazoa > Chordata > Amphibia > Caudata > Salamandridae > Pleurodeles > Pleurodeles waltl. Next base: position 791,190,678 of record NC_090436.1, on the reverse strand, counting down.
TTACCTTTTTGATAGCGTTTTCCACATATCATTTGCCACAATCACATTCCAGGACCTATATTACAAATTCGATGTTGCATGTTATTCTATCTCGTATTGTTATTTTCCGTCCTTTAAAAGTTTTCTATTCTTTTTGTTTCTGGCCAAACCTACAAGCTTTGCATATGTCATATTTTACAAAGCCACTCCCCAGGTTCCATAGCCACTCACTGGCTTTTTTTCCACGTTATAGAAAACTGTGTGTGAAAATATCCCTCTAGGTTGCAGTTTTCGAATAGGTGATGTTGGGATGGGGGCCCAAACTCGTTTCCAATTGTTTGTCATGTTCCAAAATGTACTAGTTCCTTTTAAGAACTTTTTAAATCTGAACATGCCTGATTATATTCCATAAATACTCTACATTAAGTTGTCTTTTGATTCTGTCTCATATCCTTTTCTGCTATATTATTGTTGTTCTCATACAGAAGAGATTCCCTTTTATTCCTTTTCTTTATTCGAGTTCTCCTTAAAGCATCAACAAGAACACCACAAGGGTATCCACGAAGAAAGTATCTTTTGATCATTTTTGTTTCTTCTTTTTCAAAGTCCTCCTCTGTGGAGCATATTCTTTAAGCTCTCAACATTTGACCATACAGGCTGCTCTACTTCTGTTGTCGTGGTTGGCAGGTAGCATAGAATTCACAGGTATTTCCTTCGTGTAGATGGTCCTACATAACATATTTTCCTTTATAGTTAGATCCACTTCCAGAAATTCTATATGCAGCTTAATGTATGTTTTAGAGAATGTAACACTGTTACTTAATTTTGATGTGAACTCCTCCGATGTGAATTCTTCTCCATTCCACAAACTAAATAGATCTTCAATGAAACAAGTCTAGATTACATGGTTCATGAAGTGATTGTTATCTTCTGCCCAGGCAACCTCCTTCTCCCACCACTCCATCAACTAATTTGCATACGTGGGGGCCAAGGAGGTTCCCATCACTGTTCCCTGCTGCTGTAGGTAGATTTTATTATCAAATAGGAAAACAATGTGAGTGAGGCAGTACTCGAGCATTTTGAGTATCATTTGCGTATGCTGCAAGTCTGTCTCTCAGAAAATAATGACAAGAGGCAATTCCATGGTTATGATTAATTGATGTATATAATGGCTCTGTGTCAAGTGTTATCTGTATATAATACATGGGATTCTACAATCCCTGTATAAAAACCCATCTGTAATTCCTTTATATCACGTAAATAGTGATGCACCCAGTTGCCTAGTTTAAAGAAATGATGTAGCCATTGAAATGAAACTTATTGCAGTTGAGTCTTCAGTTTGGGCTGGTAGCTGGGGAGAAAGGCAGATCAGGTCATTGAGCATAATTAAAGCATCTGTTTAAGGAGCAAAAACAAAACATTGCTTTTCTTTCTTCTGTTTTGTTTTTCTAGCTGTGCAACGACAAAAAAGGAGAGTAGGAATGGCAACATGTTTATCTTTTTTGCACTACTATGGTAATTACAGAAAAGTTAGAATCATCCTACATATTTGTAGACATATTTTAGACGTTATGAGCTACTGCGCCATTAAAAAAAAATAACCTGGCTTGTATTATACTGGTTCTAATATTTTATTGCAACGTATATCTAACAGCTTTTTAATCTGTTTAATATTTTTATTCTTCATGTTTGCAAACATGCTTTCTCTTTCAGATGAAAGAGCTACACACCAAGGATTTAGGTGGTTTGTGGTAATGGTGATGATGTGACAATGCAATAGAAGGAATAAAGTACCATCTGCTGTACATTATAAGGATATTGCAAATCACTTCAGATTTCCATGACCTTATAAAGGAACTCGACCTTCGGCCTCATTCCTCTTTATGGTCATGGAACTCCTTGGTGACTTTCAATGTCCTTATAAGCAGAGAGGTTGCCACTATGTACGTATACATGAGTCAGCGTTTCTATAGGAGAAGCATTTTTGTTTGTCTAATAAATTTGGCACCATTTTACAAATCCTCACATAAAGTTTCCAATAAACAGTCCATCCACCTCAGCTTCTTACTGCATAGTTTTAGGGTCATCCCTTCAAGAATGGCTGAGAAAAAGGAAGGGTCTCAAAACACAATTTTTCCAATGCAAGTTCCAAAAATTATGTTTAAAAACTAAAAAAAACACTGAAATTCACCCGTTATACATAACTGATATAAGTATAACTTGACCACTATGATGCCCGGCTCATGAGTACACATATTACGTCACTGATGACACCTACAGTGCAAGTTATACGTATGACAGTTATGGATAATTGGTGAACTTCAGTGGTTTGTGGGGGTTTTAAACATCATTTTTTGTTATTAGAAGGTGGATAACTTCACTTTAACCTTTGGATTGTTCAATCAAAATATAGATAGATAGATAGATAGATAGATAGATAGATAGATAGATAGATAGATAGATAGATAGATAGATAGATAGATAGATATTCACATAAACAAAGGTTAAGGTAATGTTATAGTTAGGTGAAATTTTAAGTGACAATGCAAACAAAAACACTGAAATTCACCAGTTATAATTATCTCAAGAAACTATAACACACGTCCTGAAATAACTATAAGTCACATCCTCACCATGCACTGCTAATTTCCTCACATAATTTATCACTTTTTACATGTTCTATGACATCATTGAGAACATCACAGCAACATCCGAAAATACATCATTGATTCAAACACTCTGCATATCAGGGGTACAAATTATAGTTACTTTAGGGCACCAGTTACAGTTACCTGGAATAACTGGTGAATTTCAGTGTTCTTTACTTGAAAATGTTATATTGTAACTGAAATCTTCACCTAACTATGGCTATACTTTAACCTTTAGTTTTCTGTTTGTGGATGTATATATATATATGTATATATAGATACACATACAAATATGTATATATGTGTATATATATATATAAATATATATGTGTATATATATATATATATATATATATATATATATATATATATGTACACATATATATATATTTATATATATATATATATATATATATATATATATATATATATATATATATATATATATATATATATATATATATGATAAAAGCCCCGGGGAGATTCACAAATCTTTACAAAATTTTCAAAATGTATACTTTGGTCAGTTCAGCTGCTGTGTTGAAAGTTTCTGGGTGATCCGTCAAGCAGGGGGGCGACAAAAAGGGTGGTCCCAAAACCCTTTTTCCCTCCTATTCTACAGCTGCCAGTAGGTAATATATATATATATATATATATTCCACAAAGTGTTCCCGAAATATCGAGGCTCTATGTAGCGGTTTTGGCACAGGATCGGGAATTCCATTAAATTGCTTCCAGTACTTCCTTATCCATTTAAAGGAAAGAACCAAGACCCCTTTGGTAGTTGCAAAAAAAATCTATTATCAGAAGTACAAAAAGACCTCCTCCCAACGCGTTTCAGCCGTAGCCTTGTTCACGGATGGGGGAGTGCTCAATACAGCATGTTTAAATACATAACCCATAAACATAAAAGAAGGACTCGTTCTCAAATACATCCATACAAATTTTTGAAAAAAGGTGGCACCATCTTGTAAGGACTCCTAGACATGATAAATTCATATAGGTGCTTGGATCAATCACTTAAATATGGCTTATAATCCATTACTAATATATACAAATTCACTATCCATAGTCAATTGTATCAAAAGTACTTAAATACTCCATCTCATAGCTAAATAACTCAATCTAAACCAAGTCCCCATACCCTTAATCACTATCACTATCTTTACTTAATATTTCCCACCAGAATTATATATTTTGAGTCTCCAAACCCCCAACATAAACCCTTAAAATACCATACATTTTAAAAAAAATAGCTCGATTACATTGTTAAATATTATAAAAAAGAAGGAAAAGAAGAAAAGTGGAAAATATCCGGAAAAACTTTAATCTACCCAGGTGTGTGTTCATCTCTTCGCTCAAATTCAAACCTCTAGGGGAGAGAGTCATAAAGTTAATAATATACTTGGATTCCAAGATACATAACATTTTCTGTCTGTCATCTCCCCGGGAATTTCGGCCAAGGGTGTGCCAAGGTGGAGTCACCCTGACCCCTTAGCTCTGGTGCTGCGGTCCCAGAGGGAACACCCCCTGAGCAAAAAAGCATTCACATTTTTTTTTCACCATGATTCATTGTGGATACGCAGATCCAGCAAAAAATGTTAAAAAAATGAAACACAGGCTCCCGTGCTTCATCATTCTCAAGCCCCCAAGTAAGCCAAATCCTGGGGGCATTATTAATCTTAATGTGGTGAGCTGCCTGCCCTCCCTCAGCCCTGGGGACCGCCATCTTCCAGGGCTAAAAATATTATTTGTGCGGGGGGCCCCTGCAGCTCCAGAGACCACCACCTCTATGGGGCTGACATGCAATTTAAAGCAGGGGAGCTGCCCAGCCCCTACACCGCCCTGGGAAGCACAACCTCGCCAGGGCTATTATTAAATTAAATGCAGGGGGCTTCACAGCCGTGGTTGGCCGCCCAGCCCCATGCAGCCCCGGGGACCACCACCACTATTGACAAACAATGCGGGGGCACACTGCCCCCCTGCAGTCCTGAGTACCACCACCTCCCCAGAGCTACAATAAAAGAGAGAAGGGGATCTGTTTCCCGAGCCCTACAGCCCTAGGGATCACCACCTCCCTGGGACTAATATTAAATTCAATGCAGGTGGCTAAACAGGGCCCCTGCAACCCCGGGGACGTTAGCCTCCCCAGGGCTACAATAAAAGAGGGAAGGGTGCCCACCCCGGGACATAGTTGTTTGCTTTCGCTTGACAGCTCCCACCAAGCAAAAACAAACAATGTCGATTTTCTGACAGTGGGAGCTGTCAAACAGCTCTCACTGTCAGAGAGCAGAGTTTTCATCTGCCTTCCCTGCACATAAATATGCATGCAGGAAAGACAGATGGAAACACTGGTCCCACAAGCAGGGAGTTGCTATTAAAAGCAGCTTCCTGCTTGGGGGAGAAATGCCGGCTCCCACGGGATGTGGAGAACCGACTAGGACCGTGGGGGCCTTTAGGCTCCCCCACGGTCCTGTCACTCTCCCTCTTCAATCCCATAATGGAATGGGAGAGAGAGAGAGATGGTCACTGTAATGGTCTCTCCATGCAATTACTTCAGATAGTGAAAGTACAGTAAGCACTCACCTGTGTCATGATGGTTAAGGGCTCAGACCCTCACACTGAAAGTTAAGGGTTCTAGTCCAGGTGTGTCTGTGGTCATTTCACTGTTTTCATTTCTTTTCAAATTTAAAAGTTTAAAGTTCATACTAAAAGGTGATCTCACTCCTTTTAATTGACAAATACATTTTTCTTTTCAATTTTTCCATAAATATCTCATTCAAAGTATATAATTCATCAAAGCCTAAAATACTGTCTCCCTCTCCATCTATTTCTCTCTTTCTCTTCATTTTTATTTTTCAATCTTTTTCTCCCACTCACACAACCACTCAGACCCTTACGTACCCACTCACAGACCCACTCAGACAGTCACACATCCACTCACAGACCCACTCAGAACCTCGGCACCCACTTACAGCCCCACTCACACCCTCACGCTCCCTCTCACAGACCCACACAGGCACATGCATCCACTCATAGACCCACTCATACTGTCGCACACCCGCTCAAGAACCCACTGAGACCCTCACACACCCACTCACATAGACACTGACACACCCACTAAGAAACTGATGCACCTACTCTCACACCCAGACACTCATGCACCTACTCACAGACTCACTCAGACTCTCACGCTCCCACTCACAGACCCACTGAATCCCTCACACACCTACTCACAGACCCACACAGACACTGACACACCCACGAAGACACTGATGCACCCATCCCACACCCAGACACACACTCTCACAACCACTCTTACCCCCAGATACGCCCTCTCACACCTATTTCCACACCCAGCGAGACAGGCTGCAGCCAACTCCCACTGCACATAGCCAAAGAGCGGTGCACAGTGTGGGGTTGAGTGGTTAGGCTGGTTGGCCACAGGGTCTGGTTTCAGACCAGGCCCTGCAGCCAACCACTGCCGTACATGGCCACTAGCCATGCACAGCAGTGGTTGGAGAATGTATAACAATGAAAATGACCTTACGTTAGAAAAAACATAGAAATTCATTGAAAAAAACAAAGGTTACAAGGATGTTATAGTTAGGGAATAGGATTGAAAAAAACACAGAAATTCACTTAAAAAGAAGCCAAAGGTTTCAGGGACATTATAGTTAGGCTCCCATTTTAAACATACCAAACCATAGAAATTCACCTTTTATAGTTAGAGTTATCTTAAGTAACTATAACTTGCGCTCTAAGGTAACTATAACTTGTGTGCTTGCCAAAGACTGCTAATTACCCCACAAATTATGGCACTCATGACATCTTTTTTTTTTTAACCTTTATTTATGCTTTTATACAAACAAGTGAAGCAGTACAATAAGATCTTGCATTTGCAGACTCATACATTTCAGATGTCATAGTGTGTCATTCTTAATGGGTATTTTCCACCTTCCAGAATCAATCAATACAGAGTCCTTCAGTCGTCTATATGTGCAATTGGTAGTCCCGACTTTTACATATAACAATGATCATGCTTTATATGTCAATCAGATTTCTCACCCTCTAGTTCTCCCGTTTCTTTCCCTATAAGGTATTGTTTGTATACCTCCCAAAATTTCGCTGGCTTATTTGCGGGGGGGAGTAGCTCACTGTAATGATCTGTTTGTGTGTTACAATACGCCATATCTCTGTGCCATTCATCCACTTTAGGGATCGGTCCACGGTCCCCCACCGCATGGCGACCCTGCGCTTAGCAAGCAACAATCCCATAGCCACCAATTTGCAAACAGTTTTTGGTAAATGGTCATCCCATCCCACGAGTGCTAAGAATGGTCCAGCATCTATTGGTTCCCCAACCATAGCCTCCAGCTCGTTAAAAACTGCCCTCCAGAAGATTTGTATTTTCCCACACGCCCAGGCCATATGCAGGAAATCAGCCCGTTCCATTCCACATCTTGGGCAGTTCGCGTTATCGCGCAACCATATCTATGTAGTCAGAGTGGGGTGTAATATATTCTATTAAGGAATTTTAAGTGGATGAGTCGATGTCTACCATTCAAAGACACAGAGCGTGTTTTAGCGCAGCAGTAACGCCATTGTGCGTCTGTGATCTGTACGCCCAGATCTCTTTGCCACTCCAATCGGGCTTTTGAGAGCACATGAGCCCTTGATTCCTACATCAATGAGTACAGACGGGACACCAAACGTCTCGAGCAACTCCCCTGCAGGATCAAAGAGAGTGAAATGACCTCGGGGGGTTCCTGCATATCATCGCCTAGAAGTTGTGCTAGTGGATGTCGTGCCCTGTAATACTGAAACCGGTGCAGGGGAGTAGGCTCAACGGTTTCATTCCTCACATGCTCCCAGATTTTCATTCTGTTGTTCTCAAATAAGTCCCCCAACGTGTTAATACCTAGTTTGCTCAGGGTGCGTATCAACTTACTGTCGCTCCAAAGTGGAAACCAAGTACAGCAATATAATGGCACATGTGGGGAGTATAGCATAACTACTCCCTGTTTGTCCACAATCTCCTGCCATGCCTTCGCCACCGATTCCAGAGAGGCCAATGTTTTATATTGCCTGCTCGGGTGTGATATAGCCCTCCCTGCAACGGGGTCGGCGAGGCCAGCTCCCTTTCTATCCTAAAAAATGGGGTGTCTTCTGGTCTGTGAAGCCAAGCCTACGCCACCGCAGCTCGAGCTGCCACACTATAGGCCTCCAGATCTAGGGCTCCCAGTCCGCCTAGTTCATACGGTAAAGTTAGTACACGCCACTGCACTCGGGGTTGTTTGCCTGCCCAGGCTAGTCTTATCAGGAGTGATCTTAATGTGGCGAAATATTTTCTGGGCAGTACCATCAGAATATTCTGAAATAGGAAGAGAAAGCGTGGCAATACCACCATTTTCATCAACGCTACTCAACTAAGCAAAGATAATGGGAGTCGAATCCATCTCTCAACATCAGTTGCCAATTTAGTAATCGCTGTGTCATAATTATCCATTACTATAATGCTGGGATCAGTATGTACCTTAATTCCCAGATATCTAACTGAACCAGTTTCCCATCTGAGTGGAAAACCCACCTCTGTCTGCACCGTGGAGGGAGTCAGCAGAAACACCACGCAATACGGCCAGGAATTGTTTCCTTACACTGGCTCCCGGTAGCAGAAAGGATTCAGTTCAAGGCCCTGTGTCACGTTCACAGATCTATATTCGATAAGGGACCTGAACTGTTGAAAACTCTTATTCAGGCTTACACTCCAGCAAGATCTCTTAGATCCTCATCAGCTAATCTGGCTAAAGTTCCAACCACAAGGAAAGCCAGATGGGGAGGAAGATCGGTAGCTTACCAAGGTGCTTTACTTTGGAATAATCTCCCTCTCAAGTTGAGAGTTAATTCTCAAGAGTTGTTGTTCAGGAAAGAACTGAAGACCTGGCTATTTAAAACTTAAACCTTTTTGAATAATTTTTTGAGCAGTATGTCAGCACTATGGCTGTATAAGCGCTACGAGGCCGTTGGCAGTTTGGCGCTATATAAATCTTTATAACATAACATAACATAACATAACATAACATTTTCCCCAATTAACTTTGAGACCAGACAGTGCACCATATCGCACTATTTCTTGGAGCATCGGAGCAGCATTGCGTTTTGGATCTTTGATGTACAGCAAGGTGTCATCTGCATATGCTGAAACCACAACTGTGTAATGTTTAAAATTAAGGCCACGATGACCATGACACTCCCTCAAGGCACAAGCCAGAGGTTCCGCCGCCAGTGCATATAATAGGGGAGAAAGCGGGCATCCCTGCCTGGTGCCTCTAGTGATACCCAACTCCTCCGTTACCATACCATTAACTTGGACCCTGGCCCGGGGATCCCTGTACAATGTGGCTATCAGGTGCAGAAATGTGTCCCCCACTCCGAACCGCAGCAGTGCAGCCCATAAGAAGTCCCACTCCACTGAATCAAACGCCTTTTCCACGTCTAAAAAGACAGCTACAGCTTGTATATCGGGGTTAATGTTTTGTATGGTGCCAAATAGAGTGCGTAGGTTCATAGTTAGATTACGGCCGGGGACAAATCCTGCCTGTTTTGGTTTTATCAAGAGGGGTAACACCCTGGCCAGTCAGTCCGCGAAGATTTTAGCATATATCTTGACATCTACATTCAACAACGATAGCGGCCTGTAGGAGGAGCATTGTTCAGGTGGTTTCCCTGCTTAAGTAGTGTGATTATCATAGCTTCCCGCATCGATGGAGGCATGCATCCGTCCGCCACCATCTCCTCAAACACCTCTTTTAGATGTGGGAGTATCAAAGTTTGGTATGCTTTGTAGAAATACACAGTCAAGCCATCGGGGCCTGTGGCTTTACCTTCAGCCATACCCACCAACGCCTTTGTTATTTCACCCAGTGTAAATGGTGCCCACAGAGCGTCTCTATTGCTATCCGACAGCTTTGGTAATACAATGTGTGTGTGAGATACTCTCTTATAGCATTAGGTTCAGGGGCGCCTCTTGTAGTGTATAAAGTTTGGTAGTATTCACGAAATCTAGCAGCTACACTTTCAGGATCACCGATTATGCTACCATCGGCAGCTACAGCTTTGCTAATTAGATTGGTGCTTCGACTGGGGCGGATTAGATTAGCTAGGACTCTGCCAGGTCTGTCACCCTCCCCATACGCTCAGGCCACAGCATACTTCTCCATATGTCGAACTTCAGAGAGGGCTGTCTCTTGAAATTCTTGTACCTTGGCACGAATATGTCCCAATGTACGCTTATCTGCAGTGTCACGATGTTCTTGCTCTAGCTGGGATAGTTCCCCTTCGAGTAGTTGTAGTTGCCTTCGTATCGACCAGACTACACCCGCATGCTTGGATATGGTGATCCCTCTTATGTACACCTTAAATGTTTCCCAGACTGTGCTTACTCGGGTGACCGACCCTTTATTTAGTTGGAAAAATTCCTTGATTGCATTAGCCAGTTCCTCCCTGAACGCGGCGTCTGTCAGTGAGTGTGGTGGGAACCTCCAAGAGAACGGTGGCTGTGGAATAGGATCTACCGTCAGCAACACTGGGACAGGCAAATGATCCGAATAGGTTCGAGGCCAAGGCGCTTCGGGCGTCACAATATGTGACAAACTGCGGGAGACCAACCATAAATCTATACGTGTGTACAAGTCATGAGCTGTTGAATAATGAGTGTCTCCTCACTTTTCTGGGTGCCTATCTCTCCAAACATCCACCAGTCCCATGACGACCATTATGTTTAGTATTGCGCGTGCAGCAGCAGACGGGCCTCTGCTACTACCCCCCGATCTGTCTAATGCGGGAGACAGCGTGCTGTTAAAGTCTCCGCACCAAAGTTGTGGAAGGTCTCCCCATTTCATTGCCCGCGCCGCTAGGTCTCTGTAGAACTGGGGGTCGTCGTAATTCGGTCCATATATTCCTATTAGTAAAAAGGTTAAAGCTCTCCCCTTACATTTTGCCATCAAATATCGTCCCCCAGGGTCCACCTCCACACTCTCAAATTCAATGGCAGATGCACGGGAGGCCCACAATAGGACACCCCTAGAGTGAGTTGTGTAACCTGCAGCTAAGAACTGCCCTTTCATTCTGCGAGGAGTGAGCATAGGGCTACCTGGGGCCAAATGTGTCTCTTGCAAGACTGCAATATCAACCTTCTGTCGAAGTAAGTATGCAACTACCTCACAAGTTTTACGTGCATCGTTAAGTCCCCTCACATTCTAGGTGATTAACCTAAGCCTATGGCGACCTCTTTGTGAGTCAGTAGCTGTATGTTCTGGAGTCATCTAATTCTCTTAGTTGATTTTCTAAACCCGATTGTGTATAGTACTCGTCTGCATTTTGCCTGCTTCGTTTTGTACAACTTTCCAACCATACTGTTACAACAACTTCTACGCTACCACCCACCCCCCTCCCACAATAGGCCAAACCCCAACCTGCCCATCTACTTGTTACTTTCTGAATCCTCCCTCTAACTATCCCAGTTAATACAATCCCCAACATTGCTATAAGTGGAACACACATGAAGGTGGATGTTGCTTCGCCTTAACAACAATTCTGTTATATCGGCTACCTATACATATTTCCAATGGACCATCTCCACGTCCCGGGGTATGTCATATCTAATGTGTGAAATGCGTGTGGTTAATCTCTACCCCCAGATGACCTCAAGACTTGTTATTATGATTGATAACCTCGTGCCACAGATCTGCGCCCATAACCAACACCCCTTACGCAGAGTTAGTGTTCTGATCAAATCTCAACAGGAGAAATTTTACAATCAAGCCCTACACATTGATTAATCGTCCGCTGGTTCAGCCGCCGGAGCGCTCCTTTTATCTGCTAGCTTAGAACTCACAAATTGTTCCAGCTTTTTATGATCAGTAAAAAATATTGTGCTTCCGTCCACATCTACTCTCAATTGGTATAACATTCTATAATCCAGTTGCAGTGCTCTTAGTTGTTTCTTCGCTAGCAGAAATTGCTTCCTCGCTTCCTGCACCTGTAGTGTGAAGTCTGGGTACAATGAAAGGGTCATACCCTCGTATCACAAAGTTTTCAACTCCTGTGCCCGCCTCAGCGCCGCATCCCGGTCTCTATAGTTCAACAGCCTCGCTATCACCGGGCGAGGCGGAGCCCCAGGCGGAGGCCGGGCCGACAGAGATCTATGTGCTCGTTCCACCACGAAAAACGCCGAGAAGGTGTCCTGACCCAGCAGTTGTATCAGCAGGCTTTCGATGAAGTTCTCCATGTTTGCAATCGAAGTAGACTCCGCTATTCCCACAATGCGAAGGTTGTTCCTTCGAGAGCAGGACTCCAAATCGTCCATCTTATGCCTAAGAGTACCCAGCTCCGTGTTAACCTTAAGTTGTCCGGAGGCTAGTGCAGTTTGTCCATCCTCCACTGCCGACACCCGCCTCTCCGCCTGGTCCAATCACTCCATCTGTTTATCTAGTCGATCCAACATCCTGTCCATGCGGTACGATAGAGAGTCGATTTTACCATCTATTTGGGTTAGACTTTGTTGCATAGCTGTCAGAATGTTTTGTAGGTTTTGATCTTCATGAGTGGGGACCTCTGGGGTCTTCTCCCGCCCAGTCTCTGTGCCCTCCTCCGCCTGGCTTATCGTTTTGCACCGCTCGAAGTGTAGTTTAGGCTGAGTTTTGTTGTTTTTCCCCATGGTGACAGGTATTAGTTTCCCCTCCGCGCGGTCAGCCCACCGTCTCCAGCGAAATTACTTGCTGAGTTGTACGATATTACAGATGCGGTGACCCCGCCTCTGCGGAGGGTCGCACCACAGGGTTAGTACCACCGATCAGAGGGCCAGGATCGGATTTGATCAATCGAGGCACGCTTTGCATCAATCAGTGTCTTCCTTCCGGCCACTACTTTCTCTGTGACCCACCCGGGGTCCGGTAGTAGTCAGCGCGCTAAGACCTGCATTCCGAGTTTGCGCTCTAAGTTACGCCGGCCAGCCCAGTAGTGTCATTAGTGGTCCCCGCTCATCCACGCTTCCGCCGGGCAGCTCAACCCAGCTCTGTTCACAGAGAGAGCGGAGGGTCCCCGCGCTTCTATCTGCGTTGCTGCTGTAGCCTCACCTCTGGGTCCTTTCACGGCTCCCTCGCTCCATTTCGCGCAGCTGATCCCACCGCGGCGATCTGACACGCGCGGCCGGCACCCCACGGGGGCCGCCTTGCCTTGCCTTGTTGTCCAGGGACGCCCCTGGTCGCACCCCCTCTCGGGCTCCGGGCGCAGCCGGGTCTACCTCTGCTGGGTCTCTCCCCCGGCGCGCTCTCAAGCGGGCGACAGCGCAGTCACGTTCTCGTCAGGCCTCGGTCGCCCGGCCCCGGCCTACGCCCCTCGGACCACCGCACGGCCCCGCGCTCACACCGGACCCTACCGGAGCAGCCCAGCGGTTTCAATCTTCTCTCCCGTTGCTTGCGTTGTGGTTGCCACCTTAGGGAACTCGAGACATCGGGTGTGGCCCACATGATTTTGTCAGGATCGTTAGGTAGCCGGCAGAGCTCCGGTACAGTGCGGCCATCTTGCGGCTCTGCAAGCTCCACCCCACTCACTCATGACATCTTTGATAACATCACTAATAATATCAATGAAATACTTGCAGTGAAAAATTTGGGGAAAAAACTGTGCAAAACCATTGTTTTTTTAAGTGAAAGTCTATGGTTTTTAAATTCTGTTTCCTAACTATAATGTCTCTGTAACCTTTGTTTTTTTAAGTGAAGGTGTATGGTTTTTCTAAACGTAAAGTAATTTTCGTTACTATACGTTAATCCCACCACCGCCTCGCATGGCTGGCCAAGCCTGTGGCCAGGCCCTGCGGCCAACCCCATACAACCACGCAACCTTTGGTGCGGTTGGCCGCAGGGCCTGGTCTGTGGCCAGACCCTACAACCAAACCCCTAACCACCCATCCCCAAACTACGCATTGCCTTTGGCCATGCTCATTGGGAGTTGGCTGCAGATCCGTATGGCCCGCCTCCCTCAATTTCGTACCCGGGGACCCAATCCCCCAGGGTCCGACTTTCAAATTGTTTTTGGGGAGAGGGGGCCACATGTCCCCCCTACCCTGGCCAATTTTGGCCCCGGGGACCCAGGGAAATGACCACTGACACACATACAGTTGAACTCTCAACCTTCAGTGTACGGGTCTGAGACCTTAACCACTAGGCCAAAAGTGACTCCTTAGCATGTGGTGCTCAGAATTAGCTATGACATGAACCAAAGATTTTGAGTGGAAAAACAATTCAATGTTACATCACTAGGGATGTTTAATAGTCAAAACTCTGGAAAATAAACAGACACACTGCAATGGGATAGAATGATTTCAACATTCAGCCTACTGGCAGTCCAAGAGCTTCACCATTAGCCCAGACATGACCCTTTTCTGCTGTGCCTCAAAATGTAAGTATGTCATTCAAGCAAAACATTTTGCCAGACTGATGCTTTTAAGTCATTGCATGGAGTGACCATTGCAATAACTATCTCTCTCTCACTCTTCCATACCATATTTGGATTTAGGAGAGAGAGAGAGAGTGTGACAGGACCCTGGGGAGAGCCTGAAGGCCTCCACAGTCCTAGCCAGCTCTCTGCATTCTGCAGGAGCTGGCGTTGCTCCCATAACCAAGGAGCTCCTTTAAATAGCAGCTCCCTGCTTGCAGGAGCAATGTTTTCGTCTGTTTCCCTGCACAAGTATTTGCGTGCAGGAAAACAGATGTAAATTCCACTTTCTGCAAGTGAGAGCTATTTGACAGCTCTCACTCACAGAAAGTGTAGTGTTTGCTCTAACGTGGCGGGAGCTGAAGAAGCTCCCACCAAGTGGAAGCAATCAATCAATCAATCAATCAAAAAAATGTATTAAGCGCACTACTCACCCGATAGGGTCTCAAGGCACTGTGGGGGGTAGGGGGGGGGGTAGGGGGATGCCGTTTACTGCTCAGAAAGCCATGTCTTGAGGTGATTTCTGAAAGTCAGGAGGTCCTGGGTCTTGCGTAGGTTGGTGGGGAGGGAGTTCCAGGTCTTGGAGGCGAGGTGGGAGAAGGATCTGCTGCCAGAGGTGGAGCGTTGGATGTGGGGGACTGTGGCGAGGACGAGGTCAGCGGAGCGGAGAAGTCGAGTAGGTGCGTGGAAGTTCACTCGTTCGTTGAGGTAGGCTGGTCCAGTGTTGTGGAGGGATTTGCGAGCGTGGATAAGGACTTTGAAGATGATCCTTTTGCTGATGGGCAGCCAGTGAAGGGATCTGAGGTGAGCGGAGATGTGTTTGTGACGTGGAAGGTTGAGTATGAGACGTGCGGCTGCGTTCTGGATTCGCTGGAGTTTTTGCTGAAGCTTGGCTGTGGTACCAGTGTAGAGGGTGTTGCCGTAGTCCAATCTGCTGCTGATGAGTGCATGTGTGACTGTTTTTCTGGTTTCTATGGGAATCCATTTGAAGATCTTCCATAGCATGCGAAGGGTGTTGAAACAGGAGGACGATATGGTGTTGATTTGCTGGGCCATGGAGAGAGATGAGTCTAAGATGATGCCGAGGTTGCGTGTGTGGGTGGAGGGTGTTGGGGGTGGTCCTAGGGCGGTGGGCCACCAGGAGTCATCCCATACTTTCTTGTTGGGGCCGAAGATGATGATTTCTGTTTTGTTGGAGTTGAGTTTGAGATGGCTTGCTGTCTTGGCGATGTCAAGGAGTCCGGCATGGAGGTTTGTCTTGGCGGTGGAAAGGTTCCTGGTGAGGGAGATGATGAGCTGGGTGTCGTCTGCGTACGAGATGATGGTGATTCCGTGGGGGCGGAGGATGTTGGCGAGCGGGGCCATGTAAATGTTAAAGAGGGTAGGGTTGAGGGAGGATCCTTGGGGGACCCCGCAGATGATCTTGGTTGCTGGGGACTGGAAGGGAGGGAGGTGGACTTTCTGGGTTCTTTTGGCGAGGAAGGGTGTGAGCCAGTCTAGGGCCTTGTGTCGGATTCCTGCGTCAAAAAGGCGTGTGCAGAGGATTTGTGTCGAAAGCTGCAGAGAGGTCCAGGAGGATGAGGGCGAAGGTCTCGCCCTTGTCCAATCTGGTTCTGATGTCGTCAGTGCAGGGGATGAGGGCGGTCTCAGCGTTGTGGTTCTTGCGAAATCCAGACTGGGAGGCGTTGAGTGCGTTGTTTTCCTTTAGGAAGTGAGACAGTCAGGCGTTCACTATCTACTCAGCGACCTTGGCGGGGGAGGGGAGAAGAGAGATGGGGCGGTAGTTCGTGAGGTCTTCCAGGTCTGCTTTGGGTTTTTTGAGGAGCGCGTTGACTTCGGTGTGCTTCCAGGTGTCTGGGAAGGTTGCGGCATCGAAGGAGCTGTTGATTACGGTGCAGAGCTGGGGAGCGATGATTGGGCTGGCCTAGTTAAAAATGTAGTGGGGGCAGGGGTCTGTGGGGGAGCCTGAGTGGATGGAGTTCATGTTTTTTTTGGTTTCTTCATCGTCAGTTAAGGTCCAGGTGTGTAGTTGGTTGGTGTGGGGGGCGCGTTGTACTGTTTGTCATGTGGGTGGTGTCGGTGGTGGTGACGGTGGGCGCGGATGATGTGAAAATGTTTTGTATGTCTAAGATTTTGAGGTGAAAGTAGTTGGAGAGGGAGTTGCAAAGGTTTTGGGTGTGAGGGGGGTCGATGGTGCTGGATTTGGGTTTGGTGAGCTCTTTGACGATGGTAAAGAGTTCCTTGCTGTTGTGTGAGTTACTATCTATGCGTTCTTTGTAGTAAGACCTTTTGGTGGTCCGGATGAGTTGGTAGTGTTTGCGTATGGTCGTTTTGAGGGCAGAGAAGTTGCTCATTGAGGGCTCTTGGCGCCATGCTTTCTCAATTTTGCTGCTTCCACGCTTGGAGGCTTGGAGTTCAGTGGTGAACCAGGAGGCCGTCTTGACAGTGCATGTGTTGTTTTTACTTTTCAGTGGGGTGAGGGAGTCTGCGCAGGTTGTTAGCCATTGTGTGAGGGTGTGGGCAGCAATGTTGGTGTCGTTGGTGATGGGGGTGGAGCTTGTGTGAGCTTGGCGTTCAGGTGTTCTATGGGGATCTTGTACCACATTCGGTAGGGTGTGGTGTGTTGTCGGTGGTGGGTGGGGGGTTTTGTGAAGGAGAAGTGGGTGCAGTGGTTGTCAGTCCAGTGGAGTTTGGTGGTGTGGGTGAAAGTGACGTGGTTGCTGGAGGTGAAAATTGTGTCAAGTGTGTGTCCTGCTGAGTGAGTGAGTGAGGTGACCAGTTGTTTGAGTCCTAGGTTCGTAAGGTTGTCTAGCAGGGTTGTGGAGTTGCGGTTGTGGTTGCTTTCCAGGTGAAAGTTGAGGTCACCAAGGAGAATATAGTCTGTGGAGGTGAGGGCGTGGGAGCTGATAGTATCAGCGATGGCGTCGCAGAAAGGGGGGCAGGGTCCTGGTGGTCTGTAAATGAGGGTTCCTCTAAGGGTGGTGTTGGCATTTATGTGAATTAACAAGTGTAGGTGTTCTGCGCTGTATAGGGTGTCGTGGGTGTTGGTGGAGATTTTGATGGTGCTTTTGTGTATGATGGCAATGCCTCCTCCTGGTTTGTTTATGCGGTCTCTACAGGAGATTTTGTAGCCTTCTGGGATGGCTATGGCTATGTCGGGTTCTGATGAGGAGTTCATCCATATTTCTGTATGAAGGCGATGTCAGGGGAGTGTGTTGTGATCAGGTCCCAGAGCTCGATGGCGTGCTTGTGGACCGAGCGGGTGTTTAGGAGCATGCAGTTAAGGTGGTTGCGGGGGCTGTTGTTGTTGTGGTGCGTGTTGGTGTTGTTGTGGTGCATGTTAGTGTTGTTGTGTAGCGTGTTAGTCTTGTTGTGGTGCGGGTTAGTGTTGTTGTGGTGCGTATTGGTGTTGTTGGTGTTTGTTGGAGTGCAGGAGAAGCGGCATGAGTGACATGTGAAAGGTCCGTGTGTGTGCTTGGGGTTGGCTTGTGCGCAGGCGGGGTGCTGTCCTGGGTTGACGGCGTGTAGTTTGGTGGAGGAGTAATGCTGCCTCGGGGGGTCGGAACAACGAGGGCCAGGAGGACCAGCGCTGGGCGCGGTCAAGGCGCGGACGGGTGCAGACGGGCTTGCCTCTGGCGCGCCAACGGCGTCGCCGCACAGCGCCCGCCATTAAGAGGTGAAGGTGGGAGGGAGGAGCAGGTGGGAGGTGGGAAGGAAGGGACCAATGGGTGCGCGTTGGGGGCGGGGCCGCAGGGGACACAGCGGCAGGGATCAGGAGACCGGCGAGAGCCTGATAAAAACAGGCGAGCACACAATAGGGCGGAAAAACGAAGCGGACTACAAAAATGGCACAGGGGCACATAACAGCAATAAAGAAAACAAAAAAACGATATGTAACAACGAAATAACACGAAATGCAATAAACAGAGTACAACAAGATATGCCTACCACTAGGCACCAGGGATGAGGCGCAGTCGGGTGCCTGCGGGTGGTGGAAGGCCTCAAACTCCTATTCCTGGAGGCAGGCAGCAGGCTCAGGGGCACAGAGGTGGCTGGTGGAGCCAAGTGGACTCCTGGCCAGAACCAGGTCAGGGGGTCACCCGGGGCTCTGCGCAGCGGCCGCCATTAAGAGTTGGAGGTGGGAGGGAGGAGCAGCTGGGAGGCGGGAGGGAAGGGACCAATGGGTGCGCGAGGGGGGCAGGGCTGCAGGGGACGCAGCAGCAGGGATCAGGAGACCGGCGAGAGCCGGCTGAAAACGGGCGAGCACACAATAGCACGGAAAAACGAAGCAGACTACAAACATGGCACAGGGGCAGATAACAGCAGTAAAGAAAACGAAAAAACAATATGTAACAATGAAATAACACGAAATGCAATAAACAGAGTACAACCAGATATGCCTACCACTAGGCACCAGGGATGAGGCGCCTGCGGGTGGTGGAGGGCCTTGAACTCCTAATCCTGGCAGCAGACAGAGGGATCAGGGGTACGGAGGCGGCCGGTGGAGCCAAGTGGACTCCTGGCCAGAACGAGGTCAGGGGGTCACACCAGAAGCAAACAGCTATGCCCGGGGGTGGGCACCCCAGGACATAGCAGGAGCTGGTCCTGGGGAGTGGCAGTCCCCAGAGTCATCAGTAGCTCCTTGAGGGGGGCCACGCGGCCCCCTTCCAATGTAAAATAACCCCGTGGAGGTGGTGGTCCCCGGGACCTGGAAGTCTGCAGCAGACCCTCTTCATTCTTTTTTTTTAGCCCCAGGGAGCTGGTGGCCCCTGGGGCTGGTGGGGGAGGCTGGGGAGGGGATGGGGGATCATGTGCCCCCGCACAATTACATGTTTGCACTGGGGAAGTGGGGGTCCCCAGGGCTATGAATGGCCGCACTGCCCCCCACACTCATTTTGTTTAAAGTCCCGGGGAGGTGGTGGTCCTTGAGGCTGAAGGCCAGCCTTGCGGCCCCATATTTATTTATGATTGAAGCCCCAGGAAGAATCACAAATCTTCACAAAATTTTCAAAATGTATACTTTGGTTGGTTCAGCTGCTATGTTGAAAGTTTCGGGGTGATCCGTCAAGCAGGGGTGACAAAAAGTGGTGGTCTCAAAATACTTTTTTCCCTCCTATTCTACAACTGATCTAAAAAAAAGAAAAATAAGAATATATATATATATATATATATATATATATATATATATATATATATGCATATATATATATATATATATATATATATGTTACCTACCGGCGGTCGCCTGTAGGTAGTTATAGTTGGGAATTCATTTCCATAGGAAATGTGTTTTTTGACTTGGCTATATATTTGATGAATCTTCATGAAATGTTCCCAAAAAAGTGTCATCTAGGGTCTTGTTGTACATGGAAAGTAAAACAGGGGAGTCACAAAAGTGCTTTTCCCATGTTAATTCCCATAGGGATTTTTAACACGACTACAGCCCGAACCACTGGATGGAAGTATACAAGATTTGGAATAAAGGTAGCTATTGGTCCAGAAAGCACACTTTTTGTTATTTGGTGTAAATCTGTTCAGTAGTTTTCAAGATATTAAAGGAAATCCACATTTGTATTGTGACGAAATTTGCAAATACTCCCGATCTCGTGCAGAGACCTGATTGGCTGCCAAAACTTCAGACATGTGGTGTTTGCAGCCATTTTGGGACTCGGACTCAGCCAAGTCCCAAACAACAAAACTAGCAATAAAGAAAAGGGGACAGGGTATCAATACCCTGACCCCCTAGCCTTGGTCCTGTGTTCCCACTGGGACCCACCAAGGCAAAAAAGCATTTTTAACAAATGTTTTTAGCAGCAAATTTTCAGTGAACTCGTAGCAAAAATGTGAAAAAAACAAGCATGGGCTCCCACACTCATTTTAAAAGAAAGCCCCAATGTGGGCAAGATTCTAGGGCCATACTCAAGCATACAACAGAAAGGAGGGGATGCACAGGGTCCCCCTTACTAGGTCTGTTAAGATTCCCAGGGACCACCACCTCCCCGGGGCTTAAGATTAATTTTAGAGGGGGACTGTGCGGACCCGCTTCCATGAGCTCAAATGAGCCGTGGGAACCACCACCTCCCGAGGCTTCATTTATTTAATTGAGGGGGGGCACACAGACCCCCTCCCCCACCCTGGGGCTGTATGAAGCCCTGTAGACCACCACCTCCCTGGGACTAAATGAAGATTAGTGCAGGGGGCTATACGTAGACCAACACCAGCAAATCCATAGCTGAATGCCATGTGTGGCACGGTTTGGGTAGTCATATGGGCTAGGCCACAGGGCCTGACTGCAGGCCAGGACCTGCTACCAAAACCCACCACAGACAGCTGGAGCACATGCGTGGTGCAGGGTTGGGTAGTTATAGGGGCCCTTTGGCCATCATTCACCCTGCACAGCAAAGGCCATGGGTTGCATGGGGTTGGGTGTACATAGGGAGTAGGGTGCATGGCCTGGCCGCAGGCGAGGCACTGTGGCCAATGTGCACCACACACAGCCGAAGGCCTTGCATGGCACGGGTTGGGTATTTAGAGGGGGTAGGCTCTACTGTGGTTGTAGTAACATAAGGTAATTATAAAAAATCATGGAAATTCACTAAAAAAATGAAGGTTACAGGAACGTTATAGTTAAGAAATAGAATTGTAAAAAAATATAGAAATTCATCTAAGAAACCAAAAGTGACCTATAGGGTCTTGTTGTGTATGGAAAGTTTCAGGACGTTCCGTCAAGAGGGGCTGCGAATAAGGGGGCATCAAATTTTTTTAAATTCCAATTGGGACTTTAAACACGACTACAGCCGGAACCGCTTAACGGAACTACACCAAATTTGGCAGGAAGCTAGAGCTTGGTGTGCAGATCATGCTTTTTGTGATTTGGTGTAAATCCATTCAGTAGTTTTAGAGATAAAAGGTTGAAAAATAAAGATATCTAGAGACGTGGATCCTCCGCGTGTCCTTCAATCCCTGTTTTGATGTCTGATTGGCAAACCTTCAACCAGGAAGTGTTGGCAGCCAAAAATTAAAAAGGGGCAGGGTAGCAATATCCTAACCCTCTTTCCTTGGACCTGTGGTCCCCCTGGATCCCCAAAAGGGATACAAAGTTTTTTTTTCCACATTTTCAGAAAAACTAGTGGGTGGATCAACAGATTTTTCTGAAAATTAAAAAAAAGCTTGTTCCTCCATTCCTATTTTTTTTTTAATTGCCCCTGGGTGTGCCAGGCCCCAGGGGCTTTGAGGTATTTGAAAAATGGAGCGGGCACGCTGGGCCACCCTCCATTGGCTTATTAAAGCCCTGAGGACAATGATCTGCCTGTGTTACGCCACGGGTCTGCAGCCAACCTGTGGTATCCCATTTTTGAGCTGCGGCGGTGTCCACATTTATTCTTTGAACTGTCGCGCCTGTCCTGGCCTTTTTTTGGCCCACTTTGGCATTTCGGATATCTTCTGCAACGCACATATTTCTAAATAATACTTACCTCGGGTTGCTGAGCACACGTGGTGACTTTTATCTCTTTCACAGTGCTTTCTTACCACTGGGATCCCCGGGCCATGCATTTTTTTTGGTCTGGCTCTTGGGTCCATGTTCTGTCCTTTCTTCCTCCCAGGGTGCTTTGCACATTGTTTCCAACATGCTAGGGGTTGATTTGTTTTTCCCAATTCGCAATGGCGTTTTCTCTGTTTTTTCTTATAGAGCACTCCCCTATCCAAGATGGTGATCTTTCTCTTTCCTGTTTTGTCACTTCCTGTTTTCAGTATATAAGGGGCCGGTTTCCCTTTTTTCCTTGCGTTGCAAATTCTCCTTGCCTTTTGGTGTGTCCTTGCTCCTGCTACTGTTGTTGCTGTTCCGGTTGCTGTTCCTGTTGACTTATTCTGCTTGCTCCTGGTCTTGTGTCTTCTTCCTGGTCTCTGGTTTCTGTTGTCTCTCTGAATCCTTCATCTTGGAGTTCCTGTTCTCTGGAGGTTTTTTCCCTTCAGGGTTTTTCCTCTGTGGGACTCCTTCTGGAAGGTACAGTCTACCTTGGCGTTCTAATTGTCAGCAGCACCGTGGCTACCGGAAAGAGTTGCCCCTACCTAGGACAGACCAGGATGTACAAGAACTGAAGTCAAGCTCCTATCAAATCCAACAACAGTGGTAAGAGGGGATCAGAACGTGACAGATTGCAACACCCAAAACCCTGTTTTGGTCCGAGCAGTATGGAGGATCCCTCAGAGGAGACAGTAGATACCACCCAGACACTGATGCATAGTGTTCAACAACAGGCTCAAGAGATGCAGCAGTTACGTGCTGAAAATGCAGCCTTAAGCCAAGCTTTGGTTACTAGGACATGAGATGTTTCAACTGTCTCTACGACTACTCCACGTTATTCTTGTGATCCAAATAAGCTAAAAGAATTCCTGGACTCTGATTGTTTTTTTGCCTTCCGTCTGACCCAGTTTGCTCAAGAGAAAACTAAAGTGGGATATTTGATTAGTGCCTTATCTGGTCCTACTTTGCCTTGGATGACACCCTTGGTAACTGCGGATGATCCCCAGTTGTCCAGTTATGCAGCATTCATTGCTGCTTTTAAGCAAATGTTTGAAAGACCTAAATTAGAATCCTCTGCAGAAGAGGTGCTATGTGGTATCCAGCAAGGTAACCAGGACGTTTTGCAGTATATAGCACGCTTTCAACAGCTGGCAGCAGAGACAACATGGATAGAACGTGCCCTGGTTACCCTTTTTCATAAAGGCTTGCGTGAAGACATCAAAGATAAATTAGTGCACTCACCTCAAGTGGACAATACGAGGACCTTATGGACTTGACGTTATCTACAGAACACCGCCTCCATGAGCGCCATTGGGGAAAGTGTAGAGGACGAGGCCAGTCACATGCAGGACCGAATGGATGAGCCCCAGTCCGAGACTCCTCCAGTCCCTGGAGAGGAACCGATGCAAATTGGTGTAACCCGTGGGCCATTATCTAAAACCGAACGGGAACACAGAAGAAAACAGGGACTATGTGTATACTGTGGTGGTTCGGGCCATATGATTCCTATCTGATGATAAGGGGTGCTTATCATCTCCTCCTCATCTCTTGAACCAACTTGTGTTAATATACCTGGATGATTTCCTAGTCTACTCTGTCCATCCAGAATAACCCACTTAACATGTCACTCAAGTTCTGGATAGGTTACGACAGAAGAGTTTGTTTTGTAAACCAGGGAAGTGTGAATTTGACAAAACAGAAGTTGAATATCTGGGTTATCGTATTAACAAGACTGGAATAATTATGGACCCAGTGAAAGTCCAAGCTATTCTGGATTGGCCATCTCCTTTCACTATAAAAGAAACACAATGTTTTCTGGGGTTGGCAAATTTTTATTGTCAGTTTGTGGAGAACTTTACTCAGCAAACAAGTTACATCTCCCAGACCCTTAAGAAAGAAAGTTTGAAACAGGGGTTTAAATGGACAGAATCAGCCAAAGAGGCTTTTCGAAATCTGAAACAAACCTTAACACAAGCACCTACCCTACGGCATCCTGACACAACAAAAAGATTCATTGTGAAAACTGACACATCTGATAGAGTGATAGGTGCTGTCCTTCTCCAAAGACAAAATGATGATGGCCTTGAACATCCAGTCTTTTATTGATCTGACTCTGATTGCAACTATTCAGTACTGGAACGTGAATTGTTGGCCTTGAAGTTTGCTTGTCGTGAATGGAGATAATATCTGAAGGACACTAAAGAATCCTTTGAAGTCAGAACTGACAATAGAAACCTACAGTGTATCTGTAGTCTTCAGTGTCAAAACAGTTGTCAGGTCCATTGGGCTTACTTCTACAGTCAATAAGACTTTACTGTCACTTACATACCAGGATCCCAGAACATTCTAGCAGACGCTTTATTTTGTCATTATCCTGAAGGTACCTCCCTTCCACCCCCACACATCATTGAGTCACAACGAATTATAGGCGTACAGTCATTTCTTGATAGAGTGCCTTCTGGATATACCTCCTTAACCGAAGAACAGTTGGAGAATCTGAAACATCAACTGTGTAAAAACAAGAGGTATTATTAATATAAAAGGGAATTGTTCCTTCCTACTAAGAGAGTTCAAGAAGAAGCTCTACAATTGTGTCATGATACTCCCATTGCTGGTCATCGGGGAGTCAAGGCTAAATTAGCATTGGTTCTCCATTACTTTTGGTGGCCTACGAACAGGAAAGTTACTAAGAATTATGGGGGTCATTCCGCCGCCCGCCAAAGTCCCGCCGGCAGAATACCGCTGCGCGGTCAAAAGACCGCCGCGGTAATTCTGAGTTTCCCGCTGGGCTGGCGGGCGACCGCCAGAAGGCCGCCCGCCAGCCCAGCGGGAAACCCCCTTCCATGAGGATGCCGGCTCCGAATGGAGCCGGCGGAGTGGAAGGGGTGCGACGGGTGCAGTTGCACCCGTCGCGATTTTCAGTGTCTGCATGGCAGACACTGAAAATCTTGGTGGGGCCCAGACTAATGGCCAAATAGAACGGTTGAGTCAAGGATTAGAACAATATCTGTGTTGCTTCTGTAACCCTACTCAAAGTGACTGCTCCTATTTACTCCTAGCGGAGTTCTCTTATGACAGTACGGTACACAGTGCCTCAAAGGCCATGTCAAAATTTGCAGTCTTGCTGCAATTTTCACTGTGCTTTAAACAAAAAAATATATTTTAGCCCCAGGTGGTCCAGGTGGTGCACCAAGGCTAGGGGAGTAGGGTAACAGTATCCTGCCTCCTTTCCTTTTTTTCGTTTTCAAGTCTCAAAATGGCTGTCAACACTTCCTGGTTGAACTGTTGGCAGCCAATCAAATCTCAGCACGAGATCAGAAGTATTTGCGAAGCCTTTGCGTCTCCAGATATAAAAATGTGGTTTTCCTTTAATATTTTAAAAACCACAGAACGGATTTACACCAAGTAACAAAAAGTCTTCTTTCTGGACCAAAAGCTACCTTTCTGTGAAATTTGGTGCAATTCCATCCAGCAGTTCAGGCTGTTGTTGTGTTCAAAATCCCCATGGGAATTAAAATGGGAAATGCACTTTTTTTGACCCACACTTTTATCGTGGCCCCCGCTTTGCGGATCACCCCAAAGGGTGCCCTAAGGTAACTATAACTTGAGCCCACACCATGCACAGTTTTTTTGTAATTTTTTTTACTGCAAATATTACAATGATGTTATGAGAGTTGTCATGAGTGCTGTAATTTGTGGGCTAATTAGCAGTGCATGGTGAGGGCACAAGTCATAGTCACCTTAGGGCATGAGTTATAGTTGCTTGAGATAACTGTGACAGGTGAATTTCTATGGTTTGGTACGTTTAAAATGTGAGCCTAACTATACCGTCCCTGTAACCTTTATTTTTTAGTTGTATTTTCTAATTATAACGTCTCTGTAAACTCTGTTTTTTTCAGTGAATTTCTATGATTTTTTAAATGCATAATAATTTTCATTACAGCCTTTGGCTGTGCTCCCCAGTGGTTGGGCCAGGCCCTGAGACCAACCCCCTATAAGCACCCAACCTTGCACCGTGCATGGCCTTTGCCCGGGTACGACAGGGATTGCCCACAAGGCCTGGCCTGCAGTCAGGCCCTGCGGCCAATCCCCCTAACCACCCAAGCCTACATCATTGTGCACAGCCCTTTGGCTGTGCATGGCGAGAGTTGGCCACTGCCTGTCTCTCTGGGTGTGAGAATAGGTGTGAGAGAATGCATCTGGGGGTGAGAGTGGCTGTGAGAGTGTCTGGGTGTGAGAGTGCATGCATCAATATCTCAGTGGGTGTGTCAATGTGCGCAGGTCTGTGAGCGGATGCATGAGGGTGTCAGTGGGTCTGTGAGTGGTTGTGTGAGAGTGTGTCTGAGTCTGTGAGTGGGTGCATGAGTGAGGTGTCTCTGAGTGGGGTGTGAGGGTCTGATTGGAGCTATGAGTAGGTGCACAAGGGTCTAAGTGGGTGTGGAAGTGGAGGAAAGAAATTGAGAAAGAAAGAGAGACAGAGAGAGAAAGAGAGTGATAAGGAGAGAGATAGAGAGTTTTTTAGGCTCTGATGGATGATATACTTAGAATGATATATTTCTGAACCAATTGAAAGGAAAAATGTGTTTGTCAATTAAAAAGAGTGAGATCATATTTTAGAATGAACCTTAAACCTTTGAAGTTTAAAATAAATTAAAGGAGGGAAATGATCACAGGCTGTCAACTCCCACCAAACAAAAGCAAACAGCTATGTCCTGGGGGTGGGCAACCCGGGACATAGCAGGAGCCGGCCCTGGGGGGGCGGAGGTCCCTAGGGCCATCATTGGCTCCTCGAGGGGGGCCACGTGGCCCCTCCTCCAACATTACACTGCCCCGGGGATGGGGGGTCTGAAACAGAACCCCTTCATTCTTTTTATTATAGCCCCGGGGAGGTGGTAGTTCCCAGGGATGCTGGGGGACCGCACAGCCCCGCATCATGTTTGTATGAAGCCCCAGGAAGGTGGTGGTCCCTGGGGATGCAGGGGGGGCCGTACGGCCCCTTGCATCATGTTTGTATGAAGCCCTGGGGAGGTGGCGGTCCCTGGGGCTGCAGGGGGACCACTCAGCCCCAGCACTCAATATGATAAAAGCCCAGAGGAGCTGGCGGTCCCCAGGGCTGCCGGGGAAGTGGGCGTCCCCTGCATTAAATCAGCAATGCTCCTGGGACTTGACCCACCTGGAGAGCCCAAGCTTTTTTTTCAGTTTTTGCCAGATCCACTACGAGTTGTGGTGGAAATTGAAAAAAAATGCTTTTTAGCTCTGGGAAGTTTCCTGCATGACCCCAGCACGAGAGCTAAGGGGTCCCTACCCTGGCCCCTGTTGTTGTTTGTTAAAAACAATTCTGGGACTCGGCTGAAGCCAAGTCCCAAGATGGCTGACAACACTTCCTGGTTGAAGTCTTGACAGCCAATCAGAACTGTGCATTTCCCTGCACAAGCTTGTCATTATTCACAAATACATCGCTAAGGATTCGCGTCCTTAGATATACAAATTTATTTTCCCTTTAATATCTAAAAAACGACTGAACAGATTTACAGCAAATAAGCTCAAATGAAATCTGCGTACCGAAAGCCAGCTTCTGCCATATTTGTCTGCCATATGTATGTAATGGTGCAGAGGGGGTATACACTGAAATGATTTCAAAACAGGGTGGAAAGAGGGAGCAGTCCCTCTATGTTTTAAAAACACTGCAGATTAAACTTTAATCTGCAGTGGTTTTGCAGTCTAGAGAGAATGCTCCTTCATCCGGCCCTGTTTAAAACCCACTGCACAACAGGGCATACCCCTTGGCACTCCTACGTACTCTGCTATGAATACTACAGAATATGTCAGGGGCACTGATGGGTATGCACTGCAGAGTGATATGCATTGGTTTCTAAAGTTTAAAAACCACTGCATACTACTTGGCGGTGGCACACTTACGTTTTCGAGTATGGTGGGCGCTGAGTGATATTAGGCTGCTCTATTTTCATAGGGCAAAATGCACCCCTGCATCCATTTTTGGGCACGAGGGTGCATTTTCCCCTAAGAAAATAGCACAAAATGCCCAATCCACCCCCTCAAGGAATTCTGCAGAATCTCGTGGAATTTTTAAAGTAATTCTGCGGCATTCAGCAGAATCAAAATCCACCAATTTTGCACTCCCCTTGTGACGGGTCCATCAGTCCTTCTGTGTCAAGTTGCTTCCTTCCTGAGGGGTGGCACAGAACAGAATATCAGAGAACCATGAGAGCAGTTGGGGTAATTGTGAAAATGTTTGATATTTTTGCATATGTAGAGGTCGTCGTAATGACCTGGAGAACAGGATTTCTCTCAGAGTTTATGGGAATGGCATCCCGTACAGAGCCCCAAACCATCTAAATTCCATATTCGGCTGAGTCGCGCTGCAAAACCTGCAAGGAGGCCGGCCAGCACGACCACTTGATCCATACGGGCTCAGCTCCTGCTTTTCGATAGGATGAGCCAGTCTGTTCATTTTTCCAACTGAGGAGGATTTCTCCATCAATTGAAATCATGCCACATACTGCCAGCGGTCAGTTGTGTTCCTCACACAAATAAATGTGTTTCCGATGTACCTGCCAATGTCATTTATTTTGTAAAATGTGATGCTTTGTGGTGTGAGTGAAGTGAATGCCTAGCCTTTACTTTTCATAGTAAAATACTCAAAACATTAGCAATTTATATAATCCATAGGTTACATTTTCCAATGATAACACCATGCAATGGAAGTGACGACTCAGACTCCGGTCTGTGATGGAAATTACTGTAAAGTCATACACTGAGGTAATGAAATGTCCTCCAATGCCAGCTGATTGCATTATACAAATACTGGTAAGAATAAAAACAACGTTAATTTAAAGATTAAAAAAAATGTTTAAACAAATTTTGCAGAACATGGACGAAGTAATTGGTGAATCACTCGAATGTTTCTTAAGGAATGGAACGTTTTGGCATTTGAGACCCACTGCAGGAAAAGATGATGAATTTGTAGGCCTTAAGGGCCAGATGTAGCACAATAGGTTTTGCGACTCGGAAATTGCGACTCCGAGCGACTCGCAATTTCCGAGTCGCAAAACCTAATGCAGAAAGGTGTCTCAGACACCTTCTGCGAGTCGCTATGGGGTCGCAAAGACCCACCTCATTAATATTAATGAGGTGGGTCGCAATTTGCGCCCCCATAGCGACTATGGGCACTCACGGGGATGGAGGCCTGCTGGGAACAGCAGACCTCCATGTCCGTGACTGCTTTTAAATAAAGCAGTTTTTTTTTTCCCAAGTGTAGCCCGTTTTCCTTAAAGGAAAACGAGCTGCACTTAGAAAAAAAAACGAAACCTTTAGTTTTGGTATTTTTTCAGGGCAAGTAGTGGTCCCTTGGACCACTGCCTGCTCTGAAAAAATATATTTGGGTCCACTCACAAAGGGGAAGGGGTCCCATGGGGAACCCTTCCAGTTTGCGAGTGGGTTACCATCCACTTCAAGTGGATGGTAACTGCGACTCCATTTGCGACCGTGTACGCGGTCGCAAATGGAATTGCATACCACTGCGAGTCGCAAATAGGAAGGGAACACCACTTCCTATTTGCGAGTCGGAAATGCATTTTGCGAGTCAGTTCCGACTCACAAAATGCATTTCTGCATAGCAAACACACGTTTGCGACTCGCAAACGGCGATTTTCGCCGTTTGCGACTCGCAAATGGTTTGCTACATCTGGCCCTAAATGCGGATAGGCTGCAATAGTTAAATGCAATTGATAGGTGGTGCACGAAAGATTTACCTTCCCTTTGGGGCTCTTCTGATTGGCCGGGTACATGAAGATCCCACCATAAATGAGGGTCCGGTGCACATCAGCCACCATGGAGCCCACATATCTGGAACTGTAAGGAGAGCTGCCATCCTGAAACAGAGGAGAAGACAGGCTGAAACCTCTGGTCTTGTTTGAACGTCACAATGTGGGCAACATCATAATGTGGCAAGCGGTGTAAATCATACTGTGTGGCCCTTTGTATGGGAAGGTGGGGAATCATGTTTTCTTAGAAAGGCATATTTG
Source organism: Pleurodeles waltl (assembly GCF_031143425.1). Lineage (NCBI taxonomy): Eukaryota > Metazoa > Chordata > Amphibia > Caudata > Salamandridae > Pleurodeles > Pleurodeles waltl. The sequence goes on along the minus strand of NC_090436.1, from coordinate 791,160,985 downwards.
AATAATTGGCCATATAGTGCGATGTATACATTAATAGCATATTTCTTTTTCATGTTATTTTTTTGACAAATATTTAGGAATGCTCAAGCCTTCGTAGCAAGACAACACTTGCAGAAAACGAAAAAAAACAATGCACCACTCGTCAAAATTTTACAATTTACAGGAAGGTAAAATCTCCCTAATTATATAAATATAATCCAGTGAAATACAGAATACAGTTCTAAAAAGATTCACGAAATGAATAGCAGTTACTGAGCCATTTTAATACCAAAATGCTGTGTAAAATATGTGTTCCACAGTCTTAGCGAATACATTGTATTTGATCACATAAAGATTCTCGAATCTCGACATTAGTTATGATTTAAGCATTTCTTCAGAAAACCATTTCTTTTCCAGGAAGATAATCCACTTTTGTTTTTAAAAAAAAGAAACTTTTTAACTATGCAAAAGGTTTTAAACAAGATTATGGACTCCAAATCTAGTAGATGAATGAATGGATATTAAAATTGTGAAAATACGATTCTAATTCCTTATTTCCATAACTAAGCTTGCTGTAGTTGGGAAATCAGCCAAATTCAGAAACAAGATACCTCTGGCCCCAGTTAAAAAGCATTGCCCACATCATGAGTGTCCAAAGCTTTCCTATGTGGCCCAGGTCCATACCAATTTCCAGTATTTCACACTAGAATGCATTTACATTTGATGAATCTAAAAGGATATAGTGCAAAGATGTGGAGTAAGCCTCTACTTCCTCTATATGCACTTAACTTGTGATATTTTGTCCCTCAATATTGTGTCCATGATATTAGTGTATATCGATATTCCTTACCTCAAAGTTCCATTGTTCAATCAAGTTGAATCAGAAATCAGGCAGCTCACTTTGTTTAAAAGACATAGGCCCATATTTATACTTTTATTAGCGCCGCATTTGCGCTGTTTTTTGGCGCAAAAGCGGCGCAAACTTACAAAATACAATTTATTTTGCAAGTTTGCGCTGCCTTTTCATCAAAAGGTGGCGCAAATGCGGCGCTAAAAAAGTATAAATATGGGCCATAGTGTAATATGTTGTATCATTTCATATATATATATATATGCATATGCCCTCATTTTAACCCGGTTAAATCTTTTGACCGCCAGGGTTAATGTGGCAGTAGTACTGCCAACAGGCTGGCGGTACATACTGCCACATTATGCCACTTCACCACTCATACCGCCATGGCGGTGTGAGCCGCCAGGCCAGAGATGTCAATCTCCGACCCGGTGGCCCACAGAGTACTGCCAGCAGCATTATGAGCCAACCTATCGCCATGGTTTCTGTGGCGTTAGCAACGCCATGAAAACTATGGCATTAGGGCCTACCGGTGACAGGAAATTCCTTCCCTGCCACAGGTAGGTGGCTCCCCCACCCTCCAACACTCACCTGACGCCCCCCTCCATCCAAACAAGCCCCCAACACCCCTAATTCGAATACCCCCACCCCCTCCGATACATGCATTCACCCCCACACCCATAAACGCACACATCACCCCATCTCAAGGCCACTACAGTCACAGCACCCCTCACCCCCACCTCCCCTCCCCACATACACGCACCACGCATACACCCATTCACTCATTCACTGGCATACAAGCATTCACATATGCATTCGTCCAGACATACTCACAAACATTCTTACACACAGACACACTGGCATGCAGACACGCACTCACTTCACCATGCATTCACACATGCACTCACACACTCAGACACACACACAACACCCTCCACCTTCCCACCCCCCTCACCTGTCGGATGCCTGACTTACCTTGGGCGAGGAGGTAGTCCGGCAGGGAAGGGGCACAGCTACCACCAGCAGCACCCCACCAGCAGAACACCTCCAGGCTGTATTGCAGCTCAAAATACGTCTGGCGGCGTTCTACTGGTAGGGTGGTGCTGGTGTTAGCAGTGCCAAGTCACCACCGTCCGCCAGTATGAACACTGCCAGATTTCCAACCATATTGTGGCGGAAGTCAGGTATGGTGGAGGCCTTCACCGTGACGGTAGGCGGTTCTTACCACCAATGTTAAAATGAGGGCCATAATCATTTAAATACATTTTACTGGGATTCAATTCAGTGAACAGAGTAAAAGTTAGAAGTGGAGTCTGGCGCCCCAGACTCATGGCCCTGAGCTCCCATTGAGAACAACTCTACTGGAATCATTTGTGATGCATGGAATTGGTGAGTATAGATAGAATAAGCTGCAAAGTGGGGACAGCGTGGGGCACAACTGGCTACCTCTGTGGCAGGGACGCTGTGTGGCATTAGTGAAATTGAAGGGACACAGAGTAGCTTGACCCCGTGAGATGCAGCCCTGTGAATCAGAGGTATGACCACAGCATATGAGATTGCTAGTCCATGTCCCATAACAAGTGCTAAATGTTAGGGATGAGAAGATGGCAATGTCGTTGGATGGGGAGAAAGCATTTGACTTGGAGTTGGACTATTTATTTAGAGTGCTGGAATTTGTAGGTATGGTAGATAGATTTACCTCTAAATTTAAGTGGCTATGCTATTACCCATCAGCCGAGGCCTTCTGTAATGGCTTCAGGTCTCCTCAATTTGAGATTAAGAGAGGCAAGAAATAATTGTGTCCCCTATCCTCCTTGTTATTTATCATAACACTTAAACTATTAGCAACGGTGATTTACAAAGCAGGGAGATTAAACCTATGCTAACGCCGGAAGAAGAGCATAAAACGCTTTTCCATGAGGCCGATATTTTGGTGACCTTATCTGAGCCTGAGTCATCAAGAGAAGGTCTCATAAAACTTATGTTGACGTTTCATTATTTTCCAGTTACTGTGTCCACCAGACAAGTATGAAGCACTATCGCTAACACTGTTCACAGATACTGCATCCCTTGCACAGCCCCAATTTCGTTGAAAGGAGAACACATTAAAGTAGCTTAGCATATTTCTAAATAGACCGCTAAATAATGTATTGCACAATGATCTAATCTCCTTGATAAAATCTAGAGAAACATAAACAGATGGGTCTCTTTTAGATTTCTCATTGCGGGGAAAAACTGAAATATTAACACTGAATGATACACTAAGGATGATTTATATCTTCGCTATGTTGCCACTCGGGGTTCCAGCAAACCTTCTTATAATAACCAAACTGTGGAAAAGGTTTTTGAGTCATGGCAGGGAACCTAGGCTCAAACTGTCAAAGCCTTGTGCATCCACAGAACAAGTGGGAATTAGGCTAATGAATCTAGAATCATAATGGTGGTCTTAGCAACTTGCCTAAATCAGATACTACTTACCTACTTCTTTCAAATTGCAGAAATAAGTAAAACCTGAAAATGTTCTACTATGTAATTATGTTGGTCTGAGATCAGTGTATCCGAAAGAGCTTTAGAAGTCTGAAAAGGTGCAATGTCATATGCGTGACACAAAACACAAACAATTAAAAGTTAATAATAGAATTAATTGAAAGGCATTACTGGGGGGCAATGGACAAAAGTGCATGTGGAACTTGGAGCAGATTTGGTCGGATTTTGAGGTCACAGGATTCACTACAGTGGACCATATATTAGCAGGAGACAGAACTAAAACACTTGCTAAAATGCAGTCTGACTACCATCTCCTACAGCTCAGTTATGAAATTAACAAGGTCTGAAGAACTGAATGAGAAAAATGTTGGGAAGCAGCCCATAACTCTGCAGGATTCACAAGTTTTAAAGTGTCTCAGTACATAGGGCACGTATAAAGGGATTGTATCCGGGATCTTTAGAATTATAACTGACTACACCTTTTTGCACCTAGTAGCTGCCCAGTTAAAAGACTGATGGTTCCAAAGACTTGCATTTCACTACACAGAAGATGTTTGGCTAGATCTACTGCAATCACATAATAACAACCTAAAGCTATTAACAATTTGAAATATTCCTCCATAGATGGCTCTGGTCCCCAAAAAAAAGGTTGAGCACAGCAGGTATATATAATAACATAAAATGTTGGAGGTGTTTCACCCAAGACTGTGACATTGTATACATAACATGGCACTGTCCATCATTGCAACAATATTGGCATGATGTATAGATTACAACCACTCAGTCCTTAATAATAACCAAACCATTGAGGGTTAGGGTGACAACACTACTTCATGACACCTACTCAAACTCGAAAATTACACCAGAAACAAACAAGTGGTTTGCGACAGCACTTGCAACAGCTAAAATATGTATATTGCAGTCATGCGGACAAATGAATACCTGAGAGTTGAGAATTAGGTGCAGGAAATGTACTAAGTGGCATCATGTGAAAAATCATGTATCAGTTAAATGGCCAAAGAGAGAAATCTGAAGAGATTTGGGGAACCTTTCTTGAAAATTGTGGTAATAAGTAATACACTTTCTTGAGTCACACTGCCACGAAAGGGAAGGAGGGCCCGACCATAGACTACTATGGAGATGCATTTTTACTGAAGAGGCATATGACTGTTTTCTTTTTTTTTGTTACTTTTGATTCATCTGTTACTGGCAGCCTCATGTAACTGTTTGTTGGACAATGAAGGAGAAGGGCCATTTTCATTGAGCTGTGACTAATTCTGCCTTAATATCAACTGGGATTGGAGGGTTGTGTGATGTAAGATGGGAGGGTAGTAAGGGAGTAGAAGAAAGTAAACTACATGTTATGTTATATGATTTGCAGTAGACTAAATATGTAATTCCGGCTTGATTTGTTCAAGAATTGTTGGTATGAAGTGTGTTAAAATTGCGTCTTTTCGTGTGTGGTTTATACCATTATGAGCCATCAGTATAAAACAACTAATGAAAGATAGTGATTCCAATCTTATGTACTGCAGAAGCATCGTCCTTTACCATTCCCTCTTAGGCACATATAAGACGGTCTGTGGTATGGTATTCTTGGACATTCTGTACCACCTTCAGCAGCTACGTTTGGGTTATGCTCAAACTAGCAAAAAAAAATTTAATAATATTTAGGAGAAAATATGTATGTTAGATGATATTTTGAATGCAAGATTCTGGTACTGTAGCTACAGGAACACTTTATAAAATAGTGCAGAGAAATACCACTTCACTCTCATGTGTGAATATGTCAATTATACTAAGATGGGAATTTAAAGGAATCCTGTCTGTTTCTCTGATCCTGCCCTCCTTTCCCACCAAAGTTTTTCATCCCTTAGATATCTGAAATAGTTGACTTTCAACCATCCCTCTTCATCCATACTCTCTTTTCAGGTTCAGAGTAAGCGTTCAACCTTGTGTATACTTTTAGTATACTTCTTATGACTTAAAGCGATTTCATTTGTTGGTTGCAGTGTCCTTTAAACATTCTTGCTTGCTAGTGGTCAGTTCTGCCTTTTTCCCCTCTTTTTTCTGTTTCAGAGCAGTGACCAACTACTGTATTATTCCACTTTGGTTTCTTTATTGCTGTGCACGACTAGTTTTGTTATTTCTTTGGTGCCCCTCCCCCCCACCCTGGGTGTTTTATTGCTGGTAGCTGCCTGCATTTTATTGCAGCATTCCATTCCTCCCAGCTACTCCCATGTCGCTGGCATTCGTTTTGGCTTTATTCCAGCGCTGTCCTCATTTTCCTCTGGCTCCTAAAATAAGCTTATTTTGCTAAAGAAACACCCTGCCGTTTAGCTCAGTGCTCACGAAAGCCACAATATGCCCTATCTTGTAGAATGTAGCTATACCTAGAAGTAGTGATGTGAAACTTGCTTAACCTCGCATCGCATTTCGAGTCTCTCTCGCCAGGGCCCCTCACTGCCTTTACTCACGACATTGCACACAGGGCAGTGCTTATCTCCTTCATTGGGGCCATAAATCTTCTCAGGCTGCTCTGCTTGTTTAAATGTGAGCCAAGAATGCTTGAAAGACTTTTTATTCTGTTAAAATAAAAAGAAAATACTTTTCCAGCCTTATTTTCCACTTTCTGTTCAGATGTTTACACAACACGAGGTAGTGCAGTCATCTTCTTGTCTGTCCTCAAGGGCTTGTGATTTCTGATGTCAGTAGCTGCCAGTGACCACCAAAATATGGCAGAAAAAGATGAAATTATGAACATGGTTGACCAATTCATGTGGCAAGAAAAGTCCAGTTCTGAATTTACAATGGCAGTAGCTCTAACTCAAGGAAATGCAAGACTTATTGCATTGCAAATGCTTGTTTTTATTTCCTGTATGCAATTGCAGTTCAATTTCCTTCTGTCTAAATGCTATTTTATTTTAATTTTAAAAAAACTGCAATTCTTTTGGGTTGAGAGTGTCTGGTAAAAACAACGTAAATAAATAAAAGTAACGCTGGGGATGTCATCTTGGAGAGAAGTCCAGCAGCCCTGAATCCCTAGACAAGACTTACTGCCTCTGTCTGCTGGATCAAAAGGATGTTTAGAAAGGTTATTGTAGGTGCAACATGCTGGGCGACATGCTCCCCAGGAAGTAGAAGTGATTGACAAAGAGAGATAAACCAAATATTGCTACCAACTGTTGGGCTTCTCTGAACAGGATGGTAAAGGCATGTCCTCAAAAGTCTGAAGGAAGTGTTAAATTCAGCACTTGGTTTTTATTCACCATAGTCTTAAGACTTGATTACAAATACCCTAGTTACAGATACGATAATTACCGCACCAGATAAAATCCGACTCTGAGGTGTTCAGAATTTACAAGGTGCAACAATTATCACCCGTTTCAGATTTGGCACTGAAAATGGGGCACAACATGTCGATTTTTGTGTGGCACTGCAGTAAGTAGCTGGCATTTTTCATCTATTAAATTCTAACAGGTTTGAACCGAAATTTAACAGGGATGCAATCTTCATCGCACCTACTAATTGCTGATTCCATAAAAATCACACCACTTATAACTTATACACCAGTGCATTCTGTTCTAATTTATATCTCCTCCCGAAGTCTGAGGATTTTACATTAGCAGCCTACTAATTCGGGTTATTTGCCACCTGTGCCTTTAGTTGTGGTGTTTACTGATGTGAGGTGTAGAGGTAAATGATAATTCCTATGAGAATGAGTGGACAAAGCACAGTCTTCAAAAACAGTCATGCATGTATTAGAATCCCCATATATCACCTTCATGGATTCAGTATTCTCCTCTCAATTTAAGCTAAATACACTAAGAAAATGATTTTTCTAATAGGAAACCTTAACCAACGACACAAAATAGATAATTGTGCTTCAAAGAAAGAACTGTACAGTGATAATCTTTATAAGAGAATCAATTGCAAAACCTTTGATGAGAAATAATGTGATGGGTATAACAGTAGTTAAAATGCACTGCACAGGTACTTTTCAACTAATGTACACAACAGTGGGGAATAGAGACAGTCTGAGGCAAACTGGACACTGCTTAGTTAAAAATAGGTGGGAAGGTGGGTAAAAATTAGATCTCTGCTATATAAAAAGCACCTAGCTCAAGGTCTGTAATCGAGTCTTTAATATCCAAAGACTTAGCTGGAGCAGAACATGCCTCATCAGTATGACTGTTTCATGAGAAATCACCTATAGTCCAGTGTTTTCCATTTATAATCCATTAATCAGATGTGATTTATGCCATTTTATAAACACAGCTGAATGCGTGGCAGTGGCTAATGCAACTTTACCTGTTATTGATTCATGACAATGATGTTGTACCTCGTTATCGCAAACCATCAGAGTTGTAGCCTGACTGAGGGTGGAGTACAGCCAAGTTTTCTGAGTGGGATGACTTGTGCTCCCCACTCACCAACCCCTTGTAACCTGCTTGCACTTCGTTCTGCTTCATTAGGTCCATACGCTCTTCTCCCAAGCTTTAATTTTGGCTGGAACACCTCTCTGGTAGATCTCGCCATACCCTTCCACTCATCCTCATTTGATTGACCTCAACCTCCTTGGACTCATTTCTACCTCCAAACAAGCAAAATGCCTCTCATACACTTGGAACCATCTGCCTCAATAACTTTCCTCTCCGTGGCCTGTGACATTTCCATTGATTTCAAGGAAATTGTCATCGAAAACCACTCAATCTCAAGTGCCTTAATGGCTCAAAAAGTTGGAGGATATTTGCCTCAGTAATGACACAGGGAGTCTGCAGGCGGTGAGTTTCAGATCTTTCCACCTTCCTTAGAATGTGGCCATCTGTATCTAAAATGCCTGACTTCTAACTCATATTTCAGTCAGACGTTTGGTAGTGTTAAGATTTTTAGGTGTTTATATTTTTTGTGCATCATCAACAACATACAGAATGTATTGTCTCACTCAATTACACATGTATACAATGACATAGTACTATTGCTTTTGAAACACATTTTCTAAGATGTGTAGAAGTGTGTTTGTCTGATGTTTATAATCTAGGCCTCGATTTACGTATAGATGACATCCAATCTAAGTTGGAAGTCACCCTTGTTGCTCTAGTTTGTTCTAACTTCTCTGGATTACGTTAACATAGAGGAGGCAGAATAATTATGCATGCAGTGGAATAGTGCTTAAGAGTTAAGGCAATATGACTTTTTCATGCTTTCTGATTTGATGATGAAATTATACTTTTGCTCACAGCATGATTCCACAGTTTCTGTAATCCCATAGGCGAAAATAATGTTTAAAAAAACTTGATTTTGGTGGAGTGTCAGTCTACTTTCCTTTTCTATCAGGAATGCTGTCCATTATTCTCTCGATTATGCTGCTCACTTGGGGTTTAGAATAATTTCTGATTCTATTACCGTTTTATTTCAAAGCCTTCATGGCTCTGACTCTGTATTGTCTTACTTTTGAATTATGTAATAAAACCGTTTAACTTTTTATTAATCTAGAACTCAGTTATTGAATGGGCCCATTTACTTAATAATTAACTATTTCAGATTTTTGATGCAGTGGGAGGCGCCTTAACGTGGGGCCACATTGCCTCATGAAATTGAGGTTTAAAAATGTCTCCGATTCTGTGAATGCTGGCATTCTGACTGAGCTAAACATTTTGGGTGCCTAAAGTTTTGGGTTACCCTGCACACACACTAGTACATGGTGTAACAGGCTTTGTGCGGTTGTACAGCATCGAAAACCAAGTGCATTCCGTTGTGATGGCACTGCTATGGGCTGATGTAAATGGAAATTGTAAATTAAACAACACAACGTAGAACTTATTGTTATTCTGCTATGTTATGGTGGTCTTATAGCAAAACATCTACCATCTATGCCACCTCTTGCCGTAGTCAGCTACCTCGGGTGGGCAGAGGGATACCTACGTGTTATGTTTCTCTACTGGGAAGTCCCATTTCAAGAATTAGGCTTTTCCACTGCCCAAAGAGTTGTCGAGAAAATATCATAAAGTCACAACACATGTTTTTATAAACGAAATGAGTAGGTACTAATTCTGTTTTTGTGTGTCTGCTGGGTGTTTCTTATTGCCTTTAGATGACCATCTGTGTGCCTCTTTAGACTGCGCATTGGCTATAAATATCTGTGTATTCGTTCTGCATATTTGTGTTCATGTGCACCCTGTCTCCGTTTTGATCTGTACGTCATGGCTCTTTGGAGTGCAATGGAGCGTTCTGTTACTGAGCTCTCACATGGCTCTCATATGGCTGTAGGGGAAAAGTCAGATTTTCCTTTATCGAGAGTTTCGTTTCTACAATCTGGTGGACGAGCAGTGTTTCTGGTTACAGGTTCTTTAAGTGTCACTTTTACATCTAAGGAGGTTTATCTAATTATGAAATGCCCACAAAGGGACCGGGTTCTGCTCACTGCAGAGCAGGGCACATTTCCTAAGAAAAACATTGGGGGTCTATTTAGCATTTGGATGCACAACGACGCAATAGAAAGGGACAGTTTTCCACATATCAATGTGCAGCTGACCTCAGAAATGGCTGAAAGTGACACTGTTTCTGAACAGACATTTGGAACTGGCACTACACTTTTAAACTTAATTAGCAGAGTAACTAAATGCGAAGGGTGTTTTTTTTAACAGTCAAAGAGCCACATGTACTATCGCATGAATTTGTGACTTCCTAATTGCGACTCTTTGCGACTCACTGTTAGAAAGTTGCAAAATGCGATGTACAGCAGTGCCTCAGACTTTTTACCATTCTCAAGTGGGTCGCAAGGGACCTGCCTCATTAATATTCATGAGGCAGGTAGCAATTTGTGACCCATTGGGAATGGCCGGCACTCACAGAGATGGTGGCCTGCTAGGGTCAGCAGACTACCATGTCTGGGACTGCTTTTTAAATAAAACTGTTTTTTTCTTAATGCAGCCAGTTTTCCTTAAAGGAAAACAGGATGAGTTTAAAAAAAAAACAAAAGAAAACCTTTAAATTCATTTTTTAGGAGTAGGCAGTACCTTCACTGAAAAAATGTTGGCGCACCAATTTGAAATTGGTGGTAAACTGAATGGTTTGCGGTCGCAAAACATTCCCACATCCCACTGTGATTTGCTATTAGGAAGAAACACCCTTGACAGGCTCCTTCCTAATACCGAATCGCAAACCCTATTTTGCAAGTCGGTAATAGGCTACGGACCTGCAAAATAGGGTTGACATATGTCAGAAGGCCATTAAACACAGTCGGGCCAAATTACAGGTATAACATTTCTGAGATACAGGGTGACCCTTCTCAGTCTCCTTCGGCCTGGGCTAAGAGGAACAGTGTTCCCTCTCGAAAAATAGCTGGGGACTCTGTACACCTGTGTCCCTGCTACAGAGTTTCTTGAGGCCTGATATTTATTTATAAAGACACTGTTTTTTTCTGGGTTGAAGTTCCATTTAGAACTGCACCTTCAACCCAGAAAACAGCAGGGTCTTTAGTATATATACTCTTGGAGCATTTTATCTAAGTGTTATTTGTCTTTCAAATTAATGCTGCACCACAATTGGCGCAGAGATGCTCTAAAAAAATGTGACCTTTTGCTAATGAGGCTATAACACAGGTGTTAAAAAAATCACCCCTCAGATGGTCATTGTCCTGGTATCTGCCTTTTGTGTATGATTTTTTTGCAGTAGCCTAGGCTAATGTATTGTTTTACAAATTAGTCAATTGGAGAGGGAAAATGTGTCTCTTTTTAGTTCAGAGAGCCTTTGATTTGTGTGAAACACTATCGTTTATAGAATACAACTACATCCCTGTAGGAAGTTGTCCAAAATCTCATCGTTTTCTCCTGCCCCCCCCCCACAAATTCCTCAATTATTTTAAATTTTGTAAGTCTGACAACAAGTTCTGATCATCATGTTCGACACCTTCACTTGATCCACATCATCATATAGCAGAGACTTTTAAGCATCCTGTCGACCAATGAGCAGGATCACTTTAGCACAAAATGGAAGAATGAACATAATAGCTAAAATAATAAAATGTGGGTTTCTAAATGGAGAATGTGAATGGGGTCCCTTTGGCCACCATTACTGGAATAAAAGGGCAGTATAAAAAAACAAGATGCAACAAACATTTTAGCAGCAGCGTTACACGGGACTCAAGGTCTGGTGGAAAGGACTACTGAGTTTGCTTCTATCGCTCTTGTTTTCTCTGTAGCTAGTCCCATGGAAGATGGGACAGAAGTCAAGAGCTTCGATAATTACCACAGGGAACACGAACAACAACTAATAAAAGGCACTTTCATGGGCTATGATTTGAACTGTCAGGAGCACAAATGAACAGGAAGTAAGATACAGGAACTGAAAAGCAGGAAGTGCAAAAATTCTCTACTTCTGCTAAATTGCATGCCCATACTTTCTAACCATGGCCACATCACTCCATGCCCACGTATTTTCTCTGTGTTAAATAAGGTACATTTAAATGCGACTAACGGTGTACAGAGTTGAGGCTCCAATTTATCTCACTGAATGGTCTTTAGTGTTTTTTTTTAATATTTTGCTATTCCACCTCTGTTGGTCTTTGTCTCCTTCTTCCATTATTTATCTTCCAACTTATCTGCACAGACGACTTCAACTGTAAAACACCCAGCCACCCCTCTATCCTAGAAAATGAGGCCAAATATTTTTAGACTGTTTTCATGTTTTTACTAGATGACTTACACATGACACATAATAAACGACAGCACCATGTCATATAAGAGTAATTTTGTCAGAGCAATGAGTGCATTCAGAAAGTGAAATAATAAATCAGAAAGTATTAATTTGATAGAATGATAAAAGGAAATAACACATACTTGTGGAACGAAATTGCACAAGTACAAAATGATGAACCTATTCATAAACTGCATTTTGTACTACAAAATGCTATTCACAAACCTACAGTCAGAGACCTCTGACTCCGCAGCTCCAATCTTTTCTGTACAGAGATCTCAACCATGAAATGGAAGGAGCTTAGGGAAATTTGAGGCCGGCTTTAGGAAAGGACATGCTAATACAAACACACACCCACATACGAGTAAGGCCACTGCTATTCACCAGCTGCACTTCTGAAGTTCCTGCAGCTTTGAAGGTGTCAAAACAGGTGTAAATGTACTTCAGTTCAGCCTTGGGAGTACGTGAAGCACAAAACATGGCCACTCACAATCATTGCAACACAATCCTTTAGAAGAGACTGAAGTCATGGAAATAAAAATAACACCCCATAGGAAATTATGCAAAAATTATTTAAATATTATGTATATATACATATATGTATATGTGTGTGTGTGTGTATATGTGTGTGCTGAGAAAAAAAAGGGGCCCAAAACGCTTTTTCCTCATGCATTTTTCTATAGGGATTTTGAATAGTAATAACGCCCGAACCTCTGGACGGATTTACACCACGTTTGTCAGAAAGATAGCTCTTGGTCTAGATAGGGCCCTTTTTGTTATTTGGTGTAAATCCATTGAGTACTTTTTGAGAAATGAAACAAAAAACACAACTTTATATATAGGTAAGCGAAGACTCTACAAACCCTCCTGCTCTCATACTGAGATCTGATTGGCTACCAACACTTCAACAAGGAAGTGTTGGCAGCCATTTTGGGTCTCGGTTTCGGCCGAGTCCCCCCCAAATTTTTTTTTTAAAAAGCTCTGGGACCCCCCCCCCGCCAGAGCAAAAAAGCATAAAAAAAAAAAAGCTGTGACGTATCCGGTGATAATTTTCGAATAAATGTGCGGGCTCCCACGCTTGTTTAAGTGAAGCCCCCGGGTGAGTCAGGTCCCGGAGGCATGTTAAAAAAAAGAGGGGTGCACGGGCCCACTCCTGGGCTTACTGAAGCCCCAGGGACAACCACCTTCCCAGAGCAAAATACTTTTATTTAAATAGGTGGGGTCCTGCGGACCTCCCCGTGCCCCAGGGACCGCAACCACCCGGTGCAAACAAACAAAGAAATTCAGGGCCCACCTGCCCCCCTGGAGCCCCAGGGACCGCCACCTCTCCGGGGCAAACATAGAATGGAATGCAGGGGGCCGCCTGGCCCTCCCCACATCCCTGGGGACCGCCACCACCCCAGGGCTGAATTCAAATATGATAGGGGGTCCATTGTGGACTCCCAGCCCCAGGGACCACCACCTCCCCGGGGCAAATTGTAAAGTCAGAGGTGGGCCACACAGCCCCCCTTGTAAACCCAATTATGGCCCTGGAAACCACAGCCCCCCCAGAGCCGGCTCCTCCTATGTCCCGGGGCGAGGTTTCATCTGTTTCCAACAGAGTAAACAATTGCTCTCATGGGGGGGAGCTGCATGTTTGGCGTCCCCTTCTCTGTGACACCAATGCCGACTCCCGCAGGACTGCAGGGGCTTAACACACTCTCCGCAGTCCCCAGTCATATTGACTGGGTGCCCTGGGGGTACACAGGTGACATGGCTGGGCCCAAGGGGATGAGGGCCCTGGAGCTGAGATCAACCTGGGGAGGGGGGGCGTGTGGCCCCCTCCCAAAAAATAAAATGTGTAGGATGTGGTCCCTGGGGCTGACATAGGTCAGGAGAAGGTGGTCATGAGCCACCCTCCCCCCCCAAAAAAAATATATGCGGTCCCGGGGCCAAAGTCGGCTGGAGTGAAAAAAACACAGAAATTCACAGAAAAAATCAAAGGTTACAGGGACGTTATAATTAGGAAATAAAATTTAAAAAACAAAGATATTCACTTAAAAAAACAAAGGTTACAGGGACGTTATAGTTAGGCTCACATTTTAAACATACAAATCCATAGAAATTCACCTGTTAGAATTATCTCAAGTAACTATTACTTGTGCCCTCGACATTTACTGCTAATTACACCACAATTTACGACACTCATGACATCTTTGATAACATCATTGATAATATCAATGTAATATTTGCAGTAAAATATTTTACAAAAAAGATGTGCACGACGGGCACGCGAGTTATAGTTACCTTAGGGCATGAGTTATAGTTACTTGAGATAACTCTAACTAGCAGGTGAATTTCTATGGTTTTGTACGTTTAAAATGTGAGCCTAACTATAATATCCCTGTAACCTCTGTTTTTGTAGGTGAATAGATAGATAGATTGATAGATAGATATCTGCACAGTTTTATACACATACACATACACATACTACACACATATATTTACACACACACATAAATGCATATATATATTCAGACAGTGTTTGTAAAGCGCACACTGTCACCACTAGGGGTATCTGGGCACTGACGTTCTGTGTCTCCGTCGAAAAGCCAGGTCTTGATGTTTTCCTGAACTCTGTCAGAGAGGGGGTTGTTCGGAGGTAGAGAGGTAGGGCATTCCAGGTCTTGGCGGTGATGTAGGAGAAGGAAGGGCCTCTGGTGCGGCTGTGATGAATGCGGGGAATGTGTGCGAGGGCAAGTGAGGTGGAGTGCAGGTGTCGTCCAGGCAGGTGTAGGTTCAGCCGATGGCTGATGTAAGACGGTCCTTGGTAGTGTAGCACTTTGTAGGCATGCATGAAGATCTTGAATGGCATTCCTTCTGGATAGGGAGCCAGTAGAGGCCTCTGGGGTGGGGAGTGAAGTGGGATTGTTTAAGGAGGTCTAGGATGAGTCTGGCTGAGGTGTTCTGTATGGTCTGGAGTCTTTTGAGGAGTTGGGTGTAGATTTCGGCATAGAAAGCGCTGCAGTAGTCTAGGCAGCTGGTTACAAGGGCCTGAGGGACGGTCTTTCTGGTGTAGATAGGGACCCATCTGAAGATTTTGCGGAGCATGTTGAGGGTGTGGAAGCATGAGGAGGCAGCTGAGTTGACTTTCTGTTTAATTGTCAGTTGGCTGTCAAGGATGATGCTGAGGTTGCATACATGGTCTGTAGGTGTTGGTGTGGGCTGAGTTCTGCTAGCCACCAGCTGTGGTCCCATATAGAGGTGTTTTTTTCCAGAGATCAGTACCTCTGTTTTGTCAGAGTTAAGCTTGAGGCAGCTGTCTCTCATCCATGTGGTTATGTCTGTCATGGCACTGGAGAAGCTGTTTTTGCCGTTGGCTTGGTCTTCAGTGAGTGAGAGGATGAGTTGAGTGTTGTCAGTGTAGGAGATTATGTTGAAGCCGTGGGATCTGACAATATCTATGAAGGGGGGGCCATGAAAATGTTGAATAGGGTGGGGCTGAGGGAGGATACTTGCTGAATGCCGCAGGTGATTTCCTTGGGTGCGGAGGAGAAGCGAGGCAGTCGGATGCTCTGTGTGCATCCTGAGAGAAAAGAGATGATCCATATGAAGGTGTTTTGCTGTATGCCAGAGGTGTGGAGTCTGTTGATGAGGGTGTGGTGGGAGATGGTGTCAAGCGCAGCGGAGAGGTTGAGGTGGAGCGGCAGTGGTGGCAGATGAAGGGTCCTTTGGCTGATTGCAGGGAGGCCATGAAGCAGTTGCTGTTGCAGTGTCCAGGGTCTAGAGTGAGAAGATCCTTCATGTTGCAGTGGTGGTTGGTGGGAGGGCCAGGGGTTCTGGCACTGGGTGCGGTTCATGTGTGGATGGGCGCAGACAGGCTCCTGGCAGCGCGGCCATGCAATTGCCTCCATAAGTAGTCCTGTGGGTGGGTAGGACTGAGCAGGAGGTGGGAGATCAGGCAAAATATGGTGGGAGCGGGGAGAGTAGGAAAACGGCAGTAAAAACAACATCTGCGCAACTGGACCAAAACAAACATAATGTCAGCAAACTACAAAATACCAACACAAAGTAATTCGAATCCAAAATAAAAGTGAGTAGAAAATACAAAATAATGGAAGTAGAGAACCCAGAGATGATCCAAAATTATCAAGCCAAAAGATATTGGTAAGCAGAGGGTGGACTGCATGGTCGAACAGGAGGCAGTGGGACTGGGAAGCTGAATCCTGGTCTTGAAGAGCCAGGCAGATTGGGGGGAGGGATAGTGGAGGTCATAGGCTACCTTGGAATATTGATATGTGTGTGTGTGTATATATATATATATATATATATATATATATATATATATATATATATATATACACACACACACACATATATTTTTTACAGGGACGTTATAGTTAGGAAATTGAATATAAAAATCCATAAAAATTCACTTATAAAAATGAAAGGTTACAGGGATGTTAAAGTTAGGTTCTGAATTTACTTGAACAAAAACATAAAAATTCACCAGTTATAGTTATCTCAAGTAACCATAACTTTGTGCCCTAAGGTGACTATAACTCGCGCCCCCGCCATGCACAGTTTTCTGCTAAATAATTTTACTGCAAATGTTACATTGATATTATCAATGATTTGATCAAAGATGTCATGAGTGATGTATTATGTGGGGTAATTAGTAGTGCATGGCGAGAGTGTGAACTATAGTTACCTTAGAACATGTGTTATAGTTACTTGAAATAACTATAACTGGTGAATTTCTGTTTTTGTACAAGTAAATTCAGAACCTAACTATAACGTCTCTGTAACCTTTGTTTTTTTAAGTGAATTTCTATGTTTAAAAAAAATTCTATTTCCTAACTATAACGTTCCTGTAATCTTTGTTTTTTTCAGTGCATTTCTGTTTTTTCTATGTAATTGGAGGTGAGCTGTGGAAACCAAAATAAAGGTTAAGAATTAGAGCTGGGACACATAACAGAAACTAGCTGAAGAGAAACAGAAGTGGAGGTCCTTCATTGCTGCCTTCTATGCTGGCAGGAAGAATGGGCAATAATAGTAGTAGTTCTATCCATTCTGCCACCTCCAATAATTGTTAAGCAAGTCTCCCATTTTAATTCACAATAGAGTTGTGAAAGTACAGCGGAAGCAAATAAAGACTTCTGCGTATTTTTGTTTTTAAGAAATCTTCCCATTTTGTTTCTTTGACAGACAAGCAAGCTCCAGGATTGTGTCATTAGTCAAAAGTGTCTGCAGGTTTTATGTATACCCTTGCTCCCTTCTGCATAACTTCACTAGAAGACATCAGTCTGTTTTGTCCTTCAGCTCCTGCCTACTTTTCTCATTCTCAAACGACATCTTTTTATGCAAACTCACACATGCAAGATCTTGTGTGTCAGGGTCCTCCTTCCATATCAATGCTAACACTGGGCTCTGAGCATAGAAACCGCCTTGCACTGCAGGAGGTCTCACAAACCAAGGGGCACATGCACACATTTGTCTTTTGAAAATAGTCAGCACACTTTAGTTATTATCAGATGCCTGCATCAGCCTATTCCACTCATAATAAGCAAGGCTGGAAAGTTTGAGTTATCTGATTTTAAATAACCAATCATTATAAGTTTGCTAATGTAATTTAAATTTGCACTCACATAGTAATGAATACCTATTGTATTCAAATGCAGAAGAGGTTTCTGAATTCACTGCACTAAACTCAAACCGTAATGTTGCCCAGGTTACTAGAAGCATACACAGTAATCTAATTACCAGCCATAATTATTTTTTTTAATATATATGCTTTAACCCCTCGCATGCTGAGGACAGCTTGGAGCCATCCTCCACCATTGGTGCTCATGTGCCGAGGACTGCTCCAAGCCGTCCTCACACTCAAGGCAGGAAATCCCTCTGGTGGGGACACCAGAGGCATTTCCTTCTGCTACAAACAGACTTGGGAGCTTGGGAAGCGCTTCCCCAGCTTCAGAGTCTGTTTTTTAGTTTTCTTTGAAATTACAATGAAAACAAAAGTGAAATGAGCCGATTGTCTCATTTCACTTTCACTGCATTGGTGTTTATGGGGCTATTTCAGCCCCTGAGCACTGAATTAGATGGAGGCGGTGTCATTGGAAAGGGAAGAATGTTGCTTTCCAATGGTAATACTCTCCAGTTGATCACTGCTTGGAGATCACTACAGGAGGGCAATCCCAAGCAGAGATCCACTCACTAGGCCCCAGGGACATGGGGGAGTGGCTCCATAGGCAAGGACTTGTGCTTCCCCACAACAGGAAAACATTTGTGCTCTCTGCCTCCTCCCGCCCCCAGGGGCAGAGAGCCCACTAGACACCAGGGTTTTATTAAATATGTATTTATAGGGGTGAGGGCTGCTCAGCATGCAAATGCCCCCAAACCATCCATAAAAATGGGGAACAGTCTTTCTGCCACACTTTGAGGGCAGATGGGGGTCAATTGCCCCAACCTGCCCCCATCTGCTTAGTAGATTCCTAATGTCCTTGGTTTGATTCATTCCTGTTCGGGCACTAGGTCCCGTGGGACAACATTTGTTTTTGGCACAGGTGGGGCAATGCTGGGTGGCAGGAATTTTGTGAATTCCTGTGGTTTCCAGAAGTTTCTATCACAGAAATGTAAGGAAAATGTATGATTTCAGGCAAAGATTGAGGTTTGCTGGGCATTGTGGGTACAAAAACCTCATGGCATCCACACAAGTCATCCCATCCTGGAATCCTTTTGGTGTCTAGTTTTCAAAAATGTACAGGTTTGCTAAGTTTTGCAAGGTACCGGCTGAGCTAGGGCCCAAAGTCCACAGCCACTCACTTTGTAAAAAACATCAGCTTTGAGTGGAAACGTGATGTATCCATGTTGTGTTAAGGGCCATTTCCTGCTGCGGGCGCCAGGTCTACTCATGCAAGTGAGGTACCATTTTTATCAGAATACTTAGGGCAATGTTGGGTAGAAGGAAGTTTGTGGCTCCGCAAAGATTCCAGAACTTTCCATCACAGAAATGGGAGGAAAATGTGACATTTTAGTCAATGTTTGAGGTTTGCACAGATTCAGGGTAAAACAACCTGTCGAGAGCCCTGCAAATCACCACATCTTGGATTTCCCTAGGTATGTAGTTTTAAACAATGTACATGTTTGCTAGGTTTCTCTGGGTGATAGCTGAGCTATGCCCGAAAATACACAGCTAGGCACTTTGCAAAAAAAAGGTCAGTTTTAAGGGGAAAATGTGATGTATTCGTGTTGTGTTTTGAGCCATTTCCTGTCGCAGGCACTAGGCCTGCCCACACAAGTGAGGTACCAATTTTTTTAGAAGATTTTGAGGAATGCTCAATAGAAGGAAGCTTGTGGCTCCCTGCAGATTCAAGAACTTACCGTCACAGAAATGTGAGGAAAATCTGATTTTTTTAGTCAAAGTTTAAGATTACAAAGGGTTCTGGGTAAAACAACCTGTTGAGAGCCACATAGGTCATGCCATCCTGGATTCCCCTAGGTGTCTAGTTTTGAAATATGTAAAATATGTACAGATTTGCTAGGTTTCCCCTGGGTGGCAGCTGAGCTATGGCCCAAAATCCAAAGTTAAGTGCTTTGCAAAAAAAGGGTCAGTTTTGAGGGGGAAAATGTAATGTATTTGCGTTGCGTTTTAAGCCATTTCCTGTCAAGGGCGCTAGGCCTACCCACACAAGTGAGGTACCCTTTTCATCAGAAGACTTTGGGGAATCCTGGGTGGAAGAAAGTTTGTGGCTCCCTGTACATGCCAAAACTTTCCATCACAGAAATATGGGGAAAATGTGTTTTTAGTCAATTTTTGAGGCTTGCAAGGGATTCTGGGTATAAACAGCTGGTGAAAGCCACACAAGTCACCCCACCCTGGATTTCCCTGGGTGTCTAGTTTTTAGAAATGTACACGTTTGCTAGTTGTCCCTTGGTACCGGCTGAGCTAGGGCCCAAAATCCACAGCTAGGCACTTTGCTAGAAAGGGTCAGTTTTCAGCGGGAATATTTGATGTGTCCATGTTGTGTTTTGGGGGCTTTCCTGTCGCAGGCACCTTTTGTATCAGGAGACTTAGGGGAACACAGAAGAGTAGAACAAGTGTTATTACAAACTGTATTTCCCTACATTTGTGCCTTCCAAGTGTAAGCCAGTGTGTAAGAAAGAAGACATTTTGAGAAATGCCCTTTAATTCACATGCTGGTATGAGTACCCACAGATTCGGACATGTGCAAACAAACACTGATTCTAAACTCATTATCTTGTCCCCATTTAAACAATGTATAGGTTTCCTTGATACCTATTTTTCACCCTTTATATTTTAACATATGAATTGCTCTATACCCGGTGTACAGTGAAAAACCATTGCTAGGTGCAGCTCAATCACTGGCTCTGGGTACCTCGAGTTCTTGGAAAACCCACATACCCTGTATATCCCCACAACCAGAAGGGTCTAGCGTTTGTAATATATTGCTTTAGTAAATTGGCCATCACGATGAGAAGTTACAACTACTAAAATCCTTGAAGGAGCTACACAAGTGACGTCTTGCTGAATTCAGAATTTTGTCTAGTTTTCAGAAATGTATAGCTTTCCAAGATCCACCATGGGTTTCTCAACCGCTTCCACCACAAATTGAAAGGAGATTCAATTAAATTCAATAATCTTTATTCAATCATACAAAAGTAGATCATAAAAGATAAACATGTATAAAAACACGCTATTAAAAAAGCAATTAATACGTTACAAATTAGACAGAGAGAATACAGATATTAAAAAAAAGTTTAAAACATTATCACAACATTTGCTAAATCTCCTTTCAACCTACTGAAACAAGGTTGAAAGCACAAACATACGAAAAATGGGCTATCCCCCAGCAAAATCCCAAAACTGTGTTAAAAAATTTGGTTTTCTGAATCAAGTCTTCCTGTTCCTGAAAGCTGGGACGATGGTGATTTTAGCACCACAAACCTTTCGCTGATGCCATTTGCAGAAATTTTTTCTGAAGCATTTTTTTCCCATTTTTCCCCAAAAACCCAAAAGATAGCTATATTTTGATACTATCTTGGCCCCCTCCAGGGGAATCCACAAACCCTAGGTACCTTTAGAATCCCCAGGATGCTGGAAAAAAGGACACAAATGTGACATGGATAGCTTATGTGGATAAAAGTTATGAAGGCCTATGTGCGCACTACCAGAAAAAGCCAAAAGAAGGCTCAGCAATGGTGGGGGGGGAGACCTAGCAGCGAAAGGGTCAGCTTCTCAATTGCTTTTGGGTCTAAATGCCTAACACAAACAGTATTCCATAACTTATCTTAATTAACCTAATAAAGTTGTAATATACAATGATGGTTCTATGAACTAATAGACGGTACAAAAATATTGTGATACTGAAATATCACAAGAAAATATTGAGAAACAGAATATCATGTTTGCATACCCTGTATGAAAACAATATCAATACTGAGGCAAACATATTGTGGCCCAGAATATTACCAAAAAACAGATACATATATTGATTTTACGATGCATTGTATTATATTTAATTAAATTTAGATAATAAAGCTTACAATTTTAATACGATTAGAAATAAATAGAAACAATATTTAAAAGAATAATGTACAATAAAATGTAAAAAATATATTTAAACAAGTAAAACAAATTAATTGCATTAGAAAATACAGCTAATTCTAGAAACAAATACAATTTAAAAAAACATTCCAAACAATTAAACAAATAAAATATAAATTACCAAATTGCTAACCTTTTAATCTTATACATATTTTTTTAATTAAAAACGATATAGAAAACTAAGCTATCTAGGCAAAAGTGGAAAAATGTTAGTCTCTGGAAGAGCTAGATTTACTATTCCCACTTCAACATAAGCAAAAGTAAGGAAAGAGTTGGACTTTGGAGTGATTAGGTTTACTATTCCAACTTCACTTTTAGCAACATCAGGGAACATGTTGGATGTTCGAGGGGTATAAGACAATAATAAGGGCGATGTCAGTCCTAGGTTGCTTGTATTCCAGTTCAGGGAGGACCTTACTTGGCAGCTCGGGCTGGACTGTTTCCATTGAAGCAGGATCAAGATTGATTTACATATGACTGGATCCAGACTGAGGTGGCATGGAAGGTAAAAATGATGGATTGGGATGCAGCCTGAGCATCTCCTCAATATTCCAGTTGCTACTGAAAGTGTGGTGCCTATGACATTTTGAGATAGGATAAAAACGCATCCTCAAAGAGTCAAGTCTTTAATTTGTTCTTGAATTATTCCAGACCTTCTTGCTGAATCCCAGATTGCACTTCAAAGTGCAGGGTAAAAAGAACTCTGAAAGTATTTATAAACAATATCTTCCGGTGACATGAACATGGTACACAGAAACAAACATTTTATCATCTGTGCCACCGGGTGCCAAAGGAGCACCCCGGGAGCCAGTCAGAAATTATCTGTTTTTCTTCAGTTGATACAGCATGTAGCTGTTTCATTTTGCAGTCTATGTAATTTCGCAATACCTTAGAGACGCCAATATGGACACTGTTAAAATAATCGATACTTAATAATAGTAAGGAACTGTTCAGTTCAATATGTATTACTTACAACAACAGACCACACCTTCTCAATAGCATGAAATACAAAGTCCTGTTTTTCACCACCTCTGAGATTTGGTAACTAAGGGATAGATTTCAATCAAATCAAGTTCCTAGACCTGTTGCATGTGCTGCCAAAGTTTGTGGCCCCTCAGTCTGAAGGGAAACTAGTAGGTATGTTGTTCTCTTAGTAGTCTCCAACTATAAGGATTTTAGGCCTAGAACCTTTCGAACAGAGGTGGCTGTCAGTCATCCGCGTGTATATTTCTGTCAGACAGAGGTTCTTTTCTTGGTTACCTAGACCAACTGCGTTCATTTGTACCTAAATGTAGTATTGACAAATAATTTGAGCTAGCTAGCAGTCTTATGTAAATGTTGACCAGTTATTTCATTTGAAACAGACAGACAAGTATTCAAACAAAGAAGAGGTGTACAGAGAAGGTGATTCTGCAGTACAATCACCAGTGTTTTTTTACATAGTTATTCTTTGAGTTGATCACAGCCTGTAGTGGTAAAGTATCATGAAATGTAGGCAGTAATACAGCTCAGCTGACTGAAGAAGGATTAAAAAGACAGCAGTAGATCAGGTGTAGTGGGCTCGTGAATTTGGCCTACTGGTGTGGGTCTGATGGAGAGGGCCAGTTGAAGTTAGTCTGGTGGAGTGGATTTGGGTGAAGTGGACCTGCTGAAGTGGACCTGGTGAAGTGGGCTTGGTTATGTGGGCACTGTGAAGTGGGCTCAGTGAAGTGCATTTATTAAACTGGTGTACACATACCTCTTCTTGGTGGTAACTGCAGAGCCTTCACACTCTATGCTTTCTGATTTATCTCTGATTCAAGGAAACAGAATGTGACTTACATAGGGATGTTTAAGAGTAAAGCATGACAACTCACAACTTGCTCCATAAATCTGTTTTTTTGCTTGAGAACAAACATGACTTGTGCCTGGAAATTCATAGGTAAACCACACCTACAGTAAGGTTATAGTAGAACTCAGCTACTGGTGGAAAACCTGTTGTGAGTCAGGTCTCGAAATTCAGGAGTAATTCACATGTAAAAAAGGAGAAAGGCAACTAGTCACAGAGAAAACTTGTGAATTGGACCAATGAAAAGTAGTGGATTTAGTGAATGCAAGTGAATAGTAGCAGAGCTGAAGTACTTTGTGTCAATCTGGCTGACTGTAAATAGATACGATTATGAGAAGTACATTAAGAGCAGTTGGAATTTCATTAGCTTTATTTCCATCTGTCTGGCTACTGATAAGGGTGTCTAGGAACCATGTAAGTACTTTACTAGGCCATTTGAGCTTATAAATCGGATTCATGAGTGCAAAAGGCTGGATTTACGACTGGAAGCTGGGCCTTCTTCAGGGCAGCGCCACTGGTGCAGCCGGCCCTGGTGCTGAGCTCCAGTGGGGGCCTGTGTTTAGAAATAACTTATGGTTTTAAAAGTACCTGCTGCAGTGTGTCGAGCAGTTTTCAGGCAACATTGAAAATGTCAAAGATAACAATGGTGATTATTATCACCGCTGGAAAGAGATCGGAGTTTTGTCTAGTGGCAGTTTTGACTCCTCATAAAGTAGTGCAGAGGGTTAATATAAATGTTGCAAAGAACATGTACCACGCAGATCACAGTACTGTATTTTATGTGACTAGCTCAGTGGGTTACTGTTTTTGTCACAGAGATGCATTTGTTACTTGCAGTTCATAAGTTACAACCCTAATATAGCACAGAGACCTATGAACTGTCATCAAAGAGCTGCATGCAAACTACATGCTATAGGTTAAATCATTAGGGGGCATATTTAAGAAAAGTGGCGCTGCACTGTGTTGTTATAAATAATCAAAGCCCACTTTTAACGCCTCCTCTGAGCAGGCGTTAAAAGTCCTGTAAAAAATGACGCAAGGAAATCTGTTAGATTTCCTTGTGCCATTTTTTAGGGCCACCTAATGGGGAACACCACCTTTGCATACATTACGCCTAGCGCAGAAATATGTCATATCTACTAAGATATGGCGCACTCCTGCTCCTTTCTAGTGGTGGCGCACTGTGTGCTGCCTAGCGCCGTCGCAGGCACCCTTGCGCCAGGCATTACGGCCTCAATTGCTTTTGTGGAGGAAGGTGTACCTTCTTGCAAATAGACAATCCTTAGAGTCATTTTCCTCTTTCTATCTGGGCTGCATATAAAAAGAAGACATAAAGATATTTCTCCTCATTACGCCTCTCTGTGCTAGGTGCACCATTTTGTGGGATGCACAGGAACTCCCATGCTCCACCCAGGGAAAGACTACCACAATGAAGTGTAGCACAATGCAGCACAAGCCTCTGCATTGCATTACATTTCTTCACAAAGTTGCACCAGGGTGGCACAAATAGATCCTTGCGTAGCTTTGTAAATCTTACTAAAGCCTTTGCATTGCCCTGCATCATCTTTTGTGATGCAAGGACAATGCAAAGACTTAGTAAATTTGGGCCAGTTAGGGTCCACTAATAAATGATAATTACTAGGGGAATCTGATTTACCTGATCTGATTGCCATGGGAATTCCTCTTTCCTGGCTACATTTTAACCTGGAAATTTCAGCTGCTTTGGGAAGCTGGAGTTCCTGGGGAAATCTGTTTGGCCACTTGGGGGTTTATGCCATTACTCGTAATCCTGAACAGGCCCAGTAACATCTGCTATCGGGCCCTCGAGCCAACTGAAAATTACAAGCAACTCGTAATAGGGCCCTAAAAGCGCCATTCTAATGCTACATTAGCGTCATTTTGTTAATGCTAATATGGCATTAGAAGGCCAAAAATGCTGCGCTGTATTTACAAAGTGGCACAATGCATGCATTGCGCCACTTTGTAACCCTTTGCGCTACATTATGCCTGCACCAGGCATAATGTATGCAAAGGGGGCGTTCTCCCGTTAGGGGGACCAAAATAATGTAATAGATTCCTTTGCGTAATGTTTTGGCACTTTTAACACCTACTCAGAGCAGGCGTTAAAAAGAGGCTTCCATTGGTTACAGTGGGCCTCTGGGTGCTTTACAGGATTAGCGTTAAATATTTTGACGCTAATACAGTAAAGTGCCGGACTAGTGTAAAAAATTCTGATGCTAGTACCCTAACTACTGCCATGGTGAGCAGAATTTTAAATACAGTGCACAATGGGGGCTTCAGGGGCGCTAAGGGGTGCAAGAAAACTTTTATTAAATATGCCCCTAAGAGTTTGCCAATACTTCTTTTCTAAACTTTACAACCTTTTTTCAGGAGTCTACACGTCCTCTTCAACTTTAACAGCTTTCACTCACCAGCTACTGTTCGCTTTTGAAACTATTCCAGATCTGGCTTTGTAATTGAGAGGAACTGCTGATAGCTGTGGTCTTATCTAACCACAGACTTAGCCTGGCATCTTGCCCTGACCAGAAAGTGGGGAAATGGAACAATGTGGCCTGGCAGCCATAAATGTAATCACAGATGTATCAACTACTAATCAGATATGAACAATGTATTCTTTTTGTTTGAAACTTCTCTAGTAGTGTTTGAATGACTAGTAGGGTCCCTTCAAGGCCACCCTGCGCTTTCTCGAGGGTAAGGTTTCTGGCACCTGCACAGTAAGATACGTTTCTGACCCACGGTCATGTACGTTGGCTTGTGCTGAGAAAAGCTGTATATGTACTAGGTCGATTTTACCTGTTTTTTAGCTCTTATCTCCAACTGACTGTTTTCTAGCGAAAGCCCTGTTTAGTCAGAATGACAATTGTCTTTTGATCTTGTGCTTTACTGCCTGCTACTTTGAATTAAACGCTAGTTGGACTTTAGGCTTCCAGGCGTGTAGTGATTCATTTTTAACAGGCCTTCACTAAATCCCTCGAGGCAGGTAATTCCTAATTTCTCTGTAAGAACCTCAGAATTTCACATGTAAACCCAGTAATTCTTCACTACTGGAGCTACTGGGAAGCCTGGTATTGGTAACTCGGGGGGTGTGAGATTATCACAAGAAAATCTTTTGCTCTCCTGATGGGCTTCAGGGACCTCCTTTCACCAAGTAATTTTTCCTAGACGTTTCAGCTACTTTCACTGGAGAATACATGCGAGGTCTAGGTAATGTCAGGAACCTCATAATTCCAATGGAGTCTGTATCAAGAATTATGAGCCGTCCATAAATAGGCCCCATAGTACAATCATTACTATATCTCTATTTGTAAATTTGGCCACAACAGATTTCCAGTGAAAAAGTGGCACACAGATGTAAACAGCAAACTTCTTCATTTTAAAATAAAATATTTTTAGATCCACAACATCCCAATCGGGATCCACTAATCCCTTGAATAAATTACGATTTTTATAACATTGTGATCAAGGGGAGGGCTTTCAGGGCCCCTGCATGGGCCTGTGGGTAAGGGTGAGCTCAACCTGCCCATGTATTTGCCCTTTCCTAACATGTTTCAGACCACAAACATGATTAAAGCATTCCAAATGTCATGTAGATCTGGAATAACGCAACAACATTATTAGCATATCACAGATTTTGTGACCGTCCATTTTAAATTAGCTCCCTCTTAATTGTTGCCACAAATTATCCATCTCATTAAGACCAGACAACCCTGCACTGAGCTTAACTTGGTAAAAGTCTGCAATATTTCATACTCTGTGATGCAACCCTTACGTTGTCAGCAAATTCAACTCTTTTTTGACCTCCACCCATTTAACTTTGTCCCCATTTGATGGAGTTGCATGATACTTAAAATATCATGAGTAACTGAAAAATGCTTACTGCCTGCCAAATGGTGTGTGATCATGGAAATTGTGCTAAAGGTATTTGCACAATAATGATGTTTTGCCTTCTTTAATTTTGCCCCATTTGGATTTCCATGTAACTTGAGGTTCATGCTCTGAGCCCATATTGTTTTAAAAAACCTACTAAATTACTTATAGATACTTAAACTGTACAGTAGTTATGAACACATGAAAATATTTTGCCCCATCATTTAACTTCTGCTCCCCTTGATGGATCTGAAATAAACTTGTCGAATGTTTTCCATATTTTGTATAGATTTGCCATAGGATGCCACAATTTATTGGCAAATAAACACCTTTATGACCACCACCATTTTAAGTGTGCCCTCATCTCCTTTTATGTTTCTGCACACATTCTAAAAATACCAAGAGTCAGATAAACATGCTAACCATCTGCCAAATGGCACCATTAGAACTGCCAAGAAATAAATTTGAAACCCATCCAACACATTTTTGTAATACTAATTTCTCAAAAACGAAATAACAGATTTATACAAACTCAAGCCAAGGCACTTTCTTGAGTAAAGTTAAACTCCCTGCATCTTTTAATGTTGGCCTCAACATGGTTCCTGAAGTTGCAGCCAGCCAACCAGAGTGCTTTATTTCTGTGAAAATAATTTTGGGGTTGAGGAACCAAAAGTGACAATGGGAGAGAAAGCACACTCATCCATTCAGATTTGAGTATTTATTAAATTTTGAGTCCGCAGAGGTCTGTTAAACCAGATTCAGTGATGTCAGTGACCTCAGTGAAGTAATGATGCAGATACCTGTATAATTTAATCCCTTTATATCCACCAAAATAGGTTTTTGAATGCTGATTTCTCAAAAACATCTGAACAGATTTACACCAAATCAAGAAAAAGTGCTTTCTTGAGTAATGATCAGCTTTTATGCCAACTCTGATGCAATTCCACTCCCCCATTTGTTTGCCCCCCTTCTTGACAGATCTCCTTGAAACTTTCCATGCTGAGCCCACAATAGAGTGAGCAAACGATTTGTTTTGGTTACTTCACTTAATCTTTAACCTTTGTTTTTTCAGTACAAAATATATGTAAAATATATTGTACAAAAGGGAAGTGGGGAACCCTTAGAAGTTCCCAAGTTTTTAGTGGAGAGCAGCTCCTTAATATGGAGCACTAAACAACACCACAACAGTCTAAAATGGTTCACCTCAAATGTCTATGCATGTTTTCCAACAGAGGTGAAGCATAGGATTAGCATAGTGCCATCTGCCCCAAGCTAGACAGTGTTAACATCTTCTTGCGGTTTTTGCAGCAAAGTCTTTAAGCATATGATTAGCTAGTGCCATCCATGCCAAGCTGAAAAGCGACAAAAACCTTTTACCATTCAAGGCACTGTATTACAGCTTTGGGTTGGTTTAATACCACCCAAGCCAATTTGAAATGAATAGAAGCAGTCCCTGGCACGTGTTTTGCTGTCATGAGAACTCGTCATAGAAACAGAGCTTTATCCAGACACAAGGGAACACCTGGTCTCCACTGTGTAGTTATAGTTAGGTCAGATTGTCCATAGGACTAGTGTGTTTTTGTTTCACTAATAACTTTGGCACCATGTGACGAATCTTAAAGTTCATCTACCTCAGCTCCTTCCTTGAAAGTTTCAGGGTGATCTGTTAAGAGACTAATGAAAGGTGGGAGAGTGTGTGGCATATATACTTTTCTCATCCTAATGCCTACAGGAAATTTTGGGATGGTTTCTATTTTAGGGTTCTGCTGATGCGCTCCTCAAAAAGTAATGCATCTTTTCTGCAAAATATATTAAAGACATTGATTTTTTTTAGCAATGTGATCTTAAATTGTCTCTAAATAAATCAATGTATTTAAGTATTTAAGTCTGTGCTGCCTAACACAGCGCTTACCTTTCTAAAGCCTTTCAGTGCGATGAGACTCTTTGGTAATACCGACTATAGGCCAGTGACACTGCCGGCATCACACATTCGGGCATTGTAGGCTGCATCCATGTATGAGGCCAGACATCATTCACAGGCATAGATCCAATACTTTCCCGTTCAACACAGTGTAGGATTGAATGCAAGCGATGTAAAAGAGATTTGGTGCCTTGTCTTCGGTAAAGGTGTTAAGGCTAAACTTGCATAAGAATATTGTGCTGAGACACCTGGTCATGCTGACCTCCTCAACTGTGACACCCCTGGTTATGGTTGTATGTCACTGGCCCATTAGAAGTGGAGCCGTTGTATTTGTTCCCCAGTGAAGTTGATCCAAAATTCATGCAGGGCTTTTACTCCCTGGCAAAGTTGATCCATATATCGTCAGCTTTTGAGGGAGTCAACCATAAAGGTGGAACTATGTGCATATAGTGCCTGGTTTGTGGCATAGCAGAAAAAAATTAAAAAAACATTAAATGCTACGATTATGCATACCTATAATATGGTGCAGATACTTGGTGCTTTATAAAGGCCCTGATTTATTTAGGTTGATCAGCGCATTTTTACCAGAATGTTCCATTCCCACTCTGGACAAGTTTTGATTTTAAAGACTAACTGTACCATGCTAGATGTTTGTGGCTGCATAATTTCTGGGGAACTAATTATGTCATGTGGCATTAAAACAGCCATTTAAACGGGTCCCTGTTGAGCCCTGTATTCATGCCTATAACATTAATGCCTATGAATTACGGACAATGAATGTTAAAAACATTAAGGTAATGCATGTCAGAGGTTTAGCTATTTCTTGTTTTACCTAATCTTGCATTCCCTAAGTGTGTTAGCTATTTCCATCACGTTGAGTTTCTTTGTGTTTTTTTGCGCACCCTTGCATAGTACATAGTTTGAACTGAGAGCTGCGGGTGTTTATGATGGGCCACGATTGAGAGCTCTGGGGCTGAGGCTGAGGGCAGTGGAGTCTCTCATAGTGCCATGAGTTGGCCTCTCTGCAAAGTACAAAGAGCAATGGTATTGTATTCCAGTTGTAATTGAAGTTCTATGTAAATGTGTGTAAAAGGGGTACAGAGTTGTCAAAATATTGACAAGGCAAAAGTAAATGAAAATGAAGTGCTTACATGTAAGTGAATTCAGTGTCTGTTTGGGGGCGGTGAAGTGAAGGAGCTGTGAGGAAGTGCTTCCAGCAGACAGTGAAAAGAGTGTGGTGAAGAGGAAAGACATGAGGTTTAATATATGCAGATGGACGAGATGTGGAAAAAAAGTGCAAATATGTCTAACGTAAAGTGGATATAAAGGAAGACCAGTACCCCTTCCACAGGCCTCAATAATATATCATTAACAAAGCCAATAGACCTGGCAGGTTTTAAGTGTGTGTCAGTTGTATTATATATCTGGATGGAATATCAGAAATCTCGGAGAGAAACCAAAATACCGATCAGGTGGTACCCTATGGGAATCACAGAATTTTAGTTTCCATGTTAAAGCCACATTCCTTTGAGAGATTCCCACTTTTTTCATCCCATTTAAAACCCTGTCTGCACATATTTCTGTATGATTGATTACAGGTAGTGGCTGTGTTATTTCTCCAAGCCTGGTTAGAGCATTTTCTTCCAAAGTCGATGCAGCACGCAGAGCAAAACACTGGGAAATCACACACTTTCAAGGGCCTGAAGTTGTTGCACTGTACAATTTGCACACTAGAGCAACTGTTGGATATATTAATGTTGTAAGATATGGGACAGTTTTTAAAGTGTTTAAATATTTCAAGACTGCACATTCACCGTTACTTCATAAATCTTCTTGTTTTTTCACTAATTCCTTTATTAAATTTGCTTTATAATGCACCATTTGCCAACATCTTTTCACATTTTTCTTTGGGGAGAACCTCCTAAAGCCCACATTTGTCCACTGAGCTCGCTCGCTACATAAAA
Organism: Pleurodeles waltl; assembly: GCF_031143425.1. Classification (NCBI taxonomy): domain Eukaryota; kingdom Metazoa; phylum Chordata; class Amphibia; order Caudata; family Salamandridae; genus Pleurodeles; species Pleurodeles waltl. Next base: position 791,129,764 of record NC_090436.1, on the reverse strand, counting down.
GTCATACTCAACTTTTACGCCCTACCACTTCCAAATGTCACCAGCAGCCAATGGAAGCAATACAGACTAAATGGAATTACACCAAAGTTGGCAGAACTTTAGAACTTTACTCAGAAAACTTTTTTGTTATTTTGTATAAATCTGGTGAGCCATTTAAAAAATATATATTTATTAAATATGGTAATATCTGGATGTTGATTCCACGGGGGTACCAATGTACCGCAAATTTAAAGCAGAGCATTCCGATTGATCAATAGATCTTTTTTCCTGTTGAATATTTCGGTCCTGTAGGTAACACAAAATGGAGTGATCTGATTGGCTGACTGCAACATGAACGAAAATTTTGTTGCCGCCATTACACGACTGGGGGACTCGGTCCCAAATTTATAAGGGCACGAAAGGGGTACACTGACCCATTGGCACTTTGGGAGGGTCCCAGAAGTGCAAAATAAAACAAAACAAATGTTCATGCAAGGAGTCCAGCAGCAGCCTTGTGGGACGTAGCGCGGCCACTGGCTAGTACTACAGGACTCCAGTAGGAGCTTTGGTACTGCAAGATGACTCAAAATTTAACAGGCGAAATGGTGGAGCAACCATATATGGGGGTTTTGGCTCAGGGCCTGACTGAAGGCCGTGCACGACTATGGGCGGTTTGGCCCCTTACACATCACACAGCACCTGACCAGTGGTCTCTAAAGGTAAATTAATTTTGACACACAGAAATGACAAACTTAATGTTTTCTATCTTTTAACCAATAGAGGTCTTAAACAATAAACCTTATTTTTGATTTTTGAAAGTTTTTCATTGTTTTGGAGATTTCTTATTCTTTTGGTGAGTCCACTTAAGAAAGAAAATAGGACATCTGAAAAAATGTTTTGCATTCTGAGTGATGAGCAAAGACCACTTTGTCCTATAGTGAAGCACTTTGCTCTCCAATGGCAACAATTTATGAATATTTGGTGCAGTATATTACAATATTTGTAGAATGCAAATTCACATGCCTCTGTCTTTACAGGACTTCAGGTGGTACTCTATCTCATCTTGGACAGAGGGTCCTGCACCTGACAGGGTAGCCTCCTCTTCATCACGTCTTCTCTCTGCACAAGCAAGTTGTCTGCTATGCCAGGCTGTGTGTGTTTTTGTATCCGTGAAGTGCCTTAGGAGTACTTTTTCCTGTGCTCCTACTGAACTCCTACTTGCACAGGTTCCACATGATGATTTTTGCAGAAACTTTTTTCTCCCCACGTGGATTTGAAAGAAACTGCCATATGATGCTATCCTGGTGGGCTCCTCCTGCTCTTAATCCTGGTTGTCAGGTCTCTCTTCTCCACTATATGTCATTTAATTTTTGCTGGTACAATTCCAGAACAATGTGGGGGATATTTACTAATTTTCCATATAATGCAGGGCAGCAAGTAAAGTTGTTGCACTGCGTTGCATGAAAGGAAGACAGCAGAAATGCACAATGTCTATGTCATATCATTTCTGCTAACTCCTATCGCTGGCACATTGTGTGCTGTCTGCATTACAGGCAGGATATACCTTCCTGCACCAAAACATTTCTCCATGTGTGCTGCAGAACACATCAGTGTTAGACGTGACAGCCTTAGGGTGGTCTGCCTCCCAACTTTTTGCCTACCTCTTCTATTTTTCCAACTTAATTTTTGCTGGTATTAGGACTAGGTGCACTTTACCACTGTTAACCGGTGAATAACTTCATGAACTCTCTCGCATTTACATGTTAATATTGGTGTTTCCCCAATTGGCATATGTAATTTACTTATAAGTCCCTAGTAAAGTGCACTATAGGTATCCAAGCCTGTAAATTAAATGCTTCTAGTGGGCCTGCAGCACTGATTGTGCCATCCACTTACATAGCCTCTTAACCATGTCTCAGCTCTGCCATTGCAGAGCATGTGTGGGCAGTTTTACACTGCCATGTCATCCTGTCAAAATAACCTTTTTGCAAGGCCCAAACCTTCTGTTTTGATACTGATAAGGAACCTCTAAGGTAGTACCTGGACAACCCAGAGGGCAGAGTGCAATGTATTTTAAAGGCAAGGCATGTATCTTTAGGTTTTTCATGTCCTAGCAGTGAAAAACTCCCAAAGTTATTTTTCACTGCAGCACGGCCTATCTGTTCCACAGGTTTACATTGGGATTGTCTTGTTACATTTTATAAGTGTAATTCACAATCTGGAAGAGAGAAACTTTTTGAGTTTGGTTTCGCAATTTAAAATCATAACTTATGATGAAGTCACATTTTAAAATTGCAATTCTGAATAATATTTTAGAATGTTAAAAGAACAGATGATGGATGGAATGATGACCTAATTAAACAATCACCCACAGTCACATATCTGGGTTTAATCCATCATTTGTTTGCCCACCATGAAACCCCAGTTTGGACCCAGCCATATGAAAATCAATCTTGACCCTACTCCAAATAGGTCCTTTGCTCCCTGCGCTACTGGATTGAAGCTAGCTTGGCTGATTAGGGGAAATACCCCGAAACCTGTCCCAGGCTGTTTGTTTCCGCTCCAGAGAGGACCTGGATTGGCAGTTTAGGGTGGATCGTTCCCCGGGGGATCAGGGTCAAGACTGATTTGCATATGGCTGGGTCCAAACTGGGGTGATGCGGCGAGCAAAATAACATTGGATTAAACCATGATCTGTAACTGGGGGTGAGTATTTGAAAAGTTTCAACACTCAGTTCATCATTTTATTTTGTGATAGTTTTATAATGAAGACACTTTCTTGCTTTATCCATTTGGTGCCTGCTGCTGGTCTCTGATCACTTGTCTGTGGGTGACAGTTGGGCTTTTTATATTCTCTCTAGACAGCCACACACAAGGTGTGACTTGATGGGCCATACAGGGAGGATGGGAAGGAGGAGCTGGACACAGCCTCACTTACACCTGAATAGGCTGTGTCCTGTCCCCACACAAGGGGTTGCTTAACCCCTTATAGTGAATCTGAAGCCAGGGCAGTAACTCTGTGCAAAGGCCTGTTCTTTGAAGTCTCCAACACTTCAAAGGCCCCACTGGGTAGAAGTACTGGACCTCTGACAGCACCACTTCAGTACACTTTAAAATCTGTGGATACTCTGCCAGGAAGCAGGACTGCTGTGCTGCTGCTGGACTGTCACTCTGAAAAAGCTGATGCTTCTCACGCCAAGCCTAAAACTCAATGAGTTTTGAAAAGCAGAGTTTGTCAAAGGGGGCAAACAAACTCCTGCCAAAAACGATACTCTATGGGAATTCATGTTAGACAATGCATGTCTACAGGCTCAAATACAACAAAAACAGTCCACCCATAATGGCCTATTGAACTTTACATATGCGTTTGACAATAAATATTTGAGCACTGTTGCCTTTGCCATAACTTCATAATAAACATATCAGATCTGTATTACTGACATAACCTTTCCCAATGAACCAATCAGGTCTCCAGCCTTAATCACTGGTTTGTCATCATAATCCTGCATGGGATACTCTACTGAGCATAATCTGTGAAATACAAGCGCTCCTTTTCCTCGGAAACACACAAGTCCTTCCCACTAAAATCCTGTACGGAAGAAGATTAACATATGGGCAGAGCTAAAGCCCCTCTCTCTGTAGGGCATCTCAACGTTTTGTTTCTGTTCATCCCATACAGGTAGCAACAGTTGCACAATAAAACAGGAAATACACATACATATTAAACAAAGTGGCCCATGCCTGTGAAAAGCCAGTGGTTATTAAAATATGTGTGGTTTCTTCCTTCTGAAGTTCCATTAGACTACTGCTATAGAGGGAAGGCCACACATGGCCTTAGACACGTAGAGAGTGTGGTCTTTCTCCTCTATAGCACTGGATGAAAGGAGGCAAATGCCCCTTCATAGCATGTCATTTGAAATCCTACCTTCATGTCTAACGGAGGGCAATGTTATTTTCACTGTCTGCTTTGTGTTTTTAGTATGAATCCATGTTTTCCACATTACCTAATCAATGTCTTCTGACCTTGCCAACTCTCCAAATGCCTGGGATCAGCATCCTTGAACCAATAGGACGTACAACCACCTGGCCTCAAAGATTCAGCAACAGATGTCATCATGGCCAGAAATCGACCCTGTAGAACACTGATTCTCCCCCAGACCTGAAGATGTCCTAACCTGCAGCACAGACCTCAAGACCCATTGGATCAGCTGGAATACCGCATGGGCATATAGGTAAGGCACATCAGATGCCCCAAACCTGCCTGCAAGAAGACCTCTCAACCATTGACTGATCAAATACTTGAGGACAGCCTTATCCATATGGGCAAGTGACTTAACATCATAGTTTTTCATATATAAAGACATAGGCTATTAGAATATCTGCTCTAGGGGAGCTGCACCTAAAATGATGGGAATATACACTGTGCCTCTGCCGCATGGCTGACCTTCCTTGATGTATCAGGGTTAAGTATGCACTTATCTTCAACATATCCCCCCCCTCAAAGCACTATCTTAAAATGTAATGTGCAGCTATATAAAATATTCCATTCATATTCCCTGTTTTTTTCTTCTATATATCATACTATATAATTATGAAGTCCAATACAGCATGGCTCATGACCACTGCGAATGCTGCTACCAAATACAAAAAATTCACTGTGTACTGTGCGTCACCTCCTCGTACCTCCCACTCCAAGCATCACTAGAAAGATGAGCTCAGCAATTTACACAATCAGTAGAGGCTAATTATAGCCAGAATTCGTTGATGAAAGGACTAAACAAGACAAAGGGCCTGATTACAACTTTGGAGAAAGTGTTAATCCGTCCCAAATGTGACGGATATACCACCAGCCGTATTACGAGTTCCATAGGATATAATGGACTCGTAATACGGCTGGTGGTATATCCGTCACTTTTGGGACGGATTAACACCTTCCTCCAAAGTTGTAATCAGGCCCAAAATGTCTTTATTGACACTGAAATCCTAACCTATTTAGCGGCACCATTTATTAAGAAGCCAGACACTGGAAAGATGAAGTAGTCATTAGAGGCAGGAAATTCCTATTCTAAGAGCAACGTGAACAAAAAAACAGATATTCTGTGCACTGGCTACTTCTGTAATGTGCCTGCATACCACAAGCGATGGGCTGTGATGCCTGGAGTGGCCCTGAAGGATTCCGCAAACATTCCAGGAAGGATATCCCTTGTGCAGAAATGAACACTGTGAAAGACATCTGTGCAGAGGTACCTGTGAAAGGCCAGCATTTGCTTACAAGAAAACTGGGAGAGAAGAGCTGCACTACAGAAGGTGTCCTGAACAACATACCTTTAGAAACATGTTCCTCTTTAGAAAGCTTAGTAAGGTGGAATGCAAATACATTTAATGAACCTCCCCTACGCCCAGTGGCTTAATTCAAAATGATGCCCTCCCTGAAAAATTTGATGGGGGGCCCAATAGTCGCCCATATCTCACAGATATTAATTGACCTTGGGCAGAATGAATAGGGCCCCCTCTGAAGGGTTGGGGGCTCCTGGAGGGTTGGGTTACACCTCAGCCTAAGCCTTTTCCCTGTCTATTAAAAAACATCACCTCCTACTTATAAGTCACCCCATCCCCTTAGTAATAGTAGAATATTCCAAGCAAGAACACGAACCTGGGTCCACAGAGAGTGCCCAAAGAGGAGATGAGAAAGAAGAGAGGGCAAGAAGAGGACCGGAATGAGGAAATGTAAGGCTCAAAGTAATGACAATTATTGGTAAGTAATAACAACAATACTGCCTCGTTCATCTTCCTCAACCCAGTTCTCACTCACTTGAGGTTGTACCAAGTTAAGATCAATTGAAGGCCCAGAATGACAACAGGATCAAGGATGAAATACTAAACAAACAGAACTTTAATAGGATAAAGTGACAATGAAACTACAAGCCATACCCCATAAATAAAATAATCACCACCTTGAGAACTTCAAATTATGATGATAATGGGACACAAAAGTTTGGGGGTAAGCCCAGCTGGCAGTCTTAAAATCTGAGACAAGAAGTCACCACTAGATTCAACCCATGAAGCTGACATTCCCATAGTGAAAGAAACATCTAATGACAGTGACATCCCAAAAGACACATAGGGGGTGATTCTGACCCCGGCGGTTCACTACCGCCGGGGCCAGGGTCGGCGGGAGCACCGCCAACAGGCTGGCGGTGCCCCGCAGGGCATTCTGACTGCAGCGGTTTGGTCGCGGTCAGAAAGGGAAAACCGGCGGTCTCCCGCCGGTTTTCCGCTGCCCTGGGAATTCCCCCATGGCGGCGCAGCTTGCTGCGCCTCCATGGGGGATTCTGACAGCCCATACCGCCATCCTGTTCCTGGCGGTTCTCCCGCCAGGAACAGGATGGCGGTATGGGTTGTCGTGGGGCCCCTGGGGGCCCCTGCAGTGCCCATGCCAATCGCATGGGCACTGCAGGGGCCCCCGTAAGAGGGCCCCACTTTGTATTTCAGTGTCTGCATTGCAGACACTGAAATACGCGACGGGTGCCACTGCACCCGTCGCACCTTCCCACTCCGCCGGCTCAATTCTGAGCCGGCGTCCTAGTGGGAAGGGTTTTTGCACTGGGTTGGCGGGCGGCCTTTTGGCGGTCGCCCGCCAGCCCAGTGCAAAAGCCAAAATACCCTCAGCGGTCTTGCGACCGCGGAGCGGTATTTTGGAGGGGGGAAGTCTGGCGGGCGGCCTCTGCCGCCCGCCAGACTTAGAATGACCCCCATAGGCTTATCAAATGGCAACACTGTCCCAAAGGCTCAGGTTCTTCCTCTTACTAACTGCCCCAAAAGAAACAAACAGAAAATCAGTACAGTGAAACTCCCTGGGCCTGTCCATTTATATGAACAAGGCCTTGAAACATCCAGAGAATGGGAAAACCCAACATCAATCCAATAATCGAAGACAGGAACGACAGACTCTTAAAATGCATGGACCTGAGAGAGCACTTTGAGTGTGAGCCCCCCACAAGGGTGAAGGCCCACACGGAAAGGACCAAAGGTAAGGGGAAGATCACTAGGGAAACCTGGTCTGGCTGGCTGAGGTGAAAGCCAGTGAAAAAGCCACAGTAACAACCACCAGGAAGGAGATGATGATTCTCCAACACTTAAAATGAAAGACTCTGAAAACCCGACAGTACAGTGTAAAGATCTTTGGAAGGAAGAGAAAAAGGAACCACCAGCTTCCACGGATGGAAATGTTTAAGCATCGGGCCATTAAGTGACAACATCAGTCACTGAGCACCAGAAGTGATGAAAACTACGGATAGGAGCCCAGTAAGCATCCAGATGAAGGGTGCCAAACCTTCCAGGAACCCATTCCTAAAGAATTCGGTAAACAGGAAAGGGTCAAAGATTTTGAGATAGAGACCCCTTACAGAATACCAAACCTCAAGATACATCCAGAGCTTAACTTAACAAAGGGCTATGGACAGCCAAAGGGTAGCCTAAACAGAAGGTGCTATCTCCCATGAGCATCTCTTCGATTGCAACCACACCTGCTCAACCTCCAAGTCATGAGGCTAAACCAGATGAGGCACTGATGTGAGAAGGGAGGGAACAGGAGATCAGAAATGGAAGATTGAAAGGAGACCCCACTGCCAAATGGAGAACCAGAAACCAAGATGGCATGTTAAAACGGAAGCCACCACTATCACCATCTCCCCTGAATATTCTCATGCAACATTAGGAGAAGAAAAATGATGAGAAGGCGTATAGCATCCCCTGTGGCCAGGTAAGAAACCTCCTCTCCAAGCCTCAGAAGACTAGTTCTTCAAGCAAAAACAAGGAAGAAAAGTGGTGTTCAGAGCGGCAGGTCGAAGCGGCTGGCAGCTAGAAGGGTGCAAATGCCAGATGGTAGACAACGGAGGAGAGAAAGGGTCGACTAAACCAGTTTGTGAACGTGTTGTTGCATCCTGGGACACAGGACAGCCTCAGGGTTGGCAGAGACTCTCTGCCTAAGAGGAAATTCTCCAAGAGACCGCCAAGAGACAAAGCCAGCCCCTCTGACCAGGACTGCCATCTGTAGTGAACAAGGGGTCAAACCTTCAACAGCCCAGAAGATGACTGAAAATGTTCACCAATTGCACAAGCAATTGGCTCCTGAACCTTACAATACCAGACACTTCAAGGCTTCCGTGATCAACAGCAATGGAACAGAACAAGACAGAAGGGCCTCTTCCTGCAGGTACTCAAGAACCAAACACCATTCCAGGAACCCGACCATTCTGCACCAACACTGGAAACAGGGCACTGGAAACAGGGCCATATAACTCCAGATCTCTTGAAACCAGTAGGAAAGAAGGTGAAGGCCCAAGACTTGAGGTTATAACATGCCCAAGGACCAAGGCCGTGGTTGCAGCAATGAGCCACTAAACCTTCAGCCAGGCTCGGCTCAACAAAGTCAGCTGTGACAAGACCAGCATAAAGGGAAACTGCAGATATTGGGTTGTATCACCTAAAACAAGCACTGAAGCTTGTCATTTGAAATATGCCTTTCCCCACAGTTTTGGGATGACTTGTCTCAAAAATAGTTGAAGAACCAAAGCAATGCTAGTTTCCCACCTTAGTAGAAAATGGTTGCTTGTCACAGGAACTTTAAAGGCATGTGCTATATTCGGCTAGAAATTTTGCAGCGGTTGACCATCAGCAGATTAGATGCCTAGCTGATAACAATATATGACATTCCATGCCAGTGCTTCTCCAGTTACAGATTTCCTCCCATGTGCACATACCGACCCTCTGACAATACAAAGGAGTCCATTTCTCGGCCTCCTCGCCAGCACTCTTGCAAATTTATCAGTATGCTCTGATCATTGCTGCTGCCTAGTGCACCTCATGTCACACTGAATGGCTCACAAGGCTATACACAAGGGGAATTGACCATCAGGAACTCCCTTGCAGAGTGTGCTGTAGGAAAAGGGACCTGGAGCAGGGAAAAACCACACAGAACACCTGGAGAATGTTCTTCTCATCAGCAATATTCTGCATATGTTAATTGAATTGTGGCTCTACAATTTCAGACCAAAAAACAGAAAAAGCCAGATGACTAGGGTTAATCAAGGCATGTTGGTCCCTACAACTTAATCCAAAACATCCAGCAAATCAAATGTGTCAGACAAGAAATGTGCCAGTTGTTCCCTGTTACTCACCAAAGAAGCAAGGTAATTGCCACTTTGAAGAGAATCAAAAAGAGACTGGAAGGATTACAGGAGACTCTGAGCAGCATACTCTGCACAACCCCAGACCTAATAGCGAAACTGAAGTAGCATGCTTGAAGGACCCCTCAACCATGTTATCCACTATATTCCGTAAAGAACTCTTTCAGAAGTCATGGGAAAGGTGTACATCGTGCAGAAGTAAAAATAATCGAAGGAAACACTTCCTCAAAATCAGATCTGAGGTAACAGTGACCCAAGAACTGAAGATAGACAGATGTGTCAATATACTTTCATTCCTTAGGGGAAATGCCCTTAAACTCACAGAAGAAAAGCAGGGCACATGCAGAGGGTGCATCATTCTGGGCATAGCAGTCCCCCACAAACTTTTTGGCAGGCCCCCGACACCCAGACAGGTGCCAGATATGGCCATAGCCTCCCACAGTTGAGTCTCGCGGGCATTGTTCTCCCTTGATAAGATAAGAGGCTCCAGGTCGCCCTGTGCCTCAGTTCCCACCATCATCTGCTTAGCCTTCGTTGATCAGGGACATCCAGACACATCATCTGCAATCTGCAGGTTGGCCAGAGAAACTGGGATCAGCTCACTCCCGCTCCATAGCAGGCTCAGGTAGAAAGTGGCGCAGTTTCTCAGCGCACTTCTGACCTTCCATCATAAAAAGCGGATCATACAACAGCATCAGTGTCTATTTACTGTGCCTGGCTGTAGCTCCAGTGTCTTGCGAGAGGCCTTGAGGAATAATCCAGACAGTGTGCGGTGCTGCAGCTTAAGGACCCTGCCAGATGCTCACCAGAGAGCAGCCTAGAGGTACCCGAGGAACACTTGCTGCCGCAGAGCATCTCGCAGCGCTGAGCCTTGCTGAACCCCCTATTTCTCTTCAGCTGATGGACCTGAGGGGTACAGAATGGGAACCACCTCTCATATCCAAGAATGCTGGCTGGAGCATGGTGGGTCAACACAACCCACAATGGTGTCATATACATTTATATGATAAGAAACACATGCAGGCCTAGGAGCGAACAAAAATACCTACAAGGCACAATCTCTATGGGAGGCATAAAAATAACAGGTGTTGCCCGGAGGGGTACAGTGGGTTATGGGAAAGAGGCGGTGTTATTTTACGGGAAAGGTAAAAGAAAATCAGATCTTCAGCTATATTTAGACTTCGAAAACAGCATTCTTCCTAGCTCAGGTGAAAATACCTGTCTCTGTGAGGGACGCCTCGCGGTGGTAAGGACCAGGACGAGAAAGATGGAGGAGAGGGGCACGTGCCTTGTCTGTTCTGCACAAGGATTTACATCAACGCGGGGCAGCCATTTTGTTCGCATTATAATTGGGCTTTTATATATCGTTGAAATACCTGGAGCTAATTTGTGAATAAAGAGTAGCGTGGTATTAACACATTCCAGGCTGAAACACAAATCTGCCACCAAGAATACTTTCTCCAAACAGTAACATACACCAACGCATGTTCTCGAGAAAAAAAAGATTGCTATATGCTTCTTTGTTTTAATTTCCTCTGATCCTCTTTGGGAACGTGTGAGTTAGGTAGCAGTGGAAGCAGGGCATCTTGTGTTCTGGGAGTGCATTCCTAAGGTGGAGCACAGTTAGAGAACTGACGTGGTAATGAACACGTAGCAGGTGTTTTGATATCACCATCTGAAATCAAATAACGCGGCACAGACGTGGCAATGCATAGACACTGATATCCACTCTCTGTGTGCTAGTTGTGATCTGTAAGAAGCAACAAAGTGGTTGAAGGAATGTTTGAATTAATCCCAGCCTCTGGTGAACACTTGAGGCTTCATTCCACTCTACTTTTTTCGCCCACTGTAGGCATCAGTGGTACAGACCAAATATTGAGCATCGGGCGAGACATCTCCTTCATGAGCAAAACACCCTATGGTGGTGACCTTCACATTCATCTTCTTTATCTAATGTAGGCTACTTGTGGATCCCAGCAATGGTACTTTTGCTTTTACTTTTTTTACTAGTAGTTGACAGTGAACACCAAACAGAGGCTACAAGTCCACATCCCAGACAGGGCCATACTGACATCCAGCTGCCAAATCCTAAACAATTCTCAAAGAGTTGACAACAGCAACCAAGTCCGTTGACAGAAAGCAAATCATATCAAAGCTTTTAAGCAAACCAGCTTGCTAAAGGCTGCAGAAAACATCACCCCTTGTCAGTTACAGTGACCCCAGAAATCAATGGAGAATCTTCAATAATGACAAAGCACACTCCCGTTGTCTTGCAAAAGCCCTGAATGAACATCTATATGATGTAGGGGACCCATATGAGACCCTGATGTGAATGCTTATTTTGTGCCAGTGTTTTCCGCTGCTCTGCACTGGCACTTATTTTTAAACACCAGCAATTATTTGCACATGCTGGAATTTTCGTGCTACTTTTGTAGTATAGCACACATGTTCAGCAAATCGAGGCATTATAAAATAGTAAAAGTCGCACTTCTAGGCCATGCCTACAGGTGAAGGTGACCTGCAATAGTCAAAATGTCACACTGGATTAGTGTGATGGTCAGTGGGCAATCTAGTACTTGCAATCAGTAACAGGGACAGCATCTGTGGGTGGTACCTGCTGCCGTGGACTATCTTAGGACCTACCACATAAATATTTACAAACAAAGCACTGCTCATATGTAACCAGTTGATTGATGCTTGATTGATGGATCTGCTGAAACATAGTCCTGAGATCTCAATGTTTATCTGCTGCCTAAGGAGGGCCTTACACGGTTGTCCATACCTGACAGACAGCAGCTGTATAATTTAAGCAAGATCTCTATGACCCAGGATTCTACCCAAAGGGGTGTCAAATAGTTATAACAGACAGGGCTGTGAGCAACATGGACAATGACCCTATATTTCACAGAACAAAGAACAGTAAATTAATACAAACTGCGAGCTGTGATTGTTTGTTTCATAACAAATAAACAAGAGACAACTATGTTCTCCTGGCCGGCACTGAAAACCTCATCCCTTAAATCTCCTACTGACCTCTTAGGAGAAAGCTTTGTCTTGAAACAGAGGCACTGCACCAATTCAGCCATCCCCTATATTGCTGCTACCAGTACTCAGTACTGTGAATGTGACTTGGGGAAAGAAACTATTCATGCTGTGAAAAAGCCCCCCAAAGTCATGCTGGTTGCTGCTCCAGATGCCTGCTCAATGACACACTGGCAATTCATCTGAGGGATTCAAGGAACAAGGGATCCAACCTTTTCTGAAATGATAACTACCCACTAACAAAGCACTAACCCACTGATTTATCATGTATGTAACAATGAAGTTGAAAACACAGAGAGGAATTATCATAATCATCATCATATTTACACAGAGCTTACTACACGCTGGTCATCTCGGCCAGAAGCAGAGGACAGATTTGACTTATTGATTTCCTAAACATCAATTAATTGGTTATTAGTTTCAGTTGTTCATCTAGTGCTTTTCATATTTTTTGGCCGAAGGCCGAAAAGGGTATTTCACCCTAACTTTCACATTTTAAAATGTGAAACACAGAAACAGCATTTTTCCCAGGCAGCGCAGTTCCCTTCTAGGCATGTGAGGGGTAATACGATTGGCTAGATAAGTAAGAGCGGATCCGTTCTCATATTTAAACATCTGGCAGGATAATTTAAAGGCAACCCTGCTCCTGGCCTGAATCCAGTGCAAAGACTTTCTGGCTGTGGCCTTTCCCCACAGTTTTGGGATGACTTGTCTCAAAAATAGTTGAAGAACCAAAGCAATGCTAGTTTCCCACCTTAGTAGAAAATAGTTGCTTGTCACAGGAACTTTAAAGGCATGTGCTATATTCGGCTAGAAATTTTGCAGCAGTTGACCATCAGCACATTCGATGCCTTGCTGATAACAATATATGACATTCCATGCCAGTGCTTCTCCAGTTATAGATTTCCTCCCATGTGCACATACCCACCCTCTGACAGTACAAAGGAGTCCATTTCTCAGCCTCCTCGCCAGCACTCTTGCACATTTATCAGTATGCTCTGTTCATTGCTGCTGCCTAGTGCACCTCATGTCACACTGAATGGCTCACAAGGCTATACACAAGGGGAATTGAACATCAGGAACTCCCTTGCAGAGTGTGCTGTAGGAAAAAGGACCTGGAGCAGGGAAAAACCACACAGAACACCTGGAGAATTTTCTTCTCATCAGCAATATTCTGCATATATTAATTCAATTGTGATTGTGGCTCAAACAATTTCAGACCAAAAAACAGAAAAAGCCAGATGACTAGGGTTAATCAAGACATGTTGGTCCCTACAACTTCATCCAAAACATCCAGCAAATCAAATGTGTCAGACAAGAAATATGCCAGTTGTTCCCTGTTACTCACCAAAGAAGCAAGGTAATTGCCACTTTGAAGAGAATAAAAAAGAGACGGGAAGGTTTACAGGAGACTCTAAGCAGCATACTCTGCACAACCCCAGACCTAATAGCGAAACTGAAGTAGCATGCTTGAAGGACCCCTCAACCATGTTATCCACTATATTCCGTAAAGAACTCTTTCAGAAGTCATGGGAAAGGTGTACATCGTGCAGAAGTAAAAATAATCGAAGGAAACACTTCCTCAAAATCAGATCTGAGGTAACAGTGACCCAAGAACTGAAGATAGACAGATGTGTCAATATACTTTCATTCCTTAGGGAAAATGCCCTTAAACTCACAGAAGAAAAGCAGGGCACATGCAGAGGGTGCATCATTCTGGGCATAGCAGTCATCCACAACCTTTTTGGCAGGCCCCCGACACCCAGACAGGTGCCAGATATGGCCATAGCCTCCCACAGTTGAGTCTCGCGGGCATTGTTCTCCCTTGATAAGATAAGAGGCTCCAGGTCGCCCTGTGCCTCAGTTCCCACCATCATCTGCTTAGCCTCCGTTGATCAGGGACATCCAGACACAGCATCTGCAATCTGCAGGTTGGCCAGAGAAACTGGGATCAGCTCACTCCCGCTCCATAGCAGGCTCAGGTAGGACATGGCGCAGTTTCTCAGCGCACTTCTGACCTTCCATCATAAAAAGCGGATCATACAACAGCCTCTGTGTCTATTTACTGTGCCTGGCTGTAGCTCCAGTGTCTTGCGAGAGGCCTTGAGGAATAATCCAGACAGTGTGCGGTGCTGCAGCTTAAGGACCCTGCCAGATGCTCACCAGAGAGCAGCCTAGAGGTACCCGAGGAACACTTGCTGCCGCAGAGCATCTCGCAGCGCTGAGCCTTGCTGAACCCCCTATTTCTCTTCAGCTGATGCACCTGAGGGGTACAGAATGGGAACCACCTCTCATATCCAAGAATGCTGGCTGGAGCATGGTGAGTCAACACAACCCACAATGGTGTCATATACATTTATAAGATAAGAAACACCTGCAGGCCTAAGAGCGAACAAAAATCCCTACAAGGCACAGTCTCTATGGGAGGCATAAAAATAACAGGTGTTGCCCGGAGGGGTACAGTGGGTTATGGGAAAGAGGCGGTGTTATTGTACGGGAAAGGTAAAAGAAAATCAGATCTTCAGCTATATTTAGACTGCGAAAACAGCATTCTTCCTAGCTCAGGTGAAAATACCTGTCTCTGTGAGGGACGCCTCGCGGTGGTAAGGACCAGGACGAGAAAGACGGAGGAGAGGGGCACGTGCCTTGTCTGTTCTGCACAAGGATTTACAACAAATGGGACAGCCATTTTGTTCGCTTTATAATTGGGCTTTTATATATCGTTGAAATACCTGGAGCTAATTTGTGAATAAAGAGTAGCCTAGTATTAACACATTCCAGGCTGAAACAAAAATTTGTCATCAAGAATACTTTCTCCAAACAGTAACATACACCAACGCATGTTCTTGATATACAAAGATTGCTATATGCTTCTTTGTTTTAATTTCCTCTGATCCTGTTTGGGAACGTGTGAGTTAGGTAGCAGTGGAAGCAGGGCATCCCGTGTTCTGGGAGTGCATTCCTAAGGTGGAGCACAGTTAGAGAACTGACGTGGTAATGAACACGTAGCAGGTGTTTTGATATCACCATCTGAAATCAAATAACGCGGCACAGACGTGTCAATGCATAGACACTGATATCCACTCTCTGTGTGCTAGTTGTGAACTGTAAGAAGCAACAAAGTGGTTGAAGGAATGTTTGAATTAATCCCAGCCTCTGGTGAACACTTGTGGCTTCATTCCACTCTACTTTTTTCGCCCACTGTAGGCATCAGTGGTACAGACCAAATATTGAGCATCAGGAGAGAGACATTTCCTTCATGAGCAAAACACCCTATGGTGGTGACCTTCACATTCATCTTCTTTATCTAATGTAGGCTACTTGTGGATCCCAGCAATGGTACTTTTGCTTTTACTTTTTTTTCTAGTAGTTGACAGTGAACACCAAACAGAGGCTACAAGTCCACATCCCAGACAGGGCCATACTGACATCCAGATGTCCAATCCTAAACAAATCTCAAAGAGTTGACAACAGCAACCAAGTCCGTTGACAGAAAGCAAATCATATCAAAGCTTTTAAGCAAGCCAGCTTGCTAAAGGCTGCAGAAAACATCACCCCTTGTCAGTTACAGTGAGCCGAGAAATCAATGGAGAATCTTCAATAATGACAAAGCACACTCCCGTTGTCTTGCAAAAGCCCTGAATGGACATCTATATGATGTAGGGGACCCATGTGAGACCCTGATGTGAAAGCTTATTTTGTGCCAGTGTTTTCCGCTGCTCTGCACTGGCACTTATTTTTAAACACCAGCAATTATTTGCACATGCTGGAATTTTCGTGCTACTTTTGTAGTATAGCACACATGTTCAGCAAATCGAGGCATTATAAAATAGTAAGTCTCACTTCTAGGCCATACCTACAGGTGAAGGTGACCTGCAATAGTCAAAATGTCACACTGGATTAGTGTGATGGTCAGTGGGCAATCTAGTACTTGCAATCAGTAGCAGGGACAGCATCTGTGGGTGGTACCTGCTGCCGTGGACTATCTTAGGACCTACCACATAAATATTTACAAACAAAGCACTGCTCATATGTAACCAGTTGATTGATGCTTGATTGATGGATCTGCTGAAACATAGTCCTGAGATCTCAATGTTTATCCGCTGCCTAAGTAGGGCCTTTACCGGTTGTCCATACCTGACAGACAGCAGCTGTATCATTTAAGCAAGATCTCTATGACCCAGGATTCTACCCAAAGGGGTGTCAAATAGTTATAACAGACAGGGCTGTGAGCAACATGGCCAATGACCCTATATTTCACAGAACAAAGAACAGTAAATTAATACAAACTGTGAGCTGTGATTGTTTGTTTCATAACAAATAAACAAGAGACAACTATGTTCTCCTGGCCGGCACTGAAAACCTCATCCCTTAAGTCTCCTACTGACCTCTTAGGAGAAAGCTTTGTCGTGAAACGGAGGCACTGCACCAATTCAGCCATCCCCTAAATTGCCGCTACCAGTACTCAGTACTGTGAATGTGACTTGGGGAAATAAACTTTTCTTGCTGTGAAAAAGCCCCCCTAAGTCATGCTGGTTGCTGCTCCAGATGCCTGCTCAATGACACACTGGCAATTCATCTGAGGGATTCAAGGAACAAGGGATCCAACCTTTTCTGAAATGATAACTACCCACTAACAAAGCACTAACCCACTGATTTATCATGTATGTAACAATGAAGTTGAAAACACAGAGAGGAATTATCATAATCATCATCATATTTACACAGAGCTTACTACACGCTGGTCATCTCGGCCAGAAGCAGAGGACAGATTTGACTTATTGATTTCCTAAACATCAATTAATTGGTTATTAGTTTCAGTTGTTCATCTAGTGCTTTTCATATTTTTTGGCCGAAGGCCGAAAAGGGTATTTCACCCTAACTTTCACGTTTTAAAATGTGAAACACAGAAACAGCATTTTTCCCAGGCAGCGCAGTTCCCTTCTAGGCATTTGAGGGATAATACGATTGGCTAGATAAGTAAGAGCGGATCCGTTCTCATATTTAAACATCTGGCAGGATAATTTAAAGGCAACCCTGCTCCTGGCCTGAATCCAGTGCAAAGAATTTCTGGCTGTGGCCTTTCCCCACAGTTTTGGGATGACTTGTCTCAAAAATAGTTGAAGAACCAAAGCAATGCTAGTTTCCCACCTTAGTAGAAAATAGTTGCTTGTCACAGGAACTTTAAAGGCATGTGCTATATTCGGCTAGAAATTTTGCAGCAGTTGACCATCAGCACATTCGATGCCTTGCTGATAACAATATATGACATTCCATGCCAGTGCTTCTCCAGTTATAGATTTCCTCCCATGTGCACATACCCACCCTCTGACAGTACAAAGGAGTCCATTTCTCAGCCTCCTCGCCAGCACTCTTGCACATTTATCAGTATGCTCTGTTCATTGCTGCTGCCTAGTGCACCTCATGTCACACTGAATGGCTCACAAGGCTATACACAAGGGGAATTGAACATCAGGAACTCCCTTGCAGAGTGTGCTGTAGGAAAAAGGACCTGGAGCAGGGAAAAACCACACAGAACACCTGGAGAATTTTCTTCTCATCAGCAATATTCTGCATATATTAATTCAATTGTGATTGTGGCTCAAACAATTTCAGACCAAAAACCAGAAAAAGCCAGATGTCTAGGGTTAATCAAGACATGTTTGTCCCTACAACTTCATCCAAAACATCCAGCAAATCAAATGTGTCAGACAAGAAATATGCCAGTTGTTCCCTGTTACTCACCAAAGAAGCAAGGTAATTGCCACTTTGAAGAGAATCAAAAAGAGACGGGAAGGTTTACAGGAGACTCTAAGCAGCATACTCTGCACAACCCCAGACCTAATAGCGAAACTGAAGTAGCATGCTTGAAGGACCCCTCAACCATGTTATCCACTATATTCCGTAAAGAACTCTTTCAGAAGTCATGGGAAAGGTGTACATCGTGCAGAAGTAAAAATAATCGAAGGAAACACTTCCTCAAAATCAGATCTGAGGTAACAGTGACCCAAGAACTGAAGATAGACAGATGTGTCAATATACTTTCATTCCTTAGGGAAAATGCCCTTAAACTCACAGAAGAAAAGCAGGGCACATGCAGAGGGTGCATCATTCTGGGCATAGCAGTCATCCACAACCTTTTTGGCAGGCCCCCGACACCCAGACAGGTGCCAGATATGGCCATAGCCTCCCACAGTTGAGTCTCGCGGGCATTGTTCTCCCTTGATAAGATAAGAGGCTCCAGGTCGCCCTGTGCCTCAGTTCCCACCATCATCTGCTTAGCCTTCGTTGATCAGGGACATCCAGACACATCATCTGCAATCTGCAGGTTGGCCAGAGAAACTGGGATCAGCTCACTCCCGCTCCATAGCAGGCTCAGGTAGGACATGGCGCAGTTTCTCAGCGCACTTCTGACCTTCCATCATAAAAAGCGGATCATACAACAGCATCAGTGTCTATTTACTGTGCCTGGCTGTAGCTCCAGTGTCTTGCGAGAGGCCTTGAGGAATAATCCAGACAGTGTGCGGTGCTGCAGCTTAAGGACCCTGCCAGATGCTCACCAGAGAGCAGCCTAGAGGTACCCGAGGAACACTTGCTGCCGCAGAGCATCTCGCAGCGCTGAGCCTTGCTGAACCCCCTATTTCTCTTCAGCTGATGGACCTGAGGGGTACAGAATGGGAACCACCTCTCATATCCAAGAATGCTGGCTGGAGCATGGTGGGTCAACACAACCCACAATGGTGTCATATACATTTATAAGATAAGAAACACCTGCAGGCCTAAGAGCGAACAAAAATACCTACAAGGCACAATCTCTATGGGAGGCATAAAAATAACAGGTGTTGCCCGGAGGGGTACAGTGGGTTATGGGAAAGAGGCGGTGTTATTTTACGGGAAAGGTAAAAGAAAATCAGATCTTCATCTATATTTAGACTTCGAAAACAGCATTCTTCCTAGCTCAGGTGAAAATACCTGTCTCTGTGAGGGACGCCTCGCGGTGGTAAGGACCAGGACGAGAAAGATGGAGGAGAGGGGCACGTGCCTTGTCTGTTCTGCACAAGGATTTACAACAAATGGGACAGCCATTTTGTTCGCTTTATAATTGGGCTTTTATATATCGTTCAAATACCTGGAGCTAATTTGAGAATAAAGAGTAGCCTAGTATTAACACATTCCAGGCTGAAACAAACATTTGTCATCAAGAATACTTTCTCCAAACAGTAACATACACCAACGCATGTTCTTGATATACAAAGATTGCTAAATGCTTCTTTGTTTTAATTTCCTCTGATCCTGTTTGGGAACGTGTGAGTTAGGTAGCAGTGGAAGCAGGGCATCCCGTGTGCTGGGAGTGCACTCCTAAGGTGGAGCACAGTTAGAGAACTGACGTGGTAATGAACACGTAGCAGGTGTTTTGATATCACCATCTGAAATCAAATAACGCGGCACAAACGTGTCAATGCATAGACACGGATATCCACTCTTTGTGTGCTAGTTGTGAACTGTAAGAAGCAACAAAGTGGTTGAAGGAATGTTTGAATTAATCCCAGCCTCTGGTAAACACTTGTGGCTTCATTCCACTCTACTTTTTTCGCCCACTGTAGGCATCAGTGGTACAGACCAAATATTGAGCATCGGGAGAGACACATTTCCTCCATGAGCAAAACACCCTATGGTGGTGACCTTCACGTTCATCTTTTTTATCTGATGTAGGCTACTTGTAGATCCCAACAATGGTACTTTTGCTTTTCCTTTCCTTCCTTAATAGTAGTTGGCAGTGAACACCAAACAGGCTACAAGTCCAGATCCCGGAACAGGGCCATTCTGACATCCAGATGTCCAATCCTAAAAAACGACAAATCTCAAAGAGTGTAGAGATGACAACAGCAACCAAGTCCGTTGACAGAAAGCAGATCACATCAAAGCTTTTAAGCAAACCAGCCTGCTGAAGGGTGCATAAAACACCATCCCTTGTCAGTTACAGTGACCTAAGAAATCAATGGAGAATCTTCAATAATGAAAAAGCACACTCCAGTAGTCTTGTAAAACCCCTGAATCAACATATATATGATGTCGGTGACCCATTTGAGCCCCTGATGCGAATGCTTATTTTGTGCCAATGTTTTCCGCTGATTTGCACTAGCACTTATTTTTAAACACCAGCAATTATTTGCACATGTTGGCATTTTTGTGCTATTTTTTTAGTACAGCACGCACACGTTCAGGAATTCGAGGCATTATAAAATAGTAAAAGTCGCACTTTTAGGCCATACCTACAGGTGAAGGTGACCTGCAATAGTCAAAATGTCACACTGGATTAGTGTGATGGTCAGTAGGCAATCTAGTACTGGCAATCAATAGCAGGGACAGCAGCTGTGGGTGGTACCAGCTGCCATGGACTATCTTAGGACCTAGCACATAAATATTTAAAAATAAAGCACTGCTCATATGTAACCAGTTGATTGATGCTTGATCGATGGATCTGCTGAGACATAGTCCTGAGATCTCAATGTTTATCTGCTGCCTAAGGAGGGCCTTACACGGTTGTCCATACCTGACAGACAGCAGCTGTATCATTTAAGCAAGATCTCTATGACCCAGGATTCTACCCAAAGGGGTGTCAAATAGTTATAACAGACAGGGCTGTGAGCACCATGGGCAATGACCCTATATTTCACAGAACAAAGAACAATAAATTAATACAAACTGTGAGCCACGATTATTTGTTTCATAACAATAAACAAGAGACAACTATGTTCTCCTGGCCGGTACTGAAACCCTCATCCCTGAAGTCTCCTACTGACCTCTTAGGAGAAAGCTTTGTCATGAAACAGAGGCACTGCACCAATTCAGCCATCCCCTATATTGCCGCTACCAGTACTCAGTACTGTGAATGTGACTTAGGGAAAGAAATTATTCATGCTGTGATAAAGCCCCCCAAAGTCATGCTGGTTGCTGCTCCAGATGCCTGCTCAATGACACACTGGCAATTAATCTGAGGGATTCAAAGTACAAGGGATCCAACCTTTTCTGAAATGATAACTACCCACTAACAAGGCACTAACTCACTGATTTCTCATGTATGTAACAATGAAGTTGAAAACACAGAGAGGAATTATCATCATCATCATCATATTTACACAGAGCTAACTACACATTGGGTCCGTTGGCACAGGTCATCTCGGCCAGAATCAGAGGATAGATTTGACTTAATTGATTTCATAAAGATCAAGTAAGTGGTCTGAAGTAAAGAGAAACAGTTCTTCGCTTCGATGTTTTTAATAAATGTCACAAGTTATCGGTAATCATCCTCCTAGCGCTCCGACACGGTCAGGAAACGCCCGGCACCCAAATGTCTGTTTCTCTCTTGTGCTTACATTCTCCTGCCCAATGCTTAGCAACCCCACGATCAAACAATCCTCCCACTCAACGTAGTTGAAGTACTAGATTGAGTTTTTTTTTTTTTTACAAAACCACGAAAAAACATCTACCCCAACATATTTAAAATACCATTACATAAACACCTGAGATATACAAACCCAACATAACAGCTTTCGTAATTGACACAATTTCCAAGATGGTTTTTGTACTCTATTGCTCTTACGTAAAGGTAATCCATGACCACCTCTCCTCTTTGATCCAGGTCTGATTGTTTCACCAAAGGCTGCTCACACATAAGCTGAGGATCAAACTCCCGTCTCAGTTTCACCACTTTAGACTTGTTGCACCACTTGTTGCCCTCAACCCTGACTGCATTTCCAGAAACCAATTCCACCTTAACCGGTTCTGAAAATTTAGAGCTTCCTTTCTTAACAAACGTTGGCAATTTTATAACCACCCAATCACCTTCTGATATGAAGGACTCTTTAGCCCCTTTCTTGTTGTCAAAATACGTATTTTGTGTTTTTTGTTTACTTTCAACATTACTTTGATAAAGTCAGAACAATCCCTCACTTGCATTTGTTTGAAGAATTTAGACATCCACCAGGTTTAACTTGAGTATTTGGTTTCCTCCCTTTTAAAGCTTCGAAAGGAGATACACCTGTAGTGGAATGCGGATTCATTCTGTAAAACCACACCATTGCCTGAACTGACGCCTGAACCTCACACCCACTCTTCAATGCCCACCTAATACAGTCTCCCAACACACGATTGAATCTCTCCATCATCATCAACAATCTTTATTCGGTATGAAAAAATCAACCATACACATAAATAAATAAAACATATTAAAATACATGAATAACACCTAAAAACCCACCCACCTATGTTTAAAAACCTAACAAAAAAGTTCATTAAAAAAAAGAATATATTCGTCCATTTTAAAAATACTCTAACTTATGCCTCCAGGTAATGGCACCCTTCAAAAAGGACCCAAGCCCACGCCACACCAATGCATCCGATGCCATGCGCAACCACATAAAAGCTGTGCGGTATTGCACAAAACCCTTTGACCTCAACAGGGGGAGTAAAAAACAACGCCTAAAAGGTGCATAAAAGTCACAAAACAAAGTAAAATGGACTAAAGACTGCACAGACACACTGTCACAGGGACAAAGTCTAATTAGTTTCTCATCATACTGACCCAATGGAAAACATAAGCTGCTCCTCACTATCCCCAGGTGGAAACGCGTAATGAGGCACCTTTACCTCACATCCCTTATCTCTATGAGATAGGGCTCAGGGCCCACCCCCATCTTTTTCATAACAAACTCCTTAACCAATTTTTTCCTTAGAGCTTCCTCCTCTCTTTTGGCCCCCAGGATTTTCAAAATGTTAGCTTTGGCCCAAAGTTTGTCACGGCTAGTCAGACCCTCCGGAACTTCGAACATATCCGGGCGAATCTCTCCACTAAACCTTTTGTTTGAGGTTGATAAAGTGAGCACTTCAAATGTTTAACAGAACCTTCCTTCAGAAACACTTTGAACTCCTCAGAAAACAAACTGTACACCATTGTCAGAAATTATTTCTTCTGGGAACCCCTCATTCATAAAAAATTCTCTTAAAAATGTTACCAGTGATTTAGCATTGGGTTCCTGTACAAATTAGACATATGGCCACTTTGAAACATTATCAACAACTTCATATGCATACCGTAGACTGTAATTCGGAGAATGAAATGGTCCCACCAGATCGACCCCCAGTTTTCTACACAGACCTACAGGGCACTCAGTAGGCATAAGAGGTGGTCTCACGGTTTTCAGAATTTTGTCAGAATTAGAACAAATGATACAGTTTCTTACTAATTGCTCAATTTCACTGTCCATACGTGGCCACCAAAAACAGTCACATATTTTTTTTTGGTCAAAGTGGCACCCAAATGGCCTTCATGAGCCTTCTCCATAATAGAACACCTCAACTCCTCTGGTGGAATACATTTATCATCCCTCATCAGTACGTAATCTTCAATCGTTAACTCATCTGATATTTTCCAGAAAGGTTGAACACCCACAGTCATGTCTTTCTCATAAGGCCAGCCATCTTTGACAAACTTCATCACTTCACACAAATCCTTGTCACCCACCAATTTCTCGTTCCACTCTTTCTCTGAGCAAACACAAACATGTTCGACCTCAACAGATGCAATCAAGCAACTTTCATCATCCACAATTTCATCACAAGAAGGACTAATTTAACTTGGAAATCTTGACAGATA
Source organism: Pleurodeles waltl (assembly GCF_031143425.1). Taxonomy (NCBI): domain Eukaryota; kingdom Metazoa; phylum Chordata; class Amphibia; order Caudata; family Salamandridae; genus Pleurodeles; species Pleurodeles waltl. Next base: position 791,105,899 of record NC_090436.1, on the reverse strand, counting down.
GTCTTCTCTGACATTACTTCCTCCAGGAATATGCATGACTTCCAAATCATATTGCATCAATTTTGCCACCAATCTAGCAATCCTAGGTGTACCTGTTTTGTTGTTGGTTCCATTTAGAATTGAAACCAAAGGTTTATGATCTGTTTTTAGTACAAAATGCCAGCCCCATATATAGCTTCTGAACTTTTCAATAGCTCAAACACAAGCCAGTAACTCTTTTTCAATAACAGAGTAATACGTTTCTGGTCCTCTTAACACTCTCAATGCAAAACCAATTGTGTTTTCTGCACCATTTATTGTTTGAGTCAAAACAACACCCAATCCTACATTGCTAGCATCCACTGTGAGACAGCATTGAAAATGCTGATCATAAGGTTTTAATACTTTTGCTTGAGTTAACTGGATTTTGATATCCTCAAACGCTTTGCACACTCAGAGCCCCATTCAAAACTTGTCTTATCCTTCAACAAATTAGATATGGCTCTGATATGACTTACATATTCTGGTATAAATCGAGAATAAAACTCACACATGCCTAAAAATGTTTTCACCCCAGCTTTGTCTTTGGGTGGAGGTGCTGCCTTAATGGCATCGATCAAACCAGGTTTTGGGCAAACCTCCTCAGCATAAATCACATGACCCAAATACTCAACAGATGACCTCATAAATTGGCACTTTTTTCTTCTAAGAACAATGCCATGATCCATGGACTTCTGTAACACTCGTCTTAGAATTTTGTTGTGAACCTGCTGATCAGGCACATGAATCAGTACATCGTCCTGAAAGACCACTACATTGGAAATATCCTTTAGAAGAGCACTCATAATCCTTTGAAAAACCGAAGCTGCAGATGCCAACCCAAACGGCATACGGCAAAATTGGAAAACTCCAAAAGGCAATACAAATGCTGTCAAGTACCTAGACTCCTGATCCAGTTCCACCTGATGGTATGCACTAGCCAAGTCTAACTTAGTAAACATCTTTGCATCTTTAATGGTAGACAACATTTCACTAACGTTAGGCAGAGGATGTGAGTCCACCCATATCTCTTTGTTGAGTGCTCTCAGGTCTACACATATTCTCAATTCACCATTCTTTTTCTTTGCCACCACCAATGGAGAAAACCATAGAGAAGACTCAATGGGCTCTATGATCCCTTTGTTCTGTAAACTTTCCAATTCCCTTTCCAAGTCATCTCTAACACTAAATGGTACACTCCTAACCTTATGTTTAACTGGTGAGGATTTATTTTCACTTTAATGTTATGCTTAAAGCCCTTTAACCTCCCCAATTCTCCAGAAAACACATTAGGGAAGTCATTGAGAAGATCTTCAATTTCTTCTGAATCTCTAATCACTGCTACCTGATCAGATGTACCAGGTCGTAAAATCTTTCCAAACAGGCCCTGATGGAACCAACCTAAAATGTTCAGGCCTCTTACTGCCACATAAATCTTCCCATGTATGTGTCTCCCACTGAACTCTAAGGTATCCTCAAAGAATCCTTGAAGCACAATCTTCCTACCTTCATAAGATACAGGAGCTCTGTCAGGTGGCTCAAGTGTATGCTCTTTCCAATTTTGCCCAAACAATTCTTAGGTTATCATGGTGATACTAGCCCCAAGTCGACCAAGAGGCGTAATTGTTTATCTCCCACTTTTCTACACACATAGGGGTTCACACAATTTTCAGGATCACCAGACTCAACCAAACCGCCATCAACTACCAATACCATATCCTAAACCTCTCCCATGAGGTGTTCAAGTACTTTGTCGTTCTCTTCCATCACCGTCATTACTGACTAACGTTTCTCACCTTGACACACTTAAGCAAAATGGCCAACTTTGCCACAGCTCCTACATTGAATATTCAAAGCAGGGCAACTCTTAACCCCTTTTTTAATGTAGCGCATTTCCACATCTAAAACAAACATTTCTTTGTTTGAAAAAAAAAAGAGAATTAGTGAACCTATTGTTCTTTGGTCCACTCGACTTGTCCATTCCACTTTTGTCATCTTTTTTCTGACAACACTAACTCTGCTTACTGTGGACTTTTCTATTTCTCTTGTAGATTTAATAGAAGATTCAGTACTCTTTGCAATTCTTATCATTTCAACCAAAGTAGGATTGTCTAGAAAGAAAGCAGCTTCTGTCTGATAGTTGATCGCCCAAATCTCCAAATTGACATTCCGCACCCAAAAAACGCAAAGCAGAAATATAAGTGTCCACATCTTCACCAGTGCGCTGTTCTCTTTTGAAAAACTTGTGTCTGGCCACCACCAAACTGGGAGGTGCATCAAACCTATTACTCATTTTCTTCACTGCTATTTCGTAATCATCCATTTCGCCTTCATCCATTTGTAAATCCGGCAAATGCTTGAAAATTGCCCTTCTTCAAATCCAATGGAATGAAGAAGAAGACATTTCTTGCGTTCTGGTCTAAACCATGCTGCTCCAATTGCTCCTAAATAGGTCTCAAAGGCATTATACCACTGCCTCCAAACTATATGTGGGTAACCTGGGCTCTCTAAAAATGGCGGTGGTGGCGTTACCGATTTCATGGTTCACTCCAATACGGTATGTTTATTCCCAATAAAATCTGCTCCTTCCAAACTGCAAAGTCTATTCCTGAACCTTTCTAAGAAAGATTTGCAGATGCTCAACTGGAGTGAATCATTGGAGGAGTTTGGGTAAAGCAGGGTCTCATTGGCATGTGACTCACCCTCACATGAATGTTATGGAAAATGTGAAACAAGATGCTATGAATAAGTTAAAATAATGAGGCGAAAGGGAGGATCCTGGAGGAACATACAAGTGGCCAAGCCCTCTTGAGAGAGGAAGAGGCCAAGGGAAAATCTGACGCTGTTTGGAGAGGAAAAAAATGAAGCAGTTAATCATCATATGATCACCATTAACAATCGTGGATAACCTATTTAGCAGAATTTAGTGGTCCACGGTGTCAGGTGCCTTGCTAGGCTAAGCAGGTCACGTCATGATAGCCTAAGCCTGATGAGCAGAGACACATATCTACCATTGTCATATCAAAGGTCATCATTCCAGAAGTTCAAAAGACCATGTTTGCTCCCATAATTAGGCCATAAGCCAGGATGAAGTGAAAACAAGCAGCTGTGCTTGTTCAATTAGGCTTGAAGCTATTTAGCTGTCATGTTTTCCAAGACTAAAGCATTAGGTTTTGGCTTTTGTAAAGTAGTCTAGTCAGGACTTTCTTTAGGCATTTGGGGACACTCCTCTCAGTTGGAAACCGGTTGATAAGCTGTCAAATTAGTGGTGCAAAAAGAAGCACATGTGCTTTAAGAAGCTAAGCTAGAGCAGGACCAATATTAGAATCAGAAGCTCTAGGTTCCCCTGGGATCCACATATTCTGATGAGATTAGGTGAAGAATGGAAGAGATGCACAGTTCTTTTGGATGTCACAAGCCAAATTTGGGTGATTTAATTCCTCACAGAGTTGAACCATGGAGGTTACTTTATGATACAAATGTTGAAGGTATGTAGTTGAAATAACTAGTTTAAATAGCTTCTTTACTTGAAATTTGATTTTCCTTATTTCATCTGCCAAATACTGACCTCTGACCTCCTTGAGTTTCATATACCTTTTATGGAGATGTAGGCAATGTATATTATCCTTGTGTATTTGTTTCCCCCAAATTGTCACAACTGTCCATTTGGTTTATTTCATGATTTTGAGTTTATCCTGAAAACATTGAGCACAGTGAAACTGTACTCTGAATTTTAGTGGCTTGGAGGAGGCTGACAGATGATGTGCATGACAGAGGTAAACAACTAAAATACAGATTTGCAGGAGCTCTTTTGGTGTGTAAAATGACCTGATATCTGGACAGTTCCTGAGGGAGATGAGCTATAACAATATTTAGAGTGTGTTAAGTTTTCAAATTTTAATAAGTGCAGGGGATATCGGTCTATTGGAAGGTGTAGCTTCAAATTGATCTGAACTTGGTAGGAAATAGGAATGATGTTTGCAATCATCAAGTTGGAATTCCCAGAAAAATTACCATCAAGAGTGTGCTCTTTGGAGTGGGTGGGGTTATAAACAAATTAAGTAAGTCCCAGATCTGCCCAGGAGGATTTACAGAAGGGAGTCATGGAACCAGGATGGGAGTCTACTCATAAATCGTAGTAATTTAGGGTTGCAACAGAAGATGACTTAACCGTGAGCTCAAATACTAAGGTGGTAATTTTTGGTGGCAGAGGTAGCACCGCCGACGGCCTGGTGGTGAAGACTGCCAAGTTATGACCATGGTGGTGTTCCCAACAGAACACAGCCAAACTACCACCAGTACCGTCAGTGCAGTCAGGCTGCCGCGGATGGCAGTAGGCACCTTCAGACCAGTGGGGACCATGTTTCCGCCGGACACATTACGATGGCTGCACACCGCAAAAGTTTCCGCCACGGTCACACCGCCACCAACTAAACTAACTCAGTAAAAGGAGACACTCACCTTCAGGAAAACACACATGTCCGGAGCCTCCATGGAACCAGAACTCGAATTCCTCCCACTGTTCCTGCTCGCACTACGACTCCAGAACAAGCGATGGCGATGACAAAGACAACAACCGTAAGTGCACCCACGAGCACACACTAGATGCAAAGCCATTAGAACACAGGCACACACAACACCCACAGCCGGGATGGCCAGCGATGGCCACACACACATGCAACCACACACCCATACTAACACAAACACAGCTACATACACACATGCACACACAAACCACACACACACACACCACAGCCAACACACACGTGCCAACCACACACCACCCTGCACACACACATCACTGGCTAACACACACAAACACAACATCACTGAGACACACAACGGCAACACAACTGCAACTACACAAACCCATTGGTAAGCCATTGCACTGCACACCTACACATGACAACACATACTGACAACACGTAACAACAACTCACAACCAATCAACACCATCACACACCAATTCAACGTACCAAATGTCACACCATGCCCACACAACACACAACGCATATGGCATAGCCATCACCACACACACAGACGCACACACAACAATCACACAATGGCACACAACACCACCACAACACATCACACCACAAACAATACACTATATAGCTACACTCATGCATGTAACTACAGAATCATATCCCACACACAATACACACCCATCACTGCAGGACTGGTGGCAGAGCTTCATACACACATGCAGGCCATGCACAACAGCTCATACAACCAACACACACACATGTCACACACACACAAACTAAGGGCCACAAACACAAATCTGACATGGAGAACGAAAGGTAGGACAAGTAGTGTTCGATGGATGCCAAGATGTAGTAAATCGTGAAAATATATAAATAAATAAATAAATAATAACAACCTACAAAAATAGGCCATAAGCCAGTCCAATGTCAGAGGTGCCAAAGGCACATTAGACGCCTCACTGTACACCAACTTGACTCCTGGCTACAAAATGACCTGCACAGGGTAGGGGCATCAAGGGGGCAGGCAGGCACCTCAGTGACAAGGGGGGATTGGATGGGGGTTTGGGCTTTGGAGGGGGGTTCTTGGGTTTGGGCTTGGGAGAAGGGTCCTTGGGTTTGGGCGGGGTGTCCTTGGGTCTGGGCTTGGGAGGGGGTCTTCGGCCTTGGGGGGTTGACTTTTTGGCAGGAAGAGGGGCATGGGCACTAGCAGGGGTGGCAGGGGAGGACTTGGAGGTGGAAGGGCTGGACTTGGGGAGGGATACAGAGCGCTCCGGGGTCTCACAGGGTGGGAGAGGGTTAAGGAACAGGGAAAACTCATAGAGGAAATGTTTCTTTGGCACACAGGGGCAGTCATGGCAAAAGGGTTTGGGAGTGGAGGGAGAGGGAGTGGTGGTAAAATGGGTCTTTGTGGGTTTCTTGGGTGCAGGTGCGTGCATGGAATGCTTGTGTGTGCGGCGTGGGTGAGTGCCGATGTTTAGGTGTCTTTTGCAGGAGGGGGGAGGAGGTACTGGAAGATGCCATGCTGAATGGGTGGTGTCTGCGGGTATGGTGCATGTGCTACATGTGGGAGTGTCAGAGGTTGTGGTGAGTGCAGATGTGGGGACGGGGATGGATGTCTGAGGGTCTGATATTATGGTGACTGTGGGTAAGATGGGACTAGTGGCTGGATATGAAAATGATGATGTGCTGACTGCAGGAGTGTCAGGTGTAGTGTCTGTGAAGGAGGGGGTTGTAGGGGAGACTGTGCAGGGAGTGGATGTTGTTGTGTCTGCAGATGGGTGTTGTCTGTGTGCATGCCGGTGGTGGGTCTTCTGGTGCTTGTGTTTGTCAGTGCCAACTGTGTATGTTGAAGGTGGATGCATGCCTGTGTGAATGTGTGCTCTGGATGGGTGTGGGGAGAGGGGCTTGGTATTGGTAAGAGGTAGGTGGAGGGAGGACAGTAGACAAAGGGACACTGGCTGCTGTCAGTGAGGAGGCCAGAGCCTGAAAGTATCTCTGGAGGCCAGCCAAGGCAACGTGAATGCCTTTCAGGAACGTATTGCTCTGTTGGACTTGAGTTGCCAGTCCTTGGATTGCATTCATGATGTGGACTGACCCACAGAGATGGACCTCAGGAGGTCAATAGCCTCCTCAGTGAGGGCAGCAAGGCTGACTGCGGCAGGGGCAGAGGTACCTGCGGCAATGGAGATGCCCACCCTCCTAGGTGAGCGGGCACGGGTAACTGGTTGGGGAGCTACGGGGAGAGCAGTGCTAGTAAGGGGGGTGGTGGACAATAATGGTGCTGGGGTGATCCTAGATGGGTCCACCACTGCCAGAGAGTGTCCACCAGAGGAGGATTCCGAAGATGAGCTGGTAGATCCGGTCTCCCCGTAGCACTCCCCTTGCCCTCTGTCCCACTGGGTCCCTAGGCTTCACTGGTACCAGCTTCCTGGGTCCCGTGGGCTGCTGCTTCCCCTCTCGCCTGTGCCCTTTCTCCTTCACCTGATGATGCTGATGCTCACAAAGAGAGAGAGAAAGATAGGGTGGGAAAGGATCAAAACATACCTCCCATAGACACATAGAAAACATTTGCATCTCTTACATTACATATCATGGCTAGGCAATTGCATATGGCAATACATATAACCAGCATCATGTTATTACATGTCACTACTACCCACACCTGTATGCTAACACTATATGCTACAACAATACCTAAGTAGGACTGTACTACTAGAGTCATCCCCATGATGCCAACCAAAGGCATTTTAGCTGGCACATCATGCCTTGTATGCTGAATCTATAGTATGACTGAATACAGATCTCACCTCTCCATTCACCTTCACCCACTGGATGGACAGCTGACAGAACACAACATTTCAGGCCTTTACAGTTACAACACCTGATTACTCCATGTCACATGGAACATGTCAATTACACTGTAGAAAACTCCACTCACAGACCACACAGCATCTAGCTGTCACATTACCTGTCAGCCCACTCAGTACAGTGATAGCAAAATGGAGTACCTCTTGGATCCTACCAATACAAGTCACACACCCGAGCAGTTCACATCTGAGATGTATCATGTGAATCTGTGGAATACCCATTTGACCAATCAGACCCTATGACATAGTCAGAGCAGCTGACCCCCAAAACATACATCACTACTCAGCATACTGCTCACTGCATCAACCACGGGACATGTACCAAATATCACACATCCACTGAGTGGAGTGTGACAACATATGTACCCCTGAAACACACAAAGCACATGATGGACCAATTCCAATGCCACCACACATGCAGGAACAGTAGTTGGACTACACACCATGACAACTACAGCCACACACAAACACCATTCGACAAATGGCAAACCCCGCCACTGAGCCCAGACAACACACATCTTAGAGGGGAATAATGTGCTTTCATGTGGCACACATGGACAAATACCACAGCTTGTTCTACAACTACACACCCCACTACCACATAAGCCAGCATGAGAAGTCGGGAGGGGAAATGATCATAACATGAGCACGCAGTGTGTCATGCCATACCAATACCACTCCAATTCTGACACTACCTATTGCCCAAGCCAAGCTGTAATAGTCATAGGACATCAGATGTGCACTCAATTTAACATATTGACATGATGAAGGCAGTTACGATGCATTCCTAGGGCTTTGTCATACATGACATGAACACACAATGGTGAAAATTCAGGGACCTCCCCAGGGCACTTACCACATCTCGTACCATCCCATTGTTGAAAGGCCAAATCCCCACAATAATAGCTCCAAGGACTGCAATAGCTTTGAAATCTGCCCTCATAAAATATCATTTATCAGTATGCCATGGTTCTTTCCTAACACATACCCTACACTCTGTAGATTACCTATATATGCATAGTCAGCTATCAAGGCAACACTCCTGTCCCATTGAGGCCCTTCATGTGGTGGAACTGTAATGCCTGCCCCACAATCAGTCTATGCCAGCTACAGTACAAGATGTATATTGTCTCAGTAATTATAGGAGAGTAACACAGTAGCAAATACAGGATGGCTACACAGATGGGATTAGATTTACACCTCAGATACACTAACACTTACAACCATTGTATGGCCAGGATGGAGTCACACATGTGCCCATGTCATAGGTGCAGCTACACATTAAAGACATGGAGAGGAAAGGAAATGGGAAACGTACATCCACTGACAGCATAGCATGGTCACACATCTACAAAAGAAACTCTGCCAGGGTGACTGATACCTTTTTCTCATTGTCGATGTGCATGTAGCATTGACCACAATCACATTTTCCCAGCAGTAAGCCACCCAATCCCATTTAAGGCCTGTCAAGTCTGAGTTTACCATCAGTACTCACCCCCTTGTGGCTGCTGTCCTCAAACGCCCATCCACCTCAGGGTAGGCCACTGCCAGAATGCGGGCCATTAGGGGGCTTAGGGTCCAACGGGCACCCCTTCCTCATTGGGAGGACATGCCCAGCTGGGCCTCTGCGGGCTTTCGGGCCCAGCATCACAGGTCCTCACACCGCTTTCTGCAATGGGTGCTCCACCGGCTGTGGACCCCCCGAGTCAGCACTTGCTTAGCAATAGCACACCAAATCCCCTTCTCCTGCTGAGCGCAGACCTGGATGGGTGACACAAACAGAAGGACAAAGTAATGAAGACTGGCACCACATCAACAGCAATGGACTACACACATCAGACACACCAGCTGCCTACACAAATCCATAGTAACGGGTCACATACCTTAATTCCATGCACCCTACATGCATTTACCTGCCGGTATGCCTACGCCATTCACCCTGACACACACCCCATCACACAGGACAATGGCATTGGGCTCACCTGCTTCTCTGGTGCCCCATACAGCTGTCCATGTAGGGGTAGGACCCCTTCCACCAGCTTCACAAGCTCTTCTTGGGTGAAGGGTGGGGCCCTATCACCTGCAGGACGTGGCATGATGGCTCCCAGAGACAGTACACAGCAGCTCATGTCGTGGAGGTCTTGCTTTCAAGAGTGTCAGGAGTCAAGAGAGCTAGGTGGCAGAAAATGGCGGTCATGGATGCCGTGTATATGACCGTCACTTCTGGCGGTGATCATCATTGGTCCCAGTCCCCCATTGGCAGCAATGTAGACCAATGAGAACTTGCACGGCGGTTGCAACCGCCTACCACCATGACGACTTACGCCGGCGGACTTAGGTTACTTCCATCTGTCCAGAGCAAGCAGGACGTGCAGCTGCCATTTTATGAACAATTAATGGCTTGTTGCAGAAAAATGAGTGTGTCATGGTAGTTATATGTCCAGAATGCTGAGTAGGCCTATATTCTGCCATCATGGTTAGGTTCATACATGTGACATTCATGGCACAGTGCTGTTATATGGGCGGATGTTACATGAAGTGCATGTCCAGCTACTCAGTGCCTCATATGCAGTGTAATCATATAATTCACTGGCATTAGTACATACATGGTCCGTGCAGGACCCATCTGTGCACACAACATGGAACATTACGCATGTATTGTGTGCCACTAACTATTGTAATGGGCTAGCAATGGGCAGAATAGATTGTTAAAATGGCGCTTCTGCATGCCCAATATAGTATGTGTCAACTGTTCTGGCATGTCTATAGTGTTAGGTGTGTGCCACAAGAAATTGTTCTGATAACATGTGTGCAGTGCTTTTCAAATTGTACGTTCTCTCTTCTCTATCCTAGATACCTGTCATGGGGAGATTGAGAAATGCACCAGTGTACCGTCCGCTAATCAACCTTGCTACCCTGGAAAAGAGGCACATCATCCAGACCTGTCGTCTAAATCGTCTGACCATCATGGATCTATGTACCCAGTAGGTGCCAGCTCTATTGCCTGCCATATGTAATCCCTATGCCATCCCTCCCACAGTACAAGTCCTGTCAGTGCTACACTTTCTTGCCACAGGGTCCTTTCAAGTTACAGTGGGCTTGGCAGCAGGGATGTCACAGCCCATATTCAGTCTGATGTTGAAGGATGTACTTTGTGCTTTTCTGAAACACCTGGAAAGCTACATCAGGTTCCCCCAACCTGCAGATTTGCCTACTGTGAAGGCAGACTTCCATGATATTGGACAAATACCTCATCTGCTAGGGGCCATTGATGGCACCCATATTGCTTTGGTCCCTCCCAGTGCAAATGAACAAGTGTATAGAAAAAACTATCACTCAATAAATGTTCAGGTGGTCTGTCTGGTGGACAAGTACATTTCCCAAGTGACAGCCAAGTTTGCAGGATCTGTCCATGAATCCTACATTCAGAGGAACAGCAATGTCCCACACACAATGGCACAACTACAGAGAGAGAGGGCTTGGCTCATTGGTATGTCTGCATTTGGATGTGTGTCTCTGTTGTGGCACCTGTCTTCACATTCCTACCTGTGGCTGTACCTGCATTGTAACAGGTCCTACCTTTCTTCACACAGGTGTCTCAGGCTATCCTAACCTTCGCTGGCTGTTAAAATCAGTGAGATACCCTGCCACAGATGGGGAACAGCTTTTCAATGAGGCCCACGGCAGGACAAGGGGTGTAATAGAAAGGGCATCAGGTCTACTGAAGGCAAGATTAAGGTGTCTGCAAGTCTCTGGAGTTGCCCTCCTCTACACTCCTCAAAAGGTATGCCAGATCATAGTTACCTGCTGCATGCTCCACAATCTAGCCCTGAGTCGTCAGATCCCATTACTGGCTAATGAGGAGGAGGCAGCTGGACCAGTGGCTGGTGATGGCGAGATGCAAAGTGATGGGGAGGCAGATGAGGATGGTACAGCTGACTCTAGGACTGAGCTGATCAATCAGTACTTCCAGTGACATACAGGTATGTTGTATGTGTAGTAGCAGGTGTTATGTTTCTACTTTGATTGATGACAATGCTCCTCCTGGCCAGGTACATCAGTAGAGATGCCCAGTGTACCTATCCCTATGTGTGGGTTGTGGCAGGAGACAGAGTGCATGTCAGGATCAGAGTTACTGGTCTCAACTCTGACGTGTTCTTAATGCAGGTTGCTAGGTTAACATCTCCTATGGACAGACCTGTAGTGTGCTATGTGTCCTGCAATCTCCTGTCCAGATGTAATTCCAGCAATTAACTGTGTACTGTGAATCTTTCCCTCTCCTACCTGTTGCTTGAGCCATTCATGTACATTAGCCTTTGCTAACAGTTGAAAGTGTAGTATTTGGCTCGGTACAGATGTCAGCTACAGCATATTGGTCATTTATTTCCTGAGATTGTTGACGTAGAAGTGTCATCTGTTGTTCCCTGTTTCCTTGAAAATACACACTGGGCACGACAACAATGAACTGCATATGTGCTTTGAGTGCCAGCATGCCTAACATCCTGATGTGTGTCCCTGTCTTGGTCTATTTGCAGGTTGGCTAACTGGATCTACTCTGGTGTGTGGCCTGACTTGTGACTCCCTTACAACTGTATTTTGGGACATGTCTGATGTACTGTGTCCCCTGCAGAGGATGCCTCCCTCGACTGTCCATTTCACTGGCTGTTGATTTAGGGGAATACCGACACATAACATATTGCTGACCACACATTTGTACATCTAAAAATAAAGACACAAATGCTGTTGCTGTTATATACAGTGTTTATTGTGCATACATTGTTTAACAGTTGATGAGTGGGGTCATGGTGGATGAAATCATCAGAGGAGATGGTCTAGCTCTAGGTAGTACAGATCCAGTGTCCAAAGGTCATAGCAATGTGGAGATGCCATTGAACAGCCTACAGGGTGTCTCAGTGGCACACAAGGGAGAATGTTCCGGAGAGGGTCACTTCCTGGCAGTGGGTTTTGTCTTAGCGTCTGCTCCAGCCGGATGTCTGGATGGATGATCACATTTGTGGGGGGGTTCCTCAGCTACTGAGGGAGGGGTGCCAGTGGCCTGTGGTTCCCCTGGCAGTGCCTCCATGCCACTGACTGCTGCAGATGTGGATGGCTCAGTTGGTATGGGGCTAATGGAAGGGGCTTGCTGGTGGGTGGCGGAAGCACGCAGGATGGTGGTGAGGTCCCTGAGCATCCCTGCAATGGAGGCTATGGTGGCATTGTGGGCCTACCACTGCTGCATTGCTTCCTGCTGGTATTCTCTCTGCAGCCCTTGGTTTCCCCCAAGATGGTGAGAATTTGGCCCATCTTGTCCTGGGATTGCTAGTATGCTCCCAGGACTTGGGAGACGGCCTACTGGTCGGTTGACTCCCTTAGCTACCTCATCCTCAGGCCCACAGGTGCCCTCCCACGCCTCCCCCATGCCTGTGCCTCTGGCACAGTGTGCCCACTCCCAGTGTCACCAGGACCTTCATTATCTTGGGTGTGAGGGGTCGACACTGGTCCCTGTACTGTGGAGCACACTATTGATTGTACAATCCTTGGGACACAGGTTTGGGGATGAGGGGTTGGTTGTGCTGTTGATATCACCGGGTGTGGGGGGTTGGATGTGGCCAGGGTGAGGCTGGGAGTAGTGGAATGACCAGGTGTCCCTGATGTGCCAGGTAAGTCGTCAATGTCCAGTAATCCACAGGCATTGTCCTCACTGGGGCCTTCATCCTTGGGAGAGCTGTCTGTCTCTGGCATCCTCTCTATGGTGGCAGTGACAGGGGTACCTGTGGATGAAGTGGAAGAGGTTTACATGGTGGAGGTGTGATTGGTTGTCTCTTTGTCTGAGGCATACAGTGGCTTGACTTGATTCCCAGTTATGGCAATGACAGATGCAGCACTGCAGACATTGTTTGTGGGTAGTGGATTGTGATATAGGTATCAAGTTCCACTGAGGGTTGAGGAATGAGGTTTGCATTGCTGTCATTGCCATTTAGTGGTCCTCAGTCGAAGCATCCAGTTGGTGTAGCAGGTGCAAAAGTTATACATGCAGGAGTTGCACTGTGAAGTCAACATAGCCGGTTTTGATGTAGATGGGCTGGTGCATTGTGGGAGTTGTAATGATTGTTATTGGCAGTGCTATCCGTGCACTTAGCAGGGACTGTGTGGGCATTGTGGCTGGGTGGTGGTGTAGCATACAGGGGATTAGGTTGGAGGTGATTGGGTGATTGGGTTGGAGGTGGAGTGGAAGATAGGGTGACTTGGGGAGTGATAGGGTGGTGGGAAAGCATGCTGGACAGGAGTACTTAGTGCCAGGGGAGTGATAATTACTTAGCAGAGTCCAGTCCTCGAGGTATTCCAGTCAGGCCCTAAGGATGCAGGATGTCCAAGACCTTTTCCTCCCACGTTGCAAACTCTGGGAGAGGAGGTAGGGGCCCACCACCAGTCTTCATCACGGCAATTTGGTATCTGGATGCCATGGAACATACCTTCCCTCTAAGGTCGTTCCACCTCTTCCTGATGTCCTCCCTTGTGCGTGGATGGTTGCCCACTGAGTTGACCCTGTCGACAATTCTCTGCCACTACTCCATTTTCCTGTCTATGGTGGTTCGCTGGACCTGTACTCCAAACAGTTGTGGCTCTACTTTGATGATTTAACTGACCATGACCCTCAACTCATTGTCTGTGAAGCGTGGGTGCTTTTGACGGGGCATGGTGGTTGTGTTGTGGGTGGTGTAGTGTGTTGTGTGCAAGGGTGCAGTGTAGGGTACTTGGTGGAGTGGGGGTGTTTGGTTGTGTGTGCTAGTTTGATTTGGTGTTTGTGTGCAGTAGCGATGTGTGTATTGTGTTGATGGTGTAGTTGTGTGGTGTGTGCTAAGTGTTGAGTGTGATAGTGCCTAAGGTGTACAAGTACAGAGTCTTCAGTCTATGTTAGTAGTTGTGGGTGCAAAGGATTGTGGGTTGTTGGGGGTGTGTTATATAGTGCAGTGAGCAGGTGCGTGTATGTGTCTCAGGTATGGGGTATTTGTACTGTCCAATGTGGCGTTGTGTTCTGGCTGAGGTGGGGTTTTGTCTGTGGCAGTTCGCACCCCCAATGGTTTTCCGTTGTGCAAGAACTGCTGTGCTGATTTGTGGGTCGTAATATGGAGGGTGGAATGTAATCGGTGTGGCGGTGCTGGTGGTGGAACTGCATCTTTCCCGCCCACCAGTGTCCTGACGGTGTCTGAATTGTGGCTGTTTTTTGGCGGTCTTTATTGTTAACTCTTAATACGGCGGGCAGGATACCGCCAACACTGATAATGAGTGCCTAAATCTATCAGGTTGTTTTATGTGGCAGTGGCAGACAACCAAAGAGGTAGAGTGTTCAGACGTAATGAAGAAGTTAAGAATGAGATGTTCCCAACCAAAAAGTCAAAACTGGGGGGCAAGATATGTTTGTATTGAGCACTACCCCTCCCCCACCGTTTTTACTATCCATGTAAACACCATGATATCCAGTGAGGACTACATTAGCAATGGCACTCAACTCCAAAAAGTGAACTATAATTTGATCAGGCAGCAAAACTTAGGTGCCTTGTTGGAATGTGGCCATGATGTTCAAAGTGATCAATGTTATAAGAGCTTCACATAGCACTGTGTACCCTAAGCATTTCGGTTTTGGTGAAATTGAGCATTTTGCCAGCTGAGTGGTTCTCATTGCCTGAGTTCAGATACTTGAATGCCCAGAGTCATGTGGTAAATTTCTTGAAATGGTGCAACCTCCTTCTTAGTTCAGCAGGCTTCATGCCACAATATTTGACAACCTCCTTAAATTCCAGACACCATTAAAAATCTGGTTCTTGCCGTTCACATTATTTGTATGACACAGATCTCTTTTCTAAAAATAATGGTAGATATCTGTATGCACTGCAATTGTCACATTTTTCTCCCCCACACAAAATGCTTCTGCACAGCTACCGGCTTGCCTCACCATGTGTAGAACAAGTCTTTGAAACCCAACATGTACCATAGTGGCCCTAACTACAGCCAACACCCTTCAAGCAGGCACTCTGAAAATGGCACTGGGGCACTCAATGTGATTCGAAACGTTTTGTTGCGTCTTCAGGGGTCTAAAGCGTTGTATAAGTTCTACCACGCAATGCTCAGACAAACGCCATAATAAATCTGATCTCACAAGAATGTTCTTGCGCCATCAGGCAAGCATATAATAGCGGACATTGTTTCTCTTATTCAGAAAATATTGCATTTTATTGATAGTTTTAAATTGCACCTCCGATGACACTCCCCACATACGTAAAATACTGTACTGGTGAAGTATTGAGAACATATGTTATAGCATGGTTTCCATATAGTCACCTGGTAAATCTAAAATGTATCTACATTAATTCACCATGAGCAGGGCGAGTGAGATGTTGGCACTAATTTCCAATTTCTCTTTGATATATGAGTCACACTCTTAGATGAGTTTCTAAACCCACATTTTCCTTGGTTTGTATACAAAAAGAAAATACCTGGACCGAGCTAGCCATAGAATTGGCTGGCTTTAAAGTAATTTGGCCACAACACACTGACATCCTTAAGGTCATCTAGAATGGTTGTGATTTGATAATTGAGAAATATGTAGCATATCTAAATCAAATGGAAATTAATATAAATTTTACAGACAGGTAGATTGTATTTTTTTTCATCACAAAAATACGTTTAAATCCAAATTGTTCAAAAAATGCATCCCACTAAGCTCTGTGTTGCATGCAGACCGCCATCACCCACTGCAGCCACAAACATTGTTCCTGTATAATGTGGGATTATTTGAACAAGAGACAATTACTTTAAGGTCCTAGATGTTGCTATTATAAAAATATTATTCAGCTGGCACATACTGTTTATTTGTTAATCACTTGATGGCTGGAGGGATGATTTCTTGGCTCTTAAGTAGGGAGGTTGCCCGTGACGTTATACAAAAGGTAGCAGATGGCAGAGGAAAATTGCAATGTGCCCAGTTAGCTGTCAACACAGGTTTTTTGAAAGCTACCTCCAGACGTTGCTGTCCTGGAGGTCTAACCAAATACCGGAACTAATGACTGGACAGCAAAGGCAGGAACCATGATGACAAAATATGCAGCAGATGAATTATATGGGTCAGAACACTAGGGGAACATGAGTTTACGGGGGACTCACTGGAATGGCCGGCACCCTTATGCTATAATAATCACAATATTAGAAGCATGCAGATATTAGGGAAATTAAGAAATCTGTCACAAGGGCACAGTGTGATTTTTTCCACTGTGTATTTTTCGAAGTTGGTACTATTTACACTATTTAGGAGATATTATTCGATGTTGTATAATAGATCACTTGCATGGTTCCCAATATTGGAGATAGAGTACGACACCATGATTAATATTTTATTTATATCTGCTTTTGACATTATTATTGAGTTACTGATTTGCTAATGACAGGCAATATTATTGTAGGAGGTCCTGAGGAAGTCAAGGGGTACACCCCGGATGAAACACGTGTTGACCTGTGATCTATTTGATCTGTGACCTTTGACCTGTGATTTATTTGATCTGTGATCTATTGGGATGATTACGCGATCCACGGGAAGACTAATCAGTAACCTACATGGACAATAACGTGACGTATTTGGATGATTTTCATAATAAAGACTACTTATGAAGATTTGAACTTACTGTGTGGATCAAATGGAGGATTAGAGATTGGGATAAATAAGAGGAATCTGCGAAAACTGGGATCAGATATTGTGAACAAACTGTGGGTTCTAGGTGAATGAAGATTCAACATATATAATATTCCCAAGGAATTGCCTTGGGAAGGGAGGATTGATATTACAATTGTTACTTTTTCATTACAAATTGTTAAGAGATCTTCACGTGTGCCATAACTTAATGTATATGTGGTAGATAACAAACATTTTTGTTATTGAGTGAGGTTTGTGTTGGGGGTGGAACCTTTGTTTTGAGCACCGTGTATAATAGAATTTTTGTTAGAATACATATATAGATAGGGAAATTAAGAGCGCCAGATCACTCTCAAGAGTCACCCCCTTAAGACTTAACGTTTATACAAATAGAGTAGGGGAATGATCCAAGGATTTTATGGTCTTCACACTGAATATCAAACAGCCTCTGATGTTTTACCTAATAGATTGCATGAGATGGGTGTGTTTTGAGGCATTGGACATATGATATCTCCCATGCTCAGTAAAAGATGCCCTGAACTGCAAACGTTATTCATCATGCATTGAACACTGAAAAGAAAAATGAGGAATTCAAAAACAAATCGGTTAAAAACACATGTGAACTAACTGGAGAGAACTACACATTTATTAATGCATTATTTCTCACTTCTACTACATGGAGCCCCGACTTTTGAAACATGTACAAAATAGTGGAAAGCGAAGAAAGACTCTCTTTGGTGAAACCACCAGACTGGTTGGGTTGTGTTTGCTTGATGATGGGCCTACACTAAACAAAATAAATACATTGAAAAATGACTTGCCGAGTGCCAACTCTTCACTTATTGAAGTTTGTGTGCTACATGCATGTGTCTACACATACATATATACACAGATATGCTACAGTTATGGTTAAAACGGTTAAAATTCGGAGATTAACTCTGCTCTACATAATCTACACAACAGCCTTACCAAATAGAACCCGCATTCCAAATGTAAAGCCCATGACCTCACATGTATTTTCAATCTCCACAGCCTCCCCTCTGCAAACGACTTCCTCCTCTTCTTCTTGAGCAGTGGATCTGCAACCTCCTTCTCAGCTGAGTCAGACATGACTAAAGTCTAAGACAGTAATCAATCGCAGTAGCAACTTCGTCGTGCTCTTGGTGCTAAACATGCTATAGACTTGTGTTCATTCTCTGCGCATTTTTAAAAGGTTTGAGGTCCCTAAAAATGCACCTCCTAAAACATAATGTGACCCAAGTCCCCTTCTAAAAAAATATTTAATGGAACATATTGCATTTTTAATATTTGAAAGGGTGCTCAAATTGGTCTAAAGTTTGAAAACTTTAAAACAAGCCATGGAAGGGGTATTCCTTAAACTATGTTAAAAAAGCGAATTGGACCCGATTTGGGTCCTTGCGTTCCACAGTTTGTAAACTTTATACAAAGTACAGAGTTCACAAACTACAAGATCCCACCATGGGCCCAATAGTTTTAGCGTTTATGTAGCCTGCACGGAGTACACAAACTACAGCAGAGGATCCAACATGGTCCAAAAAATTTCATTGTTTGCAAACTTAAGTACAGAGTGTGCAAATTATGAGACCTGTTTGCGGGCATCTGTCCCTGCCAGACATTGAGCGTAAAATTGGTGATCCTGGCCGACAAACAATATTTTTAATTGTTAAAATATGTGGAGGCCATTTGGGGATCCCATCTAGGCCTGGAAGTCAGGATGTGACCACAGTGTTGCCTTAGGTGTACTACATTTCTGGTAGTCAGGAATATGTCGAATAACCTGTCATAACAGCCTGAAACACAACTTTTCTATTGCAGCCAGCAAATCATAGTTTTTAGGCCCGTGATATTGTTTCTGATTTCACAGACCTGAAAAGAATGACAGGAGAAAAAGCTCACTTCTTCACTGAGGTTTCATTTTTTTTTTTATTTGGATCCGCAAACCTTCCACAAGTTCAAGTTTGAGGATAGTTCACGAACTAAAGGTGTAATGTAATTTCATTCAGTGTGCCTTTTTTAACGTAAGGCAGGGCAACATTTCCTCTGTTTATCCTCACCCCTTGGAAAGAACTGCCATAAACTTGCCATGACGAACCTAAACTAGATTTCCTTTTTTAGAGAATTTAATGCAGATTAAACAAATGGTGCCAAAGTTATAGACAGATAAAAAATTACTTTTCAATGCAAACTCTGACCTCATCATAACTGATTTTTTAAATTAAATATATATACATACATATATATTTTCACTGAAAGAAACCAAAGGTTATAGGAACGTTATAGTTATGTTCTGAATTTACTCCCACAAAACTGCAGAAATTCAGCAGTTAGAGTTATTTCAAGTAACTATAACTTGTGCTCTAAGGTAACTATACCTTTCACTTTCGGTTTCGTTTTTGTTTTCTTGTTGATGGATTTAAAGGGCTCTTTCTAATTCAAAGTTTTTGATAAATTGAGACCTGTGACTTTAGGTAGCCAGTTTTTAAGGAAGGAGATACATGAGTGGGTTGAGTCTTCAGACATTCAGAGCCTTCAGGAATTCCAAAAATCCTCAGGTTACCTCATTTGTTGCGGTTCTCTAACTCAGCAATGTCTTTTTTTCATAGTTTTTGTTGCAGATTGTAGAGAAAGAAGATCCTTAGTAGATTTGTTTTTCGTGTCTTACAGATCACTGATTCTCTGCTTGGTTTCTAATATTTTATTGTAGATAGTGTTAATAGCAGCTCTTATTGCTGTTAATTCAAGTTGCATAGAGTATGTATTTTGTTTAATGGTCTTGGCAAGGTCATGAACATCCAACAGTTTTTTAGGATCATGTTCATTGTGCTCTTGATATCTGCTTTGTTCTTGATTGGCAAATCAAAAAATATTGATTCCGCCTTAGAGAATTTAACATGAGGTTTGGTGTCTTTTCCCGCCATATTGAGTTTTGCTCTTTACCCGATAGGAGTGTCTGGAAAGTATCAGAGCCCAGTTAGGGGACCAATAGTGGAGCAAATTGAATATTTTGAAATAATGGATATAGAGATTGTGGTAAGGGTCTGTGCATTGACAACACAGTCTCTGGGTATTTTCAGTCTCAATTACTCTGACCGTTATATATTGTTGGTCTTGATTTTCATTGCTGAAGAGGTTATATGTAAGAATTGAAGTTTAGGCTCAGTTTAAAGTCTGTCTAAAGTTTTATTTCTTCCTTTACTTCTTTAGATCGGTTACGTTTTCCTCATCTGTGTGGTGGGTTATTTTAGGAACGTTGTGATCGCAGAGTAGCCTAAGACAGAGCTCGTCTTGAAAATTATGTTCCTATTGGGTTCAAAAGCATTAGCAATGTTTGTGATCCTATTGTTGCAGTTTAATTACTACTTTGTGTTTTATTTCCTTGTTTACAACATGGTGACCTGTAGTAACATGATGTCTTGCATTTATAGGCGCGCATCTAAATTAGATTTGGCAAAACAATTGCTATAAGATTAAGCATGTGAGAGTTCAGCACATCATTAGCTATTCCGTTTGCATCTGTAGTTCCATGGGCTCCATCCTATGGTCAGGCATACACCGTGGAATGGCCCGGTATTTTATTAGCCTCAAAGTGGCATGGTAGACCTCTGGATGTTAGAGCAGAGCTAACAGGGGATCAATTCCACTGAAGATATTCCCTAGGATTGCAGTAGTTGAACTTTCAAGCGAGAAATGCCGAAATTGCTTTACAAGTCTGGTGCCACCATTTTGAGTGTTGAGCGTGGAACCTGGTAAGAGAGTAAATGACTGCTTTTACAGTCTTTTTCCCTTCTTTCCGGGTACGGTATAGCATGCTTTGTACCTTCCAGTGTTGAAATATGTCAAATGTTCAGCATAGGCGGATTAGGAAGTGGTCAATTTCACTGCATTTTCTTCCGCACAGTGAGGAGAAACGGAGTCAGGCACCCATGCGCTTTTCTGTCCAAGCCAAACCACTCTTGGAAGTGCATTCCTAAGGTGGAGCACAGTTAGAGAACTGACGTCGTAATGAACATGTTGCAGGTGATTTGATATCATCTGAAATCAAATAACAGCAGCACAGACATGTGGCAATGCATAGAAAATGATATCCTCATGTCCAATCCTTACTTACTATACAAGGATTTATCAAGCTGAGTGATCTTCCATCATTTCTCAAGCGCTCAGCTTGTCAAAAACAAGAACTGACACGCCATGTGTGCCAGTTGTGCACTGTAACAAGCAACAAAGTGGTTGAAGGAATGTTTGAATTAATCTCAGCCTCTGGTGAGCAGTTGTGGCTTCATTCTACTCTGTAGGCATGTGAGTGGTACAGACCAAATATTGAGCATTGGGCGAGAGACATTTTTCCCATGAGCAAAATACTCTATGGTGAAGACCTTCAATGTTCATCTTGTTGATCTGACGTTGGCTACTTGAAGATCCCAACAATGGCACTTCTGCTTTACCTTGCGACTGTCAACCTTACCAAAGTTTCCTTGGAGGCTAATTAAATACTAGTAGTTAGGGTGACCAGAATTTTAAAAACTGGGACATTCTCAAAAATAGGAGAAGGACTACAATTTTAATTCAACAGAGCACACAGAATGACAGCGAGCACTAGCATAGAAATACAGAAGAGGCACTAAGAACATAAACAAAATGCAATGGTTAAAGCCAGTGTAAGGCCTGTTAATTAAATTGCTTTCTAGTAAAACCTGCTAATTATCTTTGCTTTGGAAAACAAAAAAAATCACCTCCTGCCTTTTTGAGGTGACCCTCTCTTAAACATATTGTTGCTTTTATTTTCAGGTTCCTGTTCCATAAATATACTGACTACAGCTGTGAGGATTAGGTATGATTATAGCTTAGGTCCTGACGAATCACACACAGATCTTTTTAGGCTACTTAAGTGAGAAACATGTTGACCTTCTCTCATCTAGGCAGTGTAGGGATTTCCAGCCCAGCCTCACACATAGTTGATCCCTAAAATTCAAGGTTCTCCAACTTTTGAATTCATTTTCTGAAAAGAGTAAGACTGACATTATTCTTTCTTCCCCTTTCTTGTTTTTAACCCATATCCGTATTAAACACTTCACTACAGGGTCCTTTTAGTCAATTTTAACAGTTCTCTCAACAATCCCACCATTCTTGCATTTATTCACGGCATTTTTCTACAAAAGATCTCTGGCAAAGAGCCCCTACGAGGTGCCCGTCAGACATTGCAGTGCTGGTCTGATGAGGAGCAAAGCCCGATGATGAAGCATGTCACCTATCGGTGAGTGAGGGCTCTTGTTCCTGACTTAGGTCACCCACAGGAACCGTAACTTGTTCTCCCCTAGACTGAGGTGAAAACATTAGCTGCATGCTCTTTTTGGAACTGTGCATTAATTGTTTTTTGACCCTCTCTTAAAACCAGAACATGATCTAAATCTCCCAAAACCTGCCGGGACAGCTGGTGAAAAATTGGGACTATCCCGGCAAATCCGTGATGCCTGGTCACCCTACAAGTAATTGGCATTGAACACCAAAAAGAGGCTACACGCCCAGATCCCAGACAGGGCCATCCTGACATCCAGATGTCCATTCTTAAATATGACAGATCTCAAAGAGTGTAGTGCAGACAACAGCAACTGTGTCCGTTGACGTAAAGCAGATTATATCCGAGCCTTTAGGCAAACCAGCTTGCAGAAGGGTGCATAAGGCATCATCCCTGGTCAGTTACAGTGATCCAAGAAACCAATGGAGAATCTTCATTGATGACAAACTACACTTCAGGAGTCTCAGAGAAACCCCAAGAGACATACATCGGCTGTCAGGGACCCATGTGAGCCTCTGATGCAAATGCTTAATTTGTGCCAGTGTTTTCCGCTGCTCTGCACTGGCACTTATTTTTCTGCACCAGCAATTATTTACACATGTTGGCTCTCCTAGGCAATATTTTTTTACTACAGCACACATGTTCAGCAATTAAATGTATTACAAAATAACAAAACTAGCTCTTCCAGGCTATCCTAACAGGTGAAGGTGACCTGCAATAGTCAAAATGTCACACTAGTTTAAGTGTGATGGTCAGTAGATAATGCTTGTACTGGCGTTCAGTAGCAGGGGCGGCAGCTTTGGGTGGTACCAGCTGCAGTGGACTATCTTAGGACCTAGAACATAAATATTTACAAACAAAGCACTGCTCATTTGTAACCAGTTGACTGATGCTTGATCAATGGATCTGCTGAAACATAGTCCTGAGATCTCAATGTTTACCCGCTGCCTAGGGAGAGCCTTACACACTTGTTCAAAAGGCACTAATGTGCCTTTGTCATTGTCCATACCTGACAGACAGCAGCTGTGTTATTTAAGCGACATCTCTATGGCCCGGGATTCTACCCATAGGGGTGTCAAGTAGTTATTATAGACAGGGCTGTGAGCAATATGAACACTGACCCTAAATTTCACAGAACAATGAATAGTAAATTAATGTAAACTGTGAGCCGTGATTGTTTTATAACAAATAAACAAGAGACAACTCCTGGCCAGTACTGAAAACCTCATCCCTTAAGTCTTCTGCTGACTTCTTAGGAGAAAGCTTTGTCGTGAAACGGAGGCACTGCACCAATCCAGCCATCATCTATAATTGCTGCTACCAGTACTTAGTACTGTGAATGTGACTTGGAGAAAGAAACTATTCTTGCTGTGAAAAAGACCCCCAAAGTCATGCTGGTTGCTGCTCCAGATGCCTGCTCAATGACACACTGGCAATTAATCTGAGGGATTCAAGGTGCAGAGGATCCAACCTTTTCTGAAATAATAACTACCCACTAACAAACCACTAACTCACTGATTTCTCATGCATGTAACAATGAAGTTGAAAATGTGTGGAGGAATCATCATCTCCATCATCATCACATTTACATAGAGCTTACTATCCATGGGTCCGTTGGCACAGGTCATCTGGGCAAAAATCCTAGGACAGATTTGACTTAAATGCTTTCCTAAAGACCAAGTAATTGGCCATTAGCTTCAGTTGTTCCTCTAGTGCTTTTCAAATGTCTGGACCAAAGGCAGAAAAGGCTCTCTCGCTCTTTCTTTTACATTTTACAATGAGAAATATGGAAAAACTTTCTTCCCTGGCTGCACAGCTCCCTTCTAGGCATGTCAGGGATAATACAATTGGCTAAATAAGCAAGAGCTGATCTATTCTCATTTTTAAAGATCTGGCAGGATAATTTAAAGGTGATCCTGCCCCTGACCTGAAGCCAGTGCAAAGACTTTCTGGCTGTGAACACACGGTACCTTTGGCCCCATACAATGATTATCTTGACTTCCACCTTCTTTACCCTCTGAAGGCACTTGATTTGATAGGCAGGCACTCTGCATACAACCAATTGCATTAGTACAACAGTTAACAGGCACTCCCACTGACAAGAATTTAAGCTTGACGGAGAGACAAGGTGGCATAAATCTGAGTTTGGCCAGCTGGGAAAAACATCTTCCTATCCCTGACTGCATTTATCTGTGGTCTTAATTTTTTGATCTACAGTGGATGGTCTTGCTGTTTTGATCATAAATGGATGGAATAGGAAGTTAAATTCAATTAGGTCCACATTGCTCCCAAATAATATCACTGATTCGATGCTGTGGAGTTGGAGGTGGTGAGTGGTTATCTACTCCTGAACCTAGAAACATTGGAGGATTTTAGGTAAATCAGGGTCTCGTTGGCATATGACTGCACCCTCACAAGAGTGTTATTGGAAATTTGAAACAGAGGGGCTATGAATATTATAAACTGGGCTAGCAAAGGGAAGATCCTTGAGGAACCTGAAAGTGGTTAAGTCCTCTTGGGAGAGGAAGACGCCAAGGGAAAATCTGTATGTTGGAAGGGAAAGGGAATTAACTAGTTAATCATTATATGATCACCATTAAAAACCATGGACAACATATTTAGTAGAATTTAGTGGTCCAGGGTGTCAGATGCCATGATAGGCTAAGTATGTTATGTCATGACCGGCTAAGCATGATGAGAAGAGACCGGTCTCTATCATTATCATATCAAGGGACATCATTCCAGGAAATCAAAACAATACCACTTTTGTTCCCATAATTAGGCCATAAGCCAGGATGAATTGGCAACAAGCAACTGTGTCTGTTCAACTAGGCTTGAAACTGTTTAGCTGTCATGTTTTCCAAGACTAAAGTATTAAGGTTGGGCTTTTTTAAAGTGGTCTAATCAGGACTGTCTTTAGGCATTTGGGGACACTCCTCTCAGTTGTAAACCAGTTGATAAGCTGACAAATTAGTTGTCCAAAAAGAAGCGCATGTGCTTTAAGAAGCTAAGCTAAAGCAGAACTAATATTAGAATGAGAAGGCTTAAGGTTCCCCAAAATGGGATCAGCACATTCTGGTGACATAGGGTGGAGAACGGAAGAGGTGCAGAGTTTTTTTGTATGTCACAGCCACGCCCGGGTGATTTAATTCCTCACAAAGGACCATGGAGGTTACTTTATCATAAAAATGTTGAGGGCTTGTAGTTGAAATAACTAGTTTGAATAGCTTCTTTACTTGGAATTTGATTTTCCTTATTTCATCTGCCCGATACTGACCTCTGTCCTCCTTGAGTTTTATATACATTTTGCAGAGCTGCGGGTAATTTATATTATCCTTATGCATTTATATTTCCTCCAACTCGTCACAGCTGTTCTGTTGGTTTATTTCATGATTGTGAGTTTATCATTAAGCATAGTGAGACTGTATTCTGAATTGTAATGTTTTGGATGCGGCTGATAGATGATTGTTCATGGCACAGGTAAACAACTACAACACAGAGTTGCAGGAGCCCATTGTGTGTTACTAAAATGGAGTTCCTGAGAGAGATGGGACATATCAATGTTAAGAGTGTGTTAAGTTTTCAAATTTTGAGAAGTGCATGGGATATCAATCTATAGGAAGGTGTAGCTTGAAACTGATGCAAATGTGGTCAGAATAGGAAATAGGAGTGATGTTAGTAATCCTTAGGATGGAATTCCCACAAAAATACCATCAAGATGCACCTTTTGGAGTGGGTGGGCTTATGAAAAAATTAAGTAAATCCCAGATCTGCCAAGGAGGATATAAAGAAGGGAGTTATGGAACCAGAATGGGAGTTTACTCATACATTTAAGTAATTTAGAATTACAACAGAAGATGACTTAAACTTGAAAACAGATGCTAAATCTATCAGATTGTTTAATGTGGCAGTGACAGACAACCAAAGAGGTAGAGTGTTTAGAAGTAATGGAGACATTAAAAATGTGATGTTCACAACCAAGAAGTCAACTAGGTGGTTAGGGATGGCAAGATTTGTTTGTATTGAGCACTACCCTTCCCCCACCATTTTGTCTATCTATGTGAACCATGATATCCAGTGGTGACTACATTAGCAATGGCACTCAGCTCCAACAAGTGAACTTTAATTTGATCAGGTAGCAAAAATTGGGTGCGTTGTTGGAATGAGGACTTGACGTTCAAAATGATGAGTGTTATAGGTGCTTCACATGGCACTGTGTACCCAAACCATTTCGGTTTTGGTGAAGTTAAGCATTTTGCTAGCTGACTGGTTCCTATGACCTACTAGAGTTCAGCTACTTAAATGGCCAGAGTCATGTGCTAAATGTTTTTCACAGGTGCAACCTCCTTTTTAGTTCGGCAGGCTCAGATATAGAATTTGCTTCTTGCCACAATATGTGACATCCACCTCAAATTCCGGAAAGCATTAAAACTTTGCTCTTGCCATTCACATTATTTGTATGATACAGAAATCTTTTTAAAAAACAATCGCAGGTATCTGTAGCCACTGTAACGCCAACTTTCACACTTTTCTCACCCTCACATGATGCTCATGCATAGCTACTAGTTTGCCTCACCATGTGTAGAACGAGACTCTGAAACTGATACACCTCACCCGGCACCTACCATATGGACCTAACTACAATCAACAACCTTCAACCAGGAAATTAGGAAAGGTCAATGAGGCACCCAATGTGAGTCGAAACATTTTCACATCTCTTCAGGGGTACAAAGCATTATATAACTTCTAGAATGCAATGCAAAACAAAGGCCATATTAAATCTGCTCAATAAAGTACAAAAGGATGTTCTTGCTCCATCAGGCAAACATATAATAGGAGGTATTGATTCTCTGTAGTATTCTGCGAGTTGACTGGCTCGCGACATCGGCACGCTGAACGTTTATTTTATCGCGCGCTGATCTCATGAACCGAGTTGACAGGGTACGTCCAATTGAGAACGTCGCGAGGTGAAAAACGGCCACGGGTGAAGACAGACGGAGTTTACAGAGGACACGCACTTTTGTGCATGTCGGGTGGTTTCTTTATTTCGCAATAAACTTCGTGAAATTCACTTACCTGTCGGGTGTGCCACCATTCTTTACATTCTCATATTCAGAACATATGTCATTCTATTCATAGTTTTGAATTGCAACTCTGACGACACTCCTCATATAGTTAAAAAATACTCTACTGGTACAGTATTGAGAACATACTTTACAGCATGGTTTCCAGGTATTCACTATGTAAATCCAAATAGTATCCACAGTCATTCACCATGAGCAGGACGTGGGAGATTTTGGCCCTAATTTCTACTTTCCCCATGTTGTATGAATCACATTCTTAGATGAGTTGTTATGCCCACATTTTCTTGGCTTATATACAAAAAATATATACCTAGCCATAGAATTTATTAGCCTTAAAGTAATTTGGCCACAATACACTGGCATCCTTGACTTATATACAAAAAGAATATACCTAGCCATAAAATGTATTATCCCTAAAGTAATTTGGCCACAATATACTGGCATCCTTAAGACATATGCAAATCATTGGCTGGGTCCAAACTGGTGAGCAAAAGAATTGATGGATTAAAGCCAGATCTGTGATTGGGGTGAATGCTTGATTGGTTCTGCATTCTGTCCATCATTTGTGTTTGTTTACTTTTGTCACCCTAATGGCGCCGGGTATGCCCAGATGGGGGTCCTGGGCTCATTATGCCACTGGTTTCAAGCTAGCCTGGCTGATGAAGGGTGATACCCTGAAACTAGTCCCAGGATGCTTGTTTTCCGTCCCGGGAGGACATGGCCTGGTTTTCAGGCTGGACTGTTCCCAAGGGGAACAGGGTCAAGACTGATTTGCATATGGCTGGGTCCAAACTGGGATAGCATGATGAGCAAAATAATTGATGGATTAAATTTGATCTGTGACTGGGAGTGAATGTTTGTTTGGTTTCACATTTCATCCATCTATGGTGTTTGTTTGTTATACACAAGGTAGCTGATTGCAGCAGAAAAATGCAATGTGCCAAGTTAGTTGTAAACACAGTTTTGAAAATGCTACCTCCACACATTGCTGTCCTGTAGGTCTCTCCCACTAAGGGAAATGATCACTGGATGACCAGCGTGTGACCACTGAAAGACAAAGGCTGGAACCATGATGAGTGGATCAGCAGCAGAATGAACTTGTACCCACTTACAAGGAGGAACTACCAACCTTACTTAAGAGATAGAGTGGGGGGTGACCCAAGGGTTTTATGGTCTTCCCACTGAGCTATATCAAACAGCCTCTGATGTTTTACTTAACAGATTGCATGAGGTGTGTGTATCTTAAGGCATTGGACACATTATACCTCCCAGACTCAGTGAAAGAAGGCTTGAACTTCAAACATTATTCATCATGTTAAAAACACTGAAAAGAAAAATGAGGATTTCAAAAAGAAATCATTTGTAAATACATGTGAACTAACTGGATAGAACTACAAATCCCTTACTACATGATTTCTCACTTCCACTACATGGAGCTCAGACTTTTGAAACAAGTATGTGGAAAGCAAAGAAGGGCTCTTTCTTCTTTGATGAAACTACCAGACTGGTTGGGTTGGGTTTACCTGATGATGGGCTTACACTAAATAAAAATAAGTACATTGAAAAATTACTTGTCGAATGCCAACTCTTCACTTATTGACGTTTGTGAGCTACGTGCATGTTTCTACATATATATAAAGTACACTAATGCACAAATAATCTACAGTTATGGTTGCACATTAAAACCACTAAACTTCAGCAATTAAGATTGGCTCTGCTCTACATAACCTACACAACAGCCTTACAAAATAGAACCCGCATTCCAAATGTAATGCCCTTTACTTCACATTTGATGTATTGTCAATCTCCACAGTCTCTCCCCTGCAAACGATTTCCTCCTCTTATTGAGCAGTGGTCCTGCAACCTCCTTCTCAGACATGACTCTTAAGTCTAAAATAGTAATCGATAGCAGTGGCAGCTTCTCAGCTCTCTGGAAATAGTAGATATGCCTCATCTTGTACCTTTTGATCGGTTGAAAGTTTACATGATGTTTCAACCAATGGAAACCTCACAATGTTCTTTGATTTGTCAAATGGCTGTGGACTGTGCTGCAAATTTGCGAACTTTAAAAAAAGTCATGCTGTCGGCGCTAGACGTGCTGCAGACTTGTGTTTGTGAGCTGCACATTTAAAAAAGTTTGAATTCACTAACAATGCAACCCCTAAACATAATGTGCCCCTAGGCCCTTTCTGAACAAAATATTTAATGGAACATATTGCATTTTTTATACTTTAAAGGGTGCAGCGAACATGTATCCTCAAACTCTGTAAAGAAGTCATGAATTAGATCCAATGTAGATCCTTGAGTTTCAACGTTTGCAAACGCTGTCCAAAGTGCAGAGTTTACAACCTACAACACAAGATCCACAATGAGGTCAGTAGTTTTAAAGTTAATGTACTTTGCAAGGAGTATACAAACTACAGCACAGAATCCAACATAGATCCACAAATTGTATAGTTTGTGAACTTGGTACACAGTGCGCAAACTATGAGACGTGTGCGGGCATCTGTCCCTGCCAGACTTTGCGAAGTAGATTTGGGGGATCCTTGCTGACACACAATATTTTTATTGTTAGAATAGGTGGAGGCCATTTTGGGGGTCTCATCTAGGCCTGGGGAGGTCAGGATGTGCCCACCTTGCTGCGTTCAGTGGCCTACATTTGTTGGTGTCAGGAAGTGGGCACAGTGTCCAATGGCCTTTAGTGACAGCCTGAGCACACATTTTTGTGTTGTGGCAAGCGAATCAGAGTATTCAGGTCCATGAACTTGTTTGTGATTTCACAGACCTGAAAACAATGACAGGAGAAAAAGCTCACTCCTCCATTGAGGTTTCTTTTTGGTTTTTAATTTGGAACCACAAACTGTCCTCAAGCCCAGATTTGAGGACAGTTCACAAGCAAAATGTCCAGATATTTGTATAATTTAATCTTTTTAAGCCCATCCACACATTTCTTGTAATGCTGATTCCTGAAAAACCACCGAATGGATTTACACCACATGAAACAAAGCACACTTCTGAGTACAGTTCTATTTTCATGGCACATTTGATGTCATTTCATTCAGTGTGTGTTTTTCTAAAGTAGCACAAGGCAAGGTTTTCCCACTTTATCCTCATCTCTTGAACAGATCTGCTGTAAGCTTACCATTCCGAACCTAAACCAGATTTATGTTTTTCGAGATTTTCATGCAGATCCATCAAATGGTGCTAAAGTTATAGGCAAGATAAAAAAAAATATTTTCAATGGAAACAACTCTGATCTAAAAATCTATAAGATATCTTATATATTCACTAAAAAACAAAGGTTATAGTAACATTAGAGTTAGGTATGGTAATATGCAAAGGTTAAGGTAACGTAATAGTTAGGTGTAAATGTCAGTTAAAACATACCATTTTAAACTGACAAGACCACAGAAATTCACCAAGTATAGTTATCCCAAGTCCCTATAGCTTGTGCCCTAAAGTAACTATAAGTCATGCCCCCGCCATGCACAAGGTTTGTCATCAATAATGTCAGGTCAGCTGTTATCAGTAGTGTTATCAATGATGTCATAGAACATGTCATGAGTGATGTAATATGTGACTCTTAAGCAGTGCATGGCGAGGGCACAAGTTATAGTTACTTTAGGGCACGGCCTTCATCCAATGTGTGGCATGGGGTTGGCCACAGGGCCTGGCCTGTAGCAAGTCTCTGTGTCCAATGACTTGTAGTCATCCTCTGGCCATGCGCAGTGTGGGGCTGGCTGCAGGGCCTGTCCCCAACCACCCCACTGCGCACAAGCCATGATCAGCAGGTGGTTGGGCGCAGAGTGGAGGTTGGGCGCCAGGCCCTGCACCCAATCTCCCAACCCCCACTGGCAGGGGGGTGGGGCACAGGGCTTGGCACCCTAATCCCATCAGTGCGCATGGGTGACTATATGATGTTACAATGTAAAGGGTGTTGTTTTAAGTAGAGCAGGCTTACTGACTTTGCCAAAGATGCAACACACCAAAATATAAAAAGGAACCCAAATGGATTTATGCCACCATATAAACATACATGAAACACATCTATTTTCTGTGTCAAAAAAGAAAATCACCAATAATTGTAATCAAATGTACATTTCATTAAGTCACACAGTGCGATGTTTACTAAAAGTGATTGGGACTGATTCACAAAGATAAACATACACTTTTCTATAAGTTTACAAATGTTGTGGTAACTTTACTGCTCTTTGGTATTCACAAACTTTGAGTGTTATTTCACTACTTGTAATTCTACTAGTAGTAAAATCACACTTGTAAAATTACTAGTAGTAAAATTGCACATATAGTTCATAAATACTAAAACAGTAGTGAAGTAAACATACACTTTTGTGTAAGTTCACATGTGCTGTAGTAACATTACTACTGTAGTCACAATTTCCGAGTGTAATTTTAATACTAGTAATTTCATAGTAGTCAAATTACACTTTGAAAATTACTAGTAGTAAAATTACACTCATAGTTCATGAATACCAAACCAGTAGTAAAGTTAGGCAAATATACACGTTTGTGTAAGTTTACATTTGCTGTATTAACTATAGTAATGTTTGGTATTCACAAACTACAAGTGTAATTTTTCTATTATTAACTTTACTAGCAGAAAAATTACACTTATAAAATTGACAGTAGTAAAAGTTTAACAAAATGAATAAACTTTTATTAAAAAAGAAATCAACATGTCCTTGAGTCTTTTTAACAGGTTTCAGGCTACAAAGTGCATCCATAGAACCAATAACAAAGGGGCTCTGCACTCCTGATGAAGAGAATAGAGCTCCAGCTAGGAATGCTTTAAAAAAATGGTAAGCTTTCCTAGGGTTATGGATTTAATGACCCAGGAAACGTACTGTTTTTTCTTATAATGTTGCAGAAAAGAGGTTGGGGGTTGCTGCACTACATGCAGCCCTGCAACAACATCAAAAAAGGCTTGGTGGTGCCCTTGCCTCTTCTAGGGGAACCACCATGCTCCATAAAAAATATGTTAAAAAAGCCTTGAAGACATTGTGAGGCACACCTTGGGGTACATTGAATAATAATTGAGCAGCAGGTGCTTCCCTCCACCTTCTGCTCTCCTGCCACTGTGGCTCAATTAAGTTTCCAAGAGTAGAAGTAGGGGAGTAGAGGAGAATAGCACCCTTCTGCATGACATAAGGGCCCGGGAGGGAAGCTTGAGAAGACTGTGCATAAGAATTGGATTTTAACACTTGTCTCGGAAGCAGCCAGGCGTGCTCATGACCCTGAATCTATGGACTTACTTAGTGCTTCTCATTCTTGAAGGTCCAGGCTCCCATCACTCTGTGAGGCTCAGGATCATCCTGCAGCGAAGGCGCCAGTATAGAGATTGGAAGCAGAAAGCTTTTGAGTTGTGGGTTCCCATAAGTACAAGTGAGTAGGTTTTGGAAGGCATCCCTAGGTGTGAAGACGTGCACTATCCTGCCTCCTTTTAAAGTCCCAGGATCATTATCAGTGTTCGAATAATTTATTAGGCTCCACAATGGCAGCAAGAAAGCTTTGCTCTGAAAGATTAATATCAACAAAATCTTGCAGGAAGACAAAATATAATCCACTATGATCTAATTCCCTTTAATTAAATGTTCCAAAAGGTATTGCGCCGGATGTATGATGGAACAATGCATGTGCCAACCACACATGCCTGAACAATGCAGTCGGAACAACGACTGCGTTGTTTCCACGAATGCCTTTGCAACGCATGCCTTTACAACAATTTTTTGCTGTAAAGGCATGCCTAGTAAAGGCATGTGTGGAACGGCATGCGTGGTTTTTCGTATGCAAACCCCCCCACCTGCCCTAAAAATACAACTACCCCGACCACCCACCAGCCCTAAAAATAAAACTACCCCCTACTACCCCTAAAAACTACCCTGATATCCCCACCGAACCCTGAGCCCTAAACCCTACCCGACCCCCCACCGCCCTAAAAACAACTGACCCCACCCCAAAAATAAAAGTACCCCAACCCCTAAAAACAAAATTTCCCCGACTCCACACCCCCACCCTAAAAAGAAAACTACCCCGACCCCCCCTCCCATCCCAAAAATAAAACTACCCTGACCCCCCACCCACCCCTAAAAACTACCCCTATACTCCCACCCACCCTGAGCCATAAAACCTACCCCAACCCCTCACCCACCCTAAAAACAACTGACCCCTACCCCAATAATAAAACTACCGTCCCCCCTAAAAACAAAATTACCCCGACCCCCGCCCCTGAAAACCCACTCTAAATACAAAATTACCCCACCCCTGCCCCTAAAAACAAAATTACCCCAACCCCCACCCGCCCTAAAAACCATAGTAGCCCGACCTCCCACCCCTGCACTTTATAAAAAAAAGTAACCCATCCACCCCACCCGTAAAAATTACCCTCAACCCTCTCCCAGCCCCACTTACCTGACCGCGTCCTACCCAGACCCCCACCCCCTCACTAAATACAAAATTACCATGACCCCCTAACCCTGCCCTTTAAAACCCAAATAAATACAAAATTACCCCGAACCCCACCCCTGCCCCTAAGACCCCCCACCCACCCTAAATACAAAACTACCCCAACACCCCGCCCCTAAAAACCCGCCCCCTGCTCCCGCCCATAAAAACAAAATTAAGTCCCTAAAAATCCACCCCCAACCCGCCCTAAATACAAAATTACCCCTACCCCCCACCGTGCCCCTAAAAACAAAATTCCCCTGACCCCCACCCCAAAAACATACCGACCCCCAGCCCCACTTACCTAACCGCATCCTCTCCCGATGTGCGTTGTTCAGCACATCAATAGTTAAGGCAGAGAAAAAGGAAGTCATTATTAACGCAACCATGTTTTCACATGCATTAACAATTGCATTGTGGTTCCGGAGTCATTATTCAGGATGTTTACTTATTGTGCCTATCCCAGTGTACTTTTCAAAATCGGGGGGAAAAATTGGGTCGGCCCCTCTCCTAATTTTTTTCACACCCAACCGCTGAGGTTAGACATTTTCAAGAATTTAAAACTTAAAATGTTTTGACTGTGATTAGAGAGCCTCTAATTGAGGAAATTCCTATTTCTGAGCCTAGGGCTATCAAACCGTCCATTGCTGCCACTACACTGACCAACACTGATATTGATTTTAACAGCAAATCTGTATGCGTTGAAAAACGCAATCAGCCACATTTCACTCTTGTAATTATTCAAAGAACATTGATGAAAGTGTTCAGCAGAACCCCTAGTTTTGAATTACCTCCGATTTTACCTCCGATTTTTACCTCCGATTTTAGCGCTATCTGGTTCACCTGTTATTGAACTGAATTCTTCTTGTAATTTTCCTGATAATTATGTGAAATATTCAGAATCACTGAAAAGTTTGGTGAGAATGTGCTCATCTATTTTAGCTTTACTTGAACAGTTTGCCAATAATGTGAATCATATTTTAGATGTTCTTTCTGCAATCCATCACGATTTAGTTCATAAGGAGGGCAAGATACTGGATAATGGCTCACCCGAATTTAAGTTTAAATGCAGATAAAATTCCAGCAGCTCATCTAAAGTGGTCCTTGAAGATCATTGCCAAATACCTCCGTTGAAGACTAGGGACTTTGGGATAAAAGTAGGTCAGCCTAATAGTGTCAAAAAGAAAGGAAAGAGCTCTGTCAAGGAAGAGGGATCTCAGATTACTCTTCAAAATATATTCTTGAGGAGCTCTCAGATGTAGTACCCTCCAAAGACGTCTCCAGGAACAATGCAGGATATAAAGTTGCTGTGTTTCCATGCTTCCTGAGAAGAAAGAATAGACAAATCCCAAATGTGGAAGACCCCTATAAAAAACTGGGAAAAAAAGGCAAAGGATACAAAAAAGTGAACAAAGAAATTAAGGTTTACTCCTATCCCAGTACTAGAGGCCACTCAGAAGGTAGTGGAAAAAAGCGGTTTTGGCCCGCTGCCACTGTCCTTGGACATTCAAAATATTCCTGCTAATAAATTGACTTTATTGTCGCATCAAGATTGCCCCAACCACCCTGTGAACTCAGATTGAATAAGTTATTATATCAGATTTAATAATCATATATTCTCTCAGCATACTTGCACAGACTAAGGTGTTTTCTAAAAACACAACTGTGAAACCAACTGAAAGTTTAAAGCATTCTTCTGGGAAAAATCCTGATTATTACTGTTATGTTTCGCTTATTCTAGATTTTATAATCCTTTTTTATATTCAGGCAATGCCATTGAATAAATTGTTTCTCCTGAACTACCTGTAGGGCACCGAAGTTCTTATAAGCATTGACAATGCCAATAGATCTGGCTTTAAAAGAATGTTGTGTGGTAATGTTAAGAATTGCAAGTACATAGCGGGGAAATTGATATGTATTTGTGCAGAAGCAAAGTTAATATTGGTGTAGGTTAAAAGATCAGGTAGCAGTTGCACTGTCACGACAAACCTAAGAATTCAGATAGGTCAACGACTGCCCTCCTCCCATCTGTGCTTTTGTCAAAGAAAAAAACTTTACA
Source organism: Pleurodeles waltl (assembly GCF_031143425.1). Taxonomy (NCBI): domain Eukaryota; kingdom Metazoa; phylum Chordata; class Amphibia; order Caudata; family Salamandridae; genus Pleurodeles; species Pleurodeles waltl. Next base: position 791,069,923 of record NC_090436.1, on the reverse strand, counting down.
TATTCTAGTTATCTAAGACAGTTTAAGAACCTGTGTGTGCCCTTGAACGTTTAACCTCAGGCACCTCGATAAATAAACAAAATGATCACAGGTGTGTGAAAAGCCTGTAAATTTTTTGTCTAAGCACATAACTTCAGCCCAATGAAAACATGTACTCCTAGCTCCTAACATGTGGGCAGGGACAAAGCCCCTCTCCTTGTGTTTTCACCTAATTGTCTGGCAACAGCTGCGCTGTCAAGCAAGACCATGAAAATGGTGAACAGTCGAAATATAGATATGGTTCACATTTTGCATTGTATTTGCATTGTCCTTATCATTGCCCAGCCTATAATCTTCCCCAGGTCCTTTCAACGCAGTCAGAGAGCTCGTGCTTAGTTGTCCAGATATCAGTCCTTGTCTAACCTTATTTGCTGATGCTTCAGTCACTCTTGATTCCTCAACGGATGAAGCCATCAAATCCCGTGAAGATGTGGAGGCATCCTTAATCTTATTGGGGGCGGGGGGCACTAACCTTCTCTACTTCAGTCTCTTTTATGCTAAATGCTCCCCTACCTAATCCTCTAATGGGTGGGGGTAAGTCAAGCACTGTACCTGTCAGGAGTTTACTATCTCCAGAACTTTTGCCATAAGTACAAAAAATTATCACAACTGTGAAAATACTGTGCACAGTAAAAATAAATGAGAAGTGAACTTAGTTCCGCCTAGTTCCTGCTCTCTTCGACCTCTACTTCTACCAGTGCCTCCCAGTGGATGACACGAATGGCGTTTCTCTGTGTTGATAATGCTAAGTTTTTGCTGTGAGAGACTGAAAATGAGACAGTATTACAGGAGGCAGGTCACCTAGGGTGTCCTTGGTAGTTCTGCGAACCATCAGCCTCAGAAGACAAAGGCCTCAGGCCCCTTCCTCGAGGAAACACCCACGGATAAGATAAGATATTAATGGCTCTCGGAGTTTCAAAACCACATGTTTTTGCCGCTGACCAAGTGTCACCCTCCAGCCTAGGTGCAGACTTAAGTGCGCAAATAAATCAGTGTGGCAATTTTACAAGTTTTTGCAAACAATTCTGTTTTTCGTTTTGTCTGGTGACAGCGGCCCCTGCCCGGTGGGTGTGTTTGCACGAACTGCCAGGTCATTGAGGGTTAGCCAGCAAAACTATAATCAGAGTTGTAAACAACCTCGCGACCGAGTCACATTGCAATGACGGGGCGGCCCCGACTTCCACTAATTCCTTTCAAGATTGATGCTGAGTCACTGTTTTGTTTGCAGCGTTACAAAGTGCACAGAAACCTGCTCGAGCATAATCTTTTCTCCAAACTAAGTAAAACAAAACAAATTCCACCATAAAAGGAAGACAAATACTGTCATATTCTAAGGGCATAAGAGTTGGCATATCATCTCAGAACCACTAAAAGACGTACCACACGAAAACATCTTTTGCTAGGGGTTTCTAACCACTTCCTATACATGGATCTGATTCACTAATACGTGATAGCGGAAGTGACGTCACGCACACCGAGGCTCCTGAGATGACCGACATAATCCCTTTTCCTAACCTGAGCCTCGCAACAAGCTATTATTTGATTCTGAGGGGCGCGGGCAAATGCGTTGGGTTGGCTCAGTGAGTTGAGTTGTCCTCGAACCAATGGCGTAATTACAAGTTCAAATACCAGCAAGACAAGCTCGTCCTTCTGAAGTTAGTAAATTGGATACAAAAATGGGTAATAGTGACATTTGTTGTTTACAGCGCTTAGTGCAGAGGTGCACTATGAAGTGCTACACAAAAACCGTTATTATTATGTTAGTTTTAGGAAATTGAAGCGACAAAAAGTAAACAGGTATCTTTGTGGACGTTTTTAGGGTCGAGCACGCGCAAGCGCTTTGAACCATGTTGTAATCTCTGTGTGGGCTTCCAACCACGCCCATGTCATGCTAGTCACTTTCATTAGTTTATGGGCTTGCTCTTTGAAAATCGATTGCTTCCATTTGTGAAAGGCATGCATATGTCATGCTTTTTCCAGTGTTTAGCCCTCCTCGAGCGCACCGGTAAACTACTGAAAACATATGAGGCTCTGTGTTTTCAGCTGGTTTCTAGACTACTTTATCTTTTCATTTCCTGCGCAGCGCGATCTCGCTGGGCAGAAGTTGAGCGCTTTGCATGACATCACCCCTACATGAATAATTGCACTTTTGCTGATAAGTTTCACTGTGATCAAACTTCTGTTTCCTTTTCCGTATCTCCTTCATGCTCATGGCAACCATCGGCTCGCATATGTGAAACTGTTTTACTTTTCATTACTAGTTTATGTGGCAAGAAAAGTCCGGTGAGGAGTTTACAACGCTTATAGCTCTAACGCGAGCAAACGCGAGACCCGTTGCATTGCAAATGCTTGTTTTACTTTCTGTTCCCACTGCTGTCTTTCTCACCTCTGAGACCAGCCCTGGGCAGTGCCCCAGTACCAAAGGAAATGCGGTGGTGGCAGTTCCTACCCCTGTCTACCTCAACTTGATGTCCATGCTGCTTCCCATAAGGTATTCATGCGGATCCCTTCAGAAAAGTGCACATCGTGTCTGACTCCCGTGCTTGCCCACACGGATCCATTAGCAGTTGTGAAAGTAGCACTTTTTATGATAACCAATGAGTGTAATGCTCCTCGAATGATAACGGGGAACAGAATGCACAGTGTTCAGGTACAGAGTTTAAAATCACAGAACTGCCAATCCGATTGCTTTTCAGTAATGGGAATGTAAAGTGTAGACGAAAGCATTTGTGCACCATCGACTGTGCAAGTGAACCTGCCCCAGCTTTCCTCGTTCATTCGCAGTCATTACCCTTTTCCTGGTATTATTCAGACAGTGCACGGACGTCAACCAGTCACCAAGGTTAACGCACTAGAATCAGTGCAAACGGGGGTTACAAAGGGTTCTTCAAAGCCAGCCAGCTCTTCAGAGCTTTCCCTTGGTCTATGACATTGCATAAGAAAGACACCCCTAAAGCAAACTAAAGGTACAGCTCTGAAAATAAAATGACCCTCGGAGAAGCACTGGGAGTGTAGTAAATAGTATAGTACATCTAGACAGTTTCCTCAGGGGTGGTGTAAGACTCAAGGCGCAGGCTTGCAGAGATGGGAAACGGATGCTAGCCTAGCGCTTACTTTAGGTTCCAGTTCACCAGTACTTAGCAATCATTTTCCTTACCTCAGGGAACTTTTTGCTGTTTAAATATTCGGTAATGGAAGGGTCAAAGTACTTGGCGTAGCCCTCGTTCAGACTGTAGATCTTCCCTTTCTTCTTTATTTTCACATCTTTATCCACCAAGATAAACTCCCCCAGAGCCTGTGGATCTCAAAATAATAAAACAGTTCAGAGGAATTATAGGTTACATTTTAATGACATGCTTTAGACTGGTTTGTCCCTGCCCCATCATCCACCCTGATGACATTCTCAATCATCTGCCTTTGGCTTTGTATAGAGCTCAGTTACCTTGGCTAGGTTTGTGCTCTATCAGTTCCACATGCACACATACATAATCTACTCTGAAAGTGACAGTGCAAGTGCCACAGTGTATCACAAGTGTTAGTGCACCCAGGGAGAGCCCAGTGAAACAAGGTAGCAACGTGTTGCTCCTCTCGAATATGGTTTGGACTGCAGATCTGACGATCTTCGGAAGAGGACATTTTCATCACCCAGACAAGGTGTTGATAGCAAGCACCTTGGACAAACTGACATTTCTTTAAAAAAACATGGAAACGTGAAAAAGACCTCTAATAGGCAATATGTCCCTTTGCAGCAGGCTACTGCTTCCTCACTCAGTACCTCCTACAATATTATCTGCATCCTTTGATTTTGGTTTGCTAATATGTCACAGTAACTCTATAAGTATTGGTAATAAGAAAGACCAGGACCACCCACAACAAATAGACTCATGGAACACCCCCATAAGAGTTGGACGAAAAAACACCTAAACAACATCCCCACAGTGTACTGGATCTCTGTCCACTGGGACTGCGAAAAACATGCATACTGGCAGAATCAAGAGTCTTGCTGAACCCTCAAAGAGTCAGTTTACATAACAGGTGACTTCCACACACCGCTACATATCACTCACTGGTCACCAACATGGATTTGATATAAGGTTGGAAGTACCACTCAGACTCCTTGAGAACACCCCCTCCCTCTGACACTGCCTCGAACATGCAGACTCACGCAGCACACAGGTTACATGATGCGACTCCCATGGACCACTTGCGCTTTGTGACATATTATCAGCGGAATCTTCTGAAGGATGCAAGACCCACCCTCACTTTTATGAATATCTAACAATGGCAATGTCAAGCTCATTTAAACTGTCTGAAAACACAAACTAAAGCCATGTTGAAGGGCATCAGATGAGTAACAGTCATGGTGTCTGTTCCGGTGCCCAATTCCGCCACATGCAAACAACAGCTGTAACTGAGACCCCAAGAGTACCAAGAAGCCGAGCAACTGTCTAACTCTGCAGTACTCAAAAATGCATAACATAACACATGTAGGTAAACCACTGATGTTTGTTTGGGATTCTGAAGTCCCTTTCTGTCTTCATTTCTCTAGTCTCGCTGACTTTACAGGGTACAGAAAAAATCCCCATAAGGCTGCTTTTAGCTCTATCACCAGCTTTCTTTCTAAGTCACAGCATGATGTAACCCCTTGGCTAACAAGGCAGTCCGTACGACAGAAGCAATGCACATTGCTGTGCTAAAAGTTCTAACTTGTTGGCAAAATAACCATCTTCTCCATACATAACTCTTGCTAAGAATTGCAGCTGATGAAAATGGTACAATTGTCTTGCACAGAACAGTGCATTGGGTGGCTTGTGGTATTAATGGAGCAACTGTTAAATCCACATAAAAATCTTCTGGAGGAATTTCATTTGCCAGGTGCTTTGTTTTTTGGAAGAAATTCCACTCATAAATTCTCCAGATTTAGCACAGCCTGTAGAAAGTGGAAGATTTCATGTAACTTCTCTACTCTAAATTCGGCTCTTACTATTATGTGTGTTACACCTCAACTCTAAGTTAGGCTCTTAGGGGCATATTTGTACTTGTTTTGTGCCAAATTTGCGTAATTTTTGTTTTACGCAAATTCGGTGCAAAACGAACTCCATATTTATACTTTGGCACTAGACCCATCTAGCGCCAAATTTATGGAGTTAAAGTCATTTTTGGGACGTGGAAACCTACTTTGCATCAATGAGATGCAAAGTAGGCATTCCTGTGTAAAAAATTACTCTATGGCCTTAGCGCAATATTTATCCCCCTGTGCTAAAATCATGCACAGGAGGGAGAAGGGGTCAAAAAATGCTGCAAAGCTTGCTTTGCACCATTTATTAACGCCTGGGTCAGGGCAGATACTAGGGGACCTGTGGGCCTATTTCCATGTGGAACACCATGGAATAAGCCCACAGGTGCCCTCTCCAGGCCCCAGGGACACCCCCACCCAAACCAGAGGGACAGCAGAGGATGGAGGACCCTATCCCAGGTAAGTATAGGTAAGTACAGGTATGTTTTTTTGTTTTTTTAAGTGCCATTGGCGGCCCTGAAATGGCCCGCCTACATGGCACTGGGTGCAATGGCCATGCCCAGGGGACTCTGGTCCCCTGTGCTGGCCATTGGGGTGGTGGGCATGACTCCTGTCTTTTCTAAGACATGAGTCATGTGGTATGGATAGTTTTGCATCAGAAAATGACTCTAGGCAGGTTAGTGTCATTTTTTTACTCTAACCTGCCTAACGTCATTTAAGAGTGCAAAACCCCCTTCTTCCATACCGCTAGCCCCACCCGACTAACATCATGTTTTTTTTTACGCTAGCCTACCCTTTGCACCAGCTTGCACCATTTTATAAATATGGTCCCGGGGTGGTGCACAGAAATGGTGCAAGCTGATGCTAAACTTTTTGGTGCAAAACTGCGTTAGTGCAGTTTTGCACCAAAAAGTATAAATCAGGGCCTTACTGTCTATGTAACGCATATTCAGCGCAATTTGCATGTGAGAAGCACAATTAATTATGCAGCACCATCTGGTGGAGCTGCTCAAAGGGAATACTCCCCGTAAATATTCTATTTTGTCCCTGAAAACAACAATGTATAATACCCTTTTGTTTAAACTTTTTCAAAAATAGACACATTGTTTATACCGAGTCAATTAACTTCAGTCATGTCACAGGTAGAAGCTGCAGTCTTATGAAACAAGTGGAATGAGCACTGGCTGCAGTTCATTCAATGCAGGGAACCCAAATGTGATCCCTGGCAATTCACTGAAAAGTTGCAAGTACCCATCTGATGAATTTCATCAAGTTTTGCATGTTTTACTATCACATATGGACTGATTCTGCCTTTCATACCAATTTGTCATAATCATAACCCTCATTTACCAGGAATGTCCAACATATGCCTGGGATTTGTTCTATGACTACGCAAGGGGTTGTCATATTTAAGTCATGTATTCCCACAATATGCCAAAGATGAGCACATTAGTTAGGGCTGCCGTTGTATCCACCATAATTTCAAGATATCCCACAATGTGTCAACAATGGGCACAAATTTGCCAGGGCTGTTAATGTGCCACGGATAGCCACAATTATGTACTTAAAGAATACTCACAAAAGAACAGGGATGGGCACCAGCATGCTACATCCACTGTACGAACAAGGATAGCCAGATGTGTGTGAAAATTGCCCTCAATGTGCCACAGATGTGCACGAATATGCCGCAGCCACCGTTGTGATAGACATGTAAAAAGAATGTCAGATATGGAAACAATTTGTCTAGAATGTGCATAAATGTGCTGGGACCACCACTATTATTTCAAGAATCCCAATCATATGTTTAAGGAAGGCATCCTTTTATGAGTTATATACAAAAAGGTACACTGTTCCACACGTGCTCAAATAGCCTAGGGCACCCGAGGTGTCAGGAGCAAGAGCCCTCAAGCATCATAATGGATGACTGGCATCATCATTGGGAATTGCTCCTCGCCAGGCTGGCGCTGCAACGCCTGACGGGCTCCCCTAAGAAGGGGGGCACTCAGGCGTACTGTTCTGATGGTTGCTCGTAAGTTTAACCTGATCAGACAGATATGCCTATATTCAGGCACCAGCATACGCTCGGAGAGAATGAAATGTAAGAATAAAATTGGTTATTCATCCCAAAAAATATTTCATAACTTTAATCAATATACTGGGATGAAGACCAAGATTAAAATCAAAAAGAAAGTAATAAACTGAGTGTTGATGCTCAATTACTCTCAAAGAGCAACAAACTAACGGGGACTATAATTTTATACCCTCAGGTTAGGGTCGACATGTTTCGCGTCGTATGGTCCCACAGGATCCAGTGACGCTTCATCAGGACCAATAGGAAAATTTTATATCAATTCTTCTCCAATTAAAAAAAGAGGAAGGTGACGGAAATTAAATATATATACCGGTCACTTACACTTCAAGTAAACTGGCTATGTCACTGTCAGGTCGCCCTAGGGGACAGAGAAGGGTTTTGTCAAAAACAAAAGTATATACATACACCTAATAATACCTCTTATTGTGAATATCATGGTGTAGTTGTGCTATTCTCATAAGGTGGATCAAACAGTCATTAATGTAGAGAAATGGGCTTACCATCCCCCAATCAGGAAAGGGCTCCTTGAGAGGCACGTTTCGGGGACTTGGAAACACACTGCCTATTGGTAAATATAAGTCATCAACAAGCACAAAATTATCATGTAACCAATTTACACAGATCGTATGGGTGGCACCACGCGCTCTATTGAGGGTGCGCAACATTAGTGAGACCTAATAGGTGCCACTCACAACAACATGAGTAACACAACAAATTGGGTGCGTCAAAAGTGTTAGTAGAAAACATTAAATGCAGGTACTCCGTATGAGGTTAGTAAAAGTCAGTGCAAACACCGTAAGTGCCACACAAGTAAAAGCAGATGTCAAAAAATGTGCCCACATTAGTGTATTCAAAAATTATTAACTGGCGTCTCTATGTCGTATTGACAGTTATAGCAGGTTATTGGCAAGATTGCGGGAGCACTAAGACAAACGATGCACCAAGAAGTAAAACAATGGGCGATATTATTGGCGTATCTCAGCTCGAAGAACGAGCTCTCGAATCACAACAGCATTACTCACGTCTGTATGCCAGGTCCGTCACTGAGGACCTACCCTCCGAAGCGGCGTCTCGCACAAGTGAGAGGCGAGCGCCGTCGGAGCTCAAAAAGACGCTGCGGACCCGGAAGCAACTCTGTTTCCCTGGGTCTCGCGCGTCTGAGGTCGTGGAAAGGGAAGAAGGACTCCCGAATCCACTATCAACACAAAAGATGGACTAACAGTGTCGTATAATAACAGTTCACAGACAACTCATTCTTAAACCCTCATTAAGTGTATAGACCCGCCTCTCCTATTTCAATTGAAGGTGCAGGTCCTCAAAATTACAAAAAAACGTTGGGAATGAGTCGCACTCATAATAATTGAAGTAATAAAAGGGGAAGTGTTCTCAGGTCTATTAGTACCAGCTCTTGAACCATCATTAAGTTCACAGACACGTGTCTCCTTCTCCAATTGCAGGTGCAAGTACTCAAAATTTACAAAAAAAGTCGGGAATGAGTGATACTCGTTAGATTTCAAGTTCTAAAAGAGGAGTGTTCTCAGATCAATAATACCGGAAAAGTAAAGTAAGCTGAAAAAAATTATCAGCAAAATATTTTTATTAAATAATGTGAGCATTTTGTGATTAGTTTAAAAGCCAAATCATGCCAGTGAAGTCCAAGGTATGTCATCGTTCAAACCATGTGAATTAGTGCCTAATTTAAAAACCCATCTTTGTTCTGTTCTGAAAAGATGACCAGTATCGTACGGGCGGATTTTAGGTGCCTCTATTACCACCCACCACATATCATCAGGCGTGTGTTTAGCCTCCAGAAAGTGCTCACTAAGTTTGGTAGTGATTCTGTTACAACAAATGTTACTCCTGTGTTCGTTAATACGGGTTTTTACTGGCCTTGATGTCATACCAATGTAACGTAAATCACAAGGGCATGTAATCATATAGATACAGTTCCTGGTGTTACAATTGGTATGTTTCTTGAGGTGCCAGGTCCCAATCGGATTTACAACTATTGATGTGAGGTGTTTGGTTAGGGTACAAACGTTACAATTGCCACAAGGATGGTGGCCTTTAACAGGTGGAAGGTCCCATAATGTTTTCTGCTTCGGGACATCAAACGCAAGCTGTGGACGGGTATGTATTACCATATCCTTAATATTTGACGTGCGTTTGAATGCAAAAAGAGGTCTGGAGATGTTACTACCACTACTGGTCAAAATAGGCCAACGTTTGTTAATCAATCTCTTAATAGAGTTGGATAGGGGTGTGAAAGTAGAGACACACGTTATCCTAGTTTGGGGTTCTTGTCACTGGTCATTAATAAGGCTTCCCTATTATTATTCCTCGCCCTTTTGCGTGCTTGATTAATTATTCTTGAAGGGTAGTGTCGTTCCAAGAGTTTCTCCTGAAGCGAATCAGCCTGATGGTTGAATTCATGGGATGAACTGCAGTTCCGTCTGAGCCGTAGGAATTGTCCTACCGGAAGATTATCTCGTAGAGCTTTTGGATGATGACTTTCATATAACAAAAGCGAATTACGGTCAGTGGGTTTGTCAATTTACCATTGTCGATTGAAATCATTAAGTCTAAAAAGGGTAACTGAATGGCAGATACAGTTGTTGTGAATTTGAAAAAAGGGTCAAGTGTGTTAATCCATGCCGTGAAATGATCAGTCATGGACAAAGGCCCTTGCCAGATAATTAGAATATCAACGATATAACGACGCCACAACTTTATGTGATCCTGGTAAATGTTCCTAGGAGAAAGAATAAACTTCTTTTCGAAATCATATATGTATAAACAAGCTAGGCTGGGGGCAAACGTGCTCCCCATTGATGTCCCTCGGATTTGATGATAGAACTGGTCCTCAAACTGAAAGTAATTTTCTGTCAAGGCCAGTCTAGCACAGTGCATGATGAAGGAAACCGGGGTGGACTAGGAATCTGATGTTTCCAGTAGGGATGATTCAATACCTTCTAAAGTAGCTTCTTGAGGGATGTTGGTATAAAGTGCTTCAACATCCAAAGTAATGATTCCTTGTACCGTTCCTGATTACATGCCCTTGTGATTTACGTTACATTGGTATGACATCAAGGCCAGTAAAAACCCGTATTAACGAACACAGGAGTAACATTCGTTGTAACAGAATCACTACCAAACTTAGTGAGCACTTTCTGGAGGCTAAACACACGCCTGATGATATGTGGTGGGTGGTAATAGAGGCACCTAAAATCCGCCCGTACGATACTGGTCATCTTTTCAGAACAGAACAAAGATAGGTTTTTAAATTAGGCACTAATTCACATGGTTTGAACGATGACATACCTTGGACTTCACTGGCATGATTTGGCTTTTAAACTAATCACAAAATGCTCACATTATTTAATAAAAAAAATTTGCTGATAATTTTTTTCAGCTTACTTTACTTTTCCGGTATTATTGATCTGAGAACACTCCTCTTTTAGAACTTGAAATCTAACGAGTATCACTCATTCCCGACTTTTTTTGTAAATTTTGAGTACTTGCACCTGCAATTGGAGAAGGAGACACGTGTCTGTGAACTTAATGATGGTTCAAGAGCTGGTACTAATAGACCTGAGAACACTTCCCCTTTTATTACTTCAATTATTATGAGTGCGACTCATTCCCGATGTTTTTTTGTAATTTTGAGGACCTGCACCTTCAATTGAAATAGGAGAGGCGGGTCTGTAATGAGGGTTTAAGAATGAGTTGTCTGTGATCTGTTATTATACAACACTGTTAGTCCATCTTTTGTGTTGATCGTGGTTTCGGGAGTCCTTCTTCCCTTTCCAGGACCTCAGACGCGCGAGACCCAGGGAAACAGAGTTGCTTCCGGGTCCGCAGCGTCTTTTTGAGCTCCGACGGCGCTCGCCTCTCACTTGTGCGAGACGCCGCTTCGGAGGGTAGGTCCTCAGTGACGGACCTGGCATACAGACGTGAGTAATGCTGTTGTGATTCGAGAGCTCGTTCTTCGAGCTGAGATACGCCAATAATATCGCCCATTGTTTTACTTCTTGGTGCATCGTTTGTCTTAGTGCTCCCGCAATCTTGCCAATAACCTGCTATAACTGTCATTACGACATAGAGACGCCAGTTAATAATTTTTGAATACACTAATGTGGGCACATTTTTTGACATCTGCTTTTACTTGTGTGGCACTTACGGTGTTTGCACTGACTTTTACTAACCTCATACGGAGTACCTGCATTTAATGTTTTCTACTAACACTTTTGACGCACCCAATTTGTTGTGTTACTCATGTTGTTGTGAGTGGCAACTATAAGGTCTCACTAATGTTGCGCACCCTCAATAGAGCGCATGGTGCCACCCATACGATCTGTGTAAATTGGTTACATGATAATTTTGTGCTTGTTGACGACTTATATTTACCAATAGGCAGTGTGTTTCCAAGTCCCCGAAACGTGCCTCTCAAGGAGCCCTTTCCTGATTGGGGGATGGTAAGCCCATTTCTCTACATTAATGACTGTTTGATCCACTTTATGAGAATAGCACAACTACACCGCGATATTCACAATAAGAGGTATTATTAGGTGTATGTATATACTTTTGTTTTGACAAAACCCTTCTCTGTTCCCTAGGGCGACCTGACAGTGACGTAGCCAGTTTACTTGAAGTGTAAGTGACCGGTATATATATTTAATTTCCGTCACCTTCCTCTTTTTTTAATTGGAGAAGAATTGATATAAAATTTTCCTTTTGGTCCTGATGAAGCGTCACTGGATCCTGTGGGACCACACGACGCGAAACATGTCGACCCTAACCTGAGGGTACTATTAAAATTATAGTCCCCGTCAGTTTGTTGCTCTTTGAGAGTAATTGAGCATCAACACTCAGTTTATTACTTTCTTTTTGATTTTAATCTTGGTCTTCATCCCAGTATATTGATTAAAGTTATGAAATATTTTTTGGGATGAATAACCAATTTTATTCTTACATTTCATTCTCTCCGAGCGTATGCTGGTGCCTGAATATAGGCATATCTGTCTGATCAGGTTAAACTTACGAGCAACCATCAGAACAGTACGGCTGAGTGCCCCCTTCTTAGGGGAGCCCGTCAGGCGTTGCAGCGCCTGCCTGGCGAGGAGCAATTCCCAATGATGATGCCAGTCATCCATTGTGATGCTTGAGGGCTCTTGCTCCTGACACCTCGGGTGCCCTAGGCTATTTGAGCATGTGTGGAACAGTGTACCTTTTTGTATATTACATTATTGGGAGACTGTACACTGGACCAGATAACCTCCCGGTCCCTCCCTTCTTTGTTTCAGATCATTTTATGAGTGTCAGAATAATGCTGAATGATCATCACTGCACCGTTATTGTAGACATAACCACATTTAAGCTGAGTACCCACATTAATGACAGGACCCACATTACATAAAGTATGGGTTCCATAAGGCCAAAGCTGCCATTGTGTCTTTCATTGCTACCATTATGTGCCAGGATGGTGCAGTGTATGCCAGCTGCCAGAACCATCCTTATTCCAGAGTGTAGGACTTATATAACATCACACCACACACAAGCACACACACACACACAAACATTGCAGACATGTGATGACAGTCACTAAAACATAGTCACACTCCCATGCTCAAACAATCTGACATGCATACACACAAACAGCGGGCCCTTCATTCACTGTAGTGTTCATTGTCGGAGACAGTGGTTAGCTAAACTGGGTCCTTGAGTTCTAACCTTTAGCATAGGTAGTGCTTGCACAATTGGCGGCAGTTGAGGGCAGTGGGCCCTCACCCCCAGCACCACAATGTGCCACCCACCAGTGCTTGCAGTTTATTATTTGGGAAATAGTTTCTGGCAGATTCGGGCAACAAAGTTGTAAAGACCCTCAAATGGATCTGACCTTTCCTAGAAAACCCAAATCATTTTCCAAACATTTGCCCTGGCCCATTTGAAAGCAAAACATTGAACTTCTTGGTGAAAGCTGTGGCTGTTATGCTTGGAATATGGCAAAGCAAAAATCATCAAAATGCTCTAATTAGTTGAAAACAAGACAGACAAGCCGACAGCCAAGCTTATTCATGACTTGAAACATTCAGACTATGTTAAGTCTGAGTTGAAAAGACTTAACTGCCTGCTACTACATTGGGTACATTTTGATAACTTGATTTGGTCCCCCGGGCACTACGGAGCAAGGACCCCTCTTCCTGAAATCTAAAACGTTGCACTTTCAGCCATTAATATAATTGCAAGTCAAAGTGATTGCTCTTTAATTCACCCTCCAGTGTTATGGAGATGGATCATTTGTGTAGTTCAACCCTGTAGAGCGGATTGCAGTGCTGGCCGAGCTCCTGGGTATTGCGAGCCACCTATGTTGCGGCAGACTATTGATAACTCACCTCAGTGACCTCAGATTGATTATTAGGTCTCTGTGATGCACATAAGCAGCTTAGTGTGTGTTAAAATTATAGGCTTCTAGTCATAAATGCTCTCTAATGGCATTCTGCATTGTAGAACATCGCGGCCTCTACATTTGTTATAAATTTAAACATAAATATATCCCTTGCACATACCGGATCAAGCATGAAACAATCTACTCCTTGCCCAGTGGAAAGTGCAACAAGGGTGGCACTGCCATACAGTGCGTATCCGGCAGCAACAATGTTGCGTCCAGGAATAAGGGCATCCTTCTCAGTGGGCTCATCATCTGTTGTCTGGGGAAAGAGAGGTCAGTTAGTAACACTTTAATGTACATTGTCATTAGGTAAGAAAACACACAAAGGTTGAATCGAGAAATGACATGCTCACACTCACGAATCTACTTTCCACTCTGCTCTATTTTTATTCCTTAACCACAGATTTCTACATCGTTTCTGGCAATAAAGTTAACTAGGTCAGTCGTGAGTCACCCTTCCATGTTGGCAGTCATCAATAGAGCATCTGTTGAAGGGTTCCATTTCCAGTGAATACAGTCTAATCTAAACTATCTGGGTATCTTCGTCAATTTGTGACACAAATGCATAGTTGAGAACAACACAGGCCACATTATTTATAAGACTAACAATGATTTAATTCCATTACAAAAAATGATATTTGTTTAAAGATAGAACGCTTCATTCCGTATTCCATTGCTTGAAACATATTTTCAATATATATGCACCACCAATCAACCAACACGGTTCGTACCATTCACATCAGGACTTCTTTAGGGCAAATGTATTCAAAGCAAATGTATTATTTATCCGTTCTTCCCTTTAGCCAAAAGTACATTTGATGTCAAGTTTCACTTTTCATTTATTATTATTTTTTACTTCATTCCTAGTTTTTGTAGCAATCTGATGGAAAACAAACAAGTGTCCTCTTATCAATAAGAAGTCTTAAGTTCTGGCTTTAGTAGACTTTTATGTTGAAGGTGTATGTGTTTTTAGTTGACAACATGTGAAACTCAACCATGAAGACTCAGTGGATTGAGTGTTTGCTGCATGTGTGTGTATATGTGAAGCATGCCATTTTTATTTTAAAGAAAATTATGTCAGAAGTCTAAAATGAGGGTCACTTAAGAGCTACGTGATGTTAAAAGTTAGGTTCTCTGTGATGACAGCTTCCCCTACTTTACATGGCTCTAATCCACCTTAGGACCAGTTAAAGCGGTCTTTAAATACTACTTGCATGATGTACTCAACAATAACAATAATATTGCCCGAAAAAATCCTTGGGCTAGTAAACGCATACCCTCTTGTATATTAGTCTTAAAACCCAACAAATTGTGTTATGTCCAGGAGGGCTTAAGACTGGATGCCAGGCTGCGAGCTCTGTGCATCTTGGTTCTTCTGCCTTTTCCCCTCGGTCTGAGGCATCTCGAAGCAAGATCTATCCCAGGACTGATATATAAGAGGATCATACCTAATGCATGGTGCCAGCCTACTAAGTATTCTCAGTCTGACAACAGAGAGTAAAAAGGCCTGCTATTCTTCTGCTCCCAATATATGTGTCCAGGTTGGGGGGTGGCTTTCCCATCCCAAGAGGCCTTGATGCTGTGATGCAGGTCTGCCCACACCATATGTAAGGGTCTGGCCTCCTGATTCTGACAGGGACAAAGAGCCTGTAGAGTGGACACAACAAGACTAGAAATTAAGTAAGAAGGAGAGCAAAGCAGCAGAAGGAATATGTCTTCTCGGGGATGACCAGGGGCCTAAAGAAACAAGTCTTGCTGGAGGCAGGAGAGCACCAAGGAATACATAAAAGGCCACACCTGCACAGAGCCTGACATTTGAATTCAGAAAAGGAGAAATGGGTGCCACCTTTCATGCCAACTCTCATTCCAAGAGGACTCATTGAGTATCGGTGTCAGGTTCATTATCACCCCACAAGGGTCAGGAGACAGATACCCTCCAAGGTAAGGAAGAATGTCACAGAGCTTGCTAAAAAGACAACATGTGATTCAGAGAATTTTCCAGCATGGGGATAAACCACGCCAAGGACATATGTACAACTTTTTTCTGTTAGACGAGTGTTAATCATAGTTGTACTGAAGAGAAATCTGAAAGACACCAACATTTCCAAAGTATTGAAAGGGGTAGGGGCCTAATGACATCTCAGGATACCTTAGAAAAAAGACTGACAATGTCGAAAATAGAATCAAAGCCTTCAAGAACAGACATAAGGCCAAGAAAAGAGACTAAAAATAACTGAAACGTCATAAATCAAACAAGGGTTGGATGTTGCTAAAATGGAGGAGAAGAGTGCAGAATGTCAGCCTTGCATCGCTGAATACAGAATAAAGTTGGAATCTAATGCTGAATCACTTGCGAATGCCAGATGAGCAACAAACTTGAGGATCATTAGGTAGCCTGAGATGCAAGAAGAGCTTGATCTCAAGGATGCAGTGCCATCATTTACTTCAAGTGGTCAACGCAGAAGTGATGCCTCAGCAAACACATGAGAAAAGAGCTGTGGGTTACCAGGCCAGAGGCGCTAAGAGAGGAATGGAGGGCTCTTGTACTGTGCTTAGTACCCTTTAAAATGGAAAGCATATTGAAGGTGGTGACTGTCATGCAGTTCTGGTTGGATGATAGTAGAATTTGCCCAGATCAAAGCTCTAAAGTAACAGTGAGACTCAAGGAATGGATAGAGTTGAAATTACAGTTGGCTGTATGTCAGAATATCATTGTCAGAAAAAAATGGCATAATGGCATAAATATTGTGCTCTAAATATTATTTACAAAATATCTTCCCACTAGGTGTAGATTTTGTATTATTAATTCCAATGGGGCAATATTTTTGCAGGCAATATTTATGATATGCTATTCTGCTAGCATACCTCACCGTTACTGGGGGACCACATTCCTCAGTCATATGCTCATAACCATTCAGATCCATAGTCAACGGGAGGCTTATCTTTCCAGTCAGAACAATGCAGCGAAAGAATTGGTGAAGTAAATGAAGAAGAGGAAGGCTTTGGGATCCTTCCACAGACATTGTCCACCTCATTTCGATCTCCTAACCCCTCCGCCTCCCTCCTCCTTCGCCTACTGACTTCCTCCATGGCACTATTGATCCCGCCTTATATATCTTATGTTCACCTTGCTGTTCAGCTGACCTTCTGCCTAAGGGTGGCTACCCAGGCATGGCCTGTCCTTTGGGGAAGAGGGGCCATGCCCCTCCACCTTTTGCCCCTCCACCTTTTGCCCCTCTTAAAGAGTGTCTGTCAGGCTGAGCAAAGGTCAGCCTGACAGACACTCTTCATGTTCAGATCAGACAGCCAGGAACAGACATGTGCGATTCGCTCAGACTCCTGCCTGCCTGAGCTGAACTTTGCTGGGCTGAGGAGGTCACAGCTCCTATGGGCGTGACCTCCTCGGCTCAGCAAAGGTGCCTCGAGGCCCTCTCATGGGTGACGAGGAAAGTGTCACTCATTGACGTCGACATGGGCGCTTCAGGTTTTAGCCCTGAAGCGCAAAGGGCAAGTGTCAATCAGTGACACTTCATCACAGAGTGGGGTGGGGTCAGCAGTCTCACTAACCCCATCCCACTCTGTGACGAGGCTGGGACTGCTGCCTTCCCTCCTGGGACCTCCGAGGCTGAAGGTAAGTGTGTGTGATCTTTTAAAATGAATGTTTGGTGCATGCGTGCATGTTTGAATGTTATGAGTGTTGTTAATGGATGTGTGTGTGCGTGTGTATGTGAAAGAATATGTGTGTGATCTCTTAACCCCTTGGGTGCCCCGGACGAGGTGATCGCCGGGCAAAAAAAATTCTAGGCTATTTCTGCCCCCCTTGGGGGCAGATCGGCCTATTTTTATTAGGCCAATCTGCCACCAAGGGGGCAGAAACCACTAGACACCAGGGATTTAGTTTTTTTATTATATGTACATATAAGGGGAGCGGCTCCTTGGGCAAGGGCCGCTCCCCAGGGGGGCAAATAATTTTACAGCTGTTTCTGTCCCCAGGAGGGGCAGAAACCCCCTAGACAACAGGTATTTTTTGTTTTTGTTTTTTATATGTGGGGAGTGACCCCTTAGGCAAGGGTCGCTCCCCTGGGGGTAAAATTGATTCTAGGCCGTTTTTCCCCTCGTTGGGGGCAGATTGGCCTATTTCTATTAGGCTAATCTGCCCCCAAAGGGGACAGAAACCACTAGACACCAGAGATTTTTTTTTGTCAGTTTCACTTGAGGGGAGCGACCCCTTAAGCAAGGGTCGCTCTCCTGGGGGGGGGAGGATTTGTTTTAGGCCATTTCTGCCCCCCTTGGGGGCAGATCGGCCTATTGTAATTAGGCCGATCTGCCCCGAGGGGGGGCAGAAACTTCTAGGCACCAGGGATTTTTTTTTTGTTTTGTTTTATTTTTTTATATGTGGGGAGCGACCCCTTAGGCAAGGGTCACTCCCCTGGAGGCAAAATTATCTCTGGGCCATTTCTGCCCCCCTTGCGGGCAGATCAGCCTATTTTTATTAGGCTAATCTGCCCCCAGGGGGGGGCAGGAACCAGTAGACACCAGGGATTTTTATTTATTTGCGAAACTTTCACGCAAGGGGAGCGACCCCTTAGGCAAGGTTCGTTCCCCTGGGGGGCAAATTTATTTTAGGCCATTTCTGCCCCCGTTGGGGGCAGAGCTGCCTATTTTTATTAGGCCGATCTGCCTTTAAGGTGGGCAGAATCCACTAGGCACCAGGGATTTTTTTTTTGCGCCAATTCCCCGCAACAGGAGCGACCCCTTAGGCAAGGATCGCTCCTCTTGGGGGGGGGATTTATTTTAGGTCATTTCTGCTCCCCTTGGGGGCAGAACGGCCTATTTCTATTAGGCTGATCTGCCCCCGGGGGGCAGAAACCACTTAGGCACCAGGGACTGGTGTGTGTGTTTTGTTTGGGGGGCAGCCCATTGGGCAAGAGGGTCGCTCCCCATGAGGGCACATTGCTGTTGGCCATATCTGCCCCCCTTGGGGGCAGATTGGCTTATTTTTGGAAGGCCCATCTGCCCCCAAAGGGGGCAGAAAGCCCACCAGAGACCAGGGTAAATGGGGCCAAAGTTGTTCTGCCCACCAGTGGGCAGATGGGGCAATTACCCCCGATCCACACCCGGGGGGGGGCAGGAAGTCTACTAAATGCCAGGGAATTAAAAAAAAAGAAAATAGTGAGGTGGTGGCTACCAACCAGTATGGGCATGGTTATGCCCCCACCCCAACTGGAGGGGGTAACAGTCTTTCAGCTCTCCCACGCACACTAAAACATCTTATTCCACAGCAAGCAAGTGGACATTTGATTATTTGGGGTTTTGGTTTTACATTTGGGCCAAGAGAGCTTGGCTAACTCTCAAAATCGTCCCACTTGGAATGGTGAGGGCTGCACTTTTTGGACTTTCGGACGCTGCCATGTAGAAAAATCCACAAGACCTAAACACATCTGAAAACTAAACATCTGGCTGAGTCCAGGGTGGTGTGCTTCACATGCACCCTGCACCATTTTCTTACCCACAATGCCCTGAAAACCTCCAACTTTGCTGGGAATCACACATTTTTCCCACATTTTTGTGATGGAACTTACCAGAATCTGCAGGAATCCACAAAATTCCTACCACCCAACATTGTCTCATCTATACCGATAGAAATTCTGCCCCACTTGTCAGCCTAAAAATGTTTTTTTCCAAACTGCTCTTTTGGACCCGCTTTGGTTCCCCCTCAATTTTGACATATTTTTGGCTCTTCCCTGTCACAGGCACTTGGCCCACCTACACAAGTGAGGTATCATTTTTACCGGGAGACTGAGGGGAACGTTGGGTGGTAGGAAATGTGATCCGGTGCGGTGATCCCACACAGAAATGTGGGAAAAATGTGATTTTTTAGCTAAATTTGAGGTTTGCTGAGGATTCTGGGTAAGAAAACACTGGGGCATCGACGCAAGTCACACCTCCCTGGACTCCCTCGGGTGTCTAGTTTTCAGAAATGTCTGGGTTTAGTAGGTTTCCCTGTATGGCTGATGAGCCCAGGACCAAAAACGCAGGTGCCTCCCGCAAAAACAGGTAGTTTTGTAGTTGATAATTTTGATGTGTCCAGATAGTGTTTTGGAGCATTTCCTTTCGCGGCCACTGGGCCGACCCACACAAGTGAGATACCATTCTTATTGGAAGACTTGTGGGAACACTGGGTGGAAGGAAATTTGTGGATCCTCTCAGATTCCAGAACTCTCTGTCACCGAAATGTGAGGAAAAAGTGTTTTTTTGGCCAAATTTTGATGTTTGCAAAGGATTCTGGGTAACAGAACCTGGTGCGAGCCCCACGTGTCACCCCATCTTGGATATTTCCCTAGGTGTCTAGTTTTAAAAAATGTGCAGGTTTGGTAGGTTTCCGTAGGTGCCGGCTGAGCTGGAGGCCAAACTCTACAGCTAGGCACTTTGCAAAAAACACGTCAGTTTTCAATGTAAAAATGTGATGTGTCCATGTTGTGTTTTGGGGCATTTCCAGTTGCAGGCGCTAGGTCTACCCATACAAGTGAGGTACCATTTCTATCTGGAGACTTTGGGCAATGCTGGGTGGAAGGAAATTTGTGGCTCCTCTCAGATTCCAGAACTTACAGTCACCGAAATGTGTGGACAAAGTGTTTTTTTGGCCAAATTTTGAGGTTTGCAAAGGATTCTGGGTAACAGAACCTGGTGAGAGCCCCACAAGTCACCCCATCTTGGATTCCCGTAGGTGTCTAGTTTAAAAAAATGTGCAGGTTTGGTAGGTTTCCCTAGGTGCCAGCTGAGCTAGAGGCCAAAATCCACAGCTACGCACTTTGCAAAAAACAGCTCTGTTTTCTTTGGGAAAATGTGACCTGTCCACGTTGTGTTTTGGGGCATTTCCAGTCGCGGGCGCTAGGTCTATCCACACAAGTGAGGTACCATTTTTATCGGGAGACTTGGGGGAACATAGAATAGCAAAACAAGTGTTATTGCCCCTTGTCTTTCTCTACATTTTTTACTTCCAAATATAAGACAGTGTGTAAAAAAGACGTCTAATTGAGAAATGCCCTGTAATTCACATGCTAGTATGGGCACTCTTGTGCTTATTTTGGAAATACAAAGGTTTTCTTGATACCTATTTTTGACTCTTCATATTTCAGCAAATGAATTGCTGTATACCCGGTACTGAATGAAAACCCACTGCAAGGTGCAGCTCATTTATTGGCTCTGGGTACCTAGGGTTCTTGGTGAACCTACAAGCCCTATATATACCCGCAACCAGAAGAGTCCAGCAGACGTAACGGTATATTGCTTTCAAAACTCTGACATTGCAGGAAAAAGTTACAGAGTAAAACGTAGAGAAAATGGCTGTTTTTTTCACCTTAATTTCAATATTTATTTATATAATTTGTTATTTTCTGTAGCAAACCCTTGTATGATCTACACAAATTACCTATGCTGAATTCAGAATTTTGTCTACTTTTCAGAATTGTTTGGGTTTCTGGGATGCAGCATTGATTTAACACCCATGTCTGTCACTGACTGGAAGGAGGCTGAAAGCACAAAAAATCATAAAAATGGGGTATGTCCCAGTAAAATGCCAAAATTGTGTTGAAAAATGTGTTTTTATGATTCAAGTCTGCCTGTTCCTGAAAGCTGGGAAGCTGGTAATTTTAGCACTGCAAACCCTTTGTTGATGCCATTTTCAGGGAAAAAACCACAAGCCTTCTTCTGCAGCCCTTTTTCCCCATTTGTTTGAAAAAAACGAATATTTCACTGTATTTTGGCTATTTTCTTGGCCTCCTTCAGGGGAACCCACAAAGTCTGGGTACCTCTAGAATCCCTAGGATGTTGGAAAAAAGGATGGAAATTTGGCGTGGGTAGCTTATGTGGACAAAAAGTTATGAGGGCCTAAGCATGCCCTGCCCCAAATAGCCAAAAAAAGGCCTGGCACCTGAGGGGGAAAACTCCTGGCAGCGAAGGGGTTAAAATGAATGTTTGGTGCACGCGTGCATGTTTGAATGTTATGAGTGTTGTTAATGGATGTGCGTATGTGCGTGTGTGAAAGAATGAGTGTGTGTGTACTTCCCGCCCGCCCCTCTCCCTCCTAAAGCTGGCAGCCGCCACTGTGGCTACCCATAATGCAGTGCCGCTCTGCTGCATGCATATGTGCCCACACTTTGGGAAATGTCATTTTATTCACAATATCCATCCCTTATTGGCTCTTCTCTGGCCTCTCCTTGTCTTTCTCTTTCGTCTTTAGAGCACCTCTTCTGCGCCCGCGGATTCCCAGGCCCTCGAGTTGGCCTCAGAGCTGCAGAACATCTATGACAACAGCGCGTGTGCTTGTCAGGAGACTGTTTGTGGGTTTGTTATTTTTCTCCCATAACAGAAAATATTTTTTATCTGCCTCAGGCCAACTGTAAGCGCACAAACAAAGCATGTCAGATGACTAAACCCGCTGAAACAAGTATTGCGAGCAAGGCAACAGCATTCTTTTAAATTGGTGTTTTTCAGTTAATCTCGAATCATAAATTGACCACAAGATAATAAAAATGAAAATGTGCATTATACTTTATCTAGCTGTATTTTTAATTCCAAATTACTCCTTACAGTATCTCAGCTGGGGATAAATATATTCTCAATTTGATATTACCTGTTTGTCATAACACTTTCATCAAAGGACATGTTTTATTGTCCCTCTTGCTGCCTGTGAACAGTTTCTCTGCCATTTCATGAAAATGCCGAATTTACACGGATTTTATTTCGCTACACCTTTTATTTGCCTCCACGAATTCAAAGCCTAAATTGCTATGCTAGAGTACGAACACACTTTTACGGGCTGTAGGTCCCTTTATTCTTTCACACACAGGGAGCATGAGAGAGATTCAGTCAGCCATCGCAGGTTCTCCGCGTCACAACCACTTCACAGCACAAGAATGCGACAGCCCTGGAGTCAGTCGGTCCTCTATTTAAGGTTTACCATGATGTCCTACAGGGGTATCTTAGATATTAGAGGAAACACCTCACCCGTCATATGATGTCATGCTCCATCCGGATGGGTGAGTAGCCCCGAAAGTGCTCAACCAAATTTTAAAATTTGGGAGCTCCTAATAAAGTATTTCTCTGGAAATAGTGAAGAGTTTTAGTTAAAAATGACTTTGGCTAATACCTAGATTTCTCTTTAATAATGAGTGGCTATCCATGTCATTATTAAAAATACAAATCCAGATGGGTCGCGAAACAAAAACGTTTCTACATCCGGGGTTAATGTTGCCTACATGTTTCAGCCGAAGGCATATAGCCGGCAGTAAGTCAATAGTCCCAAAGTGACCTATATAAGCAATACGGCTTCAGCTGAAACGTAGGCAACATTAACTCATGATGTAGACACCATTACATTTCATGACACATCAAGATTTATATTTTTTATCCATAAGTCAGATAACTTGGATATATTCTTAGCTCAAAATGCTCTATTCGCAGTTTTTCTTTTTATGTACATTCACCTCTAGCTATTTAGCTATGCATTGGGATGAAGGGAGGGGAGAAAATAGCAGAACTTCGTCAAACAGAGCAGGAATTCCCGAAAACGGGATTGCCACTGCCTGTAAGGAAGAGCTCATGAGCTGCTGGTAATCCATTCACAATAGAACTAGATGGAACTGCATGCTGTTAACAATTTGATAGCCATCTTCAAAGACCTTCACAGGGAGACAAGGCAACTACAGAAATGTCCACATTAGAAACAAAGAGACAGCTTCTGTTCTGTTTGTTTCACCCCCTGCATGCAGACACGAGATTATCTAGAAAGTCTGTAGATACATCAAAACGACTGCTCTCACATTGAATAGTTGTCAAGGAAAAACGACTGTCCTTTTGGTATTCTCACTTCTTACTAGATGTTTCAACTGCTTGCCTAGACGTGACGTTGACCTCTTGATTATGGCACTGAGCACTTTTGGCATCATAATTAATCTTACAGAGCCTGGGCGAAGTTCCCTCTCTCAGGTTGGATCAGAGGCATGGCTGACATGCTTACTCTCTGGATGAATTCAATTGTGGGCCCCCAGTTATGGAAACAAGAAGTGACCTGGCCACCTGCTGGACTTGACGGCTGCAACACTAGAGTAGGAGATATGAACAAATCTGTCCTAAGTAAAGTTTATGGTTTGTTTTGGCTGCTTCATTAGTCTGCTTGTAGTCCTTCCCACACCCCTTGTCTGCAAGCTGTTGCTGATCCAACAGACGTCTGACCAAATCTGGAGGTGGTGAATTCTGAATGCTGTACCTGATCCTGTGATGACCCATGCAACCAGAATACAGCCCCCTTATTTGGACAGTCACTCTCTTCCTTGTTTTGCTGGTTCCCTATGCTATTGGCACATGCTACGCTGGTGAAGATGTGTGAGCTGGATAGGTGCAGACATCTTCTAGTCATAAACAGCCCCAGACTCTTGTGGGCCTGAGTAAATGATCTAGAAGAGTCCTTTAGAATATGCTGCTCTGGGGTTAGGCAGGAGGTGCATACCCTAAAGCATTTCATCAAGGATCTCAATGAAGTGCCCCCCTCCCCCACATAACCTTCCCACCCCAAGAGACCTTGAATCTGTGATGCAGGCCTGCCCATGCCAAGAAGCTTGGGTCTGCTCCTGAAGAGCATGGCAGTCAGCTCCCATCCTTTGCCCTACCTTGGATGCCATTCCATGTTTGGCCTGGAGACTGGAAGTCTATGGCAGCAAGATTACAGAGTGGTGAGTATGCTCTATCTCTCTCCTCCCCAACTTCTCCCTCTTACTTTATCTCATCATACCACCCGCCAACCCCAATTGCCCCCACAAACACAAACTGCAATTTCGTTATAACTCTTTCAAATACCTATACCCACGTAACCTTTAAGAAAATGCACTGATCTTGAAAGAGTTCCCAGAAACACCTATTGTGGCTCAGTATGACTGCAGTCAAAAGGGCAACGTTAAAACAATTGTATATTTTTCTCTAATATCACTGTATTTGGAATATATGGATCTCAGTGTCTCCTCAGAATTTAAATTTCCTCATGGGTGCAAATTAACTGTCTTGCTCTCATCCTCAAATAAAGGGAACCTCTCGATTCCCATCCTCAACATCAACTTGATTATGATCCAAACTGTTGATGATAACATCACCCATTTTTACTTTTCTTCATTGTACAAAGTCACAGTCCCTCTCTCTCCATCCTACTTCTCCTCCTCTCACTCCAGGCACAGACCCGACAAATCTAAATGATTTTAGTCTGGTATCAAACATCCCCTTCCTCGTGAAACTGTTGGAAATATTTGTACAAAACCAGCTCTGCCAGCACATTGAACAGTTCAAATTACTCAACATGTTCCAATCTAGATTCAAACTAGGACCCATGACTGAAATAGTCATACTATCCATCATGGTTGGCGCACTCAAATTCCTAGGTCAAAACAAATCCTGCCTACTCATCGCCCTCAACCTCTCTGTTGCGTTTGACATGGTCATAGTATCCTTTTAGAGCAACTTGAATGCAAGATGACGCTGCAGGAACATACTAAAATGGTTCACATCTTTTCAGTGAAATTGGTCACAATGTATCAAATTGGGTGGCTCACTAACAGATGCGTCCCCATTTAGAGTTGGTGGCCCATAAGGATCCACCATCTCCCCCACACTCTTCAACCTTTACATGGAACTGCTGATGGAAATCCTAAAGCAAGCGAACCTTGCATACCACATGTATGTAGACAACACCCAGCTTTATTTAAAGATCTAGTCCCTGGAAGAAATCATCTGACTCAACAATACTCTAGATACAAACTAAACCTGGCTGTCACAACATCCTCAAACCGAATTCCTACTAATTTCTCTACCCTACAGCAACCACTCCCATACCTGAAATGACGAAGCACCTAGATACCCTTCATGGCAAACCCGTCCTTATCGAGTCAAAAAAATCCAGTGGGATAACCCTGGGCAAAAACCTTAAGATGCAAGCACAGCTCAGCCACAGGCAGGGAAGTTCGCCAACTCAACCTCCTTAAGAAGCTGTTACTCCCTCCTCCAGATTTCAAAATCACAGTTCATTCCCTGGTCATATACAGACCTGACTATGGTAGTACCACCCTAACAGGATCACTAATATCATGAATAGCACCACTCAAGGTGACCATTAATATCACAGAAAGACTCATAACAGGAACAAGATGTTTCATCCATATCACACTTTCTCTCAAATCTCTCCACTGGCTCCCATTTGAAGCCAGGATCCACTTGAAGCCCTGCACTATGACGAGTGTGCCTCACGCGCCCTGCACTAGGATGCACCAATGTACCTTATTCAAAAGCACATGATCTCAGTAGGCAGCATCCCCCCCCCCCCACACACACAGAGTGCAGACATCCTCCTGCTGGATCCTCCCAGATGCAGAAAAAATAAGACTTGCACTTAAACCCTCTCTGAACCGGCCTGGAGAATTTGGAACTCTCATCGGAGATTTGAATAAACCCATCTACCAGTGCCCACCTCTCTTAACACCTTCCGCTGGTGACTTGATACCTAATCAGTCTTCATTTTATATTCCATCCTCTTGGCTCTCACCCTCCCCTTTCTTCTTTCATCTGAAAAACTCACGATCCCACCTCCTTTGTTATTTTCTTACTCTATTTGTCGTCCCTGAACCACCTATAAGTCCTAAGAGACTGGCAAGATTATCCAAAGCAGGAAAGTTTTACCTTCTGAGACTCATTCTTACAGTCTCCCAGATTTACAGGGTTAGCGAGAGACTAGAATACTATATTGAGCACTCCCAAAACCTCAGAAGTCTTAAAGAGCCTGACTATATCTACACATTCAGCAAACCCCTCATTACCTGGGTACCCCCAACCTCCTTCACTGGAACACTTCTCACAAAAAATGATCTCTTAATAAACATGATATCCCAACAGTGCCTCACTGTGTTGCATCTGCTTTGATCTCTACATTCAGAAATCCATATATCAACCCCAACTTTTACCTACTTTTGTTATATGTATACTATCCTGAGAAAAAGCACTGTATGAGCCCTAGAAACCAAGACCTGACCTCTCTTGTGATTATATTTGTGCCTACCTGGATGATTACATCTGTGCAAACCCCTCTCCCATTAACACTTCCAGTGCAGCTCATGATGTCAATCCACTGATGCCGAACCAACTCTTTGAAACAGATAAAGTCGCTGACAACCCCACTAGTTTACACACATTTGAATACTGTGGCACTGAAGTGGAAGAATGTACAAAATTCTCAAATGAGAAAGTGAAGGCAATCAAATTCTCTCTTCAAACTACCCCTCTGTCAAAGGACCATTTGAGCTATATCAGCAAAACCCAATCAACTCAGTTTCAATTTTATGTGATCTCAAAAGACACTCTCTAAAAAACTATTGCTAAAGTGAAACCCTTCAATCATCATACTTACCGATTCTGGCTAACATCTCTAAAGAGCTAGATACCCATCTTCTACTTTACTGGGCAGTGCTAGCAAATCTCTGCCTGGCTCAAGGAGTTTTTATCGACTGCCTGAAAGTGGAGCAAATCACACCCTTACTGGAGAAACGATCTGACATCTGCAGAGACCTCAATAGTTACTGACCTGTTTCAGCACTTTCTTTACTTGCTAAGATAATTTAAAGCTACATTGCAGCACAACTCTTTTAACTTATTGCTGAAAATGATCTTCTAGACGATTGACAATTTAACTACAGACAATGCTGCAGCACTGAACCAGCCCTATCGTGGGTGGTAGGTGACGCCTTTCACATTCTTGATGCTGCCAATCTGCATTCTTGCTCTACTGGATTTATCCATCACCTTAATTACTGTTAACAGTGTTACTGTTCTTATGGAATATATGGGCATCAAGGGCACTTTGTTCAATTGGTTCATTTCTTATCTGACTAACCAATCACAAAAGATGAAAATGGCAACTGTATTTAGGGCTAGATCTCCTTGTCACAAGGCTTTTCTCATGGGTCAGTTTTGGCTCCAAGTCTGTTGAACCTTTACTTTGAGCCTGTTGGAGCTTTCTTCCAGCACTCGGGAATCTTTTACGATGACTATAATTTAATCATTTTATGCATGATTACACCGATAGCATACAGCTGAATTGCTGGCTCCTAACTTTTACAATAAACTAATTACAAGAAAGATTGACTGCCCACCATCTGAAATCAAATCCTTATAAAACTGAGTTCTCCCTTCTCTCGCCTTCTCATGTCAATACTCTGTTAATATCCTGGATTAACTCTTTCACTAATAGTGGTAAATCTGTTCGTGTTTCCCGACAAAAGGCTCAATCTTCAATTTCAAATCAACTCAGTGGCCAACAGTGCACAGTTCTAGTTTAGACTTTTATGGCGGATACGTCAGGTCACTCCTGCAGAAGACCTAAAGACGTTCTTTCTGTCCCGGTGATGTCCAAAATTAACTACAAGAACTCTCTCCTGACAGGCCTTCCTAGTCTCACTTGCTCCTCTGAAAGCAGTGCTACATGCGGCAGCTCATTTTGTCACTTGAACTAGAAAATATAGCCGTATTACCCCGAACTTTCTTATGCTCCGATGGCTCCCCACTGAAGTTAGATCAAATTTTAGGACAGTATGTATCACACACAAGGTTATTCACCTGGCCATGCCTCAATACCTCTCTAACAAACCAATCTTTCAGGTGTCGAGCACACACTATTCCCATCGAAGGAATGCTTATCCTTGAGCCTCCCACGTTCGACCAATAACGGTGGATGGCTTAATTTTTCTCAGAGAGTACAACCAAAATTAGGCACTAGCTAGTGCCTGCCTTACGCACTAGCAGACCTTTGGCAATATACAAGAAAGATCTCAAGCTCTTAATATTCCGAACATAACTTCACTCAGGACTTATCTAAATGTGCTTCCCTCCACATGGACACTCCTAATATTTACTCCTTCATTGTATATAATTTGTATATTCATTTGTTTTTTCCTTCTTAATATTTACCCATTTCACTTGCTATGTTTTATCTTACCTCCACTTTGTTGCCTTTTTCTCTTTGTTGTCGACATCTGCACCTCAATGCATTAGGTACCATCCCTCAATCAATCTTCGTGTTCATAGTATTATTCTTCCCTCTGCATTTTGCTCTTATGTTAACCTTTGTTTTAACTTTGTAGCAATTTATCTACATTGATATTTCCTCTTTTTTGTAAAGTTTTTTAATGCACATGAGTGATGTCAGAGTTAAATAAACATAGTTAAATAAATGGCTGTGATGGTAGTAGTAAAATATGGTGGAGGTAATGGGTCACACTTAAATCGCGATAAAACATTTGAAAAGTCTACTAACTTAAAACTATAAAATCATTGCTTTCTGTATACCTGGTATGTGTGATGATTCAGTGTATATTTCAAGTGTAAAAGAGACATTCATGCTTGGCAGTGCAAGAACTCGAAAGGAACAGAATGATACGCAAGAAGTCAACAGCATGATGTGAGCGGGCCAAAGCCCTCTATAAGCATATTTTAAGAATCAACTTTCTTTCTTGTCTTTAGTTAAAGAATAGATAGAATTAAGCAACGTTCACAACCCAGAGGATCGACAGACAGTAACAAACAGTAACTCTTCGCACACCCACCCCATAGTCAACATATGTAAAATTATAAAAAAGGAAGGAAAGAAAACCACAGGGTAGGATGACAAGCTTAGTTGGTGTAAACTACCTACTATATTCACTGCACACACCTATAAGTTTAATAACAAGCGTGGAGGCTACTTCACCATAGCCTGGAGTGGGCCAATTGCACTGGCGGTTGTTGTTTGGAGGTGTTGGGAGGATATGTAGAACAATTAAGTACTTGAGACAGGACAGTTCCCTGAATTTTGTGGAGAGATAGGAGAGGAAGGAGGCCCATACCTCAGAGAACTCTTTATCCCTGGGATCCAAAGACATGGTCAGTTTCTCCATGCTGAGCAGCTTCCAGAACCAGTAAAGCCTGTTTATTTCCTTTGGGATTTTGTCACCCCCTCCACAGAGACAGGATAGTTTGGTTTGTTTCACCGTGCACCAGTGCCATTTGCCTACCTCTAATGGAGTGTGGTGACTATGTCAGCTTGTTTGTGAGACCTAGTATGGTGTACATCGGGAAGCATGGAACCTCTATCCCAGTCATCTTGACTGAATCATCTAACACCTCACCTTAGTACTGTATCCATTTGGACCAGTGCCAGAGGAGATGCGTGAGAAACCCCAAACCCCCACTGCCCCTTCAGTATCTGTTTGGTCTCCAGGGATACCAGCTATGTAGTCATTTGGGGCTGTAATACCAGTAGGTTGCTAAATTCATCATGGTTTCTGTGCCAGTGGCAGAGCCTGCCATCATGCAAGTTTGATGGTGTACATCCATCCAACTCCTTGTCTGTAAGAGTTTGCTCTAACTCAGAGTGGCTGCAGACAAGAGGGAGTAGAGTTCAGAGCATGGGTGCTTTTCCCTAGTTCTGTAAAGGATCCACCTCCTGAATATCGTATGCCATCTACTGGCCGCTGCTCCTATCACTTTACTGGACATCCAATGTCGAATTTGCAGGTAGCACAAGCCCTCTGCTTGAGAAAGGCCACAATCTTTCTTGATTTGCTCAAAGGGTGTCATTCCATCCTGATCACCCATGTTTCCTAAGTGTCTGCAGCCCACAATTTGCCAAGTCTGAAGGTGATTCCAATTGAGTGGTGGTGTTAACTCTGGGTTGGAAATCAATGGTGTAAGCGGGGAGGGGTACGTTATGAGGTCAAGCTTTTCAGCTGCTGAGTTCCATACCGCTATAGTGGATCAGGTGAGGAGAAGAGGCCCCATAGTCTATGACCTTTGCGTAGCCAATGAGGCTTCCATATGTGAATACCAACAACCTGATGGTCCATAAAGCACCAGTACTTCTCGGACATTTCTCAGCTCCAATCTACCATTGGTCTGTGTTAACAAGCTTCGTAATAATGTAAAATGCTGGGGATACCCAGTCGTGACTCCCGAGGATGTCTATAAGGAAGAGCGAGAGACTGCATGGTTTTCTACCCCTCCCCAGACAAAGTTGTTTATTTACCAATGTAACAGTTGTAAGATAGTGGCTGTAAAGGAAGTGACTGAAACATAGACATCATCTTGGGAAGGGCGATCATTTTTAGGGTGACAGTTCTGCCGAACGAAGAGAGGCCATGTTTTGACCATAATCACAAATCACCCTACATCTCTTGGAGAAGGTCTTGCTAATTTATCAACACTGTGACCGGCATGGTGCTAGCCAATAACAACGTCATAATGGAATGTGCGAGGGCCTGCGCATAGTTTATCTCGTTGCTTTTATGAAATCGAACTGGCAGCCTCTGACCCTCCAGTCAGTTGCACCGCTCCCTGTTGCCCACCAAGGCTTCTACCCACTCAGTGACTCGATCTGCCTGGCACCATCTCCCCCACTGATGCAGGCCTTCCTTTGTTAGTTGTGCCTTTTTGCTGTGCGTGTTTGCTGTGCTTGGATTCACAGTGCTTGTGTTGGTGACCACTTTTACCATTTTCTGCTTGACGGCACTGCCTCTTCTCCTGCAACACCAAAGACTCAGCATGCACCAGAATCACCTCCACGCCAACCTCTATTGCCCAGCTCTACTGCCTCCTGTTCAACGTACAATTGCTATTCAAACACACCAATGAAATCTGGGACACCATCACCACCCTCACCCCGATATCATTTTTCTCATCGAAACCTGACTCAACCCCACCGATGGCTACACGATCATTCACTGAGAATGCAACAACAAACACAGAGGTGGAATCGCCATCATCTATAAGGAAAGCATCCACTGCACCATAAAGGAGTACCTCAACTTCCAACTCTGAACAGACAACAAAACTACCATCAGAGGCACTCTCGCCTACAGACCTCCAGGGCCTCACCCTAGCTTCTGAGATGCTATCCCCCAATTCATCCCACCACTCGCCATAGAGTCCGATGACTACGTCTTCCTCGGAGACCTAAACTTCCACCTCAATGACCCCAATGACACCAACTCTGCCAACCTCCTCGAAAGCATGAACAACATCGGCATTACCCAGTTGGTCACTGACCCCACCCACATCAGAGGACAAAGACTCGACCCAATGTTCTTGGCTGGTGGAAAAATCAAATAAAGCCATGTCACCGACCTTACCTGGACAGTCCATGCCATCATACATTTCACCATTGCCGGACACACCGGCGTCAGCCTCAAACCACCCCCCACATCACAATGCAGTTGGAACAAAATCTCAGAGGACCAATTGACTGACACCCTCAACACTTCCCGCCCATGCACCGCAGCCAATCTCAAACAAGCAGTGAAGAACTTCTATGCGTGGATCACAAACTGAGCTAACACAGTCGCCCTCCACAAACTAACCAAAATCAAAAGATCCTCCAAACAGGCCAGCTGGCACATGACCAAGATCCTCAAAGCCCACCTGCAAACAACTCAAAAGAAAATGGCATACCAGCAGAGATCCTACAGATTGAACCACCTCAAAACTGCTCTCAACCAATACCACAAACTCCTGGAAAGGACAGAGAGAAGCACCCTCACTGACCGTATTGTAGCAAGCTCCAACCACAGCAAGGAACACTTCAACATTGTCAGAGAGTTCTCCAGCCCATCAGCCACTGGAAACAACATCACCCCTTCACAATAACTCTAAAACTCCCTGGCAGACATCTTCCACAACAAGATCACCACAAACTACAGGAACTTCAGATCCCCAACCCACTGACCTCCCCAGCCAGTTGGACCCCAGATATGAAGAACACCTACTCACCTCCTGGGACCAGCTCATCACAGACATCATGAGCTCCATCCACTCAGGAATACCCATGGACCCATGCCAAAACAACATTTTCAGTCTGGAGATGAAGACGATAAGCAGCAAGCCCACCTCCATCTTCAACACATCAGTCACCATTGCCACATTCCCTGAGGAATGGAAGCATGCAAAAGTCAAACCCCTACTCAAAAACCCATCTGCAGAACCCAGCAGACTGAAGAACTACAGCCCCATCTATCTGCTACCCTTTCCCGCCAAGGTCCTCAAGAAAGCCATCATCTGTCAACTCACAGAGCACCTTAAGAAACGCAAGCTTCTGGACACCTCCCAAGCAGGATTTCACACAAACCACAGCACTGAAACCGCTCTGCTGGCCGCCATGGCCGACATCAGAGCATTCCTGGATCCAGGAAAAACAGTGCCTCTGATCCTGCTAGACCATGGGTACTCGCAAACATTTTCCCAGGGGCCAAAAAGTTTGGTCTGTGACGTGCCAGGGGGCCGCATTGATGCCAGGCCAGTGGCAGTTGGGTGGGGTGGCTAGGGGAATTGGTGGCAAGGTATGTGTAGGGGAAGCAAGGGATATACATCTAGTCGCTGAAATAAACAATGGGAAACCAGAAAACCTGGAATTAATCCCGGAGTACCCACTTTTCCAAATTGTGTAATCCTAGGCAATTGTTTAGTGTCAGTTTCCCTCCTTTTTCTGCAATACCACATTTAAGATTACCTCGAAATACATGATTCATGGTGTGCGCTGCACAAAACCTGCTTCTAGGTTTGATTTAATAAACTATTATGTTGTTTATGTATGATAGGAACCCAGGCCACCCATAAAGTGCACATACAAAGTGACTTTCCTCTTTAATTTACTATTGGTGGTGTTCTCAGGGTAAGGGAAATAATTAATGTTGCCAAATTTATGTTTCCAAATTTATGTTTGAAAACTATCACTTTTAAATGAATTCATCTCAATGCACTGATAAAATAAACTGTACTAAGGCGAAAAAGGTTCTGCATGTTAACTAAATACACTTTTTTAATTTTAAAGAGACTGTCTTAGTTTTACACCCATGCTGTAAGATGTCTTAAAAAATTAAGGCGTTTCTAAAGTTAAGTGCAGGAGTCCCAAGTTACTTCCTTTCTTTAACACCAATTATGTTTGAAATAAATGATTGTGTGTGTACTTAATATTTTTATTGTTAGTGCAGAGTCAAGCAAACAGCTGCCCAGTGCTCCTGTAGCCCAAGGGGCCGCATGTAAAGGCAGAGGGGCTGCATGAGGCCTGCGGGCCGTACTTTGAGTATCTCTTTCTAGACCTTTCAGCATCATTCAACACAGTATCTCCCAACATCCTGATCAGAAGACTGCAGCAAATCAAAATCAGAGGAGACACCCTCAAGTGGATCACTTCCTTCCTCACAGGGAGAACCCAAAGAATACACCTACTGCCTTTCATCTCGGAACCGAAGAACATTCTCTGTGACGTCCCTCAAGGTTCATCCCTCAGCACCACCTTGTTCAACACCTACATGACCCCACAGGCCAACATCGTTAGATCTCATGAACTGAACATAATTTCCTACGTTGACGACACCCAACTCATCCTCTCATTATTCAGTGACCTTGACACCATGCTAACAAACTTCCATAAGTGCATGATGAACATCGTTGACTGGATGAGTACCAACTGCCTCCAACTCAACATAGACAAGGCAGAGCTACTAATCTTCAGAAACACATCCCGTGGAGGAACGCAAGGTGGCCCCCCGAACTAAGAACTCCACCAACATCAACCAGCCATGCCCACAACCTTGGCATCATCCTGGACGATAGACTCACTATGAGGAAACAAATCAACACAATCTCCTCCTTCAGCTTTCTCACTCTCTGTTTGCCCCGCAAGATTTTCAAGTGGCTTCCTGTCAATTCTAGACGCACCGCCACTCAAGCCCTGATCACCAGCCGACTGGACTACGGCAACACACTCTATGCAGGGATCATCGCACAAATCCCCAAGAGACTGCATACTATACAGAACTCGGAAGCCAGACTCATCCTCCACCTACCCTAGCAGACCCACATTGCCCCCACTTCAGAAAGCTCCACTTGCTCCCCATGCAGAAGAGATCCCAGTTCAAGATGTTGATCCATGCCTTCAAAGCTATCCACAACCAAGGACTCGAGTACATCAACCACCGAGTGAATTTCCACCTCCCATCCCGACACCTGCGATCCACCTCCCTGTTCCTCACCCACACATCCGCATACAATGAAGCTACAGCAGAGGATGCTCCTTCTCCTACTTTCCGTGAAATCTTGGAACATCCCACCTCTTCACCTGAGGACGTCACCCTCACTGCTGGAATTCAGAAGAGGACAGAAGTTCAAGCCTCGGCCTGGGTACCTTCACGGCTGATTAGCCATGCTTTACAACTCGAACTGGAATGGAATGGAGACACTTCTCCAAAGCTACGCATCTCTTCCACTACTGCTGGAAGGGATTGAGCAGGATCGGTCATGGCGAGAATCACTTTGTCTGCATATACGCTGATCTAATGTAGAACAGATATGCAGCATCCTTGGATGGGAAAGTGAGTGGACAGGACATAGTTTATCCGTATTTGGCCCTCTGGGGAGGAATACCCAATTGTGCCCCAAGCGGGAATTTGTTTCTGAAGCCAAAATCTCTGAGGGTGCCTATGATGTAAGACTAATGGTCTCTAATAAACTCTTTTTCAGCATTGACAGAGAAACACAGGGGTTTAGTTTTGTATTTGTGGACCTTAGGTATGCATGTTTTAAAACATTGGTAACAATACCTCTTGAAGACAGCTGTACTGTCATGTCTGACTTAAAAACAGAATTATTTTTCAAAGCCAAACTCTTTAAAGGACTTCATGAGGTAAGACCAATGGACCCTATTGAATGCTTTTTCTGCACCAATGGAGAGAAGCAGGGAACCAGTTGCGGTTCTGTGCACATTGCGTATGCATATTTAAAAGCATCAGTAACAATACCTCTTAGAGACACATGTACTGTCAAGTCTCACCTAAAAACTGCTATTTGTGGCTGTAACTCTGGTTACGTCTAAAGTTGCGAAGTCAAATTGATGTTTCTGTCATTTCTCTACTCAAATTACTCTGCTGTTACGACTCGGTTGTCACATTTCCAGGGGGCGCTGTAAGGGGACTGTCAGAAGCCTGGGAATCACCTTGAACACCTATCTAGAGTCCCTTGCTGACCCCTGTTTGTTTCTCTTTTCTCTATGGTACACTTGTATAGTACTACATTTGCTTCTTGGGACTGCAAATCCCATAATGCACAGCTTGGTAGTCAGGAAAACCCGGATTCTGTTTCCCATTGTTTTCAATGGGAGAAGTCCAGTTGCTCCTTTTCACTGGATCCTCTCCTCCAGGACTTGCAAGTGTCCGAAACTACACACACCTGAAACCTCTCCTGTGCAGCCCAGCTTGGAACTGCTTATAAGCAGCCATTTCCTCAAGCTCCCTGTCGTGCATTGGAGTTCGAATCCTTTGTGTTACAGACCCCTTGTCGGATGGTGTTCCAGTTTTGTTCCTGTGCTGTTCCAGCTTGATCCTGTTTCCTGTTTCTCTGCCCTGCTCCTGATTGTTCCAGCCAGAGTCTGCTCCCTACTTCTTAGCCTTGTGCCTGTTTGTTTCTTACAAAGCCTGCTCCCTGTTTCTCTGCCCTGCTCCTGCCTTGTTTCAGCCTGAACCTTCTCTCTGTTTCCCAGTCCTGTTTACTGCTCATTTCCTACTCCCTGTATTCCAGTCCTGTCCTTGCCTGTTCCAGCCAGAGCCTGTTCTCAGTTTCCCAGTCCTGTCTCTGTTTGCCCCAGCCAGAAGTTTGCGCCCTGTTTTCAAGTCCTAGTCCCGCCTGTGCTTCAGCCTGAGCCTGTTCCTAGTTCTTGCCTCTGCCTCTTTGTTTGTTCCCTTCTGTTTCTGTTTCTTCTTGGTTCTTTGTGTCTGGTAAGTGTTCTATCAGTCTTCACCAGTGTATAAGTGTCCTCCTTTGTACTGGGGTTGGCTCCTGGTTTCCAGGAGGCAATTCCAGCCCCCATCCTTGTCTAGTGTTATACGTTGTCTTTCGTGCCTAACAGTGACAGTGTGCTATTGCTGTTTTCTCAGGAATCGCCACTGTTTCCAGCTGGACCCACAAGAGCGTGTCCTGTGTATGTAAGTACTATTCTTGTTTGTGCTCTAGGGTCCAGAGACAGAATCACTTCTGCTGCCTCCTTTCTATGGGGCTGGCAGGGTGACTATCTGTAAGAGCAAACTGTACAGAGGCATTGAGATTCCCTGTCAATGTGGGAGGTTCTGCGCCTTACTCTGTGTACAACCCCAGCGTGTTTGTCCATTAGTAATCTGTTACCTGTTTGTTCACACAAGGGTTGCTCTGCTTTTACTTTCCTGTGCCTGTTCATAGCTGTCCTTTCCGTGTATGCCTTTAGCTGCTCTTCTTCCCCAGTATACTACCTCTTTAGGATATTCGGTGACCTCAAGGGGTGTCCCTACCAGAGTCCTGATCAGACCCGCCCGAAACCGTGACAGAATGCACGAACCAAAAATGTCAAGCTCCCCAGGCAGTAAAGGCACACACAGACCTAAAATGTTTTCCTGTCATGTTAAGACACCCCTTTCTAAACCTATACATTCTCTGAAGACCTCTAAAAAAGACCTTAGTTTAAAGGATAGACTTGTTAAAGAAAATCAAAGATTGCAAATTCAGTACTACATTGCGTGGCTTGCTGATCCATCAATGTTCAACTATTATCATATCTGTGATTATGACCCCCAATCCCTGTCTGTAGAAGAATTACAAAGAAATAATGAATTTTTGGAGATTCTATTGCCTCAAACAGGGGAGAATGTTCCTAACAGTGAAAGAGCTCTTGCTACCTCTGCACAAGACACTTACTCTCAAGAAAGACTGGTTAATTCCTTGCCTCATGCTAGTGCATCCCAAGTTCACCTCCAGGACTCTGCCAAAACAAAGAACCCTGACACTGTTCAAGAAGCCACACTAGGGAGTCCCTTGTTTTCTGTTGAGTGCTTCAGCACATCTAGGCCAGTTTCTCAGAATTCTAAGTGCAGTGCTGACTCTTATAAAGACCTATCAGTCCCTCAGAGCTTTCAAGTCAGCAGGCTAGACCCTGTATATAAGGGATTAGTAAAAACTGTGGGATTCCTTAGTGCAACTCAAATGGCTTGTGCTCCTCCCAAATTAGATGACAGTACATCAGTCTCAATTCCTAAGTGTTGTGCTGACTCGTGTAAGGATCTACCAGTCCCTCGGTGCTTTCAAGTCAGCAGGATAGAACCTGCATCAAAGGGATCAGTAAAGACTATGGGATTCCATAGTTCAACTCAAAATGCTTGTGCTCTTCCCAAACTGGATGATAACACACCGGTCTCAATCCCTAAAAGCTCTGCTAAACCCTTTTCTATTCTGTGTGGGTTTGATAACAATATGGACATAAACACCCTAAAAGAGCAGTTTTGGCAGATTAAAAGGCAGATATTGGACTTCTATGACGAATATGTTGTAATATACACAAGAAATCGTGCACGTGGGCTCTTTTCATCAATGCATATTTCACTGTTGCCAGAACCAGATATTCTGTTTATCTGTAAGGTAGAAGAAGTAACAGAGCAGCTGATGGAAACTACTGCAAGGCAATTTGAAAACCTGAAAAAAGAAAATGATCACCAGCTTTGGCTCAAAGAACAGTATGCTACCTCATGTGCCTCTCCAAAGACTACTATAGAGCATATTGTCCCTTCTATTACTGACAGTCAAAAGACAGCTCCAGTTATAAATATATCAGCCTCTTCTTCAGACTCTCTCTCAGCTTGTAGTTCTCCAGAGAATATCCCAGTACAGTTGACTGAATCTCAGACATCTCTGAGAGATTTGACACCTCTTGATTCAAAGGATGGATCAGAGTCTTCAGAAGGAGTTGTCTCAGCCCCTCTATCAGAACAAATAAAGCCAAAGGACGAAGAGAGTTCTGACTCCAATAGCTGCACCTTAAGAAACCAAGATATGACTTTACTGGAGATTAATGGCAAGTTGTGCAACAGTGTTGAAGAGTCTGAATCTAGTGATGACAGTGGTTCCTGCCTTGCCGTGAACAAACCTGTAGATAGTGCTGTTCAAATAGCCCACACACCAGAATTTTCAGACTGTGGGGATACTCCTGCCCTTTCAAACAATATCATAGCATTTTCAGATAATGAAGAGACAGTTACTGTTTCAAGTGAACTAATGGATTTTTCTGACCATGAAGAAATACCCGCAATTACTAAGAATGTAATGGACTTCTCAGAAAGTTTAAAAATCTCTTCTGTGTCAAAGCAAACCATGGAGAATTCAGACAAGGAAGAAAGCCAGCAATCTGAAACTGAACAGCCTGTCATAAGAAATGAAAGCCTTCTCCTAGAACTGGACACAGTTGCAGCCTCAACCACTGATCCTGACCTGCTGATCCCTGCCAATGTGTATCCTGTTTCCAGCTCCACGATTAGTGAAGACAAGATCTCTGAGCTACTGGTATCTGATCTTGATGTGAAACCAGCCACACCAATGTCACCTGCTGTGTCCCTGAAACTAAAGACTCCTAAAAACCAGCAATCTGAAAACGAAGCTCAAGTACTGAAAGATGTAATATTTCCCACTGAAACTAAAGACTTGAATTTGAATCTTGTATTCGAAGATCTGATGATAAGTACTGTTCTTAGTGTTTTATTGCAAGAAACCCTCATCAATTCAAAGGCTAGAGATGAAAATGTAGGTAACAGTGTAAAGGTGATTTCTGAAGAGACTCCAGTTCTATTTCTTTCCAAAGAACAACCTTTCAATGTTAACAGAGTTGAAGATGAACTACCTGTAGTAGAAACGCCTTGCAAAGAAACCATTTCTGATACCACGAACACACCAAAGAGCACTTGCAATGAAGAAATCCCAGTCTTGTCTGAAGATCACCCTAAAGAATTAGTTTGTGGACCTTCTACATTCTCAGATGTCAATCCAGTTTCTAAAGACATGAAAACTCCTGTTGCTCCTGAATTTGATACTCCAAAGTCATCCAAGATGAAAGATAATTCTGACTTTTTCATGTTTACCTTGAGAACACCAGTTACCCATGTCTCCCAAGTCTCTATGCTTTGCAAGCCTCAGACCACAATCAATGCAAATACTGCTGCAGAGACAGACATTTCCTGCTTGTCAG
Organism: Pleurodeles waltl; assembly: GCF_031143425.1. NCBI lineage: Eukaryota > Metazoa > Chordata > Amphibia > Caudata > Salamandridae > Pleurodeles > Pleurodeles waltl. The sequence continues at coordinate 791,030,235 of NC_090436.1, read as the reverse complement.
AAGGTGTTACAGACCTGACAGTTACTAATACACAAATCAGTTCCTCCAAAGAAGAAAGTATTGAACAGGAAACTAATGTCATAAAGAATACCGCCCATAATGCCATTCCAGATCTCCTTGCTCCTGAATCCACTTCACCAGAAACCAACTCCATGCACTCCTCCCGTATCACTCAAACAATAAAGAGGAAAGACATCGGAGCCCATATGGGTATTAATACATGCTTTGCTCATTGGATGATTCATCTGTGGCAGGACTGTAAACTTATCAACCAAGGTTGGTGTTGGATTTTCTTGCTTTGGCTTTTCCTCTTCAACTTTTTTCAGCCAAAGGATCGCCTTCTCTTCTTGAGCGGACTGGTGGGAGGGGGTATACTGTTACGACTCGGTCGTCACATTTCCAGGGGGCGCTGTAACGGGACTGTCAGAAGCCTAAGAATCACCTTGAACACCTATCTAGAGTCCCTTGCTGACCCCTGTTTGTTTCTCTTTTCTCTATGGTACACTTGTATAGTACTACATTTGCTTCTTGGGACTGCAAATCCCATAATGCACAGCTTGGTAGTCAGGAAAACCCAGATTCTGTTTCCCATTGTTTTCAATGGGAGAAGTCCAGTTGCTCCTTTTCACTGGATCCTCTCCTCCAGGACTTGCAAGTGTCCGAAACTACACACACCTGAAACCTCTCCTGTGCAGCCCAGCTTGGAACTGCTTATAAGCAGCCATTTCCTCAAGCTCCCTGTCGTGCATTGGAGTTCGAATCCTTTGTGTTACAGACCCCTTGTCGGATGGTGTTCCAGTTTTGTTCCTGTGCTGTTCCAGCTTGATCCTGTTTCCTGTTTCTCTGCCCTGCTCCTGATTGTTCCAGCCAGAGTCTGCTCCCTACTTCTTAGCCTTGTGCCTGTTTGTTTCTTACAAAGCCTGCTCCCTGTTTCTCTGCCCTGCTCCTGCCTTGTTTCAGCCTGAACCTTCTCTCTGTTTCCCAGTCCTGTGTACTGCTCATTTCCTACTCCCTGTATTCCAGTCCTGTCCTTGCCTGTTCCAGCCAGAGCCTGTTCTCAGTTTCCCAGTCCTGTCTCTGTTTGCCCCAGCCAGAAGTTTGCGCCCTGTTTTCAAGTCCTAGTCCCGCCTGTGCTTCAGCCTGAGCCTGTTCCTAATTCTTGCCTCTACCTCTTTGTTTGTTCCCTTCTGTTTCTGTTTCTTCTTGGTTCTTTGTGTCTGGTAAGTGTTCTATCAGTCTTCACCAGTGTATAAGTGTCCTCCTTTGTACTGGGGTTGGCTCCTGGTTTCCAGGAGGCAATTCCAGCCCCCATCCTTGTCTAGTGTTATATGTTGTCTTTCGTACCTAACAGTGACAGTGTGCTATTGCTGTTTTCTCAGGAATCGCCACTGTGTTTCCAGCTGGACCCACAAGAGCGTGTCCTGTGTATGTAAGTACTATCCTTGTTTGTGCTCTAGGGTCCAGAGACAGAATCACTTCTGCTGCCTCCTTTCTATGGGGCTGGCAGGGTGACTATCTGTAAGAGCAAACTGTACAGAGGCATTGAGATTCCCTGTCACTGTGGGAGGTTCTGCGCCTTACTCTGTGTACAACCCCAGCGTGTTTGTCCATTAGTAATCTGTTACCTGTTTGTTCACACAAGGGTTGCTCTGCTTTTACTTTCCTGTGCCTGTTCATAGCTGTCCTTTCCGTGTATGCCTTTAGCTGCTCTTCTTCCCCAGTATACTACCTCTTTAGGATATTCGGTGACCTCAAGGGGTGTCCCTACCAGAGTCCTGATCAGACCCGCCCGAAACCGTGACATCTGCACTCAATTACATCATCTATATGCAACATGTAGCAGTGCTGACGAGTCATCCTGTCTATTTGTTATACCTTTCACTGCATTGTTTTGAATATTTAATATTTTGAGAAGTAAACTAGGATCATGTGATATCAACAGGTAGTTCTGACCAATACACAGTAATTTAAGATACATTTTTAGATCTTACAATATTTCAGACTCCCCCCCCCCAATGCACTTACCTTCCTGTAGATGGCAAAAATAGTCCCGATGGATGCCAAGCAGTCTATGTTAGAGGAGCCATCGAGTGGATCAAAGCAGACAACATATTTACCCTGTGCAGAAACAAAACCATTGTTATTATAACACATGGACTTGCTTTGATATCAGTCACGTGTCAGTGGAAATACTATAATCTTCTTGCGCAAAAGGAATTCAGTAAACAGAATCCAGGAAAGAAAGCAATGATGCGTTATTGCACCTCCCCTCCAAGTTATCACTTTGGCAATGACCATTCCTAAAAGTCTTCAATCCATTGGAGATGGAAGGTGAGGTGTGAGGATTAGCAGTAGTGATGTTGACTGCTAACTAATCATACACAACCCAGACAGTTCACTCTCCCCTTTTATGTCACTATTCTTTTTCCTCTATTTTCCTTCACAATCCTCTCCAAGTTGCAACGTGAACCATTACTCAGTACCATATATACTTTCCCATATTCTGTGCCTCATATGTATGGTTGCGGAAGAGCTAGCTCATCCTTATTGCTATACACTCGTTTTCTCACAATGACAACACCAACTACCATGTACGTGACCCTCACATGCATCCAATCACAGTAAGATTCCTTTTACCCCAGCGGTTTGCCTTTCACTCGTTTCTTAGAGATACCCAAGTCAGTTACAAAACTACTACCCCTAACTAGCCAGACCAGACTTGTCGATATTGTCTACATTCATCATGGCTAAATGACTCACCCCACTAGTTGAATGGTCCATATTGTGGTTTGATAACAATATTTCCCCTCTGAAACCATTGAGCAAGGCCATCCATTCAGCTTCACCAACTGCAGACTGTCTACTTGTACTCTAGGCCAAACCATTGACTCTAGGATTAAGCAAAGTCATACGTTTATACGGGGAGTCATTGCCAGCAGTAGGGGGATACGGACTCTAACCCCCAGCACCACATGCGGAGGTGGAGGCCACATGACAGCAGCTACATGCCTGGATGCACTCTAAAAAGGACATTCTTGCCCCGTGGCGTGGGAGTCATTGCCAGCAGTAGGGAAGAGAGGACCTCCAAATCCCAGCATCACACGCGGCGGTAGAAGTCACATGACAGCAGCTATGCACTTGGAGGCGCACTAAAAAGATCATTCTTGCCCTGTGCCTCGGGAATCATTGCCGGTAGTGAGGAGGATAGTAACTCCAACCCCCAGTACCACATGTGGAGGCACAGCAGCATGACAACAGCTACGTGCCTGGAGGCGCACTAAAAAAGTAATTCTTACCCCACAGCACGGGAGTCATTGCCAGCAGTAGGGGGAAGAACTCCAACCCCCAGCACCACATGCGGAGGGGGAGGCCACATGACAGCAGCTACGTACCTGGAGGCGCACTAAAAAGGAAATATTTGCCCTGTGGTGCAGGAGTCATTGCCAGCAGTAGCTGGCAGAGGAACTCCAACCTCCAGCACCCCACACAGTGGCAGAGGCGCATGACAACAGCTACATGCCTGGAGGTGGGCATTCCAGGCATGTCATTCTTGCCCTGCGACGTGGGAGTCATTGCCAGCAGTACAGGGAGAGGAACTCCAACCCCCAGCACCACACGTGACAGCAGGGCCGTGCCTGGGCAAAGATCAGGCCAAGAGCGGGCCCATCTGCGCCCGTCCACGGCCGAATAAGGCTGGCTTGGGCTACTCCTTTTAGCCTTTGCTCCACCCTGTCCTGTAATATATGGGCTGGGGTCGAGGTTCCGGAAGCAGCATGATCCTGTAGACAGTGTGGCATCGGGAAGCCAACTTAGGTGGTAGTCTTTTTTGATTAGCCCTAACTGTTTATACGGTAGGGTTGCCGTCACATTTGCAGTCCTCAATTCTGCGCTCGGTGTACTCCTGTGGGGAGGAAAGCATGGCCAAGCGCAAAAATACACAGATGGCATCTATTTGTAACTCCACGTTGGATGGCTTCCTCCAAAGAGCAGTGGGAGTAATCTCTAAAGAGATCGAGTTGGCAGAGAGAAGGCTCTCTCTGTCTTCTTTGTCTCCAACCCGAGTACCTGATCAAAACATAAATGAGAAGCTGGGGGTTGTGGGGCAAACGGGTTGCCAGAATCGTGGGTAGCCCAACTAACAGTACTGCTTACCCCTTTGGTTGTCTGTGACACCTCTCACAATGCCAATTGCTCCCACTCTCTGGTTTTAACTAAGGGTGACATAGTAATCTCAAAAGCCAACGACGGGAAAAAGAAAAGAGCTGAGATTGTCACAAGATCTAAAAAGTAAAGGTTACTGCCCATAATAATGATGCGGTCCTGTTCAGAAGCCAATGGTTACCAGATTACCAGCTGGGTGTTGGGGGAGTAGTATTCCCACAGGAGGAGTTCTATTCCAATATTGGAAGTTTGATTAACAATCTTTTGAAGCCAATTATGACCTCTTTGGGGAAGATTCAGGACCAGCTTAGCCGACTAACCAATAACATAGTTAAGACCCAACCACGGAAGTCAATTATGGGAAATTGTTTGAACTCTCTGCCTGGCCAGGTTCATACAGACGATATACTAGAAGCAGGGGGTGGTGTAGTTCTTCTGACAAATGCACACACTAAGGTGATTCATGTGCCCTCCACTCAATTAATTCCTACTAGCATTTCTAATAATAATGCGTCTGTTATGCTTCCTAGAGAGAGGTCAGACAGTTCCATGGGTTCACAGCAGAGGGTGCAACATGATTCTATACGCAGGTCGGCAAACTTGATGGATTATCCAAATGTGATTCCCCCGACTAAACCTAAGGGTGCGTCTGACTGTTTATATCTCCCCCCGAGAGCACCCCATCTACCTTGGTTCTCATTGGTGATCCGTCCCTGAAAACAAACAGGCATGAGATTTGTAGGAGCTTGATGAATTAAGCAGTGTTTTGGTGTGCAAGGAAATCTAACTGTAACCCATGAGTAACCAATGATCTTATAATGGCTATAGAGTCGGCTGGGTTATCCCTATGCTAAAATCCATTGAAGGGGACTGTGTTGTCCTAAATTTTGAAGACCCCAAGAGTGTTCTTGTTCTACTATCATGCTTGAGTTTTCTGAATTCAAGGAATAGTGAAATAAAGGCACATCCTCTGGGCTTTTTCTATCCCCCCCCAAGGGTTTATTTTCTAACAGAAGTCAACACAAGCCTTAGGGCCTCATAAACTCCTTAGACCCTCTTTTAGGTCGGTCTGGCCAGCATCGTATGTACATCCCAACAGCTATGATGCCCTATCGGGTCTGTCAGATAATGACTGATGCCCAGTGCAGCAGCAGATGCTAGAATCAGAGTGCTCGTCTGATATTAGAGAGACCTTCCCTAACTGCCATATTTTCATTTCTACAACTTGCAATGGTAATCGAGATTTTACTAAGGGTACGAGGGCTTTGGTCAATGATTGTGGTCTTTATCATGGAATACTGCAGGGGTCCGGGATACATTTGTGAATGATGACTGGGTTAACTACATTAACAAATTTGACGTTATATGTTGGCAGGAAACTTGGGTTACTAATTCTGTTGCATTAAATGGATATACATCTTACTGTTCAACCGCAACACCATCGCTGTCTGGGAGAGGGAAGGGTGATCTGGTTATTTTTATATCATGTACGATAGGTAATCCTAAAACTAAGGTAGAAGCAATGTCCTCCTATTTTCTAATACTACACCTACAAATGGCCACTGTGTTAAACATGATTATGTGGGCAGGGAATTTTAATATTATTAAATGCCGTTTTAGTAGAGAATGTATTTGTGGCTTCACCAATGTATTTGGGGCAGTTACAGGTCACTTTACACATTCTGTTTATGGGGAAGCTATAAATAAATTGATCTTGTCCTACCATCTAATAGACGCATTGGACATAAACGTCCAGAATCTTCCTACCTTTACAGGTAGAGATGAAGGTAGTGTAATTGGTATTATACTTTTATCACCTGATTTAGTGTGCAGTTTGGGACATTTTGAAGTACTCCCCTTACCTTTTAGTGATCACAATCCAATCTATTTACAGCTGGTTTACGGCTGGTTATTAATCCAAGTCATAGTACGGAAGAGGAAGCTAGGGTGCCCAATAGTTATACCCCAAATAATTATATTTTATGGTGCCTGTCACCGGAGAGGCCGCCGGAAGAAATGATGGTGAGCTTTAAAAAAATTAGTACCGCCATTGCATACAATTTAGTCTCAGGTAAACCCCTCAAAGAGCGCCAAGGGAAATCCTGGTTTAGCCATGAGTGCATGATTACACTCAAATCCCTTAAAAAAGCTACAGCTCAAAAGTCTTGCAATCTGGAGGATATAAATAGAATCAGATGGACTTACATGCAATCCATAGTCAAGAGGCAACAAGAAGTTAGAAGTAAGGCCCGCAATTGCCTTGAAAGAGCAGCAAACCTAAAAGACCATAAACTTTTCTGGGAGATTGTTAATCACCCCTTTTTTTTACAGATCTCCCATCAGACGGTATTGAGTGCCATATTGGTAACCAGGAATGGATGGATCATTTTACTGACCAAGGATTGGCTAGCTGACTTTGTTGACTATGCAGCAGTTGTGAAAGCAATGCAGTGCACAGCTAATGGTAAGGTCCTGGGTCTGGATGGGGTCTCAATAGATCTTTATACACATAACATAGACTTTTAGGCACCACTGGTGACTATTGTTTTGAGGGAGGTGGTCAAGGGAAACCTCATGGATTCATGGCAGGAGTCTGTCATAGTCCTTATTTTTAAAAAGGGTGACCATAATTTGCCTTTTGTTACCACCAATTTTATTATTAGATTCCAAAGCTAAGATCTTAGGGCAGCTAATTTTAGATAATATAGAGCCAGGGGCTGAATCATCTTCTTTTTCCCCATTACAGTATGGTTTTAGACCCTGCACAGTAGAGCCAGCTCTCAATTTGAATCTCATTTGGGGGAAGCACATCAAAGCCATGAGAGGTTCTACTCACATGGCTTTTATGGACCTCTCCTGTGCTTTTGATCTAGTGGATCGTGAGGCTCTTTTGGAATTAATGGGACACGCAGGGGTTGATCAACCGTTGCTAGATATACTCAAACGGCTCCTTGCGAATACACCTACAAAGGTCCGTTATACACTTTCTGGGGACTTTACAAAGATGATTGGGGTGTTTAAAGGTGTGAGACACAGCTGTATTCTAACTCCTTTTTTGTTTCTGCTACACATCAACTTTTTAGGCACTTTTTTAGAATCATACACCCATGATGTGCCCCGTGTTGGTGCATAGGCTGTTCCGGTTCTTTTATATGCAGACAACACCGTTTTAATGGGATTAACAGATAACAGCTTGCAAAAACTATTACATGGCTTTAATTACTTTATGATAAAAACTAAAGCTTAAAGTTAATCATCAGAAATTATTTGTAATGGTTAGTGGGCCGAAAAACACTAAGGGGCATATTTATACTATGTTTGCGCTGAATGTGCGTCAAAAATGTTGACGCACTTTCAGCGCAAACCTTGCCCCATATTTATACTTTGACGCCCGACCCCGCGGACGTCAAAAATCTTCTGTGTGCGTCATTTTTTGGATGCGGGAAACCGCCTTGCATTAATGACATGCAAGGTAGGCATTCCTGGCCAAAAAATGACTTTAGGGCCTGTGCGCCTTATTTATACTCCTGCGTCATTTTGACGCACAGGAGGAGGTGGGCCTTAAAAAACAGCACCCAGCCTGGTGTGCGCCGTTTTTTAAGGCCTGGGTGAGGGCAGGCGTCAAGGGACCTGTGGGCTCCCTTCCATGGTCTCTGACCATGGAAGCAGTCCAGAGGTGCCATTCCCTGCCCCCAGGGACACCCCCTGCCCCCCACCCCTGGAGGACACCCATGGATGGGGGGACCCATCCCAGGTAAGTTAAGGTAAGTATAATTTTTAAAGTGGCATAGGGGGACCGAATTTGGGCTCCCCTACATGCCACTGTGCCCAATGACCATGCCCAGGGGACAGAAGTCCCCTGGGCAGGCCATTGGGCAAGGGGCATGACTCCTGTCTTTGCTAAGACAGGAGTCATTTCAATGGGGATTGTGCGTCAAAAAATGGCGCAAGTCCAGTTTGAGCCATGATTTTTGACTCAAACTTGACTTGCACCATTTTTTGACGCACAACGCCCATTTTCCCCTACGCTGGCGCTGCCTGGTTTGAGTCTTTTTTTTTTTTACACTGACCAGCCCACAGCGCCGGCTAACCTCAATCCTTAAATAAGGCGCCCGCATGGCGCGTAGGAATGGCGTTAGCCAGCGGTAACATTTTTGACGCAAACCAGCGCTGGCGCTGGTTTGCCTCAAAAAGTATAAATATGGGCCAAAAACTAAAAGTTTTTATATTGGAGGAATTCCGATGAAGAGCATACCCTTTTTCAGCCATCTGGGTATCCTGTTTGAGGCGAATGGCTCATGGGAGAGGCTGGTTGCTCAAAGAGCAGGTACAATGGGGCAGCCTGTGATCTGATTTTTAGATTTGCCCATAGGCTAAGTTGCAAGCCAGTTAGGGAGATGTTGCAGCTATACAGGAACAAATGCCTTTTGATTGGTGTGTATGGAGCAGGCTTTTGGGGCTGTGCCTCATCAAGGAAGCTGCAGGTTGTTGAGAAAAAGGTTTTATGTCACCTCTTAGCATTGCCACAAAGCACAGCAAGTTTTATTACCCATGTTGAATTGGGAATGTTTTTTTTTTAAAGATTTCACGGGTATGGCTCCTTTGTTACTATAAATTACATTGTGGAGGCCCCCAGGCCTGTTTTTTCCCAGGAAGTGATAGCAGACTCTTTAGGACTAGACAACGCCCATGCCATTACCTGGCTGGGGTATGTGAAGTCTAATCTTTATAGTTTTAGTCTGAATACTCTTTATGACTCTCCAGAGGGAATATGTTCCAAAATAAAAGATAGAGTTAAAAGGTGCTTTTCCTCCCATAAAGAGGAAGAGCGAATTGTAAAGTGCCTTAATATGTTGTCTGTCCTAAGTTATATGTAGATTTTTAATGTGTCTGGTTTCAATTTTTATTTATCTTGGCCAACTAATACTCAACACAGGTTTTATTTGATACATTTAAGGTTTAATACAGTGCATAACCTTGTTGCTTTTCCCGCTGCCGACTCAAGAGTAACTTTTTTTTCTCATTGCCCATGCAACAATCTCTCGTTACAATCTACTGTGCATTTTATCTTGTTCTTTAACCTGTATTCTTCATTTAGGGCTCAGTTTATTTGTCCATTTTTAAAGCACAAGCTCTTTAGGTCACATATAGACGGTCTTAGGTATCTGCAGTCTGCAATATCCCCAGAGATTTTCTTTGCTGCTTTACATTTCATTAGCGCTGCTATAAAACTATGGACATTTTATGATGTCTGGATCATCAAGGTTGTTTTATCATGATTTATTCTTATGTGCTGTTCGATGTATTTTATTTAACCTGTACTGGCTTGGGGGTCGACTTTGAAGTTTGTTTTGTAAACTCCTAATCTGTGTAAATATTGTTGTGATATATTTTATTCTACCTTTTTAATTTACAATATTGAAAGGATGTTTTTATTCTGTGTACTTTTATGGTCAGATTTAAACCGAATAAAGATCTATTAACTGAAATGAACATTTCTATATCAAATTACTCAACATTACCTGTCACAAGGTCATCTCTACAACCACAACACTCTTTCTAAAAAAGCTTACAACACATTCTGTAGACACCTCCCTGGCATGCTCCCCGCCTGGCAATGTTAAATGATCTTCATCACTACCAAAGCATAGCAAAATTCTTTTACCAAAACCTCAAATAGATCCACAAATGTAAGCCCCATTTTGCACCATGAATTGACCAGACACTCTGACAGATCAAGAGCTGGTACTCCCTTTTGCTTGCACATCTTCACTTCTCCCACATGCTTTACACTTTATTACAACATCCCCAAATTCTAATTCCATCCCAGGCTCCCAATATAGCTTAAATAACCACTTGGCTATACTTTTTTAACAATATGTCCTTTGTGTGCGAAACCTTATAATCTCACCTGTATCACCTGTGTCAGTACTAGCACTCTCCTTAAACTTAGAGTTCTAGCACTTAATTCTCACCTTGATCTGCCCATGGTTAAAGAATTTTAAGTTTTGAAAAACTTCTCATGTGCTAGCTCCTGTTCACCTCTCCATCTGCAATGAAAATACCTCTCAACATGTGTACAATTCCTACTCTCTTCTTAGTCTCACTGCACCCTACCATTGCCTTTTCCACCACATGAATGTGGAACCAATCAAACATTCACCCCCAGTCACAGATCTGGGTTAAATCCATCAATTATTTTGCTCACCATGCCACCTCAGTTTGGACCCAGCCATATGCAAATCATTCTTGACCCTATTTCCCATTGGAACAGTCCAGCCCGAACTGCCAGGCCAGGTCCTCCCTGGACCGGAAACAAGCATCCTGTGACCAGTTTCTGGGTATCACCCTTCATCAGCCATGCTAGCTTGAATCCAATGGCAGAGTGAGCCCGGGAACCATCTCTGGACATACCCGGAGCACTTATGGCGACAAAAGCAAAGGAACACAAAAGATGGACGGAATGCGGAACCAATCAAACATTCACCCCCACTCACATATCTGGGTTAAATCCATCAATTCTTTTGCTCTCCATGTCACCCCAGTTTGCCCTCTCATACGCCAGCATTGGGAATTCCATATAATATCTTTAAGCTGTAATTCCTGATCTGAGAGGACTAGCTGCGTCATGTTTTGTACCATTGGGATGGTAATAATACATTCTCTATACTGGTAAAGTCGCATTTATTGTTTTTATTTTAGAAATGCCACTTTTAGAAAAGTGGACATTTCTCAGCACTCTCTGCCCTGTGTGCCTACAGCCTATCTCCAATACACATCTGGCTGAGGTTAGGTGACAGTTACACTTGTGCATTCCTTTCAGACACCCCCAACACAGGATACTCAGCTACATCTGCATTCATCTGCAAACTAATGGGTCTTTCTGAAGAGGAAATTGGGAAAGGTTCATACTTACATCTCACAGGGTAGTGACCAGAGTCCGCACAAATGTGCTGATTAACCCCCATTGATAGTCTGAAGCTGAGGCTGAGCTGAAAGGGGGGCCTGTGCAATTCTCAGAAATCCTTTGTATTCCTCCCTCACACCAAAGGTACTTTCTAGTATAAGTACTGGCCTCTTGACCCACTAAGACAGTGCGCTTCTGGACCCAAGAAGACTCTGCTGAAGTAAAGACTACTGTGTGCCAGGATCGCCACTCTGCCAGAATTGACTGTGCCAAACTGTTGCTCTGCCCTCTTATGCTGCCTTGCTGCCTGCTAATCTCTGCCCTGCAACCCAAGAACCAACAACCACCCCTAGAGTGTCTCCAAGGGCTTGCTGGCTTGCCCCCTGCTCTTCTCCAAGATCTCAGGGACATTAAAGACCTTGTAAGCTAGGCTAAAGACCTGCGCACCCCTTCGTGGAAACACTGTGCCGCCCCAGCGCCTGGGATCCAGTGCTTTGTATTGTACTCTGCACAGCTTTGCAACTCTCCCATTCTCCTGAGGGGTTGTTCTGGTTGGTGAACTCTGAGGACAGGAGAGCCAACTTGACTACTGAAGCGGTGGACACTTGTGCTGCTTGCAGAAGTGATGCTGGGAGCCCTGAGCTCACCAGTGTGAGCCCAGTGCCAGTTGAGAGAATGCTCTGTTTCCCAGCACAGGCATGCCCTGACTAGAGACCGGACAGACCGCTGCATGTCACAGCCACCTCTACCCCAGCCTGAGGAGTCAGCCGATGGTGTTCGCAAAGTACCAAATGCATGCATCTGATATGGACGGGCCCCCGCCTTGCAATGAATGGCCCAGCCAACCATTGCTCGACTGTTCCCTGAGATTACCTGGAGACGAACCAGTGCGCTCTCCGTGCTGGTGTTACAGTGTTCTCCGCAGCAGCCACTTCAATCCCATGCTTTCTGTGGAGTTCCCAGCAGAACCCTATTCCTTATAAGAGGGGTGCACAAACTGAACTGATCCACAGACCTCCACTACGCCCCTCGCATCCAAGGGCCCTCTTGTTCCTCTCAAGGTCAGGTGAGTCCCAACGATACAGCGCCGCACTCACGCAACTGACCCCGTACAGGAGCCTGATCTCTCAGGCCAATCCCAAGCCGCCTTGACAATTGATTCTGATTCCAATCCTCATAACATATTCCCCAAGGTACCATAAAGGCTCTAACATGAGCCCTGTTTCAAGCACAGTTTTGATGCATGGTGAAGTGAATATTATTCAATATCCTGACTGGAATTTTACTGTTTTGATCTTGAACTCCGCAAATAAAAAAACCTGTGCAGAGTATTTTTGTGGTGTTTTCACTGTTGTTACTGCGTGAGTGTTGCACAAATACTTTACACATTACTTTCTAGGTTAAGCCTTCCTGCTCTGTGCCAAGCTACCAAAGAGTGATCACAGGTTAATTTAGGTTGTGTAGCTAACTTACCCTGCCTAGAATTGTGGTCCCTACTTAGACAGGGTGCATACCACTGCCAACTAGAGACCTGATTTCTAACATTCTGCCTGGAAATTTCCCCTACATGCCAAGGTTTTGAGGTGTGGGTGAACATTGGAAACATAGGGATCTGCTTCCACTCATCCCAATAAGTACTTCTGAAAATAATGGACATTTCTGGGATTGGAGGCTGATAATCAATCTCCGGACTATGGAAATGTCACCATACTTGTGCTAGAGTCACCCATAAAGACATTAGAGAGAGGAGTGAATTAATCCATTTAGCCCACCTAACACCAAGAACAAGAAAGGAACAGCCAGAGGAGAAAAGAAACTGTTTCAAAGAAAAATTAAGTAGAAGTGAAATTTCAGATGGACAGCTGGGGTACTCTGAGTGACAGGGCAGGAAACACGAGAAACCTACTGAGGGTGTGATTCCTACAGTGAATAGGACAGAGAATAAAAAGTGCTCCTGGATGCTTTGTGTATAGGCCTTCATGCTGGCAGGCATGGGAGGTTAATGTGGGGGGGTCATGTGGGGAAAAGCACTGATGTATCCAAGAAGAATGGTAAACCCCTGTGGATTTTTTCAGCAATGCAGAAGAGGTCCTAAAATGGAAAGTGCCGATAAAGGCACAATAGAGAACTCCTTGCGGGTACACGAATTATCAAAGGGTCTCTGACACTGAGAAAATGAGGAAAAAGTGTGACATCCTTAATCTGGGTGTAGCGCAGCATTGGTAAATCTAGAAGGACAGCAGAGGGCAGTAATCAGAGTGTAGGAACAAGGAGAGGGAGCAAAACACAAAGAAAATAGGTAAATTAATCACTGAAAGAATATTGAGATGTTCTCAGGCCCAGTCATTAACTGTGCTAACTACGTGGCTGTCAGAAGCAGCCAGAAATGGAAGGAATAAGATTGCAGGCCGCATGCCAAAGTTCAGAAGGAATCTGCATTAAACAGCAGATGGAGTAGCAAGAATGGTGTACAAAGACAGAAAGGGGCTGGTTGCACTAGGTGTGTGGCCTTGGAATCATGTGGGTGAAGCCTGGTATAGCAGCTGCAGTGCCTGGCTTTCCCTTTAACACATGTCCTGAGTGGCCTTGGAGGGAGATGTGGGAACCTCTAGGAGCCCTGTTTACAGTCTGTAGTTTCCATTCCTTGCCCATCTCCTTATTCTTCAGCAGCAAATGAGAGGCTGTAGAGGGGCTAAAGGTGTCCTAAATATCCAACGCTGTTATGTCACTGGAGGTCAGATGGTTCTGATGACACATCCACCACCCCTTGATTCACTATCAATGCTGGGGGGGATAAGTCAATCATGGAGCGAACAGGACTACAGAGGTTACTTGGAATAGGCAACATTGTAACCGGTGGCAGTTCTGCAAAATGAGTCAGAGTAAGTTGTTCCCAGTGAACTAGTATATTATTAAAGGACTATTAATTTTTGTGTAAAAGTGAATAAATCTCTTCCATCTCCGCCTCCACTTCTGCTGCCCACTTTCCAAGAAGCTGAATGAGAGTGACAGGGTTAACTGAATTTTGAGGGAGCCCCTGTTTTGAGCCTTGTCGACTTGTGGAAAGTCAAAAGCGTCAGGCCTAAAGGGGAAATAACCTTCTAAGAAAGAGAAGCCAGAGACCAAATATGACGCTGGAGGCACTGACTGGAAGTGAATTACTGCCATGAAGCAAAACCACTTCTGTCTTTAGTGTACTTTCACCTGGGAGGAAGGAGATACTTGAACTAGGGATTCAGTTTTATTGCCCTAGACCTGTATATAATGATGCCTTGTTCAGACTTGTGTAAAAGCTTATGCTCTGCAGTATCCATGGCTACAGGTCAGCATCTGTGCCATGCGGTGGCCAGTGGATGAGTGTTGCCTTAGATCAGTGGCTCTCAATATTTTAACTTCTGTGGCCCCCACTTTATCATTCATGGAACCTGGGGACCCCCACTGAATCAATACTGGAATCCAGGGACTACCCTCCCCCCCTACTGAGTCATTAATAGAAGCCGGGGACCCTGGCCTAAACATTGTCAATGATTTGAACTGCAATACAATATAAAAAACTACAGAAACAAGTATTGATTAAACACATACACAAATGATAACACATGTTGTATAGTTTGCAGACAAATATACATTTAAAAAAATAAAAATTGCAATCTTAATAGGAAGGTTGGAGCTTTTCTAAATTCAATTGAAGCCACACATTGTCCGTACTATCATACTATATTCTGTACATTTAGCCACCTTATTTACATACATTTTACTAATGTGTAATATTTCATTTTCTAAGCAGTCCCGGACCTCTGGGGAGGCTTTGCGGACCCCCCGGGTCTACGGACCACTGTTTGGGGAACACTGCCTTTGATAAAGTCTACTCTAGTTTAAAGGACAGTTCCATGTTAGCTGTAGACATTCTGAAAAGCGGTCAACACACATAGAGGCAGCTTCTCTTTGCACCCCTTTTATTAGTCCACAGAAGGAGTAAGGGGGCAAACTGCAGCCTTCCCTTCACTCAGGGAACAGTTGTGCTGGAAGGGGGAACCTTTAGTATTACGTACCAGTTGACACAGATGCAGGAGTAAAGAGGTAGTATTGGGAATATGGTGTATACTATCAGAAAGTCTGGTAATATAGTGCCTGACTGCAGGACCCAGTTATCAGCTTCTAGTCCCAGAACATAGATACGAACGTTTGATTGGCTATTAAATACCTTATCTTAATTTGATTGACTTGCAATAGTAAAGAAAGTTCTGCACTTTATTACTCATACAATGCCTCACTTAGGTGGTGACACTGTAGTGCGATTATGTAAATATCGCTCTCGCAGTTTGCACTTTTCCCGCCTATACACTAACTCAAGTCATCATCACTTGCGCAATGGAATCCAAAAGGGACATGTACGCAGGTATTAGTATTCAAATAGATGCCCCGGGGAACTGAGGGACCCCATGAAAGGGCTGCTGCACAAATATCACATTTTTGTGGAACAAATAAGCTCCACCTGATTGTTTACAGATCTAGTGAACTGGAGTCTGTAGCAAATGATGAATGCCCCAATGTGTTTATTTATTTATTGCTATTGTGCTCAGTGCAAAGGCTCATGCATAGGCCTTCAGGCAGATTTGCTGATATGATGATGGAGGAGAAGTTACATTAAAGGGTCAAGGGGTGGCAAGTGGAATAGAACTAAGTGAGAAATTAGAGTACAACCGGAAGTTTCTTAGATCTTCCACATACTTGAAGAGGATATATAGCATCTGAATAGAGATTCAGAGGGAAAGAGACCCATAGAGTAAAGCCCTAGTACCTGGAACAAACTTCACTAATAACATTTATACTTTCTAGTGTGAAGAACTACTTTGTTATGTTAGGACTTCTTTTTGGGATCTAGCATGCTTGTATGCTTGGAAACTAATTGTATGTTAACTATGGACATGGCCACTCGGCTCTTTGGGACGACTTCACAAAGGCATGCACCATTGTTTGTAAGAAATTCACATGAGGGTTCCTGAAAGGCATAAATTATTTTACTGCTGCTATTTTCTCTGCAATGAGGGTGTAGAAATCAATAAATATCCCGATGCAGAGGGTGAGGAGTGCGTACATCATGGCTTGGTTTCCTTAAATGTTTGTGAACGCCCACAAATTCATGAGTTTGCAGGAATTCACAAACTCGCACCCAGGGCCAGGTTCGGGATCAATGACAATCTTTCTCGGTGCCTCACCTCCAATGATCGCCATGGAGTCCCTCACTACTAGCCTCAATCGGTGCCCCTCATATCTCCATAACCTCATCTTACTCTTAATTTCTTTTTATGGCGCTACTCATCCCAGTGTGGGGTGTCAGAGCTCTTTACATCACTCACACATTCAGTACAAAGAAAATGAATCATACATGTGTAAATCAATGTAGCATAAATATTACTAAAGTCAATGAGGTCTACAAGATGTAGGAGTCACGTGTCATCCATACTGGTAGCCATTATCAGTAAGGATAATGTGCTTGGTCTGGAGAAAGACAAACTCGGTATTTTAAATGTAACACAGTGTTTGTGGTTGGTTATACAAATGCGAATGTATTATTACCAAAAATAACCTTTTTTAGGAAACATACAATAATTAAAAATCGAGAAAAAAGGCAACAAGGTTCTAAACCTATGCCTTGCATTTTGCATACACTCTTTGATTGTGTTTTGTAGCTCACTGTGCTGTATTAGAAGGATTGTAACTCATGAACTGCAAGTAACAAAATAATCTATGTGATAAACACAGTAACCCACGGAATTCTCTATATAAAATGCAAATGCCTGACCTGTACGTTACATGTTGTGGTTTGCAGCAGGCACATTACCGCTCCGTGAGACTTTATAATGAGTCAAAACTTGAGACTAAACACAAATGTCTTTAGCACGTACATTAACCACCAGAGTTATCTTGCCATTATTATTAAACCCTGAACATTTTATACTATGTACAATTTGCATACTATATACAATTATGCATTATGGAAATTAGAGCTCAGGAAATATGTCACATGACATGCCAAGTAGTACTTCACCTGGAAACCTGCCCATGGTGCAGCTTTCCAGATGTACGTCTCAGAACATTGTCAACGCCCACAGGCAGGAGATTTTCTTTCAAAATGTTGCCCTTTGTGTATGACCTAGAGATTTCAGTTCCACCTGCTGCTTAACTCAAAGCCAGAGGAGAAAATTCAGAACAGGCCGGTGTGGCCACAGGCATGGACCTCATTTAGGGGTCGCAAGGGGTCGCAGCTGCGACCCCTGGCTTGACCCTGGATTACCCCTGGCACTGCCTTTGTAAACCCTGGCCTCAGAGGTGGCAAAATCAGTGCCAGGAACACTGGGCAGCTTGTTCCCTCCACTCTCCTTGTTTTCTGTAAATTTTGTTTATTATGCTAAAAAGTGAATAATATTATATTATTCACTATCAGTGCAATAAAAATGGAGTACAATTAGCTAGAATATGACCTTCTGTGGCAGCTGAGGTAAGTAAAAAATGCTAAATGTATGTTGTGTGCATGCCTGCAGGTGAGATGGTGTTTATGAGAGAGAGAGGAAAGAGAGAGAGAGAGAGATAGAGAGAGAGAGAGAGAGAGAGCTTAATTTGTAAAGAAAAAGGTGCAGGTGCCCAAAGCCCTCCTCTTGAACACGCGGCTGCTGCAATTAAATGTGCGAACACAGAATACTGAGGTGGCGTAATCCTGAAGCCATCTCGGGCCTCCCCTTCAATCCATATAAAGCCCCTCCCTGCCCCTTCAGCTCACTCTTCCAGCTTTCTACTTTCTCCCTTTGTGACGCTTTTTCGTTTTTCCCTTCCTCCGTCTTTCCCATATGTGTCTTTTGCTCGTAGCAAATGCTTGAGGCAGAAGAATAAGCCCCTGCCCTCAAAAATAAGTTCCGGTGCTCAGCACCGGAAACAACAAGCATAAATTAAGCGCTGGAGAGAGAGAGAGTTTGTGTGTGTGTGTATGTGTGAAAGCACATGTGTGTGAGTGAAAGGGAAGGTCAAAGGGCATGTGATGTCACTTCCACTGCCCATAGCATTTTGGTGAGATGACATCCATGGCCAAAGGGACTTTAGGAGCAAAAACGCAGTATTATTTGGTGCTTTTTTAAATTTTCTCATCTTCAAGGCAGGGAGGCCAACATAATAATCATTGCCAGTCTGGACAAGACGACTGTGAGAATTAAAGAGAACTGGGGACGCAGAAGTAGCAGGGAAAGGTACTGCATCCTATATGCAAATGAAAAACTACACTTTTGATTGCAGCATGGATTTGAGATAATAAGGAAAGTTCTGCATCGAACCTCAGTAGATGGTTTCATCCCCACAACCAGGTGGTAGGGCAGGCTTCCTTTGTTCAAAGAGCAGTCAAGCAGCATCTGTGTTCCTTCAGGCTTAGGAGCAATGTTTCAGTCACAGCCCCACTGAGAGATTGAGTGGGCATTTGGTGGGCAGGATGCCATGCTCATGGGGTGGTCCCCTTCTGCTGGTCCAGTGGAGACCAGCTCTCCATATTTAGATGTTCCTACCTCTTGGACATGGAGTTTTAGCCACACATGTTGCTGCTGATGAGGTGGGAGCACTTTCAGCGCAGATGAGCCACCATGTAGTGGTATCCTAATCGTAATTATTTGTTTCACAGAAACAAATCCTCAACGTGTTATTTTTTATTGGAAAACAAAAAGGCAATGTCCCTGAAGGGCTAGAAGTTTTCTCCCAGCATAAAGGGGGCATTGTTGTATTTTTCTTGAATGAAATCGCAACCTAGGTTTAAACTCATTCAGAAGGCTCACCCTGAACGGGGTTGGCCTCCAAATGCAGGTTACCAGTACCGACTCTGATGGCTTGCAAGGGGTTTGACCATGGAGCCAGCTGAGGCACTGCTATCAGGCGCTCAGCCATTTCCTCATCTCTAAATGAGATGAGAAGACAGAGACTGCTGATATTTGTCTCATCCCCTTTACTGCCAACTTCTGGCATACAGTTCACAACTTACTGGCAATCCCAAGAATTCTACTCTGTGCTGAATTGGCTCTGGGTAAATGTAGGAGGCTGGTCTGGCTTATAGTGGGTACCAAGGGTACTTACATTCTGTGGCAGGTCCAGTTATCCCTTATTCGTGTAGAAGAGGTGTTTCTAGCAGCTTAGGCTGATAGAAGGTAGCTATGGAAAAGCAGCTAAGGCTGAACTAGGAGACATGTAAAGCTCCTACTATACCACTGGTGTCATATGCACAATATCATAAGAAAACACAATACACAGATATACTAAAAATAAAGGTACTTTATTTTTATGACAATATGCCAAAAGTATCTCAGTGAGTACCCTCAGTATGAGGATAAGTTATATACACAAGATATATGTACACAGACCAAAATTATGCAGATAATAGCAAAAGGAAGTAATGCAGGCAATGTAAAGTTACAGTAGATTGCGATAGGAGCACATAGGTATAGGGGCAATACAAACCATATACTCCAAAAGTGGAATGCGAACCACGAATGGACCCCAAACCTATGTGAACTTGTAGAGGGTCGCTGGGACTGTAAGAAAACAGTGAGGGTTAGAAAAATAGCCCACCCCAAGACCCTGAAAGGTAGGTGTAAAGTGCACCTACTACCCCCAGAGAGCACAGAAGTCGTGATAGGGGGTTTCTGCAAGAGGAACAACACCAGCAATGCAACAACAGTGGATTTCCGGACCTGGGTACCTGTAAGAGAAGGGGACCAAGTCCAAGAGTCGCAACAGTGTCGAGAGTGGGCAGGAGCCCAGGAAACGCCAGCTGAGGGTGCAAGGAAGCTGCCACCTGTTAGAAGAAGCTTGGAGTTCTGCAAGAAAGAAGAGGACTAGGAACTTCCCCTTTGGAGGATGGATGTCCCACGTCGTGAAGAAGCTTGCAGAGGTTTTCCCACGCAGAAAGACCACAAACAAGCCTTGCTAGCTGCAAGCGTTGCAGTAGAGGTTTTTGGATGCTGCTGTGGCCCAGGAGGGACCAGGATGTCGCCACTTGGAAGAGGAGACAGAGGGGGCGCCCAGCAACATAGGGAGCCCTCACAGAAGCAGGCAGCACCCGCAGAAGTACCTGAACAGGCACTTAGAAGAGGAGTGAATTGGAGTCCACCCAAAGTCACAAAAGGGAGTCCCACGACGCCGGAGGACAACTCAGAAGGTTGTGCACTGCAGGAAGGAGTGTCGGGGACCCAGGCTTGGCTGTGCACAAAGGAAATCCTGGAAGAGTGCACAGGAGCCGGAGCAGCTGCAAATCACGCGGTACCCAGCAGTGCAGTCTAGCGTGGGAAGGCAAGGACTTACCTCCACCAGACTTGGACTGAAGAGTCACTGGACTGTGGGAGCCACTTGGACAGGGTTGCTGAGTTCCAGGGACCACGCTCGTCGTGCTGAGAGGGGACCCAGAGGACCGGTGATGCAGTCTTTTGTTGCTTGCGGTTGCAGGGGGAAGATTCCATTGACCCACGGTAGATTTCTTCAGAGATCCTGGTGCAGAAAGGAGGCAGGCTACCCCCAAGCATGCACCACCTGGAAACAGTCGAGAAAGCCGGCACATACAGCGATACAAGGTTGCTAGTAGTCGACTTGCTACTTTGTTGCGGTTTTGCAGGCGTCCTGAGCAGTCAGTGGTCGATCCTTTGGCCTAAGATGAAGAGGGAGATGCAGAGGAACTCTGATGACCTCTTGCATTCGTTATCTGGTGAGATCCCCAAAGCAGAGACCCTAAATAGCCAGAAAATGAGGTTTGGCTACCTAGGAAGGAGGATTGGCTACTAAAAGAGGTAAGAGCCTATCAGAAGGAGCCTCTGACGTCACCTGCTGGCACTGACCACTCAGACCAGTCCAGTGTGCCAGCAACACCTCTGAATCCAAGATGGCAGAGGTCTGGAGCACACTGGAGGAGCTCTGGGCACCTCCCCTGGGAGGTGCAAGTCAGGGGAGTGGTCACTCCCCTTTCCTTTGTCCAGTTTCGCGCCAGAGCAGGGCTGGGGGATCCCTGAACCAGTGTAGACTGGCTTATGCAGAGATGGGCAGCATCTGTGCCCATCAAAGCATTTCTAGAGGCTGGGGGAGGCTACTGCTCCCCAGCCTTTCTCACCTTTTCCAAAGGGAGAGGGTGTAACACCCTCTCTCTGAGGAAGTCCTTTGTTCTGCCTTCCTGGGCCTGGGCTGCCTGGACCCCAGGGGGGCAGAAACCCATCTGAGGGGTTGGCAGCAGCAGCAGTTTCAGTGAAACCCCGAAAAGGCAGTTTTGGCAGTACCCGGGTTCTGTGCTAGAGACCCGGGGGATCATAGATTTTCTCCCCAATACTAGAATGGTATTGGGGTGGCAATTCCATGATCTTAGACATGTTACATGGCCATGTTCGGAGTTACCAATGTGACGCTACACATAGGTGGTGCCCTATGTGTAGGGCACGCGTGTAATGGTGTCCCCGCACTCACAAAGTCTGGGGAAATTGCCCTGAACAATGTGGGGGCACCTTGGCTAGTGCCAGGGTGCCATCACACTAAGTAACTTGGCACCCAACCTTCACCAGGTGAAGGTTAGACATATAGGTGACTTATATGTTACTTATGTGCAGTGTAAAATGGCTGTGAAATAATGTGGGCATTATTTCACTCAGGCTGCAATGGCAGGCCTGTGTAAGAACTGTCAGAGCTCCCTATAGGTGGCAAAAGAAATGCTGCAGCCCATAGGGATCTCCTGGAACCCCAAAACCCTGGGTACCTCAGTACCATATACTAGGGAATTATATGGGTGTACCAGTAGGCCAATGTGAATTGGTAAATTTAGTCACTAGCCTGTTAGTGACAAATTTGGAAGTAAATAGAGAGCATAACCACTGAGGTTCTGGTTAGCAGAGCCTCAGTGAGACAGTTAGGCATCACACATGGAACACATATAGGCCACAAACCTATGAGCACTGGGGTCCTGGCTAGCAGGGTCCCAGTGACACATAACAAACATACTGACAACATAGGGTTTTCACTATGAGCACTGGGCCCTGGCTAGCAGGATCCCAGTGAGACAGTGAAAACACCCTGACATATACTCACAAACAGGCCAAAAGTGGGGGTAACAAGGCTAGAAAGAGGCTACTTTCTCACAGTAAACAAACACAAATGATGGACTGAAAGCAGAACCAATCAAACATTCACCCCCAGTCACAGATCTGGGTTTAATCAATCAATTATTTTGCTCACCATGCCACCCCAGTTTGGACCCAACCATATGCAAATCATTCTTGACCCTGTTCCCCATGGGAACAGTCCAGCCCAAACTGCCAAGCCAGGTCCTCCCTGGACAGGAAACAAGCATCCTGGGACCTGCTTCAGAGTGTCACCATTCATAAGCCAGACTAGCATAGTGAGAATTGGTTCTGGGTGTCATCACCACATTTATAAAAACCCATCTTGTAGTCGGTGACAAAGATTTACTATGGTACCACTGAGATCTTGAATATAATGTAAGAGAAGGACGACCCTTGCAAAACTCTATAGACAATTTTGTTGGAGAGTTTACCCTGATGGGTCCAGTTCATCTTGAAGAACAAGAGTCAGGGTGGACCTGCCATTATCAGTAATGGGCTAAGGCATTAGTAGAGCAATACATAGTGTTCTCTCAAAGGACTGGCTAAGATCTTCACTGCGGCTTCAGAGATTTATGTCCTGCTTCGAAAAGATAGCAGAAATGGGAAATGCTCAAGAGAAACTATGGAAGAATTGTTCTGTGACTATGTTAAAGGATCAATAATGTGGTCTGATACCATACATAATTCCTTTGAAGAATTAACACACGAGCTAGCCAGGATGCAGGGCAGTGATGCCACTCAGATGTCAAAGAGTCTGTAAGTTGTAATGTGCTTGCGATGTGCTCTTCCTCATCATCTTCATCATCTACCTCATCATCTCTTCCTCAGCATCTTCCTCACTATCTTTCCTCATCATCTTCAACATCAACTGCATGTTTGTTTATGTAATTCATGTTTGATTAATTAAAATCATTATGTGTTAAAAAAAATCGGTACTTAGCATTAACACAATAGATATTTACTTCAACCAGTGCATTATTAGTAAAAGCAGTAATGTTAAAAAGTCAGTTTTGCAGCATCAAGGGACTGATCCTTCTTAAGGCTAAGAAAATAAGGAATAGACATCACAGTCATTAAGGATAGCTGTTAAAAGAATGTGAACCCACTGGGCAAAGAGGCACATGGACACACACGTGAGGTGAGCGATCTTTGAGGGTAATAGGACTGATTAGCAGCACACCTAACATAAGGTAAGAAGGTTAAGGATTAACATTAGCGGTCTACCTAGGGAACTGGGGGAGTTTCTGTAAAGCACAAGTCCACACATCATCAGTAGAAATCGTACGTGGCCTATGATGTTCAATTTCTTACTTGGGTAGGGAAATTTGAGTATCAAAACAACAGCATCACCACTTGCCTAGAACAAGTTCCTGGATGAAGGAAAGTTATCAGTGTCTGAACAGTTCTAAGACAGTGTTCCTAATAGAGGGAGAACCAGCAGGATTTAACCTGGTGTTTCTCTCAAAGAAAGAGTTTGGAGCCATGCCAACTCTTTCTCAGAGAAATATGATTTAATATAAAACTTTCTTTTTATCAGCAATTCAATAAGGTAGTTTAAATATCAGTTTCTATAACATGCATCATGAATAGGCATTCCCGTTATTATATGAAATTAATCTGCATGGATTTTGGGCACATATCCACCTTCTAAAGCAGGTGAAATATATGCCCCCAAAACAGCCTGGAATTTAAGGAGATGAGTGAGATACTACTAACTCCAACATGGTATTCCCCATTCCAGCTGCTAAATGTATAATGCACTAGGGAAGGTGTGGGGTCCTGTGCAGTGTTAGTAATACTGGTACAGTATCACTGTGCCATTTTAGTAGGTTACACTTAATGAATAGGTTTGTAGGTGCTTGTCGGATGACCTTAGGCTATACGATTTTTGTGTCTGAAGGATCTTGACCATTTTCTTTCCTTTTCCATACTCCAGTTCTATCTTAGCTTATTGGACATCTAAATTATCTAGTGCTTTATTTAAATATTATGCTTTTTGCATAATTTTCAATTTCCATTTTGATTACTGTAGGATGGAAATTGATCAGCGCAGATCCCCTCCTTCGCCTGTTTAAGCGATCGATGGACTGTCAGACCACCGCCTGCAGCAGGAGCCGAACCCCAGGCATTGATCTCTTCTTCCCCTTCCACATCACCCAAACACATTTTTGTAAAATGATTTGCTTGCCTTCTCCTCTTTCATTGCTTAAAAAGGGGCCTTTTGTTTTCACGTGCTTGATATTAAAGGGAGGAACAATGCTGTTGAATTGCACAAGTGATCGGCCACTCATGACCCAGCATCACTCCCATGCAACATACCAGCTACCTGGCCTTGCTGATGGTTTGGACGTTTCACTGTTGGACTACACTTGTACTGCTGCTTGCTGACCTCACATGTATAAAACTCGTCACTTTCTGCTGCTAGACACAATGTGTCAAATGTGTATTACTATGCGGAGGTTCAAAGGAGCGCTATGTCTTCATGTACTAACCACCTCCTCGCTTACCCCCTCACCTAATAATGGCCCCTTATTCCATAACTATATATCTCAAGCGCATTATAAGATAGTGTTGCGTTCTGCATATCTTCAGTCGCTGCTGCTAACAGATGTACGTTCATTTTTAAGTATAATGTGAAATGCATCAAGTTGTACTAACGCTCATTAACTTTTGTTGTGAAGTAATCTAGCCCTCTTTTGATCCTAGAGTGCTACATTAACAACTCAACAATAAATGAAATAAAGTAAAAGGCCCTGGTAAACATGCAGGCAACATGTCCCCATTAGCACAATCTCACTGTTAAGCAAGCGCTGGTTACAGTGCCTCCTTGATGTGCTGGGTTTATGGTCATTTACATTTTATTGACTACAGTGGGGTAACCCTCAGTGGAAGCATTAGTACTGACCCGCTTTTCTTTCGGAATGATAATGGCTTCCTTATTCTCCTCAGACACCAGGACGCACGTGCTGTAGGAAGACTTCAGTATGTTAATAACCAAATCATTGGAGAGCACATCCAGCTTTTTGACCTCGTCGCCAGTCACGTTCACACTTCCTGCGATGCCGTACCTGAAAAATTGATAAAAAATAACCATCTGTAACACACATTAACGTTTTTCGTAAATCTAATGTGATAAAGAACATCCCTAACACTGAAATGTTGAGAATTTGAGAACTGCAAGTTCCTTCTGCACGATTCCTTTTGTGCACCCTGGGGGCGTCAGAGATGTCTGAAGGATGTGGCTGGGGGCCTGAGTGTGCACAGGGCGCAGGAATGACCTTTTTAGGTTTTGCCTCAATGGTGCTGCATAGCAGCCCCTTCAGGCACACCTATTGTGACTGTGATTTCCAAAGAAGGTCTCACACGTCATCGATCTTTGGAGAAAGATGGAAAAGCAACACAAAAAGAGAAAGCAGAAAGCCGCAGGAGTGAGCAGGAAGGGCGGGAGTGGCTGTAAATGGATTAAAGTGGCCCAAGATGGTTTTAGGATTACACTGCCTCAGTCTTCGGTGCTCACACACTTAAATGCAGCAGCCGCAAGTTTCAGAGAAGAATTTTGGGTACTGTCATCTTTCTATTTACAAACAAGACACTGGTTTAGTCCTACAAGTTACTTACCTTCGGTAACAAAATATCTGGTAGAGACATATTCTAGTTGCTGAGATTTTTCTTCGAGCAATACCCTTGCGTGTTGGTAGGTGGCGTTGGCCGACTCCGCGGGCGTCGTTAGCGTCATAGTCACTGTGATGACGCCGGGAGTAGTGTATTGACGCCGCCTTTGCACAGTGACATCAGTTTCTTTAAACAACTTTCCACGCCAAAGTGCAGAGCAGCTAAGAACACTGAGATTGGTGCACCAGAGCTAAGGACCTGAAAGGGGAATCCCTGTCCCTAGAAATCAGTTCGTCAGCGGGAGGATGGGTGCGCGGTAAGGATTCTGCAACTAGAATATGTCTCTACCAGATATTTCGTTATCGAAAGTAAGTAACTTGTACATCTAATAGAGACTTCTAGTTGCAGATTCCTTACCTTAGAATATATACCCAAGCAATGCCATCCTCGGAGGTGGGTTGCGAACCAAGATCATACTAGCAAGTCCTGCAGGACCGAACGACCAAAGTAGCCGTCCTGACGGACCTGACTGTCCAGGCAGTAGTGTTTAGCAAATGTGTGCAGGGACGCCCACGTAGCTGCCTAGCAGAGATCCATGACAGGAACTCCGTGTGCTAACACAGTGGAAACAGCAGTTGCTCTGGTGGAATGAGCACGCAAGCCCTCAGGGAGTTGCTTCTTGGCCAAAGCGTAGCACATTTTGATGCAAAGAAGCACCATCGAGAGATGGTATGCTTTTGCACCGCCTTCCCTTTTTTTGCACCCACATAACCGACAAAGAGTTGATCGTCCACCCAGAAATCATTAGTACGATTAAGATAGAACGGCAACGCTCATTTTGGGTCCAGACGGTGGAGTCTCTCCTCCTCATGAAAAGGATGTGGGGGGGGTGTAGAAAGTAGGCAGGGTGATGGACTGGCCTACATGAAAAGGCGTAACCACCTTTGGAAGGAAGGAAGCCTTAGTGTGTAACACCACTTTATCAGGGTGCACAGACAAGTATGGGGGTTTAGACAAAAGGGCTTGGAGCTCACTCACTCTGCGAGCAGAGGTGATGGCAACAAGAAAGACAGTGAGGTGAGGAGCCGCAAGGGACAATTGTGCATCAGCTCAAACGGAGTACACATTAAACAAGTAAGGACAAGCTTGAGGTCCCACTGAGGCATGATAAATGGGGTGGGGAGAAATAAATGGGTGAGGCCTTTTAGGAATCATCTCACAATAGGAGATTTGAAAAGTGAGGGCTGATCAGGTAATCTAAGGAAGGCCGAAATGGCAGATAAATACCCTTTAATGGTGCCCAAAGCAGAGCCCTGCTGGGCCAAAGAAAAAATGAACAGAAGAACCTTGGATAGAGGGGCAGAGAGGGGATCAACAGATTTGTTGGTGCACCATGCCACAAATTTATTCCAACGACAGGCATATACAGTTTTGGTTGAGGGACACCTGGCTGCCAAGATAACATGGCATACTTCGGGTGGAAGATCAAAAGTCGTCAACTGTCGCCGCTCAATCTCCACGCATGAAGGCGGAGGTTGGACAGGGTCAGGTGAAGAGCCATCCCCTGTTGCTGCTACAGAAGATCCGCCCGAAGAGGCAGTTTGAGTGGAGGATCAATGGACATGCTCAATAGCTCTGGATACCAGACTCTCCGTGCCCAGTCCGAAGCCACCAAGATGACTTGGGCCTGGTCGTTCCTGATCTTCTTGAGATCTCCGGGCAGAAGTGGTATAGGCGGAAAGGCGGAAAGGAGGCCGGAGTTCCACTCAAGACGAAAAGCGTCTCCAGGCGAGTGCCGCCTTGGAAACTCCAACGCGCAAAACAGCTGACATTGCGCGTTCTCTGCGGAGGCGAACAGATCTAACTAAGGCTCTCCCCACTGCTGAAAGGGACCTTGCGCCACCTCTGGATGGAGACGCCATTCGTGATAGGCTGTGCATCGACAGCTGAGTTTGTCCGCTCTGGCGTTGACAGAACCTACCAGATGTTGAACCACCAGGGTAATGCCCTGATGTTCCAGCCATGTCCAGAGGCGTAGTGCCTCTTGACAAAGGGTCCAGGACCCTACTCAGCCCTGTTTGTTGCAGTACCACATGGCGGTAGTATTGTCTGTGAACACCTGCACTACTTTCTCTTGGAGAGAGGGAAGAAATGCTTTCAAAGCAAGCCTGATCGCTCGGAGCTCCAAAAGATTGATATGAGCCCAGACTCCGCCGGAGACCAGAGGCCTCTGATCTCCGCCTCTACCATGTGGCCACCCGAACCCAGAAGTGGCGCATCTGTCACTATAGATAGATCTGTTTGGGGAAGGGAGAGGGATCTGCCATGGACCCAATGCGGATTCGAAAGCCACCACTGCAGGTCTTTCGCAGTCCCCTCTGAGATCTGGACCATGTCGGAGAGATTCCCCTGATGTTGCGCCCACTGGAGCTACAAGTCCCAGTGCAGAGCCCGCATATGCCATCTGGCATGTGTTACTAGCAGGATGCAGGAGGCCATGATGCCCAGCAGCCTCAAAGTCAGTCTCACCGAAACCCAAGACCGAGGCCGAAAGATCGGAATCATAGCCTGAATGTCTTGGACTCGCTTTTCGGGAGGATAAGCCCGAAAGTGCACTGTGTCCAGAACAGCTCCAATGAAGGGGAGCGTCTGAGAGGGAGTCAGGTGTGACTTCAGCATGTTTATAGTGAACCCCAGCGTGTGCAGTAGGTTCGCCGTACTCTGAAGGTGGGATACGACTTTCTGGGGCAAGTCCGCCTTCAACAGCCAGTCATCGAGGTAGGGGACGACTGACACCCCTAACCTGCGCAGATGAGCTGCACCACCGCCATCACTTTCATGAACACCTGATGGGCACTGGTAAGGCTGAAGGGGAGCACAGTAAACTGAAAGTGCTCTTGACCTACCACAAATTGTAGGTAACGTCTGTGGGCAGGCAGGATGGGGATGTGGAAATAAGCGTCCTGCAAGTCCAACACTAACATCCAGTCTCCTGGGTCCAAGGCCGACAGAACCTGAGCCAGGGTGAGCATTTTGAATTTCTCCTTCTTGAGGAAGTAGTTCAGGTCTCGAAGGTCTAGTATAGGATGGAAGCCCTTGTCCTTTTTCGGAACCAGAAAGTAGCGGGAATAACAACCACAACCTACTTCGGGCACAGGGACCTTTTCTATAGCTTCCTTGGCCAAGAGAGCTGTGACTTCCTGGTGGAGAAGTGCCAAATGATCCTCTGGATAGTGACTGAAGGGTGGAGGCATGGCTGGTGGAGCAGAATCAAAAAGGAGGGAGTAGCCTTTTAGAACGATCTGCAAAACCTACCTGTCCGTAGTGATAGATTCCCAGTGGGGCAGGTGATGGCAAATCCTGCCGCCAACTGGATGGGAGTAAGGGGACGGACTAGGAGGGTTTGGAGGTTGCAGCGGGGCAGAGGTGGACTGGGCAGACCTTTGGTTCCCTGTCCCACGCCCATGTGGGATTCCGCATCCCCGGCCATGCAGAGGCACGGTGGCTGGGAGGAAGACACAACAGAGAGCCCCTTCCGTGGCCACAAAAGGGGCGAAAAGCAGACTGCAGGGGGCGAGGGGCAGAGGAAAGGCCAAGGGACCGAGCTGTAGCCCGGGAATCCTTGAATCTCTCCAAGGCCGAATCCTCTTTCTCTCCGAAGAGACAGGAGCCATCAAAGGGCATGTCCATGAGTGACTGTTGGACGGCCCCAGAAAAACCAGAAGTACGCAACCAGGCATGGCGTCTCAATGCCGCTGTCGTAGCAACCGATCTGCCCAGAGAGTCGGTCATGTCCAGCCCACAATGGATCGTGAACTTTGCCACATCTCTTCTATCGTTCACAGCCTGGGAGACGATAGCACGGGCCTCCTCCAGTATATGCGGCAGGACTTGCACAACCGTATCCCACAAAGAGTGGGTATAGCGGCACAAAAGGCATGCGATGTTCACAGACCGCAGCACGAGACTAGAGGAAGAAAACAACTTCTCACCAAACTGTTCCAGCATTTTTGATTTTCTGTCAGGGGGTGCGGAAGGGAATGCGCCTGAAGAAGAGGAAGCCTGGATGACAAGACTATTAGGCATGAGGTGTTCGGACAGGAATTTAGGGTCGTTCGGGGTGGGCCGATGGCAGCATGCGATAGTCCTATTCACAGGAGCCCCTGTGTTGGGTTTGGACCAAGTACCCAAAAGGACATCAGTGAGGGCTTCATTGAATGGTAAAAAGGGTTCTGAAGTGGAAGCCCCAGGTTGAAGCACCTCCGTCAGGATATTAGACCTGACCTCTACAGTAGGAAGCTCAAGGCCAAGGACCTCAGCTGCCCTACTGACCACCATACCATAAGTTGCTCCCTCTGCCGTAGCCACGGTAGGAGGAGACAGCATGCCAGCGTCAGGAGAAGTATCCAGACCACTGGCGTCGCCCAATTCCTGAGCCTAGTCCAAAGATGGGTCATCCTGGTATTCATAAGGGTCCAGGGACCCCTCCAAATCCTCCCCAAATTCGTACCCATAGGAAAAAGGGTCCGAATCCGACCTGGGGCGAATAGGCCCCATTGAAGTCAAAGGCGGCGTCAGCCGACGCCGCTCCAACTCTGAGTCGTCAGGGATAAGGATTGGGTCGACATCGATAGTGGGCACTACTGACATCGGGAGCGTTGACAATCGACCTGGTGCCGGGGAAGGTCTTAAAGGTGTGACCGGTGCCAGTGCGGATCCGTAAGCGGATCCGGAGGTGACCTCGGTGGCCGAAGCCGAAGCCACCGGCGCGGAACCCGAAGGCCCCTCAACCGAACCCCTTGGGCCCGAAGGTGCCGTATCGGAGTTGGTCAACCCAAAGATGAGGCGCATGGCCTCATAAAACTCTTTAAGCTGGGCGGGGGTTGCTCCGGCTCCGGGGAAGCGCAGAGCAGACGCAGGCTCCGAGGACGGAGGCCTTGAGCATCGACGCTCTTCCTGTGTCACGTCAGCTGAGCAACGGGGCGAAGTCGGAGAGTGAAGGACCTCTTTGGCTTCTTCTTCTTCTTACCTGCACCCGAAGATTTAGAAGAAGATGAGTGGTGATGGCTCCGCGAACAGTCTCGAGACCTTCCTCTCGATCGAGACCGGGACTTACATGGAGTCGAGTGCTGGGCTCCATTAGCTTTAGGGACCGCTCCCTCAAAGCCTTCGGGTGCATGACCTGGCACTCGCAGCACGACTTCAGGTTGTGGTCGCACTCAAGACACCACAGGCAAACCCGACGAGGATCCGTCACCGACATCGTGCGGTGACAGTCCTTGCACGGCTTGAAAATGGACTTCAGGAACATCCTCGACGCACCAAAAATTCTCACAAAAACTCAAAAAAACGGTCAAAGTTGGTAAAAAAGAGACCAGGGTAGCTCTTCTCCGGATCAGCGCATGGCACGGAAAAGAAAGAACTGACGTCACTGCGCAAAGGCGGCATCTATATACTACTCCCGACACCATCATGGCGACTATGACGCCAATGAGGCCTGTGGAGTCGACCAGCGCCACCTACCGACGCGCAAAGGTATTGCTCAAAGAAAAATCTCTGGATCCAGTCTGACGCCTGGGGGAAATTCTAAGGTGAGGAATCTGCAACTAGAAGTCTCTATCAGAAATAAATAACAGCAACCCATATGTCTGTGTGAACCTGGGTATTTAGTTCAATGGAGAACAGAGGTTTGCACGGACCTAATTTGAGCTACAATAAATTCATACACAGTGAAATCACTGAAAGCAAGGAATACAAAAAAACATAATACATATTCTAATTTTAAGGTATGGTTTATATACAGCACAAACCAAATTCATTATATGTAACGTGACATAGTAACTGTAAAGTGACCTCAGTGAGAAAACCAAGAATTAGTGAACAGCAGTACTTGAATAAATACTTGTGTGTCAGTACATGTGGTATACAACCAGTCAAACACTCTTAGTCCATTGCAACAGGCCCACAGTGTTCGTGTAAATCACGGAATGGCTATAAGTTTGTATAAAATGTTGACGATGTTTCGACCACCAAAGCCAATCCAGGGGGGCTCATCACGACATAAGAATACTTGAGGGACACCTTTTGTGGTGTAGGTCACAGAGCAACGCTGTACTTTACAGCATGCAAGTGCAGCTCAAGTGAACCACTTCAGAAAAGGTATAGCAACAGTTATGGTGACTCATGTTCAATGAAGCTGAGAGTGAGACATCAACTATGTCATAGAAGGAGGCAGGGAGGAGGCCACCATCGATACTCTTCACACAGGGGTAACTCTTCTGATTGCTGTTCCCCCTTGTGAACGCATCTACTGCTGATGGGACAACGTGTTCCCATGTGGTTATTCCGCTAACACTGATCCATCCAAGGTCTTGGTCACATGTTGTTGGCAGGAGTGTCCTGTCAGGAGACTCCTAAAACAAGGGTACAAAAGAAAAGGAGTCTGTCCCACTTAACTAGTTGTTAACCTGTTTGATTGGGGGGGGGGGCGTTTCAAAGGGACCCTCTTCCCCATCTCCTGCACACCAAGAGTCTGACCCACTACAAAGGATACCTGAATGTCCTGGAGGAGCCAAGTAGTTCATATTTGCTGTCTGAGGTCTCTCC
Organism: Pleurodeles waltl; assembly: GCF_031143425.1. Taxonomy (NCBI): domain Eukaryota; kingdom Metazoa; phylum Chordata; class Amphibia; order Caudata; family Salamandridae; genus Pleurodeles; species Pleurodeles waltl. The sequence goes on along the minus strand of NC_090436.1, from coordinate 790,997,823 downwards.
AACACACCATCTTAGTTATGAATGGATGTAGCACATATAGAATGGATTCCAGTGCCACTATGGAAATATAGATCACTTTCTCTTTAGGCAGATGTGTATAAGTGTTCATGCGTAATGCTGTCACTCGCAGTGCAAAAGAGCCAATGTTTAAAGTGTGCTGACCCACTGCCCCGTGCTTTTCTTTGTGAAAGGAGGGAGCATGATTTGAAAGACAGTTAACAGATCATGACAATTTTTTTTTTTTTCATTTCATAAGTTTGGAGACACAGATAAAGCTGTCTTTAGGCCTGACCTTAAAAGAGTTCCTCTGCCTCTCTAGCAGGAAAAATAAACAAACCTCAGAAAGGAGCCCCGCTACCAGAAAATGGGAAGCTTGGCCAGACCTTCACCCTCTGCCAGAATGGAACGTTTGGTCAGACCTTCGTCCACTGACAGCGAGTATGAAGCTCCTCTTTCCTTGTCAGAAGCACACACCACTGCACAATAGTCCAGCCCTAGGGCTGCACAAGCAGACCTGATTTCCCCACACCTCCATCAAGTGAATTTCCCCCATTACCCCGTGCCCCAGCACTCCCACTTGAGGGTTTCTTGCACGCCACCTGAATGGCTAGTTTGTCCCTTTCACCCAAGTATTCCTGCTTGGTAGGCCACCCCCTTCATGCACTCCTGCTTGCTTCCTTCACCCGGGCAATCAAATTCTCCTTCTCCCCTGTCCCCTATATGCTTCGACTTGCCCCTTCCCATAACCACCAACGGACCCTCTCTTGCCCCACTCTCCTCCCAGGAGCACCTATGGGGAGCAGGAGTCAAGTGTGTGAGGGAGAGGAAAAGCTGACTTGAGCAATGAGTCAGGATGGTAGGTGGACAAGGGAAAGTAAGTGTAAAAAGTAACTTGAAGCTGTGTGTGTGTGTGTGTGTGTGTGTGCGCGCGCACACACATGTGTTTGTGTATTGTGCACACTGCCCAGTCTGATAAAAAGCTATCCCTCTTGCAACTTTGGTCATTTATGGAAACTGGAAAAATGCTGGCTTTCACAGCTTAGTGTTAATTCTTGGCTACTTGTGGGTATACAAGGGATGATGCCCATTGTTTACCCCGGTACAATGTTGGCCCTTGAATAAGGGGGGTAGTTCTTGGGAACATGCGGGCATTTCAGGGGATAGTGAAAACAGAAGTCAGGTGTATGAGTACTGATTTCTGCTGAGCAAGAATAAGGTGTGTTCAGGGGCATTCATTGGGTGAGCTTTGCAGAAAGAGTGAGCATCGTACTCTGTGGAGCTGCATGGCTGCTTCCTTTATTAAGGGGATGGCTTATGAGTGCACCATTTTTTAATTCTGGATCTGCCCATGTTTGGTCTCTCAGAACCCTGCAGGACCCTACAGCATGGCCTGAGCTACAATCAGCCGCCCTTAAGCAGTTGCCTTGAAGCACCACCACCAGAAGCCATAATGGGGTGCTAAAATGCCATAAATGGCCTAACAATGATCTCACTGGCAGAGGAGCAGAGACACCCAAAAGGCAGATTGGTATTTTGCCAAGGGCTCTGAAAATCATCGCACTGGATAAGGTTTGCAAACATGTATGAAGGAGAGTATGTTGGATTTTGTAACAAACACGCGAGACAGCTGGCGACTTGTATCATGACACAGCAATCAAATCACATTGGGCTGAGCTGTGGTTCGATGATTGGCCTTGTTCACACAGCACAATGTGGCCTTAATTTCTATGACTAAGACAGGGACCGCTTAACAAGACAATTCCAAGAAGTTCACTGACTATGGTAGTTTAGCTGGTGATGTAATATCAAGGGATATATCAAAGTTCACTCGGTGCGTTTTTCCGCATTCTGATTCTGCCAGTAAGGAATGTCGCATGGTTTCTCTGAAAATGTCATTATCCGGTTCTAGGAGCTCAGCATGTCCCTCAACAAGTTCATCTGGATGAAATGAAGGAGAGAGCAACACCTATGTTTCTTCTAAAACGAAATCTATCTTGATAACAAATAGGGCTACTGTGTGTCCTGGGAATGTTGTTAGTAGTTGCATACAAACTACACAGTGACTACGAACACGAGGAAATGTTTGGGAGAGAATATACAAAAGGAAGCCAGTATATGGACGGTCACCTACCAGGCTCACCCTGGTCAACTGCTCCTGTCCAAATCAATGGTCGGAAAATACTAGAGAAGGCACTTAACCAAAGAACTAAACAGATGGCTAATTGCCGTGCAAATCTGCAGTTCATGTCAGTAACTGTGTAGGGGTATTTGTAGAGTGCAAACTTAGCAAGAGAGCAGCACATCGTAGAACAAAGGCAGAAGCCTTGAATTATGATTAAAGACCGTTTACAAAGAAGCAGGATGTTGGTGGTTGGTGAATCCCACCGTGTGGCGATGCAATGTTCTCTGAAGAGATGATGTGTCCTCAGATCCTTTCTGGACTGTACAAGAGTTTTTGGGGATGCTGTTTGAGATCCTGGGAGCATTGCTATAGATCCTGGGAGCTCTGCTTGGCATTGCCACAGTATGACACCTTGTATCTGAAAGTTCTTTTCCCTTGTAGGCTGGAGTGAGTGGTGAGAGACAGAGACAGACCATAAGATACAGATTAAAAAGGCTCCTTTTATTCAAACAGTTACTTCAGTCCATAGTTACCCAGTGTCAGGTTTAGGACATTGAGTATGACCTTGCTTCTCCTGCCAATGACTTTGGCTCCCAGACCTGCCACAATCCTTATTCTTCCTGAAGGAACATCAAGGCATAATCTTCTAAAGCCCAGAGTAAATGTAGAGCATTTTCATGAACAACCCACCAGGGAGGAAGGAGGTACTACTGCAGAGGCCGTAAGCACTTAAAATATTTTGGTGCCCCCATATGTATCTAATTCAAAATATAAACAATAATAAACTGCAAAATAAAATGTTATTTTTCAAAATGAAACAAAACTTACAGTAAGAAGGAAAATAAGGTTTCTTTTTGTATACTTCCACTTTATTTATATTTGAAAAGTTTTTTGCCTACTTTTTCTAATTGCAAAGTCTTTGATCAGATCCTCAAAATTAATCTTATATAACACATCTGCTTCCATACTTAGTAGAGATAAGGTACCCGGCCTGCCTTCTTGCATAGTTGTTCTGTTGGGATTTTTAATATACTTCAACTGAGAAAATTAACGCTCAGCTGAGCAATTTGTGGCCATTAATGTTAACATTATGTGAAAGCAAATGTCTACATTTGGAAAGGCACACTCAATACCGCATTGTACAATTATTTTATAATGTTCAGCATGACTGAATCTTGCTTTTACATTTTGTGTTGTACTGAACTTAAGGCACACATATGAGTGAAACTGCTGAACAGAAGGAGTTGCCCTTAGAAGAGAAGAAAATGCTGGATGGAGGAAATACCCCATAGCCCAGGAATGGGATGAATTAGTAGAAAAATTCACATTGTTGGATAAAGAGGAACATGACCAGGATGCATCCCAATGATACCCATAAGATAATAATCACTAAGTACATAATAAAATCGACGAAACGCTTCCAACCCCCCACCAGAACTTTTCTCTCACATACATCAATAATGTATAATAATTGATAACAGTCAAGAATGCAGCGATAGAAAATGTATCCTCAACACCAAGATGTCTGATTAATGGTCAATAGTTGGTAGTTAAGAATAATGTTCGATGTCAAGAACACAAGGTGACATAATAACTTGAAAACACCAACGCAATAATGCACGTAGTCCACCATATATGACATACTGAACGAGACAGTTTAAGGACAAAAGAGTCGATATGTAAAGACACACAGAATGTAATAGCATAAAAATTGGTGAAAAATACACATGTAAAACCATATATGTCTTATGTGCTCTCCATTATTTCTTATGTTTATGAAAACAATAAAATATGGTTTTTTTTTTAAATGAGTGAAACTGCTGAAGGTCAGCTGAGAAATGAGTGTTCATGTCCTCTGGGTAAGCATCAATTAGCTTTTGACAACACTGAGAATACCTTTCAATTTCAGTACATGATGAAGTGACGTTATGTGGCACATCACTTAGAAATAAAATCTATGCTATTTGTTTGCATGTCTTCCTCTTCTCATATCAGTTTCAAGTTTGTCAACAATTGTGTAAAATGTGGCAATATGAAATGTATCTCTGGCATTCAGATATACTTCTGGTGCAGCATCTCCGCCATTAGGTAGCTTCTTTCTGATACATTTGCAAGCTTGAGCTGCCTTGTAATCAACACCTGGTAGCATTTCCTGTGTGGCAGCCTCTTATCTTTCAAATTCATCTCATGAAGTGCACAGTTGGCAGCCAATGATCCATACAGATCTGCACGTTTTTGAGTTCACACTGTGTGGCAGTTACCAGATTCTAATTTTGTTGTATTTCAAAGATGAATGTATATCATTAACCTCTATTGTTACTATTGTATTAATATTTGTATTACTTACCCCTTTTGCGGGACCAGGTTCAGCTGTACCATTTGCAGTTTTGCACTGTATGGTCCATGGTAAATCCAGCAATAGAAAATGTCTGTGGTACCCCCCCTTCCCTTGATGTCCTAAGCACATGCTTATTTTTACTTAATGGTTAATTCTGCCTTAGTACCATGCAAATAGAGACTTTAATAAAGTTACCTCAAGTGAGTACTAATATGAGCCACACAGGCTGGATGTGTGCTATAGAACATGTGCACTGGCTAACCCCAGCTTACTGTGTATTTCACCCAGACCACACACTGCTGAGGGATTCCAAATTCCCATCTGAAAAAGTCCATTGGCATTGCTGCCCTCCACCAGAAAGGGTAAGATGCTGAACTGAATTTGGGCCCAAGGCCAGCAGGTATAAAACTGCAGTGACACCACACCAAATAGGGGAAATTCTATGTTTGCACCATTTAATTCTCGCGTCCCAGTCAGTTTGTTCCTCGTCCAAGCTGAGGAATAGGTGGCAGCAGGTAAGAACAGCAGGCTGGGCAACTTTTTCCAACTATGCTGGTGCCCAAAGTCCCTGCAACCACAAGTGACATATGAAGCAATGGAGATGACCTAGTCTGCTAATCTTTGGTCCATGAATATGTTGGAAGCTAAAGAAGAGCAGAGTTATGGCCGATGAAAAGGAGAAATGGAACAGTACAGCTAGCCAGCAGAAGGTGATTGAATAATAAATGTTTTCATAGCTTTTTAATATGCATGTGTGCCTGTGTGTGTGTGTTCATGTGCCAGAGTACGTGTGCATATCTGTGTACAAGCACAGTTGCAGATGTATGTGCATGTGTCTGTGTGTGTGAGTGTTCCGCCATCTGTCCTATGCACATTAGCTGGATAATTACATTCAGATAAACAAATACCTCAGGGTAAACTTATAGGACATCCCACTATTATTGGTAGTCTGGGTATGGTTAAAAAAGCTGAGAGACATGTTTCTGGGTACTATGACCTTTACATCTATTGTTTGGTAAGAGGAATGGTTTTGGGCACTGTGATCCTCACATATACTTTCCTGTCAACATATGTCAGCCCATAAACTAGCCTAGTCTTGAGCATTCATCAGGGCAAAAAAAGACAGAGACAAAAGATCCCTCCTTATTTTAATACTACCTCTACATGCAGATGACACAAAGTCTCCCTACCTTGCCTGCAGGAGGATGTCCACTCAGTTTGGGAAGGTAATTTATAACATGGTCAGGTGCTGGGCGAGTGGCTCCTATAGACACACATTCGTCAAGGATCGGTGTCCATTTGTGTACCAATCTGCTGAATGCCTTCACGTATTTGTGTGAATTATTGCTATATTAGTGGCATCTATGGCTTTATGGTGCCCATCCCTTGGAAAATTCCAACCTTGGCATACTAAGGGCTTCCATGGCATAAGGTGCGCCTCTCTCAGCAAAATGCTGACATTGTCTTATTGGTGATAATTATTCACATCCTGGGAGCATCCCTGCCATCTTGGTGCTCACCTATTCGCTGAAGACTGACTTTAACACATCACTGTCAATTATTGGCATATTGGCTGAATACGGGCATGATGATGCACACCCTCAGTAGCGGCTGGTGAGCTTTGAAAGTGGTGGGGCATAAATTAATACCAGCCAGGAGTTCACCCCTTTTTAAAAAAAATATATTGCCGGACTCAAACTCACTTCCTCTTACATTTGCTCTCTTCCCCTCACTTACGCTAACTCACCTTTTCTCACTTACTCACTCTCACTCATACTCACTAATGCCTCAGCCCCCTTAGTCCTCTCCTCCTATCACCAAGAACCTGGAGACGAAGCAGAAAGGGATGGCCTGCCCACTTGCAGTGTTCATGGACACATGACATGAAACGTGTGTTTTCTTGAACATTGCTAATCGGATAGATTGAAAAATGTGCTGGGGTCTCATAGGAGGCAGAGGAACTGCACCATGAAGCTACTAATAAGAAGCTAATTCTGCCACCCTTGTTATACTGCTGGCACTAGCATAATAGTGATAATTTACAGTGTATTGTGGGCATGAGATGGTGAAACTTGAGCATGCTAGTCATAATATATATGCATGTTGTAGAGTCCAGCTGGACTCGTTCTAGTGTTTCTGCCAGCCACTCTGCTGAGGGCTGGTCTTACTTGTGTAACCTACACCCACTCAACACAGGCGACACCAGTCAGGTGACCCTGCCAATAAAAGGGGCCGGGCGCACGTGCCTGAGGCCAGTTCAGTACCACCCTACCACCGTGTCTGCGTCATCTCATTTACGAGCATGAGGGCCTAGGGCCCCACATTACACATGTGTGGCATGCTAAATTGACATTCGTTCACCAAACAAGTATTTACTGAAAATGCAAAGGTGGTCGAGGAACTCACACTTATTTCCCTAGAATGAAAAGCATGCATTTGCTAAATAAAAATGTGTTTATTTTTATAAGCTAAAAAGCTAACGGTTGAGGACAAAATGATTCATTTTCCAAATACATATTTAAGCAGATATTTCTGTGATAGTCAGTGTCTAGAATCTTACTCTACAAGATTAGTCTGCTGTCTGTTTTCACAAGGTCTCCATAACCTGACCACCAGCACTTTTATATGAGCCAATAATATCTGTTTAACTCTTCTGTACTGTCTGAGATTGTGAGTTGTGTATTTGTTTCCATTTTACCTTTTACACACAGATTGCAAGGGACAACATAGGATGGAGAATTTACTTGGAAAAGGCAGGATGACAAAATGAACCAAAGTGAAATGTAGAGGTGTAGCCATACTGAGCTTGTTTTGTCAGAGGGAAGCTTGCATTACCGACGTGTTGCTCATCCTCTGCAAAAAACACGTAGTGCTGCTGTTCAGGCCATGCCTATGGTGATGTGCACTTGTACAAAGGGAAATTGACTTAAATGTTCTGCCTCATGGGGAACTTTTCAACTGCCGCTGGCTGCGCTTTCCATGTTCGTGTGTGTGTGTGTTAACTCGCACTGTTGCTGGGTATGGGGTTCTGTTGTTAGGGAAACCGGCGAAAGCTCGTTGCAGATATTTGTTTATTTTTAAAATGTCTTAATCTTCTTGTTATAGTCACTACTTAAAGTGTAGAAAAAGAATGTGCAAACTAGCAGTAATGTTCTACTGACCTCTTGTGGTTGGCAGTGGAATGTTCCCACAAAGATAAGCATTGCCGAATTAAGTGTAACTGATTACATCTAAAAAATTATATATTGCAATTGTATTTATATAGCGTTTACTGACCCCTGACGAGGCGTCGAAATGCTTCTTAAATATACCATGCGTCCTTAAAATTTAAATGTCATAGGAAGCCGTTTCGATGAAAGCACAGACGAGTCCAAAGAGAGTTGGTTTCTTCTCTGAGTGTGAGTTGAGCCGAAAGAGCTGGATTCTCATCTGAGTGTGAGGTGTGCCTGGAAGGTGTTGGATTCTTCAGTGAATGTGAGAAGATCATGGATTCTGAGATTCTGTGGTGCAGCGGGACAGATTTTTCTGTGAGTCTGAAGTGGGTCTGAAGAGTGTTGGAGCTGTAATCTAAGGTCCCGATTAGATTTTGCCAACGGGAAGACCTTGTGTCTCTAATACAGTAAAATATATACACATGGTGGGCGTTGGGTCAACCTGTTGCTTTTGACTGGGTGGTTTTCTTGTTTGTTTTATTTCCCTGCTTCTTGTTTTATGGCTTTCCTCTCTAGTCTTTCTTTGTCCTTCCACTGGAGCATTTCTTCTTTCCTGATTGAAGGGCTTGTGTCCTTCTAATACTTGGAAGGAATTACTTTTTTTCCTTCTCCCACGCCATCAGAAGGCATGTAACTTCTTGCTTTTTTCCTTATATGCTACTTTCACTGTCAAAACACTGCTCTACACTCACCGTGTTGCTCTCCCCTTACCCCAGCCAGTCCATTGCTTCCTCTGCTTTCTAAAAACAAATCTACCCTTGCATCGGTGTTGCTCCTCTGCCCTTCCCTGCTGCTTCCACGCTCAGCAAAGCTGACCTTCTCCTCCATGCCACATACTCTCTCCTCCGGGCATTTTCTCCCTGCGTTCTCTTTGACCTTTTTCATTTTATTATTCTTTTTTTTAAGGGTCTGTCGGCTGAAGTCTCTTGCTGGCTACTCCTTTCTTACCATGTGCAGTCATGTAAATGTCATTAATATGTTTTTATTTACCACTCCAAGACAGGAGTTCTCCATCTTGGAATGGTAAATAAAGAAGACAAAAAACATGGCAGCCTTAACATGATGTGCATGCATGGTGACGCAAGTGTGTTCTTCTATGCCATAATGCAGTGCTGCCTAAGTGTCATGATGTGCAGCCGCGCATCCATAATCCACTTATACAGATCACTGCGTTATTCTTTTCTTAATTTTTTGCTGATGGTGTTCATCATCACCAAACATTATTTTTCTTTTTGCTGGTGTGGGACAGCCTCAGCAAAACGCATTTTCAAAGCCAATGGGTGTGCAATGCTTTTGAAAGAAAAGACCGATCGGCTTTGTCAATGCATGTTTTAATGATGGAGTTACTGATGACTGTAGGTTACGTATCTTCACAGCAAGAGTATAGCAATTGCCTTCCTCGTGTGGGTGAGTAACGTCTCCCTGACCCTCCCTAAACCCCCTTTGCTCCTCCCTAATCGCATCCACTTTTGGAGTAAATCTGCCCCTATTCAAAGCCACTCCCCTGTGTCAGACCCATATTAATTACTAAACCTTATACTTATGTGTGTGGAAACTCTGCAGTCAGAGCACTCAACTCTGCACACATAAAGTAAAGGTAATTGTGGAGGCACAAACTCTGCACATATTTAGTGAATAGCAGTCTGTAGTCCTACAAAACATACTACAACAAGCAATTTTTGAATCGGGCCCACAGTATGTAGGTGTAGCACCAGAATATATAGATTTTAGCATCACATGCTCCTACTGGCCAGGGGTGAAGCACTGCTCTGTTGATATGGCGATCCGCGCTTAGCACACTTTTTAGGGTCGAGCCTGCGTTGCATGCGCTTGTGAAGGCGTATCGCTTGCGAGACACTTTTGTAGTTAGAAAAAGGCTCGGAGCCCCATCCATGTCACGTCAGTGTCTTTCATTGGTTAGTGGGCTTGCCTTTTAAAATCTGCTTGCTTTCATTAGTGGAAGGCATGCATACGTCATGCCTTTTTCCGGTGGTTAGCCCTCCTTGAGCGCAGCGATGAAGTACTGAAAACATATGAGGCTCGCTGTTTTCTGTCTGGTTTGTGGACTACTTTTTATCTCTTTTTGCAGCGCAATCTCACTTGGCCGAAGTCGAGCGCTTTGCATGACCCTGTTACATAGTTAATTGCACTTTTGCCGGTTACATAGATAATTGCACTTTTGCCGATAGGTTTCACTACGAGTGAAATGTACCAGCGCGATAGCGCTTTTTTTTCCATTTAATGTGGCAAGAAAAGTCCGGTTGAGAGTTCACAACTGCTAATAGCTCTAACTCGGAGATATGAGAGACCAGTGCATTTGCAAATGCTTGTTACACTTGCTGCCTTTTTCTGCATTAAACATGCGTTTGAAATTCTATGAACTTTCCTGAGCGTCTGTTTTCTTTCACAGCACCTGGGGCATTGCATTGTCTTCACTCAGAGAAGAGAGGCCAAGTACTGGACCAGACTTCACATGACAACCCCAGGAGCTAGAGGTTATAGAGAGATTTCTCCAGAGCTGGACTTGGTACTTCGGCAGAAAGTGTAAGCCCATTTAACTAAATTGAGAAAACGTTTACCCAGGTTTATCATTCATTGCTTGCATCACTTCGTACGTAATTGTTATGAAAAGTCTCTGATGTGTTAAAGTCCACAGACAATTTCGTCGAGGTAGAGGATGATGGGATAGTAGGCCATTTTAGTAGGTAGGAATAGGAGTAGTCCCGTAGTAAAAACAGTATTTGAGTGATACATGGCATAGTCATAAAGGAAGTGGGCTCTCCTAAGTAGTACAGGAACAGGGGTGATAGGCATAAGTGCGAGGACCCAAGACAGGGATGATAATCATGAGTGCCAGAGCTCAAGGCATAGGCCCTTGAAGGATGAATGTGTGCGAGAATTAATGCAGTCACGCCGGCCCCTCCACTAGCCCCTCCATGCACACACCCAAATAAAGAGGGTATTTGTGTGTGATTGTAGGATACCTTTCCTCCCCTCCTGTACGAGATCAGTTAGAAAGAAATCTGGCAAACCACCTATCCTGCCACTTCCCAGGATCAGCTGGGGGCAAAAGCCAGCAGATCCTTTGTTGTTGACAATGTATGAATGAAGAAGTAGTAATGGGGGCCAGAGACATCTAATCGTAACAAACCCCATCATAATGGACTCCTGCCCACACTATGTGCCAGCATTATGATAAAGTCATGTGTCAGTTTCTGAAATAGTGGGTGGGACTCACTAGCAAGGATGGGAAAAAATCCTTTCCTGAACAGGGTACCTTTGATCTAGACCAGCCACAAAAGAAGCTGAAGGATCCTAAAAATAAGATTGAGGTCGAACAGTGTCCCGCATTTTTCTACTGGGATGAGGAAGCCAATGAAGACAAACATGAATACCAAGTTAATGTTTTAAAACAGACCGAGGAAAAGCTAGGATACCAAGTAAGCGACCTGAGGGACAAAGTTAGGACTTGTGTTCCTACTGCACTACTTCCTCCCTATTGTTCCCTCAGGTCGCTAAACAACACGATAACTAGACGGAGAGCGTGAATACAAGTCAGGAGAATTTGCTGGATGGTTCCCGCATGCTGGCTAATGGGGGGGGAAGGGGTGCACCTGCAAACGTACATGGAAATGGGAAAATGGACTCGAGACCACCAGCGGACGGAACACAAGCAGGTAATATGCAAGTTAGCTCTGCGATGAGAGCGACTGACAGTAGGGTGCTATACGGCAGTGCATGAGTAGCTCGACAAGATGCAGATTCCTCCTCTGTGGAGCGGGTTCGACCAAAAGTGCCCCAGCTGGACATAGGCAGAGAGATCCCCACAAATGAATCCCCACAGTTAAGAATTAAAAAGACAGTGTACAGAGGATGGATTCAAAGACAGAGGGCAAGGCTGTCACACACACTCTAGGGCTGCAAACAACAAAGACCCCACATCACCAGTTCCTAGTACTCTCTTTTTGTTAAAGGATTAATGAGCATTAAGAAACAACCCTCCCAGGTCTGTGAGCATTTGCAAAGTGTATTTGAAGTGTATAGACCAAACGGGGGAAGCCAGTGCCTATCTTTGGATCTGCACTGAAGTCGAATAGCTTTGGGGACCAAAAGGAATGTTTCAGTTTTAGAGACCATACATCACAGAGGAAATGCCCAATAACAGGCTTCTCCAATGAGTAGCTTGTGAACTACTGGTAGCTCGCCAGCTACCTGGAAGTAGCTCTCCTGCATCCAGTCAAGCTCACTAAATTAGAAGCTTGACTGAATAAATATATGTGTACCAAAATTGACAAATGTGTATTCAAAACAAAAAATGTGCGTATATTCAGAACTGAAAAGTTGATGATTGATTTCTCAAAATATTTTCTTTACTACTCTACCTTTCAATCTGCTCACCTACTGACCTGGCACTTGTGATTGACAGTAGTGTGAATATTCCAAAGGAGACCTTGTGAGAAAAGGCCTCTATTGTCATGGTTAGCCCCCACTGTCTCAAAGTCGTTGGTGCCCAAGGCCCCTGCTGACCAGGTTTCCTGGGCCAGATCTCTTTCCCTAAGACTGTTGTGATGCATTGGCACAATTGGCAACACCTTTAGCTGCCACTATAAGTCCCTAGTAAATAGTACTTAGGTACCCAGGGCATGGGGTAGTATGGGTAGGCCCCTGAGGGCAGCAGCACAGATTGTGCCACCCTCATGGGCCATGCATCCAGATGCACCCAGCTCTGCCATTGCAGACTGAGGGCCTGATTCTAACTTTGGAGGACAGTGTTAAACCGTCCCAAAAGTGGCGGATATACCACCTACCGTATTACGAGTCCATTATATCCTATGGAACTCGTAATACGGTAGGTGGTATATCCGCCACTTTTGGGACGGTTTAACACCGTCCTCCAAAGTTAGAATCAGGCCCTGAGTGTTCTGATGCAATCCTAAAAGAGAAACTCAACATGGCACACAGCCTGTGTGCCCTGTCCACTATACACTGCACGCACTATAGGTAAGTTACCCCTCTGGCAAGCCTTACAGCCCTGAGGCAGGGTGCACTATATTGTATGTGTGGGCATAGATGCATGAGCAATATGCCCCTTCTGTGTCCTTGCCAAACCTGGGGCATAGTGAGTGAACAGAACAGCCATTTTAATACATGTGCTGGACACTGGTCAGCATGAGTTTCACAGCTACATGATAGCCACTCTGAACTCTGGGTTGTTTGGTATCAAACAACTCAGAATGATAAATCCAAACTGGTACTAGTATTGGATTCATTAGCACACATAGCCAGGAATCACCTTAGAGGTGCCCCCTGCAAATGCGAACTATGCTGGCATGATTGCTGGCTGGTCGCAACCAGCCTGCCACTATCAGACAAGATTCTGGAACCCTGGGATGAGAGATCCTGCTCTCTGGGTCCCAAAATAAAGCTCTTCTGGATGGAGGTGCAAACAGCCCTCCCCCTCAGGAATGTGCACTTCCCTGCTAGCAAGCTTCAAAGGGTTTACCGCCCTTGAAACTCGACCCCCAGGCCTACTGCTAGCAGCAGATGGTCACCCCCTTTGCAAACCCCCAATTTTGGCTGGAGCAACGTCGGGAAACCACACAAAGGATAGGGAGAGTGGTCATCTCCAGTTTGCACCACCCCTAAGGTGTTGAATGCAAGGTGACCCCTCGATTTAATTTTCTTCCATCTTGCATGGAAGGAAAATAGCCAATCAGTGTAGGGAAGAGACCTCTACCCACAGGAAGAGGTCACCTAGTGGGTATAGCCACCCTAAAGTAGATGACCCATTGGTCACTACCAGGTACCCTCCTAAAGGACCACTAAATACAGTATTCAGTGGGCATCCCTAGACCAAAAATTAGATTCCAAGGACAAAAGACAACCAGCAACAAAGAAGACCCTAGGCTCGAGAACGGAATCCTGCTGCACAACGAAAAGGTGCCAAACCCTACCTGCTGCACCCATGACTCGACAATTGCCGCTGAGGGGTTGCTTGGAAACTAGACAGACTCTACAAACCCCCAGAGGACCTCCACTCTTCAAAACTTACCAAAGATATCCCTCCAGAGTAAAGGCATCACTCTCCTGCAGCCCAAGACAAAAGACCCAGTGAAGGCCACTTCACTAAATGGCTGCTGACCAAGGAACCAGACGCTGCAGCTAGGCCAAACTTCACTTGACACATTGTGCAGACAAACCCTGCAAGTGTACCAAATTTGGTGACACTGTGCCCTCCAATGGCCAATCAGTGCAATAGCCCTAGGTACTGGTCACCTAACAACAGACACCAAGAAGGACAGTCGATTTCGGATTGTAAAAGGACCAGGAGGAAGCCCAGTTAAGGGTCTTCAGAAACCAACAGGACCTCCCACCAGACTGCCCCTGATGACCTGCAAGCGACCCTCAAAGAGACATACCTCCTGCTTCCAAGGGCACCTTTCTGCACAGCTCCTGGCTCACCAATTCACTCTGTACATGGCGGACCTGTGCCCTGCACCGTAGATCCAGCTGTGCCCTAGAGGTGCCCCACCCCTTGCAACCTTGACATGCCAAGGGGACTCACCAGACCCACCATTAAGTCCACCTGTGCAGTGCTTTTCCAAGTGGTCCCCTGCAGTGGCCTGCCACCAGCTCTAACGACTTTCTGCAGCTGCTCCTGCCGAAACCAGGAGCCCCCTGAACTTCTCCAGTGGGCCCATAGTGCCCACTGACCACCTCAATATAATTGTAAAACGAGACATTGGTAAACGCATTATCTGATTTTATATGCATTTTCAAAGTATTTTCTCCATTGATTCCTATGATGCATAATTATGCACAAAAAGACAATTTTTATTAAAACTTAAAAAATACTTACCTGATTTTGATGATCTTGGTCCTAAAAAAATTACAAAAATCTGAAGCCTTTTTGTAAATTGGTCTTGAGTTATTCTTTTGAGTATGTGGTCTCATTTATTGATACTGTGAGTACTATAAGTACTTTGCACTTCTCCAAGATTAGCGTAACTTTTCGTCCAAGCTACCATATGAATTAGAGCATTAAGTGGTTTAGTTCTTACATCTGTAAACCAATGTGTGGTTGCCTGAATCCCCTGCAAAGTGCCTAGTTTTGCCCACTACATAGAGGGCCAGCCTCATACAGACCTATTTTTTTAATATTTTTCCATCTTTAGAAATAAATTAAGACAAGAAAATAGTTTTCTGTCTGTGTTTATCTGTAAAAATCAGTAAAAAACAAAAACTGAGAGCCTTTAATATAACCAACAAAAGGCGACCATTGATTTGGAATTTGATACATTTAAGAGCAGACCACAATATTCAATTACCATTTCTCCATTGTCTCTGAGGAGAGATTCCAGGGCTAAATTAATGATAAAAATTGGTTTAACCCCGTGAGGTAACTGAGATTACAAGTAATCTCCCCCGGAATAGGAAAACAATGTGACACCTATAACACCAGGTCTAATTCCACATGTTATTCCTCCTTCTGGGTCAAATAACATTTTTAACTTTGTGAATATTTACTACCTTCTTGGAGCAGGATGGCAGGTTTGTTTTTATTTCAGCTGGAGGAACATCTAATCTGCTCTCTAGCTGAAAGATGCAGCAGGTGGAGGCCAGGCACAACATCTTCCACAAGTTCCTACAGCTCTGTAGGGAAGTTGGGCCCAATGTCTCTAGGCCCAGTATTATCAGGTCTAAAGTTTTCAGATCTGATCGTTCTGGACCAGGACACAAAAAGAAAGGCGTAGTTGTAAACTCCAGGCAAATCACAATGAGGACTTTAATGTTAATTTCACCTACTACTGGCTCATGTACTAAAACATTCAACTGATAATTATATTTACATTGACTGAAAGTAACAGACTAAAAGAAAACCATAATTTGTATATACAGCTAACAAATATTGTTTTATTTGTTAACTAAGTGCTTGATTTAGGGTTTGGTGGATGGGTTAGTCTGTCACAAACGTGGGGGCTATCTCATCTATCGCATCTGCTGTATAATAAGTGCCACAGGATATGACAAATGTGTAATATTGTGGACACAATCTCCTTCATGTTTGTGACGAAGTAATCCAATCCGCTAAATTCTAATTCATGTCCTAATTTATTTTACAATTAAAAGTGAAAAAGGTCATAAAATATTGCATTTCATTCTAAAATATTTCATTGATTATACATTTAAGAAATTATCGTGTGCAAAGTGGCTACCCTGAAGCAAATTGTTTTTACCCATGAACTGACCTTTTTTAGATCCAGAACTGGCCTGTAGTCTCCTGAAAGCTTCTAAAACAGGATGATTTATCTCTAATACCACAATGACTTACCTAAAGGCCTGTCACTTGACAGGATTTCTGAGAACAGGAGTAAGGATGACTCCTGAATCTGGAGGACGAGCATCAAAGTCTGTCTGATAGTCTTTCTTCATAATTTTCAAGACCGAATGGTCGGAGATTTGCTTTTGCCACACTGACTAAACACTGATGATCCTTTCTCCTACCACCTCTGAACTGGAAGGATACTGGCTTACTCGTATAATTGCCTGACTGGTTAGTGGAATCTGAAACATCTGAATTCTTCTTAGGCTGAAACTCATGTGTGAAATATAGGATTTAGAGACCTTTTTTAGGAAAACATCATAATACTTCTGATCCCAAGATTTGAAGGAACCAGATGAACCTCCTTTGTAGGGCAATGTATGCATCTCATCCTTGAATGATTTAGTGATCATCGAATCAAGTTTATCACCAATTTCCTGCCCCAAAAGGAATCTTCAATAAGAAGATTTCTTTGAAAAATCTGTCTTCAATCCCTCATCTATAAGTTCCTTTTGCCCAGCACCGAAGCCCCTAATACAACAGAAGCTGTTAATAAAATGTCTAAGGAGACAGCAGCCAAAAACGTTGCTTTCAGTTCAATCTGTACCAGGAGATGAGGGCTATCTGTAATACCCTGGATCACAGCTGCAAATGCTCTAAATCTTTGACCAGAGATGGATAAGTATAAATATGTGCAAGTACTGGCTTTTGGGTCCAGATTATTATTTACAAAAGACATCTTCAAACCACTATCCACCTTCTTCTCTACTGCACCCACAGGGAAATAACCTTCTGTATTCACTGAAGTATGGCCAATCAAGGGAGTGACGATGCCATCAATCTTGATATAACAAGGAATAATCTTCTCTGAAATCTCCAAGGAGGACATTTTCATGAGAATTCTCTGAGCAGTGGACTAAGCCACCTCCTTCCTCTACTTGAAAATCAAGAATGTAACCTTTTTGTGAATAGGCAGAGCCACAGAAGGAGGTCTGTCATATTGCACAGCAGGCCTTTTTCGTCATTTGGAGGAGGAGGGGGCTAAAACCCTAGATTTTCTCTTCTATGTTTAAGTAGCTGTAGAATTTCTTCCCACCTCACATATTTGCCAGAGAAAGAGATACCCAGAACCCTGAATCAGAGTCCAAAGAAGGGTCCAACTATAACTGGGTATCAGATCTCGCAGCCCTGAGATTATTTCCATTCTCAATAGACTTTGCTGCCAAGGGTTTGGAGACTGCTGTTTCAATCATCTGCTGAACTTGTGAAGCAAACACCAGCACCAGACTGAAAGGAGATACAGAATGAGAAACCCCATATCTGCTCATTTCAGGCTGACCATCCTTATCATCTGTAGAAAGAGGAAAAATATGCTTTCTCTTATCATTTCCTTCTGAGCCTCACACGGTGAGGCCAAAAACACATTCACCAATCAGGGGTAGAAAGTGGTAAGGTCCCCCCTGGCTGCATCCACTGCCTATAAATTCCACCAAACATAGATTAGAGCACATATGCTCCCAAAGAAGGAAAGCAGGTCACCACCCATAACCTAGGTGCTTACATGACAGTCATAGGGAAATTTGTAGGAGAAGTGCACAACTGCTTCTACTAGATCCGGGGGATCTTCCTTCTCGAGTGTCTGTAGCCTGCCAAATGCCGTCATGGCAGGCTACATGATTGCAGCTTTGCTACCGCAGTGCGAATAGTCCTCCAGTGGTGTCACTCTTAACAGAGGTTTCTCCTACTCTGCACTGCCAAGAAGAAACTAACAAGCATTTGCAATGCAATGGGTCTCGCATTTGCTCCAGTTAGAGCTATTGGCATTGTAAACTCCTAAATGGACTTTTCTTGCCACATAAATTAAAAATACAAAGTAAAACATTAGTTGACATAAGTGAGCTGATTCAAAGCGCCATGGCCGCCATGAGCATGAGTGCGGAGGCGAGAAAGAAAAGGAAAAAGAAGTTAGCTCAGAGTCAAACATATCGGCAATCGTGCAATTATCCATGTAACAGGGTCAGTCTGCATGGCGGTAACAAAATCTCTCCAAGGAGGGACCTACGTAAAGCATTTAACAATGATAACAAAGGTTTTTTGAAAGGCAAGCCCACGAATGTGTGAAAGTGATGGGCGTGGTTAAAAGGCCACAATACTTACAAAAGGTCAAACCGCTTGCACGCTCAACCTAAAAAACTCTGTTGCAATCACTGCCACCAATGGTGGGTCTGCAAGACAAAACCAAACAGCATGTTGGGAAGGACCTTCTATTGGGGAAAGGTATCTGGGGCCAGATGTAGGAAACACTTTGCGACTCGCAAACGGCAAAATCTGCTGTTTGCGACTCGCAAACGGCAAAATCTGCTGTTTGCGACTCGCAAATGCGTGTTTCCAATGCAGAAATGCATTTTGCGAGTCGGGACCGACTCGCAAAATGCATTTCAGAATCGCAAATAGGAAGGGGTGTTCCCTTCCTATTTGCGATTCGTAGTGGTATGTAATACCATTTGTGACCGCATATGCGGTCGCAAATGGTGTCGCATTTACCATCCACTTGAAGTGGATGGTAACCCACTCGCAAATTGGAAGGGGTCCCCACGGGACCCCTTCCCCTTTGTGAATGGACCACAAACTATTTTTTCAGGGCAGGTAGTGGTCCAAGGGACCACTACCTGCCCTGAAAAAATACCGAAACAAAAGGTTTCGGATTTTTTTTTAAGTGCAGCTCGTTTTCCTTTAAGGAAAACGGGCTACACTTAAAAAAAAAAAAACTGCTTTATTTAAAAGCAGTCACGAACATGGAGGTCTGCTGACTACAGCAGGCCTCCATGTTTGCGAGTGCCCATAGTCGGTATGGGGCCGCAATTAGCGACCCACCTCATTAATATTAATTAGTGGGTCTTTGCGACCCCATACCGACTCGCAGAAGGTGTCTGAGACACCTTTCTGCATAACATTTTGCGAGTTGCAAATTGCGAGTCGCTAGTACTCGCAATTTGCAAGTCGCAAAATTTTATTTTGCTACATCTGGCCCCTGGTGATTGGTGGTGTCTGCAGAGGTAGGATAGCCTGAAGTTGTAATGGATTCAAGTTAAGGGAGGTAATGTCATGAACTCCGTCATGGAGCCATTTTAAAAATGACAGTAGAACAGTTTTGCACAAACATGTTGATGCCTAACATTCTGGTGAACTGATAGGAGATTCAGAGGTTAGTGCATTGCACTCTATCCAATTATGCCCCCTTGAAGTAAACTGTAATGACGCGTGGAGGCGGGTCAGGAGAATGCAGGAACACACACAGGCTTGTAGGTTACACGGAGGCTTTATTTGTCCAGCAGGTACAAAGTAGTAGTACAAGTAAAGAAGCAGCCAGAGACCCACCAGGAGCAGGTGTTACACACAGCTCAGCACTGGTCTAACTAACTTGGGTACACCAGCACAGAACCTCCAGCACATCACATTCTATGGTGTCGTGGGGAACAAGGAAGGCAAGGGAGTGCAGCTGGAAAACATGTAAGGAAGGATACCACATAAACGCTGTCTACTAATACCATGTTCTTTCTTTGTATCTGGTTAAATTTGTTTTACTTTCTTTCATTGCCTCCTTCCCCATATTTACAACAACTGATAAAGACAACATCACCTGCCAAGGGGTGCCATAATGGCCTCTGTGGATAGAGAGAAGACCTCTGAAGATCTTACTTGTTTGAGGTCCTTCAAAAGGTGGGCATGGTGTAGTACTTCTTGTGATGAGGGTGGCTTCTTTATTTGAACCCACACGCCAGGGTTAAGACACGTATGGTGATATCGGAGCAGTGGTCGATCCGGGGGCAGAGTGGGAGGGGCAGGGTTGCCCATTTTTGCCACAGATTATTTCTTTGGCGATTGACTACTGGTCTACTTAATGTGTTAGAAGGCCGGACAATAGACAATCTCTCTCTAAACCTGTGATGCTTTTCTAAATCTGAGGGATCCGAGGCCTTGCATGATGCACTTATTGGCCTTTTTGTCTGACTCTGGGGTAGTATCTGGTTAACGGTTTAATTGGGACAAGTCACTCATCTACGTAGTTCACTCAGGGGAGACCAGGGATGGACTGACCAAGCAGACATGCCACTGAGTGTCATCTATAACACCTTCTAGTATCTGGGGGTCGGGTTTATGGTGGGGATGAACAATTAGGAAGGGGTAACCTCCGGGGAGCTCTCCTACCCCTTGGCAGGGTGGACAATTACACTGATAATACTGCCAAAACTGATGGTTTTCTTTAAAGTAATATCCATGATAAGAACACATTTGAGGGAATTGAATGGTTTGTTGTCTGATATATGAGCGGGACAGAGGACCAGACAGGGCATAAATGAGGTAATGCTCCTCTTTTGTATTGGCCGATGGAGGAATGGGAATGTTCAACATGGAATCATATTGCTTGGTGTCACAGATAACCTGCCAATGCGTTGAATGGGCCTCCCAAGTGGCCAGGATGCAACAGAGGTCTCAGCATCTGTGTCGACGTCGTGGCACTATGGCTTTTGGGAAATATTAGGCACTAGAAGAGCCACCTGAGGGTCCCTGGAGTCAGTTGGTTCTGCTGGCAAAAAAAAATAAAAAATTGGGGCTCAAACATTTTTACAGTCCTAAAATTCCACAGTTGTGCCTCACACGGTTTCAAAGCTTCACTAAACACTATGATAGACAGTCTTGGACTAATGTAGGCATGGGAGTAGTGAATGCATTGTTCTCCGAAGGGCTCCTATGCGCAGAAACTGGGCTAAGTGGGAGTAAGCCCTGGTGCATGCTGGTAGCAGCGATGGGTTGACTTGGCAGGCTAGGGATCAGGAGCTGAAGACGTCCCTTTTGCTGTCCTACATTGTGACCCTGGGCAATTGCAAAGAAGCAGCCACCCTCCTACACACCACATTTAAAGACATAAGGGCTGAGATGCAAATGGAAAAGCACACTTCGTACTGAGGGTCGTATTCATGAGTGGTACATGCATGATGCAAATCTTAAGTCATATTTTTGAAGCCACTTTGGATGGCTTTGAGTGGGTCCAAAAATATGGAGAAATGCAATGCAGCAACAATGACTGCGTTGCCTTACTCTGCCCTGGGAAGGCGATCCATGGGCATTGCATGAGTGTTCCCACGCCAATCCCATGGATTTTGACACATTCCCAGGTTTACAAGAACTTATAAACCTGGGAATATCCCAAAACCGTATGCCTCCCAAGGGAGGTGTAACAAGGAAAAATATCTTTATTTCTCCTCATTTCTTCCTTTTGTCTATGTGTGTTGTTTTCTGGGCACACATAGAAAGAGGAATATGCTTCCCACAATTGTTTTTGTACAGGAAGGGGCACCTTCCTGCACAAAAACAATTCTGCATGCAACATAGGCACTCTTGCAACAAGGTGCAAGGTGTCTGCGTTGGCGCTAGGCAGCCCGTTAAGCGCTAGTGCACGGCGAAATGACAGGAATACGCCTTATGCCTTGAGCAGGGTGCATTCCTGCCCTTTCCAAGTGACGCAGTGCAGTGTAGCGAGGAGACTTGCTATGCTGCACTTCATCACTTTCCCATAAATATGGGCCTGAGTTCATAGATGGTATTTGGGAAAACATTCTAAAATATGAACATAAGGTTTTAAGGAATGTAGGATTCTGCTTCAGACAGGTAAATTACCTACACCAAACGTACCCCTCACCCCACAGAATTGCCCGAATGAATACTGGTGCTACTGACACTTGTCATAGGCGTGCTCAAACTCAGGCACGTTTCTACCACATGGCGTGGGACTGCGCTGCAAATCTATTGGCGTGAGACCTCAGAAACAATAACCCCAATGGTACCACAGAACTGCTTACTGAGTCATTTACCCAGATCTGGACATCCAGGTAACAATGTGAGCTCATAGATCAGGCCTTGGTTGCGCTGAAAGGAAGTTTGCAAGGAACTGGAAGGCATGTCATGCTCCTGGCCTGGTGCAGCGAGTAAGAGACTTGACCAAATGGCCACAGGTGGGGATCTCGGCAATGATAGTCCTCAACAGAAGGAGCGCCACATCGAAGCCTATGGAGAGGGCGGGCTTTTGGGCACAGCGACCCCTGCACCTGGCGCTGTCTTTGGTGGGGGGCGCTGTGTTTGATAATAACATGGGTTTAAAAGCACATGAACTTCCTTGTGGCCAGCAGTTTTCAGATAACAATAAAAATGTCACAATAACTCGGGTGATTAATGTTACTGTTGGTGAGAGATCGGATTTTTGTCTGAGGGCAGTTTTGACTCATCATAAAGTAGCGCAGATGGATAATGTGCCTGCTGCAAAGAACACGTACCATGCAGATCACAAAACTGTGAGGGAACTATGAGTAGCGCTTTAAAAAAATTAAATGCATCTCAGGGAGGGGTTATGAAGAGATGAGGGGCACTATTGTAGAGCGACAGTGAGGGAATTCGTGGAGAAGGAAGTCATGGAGGGTGCCAAAGAAGACTGTTGCACAGGGCGCCACCAGCGGTAAAGCTGGCCCTGCCTACAAATGTTTGGGATAAAACGCTATTAACACTAGAAGACAACGATGGAAACATGCCAGCAATGTCAGGTAAATGGCAACTTTACAGGTTGTGTCACTTAACCTATAATATAAACGTCTGGATTTCCCCCTGTCTGGGGGGGCATGGTTGTACTGCACGATCGGCTGTTTAGGAGAGGAAGAGGTTAATTTTATTCCAGTTCTGAGCCTAGTTTGTTTAATTGGTACCCATGGGCGATCTGTCGGGTCAAATATAAACCGATATATAAGATTATTTGTATTACAATGTATGTGAGACACCTGAACATACTGCAAAGAAGTTTGTTTTAAATAAAGGCAAAGGCAGTATTGTATCATCCTCGTCAATATCATCGCCAGTAGTGTCATTAATTATTTTTAAACGGGGTCACTGACTTGAGGCCGGATTCATAAAGGCATTTTCGGCCCTTGGCAGCTGAACACGGCTGCAGTTATCCGTACTGGTATCGACGGAGGACGCCAAAAAGGTCTGAGTACATTTAATAGCGCGGCATTGTGTGCCACAACCGTGTACAATTGTGCAGTAGCAAACAACTTGCAAGGGATGGGAGTGAATACCTCAAGACGTGGTTTGCCTTGAGAGTTTGTGAATGACCATGAACTCCTCAGTTTGTTGCCATTCACTGACTCCTCTATGGCCCTTTCACACCCTGGAAATAGTCAGAGATGTCCTCAAGCAACGGACCAGAGTAAATCCCTTCCCATGGTGGGAAGGGGCACGGTACGCCCTCACATTTCGAGGGGGTGAGGTTGAAAGGCTTTTCTACAAAAAACACTTTTTTCTTCTGAAATAAAGAATATACAAAATGCAAATGCACCGCCTGGCAGCCTCTCCACCAGTGCAAAATTGTGCCATGTGTAAAATCCACACTGGGGAAATGGCAATCACCAAAAAGGTCGCATGACTTTGGCAGTACTGTGCTTAATGCGAGTTCTGCAGGTTTCTAGGCGCACTACTGGCAATGTTTGTAAAACGTAGTACATCTGAACCCATTCATCATAGTACTCCTACAAGTGTAGATTTACTATGGTTTTTGCCCAGTCTGGTTTCAATGTACAAAGAAAAGTTGAACGTTTACACCTGTAAACCTATACCTACATACGGATATAAATGTATGCCTTTTGGGTATTCACAAGCATTCTAAGTAGTAGTCCAGGAGTAATATGGAGAATGCGAGGTGGCCAAGTTCCCCTGCTCCCATGTCCCTAATGTGGAGTTGTGCATAGTGTCCAGCTGCACAGTCATGAAATGCAGACCAAAGGACAACTGTATTTTTTGTCTCCAGTGGGAATCTATTTTTTGCAGAGAAACCCCTTCTCCTGCACCCCAACCACGGCTGGAGGTGATGCATCGCCCTTCCTGCCTTGGAGGGGGAGTTAGGACAGCCCTTTGCTTGAGTGAAATACATGATTTGTGAATGCCTACAAACTCACAAGTTTGTTCACGTTCACAAACTGAAGAGGCAAAACACACCCGTATCCACCCACCTTGCATACCTTGATCCGTCCAGTGTCCAGGCCTTTCGTGGGGTTTTATTGCAGTGCAATTCCATCCTAACAACTTCAACAACATGTTAGCAGCAGCAGCAACAAAAACTATAACTACTGCTGTACATGATTTGTAGGGAAATGTGGTCACGAGACATTTCTAATCGCTTGGCAGATGACCGTGCACAGACTTGCCATTGCACAGAACTGTGAGCCAACATTTCCTCCAGAAACTGTACTTTTTTCTTCGCAGTGCAGCAAACACTGAGGAATTGAGTGGTTAACATGTTGTTCCTGCCCATGTCATTACTGGAAATCACTCCATAAGTTGCATGTAGTAGCACATGCTTCCTCAACAGGTGTTTGTCCTACATGTATTACGAACTGGGGGGGGGAGGGGCAGAAAGAACCCATCGGTTGTGTGCAGTGGTGCAAAAGAGAAAACAGATCTGCTGTGCAGCATTTCAATAGCTGTAAAAATTAGGAGGAGATGCGATGCCAGGTCCACAGACCCCTAGTAATTTCCACCAATACATTACTGGTTAGCGCTAACAATGTTACCACTGATTCCACGGTGTTGTTGTCATTGCTGTAGCAACAGCCTGGGATAACTTCGGTAGGACTAGGGAGGGAACACGCGGCGCATGCGCAGAATGTGCCCTTGCCTCGGGCGGCGCTCGCTGCCTCAGACTCACATGTGGGCGATGCCCGCCTTCCGCACTGCAGACGAGATGGCCTTGATGGCAGTCAGTATGGAGTTCAGGAGCTGGGTCATTTCTCCGGTTCCTTTCGCCTGTCGACCTTTCTCCATAACATAGCGGGTCAGGGTTAGCATGTCAGTCTCGAAAGGGCTTCTGTCCGACATTTTTTATCGCAGGTGTATCCGCCTCGTCGCAGCAAACAACGTTTTTCAGGC
Organism: Pleurodeles waltl; assembly: GCF_031143425.1. Taxonomy (NCBI): domain Eukaryota; kingdom Metazoa; phylum Chordata; class Amphibia; order Caudata; family Salamandridae; genus Pleurodeles; species Pleurodeles waltl. The sequence continues at coordinate 790,972,858 of NC_090436.1, read as the reverse complement.
CCTCCTGGCGCGGTGTAGCCGTCAGCTATAAGAAGGGTTCCTAGTTCTGCGGCAGACTTGGTGGAGGGGTCGTTCAAATGCTACAGAGGACATGTGATTCACATGCCCGAAATACCAGGGGCGTCCATCCCTGGCAGGGCTTCCTTCAGCGGAATCATTTGGGTCGCGGCCACCTGCTATACAGTTTCTGAGCCACGGCCTGCTCAAAACACTGAACGTGAGACGTTTTAATGCTGCGAGAGGGAGCAGGTCTACCCCCTGCAGCCGATGCAAGAATTCATTCTGTAGGAGGATACATCTTACACAATGAAAGGGCAGGACTTTGGACATGTGCCAACTTTTAGCAGGCGTGCATGTCCACCATAAGGCAAGCAATACGTCACTGCAAAGGAGACGTCATTTTGGGTAGTGCAAATAAACTGAGACCAGACTTCCTATTGAATGAAATCCATATTTCAAAGGCATTATTACAAATCTACGAAATATGGAAATATTTCATTTGCATGACATTATCCTTGTGAAATATAAGTATGACATTAACCTTTTGAACTATGAATTTAGAGACCACAGTTTTTGTGTGCAATAAAAGTAGCCAAGCATGTGATGCAGTCTTAAGCGATTTAGTTACAATCCTCCATTCCCAACCCCTATTATGCTGCTCATTGAATGCTGACATTTGGTCCTAACATCACATATATTCACACTCACTGAACGTATTGTACATATTAATTTTACAAAGACCTCTGAATTTGAAATGTATATCAAGGATCCATGTGAAATATGGAAAATATTTCACAAGTTCCTGTGATGATAGCTGCATCCCATGCAACCCCAAACCACTGTGAATACTTTTACCATTGTCCTCTGTTTAATCAACATTCACTTCAGGAAAGGTAAACATAAAAGTACATTCTTGTTCCAAACAGTGCCCACAATTAGTTGTACTTTTCAGAGGACAGCTTCCACGATCTATCCCTTCTGAAGACAGGATGTGTTTTGTAACAAAGCAAAGAGAGTTTCTTTTCTAAAACACATTATTATTTAATTATGTTTATCTTTTTTTGCTATAGACAGCAAGTACTAGTCAAGTACTTCAATTACCTTTTTTTCAATAAACATTTGCAGGTCACAAAAAAACCTTTTTGCAAGCTGTGTGCCCAAAATAAACATAAAATATAAAACATATTATCATATCAACTTTATTTCGGTTCGGATAAGTTTCAAATATTTATGGCCTGGAGGTATTATGCAACTGCAAACACCACCATCCTGGAAGTATCAGTTTCTAAGATCCTTGTGGCAACCAAGTAACTCCTGACACCCAGCAATCTGCATAGAGGTAATAGCAATTTTCTCCTCTGGGCATCGTACGCTGGGGAAAAAAACAGAAAGTGAGGTAGAACTTTGAAGGCTCTTTTACGGCCTGGGCACTCAGAACTCTGTTGATACATACTTGCCCACTTAGCACAGAAGGACCTTATTTGGTATAGTCTGGTATCTGATTTGTAAAAACAGTTTCCTGAATAAGGTGGGATCATGTCCTCATAGCTGGGGGCCAACTTAAACTTAAACAAATCTAGGGTCAGAGGGCCTCGGCTGTTGCCTATTGATGTGTCATCTGCCAATAGGCTGATTTGATCATAGTTCTGGAGCTAGGTGTAAGAGCCTCCGGTGTCCACAAATATTCCAACCTCCGCTTCCTAAGCAAGGAAGCAAGGACCTAATATGCATGGACCAGGGTATCAGCTAAATGCCAGGAAGAGCACGCACATCTCTGAGGGATGGTCTATAAGCATTTAGGGCGGGTGAGGACCAGATCCTGTGCCAATATAGTAAAAGTTGAACCTCAACTTTCCAAGAAATTGTCTTGAATGGCAGGTCTAAGTACAACAGAACTAGAGGAGTACTCTTTGGAAGTGCAAACAGCTGCCTGAGAAACCTGTTCTCGGAGACAGATAGGGCGTTACAGTTGGTATAGCCCTTTATCTCTGCTCCATGTAGTGCTGCGCTCAGAGCCTTAGTATTATAAATTTGTATTCCTGGAACGTCTTTCTTAGAAAAAGTTTTATTGAATAACAATAGCAGTTGGGAAGAATAGTGCAAAAGTGAGCAGTCGGCCTTGGAGAACTGCATCAGCCAGTCTAAGTTAGGTGTTAGCCTCAATCCCAGGTAGTCAAAGTAAAATACTTGCTCAATAGGAGCTGTATCAACAACAAGTTTACATTTGTAAGCTTTAGCTCTGGCTAGATTAAAAACCATACATTTAGTTTTTGCACTGTTGAGTTACAAACCCCACTCCAGTCAAAAAGTGTTAAAATTGCCCAATAGCTGCAGCAATCCGCGTATAACGGGAATGAGTAATTGGTGTATCGGGGGTCTAGTGACATTCCCAACCACAAGGTCTTCAGTTCCATGGTTAGTGATGTCAGAAGACCCGCTCCGTATCAATGTAAGGCTATATTGAACAGTTACTCATTATGTATCCAGTATATTTATAAGCCATATAACAACAAAATCTGAATAAGACTTAAGATTCACAAATACGTTTCTAGTGGCTCCTCTGTAAAAAAGTAAAAGAATTCCGGAGTTAAGGGGTGACCTTCACTTTATGTCCTAATCCCAGCATCACTTGAACTAGGTGTGCGGAAGGTGCTGCAACACCCTTGGAATAATCTTGCAAGAGTTCATAATGAGAAGAATCAATAAAGAGGCCTTTTATGTTTTTTATATTCAAATGCAAAAGTCAAATTCAGGAATGTCTTCTGACAAATTGCTGCTTATATGTTTTTTTTTTTTTAAATTGAGATTGATGTTTTCATTTTCTTTCTTTTACTCCAAAGTTAGTGAATTTTGCAACTAAGTAGCAACCCTCTAGGGGTACAGAGAGCGTGGAAGAAGGCTGCAATTTGTCGACTATTTTCTAACGCAAAACAATGTCGAAATACTTGTAACTGTAATTCACAAATATTTCAAAATATATCAGCAGCAATTACAGAAGAAATATGGCATATTGTTTTTTTCTCACTGTGCAGTGTTGTTCGAAATGGGGTCGCTAGTTGGCCGTGGTTTGCACCTTGTCCAAGTAAGGACCCTCACCCTAGTCAGGGTAAGGGAGTCACAGAGTTAAGATAACTCCTGCTCACCCCCTTGGTAGCTTGGCATGAACAGTCAGGCTTATCTCAGAGGCAATGTGTAAAGTATTTGCACACACACACACACACACACAGTAACAAAGTGAAAACACCACAAAAGTACTCTACAACAGTTTAGGAAAATAGCCAATATTTATAAGAACTAAACAAGACCAAAACAAAACAAATCCAACATACACAAGTAAAGATATCACTCAGGAATCTATGATTGTATCTTTTTAGCACAAACTACCTGGGATGCATCAAAAACAAAGACAAGGCAGGCCACAGGGAAGGTTAGGCGTTGAAAATCAAAGCAATGCGTTGGTTCCTTACTGCGCAGGAGAGGTGATGCGCCAAGTCTTTCCTCGCAGGAGAGGTGATGTGTTGGTTCCTTACTGGCAGGGGAGGGGATGCATTGATTCTTTCCCTGCAGGAAAGATGATGCATTAATTTTCGGACATGCAGCCTTGGTTCCTTACTGTGGTGTAGGGGTGATGAGAAATTTACACCCCGGGAATGAATTGTGGTAATTCCAGATGCTCTGTGTTGATGGAGATGCAGTGAAACAGGCGCTGTGTCAATTCTGCAGCCATAAGAGAGGTGCTGAGTCGATTCTTCTGCCCCAGGACAGGCCCTGCTCAATTTTTCTGCCACAGTGCATGCATTTCCTTCTTAAGGTCACCAGCTTACAGTTCCAATGGACCAGGGACTGGAGTTGGCACCACTTGGCAAGCCAGGACTCTCAGCAGAAGAGCCCAGGCACTGGCAGATTAAGTTGTTGATGTCCCTGAGACTTCTAACGGGAGACAAGCTCAGTTCAAGCCCTTGGAGAACCTTGGAAAGCAGGATGTAGAAAGCAAAGTCCAGTCCTTTCACTCCCAGGACAGAAGCAGCAAGCCGTAGGCCAGTACAACAAAGCAACAGGCAGAGGGACAGTCCCTCCTCCAGCATCCAGCTCGTCTTCCTGGCAGAATGTCCTCAGTCCAGAAGTGTTCTAACTTTGCGGGATCAGATGTTCAATCCTTATACCCATTTCTGACTTGAAGTAGACAAACTTCAAAGAAAAGACTTTGTAGTGTACAACAACCTGCCTTTTCTGCTGTGGCCCCTGATACACTCCAGGGGGTTGAAGACTGTTTTGTGTAATGAAAGGCACAGCCGTATTCAGGTTTAAGTGTCAGCTCCTCAGACCCCTCTAGCCCAGGAAGACCGATCAGGATATGCAGGGCACACCTGAGCTCCCCTTATGTGACTGTCCAGAGTGAATTCACAACCAGCCCAACTGTCTTCCTAACCCAGATGTGTATTGCACACCCAAGCAGAGGCACAGGATGGCTAAACAAGAAAATGCCCACTTTCTAAAAGTGGCATTTTCAATCTTACAATTTAAAAACCAACTTCACCAAAATATGTATTTTTAAATTGTGAGTTCAGAGAACCCAAACTCCAGACTTCTATCTGCTCCCAATTGGAAATTACACTTAAAAGATATTTCAAGGCAATCCCCATGTTACCCTACGGGAGAGATAGTCCTTGCAATAGTGAAAAACGGATTTAGCAGTATTTCACTATCAAGACATGTGAATCACACCAGTACATGTCCTACCTTTTAAATACACTGCACCCTGCTCATGGGACTGCCTTGGGCCTACCTTAGGGGTGACTTACATGTAGTAAAAGGGAAGGTTTGGGCCTAGCAAGTGGGTGCACTTGCCAGGTCAAACGGCAGTTGAAAGTTGCACACACAGACACTGCAGTGGTGGGTCTGAGACATGTTTACAGGACTACTCCTGTGGGTGGCACAATCAGTGCTGCAGGCCCACTAGTAGCATTTGATTTACAGACCCTCTGGCACACATGGTGCACTCTACTAGGGACTTACTAGTAAATCACATATGCCAATCATGGATAAACTAATCACCATTACCATTTAGACAGACAGCACTTGTGCTTTAGCACTGGTCCTCAGTGGCAACGTGCCCAGAGTCCTAAAACCAGCAAAATCGAAATTCAGCACAGGTTAAAAAACAGGAGTTCAGAAGCCAAAAAGACTGGGAAAACCACGCCAAGCTGACAGGTCTAACAAGTGTGATGGAAACAAAGATTTAAACACAAATCAAAACAAACAACTGTGTGATAAATATGCACAGAAACCAAATTTCCACATTATAGTTTGTGCAACATGTATGGTTAGCAGTAAAACTACATGTATGAAGCAAATTTAATTTAGAGCCAAAGAAAGTGTATTCTCTGTACATGGAGTTTTACTCATGTATTTGGGAGAATGGCCTTCAGATTATACCACCAGACACATACAACAATCCTGCCATTCTCCAACTAAATAGATGTGGCTCACTCGCTTCACATGCCCTTTAAGCATCACTTTGGTTTTTCATAAACTCTATGGCTATGGTAACCTAACATTCATGCCAGCACCCCCATTCTGAAAATTGTTCCAGCACCCAATCCCAGCATACCAACCCCCCACTACTTTAATTATTTGACAAACCTTGTGTTTACACATTTTTGAAGGGTTCATCAATGCTGTGATAACGTTTTGAAGTGCCACTGTTGAGCACTGTAAAATAGTGGCTGCATTGGTGTATGGTGGTTGCATTATTGATTTAGTATGGTGGCAGTGATGGTGTATGCTTGTAGATATGTTTATGAACATTGGTGGGTGTTTATATATATGGTATTAGTAGTGCTGATGCATATTTGTGGCTGTGTGGGTATATGGTTGTGGCTGTCTCACCTATTTTATTATTCGAATACACTTGTAATGTGTTAGAGGTAATTTTGTATTATCCTTGTAAGTGTGTAAAATGATTTATGATCACAAGTTCTAGTTTCTGCATACATCAATGGTGAAATGTGACTTTCATTGTGCTGTCACTCTATGCTCTGTATTTCTATATTATGGTTGTTGTAGGTGTGTGCTACACTATGTATTTGGATAAATGAAGGTAGTTGTGTTGAAGTATAATGTTGTGTGCCTGGTTATAGGTTGCTGGATGTGCGTCACTTTCATGTTGGTTATACAGAGGGATGTCTGATGAGGGTTATATGATGAGGTTTTTATGCGCAAATAATGCTGCTTCTGTGGTCATGTATGATGTTGGGTTGATGGCTATATGAATGTGGATGTCATATGATGTGCGGATGCAGATATGAAGGGGGTGGTGTGTTGATTGTATTAAGGAATATGTGGCAATGATAATAATGTCTAATGTTGTGCACTTTGTTCTTTTCATTTTAGTGCACAACCAATGGTGCTTCTGCAATCATAGGAGATGCTATATTTGATAGTTTTATGGTTGTGACTGCAAAGCATTACGTAAACGCATTACAATTTTTGAATAATCTGTATCCTACTAGGGTTTACTATCAGTGACTGACACTGCCTCTGTGCGTATTTCTATCTCCTGGGCAGATCTAAAGGGAAATGCTAGCAGCTTGGATTGCCGCAGAGCTCAGAGGTAACCGGAGACAGTGCAGTGACCTTTCACCAAATGTCAAAATGCCTCCCTAGCAAGCCCAAAGCAGATCTTGGGCTGACCGCCAGAGCAAAGGGTGATGTGCGTGGCGTTTTAGTAGCTCCGACTTTGTGTGAAACCCTATGGGGTTTTCTGCTGTTCCCACAGATGAGCAGGAGAATGGTGTTAAAGAAATTCGTCAGGCAAACATATACAAGCAAACGTTGATCAGCGCAGTTACTTGCACCACTATATGTCATGAAACATTGCTTGGTGTCGTGCAAGTGTCCACGTTTCTCAATAGCAAATCTAGGCTACTTGTGTGATGGTGAGGTATCACTGGGAATTGTTTATAACATGTAATATGCACCAACACTCCCTCCCTGATTCTTGATTTCCCTTCTACGGCAGAATAAGAGTTTGTCTTTAAACAGGTATACAGTAAAAGGAGCAGTGGCTCATCTGGGTATGGAGGTCAGGCAAAGGCCCAACCTTTACTCTCCACTTTGGAACATTGCCATGTAAGTGCTGTAGCCCAATAAAGGACTGGTAGTGACTCTTTTCTAAGCCAGTGAATGTGTAAACACTGGCTACAGAGGGAACTTTATTAAACGAACGGGATGCCATTAAGAAACAAAACGGAGGGCACAGCTGTTGGAATAGTGCTAACATCTTACAGTCACGGATTTAAAACAATATCTTGTAGATGATGACTTTTTATCAGGGGCAGACCCTCCGTTAGGGCAGAGGAAGGTTACCCCCCCCCCCACTAGCAGCGGCAGCTGTAAAACCTTTAAAAGAAAACTGGGTGTGGCCATGGACGTGACGAGCAGTGAGGGGGAGTGCTCAGCACGTTCCCTCTAAGCGCATGTGTGTTTGGCCAGCCGTCTTGGCCCGGCCAAACACACGTGCTCAGTAGGCTCTCTCCAGCCCAGCAACACAGTTGCCGGACTGGAGAGAGCCTGCACAGGCTCCCAGTCTGTGTGGAATCGCCCTGGCTGGGTGCTCCCAGCCAATCCTGATGCTGCTCAGAGCAGCGTCAGGATTGGCTGCGGGGCAGGCTGGAAGCGGTGGCAGAGCACGGCCTGCAGGTAAGTTTATTTTTTTATTTTTTTAAAAATGTTATAAATATTTCCACCCCCCCTGTTCCCACACATGCGTGCCGCCCCGCCGCCTGTAACACCAGCGAGCCGCGACTTCTTGTGCAGAAAAACATTGCCTAATCACTATAATGGACCATACAATATGTGCAGAGGACCAAAGTCACACATCCCAGAGGAAGTTAGATATCACGTAATCACCAAAGGCAGCTATCTGCAGTGCCGTTGTAGTAATAACAAGGGCAGGACTCGTGTTTGCCACAGCTCCTTTGAGCAGGGAAAGCTGATAAACATAGATCTGCATCTCTGGGGCAGGAGTGTAAGGAATCAGAAGAAGCAGTAATTCTGTTCATTCACATAATATTCCTTTATCTCAGGGTTTTACTTGGACAGTTATTGAGCTTCATCAATTGAACACATTGCACCATTCTTCTTCCTACAAACAGAGCATTGTGAATATAGGGACACACAGCAATGGGTTAAGTACGGAAGTCCGCCTCTGCCAGGGACATTTATCGTCTTATTTTCCCCACCGGTCCTGCTTCCCTGTTGATGAAGGTATATTCTCAGTTGTGTTCGGGTAATCTCCTGAGGTATAGGATAGAACTATGATTACCGCACTAAATATAACTTGTTCTACAAGTAGATTGTTCTTTCTGTAGATTGCTCTTTCTGCCTGCCCCCAAAACACTGATAAAAGGCATTGAAGATTTGACTTGAGTAGATATCTGGAAGGTAGAGCACCCTCAACTACTCACTGGCTTCAGTCATTCACGAGTCAAAGTTTGGTACGAAGGTTCTATTCCCAGTTACAGTATTTTTAGATTGCCTTTGATTAAAACCTATGAAAACCTTGCAGTGGCAAATCTATGAAAAGACATTTCATGTCTCAATGGCAAAAAATGCTAAAAGAGAAGTTTTAGAACATTATTTTCAAGAAAATACAGAGCTGTAGATAGCTTAGAACGAAGTATAGGGCACAGCTAAGGCAGTCATGAGGGGGCATTAATATCACTTAACGCTACATTTTTAGGATTGGCAAAAGAAAAGAAGCTAGTGTTAGAGGTCCAAATGAATCAGTTAAGGTCTCAAAATAAACAAGATGGCTCAAGAAGAACTTGCAAATCCCTGTGTGATGACCAAAGATAATTAGAGTAAACATTATTTTAGAAAGATGCATGTATCACACTTCGTGTCAAATACAAATATTACGAATGAGGGGAAATAGCCAACTTCTGACTGGCACACAAAATTAATAATTTAAACAATGCAAACCACATTTATGAAATAGAGTATGATAGAGAGGAGCCATTTATAACATACATATGAGATCCTTGTCCTTTTATACAACTATTATTGCTCCGTAATTCTTCCCAGTGATGTGATGACCAATTTCTCGGCATGGGTCTCACCGATTTTACATTTTCCACCACTGACCAAGATGAAAAAGCACTAGAAGAACCCATTATGTCAAATTAAGTAAGAAAAGCCATCAAAAACCTATCTTAGAAGCAAAGTATCAGGGCCTGATAGTAGTAGGAAGGGATACCTTTAATCACCATATTAAAAGTGACAGTTATCCCGCCCCCCGGAAGTGACGTCATTTCCGGTGGCTGGGACTTCCGGTGTCCCTGAAAGCCCTCCCTGGAAGTGACGTGGGTGCATGGGGGTGTCACGTGGTTTGTGTCCGCATGGTGTTGCCTAGTAGAGCCCCCCTTTTTTTTTTTTTTTTAAATGTTGCATATAAGGAGCTGGTTAGAACCAGCTGTCAAACCGTGAACCAGGGCTGAAACAGTTTGGCAAGGCGCCATGAAGAGATACAATCCGATAGCCAGAAAAGCCACCTCCTCAGGGGCCCTGAACACAATTGGTAGATATTACCGGACCCTAGCCCCTCTTACGATGGATGAGAATGCACAACAGGGTGTCCCTGACGCCCAGGATACCGATGTTACCGGTTTTGAAGAGGAACTTTGCCATCGGCTTGAAAAGCTCAACCTCAAGGATGTGTTGACCCTGATATCCCCTATTAAGGGGGCCGGCAGTGACAGCGATGCCTCGAAAGATTAATTAAGTGTTGCATCTAACTTCATAGACATTGAAGATGTTGAAGAATGTGTAGCACCACCGAATTCGCCCATCTATGAAGACATGGGCTTCCAGGAGGACCCCGAGTCAGAGGCCGTTATTGTACAGCCGTCAGTTGTAAGCTCCGGCGATGTTTCTACCCCAATGGACCTCTGCGACTCCCAAGATTTCAGAGGAGCCTCTGAGTGTGACGAGAATGTTGAGGTTAGTAAAGACATTTTCCCCTTTTTTTTTTTTTTTTTTTTTTTTTTTTTTTTAAGCCTGTATACTCTAGTGTCATACTTTTAACTAATAATGTGTCTTGTGCTTTCTGTTTGAACCCTAGAACGCAGCTGAAGAAAGAGAGCCTCTAGAAGGGTCAGCTCCAAAGGTTAACGCCGTAAATTTTTACTGCTTATGCTGTTCCAGACAGTCTGAAAGTATTACAAGCCAGAACAAAGAGCCTCGTAAGAAATGTGTTTGCACCTACACTAGCCGCGATTTTGAAAAGCAAGCTCCGGGCGTACCCTGTGACACCATATGGCCAGTTAAAGGTTTTGTAGCGGCCGTTGTGAACACGTGTGTTAAACGGGATTATTATGACCTTTGTTACGGGCATAAAATTAATGAACCTCAACAGGAGGCTCACGAATGCCTATACGATGCATACACTGCAAGAACAATTCGCCACATTTGTAGCCGGATAGACCCTTACCGGGTATATAAGTTGTTAAGGGTTGTGTATGGGCTGTCAGCTGTGAAGAAAGGTGTCCACTGTGATATGATTAAGGTCTTGGCTGCGGCTGTCAATGAGATCCGATACGCTGCTGAGCCCTGCTCAAAACTCGACCGTATGCACAGGATGTGTCCCCACTTTGACAAAAGTATGATAGAAAGGGTTATAGAAAGACGAATGTGTGACATTTATTATAAAAACAGAAGAATGATGTCTTTAGCCCCACGAAAGTTGTTTTAAAAAAAAAAAAAAAAAAATATAAAGCAGACCATAAATGTGTTACTTAACGCTCCATACTTACTCACTTTTAGGCGGGGAATCCGGGTATCGAGATGCAAGATGTCTATGAGTTACACCCTGGCTACATCTGTATCGGGAGATTGATTTTTGTGCTGGTAAAAGAAAGAATAGCTGAAATACATCCTGTGACTCTGCAGTATCTGAACATTTCAGGACCTTCGGCCTTGTTGCAATGTAGCAGTCATGTGTGTATCGCCAAGTGGTGTATCAATGGACGGCTAAACGCATCTGTTAAATGCCGGACCTCGGACAAAGATCACAATCGCAAGTTAAGACTTTCACCTGAGACCGGGATACATGGGGCTTTGGAGAACATGACTGAAGATTATCTCACAAATAAAGGTTCTGCATTGTCCTACCTAGAACTGTATGAACTGTTGAATTCTGTCAGTATCCTGAGCGTTCAGAGTTATAGGAGTGGGGAGCGGGAAGTGATGTCTAGAGCTATTGAGAGTATAGCTATAAAAATATCAAAGTTTGTGACGCTTAGGGTTTGTAAAAGGACATGCTCTGAGTAACATGTGTAGTGGGTGTTGTACTATGTATACGATTGTAAAAAAGGCCCCAGAGGTACATCGTTTTGACATCTATAAGCTATGTAGCACAAAATGTCAAATACACGCTGGTTGTGTAGCCCAGCCACACTTTTATGTTTTTTATGTTTAATAAAATGACCTTACACAAAACAGGCGTCTTTCATTTCGTGGTGATGGTGGGAGACAGCATGACGGATGCGGATTTAATGAAGCTTTATTACGATAAACAGGGGGTTGGAAGCTTCGGAGGTTCCGAAGCTCTATTTAGAAGGGCTCGAGCTGAAAATGAATCTGTAAAACGTGCCAGTGTGAAGACATGGTTAGCTGGGGAAGAGGCTTATTCGCTACACAAACCTGCCAGGAGACGCTTTAAGAGGAGGGCCACCGTTGTTAACGCACAGCTCAATTATCAGTGGCAAGCTGACATAATCAGTCTCCAAGATCTAGCAAAACATAACGATGGCGTCATGTATATATTAACAGTCATAGATGTCTTGTCCAAGTACGCCTATGCAGAGTCATTAAACGATAAAAGTGGTACCAGCGTTACATCTGCTTTTAAAGACATCTTCGCTAGCGGGCGTGTGCCCCAGAAACTACAAACAGACGCCGGAAAGGAATTTTTAAACAAACATTTCCAAAAATTATTAGACCAGCACGCTGTTCAACATTTTGTAATGCACACAGAGGTAAAGGCTGCTGTTGTAGAGTCTTTTAACCGTACTTTAAAGTCGAAGATGTGGCAATATTTCACCGCCAACAACACCTACAGATACGTGGATGTTCTAAAGGCATTTATAGATGTTTATAACGCCACCTACCACAGGACAATCAAAATGGCCCCTGTTAAGGTAACAAGGGATAATTCGTTAACGGTGTGGAGAACGGTGTACGGTGGGCGTCTCATGCCGAAGGTCAAGAAACCTTCTTTAAAAGAAGGGGAACATGTCAGAGTTTCAAATTTGAAAGGTGTCTTCACCAAAGGCTACCAACAGACATTCAGCGATGAGGTATTCATAGTGGAAAGTGTTGAGTTTAAAGAGGGGGTATATTTTTACAGGTTAAAGGACTACGATGGTGAAAAGGTAGCAGGTGTCTTTTATAACGAAGAGTTACAGAAGGTACCCTACGATCCGAACAGGGTGTACAGGGTCGAAAAGGTTCTGAAACGGAAAGGGAGCGGTGCCCGGAGACAGGCGCTGGTCAAATGGCGCGGGTGGCCCGAGAAATTTAACAGTTGGGTTCTGGCCAGCTCGTTGCACGGTGTGTGAGGTCAAGCTGTAAGCGCCAAGATGGAGAACTCCCCTTTTTATATCACGCTGCCATCCAATGCTTCGAAGGACATGTTCCCTGACAATCAGATTTCGAGTTATACGGTGAAACTGGCAAAGCCAGTGGATTTGAAAGGACCATGGGAGGTGGCACTATCGGAAATACAGTACCCTAGAACTTGGAATACCTTTACAAAGGCCAATGTTAAATTTCATATAAAGCGCCCTCAGGACGCCCTGACCTTTCACCTGTCTTTCCCACACGGCTATTACCCTACCGTAGCGACGGTGATCGAGGCCATCAACAAATCTATAAGCAGCGTTGAAGAGTATGCGAATATATATCTGGTATTGGATTACGTTAGAAGAAAAGTCTTTCTTAGAGCCCCTGAGCATGATACTAGGTTTAAATGTAGTGGTAAATTACAACGGGTTTTAGGGACCGTACAACATCTGCAAAGGCAGATGGATCCAGACCCTACATGTCCCGATATTAACGGCGGATTTTATACACTCTACGTTTATAGCGATATTGTAGAGCCGCAGAGGGTCGGGGACAGTTATTCACCTTTGTTGAGGTGGGTCCCTGTGCAGGGCGAAAATAACACGATGGTTAATATACAACATCACAAACTCGACTATGCTGCAATTTCTAAAAAACATTTTGACTCTATAACCATCATGGTGTACAACGATCAGTCGGAGCCGGTTGCCTTTAAATATGGGAAAGTTATTGTTAAGCTTCATTTAAGGCCACGGCGCGAAGGTGACTATTAGACAGCTGCAATGGTCATCATGAAAACCTACGGGGATCCCTCTATGTACAGGGACTATTATAGAGTTCAGGCTGGGTATGGAGGCCACCCGCCCTACTTTCAAGGGGCTCCGGTTATGTATGGGGCGGGATTGGGGGGTTTCTTCCGGAGCATGTTTAGGCGAGCCATGCCCTTTTTGAGAAGAGGGTTAGAAATTGCAAAACCGCATGTTAAAGCGGCTGCTACAAACATCGCCCAGGATGTCGTGGGTAGTGTAACGTCTGCGGTAGCCGAGCGTATGAACAGACAGCCCCAAGGAGGAGCTGGGTTGCTGTATAAAGCGCATGGTGGTGTTAAAAGGAAGCAAAGGGCTTCGAGGCGTAGGGGTCCACCAATGCCCTATAAGAAGCGACGGACTACTTCAAAAGGCCCTCACAAAAGAAGAGCTGTAAGACGGAAGAGATCGACCAAGAAGAAGAGAACTCGTTCTAGTGCGAATATTTTTTAAAACATCGATCATGGCCTTCGTACACTGTGCATCGGGTGAATGCGCCAAATCTGAGTTAGATCTGTTTTCTCTCAAACCCACACAGACCAGCATTGAAAACAGTTTTTTCATGGAAGTGTCGCCGATGGCCGCTCTGACACCCCTTGCACCGATAGAGTTTTATGTGTCGGGGTCCACGGATATGTACCTTGATCTCAACAACACTCTCCTGCACCTCGTCTGTAAAATAACCAAAGCGAACGGTGCCAACATCAAGGCTGATGCTAGTGTGGCCCCTATCGCCTACCCCATCGCAACAATGTTTAATCAAGTGGACATTAACCTAGGCGATCGCCTCGTCACACAGAGTGATAACATGTATGCCTACAGGGCCTACATAGAGAGTATTCTAAATTATAGTCGCGATGCGCTGGACACACATCTTTCAGCGGGGCTCTTCTACCGAGATACCGAAGCGCATTTGGAGAACACGGCTTTGGACGGGGACAACGAGGGATTTAAAAAAAGAGCCAGCTTCATCGCCGGCAGTAGGCAGTTTGACCTCCTGGGGCGCGTACATTCAGACCTTTTCTTCCAAGACAAACTCTTAGTCAACGGTATAGATCTTAAGATCAAACTCAATCGTAACAAGGACGCTTTCTGTCTCATCAGCGGTGATGCAGAGCAGTATAAACTGGTTATATTGTCAGCGAGCCTGTTTGTAAAGAGAGTGAAAGTGTCCCCAAGTGTCAGACTGGCCCATGCTGAAGCTTTACAATTATCGAACGCCAAGTATGCCATTGAAAGAGTTGCTCTGAAGATATTCAGCATATCCGCCGGAACCCGATTAACGCAGCAGCAGAATCTATTTCTGGGGCAATTACCGAAACTCATCATCATAGGGTTTGTGGACAATACCGCTTTTAGTGGCCTCTACAACTCAAACCCTTTCAACTTCAAACACTATGATATCAACTATGCAGCTCTGGTTCACGAGGGCGCCATGATACCCGCAAAACCTTTCACGCCGAATTTTGGAACATCAAATTTTGTCTGGGAATATCTAGGACTGGTCTCGATAACGGGGAAACAGCTGCGGGACTCTGGAGTAGTTGTTTCAAGAGAAGGGTATGCTGCCGGCTACACTCTGTTTGCGTTTGACCTGACGCCTGACATGGAAGACGGCGACCATTACAACCTGATCAAAAACGGAAATCAAAAAGCGGAAATACGTTTTACACAGGCGCTGGCGACCAATGTGAACATGGTTGTGTTCTCGGTATTCGACAGCGTTATCCAGGTCAACCACGCCCGTCAGCTTATGTTTGACTACCATTGAAAGAGTGTAAAATAAAAAAATAATTTTTTTTATTTTTTTAAAAATATATAAAATGGACACAACGGAGATACGGGACTTCTTAAGTAGACATAAATATGCTAAGAAATACTTTCTAGGGGTATACCCTAGCGATGGACTACCTGAAAAGATAGGTCCAGAAAGGCCCCGCACCCTTGTCTTTAACACCGATCCCCATTACAAGGGTGGTACACATTGGGCGGCTCTGTTTCTGGATGTGGACAAGGTTATAGTGTTGGATAGTTTAGCCGAATTCCCTGAGCATAGTATTTATACAAAGCCGATATTCAAATATGTAAAAAAAGCATCACCCACGGTTGTGTATAATAAACTTTGTGTACAGGATCCTATGGCCATCACATGTGGGGAACATTGTATATACTTTATTAGTAAAATGTCTGAAGGTATAACGTTTAGAAATTTTTTAAATCTGTACTCAGATGATCTAGTAAACAACGACAGTGTTGTTATGAAATATGTGAATAAAAACTCCAGGACAATGTCGCACGTTGTTAAAGCAGAATATGGTCTTTGTCAAAAGTGTAAGGTACTGTAAAGCTGTTATTTGTACTTATGAGTGCCTAAAATAAAAAACATCTTAAACATGCTTTCATCCTAGGCATTTTTTTTTTTATTCACACTGCGCACATTTGCAAACCATTTATAAACAAAAAGATGGCAGACTACTGATGAAAATTTAAAAGTGTTTATTACAAGCATGTTTCAACACAAACATTTACAAGGTTAAACATATAAAATGAAGCACAATTTTTCGAACCGTAAAAACTTTTAACAAAAACTGTACAGGTGTGCAAAATTAGAGCGGTAGCCAGGTGTTCATTTTGAATAGTCTCTTTTTAGGCTCCATAGGAAGAGCAGCACTGTTCCGAACGGGTGTTAGTTGTGGAAAGAAAGGTGATGTCGATATAGCGGGGCTCCTTGTAAAAACAGCGGGGGCCGGATCTTTTAAACTTTCAAGCTTACGGCGATTCTCTGCATTTCCGATAATCATGGAGGGAATGTTGAGTTCCGCAGCTGCACTTAGGAACTGCTCCCAGCCTCTAGGAGCGTCTTGTGTTGATAGGGTTTTACCGTGTGTGAGACCCCGGACCAGATCATACATATGGGAACCAGCAACCGGCTGCCCTTTGTAAATGAATTCACCCCGGTCATTCCAAGTGGTCAAATCTTTAGTAGTAGTCATTTTACTGAGCAACATTTGAGCAGCCCCTCTATATTTCTGACTGATATTTTTTAAAAGGTCTAAGACAAAGGCATCAGTTGTGGGTGTGGGGCCTATGTCTTGAGACGCCGTAGAGGGACCTGGCTGCTGTTCAGCATCTGGGGTATACAGCATCAGTTTGTTTTTTTCAGAGGTTAGTTGCTTGTAGTATTGTAGAAAGTTTTGAAGGGCCCTGCTTTGTTGTGGGGTTTTAAATCAGTTCGGTTCAAAATGGCTTTGATTTCAGCATCGAGACGCTGCGTTTCGTTTTTGCGTATGTCCCCGACATCCGTGTTAGAAGTGCCCAGATGTTCCAGCTGTTGCCATGGTACGAGGTACATTTTGTGGGCGTGCTCCATCAGGATCGCGACAGTAACCCTGTGATTAGGGGTATAGCTATACCTAACAGCGACACTATAAAGCCTCCTGACTGTTTGAACAGTTTTCTTTTGGAAAGGAGCGATGCCCTCTTATTGCTGAGCTTCTTAATAATGTGGCGCTTCTTCTTCAGAACACGGAACTGGCTCGTTGATATCGGGACATTACCTTTTAGGGTGCTTAGGGCTATTTCTGAAATGGCGGCCACTAAATCGTCCGAGGCAGCGCAAAGGATTGCTTTTCTTTTAGAGGGGCTGGCTGTGATCAACATTTTTAGAAGGCCTAAATTACGCTGCAACCTCGCAGACATTGTGGGGTCCTTATATTACAAGGTTTAGAGTGTAAATGTTATAAACATCTTTTTACTTGTTCTTTTTATAGGTTTTGGGCATTGTTTTAGGCGTGTAGGCGACAGGGAAGTCAGGTGGTAGTATGCCGGCTCGTAGTCTGTAGTCTTCAAGAGTGTTGGGTTTCAAATCCACCAGTAAGTAACCATGGGGTTTTGCTGTAGCATCGTTAAAGGCCTCCATGAAAAACGGGGTGTTTCCGGGGTACATTTGTTTAGATATAATTGAGATCTGAAGTTTGTCTCGGGGGTTTTTAAATAAGACCAGGTATGAGGCGTTGAGAGTTATGGACCGGCTGCTCTTGCCCTTGTAAAACAGGTTCTGCACTATATAGCATATGCTCCGATTACGGTGGTGTGAATATTGCGTAAAAGCCCGTTCAATCTCGGGGTGGTCCCCGCCTTCACGCATGAGGTCATCCACCACGACCATGTTTACAAGTTGTTTTGGTAGCAAGTCATCGTCGTTGAGATTATCGGGGATACCCTCTATAAACCGAATGTGGGGGAACTTTAGGGTGAGCTCCGTGTAAAGATCCTGCCAGCATGAATAAAGCCACACGATGTTGTTAGGGGTCTGAGATAAAACACCGGGAGCGTTTTCTAGCAGTTTCTTTATAAAAAAACTTTTACCGCTATTGGAGGGACCAGCTAAAACGCAGGAGAATGGGTGTTGTAGTCTGGTGTCCATATCTGGGTGGAGTTCGAGCCTCTAATGTCTTTTAGTAACCGTAAGGCAGTGTTTTGTAGTCCGATGTGAGGACCCGTTTGTCAAACACTACTCTTAAGGTTTTATACATAGGTTGGGTTGTAATTTCCCATTTTTTCTTGGACCTGACTATGCTCTGGTGGTTTACAACAATGGCTTTGCTATTTTTGTGATCGCTCGAGGCGGAGTATTCGTGCACCAGACCCTTCAGACTGTCAAAGTTTATTTTAATTGTATTGTTGACGTTTAAAGTGATACCTTTGACTTTCATGCAAACCTTGTTGTTTGAGGTCTTATAACTGTACGTCTTAGGGCCTGATGAGGTAAATTCCTGTATATACTCCCCCTTTTCGAGCTCGCTGGTCAAATCCCCTAGATAATCACCCAGCGGAGGATCTTCATCACCCTCTTTACTCACAAAGATAACCGAGTCAGTGTCATGGTACAAACACCGTTCCTGAAGCTTGTCCAGCAACCTGTAAAGCTCTAGCCTGGCGTGAGTGGTTGTGAAGCAGGCTATAAAGATGTTTATATTGTTACACGTTGTGGGGTACTCTTTGGCGTATTTCCAGCATAGAACGGCTGTCTCGTTGTCAATAAATTCACAACTGGATATGTCATAAACCGGTGTGAATATATACTTAAAAAGCTCATCTGGATCTGTGACGATGGATGTGTTTGACAAATTGGTACGCTGTGCGAACTTTCCCCACAAGGAATTGAGACAGAGCTTAGCTAGCTGACGGCGGGCGGGGTTAACCTTAGTGAACGCAGGTCTCAGTTTAATACCCTCGCGAGCTTTGTAATCAGCGATATACTTTTTCTTTGAGGGCTCATCGACACACCATTCTGGATACCCCGAGGCCTCCTGCTTGTCTCTGAGAAACAAGTTGATGTACTCAGAAAAGAGCTGGGTTGTTGTGTTTGGAAAGTGCCAGACTTCCAGGATTTTACCTAGGCGATACCCTTTCTCTAGGGCCGTCTGCACCTCGATGGTACACCAAGTCCCTTCCAGCAGCCTCTGCTCATCACTATGCAGGCATTCGCTAAGCTGTTTACTTTCAGCGCAGGTTCGGCATAGGGGGAACATTAGCTTACCGTCGACTCTATAAGGGAGCACCGGAAAGTAAAGTTTCCGCGGAGGGTGAATCTGACACTTAATGATTCCAAAGTACTCTTTGAGAGGTTTAAAGTTCCGGTATATGATTGTAGGATTGCCCACAGGGTACAACTTCACAAACGGATACAGACTTGTGAAGTCGTAGTAATGTATTTTCTCACCAGGGCCAGCTACACGGTACAATTGAATGGCGTTTGTACGACCACCGAATAAGGCGTCACGGGGTTCCAGCGGTGAAGGTAACTGCTGGCTCTTAATTAAAGTGCTCAGTTCACCATCTTTCGATAGCTCAGTTACCCAATCATGTTCCCAGAGAGTTCTCAGAACAAACCCACAATTCTCAATATACTGCGCCTTCGCCATAGTCCTGCGGTGCAGATGTTCAAACGTGGTTCCCTGCAGTCTATTAAACTCATGGGGCTTGTAACACTGAGGGCATCCATGGTAAAAACACCCGTTGAACTCAAAGGCAGTTGGCACACCGTTAATTAATGCATACCCGTCTAGATAGTAGCGTCCCAGACGGTATTCGCCGCCCTGCAAAGCGTGCTGAATGAAGATGCTCTCATTCGCAGAGACGTACATGAGCCACTGAATAGAGGGGGTGGAGTAACGTTTCTGCTTGCCGTTATAGAGGTCAGGTGGTACTAAGGCGATAGTTCCATACAATAAAAACATGTGTTTATAAATAGACATGCACATTGAAGCCAGAGTAATGTTTTGAAATGGGTCCAGGTATACTGTTTTTTTTTTTTTTTACTCTTGCGGGATTTGGTTTTAATAAACTGGACCCGCTTCGTCATCGCCACCACAAAATCTCTGAAAAGGTTGCATGCTTTCCGCAATATCATAACATCCGCCTGACAGTATGCTTTCAACTCAGTTTGAAAATGAAACCATTTTTCACGGTTTTCATCGTACCACTGTAGAAAACTCTCTTTTTCAGAGGGCATCATGTTCTCGCAACCATAACTGTCGGGCGGAGGCATAGGTCCGCTGTAATTCTGATTAGCCCAGGTGTTAAAAAAGTGAGGGAAATAACCTTTACAGCCTTCAAACCCAAAGGCTTTTGGCAGTTTGCTCAACTTCATGGGCAGAAAATTCAAGGTGTCTATGAACCTAATGTCAAAAGGCACAACCTTAAGCAGCATTAGTTTGGAACCTTGGGTTATGAGACTAACGGGCAGCTTTTCATGTATCAGGTCACGGATAATGAAGAATGAGTCATATGCTTTGGAGTTGTGAGCCAGAAATGTATAATCCTGGTATCGCGGTTGCATGAACGTGTTGAGGAAATCATTCACGCATGACCGTCCTTCAAACTCCCAGCTCCCATCACCTGTTAGATGGTGGGCGTAAATATAGTTTGGCTGGTGCACACCCGTCTCTTGCGTACACTCTATATCAAATACGATATAGTCTTCTGTTTTTTTCTGGTGGTGACTTCTGACCATGTAACACTCATGTGTTGTTCCGGCTATAAAAGCGTCTGTACACCTAGGGCATTGCATACCTTTACATTTGTGGTCGACAGGTTTATAGCGACCGCAAGTCCCACAGTCGGCTTTAAGAACACATTGGGCTAGGCCGATGTGCGCGTTTAAGCAGTCTTGCGACCGACAAAACAGCTTGCACTTTGTGCAGTTCACTTTCTGAGCATTGTCATTGACACAACCGTCCCTCTGACACATTTTACAGTGTAATTCACACTGGTGTTTGGTCCGATTGTTGTATATGTGATTGCAATGCTCGCACACATACTTGGCACCTAGAAAACCCTTCAGGTTCAAGACACCGTAAAAGTGGTTTTCATGATGCAGCACATACACGGTCTTGTTTTTCACACCTTCATTGGTAGTGAAGTACTTCCAAGAACCGGCATGGTATAGAACTTTAACCGTCACGGCAAAGTGATTCTCAAAAAGTCCCAGGTCCCCAAAACCTACCATTTTGTCAGCCGGTATCTGAAGCATCTCATGTGCTGCTACAGCCATCGACATAATGATGGCGTCTGGGGTAGAGCGGTCCATCAATAAGCCTGCAATGCTTGCGGCCAGACACATGTTGGTAGCTCCGGTATTAAAATCGAGCAACCACCGAGATTTCTTGCCAATGATTTTACTGTACATAACGCTCTTTAAGGCTCTTGAAGCACCACACTCGCGACCTCTAACAACGAGGGCGATGATTCTAAAGGACCCGTACGCCAATAATTCAGCCTTGCTCTGTAAAAGTTTAGATAGGTTTTCTAAAAACGTTACAGCGTCAAACACATCCCGAGATGACCGTCTGGTGAACAGGGGACTATTGAGACCCTGTCCCTGAAAACGCATCTGAAAGAAATCATTAGGACCCACATCGTGTAACAATCGTTCGATTAGCGTTTGCACAGCCTGATGTATAGCTATAATGCCATAATGTGAGGAGTGTAGGCGATCTAGGTTAACGAACCTAAACTCCTCATAGTGCTCTGTAGCGTTAAACCGCTCTACAACTCGACTATACCGTCTCACACTTTCCATAAATACTGGTTCTGAAGCCTCAGTTTGAGAATTACTGGCTGCTGGAGAGCTCACAGGGGTTTCGTTAGATGTAGGTGTGTTTTTAGTACTTCTGGTAACGCAGAGTCTGGCTTTCTTTAACTTTGTTATTACCAACTTGCGGTTTCTAGAGCTACCAAGCCACTTTGGCTTCTTATGGGCCCATCTGGTTTTTGGTAACTGACCCCCGCCGATCTGAACAATATTAGGGTTGTTTACAAATGGTAACACGGACACTACACCTACTGCGGATGGGGTTCCTTCAGACTGTTTAAGGCTGAGACTGCTCGGACCATCACCCCCAGAGGGCCTGTAAAGGCCATCAGCACCGCCTAACTCTATATTTTGAGGTCTTATGGGCGTTGGTTTTGGGGGTTGACATGACCTCTGAATTTTGAGCGCTCGTAAAACTCTTAGAGCTCTACTAAGCAGTTGCTGTGGCTTCTTTTCATATTTAGACCCACAGCCCATTGTACTGGTAAATGTAGCTCTAACATTCCCCGTGTATGTACACTCGCCTAGTCATGATGGTATGTTACCCATGGCTACAACTGTTGAAGCGCAAGTTTGGGCCATTGTGTTTCTACACTGAGCCATCAGCTGTTTTAAAGCCTTTATGCTAGCTCTGGATGTCCCTGTATTACAGTCGTTCTTACACAATTTTAAAGTTTTTAGACGGAGTTGGCATTTTAATTGTCTGAACGACTGATGTATTTCTTTAATGTAGCTGTCTAGAACTCTAGTACGGTTTGAAAGGTTGGTTTCAAGGCCAGTACTTGTGACATTAGAGGTATGATTACCAACTCCCTGAGCCACCCCAGTTATAGGACAGTGGCTGGCGTTATCACCCCCACTCACTGTTGATGGATCAGAGCGGGACGTAAAAACAGGGTTCCAGTGTGAACATCCAGGAGTTTGAGAACCCTGATCATCGCTCGAGGGTGTTCCAAAACTCTGATTTTGCGTTTCGCTACACCCTATACTGCTGGCGGGGTATATTGATGAGGATGGTGAAGACCACTGTGCACAGGCACTTGGTGTAGGACTGGTGGGGTTGTATGCCCCCGGGGGTGTATCAGGGGACATCAGACATGGGGAGGTTAAATGTTTATCGTAATAACGGATGGCTGCTGCTGTAGAGGCAGGGCTGTGGCTGGGTGCTGATGATTGTGACCCTACTGATTGTAACCCTGAGGGGATCATCTTAGAAGTATCACAAGTGGCTGCCGGGGCTTCAGAACTCTGGGTAGTACCAGCTAGAGCCTTAAGAAGTCCTATACAGTGGGAATAAGGATCCTCTGCAGGGTGATAATTTTCCAATGATGAGTCATGTAACAGGGTTGGGTTTGTTGTACAACCTGGAGGGGCTAGGGCGAGGTCAGACACCCTGGTATTAGAACTCTGGGACCTCGGTGGAACCGGCTGTACCTTAACAAAATTTTTAAAAGATAGGTCTAAAGGCCCCGATTGTAGCTCAGGGGTCTGGAACTTCTTCCTACGACTCTTTAAGGACAGCCGATTTATTTTAGGACTGCTGCACTGTTTTGGGGCCCCCCCACAGGCCTCACACGGTACAAACAGTTGGGCGTTTGGTGATGTAAGAACGATAATGTCCGTTTGTCCATGCCCTGTCCCCGGGATAGTTGTTGCAGAAGTGTTCGCTGTACTAGGTATTCCCTTTATGATAGTTGGTATGGTGTCGTTAAGAGTTGTACCTGGACCATGATCGGTGGCTGTAGAGAGGTTGCAGGGTGGGTCTTGTTGTTCGGGGTAGATCACGAGTACCGATGACGCTGTGGGGTTTTGAGCAGTCCCAGTGCAGACCTTTAAAGACGACATCCGCTGC
The DNA here is from genome assembly GCF_031143425.1 of Pleurodeles waltl. Classification (NCBI taxonomy): domain Eukaryota; kingdom Metazoa; phylum Chordata; class Amphibia; order Caudata; family Salamandridae; genus Pleurodeles; species Pleurodeles waltl. Next base: position 790,949,478 of record NC_090436.1, on the reverse strand, counting down.
TTAGGCTGAGGGTCGGCGTCTCCGGAGCTCTGTTGTGATGATTCTAGGATGTAAAGATAGCAAAATACATATTAGGGCTAGTTATAGCTGCTATACCTATGAGTGTGAAAGACGTTTAGACACACTAGGGACTGTATACACCAGACTCTACATTTTCTAAAACTCACCTTGGGTTTTTCAGCTTGAGGGTCCCTTCTTAATAGGCGGGCCGTCCTTAGACGCATGGGACTTCCTTTTGCGGGGCTGGTTTTTAAGCTTTGCATCCAAATTCCGGACCGCTTCTTCCATAGGGACCCCTCGGGATAAAAAACATAAAAAAATAATGTTACACTTACAATATAATACATAGACTATACAAACTCACTGAGATGACCAAATATACGTCTGATGGTTGGGCCTGTTAGGTTTTCAGAGGGGTTACAAAAAGAACCCTAATATATACCTGCAGAAACATTATCCTGTGACAAGGTGCTTGACCCGTCTTGAACATGAAGGATTTGTTGGAGAGAGGCAATCGCACACCTGAGTTCTGCATCATAACCTATGCAAACACATGGGTGCCCATTAGAAGTAAAATTAAAAAATAACAATCCTGACAACTCGGTTTAGAATGACCTATGGCCTGTAACTCACCTTGCTGCACGGTTTCCATTTCCACAAGGGACTCCCCAGACTCTTGGAGACCCTGTGTACAAGAGAGACAGATTTGCCTTTAAACATACCACAATTCCTCTTCTAGGTCAGAACCCTTCATAAAAGCACACCAAGTGTTGGACAAAAAAAAAAAAAAAAAATTGGAATTAAAAAAATATATACATATATATATATATATATATATATATATATATATATATATTAAGAGTCAATTTGTTGAATCCCTATGTTCTGGAAGTATAAATACATATTGTCAACTGTAAAACTTTTCTCAAAAACTATACACGGTTTAATAAACAAATTCCACATGGTGGCGCTCTAGCATAATATGAGCTCTAGGATTGTCTCTATAAGACATAGACTGGAAACTAGATCCTAGGATCCTTGCCGGGTTTTCACCTTAGCTGAACAAGGCTGTGAACCATGTGTGGGGGCGGTGCTCAGTCTAAACTCCAAGCTGAGCCAGTTCCAACAGCACACAGTCTTTGTTTAAAAAAAAAAAGAAAATGGCCGGATGTGGATGCAACCTGTGTGAGGTTCTGGGTTTTTCAGGGCAACAACATCGGATCCAATGCCATCCTGAACTACGGTGAGTGGTGTGGGGTACTTGAGGGGTCCGAGGCTCCTTACCAGGGATAGTTTATTTTTTAATCATTATTATTTTTTATTTATTTCAACATCTTTTATTTTTTTAATTTATGTGATTTTCTATTTTTAAAACGTCGTTCTAGACTTCAGGGTCTCCTAAACCCCTGGTCACACTTGCCATATTTATTTATATATATATATATATATATATATATATATACGTATATATATATATATATATATATATATATATATATATATATATATAAATAAATATATATATATATATATATATATATATATTTTTTTTTAAAGGCAGTCCTATGGAGCCCCGGGGTCTCTGAGCCTCGTGCTCAGGGCCCTCATGGCCACCCGAACTTTATTTGTATTTTTGTTTTTTTTAAAATGCTGCCCTTTGGGGCCTTGGGTGCCCCAATCCCAAGGCCCCATGAGGCTCCGTGTACTGCAGCTTTTTTTTTTTAAATGTATTTATATTTGTATGGGCCCTAGGGCCCAAGCGCGCGTGGTCAGGGCCCCACAGACCATGGCCACGCGCCATTACTCCTTTTTTTTTTTTTTTTTTTTTAAAAAAAAAACAAACGCCGCACTCAGGCGGCTAGCGACCGACTCACCGAGGCCTCGGGAACTCCCCGAGGGCTCGGTGAGCCGGTCGGAAGAAGGTTTAATTACAGAGAATGCTTCTGAAACACACGAGGCATTCTCTGTAGTTAAACCTCACGGGCGGCTCTCAGAAGCCGCTGGGGTATTCCCCAGCGGCTTCTGAGAGCCGCCGTACTGAAACCCTGAGAAGCTGTCTCCGGGGCTGCAGAAGCCCGGAGACTGCGTTATCAAGGTAGCAGATCTCTGCTCAGAGGCAACGGCTTCTGAGCAGAGATCTGCTACCTTGATAACGCAGTCTCCGGGCGCCTCCAGCCCCGGAGACCTGCGTTATAGTTATGGCCCAAAGCGGCTCGCAGAACCCGCGTGGGCTCTGAGAGCCGCTTTGGCCATAACTACAACGCGGGTCTCCGAGGCTGCAGGCGCCCGGAGACCTGCGTTATAGTTATGGCCCAAAGCTGCTCTCAGAACCCACGCGGGATCTGAGAGCAGCGCATAAAAAAAAAAAGTTAGTAACAAGCCAACCCAAAGCTCTCCTACACGCTGGGCGGCTTGTTACTAACTTTTTACGGCGCTGCTTTCAGACCATTGTGGGCTCTGGGAGCAGCGCCGAAAAAGTTAATAATAAACCTCCCAGCGTGCAGGAGGGCTTTGGGGAGGCTTGTTATTTACTATTTCGGCGCGGTTCTCAGAGCCCACGAGGGTCTGAGAGCCGCGCTGAAATAGTTAATAACAGGCCTCCCCAGAGTGCAGGCCGACTCTGGGGTGTCCCATTATTAACATTTCAGAGCTGTTCTCAGAGCCACCGGAGGGCCCTGAGAGCTGCTGGAAAAGTTAATAATGGGACACCCCAGAGTGCAGGACAACTCTGGAGAGCTTTGGGGTGCATGGTTATTCATTTTAGATCTCTGCGCTCCCAGCAACTCGGAACGCAGAGATCTAAAATGAGTAACCTTGCACCCCAAAGCTCTCTGCCTAAACACACTACTGCGGCCATTAATTGTGGGAGCATATAATGCTGGCCCATACAATAAAATGCACATTAAAAAAAATACCTAAAGAGCCCCATACCATTCCTGTACAAATTAAATATAGCCACACCAAAAAAAAAATACCGTCAGCTACACCCCCCCCTGAACCATTATGTACACATTAAGCCCTCCATACAGCCATCAAAATAAGTGCAACCCCACAAAAATACCGGCCCAGAAATAGCACAAGACCCCACAAGTACCAATTAAGCATGGCCCGCAGCCCCCAAAATAAGTGCAGACCCCCAAAAATACACGTCCTTACACAGCCCCTGAAACATCAAGTACAATTTCAACCATGGCACCACCCCACAAAACAAGTGCAGACCATCAAAACTACATACAAATGCATAACACCAGAACCCTTAAGTACAAATTAAGCATGGCCAGCAGCCCACAAAATAAGTTCAGACCCTCAAAAATACATGCCCATACATAGCCCCAGAACCTACAAGTACAAATTAAGCCACGCCGCCATCCCGCAAAATGAGTGCAAATCATCAGAAACTCATGTAAATGCTCAACATAAGATTCAGCCTGTACAAATTAAACAGTACCATTACACCCCACAAAAAAAGGGCGCTCATGCAAAAAAAAAATACAAATACCTAGTACACAAACCCCACAAATACCCATTAAAAGAACACCATCCCACAAAATGAGTGTAGATTTTCAAAAATACCTGCCCATGCACAGGCCCAGAAGCCTCAGGTACAAGTTAAGCAGTACCAATACAATCCCCAAAATAATTGCGCCCCCTGTAAAAATACCTACAAATACATAGCACAAGACCCTACAAGTACCAATTAAACAAAATCGCCCCACAAAGTAATTACAGTATCTCAAAAATACACTAATAGCTTTTAAATTTGTATTTTTTTTAATTATTTTTTTAAAAGCAGGCATTTTACATATCTATGTATAGTTAAACAGGTTGGGGCTAATGTCATTGTTAAACTTTAGTAAAACACATACACACACCACACTGTTACAGACCTCAAGTAGAAGATGTTTAGGAACACCAGTCTGAGCTCTGCCCTTCATGTTTCCAGCCATGATGTCCTGATGCAGCCCTGCTTGCCACAAATGTGAGTATGTAGTTCAGAAAAAAGAGGTCTGTGAAGGTGGGGGGTTCTTATACTAGGCTCACAGTGGTAATTATGCCTGGGCTCTATGATTGGTGGGACCTGGAAATAGACATCTGTTATAGGTTAGCAATACTTGGCCTTTGTTGTGTTTCAATCTTTTAATTACTGGGTCAGTTTTCTAATTTAAACCCCTCTGTGACCCCTGGAAAGAATGTAGGCACACCTCTGTTTTAGATTAGCCATGCCACAACAATCTCTGTTGTCTTTCAAACTTTTAATTACTGGGTCAGTTTTCTAATCTAAACCCCTCTGTGACCCCTGGAAAGAATGTAGGCCCACAGCTGTTTTAGATTAGCCATGCCACAACAACCTCTGTTGTGTTTCAAACTTTTAATTACTGGGTCAGTTTTCTAATTTAACCCCCTCTGGGACCCCTGGAAAGACTTTAGGCACACATCTGTTTTAGATTTGCTATGCCCCTCATCCTCTGTTGTGTTTCAAACTTTTAATTACAGGGCCAGTTTCTAATTTAGCCTCCACTGTGTCCCAGGGCTAGCCTATAGGCACACAGCTGTTTTAGATCTACCTCTCTAAATTGATATGCTGGCTCTAACAAAAGGAACATTTGACCATTCCCACTTTTTTTTTTTTGGATTAGCCTGCAGTGTGGAGGTTTGGCCAGACCGCCCACTTTGCCGCCCTATGCAGAGGCCCCCTAACAGCCACTTGGGCATGAATGTCTGACATGTCCAGACCTGTCCCTCTCAAGCTCTGAAACCACTTGCACATCACTAAGTCATACTTTTTACACAGCTCATAGGCCAATACCCAGGGGCTAGGACCCAGACACAGGGCTAACACGTGACACCATGAGGTCACAAACCACGTGACACCCCCATGCACCCACGTCACTTCCGGGGAGGGCTTTCAGGGACACCGGAAGTCCCAGCCACCGGAAATGACGTCACTTCCGGGGGGCGGGATAACTGTCACTTTTAATATGGTGATTAAAGGTATCCCTTCCTACTACTCCTGATATAACTTTACAGCTTCATTTTATAAAGCCTTATTTGATCTATTTGCTAATTTTATTAGTAAATCATCTGACTGATATCTTTAATTATTTTATGCATTCAGGCAAAGTGACTGATAACATTCCTGAATCTACTCTCACCCTTTTGAAACCTGAAAACGATAGGACCAAACAACGTTCTTGCCGACCTATAGTTCTGCTGAACATGGATATAAAAATCTTCACTAAACAAAAGGCATCTCCATCCTCTGTAAGTGGATAGAATGGGCTCTAAAGGAACCATCCAAATAAAAACACATGGGCGTGACCCGCAATTGTTCAGCCATGGTCCCACGGATTTTACATATCACACCACTGATCAAGATGAACATGTACAACTAAAAGAAACGGTTGTGTCACAAGAAGTAAAAATGGAAAACAAAGAAACTACCCAGAAGCAAAGCACCAGAGCCTGATGACTTTACAGCTTTATTTTATAAAGCTTTCTTTGCTCTATTAGCAAATCCTATTAGCAAATTAAAGACAGATGTCTTTAATATTATTTGTATTCAAAGTGACAGAAACAATACCAAAACCTACTCTGACCTTGTTGCTTTTTCCTTGTTTCTTGTTGATGAAATCTGGTAAAGATATAACTAAACAAAGTACTTACAGACCTATAACTCTGTTCAACATGGAGATAAAAATATTCACTAGAAATGTGACCCAGTTTGATATTAGCTTATCAAGTGGGAGTCGTCAAAAATAGGCAGAACTGGGATACTACACACATTGCTGCAGACTTTATTGATTTTGCAGCGCATACTAAAACTAGATTTGTCTTCTTTACATTAAATGTAAAGAAGGCATTTAATATGGTGAAATTGAGTTTTCTGAAAAAGCCACTGGAAAAAAAGGTTTAGGCATGTTTACTTTAGGAAACTTAAAATGCCCATAAACAAGAATCGAGATTAATGTAAAGAGTTAAATAATATAACTGTAAGCTGGGAACCAAATTTGGTTGTCCCCTCTTCCCCCTCATATTCACTCTTTCATTGGAACCTCTATTAAAAAATAAAAAACGCAATCCTAATAATAAGTGGCTGCCCACTCCAAGTGGACATATTAACTTTCTCTATTTGCAGATGATGTCTGCTGCTTTGTAACATGACCAGAAGACTTTCTTCAAGGTCTGATAGCAGAGATGCATCACTTTCTGATGATATAAAGATTTAAAATAAACTATGCTAAGCCGGTAGAGAAAGGAATGACAGACCCAACAGGACTTAATGTGAGGCTATTCTTTGATGCAGTTTTTACTTATACACTAATCCAATAAAATATAATGGGGGTCATTACAACATTGGCGGTAAAAGCTGCTTACCGCCGTGCAGAAGACTGCCAATACACAGCTATTATGACCCACATCTCGGAATCCGACGAAATTCAGACACCCTCACAACTCCGCCACACCAAAGGTCAGTGGAAAACTGGCGAAAACAAAACCTCCACCTCCACGCCAACAGAAATACGCCCATGCTATTACGACCCACGAATCCACGCGGCGGTCTGTCAAACGCGGTATTCCATTGGCGGTACACACCGCCGCGGTCAAAATACACAAACATCTCCAAAACACCACCACATTGGACAATTCGAAATACACACACCTGATACACATACAAACAACACTCCCACACACCCAACACAATATAAAACACACACCCACATCACCCACAAACCCCTACGACCAATTCATCTGAAAGAAGGCCAGAGAGAGACAACAGCAATAGACAACCCCACCACACAGAGGCACACAACACCATCACCCATACAACAATACACGCACAATACACCACACACCACTACACATTACCACACACATCAACACTGACACCACCCCACACATCACCCAAACAACCCCATGTCACACCAAAGACACCCCCGGTTTTCCGAGGAGGAGCTCAGGGTCATGGTGGAGGAAATCCTACGGGTAGAGCCACAGCTATTTGGCTCACAGGTGCAGCACACATCCATAGCCCGGAAGATGGAGCTATGGCACAGAATAGTCGACAGGGTCAACGCAGTGGGACAGCATCCAAGAAATCGGGAGGACATCAGGAAGAGGTGGAACGACCTACGGGGGAAGGTGCGTTCAGTGGTCTCCAGGCACCACATCGCAGTACAGCGGACTGGCGGTGGACCCCCACCTCCTCCCCCACAACTAACAATATGGGATGGGCAAGTCTTGACCATCATGCATCCAGAGGGCCTCGGAGGAGTCGGTGGAGGAATGGACACTGGCAAGTCAAATCTTAACTATCATGTCCCCCACCCTACCTGCATGCTATCACACACCCCTACCCTCACCCCCTCCCCTATCACTCCAACTCCTCACTAGTGTACTAATAACACAAACCACACATCCCAACACCAAGCCCTGCATGACACAACTAAGCATGGTCAACCATCCCCAAAGCATGCTCACTGCACATACCCAGAACAACCCCCTAACCATCATCACACAAACCCACACACAGGAATGCTTGCACTGGGGTACACAAACACCCATCCATAGCACACCATTACACACACAGATGCAATAATCATTCTCTTATATCCCTGCAGGACCACTAAGGAATGTCACCACACAGGAGGGTCCAGACATCTCCACTCCACCCACAGAAGAGGCCCACAGTGACGACAGCAGCTCTGCCCTACTGGATCCTGAGGACCAGCCCGGACCATCGTGGGCCTCGGGACAGTCGGTTCCCCTTGCACAGGCACAGCCCAACACTGACCTTCCACCCTCTGGTAACACCAGCACAGCACCCACCCAGCGGGCCCATACCTCCGTACCCAGGACACGTCAATCAGCGGTGTGTCCACCACTACAGGGAACCCAGGATAACCCACCACCCCAACAACAACAGGGACCTGGGGGCAGTGGTGGTGGGCTCATGGTCCAGGGGACGGAGGCCCAGGAACACAGGGGAACTGGGAGGGCTGCTGTGCGACAGGGGGCGGACAGGCTAAGGGAACCCACCCTCCACGAGGCCCTCTCCTCCATCATGGGAGCATACCACCACTCCCAGGAGACAATGGCTACGGTCCTTGCCAAGTTTCAGGAGACCCAGCGCATGCAGGAGGAACAGTATTTGGGGTTCAGGGAGGAGCTCAGGACCATCAGCTCTGCCCTGGGCACCATCGTAGGGGTGCTGAAGGACATACAGCAGACCATGAGGGACACCGTGGCACTCCAAGGGGCCCCTCACACTAGCATGGACGATGAACTGCCCACCACCTCCGCCGGCGCTAGTGGACCGGACGCCCCGCCACAGGACCACCACACCAGCACCCCACCCCCTGCAGACAGACAACCACCACGCAAGCGGGCCCTGAGATCCAGGAACAGGGCAGGGCAAGATGGCAAGACCCCCGCCAGGAAATGAGACCACCCTGATTGTCCCCCCACTGTCCAACTTTGTTACCCTGTCCATACTTAAACTGCCCCAGCTCCACTTCCTATGCCCATATGGGCAGTGCACCTGTGTGACCAATGGACTGGACTCTGCCATGGACATTCCTCCACCATCCCCCATCACCATTTTCCAACCCCCCTCCATTTTTGAGCACTTAAATAAACACCCTTGAACCACAAAACAATCTGGAGTCAGTCTGTGATTTGGTAAATTTGTATTATCAATGACAGTGTCAAAATGCGTTCTCTATTGTTAAGCCAACATACCTATGTCACACATCACAAGTCCTTGAAGGATGCAAGCAGATGACACACGTTGGTAACCACACCTGTGAAACTGTAATGGAAAGGTACAACTCAGTGACCAAATACTGCTATTAAATGACAGACAGGATAGAGGTAGAAGTGTGAAAGTGAATGTCATGGTATAAAAAAATGATCTCACCTGTGTGCCACTGGAAATATTGCTGTATGACTGACTCCCTGTTGTCTATGTCTTCTTCCTCAGCTTCCTTCTCATCACTGTCCACAGGCTCCACAGGCTCCACAGCTGCCACAACACCGCCATCTGGACCATCAACCTGCAGAAAAGGCACCTGGCGTCGCAAAGCAAGATTGTGAAGCATCGAGCAGGCGATGATGATCTGGCACACCTTCTTCGGTGAGTAGAATAGTGATCCACCTGTCATATGGAGGCACCTGAACCTGGCCTTCAGGAGGCCGAAGGTGCGTTCGATCACCCTCCTAGTCCGCCCATGGGCCTCATTGTAGCGTTCCTCTGCCCTGGTCCTGGGATTCCTCACTGGGGTCAGTAGCCATGACAGGTTGGGGTAACCAGAGTCCCCTAATAGCCACACACGGTGCCTCTGGAGTTGACCCATCATATAAGGGATGCTGCTATTCCGCAGAATGTAGGCGTCATGCACAGAGCCAGGGAACATAGCATTTACCTGGTAGATGTACTGGTCTGCCAAACAGACCATCTGTACATTCATGGAATGATAACTCTTCCGGTTCCTGTACACCTGTTCACTCCTGTGGGGGGGACCAGAGCTACATGGGTCCCATCAATAGCACCTATGATGTTGGGGATATGCCCAAGGGCATAGAAGTCACCTTTCACTGTGGGCAAATCCTCCACCTCAGGGAAAACGATGTAGCTCCTAACGTGTTTCAGCAGGGTAGACAACATTCGGGACAACACGTTGGAAAACATCGGCTGGGACATCTCTGATGCCATTGCCACGGTTGTCTGAAAAGTCCCACTTGCAAGGAAATGGAACACTGACAGCACCTGCACGTCAGGGGGGATTCCTGTGGGATGGCGGATTGGTGACATAAGGTCTGGCTCCAACTGGGTACATAGTTCCTGGATAGTGGCACGGTCAAACCTGTAGGTGACGATTAAATGCCGCTCCTCCATTGTCAACAGGTCCACCAGCGGTCGGTACACCGGAGGATTCCACCATCTTCTCAAATGTCCCAGCTGACGGTGCCTAGGAAGGACAACAGCGACCACAGAGTCAACAAATTCCCAGGTATATACCCACAGATACACAGAACACAACACCAAATACAAAACCCTTCCTGTATGTGTGTTGAGTGTAGGCCTAGCTATGTGTGACGCAGTAGTAAATGAAGCCATGTGGGCCACTGAAATGGCGGCTGCCTGACCTCTAAACTGGGACAATGGGAATGTGAGGTCACTGCGCTGGCGCTGTACACCGTCGCGGTAGGCGGTGGTAGACCGCGGCGCAATGGTGCATTGGTTAACATTGGACCCTATGGGTCCCAAGAGCCAATGACGAAGTGCGCCGGCGGTGATGATATGCACCGCCACGGACATCACCGCCGTGGACGTGACCGCCATTTTCTATCTGTTCAGTCACTCGATACCTGATCTTCGACAGGAGAGGACCTATATTGCAAGTGCTGCTGTGACCTCGGTTTGGAAGAGACAATGGCTGCTGAAGCTAGTAGACGGGGTCCTCCCCCAGTACACGCTACTCTATGGTCCTCCAGACCAACAGGTATGTACACAGGGAGCACGTTGTATGGGCTATGCCTGGGTGGAGAGTGCTGGTTGTAAGAGGGAAGGGGGCAGAGTGCAGTGAACATGAAGGACTGTGAATGCATGTGCCATATGGCAAGGGCAGGGATGGGGGCCACTCACTACAACAGTGCTCTTGCTAATGACTTCTCTTCTTCCCCTGTGCATGTCATGTAGGTCAGCGCCCACCATAAGAAGAAGGACATTTGGCGTTCCATCGCCAAGGACGTACGGACCCTGGGGGTCCACCAGAGACGGGGCACCCACTGCTGGAAAAGATGGGAGGACATTCGCCGCTGGATCAAGAAGACGGCGGAGGCTCAGCCGGGAACGGCCTCCCAACGTGGGAGGGGTGCCCGTCGCCCCATGACCCCCCTGATGTTCCGGATCCTGGCGGTGGCCTACCCTGAGTTGGATGGGCGCTTGAGGGCATCACAGCAGACACAAGGGGGTGAGTACACAATCATTCTGGGGACTTTGCGCGCAGTTGAGGGGTCTAGGTGTGGGAGGAGGGCTGTGGGATTCCGTAGGCCAGGGCGACTTCCATAGGCTAGGCCCCTCCATAATGCAGGCCATGTGGCACACCACCCCACCGCAGTAGAGTGCCAAGTACAGGTATACATGCCCCTGTGGCATCCATGTGTGCAGATGTCCACCATAGCCATGTAGGCCAGATCCCAGGAATTGCATCTGTAGAGGCCAGGAGCACGGCATAGTGCAGGGGGCTGCTGTGTCTGTATTGTCCGCCAACCGTAGCGGTTTGCCATGCACTCAACCTGTCTTTCTTCTGTCGTTCCCCCCCCCCCTTTTTCTGCTCTCCCTGTTCTTTTGTGCATCAGCATCATCAGGCGGAGGTATAGTGGCACCGGAGCACGAGGGAGCTGCATCCCACATGGCCATGGAGGGCCGCACCACGGACTCAGAATGCACCAGTGGGACGGAGGGCGAGGGGAGCTTCACGTCGGGCACCGGATCCCCAAACAGCGACACAGACTCGTCCGCCGATGGGAGCTCCCTTGTGGTGGCGGCACCATCTGTGCCCCACACTTCTACAGGTACAGCCGCCTCCTCCCCTACTAGCACCGCCCTCCCAGCAGCCCCTCAGCCTTCGCCCCGTGCCCGCTCACCCAGGAGGGTGGGCATCACCTTCGCCCGAGGCACCTCAGGCCCTGCCCCTGTCACCCCTGCTGCCCTCAGTGAGGAGGCCATTGACCTCCTCAGGTCACTCACTGTTGGGCAGTCTACCATTGTGAATAACATCCAGGGTGTAGAAAGGGAGTTGCAACACGGTAATGCATTCCTGGAGGGCATTCATTCTGGTCAGGCTGCCCTTCATCGAACCCTGCAATCTCTGGCCTCAGCACTGATGGCAGCCATTGTCCCTCCCCCCTCCAACTTCCTCCACCCAGACCCAATCCCCTGTACCCCAGCCTATCCCAAGCACACCAACAGACAAGCATGCACACACCTCAACACACAAAAGTAGCTCAAGCAAACATAGCCACCACACATCCCAGAGGCACTCACACAAGCATCACCCACATACAGACACAGTAACATCCACTGCCTCCACTGTGTCCCCCTCCTCATTGTCTCCCTCCTCCCCCACAAACGCGGGCACCCACACACCCAACATCCATCCACCTCACGACAGTCTCCAGTACCTGCACCTGCACCCAAAACACCTAAAGTGACACCTCCTACAACCACCTCCTCTTCCTCCACTCCCAGACCCCCTCCAGCTACCCATCCCAGTGTTCGTCATAAACTCTCCCTCAGCAACGTTGACCTCTTTGCCCCCATCCCCACCCCTCCAATTCATAAGTCCCGTAGTAGCACCTCAGCCAAAAAGACTCCTGTACCAGTGGTGCGTGTTCAAGGTGTGTGGAGTGCACCGGCCACCAGGGCAGACAGTGTGACACGGAGCCAAAGCACTGCCAGTCCACCCCCTGTAAAGCACCCAAAGTTGGAAAGTGGCCAACGGGACAGGTTGAAGACTCCTGGCGGCAAAACTAGTCACAAGGGTCCCAGGGGGATTGCAGAGTCAGCTGTGACTCCTCCAAAGGTGGTGAAGGTCCGGAGTAAGTCTGCACAGTCTGGTGAGAGCAGCACGGCGGAGAAGGGCGCCATCCTCCCCGGCGGCCGGGACGCCACCGCCAGCACCGTCGTCACTGGTCAGGAGACCACCGCCAGAGTCATTGCCCAGGAGGGCACGAGCATCGTCACTGGTCAGGAGACCACCGCCAGAGTCAGTGCCCAGGAGGGCACGAGTATCGTCACTGGTCAGGAGACCACCGCCAGAGTCAGTGCCCAGGAGGGCACGAGTATCGTCACTGGTCAGGAGACCACCGCCAGAGTCATTGCCCAGGAGGGCACGAGTATCGTCACTGGTCAGGAGACCACCGCCAGAGTCAGTACCCAGGAGGGCCCCGGCTGCCACAGCCCCGCTGGAAAATGAGGGACTGTCATGCCACACACCACTGCACAGATCAGAGACCGCCATGGCAAAGCCCCGCTGAACAAGGGAATCACCGCCATGGTGAAGACCGCTGAACAGGGCACAGCACCGCTGAACAGGGCAGAGAACCGCTGAACAGATCAGAGACCGCCATGGCATAGCACCACTGAACAAGGAAACACCGCCACATCAAGCATCGTTATCCCATGTACAGCTGGGACTGTGACGGTAGAGGAACCGTCACGGGGAGCTAAATGCAGTGTGGGCACGATTCCCCCTCCAGAACCGTTGGAGACTGTTATCCACTTGAGAGACTGTGGCTTTGCACTCCCCAGGATGGTACAGTGGGCAACCCACCCACTGTAGAGACTTGAGAGACTGTGGCTTTACACTCCCCAGGATGGTACAGTGGGCAACCCACCCACTGTAGAGACTTGAGAGACTGTGGCTTTGCAGTCCCCAGGATAATGCAGTGGGCAACCCACCCACTGTAGAGACTTGAGAGTCTGTGGCTTTGCACTCCCCAGGATAATGCAGTGGGCAACCCACCCACTGTAGAGACTTGAGAGACTGTGGCTTTGCACTCCCCAGGATGGTCCATTGGGCAACCCACCCACTGTAGAGACTTGAGAGACTGTGGCTTTCACTCCCCAGGATGGTCCAGTGGGCAACCCACCCACTGTAGAGACTTGAGAGACTGTGGCTTTGCACTCCCCAGGATGGTACAGTGGGCAACCCACCCACTGTAGAGACTTGAGAGACTGTGGCTTTGCACTCCCCAGGATGGTACAGTGGGCAACCCACCCACTGTAGAGACTTGAGAGACTGTGGCTTTGCACTCCCCAGGATACATCAATGGGCATGGAGCCCCGTCGTGGATCTGGCGTGGTGCTGTAATCCGGCTGAGGTGCCCCCACTTCCCTTCCCCCTGAGGTGCCTGTTGTATTTCTATCTGATGCCCCAGCATTGTTCTCTCCGTTTGTGGACAGGTATCGTGTGTGGGCCTCGCCCATGCATTTTTGGCCCAGTGGTGCACGGACATTGATATGTCCATACCTGCACTGCTTCTCGTAATGTATATACTTTTGAATGTGTATATATTTATCTGTATATATTTGGTACCTGTATTTTGATACATTACAATTTTTCGTCTGATTTCCTTTGGTCTTTGCATTCTTCCGGGGGGGTTGTGGGTTGTTACTGTGATGTTTTGACATGCATAGCTGTGTGTGTTATAATGTGCGAGGGTGGGTGTTTTACGTATGTGTACCCCTGACTTTTGCCTCCCCTATGTCGTAGGTGCAGTACTCACCGTTGTCTTCGGCGCCGCTGTTGCTGGTGTTCATAAATGAGCAGGAAGACAAGGGCAGGTATGATTTGTAATTCTGACTCCATGGTGTCCTCCTTCCTCATGGGATGTGTAGAAGGTGAGCATTTTCCCATTGCAAAAGCAGTTTCCGCCGTGTTTTTATCCACGGTGAATCCGCCCCGGAAAAGGTGGCGGATTGGCGGGTTATGATACTGTGGGCGGTACATTGTCTTCCGCCTGTCTGTTGGCGGTGACCGCTGCGCTGCTTGTCTGTACCGCCGTGGCAGGGGGTGTGTTAAAGTGGCTGTCTATGTTGGCGGTTTCCGCCACGGTCATAATTCCCTTTTTTTGTCCGCCGGCTTGTTTGCGGTATTACCGCACCTTTAACACCGTCCGCCAGGGTTGTAATGACCCCCAATATTCCACCGCAAAATAGCTGATTTTTATGGTTGCAGTGCTCACATATGAATAATGTTTTATGAAACGATTTATACAGGTGGGCTCTTAAAATGTCTTTGTTCGGACATGCTGCATCTACTAAAATTTATTGTATTCCTTGCCGCCTGGGCATTGCAAAAAAATTATCCCTCACATTTTCTAACTCAGTCATTCATAATAAACGGAAAATGCTCATGGCTTCCAAGTGTAGCAGTAACGCCTCCAACATTCCTAATGCAAGATTGTACAGGTTGACTGGCAAAGGGGGGTTGATTTTTCCCAATATAGAGACATAAATTAAAGCATCCTTATCCAACCAGCACTAGAGTGGGCAATTCAACCTTATTTGAAGCCATGGGATCTTGTTGGTATTGTTCGGCCATTGCTTTGTCCTGTTTGTTGTGGCAACTGCCCAAATCTTCCAAGCACCCAAGTCCCATTAGATGACCAACCCCGCTATTACCTATAGCCTTTACGCTGTGCAGAGCTCTCAGCAATACTGCCCTTCATTCAATGGGACATTTGATAGAAGACTGGAAGGTAGTCATTAGGAGACATAAGGTCGCCACATAACCTTCCCTACAGACACATATAACATATTAGCCAGATGTTCCTCTGGGAATAGCTGGCATAAAAATGTATCAACCTTTCATCCATACATAATTTTAGATGGCTGCATTTGCTTATCTGGGCGCCATCTGATCAATGTAGAGTGGGTATGGGCGGGGATAGCTATTAATTTTTTTTTTCGGAATCCTGTTAAATAAAAATCATCTCCAACTTTTGTAAATGGATTGGATGGGCTCTAAAACTAACATACAAATACAGATATATGGAAAATGGGAAAACATGGGATGGATAAAGAGAAAGGCATATCGGATATAATTTGCACTAGGGCAGCAAAGTCTTCAATTTGAACAAAATATAAGGAAACTCATATAAAATATCGATGAGATTGTATTTCACACCAGTTAGACTACAATGTCATGTTCAGGGCTTCAGAACAACTTTGGAAGGGATGTAGCAAAAGGGGCACAACGCCCCTCACTCAGTGAGTGCACCCACATATTCAAAAGTATTGTTCAGATTTACAGAGGGCAATAACTCCTACTCATTGACATCCACAATGTCATTCACTTTTTGGCTAGATTGTGTATTTCCCAATTTTAGAAAACAGGTTGTACCTCCCTCCATTAAAATATGATGGACTAAAATAGTAGCATGTGTGCCCTGACAGTCTTCTAGCTACAGTCCCCCACAAAAATAATGGTTTGAGATAGTGTAGATGCAAAGAGATGAGAAATGACCAATAGAGTAACGGCGTGTATGCTATTGTGCAAAGTTTACATCTGTGTAATAAGTCAATGACAAGAGATGACTACATTAAGTTAGTTTTTTAAAAATACACCTTGAATTAAACAAACATACATATTGTGGTCAAAGCTGATAATAAATACTTAATTAAGAAAATGCTGTTTTTTATTGATGTCGTATGAAATTGTGAGTGTGTCTTTGACATGCTTACTGTTTAATAAGACTGCTGTAGGCTCTGTGTCAGTTTACAATACAGTGGTTAAAAAAACAGAAATCCTATTTTGTGAAATCTTGAAATAATCCTGCTACTGTGTATATTGAGAAGTTTGTAATATCTTGCACAGCTATTAAATGAAAATTTACTGGGATAACTTAAAGGATATTCTTGCACGAGAGGCACTGGTTAGGGGTGAAGTTTATACTATAAGACTCAAAACGTGTGGGCGGGGGCAGAAAGACATATTACTAAATGCTGGGGAAATGAGCTGGTACTTCTAAAGAACTGACAAGAGAGTAAACACATCTTTCTGCTCCTTCTCCTATATCGAGTACTCTTCCACACTGCTGTGAAAAGAAAATATTGAAATCTGCACTGTGATACTACTGTCACAATGGGGTTTCATGTTGGATAGCCTGTGTACAGATGAAAGCTCCAGACCATCTGTGCAGGTGTGCCATCCCACCATTTTTCCATTGTCTCCTAAAGTTTCCATTGTTTTTGTGTTTCTTAGCAACTGTTTGTGGAGCCTTTGATCCCAATAGGCCTCTTAAATACAGTTCTTTGGTACCCCCTTTTTTGGTATACCCTGAATTAGAGACTCTCGATTGGTCTTGTCTCCATATCCTGAATCCTCACGATGGTAGCACCTTTTGACACTCTTATGCAGTTTAGTTTTTGGGGGTGTAAAAGCTGCAGCCAGAGGAGCTGCTTACTGACCATCCGTGTAAATAAGATTCAAGGATTGGGGTAAATTAGTTCCAGTCAGTGTCTACTTTTTTGTATGTTTCGGATATTTGCAGACATTATGAGTATGACTTCTACATTAATTGATCCCGATTACTTGAACCTTTGCACATGGTAAATCCTTCACAAACGTGATGGATGCACCTGTGGTTAGTGTTATCCATAGTTATTTATGAGCATTTATGTTTGTAAGAATGACAGGTGCAAAATGGAGGATGGTTGCTGCCTAGAAAAGACAACTCTATCCCCATGTCTTGATATTCTGCTTGCTCTTTGTTTCCAGGTTTGTCTGGAGGTGCTATGCTTTGTGAGTAGAGGACTTCTACAGACTCCTGTCTGAGGATGGAAACGATGCCCAACCTGATTGGCTGAACCATTTGAAATTAATGGATAGACTCTGATAGGCAGTGGAGCATGCCCCAGCTCCCTGAACTTCTAGATGTGGGCTGGAGCTCACCTCTGTTTCGTTGAACAACATTTGAACCTGGATCTGCATGCTCCCTGCTGAGCACTACCCATTTTTTTTATTTCCTCCTTGCTTGGAGCACATCTGAATGTGCCCGCTGAAGCTGTGGTAGCCTGCCCATTGCTGCTCAGATTGCCTGCAAGCAAGGCCAGCCGAATGATCCCGGAGACAGAAAGCTTTGATGCCCTCACTACAGCTCACAAGAGACTAGAGAAGTGTTGCCCGAGGCCTATTCCAACAAATACCAGTGCGCCGAGTGCTCACTGCCTGGTGAGAATGCTTCCTATCTGCACCACTGTCTGTTATTTTCTTCATTATTTTTACACTCGTGTTTTGTTGCAGTCCTTGCCTGTTAGCTGAATCAAGAGAGGCCCTTGTGGCATGAGAGAAGCTCTTTGTGCCTGTGGGCTTCCAACCCTTTCAATAGGTCCAACACTGGTGAGCTCCCTCTTCATCACCATTGAATGAGGAGCTGCTGAACCTTAGCTTCAAGCCCCCAAGTAGTTATCTACATTTTGGGTGACTGGCACCACGAACCTTAAACACAAGAAGTAGGCTTACCTCGCTGGAGCTAGCAAATGTAATCACAGAGCTCCAAGAGACTGTCCCCTTCTTTTGCGGTCACTAGGTACACTGGGGTATAACACTACATTGTTTGCAAATATTGCTTAAACCATATAAATATATTCATAACTGCACTGTAGTGCTCTTGTGTTTTTTTGTTTCAGGAGATTAATAATAACTTAGGGGCTGCCGCTGAAATATACTGTGTATTGTGTTACAATCATTGGTTGTTGTAAGTTGCAGGGTGTAGGAGGCTGGACTGGCTTGTAGTGAGTACCAAGGGGTACTTGCACCTTGCACCAGGCCCAGTTATCCCTTATTAGTGTATAGGGTGTCTAGCAGCTTAGGCTGATAGATAATGGTAGCTTAGCAGAGCAGCTTAGGCTGAACTAGGAGACGTGTGAAGCTACTACAGTACCACTTAGTGTC
This sequence comes from Pleurodeles waltl, assembly GCF_031143425.1. Taxonomy (NCBI): domain Eukaryota; kingdom Metazoa; phylum Chordata; class Amphibia; order Caudata; family Salamandridae; genus Pleurodeles; species Pleurodeles waltl. Next base: position 790,931,014 of record NC_090436.1, on the reverse strand, counting down.
ATATGCACAATATCACAAGAAAACACAATACACAGTTATACTAAAAATAAAGGTACTTTATTTTTATGACAATATGCCAAAGTATCTTAGAGTGTACCCTCAGTGAGAGGATAGGAAATATACACAAGATATATATACACAATAGCAAAAATATGCAGTATAGTCTTAGAAAACAGTGCAAACAATGTATAGTTACAATAGGATGCAATGGGGAAACATAGGGATAGGGGCAACACAAACCATATACTCCAGAAGTGGAATGCGAACCACGAATGGACCCCAAACCTATGTGACCTTGTAGAGGGTCGCTGGGACTATTAGAAAATAGTGAGAGTTAGGAAAATAACCCTCCCCAAGACCCTGAAAAGTGAGTGCAAAGTGCACTAAAGTTCCCCTAAGGACAAAAGAGTCGTGTTAGAGGAATAATGCAGGAAAGACACAAACCAGCAATGCAACAACTGTGGATTTCCAATCTAGGGTACCTGTGGAACAAGGGGACCAAGTCCAAAAGTCACAAGCAAGTCGGAGATGGGCAGATGCCCAGGAAATGCCAGCTGCGGGTGCAAAGAAGCTTCAACTGGACAGAAGAAGCTGAGGTTTCTGCAGGAACGAAAAGGGCTAGAGACTTCCCCTTTGGTGGACGGATCCCTCTCGCCTTGGAGAGTCGTGCAGAAGAGGAGAGGCTACTAACACCTGAAGGAGCCTATCACAAGGAGTCTCTGACGTCACCTGGTGGCACTGGCCACTCAGAGCAGTCCAGTGTGCCAGCAGCACCTCTGTTTCCAAGATGGCAGAGGTCTGGAGCACACTAGAGGAGCTCTGGACACCTCCCAGGGGATGTGCAGGTCAGGGGAGTGGTCACTCCCCTTTCCTTTGTCCAGTTTCGCGCCAGAGCAGGGGCTAAGGGGTCCCTGAACCGGTGTAGACTGGCTTATGCAGAATTGGGCACATCTGTGCCCAACAAAGCATTTCCAGAGGCTGGGGGAGGCTACTCCTCCCCTGCCTTCACACCATTTTCCAAAGGGAGAGGGTGTCACACCCTCTCTCAGAGGAAGTTCTTTGTTCTGCCATCCTGGACCAGGCCTGGCTGGACCCCAGGAGGGCAGCTGCCTGTCTGAGGGGTTGGCAGCAGCAGCAGCTGCAGTGAAACCCCAGGAAGGGCAGTCTGGCAGTACCAGGGTCTGTGCTACAGACCACTGGGATCATGGAATTGTACCAACAATGCCAGGATGGCATAGAGGGGGCAATTCTATGATCATAGACATGTTACATGGCCATATTCGGAGTTACCATGGTGAAGCTACATATAGGTAGTGACCTATATGTAGTGCACGCGTGTAATGGTGTCCCCGCACTCACAAAGTTCAGTGAATTGGCTCTGAACAATGTGGGGGCACCTTGGCTAGTGCCAGGGTGCCCTCACACTAAGTAACTTTGCACCTAACCTTTACCAGGTAAAGGTTAGACATATAGGTGACTTATAAGTTACTTAAGTGCAGTGTAAAATGGCTGTGAAATAACGTGGACGTTATTTCACTCAGGCTGCAGCGGCAGGCCTGTGTAAGAATTATCAGAGCTCCCTATGGGTGGCAAAAGAAATGCTGCAGCCCATAGGGATCTCCTGGAACCCCAATACCCTGGGTACCTCAGTACCATATACTAGGGAATTATAAGGGTGTTCTAGTAAGCCAATGTAAATTGGTAAAATTGGTCACTAGCCTGTTAGTGACAATTTGAAAGTAATGAGAGAGCATAACCACTGAGGTTCTGGTTAGCAGAGCCTCAGTGAGACAGTTAGGCACCACACAGGGAACATATACATGCACACCTATGAGCACTGGGGCCCTGTGTGACAGGGTCCTAGTGACACATACATATAGGCCACAAACCTATGAGCACTGGGGTCCTGACTAGCAGGATCCCAGTGACACATAACAACCATACTGAAAACATGGTGTTTTCACTATGAGCACTGAGGCCTGGCTATCAGGATCCCAGTGAGACAGTGAAAACAGTGACAAACACCCTGACATACACTCACAAACAGGCCATAAGTGGGGGTAACAAGGCTAGAAAGAGGCTACCTTCTCACACACCCCCCCCCCAAACGAAGGACAATAAGGCTAACCTTGGCCAGTTGAGACTTTATTGTCTAAGTGGTGATAAGTAGAGAGTAGCTCTGCAATAGACTGGTTACTCCCTTTATCATCCACTATATGGTTACTTCCCTGTGGGGATGTAAACCACCCTGTTTGAAGTTTTTTAGCTAAGCAACAATGTGAAGATGTATTTTTAGAGTTTCTATCAGTAAGTTTTAGTTTAGAGCAGTGGGAATTGTCCACGAACCTATTTGTAGTGATGGAAATGCCAGACAGGGATGCTGTCTCAGAAAAGCCATAGCTGGGCAAAAACTTTGTCCATCTGGCTGGAAGAGAGAACAGGGATGCTGTTTCTCTTGAGTTGGAGCAGGGCAGGGATGCTGTCCTATGAGCTCCACACTAGGGCAGGGATGCTGTCCTAAGTGTTGTGAGGTAGTGCAGGGTTTCTGCACTAAAGTTTCTCTGGGAGGGTTGGAGGGATGCTCCATGTTAACTAAAATGGTGCTGTTTTTCTCACCAATGTTAGTTATCCCACAGAGAGGTACTTCCACCTCAGGGAGTCCAGCTTTGCCAGCTGATGATTCCCTTGGAACAGGTGCCACCCCAGGAGAGGTTTCTCCCACCACAGGAATAGTATCCTGAATGGTAGGGTGGTTAGGGGATACTGTGATACCCTTTTTACCTGTTGATGGAGAGGGATCCTGAGTTTTCAGGCCTTCTCTCCTTTGCTTTTTCATTTCACTTGAAATGAGAGGGAACAATTCCTCAGGGATGCCCAGCATGGCTGCATGGGCATAAAACTCTACATCAGCCCAACCTGAGGCCTCTAGGTCATTACCTAAGAGACAGTCTACAGGTAAGCTAGGTGATACCACCACCTGCTTAGGGCCAGTAACTCCACCCCAACTAAACTGAATTATAGCTAAGGGAAGAAACTTAGTGGAGTTATGGACATCAATAATCTTATACTGTTGTCCAATGATGTGTTGTTCAGGAGGCACTAGGTTTTCAGTCACCAAAGTGAAACTGGCACCTGTGTCCCTGTAGGCCAAGGCCTCAACACCATTTATTGAAACTGTCTGCGTGTACTTATCCATTGTAAGGGGACAAGCAGCCAGTGTGGCAAGGCCAATGCCACTAGGTGTGACAGAAACTGTCTTGGGACTGATTACATCAGTTTCCACTATGGACCCATAAGTGAACCCAACTACACCCTTTGCTTGACTGTTGCCAGCAGTCCCACCACTAGTACCACTACTGCTAGGGGCACTAGAGCTTGATGTATTAGTGGTGGTAGGCTCAGGGGGTTTACCTGGACAGGACTTATCCCCTGGCCTATGGCCTCTGTTTTTACACACAAAGCACCAAGGCTTTTTAATGTGTGCAGGTTGGGAAGAAGAGGAAGAATTTGTTTTATCCCCACCCTCTGAAGAGTGTTTAAGATTTGAAGTGGGATCTTTGGTTTTACCCTTATCCCCATGCTTATCTTGAGATTTTTCACCATCTTTCTTCTTATTGCCATCTTTGTCACCCCCTGTATGAACTTTTCTGTTCACCCTTGTTCTGACCCATTTGTCTGCCTTCTTTCCCAATTCTTGGGGAGAGGTCAGATCAGAGTCTACCAGGTACTGGTGCAACAAATCAGACACACAATTATTAAGTATATGCTCTCTCCGGATTGTGTTATACAGGCTTTCATAATCAGTAACTTTACTGCCATGTAACCACCCCTCCAAGGCCTTCACTGAATGGTCAATGAAATCAACCCAGTCTTGTGAAGACTCCTTTTTGGTCTCTCTGAACTTTATCCTGTACTGTTCAGTGGTTAAGCCATAACCATCCAGGAGTGCATTCTTAAGAACTGTAAAATTATTGGCATCACTTTCTTTCACAGTAAGGAGTCTATCCCTACCCTTTCCACTAAATGATAGCCATAGGATAGCAGCCCACTGCCTTTGAGGGACATCCTGTACAACACAGGCCCTCTCAAGTGCAGCAAACCACTTGTTAATGTCATCCCCCTCCTTATAAGGGGGAACTATCTTGTGCAGATTCCTGGAATCATGCTCTTTTGCAGGATGACTATGGGGAATACTGCTGCTGCCACCATGGGTATCTAAACCCAACTTCTGTCTTTCCTTCTCTAATTCTAAAGACTGTCTATCCAAATCCAGCTGTTGCTTCTTGAGCTTCAGTCTGGTTTGTTCCACTCTCAATCTATTGAGCTCCCTTTCTAACAATCTGTCATCAGGGTGGGTGGGAGGGACATTTCTAGATACAGAGGTATGATGGGAATGAACAGAAGGAGACCTGTCCCTTACAGAGGGCACCCTAACAGCTTGGCTACCAGCATAATGTGAGAGCACATCATCAGTATGATGTGATTCAACCTCTGTACCAACTATGCTAGACTGTCTAGTAATGGGCAGGCTGAGAAGTTTCTTTCCTGAACCTTTTCCTGGGGGAGTCCCTGGATCAGATTGAGAACCATTAGCTACTTTTTCTACAGATTGGGCACTTATGGCCTTATCCTGTACTCTAAGCATATTAATTAACAGTTCTAAGGAAGGATTCTTCCCTACACTCAAACCTCTCTCTATGCAGAGACTCCTTGCTCCTTTCCAGCTAAGGTGATCATATGCAAGTTTGGACAGTTCAACTTTTTGGCCTGTGCCAGACATTTTTAGAGAGAGTTAAAGTGATAGACAAAGAGAAAAAAGTTTTCAGAACTTTTTAGAAAGACAGAAAAAACTTTTTAAACTTTTAAGAACTTTTTGAAAGTTTAGAAGTACTTTTCAGCACTTAGAAAAGAGTGAAAAGAGGAAATGCAAAACTTTTTGGCTATGTGTATATACACTGACCTTGTTTTGTATATTTTTCTCTTATGAAAAGTACAATGACAAGAGTGGTAAGTAGTCTCAAAGCACTTATCCCACCGCTGCACAACCAATGTAGGAGGCTGGACTGGCTTGTAGTGAGTACCAAGGGGTACTTGCACCTTGCACCAGGCCCAGTTATCCCTTATTAGTGTATAGGGTGTCTAGCAGCTTAGGCTGATAGATAATGGTAGCTTAGCAGAGCAGCTTAGGCTGAACTAGGAGACGTGTGAAGCTACTACAGTACCACTTAGTGTCATATGCACAATATCACAAGAAAACACAATACACAGTTATACTAAAAATAAAGGTACTTTATTTTTATGACAATATGCCAAAGTATCTTAGAGTGTACCCTCAGTGAGAGGATAGGAAATATACACAAGATATATATACACAATAGCAAAAATATGCAGTATAGTCTTAGAAAACAGTGCAAACAATGTATAGTTACAATAGGATGCAATGGGGAAACATAGGGATAGGGGCAACACAAACCATATACTCCAGAAGTGGAATGCGAACCACGAATGGACCCCAAACCTATGTGACCTTGTAGAGGGTCGCTGGGACTATTAGAAAATAGTGAGAGTTAGGAAAATAACCCTCCCCAAGACCCTGAAAAGTGAGTGCAAAGTGCACTAAAGTTCCCCTAAGGACAAAAGAGTCGTGTTAGAGGAATAATGCAGGAAAGACACAAACCAGCAATGCAACAACTGTGGATTTCCAATCTAGGGTACCTGTGGAACAAGGGGACCAAGTCCAAAAGTCACAAGCAAGTCGGAGATGGGCAGATGCCCAGGAAATGCCAGCTGCGGGTGCAAAGAAGCTTCAACTGGACAGAAGAAGCTGAGGTTTCTGCAGGAACGAAAAGGGCTAGAGACTTCCCCTTTGGTGGACGGATCCCTCTCGCCTTGGAGAGTCGTGCAGAAGTGTTTTCCCGCCGGAAGGCCGCCAACAAGCCTTGCTACACGCAAATCGTGCGTTTGGCGTTTTTGGACGCTGCTGGGGCCCAAGAGGGACCAGGAGGTCGCAAATTGGACCTGCAGAGAGAGGGGACGTCGAGCAAGACAAAGAGCCCTCACTGAAGCAGGTAGCACCCGGAGAAGTGCCAGAAACAGGCACTACAAGGATGCGTGAAACGGTGCTCGCCGAAGTTGCACAAAGGAGTCCCACGTCGCCGGAGACCAACTTAGAAAGTCGTGCAATGCAGGTTAGAGTGCCGTGGACCCAGGCTTGGCTGTGCATGAAGGATTTCCGCCGGAAGTGCACAGGGGCCGGAGTAGCTGCAAAGTCGCGGTTCCCAGCAATGCAGCCCAGCGAGGTGAGGCAAGGACTTACCTCCACCAAACTTGGGCTGAAGAGTCACTGGACTGTGGGGGTCACTTGGACAGCGTCGCTGGATTCGAGGGACCTCGCTCGTTGTGCTGAGAGGAGACCCAAGGGACCGGTAATGCAGCTTTTTGGTGCCTGCGGTTGCAGGGGGAAGATTCCGTCGACCCACGGGAGATTTCTTCGGAGCTTCTGGTGCAGAGAGGAGGCAGGCTACCCCCACAGCATGCACAAGCAGGAAAACAGTCGAGAAGGCGGCAGGATCAGCGTTACAGAGTTGCAGTAGTCGTCTTTGCTACTATGTTGCAGGTTTGCAGGCTTCCAGCGCGGTCAGCGGTCGATTCCTTATCAGAAGGTGAAGAGGGAGATGCAGAGGAACTCGGCTGAGCTCATGCATTCGTTATCTAAAGTTTCCCCAGAGACAGAGACCCTAAATAGCCAGAAAAGAGGGTTTGGCTACCTAGGAGAGAGGAGAGGCTACTAACACCTGAAGGAGCCTATCACAAGGAGTCTCTGACGTCACCTGGTGGCACTGGCCACTCAGAGCAGTCCAGTGTGCCAGCAGCACCTCTGTTTCCAAGATGGCAGAGGTCTGGAGCACACTAGAGGAGCTCTGGACACCTCCCAGGGGAGGTGCAGGTCAGGGGAGTGGTCACTCCCCTTTCCTTTGTCCAGTTTCGCGCCAGAGCAGGGGCTAAGGGGTCCCTGAACCGGTGTAGACTGGCTTATGCAGAATTGGGCACATCTGTGCCCAACAAAGCATTTCCAGAGGCTGGGGGAGGCTACTCCTCCCCTGCCTTCACACCATTTTCCAAAGGGAGAGGGTGTCACACCCTCTCTCAGAGGAAGTTCTTTGTTCTGCCATCCTGGGCCAGGCCTGGCTGGACCCCAGGAGGGCAGCTGCCTGTCTGAGGGGTTGGCAGCAGCAGCAGCTGCAGTGAAACCCCAGGAAGGGCAGTCTGGCAGTACCAGGGTCTGTGCTACAGACCACTGGGATCATGGAATTGTACCAACAATGCCAGGATGGCATAGAGGGGGCAATTCTATGATCATAGACATGTTACACGGCCATATTCGGAGTTACCATGGTGAAGCTACATATAGGTAGTGACCTATATGTAGTGCACGCGTGTAATGGTGTCCCCGCACTCACAAAGTTCAGTGAATTGGCTCTGAACAATGTGGGGGCACCTTGGCTAGTGCCAGGGTGCCCTCACACTAAGTAACTTTGCACCTAACCTTTACCAGGTAAAGGTTAGACATATAGGTGACTTATAAGTTACTTAAGTGCAGTGTAAAATGGCTGTGAAATAACGTGGACGTTATTTCACTCAGGCTGCAGCGGCAGGCCTGTGTAAGAATTGTCAGAGCTCCCTATGGGTGGCAAAAGAAATGCTGCAGCCCATAGGGATCTCCTGGAACCCCAATACCCTGGGTACCTCAGTACCATATACTAGGGAATTATAAGGGTGTTCTAGTAAGCCAATGTAAATTGGTAAAATTGGTCACTAGCCTGTTAGTGACAATTTGAAAGTAATGAGAGAGCATAACCACTGAGGTTCTGGTTAGCAGAGCCTCAGTGAGACAGTTAGGCACCACACAGGGAACATATACATGCACACCTATGAGCACTGGGGCCCTGTGTGACAGGGTCCTAGTGACACATACATATAGGCCACAAACCTATGAGCACTGGGGTCCTGACTAGCAGGATCCCAGTGACACATAACAACCATACTGAAAACATGGTGTTTTCACTATGAGCACTGAGGCCTGGCTATCAGGATCCCAGTGAGACAGTGAAAACAGTGACAAACACCCTGACATACACTCACAAACAGGCCATAAGTGGGGGTAACAAGGCTAGAAAGAGGCTACCTTCTCACACAGGGCCGGCTTTAGGGCAGTGCGAGCGGTGCGGCCACACCAGATGCTGACCTCAGGGGGGCGCTATGTTTAGCAAGTACTTACAAAACTTGCGATTTAAAAGCACCTGCTGAAAAGTTCCTTGTGCGTCCAGCCTTCAGGAAACAAAATGTCAAGATACCTCTTGTGATTAATGTTCCTGCTAAAGAGAGAGAGAGAGATTGGAGTTGTGTCTAGCGGCAGCTTTGACTCACCATTAAGTAGCGTAGAGGGTTTATATGCCCGTTGCAAAGAACAGGTCTGTATTCTATGTGGACAGCCAGCATTTACACGCGCTTTAAAACAAATTAATGTATGTGAGAGGGGCTATGGAGAGATGAGTGGCACATTTGTTGGGTGGTAGTGAGTGAATCCGAAAAGGTGGTCATGGGGAGATTGGGGGGGCGCCAAAAAAAAAAAAAGCACAGGGCTCCACCAGCGCTAAAGCCAGCCCTGGTAAGTTGCATTGGGTTTTACTATCATTTCAGTTATTGTTTGTAGTATACATATTTTTAAATAGTCCTTAGTTGTTATTACATAACAGGCATATTTGTAGAGTGCACGTCTACCACTCTCCCTGCACTCCACTCCCAGTTGGTCTTTTAACACTGTTGACACCAACTGAACATTTATTTTTGCCCAACTCAATGGCACTGGTTGTATTGGCCTCGGTATAGTGCAAGACTAAATTGTCTTTATGTGATTCAAACCTCTGACAACAGGGTTACACTCAGATTCCCGTAGGGGATTCAGTAGTCATTGAGCCACCAAAAACAGTGTTGAGCATTCATGGCTTTGGTTTGACATCAACATCTACATTGTAACTGTGACATCTGTGTTGTAACTGCATTAAGTCTCACCCTACACTATCTCCCTTGAGCTAAGCATTGGCTTGTCACCCACCGATGCCTGGAGATTAAAGAATGCAGATACCCCACTTCAACCACTACTAAAGAAAAAGCGTGCCCTCGCTGATTTTTGCTCAACCCTCCCACCTCTTTAATGTAGCCACATAAAATAATTCCAATTGCTCAGGTTGCTTTAAAACATCAACTACAGAAGATCCGGTTAACAAAATAGTAGAAGTAGCTTACAGCGGCCCAGTGCTTAATTTGTGCTTGATGTTTCCGGTGCTGAGTACCGGCATTTATTTTTGAGGGCCGGGGCTTATTCTTCAGCTTCAAGCATTTGCTGCGAGCAAAAGACACATATGGGACAGACGGAGGAATAGAGAAACGAAAAAGCGTCACAAAGGGAGAAAGTAGAAAGCTGGTAGAGTGAGCTGAAGGGGCAGGGAGTGGCTTTATATGGATTGAAGAGGCCCGAGATGGCTTCAGGATTGCGCAGCCTCAGTATTCCGTGTCCATACATTTAATTGCAGCAGCAGCATGTTTAAGAGGAGGGCTTTGGGCACCGGCACCTTTTTATTTACAAATTAAGAACTGCAGCGGCGGCTGATAAACTTTCCGAAATGTGTGGTGTATCAGTCTTAAAGTAAGTTGCTCGCCAGTATGGCCCTAAGAATGCCCATAGTTTGTCATGAATGGTATAGGTATTGATGACCCCTACCAACACTACCGTCCCACTCTAAACACACGTACACACACGCTCACTCACACATACTCAGGCATTCAACATTCAGCCCTTTCCTGTCTTTTCCCTCCAGGCTATTTACCTACAGACGGCTAGCAATGATGCTGACTTGACATCCATGGATCGCATGAAGGGCCTACGAGGTCACTGCATTGTCAACAATCTCTGGCAGCATTAGAATATGCTTTACTTGCTGACAGTCAACCACTTATTTAACTATGCACCCACTAAAAAATCTGCTGTGTTACAATCAATATCCAAAATGTATCTAAGCACACAATTACAGATGTGTTATTTTCACTATATAAGAGCTATATAGCACCACATAAAAAAATCCACTTCAAGTACTGAATACTCTGCAAATTGCACATTCCATTTCCAAATTTAAAAAATATTCACACTAGCATTTGTCCACCCAAAGAACTAACACGATACTATGACTTGCTCATGGAGACTGAATTTTACAAAGAAAACAAAGATACACTAACCCCACTCTTTTATTACTCCGAGGACACCTGGGTTGGTTGCTCACAGAACTCTGGAACACCAAGCCAGATAGCACATTAACTGGTAGAATGTATATGAAAGCACTCTAAACAAAGAATCAAAACAAATAATGGAGCAGATGGGGGCACAGCTCATTTCAAGCCACAATTGGCAGACTCAATCCAACCATATACCAGCTCACTCAAATACTTAAAAATGAACACAGCTATCAACCCTTATGAATGCAACAATCTTTTCAGAACTACCAAAACTAAGAGTTAACAAACAAATCCTACACATTCATCAAATTCTTTGTAAAAATGTAAACCTAAACAAACAATTACCAACTTTAGAATACTTAGGGACTCATTGTGATGCTGGTGGTCATGAGACTCCAGGCTGTCTGACCGCCACGTTACGACCCTGGCAGTTGGACCACCAGGGGAGCGGCGTCCCCATCAGGAACTTGGTTCCTGATGGGCTAATGGTACTCTGAGTTGTGGTCAACCATGGCGGCGCTGCACTCAGCCCTGCTATGCTGATTACAACTCAGCCTTCCACTAGACTTTTCATGGCGGGACCCTGCCATGAAAAGACTGGCAGAAAGCCAGTGCAGAGGGCCACAGGGGGGCCCTGCACTGCCCATGGTATGTTCCCACCAGTCAGCCTGAGAGAACATTGTAATACGACTGGTGGAGGGGGATGCCGTTGGCTTGAATGCAGCATCTTCACTGCAAGTTTGGCAGTCGGCTCGTCCAACTGGCAAACTCATAATGCAGCCCTAATGCAGTCCTTAGACTCAGTAGCATACACACTACTATAAACAATAGCACTGCACCGAGAAAACGCAAAATATATTTTTTTTAATTTTGTGACTAAAACAAATTAAACTCTATTAAAATAAACCCTACACTAATCATCACATAGAGTACATCTAAATAACTGAAAAATATCATAATCCAAATACACTAAAATATAATTATAAATGGAATAAAATATACTAATAGAGCACACCCACCCACAAATTACATAAACTGCTAATACAACTCAGTAGCAGTAGGGCGGTTTGAGAATCCCATCAATGCAATGTAAATCCAATAATTGTAACCCCATAAACCCCAAAAATACAAAAATAAAGGGTTGTAAAAATTGGAAAAAGCCAAAAAATGAACAAATTAAAAAAAACAAGCTGAAAATATTGATCAAAAATGAATAATAAGACGTATCAAAAGCATCCTTAAAATAAAAAGAAAAGTAGCCACTAAAAATAAAAGTCTTTAAAGCAACTTTTCCACTGTAAAATTAAAATCACGGAAACACACCCATCCAACGTAACCACAAAAAACATTAATTAGAAAAATAACATAGCAAACACACATTTAACATTTTCCACACATCATACATTTTGAAATACAAATAGTGATGAACATCCTAAAAACCATAGAAACTGGCAAAGAATTTAACTAAACAGAACCATTACTAAGTGGCCGATTATGGGTCTGACGGTCACAAGACCGCCGGACTCGCAGTGGCAGTCAGACTGCCACGGCAGTTACGGTCCGACGGCCACATTACAGCCGTCCCGCCAGCATCCAAGATCACGATAGGCAGACGGTGGCCCTGGTTGTAATCAGCCAGGGTGATGCTGAACTCAGTACTGCCCTTCTGATTACAACCTTGTTCTCAACCAGCCTTTGCCTGATGGTGAAACCACCATAAAAAGGCTGGTGGAGAACCAGTGCAGGGGGCCAAAGGGAGGGGGGAGCTGCACTGCTCATGCCTGTGGCATGGGCAGTTCAGGGGTCTCCCTGCCCAGCACCCTTGAAATGTGTACTCTCTGCTGTGCACACAGTGCACATTCCAAGGGTTCTGGTGTACCCTGCATGTGGCAGCATTGCTGCTGGCTCAATTATGAGCCGGGAACAATGCTACCACACCTTTCTCACTGGGCTGACCAGCGGAAACATTGGTGTCCGTCAGTCAGCCCAGTGGGAACGTTATAAAGGGGCCGGTGGGGAGACCGCCAGCACTGGAGCGGTTTCCTTGTCAGGAGTTTGGCGGACAGATGTTTCCGTCCGCTAAACTCTTAATGACCCCCTATATAAGCATAGCCTAAAACCTATATCATAATACCACTTTTGATGCACTAGGAACAACATGCAATGCAAACACAATGGTACATCAAACCGATAACTAAATTCTACAGACTACACAACATAATGCCATCTACATCCAAAACACAAAAAAAATACAATACAATACACCTACCACTAAACACTGCCACTAAACTTTAGAATTGACAATCAAATTAAAAGGCCTTACCTTTAGCAGTGACACACTGGACCCTGTCTGACTCCGTTAAGTAAAAATTCGGACTGATGAAAGAAGACAGAAATCCAGTAAATGCAGTGACACAAAATGGCGCTGTTGGACCTGGCCCTTTTTGCACGGTCCTCGCCAAACTTTTGCCTCCTTCCTCCTATTTTTTCTGACCAATTGTTGTTGGCTTTTGGGCTCTGGGCAATTTACCATTGCTAAACAGTGCTAAAGTGCATATGCTCTACATATAAATTGTATTGGTGATTGGTGTATCCATGATTGGTACATTGGATTTAATAGCAAGTCCCTAGTAAAGTGCACAAGAGGTGGCCTGGGCCTGTAAACCAAATGCTACTAGTGGGCGTGCAGCACTGATTGTGCCACCCACATCAGTAGCACTGTAAACAAGCGTCAGACCTGCCACTGCAGTGTCTGTGTGTGCAGTCTTGAACTGCCAATTCGACCTGGCAAGTGTACCCTCTTGCCAGGTCCAAACCTTCCCTTTGACTACATGTAAGTCACCCCTAAGGTAGGTCCTAGGTAGCCCCATGGTTAGGGTGAAGTGTATTTAAAAAGTATGACATGTACTGGTGTGTTTTACATATCTTGATAGTGAAATACTGCCAAATTCTGATTTCCCTATTGCAAGGCCTATGTCTCTCATAAGTTAACATGGGGTCTGCCTTTAAATATCTTTTAAGTGCAGTTTCTCATTGGGAGCAGATAGAGATGTGGAGTTTGAGGTCTCCGAACTCACAGTTTAAAAAATACATCTTTTAGTAGAGTTGTTTTTTAGATCGTCAGTTTGAAAATGCCACTTTTTGAAAGAGAACATTTTCTTGCTTAACCGTTCTGTGCCTCTGCCAGCTTGTGAAATCCATGTCTGAGTCAGACTGACAATAGGGCTGTTTGTAATTTCCCCCTAGATAGTGACACAAAGGGAGCTGGGGAGTGTCCTGTATAGCCTGATGAGTCTCCTGGGCTAGAGTGGGAAGGGAGGAGCTGACACTTGCACCCGAAAGGGCTGTGCCTGTCCTCACCCAATGCAGTCTCCAACTCCCTGGTGTGTTTCTGGGGCCAGGCCTGGGCAAGGCAGGATCTTGTCAACAACAGAAACTTTCCTTTGAGGTTTGCCTACTTCAAAGGCAGAAAGGGGTATAAGTAGTGGACTGAAAACCCTGGACTTTTAGAACACTTTTGGATCAAGAGGAACCTCTGCCAAAGAGAAGAGCGGAAGAGCTAGAGGAGGAGTACTGCCCCTTTGCTGTGTGTGCTTTGCTGGGTTGGCCTGCAATTGCTTCTTCTGCCTTAGAGAGCTAAAGACTGGAATTCGCTGTGTATCCTGCTTGTGAAGTTTCTCCAAGGGCTTGGACTGAGCTTGCCTCCTGTTAAAAAAGTCTTAGGGACAGCAAAGACTTCACCTACTAGCCTCTGGGTTCACTTGCTGTGAATTCTAACTCACCAGGTCGTGTCTACTCCAGTTTCTGGGCCCTTGTGAGTGAATGCTGGTGAAAACCTAAGAAAGACCAAGTCCACCGACTTTGGATGATGCCCAGACTGACACCACTGCCTGACGTCGCCTGCAACCAAAGCCGTGGTCCCCGCTGAAGTGTGATGACCCCGACCGACATCGCAGGCCTGATGCCGCAGCAGCCGCTGATGTCCCATGACTTCGTGAGTCCGGAGTGCCGTGTCACGATGTTCATGACACCGACTCCGCCGTGGCGCCTGCAGTCCGTGGCGTGACCGCGACCCAGTGAGGTCGCCCCACCACCTCTTCACCTGCCTGACACCGACCTCGCCGGAAGCGTAAGGAACCAACACTTCGCACCGATGCTGCCTCATCTCCACTGCTCCGCAGCAAGGACTCAACACTTCTGTTCCTCTGCTCCGCAGCACCATAACCGATGCCGCACCGGATCCAGCAACGCCTCGCTCCCCGACTCCATGCACTGGCTTGTTTCTTAGGGAGAGGATATAGCACAGCGATCAAAGCGACCGCCTCGGGAGCTAGAGATCGGAGTTCGATCCTCTGCGACAACGCTACAGCCTGTGATTCCGGGCAAATCACTTAATCTCCCTGTGCCCATGGACAGCGCCTTGAGACCCTCACGGGTGATCAGCCGCGCTATATGAATCTACATTAAAATCTACTTTCACAAGGTACTGTACCCGGGGGTCCGTGTGACTCTGTGACTGGTGCTATTGGTGGCACATTGTTGGGAACGACTCTGTCATGATGCCGTAATAAAACCAAATTGCAGCATTTGTGTTTCTAAGCACTATATTTAAGTTTAATCTTTAAAACGTTATAACTTTTGTTGTGTATGTTGGATTTTGTTGTTTTGGTCTTGTTTTAATCAGAAAAATATTGGCTATTTTTCTAAACTGGTGGTGAGTCCTTTTGTGGTGTTTTCACTGTATTACAGTGTGTGATTGTACAAATACCTTACACATTGCCTCTGAGATAAGCCTGACTGCTTGTGCCAAGCCACCAAGGGGGTGAGCAGGGATTATCCTAGGTGTGTATCTCCATTACCCTGACTAGAGTGAGGGTCCATGCTTGGACAGACTGCCAATCAGAGATCCCATTTCTAACAGGTGCCTGACTAGAAATAAAACCATCCATAGACATCAATGGAACAATATTAAAGTATACAATATTATTATTTTGTATTTTGTCCACAGCTAAAACATAAAAAAAGTAAAAAATACATGTAAGAAAATATGTGTTATTTGTTGAATTAAGAATACAAACGTAATGCGAAATGTAGGTATAAAAGTGTTTTAAATTCTTTGGGTGAAATATTAATTATAATGTTTCTTTTAAAAAAAATGTATGTTAAATAAACAGTGCTAATACATTGTCTATAAATATAAATGTTTTATGTATGAAAGGTATATGTTTATAAAAAATAAAAATGTTTAAATAATCGTTAAGTGTTATTTATGCTATTAGTAAAAAGAAACATATTTTAGCACATTTACTGTACTTAGCTGAATGTGTCTTGGCATGTAAAACATATTTCATTATATTAAAAAGTAATAAACATATATAAAAAGATAAACTATATGTGAAAAACAGAATAAAACTTGCAATCATTTATTTAATTTCAAATAAAAGAAAACTGAGATACCAAAATATAAATAATGCATTGTATTTAATCAATAGATTACTACAGAAATGTATATGTAAGCACAGCATTAGTTACATTGGGGAAAAATTGGACAATGAAAACCTTAGGTTTGATATTTACACTCCGGTATAAGCTACATTAAATAAAGAGTTGGACATTGAGGGGTTAAAATTTACTATTCCCACTCCAATCTCAGCTACAACAGGGAAAGGAATGGAGATTAAGGGGTTAAGATTTACTATTTCCACTACCATCTATGCTATATCGTGGAGAGTTTTAGACATTTATGGGCTAAAATATACCACTTCTACTCCAATCAAAGCTATATTGAGGAAAGTGTTGGACATTAAGGGGTTGGAATTTACTATACTCCCATCTCAGTTACATTGGAAAAAGGGAAAAAGATGTACTATTACTGCTCCAATTAAAGATACATTGGAGAAAGTGCTGGACATTTAGAGGTTAAAATACACTATTCCTACTCCAATCTAAGCTCCATCAAGGAAAGTGTTAGACATTAAGAGGTTAGGATTTACTATCCCCACTCAAATATAAGTGTTGGGCATTAAGGGGTTACAATTTACTATTCCCACTCTGATCTATAGTTCACTGGAGAAAGTGTTGGACATTAAGAAGTTCAATTTACTATTCCAACTAAAGATAAAAAAAAAATATTTAAAAAACAATTAATAAACATAAACATTTTTGGAAATGTGAAATAAAAAATTATATTAAAAATCTAAAATCATTAATAAACCACACATGTTAACATATAACATAAATATTTTGAAGTATTAAATATGTTTTAAATAATTAAGATATTTATAATAAATTATATATTTCATTAAATATGTTTACATTTAATATAAAAATAATTAACCTTTCATATAAAATTACAAAAATAGTCAACATTCCCTTACATTTTACGTGTAATTTGAATATTTACTAATAAATAATTTTTAAACAATGAGGAGTAACATACTTTTTACATTTTTACATTTACGTTTGTTAAAGGTAACATTTTATATTATTTAAATTACATTTTAATAAAAACTAAATATTATAATTAAAAACTAATTATTTTCCTTTTAATTTCGTATAAAAAAACAAAATATTGTTACAACGTCACGTGTTTTTAAAAAATTGTACGGACATATTTTTGAGAGGCTTGCTCTAATTTTTTTATGCTCTGGCCGTGCAAGCCTCTCAACCACATCTATGAGGCCACCAAAGCCACTTTGCATGGCTTTACGTGCTCTTATAGATGTGAAGTAAGACAAAGCAGCACAGGTCGCCATGGACGCTGTGGTGGGTTATCCCACGAAACACCTATGGATTTTGACGCTTTCCCAGATTTACTATATCACGTAAACCTCGGGCAGTGCCGAAACCTTATGCCTCCTCAGAGCAGGTGTAACGAGGAGGAATATTTTCATTTCTCCTTGTTTTGTTACTCTTTCCATGTGTGCTGCATTCTGCAGCACACATAGAGGTAAACGCCTCTCTGGATTGTGTTTGTGCAGGAAGGAATTCCTTCCTGCACAAAAACAATCCTGCATGCAACAAAGGCACCCTTGGATCATTGTATTCCTGCATTGGTGCAAGGCAGCACATAGTGTGCCAGCACAGGGGGAAAGAACAAGAATGCACTGTATTCCATAAGTACTGTGCATTCCTGCCCTTTTATATTGATATAAGGCAGCGCAACAAGAAGACTTGCTGGCCTGTTTCTAGTTTCTAAAATATTGATAATGTAACAAATGGAATAAAAAATAAAAAAAAGTTAAAACCCACACAAAACAACAAAAAATAAACATTTCAAAGCAGACAGTGAACATTGCGACAGTGCTGGCCAGGGGGGCCCTGCACTGCCCATGCCAAGTGCATGGGCAGTACAGGGTCCTCCCTGGGGCCCCCTGCACCCATTCTCTGCCAGCCTTTTCATGGCAGTGCTACCTCCATGAAATGGCTGGCGGAGAACGAGGTCGTCATCCCCAGGGCAACACTGCTTGCAGTGCTGTCCTGGCGGATTAGGACCGCAACAAATGCCGGACCGCCGAGATCTCTGATCCTGGCGGAGCTGGCGGTCCCACTGCTCCCAACCGCAATTGCCCGAATATGGCCCTCGAACCACCGCATAGGTGGCAATCCGACTGACATCTGCGAGTCTGGCGGTCAAATGACCGCCAGACTCAAAATGAGGCCCGAAGATGTTCTTTAACTGCTGCTCCGGTGTTCGTACGTAACATTGTTCGAACAGTTTACCCACACTGTATGTGGTAACTATCCCAGAATGTTGACCTAAGACATAGCGAGGGTCCAGCCGGCTAATCTTGAAACCCCTTGAGAAATTAACAAAACGTGCCTGATACCCATTTGTGTCCATTGGCCACATTAACCACCCGCCTGGACTTGAAAGTGTGGAATTAAAGGTGCCATTTTGAACCCAAACATTTAGTTCTTCCTCAGTGACATTTAGGAATGAATCCCAATTGGTTAATGTGGCTAGTGTGAGGATACTGGATGCATTCATGTATTTTCTTTTTGTTAACCCTAGGCAGGATGTTTGTTGAACTGCGTCATTTAAAAATATCATTTGGACAGGAACAAGGCATGCTCTAAATAAAGCTTCCCTGCCGTGAATTTGCCCAGCTTGTGTTCCCCAAACACTTTTCACATCGATAGTGTTCTTCCAGTATTCATAACCTTCAACAACAAGTCGGGAAACAAAGCAATCTAAAAAGATTAATTTGGTGTCGGTTGGCAAAATCTTCCTCTTTTTGGAAGGTGGAAGTTTAAAACAAAATAACTCTGTATTTGTAGCGTCATGCCCAGAAAAGTATGAAAATTTGTCTACATATGTTTAGGGGTTTCCCACAGGTGGAGTTGAACAATGATCCCACTGTGTGAAATTAAATGCTGATCTCTGTCTAGTTGCTCGGTGCAGAAAGTAATGTCCCCAAAGATGATAACCGAACATGTCTCCATAATTTGATGTGTTCATATACACATCTTCACTTTCAAATACAGTGTAATCCTGCAATTCAGCAAGCAAAGAATCAACTGTTTTAACATCCCAGTCATCAGAAACAACACCAGGTTTAATTACATCAGTCATTCAAATTTTGAATACGTATGGAATTTGGATAACCTCATTAGGCCCATATATATCAAATGGACATTTATCCCAAACAATCCCATCCGGAATTGGTACTGCTGAAATGTTCACAAAGGCAAGTCACTTTGGACCTTCTGTGAGGAAAGGTATGGTGTTAAAACTTCATCCACTGGCTCGACAAAAGACCGTTCAGGAAGATAATGATCATTTATCAAGAGAAAGAAAACAGTCACAAAACCAGTCCATAACAGAAAGGCAAGCAATGTCAGTAATATCCACAGATAATGCCATGGATACAGCAAATTAATTATTCTTAAGCCATATATACAGTTTACAGGTCTTTGAAACTGTTTCAGCTGCAGATGAAGTTGAAGAAAAGTCATCAAGGTTGATGAACTAACCAGAAGTAGTCTCTGCGAACACATTAGCCGGTGCATTACTGGCGGATGGATTCTGTTTGTGTGGAGGTTCATAGTAGATGATGTCGTCAGTTTGTGTTTCATTGGAGTAATAGACAGCAACATCTTGGACAGTTCTTATCAGTCAAGTGGTAACAGGAATCTGCAGAAGCTCATTCTCCGCCCCCCCATGCTCAAGGGCACATTTGCAACATCGTTGTACATGCTGGTATATTCAGAAAAGTTGTTGTTTCTTCTTTTGTTAGGCCTGGCATCCTTGGCGTGGTCACCCCTAACTTTTTGCCTCTGCTTTCCAGGTCGATGGCTGTGTGCTGGACTCTGTTTTTGCTGTTTTTGTTACTCCCTTTGTGAAATGGTATGTGTAATTGGCTTTTCCCTGATTTGCATATTTGATTTACTAGTAAGACCCTAGTAAAGTGCAGTAGAGGTGCCTAGGGCCTGTAAATCAAATACTTCTAGTAGGCCTGCAGCACTGGTTGTGCTACCCACATGAGTAGTCTAGTAGAGATGGCAGCAGCAGTAGCACAGTGCAGCCTGTGAGTAGGGTGCACATTCCAAAAGACCTAGCTAAGGATTACAAGAGGGAGGGTGTCTTATACTTACAGTTTAAGGGGAATGAGTCTGTTCTCCACATGAACATGGGCCCTTAAGCATATTGGGGAGCGGGTCTGTGGAAACACTTTGAGGTGGAGCGGACTCTTGTGCCTGAGAACTCTAAGAAGTACAGGCAATTGATGACCATCAATGGACAGAGGGTGGGGGCTCTGAGAGACACTGGAGCCAGTGTGACTACTGTGAGAAGTCATCTGGTGTTTGAAGAGCAGGTAGATCCCCATGCACTTCACCAAGTGATTGCGGTAGACAACTCAAAGTGCCTGTGCAGAGTGGCACAGGTTCCCTTGAGTTGGGGGAGGGGTCTCAGGTTCCTTGAGGGTACCTGGGGTCCAACCATGCCTGTGGATTGTCTGCTTGGCAATGACCTGGAGGATTTCCCTTGGAAGGAGGTGGAACACAGGACTCAGAGATGTAGGGTCTGCCTGGGTGGGTATCCATGTTCACCTGGTCAATGGCAGCCCTTCAGGTTGATTAGGAGACCCTAGAGCCTGAAAGAGTGGCCCAGGTGTTTGCCACAAAGAGGAAGGGCAAGAGGCGTGGGAAACCGGCCCCAGAAGTTCCCGGGTCTGGGAGGAGGCTGAACCTGAGGGGGTGCCCTGGAGCCTAGCAGGGAACAGGTGGCTGAACTGGGGGAGGTCCCTGAGGTGACTCAATGGCAGCAGGAAGGGGGACCCACCAGGGAAGAATTCTCTGAGGCACAGAAGACATGCCCTACTCTGGAGGGTTTGTGGAAGCAGGCTGCAGACCCGGTGTCTGGCAAAGAGTCTGGTTCACACCTGATTTATTGGGAGGAAGGCCTCCTACATAGTGAGCCTAAGGTTGCTGAGCTTGGGTCAGCTTGTGTGCTGATGGTAATCCCAGTGCTTCAGAGCGTTCCTACTGGGTCTGGCTCATGATGTGCCTTTAGCTAGACATTTGGGGCATGACAAGACATTTGAACGGCTTGTCAACCACTTTTACTGGCCCCAAATGCACAGGCACTCAGATGCAGACTGTAGGTCTTGCCACACTTGTCAAACAAGTGGCATGTGTGGGGGAAATGTAAGGCTCCCCTCAAACATTTTCCTGTGGTTAGCACCCCCTTTGAAAGGGTAGGTATTGACATTGTGGGGCCGCTAGATCCCAAGAGAGCCATGGACAGCAGGTTCATCCTGGTCTTGGTGATCATACCACCCAGTACCTAGAAGTCATTCCTTTGAGGTCAATCACTTCCCCTGTGGTGGGACATTCTTTGATGGGTTTTTTTTACCCGCATGGGGTTCTCCAAGGAGTTAGTATCTGATAGGGGTACCAACTTAATATTAACATATATGAAGTCTCTGTGGACGGAGTGTTGGGTGACATATAAGTTCACCATTCCTTACCACCCCCAAAGTAACGGTCTGGTTGAGAGATTCAACTGCACCTTGAAGGGCATGCTCATGGACCTGTCAGAGCCCTTGAGGCATAAGTGGGACGTCCTCTTGCCATGCCTTCTGTTTGCCTACAGGTAGGTGCCTCAAAAGGGTCTTGGATTTAGTGCTTTTGAGTTAGTGTATGGCCACCCTGTCAGGAGACCTTTGAGTCTGGTTAGAGAAAGCTTGGAGAAAGCCTCCAGTAAGCCCCCCCAGGATGTATTCAGTTACATGTTGGCTTTTAGGAACCAGACTTCCCACTTCAGGAAGCTCACCAAAGAGAACCTGGAAGCAAGCCAGGAAGATATGAAGCAGTGGTACGACCAGAATGCCACTCTGGTTGAGTTTCAGCCTGGCCAAAAAATGTGGGTGATGGCCCCAGTGGAGCCTAGACCTCTCCAGGATAAGTGAACTGGGCCATTTGAGGTGGTGGAGCGCAAGAGTGATGTCACCTATCTGGTAAACTTGTGGACTCTTTGAGGGTCCTGCATGTCAATCGCCTCAAGCCTCATTTTGAAAGGACATAGGTGACAATGCTCCTCGTAACAGATGATGGGGTGGAGGAAGAGAATGAGCCTCTTCCTGACCTCCTGTTTGCTAAGGAGAAGGATGGGTCTGTGGAGGGTGTGAACCTCTCCCCCTCATTGACCTCAGAGTAACAGAGGGACTGTCGCCAAGAGTTGGGAAAGTTTGCCTCTCTATTTTCCTTGATCCCAGGGGTCACTCATCTGTGTACACATGATGTGGACACCGGGGACAGTCTTCCTGTTAAACATAAGATTTACAGAGTGACTGACAAGGTCAGGACTAACATCAAGGATGAGGTATCCAAGGTGTTAGCCTTAGGGGTTATTGAGCTTTCCAGTAGCCCTTGGGCCAGCCCTGTGGTCTTGGTCCCAAAAGCTGCTGCTCCTGGTGCCACCCCAAAACTCAGGTTCTGTGTGGACTACCGGTGACTCAATGTAGTCACTAAGACTGACGTGTACCCCGTCACCCGGGGCTGATGAGCTCATTGATTCGTTATGGGCTGCCAAATATCTCAGCACGTTTGACTTAATGTCTGGATATTGGCAGATTGCTCTAACTGAGGGGGCTAAGGAGAGGTCTGCATTTTCCACCCCCCATGAGCACTACCAATTTAGGGTGATGGTCTTTAGGATGAAGAATGCCCCTGCCACCTTTCAGAGGTTTGTTAACCAGGTGTTGGCTGGAATGGATGCAGTGCAGCCTACCTGGATGACATTGCTGTGTTCAGCTGCACTTGGGAGGAACACTTGGAGCAAATCTGCAACATGTTAGAAGCCCAGCAGAAGGCTGGCCTCACTATTAAGTCTAGCAAATGCCAAATAGGGCAGGGCTCTGTGGTGTACTTGGGACACCAGGTGAGGATTGGCCAGGTGTCACCTCTACAACCACAAATTGACACCATTCTGGCTTGGGAGCCCTCAAGATCCAGACTGAGGTGAGAGCCTTTTTAGGTCTTGAGGGATACCATAGGAGGTTTGTAGAGGGGTATGGCACTATTGTTGCTCCCTTGACTGAGTTAACTTCCAAAAATTTGCCAAAGAAGGTGATCTGGACTGAGTCTTGCCAGACAGCTTTTGATGCCCTGAAGGCAGCCATGTGCAAGGCACCTGTGCTGAAGGCACCTGACTTTTGTAAAGGGGTTTGTTGTGCAGACTGATGCTTCAGAGCATGGTGTAGTAGTAGTGTTATCACAGCTAAATGAAGAGGGCCTAGATCAACCTGTAGCCTTCATTAGTTGGAGGTTACTTCCCAGGGAACGTAGGTGGAGTGCAAATGAGCCTGACACTTTTGCTGTGGTCTGGGCGCTGAAGAAGCTAAGACCCTATTTGTTTGGGACTTACTTCCAGGTTCAGACCGACCACAGGTCCCTCAGATGGTTAATGCAGATGAGGGGTGAGAATCCAAAACTGTTGAGGTGGTCCATTTTCCTATAGGGAATGGAATTGACAGTGGAACACCACCCTGGAACAGAACACGCCAATGCTGATCGTCTGTCCAGATTCTTCCGCCTTAGTGAAGAGAACTCCCATGAGGTTGGGTAGTTCTACCCACTTTCAGCTGGGTGACACACATGTTAGACCTAGCATCCTTGGCATGGTCTCCCCTAACTTTTTGCCTCTGCTTTCTAGGTTGTTGACTGTGTGCTGGACTCTGTGTTTGCTGTTTTTGTTACTCTGGGCACTGCACTTTACCACTGCTGACCATTGCTAAAGTGCAAGTGCTCCCTATGGGAAATTGTATGTGTAATTGGCTTTTCCCTGATTGGCATATTTGATTTACTAGTAAGACCCTAGTAAAGTGCACTAGAAGTGCCTAGGGCCTGTAAATCAAATGCTACTAGTGGGCCTGCAGCACTGGTTGTGCCAACCACATGAGTAGCCCTGTAACCATGGCTCAGACCTGCCCCTGAAGTGTCAGTGTGTGCAGTTTTGAACTGAAAATTTGAGTTGGCACGTGTGCCCACATGCCAGGCCTAAACCTTCCCTTTTTATACATGTAAGGCACCCCTAAGGTATGCCCTAGGTAGTCCCGAGGGCAGGGTGCGGTGTATGTTAAAGGTGGGACATGTACTGATGTGTTTTATATGTCCTAACAGTGAAATACTGCCAAATTCAGTTTTCACTTTTGCAAGGCCTATCTCTCTCATAGGTTAAAATGGGGGCTTCATTTAAATATCTTTTAAGTGCAGTTTCCCTTTGAAGCCAGAGAGAAATAAGGAGTTTGGGGTCTCTAAACTCACAACTTAAAAATACATATTTTGTTAAAGTTGTTTTTTAAATTGTCTGTTTGAAAATGTCTCTCTCATAGGTTAAAATGGGGGCTTCATTTAAATATCTTTTAAGTGCAGTTTCCCTTTGAAGGCAGAGAGAAATAAGGAGTTTGGGGTCTCTAAACTCACAACTTAAAAATACATATTTTGTTAAAGTTGTTTTTTAAATTGTCTGTTTGAAAATGTATCTTTTAGAAAGTGGGTATTTTCTTGCTTAAATCATTCTGTGACTCTGACTGCTTCTCTACTCCCTGTCTGGGTCAGACTGACAGTTGGGCTGTTTGTGATTCTCCACTAGACAATGACACAGAGGGAGCTGGGGTGTAGCCTGCATATCCTGATGAGCCATCTGGGCTAGAGTGGAGGGAGGAGTGGTCACTTACACCTGAATGGGCTATGCCTGCCCTCACACAATGTAGTCTCCACCCCCCTGTTATGTGTCTGGGGCCTGGCCTGGGCAAGGCATAAACTTGTGAACAGAGACTATCCCTTGAATTTTGCCTACTTTAAAGGCAGAAAGGAGTATAAGTAGTGGACCCAAAACCGCAGAATTTTAGGTCACTTCTGGAACCAAGAGGAACCTCTGCCAAGGAGAAGAGCTGAAGAGCTGGAGGAGAAGTGTTGCCCCTGCCTGTGACTGTGTTTGTTGAGCTATCCTGCAGTTGCCACTTCTGCCTTTGAAAGGGGGCAAAGAATGGACTTTGTTGTGCATTCCTGCTTGAGAAGAATCTCCAAGGGCTTGGACTGAGCTTGCGTCCTGTTTTGAAGTCAAAGATCCATCAAAGACTTCCTCTGCCAGCACCTGGACTCTCTGCTGGGACTCCTGCCCTGCCAAGTGATACCCTATCCAGTTCCTGGGCCCTTCAAAGGTGAAGTTGGCAGAACCAAGGCTGAAATCCACGCACAGAACACCATGCAGGAAAATGTTTGACGCACCATCTGCAGCTTGGCTGATAAACGATGGGCCACCCACTTCGAGGCAAAGATCAACGCTCCACCTGCACCGCAGCTGGGAGATCTACGCATCGTGGCAGAAGAAACAACACAACACCTGCTTGCGGCTGCTGATAACGACACAAACCCCACACAATGCAGTTTTCTAACACCATGCGACCGGATTTCTCACGCATCGTCGCTGGGCATCAAAGTCATCGTGAACCTGCACTGATTTGAGGTGCCCTGTCCAGAAATCGACACATCCTCTCTTGTGAGGGAGAAAAATTACACATCGCCAACCCGACCGGAGAAGAAACGATGCACGGCCTCACTTGCGAGTAAGGAATTGATGCATCGCTGACTTTTCCAATGCACGCTCACTCATGCACCTTTATTTTTAACGCAAACCAGGTACTTTGTGTAAAATCAACATTTCCATTGTTTTCTATGGAGTAAGACTCTTATACTTTTGAAAAATATTATCTTGACTTGTGTATGTTGGATATTTGTCCTTTTGGCCTTGTTTCATTTAGATAAATATTACCTATTTTTCTAAGCTGGTTTGGTGTCTATTTTGTAGTGTTTTCACTGTATTACTGTGTGTGCTGGTACAAATACTTTGCACATTGCTTCTGAGTTAAGCCTTTCTGCTCATGCCAAGCTACCAAGGGGGTGGACAGGGCTTAACCAGGTGTGTTTTTCCTTTGCCCTGACTAGAGTGAGGGTCCTTGCTTGGACAGGCGGTTACCTGACTGCCAACCAAAGACCCCATTTCTAACATCTTTGAAGAGGTATTTCCTGTTGGGTAGTGAGAGGGGACCGGGAACTACCCAGGGGACGTCTGTCTCTACCATGAAGGATCGGCCACGTGATGCAATTTGATGCTCTCAATGGAGACAAATCTGTTCCCTTTGGAACCTGGCAGCTGTGGTAGAATGACAGTTCTGGTGCCTTGAATTCCCAAGACTGAAACCGACGCTCTGTAAGATGGGCCAAATTCCTTCTGCACAACAATCTTCTCACGAACTAGATCCCCAAGTTTAGGAATCCAGCCTGTAGAAGTTGTTGGAAAAATCCCTTATTCCTAAAGTGGCAGCACTGGTGGATTAATTATAGTCACAAATTTGCTGAAGCTTCTGTAAGACAGTGAGACGTTCATTTATGTAAAAAGGTGTTTCTGCTGCCACCATACCAGGTCCATCTAGACCTGGGACATACATAGGTTTCCCAAAGAGGACCTTGTAAGGGGTGCATCCTCCCAAGGACCATATTGGCAGATTATTCAGTGCTCCCTGGACCGCATATAGGTGATGAAACCAACTGGGGCCTGAACCTAATACGCTTGCTGTAAAGGACTGCTTTACGTCACAATTTCTCCTCTTCTCCACAACTGAATTACCCTTGAGATGATATGGGGAAAAGTAATGGAGTACAACACCCATCGTCTTCATGGTGTCCCTCAATGCCCTAGAGGCAAAAGCCCTGGTTATGTACTCCCTATTCAGCTAAGGAGGATTTTCCATAAGACCATGGATGCCTCCATATCATGGTACTTAGGGTACCTGCTGTGTATGAGACAGAGATACTCAGGATATCCGTAAATGAGTGCCAAAATGCCCCACGGTGGGCACCATGTCGTAGTTGGACTCGTGCTCCTCTGAGAGACTGCTGGTTTAGGGATGACAGCACTTTTGTTTGTAGGTGACTAAGCCACTCCTACAACAAGTCGTAACTGTCCGACCAACCCTCTCGGCACACAAGCAGGTTCTCACCAAAACTCAGGCAGCAAAGGTGACGTGCAGCATAGATGGCATCGGGAAGAAACCCCTCTAATGATCTTGTCCATGTGAGATGTATGTATACAAATCATATAGGATCCCTGACACAGGTATGTTCCTAAACAAGTGATAAGGAGGAAGAATGGTGGTGGCAATTACATAAACAGTCCACAACAAGTGTACATTATAGTCCTATCACCTATCACACATAAGTGAGAAAGGGACATGATAACAATACCTACATACATCACTGACCATGACGCTTATACTGATGCCTCCTCAGAGTGGCACTGATAATGCACTGATAATGCAAAAAAAACATCTTTATAAACTATATACAATAGCAACCATATTAGAAGAAATAATAAAATAAATGAAATGAAACAGAGGAAGTTAAATAGGTTAAAATTCACTAGGTGATGGGACACATGGCTGCAAGCCAAACGCTAAGCTAAGATCCTGTGTCCCAATAGGAAACTAAAATGGATTCACCACAACATTTTGCAGAAAATTTTTGTGTTTATGTTTCATGCAACATCCATTAAAAAAGTTATTTTAGATCAAAACAGGAACTCACACATGAGAATTGAGAGGGTGTAAAGGAAATTATTTCCAGTAATATTAGTGAGCTACTGCTGTGTTTCAATAATGAAAACATGTCACCATCCCCGGATATTAGATGTAAACTCATTTAGAATTCTGACAACTATGCCTCTGCACTGTCAGTGAACTGGCTAAAGAGGGCATGAAAGAGCTGAAATCGGATCATGAATTCAAAGCTATTCTGAACAGGGCCCAAAAAATATGTTTGGTCCAGAGCCCCCAAAATCCTTAAGATGTCCTTGGGTTTGGAGACTCATCCTCCAACTCTATCCATACCACCTTTTAACAGGCTGGGATGTGGTAGAAAAACGTACTGAGCTCAGCTCAGTATGTGACAAGGTGGAAAGGGGTGGAATGAGAGGCAGGGAATAGGCCATTGCCTTCCTTCGGCTTCAGGAAGGCTTTACAGCACCATGCTTGAACATGCTTGAACCGGGAATTGTGGGCTATGGTCTTGCAGAGGTCCTATGGGAAATGAGCGGGCGGCATATGGAAAATAAGAGGAGTTCAGAAGGTTGAAGCGCAACCTGAGCGTATGCTTTAGTTATGTTGGCTCAGGGCAGTCCGAGGCTGAGGTAGAGTGGCAGGCCGCAATGACAGACTGCGCAATAGTGTTCAGAAAACAGGGAAGGGTGTCTCGGCTCTCCGTACTGACCGCTATTTAGCTGTCCAAGAAGTGGTACGGCAAAGCACCAACACCCCTAATGAGAAGCCACCACCGAAAACCAGCACAAATGAAAATGCTGCTAGAAAAAATCACTTCTGCCAAATTAAATTCGAGGAGAGACACTGAATTTAGAATCAGCTAATCAACTTCGCATGATGTGGTCCAACAGAGGATGCTTTAAAGGCAACTAGCGATCTTGATAGACACAAAATGAATTCATGCATTTATCACCATCCACAGCCTGTCATTCATTATTTAAATGCTCAGTCCTCGTACACACCTACCAACATGTTGGCTCATGAATTAGGGTGAAGTTTGATATTTAGGATGGAGATTCTATTTAAGAGAACGAAAGGTAAACCACTTAGGTGTGGTGATGCAGGTTTGCAAGTATCACCTTACGGAGGTCATTGAAAGCATGTTGGTTTTTAGGAGGATTAATAAAATTGAAAAGAGTTTGGCACCCTTCAAAACGGGTGATTTGACAAGAATACTTTTGAGAGTAGTTGAAGCCTCGGGAGTCACATACAGACATTTAGGCAGCAGCTTCGCTATTCTGGTCTCTCTATAGTAAATGCGACTCATCATTCCAGGTGCCAGCCAGCAGGGGGAGGAATGACAACAGAGAATATGGTAATCCAGGGACTATTCATGCCCCCTGGCATGTATTTCTGACCTGTGATCTTATCTAGTTGCTCGTCTTGAACGCTGTCAGCTGTACTATTTAAAGAGCATCAACAGAATCGAATAGAGCATTTAGCGCAGCATGTTGTTTTCTGAAATTAGGATCTAATCTGTTCTGTTTTTTTTTGTTTGTTGTTTTTTAACAATATTCCTGCTCATGATCTCAAGCTCCGAATCTTTAATGTTAGTTTTTAATGGCGTACTGCCAAGGTTTTGCAGTTGTAGCACACTTTGGAAGGAGAAGAGGGGCGGTTTGCAGTTTCTCCTGTGTACATAGAACTCACTTGCAGGTAAATTTAGTGCAGAGGGGAGGGGCGTGGGTTACGGTGGTGGAGGAAAGAATCAGCATTGTTCAGGAGGCCTAGAAATGCTCTGCAGGCTTCCCACCTAAACAACAGAACAGAGGAGTACATTGATGCAAAGGAACACAGTGTAGTGGCGGCAGCATGTGCAATTTCTAGAGGTGGGGGCGCATTCGTGTTTTTAGCCTACACATGGGTTTAACTAGTCATGCACTTCTATTGTGGACCGGAAGTCAATCTTAAATAAAACTCGCATTTCGCCTAACACGCGATTTGCAAACACTGTGGCCCATATTTATACTTTTTGACGCAAAACTGCGCTATCGCAGTTTTGCGCCAAAAAGATTCGCGCCGGCTAACGCCATTCTGAAGCGCCATGCGGGCACCGTATTTATTGAATGGCGTTAGCCGGCGCTAGCAGACCGGCGCTGCCTGGTGTGCGTGGAAAAAAAACACGTACACCAGGCAGCGCCGGCGTTGGGGAAAATGGCGTTAGGGCGTCTTAAAATGGGGCAAGTCAGGTTGAGGCAAAAAAATCGCTTCCACCCGATTTGCGCCATTTTTAACGACGCCCAGACGCCATTTACATGACTCCTGTCTTAGTAAAGACAGGAGTCATGCCCCCTTGCCCAATGGCCATGCCCAGGGGACTTATGTCCCCTGGGCATGGTCATTGGGCATTGTGGCATGTAGGGGGGCACATATCAGGCCCCCCTATGCCAAAAAAATAAATAAAATAAAAAAAAAATTATACTTACCTGAACTTACCTGAATGTCCCTGGGATGGGTCCCTCCATCCTTGGGTGTCCTCCTGGGATGGGCAAGGGTGGCAGGGGGGGTCCCTGGGGGCATGGGAGGGCCGCTGTGGGCTCATTTTGAGCCCACAGGTCCCTTAACGCCTGCCCTGACCCAGGCGTTAAAAAGAGGCGCAAATGCGGGGTTTTTTGCCCCGCCCACTCCCGGGCGTGATTTTTGCCCGGGAGTATAAATACGACGCATTTGCGTCGCAGTCATTTTTTTAGACGGGAACGCCTACCTTGCATCTCATTAACGCAAGGAAGGCGTTCACGCAAAAAAATGACGCTCTTTCCTCATACTTTGGCGCTAGACGCGTCTAACGCCAAAGTATAAATATGGCATTAGTTTTGCACCAAATTTGAGTCGAAAAAAACGACGCAAATTCGGCGCAAACGGAGTATAAATATGCCCCTGTGTGCCAACTGGACCATGCTCTCTAAAAGAGAGTAAGGGTTAGTTCCTCAACTAACGGGAGATACAGCACTCGAACGCTGCGTTGTTTAATAATCCCGAGTGCCGACAAGTACCTATAACACGACGTTAGAGGGAGCCAGAGGCTTAAAATGTTCCTTAATACCAAAAATTGTTTGAATACCTGTAAAAAAAGAAGGAATGCCTTAATTTCGTTTAAGAAATTTAGGAAACTGTGCTTTAACGTTAAATTATGCCCAAGTTCCCCCGCAGAATATGGTGAGGGACCCCCGGATTAACAAAGTTTCCAGAAATGCATAGACCTTTGTTGAATGCACCTCGCGCCACCGGGGCTGCAGCAGCCTGCGTTATGCTCCTACATGTGTTATGCTTCTTTTTTTCGACATAAAAAAGAGAACAGCAGCAAGAAGACAGATATACAGTGTGAAGTGCAGATGCCAAAATAATCTCCTAAAGAGCTGCCAAATCAGTTTACTGATTAGTACATTTAAGGAAGTTCCTGCTCCAAAGGTGCTCACTAGTCAGGTGTGCCCAGTGCTTAATTTGAGCCAGTGGTTTCCGGTGCGGAGCACCGGCACTTATTTTTGAGTGCCATAACTTATTTTTTTGCCTCAAGCATTTACTGCGAGCAAAAAAGACAAATGGAAAAGACGGAGGAAAAGAAAAACGTAAAAGCGTCACAAAGGGAGAAAGCAGAAAGCTGCAAGAGTGAGCTGAAGAGGAAAGGAGTGGCCGTAAATGGATTAAATAGGCCTGAGATGGCTCCAGGATTACGGTGCTTCAGCATTCCATGCTCGAGCATTTAATTGCAGCAACAGCATGCTTAAGAGGAAAGCTTTGGGCACCGGCACGTTTTTATTTACAAATTAAGCACTGGAGCCAACCATCTTAAATTAAACTCCCCCTAGGGTATTATCAGCCTACGTAGATTTATTTGTGTTGGGTGCTATTCTCCATATAACAATGACAGCAAAAATAGTAAAAGCGTTGGTTAAAGTGGCGTTTCTTAATGGCATGGCCTCTACCTGTATTGGACTATTCCTAATAGGTAATTGGAAGCTATCACTATACTGTCAGATTTTGAGTTTATGGATAAGTTGAAAAACCACTGGCCCTGAGCAATCAGCAAAACAAAAATTGCTGTCCGCAAAGGGAATACGGGGAAAACATGGGGGCATATTTACAAAATAATGACGCAGCCCGTCGCCGCAAGCCACCTTGCAGCGGCAAGCTGTACCATTCGAAAACTGCAGGGATATGTCATATTTATAGCAATACGATGCATCCCTGTACATTCCTCAGTGCTGGCACACAATTGGCAGCATAGCACCAACACAGGAACCCTTGCACCATGGTGCCATGGTGCCTGCGTTGCAGGGACGAATATTTATGTGTTGGAAGGGACACCTGCTTCACATAAACAATCATCAATGGCGTTTTCCTCCTTCTATGTGTGCTGCAAAAAGCAGCACACATAGAAAGAGGAAAAATTAGGAGAAATTAGGATATTTCTCCTCATTGCGCCACGTTTACACCACCCTTAGGGTGGCATAGGAATCTGACACATTCCCAGACTCGTAAATTTGGGAATGCATCAGATTCCATGGGTGTTGCATGGAAACACCTACAGCAACATCCATGGAACGCCCCTTTCATGCACAGTAATGCGTGAAAGGGGGTGATATTTACAAGGCCATGAAAAGCCACGCAAGGTGGCCTTGTAAATGTGGGCCGGCACACTGTGCCACGGGATCGTCAGAAAAAGTGACACTCCGGTGGCACTAGGAGCTTGTAAATATGGCCAAGGGAGTTGAATGAGAAAGATGTAAACATGGAACTAAACTCTTTTTCATAACCTCACAAACCAGTGCTGATGTAGTTTGCAGAGTTGATATAGCTGTACGACAAGAAAGGATTGGTAAGTAAAATCCAATAGATAGATAGATAGCCCACATGAACAGGTATTCAAACCGGGGCTTACCAGACTCAACACTGAGAGGTATATTTATCAAAGGTTTTGTGTCGCCCTTGTGCCACACCTAGAATGAGATTTACCAAGCCACACAAGGCCACCTTGCATGGTTTGGTAACTCCAGAGTAACACAAGGTAGCACAGGTTGCTGCCTTGGGTTACTTTACATCAGGTGGCATTCTGTTGGTGGAGCATGGGTATTCCCACTCATCTACCCATGGGTTTTGGGGCATTCCCAGATTCACCATGAGTGGCAGACCTGGTAATGGATCAAAATGGTATACCTTCCCAGGGGTGGCATGACAAAGAGAAATATATTTATTTCTACTTGTTTTTTTCCTCTTTCTATATGTGCAACATTCTGTAGCACACAAAGAAGGAAACATTCTAAAAGGATTGTTTTTATGGTGAAGGTGTCCCTTCCGGTACAAAACCAATCCTGCCTGAAAAGCAGTCACCCTTGCACCGTGGTGTAAGGGTGCCTTCGTTGGTGCAAGGCAGCACATAGTGCACCAGTGCAAGAAGAGGATAGGAATTCACCATATAATGTTAACTATGGAGCATTCCTGATCTCATCCTGCTATGCAATGTAGCACGGCTAGGTGGCTTTCTGCATTGCCTAGCATTTTAATAAATCTGCCTCTGAGTTTGACTGTAGTGCGCATGAGCCAACCTGGAACCAGCTAACCATCCCATGACACTGCTTACATCTCATTGCTCCAACTGTGAGGTGTAAATCAGGAGAAACAAGTCACAGCACAATAGAGGATCTGCCTAATAAGGTAAGATAAGGAACTGGGATTACTCAACACGCAGCTGCCCTGGGGGTAGCACAGTCAGTGAAAGACAGTGTGACTGCTACCAAGCCGCCGGTGTTTCACAGTGCAGGCGTCTGTACTTTTAAAGAGGGGGACAGAGATCCTCCTGCAGGTGGGTGTAGTGGGTGTCTTGGGGGTCCATTAAACCTTCTTTGTCCCCTCCAGAGGCCCTCTCTCAGGCAGCGCACAAAAAATATGCAATTTTTTTGTGGCACACTGTCAGTGAACGTAGTGGGCAGGCCCAGCTCCTCCGCTAAGGGCGGAGGAACGTCGGCCCACCCCCACCAGCAGCTGACAAACCTTTACAATAAAACGATAATAACTAAGTTTATTATCATTTTATTGCAAAAGGGGAGGGGCCACAGACATGACAAGGAAATTGGGGGAGTGCACACGTATGTTTGGGCAGCCCTCTCAGGCCGGCCAAACATACATGCGCACTAATCCTCTCTCCAACCCGGCATTGCGTTGCTGAGTTGGAGAGAGCAGGCAGACGCTCGCAGTCTGCCTTTGAACACCCTGGCTGGGTGCTCTGACCAATCCGAATGCTGCTGTCATGCTGCAAGCTGCATGCCAGCAGTGTTCAGATTGGCCGCAGGGCAGGCTGGGAGCCTGTGCCTGCAGCCTACGGCTAAGGCAAGAGGAGCAG
This sequence comes from Pleurodeles waltl, assembly GCF_031143425.1. Lineage (NCBI taxonomy): Eukaryota > Metazoa > Chordata > Amphibia > Caudata > Salamandridae > Pleurodeles > Pleurodeles waltl. The sequence continues at coordinate 790,897,285 of NC_090436.1, read as the reverse complement.
TGCAGTGGTGGCAATGCAGGTACTTTTTTTTCTTTTTAAATGACTCAGTGCCTGGATCTATAATAGGGTGTTTGGCAAAAAGTGATTCTCTTGTTTCCATAGAGCCATGCCCCCTCATGCAAAAGAGAAAATAATGCCCTGTCAAAATATTGCTTGCACTACATGTGAACTAGCGCTACCAGTACAACATAAGGGACCGCACAACAGCTGCAGTCCCTTCTGTTATGCCATAGTGGCCTGGGGGTGTACAAAGCAGGCACAAACAATGTTTTAAATTAAAAGGAAAGAAAGTAGTGAACTCACTTATAGAAAGCCTCAGAGACTAAGGGCGTCATTTACAAGAATCAGAAGCATCACCATCAATGCATCAGATTTTTTGTGCCTGCCGCAAATGCCCTAATGACTCCATGAATGCACTGTATTTACAATACAAAACAGAGCTCCATGGTTCAAGTTTTCACAGATACATCATAAATTCTGATGCATCTGTTGGAGCTAAAGTGATGCATCACTGGATTTGTATCGTAAAACTGACGCAATTCCAGCAATGCGTCAGAACACTGAGGGATGTCCTATGTTAAAAGCCCTGCATCAATCCTTATGACTGGTCTGAACAGGGGTAAGAATTTTGATGCAGAAAAGTTGTACATTTCACTGCGCCAGTTCTGTGTGGCTTTTGACATTGGAACGCCCACCCTGCATACATTATACCTGGTGCAGGTAAAATGTGATGCAGGCCTCTACAAACTGATGCATTTAGCCCAATGCATCAGTTTGTGGATAAGGAGCAGTGTAGAGCACAGATTGCACCACCGCTGCGTAAAAAAATTACACAACGACAATGCAGGCTCCTTGTAAATGAGGCCCTAAGGGGCATATTTATACTCTATTTGTGCTGAATTTGCGTAAAAATCTTTGACGCAAATTCAGCGCAAACCTAACACCATATTTATACTTTGACGCCTGACCCCGAGAATGTCAAAATTCATCAGTGTGAGTCATTTTCTGGATGGTTGAAACCACCTTGCGTTAATGGCATGCAAGGTAGGCGTTCCCGTCCAAAAAATGACTTTAAGGCATGTACACCTTATTTATACTCCCACGTCATTTTAACGCACAGGAGGGGACAGGCCTTAAAAAACAGCGCACAGCCTGATTTGCGCTGTTTTTTAACGCCTGGGTGAGGGCAGACATTAAGGGACCTGTGGGCTCATTTCCATGGTCTCTGACCATGGAAGCAGTCCACAGGTGCCCTTCCCTGCCCCCAGGGACACCCCCTGCCACCCTTGCCCACCCCTGGAGGACACCCATGGATGGGGGGACCCATCCCAGGTAAGTACAGGTAAGTAGAGGTAAGTAATATATATTTTTTTCAGTGGTATGGGGGGGCCTAACTAGGGCCCCCCTACATGCCACTGTGCCCAATAACCATGCCCAGGGGACAGAAGTCCCCTGGCATGGCCAATGGGCAGGGGGGCATGACTCCTGTCTTTCCTAAGACAGGAGTCATTTCAATGGGGGTTGTGCGTCAAAAAATGGAGCAAGTCCGGTTAGAGCCATGATTTTTGACTCTAACCTGACTTGCACTATTTTTTGACGCACAACCCCCATTCTTTCTTTTTTTTTTACTCTAACCAGCCTGCGGTGCCGGCTAACGTTAATCCATAAACAAGGTGCCCGCCTGGTGCGTTGGAATGGTGTTAGCCGGTGGTAAATTTTTTGATGCAAACCAGCGCCGATGCTGGTTTGCGTCAAAAAGTGTAAATATGGGCCTTTTGGGTTTTTGCAGATGCGGAACAACCACCAAAAAGTGGCAGAATCCTACCAACCCAATTTATAATTTGTAGAACCTCTATGCACTTCAAACAGAGTGGACAGAACACCCCATACTTTTTGGTATATATCTTGCATCCCTCATTGATGTCACAGACACTGGGACAGGGACGAGAAAGTTACAACAGGCTTACATACATTTAGGCAAGGAAACATGAAACAGTGATAAGGAATCATAGATTTTGTGATGACAAAGACAAGGAAACATTGAGATTCAGATCTTGGTGAGTGATATGCAGATACCAGAAAAGGAAACATAGGGAATGTTACAGTGTAATAAGGACCTTTGGACAGGAAGACACAAGCATTAGGCCAGAGAATTACAAACATAGATATAGAAAAACCCTAAATTTGACTGGGGTGTGACTGATGCACCTCCCCACGGAAACTATGGCATGCAGATATTGAGATAGAAAGGCATAATACTGTAATAAGAAGACAAATGGGGAGACATAAATCATGATGTGAGGGTACATAATTACCAACACAGGGACATAAGAACACTGGCACAGGAAAATAAAGGTGTCAGGAGTGGGAGGCATGAACAAAGGACATTGTTTCAGAAGGCACTAGGACCACGCATTTGCTGCCCGCTGACCAGACCACTTCTGGTCAGCGAGGGGCTGTATATATAGGCTGGGATGCGGAAAGCGGGGACAGACAGGATATGCCCACGAGGGAAGAATAAAGGTCGCTACCCACTCAACTTACCCCTGCGTGGTCTCTTCTGTGAGGTGCGACAATACTACAACTGGTGACAGAGGTTGGGAATTGGACACCGTAGCCGATAACCGTGCACCCCTGCCTGCCATCCTGGCCGCCGCAGCTGCTAGCACGCTGCTCGGCACGCACGCCAACTTCTGCATGCTGCTTGCCCATTGTTGCCTCGGCCACCACGATGACGTTCAGGTGACCCATACGCTGAGTTGCCAGTCTGCTGCGGGAAGCCCCGCTGTGCTCCTGCATTTTGTGTCTCTTGCGTGTGGATCTAGGCCTACAGCGAGATCTTGCGAGATTCAGTAATACATGACCTCAGAGGGGCAGCCATTTTGAGGTCAGGCGCCAGCAGGCGGCTCTGCATAACACAAATGGAGGGGTTGGGGGGACAGGGACAAGGTAAAAATTAAAAGAAAATCTTACCTTGCCTCAGTCCCTGCCGCATCCTGCCACCTCCCGCTCCTCTTCCTCCTGGTGCTGCTTTCATGCAAAACCCTGCCACTCAAACACAGCCCTGGGGTCTGTGCAGTTTCTCCAGCCCAGCTGTATATACAGCTAGGCTGGAGAAACCTAAGTGCACATGTTTGTTTGGCCAGCCTCAGACCGCCGGCCAAACACACATGCGCACTTAAGTGCACTCTCCCCTCCTCCCCCTCCCACTTCCTGTGGCCCAGCGCCGCTCCTCCCTGCACTGCTGGCTGTGCCAGAAGCAGACAAATAAAATTATCTATTGATTTATTTGTCTGCTTATTGGCACAGCCAGTGGGGCGACGCTCCTTCGCCATAGCAAAGGAACCGCCCCTGTCAGGCACCCTGATCCAATCAGCTGCAGGGAAGCCCTGGTGGCCATCTTGGAGTCAGGCATGCGGCCACATTGGAGTCAGGCAACACGACTCAATAGGCTGCAGGGAGCCCTGGTGGCCATTTTAGGGTCAGGCACTGCACCAAAGTGGGCAATACCTACACTATATAAATTTTAAAGTATATTGGAACCATTTAAAGCCTATCGGAGCCAGAATTGCACTGCAAATACTCTGCTGAAGTCTCTTTCAAGCCATACAGACTCTGCCAGATGCAGCATACCTGCGACTTACCCTATGCGCCTGCATCATGATGGAGGAGAACAACAAAGGCGCCATTTCATGCACAATCTTCTGGCGCCTGCTGCCATTTGATCTCACTGACTCCCAAACAAAACGTGCTCAATGGGGAAAACGGATCAGTCGTTTTGAACAATATCTAAGTGGCACTTGCAAAGGTCACACAGACGAACAGGCAAGGGACTAAACCTCATTGGGGGTGATGTGGAAGACCTGCTCTTCATTTTCCCACCAGAGTCCATTGAACATACAAAGGCCTAATAAAATGCCTCGCAGACAAGTTCGACCCACAACAAAACGTGGACTTTGAGCGGCACACTTTCAACACAGCCTGCCAACAAGCTGATTATTCCCTCAACGATTTTGCAATGCGGCTGCGCAAACTAGTTACATACTGTGAATTCGATAAATTTGACAACAAGGGGGCAATATTCCTGCGCATTATTGAAGGATGCCATTCAACTGCATTCCATACAAAAGGGCTGAAAGAAGCAGGCACTCTGGACAAAATATGGACCATGGCTACCTCACATGCCAACCAAATGGAAACTGGAAGGGCCCGAACAATGTAACAGGCTCATTGCACCTTGGACTGTTCTACAAGCGCCTACATTTCGGAGTGTCATCGGCAGCAGAAATATTTCAGGAGATGGTGAGACGGCTAATTAGACCCATAAAAAGTGTCTCAACTACAGCGACATCATCTTACTATTTGGTCGCGAAAATGAAGATCATGACTCAGCACTGCAGGAGGTGTGCAAGCAACTAACAATAGCTGGCCTGGCCCTAAATGAGGAAAAATGCAAACTAGGCAAAAGGGAACTAGTCTTCTTTGGACACATCTTCTCCAGCAAAGGGATGCAGCCAGATCCCAGCAAAGTAGAAACGCTATGCAATGCATGACCTCTAGAGGACATGGCAGAGGTATGGTTATTTCTGGGTCTAGCAAGCTACTGCGCACGATACAAAGTACCCCACTTTGTGAACTGGTCAAACAAGGGCAACCATTCCTCTAGACCACGGAATGTGACAGAGCATTCGAGGATATCCGACAGCTGTAGATCACCTCTCTTACTTTGATGCGTCCTTATGCACAGAACTCACAGTAGATGCCAGCTCAGTAGGGCTAGGGGTGATCCTCGCACAACACAAGCCCGGGAGAGACTCACCACAACATGTTGTTGCATATGCAAGTAGAAGTCTATTGGATAGGGCATATTCTCAGCCTAAGAAGGAAAGTCTAGCAGTCGTGTGGGTGTGTGAACACTACCACATGCTCATTTACGGAAAACACTTCACAATAATCACAGACCACCAGGCGCTGGTTACGATCTACCAACTCCTAATGCAAAAATACCACCACGCATAGAATGGTGGGGGATACGCCTGATGGACTATGACATTAACATAGTGCACAAGCCAGGGAAGGAGCTCAACTACATGTCTAGACGCCCTCTGCCTCGGGCACCATAAACCCTGTCTAAAGCCGAAGAGTACCTCAATTTTGTGCCGCGACAGAACACACCTGCCCTGATTACGATGGAGCAACTGGCGCAGGATACCATGACAGACACAACACTACAAGCAGTCAAAACACTAATGCAATAACAAAGGTGACCACCAACAGTGCAGTGGGTGAAGAGGTCAGGAAAGAGGAGCTATTGGCCTTCAAGCAGGTGCACGAGGAATAGTACACAATGAAATAAGAGATTTGGCTCTAAGGCACCAGATTAATAATCCCAAAGACACTGCGTCAGCAAACAGCCTCACCCATGAGTCCCACCGAGGCATAGTAGCAACAAAAAAATGCTAAGAGAGAAAGTATGGTTCCCAGGAATTGACTGCCTAGTGGGGGGAGATGATCATGAACTGCCATCTCTGTTAGGTCACAGGAAGACCACCAAAGCCAGAACAACTGTGAATGTCTGACCTCCCTGAGGCGGTCTAGACCACATTAGCTGCGTATTTCTACAGCCCCATGGCCGCAGGCAACTACCTCCTGATCTTCATTGACGAATACTCCTGTTTCTGCACGTGCCGTCAACTTCAGCCACCGCCACCCTCCCAATCTTAGATTACATTTTTGCAGCGTGTGGTGCCCCGCTGACACTAAAGGCGGACAATGGACCCTTAATCTCAGTGGAGGAGTTTCACAAATTCATGGCATATCTAGGAGTACATCATCAGAAGATAAAACCATTGTGGCCTCAAACCAATGGCAGGGTGGAACGGTTCATGGGCACCATAAAGAAATCCATACAGCGAGCAAAGCTAACACAAATATCTGTAGGCCAAGCATTGTGCCAAGTACTTCGGGACTACCATAACACCCTCACTGCTCCACAGGGCGATGCCCATCAGAACTAGTGCTGGAAAGAACAAGTAGGACTCGTCTGCCTCAACTGGACGCCAAAACACCGACAGATCACAACCACATTGTTGCGCATGACCGAGAAGCCAAGGAAAGAATTAAATGCTATACTCGTCGTCATGCCACATGGTCCACCCTGCAACTTGGACACTGGGTTCTTGTGTGACAGGCACAGAAATTGGACAGCCCTTTCCTGAGCCAGCCTCTGAGATCAAAGGGTCAATGATTGCGGCTGAGTCCTACACTGTCACCAAAAATTGCTCTCACTTCAAGGAGTTCAGGCGTTACTGAAGCTCAGTTTTGGTTTGTGACTACATACTGATTTGGTATTTGAAAGAGGCTTATTTTGGGTGTCCCATAGAAATACAAAATCACACTGCAATGGATTACTGTTGTGCCACCATTATCCGTTGCTAAACATTAATATTTTAAACTACTGAAAGGTGATCGTAAGGCAATCGCAAATGGGAAGGGGTCCCAAAGGGCACCTTCTAGTTTGTGAATTCTAAAAAGAAAAAATTAAGAGTAGGCATTCGTCCCATGGACCACGGCTTACACTTAAAAAATGTTAGTTGCAAGTTTAACTTTTTTTTAAAATATATTCCATTTTCTTTTAAATAAAACAGGTTGGATTTTTAAAAAATTGCTCTATATAAAAGCAATCACAAACATGGTAGCCTACTGACCTCAGCAGGCCACCATTCCTGCGATGGCTCCATGGCTTCATAGTGGGTCTCAATTTGTGACCTATCTCCTTCATTTACATGAGACAGGCCGAATTGCAAGTCACTATGAATTGGGCTTTTGAGTACAAACCTATTAGTACATAGGTCATTTCATAAAAACAGAACGCATTCGTTAAAAGTTGATGCACAATTTGCAATCCTTTTTACCAAATCCATTCAGACTGAATCTATGTTCATCTGGTCCCTGAATACTAAATTAAGACTTGAGGTTATGCGATCAGTAGTATCTTAAGCCATGATAAAGAAACTTTTACAGAACTCAGGTTGGGTGTAGTTGTGCTGAAAGTTATTTAAATCAAGGGGAATTATTCAGATTAAGAATATGTTGGCTTTGTGTAGTTAAATTTAAAAGAAAGGATTCCCCAAACAATCAAATTTACTTTTTACAGATTTTTTTAGAAGTGCCTTCCTGCTTGAGTGCTGCTAAGTTAGAAATACATTGTTGAGAGACACGGAGTAAGCAGTGGGCATTTATAAACTCTAAACATTTATATTCCTGAAAACCCTCATGGCTGCAACCCTTTGATCTTGACTGTCGAGCATGTCTTTCAAGAACAATTACAAGATCATTACATCTGTGTCACTAATAATGTTCTTATACATATCAATTTTGCAATCATCCGAGATAGTCCAGGTTGTTTGTATTTCTTTATTTCATTAGAAATATAATATAAAAAATTTAAACACATGGTCCTAAAGTATTCAATTTAACAGAAGTGTGTTGCGCCTGAGCGACCGACTGTGCAGCCCAAACGTTGGTCCACCAGCTAGAAAGGGATTTCTTGTTGTCACCAAGAGAAGCTGCTTTTCACTTGGGGAAATGTTTCTTGAAAATGTCAATGTACTCTTGCACGTCCTCAGAGGACCCCAGGACGATGGGCATTCTCTGATGGATATCAGTGGGGTTCACGTCCAGCACCGCTTCAGAGCCAGTAGTGGCCATCCCTCCGGCCTTCTCCATTATATAGGCCATAGGATTGCATTCATACAGAAGTCTCAGCTGTGAAGGAGAAATGGCATGTCATACAAAGGTTTCCACACATTCCTCTTGTGTTTCGCACATATTTACTACATAGCAGAGCTTTCAATAAACTCTCTTATGCAGTGATGATTTAAGGAATCTCCTACATTGGTTTCAGTACTTTTTCAACTGCATGGTATGGTTTTTTCTTATTATTTAAAAAAGTAAGGAGCTGAATTATAGCCTTTCCGGACGGGTACCCTATCACAAATGTGATAGATATCCCGTCTGCATTATTACAAGTGCACTATGGCCAATGACACTAGTAATAAAGCTTGTTTTCAATTTTTTAATGTGAAAATCCCACAATCACCGAGTGTGTCTTATCTCCGTGAGTAAGCAATAGACCTAGTTACAGATTAACAGTGGGTTAAAGTTCTCTGCTGAGCGAGCAGTTCTGACAACCGAAATGTATTTATTTACTCAGCACTAGTGGTGATTAGATGTAAAACAGTACAAAAACAACCGACTAAGGATATGGTGTGAGATTACTTTTCCATTTACTATTAACAATATAGACCAGTATTTAGAATAATATGTTCAATAAACCTTTCCAGTTTGCTAAAAAGAACAACGCTGTTTTCAGTATAATTGCACCAAATTCAAAATGTAATTCTATAAAATGTACATAGGAAGTATCTTGTATAATATGTACCTATATTGCTATATCGTGTTTCAGGTTACACTTATATTGTGACCAGAACCCATTGGTGGCAGCACAGGACCATGTGGCCTGGTTACACAACATGTCGATAGAAAGACAGATAGTCAGATGGAGAGATAGATAGATAGATAGATAGATAGATAGATAGATAGATAGATAGATAGATAGATAGATGATAGATAGATAGATAGATAGATAGATTGATACATAGATAGATATTGCGTATTACAGAAACACAGAGTTCTAAGTGGAGTGTGAGGAGTGGGCCATAATTCTCACAAGAGGACAAAGCTTTGAGTGATCACTGATCCCCACCCTCCGTCAACAATACTTGTATATGTGATATTATACTAAGGGGCTTATTTACTTTCAGTGACGTTACCGTGGCGCTGTGCCCTTTTCCATATTTACAATGTGGCACTAAGCCACATTAAGTGGCTTAAAGCCACATTGTAAATATGGGCCCCCCAACACAGTTTTCTGCGGTAGAGGGGTGTGCAATGGGTGTTGCTGTGGGCGTTTCCATGCAACACCCATTGCTTTTACGATTTACGAGAAATTGTAAACCTGAGGCAGTGCCAAAAACTAACGTCTCCCCAGAAGTGGCGTTAGAGTGGTGCAATGAGGAGTAATACTTCTATTTCTCCTCGTTTTTGCTTGTTCTATGTGTGCTACATTCTGCAGCATACATAGAAAGAGCAAAACGCCATTAATGATTGTTTATGTGCAGGAAGGTGCCTTCCTGCACATAAACAATCATTAAATAATATTGATTTGCTACTTCTATGTGTACTGCATTCTGCAGCACACATAGAAGTAACAAATCACCATTATTGATTGTTTATGTGCAGGAAGGGAAACCTTCCTGCACATGAGCAATCATTGCCTGCAACACGGGCACTCTTGCACTATGATTAAAGGGTGCCCTCGTTGGTACTAGGCAGCTAATTTAAGCTCCAGTGCTAGGGAACACACAGTGGTGCGCTGTGTTGTAAATATGGTGCATCCCTGTGTTTTTGAAATGTCGGAGCGCAGCACTGATAAATTTGGTGCAGCTCCGCTCTCTGACATTTCCTTGTAAATGAGACCCTAAGTATATATACCCCAGTGCCTAATTCGTAAATAAAAATGTGCTGGTGCCCAAAGCCCTCCTCTGAAACTCATGGCTGCTGCAATTAAATGTGCGAGCACTGAATACTGAGGCAGCGTAATCCTGGAGCCATCTCAGGCTTCTTTAATTAATTTACAACTACTCCCTGCCCCTTCAGGTCACTCTTGCAGATTTCTGCTTTCTCCCTTTGTGACAGTTTTTCGTTTTTCTGTTCCTCGTCTTTCCTATATGTGTCTTTTGCTCGCAGGAAATGCTTGAGGGAGAAGAATAAGTGCCGGCCCTCAAAAATAAGTGCTGGTGCTCTGCACCGGAAACCACCCACTCAGATTAAGCACTGATATACCTGTGTGGTATATGGCATCCTGTTTTTCATGTGCAATAGTTATAAAGAAAAGTATCTAACCCCAGCCACTTTACAAGGGAGTAAATGCATCCAGCGAGAAAATATCACAATACCTGTGACTTGTGAATGTGGCTACAGTTGTTGTCTTATGTTAACTGATTATAGAATACAATATGTGATTTATACAGTGTGGTGATAATATTGATTTTGACCTTTGTACTGCTTTACTAAATGTGTAAATGTACATTTCTTAGTACACATGTCTATATTTTGGGGCCACATTTATTTTTGCTGTTGAGGCATATCTATCCATCCGTCCTTCTACCTATCTATCTACATAGATAGAGGGATAAATAGATATAGCTATAAAGCGGTTGGCAAAGAGACACACAGACAGACAAATAGGAGATAGATGGATAGATAGATGATAGATAGATAGATAGATTGATAGATAGAAAGATAGATGTGTGAAACTCTGTGAACCCAGGTTCGTAGATCTCCGTGAATTATTGATCCATCTATCTGTAAAATGAAACCTCTTCATGCCCAATTACCGGTAGATCATTTTAAAACACTCATTTCTGGAAACTACTGAACATATTTACAAAACACCATGCAAAGGCACTTCCTTGAGTAAAGTGCTACTTATACAGTATTTTGTGTAATTCTGTTTTTGAATAGAGGAGAAGAATTCTATTGAAATAAACAGCCCTTTTGGGACCCCTCTATTCCCCAACCCCTAATTGACAAATTTGAATGAGACTTGCCAAGAACAACCCAACGTTGGTGTATTTTCTGTCCTTTCACTGGAGACTCTGACCTCCTCATAACTACACAGGCACCATATAAATGTGATGTAAGAATGTAAAATATGTGAAAGATATTTGATATTACATACATCTGCTGATGACGTTTATCATAACACCCGCCTATTGGTGATATGAAAGCACATTGACACATCTGCCAGTAAAACATACAACAAAAATCTCAAATATCATGTTTATTTCATGGGTGTTAAGTGCTGGTCCTTGAGGGCCTGAGCCCTGTCAGATTTCAACGATAATCTCTAAATAAATGTGTACTTTATAGAGTCATCTTCTTATATTTACGCCATGGCTAAGGTCTTTGAGTACCAAAAATGAACCTCCTTGTTTTAACTTCTTTAAGCATATTTAGGATAAGTGAATATTTATACAAATGGTTATGTTACCTTTCCTTTCGGGCTCTTTGCATTTGCAGGATACAAAAAGATCCCTCCGTATACTAATGTACGATGCACATCAGCAACCATAGAGCCAACATATCTACTTCCGTACGGAGAACTACCATCCTGTAAGAGAGGGGCACATGGAAATAAACAGTAATGACAGGACAAGATTTTGGTCCACACAAAACAATCCCTTGTCACATATGAGTTTTAACCGAAATAAAAATTTGAGACACTGGTATTGGGATAAACATAATATATTGAAAAGACATGCTCATCTATCCTCAAGGGGATATTGCAATTGAATGGACAAAGAATGCACCAAGAATCCTAAACATGCACATTTTTAGAAGATATAGGGGGTTATTACAACTTTGGAGGAGGTGTTAATCCGTCCCAAAAGTGACGGTAAAGTGACGGATATACCACCAGCCGTATTACGAGTTCCATAGGATATAATGGACTCGTAATACGGCTGGTGGTATATCCGTCATTTTACCATCACTTTTGGGATGGATTAACACCTCCTCCAAAGTTGTAATAACCCCCATAGTTGACTGTAAGAGAAAACTGACATCCCTAGTATATTGATCTGGCATCAGCGCATCTAGGGTATATTTGCTTTTATAAATCAGGAGTTTTGAAACACTCTAGACTTTGGTTGACATCGTCGCAACTCTCCCAACTGTTAAACCCCATAATATTTACATTTGTGTCAAAATACTAGTTCGAGCCCAATCATTAGATAGTGGAGTGATTTATAGCAGGTGAACCTAAAAATGCAAAGCTTTTGTTACAAGTGAATATTTGTTTCTATCCCAATGGACGTCAATTCACATGAGAAGCAGAGATAGGCTTCAGGTGCACCACCCTGTTCCTACCAATGACATCATAAAAACTAACATTTCATGAGCTGTGAAATCAATAGCACAATGATATCGGGGACAGTGTTGTCACGTGACTTTTACCACTGAAGTTAATGAAAACAGACAAGCAGTGTAATACCGATAAAATACGACAAATATTACTAAAGCAGACAAAGGTCTACTTTAGCTACCACAGATATAGGGTTCCCCCATCATACACCAGGCATCTAACCATGTGTCAGAAACATAGCCAATGACCTACACAGGTATAAACTACCACATAAAAAAAAACACTGTGATCATGTATCTACAAAGACTTCATACAGCCAATTACAGCTTCAAGGGAGACCACAATATCGAATGTTAATGCACAGCCCTAACTAACCAGGTACAGAGAGAGTGGTAACTGGTGAGCTTTGAAAGTAGTGGTGTGTAATAATTGCCCTGAATTCCAGTGAGAGAGTAAAGCAAGCCACACTGACTTCTTGTAGGAGGGTTTAAAGAGGGGGATATCTTTTTGAATACCCCCTAGGTTATGACGTTGTGGGTGTCGATCATCGTCCCAGTGGCTCCACTCCCACTGCCCCTCCAACGTGAATATCTAGGTTCTGACCCCCCACCCATACAGTTGACTCTACTCAATAGCTCCCATGCTTACAGATCTTCTCCAGTTGCAAGTTCAACCAAACATTCCTGTTAAACCAGTCATTGTGACGCAAGATTTGTAAATTACAAGTGCAATTTAAACTTGCGGCACACCTGATTGATATTTAAGCATGTAAAAAAGGTGAATGAGTGAGGCCCATAAATTATTCTGAACAGCAAAACAAATAAAAAGAGAATTAAATGCCTCAGTTAGAGTTTGGCAGATTGGATACTCTGTCACAAACATGGTAAATATCCACTCAGCCATATTACAAGTATATTTTAATCTATGGCATTTGTAATATGGTGGACAGGATATCCATCACATTGCTACAGGGCATTCAAAATGCAAAACTCTAAATATGGCCCTAAGAGATTTACTGTAGTTTAAGGGCCTGATTACGACCTTGGCGGAGGGGATTACTCTGTCACAAATGTGACGGATATCCCTTTATCCGTCACATTTTTGATGGAGTAATCCCCTCTGCCAAGGTCGTAATGAGGCCCTTAAACTACAGTGATGTAATTTATGAAGTGCCATCAAAGATTCGCCTGGCAATTTTGTAGTTTTCAGAACATAAGCACACCTACCTCTGGGAATTTCTTCTTGTTTAGGTATTCGGTGACTGCAGGATCAAAATACTTGGCGTAGCCCTCGTTGATACTATAGAGGTTGCCTTTTTTTTTGACCTTCATGTCTTTATCAACCAAAATAAATTCCCCAATTGCCTATGAATGGAAAACAGAAAGACATGATGTAATATAAAACATTTTCAATTATTTTAAAAGCACACAGATTGCTTAGACTGAACAAGAAAGATCACTCAGCAGCTTTTAAAATAAGCAAATAATATTAGGGCACCAAGCTTAGTGTCCATTTTCTATTTATTTGTTCTATCATACTCAGAAATAGATACCTTTCTGCTCATTTTGAATAATTTTAGGGGTGAAATTGGTATTGGCAGATGTAAGGTGGAAAGGGTTTTGCATTTCTGTGTTTTCTGTGTTTTTCTGCAGGAATATATTTTTAAGTGTCAGAACTACAGGTCTGTGCATTACATGCAAAGGTTTACTGCTCGGTTACTTGCATTGCTCCCGCATTTGAAAAGATTGTTATAGGGGACAGATAGATTTCTGGCTGGAACTGCTGTGGTAAACTCGCTAGTTCTTGTGGCTGAATGAGAGGCAGTGAAGAGTGCTTGGGAAATGAGGTCTGCTACAGAGAGGACAAGAGATGACAACTGCAGTGCCCCGAGGTCAGTCCTAGGCGCAGTTTTTTAGGGTCGAGCCTGCGTTGCATGCGCTCGCGCATGCGTATCGCAGCGAAACGCTTTAGGGTTTAGAAAAGGGCTCGGAGCCCTGTCGACGTCATGTCAGTGTTTTTCATTGGTTAGTGGGCTTGCCTATTAACATCTGCTTGCTTTCATTAGTCGAAGGCATTCATGCGTCATGCCTTTTCCGATGGCTAGCCCTTCTCGAGCGCATCGACCAAGTACAGAAAACATGCGAGGCTCGTTGTTTTCCGTCCGGCTCGTGGACTACTTTTTCTCTAATTTACTAGCGCGATTTCGCTTGGCAGAAGTCGAGCGCTTTACATAGTTAAATGCACTTTTTTGGCTTACGTACATAAATGCACTTTTGCCCATAGGTGAAAAGTCGGGTTAGGAGTTTACAACGCTATCAGCTCGAACGCAAACGCAAACGCAAGACCGTTGCATTGCAAATGCTTGTTTTATCTATTCTCAACTACCAGTGTAAAGATGGATCGAGGTGCATGCCTCTCTGCAGATGACACTTGGCTCTGTCGTGGTGTGGATACACCAGAAGAAGTGGAAAAAGCAACAGTGTCTAAAAAGGGCTGAAAGCACATTTTGTATGCTGACAAAGAAGATCCATTGCTGACAAGCTCAAACCATGTATGTTCAGGGTAAGGACGTGCTGGGCCAGCTTCATAGTGAGAGATGAGGTTTTAAATTAAAGACCAGGCAAGAGTTGATCGAGGGTTTATTTTATCCGCTGATCTGAAAGGGACCAATCGTTGCTTCTAACTCATCCGAAGAACAAGAAGCAAGGTGCAACTACCCTCAGGAAAAATTGTCTCGCCCTATCAATATACATGTAGTCAGTTGGGCCTCATCTGGAGCATTATGTCGACTAGACAAATTAGAGACAGTCTGAGGGCAGATAAGGAAATGCTTTAAATAAAGCTCTTATGGGAATATTGTCATGGGTCCCTAAATGCTTGCGGAATGGAAAGAGAAGAACATTATAGGGACATTCTCATTCTTCCAGGAAGTACTGCACAAAAAGCGGTATGTCTCACTGGAAGAGTTCTTCTAAGAAAAAAGGACAGAAGGACAGGACATGACACTCAACAACTCAGAAGTAAAGGCCATATTTTGTATGGAAAACATAGTGGTGGCCTCCAGCAGATGTGGAAGGACTAAGCAAGTGTGGTTCATTGTTTAATTTCTACGACACAGAAATGTGATTCAACAACGTTTCAGTAATACTTTGAAGATGCAAAGGACCAGCTTCCCTCTATACATTTGAAAATGAAACATTGTATAAGTAGAGTAACACAGGCTCATAAGCTCGAGCCTAACAGCCTCACTAGTCTTTAAATGACTAGCCAATCGCCCGCCGTCCTTTGTATGATCACCATTTCCACTCCTCTGTATACTTCTCTCCCTGGTCCTCTATCTCTACACAGCACTCCAGAGTGGCCTCGTGTACCTTAGGAGCTATACAAACATTAGCTACATAATTAAATGAGACAATTGACGTGTACCATTCTTAGGATTCATTTGTGATTGTGGAAATAAGGGTCAACAAAGATCTCCAGATTCGTGGGGGGGGAGAGCCAGATGTGACTTTAAAAGGGGAAATTAGGACTAAATCGAAATGTTTAGTCTGTGCATGTGATTCATAATAGCTGCACATGTTTATCTATTAACACCAAGCTAATATGAAACCAAGAAGGAGCAATTTCTCACCAGTTTTGTTCTTAGGGCTTCATTTACTCTCAATCATATTTTAATCGGAGGAAAGAAAACCTCTCTCTCATACAGAAAGAACATTTTCTTTAAAATAAGCTGTTTTGTACAAAATGTACTTTCTCATTGTTCACTTTTCTTTAACAATAATAGGTTAATTCATATAAATTATACTTTTATGCCCAGCATTATCATAGTTAAAGGAATTGCGTTAATCTCAGAGTCTACTTACCTAAGTCTACAAAAGTAATTTAAGTATTCTGTCTGTTTACAGTTACTTGAATGCACGTTTACGTTTTTACTCTTTTTGACTCTACCTGAAAAATATTACCAGAAGATAAATCCCTATGTCTACATCTCCATGAAATATGGACAAGAGCCTTACATAGATAATTTGTATACCTATGTCATTCGTTGCTGGCACTAAGATCAGACATCTAATTTGTGTGTGCAACACCCATAGGGAAGTTTGTCAACAATGAAGGAGCTACTGCTTAGTGGGTTCTCAGAACTAAAGCTCTAGCTACCTTCATTTCTTCATATGGGACACCCCTGAACTTAATGTGACATGACTTCCGCAATAGTGGTGTAATTCCCCTTGTACTAAATGAAAACAGGATTTAAAAATCCTGTTCCTCTGAATCATTGTATGTGAATTGCACACACAAATTAAACTTTTTATGCACCCAATATGAACTGGGAATGCGGAAAACATTTTGAATTGGTTCCTCCCTTCGTTAGTTAAAAAATGTGTTTTTCGTTTTGAAAATTCATGAAAATTTGTTTCACTTTTCTAGTGAAAATTTTTAATAAAAATGCATTCTTCAAGATAATGTAAACGTTCACTGATAACTGTCGAAACAATTCCTAAATGAGAGATGAGATTTTAAATCATCCAACCATGTGTGATGTGGTATATTTAAAAGTCACTGAATGATGGGTGTCATTTGCCTGAGGCTCTGTACCAACAGGTAATATACGAATATATAATGCAAATATCATTTAAAGAAAAAGCTGTCAGTGAAGTTATCATATCTGTCAGGGCCAATAATCGATGTTCATGGTAGCCACAGTCACTAAAGACAGGATGTACCATCTGAGAGTAAACCTCTTACCGGGTCGAGCATGAAACCATTGACTCCACATTCGGTGCCCAGCACCACCATTGTGGCACTGCCATAAAGGGCGTAACCTGCTGCTACAATGTTCCTTCCAGGCTGCAGGGCATCTTTTTCACAGGGTTCACTGTCACCAGCCTGGAAAACAGAAAGAAAAGATCAGACAATTCATGAAAGCTGGAACATGGCACCTAAGTCCTCATAACAGCATCTGCCTGTGCAGATCTACAAGTAGTGTCAGCATTCCCTGTGGGTGTCACCGCACAGACTGCTTCCCCCCCTTCTCAGCTACCATTGGTGAAATACTTCAGTCTTCTGTGAAAATATATCATTTAGTGAATATGAAATTATAGCTAACAGAGTTTTCCAAAATTACCTGTAATGTAGGAGTAAGAATTTAGAATTTCTTCTCCCACCCCACCCCTCCCAGTTGCCACTTCATCAGGGTCTTTGCAGGTGGCTCACAATACCATGACTAAAAGTGACACCATTAAGTGTGCAACTTCCCAGCTATCTTGGGACCTGTGCGGGCCTCCTTCCTTGGTAATGTGACCAGATTACTAGTTTTGCTCCATTGTCTTCACATACAGTGGTCCTAGGGTGGTTCAAATTGAAGTTTACATTGTAGCAGAAACACCTGTGCACATGCAAGACAGCCACACATTCCAATGCACAGAAATACCAGGGTCCTAATATTCTTAGGTGGATGGGTCATTTTAATAATCATTTTTAATGCTGAGGCTGTAGCTGTAGGATGCCATTTGAAAATACCTCAATTTCTTCCATACTCTTCTCCTAAATAGCTGACGCAGACAACAGGCAGAAATTCCTCACAATCACTCAGTCAAAAAAGGAATGCTGAGTTACACAGTGGCAAAGGGCACCACACATAATGTATTAGTGGAGGTCTACTCATGGACAATAAATGAGTCAATGAAACTCTGCAAGTACATGATGCTGAAAACATAACAAAACAGTGGAAGAAAACAGCTACAGCTACATAACAGGATGCACTAACATACTATAACAAAGCAAAGGAGAGCAGCTGACAAAACAACTGTGTTATCAGCTGCGATTGCCCTTACAAAAATATTTCAATGGCATAGTTGTCTTAGCAGGAAATATATTCACTCAAAATGGAGAAGGTAATTAAGGAAGTACATGAGCAACCACTTAAGCAATCTAGTGACATGCCTAAACTGCAGCCAGGCATATGTGCCAGCTTCTAGACTTTAGCTGTGATGCTCATTCCTTGATCATCTGGTGGCAATCAAATATTTTGGGTCATCTTTTGGGAGGCACTCATTTGCATACCCTTTTCCCGCTTTCTCCTGATTTAAGGCACAAGTTCTTTAAAAAAAATATGTTGTTGTAATTATTAAGTTGAAACTCCAAGTTAAGCAACCTCTTACAATGGTCAGTTTCCATCCAAAGGGCTGAAATGGAATGACTTGTAACTATATAGGATGCTGAAAGACCTGTAATGTATCTGAAGGGGAGGACCCTTCCATGCTTCACCTCACCACTGCGCCATCCTTCTTGATACTCCTGTTTTTGAGTGATGCAGTGTACAAATCAACCTTCAGCTCACAGTTTATACCTCCCAAGCTAGGCTGTCCAATTGGAGAAAGGAGGCATTTGACTAAGCTGATGTTCAGCTACAATTGGAGAGTGTTTTCTCAGAATTGGCAGCTAAACTGAACCAGCTAACCCCTGTGGGAGAACTTAAGATTAACTGCTAGTGTGTGATACTCAACTCTTTGTTACCACTCCTTGACAGAAGAGACTGATGAACCAATTTTTCAAAGTGCCTACAGTACTTATGAAGTACAAACACCGTCAAACAAGAGCATGGTGTATTGCAAAAGCAATACACAGATTAATGAAGAATAATGGGCCACATAAAATTGCAACCAATATTTTTGGGACCAGTGTGGAATTATACAAACTGACCTATGTACTAATAGGGAGGTTCACAAACTTCCAAAGTATAATGGGTCACAATCTGACCTACCTCATCAGTTTTCATTCTGTAGATCACAAATTGTAGCTCACTACCATTGGTGGTCATAACAGGGATGGCAGCCTGCTGGAGTCACCAGATCACCATGTAATTGATTGCTGTTTAAATATGTTTGTTTAATAATACATGCATTTTTAAAAAACTAATGTTTTAAGAATGTTTGTTTAAGAGTTGAGAGTGGTTCGATGGTCAAGTGCCAACTGCCAAACTATTATTTTACATTCACAAAGGGGAACGGTGATCACCTCCTTTGAGGATTCAGAAACCTACTGTGATGTATTTTGGCGACAGAAATCGGGGTGCAAAGCACTGATACATAACATTGCGAATGGCAATTTGGAAGGAATGCCCTAAACACACTCTTTTCAAATTGTGATTTCTTATGCCTTTCTAAATGTGTTTTGGAATTTCATAATCTGTTATTGAATCACAAAATGGGTTTAGAACATTAAAAAAGCTCTTAAGCAGTCATAAACACTGTGAGAAAGCAAAGCCACAGGCTTTGCGACCACACATCTGACCCAATATGTTTTAAATTGTCTCTGCTTTCTGCTGAACACATGCATTGTACTCTGGTTTCATGTACAGTCACAGAATAAGTTTACCTTTCTGTAAATGGCAAAAATTGTTCCAATGGATACAAGGCAGTCAATGTTAGAAGAACCATCGAGAGGATCAAAGCAGACCACATATTTGCCCTGGAAATAAAAGCAGAGAGAATTAGTATGTGCCCCATTCAACGGAACGATAGTCATGCCTAAAGGTCAATCACAGCTCAGTGGCTGAATTATAGGAACCCCCTTGTGAAGCTTTGCAGGGAGTTAGATTCTGTAACAGCAGCAACATGCCTCCGCTAGCTTACATCATTTGATTTTTTGTTACTGTGATCAGAATCTGTATTTATTCTTAGAAGTGTCACTTCAGGACTATTGAGGAAAACTGTAACTTTCTACACACGAATCAGTATTAAGTATTGTGTATGTTTTTAACCAGCAGTAAAACATTGTGGGCCCAATTAACAAAGAATATTTGCACATTTACACCTTTACACATACTCCTATGCATATGTGTAGATTTACAACTTCTAAAAAAGCAATACTTTGCACTATTTGCAGCTTTCGATTCATACTCATGAAAACTTCAAGTGACACCAAATCCTTTCCTCTGACATAGAAAATTGGGATAAATTCCAGGGTGGTGGGAAGTCCCGTATTGGTTCATGCTTTGGCGGTCAAGCTTCCCAAGAGAGGTTTATCACTCTGGAGAGATCAGAGCACGGCTCTGTGTAGCCCATTTTGTGGTCTCTGTGTGCATGCCTGCTGAACTGGTCGGCTTTCTGAGTGGACTCTTGTGGGACCTTGAGCAACCGCGTGAACTGGCATCTTGGCAACAGCATACAAACAGAAAGCTGATGCTGGTAAAGTGTAATAGTTTAATTTGAGTGCAAATGTGTTTACTTTATGTTTTTGGGTATGGAGATAAAAGCCAGCATGAACCACCATCTTGGGCAGTGCTTAATTTGTAAATAGAAAAATGCCGGTGCCCAGAGCCCTCTTCTTAAACACAAGGCTGCTGCAATTAAATGTGGGAACATGGAATACTGAGGCGGCGTAATCCTGAAGCCATCTCGGGCCTTGTCAATCCATTTAAAGCCACTCCCTGCCCCTTCAGCTCACTCTAGCAGCTGTCTACTTTCTCCCTTTGTGACGCTTTTTTGTTTTTCCCTTCCTCAGTCTTTCCCATATGTGTCTTTTGCTTTCAGCAAATGCTTGAGGCAGAAGGATATCAGAAGGCCCTCAAAAATAAGTGCCGGTCCTCTGCAACAACAAGCACAAATTAAGCACTGATCTAGGGGAAACATTAACTCATTCATTAAGGACCGGGATGATGAAGAGAGGCAAGGAGATGATGGATCAAGTACCCCATACGCTGCACTGGTGATCCTCTGGAAACAAGACAGTCTTCTTTACAAACGACTTACATGTTTTTAGTGGTATATCTAAACCTTAATAGCATACATTTTTGATTCCCAAAGAGCGTTAATCTCTCGAAATCTGTCTCAGAAAACATAACAATGGTTACATTACCAGACTATGATTATTTCCGAGCTGCTCTGAGCCTTTATTAAAGTCCCTCCAAGGCATAGGCATTCATAAGTCACTGACACGCTAATTTGATTTCTTTATATATCTTGATGCACACTTTTGTACTTAAAATATGTATATATGACATTACTTACTGCACATAACATTTGAATTAATAAAAATTTACATATTATAGAACGCCTCTATCTTTTAGACAATATGGAATAAAATGAGCCGCCTTAAAAACGTTACCTGGAGTTCAGTGCCACCTGTTGACACTTTATTTCAGAAGAGGATATAACAATCCCATTATTGTCTAAAGCTACAGCACTAAATAAAGTCCCCATTTTCTCATCCATCTCCTATGAAGGTCATGAATTAAAGAAGTATAAAGAAAACAGTGAATTTCTGTTCATATTTTATGACAGTGACTGGAAAGGAGTGAGCGGGACCAGATCACATACATGGCAATTACACACTTCAGTACAATGTTGTTTGGCGGTGGCCAGTTCTTCACCAGTTTCACAAGTCTCTAGCACAGCACAAATTATGTATTTAGGTCTCACCTAGATAGCGCATGTGCTGCCACTTTGAGAACTTTTGTTATCTTTCAGTGGGCTTAGAGGCGGCCCATTCCTTACCATTGGTTGGCTTAATTGTCATTCTCATTTGCTTGCTTTTTATTGGCCAGCTCCAAAAGCTTTCTTCCTCCTCATGTGTTGTCCCTCCACTGGAACATGGATGCATTACTTGTGTTGTTCCACTGCTCATTTGTTAGGCACTATTTTATTCTTTGTGTTTAAACACTGTACCAGAATTTCTCTTTTTTTCTTTTTCAGCCAGCTCCCTTGTGTACTTATCTCCCTTCTGTGTTCCTTGGACATGCAGGCTCCATGTTGCTTGCCTCCACGTGCCCTTCCTACCTGCCTGGACTCTGTTGTTGGCCCGACTTGTTCTTCCTTCTTCCCTCCTCTTTTTTGCTTGTACCAATCCTGCACTCCCTTGCTTCATGATCCGTGTTGCTGCTTGGCCCCACCCACCCTTTTCTGTGTTGCTGCTTGACCTCCATCATCCATGTTGCTTCTTGCCCCATCCACCTTCCCTCCCTCATTTGTGTTGCTGCTTGTCCCCACTCTCCCTCCCTACTATCCCCACCCATCCTTGTCTGTGTCGCTGCTTGCCCTCCATACTTTATGTTGCTGCTTGCCCCCATCCAGCCTCCGTCCCTTATCGGTGCTGCTGCTTGTCCTTACTCTCCCTCCCTTGTCTGTGTTGCTTCTTGTCCCCTTCACCCACCATAACAAAAAAAAGTGCAATGACGCAGACACCACTGGTCATGTCATGGCGTTATTTTTACCCCTACACTTTCTATTGTCTGAGTTGTCCCACCCACCCACCCTCCCACTAGTAATGAAATAAAAGCGATATGATGCCACCAGTGCGGACCATGTCGTAGATCGTTTTCTTCTTTTACACATGCTGCAGTACAACACGGTTAAACACTGACAAAGTCAGTATCTCTTGTCTGGTAGGAAAAACCTGTTGGCTTTGCTAATGCTTGTTTTTGCTTGTCACTGGCTGAAAATGCCTTTTTTCTTTGGTTGTTGTAGAATATGTTACTACAAAATTGGCTGGCACTAGTGTAACCAGGGCTTAAATTATAAAATAATAAGTGCCAATACCCAAGAATTTCTCAGAAGCCCCTAGCCATCACTGCCTAATGTCAGGCTTGCTGAATACTAAGGCTGCATAGTCTTGATTCCACCTCATGCCTCTTCCATCCACCACAAGACACTGTCTGTCCCTTTATCTCTGTTCTTTATTATTCCTGCTTTCTCCCTTTGTCACTGTTTTTCAATCTTTCTCTTCCTCTTTTTTCTCCCTTTTGTGTTTTTCTCTTGTGTTCTGGCTCAAAGTCGTATGAGGAAAAATAAGTGTTGGTTCCTAAACAGGCGTGGCCCACCTACAATCACAACCTAAATTAAGCACTGAGTGCAATACTGACCAATCAATGCCATTCACCATGTCTGGCCTTAAATCTCTTATAGTCAGTTCATTCTTGTAGTCCCTTGCTTTCTGTGGAACCAGAATGGCGGGACACAGAGAAAAAATCCAGATGAGCAGGGAGACAGTGGGTTACTACCTTGGCTGGATAGGGTGAGAGCTACTGAAAGCATCCCAGACAGACATGCACCCATATTTCTTTGTTGTTTCCCTATTCCACCTTCATGAACTGGCGCAGCACCTATGGTGAAGTAGGTGAAAAAACATACATGCCAACATACCCGATTAAGGAGGGAAATTTCTGATTTTTAAAGCCAAGAAAATGATTACTTTCTCCTACCTCAAATGAACCCAATCTCATTGCAAATCAATAGAGAATATTAATTCCCATGATTTCGTTTTGAAAACCTCCCTCTTTCCCACTTCCAAAGTTCTCATGCCTGCAAAACCTAAGAAAAGGACAACCTGGGATAAAGCAGGTGGTTAGGATCCATTGTGCTATGTTAGTAGAATTGTGGTTGGATAGAGAGAACACAGGTCACCCTCGTATGATAAACTCATGGGTCTTTCACCTCACTCTTTATAGACATTGTTCCCTTGTAAGCCTTTGCCTCCACTACCATATCAGTATATGACAGGGCTCAGAGTCCTCTCCCTTCCAAGTAAAACTTAGTGAAGGCTGCATAAATGCTGTGTTGTTCTTGATTACAGGCAAGGCCACTGGAATTTTGTGATTTCGTGACTCCGGCATTTTCTGTATATTTATGAATTTGCTGCATATTCCATCATCTGATGCATAATCTGCAAATTTTAACATTTTTTTTAGCTCAAACAGATCAAAAGTTACTAAAAATGCAGCAACACTTGCTGCCTGTCAGTGCAAGGCCCTTCACAAAGGCTGACTGGTCCCAGTTCTGTTGCCTATTGCTGTTATTTGTACTAATGATTTGCAAACTATGCCCAGACAGTGTAAACAAGTAAAAATGACAAAATAATGAGGTAATAATTTCACAAAAAGTCCTGCACTGTGCAGAATAATTTGACACATAATTTAGTCAACCCTGCCACATAAATTGGTCCTCTCTTGCCATATAGTTCCAGTGGCCCTGTTCGCAGGGCAGGAGAAATGAACTCCTTCAATGCTCATTTTAAGGCGTCTGCCGTTCTGCTGTGGTGTGCCAGGCACCTACGCCCTCAGCTCAAAGACAATACCATTTCTTTGGCTGCAACTTCCAGCAGAAGTGAAAACCGACTCCACCTCTGTGTCCTCAGCTCACCGTATAACTGCAGACTGTCTTTTATTTCTGCAGCTCAACGTGTGCAGTTAAACAGTTAATGGGTTTCCTCATTTCCCGGTTTATTTCTGCAACTACACATTTAGGCCATGGTTTGCTAAGGGTTGTGTGGGTGGTCGTGCGTCGCTGCGGGCCTTTTTAACGCGTCACTTTGCACCACATGAGCGCCACCCAAAATATTAGCAAATAACCCCGTTTATCTCGTTTGGCGAGATCACAGCTTTGGCGTCACACCAGTCATGCTCTGCATCAGCCCCACATTCAATCCCAGCACTGCAGGTTTATCTGGAACACTCTCAGACTTGTTTTCTCAAGTCTCGTGTCATCCCCTGTGACCGGCCCTTGGCCTATCAGCGTGCTTCCTGGATTCGAGGCCGCGCCTCTCATTTTTATGGTGTCTGGCCCTTGTGTTAATCTCCCACCTGTTGGTGTCCTCTCTGCTTTACATGTTCATATACAAAGATGTCCATCCATTTCTGTACTACAAATCATCTGTAACTGCCAACTACTCCCAGGTGCCTTTCTCTGCAGCGGCCTCCTTTCCATACTGGCACCCGGGCTCTTTTACTGTGCCCCTCGATCTCCAGTATCCGCTTACTCCCTACCCATGAAAGCTCCACCCAAGAGATACGTTTCATGATCTATAGCAACTTACTCTAAGACCCCAGTTACAGGTCTCCCAAGGTTGTTCAACGAGTCACCGTGCCTGGTAAATAGGAGGGTGCAATGCTTAATGTGTTAATAAAAAGGTGCCGGTGCTCAAAGCTCTCCTCTCAAACCTGCGGCTGCTGCAATTAAAAGGGCGAGTACTGAGGCAGCGTAATCCTAAAGCCATTTCAGGACTCTTAAATGCATTTACAGCCACTCGCTGCCCCTTCAGCTCACTCTTGCAGCTTCCTGCTTTTCCCCTTTCTGACGCTTTTTCGTTTTTCTCTTCCTCCGTCTTTCCCTCGTGTCTTTTGCTCGCAGTAAATGCTTGAGAAAGAAAACTAAGCGCCGGCCCTCAGAAATAAGTGCCAGTGCTCCGCACCGGAAACAACAAGTACAAATTAAGCACTGGGAGGGTGAAACATTTACGGGGTCTCGTAAATACCTCCGATTCCGGGTTTCCCTAAGAAAAAATGGGGAATCACATGCAAAGATGACGCTTTTTGCACTAAATTTCACATGTATAAAAACGTACTCTACGTATTTCTCGTGTTATATTTCGGCAGGTTCGATCTGCTGAAGTATCAATAACTGAAATATGCAAAATGTGTGATAATGACCTAGATTGGACCTGTTCCGTGAGGTCTTTCCTATTTAATAAATAAACTTTACATCATGGCAAAGGCCTTCAGAGATAACAACAGCTAGGTGGCTGGATAGTCCGAGGCATGAGACTGTTCATTAGATCCAAAAGTCTCTCAAACACGTATTATTAATTAAATGAATTTAATTAACCCAGACTTTATAAAGGCGTCCTGTCACTAGACCTCTATCCTTTCTAGGTGCAAGCATAGCAGGAGTATTGGGCAGCCTTATTTGGGCAGCAAGAAAGTGAAGATGGGGCCTTTAGCTTTCAACTGAACTTCAATGGAGGGAGCCAGCACTTTTACAGCAGGTACACTGAGGGTGAACAAACCACCACACACAGAAGGAGGATTTCCTCTGGGTGTTTGAAGGACCACTCTTCTTGGCTAACTTTAGTATTTAATAGAGATGACGCACTGAGAGTGGTAGAGTGGTAATACTTGCTTTTCATTATTCCATGTATGCCTGTGTGCACCTTTCCTGGAAATTCTGCGGCCTTGAAGGCTGACTACCATTTGGGTGATAAGGCACTGGCTGGTCAAAGCCTCAAGGTCAGCTTGCGGATTAAAGAAGTACTCTGGGTTCTTTTAGAATAAACTGCAGGTTCTTGAACTCTGACTGGTCGTTAGGGCTTGTGGGTGACCGCGGCTGTCAGCCATAGCCTCCCTGAGCATGTTGCGGTATCTCTTCTGCGGGTGCATGTTTTTGGCCTGGGCTGATGGTGCTGTATCACGATTGCCCTTCCGCTGGCAATGAGCACAGGGATTAGTTCAGACTGTTTCTCCCACTCCCGTCCTCTGATAGCTACTGAATTGGGTCTCACAGGGTGTAGCTATCTGAGGGGTGACATGTTGGTAGGAGAGGCTTGCTGCGTGACAAGACAACCTATACACTGTACTGTTTACCCGAAAAGTAGACTTTTGTTACAACCATGCACATAGCCGGGTGTAGTTCATGGACGTCAATTCACCGAAATGCCAGGGGTAGCGGAAGTGACATCACACACCTTTTAGCCTCCACTTTTCACACACATACTTAAGCATACACACAAATTCACACGTACATGCATTCTCTCTGAGAGTGTGTTTATCTGTGTTTATCTCTCTCACATAAACACACTCTCAGCCACAAGCATGCACACAACATACATTTAAAAAACGTTTTACTTACCTCAGCTGCCATGAAAGGGAATATTCTAGCTGATTTTACTCAATTTGTAATACTCTAATAGTGATGAATATATTCTTATTCACTATTAGTGTGATAATAAATTGACAGAAAACAAATAGAATGGAGCCCCAACTGATGTCCATAAGGACGATCGGCCTCTGTGTTCCTGGCACTGAATTTGCCACCTCTGAGGCCAGGGTTAGCAAGGGCAGTGTCAGAGGTAGCAAAGGGCAAGCCAGGGGTCACAGCTGCGACCCCTGGTGACCCCTAAATGACCTCTATGTAGTTTCTCCAAACAAATGGAGTAACTTTCTGGGAATAGTCAGAGAGCAACATAATGCAAAATGACTCTCCCCTGCCCCACCACTAAAGAGATAGAGGTGTCCCTGAAAGTCTTTCCTTTTGCTGATGTACAAAGGCCTTGGGCTATGCAGGGCGCCTTCTGAAGAGTTACACTTGATAGTGCTTAACATGTGTTCACTACTGGGGAACGCACTGACAAAGCACATTTTAGCAAGGAGGTTCAAACAGGCATTTGGAGCATAGGGGCATAGGGGCATCTAAGAGTACATGTAACACTAGGAGTGGATAAATAGGGACAATTGCATTGCATGATATGGCCTCGTTCGACCCACTTAAACTTAGAGTTACCTTCACGGAAAGCATTAATAAGCTATTTTCAAAGAATATGCATTGGGCCTGATGTGCTATTGGCCATGCTCTAGTACAATATTGTGTCTGCACAGCGTCTCCATATGCCAGTTCTTTGCTCCGGTCGTGATGGACTAATCCGACACATTATAAAAGACTGCTTGCAGCAGTGCTTAATTTGAGCCTGTGTTTTTTGGCGCTCAGCACCAGCACTTAGTCATCAACACCGGGAATTATGACAGCCAGCCACATATTGCTGCCTGTCTAATTTTCTAATGAACACAACAACAGTTGTTGAATCATGCTATATACATTAAAAATTACAAATACTTGCCACCCAAAGCTATAAGAATAGCTTGGTTGGCTGGCATTAGTCATTTAGAATGTACACACATTCTGAATTGTCTTTAGTAGCGCTGACAGAGACAATGGCTGGTGTCAGCTGTAGTGGTCTCCTGACCGGGGTCCCGGCACTCATCTTTCAGTGAGTGATTTGCAGGCAGCCTATCAGATTGCTCTGAGTAAAGCTGGGTTTCCTCTGCGGTTCCTTCTGAATGGCTGCAAATGCAGTTTGGGTTCTACAGGGGACAAAAGACTTCCGCTTCTGCCACCCCGAGGTGCCATTATTGAGACTGCAGCCGGGCCGACTAATGAACAACGAAAAGACGACAGAGCCGTCAGGAGGCAGCCCGATGGGACCACTGCCCGCTCCCTCCGATGCGCGCCCCAGCCACGTGCACAGGGAAGCAGTCTAGCGGCTACCGAGTGTCTTCCGCAGTCAGAAAGCGTTCAGTAGTTTGGGACTGCACGTTCGGGCGCCAACCAATGCCCCTTTCCCCTGTTATTTGTAATTAAGGAAGCGTGACGCCCCTGTGCCACCCCCATTTGAATGCAGATCAAAAGGAACTGCAGAGTTGACATTGCAAGCCTCAAAGACAGTTGCGACTCACACAGAGACTTTTGCACTCTGTAAATAGGGGTTTTCAACTGCAACACAAGCCAGTTCGCACAGCAAACGCCGTGCGATTGAATTATCCTTCTAATACCGGCCCAAAGGTTTAGGACCCCCACAAAGGTAAGAGCAAAGCGAAAATACTCCCTGGCAAAAGCATTGAGAAATGTTATGTGTCACACAATGCTCAAGAAAGGATCTGTTGGTTGCGTACTTGTTTCATCATGGTTTCTGTGCAGTGGCCGGGATTTCTACAGATTCGTGTGTATCTGAGGCAATTTCCTCACATCACTCTCAGGCAGTTGGCACTTCTGTAATCGCCCAGAAGGCAAGTGAAGCAATGGAGCAAATACAAATGCAGCTTTCATTCCACTTGTACCACCCTACCTGGCACTGGTCGTTCTCACACTCCAACTGACTTCATTGGGGTCACACCAAGCCCTCTCTGTTTTTTTGTGGGAAATGTGTAGCAAAGGATGAAAGGGAAAATAATCAAAGGGTTGTGGATATTTATACATAGAAAATCGGAAAAATAATGGACACTTAGATCCCCCCTGAAGGAAAGACGCTCTTAAAGAGAAAATATCATCCCTTATTATGTAAATATGTGTAGCCGTGTACCAGCTTATTTATTTTGGATTGGCTGAACATCTACCTTAAGCATCAGTGGTGCCAGGTGAGAACATCCCAGATTTTGTGTAGAGGTGATTCACACAAGTGCACTCTTTGCCAGCTCTGTAACCTGTTCTTACTGAACAAATGCCATTCAACTACTTTGGCCAGTTGGGTCATCAGCACTTCCTCAGCTTGAGTGGTGCATGACGAGGTCTTCGCACTTGGGTATACAGGTTGGGTCTGGGTTTGCTTATAATTACATCTTTGACTGAAGTGGAACTAATAAAATAATGAGAACATTATCATGTTACTCTCTCTGTAATCACGGATGAGAAGCCAGTCAGGACCCTAGGCCCTACATCACTCGCTGGAGACGGTAGCGCTTGGGCAGAACTCAAGGAGACAGAAGCACTTGATTTGCAGACTAAATCGCAGAGTCCTGGCCGTAGACGAGATCAAGAGACTGCCAGTAATCATTCTGAAATGCAAGAGGTAGGAGAATAGAGCACAACTAGGATTGTCTCCTTGAATTATGCATGCTTTAAATATAATTTGTCAGTTACAGCGCCCGCACAGTTTCAACTACGCAAGCGCATAAAAGTGATTATGAACTGTCTACCTGGAGCTAGCATGGCAAAAGCTGGAACCCCTCTACTGAACATTGCACCCTAAGAACCACTGGCTTGTCATATCTCCTAGCTCCCTAACAGTGAAGGAAAAGGCAAAACATTAATGACAGAGCTGCAGACTCCACCGCTAACATGACTAATGAGACCAGAAGGAGTGATAAATGTCCGAGAATCGACATCGAGATCATGTGCCACCACTGGCAATGTGAACATACCCCCAAATTGCATCTCCATGTCCCCTGGATCGCACCACAAGTCATCACTCAGTGCTTAACTCAGTGGTTGCAGGTGTGGCACACCAGTGCTCTTTTTTCGGGAGTTGGACCTATTTGTCATTATCCGTCTTTGACCCAGAATAAGACAAAGAAAGGGAGAAAAGGGGTTAATAAAGTGGAATAATAAGTTGAGATAATAGTGACAAAAGGAGAAAGCAGGATTGAAAAAGAATCTGCAAGAGGGAGATGAAGGGTCAGGGAGTGGATGGTAGCGGATGAAAAAGGTGTGAATTGTAATCAAGACTAGATAGCAATTGTATTTGGAATTCTCGACATTCAACAACACTGGCGATGGGCTTCCAAGAAAAACTTTAGGTACTGGCAACTGTTCTTTTATAAACTAAGCACTGTCATCACTCATATGTCATTGCAGCAATTCATAGTCTCACAGTGCACACTTCGCCAGTCGTGGCTGGTGACAGGGCAAAGTGGCAGGGCGGGGGGGACAAAACAAAAGCAAATATATATAAATAAATAAATACTTACCTTGACTGGACCGCTGCTCACCACTGCACTTCAGGCAAAGGCTCCCCGCCGGCCCTGTGGCCAATCCTGACACTGCTCAGAGCAGCGTTATGATTGGCTGGAACACCCTGACTTGGGCTCCCAGGCAGACTGGGAGCCTATGCCTGCTCTCTCCACCGGCAACACAGTGCCAGGTTGGAGAGAGATCAGTACGCATGTGTGTTTGGCAAGCCCGAGATGGATGGGCAAGCACACATGTGCTGTGCACTCCCGTCCATGGCTGTCACTCTCCCATGTCCCTGCCGCTCTAAAAATAAAACGATAATAAACATAGTTTATTATCGTTTTATTTTTAAAGGTTTGCAGCTGCTGCTGCTGCTGCTGCTGCTGGTGGGGTGCGGGGGGGCAACACTCCTCTGCAATAGCAGAGAAGCTGCCACTGCACTTCACCTCTTTCCCCTCTCTATCCTCAGATGGGAAAGTCAAAACAGCTGTCTAAATGCTTACACCATCCTCCCTCCTATTAAGGTCAGGATTGGCGATCCACAAGCAGCTCTGCACCCCCATCTTTCTGCCACTGAGCAGGAGACAGAGGATCTGCAGTAACCCCCGATTCCCAACAGTGCCTTACTTATGCCTTGATTCATCCAGCTTTGTACCACTTGTCCATTCCCACAGACCCATCTTGCTTTTTCCAACATCCTTTTGCTTTTTAGGTCTGGGTTTTGGCAGTGCAGCTGTCAAACAGGCACATTCCTGACAATATACACAAAGTGGGCTATGGGTCCACCGCTTTCACTGCCAGTATTGCTCCTCCAACCTCTTTGAGTTATTGGCTTTAGTGATCATCTCTTAGTCCGGCCCTTAGCTCTCAACGAATGTTATTGCCAGTTTGAGTGCATCCTTTCACCTCTACTCGAGTGCTTGCATTGAGCTGCATTATTTTACATCTATAACCCTCTCTGCCTGATCCTCCTGACTCCCTTCTGTGTGTTGTACTCTAAGTGTGCTAACACTACAAACATTAACACCGTAAACCCAGACCTACATGTTATGCCAATGCTTGTTTATATGTACTCTCCCCTTTAACCCGCCCTCCTTTGCTTGCCCTTCTGTCTCCCTGCTTACCTCCTTGTTTCCATTCTCCCTCCACCTTCTTCCTCTATTCCCCGATCCCCAATCATTTCCAGTCAACCCATTCCCCTAAAGTTACAACTCATGTCTCTTGCAACTAGTCCACATCTTGCATAACTGAACAATGACCTATGATTTTATAAATAATTGAATGATCTTCTCTGCGTTGGAATATATCATTTGAAATATCCACTTTGATTTATCATTGCATTTGTATGTACAATTAGCATTTCTGTTGCCTTTGTAAAGAACAAATAAGTAAATTAGTAAAAAATTATTAATTTGTTGGAAAACCTATATAACGTTTTGTGTTTAACATCATCTCGTAAAAAAATGAAAGCTAATGTGATTCGATCATATGTTCCGTGTGACTAACCCTTTTTTCCACTTCAACAACTAGAGCATTTTTATCTTCTTCTGACACAAGGACGCAGGTACTGAAAGATGCCTTCAGAGTGTTGATGACCAGGTCATTGGAGAGAACATCCAGCTTCTTCACCTGGTCTCCCGTCACATTGGTGGAACCCGCTATGCCATATCTAGAGCATTAGAAAAACAATAGGATTCACAGTTTTATTGACAAAGTAAACACTACAGGGTTTTGAGAAGGTCTGACCACCGCATGACACAGTGTATTAAACGAGTCTTAAATGTGCATTCTGGGCACCATCAAAAGCGGTGATACACAGGGGTGAAAGCCTCTTGAGTACCCAACTAGAGGCCCATATCCAATCTACCTTGTATTGCAAAAGTGCTTCAAGCAGTTGTCATCCACTGACTGCCCTCTCACCTGAAGGCAAATGGCCTCCTGAGTGACTTTCACTCAAGTTTCATATAACAAGCGTACGGAGACCACTTTCCTAAAGAAGAAGGAAGAACTAGTCAACCTCATCAATCGGGGGCCACCTCTGTACATTGCTTCTATTGACTATTTCAGCCCTCATTGACACAATTTTCCATGAGTTGCCACTCAAAGTATTGCCCACTTTGGCCTACATCAGATTGACTGTGTTGACATGGTCTGGGTCATCAGGGCAAACTGGGCCCATGCCAATCCAAACCAGCCAATAT
Organism: Pleurodeles waltl; assembly: GCF_031143425.1. NCBI lineage: Eukaryota > Metazoa > Chordata > Amphibia > Caudata > Salamandridae > Pleurodeles > Pleurodeles waltl. The sequence continues at coordinate 790,864,886 of NC_090436.1, read as the reverse complement.
CAGTGGTGGAATAGAATCTCAGGGCCCTGTCTTGTCATAAAGGCTATTCGGCATTTACATTGTACCACATACTAACATTATAGATCCCTACAAAATATCTGTTACATGAACGAGAACGATAAACACTTCCATCTTAAGTTAAATGTTGAACGTAGCTAGCTCCATAATTTGTTTGTCTGCCCCACACTGGTTTACAACTTTATGCGTGATGCCTGTGCTCCATCTCAGTGGCAAGAAAGGAACTACTGGTCCTGAGCAATGTGAACCCTACTCCCTTACCCTTGTCTAGAGTTCAGGGATTGGGCTCTCCTCTGATCCATCTGGATTAACGTAGGAGTATATGATATAAAGCTATTATTTACCCCTCCCCCAAACAAATTTCCTCTCCAAAACTGAATTACACCATTCATGAATGCCAATAGGGACCCTGCTGTAGCTCTAAAAACACCTCCCCTATCATTGCTACATGATTAATGTGGAATTTAGAATCATTGCCTTATCATAACTGTAGTAGTGGCAGCTTTATTTCCACTCAGTGCCAAAACAAATCAAGCAACTGTGCCTGTCTCTGATGGTCCAGTGCTAGAATAAGCTAATTTAAAACAAATAAAATGGGAGACAAAACACAAGACAACCTGCCTAGTCTATCATCTTATGCTGTCCAAAGTTTGGTATCTACTGGCCAATTGATTTGTGCTTCCAGTCTCTAATCTATTTTAGGCCAGTTCCAATTGGTCCAGCAATCCAGCTTTCTTCTAGCACTGGGGCGTCAAGGTCCTTTTAATAGTTGTTTTATTTGTGTATTTTGTATGGGATTATTTATTAAATAATTTTCTAGATATTCCTTTATCAAGACTGATCATTGGAGGGCATGGGTGTTTGTGAAGCGTGTTCAGTGGTGGACAGTTCTGTGTTCCCCCTAGGGGTTACTTTTCTTTAGAGCTGATATGGTGTCATCATTTTATGCTGTCACCTCATCCTACCTAAATTCTGGGACCACCTTCAATTGTATTCTCATTCTAAAAGCTCTAATTTTGTACGCCTGACTCTACAAATGTATATACCCCACTTTTATTATTCGACTGTACAACTACATTATGTCTCATGAAGCTTTTTTGTAAATCGCTCTGTTACCCATCAGAGGTTTAGTATTGATGTGTCAAAATCTACTGAAATGAAAAGGAAAAATTAAAGTGTCCTGAGTCCCCACAATGCTGCAGTAGCTCGTAATGCTGGTCTATGTCCTGAAAAGACTAGTCTGTGACGTAGAGCACTCATATTTCCTGTGAATGGTATGGATACTGTTTTGGAACTAAAAGCAACCTGAAGGAGGGCAATGTTAAGAAACACATCTTGGAACCACTCTTTTCCCATAGGCACTGCCATATGTGAAGACAAGCACTGGCAAAGCCAATAGGATAGGTCTAGTATTGACTGTCAGCTTTTTGGGTTTGTCAGTGCTTGTTTTGTCATGGTTTTTCCAAACCTTTACTGCCGGGGAAGCTACCCAGCCCTCGTCAATTCATAAACAAAACGTTGGATAAAAGCAAAAAGTGTCCATTGCAATAGTAGTTGCTGGCACTGAAAAGAACTACTTTGTGTCTGGATGTGCTCCTTGTGAAAGGGAAGAACATGGCCATTCACAGTGATGCCAGCCAACTGCTGAAGTGGGCTGACCTATTGCCCCATGTTATAATGGGCACAATACAAATGAGAATGACACAATGACGGATCAATGGATAAAGAGAACAGGCTGAAAGCTTCTTTAAAAAAGTATATCATACATAAATTGTAGTAAAATCAAAATGCGTTAGCTAACATCAGACCTAAAATCGCTAGCAGCTAGTTCAGAGAGCAGATTTGGCTCTCTGATCCAGCTTTGTGTAACTAATACTTTTAATTCAAATTCACTAAATCTATTTCTTAATCTTACTGCAGTTATACAGGACATGTACTTAGAAGACATTGACTGTGATGTGGGAAAGCTTCAGGGCATAGGCGAAGAGTTTGCTTTTCACAAAACCTTAAACTACTGAGTGTATCACCATAGTGTATGTGAGAGTCTCATACAGGAAGGGGTCCGCCGTTTCACATACGCTGCCACTGCCTGAGTTCCATATCAAGCAGCAACCAGTGCTTAATTTGTCCCAGTGGTTTTTGGTGCTCGAAACTATCACTTAATTGCCAACACTGGCACTTTTGACAGTATGCCACATTGTGATGCTGTCTGGCTAATTTAGAGATGACCACAACAACAGTTAATTATCAATTCAATACACATTAACAATGACTATTACCTGCCGCCCAAGCCATTCTTATAGATTTGGGGGCCTGAATAGCCTGAATTGTCATTCTTGTTGGAGTTTGATGGTTAGTAGTTGTGTTGTTACTATCATTGGCAGGGGCAATAAGTGGTGGAAGCTGCAGTGGCCTCCTGGCAAGAGCCCCGGCACTTTTTTTTTTTTTTAACTAAGCATTGGCGCTCAGCATCCATTATCCGAAGCTCTCACAGAAAGAGCATTTCTATAGCACTTGTACAACCGATGGTAGCCTCAATATGCTGGACACCAATAGGACACCTAAGAATTGGAAAATGAAACATTCGGGTTCACTTTTAAGACTAAGAAGGTTCGGTTCTTGGCCCAGAGTGCCAGGAAGGCTGTTACAAGGATGACACCACAGAGAGCCAGGCACAGTCCTCCCTCGCTGGAGTCAGTAGGAAAGAAGTTTGTGTGGAGGACAGAAGCAGCCAATGGACACAGTAAGGGAGGTACCCACTTGCATGAGAGCCAGAGCAGGGTAACATCAGACCCAGTAAGGATACACGAAGGGCTCATGACAAGACTCGTTCAAAAACACAATCGCAGGTTTAAAGATCATGTGATATCATGTGGTGCGCATTCTGCTCTTACAAAAACATCACTGCAGAAAGGACATTTTCACAATGCTTTACTTCTGGCTTGTAGCCTCTAAATATATCAAATGCTTTCGGCGTTACCCTTAAGGGTTTAGTAATCCTGCGTCAGCACCGGGTGGTGGGCCTTACCCTCCTCCACATCCCAGCACTGAGGATGTTTTCTATAGAATACTGTTTCCTGGGTTTCGTTTTACTACTCCTCTCCGCAACGGATAAAGTAGAACATACGGAAATTGATGAAACTGCAAAAGTGACGAGAAGGAATAGGAGCATAAGCCTAGAAGCAAAATGCAGCACATATCCTTTGAAACGTGAGTTTAGATCAACAGGATTCTAATCCGCTCCTTATTAAAGAGTCTGAGTTGTGTAAACTTTAAATCACAGACCCACTCCTGTGGTGCTGGCATCCAGCTGTTTCCTATCAGCATGTGCAGTGGCTGATCCACGATTGGCTGCGAGTGACAACGCCCCCTCCACCCCACCCCCACTAAAAGCATAGCCTCAGCTTTATTCTTGCTGCAACGATAAATCCGCACATTGCAATCTTTGCACTTTAAATCCTGCGTGTTCTTAAATACAAAGCATCATAAAACCGACGAAAGATAAGGGGAAAAGACAATGTTCACTATAAACTCGGCCTGCAAGCCTCCCTCTGCGGTTTATCAGGTTCTGCTGCTTTTCAGGTCAGAGGTCAGAAAATAGCTTGCATGCAGGACAGGTATCCCTGCTAGCAAACAAGAGAGCAAAGTGCAACATGCAATTATGTGCATAATTGGCGGATTTAGAATTCCATCTAAAAAGGAAAAAATGATGCCAGGATTCTTGAAAGAGTCGTTCAAAGCAGGTCACGTAGCAAGCGCTATATAAATGCAACATACGGTTAAACATACCTTGCTGGCACATAAGGTAGAAGGAAGATCGTGCCAGCGTGGGTTTGGTCGAGGGCAGAGGTGCCAGAAAACCTTGCTTCTCATAGGTGCTGCACCACAGTGTAACTATAGATCTAGCCAACACACTCACCATGGAAGCAAGTAACTTAGCTCAGTGGGTTAAAGTACGTGGAAAGTCTTGGGGCTGGGGGGAAAGGAGCGAAGCCTGCATGTTGTATGTCCATTCTGCAGTTAACCCTTTGGCATTCAAAGTAGTGAGACCAATCAGCAGTGTGTTAGGACGGTGCTTGCACTCAGGCCTTGAAGTGCTGCAGAGACAGGTTCAATGTTCTGGATCATTTAATTAGCCACTACACCACAGGGCCAGCTGTGCCCTCTGTAGGAGAGTTTTTGAGAATTTAAACTTTACACGTTTAAAGTTATTCACATTATTTGTCATTCTACATTTCCAGCGGGTCCAATGAAAATGGTTCAAGACTCGGAGACTGTCCCTCTTTGGTACTCCAAAGTCCCCTTTTTGAACGGCCTTGTGTAAACTGGTGAGCCATGGGCCTTGATGTAAGCAAGGAAAATTAACCTCTTGTCCCCATAGTCAGAAAGTAATGGCCATAATCGGGTTTGCTGGGGGTCTTTTACAATCCTGGGCTCTGGTGCCACTGTGCCTGATGCGCCACTGATAACTATGTCCTTGTGCAGTAAAGTCCATCCATATTATGTTGATTTTTCTAATATGTAACTGATCATCCTGATGCCCTCATCCAAAGTAATCTCTGTATTGCGTCAGATACTGCTACAATATAAACGCTTTCAATTGTGGTCTTTCAGAGAAAAAAAGCCTTACTACAAACCTTTATTATAACAGATGCAAATACCTTTCATCCTACTGATGCTGAGTTATCATACATAATATGGTCACTTACTTAAGTGGACCATATTTTACCTACAACAGGAACTTTAACCCACTGATCTATCTTAAAAGTTAGTTGTATGGGCACCATGGATAGAGTCTGCAAGTTATAGATGTGCACTCTGATTTGTTTCCTGCGGGTTATCATTGGATGGTACAACAAAAGCAGTGTTGTAAGCGGGTTAAAGAAAGTGAGGGTATCTAAAGGAGACATGGCCAAATAAGCAATCTAGGAAGTCTTTCCAAGAGGCGTTGACTATTTAAGAAAGGCCATGACTTTAAACATGTAAACTAAAATTCTATACTTCAAAAAGTATGCCTGACTGACCAGTAATGGAGCGCTTCGCTGTGTGTTTTCTGTTCTTACATCCAGACATTTAACACAACGGACCCACACCTATAAGGTGTTGGCTTTGCCAATGCTTCTTAGCAGTATCAAATAAATGACAAATATTTCAATTCTGGAATTATGAGACTGTAAATTAAGCATTAATAAGGTTGTAAATGGGGAAGTTGTCTTTGATGTGTCGCAGTCACTCCCGTTATTTCCTTCACAATACTTTCCTCTGGAGTCCTGTAATCTGTTTGTCACTTCTGCGTGTATCTCTCTTCGCTTCTTACACACACAACCCACCAACTCAGCTGTAAACACAGCATTTTCTTTCCCTTTGGCCATATATCAGCAACTGCATACCTCCTTCACAGTTTCTTACAGTTACAACTGGCACCAGAGTGGCTGATGCTCTGTGCGCTCCGCAAAGAAGCCAAGGATTGGATGTGCATTAGTCTGTACACCTTTACGACCCACTGAAATGCACTGTGAGAAACTGGTCCTTTCTTTAGTCTCAACTTCAAGAGCACTCAATCGTGTCCATCAAAACACCCATCCACATGCCCTGATCTCAGCCAGACGGATAGACCCAACTAAGACCCAGCTCTGTTCACAGTACACTCCATAAACGAGTTACAAGTTGCATGAAAAAACTAAAAATCACATTTAGGAAAATAAATGCTCTCAGGGAATGCTGTGTGGAGTATAATGTGCAATGTGAACAAGGACTACATACTAACATGGATAACATCAGGGGTTTCCCATCACCATTGAGAAAATGATTAGTGTCTTTGCTTCTACAGTGGGGGGGGGGGGGGGAGGCATGCATGTAGGGCCCCATAGGGACCCGTTTGAAAGAGTTTTTAAGTCGCGCCGCACTTAAAGCCTTGCGCATACAGGATGGATGTGTGTGAGAGAGAAAGAGAGACAGAGCGAGATTGAGTGCGTTCATTTCTAAATACATGTGCATATGTATGTTAGCTGTGTGATCTGCGTGTGCTTATTTTTCAGTGTGATTTTGTTATTGTTTGTCTTGGCGTATATTTGTGTTTACGTTTGAATGTGTACATCTGTGAGGGAGGGAGAGGCAGTTTTCAAGTGTTCGCGAGTACGTGCGCGTAATATTTTAATGTGTGACGGTCTATTTGTGAGTGTGTCATTTTGTGTGCGCCTGTGTTTCTGAGTGTGTCAGAGAGTGCAGTCTGGCGTGAGGGCGCGAGAATGGGTGTGAACATTTGTGTGTTAATGGGAAATGTTTGTAGGGATGCACGAGAGAGAGACAGCCTATGTGGAGTGAGGCGCGTGCACTGAGTGGACGTGTGATTTTTGTGCCCTGGTCACGCGCGCAGTGAGTGTCCCGCTCTGTGGCTGCGCGCCGAGGGGTCTGCTCCACTTACAGGTGCGCGAGTCCCGCTTTCCTGACGGCGGAGGAGATGGCTTTGACAGCCGTGCAGAGGGAGTTCAGCAGCTGGGTCAGCTCCCCCGTCCCCTTGGCCTTCCTGCCCTCCTCCATCACGAAGCGGGTCAGGGTCACGACATCGGTGTCGAAGGGGGCCTGGTCCGACATGGCTGCGGCTCGGTGGGGCTGTCAGAGAGAGCTGTAAGGTGCGCACTGCCGGAGCCCCGCGCTCACTGCAGCTCCTTTAAAAGGAGCTCCACATCCGGACAGGGGAGGAGGCCAGGCAGGGCGAGGGCTGCCAGCTGTGGGTGTGTGCAGGGGCAGAGACACAGTACGAGACTGTGGCCAATCACCCAAGGAGGAAACCTAGGCGTTTGCAGGTAGTGTCCCTCCCTCATGTCCTGCAGAGCGGAGCAAAGTTCACAGTCGCCCTGCAGCACTGGGCACAGCAGCCAGGGCGGCCCTGATAAGTTAATGCAATGCAAGTGTTTGCATATCTGCTAAAGAAGAGCGTTGGTCACTGCATGCAACGATGCATAGGGCGGATCAGTACACACAGGATCCTCTTGCGTGCACCTCACGTGTGGTATCAAAGACACAACCTTACACAGCTCTGAAGGGGTGGTTTCTCTGTACTCTGCAGCATTACTGTATGCAATGCAGATGATATTTTTTTACATTAATATATCAATTCCTTGACATGTATGCATCTCTGTGCATATTGGGTTGTGGAGTAGAGGATGCACACAGCTAGCTGTATGTGCTGTATTATACTGTGATTGTTACTGTGTTAAGTGTTTGGGATAGAGGTAAATGACAGTTGATAGTTCGCAGAATTGAGGCTAGTGCCCTGCTTGGGAAAGGCATTAGAGGGTGACAGTGATGTACTGTCGTTGGGTGACAGACATCTGCAGTTCGTTGTCAGCTGCCCACTGCTGGCCTGCGGCACCTAGCGTCACTGGGGTGCTGTGCTTGGGAGGGCTCAGATCCTAGCCTTAGGGTTGCCTGGACAGTGTAGTTTTCAGCAGGTTTGTTAACAATAAATGGGTTGCACTCCATGGCTGGGTACGGCTGTTCCAGGGCCTTGAGTTCTTGATTGGGGATCCCTGGTTCATCACAACGGCTGGCTGTCTTCTGCATGTACTATTCACTACAAGATGGCCGTTTACCCCTCCAAACTCCTTCAGTTGCTGTGGGCGAATAGATCACGTGCTCCTCCTCGCTCCGTCTTAAGGCCTAATGCCCTTCAATTTAGAATTTCATAAATCCCTTGAAGATTGGTCCAAGTCTTCTGCTGGTGCCCTCTGTCATTTAGCCTGCACACATATCACCCGTGTTGGATTATCTTTAACACTGCCAGCCTGGCACCAAATGTACACCACTTAAACATAGAAATGGGTGAGCCTGATGGGAGGCTGTAGCTCAGCTCGAGGTCCTTTTGGACCCTTGAGCCTAAACTAAGCTGAGCTTTCATGTGGCTTCTATTTGCCACTTACACTCACCACTCATGCACCAAGAATTAGAGATGAAGCATTAACCTTTGATGTGAAACAGGCAAGAGAAAGAGATACCAGTTTAGTGGCTGAACTGTACAATGTGGAACTAGAAAACCTGTGATCAACCTGAGCTTTCATGTATGAGCGGTGGGACCCCTAAAATCTTACACCCCAAAAGACGCCTGAACAATACTTTCACAGGTGGGTACATAGGGGACAATGTTAAACCGCAATTTCATGAGGCAATGTGTCCCAAAAAAAGGTGCAAAACAGCATATCAGAAATGCAGTCAAATGAAGGGTAGACTCAATAAGTGAGTTCTAGGGTGGAATTAGAATATTTAGGAAAAGGTATTTCAAATATTTAATAGAAATAGTACAGAAGTCCTAAAGAGCAGATGCCAAAAATGTCATTGCCATGAAGGCCTTTATCAACGGGGCAATATTGAATAATACGGAAAATCATATTACTTTAAGCCCTAAATGAGCAGCAGACTCAGAAAAAAACAGACAGCATCCCCAGTAGCATGGGAAAGGTCTCATGAGAGTTCTGGCTCACCTTCAAATTCAAGGATTTGTATAGGAAATCTTCTCACAGAATATAATAACTTCAAATTCATTATATGCTAATGTCAGCAGAGATGACAGAGCAAAGTAGTTACAAAGCAAAAGTGAACCACTGTGAATAGATGCAATGCTGCGAGTAGACAGAAGAAACCTCGAAGGCTGGATCATTACTGAGTCCATGCTAGGAAGTCTTTTTCGAGAATAACTTAATTAAGAAATAAACAAACATGATTTGCATGAATACGTGCAGCAGAAATAATAAACAGTGAATGTGCAGGGTGAGACATCCATTTTGAAGAAGATGGCGTTGAGGCCCCGCTGAGGCTTAGTTAGCTGAAGCCAGGAAAAGGTATATTAACATGTCATATCTAAACTGTTTCACTGGCAATCTGATCATATAAGTGTAGATGTAAATTTGAGTGTAGATCAGATCCGTAGTACACATGTTATTAATATACAAATAATATTAATGCACAAAAACCTCTTCGTCTGCTTCATAAAATGATGTGATCCTTGACAAATATTTTATTTTATTTTACAGAGCCTCCTTTTTAACTATCACATTGGAGAACACCTCGAAATGTGCAAGTTTAGGTTGTGTGCTGTACAAAAATTCCTTGTGTTAGAGCATATATATTATAATGTTATTCGTATAATATGTGGCCTAGGAATCTAGGCCACATATTGCAGCATACATCGGACAAGTGACTTGCATCTTAGTTCACCGATGGCATTGTTGTCGTGGCAGGTGGAAGGGGCAGGAATGATTAAAAACCATCACTTTTAATACATGCCTCTCAATGCAGTGATATAATGAGATATACTAAGGTGAGACACTTCCACATGTGAATTTGTTTTTTTTAATTTTGGAGGTTGTCCAGTGGGTTAATGTCTTTGCTCCAACTATCCTTATTTAACCTGCAAGTTAACAAATTACAATCTGGAAAAATAGCCCAGTGACATGCAACAACTGCAACCATCTGCATGTAAGAAGCAAGGTATGATTTTGAATCCTTCCCGCTGTTAACTCAATGTTTCTTTATTTAAAGTTAATTAAATGGATTTGATTGAGTAGTAATAATCATAATTATTTGTCATTGTCATCTAGTTAATAGTGTAGTTATACTGACAGGCGTACCTGACATTAATACAAAGCACATAAACTGCACAGAACTTGAATCAAAAACACTTTTAAATCTCACTTTTCTCTTGGGCACCTGTCAAACAACACCATAGTGGACCTTTTTTTATTGCCTGACGTGAAGGGTAGGATCTGGCTGTGCTACATTAGACCTCCAACCACTCGAATCAGGACACTCAACTTGCAAAAAAGGAATTCAAGATTGCCCTCAAAGTGAGTTCTTTACACTCTTGCTGCTCTGGAAGGAAAATAAACACTCTCACCACCCAATACGTGCAGGCCACAGCTCTGTACTATGAAGAGAAGTGCATAAGCCGCCTGAAGGTGCTCTGCTGCCCGGATGTACACCACCATGATAACTATGTTTTTTCAGTCAGTATTGGGCCCTAATCCTAAAGTTCTATCCAGGACAGGTGAATCCTTTAGGTCTTGGGGCACCTTCCTGTCCCGTGGGTGTCCCCTCTACTGGAGAATATTAAGTATGACCAGTTCTTTTAAAAATACCTATCCGTTAATTTTGATACCCTAGAGGTACTTCACATTGGTTGCTGGCTCACTGCTACATTTGACACAACTGTAAAAACTGGAAGACTACTTGGGTTAATAAAAGGTCTCTACCTGAAATGTGTCCCATATTGTTCCCAACCACCACATCCTGAGTTGCGATCTGGAACTGGACACAAGACACCGGCCCCAAATTCACCATTTGTTTATTTGGTTGGAACCATCATGCTTTAGATGGTATGTTTTTGGTCGAAATAGATTTTTGATGATTTTGACCTGGAAATTCAACAGCTGTGCATCAGTGGTCATGTTTGTGACAATAGCCATAGAACCTGGGATCACAGGGCCAGTTTTTATTAACTACCTTCACTGCAATGATGGAGACTTTCCAATATTTGGCTTAGGGCTATTAAGTGTAAGTGTGGACGTAGGTTCATGAAAAAATAGGCCTTCTTCATTCCAGTTGAACATTATCAGATGCTATCATTAAACCGTCATGTCAGGAGGCTCTAACCTGGATATCCAGATCTGACAGAAGTGAGGATATTTTCCACACTCTCCATACCCACAGCCAACTCCAGAGCACTATGATGGAGTTACACAGTCAACCAAGGGAAACGGGAATGAGACGAGAAAGGAGCAGAGACACGGGATATAGTCTCACACCTACTCACAGAGATGGGCTTAATTTGCACTATGTAAGTGTTGATATCTGAAAGGCAAAGGAGAGCTTTAGTATAACTACTGTTTTGACATTGATTTTTTAAAACTAGAAGTGCTGCCTCTGATAAACCTGTTGACACTGTGTTTTTGGTCTCTGTAACAAGCTCAAACAATGTTTTTTCTGAGCTGAAATACAATTAAGTTTGGGATATGATAGGAAAACCATCAAGATTACAATAGGCTAGTTTACCTATGAGAGCAACCTTCTAAATTAAGAATGAACTTTTCATGCTTGGTTTGCATTTAAGTTGACAAACGCATAGCTGTAACATGAAATCATTTGTTATCATTTCAAGTGTAGTTATAAACCATGGACAACTCTGGTCATATAGGTATTAGCTATCTTTGATATCAGCATCCCATACACGTGCATCTGTGCTAATGTACTTCCTTTGGCATTTGCAGTAGTTCAGTAGAGTTCATAATCTTATGGATGACTCTTTTGAAACAAGCAAGTGTTATAGAGTTTGTAATTCCTATGAAAGGCACCTTATGAAACAAACATGTGCAAGTTTATTCATTCTCTGGTTCCCTAATGTATTTGTTGTATTCACAGAAGAACAGATAGCAGGATCCCTACAAGTCCCGACTATAACACCTATGAATAGCAAGTGCCTAGTAAGGACGTTGTAGATCATGAAGAACTTCTACTCTGTGCTTTAACATGGCTGCCATCTTTGGCAAGTCTTATGAGAGTCCTGTATAATTACCCTCCTCTGATTAAGTCAGCATTCAGGATCAGTCTTCGTCTTCAGGACATCAGTCAGATCGCCGTCAGTCTATCTAAGTTAGAGGCAAGAGACACTCTCCTCTTAAGGAGAAAAGTGTAAGGGGCAGTAATATGGGCAAGGATGGTTTGTCTAAGTCTCAAGTCACAGAATAGTGTGACAGAGTTTCGGGATGTAATCAATATCATTCCCTACCTAATGCACCGTTATTTCCTGTGTCATGGGTTTTTATCCCTTTCTAGTAATTCATTCCCCCAAAATTCTATTGGTTAGTCAATACACCCCATCATTGTTAACCTATCAAATTATACATTAAGTAATGCATTTGTCATCTCTCGATAATATTTAGTCTTCTGATTGGTCTTCATAATCAGCCTTCCGTAGGTGGCATATCCGGGGTTACTTCATCAGCTTGGCACACGTCTCAGGTTAAAAGTTCTCGTTCCCTCGTCTCATTGTCCTTGGAAGTATCTACAAATGTTTCGAAGCACAATCATTTTATACTAAAAGATGTTAGCATGCGGATGGGAAAAAGTCCCTATGTTTCGAACTAATACAGAGAGAACAATAGCTGGGTCAGGGTTGTTTGCAAGTTCTGCACACTGAAGAGACAGGAAAAATACGCTTTTAAATGAGAGCTACACAGCTTCTGCTTGGCTCATGCTAACTTAAGATATACGAGTTTTAATGAATGCAGTTTTATACGTTTTAATGTGCTCACTTAGGCAAACTATAAACGATTATTCCTTACAGTTGACATTAGTTTATACATATGAACGATTCTCCATTTTTATGAATACGCTTTTAATAAATATTTTATTAATACAGCATTGTTAGACATAAGCATTTCACGTCTATAATATGTAATATCAAAATACGCTCTCTCAGTATCATTATGTTATGGTGAGTTATGTAATGCCTTTTCATGTCATGTTGTAGTGTTTTTACATAACACATTTCAACAATTTCTAATAACACCTTAGGTCTATACAGATCATAATTGCTACGTTATAGTTTTTGTCAAACGGAAGGTTGCACCCATGGAGGATTAGGCCATGCAACCCTCAGCCTCAACCTATGCCTGTGTGTTTGTAGTCCTAAATTATGTTTTGTTGCCAAGTCCTGAGAGTGTAGGTCTTCACTGATATCATATTATATTAGAACTTGTGTTTTCTCACTGTCATTCTCCATGTGCTCCCTGCCCTGTGACCGCTGACTTCTGGTTGGAGGTAATTACCATGGACCCCTCCCCGATCTTTCAACTTACCCCCAACACCTGTGCGTATGTGGAGATGAAGGATACACTTTGTGCTAACCGTTTGTTGTTCAGATGTGACAAGTTTGCCAGTTTCACCAAGTTACTCGATGGTACTTTTTCTTATTTGTGGTGCTGGGATGGCAGCAGAAGCTGCTCTGATGCTACCCGTGCTGCATCTCCTTTCAGAGTGAATTTGCACTGCTGCTACTTTAACTGTACCTCCTGAGGGGCATATGTAAGAACCCCTTGCACCGCCTTAGCGTCATTTTTGTAATGCTAAGTCATGCATGCATTGTGCCACTTTGTAATCTCTTGCGCCACATTATGCCTGTGCCAGACATAATGTATGCCAGGGGGTCGTTCCGACCCTGGGAGGCCCGCAAAAGTGGCGCAGTGAAATGTAACAGATTTCACTGCGCCACAATAGCGTTAAAAATGTTGACACTATTGTACTAACGACCACCATGGTGTGCCGTATTATAAGTACAGCGCAACCATGGTGTTGTTAGGTGCTGGTAGGGGGGGCACAGAAAAAGTGGCGCATCAGCTCCGAAGCGCCACTTTTTCATAAATATGGGCCAGAGTGTTTTAAATAAGGTGTTTACTGGCGTAGTATCAAACCAGTGTTTGTGAGTAACGTTTTGCACTGCTGATCTCATGTAAAAGATTTATGTTGCAAGGCTTCAATCTATATAATTAAAATATATCCCTAGATCGTTACTGGCATTTTTACAGGTGTTGTACTAGTAAGCCAATTGTGTATCCTTGCCAACATGAAGAATGTTATACAATGTGCACAGTTTTACCAACAGTAAAAATAACTGGCCGACAAAGAGCCAGGTCCAATCTGATTACCTTAACTGGGCTAGATTGACACACAATAAGGCCACTTCTCCCAAATCAGTTTCTTGATTCGATCCAAAATAAGGCCAACATTCATTATCCTTAAGCGGGCTCCACAATTGATTTCCGGTAGACATTTGGCCCATAGGCCTTAATTTAAAAGTTGCACATCAACCTACATTCCTTATTATATGTTAGTGATTAACTTTTATTGTATTTGTCAGTTATGGCTTACTGCTCATTTCAGCCTAGAAATAAAGAAGGCTCCTAGATATACCTATTTGGAATCCACTTTGAGTTTGTGCTTTTCAAGACTCCATAACTTCTGTGTGCAGTGTTCGGCAAAAAACATCAGGATTTGATTAAGTTTCTCACTCTGATTTGCATTAAAATAGTGTGCTACAGCACCCAGGAAATGCTTATAGCCAACAAGAATGGGGTCATATAAGAGCGTGTCATAAGTGTAATCCAGGGAAGGGACGTGCATAAATCTCAAATTTGGTGACATGATTAGTTTGCATTTCAATTCCTTGGTCAGAACAATAAGGCATGGAGTGCGCCTTTCTGTTTTATATGGAGTATGAAACTTGTGATTCCAGAAGAAATGCAATGAAAATGTCATTGTTAACTTGTGTTGTATTATTGATTTGGTTAAAAGCAACAATTACACCAAAGGGTATCTTGGTTCTGGGTGTGTGGTATAAGCTGATTAAAAATTAAAAATAATGATTATGAATGAAGAAAATAATTTTAAAAGCCAACGTGAATGACATATAGCACTGCCTGGTTCACAGCTGACTAGACAGGTTGTTCCATTGTTTTACAGTGACTAGAAAGAGCTATCATCTGCCAGAATGAGGACATTTAAGGCGTGAAACTGGGCCCAAGGGAGGCGAGTCTGAGCGGAGTGGAGCGTTTTTACTGGAATATAGAGGGTTACCTTAACTATGATGTAAGACGGTCCCTTTTGGAGAAACGCCCATTGAAAGATATATAGGCATTTATTACAACATGCTTCCTTTCACGTAGCCTTTGGAGTTTGGCCAACAAGGAAGACATTGACTAGACCTGTTTAAACAAATCAGAAAGGGTGGCTGCTAGGGTTTGCACTAATTGTAGTTTATAAATATATTTCTGAGGAACACCTTGGTAAACAGCATTACATCAATTTATACGTGATAAAATGAGGGCATTGCAGAATACCATATTTCAATCAATAGGAAGAAATGGCTTGATTTTCTTCAAAAGTTTGAGAATGTGAAAACTGTTTGATGTCAATTTATTGATCTGAGGTCTCACAGATGGGCAGTTATCAAGTATTACTCCAAGAAATTTAGCATATTTAACTGGGCTAGGTTGAATACCTAGCTCAAAGGGCCAAAAATTTACATTCCAAACGAAACTACGATCACCCAGTATCAGACGTTTATTCTTGTCACTGTTAAGTTGTAGCATATTTTTCGACATCCATGTAAGGACATCTAAGAAACAAGATTTAAGTTGAATTTTTTAATCCCCTCTTGGATCACCTAGTATTATTACTAGCTGAGTGTCATCTGCATAGGTCATGAAAGTAACTCTAAATTATCTAATATATCAGGCCAGAGGCGCCAAATAGATGTTAAATTAAGTGGAGGTTAAGGAGAACATCTGCCTGAATATCAGAGCGCATCCACTTAAAACCTGAATATTTGAAACCATATTCATAGAGTCTAATACTCAATGTCATGAGATGGGATTGAATGCAACATTGAGATCCAATAAGGTTAGAGCTGCTCTGCCACTCTTGTGCAATCAAAAAAAGGATGGCAGGTAGAGATAAATTACATCTTAAGTTATAAGAACAGACCTACATTCTGTTGCAGCTGAGTTTATTTCTTCCTCAAATTTATTTCATACGTTTTTTCAACTAGCCAAAAGAATTTATGGTGGTATCAAACAAATGTGCATTACAAAAATAGCCTAAATATTCACAAAATGTTGCTTCACAAAACACCCACAATAGACCGTATCACAAATTTAACAATAAAAACCACCTTACGGTGAAGCCCTATCTATTAAAGTAGTGGTCACTGTTATCACTTCACATGTGGTCCACTTTTATGTGCTAAGGACTGAGCTTTTACATGCCAACAATTACCAACGTATTGTGCATTTCTTTCACACAAACGTGATAAACGTGCAAATCAAGTCTTTACAAAATAGTCCATTATTTGTCAAGCCCAATACACTTGCAATACGAGGAAGTCAACGCGTTTCGGCCTAATAATTTACAAGCGAAATGTCATAATGAAGTAACTGCACAAGTTTTAACAATGTACATGATAACACTTATATCATTGTTTTTTGTGACAAAGATCCTGTTGATATGTGTCGGTTCTGTTTTTTTCAAAGGTAGGGCAGCTCTATTGAGAAACATCTGTATTTTTCCAATAAAGGTATAGCAGTACTGCTGAGAAAGGCCTTTAAATGCCAACTACTGCAGTATTACTGAGAAGTGAGTGCTGGTTCTTTATCTTTTCAAATAATTCAAACCTACAAAGGGCCCCATAGAATGTGGACTAGAATTAGCACAATATTTCCCCTTCCTACCTTGTATCTACAAATATTGTGGACATTTGAGGGTGCACCATTACCACTGATTACAAGATTCTGGGGATTAGTATGGAGGAATGGGTGTTTCCTCTCCAATTTCCACTTCTTTTTCCCTGTTTACTAATGGAGTTACCATGTCCAGGTAAAACATTCTAGACCAGCAGTTTGTCCCACAAACCATATAAGCCCAAGAGAGCCAGTAAATCCTGTGTGGGATTAACGGGGAACTCATACCAAAGCCAGCAGTAGTATAGGAGCCCTGCTAAGGGCTCACTAAAAGCATTACTGCTCTGCTATGAAGCTCTGCTTTTGGCCTATTGAAAGTGCAGGAGTCCTTCCTAAAAGTGCTCACACTTACTTACTCAATGTGTTGTACATCTGCTCTGGATCTTAATGAGGAACCAGACAATACGAATCATTAGTCCTTTGACCTCACTGCCAACAAGGGCTAATTCTTCACAGTTTTACTAAACTATACACACAAAACACATCTTCATATTCGTCATTACAAACATTTTCATGGTTAGAATTCGGGGCTTATTTAATAGATCTAGATTGTAAACACTGGCTGCTATGGGGTTCAGCCTAGTGTGGTAAATAGTTTAGGGATGTAGGGCTGGTCACATTTTAATATCCATAACAGGCTTTCTACAAATGATATTCAGACCAGACGTACCTACTTTTTTGACATGTTGATGATTGTAACGATTTCAACGATTTTTTACTTTTTTCGGAATGGACTGAGTTAATAGTCAAAACATGACGATATTTCTGAAAAGAGCAATACATTGTTTGCTGCAATCTTACACTCAATAAAAAATGTTGTCACCATCATTTCATCATTTTTGTAACTGGTGGTCAGTACTTCCTAATTTTGTTCTTTCTACATTCTTGTACTTAGTGGGTAGACTCTGGTAAACAGACAAGAGGTGCAACCAGAAAAGGATTCATGTTTAAAAACTAGTCAAATTGCGAAATATAAAAAGGGATCGTACATACTAAACAGGAAAAAATAATTGGCAACGATGTTTGCATCCATAGCGCATTATTTAAACAAGCATCTGCAATGCAATGGGTCTCGCATTTGCTTGAGTTAGAGCTATTAGCGATGTAAACTCCTAACCAAACTTTTCTCGCCACACAAATTAAAAGAAAAAAAACAAGGGCAATTGCACTATGTGCAATGCAGCGCGAATCGCGCAGAAATTGAAAACAAAAAAACCGAGCACGATTGCGCTATGTAAAACTCAGCGCGATCGTGCCGCGTGGAAAATAAAAAGATAGCGCAAAAACCAGTCTGAAAATATCGAGCCTTGTAAGTTTACAGTAGTTGACCAGTATGCTCGAGGAGGGCTAAGCACCGGAAAAGGCATGACGTATGCATGCCTTTCACTAATGAAAGCTAGCGGATTTTAAAAGGCAAGCCCACGAACCAATGAAAGTGACAGGCGTGACATGGGCATGGTTACAAGCCCAGAGGGAGATTACAACAGGGATGGAGCTCTTGTGCGCTCGACCCTAAAAAAGACTAAGCTGCAAGAATCTCAACTTTACTCAAAGTTCTTCAATATAGCCAATAACTGACTTCCAACTAAATCATAATTTTTAATCTTTGGGATAAGCAGCAGTCAATCTGCCTGCTTCTTTTTTATTCGCAGCTATACCTGTGACTTTTAAATGAAAGTGCCTTTGAGTCAATAATACGTTTAGGCATTCAATAAGTCCTTATACATGCACTGTGTCACTCAGTTTAGCACTCTTGCATCCATTTACCCACCCCCTGACTTTTTCTTGAATTCACCCGTTTACAGAACCACAATAAATCACACACAAACTCAGCATCATAAGCAAGAGAAATTAAAATAATAAAAGAAGAAGAAAAAATCAAGCTGCCATCTAAACATAAAACAAATATGCTTGCAATAACAAATGAAATTAAACAAAGAACTGGATGGTCGTCTTGCGATGGTATTATACACAGTGTTTCATTGTTTTTAAGTTCCAGCATGACTGTCACATTTAGGACCAATGTGTTGGTCATCTTGGAATGGTAAAACAATAAAATTATAGACAATGCAATTTCAAAATAATTAAATTAAAAAAATGAGAAGGAAAGACATGAGAGGAAAAAATGGGAAAACTACAGGAATGGCCCATCAGTCCTGGCAATGAAGTTAACTCATTTTCAGGTGGATGTGCATGTGATAACAAAAAAGTTGTTGCTGTCACCCATATGGAAACACAGCCAGTGACTAAAGTGGCTGTCCAGTCGCCTCATGCTGAATGTTATAATGGATGCAAACTGAGTTTTTCAGCTTAGCTGTTGGCTCAATTGCCCTGTGAGTTTAGGATCTGATTTATTTTGTATGTTAAATAAAAAATGAAGGTATAAGCTTAGTTATAGTGAGGAAAGTTATACTTAATGTAGTCACGCTAGCAAGTTGACAACACTGTTCAGAGGTGCGTAAGTTATAAGATGTTTTGCTCTGGACCAAATTATAACTTTAAGTTATAACTATAATTTACCAATTTCTTTTGTGTAGTTTAAGATGGCTTTGTATAGACATAATAAATTAAGTTTTCCTAACTCTAACTAATTTTAAACCTTTTTTTGAATGTCTTTAAAAAAAAAAATGTTTCTGGTCGTAAAATGTTGTTTATTATAGTATTAAGGCCCTCATTACAACCCTGGCGGTCGGTGATAACGTGGCGGTACCACATCGACCGCCAGGGCGGAAACAACAGCCACCACGGCGGTAACCGCCTACAGCCATGCAGAAGCCAATGTCCCGCCCACCTTATTAAGACCCTGCAATCCGCCACCTTTTCCGAGGCAGTAACAACAACATCACAAGCTCGGCGGAAACACTGCACACAAGTGAAAGGACTCACCATTGGAGACACAGGGAACAACCACACCGTCATGGAGCCCGAGCTGTATGTCTTCCCCATGCTCTTCTACGTCCTGCTCCACCACGGACACCAACGACGGCAAAGATGACGACGGTGAGTACAGCCACCTAGCACACAATGGATGGGGGGAGGAGAAAGAGAGTGACACAAACACACGCAACACCTCCACCCCCACCCCCAACACCGTACACACAATCAGCTGCAGTAATAAGGCATATATACCCGTACCTCGGATGAATAATGCAAGGACAACAGGAATTTACTAAAGTGAGTGTAATAAGATCAACACAGTATAAATAAGAAATATGCAATGTAACTGGTATATACAAATGTACAGTTCCAGGGACACTGCCCAGTCCTCAGGGTGCGTGGGCCACAGGCCAAAGTCCAAGGCCCCACTTGTCACCTGCACCAACACGAGAGAACACTGCAGGGGCATCAGTTGGAAAATAGGCAGGCACCTCAGGGGGACGGGGGACGGGGAATGGGGGCACCTCAGCCGGCAGATGGAACAAAACCACTGGTTCTGGAGAGGGCAACATGCCCTGTGCTTGGTCCTGGGGAGTGCAAGGCCACAGTCTCTTGTGTGGGTGACTTGCCCACTTGCTCTGGACGGGGCAACATGCCCTGTGCTTGGTCCTGGGGAGTGCAAAGCCACAGTCTCTCAAGTGGGTGATTTGCCCACATGACCTGGAGGTGCCAACATGCCCTGTGCTTGGTCCTGGGGAGTGCAAGGCCACAGTCTCTTGAGTGGGTGGCTTGCCCACTTGCTCTGGACGGGGCAACATGCCCTGTGCTCTGTCCTGGGGAGTGCAAGGCCACAGTCTCTCAAGTGGGTGACTTGCTCACATGCTCTGGAGGGGGCAACATGCCCTGTGCTTGGTCCTGGCGAGTGCAAGGCCACAGTCTCTTGAGTGGGTGACTTGCCCACTTGCTCTGGATGGGGCAACATGCGCTGTGCTCTGTCCTGGGGAGTGCAAGGCCACAGTCTCTCAAGTGGGTGACTTGCCCACATGCTCTGGATGGGGCAACATGCGCTGTGCTCTGTCCTGGGGAGTGCAAGGCCACAGTCTCTCAGGGGGGGCGACTTGCCCACTGGTTCTGGAGGGGGCATTGTATCCTGTGCTCTTGATCTGGGGAGGCTGGGGTTCTGGGGGGGGGCATCGTACCCTGTGCTCTTGATCCTGGGGAGGCTGGGGGAGGTGGGTGTCTCTTACCCACTGGTTCTGGAGAGAGCATCGTGCCCTGTGCTCTTGATCCTGGGGAGGCTGGGGTTGGTGGGTGTCTTTTACCCACTGGTTCTGGAGGGGGCATCGTGCCCTATGCTCTTGATCCTGGGGAGTGCAAGGCCACAGTCTCTCAGGTGGGTGTCGTACCCACTGGATTTGCAGGGGGCAGGCCGCACAGCAGCCCATGGATGCAGGATTACATACCGTCCGCCGGCGGTGACGGCTGCCCAGTGGTGGTGGTGCTGCTGCTGGGTGGGGGGTGGCTCTAGCCCATCCCCTGCAGCCTCAGACGGCTGCACAACCATGTTGGTGGTGGGGGCTCCGTCTGAGTCCCTGCCCCACGCCCCTTGCCCTTCCTGGCTGCAGCTGGGACTGGCTCCTTGACCTTCTGGGCAGCAGCTGGAGCAGGCACCTTTCCGTAAGGCTGCTTGGTGCAGGCTCCTTCACCCTCTGCACAAGTGCCCTGGATCCTTTCCCACCATGAATGGGTGTGGAGACTACTGGGCCCGTGGACTGGTCGGCTGAGGTGCTTGCCTGGGTTTTTGCCACCCTGGCCAGACGTGAAGGACCGGAGATCTGGGAAGAGTCAATGGTGGGGAGATAAAGCTTCTTATGGACATTGGGGCGAGAAAGGGGAGAAGGTTTGGGAGTGGAGGAAGAGGGAGTGGTTGCAGAAGGTGTTTTTCTGTTGAGTTTGGGTGCGGGTGCATGGACTGGATGCTGATGTGAGGTGGATGGGTGTTGGGTGTCTGAGTGCTTGCGTTTGTGTACTTTAGTAGGGGGGGGACAGACACAGTGGGAGAGGACACAGGAGACGTGTGCATGGCTGTTGTGGAGGTGTCTGCCAGTGAGGTGTGTGTTCTGCTAGGTGTGGTGGTGATGCTGGTAGTGGATGAGGCTGTAGTGTATGCAGGTGTGAGTGTAGACGCTACTGGGAGGGAGATGGAGGAGGAGAGGGAGACAGTGGAAATTGTGGATGTTGGTATGTCTGCATCTGGATGGTGTTTGTGTGATTGCCTGTGGGGTGATGTGTGGTGCTTGTGTTTGCCAGTGCCACCCTTGTGTGTTGTCTTGTGTGCATGCTCGTCTGCCTGTGTGCTTGGGATAGGTTGGGGTTGAGGGGAATGGGATTAGGAAGAGGAAGATGAAGGGAGGGTGGAAACAGGGACAATGGCTGCCATCAGAGAGGAGGCCAGAGCCTGGATCGATCTCTGTTGGGCTGCCAAGCCAGTGTGAATGCCATCCAGAAATGCATTAGTTTGTTGCATTTGGGCTGCCAGCCCCTGGATGGCATTCACAATGGTTGACTGCCCTACAAAGATGGATCTCAGGAGGTCAATAGCCTCCTCACTCAGGGCTGCAGGGCCTGAAGTGCCTGGGGCGAAGGAGATGCCTAACCTCTTGGGTGAGCGGGCATGGGCAACTCGCTGAGGGGCTGCTGGGAAGGCGATGCTGGTACAGGGGATGGCGGCTGTACCTGTAGCTGGGGTGGTCACAGAGGTGCCCGCCACCACCAGGGAGCTTCCATCAGAGGAGGTATCTGTGTCAGAACTGTCCCCTCCAGTCTCCGCCGTGGTGCTCCCCTCGCCCTCCATCCCACTGGTGCCCCCACCATCGGTGGACTCTGCCTCCTGGGTCCTGTGGGATGCAGCTCCCTCCGTCGCCGGTGCCTCTGCTCCTCGGCCAGATGATGTTAATGCACATAAGGACAGGGTGACAAAACACAAAGGGGGTGGGAAGAGACAAAGGATACACCTGGTCAGTGGCTGCACCAACACCACCGTACACACCACTCACACACACAGGGAACAGCCCTCGCACTATGCATTGCAATACCAGTTATTTTGCTAGCCACCAAGGCATGGGGAGGGGCACACACTGCCAAAAGCAGCACACCTGGGACCCACGCAGCCCTGACCAGTTGTGGATGCCTATGAGCTAGGTAGCAGAATTATCCCTTCAGGACCCTTGCCACCAGGGGACCTACACAGCAATGTCAGGCCTGGGCTAGGGGCACCCACTGGCACACATCCCCCACATGCATACCAACCTACCATGCATAAGTTGTAATGAATGGCACTGTACTCACCCCCTTGTGGCTGCTGTGATGCCCTCATGCGTCCATCCAGCTCAGGATAGGCCACCACCAGTATGCGGGCCATCAGGGGGGTCAGGGTTCGACGGGCACCCCTTCCTCGTTAGGAGGCCATCCCCAGATGGGCCTCCGCCGTCTTCCGTGCCCAGCGTCTCTGGTCCTCCTACCGTTTGCGACAGTGGGTGCTCCGCCTGCCGTAGACCCCCAGGGTCCACACATCCTTGGCCATGTCATGCCATATACCCTTCTTTTGATGGGCGCTGACCTGCAGAGGTAAAACACACAGGAAAATAGTATCAGTCAGGCAGTCCTGTCTGTTAAACACTTATGGCCCACCATACCCCTTTACATCACCATTTGCACACATGGCCCAGCACACAACCAATACGCCTCCCAGAGGACATCCACCCACCCCCCTTACAAGAGGCCTTCACACACACCACTCCATGCATTCATGTCACATGCATCAAGCCCACAGTGTACTCACCTGTTGGTATGGAGGCCCAGACAGCAGTCCGTACTGGGGTAGGACCCCATCCACCAGTCTCTCCAACTCCGAGGTGAAGGCAGGGGCCCTTTCCCCAATCACACAGGCCATGGTAGGTTCCAGACACAGGTCACAGCAGCACATGCAGTGTGGGTCCTCTCCTGTTGAAGGTCAGGTAGCAAGTGAGTGATCAGATAGAAAATGGCGGTCACGTCCATGGCAGTGCATACCGTCACCACCAGCGTACATCACCATGGGCCACTGTACCCCATAGGGACCAATGTTAACCAATGAGGAGTTGCACAGTGGTTCCCGACTGTCTCTTATAACGGCGCACAACGTCAGTGGAATAACCTCTCTTCCACCTGTCCCTCCACACAGGACAGGTAGACACCATTTCAGGGGGTGGGGGGCAGGCCCTGGATAATAACTGTGTCACTGTTTAAATTTGGACATACAGGACAAATCCCACTTACCCATTACAAATTGACATCATGTATTGTACTGTTGTGGCTCCAATGTTCAGTTTTTGACCGGCTCCTCACACTTTTGTCCCTTAGATTGCTACCGCTGTGGATGAATGGGAGATGGAGACATACCCCTGTGTACAGACCCCTGGTGGACTTGGCAACACTGGAGGACAGGCACATCATTCTCACCTATAGACTTGACAGGGCCACAATCACGGAGCTGTGTGCCCAATTGGAGCCTGGCCTGATATCTGCTGTCCGTCACTCCACGGGTATCCCCCCTCTTGTTCAAGTTCTATCAGTGCTCCATTTCCTGGCAACTGGTTCTTTCCAAGTGACAGTGGGCTTGGCAGCAGGAATGTCACAGCCAATATTCTCAATAGTGCTGACAAGACTGGTGTCTGCCCTGATTAAACACACGTGCAGCTACATTGTTTTCCCCCAGGTGGAGGATTTGGCCACAGTGAAGGCTGACTTCTATGCAATGGGACATATCCCCAACATCACTGGGGCGACTGATGGAACTCATATTGTATTTGTCCCCGCCCGTCACAATGAACAGGTGTTCAGAAATCGTAAGAGTTTCCACTCCATGAATGTACAGATGGTGTGCTTGGCGGACCAGTACATCTCCCACATCAATGCTAAGTATCCTGGGTCAGTGCATGATGCCTTTATCCTGAGGAGTAGCAGCATCCCAAATGTGATGGGCCAACTACAGAGGCACAGGGTGTGGCTAATAGGTGAGCCCTGGTTCCCACCCAGTAGGTGTTGATGTATAGGTGTGGTGTGGGCCATATGGGATAGTGTGTGGCTAAAAGTTCTCACTCGATATTTGCAGGTGACTCTGGTTTAACCCAACCTAGCATGGCTACTGACCCCTGTGAGGAATGCCAGGACAAGGGCAGAAAAACGTTACATTGAGGCACATGGGTGAACAAGAAGTATAATCAGAAGAACCTTTGGCCTCCTGCAACTTCTTCTGCTTCGTCAGCACCTCCATCACCTCCTGCTGCATGTGTCCCTCCAGTAGCACCTTCTAATTCTTATGCTCCATCACCACCTGTCCCTCCACCAAGATCTGGAAATTATATAGCAATATGGCAGTACAGTGAAATACTGTCTCATCTGCCATTGTGTCATTGTTGTGGGAGAGAGAAATATGGCCATCTATTGTGAGCTTGTCATAGCTCACCAGTGTCCTCCCCAACAGCCTTAGTTTTTGCCTTAGTTGTCCTGCTGTTTCCTGATGAGACTATTGTTTTAGTTGGTGATGTTGACCTTGAAAAAACAAATAAAGTTCCAGAATATTTTTTTATTAAAAAAGAAGAAAACAAAGTTATTTTCTGACCTTAACAAATATCTCAAAAGATAAGGAGCTTCTACCAAAATTAACCATATTTTTTCAGGTAACAGAAATACTAAATTTGAATTAATAGAGACATACACGGCAAGTGTAAAGTAAGTTAAACATTACATTTACTATGACGTATAAAACAACCACTAGTATAGTGTCTACTCACAATTTATCAGTGTTGATATCTTCTGACATATTGTTTCTATATATGTAGAACTGAGCACATTGATAGACGCATAGTTTTTCTAACAATTGTCTTCTCTTTGGGTAGTACATGTCCAACATATTTGTTTTCAAAATGTATTGTTTCTGGAAATAAAAAGTGCAAGGTGTTCAATTTCAGGTAAGGTTTTCAGAACTCTTCGACATGATGATACCAATACTTTTTTATTTGATTCCTTATCTAGTTTTCTATAAATTTGCATTGTCATCTGACCCCAAAAGCGTGTGTGAAATGCATTTGTTAATACATTTTCTTACCTCATTTAGTTTTTTTGAGTTTTGTGCTAGTTAGTAGCCCAAATTGTATTCATGCCAAACAATTGTCCTCATTTCAAAATTAAGTTGTTAGTATGATGTAGAGTCCTAATAGACAATCATGTCACTCTTTATATATTTGTTTTGTTTGCCTCTATGTTCCTTATTCTTGTATGTTAGTGTATGGTTAAGGTTTGGTTCATTGTGCACAGTTTCATTTTTTGGGCAAAACAACATGGTAAGAAACTAGGTTATTTTTTGTTTTAAGGCAATAGCTTTTATATTATCACAAAGCCTGACCATAATGTCACTTTAACCTTTGCGCTTTTCAGTGAATTTGTAGGGTTTTTAAAATCTAAAAGTGATCAAGTGAATATTATTTCCATACCTAACTATAACATCACCAAAACTTTTTTTATAGTGAATTTCGACTTTTTTTTTAACGTAAAGTTAGTTATTATTAGAATACCTACCAATAATGTCACTTTAACCTTTGTGTTTTTCATTGAATTTCTGCGTTTTTAAATCTTATTCACCCAACCCCTTCACTGAGCATACCATTTGACTGTGAGCAGTAGAGGAGTGGATGTATGGCCCAGCAGCAGGCCAAGCTCTGTGTCAAACTCCGGCAGGTGGCCAACCCCCAGTGGTGCATGACCTATGGCACCCTACTCCCCATGGGTGCCTAATGTTCCTGTGGCGGTCAATGACTCCTTGTTGGCCTACTCTCCCCCCCCATGGTTGCGCATCCCTCCAAGCACTTACTGTAGGAAAGTAGGATATTTCTAACATAGTACCCCCACTTTTTGCCTGGTGTCAGTGTGTTTGACTGTAGTACACTGGGATCCTGCTAACCAGGACCCCAGTGTCAGTGTTCTATTCCCTAAATTTAGTTGGTGATCACCTTCAGTTTTTAAATTTAGTTGGTGATCAGTTGGCATACTGATGTACCCCTGTAAGTCCCTAGTATATGGTACTTAGATACCTAGGGCATTGGTACCCCAAGGGTCCCCCATGAGCTGCAGAATGTATTTGGCACACATGGGTGTTCATGCAAACTGTGTCTATTGGCCGGACATTGCAGCCTGTGTGAAATGGTGCCTGCACCTTTCACCCCAGATATAAGGTTCACCTTATATCATGTTCACTGCTCGCTGACCCTATAAGTTAGGCCCTGCAGCCCAACGGCATGGTGCATGGTTCTGAATGTGAGGGCAGCCCTGCATGAGCAGAGGTGCCCTTACAAACCCCAAACTCCATTTCTGGGCTTTGGAGGTGTGGGGAAAATATATTTAGGTATGTAGTGGACACTCATCATCACAAGATGTCCAACTACATAATGGCCTCACCAAACCTAGTCATGTTTGGTATCAAACATGTTGGAACCATGCAACTACACTGATTCCTGTGTTAGCTGCAGGATACCATGAACTGTGGGGGTTCCTAAGAGGATCTCCCATATCTGCCTGTGAAGCCTTGCAAGGTCTGCATTCACGCCAGTGCTGCCGCTGACCCCAGACACTATTCTGCCCTCCTGCCGCTGAGCTTAACTTGGGCAGGGAAGACAGAATAAAGAATCTCCTTTAGAAATAGGTGTCTCGGGGCTAGAGTGGGGGAGCTCCTGAGTGCCACCAGACTGCTTTGAAGGGCACATTTGGTGCCCTCCTTGCATAAACCGGTGTATTTCAGTGCAGGAGCCACCACCTCCCATTCTGATGCAACAGCACACAAAGGACAGAGGAGTGACCACCCCTCTGTCCAGCTCCTCCCCTAAGGAGGTGCCCAGAGCTCTGCTTGGGTGGCCAATTGATTCTGCCATCTTGGAAATAAGATGAGCAGAGGCCCTGGGAGTATCTGACTGGTTAGTCCACCAGATTAGCATCCATGCCCCCCCCCAAATAGATGGGTCACTGCAGAAGCTGTCCAACCCCCTTCCTGGTTACTTAAGGGCTCCCCTGAGGGTGGGACCCTAGATTAGTCTGCAAGAGCAAGATTCAACTGCAAGCCAATTCTGTGACCTGAACACTTGAACCGCTGCTGGACTTCTGGGAAGTATTTGGTTCCTCGTTGGAGCTGTTTGGCCAGAACCCCTATGCATCGTGTCTGTTTGCTGTTGCGAAGGTTTGGTGGCTCTTCAGTCTGAAGATCTCCTAGCTCCAAAAAGCCCCAGACTCCAGCATCACACAGCTCCAAGAATGACTGCCTCTCTGCAACCCCTGCAACATGGGCCTCCAACTTCGCTGTGCTGCTGAGGCCTCCCTGTGACTTCCTGTGCCTGCTGCCAGAGGGTCCTCCTGAGGTCTCCAATGATTCTTTCCTGCTCTCCTGCTTGCGTAAGGCTGACCCAGACTTATCTACAAAGGTTGAGTCCCGTGGGTCTTGCTGGTCCCTAAATCCAGCAACACTTTGGGCAACACTTTCCTGCATTTGCCAAGGCTTGTTGTTGGTCCTGCCGACCACTGACCCTCCTGCAATTCAACAACCAGCATGGGACAGTTTGTGGATGACTCCTGGGATCTTCCTGCATCACCTGGACACAACAGCTGCACTCCCAGACAACCGTCCCTCAGCAAAGCATCTACAAGAAGGGTGGGCATTGCCCTCTTGCACCCTTTGGGCATCTCCAGGTGGTCTGGACTCTGTTTCCTCATTGCTTCGGTACTCTTCATCCAGAATCCATGTCAGGGTTCCATTGACCTGGCCCACAGGTCATGACAGCAGCTGGACAACCGAGGTCCCCATTGACTTTAAAAGGAGGTTCCGACACAACTTCACCCCTATGCACCTGGGAAGAGTCCTGGAACACAAAAACTCTAACCGTGACCTCCCCATGTTATCCTGCGGAGATCTGACTTACCTTTGGTGTTTTAGTGTTTTCCCAGTCCTGAAGATCTTTTGGTGGTAGTCTTGGTTGGTAGTGACTTAACGCATCCCATTATTTTAGGATATGGTTTGGGCTCCTCATATGGGTCCATGTTATTTTATGTCTTTACTCACCTGTCTCTAAGTATGTTTTTGTGTGTAGATATCTCGGGGTAGGAGATATACCATAGTTAGTTTAGTACCTGTGTTATAATAAATAATACATTCTTTTTCTAACACTGGTGTGGTTCTTTCTTGTTTGTATATCACTGACTGATCCAAGTGGTATTTGTCATTGCTTTACACCCTCCTGGATAAGCCTTAGCTGCCCTCCACAGCTACCCTTTGAGAGCTCTGGTTATCTGGAACCACTTACACTATTACTAAGGATTGCCTGGACTCAGTACAGGGTGCCTATCCTACAGGTGTACACCATATACTGAGCCAGCCTCCTACATTTATTCTTTATTTTTCAGAAAAAAGTTTGCTGTAACGGGGCCCCCCCTACAAGACATCATAGGAAGGCTGCACTGGGTCCTGCGAGAGTACCACCTTACCTCATGGAAGCTTCACTGGATCCTGCAGGAATACCACTGAACACTCCAGTACAAATAGTTATTTTTTAATTTGGCTGTAGGGGCCCCTCTGGGAAGACCTCAATAGGGCCAGAGGGTCATCTCCTTTCTGCCCGCTTAGGTAT
This sequence comes from Pleurodeles waltl, assembly GCF_031143425.1. Lineage (NCBI taxonomy): Eukaryota > Metazoa > Chordata > Amphibia > Caudata > Salamandridae > Pleurodeles > Pleurodeles waltl. Next base: position 790,835,998 of record NC_090436.1, on the reverse strand, counting down.
CCTAACTTCCAGACACGAGGCCCTAGTCCCTTGTCCTCTAGTGCAGCTGCATAATTTGTGCTGATAGTCAACCAGATTGCTTAGTACGGCAGGACCAGAACCATTGCCAAAGTAGCGAAGCAGGCAACAGGAAACTCTGACGTAACTATAACTACACAGTGGCAACCACCATTATATATCTATATACTTAACTACATGTATTTGTACCTCTGCCATGCACTGCCTGTACTTTCACATATTACATCAATCTTGACGTATTCATTTACTGCATTGATACCATACCTAATCACATCTGAAATGCCATCAAAGATACTAACACTGTGCATGGTGGGGGCACAAGTTATAGCTACTCTAGTGAATCTTTCATTGGCGGCTGCCTGTCCATACTTTGGACATCAGTTTACAGCCAGAGGCACTGCGGGAGGCTATGCCCGCCAGTGAGCATTGAGGCCAGGAGGAGCCTCGGGACACACAAAAATCCCTCCAGCTTCCTCCGCAGCTCCCTGCCCGCACTTTGACCACCAGTTTACTCCAACATGCACTGGGGTGGGGCTATGTACCCCAGTGAGCACTGAAGCCAGGAGGATCTTCGGGATGCACAAAACCACATCTGGCTTCCAGCAGCACAGTACGCCTGTGGGTCACGCCCAGGCATGCATCCGAGTGAAGACCAGGCCAAGATGGACCCATCTTCACCCGTCATCACCTGGAAGACGCTGGTCTGGGCCACCCCTCGTTCATTTGAGTTTTTTGGACCATCGCCGATAGAGCCAAGTAAGTTGAATTTCCTTTTTTGTCAGTCTCTAGTTAAATTACGTTTTCCTTAGTTGTTTTCTGCTTTTGTCCCTTACTACTAGAATGGGCAAGCGATAAGCGCTGAAAGCTTCTAAACCCTACTATTGCAACAAAAACAAGGAAACCTGTCAGGGAAAAGGTTGGCCCTCCCACAGCTGCTACTAGTGACTGTATTCTCGATGATATCGACCACCTGATCAAAGAAGTAGAGTCAATCCTGAATATAAATGAACCATTTACTAATGACAGCTCAAACCTGGCCAAAATACCAGATATGCTAAAAAAAATAAACCCTCTCTAAACAGCGCTGTTACCTCTATTGATAGCACATGTACAACTATTGCTAGCACTCAGAGTGCGCATGAAACCCTGGGGTCTTTGGGACAAGCAGGTACAATTACAAGCAAGGTCCCCTCTACACAAGCATCTGCAGCACCTCAGCACTCTCAGCCACAAAGTAAACATTTTATCTAATATTCCCTGTCCTAACAAGTTTGCCCCTTTGGCCACATCATAGTCAATTTCTATACCTTGCAGATAATCTCTTGCCCCATTGCAAGTTCAATCCATAATACAAACAAATTACAGGTTCGCAAATGTTCCCCAGACATCTACACCAAGTGCTAATTATGCATCACTCCACCAAAAGATGGGCAATTTAAAAAGGCTGCTAGTCTCTCGCTCTACAAGTTACAAATTTACAGAATAATCAGTGCTGCTGCAAGTTCTCACATAGCAAAGGTCCAATGAGACAGTAGTATATTTGCAGTAGCGGTTTCCAACCTACTGGGAGAGAGCAACCCCCACAACCATTGAGTTTTGATCATCCTGCAACAAATCAACTTTCTTAGAGAGGCTATAACGACATGGGATGCCCGAATCTGTCCACAAAGGCGTTTTTGTTGCAGTCTACTTCAGATGGCTTTACCTGGATAGCATAAGCAATTAAGCCACTGACTCCCACAGCCTTTGACGCCCCCATAGCCCCACATAATGGTGGACATGCTAATAGATCCATCCATGGGATAAGATACCCCTCAGCCATCAGCAATTGGCATCAGTATCGTCCTCATACTCAGGTGTACTTTTTAAATCTATTTCCGAAGGTAACACCAGAAGAACACTTTACATGACTTAGCTCCCTAAACTAATCCCAGAGTCTTTTGAGGATACTGATTCATTGAGCCACAAGGGTTTATAGTGGCTCAAGATCAAATGCAACTGTCTATAGTTAGATCCGACATCGAATATGCCAAAAGATATAGCCCAGAAGCATAATCTTTTGACTATGGCCCTCATTACGACCTTGGCGGGCGGGCTCAGCCGCCCGCCAAGATCGGACCGCCGGGCGGCCGCCAATGCCACCACACCCCCGCCGCGGCCATTTGGAGATCCCTGCTGGGCCGGCCCGCCGGCCCAGCGGGGATCTCGGCCGCAAAACAGGAGCCGGCACCAAATGGAGCCGGCGGTGTTGCAGCCGTGCAACGGGTGCAGTTGCACCCGTCGCGGAAAAACTGCACGGGGCCCTGTCAGAGGGCCCCTGCACTGCCCATGCCAGTGGCATGGGCAGTGCAGGGGGTCCCTGGGGCCCCGCAACTCCCCGTACCGCCAGCCTTTTCCTGGCGGTTCAAACCGCCAGGAAAAGGCTGGCGGTAGGGGGACTCATAATCCCCTGGGCAGCGCTGCTAGCAGCGCTGCCCTGGCGGATTACTACCGCCGGGGCCATTGTGGCGGGAAACCGCCGGCCCCGGCGGTACGAGCGCAGCGCTTCCGCCGCGGTCGTAATGACCTGGGAAGCACCGCCAGCCTGTTGGCGGTGCTTCCGTCATTACGGCCCTGGCAGGGTTGTAATGACCCCCTATATCTCAGTGCTAATTAATGATGATTCATTAGTCAAGAATTTTATAAATTTTGAACTATGCACAAGTCACTTTATGGGATCAAATAACATGCATATCCATTTGAAATTGTCACTTCCTACTAATAGATCTACTCCCAGCAGCAGGAATGGCCCCCCGTAACCTCCATTCCCAGGAGACCTGCTTGGATGCATGATCGGAGGTATCCAATTTGAACGCAATCTACTGACTATTCGTTCAAGTCGAGCCTGCTGTAATGGGTGAGTGCTCTCTCTCTGATAACGAGGCCCATAAAGCATATTTAGAATGGCTGGGAATGATGAAATATTGAAATATTGGAGCAAAATTTAGAGGGATTAGAGACAATACAGCAGCATAATCTTCAGTAGCTCTTCACCCCAGGTGTGACCTGTATTCCTGTCCAAGTCTGTCTATGATCTCTTGGAATTTGGCTGGTATTAAATGTAAATTTGTAGATTCATAATGGATATCCAATATTAATAATTGTGATGTCTGTATATTTCAGGAGACTTTGGCTACAGCCAGGGTGTGTATCAATGTTTTTTCAACTCATAGTGTAGAAGCTCAACCTTTGGAGAAGTATGGACCAGTTAGTATAGGGTTGCCTTATTTTGATGAAGAATGATTACATTGCATCCATTCAACTTTGATGATTGATTCTCCTGGCATAGTGGGGGGGGGGGAGGTTTCACTCACTTTCCTTGAGATCTTAAATTGGTATTAATTAATGTGTTCACTTAATGGTTCCTGCTGGTAATGAGTCCCCGGTTCTAATTCTGTTAGATGAGTTAATTGAAATTAATCAACAGTACTCTAAGTTAATAGTGGCAGATGATTTTAACACCTCTTTTGAACCATCCTTTTACATCAGTGAGCTAATTGAAGCAGAAGATGAGCAGTGGAATATACCTCAGTTAGATGGGAAGCAGAAGCGCATTTTCTCTCGCACTGCTCTCCAACTGACTTCTATTACTGTAGGCCGGGGTATCAGGGCTTGGAATAACGGACTCACTCTGACTATTTTAGGATGCCCACCTTTAAGGGAGGTCTTTATACAAGTGTTATTGACTACGTTTTTTTAGATGTTAGGTTGTGAACCTTGCTGGAGGACATGAAAGTTGATGCTCGTCTTGACAGTGATCAGGTCATTACCGCTTGCTGCACTGTTGTAACCAGAGGAGAGTCACTGGGCCACATGGAATGTCCTATCAAAACCTGTACACAGAGCTATATGGCCTGTTTGTGTCTGTTTTATCTGATTTTGAAAATGTCCCTAGCACTGCTGTTTTGCCATTCATAAATGATTTTTCCTCAAGTTGCAAGGTATCTTTTATAGGAAAATCAATCACAGACCGAATGCCCCGGCGAAGGAGATAAATGGCTCAACCTCGAATGTAAAACAGCTAAAACATTATTAAAAGCAGCTGTCAAAGACTGTGCATGGGCAGATATAAGAGAGGCTAGGGGGAATTATAGATCCACCCTTGCCACTGCCAAGAAAGATTGTGACAATAAGTCTGGCAGGACTTACTTCTATCTATTAATAAGAAGGACAATAGATCTTTTGGGAAAATCCTGTCACATGACAGCAGTTATAGCTCTAGAACGTACCACCATCACATTCAACCAGAGAGTTGGGCTACCCACTATACAAAGCTGTTTGCCCCTTAGGACATTAATTCAAATGGTGATACTTTTTTAAGCCTAGGGAAGACAACTCCTAGTAAAGATGTGATGGTAGAAGAGGCGGTGGAAACAGATCCAGTGCATGTCACTCTAGAAGACACTGCTAACGCCATACATCTTCTTAAATCAGCAAAAGTACCTGGCCCTTACAAAATCACAGGTGATTTGTTTAAATCAGAACCTCAAATCTGGACAAATTACATTAACCATGTATCTAATGTCATATCAGCTGGCGGGGGGGGCTTGGGGGTTGCAATTCTTGATAACCGGGAGGGGAGCTGAGATATTCCCCATCTACAAAAAGGGTAATCATTGTACCCCCTCCAATTACAGCCCTATAAGTCTTGTTGACAATCTGCAAAAAGTTATTGCTAGGCAAGCCCTTGTTAAATTATTAACGTGAGGTGAAGAAAATCACTTTTTGTCCCCGTTTCAAGCCAGTTTCAGACCAAAGACCAGCATCGCATATCAGGTATTTAGACTTTCTCTTCTCTACTGAAAATATGCGTTGCTACTGAAGCAAAAACTGTATGTTGCCTTTGTGGACATTAGGGCCGCATTTACCCCTCTTCCCAGAGGGAACCTGAGGAGAAGTTTGCTCAAGATGGGTGATCCTACGAACTTGGTCAAACTTATAGCTAAATTGCATGAGGAGAACTAAGCCCAGCTCCACTGGGGCAGTAATGTTGAATTGACAGAGATTACACCAATCTTCCGATGCGTACACCAGGAGTGCATTATCATTCCCACTCTATTCACCCTGAATATTAATGATGTGGTGCAGACACCTTTAGACTGCCAGCAAAATATGCCTATCGTAAACAATAAGAAGATACTAATTTTACTTTTTTTGCTGACAATTCACTTCTTATTTCTAATACACCCGTGGGATTACAGGCCATAATTAACAACGTTTTGGGATTTTATAAATCTAGAGGTTTGGATTTTATAAATCTAGAGGTCCCTCAGGGTTCCTCACTTAGCCCCACTTTGTTTAATGTCTATGTGGCCCCTCTGGCAGAACTAATACGTTCTTTTGGCTTCACTCCTACCTCATATGCAGATGATATGCAGATTATTATTCCTATCAATAATGATGAGGAGATAGTCGCGGCTCGGTTTAATGCCTGTATGTCGGCGGTAAGCAGTTGGATGAATCTGCCACGATCTGCCTCCACTAAGGATAGCCTTAGTAATCTTCATTGGCTTCCCATAGCCCAACGGTTATCCTTTAAGGCTCTATGTCTCTCTCATAAAGCCACGCACGGGATTGGGCACAAGTATCTGACTACAAAACTTCAATGGTACCGATCCACACGGCTGTTGCGATCTGCTAGCACCTTTCTCATCCAGGTTCCCCGCACGGAGAAGGTGAAGTGGGGGGATAAAGCCTTCACTATAGCGGCCGCTAGGACTTGGAATTCTCTCCCGCTGGATCTTAGAAAAGAGCATAATTATTTTAGCTTTAGGAAACGGGTTAAGACCTGGCTATTTCCTCGATAGTCTTCTCCTTCTCTTTCACGGACATTGCTGCCTCTCCTCAGTTAGCGCTTCGATGGCCCCGGGCCGGAATGCGCTCTATAAATACCTCCATACATACATACATAAATACAATGTAACCAAAACTAAATACCTGGTGTTTGGACCTGAGACTGTCAAAAACTGTACAGTCGGAGTTGGAAATTAACCCTTAGAGTTCACAGTATAGACCACATAGGAGTCAGGATTTCAGATAAACTCAGACGGGAACTCCAACTTAATAAAGGTTCCTGCCTCAATCAGCACAGATCAAAGGCTATCCTGCTCTTGCACAAGAAAACAAGTTCTCGGTCGGTGTCTCCTGTTTTGGAAATCTACTGTGCGAAGGATCAAACTGCTGCGGTTTTCGGTGTGGAGGTTTGCGAATGTGTAGAAACTCAGCAACTGGCTATTGCAGAAAACACCTTTGCAAGATCATTGCTTGCATGTCCATCTAGTACCCCTGTAATTCCACTCTTCTTTGATTTGAGAATCAATCACATCTCAAACCTGATAACACTGAAACCCTTGGTGTTTTGGGTTTGTCTTTGGGCCACGACAGAACTAAAAGAATACAGGGATTCCCATAGAGAACTAGTGGCCTTGAATAATGCTATGCAGGTCCCCCTACCTCAAATTTTTATTTAACTGGTTCCAAAAGATTGGTTTCCAAAGACTTTGGGATGATCCATGTACTCTCCATAAGTTAGATATCATGTGAGTTGTTTAAAATCCCACTACTGGGCCTAGATCCGAAGGGTGCCTATCCAATCTGTTTTTTTAACACAAGGTCATCCACCTTTTGAACCATTCATGGACTTTATCACATCACCATTTCCTAAGAGCTTATATGTGAACTTCTGACTCGGCTTTCTACCACTAAAATCTTTTACTAGCCGGTGGTAAAAGGACACAATGTCCAATTTGTGCCCAGCCTGTGGGTTTGCTCTTGAAACTTAGGAACACATTGTGTTCTTTTGTCTAGAATATCTTTACTCTGGACGCAAATGGATATATTGCTATTCAGTTGTCCACAGGATCCTGAAAAGCGACACCTCCAGTTTAACTTTGTTCGCTGTCAGTTGATACCTGACAACTGTATGGTGTAAACGCAAATTTATTTTGTCTGTTATAGCCAGCTGACTGCTGGGACTGTACATTAGAATAACTGAGTATTGCTTCAAACGACAGCTGAAACCCTGTTGTTATTTTGCATTTTGCACATCTGTGTCCCTTGATATTGTACTGTGGGATTGATATATCCAATGCACTTTTACGATCATTGAATCACAGGGAACTGCAGAATTTTTTTATTACTTTTTAGAGAATATGTGTTATGTTCACATTGTTTAAATTTTTACTCTTGGAAATGCTTATTAGGTTAGCATCTGGCATTTTACTGTTCCTTGCACATTGGATCGTTGCACTGCTGGAATTTTATAATTTGATCTAATTTAATGAATTGATGTCTGCAACTTTTTTAATGAACTGATGTGTTTGTAATTTTTCTAAGTTTTTTTTCCTTCATCGTTAGTTGTGTGGTTTTAATTATGATTGTTTACATTTGTATGCTTTTAAGGTTTTTTAATAACAGAATAAATAATTTCTTGATTGATACTTAAGTGCATGAGATATGGTTATTTAATAGCTGGTGAATGTCAGTGTTTTTTTAGTTTAAAATGTTATGTTGTAACTGACATTTTCACCTAACTACAAAGTCCCTTTGACCTTTTTTTTCAGTGAATATCGATAGATAGATAGATTGACAGATAGACAGACAGTAGACAGGAAGGCAGATAGATAGGTAGATCTATAGATAGATAGATAGATAGATAGATAGATAGATAGATAGATAGATAGATAGATAGATAGATAGATAGATAGATAGATAGATTTTGTAAATGTTTATTATGACAAGTTCCTGGCATGGCAGACAGTAAGCCTGTCAGACCTACTGAAGTTTTCTAGCAAGAATGATTACAGTCCATATCTTCTATCCCCCCTAGGGCTTGTCAGAGGGGGTAATCAACACCAAAATCCTTGCTTACAAATATGTGAGATTTAAAATAACAAAATAGATGCCTACAGACTTAACACAGTAAAATAATAATCTACTGTTAAAGTTTTATTGGCTTTAACATATGTGTTTCATAATAAATAAATGAGACCTACTGCATTTGTTGTAACTTTAAAAAAAAAAAACAGAACTATGGCATCTGCCATTACTTTTCCAAATGAACCAAACAGGCCAATAGCTTTGTCATTGGCTCGTCATCATAACCAACTCAAACCAACCCTGCTGAGAAAAGCTTTTCCACAAGGCAACCATCAGGCGCACAGTAATAAAATTACAAATATGTATAAGATTACAGTTGACAAAACCATATAAAATCCCTTTTTAAGAGGGTCTAATAAGGATGGTTACATTCTAAATCTTCTATCCCTAAAGTGTATTAAAGTAGGTTGCCAGTACCAAAATCTTACCTATTATGGTAATTCAATTTAACAAAATTCCTGCTTACAGGCTTTGACCACAGTGTAATAGCAATCCACCATTAAAAGCCTACTGCTTTCAACACATGCTTTTCACAATAAGTGCTGCCTAGCAGCTTTCTCCTATTTTGTCACAATAAATAGATCAAATCTATGAAATCTGAAATAACGCTTCCCAATCAACCAAAAAAAGTCTTTAGCCTTTATCATTGGCCTGACAGCAAAATCAACACATGCTTAATGAAGCATGCATATGCTAGAAACCATCATGCATGCAGATATACAGTTGCAAATATGTACACAATTACAGGTTGCAAAACAATATAAAACTCTTCTCAAAAAGGCATAATAAAATGTATCTCAGTTAAAATTGACCCCACCGGTTTTGTCACAGTAGCTGACAAACACCAAAATGATTGCCTACCATGAGATTTCATGTAAAAACATACCTGTCTACTACTGCCTGCAGCACAATGTGATAACGATCTATCATAAGGCCTTATTGGCTTTAAAAATGCTTTTCACAATAAATAAGCCAAGTGTGCTGCCTTGCCATAATATGGTATAACACATATATCAGACCTATAGCTTCAGGCATAATGTGTACTAGTGAACCAATCTGGCTTCTACTCCTTATCATTGGTTTGTAACCATAACCAACTCAAGCCTACTGTATTGAGCATATGTTTTCCAACAAGGCAAAATTAGGTATGCAGTCACAAATTTAGAAATGTAAACAACATTGCAGTTGGCAAAGCAAAATAATAAGGGCCTGTGTGATGCTCCATTTCCCAGTTTACAGCTGGCACCTGACATCTCACTAGGGTTTTACTTTTAATCCTGCTGGAGGCAATGTCACCTATTAGGGGAATTGCTGACTTTGAAACTTGGATACAACGGTCTCAAATCTGTAATTTTGCACTTAATTAAAACCAGGGCAGATCACTTAATCTCTCTGAACCTAGAAACTGAGACATTTAAACGGGTAATGCACAAGTGTGAAAGCTCTGCTTGCTGTATATAATCTCAAATTGTCTGCCAAAATGTGTTGAAGTAAAGTGGTTCATAGCCCTCTACCGAGGTTTGGATTAGAGAAATGCATACCTTTGCTCTCTGCTCCTCCCCTCATATTTCCGGTACTCTTTTTAAACTAATTGAAAGTTATGCTGCTAATTTATGCTCTCAATTGAGCACGGATGTAACTCCTTGATCTTGTTATCGTTTTCTCTATGTGGTGGTTTTCTAGTAGAAACTGTAAGTTCTGAAGTTGTGCCTCACATCTCTTTGTCCAGTGACCTTTGTTCAAGCATTAGCAGAGGTTTACCAATTGCAAATTATTGACGCTCACCAAGTGACGTTTTGTGTTGTGGGCAGTAGTCCAAAGGTCAACCACAGAAAAAAAAGAGATCTCACTCTTAGAGAAAAAATAGGGTTTAACCATAGACAAAAAAGAGAGATCAGTCATAGAGAAAAAAGAGAGCTTATTCATAGAGGGAAAGAGAGCTCGTGCATAGACAAAAAAACAGAGCTCAGCCATAGAGAAAAGAGAGAAATCAGCCACAGAGAAAAAGTGATAGAACTGAAACCTGGTTTCAGCTTGACTCTAGTGCATAGAATTATTAATTTGTGGAGAAGCAGACGGAGTTCTGCAATTTTTAATCTGGTATAAAACAACTATCAATTTCCTAGTTTCGTTTACGTATTTGTATAAAACGCACTATCACCCAAAGTGTATTTGGCTCTTTGAGAACAAAGCAGTGCAAAGGATTCAGGCTACAAACCGCTCATGCATGATAGTGCGTGAAATACCAGGGCTGGTATTAAACATAGGGCACACTTTCCCTGTGTGTGCCACAGCGCACCTTTAAACACGTGTGCCGGATGCGAACAGAGAAAGTGCACCTTGTAATGATGAATGCACTGCTCTCAGGCAAGCCACAAATTTACACTGCCTTGGGGGCAGCACATTCAAAGAAATATGGCCTCATATTTATACTTTTTTAGCGCCACATTTGTGTTGTTTTTATTGTATTTTGTAAGTTTGTGCTGCTTTTGCGTCAAAAAACGACGCAAATGTGGCGCTAAAAAAGTATAAATATGGGCCATGGAGTGGCTGTTTCAAAGCCGCTTTGTGTTTCTTTTAGCAGGCAGCAACCTGCCTGCACTTTGAAGAGCGGCGATAAAAGAACCCCTTGCAGGTGGGTGAAGTGAGTGACTGCACCCGCCTGAAGGGGACATCTAGGGGTGTTCCAGGTTATCCCCTTTGCCTCTTCAGGAGGCCTTCAAGAGGCACAGGACAGTGTAACACTTTTTTGCAGCACACTCTGATTGAGCCTCCTAATGGCCTGCTTGCGTCTCAGCCCGCATCTAAAATAGGACACGGGTGCAGAGCCTAAGAGATTGCCACACCCTTATGCAAATGAGGGAATGCCTCTCAAGATACCGCTGGTGCCATATGTGAACTGGCACCATCAATATTACAAAAGGGCTCACACAAGCATCTGAGCCCCTCCTGTAATACCATTGTGCCCCGGGGCGCAGAGAGCGATCGCACCCAAAGCCCCCTCCCCCTGGGGCACAATGTATAACACAGACCCAGAGCGTCAAGGCTTGTCTCAGTTTCAGATGAGTGGTTTCACTTCTCAGTATATCAAGTAAAGAGTTCAAGTGGAGAGCAGCCTTGACTAAAAGCTCAGCCATCAGACCTTCAGCTTATCAAGGCATGCACTTTATGACTAGAACTTAAGGAGAGTAGAGAGTGTGCTATTGCTAGTTCTACCAACAAATTGTTTAAATGCTCAACATTTGCAAACCCTGCATTTGGGGCTTGTTTATTTAATTTGTTCATCATAAGATCTACTTCCACCACATAGGCAGGGATGGTTCTAGGTTTTTTCGGGCCTCTGGCAGAAAGCGATGTACCAGACGCCTCTAGTTTTCATACAGGAAATGACATCACAAAAGTGCCATCAATTGACCATTAGTTCTCTGGGAACTTTGAAACGACTTTGCACAAAACAACTTTCCTGGCGCAGATATCAATAAAACAATAAAAACACAATAATATCTCTATTGATATATATATATATATATTAGTGGAAATGTTTCAATGTTTGATTAATTGGAAATACATTATATGAGTCACACTGGGCGGAAGGTTTGGCCCTCGTGCGGGTGTGTGGAGAGCTACAGGAGGTGCTGAGGTTATCAGCCAGGTAGGCAAGGGTGCCAGTCAGCGATAGGTGGTATTTCTATATTACAAACCAAAAAAAAAACAGGCAGCAAAACACTGAAAAAGATCAAAGACAACTGTAAGTCAATGAGTCAATGAGTGTTAGGAGAAGTAGCTGGTTTGTGTACTATCAGTGCATTGTGATGACCTATCATGATGGCTTTTTAGATGATGCAGCTTATTTTGAAAGTGCTGAGGGCTGGCAAGGGGAGCCTGCTGAGTTATCTCTGGGTGAGCACATGTGATCATATTTCTTCATGCCCTGATAAGGTGTGCTGCAGAATGTAGCATACCCTCAAGTGAGACTAAAATGGATTCAAATTCCAAGATGGTCTTCCAGATACTCAATACAACATAAGGGGTGTGGCACAGACAATTTTTGAGCAAGAAAGCAAACAAAAGAGTTGAATATCACTTGATTTCTATTAGAGGCATCACTGAAGTGACTTTAAAATACCAGAAACAACCTGAATACTATGATATGTACTACAAGGCTCCTATCAATGCCCTCTCCAGCCTTTGAAAGTTCTAATATAGCCTTAGAACCCGCCGTAGCGGGCTCTACCGGCTATTAAAGGCCCGCTCCCCGCGTTAAATGCCCGAGCCGAAGGCGAGGGCATTTAACAAGGGAGAGGGACTTTAATAGCCGGTAGAGCCCGCTACGGCGGGTTCTAAGGCTATTACAGCATTCTGCCACACAGGGCAGAATGTTCTATTAAAAAAAAAAAATGTTCACGGAGCCCGAGGGGATTTATATCCCCTCGGGCTCTGTGAGGCTTTGTTCACAGCTGTTGCTGTGAACAAAGGGAACATTGGAATGTTGGCGCTGCAGGCTTTTACCGGCCAGTAAAAGCCCGCAGCACTCCATTGTTTTCAATGGAGCCTCCAGCATTCCAATGTTCTAATACTAATTATTGGCATACACTTGGATGGTTCCAGAATGCATTTCTAATAAAAATTATCCAGGTTCAAATAACAGTTTTGAGATGTATCCCCTTTCACCTGCCTATGATAATTGTTTTAAAATTTTACACGTACCAATGCAATGAAATGATGCTGCAAGCCAAGCTCACTCACCGGTCCTTTACTTTAGGCCTCACAGTGCTGGGCTATAGCCACAAGGGTAGGGTGAGAGGCCAGGACTCTAGATTTGCACCTAGACATTATTTTACCAGTATGGTCAATATTATCATGCTTAAACCTAAGGAAATCTTGGGTGAAGGAACTAAAGCTGGTATTTTTTATGTGTTTTTAAACAAGGAAAATGGCTCATTTGCGTATGGTTGGTCATTGTCTGTAGCACACTAGGCAAAACAACAATAGCTTGGAATATTTACTACAATAAATACAAAGGGCTGAAAGTAACTGAAGCATTCTACACTTCACCTTTTTTTTCTTCCTAGTTAAACTCCCTAGGTGCGTAGATACGACCCTGTCGCAACAGAACACAATCTGCACCTCACTGAGTAGGCCTAAGAAGGCTGAGACCAGCCTAGAATTGCTTGTGTTTCTGTTGGGAGGGGACATGACATGGTTGAACCATTTCTGTCTCAGCATTGGGAAGAATGATCTGTATATGGTTGGCGCATGACGGTAGTAATACAGTAAATAAAAAATATACGGACTGAAATTCCGCCCAATTAATTATCAAGGTTTTTAGTGGGGTTATAAACATGGCATGTTTCCAGCTGGACAGAAACTCAGCAGTGGAAATGGAGCAGTTAAAAAGTTTTAAAAAGCTGAAAAGGAATCTGTCCTGCCTATTTTAATATGTCTGGCTTCTACGGATCAAGGGACCACCCAGATTTTATTACAGTAAACACATTTTCAAGGTATTCAAAATTCATAGAATTATAAGTTGCTAGGCAAGGTCTTTGACAAGGTTCCTGCCATAGTTGTACATTCTGATCAAAAACATCATCTCCAGAAAAAATTGCATAAATGACAGCCACTTTGCTTACAAAATAGTCTGGTGGCATGTTGCATCACAGGCATTTTATGCCTGGGCAGAGACATTACACATGCAGGGACCTCAGAAGATATTTGTTGGATAGCAGGGGAGACTATGAGTCACTTTGCACATTTTGGGATTTCATTCTAAATCCTCCTTCTCTAAATCAGGCCATCTTAAAATATATAACTCGGCTGGATATTGAGTTTATCGAGTGTGATTACTATTCATACTATATTTGAGTTCTAATCCTTTTACAATCTCCTGGAATAAATCTTGACTGATAGCTATTTCCTAGTTTTGACACACAAAGCTAGGAAATGAATATCTCAGGTACTGACATTGAATGCAGTAGCCTTAAGCTTTGAAACACTAGTGGTAAATATCATTATCTATCATGCATACTGCCCAGTATCTATCCACAGCCACAGACCTGGTCCAGTAGATATGATGTAGCCATAGAACAAGGATATACAGCTATTGCTCTCCAACCTATGTTCTGGAATACTTAGCTCAGTGGAATGTATTGCATAGGCTGAGCATGGGTCGTGGCAGACCATCCACACCCCCAGACTGGGAAAAGTACCAATCTGTAGTGGAGGCTAAAGCCAACGAAAGACCACCCTGAACCCTTGATCTGTCCTTACAATGTGCATGAGTGCTTGTTAGCTCTCCAAGGTGCTGCTTGTTTTGATGTGGACCTCTGCCCAGGTGGTGGGCCAAGCTCCCATTTCTTGGTTAATACCGTTTGCTGGCCCTGTTCTGCTTCTCCCCGTCTCACTTCTGCCCTTACACTGCCTGGCTCCTCACACCTGCCTGTTCCTCCCCCCACTGCCATGTGACCCCCTATCCCTGCAGTCCCCACTTTATATTGTAGAGGTTGTGATAGCTTCCTCCTCCCTCCGTCTGGATCTTACCTATGCATGCAGACCTTTGTTTGGTTGAGCTAGTAGCTCTAGTTACTCTTGATATATAAGTCTAATGTTATCAAACACCTCACGGCAGCAACTACAAATATTTAAAAGTAGTACTTTTAATGGAGGCAACTCATTTACGTCTGTAATATTATGTGAGACATGCTCAGCCTAAAAACACAAACTGGCTGCCGCTGTATTGTGTGATGTTGTATACCTATGTCAAAGACTTATTTTAAAAAACAAGGATATTTGACGTCTAATAACAGATTTAACATGCCACCTAATTAGGATGGAAACAGTGTACTCTAAAGCTGGGATACGCCCACCACACAGTGACATTTTCCTGAAAAGGATAGCTCTCTGGCCTTGCCATCAGAGTCATTTCTACCAAAGTTGTGATCTGTAGGAGTAGTTGGAAACTTGGACCCAGGAGACATGGGGCCTGATTTACAAACTGCATTTTGTAAAGTTATTTTACACCAATATTTAACAAAAATATTTTTTTAATATTTTGAGTTAAATAGAAGTTTTAAATGTTCCTAATGTATTAACAGAAGAAAACAATTTTAAATGAGGGCCAATGCTAATAAATTATCAATAGTTTATAATATCTCAAATTAAATTTAAATGATTTTTCAGGAGTTTAAATTAAATAATATATTCCCAATTAAATAAAAATATATTTTACTATGATTTATTGATGATTAAAAGTATATAAAATTAATTAAAACTAACGTCATTATACTTTAATAAACAAAGCGTTACATTAATTACTAAAGGGGTGTGTTAGTGAGGGGAAAGAAAGGGCGCTCAGGGAAAATCTGGCCACCAATATATCTGAAAGGTGCCTTCACAAGGGACTACACCCAAACCTTAAGGGTTTACGTAGTAAACCAAAGCTAATGAAACATACGTGTGAGGCACTCAATACGTGTATATATAAGGTACAATAACTTCTCCGAAATATGTGGAAATATTATACGAAAGGATTAACAATCAAAGTCAGAACAGTTCTTAATATTTGATCCAGTACACATGATTTATTGAGAATAGTCTTGAAGAACTTGAGTCCCAACAGTCCAAACACCCGAAACTCCAAGCCAACACATGTTTCGTCATGGGAAAATGACCCAAACGACTTCTTCAGGGCTGCAAATTATAAGTAAATAACTTGAGTTAAATATATATATATAAATTGTTCAAATAACAGCCTGGGTGTTAAAACCCAAATTAACCCAATGACAGGCAAGAATATGGATACAGATAGAGAATAGAAAAGAAAAGAAAAAGAAAGTGTGGAAAATAAGAGACACACCTGAACGCCTGGCAATTGAAATAAATTTTTATTTTTTATAACCAAAAGCTACTTTTAGTACACAATACCTTAACAAAATCTACACCCACCAAACGAGTTGTTGTACTGCAAAATTAGTCATCCCTCATCTGGGGCCGTTAAATTTAAAAAGTACCTAATTCTAACTTTATAACCTGTGAGAAGTAAAACAATCCAAAATAATATATCTACATCCGAGATATACTTGATGCCACACTGAGAATTATAGGGTGTCCATAGATAAAAAGAAAATAAGCCATGCCATGCCATGCAAAACACCTCGTGAACCAACCGTACTCGCCATAACGAGGTTCCCCGAAAACTGTTAAAGTACCTTATACGCAATAAGAGTAAACAATATCTGAGCGTACGTCGTCCGTTCACGTGAAGTCCGTTGGCCCAGAACAACACAGACCAAGTCTAGTAAAAAAGTAAATGTGCGAGCGCAAACACCGATGTAGTCTTGTGTTCAAACATCCAACCGTTATTAATGTCTAATACAATATCTTAAAGTCAATAGGATAAAAATAAAGTCCATAATACCTGAATCAAGTTACAAAAACAATGTTTCTATGCGTTCCTTCTAATCTCTTCAAGTTTCTTAGTCATTAAATTGAGAGCTACAAGAGAAAATACATAGTACATTCGTATAAATAACAACATGCTTATAGAAATGAATCACGCTAATGCACAAATAGTTCTCCATTTACACACAGATATAAGTCGAAGCACAGCTTACCCAAATCCATAAAATTCCCGGTATGTGTTCATGCCAGATCACCGTCGCGAGTACGCCGACCGCGATTGCTGAGCCCGGAAGTCAATTATGAACGCTATGAGAGTCATCGCAATCAAGAACAGACTAAACTATAGACACAAAAGTAGGACTACCAATCATGTAGTTACTACTAGACTACCACAGTCATCGTGACCGCTATGAGGGTCATGAAAATCGAGAATGGACTAAACTATGAACATAAAAGTAGGACTACAAATCGTGTAGTTTCTACTTGAACACAACAGTAATTGTTATTATTATTCATCAAACAAAAACCATCATATCTCCCCGAACCAAATGTATGTAAACATGAGCCACAACGCTCCATAAGGCTTGGTAAATGACATAGTTAAAACTCCATCTCCAAAATAATGAGTAAGAATTCGGCAAATATACAGATAAATAGTAAATAGCCACAACAGTGCCCAAAAATCCCAAATCCCAAAATATATATATATGCAATTTTGACATCAACACCAAAGGGAAGATGAGCAGAGAAAGGAAATAAACTGGTGAAAAAATCAAGAAATATATAAAAGTAACAAAGAAACAATAGAAAAGGAATACACAATGATGTCCAAATCACATCACACCTTACACCCTATGTGGATCCAAATTTGTTTTCTATTTGAGAGTTTTGGTTGTCCATTCAAGTGCCAAGAGATAGTGAAACAACAACTAGTAATGATACAGATCTTACAAATGCAAACAATACATATTCCGCACAGATCAAATCTGATTACAAAATAGATAGGTTATTGTTGTGTTTAACATGAAAATGACTGTTCAATCACCCAAAAAGTATTCCAGCTCTCTATCTGAGTTGAGACCCATCTCAACTGCCCTTATTCTCATTATCCACAATGCCTCTTTTTTACGTAAGGACAGCTCTCTAATACCACCCCTCTGATCCCTGGGGATATGTTGAAACCCAAAAAATTCAAAACTCTTATGAGCAGTTTGTAAGTCGCAAGATAGTATATGTGTCACAATAGGATATCTATCATCACGATTTTTAAGTGCCCTCACATGTTCACCAATTCTGATTCTGAGTGAACGTATGGTACTCCCCACATATATTCGAGAACATTTACAACGTATCACATAAATGACATAAGAAGTGTTACAATCTATTGAAGACTTAATTGTAACTATTTGTCCAGCAGTAGAAAACTCTTTGATATTGTGGCATGCCCAGCGACATACCCCGCACTGTCCACACTTAAAAAAACCCATCCCTCATGGGGGTAACCAAGTGCTACTGGGCAAAGTAGTGGTGAAACTGGGACTAAGAATATTTCTCAAAGTTCTGCCTCTCCGATACGATGTAAGTACCCTTTCTGGTATTATACTCTTTAATGACTCTTCCTGAAGTAACATGTCCCAATGTTTCATCATACATTTTTTCAAAATCAAAGAAACATCACTGTAATCTGTAACAAATCGAACCTTATTGGATTCCTTAATAGTATCCTTAACTTGTAAGGTATCACTTCTCAAGAGTTGTCTAGCCCGATGTTGAGCCCTCCTTACCACTTTATTAGAGTAGCCTCGTGCTCTAAATCTCTGACCCATGTGATAAATGTGATGTAGGAAATCCTTGTCCACACTACAATTACGTCGAGCCCTCACCAATTCTCCAAAGGGAATGGAAGTAATCTGATGTTTGGGGTGTGCACTTTTAGCATGTAAGATAGAATTGCACGCTGTGGCTTTACGAAAAAGCCTACTCTGAATTTTATCATCGGCTACAAAAAGTTCAACATCCAAAAACTCAATGTTCTCGGAGCTGAATTGATAAGTAAACCTTACATTCATGGAATTTGAATTCAGAAACTCACAAAATTCAACCAATTTATCCTCGCCACCAGTCCAAATCAAAAAACAATCGTCTATATAGCGACCCCAGTATAGTATATGTGTCTGCCATTGGATAGACTCTGGACCCCACACCCATTTATCCTCAAACCATCCCAGGAAAAGATTAGCATATGAGGGGGAGAATTTAGAGCCCATCGCTACGCCTTGTTTTTGTCGAAAACAATCTTTATTAAACAGAAAAAAATTATTAGTGAGTATCAAATCCATCATCTCCGTCAGCATTTCCGTACGCTCCCAAAGGCTTGCCGATCTTCTATTGAGAAAATATCTTATAGCCAATTGTCCTAAGTCATGACTAATGCAAGTATATAGAGAAACCACGTCCAGTGTGACCAAAAGCATATTGCTCTCCCAATCTATATCACTGAGAATACTGAGAATATGTGTGGTATTCTTGATAAAAGAAGGAAGATTATATACCAAAGGTTGTAGAAAACAGTCCACATACTCAGAAAGTTTCTCAGTGGGACCCAGTATACCGGAAACAATTGGTCTGCCCGATGGAAATGGTAGTTCCTTATGTACCTTTGGCAGTGTATAAAGATAGGGAAACCTAGGACGGTCAACTTTAAGATAACAATATTCATCGGTATTGAGTAATCCTCGTTCTCGCCAGGCAAGTAGCCTATTATTGATCTTGTACACTAGGTTAGGAATAGGATTACCACTAACACATTCGTAGCAAGTAATGTCATTCAATTGCGATAGGATCTCATGGTCATAATCAAGCCTATTCATGATAACTACGTTTCCACCTTTATGTGCTTGCCTGATGATGATGTCCTTTTCTTGTCTGAGTTGTTCCAATGCAGTTAGTTCGTCAGGACTTAGATTTTTAGAGAAATGTCGATATTTCCTCCTCGATAAATGTTTGTCAAGGTCCTTACATACTACATCAAAAAATGTGTCCAAAGGATTCATGCCTATTGACCTCGGTGTCCAGTGTGATTTTCTCTTCAAGCCACTAGAGATGCTTATATTAGAAGATACATCTAAGTCTTGTAGTACTCGTGAAAGGATATTAGGGTCCTCATCCCGTTCGGCTATGGATAATAGAATTGATGTATTGTGTACCTCCTCAATAGATAATGCACTTAAGGGTAACCTCTGTGCTGGTGGATCTGAAGTTGAATGATCAACTGGGCTTAAATGAAAATATCTTTTCAATTTGAGTTTCCGAACAAACCTAAATAAATAAATCTTAGATCTACAGGGATCCCCAAAAGTAGTAGGACAAAAATTAAGACCTTTGGCCAATAGACTCTTAGCTCCTACTGAAAGCTGATTTTTGGAGAAATTAATCTCATTAATGGATGGTGATCCATTGGTCTCTAAGTTTTCTTGTCCCGAGACCTCGTTTTTATTCCACCCTGTTCTTTTGGTTTGACCACCTGATCCTCTCCCACCCCTCCTGGTCTTTCTGTGTGTGGTGACCCTCTGCTTGGATAGTATTTGCCTCTTTTCATTCTCATGAGCTCCTGTAAAAAAACATTACTGCCAGCAGTGCTCACCCTTTGGGCCGAAGTGCCCAATCCACATTCAGCATCACTATCACTCATCACCGAAGTACTGATGGATGTTGAGTCGAAACATTTGACATACTGGATCCTCTAGGATCCAGGTTAGTGTGAACTAGATGATCATATTTACTAGCAAAAGTAAAAACTCTCCCCGTTAGGTAATCCCTCTCATCCCGCTTTAGTTTCCTTGCTTTTCTCTGAGTAACCTCCTCTTGGAATTTAAGTAATACTTCCTCCAATATCTTATAATTCTTGTCAGTAGCCTCTTTTAAATTCAAATCATCAATCTCTTTTTCAAGAACCCCAATCTCAGACTGTAGTCGATCCACTTTCCTCTCTGCGTTTATAATTAAAATGTCCATAAGTTTCATTGAGCTAGCAGTTAGCTCATTATCCCATAAAGTCAATAAATCGGCGTCCAGGTCGTCATAAGTAGGAAAAATTTGAGATCTCAAACCTCAGGGGATGCGGTTAAGTTTCTTATATTGTTTCAATGTCGCACCATCCCACATTTCACTAATTCACTCTTTTTTAATCTCTCCAATCTAATAGATTTACTCCTAAAACCTTCTTTATGTGAGCTGAGTATCGTATTCTGAAAAGTACCTCCCTTGGCCAAACTGTCAAACAATTCTTCAGCTAGTTTTGTCCTGTCCATTTTGAGTAATATAAGATACAAGCCAACCCGAGCAGCCACCCTCTGAAACAGTTATTTTCTAAAGGGGTGTGTTAGTGAGGGGAAAGAAAGAGCGCTCAGAGAAAATCTGGCCACCAATATACCTGAAAGGTGCCTTCACAAGGGACTACACCCAACCCTTAAGGGTTTACGTAGTAAACCAAAGCTAATGAAACATATGTGTGAGGCACTCAATACGTATATATATAAGGTACAATAACTTCTCCGAAATATGTGGAAATATTATACGAAAGGATTAACAATCAAAGTCAGAACAGTTCTTAATATTTGATCCAGTCCACGTGATTTATTGAGAATAGTCTTGAAGAACTTGAGTCCCAACAGTCCAAACACCCGAAACTCCAAGTCAACACGTGTTTCGTCATGGGAAAATGACCCAAACGACTTCGTCAGGGCTGGAAATTATAAGTAAATAACTTGAGTTAGAAAATGAACACGTGCTGGGAATTTTATGGATTTGGGTAAGCTCTTGGACTTATATCTGTGTGTAAATGGAGAACTATTTGTGCATTAGCTTGATTAATTTCTATAAGCATGTTGTTATTTATACAAATGTACTGTGTATTTTCTCTTGTAGCTCTCGGTTTAATGACTAAGAAACTTGAAGAGATTAGAAGGAACGCATAGAAACATTGTTTTTGTAACTTGATTCAGGTATTATGGACTTTATTTTTATCCTATTGACTTTAAGATATTGTATTAGACATTAATAACGGTTGGATGTTTGAACACAAGACTACATCGGTGTTTACGCTCGCACATTTACTTTTTTTACTAGACTTGGTCTGTGTTGTTCTGGACCAACGGACTTCACGTGAACGGACGACGTACGCTCAGATATTGTTTACTCTCATTGCGTATAAGGTACTTTAACAGTTTTCGGGGAACCTCGTTATGGCGAGTACGGGTGGTTCACGAGGTGTTTTGCATGGCATGGCTTATTTTCTTTTTATCTATGGACACCCTATAATCCTCAGTGTGGCATCAAGTATATCTCTGAGCGTACTTGTTTTACTTCTCACGGGTTATAAGGTTTGAATTAGGTACTTTTTAAATTTAATGGCCCCAGATGAGGGATGATTTATTTTGCAGTATAACAACTCGTTTGGTGGGTGTAGACTTTGTTAAGGTATTGTGTACTAAAAGTAGCTTTTGGTTATAAAACATAAAATTTAATTTCACTTGCCAGGCGTTCAGGTGTGTCTCTTGGTTTCAACACTTTCTTTTTCTTTTCTTTTCTATTCTCTATCTGTATCCATATTCTTGGCTGTCATTGGGTTAATTTGGGTTTTAACACCCAGTCTGTTATTTGAGCAATTTGGTTTTCTAACTCAAGTTATTTACTTATAATTTCCAGCCCTGAAAAAGTTGTTTGGGTCATTTTCCCATGACGAAACACGTGTTGGCTTGGAGTTTCGGGTGTTTGGACTGTTGGGACTCAAGTTCTTCAAGACTATTCTCAATAAATCACGTGGACTGGATCAAATATTAAGAACTGTTCTGACTTTGATTGTTAATCCTTTCGTATAATATTTCCACATATTTCGGAGAAGTTATTGTACCTTATATATACACGTATTGAGTGCCTCACACATATGTTTCATTAGCTTTGGTTTACTACGTAAACCCTTAAGGGTTGGGTGTAGTCCCTTGTGAAGGCACCTTTCAGGTATATTGGTGGCCGGACTTTCCCTGAGTGCCCTTTCTTTCCCCTCACTAACACACCCCTTTAGTAAATAACTGTTTCGGAGGGTGGCTGCTCGGGTTGGCTTGTAACTTATATTACTCAAAATGGACAGTACAAAACTAGCTGAAGAATTGTTTGACAGTTTGGCCAAGGGAGGTACTTTTCAGAATACGATACTCAGTTCACATAAAGAAGGTTTTAGGAGTACATTTATTAGATTGGAGAGATTAAAAAAGAGTGAATTAGCAAAATGGTGGGATGGTGCGACATTGAAACCATATAAGAAACTTAACCGCATCCCCCGAGGTTTGAGATCTCAAATTTTTCCTACTTATGACGACCTGGACACCGATTTATTGACTTTATGGGATAATGAGCTAACTGCTAGCTCAATGAAACTTATGGACATTTTAATTATAAACGCAGAGAGGAAAGTGGATCGACTACAGTCTGAGATTGGGGTTCTTGAAAAAGAGATTGATGATTTGAATTTAAAAGAGGCTACTGACAAGAATTATAAGATATTGGAGGAAGTATTACTTAAATTCCAAGAGGAGGTTACTCAGAGAAAAGCAAGGAAACTAAAGCGGGATGAGAGGGATTACCTAACGGGGAGAGTTTTTACTTTTGCTAGTAAATATGATCATCTAGTTCACACTAACCTGGATCCTAGAGGATCCAGTATGTCAAATGTTTCGGACTCAACATCCATCAGTACTTCGGCGACGAGTGATAGTGATGCTGAATGTGGATTGGGCACTTTGGCCCAAAGGGTGAGCACTGCTGGCAGTAATGTTTTTTTACAGGAGCTCATGAGAATGAAAAGAGGCAAATACTATTCAAGCAGAGGGTCACCACACACAGAAAGACCAGGAGGGGTGGGAGAGGATCAGGCGGTCAAACCAAAAGAACAGGGTGGAATAAAAACGAGGTCTCGGGACAAGAAAACTTAGAGACCAATGGATCACCATCCATTAATGTGATTAATTTCTCCAAAAATCAGCTTTCAGTAGGAGCTAAGAGTCTATTGGCCAAAGGTCTTAATTTTTGTCCTACTACTTTTGGGGATCCCTGTAGATCTAAGATTGATTTATTTAGGTTTGTTCTGAAACTCAAATTGAAAAGATATTTTCATTTAAGGCCAATTGATCATTCAACTTCAGATCCACCAGCACAGAGGTTACCCTTAAGTGCATTATCTATTGAGGAGGTCCACGATACAGCAATTCTATTATCCATAGCCGAACGGGATGAGGACCCTAATATCCTTTCACGATTACTACAAGACTTAGATGTAGCTTCTAATATAAGCATCTCTAGTGGCTTGAAGAGAAAATCACACTGGACGCCGAGGTCGATAGGCATGAATCCTTTGGACACATTTTTTGATGTAGTATGTAAGGACCTTGACAAACATTTATCGAGGAGGAAATATCGACATTTCTCTAAAAATCTAAGTCCTGACGAACTAACTGCATTGGAACAACTCAGACAAGAAAAGGACATCATCATCAGGCAAGCAGATAAAGGTGGAAATGTAGTTATAATGAATAGGTTTGATTATGACCATGAGATCCTATCGCAATTGAATGACATTACATGCTACGAATGTGCTAGTGGTAATCCTATTCCTAGCCTAGTGTACAAGATCAATAATAGGTTACTTGCCTGGCGAGAACGGGGATTACTCAATACCGATGAATATTGTTATCTTAAAGTTGGCCGTCCTAGGTTTCCCTGTCTTTATACACTGCCAAAGGTACATAAGGAACTACCATATCCACCAGGCAGACCAATTGTTTCCGGTATACTGGGTCACACTGAGAAACTTTCTGAGTATGTGGACTGTTTTCTACAACCTTTGGTATATAATCGTCCTTCTTTTATCAAGAATACCACACATATTCTCAGTATTCTCAGTGATATAGATTGGGAGAGCAATATGCTTTTGGTCACACTGGACGTGGTTTCTCAATATACTTGCATTAGTCATGACTTAGGACAATTGGCTATCAGATATTTTCTCAATAGAAGATCGGCAAGCCTTTGGGAGCATACGGAAATGCTGACGAAGATGATGGATTTGATACTCACTAATATTTTTTTTCTGTTTAATAAAGATTGGTTTAGACAAAAACAAGGCATAGCGATGGGCTCTAAATTCTCCCCCTCATATGCTAATCTTTTCATGGGATGGTTTGAGGATAAATGGGTGTGGGGTCCAGAGTCCATCCAATGGCAGACACATATACTATACTGGGGTCGCTATATAGACGATTGTTTTTTGATTTGGACTGGTGGCGAGGATAAATTGGTTGAATTTTGTGAGTTTCTGAATTCAGATTCCATGAATGTAAGGTTTACTTATCAATTCAGCTCCGAGAACATTGAGTTTTTGGATGTTGAACTTTTTGTAGCCGATGGTAAAATTCAGAGTAGGCTTTTTCGTGAAGCCACAGCGTGCAATTCTATCTTACATGCTAAAAGTGCACACCCCAAACATCAGATTACTTCTATTCCCTTCGGAGAATTGGTGAGGGCTCGACGTAATTGTAGTGTGGACAAGGATTTCCTAAATCACATTTATGACATGGGTCAGAGATTTAGAGCACGAGGCTACTCTAATAAAGTGGTAAGGAGGGCTCAACATCGGGCTAGACAACTCTTGAGAAGTGATATATTACAAGTTAAGGATACTGTTAAGGAATCCAATAAGGTTCGATTTGTTACAGATTACAATGATGTTTCTTTGATTTTTAAAAAATGTATGATGAAACATTGGGACATGTTACTTCGGGATGAGTCATTAAAGAGTATAATACCAGAAAGAGTACTTACATCGTATCGGAGAGGCAGAACTTTGAGAAATATTCTTAGTCCCAGTTTCACCACTACTTTGCCCAGTAGCACTTGGTTACCCCGCCGAGGGATGTTTTTTTTTAAGTGTGGACAGTGCGGGGTATGTCGCTGGGCATGCCACAATATCAAAGAGTTTTCTACTGCTGGACAAATAGTTACAATTAATACTTCAATAGATTGTAACACTTCTTGTGTCATTTATGTGATACGTTGTAAATGTTCTCGAATATATGTGGGGAGTACCATACGTTCACTCAGGATCAGAATTGGTGAACATGTGAGGGCACTTAAAAATTGTGATGTTAGATATCCTATTGTGACAAATATACTATCTTGCGACTTACAAACTGCTCATAAGAGTTTAGAATTTTGGGGGTTTCAACATGTCCCCAGGGATCCGAGGGGTGGTAATAGAGAACTGGCCTTACGTAAAAAAGAGGCATTGTGGATAATGAGATTAAGGGCAGTTGAGATGGGTCTCAACTCAGATAGAGAGTTGGAATACTTTTTGGGTGATTGAACAGTCATTTTCATGTTAAACACAACAATAACCTATCTATTTTGTAATCAGATTTGATCTGTGCGGAATATATATTGTTTGCATTTGTAAGATCTGTATCATTACTAGTTGTTGTTTCACTATCTCTTGGCACTTGAATGGACAACCAAAACTCTCAAATATAAAACAAATTTGGATCCACATAGGGTTTAAGGTGTGATGTGATTTGGACATCATTGTGTATTGCTTTTCTATTGTTTCTTTGTTACTTTGATATATTTCTTGATTTTTTCACCAGTTTATTTCCTTTCTCTGCTCATCTTCCCTTTAGTGTTGATGTCAAAATTGCATATATACATATTTGGGGATTTGTATCAATGGTACTATAGGCACTGTTGTGGCAATTTACTATTTATCTGTATATTTGCGGAATTCTTACTCATTATTTTGGAGATGGAGTTTTAACTATGTCATTTACCAAGCCTTATGGAGTGTTGTGGCTCATGTTTACATACATTTGGTTCGGGGAGATATGATGGTTTTTGTTCGATGAATAATAATAACAATTACTGATGTGTTCAAGTAGAAACTACATGATTTGTAGTCTACTTTTATGTTCATAGTTTAGTCCGTTCTCAATTTTCATGACCCTCAAAGCGGTCACGATGACTGTGGTAGTCTAGTAGTAACTACACGATTGGTAGTCCTACTTTTGTGTCTATAGTTTAGTCCGTTCTTGATTGCGATGACTCTCATAGCGTTCATAATTGACTTCCGGGCTCAGCAATCGCAGTCGGCGTACTCGCGACAGTGATCTGGCATGAACACATGCCAGGAATTTTATGGATTTGGGTAAGCTGTGCTTCGACTTATATCTGTGTGTAAATGGAGAACTATTTGTGCACTAGCGTGATTCATTTCTATAAGCATGTTGTTATTTATACGAATGTACTGTGTATTTTCTCTTGTAGTTCTCGGCTTAATGACTAAGAAACTTGAAGAGATTAGAAGGAACGCATAGAAACATTGTTTTTGTAACTTGATTCAGGTATTATGGACTTTATTTTTATCCTATTGACTTTAAGATATTGTATTAGACATTAATAACGTTTGGATGTTTGAACACAAGACTACATCGGTGTTTACGCTCGCACATTTACTTTTTTACTAGACTTGGTCTGTGTTGTTCTGGACCAACGGACTTCACGTGAACGGACGACGTACTCCACCAGGTTATACATGGCAAATTAAGTCCTTGGAAAAACAGGTGTGGTAATATCACATACGGTAACTCTGCATACCACAGAATACCGATTTGGGGAGACATTCCCATTTCTGGCCTAATCAAGAATTCCTTTGCACTTAGAATGATGATCTTGTTCGTCATGTGTTGATCTGAGGAAAGAAGTGGAAATATATTTGTTTGGTTAAAAGTCCTTCAGTAAAAAGAAACCAAAGCTTTGTTATGAAATTGCTCAAAGAGAGTTAAATTTGCGTACAGTTAATCAAAGTAGCATTGCATGTATTATTTTGAAATAACGTGGTAATGCATAACGTTCCACCTGATGGCATCCCCTTCTTATTCACTTTCTAGACCCATAAACTGAACATTTATAAAAATTGTTTCAGACCATAACTTGAAAATGTTCCAAGAATCCTTCAAGACCAGGGTCTTCTGTTCATTCTGGTGCTTGTAGCCAGGCTTATCCTGTTATATAATAAGGGCAACACCTAGCAGAATGCCAGAAAACTAGTCGGAGTGGGTGAGCTGCTCAAGCATGGACCTGGGAAACTCAGAGCTGTGCAGAAGTCAAAGTCAATAAGTACCTGAAAAGTGCCCGCTTAGGTCCCCAGTGATTTCTCTACTTCAGAATTACATGGCTTATCGAAAGCAATGGGTCACTCATAAGGAGGGTCATAGAGTTTACCAGAAGACTTTACACAAAAACTGTGGAGTGTTCTTAATGTTTTCCTGTTTTAAACTACTCTCTTCCTGCTGGATTCCATGGATAGCTCCTTCTCACATGATTCAACCTGCTTTTTCCCTCATTAGATAGTTGGTAGTTGCTCCCATGCTCGTTATATTCAGAATAGGTTGTTATTAGGGCTCCGGGTTTATGATATTTCTTTTTTAGACATTTCAGCCTTTTTATACATATTTATTTTTTGTTCCTCTTATCTGTATTTACCCATATTTATTTTGTGCTCAGTGTAAAATAATGAAGCTGCAATGGGTATATTTCCACATTAATTTAACTAACAAATATTTACACGTGTTTGAATGTCCAGTGGGGTTTAGTGGTTTACAGTACAATACAGTCATCTGAAAGCATATATTTGTAAAACAGCTGTGCTGCTGCAATTACTTAAGCATCATTAGGAAATCTTTTTTTCTCTTTTTTAACTTGCTTACCTGTCAATTTGCACAGCTGTTGACCTAGCACTCATGATTAACAGTAGAGAGAATTGTCCAAAAGAAAACTTATTTTCTATATTTTTCCACATTTAAAAATGAAATACAGAAAGGGAAATAGATGGTTTTCTGCCTGCATTTATTTGTAAAAATCAGTAAAACAGAAAACTGGGATACTTTCATGAATATGTTACTGATTGTAATGATTTCATAGTCCTTCCATATCGGGCTTCAGGTGTCATCTGGCAGACACTGTGGTCCTCTAATGCTGTACTTCACCAAGATTTGGTTCACAGTCATCATGAACCCACAACTTTAGCAGCTTGAGTGGGGTAGGTGTCACTAGAGCGCTCTGTGTATTATGAGTGATCTCTTCTACATAGCCACACAATCTACCAGACGCTCTGAACTCAGATAGAAAACACACATACTAGCATGGCACATGAACACTCTACTGGTACACTTTCTTTGCCGACCGGGACGGACATGGCTGATCCCTTATGTTATGGGTAATAATAGGTTGGACATTTAATTCCAATAATATGGAAAGACAATCAGTTTAAAGACCATGCAAATATAAGCCCTGAAGAAGTCCTTTTGTGTAGGACGAAACGCGTTGGCTGATTGTTCGTTTGTTCAAGAAAAAGCAATAATAAAAAATGAATATTTTAAAAAGACAACGTTGTGTTACTGGACTTTACTGACTTTGCGCAGTGGTGCACTATCCATATCTTTTTGCATGTAATCCTTTCAGGGTTGCCCCTGTGGTGGCAGGTGCCATGATTTGTGCACAGGTATAGCCATAGATATTGGGCGACAATATAGTTCACAGAGTTTTAATTTATGGTAGTCCAAGACAGGTGCATTTGTAAGGTTTAACCTGCCACCAATTATTATCAATACAGCCATCCTAACAGTAGAAAAAGAAGCACTGTCTGTCATCACACACCCACTCCAGCACCCATGGAAAAGATAAATCCCAGATTAGCTGCCATGATAGTTCAGTGAGCCAACACTCACTGCAGACATCTGCAGTGATATTACATTCACAAGTTTGAATTCTTGCAAGGCAAGCTCAGCCTTCCATCCTTCCAAAGTTGTGAGACAGTTACATTGGATGATAGTAACATCTGTTATTTACAGTTTATAGGAATTGCAGAATGTGGTATGCAGAACTATATTACATTTAGGCTTAAGATCTATTTGATTAATATCAATAAAGCAACAAGAATACAACAGTAGCCCACCTACATCCACCAGCTGGTAGAGAGCCATCTACCTTATTTACTATGGAATAAGGGTAGGAACAAGATAAATTCACAATAAGGGGGGGAGGGTTGGGTGATATCAGGAATGAGGGGTGGAGGGGGGGATAGAATTAGACACTAGTCTCTAAGCCGTATCACCAAGGAAGCATATGTTAATAAGATGCCATCAAGTAGGAGGTGTGGAGGGGTCTTTATCTGGGTGGGTCAGTCAAAGGATCCGCAGATATAACAGGCATGATCATTCTCAAAATTAATCTGAGAGATAGTGGATACAAGGTCCTGAGGTCTTGTCAAATAGAGGTAAGGAGTGAGTCACAACAGCAGTCAATTTTTCCATTCCCAGTAGTTCTCAAAGCTTATGCAGCCAGTCCAGGTGCGTGGGGCTCACATCCATGCCTCAGTTAGAAAGGAGAATCTGCTTGGCTGCTCTCAGTACCAAGGTGATCGCCTGCCCCCTAGGGTACATCAAGGGATTAGGGAGGCCAAGTAAAACATACCTGAGGAACCTGGGAATGTCCGTATCAAACATGTTGTTCACCACAGTCAGCACCTCATCCCAAAATGAGTCAAGTTTAGGGCATGGCCAAAGCAGGTGTGTAAGGGTGCTTGTCTGTCCACAAGGGCACCAGCATACGCTGTCTGTATTCACATTCCATTTGGCAACCCTAGCTGGCGTGAAGTACCAGTAGTGGGAGATCTTCAAAAGCATCTCCTTACTCATAGTGTTATAGTTCGAGGCACAGGAACAGTGAAGGATATCACTCCACTTCTGGTCTGTAAAGGTGGTTCACATTCCCTCTCCCATCTACGCTGCACGGGTGATTTCAGGGGCTTCTGGGGGGGGTGGTGAGGAGAGTGTAAATATCAGAAAAGAGGCGCTTGTTGGAGAAGTGAGTAAGGGGCCATTTTGAAAAGGGAGTGAGGTGTGGACTGGCCCGGGGGTGGAGCCAGGGCTGCATCAGTCAGTGGCAGATACCCATCTACTGCCAAAGGGCTGTAGAGGGGATCCTGAAGGGTGATTGAATCTGTGGGAAGTCCATAAAGCCTGCCATGCAGCGAACGCAGAGCCACATTGCGCCAAGAGAAAATCTGGACCCTCTATTTTCGGTGTCTGCAGGGATAGAGGTGTGAAAAGTCCCTGCCGAAGCTGTACTTTATCCCACACTCCCACTGTGGCATGTACCACTGGGGAGATGTACACTCCCACAGGTTGATGTTGTTTTGGCAACCATGGTACCTTCTAGGTCGGGATGCTTGCCACCACCTGGTCAATAAAACACCAATACTTTTCAGTGCTGGGCTGAGACTACTCCACCAGGTAGCACAGCTGAGCTGCCTGATAGTAACATTGTAGATTAGGGAAACCTAGGCCACCCTCCGTCTGTGAAAGATTTGCTTCTGACTTAGCTATCCATGCCTTTTGGCCTCACAAATAAAATCCCAGATAAGGGACTGCAACTTATCAAGCACCTCTAGAGGGGGCTGAAGGGGCACAGTTTGCATTATATATAAGATTTTCGGTAACAGTGTCATCTTGACCGCCACCAAGCGACTCAGCCAGGAGAGGCTGTGACTCCTCTACCTGGAGAGGTCTCTCTATGTAGTCTCCAGGTGGCAGTTATATTTATGGGCCACAGTACAGTTTGGTGTAGGATGTATTTGAAGGCCTAAATAGGTGCTCCCCTGTGTGACCCATGTAAATGGGAATTCATAAGCAAGTTCTGTTGGGGTAGCTGCAGAAAGGGTCAAATTGAGTACGGAGGACTTCTGAAGATTAGTCCTAAAGTCAGGCTCTCCCAAGTGCCTCCCGCTCCCCCATCGCCGTACACAGAGACGTTTGATGGTCAAACAGTGTCAAAAGGATATCATCTGTACATGGCATCATTTTATGTTCCCTGCCCCCCATAAGAATGCCCGCAATTTGTGGATGATTGTGTATCCGTTTCACAAATGGCTCCATGTAAAGGGCAAACAGAAAGGTTGACGGGGTCATCCCTGTTGGGTTCCTCGAGCATTGGTAAATGGCCTAGATAGGATCACATTGATCTGTATCCTGGCACTGGGGGAAGTGTAACAACACTGAACCCATTGGCAAAACCGCGGTTCTAGGTCCAAGCACATTAGGATGGTGTGGAGATATGGCCAGTGGACCTGATCAAAGGTCTTCTCCACATCAATGGACAGGAGAAGAGCCGAGTTGCGGGAGCGTTGCGTTTTGTCCAGGAGGTGACAAACACGTTTCATGTTATCACTACATCTCATCTCGGGGATGAATCCAGTTTGGTCAGGATTCACCATCCTTTGCATATAGGGAGCTAATTTATGAGCCAGGATGGCTGTAAAAAGTTTGGCGGCGACATTCAATAAAGAAATCGAACAATAGGAGGGTGAATTGCTTAGGATCTTTGCCTGTCTTGGGGATCAACGTAATAGTGACAACTTGTCAGAGTCCGTAAGCGTACCGCTGTTGCTAAACACATTGTACAGTCTCGTCACTATAGGAGCCAGTATTGTGCCAAAGGCCTTATAAAATTCTGCACTGTAACCGTCCTGCCCAGGGGCTTTACTTGGCTGCAAACTCTGAATAGCCATGAAGACTGCATTGGGGGTGATATCCCTGTCTAGGTAACGGACTGCAGCCTGTCGTTATCCAATTAATGGGACTGCAGACAGACAGGTAGTAATATCACCGGCCATAAGATCCTCAGCCGAGTAGAGGGCAGTGTAAAATCACTGAAACTCACAGGCAATCCACTCGTCCTGACACAGCGGGGCACCATCACATCCCATTAGTTTACTCATTCTGCGGTCCACTGCCTGAACACGTAGGGGGTGGGCCAGCAGACAGTCCGCCTTGTTCCCCCCACATAATATCTCTGTTTTATCCAGAGGAGTGCATGTTCTGCCCTATATGTATATAGTGCTTTCTGGGCTGCAGTCAACTGACAGTGGATCGCTAGCGAGCCAGAATTTTTGTGAGAGTCCTCTAGCACATGCACCTTGGTTTCTAGTTGGGAGCACAAGTTCCATTTGTATTTGTTAAATCCGCTGGCAATGGCAATGAACTGGTCCAGCAGAACTGACTTCAGGGTCTCCCACAAAAGTGAGATTGATGTGGATGGTGTTTCGTTAGTTTCTAGGAAGGAGGAGATAGTAGCCAAAATGTTTGTGAATATGGAATCGTAGGTAAGAAATCTTGATTGAAGGCACCATGTCTGTAAAGGCAGTAGGACAGTAGGGGGGAGCGTAATGAAGGATAACAGGGGAGTTATCAGACAGGGCTGCTGCGCCAGTCTCCACCCCGATAGTTGCCTTTGCGATACAAGGAGAGGTAAGAAAAAAGTCAATGCGGGCTTACGTCTGGTGTGCTGCCAAAAATAAAGTGTAGCCCAAGTCTGTCGAGTGGGTGTGCCCGTCAGGCACGCGTCTGTCAGCCACTGCCGGAAGGCAACCATGATGGTGCCCATTTGTCTCAGTCTGTGGAGTGATCTATCCCTCTGTGCCTCCATTAATATGTTAAAGTCCCCAGGCATGGACAACACCTATCCAATGGCATCACATAAAAAGGCTTCTTGGTGGCCACTGGGGGCGCAAATATTCACCAGTGTAAACCCATGTCCTTTCAGGTCCATTCCCTGGGCCAAAAGCCTGCCTGGCAATTCAGTATGGACTTGAGTCACTTGCCCCTAAAAATGGGTCGCCAGCAGGATCGTGTCTCCTGCCTTCTTTGCTGCCCCAAAGGAAAATTATTGGCAGTCAAACCACCGAAAGTGTAAGCGTTTCTAGTCAGTTTTAAGCAGGTGTGCCTCCTGCAAAAGACAGACATCACATTTTGCATCCCTTGGAAAGGACAAAAGTGCCAGGCACTTCACTGGAGCATTAAGACCCCTAACATTAAGGCTGAGGATAGTAATCATCTACAGCTGAGACAAGATGGCGGGCACTGCAGGCCGCAAACTCTGAAACCTGCAACAGAGACATCACACCATAAGCCTGCCTTACATTATTGAGCCTGGGGGATGCCAGGTGGGTTGCAACTGTTGCCGCTTCCCTCTCATGGACCCCGGGCTTCCCACTGAGAATTCCTGAGCCATGGATGGGGCTGGACAACACCTGCCTATGCCTGTGGCCTGCATCTGGGACCAGTGCCACGCATTGGGCAAGGTGCTGGGACAAGGGTCTGGCTATTGTGAACCTTCTGCTGCCCCCTTCCACTGCGGAGCTGGCCTGTCCTGCTTCCCGGCCCCCCACTCCTTTGTTGGGCCACCGTTGACAGCGATGCAACTAACGGGGAGACACTGTGGCCTACGCCTGGCTGGGTGCATTCCTCACGGTCACCCAGTGCCCCATCTGCAATCCAATTAGCCCTGTGGCACGTTCGACACCCAGCCCCAGCCTTACTGCCCACACCATTACTTCCATAGTGTGTGGGGGAGCCATGTAGGATGAGGGTCTCTCCATAGAGAGCTTTCTGTGGCCCTTCTTGTTGTTTGGCCGGCCCATCCTGACCATTTACTCTGTAGCAAAAGCACACTATGCTAATACAAAGTGGTGGCCTCCAGACCTACAGAGGAATAAAGAAGAATGGCTTCCATTGATCACAGAAATAGAGAAGCTTCATTGCTCTATAGGCTCACTCATACACCAAAAAGTAATGAAGGCTTTCACAACAGCCTGCCACTGGCAGTCACTCTGGCCAATTCTAGCTGATTGTGTTCTCAATGCGCCATCCCAACAGGACACAACCATATGCAACTTAGTTTAGGTACTGCTCTTCTATGAACAGCACATTCCGAACTGCCTGGTCAGGCCGCCACTGAATGGGAACACAACCGACCTCAAAGCAGAATCACTCTTGCAGCCCAACAATGAAGTGTAGCTTCTTATCCTATTACACAATCAGCACATCTGGGCATACCCACCAGCAGTGGAGCGTCACAGTAAAACAACAAAAGGTGATGATGAAATGCTTTCAAAAGTCTCAGCAACTGGTAATCGCTAGGGTCGCGATCCAATCATTGTTTTTTTCTCTACCCGTCACTTTAGAGGCGCAGCGACCATATGCAAATCAGTCCTCCTCTTGCTCTAATAGTAACAGTCCAGTCCAAACTGTCAGACAACATCTGATGTGAATGGGAACACGAACAACCGGAAAGCCTGTTTTAGTCCTTTTAGGCCTCATTAGTCATGTACAGCTTAGATCGTGTGGCATGGTGAGCACGGAACCCAATGGTGGGTTTCAAGTGACCTTTTTCCTTGTCTTTATTTCTTCGAGTGAGGCCTACCTCTGGAGACCTTTCCAACACTCAACCACTCAACGAGTTACCTTACCCTTGCGTTTGGTAACCATGAGCTGCAGTGGTGATTAGAATGGTGCATCATTCCTCCACATATGCCTTCACTCCATTTTAGCATGCCATGCCTGTAGTGCTGTGTTTGCTGTGTCACTTGTGCCACCACATGGTTTGTTTGAGATGCGACTGTGGACCTTCCAGCAGCAGTCATACTATGTCATAGCAATTTAACTTTTTATTTTTCTGCCCTAGGATATTCACTTAGGGACCCAAAAGGGATTTAGGGCTTCCCTCCTATCTACTTATTTACTTACTCCTTTAGATGAGTATAGTTTAGGGATCCATTCAGAACCATGATAAAGTCCTGATGAAAGCCCTAGACTGTGATAGGCTACCAAGAGGCAGAAACATGTAGGCAAAACAGGGGGATGCCCATGATAATTATACATAACAGCATCCCCTGTTTCTATGTTTCAAGAATTTTAACCATGCCTAAGGTACCACCAAATAAAGTAATTATTTGTGGCTTACCTAAAGGCATTTTTAATATCTTTTAACTAGATCCCTGGGACATTATTCAGAAAAATAATATTCTATGAACGCCTTCAATTTAGTACTTGAGGTTGAGTTCATCTTGATAGTAGTACCTTACCATGGTGGGGAGAGATGGTCGATGATGAAGCATGCTACATTACATGTCAGACCACCTAATCCAATAGCTTTTATGCTCATAATAAGAGTTACCACCTAGGGAGATCATTGAATTTGCAAGGATAGGGTATAGTATATATCTTTCCATCTCCAGCCCAGTCTGGCTGTGTGAGCTCCCAAGGCAAGGCCAAGTGCGTCTCTGGATGATCAACAAA
The DNA here is from genome assembly GCF_031143425.1 of Pleurodeles waltl. Lineage (NCBI taxonomy): Eukaryota > Metazoa > Chordata > Amphibia > Caudata > Salamandridae > Pleurodeles > Pleurodeles waltl. The sequence goes on along the minus strand of NC_090436.1, from coordinate 790,800,431 downwards.
GAGCTTGGCAAGAATTGCAGGGCTTAATATTGCCTTTTGTTTCAGATGGACACCAAAGGCATTTATTTCAAGGACAGAATCCTTTGCCACATACAGCACCGCCTCAGTATCAGCAAACAGCTGACTTTAATTTACAGAGCAGTTAGAGACAACAGGGCAGCTTTTCTTTTATTTCCACCAAGGTCCCTACAAAAAGAAGAAGTACAGCCAATACAGTGATCCTTCACCATCTGTTTCCACAAACCACAGAGCACACAGCAAAGAAGCAAAGAGTGTCAGTAACACTCCTGGTAGCGTGCATGCTGCCACCCCAGGCTGGCTGGTTCTACAGCCAATGAGCAGGGAGCTATCAAAGGTGGTCGGGGCTTCAGTCGGCAGTGGTGCTGCAGCTGCTGCCGGGACATGATCTAAAGAGAGGAGGGGAAGGCCTGCCCGCACGGCCATATCTCCTCGTCAGCCGCCTAGAAAACTTTTGCGGAACGGGGTCAGCATTTAGTATTATTATTATTACTAATAGTGTTATTCCAGTTCCTGGTCTACGAGATAGGTGTCTCTTTCTCTCGCTGTCTCATTTAAGAGAGTTGTGGAGCGACTGACAGTTGTCAGAGGTGTTTATTTACTGCTGTCTGAGAAGACGACAAATGCCTTGCGAGGTAAGACACAGATGTGTGCTTAGAAGAACTACATAACAACCTGCGTACAGCAGGACCAGGGAAAGAAACAGCGCTTTCTACTTGTCACGTACTGTTTGCAGTGAATGACAAGGTCACGCCACAGTTTAAAGTTGCCTTTCAGGTTAGTCACCTGAACTAACGGTTTGCGTCATCCAAGTGAGGAATGTTTTTAACTTTCCCACAACAGGTGCTGCACTATTACCTCTAGTTCGTGATGTGTTTAAATAGAAAAGGCGTTTGATAGCGCAGCAGGGCGGGCTGGAAACCAAAAGCCGACCTGGCAAAAATGTTATAGGAGTCCTGTTCCATTGCTTTCCCGCCCCCTCAATCACTTCCACCACTCCCCAGTGGTACTGGAATAATTTTCTGAATGGGGATTAGCCATTAGTTTTTACTCACTAAAATCATAGGAGAGGTCGAATAATCTCCGTGCTACTTAGTAAGGCAGCGTCGCACGTGATCTAAGCTTCTGTAAACCTATTTTGAGTTTGCCTCTTAAAGAGATTAGTGTTTTCTTTAAAGCACGAGTGCTAGCAGCGAAATTTCACACACTTATTCCTAATTATGTAGGTAAAGTGTAATGATTTCGAGTAAACACGTTCTCCATCAAAATGTAATTTGATGTTAATAAATCATACACAATAATTGTCCAACTTGGGTCTCATATTTTCAGAAGACAGTTCTTAATTGTGCTTTTAGCTTACAATGTTCAATAGGGACCCTCTGAATTAATATAATGCTGCACATTTGTAACACTACCAAGTTGTAGTAGTCTGATGCAGCTCAAAAAAGCAAGTGCATGTCCCTCCCCTTTATGTTCTGCCCAGAATCATGGATGTGCTACAGAAATATATTTGTGTAAAAGTCAAACTTGGTCATTCTGAAACAGCCACAGCTAGAGTAATGTTAATCTCAATGCAATGACCCGATAAATAATGACCATCAGAACTACTGTGCTATGTTTCAGAACCAGTACAAGAAATATTGCTATCACACATCTGCTATGCTCCAAGAATTAAAATGCCCCACGTTAGCACTATGCCAAGGTAAGTGCTCTCCAGAATATTTTTTTCATTTAAACATCTGTACATACATGCCAACATTTTAGAGCAGGCGAGTGTGAGATTTAAAAAAAAACTAGTCAGGAGAATGTATTTTCCTCACTGACTTATATTGAAGCAACGGCATCTGCCAGAATCAGGTCTATTGGTATTTATGATGACAATCATTAAATGTTTGGTACTTTAATAACATAGCCCAAACAAAAACAGAGGTCTAAACTCTGTTTTGGTTGCGCTGTGTAAAACTGCCAAAAATAAAATGTTGAGGCCTGTCACATGCTCTAATCTCCCTCACCCAGGCTCCAATCTCCCCTTCCAAGAGGTAATTCTTGGAAGGGGAGATTGGTACCTGCGTGACAGGCATCAACATTTTATTTTTGGCAGTTTTACAAAACTCCCAATTGGATTTTTACATGCAGGAATTGGGAGTTGATAGACTAGCCTTAAAATCGGAAGTCTCCCACCTGAATCGGGAGGATTGGCATGTATGATCTGTAAAGAAGAGTTAAGACATCAGAAAGGGACTAGGTTGTTAAAAATAACAATGTGCTAGTTAAATCCAAGAAAGTATAGTCTGTAAGTACATGAAGGTGTCCCAAATAGCTGCAGGTGATCATTTATATATATTCATTTAAAAGTTTATTTAGCATATGCCGATGAGAAAAACTCCTCGTACTTTTGGACTGAGGTCATGCTTACAGGGTACTTGTTCACGGTGTTACATTCTCTAGAGATTTCTAAAGCCATAGGTTGGGATTTCTGACTGCTTGGCACCAAGGACCCACTCAATGTGCCAGCCCGAATCAGAAACCCAGTTGAACTGCAACCAATACACAACCCACTGAGCAGTATATGCTTAAAATATGTTTCAGGTACGGTACTGTCTCAAGGGTCACGAGGCAGTCACAGTTTGTTGAACATCAAATCTTTCATAAATGAAGACCGCACTCAAGCATCAATAGAATATGGGATGCATGTATTAAAACTTTTATTTAAAACTAAACCCTAATTTAGTGCACACAAGATGAAATGTTACCACAGTGAATATAAACTGTGCAATAGATACTCAGATGTGTGTTTTTAACTCACCACTTGTATTTTTTTAAGTTTTGTTTTATGAGAAGAGAGACACCTATCTCACTTTTCATTTATTCATTTTGTTTCCTTTTCACCATCGTTCTTGGTGTCACCCTTCACTCCTTCCATATTACCTTTTTGTGCTTGTGTCAGCCTCCTTGTTATAGCCCTCCGCCTGCCTTCCATGAAACAACCACTCTTGAACCTCTAGTCTTGTGCTTTCCATTGCCTCACATTTCTTTACACAGGGGATCACCATACCGTACCTCCCTCCCTCTCTTCGTTTCTTCCTTTATCCCAGAAACCATTATGTCCAGACTAGTCCTGAGCATACCTTTTTTCATAACTTGTTTCTTTTTTTTGTCTGGTGCCACATCAGTAGATGCACTGAAGGCATGAGATCCCCACCATGAAGCAGGGATCTCCAATTATGGCAGGCGGCCGTCTCCCAGAGGTGAGGAGGCTGATGCAACAGCTGGCCTAGCAAGATGGAGGCATGTCAGCCAAACATAAAATTAACCTCTCTCTCTGTAAGTCTTCTCAGCGCAATAATTACATCTATAAAAAAGAAAGAAAGGGGCATAGGTAGTAGCATCCAGCTTTTAACATGGAACCACAGGAAAAATGGACAAACAGGGATTTATAGGTTAAATGTCTGGTGTGTATGCTTTCAAAACAAGTTCTAAAATGTGTGTTCAAATTTATGGGCTAGAATAATTGTCTGTTCACTGACCACAATAAGATGAACCTAGGGACCAAGCCTGCATGGCGCGCTACTTTCCATCCTCCCATCTTTTTTGTAATGTTTCTTTATCAGCAGTTAAGAAGTCGAAATAGAAATCACAACTAATTTCCTGTAACATCAGTGAAGTGTAAAGGTTAGCATATGTGGCTAGAAATCAGATACAGCAGTAGATTTGAGAGTAAATCCACATTGTTCCTTCATATGTGTATTCCATATATGTAAATCCAATGTGTTAGACATGACGGTCTTAGGGTGGTCATCCCCCAACTTTTTGCCTGCCTCCCTCCACTTTTCTGACACTGTTTTTGCTGGTTTTAGGAATCTGCGCACTTTAACACTGCTAACCAGTGCTAAAGTGCATATGCTCTCTCCCTTACACATGGTAACATTGGTTCATACCCAATTGGCATATTTGATTTACTTGTAAGTCCCTAGTAAAGTGCCCTAGATGTGCCCAGGTCCTCTAGACTGATTGCTACTAGTGGGCCTGCAACACCGGTTGTGCCACCCACATAAGTAGCCCTTTCATTATGTCTCAGGCCTGCCATTGCAAGGCCTGTATGGGCAGTTTCACTGCCACTTCGACTTGGCATTTAAAAGTACTTGCCAAGCATTAAACTCCCCTTTTTCTACATATGTCACCCCTTAGGTAGGCCCTAGGCAACCGATAGGGCAGGGTGATATGTAGGTAAAATGCAGGACACGTACATATGTGTTTTATATGTCCTGGGGATGTAAAACTCCTTAATTTGTTTTCCACTACTGTGAGACCTGCTCCTTTCATAGGCTAGCATTAGGGCTACCCTCATATACTGTTTGAGTGGTAGATTCAGATCAGAAAGGGGTAACAAGGTCATATTTAGCATGGCCAGAATAGTAATACAAAATCCTGCTTAATGGTGAAGTTGGAGTTTATATTACTATTTTAGAAATGCCACCTTTAGAAAGTGAGAATTTCTCTGCACTCAAAATCCAACTGTGCCTTACAGCCTGTCTCCAATCCACGTCTGGCTGGGCTGGTTGACAGCTCTCTTGTGCATTTCACCCAGAAAACCACAAACACAGGATACTCAGTCACACCTGCAATCATCAGCATACTGAATGGGTCTTCCTGGGCTGGGAGGGTGAAGGGCCTGGCACTTACATTTCAAAGGCTAGTGGCCTGCCTTCACACAATGGACTGCCTAAGCCCCTACTGGAACCCTGGCAGACAGACCTGTTCTGAAAGGGGACCTTGTGCACTTCAAAACCACTCTTTGAAGTCTCCCCCACTTCAAAGGCATCTTTGGGTATATAAACTGGGTCTCTGACCACACCAACTCAGACACTTCTGGACCCGAACATGCAACCTGTCAAGAAGAACTGCCTGGCTGCCCAAAGGACTCATCTGAACTGCTTTGCTGAGAAGGACTGCTGCCCTCCTGTTGTCCTGCTGCCCTCTGACTTTGCTGAGAAGCGCTCTCCAAGGGCCTGGATTGAGCTTGCCTTCTGTTTTGAGAAGTCTCAGGGCCAAACAGACTTCATCTCTTCAGGAAACTCCTTGTGCGCTGAAAATCGAGGCACAGTCTGCCAGAAATGCCGCACAGCCGAACCGGAACGGCGCTGCCTGACTTCCCGAGTGAAGAATCAAAGTAGTGCCTTTCTTGCGACGGACAATCTGCTGCACAGTCCTACCGGATAGATGCACAGCCGAACCGGGATGACGCAGCCAATTCCCTGAGTGGAAACTGACGCAGCGCCTGCCGTGCGACAGAAACTTCGACGCATCACCCTACCGCATCGACGCAACGACTGTGACTTCTTCCAGCGTGCCTAGGATTTCCTCGTTTCTTCCCTGGGTGTCAAAAAGAACCCCGCATCACAGTGAGGACCCAAGACTACGCGCCGAGAAATGATGCAATGCCCTTGCAGCATGTAAAGAAAAAATGCATCGTCTGTGTCGTGCCCGAAAATCCAACGCACACCTTATTTTTCCCTGCATCTCCTCCTCTGCGTGCATGTACATTTTTGATGCAAACCAGTTACTTTGTGCAATTAGGAGAAATCTGTTAATTTCTAAGATTTAACACTCTTTTTAATCTTGAAAAAGTGATATTTCAAATTGTGCTTATTGAATCTTTATCGATTTGACCTTAATTTAACCAGATAAATATCTTATATTTTTCTAAACCTGTGTGGTGTATTTTTGTGGTGTTTTCACTGTGCTACTGTATGAGTTATTGCACAAATACTTTACATGTTGCCTTCTAAGTTAAGCCTGACTGCTCAGTGCCAAGCTACCAGGGGGTGGGTACAGGATAATTTGGATTGTGTGTGACGTACCCTGACAAGACTGTGGTCCCTATTTGGACAAGGGTGTATACCTCTGCCAACTAGAGACCCCATTTCGAACACAATGTTTGCAAAGTTCCACTGCTGTCTGACCTACAGTATTCTTTGTAGTAGTATGCAAAGATTACAGAAATGTGTAGGGGATGTAAATGTAGGTGGTCTTTCTTGTCCATAAAGTATCAAAGAGAAGAAAGATAGAAGGATTTAGAGTGGGTTCTTTCTTCTTCCATGCGTATCCAGCAATCAATGAGGAGAGAATCCACTGTATGTTATTAAACCCTCCTCCCACCCCACCTCCCCACTTAATGGCGGCCGCTGAGTGGTAGGCTGAGCAATACCACTGACCTGGTCAGTGCATTGCTCTGCCGCCTGTTGCTCCACCCTGTATGTAGCGCCCTTTCCCTAGCTCCTCTGAACTCCTGACCCCTGGCTCCCATCCCCCCCACTGCCGCCACGCACGTCTTCACTACGACGCCACCACCCTCCGCGCCCTCAACACCGGCCGCTCTCCCGCCTGCCTTCAAGCCTCCCGGCAGACCACCCGCGGACCCTTCTCCTGCCGGAACTGCACCTTCACCAGCCTCCACGCCAAGGACCCACCCATTAAGGCAGGACGTAACCATCTCAGATGCATCCTCCTCAACACCCGTTCCGTCCACAAGCACGCAGTAGAGCTATGGAATCTACTCGACTCAGCCTCACCAGACGTCGCCTTCCTGACCGAGACCTGGATGAACCCCTCCTCAGCGCCTGACATCACCATAGCCATCCCGGACGGCTACAAGATGACCCGCAGGGACCGCTCCAACAAACCAGGAGGAGGCATTGCCATCATCCACAAGAACACCCTCAGGATCACGACCAACACCGAAGACACCCTCAGCACTGCCGAACACCTGACTTCCAAATCCACACTGACCCAAACACCGCCCTCCGAGGGACCCTCGTCTACAGGCCCCCCGGCCCACAACAGAAGTTCAGCGACTCCATTAGCGACATCATCAGCACGCACGCTATCGCATCCACTGACTACATACTCATCGGAGACTTAAACTTCCACCTCGAGAACACCAATGACAACAACACCACCCTACTCGACAACCTCTCCAACCTCGGCCTCAAACAGCTCGTCATGACACCAACCCAGGACACACACTCTACCCTATTTTCTCTGCCAGCAATCACATCTCTTTCAGCCACACCACCGAACTCCACTGGACAGACCACCGCTGCATCCACTTCTCCTTCAAGAAACCCACAACACACCACCACCCACAATGGATCCCCCACCGAAGTTGGAACACCGAAGACCAGCTTTTCGCGACCTTCTCCCAGAACCCACCCAGCGACACCACCGACACTGATGCAGCTGCCCACAACTTCAGGCAATTGGTCAACACCTGTGCCAATACTCTCACCCCAATCAAGAATCCCTCCAACAGACGCACTGACAGAAAGGCCTTCTGGTTTACCGCCGACCTCCACGAATCTAAGCAAAGCTGCAGAAGGCTCGAAAGAAAGTGGCGCCAAGATCAGATTCTGGACAACCTCACAGCCTTCAAAAACGCCATCCGCAGACACCACCTACTCATCCGAGCCGCCAAGAGAACCGCCTTCAAAGACCGAATCAACAACAACACACACAGCCACAAAGAGCTCTTCAATGTCGTGAAGGAACTCTCCAGGCCCAGCTCCAACGGCAACGCCATCCCGCCATTCCAAGACCTCTGTGACTCCCTACCCTCCTACTTCCACCGCAAGATTGCAGACATCCACAAGAGCTTCAGCACCCAGACCCCCCCCGGCAACCACCAACACCACTGATTCACCTCCGACCAACCTCCTGCTCTCCTGGACCCCCGTCAACGACAACAACACCATCAAAATCATGAACACCATCCACTCCGGCTCTCCACCTGACCCCTACCCTCACGACATCCTCAACAAAGCAAGCTCTGTCATTGCACCCTGTTAGAAATGGGGTCTTTGGTTGACAGTCAGGTTACCCCCTGTTCAAGCAAGGACCCTCACTCTAGTCAGGGTAAAAGAGAATCACCCTCAGCTAACCCCTGCTTACCCCCTTGGTAGCTTGGCAGAGCAGTAGGCTTAACTTCAGAGTGCTAGGTGTAAAGTATTTGTACCAACACACACAGTAACTTAATGCAAACACTACAAAATGACACAACACCAGTCTAGAAAAATAGGAAATATTTATCTAAACAAAACAAGACCAAAATGACAAAATTCCAACATACACAAGTCAGGTTATGAATTTTTAAAGATTAAACTCAAAAATAGTGCTTAGAAACAAAAATGCTTCGATGAGGTGTTAACCACGCGTCGTGACGGAGTCGTTCCCAACAAGCCGACACCAGCAGCGCCGGACACGGAGTCGCGTAGACCCCCAAGTACAGTACCTTTGGTGAAGAGTGAAAACAAGCTGATGCGCGAAGTCGGGGATCGCGGCGTCTGTGCGAAATGTTGAATCTGCGCACTTCGAGCGGCGTCAGTCACGACGTGGTGCGGCGACTTCCACGGAGTCGCAAACTTCAGCGAGGCTGCAGCGGCGTCGGGCCTTCGAAGAGCGTCGCATTCCAGCGAAGGTCACGGCGTCGGGTGCAGGCGGTGTCACCAGGTTCAGCAGCGGCGTCGGTCCGAAGTCGTCCGAAGTCGATTTCCTTGGATTTCCACCAGCTTTCATTTCAATGGCCCAGGGACTGGATAGGGCACCACTTGTCAGAGCAGGAGTCTCTCCAGAGACTCCAGGTGCTGGCAGAAAGAAGTCTTTGCTGTCCCTGAGACTTCAAACAACAGGAGGCAAGCTCTAAATCAAGCCCTTGGAGATTTCTTCACAAGATGAAAGGCACACAAAGTCCAGTCTTTGCCCTCTTACTCTCGCAGAAGCAGCACTGCAGGAAAGCTCCACAAAGCACAGTCACAGGCAGGGCAGTACTTTTTCCTCAGCTATTCAGCTCTTCTCCAGGCAGAGGTTCCTCATGGTTCCAGAAGTGTTTCTAAAGTCTGTGGTTTTGGGTGCCCTTCTTATACCCAATTTCTCCTTTGAAGTAGGCCTACTTCAAAGTAAAGTCTCTTTTGAATGTGAAATCCTGCCTTGACCAGGCCAGGCCCCAGACACTCACCAGGGGGTCGGAGACGGCATTGTGTGAGGACAGGCACAGCCCTTTCAGGTGTAAGTGACCACTCCTCCCCTCCCTCCTAGCACAGATGGCTCATCAGGAAAAGCAGACTACACCCCAGCTCCTTTTGTGTCACTGTCTACTGTGAGGTGCAACCAGCCCAACTGTCAAACTGACCCTGACAGGGAATCCACAAACAGGCAGAGTCACAGAAATGGTATAAGCAAGAAAATGCTCACTTTCTAAAAGTGGCATTTTCAAACGCACAATCTTAAAATCAACTTTACTAAAAGATGTATTTTTAAATTGTGAGCTCAGAGACCCCAAACTCCACATGTCCATCCGCTCCCAAAGGGAATCTACACTTTAATCAGATCTAAAGGTAGCCCCCATGTTAACCTATGAGAGGGACAGGCCTTGCAACAGTGAAAAACGAATTTAGCAATATTTCACTGTCAGGACATATAAAACACATTACTATGGGGGTCATTCTAACCCCCGCGGGCGGCGGGCGCCGCCCGCCTGGAGGGAGCCGCCATATGGCCGCTCCGCGGTCGAAAGACCGCGGAGGCCATTCTGCCTTTCCCGCTGGGCTGGCGGGCGACCGCCAGAAGGCCGCCCGCCAGCCCAGCGGGAAACCCCTCCCCACGAGGAAGCCGGCTCCGAATGGAGCCGGCGGAGTGGGTATGTGCGACGGGTGCAGTGGCACCCGTCGCGTATTTCAGTGTCTGCAAAGCAGACACTGAAATACAAAGTGGGGCCCTCTTACGGGGGCCCCTGCAGTGCCCATGACATTGGCATGGGCACTGCAGGGGCCCCCAGGGGCCCCACAACACCCCATACCGCCATCCTGTTCCTGGCGGGTCAGGATGGCGGTATGGGGTGTCAGAATCCCCATGGTGGCGCAGCAAGCTGCGCCCCCATGGAGGATTCTGCAGGACAGCGGAAAACCAGCGGGAGACCGCCGGTTTTCCTGTTCTGACTGCGGCTGAACCGCCGCGGTCAGAATGTCCTGAGGAGCACCGCCAGCCTGTTGGCGGTGCTCCCGCATTCCCGGCCCCGGCGGTCCTTGACCGCCGGGGTCGGAATGACCCCCTATATGTCCTACCTTAACCATACACTGCACCCTGCCCTTGGGGCTACCTAGGGCCTACCTTAGGGGTGCCTTACATGTAAGAAAAGGGAAGGTTTAGGCCTGGAAAGTGGGTACACTTGCCAAGTCGAATTTACAGTGCACATTTACACACACAGACACTGCAGTGGCAGGTCTGAGACATGATTACAGGGTTACTTGTGTGGGTGGCACAACCAGTGCTGCAGGCCCACTAGTAACATTTGATTTATAGGCCCTGGGCACCTCTAGTGCACTTTACTAGGGACTTAACAGTAAAACAAATATGCCAATCACGGAGAACCAATTACATACACATTTTAAACAGGAGCACTTGCACTTTAGCACTGGTTAGCAGTGGTAAAGTGCCCAGAGTAATAAAAACAGCAAAATCAGAGTCTAGCACACATCAATAACCTGGGGAACAGAGGCAAAAAGTTAAGGGAGACCACGCCAAGGATGAAAAGTCTAACACACCCCATCTACGGAAGATCATCAACAGCTCCTTTGAGTCCACCACCTTCCCGGAGAGCTGGAAACACGCCGAGATCAATGCCCTCCTCAAAAAACCCAAGGCAGACCCAAAGGACCTCAAGAACCTCCGGCCTATCTCCCTGCTCCTTTTCCCGGCAAAAGTCATTGAGAAGGCTGTCAACAGACAATTAACCCGCTTCCTCGAGGAGAACCGCACCCTGGACCCTTCCCAATCTGGATTCCGTAGCAACCACAGCACCGAAACCGCCCTCATCGCTGCCATCGACGACATCAGAACAATACTGGACATCGGCGAAACTGCGGCCCTCATCCTCCTGACCTGTCGACCGCGTTTGACACCGTCTGCCACCACACTCTACGCACACGCCTCAGCAATGCTGGAATCTGCAACAGGGCCCTGGACTGGGTCACCTTCTTTCTCACCGGCAGAATCCAGAGAGTCCGCCTCCCCCCATTCCGCTCGGAGGCCACCGAAATCATCTGCGCCGTACCCCAGGGTTGGTCCCTCAGCCCGACCCTCTTCAACGTCTATATGGCCCCGCTCGCTAACATCGCCCGATCCCACAACCTCAACATCGTCTCATATGCCGATGACACCCAGCTGATCCTCTCACTCACCAAGGACTCCGCCAAGACCAACCTCCACGAAGGAATGAAGGCCATCGCCGAATGGATGAAGAGCAGCTGCCTCAAACTCAATTCCAACATGACTGAAGTCCTCATCTTCGTCTCCACCCCCTCCGCATGGGATGACTCCTGGTGGCCTGCCACTCTCGGAACCACTCCGACTCCCACCGACCACACACGCAACCTAGGATTCATCTTGGACCCCTCACTATCCATGACCCAGCAAGTCAACTCCATCTCCTCCTCCTGCTTCAGCACCCGCTGCATGCTTCGAAAGATCTACAAATTGATACCCACCGAAACCAGAAGAACAGTCACCCAAGCCCTCATAAGCAGCAAGCTGGACTACGGCAGTGCCCTCTACGCAGAAACCATGGCCAAACTCCAGAAGAGGCTGCAACGCATCCGGAACGCCTCCGCATGCCTCATCCTGGACATCCCCTGCCACTGCAACATCACAGACCACCTGAAAAACCTGCACTGGCTCCCAGTCAACAAGAGAATCACCTTTGAACTCCTCTACCATGCTCACAAAGCACTGCACAACACCGACCACAATACCTCAAACCCTGACCCGGCATCTCCGCTTCACCGACCTCGCCCTCGCAACCGTCCCACGTGTCCGCAGAACTACAACCGGCGGTAGATCATTCTCGCACCTCGCTGCCAAAATGTGGAACACTCTTCCCACCCGCCTGCGCCAGACCAAAGACCTCCTTACCTTCTGGAAACTTCTCAAGACCTGGCTGTTCGAGCAGTAGCAGCACCTCCCCCCCCCTTCTCCCTCTTCCCCTCCTCAGTGCCTTGAGACCCTCACGGGTGAGTAGTGCGCTTTACAAATTCCTGATTGATTGGACCACAATTTTTCATTCCAACCCTACCTAAGCGGAAATCTTTCTTATTCTTTAATAGAACTCTCACCCACTAGAACTAACTAGTAGCATGCTTCATCAATGAGTCCTCAGCCAGCCACTTATTGTGTCTACCAAAGGGAGCTCTCCTAAGATTTATTCTTGGTGGTGGGTGTGAGAAAAGGCCTCTTTTGTCATGGTTAATCCCCCCCCCACTTTTTGCCTGGTATGTGATGTAGCCTCAAAGTTGTTAGTGCCCAAGGCCCCTGCTAATCAGGTTCCCTGGGCCAGATCTCTTCCCCTAAAACTGTTGCCAGGCATTGGCACAACTGGCAATACCTTCAGCTGCCACTATATGTCCCCAGGAAATGGTACTTGGGTACCAAGGGCATGGGTACTAAGGGTAGGCCCCTGAGAACAGCAGCACTTATTGTGCCACCTTCTAGGGCCATACATCCAGAACCACCCAACACTGCCCTTGAAGGCAGGGCCATGCATACAGAAGCACCCAGCAGTGCCATTGAAGGCTGTGTTATGATGCAATCCTAAAAGACAAGTGTCTACTATACACTGCATGCATTATAGGTAAGTCTTCCCTCTGGCAGGCCTTCCAGCCCTAAGGAAGGGTGCACTATATGGTATGTGTGGGCATAGATGCATGAGCAATATGCCCTTACTGTGTCCTTGCCAAACCTGGGACATAGTAATTAAACAGGGCAGCCATTTTAATACATGTGCTGGACACTGGTCAGTACGAGTTTCACAGCTACATGATGGCTACTTTGAACCCTGGGTTGTTTGGTATCAAACAACTCAGAATGATAAATCCAATGATAGATCCGAACTGGTACCAGTATTGGATTTACCATAAAATGTACCCAGGGGTCACCTTAGAGGTGCCCCCTGCAAAACCTAACTACCCTGGCATAGTTGCTGGCCGGTCACAACCAGCCTGCCACCACCAGGCCAATATTCTGAACCCCTGGGGTGAGAGATCCTGCTCTCTGGGACTCAGAACAAAGCCCTTCCTGGGTGGAGGTGCTAACATCCCCTCCCTCAGGAATGTGCACTGCACTGCCCTGCTGGCGAGTTTCTAAGGGCATACTGCCCTTGAAACTCGACCCCTAGGCCTGCTGCTAGCAGCAGAAGGTTGCCCTGTTGCAAACTCCCACTTTTGGTGGGAGCTACGGCCGGAAACCAGACAAAAGACAGGAGGAGTGGTCAGTCCTGGCTTGCACCAACCCTAAGGTGCATGCGGGGTGACCTCTCTCTTTGATTTTTTTCCATCCTGCATGGAAGGAAAATTGCCAATCAGGTGTAGGGAAGTGGCCTCTGCCCACAGGAAGTGGTTACTTAGTGGGTGTAGCCACCCTAAGGAAGATAACTCATTTGTCACTACCAGGTACCCCCTAAAACGCCCACTAAATACAGTATTTAGTGGGCATCCCTAGACCAAGAAATTAGACTCAAAGGACAAAAGAAGACCAGCACCAAGAAGACCCAAGGCCTGAGAACTGAAGTCCTGCTGCACCAAGAAGAAGGTACCAAATCCTGCCTACTGCACCCAGGACTCCACAATCACCGCTGAGGAGTTGCTTGGATGTTGGACAGACTCTACAAACCCCCAGAGGACCTCCACACTTCAAAAAATCGCCAAAGATCTCCCTCTATAGTGAAAGCATCACTCTGCAAAACCAAGGAACCAAAGACCCAGTGAAGGCCACTTCACTGAACAGCTGCTGACCAAGGAACCGGAAGCCACAGGTGGACCAAACTTTGCCCATTGGACCATAAGGACAAACCCTGCGAGTGTGCCGAGTTTGGTGGCACTGCACCCTCCAGTGACCAGACCGTGCAATACCCCTAGGTACTGGTCACCTCACGTCGGACACGCAGAAGGACAGTCCATAAAAAAGACCAGGAGGGAGCTCCAGTCAAGGGACTTCAGGAACCACCTGGACATCCCACCAGAGTGCCCCTGCTGACCCGCATGCCTCCCTCAAAGTGGCCTACCTCCTGCTTCCAAGGACACATTTGCACATAGCTCCTGGCTCACCGATTCGCTCTGCACCTGGCCGCCCTGTGCCCTGCACCGAAGATACAGCTGTGCCCTAAGGGTCCCCCAGGCCCTGCGACCTCAACACTCCAAGGGGACCCTCCGGACTTACATTTAAGTCCACCTGTGCAGTTCTTTTCCAAGTGGTCCCCTGCAGTGGCCTGGCACTGGCTCTATTGACTTTCTGCAGCTGCTCCCGCCAGAACCGAGAGTCGCGTGAACTTCTTCAGCTGGTCCAGGGTGCTCACCAATGACCTCGATGTACCTGCAAAGGAGACACTAATTTACTGTGAATTTTCAAAGTACTTCCCCATTGATTCCTATGGTGCGTAATTACGCACAAAAAGACTAACTTTATTAAAACGTAAAAAATTCAGAACTTGAAAAGTACTTACCTTATCTGGATGATCTTGATCTTAAAATGTATATAAAAAGCTGAAGTATTTTGTAAATTGGTCTCGAGTTATTCTTTTGAGTGTGTGTCTCGATTTATCGATACTGTGAGAACAAATGCTTTCCACTTCTCCAAGATTAGCCTAACTGCTCGACCAAGCTATCATAAAAATTAGAGCATTATGTGGTCTAGTTTTTACCTCTGTAAACCAACGTGTGAATGTCTGGACCCCGCACAGTGTGCCGAGTTTTGCACACTACATAGAGGGCCAGCCTCCTACAGTGTGACTCTGTGATACAATTAAAATTGTCTCAAGTCCCCTCTTAACAAATTAATCTGCTATAGAGTACAATTAAATTAAAATCAAGGGTTATGCCAGTGGGGACATTTAGTGATCCACTGCATTGAGAATGGGTTTACAATTTTCAAAAGTGTGTGTATGTGTGAATGCGTGTGGTAGTGCAAGGCATGTCCCATGTCAACGCCCAGTTCTACTGGTTAATCGATGAAGGACCGTGGAGTTCTCAGCCTGCAGCAGCACCGGATAAGCAGCGAGCAGCAATAAACACTGATCACGGGTTACATATTTTCCTCCCTCATGCCGTACAGCACGCACAAGTTTTCACTGATGTTCCTTGATTCTGTGCTTTCTGCGTAACCCCGGAGCGACCTTTGTAGCTCTTCAGCTCAAGGTTTGCAAACAAGGCGTTTGTGGCTTGTGCCCTCTGTGGAAAAAGAAGGAAAACAGTGCTCGTCTTAATTACATGATACGACTTGTTTGAAGAGACCTTTGGCAGAATGCAGCAAACTTGTTTTTCAGTCAACTCATTGTTTGAACTGCAGGGCAGGCAGGAATGCCTCACTTTGCTGCCTTTGGTGATAAAGCATAGGTGATGTTTTTGCAAAGATTTAAGAGTAATTACATTTCTGCTGTTAAAATGTTGCTCTGGCTGCACTATATGAAACTAAACAAGTTACCAAAATAGCAATCTAATTTCAAAATGGACTTTCCTATTGAAATATTTCTATGGGTGGGGTCCCAAACAAAGTGGGCGGTTACAAAAATACCTCCCCCACCTTTGCGTTTTTCTCTCTGCCCCTTTACTCTTCCATATGTGTCTTAGGGGCGTAGCCATAAATAATAGGACAGGCTTAGTGGCACTGGAGCCGGGTAGGATTGGGGGTCTTCAGCACTCCCTTAGCAGCTGGGTATTAGGGGCCATTTGTCCTTGTCTTTGTTTCATGCTTACCTTCGAACTTCCCTCCCTCTCCCTGTGTGCCATAAGGAGTGGTGGCAACTGATGAAACGATGGTGGCTGTCATCATACACAACATCTGGAAAAGGGTCTTCTTGACGAGGGTACATGCTCACAACAATCTGCCATATAATGGAATCCGTTCTGATGGTATCTCATTTAGTGGCACGGAAGTGCGGATGGACGATTACCTGCCGTACAGGGACGTCATTTAGAGGTCGCCAGGGGTCGCAGCTGCGACCCACAGCTTGCCCCTTGCGACCCCTGGCACTGCTTTTTGCGACCCCTGGCCTAAGAGGTGGCAAAATCAGTGCCAGCAACACAGGGGCAGCTCATCCTTATGGACGTTGATTGGGGCTCCACTTCCTTGTTTTCAATCAGGAGGGGCACAATGCTAAGCTGTAATATGGCTGAGGAACTCAGTAGATGGGGGCAAGGCTGATCCCCGAATGGTGGCGTATCTCAAGTAAATCAGATCCCCTCAAACACTGTATCAGTGACCAGTCGTTTTTAATGCACGCCCAACTACTGCTGGCACTTAATCATTAATCTGAACTGTGCCACAGAGTTTCTAAGCGAACTAATTAGAATCAGTGTTGAGTGCATCCGATGACCTTCACTAGACACCATCGGAAAATCAAGCAGGTGTTACCTGGGGAAACAATAGCTTATTTCTAATTGAAAAGGGACACTGAGCTCTGGGATGGCTCTTGCCGCAGTGGGCTGGTTGTGGTCTTTGTCCAGAGAGACAAGCGTTAACAGGATTGCAGAGAGATGCCGCACATAGGAAAAGAATGCCATAGTAAAGCACTAGTGCTGTCTGCACTTTCATATCTGCCTTAAAGACAATACTTTCTAGCAGTATTGACCACAAACAGCTTATGCCCCTTTTCCAAAGGTCTGCCTCGCCCACCTCTGAACATAGGGAAATATGTACTCCAGCTCCAGCAGAACTGGGTTATGGGGAAAGCTTCCAGCAAGGCATATTTGTGGTGGCAATCATGGTACAATGCAGGGCCTCAATACATTGATTCCCAATTTTCTTGCATAGACAAGTTGCTTCCTAAAATATTATTTTTAATGGACTATTGGATTACAGAGAACTATCCTGATGAAAACTGACTTTGATCTATTCTCTTGAACATTTATCTGAACTGTTAACGCTTGGATTATATTCTGCTAAAGTTACCCTGTGAAGGAACAGGGAGGACTCTTAAAGTGGATTATTGATACAGTATTTACAAATGTTATGCATACAGTATTAGAGCTGTAGTAAGCATATGCAATTGCCAGCACTAGGGGAAAGCAGGATATTAACAGTATCTGTTATTTTGCAGTTCCACAGAATTCAAGAATAAACTATAACTCATCTTTCAGGAAAGAGTATGTAGTGATGAATCTTGATGTAGTTATTTAAAGTAAAGCAAGAATCACTAGTGGACATGTACATTTCAGATGGATTTTTTTTGCATGTTTAGCTTTCAGAAATAATCCTTTTGATATCGAAGTACAGAGAACTTGTTACACAGATGTTCAGGTATATCTATTTGCAATTACAATTACTCTTAGTTCTCTAAATGACAAAACAGTTAAGATATTTATTTATATTGTAGGTATTCACTACATTCTGCGCCCTCATTGATCGGCTGGATGATAAGGCAGAAGTGGTGGAGTCCTATGTCACTGTTTTCTCTCTTATCCCATTCTTTTTCCCGTTTCTACCACTGACTTGTGGAGTCCTGTGTCACTGTTTTCTCTCTTATCCCATTCTTTTCCCCCACTTCTACCACTGACTTTCATATTCGTCTATATGTGATATTTGGTGGAGTTGGTAAGTGACGCAAAAGAGTATTTCTCCTGTTGGATCCTGAGCACAGGGTTAGTTTACCTGAAAGATAAATTACAATATTATCTGGGGTGTAGCTACCAACGCAGCAGGTGAAGGGATGTGAGGGACCCCATGCATCCCAATTATGATTGTCTTTTACTACCCGACCAGAGCCTGGAAAGCATTTTTTCTTTGCTTTAGGGCCAGTGGTGCCCTTGCTATACCACTCAATACTGTGTACATGCTATGTTAATAATGGGATAGAATGGGGGTGGTGAGGTGTGCAGATATTAGATTGTTTCGGTACCTGATTACTGGTGCCACTCTCTGGGGAGGCATGGTTAGTGGTACGTTAAAGGACTATTTAGTGTCTACCTTCTTCTGCCGAAGCTCTATGATATGAGGATGAAGTAGGACCCTATTTGCCACCATTGCTAACAGATGGGTCTGCAAACAGCTGAGTACAGGAATATGTCATTCCTCCAGACGTTTCCTTCTCACGCAAGTGTCCTTTGTGAGGGTTGTCACTTGGTGGTCACTGCTGATTTATCTATGCCACTTCTGGTGTTCTCTGTGGTGTTTGTGGCTAGCTGATAACTTCCTAAGGCGTATGATACAGGAAAAGGCTGCCTTGCTCTGCATGTGGGGATGCAGCGAAGCAGTATGTTTGGGGAGAGGGTCCTCGGGAGTGGCTCTTTGCTACTGGAGCCACTACCATTACTGGAGGTTGACAGCCCTTGAAATACTTTTTTCCTTCTGTCAGCCTTGGTAACATGCCAGCATGACACAAATCCAATAAATAAATAATACTCCAATTTATGTCACAAATTTTCACGTATGAAAGCTAAGCCCACTCCTTTGGAGTTCGTCCTTCAAATAGAAAACCTCATCGCACTGCTAGCTGTGTTTTGTTTCAGCAGAGAGGGTTTTCTTTGTTTTTCTATGGGGTAGGTAAGCTCATGCTGAAATCTGAAAAAGTCCCAGTGAGAACTGACACCAACAAGATAGAGGAAGAAAGTGTATTGAATATCAGATTCAGACGGGGATAAAGGGAAGAGGAGCTAGGTAGTGACCAAGATGGCTGCCCCTGATAGAGCGCTGTATGCTGGGACCAACACGCGGATGACATTTGACAATAAGGGGCACACTATGGCTTCACCGAGCAGAATTGAAAACTAAAGGTGATATGGTGTTAGAAAATGTGAGGGACAGTGATGGAGAACAGATCGTGGGCAATGCCCCTGCCCTCTCCAAGCTCCCTATTTGTACACTGGCATACTTGGCAAGTGAGTAGCTGACATCAGGGCCTGCCAGAAGGGAATTGAGCCTCTTCCTGCCTGCCTAGCCTTGATGGTCTAAGAGTATCTGAAGTGGGGTGCCACTTTGCAGTGATGTTACTGATCTTCACTACAGGAGATAGCTCTCATTTAAAAGTTAATCAAGGAAAAAATGGACTCACTTGCCCCATGTCTGCTCTTCCCTCTTTCATCCGTCTTGCTCCATCCCCTTTCTGTGAAGAGATACCCTCTTTGCATTGTCACATCAAATAACAGTGCATCCTGTTTACCACATCCCCCTTACAACCCATTGATAGTTTTGTCCATCAGTACTTGTGAGGTCATAGACACACCATTCACAACAAAGTTTTCATCAGTTTGCCTCTCATCTTCCTCATGACATTGCCTCCCACCGAAAACCCTACTTTCACATTTAGGTGAGCATACCATTGGGTAACACCCCCATTATTCCAGTTCTATGGCAAGATGCAATCACCCAAATACAGCAGTTGAGACTATTTTGCTGAATGTTAATGGCTTATCCCACTATGTAAAATAGTAAAACATCCTTCTCCTCCTTAACACTGAACACTGGCTGCAACATAACACCATGACTGGGTGGGAACGATGATATGTAGCATTTGGTACTAGACTAGGCTCAGATGGAATTTTTAATTCCGCCAGTGGAATTGGAGGACTGCAGATTTCCAGCCAAATTCTACCAATCACTGAGTGGTGGAATTTTTTCCCTGTTTAAGCAATGCGGAGGCAATGTGAACAATGCAAGCCTTCAGCAAGCGAGCTGGCGAGCATGTGCAACATTTGGCATTCTTGAGTAGAATGTTTCCTCAAGAAGCAGCAAAATCAACTCAAATAGATTTTTCAAGTAGGTATTTGTGATACCGGTGCTAGATTGCTGTACGAGCAACACAACATGCATATTCCAGTCATTGGGGAACTCCTTGGAATCTTGTAGAGTTTTTATATAACTGCGTGGAATTCTGCAGAGTGAAATTCTACGAGTTCCACCCACCCCCTAACCTAGACACCACCAAGAATGCTCATTCACTCGCACAACTGCACCATGAAGTAAGATGGCCGGCCAAACAGTCGTGCGCACTTAGCATTTCTCTACCTGACTGTATTTCACAGCTGGGAGGTGGAAATGCACAGGGTCCCGCTCCTTGTCTGAGCGCCAAAAGCAGCTGTTCAGGCCAATCGTGATTCTGCCGTCATGCTGGTGACAGCAGCGTCGTGATTGGAGGGGATCCTGGAAGCCTGCGTGCTTCCGGGAGTAGGGAAAGAGAAGAGGATGAAGGAGAGACAGAACCGTCTCTCCCGACGTAAAAGTTAAGTGTTTTTTTTGTATTTTATTTTATTTTTCTATACCCCCCGCCCTCCCACCCTCGTTGAGAAGTAGCCGCTACTGTGCCACTCTCAGTGAAGGTTCAGAAGAGCAGTGACATAGGCCCTCATTACAACATTGGCAGTAAATGGTGGTTACTGCCGTGCTGACGGCCTCCAACATACCGTGACCGCGGCGGTATACCGCTACGGGTATTATGACCCACACAGAGAAATCCACCACTATACACACACCCAGACAAGTCCGCCAGCCCAAAGGTCAGTGATAAACTTGCAGTACCAAAACCCACACCGTTATGCCAACAGAAATACATCCACAGCATCATGACCCACGAATCACCGCAGCGATCATTCAACCGAGGTAAACCATTGGAGGTACATATCGCCATGCTCAAAATACACACACACTAACAAAACTACACCACATTGGACAATTCAAACTGCACACACCTGACACACACACACACCACACCCACACACCCAATCCAATATAAAAGACACACCCACAATACCCACAACCGCTTACAATGAAAACAAATATTGCCAACTGATAGAAAGACAAGCCAGGAACACCCACTGAATCTGAGCCACATAACACCATCACCCATACACCATCCACTCTCCTCACAGCACACACCCCAACACATCACCCCACACACCCTCACACATACCACTCACACTACATCCATGGCACCACAAAGGCACGCCAGGTTCTCAGAGGAGGAGCTAAGGCTCATGGTGGAGGAAATCATCCAGGTAGAGCCACAGCTATTCAGATCACAGGTGCAGCAAATGTCCATTGCTAGGAAGATGGAGCTATGGCGGAGAGTCGTGGACAGAGTCAACGCCGTGGGGCAGCACCCAAGAACAAGGGATGACATCAGGAAGAGGTGAAATGACCTACGGGGGACGGTACGTTCCGTGGTTGCAAGACACCAGGTAGCTGTACAGAGGACTGGTGGTGGACCCCCACCTCCTCCCCCACAACTAACAGCATGGGAGGAGCAAGTCTTGGTGATCATGCATCCTGAGGGCTTCGCAGGAGTAGCAGGAGGCAACTCCTGGCACCTGCATGCCATCACAAACTCCTACCCCTACCCTCACCCCCATCACTCCACCACCTCACATATACCCCACCATCACAACCCACCCATCCCAATACAAAGCCCTGCATGCAACACCAATGCATGGACCCCCATCACAGACCTGCATGGACACCCATCACCAAAGCATGCACACTAGTGACAATCACGTAGCCAAACCAAGCACAACTCATACCAGCCAAAGTTGCCTTGCTAATAACAGCCATAGAGGGAAACATATCCATATGTAAGATGGCACACGCAGATACAATAACACTGCATTTACATCACCACAGGACCCCCACTCAACGTCACCGGAGATGAGGTGCCAGCCACATCCAGTCCCCCCACAGAAGAGGCCCACAGTGATGACAGCAGCTCTGCACGCCTGGATCACAATGACCAACCTGGCCCATCAGGGACCTCTGGACAGTCGGTGACCCTGCCACAGTCCCAAACCACCACAGAGCCTCCCCCTCGGGAAATACCAGCACATCAACCACCCAGCGGGCCCATACCTCTTTCCCCAGGACACGTCAATCAGCAGTGTGTCCACCACTACAGGAACCCCAGGCAACCCCACAAACACAGGACGATCAGGGACTTGGGGTCAGTGCAGTGGGCACACGGTTCATGGGACAGAGGCACAGGACAACAGGGAAGCTGGGAGGACTGCTGTGCGACAGGTGGAGGACAGGCCCAGGGAACCCACTCTCCATGAGGCACTTGCAGGGACCCTGGGAGCATACCACAGTTACCAGGAGACCATGGGCCAGATACTGTACAAGTTGCCGGAGACCCAGCGGCTGCAGGAGGGAAAGTACCTGGGGATCAGGGAGGACCTGAAAGACATCCACACCACCCTGGTCACCATTGCAGGGGTGCTGGCAGTCATGGCCAACACCATGAGGGAGGCAGTGGCATACCAAAGGGCCCCTGACACTAGCCACACTGATGAACAGCCCTCCACCTCCGCCGGCGCTAGTGGACAGGAGGCCCCGCCACAGGACCAACAGGCCACCAGCACCCCACCCCTGCAGAAGGAGAACCACCCCGCAAACGGTCCCTGTGATCCAGGCAGAAGCCAGAGAACATTGCCAAGACCCCACCAGGAAATAAGACTCTCCTGATTGTCACCCTTCTGTCCCACTCTGCCACCCTGTCCACCTTGACCTGCCATTGCTCCCCTTCCTAAGCCCCCTTCAACAATGCACCTGTGATACAAATAGACTGGACTTTCCTCCATCAGCAACCCAGCCCATTGCAATACTCCCTCTACTTATTAGCACCCAAATAAACACCCTTTGAACAAATTCAAGTATGGAGTCTGTGGATTAATTGACAAATGTATTAGTTTCACAAACTGTGAACATTGCATTTCTAATCTACTGTAATATTAACATATGTATAACCTGTAGTGGGCAGCAGTAAACACACCAGGAGCCAGAGTGGGGCACAGAGATCTGAAAATAGAGATGCCAAAGGGTACAGTAAGTGGCCATAGAAATAGGGAAATCAGGCTGCCATGTTCAATGTCAAACACAAAACTGCAATGGAAGGTGAAGTTACAGTGTCTTACCTGTGTGTCACTGGAAGTACTGTTGAATGAGTGTACTTCTGTTGTCCACATCTTCTTCTTCTGCCTCCTCTTTGCCACTGTCCACAGGCTCCACCGCTGCCACACGACATCTCCAGGCTCATCCTCCTGCAGAAAAGGCACCTGGCGTCTCAAGGCCAGGTTGTGCAACATGCAACGATGATCTGGCACACCTTCTTGGGTGAGTAGTACAGGGATCCACCTGTCAGATGGAGGCACTGGAATCTGGCCTTCAGGAAGCCAAAGGTTCTCTCAATTATCCCCCTTGTTCGCCCATGTGCCTCATTGTAACGTTCCTCTGCCCTTGTCCTGGCATTCCTTACTGGGGTCAGTAGCTATGAGAGGTTGGGGGTAACCAGAGTCACCTGTAAATATCGAGGGATACCTGTTAGCCACACACTCACCCTTAGGGCCAAACGCACACCCATATACCTACATCAATTGGGTGGGGACCATGAGCTCACATATTAGCCACACCCGGTGCCTCTGGAGTTGAGATATCACATATGGAATGCTGCTATTCCTCAAGATAAAGGCATCATTCACAAAGTCAGAATACTTGGCATTGACATGGGATACGTACTGGTCCGCCACACACACCTTCTGCACATTCAGATAGTGAAAGCGTTTTCTATTCCTGAACACTTGTTCATTTCTCAGGGGGGGTACAAATGCAATATGTGTATCATCCATCAATGGCACCAACGATGTTGTGATATGTCCCAGGGCATAAAAGTCAGCCTTCACTGTGGCCAAATCCTCCTCCTGGGGGAATATGATGTAGGTGCGCATGTGTTTCAGCAGGGCAGACAACACTCTGGTCAGCACGTTTGAGAACATTGGCTGAGACATCCCTGATGCCGTGTCCACTGTCACTTGGAAGGAACCACTTGCCAGGAAATGGAGCACTGACAGGACCTGCACTAGAGGGGGGATACCTGTCAGCTGGGGGATAGCTAAAATCAGGTCTGGCTCCAATTGGGCACACATTTCTTGGATTGTGGCCCTATCAAGTCTATAGGTCAGGATAATGTGCCTGTCCTCCATTGTCACCAGGTCCACCAGGGGTCTGTACACGGGGGATGTCTCCATCTCCTATTCATCATCAGCGGTTGCACTCCAGGGTGAAAAACGGTGAGCAGAGCGTCATATTCACACATATGTAAAAATAAAAATGCATTTCTTCCTTTACAGAAACAGTATGTGAACTCGAGAGTCAGTTGATGTGCCAATGTCTGCTGTGACACAGTTAGGTGCCATGGCCTGTGGCCCCCTGAAATGGAGGCTGCCTGACCTGTGAGGAGAGACAAGTGGAAATGAGGTAATTCCACTGGCGTTGTGCACCGTTGCGGTCAGCGGTCGACAACCGGCGTGCATCTTTGCCACTGCCAGCAGCAGCAGCCCTAGTGGACAGCCGTCCGGGGCTGTAGGTGAAGGCCTGGGGGCTACCACCACAACTGCTAGCACTGCCACCTGCAGTGCAACTGGCATACATTGAGCAGCCATCACCGCCGAAGAGCAGTGTGTAGTGGTGACTACATGGGCTGCAGTGCGTCCTGGCCCCTGCAAATGCTGTTGTTGTGACACCCAGGTGAGAGACTGTGACCTTGCACTCCAAAACATCTGCATCACAGGGCACAATGCCCCTTCCAGAACCAGTGGAAGAAGGCATCCAGTCACCCGTCCTTGCCAGGATGAAGCACACTGGGCACAAGCCCACCTCCGGAACCAGTGGAAGAAGGCATCCACTCAGCCCCTCCTTGCCAGGATGAAGCACACTGGGCACAAGGCCCCCTCCAGAACCAATGGAAGAAGGCATCCACTCAGCCCCTCCTTGCCAGGATGAAGCACACAGGGCACAAGCCCCCCTCCAGAACCAGTAGAAGAAGGCATCCACTTGAGAGACTGTGGCTTTGCACTCCCCAGGACCAAGCAGTGGGCAAACCACCCACTAGAGAGACTGTGGCTTTGCACTCCCCAGGACCAAGTAGTGGGCAAACCACCCACTTGAGAGACTGTGGCTTTGCAATCCCCAGGACCAAGCAGTGGGCAAACCACCCACTAGAGAGACTGCGGCTTTGCACTCCCCAGGACCAAGCAGTGGGCAAACCACCCACTTCAGAGTCTGTGGCCTTGCACTCCCCAGGACCAAGCAGTGGGCATGGAGCCCCCTCCAGGAGCAGTGGCGTTGTCCCATCTTCCAGCTGAGGTACCCCCCATTCCCCATCCCCCTGAGGTGCCTGTGTGTTTTTTACCTGATGCCCCTGCAGTGTTCTCTCCGTATTGAGGCAGGAGTCAAGTGTGGGCTTGGCCAATGTGTTTTGGCCCAGTGGGCCACGGACAATTTTTGAGTGGGCACTGTCCCGCCTTTTGTATATATTGGATATATTGTACATACTGTTTTCTCTTTCTGAACGTATTTCTAAGTATTACTAATATTACACTCATTTTACTCCATTCCTTTTGTCCTTGCGTTATTCCAGAGGGTTACGGGTTGTATATGTAATGTTGTTGCATGTGTTTGTGTGTGTATAGTGTTGGGAGTGAGGGTGGGGGTGGTGGTGTTGCATGTGTGTGTCACTCTCTTTTTCCTCCCCCCTCCCTTGTGTGCTAGGTGCAGTACTCACCGTGGTCGTCGTCGCCGGCATTCATGTTCCTGGTGTATGAGAAGATACACCAGCATGGGAAACACTTGCAGCTCGGGCTCCATGGCGTCCTGGTTCCTCCTTGAGTGTCGAGAGGTGAGTTGTTTCCTTTCTGTGTTCTGTTTCCGCTGTGCTTTTGATGGCTTTGGTACTGCCCAAGAAAAGCTGGCGGATGGGCGGGTTATAATGCAGTGGGCGGTACATTGTCTTCCGCCTAGCTGTTGGTTACCGCTGCGGTGTTTGTTGCTACCGCCGTGGCAGTCGGAGTGTTAAAGTGGCTGTATGTGTTGGCGGTTTCCGCTGTGGTCATGATTCCATTTTGTTTACCGCCGCTTTATCACCGACTGCCAGGGTTGTAATGAGGGCCATAATACTTGTTATAGCAAAACACTAGGTTAATTCAATGCTCATCGATCACCAAGGTAAATTTTGAACCTTTGCGACCCCAAAATATTGTTGTTAAGTGCACAAAATCCGAATTGCAAATCGGTGGTTTCAGCCAAAATACAGAATCGGTTATTTGAAGGAGCTTGTAAAGAGCATCCCTTACAAATACAGATTCAGTCATTTATGTATTAAGTTTTTGCAACCTAAATACGGTGGAAAAAACATTAATATTTTACCACAAAATCCAAATTGGTGGTAACCATTCTCAAATGGGAAGGTTGTCCCTAAGAGATCGCTTCCCTGTCTGAATTTCGACACATTTCTAGAAGCAGGCTGTGCTCCTAAAAATGTTTGTAAAATTATAATTTTTTGTTTTTTAAATGCTTCCAGGAAAATAGGTGTAATTAAAAAAAATATTGCTTTATTTAAAAACAATCACAGACCTGGCGGTCTGCTGACCACAACATACCATTGTGGTAATAAAACATCATACCCCAAAAATCAAGACACCCCACAATTTACCTTAGTCATATCTCCCACATTAAACTTGATCAGAGACAGTATTAACCCTCAATGTCATGAGGCAATGCGTGCCCCCTGCATTAAGGCAGCTCCCAAGCACCAGAATCAATAAAATACAATTTCATTGACTCAATAACTGAGCTCTATATCAATGAAAAGTAAAAAGGGTTTTATTACAAAAATTGTAAATAAGCGGCTCTGAGTTAATGCCATGAAGGCTGTCAATACAAATTTATAAAGAGTATGTTAAAATAAAAAAAATGCTCCAAATCCCAATGAGCAGCATACATTATTCCTGCATATTAAATAAGAACTTTTTCAGAATCATCATGGTGTGAGTAAATGTATAACTTCTTCAAATCAGAGTGCATTGAAAAACAAACATTGTTACCTTAACACCTAAGCTCTATCCAGTTTTCTTGAATAATAATGCAATGCCCTCTATGCTAATGTCATCTGGAGATGTTCAAAAAACAAGTTACATTTACACTGTCACACTATTTGAATGAAAAGATTTCAGTGAAGCAGCGGAAGATGTGGTAACGTTTCGCCAATTACATCAGAGTTAGAAAAGTTCAGCATGAACCGTGAAAAAAGGTTCTGGTCATTGCAGCTTGACTGAATGCTGCAGAGCTTGTGTGGCGAGGATGTGCCTGGGGCGGAAGCACAAAAATCAGTGACAGGGACGGCTTCCGTCTTTATTAGAATGGCAATTGCACAGAAATGTGGCCTAACTACACCACATTAGAAAATACACTTCTAAACATCATAGGAAATTAATTTCAAAAGCAATTGTATTAAATCAGTCTCTTCCTGCTAGCCATATACTGGATCATGAAGACATCCACATTAAAAAGAAGAAATGGGACCCACTGGACACCTTGGGTGACGCTCGATGACCTGGACTTTGCAGATGACCTAGCCCTACTCTCCGATACCCATCTGCAGATGCAAAAGAATTCTGACAAAGTGGCAGCCACATCAGTACTACTTGGCCTCAACATACATAGGGGAAAAAACAAGATCCTGATGGCTAACACGACCAGCACAACTGCAGTCACTCTTGCAGACGATGCACTGGAAGAAGATGAGACCTTCATATACCTGGGCAGTGTCATATACAAGCAGAGCTGCAAAGACATCGCTGTCAAGGCAAGAATCTGCAAAGCAAGGTCTGCCTTCATTCAGCTATAGAAAATCTGAAGCTAACGCTGAAAACAAAGTACAGGCTTTTTAACACCAACGTAAAATCTGTCCCACTGTATGGAGCAGAAACCTGGAGAACAGTGACCACCACCAACAAAGTCCAGACCTTCATTGGCACCTGTCTGCGAAAAATCCTCCAAATTTGCTGGCCACACACCATCAGCAACAATGACCTACGGCAGCAGACTTTCCATGTCCCTGCTCTCGAAGAAATCATGAAAAGACACTAGGGCTGGATAGGTCACACCCTCCGAAGGAGGCTGCATCAATCATCACCAGGCAAGCCCTCACCTGAAATCCTCAAGGGCAAAGGAAAAGAGGAAAGCCAAGAAACACCTGGCATCAAGGTCTTGAGGCTGCCTGCAAGGAGTTGAGCTACACCTGAAGTCAGATTGAAAGAAAAGCCAGCACAGAGTTGGCTGGAGAGTCCTGGTTGATGGCCTAAACCCTTTGAGGGGTAGTAGGTGTAATTAAGTACAGATGTGAAATCGTGTTAAAATATTTATTGCACATTGTTGACGATACACAAAATTAGAAATCCATTAAATTCTTTTACAAATCCCCCCTCTGATTATTCTGTAATCACTAAAAAGACTATTAATAAAAATATATAAATAAAAAAATTATAACACAGTCTGCATCACTTTCTGCATGTTTTGTGGTATTCACCTTCATCATTTTCAGTTGTTGTAAACACACTCTTTAATATTATCCATCTCAAGGTCTTCCCCCTGTTTCCTTTTCATTCTTGATGATCTTCTTTCTCCCTACTCTCATCCAGAAAATTGTACTAAATGGAAAAGGACAATTGCACACATTATTATAATATTTAAATGAGTTAAGATTAGTCTCAAAGTGCCCTGCTCCCCAAATTATCAATGCATTCATCAACATTGCTAAAACCCTTCCCTATCTCAGTAACCCAGGAATTTACAGTCTCCCACACACCATGCTCTTTTCAAAATGGAAGTTCGCAAGAGACATTAGTTACATTGTTTATAAAAGCATTATTAGAACTTTAGAATGTTGAGAGCAATATTGAGGAAAATAGAGTGTCTCTGGGCTTGTAATGGCTTCTGCTCTAACATTCTAATGTTTGTCTTTCTGTTTCTCCTTTTTTAATTTTGAACATTTCACCCTTAGTGAGTAGAATGTTCTAATGGCCTTATGGCCCTTCTGCCTCTCGCTATACCCGTTTTTAAAGACCCTCACCCTATTTATAGGCCCTCACCTGCAGCTCCAGCCTATACCTTGAGTTCAGGGCCTTCAACAACCAGTACAGCCCTCTGGAGCATGCTATTAGGCTATAACAGCCCTACTGGTATCAGATATGAAGGTTCAGTATATTTTTACTTTCAGTACCTTGCAAACACCGCCTTCCTTCACAAGAATACCCAGCATTAAGTGGGTTTGCATCACCATAGCTTTAATAGCAATAAGTTCAAAATTAATTTGGGTTAGAGCACTAGAGTAGACAAGCATCTAATTTTCACATCATTCGTAGCCACACCTATAGAGGGAATAATAGCATCTGATATATCTAATACTATTTGTCTAAGTCCAAATGTCATTCTCTGCAAACCAACCACATCATCTATTTCACTCATGTCATAAACTCTAGGAAAAACCAAAGCCAGTTGACATGATTTAACCCAGATAAGTGGCAAACTGACATGCACAGTCTTACCACACACATAATAAATTCCTCTCAGAATCGGCTCTTCACCAACCAGAAAATTACCATTTATAACATAACTTCTTCCACGCTCACTGTTAGAAATGGGGTCTTTGGTTGACAGTCAGGTTACCCCCTGTTCAAGCAAGGACCCTCACTCTAGTTAGGATAAAATAGAATCACCCTCAGCTAACCCCTGCTTACCCCCTTGGTAGCTTGGCAGAGCAGTAGGCTTAACCTCAGAGTGCTGGGCGTAAAGTATTTGTACCAACACACACAGCAACTTAATGAAAACACTACAAAATGACACAACACCAGTTTAGAAAAATAGGAAATATTTATCTAGACAAAACAAGACCAAAACGACAAAAATCCAACATACACAAGTCAAGTTATGATTTTTTAAAGGTTTAAAATAAAAATAGTCTTTAGGTAGTTGTAACAACACACTAGCGCTGCTAGCGTGTAAATGTACCTGGTTTGCGTCAAAAATAACCCCGCACGGGCGGTGTGCGTCGAAAATAACCCTGCACGGTTATATGCGTCGAAAACAACTCGGCATGGCGATGCGCGTCGAAAAAGCCAGCCACGCGACGGTCCGAAAGTCCCGCGGCGCAGGTTGCGATCTCTCAGCCTTCGTCAGCGATGCTGCGCGTCGTTTCTCCTGCTCCGGGCGTCGATTCTCCGGTCGCGTTTCCTGCGGCGTCGTTTCTCAGCTGCGGAGCCGGCGTCGCGTCGTTTTCTCAGCCGCGATCGGATTCGCGTCGATCTTTTCTCCGCACGGCGCTCGGTGCGTGTATTTTTGTCCTTAGGCTGCCAGCCTCTCCTTTCAGGGTCCCAGGAACTGGAAGGGCACCACAGAGCAGAGTAGGGGTCTCTCCAGAGACTCCAGGTGCTGGCAGGAAGAAGTCTTTGCTATCCCTGAGACTTCAACAACAGGAGGCAAGCTCTACATCAAGCCCTTGGAGATTTCTTCTTCAAGATGGAAGGCACACAAAGTCCAGTCTTTGCCCTCTTACTCTGGCAGAAGCAGCACTGCAGGAAAGCTCCACAAAGCACAGTCACAGGCAGGGCAGCACTTGTTCCTCAGCGATCAGCTCTTCTCCAGGCAGAGGTTCCTCTTGATTCCAGAAGTGTTTCTAAAGTTTGTAAGTTTGGGTGCCCTTCTTATACCCATTTTAGTCTTTGAAGTCACCTTTCTTCAAAGGGGACTCACACCTTCTTGTGAAATCCTGCCTTGCCCAGGCAAGGCCTCAGACACACACCAGGGGGCTGGAGACAGCATTGTCAGAGGCAGGCACAGTCCTTTCAGATGAGAGTGACCACTCCACCCCTCCCTCCTAGCAGAGATGGCTAATCAGGAAATGCAGATCACACCCCAGCTCCCTTTGTGTCACTGTCTGGTGTGAGGTGAAAAACAACCCAACTGTCAAACTGACCCAGACAGGGAATCCACAAATAAGGCAGAGTCACAGAATGGTTTAAGCAAGAAAATGCTCACTTTCTAAAAGTGGCATTTCCAACCTCACAATCTCAAAATCAACTTTACTAAAAGATGTATTTTTAAATTGTGAGTTCAGGGATCCCAAACTCCACATGTCCATCTACTCTCTAGGGGAATCTACGCTTTAATCATATTTAAAGGTAGCCCCCATATTATCCTATGAGAGAGAGACAGACCTTGCAACAGTGAAAACGAAATTGGCAATATTTCACTGTCAGGACATATAAACCACATTACTATATGTCCTACCTTATCCATACACTGCACCCTGCCCTTGGGGCTACCTAGGGCCTACCTTAGGGGTGCCTTACATGTAAGGAAAGGGAAGGTTTAGGCCTGGCAAGTGGGTACACTTGCCAAGTCGAATTTACAGTGTAAGAATACACATACAGACACTGCAGTGGCAGGTCTGAGACATGATTACAGAGCTACTTATGTGGGTGGCACAACCAGTGCTGCAGGCCCACTAGTAGCATTTGATTTACAGGCCCTGGCACCTCTAGTGCACCTTACTAGGGACTTACTAGTAAATCAAATATGCCAATCATGGATAAACCACTTACATACAATTTACACAGGAGAGCATATGCACTTTAGCACTGGTTAGCAGTGGTAAAGTGCTCAGAGTTGAAAAGCCAACAGCAACATGTCAGAAAAACATAGGAGGTAGGAGGCGAAAAAGACTGGGGATGACCCTGCATAAGCAAAAGTCCAACACGACCCCCTACCAGCCTAAAGCCAGGGGAGAACAATCAATACCTTGATGTACTTCCCTGATTGGGGCGATAGAACAGGGACCCAGGCCCACAACAGCAGGGGCATGTTCCAGTTCTACGCCTTCCTGACTCCAGTTGGATCCCTCTGTCCATACTCTCAGGGCCCACTAAGCTAACCCATGGGGAACCCTTCTCCACATCTACAGACACCATCTGTGCAACACCTAACTTTACTTTGCTCACAGATGTATTGCAATGGGCAGATAGTACCACCAGGGCCAACACAGTGGTGTTGCCCACTCCACCCCTGGGGTGTGACTCTCGTCCCCCCCCCCCCAGGGGCAACTCTGTCCACCAGGACAGCAAGCCACAGTGGCCCCAGACAACTGTCAGGGATGAGAGCCCGACCTCAGGCCTCTCTAACCACTGTGACTGTGGAGAGTGGGGGGTGGTAGCCCCAGGTGCCTGGCACCCTTTGACCACTCTCTCTTCCACCAGGCCAGGGATGACAACCTGACCCTGGTCCTCCCCTCTGGGGCTCTGTACCCTCCCTGCAGAAGCGGCACCCCCAGAGTCAAAAACTGTCAGGGTGCTTGTAGAAGCAGTCCTGCACAATTCTTCCATCAGTGCAGGGATGTTAACCTGCAACTGATCCTCCAACCTGGGGCCTGTACCTTCAGGTTGGACCAGGGCCAGGGGTGAGGCTTCCCTCCCCCTGCCCTCTCTTCTGGGGTCCTGAACCACCCAACTAGGAGTGGCCCCCCCAGAAGACAACATGGTAGGGGCCCTGTTAACAGTAGCCCCTTCCTCCAGGTCAGGGGGGACACCCTTAACCTGGCCTCCCAATCCAGGGTCTGTACCCACAGACTGGATCACTGCCTGGCAAACCAGGGCTTCCTGGGGGGCATACCTACCCCCTACCAGGTCAGAGTTTACCCTCTGAACCTGGTCATCCAACCCAGGGTCACCACCCTGCGGTTGAACCACTGCCTGGCACACCAGGACTTCCTTGGGAGCACACTTACCCCCCATCAGGTCAGAGGTTACCCCCTGAACCTGATCATTCAACCCAGAGTCACTACCCTGCGGTTGAACCATTGCCTGGCACACCAGGACTTCCTTGGGAGCACACTTACCCCCCATCAGGTCAGAGTTTACCCCCTGAACCTGATCATTCAACCCAGAGTCACCACCCTGCGGTTGAACCACTGCCTGGCACACCAGGACTTCCAGGGGGGCACACTTACCCCCCTCAAGGGACACACTGTCCCGAAGGGCCACACAAGAGTCTGGCTGGCGCAGGTCTCCTGACCTCTGCCCATCTGACAGAGTCTGGATTCCCCCCAACCCAGAAATGGTCTCACCAAGGTCATTCATGGGGGGCTCTGCTCTCAGAGCTGACCCCTGACCCTCCAGGTTCTCCACTGGGGTCCGCAACCCCCTCTCAACCCTCTGTCTGGACTTCTGCACCCCCTCACTAGGAGTGGTACTGCCAGACACCAGAACTGGTGGGACGCTGGCTACAGTGGCCCCCCCAAGTTCTCCTGACACTGTGGGGTCTCCCTCAACAGATGGCCCTATGGTACAGGCTAGGCTCCCCTCCTGGGGTTCCCGCAGGGAACCCTCCAGGACCTGGGACCGGATCTCGGGCACCTTGGGCCTCAACCCATCCCCATTCCCTCTCCTCTGAGACTGGACATGGGGTCCCTCACCCATCCCACTACACTGGGACCTACCTGGGACACTACAATCCTTCCCTACCTCACCTGGTTGGGAACTACCTAGACCACTCCTCTCAGGAGCACCCCCAAATGCCTCTTCAGACTCTCTGGTACTCACCCAGAAGTCTGCCTCCATTGTAAGCTCCCTGGGGTCAGAGAACTCACACTCCACCTGGTGTTGGCATAGCTCTGGAAAATAAGGACTAGACATATGCTCTCCAGCAATTACATCACTCAGCCCCTCACATGAATTAACCAAAGTACCCTTCACCCAACCATCCAGTGACTCTGCCTTGAAAAAGCACCCCACATCACCCTCCTGAGACTGGTGAGACAGTACCTGACTGTCCCTGACACTCAGCCCACACTCTTCTGGGATGTTTTCACACTCCATAACCAGGACTTCTACCTGGGGGGAACCCCTCTCCCTGTCACTCTCACCTAGAGTCAGTAGAGTGTCCCTCCCACCAGTAGGAATATGACTCCCCATGCCAGTTCCCCAATCCACCTCAGGGACCCTGTGCATCACTGGAGCTACCTCATACCCCTGAACCTCCTGGCGTGTGTTAACTCCCTCCTTCAAGTAGGGCACCACCTCTCTGGGCATGTGCACTTCTGCAGCATCACTGGATATACAATTGTTGCTGCCACCATTCCAGCTGGACTCAGCCCTCATGACTTCCAGCTCTTTCAATTTAAGCTCGTAAGCATAAATCATTTTTTTAATCTCTAAGTTCCTCCTCCTTTCTTCCAGCTCCCAATCGAGCTTTTTCTGTTCCACCTCAAGGGTCAGCTTTCTCTGTTCCACCTCTAGACTGAGCCTTTTCAGCTTCAACTGGTACTCCCTCTCTGCCTGTCTGTCCTGTAACTCTCCAGGTGTCAGACTCTTGGAGGACACACTGCTACCTGCCCTGGAGATTCTCCCCTGAGACATAGCAGGCCCACCCACTACATCAGTGTGAGTGACTTGCAACTCCTCTTCCCCCTCTGGCTCCTCATCTGTGTGCCCCACAGCTGCTTTGGCTGTCACCCAGGCCCTCAGCGCCTTTTGCAGCTCATCCTTCTTGGATGAGCTCTTAATGGGACAGCCAACATTACTACAAAACTGCTTCAACTGAGCCACTTTGTAGCTCTCCAATTTCTCCAAGTCAAAAGCAGCTTCAGCTAGGGCATCTCCAGACTGAGACATGATGAGAGGTTAAAAAAAAATATGCACAGTTCCAAAAACAGAAAAGCAAGTTCTCAAATGAAGTTTCAGAAAAGTCAATCACGGGATCAGTGAAAAAAAGAAACTGAATGCAGAGAAAAACAGTCCAAGTAAAAAACAAAAATCACAAGACTAGTAGTATGTGGTCACGTAGTGGTCTGAGATCAAAACAGTAGTGTACACTTAATTACTGTATGTCAAGTACAAATACAAGTCCAAATCCCGACCGCTGGTCACCAATGTTAGAAATGGGGTCTTTGGTTGACAGTCAGGTTACCCCCTGTTCAAGCAAGGACCCTCACTCTAGTTAGGATAAAAGAGAATCACCCTCAGCTAACCCCTGCTTACCCCCTTGGTAGCTTGGCAGAGCAGTAGGCTTAACCTCAGAGTGCTGGGCGTAAAGTATTTGTACCAACACACACAGCAACTTAATGAAAACACTACAAAATGACACAACACCAGTTTAGAAAAATAGGAAATATTTATCTAGACAAAACAAGACCAAAACGACAAAAATCCAACATACACAAGTCAAGTTATGATTTTTTAAAGGTTTAAAATAAAAATAGTCTTTAGGTAGTTGTAACAACACACTAGCGCTGCTAGCGTGTAAATGTACCTGGTTTGCGTCAAAAATAACCCCGCACGGGCGGTGTGCGTCGAAAATAACCCTGCACGGTTATATGCGTCGAAAACAACTCGGCACGGCGATGCGCGTCGAAAAAGCCAGCCACGCGACGGTCCGAAAGTCCCGCGGCGCAGGTTGCGATCTCTCAGCCTTCGTCAGCGATGCTGCGCGTCGTTTCTCCTGCTCCGGGCGTCGATTCTCCGGTCGCGTTTCCTGCGGTGTCGTTTCTCAGCTGCGGAGCCGGCGTCGCGTCGTTTTCTCAGCCGCGATCGGATTCGCGTCGATCTTTTCTCCGCACGGCGCTCGGTGCGTGTATTTTTGTCCTTAGGCTGCCAGCCTCTCCTTTCAGGGTCCCAGGAACTGGAAGGGCACCACAGAGCAGAGTAGGGGTCTCTCCAGAGACTCCAGGTGCTGGCAGGAAGAAGTCTTTGCTATCCCTGAGACTTCAACAACAGGAGGCAAGCTCTACATCAAGCCCTTGGAGATTTCTTCTTCAAAATGGAAGGCACACAAAGTCCAGTCTTTGCCCTCTTACTCTGGCAGAAGCAGCACTGCAGGAAAGCTCCACAAAGCACAGTCACAGGCAGGGCAGCACTTGTTCCTCAGCGATCAGCTCTTCTCCAGGCAGAGGTTCCTCTTGATTCCAGAAGTGTTTCTAAAGTTTGTAAGTTTGGGTGCCCTTCTTATACCCATTTTAGTCTTTGAAGTCACCTTTCTTCAAAGGGGACTCACACCTTCTTGTGAAATCCTGCCTTGCCCAGGCAAGGCCTCAGACACACACCAGGGGGCTGGAGACAGCATTGTCAGAGGCAGGCACAGTCCTTTCAGATGAGAGTGACCACTCCACCCCTCCCTCCTAGCAGAGATGGCTAATCAGGAAATGCAGATCACACCCCAGCTCCCTTTGTGTCACTGTCTGGTGTGAGGTGAAAAACAACCCAACTGTCAAACTGACCCAGACAGGGAATCCACAAATAAGGCAGAGTCACAGAATGGTTTAAGCAAGAAAATGCTCACTTTCTAAAAGTGGCATTTCCAACCTCACAATCTCAAAATCAACTTTACTAAAAGATGTATTTTTAAATTGTGAGTTCAGGGATCCCAAACTCCACATGTCCATCTACTCTCTAGGGGAATCTACGCTTTAATCATATTTAAAGGTAGCCCCCATATTATCCTATGAGAGAGAGACAGACCTTGCAACAGTGAAAACGAAATTGGCAATATTTCACTGTCAGGACATATAAACCACATTACTATATGTCCTACCTTATCCATACACTGCACCCTGCCCTTGGGGCTACCTAGGGCCTACCTTAGGGGTGCCTTACATGTAAGGAAAGGGAAGGTTTAGGCCTGGCAAGTGGGTACACTTGCCAAGTCGAATTTACAGTGTAAGAATACACATACAGACACTGCAGTGGCAGGTCTGAGACATGATTACAGAGCTACTTATGTGGGTGGCACAACCAGTGCTGCAGGCCCACTAGTAGCATTTGATTTACAGGCCCTGGCACCTCTAGTGCACCTTACTAGGGACTTACTAGTAAATCAAATATGCCAATCATGGATAAACCACTTACATACAATTTACACAGGAGAGCATATGCACTTTAGCACTGGTTAGCAGTGGTAAAGTGCTCAGAGTTGAAAAGCCAACAGCAACATGTCAGAAAAACATAGGAGGTAGGAGGCGAAAAAGACTGGGGATGACCCTGCATAAGCAAAAGTCCAACACTCACTTTCTCCCACATATTCAACCTTTCCATTTTTTAAAGGTTCAAAAGTTCACAACTCACCAGGCACATCTCACAATTTCATGTTTCACTCTCAATCCGTGATGTAAACTTGACATTCTAATTTTTTTCTTCTTTAATCTGCTCTTTTATCTTTCTCCCATCTCTCCAATCTTTCCTATCCTTTCATTATATTCTTTAACAAATTCATACTCTTTTTACTTAAACCACACACATACATTTGATTACTAGATTTAATATCATGCTCAATTTGTCAAATGCAAAATTTACCGTATTTCAAACCCTAGTTAGCACGTTCGTCTTTAGTGACAGATCTTCCAATGAGACAATAAAATCTGACAAATAAGGAGACAAGGAACAATTTTTGTTAGATATACTAACAAACACATTAAATGACAAACTATAAGAATTTGGAGATTGCATGTAGATTAAGCCTACACCTGCTGAAGAGGGAAGAAAAGTACATACAAAATAATCATTAACGTTTATAATCTCTAGATATTCTGTCAACTTTTTAGCATAAATATTAGCGTGAAATCAATTGACTAAGCTTTCCCCATGTGTCAGTACGTCGTGTTTCGCTTTGTTATTTACTGTAGTTGATTCAACCCTTGCGGAGACATATGCCACAGGAAACGTAGGCACAACAACAGGCCTACTAAGTATATTAATATCAGTATTAAGGCAATCAAACTAACAAGTTTACAGCATTTGCTCTAAATTAAAGTTATCAAAAAATTTCTATTACACAATAAAAGGTTTTTCTCTTTTTTCTTCGAGAAACAATAATCAAAACACAACTTAAAAACTTCAAATAATCTCTTTATTTCAAAAGTTCATTTCAGTTCATGCTCTCTAATGTTTCTTTTTCTTTAGTTGAATTAAAAACTCTCACTTTAATTGAGTTTTTACGATCTCTCAAATGTTCAAGGTGATCCTTCTTCTTCCTTTACTTCTGATTCACTTTCAAGTTTATTTTCAAATGTATATTAAAGAAACACATTTATAACAGTTATCTGTGGTTCAGACTCTTCCTGGTCTTCTGATACTGTTGCTATTAATACTCATTGAGGTGATGCATTGTTTTGATTTGGAGATCTCTTTCTTGCTGGGCTTTTAGCAACTGGGGATTCATATCTACTATTTTCTGAATCTAATTCAATTAGTTCAGACTCTCCAGTGATTGACTTTAATCTTTCTTGTTGACAGCCCTGGATTTTGCATGTTCTTTTCAGTGACTTGTTTTTTCATTTCTTTCTTTTGCAATTGAAATTACTCTTGAATCTTCTCCATTTACTGATGGACATGAACTCTGATCAATTTTAACTGCACACTTCACTGTCAACTGTTTTGTTCCTCTGGAGGTTTTTGTGTTTTGTGTTTAGAACTGGAGTCTTTCATTTTTTGGATAAGGAACTAATTTGTCTTGCTGCCACTCATGTCTTTAATTTTGACATTGCAATGACTCTTCACTCTGATCCTTGCCTTGAAACTCAGCAGCACTACTTGTACCTTCACCAGGGTTTTCACTTTCACCAATCTGGACTTTTATGAAGTTGTTTTTGTCTTCACCAGTTTCATCAGTATCAATTTTCTAAATTTTCACCCCAACCCTCCCCATGCCTCAAACTTGAGCTTGACTCTATGAATCAGAGTTAATTTTTTTTACCATTTCTTCATCCACCGACTTCACTCTCTTTGTTTGAGTGGTGTGGATTCACAGTGGTATTCCAGAACACTTTACAGCAGTGTTCGTCATCAAGATCACTTGGGGGGTCATTCTGACCTCGGCGGTAAAAGCCGCTTACCGCCGGTCAGAAGGCCGCCACAATACCGCCGCGGCCGCGGTCAGCCGCCACGGACATTCTGACCCACAACTGCAAAACCTCCGAAAATCCGCCCTCCACTGCAGTCCGCCACATCAGCGGCCAGCGGTAAACTGGAGAAGACCAAACCTCCACCGCCACGCCAACAGAAATACGCCCATCCCATTATGACCCGCAAATCGACGCGGCGGTCATTCAACCGCGGTATTCCATTGGCGGTACACACCGCCGCGGTCAAAATACACACACCTTTACAAACCCCTACCACATTGGACAATTTGAAAGGCACACACCTGAAACACATACACACACCACTCCCACACATCCAATACCATATAAAACACACACCCACATCACCCACAAACCCCTACCAACAAAAACCAGAGACGAAGGAGAGAGAGAGACACATCAGAGAATAGAGAGCCAGACACACAGAGGCACACCGCAACATCACACACACCACATAGAAGCACAAAGCACCACACACCAACACACACATCATCACATACACCACCCCACACCTCATACACACCACCCCATGGCACCACAAAGGCACCCACGCTTTTCGGACCAGGAACTCCGGGTCATGGTGGAGGAGATCATAAGAGTGGAACCCCAGCTCTTCGGCTCACAGGTCCAGCACACCACCATAGCAAGGAAGGCGGAGCTCTGGCAGCGGATCGTGGACAGGGTCAACGCGGTGGGACAGCACCCCAGAAATCGAGAGGACATCCGCAAACGATGGAACGACCTACGGGGGAAGGTGCGCTCGATGGTCTCGCGACACAACATCGCAGTGCAGAAGACTGGCGGGGGACCCCCACCCACTCCACCCGAATTCACAACATGGGAGCAAGAGGTACTCAACATCCTGCATCCTGATGGCCTCGCTGGAGTACACAGAGGAATGGACTCTGGTAAGTACAAGGCCAACCACTTCACCCCCCCCCCCCAGCATGCTAACCCCCACCCTCACCCCCAACCCCCCAGCACACAACCTCCCTGAGAATGTCTCCCCAGCACAACCCACCCAACACCAACCCCTGCATGCCACCCCCAAACTATGGACACCCATCACCTAAGCATGACCACTGCACATACCCATCACCCCCCCCCACAAAACACCCTCACAACACCTCCCCCAAGGGAATGCCAGCACTGGGGGACAAGGGCACCCATAAAACGCAAGCTAATGCACACACAGAAACAATAACCATACCCTCTTACCCCATGCAGGACCCGAACGACAACACACCGGTCAGGAGGGACCAGAAATGTCCATCCCACCCCCGGAACAGGCCCCTAGTGATGACAGCAGCTCTGTCGACCTGGAACCTGACGACCAGCCCGGACCATTGGGGACCTCTGGGCAGTCGGTTCCCCACACACAGGCCACAGCAGACCCAACCCCCTCTGGGAACAACAGCACAGCTCCCACCCAGCGGGCCCATGCCTCTGTCTCTAGGACAGGTCAAGCAGCGGTGTGTCTACCACTACAGGGCCCCCAGGGTAACCCACCAACCCAACAACAACAGGGACCTGGGGGCAGTGGGAGTGGGCACACCGTCCGGGGGACAGAGGCCCAGGGAAACAGGGCAACTCGGAGGGCTGCTGTGCGGCAGGGGGGGGAGGAGAGGCCCAGGGAACCCACTCTCCAAGAGGCCCTCACCACCATCATGGCTGCCTACCACCACTCACAAGAGACGATGGCGACGGTACTGGCCAGGTTCCAGGAGATCCAGGCACAGCAGGAGCAACGCTACATGGGGTTCAGCGACCAACTCAGCAACATCTCAACCGCTATGGGGAGCATAGTCCAGGCCCTGAACCGCATAGAGGACACGTTTCGGGACCATGTGGCATCACACAGGGCCCCTGTCACTAGCCAGGAACAGGAACAGCCTACCATCTCCGCCGGCGCTAGTGGACAGGAGGCCCCACCACAACGACAGGCCACCAGAACCCCACCTCCTGCTGAACAACCACCGCCCCGCAAAAGGAGCCTGAGATAAAAAAAACCGACAGAGTAGGATGTCAAGTCCCCCGCCAGCATCACATACCCCCTGAAGTCCTCCCACTGTCCCACATTGCCACCCTGTCAAACCTTGAACTGCCCCTGCTCCATCCTGCCACAGGCATATGGACAATGCACCTGTGAGACTGAGAACTGGACTCCGCCATGGACATTACTCCACCCCCACCCATCACTGTTTCACTATCATGTACCAATATCTATGCACTAATAATAAATCACACATTGCACTGAAATCAATCAGGACTCAGCCTGTCTTATTTACAAATGTATGACACATTACATATCAATTACGTATTGTTAACATTGTGAATTACACATACCGAGGTAACTTAGCATTAGTCCATGGGCCAACCAAGCCGAGGTCACGCAGTGGCTCATACAGCACAGAAAAGGGAAGGGAAAATCAAAAATCATGTTCATAGGTCTGGGGGGAAACCTACAAAGTTGAGATGCAGGAGGCTTTCAGGAAATGTAAAATGGCATGGGTGATTATTACCTGTGTGCTACTGGAAATACTGTTCTATTACTCTGTCCCTGTTGTCTGTGTCGTCCTCTGAGTCTTCCTCCTCTTCACTCTCCGCAGGCTCCACAGCTGCTTCAACACCACCATCTGCACCATCCTCCTGCAGGAAAGGAACCTGACGTCGCAATGCCAGATTGTGAAGCATACAGCAGGCCACGATGATGTGGCACACCTTCTTTGGTGAGTACATCAGGGATCCCCCAGTCATATGCAGGCACCTAAACCTGGCCTTCAGGAGGCCAAAGGTCCTTTCGATGATCCTCCTAGTTCGCCCATGGGCCTCATTGTACCGTTCCTCTGCCCTGGTCCGGGGATTCCTTACTGGGGTCAGTAGCCAAGGCAGGTTGGGGTAACCAGAGTCACCTATTAGCCACACACGTTGTCTCTGTAGCTGCTCCATCACATAGGGGATGCTGCTATTCCGCATCACATACGCGTCATGCACTGACCCTGGGAACTTGGCATTTACATGGGAGATGTACTGGTCAGCCAAACAGACCACCTGGACATTCATCGAATGATAACTTTTTCTGTTTCGGTACACCTGCTCATCGTCTTTTGGGGGTACCAAAGCCACATGGGTCCCATCAATGGCACCAATGATGTTGGGGATATGTCCAAGGGCATAGAAATCACCCTTCACTGTAGGCAAGTCACCCTCCTCTGGGAAAATGATGTAGCTCCGCATGAGTTTCATCAGGGCAGACAACACTCTGCTCAAAATCTTTGAAAACATAGGCTGAGACATTCCAGATGACATGGCCACTGTGGTCTGGAATGACCCACTTGCCAAAAAATGGAGGACTGACAAAACCTGCACCAGAGGGGGAATCCCTGTGGGTTGGCGGATGGGGGACATCAGGGCTGGCTCCAGCTGGGCACACAGTTCATGGATAGTGGCACGGTCAAGTCTGTATCGAAGTATTATATGGCGTTCTTCCATTGTCGACAGGTCCACCAGCGGTCGGTACACGCGAGGATTCCTACTTCTCATCGCAAGTCCCAGCGGACGGTGCCTAGGAAGGACAACATGGAGCACAGAGTCAGCCAAACCACAGGTACGTACAGACAGCTTGCACAGTTAAAGAATGGCAATGGGTTGAAAGGCGTGTATGTGTGGCAATGCAAGGCCTAGGCCTGTGTGTCGCAGTCAAAATTAAGCCATGTAGGCCCTTGAAATGGCAGCTGCCTGACCTGTGAAGTGGGACAATGGGATGTGAGGTCAATGCGCTGGCGGGGCACACCGTGGCGGTAGGCGGTCGAAGACCGCGGCGCAAAGCTGCATTGGTTAACATTGAACCCTATGGGTTTCAGGAGCCAATGACGATGTGTGCCGGCGGTCACGGTACGCACCGCCGCGGGCGTGACCGCCATTTTCTATCTGCTTAATCACTCGAGACCTGATCATCCACAGGAGAGGACCTATACTGCAAGTGCTGCTGTGACCTCGGTCTGGAAGATACAATGGCTGCTGCGACTGGGGAAAGGGCCCCTGCCTTCACGTCTGAAGAGTTGGAGTAGCTCGTGGATGGGGTCCTCCCCCAGTATGCGCTACTCTACGGTCCTCCAGACCAACAAGTGAGTACACCGGGTGCACATGGAATGGGCTATGCCTGTGTGGATTGGGGTGGATGTAAGTTGGTGGGGTGGGGGGCGAATGAGGAGTGCAACGCCCGACAGATGAGAGCATGTGCCATATGGCAAAGTTGGTGGGGGGGGGCCAATCACATCTAACATGCAGGTCATTGATGATTTCCTCCTTTCCACCCTGTACATGTCAAATAGGTCAGCGCCCATCAGAAGATCGAGATTTGGCGTGCCATCGCCAAGGAAGTCCGGAACTTGGGGGTCCACAACAGACGGGGCACCCACTGCCGCAAGAGGTGGGAGGACATCCGCCGCGGAACAAGGAAGACCGCAGAAACACTGCTGGGGATGGCCTCCCAACCTAGGAGGGGTGCCAGTCGCACCATGACCCCCCTGATGTCCCGGATCCTGGCGGTGGCCTACCCAGAATTGGATGGGCGCTTTAAGACATCACAGCAGACACAAGGGGGTGAGTATCAGCACA
This sequence comes from Pleurodeles waltl, assembly GCF_031143425.1. Classification (NCBI taxonomy): domain Eukaryota; kingdom Metazoa; phylum Chordata; class Amphibia; order Caudata; family Salamandridae; genus Pleurodeles; species Pleurodeles waltl. The sequence continues at coordinate 790,757,044 of NC_090436.1, read as the reverse complement.
TTCTCCTATCTTTCTGCGCAGTGGAGGCGTCTGGGTGGGGGAGGAGGGCTGTGGGTGACATTAGGCCAGGGCGCTTTCTGTAGTGTAGTCCTCTCCCTTAGGCATGGCCCTGTGCCCCCGGCCCCCACCTCTGTAGGGTGACAAGTACAGCCATTGAAGGTCCTGCATCTCCCATGTGCGCGTTTGACGTCTCTTGGCCTGTTGTCCTAGTCAGTAGTACTGAGTAGTGTACCCCGAATGCGCGGCTTAGTGCATTAGGCTCCTGTGTCTGTCCTCTCCGCCAACGGTGTTGACATTGCATGCACTCAACCTGGTCTTCTTTTTTCTCCCCCCACCCTTTCTCTTCATCTTCTTGTGCATGTGTGCATTAGCATCATCGGGCGGAGGAGATTTGGCATCGGAGCATGAGGGAGCTGCAGGACACAAGGCCCCGGTGGGCCCAGGAACAGACACCGAGGGCACCAGTGATCCGGAGGGCGAGGGGAGCACCACGACGGGGACCGCTGGTGAGAGCAGCGACAGCGACACGTCCTCGGATGGGAGCTCCCTAGCGGTGGCGGCAACATCCGTGCCCCCCGCCTCTACAGGTACAGCCGCCACCCAGCGCACCAGCCCCGGCCTCCCAGCAGCCCCTCAGTCTTCGCTCCGTGCCCGTTCGCCCAGGAAGGCGCGCGTCTCCTTCGCCCCAGGCACCTCAGCCCCTGCCCCTGTTGCCCCTGCTGCCCTCAGTGCGGAGCTCATTGACCTGGTAAGGACGCTCATTGTTGGGCAGACGACCCTTTTGAATGCCATCCAGGGTGTGCAAAGGGAGGTGCAACAGAGCAATGCGTACCTGGAGGGCATTCATTCGGGTCAGGCTGCCCATCAACGAGCGTTCACTGCTCTGGCCTCAGCACTGACGGCAGCCATTGTCCCTGTTTCCAGCCTCCCTCTTCTTACTGCCTCCAGCCTTTCTCTGTCTCCTGTTCCTCAGCCTATCCCATCCACACCATCAGACCAGCCTGCACACACCTCAACACCCAAGAGCAGCTCATCCAAACACAAGCACCACAGATCCCACAAACACTCACCCAAGCAACACCCAGATGCAGACATGCCAACAGCCACTGCCACCCCTGTGTCCCCCTCCTCCTCGTCTCCCTCCTCCCTCCCTGTGACGTCTACACTCACACCTGCATGCACCCCAACATCAGCCAGTGCTTCCATCACCACCTCACCCTCCAGTACAGTCCACACTCGTGCAGTCACCACCCCCACTGCCATTTACACGTCCCCTGTGTCCTCTCCCACTGTGTCTGTCACCCCCTCTTCCAAGACACACAAACGCAGGCAGCCACCCACCCAACAGCCAACCACCTCACGACAGCCTACAGCACCAGCACCTTCACCCAATGACAGCACACCTGACTCTCCTACAACCACGTCCTCTACCTCCACTTCCATCTCCACTTCTCCTACCCTTTACCTTGGCCCTAAAAAACTTTTCATGGCTAACCTCGACCTCTTTCCCCCCGATGAGCTCCCCCCTCCATCTTCAAAGAGTCCCAAGAGCACCGCAGCCACCACCAGCCCAGCTTTGGGTATCACTGTTGTGCATGGGTTCTGGAGCCCACCCTTTGCCAGCAGTGACACATCGATCAGCAGCAAGGACACGTCCAGCCCCCCCCCCCGGCAAGAGGACCCGCAAAAACAAGGGCCGCCGTGCGAGGACCGACAGGGCTGCCCCCAAGGAGCAATGTGCGGCCACTTCACCACCCACACCATCTAGGGGAGGCAAGGGCCCGAGAGCCCCATCAAAGGAGCGGAAGGGCAGTAGGAGCGCGGAGAAGGTGGACCCCACATGTCACATCCCAGCTGGGAAGGAGGACACTAAGGAGGCCAGGAGTCCGTCCCCGAAGGGTCCAGAAACGTCACGGTCCGAGGGCGACTGAGCAGGGAGTCCAGGCCAGGTCTGGCTCCCTTGACCTGCTGGATGAGCACCGCTGAACAGGGCCCGCGGGGCAGAAGAGCACCGCTGAACAGGGCCCGCGGTGCAGAAGAGCACCGCTGAACAGGGCCCCGCCGTGGAGAAGAGCACCGCTGAACAGGGCCCGCGGTGCAGAAGAGCACCGCTGAACAGGGCCCCGCCGTGGAGAAGAGCACCGCTGAATAGGGCCCGCGGTGCAGAAGAGCACCGCTGAACAGGGCCCCGCCGTGGAGAAGAGCACCGCTGAACAGGGCCCGCGGTGCAGAAGAGCACTGCTGAACAGGGCCCCGCTGTGGAGGAGAGCACCGCTGAACAGGGCCCGCGGTGCAGAAGAGCACCGCTGAACAGGGCCCCGCCGTGAGGATAGGCACCGCTGAAGAGGGCCCCGCCGTGGAGAAGAGCACCGCTGAACAGGGCCCGCGGTGCAGAAGAGCACCGCTGAACAGGGCCCGCCGTGAGGATAGGCACCGCTGAAGAGGGCCCCGCCGTCTCAAGCACCGCTCCGCTGGGCCCCGCCGTCTCAAGCACCGCTCCGCTGGGCCCTTCTTCTCAAGCACCGCTCCGCTGGGCCCTTCCTCTCAAGCACCGCTCCGCTGGGCCCTTCTTCTCAAGCACCGCTCCGCTGGGCCCTTCCTCTCAAGCACCGCTCCGCTGGGCCCTTCTTCTCAAGCACCGCTCCGCTGGGCCCTTCCTCTCAAGCACCGCTCCGCTGGGCCCCGCCGTCTCAAGCACCGCTCCGCTGGGCCCTTCCTCTCAAGCACCGCTCCGCTGGGCCCTTCTTCTCAAGCACCGCTCCGCTGGGCCCTTCCTCTCATGCACCGCTCCGCTGGGCCCCGCCGTCTCAAGCACCGCTCCGCTGGGCCCTTCCTCTCAAGCACCGCTCCGCTGGGCCCTTCTTCTCAAGCACCGCTCCGCTGGGCCCTTCCTCTCAAGCACCGCTCCGCTGGGCCCTTCTTCTCAAGCACCGCTCCGCTGGGCCCTTCCTCTCAAGCACCGCTCCGCTGGGCCCTTCTTCTCAAGCACCGCTCCGCTGGGCCCTTCTTCTCAAACACCGCTCCGCTGGGCCCTTCTTCTCAAGCACCGCTCCGCTGGGCCCTTCCTCTCAAGCACCGCTCCGCTGGGCCCTTCTTCTCAAGCACCGCTCCGCTGGGCCCTTCCTCTCAAGCACCGCTCCGCTGGGCCCTTCTTCTCAAGCACCGCTCCGCTGGGCCCTTCTTCTCAAGCACCGCTCCGCTGGGCCCCGCCGTCTCAAGCACCGCTCCGCTGGGCCCTTCCTCTCAAGCACCGCTCCGCTGGGCCCTTCTTCTCAAGCACCGCTCCGCTGGGCCCTTCCTCTCAAGCACCGCTCCGCTGGGCCCTTCTTCTCAAGCACCGCTCCGCTGGGCCCTTCCTCTCAAGCACCGCTCCGCTGGGCCCTTCTTCTCAAGCACCGCTCCGCTGGGCCCTTCCTCTCAAGCACCGCTCCGCTGGGCCCTTCTTCTCAAGCACCGCTCCGCTGGGCACCGCCGTCTCAATCACTGTTTATGGTTCACTGTGCCAACCATGCCTCCTCCTTGACCAGTGGAGACTGTCATCCACCTGATGGACTGTGGCTTTGCACTCCCCAGGATGGTACAGTGGGCATGGTGGCTCCTCGTGGATCTGGCGTCGTGGACTCATGTGGCTGTGGTGCCCCCCCCTTCCCTTCCCCCTGAGGTGCCTGTAGTTTTTACATCTGATGCCCCTGCAGTGTTCTCTCCAAAGGACTCAGGTCTCCTGTGTGGGCTTTGCCCTTGTTTCTCAAAACTTTGGCCCACGGACATGATGAATTCGTAGGATGTGCAGGACTTGTTACTTCAGTTATACACTGATGTGTATATCATTTGTTTTCTTGTGAATATCTTTCATGGTTGTACGATAATTTTCAGGAGCTTTTTGGTACATAAATATTTATTCCAAATTTGATTATGTCCTAGCATTTTTCTGGGGTGTTTGGGTGGTGTCACTGTGACTTGTTGCTCTGCATTGGTGTGTACATAGTTGGGGGGGGGGGGTCGCATATGTGTGTGCCCGTAACCTTTCGTCCTCCTCCCTCCCGTGTGTCGTAGGTGCAATACTCACCGTTGTCGTCTGCGCCGGACTTCGTACTCGTGGTAGATGAGAAGGTAGACGAGAGCAGGTAGGATGTTTAATTCGGGTTCCATGCTGTCCTCCTTCCTCCTGGAGTGCGTAGTGGTGAGCGTTTTCCCGTCCGTAGCCTGTTTCCGCCGTGTTTTTATCGGCGGTGCTCCCGCCCCGGAAAAGGTGGCGGATTGGTGAGTTGTGATAGTGTGGGCGGTACATTGTCTGCCGCCTGTCTGTTGGCGGTGACCGCCGCGCTGTTTGTTTGTACCGCCGTGGCGGTCGGAGTGTTAAAGTGGCTGTCTGTGTTGGCGGTTCCCGCCAGGGTCAGAATTCCATATTTTTTACCGCCAGCCTGTTGGCGGGTTGGCCGCCGCTTTAACACCGACCGCCAGGGTTAGAATCACCCCCTTGGTATGGCCTCTTCCAGCACTCCTCCAGGCAAGTTTTCCTAATATGTCCTCTGACAACTATCCCGTCACCAGGGCTCAGATCGTGCCATTATATTTCTTTTGTTGCTTCACTTGCCAAGTACACCTGGTGAGAGATAGGTTTCACCAAATCAGCCATACTTTTTCAGTAATCTACAACACTAACATCAGTAATTGAAACAAGTGCAGCTGAAAGAGTATTAGCCAATCTCATTGCTCTGCCCATGATCACTTCATGGGCTGCTAGGCCAGCCTTTTTGTCAGGATGACATTTAATTCTCATCAAAATTAGGGCAATAACCTCTAGTCATTTCAAACCAGTAGAAGTACATACTTTGTGACCAGTTTGTTCTTGATAACCCCATGCAAACTCATAACTACTCCAGAAGACAATAACTACAATGGAACCTGTGATCGATTTGTAGAGCACTACAGATTATTTGTACAATTTAATTCTTAAAGTGAGAACCATAATCTGTCTATATAGAAGTTGAAAGGCAGAATCGAAGTATTATTTCCCTCAAAAGAAGTTTGCTAACTGGCAAGCTATCTGATATCAGGGTGGGATAAGCCTCGACCCATTTAGAAAACAGGCAGACAATCAGGGGAATGTATTTCAAACCATTGTAAACTGGCATGTGTACAAAATCTGCCTGAGGTCTTGTAAATGGGCCCTTTCATTTGCAAATATAGGCCCTCATTACAACCTTGGCGGTCGGTGTTAAAGCGGCGGTAAAACCGCCAACAGGCCGGCGCTAAAACAAAATAGAATTACGACCGTGGTGGAAACCGCCAACATAGACAGCCACTTTAACACTCCGACTGCCACGGCGGTACAAACAAACAGCTCGGCGGTCACCGCCAACAGGCAGGCGGAGTACAATGTACCGCCCACAGTATCACAACCTAAAATCTGCCACCTTTTCCGCGGCGGATTCACCGCGAACAAAAACACAGCAGAAACTGGACTTCGAAGGGAAAACGATCACCTTTACGCACCCCACGAGGAACCAGGATGCCATGGAACCAGAGCTTCACATTTTTCCAGCCCTTATCTTCTTGCTCCTCTACCAGGAGCACGAATGCCTGCGGCGAAGACCACGGTGAGTACTGCACTCCACTGGTTCTGGAGGGGGCTTTGTGGCCGGAGTGCATCATCCTGCCAAGGACAGAGGTAGTGGATGTGAATCTCCACTGGTTCTGGAGGGCGCTTTGTGTCCAGAGTGCTTCATCCTGCCAAGGACAGGGGTAGTGGATGTGAATCTCCACTGGTTCTGGAGGGGGCTTGGTGCCCAGAGTGCTTCATCCTGCTCGTGGCGGACTCAGTCGCGTCAGTGCTCTAGGCGCCCACGGTCCAGCGGTGCTGGTGGCGGCAGGTGTCCTTGGCAGCAATGCTTGTGGCGGCAGTGTCCTGTTCAGCGGTGCTGGTGGCGGCGGTGTCCTGTTCAGCGGTGCTTGTGGCGGCAGGTGCCCTTGGTAGCGGTGCTGGTGGTGGCGGTGTCCTGTTCAGCGGTGCTTGTGGCGGCAGGTGTCCTTGGCAGCGGTGCTGGTGGCGGCGGTGTCCTGTTCTGCGGTGCTTGTGGTGGCAGATGTCCTTGGGAGCGACTCAGCTGCTGGTGGTCCTGTCTGGGCAAACGGGGCTGGTGCTGGCGGTCGCCTCCTGGCCTGCGGGGCTGGTGCTGGCGGTCCTGTCTGGGCCAGCGGCGCTGGTGCTGGCGGTCGCCTCCTGGCCTGCGGGGCTGGTGCTGACGGCCCTATCTGGGCCAGCGGGTCTGGTGCTGGCGGTCACCTCCTGGCCAGCGGGGCTGGTGCTGGCAGTCCTGTCTGGGCCTGCGGGGCTGGTGCTGGCGGTCGCCTCCTGGCCCGCGGGGCAAGTGGTCCTGTCTGGGCCAGCGGGGCTGGTGCTGGTGGTCGCCTCCTGGCCTGCGGGGCTGGTGCTGGCGGTCCTGTCTGGGCCTGCGGGGCTGATGCTAGCCGGATCCTGGGCAGCAAGGCTGATGGCGGTCTTCTCCGCCGTGTTGCTCTTCCCAGACTTGCCGGGTTTCTTGTGCCCCTTCCCCACCTTGGAAGGTGTCGCAGCTGACTCCACGCTCCCAACTGTACCCCTGGGAGCGGCTTTGGTGGCTGGTGTCTACCCCCTCTCCCGCCGGGCACTGGCCAACTTTTGATGCTTGACAGGTGGGGGACTGTCCGTGCTGTGGCTCCTTGCCACACTGGCTTCCCTGCTGCCTGGTGCACTCCAGAATCCGGTGACTACTGGCACCACTGGTCCCGCTACTGTTGTGGCTGAGGCGCTTGGTTGGGACCTGGAGAGTCGGGCCCTAGGAGACTGACGGGGTGGGGGAGGTGAGGGAAAGAGGTCAAGAGTGGACAGAAAAAGTTTCTTAGGGACACTGGGATGGGTAGCTGGAGGGGGTTTGGGATTGGAGGAAGAGGTTGTGGTTGTAGGAGGTGTCCGTTTGGTGACTTTGGGTGAAGGTGCATGCGCTGGAGACTGTCGTGAGGTGGATGGCTGTTGGGTGGGTGTCTGCCTGCGTTTGTGTACCTTGGGAGGTGGCGTCACAGACACACTGGGAGAGGACACAGGGGATGTGTGAATGGTAGTGGGGGTGGTGAGTGCACGTGAGCGGGGTGTGGTGGTGGGTGTGCTGGTGATGGTAGTACTGGCTGTAGATGTAGTGCATGCAGGTGTGAGTGGAGACGAGACTGGGAGGGATGAGGGAGACGAGGAGGAGGGGGACACAGTGGAGGCAGTGGATGTTGCTATGTCTGCATGTGTGTGGTGCTTGCGTGAGTGCCTGTGGGATGTGTGGTGCTTATGTTTGCCTGAGCTTCCTTTGTGTGTTGAGGTGTGTGCATGCTGGTCTGATGGTGTGCTTGGGATAGGATGAGGTACAGGGGATTGGGTCTGGGTGGAGGAAGTTGGAGGGGGGAGGCTAGAGACAGGGACAATGACTGCCATCAGTGCTGAGGCCAGAGTCTGAAAAGCTCGCTGAAGGGCTGCCTGACCAGAATGAATGCCCTCCAGGAATGCATTGGTTTGTTGCAACTGCCTCTCTACACCCTGGATGGCATTCAAAATTCAACAGTGAGGGACCTGAGGAGGTCAATGGCCTCCTCACTGAGGGCAGTAGGGGTGACTGGGGCAGGGCCTGAGTCGAAGGAGATGCCCACCCTCCTGGGTGAGCAGGCACGGGGCAAAGTCTGAGGGGCTGGTGGGAGGGCAGTGCTGGAGGGGGGGTGGCGGCTGTACCTGTAGATGCGAGGGGCACAGTTGGGGCCGCCACCACAAGGGAGCTCCCATCAGAGGACGAGTCCATATCACTGGTGCCAGCTCCTGTCCCCGTTGTGGAGCTCCCCTCACCCTCCATCCCACTGGTAGCTTCAGACTGCGTTGTCTCACCGTCCAGGGCCATGTGGGATGCAGCTCCCTCCTGCTCCGGTGCCACTGCTCCTCCACCTGATGAGGCTAATGCACACATGTACAGGGAGACCACGAAAAGGGGGGGGAAACAGAAGAAAGACATGTTCAGTGCATGCATTACTGCTACCGTTGGCAGACACGACAGACACAGAAGCCCCCTGCACTACGCCGCGCACTTGGGGTCCACTATACAATCCCTGGGACATGGCCTACGAGGCTATGACCGATATCTGCACACATGGATGTCACAGGAGCCTGACTAAGTGTAGTTGGCACTGTACCCAGGTGGGGTGGGTTGCCACAGGATCTGCCTGAAAAAGGGGACTTGACTAGTACACACGCCCTGGCCTAGGGAAACACACAGCCCACCTCCCCCACTCAGACACCTCCACTGCGCACTCAATCAGCAGAATGATTGTGTACTCACCCCCTTGTTGCTGCTGTGATGCCCTCAAGCGCCCATCCAACTCCGGGTACGCCACTGCCAGGATCCTGAACATCAGGGGGGTCATGGTGCGACTGGCGCCCCTCGCACGTTGGGAGGCCATCCCCAGCGGGGCCTCCGCCGTCTTCCTGCTCCAGCGGCGAATGTCCTTCCATCTCTTCCAGCAGTGGGTGCTCCGCCTGTGATAGACCCCCAGGGTCCAGACGTCCTTGGCGATGGCACGCCAAATATCCTTCTTCTGGTGGGCGCTGACCTACATGAATTGTACAGGGGAAAAAGAGAAGGTATTACCAACTGCACCGTCACAGTCATTGGCCCGCATCCCTATCCTTGCCATGTGGCACATGCACTTGTTTCATGCACGCCTCATTCTCCCCACCCCTATCTTTCATCCGCATCACTCCACACAGGCATTGCCCATACAGCATGCTCCCAGTGTACTTACCTGTTTGTCTGGAGGACCGTAGAGTAGCGTGTACTGTGGGAGGACCCCATCCATGAGTTTCTCGAACTCTTCCGAAGTGAAGGCAGCGGCCCTTTCCCCAGACGCACGAGCCATTGTCTCTTCCAGACTGAGGTCACAGCAGCACTTGCAGTGTAGGTCCTCTCCTGTCGAAGATCAGGTATCGAGTGATTAACAGATAGAAAATGGCGGTCACATCCGCGGCGGTGCGTACCGTCACCGCCGGCGTACATCGTCATTGGCTCCTGGGACCCATAGGGTCCAATGTTAGCCAATGCAGAATTGCGCCGCGGTCTTCGACCGCCTACCGCGACGATGTACAACGCCAGCGCAGTTACCTCACATCCCATTGTCCCACTTTACAGGTCAGGCAGCCGCCATTTCAGTGGCCCACATGGCTTAATTTTAACTGCGTCACACATACCTAGGCCTTGCCTCAACACTCCTACAGGCAATATTCGGGTTATAAATGGTTTTCTGAGTAAGCTGTGTTTACGTACCTCTGAGTTGGTTGACTCTGTGCTCACTGTTGTCCTCCATAGGCACCGTCCGCTGGGACATGTGAGGAGATGGCGGCATCCTCCGGTGTACAGACCGCTGGTGGACCTGTCGACAATGGAGGAAAGACGTGATCATCACCTACAGGCTTGATCGTGCCACAATCCTGGAACTGTGTGCCCAGTTGGAGTCAGACCTGATGTCAGCTATCCGCCATCCCACAGGAATGCCCCCTCAAGTGCAGGTGCTGTCAGTACTCCATTTCCTTGCAAGTGGGTCTTTTCAAACTACAGTGGCCATAGCATCAGGGACGTGGAGAAGTGTGGCTCAATGGTTAGAGTGGCAGACCTTGATGCAGAGGGCTGGCCCGGGACCAGGGTTCAATTCCCACCTCGGCAGCTCTTGGGCTCAATTTCCTCAGAACTGATAACTTTCACCTCGGTGCCGATCTAATCATGGGTCCCACTCTGTAACTCTGGGCAATAGCTTGCTTAATCTCCACAACGGCCCCAACAGCGCTTGGATGCCTAGCTTCATCTTGTGGGTGTCCAGGAGTGGGCACTTCACAGGAAAAGCCAGGAAGGGTTCCACAGAGGTATGCGTACAGCGCCAAGATGACCGACTCACAGGGTAAAAGTGCGCTATACAAGTACGAAGTTTACATGTCCCAGCTTATGTTTTCCAGAGTGTTGTCTGCCCTGCTGAAACACATGCGGAGCTACATCGTTTTCCCTCAGGTGGAGGATTTGCCTACAGTGAAAGGTGATTTCTATGCCCTGGGACATATCCCCAACATCATAGGTGGCCTTGGTACCCCCATGCAGGAGTCAACAGGTGTACAGAAACCGGAAGAGTTATCAGTCGATGAATGTGCAGATGGTGTGTTTGGCCGACCAGTACATCTCCCATGTTAATGCCAAATTCCCTGGCTCAGTGCATAACGCTTACATCCTGCGGAATAGCAGCATCCCTTATGTGATGGGTCAACTCCAGAGGCACCTTGTGTGGCTATTAGGCACCTGGAAGCAAGTCAGTGGGAATAGTTGTCTGGGTCTGGGGATATCCCTACAGGTTAGTGTGTGTCTAACAGTTGTCCCTCGCCATTTTCAGGTGACTCTGGTTACCCCAACCTGTCATGGCTACTGACCCCAGTGAGGAATCCCAGGACAAGGGCAGAGGAACGCTACAATGAGGCCCATGGATGAACTAGGAGGATTATAGAGAGGACCTTCGGCCTCCTGAAGGCCAGGTTCCCGTGCCTCCATATGACAGGTGGTTCCCTATTCTACTCACCAAAGAAGGTGTGCCAGATCATCGTGGCCTTCTGTATGCTTCACAACTTAGCTTTGCGATGACAGGTGCCTTTTCTGCAGGAGGATGGTCCAGATGGAGGTGTTGTGGCAGCTGTGGAGCCTGTGGACAGTGAAGACGAGGAAGCAGAAGAAGAGGACATCGACAACAGGAACTCTGTGATCCTGCAATATTTCCAGTGAGACACAGTTAAGAAGACAAACCTGCCTACTACATGTACTTTAACACTACTACCTCTCTACTGTTTGTCCTTTTCACCCAGTGTATGGTCACTGAGTTGTCACTTTCCCTTACGATTTCACAGATGTGGGTCCCACTGTGTGACATCTGCTTTGTTTCCTCATGGACTAGAGCTGTGTGACATAGGTATGTTGGCATTACATTTGAAAGAGCATTTTGTCACTGTAATTGCTAATGCAATATTTCGAAATCACAGACTGACGGCAGATTGTTTTGTGCTTCAAGGGTGTTTATTTAAGTGCTCAATAGTGGAGGGGGTTGTAAAATGGTGAGGGGTGATGGTGGAGGAATGTCCTTGGCAGAGTCCAGTCTATTAGTCTCACAGGTGCATTGTCCAAAGGGGTATAGGAAGTGGAGCTGGGGCAGTTTGAGGATGGACAGGGTGACAAGGTGGGACAAAAGGATGACATTCAGGGTGGTCTCATTTCTTGGCGGGGGTCTTGGCATCGTTCTCTGTCTTTGTCCTGGATCTCAAGGACCATTTGCGGGGTGGTTCTCCATCTGCGGGGGGTAGGGTGCTGGTGTGGTGGTCCTGTGGCGGTGCCTCCTGTCCACTAGCGCCGCTGGAGGTGGTGGGCAGTTCATCGTCCAGGCTAGTGTCAGGGGCCCCTTGTTGTCCCAGTGTCCCTCCTGTTGTTGAGGACTTCCTTCAGCACCCCTACGATGGTGCCCAGGGTGGAATTGATGGATCTGAGTTCCTCCCTGAAGCCCAAATACTGTTCCTCCTGCAGCCCCTGGGTCTCCTGAAACTTGGCCAGTACCGTTGCCATTGTCTCCTGGGAATGATGGTACGCTCCCATGATGTTGGAGAGGGCCTCGTGGAGAGTGGGTTCCCTGGGCCTGTCCTCCCCCTTTTGCACAGCAGCCCTCCCGGTTCCCCTGTTTCCCTGGGCCTCTGTCCCCTCAACGGTGTGCCCACTGCCACTGCCCCCAGGTCCCTGTTGTTGTTGGGGTGGTGGGTTAGCCTGGGTTCCCCGTAGTGGTGGACACACTGCTGATTGACGTGTCCTGGGGACAGAGGTATGGGCCCGCTGGGTGGGTGCTGCGCTGGTGTTTCCAGAGGGGGCAACCTCTGTGGTGGCCTGTGCCAGTGTGAGGGGAACCGACTGTCCCGAGGTCCCAGATGGGCCGGGCTGGTCGTCTAGATCCAGTTGGACAGAGCTGCGGTCATCACTGTGGGCCTCTTCTGTTGGTGGTGTGGACATGTCTGGACCTTCCTGTGCGACAACTTTGGGTAGGGGTCCTGAAGGAGTGTAAAAGCATGATTATTGCATCTGTATGTGCCATGGTGTGCAATGGGTGGGTGATCGTGTACCCCAGTGCTTGCATTCCTGTGTGGGACCTTGTGTGATGACGGTTTAGGGGGGTGTATTGGTATGTGCAGTGCCCATGCATTGGTGATGTGTGTCCATGCTTTGGTGTTGCATGCAGAGCTTGGTGTTGGGATGTGTGGTTTGTGATATTGGGACATTTGTGAGGAGTAGGAGTGATGGGGGTGAGGGCGAGGGTGGGGGTATGTGATGGCATGCAGGTAGGGTGGGGGATATAGTAGTTAAAGTTTTACTTACCAGAGTCCATTCCTCCAGCTACTCCTTCGAGGCCCTCAGGATGCAGAATCGCCAAGACTTGCTCCTCCCATGTTGTTAGTTGTGGGGGAGGAGATGGGGGTCAGCCGCCAGTCCTCTGTACTGCAAGGTGGTGTCTGGATACCACGGAACGCACCTTCCCCCGTAGGTCGTTCCACCTCTTTCTGATGTCGTCCCTATTTCTTGGGTGCTGTCCCACTGCGTTCACCCTGTCCACTATTCTTCGCCATGCTCCATCTTCCTAGCTATGGAGGTGTGCTGCACCTGTGATCCGAAAAGCTGTGGCTCTACCCGGATGATTTCCTCCACCATGACCCTGAGCTCCTCCTCAGAGAACCTGGGGTGTCTCTGCCGTGCCATGGGGTGGTGTGGGTGATGTGTGGGGTGGTGTGTGATATTTGGGGTGATATTTAGTGGTGTGTTGTGTGGGGTGCGTGGAAGTTATGTGGGTGATGGTGTTGTGTGCCTGTGGATGCTTGTTTGTAGACTGTAGTCTCTCTCTCTCTGGCCTTCTTTCGGGATTTTGGTATAGGGGTTTGTGGGTGTGTGTTTTATATTGTATTGGGTGTGTGGGAGTGGTGTGTGTATGTGTATAAGGTGTGTGTATTTGGAATTGTCCAATGTGGTAGTGTTTTGTAGACGTGTGTGTATTTTGAGCGCGGCGGTGTGTACCGCCAGTGGAATACCGTGGTTGAAAGACCGCTGCGTGGATTCGTGGGTCGAGATAGTGTGGGCGTATTCCTATTGGCATGACGGTGGAGGTTTTGTTATCGCCAGTATATCACTGACCTTTGGTGTGGCGGACTTGTGTGGGTGTCTACATTTTGGCGGATTCCGTGCTGTGGGTCATAATGGCAGTGGTGGAATTCCGCGGCAGCGGCGGTGTATTGGCGGTCTTCTGCACGGCGGTAAGCGGCTTTTACCGCCAATGTTGTAATGACCCCATTGGTCTATACTGTAACTGTCTTCTTTCCCTGATTATTTCTTTGACAGACTAACCATCAGAAACATAAATCATCAACAGCAACAGTTTTAAAATGTGTTTTTGCACATTATCTAGTCATGTCATTAGCATACTTCTTTCCAAGGGTGACCTTTCCAGCCTTACAGACAGCACACTTGACTACAGCACTGTCCGTTGACTACTGTGTTGCTTGTTTGTAGAGACTACTCTTGATGGGAGCTCCAAAATATGTTATAAAATCTCTCTGTAACCACATTTGACCAAAACCATGGATCACTCTAAAACCATACTGGCTGTCTGAATAAGTCATCACATTCACATTTTCTGAATTGAGCAATAAGCTCTAGTCAATGCAACAAACTCTGCCACTTGTGCTGAGGCTATGTATGGCAGATATGATGCAAAGTTTGGAAGCCACTGATGACAGTAGTCAACAATTCCGAGGAACATCCACACTTCCCTCTGGGTGATAGGAGGATTCATTTTCAGAATTACATAAAAATGTTCCTTTGAAACTTTTCTTGTTCCTTTCTCAACATAATGACCAAAATAGATTACTTTCTTTCTACAATACTTTATCTTTTTTGGGGAACCCTTGTGACCACTGGCAACTAAATGATTCAGCAAAGTAATTGTGTCAGGTTTACAATTTTCTTTTGTCTTTCGTACAACCAGTAAGTCATCAATATATTGAAACAAGACTATGTTACAGGGCAATTTCAAATTTGACAGATGTTTCCTTAGGATTTGTTTAAATATTGAAGGGCTTGCCGTATAAACTTGTTGAATTCTACTCTAAACAAGAACTTTATTTTGAACTTGAAATGCAAAGAGGAATTGACTTTATTCATGAAGAGGAATGGAGAAGAAAACTTTGCATAAAGCAATGGCTGTACTCCATTTTGCATCATTTAGTGCAGGATGACTGCTAAGTTTGATACCACTGGGCAACAAGGAATATCTATTTTTAGACCTGTCAGTCTTAGAGTGGTCTCCCAAACATTTTTCCTACTTATCTCCATTTTGGTGCAGAAATTAATTTTTGTTGGCCATAGGACTTTATGTACATTATCACTGCTAACCACTACTAAAGTGCTTGTGCTCACTCCACTAAAATGGTTTAATTGGCTTGCACATGTTTGACATATTTAATTCACTTATAAGTCCCTTGTAGAGTGGTATACCATATATTGTGCCATCCACTTAAGTAGTACCTTAAAAACATGTCCCAGGCCTGCCTTGCAGCCTGAATCCAGTTGTAGGCCGCCAGTTTGACTTGGCAATATAACCCCCCGGGCCAACCATTAAGCTCCCCTTTTATTGTATATGTCACCTCTGAGGTAGGCCCTGGGTAGCCCATAGGGCAGGGGAATTCCTCCCAGACAGCCACACAATAGAGGGATTAGGTGTGCCTGGAGGGGTCAACTGCTGGCAGGATGGGGGAGCAGAGCTGAGCACAGTCCCTCAACAAAGAACTTATCACCTTAACATTGCCACTGAAGCCAGCTTGGAGCCAGGACAGGGGAGTGAGGAAATTCCATGCACTTCAAATAACATTTCTAGAAGCTTTTCCCACCTTCCATTGAAAGGGTGTCAAGGTATAAAAAATAGGACCCTCAGACATACTCTTCAGTTCACTGCTTGACGGAAGGACTCTCAGTGGACTGCTTGCTGCTGTGACATTGCTATGCATGCTACAAGACTGCCCTGCTGTACCTGGAAGGAGTGCTTTGCTGCTTGGATCCTGCCTTGAATGCTTAGAGGCAAGCCCTGCTGTTGAGTCCTGTGTCTTCACCTGAACCCAGGAATATCAGGGTGACTCCAAGGGCTAGCTTGCTGACCTTCTGTTCAGAGCCACAGGGACACAAAAGGCTCCTATCATCTTGAACCCACACCAGGACCCAGCCTGAGTGAGTCCAGAGCCCACATGCAGTGTCACACAAGTCCTGGGCCCTTTGTTGTGGTGCTAATGGTGGCCAGATGGCCAAAACCCAAAACTGAGGACTTCAACATTTTTTGGCAAAACACTGCTTTTGGAACTAGGAGGAGACTGAGACTAACCTGCTCACCTATCCGTCTATGGCGCATCACTGGTCAGATTGGCTTTGCAGCTTCTTCCACTACATTCTTCTCTGCACCAGCAAATCCTGTTCAGCAGTCTTTCGTCAAAGGGGAATTGAGCCCCTGTAATTGTCTTCGGCTACAGCCTTCTTCTTCATCCCGCTGGAGATTTTCCACTTCCAAAAGAAAGACTAAGTCCAAATGTAAAAATCTTCACTGCGGTTTTGACACAAGGTTACCTGACAATGAAGCTCTCTCCTTGGAGAGTGCCTGCAGTCTTGCCCGCTGAACTTTACCTTCTCAGAACCTTTTCTCAAAATTTCTTCTAAGTCTCAAGGTAAGCACTGACTGGGCTCAATCCATTTCTTGTATCCGAACCAAGCTCCATTGCGACCGGCCATATTTTTCGACTCTGACCCAGTCATATGTGAGTAGATATCTGAGGTTGGCGCTTTGATCTTTAAGATGTCAGTTTTTACTAAAAACTTTTAAAAATCATGACTCTGATTCTACTGATTTGATTTTTGTCATTTTGGTGTCAAATAAATTATTAAAATATACATTATGTTTCTAGATGGGTATGGGATTTGTGCATGTTGATTTTTTACTTTAATACTGTTTGTAAGCTGCATAAATATTTTACACATGGCCTCTAAGTTAAGCCTGACTGCTTTTTGTGCCAAGCTATTCGGGGTTAAGCAGAGGCTAATTTAGTGACTTTTTGTGGTTCACCCTGCAAGGGATTGCTGCTGTTGCTTGACCAGGGCTCACATACTAGTCAGCCAACAACCCAATTTCCCAGAGCTATTTTGTTAATTTTTCATTGATCCTGCACTATTCAGAATTGGGAACAGTTGAATGCTTGAATCTTTTGATTTAATTTTAAACCCTGAGGGATCGATGTATATTTTGGAAGGCAGGCCGTACTCCACCAAGATAACAAAGTAAATTACTCCATCACCGTGGTAGAGGTTTGGACAACCAAATTTATAAATGCCCGTCAGGCCGGCAGACATTCAATACATTGATAGGAACCGGCATCAAGGTTCCTAATAATGCAATGTAATTTTGCTGTATCACTCCGACAAATATGACGGAGCTGTACAACAAAATACTTTTTTTTTTTCAAAAACAAAAACCCATCCGAGTACCCTGTTACCCCAGTACTTTTATTAGATCTCTTTTTATAATCTTTCTCTTTGACTATTGCAAGGAAAACTCTCACTCTCGCCATCATGTCCTCCCTCCCACATTTTTCCTGTTGATACCCTTTATTTTCTAACCTTTGTCTAAAAGAGCCTTTTTATTTGCTTTGTCATTTTCTTTCTTTCAGATCCCATTTGTTCAGCACCTCAAACTGTGTGGGTCTAGGTAGCTGTTTTCTGTTGTTTGTAGTTCGTAGTTTGTTTCAGGAAATCTAGCTTTCTACTGATAAAGTTACCCTCTAACGGAAACTGTAAGCTGTATATTCATGGCATTCAGAAATCCAAGTGCACGTTTGAAACACAATATCTGTCCTCAGTTTATATGCAGGTGTTCCTTCAGAAGGTAATTTCTGACCATCAGTAAAAAGTACTTCAGAAACTTTAGGCTTTTTCAACACATCACCAATTATATTCATTCAGAACAATCTAAATATCACACAAAACAAACTAGTGAACAACAACCAATCCCAGCACGCCTCTATTACAAGTCATCCTGTCGAAGCACAGCTCTGTCAGCAGCCAACCAATGGCAGTACAGGTTTGTGGTGACATCTTACCAATCCAAGCGCAGCTCCTTAGCACATTAACCAATCACAGTGCAACTTTTCTGTGAATGAGGAAAACTATTTTCTCAACAAACTTACACTAAATAAACATAATAAACCTTGTCGGCCCACTCTAAAATAGGAAGAAATAAGCAAGTTAAAGTAAAACAAATCTTATAAATAACAGAAAATAAGAGCAGGTCCCTTTTGGTACAGTTTCAACACAATTCACACTAGGCAGGTGCCTGTCCAGCGGCAATCTACCATTGCTAATTAATTTACTCCTGTGCACCTAGGAGCAAAAGATACCAACGTAGGTTAGGAAGCCTTTTGAAAACAGAGACTTGTTAATTCAGTAAACCACTACCTGTGTTTATATGGCACCTTGCAAAACATGCTACCTTATACAGACAAGGAAACCACAATATCTTGGGATCTTGGATTTGCACAAATCCAATAACCAAACCAATCAGTAATTAAACAAAACATTTAGAACACAAAATCACAAATAGGAATAGTACATCAAAACAAGAGTGATCAAATCACCAATTGAGCTCAAAATCAGCATCACCTAGCTAAATACCAAACACATAGCATAGCAATCCAATTTGCAACATAAAACCTCGGCAACATAACATTGACACCACAGAAGCACTCACAATTAAGAAAAACATTCTGCCCTGTTCATACTTACATTCCAAATGACTCAGAAACAGCACTGCAAGCCAAGTTTCTCTACATTATCCTAAATCTAGAAACTCCACAAAGTTAAAATCCACTACCTATATGGACTGGGCAAAAGAGGAAAAAGGGATCCCCTATAGGCAACGGTGGTGCTCTTTGATGTACAACCATCATCTGCCACCAAATTTTGGGGGACCAAAACACCGTACCCCAAAATCAAGACACCCCAAAAATTACCTTAATCAGATCTCCCACATTACACTTGATCGGAGATGGTGTTAAACCTCAGTTTTATGAGGCAATGAGTCTCCGCATTAAGGCACCTCCCAGAGTATCAGAATCAATAAAATACAATCGCATTAAATAATTCAAATTCAACAATGTAAATGTGTTCTACATCAATGAAAAGTTAAAAGGTTTTATTACAAGAATTCATAATAGGCAGTACAGAGTCAATGGCATGAAGGCTTTAAAATGCAGAGTTATACAGAGAATTCGAAAATCATAAAATATTCCAAGTTCCAATGGGCAGTGAAATCAGAAACTAAACAGGCATCATCCTTAGTAGAACAGGAAAGTCTTCTAACTCGCCCCCAAAATTAAAGGGTTTTATACGTTATTCTTGCATATAAGATAAGAGCTTTTGCAGAATCGTTGTTGGATGAGCAAACATTTCATTTTTTCAGCAAATCAGAACACATGGAAAAATGAATGTCATTACCTTAACACCTTAAGGTATTGGCATTCATTTTTCCATGAGTGAGCACTATCTCATTTTCTTGAATAATAATTCAACACTCTCTACGCTAATGTCACCTGGAGGTGTTAGAACAAACAAGGTACATTTACAGTGGCATACCATTTGAATGAATAGATTTCACTGAAGCAGTGAAAGATGTAGTTACATGCTGCCAATTAGACCAGAGGTAGAGAAGTTCACCATGAACACAACAATAACAACGGTAAAAAATATTCCAATTCATTGCAGCTTTATTGTGTTCTGAGGAACTTTTGGGGAGAGGATGTGCCAAGGGTGGAACCACAGAGTGAGTGACAGACAAGGCTTACATCTTTGTTAGAATGGCTATTGCACAGTAATGTTGCCTAACTGTAACACATTGGAAAAGTACACTTCTGCAAATCGTAGGAAGTTAGTTTCTAAAGTATTGTATTAAATCAGTCTACAGGTGAATAGCAACTGTGAAAATGCATATTGCATATTGTTAATGATGCACAAAAATATAAGGGGCATATTTAACAAAGAGTTGAGTCGCTCTTGCACCATGCAACGGGGTGCAAGAGCAGCGGCCTTGCCTAGCTTGATAAATGAAGAGTAATTAAACCCAGCACCAACCGCTGTGTTCTGTTTCTCTGCCCTAGGAAGGTGTTCCATTGGTGGAGCATGGGTGTTCCCATGCATCCACCCACTGCTTTTCACGCATTCCAGGTACAATATATAGAAAAATGTGCAAATGTATGACAGAAAATAACATGGCTTCTATATTTCAGAAATGGATGAAACTTAGCAGTCATGTTAAGGTTACTTTACTCTTACAGTTAGCATCACAAATAAATTGCATTCCGAAAGCAAAATGCATCAATACGTGTTAAGGTACACTCAAGCAATGGCATATTCAAAACAAAGTAGCACTACAGTAATATGGAATAAACTGATGAAAATCTCTCATAGTTTCTGAGGAAGCAAGCAAGGACAACGTATTTCAGTTATGTATGTTAGTATCTTTAGGCTGCAACTGGTGGCTCCGTGGATTAACACTTCCTCTCCAGGCATTTGTGCTTGACCTCATTGTAAGAGTGTCCCCAGTGAGTCCACTCAACCTTTCATCATCACATGGTTGATAAAATATGTACCATATAGTTGGGTAACAACAGACATCTGCCAATTCAGTGTAAAGATGCCTAAGGGCTGAAATTGTGCTTTACAAATACAACATGGTAGATTTTACAAAACCAGTCTGGGTTGTTTGTGTTCCGGTTCAAGGACGACCTGGCCTGGCAGTTCGGACTGGACTGTTCCCATGAGGAGCAGGGTCAAGACTGGATTTACATATGGCTGGGTCCAAACTGAGGTGGCATGGTGGGCAAAAAAGGATGGATTGGCATGCACCCGAGCAATAGCCAGTGGCTGAGATTAATTAAAGCATTCCATCCATCGCCTTCTTATTTTTGGAGCTTCTCAGCTATAGACAAGATAACTGTTAGAACGAACAGGATATAACAACTACATCCTGAGCCGGGAGAGAGATGGAAGAGGTCAACAATACTCTTAGGGGATGTTTCTTTGCAGAATGACTTACCATAGGTTTCCTTCCTTCATCCTCTAATGGGTGTGCTGCTTGTGTGTTAGTCAAGGCATTGTTAATGACCACAATGTTTTTATTGCAACCCCTGAGACAAGAAAAAACATTCTCGTCCCCCAAAGCCCTATGTTGAGTGGCACCACACACTAGCATGGCCTACCATAAATAACTGTCATAGATCGTGGGCTTAAAAAAGAAAAATGAAGAAAACAGAATCCTGTGGGGATAAATTCCACACTGCCATACTTATTTCTAAAATGAAATTGTCATTTGTCACTGGATATCTATATATGCCAATAGACCTGATACAGGTGGGAGACTCACAATTTTTAAAGCCAAAAGTAGCTTTATTTTGGCTGTCTCCCACCGGAAATAGCCTCTCCTTCAATAGAAGTCAATGAGAGAAATACATTCTCCTGATTATTGTTTTAAATCTCCCACTTTCCTCTTTTAAAATGTTGGCATGTGTGGATATCTGAGTGTATCTGGATTACCAACAGGTCAACATAATTCATTCAAAGTTCCGAACCGAAATTTAGCTTTCACATTTTTTCAGACTTCTGTGTCTCGAAACAATACACATCCATTAAATCACATATACCCACCATCAGTGCTTAATTGGTAAATAAAAACGTGCCGGTGCTCAAAGCCCAGCTCTTAAACATGCGGCTGCTGCAATTAAATATGGGAACACGGAATATTGAGGCAGCGTGATCCTGAAGCCATCTCGGGCCTCTACAATCTATTTAAAGCCACTCCCTGTCCCTTCAGCTCACTCCTGCAACTTTCTACTTTTCCCCTTCGTGACGCCTTTTCAATTTTATTTTTCTCCGTCTTTCCCATATGTGGCTTTTGCTCGCAGTAAATGCTTGAGGTAGAAAAATAAGTGCCAGCACTGAAAAATGAGTGCTGGTGCGCCACACCGGAAACAACAAGCACAAATTAAGCACTGCATGCATGAACGCTTTGAAATGAATATGTTACAACACAGTCCTGCACTGAAAAGTACTTACTAAAAGTGATACTTTTTAAACATGAGCTTAGAGTCATTCCTGCACCCGTTCTCAAACTGGGCACAATGCCATTAGTGAACCAACAGGCAAGACAGTTGTCATGTGACCCCTGTATGTGGCCAAGATTATTACAGAGCAACATTAGTCTATTAAATCAAAAACAATAGGTTTTTGTATGGTTGGTTTTCTGATTCATGTATTTGAATGTGCTTTCATGTGCAAATATGAAAAAGAAAGTTTTGGTGAAATAAAATATTTGCCCAAGATCACACAATTTAAGTGGGGAAGGTGCAGTTTGCCTACGTTGTATGTTTTCACTTTGTACATATCAGCCACTAAATGGCTATATATTTGTCTCTCTTTTTATGTTAATGCTTTGTTTTCAGCTCTTTGTGCCATTTTCTGCAGTATTTTTATAGTGCAAACTCTACCTGCAGGTACTGAAGCACTTTATATGAACACCAGTTACATTACACAGGTTCACATTTATTTCTTTTAGGCACAGGTGATTTGCCCAGGATCACAGGATGTTGAACCAATGCTGAGGCTTGAACTAAGTTTGTTCAAAGTTGGAAGCTCTCGCCGCAACACCACATCCAGGTAGCCTGAGGGTGGCCGGTAGAAGGTGCATGAAAGCTCGGCTCGTTATGGACTCAAAGTTCCAACAGGACCTCAAGCTGAGCCAGAACCAAGCCTAGATCGAGGTTTCAGTGGGTCCCCATCTCTAGTTGGTGGAGCAAAGGTTTACCTGCTAATGATGGAGCAGGTACAGTGACAGCAGGGCCCAGACCTGTGAACGGCCTTCTGCTTCTCAATTATTGTCTGTGTGGGGTTTCTGAGCATGTTTATCTATTTTAGTTTGTGTATGATGCATGCAGTTATATACTGTAGGATGGGGCATGCATTATACTATTCACATAGAAGCAGCACATGCCTCATTGGATGAGCAGCCTCCAGGGCGAGGGAATCAGAAATATCCCCCAAAAACTAATGTGGAATTACAATACCTAAAAGAACTACAGGTGTGCTTTTACTGAAAGTAATTTTACGACTCCGGAGATGCCGCAGTCGTGGTGAAGAGTTCCACACATAAAAAGATAGGACAGCCCCTACTTTTTATGTAGAGTATCTAAAGTCATAAAAATACTATTTGTACAATTAAACTTGTAGTTTAGGAATACCAAAAAAATATCAAACTTACACAAAGTGTACGTTTATCTTTGTGAATCAGGCTCTAACCTTGTCTGTCTGTTTTCTGCCACGGGTTGGGGTGAAGTAAATAACTGGTATCTCAAGTAAGATATTGTGTTTGGCTGAATGTCTTCTCACCAGCATGGCAGAATTACAAATATGAGCATTTCATAATCTGATATCTTGTTACAGTATACTGCACATTCCCAGGTTACAGTCACTGCCACTGGAATTGTGCAGTTTTATGGCTGTTTTGCTTTCCACAAAATTATGGATTTGCCGAATTTGTCACATAATCTATCATCTGCTGCATAATCTTGCATATTTAAAAAATGTTTCTAGCTTAAAGGGACCAAAAGGTAAAACAAAATGCTGCAATACATTTTGCAGAGTAGTTGAAGACATTTTCCAAAGGTTGACTGTTCACCTTTCAGTTGCTTATTGATATACTTGGTTGTTAAACTCGTGCTAATGCGGTGCAACACAGGCGCAA
This sequence comes from Pleurodeles waltl, assembly GCF_031143425.1. Classification (NCBI taxonomy): domain Eukaryota; kingdom Metazoa; phylum Chordata; class Amphibia; order Caudata; family Salamandridae; genus Pleurodeles; species Pleurodeles waltl. Next base: position 790,734,103 of record NC_090436.1, on the reverse strand, counting down.
ACAGTATTAACACATTAAAAACAAATGTCAAAATAATGAAGCAATCACAAAATGTCACCTCAATACTCCACGTAATTTTTCTTTTCCTGCTGCATAATTCAGTCAACTCTGCTGCATTATTTGGTCCTCACCTACTATGTAATTTCAGTGGCCCTGGTGATACTCTTGGTTTCGCCACATCTACTTGCAATGGGACTGATCATAATTCAGTTCATTAAAGGACTACCCTGGGTTTTGCAATGTGGGATGATATAAACAGGATGGAATTAATGTTAATTGTATAGATTCAGCTCAGACCTAAATAAGCGAGGCCATGAAGCTTCAAATCATCCTCTACTGCAAACTCAACATCACAACCCAAGTCAATGCCATCATTGCGTTATGCTTCCACATACTGAAGATGATAATGGAGATTTTCAAATGGCTCCCAGTCAACGTGTGGAAAATCATCACCCACACTCTTGCCACCAGCAACCTAGACTACAAGAACATCCTGTATGCTGGATAAACAAGCATCTCATCAGGATGCTGCAGAACATCCAGAACTGAGCAGCCAGAATCACTCCCAACCTATCATGACACTCACTCATCTCACCTCACCTCAAGGAGCCACGATGACCACCCATACCTAAATGAACACATTTCAAACTCCTCACCCACACTTTCTAAGGCACTCGAGCCCAGTATACTCAACAATACCATCTGCTTTCACAAACCTTCCAGACTCCTCAACTTGGCAAGACTCATATTTGTACACATCCCACACATATGAAAAACCAGATCCAGTGGTTGGCCCTTTTCCTGCATCACTCCTAAAGTGTGAATGAGGTGCTGTTACAGAGCCTCCTCCTCACTTCTTGAATTTCACAAGAAGCTGAAGACCTGGCTTTTTGAGTAACCAAATTAGGCCCTAGGCTTGGTCAATCTCACAGTTGCTCAGTGCCAGGATACCCTGGGTAAGAACGTGCTTTACAAACCAACATAATATGGCATGACATGACCCAAGAGAAACAAATGCACTCCCTGGAGCATTCAGTTCAGACGGATACAAAACTCAACCATGTTGGAGTGTTTGGTTAGTCTGAATGATTGCTTGTGTTTCCCATGTTATGTGCCTGTTTTCTTCTGCGCCCACATCCATAACAAGGGTGGGCTAAGAGGCAAAATGATTCCCTTGTTTGTGTGGGGTCACGGCCCATGGAAATGAGGGAGCAACCTCTGAATATAGCACTGACTATGCATGTGTGCCAGCGCTATCAGTGTTACGGAAGAGGCTGCACAAGCATCTGCTGCCCCTTCTGTAACTGGAGCATGCTTTGTAATACAGCCCCAGAAGGTTACCTGCTTGACTCAAAATACCAAAAAACGCTAATGGGCACCTACGTAAGCTTGAACTACTATTAGAATCTGCATGGAATCCAGGTGCTTATGTTGAAGCCTGGTCTCCTGGAAATTATAAAGGTTGGGGATGTTGACTGTAGATATCAGCTCCTACTCTCAAATAATGCTCTAGATGCACTGTATTGTAAATTCAGAACTGGACTTTTCTTGCCTCATAAATTGGTCAACCCTGTCTTATAATTTTGTCTTTTCCTGCCATGTTTTGGTGGTCATTGGTGGCTACTGACATCAGAAAACACAAGCCCTTGATGAGAGATGAGAAGATGACTGCACTATCTCGCGTTACGTAAACCTCTGAACAGAAATTGGAAAATAAGGCTGGAAAGTATTTCTTTTTTATTTTAACAGAATGAAAAGTCTTACAAGCATTCTTGCCTCACATTTCAATGATCAGAGCAACTGGAGAAGATTTATGGCCCCAATAAAGGAGATAAGCAATGCCCTGTGTGGGATGCCGTGAGTGCATATTGTGGCTTTCCTGAGCAGTGAGTTAAACAACAGGGTGTCTCTTTTGTAAAATAAGCTTATTTTAGGAGCCAGAGGTAAACAAGGACAGCACAGGAATAAAGCCAAAACAAATGTCAGCTACATGGCAGGGGATGGGAGGAACGGAATGCTGCAATAAAACGCAGGCAGCTACCAGCCTTAAACACACAAAGTTGAAAGGAGAGCACCAAAGAAAAACAAAAATAGTCAGTCACAGCAACCAGCTAAAGAAACCAAAGTTAAATAATACGGTAGTTGGTCACTGCTCTGAAACAGAAAAAGGAGGGTGAAAAGGGCAGAACTGACCACTAGCGAGCAAGACTTTTTATAGGGCACTGCAACCAATAAATGAAATCACTTTAAGCCATAAAAAGTATACTAAAAGTATACACGAGATGGAATGTTTAAACTCGACCTAAAAAGACTAATCTATAGTCATAACACTGCTGCATCAGGCGGTGCAAGCGGAATTAGTAATGAGTGCAGTCTCAGAATTGAAATTAATCTTTGGAGTGGCAGAAACGCAACAGGCTGTGAGGGGTCGTGGAAAAAGGTGCCCTCAGGGGGAAAACAAGGGGAGAGGTGAGTGGAGGATAGAGAGGAGGAAGAGCAGGAAGGGACAATGGCTGGACAGTGGTGAAACCTCCAAAGTGGAAGGATATTATGTTGCACTTGGAGAACTCAGACATTGGAAACCAGACAGTCCTAACACAGCCTCAAAAGGGGCTCATCTTGCAGTTTCAGAAGATCTTCCAGAATGCATGCCCTGAATTTTAGGACAAACTGAGAGGCTCCAACTGTGTCATAAATAGTATAATTCTCAGAGTTGAAAGGGGGGCTTATGTAGATAGATTGCCTTTTAATGGTAAATGATCTACCTACCTTAAATAAACATGTGTTAGCCAATCTGACTTAAAGCCCTTCATTATCTCATTACCTCTCTTGGGCATATCCAGAGGCACAGTTGGAAATGTCCATGACACTTTCTCTATCTTCCTGAAACCAATCGCTGAAAGCATTCCTTTTTGTTAAGTCCTGCTTCATCTGCAAATCTATTCAAGAGGGACATATTGTGCAAGTTAAATTGCACTGTTATCTGTACTCTGAATGAAGTCTACCACAATATATAACAGCCTTTTCTCATCTGTTTCCAGACCTGCCCCCCATGAGTAACCCCTACAGCTGCTCTATCCTCCTGCCTGAGTGTCAAGTCACCCGAACTCACCCTCTCCATCTGCTTTTCAACAGCCGCACAATGCAAGACCTGATACCTCTCTTTGTTACCTTCTCAGTCTAAGGTAAGGCCTGTTCCCAGATCCCTTTTGGGGTTGGCCTGCTAGCCACACTGCTGTCTTGAGCATCTGGTTGCTGGTTGGATAGATTATTGTTGTGGAATGTGGAGTTCCTGAATTTCTAAATTGTACTGACTCTATCCTTGGATAAAGCTGCAACTCTCACTATGTCAACAACTCCTTGGTATTTGAGAAATACATGCAAACCATTAATCTTTCCTCTTACTGGATCTACGCTAATGTGCCTATTGATATGGGGTAGGAGAATGTTCCTCTGATCCAGGTGGTCTTCTATAAAAATAAAACTTGCCTTGATCTGTACAATCTTGGACACAGACTACCAAAATATGATGAAATCCTCTGTCAGTCCTATCAGAATAGCGAACCTTCTGGTTCCCGTCACCCTAATGTTACTGTTAACGCAGAAGTTATTAATTAAATTATTAATAAATAGTCATATATTCTGAGTGGTGCATTGGCATAGAAAATGTAATAACATAGAGAAAAATAACGCACGTATTTGAAGGTGCACCTACCTGAGTTGACGCCAATGTTCACGAAGTGTACTCATTAATGGCTTATTAGAATGAGATGTTGAGCTTATGTTTGATTAATGTAGTAATACATCATATTAAAAGTTATGTATTATGTATTATCTTTTTTAATTGTAGGCCTTAACTTAGCGAGGTCTTGGCCTAGTTGCACGGACTCATGTCAAGCTGAATTTCTTAATCGACTTATAAAATGGATGCTTAGAGAATTAAATTGTGATTTTCCATTGTGCTGACCAAATGTTCACAGCTGAAATCTTTTCTCATGAGAACTGCTTGCTAGGAAATTATGTACTTGCTAGTGAAACAATGTTTAATGTAATGTGTGTGAGACTGACTTTCCCAGGAGAAGGCAATGAATTCACTGACTAGAGTATAAGCTACAACAATATTGTTACCTGATGAGCGCAATGACGAGAACGGAAGAGACGAGAACCAATCATCGACATGCAAACCATGTACTAGTAGAATTGTAGATTTTTTTTCATTGGATTAAATGTAAACGTGATTCATGAACCAATAGGGACATAGGAAGTAGTTTTAGGAAATCTAACTTTGCCAGACTGCACTGGGAAGAGGACATAATTTTGCCCATTTTCCATCTTGTAAAGAGACGTGCTTAACTTTATTGCTTACAGAGACTTTGCTTTTCTGAACTTTGATGCTGAATCCTGATGCTGTGCTGACCAGACTGATGTCCTGATGACTAAGACTGTCTTAGCTTGCTGATCCAACTGAAGAGAGGTATACAGTCACTGTTATTGATTGCTATGTCTATTTGCTTTTGTTTCTATGTACAAACTGCTATTTTGATAGAGCCATAGATAGATGTTTTCCAAGTTTGTGTTGACTAAATTGTTTTGCATGAAGCCCAAACATGCTATGCTAATCTGGTGTTAGGGTTCTCACTGATAAGGTTTGCTACATGAAATACCAGCTGATGTCTTTTCCTTGCTGAATTCTAAATGTATTTAATATCATTTGCGTAGTTATTCTTATATTAATTTGTACTGTAACTTTAGAATGTGTAGTAGCTCAAGCTTTGATTAGATTGCAATTCTTTCACCACTTTAATCAGCCAGTGTTGTTTCTGTATGTTTATCATTTGTATTTGAGATTAAGTTATGCAACATTAGCATTGTTAATATAGGGAAATAAACTTTCTAACTTTTACATAAAGGTGTGCTTATTCATGGCCAAGAGGTAATGATGTGTGGAAATGACTGACTCCTATTGATTGATAATGTCATTGATTGTTATTGGTCTGTATCCGTATGGGATATCGGTGGGAAAACATCAAAGCGAGTCAAAAGATTCATCAACCTATTCTCATCTCCTTGTATGTTTACTTATTAAGGTCCGACGCGCTAACATTACTGTCTTTGCTATGTCAGAGTGGGGAAGAATAAGTGATGACCGTTGTGCAGGAATCCACTGCACTTTCCATTACTTTATCTTCATTTGTTCCTCAAAGTACTGAATAAAAGAAACTCTTTTGGAAGCAGGCTACCAGAAAGTAGGCTTGGAAAATCCTGCAAAAATTGGTCTGTAAAATATCACAACGTAGTCAAAAGTCAAAGGAAATGGATCAGATATAGATCAATAACTAGTGAACACACTTGAGAATATTCCAAAAACAAAAAAAGGAAACAATAAAAAAAATTGAAAATGATGAAAAGTTATGTGAACAAGAATTCAAATGTAGCTATAGAAAATCTAGGCTAATTTGACATTAACAAACTTGTATAAAATAAAAATTACAAGATATATTGTAAATAATCTAAATGCTAGAAGGAAAAGACAAAACTCCAATCGCTATCTGAACAGAAATGAAACTTAAGGCTATTGCAAGAAACTCACAAATCCATCAAGGACATTAACCCCTTGGGTGCCGAGGAAGAGGTGGTTACGTCCGGTGGTGCGGCGCTCAGGCGCCACAGACGTAACCACCTCATCTTAGACCCGGCCCTACCCCCTCCCATGGGCAGGGATGGAAGGGGAATCGCTTCCCCTTCCACCCCCAACACCCCTTGGCACCCAGTGACATGTGATGACGTCAGCACGCAATCGCGTACTGACCTCATCAGAGGTCACCTCCCATCGCGCTGGAAGCATGCGGCAGAGAAATGCTAAGCATTTAACAAACCCTGGCAATAGGGATTAAGAGAACTGCAACAATTAAATATCAAGGAATAATAAGTCTCCCTTATTATTTACAGGCAAATTACCAGGTCATCTTCAAATGTTAAAATACATATTGCATTCTCAATTCGGGGCATGAAATCGGACTAGAGTCAGTCCACTTTCTTTTTTAGTTATTTCACAATTTTGACTTGACATTTGGAATATTGGAATACTGAAGCTGTGCAGTGTGCTGAGTAACTCTGGTTTACTTATCAATTGATATCGCACAGTCTGTGCAATACCTCCACAAAAGATGCACAAAAGAAGCACATTCAGCTTCCCAAGCCATCTCTATATGATGGGCAATGCCCATAAACCTTTCAAACACATCATTGAGCCTACCTAAATAGTAAGCTGGTGCTTCTCTTTTAATTTTATTGATGATGGGAAATCCAATGATGTCACTTCCTTTGCAGATACAATAAAAAATCCAGTGATGTCACTTTCCCTGCCTGCAGATATAATGGAAATCCACTGATGCCCTTCCTGTGCAGATAGTTGATGGGAAATAAAGTCCTCTTGTCTGACTTCTTTTCTATATGTTTTTGGTTGGAAACCAATGATGTTACTTCCTGTGCAGATGGATGATGGGAAATCAAGTGATGTCACTTCTGTGCAGATGGATGATGGGAAATCTAGTAATGTCTCTGTGAATGCGGCCCTTTAGAGGCACATTTAAATTCCCCAGCTCCCACCAATTGTCTCTCACTTTGACCTTTTTCAGCACACAGGAGCAGTGTTTAATTTAAGCTGGTTGCTGCAGATGGAGCCATCAGTTTTTGTGAACAGGCACTTAGCTTTCATACATACTTTGACCTAGAGAAACAATGAGAAAGAAACACAAAAGGGGTAAAACAGAGGAAGAGAAAGGTGAAAAACAGCAACAAACAAAGAAAGGAAGGATGAAAAGGAAGCTGAAAGCAAGATAAAGAGGCAGGGTGTGTCTGATAGGTGATAAAAGAGGTATGAGGTGGAATCAAGACAACTCAGCCTTGGAATTCGGCATCCTGTACATTCAATAGCTCTGGTTCTTGGATTCCGAACAAAACTGTGGTCAACAGCACTTTTTCTTTTACAAATAAAGTGCTGACTATGAGACTGCCAAACTTCTAAGACTGTGACAAGGTATGGGACCTCACTGACCTTTAGCTATCATCCAGCCCTTCAATAACCTGGTATTGGCTATTGAAGGTCTACAGGTGTGATAAAGGTTGGTACTTTTCCTACCTTTGGGGCAGCAGTGAGACGCTCAGCCATGATAATGTTATGCTAGTCAGCCAGCAGAATAGTTAATATTAACCCTTTGAGTCTGGTGGATGAACTGTTCATGCAGCACGCAGTGCTGAGGAGGTGAACGGTTCACTCACTTCTTCTCTCAAAATCATCCCTGATTGGGGATCATGCAGAAAGTTGATCCTCAGCAGGGAACCCCAACTAGGCACCAGGGATTAGTTTGATGATGGCGGCCCCCTCGCATGGACAAGTACCTTCCCTAAAAAAAGAAAACAAAGTCTTTCTGCCACACAGGGGGCACAAAGCTCACTAGACACCAGCGAAGGAATGTGTTTTTCAAAATGGAGTGGTGTCGGCCGACTCTAGCATCAGTCCGTGTCAGCAGACGCACAACCATCACAGTCGTTCCCCCCACCAGGGAGGGGCAGAGCAGACAGCCCACTAGACACCAGGGAATACATATAACAGAAAGTAAAGGATGGGATAGGGTCCGCCTGCCCTGGCATTGGGCTGTGCAGTCTTTCTGACTGCCCCAGGGATACCAGGAACAGACAGAAAGCCCACTAAAGGGGATTATTTGTTTGCAAAAAATAGAATGGAGTGGCGTGGCCTGCTCAGGCATCACACTGTTTCCTCACCCCTAAAGATACCAAAGGTCTTTCTGGCAACCCCCTCGCCCCTTCATAGCAGGCAGATTAGGGGGTTTACTCCCATTCTTCCTCCGGGGCGCACAAAGACCGCTACACCCAGACATGTTTTTTTTTAATGTGGCGATGGTTTGCACGTATTGCTACTTCGCCCCTTAAACCCCAATAGTTTTTTGCCCCCCCCCCCTTTGCCCCACCCACTGGGGGAAGATTGGAGGATTTAACCCCAGTCTGTCTCTGGAGGTTACAGAAAGCAAGGGGCAGCCAGTCCTAACTTCAGTCCCCACTCCCAGAGCACCAACAGTCTTTCTGCCTGATACATATCAATCCCTGTTGCAAGTGAGAGGAAATTTTGATTCTTTTGGGCTTAGTTTTGGCATATGGACTGGCAGAGAGACGTATATCCCAATTTCCTCTCACTTGCCATGGTGAATGGTTGCCTGGTTTTGGGTCAGTCAATATCGTCAGTCAGCAACTAGGGAACCTTATGAACACTGGGCATTTCAGAAAAGTTTTTTTATCAAGAATTCCCTGAAAAACATGAAACTTTGGCTAAAACCAGGCTTTTTTCTCACATTTCAGTGAGTGAAACTTCTGGAATCTGCAGAGATATACAAAAGTTTCCACCAGTTAATGTTTTCACACTTCTATTCCAATTAAAGCATAGATGAAACATTTTGTGGATGCCATTTTAAACCCTTTCTTGCACAGCACTTTTTCCCATTTTTCAAAAAAATACATTTTGGTGCCTTTTTTGATTCCCACCAGGGGATTCCACAAACCTAGGACATTTTAGAATCCCCCAACATGTGGGGAAAAAAGGACTCAAATCTTTCTTGGATAACGTATGTGGAAATAAAGTTATCAAGACTTAAACATAAAGTGACCCAAGTATCAAACAGATGGGTTCAGCAATGAGGCTAGGGGGTAAAGCAAGCCTCTGCAGCTAAGCAGTTCAAAGAACAGGGTGATATCAAAAGTATTCAGCTTCCATCAAAACTTGTGGCTGAGGCTGTAATTGTTATCACCACTTAGCTACCTTCTCCGTAATCACTCAAGGTAAGCTGAGGTACATAAGAAATCCAAGGACTAGCACCACATTCAACCTGCTGAGTGAGCACGCTGTGGCATGGTGAGTAATGTTAATTGTTATGGATCGCCACTCACATGTTTAAAAATGAAACTAAGTTTTGTGTCTGTGTGTGGAATATTGTAATTGAAACTGTAACCCTAATGAGGTGATGAAGTGCTTTTGGGTGAGTAGCACGCTACTCTGGAACTCAAAGGCTCATTGGTGGTGGATTGGTAGATGGAAAAATTAACAGTTATTTGGAGTGGTGGGAGCAGTAGACATGGGAGTCTATCAGTTTGATGAAAATAATAAAGTATTGATAGAGGAGGAAAGAGCTTAGAAAGAGTTGTTTGGGAATTTATAGTAAAGAGGTTTGGGATGAGTTAGAGCATGGAGGTATGGAATATTTTGGAAGAGGAATAGGATGAGTCATAAAGTGGTGATTTGATGAAGCTTGGGGAGATTAGCTAACTTTTCTCTGCAATGGGAGGAAAATATGTAACTATGTAGATACTTGACCACACAAAAGAGGTACACATACATAGAGATTGAAAAAATTGAGGAGATATAAAATTGTACCAGCTAAATGCCCATATGTAAATGTATGGATAAATATTTACAAACTCAGGCTTTCCATTTTTGCTGTAAATTGACCCCATCGGCGCGGAGGGTGACGTGGAGCCGCATGTGAATGTCATTAAAACACATTGGGAACACGCTGGAAGTCATTTGCTTCCATCGCGTCCAGGAGGAAGGTTCGTTTTCCCTTCAGGAGGTATTGGGGAGGGCAGAGGGGCACCAGGGGAAAGGAAAGTGTTTTTCTTTTCCCCTAGTGTCTTTCTGAAGTACCTTCCTGCTGCTCGATCACAGGTGGGGCTGCAGTTGCTCAGCAGGAACACACCCACTAGCCACCAGGGATAGTCTTTTCTTCTCAGATGTGGCCTCTTGGGCATGGGTTGCTCCCCATTAATGACAGCAATATTCTGGCTATTTTTTTGTCCCCTGGGGGCAGAGCAGCTATATTGTGAGGCCAAACTGCCCCAAATGGGGGCAGAAAACCATTAGACACCAGGGATTAAGTTATGTGCACATCGGAGAGTGCCTCCTTGGGCAAGGGTCAATCCCTACCTTATTGGGGCAGTATTCTAACCATTTTCTGCCCCCCAGGGGGCAGACTAGCCATATTGTAAGGGACATCCGCCCTCAAGGGGGGGAAGAAAACTACTAGACACCAGGGATTAAGGATTTACACATGTGGGAAAGGTCCATTGGGCAAGGACTTCTCCCCATTATTGGGAATGTGTTTTGGCTGTTTTCTGCACCCCTCAGGGGGTGAAAAACAACTAGACACTAAGGAATACATTTCTGTGTGTGTGTGTGTGTGTGTGTGTGAACTGGAGTTTGGTTGACAGTCTGCGTGTGCTGGTATTTGGCTGGCTGTGTGTATACTGGCATTTGTCTGGCAGTGTGTGTGGACTGGCATTTGGCTGACGGTGTGCTTCAACTGATGATTTTGCTTGTGCTGTTTGCGGACTGGCCTCTTGCTGGTGATTTGTGCAGCTGGTGCTTGGATGGTGATGTGTGTGAAGTGGTGTTTGGCTGGGAAAAGGGTCACTCGCCTCACGCTGTCGGTTTCCTGCCTTTGCTTTGTGCCCCTCTTGGGGGCAGATGGGACATTCGTGATGCTGATCTGCCCCCAAGGTCACACTTCTCTGTTTTATAATGTTAACCATTGTATTTCTTGCCATCATTTGCATTTGTGGTCTTCATGTTGTATTTCTCCTTTTTATTCTAGTGCAAAGCTTTTGATGTCCTTGGTGGCGACTCCTGCTTGCAGCTTTGGCACTGGTATATCTGTAGTTTGTGTGGTTGCATGTGTTTGGTAAGAAAACATTTTTTGTACTGTTTACGTCAAATGAGTATCATTGCCCTGCATGAATGTGTTTATTTATATCTTATCTTTTTAATTGTTTTAACGTCAACGTTAGTAAGTGCCATACATACTATAAAGCAACATTAACTCAATCACTACCCTTCCCTACCTGACCCTCCACCCATCTCACCTATCACAGTCCGCCAGTAACTCACTTCCATGTTCCCCATGTCCATCTTGTCTGCAAACTTGCTGGTATCCTCAATGGGGCCCCTCCAAAGGGAGGGGGTGTGAAAATATTAATTGCCAGGGTCCGTATCCACAGGGCCTGCTGAATGTCCACCCTAGCTTCCCCAATTGCCCCATATGTTCTCAAATTTATTTGCACACCCTCGTCCCCTTATACTTCACTTTCCAGCACTATGCAGTATTTTATTTCCATTTGTCATTCTCTATATGTGGGAGGGGGGGCTGATCCCCATTTCTGTGTGATGTCTTGTTTAGCTACAATACATCCCAGCTTAATCAGGCATTTTTGATATTGTGTGTAATCTGTGTTTTCCCACACTCCCAGTAGTGTGATCTTCGGTGTCAGAGTTTATTACCTGTGGCTGTTTCCAAAGTTCTTTCCTACCAGAAAGGGCTGATACGGGGGCAGGTCCACAATGTATGCATGAAAGTGCCCTCCATGTCACAGCCTCTGAGGCAATGCGTGTCTGCTATTTGCCTATCCTATGGAGTAGGGTACGGGTGTAGTACACTGTATGGAGAACTTTCAATTAGATCAGTTGGAAGCTAGCTTTAATGGCCACCCCAGCACGGTGTGCCAGCTCTTCCTGCCAGCCCTCCTCATCCAGTTCCCCCAGATCCCGTCCCCATTTAGTCTATAGTGGCAAAAGAGACATTTGAGTGCTCCTCATGAGGGTGCCGTAGGTCAGTGAGGTAAATTTCCTACTTATTTTCCCATTAAGGAGTCTGGTTTTCCGAGGGGATTCTTCCTGTGTTTCAGATTCTGGTGATATGCATGAAATGCGTGACGACTTGTAGCGTACTGTAGCCATTGTGTTTCTGGCATCTTGTATGTTAGTTTTAGGCGTGCAAAGTGCACCACTCCATTGCATCCCACGAAATTGGCCAGGCTGGAGAGCCCAATGGTATTCCAGCCTGAGACACCCTTCAGAGTCATGACGGGCTTTAACTTATTGCCCCCCCCCACTGTGGTGTTTTGGAGGTAAGTCTGCCTTCCAGCCCATTTCCGATGTTAGCCTCTGCCACACCGCCCACTACTGTTTTAGTTGCCAGGTATGCGTTCGGTGATAGTTTGCGACCATAAAGTATGTGCATATAGCATGTGTTGCCCCCAAGCTCCACCCTTTCCTGTCTAAATGCCGGGTTATTCCAGTCCGCATGTGCCCATTCGTTTACTACGCTAGGGTGTGCCGCCTCGTAGTATTTTTTAATGTTCGGCAGGGCTATTCCCCCCTCATATGTTGATCTCTGTAGAACTCTCAGGGCGATCCTAGGGGTTCCCCCTGCCCAGAGCAGATTGCCCAGCAGGGAATCTACCCTACTAAAGGAGTTGGAGTTAGATCTATATACCTTTTCTCAATACAAAAGACTGGAAGCAAGAACACATGATAGAAATTAAATTTGTAGATACCAAGATTAGGTGCCAAGATTTTCTCATGAAAAGAATGTGAGAAGACGTTGGCAACCTAATACAGCTAACACTATCAAAAGATTATTCCATGCGTCTTTGTGCCAAATTCAGATGAAACTACGCTTTGCTAGAATAGTTCAATAGAAATTACCAGTGTACAACATGGAACAACAAAACAAGAATTCATTTAAAACGCATGTAAGGGTGCAATGATACCAAGGTTTTAGTATCCTTCAAATAGGTATAAAAACAAAATTACAACTGATTAAAACATACTACAGCATATATTAAGGCTTAGATGGGCATCTGCATTGTCATGGTGTACACATAAGCATTAAAGGCACATATGCTGATGAATTCACTTCCTCATGCCCACCCTTTTCAGAAGGAGGGAAAACGACTATGGAAACTCATTAGCAAACAAGTACATTATTTCAGTTTTAAATTCTTCATTATCACAATCTTCCTCATCTTTGAATGTACTAAGCGGATAAGCAGGGTCAACACTTTTAGTAACGCAAGACTGGTGGATGATGCACATAATAAATTTAATTAACACATATACAGTTATTATGATCATGATGTTTGCATCACTATTTCAAAGATCTTCATTCCCCACATACCGAATAACCCTAACACCCAGATTCCACTAAAGTTCATACCAAAGCCATTTTGAATTGCATGTAATTTCTTCACACTAGCCTTAGCTTAATGCGGCCTATCTAGCTGATCTGTTATGTAATCTAGAGAAATGGCAGCGGTGTTGGTCACGACTTTCACTATTTCAACACTGTGCCAAGACTCTTGGACGACCTGTCCTCCACCATAATTGGGGACTCTAATGCAGAAGAGTATGTTCATTTTTGAGATATTATGGCACCCCTGCTGACTTTGGGGAGGGTGAACAGCAGAATGTCTAATGGCAAGGATGATGTAGCCAGAGTAACCGACACATACTCACTCTTGAGGCAGCAGGGATAAGCTTTTGTTATGTTAACGCGTCCGTCTATGTTAATTTATACATATCAGGACTCGTTTTAGGCCGATGAATCTTTGGGCCCAGTGGTGAGACACCATAGGACGAGATAACTGATCAAACTATCAATCAATATGTCAATAACATTGTTAACATTTAACACCAAAATATATCTTACTTTAGGCATTAATAAACATTCGGCGCAACCATGACCTTTCAGTCACAAATAACTACACCTTAATGAAGTTTTATGAGTTTTATTCCCTATTGATTACAATCTAATAGTAAGTGTATCAATCTCAAAGCCAGGAAGCATATAAGCGCAGTCACAAGATGACAACCATAATAAGCTTTCAAAAATGCTAAGATCAGTAGCATAGGCAATCAGATAGATATAAGCAAATCGTAACACATCGAAGGTTCTAAAGATACTAGTTCAGCATAGCATTACGTCATTCACGTCAGTTTGTCAGTCAAAATGAATACCTCGTCTAACCTCTAATTAGCATTAGCATGTTGGGCTTCATGCAAAACAATTTTGAACACCAATTTGGAAAACTTCTAACTAAGGTCTCTAGTCAAAACATACAGCAGTTGGTATCTAGAAAGAAAAAGCAAGTAAGTAGATTTCATTAGCAACATTTGTTATTACCCTCCTCAAGATAGGTCAGCATACAGGATCGGTCTTCGTCTTCAGGACATCAGTTAGATCGCCGTCAGTCTATCTAAGTTAAAGGCAAAGGAACACTCTCCTCATAAGGAGAAAAGTGTAAGGGGCAGTCTATGGGCAAGGATGGTTTTGTCTAAGTCTCAAGTCACCAAATAGAGTGACAGAGTTTCTGGATGCAATCGATATCATTCCCTACCTAATGTCGTTTGTCTCCTGTGTCATGGGTTTTTATCCCTTTTTCATGATACATTCCCCCAAAATTCTATTGGTCAGTCACTACACCCCACCATTGGTAACCTATCAAATTATACATTAAGTAAGGCATTTGTCATTTCACGATATATTTCTGAATCCTAATTGGTCTTCATAATTGACGTTTTCGTAGGTGGCATATCCGGGGTTACTTCATCTCCTTGGCACTTGTCAGGTCAAAAGTTCTCTTCTCCTCGCTCCATCGTCCTTGGAAGTGTCCATTAATGTTTCAAAGTATATAGCTGTTATGCTAGAAGCTACTAACACGCGGATGGGAGAATCGGGGAATGTTGCAAACTAGTGAAGAAAAGAACAATCGCTGGGTCATGGTCTTTTGCAAGTCAGTACACTGAAGAGACAGAAAAATACGCTTTAATATGAGAGCTACACAGCTTTGCTTGACTCACGCTAACTTAAGATATACGAGTCCTAACGAATGCAATCTTATGCGTTTTAATGTGTACAGCTTTGGCAATCTATTGACAATTATTTCTTAGAGATGACATTAGTTTACACACATGAAAATCATTTACGTTTATGAATATGTTTCAATGAATATTTTATTTAATGCAGCATTGTTAATCATAAGCATTTCACGTCTATAATAGGTAATATCAAAACTACGCTCTCTCAGTCCCTCCTCTGATGACGCTCGTCATCACAAATCTTTTGATCTTAATTTTTCACCTTGCGCATAATAAGCATTTCAACATCCTTCCGTTTATGTGAGCTTTCCCATATTTCATTGAACATTTTCTCTCTTTCACTTTCTTCGTTTCTTCTGGTTCTTTTAGTCCAATTTCTATTCACTTTATCATTGATTTTGCATATTCCCCATTATCCCAAGAAACAAATCATAATAATTAATAAACCCATCATAATTTTTGCAAGTACTCCATTCCAAATGTTGGTAAACCAGCTTCCCACCCGGGCAATTCCTTTCCCAAGTTTTTCCCAAACACCAGGTTCTTTTAGATCCTTCAAATCTGTACTATCTCTAGTAAGGTTAGTAAGCATGCTTCTAATTTGCTTACTGTTATCAGGTATGAATGAGCAGCAATGACGTTCATTAAGCATTTTGCACACACCTCCACTCTTTGCTAAAAGAATGTCTAAAGCAAGCCGGTTTTGAAGAGTCATAGCTCTTTCTGCAGCGAGTTCAGTATCCATCAGAAGTATAGCTCCTGTAAAGTTTGTCAGCATGTTATCCACAATAGTAGACAACTTTTGAATTTTCATAGAATTTAGGATAACCCCTACTGAAGGGATTATGGCTCCAAATATGTCACCAATGACATCCGCCACTGATTCTCGTTTTTGTCTGGTATGTTGTAATTCAGACGTTTTAGGTATTTGTTTTAAGTCATCGATCTGATAAATCTTTGGGAATACTATTCCCAAATAACATGTCCCATACCATCCCTTAGGGAGACGGTAATATGCATTTAACCCACAGATGTAATATATTCCAGGAATCGCTGGGTCTTGTCCATTTAACATAAAGGTCCATTTACTCTGAAACAGAAACACATGCCTACATTCACTCGTTCCCACAAACAAATTATCTTGATCAGATTTAGGTCTATATATACAAAGTCTACCTACATGCAATGCATCTATAGCTAATTTGCCTTGTGTTTTAATTGCAGTATAAGCGTAATCATTTGCATAAGTGCGTTTTTCTAAACCTTTTTCTAATCTTTCTTTTAGTGCTTTGCGTCTATCGTCTGTGTGATCTAAAAAACATTTCTCTACAGGAGACAGTAAGCAGGTTAAATTATTGCGATGTGCATAAGCAGTTCCAAATGTTAGTGTTGGCTCAAAGAATCCTCTAACTATTTTAATATCATGCTCTTTAGCTAACTTATTTAAGAATTCAATAACAGGCACAAAAGAAAACACAACATCTAAATTTGAATAAAAGTATTGCACATGCTCTTGATCATAAAATCTTGTTAATAGCAAGCTACAGCTGATCCCATACGTAAGAGGGAGGCTGTGATAAGTAACTCCCTCCTGCACAGATGAAGGAATTTTAGTACATACATAACAGTCTTTCGCATCCATAGTTTCCACATACTCATTTAGTAAGCGATAGAAAACATTAGTAGAGAGTTCCCCTTTTGCATTAGTTCCCTCATGCAGATGTCTTGCGTCTTGTTCGGATTTCTCCCATGGTGATAGTTTATTAGTTGTAGTAGTAGTCTCAGGTTTTGAAGTTGCATTAATAATTTCACTCTCTCTCCATGGCATTCCTACAATCACTCCCACAATCATTATTGCGCATACAACACCTATCATAAGTCCTAACCAACCACACACTTTACTTCCTTTGCTACTATAAGCCATGTTTGTATAGAATCAGAATAGCAGATCAACAATCAACTCTGAGAAGCAAAACTCTTTCTGCGTATTTTACAGCGTCTTCATTCACTCCAGGACCCCTGTTCGTCAAATCAGGTTAGCAGCTTGTCGTAATCAGGTTTTTATAAGTCAAATCCAGGTTTAATGTCACTTTCCTGTAGTTTCTTAAGACTTTTTATTATTATTATTTTTCTCAGCTTTCGCAATTGCAATCTTTATCTCAGTTTCTCTGTTGTATATTTATCAGGTACCGTAGTATTGGCCTGGTACTTCTCGATCAAAACAGAATGCTAAGAATTCTTGTTGCCATTCAGAAGTTGTAGCATATGCCCATTCAGGACCTGCGTATCTTCTGTTTGCTATTCTCTTTCTTTTTAATCTTCGTTCACCTTGTTGTTCTCCTTCACTCAGATCGTCTGCTTGTGAGGTATCGCTTTCCTCTATTATTTTCTCGTTTGCTATTTCTCTTATTCTAAGGAGTGATTTGTCTGGCCAATTGTCACCTCTGTGAGTCTTGCTTCGGTGTTTCCCTTCGGTACCTTGGACAGCACCCTCCTCTTGTGATATGGTGTTTTCTCCTGATAGGCTTGGAACTTGTTCAGGATATTCTGATTCGTTTTGATTTTAATTTATCACTTCTCCGTCTCTATCGCCTTCCTGTTCAACACTGTATTCAGGCTCTGAGTTGTATTTGTCTGCTTCTGGGAGAACCTCTCCTTGCCTTTGTTCTCCTGCTGCCTCCACTGAGATTGGCACTCCGTCACCTCTCTCGAACCCACTGATAGTTTGAGGGACACGGCTGTTCTCAGCGGCCTCTCCTGTAGTCTCAGATCTTTCTTGACTGATCTCTGACTCTGAGACTTCTCCTCCTGAAGTTGCTGTACCGGAATTTTCAGGTTCCTCTTCAACAGGACACGCTACCCTTTTTGTGTGGCTAGCATCTATCCAGTTGGGAACCCCGGCACACTTCACAGCAGTAGTGGTCGTCAATATCACCTGATATGGCCCTTTCCAACGCGGCTCAAGACACGATTTTCTCACGTGCTTCTTGACAACCACCCAATCTCCAGCTTGCAGAGAGTGTCCTAGTTCGCCGATTGGTGGTAACGTGTTAGCTTCCACCTGGTGAGAGAAAGAGCGAATCACGTCAGCCAAACTTTTGCAGTAATCCAACACCATATCATCTGTAATATTCACTAGTGCATTTGCAGGTACCGCCGGTAACCTCATAGCTCTGCCCATGAGGATTTCATGGGGGGACAATCCCGTTTTCTTATCTGGCGTGTTTCTCATAGACATCAGCACTAGAGGTAATGCATCTGGCCACTTCATGTTTGTTGCTGCACACATTTTTGCTATTCTTGATTTTAAAGTACCATTCATCTGTTCGACTAGTCCTGATGCTTCAGGGCGATAGCTACAATGCAGCTTTTGTTCAATGTTGAGTGCGGCACATAGAAGTTTAATCACCTCATTGTCGAAGTGTCTTCCCCTATCTGATTCTATAGAAACCGGAAACCCGAACCTTGGTATTAGTTCTCTGAGTAGTAGTTTTGCAACTGTAAGACTGTCATTCCTACGAGTAGGATATGCCTCAATCCAATAACTAAAAACGCACACAATCACTAACACGTACTTCAAACCTCCGCAAACAGGCATTTCAATGAAATCCATTTGTATTTTATTAAATGGACCACCAGCTCTCCCAATGTGGCTCAAAGTTACCACGGTTCCTTTTCCAGCGTTCATCTGTTGACAGATGATGCACCTGTGACAAGTAATTTCTGCGGCATTTCTGAATTTTGGATTGAACCAATCAACCTTAAAGGATCTGATCATGGCATCTCTTCCTAAATGTGCCTGCCCATGGTATAATCGGGCAAATTGTGACAGAAGACTGTTTGGCAAAACCAGTTTCCCCTCTTCTGAAACCCATATATCATTGGCTCTTTGTACACACTGCATTCTCTGCCAGGAATGTTTTTCTTCTTTACAAGCGTGACTTTGTAATGTTTTTAATTCATCTAAGGTATCAACCACTCGTAATGCTAGGCTTAAGGTTGTGTCATTCTCAGGTTGTGGTAACAGTTCCCACTGCTCCTTAAATGATATACAGTTTAATGCACAAAATCTGGCAACTTGGTCTGCATAACCATTCCCCATTGACACAAAGTCTTGCGATCTAGTGTGAGCACTGCACTTCACCACGGCAATTTCAAGAGGCAAATGAATTGCATGTAACAAATCTCTTATTTGTTCTCCATTTTTCACTGGTGAACCAGAGGATGTCATGAAACCCCTCTGTGACCAGAGTTGACCAAAATCATGTACAATTCCAAATCCGTATCTGCTGTCAGTATAGATTGTGACTTTTAAATTTACAGCAACATGGCAGGCTTTTGTGAGAGCTATTAATTCTGCCACCTGTGCAGAAAACACTTTCTCGAGCCAAGAGGCCTCGACTATGCCAGATATGGTACATACTGCATAACCAGCTCTCAATGTTCCTGTTGAATCTCTTAGGCAGGACCCATCAACAAACATAATGCAATCATTTTCTTTTAACTGGGTATCCTGTATATCTGGGCGAGGTTTGGTACAGAGTTCGGTCACCTCCAGACAATCATGCTCAAATTCTTCCCCATCTTTGATTTCTGTATTCTCATTGGGAAGTAGGGTTGCCGGGTTCAGCACAGTGCATCTTTTCAAGGTAACATTAGGTGACCCCAGAATAATCGTCTCATATTTGGTAAGTCGTGCATTTGTCATGTGTTGTGTCTTAGTTCGTGTCAACAGAATTTCAACAGAATGTGGAACCAATACTGTCAAAGGGTATCCCATGACTATGCCCTCACATTGTGAAAGGCTTTGACCAACTGCTGCGACTGCTCGCAAACAACCCGGTAAGGCTGCTGCGACAGGGTCCAAAGTAGCTGAAAAATATGCTACAGGGCGATTTGCATCTCCATGGACCTGTGTTAAAACAGACAAAGAACAAGCATCACGTTCATGACAGAACAACAGAAATGGTTTCTCATAATCAGGCATTCCTAATGCTGGAGCCCTGCACATGCACTCCTTCAGTTCTAAAAATAACTCGAGCTCTTCTTTTGTCAAAGTGATTGTGTATGGTTCATCCTTAACTTCTTTTCCTGTCAGTTTTATTAAGGGCTTTGAAATGATCGAGAAGTTGGGTATCCACTGGCGACAGTAGCCCACCATCCCCAAGAACATCCTGACATCTCTCTTTGTTGTTGGGGGATTCATTTGTAAAACAGCTATTATTCTCTCTTTTGATATTCTTCGGGACCCTTTCTCAATCAGATGCCCCAGATATTTCACTTCTTTTTGGCAGTACTGCAGCTTTTTAGGTGACACTTTATGTCCGTTTTTACCTAAATGATTCAACAATGCAATGGTATCATATTTACAGCTGTCTCTGGTTTTGGATGCAATCAACAAATCATCAATGTACTGCACAAGAGTCGAATTGAAAGGCAGCACGAGAGGTTCCAAATCCTTCTTCAATATCTGATTGAAGATGGATGGTGACTCAGAAAACCCCTGAGGAATTCTGCACCAACTGTACACCTTATCCAGGAATTTGAAACTGAACAAAAACTGTCTGTCTTCGTGAAGTGGTATTGAAAAAAATGCTTGTGATAGGTCTACTATAGTAAACCATTCAGCATCACAAGGAACCTGGAACATTATTACCGCTGGGTTGGGAACCACAGGACAGCATTTTATCACGATTTAGTTTATTTTTCTCAAATCCTGCACAATTCGAACCTTTCCACAGGGCTTCCTCAAACCCATAATAGGAGAGTTACACGGACTACCCAGGACTTCTTTCAAGACTCCTTGTCTAAGAAAATCTGCAATTATCTGTGTCACTTCAATAAGGACATCCTGAGTCATGTGGTATTGTGGCACTTGTGGGAACACTGCATTTGGCCATATCTGCACCTTGACTGGACCTACTCCCTTGATTAATCCGACCTCTTTTCCAGTCAAATCCCACACCTTCTCTGTTACGGACCCTTGTAGATCAGCTGGTAGATCGATCAAGGTAAACACTGGGAATAGAGTAATTAGAGGGTAATCTTCATTCATCTCTCCTCCTTCTTCTATGAGTTGACCCACATCTCCCTCATCATCACTGTTTGTCTGTACCTCTATTCCACCATTGGAACAGGTAATCGAACATTTGGTTTTGCATAATAAGTCTCTTCCTAATAAAGATACTGGGCTTGAGTCACATACAACAAATCTATGGAGGCCCTGGAAGTTTCCGATTTCAACCTGCACTGGGTCAGTGATTGGATTAGTCAGGTACTGGTTAGCCACACCGACCACTCGTATGGTGCGCCCCGAGAGAGGTAATCTCGGTACTTCTGCACTGCGAACCGTAGAGCGTGTAGCTCCTGTGTCGACTAAAAATGAGACTTTGTAGCCCATTACTTTTCCCTCCACATATGGGCCTCTCTGGTCTACCTCTAGAGATGCTGCAAGTCTGCACTCTTCACTGTCTGAGCTGTCGTCTGACCAATCTTCATTCATGTCATTTTCACCTCTTAATGGGAATTGTTGTACAGTGTTGTTTTGGTTTGTTACCTGGCCTGTGACCTGCTGAGGAAGCGTCACCTGTTGCTGTCCCATCGGAGCTAGGGGTAACTGCATTTGCTGTCTAGGCACCATAGGGATCTGCTGTTGTATTGGTTGTACTGACACTGTTTGGAAACATGGCATTTGCATTTGCTGCATGGGTTGCACCCCTGACATTTGCACCAAATTATTTTGATAATTCTGATTCTGGTGTCTCATTCTTGGACCTCGTGAATTTTGTAATGTACCGGCATTAATACTCTGCTGAACCGTACCATCCTGCATTATATTCAGACAATCCCGTTTCCAATGCCCCACGCCCCCGCACGCATGACATGGTGACATCCTTTTTACTCCTTGACCATCGTTTTGAATAACGACATTATTCATGTCCGAACCACGGTTCACAAACCCTCGACCTCTACCTCTCGGCTGTGCCTGAAACACACCATTCAATTGCGGTTGTTGCTGTATCATTTGCTGAACACCATTTCCCTGTATTCCATCCTGTGCAGCCCTTATCTGCATCACCATCACTTTCTCCTTTAATTTTTTCTGCTTCAATTCAATTTAGTCACTACAGTATTTTGCATACTGTAATACTTCATCAATCGGTTTAGCTTGCCAACAAATCAGATGATTTTTAATCATTTGGCTGACCTCTGGTCTCAGCCCTTCGACGAATCTGAACACAAGATGATTCATGTCCTTCGGTTCAATTGTTTCAGTACCACTGTAATGTTTGAATGCCTTCAACAACCTTTCATAATATGCATGTATTGACTCTTTAACCTCTTGAGAGGTCCGGTCGATTTTCTGCCAATCAGTCACCTTCGGCGACACCTTTTGTTTCAAAAACTCAATTACTTTATGATAATATTTCATCACCTCTTCAGAAGGTGCTCCAGTCACTTTATCCCTTGCCGGTTCTTTTGTGGGCCAATCTACCCCTCTCTTACACTCGAGCCACAAGTCTGGAGGAACAATAATCTCAAACAAGGTATTTAAGTCTTCCCAGAGACATTTCGCAAGCTTCACAAACCTATCTGTCTGTTGATACCACTCAATCGGTTTTTCTCTTAACCTGGGGTAATCATTTGTAAAAGACAAAATATCTCCCCTGGACCAAGGCACATGCACCAAGACACCACCAGCTGTTTCTCTCATAGGTAGGATTTTCACTGTCTCTAAATTAGGTGTGACTGTTGTCTCATTAGATCCTGGACTATCTCTTTTTCCCTTATCTCTTTTCTTTGCCCATCGGCCTTCCCATTTCTCCAGTGCTCCCCAAATTTGTGCGCTTTGCAGCAACTCTTTCAAGTGTGTCTTCATGCCTGCAGATCTCATGTGTTCAAAATCTTTCGTGTCAAAATCTAATCTGTAACTCCGTTTCAAATGTTTCGTGTTTCCAATGTCGATATTGTATCTGTCTGCCAAATTTGTTAATTTCTGGTGCACTTTGCCTACCTCTTTGGTAATCTTAGGGCATAAGTACCTTAATTCTGCCTCAGTGTAAGATTCCAACCTATTTACTCCCATTGTTCCATCCACCAATTCAGCAGCTTCTGCTCCTAGTCGTACTAGATTCAGGTACTCATCTTGTTTTTCTTTTTCAGGTTCGATTGTAGTCACTGTAGTCTTTTGTAAAGTGCAGGTTTTCTCTAACCATTTATTCAACTGTTGTACTGTAAAACCCTGCAGTGAAATATTCCCTGCATGTATCATTGGAGTGTATGAGGTATTTGTACTCATAGTTTGGGGAGTCAGGACTCCCAACCCTGCTTGTCGCATTGCTTCAAGAGGTACCCCTATTGGACTGAGGTCCATTAAGGGTCTTGATTGTTCACAAACCTGTCCTCCCTGAGCCATTATTTGTGGAGTTCTAATAGGCCCTCCTCTTATCGCTTCATGAGTCATAACCCCCTGTTCGCATGTCCCTGTTTTCTCCTGTGCATATAATGGTACTGGGGGACCAACAGTAATAGGTAGCGATATAGCGGCAGGTGTCTGGCCTGATCCCAAGCTTCTTGGAGCGGCGACACCATAGGTCTGCTCTAATATTCCTGGTGCAGGTTCTTTCAAAGGACCCGCTACTGGGTTATACCCAGGTATCAGTTGTGGCGGTTGTGACACTAACTGTGGAGTTGACTCAATCTGTATTAACCTAGGCTTTGTATATACCGGGTCCGGCGGCACCACCAAGTTCGTAGTAGTCTCGAGTACTGGGACATCGGGGTAAATTCTTTTTATCTGCGGTGGAGGCTGCAACTGTATCAGCGAGTCTGGTGCAGTGGGTACACTGACACCATTCTGTATCAAAGCTGTATCGCTAGTCTGTACCGTATCAGTAACACCCTTCTCCTTCGTCTGGTTCCCAGGATCCAAGCTAGTACTTGGAACACTGTTGTTTACCGCATACGGTGGCGGATGATCATGTAACAATCTGTCCATAAACGCCTCATCATCTGAATCATCCTCTTCTTCCCAGGATCTTTTGTCCTCATTGAATTTGCCTGAATCTTTGTCAGTTTTGCAAGAAGCTTTCTTTCCCTGTGTCTCTTCTCCCTGTGTTATTGCCGGAAACAGCTTTAACCCATCCACTATTCCTCGTCTCCACATTTTATTCTCACTATCCCACCTAGCCTCTGCTTAGGACTTTTCTGCCCTTGTCAATCTTCTGTGAAATCTTTCTTGTCTATGTTTAAGAGCCATCAGGTCCCAAATCGCCAAAGCCTCATATTGTGCCGGTCTTGGAGGTGGTTTCTGCGTACTTAACATCCACCTCAAATTTTCTAACACCTTTTGATTAAATGTTCCATGTTCCGGAAACGCTGGACACCCCTCTTTCTCTGTCAATTTGCGCCATTGTTTTATCCATAAACATGGTGCAACACCCTTTTCTTCCATAACCGTATAAGCTGGTGTACCCTCAGGTGGTGTAGGTTCCCCATCGGTTGCAACAATATACACATCTCCCTTCAAAGCGCTTTTGAATGCCTTAACAAAATTCATTTTATTTAGTATTTAATCAGAAAACGGCTTAATTCCCAGGACACTCTTCACCTACCCTTTGCTCAACCTATTGCCTCTCACGGATGGCAGCCAATCCGTGCGCGACCCCTCTCGGCATCTGACCTATCTCAGCGCGGCACCACTGACGTCACACTCACACACACTGCAGCTGACAAAGTCTTGCGGCTCGTCCACACCTCACTAACTCCTTACAACTCATACAAACTAATGCAAATTATTGCCAGCACTTAAATGACAACACAAATCTGCCGGTTTACTACAGGAAGGGTAACACATTTGCTTCAGAACTTTACAGAGATTTCACTTGAAGCCTCGGCCGCTACTCTCTCCTTCTCAGTTCCCACATACGCAAGCAGAATTCGACCTGCAAATCCTACTCTCGACTTGTCAATGACTCCTTCTAGTGCACTTTAGAATTTGTCAAATCTCCATCGAAGGTTTCACACATGCATCATAATTCGAAACTTGACTTGTCAACCACGCCCGATTGACCTACTAAACCGCACAGATTACAACATAAACCATATTTAACATCATACTCCGGAGTCTTAGACCTCAATAGGCCCGTATACAACAACCAACCACGTGGATAATTTTGAGCAATAAGCGCTGCATTCACATGAAGTACGCCGACTTCCCTACTCTCATGCTATGGAGTACGCCCACTCCTTCTAAACAACACTTAATTTGGCCTAATCGCACTCAGATATTCACAATCACCTGCAGAATGCAAAGGATTTAATAAGCGCAAAGACCCTAACCACACATACTATGGCGCCAAGAACATTCCCAACTCATTCAGGCAGGCTCCGAGATCCCGGGAAAAACCATGGCAAATCTAGCAACTCATCATCTCTTCAAATTGCATTATCACAGAAAAACAAATTAAACAATGAAACTCCGTCCTAGGGCCCCCAAGGGCCAAACCGTACTCTGCTACCAGAACTGTTAACGCGTCCGTCTATGTTAATTTATACATATCAGGACTCGTTTTAGGCCGATGAATCTTTGGGCCCAGTGGTGAGACACCATAGGACGAGATAACTGATCAAACTATCAATCAATATGTCAATAACATTGTTAACATTTAACACCAAAATATATCTTACTTTAGGCATTAATAAACATTCGGCGCAACCATGACCTTTCAGTCACAAATAACTACACCTTAATGAAGTTTTATGAGTTTTATTCCCTATTGATTACAATCTAATAGTAAGTGTATCAATCTCAAAGCCAGGAAGCATATAAGCGCAGTCACAAGATGACAACCATAATAAGCTTTCAAAAATGCTAAGATCAGTAGCATAGGCAATCAGATAGATATAAGCAAATCGTAACACATCGAAGGTTCTAAAGATACTAGTTCAGCATAGCATTACGTCAGTCACGTCAGTTTGTCAGTCAAAATGAATACCTCGTCTAACCTCTAATTAGCATTAGCATGTTGGGCTTCATGCAAAACAATTTTGAACACCAATTTGGAAAACTTCTAACTAAGGTCTCTAGTCAAAACATACAGCAGTTGGTACCTAGAAAGAAAAAGCAAGTAAGTAGATTTCATTAGCAACATTTGTTATTACCCTCCTCAAGATAGGTCAGCATACAGGATCGGTCTTCGTCTTCAGGACATCAGTTAGATCGCCGTCAGTCTATCTAAGTTAAAGGCAAAGGAACACTCTCCTCATAAGGAGAAAAGTGTAAGGGGCAGTCTATGGGCAAGGATGGTTTTGTCTAAGTCTCAAGTCACCAAATAGAGTGACAGAGTTTCTGGATGCAATCGATATCATTCCCTACCTAATGTCGTTTGTCTCCTGTGTCATGGGTTTTTATCCCTTTTTCATGATACATTCCCCCAAAATTCTATTGGTCAGTCACTACACCCCACCATTGGTAACCTATCAAATTATACATTAAGTAAGGCATTTGTCATTTCACGATATATTTCTGAATCCTAATTGGTCTTCATAATTGACGTTTTCGTAGGTGGCATATCCGGGGTTACTTCATCTCCTTGGCACTTGTCAGGTCAAAAGTTCTCTTCTCCTCGCTCCATCGTCCTTGGAAGTGTCCATTAATGTTTCAAAGTATATAGCTGTTATGCTAGAAGCTACTAACACGCGGATGGGAGAATCGGGGAATGTTGCAAACTAGTGAAGAAAAGAACAATCGCTGGGTCATGGTCTTTTGCAAGTCAGTACACTGAAGAGACAGAAAAATACGCTTTAATATGAGAGCTACACAGCTTTGCTTGACTCACGCTAACTTAAGATATACGAGTCCTAACTAATGCAATCTTATGCGTTTTAATGTGTACAGCTTTGGCAATCTATTGACAATTATTTCTTACAGATGACATTAGTTTACACACATGAAAATCATTTACGTTAATGAATATGTTTCAATGAATATTTTATTTAATGCAGCATTGTTAATCATAAGCATTTCACGTCTATAATATGTAATATCAAAACTACGCTCTCTCAGTTACACAGATTAAATGAGCATACCCCTCATATCTTTTTTGGTGTCGACATTTGTGAAACACCATACAGTAGGAAGACAGTATTCATAAGGAAGTGATTCAAGAGGTATAGTCCTCAAGGTGACACTCACTCCACCCCACAAAGACACTCTAGTTGACTGCTTTGTGGTGCTAACAAACAAAACCCTGTTCTGACATGGCAAGATGAGTGATATCAGAACCACTCCCCCCTCATGCTAAGCCTAATCCTACCATACCCTGAGCGCGTGCATTCTCACTGCTGATTGACACACAGATGGCATTTGATTTGATTGGAATGGCAGTTGTTTTTCACACTTCTGCAGGGAATAGGCATCATCCCATATATTCTGGACTGTAATAAATTATTATATGCCGAACCAATGGCCCGTGTGCGTATTAATGGCCACTCCTCCCTCCCATTAAAGGTGTACAGGTACACTTGCCACAGATGCCCCTGTCACCCCTCCTTTGTGCAATCGCTATTGAGCCCTTGGGCTCCTGGATGAGAAAAAGACTTATACATAGAGGAATCACTTTCCCTTTCTGAAAATCTTACTACACTTTCACTCTGACAATATCATGCTATATGGCAAGAATCCATGAAATAACCTAAATGAAATTATACATGAGGTCGTTTGGTTTCTGTTTTTTTCTGGAGTCTATATTTATTTGACCTAAATACAATCTTTCCTCATTATCAGAAATAATCAGTGATACAGGATAGCTATGGCCCACCATAGACAAGCTTGTTTGCCATATAGACAAATACTGTAGATTAAACTTCCACTGTCAGTGGCAGGTAGTGCCTACTCAAAATTATAATACTTCGCAGGTTGCTATTCTTTAATATTCCTATTCCTCTCAAATAAAAGCTTTTTACAGGTTCTCTGTTTGCATCAGATCAGTCTGATCTGGGGCGGTAAGAGCCCCAGACTTAAATAGGACACAGTAGTATTGTCCTATGATAAAGGTGGGTTTGCAGTTGTGATCTTGAGACATAGATGGTCATTTTGACCCTGGCGGTCTTCTGAGCCTAAGAGCACAAAGTTCCAACTGTGGATATCTGGTCACGCTGGACCAGGACAAAGTCCCAAGTTCAGATCAACCACGAGGGAGCACTGGGCAGCTACAGTGACCCAGTTAGGTCCACTGAACAAGGGTACACTAAATCCTGGTTGCGGATTGGTGAGAGGTCCCGCATCGTGGATGCGTCACGCAGCTGAGGCCATGCCTCTGTTCTGAGAAGTTGGGAAGCTGCAATGTGACCTTGCATCATCGTCGAGGATCCTGTTGATGAGGGCTTGAGAAGTCTGACTTTGAGAATACACTGCACAGTCAATGCAATGCATCTGTTTCAAAGAGTTGCGAGGCTGGGATGCGAGAACCTGCATCGTCTTCAACAAGAGATTTGTAATGCTGTTGTCGACGAGAGATTTGTAATGCCCGGACCTGCGTCTGGGAAACTTCGCACAGCAGTGGTTCTGATGCAGGCTGTGAATTCAATGCAGAGTCCTTGCGCTGATAGACTTTTCGCAGCACCGGTTTTGCTCAGGTTTGCACAGCAGAGGAGATGCATCAGTTTTCACACAGAAAGGCTTGCAGATCAACTTCAAGCCCATTTTCAAGCTCCAGGCATGGCATGGCATCACCTTGGCAGGGTAGGACTCACAGATGGCAAAATTCAGATACTGGGTTCAAGGGTTTTGGAGCCTTCTGTCTCTGAGGCTCTGATCAGCAAGCCAGCCCTTTGAGATCATGGTCTCAACAGATGCAGGCCCAGTCTTTCTCACCCAGACAAGAGAGGCAGCAGGTAGTAGGTCAGCACAGGAGGGAGCAGTCTTTCAGAGTAGCAGGCCAGCAGAGTGGCAGTCCTTTCAGCAGCACAGCAGTCCTTGGTCATGACACAGTATCCACAAGTCCAGAAATGTACTAAAGAGTTGATGTCTCCTAGGTGCCTCCTTTAAAGTGGGATAAGCTTATAGTGGGTTCCCTTTGAAGTGCAGATGTTTCCTGCCTCCCCTGCTCTGGCTCCAGATTATCTACAGGTTGGTATGCAGCCCTTAGCTTAGAGAGGCAGGACACAGCTTATACAAGTGTTAGTAGAGTTGTGCCTAGCTCCGCCGTCCCATCCTGAAAGTGATGGCCCATCCAGACACACCTATGCTCTCTATTGTGTGCGGATGTCTAGGAGGAACATACAAAACACAACTGTCTGCTACACCCAATCATGGGACCCAGAGACAGGCTGTAGGCACCAAATATTAAAAGGCATAAAAAAGCCAACTTTCTAAAAGTGGCATTTTCAAAATTGTATTTTCAAACCTGACTTCACCATGAGAAGGGATTTTTCATTACAATTCCTAAGACACCAAAAATGAACTAGTTACCTGCTCCCATTTGGTAGTTACAGCTTATTGAATGTAGTATGGTAACTCCAATGTTATCCTATGGGAGAGGTAGGTCTTGCTTTAGTGAAAAATGAATTAAAGAGTTTTTCCCTACCAGGACATGTAATATTTAAATGTAAATGTCCAACTTTTTAAATACATTGTACCACGCCCTTTGGGCTGTCCAAGGCCTACCCTAGTGGTGACTTATATGTATTAAAAAGGAAGATTTAGGCACAAGGTTTATTATGCCAGGTTGAAATGGTAGTTTAAAACTGCACACACAGGCTTCAAAGGCAGACCTGAGTCATGTTTAAAGGGCTAAGTAAGTGCATGGCACAATCAGTGTTGCAGTCCCATTAGTAGGATTTACTTTACAGGCCCTGGGCACTGGTAGTGCCACTTTATTAGGGACTTACAAGTGCACTAATTAGGGCAATTGGGTGTAAGATAACTTAGCCATGTTTTAAGGAGAGAGCACACAAACTTTAGCACTTGGTTAGCAGTTGTAAAGAGTGCAGGTTCAGAACCTGGTGATGGCAAAAAAGATTAGGGATGGCCCTGCTGAAAGGGTCACAGCAAACAAATAGTGACTGTTAAGGCCTGCAAAGCTCTCAAAAGATAGATTATGTAGGTAGCATATGAGTTAGACCAAGTAGAAAACTTTGAGGCTGCATGGGAACGTTTCACTGCAGCTTCCACTTTCATGTTCACAGGGTTGGCAGAAGGGGAGTCCTCTGAAATAATGGAATGCTGAAAGGACAAGCATGCCATCAGGGAATCAACTTTTATGATGGCTAAAAATTCCTCAATAAATCCATGTAGGGTTCATCTTCTAGACAGAAATCTTGTAATTTGTTTTATCCTCTTTTTGCTCTCTGGAAAACAGTTTGCTGACAGCATAATGCAGAGGAATGTGTTTGTTTATTCCCTTTGATATTTTTTAAAGAAATCATCATATTCCTCTGATCAGTTATGTGTAAAAGCAAGGTTAACTTGCTTTGCCACAGTCCCCTTTGTAGCCTGTAGAGCAGTGGCCACCGCTTTATCAGTCACAACTTGTAGTGTACAGGGGTGGCTCCTCTGCTATTGCGGAGAATCGTCACCCCCGCCAGCAGCAGCCGCTGCAAACCTTTTACAACGAAAGGATAATACACTATGGGGGTCATTACGACCTCAGCGGTCTTTTTGCAAGACCGCAGAGGGACAGCCGTGCGGAAGACCGCCTGTGCAGGCGGTTTGCCGCTCGGCGTATTATGACTTTTGGCTGCTCTCCGTCGTTATTCCGACGGAGAGCCGCCAACAGCCATACTTGCGGGCGGCGGGGAAGTGGAGGTTGCTCCACCTCCACCGCCATGCCAACAGAACAACGCCCAGCGAATCACGCCTTTTGATTCGCCGTGGCGGTGTTCTGTTGGCGGTGTGGTGTCGGCGGAGCTGCCCCCATGGCTCCCGTCCCCTCCCGGAGGATCGACGGACCAGGTAAGTCGATCGTCCGTTAGGGGAGGGGGGTGAGGGGGTGTTGGGTGTTGTGTGCGTGCATGGGGGTGTGCGTGTCTGTATGTAGAGGGGGTGTGTGGGTGCGTGTATGCTTGCGGGGGTGTTGTGTGTATGGGAATGAGTGCGTGTATGGCTGTGGGTATGTCTGTATGGATGTGTGCGTGTATGTGTGAATGTGGGTGTGCATGTCTGACTGTGTGTGTGGATGTCGGCATGTATGTCAGGGTGTGTGCGTGTGTGTGTGTGTTGGTGGTGCCTGCATGCGTGTCGGGTGTGTGTGAGTAACGTTATGTTGGGGGTCGGGTGGGGGGCCCTGCCACCTTTGGGGGTTGGCAGGGGTGGTGGGGGGTGTAGGGGAGGGAGTCGGGGTGGGGGGGTGGGGGAGACCCCTATCAGTGCCAGGGAAGGAATTCCCTGGCACTGATAGTGCTTACCGCCATGGATTTCATGGCGGTTCAAACCGCTGGAAATCCACGACGGTAAGCTGGGTCCAAATACTGACGGCGGTATACTGACGGCCACCGGGCTGGAGACCCAGGTCTCCAGCCCGGCGGGCGGGACAGAGAACCGGCAGATGACCATGGCGGTAATTCACCAAGGTAAGACCGCTAGCCTGTTGACGGTCTTACCACCGTTTCTCCGCCATCCGCCAGGGTTGTAATGACCTCCTATGTTTATTATCATTAGTTGTGAAAGGGGTGGGGCCATGGGGATGACGTAGACAAGGGGAGTACTCTGTGCTCTCCCCTCAGTGTGCATGTATGTGTGGCCGGCCGTCTCGGGCCGGCCAAACACAAGTGTGCACTGTGCTTTCTCCAGCCTAGCACTGTGTTGCCGGGCTGGAGAGAGCAGGCACAGGCTCCCAGTCTGTCTAGGAGCACCCTGGCTGGGCGCTCCCAGCCAATCCAGGATTGGCCGCAGGGCAGGCTGGGACCCTGTGCCTGAAATGACAATGGAAAGAGGAGCGGCGCGGCGGTAACGGAGCAGGTACGTTTTTTTTTCATTATTAAATGTTCCCACCTTTCCCATTTCTGCACGTCACACCCGCCCTGCCCCTTCAGAGCGCAATGAGCCGCAACTGGTAGTGTAGTTAGATTTGGTAGTATAGGTGAATCAACTTTACCCGCCTCGTTCTCTACGTTAGGAGAGGCAACATCTGCAGGTGGCAAGTGTTTGCTCTTACTAGTGTGATTCCTCAAATACATTCTTAACCAAACGGCTGCCTGTAACACAGCCACTGTAGTATTTGTTTTGACTTCTACTTTCTCCTAGACCTATAGAAACAAGGTATTTTCATACCCAGTCTTGCAATACTGCCATATGAAGAAAATAATCTTTCTGCTGCAGAAGTGCTGTAGAACAGTGTTCCCCAAACCCCGGGCCGCGGACTGGTGCCGGTCCGCGGATCAATCGGCACCGGGCCGCCCGAGGAACTTCAAATCATTTCACTGTGGCGGGCGGCCGAGGCGCAGAGCATTGCGCCCTTCCAAGCCCGCCCATTGTGTGACAATAGCGAATGAAAATTCGCTATTGTTACACTGATGCTCCTCCTGGCCAATCAGGGAGCGGGTCCTCCCGCTTCCTGATTGGCCGAAAGGCAAACCTCACGCCATTGGCCGAGGAGGAGGCGCCACAGGAGGACTGAGGAGGAACGCTGGCATCT
Organism: Pleurodeles waltl; assembly: GCF_031143425.1. Classification (NCBI taxonomy): domain Eukaryota; kingdom Metazoa; phylum Chordata; class Amphibia; order Caudata; family Salamandridae; genus Pleurodeles; species Pleurodeles waltl. The sequence goes on along the minus strand of NC_090436.1, from coordinate 790,701,745 downwards.
CTGTATTGAAAGGGGCACGCTGGCATCTCTGTATTGAAAGGGGAACGATGGCATCTCTGTATTGAAAGGGGGCACAGTCATCTTTTGTGATTTATATATATATTTCACAGTTATTTTGATACACTGGTCATATATTTAAAACACTGATCACATTTTTGCGTTGATAGTTTTTTGATTTACATTCGGATTTAGGTGACATCTGGAGCTGAGCGGTTGCAAGCAGCAGTGGAGTGAAGAGAAAGAGAAGGTATCACTCTTCTAGCTCTTCTATCTGTTCACCGGTACTCGTGTGTACTGACGTGTTATTGTGTCTGCTTTAACCCACAAATTAGCAAAAATGAGTATGAAACAGACATCGTTAGAAAGTTTCCTTGGGAAGAAAAATAGGGCCCAGTGAACAGACAGAAGAAGAGCCTTCAACATCAAAGAAACATGCAACTTTTAACAGACAATACCATGAGTCCTATTTGAAATATGGATTTATCGGGACAGGTGATTCCCACGCACCAAAACCGCTCTGCATAGTTTGCGGCGAGAAGCTCTCTAATGAGGCAATAAAACCTTCAAAACTGCTTCGCCACTTGACCGCCAAGCACCCTGGCATAAAAGACAAGCCCCTGGAGTATTTTGAAAGAAAAAAACGGGAGCACAAAGCACAGAAGATATTTATGAGGGCCACCACATCAATAAAGGAGAATGCACTGAGAGCATCATATTTGGTGGCTAACCGCATTGCTAAGGCTAAAAAGCCATTTACTATTGGTGAAGAATTGATCTTGCCCTCCACTAAAGACATTTGCCGTGAACTTCTAGGAGAGGCTGCTGTGGAAAAGATAGCACATTTGCCTTTGTCAGCTAGCACTGTGACTAGGCGCATTGAGGAAATAGCCGAAGACACATTTGTTGGAGAGGATTAATACATCACCGTGGTATGCACTCCAGGTTGACAAATCTACAAATATCGACAACAAGGCACTACTACTTGTTTATGTGCGATATCTATATCAGGAGGATGTGCATGAGGATTTGTTATGTGCACTATCTTTGCCAACCAACACCACAGGAGCAGAACTGTTCAAGTCACTGGATGGTTATATATCAGAAAAACTGAAATGGTCCTTTTGTGTCAGCATATGCACAGACGGAGCTGCTGCCATGACCGGACGACTGTCTGGTTTAACTGCTCGGATTAAGGAGGTTGCACCTGAGAGTGAATCTACGCATTGTCTCATTCACAGGGAAATGCTGGCAAGCCGAAAAATGTCACCGGAATTTAACAGCGTATTGATGGATGTCGTTAAAGTTATTAACCACATCAAAGCACACGCACTTAACTCGCGCCTCTTTGAGCAGCTTTGTGAGGAGATGGACGCAGAGTACAGATGCCTTCTCTTATACACAGAAATAAGATGGTTATCCAGAGGAAAATCGCTAACCAGAGTATTTGAATTACGAGAGCCATTGCAAAGATTTCTCTCAGAAAAGAAGTCACCGCTGGCAGCACATTTCAGTGACAAGGTATGGGTCGCAAAACTGGCTTACCTGTGTGACATATTCAGCCTGCTCAATGAACTCAATCTGGGCCTTCAGGGGAAAATGACAACTGTTTTCAAGTTGTCAGACAAAGTAGCTGCATTTAAAGCCAAACTGGAGTTGTATGGACGGCGCGTGAACAGAGGCATTTTGGACATGTTTCAGACATTAGCAGGGATTGTAGGCGAGACTGAGCTTGAACATTCATTCTGCCAGTTGGTGCACGATCACCTGTCTTTGCTTTTAAAAGAGTTTGAGCGCTACTTCCCAACCACAAAAGACCCACGAACTGGTAAGGAATGGATCCGCGACCCATTTGCCAACAAATCAGGCGAATCTAGCATGTCTATGCAAGAAGAAGAACAACTGCTGGAGATTGCAAATGACGGTGGCCTTAAAACTACGTTCGAGACAACAACTCTGCCGGTGTTCTGGATTAAAGTCATGGCGGAATACCCTGAGATTGCCACCACAGCACTTAAATCCCTATTGCCATTTCCGACAACCTATCTGTGTGAAGCGGGGTTTTCTGCAGTGACAGCAACCAAAACAAAACAACGGAATAAACTGGACATAAGCAACACACTTCGGGTGTCATTGTCTCCTATTACCCCCAGATGGAACCGTCTTGTTGCAAAGAAACAAGCTCAGGGTTCTCATTGATTTGGCATTCTAGTGAGTTAAATAAAATAAATCACTTTATATTAATTTTTTGGTGTAGCTGTATTTTATTTTGAAGGCATGTTTAAATACAATTAAATTAAAATTATTAAATCAAAACAAGCAGGCCACGGAAAAATTATCAAACATTTACCGGTCCGCGGCGATAAAAAGGTTGGGGAGCACTGCTGTAGAACACCGGAGAAGGAGCATCATATGGTCTCATTGCTTAGGACAGACATAATTTCTGAAAGTATTCCTCCACATAAATCCGCTAAAGAACAGGGAGAAGAACTACCACATGGAAATTGCTAAATTACAAACAGTTTAAAGCACACTGACTGACATCCCAGCCTTTAAATCAACCCCATTGCATCATGATAAATGTCATTTTGTAAAAATATCGTACTCCTTTACTTTTGAAAATATTTCACCATCAAAATGGGTGCAGGCATTGCTGTACTCTGGACACGAACGTGTTTCTGGGTTAAATCCCTTCTTCAGCAGAGAAACATAAGACCATTCCGGGGAGCTGGAAGTGCCGCCATTAATCAACTCGGTTTAAATACCTTCACTGGCATGTCAGGTGCTTAGAGCTCGTCAGCGGTGGCTCAAGGGAGCCTTTTTAAAGTACAAACAGTTTAAAGCACACTGACTGACATCCCAGCCTTTAAATCAACCCCATTGCACCATGATAAATGGAAATTGCTGTTTCCCCATGCTCGTCCTCTCTGGCCCCCTACAAAGGAGCAGGATTTGCATTTTCATACATTTTTTTTTTTTTTACATAGAATAGTATTTTCACCATTTTACCCATCCAAGACAAAAGGCAGGAAGAGCTAAGCTAGCCAATCCTATTTCACTTCCTGTGGAGGGGGTGGTTACTCTCAGTTACGGTAAGGATTGGATTGTTATCATGTATATTTTTGGTTTTAGCCTGGCGGGTTGTAACTCTGTCTGAGGCCTGGGGTGGGCTCACTGGTTAATGACTGTAACAAGGAGGATGGACAATGGGACAATAAAGGGAATGCCTCAGAGTTTCCAACCAGTGTAGAGTCAAACATTCGGACTAGTTCTGCCAAGTACGACGCATTCTGGGATAGACTAACGCATTTCAGTGCCGCACCCCGCATCACCGCACTGAAATGTATTAGTCACTCCAATTAGCTGTCCCTACTACATTCTACCTGCAACTTTACGAGGTACTCGAGGCGCTATGGGCACGAGCTCTTGTCTGCTGCTTTGTGGTTCGGACGAACAGGGAGCAGTCTGAGACAGATGAGGTTGCCATGGAAACTGAACAGCTTGTTGTATCTTGTTGCTGCCGTATCTGGGCATGCCCCTCATCACCTTCCTGGCTGTAATTGGGGCTCGCATCGTTACAGAAACTGGCCCTGAGTCACAGTGCAGTGAGCATCAGCTTGCCTTTTCAAGTCTTGGGAAATTGAAATCTGCCCAGGCTTACTTTCGAAAGCTTGTGAGTGCCGTGAGGAGGAAGGAAACTGCCTGATGTTGATCCAGCTGCAAGGCTGAACTGGCCTTACCGGGCATCGGGCATTTCCCCAGGAAGCTGGATGGGTGGGGGCTGCTTTTGTTACTGGGAGGGGCGTTTAGAAGCAAAGTAGAGTTCCTTGTATATCAAGCAGTTTTGAGGCAACAATAAAAGTGCCAAGATAACGCTGCTGATAATGTACCTGCCGGAGAGAGATTGGAGTTTTGTCTAGTGGTAGTTTTGACTCATCTAAGGTAGCACAGAGGGTTAATAAGCCTGCTGCAAATAACGTGTATTGAGCAGCCACAGAACAGTATTTTATGTCCAATGCTCAATCGGATACTGCTTTTCTCACAGAGATTTTGTTACTGTGCAGTTTATAAGTTATAATCATAATTAAGGCTTCCGGTTTTCCGTTTTTACTGATTTTTACAGATAAATACAAACAAAAAGCCACGTGTTTCTTGTCTCTATTTATCTGTAAAAGTGGAAAAATACTGAAAATTGTGCTTCTGATCAATGACTTTCCATGCTGTCTGTTGTGAATTCCAAGATAGCAGATGAGCAGATAGGCAAAAAAACAGAGGTTAAGGTATATTTTAAATATAGGCATATGAGAAAATATATTTGTAGTAAATTGCTAATATTTATCCGTGGGTGTAGTGTTTTGCTATGTTTGGTGGCTGAATTTGTTAAATCACAACAGGCACCAAAGTATGAGTGCATGTCTATCAGTTAAATTAATGTGTAAATGTACCATTTTTTTACTCCACTTATTTGAAACCTAGAAAATAAATATAAATAAATACTAATAAGATGGTCAAAAAATATATATGGATAAATACAGATGTAAATGTTAATAAAAAAATAAATACCACAAATCCGGGAGCCCTAATTATAATCTAGCACAGAGAGCTATGAACTGCCATGAAAGAGCTGCATGCAAACAGCATGGTACCGTCGCCCTCATCATCCTAGACTTCTCCGCAGATTTTGACACCGTATGCCACCAAACCCTCCGCACACACCTCTTTGATGCCGGAATTCGCCACAAAGCTCTGGACTGGATCACCTCCTTCCTCTCCAAAAGAACCCAAAGAGTTTGCCTCCCTCCTTTCCGGTCTACAGCCACCAAGCCCACCTGTGGGGGGGGTCCCCCAAGGATCCTTCCTCAACCCCACCCTTTGTAATATCTACATGGCTCCTCTCGCCAAGATCATCCGCCCCCACAGCCTCACCATCATTTCATACGCTGACGACACCCAGCTCATCATCTCCATCACGAGGAACCCATCTACCACCAAGAATAACCTACACACCGGACTCCTCGCCATCGCTAACTGGATGACAGCAAGCCACCTCAAACTGAGCTCAGAAAAAAACAAGATTATCATCTTCGGTCCCAACAAGACAGCATGGAACAACTCTTGGTGGCCCCCCACCCTTGGACCACCCCCAACACCCATGCATGCAATCTTGGCATCATACTGGACTCATCTCTCTCCATGACTCAGCAAATCAACGCCATATCATCTTCCTGCTTCAACACCCTTTGCATGCTGCACAAGACTTTCAAATTGATTACTTTAGAAACAAGAAGAACGGTCACCCACGCCCTAATAAGCAGCAGACTGGACTACTGGAACCCCTCTATTCAGGGACCACAGCCAAGCTTCAGAGAAAACTCCAGCGAATCCAGAACGCAGCCACACATCTCATCCTCAACCTCCCTCACCACGAACACATCTCCGCCAACCTCAGATCCCTACACTGGCTGTCCATCAACAAAATGATCATTTTCAAAATCGTTGTCCTCGCTCACAAAGCCCTCCACGACACCAGACCGGCCTACCTCAACGAATGAATCAACTTCCACAAACCAACTCAACAGCTCCACTCCTCCAACCTTGCCCTTGCTACAGTCCCTGCATCCAACGCACCACCTCTGGCGGCAGATCCTTCTCCCACCTCGCTGCCAAAACCTGAAACTCCCTCCCCACCAACCTACGCAAGACCTAGGACCTCCTAACCTTCAGAAAGCACCTCAAAACATGGCTTTTCGAGCAGTAACCCCCCACCTCCCCCAACGCATTATTATCCCAGTTTTGCTAAGAGTGTTTGTTTGGTTAGAAATAAATGATTTGTAAAGGCAACCCTAATGACTGTATTACATTCTGAATGTTGAGTTTATACTTACCTGGACCAAACAATCTTAAAACATGCCAACCAGTATGGATCACGTGAATCCTACACCTTATAAACCCTTTAGTCTCATGTAACATTTTCTATACACTGATCTACACAATTATGATTCATTGCCTCTGTATGTGTGTGTGATGTAAAGTGCTCCAACAACCTACGCTGGTAAGAAAGGTGCTGTAAAATTCAAAATGAAATACATGTGAGAGAGGGCCAATGGAGAGATGAGAGGCACTGTTACAGGGTGAAGATGAGGAATTATTGAAGAACTCCAACAAAGATTGCCATATCCTGGTGCACTGTAGGATCAGTTTTTCCGAAATATTCTTGAGGGGGGGTGGACACCGCAAGCCACACTGTAATGGTCAGGCTTGTTCGCTGTGCACCCTATTGGGGCTGGTCTGACAGAAATTTGCCAGGGCTTCTTTGGGTTTCCAGTCCGGCCCTTTCCAGCTGTCCAAGTCCACACCTGGAGCACCTACAGCCCAACCCAGAAGGTGAAGAAGGGAAATGGATGGGTGGTTGTAGGTGTGCCACCACTGCTGAAATCCGAGAAGGGCAGTCAAATGAGCTTTACATTCTACATTTCTCTACTAATTTCAGAAACCTTAATACATTAACATAACTGCATTTCTTTTGTGCACGCGAAAGTGTCACACATAAAACATTAAAATGTCACACATAAGCATACTAGAAACATAGAAATGTCATACATGAGCAATCTGAAAACTTGGCAGCTATGGTTGACCGGTTCCTATTTCTGTGAATCTAGTTAGCACGCGGTTGGAACATTTGTTGTGTTCTATCAGTAACAGAAACAGTTGCAAGTTGTCACACAGTTATTTGTGGTCAGTTTGTTTAAATATGACTGTTAGCTTAAAAATGATAATTGGCAACTGTGATTTGCAGTGGGTAAGGTAGAAAATGTTTGCGAGCGCCACCGTGCATGTGTGCAAGCATGTTTGTATGTATGTGTCTGTCTAAATGCGACCACTATAACTAGCATGGATATGGAAATGTCTTTTCCTATATGTGTTTCAAAGAATCACAAAACTGGTTAATTTGTTATTTCTATTTTTTGTTCTAACTATTCCAAAGAGAAATACATTGTTATTTATCATTACTTTTGTGACAGAGATTGTGTATAAAGCAAACAGCAAAAACGTGTGCTTTGGTTGTGTTCATACCTGTAATCCTGGGTATGCTCAGCTAAATGAGGATGTGACTTGGTGGTCTCAGATTTCATTCATGTTCGTCAGCTTTCATTATGGTGTTCTATCTGGCACAAGGTGGATTTATATTTTAACTGGCTCATAGTCCACGATGGCCTGTCCCTAGGTAAAGCAGCCAAAAATCCATAGTTACAATATGTCAAGAGCCCTTGTCATGAACTAGGGTGCCCAGGTCATTTTTTCCAATCCAAGGATCTTGGGCCAGATGTATCAAGTCTTTTACCGGTTCCAAACAGCCCATTGGGCCGTTTACAACCGGTAAAATGCTATTTTGCATGTACCAACCCTATTTTCCGAGTCGGTAACCTATAACATATTACCGACTCGCAAAATAGGGTTTGCGACTCACTTTTAGGAAGGGCATTGTAGGAGGCTGGCCTGGCTTGTAGTGGGTACCAGAGGTACTTACACCTTGTGCCAGGTCCAGTTATCCCTTTTTAGTGTAGAAGAGGTGTTTCTAGCAGCTTAGGCTGATAGAAGGTAGCTATGGCAAAGCAGCTTAGGCTGAACTAGGAGACATGATGCCGGAGGACAACTCAGAAGGTTGTGCACTGCAGGAAGGAGTGTCGAGGACCCAGGCTTGGCTGTGCGTGAAGGAAATCCTGGAAGAGTGCACAGGAGCCGGAGCAGCTGCAAATCACGCTGTACCCAGCAATGCAGTCTAGCGTGGGGAGGCAAGGACTTACCTCCACCAAACTTGGACTGAAGAGTCACTGGACTATGGGAGTCACTTGGACAGAGTTGCTGAGTTCCAGGGACCACGCTCGTCGTGCTGAGAGGGGACCCAGAGGACCAGTGGTGCAGTCTTTTGGTGCCTGCGGTTGCAGGGGGAAGATTCCATCGACCCACAGGAGATTTCTTCAGGGCTCCTGGTGCAGGGAGGAGGCAGGCTACCCCCAGAGCATGCACCACCTGGAAACAGTTGAGAAAGCCAGCAGGATGAGGCGATACAAGGTTGCTAGTAGTCTTCTTGCTACTTTGTTGCGGTTTTGCAGGCGTCCTGAGCAGTCAGCGGTCGATCCTTTGGTAGAAGGTGAAGAGGGAAGTGCAGAGGAACTCTGGTGAGCTCTTGCATTCGTTATCTAAAGAATTCCCCAAAGCAGAGACCCTAAATAGCCAGAAAAGGAGGTTTGGCTACCAAGGAAGGAGGATTGGCTACCAAGAGAGGTAAGAGCCTATCAGAAGGAGCCTCTGACGTCACCTGCTGGCACTGGCCACTCAGAGCAGTCCAGTGTGCCACAAACACCTCTGTTTCCAACATGGCAGAGGTCTGGGACACACTGGAGGAGCTCTGGGCACCTCCCCTGGGAGGTGCGGGACAGGGGAGTGGTCACTCCCCTTTCCTTTGTCCAGTTTCGCGCCAGAGCAGGGCTGGAGAATCCCTATACCAGTGTAGACTGGCTTATGCAGAGATGGGCACCATCTGTGCCCATCAACGCATTTCCAGAGGCTGGGGGGGGGCTACTCCTCCCCAGCCCTGACACCTATTTCCAAAGGGAGAGGGCGTGACACCCTCTCTCAGAGGAAATCCTTTGTTCTGCCTTCCTGGGCCAGGGCTGCCTGGACCCCAAGAGGGCAGAAACCTGTCTGAGGGGTTGGCAGCAGCAGCAGCTGCAGTGGAGACCCGGAAAGGCAGTTTGGCAGTACCCGGGTACTATGCTAGAGACCCGGGGGATCATGGAATTGTCCCCCCAATGCCAGAATGGCATTGGGTTGACAATTCCATGATCTTAGACATGTTACATGGCCATGTTCGGAGTTACCATTGTGACGCTGTACATAGGTAGTGACCTATGTTCAGTGCACGCTTGTAATGGTGTCCCCGCACTCACAAAGTCGAGGGAATTTGCCCTGAACGAAGTGGGGGCACCTTGGCTAGTGCCAGGGTGCCCACACACTAAGTAACTTTGCACCCAACCTTCACCAGGTGAAGTTTAGACATATAGGTGACTTATAAGTTACTTAAGTGCAGTGGTAAATGGCTGTGAAACAACGTGGACGTTATTTCACACAGGCTGCAGTGGCAGACCTGTGTAAGAATTGTCAGAGCTCCCTACGGGTTGCAAAAGAAATGCTTCAGCCCATAGGGATCTCCTGGAATCCCAATACCCTGGGTACCTCAGTACCATATACTACGGAATTATATGGGTGTACCAGTAGGCCAATGTGAATTGGTAAATTTAGTCACTAGCCTGTTAGTGACAAATTTGGAAAGCAGAGAGAGCATAACCACTGAGGTTCTGGTTAGCAGAGCCTCAGTGAGACAGTTAGGCATCACACAGGGAACACATACAGGGCACATACTTATGAGCACTGGGGCCCTGCCTGGCAGGGTCCCAGTGACACATAGACTAAAACAACATATATACATTGAAATATGGGGGTAACATGCCAGGCAAGATGGTACTTTCCTACACAACCCCCTCCCCAAACGAAGGACAATAAGACTAGCCATGACAAGATGAGTCTTCATTGTCTAAGTGGAAATATCTGGAGAGTAAATCTGCATTGGAGTGCGTACTCCCAGGTCTATGTTCCACTGTATAGTCCATTCCCTGTAGAGCTATGGACCACCTCAACAATTTAGGGTTTTCACCTTTCATTTGTTTTAGCCAAAGTAGAGGTTTGTGGTCTGTCTGAACAATAAAGTGAGTGCCAAACAGGTATGGCCTCACCTTTTTCGGTGCCCAGACCACAGCAAAGGCCTCCCTCTCTATGGCAGACCAACGCTTTTCTCTAGGGGTCAACCTTCTGCTGATAAAACAACTTGTTGATCCTGGCCCTCAGAATTCAGTTGTGATAATACTGCCCATACCCCTAATTCAGATGCATCAGTTTGAACAATGAATTTCTTGGAGAAACATGGGCTTTTTAGGACAGGTGCCGAGCACATGGCCTGTTTGAGCTCCTCAAAAGCTTTCTGACAGCTGGCTGTCCACAATACCTTTTTAGGCATCTTCTTACTAGTGAGATCATTAAGAGGGGCTGCTATGGAGCCATAGTTTTTAATGAATCTCCTGTAATACCCAGTGAGGCCTAGGAAGGCTCTCACCTGGGTCTGTTTTGTAGGGGGAACCCAATCCATGATTGTCTGGATTTTCCACTGAAGTGGTGCAATCTGTTCTCCACCTACCAGGTGTCCCAGATAAACCACCTTTCCCTGCCCTATCTGTCACTTTGAGGCCTTGACAGTGAGGCCTGCCTTTTGCAGGGCCTCCAAAACGTTCCAAAGGTGGACCAGGTGCTCATCCCATGTGGAGCTAAAGACAGCTATATCATCTAGATATGCTGCACTAAAAGCCTCCAACCCTTGCAGGACTGTGTTCACCAACCTCTGAAAAGTGGCAGGTGCATTCTTCAAACCAAAGGGCATCACTGTAAATTGGTAGTGCCCTCCTATAGTTGAAAATGCAGTTTTAGGTTTAGCATCCTCAGCCAATTTGATCTGCCAATACCCTGCAGTCAAATCAAAGGTGCTTAGATACTTGTCAGATGCCAGTGTATCTATGAGCTCATCTGCCCTGGGTATAGGGTGAACATCAGTTTTTGTTACCTGATTGAGACCTCTGTAGTCTACACAAAACCTCATCTCCCTTTTTCCATCTTTTGAGTGAGGCTTTGGTACAAGCACCACAGGACTCGCCCATGGGCTTTCAGAAGGTTCAACCACTCCTAGATCAAGCATTTTCTGAACTTCTTGTTTTATGCAATCCCTGACATGGTCAGGCTGCCTATAGATTTTACTTTTGACAGGCAAGCTGTCTCCAGTATCAATTGTGTGTTCACACCAAGATGTGGTGCCTGGCACAGTTTAAAAGAGTTCAGAAAATTGTCCAAGGAGATTTATGGAGTTGTCTTTCTGTTCTGCAGTCAGACAATCTGCCAAAACTACTCCCTCCAGTAAAGCATCATTTTCAGTGGTGGAAAAGAGATCAGGGAGAGGGTCACTCTCTTCTTCCTGTCCCTCATCTGTTGTCATGAGCAGGGTGAGATCAGCCCTGTCATAGTAGGGTTTTAGGCGGTTGACATGAACCACCCTAAGGGGATTCCTGGCAGTGCCCAGGTCTACCAAATAGGTGACCTCGCCCTTTTTCTCAACAATTAGATGGGGTCCACTCCATTTGTCCTGGAGTGCCCTTGGGGCCACAGGCTCCAATACCCTCACCTTCTGTCCTGGTTGGTACTGGATCAGAACAACCTTCTGGTCATGCCATTGCTTCTGGAGCTCTTGGCTGGCCTGAAGGTTTTTACTGGCTTTTTTCATGTACTCGGCCATTCTGGATCTTAGGCCAAGTACATAGTTCACTATGTCCTGTTTGGGAGCTTTTAAAGGTTGTTCCCAACCCTCCTTCACAAGTGTTAGTGGACCTCTTACAGGGTGTCCAAAGAGGAGTTCAAAGGGGCTGAAGCCCACTCCTTTCTGGAGTACCTCCCTGTAAGAAAAAAGGAGGCAAGGTAACAGGACATCCCATCTCCTCCTGAGTTTTTCAGGGAGTCCCATTATCATACCTTTGAGAGTTTTATTAAACCTCTCTACCAGTCCATTAGTCTGTGGATGATAAGGAGTGGTGAATTTGTAGGTTACACCACACTCCTGGGTGCCCACACACTAAGTAACTTTGCACCCAACCTTCACCAGGTGAAGTTTAGACATATAGGTGACTTATAAGTTACTTAAGTGCAGTGGTAAATGGCTGTGAAACAACGTGGGCGTTATTTCACGCAGGTTGCAGTGGCAGACCTATGTAAGAATTGTCAGAGCTCCCTACGGGTGGCAAAAGAAATGCTTCAGCCCATAGGGATCTCCTGGAATCCCAATACCCTGGGTACCTCAGTACCATATACTAGGGAATTATATGGGTGTACCAGTATGCCAATGTGAATTGGTAAATTTAGTCACTAGCCTGTTAGTGACAAATTTGGAAAGCAGAGAGGGCATAACCACTGAGGTTCTGGTTAGCAGAGCCTCAGTGAGACAGTTAGGCATCACACAGGGAACACAGACAGGGCACATACTTATGAGCACTGGGGCCCTGCCTGGCAGGGTCCCAGTTACACATAGATTAAAACAACATATATACAGTGAAATATGGGGGTAACATGCCAGGCAAGATGGTACTTTCCTACAGGCGTGCCCAAGGACCACTGCCTGCACTTAAAAAATGAAAAGAAAACTTAAAATGTTTCTTTTTGTAATGCATCACATTTTCCTTCAAGGAAAACGGCATTACAAAAACAGAGACAGCTTTATTGAAAAACCAATCACTGACATTCCGCTCTGCTGACCCCAGTATACCACCATCCATGTGATTGTAGCCATTCCCAAATGGGATACAAATTGAAACCTCACTCGTGAATATTAATGAGGCTGGTCTCTTGGGACCCATTTGGGAATTGCAAACAGTGTGAAACACACTGTTGTACATAGCAGTTTGAGATTTCCCATAAGCAAATCGCAAAAATTCAATATTAGGAAATCGCAAACCTAAAGCTACATACATCTGGCCCATAGTGAAAAGAGGTTTGCATAGGATAAACAGGCCATTTCACAGAAGGTGCAGTGGAATTGGAGAATTTTGCCTTAACAAATCAGTCTGTGCACAAGTATGTTATGGTTAAATCTATTAATGGGATGGAGTTCTACCTCCTCCTGAATGTGTCAAGCACACATTGTTGTTGCCTGACGTTCTTAAGGTTCGATATTTTCCGTCAGTTGTTGCTTTCGAAGGGGGCCTGGTACAAACATTCAAATTTGCAGTTTGCAACTGGGATAATATTTCAGTATGTGACACAATGCATATATTACTTCTTTGTCCAATGTTCTCTAATCTCCATCACAAGTAAATCAGATCAGGCCTCTTCTGATCTACGAACATTTTAGACAAATTGGACCTATGTATCTTTACTTACAGCTGCTAGCGACACCAAAATTGTGTTTCTTCATTTCTCGCGTTCTTTCTGGTGCCCTATGTGTAGGCTAATAAGTATCAGAATTATATTATGATAGGATGATGACGATAAATTGTTAGTCTTATTTTAATGTTGAAGTGTGGTTATATGGTATGTACCCGTTATATTTTAACTGATGTATGATTAATTCAAGCATGATTATTGTGACATACTCTTATTGTTTTATTAGATGCATACTTTTATGAGTTTTATAAAAAATCGAATAAAGTTTCTTACTGATTGATTGATTGACTTGGTGATCTTTGCTCACACAATGCTTAAACACTTAAGTGCTAGGACTTTCTCATCCTGGTGCTAAGGCATTTTCAGGTTGTGCGGGGCAGTTTGTGCTTAAGTCTTCGTAACTTTTTTCCACAAAAGTTATCCAGGCCAAATTTGCATCCTCTTTCCCCACATCTTGAGGATTCTAAAGGTACTCAGGATTTGTGGATTCCCTTTGAGGAAACCGAAATATAGCCACTGTATAGCAAAAGTTGGTTTTGTTTTTTTAGATACGAAAATGTATGGCGAAAGAAAACATACTTTTTCCCTAAAAATGTCCTCAACAAAAAGTTTGCTCTGTTAAGATCATCACCTTCACAGCTTTCAGGAACAAGCTGGTAATTGTAAAAGAAAAACATTTTTTACCACTGTGTTTCGATTTTTGTAACTGGTTATCCATTTTTCCAATGTTTTGCATTTTCAGCCTACTTGTGGTTTGTGGCTATACGTTTCTGAATACTAGACAAACTTCTGAATCCAGGAAGGAGTCATTTGTGTGGATTGCTCACATTTTTCAAAAATAAAGTAATTGTTAAAATAAATAAAAAATGAAAATAAGTAGGAAAAAATAGCAATTGGTGACAACATTTTCATTTCTAGTTTTTTGCCCTGTTGGCCCAGGGCAAGAAAGTGGATTATTAGTTGGGGTGGCTGTGAGACCTCTACAAGTAATAATGCTATGGTATGTTATAGGAATTTATACCACGCACAGCTACCATAGAACTGTGCTTTCCAGCGCACCTGACACAAGATACCAGACACAGCACTGTGTTTCTAGCCCTGACCACTATTGTCTAGGAGATCCAGTCAAATTTCTTCAAATCTAGCCTTACCTCAATGTTTAGTAGCTGTGGCACAGAGGAGTCAGGTGCCACTCCTAGGAAAACATGTATAAAGTATTTGTCAGTACCGAAACAGTCAATTAGTAAGAAATACCACAAAGGACAAACCCTACTCCAATTCATAAAAACAGTATAAATTTGTATCTTTAAATTGAAACAAAAATGACAAAAAAATAATATGAAGCGAACCAGAGTTTTGATTTTTGGACAATTTTCGCAAAGCACTGCAATTCATTCCAAGAAGCTTTAAATGTGTGGTAAATTACTGCTTTTCACTCTTAGCTGTAATCTTTGAGCCTTGAGTGTGAGAGTTTGGGGTTGGGTTTGTCTTTCTCACACCTTTCACCAAATGCCCTTTCCCATCCATTCATCAAGCCCCTAACTCTCTTTCCCTGGGCTGTGCAGTGTTTTGAGGTGTGTCTTAATTTATTCCAAATAGATCACACACTTGGTGGTGCAAATGTTGTTAAATGCAACACCAGCTCACTGCGGGATCTTCTGTTACCTAAGCAGTAGCCCACACCAACCCCACTAACGCAACAATGCATAAGAACGTCATTCCTCAACGTCAACATCGTCATTCAGGCCTGACCTTGTCTAGTACAGACTAGAGACTCTGAGTGAACTTTTCCTGACTTGAGGATTTCATAACTTTGGTTTTAATTACATTCCGTGCTCTCCATTGCTCAGAATAATTTACTATTCCTAGTTTTTGTTATGATATGTGGTATTCTTTGATGTGTTATAGTGGTAGTAGTCTGTCCTCAGTCTTTCAAAAGCTACAATATAAATGTACATGTAACCCAATAACTCTGTTTTTCTTTCATTTTAATGGACTGTGATGAATAATCATTTTGATTAATCCTATAGTTGGAGATCTTCTAGGTGACAGTGGGACCTCTCTTGTTGTGATGCCTTCCTATTAGCGCACTACTACTACCATAAAGAAGGCATCTTAGAAAATCCTCCAGTAAGGTGTTTGGAAGATTGACAAAAGGAGCAGCTGCCAGCCATCACTTCATCTAGTGAGGTGAAGTGAACTAGCTTAGTTAGTATGTAACTAACTTCTACTGTTGATGAGCTAAGTAATTGTTTATCTAGGTTTCTGTAGGCGATATAGGGAATGGCAGCACACCTTCCTAAATGGCATACAGTTTGAGAAGTAGATTAAAAAGATAGGCTGCACGAAAAAGCATCAGTGCAAAGTTAAAGTGAAAAACCAAAAAATCTTCAGACATAGAGTAGATTAGAAAGTTTTTCCCTTTACCAACATAAAATACTGAACCCAGTCTCTCCAACCAAAACAGGCCCACCCCTCTCCCACATCTCTCTCCATTCCCAAACCAATGTCCCAAATAAATATAAATGTCCAATCGTCCAAAAGCAACAAATGTCCTGCCCAAATTCCTACCCTCTCCACCCACAACAAAACTCCCTCAACCAAAACAAAAAATAAAAAAAATGACCAGTGGAGGGCACTCTCGATGCGGGTCTGCAAGTGTTACATCTGGTCCTAGAGGTATGCCATCTGACGGCCGAAGTGCGCCAGCTCGCATGGCACTCGGCAATGGTGTAACTGGTCTCAAAGGGGGGGGCAATGCTACAGGGTCAGGGCAGGCACCACCAAGCTGCCAGCGATGCAAGGGTGGTCTGGAGGCAAAGGCGGTTGGCTGGTGGAACTGGGCCCCGAAGCAGGGGCATGTGCCTCTCCCTCCTCATCCACCAGCTGTTGGTACTGGGCCCTGGTGACAAACTGTAAAGAATGCTATGTGCAAACACTTGGGGGGTCATTTTACCGCCAGGGCCAACGACCGCGGGAGCACCGCCAACAGGCTGGCGGTGCTCCCATGGGCATTCTGACCGCGGCGGTACAGCCGTGGTCAGAAACGGAAAACCAGCGGTGTACCACCAGTTTCCTGCTGCCCTGGAGAATCCTCCATGGCGGCGCAGCTTGCTGCGCCGCCATGGGGATTCCGACCCCCATACCGCGGTTTTGGCCGCCGGAAAGAGAATGGCGGTATGGGGTGTCGTGGGGCCAATGGCATGGGCACTGCAGGGGCCCCCGTAACAGGGCCCCACAAAGATTTTCAGTGTCTGCCATGCAGACACTGAAAATCGCGACGGGTGCAACTGCACCCGTCGCACCCCTTCCACTCCGCCGGCTCCATTCGGAGCCGGCATCCTCATGGAAGGGTGTTTCCCGCTGGGCTGGCGGGCGGCCTTCTGGCGGTCGCCCGCCAGCCCAGCGGGAAACCCAGAATACCCGCGGCGGTCTTTTGACCGCGCAGCGGTATTCTGGCAGGCCCCGCCAGGCCGGCAGGGTCAGAATGAGGCCCTTGGTCTTTTAAAATTTTATGTTCGCAAAGTATAAGTACATTGCTGGCTCTCTAGGGCTAAAGGATTTTTTGATGAGATTAGGAAACCTAATACCAAAACATGCCTCACATAAAAACACTGACTGGCTGAAAGGAGGCAGCATAAGATTAAAAAACACAGAGTGGGGTTTATTTCTTGTAAATGACTTCCTTACAAAAAGTAAACCACACAGACACTTTGTGTGGGGAAAAAGAAAAATAACTCTGATTAATGAGAAAGGCATCATCCACTATGGAGTACAAGTATTCTACTCTTGTTGTGCGAAATGACTGGAGGCTTGTTAGCTGGTGTATAAAGTACAAATTTGCTACTCTGTGGTCTGCAGCTGGGACTGCTGCAATTGACAAAAAATATCTTTGATTCTAATGGCCCTGCTCGTCTCCAAATGCCCTTCAATTCCGCCCTGTCTCCAAAGAGGGAGATGAATAATACGTCTCACAAGTCATCTATAACATGCTGATAATAGATATCTTGTCTGCCGTAAGTAGACAGTGGGAAAAATTATGCACTGCAGTACAGAGAAAGGAATAGGATATATAGGGCCAGATGTAGTAAAAATCGATTTCGCGACTCGCAATTTCCGATTTGCAAAATCGTATGCAGAATGGTGTCTCAGACACCTTCTGCGAATCTCAATGGGGTCGCAAAGACCCACCTCATTGGTATTAATGAGGTGGGTCGCATTTTGCGACCCCATTGAGATTCCCTGCACTCACAGGGATGGTGGCCTGCTGGAGACAGCAGACCTCCATGTCTGTGACTGCTTTTTAAATAAAGCAGTTTTCTTTTTTTGTATTGCACCCTGTTTTCCTTAAAGGAAAACGAGTTGCAATACAAAAAAATAACGAAACCATTTGGTTTTGTTTTTTCAGAGTATGCTCTGAAAAAACATTAATAGCGACATTCACAAAGGGGAAGGGGTCCCATGGTGACCCCTTCCCTTTTGCGAATGGGTTACCACCAGTGTGACACTGGTGGTAACTGTGAATTGCTTTGCGACCGCGTTCGCGGTCACAAAGCAATTCTGCATTGCGGTGCGAGTCGCAAATAGGAATTTGCGAGTTGCATTCACATTTTGCGAGTCAGTAGGTAAGGTTGCAAAAGAATTGTGGTTTTATTTTGGGGGGGGTCACTGATGATGTGGTTAAACTTAGGCTTAGTCAGTCACTGTAATTGAAATTGAAAGCTGATGAATGTCAAAAGGGAAAAATGTGAACAGACATACATCCATTATGGAAGCCATATGAACCACTTGTCCTGTAACGTGTTCGCGGTCACAAAGCAATTCTGCATTGCGGTGCGAGTCGCAAATAGGAATTTGCGAGTTGCATTCACATTTTGCGAGTCGGTAGGTAAGGTTGCAAAAGAATTGTGGTTTTATTTTGGGGGGGTCACTGATGATGTGGTTAAACTTAGGCTTAGTCAGTCACTGTAATTGAAATTGAAAGCTGATGAATGTCAAAAGGGAAAAATGTGAACAGACATACATCCATTATGGAAGCCATATGAACCACTTGTCCTGTAACGTGTGGCACATGACCAAAATGTTTTTTCAATCTTTTTGGTAGGCTGGGACACAACTTAGGAACCAATAATGGAGTGTGTTACTAGGAGGTGTCTGGGTTGACACTGGGAGGGAAGGGAAAGACACTTTGGGGCTGATTCTAACCCCGGCGGTCTTCGACCGCCGGGGCGAGGGTCGGCGGGAGCACCGCCGACAGGCCGGCGGTGCCCCGCAGGGCATTATGACCGCGGCGCTTTGGCCGCGGTCAGAAAGGGTAAACCGGCGGTCTCCCGCCGGTTTACCGCTGCCCTCAGAATCCCACATGGCGGCGCAGCTTGCTGCGCCGCCATGGGGGATTCTGACCCCCCCTACCGCCATCCTGTTCATGGCGGGAAAGCCGCCATGAACAGGATGGCGGTAGGGGGGGTCGCGGGGCCCCTGGGGGCCCCTGCCGTGCCCATGCCAATGGCATGGGCACGGCAGGGGCCCCCGTAAGAGGGCCCCGCAAGGTATTTCAGTGTCTGCCTTGCAGACACTGAAATACGCGACGGGTGCTACTGCACCCGTCGCACCTTCCCACTCCGCCGGCTCGATTACGAGCCGGCATCTTCGTGGGAAGGGAGTTTTTCCCTGGGCTGGCGGGCGGTCTTTTGGAGACCGCCCGCCAGCCCAGGGAAAAACTCATAATACCCTCCGCGGTCTTCTGACCGCGGAGCGGTATTATGGGGGCGGAATTCTGGCGGGCGGCCTCCGCCGCCCGCCAGAATTAGAATCACCCCCTTTGTTTTCGTTTCAGTTTGCAATCCATTGAAATCTTTGCAAATGCTATATTAACAGACACAGACGCACATTGCATAGCCAACACTGTAGTGCTAAATTGAACCATGCTGCAGTTAGGTGGGGTCAGGGCTCATGGGTCGCAAAATGCCATGGGCAGGGAGGTCATGGTTGATGATGGGCGGGATCTGTTTCACTTAACAAATACAGTGTGTATACTAATAATTCTCAATAACTAAGCAATGTGACTTACCACCGCCATCCCTGGTGCCGTAGAGACACCCTCTTCAGCGGCTGCTGCATCGTCTGGCCCCAGCTCTGGTGGTCTGTACAGCTAGAAAAGACATTACACATTTTAGATGCCAGATCACCTCCCCCTTCTTATTTTGTTAACAAATACAACCACAATACATGAGTACAGTTCAGTTTACAATATCTTGTCTCCCATCTAAAATAACACTTTGGGCATTTTCTTGGTTAATGTTAGAAAAGCCAGTAGTCAAGCCAACCGTAATGGAAGGGCAGAGATATGACGAGGACCGTGAGTCATCTGAAGTGCAATGAATGGGTAGAATAAATTGGTCAATTAAGGACATATGGTTTTGTTTGGCAAATGCTATGGGGCCATCCTCATACTAGTTTCCTGCCATGCTGCACTGTCATCGAAACTGCTGGGTTACTGAATAATATATACAATAGAACACAACTTTGGGCAGGTCACCATGACCATGGCTACTCTCATCATTTGAGCATGAGCAAGAAATACAAAGCCTCCTCAACAAAAAAGCACAGAATAGCTTGCTTGGACCTGGAAACTCTGCAATCTTCACAGTAGAGTACCTAATCTATTGTCTTAGTTTTACTACTAGTCCACAGGGTATATAAGTTAGGGGAGAGGGAAAGCTTAATAACCTAGCAGACGAAAGCTTAAGCTATAGATTATTATAGAGAGGAGGAAGTTAGCTATAGAAGCAAGAAATATAGAAAAAAAGCATAACGCATGGAGGGATAAGAAGAATAAACATTAAATAGAATGAAGAGGATTTTAATAAAAGTCCCAGTATAAGAGAAAGGAGGAAAAATGATTCTAATGGGAAGAGGTAAAAGATAGAGAAATAATTTCAATGAGAACTTACTGGGGCCAGCTTCAGTGCTGGAGGTGACGGTGGTACCCTCCTAGGTCAGACCCTCTGAAGCCCTCTTCTTGCCCTTGTGTACTGATGTAAGAAATCAAGAAGATAACAAAAATAACAGAAATAGATTAGTGGTACAGTTAATCTCCTAGAAAATATTTTGGCCGGCAAAGGCAGTAGCATATTCTACTTTTCTAAATCAGATCGCCTAAATTATTTTCCTAATTTCGGAAACCTTACCTAAGGCATATTCCAAATTTCCTACACTGCATTTGGAAATACTAATGCTTTGCAATGAATGATCTTTGCTTTGCAAATTGCAACCCCCTTTGATGGGCCAACTCAGTCAGTTTTCCTTTTCAATGCATAGATGCATACTACACATCACTGGGAGATTGATTAGGACTGTGCAAGCTACATAAAAAGAAAGACACAGAGAACGCTAACTCACTGATATTACTACTACTACCACAGTGCCACTATATTAGTGACAGGAAGACAAAGGAGTTATCATGACTTGTTATATAATCAACTCAAGGGAGCGCCTAGAGCAACAAGCAGAATTAGGTCGCACCAAGCACCTGGTTCACTCAAATCGGATCACATCATATTAGTAAAGTAGCATGAACTAAACGTACCTCTGAGTGTGAGCAGCATGATATGTGGAAAAAAAAATCATTGTAGGATACAACAAAATTAGTAATAATTACTAGTACACACCAAGCCACTCAAAGTGGCCGCCTGCAGGTCGAGCAGGTCCTGCTCCCGGTCGAGGATGTTGGCCCAGCGGTGCCTCAGCTGCTTCTGGCTGTGTTGAACCACAGTATGCCTATGCACACAATGGTGCACCGTCCCCCACAGCAGCCGACCCTCCTGCAGGCAGTACCCTCTCCCGGGCCTGCTGCCAGCATGGAGGGGAGGTGACGGTGCACAAAAAAACAAATAGTCTGGCCACCTCCTCCTCACTGAAAATGGCACAAGGCTGCACCCCCTGCCAGCACTGGAGCCCACAGGGTGTGCGGTTAGCTACTCCCCCTGTACTGGCACTGCCTCGCCCACGCTCGGCCATGACGCTGGATGGGAATACAAGAGAAGGGAGGAGGAATTAGGGGCAAATCAAAAAATAAAAAGTCACAGAAAATAAAAAAAAAGAGGCAAAAATATAAAATACTCAAACACAAATACATACTAGTGAAATAAATGTGAAACATGGGAGGTTAAGTGGCACACACTCCGTAAACTTTGGAAGATCTTCAGATGGAGGACAGTCACCCACACCTTAGTCACAAGCAAGCTCAACTACGGCAACGCCCTCTATGCCGGCACCTCGACTAGAAACATCAAAACACTACAACTCATTCAGAACGCCACCGCCAGACTCATCCTGGACCTCCCGAATCGAGAGCATATCTCCCAACACCTGAGGACCCTCCACTGGCTCCCGCTCGAGAAACTAATCACCTTCAAGCTACTCACCCACATGCAGAAGGCCATACACAATGCAGGACCAGCCTACCTGCGCATCTCCTTCCACACCCCTGCCAGATCCCTCCGCTCTGCCCAGCTGGCCCTGGCCACCATTCCTCGCATTTGTAAAACCACTGCCGGAGGACGATCCTTCACCTACATCGTAGCAAAGTGCTTGAACAACCTCCCCGTGCACCTCAGACAAAACCCATTGCTCACCATCTTCAGGAAGAACCTCAAGACTTGGCTCTTCAGATGAGCTCCTCCCCCACACACCCCCAGCGTCTTAAGACCCTCACGGGTGAGTAGCCATGCTCTACAAAAACGGATTGATTGATTGATTGATAGAGAGTGGATTAAAAAGTAGGCCCAGCACCATGCACAGAAATAAGAAAAACGAGATGGTGGTGCATGCATATGACCGTGTGGTACCATTCACGCTTGCTTCACAAAGCGGAGCATGCCACTCGCACCAATCAGCGCAACCGGGCGGCCCAGCATAACTCCGCCTGCTTGTTGAGTTAGCTGAGTTTTTTGGTCACTCTGTGGAATTCTACAAATTGGAACACTGCAGACACCGCTCACCCTAGTTTTTAGTCAGAGAACACAGCCCAAACATTTGCAGTACTCTTAAGACCTTTTTGTCATTTTCCATTTGTCTGCTGACTAACACTACGACTGCCTCATTATCTATATTAAAGCCATGTTTTGTTTGCTAAATCCAGTCACCAACCTCCTGGCATCCAGTAAAGAGAAAACCTTTAAATGATGATGCTATCGCCTTTCTCCAAGCCAGTGGTTCCCAACCTGTGGTCCGGGGACCCCTGGGAGTCCGCGAAGCCCCCCCAGGGGGTCTGCAAGTGCTCAGAAAATTAAATAATAATAACAGATTAGGTCCCCAGCTTTCAGTAATGACTCAGTGGGGAATCCCCATATTCCAGTAATGATTCAGTGGGGGATCCGGGTTTCAGTAATGATAAAGTGGGGGTCCACAGAAGTCAAAAGGTTGGGAAGCACTGCTCCAACCAATGGTCTGGACACCTCTCAGAACACTATCTACCTTGTAAAGCAGATCAACGCCCCCAACACCCACTACATTAGTAAAAATGTTATCCTGTCTCTCCTTCCTCATCCAAAAAGTGTCATCATGCCATTAAATCTCCGTAGAAAAGCTGCCACAATCTGCAAAATGTTGTGCTTTTTTCTCACTTTATGGTGTGGCAAAATCACCCCTAACATTGTAAAGCCCAATCTCCTTCAATAAGTCCTGCTTGGCTGTAACACATGGCAAACAAAGTTTATGCGCCTTAAGAAAGGTTGCATCTTTCTCTACTCAATCTTCTTAATTGACACAGCCTCCATATTAGCCAACAGTAATCTACACCATTTCCCTTGATAACCTTGCCTGCATCCTTTCCGTAACCAGCACAATTCCCAAAGTAGGCAAATCTGAATTCGGCCCTTCAGTTTTCTCAATTGTCAAAGGAACAATAACCCCTTCATCAAACCCTGAAAATTTTGCAAAGCCCAAGGCTAGCTCTCAATTCCTTAGATGCCACAAATATAAGCCACCTATCTAGTGTATCACTAACTCCTCCACAATCGCACTGTGCATATCCATTGTAAAAAGAATTGAATAACATAGGCAGTGCTTTATCTATGTGGATGTACCCATCAAATTATAAACTCAACCATGGGAAATGCTCTGGATGCCCAGATGCCCAGGCAAAAGCCTAAAGACTGGCTTGATGTCAGACCCGGGCATGTCTACTATATGTGCACATATCCTCGTCATTCAAATGGCATCTTCCACACTGGGATAATATACTGAGGTTTCCTCCTCCAACTGAATGGCCCACCGGCCATGACAAATGGGGAAATTATCAGGTTGTTCATTGCCTATACCACAGAAAGACCAGCTACCTTTCCTCCTCTCACTTCCTTCCCTAAATGATCCCTAAGTAAGATTTCAAATTCACTGGTCATCTCCTCTCTCTGGGTACAATGTGTCTCAATCCAAACACATCTGTAAAAATCCCTCTCAGAGTATTTAGGCTGCTTTCTGGCCTGGGAAAGACACTAACTATAGAGGCAATCTCACCAAGATAATTAGTTATGAGATTTTCTCTAGACCTCTTGCAAATCCCTACCTCTTCCCCTTTACCAATCTGCTCAAAGGAGTGAATGACTGGATGCTAAGCTCCACATTTGGCATACTCGTAGCTAAAGGGACGTGAGGCTCTGTGATAGCACCTCTGTTTAGTGACCAACAAGGTCCCTCAATAGCAAGTGCCCTTTAGGAAAGCAGGATGGAATGAGCACTAATTAGTGTGACATATTTGAGGGAAAACAGATGCGTAACAGCTACCAGTCCAATTATGTGGTAGCTGGAAATAATCTGACCTACCACATACATAATAGACCCCTTTTATATTTGTGTACAAATTTGAGAAGGTCTTCCCTTTTACCAAATAGTTATGCTCACATTCACTTCATCCTAGTCTCTCGACAGTCTCATTTCCCTCTGGGTGCTGTATGATATACAATGATCCCTTCTTAGTAACCTCAATATTCAATCTAGGGAGCGGTTCCTCACTAGTCTTTCCCTCCCCTTTTCTTCATCCATTCTTATCCTATCATTCAATTAATCTATGAACACCTTCGCATCTTGGTTAATTTTGCCGGTTATATCATGCATTCTCTCGTTAGTAATGGGGGTAAAGAATTTCAACATATACTCACGCGAATCCCTTCTCTTACACCTTTGATAAGAGTGAGAAATATGTTTAGTAGCCCTCCAGTGGATCATCAAAGTAAGAATAAAACAGTTTGATTGAACTCTGGCGATAGAAAAGGTTTAAGAATGCAGAGCAAAAGGAGGAATACAGCAGTGGTAAGTGGAAGTATGCTTCCCCTTCCCCTGCAGAAGCTGGAAGATAGGAGCAGAAATAGCAATCATCCACCTCCATAATCTCCACATATTTAGCCAACCTTTGATAATATACATTATAACTACACACACCCTCATGCTGAGAAAGATGAGTCACTACTCATCAGAGAAGATCAAACTATGAGTTAAAAGGTAGAATTGACTGATATATGAGAGATATCCCCTCCCAACAAATAGACATCCAACAGTCATCCAAGCTTAGAAACAGAGATGGCAACTGCATACTTATAAGCAAAATGTTGCAGCATGGCTGTGTCATGTTAATCTAAATCATATCAAGGAAATATCGAGTGGAGCGGTTAGTTCTCTAGGTCCTATCCTTCCTGTTGTCCTTACCCTATCTCGAAATCTACTGGGATTTTTATTCTACGACAACTGCAGGTCTAAAAGAGACATTGTCCTCTTACTATTTCCCTAAATCTCTATCTGTCTTTTCAATGGTTGTCAACAGTAACTGTGAGTAGGTCACTGTTGTGATATCCTTTTGTCTCAGGGGGGCTCATCAACATGGGTCAGACACTCGTCAGAGTCAAACCTAATGTTGGCACGGTATATCCAGTCCAGATCTGAGTACTTCCCATTGACCTTCCTTTCTCACCTGGGTTGGTTGATGTAGGTCGAATCTAGGCTTTCATCTACAGTGTCAATCTGGTCAATCTGCTCTTGCTCGTCTAACTCACTGTCTTCCCTAATGGTCTATGGCCTCTTCCTAGGTGTCAACAGTCTTTTCCGGGTTGCTGAATTTCTGGCCGACCATCTTCAGCTGTGCCTCAACCCTTAGAGGTGCTTGAGCTCTCTGGCTCTGATGAAGCAGACTTACTCTCCAAGGTGGAGTTTCCTTGTCCAACCCCAAACTCTACGCCATTTGTGAGATTTGCTGTTGCAGATTGGTTTCAGTGTTTCATGAGCTTTCACTGTCCCAGTGGATGCCCATTCTTAATCCAGTAGTCGGTATCACAGTCGTTGCTGGGACAACAGCATTCTCATTGACTTCCTGCTCCGAATGGGGCTTCTCTGATGGGGACTGTGGACCCTCAGTCTGGCCTTCCTCTTCTTCTGAGGTCTCAAACAATTCAAATCTGGTGTGTCTTGCCCTCTTGGTATAGGCGACATGAATCCAGTTTGGCAGACCCACACACTTGACAGCTGTGTCAGTGACCAGGACTACCTGGTAGGGTCCTCTCCAGCGTTCCTCTAGGCCAGACTTCCAAACATGCTTCTTGATGTGAATTCTGTCACTGGAGTTCAGACCATGCCCTGTGGATCCTCGGACACCTGGAGTAGCAGCATTGATCTGATAAGAGTTAAAATCCACCACATTAGACAATCCCTTGCAGTATTCAAGGACCAGATCATCTGTGATATTCACAAGGGCAGCCACTAGGAAGAGGGTCTTTGCATGGCTTTCCCCATCAACTCCTTGTGGGTTGACAAGCCAGTTCTTTTACAGAAAGTACTTCGGATATTCATGAGCTCTACTCAAAAGGAAGAGCATCAGGCCATTTAAGTGATGTAGGGGCACAAACTTTGGCCAATTTTGATTTGATGGACCCTTTCAGTCTTTCTAAAGCATCTGATGCCTCAGGTCTGAAGCGACAGTGAAATCCCTAAAGTCGTACATAATAATTCCATGATCTCGCTCTTGAAATGGGTTCCTTGATTGGAACTGGAATTTCAAATCGCTGTAACAACTTCGCAACAGTAGCTTGGTAACTGTTAGGCTGTAATATCTCCTGGTGGGATATGCCTCAGCCCATCATGAAAACAGAAACATGATGATGAGAATATACCTCAATTGGTTACATTTGGGCATCTACACAAAGTCAATTTGGAGACGGTTGAAGGGACCATCAGACTTCCTGATGTGACCCATGGCTACTGCAACTCTCTTGTCCACATTCTGCTTCTGGCATATGATGCATCTCTGGCAAAAACCCTCTGCCATTGATCGTAAATGAGGTCTATACCATTAGGCGTGAAAGGTGGACACATCCCATCTCTTCCCATAAGTTGGATCATGCATGTGCTGTACCATTGCAGGCAGGTGGGAATCAGAAGAATGGGTTTTCCCTCTCCAGACATCCAAATGTCAATGGCATCTCTTACACATCCCAACCTTTCCCATTTGGCCTTTTTAACTCTAGGGCAGTATGTTGTAGTTCCCTCAGCTCGTTAAAGGTACCAACAGTATTAAGAAATATGTTGGGTACAGTTTCTCCTTCTGCATTAAGTGGTTGTTCCCTATGGAAGGTGCTGGCCTCGAGAGCAGAGTATCGGACAATCTCATCTGCTTAACGATTGCCTATGGTGACAAAGTTATTACTGCTCTTATGTGCAGCACACTTCACCACAGCAATCTCCCTTGGCGTTTGTAGGGCGTCTAACAGATTTGGAACATACAGCCCATTCTTACTGGGGTCCCAGCTTACGTCAAAAATTCTCGATGTGACCATAACTGACTAGGGGTGGGTTGTAAACTGTGCTCCGCTGAGGGAGTTTTTTTTTTTTTTGCCACTGCATACTTCGCTTGGAGCGTGGAGTTCAGGATAAACTCTGGCAACCATCACATGGCAGATTTTACAGGCGCCCACACCTACTCTGAATGGTGTAAATTTACGCAACTGCAATGGTAGAATTTAGCTTTTAACAAGAGTAATGCAAGAGAAAAAAGTGCATCTGAGGCACCTGTTCAGCAAAGTGCAGTTTTAATATAAAAAAGCGAGGCTGTGTTTTGAGATGTGTTTACAATATGCCATTTTGTATGTGTCTGAAAAATACTCACAAATACACATGTATTTGCTGTTGACCAAACTCATGGTAGTCCCCTTTCTTCGTCATCGGGAGGCGGGCTTTGCTTGTTCTTAATGGAATGCATGGGCTCAGCTGACTGCTTTTATTGTGTCATTCTTGGTAGATGGCTGCTGGTAATGGGGCCTCGGGGGGGAGGACGAGGAACAAGGAGTTCCCCCCGGGGTTTTTGGGTGAGGTGGCACGACCCGCGACGCGGTTGGGCGTCAGGTCTGCCAGTTAAGGGTTGGGGTGGGGGTTTTTATATAACCGGACATTTTGTTGTCCCAGCCACCATTTTGTAAAAGGTGACCTGGTGGCTGGGACGTTTAGTCTGGCTCGGTGTGGTTTCTTTTCCCGCCCTCCCTCCCTATGCAGGCTGGGTTTTTGGAGCAGGTGTCTGTTTGTTAGGGTAGGTCGTCGCTTTGGACAGGTGCAGGCCGCGGCGGGGACAGCTGCAGGGCAGCTAGTTAAACTCGGGTGGAGGACGGAGTTGGCAGGGCATTTCAGGTATTAGGACGGGAAGGAGTATTAATTGGTCAGGGACAGGCAGGGGACTGCTCATTAGCGGACAGGTTCAAAGAAGCGGATGGAACGGGGAAAAGAAAGGAGACACGAGGAAGGAGGAGACAGGACGAGTAGAAGGGGGGGAGGGATCGGGGTAGGGGAGGGGGAGGGGTGGTGACAGGTAAATTGATGTCTAGTGAGGCTTTAGTTTTGTAAGGCAAAGGCCAGGTGGGGTAGGTATAAGGGCACCTGTTCCAATAAAGCAGCCTTTTACACACATAAAGAACGCGTGCGGTCTGGTCATTCTCTCCCAATGAGTGATGAATGAGCAAGTAAACCTGGAACAGGGACAGGCTGCAGATTGGTCTCGCATGATTATTGGGATACAGTCGCAGACATGATCACCGGGGGAACGCTCGACGCCAGACGTTTTGCAGACCCAGACATTGTCACGCCCCTTACCTTGCAACAAGGAAGGCCACTGGAAAGACAAAGTGAACACTATATAATGAATACACGATGATGACAGACATGCACACATAAACACAAGGAAGCCAGCGCCCTTGCAAAATGGGTTTTCTGTAAACAGCAAGAGCAGGCTTCCTCCTTACTCATCCTGGCTACGACCTGTGCTTCCCATGCAGCGCCTGCCGACCCAGTGCCATGCCCGGATC
This sequence comes from Pleurodeles waltl, assembly GCF_031143425.1. Classification (NCBI taxonomy): domain Eukaryota; kingdom Metazoa; phylum Chordata; class Amphibia; order Caudata; family Salamandridae; genus Pleurodeles; species Pleurodeles waltl. The sequence continues at coordinate 790,673,381 of NC_090436.1, read as the reverse complement.
CTAACCATGCAGCAGCGATCATCCCCATGAGCGCATGGCACCCAGGGGGATAGTGGTGGCTTGAGCGTCATCAAGGAGCAGGTTGGACGGCTGCCAAATGAGAACATAAGTAAACTAAGTTCTCCCAGTCCTGGGGCTTGGTTTGCCCACATTGACATCCCAGGTCCATCTAAGAGATGTGCTGCTGTTGTGACGTTCTGTTTTAGATCACTTTTGTAGTGCCAGTACCGTTTGAAAGCACTGACAACCAATTTTAACTCTGAACTTGCAAGAGTAAAATTATTGGCTGTTTATTGCATATGTGACAGTACACAATCCAGTGTGGTGTGGACTGGAAAGAGTCTTGCAGCGCTAGTGTGATGGGTAATTTATACCAAGGTGACTTCAAAGTGCTAACAACCGCTTTCAATAATGAACATCGAAGAGTGGAAGTAATGTGGTTGCAGGGGTGGGAGTAACTCTGTGGAATCTTGCAAAGTTTTTTCTGCGAGTTCCATTCCTTCATATAACTGACCAAAATCATGCACAACTGCATATCAATACTGTCTGTCAGGGTAAATAGTGACTCGGGGGCCCTCTGAGTTGCAGCAGGCTCAGGTAAAGGCAATTATTTCAGCCTCTTGTGCAGACGTCACATGGCACAGATAAGGTGCTTCCATCACTTGGCTCAATGTACACACAACATAAGCAGCTCTTAAAATGCTGTGTTGACCTCTTAGACAAGACCCATCAACAAAGAGAGTATGGTCATATTCATTAGGGAGGACATTCAGTATATTTGGTTTTGTTTTTGTGCACAGTTCATTGACAGTGACACTATCATGGTTAAACTCACCCTCATCATCTCCCTCTGGAGTTGGCAATAGAGAAGAAGGTTTTATTGTGTTGCATCTCCAGATGGAGAAATTTCCCCCTGGTAGAATGATTCTTTCAAAATGGGTTAGGCAGCTATTTGTCAAATGCCGCATTTTAGTGTGGGTCATGAGGATTTCGATGGATTGGAGCACCACTACAATTAAAGGGTCACAATCCCTTCAGTCTCCTGTATGCTAAGGCTCATCGCTGTAACCGCTTTGAGACAACTATGCAACGCTGTGCCACCAGATCTAGAGTAATTGAGAAGTACCCGATGGGGAGGTTAGTCTCCAAATGGGCTTGTGTTGGGACAGATAAGGCACACATATTTATTGTGACAAAAGAGCAAATATTCTTTAATATATTGTGGCATTCCAAGAGTTGGTATACTACAAAGTAGGTTTTTGACTTCCTGGATGGCTTTGGTGCTTTCATCATCCTTTGGTACCAGGTCATTAACATCAGCATGCATCAGACTTATCAATGGCTTCGCCACAAAGGAAAAATTTGGAATCCATTGGCGGCAGTAGCCAATCACGCCCCAAAACATCTTCACCTCCCTCTGGGTGGTTGGGAACTTTATCTTAAGGACTGTCTGTATGCAGTCATGGGACACTCTCCTTGCTCCCTTCTGTATCTGATGTCTCAAGTGCATGACCTCCCTCTGACAGTATTGTAATTTTTTGGGTGAGACCTTGACCTGCTGTCTGCCAAATTGTTCAGTAACACAATACTTTCTTTTTTGCAAGCTTCCTTAGTCATCGTGGTAGTAAGGAGATCGTCAATGTACTGAATTAGTGATGAACTAATTGATAACTGCAGAGATTCTATGTTCTTTTTGGTACCTGATTGAAATAGGATGGACTATCAGAATACCCTTGTAGGACACAGCACCACATGAGGGCCTTCTCTTGGAACTGGAACACAAAATAAACTGTCTCACTTCATGTATCGAGAAAAAGACGAATGCTTGGCCAAGGTCAATAACTGTGAACCACTCAGCCTCAGGTGGACTTTGGAACAAGAGTACAGCAGGGTTTGGTACCACAGGATAGCATGGAACAACAATTTGGTTAATCTTTCGGAGGTCTTGTACATTCCTCCTCTTTTTGTTGTATTGCTGTAAAGCAGTGATTGGGGAGTTACATGGGCTCCCAATAACTTCCTTCAAGCTGCCCTGTTCTATCATGCTGTTGATAAAGGGGATGATCCCTGCAATAGCTTCTAGGGTCATTTAGTAAGGATAAGCCTGCGGAAAAACAGCATAATGTCAGAGAGCGATCTTAAGTGGCTTAACATATTTAACAAGCCTAATCTCTCTTCCTGTGAAATCCCAGAATTCTTTCTTAACATTTTATTTCGGATCTATGGCAAGTCCCTGGTTGTAACAACTGGGTATAACTTGACAACAGGCTCTGGGGACTGTAACTTACACTCAGCGTCCTCTGCCTTTGTTTTGATTCTGACCCCATCCTGGGTGCAGTAAATTACACCATTGAGTTTGTAGAGGAGATCTCTTCCTAGCAGGTTTACAGGACTAGTATCACGGATCAAAAACTGGTGCTGTTCTCTAAAATCGCTGTTTTTCACTGTTACAGGGGTGGTGATTAGATTGGTGCACTGCTGATTTGTAATGCCTGCAACTTGGAGTTCTTTTCCCAAGAGGGGTAGGTTAGGGGCTTCAACTGTTTTAACCATTGAACGAGCGGGTCCAGAGTCTATTGCGAACGATACAGGATACCTGTTAACCTCTCACCCACATATGGTCCACTCTGATCCTGTTCCAGGACTGCGCCAAGTATGCACGCTTCCTACCTCCTCAGGCACCATCATTGGCCTTGATTAAAATCTAGGGATGTCTCGAACATCATAGGAACTCGACCTTCTTGGGTTATCATGGGATTCTGGAGTACCCTGTGGTTTGGTTGAGGATGGTGAACACCTCCTTGAATCTGCATCACGCTGAAAGAATTTGGCAGACCTCAATATTTTGGGACTTTGAGGCTGCCATAGGTGGTCTAGGTGCTGGAGAACGCTCTCCCTGTCTTGCCAAACTCATCCCCAAGGAATCTGCCATAATACAATCTGGAATGTAACGGCACTCCTGCTTCCAATACCCTACCCTATTACAAATGTGGCACTGCATAACCTTCTTCAGGGCACTTATACTTGTTCTTGTCACATTTTCCCAACCTTTCCTCATTCCTGAAATGTTCCCATTAGAATTCAAAGAAACACTCTGTATCACTGTGCCAAAACTGGGGTCTAATTCAGACCCTTGGAACGGAACCTTAAACCCCTTAACATCTCTATTCTGTGCTGTGTTTGGGCTATCTTAAACAATGCTTTAAGCCCTTTGCGTTTTGCTTCTAACGTGTCACTACAGTATTTTGCAGATCTCATCAACCAGCTTGTTCTGCAAACAAAGGGCACCCTGAGTGATTTGGTTGCTAATCTTTGGCCTTAGTCTATACACAAAAGATGCAATAATCCTCCCATATTTTCTACTAGTTGGTCGTTCATTTCATAGTGCTCTTGATATACCTGCATCAATCTCTCAAAACCATGATGCACTAACTAGTTCGGCCCATGAGAGATTCCGAAAATCTTAGGCCAATTTATCCCCTTTTTGGGGAACCTTTGTTTTCAGATGACTCATAACCTCCTTGTACTTGGCTTTAACAATGTACAAATGGGCATTTGTCCCTGTCACCGGTGGTAGTTCCTGTGTAGGCCAATTGGCTGCGCTCTTAAACTCTGCACACAGATCCTTTGGGACAGCCACTTCAAACATCCAAGTCTTCCCACAAAATCGTGGAAATAGTCACAGTCTATTCCCTCTGAGTATACCATTTATCTGGATTCTCTCTAATCTTTGGAAGAGTGTTTGTAAAATGGAAGAGGTCTGATCGAGACCATAGGACGTGTGCATAGGCTCCTCCCTGTACTCCGCACATGGGAAACTCATTTTCTGTTCCCCCCGCATTGGTTTTCCCTTTCAGTCCTTCTCACTTTTGCTTCACCTTGACCTTCTTTTTCTCCGACCATACGTCCTAAATTTCTCGATATCACTCCATTCCCTAATGTTTTCAATGAGCTCCCTCACATGGGTCCTTAACGCTCTCAACTTAACAACTGTAGCTCCTCCTCAGTTTTAGCAATCCTATTATTCTTCCACAACTTCTTTAGCTGAGTTATGTCAACTCCACATTCATCTGCCACCTTCTCAATCCATGCATACATCTTTCTTGCTACTCTTGCAGATTCCTGCTCAAGTAAAGCAACTTATTCTCCCTGTAATATCCTAGAAAGTGCATTCCCACATTTCCCTTCGCCATTTCTTCAAGCTCCCTTTTCAAATGGGCAAGAATTATTTGCTGTGAGGTCTATCCTGTGCCTGGTGAATTACCTGATAAGTCTGTGCAGGTAGTCAAGCTCCCTATCCAGCCACTGACATGGTGATGAGTCCTGGGGTATGCTTGGGATCAGTTGACTTGGGATGGTACTAACAGATTCCTCAGTCGGGGGAATGATCAGAGTTCTGCAGCTGTTCCGGTTTCGGTCAACACAGGAGCAGTTGCACTCAGTGTGTCGGTTCCCACATTCTATGGAGGTGGTCTATGCTGAGGAGCTCATCTGTGAAAGTGACTTCCTTCTACCTCACTGTTTCTGTCTCCTTTGTTTTTGCCATCTTTCTCTTTGCTTTCTAGCAGGGGATATGCTTCAACAGTGTCTGTAACCTCCTTTCGCCACTTACTCTGCCTTTTCTCATTCTATGGGATTCTTCAGGAATGAGCCCTACTGTGGATTTTGAGTTTAAGTTTCATTCTTTTCTTTTCACTTGCCACCTGTAAACAGAGGCTTAGGGTTTCAAACTGCATTTGCCTAGGCTGTGGTTTCAAATTGTACATTATTCTTCACAAGTTCTCTATTCCAGGAATATGGAAAATAACAGTGAACAGGAATCAGAGTTCCCCATCTTTGGATATATATATGTGCCATTGTTTAAAGCACATGCACTTGTGTAACCCTTTCTTCGCTGCTATTTCCCTGTCTGAAATGGCTTCCAGAGAAACTTTCCCTCTTTATTTACCTCCTTCTCCTTCCTTGACAAGGGATTCCTTATTATACTAATTTCTCCCTTGCTCCTCACTTCAATCTCCCACCTTTTCCGCACCAACAAACTCACAGAAAGTTCACCAATACTAGTGCGTCTCTATCAAATCTCACCCTATCACAGTGCAGCTACAGCATCTGCTAACCAGTCACTGTGCTGCTGCTTAGTGATGCAAAGCCAGACCTCTTCTGAAACCCTTTTGACAATGTTTTCCTCATTTGCCTTCTTCAGCTATACAAGAATACTACATACATTCATATGAAAGTGAGCCCTCAACCTGTAAAAGTCGCTGTTCTCAGACTTCCACTCCCTGTGCACTAAGGAGTGAACCGTCACTGAGCTCAGTTAGTACAAACGTACAAGACAATATTACGTCTCTAATTTGGTGTATCTGATAGCACCTCACAGTACGCCTCACCTAGCAGGCAAGTTCAATAGTTCTACTTGAGGTACCGACTTCAAAAGTCCATAAATATCATCAGAAACACAATAACTTCTACACTACTACACCCACTACAACTCCCAACATACACTGTTCCTCAGCTATTTCATTTTCAAGTTTTGCATGCAATCCCTATTGATACTTAGGTTGTTGCTATTCTTCAGTCACCTTGTCTCTCCGGAACCAGGTTTGGACTGGGTCAGTTGTGATTTTGTGGGCAAACCGTCCGAACAATTAAGGTGAGGTACCCTGTTGTAAGGCCAACTAATTTGTCAATTTGGGTCATCTCCAATTGTAAACATCCTCTTCTACCAGATCTGTTACAGCACGCAACTTTACCTTAAAATCCCATAGACTGGGCACACCAATCACTAGGACTGGGAGCTGTGTAATCCCAATAAGGACTCTGGTGCTCCCTGACTGGAGCCGTCACTCTAATAATATTCAGTAGCAAGTGATAAGCATTCTAATAAGAGTGACACACTAAGGTTGTAGGTTCAAAGTTTTACATAAAGAATTACAGGCAGATTACAAAATATGCCAATAGGCAAATTAGAGGCAAACCATATAGGTCATAAGTACAATGATCTCATAACAGTTGTAGGAGAAATCCGGCATAGCTTTGTTTTCTAAGAATGGGAAGAAAGGGAGTTCTCTCCCCATAGAAATCTATGGGGGTCATTCTGACCCCGGCGGGCGGCGGTTGCCGCCCGCCTGGCGGGAACCGCCATTTGGCCGCACCGCAGTCAAAAGACCGCTGGTGCCATTACAACCTTCCCGCCGGCCCAGCGGGAAGGGGGCCTGCAACACTGAAGCCGGCTCCGAATGGAGCGGGCGGTGTTGCAGGTGTGCGACGGGTGCAGTTGCACCCGTCGCGCTTTTCACTGTCTGCTAGGCAGACAGTGAAAAGCAGGCTGGGGCCCTCTTAGGGGGCCCCTGCTCTGCCCATGCCAGTGCAGGGTCCCAGGGGCCTCAGGACACCCGTTCCCGCCAGCCTCTTCCTGGCGGTGAAAACTGCCAGAAACAGGCTGGCGGGAAGGTGGTCAGAATCCCCAAGGCAGCGCTGCCCTGGAGGATTCTCCCAGCCGGGGGAAATCCGGCGGGAAACCGCCGGACCCGGCTGGGCGACCGCGGCTGTACCGCCGTGGTCGGAATGACGAATGAAGCACCGCCAGCCTGTTGGCGGTGCTTCCGTCATTCGCGACCGCCAGGGTCGGAATGAGGGCCTATGTCTTTATAGACAGAGACAGCCATACATTCTCCATTAAAACGTTTCTCAGGATATGGACCAATAGAGAACAAGCAATAAAAAAACATTTTTCTATAGAATACATTTGAAGATTCTCTCATAGTAGCATTGCATTGAATGTGCACACATTCTCACAGTCAGTTCAGCAGTCCAATGGTTACATTGTATGCCCATTGTCTGGGACAATTGAAGTGTCCTTGATACATAGGGAAGATATCTCTGAGAACAGTTTCAAGTTATTAGTGTGAGACTTACAATTCTTCATTTGAAGCAAAAATAATTATAACAATGACACATGGTCTTGGTGCGTAGGTACAAGATTGAGGTCATTGTAAACACAGCTCGAGATAGCATGAAATCTTTTCAAGTGAAAGGAGATCGGCTCCCATACTTTTCTTGCTTTCCTAAATAATCAGACTCTTCAATTTCAGATTTGAGGAAGCTAAATTAAAGCCATTTCTGTTTTAAGAATGAGTATTCTTCCATTTGAATCCGGTCTATTGGAATGTACAAATTTGGAATGAATGCTTACAACATGCCCCTTCCAAGTTGCAAATCGTTATCCATTCACAACCCCATTTTAGGAGTCGGTAGAAGTATACAGACTGCTAAAATGTGATAGGTGCATATGAAAAACCTATTTTGCAGTTGTAAACGCCTATACATCCCAACATTTTAGAAGAGGAAAGTGGGAGATTTTGGAAAATAATCAGGAGAATGTATTTCCTCCATTGACTTCTACTGAAGCAGAGGCAATTTCAGGCAGGAGACAGACAAAATAAAGCTATTTTTGGCTTCAAGAATCAGAAGTCTCCTGCCTGAATCAGATTTATTGGCATATATAAAATGTTCCTTGTTTGATATGGCCCTTTTTGCAGGGTTATCGCCAAACTTTTTGCCTTCTTACTCCTATTTTATTCAGATCTGTTTTTGCTGGTTTATTGTCTGTGTGCACTTTACCACTGTTGATCAGTGCTAAAGTGCAAGTGCTCCCTATGTAAATAGTATTGGTGATTGGTTTATCCATGGTTGGCATATTTGATTTACTAGTAAGTCCCTAGTAAAGTGCACTAGAGGTGCCTAGGGCCGCCTGTAAATCAAATGCTACTAGTGGGCCTGCAGCACTGGTTGTGCCACCCACATAAGTAGCCCTGTAAACATGGCTCAGATCTTCCACTGCAGTGCCTGTGTGTGCAGTTTTAAACTGCCAATTCGACCTGGCAAGTGTACACATTTGCCAGGCCCAAACCTTCCCTTTTACTACATGTACCCCTATGACACCCCTAGTCTAGTCCCTAGGTAGCCCCAAGGGCAGGGTGTAGTGCGTGTTAAAGGTGGGACATGTACTGATGTGTTTTACATGTCCTTACAGTGAAATACTGCTAAATTTGGGTTTCACTATGCAAGGCCTATCTCTCTCATAGGTTAACATGGGGACTGCCTTTAAATATTCTTAAAGTGTAGATTCCCTTTGAGAGCAGATAGAAATGTGGAGTTTGGGGTCTCTGAACTCACAACTTAAAAATACAGCTTTTAGTGAAGTTGGTTTTTAGATTGTTAGTTTGAAAATGCTACTTTTAGAAAGTGAGCATTTTCTTCCTTAAACAATTCTGTGCCAATGCTTGCTTGTGTATTCTACGTCTGGGTCAGACTGACAGTTGGGGAGTTGTGAATTCCCTCTAGGCCGTGACAAAAAGGGAGATGGGGTGTAGCCTGCATAGGCTTATGAGCCATCTGGGCTAGAGTGGAGCAAGGAGTGGTCACTTACACCTGAAAGGGCTGTGTCTGCCCTCACACAATGCAGTCTCTGACCCCCTGGTGGTTGTCTGGGCCCACGCCAGGGCAAGGCAGGATCTTGTCAACAACAGAGATTTTCCTTTGAAGTTTGCCTACTTCAAAGGCAGAAAGGGGTATAAGTAGTGGACCCAAAACCCCAGACTTTTAGAATCTTTCTGGATCAAGAGGAACCTCTGCCAAGGAGAAGAGCTAAAGAGCTGGAGGAGGAGTACTGCCCCTTTGCTGTGTGTGCTTTGCTGGGTTGGCCTGCAGTTGCTGCTTCTGCCTTCTGCCTTAAAAGAGAGCAAAGGGTGAACTTTGATGTGTATACTGTGTGAGGAAATTCTCCAAGGGCTTGGAGTAGAGCTTGCCTCCTGTTGGAAGTCTCAGGGACACCAAAGACTTCAGTTTCATCTGCCTATAGCACTGGGAACTCTGTGTTTTGTGTTGTTCAGGAAGAAAAAACTGTGTAACGCCGCCAACGACACCACTGGCCTGCACCGTGACCTCTGGGCACCACAAGTAGCATCGTCCCAATTCTCACTGCAGCCGTGACGCCATCCACACCAGTGCTCCTGACTTCATCCATCCTTGAATTCGATCTGCAACGTGTGTGACTTCAAGGGCCCGACAACCCCTGCACCAACCTCCGGAACTGACACCTGCGATGCCAGCGATGCCGCTCTCCAGATCTCATCGCGAGGATCACAACGCCCTACATTTTGAAGGTACTGTTTGTGGGTCTTCCCGACACCGTTGCTGGCCCGGGACCCTGCGGCCGGCCTGAACTGTTGGTTTTGTTGATCAAGATGCCGTGATAGCCCCAGGTGGAGCTATCGAATTCAAGGAACTGTATCTTTAAGTAATTCTTGCAAAAGTCATATCTTTATTACTGTATGTTGGATTTTTCTCGTTTTGGTCTTGTTTTATATAGATAATTATTGGCTATTTTTGTACAACTGGTGTTGTGTCCTTTTGTAGTATTTTCACTGTATTACTGTGTGTTATGTGCAAACGCTTCACACATTGCTTCTGAGATAAGCCTGACTGCTCGTGCCAAGCTACCAAGGGGGAGAGCAGGGGTTAGCTGAGCTTGGTATCTCCCTTAGCCTGACTAGAGTGAGAGTCTCTACTTGGACAGGGTACAAACCGACTGCCAACTGGAGACCCCATTTCTAACACTCCTATTTTGTAAATTGCATTTGCGATCGCAGTACAGGTTAATACATCTGCATGCATGCCAACATTTTGGCAGAGAAAAGAGGGAGATTTAAAGGAAATAATCAGTAGAATGTATTTCTTCTATTGAGACCTAAATTGGGTCCATTGTCATGTATGGGACTTGTAATATGCTGCTGAGGGATCGGATATCAGAAATGCAAACATATATTTTTTCTTGTCTGTCACAAGCATGGAGATGGTGTATTGGCAGCAAGAGAGAGCGTGACAAAAATGTTGTGCTTTGCCTGTTCTTGGCAGTGCGTACTCCAAATCACATAAGACTAGGCCCTCTTGGCAGAAGCCCATCGAGGGATCAGGCTTTTGTATTCAGGAATGAGAAATTTCCTAGCCATCGAGAAGGAAAGTTTCAATTCTATTAAGGACACAGAGGTGAGGATTATGCTTATCTTTCTTCACTCTTTATTAGGACAGCAAGTTCAAAGTTCATAACTCAAGAACGGAAAACTACATATCCCATGGGACAACGTTCCCATGACAACTGAAGTCCAATCAACATTGGTTTCGACAGTAGTATAAGTATCCTCTGCCGCTTCCTGGCTTCCTGGACTTCACTGCGGAGGGAATTCAGCCTTCTCAAGTTGTTGTCGCCTCTGAACCTACGAGAGTAACATCACATATTCAACAAAGGAAGAATCGTATCCAGAAAAACTGAAGAATCGAAAAAGATCAAAGTTGCAATGAATAACAGAATAACAGTTGGAATGAATAATGCAATTTGTGTGAAAAAAACAAGGCATAGCGCATATCAAGCCAATTATCAAGAGTTCCAATATCACAATAGTAAACATAGAAACCACCAGAAATCAGAGACGTCTTCCACAGTTCCCGGGTGGGAGACACATCCCATGTGTTGTGAGGGATAATCCTTGCCTCTGTGTTCCTTAATAGAATTGAAACTTTCCTTCTCAATAGCTAGGAAATTTCTAATTCTATGACAGGACCAGAGGCGAGGATTATGCGTGCTCAAAGCTTACTTACCACCAATGAGGTTACTTCATGAATGGGTTTAAAATAACATTTCTTAAAATTCGATTCAGACGACCAGTCCGCGACATTCATAATATCCTCTAACCTGCCGCCTACCTGGATAGCCTTTGAAGCCATAGCACCCCTAGTAGAGTGTGCCCCGAATACGCGTACATTGATACCTGCCTCTGCCAAAATCCATCTGACCCATCTAGCTATGGAAGGGGAGGATACTGCCTTAAAGGGTTTCCTTATCGAAATCAACAGTTGGCGCTCACCGGGAGGCCGAAACTCGTCCGTCACCTCCTCATAAGTCTTGAGGCATCTTACTACACAAAGTTCGGTGCATGAGGTAAAGCTGGATAGGTTACCGACCTGATATTACACTTGGTCCTCCTGGAAACCGTAAAGGTGACCTACTCCGGGGAAAAAACCCATGCTGAGACATCTAATGCCTTGACATCAGACACTGTCTTGCAGGAAATGAGGCACAGTAGAATATCCACTTTGGCTGACAGTTCCTTCCGAGAAAGGTACTGGTTATGTTGTAATTTAGCAGTGATTAGATTAAGCATTAGCAGAAGACATCTTGTATTTAGTAACTATTGTGAACATTTTGCGGAATCCATTTTGTATTCATGGCAGCCATTTTCTCTGCTACATGCTGCCATGTGCTCACCATGTGGTCTGTCCTACCTTTCTGTTAACTGCTCTTGAAATCTGCCTAGTGACAAGTTATATTTAGCATCTCTTACTTTCGCACATGCTCAGTAAGGTCTGCAGCTGTTAGTCCTTGGAAACTGTTAGCTCCTCCTACCTGTCGACTGTGCATTTTCCACATGACATTACATGTATACAAGTCTTGTTTCCATAATTGTACCATCTCCTTTTAGCCCCTGTGTGGGTATAAAAGGACCATGCTCTCTCAGTTCAGTGTGCTACTTCAGACATTACCCAAGGGTGCTGTCTGAACTGTAGTACCACCTCATGAGGTTAATAAACTTTTGTCTTTTATTCCAGTTTCTGTGCCAACTTCTTCCTACATGGTCTGAGGACTTTGTGCAGAGAAAGGTGAACCCCTTGCACTAGTAGGCCTTGCTGAGGCTTACTTCAACAAATTGGCACCCGAACAGGGACTCATCGGCGACTCGGATGCCCAACGGATTGGCCGCGACGAAGGATTGGGATCTCGCTGCGGACGATCAATGCCTGAGGAGACCCGAGTCTTGGCAACCACAGCGTTTTTCCCTTCCTTCTGACTTAACCATCCAGGTGGCGCCGGTCCTCGACTGAGATCCTTTTTGTTCATTCGTCATGCAGTGACCATTTGGTCAATTTTAGAACTTGGCAGTTGGAACCTGGACACCCTGTGATTGGTAAGAGCCGTTTTACGGCACTTGCTGTGGGTTTTGATGCCTGTGTTTGGTAATGTAGTTTAGCACTACTTACTGTGGCTCTCGTGATTTGGGTGACTAGTCAATTTGTATTCTTTGGATTTGATATATAAATTGCAATTTATATAGGCAGGTAATGAGGAGAATTTTCTCCAATTTAATTTTGATTTGAACGGCACCTTAAGTGCTACTTTGATTATAATATTGCATATTCTGCACTATTTTTGGCATGCCTGTTTTTAGCGCACTTCGTAGGATGTGTTGCTTTTGTAATGGTACCAATTTGAGACTGGAAGAATCGCAACCGGCACCCCCAGAGGGGACGCCAAATAGAGATATGTATGTTAAACATGGTCTTTCTTCTATAATGTACAGCACATTATGGAATAAATACACCCGCGCGGATCCTGAGTTACGTTGGCCTATGCATGGGTCATTTGATTTGCGAAAGATTGAGTATGTGGAACAATGTATGTGTAAGCGAAAGTCTAGGCAAGATATGTTTGACTGTGTACGAATGTGGGAGAAAGAAGCGCGTGGACGAGTGAAGCGTGAGCAAGCCTTGCTTGAGAAAGAGCAGCGGAAGAATGTATATGTGAAAGCATTGGAAATGAGAAAGAAAGAAATAAATGACTTAAAGGAGCTAGAAGAGAAAGAACGTAAGCTACAGGTAACTGGCCAATACACTGTTAGGCAACCTCTCTATCCTATCCTTAATAAACCACATGATGATTTATTGTTACTAGATCGCCCTCCACCTCCGTATGTCGTCCCTTCTGCCCCTCATGAGTTACCTAAAGTCTCCAGTTCGGAGCAACAGAAGATGCGGGACAGTCGCTCTATGCTGCCTGCTGAGCGTGCGTCTGAGCTTAGATCTATTGCTCGTAAAACAATTTGTAGCGTTGTTTCTGCTTCTGAACTGTTAGACAACATGAAAGGGTGGACGGAAAAGGAGCAGCTATATTTTACTGAGGCATTTGGCTCAGAAGTTATTGAACTATATCGGAAATATTCTGATGAGTTAGAGCCCGATGATGTAGCAGCTGATCATAAGCAAATGCGTGATGGTCTTTTTGTTTTCTCCCAGGTGGCTGATGCAATCAGGCTTTTAATGAAATTACGTATTGTGGCAGTCCGTTTGCAAGAAGAGAAAAGGGCTGCGGACGCAGTTCCACGAGCATCTCAGACCGAAGGGGCGCAAGCTTCCATCTTTGAAACAGATAAGATTATGATAGTTCACGCGAAACCAATGCGGGAGGCCGCGCCTTTGTATGTTCCTCCTAAAGGATTGGGTACAAGTGATGATAAAACTTCTGTTGATGCTAAGGGTTATTTTATTTATAATTGGGTGTATACTCCTTGGAATAGGGCAGATGTAATGGCACTTAAAACAGCATTACCTGACCCGTGGAAAAATCCAGCCGCCTTTTATGAGGAAGTTGAGGGAGAAATTAGTTCTTGTACTATGACTTTGGACACCTTGATTCTTTTGTTTTACCTGAAGGTGTGGCTCTCATACAATATGTTGATGATATTTTGTTGGCAGCTAATATCCCGGAGCAATGTGAAAAGTGCACTTTGTCCTTACTTTATTTTCTTGCTTCACACCATCATAAAGTGTCACGAAAGAAATTGCAATATTGTAGACCAAAGGTAACCTATTTAGGTCACCTTTTGTCTAAGCAGGGCCGTGCACTTACATCAGATCGTATTCAAGCAATTTTAGACACATCAGTACCCTCTACTCAGAAAGATGTTCGTGCATTCCTTGGTCTTACTTCTTTTTGTAGGCAATGGATATTAGGGTTTTCACACATTGCCAAACCTTTGCTAGCACTTTTGACTAAAGATACTCCAATGCCCCTCCCATGGACAGATGAATGTCAGACTGCTTTCTGGCAGGTGCGACAAGCCCTTTGTTCTGCACCAGTGTTAGGTACTCCAGATTACATGAAGCCTTTTGCACTTTACGTACACGAGAAAGATGGATATGCATTGTCAGTTTTAGTACAGACACATGGCAATAAGCAGCGTCCCTGTGCATATTTTTCAGCAGTACTTGATCCTGTCGCTCGAGCGTTGCCTGGGTGTTTTCGTTCAGTTGCCGCAACAGCTGTCTCAATACGTCAGAGTGAAGGGATAGTTTTGTCACATAAGCTGTTGGTGCTAGTACCCCATGCGGTTGATGCTCTTTTAAATCAAACAAAGACACAACATTTAACTAGCGCCCGTATGACAGGTTATGAGTGGTCATTGTTGGCTCCTCACATTACACTGAAGAGATGTGCGACACTAAATCCAGCTACTTTGTTGCCATATCCGGTGACTCAGCCTCAGTCACAAGAAACACATGATTGTATATTCCTTACCGAAGAACAGACAAAGGGTCGTGTTGATTTACAAGATATGTCCCTTTTAGATGTAGACAGGGAACTGTGGGTTGATGGGTCTTGTTTGAAGTTGCCAGATGGTACGACCTCAGCTGCATATGCAATCACCACAATACACACGGTAGTGGAGACAGCTCGTATACCACAGAAGTCAGCTCAAGCAGCTGAACTAATAGCTTTGACACGAGCATGTGAGCTTAGTACTGATTTAAGTGTGAACATTTACACAGACAGCCGCTATGCTTTTGGAGTGGCTCATGATTTTGGTTTGCTTTGGAAGGAGAGAGGTTTTCTCACATCCCACGGGATGCAGATAATGCACGGAGAATTAGTGCATAACCTCTTGACTGCATTGACATATCCAAATAAACTAGCTATTGTGAAATGTAGTGCACATAAGAAAGTGACCGATAAGATAGGGCAAGGTAATGCTCTTGCAGACCGTGTAGCACGTGAGACTGTGATGCAGCGAAGTACTACTTCTATGTATGTAGTGAAGTCACAAGCTGAACGTTGGCATAATGCTAGACAAGACGTATTAGATATACAGAAATCTGCTTCTGTGAAAGAATGTGAGCAATGGTCTAAAGATGGAGAATTGGATGATGAGGGCTGTTGGCGGAATAAGCAGATGGATAAATGGAAATTGCCTATAGCTTTTGTACAACCTATGGTTCAGATGGCACATGGGCTGGCACATGTTGGAGCTTCAACAATAACGAAGTTGCTTACGCAAGTTTGGGAGCATCCAGAAATTTCCAGTACAGCTAAGAGAGTAGTACAGTCCTGTTTGATCTGCTTACAATACAATCCTGGAAAAGGGACACATACTCCTGCAGGAGGGTTTGCTACACCAACTGCACCTTTTGAAGTTCTATAAATGGATTATATTCAGCTTGAACGCTGCAACAATTTAAAGTATGTCTTGGTGGTGGTTTGTGCCTTCAGTAAATGGATAGAGGCGTACCCCACAAAGGATAATACTGCTATTACCACAGCGAAGGTGCTTTTGAAAGAATTTTTCCCTAGATTTGGTGTTTGCAGACTTTTATGGAGTGATAACGGACCTCATTTTGTTGGGGAAGTTATTAAGTATGTCCTGAAAGGATTAGGGATCAAACAGAAGTTCCATGCGGTTTTCCACCCACAATCAGCAGGGTTGGTGGAAAGGTATAATGCTACATTGAAGCTGATATTAGCGAAGATACAGGCTTCCACATCCTTAACTTGGCCGGATGCATTACCATTGGCATTATTGTCTATTAGGTCAGTGCCACACTCCCGACTTGGCCTTAGCCCCTATGAAGTAGTATTTGGGAGACCAATGAATATTTGGGGAGTTCCTAAACCAAAATCTGTATATGATGTACCTTATGTCCTGATGAATGATTATTTGGCACAGTTAACCGACAATTTGGTTTCTATTCATCAACAGGTTCGAGAAGCACTTCCTGACAGATCTACAGGTGAAGGCCATGAACTCCGACCTGGTGATCAGGTGATGATTAAGTCTTTTGAAAGATCAAGCAGCTTGGAACCAAGGTGGCGAGGCCCAGAACAGGTGCTCCTTGCGACAAGGACAGCAGTTCGAGTGACGAACCGAAAGAATTGGGTCCATAGTACTCACTGCAAGAGAGTGCTACCTACCTTGGTGGAACCTGCTGTGTTGACCGATCATCGAGAGATTTTGACTACGAAGAAAGGCCGTGCTATATCACCTGACGAATCTGCAGAGGTCTTCCCGGACCATACGACTTCTGGAGTGTCGCGATATAATTTGAGACCAAGGAAAGAATCTGAAAATTGTTTTGAAAAGACTGGTTGAGCTACCGCCCTGGGTTAGTGAAACAGAGAGCCAATGTGGCAAGGGGGGTGGATCAGCCGTGCATTAGAGTAGTGACACCCGTCTTGGCCCGTGGTGAAGAAATCAGCGGCTGCCCAGGGATAAGAGCTCCAACGATTGTTTTTTAATTCATTTCTGAAAGGGTCGATTATCACTGTTGCTAAAATGAATAACAAATTGATCATTAGTATTATGGGGTTTGTTGTTGTTTTGGTGGTTACAGCAACAATCACCTGGTTTATTGAAAAGAAGTCTCCTGCTCGTGAGTTTTTTGTTGCCACTACTCCAGTACCAGAGGATCACTATTACTTTACGCTTCCCTATCAGGAGCAGAAGCACCGTCAATCGTACTTCAATAATACTTTCATTCAGATGTTGCATCATACACATAATGCTACAAATACTACTAACTGTTGGGTATGTGGAATGATACCTGCGCATCAAAAGAAAGGAGGAACACCTTTCATTCCTCTTCCTTTTTCACACAATGGTTCTTGTCAAGCTTGGTACATGCTTTTGTTTGCATCTGGAAAACGTACAGAGGGCGGACTTCTTTTTCGCCTTAATAAAGTATGCTACCAAGACAAAGATGGGTATCCCCAAGCTAAAGGAACTAAATGGGAATCGGAAGAGTATCAACCGGACAATGTTTCAATACCATATGTCTTCACAAATATACGAGACTCTGACAAGAAAGAACAATTTGTGATTTCTGTTACAAAAACTAAAGCAGATTTATGTAAACGAAGCATTGGACGAATTCCAGTAGGGATAAGCGATTGTACCTTGATTTTAACTATTGAGAGTGTAAATAATAGTAGTTTTACAGCTTCACATAATACATATTTTGTTTGTGGTAACTATGGATATTACCAACTACCTGTTGGAAGGTCCTGTGTGTAATAATTGCAATATTTTTTACATGCTGTATCTGTATTCAGTGTGGTCCAATGTTCTGCTCCATGTGTATTACTACTTGCATGCCTACCAAAAGGAATATAACAGAAATGAAGGCACAACATATGTTAGATAAGGAAATAGCTGAAATGATGAGCATAAATATACAGGATGAATATTTAGATTATCCTAGAAAGACGAATGTCTTCAGCTAATGCTGAAAGGGTTGTCTGTTGTAATTTAGCGGTGATTAGATTAAGCATTAGCAGAAGACATCTTGTATTTAGTAACTATTGTGAACATTTTGCGGAATCCATTTTGTATTCATGGCAGCCATTTTCTCTGCTACATGCTGCCATGTGCTCACCATGTGGTCTGTCCTACCTTTCTGTTAACTGCTCTTGAAATCTGCCTAGTGACAAGTTATATTTAGCATCTCTTACTTTCGCACATGCTCAGTAAGGTCTGCAGCTGTTAGTCCTTGGAAACTGTTAGCTCCTCCTACCTGTCGACTGTGCATTTTCCACATGACCTTACATGTATACAAGTCTTGTTTCCATAATTGTACCATCTCCTTTTAGCCCCTGTGTGGGTATAAAAGGACCATGCTCTCTCAGTTCAGAGTGCTACTTCAGACATTACCCAAGGGTGCTGTCTGAACTGTAGTACCACCTCATGAGGTTAATAAACTTTTGTCTTTTATTCCAGTTTCTGTGCCAACTTCTTCCTACATGGTCTGAGGACTTTGTGCAGAGAAAGGTGAACCCCTTGCACTAGTAGGCCTTGCTGAGGCTTACTTTAACAGTTATCCTGCCACGAAGTAAGGAAATTTATGATATCTGTAACCTAGGCCCCCATGGGATCGATTTGTTTTCCCAAACACCAACGAGCCACGCAGACTTGTAACGTTTGCAAGTTCCCGGGGCCCAGGCCTGTATGAAGAATCTCTGAGCTTTCTGTGAAAGTTGGCTGTCCTCCCAACGAGACCGGAAATTTTCCAAGCTACTAGAGGTGACCCTGAAGGGCCAGGGGATGGAGACGTCCTGTAGGATCGCTGAGAATCGACGGAGAGCTCGGGAGGAGGATGGGGAAATCGCAAGAGAGCTCCAGCAGGGACGGAAAGCACACCTGGGATCTCCACAGTAGGGTTATCAAAACCACCGTAGCTCCCTGACGACGTACCTGGGCCGACACCCTCTGGATCAGAAGGAACGGGGGGAAAGCGTACCCCAAGAGGGTCCCACAGTCATGCAGGAAAGCATCCACTGCTGTTGCCCCTGGATCCGGACGCCAACTGAAGTATATCGGTAACTGGGCATTCCACCTGGACGCAAAGAGATCCATCGAGGCTGGACCCCAACGCTCCATGAGTGCCTGAAAAATTACTCTGTCCAGATGCCAGTCGCTGGAATCCCCCAGAAACCTGGAGTTCCAGTCTGCTAGAATGTTCTGGGAGCCCGGAAGATACTCCGCCGTCACAGAAACCTGGTTTTGGAGGCAAAAATGCCAAAAATCTTTCGCCAATTCCGTGAGGGCCTTCCAACGCGTGTCCTCTAGGTGATTTATGTACTGCACCGCAGACACAATGTCCATCCTCAGAAGGACAACACAGGAAACCCTGTCCCGAGTCAAAGACCGGATTGCGAAAGAACCCGCTAGGAGTTCCAGGCAATTGACGTGCAAGCTGAGTTCCTGTGGAGTCCACCGTCCCCCAAAGGAGACATCTTCGCATCGGGATCCCCAACTGTGCCGGCTGGCGTCCGATTCTATGACCTGGTCTGGGGAGGCCCCGAAAATGGCCCTGCCATTCCACGCCTCCATGTTTTGCAGCCACCAATGGAGTTCCGTTTTTGCCTCCTGCGTAAGGGCGATGAGTTTGGAATAAGTGAGGCCACGTATGAGGTGATGCGCCTTCAGATGTTGAAGCGCTCGATAGTGAAGAGGGCCTGGAAAAATAGCCTGGATCGAAGATGAGAGCAGATCCACTACTCGGGCTAGCTGTCTAAGAGAAATTCTGTCGCGTCTCAAAACCTTTGTCAGTTCCTTCTTGATCTTGGAGATCTTCGAAGCCGGGAGACAGAGGACAGCTGACTGGGAGTCTATGAGAAAACCCAGAAAGATCATCGACTGCGATGGCAGAAGGTCTGATTTCTGCTGATTTATCACACACCCCAGATCCCGAAGGAGTGCAATAGTCGTTGTCGCGTTGGACAGGAGTTGCGACCGAGATTGATCAATAAGAAGGATATCG
Organism: Pleurodeles waltl; assembly: GCF_031143425.1. Taxonomy (NCBI): domain Eukaryota; kingdom Metazoa; phylum Chordata; class Amphibia; order Caudata; family Salamandridae; genus Pleurodeles; species Pleurodeles waltl. The sequence goes on along the minus strand of NC_090436.1, from coordinate 790,653,959 downwards.
TCCAGGTAAATAATTAGACAAATCCCTTGTGACCAAAGGAATTCCACCACTGGTTTGAGCAGTTTGGTGAAACACCACGGTGCTGAGGAGAGACCGAAAGGGAGAGCGGAAAACTCGAATACCGGACCCCTCCACCAGAATTGCAGAAATCTGCGGTGAGGGGAAAATATTGGGACTGTCAGATAAGCATCCTTGAGGTCCTGACGGATCATACAGTCCCCCTGAAGGAGAAGATCTCTGAGCATGTGGATGCCCTCCATCTTGTAATGTCTGTAGAGCACCCATTAGTTGAAGTCCCCGAGACTGATCACCGGGCGAAACCCTTTGTCCTTCTTCTGTACGAGAAAGAGGTCGCTCAGAAAACCCCTGGGGTGAAGGACAGACAGGCGGATTGCTCCCTTTCGAAGGAGGTCCTGCACTTCTGAATCTATGAGAGCTGATTCAGCTGCTGAGAAAGTCAAGGGTATTGGTGGCCGTTCCTGAACCGGTGTGCCCCAGAACTCTATGTGGAACCCTGAAACAGTCTGCAATACCCAAGAATCCGAAGTTATACATGCCCAAATGTGCTTGAATAGCTGAAGCCTCCCTCCTATGCACTGAGGGGAAGAAAGGGTAATACTTACCGGAGGGACCTCCTGGGGCGTTTGCCTCGTCACAGGCGTTTCTGCTTGTTCTACCTTTCCCTCTACCCTGATTGGGGAAGAAGGCGCCTTGGCGACCATCCCGCCAGCGGTTGTTTCTGTATTCATAGGAGGTGGGGCCTTGCTGGGAGGGGCGGCTGGAGGAGCGACCCCTACCTCGTCCGGCCCCTCAAAAACCTTGCCCTGGAAAATCTTTTTGATGGATGATTGCGCCTTATCTAGCGCCGAAAAGGTGGCGACAAATGTTCCCAATTCCTTCACAAAAGGATCTCCAAAAAAGTTGCCCTGGGCGATCGCCCCTGCTTCTGAATTGGACAACTCCCCCAACTTGGGGTCGATTTTTATGAGTACGGAGCCGAGATAGCGCAATTTGCATTGCCCAAAAGACAAACTGCCCTCTGGGCCCACCCAGCCACAACATCTGTGGGCAGAAGAGCATCAGTGCGTGTGCGTGTTCGGCCAGTTGAATAATTTATGTTAGGGGTTCTAACACATCTAGAAGCTTGTCCTGGCAAGCCCTCAAAGACTGGTCAATGCCCTTCTTAGGGTCCTTGGTGCATTTGGCAAAAAAGTGCACATATTTGGATCGATGTCCGGAGTGGCCGACACCTTATCCGGTAAGGTAGGACGCAGGCATTCAGCCTTAAGACGGGCCCTAACCTCCTTGTCCAGAGGTTGACTGATGTTACTGGCTACATATTCTGCCATCTTTTGCTCCGGTCGCCAATCCGAGGACCTGGGGTGGTAAATGCCCTCGGGTTCGAACATGTCTGAGCTGGAGTCTTTGGTCTCCAGCGGGCCTGGCGCGGTTGCCCCTGGAAGCCAGGGGTGACCGGAGTCCTGGTCCTCCGCAGAGGAAGAACCCCCCTCCGAGTCCTGCTCCACCCGTTTAGGAGACCCCCTCTCGGGGTCCAATAAGTGGTGCCCCAAGTCACCTGTCAGTCCAGGTAGCGAACCCTCCAGGTAGGGTAAGCGCTTAGGCGCGTGCGCACTCTTGGAACAAACCTCCGTGAGGCGCTGGAGGCTGTCCAGGTGCCCCGAGTCGCGCTTGCACGATTTCTTTGGAGTTATGACCACCTTGGACGAAGGTCATGCTCCCGTCTCACCACTCATGCCAGCCCCCTTAGAAACCTTCTCAGCAAGTTGCGCCACACTTTCTTTAACAGGGGCCAGGTCCTGGGCAATAGCCTGCGAGAGCAAAATATCTACCCCATGGGGTAGTGTGCGGTGTGAAGGGCCCTCCCCAGGGGACATAGTGGGAAAAAGATCATTATCCTGAGTGGACTGCATGATGTGAATAAGAGGACTCGGTTGACGACAGACAAAACACCCTGCAGTTATAAAGGGCAGCCCACCCACTGATCTGTCACAACACAGGGCCAAAATCAATCAAGTGGTCTTCTGATGCGCTGCCAATATCGCTCGTAGATATTTTGGGCAAAAATACCCTTACTGCCAAGCAGTAGCTAACTTGCCTGACCTAACCAGTTTACTTAAATGTAAGTGACCGGTGTTATCTACCCTAATTTGAGGTTTTTCTTTTTTGATGAATAGGTGACTTAATTTTCGTATGTGTTTGGTCCTGATGAAGCGTCAATGGATACGGCTGGACCGCTAGACGCGAAACATGTCGACCCGAGCTTAGAGGTCCTATAATATCTAGAGTCCTCTGAGATTTATCTGTTTTTTTAAAGTTATTGAGCATTATATCTCAATTTGACTTTCAATTTTTTTTTTATTTTAACCTTGGTCTTCATCCTTGTTTAACTGATTAAAATTACGATGTAGATTGTGTGATGAATAACCAATTTTAACAATTTTTCCCTCTCTTTTGTGTACTGGTGCCGAATCATAAGCATCTTGGTCTGTATAGTTGAATTTACCAGTCACTATCAGAGTAGTACGGTCCTGTTTATACCATCAAAAACAGGACTACAGCTCCCAGAATTCGAAGTAAAATAAAGTTTAAACTGGCGTATAACATCATCATGCATGGACCTGGAAAACATGCCAGCTATGCGCAGTTTTCCCTAAGGTAAAGCATTCAAATGCAAGTTACGACTATGCCACGCCCTTTAGTAAAATTTTGGGATTACGTTTCTTACAATACCCAGCTATCAAAGAGAACTGGGAGAATATAACTATTAGATTTGTTGCCATAGTTAGTCACCTGTTTAGAAAAGTCCTCATACATTAATACTACCGTTCCCTTTTTTTAAATAAGAGACCACAGCAATACGACACAAAAATCCGATTTAAATATGGCCGCCATAAATCCTTTCAGTTTACAACCCTAACTGTACCCTTTTCTCTTTCTCTAGTTCGCACGGGAATCACTAGAATGGGAAGACACCACCAAATAGAAGCCATCTTGTACTGGAAGAAACCCATCGACTATAGCATTGCGTTGTCACAGATTTTGTACGTCAGCAGGACGCTAGAACGGTGCGCGGGAGTTTGCGAAAGGTACTGAACAGTGTTAGTCGCATTCTAAAGAGCTTCCTTCAGTTACCTTTTTTTCTGGAGTCTGTTATGCATCATTGTATTGTACTTATGCACCTGCGTGGGAGCCGCATTGGAACATTTTCTAGCAAATACGAATATTGCTTTCAGCAGGACGTTGTTCCGAATCAGAGGGCAAAAGAGAGACTTTCCTTGCTTAAAGGCTACTTACTTTTTTTTTTTAATTGGGCATCTTGTAGTCGTGCTTCAGGTCTTTGATTTGGGTATAGCGACTGATTGCTTAATTAATTAGCACGTGGGGAACGGGAGGAAGATAGCGCGAAAGACTAGCATTAGGAAGAGAAGTATTGCAGGAGTTAGAAAGTAAATTAACAAGCACTGTCAAATCAATAACGTCTCTCTTTTGTAATGCGACAAAGCTGTTGACTTTGCAAATGTTTGTATGTATAATATTGTTTAAGATAAGTAAAAACGCATTTTAAAGTACTGGAGAAAAAACAACCACGTATTTTATGGTATCTCAAAACTGTACTTTGAATTAACTGTTTAAAGTCTTTCCGCAATTGCTGCACCTAAAAAAGCCTGGCAAATCAATATAAATACTGTGTGTGTAATAGATTTTGAATAATTTACTGTCACTCAGACTCAAAATATCTTTAAATGACTTACCTCGCTAAATGTGACCTCGGGGTTCTCTTCGGTATATTTAGTCAGTTCATTGTCAAGCAGTAACAGAAATCAGTGTTCACACAGAATAGATAACTTTTCTCTATCATCACAGGACGATTCATATGTCGTAAACACATTTTCGAATACATTCTGGATTGATGGTTCTAAATTAAAAGATGGCATGATGTATTGACACTAATGTCTTTATTTTCTGTTTCTGCTTTTTTCTTCTGTCTTTTGCTTGTTCTTTCTTAACAATTTTAGTATTTTGTTTCCATTTTGTTATGACATGTGGCTTGTCAGTGCCCTTTTTATTATTCATTATGATAAATCTCAGGCCCCGATGAAGTGTCACATTACCTTGTAGTAGTCGCAAAACACGTGTTGGCCATTTTTGGTTGTTTGTAATCATTGATGCTTTTGTTCGGTCGAAGAATAAAATAATATTGTGGACCTTCAGTAACTAATCTAGTCGTATGTCACTTGAAATAGTTGTACATTATCTCATCACATAAAGAGTAACGTTTCGAAGAAGCCATCAAAATCACAACAATACGTACATTGTCCTTTTTATATTGCTAGCTTGTTTACTGAGGTGTGAAACCACTGATCCTAAACTGACCTGTATGAGTGTCTACCGCTCAGCTTCTTGGACACAGCAAACCCCACACTGCCCGGCCTCAGTCTCCTGGGACTCCTGTTTCTTAAGGAGCCTGAGACTGAACATGCACTGGTATAGAAACCAAATCCTTATTGTCTTCAAGAATAGGTAGTCAAAGACGCCGAATGGTGAAATATAATGTTTACCCACACACTTTTCAATAAATAAATTAAAGCTAGTCCTTTTTGGCCCTTGTGCCAACCACATGAGGTGGGGCGGCACGTTTTTTTCCTAGAAAGCCTGACTGCAAGAACTGGTCTAATGTAGATGTGTATGTATTTTTTTCGAAGAGAGATTGTAATACAAAATAAAAATGTTTTTATCCTAGATAATTTAGTTCCTTGGCATTTTAAACACAGTTGGTGAGACTTTAACCTGGCATCCAGCCTCACCACTGTTTGAGAAGGCATTGACTGTGGAGTGGGGCAAGCTCCTACCACACACCAAATGTAAAATTAGGGAAACTCACTGCAAGTCCTCAGTGAGGGCCAGCTTCTGTGGCCAAACTGTGTGCCACTCCAGCAAGGGCAGCTCAGGTGCCCTCAACCATGGTCACAGTAAAACAAAAAGCTGACTGGTGCACATGGGCTAACACTATCTAGGCTAAGCTTCTTAGCATTGACCCTACCAAGAACAAAAAATGTGCACAATTACGATTAGAACATTTCCCCTAAATAAAATAAGCATCCTAATTATTATAGATAGCGATGCAGCTCTGCTTTAGTGTCAAAGGGCTGCTTTTGAAAAGTATTCTCGGCTGCCATACCTTTTGACATTCTGTTACCACGGTTGGTTTTATTATTATTACTTATGCTGAGATATGTGTGACTCACGTTTAACAAGTTATCACTTTCTAGCCCGTATGAAAATCAAAACTACAAGATCCACAGTGCGGTGTACTGTTGCCTAAAACTCCACCACTGGCTGAAGATATCACACATGAAGAGGGACATTTGGCGTCTAACCACAGAGTATTGTGATCCTGGCTTGCCATGAAGTAATACCCCTGCAAGGCAAAAGCCAACTCTTTGCTATGTAATTTTTTGCTCCAACTGCCACGTGAGACCAAGCAACATAATGCTATATTAAGGATGTTTCTAAAGTATCACGTCACATAAAATAGACTAATTTAGGAAATGGATCTCATTATATGGCTGCTATGTCATACTTGTGATGAAGTGCTACTCAAATAGTCATTGAAATGTCACATAGAAACACATTTTAAATAAGGAGCTATCACACATAAGCAATCAGAAAACTTGGCAGGTATGGGGAAAGTGTCATGCCTAATACACTTTCTGCCTCGGATGCCATCTGAGTGCAGCAGATGGCTTGTCTTTCCCCATAAGCCATAAAAGCTTGTGTGTGCCAAGGCTTGTGCTTTCATGCAATATGGGGAAGCAGTACTTTTGGGAGAGAGAGCGAAAACGCATGCACTGTCATGTAGTTTTGAATGGAAAAAATAATACTTTTTCAAATGTGAGTAGTGGAAGGATAAAAGTTAACCAATCAAAATGATTGTAAAGAGGCTATGTTCCAGGAGAAGGATCAACATAAGAGGAAGGCAAGCCATTGAGTAAGAGGCAAGCAAATGAGGGTGATAATAAAGCCTACTAAAGGTAAACAAAGGGCGGGCTGTAAGCCCACATTAAGTTCGCAATAGGACTTTTCCAACCTGCTCTGGCAAAACTTAAAAACAACAATTAACATTTTGTGTGAGAAAAATAAGGAGCCTTCCTAATATGTAAATGCCTCTTTCTTTTAAAAAAAAACTCCTGCAGCAGTTGCAATGAATACTGTTTTACTGTTTCCAACTTGTGTTAGGTCCCCTTCTCCTGGTTATCTGTGGGGGACAGGGGTGGAGTTTTGGTATAGTAAGCACTATAATAGTAACCATAATGTCAGGGGCCTGAAGCTGCATAAACCCGTGCCTAAGCCAAGCCTGACTGCTTACGATATTTGATATTATGGAAGGTGCACAGCTCTCTGTTATCACTTACCTAAACCCTATTTGTCACCTCCATTTCACTTATTTTAGCCATTGAGTTTGAAGATGTTAGTATAGCTATCACCTCTTTACTAAAAAAAATGTGGGTGAGGTAAGGGATTTAACAGGGTGATCTCATATAGTTGACTGGAAAATGAATATTTTTTTTGGGAGAGTGATAGGTATTAGAAAAACAGGTGACTCATTAAAGTCTATGAAGGCAGTTTGTCTGTGATGCGGCTGAGCAGAAGTAAAAAGAGGATAACACCTGCTAAATGTGGGTGAGTTGACAGGTATGTGTTAGCATGATATTTGTTTGTAGTGTGTTTGGGTCACTTCTTTATTATCTTAAATTCACTTTAGAGCATACTCAGCTGGGACAAAATTGGTTCTCTGATTCGTATGGCTCGTTCCCTTATGGACGAGGGTGTGTACACCCAGTCCAGTTGGAGAGTGGAAAAGGTTGTTTCATTATTATCCAGCCTATGAAAGCTGCGAGCAAATAAACACAAGCTAATCTTCCCAGCATAAAGTGCTTCGAGAAACTAAGATTTTTCATACTTTCAACAAGCAGATGTAATGGACAGAAAGCCACAGTGGCCACTGACAGCTGTCAGGGATGAGAGCCAGGCACTAGGCCTTTCACTGCTCTCCAACCATTGTGACTGTGGGGAGTGGGGGCAGTAGCCCTAGGTGCCTGGCACCCTTTTACCACTCTCCCTTCCACCAGGTCAGGGCTGGTAGTCTGACACTGGTTCTCCCCTCTGTGCTTCGAGAAACTACGATTTTTCATACTTTCAACCAGCAGATTTAGCAATGTCAGATGTTCGTTCCCAAGTCCTGCACCAAGCCAGCTCTGGTGGGTGAAAGAAAGATGCACTGTGGCTTTAACCGTGCCCAGAAGGTAAGGTTATTAAACAACCCCGCTTCCTCGCCATGTACTGCAAGCTCTGCCATGCTTTAGGACACTCTTAAATGCGAAACACCACACTGCTGACTTTTCAGTACAAAATCTGGAGCATAAAATCAGATATCCTCTTTAAAATAGGATAACTACAGGGTGCTTGCATTGCTGTGGAAGTTGTGATCTACCTGGGCTGTAGATACGCTCCTATGGACATTATTTACACTAGAGAGCCGTATTCACCCTCCCTTCAGTTTGTTGCCGTTTCCCAGTATTGTTAAAAGAGGGCAGCAACGAGAACCCAAAGGCTCACAGAGGGGTTTTACTGTCCACATTCGATTGAGGACTGTTAGGAATGAGTGGGATTACCACCAAGCATTTAGAAGTACCCAGTTACCTCAGAGCTATGGTGAAAATGGTGCTTGTCGGTGGAATGCTGAAATTGAGTTTTTATGTCAGTGGCATAGGATACGGGGGGTGAAATATAACGCTCACCAACACACACTTGTGACCAGTTGAGAGCCATGCTTGTTGCTCAATTAAAAGCGGTCCAATACATACTTTTGTACAATATTATGTGCTTTATGAATTGCATTGTGCAGTGTCTACACTGTCCACCGTTCCACACACTAAAACGATCTTTTCAGCAGGCACATAACGAGCCAAAAAATGGGGAGTGGTTTCTGCTTGTTCAACACAAACGGCAAAACACTCCACTAAGATATCATTCCAAAGAAGCAGGTGCTGTTACAAAAGGCCGCATTGTAAATAAAATTAAGGCAAATGGAGGTATACCTAGTTCATGACTTCCCCAGATCGGCTAGCTATACCAAAATTATATTGAATAATGAAACTGGGATCTTTTCATGACAGGCCGATGTGTATGGAAAGCTGGTACGCATAGTTGCAGTGCCCGCCACCTGCTAGTTACGTGAGGGAGAAGTCATAAAAGGTGTTGGATTATGTAGATTGCAGTATAAGTTTACCCTTGAGTGTATGCTTCTAGACATCCACATGTAAGAGGCTGGCAAAACATATAACCAAACATGAAAGTCAAGATTAAAGAGGAATAACACAGTGGGAACCCCAATTAATCAACTTGTGCTAGAGCTTAGAAACACGTGCAGGGTCTATTAGCGTCAATGATGACAGGATAAAATATGCACAAGAAGACATAAATGTAGCATTAAATCAGGATTTGCAGGGGCTGTATAAAGGTCCACGTGAAATGGATGAATAAGATGTGTGAGGTAAACAACAGACCCCTAATATCCCTGCAATTATGAAGGAGCAGAGGGAGGAACTCGTAAGGGCCACAGGAATTGAAGAAATTAAGACAGGAACTGACAACCTGAATAGCAAGACACCGGGGTGTGATGGGGTACAAGCAGAAGTATATAAGACATTTTTGGGACGGAAATGTCTCCTTAGTGGTTAATGGTTGTGTACTCCTGCCTGGGGGGCTTGACTGTGAAACTGGTATCCTGGCTTGTAGATGGCCCTGCATGACTCTAATGTGGCATGTGCACCGAGGCCTAGGCTTGCTCATGCAAGATCCTGTGACCTGACGAGGCAAAGTAAGTATGTTCTCATGGTGGGCTTGGACCTCCAAGCGGCAGGGACAGTGTTAGAAATGGTGTCTCTAGTTGGCAGTCGGTTTGCACCCTGTCCAAGTAGGGACCCTCACTCTAGTCAGGATAAGGGAGATACTTGCTCAGATAACCCCTGCTCACCCGCTTGGCACGAGCAGTCAGCATTTGCACTTAATACACAGTAATAAATGAAAACACTACAAAAGGACACCACACCTGTTTTAGAACAAGAGCCAATATTTATCTATATAAAACATGACCAAATATAATAAAAATCCAACATAAAGGTTCCTCTTGATTCCAGAGAGATTCTAAAAGTCTGCGGTTTTGGGTCTTCTTATATCACTTTCTGCCTTTGAAGTTGGCAAACTTCAAAGAAACGTATCAAGTGTTTGTGAGATCCTTCCTTTCTTGTCCAGGCCAGGCCCCAGACACACTCTGTCCACCAGGACAGCAAGCCACAGTGGCCACTGACAGCGGTCAGGGATGAGAGCCAGGCACCAGGCCTTTCACTGCTCTCCAACCATTGTGACTGTGGGGAGTGGGGGCAGTAGCCCTAGGTGCCTGGCACCCTTCTACCAATCTCCCTTCCACCAGGTCAGGGCTGGTAGTCTGACTCTGGTTCTCCCCTCTGGGGCTCTGTACCCTCCCGCTAGGAGCGGCACCCCCAGAGTACAGAATTGTCAGGCTGCTTGTAGAAGCAGTCCGGTACAATTCTCCCACAAGTGCAGGGATGTTAACCTGCAACTGGTCTTCCAACCTGGTGTCTGTACCTTCAGGTTGGACCAGGGTCAGGGTTGAGGCTTCCCTCCACCTACCCCACCTTCTGGGGTCCTGCACTCCCCACCCCCCCACTAGGAGTGACCCCCCCCCCTCCCCCAAGAATCCAGAATTGTCACTGTGCTTAAAGAAGCAGTCCTGTGCAATTCTCCCACCTGTGTAGGGATGTTAACCTGTAACTGGTTTTTCAAACCTGGGCTCTGTACTCTCAGGCTTGACCAGGGTCAAAGGTTAGGTTCCCCTCCCCTCCTTTCTGTGGTCCTGCACCTCCCATTAGGAGTGCCCCCCAGAATCCAAAATGGTAGGGGCACTGTTAGCAGTAGCCCCTCCCTCCAGGTCAGGAGGGACACCTTGAACCTGGCCCTTCTATCCAGGGCCTGAGCCCTTAGATTGAACTGGGGTCAGGGGTGAGTCTCCCCCCTCCCCTGTCCCTACTCCCATGGTCCTGCCCTCCCCCCCCCCCCCCACCCTGGAGGGTACCCATAGCTAGAAGTCACACCTGGGGGGGGGGAGAGGGGGGGTTGATTGGGCCAACAGCCCCCCCCCCCCCCCCCCCCAAATCAGGTCAGAGTTTACCCTCTGCACCTGATCCTCCAGTGTAGGGTCTGTACCCTCAGACTGGACCATTGCCTGGCGATCCAGGACTTCCTGGGGAGCACACCTACCCTCCTCCCCCAATCAGGTCAGAGCTTACCCCCTGAACCTGACCATCCAACCCAGAGTCACCACCCTCAGGCTGGACCACTGCCTGGCAACTTAGGACTTCCTGGGGAGCACACCTACCCCCCCACAAGGGAAAAACCTTTCCTAAGGGCCACATGAGGGCCTGGCTGGCACTGGTTAATTATACATGGCGCAAATGTTTAGTTTATTTAATCAAAAAGTGTTTTGTTCAGCAGAAATGCTGAGCTTGCATATTTGTAGTTGCTCTCTTATATGTGATAATAAAGAATAATGGTGCCCCTGTAAAATAAAATATTTACCTAGGATTACACAATTTGAGACCACTTTACGGGTCAAGTACATTTCAGTTAGTTCGAATAGATTATTCAAGTCACTAGACCTGTAGCTTTAGTGACATTTTAATGATTTTTCGAGGTCTAGTCATTGATGTTGTACTTGGTGGCAGGTACACAAGGAATTGTACCTAAATCCATGTCTGAGAGCTTAGTAGCATGCTCTTGAAACAAAATAAACTGCTGTACTTTAGGGTATATGTCACATGATTTAGTTGGAATGGGAATTTGAAAGAAGCAAGACATGGGGTGTCCACTTTCCCTATTGTTGTGTGCTCTGGCAGCAGGACTATTAGCCTGTGAACTCAGACCTACTATGAGGTATGAGGGAGCAGCGACAAGCCGCAAGTGCAGGAGGCCTGGACCGAAATTACTGCGGCTACCAGGCCTCAGGAGGTTCGCAGAGATGGTAGAGAGGGACTTGTGCACCCCACTAGCACTACGAAGGGTAGGTCTACATGGCAGCAGGTCAGCGGTGCTGCATGTGGGTGGGAGGATCAGGACACGCTAGCAGCATATATATTTTTAATGGAGCCCTGAAACGTCTAAACAGCGAATTCCAAGCACAGGAGGTGAAGCCTGCTCCTGCAGAGGTATTAATGGTACAGCTAGAGGTGAGGGGGTCCCACCCCGCAATAATACAGCAGGACCTGCCCTCCTCCCTGCTATTGCGATGAGACGGTGGAGTTGGCACCCTGCTGGGAATAGGAGGAGAGGTCTGGGATGAATTGATAGCCGCAAGCCGCAAATGAGAAATCATACTTCTTGATAGAGTCCACTAATGCCTGGGACTAGGTTTAACAGTCACCGTAAAAAGAGGTACCACCCCATTCAAACACCGAGATTCCCTCAGCTCAAACATAGATCTTGCTGCAAACCGGCCTCTTATGGTTCTACCTTCAGTGACTTGCTTTACAGATGGGTCGGATGATGTGCCTCCTCTGATAAGGAATCAGGGACTTCATGAACAAGCCTGGCATCTGTCATACCTCCTTGTACAATGCCACAGATAGCCGAGGACATAATTTGACCGAACTTACTGCTTGTGACCTAACACTAGACTTGAGTGAACACCCAACAATATACTGGGAGAACATCCTCTAATTTTATGTTTTTTTTAACCAAACAGATACTCAATGTAATTTCTCTCTGAATTGGGGGGTCAGTATGGGTGATGCTGTGCCCCCTGTCTCTCCTGGGCTCTAGAGCCCTCCCCTGAAACCTCTTGCGCATACTCATGATCATAGGTACACTAACTGTAAGTACTTACAAGTAGTCTCAGGTGCTCCCACACATTTTCCATCTCCTTATCGTATGGTTCCAGACCTGGCTTACCCTTTAGAGCCCCGCCCCCAGCGACCCCCTATGGCTTGCAGTGCCTAAACTAATAGGTTCCACAACAGGAATGTGTTTTTCTCATGTTTGGGCAGCAAGATGTTGCTCTGCCACCCAGGGCTTGGGAGTTGGGTTACTTTGGTAGTTGAGTCTGATACTTATCACACTAAACTAGGTATCCTAAGGTGGCGCAGCTGTAAGCCACTGCTGTTCCTTTTCCTCTGCCCTGTGTCCCCCCTCACCTAAAAAAATTGGTAAGTTGAGACTTGTGACTTAGAACATCTATGAAATGAGTACTGTAGGAACGCGGCATTCTACACACCTCTACCCGAAAAGAAGGCGGGAGGGGCACATATGGCTTTTTTGCAGGAAACTCATCTTGCCAAGGGAGAAGACCACAGACTCTAGAAGCAATGGACCGTTAATGTTATAGCACTGGCTACTATTGTTATGCTAGAGAGGAGCTTGTCTGGATCTGACCATCAGTCCCCTTCAGCTCCATCACTGTGGAATCAGAACTAGAAGGGCGGTAGGTCTTTATGGAGGGGGTATTAGACAGTACTGCGGTATTACTGGGCAGTGTTTACCTACTGAACACGAGCCAGTCACACTACTTATCAAATCTTTTGGTCCACCTAGCTTACCAGTCCCATCTCCCCTGGATAATCAAAGGCAATTTCAATTGTATCCTTGATGTCACACTGGGTAGATCGCATCCTCCCCTCCCCTATTCACCCACAGTCCGCATTGCAGAGTAATTATCACAATGGATTGCTCACTGGTCCCTAGTTGACAGCTGGAGAGCCCTACATCCTGACGCAAGGGAATACTTTAAAACCCTCTCGCACAACCTCCATGTTTGAATATAGCGCTTTTTTGGTCTCCTAGCCACACAACTATTAGTAACTGATGCAGAGTACCTGGGTAAGACCCTCTCTGATCACACTCCCTTGCTATTGTGACCCACCTCACAAGGCTGCATTCCACCGGTCCCACCTGGCGGCTGACAGCCATGGCATTAGAAGACCAAGCATTCTGTGTGACCACATGTGAAACCCTTACAAATTACATCACTGAAAACGGTAACACTGCCTCTACATTGCTGATAAATTGAGATACACAGAAGACAGTGGTAAGGGGTCATTGGATTAGTGCAATTGTAGGAGTAAGGGGTGCACTACACTGTAAGTTGGAACAACTCAAGGGCTCAATGCGCTTTGTGGAGTGGGCCACTAGGGACGATGTTGCTGCCAGTGACGTCCTACGTGAGGCACAGTAACGTCATGCCCACCTACATAAGTCAATGAGGTGCTTAGACTATAGAACATATCCAGCCAACATACATGCAGTAGACGAGCCAAGTCGTCTGCTGGCATGGCTACTTAAATGAGAATAATGTACTACACCAATGACTGACATTCATGCTACCCTGACACCATTGCATGCTCCCAGGAAGCAATACACAGGGCATTCTGCATACACTACCAAGCCCTATACAGCCCCACGCATGACCCATGACTACGCAGACCTGACAACGTCCTTTCCACTGCCATTACTAGCAGTAACAGCAGAGCAGAACAGAGGAGCTTAAATGGCTTGTTAACAGAGAATATCTTCAGGTGCACCATCCACCACTCACCCACATGTAAAACCCCAAGTCTGGATGGTCTACCAATTCAGTGTTGTAAAACATATGTAGAACTCGTGATCCTTAAACTGGCTGAATTGTATATTTCTGTGCGTGTCTTTGGGCTCTTGCCACAATCTATGTGTGAGGTGCTGTTGGTCTCCCTACCCAAAGCAGGACGGGATCCCCTCGACATCACCTCCTTTAGCCCTTTAGCCGTAATCGGAAGTGACTATAAAATTCTCAACAAAATACCAGCAACACGATAAATGGCTGAGTTAGTTCACCCTAATCAAAATGGATTCATGTCTGGTAGATCTACATCCCTCAACTTATGCTGACTACATAGAATTCTCGAGGAGGCCTCGCCACATTGGCTCCACTTAGCCTGCTTGGTCCTAGACCTTCATATGGCTTTTGTGTGCTGAACTGAGAGTATATGTTTATGGTCCTTCCACAGACAGGCATTGGTGGCAAGACGTTGTGAATGGTCAAACTCCTATACACTGACATGACAGCCAGAGTGAAAACTGGTCAACTGATTTCTGCTGCATTTCCATTGGGGTGTGGTATGTGCCAGGGGTGCTCAGTTTCACCACTACATTCGGCACTGGCAATGGAGCAAGTGGTACATCTCCTGCATCAGTCTGGGAGACCAGGGGCATACCTCTCAAGAGTGAGACACATGCAGTATCAGTGTATGCAGACGATGTCCTAATTTATATATTAGAGATATACAGGATAGTGTAGATATCATGGCTCAGATCTTAAGGGACTTCAAAGCAGCCTCGGAGGCTCACTTGGTCAAAAACATGTCTGTTGCCACTACATCCTGATTGCCCAGCAGATGACATAAGTCAACACTCACCAAATTAAATGGGAGGCTCTCATTCTCGGATACCCGCGATCTAGGCAGCAGTCTGATGAAAGCAATATCTTCTCTCCAACCATAAATTGCTTTTTGGTGCTCTTTTCCTGTCACAATGCTGTTGCAGAAATAACTTTATTACTTTGCTATTTTGTCAATCCTTATCCCTTGCAACACATTCACATAACAAGTATGCTAAGAAACTTAGGGCCAGATGTACAAAACATTTCTCTAGTCAGTTTGCGACTAGAAAAATGCTTTTTGGGATGTACAAAGCCCAAACTGCTATTCGGTAACTTGTTACCGAATCGCAATTTGGGTTTTGTGATTCGGTATTAGGAAGGGGCGTGTCCAGGGCGTCCCTTCTTAATACTGAATCTAAATGGTATGTATGATTGTTTTGTGACCGTGAATGCGGTCACAAAACAATCACAGTTAGCACCAGTTTCAAATTGATGCAAACCCATTCGCAAAGGGTAGGGGTCCCTAAGGGACCCCTTCCCCTTTGTGAATGCATGCAAAAACGCATTTTTATTCTAAAAAAAGAAACTGAAACATTTCATTTTTTTCTATTTAAACGCAGCCTGTTTTCCTTAAAGGAAAACGTGCTGCGTTTAAAAAAAAAAATAAAAAAAAATTGCTTTATTTAAAAGCAATCACAGACATGGCACCATCCCTGAGATTTTTGCAAATCCCGGTGGGTCGCAAATTGCGACCTACCTCATTAATATTAATGAGGCAGGTCTATTTGCGAACCACCAGGAATTGCAAAAGAAACTCAGTGGAGTTTCTTACATTTGGAATTGCGATTCCCTCATTGCGATTCGCATGGAATCGCAATTCCAAATATTAGTACACGTGGCCCCTGATCTGGAATAAGGAGAGGTTCAGTGTTACCCTGGCCAAGCTACAACTTTCTATGGATAGCGGAGGCCTAGGAGATCTGACAGCACAGCTCCAGTGGCCGGGCTCAGTGGCTAGCCAGTCACAACATGGCAGAGGTGTGCATGGGAGAGGGACAGGAGACACAGAGAATCGCACAGGAGCTGTTTCTTACCGAAGTGCCACTACCAATGGCTCCCAACACCTTGCTTCGCATGGTCTACAACAGTTATCGTCGAGCCCTGCGGCACTTCCCGAATGTGACACCGTATGCGTTGCAGAACCCTGTGAGTTCTATATGTGTTTTCAGAACAGCCGTGGGCCAAGAGGGGGTGGAGACCTGGAAGTCCTCCGGTGTGGGCGCAGTCTGTGATCTCTTCAAGGAGGGTAATCTGATCCCCTTTAATCATTTGACTGAGGAGACCAGCCTCCCAGCATGTCAGATTTTTTGATGCATCGGCGCCTGGTTGTAGAGTTTGAGCTTCTTTGGGAGATCATGGCCTCTGAACCCACTTCATTCCCATTAAAAAAGATCTTATTCACAATGGAATCAGGGTGGAGACTTTATCTCTTGGATAACTAAAGGTATACCTGACCACCATAGACCCATTAGTCAACCTTGGACAGAAGTGTGCAGTTGATATAGAGCACCAATTGACCCCACAAGGAGTGAAGCAGAGCACTCATATATCTGCACAGGGTCTCACATAATGCACATTTTCGGTACATACATTCAGAATCGTGCATAGAGCCTATTTAGCACCAGCCATACTTCAGATAATGTACCCAATAGCATTGCTCAACTATCCTCCCTGCCTTACCCCTCAAGCGGACATCCTACATATTTTATGGGACTGTCCAATCACACTTTCTGGGATGAAGTCTGCATGACCCTCACACGGACGACAGGTCTCCAGCACCTGAACCACAAGGACAGCTGTATATTAGGCCTTTACAAACACTGCAGGGCAGGGGAACTGCCAACCTATACATTAACGGGGCTTTCTTGCTAGCCAGACGCACGATTACGATGAAATGGAAAGCTCAGTCACTGACAGGGGTTTCGTAGTGGCAGAGCATGGTGATTCACTAGGCCATGGTGGAATCCACGTTATTGTGTCGAGAGGAAACGGGGCACTTTCGTAGGCCTTGTATAACAGCCACCTGGGATGACCCATTGTATTAATTCCAAAGTGATCCTAGTCACTACACCTGTCCACCGTAATTGGATACATGAGCGATAGTACATTCCACTTGTACACCCCTTAAGTAGCAAATCCCATCACTTGTCTTTACTCCTTGGCACCAATTCAAAGATTGAGGAACATATATTCTATGCGTTAATGCACCTCCCACGGACACTACCATGACTGTTATTGTTAATTCTGTTGAAGATCAAAAGAACAGCACCTACACTTTAAATTTGGACATTGAAATACTGTCAATGAAAAACAGCTTGCTGCTACAGCTGGATTAAGAATGTGTGCCAGTCTCTGCTTTGAGCAATCAATTTCCTTAGCTAATTCTTGGATATAATCTATTTATTTTGACCCAACTAACCAAGCCCTAGCTAAGGGAATTGATGGGGATGCTGTTCCCATGGAAGGGCACAGAGTTTTTATATGACAATGTCCTTACTTAAAAATAAAGTGACCAATAGTGGGACCGCTGCTAAATAATGCAAATATAAGCTCAATATAAAAAGGAAAAATTATCTGTGTATCCAGTTTTGTGAGACAAATCCCCTGGAGGTCAGTGCCACCTCTGTATGACCCTTATGATCAGTGGTGGAGTTTGGTGGTAAAGCCTTATCTTGTTTCAGTTTGGTGGAGTTTTGCTTATCCAGGAAATATGCCAGTCTTCCCTTTGACACCTGCACTGACACACATGGCCGGGAGCGCTGAGGAGAGAGGCTGAAATGCTGCAGTTGACTGTTCTGGCTCTGACATTTTTGGCCAGTTGCATCAGGGAGTTCACCATTGTGGAGGTATCATGTTAAGTAGTTAGGCACCTCCGGCGCCCAACAAACTTGTAGTCAGTCCTACACGGCAATGCAGCAAATAAAACTCATTTGGATTTGTCACATTCAAACAATTATTTTCTTTAATTTAAACAGCGTTGTTTCAGAAAGCTATCTCAGAACCAGTGTACTTAATGTGACCACCCTGTGCCGTACAGGAATTCAGCTTTGTTGCAATGCAGTTATCTCTAGCGAGTGACTACATAAACATGTCAAGAAGGGGGTCACTCCTTTCTGAAAAAAGCACATCATATTTAAGGCAATGGGGGAGGGAAACACCAGCTCCACCAGTCCTCTCAAGGCATTATGATAAATGAAGCCTTCATCGGTGTTGATACTCACAGCCTCTCAAGTGCTTTCCACCCACTGTTGGCACAGCAAGTGTAGGATATTCATGCTCAATTGGCACTCATCATCAAGGATCAATACAGTTTGGGATGCACATGAGCTTTGAACAGAATGCAGCATGTTAGGCACCCCAAAACTGCTCTCTGCTGATGAAAGCCAAATGTCCATAAATGTCCAGCACTGGCTAAGGCTAGGTTGGATGGCAATACTTTAACTATGAGTACAACAATGAACTGCTTAAACCATATTGCGCTTGAGGTGACTGGTGGTAACATTTTAGCATTGTGCTCTCACCCCCTCAAATTTAATTCATTTGTAAATGGCCCATTTATCTAAACTAAAGTAGTTAATAGGCATATCCATTTTACCACTCTAGAGGATTCTCTTAGCTGGAATATCCATACCAAAGTGGCCATTCAGGGATACCAGGCCCTTTTCAAAGAGCCAGTCAGTTATAGTTTTTCGCCAGACACAAGGGTTGGCTATTGGATTCTGAGAAAAGCCAGCTCTCTTACAACATTCAACACGATTGCATATTTGGAAATATAGCCTTGCATTAAAATCACCTTGCAAAAAAATTGAACTTTAACATTTTCTCTCTAATCTTATCACGTTTTCATCTTTTGTCTTTCGCCCCTGAGATTCAACCAATAGATGTACTGCTAAGGCAGAGATAGGATGTAGAGAAGTCAAGACATTCTCAGTTTTCGCTTTTAGATTAATAAAATAGCAATCACCCCATGAAAGGGCGACCTTTGTGAACCTCATTGCCTGGTAGATCATAATGATGAATATCATCCAATGAGGGCAAGTCAGGAAGCCATGCGCTAGATTTACAAAACCATTTAGCAGTTGCAAAGCCTGCAATTATCTGAATCACAGGGTTTGCAAACACTTAACTGTTTATTTACAAATGTACTAAACCAATTTTGCAATTCGGTAACTAGCTATTGAATCTCAAAACATGTTTATAAATGTGGAAGAGGCGTGTTTGGGGCACCCTTCTAAATTCCTATTCACAGTACTATGTATCATTAGTGTGCAATCACAATTTATCTTGCAAACCATTGATAGGTAACTGACTCCTCAAACGAGGTGGAAAATCATTCAGTTTTGTATATAATTAAAAAAGGTTGTGTGAGATTGAGCAGTGGTCTTAAGCATTTTTTAAAAAGTAAATGTTTTCCCCAAATGCGGCCCTGTTCCCTTTTCGGAAAATGTGCTGCATTTAAAAAAACACAAAAACTTTTGTTTAAATGTGATCACAGACATGGTGGTCTGCTGACCCCAGCAGGTGACCATCCCTGTGATGGCATTCAATTGGAATAAGACGTAATCTGCAAAGTACCTCTTTAGTTTTCATGGTGTAAGTCAGGTTGCAACCCACTCTGAATGGTGATTTTGCAAACTCACCTAATTGGTCAGTTTCCAAAATCTGATTTCATTCACAAAAAGTCGGCGTGCAATTTGCGTCCACTATTTACAAATGAAATGTTAGTATATCTGGCCCCAAGTTTCTTGGATCGTAAGATCAGCAGATACAAAAAAATCCTTTTTGTTTTACAATATTAAACCGTTTGCTAAAACCAAATATATTCCATTAAAAAGTCCAAACTGCCCTACGGTCATCTTTCAAACTAGGCCCTTGTAGAAAAATCAGTATTACCCACTACACTACAGTTCTTGCTTGCTAATTTCTGAAAGCGCTTATCAAAGATTAGATAGTTGCTCCTGGAAGCAGGTTCTATTTCAGGCAATCCTTTTGAGAAGATAGTTTCTTGCTGATCTCCTTTATATTGACAAACACATTTAACATGGCCCATAATTGGTCCCCCGACATACCCCACCTTCTTTCCTCATTTGTATTTACAGTTCGAGCCAGGAATTGGAAAAAGTACATGCTCCCAAAAATGAAAGCTGATCTTTACTATCCCTAATCAACTTGATAATAAAAATCTGTCTGATTAACTTCAGTTGCCTGGATGCTTTTCACAGTGCCTAAATATAGAACAGATTATGCTTACTAAGTAAAGAAATTCTAGTTGCTGTTGATAAAAATAAACTTGTATTCAGAACGACTCTTTTGTTCCTGCTTTCCCACCACTTGTGCCCCAACTGAGTACGTTTTGTGACTCTTGTTGAAAGAATTGATAACTGGTATATTAGGCTTTTGTAACAAAAACATGTTTACTCAAGGAATTTAAACTACTTAACTATCCATATTTTTAGAATTTTCATTTAAAAATAGTATTTCACTCTCTACCATTCGTTACTATCTTCACTCCCAAATTAGAGATGGTAAGGGAAAGGTCAAGAACTACAAGGCTCCTTTAAATCAAGTCCTGAAAGATAGTTAGCTGCATTTTCTTCTTTTATCTTAAGGCCTTCTTTCTCAATTTGTTTTATGCCTTCGGCCATTAGATCTGCCACATTTCAAGAAGATTCTATTCTGATTTTCTTGTTTTCAATTTTTTTATGTAAGAATACAGTTTAATATAGTTGCATATACATATTATATATGGCTATTCTAACAAAAACATTTTTAACAATTAAGATACTAGGAGGTTAACTCATGGATTATTATAAACACCAGGAAAATCCATTCGGGTATGAGGATATTCAACTTTACAAAACATTAATAAAGGAGTTCAGTGATTCTCAGATAGATCGCAAATGCTTTTGACTGCCATTGGTTTGTATAATCACGAACTCCATACTACATACATCAATAAATTGATATCATTCCCTCATACTAGGTGGGTCTTTCTGAAGCCATACTTTAGCAATTTGTAAGCTAGCTAATAATATCGCCACAAATATAATTCCCTCAAATTTACATAGGATTGAGTTGTAATAGCCTAGTGTTACCAATTTAAGAGTGGGGGAAATTGTAATGTCTAATAACGTACTTAACTCATGAAGCACTTGATGCCAATTGATTTACATTTCATAAACCTATGTATTATCAGCCTTCACCATCTGACATAAAAAGCTTTTAGAATTCGGCTGACAGCCCTGGTGCAACAGCGTTTTGTGCTTAAAATATGTTGAACAAATTTACAATAGTAAATGTTGTGTTGTGATATATTTAAAAGTTTATGACTGACCAAAAGTGTATTCTAACACTGTACTATTAGCAGTCTCAATGAGCCTTTTCTACCACCCGTTGGCAACTAGTCGTAAATTATGAGGCTGTTTCTCCTGAAGCAGATAGTAGACTCTGCCTTAGATTTATGTGCATTTGGTTGGAGTTTAGGATTTCTTTGTATATGACTGGTTCTAGTTTATTCTGTGATTTGGCCTTGAAATATTCCCACTACGACAAATAAAATACACTGTGGACCGTGTGCTAAAAGAATGTACGTTTGTTCTTCAAATATTTGTCCAGGAGTTTGTAATTTTGTATGATCCCATACTTGTACCAATCCGTCATGTGAAAAATTTGAAAAGCCCTGATTATGCCATAAGGACAGATTTTGTTTGGGAATCCGTAATGTAACTGATATAGCAGTCCAGATTTTAGAACAAACTGATAAGAGTTTGTATTTCTTTTTTAAAGTTCAAATATCCATGAGCTGATGTTACATCTCCATATGATAAAAAAAGAACCTGGGATAAGCAGGTGGAGAAACATGACCAATAGTAGAATTGAATACATGGAAGAGCCCAGCCACTCTGATGCTATTGAGTTTTTGCCCTTCTCGGCTTTTTAGATTGCCAAATGAATCATGGCCATGCAATTTCAGTTTTTAAAAGAAAATATTTGGGATCGTCAACGGAAGAGCTTGGAAAAGAAACAGGAATTTAGGTACCATAGGCATTTTGATAACATTGCAACACCTTTGGATTCCTATAAGGAGTCTATTCCATTTAATTAAACTCTGAGTTATAGCTTCTAATGATGTTAAGTAGTTATTTTGAAATATTTCTGTAATTTTAGTTGCAATTGTAATTCCCAGCAGGTGCCCTGTTGTACAGAAACAGTATCAAAAACTGAAATTGCGAGATTGGTATGAGATGTTGAGCCCTGCTACAGCACGAGCATGTGTTCCATAGGGTGAACCCAGTTCTCTATCAAGGGTGAGATTTTATTGGTAATTAATTTATTATATATTTTTGAGTATGTATTAAATAATTATATTGACTGATATGATCTGCAGTTTAATGGATCCATGTACATGTTCAGGAATACTGCTATAGTAGTCTCTCTCTTTCTGTGAGGGTTCATAAGATGCAAAAGTAATGAAGATAGAACTGATATACAAACTTTATAGAATTAAATAATTGTTGAGAAGGTACCTGCTGCCTTGCCTGAGGCAAGCCACTTAATCATTAGAATTATTTGGTTCTCTAGAATAGGAGTCTCAAATGTCTTGTGTTGGGTGGATGATATCAATTGAATTCACAAATATATTCTGAGATTTATGCCTCATTTGGTGTCAATTTATTTTGTATAAGTACTTCTGGAACACTGACATTATTTTTAAGTTATCTTGTATTTGTTTCCTTTCAGCATCCCTGGAAATGTAATTTTTTTTACTCTGAACTTTTAGAGCAAGAAGTTCACCCATATTCTTGCTATTTTTACAATGTTTAAGCCATTCTGCAGCCATTCAGGGCAAGCCTTATGCCACAATTGTTTCTTTATTAGAATTAAATCAATTTAAAATTATTTCCAGAATAGAACATTTCTGCATGAATAATGAAAGGGCAAATTGGTTCTCTAAGATTTGGGGAGAATCTCTCAGCTCCAAGGTTCTTAATAGTTTTTTTTTAATAGTCTTGCTTAAAAGAGCCGCTGTGACCAGATAATTATGTGAGCTTCTCTAGAAAGGGCCGTTGGCTCCACTCACGTTTGGCCCCAGGAGTACATTGTTTGATTGGGCAGAAGTTGTATGCTTCCACAAAAAAGTGCTTGTCCTCCACGCAGCTGTGATCATTTTGCTTATTTATCCAGTTGCCTACACTTGAACTTTTAGGGCGCACACAACATTGGAATTCTACTACAGTGCCTTAGATAACTAAGTAATTTATGGTGTTTTTCTCTAGCAGCAGCACAGTTTGGAGGAGGTGTTGTAAAGATCATGCCTGCCAGTGCGGAGACCCATTTTCATTTCAGTTTGAAGACGTGGTTTTGAACATGTAGCAAATTATGAATTACTATTTCATCAAGTGCACGTTTCTGGCATGTACTTTTATTCCGTAAATGTGTAATGGATAGGTCATTAAGTTTTAGTAAGCCAGATCATGTACAAACAACATTCAGTGGTTATTTAGTTTATAAAATATTTCAGGGATGTCCTAAATGTAATGACTTTACTTTCACAATACTACTATTTCATCTATTTTATTCACTTGCTTTTATACTTTAGTTTTAGGGTCTTGAACATATAAATGCAGACTCCATTTTGTCATAGGCAAAGAAAGTGTCTAGAAAATGGCAGTCTTTAACCTCTTAGGTCTAAAACAAGATGACCTTTAACTTCCTGAGGAACTGTACATTTGTCACATCTTTTTGCCCTCTAAATGTATCATACCCTCCCATCAATTGCATAGACAAAAACACCCAGTGCAACATCAGTGTGGGGCAGTTGCCATTGTGAAGGCCACATAACCATAACCCAAACAATGTAGTCATAACTGAGGTATTTTGTACCTTAGTAGTACATTTACTGATGTGTATAATTATATTAAGACATTCATCAAGAAAGATAAGTCGATAATGCTATTAAAACCAAGTGAAATCGCCATCAAATTGGGGAGAGTAATTTCACCCAGATTGCAGATCTCAGATGAGCACAGCACCAGATTTCATGTTGACTGAAGAAGCCTTCAGCAAGACACTTCGAAGCTCTGCAAAGCATTCCATTCAGCCTTCACTAAGTGCCAGGACTGTGATCTCGCATACATGCAGTCTCCTTGTCCTTGTACTCAAACTAGCTGGCAAACTATTCCAAACAGACAACAAATCATGTTGACCACCTCTGAAACTCAGTTTCATATATATTAATCTGCTAGACCCCGCATAGTGCTTACAGATAGAACAGTGAGGGTGCCGGGGGCTACAAATTGTGATGTCACAATTTTCCCAGTTTTCACTTTTCTTAAAAAGCTTAGCTGCTTTTTATATTCAGTGCTGTTACCAATATGGTGTGTGCTTTACCAGTGTTTTAAAAATAACCACTTTAAAATAAATATGTTGAAATGAATATTCCATTTCTAGTGCTCGAGTGTGCAAATCCTTGAAGAACTGTACTTTGAATTATCACTGCTTCCTGTTAGTAACCCAAAAGCATAGGCACCACTTCAGCTCTGTATTGGGTGAAGTTCTACAGGACTACATAAACCTGTCTTTCACATTCAAGCATTGGTGCATTGAACTAAGTTTGCCCGTGTCACCCTTGGGTATGAAAACAAACCTTGTAGAGCTGGGCCAAAGTCTCTGTTTACCCAACAGAGGGCAGTCATTAACCTACATAGATTTTTAGGTTCGGTTTGACAGTGTAACTTTTATCTGACCTTTTTATCCTGCACCAATGTTATTATTTACTTCTTTACCTACACACAACTACATATTTAATCATCTTCTATTTACTTGTAATCAGGGGTGTGGAATTTATTAAAATATCTACTTGTCCAGGGGACAGGTTGCTTCTCAAATCTACTTGTCCTGTAAAAAGATCTACTTGTCCCTTTGGTGCCTTGTAGTGTGGCGACAAATTATGGCAGCAATTAATAGCCTCTCTGATTATGCCAGGGCTACTACCATAGTAGGGCTTGAATACTTGGAGTTTCAATCGCTACTGTAGCAATTTCCTTATTTTGCCACCTTTCTGCAGATCTGCATACTGGGGCTGGAGGAAGCAGTAAGCAATAGTTTCAGGGCTGGAATGCCTTTGAGTCTGCAAACCTACTAACCTGCATGTTTTAAAGATTTTTACCAGCTTCTCTCTAATATTGTCCCATAATAAGAAAGGTTGGACATTTACTCCTGACAATGGCAGAATTAGAACTTCTTCCAGGGTTGGGAAGAAAGTGGCTGGAGGGAAAATGAACTTGCAAATGCTCAATAGATTTTCACATGAGCAAATCTACACATCGTATTTACCCATGCTAAAATACAGTTCACAAATATTTTATAGGGGTACGACATATACCATGGGTGCACTTTTGTGACTTTCTTTAAGAATTTGGGGCCACATGTAGGTTCAGATTTGTGACCTGCAAATTGCGAGTCGCAAATCCGAATGTAGGATGGTGTCCTTGACACCATCTGTGATTCGCAAGGGCTTCGCAAATGCCCACCTCATGAATAATCATGAGGTGGCTCGCAATTTGCGACCCCCTCGCGAATGGTGGCCTGCTGGAGACAGCAGACCACCATGTCTGTGACTGCTTTTCAATAAAGCAGTTTTTTTTGTTTGTTTTTGTAATGCAGCCCGTTTTCCTTAAAGGAAAACGAGATGCATAACAAAAACGAAAAATGAAACGTTTTCATTTCATTTTTTCAGAGCAGGCAGTGGTCCGCAGGACCACTGCCTGCTCTGAAAAAATGTTTACAGTGACATTCACAATGGGGAAGGGGTCCCATGGGGATCCCTTCCCTTTTGCGAAAGTGTTAGCACCCATTTGAAATGGGTGCAAACTGCGATTGGTTTGCGCCCGCGTTCGCGGTCACAAAACAATCCTACATTGCACTGCGAGTTGCAATTAGGAAGGGAATACCCCTTACCAATTGCGAGTCGCAAACCCGTTTTGTGATTCGGTAACCAGGTTACTGAATCGCAAAACTGGGTTTGTGTATCGCAATGTGCTTTTTGCATGTCGCAAACAGCGAAAGTCGCTGTTTGCGACATGCAAAAAGCTACCTACATGTGGGTCTTGGTCCCTAATTAGGTCTGGTGTTAACAAAGACATTTTGTTTTTATTAAACTTCTATTTCTCTCTCTTTCGGCTGGCTTAACTGTGAGCGATCGCATTCTGCTCTTCCACAAGGAGCATATTGCCACACAAAGTAGTTTTGTTCAGTGTCAGGAACTACAGTGGCAATCAGTGACGTAACAAAACTGGAGGGTGCCCCTTTGCAAAGAACATGGAGGAGCCCCCTCTCCAGACTCACTCAGGGCAGGTGCTGTGCTGGAGGGGCCCCCTGGAGGGCGGCTGCGGGGCCTTTGTTATGCCGCTGGAGGCAACGTGTGCTTTAAGAGTTCAAAAACTTTTTGGGGGGGTTTTGCCAATGTTTGTTACAATGTTGAGGGCCTGGTAGCTCCCACAAGAATAAAGTGTTACAAAAGCCATGTCAAAACAAGACACGCATTGATGAAACTAAAAGACTTATAAAAATATGTCAGATCAGTTGGCTTTGTCAGTGTTTGTTTATTTTCATGCTTCCCATAATCGTGTTGAAAATGGTTACACTGATTTTCCATTAGAAATATTTTTGGGAAATACTAGCATGCATCAACACATTTTACTAAATGACACTTCATTTGCATATAATCAGAGAGCATTCTGGGAGCATTATACTTAGCCTCTTAGCCTAAACTTTTCAAACATGTGTGTACACGTTTTATTTTTTTTTGTACTGGAACCAACGTCAGTAGTGAAGTGTGACCTTAAAACATTTATTTACAGCACTCACCCTAATAATGAAGGCTTTCAAATAATGAACCATATATACAAGTTCGAACAGCATTATCTTTTGGAAACACATTACCTCAACTGCAGAGAATTCCACAAGCAACCAAAGGGTTTGTGCTGCAGGGGGTTGGGCCTACTTGTCCCAAGGACAAAGTAAACATAAAAACTTGTTGCCCTTGACCCCAAACAAGATGTCCCGGGCGTCGGGCTATAGGAATTCCACATCCCTGTGTAATGCTTCATTTTTCCATACAACTTTCCTTTAAAGCCAGACTTACTAGCATTTCCAATGCTTGTTTCTTTTGTTATAGAATTGAACCTATAACAACTGCCTTCATGCAAAGCGTGACCATATTAGGGGCTGTTGTACATGTATTATTGTAGAATATTAACCAGAGGAGATAGAAGTATATAGAGTCGGCCCACTCTTCTTCCAAGTGTAACATTCAATCAAAATGGAGAGAAACCACTAACATTCCTTTCCAACCACAGACTCCCATCCTGTTTGTAAAAAGACTCTCATCCACTAGAGTTCACTAGGGAATTTAGAGGAGAGCAGACCCCATAGTTACACATTCGTCTCAGCTTCTTTTTCTACTTGTTCCTCCAATCCCTGCTTGTTCAAGTGATCACCTTCCTATCATGTTTAAGTGGTCACTCACTAGAACCGAGTGCATTGCAACAAAACTCAAATCCTGTACCACACAGGGCGGTCGCATTAAGTACATTGGTTCTGGGATAGCTTTCTGAAACAAAACTGTTTAAATTCAAGAAAATAATTTGTATGTGACGAATCCAAATGAGTTTGGATTTGTCACATTCAGGAGTTAGGACTGTCCTCAGATCATATTGCAGTTTCATATCCACTAGTAAATGGTTTAATGAAGAATGTGGTAGAGTTTGCAAACAACTGAGGACATTCCTAATAACGGATATTACTTCTGATAGCAAAAGCATATTAGATAGATGCAAGATTGGGGTGGAAGTCTACAAGACATTGATTGTAAATAAAAAATAAAAACAAATCTTACAAAGAAAAGGACTGGAATCGGATGGACAAAGGCACTTTCCCAGAGTGACATAAGAGTCTTCTGGTCCAGGAAGTCATATAGGTATGTTAAGAGCAATGGTGAATGATCTCCAGAGATTTCGGAAGAAACCTGGACCAAATGCTTTAAAGATTTATATTCAGCTCCCAGTAGTTCCTTAGGGTAAACAATTGCTCTCCAACCAGATTTAGACCTATTTGATAATCACTTTTGAGAGTCTGAATACTATTGTACATTCTTTCAAGTACAGCTGTGTTGCAGGTTCAAATGGCATTCCAAAAGGCATTGTCGACGGGAACCCAGAATTATGTGTACGTGTATTTGGGCTACTTTTGCTTTAGCACTGTTGCTTCTACCAGCATATTACTTAAGTCTTGAAGGGGACCTCCAACAAAACCATTAGTTAGGAGGTTCAAAAAAGGGCATCCTAACTCTCTTATTAATTGATTTCTCTGTTAGACTTTGTCAATTTTTGGTGTAAATTGATACTTCAGATGTTGAAGGATGAAGTGTTGATATTAAATTAACCTTTATTGACTGTGATTAAACTATACCATAGTAGAAACAGGATTCTGCTCCAATAAAATAATGGTGGTAAATCAACAGGACACATCCCAATATCTGGGATGTGCTTTGGCCCAAGTGCCTTTTGCACAGTTTCTTGACAATAGTATATCATGCCCCTGAAAAGTTCATGCCTTTCCACCAAAAGTAATGAGCAAGCATTTGAATGTCTTACTTTAGGTGTATGATTTAAGTTTGTTGGACAGCATGCCTACAAATGTGCAGTAACAAGTGAATGAATTGCAGCAGTATTGAAAAATAAATCAACTTTTTGTCAGTGTGAAAAAGACCAAAATCATGGCACTTGTGGGAATACAGAGTTAGAGATTTCCATGTGGGAATCTCCACATGGAAATATTTGCGAACATTGCACTGGCCTCTCTTAAAGGGTTGTTCTGTTTAGTAGTATGTTTGAAGGCAATTTGTCTTATCCCTAATGAATGTATTTAATTAAAAATAGTACCAGTGCCTGAACTCTATTTATATATTTTCTATCCATAATCTCTGGGGAATTAGATTTTGTGTTTAAGCTGGTAAATGCCAATTTAGATACTTAACAAAAATGGCTTTTTGGGAACTGCTAAAGAGTGAGAAGAACTGGGCTTGTATAAACATATTGAACAGAAATTTGCTTTGAAGCACAAGAAGTGTATGATGTGGCTATTGTAGATATAATTTCATATAAAGTGATCTCATAGGTTTGCTCAAATGATAGTGATATTCAATGTGCTACGTCCAAGAAAACATTTATTTTCTTTGAATGCAAAACTGGCTTGGGGTTATCTCCTTTCTGTTTGTAGCTAATGCTTTATTAAGATATGTTTAGTTATGATGCAAGCCACTTTTCAACCATTGCATTCAGCATGTTGAGGTGTGAAGACTTTATTTGCTAACTATCGTATCCTTGAGAACTGAAACAAATTGTTTCATTTGTAAATGAAATACCCTAAATGTGACAGAGTAAGAGAGCTTTTAATTATGCCTTTATGTAGAGCAACTAGATTACATGCTGAAGATAAAGATTTTAAATGTATTTTTCATTAGCCGGCTTTAGATGTTTGCAATGTCCACTGCCTAATTTGTAAAGGCTGTAAATGATAGGAAATTAATTGTATTGTTATAGTACTTTCTTCTGGACATATGTAGATGGACATTATGAAACACTGGTGGATTCCTGATGGGGTGTAAAGTGTAGCAGAATGAAGGAACAGTAGTGTAAGCAACTCTTGTTCAATAGGGGCATTAGGGGCTTGTTTGCAAGAAATAAAGCAAGTCACACTTGCAGGTAGGCCTTCCAGTAGTATTTGTCAAACCAGACGATGGTTAGGCCTCATGAACCAATAGGATATTGTTTTTGTCTGTGGTCTGGCAGCCCAATATTACGTCTAGGAGACTGCTGTTGAATGATGTAAAAACTAGATGAACATTTTGAAATCTATAAAGAAAGTGCGGTAAGGCAATAATTGTGATTAGGTACTTTCTTCACATCAGAGACAAATGCAGTTTATTCCAGAAATCAACAATGATATGAAGGTTTTTCAAGAGGAATTTGGAGGTTGGCCATAAATCTCTGTGCTTTTGTATCTGAAGCTTTATTTGGTCCATCTGAATTGAAGATGTGTGTCTTACTGCTCAGACACTCTTGTGAGGGAATGACTCGGATTGTCTCCCTTTAGATTTTTAGTCTGCAGTGATAGTCATATTCTTCAACTCACTATAAAATGTTTGGAAACATGATTTCTGTGTCAGTGATATATAATTGTATGTCATGTGGATCGGGTTATGTCTCCTGTTTAGCCTTTGCCTAAAAACCGTTGACTAAATTTAAGCATTATGAGACAGAAAAGTCATTCCTTCTTTAGAAAAAAAAATCTCTGGGGACAAATGGCATCACGCCTATTGCACATCTGTGTTTTTATTGTTTGTGGGATAGTGTTATTGGGGAGCCAAAATCTCCCCATATAAGCTGCAGGTTGATGAGCTGGAGATAGCCAAGGTCTGTACACGTTGTAGCATGAACCTCCACTCCACATGATCAATCATTTCTTTGTTGGTTGGTGTAGCAGCAGACACAGGCCACTGGTTACTGTGTTGTACTGCTGAATTGCATGACATATCTGTAGCTCGAGAAGGCAAGCATGTAGAGATAAATCCAGACTCTTTGGTGGATACTAAGTTGGGCATGATATAGTATAATATATCCACTAAATTAATTGCCCAGATATTTACATCATTGTTAATAAGTGATCTTGGCCAACATATTTATATTGGTATAAATATGTGTTTTGTCTATAAGGGATCTACTGCAGAGGATGTCTCATTTCAACAGTAGGATTAATAATGAATGAAGAATGTTTGGAGCCAGTGACTTAATAAGTTCATCATTGCAAAAGAGTCAGTTGGTGTGTTGCAGTTAGTGTCACCAAAACTTGGTAGTGTCAAACCTGAAGAGTGAATGTCTGGAGAACATCAGGAGATACACGTAGAAGCACTTCCTCCAGCACAACTGGGGCCACTGCACTGGAAAGAGATAACTACAGCACCAAAAGAGCTATGCAAAGTGGAAGGGACCATCAATACTTATGTATGCTGTCTAGTAGAAAAATTAACTCTCCTGACCTGAACTCTCATTCCTATCCCTGTATTGGAGTTGTAGAAAGGCATAAAAAGAAGTACTTGCCATGTGAAATTGCTTAGACTCTGCTTCCCCCAACTTTCATTACTTACTCCTGAAAAGGGGTGGCTGTGACATAAGGTGTTGTCGTGAGTAGGAAACACATAGTTCAGATAAAAATGTATCAAAAAACAAATTAGAAGTCATCGGGTGGGAGGGAGCCTTACAAGCCAAAATGGCAGACACTCCTCTCTAGAGCACTGACCGTCAGCCCAAACATTTGATGACACCCATGTCTGAAGCCCACCACTTGGGATGATTAGCCCTTCTAGACTTCAATACTTGGTGCCCACACCACTGGCGGGGCTGGTACCTGAACGAGCATGATGGGCCTAATGAGGAGGGCCGCAGGCTCACCTGGCCATGATGCCCGAAGTGCCTGGGGGGCCATTCACGTGCCCTGTGAGTGAGTTTGGTGTTTCCACTTCCTGCGGCCCGCCTGTGCCTGCTCTGTGGTGCGCTGACAGTGAGCGGACTGCATCTATAACAGCCTGCAGCTGAGTTTTCCAGAAGACTTGGGCAGGCTGTAACCTTGGGCCAAAGGGTGCAGACTGCTGTTGGCTCTCTGAAATTGGAGGTGGGGGCTGTACTACAACCTTTGAACACCAGAGGCCCCACCTCCTGTCCACCACATTGGCACTCACAACGGAGCATGTGGAGTGTTGACCGTGCTGCAATGGCCTGCTGACCTCACAAGCCCAGGGCAAAGCAGACAAGCCTGAGGCAGAGGCCTGTTGGGGGAAATCGTGTAAAGTCCCTGCCTGACCGGGAAGCAGGGGACTGACCTGGGTGCTGTGGTCCGCAGTGAATACCACCCCCTCACTGAGAGTCTGCTGGCACTTCACATGGGGCGCGGTGAGGTCGACAATGCTATTCCTCTAACTGGTCCCATTGACGCTTTCTGGAGGACCTTGGCAAGCCAATCAGTGGTGCTGGAGAATACTGCTCATCATTGGCTCCCCGAGCTCAGAACAAGCGCTGGGTTATCCCTTGCAACAGCTGGGGGCCCCTTCCCAACTTCCACCACTGCATCGGCACTCAGTTTGGAGTGCGAGGCGGTGATAGCAGGGCCACAGGGCACAGCTCCACCAGTGCAAGCGAACAGTCGACCCAGAGGATCCTTGAGCTTTACAGCCTGCTCCTTGTGATAATCGCTGTGTGAACTTGGGAACCCTCTCTCTTTCCTCCCTCCCCCAGTGATGCAGTGTGTGCTTCCTGCAACTGACTGACTGGGGGGGAGGCTAGGGGACTCACTGTCACACTGCCCTACTCTTCATTCCTCCCTCCCAGGTCGTGATTGGCGGAGGGACCCATGGGCGGCTTTCCAGGGGTTGAGGAGTCCACACCGGGAGATACCCTCCTATCCTGGTAACTGTACTGCTTTAACATTGCAGAGGACTCGGAATTGGAACTGAGAGGAGGGGGGCCCCTCTCCGCTGTGACAGCTGTGCCAGTATGCTTTAGGGTGCACACCCTCTTCTGGTGAACTGCAGGATGTGCCCGGCTTCGGGTCCAGCCACACCGACATATGAACACCCATGGGAGCGTCACTGATGCTTGACTGCACCATCCTCAGTGACAGCACAAGACTATGGGACCTACCTGCTCTACTTCCCACACAATACTGGGCTGTACTTTGTTGGCTCTGCTCCTGATTACCACTGAGGGGGAGTGCATTCCCCTCCAAGAGATACGATTCCCACTCTGTAACCAGTGGTGACGGGGACTTCATTCACCATCCCAGACACACCAATACTACGTGACATCTCTCTTCTTTAGACATCAGACAACTGGACAGTATCCTAGTCACAACTGAGAACTCCCATGAAACCAGGCTTGGGTCATTAGCAACGCAACTGAGCGTCTTATAGGACGACCATTGCAAACCTGCGGACAAAGATGCCAATGGGGAAAAAAAATTGCATCCCTGCAACTGCTAGCCACGGAAATCAGCGTGTGATCTGGGACCTCTAAGACCAAGTGGGTCAACTTGAAGGACAGGCAGAAGATGTGGAGTGACACTAACGCAGGAGTAAGATCCGGATCCTGGGCCTTCCAGAGGGAGTAGAGGGTTGAGACCAACTGGCATACCTTGAAACCTTGTTCAAATTGTTTGTTCTACCATCCAATATCATCCCCTTCTTCTCCTTGGAGAGGATCCACCGAGTACCTCCCCACTGCACTCCCCATGTTGGCCAAGGTGCCACACTTTAAAGAACACAATACCATCTTGCGGATTGCCAGACTGGCTGGCCCCCTGCGGGGGAAGACAAGCTCATAATGTTGTTTTCAAACCATTCCCGAGGCATCCAACGCCAGCGATTCTCCTTCCTGGAAGTCAACTACGTCAAATGGGCTTTCAGTATTCCATGTTGTTCCAAGCCTGCCTCAAAACGAGGTTGAACAGTGACTCCACCTTCTTCGCAGACTCCAAAGATGTGTGGGACTGGGCGAACCACTATTGCTGTACCGCCATTGCAGGCAGGGGAGGGCCCCCTCAACCACACCCGAAACAACAGAACGAATCACGAGCAGAGGCTTCCCCTGGCCCCTCCACTGAGTTTTCCTGCTCTGGATCAAAGCATCGAAGACCGCAGAGGAGCTGTTCCAGCAGCCGTCAAACTGGGAACTGGCGCTGGAGCCACGGACGATGAGAGGGGTCCACAACAAATTTTTAACTCTGATGATGAAACTGGTCCATCCAACGACTCTTGGAAACAGTGGACACTAGCATTTAATCCCCCTACTCTGTGGCACACTTTACATGGAACCTGTCGAACACCCAGTGTTACAGACTATACTTACTAAGGGGGGAGAGGCGTCACCTGATCACATGGTTATACAAAGCTATTCATGAACTTACTGGGACTCTCCTGACAGCACTGTGGAAAAAGTGGGAGGATGATCTTGGGAGGGCACTTACTGACAAGGAATAGTAACAGGCCTCGGAATTCCCTCTGCTTGTCTCTGAAAACATACATTTTTGCTTTAAAAATATACAGTTCTTTATGTTTCACCTGGCCCACCTAACCCCTAAACAATTAAATTGTTATTTCCCTGAGGCACAACTCTGCTGTCCATGGTGCCACTCGCCAGATTTAGATCCAGGTCATATGCTGTGGTTCTGCTGACCCTGCAAGTTTATTTGTGATTGATACACACCACATTATGGGAGGTCACAGAACTACCTGACATTGATAAATGAGTAGCCTGCACTTTCGGTATCTTCAAGCTCAGAAAACAACATAAAGTGTAGGCACGCTTTGCAGCCCTCGTACTTCTCCTAGCCAAACGTACGCTCACACTACAGTGCAGAGCCATGGTGGCACCCCTAGTAGCTGCATGGCATGGAACGATGCGAAAATGGGGGAGGGCAGAGGATGAGGCTCTGTTATGCGGAGGTCCACCACCTGGTAAGGAACCCCTGTCCCCCGCATGGGATACCTTTCTTTCCCACTTCTTAAAGCTTTTGGGAAACTACAACCTCTCCCCATGAACTACACTTGTCTTCACCTCACATTATACTCAGAATGCTCACATCTCAAGACACTGCATCCCACTTTCCTATTTCGCCTCCCATGCCCCATGCATGTCTCTCCTTGAACCAGGGCCCTTTCCTGACATTCTTCTAATTGAGACAGCATATGACTTGGTGTTTTGCTTCACTAATGGCCGAGCTGAAATACTCATGCACTGACAAAAATCTCTGGAATGCGCTTCTTAGTCCAAAGAAGACATTTATTATTTCACTTTGCAAGACTCGTAAAAGGAGATTAGCATGCTGAAAGAACACGTTCAAAAATGGTCACAGCAATGAAACGAAGCATGTACAAATGATTCTCCACTGCAATATACACAGCAAATATATGCATGTATATCATAATGCAAAGCATATAATGAATTAAAAATATGCATCACCATGAGGCAAGGGCACAACTGCTTCATCTCCCACCTATTCATCATCAGATCGCCAGAACCCAGAATCAATCGAGGTGAGAGAGATCAATTATCCTCCCGGGAAGGATGACAAACCCCAGCGCCCTGGGTATGTCACAGATCTGCAGGATTCTCTCAGTCCCCGGTCCATCCGGTCTCAGCCTCTTATACTTTGAACAAACAAGAGAGGAAAATTCTAGAACCTCCCTAACACTGCAGAAGTTTATTATTAAAAAAAATGCTGATTACTTTAGGCCAGCTTTGAAAAGAACACGTTGGGACTTGGCCACAATCCCAACGTGCCAATTCAAAACAAGACCGTTCCCTGCCGTCTTAGTACATTCTTATCAGCCTAAGCGCTTGGTGGGAAAGAACATGAAAAATAAAAACATGTGCACATTGTACAATGTGGAAAACTACTTGCAGCTTTTAATGTGGCAGTGGCTAATGCTAAAATAAAGTCAATAAGCATAATGAAGCTAGTGGTCACTAATGTGACGGTGTACTGCTAGGCTAAGTGCAATGTGGAATCAGTGGTCAAAACTCATATATCATTACATCTGGGGAACTCACCGCCGCATATCATTGTTACCCTTGCTCTAACCACTTATCTACATATACTCAGGAGCTCTTTTCCCACCCAACCCTTCCTGCCATCACCCCCCCACTCCCCCGACCATCTACCCCAGTTCCGGCCTGCACTCCTGTTGGGTGGCTCACATCTCTATGCCGGAGGTATGTAAACATGCTTTAATGTTCAAACTCAACTCAAGTGATGCTTTATTACTATGCTCTGTACATATATATTCTGTTGCTATATCCAATATGTTATTTCACACTTAAGATCTAGTTGCTTGTGTTTACTTTGTTGTAAAACCCAATAATAACATTTACCAAAAAAAGCTGAAAAAAACTAAAGTATTTAGGAACTCGAGGAAACAGGCATTCAAAGCTTAGTAAGTAGTAGAATGTACTCTAAGTCAAGGTATGTTAGAAATTGATTTCTGGTTGGTAGAGGTATGCACCCTGTCCAAGAAGGAACCATGATCCTAGTCAGGGTGAGTCACAAACACTCCCTAAATTAACCTGTGCTCTAACCCTGATAGCTTGGCACATCGGTCAGGCTTAACTTAAGAAGCAATGTGTTAAGTATTTGCGCAACACTTCAAGCAGTAAAACATTGAAAACACCATACATGCTTAGAACAATAGAGGTTAATTTAATAAACAGAACAAGACCAAAACAGCAAAAATCCAATTAGTAGAACTCACAAAATGGATTTTTAAAGAATAAACGGAAATTTAGTGCTTCAAAGCATTAATCAGGTCACCCTGGACCGGGTCAAATCTGAAAAGAATGGCCGACCATGATGTAGCGCTGGTTGAATACAGGGACCAGCCTGGGTCCGCTGAAAAGTACCTGGGCTGTGTCGACATTGAGGAAGATGTGAGATGAGGGGGCAATGAGGCTTCGTTGATCCCACGGCTGCAGGTGATTCATCGTTTCTGAGCCAAGCAAAGTCGTAGATGCGTTGGAACTGGAGATGATGCGCCATGTCGATGATGATGCGATATCCCCAATACTCGCACCAGAAGCGATGCATTGGTGTTGATGGAGACACGCTGGTTCTGAGCAGCGCAACTGCGTTGATGCGTGGTTTCTGGACTAGAGCAGCACTTTATACCCATTTCCATGGGCCCAGGGCTGGATTGGCACCACTTGGAAGGGCAAGACCCACAGCTGGCAGAGTCCTGGCACTGTATGTGATGAGTTGGAAGCCTTTATGTCCCTGAGACATCAGAAGAACAGGAGGCAAGTGAGCAAGCCCTTGGAGTCATTGTGGTTCTGGTTCAAGTTATGTGGGTTCAGTCCTTCTCACTCAGTCAAGGAAGGCAGAAGGCAGCAGGGGAGCACAGCAAGAAACCAGTTCTTCCAGAGCAGCAGTCCACCAGGGGAGCCATCCATGTAGCAGCCCAGCAGTCCTTCATCCTGCCAGTGTATCCATAGATCTAGAAGTGTACAGAGTTGATTGAGTCAGAAGTCCAGTTCTTATGCCCAGTGGTGCCTTTGAAGTGGGGTAGACTTAATAGAAAGGCTTTGAAGTGCACCCTTCCTGCCCTGGCTCCGGTCTCACTACAGGGGGTATGAAGCCCTTTGTGTGGGGACAGGACACAGCCTATTCAGGTGTAAGAGTGAGGCTGTGGCCAACTCCTCCCTCCCATCCTGCCCAGGATGTCCCATGAGGATGTTGATGGACCATGAGTCACACCTAAGCTCCCTTTGTGTGTGACTGTGTAGTGGGAATGCATAAGCCCATTTGTCACCCCACCCAGATGAGTATTAGAGACCGGCTGCAGGCACACAGGGCTAAGAGCAGGAACATGCCCACTTTCTTAAAAGTGGCATTTTCAAAATTGTAACAATAAATCTGACTTTAACATTAAAGAGGATTTATAATTACACTTCCATAGGTACCAAATATGACAGATCTAACCCTGCCTAATCATGAATTGCAGTTTATTAAATGTAATAAGGAATCCACAATGTTATCCATTGGGAGGGGAAGTCCTCATAGCAGTGAAAAACAAATTTGGGAGGTTTTCACTCTCAGGACTTGTAAAACGTGAACGTATATGCCTTGCCGTTTATTTACCCTGTACCCTGCCTTATGGGCTACTTAGGGCCTACGTTAAGGGTGCTTTATGTGTTACAAAAAAAAAAAAAAAGGAGTTTAAGGCTTGGCAAGGGGTTTAAAGGCCAAGTCAACGTGGCTGTGTAACACTGTATTCAGGCTTCAGTGGCAGGCCTGGGACAAGTTTTAAATTGTTATGTAAGTGGGTGGCACAAGCAGTGCTGCAGGCCGACTAGTACTATTTAATTTACAGGCCCTAGGCACATGTAGTGCATTTTACTAGGGGCTTATAAGTAAAATAAACATGCCAGTTTGATATATACCAATCAAACCATGTAGAACATATATGGGTAGTAGTGGAATATTCGCTGAACCTCCACGCAAAATCGTAGTAATGTAGTGGGCGATGTCAATGAAAACAAACAAGCAGGCTATATAGTGCTGGTCAGGTATACAAGCCCTACTACCCTGAGCTGATGATTTTTTGGTCATGAGAGGAACTAATACAAATAGTTTAACCAGAAATACCCTACGCACACGTTTAGGCAAGGTTTTTAACTTGGTCTGAGCAAGATCCCTTCACATTTAGGATGCGTAGATGAGCAGATATAGTTAAAGTTCTTTGATAAAAGACAAGTTGAGTTATGTCTATGTGCATATACAGTATTTAAGGTAGAAACAGGTTTGAAAAATCTTTCAATGATCTTTATTTCCAAAGGAGCTAGGCGTCTATTTAAATGTTCAATTTTAGGAATTTCCGAAGGAACCATATCATAATTGGAGAAATAATATTGATAATGTCCTGCCCCATAAAATAAACTCAATAACAAACTACAAGAAATTCCATAAGTCACAAGGATGTGGTGATAGGTAATACCCTCTGAAATGGAGGCAGGCATTTGAGTACACACATAGCAGTCCTTTGCCTTCGTGGGCTCTACATATTCATACAACAGGTGGAAATATACATTTGCAGAATAATTTCCTTTAGATGTATCTACGTGTAATGCTTTCTCATTTAACCTACTACCTTTCCTAGAACTAATAGTTCAGGAAGGAATATCAGAAGATGTCCCTCCCTCTAGAGGAGTAGTGGGAGAAAGCCCCCCTACCAGAAATTTTATAATTATAATAAGCAGAACAAGTAATGAAGTACCTATGATACAGCTACGTCTACTTCTTGGATTTATCTTCATTACATCTTCAGATCTATTATCAAGCAAAATATGGCAGCAACAAATGTCTCCTTAATGATTTGATCAATACGATCAGGAAAATAGACCTCAAAAGTTCAAAGTTCATTCAATGTTAGAACATGTACATCTTTGTGAGGCCTCCTTATCCTACTCCGTGTTCTCCTAAATGACAACCCTCATTCTTCTATTGGGGCCTAAGTGTCTTCCCAAGTTCTATATCCCCATCAACATAAATGTCTCTAATATGGACACAGACTAGGCTACCAGATGACGATGAAAGTTCCAAATACAGGTCAATCACAATGTCCAATTTACAGAGGCTCAGCTGAACCAGTATGCTGATGCCAACATTCCCAGAATTCTTGATGTGTGTCATTTGCAAAGTAGGTCCATTCAGGTGAAGAGTACCTGCAACTTTGTATTCATGCTCTTATTGACTTTCTCTGTTTTACACCTCTGTCCTCTCTCTCACTCAGATCAGAATTTTCAGTCTCCTCCGTAATCGTTAATGGCACACACTCTTTAGACCGTGTCACTCCTTCTTGCTCCTGTTGCCTAGGCCATCGGTCTCCAGCTTCCACTCACCTTCCAGTAGCACTCGTTCCCTCACCAGTGTCTGATTCCGAGTCTTATTCCTGCTCCTCAGGACAAACTTCAATCGGTTCTGCTTCAGAGTCGGACGTGATTTGCTTCTGTTTGGTCAAGTACTGTTTCAAGCTCAGATTGGTCCCCAACAGTTTGATTGACCTGTTCCAGTTGTCTTTCATGCACTGCTGGCTCTTCCGGGACAGGCACTTTTTCATCAAGGGGAGTCTCCACCCTGTGAGTGTGAGAAGCATGGATCCAGTTAGGGAGACCATCACACTTGACAGCAGTCGCCGTCACCAGGATCACCTGGTAAGGCCATGCCAACGAGGTTTCAGACACATCTTTCAGATGTGTTTCTTCACCTAGACTCAATCACCAGGACTGAGGTCATGGCACTGTTCTCGTTATGGGGAGGCTGTGACTGTTCCAACCTGATGTGACGCAGAACTCACCACAACAGCTAGTCCCTTGGAATAGTTTAGGACCATGTTAGAGTTATATTCAAGAGTGCATTCACAGGAAATGCTGGCAGTTTCATCATTCTCGCCATCAGGATTTTGTGGGGGGACAATCCAGTCTTTCGATCAGGTACACTCTGAAGACTTATCAACAGAGACATTGAACCACACTTTGCCAACCTCGTTTTCAGTGTGTCATTCACTTGTTCAACAAGACTGGAAGCCACAGGTCTATAACCTGTAGTCTCTGATCCATCAGCCTAACAATTTTAGGACCTCATTATTGAAATGAGTTCCTCAATCTGATTCCAAAGAGGTTGGGAAGCCAAACCTCGAGCTGAGTTCTCTCAATAATAGTTTTGCCACAGTAAGTCTATCATTTTGCCTAGGTGTGTGCGCTTCAACCCAAAGGGAAAAGAAACATACAATGACCAAAACGTACCTCAGTCCACTGCACACGGGCATCTCAATGAAATCCATCTGAATTCTGATAAAGGATACTCCTGACTTCCGTATGTAACTCACTGTAACTTTAGTCCTCTTACAAACGTTGTTCTGTTGACACACAAAAAACCTGTGACACAGCGCTTCAGCCATTACTCTGAATTTGGGATCTAACCAAGTTTGCCTGAACAACTTTACCATAGCATCACTACCAATTTGAGCAGGGCCATTGAAACGTCGAGCCATAGGTGGTAACAGACTATTTGGCAATACTGGCCTTCTGCCCATTGAAACCCAAATGTCATCATCTCTCTTGACACAACCTGCCTGTTCTTCCTCGGGCACCTCTTCCTGTGACCTTTTCACCTCATCCCAGGCGTCAACCGTTGTCAACAAGAGGTTAAAGTTAGTCCCATCCATTCCTTCATTTTTTAATTCCCCATTAAATGTACAAACATTATGCGCACAATACCTTGCAATCTCATCGGTGTACCTATTACCCAAAGTCACAGGATCATCTCCAGAGTGGTGTGCAGAACACTTAGCCACTGCTCACTGTTCGGGCACTTCAAGTGCGTCGAGGAGATTTTTCACCTGTTCACCACTCCGGATCCAGAGGACATAATAAATCCTCACTGAGACCACAGTTGCTCAAATTCATGAACAACACCAAAGCTATACTGACTATCAATAAAGATCATCACTTTCAATTGATCACAAACACAACATGCCCTTGTAAGAGCAATAAGTTCTGTCACTTGAGCCAAAAATATTCCTTGAAGCCAAGAAGCTTCGACAACTCCAGACAAGGTACAGACAGCATAGGCCTATCTCAGACTTCCTCCACTGTCTTTTAAACATGAACACTTCAATATAAAGGACATAATCGGATTTCAGCGATGGTTCGTCTCGTATATATCTGGTCTGGGTTTGGTACATAGTTCAGTGACATCAAGGCAATCGTGGTCTCCCTCACAGTCTTCAACTGATCCTTGACCCGCGGTTGGTAATAGTCTATCAGGATTTAAGATCTCACATCGTTTGACTATTACATTCTCTGCGGTCACAATCACTTGTTCATATTTTGTAAGTCTATTGCTGGTCAGATATTGAGTCTGTGTCCTCATCAATAAAAGCTCAACTGAATGAGGCACGTACACAATTAATGGATGTCCCATAACAATATGTTCACACCCCTCAGTTGCAGTGCTAACTGCAGGTACCACTTTAAGGCAGCCAGGCAACATAGACGCGACAGGATGCAACATAGCAGAAAATTATACCACTGCTCTCTTGGCTTTCCCGTGCATTTGTGTCGGCACTGAGCGAGCACAACCCTCCCTCTCACTGCAGAAAAGTACAAAAGATTTATTGTAATCAGGCATCCCTAGAGCCGGGGCATGACAGAGAGATTCTCTCAGCTCAAGAAATGCAACCAGGCAGTCGTCCCATGGTACTGGATCAGGCACACCCTTCTGCGTCAGCCTC
This sequence comes from Pleurodeles waltl, assembly GCF_031143425.1. Taxonomy (NCBI): domain Eukaryota; kingdom Metazoa; phylum Chordata; class Amphibia; order Caudata; family Salamandridae; genus Pleurodeles; species Pleurodeles waltl. Next base: position 790,612,497 of record NC_090436.1, on the reverse strand, counting down.
TGTAAAGGTTTGGCCACTAGGGGAAAAATTAGGTATCCACTGTCTACAGAAGCCACCTTTCCCAAAAACATTGGAAACTCCCTCTGTATAGCTTGTGGATCCATTTTCAGTATAGCTGAAATCCTCTCTTTTGAATCCTTTCTCACTCCTTTCTCAATTTGATGTCCAAGGTATTGAACTGTTTTTTGGCAATACTGCAATTTCCCAGGGGACACCTTATGTCCATTCTCAGCCAGGTGGTTTAACAGTACAATAGTATCGTGTTTACATGCTTCTGAGTATTCGATGCTGCCATCAGGTCGTCGATGTACTGAATCAAGACTGAATTGCAAGGCATAATCAGAGATTCCAGATTTTTCTTTAGAATCTGTGTAAAGATCGAACGAGATTCAGTATACCCTTGTGAGACACAACTCCATGTTAAGGCCCTGTTTCTGAGCCGGAAAGCAAAAGGGAACTGACTGTCTTCATGAGGCGGTATTGAAAAGAAGGCCTGACACAGGTCAATGACAGTGAACCACTCAGCCTCACATAGTATTTGAAACAATATCACAGCTGGATACGGAACCGCAGGGAACAACAATATTGCTTACTTTTCTCAAGTCTTGTACAATCCTGTACTTTCCGTTTGGTTTTTGAAGACCCATGATGGGAGAGTTACAAGGACTTCCCATTATCTCCTTCAAAATTCCCTGCTGAATCATCAACTCGATTACAGGAGTTATTCCAGCAAGCTTCTTAGGGGTCACATTATATTGTGAGGTCTTTGGAAACTCAACTTTTGGTTTGACAGTGATTCGGACAGGTTCCACACCTTGTATCAGTCCGATTTCCTTTCCTTAAAAATCCCACACTTCATGCTTAACAGGGTCCCTCAAATTCAAGGGCAGATCATCGACTGTTAACAGAGTAGGTAACGTGCAGTATAACTAGTTTTTCAGCAACTTAAAGGCAGAATCTTCATCCGGAGTATGAACCTCGGTTCCTGCTAGGGTACAATAAATGACGCAATTTAATTTCTCCATCAAATCTGTTCCCAAGAGATTCACTGAACTACAGTTGCATATTATGAACTTGAGCCTGTCTTCAAAGGATACCATTTTAACTGAAACTGGGACGGTTTCCTGAACTGTCATCTGTCTATTTTCCATACCAACAACTTGGATTGTTTTTCCTGAGAGGTGTAGGTTTGTGACTTCTACTTTTCCCAGAGTAGAATGGGTATCACCAGTGTCAACCAAACATGACTCTGGGTTGCCATCCACTTCATTATCTACAAATGGTCCACTCTGGTCTACCTCCTACGCAGTGCCAAGTACGCAGTCTGACTTCCTTCTCCGGCACCGTCGGGCTGATTGATCAGAGCAATTTCCTTTGCCCGTATCAAACAACGGATATTGCTGGACGGATTTCCATTATGCATTGCATTCACATTCATCCTCAGACCTTGATTTGGATTTTGACGTATGCCAGTAGCATTTTGCTGTGGCATTGGGGGTTGAGGGACTTGCATGGTTGGGGCTTGAGGCACATTGAAATTTTGACTCCTAGGTCTTTGAACTCCCTGCATCTGATTAAAGTTAACAATCTACAAACCCTGCATTTCGAGCGTGGTTAGCAGGATTTAAATGACATTCCTGTATTCAATGTTTGATTCAAACACGACATAGGGTCATCCTCTTTAAACTATTTACATTCATTCCTGTACTAGGATCTATTGGGACATCGCAACCTCTCACTTGTGCTGGATTTTGTGATTGTTGCTATACACCTTGCATTGCTATGGACATCTGGCTAGTTTTCTGAGCTGCTTTCATCCGAACAAGCATCAACTTCTCTTTGTGCTTTTTCTGCTTCATTTCTATTAATCATGGCAGTATTTAGGGTTATGCAAAATCTCATCAATGGACTTATTCTGCCAACAAATCAAATCCTACTGGATCATCAAACTAATCTCTGGGCTCAAACCCTTCACAAACCTTGAAACAAACTCTCATATATTTTGCCTCTGAAGTCTCCATACCACTATACTGTTTTTAGGCCTGTAGTAATCTCTCACAATAGACATATATCATCTCCTTTGGTTCTGGGGTTGTCCTGTCAATTTTAAAACAGTCCCTATCCTGAGGGGGGGCACCTTCCCTTTCAGAAATGTTATAGCCTCCTGATACTTCTTCATAACCAATGGTGAGGGGACCCTTGGTTACTAGATTCCTAGGTGGTCCCTTCTCAGACCAGAAAACACCTATCTCACATTCCGCCCACAAATCACTCGGAACAACAATGTCAAACAACGTGTTTAAATCAACCCACAACACCTGCGAAATCTTCAAAAACCGTTCAACCTGTTTGTACCATTTAAATAGTTTCTCTCACAATTTTGGGAAATCATTGGTAAATTATGCAAGATCACTCCTACTTCATGGGACGTGTATATAACCCCCTCCAGGTAACTCGCTCAAAGAGAACGTTTTGATGCTTCCCTCTGCTCCAAACAGAGGTGGTTCACCTGAGGGTTTCTTCACTTCTTTCTTTTTTGCCCATTTGGTCTCCCACTTATCCAATTCATTCCATTTCCTAATGTTATGAATCAGTTCCTTAATCTGGGTCTTTAATCCTGGTGTCTCAGACATATCTTTGTCATTAAAACACACCCGATAAATTCTTTCCAAGTTTTGTTTTATTCAAATCTACCTCATATTTCTATGCTAATTCTGCCAACTTATCATGTACTTGGCCAGCTCGTTTGGTAATGTCCCTACACTTGAAAGCGAGCTCATCTTCTTAACATGTATCTAGCCTCTCCAATCCAAGATTTCCAACAATCCTGGCATCCAGTTCTGCTACTAATTTAGTCACATCTAAAATTCTCTCCCTTCGGGGGTGATGGAAGCGTCCCCTCACTCAACTCGGTTTCCGTTAAAGAATTGTGCCCACTCATCTATTTCATTGGCACTAATGGACCGTGTAACCACAGGAATCTTTAGGGTGGACTAATTTTCCTGACTCAAAGATGGCTCCCAGACTGGAGTAGTATGAGTAGGCATCTTTCGGTATGATCCTAAATGACATGTTCATTGCCATATCTGCGCTTGCCCCACATGTAATACAAGTATGAGTTGGAATTAAAGGAACAAAATCTTTGGTACTCGAAACATTGGAGACTCCACTCTGCATTGCAGCGTTCCCAGAAACTGTAAGGGCATCCACAGTACTCACTGTAGGATCAAGGGGAACAAGAGGACCTCCTCTCTGAGGCACACAAGTTTCCCCAGTATAAGGAACTCCCACCGGACTAGGGTTCAAATTTGTTGGAGCAATCACAGTAGCAACTGGACCACTACCACCAACATTGTGATTTCGATTCTCTTCTCTATTCCCATTATAAGGGGGTGGACGTTGTGAAAGTAACACGTCTAAAACACTATCTCCAGAATCCCCATCACTATCCAAACTCATGTCATCTGGCTCCCTTGGTTTCCTTTCTTTCGATTTTCATGTTGCTTTCCTTTCCCCCTCTACCTCAGCTGCTCCCTTTATCATATCTATTCTCTGTCTCTTCTAGTCAGCATCCCATCTAGCATCGGCATAACTCTGCACAGCTTTCTTTACCCTACTTTGATATTTCTCTATTTCCTTTGCATAAGCAACACATTACCAAGTATTAAGTGCTTCACACTATGCAGGTCTAGCATATGGCTTCATTTCATATTACGCTCTCCTTAAATTTTCAATAGCTCATAGTTCATTCAGCTCTAAAGATAGGAAAGGGTCTAAATCTTCACTAACTAAATCTTCCTTAAATCACAGTTTCCCAGGACGATGACATCACAGTTGAAACGTCTCGAATGAAACCCTAATTAAATTTAATTGTAAGTTACAATTTCCAACTCCTGATGCATCCTTTTGTGATACTCGTCAGTCTCAGCAAATTCAAAAGAGTCACAACTGCCAAGCTTCCAGAACACTCCTCACTTGTCATTGCAGAGTTCATCCCAGGCTTTCTTATTTTTCACGCACAATAAACTTCTTTTTGACTCTGTCTCCACTCCTAACACCTGCATCTCAAAAGAAACATTGAAGAAAAACAACTCCACAATAAATGTTAAATGGAAAAAGAAACATATATGTGTAGGCCTTCACTCCAGCCAAGTTAATAAAACACAAATCTATTTTCAAATTACATAATTCTAAACACTGCATATAAGAACATACAAGACGGGTATGCAAAATAATACTATTAAAACGTTAGTCTCGGAAAGATAATCATAAAATGTTGATTATATGCCATAATCAAAGATGCACTCTACTCACATGCTTTGCAGTGCAGGAATTAAATGAATCATATTAGATGTTACACAACATGTGGCCACCATCCTGTGACCACCCAAAAAAGTATCGCCCCATCACGTTCTTTTTCCAAGAGACGAAGTGGTACAGCCAAGCTACGCTCTTTCAACTGCTAGACGCCACTTCCCCTGCTCAAAATTCTGTAGTTGAGAACTCTTCATTTTTCTGTTACACCCCTCAACAACTATTCACCCTTGCGTATTTCTGTTCACAGCTGTCTCCTGATTTAATTGGTTGTCTCACCTCTAATGACCTTTTACATCCTTCCGTTTTTCCCCTGGTATCTTCTTGAGCCCTGAATCAGCAGTATGTGAACAAATTTCTCCTCAGTCTTCCACAGTGAAACATAATATTGAAATAGGTGACTTTGTAACTGACTATAAAGTTGATATTACTTTTGTTACAGAAATCTGGCTTTCAAATGATAGTACCCCAGTGCTAGAATCGCTAGTCACTATGGTTACAAGATTCTTCATGTTGATAGCTGGTATCACCCTCCTCGAGTCTTAAGATCAGCCAATTCCATCTCCACGTTTTTGTTAGTTCCAAAGTACATACTGGGGTAACATCCTTCTGTTACGAGGATCCTTCTCATCAGTTGTGGCCAAACATTGTAACACGCTTCCAATACACCTTTGTTCTCAACCTTCTACTTATGTTTTTAGGAAAACACTTGGCTATTCAGTTTACAAGTTCTCCATAATTTCGCTCACTGACTGACTTTAGCACCAACAGCTTTCTCGTTCATGCACTTGCAAACAAAAAGCACAGCATAATATACATTTCTAAGTACATATAAAGGATAACATGCATTGTTATTCAGTCAGACTCTTAATAGCTCAGATGTTACATGTCAAGAATTGTTTTCCCTTACAGTGTCATAGTCTGAGCCACCCTCCCCTCCAGTGCCTGCAACTAACTTGTGGAGCATCATTTGAACAGCACACTAGAAATGAACAAACCTGATAGAAAATTAGAACACAAAAAACAATTAGGTAGCTCTAGGGGCAATACTTTTTCTTGTCCAGGAAACCGGAGCATATGAAGAGACATCAGCCTCAGTCCTTGTGGCGGAAGAGTGAGGAAACCTGTGTGGAGATCCAGTTCTTCTAATGGCCATAACTCCATTTCAGGTCGAGGTAAACAACAGGATTGGCCAAAGGGCTAAGGGATCTTGGGGTTAGTATTTTCAGTGAATGACTAGACTTCAGTGAAAACAGAGCAAAATCACACCTTAGATCTAACTTGGATTATGATTGAAGCCAAGAAAATCATGTCATATTTAACATGGCACTTTCTGAGTTCTACTTTCACTTTTAAGGTTGTCCAATGCTCCTTTTGTATACACTGACCAAAATCAGGGATGACAAGAGTTTAGAGTAGTTATACAGTGCATCATTTTGAATCTATGCAGGTCTGTGCACCGTTCCTTGCTGCACTAGTGAAGTGATCTAATATCATGCATTGTGGCACACTAGTATTATGGGTGCCAGTGGTTACTCTGTGGAGGAAGGAGTCAGCACTTCTATCTTGGAACTGGGTCAAGAAGTCAGTCTTGTCTCACCATTCTATTTTTTCAGGGGGCTTGGTGTCATGCACATTGAATCAGTGAAGACGATTTTCAAGGTCAACTAGTTTGCATTACTAAGATTCTTAAGCTTTTGATAGTCCTTTCAGAGTTTGAGGATCAGCTCAAGTTACAGCTTTCATGTCACTCATTTGTTTCTAATCCTGTCGGTGATCCTTCCACTGGCCCGTTAGTGCGCCATTTTCTTTCTACTCCCAGGTCCATTTTCAGCTGCCATTTTGATGAGCAGTTCAGCGGCCATCTCATCTGCCTCTCGGTCCCCATAAAACGGGCGCAATGCAGTGGTCGTGCAGAGGGCGTGCCAAAGGTGTGCCCAAGGCAAGCCTGTCTGCGCCCGTCCACACCTGGACAGGTCCAGGGGCCAGAATTTCTGGTTCAGTCAGAGGAGAAGTAGCAACTTACTCTCCTGACTTTCTACGTTCTCTTAGACCCATTCCTCTGGAAGCCTGCCAATATTTTCTCGATCTTAAAAACCCAGTACATTCATGTATGAACTGTCACTGGTCTTCTCAGCCTGACCCTGGGATAGTGCCACCGATTTGGGACAGGCCGGCTAGTGCATTTCTCCTGACTAACTGTCAGTCTCTGGCGGCTCATAAACTCAACATCTGCCTTCTCCTGAGTGAACTCTCACCAATAGCCCTGTTCCTAACAGACATGTCTTCACAATGGTTTGTCTCCGGACGTGGCCTTGGCGCTCCCACAAGGCTACTCGATAAGTAGGCTGGGTAGAAGCATCGCAAGAGGTGGGGGAATTGCTATCATCTATAAGGATTCAGTAAAGCTCACCTCTCAGCCACTATTGCTGCTCTTTTACACTGAATCCCCAGTATACATTTTCAGGAGCTCTGGTTTACCACCCCCCAGGTCCTTCTGAAGTTTTTTTTAGCAATCTCTTATAGATCATATTTCAGATCTAATATGTAAAAAAAAAAAAACGTTACGGTACTTGGCAACTTCAATATTCACACAGAGTCCAGCTGCTAAATCTCTCCTTCTCCATTTGGATGCTGTAGATCTGGCCCCACTAGTTATTGGTCCTACACATGTCAAGGACCATACTATTGATCTGCTCTTTAGTAATGCGGTAGGCCTAACTTCCATGCCTCCTCTTCCTCTGGTGTGGTCTGACCATTTCCTAAGTACGCTTAACGTACCTACATCTATTACCTGTAGACTTCCCCACACAGCGCAACCTTACTGTCGCTGGCACAAGCTTAGGGCAAGCAACTGGATCAATAATCTTGAAAATCTGAAACCAACCTCTACAGATCATACAGCTGCTTCCTAGAGACATTTAACGGTTGGATTACTAAAGCCTTAGATATACTTCTTCCTTACTCTATCAATGCAGGGGTGTGACGCATAAAAGGTGCTCCTTGGTTTTCTCCCTCACCTCCACCTCCTAAAAAAAGAATGCAAGCGGCTGGAAAGGAGATGGAGAAAATCATATGAAGCCTCATTAAAGTGGGAATACAGGAAAGCAATCAGACATTTCCACTCGGAAATCAAATCAGCCCAAGCTATTTACTATGCCTCTAGAATTGAGCAGGCCTCGTATTCGCTTAAGGAGATCTTTCAGATACTTAATGAAATTGCACAGCCTAACACACATAGCAAGCTTTTGGACACTTTTCAAGAACATAGCAACAACTTAGCTCTCTTCTTTTAACCAAAGATATCTGATATTTATTCTGCGTTTTTGGGAAATTCCTATCAGCCTTCTGACCCTATAGGTCAGCACACTCCACATTGCAATTCTTTTTCACATTTTTTCCCCCTCACTGAAGACCTGGTTTCTAATTTACTCATTGGGCTGAAATCGGGCTCCTCACTCGACCCAGCCTCCCCCCCCAAATGTTCTGGCCTTCGGTGCCTCCGCTATAGTACCAGTTCTTACCGATCTTCTTAACTCCTCACTCATTGAGAGTTTTGTTCCAGATCAGTGGAAGCATGCCATAATCAAGCCTCTGCTGAAAGCCACACCTCGATGCAGCCCTTCTGAGTAACTATAGGCCGATCTCCTTGCTGCCAGAAGTGTCTAAAATAATTGAAAAGCATGTCAATATCCAACTTTCAGGCGTTCTTGAAGACAATGATATCCTCCACCCCTCTCAAATGGGCTTCAAGCCTCTACACAGCATAGAATTTGCTTTGATTGCGGTCACGGAAGAGGTCAGACGACGTCTTGATGAAGAGGTTGTGACGGCCATTATTCTTCTTGACCTTAGTGCAGCATTTGACAGTCGATCATGGCACGCTACTTCAGAATATGGTGGAGGTCAGAATTCCTTTCAGGTATTGGACCGATCTTTTCTTTCAAACCATGTCTCGATCAACTGGGGGGGGGCAGGGGGGAGAGGTACCTCAATGCTCCTCCCTCAGCCCTATGTTGTTCAATATATCCCCACTGGCTGAGATCGTAAAACCTTACAGTCTCTCTCTTGTGTCGTACGCAGATGACACTCATCTGGTAGCTTCATTCTCCACCAAATTCAACACTGATTGCTCGTCACTTACCCCTTGCCTGCAGGCAGTGACTAGATGGATGGCTAAATGAAGACAAAACCGAAGTAATGATATTGGGATATCACCCACGTATGGGGCTCCAACCTTCTATCCCAGACTCCTTAAGGAATCTGCCTCCCCCCAAAGAAAATATCAAGAGTCTAGGAGTCTGGCTGGACCCTTGGCTCACCATGGACTACCATGCAAAAAAGATTTCTGCAAGTTGTTTTAGTCTGCTTAGGCTCTTCCATTGGCATCTAAAAGACTCATTGTCCAGGCCCTTATCTCTCGGCTCGACTATGGTAATGCACTGTACCTTAACTCCCCGAAGTATGTGATTAGAAAACTGCAGGTGGTTCAGAATGCCTCTGCCTGGCTTTTCCTGAACATACCTAGACACCTATCTGCCAAATCGGCTATCTTCATTGGCTCCCAGTGGAACAGCGTATAAAGTTCAAAGCTCTGTGCTGTGTCCACAGGTCATTACACAACAGAGGCCCTCCTCTTTCATATGCCCTCCAGGCAGCTTAGATCTTCGTCGGCTGCATTGGCCAGAATTCCCAGAGTAAAGAAATCCAGATGGAGTGGAAGTTCCATGGCCTATCTAGGAGCCAAATTATGGAACTCACTGCTGCTCAGCCTTCATCTGACCAGCCACGAGCTTTCTTTTCGGCGATTACTCAAAACCTGGTTTCAGAGCATAAACCTCAGACTATTCTTTAGACATCCGCATCCAGCGCTGGGAGGCCTTCGGGTAGCCATGTGCTCTATAAATGTCCCTAACATAACATAAGAATTTTACCAAAGCCTGCTACTTTGCACAGAGTTGCTGTTCATTATTTCTGTACAGATCTTATTTCTGGCTGCTCTGGTGTTCACCAGGACACTTTGGTTTGAGTGGTGATTGGATCAGGGGAGTTATCCAGAGCTATAGGGGACAGATAAGGCCCCATTATTTTCGACCCACTTCCACCTCACATATTCTGTAGCCAAGCATCTGAAGGGCCAATATCTTTTTTAATTTCAGAACTCATGTTACTTTACAGAGGATGGCAATTACAAACAAGTGGCCAGCCTGGAAGGAGGCTCCATTTCCGTAAGCATAATTTCAGCTATGGCACAGCAAAAGCCATATGGGGATGAAGGAGACCCTGCTGCAGTGCCTGACTGAATTGTAAACATGAACCTATAACAGATAAATCTATGTGTACAGAGGATGTGAATAATAGATTGGACGCCTGTAGCATGTGGTCAGACTGGTGTTAGCAATGAAATAAGATAACTGGAGACTGGGTGTTGGTGACAAAAACAGGTGTGAGTAAGCAACAGTGACAGTTGGCCCATAGCACAAACAAATCATGGATTCCAAAAGTGGTCAAGTGTTACAAATTCACTGAGGGATCCAAAATGTTCATGAGCTTAGGTGCATGGCTGCAGGTGTCAATTGAGTAAAGAGAATCAGGATAGTGCAGAGGCGCCTCGGACCACTGTGGGTACCACAGGTGGTAGCAATATGGTTATGGATCTCCAAAATAATCCTCAGTGAATAGTAGCCCTCGGTGCTAGCCAACATTAAATTCCCATAGATATTTTCCCTTATCAAAGATGTGAAGCTGCAAATCTCATCTTTGTAGTCCTTTGTACTGGAAGCCCTGGGTCCAGAGGCTACCAGGTGCTCCCAAATCATAAAAATCTTGCATGATTGTTTGTGGCACCTGAATGGTCAGATGTCATGGCCCGAAAAAAAAAAACATCTCTTGCAGAATCAGGTAAGTTATCATATTCCAGGCACCATCCAGAAGTTCCTCATGCTGTGAAGGACCACCAGAACACTTTCCCAAGATAAAGCATCCAGATGGATTGCTGAGGAGCTGGTAGAGTGTGTAAAAAGCCACATATTCCCAGAAACCTCGGGACACCTTCAGACATTATTGGTATTTTTTTCAGGTGCCAAATTTCCCAAGCATTCAGAGCGAGTAGGATGTAGGGCAAAAATAGGATTATTTTAGAATATATAAATATTACATAGAAGGGACAAGAGCTTGAGTTGCCTATTTTCACACGTTGGCCCCGTGGTCATGCCCCTGTACATTTCTTTATTCTTAAAAAAATGTGTTTTTCTGTATTTTCCCAAATCCAGTCAGTTCTGTTCCATACTTTTGCTCATAAAACAGGAAATTTCCAGCCACGGGAATGGTGACTGTTAATTCATTAATGAACTGTACCTTGATACATTTGGGTGCCGTTTTGTGTAGCTAAAAATCTCTGCTTTGTTGCTCAGAATACACAACGTCCATATCCATATCTGAAATATAGATCTGAAAATCCAACTGAGAGTAATAATTCTGTAAAGATTATTTAATTCATAATAGCACAATTCTTTAATTAATGGATACACGTGAGATACAGACATGTTGGGCAGTGCCTCACAGTGCTTGCTACTCACAGAGCTAGATAGATTTTCCTTAGGTTTATCTGGCTAGCTTTTTGATAACAAATGTGTGAGGTTTTGTAACAAGATAAGCACATAACAATAACCTTGAAATACAGTAACAAAATACGGACCAGTTTCAACATGAACACCTGTTTTTTAAATGCATACATTTAAGACATGCCCTGTTCCCTCCATATTAACAAATCCCTAAGCTTCCTGATTTCAATCCCCTAGAATCTAAATTGTTGATGGGAAACCAGTGGCAGAAAGCTATCCACTGTGTAGTGATTATTGGTGATAAATGTGTCAGATACCGTCAGCAGTCTTAGATGAGCACTGGAGGGAGACATGGGGACACCTACTAATGAGGAATGGTAAAGAGTCAGGCAGAAGTGTCCATAGTCAACCAATTCTGCATAACCCACATCAGATACCTGTTTTGGGTGTATCTCACACACTACATGCTGTGGTACTTCGGGAGAATCAGCGATCCCGACTGCCTGAGATGTAGAGAAAAACCAGGAGATTTTATCCACAATATATGCCAGTGGACCTGCATCAAAACTTTCTGGAAGGGGGGAGTTGAAGGCTAAACGAAGTGACAGGGTGATAGCTGGACAAGGGCCCTAGATTGAGTCTTCAACATTCACGCTTCAATCCAGATACCAACAGATAGAAATTGGCACTAATATATTTAGGATTTGTTATCACAAAATGAAACATCTCAGGAGCTTAGAGAGATGAGCACAAGGCATAGACGACTGCATGCTACTGAAAAACTCCATATATATATGTATATATATATCACGTTTGTCCACAAAAATACACTAAAATGTGGGGGTGAGTGGATGGACTATCATGGTATTGAGAGAGAGTTGGGTGAAGACGAAGAGGTGTTACTACAAATTTGATATGATCTTAGGCCTATGAAAATAATAACTGTACAAGATCATTATTCTGGTGCATTACTATCTTAAACATGAACAGTAAAGAGATGGTGTGTTGCTGCTGTAGTGACGTAATTGTCTGTTAACTAAATGCCAATAAGCATGTTAAAAAAACATAAGAGCCCATTCCAACTTAAGTTAAAAAGTGACTATTGATCAAGACAAACAACTGATAATTGGTAAGAATAGGATAAAAGGATCAAAATTACAACACCAGCAACACTTTTAAAATAACAGATACAATCAGAAATGGAGAAACATAATAGACAAGAAAATGTTTTTTCTAAATATTTACTAGAGGCAACAGTGAACTGAGGCGGTTCATTGACAAGGAAAGATCCAACCCTAGGACTATTCAAACAAGCAGGGCACAGTCAGTAACGTCAATATGATTCTCATTGCTTCCATGATCTGACATTGCTGAACAGCTGCAAAGAGTTTTCAAATTTGTTTGAAAATTACTTGTTAGAAGTATTTGCAGAAGGCTCAAACCACAGCCATTTGCTCATGTACTCTGGGGATGAGGGTAGGGGAGGCGTGGAAAGAGCAAGGATTGTTGGAGGCCTTCCACACTTTAGGGGAGCCGGAAGCTGCTCCATTCACAGCCCACACCATCAAGACCACACGCCTAACTCCTGCATTTGACCGATTCACTCATTGATAAATCAATCACTTGACACTTCTTTGGATTATAAGGCTGCAGTTCTTGCAACCAGACCATTGGTCTCTTCGAGGCATACTACCATTTATACCCCTTACCCTATCATCTACCAATGCGCTAGCGACATATGCCGTCTTCCTATTACCATTGCTATGGGCTTAACCCTGTGTGCCCTACCAGTGCTTTTTTTCACTTCTGAATGGGGTGGCAGTGGTCTGTTTTACCCACCCTGCTGCACCCCTAATAGGACAATTCACAAATTGCTACATGCCCATTGGGTGGTCTTTTATGCTCTTCCAGCTCTGTGCTCCTTCTTCCTGCACTTTTCCTTTGCATCCTTTTCTCCTGCCCAACCCTCTTGCTCCTTGGGGGTGGATGGATGTGCCCTTCCTTGCTGCTCTGGTCAGCTTTCTTTTTGTTTTTTGAACAGGGGCTGGAGACTAGGCTCTTAGCCTCTTTCATGCTCCTGCCCTCTTCTGCCGGGTCTTAGGCAGTACTTGGCAGCACCACCATCAGTGGGAATGGGAGTGAAGAAACTGAGATGGGCTGCAATGTGCTCTTTCAAACCCTCATAAGCAGCGAGTGTGAACGGTAACTCGGGATGCAGGAAAAGAAATAGACTTTTTAGGCTTCACCTGCATGCGCTCTTGTAGGCTGTACTTGCGAAATCTTTTGTGAAGAAAACAAATTCTTTAAAAGAGTTTGGAACCCGCCCCTTACATACCTGAACTTACCGTTCATGTATTCCAACACCAGTCTCTTTTACTTGCTTCTCACTGGCCAGCACATCGTCTCACGCTGTCTGCTTTTCAGTTCCTGCTCTTCCTACTCTGCTTGTGCCGCTGATGCCCTCTGGACCAAGTACAGCTTCCGCTCAGTCATTATTGACTGATGACTTGTGTCCTTCCACTGACTGCTTCGTTGTGCAGATACTTTTTTTTCCATTGCAAGGCGTGTGCTAAGCAACTGCTTTTTATTTACATTTACTTACAAGCAATGCTTAATTTGTAAATATAAACGTGCCAAATCCCAAAATACTCCTTTGAAACATCTGACTACTGCATTTAAATGCTTGTGCACTGAATGCCGAGGCAGCTTAATCCTAAAGCCATCTTGGGCCTTTTTAGATTCTTTTGGTGCTGTGTATTTTCTGTTCCCTTCTACAAGCAGTGCTTAATTTGTAAACATAAACGTGCCAGTGCACAATCTCTTAATTGAACAAGCGGCTGCTGCCTTAAAATGTGTGAGTACTTAGTTTTTTTAACATTTTTGTTTAGTTGTTGTTTCGCCGGCAGTGTACCATATGGTGTTTGGCTGAAATGTACACTATTTAGGGGCGATTCACTCTGCTAAGTATGATAAGATCTCTGCTGTCTAAAGAGTCAGCCAGACAACCAGTCTATTACTCATTCATCATGCTGTTTCAGCCTTTTCGCAAACAGATGCTGGTGTTTCAGCTAAATGTTTTTAGGTTAGGCCTTCATGCACGTGCTTGCACGCTGTGCTTGTGAAATCTTTAGTGTCACTCTACAGGTTCCTGGCATTGCTGTGATTGGTATTGCTTCCCTCTCCCCAATCAGGTTTCCTTGGTGTAATTCATTCATTTTAAATCTGAATAAATACAGGATAACTGCTGTGAATGGAAAAAGTTCACCCAGAGGATTTCTTGCTCTGATGCTGTTTAGGCTAACGTCCCCGTTAATACTTTCTTGTGCGCTGGGAGGAAGGAGAGTGCTCCAGGTTCAAGACAAGCCTGTTTTAATGCTGTTGGCCCTTTGAGACAGCTAGGAGGTTGTTCAGTGCAAGGCACCTGTGGAGGAGAAGATTCTTATGTTAGCAGGACAAAGTAGTGACAGTTTGTAAATCTCTTTAAAATCCACACTAACAAAGTTAGGCACGGCTGCAATTTGTGAGAAAATACTATTTTATGGCTGCAATGGGAGGTGGATGATTATTTTGGTAAGTTAAAGAAGGTGTAAATGACAAACCTAGTGACTTTCACAAGGGAATAATGACTACTAAGATGACTGATGAAGCGGCTATTCCAGTATTTGAGATGGCCACGTACCTTGGTCTAGCCAGGATCCTGGAGCTCTGTGTGGTGGTTAAAGGTTACAGTTACTTTGTAACTGAATTGTAACTTCAGAGAGTGACTGAGAAATTGTTGCCCGCTGGTGAATTGACCCTTGGCTGGACCAGATTAAATTATATCATAATTTATATACACCTGCCGTGGCGAAGTTCAATTCAACAAAACTAGTTGGCTGCGGCTGTAGCATTTTTAATTTGACCTGAATAAAGATGTATGAATTGCATCATGGTTGTCATGCCTCATTATTCGCCCTGATTGATGTTTTAATTTCATTTAATAGACGTTCCCTCGAGTGCTTCGTGATCGATACTTTATATTTTTAAAAGTTGCACAGTTGTACTTGATTTGTGTCTGAAGGTGATGAAGAAAGAAGGTTGTGAAATTATCTTCTTGACACCATGTCCAAAAAGGTAGCAAGAGAACCCGAAGAAGGATATTTTTCCTCCCAGGAGAAGGCTTTTAGGCGTAAGTGGAGAGCCAAAAGAACACCGTGTCACAGTAGAGGAGCAGTGTTTAATTTGTAAATAAAAATGTGCCAGTGCCCAAAGCTCTCCTCTGAAACTCGCGGCTGCTGCAATTAAATATGCGAGCTCCGAACACTGAGGCAGCATAATCCTGAAACCATCTGGGGCCTTGTTAATCCATTTACAGCCGCCCCCTGCCCCTTCAGTTCACTCTTGCAGCTTTCTGCCTTTTGTGACGCTTTTTCATTTTTTTCTTCCTCCGTCTTTCCCATATGTGTTTTTTGCTTGCAGTAAATGTTTGAGGCAGAAAAATAAGCACCAGCCCTAAAAATAAGTGCTGGTGCCCCTCACCAGAAACCACTGGCTCAAATTAAGCACTGAGGAGGAGTCACCATATTTAAGACATGTCACGCAAAGGCTGTCAAGTTTATGTATCCTCATATGGACACAGTGGATATTAATGTGGGGTTAACTAATTTCGCCCATTGTGTCGAAAGGTGTAGCGAAGTTAAGCAGATGATAAATTGTAGGTTGTTGTCATGGTGGTGAAGATGGAGACCTATGTCAAAGCAATCTCCGTCAAATGGAGTAATTGAGTCCTTGTCCTTGGGACAAGTAGGCCCAACTCCCTGAAGCACAAACCTTTTGGCTGCCAGTTTATCGTGCTGCCTTATTGATGAGGCAAGAGCATTGCCTGCAGTTAAGGTATTATTTGGGGCCAAATGTTAATGCTGTTCAAACTTGTATTTATGGTATAAACCCTTTAATATTAGGGTGAGACTTCTAAGGAAATGTTGTAAGCTCTGACTGTACTGCTGATAGTGGTCCCAGTATAAAAATGTGTACACACTTTTACCAAGTGTAACAATATCAGGTTACGTATAATGCTCCCACAATGCTCTCTGATAAGATGCAAATATTTGCAGAAGCTTGAAAGCAAGATTGGTGAGGCTTTGCTTTCAAATTAAATGTTCACAAAAAATGCAACTAGAAAAAAACTGTTGATAAACTACTGTGAAACTATAGATACTATTTCTTTGATGCATCATCTACTGAAATGTATTGATGTAGGCGAGTATTCTCCAAGAATATTCATAATGGAAAACCAGTGCAACCATTTTCAGCAAGATTGTGGAAAACATAAAAATAAACAACCATTGGCAATGCTAATAGGTATGATATTAGTGGTCAACCTTTTGATTTTGTCATTGCGCGTCTTGTTTTGACATGGTTTTTGTAAAACTTTATCTTTGTGGGAGTGGCCATGCCCTGTCCATTATAACAAACATTGGCAAAAAACAATATTTTTTTATCTCTGAAAGCACACATTGCCCCAGTAGTCTCTGGCACTGAAAAACGTACTTTGTGTACCGATATGCTCCTTGTGAAAGAGCAGAATGCTGTCCATCACAGTGAAGTCAGTCTATAAATGGAAAAAGTGAGAGAGAGAGAGAGAGAGACAGACTTTCAATGAAAACAAAAGATCTTGGTTAACTCAAGACCTAATCTGGGGGCTAATCCTTAAAGTCACAAATGTGCACCCGTGATATATGCCTTTGCATTAGTGCAGATTAACACCCTTTATGAATTCACATTAACTTACAGAAGTAGGCCAAGAAAATGTACTTCTAGGAAATATTTGTGAACTGCGTTTTATCATGTGTATATTTTCTGAAGTGAAAAATTGTTAAGGGTTTATAAGTTCACTGTTCCTCCAACCACTTTTTTGCCATCTATGGAAGAAGTTTTATTTCTGCCCTTGCGAGTAAATTTCCAACCTTACTCAGTATGGGAAATGATAAGAGAAGAACTGATGAAAACCCCTAAACATGCAAGTTAGTAGATTTGCACAGACTCCAAAGCACATTCCAACCCTGGAACTATTGCTTAATGCTCCCTCCCGGCTCAGTATATAGATCTGTGTAAAGTGACAAAATGCTGAAACTGCTAGAATTCAAACCCTGCTAGAGCTTGAGTCCTTGCATAATCAGAGAGGGTAATGTCAGAGCTCTCATATAATGAAATTGCTGTCATAATTTCTTGTTGCAGTACATGGCACCAAAGGGCCAAACTGATGCTTTTTCATAGGACAAGTAGATTTATGAAGTAACCTGTCCCATGGCCAAGTAGATATTTTATGAAATTCAACACCCATGAGTAGGCTCTGAGTCAGAAGTTTGAGCTAGCTGAACAATGGTCATCTCATAATTTTAGAGACGAATAGCATTATGGAGTGGCTGGCAGTAGCAGTGACTTGGTCTGTCATTGGCTATTAAAATAGGGAATTACCACAGCTGTTTTGAACTAACAAAAGTGGAAGCAAAAAGCTGAAAAGTTGGGCAAGCAGGATATGTGTGTTTGTGAAAGAGCAAAGACTTTCTGATTTTGCCGTACAAGGGACACAGGCAAAGCAACCGGGTGTTCGGTTTACTAGAGAATGGCACTTGCTCTATTAGGGAAGAGGGCAAGGAAGGGGAGGACAGAGGTGAGACCATGGGTGTGGCCTTTTCCGAATTTAAACAAGAAGGTAGCAAGGTGCTCAAACAGTATTAATAAAATGGAATTCAGTTTCATTTTCATATCATGAAAACTATCATATTCCTATAGGTGATTGAGAGAAAATGCCTGTTTTTCTGAGGTCAGTACCATTTCTTGCTTAATTGTGTTGTTGGTGTTTAGACTGCACACTGTGGCTCTGCTTTTCAGGGACCAGTGCATGTGCTCTGACCTCTAAAGTTTGGCAACATTGGCTAACTTCTAATTGTCCACTTTAAATTTTCTAGAACTATATGGTGCTGAAATAGACCCATGGCATGAAAAGTTAAATGTCACCTGTGGGCTGCAGCACTCATTGTACCATCCACTAGTGTGACAAAGGAAAACATTGATTTAGGTGTCCTATTGTAGCCTGATAGTGGCAATTTAAACCTGCAGTGTGACCTGTTAAAATAATCCTTTTTGACGGGTAGAAATCTTGCTTATAAATATTAGTATATCTCCCCTATGTAGGCCTCATAGCCCACAAGATAGGGTGCATGATATTTAAAAGTGAGACATGTAGAAAATGAATGTTACCATGTCCTTACAGCAACGATGCCCTGAAAAGTATAGATTAGAATACTAATACTGTACCTGGAGAATGTGACTAGCTAGAAAAATAATTAAACTAATATTTTTAATTGTTATTAAAAATCTAATTCAATGATAAAATCAGATTCTAAATAAATAGAGGTGTGAAATTCCTCCCAGGTGCACACAATTGGCTGACCTGAATGGGCAGAGATCAATCAATCAGGATTTGTAAAGTGCAGCTAAGCACCTGATAGGGTTTCCAGGCACTTGCAGGTCCCGGAGGCTCATTCGAACAGCCAGGTCTTGAGGGCCCTTCGGAGTTCCGGAAGTGAGGTAATGGTGTGGTGTTGAATGGTAAGGCCGCACAAAAATTGGGGTAAAAGCAAGGAGAAAACAGTGAGAAATTATGGAACAGGAATGCACAATAAACGGGGCAAAAACCAAGGGGAGAGCAGCGAGAACAAGGGAATAGCAAGGAGAATGCACACAAAAATGGGGAAAAAGCAAGAAGAAAGTAGTGAAAACTAGGGAAAAGTGAGGAGAATACACACAAACAACGGAAGGAAAATCAAGGAGAAAGCAGGGAGACTGAGGGAAAAACAAGGAGAATACATTCGAAAAACTGAGGAAGAAGCAAGGAGAAAACAGGAGCAAGAGCGATGCAGCAGCACGGGGAGAGCTGGGCCTGCGTCCTGCTCCTCTGAGCTGAATCAAATATGCAAGGGGGCAGAAGGTGTGGGTATTCTGTTGACACCACTGTGTCAAATCCTGCCTGACAGATCTGTTGAGCCACATGCAAAACATTGACGCACCTGGCTATTGATGATTTCTGCCTCTGTGTTTGTTGTGGGTACAGTGCCTACTTCAGACTGGATTTTAGTGTTAGTTGTGAGTGGATACAGGCCATTACTGTAGTGTACTCCCCTACACACTCCAGCCTTAACAGCCCAAGTTTCGTGTGCCACAGACTTTCACCATCTTGTATTTGCTTTGCTACATTACATTTTGGGCCTGTTCAAAGTAAAGCAAACAGGAGCTACTGAACATGTAGGTAGGCCTGGAAACAATTACTCCATTGGTCAGAAAGGGACTAGAGTGTTTTAAGGTGTCCTCCATCCACAGGTGAACTCTAAAACAATGGTTGGGCCCTTCATCCAGTCTTCCTGAGAACTTTACTGGACCTGTGGAAGGGTACCAGGCAGATTAAACTGCTGCACATGGCATCTGTGAGAAGGATCAGAGGAGATTAGACCCCCTTCCACTTGACATCCAAGGACGTAAATATCTGCATGGATTAAAAGGCTGATCCTTTGGGTGGCTCGAGGAACATAACAGACCCGAAGAGGCTATTCCTATGAAGAAACCCAGCTGACAAGTAGCAATTGGGCCTGGACTGGACTTTGCTGTTGCCGTACCCTGAGAGTCTTTAAGTGCCCCCACTGAACCCCTGCTGGAATTGGAAGTATACTCCTGTGGTTGTGTGGGCACCAAAAGATGTTCGAGAACTTTTTCAAACAATTTTACTCCTCTGCTTCAAGGGTATCTACCGCAAAAAGTATCCAACTGGCAGTTCCATGACATCGGATTGAATTTCAGGTTTGAACCTCGTGGAGAAGAGTTCTTTCCTAAATAAACAACATAGTTCCTTTTCAGATTGAGACTTAGAAACTGTTGATGGAGCGCTGGGCAAAATCTCCTAAAATCGGTTATCTGATGGACCTTTCTTCGTCAACTTGAGAGATGAAGGGGGTTAGCATTTTTCAAACAATTACAATTAACAGTATAACCGATTTGGCTACACAGTAAGAACCAGGAATCAGGAATAAAGTTAAGGAGTTTTATTACAAGTTATCAGTCCGGTTAAAGTAAATACATTTCAGAAACATACTGTAAAAATACAAGACAGGATATCTAAACATCCTGAAGATGTTTAGGCAAACATTTAGGCAAATCCGCATAGGGCAAACCAGAGGTTCAGTTACCACAATACAGAAAATTTGCATTTTCTCTCATAAACATGAGTATTGTCTAAAGTCATCCAACTCAAGGTCTGAATTTGATCAAAGGCAATTAATTTCCAAATAGGGTCTCAAAAGTTGGGGAAGTGGTAAAAAAAGGAGAAAAATATATGCATAAGCATATAAATGGAAGGTGTCAGTGTTTCAAAAACACAGTCAAGAGTCTTCTAAAGAAAATCAGAGAGGTCTGCACCTCTTTAAGGGCTTGATTTAGATTTGGGCATAGGGGTTTCTCGACATCCTGTCCGGCAAAATCTAAATCCCATTGTTTCTTATTGTTTTAGATGGATGGAATATCCATCATCGTTGTGACATAGTAGCCCTTTTGCCGAAATCTAAACCAGGCCCTAAGTCCAAAGGGATAGAGACCCACATCAATCTGTGAGAACACCAGCTATTACCACACAGATCCTCTAAGCAATACCCCTTGTTCACATCATCAAGGGTTCCATTGTCTTTTCCATTCTCACCTTGTGAGCTGCAACATTTATGTTTTTTCCCCAGAGCAGTCCCGAGAACTAAATCAGCCTTGGACACCTGCAACTGTTCAATACATTACTTATTAGGGGCTCACTGTCTCTCCATGCTCCTCCATCAAGGTCCTTTTCTCAGACTCTCTTTCACTAATACAGTGTTGCATCCTTTCTCAAGCTAACAATTCATGTGAAAGTACCTGCAAAGAAAAACACATGCAAGTAGAAATGGAAAAACACTGTTTCGTACTGAAAGAGAAGCAGGCGTAGTCATGTCAAATTAAATGTACAGTACAATAGTGTGCATTTAACACATGGCATTTGTGCACATATAACTACAAACAAATGAGAATCTCAGTACATAAATTCAAGTTAAATTCATGTCCCAGTTTAAGGTAAATGTAATGTAACTACATGTGTGCAAACTAAATGCATTTCAGTAGTGTGAGGATGTTCTCATTCCAGCCTTTAAGAATACTTTTCATTTAATAAGATTAAGACATACAGAATATATGAACTTCTAGTTCTACAGTGAATGCACTTCAGTAATAGGTTCAAGTACAACACTATAGATTAATAATGAGATCACACAAAGTATGTAGTGCTAAGTGCACATATATCTTTAGAGAGAAGTTGTGGCGTAACAGCCAGAGTTGCCGACTTTGGAGCTGGGGAACCAGGCTCGAGTCTCTGCGTCAGCTCAACATCCAGTGATTCTGGGAAAATCACTTAATCTCTCTGCGCCTACCAAAAATGAATGTGTCCTTGTGTAATGTAACTGGTGCTCATGTAAAGCACTCCAATCGCTTTGGGTAAAGTTGGCGCTATATAAAACTGTGAAAAATAAATTCTATATTGTATATTTGTGACTTGTCAGGGTAGAGTCAAATTTACGCTGCTCCACTTTTTTTTTAACTTCCTTACTTCCAGGCCCCAGAAGGGGCCAATCTACTTGGTGTATCCGATGTATCCGACCTGTGCTCTGCTGCTGTTGTCGGCCTGAAATCATGCCTAACTACCGGGATACTGCGAACATAGACTGCCCTTGGCCCTTAAGACTTTTTGGTGCTATTCATATTTATGTTTTTTTTTTATTCATATCTCTGGTTGTCCTTATTGGATTTTTGTTATTTTGGTTTCATTGTACTTATTAAAGTTTTCTCCGTTTGTTTAAAAAAAAAAAAAAATTGGAGTGGTATTTTTAATGTGTTGTGTTTTTGACTTTTAACTGCTTTACAATTAATAAATACTTTACTAATTTTTGTCAAGTTAAACCTGTCCGCTCTGTGTCACAGCTGCCATGACTGGAGCTCAGGTGTAAATTCTTGAAACATTTGCATGGACCTAACAGGATAATGACTGTATTACTTGTGGTGGACACCAATCCACCGCACCTAATAAACCATTTTCTCTCAATGATAGTAACACAGGCATCACTTTTTTCTTTTACAGCCCCAGTACATGTTATCCATTATTATTAATTCATAACCAGAAAGCCAATGCCCCTTTCGTCCTTCAGGAACATTTTGAAAACCAGTACTTAAACAAAAGAACCTAGACCAAAACTTAAACAAAAGAAACTAAACATAGACCGTATTGCATACATCCATCTTATACTGTTGGCCATCTCCGTGCTTCCAACAGTGTTTGCCATAATCACAGTCAGTGCACTAATATCTAACGAAACGGATTGACCACAATTTAAGACACGCCTTCAAGAAGGCCCAGAATTAACATTATAACGTACGGTGTATTAGTAAAGGGCACGTTCACGAGGAAGCGTATCTTGGCACTGAATAACAGGTGTTTCTTGTTACCACGCACAGTGGTATTCACACATGCCTTGTAGTACTGCTATTGCGGGACCCCACAACACTTACCACTGCGATCCAGCAATACAAAGCGCACAGCGCCTTTGTATTCCCCATTATAGTTTTTTTCTCAAATAGAACATAAACAACAGACTCCATGACTTCCTCATCCACGCGCGTGGCACCAACACTGAAAGCTGCTCCCCACACACCACCAACATAACACTTTAGAACCATTCGGATAATCTAACTAAACCTACACTTGGATTATATTGTAACCGTTTACCTGTTTATGAATGCTATCTAAAAACATAATCTGCCTAGGTTGGGCAGTGGACAACCGATGACCCAGCTCGATGAAAATCAGCCAAGTCCTGTGGCTCTCCCACATAGAGATAAAGCACACTGCTAAGGTATTTAGCAGGATCAGATTTATTTTGTTTTCACATTAATCAACACAACCTGTAACTAAACTAAACATTTGACAGATCTCTACTAATCTTTACAGCAAAACAACCCTTGAAGGCAGACTTGGTGCACCCAGCCTGGAGCACTGCTGCTACCTGACTATGCACCTACAAAGCGCTTCAAATCAGTACCGTGTTAGAAGGCACTTTATAAATTCTGGCAACTTTAAAATACTGAATACTAACAAGTCATTCAAGATGTCTTCTGGGGCCCCCGTCTTCCCTAGGAAAAGAGTCAGTAGTAGTCAATCTTTATTCGCTCAAACATTTCCGACCATAAAAGCACAATAATAAATCAATTCACATCTTATGAAATAAGAAACTTGAAAATATTCTAAAAATACATCAAATCCTGCAGGGCAGCCAATAATTAATTTAAAAAGCTTATCATTTCCTTAATCTATTTGCAGCAGTGATACAACTTACCACAGAGGTCCACATTTCCGGCGTAGATAAAGACTGCAAGTATCTGAGACCATCTTTATATGCTATAAAGTGCTAGTGCAATAAAGTAGGGCGCAAGAACTGGACTCCGAGTGGACAATACAGTTTACAGAATAACATAAAATGCTCTGTTGATTGAATAGAAATAGCACCACATGGGCAGCGTAAAGTAAGATCTACCCTAGTGCCAGCAACGGGAAAAGCAACTAAATGGTGAACCAAATTTAATCTAAACCTTGTCAAATAAAACCCCCTATGTTGGGGATTGGTGAGCCAGGTTAGATAAGTGTTCATTGCTGACATATTGTGAATTTGAATATCATTTATGACAGAGTGCATACCGAGGTACCTTGCAATGCGGCCCTCTTCCCTGGGTGAAGCAAAAGCACTTTCACTCTGCCTTTTACACCGCAGTTTATCACTTCGGGAGAATCAAACAGTGTGTTCAGGCCCAGACTATAAAAAGTATCTTAATATAAGCCATGGGATGGATTGCATAATATCTAAAATCAAACAGTCTTTCAGAACTTCGCAGGAGAAACCAGCCATCGGCCACAATAACAGCCACAATGACAGGGGGGCAATGCCCCCAAGGTCCTCTAAGTGCTCTATTCCAAGTTCAGGATGTAAAATGTAACTTGCATTAGTACAAGAGACTACAAGTAATCGGCACAATAATGTATTTTCCATTACCTGTAATTTTGCCAGTACGGCACAACTCCACAATCCTGCCCCATGAATCCCAATGGGAAGAAATGTACTCCTAAAAAACTGAATCATCTCCCTGATTGGCTTAAGACCAATCCTTTCAGCACCATGCTGCCCCCATTTTATGTGCTCTGTTTGATTAACCTCTCCTATGACCCTCTCTTATCAAGCAGAAAGCCTAGATAATTAAAATGTGGAACTTTATCAATTATGGCCCCCCAATACTAAAATGCTTTGATTTGGTGCCACAACTTTTGTTGGGTAACCTTAAATTTAGTTTTATCATAAAATCATTAAAACCATTTAAAAGACTCTAGAGACCATTTGCTGTTAGAGGTAAAACGCCGGCACCGTCCGCATGTAAAAGTACAGGGACGGTCTTCGAACCGATTCGGGGAGCATCTTTGCTGTATGTCTGTAAAAAAAAGCTCCTAAAGAATTCATATACAATAAAAAATGCAGCCCTGCCTTACACCTATAGTAACTGTAATTGGAGCTGTACAACCCCAACAGGGGTATAACGAACTGTGGTGGTTGTGTACTGATGCAGATGCTTTATTAGATCCAGTAAGGGCTGATCAACACCGGTCTGACCCATTAGCTCCCAGAGAATTTCCCCATCCACTAAGTGAAAGGCACAGGAAAGGTACATAAATGCCATATGGAGAACACCTCTCCTGGCCTTGACATAAATCCCCCAGATGAGTGTTAAATTAAGAGCCTTTTCTACCCTCCCTAAACCGGATCTAAAGCCACACTGGTATGGAGGGAAAAAGGAGGTGGCCTCTGCCCAATCCTCCAATTTACCGAGGATTAATTGCCTAAGGAGTTTTAGAGTAGAGTCTAATAACGAAATTGAGTGATCACATGCGGGCAGGTTCCGATCACCCTTTTTAAATATGGGTCTATAATGGCCCCTTTCCAAGAATCCAATAGGCTACCCTTAACTGACGCCCTTAAAACATTTGTCAAAAGAGGGGCCCAGAAGTCAACATTATTTTTGAATACGTCCACTAAGACGCATCTGGGCCTGGGGCCTTGCAACTGGCTGAGCACTGAATGGCCGTTGCAACAGATGCGTGGTTAATCAGATCAACTAACCACTCCTCACTTGCCTCTTTAGGGGATATACTAGGAGCGGCTCCTCCATGGGGGCGGAGGAGCGCCGCCCACCGCCAGCAGCGACAGCTGCAAACCTTTTACCAAACAACGATAATAAACTATGTTTATTATCGTTGTTTGGTAAAAGGGGTGGGCCACTGGGTTGACGTGCACTGAGGGGGAGTGCACAGCACTCCCCCTCAAAGCGCATGTGTGTTTGACCGTCTGTCTCGGGCCGGCCAAAAACACATGCGCTGTAGGCTCTCTCCAGCCCATCAACATGGTTGCTGGGCTGGAGAGAGCCTGCACAGGCTCCCAGTCTGCCTGGTAGCGCCCTGGCTAGGCACTCCTAGCCAATCCTGATGCTGCTTTGAGCAGCGTCAGGTTTGCCCGCAGGGCAGGCTGGGAGCCTGTGCTTGCAGTGAGTAAAAGGAGAAGCAGAAGCGGAGCATTGCGCAGCATTGAGGTAAGTGTTTTTTATTTTATTTTTATTTTAATTCCCCCGCCCTCGCACACCACCCCACCCCTTCACCTTCCCACGAGCCACTCCTGGGATATACTGGAACCCCGTCTTTACTCACCCACCTCACTGTCTGGGTAAAAAATGTGAGTAAAATGTTCTTTCCAGTCCTGTTCGCTGATGTGTCTTTCAATGCCAAGGGGTTGTTTATTAGAAAAAAATGGTTGATTTACAGTCTCCCAAAAGAGTTTATTGTCTTTTAGGTGGGCAGCTTTTTCCAAGTACTCCAAACCTTCTTTCTAATTTCCTGCCTTCCATTCCCAAGGGTCAGCTAGTAGGCTTCCCTTACCTCCTCTATATTATGCAGAATTTTACTAGCATCCTTTTTTAAGCCTTTAAGTGCTGCTGTAAAATCTGAACTAAACCATGCATTAACAAGAGACTTTCTCTATGGGATGGTTTTGGATAAGTGTTTTGCAATCATACTACCAGTTTTAATAAAACTCTCTTTAACATCATTAGGTGGCCTATCTATTGAAAGACAGCATATAACATCATTTAAAGTTGCATTTATCAATTCGTTAAAAAACTTAACTGGTTCAATATTCTGCCACTTTAGCCGTACCCCCCCTATATTCAGAATGACAGAGGCACCTTTACTATATCCACTGTCTCACGATTTACATTAAAAGAAAAACACAGGTGTATAGGGTTATGATCGCTAAATGGGAGGGGAAGGCACTTCAAAGAGTACTATTTTACTCAAAAGGTCAGATGAAAGAAGCACAAATTCTATTGTGCTACCCTTACCCCTGCCGGTAAAAGTTGGGGGATCATGGTTACCCTGCCCGTAGGCCTCAGATGCAAAACTTAAATTATGCAATAAGATAATTCTGTTTAATGCCTCACCGTAAGCTGAGTGCACAAAGTGGTTGGCAGGGATTCCATATATATCAGTAAATCCACTAACTTTATCTGCACTATAGGTAAATTTTTATAACATTCAAATCACCAGCCCATATAACTGAGCCAGCCTTTTCCTCTTGTCTTTCAAGAAAGATAGTGAGTGTCCTCCCTAACTCCTCAACTATCTCTAAGGGCTGTGCTGAAAAAAATAAAAATAAAAATGCATTAAAACCATGCTTATCGTGTTACCTAATTGCAGATATAAAATATGATGACATGGGGTAGTCGTAACTACTGTAACCTTGAGAGAAAAATACGGCCGACCTCCCTTTCCTCTCCCTGCAGATGACGGTATTGCAGGTACACAGTAAGATTTGAACCCATTCAAAGCAATCATAGAAACAAAAAATACCCAGTTCTCATTAGAAAGTTAACTCAGTACCCCTGCAGTGTTCCAAGAAAGCAACTGCAAATCCTGGGCGAGATCAACATTAGTATTCTCACAATTGTCATTTCACGATGGTTGAGCAGGGTGAGTGGGCGAGATCTTCATAACAATTTGACGACTAGCTTTAGCTTGGGCACCCAGCGGCTCTAAACGTCAGTCTTTGTCTATTAGTTCTAGCAAGGGTTCTAAGTGATTTGAATGAACAGGAATGGTCACGGGCAATGCCCTCTGTGGCCTCCATAAAGGTCTGTGAAGCCTACCATATGAGGAGTCAACAGCCTGAACCAATGAGGGAGGATAAAAGAAGCCTAAAGGCCATACCTGGATTCTCCTCAGGTTACTATTCGTAAGGCTAGCTTTGGATAACAACACACGCACATAATCCGGGTCCTTAAAATTCAGGACCACACAGTCCCCTTCCACGATCTTCATCATGGGACCAACCCAATTGACTCGACATGCTGTGATGATTTTATTCATATGAAGTTTGGTGATGTCCCAAATTTTCCTACACCAAAATGCAGTTTTATTTATGAGACTCTGGCAACTCTCTTGCACACCTTCTGCCAACGGCGGAACATTCTCAAGACTCGAGTATATGGGGTGCTATCAGGGTGTAACTGCAAATAATATGGGGCCCCTTTTGACGGAAGGGCCGAATAATGGCTTGTTTGCCCGATTGTTAACCCCGGAAGGATAGTTACATTGGAACCCTTCACGTAGACCCAATGTTTCAGTATCCCTGCCCCCTGTTGTAATGGTAGTTGATGCGGTACAACTTATTGAAAATAAGGGGTCTTGGGAAAAAAAAAATTTGTTGGGATCCCTCTTCAATTCCTGAGGGTTGATTACAGACTTGCCTTACAGACTATGCTTAGGAAGGGGTTGTTTGTTGACCCTTTTTAGCAATGCTCGCTAGCACCTTTAAATGATCCTCAGTTTTCCCTAACCGGATCATTATTGGTTTAAAACATCAACAATTACATTACTAATACGGGAGTAAAATTCCTCTGCTAGGTTCACTACCTTCCCTTTGTCCGAATCAACATTAAATATGCTTCCCTCTAGGCTAGGATTCTGAATTAGATTACTTTTTTGAGGTCCTGTTCTCTTCTTTTTAGCTTTTGTGCCCACCTCCATCCTTTTTCTTTTTACACTTTTTGCCTTTTGCCCTTCTTCCATACCAGTGTCTAAGTTTCAGGTTTGGGGGCAGGGAAGTGGGCCTGCAGGCATGTTCATGCACACAGTCACTGGAGAAGACGGGGCTATAATTTGCAAAGGCCACTGAGTCTCTGCCTTGTGTAGTTCAAAGTCCTGACTTATGATGTTATCAAGGGGGAGGTGGGGTAGGAGCAGATAAACAGAATCTCCGTTCAACCAATTCAATTTCTTTTGTTATAATCCCTACTGCATGCTGTAGGAACCTGTATAAAGTAGTACCGGCTGCTAACGGCCTGGAGTTAGGAGCTTCATTTTTACCCATGCCTCCTCCTAATGGCAATCCCTATCAGTCACTAAGCTGAAATACAAAGGGACACACTCGTAAGGCAAATTGCGGGAACCTTCGATTATTTTACAGTACCTTGTAAGATCCACCTGCTTCCCAGCAATACAGGGCCAAGAGGGGTGGGCCGGCCCAGCCCAGCCGCAGATGGGTGCAGATGAGCCCAGTCTTGGCCCCGGCACATCCCGCACAGCAGGAGCCCCTGCTACCAAATAAGCGCTTCTGGGTGTGAGGGTAGTGGGCGGGACCTTCTGGTGCCACGCTGCCTGTCGGGGTTGAAGTTAGGCTCCCCCCCCCGGTCCATAGCTGTGCTCGACCCATGCAGCGGTAGCCCCTGCTTCCAAATAAGCAGCTCTGGGCGTGATGGTAGTGGGCAAGACCTCCTGGTGGTACGCTGCCTGCCGGGTGTTGAAGTCAGGCTCTCCCTGGTCCATAGCTATGCTCGACCGATGCAGCGGGAGCCCCTGCTTCCAAATAAGCACCTCCGGGCGCGAGGGTGGAGGAAGGGACCTCTTGGTACCACGCAGCCTGCCAAGGGTTGAAATCAGGCTCCCCTCGGTCCGTAGCTAAAAGAGTCATAATTAATCTAAGATCCCACTCCCTACATGCCTGACTTCATATGATATAAACACACTAATCAGTGAGGAGTACACAAAGTATCAATACTCATGTTGCTGAGGCGTTCATGGTACAGGGAATAGCATAGTACAAGGTAAAATACACGCCTGCATTTTTTTTTGTATTGGCATTCCGATTTTTTATATTTCAAAAATGTCCACTTGTAAAATTTCACTCACTATACATATATTCGAAACCATAATTCTACTTTAACTCCCTTTTTTTATCTTGACTGCTTGGTGCACCCGTACCAGTTGGGCTTCATGCCACAAAGAAAGATAGCGTTCAACATTGGGAAGCCTTTTCAATTGCAGTTGGAAAGTGAAGCTCCTTGCGATAGTGTACATAGATATGGAGAAAACCGTTGACTCGGAGAAAACCTTTGACTCTTTGAAATGGAGGTACCTATTTGCAGTCCTTCAGGCAATTCTGGCTTGTACAAGCGTATTATACTTTGCCCCAACTGCTAGGTAAAAACTGGCAGGGTGATTTCATTGTCTTTCCCAATAGGGTGAGGCCCACACAAGGGGTGCCACATGTCTCACATTCTGTTCGCATTGGCAATGAAGCCAGTGGCAGAAATTTAGAAAAAATAGACAAAGGGGAATTGCGGTAGGGGCTTACACACTCCCGTTATCACTTAATATGTACATGACCTCATGGAGGTCATTTAGGGGTGGCCAGGGGCCGCAGTTGCGACCCCTGGCTTACCCTTTGCGACCCCTGGCACTGTCTTCGTGACTCCTGGCCTCAGAGGTGGCAAAGTCAGTGCCAGGAACACAGTGGCAGCTCATCTTTATGGTCATCGGTTGGGGCTCTACTCTGTTTTCTCTCAACTTTTTTTATACACTAACAGTGAATAATGTTTCATTATTCAGTGTTAGTATAATAACAAAAATGGAGTACAATTAACTGGAATATAGCCTTCCCTGGCAGCTGAGGTAAGTAAAAAAAAAAAAAAAAGTGCTTTTCAAATGTATGTTGTGTCTGTTCTTGTGGGTGTGTGCTTATGTGAGAGTATGTGTAATTGTAAATGTGTATGTGTAAGAATGTTTGAATGTTAAATTGAAGGTCAAAGAGTGTGTGATGTCGATTCTGCCACCCCTAGCTTTTTGGTGAATTGACCTTCATGGATGACATGGTGAATATACCTCAGTGATGCTTAGATGCAGCTCTTGGACAGCCTTCCATTACCACATATGCCTTTATCATGCAGGTACTACAGTAAAATATGCAGGTAACTATTACACAAGTAAGTATTTTTACCTTTACCATGGAGCACTTTACCATGCAGCTCATTGTTTTTTTAAAACATAATTTTAGAGTTATTATAAAAAAGTATAAACCACAAAAATGAGTAGTAGTTGAGCTGCCACTACCTCTCCCACCTGCCTAGCATGTTCAGGTGACTGCCACCTGTCCCTGCCACCTCCACTCTGCCTGTCCGAGTCCCATTCCCCCATACCCTCCCTTCTGTCCTCCATGGTCCATTTGGCTGCCACTCTCTTCTGCCTTCAATGCTCTGTTTTGCTGCAGCTTCTCCTACTGCCTACCCCCTCTCTTGCCTTTGTCCAGCCCCTACCCATTCCTTCTGTCTTCCGTGGTCCATTGTGCACACCCCTCCCTCTAGCCCACCATGGCCAGTGTACTGCCACCATCCCTCCCACTTGCCATGCATGGTCTTCTGTGCTATAACAGCCCTCCCACCTGCCCTGTGTTGTCAGCTTGCTGCCCCCAACCCCTCCCACCTTCCTTCCGTTGTCTGTGTGTATGCCATTATTGTCTCACTGTTTCTCTCCATGGTGTGTTGTGCTTCCAGTGCCCATCCCACTCTGTCCTCCATGGTCAGCTTGCTGATCCAGCCCTGCCCCCTTGCCACCTTCTCTCTGTTTTCCATGTGCAGGCTCCTATCCCCCCATTCTAGCTTGTCTGGTCTGTTGCCGTGCCCCTGCCCCCTCCCTCCTGCTCTCATGGTTGTTATGCTGCAACTTTCCCTTCTGTCTGTCACAGTATAGTCAGCCTGCTGCCTTTGCCTCTTCCCCTCTGCTCTCAGGTGTCCATGTGCATGGTCCTCCCCCTCCCTATTGCTTTCCATGATCTGTTGTACTGCACTGCCATCCTGCTTGTCCTGTCTGGTATATTGTGCTGCTGCAACCCCTGACACCTGCCCTGTGAGGTCAGTTTGGTGCCCCTGCCCATCTCCCTCTTGCCCTCTGTTATCCAAGTCCATGTCCCTACCCAATTTCTCCTGCCCTCAGTGAACCAATGTACAGCACTTACCAACATTTTGAACTTGGTAGGTGAGCGATTTTGAAAAAAAACTGAGGAATCGATTTTCCCTGTTAACATACTTTGAAAAAGAGGAGATTTTAGGCAGGAAACAGACAAAATAAAGCCCTTTTGGGCTTAGAAAATTCAGAGTCTCCTGCCTGAATTGGTTCTGTTGGCATGTGTGGTTGTACTGCCTCTGCCTCTTCCTTCTGCTCTCAATGGTCTGTTATATTGCCACAGCCTCTCTTGCTTGTCCTGCATGGTTTCTTTTTTTGCCCCTTGCCCCTTTCCCCTGCCCTCTATGGTCCGTTGTGCTGCCACTGCCCCTGCCACCTGCCCAGCTTGGTCAGCTTGTTGCCTCTGCACCCTCCTCCCTGCCCGAAATTATCTGAGTGCGTGCCCCTGACATCTGCCTCCCCATAGAATTCTAATGAACAACTAGATTGCTAACATTTTATATTTATTACAAACATGTGGCATGCTTGGTGTCATCTTGATATAATCAAAACTATAATACCCAAAGCATTTCCTTTAGACATTATAAACATGAGATGGTCTTAGTCCCATAGACATATGGTTAGTGCTCTAAAAAACTAAAATGAGGACATCTTTTCTGAGTTTTCAAATAGAAACAAAGCACTTGCTATATTGATGTTTTGTATCCAGGTGATCACTTGATTATGTGTTGCACTTAGAGGAGAGAATGTGGTCTTGTGGCCTGAGCTGCAGACTCTGCAACTGGGGAATCAGGTTAGAGTGTCGGCGTCAGGTCCACATCCTTTGCTTCTAGGCAAATCACCAAAACTCCCTATGCCTAAAGCCAAAAAGGACTATTTCCTGTGTAATGTAACTGATGCTCATGTGAAGCACTCCAATACCTTTGGGTCAAGTATGCACTATATAAAACTGCAGAAAAACAAACCAAGTGTTTTGCACACTTCAATCTGTGGGCTATACTGGGGCTAAATGTGGGTCACATTAGCTCTACATTTGGGCTCTTTTTCCTCTGGAGGCCATCTTGGGAGTCTTATTTGTTAGAAAGCTCCCTAATTTCCTCATTTACTGCAGTATCATTGGTAGAAAATGCTTTCAGTTTTTCACTTCGATTCCATCAAGATGGTGTCAGATGTGTCACACTTTAGGCATAAATTCAGAACGTTAGCACTCAAGTTGCTCATTAGAGCACTGTAGTAAATGGCTTATCACCAAGGAGTTAACTGGCAGTCCTGTCCTCTGCTGGTTTTAAAACTGCATTTTTCAGTCTACATGTCAGAATTTTATGAAATAGAAGTGGAAGATATTTGAAAACTCACTTAAAACATGTCCTAATTTTTCTTTCTACAGCACCAACCATAAATTTCTGTGGCAAAACAAACCCCCTCATTTTGTTCCTTTTAAAATTAAATGTTTTAGGTTTTATCAGTTTGATTCAATCAAGATGGATTTGGGTGTGCCACACTTTTGTCATAAGTAAGGCTGTTAGCACTGTAGTTGTTCCTTCGAACACACTGTGAGGCTGCCGTAGAACACAAGGGAATCCACTAACAGTATGCTCCTGTTGGAAGTACATGTTTTGCTGAGAATGTCAGACTTTGTTCTCCTATGGCTGAGAAAGATAGTGGGAATTTACAAATATATTCTGTCATTTTAGCTTCTGGAGCGCCTTCCATAACTAACCTCTATGGGAAAATCATGAGAAAACTGTTTACTCTCAAACATGATTCCTGAAATCCCAGCAGATGGCTTTTTCACAGGATAAAATCACCTTAGAAACAAATGATTTACATTGTAACTAAAATCTGTTTTCACCCTTTATACGTTCTTCTTTTTGTGATCCTCAAAACCTCTCATTCACTACAGTGCATTTCAATAGGGTGCTATCATGTATATTGGTACCAAGATGGCTGCCATCATTTTCTGGTTGAAGTCCTGACAGCCAATCAGATCTCACCTTGAGATCTGTGCTAACGCTCCGCCCAGATATACAAATTTGGATTTCCTTTAACATCTCAAACTACCGAACAGATTTACACCAAATAATAAAAAGCATGCTTTCTGCACCAAGAGCTACCTTCCTGCCAAATCTGGTGTAATTCTGTTCGGTGGTTCAAGCTGCTGTTGTGTCTAAAATCTCAATGGGAATTAACATGGGAATCACACTTTTTATACCCCACCCCCTCTTTTTCTCGACCCTCGCTTGATAGAGCAACCTGAAACTTTCCATGCATAACAAGACCTAATAAGACACTTATTTGGGGGACGATTCCATGAAGATACGTCAAATGGCACCAAAGAAATAGCCAGGTCAAAAAAAGCTTTTCCTTAGGAAACTAGGTCCTAACTATAACTACCTACTGGTGACCGCCAGTAGGATATATATAGTCACTGAAAAAAAACTAAGTTTACAGGGACGTTATAGTTAGGAAAGAGAATTAAAAAAACCTTAGAAAGTCACAGAAAAAAACAAAGGTTACAAGGACGTTATAGTTAGGAGAGAGAATTAAAAAAACCTGAGAAAGTCACCGAAAAAAACAAAGGTTACAGGGACGTTATAGTTAGGAAATAGAATTTAAAGAAAAACTTAGAAATTCAATGAAGAAACAAAGGTTACATGGATGGTATAGTTAGGTTCTGAATTTACTCATACAAAACCGTAGAAATTCAGCAGTTATAGGTACCTCAGCTGGTGATCCCGGAATGCACTGCTTATGATCTCACATATTACATCACTCTTGACATCTCATATGACATCACTGATGACATCTATTTCCTAACTATAACGTCTCTGTAACCTTTGGTTTTATCAGTGAATTTCTATGGTTTTTTAAAATCTATTTCCTAACTATAACGTCCCTATAACCTTTGTTTTTTTTGTGAATTTCAAAGGTTTTTATATTATATTTCATAATTTTAATATACTTCTATCCATTTCTTTTAATCATTTTATAGGGTTTTGTACTAGTATGTTATCTACATATTTAATTAGTGAAACATTTAATATTGTACCTTTTAATATTCTTTAATGTTTATATTTCTTTTATAATTATTATAGTTACTAAATGTCTTTATTGATAAAACTTTTGTCTATTTTTTAAATTAAAAAAATCTAAAATTAGATTAGAATAAAATTGTAAATACCCATAACAAAACTACACAGACTATATAGAATAATCTTAACCTCAAATATATATGTTTTTATATATATATATATTTTTTTAAATAAAATTATTGGAGTTGCGTACCCATTGCGCACATTCCCAACTGGTACGCATCTTCGGCGTAGTTTCAGTATCATTAAAAAATGTATATGTACACCTTTTTATTTCTCAAAAGGTTCTGTAAGAAGTTTCTAAATTGACAAAAACCAAATAAACAAAGGTTTATACTAATTTAGTATGAAATTTCAAAGTTGCGACTCCGCCGCGTCTCTGTGCCCTAAGTATTTCCGGAATCGCGCTGAGTACGTAACTCCAGCGTATTTAAAAAAATTAAATGTACTATATAATAGACTACTAATTTAAAATTTAGATAAAGAGGTTTATTACTGGACATAAAGAATTGCAACTTATGATCAAAATATTGACTTTTAAGTCACTTTTCTCATATTTTACACAGTCGTGACCCCCAACGCAACGGATCCGCGTAGAGGTCGCGTATCCCATGTGACTAAAAAAATAAAGGTTTCTGATTGGTGGGACACCTTTCCATCACAAACATGAAAAGGTTCCACCTCTTTTCAACATCAGTTTGGGTGTGGCAGCACATGTCTTCAGTTGCTATGGAAGAGCTGAAAGGAGGAGACGCAGAAGAGATGGCAGCTGCGCCAAGCACAGCCTATTCTAGATGAAGAAGAAGGAGAAGTGGAGGAACCAATATCAAAAAGGAAGCCCAGCATTGTTTGGGATTTTATTTATTCCCCCCTGGGGAAAAAAAGTAAATGCCAGAAAACTGACTTGCAATATCTGTAGCAAAGTCCTTTCAAGAGACAGTGAAGAGAAGTACAGCTGTGGAACTAGCAGCATGTACAAGCATCTCAGTATGATGCATAGTACTCAACTAGCAAGAGCAGAGATGCGCAGAGTACAAACTGAAACAGGAGCAACATCTGGAAGCAGTGACGCAGGCACATCTTCCACCACTCCTCAAGTGTCCAGTGTACCACCAATCATTCCAGACCTTGGAAAAGTAGGCATTTTTTTTGCCCAAAATGTAAAATTACTTTAGCTGTTGGGAAGCTAGCTGTTCCTACAATTGTGCAAATAATAAATGCACATAAATGTTAATTTCATTTTTTTGTTACTTTGCCTGTTGCATTGTTCAAAAAATGTTTTACTTGCCGCTGCAAATAATGTTATTTTTTATGTAAATCAAAAAACACAAATACCAAATAAATTACAAAAGTGGTAAAAAAAAAGCACAAAAACACCCCACAAAACTGATCCAAAAACAAAACCCAAATTTTTTTTTAGAACCATCTTTTATCTATTACAAAAAAGGATGAGTGAGTGCTTGTAATAGTATGTATTTAAAAGAATGATTGCCTATATAAGTGTCTGTTTGCAAGTAACTGGGTGTGTAACTCACTCTAGAAGTGAGTTACTTTGTGTATAAGTGGCTATACTAGTGAGTGACTGGTGCATCAGTATATATATCCCTGGGTGCTGGGAGCATGATAGTGTATATGCATGAGTCATTGGTGTATGATTGTGGGCGTTATTACGAGTGTGGTGGCCACTAGGGCACCAGATTCTCCGATGGCAGTCAGACCGGCACCAATGCAGCAGTCCGAGTGCCACATTACAGCCCTACTGGTTGGGCCACCAGGGGACTGCCAGCTCCCCCAGTATCAGAGATCTCAGCGGTCTGCAGGTAGGTGGCAGTCCTAATCTGCCAGGGTAGTGTTTCAGAAGCACTGCTCTGGGGATTACAACCTTGTTCTTCACCAGCCTTTTCATGGCGGTAGCACTACTATGAAAAGGCTGGTGGAGAACGGGTGCAGGGGCAACCCTAGCCAACACCATTGCAATGTTCACCATCTGCTTGCAAGGGTGCTAGTGCTCCCTGTAGGCTACAGCATTGCCCTTGGCTTGAGTACGAGTCAGAGAGAACACTGTAGCCTGTTTCTCGCTAGGCCATCGGGCGGATATTCAGGTTTCTGCCTCCTGACCTCGTGGGAAAGCCATAATAGCTCCGCCGGAGAGGTTGCCACATAGGTAGTGGCCACCCTGTTGGGAGTTTGATAGACAGACTTTTCCGTCTACCATACTTAAAATCAGGTCCTGTGTATATGTTTCACTGAATACATTTGAGCGTGGCTGTATAGCTGAGTGACTGGCTGCATACATGTGTGAATGGGTAAGTATTGTTCTGTAAGAGTGATTGTACAGAACTCTGAATGTCTGCAACAGTGTGTGTATGGATGACTAACTGTTTATTTGAATGTTTGTATACATAAGTGGCTGACCGACTACGTGGTATGAGAGTGAGAGAATCACTGTTTAGATATCTGTATGAATAGATTACTTTATTTCTGGCATCATGAGTGACTGCGTGTGTGTGTGTGGCTGGATGGGTCACACACTGGCTGTATGAGTAGCTGTATTCATAACTTACTGACTGTACTGATTCCTCTATGAGTAACTTACTGTGGCCCACATTTAAATAAAAATAACGGTAACTGGGTGCAATATTTTGTGCAGGTCAAACTGACTGTGGAATGACTATTTGTATGCTAAACTGAGTATATGTGTGAGTGGAACTATAGTTCATTGAATGTTCCCATCAGTTACTTAATGGATGAGTATGTGGGTGTGAGAGTGGGTATAGAAATTACTAAATGGGTGTATGAGAGCCTGAAACTGTGACTGAGTGGCTCTATTAGTGACTGTATTTACTTACCTCTATCAGTGCTAAAACATAATCCTTCAATCTGAATTAAAATAAAAAGAAGAAAAACAATTGTTAAACTTTTGTATAATAACATACTAAAATTAGGTAACCTACCATATAAACCATATTATCATTTACATAACAGAAACATCATTTTTATGTTCAACAACACATCTATAACACACTAAATATAAACACATCACAGTCCCTTGTCCACTATTCTCAGCTGCTATTTTTCTGTTGTATAATAGAAGTGTGTATAGCTGCTCATCGTATGGACAAGGAAAAACCCCAAAGCACATAGTATGTTACTTAAAATAACAATACTGTTTATAAGAACAATAGGTCTCTACTAATTCCAACTACACTTCATTACACTACAATTAATGTACTAACAAAAATACAGATTCTATTTCATTTTCCAGTACCTGTACTTGACATCACCCTTCAAAGGCTACATGATATCTTTAGGAATTATAAATGATGAACAGACAAGGCTCTGTACCTATTTTTTTCTGTAAACTATTAGAATATATTTCAAGCAGATAATAGTTATAGAATATTTTTGAAGACATCACCCTTGGTAGGCCGAATGATGTCTGAAGTAGTAAAAGTCAACATACAGAAAAAATACATTTAATAGTATCATACTCATGTTCCTCAGAACTTTGGTTGAAGAAACAGTAAATAAGAATTAGGAAGTTTAAAAGGTAGTTTTTGTTTAAATTGAATAGTACTATCATTGCATTCTGTCCATCCATTTTGAGTCTTTAAGTATACAGTATAATGTCCAGAGGTGATGCGTATCCCTTTATGGAGGATGATAGTCAAAGTACAATATGTTCTACCAGAAATAGAAATTTGACCAGCTTTAAAATTGGTAATTTGGGTGTCCAAATTTGTTCCATCACCTCTGCATCGTTGGAACATTGTTATAATAGATTTACCAATCCTTTGTATAATCAATGTAGAAAAAATATTTTAATTGCAATTTGGACACATCCTATTTTGATCCCTCTTTTTTTTAAATAATTTTTTCAAAACACAGAGTTTTGCAATCTGGCAGAGTTAAGTACAGAAATTTCTCAGATTGAATTTCAGTAGCAGATGTGAAAGAGCAAGCTTCACACTCATGATTCCCTGTATAACTCATACCAAATATATCTTCAATATTCACATTTTTGTCTTCTAAAATTCCAATGATCACCATAATAAACTCTGGAGAATCCTGTTGAACATTCGTTGTAAATACAACAGAACCACTGTGTTTGTCTAGAACATCTCTAATTCCTGATGCAGTTTGTGTTACACTTCTCTTACGAGATAACTATTGAAGACAATTAAATAGTGCTGTACACAATGTATTTCATGGTTTTTCCCGTATTGCATGTACAACATGTGGGAGATGGAAGAGGACATTCAAAACAACATTAGCATAGCAGTTGACACCAGTTCTATTATCAAACTGGTAACCATAGATGTCTCCATCTTTTTCCACTTTCCGTTTCTTAACACCTTCTTCTTTAGCTGTGCTTTCACACTTTTGTATAAACTGTTTTCCTTCTCTTGTCAATTTCTGTTTAGGACATAATACCCTTTTCTCATAAACATGATATTGTCCTAAAAAAGGAGGATATTTACTTCTTAGTCTGTTATACTCTCGGACACAATTTGCATCTGCACTAACCTTCTGCTCATCAAAATCAACCAGAAACAAACCAGATAATCTTCGTACACTTGACAGTGCTACATAGGACATTCTCTCTTTAAATACAGTACTTCCAATATTTATCAATGCAGAATCAACACTTAACCCCTTAGACATGTTTTGCTACAGCATATGCCAAACAAAAAGGAAACTGTTTTCGTCTCGCATACATATCTTTATCATGCAAGAAACGTACATCACGTCGTCCAATTTTTTTCACGCCATCAACATCATCAAACTTTATACCTATGAATTCAACCTCATTACGGATAGGATAATTAATGAAATCAACAACATTATCCATGGCACCATTCACCAATCCTTCTTCTACATTTAAATTACGTCTTAAAATTACTCTACAGTGTTTACAAACATGTAAATGTTTCTGTAGACCAGCAGTCTTGGATACAGACTTTTCTTAAGAGTCTAATTTATCTTTAAATTTTCCACTCAGAACTACAGTTACACCTTGGTGTTCCATCTTGTCAATTGCTCTAATCTCCAAAATCTGTTCACTTTCTAAGTTCAGTAACTTCTCATTAAATGTAGCACACTCTTGAATAGTTGGCATCAATGACACTACCTGTTTCCACTCTTTACAAAATGTATACATTAGTTCTGCTGTTGTTTCATTAGAGGGAAACAGCTTTTTAATAAGCCGACTTTCCAACTTAATTTACGCCTCTTTTGTTAGAACTCCTACCCTAATGTCCTTAAGAATGTTTCCATAGTCCATATCAGATGCTTGACGCATATTTTTAACAAGTTCTTTGTATTCAAAATACTGCCAAATGTTTACATTACCATTACTTCCCAATGACTTTCAAGCTTCTTCATGTGAAATAGTTTTGAAAACAGGCTATCCTTTTACTGGAGTAAGTTGTAATAGATCTCCAAAAACAATCAAATGTTTTCCTCCAAACAACACATCATATTCAGTTTTTAAAATCTACTGCATGTGAAGGTGCATAAAAGCAAGCATTAGATTTGAAACCATGCTCACCTCATCAGTAATCAAAAGCTTCATTTTCTTCAAAACTCTTCCTACCTCATGAGAAGCTTCACCTGATAACTTCTGATATTATACTTTATTTTCATGTTCATCTGGCAGCAGTAAAAGTCTATGTAGAGTAATTCCTTTGATATTGTGTGCAGCTAGTCCATGATGAGAAAGATGAGCAATTGCATTCATTCCTATCATGTTGCAATCCGTGTTGTGTCTTGCTTTTTACTTAAATATAAATGTAATTTTGCTCCTTGTTCAGTTCTTTGACTAACTGTTCTAAATCTACCATTTCTAGCCTACCTTGTTCCTTTGCAGTTTCCACTTCATTCATAGCTATTGCACCTTCATTTTCAATAATAGATTTTCCAAGAGGATTGTGACTTGAAGGTGCTGAGCTTTGGCTGCTTTGAGAGCTATCCTTAGCTACCTCCTACCTCAGCTGCAATACTTTCTTCCTGTTGGATCTCATCATTTAGCATTTTTAAGTAGTTATTAAACATAGGACATTCAATACTACCTTTGACAGCATTAAAAGAATCTTCGTAGCAGTTGTAATCCCCAAGTTATTCCAACCCACTACGCCAAGGTTTGAACAACTGAAGGAGTGATAAATAAAAAAAACTCTCCTTTCTCATGAGTTTGACAGGTCAGTTTCTGATGGTTAATTACATTTTGTTTTTAATGTCTTACCAAGCATCCATCACAACCATGAACAGCTTATTTTCCTTCTTCCACATTCTTGGCGACACTACTTCTATACCTGTAGTTTTGAAGAATTTCATAAAGACACCTGTCCTCTAGATGTGGACTTCTTCTTGGATAGTATATATCCAACATATTTTATTTCACTTTTTCAGTACTTTCAGGTTCAAACTCTGCCAGATACTGAATTTCAGGAAAATGCTTCAATACTCTCTTTCTTGTATGACACAGACCAAGACTAACCCACACAATTCCTTTAGATTTTGAGTACAGACTTGATGAACTTAACCTGTCACAGGCCTCATAACCCCCCATTGCCCTATGAGATAGCATTTTCAGGCTAAATGAATACAATTTCTCGTTAAGAGTCTTCTCTACAGAAATCTCCTCCCACATCTCCTTCATCTCACTTTTCTTAGAATCTGTGATGTATGATGTTACATACCGAGCCACAGCAAATGAGTTGTCTGCAGCAAATTGAATGTTCATATTAGCATTCCATTTTTTTCAAAATGACAGGATTGTAGTCATTAATATATTTGGAATCTTCATTTCTTTTCAAATTTTATATGTGTTCTTTGGTGATTTTCGAGTTATTGTATGTCTCACTGAAGACAAAAAGCTGTTCACTCTTTCTTTTGAAATAACAGGTTGTGGAAAATGAAATTGACATAGTGTATAAATATTTTCCTTTTCATCTGTATGTACAATGGCAATACTTTCCACATCTATGAGTTTGAAAATGCAAAACTTGTTCCCTAAGAGCTTTATCAGCAGCCTGTTTTGGTATAGCACATGTGACATACTGCTCTGTATAAGACAAAACAGACTCATCACTTTCTGATCCAAACTTTGGTGCATCTTTTATCCATAGTAGCATATGAATATGAGAAGCACCTCTTTCCTGGTACTCTTTCCGCCATACAAAATCCTATTACTTCTCCAAGAGGGATGATTGGTTTTGTTGCAGATGAAGGCAAGGATAGCTTGGAATCTGTGATTAAAATACCTGCAAACATTAGCAGGATCTAATGAACACAGTTCTCCAGCTGTCTTCAAATTAATATCTTTCAAATTAGAATTTGCTTCCCTCAAAAATTCAATGAGATCATCCCATGCATACTCTGCACATCTCAGTGTCAAAAACCATGTTGGTGGTCCTGGGTTTCTCAGCATACATTTTACTTCTCCATGACGGTGAAACCAATATTCATTGGTACTACGTTGGCACGCCATTAAATTAATCTTTTGTACTCTAAATTTTCATCCTTTTCCTCAACTTTAACAAACTCTCTTGCACTGCATAAGATGGTCCTGACAAGTCACTTTCAAATAGAAGGGAAAGATATGTATGGAATACACTGCCTAAATCTAGGGTCTTCTGACTATAATCTTGTTGATCGGTATTCAGCTACAGGTATTTGTATAGGCTTATCATCATACCGACCTCTTATTCATGTAGGAAACAAGTTTGGAAAGCATCGGGCCTCCAAGGTCTTTTCCAACACACTCTCAGGAGCTCCCTTAGCTTGTTTTATCTGGTGAAGGTCTGTAGCATCACTAATGACTTCTTTTGAATGTAATAGATGGATGCTGTAGTGCTCATAGATTTTTTCTGATTGGGATGAATCTACTTTTTCTATTTGTCGCACTCCAGACAAGCACTCATAATCTTCAGCAATATTTTCAATACAGATAATCTTCAGCAATATTTTCAATACAGATAATCTTCAGCAATATTTTCAATACAGATAATCTTCAGCAATATTTTCAATACAGAATTGTATTGAAAATATTGCTGAAGATTATGAGTGCTTGTCTGGAGTGGGACAAATAGAAAAAGTAGATTCATCCCAATCAGAAAAAATCTATGAGCACTACAGCATCCATCTATTACATTTAAAAGAAGTCATTAGTGATGCTACAGACCTTCACCATATAAAACAAGCTAAGGGAGCTCCTGAGAGTGTGTTGGAAAAGACCTTGGAGGCCCGATGCTTTCCAAACTTGTTTCCTACATGAGTAAGAGGTCGGTAAGATGATAAGCCTATACAAATACCTGTAGCTGAATACCGATCAACAAGATTATAGTCAGAAGATCAACATTTTTATAATAATCATTATTTTGTACCAGGTATAATTTGGCTTGTTTAACTTTTTTAACATCAACCAACTAATGCCATTTTTTAAATTTTTTGTAGGTACACCATTTACCAAAATAATAAGTGGTTCTTTATTATCTTATTCTACTCTAATAGTTTCAAATTTTTTCTTAAAGTCTAATAGCAAATACACTACTCTTCCGTTAAGTCTGTTCAATAATACTGTGGGGTGCACTTCACCTGTATTTGGTTCCAAACGTTTAATTGCTTGTTTTATTTATGTTACACTTGTTATCAGTGGTTACTATCTATTAACCCTATATTGTACTCTTAGTCAGAAGCCCAATTTCCTACTGTGTGCTGCAGTGTCGCGACTCCTTCGCATCTCCTTGCGCGGACCCCCGTATGACTTCGCGACAGTTGCGAATCCAGTCGCTGACGAAAAAACATATTTGTAGTTTTTTTTTTTATTCCACAGTTTTCACTACAGTATAAAAATACATATAATATTTATCTTGGAAAACATTTTTTTTAAAAAGCTATTCCACCAAATTCTCTATTTTACTCATGAGTGACTGTCTCCATTAAGAGCTGCTCTTCCCCCCCAAACTGAATCTCCACAGCTGCTGCAGAACACTGTACTGTACCAGCACTTAAAAAGTTCTGTACATTTACTTTTATTTCTTAGACACAACCTAGTTTAATACATAACTTGTTTTACATCATCCAATCAAATACATGATTCTTTTAAAATGTGCAACTCCCTCCATTTTAACCACCTCACATTTTCAAACCTCCTTCATTCAGCTGCAGCCTTATCCTGTGTGCAAAAGCTCCTTTATTTCAAAATGTTCAGAGCGTGGATTGTGGGTCACAGCTATATTTTGTGGGCTAATGAGTTTGCTAGAAAAAGTGCCATTTTGCAGGGCCCTTGCTTTGCCTAGTGTGGATATAACTTGGGTTGGTCAAAGAGGATTAAGGTGGCATCAGTTGCTTGCATTGGTTCAAAACAGTAGAGGTACCCAGCCTCCTCATCTCATCATTGTGCACTGTGGTGGTAATGACCTCTGAACACTCACTCTAGTAGGACTGGAAATACTACTGAAAAATACCTTTTTTCAATTAATGCACATTTTCCCTCACACTGTCTTTGTCTTCTCAAATATATGCCAGAGGCAAAAATGGAAGTACTCAACTCAAATTTGTCCACAAATAGACGAAGCGAGGAAACATGTAAATAAAACTATTTCAGCATTTCTCAGAGACCTTAAGATGGGCTCAGTCTACAATAATAACCTCCACTTTCACATGGATGGCATATACAGGAGAGATGGAGTACACTTCACAGATGAGGGCAATAGAGCATTTTACTTTTTTACTTGCCTGCAAAATACTTACATTTGCCATGATTCTCATTGTAAAAGGCATCCATGAAAAAGGCACATTTGTTTCATTGTAAAAGACTGTTGTTGTAAAGCCTTCCTTATAAAGGCTTACTGTTGCTCAGCTGTCTTTGTAAAGGCTGTTTCCCATTCTCACCATGCTACATCAGGGACCTATACAACTGTACACCTGCTGGCACAGGATGTTGCTTGTGACCACCGAGTATATGGCGTATGCACCATTGTGCATACCAAACTTCGCTAAGCTATGCCAAGCTCTTGATAAGCAATAATGGACAGGTTGGAGTGTGGGTGTGGTGGTGGACCGTATGACGGTGATACACTGTACATATTTCTGACTGTACAACAGGTATACCTTATTTGCTAAGGCCAATTCTGACACATGACGCATTCATCAGAATGGTGCAGAAGATCTGATCCAGTAGGAGGAAAGCACAGCTGACAAACCTTGTAATGGAGACACTACTCGGGTTGTAAATTTTAGGAGTATTGTGTCCCAACCTGTTAAATGGCTAATCCCCTCTTGCACGCTGCAGCCAACGAATCACATAAGTCCAATGGTCTTCACTATT
The DNA here is from genome assembly GCF_031143425.1 of Pleurodeles waltl. NCBI lineage: Eukaryota > Metazoa > Chordata > Amphibia > Caudata > Salamandridae > Pleurodeles > Pleurodeles waltl. The sequence goes on along the minus strand of NC_090436.1, from coordinate 790,567,770 downwards.
TGTTGTTTTAGCAAACCTTTATTTATGTAAGCTGAAGAAAACTAAACATTCTGCTACCAATCAGTGCCTATTGTTTGCTGCACTTTGAACAAACCTCCCTTTCCAAGTTAACTGTCCCAAAATAAGCATGGAATATAAAAAATTACTAATGGATAATATGGACCTACATTGTCATCTCGTGGTTCTGATGACACTGTGGCAATGTTGTTCAACAGGACTCACCTGTGGTACGTGAGCTGGTTTTTGGTGCATCACATTTGCTGTGTTTCACTTCAAAGACAAAGGTCAAACATCAGCCTGGCTTTGTCTGCTTATTTTTTAACGTGGGGACTGGTATTTACATACCACTCCCACTTTGCAGTCAGGGAAAGAAAAGTGAAGTGAGTTATGTGACAGTCTTGCTGGGTACAGGGATTGATTGTGAAAGGAAAGGGTGTAGGATGTAATTTTGTGAAACAGCCAAATATAAATACCTGTAAATGAGCGACACACATGATCAGTTAGGAAAGCAAAAATTAAGCACATTTTTTTTGCAATTCTGCTGTATCATGGAAACTGATGCCTGTCTTTGTTTATTTATTTTTTTTCTTCAAATTTTGCTGCAGATCCTCCACGAATTTGCGGCAATGTTTTAAAAAAATAAAAATTACCCCTGGTGGGGCCCCTGTGGGACTTCACCACCAGGCCTAGGGGGTCAAAGTATTCCTACCCTGCCCCCCTTGTTTGAGTTCCAAGATGGCTGTCACCACTTCCTGTTTGAGGTGGTGGCAGCCAATCAGATCTCATTTTGAGCTCTGTCTGATGTGGGGACCCTCCGTATCTCTAGAAGTGCATAAATCATTTGTCTTTAATTACTCCAAAACTACTGAATGGATTTTCATCAAATTACAAAAAAGAGATCTTTCTTGACCAAGATCTAGCTTTCTGCCAAATTTGGTGTAATTCTGTTCAGCAGCTCGGGATGTAGTTGTGTCTAAATTCTCTATGGGAAGTTGCATGGGGAAAATGCGATTTGGGACACCCACTTTTGCTCAGCCCCCGCTTGATGGATCACCCCCAAAATTTCCATACATTATCTGAAGTGAGTGGGAAACTAGTTTTGAAATCCAACTGGTCCATCAAGCAGGAGTCCCAAAACATGTTTTCCTATTCATTTTTCCATGGGAAGTTTAGACACAGCTACAGCCCAAACGGCTGAACAGATTTAAACCAAATTTGTCGGAAAGCTAGATCTTTGTCGAGAAAGAGTGCTTTTTGTGATTTGGTGTAAATCCGTCCAGTAGTTTTCAAGCAACTAAGGCTCAAAATAATTCTATATTTCACGCCAAGGAGGACCCACAGCCCGACCGATCTCAAGATGAGATCTGATTGGCTGCCATATCAACAAGGATATGGTGGCAGACATCTTAGGACTTGGGACTCTGTCCAAAAAATAAAGGTTAAAAAAGACATAAGGAGGCAGAGTAGGGATACACTGCCCCCCTAGGCCTGGTAATGGGGTCCCGCCTAGGATCAAAACCTTTTTTTATTTTTTATTGTGCAGCGACTTTGCAGAGGATCTGCAAATCTGCAGCAGAATAAAACAAAAAAATTATAAAATGAGTGTGGGCCCACGCTCTATTAATATCCCCCAACACCACCACCCCACCTCCCCCCGACGACTGGGATGGGCCACTGTGTGCTGCAAAATAATCAGTTTGGGGAGGAGCATGGCCTTCTTATAAATCTAGGAGACCCTAGGGACCCCTCTCACCTGGGCTGTGTTGTAAAATAAGGGAAGGGGTTCGAACAGGCCCTCTTCCTGAGTCTGAATATGCCCCAGGGACCCCATCCCACGGGGTCGAATGCCATTAATAGGGGGAGGGGTAACACACACCTCTCCCTGAGTCTTAATAGGCCCTGGGGACCCCATCCTCCGGGGCTGAATGCTATGGGAAAAGGGAGGAGGTCTGTGTGCCCCCTCGCTTGAGACTTTAAAGACCTCCGGGCCGGCTCGAATACTGTATCTTAGGGAGCTCACCCCAAGGACCCAGTAGTTTGCCTGCCTGCATCAGTGTTGGCAGGGAAACGCATGTCTGCTCCCACCTGGCAGGAGCATTTTTACAGCTTCCGCCAGGTGGGATTCGACATGCCTTCCCTGCCTGCAGGAACACAAACAGAAAATACATATCTGCTGTCACTCGGCAGGAGTTTCAACAGTACTCTTGCAGGTTTGGGGCAGAAGTTTATTTTGCTGTCTGCATTCTTGTAAAAAGGGAAACATGAATTGTTCCTGCCCTGCAGGAGCAAACAAAAACAGCAGTGCGAAACACTTTCAACTCCCATAGCTGCATGTGGGGAGCCTCTGGGGCACGAGAGCCCTTATACTCCACACTGTGGCCCCAACTTACTGTGTGGTGGGTGGTTGTTTGGCCCCGGGGATGTGGCGCAGAGCACACCGTCCTCTTAAAGACCATTGGGGTGGAGTCCCTGGGGCCACTTTAGGCTCAGGGAGGGGGCTGTGCACCCCCTCCCCTTTAAAAAATAATTTGCCTTGGGGATGGAATCCACAGACACAAACTGGCTTGGGAAGGGGGGCGGCGCCACTGGACTGGGGCTAAAACACAGCCTGCGGTCAAGTCCATGCTGAAGACAGCCAGAGGCTGTGCGCAGTGTGTGGTCGACTGCCTGCTGAGGGTTTGGCCAGGTCCTCTGGCCAACCCCGTGCCATGCCCTGCTGAAGGCCCTGCACTCATTACACCTTCTATGACATCATTGATAATAATGCAAAGTTTGCAGTGAAATTATTGATGAAAAAACTACATGGTAGGGGAGCGAGTTGTAATTATTTTAGGGCTTGAGTTGCTCCCTCGCGCTTTCCCGCCGTGACCTCCTTCACGCCCCCGCCCCCGCACCCCAGCTCCCATTCACCCCCAGCTGACCCCTCCCCCCTCCCCCACCTCCCTCTTATAGCGGCCGCTGCGCGACAGTGGTAGCGACCCTTGACCCAAGAGTAGGTCGCTCCCCCTGCCGCTGCAGCTCCTCCAGCTCCTCCAGGTTCCTGAGACCCACCTCGCAGTAAGTACCCCCCCACCTCCCAGCCCCTCGCCCTGCCCCGCGCTACTCACCCTCTCTCCTGCTTCTTTTCTTCCTCTCTGTTCTTCCTCCTCGCTCCTCTTCTGTAATCTTCTTCTGTTCTCTTCTATTCCCCGTCTTCTCTCTTCTTCTGTGTGCTTCTCAGCCTCTCCTGTCGCCTCTCTTCTTCTTCATCTTCTTCTGTGGTCTTCTGCCTTCTGTTCTTCGTCTTCTGTATCTTCTTCTGTGATCCTCTGTCTTCTGCCCCTTCGTCTTCTGTTCTTCTGTTCTTCTGTCTTCTGCTCTTCTGTCTTCTGTCTTCTGTTCTTCTGCTTTCTCCGTCCTCCGTCTTCTGTTTCTTCCCGCGCCTGCCCTCCTGCTCCTTCCTCATCCCCCTCCCTCACTCACCTCCCCCTCTCTATCACCCCTATCTACCCTGTTCGCTATCTGCCTCCCTCACTCCTCCTATCTACCTATCTCTCTATCTCACTATCTAACTCCCTCACTCACCACCTCCTCCTATCTACCTATTTTTCTATCTCTCCACCCATTTCTCCATCTATCTATCTCTCCCCCCCTTCCCGCCACACCCTCTGTTACCTATCTTCCTATCCTCTCACTCTACCTCTCACCCTCACCCACCTCTACAACCCCCCCTCCCCAATCTTCCCAACCCTACTCCTATCTCTCTCCCTAATCTCCTAAACCTCCTAACACTCACCCCCCTCCACCCTTAAACCCCCCTCCCCTGGCTCTTCTCACTCTACCTGTCCCCCCCCTCCCTCGCGCTTTCCCGCCGCGACCTCCTGCACGCCCCCGCCCCCCAGCTCCCATTCGCCCCCAGCTGACCCCTCCCTCTTATGGCGGCCGCTGCGCGACAGTGGTAGCGACCCTTGACCCAAGGGTAGGTCGCTCCCCCTGCCGCTGCAACTCCTCCAGGTTCCTGAGACCCACCTCGCAGTAAGTACCCCCCACCTCCCAGCCCCTCGCCCTGCCCCGCGCTACTCACCCTCTCTCCTGCTCCTGCTTCTTTTCTTCCTCTCTGTTCTTCCTCCTCGCTCCTCTTCTGTAATCTTCTTCTGTACTCTTCTATTCCACGTCTTCTCTCTTCTTCTGTGTGCTTCTCAGCCTCTCCTGTCGCCTCTCTTCTTCTTCATCTTCTTCTGTGGTCTTCTGCCTTCTGTTCTTCATCTTCTGTATCTTCTTCTGTGATCCTCTGTCTTCTGCCCCTTCGTCTTCTGTTCTTCTGTCCTCTGCTCTTCTGTCTTCTGTTCTTCTGCTTTCTCCGTCCTCCGTCTTCTGTTTCTTCCCGCGCCTGCCCTCCTGCTCCTGCCTCATCCCCCTCCCTCACTCGCCTCCCCCTCTCTATCACCCCTATCTACCCCGTTCGCTATCTGCCTCCCTCACTCCTCCTATCTCTCTATCTCTCTATCTCACTATCTAACTATCTAACGCCCTCACTCACCACCTCCTCCTATCTACCTATTTTTCTATCTCTCCACCTATTTCTCCATCTATCTATTTCTCTATCTCTCCCCCCCTTCCCGCCACCCCCTCTGTTACCTATCTTCCTATCCTCTCACTCTACCTCTCACCCTCACCCACCTCTACAACCCCCCCTCCCCAATCTTCCCAACCCTACTCCTATCTCTCTCCCTAATCTCCTAAACCTCCTAACACTCACCCCCCTCCACCCTTAAACCCCCCTCCCCTGGCTCTTCTCACTCTACCTGTCCCCCCCCTCCCTCGCGCTTTCCCGCCGCGACCGCCTGCACGCCCCCGCCCCCCAGCTCCCATTCGCCCCCAGCTGACCCCTCCCCCCCCCTCTTATGGCGGCCGCTGCGCGACCGCGCCGCTGGCGCGCCAGAGGCAAGCCCGTCTGCACCCGTCCGCGCCTGGCCCGCGCCCAGCGCCACGACCCCTGGTCCTCAGCTCTCCCAAGCCCCGCTGATCCACTACGACCCCACCACCCTCCACGCCCTCAACCCAGGGCGCTCCAACACCTGCTTCCAAGCTCACCCCAAATGCACCCAGGGACCCTTCGCCTGCAACTCCTGCAAACGCATCTTCCACCACGCAACTACCACGACCACCAGCCCACGCGCCATCAACCACCTCAAGTGCATCCTGGTCAACGTTTGTTCTGTCCACAAGCACGCCGTTGAACTCTGGGACCTCCTGGACTCCACAGCACCGGACGTCGCCTTCATCACGGAGACCTGGATGAACGCCTCTTCGGCCCCAGACATTGCCACTGCCATCCCCGAAGGCCGCAAGATCTCCAGAAAAGACCGCACCAACCAAGTAGGAGGAGGTATCGCCATCGTCTTCAAAGACTCCATCAGCGTCACCACCTCCACCGAAGACACCCCTCTCGCCGCTGAACATCTGCATTTTCAGATTCGCACCGACCCCAGGACCACCCTCAGAGGATCCCTCGTCTACCGTCCCCCCGGACCGCGCACCCCTTTCAGCGACTCCATCGCCGACTTCATCTCCCCGCACGCCGTCGCCTCGCCGGACTACATCCTCCTAGGTGACCTCAACTTCCATCTGGAACAAAACAAGGACCCCAACACCACCGCCCTGCTCGACAACCTCACCAACCTCGGCCTCAAGCAACTGGTGAACACCGCCACCCACATCGCCGGACACACGCTTGACCCTATCTTCTCCGCCAGAAAACACGTCTTCTTTAGCCACACCTCCGCTCTACACTGGACCGACCACAGCTGTGTCCATTTCACTTTCCGACGCGAGACTCGCCACCTCCGCACCCAACCCATCCCTCGTCGACAGTGGAACAAAATCCCCGAAGAGCAACTCTTCTCCGCACTCGCCGTCAACCAACCAACCCTCACCACCGACCCCAACGACGCAGCCCTCAGCCTCTCGAACTGGATCTCCAACTGCGCAGACAACCTTGCTCCCCTCAGACGCACGCATCAACAGGCCATCACCAAAAAACCTCTCTGGTTCTCTGACACCCTCAAAGAATCGAAGAAAACTTGTCGCGCTCTCGAGAAGTCCTGGCGCAAGGACCACACCGCCGACAACATGACCGCCCTCAAAAACGCAACCCGCGAACACCACCACCTGATCCGCGCTGCCAAAAGGAACTTTTTCACCGACAGACTGGATAAAAATAGCCACAACAGCAGAGAACTTTTTAGCATTGTCAAAGAGTTCTCCAACCCCAACGCCGTCACGCCCTCACAAGACTTGTGCAACTCCCTCGCCACCTTCTTCCATCGCAAGATCTGTGACCTCCACGACAGCTTCGGACACCAGACCCAACCAAGCATCACCGAACCCACACCCCCGACCATCATCCTCAACGACTGGACCCACATCAACACCGAAGAAACCAAAACCACCATGAACTCTATCCACTCCGGCGCCCCATCGGACCCCTGCCCTCACTTCATCTTCAATAAAGCCGACGACATCATCGCCCCGCACCTCCAGGCCGTCATCAACTCTTCGTTTTCTTCTGCTACCTTCCCCGAATGCTGGAAACACGCCGAAGTCAACGCCCTACTAAAGAAACCTACGGCTGACCCGAGCAACCTGAAAAACTTCCGCCCCATCTTGCTCCTCCCCTTCCCCGCCAAGGTAATAGAGAAGTCCGTCAACAAACAGCTGACCACCTTCCTGGAAGACAACAACCTGCTCGACCCTTCACAAACCGGATTCCGAACCAACCACAGCACTGAAACCGCCCTCATCTCAGTCACAGACGACATCAGAACCCTGATGGACAACGGTGAAACAGTCGCCCTCATCCTCCTCGACCTCTCGGCTGCCTTCGACACCGTCTGTCACCGCACCCTAATTACCCGCCTCCACTCCACCGGGATCCAAGGCCAGGCCCTGGACTGGATCGTCTCCTTCCTCTCAAACCGATCTCAAAGAGTTTACCTCCCACCGTTTCGCTCAGACCCCCCCGAGATCATCTGCGGCGTACCTCAAGGCTCATCGCTCAGCCCGACACTCTTCAATGTCTACATGAGCCCCCTCGCCGACATCGTACGCAAGCACGACATCATCATCACCTCCTACGCCGACGACACCCAACTTATACTCTCCCTCACCAAGGACCCCACCAGCGCCAAGACCAACCTACAAGAGGGCATGAAGGACGTCGCAGATTGGATGAGGCTCAGCCGCCTAAAGCTGAACTCTGACAAAATGGAAGTCCTCATCCTCGGCAACACCCCGTCCACTTGGGACGACTCCTGGTGGCCGACGGCCCTCGGCACCGCACCGACCCCCACAGACCACGCCCGCAACCTCGGCTTCATCTTGGACCCTCTTCTCACCATGACCAAGCAAGTCAACGCCGTGTCCTCCGCCTGCTTCCTCACCCTCCGCATGCTCCGCAAGATCTTCCGCTGGATCCCCGCCGACACTAGAAAAACCGTGACCCACGCCCTCGTCACGAGCCGCCTGGACTACGGCAACACCCTCTATGCTGGGACCCCCGCCAAACTCCAAAAACGCCTGCAACATATTCAAAACGCCTCGGCCGCCTCATCCTCGACGTACCCCGCAACAGCCACATTTCCGCACACCTGAGACACCTGCATTGGCTCCCAGTCAGCAAAAGGATCACCTTCCGACTTCTCACCCACGCACACAAAGCCCTCCACAACAAGGGACCGGAATACCTCAACCGTCGCCTCAGCTTCTACGCCCCCATCCGTCTCCTCCGTTCCTCTGGCCTCGCGCTCGCTGCCGTCCCTCGCATCCGCCACTCCACGGCAGGTGGGAGGTCCTTCTCCTTCCTGGCAGCCAAGACCTGGAACACCCTCCCCGCCAGCCTCAGGACCACCCAGGACCACTCCACATTCCGGAGACTCCTCAAAACCTGGCTTTTCGAGCAGCAGTAACCCCCCCCTCCCCCTAGCGCCTTGAGACCCGCACGGTGAGTAGCGCGCTTTATAAATGTTAATGATTTGATTTGATTAGTTACTTGACATAACAGTAACTGATTCATTTTTATCGTTTTATGTTTAATATGTTACGTTGCCACTTGAACTTTCACCTAACTATAACTTTATTTTAACCTTTATTTTTTATGTGTGTTTGTATAACACACATATTTACTCTGATGTACAGAATATATTCCTGATTCTTCTTTCTTACTAATGGTTAAGTGTTCTCTATATGAAAACGACGTGCTGCTAAGATTTAGGCTTTTCGCGATACAGTGCTAATTTTCAACATGACTTTTCCGATTTAGAACACCTATGCTTTGTTAGCTATGCAGTCGTGTGTTTCAGGCAACTCTTGAAGCTGTCTAAAAGATGACACCTTGTATTGTACTGAGTATCAGAGTCAACCAAAAAAATATGTTGATTGGGTTTTAGTAATAATCTTTCATTACTTATGACCATATGCCCTCGTGTGGTTGCTTTCGGAAGTTCTTCTTTGTCAACGTTTGCACTCTGGTAAGCCCTTTTAAGACGAGGTAGGGACAGAGACTAGTGTAACTGCAGTACTTTCAAGGGAACAATGCATCCGCAGGCCGCCATATGAATTTTTTGAATACATACGAATTCGATGATGAAAGGAAGGGGAAATCAGAGATCACTGGAACTTAAAATTGCGCTAAGGGATATTTAAAAGGAATTACATAGAAGAGACTATGGGCGTTGTTTAGAGTTTTGCAAAGCTCCCTTTGTCGTGTTGGAAAAGGGCGTGTAACGCAGAAAGTAAGATAATACATGTCTTTGTTGAAACATATTCATTTTCTCCTTGAAACGTGCCAAGCACTGCATAAAGTTCTACTGGCCTTAATATAATAAATCTTCCTTGTTTTAAAGAAAGTACAAAAATAAAATGTGGCAATAGAGGATCAGGTGTACAGATTATCAATCAACTTAATATTTAAACCACGTTCTTCAGTGCCTTTTCTCATGAACAATTCCCCTCCTTGTTTGGGTCATTTCTGATAGCAGCAGATATAGTCAGAATTTTAATGCGAGATAGTCATGTTTGGTTCCAGTGGTCTTGATAATTATCTCTTGTGATTTGAAATACAGTGCGAATATTTAATTATTTGACCCGGTGGATTTTATAATTCGAGCCAAAGTGGGATGTTAAAGTGGTCTTACGCAAATGTCCTCTTTTATAATTCATCAAAGGTTTGTGCTGTTTGTTAGATAAATAGGTCACAGAGACTTCCAATTTTATTCGTCCAATATCCCTTTGAGGACTTTCACATACGAAGGAAACGGGGTATTACTGAACATGGTTAAATAAAGTAATTAGGCATGATCAGCTAGAGAAGTTGAGTTCAGAGACTGTCCAAAAGCATCTGCTGTATACAGAAACACATGTAGGCTTTTATTAAGTGCTGAAAAATGAACAACAGTCTGCAATATGATGTGCCTGATCTTTTTAAACTGCTTGTAATAAATTTTTCTTAGATTTTAAATGGTAATGCAGATTAAGTGTAGCTTTTGCATAAGGACAGATAACAGTAAGAATGTATTGGTTTAACGTTTGAGTTTGTAATATGTCATAAAAAAATAACCCAAGACCAAAGTACTTTTTCGTCAACATTTACATTCAAGAGTATTGTATTTTTTTCTAATAATTTTTTATTAAGTCAGAATTAATCAAATCAAATACAAAATGACAAAAAGTAAGTGACAGTACGAAAAAGGAAAACATAGAGAAAGCTCATGATGCTCGGAGACCGAGGCCTCAAACACCCACTGAGAATTCTGCGTGACCCAAAAAAGAAAGGGAGAACAAACATATACAAAGGAAATGAAACTAGAGACGAAGAAAAAGAAGAAATTCTCAAGAAAAAGCAAACAATGACTGTGGTGCAAAAACGACAAAGTACTCACAAAAAGGACCCAAATAGCAGATTTAGCTAGGTCATCCAAAATCCCAGTTAAACCGAGCCCAGGTTCTCTCGAATTTCTTAAGGGAGCGGGTGCCACTCGCTCTAGCCAAAGCCTTTTCCAAATCATATATTTGCATTGTGGTTGACCACCGTTCTATGGGCCGCAGAGACCCAAGATCTAGCAATACAAAGCCTGGCAGAGATAATTAATATGGACAACAACCGCCTTGGCCTGATATAATGTTCCATTCCATAGCATAACATCACCACTACTGGAGTAAACTGAATTTCACATCCAAGGGATGTTGTAAGCAGTTTAGTCATTCCTTCCCAGAACTCCCTGAGGGCAGGACACGCATAAAACATATGAAGAATGTCAGCCGCTTAAAATCCACACTTAGGACATGGGGCTTTATCCGAATTATGATTCACACCCCACTTCACATGTTTGTCCGGCATGTAGCATAGCATGCATACAGTCCTGAATTGCTGCAGCTTCGGATTCACAGTTTGCACCGCCCCCTCCACTGTCTCTAATGCTTTATATATCTCTGAGGGCAACAAGATTCAACAGTATGATGGAGCCTTCCAGATCCACTAAGCCTTTCCCTCTAGAGTGAAAATAACCTCTCAACTGCAGGTATTTAAGATAAATGATGATGGGCAAGGCTGAATGCGGCTTGCAAATCAGCAAAAGAACAAAAGCCATTTATATGAAAGAGTTGCCCCACCATCATAATGCCTTGTCTCGCCCAAGCTTTGCAGATAGTCACAAAACACCCCTGGAAACACGGGGTTATCCCACTGTGGCATGGATTAATGTCAGTGAATATTTAGAACATATTTCCCTCCAAATGTTTACGGTATCGCTAACAAACTTAAACCTTACCAGCTTGTAGTTGTTGGGGTCTACACTTCGATAAAGAAAATGCCGGTGTTCAGGGCCTAGAGCCAAACAGTAACCTAGAACTGATAGGTCTGGTTCTACGAACCTGAACAGATTACGCAGTCGTCCCGCAAATGCTGCCCAAAAGAATAGCTTAAAATTGGGGAACTGTAGGCCCCCGTTTATATAGCCAGCCTGATGCTCTTGAAGATCAAATATTCTGTACAGTAATCAGGGCTGCAATATTACACGTTTTACACATCCATTTGAAATGATGTGCAGTTCATTGTGTCAAGGCGTTCAAGTCGCATGTGAAGTCTATGTTCTGTAATCTCCAATTGGAAACTCGATCCATTTCAAAGCTGTAGATGCTGAAGGCAGTGTATTAAATGCAAGTGACCCAGAAAATGAATGTATGATGCATACAGTTTAACACATGACAAAACAACTAAATGGTCTTGGCCATCTTAAAGGGAAGGGTTGTGTGAGTGGAATGGAAATGTAAGTGGCAATTAGGGAATACTATGTAGCTTTTGTGCTAATAATATATCACCAACAGCCACCTAAAACATTGACAGGTTTCAGCCCTTACAGTAGGAAAACACTGGATTTATTTATGTCAAACACTATTAAAAACAAAAATGGAATTGCACAATACGCTGTTTTCCAAATTACCATAGTGAAATGGTGGCTTGAGTCATGAAGGTGTAACAGTCACCTAGGTGCAAGAAAATGAGGTCTGCTCGGGGATTTATAGTAAAACAGGGAACGCTGTTAATCTGTTTAAGTGTTCACCACCGATACGTTGCTGAGCAGTAGAAATAAAATTCCTCAGAGCACACTATAAGTAGCCATCCTTCTAAGGTGAGGTATGCTACGGTGCCGTAGTTGGACTCTTGCTCTAGGCAAGACTGCTGGTTTAAGGATGACAGTACTTATGTTTTGTAGGCGGCTATGCCAATCCTACAACAAAATGCAACTGTCCCAACCCTTCCGGCTCACAAGCAGCACCTCACCTAAACCCTAAACCGTTAAAGGTGATTTGTGCCAGCCTTTACGCATGGACTCAAAAGTGTGACATCTCAGGGAGCGTCGTGGTTAAACGGAGATTACCCCTTTCTCACATTAACAACATGTCTCAATCACACACAGGCAATGAAGAAGATGCAGTACAGTTTCAATAATATGTATTTCATCAAAACTGCAATCTGCGATGATTAGAATAATGAACAATGAATAATGATTAGAATAATGAACAATGCAAGGAACAGAATTGTAAAGACGAGTCATTAACACAAAGACCTCCACCATCTTGCAATATCACTCGATATCATGAAGTGTGCGATATGTCCTAATACCCTAGTCTGTAGGCCTAACCTCTAACCCAGAAGAGAGCTAGATATGTTAAACCTCAATCTGCCAATACCATGTCCATGAGAAGAGCCCCCAACCCTCGTTACCTTGGAATGAGGTCTCTAACTCAGACTCCACAGGAACACGAAGTCTGGGTCAGTGTCAAGGCGACGTGCTGCAGCAATAGCAGCGATGGCATCTGGTCAGAATCCCTCTGCCTATCTGATAAAGTGAGGAGTATATATACAGATCTGCCTAGACCCCTGACGTGAGTTAGTTCCCAAACAATAGATAACAAGGCATGTTTGGGACGGTAATTAATATAAACAATTCCCTCGAAAGTGTGATGACGGAAAGTACCTAACGTGGACACCTTCAGTTTGTTTGTATTTGTCACCTGATCTTGACGCCTTAGCGCGGTGGCACTGAGAAGGAAAATCAAAACATGGGCCTAAGTCAAAACAAGGCAGCCATCTTAAAAGAAATAATTAAATACATGCGCTAAAACAGAGCAGGCTAAGTAGGGTAAAAGTCACTAGTTGATGGGGGCACGAATCTGCAAGCCAACGGCTAAGCTAACTCCTGTATCCCTATTAAAACAAACTAGGATTCACCACAATGAACAAAGTGCTGTCAGGGGCACAAGTCCAAATGCTGAATGAGCTCCAACAATGAACAGGAGAGCCCAAATATTTTGCTTAACAAGTTTACACTCGTAGAAAATTGAGATTTCAAAGCAAAAGAGGTATTCCAGCCAGTTATCAATTGCTTCAGTCACAATTTGTAAAGTAACAGATCTAGGAGGCGTCATTGATAAACTTGAGCTAGCCTTTCAGGCAGGGAGTAACAAAGACATTGTTGTATTCCAGACATCAGGGCACTAATGGCAAATGTCATCCCTCTAACTGGTGAGACTGAGAGGTGTTGTACAGAATCTTCCATGTGTGTTACGTCAGCGTGCTCATGTCCACTGCATGCATGCCAGCATCTGTCTTTTTTCACTATTCCTCCTGCTGGAACTCCAGTTTTAAAGTCTATATGATTAGCTGCCAAAATCATGTCTCTCTGCTTCAGAACATTCTCAGTTCCATGGTAGGGATGGGGCAGGTAGGTTTGATTAGTGCTTAGTTTGTAAAAGAATAAGACCTGGGGCCAAACATTTGGTCAGAAGCCCTTGGTTGTTGCTACTGAGTGTCGCAATGTCAATACCAAAGCTGCATAGTCTTGACTTGACCTCATGCTTCTTTCATCCACCACCAAACACTCTCTGAACCTTTATCTCATTCTGGCAGACTTTTTTCATCTCTGCTCTCTCACTTTGTCACTGTTTTCCCATATTTCTCTTCCTCCTTTTTCCCCAATTATGTTTTTCTCTCTGGATCTAGGTCAAAGTCTAATGAGGAAAAAATCATGCCCATCTCCTAAAATAAGTACTGGTGGATCCCACCTGCAATCACCAGCTCAAATTAAGCACTGGGTTTAATATGACCATTCAGCCCACATCCGAGCGTTCGTTACACAGTGGAACGCAGGTATATTGCCTTATAAGTTTGTTGGCGCTGTCCAGCAGATAAAAAAGGATCTGTTATTGGTTTTTCCTGTCTTCATACCTATCCTCATATAAAAAAAGCTTAATTCACACCATTAATGACCGTCATTGTCCTGGATGATTCTTCAAGTAGCCTGGGGCTGCATATGTAATGATGTACCTGTGAAACTCTGATTCCTCAGAAGCAGTATGTTCGCAAACAGATCTGCCTTTCACCAGTGCTGACGCTGAAAGCACAACAAAAAACAGTACTTAGCAGACAGTACCAGCTACCAAAGACACACTTGCACTATATATTTAATATACAGCACATTTACCCCATGTGTTTCTAATTTGCGGATCAATTGTTTCCAAATCTGACCGATGTGCCTCTTCTTTGGCCATGTAAGTTATGATGCTGTTAGACCTGTCAGCCTTAGGGTGGTCTTCCCACAAACTTTTTGCCTGTTTGCCTCCATCCTAGTCTGGATTTTTGCTTTGTTGGCCTTCGGACTCTGAGAGCTTTACCACTGCTAGCCAGTGCTAAAGTTCATGTGTCCACTCCCCTAACGATGGTTTGATTGGCCTATAACTGATTGCCATATTTATTTTACATGTACGTCCCTTGTAGAGTGGTATACTATGTACCCATGGCATGTAAATTAGATGCTACCAGTGGGCCTGCAGCACTTATTGTGCCACCGACTTACGTAGCACCTTAAAATTTGCCCTAGGCCTGCCATTGTAGCCTGAAGGCAGTGTCCCACTGCCATGTCAAATTGACCTTTAATGCCCCTTGCCAAGCCTTAAAATTCCCTTTTAGTCCATATAAGTCGCCCCTAAGGTAGGCCCTAATTATCCCATATGGCAGGGTGCTGTGTAACTTGTTAGTTTTTCATGTCGTAGTACTGAAAAAAAAACAAATTAATTTTCTCACTACGAGAGGCCTACCTCACCTACCTACCCACAAGGTAACATTATGGATTAAAATTAATAAATTGTAAATTCTAAACCAGAGGTGGTAGATATGTCATTTTTGGTACCTATGAACTTGTAATGATAAACCCTCTTTAATGGTAAGGTCGGAGTTATCATCACAAGTTTGAAAATGCCACTTTTTAAAAGTTGCCATTTTCCTGCCCTTAGCCCTTTGTGCCTGAAACATGCCTTAGGTCACATGACTGGGTGTAACTGACAGTTGAGACTTTGTGAATTCACCCCAGACAGTCGCACAATAGGGGAATTAGCAGAGCCTGAATGGGCATTAACTGACTTGATGGGGGGAAAAAAGGGACAGGGGGGGGATTCTAAGCATAGTCATACTTGCGACTGAATAGGGTGGGCTCTGCCACCACAAAATGGGCTTAATGACCCTGTATTGTCAGTGCAGCCAACTGGGAGCCAGGGTGGGGAAGGCAGGAAATTTCTGGAACTTCAGAAAACCTTTTTGGAAACTTCACCCAGCTTCTAGGAGCAGGGCACCAGGGTATAAAAATAGGTCTTTCAGGCCGCCTCCTCAGTTCACTGCTGGACCTGCGGAAGGACTCTGAGGACTGCCTGCTGCTGTGACCTGCTGTGCACTCTGCCATACTGCTGCTGTACCTGGAAGGACTGCTTTTCTGCCTTGAGCCTGCTTAGAACGTTCAGAGGCCAGCCCTGCTGTAGAGCCCTGCATCACTGTATGCACCCAGGGCTTCAGTAGTGACTCCAAAGGCTAGATTAGCTGGTCTCCTGTTCTGAGCAACAGGGACATAACAGGCTCCCACCATCTTAAACCTGCACCTGTACCCAGCCTGAGTACATCTTGAACCCCCAAAAGGTCTCCATCCATTCCCGTACTCTTGGTTGTGGTGCTAAATTTGCCCAGGAGGCCATTTTCTAAAACTGAGGACTTGCTATTTTGAACCCTAAACTTTAAAAAATAATCATAACTCCGGTTCTTCTAATTGGATTTTGATGGTTTTGGTGTCAAACCAACAACCCAATTTCTCACAGATGCCAAATGTTATCTTCATCTGAAAAATTAGTGTTTTACTTCGTCCATGCCCTCTATGCCATTATGCCTTTTTAAGAGTAACAATATAAGAGGAATACACAGGTGAGAAGCTCTTCTGACTCACTTAGAATCTCAATGTTCATGAAAGCCCCACCTACTAATGTCGCCAGCCTAATATTAAAAATGCTCCATGGCTTGTAAGAAAACGTTTTTACTAAATATATAAACTTCAAGTTCTGGTTTCTTCAAGTGTCTTTCTTGATCTATGACACAGAGCCTCTAGTCTCCAGGAAGAGGGTTCACCTTGGAAAATCACAAAACAGAGCTATTTAAATTTGACACTGTAGGTTCCCATGTTGTGTTCTAGTTTGAAAACTGTACCCTTGATATTAAAAAAGCAAGATATTCAAAATATTCTCAAGGTTTTCCACATTCATTTACAGGGAATGAGTGAAGGATAAATATATTTTCTGTGTGTGAAACCTAAAATGGAAGGTCTTTCAAATTTACTCATTGTCCTACACCATTTAAATTTCGCTATTTATAGTACGAGCTAAAGCGAACAATCTATGGTATCTAAACCACTACCATTAGCTCTTCTGCTTTCAATAAAGACTAAATTATTATTTATTAATTTTTTGGGGAGGAAAGCTAACTCCCTTTTTTTACGCCCTCCCCCTTCTTCCTCCCTTGTTTTCCCGATTCCTCATTCCCCTGTCCAGCATTATTGTGCCCCCACCCCATGCCGTCAACCTCCCTTTCGTTCTTCCTCACTCACATCCGAATTCCTGTTCTCTGTGTATTTATTTTTTAAATTGCCAAAGACTGCACACAGCTCTGCTCATCCATGAAACACACATCATTAATTTTGTGTGTTCTACTCTCCGTGCACCTCCTCATTACTTTAGCTGCTTGTTCTCCTCCAATGGCAGCCATCTTATAACCCTTCTCATTTCCCAACAGCTTGCAGTGAAGTAGATAATAATGCAAACACTTAGCCTCAGAATCCTCTCAGTGCAGCTCGGGAGCCACCTTGAGAATGGTAAATCTCCTCTATCTGTGGCCCAAAAAGATAGATACCTTCACATACATTTCCTAGACTTGAAAATACTACACCTAGCTCTGAGGGCGTTTCTGTCCCAATTTCTGGGAAATAATCCCTTGAGTAAAATCAAGAACTTAACTATGTCTTGTGTAATCAAAGACTCAATTACTCATTCACTCCACCTTGCAAAGTAGATTTGATTGAAATGCCTTTACAAGGACAACTTACACTCCAGCACGTTTAGACAGGAGTTCAGAACACTCAAGCAGACCTTAGCATATAGAGAAGACGGGCTTTACTTTCACGACTGTGACACCTCTGCTGGTGTGGTTACAGCACATGTCTTTCTAATTCAAAAGATAACACGAAGTGGCAGATATTTAGCTCAACGATCAAGTCTTTGCTACCATTGCTGAAAAGAGAATTCTAAATCTTCTACTGTCCAATGCATAGTTCACAAAAGCAGGTTTACCTTTATGGTATAAAAGTCCGATTACAGGTATCATTCTACCACACGGGAAAATGTCCATATTACAGGCCGTACTGAGGCATCCGTTGCTTTTCAGAGACAATTTATGCATTCAGCGCTGGTTCCCAGACTGATACATATTAAGCAAGGCCTTGTTGAGGAACACTATTAGCTAAAACCTCTGATCTCTTGCTATTTTCAACCATTTCCCACCATTAACAGACACTTGGAAAACTTCTCAGAAGCATAGAGATGAGAACAAGGGGAAGTTACTCACCATAGTGTCTCTTTCACTCCAATTTCTGTGCTCTAAATCCATGTAATCAACCACTAATAATCCTCATTCTTTGAATTTATGTGAGCGTCCAACTTGTTAGATATGGAGAAAACAAACCCTGCAGATTAATTGGAGCTAAGTAAGCTTACTGGGGAGGGGGTTGGTTGGGTGGTGGGTGGTGTTGAGACAGCCTATGAGTGAGCATAGATGCACAAGCGGTCGGGGGGACAGAGCTTTTTTATTTTATAAATGCTCAAGCCCTCTATTTTTCTAGGAAGGATGTCCAGCATATTCCAGATACAGCAGGCTGTTAGACCTGCACTGCAGATGTCATTATGGTAAATAAACCGATATGTTTTGTAGTTGACTGGAATTGTCTATCACATGTAGTTCTAAAACAACAATCCTATCAATTGCGCTGTACATTGTATTTTAAATTCTTTCTGTCTCCTTTATGGAAACAAATCACAGAAATAACAATTTTTAGAACGGTAGTTGGATATATGGACACATTTTGCAGTTACTTGAAATATAAGGATCTAAGCATTCCAGATTTTTACAATGTGTTTAAATTCACATCACCTTTAACTAATGGGTAAGGATACGTGGTCATTTTGTTCCGATATGAATTATGAATTTACAATTACCTCCTACAAGTAGATTTTCCACCTCCTAGATGTTTGACGTTTATGCTAATTCTGTGTCTGTTTTTTATTGTTTGCAGATAATTCAGCTGGACTTCGTGGCAAGCTACTCCATGGAGGGGTTGGGGGATGTCCTGTGATGTTTTGTAATTGTACGGCTACATTGGCATTTGTGATTAGGAAGTTTCAGTAGAACACAACCCAGTCCGGGATGGCCCTGACTCAGGATGACCTACCCCTTATGGCCAACACGAGCCACATGCTTGTGAGGCATTATAACTTAAAGCTGGATGTTAGTTTTGAGAGTCAATCCTTGATTGGCTCTGCTGTTCTATTTCTAGAACCTGGAATCCATTACCAGAAGTCAGCCTGGTCACCAGCAGTAGCGTGTTCGTCACAGACAATAGACACTGGTATCAAAAATTCACTGGCAGGGTGCCCGCATGCCACAACTGAAGTAGATAACGCTTTATTGACTAGCCAAGATTGTGACTTTGTCGTCAGTAAAGTTGAGTTAGACTCTTCTGATAAAAACAGAGATAACTGCAACAATGAACCTGTTTGTGCGATCTGCATGGCAAAACACGTTCACAAAGCCGAGGATCATGGCAGAGAAGAGTTTGTTCTGGTGCTGGACTGCTGTGATCTATCTGTGTTAAGTGTGGAGGAGGTTGATGTTGCTGCTGTGCCATTTATTGAAAGTCTCAGAAGGTGCCAAAGACGGACTGACGTGTCTGACCAGGGGCACTTGGGGAATGAGATTGTGCAGGAACTTGTTTCGCTCCCGGACCACCGCTGGAGAGAGCAGCATGACTATTACACTCAATGCAGCAAGGCTCCCAGCTCTGGGCAGCTCCAGTTTACCACTGACATGTGGAGCCTACAGATCAAGAAAACAGGATCTTTCACACCCATGGATTTCCCTCACGCCATCAGGATAGTGTACCACACAAGGCCAGAGGGAAGGTCGGTAATGTGGACCAAGGACCAGAGCAACAGGTGAGAAGTTGTTTATTAGACTGTCCCCCTCCCTGGAGGTGTGAAGGGGATAGCGCAGCCAGGGGTTTAAAGTTTATCCAAGGTAGACATGTCTTCTAGACCCATCCTTGCTTTTCTGTAATAATTGATTTTGCATGGCTTCTAACTGCATCTGAAATGTGGCCTTCCGGACTGTGGGCCAGATGTAGCAAGAAAACATTTTGTGACTTGCAAATTGCGAGTCATACCGACTCGCAAATTGCAACTCGCAAAAGTGCATGCAGAAAGGTGTCTCAGACACCTTCTGCGACTCGCTATAGGGTCGCAAAGACCCACCTCATGAATATTTATGAGGTTGGTCGCAAATTGCGACCCCATAGCGAGTCCCTGCACTCACAGGGATGGTGGCCTGCTGGAGACAGAAGACCTCCATGTCTGTGACTGCTTTTTTTAAAGAAGCATTTTTTTTTTTTATTGCAGCCCGTTTACCTTAAAGGAAAACGAGTTGCAATTTAAAAAAAATAATGAAACCATTTGGTTTGATTTTTTCAGAGTAGGCAGTGGTCCATCGGACCACTGCCTGCTCTGAAAAAATATTTTCTGCGATATTCACAAAGGGGAAGGCGTCCCGTGGGGACCCCTTCCCGTTTGCGAATGCGTTACCACCCACTTCAAGTGGGTGGTAACTGCGAGTTGGTTTGCGACCGCTTTCGCTGTCACAAAGCAACTCAGCATGTCGATGTGGTCGCAAATAGGAAGGGAACACCCCTTCCTATTTGCGAGTCGGAATCACATTTTGCGAGTCGGTACCGACTCGCAAAATGTGACTCTGCATCGCGATGGCCGTTTTGCATGTCACAAACTGCGTTTTTCACAGTTTGCGACATGCAAACCGGTTGCTACATCTGGCCCCGTGTTCCTTAAGTCTGTGTCATAGGATCACACTGGCAAATACTGCCTTTCTGATGTTTGCAAAGGCTGGGTAGTTCGGTTTAACAGACAGAAGGCAGACTGGCTTTACATCAGTGGCAGGCGAGTGAAGACCGCATAGATGACGTGAAACACATTTTGCCACCATATCCATGTGATGGACCAGACATTCTGTCCACTTAAAAAACACAAAAACACATCCACGTTCTTTCTTTCCTGCCGAGATAATAGCATTTTCTTTATTTACGTTTCAAATTTGCATTCAGGAAATGAAAATAAGGAATATAATCCCACAGTAGTGAAAAAGTTAGTAGTGCTCAGTGGATCATTTAAAAGGTCGGGCTGTGTTATCGTAATTGACGTACTTTCCACAGTTGTGGTTAATCATTACCAGACATGTATCCTTAAATACCGAATTCCCAGTTTGATACCCACATGTCCTGTTCTCATGGCCCCCGCACTCCATAGCAGATTTATAAAGGTAGCTCCTGTTTTGAGAGACCTCCTTTCACAGGTTATGAAGTAATTTATGCTCTATCCAATGGAATAACGAAACTGAAGGGGGGGGCCTGCACAGAACATGGAGGCCCCACCCTCTCCTCCCGCCCCCCCCCCCCAGGACACACGCCGGCCAGGTATGAGTGGGTGCCCTGGAGTTTCCCCCTGGGGCTTTCAGGGGCTTTTGTTATGCCACTGGCTCTATCACCATTCTGCCACGGTCTCTTAAGGACAAATCTATATACCTCAAAGATTTACCAAAGCACTGATCTAGAATATGTGGCTAGAGGTTAACTTGAAACAGATACGTTTCAATTGTTTTTTTGAAGGAAAGATGATTATTTCTCAGATCCCCTGCTAAAGCCTGACCTGGATAGGCCCGCCTGCCAGTTTTTCTTCTCTTATTCCCAGGTTTACAGAGGATGTTCTTGTCAGCTGACCAAAGGGTCCTTACAGAATGATAGACTCACTACCCATCCTTCTCTTCCAGCAAGTGCCTGGTCCTTGTGAAACATTGGAGATGATAATTGGAAAATTGTATTATTTCATTATTATGATTGTTCCTGGACAGCCAGGCACCAAGAAATACTCCCAGAGTTCACCTTGTTCTAAACTTTACATTTTGAAGGTGCCGACTCTCACTTCACTATACTGTTGTCTTCATTTCCTTAGCCAAAGAAGGCATCCGAGCCAGTAGAAGAAACTCTGTCTTCACCTCACTTAGACAACAGCAATCACAATCCGTCTCTGACTGAATTTTATAGAACACCTCTTCTACTTTTTTACAAGTTTTAAAGGGATTATATGTTAAGAAGGATTATCTGCATTGGCGCATCTTGATGGGAAAAACCATACATTCTCCACACTAGCATGATTTGAGTGCCTTTCTTCAACATTAATTGCGAATTATGAGAGCTTCTCCTGGCCAAGAACCCGATGTGCTTTACTCCTTTACTCTTTGGGGATATTGTCATGACATAAATGAGTAAAATGAGAACCATTTCACAGCTCAAACAACCCTGAAAAATGGCAAGTTTAAGAGGTCATCCTGCACCTGGCTCCCTGCTTCAGTCTGTCCAACCCAGGAACAAAGTTGTCATTTAAGTCACTTATCCGCCAAGACTAACATTAACTTCCACAATGATCCCCTGAATTTCTCCATGAAATATTTCCACAGGAAGTGGAGAAAAAGTATAAGCTTAAATGTCAGTAACTATTTTGTTCCTCCAAAGGAAATATACTTTTCTCTATTGTAGGAAAATGGCTCCCTGTTGCAGTTAACCCCCACTTTTTGCCTGATGCTGACTTGACTGAGAAGTGTGCTGGGACCCTGCTAACCAGGCCCCAGCACCAGTGTTCTTTCACTAAAAATGTACCATTGTTTCCACAATTGGCACACCCCTGGCACACATATAAGTCCCTTGTAAAAGGTATCAGTGGTACCAAGTACCCTGTGACCAGGGAAGGTCCCTAAGGGCTGCAGCATGTGTTGTGCCACCCTAAAGGACCCCTCGTGTAACACATGCACACTGCCATTGCAGATTGTGTGTGTTGGTGGGGAGAAAAAGGCAAAGTCCACATGGCATCCCCCTCAGGGTGCCATGCCCACAAAACACTGCCTGTGGCATAGATAAGTCAAACCTCTAGCGGGCCTTACAGCCCTAAGGCAGGGTACACTATACCACAGGTGAGGGCATAGCTGAATGTGTACTATGCCCCTACAGTGTCTAAGCCAAACCTTAGACATTGTAAGTGCAGGGTAGCAATATTAAGTATATGGTCTGGGAGTTTGTCAAAAACAAACTCCACAGTTCCATAATGGCTACACTGAATACTGCGAAGTTTGGTATCAAACTTCTCAGAATAATAAACCCACACTGATGCCAGTGCTGGATTTATTAAAAAATGTACACAGAGGGCATCTTAGAGATGCCCCCTGTATTTTACCCCAATCCTTCATTGCAGGGCTGACTGGTCTGTGCCAGCCTGCCACTGAGATGAGTTTCTGACCCCCCGGGGTTGAGAGCCTTTGTGCTATCTAGGGCCAGAAACAAAGCCTGCATGGGTGGAGGTGCTTCACGCTTCCCCCCTGCAGGAACTGTAACACCTAGCAGTGAGCCTCAAAGGCTCAGGCTTCGTGTTACAATGCCCCAAGGCACTCCAGCTAGTGGAGATGCCCGCCCCCTGGACACAGCTCCCACTTTGGAAGCAAGTCCAGAGGAGATAATGAGAAAAACAAGGAGGAGTCACCCACAAGTCAGGACAGCCCCTAAGGTGTCCTGAGCTGAGGTGACCCCAGCCTTAAGAAATCCTCCATCTTGTTTTGGAGGATTCCCTCAATAGGAATAGGGATGTGCCCCCCTCCCCTTAGGGAGGAGGCACAAAGTGGGTGTAGCCACCCCCAAAGAAAGTAGCCATTGGCTACTACCCCCCAGACCTAAACACACCCCTAAATTGAATATTTAGGGGCAACCCTGAACCCAGGAAATCAGATTCCTGCAACCTACAACAAGAAGGAGGACTGCTGACCTGAAAGTCCCGCAGAGATGATGGAGACGACAACTGACTTTGCCCCAGCCCTACCGGCCTGTCTCCAGACTCAAAGAACCTGCACAGCGACGCATCCAGCGGGACCAGCGACCTCTGAGAACTCAGAGGACTGACCTGCGCCTAAAGGACCAAAAATCTCTGAGGACAGCAGCTCTGTCCAGAAACCGCAACAAAATTGCAACAAAGAAGCAACGTTAAAGAGACTCTCACTTCCCGCCAGAAGCGTGAGTCTTCACATTCTGCACCCAACGCACCCTGCTCGAGTTCAGGACAACAAACACTGCAGAGAGGGCTCCCAAGGGACTCCAATGACGTGGACACCCTGAGTTGACACCCTGCACCTGAGCAGCGACACCTGCAGAGAGGATCCCTGAAGCTCCCCCTGACCGCGACTGCCTGATAACAAAGGAACCCAACGCCTGGATCAAGCACTGCACCCACAGCCCCCAGGACCAAGAGGAACCAACTACCAGTACAGGAATGACCAGCAGGCGGCCCTCATCCTAGCCCAGTCGATGGCTGTCCCAAGAAGCCCCCCTGTGCCTTGCCTGCATCGCCAGAGTGACCCCCGGGTCCCTCCATTGATTCCTACAACAAATCTGACGCTTGCTTTGCACACTGTCCCTGTGATGCCCCTGTGCCGCTGAGGGTGTGTTTTGTGTGCTTGTGTGTGCCCCCCACACCCCAGTGCGCTACAAATAACCCATGGTCTGCTCCCCGAGGACGCAGATACGTACCTGCTAGCAGACTGGAACTGGAGCACCCCTGTTCTCCATAGGCGCCTATGTGTTTTGGGCCCTCCTTTGACCTCTGCACCTGACCGGCCCTGTGTTGCTGGTGCTGTGGCTTTGGGGTTGCCTTGAACCCCCAACGGTGGGCTGCCTATGCCCAGGAGACTGACTGTGTAAGTGCTTTACTTACCTGAAAAACTAACCAAAACTTACCTCCCCCATGAACTGTTGATTTTTGCAGTGTCCACTTTTAAAATACCTATTTGCCATATTAACAAACACTGTGTGCACTACTGTTTTAAATCAAATTGCTATACTTACCTGTGTGAAGTGCCTTGCATTTTATATGCTTACCTCAAATTTGAATCTTGTGGTTCTAAAAATAAATTAAGAAAATATATTTTTCTAAATAAAAACCTATTGGCCTGGAGTTTAGTCTTTGAGTGTGTGTTCCTCATTTATTGCCTGTGTGTGTACAACAAATGCTTACCATTACCCTCTGATAAGCCTACTGCTCGACCACGCTACCACAAAATAGAGCATTAGAATTATCTAATTTTGCCACTATCAACCTCTAAGGGGAACCCATGGACTCTGTGCACACTATCTCTCACTTTGAGATAGTGTATACAGAGCCAACTTCCTACATCTGTGAATCATTTGCATTTGTAGAAGTAGCAATTAATAACCGTTAAAGTTGACAGCTCGTGTGACTATAATGGAATACACCATGTTCCATCTGGTTATAGTAAGTACTTCCCAAAAATGTACACTTAGTACTTATCATTGAATTACATGTAAAATAACTTGGTTCTGTGTGATCCTACACATAAACGGCATTATTTCTTTCTTTAAATCTTGTCACCAGGATCATTGGCATTCCACTGTAAGCATGAAGACAATCCATCTCACAAATTGCCCATTTGTTCAATCATTCTGATGAGGTCAACGGAAAGCCACAGTTTGACATGTGCACTGAAGTTACATCAAAACCACAAATCCTCCATACCCTTGCAGACATCCTCCATACATCTCCCAAAATAATAAGAAAATGTTGCCCAGTAAATGTGCCTTGGAATCTCCACAAATCTAGCAAATTAACATCTCCCTAATAACATTCATTCATAAGTCCTAGGAGCTATGAAAAAATCTCTCTTACATTATAGATCACTAAGTGACTGGACTTGCTATGGACTCACAGCAGTAAGGCCCTTGCCTTACCCTGTGAATCACCAGTCTTAAAATGCCACGTCAGACAGTTGTTCTTCTTTCAGTTGCCCTTGTCCTTGATCACAAAACTATTTCTGATCTCATTAGTTTCCACCATCGTCCTGCATTAGGTGTCTTAAGATTGATTGATCACTGTCCCCCATCTCTTGTTCATCAGTATTTAGTGTTTCTTTTCACCCTCTCAACCTCCTTAAAGGTTGAAGTCTGAGTTTCTTTCTTGGACTCTTCTGACTCTTTTCCTCCTGTCCTCAGCATCTCAAACCCCTCTACCCCCTCCTCTTCTCTTTCCTGCCAGTCACAGCAGCCCTCTTTTGGTTTTGAAAACAAATGTGCGATTACTAGGTGCCACTTTGCAATTTAAAATTCAGCTCTTGTATTTTCTTCCTATGTTTCCTAACAGGGCACCCCTCTTTTTCTAAATTGTATCTTTGAAATCAGATAGTAGAGATATGTGAGATTGTGGATTATTAGTTGAGGTGGATGGTAGTACACGACAAGTATTAATGTCACTATTCCTGGTTAGATCCAGTAAACGTTTCAATCATTAAACCTTAGCTCGAGCTCTGATAGCTATGGCACAGAGCAGACAGACTTTACTTGAGAAAAATGTGCAAGGCATTTAGAAGTACCGAAACAGTGAAAAATTTGACAACACAACTAAAATCTCACTCAGGTTTATAATATTTTAATGAACAAAATGACATCAAAAAAGACAAATGTGATAAGGGGAACCGGAGGTATGAATGTGTAAAGGTTTAAATGAAAGAAAAGTGCCACAAAGCAGAAAGTGCTCACTGCTGGCAACTGGTCATGCAAGACCGGGACAATGGTAAATTTTAAGACTGACTGCGATGGAACATAGGTCGGATACAAAGACCAGGTTGTTCCCACTCTAAGAGTTACCTCCTGACTTAAAAAAAAATAATTGAGAAGGTAGAGTCCTAAGCATGCGGCAGCATGCTATTGCCAGAAACAGGGTTGTCGACAATGGGTTACAAAAGGACAAAGTCTCAGAGAAGTCTTTGACTGAGGCAGGAAAAGCTCTGAGCAGGAAAAGCCCAAAGTTCACTCACAGGAAGCCATCAACTGTGATCAGATGCTGCTCAGCGCTAAGTGCAGGGAAGATTTCTACTTTCAGACTTAGGGCCTGATCTAGATTTTGGCAAGCAGGTTACTCCATCACGGCAGTGACTGATATCCCGTCCACCGAAATATAAATCCCATACTTCATAAGGGATTTATATTTTGGCTGATGGAATATCCGTCACCATTGTGATGGAGTAACCTGTCAGCCAAAATCTAAATCAGGCCTTTAGTCTCTGTCTGGAAACCTGATTCCTTCAGCGGGGCAAGACTGCATGCTGTAGACGAAGTGGTTCAATGTCGTTGGATACCGGTTGGGCCTGTTGAATCAAATGTGCTGCTGCAGAGAAGAACATAGCAAGAGCAGCAGCAAAGTCAGGCTCACTAATGATGCACACCCCGGTGGATCAGCTTAGCAGAATGGTCTCTATCTTCCCTCATTTCTACATGCAAAAATTCTTGAAGTTCCAGGATTTAGGGTTAAGTAGGACAAGTACACTCAAACACGAACCAAGTTTTCAGGACATCAAGAACACCATTGGGAGGACAGAACTCTCTCCAGCTGAAGCCAACATGGTGGTCCAGTGCAGGTCCAGTTGAAACTGGCTAGCTGGGCTCTTTCAGTGATCTTCTTGCTGCTTTTATGTCCATGTAGCTTAACAGGAGGACAGCCAACTGACCCTTGGAGTCCACTTCTTTGTCCTGGCTGTAGGTGGGAGCAGGTCAAAGCACAACAGCAGGCACAGTCCTTCTTGTGTTTTCCACTGGTCCAGCAGTGTTCTGAAGAAGGTACAGAGAGTGCCACGTTTATTCCTGGGACTAGTATGTCTATGGTGGTTACTGCTGACCCTCCTTCGTCAATAGGAACAATGTTCCCAGGGGCATCCCTACACACTCTTGCAGCAGTTTCTGTCTGCCCTACAGCAAACAATCACAGAGGGCCCATCTCTCCCTAATTCCAACATAGTAGAACCTTTCTTCCCTTGTTCAGAGCTCCTGTGCCCACCCGAGATGTGTGGCCCGGGAAAGGAGCACAACCCTCCTCTGTCTCTCAAAACAAGTTCGGGGCAACCCCTCTCCCACTGGGATTGGTGCCTGGCTGGCCAGTTAGACAAAGGGAAGGCAGGCCTAGATGCGATCTACATCTGCCATTGACAGGGTAGGCATCCTTTGAAGATATGCAAGAGGCTGAGTGCAGCCCCCAGGCCTTCCTGTCAGGGAAACATCAACTTCTCCTCACACCCAAGGCATTTGTCTCAGCTCTGGGAGTCAATTCACAACTAAACAAGGAGTTATCCAGCTCCTGTGTGACAGTTGGAAGCATAAGCAAATTGGCCTTTAGAGGCTTTAAGCAAGCTACGGTTAACTTTTTAGAAGTACTTTTTGCAAAATATTTGTTACAGAACCAATTTACCCAATGAATTGGACTTGTTACAAATATTTTACTAAGTCAAAGAATGACATTTTGGTCTATTCCCTTGGCTCAGATAACTTTATTAACTTTAAAGTGTCCCAATGCTTACCTAGGGAACAGCTAACCCTGCTACAGTGAAAATAGGTTTTAGGGCATTGTCGCTGTAAGGACATGTTTAACACTAAGGCCCTCATTATGACTTTGGCGGTCAAAACAGTTGACCGTCGAAGTCACGCCTGCCATATGACCACCAGTGATGGCAGTCTTGAGTCCGCCATATTATGACTCCTGGCAGCTCTCCACCATAAATTGGGCGGAGAGCCGCCAGTAACCATACTGGCAGTTGGCGGTCTAATGGAGGTTGCTCCGCTGGCGCCGCCACGTCACCACAACACCACCCGCCGTATTACAACTCTGTAATCGGCGTGGCAGTGTTGTGGTGACAGGGCGCTGCCAGCGGAGCAGGCCCCATGGACCCCGTTCTCTCCCAGATGACAACGGCAAGCAGGTAAGGTGAACGTCTGACAGGGGAGGGGGGCAGGCGGGTGTTGAGTGTATGAATGGGGGTGTGAGTGTGTGTGAATGGAGGGGAGGGTGTTAGTGTGCGTGTGTATGCATGTATCTGTGTGAATGCATGGCAGCGGGGTGAGGGGGGATGAATGTGGTCTGAGTGAATGGTGTGTGCGTGTATGGATGGGGTGTGGGGGGTGTGTGTATGAATCGGGGATGTGGGGTGAGTGCGTGTATGCAGGGATGTGGAGGGGTGTTGTGGACGCATGTATGTGTGTGCGTGGATGTGAGAGTGTGTGTGTGTATGGTGTGTGCTTGCATGGATGGGGTGGGGGGTATGTACTGGGTTTGGGGGGTGCAAGGGGGGCTGTGGCTGTTTCAGGGGGTGGGGGAGTCGCATACTGGCGACAGGAATGTTAATTCCTGTCACCAGTATCCTTTCTGCCAGGGATTTCCTGCCGGGGTTGCGGCCAGGAAATTCCTGGCAGAAAGGAGACTCATAATACCGATGGTGGTATAAGGTGGACCGCCGGGCCGAAGGTGGTAAACCTTCGGCCTGGCGGTACAGGCGATGAACTGGCCGCTTTGATCATAATTTGGCTGTCCTGCTCCGCCACGCTGTCGGCGGTGTTACTACCACCAACAGCGTGGCGGAGCAGGACCGCAAAACTCATAATGACCACCTAAACTTTTATATGGCCTACTTTTATATATCATGCACCCTGCCTTATGGGTACTAAAGGCTTACTTAAGAGTGACTTATTAATATTTACAAGGATGGTTTACATTTGTCAAAAAGTGGTCATTTTAGTAGATCAAATTTGCAGTTTCTACCTAAACAGCTAGGTGTTAGTCTCTTTAGTGGTGGCACCATATGTGCTGTTGCCCACTAGTGGCATTTAACTAACTGGCCCAGAGAACACTTTCAATCATATACTAGGGCCTTATAGGTAAGTAAAATATGCCAATTAGGTGTATAGAAGTTTGATGTGGTTTTAGGGGTCAGAGCACATACAGTGGGCCCTGGACAGCAGTATCACAGTGTGCAGAGCCAGGTGCCTTGTTAGCTGCCTTGCCCTCGGGGTCCCTCTTCCCCGCGCTTCTGGTTCCTGCCCTTCCTGCACTCCAGGTTCCTGCTTCTTTGCCTGCCCGCTTGCCATAGAATCTGAACGCTGCATCTTCTTAGGAGACCTCAATTTCCACCTTGACGACCCCACCAACACCAACTCCACTGACGTCCTGCAAAGAATGGACAACATCAGCCTCAAGCAGCTAGTCACCGATCCTAGGCACTTAGCAGGACACACTCTGGACCAACCAGAATTAGGTAACCCACTCCTCGGACCTCACTTGGACAGACCACTCCATCGTACACTTCACCATCTCCAGACATACCTGTGCCATCCCCAACCTCCACAGTGCACCCTACTGCAGCTGGAACAAGGTCTTGCAGCAACAATGGGCTGATGCCCTCACCATCACCCAGCCTTACCACCCCCACAACATGCACCACGCAGTACGTAACTTCAATGACTGAATCACCAAAGCCGCTGACCAAGTGCTCCTACCAAACCATCTAGAGCCCTCAGACTAGCCCGGCAAGCCACTTGGCACAGCAGCAAAAACATAATTGACAGAGCCGCCTTCAAATCATCCCTCAATGTCTACCACCGACAGATCAGACCAGAAAAGAAGGAGGCCCTGACCTTTCAGATCAACATTAGCACCAACCGAACTAAGTAGCTCTTCACCATTGTCTGAGAGTTCACCTGCCCCTCAGTTACTGAAAACGCAATCCCCGCATCACAGGAGCTCTGCAACGCCCTCGCCGACCACTTCCACATCAAAATAGCAACCATCTACAAGAACTTCAACCCTCAACTCTCCAACATCCCCAACCTGCAGCCTACCATCACTACCATCCACCAGCTCAATGCCTGGAAACAACTCAGCGGCATGGACACAACTGCCTGGAGCACCCACTGACTGCTGCCCCCACCGACTCTTCAGCCGCAGAAGGGACGAGATCAACTGCCAAGTCACCACCATCATCAACGCTTCACTGGCCACTTCCATCTTTCCCGATGCCTGGAAACACGCTGAGGTCAGACCCTTCCTCAAGAACCCCTCAGCAGACCGAACTACATACCTACTGACCAGTCTTGTTGCTTCCTTTCCCCTCCAAAGACCTGGAAAAGGCCGTAAACCTCCAACTCACTGAACACCTGGAGAGAAACAACCTACTAGACTCGACTCAATCACGTTTCAAAATCAACCACAGCACCCAGACAGCCTTGATCGCTGCCTTAGGTGACATCCAAACCATACTCGACAAAGGAGAATCCACCCCCTCATCCTGCTCCACCTATCCGCTGCCTTCGACATGGTTTCCCACCACACACTCGTCCACAGCCTGCACCAGATGGGAATGACCGACGACGGGTTCAGATGGATGGCATCTTTCCTCACAGAGTGCACCCAGAAAGTCTGCTTCCCACATCCACATTGCAAGCCAAGCCTAACATCTGTTGTGTTCCCCAAGGCTCGTCCCTTAGCGCCACACTCTTCAACATCTACATGACTCCACTCACGGAAATAGTCGGATCGCACAATATAAACATCATCTCCTATGCCGACGACACGCAGCCTTGTCCTATCACTCTCTGACGACCCTACGGCTACCAAGACAAATTCCCTCAACTGCATGAAGAATGTCGCAGCATGGATGAAGGACACAACTGCTTAAGCTGAACACAGACATGACGGATGTTTGCATCTTTGGCAAAATACCTCCCTCTGAAATAACTCCTGGTGGCCATCGGAGCTCGCCCCACCCCCATGCCGAAAGAACACACCTGCAAACCTCCTAGACAATGAACTCTCCATGAGATGTCAGGTCAACTCACTCAGCCTGCTTCCACATGCTTTGTATACTCTGGAAAATGTTCAAGTAACTCCACATCAACACAAGAAAGACAGTCACTCATGCCCTCATCACCAGCCGTCTTGAATACGGCAATGCACTCTATACAGGTGCCACCACCAAGGCAATTCAAAGGCTCCAATCAAAACAGAACACAGTCGCCAGACTGATTCTCGACCTACCCAAGAAAGCCCACATCTCCCAGCACCTGAAAGACCTCCTGTGGCTACTGGTCCAGAAGAGATGCCACTTCAAGCTCCTCACCCAAGCCTACAGAGCCCTCCATGACCAGGGGCCTGCCAAACTGAACCAATGTCTGCATTTCCACCACCCCCGCAGGAACCTCTGCTCCGCACACCTGACCCTCGCGCAAATGACTCGCCAGTGCCGCGCCGGAAGCCGCTCCATATCCCACCTCACTACCAAGGCCTGGAACACCCTCCCCCTCCACCGCCAGACCTCCCCTACACTGACCGAATTCAGGAAAGGGTTCAAGACCTGGCTCTTTGTGTGAAGACCCGCTTCAAGTGCCTGGATACCTACACGGATGACAAGCCACGCTTTACAAATACCAGATTGATTGATTGATTGAATTCTCATTCCCTATTAGTGTCGGGACAGGAAATTCTCATCATCCCAAAATCCGTACCTTAGGCATCATTTATTACTGAAAAGTGAAGCTTGTACTGTGTCCAAAGAGGCTCGCTAGTGCTTTGTTCAGACAAAGTCCTGATCACAAGGCTCTAAGTGTGAACTGTGTTCAGGAATTTTTTACTTTGGAAAAGGAGATTAACAATAGAAATGTCAGTGTGGTCTTTGTATTGACATATCATCTTTATAGCCAAATAGGGGAGTTTATTCACATTTCCTGTTTCTTATTCCAGACATTGCTCCAAGCTCACAATGATGGTTTCTGAGCATCATGATGTCATTATGTCTCTGCCATGCCACCAGCTCTAGCTCCTACTGCTTTGATTCCTTTTCTGATCACGACTCCCTCTACTGCTGGTGTCCCAGGAGCTGCTGCTTGGGCCACCTTGGTATACACCACTGACTATGTTGAAGGCTAGGTTTCAGCCTGCAGAATGCCGTCGGAGGTCTGGGAGAGGATATGCATTGTCCATGTAGGAGTTGTGATTTCCGAAGGCAGACAAGGTCTGGGTGACCTTAGGATTCATTGTTTCACCAGCAGGCATACCCCACCTCTTTTAATGGGACAGAGGTTAGGCCATCTGATCTAAATAAACAG
Source organism: Pleurodeles waltl (assembly GCF_031143425.1). Lineage (NCBI taxonomy): Eukaryota > Metazoa > Chordata > Amphibia > Caudata > Salamandridae > Pleurodeles > Pleurodeles waltl. Next base: position 790,535,560 of record NC_090436.1, on the reverse strand, counting down.
GTGAGGTTGACAATTCAGGGAGGGTTACCTTCGCTAGCAGACTTTCTTCGTCAATCCTTCCACGCTCTCCCTGTATCTGGAAGTGACCCTCCTCACTGGGCTGTCCTGTAGTACATCTGATTCTGCCATGGCTAATCATCTAGGCTTTCCAGACATATTTAGCGAAACGCAATTGTTCATCTGTGGAAATTGCTTTAAGACTCCTATGTGGCATCTAGCTGCGTGGACTGCCTCCAGATTTCACTTGGAATTAGTCAGATGGATTTTAATATTGCCAAGATGATGCAGAGTTCGCAGGCAGTGCACATGGGCTAACTTCATCCATGATTTTGTCCTAGATGTTGAAATTAGGTCAAAGCCTAGCAGTTTTTGCAGCTATCTTGTTGTTCCAGGTTACACCCCCAAACCAGACGCTTTTGAACAGCTCACACACGTCTGTTTACTTTTTCATTATTTATGAATTTTGGCTAAATGTTTTGACAGCCAGCAGTTTTTATGACTCGTTTAAGGCTCTCTTCGGTTCAGGTCATCTTGTTTGTGCTGCAGGTCAAAGGGCTTTAAAGAATGTTACTCGGTTCCTATGCAGCTTATACTTATGAGCATTGTTTGGAGGGCCAGGTGGGGCAGCTTCCAATAAACTCCTGCCTTGTGCTTGGTTACCCTGCAGTGAGAAATGTCAATCATCTCACAAGTGCTGCTTAATTAAAATGCTTGTTTCCACAGCTTCAATGCACAGCTCAAGATGAGTAAACCCCCTTTTACACAGGATTCCCTAAAATGATGATGTGTTTTTTCGGGCGTGCACTCCATTTAGTTGAAGTAGGGGAGGAGTCTAGTAGTCTGAAGATGGGTCAACTTGGTGAACTTTCAGGTGTAACGTTCCTAGGTTCCTTTGATACTCTAAAAGTTCTACACAGCGCTTGAACCCGTGGTGAAAAGCAGCCACAAATTAGGTATGGACAGGAGGTGCCTACAGAGCCTTACACGAGGTCTACTGTGGGTTAGTAATAGTGTCTAACACTGAAGCTAGGCTGGAATGGCCTTTAGTGCTCAAAGCCTTGACCCAAGAAGGTTAAGCATGTGGGAACTGGGTTTCCCTTGCAGTGTTTCAAAAACGTAAAATTTACTCTGCTAGCTAATAATACAGGGGTATAGTTTTAAACACAGATTAGTCTTCAGGTGACAGCGCTTTAATGAACTTCACTAAAGGCTTGGGCGTGCAATCTGAAACAAGTCCTAAATGTCAAAAAAGGGACAGAACAGCGCACAAACACACTTTGAAAAGCCTTTCTGGGCATAACATTGGGGAAAGTTGCCTGTGAAGGAGAATTACACTACCATTGTCTCCTGAGTTTGCTGTTCCAGCATCTGGGTATCAAGTTGCCAGTCTTCTTTACCAGCTTACCCTGCTGGATATCCTTCCAGTGAAGTTACTTCACCCATTTGGGTCATGTCCTTCCCCACATCTGGGACACCTCTGCTACCCTCAGAGGTGTCCACTTATTCCAGGATGGAATGCCATTAGCATCACTGAGACAGATTCCCTTTTCCTCATCAGCGGGTGCTGCCTTGGGATTTGCAGACCACAGACTCTTCAATTTACCAACGGGGAACTCAATTCTAGTTCATACATTGGGACTTTCATAAGGAGCCAAGATATGAATGGCTTTTCAGACCACTAGAATCTAGGATTCAGCCGCTTGCCCGTGTGGTTTTGGTCGAATGCTTGTCTCAGTTGAAGGTGACTGTTTTCATGCAGCAAAACTTATACTTTCATTTGAATCACAAGTGGTTGGTCTCTTTCTAAAGTGAACGTCCCGCAATATTCAGGAGAAATCAGGCAGCTTTTGTTTTCGAGTCCAACAATAAATTGCTTGAAGTCTGTGGAAAAAACTGTGGTTTGAAATTTTTTGGGAAACTGTGTAAAAGGGTTGAAGATTCATTCAGTGTTTGTGAAAACCTGTCAAACGTAAGTAATCTAAATGTTACATTTTAGAGTTTTGTTTGTAACATATTGTTTAAAGTAAACTACGGTTATACTGCTTGCAATCAAAAAATACTTAGCTGCCTCGATGCAACATCTGAATCTGATAAAAACTCGAAGGAGGCAGTTAACAAAGATTATCTTAAGAGCACAATATTTGCAGATGATGTTGTGATGTTCCTTGGCTTGAAGTCACAAACCTCTCTCCTCAGTGAAGAAAGGGGTTAATACAACGTACTTCTGTGATCCGCGGTACCAAGAGAGGGTGATGTCCTCAAGTTGACCTCTAATGTATAACCGAACGTTTAGTCAAACACTGGGCTAGATAGGAATATAAATTGTAAACAGATAAGTAAATCAAAGAAAAACACACGTGTGGCTTTCCAGCCTCTGTCAGTGTTTTGTATCCTCTTTGGTCCCCTTTATTGGTGACGCGCCAATCATTTATTGTCCTGGCATCTGATGACACATGATCAACATACTTGGACTACTGAAAGTAGCTAGTATACTTTAAACATACTTTGCACCTTAGGCAAACGTAGATATTCTGCAACTTGCATATGTTGAAGGATATGCAAAACCTATCCCCATATTTACATCACCAATATGCAGGGAGGGTAATATGGGAAGCCGTTCATGTCAAAATTACAGCTCCCCATATTGGACACCTCCTGAAACGCATAGTGTGCTGCAAAATTAATATGACACACACCAGAATGAATGTACTATGTGTCAAAATAATTATGATACCTGGTAGAGTGAATCTGAATTGAACCAAAGCAAATATGAAACCTGGCAGAATGAATATGCTACTCAGTGATTACTATGAATGACACACATACCAAATTGAATAAGAAATATACTGAAATATATATAAATCATACTAAAATTAATATGGCCCTCACTGTAAACAATAAAGCAATCACTGAAACGAATACAATATTCACCTATAAGAATGGGGCATTTCTTGAAATGATTGACTTATGCCAAGAAAAATATTACATACATTGAAATTAATATGGCAGATTGAAAATAATATAAAGTATTGAAATGAATATATTATATTCTGAAAAGAAAACAATGCATATTGAAACTAATACAATGTACATTGAAATAAACATTAAACATGTTGCAATGAATTTGAATTGTGTTGAAATGAATATTACCGAGATGGCAATGAATATGAGACACACAGAAATTAATAGTAGATGATTGAAAATGAATATGGCTTGTGTTGAAATTAATGCAACCCCATTGAATTGAAGTTGACATGCCTTCAAATGAGTATGACCACAGCTGAAATTCACATGAGATTTGTTAAAATGAATATGGCACGCCCTGAAATTAATATGACACATATTCAAACTAATATGATACATATTCAAATTAATATGATATAGTTAAAATTGATAAGTTGCATCTTAGAATTAATATGACAAGTGTTAATATGAATATGACATCCATTGAAATAAACTTAACATTGATTGAAAAGAATATAACACATGTAAAAATGAAGTTTACCTACATTAAAATGAATATGACCTTCATTGAAATGAATTTGACATGCTTTAAAATAATACAAGTAACGTTAAAATGATCATGACATTTATCACAATGAATATGTCTTGCTTTGAAAGTGATATGATATACATTGACATGATTACAATATATGTTGCAATGGATATGATTCATGTTAAAATTAAGATGTGTTAATATGAATGAAGCATCCATTGAAAGAAATATGACACATGCTAAGATGAATATGACATGCATTGAAACAAATATGTGCTCCACCGGAATGAATTCAACATGTCTTAAACTGAATATGACCAATGCTGAAATTAAAATGAAACTTGTCAAAATTAATATGTTGTGCTTTGAAATTGATATGATACACAGCAAAATAAATACTGTATATATTGAAATTAATATGACCTATGTTGAAATGGATATGACCCGTGTTAAAATTATTATGACAGGTGTTAAGGTGAATATGACATCCATTGAAATAAATGAAATTCATAGAAAGGAATATGACACATATTAAGATGAATATGAGCCACTTTGAAATGAATATAACACCTGGTGAAATTAATATGGCCCACATTGAAAGTTATATGACATTCTGTAACATGAATATCACACTTTTTTAAATGAAAATGAAACTGTGAGATAAATGTAACATGCTTTGAAATGAATTAGGCAAATATTGAAATGAACACAAGACATGTTTAAATGAATATGACTGCTGTTTAAATGAATATGGCTTGCTCTGAACTTATGTGGATTTGCTTTAAAATTAATATTACATATTGAAATTAATGTTACATACTCTCACAGGGTCGCATTACGAGTTTGGCGGTTTGTGCACCACCATGGCGGCGGTGTGACCGCCATCTGCTTGGCAGTCAGACCACAGTATTACGATGCTGGCAGTCCCATAGGGAAAGGCTGCTGCAGTCCCGCCAGCACCACCAGGCAGCGCAGACCACGTAGGTGGCGAGGCAGGCTAAAAAGGCCGACGGAGCCGGTGTTTCAGATGGAAACATTATGATGTTGCCTACCGCCAGCGTGACCGTGGCAGTCCAACCACCACATCCCAGCAGGTGGAAACGGAAAGCATAAAGGAAGCAACTCACCTGCAGGCAGTGTTACATGACCTGTGCCACCATGGAGCCCATCACACACACGTCCTGCCACAGGTGCTGCTCATCGATGGACCCACAAAGCACCCACATTGCAACACAATGGAAGGTCAATGGGATGCACAATAGGTTGTGAAACGAATATCCAAAGCTCACAATGCAAACAATACCTGCATAATAGTGATGGCGACAGCAGGAGCGTTCATGGACACATTTCACTTTGCACATGCCCCTAAAACAGCATTTGCATAGGAACTGACCCTTCATGTATCTCAGGGACAAACAATATTTGAGCCAAGTGATATGCCTAGCTGCCAAATGTGTAAGTGCAAGTCAAGAAAGCACATACAACGGCAACAGCATGGTCCAGACATCTAGATGATGTAGCTGTAAGGTACACACATCAAAGTGGACACATGGTCAGTCAAATCCAAAGGAAGCTACCACAATTTAACACCCTCCATGTGTGGACAAACAAAACTCTAGCTCCCGCACATGAGACGAAAGTACAATCTATATCGGGACAAATCTACACCATACATGCTAACATTGGCCAACACAAGATGAAATACTTACCCTAGCAAGCATAATACAATGCAATGACACCCCAATTGGATCAACACCCGCATATCCATACAGTAAACATCTACCCTTGTCCTGGGAGACCAACACTTCCCACAAAGTCAGATATTAAAAAACAACAGCAAATGTGGTGGATGTGTCTGTGGGTGTTGTGGTGGTGCCTGGGGGTATGGTGACTGAGGTGTGTGGGGCTGTGGGTTGTTAGCTGTTGTAGGAGGCTGGCCTGGCTTGTAGTGGGTACCTTAGGTACTTACACCTTATACCAGGTCCAGTTATCCCTTATTAGTGAAATGCAGTAGTGTTCTAGCAGCTTAGGCTGATAGAGGTAGCTGTAGCAGAGCGGCTTAGGCTGAACTAGGGGACATGCAAAGCTCCTGCAATACCACTTATAGTTACACAGTACTTATACACAATAAAAGACAATACCAAAAATAAAGGTACTTTATTTTAGTGACACAAGACCAAAATTATCTTAGAGGCAATACTCCTTCTGGAGGTAAGTATTATACACAATATATACACTAGACACCAAAATCAGGTAAGTAAATAGTCATAGGATAGTGCAAACAATAGAAAATACTATAGAATGCAATAGGAAGAAATAGGCCTTGGGGCAAACCAAACCATATACTAAGAAAGTTGAATGCGAATCACAAATTCCCCCCTAGGCAAGTGTAGTGTGTAGAAGGGCAATGGGAGTGTAAGAAAACCACAAAGGTTGGTGAAATACCCCACCCCAGAACCCAGGAAAGTAGGAGTAAAGTACTGCAAGTTTCCTTAGGACACACTAAAAGTCGTGAATAGAGTTATTACAAGAACCAAGCAAGACTGCAAGCAACAAATTGTGGATTCCTGGACCTGAAGACCTGTAAAGAGAGGAGACCAAGTCCAGAAGTCCTAGAAGATTCCAGGAAGGACAGGAGCCCCTGCCAACCTAGAAGATGGTGCAAAAGTGGATTCTCCGATTGGAAGAAGTCTGCAGAAGACCACCATAGAAGATGGCTGTGGGTTCCTGCATGATGCAAAGGATGCCCCACATGGAGATGTTGGATGCAGGCGAGTTGTGGCGCTGGATTAGTCCAACAATCCTCAGTTCAAGCAATGTTACGGACTGTGTCAAAATGGCGCTGCCTGGACCCAGGAGGGACCTGGGGGCCTCAACTCAGACTGGGGAGGCAGAGGGGGCTCCCAACACTGGAGGGAACCCACAGATGACCAGGGAGCACCCACAGAGGTCCTAGGACATGGGGACAAAGAAGGTGCAAATTCCAGTTGCTGCAGCACTACAAAAGAAGGTCCCATGCCGCCGGAGAACAACTCAGCGAGTTGACCGTCACAGGATAGAGTGCTCGGGACCTGGGCCAGGCTGTGCTTGAAGGATTCTTGCAAATAGTGCACAGAGACTTCAGGAGGTGAAGATGACGTGGTACACAGGGGTACTGTCGCAAACAGGGAAGGCAAGCTCTTACCTCCTCCAAATTTGGACAGCTGGACCTTAGGACAGTCTATGTCAAAGGGGTCCACCACCTGTGTTCCAAGGAGCACGCTTGTCATCAGGAGAGGAGTCCCAGAGAACCTGTTGTCGTCTTAGAAGGTGCCTGCTGGAGCAGGAAGTGACTCTGTCACTCCACGGAGGATTTAATTGGTCCTTCTGGTGCAGGGTGAAGACAGGGAGTCCCCTCAGTGTGCACACCATGGAAACTGTTGCAGTTGCTGGCTGGAGCTGAAGTTGTAGAGTTGCAGTAGCATTTCTGGATACTTTGTTGCAGTTACAGCGGTTCCTGGGGCAGTCTGCGGTTGATCTGAGGTCAGAGGATGAAGCAGGAGTTGCAGAGGATTCCTGGTGGAAACTTGCAAGACAAATCTGAAGAGGAACCCACAGGAGAGACCCTCAGTAGCCCTGAGAGGGCGATTGGCTACCTACGCAGGGATGCACCTATCAGGAGGGGTCTCTGACATCACAAGTTGGCACTGGCCACTCAGAGATCTCCAGATTGTCCCCACACCTTGAAAAACAAGATGGCTAACGCAAGGGACACAATGCAGGAGCTCTGGGCACCACCCCTGGAGTGGTGATTGACAGGGGAGTGGTCACTCCCCTTCCCATTGTCCAGTTTCGTGCCAGAGCAGGGACAGGGGGTCCCTGAACCGGTGTAAGGAGGGCACCATCTGTGCCCTGTAAAGCATTTCCAGAGGCTCTGGAAGACTACCCCTCCTAAGCCTGTAACACCTCTATTTCCAAAGGAAGAGGGTGTAACACCCTCCTCCCAAAGGAAATGCTCTGTTCTGCCTTCCTGGGACTGGGCTTCTCAGACCCCAGGAGGGCAGAACCCTGTCTGTGAGGTGGCAGCAGGTGTAGCTGCAGTGCAAGCCTCAGAGAGCTGGTTTGGCAGTACTGGATGTCCATGTTGGAGCCCACAGGATGCATGGGATTGGCCCCTAATACCAGATTTGGAATGGGGGAGAATGCCATGATCCTAGGCACCTTGCATGGCCATATTCGGAGTTACCATTGTGAACCTACATATAAGTATCGACCTATATGTAGTTCACATGTGGAATGGTGGCCCCGCACTCAAGAAGTCTGGGGATTTGGCCCTGAACTGTGTGGGGGCACCTTTGCTAGTGCAAGGGTGCCCTCACACTTAGTAACTTTGCACCCAGCCTTCAGTAAATGAAGTTTAGACGTATAGGTGACTTATAAGTTACTTGAGTGCAGTGAAAATGGCTGTGAAATAGTGTGTGCACTATTTCATTTAGGCTGCAGTGGCAGTCCTGTGAAATGGTTTGTCTGAGCTCCTTATGGGTGGCAAAAGAAATGCTGCTGCCCATAAGGATCTCCTGGAATCCCAATGCCCTGGGGATCTAGGTACCATATACGAGGGGCTTATAAGAGGGGGTCTAGTGTGCCAATTGGAATTGGCGTATGAAGTCACTAAACTATAGTGACTAATTTGGAAGCAGAGAGAGCATGAGCACTGAAGTTCTGGTTAGCAGAACTTCAGTGACACAGTTAAGCACTACTGACAACACACACAGTAGGCCACAAACTATGGGCACTGGGGTCCTGGCTAGCAGGATCCCGGTGAGACAGTAAAAACACACTGACATACACTCACAAACAAGCCAAAAGTGGGGGGTAACCATGCTACAAAGAGGCTACTTTCTCACAGGCGTTGTCTGGGTGTATGGTGGGTGTGATGGATGTGTCACTGGGTGTTGTGGTGGTGTCTGTGGGAATGGTGGATGTGGTGTGTGGGTCAGTGAGAGTGTCTGTTGAAATTGTGGCTGATGTGGTGTCTGTGGGTGAATGTTGAGTGCCTGCATGCCGGTGTGCCTGGTAGAGTTTGTGTCGCTGTGTGCTGCTTGTGTGTGTTGAGGTTGGTGCATGCGGATGTGTCTGTGTGCTCAGGAGAAGTAAGGGAATAGGCAATTTGGATAGGGAAGAGAGAGGATGTTGGAGGGAGGATTGGGGATAGATTGCTGTCATCATTGAGGAGGCCAGAGCCTGAAAAGATTTTTGTAGTCCAGACACCATCGAAATCATGAACACCATCCACTCCGGCTCTCCATATGACCCCTGCACTCACCACATCCTCAACAAAGCAGGCTCCGTCATCGCACCCAAACTACGGAAGATCATCAACAGCTCCGTCAAGTCTGCCACCTTCCCGGAGAGCTGGAAATACGCTGAGATCAACACCCTCCTCAAAAAATCCAAGGCAGACCGAAAAGACCTCAAGAACTTCCAGCCTATCGCCCTGCTCCCCTTCCCGGCAAAATTCATAGAGAAGGCTGTCAACAGACAACTAACCCGCTTCCTCAAGGAAAACTGCACCCTGGACCCTTCCCAATCCGGATTCCGCAGCAACCACAGTACCGAAATCGCCCTCATCGCCGCCACCGACGACATTGGAACCATACTGGAGAAAGACGAAACCGCGGCCCTCATCCTTCTAGACCTCTCGTCCGCATTCGACACCATCTGCCACCACACTCTACACTCACGCCTCAGCAACGCAGGAATCCACAACAGAGCCTTGGACTAGGTCACCTCCTTTCTCACCAGCAGAACCCAGACAGTCCGCCTCCCCCATTCTGCTCAGAGGCCACCAAAATCATCTGCGCCGTACCCCAGGGTTCGTCCCTCAGCCAGACCCCGTTCAACATCTACATGGCCCTTCTTGCTAATATCACCCGATCCCACAACCTCAACATCATCTCATACTCAGCTGATCTTATCCCTCACCAAGGACTCCACCAAGACCCACCTCCACGAAGGAATGAAGGCCATCGCCGAATGGATGCCTCAAACTCAATTCCGACAAGACGGAAATCCTCATCTTCGGCTCCACCCCCTCCCCATGGGATGACTCCTGGTGCCCTGCCACTCTTGGAGCCGCTCCGACTCCCACCGACAACGCACGCAACCCAGAATTCATCATGGACTCCCCATTATCCATGACCCAACAAGACAACGCCATCTCCTCCTCCTGCTTCAACACCATCCGCATTGCTCCGAAAGATCTACAAATGGATACCAACCAAAACCAGAAGAACAGCCACCCAAGCCCTCGTAAGCAGCAAACTGGACTACGGCAATGCCCTCTACGCAGGAAACACGGCCAAACTCCAGAAGAGGCTGCACTGCATCCAGAACGCCTCTGCACACCTCATCTTGGACATCCCCGCCACTGCCACATCACCGACCACCTGAGAAACCTGCACTGGCTCCCAGTCAACAAAAGAATCACCTTCAAACTCCTCACCCACGCTCACAAAGCACTGCACAACACCGGACCAGAATACCTCAACAGACAGCTCTCCTTCTACACCCCGACCCGGCATCTTCCCTCCGCCAACCTCGCCCTCGCAAGCGTCCCACGCGTACGCAGAACTACAACCAGCGGTAGATCGTTCTCGCCACCAAAAAGTTGAACACTCTTCCAACCCACCTGTGCCAGACCAAAGACCTCCTTACCTTAAGGAAACTTCTCAAGACCTGGCTGCTTGAGCAGTAGGAACAATCCCCCTTCCCCCCCCTCCTCAGCACCTTGAGACCCTCATGGGTGAGTAGTGCGCTTTAGAAATTCCTGATTGATTGATTGATTGATTGACATGTCACTATGAATGTCTTCCAGGAAAGCATTTGTCTGAAGTTGGCTTACCAACCCCTGGATGGTATTCACAATGGCAGTCTGCCCCACAGAAGGCTATTGACCTCCTGATACTCCTCAGGAGGTCAATAGCCTTCTCACTCAGGGCAGCAGGAGTAACAGGGGCTGGCACTGAGGTACCTAGGGCAAAGGAGACGCCCACCCTCTTAGGTGAGTGGGCATGGCCAATTGGGTGGGGAGCAAAGAGGAAGGGTGGTGCTAGTACTGGGGGTGGCGGACAAGGCTGGTACAGGAACAGGTCCTGATGGGTCCCCCACCACTAGGGAGTGGCCACTGGAGGTAGAATCTAAAGATGACGAGGTTGATCCTGTGTCCTCTGTGGCACTCCCCTCACCTTTCGGGCCACTGGGTCCCTCCGTGTCAGTGGTGTCATGACTGGAGGTACCGTGGCCAGATGCTTTCCCACTTGGTTTCACCCTGTCTCCTTCACTTGCCTGGGATGATGCTCCAAATACAAAGAGGAAAAGGGTCTCCACATGTTCCTGATCACACCTGAACAAAAGCTGTGATTTACAAACCGTACCATGACGTCAAGTAGGCCCCAGCAACAAACTACTTCAAGGTGGCTCCTACATGAATCATACATATGCATGTATGTCATATGAACTGTCAACAGTTGCCCACAGAAAATCAGGTCTCAGATCTCCAATTGCATGGGTGAAGTTGTGCAATCATAACAACCATTGAACAAGTAGAAGACCATATCACCCCTCAATGCTTTGCCTCATGGACCATACCTGTTGTAATACAATAGAAGGCCAACGCCAAGTTCATTCCAACAAATCCCACACAAGGTCATGCAGACATGTATTTGTCACATACTCAATAACACAACAAGAATAAATGATGCTCCAAATCCTGCCATGTTGCTGACAGCAGTACAGTATCCTGAAGAAGGTGACATGGAAATACTCACGTCACACTGGAAACATGTCAACAATGCACACTTCACCATGTGTAAATTGTCCTAATTGAGTCATGGAGGTAGTACTAATGTTGCTCAGATATACTACATATTTGGCAAGGAAATGTACACTGTAGTCAAAATGTGCAAATTGACAGGGAGATATGTTGCTAAAATACATAACACAATGAAACAGCTAGCCCCCGGAAAATCACCACTACTATATGGCACCCCTTACAATGACAAACTCTGATTGCATCAGTAGAAGCCATCAGTTCTTTGTATATTGGAGAGGCCCAGGGATTTACAAGAACTTGTAGAAAGCCCTGGACATGTTGCCCAATGGGAAGCTACATCACTGTCTCCATTTTGGTCCTGCAAAACCAGATGTCCGTGGATGAATGGTTCTACCCAACCACATGTGATTCCAACAAAACTGCAAGTCACTCCATGATGTGTGCCAACAGTCAGGCAGCAAATCTTTCCCATTTAACATGTGCAGTGCACTTTGCCACTTGATGCAACATGAATGGCATGGAAATGGACATTGTGTGTAAAAACTCTGGTCCTACATGTCATATCTCTAATTGCTACTGAAGTTGTACATGCCAAATGACAGGTGAGAGTATGTGTGAGGCAACAATCAATGGTGACACACTCCTGTCTGTGGCACCACATAAAATGTAGCCCATTACATATGTCCAATTCCAAAGACAGGTTGGCATGCACTATATGTGAGGGAATACAGAAATCTTCCTGTGAACACAGGTAGACAAAGCATGAAACAGCAGTGTACACATTTTGTTAAAAGAGAATGGGACATATGCTAACATGTCAGCACAAGGAATTTTGGCAACAGTGAAACAGGGACATAAATCATGTCAATGGACATTCACCACTTACCAAGGGAAAGTTTTGATCTGTAGCTGCACCCAAAGAACAATGTATGCTCTGTCACATGTGTGATGCCTCCTTCACATGTCAGACAGTAGTGAGGCACCAGCACACATCACACACTGAAAACAAGTGGCCTCTTGGGAGCAGAAGCCAATTTACTCACTTAACCAGACACATGGCTGAGGACAGTGATCCATCACTTCTTTTTCTTTGGACTGTAACACTGAGGAGTAGTGCTCTGTTGTGTAGAATTTAGACCCACTACAACAACAAACCTTCCTTAATTGATCACTGTACAAAGCAATGTGTTGTCCTCTGAGAGCAATTGTTTTGTGGATTGTACTCATTTGTGATCTAGGTCCCTGGGCTACTAGGCAAAGCACATCAATATGCACCAAATTACATATCTACACAAACAGTTACTCATCTTGTGTGTCACACATAGTCCATCCCCAGTCATCAGGAGGAGATGTCAGAACCTAACACATTAACTTGGCTGTGTGACAGGCAGTAATATGTCCTGTCCTGCTCCCTGCAAATGCCCATCATGGTCCGGGTATGCTACTGCCATAATGCGGGCCCCTAGGGGGGTCATGCTTCGAGGTGTGCCTGCCCACTTGGGAGGACAGCCCTATCTGAAACTCTGAGATCTTCTGGCCCAGCACCTCAGGTCCTTCCACCTCTTGCAACAGTGGGCACTTTGCTGGCTATGGAACCCCAGGGTCTGCACCTCCTGGGCGATGGCTCTCCAAATCTCCTTCTTTTGATTGGTGTTTACCTTTATGGATGCAAGAGACAAATCAAGCGATTACAAACCCAAGTTTTTGCTCAAATGGTTGTGTCACACAAGTCCGAAACACCAAGTATAAAATGGGCAATTTGTCATCACACCACAAGTGTGAAGCACATGCCAATAAGTACAGGGACTACACACTTTTGGATTCATCTGCAGACTAACCCACTACCCTGCGCAAGGCCTACAATGACTAGGCAAGCCTAATGACATCAGGTATTAGATGCTCCAGCAACATGTACTGTGATGTGAACCACAATAAAACACCACACAGCAATGTGGTTTCTGAAGGGTAAACTCGTTAGGCCTGACTGGACTTGAGTGATTTACAGTCTGCAACACTGACTGAATGCATACAGTCCCTACAGGCAACTATCATAGTACAGACTTCATTCTTACACTTGAGTGACAATGAAAGGGCTGGCATAATGGGCACGGAAAGTATCTTCCCTGTGCATGTGTGGACATGTGGCCCAGCAAATGCAGACTCATGTCACTTCAGAGTAGGTTTTGGTGGTATGTACCTGTACCACAAAACACTCCTTTAAACATATGTTTCTAACCTATAAAGAGAACAACTCAGCAAGTTGAGCATCACAGGATGGAGTGCCGGGGACCTGGGCCAGGCTGTGCATGAAGGAATTCTTAAAATAGTGCTCAGAGGCCTCAGGAGGTGAAGAAGACAGAAGACGCAGTACACAGGGGTACCGTCACTCTCAGGGAAGGCAAGGTCTTACCTCCTCCAAATTGCAACAGCAGGACCTCAGGATAGCCTATGTCAATGGGGTCCACCCTGTGTGTCCTTAGGAGAACGCTTGTCACTGTGAGAGGAGTCCAACGGTACAGGTCGTCATCTTGGAAGGTGCCTGCGTGAGCAAGGGAGTGACTCTGTCATCCCACTGGAGATTTCTTCGGTACTTCTGGTGCAGGATGAAGACATGAAGTCCCCAGAGCATGCACACTGTGGAAACTGTTGCAGTTGCTGGCTGGAGCTGAAATTGCAGAAGAAAAGTAGCCCTTGTGGATACTTTGTTGCTGATACTGCAGTTCCTGGAGCAGGCTGCGGTTGATCCGAGGTCAGAGGATGAAGTAGTAGTTGCAGAGTATTCCTGAAGGGAACTTGCAAGGAGAATCTGAAGAGAACCCACAGGAGAGACACTAAATAGCCCTGAGAGGGGGATTTGCTACCTTATCAGGGAAGGACCTATCGGGAGAGGTCTCTGACGTCACCTGCTGGCACTGGCTACTCCGAGCCCTCCAGAGTGCCCCAACACCTTGCAAAGCAAGATGGCTGAAGTCTGGGACACACTGGAGGAGCTCTGGGCACCACCCCTGGGGTGGTGATGGACAGGGGAGTGATCACTCCCCTTTCCTTTGTCCAGTTTCGTGCCAGAGCAGGGGACAAGGGGTCCCTGAACCGGTGTAGACTGGTTTATGCAAGGAGGGCACCATCTGTGCCCTTCAAAGCAGTTCCAAAGGCTGGGGGAGGCTACACTTCACCAGTCTGTAACATCTATTTCCAAAGGGAGAGGGTGTAACACCCTGCTCTCAGGGGAAATGCTTTGTTCTGCCTTCCTGGGACTGAGCTGCTCAGACCCCAGGAGGGCAGAACCCTGTCTGTGAGGTGGCAGAAGCTGTAGCTGTAGTGCAAGCCTCAGATAGCTGGGTTGGCAGTACCCGAGGTCCATGCTGGAGCCCACAGGATGCATGGAATTGGCTCACTAATACCAGATTTAGAATGGGGGCAATTCCCTGATCTTAGACATGTTACATGGCCTTATTCGGAGTTACCATTGTGAAGCTACATATAGGTATTGACCTATATGTAGTGCACGCGTGTAATGGCGTCCCCGCACTCACAAAGTCCAAGGAAATTACCCTGAACTATATGGGGGCACCTTTGCTAGTGCAAAGGTGTCCTCACACTTAGGGCCAGATGCAGGAAACAAATAGCGAGTCGCAAACGGCAAAAATTGCCGTTTGCGACTCGCTATTCGCGTTTCCCAATGCAGAAATGCATATTGCGAGTCGGTACCGACTCGCAATATGCATTTCAGAATCGCAAATAGGAAGGGGTGTTCCCTTCCTATTTGCGATTCTGAGTGGTATGCAATACCATTTGCGACCGCATATGCGGTTGCAAATGGTGTCGCAGTTACCATCCACTTCAAGTGGATGTTAACCCACTCGCAAATTGGAAGGGGTCCCCATGGGACCCCTTCCACTTTGTGAATGGACCCACAAATATTTTTTCAGGGTAGGTAGTGGTCCAAGGGACCACTACCTGCCCTGAAAAAAACCCGAAACTAAAGGTTTCGTTTTTTTTTTTTTAAGTGCAGCTCGTTTTCCTTTAAGGAAAACGGGCTACACTTAAAAAAAAAAAAAACTGCTTTATTTAAAGCAGTCACGAACATGGAGGTCTGCTGACGACAGCAGGCCTCCATGTTTGCGAGTGCCTAGACTCGCTATGGGGCCGCAATTAGCGACCCACCTCATGAATATTAATGAGGTGGGTCATTGCGACCCCATAGCGAGTCGCAGACGGTGTCTGAGACACCGTACTGCATACCAATTTGCGAGTTGCAAATTGCGAGTCGCAGGGACTCGCAATTTGCAAGTCGGAAATTAGCATTTTGCTACATCTGGCCCTTAGTAACTTTGCACTTAAACTTCAGCAAGTGAAGGTTAGACATATAGGTGACTTATAAGTTACTAAAGTGCACTGAAAATGGCTTTGAAATAGTGTGTACACTATTTCACACAGGCTGCAATGGCAGGCCTGTGCAAAGGTTTGTCTGAGCTCCTTACATGTAGTAAAAGGGAAGGTTTGGGCCTGGCAAGTGGGTGCACTTGCCAGGTTGAAATGGCAGTTGAAAACTGCACACACAGACACTGCAGTGGCAGGTCTGAAACATGTTTACAGGGCTACTC
Organism: Pleurodeles waltl; assembly: GCF_031143425.1. NCBI lineage: Eukaryota > Metazoa > Chordata > Amphibia > Caudata > Salamandridae > Pleurodeles > Pleurodeles waltl. The sequence goes on along the minus strand of NC_090436.1, from coordinate 790,519,647 downwards.
ATGTGGGTGGCACAACCAGTGCTGCAGGCCCAATAGTAGCATTTGATTTACAGACCTGGGCACACATTGCACTATACAAGGGACTTACGGGTAAAACAACTATGCCAATCATGGATAAACCAATCATCAGGTCAATTTATACAGAGAGCACTTGCACTTAGCACTGGTAGGCATTGGTAAAGTGCTCAGAGTCCAAAAGCCGTCAAAAACTAAATGTAGCACATAGTCGAAAACACATATTTATTTTATTTAATTAATTTTGTGTTCATATCTTAATCTTTCAGAATATGTAATATTAATTTCAATATGTATTGTTTATTTTAAAGCAAATCAACATTGATTCAAGGCAAGCCATATTTAAACAGTGAGCATTTTAATTTACACAAGGCTTGTGTTCATTTCGATATGTGCTTTATTCATTTCAAAGCATGCTACATTTATCTCACATAGTTTCATATCCATTTCAATAAGTGTCATATTAATTTGAAAAGGTCATAATAATTTTGATACGGTCATATCAACTTCATCAGATGTCATATTCATTTGAAAATGGTTCATATAAATCTTAACGTGTGTCATATTGCTTTAAATGAATGGCATATTCGTGTCAGTGGATGTCATATTCATCTTAACACCTGACATTATAATTTTAATATGGGTCATATCCATTTCAACATAGGTCAAATTCATTTCAATATATGCAATATTCATGTCGCTGTGTATTATATTGATTTCAAAGTATAACATTCATTTTGACAAGTTTCATTTTAATGTCAGCATGGGTCATATTCAGTTTAAGGCATGTTGAGTTAATTTCAAAAGGGCTCATATTCATTTCATGTCATATTCATCTTAGCATATGTTATATTCCTTTCAATAGATGTCTCATTCATATTAACGCATGATATTGATTTTAACATGACTCATACCAATTGCAATACATATTATAATCATGTCAATGTGTATCATATTACTTTCAATACACACCATATTCATGTTTTGTATAAATGTAATGTTCATTGCACATTATATTCCTTTCAGAATAAAACATTTTCATTTCAGTACCTTATATTCATTTCAAGCTGTCATATTCATTCCAATGTGTGTCATATTCCTCTTGGCATATGTTAGTCACTTCAAGAAATGTCTCATTCTGTTTGACAAATATTTTATATGTTTCAGTGATTGCTTTATTATTTACAGTGAGGGCCATATTTATTTCAGTATGATTGATATATATTTCAGTGTATCTCTTATCCAATTCTGAGTGAGTTATTCATAATAATCACTATTCACTTTGCCTGGTTTCACATTTGTTTTGGTTCAAGTCAGATTCACTCTGCCGGGTATCATATTTATTTTGACACAGAGTACATTCATTCTGGTGTATGTCATATTCATTTTGCAACACGCTATGCCTTCTAGGAGGTGTCCTATATAGGGAGCTGTAATTTTGACATGAACGGCTTCCCATAGGGTACCTGATGCAAACACTCCAGCTATGTTTTGTGTTCAGCAGACCCTATAACCATATTTATATAGCTATAGCTGCATGGAGCCAAGCACTTTCGACTTATATAAGAAGGCAACTGTGCTGGTGATCATCCCAACAACAAGGCCTCACCAAATGCAAAACAACGTGTTGATTTCCTGGTCCATGATTCTCAAGTCTTCCCACAAGGCTTCCATTTTGATAAGTGGAATATGGCTAAGAATTTTTCCCCTTCTTTAAATGTGATGTGTCTAGGACCAGTCAGGTAGTGGCCACAGATGGATTTTCTGAAAGTCTTCCAAGGGCTTTTCAGGTTCCAATCTCAAACCAAAGACTCAAAATTGATTGTCTACTCTAAATGATTAGGAATAATGATTTACCAGTGGCCAGAATAGTCTCTAAATTTTCACAAATGTAGAACTTATCGCTCACGACCTTTGGATTTTGTCAGTAGTTGATCAGGGATTCAGCCTCCTTCCCTCCTTATTTATACCAAGGTTTGCCAGAGGATGCTCAAACCCTGATTGACGTATGACGTATAAGGCCACAGGATTGCTGCTGTCAAAAGGGCATTTGGTCACTCTGTTATTAGGGTAAACAAAGCCTGGTGGTCTGCTCACAATCTGGTCATAGGATTTTAGTTGTAAGTAGATTTTGTTGTAGAGAATGTGAACTGGTGCACTTATTGAAATCCTTCTTGTATTAAAGATTTGATTTAATGATCAATATATATAAATTAAGAAATTGTTAATCTTAATTATACATCTCTTTTCCTCCATCTTTATTAGTGAACAGCCTGCTTTTACAGCAGGTTCTTTTTGAGTAGGCAACCTTGCTCAAAAATTATTTTGCTCACATGTGATTATAATTATGGATGATTTCAATTCTATTATGTGGAATCCCAGAAAAACAAACCAAGTAGAAATTAACTTTTTTCCCATAGAATAACAAAATTCATTAACCACAGAGTAAACGTTCAGAGGGGAAGGCCAGAAGATATTTAACGTTTTTAGTGTGGTTATACAACAGTGTATAGTCAAATTCCTACCAACTCTCCGGTACAACTTCACATTTTCATTTGGAAAGAGTACTTTCCTTGTCTACTCATATATGTCACATTTTAATCACTGTACCAATTTTATTTTTTTAACACAAACTTTATGATAGTTTCAATTGATAAACATTACAAGATACCAGTGGTTCAGTATTACATTGGTACCAGCATTTAACATCTATGGGTCTAAGATATAGTTACAGTTAGATCATATAAAGCATTGTTCAGTAGTATTATTATTGTGGGCTAAATTTCCTGCTGTACTAAAAACCCCTTGCCTCCTGACCAGATCCCAAACCATCACCTAACCCTTGCTGTCTCATCTTGGAGTAACCAATTCGTACTGGAAGGGGGAAGATGTATAAACGTATCTTTGTTAGGGTGTAAAGCTGTGTTCATTGGTGGCACTGGTGCCTTCACTGGATCTATCCCCTCATTCTATTACCAAAGGAAAGTTATTATGGATGAGCATAGGGTGTATTGTATCAAGTGTCTAGGCCTTGAAGCTCTCTAAGATTGCATCCCATTCCCTGGAGATGGGTGTTTTACAAAGCCTCCTGTATTCCCGCTGCTGGAGAGCTTGACACTCTGCAAGGCCCCAACGCTGGACCTCCTCCCGCCAGTCTTCGGATTTGGGGGCTGTTACTCATTTGATTTCCATCTTCTAGTAAGAAGATGCTTTGCCAGTAGTGTTGCCAGTCTTGTGAATGTCTCTTCCACCTTGGATCCCCGTGGTCTCATAGGCATCCCTAGTATACAGTGTTCCATGTTGTCCCAGTGTGTTTGACCCGTTAGGTCTCTGGGAGCTCTTGCTATTCTGGCCCAATAGGTTGACAGCTGTGGACATTCCCATAGAATATGGAGTAGGTCTGCGATGTCCACCCAAAACGGGGACAAACCCAGGCTCCCCTGGGATATATTCTATTGATGTGGCGAGGCGTTAAATATGTCCTGTGTAAAATGACATATTTGATGAATTTAAATGAATTGTTTGGTTTTGCGGGATATTTTGCCAAGGTATTCTAATATTTTCTCCCATTCCTTATCTGAAAACGTTCTGGACACATCTGCCTCCCATTTTTCTCTTAAGTGTGTAAGTGACACTATGAGGTGAGCTCTGAAGCCCTTATATAACCACCGCACCAGATGTCGTCTGTGTCCCATCATATGTAGAGCCTGAAGTAACTTGTGGGCTGGCGGTTAATGTGTACGAAAAAGGAAGTCTAGCAGGTTATGCGTGTTTAGAAAATATGTGTGTGTCATCAAGGAGGCCCCTGCAAAAAGTGTCCCATACGTGGTAACCCCTTCCCGCTTCCTGGGGTCAAGTCTTAGTCTGGTTAGCATACCCAATGCAGTGGGGACTCCTTGCAGTGGTATATTAAGGGCATATGGTGACTGAACTGCAGTGTATTTTGCTGCTAGTTTCCAATGCTTAGCCACTATATGTAATAGCAACATGTGTGAGGGTAATGTCAGAGTGTCTCATTGGAGTAGACTGTGTAGATGCCCCCATTCTAACTGTGACGTGGTGTAGTCCATTTCAGACAGATTATGACCTGCTAGCCAATATGATAACCATTGTAGCTGTCCTGTTCTACAATATGCTTTGAAATTGGGAGCACCCATGCCTCCTCAGTCTGTGGGGAGTTGTAGATTTGATAAGCTGACTCTGCAGCACACCAGCCCTCATATCAAATCGATTAGTATAGTGTTTAAGTGTTGGGAGGTCTCTGCGAGTATATTAATTGGTAAATTTACGAAATGGTATAACAGGCTTCTGTAGCATTACCATTTTAACCTGGGCTATCCGCCCGGCCACCAACAAATGTAGAGCAGTCCAGAAAGCAACTTAAGATTTAATCGCCGATATTGTGCGTGAGAGGTTCCCCTCTAATAAGTGCTGGCCAGTTTGGTACATTTGGACCCAGGGTACCGAAAGGTGCAGGGGACCACTGGTATTTCGTCATCACCAAAGTGTAACGTTGGCTCCACATAGGAGTATATCAAAGATTTATCAGGGTTAATATGAAGGCCTGAGAGAGCTCCAAAGGAAACAAATATTTGGGGCAGGTCTGTATGTATTTCCTGGAGATCTTTGAGATACAAAATCATGTCGTCTGAGGAAACTGAAATAGTGTGGATGGTGTTGCTTATGGGAATCCCTTTGTGTGCTATCTCTTGTTGGATTATTTGGGCTATCGGTTCAACTGCTAGGATAGAGAGTAGCGGGAAGAGGGGGCATCCTTGTCTCATGCCTCACCATACCGGGTATGATTGGGATATATGTGGACCTGTACGTGCCCAAGCTCAGGAGGTGGTGTATAGATAGTTCGATCCAGTTGATGTAAGCCTGGGGTATCCCAAAGTGACGGAGGGTTGCTAGTGTAATATTCCACTGTAGAGAATCAAAAGCTTGTCGCATGTCTAGGAAAATGCATCCAGGCATGCGGATAGAGTTCTTACTTGCATCTATTATTTGGAACAGGCGTTGGATATTCAATGATGTGTTTCGGTGTGGTACAAGGCCACATTGGTAACATGTACCATGAGCAGTGGTAGGAGCCTATGAGCCAAGAGCTTGCTGAGGATTTTATATTTGGTGTTCAATATGGATAATGAGTGACATAAATACATTGCCCGGGCGATCTCCCAGGTTTTAATAGCGATGTCACCAATGCTTCCCTGTTGGTAGGGCGTAGTTGAGGGCTGGGTTAAGTAGTCTTACTATTCGTGGGCTCAATTGGGTGGCGTATGTGAAATAAAATCCACTGGAAGGCCATCAGACCCCCGTGTTCTATTGCGTGCCGGTTCCTTCAAGACTTCCCTTCCTCATTCACTGTAATGGGAGTGGAGCGGGCCTCCCTGTCAGTTGCCTGTACTTTAGTAAGTTATGCTTGCTGTAGGAACCCCTGTATAATGACCCAGTCCAAAGGAGGGTGGGGTGAGTGTAACTCTGTATAGTAATTGCAGAAGGCTGTATTAATCTCCAGCTGGGTCATCACCAGGCCCTGGGTAGGGGTGTTGATCACCAAGATCTGTGTAGGTATAAGTTCAGGATGTATTAATTATGCCAGAAGTGTGCCTGATCTGTCTGCTTCAGTGTGCACCCTTTGTGTAAATAGGCGGGAGTCTACACTCTGAGACATTCTAATAACTCAGCATACTGTACCCTAGCTTCCTGTAACTGGGACATCATGTCTGCGTTATTAGACATTGCCTGTTCCAGGGGACCAAGCAAATCTTCTGTTCTTCTCAAATCACTGAGTTCAACCTTTCTAGCCCCTACAACTCTGTTGATGGCTACACCCGGAGCACTACTTTGAAGGCTTCCCTTTCCACAAAGGGGGAGGAAGCCATGCCATTATTATCTGCAAAGTACTAGTCTATGGTAGTCGTTAGGGTGTCCCGGGGTACTGAGTCCTCCAGTAGGGTGGGTTGGAGCCAACAGGTAGGGATAGGGGTAGGAATTTGGCCCCACAGGAGAGATATCTCAAGGCGGTTATGATCCAATATGAACTTACCAAGATAGGTGGCATGAGCGACTCTGGGTTGGAGACGTACTGGACACAGAAGTTGGTTTAAGTGGGTGTGTAATGTGTGTAGGTAGGAGTAGAATGAGTATTCCCTCATACCTTCGTTACATCTGCACCATACATCTTTTAGGTCCCAACCATCCACACATTATCTTAGTAGTCTGGCTTAGCAGGCCGGTGCTGTCCCTGGGAGTGGGGGGGGGGGGGAGGGGGGGATTTATCAAGGTTCATGTCTAATACAGCGTTAAAGACCCCTCCCAGAACCCATGGATTATGAGCCCATTTGCCAGCACCGTCAACAGGTGTGTGTAAAACGTATCCTGCTCTGTGTTGGGTGCATAAATGCACCTTAGCACTATAGTCTGTCCATTCAATGTCCCTTTCACAACCTGATATCGCCCCTGTGTCTCTATTCTGGAGTCCACTGCAGCAGTGTACCCCGACCTCTTGGGTCCGTTAATGTGCCGGTGGATCAAGGCTGAGGAGGGGAGAGTTGAAATTAGGTAATTTAATCAGAGGCCGGGTGGGGGTGAAGAGTCTGACCAAAAGGAGGGGGGCCCTCTGCATGGGGCACGGCAGCCTAAGGGCACTCCACCCTGCCCACCCGACGGCACCAGGGATATTTATTCCAGCAGTTCCATGCTGCCTGGCCAGGAATAAGGCCATTGGTAGCACCACAGCACGGCCTAGCTTCGTCTCTCCACGTGGGCCACCACACTCAGCACCGCATCTCCAAGGCCGCAAGCGGGGCTCGGATGATCACCTCTGCTACGCCACCTCCTGTTTTGCATTACTGCTGACCGAGCCAAAATACACACACACACACACACACACACACACACACACTGAGAAGTCACCTCTTAGTCTAAAGAAGACATTTATTAAATCACTCTGCAAGGCTCGTAATGGAAGGTCAGTACAATCAAAAGTGCACCTTTAAAATGTGCGCAACAATAAAGTGAGAACATGTACAAAGAATCTTCAGTCTATAAACAGCAAATATATACATGCAAAGGTACAGATACCTATATAGACAATGCAAAGCAAATAATTAGTAAACATTCATCACCACAGGGCACAGCTGCTTCTTCATCTTTCTCTCAGTAGCTTCAAGCCATAGACTCCAGTATAGGCTGTTAGGAGAAAAAGAGAGATCTACCCTCACAGGATGCCAGGCATTTGACATCTCAATCCTGACAAAGGTCTCTGAATCTCCCACTGTCAATCCTGGGTCTCTTATACCTTAAACAAGCAGAGAGAAGATTTCTAGAACCCCCCCTCCCCTCCCCTCCCACTCCCTGTTAACTGGCCAGGTTCCCAAGGTGTCCCTCCCATAACTAAACCGTTCCCTGCCATACCATTAACATCATTCTAGTACATCCTTATCTTGCTGACTGACTGACTCCTCCATGTTATGTTCTAGCCCTTGATGAGAAAGAACACGCAGAATAAAAACATGAACGAGAAAACATGTTGCATAACATGTTGCATAACATGTTGCGCATGGAAAAATACTTGCACCTTGAACGTGGCAGTGAAGCTAAGGCTAAGCTGAATACAAAATGGAATCTGTAACTTGTGACCGCTAATGTGGCGGTGGACAATTAAGCCAAGTGCAAAGTGGTGAAACATGGAGTCAGTGGTCAAAACGCAAATATCATTACAACTCCTCAATCTGGTCCCAGATTGCAGACGCCATCCGTGCAGTCCTCAATCTGACACCCACCGCTTTGACGGCTCGGTCGCTGCGCTGCCTTAGTGCCCAGGTTCGTTGATGCGGTAGTGCCCCGGGGATCGGTATTGTGGCTTACACATCACTGTTCATCGCTGCCCTCCATCTTGTATACTCATCAGGGCCACTTGTCAGTTGGGCTGGCGAAGGTGTTTTGAGGCACAGTTTCTGCTTACTGATCCCCAGACGCAGGTCCCGACATTGTGCTTTCAGTCCAGTGACTTTGGGCTGTCAATGCCACCCTCAGGATGTGGTGTTGTCTTATTCCGAGGCCCGGGTTCAAGAGCCCAGGAACTATGCTTCCACCATTGCTGCCGGTAGGCCACACCTCCCCATCACTGTACCAATTTTATAATACTGCAATAACCTTAGAGCAACGGCAACCACCCCGAAGTTATAACATCAGCTCAGAAAGTAGCCTCATATGAAGCAAAAAACGGTTATCAAATTAGGCTAGAACTTGCATTCTGTGGGATAACTTAAGATATGAATCAAACAAGTGTCACAATTTGGGAAAGACGGGTGTCTTTGTTCCAAAATTGTGACATTTACTTCAAAAACGAATTCTAGGAGAAGTGTGAATCAATTAACTGATTACAATCTAATTTACGGTATGCAGACTTTGTGCCAGGTTTATTTTGCCAACAGACATTTTTCTGCCTACACTGCAGTGCCTAATTAAACAGTGCTGCAGTTGCAGGTGGCAAAATAACGTGGGCAGGAAGGGGAGGGCAGCAGGGGCACCCCCGTGGAACAAATAAATAAATGAAAACGAAAATCACTGTAAACGCCAGCGTCAAAAGTCTGTCGGTGTTTACCCTGCAGTGATATGTCTGCAGATCCTAAGCCACAGATGTATGGCATGCACAAATACAAGCTTTAGGGCGAGTTTGCACTGTATCTTGCTTGCAGGAACGATGAAGTGGAACAGAAACTTCAAGCTTTTGACAGGATCAGTAGAGCTAGACTTTGGACTGCGCTAAATATTTGGGAAATTAGTGCATTTTAACTCAACACAATTTTGAAAATGCATGGTGTGTCTGGGTTAAGATCAAGTTATGGGACAGAGCAGTTCTGCTCGCTAAAATGTATAGACCATACAGCTTAAAACTTATGTTTTGCTTATACCCTGCCGATCTTCCTTTATATCAGAGAGCTGTTAACCACTTTCCTACAAGACTTAGGGTCGGGTTTAGATATTGGCAGAGCTGTTACTCCGTCACAACGGTGACAGATATCCCGTTTGTTAAAATATAAATCCCATAGGATATAATGAGATTTATATTTTGGTAGACGGGATATCCGTCTCCGTAGTGACGGAGTAACACTTCGGCCAAGATCTAAATTAGTCCCTTAGTCATCATGGAGTCCTTAATTTAACATGGGCACAGAATCTTATATTATTACCTTAAGCTCCACTTGGCTTGGAATGACCTTTATGACTTTTGCAGGATATCGACTTGGATGTCAGTCTAGCTAAAGCTAAGGTAGTGAATTATATTTTCTCTAAAAATAGAAATTCTGTTGGTTTATCAATAATACTAAAATGCAAACAGTAACTAGCTGTTCACACCTGCCTCTCAATTTTGGCCCAAGGTGATCTGGAACCATCAACTTAAAGATCCAAAACATTGGCTCTCAACTGCTGCCGGCAACCCACAATGTGCCTGATCTAGGCGCGCTTTCTTTCCCTTTCATGGAACGTTTAAGATCTGTTTTGGCAGTTAAATGCTACGCATTGTTCTCTTATTCATGCAATTATTAGTGACATTAAAATATGCTTTGTACTTTTAAAACGTCTGTTTTATTATGATCATAACACTGGTGACGAGGATTGTTCCTGCATAGGGGGCAGCTTTCACCAACACCCCTATCAAGGAGAATCCTGCATACAATTTTCTCCTCATCAAGGCCATCGTTGTAGTCTTTCACACTCTGACCTGAAGAGACTTTATTCCTCATATGTTTCAACATTATTCTGACACTGGATTCCTACAAACCCTGCTTGTCTTAATGCTAAGCTTCTCACCTGCCTTGTGCCGGCATCTTTGCTGGTTGCATCCTCCACACACTTACAAGAACCTTTCCGGGGGGGAAGCTTGAGGCATCTTTGCCCATGCTTGTGCCCTGCTGGTCCGGCATTCTCCTACCCGACTCAGCACAGTGTGTTGCACATGAATGGAGCCATTTTCTCTTCTCACCTCGCTTCACCGTTGCTTGTGCCATTACTTCTAATTGGATTGTGCCCATATGTGGAGCCAAAGACCAATAATTTACAGAAGCCCAATATTTTATGCACCCCAATTTTCACCTTAGGTAATCAGGCAATTTCATTCTTGTTGATCTAGTGGTAAGTGATGCCACTCTCCCCAACATTTAATCCAATTGCTGAACAGAGTAAATCCAAATAGGAACTGGGACAACTCAATAACTGAGTTCTAGATTAGGAGTACATTTTAAAAGATGAATTGCAGAATTCTTAATATAAACGATACAGAATAATGTATAGGTAATCATTAAGATTCAAATACAGAATACAATATCAGAGAAAACAAAAATTCCTATTCAGCAGTCGAATTCCTCTATATTCTAAGTGTCAAATAGATAAATAGATAATATTTATCTGAATAAAATAAGGTCAAAACGACAAATTCCAATATGAACAAGCTGAAATATCACTTTTCAAAGGTTTAAAAGAATCTCAATCCTTATGAATTTGTTGTTGTTTCTTTGTAACACACAGTACCTAGGATTCATCAAAATTAACGACGCACGGGGACCACAGAGGAGGAGATGCGCGGAAAAATAAGGTGTTGCATCAGATTTTCCGGCAATGCACAGATGACGCGTTGTTTCTTTCCAAGAGTGCAGCCTTGCTTCCTTACTGCCATGCAGGGATATTTTGACACCCAGGGACATGTGTTGAAAATACTTGACACGTTGGGAGGAAGAGCAGACGCTGCGTTGATCAGGTCGGCGATGTGGTCAAATGTCAGCCGCGAAGCAGGTGTTGCGTCGGATTTCTGGTTATGAAGCTGGCGCATGGTCTTTCCGGTCAGCAGTGCAGCGACTTTACAGCCGCGATGCAGGTGCTGCATCCATTTCAGCAGGCAGTGCAGCGATTGTCTGATGCACAAGGATTACTTGAGGAGGCGAAGTCTTTGTTGGCCCTGAGGCTTCAGAAACAGGAGGCAAGCTCAATCCAAGCCCTTGAAGAGCACTTTAGGAGGAAGGCAGAGTCCTTTCAGCAGTCAGGAGTCCCAGGCAGCAGGGCAACATGCAGGAAAGCAGTCCTTCAGCAAAACAGTCCAGATGAGTCCTTTGGTCAGCCAGGCAGTCTCTCTGACAGAGTCCAGGTGTAGGTCAAGAAGTGTCCAATTTGGTGGGGTCATAGACACAGTTTATAAACTAAAAAATTCATTTGAAGTTGGGTGTCACGTAGGTTGTTATTATCCAAATGAGGCTACTGGATTTGGGCGGCAGAATCACCAGAATTGTGGGGTACTCAGTACAATTCAACACCATGTGATACCTGTTGGCCTAATCCGGGTTTTCCAGCATATCTGCCCAAGAACAGGGACGATTGTGGCAACTGAGCACATGACAAGAAAGATTCCTCCGGGGAATTGTGGTCAATCAGATCTCATCCCTTTTTTTCAGTTATATGAGTCTCGCACAGGCAAAGACAAACCGAGGCAGAATATAATTCAATAAGGGTTTGACGTAACTGCATTTTAGATAAAATGGCATGTATTGCAATAACTAGGATGATAAAACACACTAAGAGCAAAAAGGTAACAAGGAGTGTGAAACACAAAAACAGTCCCACCATACTGTCACCAGGAGTGATGTATATCTTTCCTACCTAAGCTATGTTAGAGCACAGCGTAATAAGCCCTTATCTGCCCTTCAGGTTCCCCCCCCCCCCCGCCCAGGAAGACATCATCCCTCATACCTGAGCTAGGAAGCCTGTTGTCTAAAGAGACACCGTCTCCATACAGGCCAGGGATTCGGTAGTCTGAGCAAGCAGCTGTAGCAAAGGCAATCAGCATGCAGTCATGATCATCTGGCTGGAATCTCCCTCTAACGTGTATGGGACAAAGGAGTGTCTTTATAATAAAACTGTTGATATTCTAGGAAAAGGTCACTGCGTAGTATATGTATGTTTCTGTGAATGTTGGTGACACAGCGTACCACTTTTGCCGGCAATTCTATCTGACTGCAGCCTTGAGGAAAGCACAAAGTGAAAGCCTAAGAACATGATGCCTTCCTAGGCGAAGGAACAAATAGATAGAGAAAATAAAACAACACCGCAAATATGGCTAATGCTAGAAAAAGCAATGCTGAATAAAATGTATCTGGGCGAAAGTGCACAACTGAAGGCCTAGTTTGCAAAAATAATGTGTCTAAAATATGGCTAAAATAGCTATACAACACCCTCCCCTTGGCGGTTCAAAGGTGGTTCAAAACCTAAAATCAAATAAAAGCCTAATAAAAACTATTTATAAAGCATATAAACATACATTTTAATAATGACAAATTAAAAGACACTTGAGCATGGAGGAAAGAGAAGGACAATTTAAACTGCAGCAGTGGTGCCAATAAAACCAATTTAAAAATTCAGTGTCATTTTTCAAATTGCCAATTATATCCAGGACAACTGAAGCCAGGAAATGTTCCACTTCGGCAGGTGGTAAAATATCCAAATCGTTTCCAAGGAAAACCATAGAGCACTCATGTTCCAAAGCCTGAGTTCCGGCTGAGGCAGGTGCATTCCGTGTTGTGGCCAATGTTGAGTTAAGAATCACATTATCCACAAAGGGCAATTCATAGACAGCTTCCCGTATCAAACGCACCCTCAACGCGCATGTCTGTTAATGAGCCCTCATCGAGAACATCAACAGATCAGAGCCCAAAGAAAGTAAGCGCCGCATAGAAAGACAAATTTCAGGGCACATTCGAAAAGGCACCAAAAGCATCGAAACACGGGCTGCACACAATCCAAAACCGGTTGGAATGACAGAGGCCAGTCAAACTCCAGTTGTTCCAGGAGTGGTGCTCCGAAATACTGCATCATGTGTTCACAACACAGTTGCGCTTGTGGAAGTGCTTTTAGTCCTCCTTGTTGTGAAGGGACAGCCATTGCGCAGAAAAAGTAGCAACAGCAGATGCCGCCTATTATAGTCAAAGTAAACAGAAATCCCCTGATAACACTCAAGTCAAATACAGAGGAGAAGGTGTGAACGAAACCAGAACCAGCAGCCTTAAAGAAATGCGCAATTCCAGTAGCACTGGACGTGTTAAATATTCAACTCACAAGTTCACCAAAGTGTCTTGGAAAGTTTGTGCTTAGAAGGGACTGAATTTCTGCAGATGACCTCGCAACCTGAAGCGCATAGGTCTTGTGCGCATATGTAAACGCCACCTGTTTTTTTTAAACAATAAAGCCATGAGTCTGATCAATTTGTAAAGATTCACACTGAAGTAGCAATATGAGGCCAAATCTTTGCTACTTCTTGTTGTTGTGTAGGGGGGAAAGGACATTCCAGCAACAGGTGACAATTTGGGAGACCGAAACAACATAAGCTATTCTGGCTCGCATTCCACAACAGCCCTCACTGTTAAGGAGCACATAGCTGCCATTTGAGAGCACCTGGAACGCAGGTTTAATCAAGGGGACTGGAACTCCCTTCAGAAAACAAGCCAAGTTCACTGTTGATGCATTACATGCCTCATGCAAGGACAGCTGTTTACAAACCATCGAATGACTCACAGAAGTCTCGCATTTACTACCGCTAAGAAAGACCTCTTACATGCCACTGAAGCATTTGTACGAAAAGGGAAGCTCCCACACCTCGTGTAGGTAACTATCTCCCAGCCTTTCATATCTGCCTACTGGAATGTGTTTCAAGCAGGATGTGAATTGAAGTGTTGAAATAGGCAAATGTATAACCCCGTGTATCAGCCATTCAGCAGATGTTATTTCAGACACAGTAAAAGGCAACTTTTCTAATTTCTCAATGTTTAGCATGACATAAGCTGCTTCCTTCTTAGCCATTATTTGTTGTTGTCGCATTAAATTAAATTTTGAAAATATGTCCCTCGCGCTAACATGTTGCCAGGGAACGCACCCTGCTTTCAGTGTTTGTAGTGTCCAACCTAACTGCATAATGGACCTTAGCTGACTTTCTCCGTGGTGTAAAGATGACATGTCACTCTGTACAATGTCTATTGCAGAGGATACAATGTTGTTTAGTGTATATCCGGACAGACAAGGTATTAATACCATTATATACAACGGCTAATGCTTTCTGTAAATTTTCCTGATAAATTTGCTTTAACCAGGCAGCCGCTTCTTGTTGAGAAATTTTCGAAGTCTCATTATATACTGCCTATAAGAAGCATTTTCTGGGTTGTCTTCTAGGGCTTAACAGGAAGTCCTCTAAATCTGTATCCTTAGACATAAGACTGAGGTGTTCTTTAACAGCATCTAGTGAGGAACTTTTCAACCACTGCTGGCATAATTTCCCTACACTATGGTGGTCATTACAACCTCAGCGGTCTTTTCACAAGACCGCCGAGGGACCGCCGTGCGGAAGACCGCCTGGTGGCGGTTTGCCGCTCGGCCTATTATGACCGTTGGCAGCTCTCCGTCCTTTTACGGACGGAGAGCCGCCAACAGCCATACTGGCGGGAGTCGGGGAAGTGGAGGTTGCTCCACCTCCACCGCCACGGCAACAGAACACCGCCCAGCGAATCACGTCCTGTGATTCACCGTGGCGGTGTTCTGTTGGCGGTGTGGTGTCGGCAGAGCTGCCCCCATGGCTCCCGTCACCTCCTGGAGGATCGACGGACAAGGTAAGTCGATTGTCCGTTAGGGGAGGGGTGTGGAGGGGTGTTGTGTGGGTGCATGGGGGTGTGCATCTGTGTATGTAGAGGGGTTGTGTGAGTGCGTGTATGCTTGCGGGGGTGTTGGGTGTTTTGGGAATGAGTGCGTGTATGTCTGTGGGTATGTCTGTACAGATGTGTGCGTGTATGTTTGTATGTGGGTGTGCGTGTCTGTGTGTGTGGATGCAGGCATGTATGTCGGTGTGTGTGTGCGCGTGTGTGTTGGTGGTGCCTGCGTGTCGTGTGTGTGAGTTTCTGTGATGTTGGGGGTCGGGTGGGGAGGGGGGCCCTGCCACCTTTGGGGGGTGGTGGGGGGTGTAGGGGAGGGAGTCGGGGTGGGGGTGGTGGAGACCCCTATAAGTGCCAGGGAAGGAATTCCCTGGCACTGATAGTGCTTACCGCCATGGGTTTCATGGCGGTTCCAACCGCAGGAAATCCACAGCGGTAAGCCGGGTCAAAATACCTCCGGCGGTATAGTGACGGCCGCTGGGCTGGAGACCCAGGTCTTCAGCCCAGCGGTCGTCTCCGCCCTGGCGGGCGGAACAGAGAACCGGCAGATGACCATGGCGGTAACCGCCATGGTCATAATACAAAAAAAAAGACCGCCAGCCTGTTGGCGGTCTTACCGCCGCTTCTCTGCCTTCCGCCAGGGTCATAATGACTCCCTATATGTTGTCACTATACCCAACTGTTTTGAGGACACATAGAGAAGGTATGGCCTGTTTGTTCTAATACCCCTGTGGAGTTTACAAAACGTGTATGGCACCCATTGGTGTCTACTGGCCACAATTACCACTCACCAGGATGTGAACGTGATTTGTTAAATGTTCCATTCTGGACCCATTCATCAAGCTTATCTTCTGATGCATTGATATACTTTTGCCATCTATACAGTTTTGCAAGGGCAGGAATACGGGGCACATTCAATTCCTTAATTTTTGCTAAGCCTAAACAACTTGTCTGTTGTACTGTTTCATTTAAAAATATAATTTGAACAGGTATCAGGCATGCTGTAAATAAAGCTTCCTTACCCCTTATTTGCCAATTTTCAGTTCCCCACACACTTAAACAAAGGAATCAGAATACATTTATTTTGTATCAGTCAATAAAACATGTTGTCTTTCCATCACTGGCAATTTAACATAATGTGACTCAGCATTTTTAACATTGTGCCCAGATAAATATGCAAAATGTTCAGTATATGTTTTGGAACTCCCCACTGGTGGAGTCAGACAGTGTTCCCACTGTGTGTAAATGAAAATAGTCTTTGGGATACTTGCCCTGTGAATAAAATGATGTCCATAATAATAATAAGAGAACATATCTCCATAATTTTCTTTGGATTGATACACATCCTCATTCTCAAATATGGTATAATACTGCAAATCAGACATCATGGAATCACATCCCAATCATCAGAAACTACTCTGGGTGTGATTACATCGTTCATGGAAAGTTTGAATACATATGGAATTTGAATATCCTCCGTCGGGCCGTATATGTCAAATAATACTTTATCCCAAACAATCCCATCAGGAATTGGTATAGCACGAATGTTCACTAGGGACAAGTCTCTGTGGACTTTGTGTAAAGAAAAATGTGGTTTTAGGACCTCATCTACCAGTTCAACTGTATAGCGATCAGGAAGGTAATAACCATGTATCAATGAGAAGAAAATTATGACAAACCCAATCCAAAGGAGGAAGGCAAATACAGTTAATAAAAGCCATAGGTAGTTCCAGGAAAGAATTAAATAATTAATTTTGAGCCAAATTATCAGCTTATGTGCTCTTTATAGTTCTGTTCCAGTAGAGGCAGATGAGTCAGTGAAAGTGTCATTGATGTCGGTAAAATATCCAGAAGCAGTTTGTGCAAAAACTGGACCCAGGTTTGGAAGAGGAGAACCTGCAGAAGTCTCCCTCGGAGGTTTGCAGTAGACAATGCCCACCGTTTGGGTAGAATTTGAATAGAATCGATCAATCTTATTGGTGTTATTTGTAGTAGTAGAAGTTAGTGGAACCAATGAAAACTCATTTTCCACCCTCCCCAACCTCAGAGAGGTGTCAGCGTTGCTGCTTAAAACCGGTAGTGGAACATCCTGGTTTGTAGTGAGAGGGATTCGGGTACTACCAAGGGGTCCCCTAGATATGCTGTGCCGGATCAGCCATATGGTGATCGGCCATATGGTGTAGCTTGACATTGTCCATGGAGACAAAGGGATTTTCTTTAGAACCAGGCAGCGGTGGTAAAATGACAATTCTGGCACTGTGTATTCCCAGGACTGGAACTGGTGCACGATAAGAAGGACCGAACTACTTTTTCACAGCAATCTTTTCACGCACTAGATCCCCAACGTTTGGAATCCAGCCGGTAGGTGTTATTGATACATCTCTTATTGCCAAGGATGCAGCACTGGCAGATGCACTGTCGTCACAGAACTGTTGTAAGTTCTGCAAGACACTGGCACTTTAATTTGTCAAAAGGTGTATCTGCCGCTTCCACACCAGGACCATCAAGGTCTGGAACATACATTCATGTTCTGAATAGGCATTCATATGAAGTATGCCCCCACCTCCCAAGGACCTTCTAGGCAGATTAAGTGCTCTCTGGTCTCCATACAGGTGTGTAAGCCAACTACGACCCTTGCCTAATACTCTGGCTGTTAAGGATAGCTTTAAATCTCTGTTTCGTTGATCGACTACACTATTTCCCTCAGGTTGAACTTGAGACGAGTAATGCAGTTGGACCCCTAACAAAGCCATGGAATCCCTGAAAGCCCTTGAAGCAAAAGCAGGGCTCTGGTCCGAGTGGAAAGTTGCAACAGAAATGTGGCGATAAAGACTCGCAAATCTTTAATAACAGTTAGAACATCTGCCCGGCGTTGTGGCCAAACCCATAGAAATCTGGAGCATGAGTCAAAAGCAACTAAAATGTATTTGTGTGCACTGTCAGGTATTAGAGGACCACAATGGTCCGAGTACACATATTGTAATGGTTTGCTGGATATTAGGAGAGGTGTCTGCGGTGGGCGTTTGACGGTGGATTCTTTAATTTGTTGGCAGATGTCACAACAAAGGACATACTGCTTGGTCTGTTTGTAGAGACCTGGCCACCAGCAATGTGCTTGTAACAATTATATTGTAGCTGCCACACCGGCATGGGCAGACGCAGCTCCCTCATGTGCTGCTTTAATCAATTCTGGTCTTTGGTCTTTATTGGGAATCTGATTACCCACCCCTGGTATAACTGTTAGGGCTGCATTGAGGCATGATATGCAGAATATTTAGCAGGATATACTTTTGGGAAGGGCGTGCCGTTAGCTGAGACTTTCACAGCTACCAGTGTTTCATCATCTAATTTCATTCTAGAAAGAGTTACTAAAGTAACAGAAGCTGTACAGGACTGGACACAATAATACGAGTCACAGTCAGCTGTTCAGGGTCCGTATGTTCCAGTGCCATCACCAGAGCCTTGAGCTCTGCCTATTGTGAGGTGGAGAACCCTAAGGTCTGCGTGTAAGTGTGTTGTGGTTGGAACTTGCCATCTTTCATGTATCCACTCACGACTGCGCAAGTAGCGGAGTATTGATGTTTAGTGCCTATTAGTGGTTGGGCTAAACCATCAGTGTACCTAAATGTTTGATATTGTTCAGTAGGCAATGTGATTGCTGGACCTGGGTATTAAAGTTCGCATTGCAAAAATTCTTGAGTTGGTAATTTTGAGTCGAAAATATAGTCAATATCATTGGCCGTCAGAGACATTGCCAATTGGTTCCAACGTGGATGTAATGCTTTAGCGTTAGGAATACTAGCTTAGGTCACAGCCGCAAGGGCTAGGATGGGGGATACTACAATAATACATTTCCCCCAGGGCCAGAGGTCTCTCTTTGATGAAAGCCATCTGAACAGCAGTGAGAATTTTCTTAGTTGGAGCAAAGCGTTGTTCTATTGTAGAGTACAAATGTGATTTGTATGCTATTGGGACGGTCTTACCCTTATTGAACATTACATAGGTGAAACCAATGGCACCAGCGATTACTCTGATGACCATGTGTTTTTTGTTGTCCCTTGTATGTAGGTGTTTTGTTGCAAGCATGTCTTTTTGTAATGCTATGAGAATGCATGTGTGTTTGACTGTCCAGTATTTGCTGGTAAAGTCAGGACGTATCAAGTCATATAATGTTTAACACATTGTGCATAGTCTGGAATAAAAGTTCTGCCAAAATTTTAAAAGCCCAACAAAGACTGGAGCTTTTTGATTGTGTACCGAAGATGTAGTTGTGCATATTTTTCCAAAAATTGGGGCTCTTGCCTTCCTCTGACAATTCATACCCTGAGAACAGGACATTAAGGAAGGCTATTTTTTTCTTTTTGAAATTGAATTTGTAGCCTATTTTAGCAAATCCCACAACAGTACGGGCTACCCGTCTTATATGTTGCATGAGGTTGTCGTTCGTATGGTAGATGATATCCACGTATGACAATGCCTCAGTGTCAATGTCGTATAAAATAGATGTATCACAAGCTGAGAACAGTCCTGGACTGTTCTTGTACCCTTGTGGGAGTCTGGAGACTTTTTCTGAAAGCCCAAAGCACTGAAACTTGTTAAGTCCCTACTTTCAGGTACTATATTTTGGCAGACAAACCTGTTAGAAATATCCAGGGTCGTTTTGTATTTTTTGTGCACTATGTTGTTCATAAGTGCTGTGCCGTTTTGTATAGCAAATGTGTGAGTGTGGCTGTTTAAATGTCTGTAATCTAAGACTATTCTGTAAGAATGGATTGGTTTAGCAACAGGGTACAATGGATTGTTCTTTGATGAGACACAGGTGTAGGAAGCTGGCTCTGCATATACTATATCAAAATGAGAGATAGTGTGCACAGAGTACAGTGGTTAACAAAGGCTAAAGTAGATAATACTATTGCCTTCTTTTGTGGTAGTGGGGTTGAGCAGTTATGCTTATCAGAGCGTAGTGACAAGTATTTGTTGTACACACACAGACAACAAAAGAGGCACACACCCAATGATTTAACTCCATACGAAAGGTTTTTATATAGCAAAAATATATTTTGTTAATTTATTTCTAGAACCACAAGATTCAAGTTGCAAGTAAGTACATTAATAAATACGTAGTTCACTTATGAATCCTTATTACTTTGATTAGAATCGGTAAGTTATACATTTTTTTAATAAATGGAAGTAATCTGTTTTAAAAGTTGACACTGCAATTTTCAGAACAGTTCCTGGGGGAAGTACGTTTTTGCAGGTAAGTACAACACTTACAGTTCCAGTCTCCGGGGGTTAGGATGTCCACAGGTTGGGGTTCAAGATAACACCAAACACCCACCACCAGCCACACGGGGCTGGCCAGGTGCAGAGGTCAAATTTGAGGCAAATTTAGCATGGGCTCCTATGGAGAATGTGGCACTCATCTGCTGGCAGGTAAGTACCCGCGTCTTCGGAGGACAGGCCTGAGGGGGGGGACTTAGAGGAGCACAGGAGGGCCACAAGTAGGCACCAAACGTACACCCTCAGTGGCACAGGGGTGGCTGGGTGTAGGGTGCAAACAGAATCTGGCTCCCAATGCTTTTCTGTGAAGGGACTCCAGGGGTCACTTAGATGCTGCAGGCTGGGTCCGGGGGTTCGGTTCTGGAAAACCACAGGCTGGACAAGTAGGAGGGCCGCCTGCTAAATGTTGCTGCACTGGTGGTTGGTTTCTCCATGGACTGTGGCCTGCGGGTGCAGTGTACCTTTAGGCATCGGATATCTTCATCAGCGGTCTTCATCACGGTCAGGGGCATCCTCTGGATTCACACTGCAGGCGTCGTCGGGGGCAGGATTGGGTAATCAAGGGTGGACACTTGCTCGGAATCGCCTTGGGATTCTCTATAGCCGGTTGGGCCACCAGGACACTGCTCGAACACCCATGTCTTGAAATGTCGCATGATGGGTCGGAAGAGTGTTCCATGTCTTAGCAGCGAGGTGCGAGAATGATCTGCACTGGTGGTTGTTCTGTTGATGCTTGCGAGGGCAAAGCTGTCGGGTTGGGGTGTAGAAGAAGAGCTGTCTGTTGAGGTATTCTGGTCCGGTGTTGTGCAGTGCCTTGTGAACGTGGGTGAGGAGTTTGAAGGTTCTTGACGGGGAGCCAATGCAGGTCTCTCAATTGGGCTGTGATGTGGCAGTGGCAGGGTATGTCCAGGATGAGGCGTGCAGAGGCGTTCTGGATGCGTTGCAATATTTTCTGGAGTTTAGCCATGGTTCCTGCGTAGAGGGCATTGCCATAGTCCAGTTTGCTGCTTACGAGGGCTTGGGTGACTGTTTTTCTGGTTTCAGTGGGGATCTATTTGTAGATCTTCCGAAGCATGTGGAGGGTGTTGAAGCAGGAGGAGAAGATGGCACTGACTTGCTGGGTCATAGATAGTGAAGAGTCCAGGATGAATCCCAGGTTGCGTATGTGGTCGGTGGGTGTCGGTGCGGTGATGGGTAGATGGGTAACTTACTTATGCCACAGGCAGTGGTTTGTGGACATGGCACCCTCAGAGGGGTGCCATGCCGACTTTGCCTTTTTCTCCCCACCAGCACACACGATTTGCAAAGGCAGTGTGCATGGGCTTGGTGAGGGGTCCTCCGGGGTGACATGCTTCAGCCCTTGGGGACCTTTCCTGGCCACAGGGCCCTTGGTACCATGGGTACCTTTTACAAGGGAAATATCTGGGTGCTAGGGGTGTTCCAATTGTGGAAGCAGGGTACAGATTTTGGGAAAGACCACTGGTACTGGGGCCTGGTTAGCAGGGTCCCAGCACACTCTCAATCAAAGTTGGCATCAATATCAGGCAAAAAATGGGGGGTAACGTGCCAACAAGGGCACTTTTCTACAACAAAGTTCAATTATGCCCTGGTATTCTAACTGTGTGAGGATTCACCTCACCAGTGTTTTTGCTTCATGCTTTATTGGATATTGGAGTTGAGGTTGGGGTTTAATTGGTTTTACATGATAGGGTGAATCGTTATCCCACCCTACATGGTTGCGATATAACGCCACTGCCCAATCAAAGGTGTGAATTTCTACGAGCTTTCTGGGAAAAAGGGGTGAGAAAGATTTTTCAATAATCTCTTCTCCATAAGGGAGATCATGGACAAAAGTTGGTGGCCAATCCTTTTCAGCCAGTAATGTATCATAAATGGTGACAACACGGTCCCAAAAGATAGCATCTATTGTGCATTCAATGTCTCCCTCCAACTGTATAGTTACTTTTTACACCCTGTAGGGCATGGAGACATGCATGTCCGCAGTCTCAACTTGTAAGAAATCATCAGTTGCTTTCACCTCTAGATGCTCTTGAAGATTCTGGTGAACTGTTGTGACCTCTGCTGCACTGTCTAGCAGTGCCAGTGCCCACTTCCTGTTCTTCAGTAAAGCCCTCTTCCTCAGTGGCATGTCGTATTTCAACTGCTGCCACCTTTTTCTTTTTTAATCAGGGTTTTTGTTGGGGAAGTTTCTCTTCTTTCTTAACAGAGACTTGGGACGAGCGTTT
Organism: Pleurodeles waltl; assembly: GCF_031143425.1. NCBI lineage: Eukaryota > Metazoa > Chordata > Amphibia > Caudata > Salamandridae > Pleurodeles > Pleurodeles waltl. The sequence goes on along the minus strand of NC_090436.1, from coordinate 790,497,413 downwards.
TGAGTCCTTTCTCGGTTTCACATACTCTGTTCGCTGCTCTGACCGCCCACCTCTCTCACTGCGTTTTTCCAGTGAGTCCTGAAAGGAACAAGATTGGCATGTATCAGTATATGGATATCTGTCAGGCGTTTTTATATTATCTCTATTTCTAAAATTATATCTATTTTGAGGGGTCTTTGAATGCGGAGATTCTTCCCTTTCATTTTTAGCTATTTGTTGTTTTTTATCTCAGCGCTTTTTGGAACCTTCAGGTGCTTGCTTGGTAGAGTCTTTAGTAGATCTACCCTGTAATTTTAGTGTAATGGGTCTGCCCCCCAGACTATCTCGACCAGTACTAGTATAGGTCTCAGCGATAATCTCTGGTCTTGATCCTGTGCAGGAACGTCCCGGAGCCGCATACGTACTGCTAGTGCAACTGCTTCCCCTTTAAGGTTACTTAATAATATTGAAGACACAGTGGCAAGATTTCCCAATAATTGCATTCCCAAGTCCAGGGCCGGGGCAGCCCCGTATTCATCTTGAATTTGTTTTAACACCTCCAGAAGATTGGCAAGCGTTGATGTACCGTGTGCGGTAGTATAGAGCTTCACAAATACTGTGCCCCCAGTGTTGCAGTTATCTATTGAGGGAACCATCCCAAATGACAAGCACATAGTGAGGATTCTATATTTATCCTGAGGACCCATAGGGGGAAAGACTGCTTCTAGTGCACTTATTTTTTGAGCTAACCAAAACGGAATTTCCTCCTGCTTGGTGGTACTTTACCCATGTTCGAATGTACAGTTGCAGGGTTAATGCCTGGCGTAACTGCGTGTGGTTGTGCTGTGGCTGCACGTGCTGAGTTAGTATTTAATGTTCACATTAAAAACTGTACTAACAGTTTGTATATTCCAGTAAGCTCTGTATATAAGTAGTGAACCTCGGCTACCGCTAAGGTTGCTGCATCAGGGCAATGTGTATATGTGGCCAATAAAGGCCAGGTCGAGCCATCACTGCTCAGAGGACCTAACCTAACATATAATATTGTATGTGGTAGCGCACCATCAAGCCATTTATTATGGTCTTGATAAGATAGTGGTATTTCTAAATATGCATAAGCTCTGTATTGTACAGGTAAGTTTGGAGGTGTGTAATGTTGAAATGTGTGTGTTCCCATCAACTGCTGGAAAAGTGACCCAAGAATAAAATGCATCTGTTCTGTTGGCTGGAGGAGCCTCGACAACAAATGTAACTTGACCCCCCGGGCCGTTACGCCATTTGCCCATAAGTGTGCAGTAAGGGGCGGACGCATTTTTACTGCAATTGGAACCAGCTGAGGGTTTACCATGTTAATGGTAAAGGTGTTTGTTCAGAGATAAGGACACCAAGTGGGGATTGATCCTTTTAAGGTTCAAGATTTAACAAACTACATTGTTAGATTGGTACTACCTACTTAGATGAGGAGAAGATCCTCAATACCACGGACATCTCTGTATATAGTATCGAGGTGTCTTTAGCCTTTAGTGAGACAGAGATAGGAGGATCCACAAATTAGTGCCTGACCAAACGCTGGGGGCGCCAAGTCGCGTAGGTTCTCATTATCCTAATGAGGCTACTGGATTTGGGCAGCAGAATCACCTGAATTGTGGGGGTACTGAGTACAATTCCACACCATGTGACACCTGTTGGCCTAATCTGGGTTTTCTGGCTAAGTAGCCGCACCTCATCTCTGCCCAAGAACAGGGAAGATTGTGGCAACCGGGCGCATGACCAGAAAGACTCCTCAGGAGAATCGTGGTTGATCAGATCTCGTCCCTTTCTCTCAGTGACATGAGTCTCACACAGGCAAAGACAAACAGTGGCAGAATATAATTCAATAAGGGTTCATTGAAGTAACTGCATCTTAGATAAAATGGCATGTATTGCAACAACGAGGATGATAAAACACACTAAAAACAAAAAGGTGACAAGGAGTGTGAAACACAAAAACAGTCCTGTCATACTGACCCTAGGCGTGATATATATCTTTCCTAGTTAAGCTATGTTAGAGCACAGCATGATAAGCCCTAAGTTTTCCCCCCTGGAAAGACATCATCCCTCATACCTGAGCAAGGAAGCCTGTTGTCTAAAAGAGGCGCCGTCCACATATAGGCCAGGGATTTTGTAGTCTGAGCAAGCAGCTGTAGCGAAGGCAGTCTGCATGCAGTCATGGTCATCTGGCTGGAATCTCTCTCTAACGTGTATGGGACAAAGGAGTGTTTTTATAACAAAACAGTTGATATTCTAGGAAAACATCTGTAGGATATGTATGTTTCTGTGAATGTTGGAGACACAGCGTACCACTTTTGCCGGCAATCTCATCTGGCTGCAGCTTTCAGGAAAGCATAAAGTGAAATGCTAAGAACATGATGCTTTCCTAAGCGAAGGAACAAATAGGTAGAGAAAATAAAGCAACACCGCAAATGTGGCTAATGCTAGACAAATAAAGCAATGCTGAAAAAAATGTATCTGGGCAAAAGTGCACAACGGCAGGCCTGCTTTGCTAAATTAACGTGTCTAAAATATGGCTAAAATAGCTTTACAACAGGAGGAAACTTCAAAGAGTAGATTTGAAGTGCACAAGTTCCTCTTTTACCCCAGTCCTGTCAGCCAGGATCCCTGTTGGGGGTTATCAGTCCTTTGTGTGAGGGCAGGCCACTGGCCTTTGAAATGTAAGAGAGAGACCCTCCACCCTTCCTGCCCAGGGAGACCCATTCAGTATCCAGATGAATGCAGATGTGACTGAGTGTCCTGTGTTAATGGTTGTCTGGGTGGAATGTAAAAGGGGAACTGTGGATGGACGTGGATTGGAGACAGGGCTGTAAGGCACAGATGGCAGTAAGTGCAGAGAAATGCCCAGTTTCTTAAAGTGGCATTTCTGAAATAATAATAATAAATCCAACTTCATCAGTAAGCAGGATTTTCTATTACCATTCTGGCACTACTAAACATAACAGAGCTACTACGTCCAGAGCAGAATCTACCACTTAAAAGTATATAATGGCAGTTCTCATGCTAGTCTGAGAGGAGCAGGCCTCACAGTAGTGGAAATCGAATTGGTGAGGTTTTCACCTCCAGGACATGTAAAACCCATAAGTACATGTCCTGCCTTTTGCTTACATAGTACCCTGCCCTATGGGTTACCTAGGGCCAACCTTAGGAGTGAGTTATATGTGGAAAAGGGGAGTTTAAGGCTTGGCAAGCAGTTTTGAATGCCAAGTCGAAGTGGCAGTGAAACTGCACACACAGGCCTTGCAATGGCAGGCCTGAGTCATGGTTAAGGGACTACTTATGTGGGTGGCACAATCAGTGCTGCAGGCCCACTAGTGGCATTTAATTTACAGGCCCTGGGCCCATGTAGTGCGCTATACTAGGGACCTACAGGTAAATTAACTATGCCAATTGGGTAGGAACCAATTTGACCATGTTTAGGGGAGAGAGCATATGCACTTTAGCACTGGTCAGCAGTGGTAAAGTGTGCAGATTCCTAAAATCAACAAAAACAGGGTCAGAAAAATGGAGGGAGGCACAAAGTTGGGGATGACCACCCTAAGGCTGTCAGGTCTAACACAACAGGGCATCTTATCTCCCACATGAAGTTATTGTTTGCTCATTTGCTCAGCCTGTGCCATAGGTATGCCCATAACGGTGTATCCTCTCTTATACAGCATGCAATACGTATAGTGCCATACCAAGAGGCACAATGATAATTGCCACCTTTGCCTAGTGTCCCTCTCTAGAACAATGGGCTGTGACAAGGTCTGGCAAATTACCACAATTCTTGCTTAAGACAAAGCTTATAGACTGCCAATCCAGGAGTATAACACTGCCCAGGCACCATAATCCAAGGGAGTGAATGACAGATAAGCCTACTCCACCCCATCTAAGGCTTTTCCATCACGGTTTATGATACCAGTGCCAGTCTTGCATTGTAGGTGGACAATTGACCTAGAAGCTGTGAAGTAAACTTGAAGTAAACTTGGGCAGTGTGAATTGTGTGGCAACTATGATACTGTTTTCTGCCTGCTTTCATTTTCATGAGAATCTTCAGATCCATGTTTAGCAGTGAGATTCAGCAGTGGTTACTGCAGAGCTGTGGGTCCTTATCATCTTTGGCGATTAAAACTATTATCTTCTGGATTCTGATGTCTGTGAGTGATCCCTGAGCCGGAGAGATATCATAGAGCTTCATGTGCCAGGTGAACAATATGTCTTGGAATTGACTGCAGTACTCCAAAATTAAGTTATTGGATGCATGTGCCTTGCTTGGTTTCCAAAACGTTGATATCATTAACCATCAGTACCTCCATGAAGTCTGCAATTGACTCTGATGTTTCAAATTGACGTTTTGGTAATTCTGTATGATTAAAGAATGAATCCCGTCCTTTTTACTGGCCAGAATCTCCGTCTTGTATATTGCAGTATATACTTAGAGAAACTGACTCCTGGTGACAGAAGGATAATCTGATCTTATCATCAGGGCAGGGCCTTAGGGTGAAACCGTGCATTAAGATACATGTTTTATACCTCATCGCCCCTTCATTGTGAGTTTCAGACATCAGCGCGTATTCTCAGAAAGTGATAACAGTTCCCAAATATTTTCCTGGCTGCCTTTGAGTCACACACTGCCACCATTGATTAGTAGGGCAAGATACGCTGCGTGTCCCTTAGAATGAGGCCCCAATAACTGCCCTCCTGCCTCAACCCCACATCAAATATCTCTGTGTTCCGTTTTAAGTGAGTGGCCTAGAAGACCCACCAAGTGGGCCAAAAACAGCCTTTTTAAAGAGTAATTATACCATCTTTTTGTTAGAAACTGGTGAATGTCTCTTTCCTAACAGCAGCACAGTGAGACAATTACAAATACTCTCAAGAAGGAATTCCATGACATAAGAATCTGTTGTCCTGAGACTGAGTTGTACACCAGTAATTTCAAGTGATATGTTCATAGTATTTTAAGCACCGCATAGAGTGTTATGCCTATATAGCTTAAGTTCACAACGGTCCTTAAACAGGTGGAGAAGTATCCACTTAAGAGTTTACTACGGGATGCACAATCCCACATACCTCTTGTAGAACCTCCCAATCTGATTATTTACACAATTTGACTAGTGCACGTCACAAGCTCAGTGAAGGACAAGACACAATGAGCTTAATTATTTAATCTAATTCAGGAAAGACTAGGTAATGGTAGAAAAAGTGCCTGATAACAACATGATGACAAGTCTAGCATTGAAAGGGATAAATGAAATGAAGGTAGATAAACAACAGTAAATGTCCGACTTCAGACAATAGCAGTTAAAATACATTCTTTTGTGTTCACAGAACAATTTGTCACCAACTCCATTTTTAGACTAGAATCTCAAAGGAGGCCACACTTTGAAAAATGAAAAGATTGTGAGAATCAATAATGAAGAAACAACATAAGAGTTCACAGCTCAACGGTGGGATCCGAAGATGTTGATATAGTTCAGTGCCTGAGAAGTCTTTTTAGGACGGTCCAGAAAGAAGATGCAGATTTACACAGTTGTACAGAGATGTGTTTGTCAAAATTACTTAATTCCAACTCAGAGAGCAATTCATATGAATCTCTAGAATAGGAGAGCTGCTACATTACTGTGACAACAAAGAAACCATATTCCAGGATGCAACTGTTACTATGCATGTGAAAATTAATCACGCTACCCAGTTATCACAGAGCTGAGTAAGCTATAAATATGATTTTCATGGCTGTTCCCTGAAAGTATACAATTTAAATTATAACATAACAAGGATACAATGTTGACGCCACAAGAAGGCAAAAGGTTGATAGAGAACTCTGCAGCAACAAAACCTCCAGGGGCATGAGTGAAGAACAGAAAAACAGAAACTCCAAGCAACAGGCAAACAGACCTCTAAAACGAAGAGCTGACACTGCAGGTGATTGCTGATTCAAAAGAGGATACACTGAGACCAGGTCTCAGTGGGCTATCTCAGGGACCTTACAAGAAATTGGCGTATAATAATTATAATCCTTTCCATGGTGAATCACTAAAGTCACTAAATAAACGTGTTAACCTCTGATAAATTGGCTTCAAGCAGTCAGACCTAACTTGGAGGCAAAATAATTTAGAAAAACAGAGTAAGTTTTAATATATGCAATGACACCAAAACCACAAACATCCAATAAGTAGAACCTGAGTTACACATTTTTTAAGTTTAAGTTTCAAATTGTAGCAGCATAAAAATATGTTATGCACCAACTCTGGCTTACTCTCTAGAAAGGTAGTCAAGAATCCTCCGCAGTGCAAGGCAGCAGGCTGTGGCAAAAGAGTTTTCTCCATCATCGGACTGTTTCTAGACAAAGTCTTGGTGAAGCCATTGACTTTTGGTGGGTAAGCACTGAGTGGAAGAAATTTTAATTTTGACAGAGGAGGTCCCCTCGCCAGCTGGATTCTTTTAGCTCCTGCGCCCAGTGAAGATTTCTAGCTTCGGTCTTAATCACTTTTTTGGTGCTCAGATTCTTTCAGTGGGGCAAGGCTGCAGGCTTAGCCATAGAGTGCTCCCCGAAGCTGGACACCTTCACCGTGAGGTCCCGCTGGATTGAATTTGCTTATGCGGAGAAGAACGTAGCAGGAGCACCCTGAATCTTTGGCCCAACAGCTATCCACCTTCATTAGACGGGCTTAGGAGGTTGGTCCTGGTCCCCTATCATTTCTCAAAAAGTTAGCAACATTTCTGAGACCCAGGTTTCAGGAAACTTCAGGAGGAGCACACTTTGCCATAAGTCAAGGTTTCTGGACATTAGGGACAGCACTTGGGGGTCATGACTCTCTAGAAGAGGTCAGCAGCAGGGTCCTGACCAGGTCCAGTTGGGCTGGTCAGCTAGGAATGCAGGAAAAAGCCCTCTTGGAGCATGTTGTGTCCCTGTGTTAGTGCTAAGAAGTGGACTTGAAGGGTAATAATGCTGAGTACAAGAGCAGGTTCAGTCAATAAGGCTCTTCTCAAGTCACAGACAGCAGATCCAGTCCACTTAGGATCTTCCACAGTTCTAGATGTGATATGAGGAGGAAACCGGGGTTGCAATATTTATGCCTAGTACCAGCCTCTGCATGGGGAAAACTCCTGGACACGCCTTAGCCAAAGGGGTAAATGTTTCCAAGTGTGACCCTACCCACTTTTGCAGCACTTCCTGTGTGTTTTACTGTAAACTATCCCACTGTGTCCATCTCTACCTAAATCTAACATGAATGAACCTTTCTTCCCACGGCCAGAGCTACCTCTGCTTACACAGAGGTATGGCGGTGATAATAGCCAAACCCTTCCTTGTGGTCACTCCAAACTAGTAGTGGCCGCAGCTCCTCTCCCACTGGGATTGGTGCCTGGCTTACTAGCAGACCAGTAAAGGGGCAGGCCAAGGTGTGAGTTACATCGGTCTGTGACAGACATCCTCTGAAATTAATTACGTTCCTGGACACAGCACAGATAGCTATTCTGAAAGGGGAGTGTCATCTCCTCTCCTTTTGTCTCAGCTATGGCAGCCCCTTCCCACCTAATCGAGGAGCCATTCCGCTCCAGCGTGACAGTAACACTGGCAGAGAGGCACCGCTTATGCAGAAAAATGTCAAATTTATAAAAGTGTAAATTTAAAAACAGTAATATCAAATTCAACCTGACCATTAAGTTTGATTTTACATTACTGATAATATTACTGCTTGAACCATATTTATAGCTGCTCTCAAACTAAAACTAAGAACTGTAAGTTGGTATAGTTTATACCAGTGTGTTCCTATCGAATGTCCGGCCTTACCACAGTGAAAAATGACTGACGTTTTTTCCAATGCCAGCACATGTAAAACATGAACTATACGTCCTAGTTTTTAAATATCCAATGGGCATTTAGGCCTCCCTTAGGGTTTCTTTAATAGTATTAAAAGGAAGGTTTAGGCCTGGCAAAAGGTTTAATTTGCTGAGTCGAAATGGCAATTTAAAACTGCATACCCCCGCTGCAAGGGCAGGCCTGGAGACATGATTTATAGTGCTACTTTAGTGAGTGGCATAATGAGTGCTACAGTACACTAATAGCTTTTTAATTAAAAGGCATGGGTACGTATAGTACCATATACTAAGGGCGTGTAAGTAAACCAAATGTACCAATTAGGAATACATAATATTTCCCATGTTTAAAGGAAGAGCACAAGCAAGTTGCCACTGGTGAGCGGGAGTAAAGCGTGCAGAGTCATATAGCCAACTGAAACGGGTTCAGCAACAGAAGTCAAAAATCTGGGAGAATATCACACAAAACATGGTAACCTCCAACAGGCATCGTGCAGGGGTAACGTTTTATAGGGAGTAACTGCACCCACAGACCTCTAAATGAGACATGCAAGAGTACCCCATACATGGAATGTAAGGTAGAAATGAATCTTATGGAAGGAGGTGATTACCATGACTGAAGGTGGGAGTAAACCCATGAAAGGGCACTAGCACCAAGAAAGGATAGTTGTTTTATTTAAATTCAGAAATGTATACTACACCGGGATAATGGCTGGGTGTACACACAATTTACTCAATATAGTTGCCTTACTGCATACAGGTGGAAAACCACTATTTACGAAAGTCCTTTCTAACATGTTTTGTATGTAGACCTAGATCATGCAAGCTTCATGTTTAACAGGCAAGCCCTTTACAATATTAGGCAAGGAGTTAAACTCATAGAAGAATAACACCATAATATGTCCCACCTCTCATGGGATCAATGCTGAAAAGGCTTTCGTGAGAGTTAGCTAGAACTTCTTAGAAGCAACTCAGGTTGCAATAGGTATTGGACCTCACTTTAACATGTTGATCTTAAGTAATATTCATGCATCAGAGGTTGGGGTTAGTGGGTTGAGGTCAGGCAAAGTAATCCTAGAAATAGACACTACAAAGGGGTGTCCTCTGTCCTCTCTTCTTTCTTTGTTCACTATAGAGCCCTTGGCATCCAGGATCAGGTTGTACAGCGAACCATGTTTGACGGTACATAGGAATGCCTTTTCCCAGATGACATCTTCTTAGAATTAACAAAACCAGAGACATCTTTCCCAGCAATGCTGAGAGACCCGAAGAAAGTTTGGGGTTTTGTATAAAAGTAGATAGATCTGAGCTCCGGAATGTATCCTTGACTATTCTGATCAAATATCATTGCATACACCTGATACGGACAGTTGAGGGGGTGTTTAAGTTAAACTGGTTGAAGTTAAAAATGAAAATTCTAGCAGATCGTAGTAAATGTGGATTCCATTGTAACTTGATTGATGAGCAGAATGTAATTAAGAGGACCACCTTGCCCCGCTTGCTCTTCTCTCGTTCAGTCTTTTCCAGAATCCGTCTCTAGAAGCGAGCTTATTGATGGAATGAAACACATGGGCAGGAAGGTAAAGTACAGGTTTCTATTAATGATCTGATGGCACCTAAACACAAGGGATGTTTTACGGATCTTGATGTAACAAAGTATTATCAAATTGCTGTCTTGGGGATCCTTAAGAAGTGCTGGCTATGGAAACTAGAGCAGAATGGATGTCTAGGGATCAAGCAGATTTGGGGACCTGCCATAAGAAAGGCTCAACATGTAAAAAAAAGAAAAAAACCTTTAACTCAGTATTGCCACACGCACTATGAGAAAAGCTTGGGATCAAACCAGCATTAAGCTGAGACTTACTACCTGTCCATCACCCTTAACCGCTATACATTTCAACACTTAATTCATGGCGTGGCCTGCTTTAGACCCTCAAGATGGGGAGACTACAGACACCAAGGAGACATGTTTCAGGAAGAGAAAATTAAAGCGTTGTAGCAGTGCAAAAGTTGCATGTTCCGGAAAGAAGCAAATGCTCTGTTTATAAATATAATTATATAAAAAGTGATGGATGGAATGCTTAAATTCATCATAGCCACTGGTAATTACTCTGGGCCACATCCCAGTGCATCGTTATTCTGCACACCATGCCACCTTAGTTTGGACCCAGCTACATGCAGATCACTCTTTACCCTGCTTCAGTCGGAACAGTCCAGCCCAAAGTGCCAGGCCACATCCTCCATGAACCAGAACACAAGCAATCCAGGACCGGTTTCACCCTAGTTAGGGCTTATCAGCCAGGTATAGCGTGCTTCCTTTGATGGAGTGCCACTCTAAAGGTGACACACAAAAGTGTACAAAAGGTGGTGGATGAACCGCTTGAATTAATCACATCCAATGGTAATTAGTCTGGTTCACAAATGCGATTTTTTTTTATTACAATGTCTTCTAGGGGCTGTTCTGAGCATTACAGTCAAGATACTACAATATTTGCTGCACTTGAAAACTTGCCCTGTAATGCTTTGTGGGCATTCATTTTACAAAATAGTTTTGCCCATAACTTACTGTGTAGTGTTCCTAGGACGATAGGACCACCATCAAAACATTCAGCACGATGTGCTCTTTCTGTCTAGGTCATCTCTGGTTCCCCACACTGGGTTTGGGGGCAACCCCAAAATAATAACCTCTCCCACTGTTCAATATCTTTTTAGCTCTCTCATGGCTGGAACCTTTGTTTTGCAGCTGGAAGTAGTTTGTGTTTTAAAGGCCTTGTTTGTAATAGCATTGTAGTAGGCCTTCTAGGCCTGAAAATGTGTAATGCACTACGCCCTCTAGGGGTTATGTAAATGGTTACACTGCATTACTTTCTGCTGTTCTGTTTTCATGTTGTTGTGCCCTCTAGGGGCTGACTATATGGTTACATGACCATGTTTTTACAAATGCTATTTTTATTATGGTGTCCTCTAGGGGCTGTTCTGTGCATAACAATCAAGATACTGCAGTATTCGCTCCACTCGGAAGCTTGCCCGATAATCCTTTGTGGGGCATTCCTTTTACAAAACATTTTTGCCCATAAATCGCCGCATGACACGACTTTCTGTCTAGGCCATCTCGGGGTCCCCACACTAGGGTGTGGGGGACCCCAAAATAATAATATAAACAATATAATAAATAATGGCAATTAAAAAAAAAAATGCTGCAGATAGAGGAAGAAGGTAAAAGGAAGTGCTTCAGTTGTAAGCAGGGCCTTTAAAATTATATGGCTGAGAGCACCAAATTATGTGAAAGGGTTGACCAATTTATGTGGCAAGAAAAGTCCAGTTATGTATTTACAACCCCAGTAGCTCTAACTCAATCAAATGCGAGACCTAGTGCATTGAAAATGCTTGTTCTGCTTTGTGGGCTCCACCCACAAGAACTTAATTCCGCTGGCGTTTGTATCATCACTTAATCACAGGAACCCAAAACAACTCTAAAAAGTTATCAATTGAAGCCTGCAGGCAACGAAGGCACATTATGTCACAGGACATCTAACAGTGTAAATATGTTAATATGTATACTTACCTTTACAGGGAGTGCAAAATTATTAGGCAAATGAGTATTTTGACCACATCATCCTCTTTATGCATGTTGTCTTACTCCAAGCTGTATAGGCTCGAAAGCCTACTACCAATTAAGCATATTAGGTGATGTGCATCTCTGTAATGAGAAGGGGTGTGGTCTAATGACATCAACACCCTATATCAGGTGTGCATAATTATTAGGCAACTTCCTTTTCTTTGGCAAAATGGGTCAAAAGAAGGACTTGACAGGCTCAGAAAAGTCAAAAATAGTGAGATATCTTGCAGAGGGATGCAGCACTCTTAAAATTGCAAAGCTTCTGAAGCGTGATCATCGAACAATCAAGCGTTTCATTCAAAATAGTCAACAGGGTCGCAAGAAGCGTGTGGAAAAACCAAGGCACAAAATAACTGCCCATGAACTGAGAAAAGTCAAGCGTGCAGCTGCCACGATGCCACTTGCCACCAGTTTGGCCATATTTCAGAGCTGCAACATCACTGGAGTGCCCAAAAGCACAAGGTGTGCAATACTCAGAGACATGGCCAAGGTAAGAAAGGCTGAAAGACAACCACCACTGAACAAGACACACAAGCTGAAACGTCAAGACTGGGCCAATAAATATCTCAAGACTGATTTTTCTAAGGTTTTATGGACTGATGAAATGAGAGTGAGTCTTGATGGGCCAGATGATTGGGCCCGTGGCTGGATTGGTAAAGGGCAGAGAGCTCCAGTCCGACTCAGACGCCAGCAAGGTGGAGGTGGAGTACTGGTTTGGGCTGGTATCATCAAAGATGAGCTTGTGGGGCCTTTTTGGGTTGAGGATGGAGTCAAGCTCAACTCCCAGTCCTACTGCCAGTTCCTGGAAGACACCTTCTTCAAGCAGTGGTACAGGAAGAAGTCTGCATCCTTCAAGAAAAACATGATTTTCATGCAGGACAATGATCCATCACACGCGTCCAAGTACTCCACAGCGTGGCTGGCAAGAAAGGGTATAAAAGAAGGAAATCTAATGACATGGCCTCCTTGTTCACCTGATCTGAACCCCATTGAGAACCTGTGGTCCATCATCAAATGTGAGATTTACAAGGAGGGAAAACAGTACACCTCTCTGAACAGTGTCTGGGAGGCTGTGGTTGCTGCTGCACGCAATGTTGATGGTGAACAGATCAAAACACTGACAGAATCCATGGATGGCAGGCTTTTGAGTGTCCTTGCAAAGAAAGGTGGCTATATTGGTCACTGATTTGTTTTTGTTTTGTTTTTGAATGTCAGAAATGTATATTTGTGAATGTTGAGATGTTATATTGGTTTCACTGGTAATAATAAATAATTGAAATGGGTATATATTTTTTTTTTGTTAAGTTGCCTAATAATTATGCACAGTAATAGTCACCTGCACACACAGATATCCCCCTAACATAGCTAAAACTAAAAACAAACTAAAAACTACTTCCAAAAATATTCAGCTTTGATATTAATTAGTTTTTTGGGTTCATTGAGAACATGGTTGTTGTTCAATAATAAAATTAATCCTCAAAAATACAACTTGCCTAATAATTCTGCACTCCCTGTAATGGGAAGTTCTCGGTATCTTGTCTATCGTGCTTGTATATTGTGTGTGTGGTGCTTAGGTATCTGTTAGTAACATTTACAGTTTTATCTGATTGATGTAATTCCACCCAATGTGTTTACTCTTCTATTTAACAAATGATAATTTGTCCTATTGTACAATATTCCTGAGCAAAATATTATTGCTGTACTAGGGGATATATTGTGTATATACTTTCAATCCGTTGCAGCACGTGATATTGTCCAGCAGAGGGCACCACAGCACTGGCAAGCCGAGGATTTAAAGCCTGTGTGCATGTGTATTGGACAAAATTGAGCCACCGTAACACTTGGCGTATTTATTAATTAATTTATGTGAGAAACATTTAGAAAGACAGTCGCAGAGGAAGTAAATATGTGTTGCATACTTGGACATTATTAAACTTGCTGATATCCCATAATTTAAGTTTATTTGTTAGACAGATCTGGGATGTTCGTGTACTCGAGATAGATAGTGAGGGCAGCGTGCCCTCGTGTCCTTTTTAAGTAACATTTGTTAAGTGGTGAGGATTTCCATCTGTAACAAGGCCAGAAGGCACATTTCCACAGTGTAAATGTATTGTGGTGTGAATAACAATGGGTGCCATGGGTCGAAATGTAAGCACGGGAAATTGGCGCCCCATGCCTCGGTTTGATAGAAATCAGAGGTATACCTAGGGGTACAGAAGGCCGCTCACACCCACTGGCCCGGTGCTACTGCACCTGCTGCACTATTGGTAGAACTGCCCTGTTAAAATAGCTCGATATTTGTAAGGAAACAGAAGATTTTTCATGTGCCCTGGGAAGCACATTTAATTGTGTAGAGGAGCATTTATGCTGCAACAGATATAAATCTAACATGAAATTCTATGTTTCTCAAAAACATAAAAACACTAAGCAGTGTTTATGGCAGGCGAGCAGGGATCACCACTACACTATTTTTCAGGCTTAGGGAATCATTTTGAGTATGCAAGCGGCCCCCGTGCCTGCCGGTTCAGCGGAAGTCATCGCCTCCAGCCTCCCTACTCCTCCTTCTCAGAAACCTCCTTGCTGTTTGTTGGATGCAACATTTCTGAATAAACATTGAGAGGTTTGCATAGAAATCCTGGCTTCTCATTTTGACTTAAACCGCATAACTTTTGCAAAAGACTATAGGGCCTATTCACAAACTGCAATTTGTAATATGTTTAGTAGTGCAGTACTACTACTCTTGTAACCATAATGCCATTTACAAGCCTAGATGCAGAGATCTCCATCTCCCCCTCGCTTGTCTTTTCTTTGCAGAGATCTCCGCTCTGATTGCAGAGATCAAGGAATACCTAAGCCTACATTTCAGTAGGAAGTGTGGAAAGTATGGCGGAAGTTTGCCCGGAAATGGACAATGCTTACTACTTTATGGGAGAGGGTTAGGCAGGAGTTGGGATGGGTGGGGCTAAAGAGGGCTCGGGATAGGTTTTAGAGAGGGACAGACACACACCCACAAGTGCAAGCCTTTAGCTATTCACAAAGTGCTGTTCTAAAAGTACTACAACCAAAAAGGTCCCAAAACAGTCATAAACGTACTCCAGCTCAGACCTGAAGTAAATCCATCACCAAAAATGGCCAACCATTTGGACTGCAACACCCTTTCATAGAAAATAATGAAGACGAGATGTAAAAACCCATTGGACATATTGTGAACATAAATTAACATATATTGACTTTAAAAAAAATACTATACATAACTTTTAGCAATATGTAAATCATATTAAATAAAAACAAACATTGTAGTGTAGGTGGGATATTGTTTTTTAATACATCTACATAATTAAACATTAGTTAAATATATTTAAATTATTTTAATGTACTCTCAAGATAACTATGCTGTAATATTTTTTATTGGTTCTATGTTTAAAAAAATAAATACAATTATTTATATTAAAATATTGGTACTCATTTTTTAATAAGTTTAATACACTTTTTTACTTTACCACAGAGAGATCTCTGCCCCAGTGATGGAGACCTCTTCCTACATGTAAGAACGTTCAAGTAGTAACTTTACATTTGTAGATTTGGCTCCATGCTACGGTTTCAGGGCAGCCTACACTTTGGAGTAATTGTACATTCAGAAATGGTGAATAATCAAAAGTAGAAAAGTTGCTACAGAGTGGAAGAGTAAATTTACATGTTAGTACATTTGCCAATGTAAATGTACTAATTTGAATAAGCCTCTTAGCTCCCATTGCCCCGGTTTCTTTGCCATAGCAGGAGTACCTTGATCCAATATAGTTTCCACTGTATCCTATCCAAAAAGAATATTAAAAGGGATCAAAGTAGGATTTTTGTGGTGGTTCATCCCCTAACATTAAAGCTAAAATCAAATTGAAAGTATATTTCTATTATAGCTCCATAATTGTTGATGTAGACTTATTTTTCTGCTAAGTTTTCCATGTTTTTAATGTTCAAGAGGCATTTCTTATTTGATGCTAACAAGTGTCTCTGCAAATTTGATCAGGGAAAAATGTATTTTTTATTTATTTAACAGGCTGCAGCAGAAACCAGTTACACCTTTCAACTGGAATTTTCACCAGGGATATTTTCTTTGCCTTCACCCCCCAATATACATGGTCGCTCTTGTATTTTCGACTACCTATTACTACTCCACAGATTGCATTAGCTAATGCTCACTTCATCACACCCTAAACCTTCTGATTTACTCCGTGCGCTTCTCTTGACATGTGATTGGGATTTTTATTTTCCCTTCTAGCGATATGACTTGTCACATATAAAGGCACTGAAAATAATTTAAAAAATTGGTCATTATAGCACCCAGTGATGCACACCTCCCTGGTCACATCCCAATGCGCACATTATGAATTTCCTCTCTTTACCCCCTCATCGTAAATTAGTCGTCATTGCACTTATCATTTCAAGATCACCCTGCCTGCTGCTCAGCTGTTTCTCATTATACGAGTCAAACTAGTACCACTGAGGACACATTCCAGTTGTTGCTGTTGTGCAGTTTACATATTCTGATTTCAGAAAGACCAAAAGAACAAACAAACTTTGAAGACTAGTATGTGCAACACACCAGTTACACTCACTGATGGCATTCCATAGTACATTTTTCTTCACGCACATTTTGATTAAGTTAAGCCTTTCTAGTACAAAATGGAGAGTTGTATTTTCATTCGAACCAGGACACATCTTGAACATATTTCAGGCATATCTGCTGTAATTCAGCACAGAATTTCAGGACATGGCTGAGTCTGTGCTTTGCGGCTTGGCAAACACACCCAAGTAGAGTCACGCTCACTGTAAATGCCTGATGAAACACCCAACTTCTCTCGAATGTTATCCTCTGAAGCCAGGCACGAAGGACTTTCAAAACATATCTTGCCATTTGGCTCATGGATAATCTAATATTAATTAGCTACCAAACTACCAAATGTCTTCAGTTCTCGATGTGGATCATCTTTTTCTTTAAAACATTCAATGTGAAAAAATAAGCAGGAGGGTTACAAAACATGTAACACTGTGAATGAATAACTGTCAGTAACCGGGATGCTGAAACGGCAAGTCTTGATCACTGCACATAAGACTCACATATTTTGAGGTAAGGTTGAACTCACACAGAAGGGCTAGAACTTGAACTCTAAATACAATTCTTTTTAAAGTTCTTTTCTGTGCAGAGAAGCTCCTGGGAGCTGTAAACGCTTCAGAATGCTATTCCATCACAATGGAAACCTGCTTCTATTATTTTAAGAAGTCTCTTTGTTTACATCAGAATGATACTTCACTACTTTTGGAAGGCATGAGTCTACTTTAGTGACATTTCTGTTGTTTATTAATTTTACATTCATTTTTATTACTATGTATTATTTCACCGCACTGGTTACTTCTCATGTTACTATTGATGTCAAAGTTTGTGATGTCACTTCCTGTGATGTCATCAAGTATGTCAATTAGCTCACATTCCTATGAATTATCAAAGCCTGAATTCTCTGAGGTGCTCCAAGTGACATCAGCTAGACAAGAGCAAAGCTTGAGGTGTCTGTGCGGTCACTTGGAGCACAATGTGGAAAACTTCACAATGTTGATTGCTGCCACATAAAATTTTGTGTTTTGAATGACACCGCAAATCAAGTCCTCAATTCCCTGAGACCCCCTTCCACCAGCTGTAACATACCATGTATCTGGTAGCCTGCCAATGTGTTTACTCCATGCCAACCAAATATTTAGAAAAAGATGTCCACCTCCCATCCGCCTCCACGGGAGCACGTTTCCCTCTCCTCCACAAATACAAGAAATACCTAGCACCCTCCCATACAATACACAGGGCAACTACCCCCAGTACAAAAAAAAAAATCAATGCATTACCTCATGCCAATATGTTGCTACCCTGCTCAAGTTCCCGTTTGAAGCAACACTCCTCAGCCCAATAACGCCACTGAATTTGTTCATGTTGTTCTATGAGATAATGAGCTTATTCAGTGTTGAGTAGGGAATAGGACCATGGGGTAGAGTTATCTGACCGCCCAGGGCAATGACCACTCCCACATGGGAGGGCAGAAAGGACAGGAAGGTGAGATTGGAAGACAGGAGAAGGGGATATGTGAAATAACCAGGCAGGTCTTTGGTTAGGAAATATGGCCTAAGGGCCTGAGCTGCCAATTTTGGAACTGAGGAACCAGGTTTAAGTCTTGCAGCTGGTTCAACATCCTGTTATCCTGGGCAAATCACTCAATCTCCTTGTACCTGAAAAAAAAAAAATACAAAGCCTGACTTTGTGTAATGTAATCAGGTGCTCATGTAAAACGCTCTTGTGCCTTTGGGTCAAGTTCACACTATGTAGAAAATGAAAAAAAGTAGTATGAGGAGTCTCATGTAGCTGCCTGATGAGTGCAAAGCAATAGCAACAAAAAAGTAATATTCACCCTTACCTCTGCTGCCACAGTGAATATGTAGCAAGCAGAATACACACTACACACAACATGACATCTGTGGACCGAAGGGTCCTAAAATCCTAAGTGATCAAACACAGGGGTGATGAGGCGCTGGATGCATCAGGGTATGTGGGTTCCAGTAAAGTGTAAAAGAAACCCCGAGTAACCATGCAAGCAAATCTGTAGAAGGCAGCAGGTTCAAGAAAGTACTGCTGCATGAAAGAATAGTGCATGCAGTGGAGAGCTGACCTGGGAGCACCCCAGAAGTAAGCAGATGCTGCGCCTCAGTACAGGCACACCCCCCAGTTGTATGGTCACTTGCTATACGCAACAAGTTGACATATCTCAGAGCAAGCACTCAGGAGTGCCCACGAAAGTTACGTGGCTGCTCGATGAGGAAAAAAAACGGATGCGCTCAATTCAGAGCGAGCAATGGTTCTAAACAACAAAAAGAGAAAGCAGCAAGCACTGCCACAGCTGCCTCATACAGTGGGCACACACATGGAAATAAGATAAAGAAACCTGGACGTCACCATCTTAGAAAGGGAAGAGAATTATGCTGCCCAAGCACATCTAGTGAGACTGGTGCCACCATTTTGTCATGAATTAGACACTGCCATCCTGAAGGGGGGAGACAACTGAGAAGTTAATGTAAAAAAAGGAGTTAATCAATGAAGCCTTTAGTGTGACAAGGGTCAAGGAACAAACTAAAGGATAAAGAACAACAAGAAAGGGAAACCCCAAGCTTAGAACAAGGTACCTAGACTTGTGCAACCTCGATGCAAAATCCAAGGTAGAAAATGTCCAGTGCCAGGAAAATGATCCTATGTAGAAACCACAAACATGATTCATTTCAACACGATTAAAAGATTAAAAAAATATAGCTGTCAGATGGCTAGATTAGATAGAAAAATGCGTTGATTTATTCGAAGCACTAGAAGAGATGGATGTTAAAAACAAAATCATATTGAGAGTACCTCAACAAATTGGCAGGTGATGGAGTAACAGAAGTGATCAAAAAATTTGCAAAAGAAGAGATGCTCATGCATCAAAAATTAAAAGATGCTCTGGCAAAGAAATTTGACCCGGGCACAAATGTTGACTACGAGAGATACATGCAAAAAACCCAGTGATGCAATGACCAGGGGAAATTATGGATGAGTTGGTGGAAAGATTGTACAAATTATGCAAATACAACAATGAGGAAGCAATTCATCCCTGCATCGTAGATGGTTGCCCGTCAGAGTCATTCCGGTAAAGAATGCAAAAATGCTTGAAACAGTCACAGTGGTAGAAAGAGTGAGAAGCAAGCAACTGTCATGGAGGCTAGCAAATATTCCTGAGAAAATGCTTCCAATCAATGACTGGAGGGCACAAAGTTCCAAATTCAATTCATGACCTTCATTTAAAGATCAGCCCAACATGTGCTTTGTGATTGGATCGCTCCCTCTGGGCCACATATCTTCATAACCTATTCTCTAAAAACTTACAGACGTAAATACGAATATAAAATATTTCTACACAGATACATGTAGTAGTGGTAGCATGCGGTCTCGTACTACAACAATCTTATACATGCTCCGACATAGTTTGAACATAAACTCTATTGTTACTACACCTAGTCCACATATAGTCCTTACATGTAGTACTTCATAGGAAATTCATTAAACGACAGAGGTACTGATTACTGTGATTTATACACAGTAACTTATCAATATGCATTAACACTTCTGCCAGATTTTAATATGGTATACAGTTCATAGAAATTGTATAACGCATTTAACTCAAGGATTCAGTCGTTGTTAGTTATTTGACCTCTCATTTAGAAATCCAATTTCATCTTCATCTTCTCAACCATTGTCTCATAGCTCCTTGTTGGGAGTATTTCTAACCTGGAAGTCCTGCCATTACCAAATTCATGCAGAATCAACCACATAGTACTTACAAAGCATACCGCTGCTCCTCAGTATTCCATCATAACAGAAAAAATAATTAAACTGTCATATATACATTTGTGATAATCTATTAAAGCAGTTACCTTCGGCATTGGTCAGTCATATCTTTCCTTTGTTGCGCTTCACTACAACTTACAGGTTAGAGTTGGACGAACTAATCAACACGTTTTAAACAATAATAAAATCTGGCAAAAGAAATGTTAACATATATTGTTAAGTAGTGTGTATAACTCAAAAGGATGTTATCTCTGAGTAAGCTACTTAGCCTGACTCAAACATTTAAATTTGGACATAAAATATCGAGACCGAGTAGGAACAGACGTAATGATTATGAAGGTGAAATCAGCTAAATAGAATGATTCTTGTGGATTGTGGTTTGACTTATAGAAAAATATAATCTTATATTTGCAATAAATGTGTTATGAGGCTTTTTACACTTGAAAATGTGCTGAGATAACCACTATGATTTATGGTTGTGGCTGTGTTATTAGATATGCGGTTACATGTAATATCAGGAAGAGAATGTATGTGCTGATCTACAATTCACCTAATAATTATTTTTTTATGATATTTTTGCTGCTGATTTATATCAGGATAATTACACAAATGCATCTTTATTTATAGCCTTAAAGGTGGATTGTGCTACTAATATAGATGCAAACGTTTGATGAGATATTTACACTAAACCCCACTGATTAGTACCTATGTTGTGTAATGAACTGCCTATGAGCTACTACCTGTACACACATACAGATTAGATGTACTAATAATAGAATTCATTTGTAACATATGTATAAAAGAGTTCTAGTATGAGATAGCATACTAAGACATTTATCGGTATTATAGATGCTTTATATTTTTAATTATTTTTAATTACTTGCATGCGTTTCTTTGTTTTTAGGGATTGTTTTATAAACATATGTGACCCTGAGGAAGGGATTTAATCACAAAACACGTATTGGCCTCGGCTTTAATTAAAGTGCATGAATTGAATCTTGAACTCTGTGCCCTCAAATCATTATTTGGAAGGATTGTGGGGCATTATATACAATGGAGCAGGCTAGTAATAACCGAGGGAAGGAAGTGCCGATCGGATAAGGGGATTGCTCAATAGAAGTAAATTCCTGTGGAAATGTAATGCCAAATGTCGAAGAGAGATACAACTGAATCATTGTCTGAACAATGAAGAGAAAATGGGCATATTACAGATGTGATATATCAGCATAAAGGAAAATGCCCAGCCATGGGACAGGCGTGCAGGGACGCAGTAAAGAAAAACACTTTATAACTGTACCTAGAGAAAGAGAAGAACATAGACAACCACCAACTCAGGAAGTATGAGGAAGCTGAGAGGAAGAGTTAAGCACAACATATGAGCAGTCAAATCCAATGTCAATAGACATCCTCATCAGTGCGCTGCTTAAAGTCAAGCTCATCTGCAGAAAATAGAGAGGACTACATATTTATGTTGACAAAGAAAGCCACTATAGAAACAATGCCACTGATTAGCCTTCGGGAAGGAAGCCATCAAGTGAGGTTTGCAGTAGACAGTGGTCCATCACTCAATGCAATGGGACTAACGGAGTTCCTAACCATGACATGCAGACAGTCGATGTGAGCACAGTGGCGTTAAGAGAGAATCCAGCAAAACAGGAGGCAGAAAAGGAAATGCTTTGTAGAGTAGTTTTGTATGCCAGCCAGAAACTCTCAGATGTGGAAAAAGCATGGTTGCAACCTCAGAGGGAAATCCTGGTGGTGTGGGTGGGCATGTGAACACTTCCAAACTTTCTTTGACAAAAAAACCTTTAACCTTTACCATAAAAACAAACCACCAAGATCCGCTAACCATTTTTGGAAACCTGAAAGCCAAAATGACCTTATGAATTGAAAGAAAGGAAATCACACTACAACATCATTTTAAAGCAGGAAAAGAACACAACCCAGCAGATTACCTATCTAGGCACCCCCTAAAAAATCAAGTCAAACTCACCAGTAGGTAAGGAGTACCTTAAATTCCTCATAAAAACCAGCATACCACCAGCGATGCAATAAGTGATAGCCACCACTGAGCATGAGAACAAGATGGTAAAGCAATTGATATAGTCACAAAAATAAAAGCACATCAGAACAATGGAGAGGACACAATGGGAATCAAAAATCAAGATGTTTGATAGAATTAATTAAGAGTTAATAGTTACAATTGAAGGATTTGTTCTCTGAGGTTCAAGGATTTTCATTCCCAAGAGCTCTGGGAGACACGTTGTGATACTGCTCATGACGGGCACCAAGGAGTAGTAGCAACCAAGAGAGCATTCGGGGCAAGGATGTGGGTTCCTAAGTTTAAATCAGAAGTTGAGGCTGCCCTTCTAGGGTGTCATCTGTGTACATGCACTGCGCAGACAAGCAGACCAATGCCACTTGCAATGTCTGAAATACCTGAAAGAGGATGGGATCTAGAGGCATTTGTTTGTCTGGAAAATACTTGCTGGTACTAATGGATGAATAATTCTGGTTTCTGCTGGGTGAAAATCATGTCATCCAATAGTGTGACAAAGGTGACCTCAGGGTTAGATTACATTTTTGTAGCATGGGGATTCCACACACTGTTAAGTCAGACTATGGTCCACTGTTCACAAGTGGGGAATTCCAGGATTTTGTCAGCCAACTGGCCAGGGAACCCAGAAGAATTACACCACTGTGACCACAAGCCAATGTCATGGTTGAGATGTTCATGAGCACCCTAAAAAAAATCAATAGGCAGAAGAGGAACGCACACCAGTACTCAAGGCTTTATGCCAAGGGTTGACAGCATACAGGATTACTCCATGCTCAACTACAGGGAAATATCCTGCCACTCTCATGTTTGGGAGGCTGATACGCACTAAGCTTCCACCAAGGATGCCACCACTAGAGGAGACCAAAGTCACAGCTAGGTATGGAGCCCTAAATTCAAAGATGAAAATGTGTGCAGATGTCTGGAGGCGGGCTCAAGAGACAGACGTAGGGAAAGGAGTTTGGGTGCTTGTCAAGCACCCACAGAAAAAGGAAGTCTGACACTCCATATGGCATTGAACCTCTAAGTGTGATGGAGAAGAAAGCCAAAAGAAGAACAGATGATGGACAGAATGCTGAACAATGCACACATTCACCCCCAGTCACAAAGATCTGGGTTTAATCCATAGTTTTTTTTGCTCACCTCGCCACCCCAGTTTGGACGCAGCCATATGCAAATCAGTCTTGACCCTGTTCCTCATGGGAAAAGTCCAGCGCGAACTGCCAAGTCAGGTCCTCCCTGGACCGGAAACGAGCATCCTAGGACTGGTTTCAGGGTATCACCCTTCATCAGCTAGGCCAGCTTGAATCCAGTGGTGCAGTGAGCACGGCAACCACATCTGGTCATACCCTTCACACTTGGGGCGACACAGGCAAAAAGAACAGATGATGGACAGAATCCTGAACAATGGGAACATTCACCCCCAGTCACAAAGATCTGGGTTTAATCCATCATTTTTTTGCTCACCACGCCACCCCAGTTTGGACCCAGCCGTATGCAAATCAGTCTTGAGCCTGTTGAAAATCAACACAATGGAAAATCTATCACCTGAAACATAACACACTTCAAACCCCTAAGCCCTCATGTACAAAACAAATTAGGTAGTGGAAAGGGTGACCGAAAACATTGGTGAATCACAAGCATGTATATAAGCAGATTCACAGAAGGGGGGAAATAGAATATAGGATAAGCTGGAAGGAGAGCAGCACCATTGCTCACCCACGCAGACTGATTGAAGAAACGTAGCAGGCAGTGGGACATGTGCAGCAACTTTTTTTTTTTTTTTTTTTAAGAAGAATGGGGGTGATGTTGAGACTGGACTAGGACCCTGGGTAGAGATCCTCTGACCTCCCAGGATGATGAGAGTCAAGCATACAGTGGTTTTCTTGGAGAAAGTACTGGGATACTTTCCTTCAAAATCTAAAAGAAGTACAAACCTGTTTTCTGAATGATCAGTCATTTAATCACTGTAGCAACAATATTATTCATGTATACAGTTATGCAATTAGGTGCTGCATAAAATGGCGCAGTGATAGTCCTTAGCGACAATAGTCAGGATGTGTGCTGGTGATTGTAACAACAAGAATCAATGTTGACTGAATGGTTGTTGAATTTACAAAATACAGACTCTTAGTTGAGTTCAATTTTGAGGACTGAGAGCTAAATTGATACTTTCAACATCTGGGTACTTTATCATTTCGACCCTCTAAAAACATTTCAAAACAGGGTCTTCATTAGGACAAAGGAGATAGCAACCGTTCCAATAATTGTGTGTAACATGGTAACAAAACCTTTCAGATTCTGCCTTGTCAGTGCAGTGTGGCACAATGGTTAGCGCGGCAGACCCTGATGCAGAGATCTGGCCCGGGACCAGGGTTCAATTCCCGCCTCTGCGGGTCTTGGGCTCAATTCCCTTGGACCAGATAATTCTCGCCTCAGTGCCTAATCTAATTAATGGTTCCCACTCTGTAACTCTGGGCAATAGCTTGCTTAATCTCCACAACGGCCCTGACAGCGCTTGGATGCCTGGCTTCACCCTGGGGGTTGCCCAGGAGTGGGCGCCTCACAGGGAAAAGCCAGGAGGGGTTCCACAGCGGTATGTGTACAGCGCATTGAGACCCTAATGGGTGAGTAGTGCGCTATACAAGTGCGAAGTTTACGTTTTTTTTTAACGTTTTGAGTGCTGGGGCAATGTCCCAGGCACTGTCAGTTCTCCCATAGATCTCCCAGGATAATGCCACACAGAGTGTGACCTGGGAGGACAGGAGGAACAGGAGTATTTGAGGATGGTCCAGACAGGGAGCACAGCACAAACAGGCTTGTGTAGCCTCCAGATGTATGCAGACTCATACCAACAAATAAAAAATATCTACCACTATGTCCGGTTCTGTTGTGGGTTGTCCAGCAGGATACACTGGAGAGCTATTGTGAAGGTTTTTTTCATGTGCAATTTTGAGTAATAAATAATGTGTGGAAAATAATCATTTTTATGATGAAGATAGTTGTAACTAATGGTTTAATGATGTTGGACTTAAAACAAATTAATAGAAAGGTTTTTAAGTGTGATTATTAATGTAGTTATGCCACATTTTCGTGAAGATACCATTTTTAAAAAATGGATGCAGTTTCTAGCGTTTGCATAGTCTACTCTTGCTTATTTTCCCCCTCAATCAATGTTCCTCTGCAAGTTTTCTCTTCATGTGGTTTGTGCGCATCACAGTACAATGTGACTTCTTTTAGAGAGCATGTATTGTAAAATAAACTTTCCATTGTGTTCCTGGTGTAACTTTTTAAAGGAAACGTCTGCTGGAGCTTCCATTGTCAGCTTGCAAGCACATTAGTGTATTATTCTTTGTTTAAGAATGTTTCTTATTGTGTTTTGCATATCTGGATTTCTGTTGCTGAGGAAGATAACGGAAGATTCTAGATTATTGTTAGATTTGGGCCAGTGTTATAAACTTTACTGTGACAATCTGTTTTCTGCTTTTTCTAAAATGTGTTGTCAATAATCATGCTATTCTGAATCTACAGTTTTTCTTAATGGTTTATGCATAAAATGTGTATAAAACCCCCTGGTTTTATGTGGTTAGGGGGCGACTTTATTTTTTTCTCAATAAACGTCATCTGTTTGGGCGAGTCTTTCTTTTTTGACACTGTATGATTATTGAGAGACTTTCTTTCTCTATTAGAAATCCTGTTGGTGTTCTTTATGGACCTGACTAATATGGATATTCAAATGATATTCTGATCTCTGACTTTGTATTTCAAATCTGTGCCTTTAGGATATTATTCTGTATTGCTTATTTTAATAATACGTTTCTAATAAAACTCCTGAACCTCTATTAACCTGGAGCTCGGTTCTTGAGTGGCCCCAGTCCCTATTTTGATTTAAACTGCTAATTTGTTGGTCCTGGTGTCAGGAAGAGTAGTGTCTGTTATCGCTAGATCAAGGGAGCTGAATCACCAGAGGTCAATTCTGTGGTAATCAAAATATTGGGGTACATTAAATTATTGGGGTTTGGGCTCCCACAGCTACACAAGCCGGTTCCCCTGTGTGGCTATAGATTGTGTAGTCCTTAAGTGGTTCACATCATGTTTGGCCATTTGTTCACTCCCTCCAAGTCCTGCTAACTTGCAGAGGGGAGTTCCACAATGAACTGCTCTGGCCTCTACTCAGCTTAATCTTTATCTAGTACCCCATGGTGTTGTGTTGTCCTCATGAATTCAGGGTCCTGGCACCATCAGTATCCAGTGAGTCACAGTTCTGGCTCAAGATCTCTTTGTCTAATATTTTGCCCTTGTGCACATCTCTCAGTTCTTACAAGAGTGGTCATCAATAGACACCAATAGAAATGTGTCCCTTTAAAATAGAGTTTATCGGACTTTTCCTGTGCACTCCAACACACCTACGTAATCTTGAATTGACTGATGGAGCATTCTTGGCTACAACCTGGCACAATTGATAGCATAAAAAATTGGGCTGCCTTCTTGCCAACAGACTAATCCTTAAATGCCAAATGCAGTGGAAAGAGTGAATGTTTACACTGAGGGTATTGTTTGGGATCCGGCAATTCATACCAAAAAATGAACTGTCTGATCCCTCAATTAAACTGTTCTATTACATGAAAACTGTTCTAATGTTCAAAGCGCCATCATTTGGACTAGCGCTCTGGTGCTGGGGGATGTGACAGCGCTGAACGGTTGGTGACTCATGGTGAGTGTGGATGGCTCATCCACACCAGTCCTGAACCATCGTACTTCTTGGGAGGAAAACACAATAGTGCATAAACCACGAACCATTGTGGCTCTCTATTGTGCCAGCTGCAGCGATGGGCCACTAGAACCTGTGCCCTTTTGTTCTCCGACCCGTTCATCTGCCCAGCGAGGAGTAGACTCTGTGTGTAGACTCCCTTGCCCCTCAAGGTCATCTAGCAGTGCAGAAGGTTATGCATTTTTCTCTTCTCGTGATGATCATGGGGTTTTGTAACATGTAACTCATCTTGGTGAAACTGGACTTATGTAATGAAAAAAACAAAACTGTTATGTGTAAAATTAAACCTGTTCGTAAACAAAGCTCTGTACCACCCATTGGGTCTTGCCTCTGTTTTTTGAAAAACAGTAATGAATAAATAAATAGTCCGGTCCCTTGTTGTGTCAAGACGTGATTATGCTACAGCCGCAAACTCTTGCTCGCAGCTACTACACTTTAGCTAACAAAGTGACTCTTCCAGTTTGCTGCAGCCATCACTGATCCTCGCAAAATCACAGACTCGGCTTAGTGTCGCTGTCGCAGTTCATGCTCCTCCCTCCAGCGTGGGGCCGCCAGTCTGCCTCTGACCTGGCTACTGCCATCCCAGCCCGGTGCATCTCAAACCGTAGAGGACAGAGAGCAAAAGACATAAAGAAAACAGTCATGCCCGCCCGTGCTTTGGTTAACCAACTACTGCCATTTTCAATCTCCTTAATAGTAAATGTTTGAAGATGCAGTATCACCCAAGTGCGAGCCAAGAATGAGCTCGCACAATGCAGGTTCTAATGTCGGGGCTACTGCTCACATTTGATTCCCTCCGCGGGCCTCCCACTCGGTGACTCACAATTACTGTATCTAGCTGGAAAGCTTCCCGTATCCAGGCACATCATGACCGGACTTGTGGAAAATTAGCTGTGTCGCATCAATAACAGCATGGTCCTCACACACAAGTACATACTCTGATGAAGCAGAAAAAGAGAAACCAACAAACATTCATATATCCTGTAACAAAATCGTATAAGAAAATGTGATTTTAGCAAAGAAAATAATGTATGTAGAAAATGTGCCCACGAAGTAGTTCGCCATTAGTATAAACGAGCTTGATTAATCATGAAGAAAAATCGACATTGTAGTAATCCATCATAATTGCAGATGTATTCTATGATTTTCTCGTTAAAACTGTTATATGCTTAGCTTAAATTTAGCAGAGGCTTTGGCCTAGTCGCCTGATCTCAATTTTAACTGCATGATTTTCACTTGCATTAACAAAGATGTGTTTTTGCCTTTAAAGCTGTATTTTTCCAGTAGAATGACTAATACACTTATCTTAAAGTTGCGTTCTAGGCAAGTTTCATCCCCTTTGAAGCAAGGTCAGTTTCTGCAGGTGCAGACAATAAGGACACTGATACAGAATTAATTGGCAACTTTGTTGCTACTTGTGTTCCAAAACTCCAAGGACACCTTATGCATAAATGAGTACTAAGAGAAAGACACTATTCATTGGTCAAAGAGAAACCACCCTATGAACCCTCCAATGGAAGACCCTGAAGAATTTGGAACATTTTCTTACTTAAACCCACCAGACAAAGAGAAGTCAGCCATTTTCTTTGATGCCATTTTGAAGCCAGATTCAAGACGCCATTTTAAATGACACTTTGATGCTTTTTCTCTATCCCAGAGAGAGAGACTTTAAAGAATTCTCACCCTAGAGACTTTAACTTTAACCTTACCCCGTCTTGCCCATGCAATAACTTTTGCCCCCCTTTTCCTTGTTGCTGCAAGGAAATTTGCCTTAAACTTTGCCCCTTTGAAATCTGCCCCATGCTGATCGAACCGGTACCTGAAGGACGAAGACTTACCTTGAGTGCTGATTGTATTTGGTAATTATGAAAGGATAAATGTATTATTCATTGTATTTTCCTTCTTAGGTACCAACTGCTTATTTTGACAGAGCCTAAGCTAGAAGTTTTCTAAATTTATGTTGATTAAATTCTTTTGCATGAAGCCCCACATGCCAATGCTAATCAGAGGTTAATTGAGGTATTTACTTGATGCACCGTGCTGAATTAAAATCTTGTTATGCTGACCAATGTATGAAATTAGTCAAATTCAGTTACTCTTATTAGCGATTTGCATTGCTATAACCGAGTGCATTATAATCCAAATCTTGCGTAGATTGCGTTTCTTCCGTCGCTATGGACAGGTAGTGCTGTTCCTATATGTATACCATTTGATTTTGAGACTTACTTATATTGAGCTAGCTTTGTTAATATAGGGAAATAAACTCATTAACTTTTAATAAACAGGTGTGGTTATTCATGACTGAAAGGTCATGGTTTGTCTAATTACTGATTTTCTGTTTAACAAATTTGTTGTTTGATTACTAATTGAGTATTGGTTATTGATTATAAATGATTATTGATTTGAGGGATCCGACAATTCTTTGGATGAGGAGAACTCAACCCGGTCCAAAGGTTCACCGACCTCCGGCGTGTCCAAGTATAAGTAATTTATAGGGACTGGACGCCCTATCACTCAAATACATTTAAAAGCACCTCTGTACGGCTCCACTTGTAACCGGGGATTTACCCGTGCACCCCAAGGCAGCACAATACTGTTGTGCACTTGGCACACGCATGACTCTTTTTGTATTTAAATATGCATTTTGAGCCTCTGATTCAGGCACGTTTCTGAAAAGTAATTTCTCAATTAACCTAGTTATCGCAGTACAGCAGGCTTGTTTAACGTTGTACTGTAGTCAACTAGATTAGGTACGCTGTGGTGTCCCCCTGACCCGAGCCCCTTTTTTCCCTGACTCACCTTGTGACTTTCATATGGATTTGTCTGATCCGAAATGCAGGTGCACACACAGTGGTTTGTGCGCATGACAGTACGATGTGACTTCTTTTAGAGAGCATGTATTGTGAAAGAAACTTTCCATTGCGTTCCTGATGTAACTTTTTAAAGGACCCTTCTGCTGGAGCTTCCATTGTCAGCTTGCAAGCACATTAGAATATTATTCTTTGTTTAAGAATGTTTCCTAATGTGTTTTGCATATCTGGATTTCTGTTGCTGAGGAAGATAATGGAAGATTCTAGATTATTGTTAGAATTGGGCCACGAGGAAGAGGCCGACACCCCCGCCCCGTGATGCTTTAAATGCCTCCGTACCGGGCACTCTTTGAAGTTATGACTTTCGAGGGAGTGACACAAATGACGGAAAGTTCCCCCGACTTCTGCCAGTGGCACGACCGTTGGCGCCCCTACCCTGTGGATGACTCCAGAGGGGGTGGTTGGAGGTGATAGGCCGCAATCCACACTCTCCTGCCTCTCGGGTCTGCGAAGGCCCAAGAAATGCAGGATAAGGCAAGTGAGATTCTCAGCCTGGATTATAACTGCTTTAGAATCATAACAGTGAAAAACAAAACTCATGATGTCATTACTGTGAAGTCATTTTCAAACCCAATGTTCTGCTTATGTATGGTAAATAAGTTAAATACATAATCATTATTAGGGAAGGCATTGAAGAAAGACAGATTTAAATGTCAGGCAATCACCTATAAATTTTTGATCGGTAGCGAAGCGTGTCATATGTTGGGAGTTGTTCAAGACAAATATAAGGGTATGTGCAATATCACGCAACATGGTCCATGCACAGCACTCTGGATAGGCTAGAAACTGAACTCAGAAACCTGGTAGTACCCCATGCCGCACCTGGCAACAACAAGGTGATTCATACTATTCATTCCACGCTGAGCAAATTTACCACCACCGCAGAAAAGTTAGAGTCCTTGGAAATTTTGTCAAAATATAATTTATATGGGCATCGTGCGCCCTGGCAAAATCCTTAGACACAGACAGCCACATGATTAATTAGATCCGCGGAATAATGCATAGACTTAGAGAGCAGTACAAATCACTACACATCCCGTGCCAACAGTGAAGAGAAGGAGATCAGCAACACTGAATACTTAGAGAATGAACATGGCCTGTCTTGACAGCTCTGACAGAGAGGTGCTGATGGCGTATTTCACAATCGAAGAGATAAAGAATGTGATTGATCAATAACATGCCCAACAGCCGCTATCCAGAAGAGGATGGCCTTGTCTATACTTTCTATGAGAAACATATGTAAACACTTGCCCCACATTTATTGGTCATGTTCGAGGAAGCATTTGAGAGTGAACACCTTTTGCCCACACTCTTAGAGGCAATAATTGTTACAATTTTAAAGCTTGACAAGCCAACCATGTCATGTGCTTCATACAGACACCATCATTTCTAAACATAGGCACTAAAAGGCTAACAAAAATCATAGCTAATTGTTTACTACCATAAATGGCCTGGTTGGTGTTGCTGGAGCAGGCAACTTCATAGCTGGTAGTATATCATTTATACTAATTCGCTCTGATGCACTATCTCTTTTTCTTAGATGCTGAAAAAGTGCTTGATTCACAGGATTCATGGGTGTCATCCTCTTGAAATGTATCTCCCTGGTCTACACATATCCTACTGCTAGAGCTTAGATCAACAGTAGTGTAGCCTTAGCCCTCCTGCTAGATTTCTAAGCCTCTGAGCCCCTAGTATGGACATTAGGAAGCCAACACTCATATTGGGGGCTTAGATTCTTTGGTGTAGGTCTGATGATAACTGCCTATGCAGATGACACTTTGCTTTACATCGGAGGCCCTGGGGCTAACCTTTACCTCAGTAACAGGGAGAGGCTGAAATTTAAAGACATCTTTGGTCTAAAAATAAATTGTAACAAATCCCTAATTTTTCAACTGACAATTGTCACTAAACAATGTCCATTGGAATGCTCACTACAGTGGACATAGGATCCTGCCTGCTACTTAGGAATTAAAGATCACTGAGATGTGGACCAGATAATCTGTATCATCCATGAAGTAGTTTAGGAGGAGCTAACAGAGAACAGAGCTAGATTAAACTGCCACTTTCCCTTACCAGTTGAACGACAATAATGAGAATGATAGTTCTCCCCTGGTTATTATATCTATAACTCAATATTCCTATCATTCATCACTGCACATTCTTCAACTCCCTTAAAGCCTTAATGATAAGGCTGGTATGGGCAACCCAGGTTAGGTTGGGGCACTCTCACACTCCATTACAAAGATGGTGGCCTATCTGCACCACATTTTGAGCTGTACATCCACACAGCACCTGCACAATTTGCATACTATTGGATCCATGGGCCATCCCACTTGCAACCATTGAATGTCATGAGAAAAGAGCCAAACCTCTTCCACTGGCAGGGGCCATGTTTCTCCGTACAAACAGACTTAGTAGGGGCCTCGACCGGGTCAGATGCATGAGGCTCTCTTGGAACTGACTAAAAAGCCCACGGGGGCACTATCTTTCCTGTCAGAGTTGAGCGTTCTCCATGGATAACTGGAGCAGCTGAAGATACTAACTCACTAATAGGTTTAGATAAACCAACCACAGCACATAACCTCTCTTGTTTACAGGAAGATGAACTCAGGGACAGCTCCCGGACAGAGCAGAGCTAGATTAGGGTGGAAAACAGACCTGGGATACATATTATCAGACGAGCAGCGGAAGAACTGCTGCACTTGAATTAAAAGGATTTCCTTAAACATTCGACATAGATGAATTTTAAATTTGTCCAGAGGTGTTACTACACACCAGCTAGGCTGAAGCTTTCGGTAACATTTCGGAAGACACATGTCAAAGATGTTAATGAGAAGGGGCCAGCCTAATGCATTTGGCTTAGGAATGTCCAGGTAAGTAGGCATACCATATTTGCCAAAAGTTACACAAATCTTAATACCACCTTCTCAGATTCTCACATTGTTAGGGTATGGAAAAGAAACCCCTTCCTCGGTTAGGAGATTTACCGCTATGGAACTCCTGTTTACTAAACTCTGAGTGGCAGTGAGGTGATGTAATTGCCCTCTCCTGAAAGTTAAAGAAAGGATACAAGACTTAATATCCTGCATCAATGTTTCAGGCAATCTCCCTTTGCTCATACTACATGCCCCACGACCCAGAGACATTTGGTCCCAGTTCCAGCAATACCTAACCATCACAAGATGAGCAAGAAAGGAATGTACAATCTTCTTAATACTGACATGGCACATTGGGTCACACCATTAACTTTTCAGCTGTGAAACATTGATGAGACTGTTGAATAGCAACTATTGAGAGAGTTGTGCTATTTTTTTATTTACTTTTCCATGTGCAACCTAATACTGTATAATTGACATTGAGTCCACTTCGTGATGGACATAACTATGATGTTGACTGCATTGTAGAAAAGATAAAATAAAGTTTAAATTAATTTAAAAAAAGGAAAGGTGGATTTAACATTACACCTGTTACAATCAATTTTTATTTGTCAGATGTATCCAAAAAGCTGATTCACTCTAGGGTTAACATAAGACTCCATGTCACTAGGACATTTTGTTTCCAGTCCGAGGTTTTCACTTATTATGTCAGGGCATTCCAGGATTTGTAGTGTCAGATTAGTTCAATTTAACCAATTGAACAATCAAACCTGAAAACAGTCACTTATTAAAGGAAGACGGAGGAAACAAATAGTTAAATCTTGGACACATGAAGTCCCAGTATAAACCTAATCCAATGTTATACCAGTTAATTTGTTCATACATAAGAATAATGAAGAAAGCGCACCAAGGAGATTCATTTGCTGAGGTTTGGTGTGATTTTGATTTGAAAAGTCAATTTAATATGAATGGTCTTAATTTGATCACTTGTTTTTTTTTCTATTCCAGGCCTTGCGTCTACACCATAGGATCAAACATAAACAACAGGGCCCTCTTTCCATGCCAGGAGCCCCCGGTTGCCATGTCCACATGGCAGGCTACCATACGAGCTCCTGCTGACCTGGTTGTATTGATGAGCGGCGAAAACGCTGCCAAACCAGAGCTGAGTCAAGAAGGTGAGCGTTTTATATTTTCCTAATTGCTGGTGCTCTGTCACCTGCAATATAAATCCCAGAATATTAACCTCGGGTATTATTGGGATGCAATGTATCTATCGGGAATGTTGTCCTTTATTTCTTCTCATGTGTTTGTTTGTGTGTTGAAGGATGCAAAGAGATTGTGAAGATCTTGTAGGAAAAAAACATTTAGAAATTACCTTCCAGAGTTAAGTAGATAGGAAGATTTACAGAGGAATTCAGGATTTTCGATTGACCCAGGTAATTTATAGAGTTTGGAATTAGAGGCATATTATTGCTTTGTAAAACCAAACAGATAAAATAAATAAGTGAGAAAGGCAGGAAGGTGCCATTCTGACTGACTTTACAATTCCCTGTCACATAGGTTTAAATATTGCACTATAAACAAATGGGATAGCCGGAATATATCAGCATTTTCTGTCAGTGGAGACATTATAGCTTGACGCATTTTCAGTTCTTTATGTAATGCTTCCTTGCATGCTTCAGATAATATCTTAGTGATAATTCAAGCCGAACAGCTAAAGAGCATCGGACATTAAAGGAATAACTCCTGGGATTTATGATTATGTTTTCCAGCATCTGACTCTGTAACCCCAAACCTCTGGGGATTGGAAGTGTTTAAAAAATTGGGTTATTGGTTGAGAGGGGTGGCAGCCCCACTCGAGGAGCACCACAATCCTTGTCTGGGCCAACCACAAAAGTCACTAATTGAGCTTGTGCTTAGCCCTCTGATAGCTTGGCATGAGGCAACCAGGCTTAACTTAAAAGCAATTTGTAAAGTATGTCTGCAGCACACAAACAGTTTTAAAGGGAAAACACAGCACAAGAAAATGCTAATTTAATTTAGATATTTATTTTTTTTGGATTTTTTAAAAAATAACACCAAACAATCAAAATCCAATTAGAAGGACCGTGGTTATGACCTTTTAAAATTTTAGGTGAAATTGGAGCCAAACGGCACAAAGTGCCAACTGCTATCTGGTCAGGCTGGACCAGGACAAAGGCACAAGTTCAGGATGACCACAACGGAGCACTGGCTGGGTACAGGACCTGGTTCAGCCACTGAGAGTTTTGTCCTTGGTGCCGTGATGCAGGGTCCTGCGTCAGTCTGCTGGGCACTGCATCAGTTCTGGAGAAGCCAGCAACTATGAGTTGCGAGATGCTGTAATGCCAGGGCGGGGTGGACTGTGCTGTGTCAGTTCTGATGAAGCCGCCAATCAGGAGCTGCACGGTGCTGCTTAATGCTTCTTTGGTTCCAGTGAAGCTGCTGATCAGGAGCTGCGTGGTGCAGCGGTGCGTGGTCCTGCTTCGTACAGCATTGCACTACTTCAGATTCATTGAAGCTGCCGGCCAGGGGCTGTGAGGTGCTGCATCTGTTCCGGGGAAACTTTCAGTTGGGCTGGAAGAGTACTCTCTAACGCCAGCCATAGGGCCCAAGACAATGAGGACAGTGCTTGGGGATCAGGTTATACTCTTATTTCATAAACGCATTTGGGAGACAAAGCAGAGAAGGAACTGATGAAAGTGAGATCCCCCTTTTATCATTGCATGGATAGAAGCACCGTAATTGAACAGACTTGGTTAGAAGTTTATGAAAAATGGAGGACTACAGGAGAACTCATCCTTAGTGGAGCGTGAAATCCCCTGTAAAAGATTTGGATGGGAGATCCAGGGATAAGTGTTTGCTCCGACATTAAAGAAGTGATTACAAAAATGTGTTATGTCTCTCCATTTTGCATTCCATTTGGCTACTTTGGCCCTGTTCAATCAGTCCCACCTCTCCCTGCCCTGCACTGGCTGGAAATATTGACTTAGAAATGAGCACAATTTCTGATTGTGAATTTGCTCACTCACTTTCTCAAAATCTGCCTAAAAAGGCTTGAGGATGCCACTGAGATCCACAAATCACTGACACATTTTCGTGGTAAACGGTTTACAGTTGTCATATTAGTTGATCATTGACCAGGTCAGTGTTATCCATGCTGATAGTTGTCCCTAGAATTAGAACCACTGCTTCCTTCACTACAGGTGGTATTTTCTGTGAATAGAGAGGTACTGATGATGACTGTAAGATTAATACCTATACATCAGCCTAGGACCTTTATTAGATTGGGAGCCTGGGTCATGAAGGTGGTCAGACAGACGGCTATCTGCCAGTAAGTTGACTAATACAAATGAGCACAGGTTTGTCAGACAACAAGGAAGATAGAGTTTAGTTCTCCTCTCAGAGGAAGCATAGCAAGGAAATGGTCTTATTCTGCCAGGAAGTCAGAGTGAATCTTTTCCAGGAATGATATATGTTGCCGGATAAATGCCTGTCACCAGAGGAAGTGGGTAGGATGGTTATTTCACTACTTCAAGTGTGAAAATCATCTACCCATGCTACACTCTGGGCTTGTTTTGCAGAAAATACGCACAAAAATGTACACCCTGTACGTACGCTGACAGTCACATGTGTGAATATACACATTTTGGGACTTCACGTACATTCTAATTAGTACGTCTGGAAATCTGCTCCAGTTGCGGGGCTCTACTGCGGTTGTTTAAGAGTGCTGCAGGAAATCCCATGTGGCATTTCTCCAGTTTGTTATTTTCCAGTTGGTAGTTGTACTCACAGTACAACTCTGCTTTGTGGAAAGGCAATCTACTGTGAAAATGCACCCTTTTTTCGTTTTTTTTTGGTCCATGTGTAAAAATGGACGGTGACCTTTCCTTCAGCGACCCTTAATTGCAAGACCGGAATGGCGTCATACTCTGTTTTACAGGAGCACCTTATCCTTATTTATAGAACCCCAGGAGGATCTGATAGCTGACCTGTGTTTCTGAAGCCTCTCTTCTGAATATCTGTTTATAGATGGCGATTAATCTCTTAACCACTGTCAACAGCAGCACTGTCATTATTGGCCACTAATGGGTCATACACTACACCCCTGATTAAACCCCAGTGCTTAAATCATCGAAAATATACATGTAATTACTTCGTTTGTTCTTTTAAGGTATGTAAACCGTATTGTGTTACCAACTTGTCGTGTACCCCTTTAACTGCCTTTAACACTCACTTTTGTGAAGCCCCTTTGTTGACGTTGAACTTGATGTTCATGACAAGTGCGATGGATGTTAATACCACAGTCTGAAAGTTACTGTCTCAGCTCGTTTCTCTCTTTAACAAAAATACTCAGACGCTGAACGCCCTGCACTCTGCTGTTTACTAGGCCATACAATTAATTTGTTGACTACATATTTACTTTAATAAATATCAGCAGTGTAGGAAACGTATTTTGCTTCTATAGTAAAACTATCCGGATTCCAAGGAGTAGAGGGAAGTCCTGTATGTGTCGCATACAGTTAATTGAATATACCAGTGTAAAGTGCACGGGTATTTAAAAACGCAACCTCGTTCTGGAATGACTCTGGCATTCGTGTATTCCTGCCCCTCCCCAAAGTGTATTTTCCTTAACTCTGTAAGGCCTGGCTTCTTTCTCCTCGGGGCAGCGAGCCTAACATAAAGAAATGTGTGTAATTTATGACATTCACCAGTTCAGCATCTTCTTCAAAATTGTGGTGAATAAGAAATTGTGGGAAGCTGCTGACGGGAAAACAGTATCAAGGACTCACAGATGTAGTCAGTGATTTCCCAAGGGTTTATACGTTTTGCTGCCTATTCTTGCTCCCTGCTCGGTAGGTTTTCTTTTCAAAGTCACTCAATCTCTCCTTACTTTTCCCTGGAACTGAGAAACTCATGGACTTTGAAACCACGGAGTCGGTGCCCTCAAGAGGATAAATCAAGTCATAAACTCTACATTATTTGCAGGAGACAAGAGAATGGGATTTCACCTCCATTGTAAGATTGAAGATGTTGATTCTTTGGGTGCCCCATTGCAGGCAAATGTGGTTTGTAACCATAAGAATGATGGATCACTAATGTGTTGTCTCTTTAGCCTGGGTTCTGCTCATATTAGATCATCTCCTTGAGGAGAGAACACAGGGTCACGAATCTGCTCATATCTAGATTACTGGTCTTACTCCATTTTCATTTTGTTGACTAAGCCATCCTCATCCCAAAGCACATTGTATCAGGTATCAGACCTCCTGTTTGATCAAATCAAATCATTAACATTTATAAAGCGCGCTACTCACCCGTGCGGGTCTCAAGGCGCTAGGGGAAAAAAGGGGGGGTTAACGCTGCTCGAACAGCCAGGTCTTTAGGAGTCTCCGGAAAGAGGAGTGGTCCTGGGTGGTCCTGAGGCTGGTGGGGAGGGAGTTCCAGGTCTTGGCCACCAGGAAGGAGAAAGATCTCCCACACCCGGTGGAGCGGCGGATGCGAGGGACAGCAGCAAGTGCGAGGCCAGAGGAGCGCGGGTGGGGATGTAGAAGCTGAGGCGTCTGTTGAGGTATTCCGGTCCCTTGTCGTGGAGGGCTTTGTGTGCGTGGGTGAGAAGTCGGAAGGTGATCCTTTTGCTGACTGGGAGCCAATGCAGGTGTCTCAGGTGTGCGGAGATGTGGCTGCTGCGGGGTACGTCTAGGATGAGGCGGGCCGAGGCGTTTTGAATGTGTTGCAGGCGATTTTGGAGTTTGGCTGTGGTTCCGGCGTAGAGGGTGTTGCCGTAGTCCAGGCGGCTCGTGACGAAGGCGTGGGTCACGGTTTTTCTGGTGTCGGCGGGGATCCAGCGGAAGATCTTACAGAGCATGCAGAGGGTGAGGAAGCAGGCGGAGGACACGGCGTTGACTTGCTTAGTCATGGTGAGAAGAGGGTCCAATATGAAGCCGAGGTTGCGGGCGTGGTCTGTGGGGGTCGGTGCGGTGCCGAGGGCCACCAGGAGTCGTCCCAGGCGGACGGGGTGTTGCCGAGGATGAGGACTTCCGTTTTTTCAGAGTTCAGCTTTAGGCGGCTGAGCCTCATCCAATCTGCGACGTCCTTCATACCCTCTTGTAGGTTGGTCTTGGCGCTGGCGGCGTCTTTGGTGAGGGAGAGTATAAGTTGGGTGTCGTCGGCGTAGGAGGTGATGATGATGTCGTGCTTGCGTACGATGTTGGCGAGGGGGCTCATGTAGACATTGAAGAGTGTCGGGCTGAGTGATGAGCCTTGAGGTACGCCGCAGATGATCTCGGTGGGTTCTGAGCGAAACGGAGGGAGGTAAACTCTTTGTGAACGGTTTGCGAGGAAGGAGGCGATCCAGTCCAGGGCCTGGCCTTGGATCCCGATGGAGCGGAGGCGGGTGATTAGGGTGCGGTGACAGACGGTGTCAAAGGCAGCCGAGAGGTCGAG
The DNA here is from genome assembly GCF_031143425.1 of Pleurodeles waltl. Lineage (NCBI taxonomy): Eukaryota > Metazoa > Chordata > Amphibia > Caudata > Salamandridae > Pleurodeles > Pleurodeles waltl. The sequence continues at coordinate 790,458,519 of NC_090436.1, read as the reverse complement.
GAGAATGAGGGCGACTGTTTCACCGTTGTCCATCAGGGTTCTGATGTCGTCTGTGACTGAGATGAGGGTGGTTTCAGTGCTGTGGTTGGTTCGGAATCCGGTTTGTGAGGGGTCGAGCAGGTTGTTGTCTTCCAGGAAGGTGGTCAGCTGTTTGTTGACGGTCTTCTCTATTACTTTGGCTGGGAAAGGCAGAAGAGAGATGGGGTGGAAGTTTTTCAGGTCGCTCGGGTCAGCCGTAGGTTTCTTTAGTAGGGCGTTGACTTCGGCGTGTTTCCAGCATTCGGGGAAGGTAGCAGAAGAAAAAGAAGAGTTGATGACGGTCTGGAGGTGCGGGGCGATTATGTCGTCGGCTTTGTTCAAGATGAAGTGCGGGCAAGGGTCCGAAGGGGCGCCGGAGTGGATAGAGTTCATGATGGATTTGGTTTCTTCCGTGTTGATGTGGGTCCAGTTGTTGAGGGTGATGGCCGGGGGTGCGGGTTCGGTGGTGTTTGGTTGGGTCTGGTGTCCGAAGCTGTCGTGGAGGTCGCTGATCTTGCGATGGAAGAAAGTGGCGAGGGATTCGCACAGATCCTGTGAGGGCGTGACGGCGTTGGCGCTGGGGTTGGAGAACTCCTTGACGATGCTGAAGAGTTCTCTGCTGTTGTGGCTGTTTTTGTCCAGTCTGTCGGTGAAGAAGTTCCTTTTGGCAGCGCGGATCAGGTGGTGGTGTTCGCGGGTAGCGTTCTTGAGGGTTCTAGAGGGTTTGATAAGGGATATCAGGAAATATCTTCAGTCCATCTAGGATTTGGTTGCCCAAGTTGCAGTCATTGGGGGTAGAGAATGCCTAATGCCTGCTCTAATCCAAGAGTCTGCCCAGCCCTTTGACGAAACCACTCACCACTCCTCTTGCCATTGTACCACAGCTTACTGTTTGCAGAGGGCCGTGGGCATCCTCACCTCTGTAGTACAAGTTGTTATTTCAGCCGACCTTCACATGAAGTTCGCTCAATGACTCTGTAACCTCATATTCTGAGTAATTACTGTGTTATTCTTATCATGATATTCCTGTGTATGTTTTCCAGCAATGTCACTCCCACACACATTTTTAGTGTGGACCTCGTAATCTGAATAATACTGTTATTGCTCTCCCTCTTCCCATTAATTGCATCCATGCTACTGTTGTGTCACACTAGGGTGGACCTCATAGTCTATGTGTGATATTGTACATTTATGGTAAGCTGTGATTTATTGTAGTGAACCCACTCCTACAGCCAGGCCACCCCTTTTTGTTCCTCAAAATCTCGGAATTGGTTTGTGATTTTTTGGGTAAGTTTTAACTTCCTGTGGGTTGTACCCATGTCAACCTTGGCCTACCTTTGTCCTAAATAGTATCCACATTTTATTAATCACTACTGCTGCCATTACAGTTCTTATAGAGTTTAGATAGCTCCATGCCAGCATTGCTGACCTTCCTAATTCAGTAGTACTAGCGAAAATAAGATTTCCTTATGCCTACTCCAATACTGGGTTAAGGCCCAGTGCACTTGCTTTCTCAAACTTTCTCTAACAACCCTTCTTCCTTAACATCAATACCTCTGCACCCAGACCATTTCTTACCCCTGATTGTTTACTGCCCTCATTCATAGAAATATCTCCTTAACTTCCCATTCCAGGCCGTTATATTCCCTCTCCAATTCTGCCCCTTTTATTCCAATCAGCACCATATTCATACTCTGTGCCCCACCATCTTTCCTCCCTCTAACGCCCCCTTTTTTCCATCCTCTCATTTCTCCTCCTTTCAAGCCTTTTACCTCACCACTATTGTCTCTCAACCCAACATCATCTCACTCCCAAAGCCTTACATGGTAGACCAATTTCATACCCATTACTATCTTCACCCCTCACTCATTCTACCTCTAGATTCCCTATTTTTAAAAGTGTTCTCCTTGACGCATCTCATTCTATTTATCATGACCTGCTCGCTTTCTCTGCCACTTTCCTCTTCTGTTCTACTTCCATTGCTTCCTTCCCGCCATTTCCATGAACCTCTTATTCCTTATAGAAATCCCAGACCCTTTGGTATCTATTCCGATTAAACACCACCTAACTTGCAAGGCTCTGCAATCTATGAACTCACCCATCCTTAATCTATTTCAATCATTGCCAAAAGATATTTGTAAAGAGGAGGGACGCATGGTGCCTCTCCCCAAGCCATCAGGAGCCCCAGAGACCCTATCCCCCATGGTCGGGGAGGTGGTGCACAGCCCCCCCTGCCCAACCCAATAGTGGCCTCAAAGAGCCCATCCCCAGGGCCAAGGCATATATATTAAGGGAGGGGGGCACGCTGCCCCCCTCCTTGAGCCTATAGGGGCCAAACAGGACCCTATCCCCTGGGGCCTGTTGTCCTTTTGGGTGGGTGCCCCTGTGTCTCCCCAGGGCACCCATCAAACAGTAAATTGGGACCGCAGTGGGGGGAGCCCCAGGGTCCCCGTGCCCCAACCAGCTCCCTGCATGCAGATCTAGGAGCCAGCATTGATTCCACCCGGATGTTTTTGTTTGCTCCTGCCGGCCGCGAGTAATGTGTGTTTCCCTGCCTGCAGGAAGCCATAGAAGACTATTTTAGAGGGAATATGGGATCGGTGAGGGGCATGCGAACCATCTGCAAAGCATTTAAGGCCACCATTAGGGGTGTAAGTATTGCTATCATGATAGGATCTTGAAATCTCTGCGTGCATACCTGTCCAGGCTGGAGTCTGTGTTAAAGGAATTGGAGGAGGCACTCCATGCTGCCAATCCCACTCCAATGCAGGCAAGACTCGAGGGCAAACTCACGAATACTAAAATGCCGCCGAATGGGAATCTAAATAACCAGTTAAATATACTTGAGCCAGGGATTAGGGGGAGAAGGAAAACCATGGGAAGTCGCTGGCAAAAGTGATTAAACGCCCTTGGTCTGCAAACAGCATCGCACACATCATACGTGAACATGGTACACTACACCAACATACGCCAGGGGTTTTACATACATTTCACTCACACTACCCTACACTATACTCTACCAGGGGACACATACCACCCATGGCTGTTGTTAGGTACCTGTGAGACCCAGCCCTGAGCTAGCTAAGCGAGGCACAATGCCATTTTCTTACACTTAAGAGGTGATAAAATGACTTCCTACTTTAAAAAACCTGGGCTCAGATGGATTGCCCACTGACTTTTATGAGCACTATCAGGATATATTTACCCATCACTTTTTGACCCTGTTTGAGAAACACAACACACGCTTCCTCCGACTCTGCACAAAGCGATCCCGGTAACGCTACTGAAACTGGGAAAACAGATGCAATACCCTCATTTGTAATAAAATGATGGCTAAAGTAATTGCAAACCTACTGAATGTCCTACTCCCTGACCTGGTGAGACCAGACCAATTCAGGGTTGTCCTTTGCTGATCCACAGCTCATAACATGCATACACTGTGGGCCTGATTCTAACCGCGGCGGGCGGCGGTCGCCGCCCGCCGCCCGCCATGCGGTTCCCGCCAAATAACCGCACCGCGGTCACAAGACCGCGGCGGCCATTCTGGCTTTCCCGCTGTGCTGGCGGGCGACCGCCAAAAGGCCGCCCGCCAGCACAGCGGGAAAGACCCAGCAACGATGAAGCCGGCTCCGAATGGAGCCGGCGGAGTTGCTGGAGTGCGACGGGTGCAGTAGCACCCGTCGCGAATTTCAGTGTCTGCTACGCAGACACTGAAATTCTTTTTGGGGCCCTCTTACGGGGGCCCCTGCAGTGCCCATGCCATTGGCATGGGCACTGCAGGGGCCCCCAGGGGCCCCGCGGCACCCCCTACCGCCATCCTGTTCCTGGCGGGAGACCCGCCAGGAACAGGATGGCGGTAGGGGGTGTCAGAATCCCCATGGTGGCGGAGCGCGCTCCGCCGCCATGGAGGATTCTGCAGGGCAGCGGAAAGTCGGCGGTACACCGCCGACTTTCCGTTTCTGGCCGCGGCTGAACCGCCGCGGTCAGAATGCCCAGCGGTGCACCGCCAGCCTGTTGGCGGTGCTACCGCGGTCATTCGCCCTGGCGGTTTTTACCGCCAGGGTTAGAATGACCCCCTGTGTGTCCTCATACAACACCTGCACCCAAACCTTGATGAAGTGCCAGTTTTCGTGGGTGCTTCCAAAGCTTTCAACTCCCTAGAATGGAAGTACCTATTCACTATTTAACTAACCTAGGCTTCCCACATGCTTTTTATGGGCGAGCACAAAGTGCTCCGTCCATTCTGTAATCTCTCTTTAGGCTTGAAACCACGCCCATGCCACGTCAGTCACTTACATTGGTTCGTGGGCTTGCCTTTTAAAATCCGTTTGCATTCATTTGTGAAAGGCATGCATACGTCATGCCTTTTCCGGTGTTTAGCCCACCTACACAGCACTGGTAAAGTACCAAAAACTTACGAGGCTCGATGTTTTCAGCCTGGAGTGCGGACTACTTTATCTGTTTATTTTCCACACAGCGCGATTGCATTGCATTTTACATAGCACAATCGCGCTGCGTTTTTTTTGCTTTACAACGCTAATAGCTCTAACTCGAACAAATGCGAGACCTGTTGCATTGAAAATGCTTGTTTAAAACTGTAATGGGCTACTTTATTAGGCACCGAGTACTAGAGTCCGTATCAATAATAACTTGTCAGCTCCCTTTATCCTCTCCAGTGGGATGAGTCAAGGCTGCCCTCTATACCCTTTTCTATTTTCCCTGGCTCTCGAACTCTTAGGGTCTAAATTAAGGCATCACTATGTAGATCACGCCCTCAGGTACACCACTCAATTTAAACTCGTATCACTCTACGCTGATGATCTGAGCCTCTATATCTGAGACTCTAGTATGTGTCTCAGTAGGATACCCAGGGAATACTTGCGGTTCGGGGCACTGTCAGGGATCACTATTAACTGGAGCAAGTCCCAGGTTTTTCCACTGATGCCGAGCTCAAGTCATTTCACCCCGGGCTTCCCTCTAGAGTGGTGTGAAGACTCTGTGAAATATTCAGGGGTTTGGATGAACAGAGACGTGGATGTAGTAATGAAAGTAGACTATGGACAAGCAATAACAAAAATGGCTGATCAGATATGCTGGGTATCTCTCCCACTCTCACTGGCGAGTAGAATAAGCCTCACCAAGATGGCACTGCTCCTCAAACTACTCTACTTATTTATCAGCATCCCCCTGCTGTTCACTGAATCCCTACTCCACCACACACCCAATCCCTACTCTGCCACATACACACTAAATTCATAAAATTAGCTTCAGCTAATAAGGACCTTAGGATGAAATAGGCAGCTCTTACTCTTCCTTTTGATCTAGGAGGGTTTAATGCCCTGGACTTTGAATTCTATTTTGTCTGTGCCGAAGCACATTTTGCATACTACTGGTTTCATATCAATATCTCACATTATGTGGTTGAAACAGATGCAATAGCTCCGTTACCTTTAAGAGCTCTGTTTGGAGCCCCTGCCCCATGTTTTACCTTAAACTTGAACTGTGTGCACATCCAGGTGTACAGTGGGTAGGGTAGATGGGCAGGCCTTGAGCTCCTCTATGCCCCTCCCTCCTCTTCGCCAGCACCCTCTGCTACTGGCCACACATGAATTGTCTCAAAGGGGGCTTGCCAAGTAGGGGAGGCAGTTATGTTGGAAAAATATATCATGTTGTTGGATGTCTTTTTAGGAACCACTCCACACGCCCAATTTGACATCTTAATTACAGTGTTCACACCTGAGGTTTCCCAGCGGAACCAATAGCATGTTAGGCGCTAGAGTCCCTCTTCATGGTCCGACCACAAAGTAGCTTATCTCCAAGCTGCATCGCTCCTCTTTAGAGGAGACCCCTGTTAGCACGCACTAGATGTGTGGAGGAAATGGATTAGAAGTATTGGCGATGTGGTCCTTCTGTTACACGCAAAATGCCTGGTGTTCTCTAGCAGCAGACTCAGCATCATACTTTATACATTTGTAGAGTGAACATATTTTACTCCGTTGATGCTGCATAGATTCGTCCTCCGGGAGACCTCTAATATCACCAGATGCAGTCATACAGATTTGAACGTCCTTCTCTTGCTTGGTCATGCAGAACAATTCAATCCTATTGGAGCAAGGTTGCCCATAAGGTGCTCAGGGACCCGAGGGCTGCAGTGACTTATGGGCAACATAGAGCGCTAGCACTATTACTAACTGAGAGGTTCGTAGCATGTTGTGGGGGAAGTGGGTGATCCCCCAAATATAAGCATTCGACTAAGTTTAATTTTCTGCAACAAGCAATTTGATCTGTATGCCACACTGCTCGTCTCTGTCCTCCAAATCCAGGGACCTATGGGGCTCTCTCATGTCATTCCTTTTGACTGCGTCCTTGTAGGCTGACATACCAGGTACACTCCAGGTAACACACAGTGCAAACAGTACTGCCTCTCCTGTCTCCCCTACAGTACATCGGTAGAGCGCACATAAAATTGTAGGGCACTACTTTCATGCTGTTTATATCATAGGACATACAGGAACCGATGTTACAGCTATATTTGACCTCTGAGCGGAAATATTGCTGTGTTGTACATTGCCTGATGGGTGTCAAAATGACAAAGCTATGTATTTTGTTTTTTGCATTGTATGATAACTAACAGCTAATGGAAAAAAAGAAGAAAAAAAATTGTTGGGATTAAGGAGGAATCTTGGTGGTTCCCCCGTGTAATGGGCATAGATTCAGATTTGAATGGGGAGGAGGGACACGGACTGCAACCTTCCCAATAGGAAGGACAAAAGCCAATGGAAGGGGGTCGAATACAGCTCGATCTCATGCAATTGTCTTGTTACGAAGGCAAGGAACACACTTTCCAAGGCTGCATAGAGGTCAAGGAGGATAAGGAAAACAGATTTCCAATCATCCACCGTAAGCCTGTCACAGCCAACAATGTAGACTCCGTACTATGATTGGTTTTAAACCCTGTTTGAGAAGCATCCAGTGGGTTGTTCTGTTCTAAATAAAGCCAAAGAATTGACCAGTTTCTCAATAACTTTAGCTGAATAGTGGAGCAAAGACAGTGGGCAACAATTAACCTGATTTTGAGAGTCTGCTGCTGCTTTCTTCACCAAATGCAACAGTAGGGCGTGTTTCCAATATTGGGGCTATTCTACTGTCCGGAGCGAGCTGTGCAACACGTCTGTAAAATAAGGGCTCAGTAAAGTGGCATGTTGAGAAAAAACATGGTGGGGCTGGGATCTCCAGGAGATTCTGATTTGACTGATGCTATGGCCTCTTCCATCACAAGAGAAGATAGGAGTTCTAAGGACTTTCAGGTGGCAGTGGAGGCTAGATCTGCTTCCATTTTAGCTGGAAGAAGGGTAAGATTTGATTGAGGAATAAGATTGGAAAATATGTTTTTCAGTTTTATCCACCAAGTATAATGACAGATTAATACAGAAAGTAGGAGATACTAGTATTGACTACCCACAGATAGTGGGGTGAGCAAGCACCTTCACAATTTTAAAACGTTAAACAGAGGAGTTTTTTACTTTCCTCTATCCTTTGGGAATGGCTCCATAATTAAATTCATCAGCCTCCGCTTTTGTATATCCCTAGCATTTTTCTAAGCATTTGTAGTGTTTTTCTGTAATTTTATCACAAATGTATCATTTGGCAGTAGTGGATCATCTTTTTAGGTTGCTGTTTTTTTCCAGGACAATATGACCTAGAATCCTTGTCATAGCTAAACTGAACTGGAGAACAGACACACTAGTGTTATAAACAGTGCTCACTTCAGGCATCTGTAGTCTCTCAGCTAACTTATCTTTGGTAATATTTTCCAAACTCTGTATTTGGAGATGGTTCCCCCTGCCAGAGGGAGACTGAAAATGTTATTAAATACTGGTACAATCACAATTAAAGGGCTATGGAATAAAAGGAAAGTGAGCCTAAATTGGTGAAGGGTAAATCTAGCATGACCAGCTCTATGAGTGGAACCATTCTCTCTTTGATACAAATTTAAGACCACCATGTGCTCTTTAAGCTTCATGGTTTGAGGATCTGCCTGGTCTTCAGATGGAAATTAAAGTCACCAATAACCAAAATATTTTCAACTTTTAATAGCAAAGGGTGACAGAACTTTCACTAAATGGGTACTGAAATCTTTCTTTGATGATGGTGGTGTATACATAATGATACTACTAAACAATAGACTAAAGTTGTAATCAGGCCCTAAGTGTTGAGGCCTATTCAAAGGATTAAGCCTTTGAACTCCTTTGACTTGAAGGAATCTAATATAGTACATCTAAGGGTATCTTTAAAACTTAGGGCTACTCCAACCCCCAGTTTTCTCTTTGTGATCTACTTTCATAATGCTCCTCGAATCGGACACAACAAAAGCTAGATGTAGATTAGTGTGATTGATAGACAGACTTAGGGTGGTTTTCCCCCATCTTTTTGCCTACCTCGCTCCAATTTTCTGATCACGCTTTTGCTTGTTTAAGGACTTTGCCCTTTTACCACTGCTGACTAGTGTTAAAGTGCTTGTGCTCTCCCCCCTAAACATATAGTAACATTGGTTCCTACCTAATTGGCATATTTAACTTACCTATACGTCCCTAGTAAAGTATACTCTATGTGCCTAGGGCCTGTAAACTAAATGCTACTAGTGGGCCTACAGCACTGATTGTGCAGCCCACATAAGTAGTCATTTAACCATGTCTCAGGCCTGCCATTGCAAGGCCTGTGTGTGCAGTTTTACTGTCATCTCGACTTGGCATTTAAAATCTCTTGCCAAGCCTTTAACTCCCCTTTTATTACATATAAGTCACACCCAAGGTAGGCCCTATGTGGCTCACAGGGCAGTGTGCAGTGTATTTAAAAGGCAGGACGTGTACTTTTAAATTTTACATGTCCTGGTAATGAAAAACTCCCAAACTTGTTTTTCACTTTTGGGAAGTCTGCTTCCCTCATAGGCCAGGATTGGGAATTCCTCAATGTAATGTTAAGTCATAATTTCTAATCAGAAAGGTGTAGTTACATCATGTTTCATACCTTTGGAATAGTAATGACATTTTTTCTTTACTGGTAAAGTTGGATTTAACATTACTATTTTAGAAATTCCACTTTTAGAAAATAGCATTTCTCTGCTCTTACTGTTGTATGTGCCAGCCTGTCTACAGTAAACGTCTGGCCAGGGCTGGGTGACAGCTACATTTGTGCATTCCATCCAGACAGCCACAAGCACTGGACACTCAACTGCATCTGCATACTGATGGGTCTTCCTGGGAAGGAAGGGTGGAGGGTCTCACACTTGCACTTCAAAGGGTAGTAGCCTGACCCCACACAAAGCACTGATAACCCCTACAGACAGGACTGGGCTTAAAGAGAACTGGTGCACTTCAAAGACGCTCTTTAAAGTCTCCCCCACTCCAAAGGCACTTTTGGGTATAAGTACTGGATCTCTGACCCCTTCAAATCGGAAACTTCTGGACCTGGAACGGAACTTCTGTCAGAAGAACTGCTGTGCTGCTCAAAGGACTCAATTGGACTGCTTTTCTGGAAGGGATTCTTTTTTTTGTTCCCCTGCTGCTTGCTGCTCTCTGACCCTGCTGGAAGGACTATGCTTTCCCACCAGAGTGATCTCCAAGGGTTTGGTGGCTTGCCCCCTGTTCTACTGCAATCTCAGGGATATCATAACTGCCTACAACTCTCCTGGTGCTGTTAGACTCAGCTCTCTGTGGGTTTCACCCTTGCCTGAAGTGCCCCCTCCAAGCTCCGGGCCTTAGAAGTGGGTTCTGCAGCCGAGTTCTACAAAAAAAAAAAATCGATGCATCGCCTGAGTGTGGCAGAAATATTAGCGCATTGCATCTCCAATGACGATGCAGCGGCTGCCCGATGACAACAGATCTTTAGCGTGTGGCCCGCTACAACGCTCTGCGCAGCCGCACAGCGATGCATTTCCTTCACATTAACGGAGCGCACCAACCAGACAGTGACCCAACTGCGTGAAAAATACTGACACATTGTGTCCTCTGTCAGCTTTTTGCTCCATCCAAGGTATTGTTTTAGCAGACCCTGCATGGGTTCTGTAGCCAATATACCCTCCCGCACGGTTGCCTGAACTTTGGATTTGCACCAGTCCCTCGTGGAGAGAGGAGGGGGGTCTATTGACGGATGGCTGCAAGCTGTGTGCAGTGGGGGTTGGCAAGTCGCACTCCAAACTCATATATCAGTATCTGTGAGGAGCGACAAAGTGTTTCACTCTGTCTAAAAAAAAAGTGTTAAGTCTTCATGATGAAAACCAGGCTGGCAATATCCACTTGGGAGAGTATCTAGAAAACAGTAACTAAAAAGTAGGTCTCAGTGCATATATGTTGCTACTCTTCTACCTGAAGCGCACCTTGTTCAGTTGCCCTACATACTTCTCCGAGTAGGACAAGGCAATAATGACTCTATTTTGAGGTTGGTCTGGTAGTTCCTGACCTCCTCTTTGTTGAATATAGTGTCAGAGAGTGGTCGAGCATCATCTCTATCTCACTCTCCAGTTACGTTTTTAATCTTGGCCATCACCCCACACAAACAAATAAACTTAGTACTTAGTGAGGGTATTGAGCCAATTTTATTCTGTTTCTTTGAACTCTCCCTTGTTTTCTCCTTACTCACTTGCGGGGTATTGTGGCATCATCGAGAAAAGATCTCCGGCCAAGAGCCCCCCTATGGGAGGTGCCCGTCAGACATTGCAGCGCCGGTCTGACGAGGAGCTCGTCCGATGATGAAGCATGACACCCAACAGGGTGTGTGAGGACTCTTGCTCCTAACAAATAGGACTTCCTAGTGCTCACCCTTTTTCGCTTTCTTTTTGGAACAGTGTATTGCATTATTAAGTAACTTTCATTGGAGGGTATACACTGGACCATTAATCCTCCGAATCCCCCTCTCTTCTTGATGTTGCAAGGCAATAATTACACCTAATTTTAAGCCTCCATGTCCCCAAATGGTGGGGAAATTGTTTTTATTTTAAACCTCATCGGGATGCAATAGTGATCAGTTTCCAAATGCTCCATTGGAGGCGGGGCTGAATGTGGAGTGCGTCTCTTGTTACCAAGGCGGGCTGTTCTTGGAAAGTGCCTCACATTAAGGGGTGCTGCAGAATGGTGGCCATGTTGAAATAGTCAATTTTCTGTCAAAGCGGCTTATTTTTAACTGAGCGGCAAACCATTCATGAATATGGAAAAACATACATCAATAAAAAACCTTACAGCAACACGTTGGGAAAATCTGTGTTGGCTATTTCATTATTGTCAAATAACAAATGTATTCATGCTTAAATGTAACGGTAAAAAATTGAGCAAATCCAAGGTATCATTAACCCCATATTGGTCAGTTTTAAGTTTAAACACCTATCTTTGGTCTTTTAAAAAAAAAAAGCCTGTTTTGTACATGTAGTGTCATGTATGGTTTCAACTACTACACATTCCATCTCATTTGAATTGTGGTTATTTTTCAAATAATGGGCAGTAGGTTTTGTGGTTGCTCATTTGCATTTAATAGTGCTGCGATGTTCATTGGCCATGTGGGAGATTTTCTCACAAGGCCTTTATATGATAACTATCTTTTCTCAAGGAGTTGTTACAATCTGGGGGTTTATAAAATGTGGTTGTGTGAATCTGGTTATCATTGATCTCCAGTTCTAAGTCGAAAAAAGAAAGTTTCTCATTGAATATATAGACATAAATTTGAGGAGGTGGTCCTTATTGTTGATTCAGTTTCCTTTGGCACTTTCCATGGTTCCATTCCGGATTACTAAAGCATTGCTAATATATCTTGTCCATGATGTTATGAGTGAGAGATAAGGGTTGGTGTCAGAATAGATGTATTTGTCTTCAAAATCATGCATGTACAAGCATGCTAGGCCCGGGGCAAATGTCCTTCTCATCGCAGTGTTTTGTATTTGTAAATATAAGGTCTCTTTACATTGGAAGAAGTTGTTTTTAAGGGCCAGTGCTATGGGATCCTTGGCAAACTCTATAGGTGCCAAGTGGTCCCAGTTAGTTGCTCTCATCAGTCTGTCAATGGTTGACAATGTTGCATCCTGGTGGAAGCTTGTGTAGAGGGCCTCTACTTCCAGGGTTTTTAAGAGATTCACCATTGATGTCCAATTGATATGTTAGATGATATTCTGAAAATATTTTGTATCCTGGGCATAAGAGGGGATCTGTTTTTCCATAGGTTTCAGGAAGTAGTCGACCAACATAGAGATGGGCTCCAAAAGAGAACCTATGCCAGAGACAAAACGTCTCCTTGGGGGTGGGAGGCAATTGTTATGTATTTTGGATGGGCACAAAAAAGTGTGGTATTCTTTATTCTTTTTTCTATAAGAAAGTAAAAGAAAAGGGTAATCAAAAAGCAGTTGTCAAGGCTTATATGTTTAGCATCTTCTGCTTGAAACGTGCTGTGTTCAGCCGCCCTACATACTTGCTCTAAGTAGGATAAGCTGAATATTGAGCCTTAATTAAGCCTCCGCGGCCCCAAATGGTGAAGAAGTCAGTTTCCCTCCTCGTTTTAAACTCCACCGGGCCGCGGCAGCAGCCTGTTTCGGTGGGCTCCATCTAAGGCAGGGCTGAACGTGGAATGCATCATGTCACCGAGGTGGGGTTTTCCGCAGAAAGCGCGTTGCATCACTGGGTGTTGGAAAATGTCATCCATCTTGAAATAGTTAATTTTCTGACAAAATATAAGGTCTGGCGACAAACCAGCCCTAAAAAAGTCCGAAAGGGACTAGAAAATGCAGAAGTAGATTTGGTCTGTAACCAGACAGATGACCATGTTATAAACGAATCTACCGCAGCAATGTATAATTCTTACTTATCTCGTCCCCACAGGCCACCTACTTCTGCATGTGGCGAACACCCGAAGTGATTGTGGGGGGCCGTCCCACATGGCTCACATCTGTTAATCTATTCGTGCCATTCACTGGGAGCTATTTGCTCTCATTTTCTGTATCATTTCCTGTGCATTACTTTAAGGATTTTCACAGCCCCGCTCCTCCTGCATTTGTTAATAATGTGCACTGCCACTTCTGCCCTGTTGTTCTTATCTTTAACTCTATTCCCGGCCCCTATACGCTCCTTCCCATTTTCAATGTTTCTCTTTATTTGCTCCTTTAAACTAAGCCACAGTGGCCACTTGTTACTCCTCTTCCCTCAAATGCATCTTGTGTCTTCTCATCTGCTTGCCCTGGCTTTGTGTCGTAGCAGGCTGTTAGTCGTGCACTGATTTTTTGATAACTTCATAGAGCGCTTTGACGAAAGCTCTCTTTGAATTTAATGCAGTGAAAAAGCAGGAAAGTGGTTTGTGGATGGACGAGAATGTTTGTTACTCTCTGCAGTTTTTTGGGGGGGTCTTCAGCATCCTCCTTTATGCAGCTGCGCCACCGTGTGGAATTGTTGAAAGAGACAATTACTTACAGGATTCTTAATTACTTGGTTCACCCTTCCTCGGCCCAGTACATACGCGACTCTGTTTCACCCATTTTCTCCCATCTTGATCCCAGGCGTGCTCGATGACGACAGGAGGGGCTGAGGTGACCCTTCTCCTTATGGTCCTTCCGGGATAAGGAGGGGTCTGAGGGAGGGGTTAGAGGAGTTGCGCCGTTTCCTTTTCATATTTTAAGCTTGGTGGAGGTTGTGAACATAGTTAATTGTAGTAAAGACCGGGTGGAGGGGAGGCAATGTGGAGATCTAGCTTGCCACTTGAGAGGATGGGATGAAGCAGGAGTGAAATGGACCGATCACATTATTTGATCGCGATGACTGCGGATATGCTTTGTAGAGCACTACAGTCCCTTCAAATGGCTGAATTGATATCCTACATGCATGAAGGAAGACAGCCTGAAAGGCCGCGTGGTACAATGTGAATACCATGATTTATGCCTACCAACTTTAACCTGCATTCTGCAACCCCCTCTCCTCTCCTTAGAACTTACAACTTTTCTTATCTAAAGAAGTACTATACACAGTTTCACAAAAGCAAAAAGAACCAATTTCCGCCGGCCTCCCTCTCCATGCAAACATATTAGCTCATCTCAGTTCACATTCGCAGCAGCCCATAACCACAGAACACTTTGGCCCATCTTCTCTGGCTTGTTTATTCAAGTCGTTGTATTTCCCAGAACAGCAAGTGCAGGCGATGCCGGCATCTCTGCTTCCTGCGGCTTTGGGCCTCTGGAGCGCTCTGAAAGTGTCGGAAGGACGGGGTCACGTCAGACCACGCATCTGTAAACATGCTCGCGACGAGCTGGGTCTTCTGTGGAAGTTATACGCATGCATTCTTTCCCCCTGGCTGGACTTCACCAAGTAGTTCATAGAATTCACAATGAAGGCTATGACAGCCTTTTTAAACAAGCATTGACAATGCCAATAGGTCTGAGTTTAAAAGAATGTTGGATGGTAATATGAAGTGTTACAAGTAGATGGCGTGGAAATGGATGTCTGGTGGAGAAGGAAATAACTGTAGAATAATCTCAGTGTAGACTAAAAGGTCAGGTGGCAGTTACACTATCAATCCAGACTTAAAAATACATGTATGTGAATGATGGCCTACCCCCATCTGTGCTCTCCCGTTTGTGCTGCTGCTAGAGAAAAACACCATAAATTGTCTAGTTAGCCAAGCCAGTTTAATAGCATCTTTGTGCCCTTGAAAATTCAACTTCAGGCAGCTTGATAAATAACCACAATTATCACAGCTGTGTGGCGTGCAAACACTTTTTGTGGAACCACATGACGTCTGCCACATCAAAACATATACTTCTAGCTTGGAGCCAAAGACCCTGTCCTGGTGGTCTCACATAATTGTTTGGCAACAGTTGAGCTGTTAAGCCAGACCATAGTCAGTTGCTCCAGAGGACAAACCTGTTTCAACAAGTCTACATGGTCCTGTAGTCTGCCACTCCGATAACAATGCTTGCGGTCGCAGATGTAAAAACAAGCATTTGCAATGCAATGGGTCTCGCGTTTGCTCAGTTAGAGATATTAGCGTAGTAAACCAGACTAACCAGACTTTTCTTGCCACATAAATTGAAAATAAAAAGTAAAACAGTTTCACATAAGCAAGCCGATTCATGGCGCCACAGCCACCATGAGCACCAATGTGAAGGAGACACACAAAGGGAAAAAGAAGTTCGCTCGCAGTCAGACTTATCAGCAAAAGTGTAATTATCCATGTAACAGGGACGATGGCCAAGGCGGTAACAAAACTTCCCCAAAGAGGGACAAACGTAAACCATTTTCCAATGTCATCAAAGCATTTTTTAAAGGCAAGCCCACGAACGAGTAGTAGTGATGGGTGTGAGGTTGGCGTTGTTAAAAGCTCAGACACATACCAACACATTGGAAAAGCAGCGCTTGTGTGCTGCTATGCTCGACGTAACTAGGACTGCATATTATGTAATAATTTAGTTTTATTTTTTGTTTTCTAAAGGAAATGCAGCTTAACAACATTGTTGCTCAGCCTGCATAAACTGAGGAAATTCCTCCAACGAGTCTGACTGTGGCTGCTGAGATATTGGCTTTGCCAAGGCTTTTCTCATTTGCTATAGCCTAATATTAGTTTACCATTCCAAGAAATCAACACTTTGGACATCTTGGAAAAGTGAAATAATGCTGAAGTACAAATAAAAAGCATTGTGAAATGGGTGTCTGTGCATGCACATTCGTGCGAACACACACTTCCTTCTTAGATTACACTTTGTTTGAAAGTGAAACTAAAGTTAAAGATGGCAGCCTCTGCTTACACGCATTCACACACATACACAGGTTGCCTCCCACTAATGCTTTTTGGTATACTTCATTAATATTTTACCATTTCAAGATGGCGGATGCCAATTTTACAACACTAAAATAATTGTGCATATTAAGACAAGCAAGTGGCCCAGTAGCAGTCTGGATGGAACTGCCAGGTTCAAGTAGCAAAAAGTTTTAAAAGAGTAGTAATAAAAAGAAACTTTCTCCCACGAGTTCTGACACTGAAGTGGACTATTTAATATGGAGATGACTGCACTATGTCCAGGGAAAATACCATCACTAACAGTGAGAGAAGCCAGTAACTCAAGTGAGCTGACCCAATGTCCTAGGATGTATACTCTGGTGGGTGAAAGCAAAATGTGAATGATAGCAGTGGAATTTGTGCGGGCACGGTGAGTTTTTTCCTCTTCCATCTTAAAAGGGTTATTCATAGGTCTGGCATTAGGCAAGATTTTTTGTTTCTGGTGAATATTTTTCTAAAACGTATAATTACCTACAGAGGCTTTCACAAAACCCTCTCCATCCACTGGTCTGTTCAACTTTCATTCACATTTTGTTTTCGCCCATTGCAGTTCACAGCATAGCCTGTGGTCAGCCCACTGGTTCCTTTCTGTATGAGTGCCCAGTCACAATGACATCACCCACAGAGAAAGTAGTCCCTTATTTCTATTTCTGAGGACCCAGCAGTTCCCCAGACACTGCATCCTGGGCCCTCACCACTGCTTGCAATGCATTGCATTCCACACAGATTGCTTGCAGTGGC
The DNA here is from genome assembly GCF_031143425.1 of Pleurodeles waltl. Lineage (NCBI taxonomy): Eukaryota > Metazoa > Chordata > Amphibia > Caudata > Salamandridae > Pleurodeles > Pleurodeles waltl. The sequence goes on along the minus strand of NC_090436.1, from coordinate 790,441,962 downwards.
CATGTTTTAAAAAGGTCTTTTAAGCAGGGCTACTGGAATTGTGTGATTGTGCGTCCGCAGCGTTTTTCGTATAATTATAGATTTGCATCATTTACCACATAATCTATTATATGTCGCATAATCTACATTAACAAAAACATTTTTTTTTTCTAGCTCAAAAGGTTCAAAAGTTACTAAAAATGCAGCAACATGTAGTGCCTCTTATGGAAAGGTCCTTTGCAAAGCTGGACTGCTTATCTTTTTGTTGCTTATTGCTATATTTGGGTATTAAAATGGTACTAATGAGGTACAACAAATGCCCAGACAGTGTTAACAAGTTTTAAATGCCGAATAAGGGGTATTGTCGACACAGCACTGTAAATTGTATGGGGCGGTATGGAGCCCTCTACACATTTAGTGGTATGCCATGGTTGTGGGTGGTGGATTTAGGCTACAGCTTTGGTACAAATGGATGAGCAGTATGTTTGTTTGTTGCTTAGCTGTTTTTCCTGCATGGGAGTTCAATGTTGATTGCTTTCTCCTCTAATATTAGAAGGGATAGTGTTTGTTGTTGCAGTGCGGATGCAAGTGCGGAGGATAGCATCTCTACTGGGGGATTGACACACCGGTCTCCTCTCCCTAATGGGAGGTTTGGGCTGGATTCAACTGGGGGCCACAAAAGCTTGTGGTTGAAAATATACACATTATCATATGGATTGTGAGAGGTCTATGAGATTACATAAGTGATACAGAGTCCATTCATAGCTCCAGTGCCATCAGGTTCAGATAGCCTGTTTACAAGAGACACATTTAATGGGCACGAAGCACAGAAACTAGCGAACAAATGGAGAGGTCAACTCTTTTCTGCAGCCTATTCTTCCTATGCCAGGGGGGTGGTGATCTGGATAGCCCCTGGGGTGCCCTTTCACCATGTGTATAGTGAGGTGGATGTAGAAGGACGCTATATACTCCTTTAAGACACACAAAAATGGCAGGGACAAAGCTATTTTGAATACCCTTGGCCCTAATGTTGATGACGGGCAGTTTTATAGAAGGATGCAAGGTTGCTCTAAGACAGTGTGGGTTTCCCTATAGTGTGGGTAGGAGACTTTTAGTTGTATTCTGGATAGGAATTGGGATCATCACCCTCAACAGCTGGGTATGAAACCGCAGATGTCCCTAGTCAGAGTCATGCAAAACCTGGGGTTTCTTGATTGCTGGCACACTTTTTATTAATAGTCGCATGGGTACACTTGTCACTCCTTGACACATTGCAGATACATCTGCCTAGACAGACTCCTCATCACAGGAATGGACCCCAGGCTTTACAGATGGTTGAATATCTGGGGAGATACCTTTCTGACCATGCACCAGTGTTACTCCACCTGTGTTGGGAGGTGCTGCCCATGCCACGTGGTGCTGGCGAATGCCTCCTGATTTTCGAACAGATATGGCCTGCTGGGAGACGATGGGTGATGCGCTCCAGGATTACTTGGATGGTAACTGGAGCTCTATTAAATCAAGGGCTACGGAGTAGGAGACCCTTAAAGCTGTTCTGCGAGAAGTCTGTATTGGGACTACATGTGGGTTCTGACAACAGCTCATCGTGGACATCAAGGGTCAAAAACCGAGATTAGCAATCCTTCATAGGGACGAGGCAGTCTCAGCTGCCGCACGGGTAGAGGTTATGCCCACACAACATGACTTACAGAAACTGTGGAAATTCCTAGATAGACATACACTCACATTTTATCGATACCACCTACACAGTGAGGGCGTTAAATATGGCACACTATTGGCATGGATACTGAAACGCAAGGAGGAAATCCCACTCATCATGATGATTCATGTCCCAGGGGGGCAGGTAGTGACGCGCAGGCATGGCATACTGACAGCCCTGGTGGCACACTTCCATGCTGTATATCAAGTTGATGATGAGGTTCCCCCGGACATGGCAGAGAAGTTTTTTGCGGGGTTGACCCTGACCCGCTTCTCCCCTGACAATGTATAAGATCTAGATGAGAACCTTACCCTGGAGGAGCTTAGAACTGCCCTTTCAGATCTGAACAGGGCCAAGGTCACAGGAGGATATGGATTTCCTGTCGAATTTGATCAAACGCACTCTGACATTCTCCGGGAGAAATTGCTGGAAGTCTTCTTGAAGGAGCGGAGACTTGGAATCCTGACCCCAACCATGCACCATGACATAATATGCCTTATGTTGGAGCCAGGAGGAGACTCTCAGGATCCCTCCTCATACAGACTGCTCCCTATGATCAATTCTTATGTTAAAATTCTCTACAACATTCTGGTGAAGCTGCTGCAGGGATTAATCCTTGACCTGGTCCATGAGGATCAATGTGGATTTGTGCCCTTGCACAGCTCTTAATCCGAGGTGGTTGACCCATGTGCTGTATGAGACTACAGGGTCAAACCAGGATCTAACGCTTGTGTCACTCGACCTACAAAAGGCGTTTGACACAGTCAAGTGGAGCTACCTTATAACAGTGCTCAGGGAGATAGGCTTCAGTCCAGTCTTTCGGGAATGGGTTCAGCTGCTCTATGCAAGCGCCATGGCCCACGTCAAGGTGGGAGGGGAGGTTTCGTAGGCCTGGACGGTGGAGCGGGGCATCCAGCAGGGATATCCCCTTTATCCGCTCCTCTTTACTTTGGCACTTGAGCCCATGGCCATTCTGTTGCATAGAGGGCTGGAACCTTGGTATAGGGGTGGAAGAATTGAGACATATTATCACATTATATGCTGATGATGCGTTGATATATGTGTGCTCGCCTGTTGAGGTGGTACCTCTACTGTTGCGATGCTTGGAGGAGTTTGGATGAGTGTCCCGCCTGTGCGTTAACATAAAAAAAAAAACTTGCTATTTATCCTGGGGAGACTGGCCGTGCTTCCACGCGATCAATTGCCTGATCTGGGCATTATGTAGGAGTGGGAGAGCTTCCGGTACCTCAGCTTTAGGGTCACTAGGTCAGCAACGGACCATCAGGGCATCAATATAGATAGCGTGATGCGGGTCTTGCCAGGTCAGTCGAATTCTGGAACACACTGTCCTTGTCGTTAATGGGGAGAGCATCCATAGCTAAAATGGGCTTCCTACCATGGTGTCTGCATCTGGTACAAAACACGTTATTGCCCTCTTCATTAAATTTTTTGGGGACACTAAATAGCCTACTCATATTGTTGGTATGGGTGAGGAAATGCAGTAGAGTGGCTCTAGCGGTTTTGAAAAATGATATGGAGGAAAGTTGTTTGGTCCTCCCAGACATACAACTTTACTATTTTCCAGCACACCAACCACACGCCGCCAGGTGACTGACAGATACTGACAACTGGGAGAAACGGCTCCTGCAGGGTACAATAGGGGATGACAGACTACAGCACATATGAATGTGGTGGGGGTCAGGCAGATACTGCAGTACACTACCTGGTGCGTCATACTGTCCAAATATAGGAAGCAGTGGTAAAAAAAGGTGTTGCGTATGGCCCCCTTTGACAGGGAATTATACATATGGGATCTTGAACCCTTTCGTTCTGTTGTTCTAGACATGTCTGTGGAGGGATGGAGAGAGGGTGGATGCCTCCTAGCTGTGATTTAAATGCAGGCAAGGTCTTTCTTACTTTTCAGGATGCAGAAGACACCTTTAATATAGGACGAGGCCATCTTCTGCAAAATGCCAAATTGAAAACACTGTGAAAGAAATATGGCACACACACCCGGCAGCCCCATCAACCTCTCAGACATTGGGGGGGATTGCTCGATGGGTGGGGGGGGAGACAGACACCTCATCACTCTATTCTATAAAACTCTCCAAAGGGACTTGGCAAAGAACTTGTAAACAGCACCTCGGGTATGGTGATGAAGCCCAGGGAATGCAAGATCTCATATAAGCTTCTGCAGTTAGCACTGTTTCTCGCTAATCGAAGAATAGTTATTGGGTGGATGGGATCCTGTACTCCAAGTGGGGCCTTATGGATAATGGATGTTCTGGAGTAGGGAGTTGCAGAGGAACAACATCTGAGACTCTCTCTGACACTGATGACAAAGCTGCAGATAACTTGGCAGGCTGGAGGGAAATGTTAGACTCTTTCAATGAGCATAGAGAGATCTGGAATCAGACCAGTGAGACCCAGAAACGTGATGGTACACAGAGCACTATTGTATAAGAAAGATGTCACTACCAATTGGGGTTCTGGATAATGCGTGTCCACAGGTTGTTCACCAATTTAGTATATATGATTTTTTTTTACTCTGTGATGGTACTAGGAGTTAATCCAGTACAACACATGATTTGGCACTTGTTAACATGCACTATGTGTTTAGTTGGTTTTTAAAAATGTGTAAAAATGCAAAAATAAAGGTTTTAAAAAATTCAGAAATAATGAAGTAATACTATTACAATTTACTCAACCCCACCGCATAACTTGACTCTTTCCTGTCACATAATTTCAGTGGTCCTGCTTTTAAGGCATTACAAAATGGCCATCCCTTGTGCATGCATGTATGTGCATGCACACACACCACAGACATCTTTGAATGGGCTTTTAGCCTAGTCCAAATTATCCAACTTTGTTAGCACACACAAGGGTTTCCATCTTTGAATGTTTTTGTTAAACTTTATTTATAAAACACTAAAAGACATCACTCTTGGTATGTGCATGCATGCACACGTATGGATGTCCATCTCTCATTTTGTAAATAAAACTGTACTTCAAAAACATTAAAAGACAATTACCTGTATGTGTGCGCTTGTATGTATGAATGGACACTCAATGTTTAATGTTTTTGTGAAAAAATGTTTTACAAAAACATTAAAAAACACATTCATTATAACAGACAATAGACTGTAACTAAAACCAGACCCATTGACTTAGCCAGGGCTTGTTTCTTTGCTTGGAAAGTGGGTTGATCCTTTATTTAGCTCTAGTTATTAAACTGTTTGTATATTTACCTTTCTAGAACAGTGCTTGAACATTCATAATGTGCCAGTGCAATAGCCATCTCCAGCTCATTGCAATTTATTGTATCATAATTATGTTGATATTGTCCTAACTACCCAGGGCAAGGTGTGTTAGTTATGCTACTTGTAAACCCAATGTTGGTAGCTTATCCTGTGCTCATTGGCTATGGTTGGGTATTGGGATTTTTCTTTTGCTGTCAAGGAGCCCCTTCATGTATTTACTCCAGTTTCTTTATGATAGATTAAATGATCATTAGCAGGGGTTGTTTGAGTTCATACAAATGTTTGGTGGGACAAATAGATAGTCTAGAGGAGAATAGGTATTGTTAGGTTGCAGAGACAGTGCTAGAAATGTTGGATTTTCTACTGGACTAGCCTGGATTTTGTTGCCTTTTGCTGAACCCTGTTTTTGCTGGCTTTAGAGCTCTGTGCACTGTAGCCTTGCTACGCAGTGGTAAAGTGCTTGCGCTCCCCCTTTCAGCATGATGAAATTGATATACAGCAGATTGACATATTTAACTTACCTTTAAGTCCCTAGTATATGAAACTAAGGTTTGCTCAGGGCCTGTAAATTAAATGTCACAGGAGAACTGCAGGACCCAGTGTACCATCCACTACAGTGAAAATATAAACACAACTGCAAGCCTGCCACCAGTAGCCTTGCTGCAAAGATTTTACCTGCAAATTCAACTTGTCAAAACAACTAATTTTCATAGGCTTAAACCTTCTTTTAAAATATTAATAAGTAATCTTAAGTATGCCTTTTCTTTTTGCCCTTGACAAGATGGCCTATGGACTGGACCCAAGGACTTGATAAACTTCAAAGAGCCATAACTTGTCACAGACAAATATATGCACCCCTTTTTCTCTCCCCAACCAGATCACCCTCCATCACAGTGAACCTCTTGTTGTCATCACAGTGTCAGATCCTGCTGGTATGTCAAGCCTTGTTTGACCGGTTTGCTAGTTTTTTTTCATATGATATTTGGGGTGCACTTCAAAGGAGGTGTAGGAAAATGTCAATTTTGGATGCTCATCCCCAAACCTTTTACCCTAGATGCTGTGGGTGATGACTCTGGAAGTGCACTATAGCCTGTTAACCAGGCCCCAGTGCCAGTGCTCTCCCCTTAAATTGATAAATGTGATTGGTATCCCTATTGGGGAGTACTTTTGCCCCCTTGTAAGTCCCTAGTATATGGTACCAGTGGTACCCAGGGCATGGGTGTTAAAGGGGTCACAAGGGCCTGAAGCACATTGTTTGTGCTATCAAGTTAACTACTGACAGCAACACCACCTTTAGCTGATGCTGCAACCTGAGGGCACACCACAACACCTGCATCCAACGTCACCAGTGGCTCTGTTGTCAAGTTTTTGCATCTGTTTCCTTGTCTGCACTGTCACAGTGGTAAAGCCAGCAACTACAGCTCCCATTCTGCACCATGGATAGCCAAGCACACCTCTGCACTGAGATGCCCAAGCTACGTGGAGTTGTTCTGCCTAGTGACTCCTGGTCCAGGGGCCCACATCCGATTAACCTTCAGTGGGCTCCCATGACCTCTACCTGCAAGTGACTGTCACAGGACCAATTTTCAGCACCTGTGGCTCTTGCTTTCAGCACCAAAGAGAGCCAGGACACCTCTGCACCCAGGCCCTATGAGCCAGGTAAAATTGGTCTGACTGTCGCAGGTTGGTCCTGGGACTCGCAAAACTTTAACTGCTTGTGGGTACCTCTGTACTCACCCCTTAGTGACCGATTGTCACTAGTGATTTTCCACATTGACCGCAATGGTAAAAGATTGACAGCTTGAACTGCATTGTATTATTTTCAGTTGAAAAACCACAACTCTGGTTATACGTATCTGACTTACTTTTGAATTAATATAAAAATCTGCTTTATTTTTATAAATAGGTGTCAGATTTCTTTCGAGTTAACTTTGTGTCAATTACTTTATCATCCATGTCGGTACTTTGAAATGCTTAACACATATCTCTCTAGTAAAGCCTGACTGCACTTTGCCACACTACCAGGACTGAGCCAAGCATTTATTATTGTGAATCCAAAGGACAATCTTTAGGGTATTTTGAGAGTATTACATAGTGAAGCCTAACCAGCATCACTGCATAATGCTCCACTTTCCTACAGGAGGGAAACGGAACACCCCCCAAAATTTGTGTGTATCTAATGTCTGGTTTGCTGAAAACTCATATTTGTTCTACCAGACTTCTATCTCTGTTTGTTGGGTATACAGGGACTGACTAAATCTGAATTTTACTGTTTGATGTGGGAGCACACTTGGATTACTATAGTACATTTCCCCATCCCACACACAAGCACACCCAACACCCAAGTTTAATGTGGCTGAAGATTTTGGCCATCTTGAAAATGCCCAAAGAGGGTGGAGTTAGCACCGGGAATCTCTACCCCATTGGTTAGGGTGAACCCGGGGTCATTCCCACCAGCTAGCTTGTGCCAGGTATAAATGTGCCATCTCTTTGCACCCTTTTAATAATACTTCTCGATCTGTGAACCATCAGAAGTGGACAGAATCTGCTGTCTGAGACCCAATGAGAGCCTCAAAGGCTGGTTCTGCTCTCCTTCTTGTACCCAGGACAAAGAAGTGAACTCCGAGCATCATAAGGCTTACCCCCCCTTAAAGCTACAAGGACACAACAAGCTACAAGAGGCCTTTACCTGGAACAGATGTACTCCTGTGGTATATGGAGGCTTACCCCCCCCTTAAAGCTACAAGGAGACAACATTTTACAAGAGGCCTTTACCTGGAACAGATGTACTCCTGTGGTAGATTGAGACGCAAAGGAATAAAGTCATGAGGTAAAATCTTTGACCAGGACGAACTTGGTTGGTGCACCCGACCTCTGCTCCATCTCAGTCGGCACCAAGTTGTGCTTGGGTCCTCTTCTACTGCAACCATTGACTATCATTGGCACTTTGTGCTTTTTGGCGTTATTTCTACTTAAAACATTTTAAAATGCATTGCTCCACTTCCCTTTATTGGATTTTTGTTATTTTGGTTTCATTTTGTTTATTGAATTTCACTCTAGTTTTCTAATTTTTTGTGGGACTTTAAATATTTAGCATTTTGACTTTGTTACTGCTTTAGTACTGAATAAATAAGTTGCACATTATGTCTAAGTTAAGCCTGTCTGCCCTGTACCACAGTTTAAGAAATTGGGTTGTTGGGTGACTGGGGTGTGAGCTCTGGTCCAGCAGCAACCCTAATTTAACCTGTGCTCCACCTTCTGGTAGCGTGGCACAGGGCAGTCAGGCTTAACTTGGAGGCAATGTATAAAGTTTTTGAGCAACACTTAAACAGTAATAACATAAAACTTGTTCAATAAATAACACAAGACCAAAACAACAAAAACCCAATCAGTAGAACCGGTGATATGCAATTTTTAAGATTCTAGTGAGAATAGTGCCAAAAAGCATAAAGCGCCAACTATAGATATCTGGTCGCCCCGAACTGGGCTCAAGTCACAAGTTCAGGTTGACCGCAATGAAGCGTGGGCCAGCTACAGGGACTCAGTTAGGCCCACTGAACAGAGTACATTAAATTCTGGTTTGTGGAGCGTTGTGAGGGTCTGCGTCAGAGATGCATTGCACAGCCAAAGCGATCCATTAGTTCTGAGGTGTGGTAAAGCTGTGATTTGTGATCCTGCATCATCATTGAGGATTCCGCCGATGAGGGCTTGCGATTCGAAGTGCAGCTTTGACAATGCATTGTGCAGTGGAGGTGATGCGTCGGTTCCATGGAGCTGCGAGTCTATGTCATCCTTGAGGCTGTTGTCAGCGAGGGATGTGAGGGCCTGCACCGAGCATGCGTCACGCAGCAGTCATTCAGAAGAGCCTGCGAAGGTGATGCAGGTCTTCGCAACGGGTCCAATCCACTCAGTGGCTGTTATGCATACGTTTTGCTCAGGGTTGCTGCAGGCAGCAGAGGCGATGCGTCAGTTTTGCTGGATCCACAGAGGCTAGTAGAGCATTATAGGCCTATTTCAAAGGGTCCGAGACTGGGGTGGCACCACTTGGACTCACAGATGACAGAGTTCAGGTGCTAGGGTTGAGGTTGTTGGAGCTTTCTTTCACTTAGGCCGAAGACAGGAGGCCAGCCAACTAGACCTTGGAGTCACTCTTGTGGTCTTGGGTTAAACAGATGCAGGTCCAGTCCTTCTCACCCAGGTAAAAGGTCAGCAAGCAGCAGGTCAGAACAGCAGGGCGGCAGTCCTTTAGAGAAGTCGAGTGGCAATCTTTTTCACAGCACAGCAGTCCTTCTTCCTGGCAGAGTATCTACAGGTTCAGAAGTGTACTGAAGAGTTGGTATCTGATGTCCAGTATTTATACCCAGTTGTGCCTTTAAAGTGGGGAGAATCTTCTAACGGCAAGCCTTTGAAGTGCACAGGTGCCCTTCCTTCCTTGCCCTGACTCCAGACTAACTACAGAGGGTATGCAGCAGTTTGTGTAGAGGCAGGACATAGCCTATTCAAGTATAAGTGGGGCTGTTCACAGCACCTGGTGTCGGGAGCAGGCTCTCTTTCAACCCTCAACCCTCCCCCTATCGTGGTAACCTCCATCCAGCCTATTCATCTCGACCCCTGCAATACCTCCACCCCATCCTCAGTCATATTCTCCTTTGTAGGTACATAAAACCACATTCGCATTTCTTTGTACCCTGGTCACAAAAACTCCCCTAACCTGCGGAGTCCTGACCAGGGGATGTCTGCTGCTGGCTGGGTCCGCAGTGCTCCCTCTGGTGTGTACCCCCCTAAGACATGGGCTCCCCATCATAATGTGTTAGTTTGGTTGCACCAAAGGTGGAAACTGAAGATTCAGTTCTAGATTACTAGACATACAAGTGCATGTGATGTATATTCCTTCTGTGCTGTTTCAAGAACCTGCAGAACTATTCAAGTTGTGGAAAGAGGGCTATCCTCCCCTTAACATTGTCACACTTAGTGCAATTAACATTTATGGAGTAATAGAATAGATCATCTTCATGGTAAACCCTGTGATAAGTAGATTTTGATTTTAATTACATGTTCTCATCGGCGTCAATGCCAATTTATGGGGCCATCAGGAGTTGTTCCGTTGGCTGGATTTGGCCATGGACTGTGCATTTCTCTTCTTTATGCTAGTACTCTCAAGAACATGTAAAAGTCTCTTCATTTAAGGGAGTAGGAAGAGATAAAATGTTAAATGTTCTTTATGGCGAATCTTTTCAAAGGCTTCCAGTTTTTAACATGTGTGCATGGTGGCATTGCAAGAAACTTGAAATCACAGCATGCTTAGTTTAGTTCGCCGAAAAACCAAGACTAGCTGAGGCTCACCCTCATGACACGGGGCCATTCTCAATCTGTGGTGAGTTCATGTACAGTGGACCAACCATCTCAGATGGCATGAAAGTACTGCATTGTATTTCATTGTATTGATATTTATATAGGGATTTTATTATTTGTCATGGCAGCCGCTAAACCTTGTGCATGTTGTATGATGGAACTTATGCTTCTATATATGACAGATATTTTGAACCACAAAACATGCAGCAGTGTAACCATATCCACATGAAACAGAAGCCATCAGTACTAGGATGCCTAACACAATGGAGGCTGGCAGCGCCAGAGTATTCCGCCCTGAAGAAGCAACATATGATGTCAGTGCTGGTCCTGCCAGGGGGGAGTTACTTGCTGCTCTGACTGAGGTTTTGAGAAGACAATGCACGAACAGAAGCAGGATACAGCTTTTATTATCTGTGCGGCATTACCATTTGCTGTGTCCAAAACCTATTTATAGTACATGTAACCTTTTTCATATGTGTGTGGAAATCTAAGCATTGCTTTTGGGGACAAATAAGGCATTGAAATTTAAAAGACGTCACCCCCCGAAAGTGACTATTTTTGCCGCAGTGTCTGGGTCAGTGTATTCCAAGAAATCTGCTTCCGTGTTCTTGCCTTTTGAACTATTGCTGTAGGACCAGATTAAAGACTGTTGACCTCAGGGTTCTCGCTGTTTGGGTCGTCCAACAGTTCCTTGTACTTTAATTTCCAGGAAAATAAATTCCTTAGCAGTCGACCACCGTCCCCGCTGAATGCCAGGGTTGCAGAATACCAAGGCCGCCTCATTCTGATTCCACCTCACGTGTCTTTCTTTCACCATCCCACCCTTCCAGCCTCTTCACCCCTTACCTCACTCTTGCAGGTGTTTATCTTTTCATCCAGGCTTTCTCTCTTTGCCAGTGTTTTCCTACCTTACCTTCCTTTCTACATTTTTTGCTTTTTTCTCTCTTGCTCTGGGTCAACATCTGATGAAGAGTCCCCAAGAGTTTGTGCAAGTGCCTACCACACTCAACCATCGTCACACAATCTAAGCACCAGCAGTACACTCGTAGGCTTTGTGTGCAAACTCTTCAATGTAATTCCTGACTCCACCAGGAATCACTAGAGTGGTCTCAAGGCAGGTTTTTCGAGGTCTGGTACACAATGTTATGTTATGTAGATATGTAGAGCACGCTATCACCCTGAAGGGTATCTTGACAGTGACCAGGTATATGTCTAGCCCCACTTATGTCTAGTGAGACTACTCGAAAAGCCTGGTCTTTGAATTTTTGGGGAATTCAAGAAATGGTATTAGGAAAGAAGGGAGTTGAGGCCTGTACAATGATTTTTTATAGAACTTTTTATTGAGGTTTTACAAAACACATTAAAATCGTGAAATAAAGCAACCATTCGAGTGTCGAGCAATGACATCAACATTTCTAGAGTATCAACTTCATCAAATGAGTTTGGATCGCCTTTTGAGACTTATTCCACATTAACTTGACAAGGAGAGAGGAACCTACTCCTTCCTCTTCACCATCCAAACAAAAAAATATGCCATCCTGAGATTTCAGTGGGATCATCCTCCTTGAAACTCTACCTCAGCCTCTTTAAGAATGTTTCGTCTCCTGTGACTTCAGTGGGAGTACTCAACAAAACTGCTTAGACTCGCCTTCCCCGGAGGCTCCAACGGTTGCACGGTCTGAGGATGTCCTGTATACTTTTTACAATGTGCATTAAAGAGCAGGGCCCCTTTATGGCATTTGAAAACCCCAGACCGAAATAACCAATATAAGGACCCCAGATTTTTTTTTATTTCTGCAACACCTCCTGCTGTCATATTCCCATCCATGCTGCTCCAGAAGGATTTTAGATCTGGGGATTCAGCACAGCCCATTTGTTTCTGATGTCCCTGCACACAATCACAAATCTCAATTTGACCAAGGACTTCTGGTGTCTGAGTATGTCTTGTTCACTTCACATGTGCAATTTTTAGATCAAGCCTACTAGAAAGCTCATGCGCTGTCTACTGTGAGGCATATTGTTACTTTTGCATAGCTTACCTTGTCATTCTTGTTTTCCCGTTTCTTGTGCGTACCCCAGCTTTTCAGACTTGTGCTTGTCCCTTCAAGGAGCATTGCCTCTTTACCATATTGTTTTGTTTGGTGTCTGTGCTTGATGTCAAAGAACTACTTTTTACTTTTTGTGTAAACACTCACAGAGAGGTGCTTTTGAGCCATACCCATCATATACTTCTCCCCTCTCATGCCAATGTCTGTCCCGATGTGCTTCTCCACACCACACTCCCGGTTGTGCTTACCACGGCTATTAGAAACAGTGCTGGGGTAACAGTCACTTCCCCACAAGAAATTTTTGAAACTTTCCATAAATTCTACTCAGACTTATATACTTCAAATCTAGGAATTAACTCGACTGACTGCTCTTCCTACCTCAACTCATGAACACTTCCTTCTGACTCATCAGAGGAAAGATCTCTCCTCAAAGGCCCAATCACCTCTGAAGAATTCGTCTTGGCCATCAAATCTCTCATATCTGGTAAAGTCCCGGGCCCTGACAACTATTCAGTAAAGTTTTATATAATTTTCACTGATTTACTAATCGGCCCTTTGCTAGCCCTTTTTCAATCATACGCCTCCACCGGTCAAATACCAGGAACAAGTTCCCAAGCAACAATAGTTGTCATCCCGAAAGAGGGCAGGGACAACCTAGATGTCAAGAACTTTAGACCTATCTCACTGATCAATATCGATTGTAAACTATATGCTAAAATCTTAGCACAGAGATTGGAGAAGGCGATACAAAAACTTATTTCCCCATCCCAGAGAGGATTCCTGAAAGGCAGATTCGGCGCTGGTAATATTCGGACCTTCTGCCATGTTTTAAGAAAAAGCACAACTATTACCCACACCAGCCACAGCAAAGGCCCTCAGCGCAGAAAAAGCCTTTGATAAAGTCTCTTGTCCTTCCTGCACGAAGTATTTAAAAAAACATGACCTTTCAGAATCCTTCCAGTCAAGGATGCCCTCTCTCTCCACTCCTATTCCTTATGGTCATTGAACCACTCCTGTACTCTTTAAAACAGAATATCAAAGGTATACCTTTCCATTCATACAGACAGCTTGTTGCAGCCTACGCTGACGATGTTTTAATCCTCACCGAAGACACGGAGACAGCTATTCTGCATATAATGTCCGAGATTGGGAAATACTCGCAATTCTCTGGATATATTCTCAACCACCCAAAAACAGAAATCTTCCCACTAGACATCTATTGTACATCCACATCGGTAGATAAATTCGGCCTGAAATGGCAGCCTGCTAATCTTAAATATCTGGGCATATGGTTTGGTGAATATCTAAAAACCACCCTCGCCATTAATGAGAATATAACACTATGCAAAATTAAAGACCTCCTTAACTCCTGGTTCCCCAAATGTATGACATGGTGGGGCAGATCAGCGACAGTTAAGATGATGATCGCCCCTTTGATACTTTGATAAACTTCCTCGTGAACATGCTTCCCATGAACCTGTCCCTCTCATTCCTTGAAGCTGTTGATAAAGCAATCTCAAGCTTTCTACGGAAAGAGAAAAGAGCCAGAATCTCCAGCCATGTTCTTAAACTAAACAAGACCAGAGGTGGAAGGAACATGCCAGACTTTCAAAGATACCCTTAAGCCTTCCTAGCGAAGGTACCTGGTGATTTAAGACATCAGACGAGCAATCGTCTCAGCGGCTAAAAAGTGAAGAACAACTCCTGTCACCACTACCTCTAAGCTCATCCCTCACCATCCACGGCTTTAAGAAACTACCCATAAATCATTTGCACACTATAATTACAGACATGATATCGCCTTACTTCGAATTAACAGAACACTAAGCAATTGCCAAGCTAACTCTACCCTAGCCTCCCTATGACACAGTGATAAAATTAAAGTGGAAGGCAGACCTCTGTTCTGGGAGGAATGGGTCAAAAGGGAAATTAATTCTGTAGGTTACCTGGGGACATCAGCAAACCCCATATCATTCACATGCCTAAGTAATCATTACCATCTCCCACTGATCGAGTCCTACAGCTTTTTAAAAATCAAATCCGCCATTAGGAAATTTCAAAAACCCCATAACCTCGACCTTCTCATACTTCTGAATAACCTCTAAAGGCTGGGACACTCAGCATCACACATATACAAACTACTCGACCTTCCCAGGTTACATCTTAAAAACCTGAAAAATAAATGGTCCCCATATATAACAGAAGAAATCTCATCACATTTCTCAGACGCCACCTGGAAAAGAATCTGGCACTCCCCCATGCAATCGTACAATCTATATTTTGGACAATACACAAAATATATTGGACACCCTCCAGCTTACACAAATTAGGAATCCTGTCATCAGATAAATGCTGGTGCTTTGAGGAATTTCCCGGCTCACAAGAACATACGTTCCTTATATGTAAAATGGTACACCCATTATGGACCAAAATTCACCAAATGATCTTTGACTTGGTAAAAGTTCGGATTTCACCATGTAACTTGACCACAACTCAAGGTGTAGTGGCTCGTCCATCCCTTATGGACCTTCCACTGCACGACCTTTTACCAATAGACTTAATGCTAGCCCTTGGCACCAATACGGTACTAACAGAATGGAAGACGCCAACAGTAATAGTCTTTACTAAATGATGGAACATCCTTTGCTTTACTAGAAGCGTTGATAACACAATTTACAAACATCTGCACAACACAGCTCAGAAGCACTCCCTATGGAACACTCTGGATTCATATCTCCAATAAGCTCTTCACAGACCCAACTCTACCCTTCGACGTACACAGACTAAGCCCACAGTCCTCTCTTTCCCCCATACTCCTCCTCTTACTTTCATTTCAGGTTCCCCCTCTCTACCTCCTTTCTACTTTTGCACCCAGAGTACAGACGGTGCCCTCAGATATCACACCTTATGGCATCCTATGCGTGGCTACTCCCCATATGAATACAAACCACCCAGTAGATAAGACATTCGTACTCCTAGAAACTGCTTTTATATCTGAGCTAAGCCTCACATGCGTGATGTATTTCTGTATTTTGACCCAACAAGTTGCAGACTGACGACATGTACTGTACCCTGCTGTGCACACTCACCATGTAGCCTTTATTTGATTATCTTCTTTTTTTTGTTTTAATTTATACTCAATAAAATTGAACAAAAAAAACAGTTTTACTACCAATTCAAAACTGATGGTAAGCCATTCGCAAGCAGGAAGGGGTCACTTTCTACTTTGAGAATATTGCAAAAAACGTTTTTTAGGAGTAGGCACTGTCTACTTCTAACAAACGTTCTATATAGATATATATATATATATATATATATATATATATATATATATATATTTTTTTTTTTTTTAAACATATCCGGTTTTCCTTTTTAAAAAAACAGCTGCATTTTAAAAAAAAAAATGCTTTGGTTAAAAGCAATCACGGACATGGTGGTTTGAGTAACTCATAGTGGGTCTAATTTGCAATCTACCTCATGTGTAATAATGCGATAGGTCGAATTGCGACCCGCTACGATTCGGATTTTTGTGAACTGACCTATTAGCTTGTAGGTCAGGTCACAAAATTCCTTTAAATTTGCAAAAATCTGGTGTGCAATTTGCGACCACTTTTTGAAAATTAAAAAAATGTGTACATCAGGCCTGTAAATCCTAAGTGCCTAAGTACTTTTGCCCTTGTAATGGATTTTGGGTGTAGTATGTGGGATTTATGGCATTTCACCTATTGTGTTTAATTGCAATACTTATTCACCTGACCGCTCCCGGCACAAACAATTTCATTGAAAATAGAATTAAAAAATATCCATATAGTTTTAGTAGTAAGAGTACGAATTTCAGCACGATGCTTTGATGGTTCTAAATGTTATGTCCGTTTTCCCCTCCTGATCGATATCCCCCGAGAGGAAACAATAAAAAATGGATTATATAGCTGGGCTTTAAATATTATCTTTGCTATTTTCTGCCTGATAAGATATCATTGCTGGTAATCCTACTGCACGTTCCATATTATTACCCACTAGGTATATTTTGTTACATGCATTTACTTAATATCATCATCGTACAACACTGGATTTCTGGAATAACTGTGTGAGTTTTTGCATGATGGCGTGGGGTGGGTCTTTTCTCTGTCTTGGTCATGTTTGAGGTCTGTGATTTAAAGTGTGAGAATGACTGTCCTCCAAAGTTGCTCATGAATACTCTTGGTATTGTGAGGTTCATATTAATTGCAGTTGACTTACTGGTTAGCAAGGCATAAATAATATTTTGCATCAACAACAAAAACTTACTTCGCGATTTTCTGTAGAACGTTTCAATAAATGGATATCATACAGTACTTTTCAAAGCTTGGGTGGGGTGGTTTCTCCTGTTGTCATTATTCTGGACTCTACACCCACCTAGTCAAAAGTGTCCTTAAGGCTACAATATACTCTGGAGAGTATGAAGACTTTGGGCAGTTTTCTTTCTGCCGATGGACATTTCATCTCCTGCACTGCAGCGCATAATTAAATAGCGCTTTAATTGAAGGTGGCAAAATACCCGCCAACAGGTTCGGAAGGGTATCAAAAGAAAGTAGCAGTCACTGCGGGGCAAACACTGGTGTCACCAGAGAGTCGTCAATGTGTTGAAATATCCACAGATCACTCTGGAGTGATAGCTAGGCCTGGGCGGAGCTCATTGAGTTCCACTCTGCGGAATTCTGCTGAGTTAACGAAAAACTCAGCTGAATTCCGTGGCATTCAGCGCATGGGCGGAGTATTGCTCGGCCACCCTTTGGGCTCAATGGGGCATGCTCGGAGAATTGGCAGCAGAAGATCTTATATTGAATTACTGATTTAAGTCAATCTCAGCAGCGCGTAGCCATATGTGAAGGCTGTGCACAACAACAGGTCACTCCGCCAACCTAATGACAGACAACAGTAAGAACTACAAGTAACAACTACAAGTTACATAAGTATGTCTAAGTACTATTCACCCTTCGTGCACCGTTGCATACTGCGCCTTATGTGGTATCCCCGTCACTCCTCCAGTGACACAAAGAGCTAATGAGCACACGTACCCTCAGCGGGCCCACCGCAGGGTTTATTTTCTGCTGCTGCTGCAGGTTGAGATGCTGTATTGGAGGTTATTGGGGTGGTTGAGCAGACTGTGCAGCTTTGTCCTGGGCCGGTGCACCCTCTCCTGAGGCTTGTTTCCCACCTTGGGGTCTTGCTGGACTTTTGCGCGGCTGGGGGTCCTGCTGGCACGGTACTCTTGGCTGCCTGTGATGTACTGCAGTCTTACTCTGGGCAGGTGGCTGCAAGCCCTTTGGCGGGGCACTAGCCACTCCCCAGGACACCACGGCCTCATCTTCGGCGGGGAGCTAGGAGAAGCAGTGGGAGGGAGGAGGCTGCAGTGGCTCAGAAGACGCGCTCAACACTCAGTAAAGACTGGGGGGCTCTCGGTGGCAGAGCGCATCCGGGAAGCTTCTGCGAGAGTAGTACGGGACTGTGCCTTTTTGCTTTTAGGTTGTCACACACAGCATTGGGCTACATCAGAGCTTTGCTGGGTGAGCAGTGAATGCATGCCAGTAAAATTCTCTCCGCTGGCAGTCGGTGGAGTTTGCCAAACTCCACGCTCCAAGCAGAGCCACGGAGTGGCAAAACTCCTCCAACTCTGCCGGCGCAGCTGAGTTTGCCACTCTCCCCTAGTGATAACCACCTCATCACCCTTTGTATATGGGTTCTTCAAGTGGATAAAGATAATTGTCTGACCCACAGATGTGATTACCTTCTTGCAAGGCTGGAAAAGAACAAAACATTTTCTCCTTCAAACCATTAGCTAGAGACAGGAGAAATAAGTGGAATGGCAAATAATGCAGACGTTTCTTAGCTTCACAAGAAACCCAGTTGGGGCTAAGAAATCATGAGTGAGGTTCCCCTTCTTTATGCATGCAAACGATCCTCAAATACTGTAGTTTGGGCGTGCAGATTTGACTGTGGGATGACCTCATGGTTCAATGGACTATGTGAGGTGGTGGATAAATGCCAACTGTCTCAAGCTAAACCCATCAAGGTTAGAGATTCTGCTAATCTAAATGATCTACTCTAACATCTCCTTAGTCCGTTTCACAGAGCTCCCTTTTCTTTCTATGTGCCTTAAAGGTGGTCTTTCTATTTCTTTGCTTTACTCATAAAATCCATGTGTTGAATGTCTCTGTGCACTTCTGCCTCGATTTGAGCAAACTCTGCTTACTCGGGCTTGCCGGGTAAAGGACTGGACCTCAGATACTGTTGCTTGGGGGTGCACATTTGACTGTGGAATGACTTCATGGGTCCATGTACTATGTGAGGTGGTGGACGAATGCCAACTGTCTCAATCTAAACCCATCAAAGTCAGAGATTCTGCTAATCTAAATGTCCTCTCAAGAATAGGAATGGAACGCATTTTTATGGTCACTTATCCTGCTCCCTCAATTTTTGTAACAAATTTAGGCATCCTGATCTACTCTAACATCTCCTTAGTCAGTTTCGCAGAGCTGCCTTTTCTATGTGCCTTTCAGATGATCTTTCTATTTCTTAGCTTTACTCATAAAATCCAAGTGATAAATTCCTTTGTGCACTTCTGCCTCGATTTCAGCAACTCTGCTTATTTAGGTTTGCCAGGACAAGGACTGGACAGATTACTCCGAGTGCTGTTTGACCCTAGGAAATTCGACTGTTTCCAAACATATTAGAATATTATATCCATCTTTTAATTCCTGGTGGGACTGAGGGTTGTTTTCAAAACCATGTGCATGTGTTAATTTCCCTAGCCTTCTAAAAAGATGCATTTAGATCAGCCACTGCATACTCTTAACTTTACCATTAATCACTTGTTCACAAATATTCATGCAGAGAAAGAACTTTCAGATTACAAGAGCCAAAACTCTGGAACTTCCCCGTCAGCTCCACTGCAAGTCGAAAAAAGTTGCTTAATATTTAGAAAGGTGATAAAAACGTGGCTGTGTGATAGATCGGGGGGGAGAGTTCCCCTCTCTGGCTACTCTTTAGGTCAAGCCTAGGCAGCATGTATGCGCTGTCTCTCGACATGTTGTAATTTACATCTGTGGGCTTGCACCATGCCCAACTCAAGCCCATCACTTTCATTCGTTCCTTGGCATGCCTTTCAAAATTCCCTTGATTTCATAGGTAAATGCTTTACATTTCTCCCGCCTTGGAGACTGACCCTGTTAAATGGATTGTTCAGGTAGCGCAGACTTGATCGGAAGGGCGCTTTACATGAGGACGTGAAGTTTCATATAGCGTGACCTCTATCTTCGGAGCACTTTACAAGAGTGCCACTTAACAAGTGTAGCAGTTGAAAAATATACAAACTGAAGCATTTAAAACATGAAAAAAACACAGAAATCCTCAAAGTCGCTCTCCCGGCACAGCGGGAAAGCCAATACTACAGTATTCACTGCACTTGGGAAACTCGCCCCATAAAGCTTTGCAGGGAATTTCTTTTTCAAACATTTTTTTCCCAAAACTCAGCCTGTAGTTGTCCTACGACAATGGGACCACCACCAAAACGTTCAGCACAAACCTGCTCTTTCTGTCTAGGTCATCCTTGGGTCCTCATACTAGGTTGGGGGGGCCCAAAACAGTAACTTCCCCCACCATTCAATGTCTTTTTAAGCTCTCTCATGGCTGGAACTTTTGTTTTACAGCTGGGAGTAGTTTGTGTTTTAAGAGCCATGTTAGTAATAATATTGCAGTAGGCATGCTAGGCTTGAAAATGTGTAAGGAACTACGCCCTCCAGGGATTACATATATGGTTACACTGCATTACTTTCTGTTCTGCCATTATGTTTTCATGTTGCTATGCCCTGTAGGGGATGACAACATGGTAACCTGACCAAGTTTCTTATAAATGCTATTTTTATTATAGTGTCCTCTAGGGGCTGTTCAGAGCATTACATTCAAGATACTATAATATTTGTTGCACTCTGACACGTTCCCCATAATGCTTTGCAGGGCATTCCTTTTACAAAACATTGTTGCCCGTAACTCATAGTGTGGTAGTCCTAAGACAATGGGACCACCATCAAAATGTTCAGCACAACACACTCTTTCTGTCTAAGGCATCTCTCGGTTCCCACGCTAGGTTGGGAGCACACGATAATAACTCCTCCCACCAGTCAGTGTTTTTTTTAAGTTCTCTCATGGCTGAAACTTTTGTTTTACAGCTTGGAGCAGTTTGTGTTTTAAGGGTCTTGTTTGTAATATTATTCTAGTAGGTCTGTTAGTAGGCCTGAAAATGTGTAAAGCACTACGCCCTCTAGGGGCTAAATATATAGTTAAGTTCATTATATTCTGCCATTCTGTTTTCATGTAGTTATGCTCTCTAGGGGCTTGCTATATGATAACATGACCATGTTTCTTACAAATGTTATTTTTATAGTGGTGCCCTCTATGGGCTGTTCTGAGCATTGCAGTCAAGATACAACAATATTTGCTACACTCGGAAACTCACCCCAAAATGCTTTGCTGGGCATTCCTATTACAAAACATGTTTGCCCATAACTCACTGCTTGATGTGCTCTTTCTGTCTAGGCCATCTATGGGTCCCTTCACTAGGTTGGGGGGAACCCGAAATAATAAAAATAAAAACATAAGTAATAATGGCAATATTTTCATTTTTTGCTGCAGACAGAGGAAAAGGTACATGGAAGTGCTTTAGTTATATACAGGGCCACTGGAATTATGTGGCAAAGAGGACCAAATTATGGTGCAGGGTTGACCAATTTATGTGGCAAGAAAAGTCCAGTTATGCATTTACAACAACAATAGCTCTAACTCAAGCAAAGTTGAGACCTATTGCATTGCAAATGCTTGTTTACTTTGGCTACAGCGTGAAGAGACCTTTTGAGTGTATGTGCAATCAAGCAAATAACCTATTATGTAGATAATTAATGGGACACTCTGGTGTTTGAGACTGGGTGTGGTTGTCTGTGGCACACAAAACAATTTTTTGGCTTAATAGTTAAATAATGGGAGTTTTCAGGCAGCCCTGCAGAGAAGGAATTCATTGATAGCAGTCTTTGTTCCGAAAGCGGAAGCAAAGATAATACCTGTAGACAGGCCAAATGGTTGCTCAGAGTTTGAACATGTATTTAAAGCAAAAAATAAACCATCACTGTGAAATTGTGCAGGGTGCTCACTGGTAGCTGAGTGAAACATTGGCATGGATCCAGTGTGTTTGCTTAGTGACACACACAGGTTAGTTGGTAAGCAGCCAGAGTAACAGCCACAAAGTGCACCATTGGGGGTGGGGGAGGCAGCCTGAAAACAATTTGCAACAGAGCAACACAAAGAGGCCTTCTTGACCCGACAAAGCATAGGTACTAAAAAGGACATGGCATATTCATGAGAGTAAACAAACATGGAACAACCCACCTCCAACTTAAATGCTCTTGTAAAGAGAGTCATAAATTACAGTTGACATCCACATGAATTAATATGATGAAACATACCTCTTATGGCTTTTGTTTATTTAAAGTTTGCGTATACATTTTTCAAAATGATTTCAACACTAGCACATTTTGACTTCCCCTCAGAAATTAAATTAAGAAATCACACTCACAACCTCAATACATGCCATTCACACCCAGCATATCCGATTCAACTAACAAACCCATAAAAACACAGATGAGTTTAGTCTTATACAGTACCCCATTGATTTGTGCAGGACAAATCCTCAAAATAACAGAATCATGATATAGATGCTAACAGAGCGTATACATCATACCGTAGCAAATGGTTAGATGCACATCACAGAGAATTCCAATAGTAGTTACTTCAACAGTACTTGATATATTGGTCAACACAAAATAGAAGAAAACACTTAAGTAAAGCAGATACTTTATATGGTGAATGTATGACAGAAATGCAGGTACCAATGTGCGTTTTGGTGTTCAGTGGTCAACCAACCACACACCAACAGCATCAGGCGTAGATTAAAGCCACAAGTGGCAGGGATGAGAGGGCAGCCCAAAACATTTTTCTAGGCATTAGGAAACACATGATGAAACCAAGATTTTCAGCAGTCTCTGTAAGTACCTCTTACTCAACATAGAATCAAGCACATGCAGTCCTTTTGACTACTCATCACTGTGCACCCATATTACGATCCAGGCATATTTCTGCCAGTGCGGTTGGTGTACTCACCCAAAACCAACATACACCATCACCAATAATCAGACTCATTGTGCACCGCCGTCACGATTGAATACATGCTCCCTTACTTAACGCTGTTAGTGGCCACCACCACAGTAGTACAGTGCAAAACGACATCTAATACCTGAATCCCATTTGTACAGGACCTAATCTGTCCAGCTCCTGAGTTACCGAATTGGGTGATACTGGGTCCCCAACTGGTGCCAACAATGAATATCTGCAATGGAGCTACCAAGAAAACAGAAAAATTATAATGAGGACCCAAAGAGCATTTAAACTAATACCAGCAATGGCCACCCTATCCCTTGGTAACCTGGATATTACCTAGGAGACTTGTCCTCCTTCCATAATCCACAGGCTGATGTGGGTGACCCCTAGTGTGATGCGAGAACCAGAGTCCGATTGTAAAGAAGTAAAAGTCGCTCAACCAACAATCTCCCAAAAAAAAACTTCTTGGCTATGAGGAAATAAACCATTATGAAACGACTCGCCTAATCATAAATGCATACATAATGGCGGTGCCTATGCGCAAGTGATACTATGTAGCCAGCTAGACTTACTTGTCTCATCAAATTAATCAACATACTTAAACTCCCCGGTCCAAATCGAACCCAGTGCGAGGTATACACGTGATGAAAAACTGTTCCTGTATCACTTTTCTCTATTTGCATGGTGCAGTGTCCCACGTGGTCCCAACACAAAAGGAAAGGCATGCTGTAATGCAAACTGCAAACGCATTTGAGTTACTCAGCGGCCATCTTAGATAGGAGTAAAATGATTGTCATCAGGGACTAACCCAGGAGGGATTTTTTTTTAAGTAAATGGAATACGTTGGACCTTTCATGAAACACTAGCCAACTAGGATAAATGATTCAACAGCTCTTGAACAGAAATAGGAAGTCGATTTGGGATCTTCCATTACAGACACCGACTGCGAGGAACTTTTAACTTGGACTCCGCGGGCCTCTCGGAACGCCCGGTTCAAACTGATCAACATATGTTTTACACACAGCATACCTGACTCTAAGCAGAATCTGTAGACACTTCGGGGTGACATAGGCTGGATGTCCCAGATGTGGGGAGGAAGGGGCCGAATTCATCCACATGTTTTGGTACTGCCCAGCAATGCGTCAGTATTGGCGGTCAGTCACGCAACAACTTACAAACACAAATGAGCTGGAGATACCTAATGAGCCCAGACACTGTCGGCTTGGGGGCTATCGCCGACAGGCCAAACATAAAATCACTAACCAGTTCCAAGATCTGGTCCTGGTATTTGCTAAACGAGAAATTGCAATATTTGCTAAACGAGAAATTGCAATGACGTGGATAGCGACACTGGGCACTTGAGAAAACATGTGGAGGAGAGAAGTCCTGAAGTGGGCCAAAGCAGAAGAAACGATAAGACACCGGGAAGTACGGAGGGATCAGGGTAAAATAGAGTGGGCACGTGCGTGGAGCACCCTGGTTTGTGACTGGGAACACCGAGGGGAGGGACCATTAGTAGATATAGAACCCCCCTAGGTATCCTGGGGAAATACTCATAGAGGAGACCTAGTGGCGACTTACGTAACAGGCTCATAACAACACAGCCATCCCCTGGAAGAACAGAACAGTGCAGATTAAGGGTAGACACAGATTATTACTATGCAAAGCACTGCCAGGTGCCCGAAAACCACTGACATACTAAATTAACTAGGCACATAAGTGGGGAAGAGAGAGCGGGGGGGTTTCGATCCCTTCAGGGGGAGGTCCACAATACTGAGTTGTCAAGAGACTCTTCTATACTTTTATAAAAGTCTTGATCCATAGAGCCTTCAGCAGAAACCCATGCAAAAGCTACAATCCAATAATACTATGAGTTGAATGTAATGCAATGATAGTTTCTAGACCAATGGTTGCAAGATAACAAAATAATCTGACAAGGTACATTATCGCTGAAGTGTGGGACCCCCTTTGGGGAGATTGCATTGTTTGTGTTGTACTGAAAACCAATAAAATATGTTTAAAAAAATAAAACTAGGATAAATGATTCCATATATGATTTGCTAGTGGTGGGTTACAGAACCGAATACGCCATGTACGTCTCTGCGATTCTAATATATTCCTAAACCAATGATATCTCTCCCACTAGAACAGCCACAATCTTGGAACAGACACACTAACTTTTACAAAAGAAGAAATGAACCAGTCCCATTGGAAAAAACTATTGGACTCTCTATCACAAAAAGACAGAAACCCAGAAATTGTAGCGGTGGTCCAAAGGCAAAATCTGTATAGGATCAAGGGAGACAAACCTGCAAGCCTCTAAACTAATCACATGATTACATTGCCCAATCATTAAATGTGTGCAATAATAACGATTGAAAGTGTAAAAAGCAAAAAATGGTTAAGGAACATGGAATAAACCTAGAAACCTGAAACTAATCATGTGGACCACTTTTCCTGTCCCTGAGTATTGGAAAGGAGCCTGTTACGTACATGGGATATGCTGATGTTTCTAATAGTATGTAAAGTGCATGCCCTGTATCTGTGGTTCCATCTTGCCGTGACTTTCCAGAAGATGAATGAGCCCATACAGCTTTGGCACTTTTACCTACTTGGGATACGCTGCTATATATAGTAGAGTAGAAGTGAAAGGCATGCCCTGTATCTGTGATTCCATCTTGCCTCACCTTTCCGAAAGATGATTGAGACCATACAGCTCTGGCACTGCAGAGACTCAACATAATTCGAAAAAGAATCTGGAAATCAAAAAAATATAATAATATGGAGTCACAAGAATAAAGGACACTCAAAAAACTGGAACGTTAAAATGGTCTACGTAGTCAACTAAAATAAAAAAAACAAATAACCTAATGTCATGAAGTTCAGCAAGTACAGAGCTCATAACTGGACTCCGGAAAGGAGGTCTTTGCTGCCAAAAGATCTATTATAGAGCATTTTCCCCAAAGGGTTCTCTCACTGAGGCCCCTTCTGACCGCACCTAGATAAAATATCCAAAATACCTCTCTCTTGTTCCTGTATGCATTATTGTCCCTATCCTTGCAGCTCACAATTTTCTGCAAGATAGTCCATTTGAGGTAATTTTCCGTGTGACCAATTTAGATACAATGATCCACTGTGACTATTAATGAGAGTAGTCAGACTTTTACCTAATGTTGGTAAAGTAGTTTGTATCAATGGTAAGATTCTCTTCATTTGTTTTAGATTGGTCATGTGCATCTATATCATCGTTGATACCTCTCAGTTCATACAGAGGGTTCACAAAATAACCCTAGGGATTCTTTTGTCAAAGAAGTGCGTGGATCCACTCGCTAGGTGTTTTCTTGTGGTATCATCAGTTTTACTGCATCCACTTCTTGGCCATTTGAAATATGCAATAGAAGCTATCAATTTCTCTTTGATGTTAACTTGTTGATGAATGGAAACTGTTACAAGTGCAGGTGTGAAGTTCTTTGCCAAACTTTTCATAAAACAGTGTGTAATGGATATGTTAAAAAGCATTGTCAAAGCAAATAGGTCTTGCCTTTTCAGCTACTGGCTTTGCCAATTCTTTTTTGCCAATGCTGTGCTGTATCAGCAAATAAATAAAAGGGTGTATGATTTGTAAACCTGCATGTGTCATTACGCATGTGTGAGTAGGTGTCTTGATACATGGCTCTACATGATGACGTGTGTGCATGCATATGTAAGCATGCATGCATGCACATAAGGCAGGTCACTGCTACCATCTTGTTTATTTTTTACTTTTTGGTCTAAGACGGAGAAGTAAATTTAAAAAATGTAAATATGCACGAAAGGACATTTTTTAAAAGAAGCATCCCAGAAGCAAATGGACAGCAGCTGCCAGGCCCTCCAGAAAATATACACATAGACTTTTTTTTTTAAAGAAATCATGATGGGAAGGGTGTTGGAGCCATGGGGGGGTGTTTGGGAAAGAAGTCAACGTGTGGGGGAAGCAACAGGGAGTGGGAGGTGTGCAAGTGAGCAACACAGGAGCTTGAGGCAGGAGAATTAAAAACAAATAAAAAAGCCAGGGAGGTGTTGGGGAGGCAATGGACTATCTGAAGGGGGAAGGAGAAGGGAAAACACAGAGCAGTCGCGGGTAAGTACTTGAGGAGGAAGCAGGACATGTTGAAGAGAGCAATAAAACACATGCACACCCATGGACATGGAATGCAGAAAGAAAAAGAAAAAAATAGTTCCATGAATGTGAGCAGTGGAAGGATACAAGCCATTCAGTCAAAAGGATAATAAAAAAATATGCACCAGGGAATTGGCATACACAAGAAGAGCAACAAAGGCCATTGAATGAGAAGCAAGCAAATGTAGTTGACAAGAAAAGCCAACCAGTGAGCTGGTTTAAAGACCACTGTGAATTTTGGTTTTGTCCGCAGTAGGCCTTTTAACACCATTAAGCAAGACTAAAAAGGACAGCACCATTCCCGGTGAAATTTCACATGTAACTGGAGTGGAATTGGTAGTGTAGAGACCTTTTGCAATAGGTATTAATCCATGAGAAACCTTCCTAAAGCTGATCGGTATAAACTTGGATCTGCACTCTTGGACAATGTTATGAACTGTATTGGCAGGAGCAAAATAGCCTAGTAGTCCATGAGAGCTGTGTTTTCATTTTCAGCTCAAAGGAACGCTCTCTTTTTGCATCCAGCTGGACAGTCTTCGCGTGTTTACCAGTCGTGAATGCTGACTCTCCATTACAGACCTTTTGAAGAAGTTAATGGGATTTTGGGAGGGAGATGGTAGCTGTAATGCTGGAGTGAAATGTGATTTCCAGTGCCAGCTGTAAAAGAGGATGCTTTGAATTAATGACTTGTTGGTCTGTTCCCGTGTAGTATGTAAAGGTTGCATCTGAAACCTACTCTACTGCCTGTCTGAGCTGTGCCCACACCAAGAATTGCAGAAATATCCCACCAATATTGGCCCGTCAGAATATTTGCCGGAAAGGGTTAATTCCTGCTCCCAAATTAAGACCAAGCCCCCACTGAGTACTAGAGAAAACAACATGGGGGCTGTAACAGATAGGTGTTAACACATAGCCATGTTAGGAAAGCACTAATTGACATATTAGTCAAAGTCTATGTGGAAGTCGAAGTAAACATGCAAAGCCTTGAGAATGGCCAATAACTTCAGATGGGACACGCTAGAGCTGTAACTGAGCTCCAGGGCTATGTAAGTGTACTGAAAAATCTGTAGTCTTTTATTACCATGAGGCTAACAAGACTAAGAGGTAAAACTTCTTGCGCTAGTGGTTGTGGTGTCGCAAAAGAGCATCTTGCCTCTCATCTTAGGGCGTAATGAACTTGTTAACGCGTCCGTCTATGTTAATTTATACACATCAGGACTCGTTTTAGGCCGATGAATCTTTGGACCCAGTGGTGAGTCACCGTAGAACGAGGTAACTGATCAATGTATCGATTAATATGTCAATAACATTATCAACAGTTAGCACCAAAATAAATCCCACCTTAGACATTAATAAGCCTTCGGCGCAACCATGACCTTTCAGTCATGAATAATCACACCTCAATGAAGTTTTATGATTTTTATTCCCTATTGATTACAATCTAATAGCAAATGCGTCAATCTCAAAACCAAGAAGCAAATAAGCATAATCACAAGATGACAATCATGATAGACTTTCAATAATGCAAAGATCAGAAGCATAGACAATCAGTTTACTATAAGCAGATCGTAATACAAGTTCAGCATAGCACCATGTCAGTCATGTCAGTTTGTCAGTCGGAATGGATGTCTCATCTAACCTCTAATTAGCATTAGCATGTTGGACTTCATGCAAAACAATTTAGAACATTAATTTGGAAAACATCTAACTAAGGTCTCTAATCAAAAACATACAGCAGTTGGTACCTAGAAAGAAAAGGCAAGTAAGTAGATTTCATTAGCAACATTTATAATTACCCTCCTCAAGATAGGTCAGCATACAGGATCAGTCTTCGTCTTCAGGACATCAGTTAGATCACCGTCAGTCTATCTAAGTTAAAAGCAAGGGTCACTTTCCTCATAAGGAGAAAGGTGTAATGGGGCAGTCTATGGGCAAGGATGGTTTTATCTAAGTCTCAAATCACCAAATAGAGTGACAGAGTATCGGGATGCAATCGATATCATTCCCTACTTTCAGTCGTTTGTCTCCTGTGTCATGGATTTTTATCCCTTTTTCGTGATACATTCCCCCAAAATTCTATTGGTCAGTCAATACACCCCACCATTGGTAACCTATCAAATTATACATTAAGTAATGCATTTTGTCATTTCTTGATACTTTCCTAATTTCTAATTGGTCTTCATAATTGACGTATTTTCGTAGGTTACTTCATCGACTTTGCACATATCAGGTCAAAAGTTCTCTTCTTCTCGCTTCATCGTCCTTGGAAGTGTCCATTAATGTTTCGAAGTACATATCTGTTATGCTAGAAGCTACTAGCATGCGGATGGGAGAGTTGGGCATTGTATCAAATAAGTAAGGAAAAAGAACAATTGCTGGGTCATGGTCTTTTGCAAGTCAGTACACTGAAGAGACAGAAAAATACGCTTTAATATGAGAGCTACACAGCTTTGCTTGACTCACGCTAACTTAAGATATATGATTCAAACGAATGCAGTCTTATGCGTTTTAATGTGCACAGCTTTGGCGATCTATGAACGATTATTTCTTACAGTTGAAATTAGTTTACACACATGAAAATCCTTTACGTTAATGAATATGTTTCAATTAATATTTTATTTAATGCAGCATTGTTAATCATAAGCATTTCACGTCTATAATATGTAATATTAAACTACGCCCTCTCAAACTCTGTGCCTTTTAGCGAGTTGTTTTGCTTAATAGTGTCTCGAAGAGCTTTCATGCATCAGTAGCTAGAATGGGATAGTTACATCTTGGAGCACTGGCTCTGTGCTATCCTGACCGGAGTGAGGTACTCAAGAAGATCTTCTTTAACACTTCTTGTGACTAGTATCTGCTTCCCTGAAATGCTGATACTTAGATGGTGACTTACCTCCTTTTCTATTATTCTGCTCCGCTGATTGCTGCTCCACTTCCCCTTCCATGTTTTGGTGGTGGTGCAGTTTACCTTTATTTTGGGCTGTCTCTGGGATGAAATATGGTTAGTGGCGAAAGAATTTGTGGCAATTCCTTATTCCAGATCTGGGGTTGAATATTGTTTTTATCTGGATTTCCAAATCTGGGATTGAATACTGTTTTTATATAGATTTATGCCTTCTCTTTTTCAGGGATGGCCCTGACAGGGCCACCTTTTTGGACTCCCTTTTGTCCTATAAATTTAGTGCATTTGGAGCGCTCAGCACAAAATGTACCCTTGTCCAAGGAAAGTGTGGGGTGCCACGCTTGGATGGCGCATGTTGCCTGCATGAAGTTCCTGGCAGTGTAGGCTACAGTGAAGTTATCTGAGAAGAACCCTTACTAGATTAGTCATCAAATGCACCACGCTACTTACTTGGTTATCCTTGTTGTGTAGGGTGTGGGTCATGGGCAGGTCAGACACTGTCCTCCTTGCAGACCCTCAGACTCTGCACTACAAGAGAAGTTACATTAAGCTAGCTCACCTCCATTTGGCTGAGTGACCCAGTTCGCTCAGCCACCTGCTGGTCCTCTCAGAACTGGGCCAGAAATAGAGCTTCAGCCAGCAAAACCATCGCTCTAGTGCACTTCCAATGCCATACTGATGAGTGGCTGCACTGTCTGGTCTGGCCACGGTCCATTAGTTAGATGTTTTGGTGAGATGTCCCTGGCCGCAGGTTTCTGAAGCGGGCCAGAATCACGTGAACGCTGGCAGACTCTTTGACGGGCTATTTAAAATTGGTAATATCTGCATGCTGGCTACACTAACTGTGGGGATGTTTTCACACAGGGCATGTGGGCACTGGCAATATCGTTTTACTGGGTTTTCATGACGGACTCACTAAAATTCCATTAGCTCTACGTGCTTTAAATGGACTATTTGCCACGTGTTGCCTTAAAATAATACTAGATAGATAGATAGATAGATAGATAGACAGACAGACAGACAGACAGATAGATAAATCTTTCTGCCTCTCGTGTGTGTACCTTTGGCTTTGTGACAAATGTAACCGACAAAGAGAACTTTTCGATCTATTTCTTAATCATACACAGTTAACAATAAAAAGCAACAGATAACATGTTGTGAATCTCAATAGCGTGCACTCATAGTTGATATTTTTATGAGGTACTTGGTGCTTACACACACATGCCTCGGCAGTTACCGAGCGTGTAGTGGAAATTGTGCCCCCCTCGCCACAGTTTGGAGGTCTCCTTCTCTCATCATCTGGTGCTCCGCAGCCGGGTACACCAACGAGGGCCAGAACTGCCATCCACCACACCCTACTCTGATAACAGTGTTCCTCACCAACTCTGCAGCGTGTCACTAAATTCTCCTCCTCTGTCATGGTACCTTTACCCCCCACGAACCGCACAGGACAAGTGATAGTCGTGGGCCGGCCCTACAGTTTTTCTCCACAGGCTGCCTTTGTCTCTCCCAGAGCTGCACTCCCCTTTGCAAGGCACTGGGTTCACTCCATGGTCCACTTACTGAGGGGGTTCCGACGGGTAGTACGCAGTTGTTATTTTGCTTAACTGCGCTCAGTGCTCTCAGAGATGATGTAATTCGTACTGCATTAATAATCGCTTGCACTCTTCCGCGGGTTGCCTGCGTTTCCCACCAAACCCCACAGGACTTGAGCTCAACCCTACTCCATTCTTCCAGCGCCTAGATACTCTGCATTAATAATCACCGAAACCCCAGAGGGCACCGCATTATTCCTAATGCATTCCGGTTCCCGCCCCATTCTAAATGCCTCCCTCCGCCCCAGAGCTCGTGTCCTCCCCCCCTCCCTGGGTTTCAGTGCTGAGAAATGCAATATAAGGCCACACTCAGGTGAAAAGATTTCTCTCAAGGTCTCTTCGGTTTCTGAATTCACCAATTTCGCAATGCAGGAGATTAAAAGCGATTCCATCAACCGCCTATCATAGCTCGGAGTCTCCAGGGGTCTGCTTGCCCTGCAGGCTTCCATTAGTTAAGTCGCCGTCCTATTGTTAATGGGGTGCACAGCCCAGTCTGCGCATCTGTACACCTGCAACATCCCTGGTACACGTAGACAAGAGACGCGCGCCCAATTAACAACAAATAAGCAGGTTCCCTTGTTGTAGGCGATTGCAGACCCCATGAGCTGTTCCACAGCAGAAGATACTTTGAAAGGCGGAGCTGCAGGTGAACCAGAACCGACCTTCTCTGGCTTCTAGGGTTCCAGAAGGCCCCTACGAGGGCAGAATGAGTTACTGATTCCACCAGCTTCTATGAGACCCTGTTAGGCCCCTGTGAGGGTCCTCTCAATGGCCAAGTGAGTGCTGGGTGAGGGTAAACAATGGCAGCTCCTGGGGAAGCATCAGTGTTTACAAAAGTGCACCTCCCAACACCTCTTTGTAATTTTCCAAGGGAGACCCTCCCGAAGGACACCTTGGGGATGCATGTTCTCCTCAGGGACTCTTTATATGTGTGCATGCTTCAGTAATATTAACCACAATCTACTATCCAGTAGATGACAGTATTCGAGCTCAACTTGTTTACATCCTAACTTTCCTGTTGCTTCTCGCTCCCCACCCCACACCTACACTGGTATAGCTCACAGAAGGCTTACAATTTATTCAGTCAGCAAACCTTTATTCGGCTGAAGCCATAAAAGCATAACACAACAAAATACGATACAAATTACCATTAAAAACACTATAATTCATTTAAACGACAAAACGAAAATGTCACAATCATCCAAATACAGTCTATCCAGATGTTAACAAGAGCTAAAATTCATATTTATTCCGTAAATGAAAAACTGGTCTGATGTAATCTAAAATAGCATAACACAAATTAGGAGATCCTAGACATTGTAAATAACTCAAACCCTCAACATGACCTCTTAGACCTATATTATGTAAAACAGAGACCAGAAAAATAAGTATAGATACGGAATACTAAGGGCAAAACAACATAAAATGGCTAATAGTTTGCAAGCTGAAATTATCACACGGGCAAGGCGGCAAAGCCGTACGCAGTGACTCAGTTGTAGTAAAAACAAACTTGCTGTGTAACAACCCCAATCAAAGAAGTGTTAACTAATAGCAATAACATGGATTAGTAATCCAGCCTAAGTATAGTTCCATAAATCGTGTAGTAGATGTTGCCACGCATTTAATAACCGTGGACTTATCGAGGGCTGCTTGAATGTGGGTATCCCACGGTACGCCAAAAAGCACTCCTTAACACAAAGCTTATGTTTACGCTCTAATACTAGGATTATCAAACAACTCACGTAAACCCAGCCTAATAAAAGAAGATTTCAAATAAGAAAGCCACGGTATGGAATCAATCCCATGAGAAGTCAGACACTATACTTTAATTCATAACAATAACGGTGCCAGGCCAATACAGAGCTGCTACTTCTTTGTAAGGAGATGATACACCAGCAACCTAGGTAAAATCCCTTTGTGACCCTTGATAGCAAGCTTTCCTTTGATAATTAGATCAAAACTGTTTCTACATCTTCTTTCTGTCGGCTGAGGTTGCTTAGAAAAGAGTTGCCAATTCTATCTAAACGCAACCGAGCCGCAAATGTAGCCTCCTGTGCCAACTATTCAAAAATCCCTGAACTGGTACCCAGTTTTACAAAATTTTCAGTATAAACGTTGTGCTATACGTGCAAAACCTACTATGTACAAGGTCCCTTCTGTTTAGTTCGACGTTTTCTGCATTATGTGCCTTCGGTATCAGCTTGTTTCAACGGCCTTTCCCTTTTATATATAAAACAATGAGTGCCGGTGCCCATGGGTATTCTCAGAAGCCCATGGCCTTTGCAACTGCATGGCGACACACAGAATACCAAGGCTGTATAGTCTGAAATCTGCCCCATGCCTCTTTAATCCACTACCAGACACTCCCTGCCTGTTTATTTCACTCCTGCAGGTTTCTGGTTGCTCCCTTTGTGACCATTTTTCCATCTTTCTCTTCTTCCATCTTTCCATTTTCTGTGTTTTTCCTCTCTTGCTCTCATAAATATCAGAATGTGGACAAATTTGCTTGTCCCAAAAATGGGTGCTGGTGGCCCCCACCGTCAACCGCCTGCTCAAATTAAGCACTGGGTTGAATCAATACAAAAAAGGAATTATCTGTTTTCCTGTTCTTGGTTCAGAATCTGCCTGGTGTACCGGGCCCTATCTATTTCTCCCCTGAAATCCTCACCACATCATCTTTGTTCCGAATCCTTGGCACACTCTTCTACCCCATGCTGAAACTGGATATTTTTATTACAAGGCCGCAGCTACCCAATTTTAGACACCATAAACTTTGGAAAAACGGAGCAAGCATCACATATCACACATCCCAGGAAGAATTTGATCTCCTCAATGGTCCTTGGCAAACCTTGCTTGGTAAGAGCCTCTACTAGTAGGTGATTTCTTCCCCCATATTCTTTTACCACTCTAAACAGGTTAGAGGAGTGGTGCTTGAAGTCGCTGGCGTTGGCTGGGTATCATGTGTTTGTCATATTTTGTATGTTGGCATGAGTGTCGACCAGGCCAGGTCAATCTGCAGCTGGACTCTTCGTGAGATAGGAACATGCATGCATGCTAGAGCCATATTGAGAGTATTATTTTTATGCCAGTTTTCCTCAGGAGAATTGCTTTCGAAGCTAGAAATCCAAGGATAAAATGTGGTAATAATAGTGGTAATATTGGTAATGTGTGGGTGCTGTATAGTGTCAAAATCCAACATAGTTATGACTAGAGACCGAGCACAACAAGCAAAACCATCTGATCTTCCCCAGCACCATGAAAGCAGCGTCCAATCAGGGAGCAGCATTTCTAAATAGCCAAGGTACAGTGAGGTCTGTGAAAGGTGAAGGTAGTTAAATGGAGCAGGTGGGCCTAGAAGTCTCTTGCTGCTTTTTATGGCACTCGCGCCTTGCGTTCCTAGAGCACTGATAAAAATGTCACATCTGCCACAAGTGTTTCTAGTCCTTGGTGGTGAAGTGCAAAAAATCTCATAATGCTCAACGTTCTGTCTTGCACTGAGAATAAAAAGGTCTCCTATTTTAAAAAGTGAGTCATTTTCCCCTCAACAGTCATATATTTCACATTTTCCCAAGCTAAGTCCAGTATTGTTCTGTCTCCAGGAAAGTTACCATTATGTGCAGCTATATTTACCCTAACACTTGACGAATTTCCATCACTAATATTAGCTCTAGGGACGAGAAATCCGCCCTCGCCTATTGCATTGGAATTGCGGTGTTTCCCTCATATATGTTAAGGTTTAAATATTCAACACTATATAGAGCTGCAGAGTTTTAGAAACTGAAATTATCACATTTTTCGTACCACATTTCAGTTATGTCTAAATTTCTAATGCTGTACCCTTTCTAATTCAGAAACTTACTGCTTCTATTTTAGCTGTTTTGTGCTGTTACAGTCAGCTGCATTTTAGCAATCACACCATCATCTGTTAGTTGGTCTCGCAGGTGTTTAGCTTTGGTGTCTGTTTAACATTTTGGAACTGTTATAATTGAGGAGATTGTTCGTGGGTACTGTTTTTCTGCTCACCTACTATGTTGTGGCATCCATTTTAGGTGAGGTTCATGGCTGTCAGTGTCTTTTCCATCTCCAGGGACGCGTCACCTGCAAGGTCACAGATAAACCCGCTCACTGCACAAGCACTTAGACCGCTCTAAATACTCCAGCGTGGAAAGCTGCTGCTGTTGTTACTCTTGCTGTTTTGCGCTCTTTTTCCATCAGTTATATTTTAGCTTTATTACACTGTAATGTGCATGTGTTGGGTGATTTCAAAGGTTTTAAACCTGGGTGTTTGTTTAAAAAAATGTTTTAAATTTGTATCTACTCTAATTGGGTTTATAAGTTTACAGCTGGTTTAGGGTGAGGGATCTAGTTCACAGTAGGTACTTTAGCTTTCCAGACCACCACAAGGATGAAGTAACTCACTCACTGCATGGCAGTGCACCAAAGACATGGCCATCTCCACCAATCTGCTCAAGGAACATGCAAATGCCAGGGATCCCTGAGCTGGCTAGATCTTCATCTCCCTGGTGTTTGTGCTGCCGTACAGAAAAGCAGCCTCTTCTCTCCCCTAGGAGATTTTCAAATCAATTAAGACTGCAGGAATTGCAAAGGACCACAGTGACTACTTTGTTTCAACCTCTGCACTGGCAATTACTGATGCTGAATGCTAGCCTGCCAAGTAGCAGAGCAAATCACAAATCAAATTCTTGTCTTGTGCTCTTCGAAATGTTCACTTCCTCATCACCCTTTGGAAGTTTTCAGCCTTCATTCAGATCACAGCTGTTCTTTACACAAATACATTGTTACAATATGCCATCATCCTTAATAACATAGTCCCCAGGGATCCAAGATCCTGCGTAGGGATTTAATTATTTGAGAGGGCAGGGGGATTGCAATGGCATTTAAGAATAATTTACATTTGACTCTATTAACTAAGTGAGATGACTTATGTCCTGAGGTCATTCACAGCTGGTGTCTGATTCCTCCAACTCTCCCACTTCCCCTTTGTGGATTCATCAACCAACTAGCTGAGTTTGCCCCCTCGCAAATACATTTCATTAAACCATAGGTCAAGATTCCCTACATTCAGGAAGAACCACTGCCCTATTTGATTTTAATCTGCATGCTGAGCCTCAAAAGGACATTCTTCTAACAACTGGAATTCAAAGTCATATGGAAATGTTTGGTCTTCATCAACTTGTTGCAAAGTGTATACACACAGTAGGCCACACATTAGACATTATAATTGCTTACACTCATTTGGTCACTTGAAGAAGGGTGTGCTTTTAGTTTGGACTGACCATTTCCTTATACTATTTTTTGTTACCTTCAGTGTAGGATATTTGTTAAGTATTTTACGTTCTGATTTGCGAAGCATCATTGGTGATAACTGGATATATCCAGTGTATCAAATGACATGATAACATCATTTAATATTTCCTTCTTATGCAACAATCCTACTACGTTCCTGGGGAATATTTGCTTTAGATTAGCTGAAGTTCTTTTCCAAAGAAATGCCCATCAGAAAACCAATGGTTTGCAGAAGATGCTGAAAAAGAAGAGTTTATTACTAACCAGCTGTAACCATAAAC
The DNA here is from genome assembly GCF_031143425.1 of Pleurodeles waltl. Taxonomy (NCBI): domain Eukaryota; kingdom Metazoa; phylum Chordata; class Amphibia; order Caudata; family Salamandridae; genus Pleurodeles; species Pleurodeles waltl. The sequence goes on along the minus strand of NC_090436.1, from coordinate 790,405,174 downwards.
TAGGCTTGCATAATTTATATTTTGATGATTTTACCAACTTTAGAAAATGTAGTTAAAGCATTACCAAAACTTTGATCTGTGTCAAGGTCGTCTATCTTCAATCATGTATTGATAATGCCAACTTAGTTTCAACTTTCTGCCACGTAATGCATTATTGGCTCCTGATTTGAATGGTGCCCACATTTCTGCCTCTGAAGATTTCAATGTGAAGCGTCCACTCTTCTTCATTCAGAGGATTAGTGATATTTATTCCAGCATCAAGAACTAACAAAATGTCTTGGAGTTACTCCAATATCCCAAGACTTCCTCTGCCCTTGATTGTTTCTTCTCCTCATTTGTCTTGCTCAGTATAGATCAGGTAGGAAAATAGATACTAGGTATTAAGTCTGGATTTCTAGAGAACCCATACCTAATTTGATCATGAGCAATGTGCCCCTTACAATAGGACTCATATCATCAAGCTTAAATGATTTTGTGGTCAAGCCTTAAAAAAAAAAAAAAGAAAATTAGGCATAGACTATGTGTCTAGCTGTCGCCCTCGGCTCTCCTTCTAGTACTAATAAAACTGATGGAATAATTTGTTGCTCAGCAACCTCCGGGCTATCTGAAAGTAGCTGAGACATCTCAATTCCCACCCTGGCAGTGGCAGTGAATCTGCTTTAATGCTGATGAGGGATGAAGTAGGAATCATTCTAGATGATGAGGATTTAGCAGGACTGTTTTTGTTTTTTTACATCTCCACCTTATGCAACAGCGTCAGCCATATATTCTTATTACTAGACAAACAGAGGTAGACATTTCCAGCATGATCCCACATTGCCTTGAGTGCTTTTTCAATGACTGGCTGCAACCCTTTCTATGCCCTTTGTTTCACACCAGCAGACTGACTATTCAGTGCAGAGTTCCTTAAGGATTGTCTGGGTTCCCCATGCTATTCAATAGTTACCTGAGGCTGTTTGCACAAGTGATTTGTTAATTTGGCTGTTTTTCTTCATTTCATGTCAATGACAGTTGCAAATAAGGTTATTTAAACGAGCTCCATTTCACCTGTATGTTGCTATCCGGCTAACAGTGTATGAACCACAACTTTCTGAAATTCATCTCCAACAATACAGAGCTGCTACTTCTTTGTAAGTAGATGATGCATCAGCAACCTAGGTAAAATCCCTTTGTGACCCTTGATAGCAAGCTTTCCTTTGATAATTAGATCAAAACTGTTCCTACATCTTGTTTCTGTCGGCTGAGGTTGCTTAGAAAAGAGTTGCTGATTCTGTCTAAACGCACCCGTGTGCCACAAATGTAGCTTCCTGTGCCAACTATTCAAAAATCCCTGAACTGGTACCCAGTCTTACAAAATGCTCAGTATAAACGTGCTATACGTGCAGAATCTACTATGTACAAGGTCCCTTCTGTTTAGTTCAACGTTTTCTGCATTATGTGCCTTCAATATCAGCTTGTTTCAATGGCCTTTCCCTTTTATATATTCCATGCATAGTATATTATACTAAGTCATTGGATGGTAAGAAATGGGTAACAAACTGTGTTTGGGACATAGACGCCTAAGAAAGGCTGTACTCAAGGAAAGAACAACTAACCCATCAAGATTGGTTACACATATGTAATTTGTTGTGTAGTAGATTAGTGAGTCAGGTACAAATCAGTAGGCCTAAAAGTCAGTGTCAAAATAATTGAAAACATGTAAAACGTGAAAAAGGAACCCTAAGATTTATCTCTGCAAGTTAGAATGACACATCCACATTTCAGTTTTATCAGTTTGCAGCATCAATTTTTTGATCCCATTTTGAACTTGGTGGTATCTTCATCAGTCGAATAGGAGAGTTTAAGAAGCTGTTAAGCTACAGATAGAAGAATATTTAGGAAATACTACCACCTCACCCAAAAAATCCAAATGTTGAATTCAGGAGCTGGACCATCCATGTCTGAGCATTGTGTGCTTTCTGAGCATGAATCCCGTTTTCACAACTTGCTTTTTGATAATCTTTAGCAGTATTGCACTGGTCTTTATAGACCAGCCTGCAGTGTAATGCATAGTTGTTGGTTGAGTTTCTGATTTTTTTTTTTGTGAAGAAAGAATTGCCATGACCTACCTCTTAACCTCCCTTTGACAACTTTTTGCATTTATAGGGCCATTACATTATGGAACTACTTGATTTGATGTTGATTCACAAATCGAATGCCCTCAACAAATTGTAAACAATCCTGAGACAACATGTTTCTTTCCTTGATCATGCAACCAAGTTCACTCTTTGGAGTGTAAGGTCGCCCTATATGGTTATAACATTTCATGGCATCTGTATCAAGTTATTCAAGCCAATATTGATTCTGGTGTAGTGTAGCAGGATGCTCAACCTTCTGACACACACTCCATGGCAGCAGTGACCCACAACACATTCTGCCCATTGGAAATATTCAGTTGACTGAGATGGCGGCATTTTGCTGCTCTGACCTTGTCCTCCACAACACAGGACTGCAGAAAATTCCCTTCTATTTTATAAGCTATTGAATGTCAAATCCGAAAACAATACTGAAAGCTACCAAAACCTAAATGGTTCCTGGGAGGAAATTCAGTTCCAAAGAATGCTTTAGTGTTAAGACCTAAGGTCTTTAACTTTGGCTTTTTTATTGTGTTCCTTATTTTGTATTTTGTGAGGTGCCTGTGTAATGTGGTTCTTGAAATTCGCTAGTCAGAACTTGAAGACATCAATTTACCAAAATGCCTTTTGCAGCACAAGTGTCAACTCCTGCTAACTTCACAGGAAGCAAAATCACATGAACCTTAACGCATATGCTATTGCATAAAGTGATGTCATGGGACATTTGAGTCTAATGACATACATTGGATGACATGGCTGAGGATACTGTGCTCTTAAAATTGTTAAGAGGAGTAAAATTGCAAATATGTTACTAACGCATATATAGGTCTAGGAATAGTTAGCAACCTACAATTGGCCCAGCCCAACCTGAAATGCTCATTTTAAACTTAAAAAGTCCAAGGGCAGCATGAAAAGTCTGGATAAAGGCCCAAGTGTTCATGCGTAATCCCAAATACCCTGACAGGCCTGTCATATGACCAGGCACATGCATCATGTGCCTAAGAATACTATGAACCCTGTCAACAGAGATAGTTGTATATGTAAGTTAATGACTGAACATCATTTTTATGCACACCAGGAATCAACAGAGGGATTCCTGGTGTGCATGTCCACCATGTGTGCAGAGAAATCCACAGTGGTAAATTAATCTCAAGTGAAGGGAAATGGGCAATCCACGATGCAGACACGTACTTTTGTGGACATTTCCAAATGCCTTTTCAACCTCTTTCCACCTTGGAATTGGTCGTAGGTTTACTCCAAGGGCTGCACTAACTCCCTTTAAGTATGGAAAAGGGAACGGTGTGTCTCCAGATTTGCTGAAGGTTTAGGGGAAGAACCTTCTCATGGGGGGAAATGTTTTCCCTGTGGATAAAATGATAAAAGTGCATTTGCACACAAGACTCTATTCCCCCTGTGCTGAATTCTTTGCTATGTAGAAGTCACACGGGGGAAAAGGAGCCCACAGGAATAGTCACATGACCTTCCAAGTTGTATGTTTTGAAACGTACGCCTGGCACAGCTTTTCAGACATACTGCTGGGAAGGTTTTCAATTGAAAACTTTTAAAAGCACGTTCTGGCGGAGATGTAAATCTCTGTCTGTACTTTTACATTTTCTCCTGAATAGGGCCCTATGTATGCAAACACAGCACTAAATGGTCAGAAACCAAAGTCCAGAAACAGCTCTAGATGTACAGAGCTCCACATGTCCATGAACAATCAATATTTGCCCCGGCACAACCTCAAATACCCAGTTGTAGGATTCATGTGCCCTTTCCAGTCATACCAGTATATGCAGAGGTGCAGCATCACTATGCTCAGATATAGGGCCATGCAGAGGTTTTAACAGGAGGGGATCTCCATTGCAAATCAGCAGGGATCCTGCCTTATCACCTCCACAGGCTTCCCTCTCTCATTTAGAGGTGGGGGTAGGAAACTCAGCGGCGGACGCAGATCTCAAGGGGGGAGAGTACAAGTGCAGGTGGGAAGGGGGAAATAAAAAATAAAATAAAAAAAACTTTCTTTATCCTGCCACCACTGGCCGCCTCGCTCCTCTTCTGATGATGTTGGTGTCCTAGGGGTCACTAGGACACCAGCACAGGCTCTTCACGCAAACCTGGTGCTGCTCTCAGCTATACTTAGCATGAGAGCAGCACCAGGATTAGTCTGAGCGGCTTGATCTGCTGCCCAGACACTGTGTGGGAGTCTGTGCAGTTTCTCCAACCCAGCTGTGCAACACAGCGGGGTTGGAGAAACCTTCGTGTACATGTCAGTGTGGCCAGCCTGAGACGGCCAGCCAAACTGACATGCACACTGACTCCACTTCCCCTCCTCCTCCTCCCAGGGACCAGCCCCTACCTGCTGGCTGAACCAGCAGCTGAAAAATAAAACAATCTCAAAACATTGTTTTATTTTTCAGCTGCTGGCTCCTAGCCAGGAGGGCAACGCCCCTTCGCCATTGCAAAGGAGCCGCCCGTGGGGGAACTGCCAGGTTACTGATGGTAGAGTCCCAAATGACTTTACTGTTGAGAACCCTTGACACAGCAACCCACCTGCCACCGAGCTGCTGGGCCAAAGTGGAAAATGGTCGTTTTAATTAGGGCAAACCTTCCACACCTATTTTTTTCTGTCACAATGGCAATGCAAGGCATGATTGTCCCGGGCATTAAAATAGAAATATCACCTTGCTATGCAGGATGAAAATCCCTGCATGTTAGGGACATTTTCATTTTGTCTTATAGAAGGCTAACACCACCGTGCTTGTTTCTTTGTGCAAAACTATAAACAGAATGTAGTGCATCCTTCGCATTAGAGGACATCACTTAATACAATGGGTGATCGCCTGCTGGAATAACTGAGGTTTTCACTGACAAAGTAACTTAGTGCATCACCCGCCAAGGGCTACATGAAGACCAAATGCTGGGTACAACTTCACATTGCCCAAGCATTGTCTCAACTGTCTAGTGCCGCTTCCACAATGCATAGATCTCACACCACTTTTAATATACAGGATAATACTAAATATAGTCCCCACATGCACACAGTTCAACTCAAATGGCCAATACAGCCTCTTCACATGCAGGTGAACTCTGTTGCCAAATGCAATCTGCAAGTGCACTGATACAGACACAAACGTCCCTGCGAAAATACTCAGTGCAGCCTCACCATGCAGTGGTGGGGACTCAAATATGCAGTACACATCCAACTATGGCCTCAAAATACCAGTGGATCTCCACATGTGCAAGTATTGCCTTAAATGACCTGTGTAACCTTCTCTTGAACTTTATGCACATGTTGGTTACCTTCTCTTGAACTTTATGCACATGTTGGTTGGCACCATATTGATCATAAAAAGAGACCAGGGCCAGACTTTAGGGTAGTGCGACTGGTGCGGCCACACTGGGCTCTCACTTGGGGAGGGGAGTGCTGACCTTAGGTGGGGGAAGGGGGTGTTTAGCAATAACTTAGATTAAAAGCTCCTGCTGCAGAATTCCCTGTGTTCAGTTTTCAGGCAGCAATACAAATGTTAAGATAACTCTTGTGGTTAATGTTCCTGCTAGAGAGAGATCAGTATTTGTCTAGTGGAAGTTTTGACTCTCCATAAATTAGCTCAGTGGGTTAATATGCCTGCTGCAGATCCCAGATCTGTATTTTATGTGGATAGTTAAGTGGATTACTGCTTTTGCCACAGAGATTCTTTTGTTACCACAGTTCGTAAGATACAACCCTAATATAGAACAGTGACTGTTATGAACAGTCATCAAAGAGCTGCATGCAAACTGCATGAATTGGTTAGGACGTTATGGTTTTTAACCCCAGTCTTTCATTATCTATTGTTATTGTTGCTAAAAAGGGGTCGTTTGAGTAGATACACATTCTTATTAGTAAAGTCAGTCTTTACCAGTGCTTTAAAACAAATGATATGCGTGTGATAGAGGGGCAATGGAGAGATGAGGGCCACTTTTGGCCATTGGTAGTGAGGGTATCCGAGGAGGAGGCGGCCATGGAGGGGGTTGAGCACCAAAAGTAATTGTTGCACTGGGCGCCACCAGCGCTAAAGCCGGCCCTGGTCCTGGCACTAGTCTGTGTACTGCTACATTGACACTTCACAGTTTTTATCATAGAGAGGCAGTTTTGACAGCCCAGCTATCCACTGAGTGTGGTAGAGTTCATGGGCAACCTATAAGACCTTTTAATAACTGCTTTGCAGATATGATCTGACTCTTAAGGGCGTATAACCCCATCTTGACTTGTTTAAAGGCTTGACTCTTCAATCCTGCGTACACTCCCTGGCTTCAGCTAATCAAAAGATGTTTGATGCTTCCATATACATTTAGAGGAGGCAAGCTTGAACCGCATATTTTCCTTGCAAGGGATATTATTCAGAGTTCCACTTTATGCATGTATTTGAACCTACGTGAATTGTCTTATCTAAGCATCTGCAGTTCTAATATGGCTCCACAACTGATTTATATCAAACGCTGGGCAAATGTGGGAAATGACCCTCTCTGGAAAAAAATGTAATCTGCATTGGTCACACCTCAGTTCGTATACCACGTTTCATCCTTACTTGAGCAACTTCGGCGACACTGAATCATTGGACATATACTATGATGCTGGCATAAATTACAGCATAACCCCAGAATCATTCTCAATAAACTCTCCCACTCACATTCATCACACAAGACCCTAATCTGCCTCCAGGACTGCATAGATTAGCCACGCAGCTAGATGCACAATTTCCGAAACTGTATTTTTGACCCTCGTGAGCCTTTAAGATTCACCCAGATCCAGGACAGCACAACAGCTTCTCAGGCATCATGACTGATCTACAGCCAACTACTGTCTTTTCCTCCTGGAGCACCCCGTAGTTACTGACATCTACAGCGCTCTTAAATGTTGGCAAATGGAAATTAAAGTTATCTCCCATTTAAAAAAAAAAAAAAAAAAAAAGCTTTTAATAGAATACCGATCACAGATATAATTATGCGTAATTAAACCTCGGCAACTGGTAGGTTCAATTCAGAATTCTTCAGAGTTTACATGCCACCAGCCAAGATATTTCAGATGAGACTGTCTTCTAAAAAGCAATGTGTTGGAAAGACTACAGGCATAATGCACATTTAATAGAAAGGATTACCAAATGTGTTTTGGTCTGAGCCAAAAAAGCGATTGTTAGGTCGTGTAAGTCACATAGTGCCATAGATAGGTAAATGTGGGAGAATATATTGTTGCAGAATTTGCACATTACAGTTTAAGGGGTTCAGACTAGATGTCAAGGCCTTCGTGCAAAATAACGTTGAGGTTTTTGTGATGCTTTTATTTCATATCTGGTCATACAGTATGGTGTTTTGCATGTAAATATTAAGTGCTGTGGAACATCCAAAGAGCTGTCCTCAGTGGATAGCCAGACCTCTGGACTCATGTACCTGGCATGCATATCTCTATGTATGAATTGTTGAGTGTGGAGGGGCCATGTCCCATGATAATGCCACTGTGGTGGAAATTCATGTGGCCCAACACATGTTATTTAGAGCAACTGTACTAATAAAGTCACCCTCAGATGTCTATCATCAGTATAATTGAAAAGTTAATTTGTTTACTAGTACAGTACAGCGAAACTGGCATGAGAGTTTACTGCATGCTACAATGGCTTTAGATGGGGAAATAACCTTCTTGAGAGCACGAGGCCTCTTCAGTGTGATATTGCTGTACTGTATCAGTGTAACACTTGCATCCTGGTTTTGGTTAATGACCTTTTTTTAAACAAAAAAACATGAGCAAATGTCATGACATAAACCATATGTGCGGAGTGTAATATGCTATTTATGATCCCTTTTAAGGCAGGGGAGTCATGGCGCCTCACCCACTCAGCAATGGTAATAAGTAGCTTACTACGCCCTGCACAAATGCATATTTACTGTGTGAGTCTGTATTTCGCCATGTGCTCAGTGATCTCTGTTATGTTGCAGCAAATAATGATCGGGCTGGTGGGGCTCCAACTGTCTATTGATGAGTCTGTTGACATTTTTCATTAAATACTGTCTGATTTTTCGTTTCAGGCGTTTAAGGAAAATCCATTTATTTTACTGAGACCTTTTCGGCACCTCTCTCTCCTGCAAAATAAACTCTATATACTTTCTTGTGAAAGGGAATTTTCAAAACTCAGTTGCCAATTGAGATTATGTATAATAATTATAGATTGGTAGATGTCAGTGACAGGGTTGTTTTCCACAGAGGGGTTTCAAGTGATATAAACAAAGATGATTTCAGTTGGAATCCTTAGGCGAAATACAAACCCGCTGAAGACAAATGTTTATGCTCTGTTTTATGTTGTGTACGGTCCCTTGGTGACCCCCTACCACTCACTGGAGAGAAAGAAATCAAAGCTCCCTTACTTAAAAGGAATATACCTGGCTTCTGGCCAGTTTAACATTACCTCACACTCCCTTCCAGTAAATAACGAGCATTTGGGTCTCGCGTTTGCTCTAGTTAGAGCCATAGGCGTTGTAAATTCCTAATTGGACTTTTCTTTCCACATAAATTGAAAATGAAAAGTAAAACAGTTGACATAAGCAAGCCGATTCAAAGCACCATGGCAGACATGAACGTGCTAGCAGTGTAAACTTTTAAATAACAATACTGGGCCAGTCTCCGCCCACACATAATCCTTTCCTCCAGTTCTTCTCCATCCACCGTCTTCCACTTTCAGTTACCACCCTTTTTGGTTTAGCAGTTCAAATCTTGTCCCTCTGACAAGATTAACAGTCCCATTCCCTTTGCTCATTGGACTGCTGTAAGTGATGCTGCCTTTGCCAATTCCCTTAGAATAGCTGAAGTAGTACATTCCCTTCCAGCTATCACTCTTCCTGGACTAGAATGCTGAACACTGTCTCCATGAACTGAACCAACAGGCTTCATGCTGCGTGTGTTCGGACTAGTGCTCCTAAGACCGAGCTTGCTACCTCTCCATGGGATACTAAAATTGCTGACACCTCTGAAACTCCCACCCTGAATCCCCATTATTACGCACCCATGCAACCTCCTCAGGAACTCTTCTCACATTAACCTCTTCACCTTATCTGATAAATACAGCAGCAAAGAATCTCATCCTCTTTACCACCAATCCTAATATAGAAGCTAATGACCGCATTCCTGCAAAGTTACCCTCTCGAAATTATCCATAGCTATTAACAATCTAACAGACAATATCAAATCTCTTTCATCTGAAATGAAGATTCTAACTAGTAAAATCTCAAAGCACGATTTCTTAGACTGAAAGAATATACACAGTCGCAGTACTTACCTCATTCTCACAGAGCGTAGCTGTCTCTCAATACTGAAGAAAACTACACGAAGTTAAATTCCCTATACAAGAGCACCATACCCAGACCCCATAACTTACTTTGTCCTCACAGGGTATCTCCCTCCCTCTACACTGAAGAAATTGACTCCCTGCCCTGCTGGCTTTTTACCAATACACCTTAGTCAAGAATTCTTAACTTGATTTTGGCCAACTCCTGGCCTATTTTTCAGAGAGGCTTCAGGCATAATGCCACTTACGAAACAAAGACTCTCTTGGTTTGAAAGGGACTTCCTAGATACAGGCACTCAAGTATGCAGGCTCATCTTCAACACCTCATCAGGGGTAACAAGAGCTATGTATAAATGTAATTTAGCAAAACTTGTGGGAATTCCACTAGTTTCTACTGCTTACAAGCGCTAATCCTCTACTAACTTGCAATGCTTATTAAATAACTGTACTTCTATCATCACACACAAACTCAGGATTGTTGACCCACTTCTACATATCGCTTTGGACCTCAAGATCCTAGCGGATACCTGGCTCATTGAATACTCCCAGTCAGTTATGGTCTTTCTGATTCTGCCCAACTATAACATCATACGCCTTGACAGGCAAATCAAATGTGGTGGTGGAGTCACAATCATAAACAGAAAACCCATCAATTAAAAACAAATTGACACACACACTCTTCCTACCTTTCAGTGTCTTATATCAGACATCAAATACAGTGTAAGCAAATCAGCTGACTCAGTATAATTTACCAACCTCCGGGGCAAAATAAACTATTTGTGGCGCAATGTATGGACTTCATGATATACCAGCGTATACTGCCCAAACACCACCACATATTCATTGGTGATCAGAAGTTGCACTGGGGGGACTCTAAAAAACATATTTAAAACCTTCCTGTTCGAAAATGACCTGACCCGATACTCTCTGAAACATATGCATATCAAATAGCCACCCTGGATCTGACTATTGCTGAAAGAGAACTAATTCACACTGCTGTTCTGGTCACTAAGGACTGGTTTGCCCATTACCAAATCTCCTTTGACCTTGCTTTCCCCAAGTCCATAAACGTTGGACAAACTAAACAACATAAAATCTTGACTAGGGACAGCAGAAACATAAAAAGTGTATGACAGGCTTCTGCATTTTATGGCACCACAGGATATAAATACAACTACTAACCACTATAACCACACTTTAACTGCCATCACGGATGACAGTGCACCTCTCATACAAAAAGGGTTAAGAAAAGGATGCATCTATTGCATGCTGAGGATGTCAATTAAGAAAGAATGTGTATAGTCACAAAACCTGGTCCTATTTCAGGGACAGCACAACAACCAAAATATGTAACATCATCTTCAAGATCGACATTTCTGACCACTTCTTAGAATCTCTACCTGATATCTGAGCAAAAAAAATGTGTGATGTCCTAATGCAGCATCGATCTAACATTATCAACGTCTCCCTTCAACAAGAAGCCTTCTTTGGTTGCCTGAAAAATAGAAAGGCGATCTCCTTTTTTTTTGTTGTTGTAAAAAAGCATCCAAAAAAAAGCGGGTAATCTAGAGAACCTCGACAACTACTGAGCGATCTCCAGCCTCCCATTTGTAGTTAAAATCCTGGAAAGCTGTGTGAACATCTAAATAAAGTAATTTGTAAAAACACCAATCTGCTAGAAGAATTCTAAACTGGCTTCAGAGATGGTTGGCGTACAGAGACTACCATCCTGCAAATTACAGGTAATGCCAGGGACAATGGAGACTCTTGCCTGCACGTCTTTTTTGACTTATCAGCAGCATTTGATGAGGTCAACCACGACTCCCTGGTCTGCACTTTGAAAGACTGTGTGGGTGTCGTAAGGAATCAAAGAGGAAGTTCTTCTTGGCGATGAATATTTATTCAAAAGTAAAGTATCGAAGAAGAACAAACTCACGACCGAGACCTTCGATCAGCTCCTCGTCCACGGGACAACTGACTCGGTAGAACCAGCAGTCAAGTGGCACGAGGAGACAATCGAATGCCCCAATTCAAAACTCTAAAATACATCAGAGAACATTGCGGAGAGAATAAGACAGTAAGAATACTACATCACCCCCTCTCCTTAACAAACAAAAGCTAAGTCTTAATCAAGGTTTAGATAGTGATAAACACAAGAGAAGCCTAAAACAAAATGCACTATAACTTGTACATATATTGCAGTACTCAGTACATTATAAAATCCTGAAACTTTGCTGGCAAAATAGATGGTCTGGATCTTTCAACACATTGACCACTGGGATGCGCATCTGCCTCTCCCATGTTGACATCAGTACCAGAAGACACCCCAGATCCTCCATGAGAACCTGTGCTATTGACCTTTCCCAGTTGTGACCAAACATCAGTAGAGAGCAAAGAATCATCCTTCTCATCAATGCCATACATTTTGAAGAAAATTTCAGTTGAGAATCATAAATCGGCACAACACTGTCCTTATTCCACCACTCTTTGTCTTTTAACAAAACAGCTGCTTTACTTGTTTTAACAACCTTTACTGGTAGAGAATATTTCGACTCTCCTTTCCTCACTTTTTTAGGTTTTCTGATTAGCACCCAATCATTTATCCGTATTCTGACTTCACGAACATTGTTTTTATTATCATAATACTGTTTTTGTTTAATTTGATTTCTCATAACGTTTTCCCTGAAGTCTTTCTCAGACAAAATATTCTCCTCAAACGTTTCTTTCTTACTACCCATGAGCAAAGCAGGCAACAAATTTGTCTTCGCCTCTCTTCCACGTAACACACAAAAAGGAAGTTCCTTCAGTAGTGGAATGAGGTGTTGTCAAATACGCCCACACTTTGTTCTTTAAAACTTCTGTAACATTAAGATTTGAACTAAGAGCTGTTTGCACACCTTCTTTCAAAAAATGATTAACCCTTTCCACCAAACCATTTGATGTTGGACTACACAGTGCTACTTGTAAGTGAACAATATCACGTTCCAGCATGAATTTTTTCATTTCTGTCGACACAAAATGTGTACCATTGTCTGTCACAATATATTTGGGATTGCCTTCAATTAAAAATATTTCATCTACCAATTCAATAGCTGATTCTGTACAAGGTGCCTCTAGAAAAATCAAAATACATCCACTTTGAAAAGTAGTCTACTAAAACAATTAAGTATTTACGTTAACCAGGTACCAAAAGAAAAGGGCCCAAAAAATCCAATGCTACTTTTGTCCATGGACTTTCTGGCAAAGACACAGGCAATAATGGTTTGCGAGTTGATTTCCAGTGCTTGCATGAAACAATGCACTGTGGGCATTTTTCTATTAAACTGGAAACTGATCTATCTATACCTGGCCACCAAAAATGATGTTTTTTTTGTTTTTTTTTAATGTGGCAGAAATACCCAGATGCCCCATATGTGCTAATTTGGTAAGACGTGCACGTAATGAAAAAGAAGGCAGAATTAGATTGTTCCTTGTACAAATATGGTTTTCAGTTGACAACTCTGAAGCCACTTGTGCAAAGGATCTTAATCCCTGTGGAAGTGATTTCATAGGGGGCCCTCCAAATCTGATGTGTTGAGACACTTTCTGCGGCACTCACCTTGCAAAATGGCATTCATCCATTCATCCTCTGAAATCGCACCTTTGCACAGAGTTAGCACATCCATTACAGAAACAACACACTCCTCCCTTTCATACAAGTTTCCTTTTTCCTCCTCTAAGGGCAATCGCGACAAACAATCTGCACGATAATTCTTGCCTCCCTGAATGTACGTAATGTTGAAATTGTATTCCTGGAGTTTGGATAGCAACCTAACCAGGTGCGCAGATGCTTTTCCCAAGCCATTCCCACTCAACAAATAAACGAGAGGCTTATGATCCGTATACAAATCAAATGGCATACCCCAAACATACGTTTTTGAACTTCTCTACAGCCCATACGCAAGCCAATGCCTCTGTTTCTATGGTGCTATAATTCACTTCAGCTTCTGAAAGAGTTCTAGACGCAAAAGCCACTGTATTCTCTTTCCCTCTCAGCCATTGTCCAAACACTGCTCCTACACCCTTGACACTAGCATCTACCGTGAAAAATTACTTTCCTTGTGGTTCAAAAGGTTGCAGAGAGGGTGCTGATACCACTAGTTTTTTAATCTCCTTAAAAGCTAGATCCACCTGTTCAGACCACACAAATTTGGCTCCTTTTTTGAGAAGAGTACGTAAAGGCTGCACTTGTAAACTATAACCAGGGACAAACCTAGCATAGTATTCACTTAGCCCCAAAAAGGACTTGAGTGAATTTTTGTCCATTGGTGGAGGAGCCTCCATTTTAGCTTTCACATTACAATCTTTGGGCTTAATTCCAGACTCGAAAATAGAATGCTCTAAGTATTCTGCTTCCTGTGTCATGAATTTACATTTATCCAATTTAACTGTCATTCCATGACATGCTAAAATGTCCAAAACCTTATCTAGAACAACCATGTGTTCATCCTTAGTTTTAGTAAAAATTAGAATATCGTCTTGGAATGCTTGAACCTGTTTCACATCACTAAACAGACTGTCCATCAACTTCTGAAAGACACTCACCACTGAGGAAAGCCTGAAAGGTAATCTTAAATATTTTAGGCCCCAAAAGGTGTAACAAATGTGGTTAAAGATTGAGATTCAGATGTGAGCGCTACCTGGTGATAGGCTGAGCGTAAATCTATAGTTGTGAAATACTTGGTACCTATATTAGCTAACATCTCCTGTATGTGAGGTAAGGGATGACAGTCGACTACTATGTTCTAATTAAGTGACCTCAAATCCACACACAGCCTCCAGTCCCCTAACTTTTTCTTTGTCACAACAATCGGTGACACCCATTCCGAGGAATCAGCACTTGAGATTACACCTTCCTTTGTCAATTTTTCTAAAAGTACTTTCAAATCATCTCTCACACTCAAAGGTACTGTCCTGACCTTGTGTACAACTGTGATTGCTTCTTTTTTTAGCCTAATTTGATGTTCAAACCCCTCTACTTTACCCATGGCGTCTTTAAACACTTCAGGAAACTTTTGTGTCACTGCTTGTTTGATATCTCCCTCATCCTCAATGTTTAGTATATGTATGTCACCCAGTACAACTGGCTCTCTATGCCCAGGACAAAGATATGTGCCTAAACTTGCCAAATCTTTCCACCCCACAATATCTCGTCCTCTAACTGCCACATAAATCTTAGTGTTGATCTCTCTATCTAAACATTCAAGGTTGGAGATAAAATCACCCATCAAGTCATCTTGCTCTCCAACACTTTTGAGGCAAATATCTTTTGGGCAAATATCAGCCGGTATAAGCTTCGTACCCATAGGGCTTGTAAAAGGTACTATCAGCTAGAATAGTCACAGGAGCACCTGAATCTGCCATTACAGTGATTATTCTTCCCTTAACAGTTACTTGACAAAATGGTCCCTTAATAGTTTTGCCCTCTCTAATACTTAATAGATCTTCCTCCGTTAAATCAACGTCTATTGTCAATAGCACATTTGCAAATTTATCTCTACAAGTTTGCACATTTTCCTCCTCATAAGGTAAGCTGAGACTGTTGATCTTTGTCCTGTAGTAAGTCCCAATCGACGCCTTACACACGGACTGGAAATGACTGATCTTGTGGCATTTGTTACATTTTTTCCCTTGCGCTGGACACAATGGAGAATTTCCTATGTGAGATTTTGATCCACATCTATAACAGGTGTTACTGTTTTTCCGGAACTTGTTTTCTTTCCTCAGAGCGTAAATAGATGAAGTGTCATTAGAAACACAATTAATAGGAGACAAATCACTTTGACTGAGGTGTTCCTCTCCATGGTTTGACATCACTTGAGAAGTGACAATGGATCACTCAATGCTTTTTGCAATGTCTATAGTCTCTATTAAAGATGGATTCCTGCAAGTCAAAAGTCTCTCTTGAATTTTCTTTGAGAAGCAATTAAAAACAAATTGATCCCTTATATAGATATCCACGTTACTCTCAAATTCACATTTAGATGCCAAAACTCTTAATGTAGCAATATATTCCTCCACAGACTCATCACAGTACTGTTTACACTTGAAAAAATTATGCCTCTCCAAAAGAACACTTGGCTCTTCTGAATATTGCTTGTGCATCCGCTCCTTCGCTTCGCAGGTAGCATTCCCATGTAGCATTTTCATTAAGTGGAGCAGGTATAGCCGGAACATTGTCAAAAACTCTTTGGCCCGCCCTACCTAAATGGTTAAAAAGCAAGGCCATCTTCCTTGCCGGCGAGTATCCACCTGCATCAATAGCCGTGATATAATTTTCAAATATACGTAACCACTCCTTCCACTTTATATCAGGCTTACTGTGTCTTTGCAAAAATGGCGGTGGCTGAATAACTCCTTGTGACGTCGCCATTCCAACAGTTTAGAGACAAGATCTACCTATTAGCTCTTTCACTATACCAATTTAACAGTAAAATATATATATATATATATATATATTTTCTTATTTTTTTTTTTTTTAAAGGTGTCCCAACCAAAAATGGCTGCCAAATGAAAGATCAGAAAATGCGACAAAAATGGATAAAATCCCAATCCAAAATGGCCGCTCAAAACTGTTTGAAGAGTCTCTGTGTCAAAAGTTTTTTTTCCTTCTCCTTTAATTACACCCAAACATGGATTTTTTTAAAAAATATTATATTTCCTCCAGCGTAAGATATTCATGAATAAACTCGCACTGAAATAAGCTGACGTGCTTCCTCACAAACAAACTACACTTCCCAGCGCGCACTGCGCACACGATTGGACATGTGCATTGAGAAAAAAAATATGTGCGCATGGAGATGCAGGTGTTGCTCTAAGCAGGCACGCGACAAAACGAAGATGGAGCGCACGGAATTTTGAACAAAAACAACTTGCGATGCGCCGCGACAACAAATGTCATTTAAAAGCGGCGTAACTCACGGTTTTCCAGGCACAGGGAAGCCGAAGCCGCTATCCAGGCAAAACATGAGTTTCTCCGGTGAGTTTCTCCTATTTTTTCCGAAGTTCATTTTTTTTCCCAAAGTATTCCTCCTTTTCTCATCGGTGTGTTCGTCTCACACAAACCCCACTCCTGGTACCAAATGACGTAAAGCGGAGTGGAAGAAATCAAAGAGGAAGTTCTTCTTGGCAATTAATATTTATTCAAAAGTAAAGTATCGAAGAAGAACAAACTCACGACTGAGACCTTTAATCAGCTCCTTGTCCATGGGACAACTGACTTGGTAGAACCAGCAGTCAAGTGGCACGAGGAGACAATCGAATGCCCCAATTCAAAACTCTAAAATACATCGCAGAACATTGCGGAAATAATAATACAGTAAGAATACTACAGTGGGCTTTGAAGGAAAAGTCCTAGATTGGTTTCAGTCCTACCTAGAGAACTGCTCACAAGTGGAACGTGCTCTGTCGTACCCTTAAGTAGTCTCCCAAGGTGCCCCTCAAGGTTTCATTTCAGCCCTGCCATGTTTGTCCTCCATCTGGAACCATTGGATGACCTTATAAAGGAGTCTAAGCCCAAATTTGCAGATGACACTCAGCTTTACCTGAGGGTATCCTCCCCAATTGACATCTCCCAATTCGCCTCTACTCTCGATAAATTTCAATTTTGAATGACCATACACCATCTCAAGCTCAACCCTCATAAGACAGAAATCTGATTCTGGAGAGAATGTTTCACAGACTAAGACGGTTGAGGCGAGGTGCGGAGGCTGGGATGCTTTGCTCTTGCTAAGCTTCTGCTTATAGCATCAATAAATGAAGAAACCTGGAAAAGTCCTTGTGTTTGCAGACTTCCTTTCTACACCATTGTACCTTGCTACACTGGCGACGAGCGGATTCAACCTACACTGCGTGGGGAGCAAAGGAAACATCCCAACTGGGACAGTGTTTTTTTTTTTTTGGAGAGCGCTCGTCTTGTGTATTTATTCACACCAAGACAAGCTGCCAGCTCTGTTTTCCTTGGCTGATCGATGTTGAGCTCTTCTGGCAACATTGGAAAACGTCTTTGTTTGTTTACACTTCACGTGTTTTTTTTTTTTTTGGCCTGGCTACGTCTTTTCTCAGGAGATGCTTTAGACGTTACAGTATCCTGGCAACGCTTTATACGGGAAGGCTGCAGCTACCGTGTGCTTCCGCTTCCTGAAGTATTCAAGCAACGCACGCTGTGGTCTCCTGGCAACGGTACAAGTGTCTTCACCCAGGAAGACGTCTGGCAACGGAGGAAGTGTTGCATGGCCTCCTGGCAATGGTAGTGGCGTCTTCTCCAAGGAAGACTGAAGGCCAAGAGGTATTTGACCATCTTCCAGACATTCCTGACAGTGAAGCAATCAGTCTTAATGAATATGAAATCTGCATTAGAAAATTGGATTTGCACTACTTACCAAAAGTTAGCACGATATTAGAAAGATACTATTTTGGTAAAAGACTTCAGGTTGAAGGTGAAGCTGTTGAGAATTACATCACTGACTTAAGACATTTAGCCTCCTCATACAAGTTTGGGGCATCTCTGGATGAAAGAATTTGTAACCAATTCATGCTGGGGTGTAACATTGATAAAGTATGTGATGAGTTGTGGTTACTGGATGATCCCCAACTTGATGAAGTGATTTCTCTTGCCAAGAGGATTGAACATTCCATGAAATGTGTTGAAGTGATGAAAAAAAATGGGACCAAAGACGTTTGTATGGTAAAAGATTTCAAATCTAAGTGTAACAAGTTTGTTAACAAAGAAACAACTCAAAATACTGTGAAGAAAAAAAAATACTACAGGTGTGGCAAGGAAGGCCATTTTGCAAATGATAAGTCTTGTCCAGTGATTAATAGTTCTTGCCTATTCTGTAAAAAGAAGGGATATTTCTCGTCTGTGTGCAATTTACGGAAATCTAAGCAAACTGTGAATGTTATTTATAATCACACAAGTGTAAATGAAGATACTTGTGACTTTGACTGTGGTCAGATAGTCCTACAGGTGTCTGATAAAAATCTTAGTGGTCCTTTGGGTTACATTGTTGAAGGAAAGAAAACAAAGGTGCTGTTTGATTCTGGTGCCAAAATCATTATTATTTCTAATTTGTTTTATCAGGAACAACTCAAAGGGAAGGTCAACTTATCGAAACCAGATATCAGACCGAGTGCATATGGTGGAGAACCTATTGAGCTACATGGCTACTTTGTAGGTTTGATTGAATATAACCAACGTTATACCTCTGGAAAGATTTATGTCTCAAAAAAGGGTGACAGTATAATAAGTTGGTGGCATCAGAAGGATCTGGGGGTGATGCTTGACCCTAACAGTTCTCCCCCCATAATCTTAAAAAGAGCGGCAATGTTTTGATAAAGTAGAAAACGTAGCGGTGGCCTCGGATTTATTGACGTCTCTTCGTAAAGAGTTTAGTAAGATTTTCAGTGACAAGATTGTGTGTATGAAAGGATATTCACACAAGATTAAATTATTTCCTGGGGCTGTACCTTTTTGCAGTAAAGTCCACAGTGTCCCCTTTGCAGTGAGGAGTGAATTACGAACTGAATTGGAGAAGTTGAAGGATCAAGGTGTGATTGAGGAGGTGAAGGAACTGAATGGTTGGCTCTAATTGTGATTGCTAAGAAATCTAATGGCAATATAAGGTTGTGCGTGGATCTCCGCAGGCTCAACAAGTGTGTAGTGGTTGACAAATATCCTCTTCCGAATATTTCTGAATTGTTATCCATGGTGTCTGGTGCCAAGGTATTTTCAACTATTGATCTGACTTCAGCCTATCACCAAATAGAGTTAGATGAGTCTTGTACGAATCTGACAGCTTTCATAACTCCTTTTGGTACTTTTAGATTTGTTCGTCTACCGTTTGGGTTGATTTCTGCTGCCTCAGTCTTTCAGAAAGTAATGGAATGGATCTTGAAGGGCATATGTGGTGTGTGTATCAGGATGATATTTTGGTTTATGGCAAGAATCTGGTTGAACATGATATGAGACTCAGGGAAGTGTTAGAGAACATTTCTGAATACGGCTTGGCCATCAAAGCAGAAAAGTGCAAATTTGCAGTCAACACTATTGATTATTTGTGTCACACCATTACTGGTGATGGTCTGATACCCAAGAAAAACTTGTTAATACTATTTGAGGTTTGTCTTCCCCTGCGTCAAAAAGAAGAATTGATGTGATTCCTGGGAATGGCTGAGTATTATAGTAAATGTGTCAAAGACTTTGCTAGTTCTTGCATTAACATGTGTCACGCCGCGGCCGCCGCGGCTCCTACGGCAGCCGCGGGCTCGGGTCGCCGCAGCGCGGCATTCCCTTCATGCCGCGGTCTGTGTGCAAGCCTCGGGAGAAGCCGCGGCTTGCGTACAGGCCGCGGGGAAAGCCACGAGTTCGTTCAGGGGTCGCGGCACTCGCTGCGCCCCCTTCTTTTGTCTCTATTGGAAAGACAAACGCGGCGGGAGAAAGACCTCGAGTTAGGTCTTGATCCTGTCGCGCACAGCGCATTAATGCGCTTTACATTTCTTACAGCATGTACTTTGGGCACTTACCAATGTCTCCAGGCAAAAGCCGAACCCTTGCACATGGTGGTGTTTTTATGCCTGCCTTTTCCTTTCCCAGCATGCTGCCCACTTCCTCTCTTCCCAGCATGCATTGTTTTTCTTTGTTTGAACGCATGTACCTGATTCACTATTATACTCTTTTCCCCAATCCAAGATGGTGGTGTTTCTACTTCCTGTTTCCTACTTCCTGCCTAGAGGTATATAAGGGGAATCCAGCTGCTTGTTCATTGCATTGCAACACTCCTTGGTGGTAGTCACGCTCTGACTGGTTTCTTCCTGCGAATCCAGTATTTTCCTGACCTGTCTTCGTTTCCAGTCTTCCTGCACTCCGGATCTTCATCTCTAACACCTTGGTGTCCTCCTTTTGTTTCAGGGAGTTCCTGTTGGAGGTTTTTTACCCTACTGGGGTTTTTCCTCTGGGACTCCTTCTGGAGGGCACGGACTGTAGTGGCTTGCTATTGTCAAACAGCACCGTGGCTACCGGAAGGGGTCGCCCCTACCTCGGCCAGAGCAGAACCTGCCGGAACCGGGGTCGTTCCCCAACTCTTCTCAACTTCGACGGTAAGCCCATTGAAAACCGTGACAGATTGCAACGCCCACAAATCCAGTTGCAGTCCGGAACCATGGATAATCCAGTGGCAAATACGGAACGTACGAGCCAGACCCTGCTTATGACGATACAACAACAGGCTCAAGAACTCCAACAGCTACGTACTGAAATTGCCGTCTATCGACAAGCCTTTGCATCCAGGACCACAGATGTACCCTCAGTAGCTGCCACTACACCCCGTTTCTCCGGGGATCCTAACAGATTAAAAGAATTCCTGGATGCCTTAACGGTTTATTTTGCCTTTCGCCCCTCGCAATTCGTTCAAGACAAGACCAAGGTGGGGTATTTGATTAGCGCCTTATCGGGGCCAGCATTGGCTTGGGCCACTCCTTTAGTGACAAGAAATGATCCTTGCCTATCTAATTATTCCACCTTTATCACTACTTTTAAACAGATGTTTGAACGCCCTGGACTCGAGGCATCTGCAGAAGAAGCTCTTTGCGAAATCCAACAAGGGAATCAAGATGTATTACAATACATCACCCGTTTCAGACAATTAGCAGCAGAAACATCCTGGGTGGAACGTACTTTGGTGACACTGTTCCGTAGAGGACTCAGAGAGGACATTAAGGACGAATTGGTGCACTCTGCTAGAATAGAGAACCTTAAAGGATTGATGGATCAGACTCTGACGATAGAATATCGGTTGAACGAACGAAGAATGGAGAAAAAGAAGAGTCGTTTGCCATCTCACTCAGTGACGTCTCGCACCTTCTCTCATCGTACTGAGGAAGTCCGTCCTGAACCTAAGGGGAATACCGAGGAAGAGCCAATGCAAATTGACACGGCTCGAGGACCTTTATCAGCTAGTGAAAGAGAACATAGACGAAGAAAGGGGCTTTGTCTATATTGTGGTACAGCTGGTCACCTCATTCGCACCTGCCCCATTCGTCCAACCAAACCTTTGGGAAACGCCAACTCCCGTCCTCAGTGAGAAGGGTGAGGACGGGATATCGTGAAATACCTTCCATTTGTTCTTCCAGGGAGGAAGGAACTGCTCTTTTTCTTTTACCAGTTATCCTTCATTTAACTGATGGCCGGGAAGAAAGAACCTTGGCCTTATTGGACTGCGGAGCCAGTGGCATCTATTTAGATGAAGCCTGGGCCAAGAAACGACAGATAGCACAAATACCTAAGGAGGTACCAGAACAGGTACACACAGTGGATGGATCACTCTTGGCCTCAGGACCCGTACAATATACCACCCCTACCTTCTGTCTACAGTTTGGGAAACACCAAGAAAATCTTTCGTTTGATTTAATTTCATCACCACACCACGTCATGATCCTGGGAATTCCATGGCTCACACGGCACAACCCTTACATCAACTGGGAAACAAGAACTATTTCCTTATCCTCTCACTTTTGCCAACATCACTGCTATCCCGCAGGGGATTATTGGTCTCCAAAAAGTCTCTTAACAGCACCCCCTAAGGTGGGATGCTCTATTAACGTCCTACAGGGAGTTCCCAGGCATTATCAGGAATATGCCGATGTATTCCAGAAGCCAGAAAAACCTGAACTGCCACCCCATAGAGAATACGATTGCGCCATCCCTTTAGAACCAGATACAGTGGTTCCTTTCGGGCGAATGTACTCTCTCACAGAACCGGAGAAGCAGATTCTTAGAGAATACCTTGATGAGAACCTACAAAGCGGGTTGATTACTCCCTCTTCTTCACCTGCGGGGGCTCCTCCCTTCTTTGTGCCTAAGAAAACTAAAGATTTGCGTCCCTGTATCGATTTCAGAGGATTAAACAAGATCACTATTAAAGATCGGTACCCGCTACCCCTCATAAAGGACATCCTAGAAGTAGTCAGAGGGGCAAAGAGATTCACCAAACTGGATCTTCGAGGAGCCTACCATCTTCTAAGAATTAAAGAGGGTGATGAGTGGAAAACCGCTTTTAGAACACCCTTTGGTCACTATGAATATAGAGTAATGCCATTCGGACTCACCAATGCTCCTTCCATCTTTCAAAGGTTCATGGATTCTATCTTTTCTGATCTTTTGCAACAAACAGTAGTGGTGTATCTCGACGACATTTTAATCTTTTCTGTGCATCCAGAGGAACACTCTAAGCATGTTCGCCAAGTTTTAGAGAGACTCCGACAACACCATTTATTCTGCAAACCTGAAAAGTGCGAGTTTGATCAGTCGGAAGTAAAATACTTGGGGTATTGCATATACAAAACTGGAGTAGCCATGGATTCAGACAAGGTGCAAGCTATATTGAATTGGCCATCTCCTTCTTCCATCAAGGAGACTCAGTGTTTTTTGGGATTAGCCAACTTCTATCGACAATTCATAGCAGACATTGCCCAGAGAACCAGCTACATTACTCAAACCCTTAAAAAAGAACATCTAAAGAAGGGCTTTTGTTGGACACAAGACGCAGAGTCGGCCTTTCAGGATTTAAAGAAAGCCTTTATTCAAGCCCCTATTCTACGACACCCAGACACCAGCAAACAGTTCATTGTTGTCGCAGACGCCTCAGAAAGAGCCATTGGGGCTGCCTTATTGCAAAGACAAGACGATGATGATTTAGAACACCCTGTATTCTACCTGTCACACATTTTATCCGATTCGGAGCGGAACTATTCCGTGTTAGAACGTGAATTACTCGCCTTAAAAACCGCTTGCACAGAATGGAGACACTTTTTGATGGGCTCAAAAGAACCTTTTGAAGCCCGGACAGACCACAGAAATCTACAGTGCTTAAGAAACTTTCAGTGTCAAAATAGCCGGCAGGCTTGATAGGCTTTCTTTTTCAGCCAATATGACTTCTATATCACTTACATCCCTGGTTCTCGCAACATCCTGGTGGATGCCTTGTCCCGACGTTACCCTGAGTGTAACGATTCTACTGTACAGAACCTATTTGACGATAATAAGATTATTGGGGTGGTACAGACTTTTTTAGACCAAGTCAAGTCCGAATATGCCAGTCTTGAAGAGACAGAGCTGAATAAGTTGCGTCCGCAACTGCATATAGATCAAGGCTATTATTATCATGATAAGGCCCTATTCTTACCCACTAAAATAGTACAGACTGAAGCCTTACGTATGTGCCATGATTCCCCTATCGCGGGTCATCGAGGAATGAAAGCTACTCAAGAACTTCTGCTTCGCTCCTTCTGGTGGCCAACACTCAAGACAGATATTGAGGAATATGTATCATCTTGTCCTATATGTGCTCAAGCCAAGACACCCCGTACCAAACCAGTAGGATTACTCCGCCCACTACCAGTTCCCCCAGGCCCATGGCACACTATCTCCACAGATTTCATGTGCGTATTACCCTCTTCAATGGGAAATCATGTAATAATGGTAACTTCTGCCATTCACCAAAATGGCTCACTTCACGGCCTTAAAGTTACCAACGGCAAAAGAATTGGGTCAAATCTTTACACAAGAGATCTTTCGGCTTCATAGATTACCTCAGGTCATTATATCGGATAGGGGTCCTCAATATATCTCCCGATTCTGGAATCAATTCTGTAAGACGTTGGGAATCAAAGTGGCCTTATCATCTGGGTTCCACCCTCAAACCAATGGACAGACGGAACGACTCAATCAAGGTCTCGAACAATACTTACGTAGCTTCTGCAATGCTACGCAGAGTAATTGGGTTACCTATTTACCGCTTGCCGAATTCTCCTATAACAACTCCATACACAGCGCCTCGAAGGTCTCTCCCTTCTATGGCTCCTACGGTTTCCATCCCAAGGCCTTTCCATCTCCCCTGAGAGAGAATTCCAATCTTCCTGCCATCTCCTCCTATGTCCGACAGCTACGAGGTATTCAACGTGTTATCCAGTCCAACCTTGTGGCCACTAAGTCTCGCATGAAAAGGATAGCGGATAGGAGACGCTGTGCGGCTCCTCAATATCAGGTCCAGGATAAAGTCTGGCTCTCCTCTAGGTTCCTACCTCTCCGACTCACTCAGAACAAATTCAAACCCCGCTTTTATGGTCCCTTCCTAATTCTCAAAAAGATTAACCCAGTGTCTGTGCGTCTTCGCCTGCCTCGGATGTGGAAGATTCACCCTGTATTCCATGTCTCTCAACTTAAACCTTACCTTCCTGATCCTTTTCACAGACAATTTTCCTGTCCCCCTCCTCTGTTGGTTGATAATGTGCCCGAGTACGAGGTCCAGGAAATCTGTGACTCTCGGCTTTTCCATGGGCGCCTCCAGTATCTTATTCATTGGAAAGGTTACCCTATGAGTGAGTGTTCCTGGGAGGATGCCCCTTCAGTTCATGCCCCTCTTTTGGTCCGTCGCTTTTTTCGACTCTTCCCTCACAAACCTGGGGCCTCGGGGGGGGCATACTGTCACGCTGCGGCTCCTACGGCAGCCGCGGCCGCGGGCTCGGGTCGCCGCAGCGCTGCATTCCCTTCATGCCGCAGTCTGTGTGCAAGCCTCGGGGGAAGCCGTGGCTTGCGTACAGGCCGCGGGGAAAGCCACGAGTTCGTTCAGGGGTCACGGCACTCGCCGCGCCCCCTTCTTTTGTCTCTATTGGAAAGACAAACGCGGCGGGAGAAAGACCTCGAGTTAGGTCTTGATCCTGTCGCGCACAGCGCATTAATGCGCTTTACATTTCTTACAGCATGTACTTTGGGCACTTACCAATGTCTCCAGGCAAAAGCCGAACCCTTGCACATGGTGGTGTTTTTATGCCTGCCTTTTCCTTTCCCAGCATGCTGCCCACTTCCTCTCTTCCCAGCATGCATTGTTTTTCTTTGTTTGGACGCATGTACCTGATTCACTATTATACTCTTTTCCCCAATCCAAGATGGTGGTGTTTCTACTTCCTGTTTCCTCCTTCCTGCCTAGAGGTATATAAGGGGAATCCAGCTGCTTGTGCATTGCGTTGCAACACTCCTTGGTGGTAGTCACGCTCTGACTGGTTTCTTCCTGCGAATCCAGTATTTTCCTGACCTGTCTTCGTTTCCAGTCTTCCTGCACTCCGGATCTTCATCTCTAACGCCTTGGTGTCCTCCTTTTGTTTCAGGGAGTTCCCGTTGGAGGTTTTTTACCCTACTGGGGTTTTTCCTCTGGGACTCCTTCTGGAGGGCACGGACTGTAGTGGCTTGCTATTGTCAAACAGCACCGTGGCTACCGGAAGGGGTCGCCCCTACCTCGGCCAGAGCAGAACCTGCCGGAACCGGGGTCGTTCCCCAACTCTTCTCAACTTCGACGGTAAGCCCATTGAAAACCGTGACAACATGAGGATTTTGTTAAAGAAAGGGGTGGAATTTGCATGGAATGAAGAATGTGAAAAGGAGTTTATTGGTTTGCAGGAAAGTCTTTCTGAAGCTCCTAAATTGAAAAACTTTGACCCAAACTTGCAATCTATTTTGACTACCAATGCTAGTGGCAGGGGTTTAGGGGCTGTTTTGCAACAAGGAGGTTTTGGTCCCGAAAACACTATTGCATTTATTTCCAGAAGCTTGAAGGGTGCTGAAACTAAGTATGCTGTTATAGAAAGGGAGGCTCTTGCAGTATATTGGGCCGTTAGGAAACTAAAGAAGTTTTTGTGGGGAGGTTTGTTTGTCGTAAGAAGTGATCATAAACATTTGTGTGAAGTTTTCTGCTCAAAAGGTATTGAGGCTGTGTCAGGGATAATCACCAAATGGATTGTAGGCTTGCAAGAGTATGATTTTGTTGTGAGATATGTTCCGGGTTCAGACAACGTCTCAGCTGATGTTTTATCTAGACTTTGACCACCAGGTTTGAATGTTCAAGGTGATGATTGTTTGTGTGATGATTTGGAACATTTTGA
This sequence comes from Pleurodeles waltl, assembly GCF_031143425.1. NCBI lineage: Eukaryota > Metazoa > Chordata > Amphibia > Caudata > Salamandridae > Pleurodeles > Pleurodeles waltl. Next base: position 790,378,776 of record NC_090436.1, on the reverse strand, counting down.
CCGTGTATGCGAAGTCGATTTTGAAATCATCTCAGAGGAGAGGTGGCGTGAGGAAACTCTGTCAGACAGTGTTCTGGTGGAGGTCATGAATTTGACACGGTGTGGCTGGAAGTATAAACATCAAGGTAGTGTGGAGTGTAAAGATTTCTGGGGTGTAAGAGATGAACTGGCGGTGGATCGTGATCTGCTGCTTAGAGGTACAAGATTAGTCCCTCCTTTTAATGTGAGGAATCGTTTAATAGATCAGGCACATAGTAGTCATATGGGCATTTCAAAAATGAAGGAAAGATTGCATTCTTCTTACTGGTGGCCTGGCATTGATACTCATACTGAAAGGGTTGTGCGACATTGTGTACAGTGTGCTATTAGTGAGAAGGCTATGAAGCCCAAAGTACAACCAATGGTGATAAGGGATAAACCAAGGCGGCCATGGGAGGATATTGCTTTGGACATTTTGGGACCCATTCAATGTGAGAATACTGTGGAGTACATTATCGTGGTTGTGGACATGTTTTCCAGATGGCCTAAGTTGTGTTTTACCAAGAGCATCGAGACCCAGAAAGTGATAGAGTTCCTGAAGGATTTGATAGCTATGGAAGGTATTCCCTCCACTCTTCTCAGAGATAATGGTGTGCAACTTGTTCCCAAGGAGATGAATGATTTTTTGAGAGGGTGTGGTATTAAGCATAAGCTGTGTGCTTTATATCATCCCGAATGCAATGGTATGGTTTAGCGGTTCAACCGAGTTATTAAAGAAACTATCTCCATTGCTGAGGGAAGTCACTTAAATTGGAAACAAGAGATATTGAAAAAGTTAAGTGTGTATAGGCACACTCCACATTCTACTACAGGCCAGACGCCATTTGTTCTTTTCCAAGGTAGGCGTGGGAGTACGATTCTTGAGCCAAATTGGGTGAATAATCTTTTTGGGTAATAGAGGGAGAGTGGTGATGGATGAGAATTGGAGGCATAAAGAACAGGGAAGGATGCTAAAGAGTAAACTGAACTTTGATAGAGCGAACTCTGTGAAGAAGACAGTGATTGTTGTTGGTGATTGTGTCATAATTAAAAAAAAACTTGTAAAAGGGGGTGGGAGAAAATGATCATCTTCTATGAGGGTGTTGAAACTTTTCACCAATGCTGTAAAAACGGATGATAACCAGATATGGATCTTGAATAGAGTGGTCAAATATTGTGGTAACACTATAGGTCTGGGTAAAGATGGTGTGCAAAATGAAGGAACAGATGATTGTACGAGGAATGCAGTTTTGAGAAGATCAAACAGAAATGTCAGGTCTCCGTCACATCTGAAAGACTACGAATTGATGTGAAAGAACCTCTGAAATTTTCTTTTAGGTTTATGTTTCTCAAAGTTAATTACTGTTATACACATGTTTTCTTTGGTGTGTCATGGGAGGGAGTTGTGTTATATCTGTGGTATTCGGAATCTTTGCTTAGGTGGTTAATGGAATCTTAGTCTGGGGATTCTGTGGAGAATGTTTGACAGACTAAGACGTTTGAGGCGAGGTGCGGAGGCTGGGTTTCTTTGCTCTTGCTAAGCTTCTGCTTTTAGCATCAATAAATGAAGAAACCTGGAAAAGTCCTCATGTTTGCAGACTTCCTTTCTACACCAGCGCACCTTGCTACACCCAGTATTCTCAATGAATTTTAAATCCACACCAATCCAAGAATATTTATGTTCTACCAAAAACCTGGCCTGCTCTGTTATCAGCTCTGAAAATCTCTTGGTTTCCCCTTGGACAAAAGACTTGATTTCCTTAACCATATCAGCTTGGCCACAAAAAGGCAAATTATCAGCTTAAAGTTATCCGCTGGAATCCCCAAGGCACACCTGGCCACGATGAAGACATCGCTACATCCTGCAGCTTGACTGGGGATTACTGGTTTGAACGGGTCATTCCTATCTTGTCTTCTCTTTATTGGTTGCCTATTAAAGTAAGATCCATGCTTTAAGTTGCCTGCCTAGTTCACAAAATCACCCCCTTCGATCAATTGCATTATCTTGCTAAGAAACTGAAATCTTGTGATGATTCCCGACACTTTTGCAGCACTGACCCCATACTATTTTTTTTAATAAATACATTTTATTGCCATTTTCCAAAACAATACTGTACAGTGATAGAGATAGCCTGAGAGGTCATAATTGTCCAACAACAACCAAAGGAAAGGCGTACACGGGATAAATACCTCCCCCACAAGTACCCACCACCCCCCAGCTAAGGACAAATGACCCCATCATAATGCCAATGCCAAACCACCACCTCCATCCAAACACCCAACCCTCCCACTCAGCACAGTGTTCCAAGTAAATAAAAGTGAAGGGCAGAGGTCAATCAAATTGCTCGCATGTACCTCCTGCTTCATACGCCTCTGCCATATGTCCGCTATACCCAGAGGGAAGGAAAATGCACTCAGGTTGGATGTGCAAGGAGACCTGTGTTAGTAGCGGTTCACCTCACTGAGAGTGCTACTCTGCGGGTGCATGTGGGGCACAACGTCACCCCCTTCTGGGATGGACTCATTGCCTGATGTGTCATCTCCTATCCGAAGGCCCTCCCACTCTTCAGCATCTTCCACGGAAGCCAGGCCTGCTTAGCTCACTGACTCCCTACTACTTGACATCCCAGGTTTCACAGAAAAAATTGACCTTTGCACTGGACAGAAGCACTAATGGCCCCACGCTCCCTAACAATGGCCACACGCTTCCGTTTAATACAATCCTATTTCCTTCACACCGCATACCTCACACCCGCCATGTTACATAAAGCAGGCCTCTGCCCCACAGCGGAATGCCCCCGCTGCAGGTATCATACAGCGGATTTCTACCACATGGTATGGACATGCCCGATTATAATGGCCTATTGGGAAAGGGTGGTGCAAGAGATATCTGAGGCCCTACAGAAGGAGGTAAAGAGGTCGCCATTGCCCCTCCTTCTCGGGGTGATGGGTGATACAGAGCTACGAAGAGCAGATCGGTCCTTCTTAGGGGTGGCATGTCTGGTGGCCAAAAGGGACATAATGGCAGACTCGAAGGCCAGGGGGGCTCCGGCACTGACTAAGTGGAGACGGGGAGTGGATTGGTGTGCGCAGCGAGAGAGACTTGTGTACGAGGCCAGAGGTTGCTTACACAAACACAAGAAGATATGGGGGAAATGGGAGGATGTAGTGGGCCTTTAAGAGGGGATGGTGAGTAACATTAGTGATGAAAGCAGCAGGGACCGAGGACTTGACCATTATTGTATTGTTTTGATGCCCGTTGGCATCATGTTGTGCTGTATTCATAATTGTTCTATGCAAAATTTAATAAAATTTCTTTATATAAAAAAAAAAAATTGACCTTTGCTGGAAGTGCCCTCTATTTGGAACTGAGTCCTGATGGAATTTTAGACTTTATCCTCTCACCCGCCTTGAAAAATATAATTCAGAGATTTACTCTTCACTACTTTATACCCAAATGCCACCCCTATTTACATTGATTTGATGCTCTGTAGTGCACCTGATTGATTATATAATATGGCTCTATATTACTTGCACCTTCTCCTTGAATGTAGCTGTGGGTAGGTATTAACTCTGGACCAGTGCTCCCATGTTGTAAAAGCATGATAATTTTTCTGATACTGGATTAGGACAGGCGCCCCCCCCCCCTTCCGTTGTCAGTGCTTGCATCTAGTCCTGCTTTTATATTTAATGGTGCCCCTGATGTGACCTACTTTGCATGTCCCTCAACACGTATCTTTTTGTGCTCATACCGTACTATAGCTTACAAGTGCGGAGACCTGCCTTTCTACTGGTTGTCAGCTTGCTTTTTTACAGTTTATTTTTCTTGCACTCTCTCTTCAATTGCCTGTTATCTGTACAAATTATGCTGTATTGTGTAAAGCGCTCTGATGCTTTTGGGCCTAGTACATGCTGTATAAAAAACGCAAACCATGTAGATAAATAAAATAAATATCTTATGAGCCTTCCATCTGAATGAGATAGTGTGAATAGCTGGCGCTGTGCTGGCAGTAGCTGTCCGAGTGGCTGCCAACACAATTTAAAATCCTGTCATACCTTGATATGCAGTTTAGTGGTGCCCGACCGCCACCCCGATTTTCCTGCCTCTCTTAGGTCTTCAGAGACCTAAGTTAGGTGACAAAGTTTGTGCCTCCCTCAGTTTTAGGACACGGGGCTGGTGGAGAGTTAGTGCTCATCCAAACACTGGATTCAAGTCCCATTTTTAGGTTTGGCTTAGAGACAGCTTTAAGTTTTTCCCGAGTCTCATGTAGGCAAAACAACTCACAAAAAGTACATACATCTATTCATATCTTGGAGGGCTTTTGGGTCTGTTCTCACCTATTGATCTGTTCAAATGTCATTCTTATTTTGCACAAATCGTAGAACAATGGGTCAGCCTACTTTGGCCATTGACTTCTTGCAGTGTGAATAAAGTAATTTTCCTGATCACGTGCACATCCACATTAAAAAAGAAGTGCATGCCAGTATCAGGGCTAGTTGGCCAACACTTTGCTTTGCTATTGTTTTTAATTTCAATTATTTTATCCTGTTGATTTTTTTGTGCGACTTATGATTTTAAACTATGGGCCTGATTTAGAACTCTGCAGGTGGGATACTCCATCACAACAGTGATGAATATCCTATCTGCAGAAATCTAAATCCTAAAGTATTTAATGGGATTTAGGTTTTGGATGATGGGATATCCATCACCGTTGTGATGGAGTAGCCGGTCTGTTGAGTTTTAAATCAGGCCCTGTGTTTTATTGGTACTGTAATCCAAAGCCAATTTTACCTTTTTCTTGCATCAATAAGAATAATATTTTTCTGTGATATACATTAAGTCTAAAAAGGCCCTTTAGACCTTTTCTAAATACGCCTGTCTGCTTGGGAGCACCCATACTGTTCTATTAAAACTATATGTGATGGTTAATTCTAATTAATATTTTATTGTAACCATCCCCTTCCAGAACATCTTACATTCAATTCTGTGAAAGGAAATTGGCAGAGATATACAGGCTGAGTTGTGCTATTTCTGATCTGTGCAGATTACTGCCTTTAGTTACACTCCATGGCTGACTCCTAGGTTGGCAAAGCTAGCACATAAAACCTCTTCTGGTAAATGGTCAAACTCCAACACCCACCACAAATGGGACATACTTTTTGTATTCTGTAGAAACCACAATGTGAATCTATTCACAATCCTGTGCTATAAAATGAAAATGTATCGAATGAATGAATGAAAATGTTTTATAACACGCATCTACTCCTAGGAGTGTCCCAGCACTGAGGATTGCAGATCAAAAAATAAACCCTAACTCTGTTAATGAGAAGAGAACAGTTTTGTTTTCAGTTTCCTATGCAATGTTGATACGGGGCGCAGGGTCTGAAGTTAAGGAGGAAGCTGATACCAGGCCTTAGCTGCCAAAAAGGAGAAAGAACAACCCCACTTTCTCATCTGCCTGACTCCCAGCACTACAACCATGGCAGCCTTGGCCGAGCGCAGGTCTCTCAATATACTATAGAGCTGAAACATTTCAGAAAGGTAGCAGGGACCCAAAGAGGATGGAGCCCCTGGAACCAAGATCAAGTACTTGAAATGATTCTCTTCTTAATTGGCAGTCAATGAAGGAGCTTAGAAGGGTAGAAACCGATGCATGCCAGGGAAGCCTCAGAATTAAATGAGTGGTGGCATTTTGGACTACCTGAAGCAGTCTAATCAGGCCTTCCGACACAGCTCCATGTAAAGGGCATTAGCAAGGTCCAATCTGGACGTTATCAGGGTATAAACCACTTTCTTCCTAGAGTGGAGTGGAAGCAGGAAGAGGAATTTCTTGAATGTGCAGAGCAGCCCAAAACAGAACCTACAACTGCAGAAACCTGTGGTTGGAAAGAAAATTTGTTATCAAACTTGACTCCAAGATCTGAGGTTGGTGGTGGAGGGGAATGTAGGCCAACCCAACTCCCACCAGTTGACTCAATAGGACCCACATGCAAGAATTTCAGTCTGATCAGAATTTCACTTCAGCTGACTCCTGTGCATACAATCAAAGACTGAATGCAGGCAGATTGTGAAAGGGATTTCCACATATGTTAGGTCACTCTCAAAGGAGAGAAGCTACTCCCTTGTCATCGAGATGATGTTACCCCCTAATTATTCAGCCGGGGTTAGGAGGAAGGCAGTTAGAGACATATATATGTTGAATAAAGTAGGACAGAAGGAAGAGCCCTTCGGCACCCCCTTCTTCAGTGGTTTATTAGTTGAAGAAAAGGGAGCCTGCTAGATAGACTGAAGTCCAGAAAAGATTCAGTCCAACCCATTACTTGACCACCGCCACCCCTCCCCCGACGAGATTGACAAGACATTGCCAGATAATGTAGTGGGAGATGATATAGAATGCCACCGAAAGACTAAGTGAGATCAAAGTGGTATTCTTCCCCTGATCCAGGGTCAGCTTAATATGATCTGATACTTCTTACATAGCCATCTCTTTGCTGTGCTTGGAGGAAACTCAAATTAACTGGGATGCCCAGGCCTATATTGATCTAATCAATCAAGAAATTATTATTGACCAGCTTTTTGAGTATTTTAGATAATGCAGGCCAGAAATTTGATAGCACTTTAGGGCCCAGAGAAGGTTTCTTCAATAATGGGACAACCTTAGCATGCTCCCAAGAGACTGGCACCGCACATGTACATAACAAGAGTTTGAAAACCCTAATAATAACAGGGTTAATTACCTCAACCATTAGTGCCAGAATGAAAGAAGATAGGGGGGTCACCCTGGGACCCACATTTACAGTTCAGAATTGCTGTTTCCGACTCCTCAAGAGAGATGGACCTAAACTGAGAGAAGTCACAGCCTTTACAAACTGTCCTCTCATCCAGAGGCATTACCACAGGATATAGGGATGGTATATACAGATTCATCTGAAGTTTGATGATTTTGTGCTCAAAGAAGTCAGCAAGCCTGTTACAGAGTTTGTGGGGAGGGACAGAAGTGCTATTACAAGCCTTAGGAGGCAAAAAAATATTAGTAACCTGAAATATTTCTATGGAGCTATTGGAGACTAATTGATTCTAAGTTCAAAGTAGGAAACTCCTGTGCCGATTTAATAACAGCATGATAGGATCTCAAGGCTTCCTTATACCTGGCCTCACTGGCATGCAAGTACTCCTTGCCCCACTCTCTCTAATCTCTTATAAGCCCACCTTTCTGTGCTTACTTGCACCATTTGTTTCTCCCATAATACTATATTCCATAGTTCAGCATATGAGTTTGCCATCTTTTTCTCATCTTCCCAAGCTGTGGATAATCTTCTATAATTTTACTACAGAAACAAGCAACTGTCACGTGAGCCACAGTGCACTTTTTATTACCAAAGGGTGACGTCAAGTACAGGTGCCAAACGTTTATATCCTAATGAGTTTGAGAGACAATAAATTATCGCCGTAATGGTAGCTTTCAAGTATTTACCGCCAGTGGAATGGTTAACAAACCATGGAAAAGTGACTGGTTGAATGCTTGACTTAATCACAGCTACTGGTACTTACCCGGGCTACATCCCAGTCCTTCAGTTTTTCTGTTCATCATGCCACCTCAGACAGGAACTAGCTAATTGGAAATCTGCCTTGGTCCTGCTCCAGTAGAAACAGTGCAATCGGAATTGCCAGGCCTGATCCCCTCTGATCTTCATGCAACCTATGCAGACGACACCCAGCTAGTGGTGTCCCTCTCCAGTTCCGGGGACTCTCCAGTGACTAATCTCTCTTGCTGCATGAGTGACATTGCCAATTGGATGACCAAGTCCAAACTCAAGTTTAACGATAGGAAATCGGAAGTCCTGGTCCTTGGTAACGGCCCCCTTGCTCACCCTCTTCCCTCTCTCTGAGACGCCTTTAGGTCTCTTCCTCCTCCTAAATCCCAGGTTAAGACTCTAGGTGTGATACTTGACCCCCGGCTTACCATGGATTCCCAAGCCAGTAAAATCTCCTCTACCTGTTTTGCCTCTTGCGGATGTTCAGAAAGATTCTTACCCTTCTCCCTCCTACAGCCAGAAGAATCCTCATTCAAGCCCTAATTCTGTCCCGTTTGGACTACGGAAACTCTTTGTTCGTTAGCTCCCCTCTTTATGTTCTAAAGAAGCTGCAAAGAGTACAAAATGCAGCGGCCAGACTTCTTACCCACTCCTCAAAATACGCCTCCGCTAAACTGGCCATCTCCACCCTCCACTGGCTCCCCGTTAGAGAAAGGATCCAGTTTAAATATCTCTGTATTGTTCATAGGGCCCTACAGGACAAATGCCCCATCTCCCTGAGGAAACACATTTTCCTGCACACTCCTTCCAGGAGCCTTCGCTCCTCCTCTCTTAGGTATGCACACGTTTCTCACTTTAAGAGAGCCTGGGGTAATAACTTCTTCTCTACTAGGGCCTCCCACCTTTGGAACACCCTTCCTACGGAACTCCGTTTTGAATTCTCCGAGCGCCTCTTTAGGAAAAAGCTTAAAACTTTTTTATTCTGTAACTAATACCTACTCTCTCTCCTTCTTGTGTTTCATTACTTTTAGCGCTGGGATGCCTTCGGGTCGCCACGCGCTTTACAAATTCTGAAAACTAAACTAAACTAAACTAAACTTCAGCCTCTTTGGGCCTCATCATTAGGATGCAGCTTGGTTCAAGTGGCACAGTGAGCACGGGGCCTACATCTTGGCATCATACCTAGGGCATTGCATTGAAGGATACAATAAAATGATGGATGGGATGTTTCATTTAATCTCAGTCACTGGTAATTACTCTGGACCACATCCAAGTCCATGGTGTGTTTGTTCACCACACTACCTCAGACAGGGACAGCCATAAGCAAATCAGCGGTGGTCCTACTCCTGTAGTCCAATCCAGGCCAGGTTCCATCTGAACCCTAATGCAGCAACCCCAAAACCACGTCAGCCTACAGCTGATGGGGTGCAGCTTTAGTTCCAGTGGTGCAGTGAGCATGGTACCCACTGCGCATACCCATCCCATTCATAGCATTGCAATGAGGAATAAAAGAAAGTGACGGGTGTAATGGTTTAATTAACCTCAGCCACTGGTCTGCATCTACCTAGTGGAGAGTAGAGCGATTTAGGAGCAAAGGCAGAACAGCACAATAGAGTTGCCTGCTAGACAATTATATGTACCGCACAGAAGCACACCACATCTTACCCTTTTCACAATTTTTTTTTTTCCTTACGCACTGTAATCACAATAATCACAATTGTATCTGCTGTTGTTAAAGTGCTGGTTGTTGCGTTGTGTACTGTCCTACATAAACTGTTGTCCCTTCTGTTGTAGGTCTCTGCGGTTGGTTCTACTACGTGACCATGCCAATGCCCGCCTCCACCTTCACAATAGCTGTTGGATCGTGGGCAGAAGTTGCAGCTGACCCCCAAACGAGAGACCCCTCAGCTTCCTTAACTTCCTTACATCCTAGTGATGATTTCAGGTGGGTTGTTTTATCCAGAATATTTCAAGAGTGATATTCTAAATTTGTTTGAGAAGATGCAGTAGGGGGGAATCATTGAGCTGAACTGAAACGTGTTTAGTCAGAGAAGAAAAGGAGCCCATCCAGGGCCGGACTTGGAACGCAAAGCAGTCCTGGCAATTTTGTCAGACCAGCCCCGGCAAGGAGCCTGGAAAACATAGTGGGTGGATTATACTGCATTGCTTCTTTTGTTACTGGGGCCAATATTGCAGCACCATTCCAAAACCGGCCCCCAGTAACAAAACGGACCCCCACCCCTCCACCCTCCCGGGGAAACGCCTGATGCCCGCTACGGCTAGACCGGCCCTGTGCCCATCGCCGGAAGTGATCTATGTAGCTCCTTTGGACAAAAGGAAGAGGGGTGTAGGGCAAGACAATTAGCTTTCAAAGAGGCCCAGACAAGTGGAGCGACAAAGCTATTCAGGAATCCCCGAGTCGGCACTTTGCCCCCACCGATAGCCTTGTGGTTTACTTTAGTCGGGACTGTTGTATAATAAACTTGACAAACTATCAGCTTCTGTAAACTGCTTTTCTACGATGACTATTCGATCAGGCATGTTTGTAATCATATCTTTAGTTAATGATGAACTGAGAAGGTTGTGCCTATCTAGTCCATTGCTTCAGGAAATAATATATTACACATTGTATACACTGCTGTAACATCTTGAAATTAATCTCAGAACAAAATACATTCACACCTTGACTTTCTTCCCTGAGTAGCAACGCAGAAAACCACATCACAATAGTTCAAGGCAATGTAAAGCACTCCCGAAAAACAGAGTATGTTTCTTCCCATAATACATTTGGGATTTTTTTTGTATTCGTTTGAACTTTTTGTCCTAGTGCTAAATATATCAGGTTGAGACTTGAAAACTGTGTCCCAACAGAGTGGAAAATCTTTCTCGTACATTTTCTCGAGGATAGCTGTCTGTTGGAGTTGCACAGGAGCACATTAACAAATGATACAAACTGAACTAAATAGTAATTTTCAAAGTTAATAAGCCTGGCTATTTATCAGTGTAAATGCGTGTTAAAAGATGGGTCACTTTGTGTCTGTGCGAGATGCATTCATGGGCATGATTGGGAATGAGGGATTGAGTCTGGTTACACCTAACTGGGTGAGTGAATGTGATAGAATGCAAGTGATTAGATGATTGTGAGAAGACATGCTTAATGCTTGCACACTATTAAGCAGTACCTAAAAAATGTTCATTTACAAACAGTGACAGGGGTGAAAGAGCGGGGAGTTACAAAACTGGTTCTCTGTTAACGGGAGTAGGACTACACTGGGGAACTCCACTAGTGAACACTTCTATGAGTGAACACCACCATCCTGAGAAGCTGTCAAACCATGGAAGGTCTTCCAGACAAGTCGAAAAAATCTTGGCTGGATGTCACATGTGGTCAGATGGCCGATTTAGGTTGGATCGAAATTAACTAAAAAACCTTCACCTTTATGCAGTAACTCGCCACACAAAGGCAGCAAAACGTCATGCTGGTGGACTGGCAAGAGAGAGGAGTGTTTTTTAAGGGGTGCAGGGTCACACAAGCCAACACATTTTGGGAAACCAATGATCTGAGAAAAATAGAGGAATATCACCCCTTGTTACTACCATCAACCTAGAACAAGAGAAAGAGAAAATAGAGAACAGCGACCAGAATGGTACAGAGAAACACAAAGGAGGGTGTCATATGCTGACCCTTACCTGACCGAGGTTCCTTCTCCCTTCCAGTTAAGTGGGGTCTTATTGAGAAAAAGGAAAGATTCACAACCGTGAATAGTAGATAAAACGAGGAGAGGGGGTGGAGAAGGATGTCATTCCTGACCATTTGCTAATGGAGGTTCCTTTTCCATTCCGGGAGCTAGATTCCTACACTGGCTGTGACTGAGTGAAGTTCTCCTTCAATTCTGAAATTACAAAATACATCTTCATTTTCTTGGGCACATAGGGACGTTATATTGGTGTGAAGGAAAACACTCTGGGACTGAAAGTAAAGTAGTGTGAAGGAAAAATACCTTGGAATAAATGAGCGGAGAGCACTGTGGACAAAGACTTGGTGATGATTATAAACATTTTAGAAATACAGTCGCAGAGAAAAGTGTTTCCCTAACGACAGACATTGCAATTTTAAATGCAAATACACTGATTATTTTTGTTTGGTAACTTTGGGGCTTTAACTAGTTGCAGAAGAGTACTTTATACGTTTTTATGTAAAGGTCATTATCACATTACCCAGCCTTCCTTGAAAGAAAATGTCATAATGAAGCAACATTTTGTCCAACAACAGGAAAGCTGGGAGTAGCCCCCTCGGCTGGTGAGACTGCATCAGCAGAGTTAAGCCGTATCATGAAAAAAGTGTGTGTTATCGAAGAGTCAAAAGATCAAGTCCAGGTTGTGTGTGATGAACTTGCAAGGCACGTACTGAAAAATAATGCATGTGAGGTACTCTAGTTCAAGTTGTCACTTAGTCCAATCTCCACCTCAGGCGAAACCAACCAGTTAAGCAAGAACTTCTCTACTATTGATGAAATACGCTATGATGAACATTTGATTAATAAACAGGTTAAGCATGTTAAGTAAATATTAGGAGCAGATGGCAGGCTATCGCTGCCTCTTTTCTTGTGGCCCTAACATTAGATTTTTTGTCCCGCAAGTCCATTTTAGGTCGAGCACGCTTTGACCTGTCGTAAGTATTGTGGGCTTCTAGCCACGCCTACTGCACATTCATCACTATCACTCGTTCGTGGGCTTGCCTTTCAAAAATCCTTTGTTATCATTGATAAATGCTTTACGTTTGTCCCTCCTTGGGGCTGTTTTGTTACCGCCTTGCAGATTGCCCCTGTTACATGGACAATTGGAATGGATTACCAATATGTCTGACTGTGAGCGAACTTATTTTTCCGTTTGTCTCTCTCCTCTGCGCTCATGCTCATGGCACTTTGAATTGGTTCGCCTATGTCAACTGCTTTACTTTTCATTTCAATTTATGTGGCAAGAAAAGTCCTATTAGGAATTTAAAATGCGAATAGCTCTAACTCGAGCAAATGCGACACCTATTGCATTAGAATTGCTTGTTTATGTCAGGAAGTATGTTTGCAGCTTACACTTTGGAACATAAACTACAAATAGCAGTACTGGTTACAGGTGGCAAATGCAAAAAACAAAAAAAATCCAGTTGTAGATGGAACCAAGAAAAATGGGAATACATACCCGTAAACATGTTCATTCAACAATATAGGGGAACTTATGCATTTAAGAGTATGGTCACATTAAGATGAATGGAGACTGGACACTTTTTTTGGGAGGGTGATGGTTTGAAAAGCGGGCGCCCCCACTGAAGTCTTTGGAGGCATCGTGCTCCTCAGGCAGATAAATAGGAGAGACAAGATGGTGACACATATCCAATGCAGGTGAGGTGACAAATACGGAGTAGGTGATGTACAATGCTCCTAACACCTTTTTTTTAACCAAAAGAATCGAAACGAATTTGTTAACTTTGGAGACTTGCCCTAAAATATTGGTGAGGATGAGTTCACCACAAACAAATTTACTGTTAAGGAGATCTCCAAAATCACATAAATGTGTAAGTAGAGTGATGCTGTGAAGGGCTTGCACGTGAACAGAAATGCTTTGAGCAATTGCATTCAACTAATTAGAGCAGTGTCAGAGATACAATCTCAGTATTTCTGTTCCTGTCATGATCAAAGTAGTAACAAGTATTGACAAAGCATATAGGTCTCGCCTTTAGTTACCTATTGGCTTTGCCAGTGCCTTTTGTGATGCTTTACAGTGTTAGAGTTTTCCCTGACGCTGTGCAGCATGGTCAAAAAATAAAATGAAAAAGCACAATAGGGTGTCTGCTGATGGCAGTCATGTCATTCCACTGGAGTGGACAAGCATGGTGGTGTGTGCTTGTACCTGTAGACTGGGGGTTGCTTTAATGTTTATTTACCAATCCACGACTCCAGGAGCCATTTGGATAGGTAAATACAAAAATTAAGATTTTTGGCTGCAGAAGTGGGTATATTGGAGGAGCGAATAGGGGAGCGGTTGGAGGGCAAAGAAGGAAAAAGTATCACATGAGGGAGAAAGCCACTCTGGGAATGGGGGAGAAGCAAAAATGGAGAGAAGAACATAGAGTGTGAGAGGGCACTGGAGAAAAGAACATGGGGGTTTAGGAGAATAATAAGCACATAAAAATGGCTGCAACATGGGGAACGGGGGAAGAAGCAAACAAGAGAAACACAGTGCGAAAAGTGGTGGAGTGTCCGCCTTCTACCATCTCCCCCTAAGTTGACCGCACAGCCTTTCAACACCATCTGAATGCATGCTTCAATCATCCTATTCATGTGCTCAATCATTAGCTTGAGGCAAGTATAACACTATCCTGAGGTCCACAACACCCATGCTCTTCAAGAAGGTATACAGGTCTTCTGAAACAAGTTTATTTATTGCCATTTATTATCGCCCAGGGTAACCCTTCCTTTGAAAACGATTCTTTCAACTTTTCAGTATCTGCTGGAATGGTAGTCTGCCTCACACTTTTGCCCCAAGTGCACTTGAAATAATAATCCAAAAACAACCGTGCGCTCACTGATAATAAATCAAAAGGCCCTCATAGTGTACGCAGCCAGCTCACTCACCTGCAACCACAGTATCCCAGCAGGAGGCAAAAGATCTTCTCGAGTCTTATTTCCTTATATCTCATTAATAACATTCCTTCAGCACATCTTCTACTATGGTGTCCGTTCTTGACCACCAATACATTTCCCTAATCTTGGCGTTTGTCTCAGTCCTGCCCTTGTGCCCCTCATGTGCAAAATGTATAATCTTTTCGCACATCTATACTGGTGTAATCGATATTCCAGCCTTCTTTCGTGCCCATTCAACTCATCTGACACACTTCAAAATTATCTAGGATTAGCAGAATCCTATCCCTCCGTGGCTATCTTTTCACAACTTGTTCCTCCATTTTCTTCAGCACCTCATTTCCTATACCCTCTTCTTCCTACTCCTCCAATGCCATCTCTCACCCACATGACTCTTTCATCTTCACCAACAACAGATCCTATTCCCCCAACTGCAGTTACCTGAAAAGACAGTCTGCAACTTTGTTTTTTGCCAAGTCTCAATCCAGGCTGACATCCTCTGTGACGTCCTTTCCGAGCCTCTGCATGAAAATGGCCGCACAAGGTGTTTGTGGTATGACCTGACAACAAAAGGAAAATCCCACAAAGATCATCCAGCTATAACCCAGTGTTTGCATCCTTTTTTCGTTTTTTTAATGGCTCTTTCATTGACAGTGTCAAGGCCTTTGTTAGCCATGCATGTAGGAACCGATGACCTAGATTTGATGTATATTGCCTAAAACAGGATACCTGCTCAAACCTGCAGTGAGTGGCCAACAGATGGCCTCAAGGGTCTACAATAAGGATGCAAGAGGAGTCAAGGAGAAACCCATCATGTTGGGAGCAAGGCCCCGGAACTCCGTGGACAAGCTGATACTAAACGGTCTCCGTGTCAATGAGGACAGGGTAATAGAAATACATTTGAGATGGGAGTTGTAAAATAATCCATCGGAGTGATGAAGAGAAGTGGGAATGGTCTTCTTAACAGTCCAGACTTGCTGCTGACTGCTCATGCATGCATGAAGGTAAGTACATTCATGATAGAACAACTCCGAAGTATGGTAACATCAGTGCACACGTACTTATGAGAAGTGCTTCAAAAGACTGATGTAAGGAGTATATTGACAACAAAATATTGGTCTCCCAAACTTACTATATAGTGCAGCTCCACTTTAATTCAGAAGAGGCTTCAACAGGGCAGGGATCTATGTGCGCTAATCCTTTATTGCTTGTCACCACCCCATTATGCGTTTTGGCCAGCTGCCCAGCCTTGATCACCTAATTAGCACTATCTTGGATGCTATTTTTAGTGTGTTTCAGCCTACCCATAACAAACATAGACAAAATGGTATGCTTACACCCTTGCGTGTCCTCTCAGTACTCACTGGATTTCATCTCATGTTAAGCAAACATTAATTTTGAACTTGGCAAAATCATTCTATAGTCATATAGAAAATTAATTCATGTAAACAGTAAATAATAATCTGAAAGGTACGTCTAGTTGCAGATTCCTTACCTTCATCGGTCAACTCCACGGGCGTTGTTGGCGTAGAAGTACCCATGATGACGTCAGGAGTAGTACATAGATGCCGCCTCAGTGCAGTGACGTCAGTTAATTTCCTTCTGCGCCACGCACTGATCCGGTTAGAGCTACCCTGGTCTCTTTTTGAATGATTTAGACCATTTTGTTGAGTTTTTTGGTAAGTTTTTGGTGCGTCAAGATGTCCCCGAAGACCGGTTTCAAGCCGTGCGAGGACTGTCACTGCATGATGGTCGGGAGGCCTTTGGGTTCTTTGCCGGCAGCTTTAGCTTCGGCCACCAAGGTCCTCTCCGGAGCTGCATCGACGACGGTCGTACCACTGAGACCTTCTCCAGCACCGGTTCAATTGGATGTCGGTGGTGCTCACCATCAACGTCGACCTGATCCTCATCCCCGCCGACTCGGAGTCGGAACGGCGTCAGCTGACGCCGTCTCTGTTTTCGATGGGGCCTACTCACCACAGGTCGTATTTGGACCCTTTTTCCTATGGGCTCGAATTCAGGGAAGGATTGGAGGGGTCCCTGGACCCTTATGAATACCAGGACGACCATAATTTGGACTGGGTACAGGAGTTGGGTGAGACCAGTGGCCTGGACACTTCTCCAGACGCTGGCATGCTGCCTTCTCCTACCGTGGCTATGGCGGACGGAGCGACTTACTCTATGGCAGTCAGTAGGGGGGCTGAGGTCCTTGGCCTTGAGCTGCCTACTGTACAGGCCAGGTCAAATCTCCTGATGGAGGTGCATCAGCCAGGGGCTTCCACATCTGAGTCTCTTCTGCCATTCAATGAAGCCCTCACCGATGTCCTCTTGGGTACTGGGTCCAAACCCAACACAGGGGCTCCCCTGAAGAGGACTATCGCACGCTGCCATCGGCCCGCCCCAGACGACCCTAAATTTCTGTCCCAAAACCCCACGCCTGGCAGTTTTGTCATCCAGGGTCCCCCTCTTCCTCAGGTGCATTCCCTTCCGCACCCCCAGATAGGGAATCAAAAAGGCTGGAACAATTTGGGAAGAAGATGTTTTCTTCTTCTAGTCTTGTGCTGCGGTTCTTGAGCACCGCATGATTTTTGGGCCGCTATACCCACTCTCTGTGCGATACGGTTGCGCAATCGTCTCCCAACCTGTCAACTGATGGGAGAGTTGCGGCGAAGTTCACAATCCGATGAGTGCTGGACACAACTGACTCTCTAGGCAGATTGGTTGCGATGACGGTGGCCTCATCGGAGCTGTTCTGGACACAGTGCAGTTTCGGGCGTATTGTCCTGAAAATCGAATCCAAGATATTCAGGCTATGATTCTGATCTTTCAGATTCTGTCTTAGGTTGCGGTGAGACTGACTCTGAGGCTGCTGTTCCTCATGGCCTCCTGCATCCTGCTAGTGACACGTGCCAGATGGCATATGCGGGCTCTGCAATGGGACTGGAGTTCCAGTGGGCGCATCATCAGGGAAATCTCTCTGACATGATCCAGATCTCGGAGGGGACTACAAAAGCTCTGCAGTGGTGGTTTTTGAATCTGCATTGGGTCCACTGCAGATCCCTCTCCTTTCCCCAGCCAGATTTATCCATAGTGACAGATGCGCCACTTCTGGGTTGGGGCAGCCACATGGGAGAGGTGGAGCTCAGAGGCCTCTGGTCTCCAGCGGAGTCTGGGCTCCATATCAATCTTCTGGCGCTCCAGGTGATCATGCTTGAGTTGAAAGCATTTCTTCCCTTTCTCAAGGAGAAAGTAGTGCAAGTGTTCACGGACAACACTACCAGCGTGTGGTACTGCAACAAACAGGGTGGAGTAGGGTCCTGGACCCTTTGTCAGGAGACACTACGCCTCTGGACATGGCTGGAACATCAGGGCATTACCCTAGTGGTTCAACATGTGTCGGGCCCACTGAATGCCAGAGCAGACTAACTCAGCCGTCGATGCACAGCCGATCACGAATGGCATCTCCATCCGGAGGTGGTCTCTTTCAGCAGTGGGGAGACCCTTGGTTAGATCTGTTTGCCTCCGCAGAGAACACGCAATGTCAGCTGTTTTGCGTGTTGGAGTTTCCAAGGCGGCACTCACTCAGAGATGCTTTTCATCTCCAGTGGAACTCCGGCCTCCTTTTTGTCTACACCACTTCTGCCCAGAGTTCAGAAGATCAGGAACGACTGGGCCCAAGTTATCTTGGTGGGTCCGGACTGGGCACGGAAAGTATGGTATCCAGAGCTATTGAGCATGGCCACCGATCTGCCACTCAGACTGCCTCTTTGGGCAGATCTTCTCTAGCAGCAACAGGGGACAGTTCTCTACCCAAACCTGTCCAATCTCTGCCTTCATGCATGGAGATTGAGCAGTGGAAGTTGATGACTTTTGACCTTCCACCGTAAGTCTGTGATGTTATCTTGGCAGCCAGGCGTCCCTCCACCAAAACGATATACGCCTGTCGTTGGCATAAGTTTGTGGCATGGTGTACCAACAAATCTGTTGATCCCCTCTCTGCTCCTCTTTCTGAGGTTCTTTTGTTCATTCTTTCTTTAGTCCAGCAGTGCTCTGCTTTGGGCACCCAGAAAGGGTATTTATCGGCTTTTTCAGCCTTTCTTAGGTTACTTGATCAGCCCTCACTCCATAAGTCTCCTTTTGTCAATTGATTCCATAAAGGTCTCACCCATTTATTTCCTCCCACTCCACTTATCATGCTTCAGTGGTACCTCAATTTTGTCCTTACTTACTTAATGTGTACTCCCTTTGAGCTGATGCACAATTGCCCTTTACAGCTCCTCACTTTCAAAACTGCCTTTCTTGTTGCCATCACTTCTGCTTGCAGAGTAAGTGAGCTTCAAGCTCCTTCTTCAAAGCCTCCATTCTTGTCTGTGCATCCTGACAAGGATGTTACGCCTTTTCATGTAGGCCAGTCCATCAACTTTTTACGCACCCCCACATCCTTCTCTTGAGGAGGAGAGATTCTACCGTCTGGACCCAAAAAGAGCATTGGCATTCTATCTAAATTGGACTAAAGATTTCCAGGTGGAGGATCAACTCTTTGTTGGATATGTGGGTGCGAAGAAAGGGAAGGCGGTGCAAAAACGTACCAGCTCTCGATGGGTACTTCTTTGCATCAAGATGTGCTACGCTTTGGCCAAGAAGCAACTCCCTGAAGGCTTGCACGCTCATTCCATCCGAGCAACTGCTGCTTCCAATGTGTTAGTACTCGGAGTTCCTGTTCTGGATATCTGCCAGGCAGCTATGTGGGCATCCGTGCATACGTTTGCTAAACATTACTGCCTGGACAGTCAGGTCTGTCGTGACAGCTACTTTGGTCGTTCGGTCCTGCAGGACTTTCAAGTATGATCTTGGTTCACAGCCCACCTCCGAGGATGGCATTGCTTGGGTATCTATTCTAAGGTAAGGAACCTGCAACTAGAAGTCTCTATCAGATGTACAAGTTACTTACCTTTGGTAACAACATATTCTAGTTGCAGATTCCTTACCGACCCACTCATCCTCTTCACTTGCGAACTGATTTCTAGGGACAGGGATTCCCCCTTCAGGTCATTAGCTCTGGCACACCAATCTCAGTGTTCTTAGTGACTCTGCGGTTTGGCGTGGAAAGTCATTAAAGAAACTGACATCACTGCACTGAGATGGTGTCTATGTACTACTCCCGCGTCATCACGTCAATTACGACGCCCGCGGAGTCGACCAATGCCACCTACTGATGCGCAAACGTACTGCTCGAAGACAAAATCTCCAGATCCAGTCTGACGCCTGTAGGAAAATTCTAAGGTAAGGAATCTGCAACTAGAATATGTCTCTACCAGATATTTAGTTACTTCAAACATAATGGTCTACATTACCACAACGTTTTTTCCAAATGCGACGTAATTAGAAAAACATTGTGATGTGGACAATGATGCCAAAAAGAGCATTTTGTTTATGGTACATCAAATCATGTTTGTGGTGGTGACTATCAATAAAGGATGTTATCGCCACAGATCCCTGCCAGGCCCTCTTTAGAATTGAAGTGGTGCTGCAGGATTTGTGACGGACTGCTGGTGCGGTATGCCGACACGCTCCCTCACTTAAGAGCACTGTGCATGCCGGCAAAAAAAAATATATATATATACATATATTTACTTAAAAATCAAAGGTTACAGGTTCATCAGAGTTAGGCTCACATTTTGAATGTACCAAACCATAGAAATTCACCTGTGATAGTTAGTTATCTCAAGTAAATAAAACTCGTGCCCTAAGGGAACTATAACTAGCACCCCCACCACTTGAGATACTTGAGATAACTCTAACTTTAACAGGTGTATATCTATGGTTTGATACATTTAAAATGTGAGCCTAACTATGACAGCCCTGTAACATTTGTTTTTTTGCAGCGAATTTGTAAGTTTTAGTTTTTTTAACATGAAATACTTTTCATTACTGTGCGTTAATCCAACCACCACCACCGCTGCAGCCAGGCCCTGCGACCAACCCCTATAACCACCCAATTCCACCCTCCTCACAGCCTTCAGCCGTGCACAGCTGGGTTTGTCCGCAGGGCCAACCCATACACCACCCAACCCCATCCCCCAAGGCCTGGTCATATGACCTGGGAGCCCCAGGGCACCCAGTGACAGTGCTGGGGACTGCATGGGTAGCCTGAAGGCCCTCTTGGTCCCAGCCAGATCCCCACCTCCTGAGGGAGCTGGCATTTCAAAGATGCAGGGAGGGACACAGAAGAAGCTGCTCTTGCCTGGTATTTGATGTGGTTTCAAAGTTCTAAGTACCCAGGGCCCCTGGTAACCAGGTCAAATGGGCCAGATCTCTTTCCCAAAACTGTTGTGATGTATTAACACAATTGGCAACACATTTAGCTGCCACTATAAGTTCCCAGTAAATGGTACTTAGGTACCCAGGGCATGGAGCACTAAGGGTAGGCTCCTAAGGGCAGCAGCACAGATTGTGCCACCCTCAGAGACCATGCATCCAAGTGCACCCAACACTGCCATTGCAGGCTGAGTGTCCTGGTGCAATCCTAAAATGCAAAACGTGCATGGCACACAGCCTGTATGACCTGTCCACCACACACAGCATGCAATATATGTAAGCCACCTCTCTTGCAGGCCTTCCAGCCCTAAGGCATGGTGCACTGAAATGCAAGTGTTGGCATAGATGCATGAGCAATATGCTCCTGCTGTGTCCTTGCCAAACCTGGAACATAGTAAGTGAACAGAGCAGCCATTTTAAGTGCATGTGCTGGAAACTGGTCAGTACGAGTTTCTCAGCTACATGATGGCCACTCTGAACCTTGGGGCGTTTGGTATCAAGCAACTCAGAACAATAAATCCACACTGGTACCAGTATTGGATTTATTGCAAAACTTACCCATTGGCCACCTTAGAGGTGCCCCCTGCAAAAGCTAACTAACCCTGGCATGGTTGCTGGCCGGTCACAACCAGCCTGCCATCACCAGGCAAGATTCTGGAACCCTGGGGTGAGAGCCTGTGTTCTCTGGGTTCAGAAAACAAAGCCTTTCATTGACAAAGGAACCCTCTTCCCCCCAGGAATGTGCACTGCTCTGCCAGTGAGCTTAAAAGGGCTTACCGCCTTTGAAACTCGACCCCGACTTTTGACAGGAGCGACGGTGGGAAAGTGCACAAAGGACAGGAGGAGTGGCCCCCCCAGCTTGCACCACCCCTAAGGTGTTGCATGTGAGGTGACCTCCCCATTTCATTTTCCTCCATCCTGCATGGTAGAAAAATAGCCTATAAGGGATAGGGAAGTGACGTCTGCCCACATGAAGTGGTCACATAGTGGGTGTAGCCATCCTAAGGTAGATGATTAATTGGTTACTACTAGGGACTCCCCTAAATGCAGTATTTAGTGGGCACACCTCGACCTGCAGATCAGATTCCAAGGACACAAGAATGCCAGCAACAAAGAAGACCAAAGGTTCGAGAACTGCATTCCTGCTGCAGAAAGAAAAAACCACCAAACCCTGCCTGCTGCACTCAGGACTCGATAATGGCCGCTGAAGAGTGGCATGTCATTGGAAGGACTTTACAAAACCCCTGAAAATCGCCAAAGATCTCCGTCCAGAGTGAAGGCATTACTCCTTGCAACAAAGAGGCAAAAGACCAGTGAAGTCCAGTACACTGACTGTCCTCTGACCAAGGAACCGGACACAGCAGCCAGACCAAATTCCATCCGATGGACCCTGAGGACAAATCCTGCAAGTGAGGTGGCACTGCAACCTCCAGTGGCTGAACCATAGAATATCCTGGGGTACTGGACCCCCAATGTCGGACACCCAGAAGAAAAGTCCACTCTGGACTCTCAAAGGAGAAGGACAAGCATGAGTCAAGGGTCTTCAGGACACGTAGCCCCTTCCCCCCGAAAAGTGGCCCTGCTGACCTGCAATCCACCCTAAAAGTGGCCTGCCTCCTGCTTCCAAGGGCACCTTTGCGCTCAGCTCTAGGCTCACCTATCTGCTCTGTACCCGGCCTCCCTGGGCACTGTACCGAACAACCAGCTGTGCACCAAGGGTCTCCGACCCCTTGCGACCTCTCCAGTGCAAGGAGACCTATGGGACTCACCTTGAAGTCCACATGTGAATTGCTTTTGCAGGTTGTCCCTGTCGCCTGTCCTGCACCAACTCCAAGGACTTTTCAGCAGCAGCTCCAGCCAGAACCGGGACTTGCCTGAACTTCCCCGGCTGGTCCATAGGACATCTCGATGACCTCAATCTACAAATGAAAGGAAACATTGGTAAACGCACTGACTGATCTTATATGCATTTTTAATTTTTCTCCTATTGATTCTTATGTGCGTAATTACGCACAAAAAGACTATTTTTGCTAAACTTTGAAAAATCATAACATAAAAAGTAGTTACCCAATTTTGATGATCTTGGTCTCAAGATTTTTATACAAATCTGAAGTATTTTTGTAATTTGGTCTTGAGTTGTTATTTTAAGTGTGTCCCCACATTTATTGATTCTGTGAATACAACAAATGCTTAGCACTTCTCCAAGACTGGCCTAACTACTCGACCAAGCTATCATAAAAATTAGAGCATTATGTGGTCTAATTTTTACCTCTGCAAAGCAAGGTGGGGTGCTTTGACTCTCTCTTTCTGTTTTATATATTTCTCTTATTAGCAGTCAGGCTAATTAAGATTGTTTACAAAAGAAGCAGGCTGAACCACAAATGGCTTCACATATTTTAGTGTTAAGCAGCCAAGTTAACAGCTAGACTAGATCCTGTGAGGAAAAAGAACAAGCTGTGGTGCACTTTGGTTGCCTCCTCTCCCTGCTTATAGCAACTCACCTATGGGCAAGAACCGCTACATCAACCTAATCTGGAATTTCATGGCTCTTCCTTTATCATTGCTGCAGTGTCCCAGCCTCCTTACCCCCTGTATGTACTATGGATAAAGCTTCCGTTGTGTACTTAGTGTTATATTCAAGGACTTTTGTTGGATGTTCCCTAAAGACATGTTGATTCGATGAGCCACTGTTTGATAAATGATTCATTTTGTGTTTATCTTCTCTGGCATACAGTTGCTGAGATAGATGGTGTAAGATTTCTCGTACCTCAAAAAATGGGTTAGTGTTAAAGTTTTAATGTATTACATTGCGCTTCTGGTTTGCCAGTGCAACCCTAATCATGATCATACCATGCTGAATTTGCAGAACCTATTAATAGAACATGTGAGTTGTGTATAAAAGCTCTTGGTCGTTAATATTGTCGGGTTCATTTTGCTCATTTCCATTGAGGTATATGGCATTTAGGGCTGCTGCTTGAGTGACTGTTTTATGTTTCCCTTGAGACCTTTGCCTTAGATTTCTCTCATGGGTATGCCATCACTCTTCATGAGTCTGACTCTTGTGTTTTGTCTAAGTTTTACTAATTAGGGTTAGTTTTATGATTCTGTGTTTCTGTAATTGAGCCTTCATGGTAATTTCATGCATGTTTCTCTATACCACATTTACTAAAATGTCTGTAGTAAATCTGTTTTGCCTCAGTTTCTTATCTTGAGCTCAGCTCTTAGTGTTTCTTCATTTATTTTGTTTTACTCTGATGAAATGCATGTTCCTTTCATGAAGACTGTAGCCTCTAACCGCTAGCTGTTTCTGTGATTTCAGAGCTAAATCAATTTGTTAAGATTTGGGGTGTTCATAATATTGGGGTTTGCCTCCAACAGTTGTATCTGCCACTCGCATATCTACCTTAAAATAAACTTGCTATTTACTCTGGCCTTTGTGAATTCCAACACACAGCCATGTTTCCAGTGTAATTGAACCCACATTCAGCAAGCCTGGGAGCAGGAACATTGTATGGTGTACCAGAAAGCACCGTCTGTGGAAAAAAAAAAAAATAATAACCAAGGCAGTTGTAAAAGATTTTTGGGCATTTATGTTTTGGGCAATTTTAACAAAGTGCAATATGTGGTTCACAGTTGATCACACATGTACACACTGATATAATGCTGTTGCTTTTGAAGCAAATTTTCTATATGCGGAAGTGTGTTTTCCTGACTCTTGTTAACTAGGCCTCAATCTGGTCCTAGCAGCTATATTTCCCGAAATGAATGTCACACTTGCCAGTCCTATTCTCTCCCGCTCCCATACATCTCACTGTCTGTCATTTCTGCAGCACGTGGTCAAGCAGAATATTATTGGCTTATTTCTTTTGTCATTACTGATGCTGTTTTCTATGAACTTTCCCTGGTTTAGTTACAAACTGGAATCACGTTGCAAAATCCTTTCATTAGTGCACTTCACCTTATTCATTCATAATAAATACATAGTAGGTTGCCGTTGTTCATGTACCTAGTTTGTTCCACCATTTCCAGATGATGTTAGCATGGAGGGAGTAAAATAAATACTCATATAGTGGGATAGTGCATAGGTGGTAAGGCAATATCATGTTTTATGAAAATATGCTCTGATTTGGTATACATGTAACATTTTCGATCATTTTAGACACATTCACTGATAAAACTGAGGTTTAAAACTGTCTCGGATTCATTGAATTGTGGGCATTTTGATTCAGGTAAATTTTGGGGTGTCAATATTGTGGTGTTCCCTGTGGCCACACAGAAGCAAATGTAAAGCTCTTTGTTGTGGCCTTCCATTTAATCATCTGCATTCTATGAGCCTGAAATCATTTAGCTTTCCTCACTATTCAAAGAGGGTGAGGTAATGTCTTGCGGCCACCCTGTACCTTGGCTAGATTGCCGGAGATTGTTCTTCTTCCACATCTCTTCTTCAACCCACAGCAGTGCCAGATTCTGAGAAAGACAGACACTCACCCTTACTGTCACCCTCAGACCTGATCATGAACGTGTTATCCATTCTTTCGATGTAAGAAATGCTATAGAAGAATTACTTTTGTGTTTTATTTACTTACATTTTTAGGCTTGAAGAGGGCAATTTGTTGAGAAATTATTTTTGAGTAGTGGGTTCTTCTTCCGCAAAAAAAAGAAACAAGATGAAATGAATTCATACCATGCCAATGAAAATAAACGTGGCACTCTAAAGAAGAGATTAATAAAGGCATTGATTTCCATTGTTGAGAGAGAAGGGAGAGGGGCAGCGTGGACCACACAAGGCTTTACCTGTTGTGAACTGTGGCCTCTCCCCAGACTCAAGAATGGTAAAAATAATAGCATATTACACCCTGCCCATATTCATGTATACTGTTTCTAATACACAAAGAAATTTGGAAAATTACAGGTGGAGATCTCTGTTCCGTCTTGATGGTATTTTCCAAATCTCTGGAATTCATTTCCCATGAGTGCATCTGTAAAGCTGCACGCCCGGTGTTTGTTTGCAGGCTTTCCAGGCGTATTTCAGCTACATTCATGTGAGTTTCCAAGCTGGAACCTATTCCAACTGTGCGATGTTTTCCATAGCAGAGAACTCTACAAAGGGGGAAGGAATAAAACCCCTGTGGAAAGGCGCATATTCTTTTTTCTCCTCCGGAAAACTATTTTCCCCATTGAGAAAGTCAATCCAAGCCAAATCTGGTGGTGATCCATTACCCACCCTGAAAAGGGACTTCTGCTTGCCCTTGGCTGGAGTAAAGATCTAACCCTTTTTAGAGTGAAAAGGGGAACGAGAGGAGTTTGTGAATGCTCACAAATGTATGTTTGTACACATTCACAAACTTCGAACGTTAACCACACCAATTTTCCCACTGTTTCAGGTCCAGAAAACGTCACTATCTTAGCGGAGATCTCTGCACTTTCAAATGGGGTTACGACTGCCAGGGATCTCTTTGTGAAATCCTGGCAGAGAGAAAATTCGGTTGTAGACATGTTTATGTCCATTTGTGAAAAAGGGCCCATACTTAAACGTCCTTTGAGAAACTAGTGTAAGTAATGCGAGACATCAGACTACACAGCGCCGACGATTAAACTCTTAAATTGGCTAAATCTTTACACTTGCACTTCTGAATTCATTTTTTCCATCTATTTAATCAACCTGTTTCCTGCTAACTTTGTTTTGATTAGTGATGCTAATTAATACCAGGCCATACCAGATTATTTTCAAAACATTAATATCTAATTTGGCTACGTTTGCCTGCCTTATTGAATCAGTCTTCTTCAATTTAAATACATATTATTAATCATATATGAGGTGACTTGTCTCATTCATGTTCACAAATTGTGGGTAAAATATATGGGGAAGAAGGTTGTATTTGATAGAATCACCATATGTTATATGCAGCAGTATTCAAATATATATATGTATATATATGTATGTATATATGTATATATATGTGTATATATGTGTGTGCATATATATATATATATACACATATATCAATGTTTTAAGTGTTTTTAATTCACCGATTGTACTTGATGTTTCAGATCGTGTAAAGGAAACTGTGATCACATGCCATACCCCTGCCGCCTCAGCAGTCCGGCAGCAGAAGGCCAAGTAGTCATTCCTCATCGGCTGTATGCCCCAGTGTGCTTTTTAAATCGCTGCAGAGGAAGTATTCTTCCACTCATCCCTCAGTGCCTCTCAGCTGCTCATGATACCCTGGGAACTCACCCGTTTTCCAGACTTGATGTATTGATCGTTCCTTCCAACTTCTCCAGTCTGGGAATGGCAAGGTACAGTTGATGGTTTTTACAATATTTTATTTAAAAAAAAAATCCATTGCGTTCATAAATGGAAGAATGAATCTTGCACATCCCATATAAGGGAGAGCGAAAGGTGTCTACCATTTGGTTATTGCTGGAAAATTGTGATTTGATTTGTTTGTAGTCACACAGTAGTGAGTCTAGCTCATGACTGGTTTTCCATTGACCAATATTGTGTTTACCAAGATCTGTACTGCAATATTCATGAGTTACCTAGTAAAGAGGTTTATTGGAGTTAATAAGAGGGTTAAATCGCTGACAAGGCAAACGTGTCTGTTTTGGTATCTTTTAACCGCCAAAAGTTATTTACATAAAAAGATACAAGGAAATCACCTTTCCATTCAGTTTGACAACAGAAAATATAACACTTAAATCGTCATTGACAAAAAAAAAATAAAAAAATCCAAAGAACGTTTTTCTGCACATCGGTAATGTTAGAAGGCAATACTGCTACGAGTGCTTTTCTAATGTTGTATTTTTCGCAAGCGAATGGGTGTTTTAGTGTAGAATCTCGCAGTAGAATACCTTACATTCAAGGTATCTCCTCATACTCTGTCGTCACTCACTACTAAAGACCATTACCTTTTAAAAGCCTCAGTAAAATGTAACAGAAATATTGCTTTTCAGAAGCGTCAACAAGGCAAAGGTTGAGGGTTGTATTGGCATTTGGTAGAAAGCGGACAATCAACAGACTTTTATAAATATGTAAGTTTCTCTTAACTTGTAACAGTAAAATGGTCACAGGAATGTAAACTATATTGAGTTGGCTGATTTATATGTGGGGCACAGTAGGATGGAATGGTAAATTGCTTGAAAATGTTAAAGGATTATTTAAACATTGAATAGATAAAAAGCGCATTTACTATAAGAGTTTTGGTTTCCTGATCGGCAATGATGTATTTTTTTCATCTGTGCTCATTAGAGACCTACTCTGTCAACTTCAACAACCGTCTAGAGTTTATTTTATTTTATATTTATATATGTGTGAGCGAGTTTATTTTATTTATATATATATATATATATATATATATATATATATATATGTGTGTGTGTGTGTGTGTGTGTGTGTACACATACAGTTCAAAATAGTATGAGAGGACTGTGCACTAAAGGAACAACTTGGTAAATCATTTCAAGGTAAATCTGTCTTCCAGTTCCACAGGCTAGAAAACTTCCCCGTGGTTAAGACATCGTGAGAAATTGCTCTCCTTCTAGACCGCGCCACAAATTTCAAGCATGACACTTAAATAGATGCAACTGTATTGACAAGCTGAGCTGAACTTGGGCCCCAAAACAAATAAGTTCAACTCTGAAATACCATCCAATCCATGTTGTGAATACAAAAAGGCCTATTGGTTAATAAAAACGTGAAATGGTAAACTGGTGTGACTTAAGATGAGAAGATTCATCATTATATATTTGCGTTCAGTAGAAACCAACACCAGTAGACCCACCCACCTTGCATAAAAGATAATTCACCATTGTATCCTCAATAGTTGTGCTTTTC
Organism: Pleurodeles waltl; assembly: GCF_031143425.1. Classification (NCBI taxonomy): domain Eukaryota; kingdom Metazoa; phylum Chordata; class Amphibia; order Caudata; family Salamandridae; genus Pleurodeles; species Pleurodeles waltl. The sequence continues at coordinate 790,350,432 of NC_090436.1, read as the reverse complement.
GACCACAGGACTTGATGTGCCCCACTGATATGGCATATGTTGCTGCAACACAAGATGCAAAGTGAATTACTTTTGCCCCACTTGCTTTTAATATAGAATGCACTGGGTATGTACTATACTTAAAAATGTGACACTATGCTCAGCCTTCAAAGAGACCTGTTTCTTTCATCCATGATATTTACTCAGAGAGTCGGATAAAGGAAAGGTAAGCAATAAAATGATTTTCACACACACATGACAATGGCGGCTGGTGGGTTGATTACGACAGGTTGTAAATGCAGAGAAGAGGCCCTTTGACCATCTTGCCTGGAAAAAAGTCTCCCCAATATATTCCTAGCCTGGTAATCAGCTATGCAGAACGCTGGGTGATAAGGTTCATTATATACACACAAACACCTACGCACAGAATAACAATTGTAGAATGCAAAGTGTAAAACACGCAGGTTCACCAGACTTTAAAACAATACCAAGCTGCCCAAAGATGAATACATTTTGCTATCTGTTTGTTTATGAAGATCATATGGACAACATCTGGTGTTTCACAAATACAATAAAAGGCACAACAGTGAGATTTGCGTCTAAATCCTTCAACCATAAATATGGAGAAAAAAAGTCCACTGCGAACTCCTCACTAGCCCTAACATGACTCGTTGCTTTAGATCATTCAGGAATTCCAGGACTTCTCTTTTTTTTAGTGGAAATCAGATTTTCCTTAAGTAACTTTTTGTGTTAACAACGCTCCCAGTGCCAGCTTCATTAGCTAGTATTTTTCAATAGATCATTCTTTTTTTTATTTTTATTCTTTTAATATGCAAAAACAAGGTACAAATAATTACTGGCCAATATACATATAAAAACATAAACCTACTAAGGAATCAGAAAACTCGATAAAGGAAAACAATTGATCAAAGAAATATCTAATTAGAAATATGTCTGTAGTGGTGCCCCTTGAAATAAAAACATCAACGCCATCATTCTGTATTCTATAACTGTGCTACTCTTGTTCAATACATTCGTCATTCACTTTATGTATTTTTGAGAACTGAATAAGTTCAGAGAGTGATAGCCATGCTTCAGTGCACAAACATTGGCAAGCTGGTCCACCAAGCTTAAATGTCTGGAAGTTTACTTGAATTCAACTTCACTATTATTAAGGAACGTGTGAGGAGCATTCCACTAAAGACTAATTCTTGCACCGTTATCTTTCACTTTGAAACTTACCCCTCAACAAGACCTGGTATTTCTGTTTTCCATGTGGTTGTTCATTATAGAGAAATGAATACATGGAGAAAACAAAAAAAATCAACCTCCAGTACTTGTAAGTTGCCTTTTGGACCAGAACATGTGCTGCTATCTACCAGGAAATGCATGAAAGTACCTGCAACGGGCATTCAAGATGTTATTATTTAACCCGTGCAGGTAATTTGAAGTATATGATAGAAGCCTCATGCTAAAAGATATATCATAAGCAGATTAGGTGATGAATTAAAAGAGCATAGTCTACGCCATAAAGATAGAGTTAACTCCATCCTCCATTCTCCTTTCCACTTCTAGAAAATTCAGACTTTGGTGCCTATATTATGTTCTTGCGGCCAGGAATGGCAGCTGGCTAATCCTAGTCTACTTGAGGTTGTTGTATAAAGATATTTTGCCCTGTAATGACAGCTGTCTAAACCCAGTTTAATTGGATCTGTTGTATAAAGATATTTAGACCTGTTGCCATATGGGCAATAATTGAGACAGATAGAGTAAGAAAGTTCATCTTAGCAACCATAGGTTACTACTGTGGTTAATTACTTGATCTTGAAATAAGATCTTAACATGACCAGAATGAAAACAATCCCTCACTCTAGAAATAGACATGGCACTTCATTGTTGGCTAGGAAAGTTGTTGTTAAGTATTACAAGAGTCAAATAGTCTTGGAGTGACAGTTTCAAAAGTATGGTAGTAATATTAAAATATCAAAAATGAATCTTGTTGATCAACTAAATTTACCAAGTACATATAATGGATTGATTTTAGTGTACTGGGGATACAATAAGGAAGATTTGTTATCGAGATACATTTCAACATATGATTGATTAGTGCATAAACAAAACAGCTTGTTCTTTTTGATCTTATGAAGCGTGCAAAGGGCAACAACAATGAGACCAAATAATACAGATGTTTGTAAATCCCATACAACCTCCTGCCACAGGCCTCTTGAGCTTATGCTTTGGTTTTCTTTTTGCTAAATAAAACTAGTTAGCCTACTTCCACCTTTTGAAATAACTAGTAGGTAAATAATGTTGAGTGGAACAAAAGAAAAACAGAAAAAAATGGGCGAAACTGACATCTTAACAAGGGTTTAGGGACATATACATCCAGTAAATCAACAATATTTGTTTTATGCAACAAAAGGATGTAGTTGAGGTCGTACATGTCATCTACATTTTCAGAAAAATGTATTTTCAAATGACTTTTAGTCCGTAAATTATATTTTAATTTCAACAGTGTGGGGTTGCATACAGCTGTGGTGTTGAACAACATAATTTCCTTTTTTTAGGATGGTTGACCTTATATCCTCTATAATTGTTCATTAATGTCAAAGGACACTTGGGTACCCTGAATTTCAGTCTCCAAGAGCTATATCATCTGCATGCAATTTAATTTGATTGATATCGGGAGAACAATGCATTATCTGATTCACTGTGATTTTCGCCTGTACCATATATTTCATATTGATTATGTGATAGAATGATACGATCCTGCATCTAAAGGAAATTTATTTGGTTTTAAAGAACTGATGTGAATGTCAATTTAAAGGAAGTTTGAGAGATCACACCATTTAATATCCAAAACATTGCCATTACTGAATGATGTTATTTCCTCTGCTAATTATATACTAGTAATTTGGGAAGGCAGCAATTCTTCCTGTTTCTGTTCTAATCTGGATATTTACATTTACAACATAAGTTTCATAATTTTTTCTGTATCTGGTTCAAAAGCTTCAGAATGTGTACTAGAAAAGTGATCTTTAAAATAGGATTTATACTATTTTGAACAGTGGGGTTTACCCTCATCTCAGAATCAAAAATATGAATTCATTATATTCATTGCTTGTCTCTCACTGGTGGCATTCACCAAGAAGCATCCTGTTTTTTTTAATTCTCTTTATCAGCTCTGATCAATTACCTTAGCGTTTATTAGCCCCTTTAAAAAGTCCCTTAAAGCACAGTGAGCAGACCCAAGATAATGACATTTTGAGGTTGTGTGTATACAAAATAATTGTTCTTCCTCAAACAGATTTTTCTGAAAGCACTCCATGCTGATTTTTCAGTCTTTTCTTTTGAGCTGAACAGCTAATGACTTAGTGTCTGACTGTTGCTTAAATGAGGCGCTTCAGAAGAAGAAACTCCGTCGAATTTAACAGTGATTTATCTACTTTTCAAAAAGGGCAGCTGGCTATGTTTTTGGAATGTAATGACTAAGGAGACAACAGCATAGTCAGATAGAAAGCACTAGACTGCTTGGATAGAGCATTCTGTCACCAAATGGCCTCAAGTTTTGTAAACAAATAGGCGCTGTTATTGTTATTAATCTCAGTGATTCTCATTTTACCAGCCTCCAAGAAGGATTGAATAAAAGGATTATGTGGCATTCTGACCTGTGACTGAAGATCGTACACAGAGGTCCACAGCATGTTTCAGGCATGCAGTGATATCTTACTTGTAGTATGCTTATGTTTTGTTTGTATTGACAGTCTTGAAGAACCTGAGAGCTTCCTGTACATAACTGGTTCCAAGACTGTGTCCAAAAGTCAAGTCACTTGGATTCACCCTGGACACTGACCTCAACTTCGCCAAGAAACCAGGCCTGGTACCATCTCTCTACACTCAAGAACTTTATACCATTCCTCCCAGAAAGCCACTACAGAACTGCCATCCAAGTACTGATCCTCTCACGTCTGACCTGTTCCACAGCCACTCAGACTCCACACTGGCCACACTTAAGGGCCATCCAATGCCCCCTAGTACACTTCACAAAGGCTCTAGAAAAATATCACCACTCCCACCCTGATGGAACTCACTGACTCCTCTTGCCAGTCAACAACTTCTTCAGGACCAGCTGCATCATCAACAAAGCCACCATGAGTAGCATTCTGCACAATGGCTCTCGGCACACCCCGCCAGGACAAGATCAGAATGGAGACAAAGAAGCAAGCAAAAAAAAACAAAAAACAATGGGACGTGTCCAGTTCTACAAGGATCTGGGACAACATTCCTGTATCCAGCCGTACCTTATCACCCTATCCCAATTTAGGAAATGGACGAAGACTCTCTGTTTAAAGAACATTACCTCACAACATGCAGTCTGCCCCAGCTTCTCCATAATTATTGTTCTGACTGTATTTTTGCATTTGACCCTATACACAACTCTACTGCCTTTTAGCAAGTTTAGGTTATAAAAATAATAATAACATACATACTGAGATTCTAGTAGTTAACAACTTTTTGTCAATCTTTTGAAGACTATAAAAATGGAAGTTGTATGGATTATGGATGTGTGGTTTTCAACTATCTCTCAGGAATGGGCCAGTGCACTAGACCTTCTGCACCCATTGTTTTGTGATGGTCTGAAGGTAGGGTTCCTGCTTTTTAGGTCAAACTTGCATGTGCTGATGCCTGCACTCTGGCTTGCACACTTCTGTGTTCAGTAATGGGCTTGGAACCCGCCCATTGCTTACCATTTATGTGCATAATTGTTGCTCTTCTTTGCTGCCTTTTAATTGGGCAGCACTTAACATGCGTCACTTCCTATTCTTTCTGTGAGACATGACCCAAGCACAGATTATTTAAGTTTGATTAGTGTCCTTCCACTAACTATCCACTGCTTGGGCTGTGATTCAGGTACTATTTATTCTAAAATAAAAAGTGCTATGACTCAGTCAACGCTGCCTGTGTCATAGTACTTACTTTTGACCCCATACCCACCCCATCACTTTTTCTTCTTCCCCGACTCGCCCCTTTTTTCTTCCCCCTCTAGCCCACCCACCTGTCCCTGTTTCTTCCCCTCCCCTGTTTCTCCCCTTCCCACCAACTCTCCCTTCCCTGTTGCTACGCCCCTCCCAGCCACTCTTCCCTGTTTGTTCCACCTCCCACTCACCCTTCCCTGTTTGTTCCACCTCCCACTCACCCTTCCTTGTTTGTTCCACCTCCCACCCACCCTTCCATGTTTGTTTCTGCTCCCACCCTCCATTCCCTGTTTCTTACACCCACCCATCCTCCCTTTTCTGTTTCTTCCCTCCTCCCACCTGCCCTCCCTTTTATGTTTCTTCCCTCCTCCAACCTGCTTTCCTTTTTCCGTTTCTTCCCTCCTAACCACCCCCTCCCTTTTCTGTTTCCTTCCTCCTCCCACCTGCCCTCACTTCCCTGTCTCACTTCACTTTCCCCTTCTCTTTAGCCCTCCCTTCCCTGTTTCTTCACGCCACCCGCCCTCCCTTCCCTGTTTCTTCACAACACCAACCCTCCCTTCACTGCTTCTTCGTCCACCCACCTGCCCTCTCTTCACTGTTTCTTCAATTTCCCTCGTTCTCTGCCCCCACCCGCCCTCCCTTTCCCTCGTTCTCTGCCCCCACCCGCCCTCCCTTTCCCTCGTTCTCTGCCCCCACCCGCCCTCCCTTTCCCTCGTTCTCTGCCCCCACCCGCCCTCCCTTTCCCTCGTTCTCTGCCCCCCACCCGCCCTCCCTTTCCCTCGTTCTCTGCCCCCCCCACCCGCCCTCCCTTTCCCTCGTTCTCTGGCCCCCCCACCCGCCCTCCCTTTCCCTCGTTCTCTGGCCCCCCCACCCGCCCTCCCTTTCCCTCGTTCTCTGGCCCCCCCACCCGCCCTCCCTTTCCCTCGTTCTCTGGCCCCCCCACCCGCCCTCCCTTTCCCTCGTTCTCTGGCCCCCCCACCCGCCCTCCCTTTCCCTCGTTCTCTGGCCCCCCCACCCGCCCTCCCTTTCCCTCGTTCTCTGGCCCCCCCACCCGCCCTCCCTTTCCCTCGTTCTCTGGAACCCCCCACCCGCCCTCCCTTTCCCTCGTTCTCTGGAACCCCCCACCCGCCCTCCCTTTCCCTCGTTCTCTGGAACCCCCCACCCGCCCTCCCTTTCCCTCGTTCTCTGGAACCCCCCACCCGCCCTCCCTTTCCCTCGTTCTCTGGAACCCCCCACCCGCCCTCCCTTTCCCTCGTTCTCTGGAACCCCCCACCCGCCCTCCCTTTCCCTCGTTCTCTGGAACCCCCCACCCGCCCTCCCTTTCCCTCGTTCTCTGGAACCCCCCACCCGCCCTTTCTTTCCCTCGTTCTCTGGAACCCCCCACCCGCCCTCCCTTTCCCTCGTTCTCTGGCCCCCCCACCCGCCCTCCCTTTCCCTCGTTCTCTGGCCCCCCCACCCGCCCTCCCTTTCCCTCGTTCTCTGGCCCCCCCACCCGCCCTCCCTTTCCCTCGTTCTCTGGCCCCCCCACCCGCCCTCCCTTTCCCTCGTTCTCTGGCCCCCCCACCCGCCCTCCCTTTCCCTCGTTCTCTGGCCCCCCCACCCGCCCTCCCTTTCCCTCGTTCTCTGGCCCCCCCCCACCCGCCCTCCCTTTCCCTCGTTCTCTGGCCCCCCCCCACCCGCCCTCCCTTTCCCTCGTTCTCTGGCCCCCCCCACCCGCCCTCCCTTTCCCTCGTTCTCTGGCCCCCCCCACCCGCCCTCCCTTTCCCTCGTTCTCTGGCCCCCCCCACCCGCCCTCCCTTTCCCTCGTTCTCTGGCCCCCCCCACCCGCCCTCCCTTTCCCTCGTTCTCTGGCCCCCCCCACCCGCCCTCCCTTTCCCTCGTTCTCTGGCCCCCCCCACCCGCCCTCCCTTTCCCTCGTTCTCTGGCCCCCCCCACCCGCCCTCCCTTTCCCTCGTTCTCTGGCCCCCCCCACCCGCCCTCCCTTTCCCTCGTTCTCTGGCCCCCCCACCCGCCCTCCCTTTCCCTCGTTCTCTGGCCCCCCCACCCGCCCTCCCTTTCCCTCGTTCTCTGGCCCCCCCACCCGCCCTCCCTTTCCCTCGTTCTCTGGCCCCCCCACCCGCCCTCCCTTTCCCTCGTTCTCTGGCCCCCCCACCCGCCCTCCCTTTCCCTCGTTCTCTGGCCCCCCCACCCGCCCTCCCTTTCCCTCGTTCTCTGGCCCCCCCACCCGCCCTCCCTTTCCCTCTTTCTCTGGCCCCCCACCCGCCCTCCCTTTCCCTCTTTCTCTGCCCCCCCACCCGCCCTCCCTTTCCCTCTTTCTCTGCCCCCCCACCCGCCCTCCCTTCCCTCTTTCCCTGCCCCCCCAGACACCCTCCCTTCCCTCTTTCCCTGCCCCCCCAATCACCCTCCCTTCCTTCTTTCCCTGCCCCCCCAAACACCCTCCCTTCCTTCTTTCCCTGCCCCCCAAACACCCTCCCTTCCCTGTTTCTTCTACCCCCTCACCCACCCTCGTGTCCATGTTTCTTCTTCCCCCACCCTCCCATTGCTGTTTCTTCTTTCCAGTCCCAGTTTCTCCTTCTCCCACCCACCCACCCCTGTTTCTCCTTCTCCCACCCATCCAACCCTGTTTCTCCTTCTCCCAAAAACCCTGTTTCTCCTTCTCCCACCCAACCCTGTTTCTCCTTCTCCCACCCAACCCTGTTTCTCCTTCTCCCACCCAACCCTGTTTCTCCTTCTCCCACCCAACCCTGTTTCTCCTTCTCCCACTTACCCACCCAACCCTGTTTCTCCTTCTCCCACCCAACCACCCAACCCTGTTTCTCCTTCTCCCACCCACCCACCCAACCCTGTTTCTCCTTCTCCCACCCACCCACCCAACCCTGTTTCTCCTTCTCCCACCCACCCACACAACCCTGTTTCTCCTTCTCCCACTTACCCACCCAACCCTGTTTCTCCTTCTCCCACCCACCCAACCCTGTTTCTCCTTCTCCCACCCACCCACCCAACCCTGTTTCTCCTTCTCCCACCCACCCACCCAACCCTGTTTCTCCTTCTCCCACCCACCCACCCAACCCTGTTTCTCCTTCTCCCACCCACCCACCCAACCCTGTTTCTCCTTCTCCCACCCACCCACCCAACCCTGTTTCTCCTTCTCCCACCCACCCACCCAACCCTGTTTCTCCTTCTCCCACCCACCCACCCAACCCTGTTTCTCCTTCACCCACCCACCCACCCAACCCTGTTTCTCCTTCACCCACCCACCCAACCCTGTTTCTCCTTCTCCCACCCACCCACCCAACCCTGTTTCTCCCAACCCTGTTTCTCCTTCTCCCACCCACCCACCCAACCCTGTTTCTCCTTCTACCACCCACCCACCCAACCCTGTTTCTCCTTCTCCCACCCAACCCTGTTTCTCCTTCTCCCACCCACCCAACCCTGTTTCTCCTTCTACCACCCAACCCTATTTCTCCTTCTACCACCCAACCCTATTTCTCCTTCTACCACCCACCCAACCCTGTTTCTCCTTCTCCCACCCTCCCACCCATAACCCTGTTTCTCCTTCTCCCACCCTCCCACCCATAACCCTGTTTCTCCTTCTCCCACCCTCCCACCCATAACCCTGTTTCTCCTTCTCCCACCCACCCAACCCTCTTTCTCCTTCTCCCACCCACCCACCCACCCAACCCTCTTTCTCCTTCTCCCACCCACCCAACCCTCTTTCTCCTTCTCCTTCTCCCACCCACCCACCCAACCTCTTTCTCCTTCGCCCACCCACCCACCCCTGTTTCTCCTTCTCCCACCCACCCATCCCTGTTTCTCCTTCTCCCACCCACCCATCCCTTTCTCCTTCTAATCCCTGTTTCTCCTTCTCCCTCCCACCCACCCATCCCAGTTTCTCCTTCGAAATCACACCCACCCATCCCAGTTTCTCCTTCGAAATCCCACTCACCCATCCCTGTTTCTCCTTCTCCCACCCACCCACCCATCCCTGTTTCTCATTCAACCCACCCCTGGTTCTCCTTCTCCCCCCCACCCACCCACCCACCCCTGGTTCTCCTTCTCCCCCCCACCCACCCACCCCTGGTTCTCCTTCTCCCCCCCACCCACCCACCCACCCCTGGTTCTCCTTCTCCCCCCCACCCACCCACCCACCCCTGGTTCTCCTTCTCCCCCCCACCCACCCACCCACCCCTGGTTCTCCTTCTCCCCCCCACCCACCCCTGGTTCTCCTTCTCCCCCCCACCCACCCACCCACCCCTGGTTCTCCTTCTCCCCCCCCACCCACCCACCCACCCCTGGTTCTCCTTCTCCCCCCCCACCCACCCACCCACCCCTGGTTCTCCTTCTCCCCCCCCACCCACCCACCCACCCCTGGTTCTCCTTCTCCCCCCCACCCACCCACCCACCCCTGGTTCTCCTTCTCCCCCCCCACCCACCCACCCCTGGTTCTCCTTCTCCCCCCCACCCACCCACCCACCCCTGGTTCTCCTTCTCCCCCCCACCCACCCACCCACCCCTGGTTCTCCTTCTCCCCCCCACCCACCCACCCACCCCTGGTTCTCCTTCTCCCCCCCACCCACCCACCCCTGGTTCTCCTTCTCCCCCCCACCCACCCACCCCTGGTTCTCCTTCTCCCCCCCACCCACCCACCCACCCCTGGTTCTCCTTCTCCCCCCCACCCACCCACCCCTGGTTCTCCTTCTCCCCCCCACCCACCCACCCCTGGTTCTCCTTCTCCCCCCCACCCACCCACCCCTGGTTCTCCTTCTCCCCCCCACCCACCCACCCCTGGTTCTCCTTCTCCCACCCACCCACCCCCACCCCTGGTTCTCCTTCTCCCCCTTCTCCCACCCACCCACCCCCACCCCTGGTTCTCCTTCTCCCACCCACCCACCCCCACCCCTGGTTCTCCTTCTCCCACCCACCCACACCCCTGGTTCTCCTTCTCCCACCCACCCACCCACATCCCTGGTTCTCCTTCTCCCACCCACCCACCCACATCCCTGGTTCTCCTTCTCCCACCCACCCACCCACACCCCTGGTTCTCCTTCTCCCACCCACCCACCCACCCACACACCTGGTTCTCCTTCTCCCACCCACCCACCCACACCCCTGGTTCTCCTTCTCCCACCCACCCACCCAGACCCCTGGTTCTCCTTCTCCCACCCACCCACCCAGACCCCTGGTTCTCCTTCTCCCACCCACCCACCCAGCCCCTGGTTCTCCTTCTCCCACCCACCCACCCAGACCCCTGGTTCTCCTTCTCCCACCCACCCACCCAGACCCCTGGTTCTCCTTCTCCCACCCACCCACCCAGACCCCTGGTTCTCCTTCTCCCACCCACCCACCCAGACCCCTGGTTCTCCTTCTCCCACCCACCCACCCAGACCCCTGGTTCTCCTTCTCCCACCCACCCACCCAGACCCCTGGTTCTCCTTCTCCCACCCACCCACCCACCCCTGGTTCTCCTTCTCCCACCCACCCACCCACCCCTGGTTCTCCTTCTCCCACCCACCCACCCACCCCTGGTTCTCCTTCTCCCACCCACCCACCCACCCCTGGTTCTCCTTCTCCCACCCACCCACCCCTGGTTCTCCTTCTCCCACCCACCCACCCACCCCTGGTTCTCCTTCACCCACCCACCCCTGGTTCTCCTTCTCCCACCCACCCCTGGTTCTCCTTCTCCCACCCACCCACCCACCCCTGGTTCTCCTTCTCCCACCCACCCACCCACCCACCCCTGGTTCTCCTTCTCCCACCCACCCACCCCTGGTTCTCCTTCTCCCACCCACCCACCCCTGGTTCTCCTTCTCCCACCCACCCACCCCTGGTTCTCCTTCTCCCAACCACCCACCCCTGGTTCTCCTTCTCCCAACCACCCACCCACCCCTGGTTCTCCTTCTCCCAAACCCCTGGTTCTCCTTCTCCAACCCACCCCTGGTTCTCCTTCTCCCACCCACCCACCCCTGGTTCTCCTTCTCCCACCCACCCACCCACCCCTGGTTCTCCTTCTCCCACCCACCCACCCACCCCAGTTCCTCCTTCTCCCACCCACCCACCCACCCCAGTTCCTCCTTCTCCCACCCACCCACCCACCCCAGTTCCTCCTTCTCCCACCCACCCACCCCAGTTCCTCCTTCTCCCACCCACCCACCCACCCCAGTTCCTCCTTCTCCCACCCACCCACCCCAGTTCCTCCTTCTCCCACCCACCCACCCCAGTTCCTCCTTCTCCCACCCACCCACCCACCCAAGTTCCTCCTTCTCCCACCCACCCACCCACCCAAGTTCCTCCTTCTCCCACCCACCCACCCACCCAAGTTCCTCCTTCTCCCACCCACCCACCCACCCAAGTTCCTCCTTCTCCCACCCACCCACCCAAGTTCCTCCTTCTCCCACCCACCCACCCAAGTTCCTCCTTCTCCCACCCACCCACCCCAGTTCCTCCTTCTCCCACCCACCCACCCACCCCAGTTCCTCCTTCTCCCACCCACCCACCCCAGTTCCTCCTTCTCCCAACCACCCACCCACCCCAGTTCCTCCTTCTCCCAGTTCCTCCTTCTCCCACCCACCCCAGTTCCTCCTTCTCCCAGTTCCTCCTTCTCCCACCCACCCACCCACCCCAGTTCCTCCTTCTCCCACCCACCCACCCACCCCAGTTCCTCCTTCTCCCACCCACCCACCCACCCCAGTTCCTCCTTCTCCCACCCACCCACCCACCCCAGTTCCTCCTTCTCCAACCCACCCACCGCAGTTCCTCCTTCTCCCACCCACCCACCCCAGTTCCTCCTTCTCCCACCCACCCACCCACCCCAGTTCCTCCTTCTCCCACCCACCCACCCACCCCAGTTCCTCCTTCTCCCACCCACCCACCCACCCCAGTTCCTCCTTCTCCCACCCACCCACCCCAGTTCCTCCTTCTCCCACCCACCCACCCCAGTTCCTCCTTCTCCCACCCATCCACCCCAGTTCCTCCTTCTCCCACCCATCCACCCCAGTTCCTCCTTCTATCACCCACCCACCCCAGTTCCTCCTTCTCCCACCCACCCACCCACCCCAGTTCCTACTTCTCACACCCACCCACCCCAGTTCCTCCTTCTCCCACCCATCCACCCCAGTTCCTCCTTCTCCCACCCACCCACCCCAGTTCCTCCTTCTCCCACCCACCCACCCCAGTTCCTTCTTCTCCCACCCACCCACCCACCCCAGTTCCTCCTTCTCCAACCCACCCACCCACCCCAGTTCCTCCTTCTCCCACCCACCCACCCCAGTTCCTCCTTCTCCCACCCACCCACCCACCCCAGTTCCTCCTTCTCCCACCCACCCACCCCAGTTCCTCCTTCTCCCACCCACCCACCCACCCCAGTTCCTCCTTCTCCCACCCCAGTTCCTCCTTCTCCCACCCACCCACCCACCCCAGTTCCTCCTTCTCCCACCCACCCACCCACCCACCCCAGTTCCTCCTTCTCCCACCCACCCACCCCAGTTCCTCCTTCTCCCACCCACCCACCCCAGTTCCTCCTTCTCCCACCCACCCACCCCAGTTCCTCCTTCTCCCACCCACCCACCCCAGTTCCTCCTTCTCCCACCCACCCACCCCAGTTCCTCCTTCTACCACCCACCCACCCCAGTTCCTCCTTCTACCACCCACCCACCCCAGTTCCTCCTTCTACCACCCACCCACCCCAGTTCCTCCTTCTACCACCCACCCACCCCAGTTCCTCCTTCTACCACCCACCCACCCACCCCAGTTCCTCCTTCTTCCACCCACCCACCCACCCCAGTTCCTCCTTCTCCCACCCACCCACCCACCCCAGTTCCTCCTTCTCCCACCCACCCACCCACCCCAGTTCCTCCTTCTCCCACCCACCCACCCACCCCAGTTCCTCCTTCTCCCACCCACCCACCCACCCCAGTTCCTCCTTCTCCCACCCACCCACCCCAGTTCCTCCTTCTCCCACCCACCCACCCCAGTTCCTCCTTCTCCCACCCACCCACCCACCCCAGTTCCTCCTTCTCCCACCCACCCACCCACCCCAGTTCCTCCTTCTCCCACCCACCCACCCACCCCAGTTCCTCCTTCTCCCACCCACCCACCCCAGTTCCTCCTTCTCCCACCCACCCACCCCAGTTCCTCCTTCTCCCACCCACCCCAGTTCCTCCTTCTCCAACCCACCCACCCACCCCAGTTCCTCCTTCTCCAACCCACCCACCCACCCCAGTTCCTCCTTCTCCAACCCACCCACCCACCCCAGTTCCTCCTTCTCCCACCCACCCACCCCAGTTCCTCCTTCTCCCACCCACCCACCCCAGTTCCTCCTTCTCCCACCCACCCACCCCAGTTCCTCCTCCTTCTCCCACCCACCCCAGTTCCTCCTTCTCCCTCCCACCCACCCCAGTTCCTCCTTGTCCCACCCACCCACCCACCCCAGTTCCTCCTTGTCCCACCCACCCACCCACCCCAGTTCCTCCTTCTCCCACCCACCCCAGTTCCTCCTTCTCCCACCCACCCATCCCAGTTCCTCCTTCTCCCAACCACCCATCCACCCCGGTTCTTCCTTCTCCCAACCACCCATCCACCCCGGTTCTTCCTTCTCCCAACCACCCATCCACCCCGGTTCCTCCTTCTCCCACCCACCCACCCCGGTTCCTCCTTCTCCCACCCACCCCAGTTCCTGTTTCTCCTTCTCCCACCCACCCCAGTTCCTGTTTCTCCTTCTCCCACCCACCCCAGTTCCTGTTTCTCCTTTCCCCACCCACCTGCCCGTCCCTGTTTCTCCTTCAGTCGTTTCTCCTTTCCACCACCACTCACCCATCCCTGTATCTCCTTCAGTCCTGTTTCTCCTTTCCGCCACCACTCACCCATCCCTGTATCTCCTTCCCACCACCTACCCTCCCATCCCTCTTTCTCCACCCCTCTTTCTCCTTCCCCACCCCTGTTTCTCCTTCCCCCACCCACCCGTCTCTGTTTCTTCTTTACCCTCCAGTCCTTGTTTCTTCTTCCCCCATCAACCCTCCCATCCCTGTTTCTTCTTCCCCTCCCACCCACTCTCCGGTCCTTATTTATTCTTCTATCTCAGTCCCTGTTTCTTCCATCCCTGTTTCTTCTCAACGCCCATATCTGTTTCACCTCCCCTCACTGCCCTTACACCCACTCTTGTCTCTGATTATTCTCCCCCCAAATAGAATGAAAAAAAACACTGTGAAGCGGCTAGTGCTGGCCGCTTCATGACATGTTTTTTTACCGTCCAATTACACACCCCCACCGGCCTGTAGTATCCTGCTGGACACGCGTGTCCTTCTGCACGTATTAGTTTGCCAGTCACTCCCTGAGGGCTAGAGCTAACACCCACCCAACCCTCATCCAACACAGGCATGACTGGTCAGGTGACCCTGCCCATAAAAGAACCCGAGTGCACGTGCTAGAGGCCAGTTCTCTACCCTACCTACAGGTGTCCATGTCATCATTCATTGCAGCATGTGGGCCTAGGGCCAAGAACACTACAATGACGGCAAGGGGTCATGTGCTGTGCCGCCTCATCTGCTATGCTGGGCGGGTTGGAGTATAAGCATGGCCGCTGTAGCCTGCCCAGGGTAGCTGGCACATGAACCCCATAAGAGGGGGAACTATCTCCTGTGCCAGGAGAGAGAAGAAACTGTTTGTCAACAGTCCAATGCCCTTGCTGACGTTCGCCTGCTGAGGGACTGCAAGAACTGACGGGCAGTGAGATAAAGAAGAGTCGGTGCCAGCAAGAGAATGCTCCCCGGACACCCCTCAAGGTAAGGCAGAGTGTGCGACAGCGTATGCCCCTTAGCAGCAGAGGTGCCCGTAAACTGCCCCGACTGTCTTCATTGGTCCCAGCGAAAGAAAGTGAGAGGAGCACCCTTCCGACGAAGCTTGAGTGAACTAGTGCTGACGCAACCCCTACAGTTCGGAGCCCCTATCAAGAACCTAGAAGAAGTGAAGAGAGATTGACTGGCAGGAGGGTTCTGCTGATGCAGTTCACCCAACAACAGAGCCATGCGCTTCCTCCACTCACCCTTCTATGGATAGCCACGTCACCTACCTGTGGGATGCCGAGCAGTGCCCTGACGCGTGTGACACCTCGGCGGCCTCCTGCTACACTGAGGACGCTGCGCTGCCAAGCCTATTTGGTTTTGAGGGCTTGCCTTCTGGGGGATGTGGCCGGTGAGGTGCCCCAGCACATGTCCGCCCTTCTGGGAATGCTGCAGTGGCTACTCTAAGAGACAACAGCACCACCTGTGTCACCACGCCTGTACCATTCTGAAAAGGTTTTGAGGCTGCCTCAACAAGGCTCTAAATTTGTACAAACATGATGCCCACAGAAAATGAGCCGACAGTGCCCCACAATTTCACCCCTGGCAGCCAAAACAGTCTGAAAGGCCCTGCTGCACTGTTACATACACTGCAAGAGAGTCATAAGAAAAGTAAAAATTTAAAAATTTAAAAAAACTGAACTGTGGCCACGTTTTCCCCTCTCACCGACTCACCTGAGGAGAGAAGTGACAGAACAGCTCCCTACCTCCCATGCCCCCTCAAAACCAGGGCAGAAGGTGTGCCTGTTGCATGGAACAACAGAAGAGACTGGTCAAGTGAGCCATGTGGGCTGCCCATCATTATAGAAAGGAGAAACTGGTAACCATCACAAAGAACCCCAGGAAGGTCCAGTCAAGCGCAGGCAGAAAGGCCCAAGACAGCAAGCCACGAAGAGCGCTGCCGCCACCACATTTGAGGAGACAACCAAATAGTCACTGTTGGCTCACCAGTGACAGTGTCACAAGTAGTGACCAACCCTGCCAAGCTCGCTCAAACCTAGGCAGGACCAGGCGCCACGACGGCGCAACCTTAAGGCACCAGTACTGCGCCCTCAAGCAAAAGAGGAGGCGAAAAGGAAGTGACCCGCCATCACTGTCCCACAGTGGGCCAGAGACTGTCCAAGGAATGTCCTCCCCCACACTGCCTCGAAACGGAGTCGCCAGTGACCCACAACAGGCAAGAAGAGAGTCGCACATTCCCAAATGGCAAGCTGCCACCACCCCAACGCGAAGAAAAGATGCCTGTTCCTCAGAAAGAACCAGACCTGCGAGAGATCCATGCAAAAAGAAGACCTGTGGCTGGACACGACACCACATCAAACAAGTCGAGTGCATGGCACAAGGCCACGGTGCAAAGAAGAAGAAAGGAAAGGGAGAGAAGAGATCGCTTGACAGACCTGGCGACCAGAGATGCGCAAGAGCAGCGAAAGATCACACCCAAGATGCACCCAAGAGTGCACCTACAGACAAGCCAGCCATAGAGGTACATTGACATCACTGGAGACAGCTCAGCTGGAGTACCAAACATAAGCCACCTGCATAAACTGCGTACTTGCCCCACGCTTCACAGTGCAACCGTCCAGCCACCTGTCACGGGCTGCTTGAAGAAGATGGCGTCACTGCTAGCAACCGCACGTGTCATAGGAGAAGAACTGCACTAGCTATGTGACAAGTCTTGTGGATGCGAAATCCCTCCAATCACCCTCACTCCAGCAAGACATCACCATCTGCCATCCAGGTCACCTAATGGCAAACACCAACATTGCCATGGGCATTACCTTATCCAAAGAAGGAGCATGTCACCACCGAAATGGAAATGTACCACTGCAAAACATCAAGAGACTAACAAGGCATTCCTGGCAACCTGTGAGACCAATTGTCTAGATATTGTCTGACAGCCCACCTGCACCTGGTTCCTGTTGGCAAGCACACCGACCACGTATTTTCCGGTTGCACAAATGATTTGGCTATGGCTTCTGTCTGAGAGCCTGCAACAGCCCGCAGACACCCACGTGCAGCCCAGCACAGTCCACGTGGTCCGTGGCGACCCATTGACAGGGCCTCAAGGAAATTCCTGAGTGAAGAATCCGTAAACGAGAAGTGGTCTGGAAGCTGCTCCACCGACAAGGTACCAGAATGCACCAGGGCTTCCGAGGAGGGTGTCATATAACTGCAGATGTCTTACCAGTCTTTGTGGGATTGGCCTTCATGAAGTCACGATGTCTATCAAGGAATCTGTGCAGCGGAATCCACCAACCCTCCTGACGCACCAAGTTTGAACTGTCTTGACAACAACTGCATCTACTCAGGCTCACGCAGGACTGACCAATAATGCGAGTGGACCTTGAACCAGCCAACCGGCTGTCACTGAATTTGGACTCCATCTACACAGCGTTCGTGCCCAGCAGCAGCTGGTTAAATCATGGAAGCATGCAGAGATGCCAGGGTGCTCTTAGCTGCACCTGTCCACAGACATCTTGCGAACTGCCTCTTTAGGCTGTGAGACTTCGTTGATGTTATCTGTGTTTTTGTTTTTCGTCCTTACAGGTTGGACTTGTCTTTTTAATAAAGTTTGGGAAGAATATAGTGTCTTGCTCGACACACATGTGCCCTTCAGATTGCCAGCCACTCCCCGAGGGCTGGACCTTACACCCACGCCACAACCATTCAAAAGGCGTCACTGGTCAGGTGACCCTGCCAATCAGAGCCCGAGTGCACATGCTTGAGGCCAGTTCTCTTCCCTACCTACAGGTGTCCGTGTCTTCATTTATTGCAGCATGTGGGCCTAGGGCCCAGAACACTGCAGTGCCCCCGTTACACACCCGATTGCCAAATCCAATATCTCGACTATACGCGAAACCAATTGGTTTTGCCAGTGCTTGTTTATACACGACTGAGGGCCGGGTTATTTTCGTTCAGAGCGAACTTTTTAAATGATTCTTTCATGGAGGGCGCGGGAGTGTTTGTTGTAAAACCACATGCGTATGTATGCAGTAATGGCTGCCAGCTGTGGGGTGCTTTCCCGCTTAGAAACGAGGGGAAATGTTTGTGTATCAGCCACGCTTCAGATGTCAGTCTCAGAAGTCAAACCTTGTTGAACAGACATTGAGCAAAGAATCCAGAAACTGATTTGGACATGTTTGAAGTAATTAGTTGTACAATGATCAATAGCATTGCTGCTCAGAGGCGGAAAGCGGCCACCAAGCTCGGGGAGATCTGTGTATTTTCCAGAAACTTCTGCCGTGCGCAGAGACAATTTGATGTGACATCCCCGTCGACGCTGATCATGTATCACATGAAGTACCTTGTAAATACTGGAGCTGGATAACTTGACAAGGCAAAACGTTTGGTCGTGTGGTGTTATCTGGGTCTTTTCTTTGGAATTCAAAATATATAGCAAAAAGTCATTATAAATGGGTCTGTTCCTTTATGCAATTTAACTGTCATCTTCACTTTTGATAGCAGATTTATTTTGTTCAGTCATTCTTTCCTGAGGTGTTGCATTGGTGAAACAGTCACCTCCTACAAAGTTATTTTATTTCTTAAAATACAACATAATATTTTGTCCTGATCCTCTTCTGTTTTTGGTACATTTCATGTGTGCAGTGCAGTTCAAGGCGCAAATGTGCATTTGCAATTCCACACTGCTTACCTTCTGGCTTCCAGTCTTTCCTTCTTGAGGTGAGGTAGAAAGAAAATTCCTTGTAATCACACACACACTTCCTGCCTATTCGGCGTCCTACCGCCTCTCCCTAAAGCCCTGTTTGCTTCGTTTTTTAAATACGGAAACAAGATTGAAGCCTAAGAGGTATTGTATTGTGTTGCAGCATTTATATAGCAGTTACTACCCCTGTAAGTGGCGCTGACGCACTTCCTACCTGGGTAAAATGCAACACCATGCCGATGTGTGGTTGGAAGTGCGTTGTCTTTGTTTTGATCCATTGTGAGAAATATTTCCAAGTTGTGCGTGATGACCACCGAGCTACAGTTATTGTGTTATGGGACTCAGCGCTTAGTAATGTGAAATGTAAGAAGCTTTGAGCAGCTTTGCAGGTTCCTTAATGAAATTTCTTATGTTCATAGTCCAGTTAGCTGGTTAGACATATCCAAAAACGTACAAAAAAACGCTGAAACTTTAACCATACGATACGTTTTTTTCATTCACTTAAATTCTTAATGACATGTCAGAAAAAAATTAAACCCTCTCTCCCAATGCACTGGGTAATATATGGATCCCAAATTTCTTGAGAAATATATGAATCCTGGATTGCATTTGTCTCTTATCAGGAAAGCTCTACCAGCATCTGTTTCATCGAAACCAACGTGAAATTCTGTGTATTGCCTGAATTATCATTTAATATGTTTACTAATTTGTTTATTAATGGTACTTGGTATAGCGTTAACATATTGCTTTCTGTGGGCTTCAGAGCACCAGTATTTCAGAATGATCTACCAAATGATACACTAAAAATAAATTGAAAAGGTGCAAATAGCTATTATTCAGGGGGTTTCCATTCAAGACGATGTATGTACCAAGCTTGAGGAGTATGTGGAAAAAATTGCAAATTCATCTATACATTTTTAAATGGTGCAAAGTCTTAACCATGTTTGAAGAACAGCAGAGATCTTTGCCCTTGTTACAGCTGGCAGGCAACCTTCCTTGCATCATTTTTCATGCAGTTGAAGCAGTGGACCAATGCAGTGCTTAAAGCTCCACTTGCTTTCTTTGTACATTTAAAAAGGTAGGGAGCCAGGGCTTTGCTTTTCATGGACTGGACCCCATTAACATCAAGGGTTGATTATCTGTAGTATTATGCAGACACTACCGCTATTATATGCACACTCCTCTCTATGCACCTTTCAGTGATGGGTCGTAGCTCCTGACCAGCATGCTTAGGTATAGGTAGGAGCTACTGCCCAGCCCTTTTTATGCCTTTCCATGTCAAGGAGAGGTTATATGGATGGGGGATAAATTGAGGCTATCTGGGTTACCTTTAGTTGGGCAAATCTAAAATAACTATTTCAGAGTTTAAATAAAGTCAACTACCACTCATAGAATCTAAGGTTGTGGAAGGGTAGTGTTGAATTTCTTGTCCTTGCATATTTTAATTCTTGAGTGTTGCATGCAATAGGATTTCATTTTAATATGACTTCAGGTACTCCTTGTTCTTAGTATAAGCAACATCATGCAGATGCTGAATGAATATAACAATGGAACAGACCCGGGCATGGTCCTAGTCTCTGCTGTCCAAAAAAGAACATCTGAAGATACCAAGAGCTCCCCTTTTTCAGACTGGGACAGAAAGCATGCAAAATAGTGAATCTCAGTGCCACACAGTTACCTACTGTAGAAATTATGGTAAGCAGGCTGTTGACAGTCAATGTATAAGACACTGTGGATAGAACCAGAAACATCAGTAATGTTGCCTTGCCTCTGCTTAAACGTCCTCACCGCTCATCCCAAACCTTAGTGAGGGATAGTTTGGTACTATGTTGTGATCTGATCAACCTAAATTAGGTTATTGTAGCACTTAATTTTCTTCAAAGGTTTCTTCCCGGGTCACTTCCACAACATTCAAAAACATAAACTTACTGTGGGATCCTGTATTCAGGGGCTTATTTCTTGGGTTAATTTAGTCTTTTTATTCACCTGATATTCAGCCACTGTATTTATAATCCTGAAAAATTTCATTATTGGTAAACTGTTCGGGCCAAGTTTGATTACTGATACTTTCGAGACGGGGAAAGCTGGACTCCAGAGTGAAGATATCCTTGTGGAGCTGTTATGCTGCCCTGTCTTCCATGGCTCCACTCAGCGCCTGCTTGGAGGTACAAGGCTATAGGATGTCTGAGGTCTCCAATAGTCCCTATGATTTGAGGGAAGATCCGGTGTGTGGAATCTACTGGTGCGATCTCTGTGGCATGCAGCATGTAAATTCACCCTACCAAACCCTTTAATTCAGATAGCACCTGCCCACAGAGCAGGCATAAAAAGAGAAGTTCCAATCGAAGCACCATCAAAGTCAATACCAGGAGTGGCTAGCAATGTTGACGCCGAGTGTGTGAAGAAGTTTTAGAGGTCAATTGCTGGAGCAAGCCATGGATTATTCCAGTGCTAAGAAAAGGAGCAACGAAGGTACAGGGAAGTGGCTGTCTTGTGTGTGCTTCATTGAAGAACTGTCAATGTAGTGATAGCGGTTAGTGGAGGTACTCCAGAGTACCGTGAGTGGAGTGCAGTTAGACCTGCATGGTAACATGCCACCCAAACAGGATGAGATGAGAAGTCAAGAGGGCAAATATTACTGTCTGTATCCAGGCTAAAAATAGGATCTGAGATGGAAACCAGAGTCGAGGTGGAGAAGGGTAAGATCACAAGGTTAGTGAATTGAATAACAAGTTGCTTATTTTGACAGTGCTGCAAGACCTCCAACAGAAAATAGTGAGCATAGAGAGAAAGGTGGCACCCATAGATCCTATATTAGTGTTTATGGAGCAGAATGAAGAAAACAGAAGAAGAGTTGCAAGGAGTGACAACACAAGTATCCCAGGTGCAATCTTCTATACAGGTGTTGAAAATAGCTGTGGTGTCCCTCAGTAATATAATTAATGTGCTAATGTGTTATGCTCTATTTCAAACTGAGAAGAAAATGAAGTGAGTGGAATGCAAAGAATGCAGCACTCTTAGTCTTAGTAATGAATTTATTAAAGTGCTTCCCAAGTTTCATACACGGAAAGAATAATGTGAACCTTTATTTCAAATGCCGCAACACTTGTGCAATTTTAAAAATGATCACAGCAGTAGAATAATAATGAACCCAGAAACAAAGAAAATGCAATATTTCAACAATGTATATTATATAGACTGTGTATTCATGCATGCACAACACAAAGCTAAAAATAGGAATTTAAAGTGCATCACCATGAGGCTTGACACCGGCATCATCCCTTTGTCTGCCAACTTCAGGTGGTGGAACCTGGACAACCGAAAAGAGGGAGAATGCCCACAATGGGATTAGTTTCTGAGCAAGGCGTCCCTTCTCAGATTAGCTCCTTCTTGTCGGTTGTCAAGCTTCCTCCCCTTATATACTTTGAACAAACTGGAGAGGAGAATTCTAGAAACCTCCCCTCCCATTGAGTAAGTTGTTGTTCAAACGCTGGCCATACCAGGTCAGTGTTGAAAAGAACACGCTAGAGACTGGCCAAATCTCACTG
This sequence comes from Pleurodeles waltl, assembly GCF_031143425.1. NCBI lineage: Eukaryota > Metazoa > Chordata > Amphibia > Caudata > Salamandridae > Pleurodeles > Pleurodeles waltl. The sequence continues at coordinate 790,328,432 of NC_090436.1, read as the reverse complement.
TGTTTTTTCAAGACCGAGCTGATCCCTGCTTTACCATAAACATTCTCAGCCTGGTACATTTTATCATTCCTACTCCCCCATGTTATGTGCCCGTTCTTGTTGAGAAGAAGCAAAAAACACGTTAACAAGCTGTGCACAGAAAAATACCTGCGCCCCTAATGTGACGGCGTTTGCAGCTAAGCACAAAATGGAGCCAGTGTTCAAGATGGAGCCAGTGGTTAAATACAGGTAGCATTACATATGTATGAAGGTGCGATTGTAATACTGTGGTAATATTGTTAACGCTGCTGATTTTTGGTTTGAGGAGGCTTCTTGCAACATTCAAGCTGATGCATTGTTTGTGGCCTCTATCTAGGGTGTTCTTGACTGAGAAATACTGGAGGGAGATTTCCAGTCTAAGGGGGCAGTGCGTAATGCTTATCAACTTCCTGTCAGTTGTTTGAAGGCATCCACCAAGCCAAGACGATCTGTGATTGCTGAACTGGGCAGACCAACAGAGAGAGAGGGTCTTATCTGTGACCAAGAATAGAGGTTTACATCTCACACCAAAGTTTCTTTTAATGACTATCACCATGTTTTCGCACAAGATGGAGTCGCTGAAGCCTTACTTGATGAAAGGTGAAGTACTCACAGTGGGGGGAATCCTGTCTTCAGGTCAGCTGCACTGGAGCAAGATTTGGAGAAGGTGTCATAAAGGCAGAGTCAGTACATATCCTCTGTCTTTATCTGTGGCGCATGCTGGAGCAAGCACTCTGGTGGATCTTTGGGCATGCAAATGTGGTTAGACAGGAAGGGTGGGAGACCGTTCGGTTCATGCAGGTCAGCCCATGAGTTAGGGTCTTCAAAGCCACTCCTCTCCCAGGACTTGGTGTCTGGGCTTCTCCTCCACAATTAAACAGCTCCTATAGGGTAAGATGCTTCCCTGCCCCCTATTAATGGGCAGACAGGCTCCAGCATTGCAAGCAGATCCATAGTTTCTCCAGCAACATTTGCTGGCTTCAAGCGATATCCCTTAGTCTCTGTGATTCTGGATATTGGCAATTTTAGCCCTGGATCACAGCAGCTCTTCGAGGAATATGTGGAGTACTCCTGTCCTTGATCAATGAAGCATCTTGAAACTGGAATCTAGTGGGAAAAGTTATGTCCCTCTCTTATATATGATTTCCATAGGGGAGATGTGGATCCATGGTCTGCCAGCCAGGAACTGGTCTAGGGTGTTTCTTACCCAATATCATTTCATTTCTGCAGTGCAGACAGTCTTTATTTAAAGTGGTGACTCTCACAGCAAGTATGATGTTGTTGAAGATGATGTTGACTACTTGCAAAGCACCCATAAAATGAGCACAATAAATGTAAAGCTCTGAATCTGGCTGTCATCAGCATTCCTGGAAGACCATTCAAGGCAAGGCAGAGGTCCCAAGCCCTACCTAAACATATTTGCCCATTTGAGAATTGAATCTGCTGACTAATCTTATTCCCCCATCTTCAACCAAATGACAATGCTCAGATAGGAATAATCCTTACTCCCCTGCTAAATAGATCACATAGAATTTTTAAAGATAGCCCAGTCGCCATCTTTCCACACTTAGGTGTCTACACCCTTAAGCTCAGTAATGCAGGAAAAACACTTTTTTGGTCTGAGTATGAAATATCACAACCTTCAGCTCCATCCTCTGAACACCAAGGGCATATACACACTCACAGACAACCTAGCATCATACACACAACATGCACTTGACATACACTCAGGGAATTCAGTCCTGGGTCTGGGTATGACATGCAAGCGAATGTTTACATGAATGGGCCTAATGGCATTGCATGATTACTTGAATTTGGTAAACGCCTGGTCATACACATGGATCTAAAAACGGTATGCTGCCATCATCTCTCACTGAACGTGTCCCAGGCACACAGAGGTTAGCCCTGGTCATTAGTTTTTTACCACCTTTCCTTGACCTCAGGACCAAGTTTTTAGTCTCATGGTCAATTCAGGCCAAAACTCGGTGTGCACGTCGGAGTCTGATTGTTCTGGGCCAAAATAGACAGGATACCAGATTCACTTGCAGTCTGGTGACTCATGGCAGGGGAGGTCTTTTTACCATTAAGGGAAGAGAGTCACATCCCCAAACATTGTCATATTGGGCAAAACAGACCTGCCAAGTCATACGGTGCCACTGTGTGACACACGATATTGGCTCCCCTCACTTGGTCACCCAGTGAGGAGCCAGTTTCACATGGTGGCAGGGAAAATGAGCTGAACCTCACTGTAAACAGTAATTTTCAGCTTGTTGAAGCTTTTGCTTATTTTTTCACAGGAGGTAGATTGGGACCAGGGTGGGCTCAAAAGTGCCTTTAAAGTGCTTCTAGGCATGAGGCCACGGCACCTGGAAGGCCCCACGCACTCATCACACTGAGGTTTTTGGTGAAGTTGGCCGGTCTGGCCAACACCACATAAAGCATATTACTGTTGTGAATTAAACAAATACCTCTTTCATATTTGCTATGTTAATTGTCACTTGTTGCAGTTTATTTGAAGTTCTGTATAAATGTTCATAAAATGTGTTGATATTGTCTTAGTAGTGTTGGGGAGTTTCTAATACTATATATATATATATATATTTTTATTTATTTTTTGCATTAATGGTATCCACATGTGTAATGTGGATTGCTGCCTCACATATGTCTGGCCCTGGGCAAGTCACCAAATGAATGCCTGTGGAGCTGGCCACTAGGAGCTAAGCAGCTATGGGTGTCTTGCTGGTGTTAATTAAGAGCTATTGGCCACCGCTGCAGGTAACACCGGATATGAATTACCTGCTTCTGAAAGTATCGGCCCGAGCGTCACAGTGAGGGAGTGGGGGTTTGATAGCTGTTGTGATATAATACTGTTGGACACAGCGGTACATTGCTCCAAAATAACGAAGAGCAGTACTTCAGCAATGGGGGCACCGACCCTGTGTCACTGGAAGTTTTCCCGTCACTGCCTGCTCTCCCCTACTTCCCCCTTTTCTTTCCCTCTGGTAAGGGGGGGGGGGGGGGAGGGGGGTAACCTGACCCCCCCACCCCCCCCCCCCCCCCCTCCCCGGCATTCAAGCTTGCTTCTCCCGCCACAGAAGTGAGGGGTGCCGACGGCAAACCTTGGCAGTGTGTCTGCCGCCCGCGCACCGCCCTGTCCCGAGCCAGAGAAGCTCCTTTCGATGCCATGGTTCTTTTCAGCCCTCGCTTCCCCGAGAGAGTAATGGTACCCCGTTGGGTGCCAAGTTTTACGGGAAGAAAACTACGAAGGGGTGGGGACATCACTGAGCCCACCGGGCCTGGGGCTGAGTGCTGGCACCCACAGGCTGCTTAAAGGGTGGGCAGTGGTGATTGCAATTGGTGACAAATGAGCAATCTGAGTGTCTGTCCAGCTTTCAGTGTCACACGAGTCTAACTCTAGCGTGCATAGAACGAAGGATTAGCTTTCAGAAACATTGCCTTGTATGGGTGCAGGGAGATGAACACCAGTCCGTTAACTTTATTTTGTTCATGTACTGCTTAAACGGCCATGAAAGGTGGATGATTGTATCAGCTTTTCAAATTCAACCAAGATCTGATGTGCGACAAGCGTGCCTCCCGCCCATAGACATTTAAAGGTATGACGAGAGCTGTTGCATCATTCTAAGTCATTCTACCTGTCAGTAAAATCAGTCTTTTTAAGGTCGAGTCTACCAAACTGCGCAAGCTGTCCAGTTGCAAAGGAGCTTTTGTGGGCTTCCCAATACCATCAGTTGGATTTACTGCACTGTCGCTTTTATTTACTTGCTTTCTACTCAATGTCTTTCCTTGTTTTATCCTGTCTAGTTTGTGCTAGTCCAACCCCTGGAGCATAGCGTCTTTACCATCTCTTTGACTGCCTGGTTTTTACTCTTCCTCTGCTTGCTTTTAGGGAACCACTTTTATATTTTTGTGTAAGCATTCTATGACAGCTCTTTTGTTTCCAGCCGTCTCCCTCCCCCAGTGCTTACTTTGTAAATAAAAACTCGCCGGTGCCCAAAGCTCTCCTCTGAAACACGTGGCTGCAGCAATTAAATGTGCGAGCACGGAATACTGAGGCGGCGTAATCCTGAAGCCATCTCGGGCCTCTTTTTCTATTTACAGCCACTCACTGCCCCTTCAGCTCACTCTTGCAGCTTTATGCTTTCTCCCATTGTGATGCTTTTTCGTTTCCCGTCTTTCCCATATGAGGCTTTTACTCGCAGTAAATGCTTGAGGCAGAAAAATAAGTGCCGCCCCTGTGTGTTTCTCCCTTTCCCAGGTGTTTTCTCTCCTGTGTTGTTTCACCCCTCCATGTTGCTTAACTTTCCATTCCCTCCCCAACACACTCCTGCAACCCACTCATCAGTTTACATAAAAAAAAAAACGTTTTTGCTCTATGTTTTAAAAAAGCACTACGGAGATACTTTTCATATATTTACAGATCCATCTCACAATGCTAAATAAAAAGGAAAAAAATGCCTGTGGCCTTTTGCAGGAGTGCATATGTGTGTTGAATGCATATGTGCACATACAAAATGGCATGGCAAGCACATCAATGCTTCTTTTTTGTTTTAAATGTAGGCCATATTGTACAGCATGACTAAAAAACAATGGTAAAGTCAATATAACTTGTGTATCAGACATATTTCTTTTGCCAATGCTTGTTTAGTTCTGAAGACAGATTTTCTGAATGCTCTTTGGAAGGGTCACTTGTTCAACTACTGTTTTTTACCAAAAGAGTTCAATAATTTCCTGTTTCTTATCCAATGGTTGGCTAAATGTGCTCATGTTAAGAGAAAATCTCTCTTTGCGAATGGAATGAGTACAACAGATCTGTTTTAGGAGCTTCATGCCATGGCCCCTACTTGCTATGCTGTTATCCCAAATCTTAAAAACCTCAGAGTTGTAGTCATTGATCCCAGGGCAGTCATCCGAGAGCCAGAGACTGCCAACAAATGTATACTTTGTATGTTACTTGGTCTAATATACGGCAGTCTAGTTACATACGGAGTTGGCATTTAGTGGTCCCGTGTAGACCCTGTTGGCTAAATAAAATAGAGTTGAGGTTTTCTTTTTAGTTTCCTGAAAATGTTCTTCTGTGAAGTTATTCTCTCTGGACAGTTATTTAGTGAATTTGCCTGTACATTTTTATTATTTATTCTGCGTTTGAAATTGTTTATCATAAAATCACTCAAACAATAACGACTAATCCATCTCAGTCTAAAAGTGTAAAACATCTACCAGTGAGTGACTGATCAACAAAAGCTTGTGCGATAAAATAGGGTCATGTCGATGATAGTGCAATTCTATTTATAGTGTGACAATTACAACATTACATTCTTGTATTTCTGCACATGTTGTTGGACTGATGTGTAAGTTGAGCATCACAACGTGCAAAGGACTTGTCTGCGAGCTTTCTCACTGTGGTTCCATGCTGGGATTAAGTGTTCGGTTCATAATATCTGTAGGGGGGTTTGAAATCTGTGGGTATTTTCAGTTTAATGAGAATGTAGCTACAAGTGAGAAGTTATTTCATAGGGCAAGACAGTCAGATGATCCGTTATGATAACTCGGTGTTGAAGCTGATGTCTCTTAGGTTTCATGAATCCAGAAGGTAAGGTCTACTGAGGGATTCATTGCTGATTTTCGTTTCTTTCATATTATGCTGGTCAGTGTCGCTCTATACTTAGTGTGGTGACTCCATTAGATGCATTTTCAGAAGTATTCGGAAGGCTGGGGGTCTTTGACTTGACTACATGTAATTGCAGAAATGAATATTATAATAATTTGTGGGGTTAGTCTGTCAGCTTTGTCCAGCTCTGGATTGCCCATGTGATACTTGCATCCTACACTGGAGTAGTTATGCTAATGTGAGGCAGTGCAAGTGTCCAAGTTTGCAGTGACAGGCATTTTCTTGAGTGAGAGGTAAATTGGTTGGTTATTGCTAATGTGTAAAGTACTTCTCTGTGGAATAAAGATGTAGCTGTGTTAATGCCAGTTAGATTTAATTTGGTGAGTTAAAATATTGTTCTGTTTAAATGTTGGAACATGCTAGCTGTTTATAGAAAACGTGCTCATGAAATCCTGTTTGAAAATGTATCAAAGTTGCGGAAAGTTATCTTAGTTACATTTAGTGCACGGTGATCCATACCTCCAAACAGGTCATTGATTAGAAGTGCATCATGGAGCTCATAATCCCCAATTTTTCCCTTTCTTCCATTACTTAATAAAAATGTCCTTTTGGTGGCTCATATAGTTGCTGCTCCTTTTCGTGATCATCGGACAGTGAGCCGCACCCACGAACCCCACTGACCATACCTTGTGCTCCTGCATTGCTTTAGCTCATGGTGGATTTCTTAGCCGTGCTTCCTTTGACAATGGCTTCCCGTTATTGAATTATTGGACTGTAATGCAATTTATAATCATTTTCTAAGCCCTGCGACCAGACATAGTGTATGGCAAAGGCTGTTTGCGGTTGTTCTTTCTCGCATGCTCCCATTACTCAAGATGCAATTTTTAGATCAACGCAAAATATGAGCAAGCAGCAGAAAACACTAACTAAATTATCTGCTCATAAATCCTAATTATGTAACTGCTGATGTAGAGCAGGCAACCTTTTAAGTGTAAGAGCTCCGTGGGCTTAGGGCAGCTGTTCAACAGTCTCCACTGCATAAAGAAGCAACAGTAGAAGTCTATACAACAGTGGTTCCCAACCAGTGGTCCAGGGACCCCTGGGGGTCCGCGAAACCTCCTTAGGGGGTCCGCGACTGCTTAGAAAATGAAATAATATTACCAGATTAGGTCCTCAGCTTCCAGTAGTGACTCAGTGGGGGGGGGCGGGTCCCCGATGCCTATAATGATTCAGTGGGGGTCCCCGGGTTCCAGTAATAGTAAAGTGGGGGTCCACAGAAGTCAAAAGGTTGGGAACCACTGCTATACAACATGCAACAAAACAGGGTAACAGTAATCTGTTACTCTTCGGTCAGTAGCAGGTCTACTGCCAGTGTACTATATGTGACTACATGGTCACGAATGAAGAACATGACTGCTTTACCTATGTCTCTGCAGAGTCACATTATGAAAGGCATGTCCAGTGTAGGTCTAGGAGGGCTATAACCATGTCAGATTTTCAGGATATTGTAAGTTTACCTTGCATAGACATGCTGAAAATCTGACATGCATCTGTGTATTCTGGTCTCACCCTGGACGGCTGATTTAGGATTTCTACCGAGTTGTCCGCTTCCAGTTATCCTTTCTTCCTTGGTTATCAAATTATCTATATTCACTGTTTTTTATTACCCAAGCATTGCTTCTTCTAGTTCGTAGCGAGGCCAGTGCTGTAAAAAAGCGTGTATAAATTTAGAAAAAGTTGTAATGTATTTTAATATGGTCACTGTAGCATAGTTAACTAAAAAACTAAAACATAAAATCTATATTAGCGTCCTGCGGTACATAAATAATATTCAAACTAGAGGTGGGCGAGCTAACAAATTAATGAGGGCCAAGCCAAGGGATAGACTGGGCTCTAAGAGCCAGTGCACTACCCGGGCCCTGAAAATAGTTGGCATGAAAGTCGTGACAGGCTAAGTAGCAGTGGCGGCCCTGTCCTTTAGGGCGGAGGGGCCACGCACCCCACCTTTTGTCCCCCATGATGAGTGCCTGTCAGGCTGAACAAAGGTCAGCCTGACAGACACTCTTCATGTTCAGGTCAGGCAGCGAGGAGCAGACATGCACGATTTGCGCAGACTCCTGGCTTCCTGAGCTGAACTTTGCTGGGCTGAGGAGGTCACAGCTCCTATGGGCGTGACCTCCTCGGCCCAGCAAAGGTGCCTCGAGGCCCTCCCCTGGGTGACGAGGAAAGCGTCACCAATTGACACTCTCCCTGGGCGCTTCAGTTTGAGCCCTGAAGTGCCCAGGGCGAGTGTCAATCAGTGACACTTCATCACAGGGTGGGGTGGGGTCAGCAGTCTCACTGACCCCATCCCCTCTGTGACGAGGCTGGGACTACTGCCTTCCCTCATTGGCTTACCTAAGGTCAGCCAATGAGGGAAGGCAGCAGTCCCAACCCTCCTGGGACCTGGAGGCCGAAGATAAGTGTGTGTGTGTGTGTGTGTGTATGTGTGTGATGTTTCAAATTGAATGTTTGGTGCGTGCGTGCATGTTTGAATGGTATGAATGTTGTTAATGGATGTGCGTGCGTGAAAGAATGAGTGTGTGTGATGTTTTAAAATGAATGTTTGGTGCATGCGTGCATGTTTGAATGGTATGAGTGTTGTTAATGGATGTGCGTGCATGTCTGTGTGTGAAAGAATGAGTGTGTGTGTGTGTGTGTGTGCGTGCGTGCGTGCGCCCGCCCCCTCCCTCCGTCCCTCCTAAAGCTGCCGGACGCCACTGCTAAGTAGTCCAGCTGCGCTTTGAGGAGTTTGCTTGGTGCAGTCTCCAGGTCCAGGACCAATCCAGAACCTCGTGTGAGTCTAGGGAAGGCATAGGCCATTGTGCACACCCTGGATTAGTGTGAGACGGGGGCCATCATCCAAAAAAATCAGGGCAACGGATATTCACATTATGAGAGCACAGGTCAGGGACACGACTGTGCAGCATGAAGGGGACAGTCCAATCCATCAAGCATTTTTCGATATTTGTAAGCCAAGACACGATTATATGACTAGACACAAGAATGGGAATGATCAGGAAGTGCCAGAATAGTGGAATCTGTTGCAAATGGACATTGCAGCATGGTTCAAAAGGAGATGGTGAGGGGAAATGTAGATTGAGGTGGTGAGTTATTTGTGAAAGGGGTAGGCATTAAATTATGGCTTGAAATTGGAGTATTTTTCTACATCATTTTGGGAAGTCTCGAATAAAATGATTCTTTCATAATAAAATAACCACCATTTCTTAGGGGAGTGATTTAGTAAGTACATCATTAAAAATATATTTTTACTTTTTAAACCAAGAAATTACATTTTTTAAAGTAAATTACACTCTCTTGTTAGCAGCAAATTCTCGTTTATGAAAAGAGGTGTTTTTCACCTTTTCGGCCTTCTTCGGATCCAACTGCAAAAAGGGCAGGGCACCCCCTTCCAGCAGACTTGCTAATGTGTTACTAGGACTGTGAGTGGAAACCCCGGTTACGTCCTGCGAATCCTTTACTGCATAGTTTTTCTGTTGAGGTGTGTTTGCCCCATGATAGTAAATGGAACAGATGAATACACCACGCAGCTAAAGGGCTGGTGGTAAATCCACATTGTAGCACTGAAAACCATGCCTCAGGCACCAGCAAAAAAGCTAACTCAGCGCTGTTTAATAATTACAAATTCGTTGAAATGTTTTAACAGTAACTTTGTAGTAAATGCATGCCTACCAGGTGCAATACCCTGAATGTATAGGGCTTCTCTGGAAGAGGACCTAAGTGATCTGGCTCCATTGGGTGTCTGCCTTTACAAGCTGTGACTGCCTGTAATGCGCACGTTCTGCAGTGCGAGTAATTCCGTGTTTTGAGCTTTCAGTTCTCCTTCCAAAGGGGCATAGCAACACTGCCTTATTGCCATTCTCCACACCATAAAAAGCTGTACTTGCAGTATTGGACTCTGCAGGGTTTGAGCCTTCTCCATTCAACAGCCCTTTTTAGGGGCGAGTGCAAAGTGCTCCGTCCCCTGCAGTAATCTCTCTTTGGGCTTCTAACCACGCCCATGTCATGTCAGTCATGTTCATTGGTTCGTGGGCTTGCCTTATAAAATCCTCTTGCTTTCAATCGTGAAAGGCATGCATACGTCATGCGTTTTCCGGTGTATAGCCCACCTACACAGCACCAGTAATCTACTGAAAACATACGAGGCTCCATGTTTTCAGCATGGTTTCCAGAGTACTTTATCTTTTTTGCTGTCCACGCAGTGTGATCGCGCTGGGGTTTACATAGCACAATCGCGCTCTGTTTTTCTGTTTTCAATCTCAGCACAATTGCGCTGCATTTTACATAGCACAATCGCGCTTAGTTTTTTCTTTTAATTTGTGTGGCAAGAAACGTCCGGTTAGGAGTTTACAATGCTAATAGCTCTAACTCGAGCAAAAGTGAGACCTGTTGAGTTGCAAATGCTTGTTTTTATGGTGATCCACAAAATCATAATAATCTTCTGAGGGGAATTTAAGTGTAACGCATGACGTGCTGATGGTTTACCCGAGAATGAGTGGTGCACTTAAGCAGTAGCATAGCAAGTGTAGCAAGTGTACCATGGGGCATAACGCAAGCTAGGTAGATGCAACTCTGGTCCCTAGCTGATTGGTAAAACCGAAAATCACTGGCTTGTGCTGGGCTCCTCAGTCCCAGGGCCTACCCCCTCTGCCACGTAGTTGGGCGATTAAGACAGACATTGTCCTGTAGCCACTGCGCCTGCTGAAGGAGTGATAGCTGTACCCCTGTAATCTGGGGGAATTGCATTCTTTGTTTTGAAATATTATCCAAGTATCTGCTTTTGCAGTACACGTCTGCAAAATGGATCATGGTTCTGAACACTGGCAAATCGCACAATTATTAGTGATGCCCGGTGCTCATGTAGGAGAGTGCACTACAGCATTTTTGGGGCAGGCCTTGCGCCTTTTATTTTTCACCATTTTGTCTGAACCTCCACATTCACCGCACACCCGCCTACCTTATCCCCTCACGTCTACCAGTTCCTATCCTGCCGTACACCACAGGTTGGATGTTGAAATATTCGCTATTGTTGCCAAAATATCTAGAAGCCTAGTACGTATGGGTAAGTAGAGCGGCACCATTGTTAACTCCACATCTACATACCTTCAAGGTACATGTTTCTGGAGCTAGGTAAAGATATACTTACCTTGTTGATATGGTGACCACGACATTCTGGACTCCATATTAAAGCACAGCACCACATCATGCTTGCTGGGCATGTACATGACATGAGTGAAAGTCCGACCCAGCGGTGCTAGGACAATTTTCAGAGGGGGGGGCTGCTATCAATTTTATATCACAGACATCAAGGGGATTGTGAAAAATCTAAGCGTCACACAAAGAACAAGTGTAGCAAATCTGCCACACCCATTCCACAGGAGTGCTAAGGGTGCAGAATGGAGCCGGTGGTGCCTTTCAGAGCACTGGTGTGGTGGCACACTGTCATTTACAGTTATAAAGATGCACAAACATTCACTTTTACTGCTGAAAACGAGGCAGTGCACAAGCGATAATGTGTAAATCTGGTTTCAGCAAATATTTATCATTCGCGCATCACCAATTCAAGTGTCCTGATTTGCTTTGAGCCTATTAAAATCTTTTGTTTCCTTCGCGCTTCAGAAGTTTACAAAAAATATACTTCATTTTTTTCTTTCCTAATTGCTGCTCAATGTTGAAATATGTATATTGTTCATCTACAGGTATTTATGTTGTTGTGCGTAACAAAACACCGGCAGCCTACATCCTTTCCTTACACTTCTGTACCCAAGCAAGATTGCCACCTACATCACTTTAACAAAACCCTCCCACTTTGCAGTCAGAGAAATAAAAGTAAACACCAGTCGCTGTGCACCAATAACATCCTGGCGCCTATTACTTGCATATCTCTCCTATTTTACTTTCTACCCTCGTAGTATTCCGACCTCGGGCCTGGCTGCTGTGAGTTTCCCGTTAGCTGCTGGGACCTGAGCTTCCCTTTTGTATTCTCGCCCCCTCTGTAAAAGTGCGAGGTCCTCGGCTACTTTTTGTAAGGTCCTCGTCTCGCCTTTTCTGGGCTTAGTTGGCGCTCTTTAAAACTGCTAAATGAATAATAAATGAAGCACAGATCATTAGAAGCCCCGAGGAGTGTTTTTATGTGAGTTCTCGGTCGGAAATATAAGCTGCACATGGGAACATGTGGTGCCTCAGCGCGGTATAAATAGCACTTCCTGTTTACCTTCCATATGACTCACGCATAGTGTCTGGAGGGGGAGCGGCCATGCTAAGAGCTATGGAATATTTTTTTTATTGCTAGTCCTTAGCTGGCTCACCCCTCAAAAAACAGAAGCATCAAATGTTGTTTTTGGGAAACTGGGGCCTGGAAAAAATTGTCTGGCCAGGTGGGCGCGCCAACATCAGGGCCTGGTAAATTGTGCATTAATATGCTTTAGATGAGGCTTTCGAGGGTAAACCGTTTGCCTCTTTAGAACACTATGCTTTAAATATCTTTACAGAAGCCGCATCTAGGTGTATTTGCTACTAGATTGACTCTGCTGCCGCTTCAATATGTTTGAGCTGAAATATATATTATTTTTGTGTTTTTCGTGAGAGGATTGTACAAATGGCAGCCACAATATCAGATATTCATTTTACAACACGATAAACCCATCATAACCTAACTAATTAAAAAAAAAAGTTATTGACAACTGGAGCATGCAGAATTTGCCCGACCTTAGACTTGAAAGTGATTTGGAAATAATTTAAGGAACCTGGGACTTTTCCCAGCATTTAGTGCTAAACCCACATTTAGAGGGCACGCCGCCTGTATGGACAAAGACAGAGGGGGTCATTCTGACCCTGGCGGCCGGTGACCGCCAGGGTCACCGACCACGGGAGCACCGCCAACAGGCTGGCGGTGCTCCCGAGGGCATTCTGACCGCGGCGGTTCAGCCGCGGTCAGAAAGGGTAAACCGGCGGTCTCCCGCCGGTTTACCGCTGCCCCAATGAATCCTCCATGGCGGCGGAGCGCGCTCCGCCGCCATGAGGATTCAGACACCCCCTACCGCCATCCTGTTCATGGCGGGAAACCCGCCATGAACAGGATGGCGGTAGGGGGTGCCGCGGGGCCCCTGGGGGCCCCTGCAGTGCCCATGCCAATGGCATGGGCACTGCAGGGGCCCCCGTAAGAGGGCCCCGCAAAGTATTTCAGTGTCTGCTTTGCAGACACTGAAATACGCGACGGGTGCAACTGCACCCGTCGCACCCCTGCAACTACGCCGGCTCAATTCTGAGCCGGCGTCCTCGTTGCAGGGGCATTTCTGCTGGGCCGGCGGGCGCTCTTTTGGAGAGCGCCCGCCGGCCCAGCGGAAATGTCTGAATGGCCGCCGCGGTCTTTTGACCGCGGTGCGGTCATTCGGCGGCGGAACCTTGGCGGACAGCCTCCGCCGTCCGCCAAGGTCTGAATCAGGCCCAGAAACTGCGCCCCTAGAGACAGCGAAGGAAGAGGACAGCAGGGCCCAGTGATGAGGAAGTGACAGGGCTGTTTACAGAGTGTGGTAGAATATTTTTGGAGGCAGAGCAGACTGTTTCCTTTTTATGGGGGAGACTGTAGTGGTCACAGAAGAACTCTGGGTTCTAAAGTGTCCAGCAACCTCCATAAGGTATTCCAGCACTAGGACCAGTGGTGTAAGAAGGGCCCCGCAGCCCCCGCGTTGCCTGGGGGGATGGGGGCTAACTCCAGGGGGGGGGCCTCAGCACAGTACCCTGGCCTGCGCACTCCCGCGTGAGTTCGGATGGGGGGCCTCCGTGCACTTTGCAAAGGGGATACCTCATGTTTTGATACACCACTGACTAGGACTTTTAACCCTTGGAAGCTGGGTACCCAGTGCCATCTTAAGAATTTTGGGGTCTGTGCGCATGACATTTTTTAGGGATCCCTTGGAACAATGTGGAATTTTATTGTCTATTTTCTGCAATCTCATTGCTGTATTACCTTATGGTAAAAGGTTGAGATGCAGAAAACAAAGGAGTGATCAAGACAGAGAAATTCTACTGTCCAAGGGCCCCTTGGAAGGTGGAGGCCCTGGGTAATAGCACATTTTGCCCATGCCTTAAAACGGCTCGTACCACTAAGTATGGAATTGTGTTCCAAAGTCGAGGTTTTATCCTGCAGCCTTAAGGACAGCCTGTAAGGACAGCCATAGAGGCCTTACTTAGGCTGTCTCTTTCTAGCTCATTGCAGAGGGACCTGCAGATGTCTGAGTACATCTTTTACAGTTGGGGAACTCATCGAGCACAACAACCACTGGCAAAACCAAAAGTTATTTTCTTAATGTGCTAACGTAAGTAATATTAAGCGTTTAGGTGCACGTATGTGTTTACATGCACTAACATCATGGCTGCCGGACCTATTGGCTTTGCCATGGCCTGTTTTATTCTTGATCTTGCAAACAAACGCAGCAATATAAGTTGTACCAATAAGCGGCTGGTGATGGAAACGTACTTTTTCATAGTACGCAAACGAGGTAAATTTGAAACTTCTTGCCATGCATTTTGCCAACACGTCTAGCGCTGGAAGGGTTAATGTTAGATTATCCGGAAGCATAGTGTAAACATTTGCTTGGACGGATCCTACCTCAGATTGAAAGGATGTAGACACAAATACAGCTGTAAACAGAGCGCTGTTTCCGTGCTATATTTAGTACATCCCGGAGGAAGTGACCACAGATGTAACTAGAGGCTTCCTCCAGTCTGGTAGATAACTAGATGTGCAGTCATCGGTTGCTGTCACCTTCTTAACACACACAGAACGTCCAGCGCAGATAACAGCAAACCTCAGCCTCTCCCGTGTGCTGTCTGCCCACCTCCCGTCAGCGTGTTTCCTATGAAGCTGTGATTTAGAGGACAAACATTCGGTGAACTGCGTGTTCCCAAACCTTCGATGAAGTAAGCCTCGTGTGCTACATAAATGCAGGGCAGGGCCGGCTTTAGAGGGGTGCGACCGGTGCGGTCGCACTGGGTTCTGACCTGGAGGAGGGGCACTGACCTCGGGAGGTAAGGGGGGCTCAGCGCAGTAGCACAGCCTGAGAGCTCCTAAATCTAGAGGTGGGGCCCACTATATCCTCTGGAGGGGTAGCGGGAGGCTGCATTTTCCTTACCCACTGATCTAGGGACAGTTTTGACTCTTCATAAAGTAGCGTAGAGGGTTAATATGCCTGCTGCACATAACTGATCTGTATGTTATGCAGATAGCTGAGAGGATTAGTAAAGCCATCCTTTACCAGCGCTTTAAAACAAATGAAATGCACGTGAGAGGGGCTGTGGAGAGATGAGGGGCACTTTTGCCGGGTGGTAGTGAGGGAATTGGAGAAGGTCATGGTGGCGCCAACCAATATCGTCGCACTGGGCGCCACCAGCACTAAAGACGGCGCTGATGCAGGGCAGACATTATATGGAAAGGGACATTGATACCAGAAGCAAATCCCCCTAAAAAGGCACGTTTTCTTGCTTGATGGACAGAGGGCTGCAAACAAAGGGTGCATTATCAAATGTGCTCACTTTTTTTCATCATATGAAAACCAGATCCCAGAAGCATAATTTGGAGGAAACCCTGCACAAAGAAGGTCACTGACCCATCTGGTATTGCTGAGGTGCCACCTCGACCTCACTTCAATAAAGCTGTCAGTGCCCTTTGTTCCAGTGAAGGCACAGGGGCTTGCTTTGAGTATAGTGCTGTAAATCTGATGCAGGCACATGCTCCTGGAGGGGCTGGCTCAGGTCTGCTTTCACATGCATGCAAAGTACACCCCTCTTCCACATACCCACGCCATAAAATAAAGCCAAGCAATTATGCACAGCCAAGGCTACATCTGTGACTTTTAAACAGAGGTTGTGGAGTGGGGAGCTTTGACTGAAAATATAAATCATGGTGTAGGTTAATATTGTGAATCTGTGGGTTAGGGGTTTTAGGAACCACGGTCTCCCTTGCAGTGTTTAATTTGTTAAAAAAGAAACAATATAAGAAATATATATACTTATGTGTGTGTGTATATATATATTTATATATATATATATACAAATATATATGTGTGTGTGTGTGTGTGTGTGTGTGTATATATATAGATTTACATTTTTTTTTCACTGATAAAACAGATTACAGGGACGTTATAGTTAGTTTCTGAATTTACTTGTACAAAACCAATTTCTTGCCCATGACCCCTCCACATATCCTATGGGGTAAGGATACATGTATATTGACCCCTTATGTGTTTTTACACTTTATTTTTTCTTCCCTCGGCCCAAGCGACACCAAAATAGCAGCCACAACTTTCCTGTCAGGTTGTGGCCAGCCAATCAGGGCCTTGCTTTACACCCAGATCTGCAGATGAATCTCCAGATAGCTAGTTTTTTTTTCTCTTCAATAACTCCAAAACTACTGAACATATTTACACCAAATTACAACATGCATTTGCAATGCAGTAGGTCTAGCATTTGCTTTAGTTAGAGCTATTGACTTTGTAAATGCATAACTCAACTTTTCTTCCCACATAAATTGGTCAACTCTGCCTCATGATTTGCACCTCTCTGCCACATAATTCCAGTGGCTCTGCATTAAACTAGAGCACTTCCATTTACCTTCTTCCTCTATTAGCAGCAAAAAATGAAAATATTGCCATCATTTATTATATTTATTTGTAATATTATTTTGGGATCCCTCAACCTAGTGTGGGGGACCCAGAGATGGCCTAACAAAATAAGGCTGACTTGAGGTTGGTGTACAAAAACCATAACATTTACAAATGTTGGAACAGTCTCTGTTCTGTTGTTGAGACTATTTAAAGCAGTATACTGATATGATGCCTAAAAGTTATAACACAAGCAAATAGAAAAGGGGAGATATATTTCTAGTGGCTGAATTGCGTATGTGTAATTTAGAAATCTGAGTTCCCCCCTGCTTGGCCAAATTTAGTTAGAAGTCAACTAATTACTTTACTTTACTGTGATGCCAAATAGTTTTATCCTGCTGCCTATGAATGGAAAGGCCTGTGCATTTTGTAAAATAATAGCTGATATTTACTTCTTTTGCTGTCAGTAACATAGTCCTAAGAGCAACGCTAAGTAGAGCTCCCTCAAAACTGACTGTCTAAAAATCAGTTGATGGCAGAACTTGATGGCAAACCTCCCAAAAGAAGGGGATGCAGAACAGAATCCCTTTGCACCTCTGCTTGTATAGCATAAACCTTCGGTATAGTTCCTCTGTCTGTGTGGTAAAGTCAGGCTCTCTCTCTAGCTGCCACTGATAATAAAGGATGAAAAAGTTTGCAATAAATTTCCGTAGCATTATCACTGAATGGAGTCTTGACAATGGAGAACTATTTAATGTGTAAAGCAATCTCTTTCATGGGCCTGTTCCTCGCATATGGTTTGGTTGCCTGTGTTCTCAATCCATTAGGCCACTTATCACTTGTAGAAGAACGGATTAAGTCATTTTAATACCTCAGTCATTCTGCAGTATGAATAGTAAGTCGGTTCTATAGTTGAAAGCCTGCGACTGAACCCTGTAATATGTAACTTAAACTGTGCATGTGCAGTGCGCACTATCCTGCCTACCAAGCCAGCACTACTTGCCTGTCTTGCACTGCACACAGTTTGCAGCGCACTGCTGGCCGTTACATGTGCTCGGCAATGTGAATGACGCCCCAATAAGTGCCCGCACCACAGTTCCTGTAAGCAACCATATAAATTGTTCAGTGACATCAGAAGACTTATGATGACAGAAATAAATTAGATCATTTGTTTCTGCAGAGTTTTGCTTACTAAACTGTAATGCTGCTAAACTACCTACAAGAATTCATGACATATGTAGCTGTCACATGATAACCCGACTTGTCTCTTAGTTCCGACAAGAATTCGGTAACTTTAACTTGACAGCGCGCTATACCTGCGACGGGCAACTCAAATGCGCCTTGCAGCGACTTTTGAATGATATTAAGAAACTTAAAACAATAATCCTGTCCCAGATTGGAAGGCCACCACCTTTCCTGCCAGGAAGGCATCTTGTTGGCACACAGCTTGCTTTCCAAGGAGTACGGGGGGGTGCAGCATCAGATGTACACTTACATAAACACAGGCCCAGGGGCAGAACAGCTCTTCCGCGCTACCTGACCTGCTTGCACAGGCAGAGGAGATAAAAGCCTGCCTTGTTCCAAGCTCCCCGCGTGATGCTTGTGCTTGCTGGAGTAATGCTGGGTGGGTTAAATTAGGTCACGCACTTCGACGTCACCCAATGTAATTCAAGCCAAATGTCACAATTCTCATTAGCTAAACAAACAAGCAGAGGTGCAGGAAGGATGGCAGCAATGACTGGAGGGAGGGGATGCATGTGAGGAGGTAACAGATGGCTGGAGATGGCCAAAAAAAAGGATCAACGCTGGGAGAAGGGTGGAGGGGCCATCACACACTGTAACAGAAGGAAGCGTGAACGTATTGTGAGGGCCAACAAAAATGTTCTCTTAGTGAAATCGCCTGGGGGGGGGGACTCAGCACACAAAGGAGGGACACTCAAAAAAAATGCACCAATAAAAAAAGGAAGAATTTAAGACCAGCCCAACAAACAACAAATGGCAAGATTGGGCGTGGTTAAAGCCCATAGATTGAATACAGCATGTCTAGCAGACAGAGCTGTACACTGCCTAGGCTAGACCTAAAAAGGGCTCTTTTTAGACCAAGATCTATCTTTCTGCTAAATTTGTAGAAATTCCATTCAGCGGTTCGCTGTAGCCATGTCTAAAAATGGAAAATCAAAAAAGCATTTTGAGACCCCCCTTTTTCTTGGCCCCCCGTTTGACAAATCATCCCAAAACTTTCCAGACAGCAGCTGATCTAACTTGTGTACTAATTTTGAAAATTGTGTGAAGATTCATCAAACTGTGCCAAAGTTATTAGCAAAACGAAAATGCTTGGTCTACGAGAAAAGTTGGCCCTAACTATAACTACCTACTGGCGATAGCACATACGTATGTGTGTGTGTATATATCTATATATATATATATATATATATATATACATATATATATATATATATATATATATATATATGTGTGTATATATATATATATATAAATATTATAATAATATGCAATGACATTATAGCAAGGTGAATGTCAGTGCCAACATAAGGTTTTGAACTAAAAAAAACAGACATTTACCAGTTATAGTTAACAGCAGAGCTATCTATTTTTTGCACCACCACCATGCACTGCTTATGATCTCATATATTACATCACTCATGACATATTCTATGACATCACTGATGACATCTCAAAGTACATAATTGATGACATCACTGATGACATCATCCAAGCTTATTTTGTACACATTACTCTACAGGCATTAGAGGTCTGAAAGTAAGTACAAAACAGCTCAGAATAATATGAACCATCATAAATGCCATGATCCGTACAACCCCCTTGGTGAAGCAAGCTTGTGTTATATACAACATTGTTCCTATACCATACACTTCATGGGTATCTGAGTTCATATTAATAATCAACAACATGTTGATGGGTAACACCTACTGCTCACTGTGTTGAAATCTGTTTACAACTGTTTTAGAGAAAACCAAGTTCCTCCAGATACCTAACTTCTGTTACTTAACTAATGCTTTACTACAGGCAGCCTTTACCTGTATCAAACCCTTCACTGTCACCGAACCGACTGAGAGTAATGAAGTGGATAATGGTAGGAAAGTGGGTACTGTAAACAGTGTTTATTCATTGAGATAGTTTACACAGAACCACACAGTTTGCAGACAGTGAAGCTCTCATGAGAAACAGACCTCAGAGTATTAAAATATATCTACTAAGAACAGTGTTCACTCTCTTCAGAAATTGTCCAAAGGGACATTATTCACTTTGAATACCTAAGAACTGAAGGTGCAAAAGTTCAAACTACCTGCAGCCTTCATACTGTGGTGAAACCTTTACAGATTGCCCATCTTCTGCAGCTAATCAAGCACGGGTACATAGGTTAGTACCTGGTGCACAAGGTCTTCTGTTTTATGTTGAAATTGTTATACTGAGACAACTCTGTCAAAATACTCGAGGCCTGAGCCCGACTGGGAACCCATAGCATCCCTGGCAAATTTTGTCAGACCAGCCCTCATTTGGACAATTTCTCAGACTAAGAAGGAACTGTTCCAACATTAAGTACTACAAAAAGCAAGCTGCTAACTAAGCAAATAAATTAAAAGCAAGAAATTATCCAAAAAGGTTTGTGGAATGAGCCATGAAACGGCTAGGAACAACAAGAGGGAGACCTTTTGGGAAATTCTCTCACCAAAAGAACAGAACAACAGACTTATCTGCATTACTACCTTCAACATAGCTTTTGATAAAGTAAGCAAAATAATTAACAAACATTAACAGACCCTAAGCAGTGGCCCCTTGAGCTTAACAAAACCTATGTTCTCACACAAACAAGGCAAAAGTCTAAGGGGCTTATTAGTGCACACTCACCCACAAAGACCTCTGAGCAACACTAAGAAAAATATGAAGACCCTGCCACCAGTGACAGGTCATTATCCAAGTGGTGGATGTAGTGTTTGCAGTCTACCAGAAGCCACGAAGATTATCACCTTTAAAGATCAGACAAAATGGGAACTCAGAACCCTCATGAACTGTAACACAGCAATGATTGTATATCTCATTATCTGCCCATGTGGCCTTTTTTATATGGGGATGACCACTCGCAAAAAAAAGAGTAGGATAGGAGAACATCGAAGCAATTTGCAGTGTAGCAGTACAACCACTAAGATGTCAACACACTACATAGAACAAGGCCATACACTGTCCAGTTATCCAGAGGGGATCCTAGAGAATGTACCAGTGATAGTGAACTGTGACAAAGTACTTCTGGAGAAGGAACAAAGATGAATTTTCAAACTTAACACCCATAGCGAGGGCCTGAATGACGATGTTCCGTGGGGCACCTTTAGTGGTTTGTAGTTACTAGCCAGCGGGGGAAAGCAATAAATAATTTGTATCTGTCCTGATAGAGGAATGATAATTACACTCTAGGGCAGTGTCTGTCTCTCTCTCTCTCTCTCTCTCTCTCTCTCTCTCTCTCACTCTCTCACTCTCTCACTCTCTCTCTCTCTCTCTCTCTCTCTCTCTCTCTCTCTCACTCTCCTTCCTTTGTTTGTGATGAACAGACTTTTTCAGTTTATAAATGCACAAGGTCATATCATACCAACAAGGTTGAGGCAGCTGAATATGCCTCCAAAAGTCTACATATAGTGAAGTGATAAAAGCTTATCCATATACATCGTACCCCTCATAGTATCTACTAGACTATTTTACCATGTGTCCCCCAACTGATATAGATTTTTATCTCCATGAGTGGGACACATTTATCACAGTTCTTTCATCCAACGAGCAATATCAATGTGAACTTGATAATTTATCTAAGAATGATAAAATTCTAAGAATGATAAAATTTCCCTTGTTTCTTGTCCCTAGACAAGTGGGTAAGTAATTGGTCAATGCCAGTAATATTACATCCTTCTTGTTTTTAAAGGGAGACAGACGTGTGCAGAGTACCACAAAATGGTCCCGCGCACGGTAGCCATCTTGGAGAAGTGAGCGGCCTAGTCCCTCACCGATACCCGGAAGCAGCGAAGTTAGAAGCACGTCAGACTGGTGAGCGCAAAGCTCACCTCCCTCTGTTTATTCTTATGAAAGCATACTGGAGCCGTACACAAGATAATATTCAGACTTTGGTGAATTGAAGTAGGTGATTCTACTTGAATGAGACCTTGATGTAGTAAGTACAGTATAGGTTAATGACAGAGAACAACAGAGGATAAATAATATCCACTGTTTTTCTCAAATCATGAACCAATGTTTCTTGATTTATATCTTGAGAGTGACACGACAGGCTCGTTTGGCCACCTGGCAGATCCATGGGGCAAAATAGCTCTTTTTACATATATGTATATGCCTTGTAACTACGTGTTGTATTGTGTATTTGTGTAGAGTTTTTATCTGTTGCCACAAGGTTTTTAACTCATGGTTTGTTCACCGTTTTGCACATATAGAAGAGCTCACTGTAAGCACCATGACGATCCATAGTCCACCAACGTTGCCCACAGTGTGTGGTGAAATGGAAATGGGATTATTTCTATTTCAGTGTTTTTACCCTTTTAAAATGACTTACACCCCCTTTATTTGTTACAGGTATCAAGTAATGTTCTAACAATTAGGTCATGAAAGATTTCTTCACCATTTAGGTGAGACATTCACAGTGCATGAAAAGTGTGTGAGGTGTGTATATGTTGTCATTCCAGTAAATCCATACTGTGGGCGATAGAGATTAAGCCCCTTGGTCCTGATGACAGCTGCAGGAAAGAGTGGCCAGAAACATGTTGACCCATAGAAACCGGGGCCATTAATTCCACTAGTTTCTATTACTCCTTCCCCCTCTTTTAATCATATCACCTGGGGACAGGACGAAAGTTGGTAGGGTCTTACCAGGCTGGTAGTTTTAATTTCTCAAACAGAAAAACCCTTCAGCCTTTGCCATAAATCATCATTTGGTAATAACCAGCGCCCCCTTGTCTCTCCTTGGTAGCAGCACGCCCTGTTCCATAATGGAACAAGAAGAAACCCTATGTTGAAGCATGCCAACAAGGGGTAACCCTGGAGTTTGAGGGTTTAATCAAAAAAAGCCAAGTGTTTTTTTTACCTTTTGGGTGATTGATGATATTTTTTATGACAATATTTTTCTACATGTGACATTAGGGCTCCAGTTTGTTTAGGAACTTTAGCAGGCGAGCCTGGCCACTACAGTGGGGCTTGTTGGGTTCTCCCCCCAAGAAAACTTGGAAAAAATGGCTAAAACGGTGCCTTATAAAAACACATTTTTCATTATATTCAATTGTATTTGTTTTTAAAGAATAGTACATGATGACCTTACAGTGCACCACGATGTGGACATTTTTCTTAGGGCTCTTCAATGATTCCTTCACCATCACCCTCTAACAGTGCTTTTCATCTCTCCATAGCCTCTCTCTCACATGTATTTCATTTGTTTTATAGTGACTCTCTTACCAGCGTAGCACTTTACATCACACACACACACAGAGACACTGAGTCATATGTATGTAAATAAGTGTATAGAAAATGTTACATAAGACAAAGGGGACTAAAGTTGTAGGATTCACATGCTATTCATACTGTTAGGCATTTTTTAAGAATGCTTGGTCTGGGAAAGCATAAACTCAGGATTCAGAACGTAGCAAAAGGTTCTCTGTGACAAAACAGTATCCCACTGAGCATGGCATATAAAATACTTTTTTCTCTGATCTGTATAGTATGTGTTAATTGCAGTAGGCTGTTAACCCTCTACTTTACCTAGATGAGTCAAAACTGCCACTAGACAAAACTCCGATCTCTCTCCAGCAGGTACATTAATCACCAGAGTTATCTTGGAGCTTTCATTGTTGCCTGAAAACTGTTGGATATACAAGGAACTCTGCAGTGCTTTTAAAACTGCTTCACTGCTACTAAACTGTCCCTCCAGTAACAAAAGCAGCCCCCCGGCCCCACCCTTCCAGTCTCCCAGGGAAGTGCTCGATGCCCGATAAGGCCAGTCCGGACTTGCTTAAGGCCGCATACAATACTAAGAATCTGCTTCATTGAATCTTTTCCCTATTGAAAACTTTTTCTGCAAAGCCAAAAAATCTGTGTTTAATATACTGGAAATAAGCCTCAACCTTCACTTGCATACAGAGTAACTCCGAAATGCAGAGATTATTACAAATTCAATATCTTTACACACCTAAGATGCATTAGGAGCACATGTGTTTTGTAATCCCTTACACCCATTTGCAGGACACAGGCTATATAAAATTAGGTAGAGAAATAATATGGCAGTTACCCACCACTCTGTAAACTATAAAACAAACTAACACATTCATTAGATGATGTCATTGGTGATGTTATCAGTGATGCCATAAATGTCACAGAACATGTCATGAGTGATGTAATACATGAG
Source organism: Pleurodeles waltl (assembly GCF_031143425.1). Lineage (NCBI taxonomy): Eukaryota > Metazoa > Chordata > Amphibia > Caudata > Salamandridae > Pleurodeles > Pleurodeles waltl. The sequence continues at coordinate 790,304,695 of NC_090436.1, read as the reverse complement.
GTGAAAAGCAGTGCATGGCGGGTGCATAAGTTATAGTTAGCTCTGCTAAATATAACTCATGAATTTCTATGTTTTTTTTTTTTAGTACACAACGTTATGTTGGCACTGACCTATTCACCTAACTAAAAGTCACTTTGTTTTTTCTTAGTGAAATGTTACGCTTTTTTTAATGTAAAGTAAAATATACAATTCCTAACTATAATGTCAATTTAACATTTGTTTTTTAAGTGAATTTTTGGAGGTTGAAATTTTTTATTTTTATTTTTTTAACATAACGTAATATTTTGTTACTGTACTTAAAACAAACCTTGCTGTGCATGGCCTTTGCTCGTGCGTGGTGTAGGATTGACCATAAGGTGCTGTGGCCAGGCCCTGAGGCCAACCCACCCACAGGTTGTCAACCTCACACTGCACATTGCCTTCAGCCGTGCACGCTGGGTGTTGGCCCTGTAGCTAACCCCACCCCCTGCAGGGAGCCAACCTGCCCCAGGCTGGTGTGGTATATGATTGGCTTCGGGCATCCCATTTTCTGGGGCATTTTTTTTTTTTATAGGATGAGCGAGGCCACATGGCCCCCTTCCCTGAGCTCCCAAGCCTTATTGGGCCCCAGGAACCCCATCTCCTGGGACAAATGCAATAAAATACGGGAGGGAGGCGTGCAGGCACCCCTCTGTGAGTCATCTTCAGCCCCAGGAACCCCATCCTCCCAGGCCGCATGTAATTAAAAAGGGAAGGAGGCCACCCCCCCCCCTCTTGAGTTCTTAGGCCGCCGGGACATCCACAAACTACAAGTTGGAGGCTGTGAGGGGAGCCCCAGGGCCCTTGCAGCCACCACCAGATCCTCGCATAGTGTGGAGCTGTGCTCCCCCCGAGGGAGCAGCTGATTATGCATGCTTCCTTCAGGCAGGAGCAATATCCGTTCTGTTTCCCTGCCCGCAGGAGTACGGACAGGGAAACAGAACAGAAGTCTGCTACCAACTGGCAGGAGCTTGTTTACTTCTCCCACCGACCTGGGAGCAGACTTAAATGTTTGCTCCCATTTGGAAGAGATTTAAAAATGCTCCCACTAGGCAGGAGTAAACACGTTTCCCTGCCTGCACTACTGTGGGTCAGTAAACTACTGTGTCTTGGAGCTAGACCCCCCCAGCACACAGTAGCTGAGCGGGCCACTGCAGATGCCAGAGCTGTGGAGGTGCTGATGATGAGAGGTGTGAGACTGTCTTGCTGAAGAGAGTTCACAGCCCAGCAGCGGTAGGGCATCATCTTCATAGGAGGTGACCTTGAGGAACTTCTGATGCTGGTTTCTTCAGCGTGCAAGGAAAGTTGAAGGTATTTCACTTTGGGAGTGGAGCAATGAGGGATTAGTGGCAGAAGGTATGTTTGTGCTGGTGATGACAAATCAATACGTCAGAGCTCTCTGAGATGGCTGAGCGTATGTTGCACTTGCTTTTTTGGGAGTTTTTGGGAATACTATGGTGATGACTGCTGTGGCTTGGAAAATCGTATGTACAGTGATATGTTCTGTTCCACATGGCTTTTCAGGACTGTGTTTTAACAGATGAGGAGAGTATTGATATCTCACAAGGGCTGATAGGAGTTTGAGAGATTAATGTGCCCTTCTAGAAGGGTGCCATGAAGCAATCCTCAATGGAGTGGTATGCCCTCTTTTCGGTTAAACTTCCTGCATGGGAGTGAAGGATGGAGTAAAGGATGGTAAAGGTGTCAAAATTATCTTTGATATAGGTATCTTGTTAGGTGTGCTAATTTATTTCCAGACTGTCTGAATATGGATTATTTTATTTGGTGGTGCCAGATATGCAATGAACAATCATTGTCTGCCATTATGTGCAGCATATTACTCCTTCATGTTAACTGCAATTGCCAGGAGTCCTTGTTACGTGGTTTAGATATGCAACACTTTTGCTAGCGTTTGCCTACCCAAGGACAAAGTTAGGTGTACATCACGGCTACAATTGTATGGAGCACTTTATTTGAATATGCCATGAATAACTATACACAATACAACTAAGGCCAAAAGCTAGTATCAGGAACACAGTAACCCTCAAGTTTTAACTATGGCACTCTCAGTTTCATAGGGAAAGAAGATGCCTCAGTTCCGACTCAGAATGGACTTCCTTCCCAGTCATATTCACCAAGAAGCATGTTCGTGGGTTTAATGCTCATACCCTCATCCTTCTAGTTTAGATTGGGGGCTTAAACATACCCATATATTATGATTGCTGTAATTTTGTTTTTTGGTGACTCTTCCTTTTAGGTCTGGCATGGCAGCGCAGCTGTGGGAAGGCCTTATGTAAGCAATAGAAAAGGAGCTGTAAGAATCACTACTGAGAGAGGTATTGGCTCAACCTAGATGCTGATATTCTTAACTACAGCATTTAATTGGGCAGAAGATGTGTGCTTCTGCTGAAAAAGATGCTGTGTCATGTTGGAAAGCATATGCTCAGTACAATAGACTTGAGTTGGTTATGGTGAGTAACCAAATACGCCGTACATCAGGTGGCATAGGTATGATCTGTTAATCATGAAAAGTTAAGATAAAGGCAGAAGGCCAGATTTATTTATTGTGAAAAACCATATAATGAAACCATTAACCCTTTAAAAGTGGGTTGTAATATACTGATGTAAAGCCTGTACACAGACAGTTCACAGATTAATAGTAGTAAGGAAGGGTTTTGGTGTTGGTTACTGCTCCCCCGACAGACCCTGGGAATAGAATATTTGCACTATGATCATCCTTGTTCGACACTCTTGGACATTATTGTGTATTGTTTTCTCAACTGTAATTCTGTATTCATGTACACTTTTCATGTCTGTATGTTTTATGGTTGCCTGAGATGGTTAAGGTGACAACCCAGTGATAAAGGCTATCGGTCTAATTGTTTCATTGGGAATGTTATGTCACATGTCATATCTGTTTATCATGAAAAGCTTTTGACAAAGGAAGTAGGCCTGACGTATTTATTGTGAAAAGCATATGTTTAAGCTACCAGGCCTTTCAGTATAGATTGTTATTACAAATTGTACAAGGTGTATACAGGTATTCTGGTAGAAGGAATTTCACAGATTATTGTAGTAGGCAAGGATTGTAGTGGTGTTTAGCCCCTGTGACAATTGTGAATGTAAAGGTGCAGTGTGATAATTCTTGATAGGCCCACTTAGGATGGGTTGTACATTGTTTTGTCATCTGTAATTGTGTACAGATTTTCAACTATGACTTTATATTTGATGTTTGTCTTTGAGGGAGGGAAAGTTTATGTTCAGTATAGAAGGCCTTAGTTGGTTATGGTGATAAACCAATGATAAAGGCTATGAGCCTTGTTGGTCCACTGTGAAAAGTTATGCCTGATGCAATACATCTGATTTGTTTATTAAGGAGAGGCATGACAAAGTATGCTGAGTTATTCGTTATGAAAAGCATATTTTACAGCCAATTGGCCTTCAGGGATGTATTATCACACTGTTATAAAGCTGGTATACAGGTACTTTATTAAAGAGAATCTCATAGATTACCACAGTAGGCAAAGATTTTGGTGCTGGTTAGCCTTCGGACAAACACTGGCTGTAAAAGATCTGTACTGTGTTACCCTTAGTAGGTCTTATCTGGAGGTGTTATGTGTTGTTTTGCCAAATGCAATTTTTGATATTTGTAATTGTATGACTGTATGCTAGGTGTGGCCGCCTGTTGGGAATAAGTCCTGCGTTTTCATGTTGCAAGCCCTTAATAAAGTCTATCGACCCAGTTGGTTTGATGGGAAACATTATATCATGTACCATGTATCTGGTTCTTATGAATCGTTGCAACACAAGCATTAGGACTGATTTATTTATTGTGAAGAGTATCTGATAAAGATGATAAGCCTTTAAGGGAGGGGGATTAATATTAAATTGAGTTCAGGCAGGTAGAGAGGGATTTGGTTAGAGTGAATCTCCCAGATTACTGTAATAAGTGGCTGCCTAGTGCGATAGCTTACACTCGATAAAGCAGGTCTGCTTTGGTTGCGGTCACAAGTCATTAATAAAGTCTGTAGACTTGATTGATTCATTGGTAAAACACTATAGCAGATACCATAGATCCAAACAGTTTACTATGTACGATTCAGACAAAGGAAAAAAGCCGGAATTTTTATTGTGAAAATTATATAAAGGACAATAGGCCTTTGAGGGTGATTGCTATCTCACTATGGTAAAGCTCAGAACTGTGAGTGCACTATTAATTCACTGGTATTTTCTTTCATAGAATCTCAGAGATTACAGTAGTAGGCGAGGTCTTCAGTATTGGTTACCCACTCTGACAATCAATGGGGACAGAATATTTGGAATGTGAGAATCCTTGCTAGGCCCACCCATTGAGGAAAGTTATGTGAGACGCCACATGCCTGCTCTGTTTATTATGAAATGTTATCACAGATGCAGGAAGCCGACATATATTGTGTAAATTATAATAGGCATTTTGTTTCATGGAATGTCACACATTACCACAGTAGGTAAGGATGTTGCTCCTTGTTATCCCCTCTTATAAACCCAGGTGGTAGAAGATGTGGGCTGTGAGAATCCTTGCTACATCCTTGTACATGGGGTTGTATATGATTTACCAACTGTAATCCTCTACAAATTTATAATTCTATGCATATTTTAGAAGTGTGTGTCGGGTGACAGCTTTAACTGTCTTCTACGCTCATGTAATCAGAAAAGTCTTAAAAAAGGCATACATGCCCTTACATATATTGAGGGGCTGTGGATCATCCTGTTTCATCCATTGGTCTATTTGCCCATCATTTCCATTCTGGTTCCACTTATGACAGCATATAGAATGGATAAGCCCACTTCAACCACTGCCTCTATTGCTCTGTGAGTGATGGCACTTTGCCTGAACCCATGTGCCCATCTGCCTGAAATTGTGTGTGCTTGTGTTATGGCTTATGCGCCAGTCCTGTAGTTTTCTATTTTCTCGTTTTATAGGTCTCTTTCATTTGCTTTCTCTATCTTTTTTTAGAGTGCCAACAAACCCAACAAGTCTCCGGACAGTGCCACTGGGCTGCTTGCTTGAAGCTTATTTTATGTGCAGAACACCACATCCCACGGAATCCATGCTTCTAAAGGAGGCGTCCAGCTATGTATGGTATTGTCCATAGTGTATTAATGTTTTACCGGTTTAAGATGGACCCCTTTTTTAGAAACACACTGGTCATCTTGGATCAGTACATCAATGACACACTATACACAATACTGTTTCAAAGATGCCAACCCACTGTTGAATTATTTTAAAATGAGTAGTTATTGGGTTTACACAAAGTATCATGGCCTCAAGCCACCATGCTGCACTCTTGGCTGTTATGGTGGTGAATTGTGTCTTGGGCATGCATGGAGAGTGTTAAAGCTAACAAGCTGCCTACTTCCTTAGCAGGAGGAATCAGAATCACCTGCAGTCATAGATGTTCTCCCTGAAACCTGCAACGGATCAGATTTTTCTTACAACATTTTTTACCTTTTTGAAAAAGAGCAATTCAAATAACCATCACTCATACTCTGTATGCTAATGCAATGTCATTGTGTTTTAAAGCATTGAACTAACATAGAAGTAGAAAGGACGACTGAATTGGATTTTGGAGTTCCCTCTTGTAGCAGAAGAGAAATATCATGTGTAGTTACGTTTTTCGTAAAATAGTTGTCCAAAAGTAGGGCGCTGGCTATGTTAAGCCCCAATACCAATGTGGCCGGTCATTAGTCTGCAAGACAAAAACTGAAGAAAACTTGTAAGAAGGAGTCTCAAGCACATATTTTTTTACCAGTTAATATACACTAGCATACAGGAAGGGAAAGAGGAAATTTAGAACCTGTGGTTCAGATGTTCATACTGTGCATAAATCCCATATGGCGCCGGAGCCGTAGTGATGGGTTTCAAATTATCAACATCACACCAAAACTTTGAACATAGGTCAGCTAAAAAAATGATAATAGCATGAACAATTGATTGATGATGATCATTACAAAAGCTAAATGTACCATGGAAACCAAGCAGTATCTATACTGCTATCTTAAGAATAACTGAACATGAGCACTGGACACAGAGCATACTACATTAATATTATGCATGTATTGTCAGGACTGTGAGTGCACTATTAATTCAATTTACCTTTTTGTAAGGATTTGGGGTGTACTATATGGGATGGCTAGGTAGCCCTGCTGTGCAGTAGACTCACAAATACCATATTGGGTCAAATCATGTACGTTTAATTGAGCTTAAGCTCAACCCTGGGTAGCTGTGGCTGCGGGCAGTGAGGCTTAGCAAAGGAACAATGTGTAAAGCATTTAACAACAACAAACAACGAAATAAGAGAGTCACACAACATGAAAGAAACAAGACATCAGGTTAGAAGAATAGATTCTAATTTTTTGTATCTTTAGAGACCTTGATCATCAAAATCCGCCAGAGGGTTGAGTAGATATAGATTTTTTAAGGAATAAATAACTTTAGCATCAACCGCAAACAGGCATTGGTCAACAAAAACTTTAGACACTTTTGAAAAGTTTGGAAAAGTTAGTTAGGTAACTCTGACCCGAGTTCAGCAACCAAGCCTGGCAGGACATAGGTCCAGTGTGCCACAGAGGTTACTTTGGAGAATTAATTGGCTCCAGAGCGTTCTTAGAGTAAGATCCAAACTTCACAGAATGACTTCCATAGATGATAATCGAGTGGTCCTGATGCTGAGGGAAGCAGGCTCAAAGATGCTGTGGATTCTGTGCGGTACATAGGAGGAAGTCCAGTCGAGTCCAAGGACCACAAGTGAGTGGGAGGGACTCCGGAATTTGGAGTCCCATGAAGTCCTCTTTGCAGGGTTCCAAGGGCTGCTGATGCAGTCCTTGCGCTTTTGCAAAACAGCAGTCATGGTGCAAATCTTTGGTGAGGGATGATGTTCCTCTGGGGTAACGCATTTAGTTACAACCAAGACTCATGGGTCCAGCGGACACGGTTGGATCTATTGGCTATCTCCAAGTTGTTCTTGAGGGGTCAGTGGCGTCCGGTAGCGGCAAGACTTCTGCAGTGGCTACCAGAAAGGCGACTTGAGCTCCTGCAACTTTAATGTTCCCAGTGCTGTTCTGGGGAGAGGGGGGGGGGGGCAACTGGACCTTGGAGCCTTTGCTTGGGTCTGGAGCCAGGGATCAGCATCTTCCTGAGTTAGGCACACAGAACTGTGGGGGGGGGGAGTTGAGGGGGACAACTGAACCTTGGAGTCTCTGCTTCAGTCTGGGGCCAGGGACCAGCATCTCCCTGAGTTAGGCACACAGACCTGGGGTCAAAATCAACTAGCCCTAACTGTGACGGGTGTAGTCGCTCCAGTATTGCAACCTCTCTTTGTGCGCATCCAACAAATGCAGAGTGGTTTTCCCTTTGTCCTCTTTCTGGATCCAGCAAGTACTGAGGATCAGTGTGCCAAGGGTGCTATATTTATCCCAGGAAAGTGCCCTCAGGGGACCACACGGTCCCTAGCCAATGGGCTACTCAGTCTCCTCCTACCTAGTGATGAAGTTCCTGTGATGTGTGGCATCTGGCTATCCCAAAATGGCACATTCTTGCCCCCTTCAAGATGGCATGACCCTTCCTTGGTCACAAGGAGAAAGGTAGCCCACCATAGAGGTGTAGCTACCTGGGGACCACACGCCCATGGTAAAACCACTTTTGAAGTTCGTTTCCTGCCTCTGGCCAGTCTCCATACTGTCTACAAGGACAAAGGGCATCATGCTTAGGGGTGTTGGGCCAGGTGGCCCATCAAAGGCGGTTCCCCCTTTGAAACATGCCTCTGGGCTAATCCCCAAAGTGGCCATCCTGGCAGAGGAGGGGAAACCTCACTGCTGCATCACTTTCTTTGTCTTCGAGCCTGGGAGTCATTCACACATATCCCCCGGCGATCAGAAACTGTCTGTATGTGTGTGCCTCTGTGAAGCCACTGTACGAACAGAGCATAGAGTGGTCACTTTTCTAAAAATGGCAAAACAATAATAGTGACAATAATTTCGACCTGAGCATCAGGATGCATGTAATGTCACAATTAATGTCATATCTCACATGACCCAATTTGGTAGTCCAAGTCAAAAGTTAGCCGGATGGGGATTCCACCCGGTAATCGGTGTTAGCCAATTGAGCTACCAACTTTACCCACAGCAAAACGACAATATTCAAGTGTTGCTGTTGAGACATAATGAAATATATATGTTTCACTTAACAATATATAGCTCACTGCCATATGGCTCTCTAGGCCTTCCTTAAGGCGGACTTACATATGTGGTAATGAGGCAAGGTGGCTTTGCCATTAGATTAAATGGCAAAGTCGAAATGGCAGTGGGTACATTGTGCTTCCAGTCTGTAGTGGCAGGCTGGGAGCCATTTTGTGTCTTGTCATAGGAAGGGTGGTACAAATAGTGCTGCAGCCCTAAGTGGACATTCTGCCTTACATTCCCTAGGTACCATATACTAGGGACTTACAAGTAAGTCAGGCCATGCCAAATGGGTGTATCCAATTCGAAATATACTTTGCATGAGATCAGAACACTGGCACTGAGGTCAGATTAGGAGGCCTCATTGCACTCTGAGTCAGGAAACCAGCAGCACAGCTCCAAAAATATGAGGGTGAACATGCAAATAGAGCGTCACCAGGATTGTTCTAGTTTTGTTTCCTTGTTTACCTCATCAAGTTTGTGCCTTGTTCTGCCAGCACTGATCCTCACTCCAGATCTCAAGTCTGCACATCAAACTCTTACAGTCACTTCAACTACCAGTCTTATTTCTTTTTTGTAAACAGAATTATTTAAGTTTAAGACCTGCAAAATTACAATTAAGAAACATACCGCCTGAGAACATCATTGCCATATTGGCAAGTGAATCACAAACATGTTTCATAGATGTGCAATTCAGGCACCCTAGCCCCCAGCCCCTCTGCCCTCAACCCCTCCACCCCCACGTTGAGTCGAACCTAGACAGTATACAGTACAAAAAACCTCTCAGTCAGTATGTCAAGTCATGGTGTCCTGTCACAGGGTGCAGTGTAGCAAAATCTATTTGTTCTAAGTGTAGTCTTAGTGTAAGGTTTTCTATAGGGTGAAAGTGTTAGTAAATAGTACCTCAACTTGTGGTGTTTCGGGAAACCTCATGCCCCTGTGGGTCTCCAGGTGGTGTCCCCAATAAAGCCACCTCAAGTCCATTAGGCCCTTAGAAGCATGTGCCATTTCCATGGTACCTATTCCCCGCCTTGCCTACCTTAGCAGTACTGCCCCTTCATAACTTGCCCATCTCTCTAATTCTCTGTGCCAAATGGGCACCTTTGGCCGACCAGAGGCTTTCCAATTTTGCAGGATTTCATGCTTTGCTAGCAACAGCACCAAATTCTGAAATTTACGGGTAGCCTTTGTTTTCGGGGTATGCGGAATCCAATGTAATAGGCAATGACCTGGGGGAATTGGGAATGTCCCTGTCTATGACATGGGATATCATCTATGTTATCTCCTCCCAGAAAGGGCACAGCCAGGGGCAGGGCCACAACATATGTAGTAGGTCCGCACTCACTGCACCACATCTGGGACACGCTGCGACTGTCATATGGAAAAACTTGTTGAGGCGCCCAGGGGTAAAATATGCTCTATGGAGTGCATAAAAATTTATCAATTTAAACCAGGTGTAGGAAGTTGGCTCTGTATGTACTATTTCAAAGTAAGAAATAGCATGCACAGAGTCCAAGGGTTCCCCTTAGAGGTAAGATAGTGGCAAAAGAGATAATTCTAATGCTCTATTTTGTGGTAGTGTGGTCGAGCAGTAGGCTTATCAGAGGAGTAGTGTTAAGCATTTGTTGTACACACACAGGCAATAAATGGGGAACACACACTCAGAGACAATTCCAGGCCAACAGGTTTTTGTATAGAAAAATATCTTTTCTTAGTTTATTTTAAGAACCACAGGTTCAAGATTTACAAGTAATACTTCAATGAAAGGTATTTCACTTAGGAACTTTAGGAACTTTGAATTAGCAAAATAGCATATACAGTTTTCACACAAATGACATATAGCTATTTTAAAACTAGACAGTGTAATTTTCAACAGTTCCTGGGGGAGGTAAGTGTTTGTTAGTTTTTGCAGGTAAGTAAACCACCTACGGGGTTCAAGTTTGGGTCCAAGGTAGCCCACCGTTGGGGGTTCAGAGCAACCCCAAAGTTACCACACAAGCAGCTCAGGGCCGGTCAGGTGCAGAGGTCAAAGTGGTGCCCAAAACGCATAGGCTTCAATGGACAAGGGGGTGCCCCGGTTCCAGGCTGCCAGCAGGTAAGTACCCGCGTCTTCGGAGGGCAGACCAGGGGGGTTTTGTAGGGCACCGGGGGGACACAAGTCAGCACAGAAAGTACACCCTCAGCAGCACGGGGGCGGCCGGGTGCAGTGTGCAAACAGGCGTCTGGTTTGCAATAGGTTTCAATGGGAGACCAAGGGGTCTCTTCAGCGATGCAGGCAGGCCAAGGGAGAGGGCCACCTGGGGGTCGCTCCTGCACTGGAGGTCGGATCCTTCAGGTCCTGGGGGCTGCGGGTGCAGTGTCTTTACCAGGCGTCAGGTCTTGGAAGCAGGCAGTCGCGGTCAGGGGGAGCCTCGGGATTCCCTCTGCAGGCATCGCTGTGGGGGCTCAGGGGGTCAACTCTGGCTACTCACGGTCTCGTAGTCGCCGGGGAGTCCTCCCTGTGGTGTTTGTTCTCCACAAGTCGAGCCGGGGGCGTCGGGTGCAGAGTGCAAAGTCTCACGCTTCCGGCGGGAAACGTGTGTTGTTTCAAAGTTGCTTCTTTGTTGCAAATTTGCAGTCTTTGAGGAACAGAGCCGCTGTCCTCTGGAGTTCTTGGTCCTTTTAGATGCAGGGTAGTCCTCTGAGGCTTCAGAGGTTGCTGGACCCTGTGGAACGCGTCGCTGGAGCAGTGTCTTTAGAAGTGGAGAGACAGGCCGGTAGAGCTGGGGCCAAAGCAGTTGGTGTCTCCGTCTTCTCTGCAGGTTTTCAGCTCAGCAGTCCTTCTTCTTCTTAGGTTGCAGGAATCTATCTTGCTGTGTTCTGGGAGCCCCTAAATACTCGACTTAGGGGTGTGTTTAGGTCTGGGGGTTAGTAGCCAATGGCTGCTAGCCCTGAGGGTGGCTACACCCTCTTTGTGCCTTCTCCCTGAGGGGAGGGGGCCACATCCCTATCCCTATTGGGGGAATCCTCCATCTGCAAGATGGAGGATTTCTAAGAGTCAAAGTCACCTCAGCTCAGGACACCTTAGGGGCTGTCCTGACTGGCCAGTGACTCCTCCTTGTTTTTCTCATTATCTCCTCCGGCCTTGCTGCCAAAAGTGGGGCCGTGGCCGGAGGGGGCGGGCAACTCCACTAGCTGGAGTGCCCTGGGGTGCTGTAACAGAGGGGGTAAGCGTTTGAGGCTCACCGCCAGGTGTTACAGTTCCTGCAGGGGGAGGTGAGAGGCACCTCCACCCAGTACAGGCTTTGTTACTAGCCACAGAGTGACAAAGGCACTCTCCCCATGTGGCCAGCAACATGTCTGGTGTGTGGCAGGCTGCTAAAACTAGTCAGCCTACACTGGTAGTCGGTTAAGGTTTCAGGGGGCACCTCTAAGGTGCCCTCTGGGGTGTATGTTACAATAAAATGTACACTGGCATCAGTGTGCATTTATTGTGCTGAGAAGTTTGATACCAAACTTCACAGTTTTCAGTGTAGCCATTATGGTGCTGTGGAGTTCGTGCATGACAGACTCCCAGACCATATACTCTTATGGCTACCCTGCACTTACAATGTCTAAGGTTTTGCTTAGACATTGTAGGGGCATAGTGCTCATGCACTTATGCCCTCACCTATGGTATAGTGCACCCTGCCTTAGGGCTGTAAGGCCTGCTAGAGGGGTGACTTATCTATACCTATAGGCAGTGTGAGGTTGGCATGGCACCCTGAGGGGAGTGCCATGTCGACTTAGTCGTTTTATCCCCACTAGCACACACAAGCTGGCAAGCAGTGTGTCTGTGCTGAGTGAGGGGTCCCCAGGGTGGCATAAGACATGCTGCAGCCCTTAGAGACCTTCCCTGGCATCAGGGCCCTTGGTACCAGAGGTACCAGTTACAAGGGACTTACCTGGATGCCAGGGTGTGCCAATTGTGGAAACAAAGGTACAGGTTAGGGAAAGAACACTGGTGCTGGGGCCTGGTTAGCAGACCTCAGCACACTTTCAAATCATAACTTGGCATCAGCAAAGGCAAAAAAATCAGGGGGCAACCATGCCAAGGAGGCATTTCCTTACACCAGGCATTTCTGGACACCTTGGGGACCCTCTTGAGAATATTTCCCCAGTCTTTCTCAGCTATAGGTGTGTCTAAGTCCTCCTACCATTGGGTTCCCAGAGTGTCAAGGGGTCGGATTATATGTTCCCTTACTGCCCGATATAGACACATAATTGCTTGATAGGTACCGGATGATAGGGCCACATAGCGACAACAAGCTAGTTGCTGTGGTTCAACAGAGCATGTCTTCCAGTGTTTGCGGAAGGCCAATGTTATCGCCCTATGAAGTAAAAGGTGGCCATGGAGGAGGTCAAAGTCTATCGAAAGTCTTTGAATGGAAGAAGTATCACCTTTTGAAAAGGATCCCCTATCATGTTAGCTACCGCAGCCACCCACTCATCTAATCCTTCCCATTGTCCCCAATATGGAAGGGTTGTTTTCTACTGCCAGTCTTATGCACTGGTCCAGTCCCTAATCATTCTGTTGGCTCCTCAGTGCCTTCTCTCTCTAAGCAGGCGCAGGGCTGAACACTGATCAAAACGACTTGGACACCACACCTGCAGGCCACCTTTTATAGCATTATGTAGGTCCATGGTTCCTTGCATCTATTCAGCCAATCCACACCGCAAGAAGAAGGCAGAGCATACACAGTCATAGCGCCGATTCCAAAGGACCAGTCCATTTCACATACGTCCTGAATGCCTGGGGCTGCACCACTTGTTTGTACCCAGCTACCTCTATCCCTCAAATGTCAAGACCTTTGCTTGTAATTTTTGCCTCACCTGTTCACTGGATGTCTACAATCTTCTAGTGGCACAGTTCTAGGCCCATCTTTGAATTGTATTGGATCGCCTCTTTTAATTTCTCAGGATAGTGAGTTACCTCAATTCACAATATAGTTCTTGATAGATTTCGGAACTCTATCTTTTGCAAGCAGAAGTATTGAGGATGGATGGGGTGTTACTGGAGCTCTAGGACTTTATCAAATTGGATCCGCCACACTTGAGCCAATGCTTTGCCCCGTTGCGGATGTGTTCTTCACATTGATTTTGTATCAGGATAATTATGAGATTGTTTCTCTGGGTTCATGGCAGTCAGTGTTATCTGGGTGGTATCAGTGGCCAGAACTGTCATTTACCACTGGTGTTCCAGAGCCTTAGGTACTGTTGCACCAAGCTATTCCATTAGTACTCTTGACTCAGCAAACTTAGCAAGTCGAGCAGTCAAGACATCCTCTAAGGGGTGTATAAGGGATTATAAGGCAGGAACCATATGACATGAGTAATTACACTCAGTAAGTGCAACGTACAGTCAAACCTTCCTATTTAAGAAAAAAATATATTTTTTTATGTACATACAATAAAGTGTGCAGTCAACAGGAAGAAGCCTGTAGAATACAATACCAAAGGGGCCATGTTATGACCTCAAACTTGCTTACCTGATAAGACACTAAAAACAAATGACAGGCACCCCGTTGTTAGCTTGTGGAAGGTTTTGGATGTCCTCAGTAGACTTTCATGGGTTGTGTTTATTACAGCTTGCCTCCACGCCACTAGGTGTTGGATTGTACAACTCTGCAGGTAACCCAAAATCAAGTAACCCAAATACCCTCTTCCTAAAATGAATGAATCCCCTTCATTGTTTCTGTTCAAATGGTTTTATTAAAGTATAAATAGCAGCAGAAGTGTTGAACTTTCAACCTGCATCAAAACGTAGATCAGAGCAATCCTTTCTATATGAGAACTGGGAAGAAAGGGAGATGTGAGATATAAGTAAAAGGGACGATCAAAAGGAGTGTCAAAACTTTAACAATTGTTAAGGTTCAACAGCAGAGCTATGTTCAAGAAGAATTTATTCATGTAATAAATTACCCCAACAGTAAACACTGTCTCTGTCCAGCTCCTTCCTTCTCCCTTTGCCAGCCGCCAACTCTCCGAACCTCCGAACGTGGTCGAACTCGGTGACATCATAATCTTTTGTCACTGAGCACAATCACAACGCATCTACCCCTTACAATAACAATAAAATAAATTTTTAGAAAAAACAACAACATTTCATAATAGTGAAGCATAGAAAATAAGTACAAGAAAGTACCCTAATGAAACGTATAAGCAATAAATAATCAACTTGACTAAACATAACAAAATATATAAGAACAATAAATATTTACTTACAATTGATTAAGGTAAAATAAAACAAAATCATGTAATCATATAAAATGAACATGAAAAACAAACAAAATCTTGTAATCTATTAGGTTTCCTAACTAAACATCCATATCTACTTGTTTTTCTTGTAGCCCGCATATCCGTCTCTTCAGTCTGATTATTGACATCTGTTACATCATTAGAATCAAACTCTACCTCACCCAGCTCAGGAAATAACTGTTCACGGTTTGGTTGCATATCCGTCCGGTCTATTAACCAATCAAATTACATTCCTTGCATTCCGGAATATCTCTTTCCCTTCCCATTCCAGCTTGGAAAGACTCTGCATTTCTGCACCAAGACAAAGATGAAAGATGCCACTCCTTCCCGTCACTCAACAACGCAACGCTGAATTACAGTATGTTTTTCTACCCTCAAGGGTTCCGAAAATCAATTATGTCCTTTCCTAATGAACCCAGGTTTCCTGATTTTGACAAGATCCCCAACTTTGGTGTGTTGCTTCTTACACATGTGTTTAGCATCAAAATATAATTTGCTTTGCTCTTGGGAACATTTTACATTGAGTGACCAATCGACTTTGGTAACACCTTTCTTCCAACCAACATTGTCCTTACAAATGGAAATTCTATCCCTCATTAACACGAAAGGTGAAAACCCAGTAGATTCACAAGGAATAGTTCTATACACTAAGATGTTCTGCTTTAATTCTTCCCTCCAATACAATTTGTTATTGTTGGTAAGTTGAATAACGTCTTATATTACACAGTTAGATCTTTCTACTGCACCGTTATCAGCTAGACGATACAAAGAAGTTGTTTTGTGCAAAATACCTTTATATACTAAGAACTTTTTTAATGCTTCAGAAGTGAATTGAGGCAATTATCGCTAACAATACATTTTGGTAAACCCTCTTTTAAAAACACTTTGTACCAAAAATTCACAATAGAGTCCATATCAGCCCTGTTAACGATTTCCACTTCTGGCCATTTAGAAAAATAATCGACCAACACAAGTAGATACTTCTGTTTATCCCCATCCCCTACAGGTCCAGCAATATCAACCCCAATCTTTCCCATGGCATGCTAGGACATGCAATAGGATGAAGTGGTGGTTTTAACGTGACTTGAGCTTTGTCAGAATTGTTACATGCTTGACAATTCCTCACTTCCCTTTCAAAGTCTAAATCTAACCCTGGCCACCAATACGTACACTTAACGTTGTTTTTTGTCTTTCCAATACCCAAATGACCTTCATGACATATGTCTACTATTATATGCCTTAAACACGTAGGTGGAATCACCTTGCCATTCCTTAGCACCAGACCCTCTTCTAACGATAGTTCATGCCTCAATTCCCAAATCACATGAATACTATGATCTATGTGCTGTTTCTTCGGCCACCCGTTCTTAATGAACTCACATAAAACACCCATAATATCATCAGATACCTGTGCCTGTTCCCATTCTTCACTAGTTATACCCGAAAAATCACCAAGAACGTTGGCTACTGAAAATGTGTCTATATCAGTCTCTACACCACTCCGTAAAGGTAACAGCATCCTACTTAAAAAAAAAAAATCTGCCACAACTTTTTTAACCCCCGGCAGATATTGTATACTGTAATTGTAATCCAACAACCCAACAGACATCCGAGCTATGCATGGTGAAGCAGAAGTTAAACCCTTGGTGGTCAAAACCTTGGTGAGTGGTTTATGGTCACTTCTCAGTACAACATGGTGCCCCCAGATATAATGTCTGAAGTGTTCCAAACCCCAAACACAAACTAACGTTTCACGCTCAATAACCGAATACCTTTCTTTGGTAGGGGTAATTGAATGTGAGGCAAAAGCTATAGTTCTTTCAACACCTTCGTTATCAATTTGAGTCAATGTGGCACCAATACCCTTTGCACTAGCATCAGTGGTGACAATGCTTTTTAAGTTTCGATCAAAACAACGGTGGCGCTCCAGCAATACAATTTTTGATCTCTTCAAATGCAAGGTCACATTGTTCATCCCATACAAACTTGTTGTTAGCCTTTAGCAGTTCTGCTGTTATACCATGCTCAACTAAACTTTGCATAACCTTATCAAGAACAAGATCATGCTCTTGTCTGTTCTTCCCCATCACCAGTATATCATCCTGAAAAATGAGTAAGTCTTTCATGTCTGAAAAGACGTTGTGCATTAACCTTTGAAACATTGCTGTAATTCTTCTGCTGTCAGCATGCAAAGGTACCTGGTGATATGCAGCTTTGAGATCAATACTGGAAAACCACTTAGTCCCTCTTGTACACGCTAACATCTCACTGATCTTGGGTAGTGGAAATTGATCTACAAAAATGCTTTTGTTGCGATCTCTAAGGTCAACACACAGTCTAAGCTTACCATTTTTTTTTTAGCAGCGACTAAAGGTGCAACCCACTCCGCAGACTTGACAGGTTCAATAATACCCTCAGACTGTAAGTTTTGAAGCTCTTTCTCCACCTGATCCTTCAACAAAAAGGAAATGCTCCTGACCTTATGTACAGCTGGAGAAGAATCAGGTTTAATTTGTATTCTGTGTTGGAACCCCTTAAGTTTTCCAATTTGCCACTAGAAAACCTTAGGAAATCTTTCTGCAACGTCGGAAATGAACTATGCATCCTGTTGTACTACTGACACTGGCACTGAACTACTGGGTTCTAGAATGATATCCAGTTCGTCCTGGTCCTTCCACCCAAGAACAGATGGGCCTGTTTCAGAAACATAGATCTTGCAATGAGCCTGCTTATGTTTGAACTTGACTAACAATTTCTTGTAACCAATCATAATTATAGGCTCCCCTGTAAAAATCTTTGGTGAAATATCAGGTTTTTCAAGACAGGTACAAAACGCTGTTGCCAGACATCCTGATTCACAATAGTGTAAGGTGAACCTAAGTCTGCAACCACAGGAATGTCTACACCCCCAATAGATATATCGCATAGGGGTCTGTTGTTGCTCCCATTTATGTTCAATAAATTATCATAAATATTCAAAATACATAAATTGGAGTCTGAATCATCTGAAGAACTATTATGCAAATGAACATCTTCCTCTATACATTTTACACACACATCTCTATTCACATTCTTTTTCTTACAACACACTTTAGCAAAATTACCCAGAACCCCACAGTACAAGCCCTTTTGGTTCCAAGCAGGGCAATTTCTATCATTAGCTAAGTGATATTTGCTCCCACATCTGAAACAAGATTTTCTTTCTTTCGAATTAACAACATCTTTACGTATGGAACAACTGAACGTGTTTGAAGATTTGTTGGTCTTTTTCACTTTGGCTACTATGGAATTGACCTCTGAATTGGCAGCCATCTTATCTTCACTACGCAAAACAGCCTTAGCGCGCCTTCCTGTGAGTTCAGCACTCTTAACCATGTCAATGACTTCTTGCAAAGACGCTTCTCCCGTTGCCCAAATTTTATCTTGAATATGGGAATTCGCCGTATGCATCACAGTTTGGTCTCTAATAAGATCATCGTGAAGATTCCCAAATTTGTAAGAGAGGGCTACATTTTTTAGTGCTGCTACATAATCCTCCACCAGCTCCTCTAGTTGTTGCTTTCTAGGAAAACAAATTGTAGCGATCCACAGCAACGAATTTATGACATCACACTGTATCTTTCCCAAATCCAGCTGTTTTAGTTTCCTCCGTGAATGCTTGTTTGGCTTCATTCTGGGTGAACACTTCCCATTTCTCTAAATTCTCAATCTTGCCTGTATACCCAAAGCCACCTGAAGATCATCTCCTTAACTGAGCCACATGTTCAAAACTCAAAACAAGACGACTCTTTTTCCTCCAGTCTCCAAGGTATGTTTCATCACTGCAACCTTTTCAGTGTTGAATCCCCCCAAGTCATGTTTTAAAGCACACTTGCTCCCTCTTCCTTATTCAGTCAAGACCGAATGCATGGTCTCAATCTTTTGAGAAGAATGCTGAAGAGAGCTGCTAGCAACTGAACATAAGAATGTGAATTGTTCTGAGAATCTGTGGACCAAGGCTGTTAAACGATGCAGAGCTCAACGGATGGGGAAAGGAGAGAGGAGCTCAGGTACTGCAGACAGAAATAAACAGGGCGAAATTGGGTGTCAGGGAGGTGATGTGTATTCTTTGTTAACAGATTTTCCGGGGTCAGTGTCCAAAGACAGCAGCATGCAGGTTGAGGTTGCCATGTCCACACTGAAGGACAGCCAGCCTGAATGGGAACACCGTGCTCTCTGCATGCTAAATATGGTTTTTCAGTAACGAACGTGATGCTTGCATAATGTGCATTCTTAGTCAACCTTGCATAGTTGTGCTCTTTAGGTGAATACCCAAGTCAGTGTAAAAATGTGACGTTCTGCTGGATCAATAAAATAACATCTGTTGACATTAAACGAGAATGCACACCAATAAAAATAAATAATGAGTGAATCTTAAGAAACCATAAATAGAAACTAGGATTGGAAATATGTTTAAGAGGTGCCCTGGAATCAACTGATTTAACCTTTAGGAGAAAGAGAAGATTTCCAGTTTGAAAGCTATAATTTGGTCGGGCATAGGCGTTGTGAAAGTTTCCGTTATATATATATATATTTTTTTTATTAAAAATGTTTTCCCCTCAGTGTGTTAGTATATATTTGCAAGACAGCTCATTTTATCTGTGTTTGACTTTAGAAGGCTAGTCTGTCCTTTTTTTCTATTAACCAGTGTAATTATGGTGTGTGTATGCCTGCACATTTAGATTTGTGGTGAAAATACCACTCATTTAGTTAGTGTACTCTCGGAGTGTGAAGAGGTGGATTGTTTGCCCAGACAACTAAGTGCAACTGCCTGAAAGAATTACACAGCCAATAATTTTTTCGGTCTTACCTATAAAACGACCTGTTTTATACCTTAGCAGTATGTAGAGTGGGGTTTGAGTCAGCCAATTGCCCATGATTGGTTGGCTTGCTTGTCTATTCAATTTGCTTGTTTTTTTTTTATATATCAACGTCTTTCCTTGCTGTGCTTGCGTTTGTCCCTCCTGTGGATCATACGTGTTTTACGGTGTTTCTGACTGGATGAGTTGCAGCTTGCCACTGCCCATATTCAAGCA
This sequence comes from Pleurodeles waltl, assembly GCF_031143425.1. Classification (NCBI taxonomy): domain Eukaryota; kingdom Metazoa; phylum Chordata; class Amphibia; order Caudata; family Salamandridae; genus Pleurodeles; species Pleurodeles waltl. The sequence goes on along the minus strand of NC_090436.1, from coordinate 790,285,109 downwards.
ACTCCACGGGAGTGCGTTTTCTCACTCTTTCATGCATGCTGCTTCGTTCCTCACATTATGCCCTGCGTTCTGATGATTTTCCATTCTCAACTCGTCTGTTACTTCTCTGCCCCTTCTTTTCTCACTCACCCTCTGTTTTTATGGGAAACAGCCATTACAACGCAGCCATTACCACACCAAATTTGCTTAAAGTGGCACAGGCTGTGTAGAGGCTGTGGAGTAGTGCACCAGAGCCCTGGATTCTTTGGGGCACAATGGTCCTGTTTTGAGAAGGGGTCTCCACTACCAAGCCCATAAATTTAGAGTTGCCTCAGTCGCTCTTGCTCCAGCGTACCCATAGGTATGATCACACACACTTCAGCCTGAAATTATGACTGGAGCAATCGTCAGCTGTTATTCAGAGGGCACCTGGGGGGGATAGTACTGAAACCTGAAGGGAAGGAGTGGGAATTTATCAACTGCAGCTCTGAGTGCTTTCTAATAAAGTGAAACACTATCAGCCTGGAGTGGCAGCAGCACACACTGAGGGAGAGAATAGTGATGGGTTGCAGGACTAGGCTTCAGTGGTCTGTCCAGGTACATGCTGTCCTGCTTTATGACCAGAGCCAGTACAGTAATGCCTGTAACCTGTCAGAGTAAGTACATAATCATGTGACGGTGGTCTCAGGTGATTGCTGTACATATGCTTGGTGCAATCTTGCCTAAATAATGCCTCCTAATGAAAAGAATAGTAAAGGTCTACAAAAAAGGCTTTACCTCCCACATATGCTATCCTTGCCTCTTAACCAGGAGGCTACTAGCTGAATGGTTTTGAAGAACAGAAACTTAAAATTTAGAGGTAGGAAAGTCTTGGTGTTTTCTAATTTGAGCTGTACTACTCAGGAAAAAGTAAAATAGCTTCAGGGGGTCATGAAAGAGTTCTTGGCCCTGGCTCAATCTTAGATTGGGCTAATTGTCTGACTTGCCCTTGTTCCAAGTGGGACAGTAGAGTAAAAAAATGGCTGGACTTCCCTAGCACCACCTTTCCCCCTCCCTGTTGTAGATTTAAAAGACAAAAACTACTGGGTTCATGACAGCTGGTTGAACAAAATCTGCTGTGTCTGTCTGAAACGTAGCTGAGCTGCAGTTCACATGTGGTTCTTTATTTTTTTATTTTATGGCTTTGCTTCATTTTCCCTTCAGAAATATGCAACAAGTATTGCATTTTTATAAGTAAAAATGACACTGTCTAAATGTGGCCTGCATATGATTTTTTTTTTTAAAGGTAGAACATGGCCTATTGCAAAAATAAAAATTAGGAAAAAACATTTAAAATAAACTACTTTTGTTTAGGTATATGTGTACACTCACAATGCTGTCACTCATGCCGAAACAGTGCTGTCACGCACGATGAAGATAGCTAGATGCTGAAGTGGACTTTACTATTGTCTCATGGTGCATGCAGTGGTGAACGAAAGCAAAATGTGAAAGACACCTGAGCAGACCAGTGAGGGAACAGGGCTATCTACAAGCCCCCATACTGACATATTTTTAGTATGTATTTTTAACATGTGAAAGCTGAGACTGATAAAAGTTGTCTCGACCACAGACCTAGAACTAGTCACTTGACATCCCTTACACTTAAGTTTTGTGCTTTTTCCAAGAAAGACAATTGCTATTATCTACATAAATAATGTCCGATTCAATTAACATGCAATACTTGTGTTTATTGAACATAGTGTATTAATTAATAATAACAGATTGCAATGCAATGATATATTCTAATATACTAAAGTGAAATACAAGTATTCAAGAAATGGCTCGTTTTTATTGTGAAAGAGCAGCATCACATTTGCCCTGCTGTTTGCTCTGTTATTTACGTGCTGAATCTCTTGATACTCGACTCATGCTTAGTCTCTTATAGAGCCTGGCTTGGCTCCCTCTGTGAATTTTCTGTGCTCGCTCACTCCTACCTGGAACGTGGTTATCCAGTTTGATACTCATTAAAATGCAAATTGGTGTCTTGTCCAGATGACAATACATATATGGGACATCAGAATCCTGGGAACACCAGAGTGACCGTTCTGGACAGGAAGCAGGAGATGAACAAAGGAAAAAGATCAATTGGGCCAAGAGGGAGGTCTAGCATCCCATGTCATCTGTATTACATGATTATGCATCTAGCTTTCAGAATAAAAGTTCTAGTAAAATACCTCCTGAGTTCCATGAACCGTGGCATTCACTGATTACCACAACTGCGACTAAGGCCCAAAAAACCTACAATGAAGATACAAAACTTTGAGAACAAACAAACTCCTCCTTAAGAGCATAGCCAGGAGTGTAGCTTCAGATGGGGTGTGACATTCCCCCAAATAAATACATTGTTGGCTTGGTAGTTGGGTCTGGGGGCACTGAGTTGGGTCTGCTATGTCTGTGTTGGTTTTTCTTGTCATCTTGATTTCGCTAACAGGTTTTAACCTGTTCATTTTTTAATCAGGAACTTAAATGTATTTTGGCCCAGATTTACAAAGGTTTTGCATCGAGGTTGGGTTATATTTTTTAATGCAGCCCCAGCCGCAAAATACTTTTTGATATATACAAAGCCACACAAGGTCCTCCCTGCTGCACAAGCGGCACACTACAACAGAATGCATAAAAGTGCTGAATCCCAAGTTGTTTCTAAAGAGAAATGTAGAATTTGATAGATACAGTTTTAACCTTGCCTCGCAAGAAAGAGAAGACTCAATGGATGACAACATCACATACTTCTTATGCTTGTTTAGTATCATAAGTTCAGCAAGTTTATTGATGACGATGCCATTCGTTTGTGTCATATAAGAATGCTTATCTGAATCCTTGTAATAAGCTACTAAGTGAAATGTTACACATTAGGATGAATACAAGAAATGACTTGCATCAGTGACCAAACCGAGACACAAGCAAAAAAAGAAATATTGAGGCAGGTGAAGCAGAAAACAAGTAACAAGCATTCCATTTATAAGAATGAGAATAAAAGAAAACACACTGAGATCAGAGAAAGTGAAGAAATCTTGAGAACAGTGCTGTGGCAACACAGATCGAAGGCAAGAGTCAAACACCACCTCAAAGAAAGCAAAGAATGCTACCAAGGTGGGTGATCGGATTCACTCAAAGGTAAATGTACAGCAATGGGACATACATGTTGTCTCTGTGGGAAAGCCAATCACTACAAATCATTTTGCAGAGCTGTTTGAGAGGAATTCTCAAAACAAAATAATGAAGACAAAACAAAAGTACCATGCCAGTGTGTTGAGGGACTCACTTTTCCAGTTCGCTGTCAACATCCAGAGCAATAACCTTTTCTCGACAATCACACTCAACATTAGGAAGCTCATATGGAGGCACATATGTATCTCCACCTTAATGAATCACAAACCACCACCATGTCTAGGAAAATTAGGATCATTACTCACTTACAAAGACAGAATGATGGAACTGGACGTCCACTTCATGGATGGGTGTGCCCCAGCAGATTGCTTGCTCAGTTTTCGAAGAGAGGAGTAACAAGTGTTTCTTGCCATCCTGTACACCATCCAAGATGAAGCATGACTTCCATGACTTGCTGAACAATATCCTAAGCTGTAACCTGATTGAGAAAGATGAAGAACTTTCAAGTGAAACTCCACATAAATAAAAATGTGAGACCCACTGCCCAGTATTAATGCAAAATTCCCTTCCATCCCCAACAGGCGGTTGAAAAAGAACTTTAAGATCTGCTCAAAGCTAAATGGAAGGAACCAACTCCATGGCTGTCCCTGCTAGTAGTAGTACTCCAAGAGGGACTTGGACAGGGAAATGAGAGTGGGTGCCAAGATTAGGCAACTCTGCAACTGAAAGAGAAAGACATCTTCGCCCTAGCATCAGCAACATGATGCCGCTGCTCAGATGGGCCATGATTTTTTGGAAGTTGGACCTCAACAAGGGCTACCATCAAATTGAACTTAACAAGAACTCTACATCACCACCTTCAGCATCAATCTTGAACTATTTTGATGCAAATGCTCAGTTTCTGAGTATCATCAGCGGCAGACTTCTTTCAGGAAGCCATTCAACAGATCATGAGGCACATTGCCAGTGCCTTCAATTATACCAATTACATTCTGTTTTTTTGAGAAACAAAAGGCGACCATGTCGAGACACTAAGATGTGTCTTCAATGCTTTGTAGGAGGCCAACCTAACACTCAACACAGACAAGTGTGAGTTTTACAAAGACCATTTGAAGTTTTGTGGGAACATTTTCTGACAAGGGCACAAGACCAGATCCAGACAAGGCCAAAGTATTGAACAACACCCTGGCACCCTGCAATGTCAGTAAAATGTGATATTTTTCCTAGACATGGCCACCTATTTACAAGATGTGTCAAGGACTATGCCCACCATCAGTGCACCTATAAGAGAAACAAGGCAGACACTTCAAATGAACTGCTGAATGTGGTCGAGCCTTTCAGTCAATCAAGAAGAGGAAGAGCAGAGCAGATAATGTGGTATACTTTATACCACACCTGTGCACAAAAACCCTGTGATGCCAGGGCCATCAGGTTAGGTGCCATCCTAGCTCAGCATGAACAAGAGAGCAAGCAACGCCTGATTGCATCCTACTCAAACAGACGTTTCACAAATATAGAACAAACTGTTTACAAATAGAAAGGGAGAGCAAGTGGTTGTATGGACATGCAAACACTTCAACCTGTTTAACCCCGGGAAACAGTTCACAATGGCAACTGACCACCAAGCATTACAAAGAATATTTAGAAACACCAAAGCAAAGATGCCAACCCGAATTGAATGGTGGGAATCAGTTTATATATATATATATATATATATATATATATATATATATATATATATATATATAATATAACTTTCTTATAAAACACAAGCCTGTACCATACCAAAACCCAGCAGACTTCATGTCTTCACATCTACTTACACCTACAAAAGTCAAACCCACTCACACAGAAAAGTACCTCACCTTTATGATTGAGTACGCATCACCTCCATCTGTCCCTATCACGTCATCATTGAAGTATGCAATCTGGCCCCAGGCTGCACACAGTGAAATGGAGTGTAAGCAAACACAATTGGCAGCAAGTAGAAAGTCTAGAGTATGGTCACAAGGTTGACCTCGGAGAACTAGCAGCATTCAAACAAGTGAGAGAAGAAATATAAATGACCAGCAGTGGGATCCTGTTGAAGTAGGGAGGAATTGTCATCCCGAAGAGTCTGCACCAGAAGGACGATGTGTAGCTGCTAATAAAAATTTAAGAAAGCGAGTATGGTTTCCATTGCTCGATCAGACCAGAGAAAATGCATTAAAAGAGTGCGACACATTTCAAGTAACCAGTCAACTAGAAGCTTTGCCCTAATGCAAATGTTCGAACTACTTGACAGCATCTGGAGCCAAATAGCAGACAACGTCTTCGGGCTATTGAGGTCTGGAAAATACTAAGTGTTCCTATTGACAAAGCAATTGTCCTCTACCAGTGTATCAGTGAGATGCATGTCCAGCTATTAACGAAATGTTTGCCACCTGGGGCATTTTCAAATCTGTGAAAACAGACAATGGACCTCCAATCAGTGGCCGGCAGTTTGCCAAGTTTAGCAGCACATGTGGACTTCAAGCACAAAAAGACCACTCCATTGCAGTCTCTGGCAAATATACTGGTGGAGAGATTCATGGCAACTCTAAAGAAAACAGTGCAACAAGTGGACGTTGACTGGACCCCTGCCTCCTTCAGCAAGATCTCAACTCAATCCACAGGATTTGAAGTACATAACCAGTTACCAAGCTCGACCACTGATACAGTCAAGAAGCAAGTCAGTGAAGATCGAAGCAACGCTGAATTACGCTGTTGAAATCAGAGACAGAAAGACAGGATGAAGTATGCCCATCAAAGGTGAAAAGACAATGAGTGAACTCTCACTGAAGGAGATTGGGCATTAGTCAGATGATAATAATAGAGAAAATAAGACACGGTATAGCTGAGCCATCCACATCAAGTGATCAGCTGAAACAGATCCATGGTCACTGCAGGGAAATGCTATTAACTAGAAACATCTCACGTCAAGGAGTATTGACAAACTGAAACAAATTAGCCAATGATCCGCTATCTTCTGATTTGGAAAACAAGAAGGAAGCAGACCGACTATCAATGAGAACCAAAAGAAAACATGTGAGACTGTAGGAGCAAATCTAGGAAAAGGCGGATCCCTAGCATTCGTCGGATTGGACAAACACATTTTAGTGACAGGCAGATGTCGTGGCCAAGTGACACTACATATGAAGGGCATCAGGACCCTGGGGACGCCAGATCGACCCTCCTTGACTGGTGAGCCACACCTTTTTGTGATATTACGCTATTCTGCATCCCGCTTTGTGGTGAAGGATCCAGTAAAATACTTCGAGATTCCCATGTGATTTTTGGCGGGCTGTGACTTTCACTTCAATATCACGGGTAGTGCGTAAAAGTAAAAAGGCCACGCGTTTACAACCCTCCACTTGCCTTTGACGTTCTAGAAAGTAGGAGGCTGAAATGTCAAGATGAAGAATGGAGACGAGAAGCTGAGGCCGGAACTGCTGGCTGTGCTTGTCTGGCTGCGTGAACAACTACTTCACGGGGTTTAGAAGAGGCTGCTGATTTATAATCAAGTGTCATTCCTCTTTCACATTTTCCTTTCTCACTTCCATTTGAAAATGTATAGGTTCATAAACAAAAAGATGCTACAGTCGCGCTTGTTTAAGGACAATAATACATCTGTTCCGTTTGTTTTTCAAATGTCCTTACTGAATGAACCACTGATCTGCCGTTTTTTAAATGCATTTATGCCAACTCGCTCGACTTATGCTGGACATTCTGATTTTAAGCCTAAGGCTGGTTTTCGTTTTCCTCCCTTTAGGATTTTTTCCAGTTCAGTGCAAGCCAATGTGGTAATCCATTCCCCTCGATTTTCTTCTAAATGTCTCTCTTTCCAGCTTCCAAACTTTTACATGTGTAAAATACATTTAGAAAAACATCTCACGAATTGCCTACTAAATCCCATTTTTGTGTTGTTAGGTATAAGGGGCGGTGTAGCTGACTGCTGTTTTTACTTCCTTCACTTCATATTATTGCAGTCCGACAACCCCGTTTTTGTTTTGCAAATAGCTTGTCATTACTTTATTCAGCCTTCTGCTAATGGGCACCTTTGACTTGAAAACATCCCGCCTTCCTGCACCGCATGGTGTTTTTCTCAGGAATTCTCCCTGGAATGGCCAGTTTGTGGAACGCTTGGCGAATTGTCCATTTTGCAGACGGCCTATTAACATGCCCTTTTCATTGGTGGTTTACCCGCAGTTTATAGGAGAAAGAAAAATGCCATTAACAGGTCTGCGTTTCTGGGGGTAGAGAGGTCTTTTAAGAATGTTTTATGCCCCTTCCCGCCACCAAGGCCTCTCTGGACAATATGCACAGGATCGCACTGTCTTTTTTTGTTAATTTATGGCAGCTGCAATTGTTTATAGACTCAGAGTCCCTGGGATCTTTAGGCAGTATTCTGACCTAAAATGGACAGATGTTGGAAACTCCTGTGTAAAACCCTTTTCCAAACAGTCTAGGCTACTGCTAGACAGGAATGTCAAACATGTCAGGCCACAAATTGCACTTGATAATAACCACCTTGATAGAAGGAATAAGAAGAAGGCGAAGTTGTTTACGTAGGTGGTGAGAAGATCTTATCGGGGCTTTAGCAACACATTTCAGATTTGATCTGTAAGCATTGTATGCTGTGCTGTGTAAGTATTTCAAAAGATGGAGGAGTTTCTCTTTAGAGAGCTAGTTGGCTGAAAACAAAATGGCTTCCCGAATGCTAAACTAGATTAAACTTGAAAACAACATAGATGCAGAGCATCAGTTTTTCAGTATTAAGTGTGGTGCTAAAGCGGCACACCAGTGTTATCTTCGGGGGAGGCAACCACTGTCTGCACCACCCAGTGTACATAAACTCACACACTGCCTACAAAAAACCTCGCTCAGAAAACATGTGCTTTCCAGAAACAAGACAAACAGTGTACAAAAATAAGAGTCTTCTCCATCCTTTATCCCCGGCTGCTGTTTCCATCCTGCACATTTTATCGCCAAACATTTTGGGCACATGTATGAAAAACGGACACAATTTTATACACCACTTTTCATTCACTTTATAAACTACTGTACCTAGTAGTTTTCGCCTTCAGCTCGTTGTTTCGGGGATAATGTCAGGAATAAGAGGATTTGCATGAATTTGTAGGAAAAATCTATGTAGGTTGTTGCTTAATAAGAGGTATTTTCTTTCTGACTACCCCCCGCCAGTGTTAGTCAGACAGCCCGAAACCCTTTCAAATGGACTGTGGACCCGCTTCTTCTCGTAGCTAAATATTCCTATCTTCTTTAAAATGGTGCAATGGAAAGTCCTGCTTAAGCGTGATGCCCTTCTCAAATGTTTCTCCTCCTCCAATTGTTCTTCCAAATGCATTGCAGAGTTATAGATTAATTGATTTCCTTTTTCCATCTTGTATACTATCAACCAAACCCTAAATCTTTTGGTGTTAATTTTTCCATCTTCAAAAGTCCAGCCTCTGTATACTTGACTTTTGTTGTGAAAGTTTCTTGCCAGTTTCGAGTGGCTGTGTATTTGATAGACTTTTTTGTAAGTCTTCTAACAAAGCAAAGATATCCTTCTTGCCTCTAGTAAACTGCCATTTGCGCATCATCTAAGCTTGACCTATGCTCTTACCCGTTGTTCGAAAACTGGACATTAGGAAGATGTAGTCCTTGAGTGGGCCAGTCCATCCTTTTTTCCTGTGATCTATCCTATAAATTGTGTGCAGCTTCTTTGCCCTTGCCCCCATGTGTCTTTGTTGTAGAACGAAGGGTGCATTTTGTGGTCCTGGGCCACCAATTCAGGTAGTAGTTGGCAAGTGTAGATCTGAATATTTTCTCAGGCCAACGCACCTAAGAGCGCTATTATGCACGTGCTGCCATTGTTCTTGCTTGCCTGATCTTCTGATTACAGCATGCATGGTTATTAGAAGGTCACATTCTTGATCTCCTGGGGATGGTGGAAGCTCTTGATATTGCAGCCAGTCATGGCTGCAGGGGCACAAGTTCAATTTCTGGCTTCACCTCTGCTCGTTTGGCAGTGAAGCTCACCTCTGCATCCATTGTCTGCTTGTACCTCATGTTACTGCAAGATCCCAGGTGTCTCAGCAGAGGGACTCTGATTCTGCTTGTAATTTATCCATTTTGTTTCTCTCCTGCAAACAGAGGAGATGCTTCTGTTACTCAGTGTACGGAGTCAGACAAAACTGAAACTCTCCCACCCACAAGCTTGGTGTTAGTCTGTTCATACACCTTTGGACTGGATCTTGCTCCCATTCCACTGGTTTGCCACAAGGGAATACTGTGTGGTATCTTGGTAGAATGTGGAGCTTGAGAGATGACCCCTTGATGAACATTTTGTATTAAAATGGCATGAGAGTCCTTGCCTTAACACCAGCGAAGGCTCAGAGTGCTTCTAGGTATTCAGGTATAGTGGGCTATCAATGACATGAAAGTCCAGCAAAGGCTCAGCGCACTGAAATCAGCAGCAGAGAAGGAATGTGGATGGAAATCATAAGAGTCTGACTTGTTTTACATATAGTTAGTACCCCTCACACTCAGTTTTAAAAATGTGAACCACGGCAGACAAAGACAGATGAAGATGTGAAAAGAAGAACTTGAAAAGGCTGATAGCATAGCCGTTCCAGAGGCTTGATGTTACTATATTCTCGTTGGAGAATAACTCTGGTCTGTTCTGGTTTAGCACTCAAACCGTAAGATACCCAAGTGCTGTAGGTAATTGCTTTTACAATATGTTGGGGGTGATGGAAAACATGATCTATTGGCTTGTTTTAGGCAGTAGGATCTCCATTGTGAATGTGAAGTTGTGTATCCTTAACTCTGTTCAGAATGGGGGAATCAGTCGTTTTACTGGTGTACCTCCGGCTACAAATCAGAGTATATTAGATAGACTTAACTCCTGACATCCCGAGGAGCATGCTTGAGCCCCATCTATTTGGGGGGTTGTTTGAACGTGTCTATGCAGAGTGAAGAAGAGCCTGATATTGGGGGTGTCAGTTATTAGTCCTCCCCTATTTATTCCCATTGTTGGGGGTGTGAAGGGGCCATGACTAACAAGAGGCCAAGCGAAGCTCAGAATTAGTCACGTTGCCCCCCTCTTAACTCAACAATGGTAATAGATAGGTATTACAGTGTGCACTTTTGCATACATCTGGTTTGTTATGGCATTTTTCATGTGTATTTATTTTTAAACTATTATTTAACCAAAACCGATCCAAGTTGTAAATTTGTGCATTAGAGTAAAATCACAAGGGCACGTGCCTATGAGGAGAGCTGTTTCCCTACGTAAAGTCCCTGCAATAAACTGCACTTTTCTCATATCAGTTTTACTTCACTTTGGTACTGACAAAGTTTGATGTTTGCACTGCAGTAATAAATGGGTGAATGTAGTTTATGAGGTAGGTGGTTCTACATATGATATTTGTGTCCCTCATTTATTTTCACTGCAATGGCATACATAAACAGGCAACACAAACCCTTTTTCCTTGAAGACAGAAAAATGGAAAACTCCCTCGCATAACCGAAAGAAAGGTAAATATCCTCGCGTCCTCAGCATTTCCTACACTTTCATGTTGCCAGTGTGCCATATTGGTGGTGTGTTTCTTGTGATACACACAGATACAGCACACCAATCAGCAGCCGGGATGATACCGACCGATGCAAATTGTCTGAAGCTTTAAAAATTATGGTCCAGAGTCATCCACAGCCAAGACCTTGCTTTGATCACAAAGGGCTTTAGGAGTTTTTATTGCCTAATGAAGTGACGAAAGGATTCTCTTAAATATCAATTCCCATCTCTCACTGACATGTGGGAAAGATATACAAAGTCTGTACATCGCCCCCAGGCTACTTGAGTACTGTTCTATTTTTACTGGGGTTCTTTAAAACTAATTGTGTGTGGTGTGGAAGGGGGGGCACTCTGTAAAAGAAACCCCATCTCTGCTGTTTGAATGGCTGTCAGGAAACGGTTGAAACGTTCACAACAAACTTGGTTTCTTCTGGCTCTGAAACTGCTTTGTAGGTTTATCCGGATGGCTGATAATCTCTGGGGAAAGTGAAACATAGTTTGACACATTTATTGCACAGTACTATGTGCTGCCTTTTAGTTCTTTCAGAGAGCTTCTAAAAGTGTCTTTACATTTCTCTCTTCCTCGCACTCTTTTTCATATGCAGCACCCAGCAGTAAAGCATGGTTTTACAATATACTCTATAAATCAATGTTTATATTCGTACATTGCATACTATGACGCCCAGTTTATCTGTTCCCTCGTATTGGCAACAATCATGGTGGAGAAATGACGGGTTTGGGTGCCCTGTTCTCATAACATTGGCAATGTTTTATAATATACTCCAATCAGTTTTAACGCTGAAATGGTTAAATAAACACAGCGGGGAAATTAACTGTAGCAGAAATGTTATATACAATCAGCAATGTGTGTTTGCTTTCTGCAGCTTTTATGCCAATGGGCTGATTAGAGCTTCCATTTTGAATGTGGTAGCCATTTTAAGACTCAGACAGCTCTTCCAATCCTGTTCTGATCAGATTAGAAGCTCTGCTTACAGGAGCAGTGGCAGACATTCAAGAGGGCAAAGCTTGCAGATCTCTGACAGGGGTCTCTTTTGTGTTACCTAATCACAATTACTTTGAATTCTGGGGCTTAAAATTTCAGTTTACCAACTAGAAACATAGGTTGAGAATTCTCAGTAGTCAAAGTGTTGTTGACTTTTAATTTTTACAATGTTACACTTGACAGGAGTTTATTGAGGAGTGATCCGCCTTGTATATTGGCGAGCCGTTGAGTTTACAGGATCATTGAGGGGCCATCATTAAATGTTGGAGGGGAGATGCTGATCACTCACAACGCGATGCTACTTGAAGCAATGTATTTTACAGGGTCAACTGTAGTGGGTGTCTATGGAGATAAACTTGCATTCTCCTCTTTCTCACACATGCCTTTATTCCGATTGAGCAGCACTTTCTAAGCTGTTCCTTCTCAGTTTCTTTCTAAAGCTGTACATCCCCAGCTTACATTCTGTCACAATAGGCCTCCTACCACTACATTATAAAACCCTGCATGAAAACCTGACGACCTAAAACTTTAGGTTGCTCCCTCGTCTTTCTTCTTTTTGAATGTCTGCTCCTTATCTCCATCCTCAGCATGCCTCCTCTCTCACACTGTAGCCTATTCTAAGACTCGTGCCTGTCTCCGTTACAGTCCTTTATTCCGTTTCTGCAATTGCCTACACCTCATTTGATAGAGTACGGCCTTCCCTTCTTTGAAGCCATATCCATGCAATCTAACAATACTTAATTTTCTCTAGCATATCCATTCATCCACTAACCATCGCCATGACATCACTTGGTCCTCCACTAGTGACCACCCCTACCGCTTATTGATGTAGTCTACAACAAGGAAACTGAAGTATGTGCACAGAATTATTTTCTTGAGAGCACAAGACTAATCACAATAAAGCATTAATTAATAACCACTCTACTAACTACTGTAGGAAAGTAGCCTCTTTCTAGCATGGTTACCCCCACTTTTGGCCTGTTTGTGAGTGTGTGTGTCAGTCTGTTTTTACTGTGTCACTGGGATCCTGCTAGCCAGGGCCACAGTGCTCATAGATAAAAACCTATATGTCAGTATGTTTTGCCTGTCTCACTGAGATCCTGCTAGCCAGGACCCCAGTGCTTATAGTTTGTGGCCTAATGTGTATGCCTGTGTAGTGCCTAACTAGGTCACTGAGGTTCTGCTAACCAGAACCGCAGTGCTTATGCTCTCTCTGCTTTTAAAATTGTCACTGTAGGCCAGTGACTTCATTTACCAATTTCAGTTGGCATACTGGACCCCCCCTTATAAGTCCCAGGGCATTGGGGTTCCAGGAGATCCATATGGGCTGCAGCAATTCTTTTGCCACCCATGGGGAGCTCAGACAAACCCTTACACAGGACTGCCATTGCAGCCTGCGTGAAATAGTGCACACACTATTTCACAGCCATTTTCATTGCACTAAAGTAACTTCTAAGTCACCTATATGTCTAACCTTCACTTGCTGAAAGTTAGGTTTAAAATTACTAAGTGTGAGGGCACCCTTGAACTAGCAAAGGTGCCCACACATAGTTCAGGGCCATTTCCCCAGACTTTGTGAGTGCGGGACGCCATTACACATGTGCACTACATATAGGTCAATACCTATATGTAGCTTCCCAATGGTAACTCCGAATATGGCATTGCACCTCCTTTGAACCCGGATCCTGTGGCGTCTGGGGGTGCTAGCTGGCATCATGAGGGCTCTCTAAAGTGCTGAGAGCTCCCCTTCATACTCACACAGAGTTGAGGCCCGAGGTCCCTCCTGGGTCCAGCCAGCGCCATTTTGATGAAAAATGCACTTTTGTCGTAGCCAAGGCTTGTTGGCGACTTCCAACACGAAATGCCGTCTGCAACGATCTTCACACCGTGGGACATCTTTTGCATCATGCAGGAACCCGCTGGCATCTTCATAGGGTGCATTCCTGCAGTCTTCGACTAACCGGGGACTCTTCTTTTTCACCCTCTTCTGGGTTGGCAGGGGCTCCTGTTCTTCCTGGAACTTCTTTCGACTTCTGGACTTGGTCCCCTTCTTTTGCAGGTCTTCAGGTCCAATAATCCAGCAGTTGTTCTTTGCAGACTTGGTTGGCTGCTGCAAAATCCCCAAAACGAGGTGTAGTGTGTCCAAAGGAAACTTGCAGTACTTTACTCCTGCTTTTCTGGGCTCTGGGGTGGGGTAATTTACTTACCTTTACTGTATTCTTACTCTCCCAGCGATTCTGTACACACTACACTTATCTAGGGGGAATTTGTGGTTCACATTCCACTTTCTTAGTATATGATTTGTATTGCCCATAGAGCTATTTTCTCCCATTGCATTCTATAGGATTTCCTACAGTTTGCATTGTTCTGTGACTATTTACTTGTCTAATGTTGGTGTCTAGTGTATACGTTGTGTATAATAATTACCTCCAGAAGGAGTATTGCCTCTAAGATATTTTTGGTACTTTGTCACCCAAATAAATACCTTTATTTTTGGTAACACTGAGCATTGTCTTTACCTGTGTATAAGTACTGTGTAACTATAAGTGGTATTGCAGGAGCTTTGCATGTCTCCTAGTTCAGCCTAAGCTGCTAGAACACTACTACATTTCACTAATAAGGGATAACTGGACCTGGTATAAGGTGTAGGTACTCAAGGTACCGACTACAAACCAGGCCAGCCTCCTACAACTACTAAGCTTGGGTTCCTGATAACATGCTGTCTGTTGTAAGGTGCTTCAACTCCTCAATCTAATTACAATAAAATACAACCCAATTAAGGACTCATAGTGAACTTTGACAGTGGCAGGCTTCTCTCTTATAACTTGACTACCCACGTGAACCCTGATGGAAACTTTCAGTGCCAGATCGCCATTAGTCATGTACACGATCAGGCCTACTGACTGGGGCTTGCCACCTGGACGGCTGGTATCTTTTTCAGATATGAAGCACAGTATTTGAGTGGTCTGTCATGTCCTAGTGGTGTTGTGCCACTTTGCATTCTGCCATGTTCCTAGACTAGGGAATCCGATTTTACTAGCCCTACAGAAGGTGAAAGAACCCTTTATATAATGGATCAACGGCCTCTTGGAGTCTCAGTGAGCTGATTATGTGGAAACACAGAGACCCCTAGGTCTAAACTTATCATGTGGTTAGGGTGTGCTAATAACACAGTCCACTGACCTCTCACACCATGTATCCTAATGATATGAATTGCCAGAAAGAGAAAAGCACACGTGCACGAGAAAGTATTCACAAACCAGGTTAGCTCATCCTTATTTGTATGTAGTTCGAAGGAACCAGTTACCACGCCTTGAAACAAAATGCCTTGCTTTTGCAAGAAAGCTGCAAAACCTTTTCAGTATTGCGAGCCATTTCAGCTATAACTGGCAAACCGCAAGTAGTCCGCAACTTACCAAAGGCAGCAATATTAAACAAGCAACCGCAAAGCCAATAGATCTTGCAAATGCTGAAAATCATTGAAAAAAAATAGCCAAAATACCTTTCTCAGCATGATGACGTACGTATGCGCTTTACCACAACTACGTCAGCCATTTTGACTTTTTTAATTCACTGTTCCGTAATTGTGGACACCCATTCTGGAGTGATAAATTCAGAAGCCCAAATATAGACAGGAAAATGCACATTATCAAGAAAAGCATGGAAATAAATTGCAACTGCAGTTCCTCAAAAAAAGAAACTTGATTACAAAAATGGGGGGGGGGGGGAAGTGACCAATTGAGGAGTGGGGTGGTCTCAGGGCAAGCAACTGAATACCGCTAGGCAGCAGGACGCAACAAAGCTGAGGAGGGAGGCATGGGGACAGCCCTTGAAGGAAAAAACAAACAGCTGAGTAGTACAAGGAGGAGTGTAGAAAGAAAGAAACAAGCCTGGGTGTAAGAAGAAAGAACAACATGCCAGCATGGGGTAGGTGGCGCTGTGAGGGGCAAGCAGTAAACATGGGAGAGAACAAGAAAAGACACGCATTTCCATTGAATGATAAAAGAAAAGGTTAGTTTACTTATTGTAAGCAGTGGAATGATGTGCAAAGATGAACAGATATTAAAGAAACTTTACTCCAGGGGAGGAACAAGCACAAGAAGCGGAAAGAAAGCTTGTTTGAATACAAAACAAGCAAACTAGATAAATCAGAAAGCCGTTCAATCATGAGCAGTGGGCTGACCCAACACTAAAGGTATCTGCGTTGTTCACAATAGGTTTTTTGACAGCAGCTGTCTGAAAGTATGTAAGACCTTAAAGACGGAATCGATTCATCCCGTGGGATCACCCAAGTAATTGTGATCCTGCTCTAAACTCTTCAGATTCTTTGCCCCATAGTTGTCATCGCCTCAGCTGCATGCAAGACCTTACCTTAACTCAGTAGTTCCCAACCTGTAGTCCGGGGACCGCTGGGGGTCCACGAAGCCTTCTCGAGGGATCCGCAAATTATCACAAAATTAAATAATATTTTAGATTAGGTCACCAGCTTTCAGTAATGACTATGTTGAGGAGTCCCCGGATTCCAATAATGATTCAGTGAGGGGATCCCAGGTTCCAGTAATGATAAACTGGGGTTCCAAAGAAGTCAAAAGGTTGGGAACCACTGCCTAACTGGTGCTTTAAAAAACAAATGAGCCCATTTTTTCAGTGAGCAGAGACTAATAGAGAGTATGCGCACTTGTGGGGCGTTCTCTGCCAATGGTCTTAATCACACCAGCTTACTACACCGCCATCAAGAGATGCAATGCAAACTTCCCAAAACATTATTAACAATGTTTCTGACTTTACTGAGATAGCTCTGTTGTGCTTAAAGATATATTTATTGTTGATCTAGCTCCAACTTTACAATGCTACCCCCAGAATTATTACAAAATGTGTTTGTTTATATGTGTGCATATACCCGAGCGTTGACCTGCGGTCCATCTGTCTCCTCAAGCAAGATAACAAAAGTAACGCAAAGGAATTGAGAATAAAATTAAGATAGACAGGGGGTTGTAGGCCATATATTGTAATATTATGGCATAATCAGGGGGCATATTTTCCTCCCCTTGGCTTACTATCAGATACAGACGGATTGGAGTTTTATAACATGTTTTTGTTCTGTCTTAATTCTGTTTGTTTGGACGGGGGACTGTATCTGTCTTGAACATAAAGACTTATGCTCAGAAAACCAAGAGTATCAAGCACAGCACGTGTTTTTCTCCATCTGTGCTGTTTTCCCTCCATCTTCACTTTCCAACCACAGTGCTTTATTGCTTCAGTGGTATGTTGAAACCTTTATTTTGAACCACTCAGCGCTTGTTAAAAATAACACTTCCCATGTGTTTGGTGGTTTTGTTGATGGTTGGTATGGTGTGTGTTTCCAAACAGGGAGGTCATTTGTTTAAGTTGGTTATTATGTCAAAGTTTCCCACACATATGTTTGACATAGGATCTAATAAATCAAGACAACCGCATGCTCCACCATCAACCAGAATTGTTCGGATTTCTGTAATTTGCATGAAGTCTGCAAGAAAGAATGAGTGTGCCTTGCGAGATTGTTGTCCAAAGCTACTCAATGCTGTGCCGTCATGCCAGTGAGAGAGCCCATGCATCCATGATTTAATTTCAGCATTTGGCATGCAAGTACTTGTCATATCGGGGATGTTTCGATTTTGGCTAAGAAGAGAGGAGATGGTCACAAGGACCCTGGGTATGCCAGCTGGACACCAGCCACCACTTCCGGTCTGGGAATGGGAAGGCAGGAAGTGAGAGGAACAAAGAGAAGTTTTTCCAGGCCAGGATGGCTTAGGGACAGCATGGCTAGGGAGAAGCACCCCCAGAAGCAGGATACCCACTTATTAGCAAGAAAACTGACTGATTCCTTGTCCGTGCCAGCAGACACAACTGGTCTGGTGTGACTTGTAGCCTACTGTCGTCTTCTGGGGAGGAGACGTTGGGCAGGTGTCAGAAGCCATGTGAGTTAGAACTCTGCCCCTTGTCCCCTTTCCTGCCCTGTCACCGGTGCTTTGCAGGGCAGTTGGGGGTACCCTGCCCTCTGTGCAGCGGCCCTAAGCACTTTGTAGATGCTGCAGCGAGGAAAGGCTGTTTAGGAATCCCTGGTCTCACTGTTCTGAATGAGTTCAGAAAAACTCTCAAAGCTCACACTCCCTACCATGTGTTTGGCTGGCTTGCCTTGCCAAAGGTCTTCACAACAGCCGATGGCCCTGGTTGGGTAAAGTAGGCTCGCAAGAGTTGGTACAGCAAACATTCCAGTTTGTATCTTACTAGGAGAATGCAATGCGGTGGAAAAGAGGGATTGTTGCCCGAGAAATAGGTTTTGTCACTCCTTTGTGCCCGGCTGCCTTACCTTTAAGCCAATTAGATGTAATTTAACAACAAATCTTGAAAGACTCTAAAATATATATTTTTTTTTAAACGAAATTAGTTTGCTCCTAAATTACGAAAAAAGTCAGTCAAACGTACATCATACTGTGTTTACACAAGCTGCATTTAAATAGCAGAAGGGGTTGTTCCGCTTACGTATTTGCAGTCAGAGATATAGCAAAGTTTCAAGGGCAACTGACAAGCGCCATGAACATGCCTGTGTCCCGGAACGTTATCGGGCCAGCTGCCTAGAAGCTGAGGGTTGGCACTAAAACTCCTGGGGCAGGGAAAAACGTCTGGAGGCTTATAGCGATGGCCTTTGAGTGCAACTGAAGGTGACCAGGCAGAAGTCCCTACTCCCACGAGATTCTGCCCGATAAAAATCTTATTAAATATCTCTCCGTTGAGTTATCGGGGAAATATGTGCAGAGCTGTCAAAAGACCTAAATGTGGGTACATTATAGCAAGCTTAGGTGATTCATAGGAATCACTGGTGAGTCTCAAACAGTATGGGGATAATTCCATTAGATGGTGGGAGAGCAGGAGAATAGTTAGAGAACCCAGAGGGGGATTTTGTTTTTGAAAATATAAAAGCACTGCCCTCCCCCCCCCTCGTGTTGAGAGGGTTCTTCTATGGCAAGGGGGCAGCGGGGGTTCCTCCATAGGAGCGCGCTCTCCCCCCCACACACACACACTGCTGTGCAGAAAGTGCGAAATATAAAATGGTAATAAAATTATTTTATTACAATTTTTTTTTTTTTTTATCTCCGCCAGCAAATGGAGTGTGAGGGCAGGGCAGCGCGTCACTGCTGCTGATTGGCAGCAGTGAGGAGTGCCACTTCAGTTTGAAGTCACCGTGTTGTTTCAGTTTGGCCAGACCGACATGCAAATCAAACCGCAGGCAGGCACAGGAATCTAGGGCCACATGTATGAAGCTTTTTGCATGTCGCAAACAGCGAATCTGGCTGTTTGTGACATGCAAAAAGCACTTCCCGATGTACAAACCCAGTTTTGCGATACAGTAAACTTTTTACCGAATCTCAAAACGGGATTGCGACTCGCACTTAGGAAGGAGTGTTCCCTTCCTAATTGCGACTCGCAGTCCCATGTATGATTGTTTTGTGACCGCGAATGCGGTCGCAAAACAATCGCAGTTAGCACCAGTGTGACACTGCTGCTAACACATTCGCAAACGGGATGGGGTCCCCATGGGACCCCTTCCCCTTTGTGAATGGCACTGAAAACATTTTTTCAGAGCAAGCAGTGGTCCTACAAAAACGTTTCATTTTTTGTTTTTGTAATGCATCTCGTTTTCATTTAAGGAAAATGGGCTGCATTACAAAAACAAAAAGCTGCTTTATTTAAAAGCATTCACAGACATGGTGGTCTGCTGTCTCCAGCAGGCCACCAACCCTGTGAGGGCCGCTATTCCCAAGCGGGTCGCAAATTGCGACTTACCTCATGAATAGTCATGAGGTTGGCATTTGCGACCCCTTGCAAGTCGTAAATAGTGTCAAGGACACTATCCTACATACTGTTTTGTGACTCGTAATTTGCGAGTCGCAAAAAGAAAGCTTGATACCGGTAGCCCTTAGTGCCTATTGGAACACAGAGCAAGGCCCCTCCAGCCAATCCAGACGCTTAACTCATGCTGCTTAACAGCATGAGAGCCGCGTCCTATTTGGATAAGGGAGTTGGCTGTGGGACCTCACACTCGGTCTGGAGCCATGAACATCAAGGACGTGCAGTGTAAGGTAAGTGAATTTTTTTTTTTTTATTTTTTTTTCTGTCCCTCCAATTAAATATGTTACCAACCGCCACTGCGTGGGGGTCATTGAAAAGTTACACGTTTTAGTTGGCGGTTTGTGAAAGTAAAAACTAGTTATGTGTCTGCCCACTCTTAACCGGGTGGTCGGACATATGGCCTAACTGACAGCTCTTACCCTGCTGGGCCGTCGGAAGGCTATGTAGGCAGCAGAGATAGAGTAATATGATGGGCAGTCCATCTGTAATCAGGCGAGCGGACCTTCAGTTTGGCCAAAAGTGTACGCCGTCGCAGCTGCAATGGAGTACCCCTTCTATCACATCTAAACTGGGCGTTGAGATTTCTTACTCATATTGGAGTGAAGGCCTAAGTCTTCAATTTACAGATCAAGTACTATGTTATCTTTCCTCTTGGTGCAGGGATGTCATTCATTGGTTCAGGATAGTAGCGAGCTGACTACACTGAGAAACTTTAAATGTCTCAGAAGGGGTACATCAGTCCTGGGTGATAGCCAAGCTTTGTGAATGCTTCAATACTGGAACAACATTATGTAATGCAAGGTGTATCACAAGGTTATTGTCAGACCTCTGGAGATGTCTGAGTCATGCAATAACATATACATAGCAGTGCATTACGAGATTTTCGTGGAAGATCAGAGTAGAGTCACTTTGGTCTGTGGATGTCTCCGTACCAGCACCACTGTGCATGACCAAGTAGGATAAAGGTGCATTTTCAGCGCTCTTTAAATATCTGCTCTGGGATTCCAGTGCATGATCCGTCTCAAACCCATTCAGTCTCAGCACAGAGGTTATAGTGTATTGTGTTGGTCTTAATAGCGGTTCGTTAGGGGAACTTCTCAATATCAGTGCATGTTGGCAGGCAAGAATAGAGGGACACTGTGTGTACTGTCTCAGTACTGGTATATCAGTACTGAAATGACAGTGCGTAATGCAGGCCAAAGTAGAGGTGGACTGCAAATCCATCTAATGAATTTAAATTATTTTACTAAATTCCCCACCACACCCACCTACTCCCTCCTTTTGCCCCTCTTCCTTCGCAATGCTCGACTCACCATCCTTTTTAGATGGGTACAACGCATCGATGGTTCGGGGATCTTAAACTTACCCCCTCAAGCCCTAAAAATCACTCATTAACATACACTCATTCATGCAGTATGTGTCAAGTATTAGCGTCAATGCAACAATAGCTCAGTTCTGGCTACAAACGATGTAAAATGTTGACTACTCTTAAACTGATAGGTAACGTTATGATAAAAATATATCTATTGGGAATGTTGGACTCAGGCCGATACAGCCGCGATGTATTTTTCCCGCCAAATAAGCAACATCTGTAAAGCTGTTTTTCAACTACTGTAGTCTAAAATGAACACACATTTTTTCCAGAAAGTATTTATTTTTGGAAGAATGTAATTTTTGTTTGTCTTTGTTCAAAGACATGTTTGGCCCAAAAATATAGATACGGAGACCGTTGCGAATAAACTTGTTATATGAAATGAGTTCCTGCCGCGTGGAATTCAGCGAGCTTCCTCGGACTCGTGAGGGGACTAGAGTACGTAAACTGAGAACCGTCAACTGTTCTCTGAGCCCTGCTGGGTTCAAAGCCCCCATAAGGTGACATTTAGCATTGGCCCGAAAACTCCGGCCATTATTTGTAATGGAGCCTGGAGGCTTTTTAATTACGACTGCGCTGACTGGCACTTTAATTTATTGCAGCTGTTAAATGTGCAGAAAGTCATAAATTGGTGTGTAAAGTCTTGGATACAAAGTTTAATTTAGAAAAATAGAAAACTAAATGACACTAACGAAAAAGTCAGGAAATTGCGAGTCAAACGGGAGTGCTGGCTCAGAAGTAAACATAAAATAATTTTAATTATGATAATAATCCTTGACAAAAAAGAAATGGCGACAGACATATCTTTAGGTTTTACTCAAACTTCTGTATTTGGGACGTGAATCATGATGGCGACAAAGAGTACTATGGGAGCACCTAATAACGGAAGAAGAACGATCCCATGTTTAGAAGTACGTAAAAAACATAAATTAGACAACGGCCGAGAACAATCACTACAATCAAACGTATTTGCTTGACATTGTGAATATATCAGATCAGTGTATTATGTGGCGTGTGTGAGAAAGAGAAGGGTATTTTTTTTTATAATCTAAGTTTTTGGTCCTCCAAGACTTGGAGAGAGATCGTCTCGGAGTTTTTTTTCCTAGTTTTAAGAAATAACGTATTTTGCGACCGGTTGTAGTTTGGCCAACCGAAATGTCTTTGTTATTTTTTTCCTTAACCCCTTCGCTGCAATGCCTTTTCCCCCTCAGGTGCCAGGCCTTTTTTTGGCTGTTTGGGGCAGTTCACGCTTAGGCACTCATAACTTTTTGTCCACCTAAGCTACCCAAACCCAATTTGCGTCCTTTTCTTCCAACATCCTAGGGATTCTAGAGGTACCCAGACTTTGTGGGTTCCCCTGAAGGAGACCAAGAAATTAGCCAAAATACAGCTAAGATTTCATTAAAAAAAAAAAAAGAAATGGGGCAATAGGGCTGCAGAAGAAGGCTTGTGTTTTTCCCCCTGAAAATGGCATCAACAAAGGGGTTGCGGTGCTAAAATCACCATCTTCCCAGCTTTGAGGAACAGGCAGACTTGAATCAGAAAACCCAATTTTTCAACACAATTTTGGCATTTTACTGGGACATACCCCATTTTTACTATTTTTTGTGCTTTCAGCCTTCTTCCAGTTAGTGACAGAAATGGGTGTGAAACCAATGCTGGATCCCAGAAAGCTAAACATTTCTGAAAAGTAGACAAAATTCTGAATTCAGCAAGGGGTAGATCCTATAAGGTTTTCCTACAGAAAAAAACTGCTGAAATAAAAGAATATTGAAATTGAGGTGAAAAAAACAGCCCTTTTTCTCCACGTTTTACTCAGTAACTTTTTCCTGAGATGTCAGATTTTTTAAAGCAACATACTGTTACGTCTGTTGGACTCTTCTGGTTGTGGGGATATATACGGCTTGTAGGTTCATCAAGAACCCTAGATACTCAGAGCCAATAAATGAGCTGCACCTTGCAGTGGGTTTTCGTTCTATGCAGGGTATACAGCAATTCATTTGCTGAAATATAAAGAGTGAAAAATAGGAATCAAGAAAACTTTTGTATTTCCAAAATGGGCACAAGATAAAGTGTTGAAAAGCAGTGGTTGTTTGCACATCTCTGAATTCCGGGGTGCCAATCCTACCATGTGAATTACAGGGCATTTCTCAAATAGACGTCTTTTTTACACACTGTCTTACATTTGGAAGGAATAAATGTAGAGAAAGACAAGAGGCAATAACACTTGTTTTGATACCCGGGTGTCCCCCAAAGTCTCCTGATAAAAATGGTACCTCACTTGCATGGGTAGGCCTAATGCTCGCAACATGGACACATCACATTTTTACATAGAAATCTGATGTGTTTTTTTTGCAAAGTCCCTAGCTGTAGATTTTGGCCTCTAGCTCAGCCAGCACCTAGGGAAACCTACCAAACCTGTGCATTTTAGAAAAAATAGACACATAGGGGAATCCAGGATGGGGTGACTTGTGGGGCTCTCACCAGGTTCTGTTACCCAGAATCCTTTGCAAACCTCAAACATTGGCCAAAAAACACTTTTCCTGACATTTTGGTGACAGAAAGTTCTGGAATCTGAAAGGAGCCACAAAGTTCCTTCCACCCAACATTCCCCCAAGTCTCCCGATAAAAATGGTACCTCACTTGTGTGGGTAGGCCTAGCGCCTGCGACAGGAAATGCCCCAAAACACAACGTAGACACATCAGATTTTCCCAAAGAAAACAAGAAGCTGGGTGTTGGAAAGTGCCTAGCTGTGGATTTTGGCCTCTAACTCAGCCGGCACCTAGGGAAACCTACCAAACCTGTGCATTTTGTAAAACTAGACACCTAGGGGAATCCAGGATAGGGTCACTTGTGGGGCTCTCACCAGGTTCTGTTACCCAGAATCCTTTGCAAACCTCAAAATGTGGCCAAAAAAACACTTTTTCCTCACATTTCGGTGACAGAAAGTTCTGGAACGTGAGAGGAGCCACAAACTTCCTTCCATCCAGCATTCCCCCAAGTCTCCCGATACAAATGGTACCTCACTTGTGTGGGTAGGCCTAGTGCCCCCAAAAGGAAATGCCCCAAAACACTATCTGGACACATCAAAATGATCAAATACAAAACTACCTGATTTTGCGGGGAGCGGAGGGGCACCTGTGTTTTTGGTCCTGGGCTCAGCAGCCATACAGGGAAACCTACCAAACCCAGATATTTCTGAAAACTAGACACCCAAGGGAGTCCAGGAGGTGTGACTTGCGTGGATCCCACACTGTTTTCTTACCCAGAATCCTCAGCAAACCTAAAATTTAACTGAAAAATCACATTTTTCACATATTTCTGTGTGGGATCACCTCACTGGGACTCATTTCCTACCACCCAATATTCCCCTCAGTCTCCCGTTAAAAATGATACCTCACTTGTGTAGGTGGGCCAAGTGACAGGGAAGAGCCAAAAACATGTCGAAATTGAGGGGGAACCAAAGTGGGTCCAAAAGGGCAGTTTGAAAAAAAATATTTTTAGGCTGATATGTGGAGCAGAATTTTTATCGGTATAGATGAGACAATGCTGGGTGGTAGGAATTTTGTGGATTCCTGCAGATTCAAAAAGGTTCCATCACAAAAATGTGGAAAAATGTGTGGGGGCAGAAATGGCCTAAAATAAATTTGCCCCTAAGGGGTCGCTCCCCTTGTGTGAAATTGATGCAAAAAAAAAATCCCTGGTGTCTAGTGGTTTCTTCCCCTCTTGGGGGCAGATGGCCTAATAAAAATAGGCCGACCTGCCCCCCAGGGGAGCGACCCTTGCCTAAGGGGTCGCTCCCCATATGTAAAAAAAATAAAGTAAACAAAAAATATATATATCCCTGGTGTTTAGGGGTTTCTGCCCCCCGGGGGCAGATTGGTCTAATAAAAATAGGCCGGTCTGCCTCCAAGGGGGACAGAAATGGCCTGAAAGTAATTTTGCCCCCGGGGAGCGACCCTTGCCGAAGGGGTTGCTCCCCACATATAAAAATATAACAAACAAAAAATTGTTATCCCGGGTGTGTAACGGTTTCTGCCACCCCCCCTCCCGGGGGCAGATCGGCATAATCATAATAAACTATTTTGCCCCCCTGGGGAGTGGCCCTTGCCCAAGGGGCCTCTCCCCTTATACATATACCAAAAACAAAACCTCCCTGGTGTCTAGTGGGCATTTCTGCTGCCTGATCGTGATTGGGCAGCAGAAATGCTGAAAACGACATCAAAGGAAAAAAAAGGCCTTTCCTTTACTTTGATGCCTCTCTCGGCCCCTCCACGTGATTGGAGGAGAAATGCAAAAGCATTTCTCCTCTGATCGGCGCGGGAAGCTGAGCTTCCAGCGCAGAGGGGAAGGCCTCTGATGACTTCATCAGACGCCACAGAGGGGTCGGGGAGAGGGGATGGAGGTGTAATGGGAAGCAATTCCCCTTCCACTCCTGCACTGAGGGCACCAATGTGCAGCCTAACCCTACAATGGCTGCTGGTGGAGACCCATTCCTTGTACCCAAAAAATTCCAGGTTGTGAGCAGTAGCCTGGACAGCAACAAGCAGGATAAAGAGAAGCATACTGTGTGAAAGGTCAGCTTTCCGTGTTGCTCCTTCAAGCACGAGTCACGTGAACGCCATAGCGGAAGTAAGAACAGGGTTAACCCCTTCGCAGCCAAGGACTTAACGGTTACGTCGTTGGCTGCAGCGCTGAGGCGCCAAGGAAGTAACCGTTATGTCCTTTGACTGGCTCATGGGGGGAACACCAGCTCCCCCCATGAGCCACTCAAAGGACATAACGGTTGCACTGAGGTACCCTCAGTGCAGGGATGGAAGGGGAATTGCTTCCCCTTACCCTCCCCCAAACCCCCTGTGGCGTCTGATGAAGTCATCAGAGGCCTCCCCCTCAGTAAGGCCTTTCCTTTCCTTTGATGTCTTTTTCAGCATTTCTGCTGCCCAGTTGCGATCGGGCAGCAGAAATGCCCACTAGACACCAGGGAGTTTGTTTTTTTGGTATATGTATAAGGGGAGAGAACCCTTGGGCAAGGGCCTCCCCCAGGGGGGCAAAATATTTTTAGGCTATTATAATTCGGCCGATACTGTTAGACACCAGGGATAATTCTTTTGTTTATTTGTTAAAAAAAATTATATGTGGGGAGCGACCCCTTAGGCAGGGGTCACTACCCGGGGGGCAAAATTACTTTTAGGCCATTTCTGCCCCACTTGGGGGCATATCAGCCTATTTTTGTTAGGCCCATCTGCCCCCAGGGGTAGGGTGGGAGAGGGCAGAAACCCCTAGACACCAGGGATATATATTTTTTTGGTTTACTTCATTTTTTTATATATGGGGAGCGACCCCTTAGGCAAGGGTCACTCCCCTGGGGGGCAAATTGTAGTTATGCCATTTCCGCCCCCTTTGGGAGCAGATCCGCCTATTTTTATTAGGCCAATCTGCCCCCAAGAGGGGAAGAAACCACTAGACACCAGGGAATTGTTATTTGCATCAATTTCACACAAGTGGAGCGACCCCTTAGGCAAGGGTCGCTCCCCTGAGGAGGCAAATTTGTTTTAGGCCATTTCTGCGCCCCTTGGGAGGGGGGGGACACAGGGAAAAAAGGATTAAATAAGAATAGTAATTAAAAAAACGTACCACTGCTCCCGCGCAGAGCACCGCTTCTCTCCCGTCACGACTGCAGGTACAGGCTCCCAGCCTGCCATGCGCCAATCCTGACGCTGCTCAAAGCAGCGGCAGAATTGGCTGGGAGCGCCTAGCCAAGGCACTCCCAGGCAGACTTGGAGCCTGTGCAGGCTCTCTCCAGCCCAGCAACCGCGCATACGGAGGAGCTGCGCCTGGTACCTCCATATTAGGGGTTGGTGCTTTGCTGATGTCCTTCCAATTCTGAAGGAATGGAACAATAGACAGCAGTAGCTGCAAGAGTGTGCTTTGAGGCAACGGGGTGGCCACAGCCCACTTTTGCTGGAACCTTTGAATATTCCCTGGCTGGGTGCTCCTAGACAATCCTGACGCTGCTTCGAGCAGCATCAGGATTGGCGCAGGGCAGGCTGGGAGCCTTTGCCTGTAGCAGTGACTGGAGAGAAGCGGCGCACTGCGTGGGAGCAGGGGTACATTTAAAAAAAAAATATTATTATTTAAATATTTTTTTCCCGTGCCCCGCCACCCCCACGCCCAGTACCAGCCACGCAAGCCGCTCCTGGGAGGTACCTGCGCACACTTTGCAGTGCAGTTACACTTTTTTGGAATTCCTGAGATGAGAGTTGTCTTTTTCACAAGAGTATTTAGGAATCTGGACAACTGTGAACCAAAATAATCTATGTTTTAAGCAGATGCAAACAATTGTGCAAAAACACTTGTGAGCAGAACGAGTGTCTAAAATTGCTTTGTAAAACTTATATGTGGCACAGCAATTGGCATACATCGGGGAATGTATGCTCACAAAGCAGTTGTAAGCTGCTGTTGTAAAACATGCACATAGCTGAGTGTAATCAGTTCAGAACTGGTAATCAAACTAAATGGTGGACAACATCAGCCAAAGGTTTAATATACATGTGAAATGGAACTGAGTAATGGAAATGTCCTGATTGAGGGCCCATTTCAACTGCAATGTTCTCTTCAGGAAGTGCTGAATCACAGAAAATCCCCTATGACACCTATACATCTAGATACTCAGTGTATGAGGTATAACTTGGACATGCCTGATTTGTGTCCCCTGATTGGCCCCTCTCTGCAATGATGCTGGCAAGGTAAATGATGGGATATAATATACCAAATATTGATTAAAGAATTTACATTCATCTTTTCTGCTGTGCGAGGGAGTTACCCTGTGTTGCACAGTATGCCCAGATGTTGGACCCGATTGACACTAAATCAATGATGCCAATATGTCTAAGGTCTGTTGTACTTATGTTTAAAAGAGATATGGCCAAGCAGTTCGGGCAGGACTCTCCCTTTTGGAGTGAGATATATATATATATATATATATAAGGACCTCTGAGTCATCTCAGTTTACACCCCTTCCAAATTCTATTGTATCTGCTGTAACCAATAATACCATTTGTTGAACTGAGAAGAGGACGGAAAGTGTTAAGGCATTCAAATAGTAATCTATATATAACATCTGATGAGACATGCAGTCTGGAACAAGTGTTCCTTTATCAATATGTCAAGGCCATTAAAAAACATCCATTGACAATTCATCAAAAAGGTGTAGTTCAAATTGATGTCTCCTCGTTTCTCATTTTCTTGAAGCTATGTCTAGGACCCCTTCTCTGCCACCTTTAATCTGTACACCAAATTCCTAAAACTGTGTCAGAGGTTTTAATCCCTGATAACTATTCCGTATTTAAGGACCACCATTCAGCTCCTTAGGAAGAGAGGTCCTTCATCCCAAATTATCCTGCAAGATACCTTCCAAAAACAACTTTGGTTACTGCCGGCATTTAGAGAAGCTGATATACCTTGCCTGAAGCTGGTAAGAGCTGAGTCCTCGAGGAGAGCTACTACGGCAGCACTGTTTGCCTTTCGCAGGGAACACTTCCTCCACAGCTCTTCTGAGAATGACAGATCAAGCTGTCAACAAGTTATGCAGTGCGCCGTTTCCCCCCAAGAAACTCTAGTTTGCAAATTGCTCTACTACCTGCCCTCCTAGGGTAGCGCATAGAAGTAAGTTCTGGATGAAACATTTTAACCATGTAAGAAGTGTTTATTTTATTCTTGTTGTCTGCAACGTTACGGTTTAATTGGGTGAACATGTAGTCCTACAGTACCCAAACCAGTGAGAATATCTATTTCTCATCTCACCCTTATAACTTGCAATGTACAATCCATATAGTCCACATAGTACAACCTCAAGTGTATCATTCCTACCAACAACTGCAATAAGTTACTCAACCCATTCAGGAGAGTATGCTACTTCTGATGTCACACCAAGGTTTGCACCACCTAGTGTCATCAGCACTGCCTGGAATGTAAAGTACCAGCCATGCCAACCAGAAATATCCAGTTACCATTAGAAATGCCACATTAGGTAACCTAATCTGCAGACTATAAGATCTTCAATGCCTGTTGAATGCCTAATATTGGCCCCATATTGTTTGGCATTTGCTAATGGCTGATGGGAATAAATTATTTTGGCATGCGGGTATTAGGTCTCTGTTTTCAAGCAGCTGTGTCCTTTGGTATGATTATGCTTTTCACTTTTCACATATGTGTGACCTCAGCTTACCTAATTAGAGAAAATTGTTGCGTGATTTTTTCTCACATCAGCTTCTTTGCTGAACCAGGAAGTGGCTGATTTGGGATCATTGAATTTCAAGGTGAGTAGGACCAGCTGGACAACGATGTCTGAGGAGAACAGTGCCTGGAAGGTGGAAAATGTATTAGCATGTAGCCGACACTGAAGCTAAAGAATATGAAATGAGGAGTACCAAAGGTTCATTTATAGTACAATATTCTCTCCTTATTTGGTAAATCATGCTATTTAGGCTCATACCATAACCCTTACCACTTGATTACATTTTCTACAGACTTCACATGTACAATGTATGTTCCTACTCCCTGAATTATATTAATCCCATGTATCAGTGACAAAAACTTACAAATGTATGTATTGTAATTTTTTTGCTAAATTTTTATAGTGCTTCATACCATTGATGAGGCTGCAATTCACTCTGATTGACATCTGGTTCCTGGGCATCTTTATCAACTGCATGATTGTAATGGTGTGGTTTGTAGTTTGGCCTACATCGAAGGTGTGGGGTATAGTGGCGAAGTATTGGGGACATGTTCTAGTCATAGTTTGGTAAGTTGGTAGCTGCACACATGCAGAAGGGCTTGCAGAAAAACAAGAAAAATATTGACACGTGTACAAAATATTGAAAATAATGCAGTCTTCATTTTAACAGTGAGTAAATTCTATTATGAAATGTAATTTAACGAGAACACCCAAGGATGCAATAGCAGATGAATATTACTCCTTTAAATGTTTTTCAAGTTTGTCATGAGGTCTGCAGGCCCCGTTCCTGCAGCAGGGGCATAGGGCAGACCGGGTCTTTTGGGCCACCACTGTGATGATTGCCACTGGTGTCCTGGGGTCTGTCCTACTAAGGCTTTGCAAATTGGGCTTTTCGCAGTAGCAAGGGCGAGAAGTCAAAGCCTTCTCAGAAAGGTAATCTAGGGGACAGATACTGAGCACACAAACAGTCAAACAACAGGCTTGACAAATCACTGTTCAACTCAGAGCTTATGCTTTAATGTCCCAGCAGAACACAGTACTTCACAATTAGATAGTGGTACACCTGCAGGCTATATGATCTCACCTAAGGCCTTTTAGTCAAGCACTAAATCACCTACACTATCCTTTCTCACTCTAGGGTGCCTTTCCCAAATTCCCAAAGATATGGCCATAGGAAACAGATCCATACTCATTAAACATCCACCATATTGGTAGTTCATAGGTTAGCTCAAATAAACAAAGAGTTCATACTGGCAAAAGGTTAACTTCCTAACAGCAGGATTTTCTCTGTGTGCTTAAGACACAGTCTTACGTGCTCAGGCCTCAGTTTACCTGCTAAGTGGAGATACAGCTGTTGCAACGCTGAATGATGAGCTCATCAGGATTGCACTGTCAGCATTTTCATCGGTGTTGCAGGACCTCACCTTCTCTTCTCACTGGGGCTGCTGAGGTGATCAGCATGGCAAGCCTAATTGGCAAGTATTTGTCATCAGCATTTGACTTCTGGGCAATAGGGCAGCTCTTCAGCAGTGGTGGCACCATTGTCTCTTGAATTGCAAGTGGTGGTCTTGCTCCATACTCAGGCCGCAGCAGTGTTCACTCATGAAGTTTGATCGGTCAATGATCACTTTCAGCGGTTGTGGCCTTCAGACTGCTGGGCAAGTCTTCAGCATCAGCAGCGATGATGACTTATTGCACATTGGGCACCACCAGTCTATTGGGCATGCATTAGGGGGGCCGTAGTGCCGAACTGTACAACATTGTTCTAGCTTTAGTTTCTTCATGTGACTTGTCACATGAAACATGTTCTGAGAAACCGGATGACTCCTTGTGACTCAGGTCAGCAACAACTTTGTTGCCAATGGCAGTTGGCTGAGTCTGAGTGCTTCACTCACCGAGCTGAGCTTCTCTTCCTGGACAGTCTGTTCGCCTTTATTCTCCTTTCTTCTCAGAAGAGGCATGCAAAAATCTAGGCACAATACAACCCCACAGCTTCTCCAGCAAGCTCTGTAGACTGTAGTTGATGTCGCCGCAACTCTCGGAGATTGTCTGTCATGCAGACACCAGCCCAGGTCTCATATCAGCTTTTCAAATACTCTCTTCCATGGTCACTAATAACTTGGAACTGGAACCAAGTAAGATAGTAAGGATCCCACTTTTTATACACATTTTTAAGACGGGGAAGGTGAA
Organism: Pleurodeles waltl; assembly: GCF_031143425.1. Taxonomy (NCBI): domain Eukaryota; kingdom Metazoa; phylum Chordata; class Amphibia; order Caudata; family Salamandridae; genus Pleurodeles; species Pleurodeles waltl. The sequence continues at coordinate 790,253,694 of NC_090436.1, read as the reverse complement.
GCTACTCTTGAAGGTCCTGTAACTGGTTTGGGGTGGTTCCTGATCGGATGTCATTTTCTGGATGTAGTGCAGACACAGCCTTTTGTGCAAGGTGATTGCTCTCACAGTTGGTAGTGATGATGTTGACACCAAACAGGAGTATCAAAAACATGGACACGATGTGTGAAGTCTCTGCACCTGACTGTCATTAGCGTTTCTGAAGTAGCAGAACATCGTTACCTACAATAACAGAATATGCTGCTCTGTGCTATACACTGGGCTGTGTAACAACGGATTATTAGTACGCAGTGTGAGAGAAGGTATTATTAATAATTGAAAATAACAAAAATATATTTAAAAAAACAGAATCTGCTGACTCACTCCCTCTAGCATACCATCTATGAAATGGCGGTTCTCTGAAAAATCTAATTAGCAATTCCCCTGGTAAAAGAACCTCATAGAGGATAGAAGTTTTAAAGGTAGCCTGTCTCCATCCTCCTCACTTGAGTGTATGGGTCTCTACCATCCCCTACAGGAATGCAGGCAATACCATTTGATTGTCTGGGGAAGGTGTATCCACCTCCATCTTGAGCCACACTAAACTGGTGCAATCCAGAATGAATCTCACTTTTCCCACCATCATACTTACATCTCACAAGAAAGTTAGCGGCTGTATGTGTGCCACACAGTCATCAGACATACTTACATGCGTGCAACATGCATATGGAAGGTCAGTGCAAATGTCTTTTGCTGGTGTTACGTGGAAGCGAAACATTACACAAGTGGGGTCAATAGGCCATATGCCTTTCTGACAAAGAAAATAGGTCTGTTCATGGCTATTAATTCACATGAATTGGTATGCTGCGCCCACCCTTCTTGTCAGCAGTCCAGATCATGCACAGTAGTCTTATGTCGACAAAAGTTGTCACGCTTGGTGCGCCCCTCCAGGTCACAGAACAGATTATGGGCCTTTGCATTACCATGTACATTCTCAGGCCTTCCGCTCACATGCTAGATTTACGTGTTAATTGGGCCAGTAAAATGTCAGGGTACCAATTTCACTAGCTGTTGGGTAACTGTGCAAGTTACACATCTGCATACCATGCGAGGGACGTTCCTGCACCAACACCCTCTACAACCTCCGCACAACTTCTTACAGCAAATACAAACTGCACTTGTCCCTGACACACTCTCATGATTTTATTTTGTGTGACACTAGGATGCCAAATAAAGGAAGCTATCCATCACCTGCTAGGAGATCAGCTAATTTTGCTATCAGAAACAATTTTAGTGAAGGAAACACACACTACCATCAAGGAAAGAAAAAAAACCCGTCCTAATGCTTTAATTGTGAAGATTACAAAATTAACGTAAAATTGCCATAACAACCAGTCAGCGTCATTGAAGCAGCTTTTCGCATAATACATCTGTAATTGACCAGTGTAACATAATTAATTGCAACCTCATCTTGTGCACTGACATTTGAGCAGCCATCATAACAGTATTACTGGACATGACTTCACCGGCTATCATTTTGTACGGAAGATTGTCAGTAGTTCGACGCGAGAGTTCGGTACCAGCCAGACTAGAAGCATCACGCCTTCAGGATTACACAACATAATCCGATATAATCAAAACAATGGCTTATTACTGCAGACGCACAGAATCCTCCTTTTTTTTTGGCACATATTTATTGACAGTAAAGACTGCCTGCTGTCTTATCAACCAATTTCCGTGCGTGCTGCAGGACAGAGTGCCTTACTCAATTACACCCATGTCTTTGCTCTTTCTCTACATCCCTGGTGTCTTTCCCTCTTTTTATATTTCATTAGTTATTTTCCCAACATTTCTCCTGGATTTGACCGTTTCGGTGAAGTAATTTAAATAGCGTTTTGTCACTTATTATCACTTTAGAGGAGTCATCCAGTTTAGAGGAAATATGCAATTCTCTGCTGCATCTCCAACAATCCCCAAAAATGGGCATCTAATAATTTTGCTGCATTTGACCCCTTCTGTGAAGTAATTTAAATATCGTTTTGTACATCATTAAAGTTTATTATCACTTTCAAGGGGCCGTCAAGTTTAGCAGAAATATGCAATTCACTACTACATCACTAACCATCACCAACAATGGGCATTTAAGCATTTTGCTTTGTTTGATGGTGGTAGCTGGGCTTTAGAAATGTATTGTGACGTCGTTCACCAGATGGGCCCTTTAAGTATCGGTAAACCATGCAGACTACACGCTGTTAAAAAATTAAAATGACATTTTACTACGCACATCATATTACTGCATTCGTTACATTTAATTTTCCCATCTTCCATTGTCTTTGAGCTCTGAATTTCTTAAAAAACAGAGATCCAAAATGAACCAAACATGATAATGTTCTTTGTTCAGTAAAACCTAAGGTGTCTTTTTATATATTTATCGTCTTGATTGCAGACATGTTAAAATATATATAAATCACACGAAGAAGAACCTAGAGGTACACTTGTCATGCATCCTCCACAAATAACCTATATCACACACCTGGTATGTCAGGAGTCTTTTTTATTCTGATTTTCAGGGCAAAGGCAAAGCACTACACCACAGGATGGAAAGTAGCCATAACAGAGTATAAATATATTGGTTGGAAAGGCCCCACCCACTTTTTTGTGGCATGCTTTCTCATCGGCCAGTCCGACCCACCATGTTAAGATGATACTATTACAATGGTCTCAACCTCTTTGAGGTGGGAGATCAGAAAATTAATGTTATGGTAATACATGGAGTTTAGTTAATCATAAAACAACCTAAATGTAAACCCAAGGATCTCGTTTATTGGCAGGTGCACTTGGTTGGATTAAAACATATGGATACTACTAGGAGTTTATGTTTTGAGCATCGTGTCAGAATGTAGTCACCATAATGTTCAGGCCTAAAATTGGAACCCAGAGAGAAGGGTCTAAGGCTTTCATTAGGACAGTCCAGATATCCCTACAATCAGTCACTCGTGCACATTCCAAGTCCATGCTGGTAAGAAAAGGTCCTACCTGTCAGTCCACCTTCTTCGCCCTACATTAGTCGGGTGTTGTGCCTTTCAGACACAGTGGGGAGGAACCTGCAGTGACAGAGAGCAACGGCGGCACTGTAGGTCAGCCACAGGAACCTTGACGTCGTGTACCCGCCAATTTCCCTTTGCTTTAAAAAAGAACGGGAAAATACCCCTGCCATACCAGTTGTGTGATATATGGTTAAATATATGTCTTTGTAAGGATCCTGTAATTAGGGCATTCAAACTTTACCTACATTCTTGTTCTTCTGCTGAATAATATACCCTAAAGAACCGCTCCTCATCAGACAGACTATCACATGCACTTTCAAACACCACTACTTGCATTTCTCCAAAGCTATGTCAAACCTGCTTGACATGAATTCATACAGTAATTTGGTTGACTGAACACAATATAAGTACAAGAGCTATGTATATAATCCATTATGTTCCCCATGACACCTATTTGCACTAGACTAGAATAAAGCTATGATTTTTTCGTTGCCTTTCTGAATTCAGTTTAAAGGCACCCATTTGAATTGGTATGGAACCCAGCCCAGTCTATCTTGTACGCTTTTCCCGTGGTTCATAGTAATTGTTTAGTATTTGTTTTTCCTCTAGGTTTCACCAGGTTGTATTTTTCCCTCATTTAATCAAGTAGTATTAGACCCGCCCTAACAATGTAAAACCACAAACTGAGAAAGGATTGTAACACCTTCATCCTCAACAGAACGAAATACAGCCCAGTGTTGGACTGGTACAATAAATTGACCTGGGCACCAAAATTAACGAGGTGCCCGGCAGTGAATTAGATAGCTAAAACATGTGGCCCAAGTTTGCAAACAAGGACAGTTTTGAACTTGCAAAAACACACTGTACATGCGTTTGGCAAGGTATGGAATACTGCATGGATTTTACCTTGCTTGTTTTTAATATCCGGGAAATCAGCAGTAAAAACCGTCCCACAACCAGCCAAAAAAAGACCTGAATACTGCCCTGTCAGATCAGCCCATCGAAGAGACCCTTATTGCCTTGAAGGCCAGTCCATCCCTGGTCCAGCCCATCCTAGATGGATTCCATGACAGTATTTCTACTCCGAGTAGGCGTTTCCAAAGCTTCCCCTCTATTGCAACACGGAGGGATCCTTTATCAGGGACCATATCGGTGTATCAGTGGCAGTGGCGGCCGGCAGTTTTAGGAGAGAGGGAGGGGTGCGGGAAGCACACTTACACAGATGCACACGCACACCACACACCACACACACCACACACACACACCTTCAGACTCGGAGGTCCCAGGAGGGTTGGCACTGCTGCCTTCCCTCATTGGCTGACCACAGGTCAGCCAATGAGGGAAGGCAGCAGTCCCAACTTCGTCACAGAGTGGGATGGGATCAGTGAGACTGCTGACCCCAACCCACTCTGTGACGAGATGTCACTGATTGACACTCGTCCTGGGTGCTTCAGGGCTTAAACCTGAAGCGCCCAGGTAGAAGTCAATGGGTGGCGCTTTCCTCGTCACCCGGGGGAGGGCCCCAAGGCACCTTTGCTGAGCCGAGGAGGTCACTCCCATAGGAGCTGTGACCTCTTCAGCCCAGCAAAGTTCAGCTCAGGCAGCCAGGAGTTTGCAAAAATCACGCATGTCTGCTCCTGGCTGCCTGACCTGAACATGAAGAGTGTCTGTCAGGCTGACCTTTGTTCAGCCTGACAGACACTCTTCATGAGGGGCAACAGGTGGGGGGGGGGAGGCATGGCCCCTTTGCCCTAAAGGACGGGCAGCGCCTGATCAATGGGAAAGTAAAGGTTATCAATGCAATTTTAATAATAGCTGTCAGCATTAATAACTGTATGGTGGCCATTACTCTTTTCTTTTTATTTTGAATAAGCAGTCATCGTGCCACATTTCTTTTGCAAGGGCCACAATTTAAAATTCATAAGCTAACTTGTTCGGATTTCCATCTGTTTTCCACCAAACAGTCCTCTTAAACTTACTAAAATGTTTCTTCTCTTTTCATGCTTAAAATTCATGTTTAATATTTAACAAATCACGACCCGTTCTGAATTTGACATTCGCATAGCAAATCACAGCAACCCAATTCTGGAGGAATCGTGCACAATTGGGTCAATATTTTAAAGCAACCCTCAATAGGCAAGTAATATAAAAGTTGAGCCCCATGCAGCCTTAATCGATCACATCATTGTTTCTGATCTCTCAGAAAGTTGACCCTACAGAATCAATCACATCTGAATCTAACTGTTGGTATCTAATACTTGGGGTATTGACAGGAGCCCTTTTGGATTTCCCTCAACTCCAATTTCTTACAGTGGATGGCTGTACCAATCTTATCGAAGGCAGCAGAAGAGTCGAGTAATGCAGCATTCTGTGGCAAAGATTTATTTGCCACGGTCTTCTTACCCACACTTGACAAAGTCAACCGGTTTTGGAGTTCAACGTCCTTATTTTGGCCTGTACACGCTTTAAATCAGTCCACCTTTTCCGGTTCCTCAAAAGTTGTACATGATATGGTTTTGCACTTGCGCTAAACTTCTGATTTTCCTATTTCACAGAGAAGACAGTGTGCCAATACCTTATTTTTCTTTAGCACACTGCTTTGGATTCTTCTTCCCTACTGTAGGTACATTCTTCTCTGTTTTGATTTGTCTAGAAATTCATTTTTTGCATACGTTCTTTAACTTTGGAGATATGTTCCTTACATTTCATTGCAATTTCCAACTCATGTTCTGTTTATCTTTCGTTCTTTTATACCCACTTTTCAAATTCACTGACCATTCAACTATCTCACCCGACAAGTTACTTGATGCACTTCCAGCCTTTCAGTGCTCACTAAAATATATCATTGCTTCACTAATCTGCTGTGCATTTATTGTGATAGATGGTCAAATTTCTATCCAGTCGCTATGTAGTATACCAGGTATGCCTTGTAATGTGCGTTAGAAATACAGGTGTAAAGGAGGAGAGAGGAACTCATGCTCCTCTCTTTGAGAAACAGAGGTATTAACTCCAGTGTCTTGCTAAGGATGCTGGGGGCTCCAGACGACATTTTGGGGGGCCCTATACGGAGCAAATTTAAAGTTTATTACTCATTTCCTTCTAATCAAGAGAAATGGTGTCAAAGAATACTGAGTTAGTTGTTAGACTTTAACAAGGTCACAAGAAACAGTTGAAATGTGTCTTGCACGGAACCCTAAAATCTTTAATGTGCACTTGGTAGAAAGAGGTACATATAGGCAGAGAAGGAGAGAGATTTAGAGGGAAAAATAGAATAGATAGGGTTCTGTGATGGAACCACGCATGCCTGAAAAATGCATGCATTAACAACATGGTCGGAACCACGACAGCGTTGTTTCCATGCATGCCTTTACCACACATGCCTTTTCAAAACTTCCGTTGCTAAAGCATGCCTAGTAAAGGCATGTGTGGGAACGGCATGCATGGTTCTTTCTTGCAACCCCCTCACCCACCCTGGGGCCCAAAACTACCCCCACCCATAATAACTAAACTACCCCAAACCCCCACCCACCCTGAACCCTAAAATAATCTACCCTGATCCCACCTCACCCCTGCCCCATAAAACTAAACTACCCCGACACCCCCCACACCCCTGAGCCCTAAAAAAAAGATCCCATCCCCTCACCCCTAAAAACTAAATTACCCAGACTCACCACCCATCATGATCATAAAAAAACTACCCTGACCCCCACCCCTGCCCCTAAAAGCTAAAGTACCCCGACACCCCCACCAACCCTAAGCCCTAAATCCACCCCACCATCTAAAAACTACCCAACCCTGACCCAACCCCACTTACCTCACTGCGTACTCTCAAGATCCTTCCTCCTCTTTCCCCCTCCCTTCAATAAACCTTCTCCCACCCCTTTAAAAATAAACTACCCCGCCCCCACCCTAAACTCTAAATAAAAAAATACCCAAAACCCCCACTTCCGCCACAAAAAAAGCCCAATCCCCCACCCTAAGCCCTAAAAAAATAAAATAATACCCAAACCCCCGCCCCTTTAAAAAGAAATAGCCCACCCCAACCCACCTATCCAAATCTGAATCCCAGTCTCTTAATCCACGCCCCACCACTGCCTCACTTACCTCACCGCATCCTCCGCATCCTCTCCTATACAACACATGGCTTTTTCTGTGCCCTAACCACGCATATGCGTAGTTTAGCACATGCGTGGTTAAGGCATGGAAAAAGCCATGTGCTGTTCTGGCAATCGTGGTTACGCTTGCATGGGAAATGTCCACGTTGTGTACAATGTGTGGTTAAGGACGTTTCCCAATAGATTGAGGATTAAAAAAAAGTTCACTTTCCCAGAGGGGCCCTGGGCAATTATCCACTTTTTCCATGCCTTAAAACATTCCTGATTAACACACTACTTCACTATCATTTTTTACAAGGAGAAGTGCACAGCAGTCAATCAAAGCCTCAGCTGCAAGGTTGACAAAAAATGATAACACTCCAGTGAAGTAACAACACAGCAGCAGGGCATTATCACTACAAACCTCCCCTGAGTCACACCCAGAGCAAACATTAAACCACACTCTGTGCTGATGACTTGGCTGTACTCCTTCAGTCCCTTAAACACCACATCATTGGTAGATTATCTTGTCAGATCTTTCTTTATGAAGGAGATTTCTGGGGAATCCTGGTCACCTCCACTGAACACCATCAGTACATAACTAAGCCAAAGCATTTTCCTAGACACTCAGTCCAATTCAGATACTGCCCCTCATGAAGAATCCCAAACTGAACTCAGATCACCTCACTTTATTGCCCAGTTGCTCAACTACTCACCTACCATTCTTGGGGAAGATCCTTAAGAAAGCCGTTGACATCCTGCTTCACGTGAAAATCAAAACCAATGTCCTTCTGCACATAAATCACAAGTGCAGCACAGAAACAGCAATAATCCAAGTGATTGAAGACAGTTTTCTGATTTCTAATAGTGGAAATCTTTATTTTGTTGTTTTGCCAAACCGCTCTACAGCCTTTAATAGCATTGATGACCAACCTCTACTAAACATCCTCTCAATTCAAATGGGCTTCAATGGAATCCTCCACAGCGGTTTACTTCTTACCTGCACAGCAGAGCCTAGCTGGTCCAGAGAGGCTCCTCCATATCCTAAATCAGCCCTGCCGCCATTGGTGCCCCAAAATACTTTTTCTCATGGGCAAACTCCTTCAAGTATATGGAGACTCTGTCAAGTACATCTAAATAAAAATAACATCAATATTTACCAGTATACCAATAACACTCAGCTGTACATAAACGTTTTGCCAAGCCACAAGATCAACTGATGTCCTCACCACAATTCAATCCTGGATGTTCAAATTCATCCTAAAGCTAATCCCCACCATACAGAATTGGTACTTCTCGCTGTGACATGGGCTCGGGCACAGCCCCTGTGGAAGCCAAATGGACGACAGTGAAAGCCTTCTAGAAGATTATATTAGCATGCCAGTCTTCAAAAAACATTCCAATGTAGAGAATTGGCCACATGGATTTGAGGGGTGGGGACAGAGTTCAGTGTGTTGTTTTGAGCACCAAACAGAGAAAAGATGCCACAGAAGGAAATGGAAGCTGGAGCAGAAAGTAGGGACAACACATACACGGAGGAGGTCACAGGGTCATCTGCAGAGAAAACCACCTGAGATGGTGACGGTGTCAACAGGCCCCAAAGAAATGACAGGAAAGCCCAACCTGGAGGATGGCACATCAGAGGTGTAGTGAACCGCATGAGAGAGGCGCTTTGGTCCTGACGGCTACAGTCCTGTCGCGTGGCATCAGGCAAGTGACAGGGTTCTCGAATTCTAAGCTGTTTGTTGGATGGAAGGGTTTCTTATGTATGGGCTATAAAGACTGCTACACAGGTTCACTGGCTTAAAGAACTACTGAAAAGCAAGTGGAAGTTTAGAACAACCTCAAAACAAGCCTCAGTTCTTGAAGACCTACACAACACGGGTGACGGTGAAGGGATACACAGTAGAAAACGAGTTAAGGTACTCAGGACCTGTCCTATTTTCTTTCGAGGGAAATACTTTTCCATGAGAAGAAAACATCCAGGACTGGTGACACTACACTAAAAACCCAGAATCATGATGGAGAAAACAGCCCAAGAGTGACCAGAAGTCATTTTTGTTGCACCTCCCTGTAAAACCTCACTAAACAACCCTGACCTCAAACCATAGAGTCGTGTCATATCTGGCCAACCTGTTACAGTGGTTTCAGAAGTGGGATACCAATAGCCAGACATGATTCAAACGGTGACTATGGAGAACATGATCAAACAGTTGGCTAACGGGCAGAGACACCTGCAACTTGTAGTGGAGCAACAAGCTCAAACAGCTCAGCCGGACAGAGAGCACTTACAAACCTCAATAAAAACGCAAGCCAGTTTGATTTTAGATGCTCAGCAAGCCCATAACTCTGGCATTCTCAAACTAACCAGCACTTTAGCTAATGACAAGGTCCCCCCCTAACATCCCTACTTGAGTCTTACAAAAATATCAAACAGGAGACGATCCCGATTTCTTTTTAAATAATGTTGAATAATTTGCAACTTGGCCCCAAAAGCAATGGGGACAATACTATCCGCAGAGCTTCAAATGGCTTATCAAGACCAATTATGTGTGACGCACTTCATTAAATAACCATTCAATAAGTCAGCCAGAAGGTGAAAACAGAACAGGTGTAAATTTATCAAGGCAACACAGATAGCATCAAAAACAGTGGTGATCTGATGGTAGGAGATCTAAGTATCTTAAACACTGTTGCTGGTGATTAGTGTGATCTACAGATAAGCAGATTTGATCTTGGCAGGGCCAATTTAGCCTTCCACCTTTCTGAGAAAGATACATTGAATATCAATATGCAACTAGACATATAGTTTAAATGGCAAGAGTGTCAGACAGAACCTGATGCATGTTATATTTTATTGAGATTTGATTACACTTGGCAGCTGAAAATATTTCTTAATGCATGTCAAGGCCTTGTTGGTAACCCAATAAAACTTGCTTTTTTACCTAAAGGTTTTGAAACAATTTCTGTATTAAAGGTGGTCTAGATGCAACACGCTCTTATTTTCTGAGATTTATTGGGGAAGAATCCTCCCAATCATGTCCCTTTGGAAGATTTGCGTTTGCTCGCTCATTACCGGCAAATCATGACCAGTGTCCCACCACTTTAAAATCTCACCATCCACCATTGTGGTCTAAGCCAAAGCTGTTAGTCATGGCTCGTTATAAAGATAGTTTATAACGAACCACGACTGAGAACTCTGGTATTGAGGCTGAAGGCAATGCGAGTCTAAAAGTGCATCAGTGGGTTAAAAAGAATAAAAAAAAAAGGTACTCAACCACTGCATGCCCCAGCTCGCCTCCAGTCTTTCTGCTTCAGTCTCACAGTGCCGGTCTGGACTGCAGGCTACATCAGTTCTCCACACCAATCTGAACGCTGCTCTCATGCTGCTGATAATTTTAGCAGCACCAGGATTGACTGGAGCGGGTTGCCCTCACGCTCCTGCAGGCACTGGGTGCCTGTGCTTGCTCTCCAACAAGCTGTCTGACAGCTGAGTGGAGATGTTTATACTGCGCATGTCAGACTGGCTGTCGCAAGACAGCTGGCCGAAGTGACATGCACACTGTAATCTGGTGGAGTGAGCACTACATCCCTGCTGCCAGTCAACGGCAGTGGCCCCGCCTCCAAACACAGCCCAGGCTGGGGAAAGGAAAAAGTAAAATGGTAATAAATTAACTTTATTACCATTTTATTTTTCACCTTTTTACAGCACTGGCAGCAGCGGGGTGACGCTCCTCTGCCCTAATGTAGGGGCCGCCGGTGCTCAACATAGAGGTTGAATTCTGGGAACAGGAGGAGGGTGAGTGGCTAGAGTTACTGGATTACACAGCCAAGTTGAGGGTAATATCACATCCCTCTGGGAAGGAGTATGCCTAAACATGGAAGGGGCTCAACGCAAACAGAAGACAGAGTATGACAGGTAGGCAAAATTGCATAGTCATAACGTTGGGGATAAGGTACTAGTCTTATTGCCTTCCTCTGATAATAAGCTAATGACAAAGTGGCAGGGTCCTTTTGTGATTGTACGGCAAGCTATCCCAGTCACCTGTTGAGTGGGAGTTCCACATAGGGCCACGGATGAGCAAATATATCATGTGAACTTGCTAAAGAAATGGGAGCAGCCCATGAATGCCCCTCTTCCTGCAGCATCCGTATTATTTGTCTCTGACTCTAGAACTCTCAAAATAGCATTCTTACCTACGGGGAAACCTACTGAGGTGGAGCTAGTGAAGGTGGGGGCCAACCTAAATTCCGAACAGAAAAATCAGCTACAGGAAGTAGTAGCTCAGTACAGAGATGTATTTTCAACCAAGACAGGAAAGACATCCCTAATTCAACATGATATAGTCACTGAAAGCTAGCAAGTGGGCAGTTTCAACCCTTCCATATACCAGAGGTCGGTTACAACCCTAACGGCCAGACGATGGGCACTAGAAGAGGAGGTAACTAGTATCCTGGAAAATTATAATCGAACCATCAAACAGCAATTGGTGTTTACCTGTTGTTTTGGTTCCCTCACCTAATGGCTTTCTTAGATTATGGATAGTCTTCTGCCAATTGAATAACATATCTAAGTTTGACACCTACCCTTTGGCCCGGGTAGACGAGTTGATTGAAAAGTTAGGGAAGGTCCCTCAACCTTACTAAGGGGTATTGGCAAATACCACTGACAAATAGGGCCAAGGAAAAGACAGCGTTTTTGACACCTTCCAGGCTGTACCAATTCAAGGTTCTTCCTTTTGGCCTTCACAGCGCTCCAGCACCTTTCCAACGGCTGATGGACAGAATCCTACACCCACATCACCAGTACACAGCACTGTATTTGGACACTATTGCCATCTACAGTCCTTCCTGGGGAGAGATTCTACAATACCTGAAAGCAGTCCTCACAGCCCGTTGAGAAGCTAGTCTTACTGCTAATTCTGAAAAACGTCTCTTAGCCAAAAATTCTAAGCACTGTTTGGGGTATCAGATACAGGATGGATTGATCTGTCCCCAGGTGGGCAAGGTAGATGCTATCAAAGACATTCCCAGACCTTCTACCAAGAAAGATGTGCGGTCTTTCCTAGGATTAGTGGGTTATTATAGGAGGTTTATTCCCCACTTCCCCGAGGTAGCATCTCCCCTTACCAACCTCCTCAAGAAGAACCAGCCAGTAAAACTATGCATATGGTCTTGTACATCAGTGGAGTTTTGATCTCCTGAAGGATAGTTTGTGGAAGGAGCCAGTACTGCTATGTCGGACTTTCAGAAAACTTTAATCTTACAAACTGATGTCTCTGGCAGCGGATTTGGGGCAACTTTGTCACAGCCAGATCAGAATGGCTTTTCTGCATCCTGTGGTTTATATCAGTAGAAAGCTTCTTCCTCGTGAGCATCATTACTCCATTATTGAAAGGAATGTTTGGCCATAAAATAGGCAATGGAGGCACTCCAATACCATTTATTGGGTCGCTCTTTCCTGCTGTTGACCGATCACGCCCCTTTAGTCTGGCTTGCCCGTACTAAAGTTTTGAATCTAAGGATGTTGCATTGGTTCTTAGCTTTTTCTTTCCAGGTTCAACATCGAGCAGGTACCCATCAGACTAATGTGGATTCTCTCTAGACATGCAGGTTCCTAATGGCCGGATCGGCTATTCCTGGATGGGAGGTACTGCGACATGGACTCAGTCACAGCACCTGTGGAATCCAACATAGCCAACTTCCAGAAGATCCGGTTAGCGTGCCAGGCATAAAACAAATAATAAAATGCAGGAAATCGGCCACGCAGATATGAAGCGTAGCAATCAGAGTTCAGTGTGTTGTTTGGAGCACCCAATGGAGAAAAGACACCACCGAAGGAAATGGAAGAGCTAGAGCCGAAAGCAGGGACAATGTGTACACGGAGAAGGTGACGGGCCATCTGCAGAGACATCACCCGAGATGGTGACGGCGTCAACGGACTCCGGAGAAGTAACAGAAAAGCTGAACCTGGAGGACAGCCAGTTAGAGGAGTGCAGTGGACTCTGTGAGAGAGGTGCCTTGGTCCCGACGGCTACATTACGGGATTGCAGCATCAGGCAGCTTATATGGTCCTCAAATTCAAAGCTTGTTGTTGGGTGGAAGGGTTTCCCACGTGTGGGCTATTGAGGATGCTACACAGGACCACTAACTTAAACAATTCTTTCACTGAGAAGGAAATGGAAGTTTAGAAATGCCTCCAAACAAAACTTACATATTACAGGTGAAGGTGAAGGGATACACAGTAGACAAAGAGTTAAGGCACTCCGGACCTGTTCTATTTTCTCTCTAAGGCCACCCTTCTCCCTTCATGAGAGAGAGAGAAAACAGCCCAAGAACGGCCAGAAGTCATTTTTGTTGCATCTCCCTGGGAAGCCTCATAAAACAACCCTCAGCTCAAACCCTAGAGTCGATGTCGTATCTGGCCAACCTATTACAATCGCCAACGACAGAAAAGAATAAGTAGTATAACATTAATCTAGATGGTCTCATTCCATTACTTGACAACTGTAAAAAGCCCTGGGCTTTCATTTTTCACCAAACTCTGCTTCAAGACCCACATTGTGCACACAAAGCAAAGATCACCTCTCACCAGCATAATCTGCTCTGCACGGAGAAGTTCGTCCTTTAAGACAAAAAGACTCTTTGATCCAACATCGAGAGACCTAAATGATGTAGATGAAGAGTGTTCTATCTCCCTTCACAAATATGGTGGAATTACTCTGGTACAAGGAAAAATACAACTGCTAAAACTGAGTGTACAGAGTTCACTCAAGACTTGCAGAAGTGTCCATAATGCGATCAAAACTTGCACCTTTCTATGCCTTGCAGCCAAGATCAAGGCCTCCGGGGTAATATGCACAGCATTCAGCTGTAAAACCACGAGACCAGAAAATAGAAAGTGCAAGAAGGAAATCAAAAATATAAAGAATTCTCTTTTTTTTCTATCAGGGTATGGAATACCAACCCAATTGATCTGCTGCAAGACCAGTCATGCCTGCCCCTGCCCACTTCCAAAAGAAGCACCACACTGTAAATTTCCCACTTCCATCCTCTTGGATAAGCACCCTTTTCCCTTATCCCTGTCACTCTCACAGCTCGTCCTTTTATGCCGCTCTCTAACTCCCTGCGTATTTCCTAAATCTTACCTTGGTCTCATGGGCACTTTCTTCTACTCCTCCTGCTTTCTCCTACCAGTACGTCCGGTGCCTCCTTCCTGCATTTATTGTTCACTTATCACTTATAGTGATCTGTTTTGTAGGTAAATGTATGCTATGTAAGTCACACTCAAACGTTCATGCATGGATATTTTTTTAGATGACCAATGCAATTTGTTTTGAGATCACCAGTAATCATTATAATCCCCTTAACAAGGTGACGGAATTCCATGCAGGCCTAGATGTTCCATGATTGGGAACTGGAGGTGGAGTTCACATTAGAGGAGACCCGGTGGGCACTAAATAGCTTGCTAGGAGGGAAGTCTGCCTGCTGCATTTTACCACACGTACACAGCAGATATTACCCAACACCTGCTGGAGGTTTATCTTGAAGAGTGGGGTATTGCCTCTGTCTATGAGGGAAGGGTGCATAATGATGGTCCCAAAACCAGGTGTAGATACCTCAGATCCCTCCTCATACAGACCACTTATGATGATTAATATGGATGTTAAGATCCGACTTTGACCTGTGATGACTGAATTGGTGCATATAGACCAATGTAGGTTCCTACCCAGTAGGAATACCACAAAGAATCTGAGACGCCTCATGAATGTGATGCATGATATGACAGAGTCACAATACGACTTAGTGTGGTGTCTATAGATATAGCCAAAGCCTTCAGTACAGTTTATTGGTGGTATATACAGAGTGCCTTGGAGGCAATGGGCTTTGGGCCACACTTGTGAGCCTGGATTCAGCTCTTCTATACTAAACCTATGATTAAAGTCAAACTTGGCAGACTACGTTTGGACCTAATCCCAGTAGGTAGGGGGACATGGCTAGGTTGCCCTTTGTCCTCATTACTTTTTGTGTTAGCAGTGGAGCCTCTAGCAATACAGCTTCAACAGCAAATGGAGAGATGGGGGATTGTAGTGGGTGACAACCCGCCTGGTGTCCCTAAATATGGACGATACTCTCTTCTACTTAAGATCACCTGGGAAGTCGTTGCCATTGCTGCTTCAGTATTTGAACACTTTCGGGGGCATAATGGGCCTACAAAGTAATCATATCAAATCTCTATTGTTTCCGCTGAATGATTAACAAATGCACTATAATTTAGAGAAAAAGACCAAAGAGCTCCGTGCCTCAGTGCAATTCTAGAACACGCTCTCACTCTCCCTAATTAGATGAGTGACAGCGGTGAAGGTGGTGTTCCTCCTCCGCTGTCTCTACACTTTACAGCTTGCTTTCGGTACACTACCAAGAGCAGTGTTTAGACGATTGCACTTATTTCCCACAACACTGCTCTGGAGAGGTAGGAGATGCAAGGTGGCCCAAGAACATTTACACTTGGCGACTCTGGAGGGTGGGCTGGTGGTCCCACAAATAGAATGGTACTACCTGGTTTCCCAAATACAACATGCCACCCATTGGCTGACAGAGAGAACACATTGAGAGAAGGCACTACTGGCGGACAGTGAGAGGGTCATGGATTAGCCACTCCTCTTACACGCAGGCGGCCAAGCCACAGAAAGGGTCTGATATCTCATCACGCACACGGCAACACTGTGGGAGAGGACTGTTAAAGTGATTCAGGGGAAAGCCCCGTTTGCCAGGGAGTTTACTTTCTGGGAGTTACCGGCCTTTCGCCCACTGACCACAACAGTGGACACAACGATATGGAAGGCGGGAGGGTGTGAGACACTAGGAGACCTTACCCTACAGGTGAGTTCCTCTCTTTTGAGGCTGTGCTGGCGACATTTGCCCTGGAAAAGGGTCAGTTTTTCATGTGCGCTAGTATAGCCAACATAGCTAAAGAGATGCAGCTTGCTTACCCAACTGCCCTGCCCTCCTCCCTAGTCTTCTGGGTGTTCCTGGAGCTTGGTGGTGCAAGGCACTTGATATCACATTTATATAAAGCTTTATTGGCTGATAAACTGAGAAACCAATTCCCAGCCAGGGAGGCTTGGGAAACGGATCTAGGGACCTCGGTCACTGACATTGGACCAAGATTGGTGCGAACGGTGTCCTCCAATGCTAGATTTAAGTTGGTTCATTTCAACTATTTACAACGTACATACATCACACTGGTCCTACTCCATAGGGTAGACCGCACCAGAACTATGAACTGTACCCGCTGCCTGGAAGATAATGCAACCTTTGTACACCTCACTTGGTGCTGCCCACCTGTGAGAGCATTCTGGGAGGAGGTGTTCCAACATTTGGAGACCTCTTGAGGGATAAGTTTAGAACTGTGCCCCGTAGTGGGGTTTCTGGAGGATGTACACTCACACAAAGGGCAAAAGATGGAGTATAAGTTCACACAATTGACACTATTAATAGCAAAACATAGGATTGCCATCACCTGGATAGGGTACATGGGACCTGGGGTAGACCACTGAAATAAAAGATGTAAGGGAATGAGCAGAAGAGATGTGCCTTAAACGGACTATAACCTGGAGGACGACTTGCACGCTTGGGGAACACTGCTGTCTAGATTTGAGGGGATCGACACCCAATTCCTGGGAGATTCAACGGATGATGAGGGGTGAGCAGTGGTAAAAGTGATGAGTACGCACAAATGTACTGGAAGAAGGGGGACCATTTTAGGAGGGAAATGTTTTTGACGATTGCGATGTTGGAATATTATGCTTTCTTTTTCAGGGACTAACTGTGGAACATGAACGCTTTTAATTTGCATACTTAAGTATGGCAGTGATCTCCAAAGTTCAAGTGCTGTTACCCAGTTGTTAATGGTGCATTGCTGTATCTATATGAAAGAAATAATCAATAAAAAGATTCTTTATAAAAATCATTATATTCCCACTAACAATATTTATATCCTCTCATACCTAGCATGTATCTCCACTCATTAACCATATGTATTTTGGATAAAGCTCGCTGTGTTTTCTCATTGTTTTAGATAATAAACCCATTCATGTTCCTCCTGAAGAGAAAGCTATACATAGAGAGGTTCTTTCTTTTCTGTAATCAACTTTGCGCAAAAACTAAACATGTTGTCTTAAATCTGCTGATGGAAGAAGCGGAAGATGGGGAGAGGAAAATGGAGGGTGAAATAGAAAAGCACTGAGTTGGTGTTAAATGTCATACCAAATCACCCCACAAAGTAGGTTGACCCACACTCCTGTTCCCCACTAATGAGACAACCCTGAGGGCATCTCTAGGAAAAGGACATGGTCAACATTAATAAATAATTCTTGGCAAAATGCTATTTAAATACAGTTTGGATGCTTTGAGTAAAAACAAACTGTATGTCCCCATGTGCAATTTTCAGTCTGGCAGGGCTCTATACTGATGGAGAGCCACAAATCTATGGCTATATTCTTGGAGCCTTTCATTAGGTGAACAGATATAGGTAGGTAAATTGCTTACTAAATAAAGCTCCCCCTTCTGAGCATCCATGTTTCACAGCACTGTTTCTCATAGTTTTGGGTCATAAGACATTACAGTGCCAGTGCCCCAATTGATATTTGAGTTGGAGGACCCCATACTTATCTAGAGGCTGTAAGATGTTTTCACCAGCATAGTTAGAGGGCAATCGGGTAATGCCAAATGTGCAGCGTAAAACTCTTGTATATCCAGTGTGACATCTGCATTAATAAAGGGAGGTGGAATTTCAGCACCTTCAAGTTTTCAGACCTTCTCAGTCCTGCCTTTGAAAATCAACATAGTTCCAGTCACTCCTCTTTAGTAGAACAGCACCATGGTGCCAGTGCTACCTAGATGCCTCTTTACCAGTTACACTGCCTTCCAATTTCACTATCCTCAATTCTACCTTCCCCAGCCAAAGACAGTGATACTCCAAAGCACCGTTAGGATCTCCTTCTACTAACTGTGCTGCCAGCCCCATCCCGTTGAGCACCTGAATTTATGCTACTGGGTAACAAAAAACCCTGTTTGTCTAGGTTTGATTGTCTCACAGCCATTGCTCCTGACAGCTCTTCCTTTTCTCTTCACTCAGCAGGCACTCATCAAACTGCAGTGGTGAGATCCGCTCCCCTGGGGTCACCCAGTCATTGGCTGGCCTTTCCTGCTCCTTTACTGGGGCTGCAGATCAACTTGGATCAGGGTAGCCCTGGTTTTGCTGACTTGTTCCTCGGGTTCTGGGAGTTGACCCCCTCTCTGCGAGAGAGATCCACTGTGTTAGGGGAAAGGCATGCTTGTCTCACAAGTTGTGCATCTTGAAGTGTTGTCATCTTGTGTTGCACTAGAAATGGGAAGGAACATTCTGCTCCTCCACACTCCAAGAACATGAAACTAAATAAAAAAATACACAGTACTAGCTATCACATTGTCACCTGGCCTCCCCTACTAAACCGTCCCTCGGGCCACAGGATCCTTCAAATGCTCTGGGTGGTCTGGAATCCAGAACCACGTTGGAAGACCCAAAAAAGACAGCAATCACATTCTCCTCCAGGCTTTGCACCTGAAGGGGTAACTTTTAAAATGATACCGGACGATGAACACATTTATGAAAATATAAAGTACATGGAACCAGACCTTTGAAGACAGCAGTTGTATGTTAAGTGATTCTTAGAAGACAAGTCCAAGCGGGAAAGGCCCAGACATACTAAGGTGCTACCTTCAGACCTACACCTGATAGAGAGACAAAGACAAGTAACACATTTTACTTCCTCTGACCATTGTCCCCGAATGACATTGTGGCACATAACTGAAATATGAATTTTCTCTCAGGTTACACTTTAATCCTGCTGCCATGGGGTTACCAACTGAGTAGCATATGGCAGCCTTGTGTTAACTTAGTCACTCTTTAAAATCAGATGGAACAATGTTAATTTATTGTATCCATTTATTGTTAGTATTTTTTATAGCTTGGACCTAAGCATCTGTGCAGGAGAGTGCTTCACATGTGGCAGAGTTAAACACCAAAGCATATATATACAATTGAAAATAGAACCTAGATATTTAGACCATGCCAAGAAAGTCTATGACAAGCAACCAGCCATGGCTGAAAGTTCTGGTGGGGATAGGGGCCACAACTAGTTCAAGTAACTTTCCTGGATTGTAAACAGATTCAATCAGTCATTTATTTATATAGCGCTGCTTACCACCTCAGGCAATATCCGGGCGTTAGCTCAACCACCTGAACAGCCAGGTCTTGAGTTCCTTATGGAATTCCAGCAGAGAAGGGGCAATCTGGAGCTGTAGGGTGAGGTCATTCCATGTCTTCGCTGCGAGGAGAAGCACCACCATCCACTTCTGCTCAGTGAATGCAGGGGGTGTGTGCGAGTGAGAGGGACATAGAGCAAAGATGTTTGGCTGGTTGGTGGAAGTTCAGGTGGTGACTGATGTAGGTGGGTCCTTGGTTGTGTAGAGTCTTGTATGCATGGGTTAAAAGCTTAAATTGGCATCTCTTCTGTATTGGGAGCCAGTGAACTTCTCTGAGGTGAGGGGTTGATGTGGGTTTGTTTAGGTAGGTCAAGGACAAGTCTGGCTGCTGCATTCTGTATGGTCAGAGTCTCTGTAGGAAGTGTGCAGTGATCCCTGAGTAGAGAGCATTGCTATAGTCAAGTTGGCTGGTGATGAGGGCCTGTGTGACAGTACGTCTTGTGTTCTGGGGAAGCCATTTGAACATTTTTCTGTAGCACACGAAGAGTGAAGAAACAGGCGGAGAAGACTAAATTGATCTGGGACCTCATGGTCAACCTGCTTTCCAGGATGCTGCCAAGGTTTTTGGCATGGTTGGTTGGGGTGGATGTGGGTCCTAGCTCCGAATGCCACCAGGAGGCATTCCAGGGAGTGGTGGTGTTGCCAAAGATCAGTACTTATGTTTTGTCAGTGTTGAGCGTCAGTCAGTTGACCCTCATGCAATTGGCAGTGCTAGTCATGCACCTTTGGAAGCTGCTTCTGTTGTGGTAGGGTCTTCGGAGAGGGAGAGGATAAGTTGAGTGTTGCCTGCTAAGGATATGATGTTTAGTCTGTGGGATTTGACTATGTTGGCCAAGGCAGTCATGTAAGTGTTTGAGGTTGGGGCTGAGGGAAGAGCCTTGTGGAACCCTGCAGATGATTTCCTTGGGTTCAGAGATGAATAGTGGTAGGCAGACCTTCTGTGCTCTTTCAGTGAGGAAGGTGGGCGATCCATTTGAGCGTGTTCCTTTGAATGGTGTTGTAGTGCAACCTTGCAATCAGCATGTGGGGGGATATGATGTTAAAAGTCGCCGAGAGGTCAAGGAGGTTCAGCGCTGCCACCTCTTCGCAGTCAAAGAAGGTACATCAGTGGCTGTGATCAGGGCAGACTCAGTGCTGTGATTGTTGCGGAAAACGGACTGGGTGGTGTCAAGAAGAAGATTGTGCTCTTGATGTTTTGTGAGTTGTCTGTTGATGGCCTTCTCCAGGACCTTGACCGGGAAAGGGAGAAGGGAGATGGGCTGGTAGTTCTTGAATTCTCTGGGGTCAGAAGATGGCTTCTTGAGCAGTGGTTTGACCTCGGCATGTTTCCTTTTTTTTTTTTTTTGCATAAATTGGTGAGTTTGAAGCTCATCTTATGGCTTCCTAGGATGAAGATGTGGTGTGGGCAAGGGTCAGTGGGAGCTCCTGTGTGATGTTCATGATGGTGATGGTGTCCTGAGGGGTGAACTGGTTTCAGGTATTCAGTCGGTGGTCTGTGCTGTTTGTGGTATATGAGTGTAGGTTGAAAAGGTCTGTAGGTGTGGGCTGGGGTTCGAAGAGTTTGTAGATAGCAGCGATGTTGTCACTTTCCAGTTGTTTGCAGTCATGTTTTGCTGTTCCCAGTTCTTCGGTGTATTAGCTGACCTGTTTGTTGGGTCTTCTGTGTCTGCTGTTCTTGATGGGGACAATATTGTTGGCGCAGTTGGTGATCCGGGTGTTGAAGTTCTTAACACCCTTGTCCAGGTTTGTTGCCGCTTCTGGGTTGGAAGTGTTGAGGGTGTTGGTCCTTTGGGTTTTCAGTACTTTATTCCAGCTGTTGAGGAGGGTGCTAGGCAGTGTGGGTGGTGGCGGTACATGGACTGGTGATGTTGAAGTTGACAATGGAGTGGTCGGTCCAGGTAAGAACAGTGATATAGCTGTACTTGGCATTTTTGCTGAAGATGAAGATTGGGCCCAGTGTGGGTCCTGTGGTGTGTGTAGGGTTGTGGACGAGTTTGGCAAGTCCAACGTTGTTCATGCCCTCGAGGAGGTTGGCGGTGTTGGTGTCATTGTGGTTGTTGAGGTGTAATTTGACGTCGCTGAGAAATATGAAGTGGTTGGAGTCTATGGCGAGGGGGATGATAAAGTCAGCAATGATGTTGCAGAAGCTGGGGCGCAGTCCTGGAGGTCGGTAGGCGAGGGTGCCTCTGATGATTGACTTGCCGTCTGCTTGGATCTTGAAGTTGAGGTTTTCCGTGGCTGGGTTGGTGTTGTCTTTTGTGGTGGTGCACTGGATGGTCTCTTTGTGGATGATGGTGATTCCTCTTCCAGGCTTGTTGATGCGGTCCCGGAGGGTGATTTTGCATCCGTTGGGTATTGCTGTGGCAATGTCGGGGGCAAACAAAGACTTGTGCCAGATTTAATGAGAAATTAGGAGAGTGACAATGTTGAAATCAACAAAGCATTACATCCCCAATATTTCTTTTCTATCACTCCAAGAGACACTCATAGCCCCTTGTTACTAGTAGCTCTTTGATGGGAGGGAAACGTCCTTTGCTTGATAAAGACATGTACACTTGCCCTGAGTGCCCAAATGTACTGTTGTCTGGATCTCTAATGCTCACTGTTTTGGCATAGACAAACATGGATCATGCGTGCGCACCATGACATTAGTCTGTCTCACGGAGTGCGGTCTTTTTGAACAGGGAAGGGTGCTCAAAGTGCTACCATCATAGTAGTGAAGGCTACTGCTGTCACCAGGAGTTACGCAGAATAAGCACAGTGTTGACAGCATACCGTGTAGGGATCAGTAGTAGTGAACAGGTCCTTTTACCCTGTGTCACTTAGTGGAGTCTTGCCTGCTGTGACATACATCTTTCATGAGAAAAGAAGAAAAGGAGAATTGTCCACTTCAATAAAAGCAGACTCCAACTTAAAAGTCTCAGACTCTAAATCACATTTGGTGTCTCGAAAAGGACTATAAGAAGGGGAGGTTGAGTCCCTAAGTATTTGTCATCTGTCAAGCAGCCAGACAGGCAGTGTGAGAAGGGCATCACCTAGGGACACCAAGATTCCCATCCTGGAGCACCAGTTTGCCACCAGCTTGTCAAGACAAGTGTACCCTATGAAGAAGAGGAGAGCGTTGGAGGAAGCAATGTCCAGTGGGGAGCCCTACTCTGAGGACTCCTTGTGGGGATTCATCTGTGCACCGATCGAGCTGTCATCAATGGGCAGGATTGTTTTCAGTGAACCCCATACCACGGCAATCCTGCATGTCAGGAGTGTCTGCCAGTACAAACACTGCCAAAGGATTCAGGCCCCCACCCGAGGATAGACTGAGGATACGATCAGCTGGTTGGACCTGCAGTGCAAGGGAACTGCCCCCAACTCACCACAGGACTGCCAGAGACACTGTGGACAATGTTGCACCCTTTTTAGCTCCAGTCGGAACTGAAGAAAGGATCCCCGCTCACTGGGTAAAGCCAACCTACTGTGTCTTCGTTGGTGGGAACTGCTCCAACAGCTGAGAGACCTCTGGCATCGCTGCTCAGAAGAGAGGTCCTCTGAAATTGGTTCTTACACCCTTTAATTATGAATTATACGTTTTGTGGCAACACTGCAGCTCCATGGAGTTTTACACAGAAGATTTAACCTGTTGCAAGCATATGAAGTCTTCTGGTAGAATAATTGGGAAAAACATGCAAATCTGCACAGTAAATCTGATTCCCAAATGTTATTCTCCTAAAACACATAATCCCTATCATATTTCCTTCTCTAGGAAATACTGGGATCCCTGGTAAGGTTTATTCCGGGGGAGATGTATAAGGGGGATTATTATGAACTACTTCCAATAAGGGCCTTAATGGGTGTGGGTGACATGTGGCATCATGGCCACACTGCAACAAGGGAATATTCCTTTTTCCTAAAGTAAAATAAGTCCTTCTTGTGCAAGGATTATTTCCTTATGGCTGTTCCAGATGTTCAGAAGCTTGCAGAAGTAACGTCATCATTGATGTCGGTAGTGAAGCAATATGTGAGGTCGTAAGCACTTCATGGCAGGGCACAAGTTCTAGTTAGCTCAGTAAAGTATAACTTGTGAAGTTGAGCATTCTTTTGTTTTTAAACATTAGTTTTTATCTTATTTCAACACCTAACTATAGCTTTAATCTTTAGTTGTTTCACTGAATTTCTGGGCCTTTTCTTAACATAAGCTAAGATCTTACCACAGTCAGGCAATGTCCCTGCTATGCATGGTCTTTAGGAGGGGGCGGGGAGTTTCTTGGCCATGCCCAGTGAGGAGGTTGACCACAAGGCCTCTGGCAAGACTCTGTGCCCAACCTTTTTGCTGCTGGCCAATCCCCGCTGCCCACAGCCTCTGGCCAGGACTCGTGACAAACCCTGCTATGTCTGGTCAGTCTGTGGTTCACCCAGACTGACCTCTGGCAAAGACCCACACATACCTCCCCCCCCCGCGGACACCCAACCTTCCATGGCACCTAACATTAATTTAATTGTCTTCTTTTTTAGTTTTTTTGGATAGTGAGGTACTCCCACTCAAGCGCTTCACCCCACTTACTGCATAAGCTTCCTCGCTGAAGTTTGCACAGTACCACAGTAGCCTGGGGGTGAAGCTTGCACATTGATGTACCTCAATGGAGGGCGGCGTTGAGTCCCACAATACTCCCAATGTGAAAACTTTTTTTTTTTATTTGGCCTCTGGGGGCTCCCTCTGGGTCCTCACAGAAAGCACACTTTGAGCTAAATTCTATTGTTTTTTACCAAATTCGGAGTGATTCAGTTCGGACATATTTTTCTGTATTAGAGAGCAAAGTTTTCTATGGGAATTAGCATGGGAAATCAACACTTTTGGAACCTTACTTTTTCTTGCCCGTTGCTTGACAGATTAGCAGCAAACCTTTCCATGATGGAGTGAAGGTGGATGAACTTTGGAAAGTTTCATGAAGGTTCTTAAGCGGTGGATAAACAAATAAAACTCTTCCTATGGAAACTCTTACCTAACTATAACTACACAGTGGCAGCAACTGCCACTGTGTAATATATAATACATATAATAAATCAATTGATAGTGCGTAAAGTGACCTAAATCGTGAATTCATACAACAAATAAATAGTGTTCTGCTTGTACTGGACACTGGTTCGACTGATAAATCTCGATCTGGCTGCTTTAGAACTATGTTGGGCAAGAATGGACATCATTTAGGGGTGGCCAGGGGTCGCAGCTGCTACCCCTGGCTTGCTCCTAGTGACCCTTGGCACTGCCTTTGCGACCCCTGGCTTCAGATGTGTCCGAATCAGTGCTAGGAACACGGGCAGCTTGCCCTTATGGACGTTGGTTGGGGCTCCACTTTGCTTGTTTTCTGTTATTTTTTTATTACACTAATAGAGAATAGTACTATAATTTTCACTAGTTATGTAATTAAAATGGAGCACAGTTAGGTGGAATATGTCCTCCCTTGGCAGCTGAGGTAGGTAAAGAATGTTTTGAGTGTGTGTTGTGTACATGCGTGTAGATGAGTGTGTGTTTACGTGAGAGAGAGTGTGTGTATGTTTGAATGTATGCATAAGTGTGTGAGTGAATGTAAAGGTCAACTGGTGTGTAGTGTCACTTCTGCTACCCCTGGCATTTTGGCGAATTGATGTCCATGGGCAAGTAATGCACCAAAAAAAAAAAAAAAACAGACGGATTTATTGGATAGGACTGATTTGGTCATGTAATATAATCTGAACAGATTTCCTCTGTTTACTTTGTTTCACGTTTTGCCGCCTTCACTGAATTTAATTGGCTATATCATGTATTTGTAGTTGCCAAACATTTGGTCTTGGTGTGTGTTGTGATCATCTAAATAGGAGGGTATAATGTATTCTAAATCTAGTGCAAATTATTTTAAAATATGAAATATGGGGTGATTTCTATGGATTACATACTTAGTTGTACATGCTGGTGTGGTACTTCACAATTTTTCTTTCTATCCTCACCCCGACTGCTGTTAATATTGAATGTTAACACACTATCATGTTGAATAATAGTTTATCATACTTTTCACTTTCATTTCTGTTGGTTTGTACGATTACAGTTAATATAGATCAAACATGTATATGTATGTCCATCTCTCAGTTTTGAAGAAACATGGATTTAGAATAAATAGCTGATTGGGGTAGGAAAAACACTTTGCCTTTCCAGTAAAAGAAAATGGTTCAAGTATGTTCTCAAGAGGTCACTATCGACCCGCTTTAAGCTTTAAACTTTATTATTCGTCCAGAAGCCTCTATCAGATAAAACATCTTAATAACGCCTATCAAATAAAATGGAAAGGATTTTCCGACTGTGTAAGCAATGATTATGCCAGCTAAAAGCTCCGAATATTTTCTTAAATTCAGGTGGGTTTAATTATCTTAAAAAGTGCGCCAAGAGATACTGAAAGTTTAATCTGAATTTGGATGAACATAAAATATCTTTCAATGTGCTTTAATTGAAACAAGCACACTTACTTCAATATTACTCAAAGCTTTCAAACAGCATCCATGCAAGCAGGCTTGTTGCAAAGCCTATTTTGTTTCTGCCTCTTTATATATCACAAACATGGCGTAAGGGCATTACAGCGCTTTACACGAGCACCAGATTACAGTACATAATTTTGGAACACAGAGAGATTAAGGGTGTGATTTAGAGTTCGGCGGACGGGTTACTCCATCACAAACGTGACAGATATCCAGTCCGCCTTATTATGATACCATTATATCCTATGGAGATCGTAATACGGCAGACAGGATATCCATCACGTTTGCGATGGAGTAACCCCATCTACCAAACTCTGTATCAGGCCTTAAGGGTTTTGCCCAGAATTACAGATGTTGAAGGGAGGCCAGGACTCAAACCTGGTGCCCCAATTCCAAGGTCAACTATGCCACATGTCCCCCCCCCCAATATGAAACTTTAAGTAAAATAGTTGCATTCATGAGCTTTTTTTTTTTTTAAAGAAATCTCGACACTTAAAGAACTTGAAAATGAGACATCAAGTCTGCAAAGTTGTATTTGTGTAGGTATTGCTAGGCTACATTAGGCCAACCACCCACTTTGATTAGGGGTATGATAACTTCTCTACCTGTAGTTTTGTTTGGACTGTCTTGTATGTCTGTCTTTGTATACAAAGGTAGAGTTGAGTGTTATTTTGTTTATTTAAATATGAATACTTTGTTTTGATTTATTTTGATCGATTGGTAGCGGATGAATTGTACCTTTATTTAGTTACTGTCACAAGTTCTGCTTTGGACCTCATGTACTTTCCAGGTTACTTTGGTGTGGAAGAATACAAATTGCTGTCCTGCATTCATAATGAGTTCGATGGAGAATGTCATAATACACTGGGTTGTCCCTGTAATGCAGCACAAGTTTGTTCCTTTATGGGTTAGTGTTTTGTATAGTTTTCTATGTCGTTCTTTAGCATGTTTAGAAATAATGTTTATCAGGGGCAGTGTTGATTAGCACAAAGGGCCTAACAACATAGGATTGTGTGATTGGTTTTGGTAGTGCTATGCACCGATCCAGTCGGACCAGAACAGCAGGTTTGGCATTTTAAATATGTTTGGTGTCAGATGCGGCAGGGACCATTGTCTCAGAGCCTTTCACTGGGCAAACATTTGAATAGCATTGTCTAGTTGTGATTCTAGCTGAAGTTGCAGGGTGTCAACCTCTAAGAATATTTTGAAAACTAAATTGAGATTTGGCTCTTGTGGGCAAGCTAAAACTGTATTGGGTGAACTTGGGGCTAGTCAAGATATCTGAACTGGAAGGGGTTTTATCTTGTGTTACAGTAGTCCTACATTAAGGACCTGATTTAGATATTGGTGGAGGGTTACTCAGTCACAGCGGTAACAGATATCCTGTCTGCCGAAACCTAAATCCCATTGTGTCCGGTTGGATTTAGATTTTGGCGGATAGGATATCCATCACTGTTGTGACAGAGTAACCCCTCCGCCAATATCTAAATCAGGCCCCAAGTCTGTAATCTGAAGCTGGTTTGAATGCAGGCAGTGCAGTGCTCTCCTTTCTGTCATTAGTTGGGCAAGTAGGTGTTGAAGGACTGGTGCGATGCAGGGCCGGACAGGCCTTTCATTCCACGGGCATTTCCCTGTTGGGCTGGAGCCCTTGGAGGCCCCTTTTGAAAGCCCAGGGCTGCACTGGTGCCTTTGGAACATTATCCAGCGCCTCCAGGTTAAATTCAGCAGGCATGGGAGGAGTTAGAGAGAAAGAGAGTAAAGGAGGGAGTAGGTTGACAAAGTGATCAGAGTGGGAGAAGAGAGGAGAGAGAATGGATGGATGGATGGAAAGCGAGTGATAGTGTGAGAAGACAAAAGGATCTAGGGTGGTTTGACACTGGTGCTTTTGGTTTTCCAGCTTGGCCCTGGTGCAATGCTAGAAATGATTGACTTTTGAATAAAAGCTATTCTTTACTAGGTGGCAAGAATTTTGTAGTTGTTGGCTTCAGCAGTTGGTGATCTTATGGGTAGGATAATGGATGCAACCTTTGTGACTGACAGCGTTTAAGAAGCAGGTGTTGAAGATGATCTCTCTGCACGTTGATCTACCAGCAGCAAGCAGATGGAGAGTGATGTGTTGCTGCCAGTAACTGGAAATGAATGCTTTTCAGAGTCTTACAAACATGACTGGTTCGGTTTTTGATCTGTTTAACTCATTGTTTTGCTCGAGTTCCATTCTTGGGGAGTTAATGTAGCTTTCTGATAGTGATAAATGTACTTTTAGCCAAGCAGTCTGCTCTTTACAGAGTGATTATAAACGTTTTCAATTGCGTGGTATTCCAGTGCAGTTGGATGAGGATGTATGTTTTAATAAAGCATGTACACTGGTGTTTTAATATGATTTAGTATTTCAGCTGTGTTCTTATTTGCCTTTTAACAGAGCTCTGAACCATCTTTTCTCTGTTTCTCTCTGCTTTGCTTTTAAGATCCCGCTCAGACTGACTATAAATTGCCCCTGGTGCTCATCCAAAATCTATGCCCTGTGATATTATGTTCCTTCTCACCAACCAGAAAGAGTCTCCCAAGCACAAGTCGATGTGCTGCCTCTAAGGGGGACAAGCAAGAATTTCCAAACGAGGGCATAGTGCAGGTATCCAAAAAGTGTATTTAGAGTCAGTTTGAGGGATTGTTAATACAGAATATAAATCTAGCACTTACTGACTCGGTAATTCTGTTTGTTTTCACGTCTTATTTATAATGATGCCCTGCTTTGAACCCCTGACTTCAGTAGAGTCACGTGACATGAAACCTACTCTCACTGGCACAGAGTTGACAGCTGCTGCTGTTCATCCCTCATTTATATGACAATCACAACTTTGCACCTATTTGTAGTTTTCAGTTTTGAAGTTGATTATTATGTTTATTCGAATATTTTCCCCCAAATATTTTTACATTAAAAATGCTGGGAAAATGTTACAACTTGTTTGCACAACTTAGGTGCAGAATGAACATTTCCTTGTGGAAATAGCAACTTCGACATTAATAGATGCCTGTTGACATGTATGCCTGCTTTGTAAAATGAATGTTCTAAAGAAAGGAGCAGGTTTAGGACTTCGAAATGAAAGTGGTTATCAACAAAGTTCTCAGTTGTTTTTTCATATTCTATACACGCACCTACCCTTAATACTAAAAAGACTAGCATAGGTGTGAAAATCTCCTCAATACTGCAAGTGTGTACCTGCCATGAAAATATTTTGCTGATGGTGAATAAAAATATTATAGTACAAATGCGCATTACTGTCACACTTACTCCTGGGCGTTGCCTGCCCTGCTAGCCACAGCAGTAGGCACAGCGAAGCAGGAGAATGCCTGGAAATCTCTGACCTTCCTAGATTTCCAAAAATTCTCCAGGGCATTTTTGTGAATCCATAAAAGTGGGAAATCTACATCAAAGGGCATTTAACTAGACGGTGGCACGATTTAACTTTTCAAATAATGTCTGACATTCGGCCTCTGAGAGGAGACAACTTGTGCATATTTGAGAACGGTAGGCGCCAGTGAATTTTGACATAATGTACAAAGTCATTTCAGAAATCCACCTTGCTGGATTTCAGCATCTATGGCAATATGTAACCTAGTCGTATTCTGTTGGTTCCAGGGACAGAAGGCAGACAACGCAAATAGTCCCCTCAACAGCGGGTGGATCGATGAGGCCTAGCATTGATGAGATTAGAAACAGTGTTGACATGTACAATTTGTACCCGGATGCATTATGTTTTTCAAATCTAATTATGTTGATAAAACATAAAGACATGTAATAGGTTTTCCATGCGGTAATGATAATGGGCCACAGTGCACCTCGTGCCAAATCAGATGAACTGCAGTAAAAACCATAGACATCAGATGAAAGTCAAAGAAAACAGTTGAATAAGTTATACAGTCATTGCAGCTACTTCGACGTGCATGTATATTGTTGCCTCTTTAATGGACTGAGATAGCAATATTAACGCATTGCGAATATAGAGATAGGGGTTTTCTGTCTTTTAAACCTCCATCCCTGTCCATAGCTTTTCGCAAGCATTCACAAGATTAATCCTGTCTCGTGAATATTAATGAGGCTAGATTTCTGTGATTGGCCCTTTTAGGTGGTTCTGAATTGAGACATCCAGCACCACTCAAAGGTACATCACGGACGTAGCATGAGCTCTGATGCGCCACTTTGTTCAGGGTGTGAGCTGCTCAAACCAGCTAACCTGCTTGACGATAAGAGCAACTACGTTCTGCACCAACTGCCTCTCCTTCACCAGTCTAGTAGGTCGCTCCGCCATTGTAGGTGTTGGATACCTACCGACAGTGGCGTAGCGTGGGAGGTGCAGGAGGGGTCGGCCGCACCGGGCGCAACATCTTGGAAGAGACTAAATCCACGGGTTAGGGGGCGCAAATTACTTGCCTTGCCCCGGGTTAGGGGGCGCAAATTACTTGCCTTGCCCCGGGTGCTGACAACCCACGCTACGCCACTGCCTACCGACAATCCAGTACAGGCCATATGCACGGTACTTGTCTGTTCATCTACAGCACGGTGTCTAATCAAGCAAAAGATAGTTTTGTGATTCAATATGTTCTATTTGTCTGCAGCAAATAATTTAGGGAAAAGTTTTTCCCGCCACAGGGCAAATTGTCACACATTGTTACTTTGACTTTCCAAGAGACCCTAATGAATGTCTCACATTAGTTTTACAAACCGCATAAAACATCAGGCGCAGCTCCTCCATTAGGGCGGAGGAGTGTTGCCCCCACTCCCACCCCCGCCAGCAGCAGCTGCAAAACCTTTTACCAAAAAACTATGTTACCCATAGTTTTTTGGTAAAAGGGACAGGGCCACAGGCTTGACAAGCACAGCACTCCCCCTCACTGCACATGTATGTTTGGCTTGCCGTCTTGGGCCGGACAAACACGCATGCGCAGTAGACACTCTCTAGCCCGGCACTGTTATGCCCGGCTGGAGAGAGCAGGCACAGGCTCCCAGTGTGCCTGGGAGCGCCCTGGCTGGGTGCTTCCAGACACTCCAGACGCTGCTCTAAGCAGCGTCAGGATTGGCCACAGGTCAGTCTGGGAGCCTGTGTCTGCAACCTGCATTAGAGGAGCGGCACGGTGGTGACAGCGGCAACTATAAAGGTAAGTTTATTTATTTTTTAAATTAATTTCACCCCCACCTGCCCCCAACCACCACCAATCCCCACTCCCTGCGCACCCCTCTGCCCCCCGATTAGCACCACGAGACGCTCCTGTGAAACATGTTGGTACAAACCTACCCCTTGAAAATTAATCATGTATTAAATGTATTAAGAGACAGGGTATAGATGGTCAAATCAAAGGAAGTTAGAAACATGTACGCACAACCTTCTTCATGTTACTTTCATTTTTAGATAGTCCGTTTTTAAGTATGCGTGAGCCAAAAATGTTTGTTTTTGTAAAAATGCAGAACATGTTAAGTTATAGGGGCTTACAGTCAACCCTCTTCGAGCATTGGTCTGTTATTGTAGCATTCACACCCATCTTCCACTGCTACTTATGCCAGTGGGTTACACCACTTCAACCACTGCTTAGCTTTACCGTGAGTTAAAGCATTGTGCATGTTTACAAGGAGCAGTTTCACACACAAAGAGGTTCACATAAGTGCCAGGGAAACGTGTTTTAAGACCCAAAAATATGTTTGTCTCTGGCCAATGTAATTTTGCGCCCAGCTGCTTCCACAACAATAAAATCTTGAAAACCATGATAAAGCAGAACAAGCATTGACAAAGCCAAGAGAATGGTGTTCACTGCTAGATCTATTGATTTTGACAATGCTTATTCCTGTTCTATTTCTGAATTGTAGTAGGTGCTTTCCCTTTCTCATCCTGCTCTAACCTCCTCCTGCTTCCACACACTCCGCACTAAAAAAAACATCCTTCAAATGGGTTCCCCCAGAGACCAGGAAGACAGTCACCCATGCACTCATCAGCAGCAGACTAGACTTCGGTAACGCCCTTTACGCCGGCACCACGCTGAAACTCAAACGCAAACTCCAGAGAATCCAGAACACAGCCGCACGCCTTGTCCTTGGCCTCCCCCGCCACGAACGAATCTCACTGCACCTCAAATCCCTTCACTGGCTCCCCATAGACAAGAGAATCACATTCAAGATCCTCATCCACGCACACAAATCCCTCCACAACACTGGTCCAACCTACCTCAACGACATAGTGAACTTCCACACTCCCACCCGCAACCTCCGATCAGCCGACCTCGCCCTAGCCACAGTCCCCCGCATCCAACGCACCACCACAGGAGGCAGGTCCTTTTCCTACCTCGCCCCCAAAACCTGGAACTCCCTCCCCACCAACCTCCGCAAAACCAAAGACCTCCTGCTCTTCAGAAAGAACCTCAAGACGTGGTTCTTTGAACAGTGACCCTCCTAGCCCCCCACTTAGCCCCCCCCCCCCCCCCAAGCACCTTGAGACCCTCACGGGTGAGTAGCACGCTCTATACATTTTTTGGTTGATTGATCCTGCATTCTGGTGAATGTACTGAACTCCCTGACACCATCTTTCCATTTCTTTTTCTATGTTATTTTAGTAGGTGAGTGACTGCACCACACTATCAATGCTAATCAACTAATGATTATCAAGATTTCATAGCTACGAGCAGCTGAGAAGTTATGCCCATTATCTCCTCTACTGCACAGGCCCCCACAACTGGATATGCCATGGCTTTTCCTCAAACAAACATGAAACCAAGTTATTTCTGACCCCCAGCTTTTGTGCAAACCACACACTTAATATACCAACAGATGAATGACCCACAATGCGAAAATCTCGTCTTTGTGAGCCTCAAGAAGTAAGTGCTAGCTGAAAGAGCGATCTGATCACTAGTTTTCTGCTTCCACTGACAAAATAAGGAGAATATCTTCTGCTTATGGTCCTCCAAAAAGGATTCCTTGAACGGACAACATTCTAAATGGCCTCCTTCCGCCTCGAACTTGCAGCCATATCTTCCTTCAAAGGTGATAACTGCATAGAAGTGCATAACTTGTCTACTGCAATATCTATGGTACTTTCATTTTAAAGTGCTGCTAATTTCTGTGGCAAGTTTTCCAGCTCAAAGAAATTGTGTATTTTTTTAAATCCTCTCTCATAGAAGCAAATTATCTGCCCACATCTTAGTCAAAGCCAGGCCACAGATCTTTGCATTAAAGAGAAGATCTGTGTCGGCAAAACTTCTTAAATGAAATAGTCTCTCAGCTGTACACGATAATGGGTAGTTATCACCCACATTGCAAAGGGGAACAATTAACAGAGAAAGACTGCTTATGAGGTACCCATGGTAGGATTGGCACAGAAAATATGCGCTGGCACCATACCAAATAGTGGCTCCATTAGTAAATCAGACAGCTAAAAAAGAGGCCCACTTTTGCAAATTAGGATGTTTTAAAGTTGGAATTGCCAAGCTGCATAGGATAGGTGTTTTGTAGGCTCTAGGAGACAGCATGATTGTGTGCTTGCTGCAGGCAATGTTTGTGGTAATATCAGAGAAATCAACAGTAAAATCGGCCCACCAGACCATTAAACAGACCCACAAAACACCCAAAAAGACAGCTCGTACACTGGTCTGTCAGACCAGCTAAATGATCCCTGCCAGATTGCCCGTTAGGCCAGTCAGGCCCTGGGGGTTCCACACATGGTCAGGATCACCTTAGAAATTGTTGACGTGAGTGTAGTGTAACATGTTGCCACATCTGTATCTGCAGTGCTTAGATGGCCTGCTGTGGTGCAAACGTAGTAGTTAACGCTGATTTGTCATTAAAAAATAGCTGTTCTCGTATACAGGGCTCACTCTTGTCTTGCAGTGGTTTATAACTTCGGGTGGATGCTGCCTCCTTCTTTAAAGATCTCATAAGCTGGACTCCGTCTCTCCCTGGTTTCCAGACCGCTTCTTGATAGGCCTTCTTTCCGTCCGCGACACTTATTTTGCAGTGCCTGTAGAAAATGGGGCACTGCTTTGGAACACTGTGGTTGTGAATGAATGCTAACAAGTCTTTTATTGTACGTCTTCTGAGCAGTATTCTCCATTACAGGAGTCTAGTTG
The DNA here is from genome assembly GCF_031143425.1 of Pleurodeles waltl. Lineage (NCBI taxonomy): Eukaryota > Metazoa > Chordata > Amphibia > Caudata > Salamandridae > Pleurodeles > Pleurodeles waltl. Next base: position 790,219,664 of record NC_090436.1, on the reverse strand, counting down.
CTGTCCACACAATCAGTATTATCAGTTACTCACGCTGGTCCACTTGTGGAAGATGCCTTTGACTGTCACTTTTGCTGCTCTATAATTACACATTAAACTCTATTCATAAACTGGAGTTCCTTTGCTAGAAAAGGGCCTGCTTTAATTCTGTTTTACTGTGATGGTTTCATTTTGGCTGGCTCTCTTCTCAACTGTGATTCGGGTTATAATAGCATTCAAATGAATTTACATCTATTAAAAACTAAAAAGGCTTGGGGTTTGTTCTGGAGCCAGACCAATATGGCTGCAGTTCTCCAGTTTCTTGGAGTGATTCCACAAATCACTTCTTAAAAATCTGAAGTTTCCTTACTGTATGCGGTCATCCTATCCCTGGATTAAATGTGGAACCCTCTACCCTTGCGTGTGAAGCTGGTAGCAGGAATGCAGTGCCAGTACTCCCAAATGTCTCACTTCTGTACTTCTCTCCAGTTGACACTGGTGTTGGTGCTCTTGCTCAATGGAGCTTGCTGGAGGTTTCAGATGGTAGTGGATGGAGGAAAATATACTGCCTGGCTTTGTCATTGATAAGAGAGGGGCCAAAGGCTCGGTTGCATGAAACCACCCACCACTAGCATTGTGAAGTTCTCAGCATTTGGCACTTGGGGCCTCTGATGTCTTTTGGTAACTTCTTCTCTGTTGGTGTGTAGAACACGGTAGAGACCTCTGTTTCAGTCATAGAGTGTATGGACTCGTGAAGTCTTAAGGTGCGGGTTTAGACAGTAGCAATATAAGTGAGATCTGCAACAGTGAGTGAGGAGTGACTACAAAGTCTAGACTGGTAAGGCTTGCACACCTCGTGGTTTGTCCTAATGCTATATATACAATTTATTTTCCAATTAAGTTCCTAGCCAGAAGAAGGAGGCTAAGGAAGGGAGAATGTTTCTCCCACCAGAGAGTCTCAAAGGAAGGAGACATTCAGCGCATGCTCACCCAAAATTATTTCCCCTTCTAAACGTGCTTCATTTGAAGTGCTCCAGAAGATTGATAGGACGGCATCCTGAACGGATGCTAAACTTGACAAACTGGTGCAATCAGTGCACAAACTAGAATGAAGAATAAATTCTTAGCCAAAGAGGACACTCAATGCAACATGAAGCTGTAAGGTGGGTGCAGGGCAGAGCAACACATTTGATTTGAACTGGCTGTCAAGAATGTTGGGTAACACCATAACACGCTAGGTCAACCCAATACACCCCCAGGAGACTGGCTAAACACACTAAAGAAATACCGTGAAGGAGAAAATCCATATATGCGTTTTGCTTACAGAATAGCAGGGAAGATTGTATTTGCTGACTTTGCTATATGCAATAAATAGCAGAACATAGTAGAATGTATTATATGGCCCTAGTCATAATAATAAAACAAATCCTCAGGAACTCTTATAAATAATCTCTGATATACAAAAGAGCTAAAATCAATGAGACGCCTTTTAAACAGATCCCTAAAAAAATAGTACTCCCAAAAACCAAGTTAGTTATGGAGATTAGACAAATGAAAGCTAAGAAAGTATTCTGGCAAGCAAAGAGACTAGTGAATGGTAGACACTTTCTAGCATTGCTTGAAGTATCTAAGAGGAACAACGCTGGTAAGTACTGATTTCATGTTAATCAGTTTACACATGAAGGGCACGTCCTTCAGGCAAGAGGGTCACTGTTAGTGAATTATTCTATTATCTGAAGTCTCTTTATGCATATGATGATGCAACTTTAGCGCACTGGGGCAACATGATAATATTAGTCTAATTAATGTTACCATTTCAAAAGAACGAGTTTGTAATATTTTGAACCAGATGCACTAAAAGGGCACTCAGGACCCTTTTGATTACCCGCCACAGTATTTAAGGTGGATGTTACGTTTTGGGAAGGTTGGATAACACTATCATACATCCAACTAATATAGACATATCCCCTTGCGTAGAGCTAGTGTGGATTTATCCTGTTTCAAATATTTAACAAGCATTAGCAAAGCCAATTGGTCTTACCTGTACGAGATCCATCGTTTTTTAACCATGTTGCATGGCAGCATGGCGACTGTGCAACATAACTGAAAGTTTAAAAAAAATAAAATTAAAATAAAATAAAAACCTCTATAACGTGACCATTGTTGACTGCGTCATAGCGCTTTCATTTTCTTTACTTTCAGCCATGTTGAATAGCGGCCTTGTTGCTACGCAACATGCTTAATAAACATTGACCAAGTCAATAGATGTTGCATAGGCGAGACTTATTGGCTTTGCCAATAATTGTTTCCCAGGTGATCATCAAAGGGATTGACAAGGATTGACAGAAGGTTAGTCATAATGCCACAAGCCCTTTGCTTTAGGTTCCCAGTAACCTGTGTTTGCATTTACTTTTACATGAGGTGCGTTGTCATGAAACCACTTATTTAAAGACACCTATCTCAATATACTTGTGGGATGGCGAGGTTTTGTATGAGCATGTTTTTATTGCTTTCTGAGCTCTCCTAAGCCTGATGGAAAGAAAAAGGGACTCGCTCTGAACCCGCCAGCCCTAGGTGACATGCAGCCAGCCGAGAGCCTATGAGAAGATTAGGTTTGATTCCATGTTGTGTGTGTGCGCGGATGAATAAGGGGCGTCCCGGGGGGGAGGAGGAGGAACGAGCAGTTCCCTCCAGGGGTTATTGGGAGAGGTGGTGCGACCCGTGACGCGGTTGGGTGTCCGGGGTGCCAATCTGGGTGGGTGGTCCGGAAATAAAAGCGGACATTTTGTGGCCACGGTCACCATTTTGCAGAAGGTGACCTGGTGGCCAGGGCGTGTAGTTCGGTCCGTTTCCTTTTCGTCTCCCTCCCTCCCGTGACAGGTCGTATTTGTTGGAGCAGGTGTGTCTGTTTCGGAGTAGGTTGTCGCTTTGGACAGGTGCGTGCTGCGGCGGTGACAGCTGCAGGGCAGCTATTAAAAGCTCGGGTGGAGGACGGAGTTGGCAGGGCAATTCAGGTATTAGAGGGGGAAGGAGCATTAGTTAGACATGGACAGGCAGGAGACTGCTCATTAGCGGACAGGTTCAAAGAGAAGCGGGTAGGACGGGGGAAATTAAGGAGACGAGAGGAGAAGGAAAAGACAGAACGAGAGTAGGGAGGGGGTAGGGTGCGGAAGGGGAAAGGGAGGGGCAGGGGATAGGTTATTCGATGTCTAGTGAGGTTTTATTTTTGTAAGGCAAAGGCCTAGGTGGGGTAGTTGTCAGGGGCACCTGTTCCAATACAGGGAGTGCAGAATTATTAGGCAAGTTGTATTTTTGAGGATTAATTATATTATTGAACAACAACCATGTTCTCAATGAACCCAAAAAACTCATTAATATCAAAGCTGAATATTTTTGGAAGTAGTTTTTAGTTTGTTTTTAGTTTTAGCTATGTTAGGGGGATATCTGTGTGTGCAGGTGACTATTACTGTGCATAATTATTAGGCAACTTAACAAAAAAAAAATATATACCCATTTCAATTATTTATTATTACCAGTGAAACCAATATAACATCTCAACATTCACAAATATACATTTCTGACATTCAAAAACAAAACAAAAACAAATCAGTGACCAATATAGCCACCTTTCTTTGCAAGGACACTCAAAAGCCTGCCATCCATGGATTATGTCAGTGTTTTGATCTGTTCACCATCAACATTGCGTGCAGCAGCAACCACAGCCTCCCAGACACTGTTCAGAGAGGTGTACTGTTTTCCCTCCTTGTAAATCTCACATTTGATGATGGACCACAGGTTCTCAATGGGGTTCAGATCAGGTGAACAAGGAGGCCATGTCATTAGATTTCCTTCTTTTATACCCTTTCTTGCCAGCCATGCTGTGGAGTACTTGGACGCGTGTGATGGAGCATTGTCCTGCATGAAAATCATGTTTTTCTTGAAGGATGCAGACTTCTTCCTGTACCACTGCTTGAAGAAGGTGTCTTCCAGGAACTGGCAGTAGGACTGGAAGTTGAGCTTGACTCCACCCTCAACCCGAAAAGGCCCCACAAGCTCATCTTTGATGATACCAGCCCAAACCAGTACTCCACCTCCACCTTGCTGGCGTCTGAGTCGGACTGGAGCTCTCTGCCCTTTACCAATCCAGCCACTGGCCCATCCATCTGGCCCATCAAGACTCACTCTCATTTCATCAGTCCATAAAACCTTAGAAAAATCAGTCTTGAGATATTTCTTGGCCCAGTCTTGACGTTTCAGCTTGTGTGTCTTGTTCAGTGGTGGTCGTCTTTCAGCCTTTCTTACCTTGGCCATGTCTCTGAGTATTGCACACCTTGTGCTTTTGGGCACTCCAGTGATGTTGCAGCTCTGAAATATGGCCAAACTGGTGGCAAGTGGCATCGTGGCAGCTGCACGCTTGACTTTTCTCAGTTCATGGGCAGTTATTTTGCGCCTTGGTTTTTCCACACGCTTCTTGCGACCCTGTTGACTATTTTGAATGAAACGCTTGATTGTTCGATGATCACGCTTCAGAAGCTTTGCAATTTTAAGAGTGCTGCATCCCTCTGCAAGATATCTCACTATTTTTGACTTTTCTGAGCCTGTCAAGTCCTTCTTTTGACACATTTTGCCAAAGGAAAGGAAGTTGCCTAATAATTATGCACACCTGATATAGGGTGTTGATGTCATTAGACCACACCCCTTCTCATTACAGAGATGCACATCACCTAATATGCTTAATTGGTAGTAGGCTTTCGAGCCTATACAGCTTGGAGTAAGACAACATGCATAAAGAGGATGATGTGGTCAAAATACTCATTTGCCTAATAATTCTGCACTCCCTGTAAAGCGGCCTTTTACACACACATGGAACAAGTCGTGGTGCTGTCACTCTTTCCCAATATGCAGAATGAAATCTGACCCCCAGATGGATCCATAACTTAATAATTAGATTTCCTGCGTCCACTGTACCCCCGCCCAGTAACGGGGCATAGCTTTCTAAGTATGAATCTGGTCTGTAGGAGAGGGTCTTTTTTTAACATTCTTAACGCAAAGTTGATACTTTAAGATTTCATCTCACTGTATGGATTTAATTTCTCCTGGTCCAAATTTTTCGAAAGTCCAGTCAACAGCACTGTAAGTGACATCAGCTTGTAGCAAAGATAATGTATTAAATGAGGACCTTCTGTTGGTCAGAGACGCATAGTTTAAGAATGTCAGCCAGGTAGATGCAGGAAGCACACATACGTGGCCAAGCTGTACCGTTCCACAAATAAGAAGTTGTTTTCTCAGCCGATAAAATGCACAAGGATGAAAAGGCCCAGAGCGAGCGGAAAAACATGCATAGATAGGTGAAGAACACAGAGATTCCCATTGTAATTCCTTATTCGAAGACCTGAAACTGAGAATGCTACGGAAATCACACTAAAGGGAAATGGCAACCACCGCAGCATTACTACTCCTGCAGACAGAAATTCCATTTTACCACACAAATGTATTGAGGCTTATAGAAAGAAACTATTCGCTATCTTGTTGGTGATATTACCACTGTGGTTAACTAGTGGAGGTAAGTTGCTTTATGCGATAAATACCAAGGTGCTCCATACAGTAGTTGGGGTAAAAAAAAATGGATCTTTGGAATTCCCCCTGGCCTGAAGAAGCACCCGAGGTCCACAGCCACAGATACTTTAGAACAAAAAGTCAATGCTAGCAGTGCAGACTGGAGTAGACAGGACACACAGCTAAGGCCTGCGGCCATACTCCAATATCGAATACTACGTAGCAACAGCTGCATTGGTCTACTTAAAGCGAATATGGACACAGCAAATTATCTCTCATTATCCTGCTAGAAAACCTAACAAACAGTTCTTGTCTTTGCCAAGTTATGGCCAAGAAGAAAGTTACTTGGACATTTTTGTTTAAAAGTCATCAAGAGCACATGTGAGCCCACACACAGTTCCAGCCCTTAACACTATAGACAAGATGGCAAACACCAGAGCATTGCGTCTCAGCAGAGGGGCAGCCGCCGCGCACCTATGCGGGCTAGAGGTATCCAGCGCGAAAGCACGCACAGGAAGGTGCGGGACCAGTATACCTGAAAATATACATCGAGACGCATTAATTATTATGAAGATACTTGAACAAAGGGCTGGTTGGGGAGATAAACATGAAGAACAATAAAGAAACAAACCGCATGTGCGAAGGGAGGAGAAAGAAACAAGGACAACGGAAACAGTACCCGAATCACAGTGCCATCAGCGGAGGGACACTAATTAGGATGAGTCCATCTGTACTGAGTCTGCGCGCCACAGAAGAAGCAGGAAGTGACGTTGAGGTACACGCAATTAGAAGGCAGAAGAGTAGAGTGACAATTATGCCAGCAAATGGTAAGCAGTGGGTGGGCTGCAAGCTCCTTAATGTACACAATGCACCTCGCAAGCGAGAGAGCATGCGCTGTCCCAGGCTAAACCTAAAAAGGGCTTACCTCCTCTCATCCAACCATCACTTGACAATAATGTTTGATATGTGGAGGAGTAATACTATGTGAAAGTCATTTTCCAGGAACTGCAATCCTGGGCTAACTGAAATAGTATCCATCTGCTCTGTCAGGCTGATTTGCAACAGGGATGTATATAGGCGAACACCTTGCTGCTTTATCTTCTTTGATTTATCATGCTGGAGTGTCAAAGGACAAGTTTCTGTATGCAGCTTTTATAGATTTCTAGACTGAATTTGACAAGGTAGAGTGGAATTTGTGGTCAAAGTTATGCAGCTGGGGTACTCTAGATAAACTCCTGAAAGCAATAGTGACCATGTATTCAGGCACTTTGGTTAAGCTGGGTTCTTCGTCGGTTACCTCAGAAAAGGTATACACCAATGCAGGAGTAAAGCAAGGTTGTGTATTGGCCCCCCAGCCTTTCAATTTATTTATATATAGCAGACTTTGGCATTGCTTTCAACAAAATGAAAACCTTTCCCCCAAAACTGTGCACACGTTGGCTCTCCATATTATTACAATATGCAGCCAATATTTTTCTTTTAGATCAGAAATTGGTTTGGAAATGTCAGCATTGGAAGCTTTCTGCTTAACTCATAAGCTTACAATTAATAAAGGAAAAACAAAGATAGTGTTTGGCAGGAAACTGGGGGCGGATGTTTTTGGGGCAAACAAAGTTCGGACAAGTAGCTGGATATCAATACGCCTGAAGCAGGTTTGAAAAAAGGAGTGGGTGCAAGGCTTCATACTGCTTTTTTAAATTCAGAGAACTTAGTGTTGAACCCCTTTTGAATCCGAATAGAGAACTCTAAGGACCTTCTCTTAGACCAATATTTGCACTTAGTGTCTGTCAAACTGATGCCAACTTTAAACCACGGGTTGATAGTGTTCTGTGAAAATCTATAGTTGTGAACTAATTCTGCACAGCGCCGCTCCTACCGTGAGTACTTTCTAATAGCACGTCACAGACCCAGATAAGACGTAAATTTCATCTGTATGAACAGGCCCAAGATACTTGAGGTTGTATTTATGTACTTTTGTTTAAAGTTGGAAATGGTGGCAATAAGTTCACTAAAACATCTTTTTGGCAGGATATGAGCAAAAGACCATGGAGTTTATTAACCTCTGGAAGACATATCTAGAAACATCAGCTATCAATTTGCAAATAACCATTTTACGGAAAATTCATCCTCCAATAACAAAGGCAAAAAACTAATCATGAGACAGACTAAAATACGTTTCTTCCATGAAGATTATTTGCCAATAGGAAAAAAGTATTGCATGGATAAAGAATCATGATATACTCTCAATCAAATGCAGGACTATGTAAACACCAGAGGAGGTGTACTGATTTTCAGAGAGTGAGTGGTGACTATCCGTGACCGCTCGCTTTTGGGAAGCGAATCTGTGCACATGCACTAGTTAGGGTAGCAAATGAATGATGATCCCCCACCCCCTTCGTATGCTGGTGAATTTGTTGATGAAATGGGATATACATGTTGTGAAATTGTGTCTGTAATAGGGCAAATTCTTCATCGAACCAACCAGCTACTGGGCACCACTGAATCACCAGAATCAACCAGTTGGCAGCTAGGTCATAATTGTGTATCATAAATTATGATTGCCTTCGTTAAAGACATATGTAATTAAGGACTGTATGTGTTCCACCAGTACATCACAAGGTTTGATTGTGTCCAGGTGTAACATCCCGCTGCATCTCAAAAAATCTCTTTATGCCCATCTGAAATATGAAGTGTTAATTTGGTATCCTGGATGCACTGCACACAAGTGTTTCACAATAAAATTGTGTCCATCAGAAACATTACAGCATAAGTAATGAACATCCCCAAAACACTTCTAGAAGAAAAGATAGAGATCAATAAACCTGTTTGTAGTTACAAAAACACACCAACTACACTGACTAGGAAGACTATTGCCATCTAAAACACTATGCATTCTGTACTGATAGTGCCCAAAGCAGTAGTTTGACACAAAACATTGAGAACAGACCGTGCCCACAGATTACTGGCCTACCACAGAATGTGGTTTCATGATGTATGGTTGTAGGAAAGTACCATCTTGCCTGGCATGTTACCCCCATTTTTCACTGTATATATGTTGTTTTAGTTGTATGTGTCACTGGGACCCTGTTCACCAGGGCCCCAGTGCTCATAAGTGTGCCTGAATGTGTTACCTGTGTAGTGACTAACTGTCTCACTGAGGCTCTGCTAATCAGAACCCCAGTGGTTATGCTCTCTCATTTCTTTCCAAATTGTCACTAACAGGCTAGTGACTATTTTTACCAATTTACATTGGCTTACTGGAACACCCTTATAATTCCCTAGTATATGGTACTAAGGTACCCAGGGTATTGGGGTTCCAGGAGATCCCTATGGGCTGCAGCATTTCTTTTGCCACCCATAGGGAGCTCTGACAATTCTTACACAGGCCTGCCACTGCAGCCTGAGTGAAATAACGTCCACGTTATTTCACAGCCATTTTACACTGCACTTAAGTAACTTATAAGTCACCTATATGTCTAACCTTTACCTGGTAAAGGTTAGGTGCAAAGTTACTTAGTGTGAGGGCACCCTGGCACTAGCCAAGGTGCCCCCACATTGTTCAGGGCCAATTCCCCTGACTTTGTGAGTGCGGGGACACCATTACACGCGTGCACTACATATAGGTCACTACCTATATGTAGCTTCACAATGGTAACTCCGAATATGGCCATGTAACATGTCTATGATCATGGAATTACCCCCTCTATACCATCCTGGCATAGTTGGCACAATCCCATGATCCCAGTGGTCTGTAGCACAGACCCTGGTACTGCCAAACTGCCCTTCCTGGGGTTTCACTGCAGCTGCTGCTGCTGCTGCCAACCCCTCAGACAGGCATCTGCCCTCCTGGGGTCCAGCCAGGCCTGGCCCAGGATGGCAGAACAAAGGACTTCCTCTGAGAGAGGGTGTTACACCCTCTCCCTTTGGAAAATGGTGTGAAGGCAGGGGAGGAGTAGCCTCCCCCAGCCTCTGGAAATGCTTTCTTGGGCACAGATGTGCCCAATTCTGCATAAGCCAGTCTACACCGGTTCAGGGGACCCCTTAGCCCTGCTCTGGCGCGAAACTGGACAAAGGAAAGGGGAGTGACCACTCCCCTGACCTGCACCTCCCCTGGGAGGTGTCCAGAGCTCCTCCAGTGTGCTCCAGACCTCTGCCATCTTGGAAACAGAGGTGCTGCTGGCACACTGGACTGCTCTGAGGGGCCAGTGCCACCAGGTGACGTCAGAGACTCCTTCTGATAGGCTCCTTCAGGTGTTAGTAGCCTATCCTCTCTCCTAGGTAGCCAAACCCTCTTTTCTGGCTATTTAGGGTCTCTGTCTCTGGGGAAACTTTAGATAACGAATGCAAGAGCTCATCCGAGTTCCTCTGCATCTCTCTCTTCACCTTCTGCCAAGGAATCGACTGCTGACCGTGCTGGAAGCCTGCAAACCTGCAACATAGTAGCAAAGACGACTACTGCAACTCTGTAACGCTGATCCTGCCGCCTTCTCGACTGTTTTCCTGGTGGTGCATGCTGTGGGGGTAGTCTGCCTCCTCTCTGCACTAGAAGCTCCGAAGAAATCTCCCGTGGGTCGACGGAATCTTCCCCCTGCAACCGCAGGCACCAAAAAGCTGCATTACCGGTCCCTTGGGTCTCCTCTCAGCATGACGAGCGAGGTCCCTGTAATCCAGCAACTCTGTCCAAGTGACCCCCACAGTCCAGTGACTCTTCAGTCCAAGTTTGGTGGAGGTAAGTCCTTGCCTCACCTCGCTAGACTGCATTGCTGGGAACCGCGACTTTTGCAGCTACTCCGGCCCCTGTGCGGCGGAAATCCTTTGTGCACAGCCAAGCCTGGGTCCACGGCACTCTAACCTGCATTGCACGACTTTCTAAGTTGGTCTCCGGCGACGTGGGACTCCTTTGTGCGACTTCGGGTGAGCACCATTTCACGCATCCTCGTAGTGCCTGTTTCTGGCACTTCTCCGGGTGCTACCTGCTGCTAAGAGGGCTCCTTGTCTTGCTCGACGTCCCCTCTACCTCCTGGTCCAATTTGCGACCTCCTGGTCCCTCCTGGGCCACAGCAGCATCCAAAAACGCTAACCGCACGATTTGCAGCTAGCAAGGCTTGTTGGCGTTCTTTCGGCGGGAAAACACTTCTGCACGACTCTCCAAGGCGAGAGGGATCCGTCCACCAAAGTGGAAATCTCTAGCCCTTTTCGTTCCTGCAGAAACCTCTGCTTCTTCTGTCCAGTAGAAGCTTCTTTGCACCCACAGCTGGCATTTCCTGGGCATATGCCCATCTCCGACTTGCTTGTGACTTTTGGACTTGGTCCCCTTGTTCCACAGGTACCCTAGATTGGAAATCCATCGTTGTTGCATTGTTGGTTTGTGTCTTTCCTGCATTATTCCTCTAACACGACTTCTTTGTCCTTAAGGGAACTTTAGTGCACTTTGCACTCACCTTTCAGGGTCTTAGGGAGGGTTATTTTTCTAACTCTCACTATTTTCTAATAGTCCCAGCGACCCTCTACAAGGTCACATAGGTTTGGGGTCCATTCGTGGTTCGCATTCCACTTTTGGAGTATATGGTTTGTGTTGCCCCTATCCCTATGTGTCCCCATTGCATCCTATTGTAACTATACATTGTTTGCACTGTTTTCTAAGACTATACTGCATATTTTTGCTATTGTGTATATATATCTTGTGTATATTTCCTATCCTCTCACTGAGGGTACACTCTAAGATACTTTGGCATATTGTCATAAAAATAAAGTACCTTTATTTTTAGTATAACTGTGTATTGTGTTTTCTTATGATATTGTGCATATGACACTAAGTGGTACTGTAGTAGCTTCACACGTCTCCTAGTTCAGCCTAAGCTGCTCTGCTAAGCTACCATTATCTATCAGCCTAAGCTGCTAGACACCCTATACACTAATAAGGGATAACTGGGCCTGGTGCAAGGTGCAAGTACCCCTTGGTACTCACTACAAGCCAGTCCAGCCTCCTACAATGGTATAATAAAGTCCTCATCCAGGTTATGAACAGAAATAAAGACTATTGTATAACAACACTTACTACATAAATCTGAGCGGGCTATCCTTGCTACCTGAATGCATTTTTAGCAAAATGAGCAGAAGATTATTTGTTTTTTGTGCATTATGAAGATCTAATACTCATTGGTTTATATAATTCTTAAATTGGTACTTTACCGTTGAGCTGTACTAACATTGAGTTAGATGTCACACAATTAGTCATGTCATACTCGTGGAGCAACCTTCTTGCTAAAGAATATCTTTTAAAAAAGCGTCAAATTTACTTAGACATTTATGACACTGGAGGCACTACATTGTGTCAATTCATACCTAATAAACGTCTGCTGGTGTTAAAATCACTATATTATACCATCTTTATATAAACGCCAAGCATTTAAAAAAATTAAGAAATCATTTTTTACAAAAAAAAGTTATATAAACGTAGATATTGAGTCAGACGAGATGGGAAGAACAGATGTTTAAAAAATAATGTATGGAAAAGTCACAGGAAAGTATGGCAACAACATAAACTAAACTATAAAATAGAACAAGAAATTTGGATTAGTAGCATCGTGTTTGTCTTCCACACCAAGGGAGTAATTTCTAAATCCAGATTTTGCATACCACTTCAACTCCATATGTTTGCTTCTTAAACTGCAATATGCATAATTTAAAAAGGAGTTAATTGTCTCAACAACACACGTGCACACCTAGTTAGGTGTGTGTACATAGTGATTGAGACTCCCCCCCCCCCCCTGCCATAAAAACGGTCTGTGTGAAGCACTTTCCTTCTCCTTGAAATTAGGGTTGTGGAATCTCACAGAGCTAAAATTAATAAATAACAGCCTAATAGGCCACGAACTGAAAATAATGTGCTTTCCCGGAAGAAAAGGCTAAAGGAAAAACAATGACTGCCAGTACTACATTGGGCGTTTTCTTACTATTGCGTAGTGGTGCTATGTTGGTTTGTAGTTGTCACTTTGTCTCAAATAGAAAATATTCACGAAAGCTGAATAATCAACCACAAAAGCCATAGCGTTTAGTTTCAGGGCCTTGACTTGATTCTGGATATTGCTTAGAATTTGAGTTTCTATTGTACTTATGTTGAGAGTACTAACCTTTTGACACCACTTTCCATTTGAGCCTTCTCCTTTACCCCAGAATGGGTGGCACTAAAGGTGAAGTTCCTAAATCACCACATAAACCAATGTTCTCGCAGTATTTGTTAATTCCCCAGTTTCATATATACTTCAGTACACATTGCAGGCTGACTATTGTAAGATGCACCTGAATACAAAGCTGCTGCCCCAGGAGATTATTAAAACAAGCATTGGCAATGCCAATATGTCTTGCTTTAAAGGACTGTTGTAACACAATGTGAAGTATTACAAATAGATAGCATAGGAATGGATATGTTTTTGCGTGGAAGCAAAGAAATATAGAATAATATTGGTGGAGAATAAAAGGTCAGGTGTCCCAGACCCACAAATCCAAGTAATTTAATGACTGCCCTCCTCCTATATGTACTTCTGCTAGCGAAAACACCATAAATTATCTAGTTGAATATGACATGTTAATAGCATTACATTATTATGCCTGCACGTTCGCGCTCAAGCAGCTTGATAAATAAGCAAAATGACCACAGCTGTGTGTGGAAAGCAAGCACTTTTTTTGGGAAGCAAACAACGTCTGCCCAATCAAAACATGTACTCCTGGACCCAAGGTGGGTGGAGCCAAAGCCCTTTTTCTAGTGATTCTTACCTAATTGTCAGGTCAGACCATAAACAAGCAGTGACTGCCAGGCTTTGTACAAAGCAAAGACTGTCCTTCAACATGAGTCGTGTGTTAACTGCCCCCTTTATGGTCCATTATCTTACAACACCCCCTCCCCCAGTTTATCAGCAGGTGTTGCAGTATCTGCTGCACCTCTCCTGACGGACCCTCTCTTGTCTTTGCACGGAAACACAAATTGATTAGACTCCGATTTTGTTTACGCACTCACTCTCTTTTAGATCCGGTTGAAAGAATATGGGGATGAAAAAACGTGGGATTTGCTCAGAATGTGATGATTTGTTAGTACATATCCTTTGCATATCTCAGTATTAGATATCCACTGTATGTTACTATTGAAGAACGTTTTTAATCATATGGGCATAAGGGATTGTTTGAAGGAATCTTTGGATAGTGCATCCCCTTAACTATAAGATCGTGTTTTAAAAACACTTATGGATATAGCACTGTGCAATTTTCAATGAATTTGGCTTTATGCTATATCTTTTGAACATAACATTGTCAGCCTGCAGTCTAGACTGATGGAGTTCTTAATTATTGTTTGCCTCCCCTTGTGATTGATGTGATTTCATTTTTGTATTTTAAGGCTGTGGAAGAAGGCATATGAATGTACTAACCCTTTTTAAATTACATTTTTTTGTTTTGAAATGGTTTTGATTAACTAAACTGATCATAAATAAATTTGAGTGCAGTCCCAGATCACAGAAAATTAAATTACTGTCATTGTATGTGTTAGCTACAAGACATAAGAAGGCTGAACAAAAACATGATGAGAAAGAACAGGCATTGGCAAAACCAATAGGTCTGACGTGTGCAAGAGCTTTTGGCTTTGCCAATGTGTTTTACCCATGTTGTACACCAGTGTGGCAGCTGTTCAGCGTGAGTAAAGGTTAGTAGTGTAGAGGAGAGTAGCATGGAGTGTCACAGTGTAGAATGGCGAAGAGTGGAGTAGAGTGGAATGGCAGAGTGTCGTGTATTGAAGTGGCATAGTGTGGAGTCACTTTGAGTGGCATACACTGGAGTGTTATAGAGTAAACTGGACTGGTGTAGTCTGCATTGGCGTAGTGTTGCAGGGTATAGTGGCGTAGAGTGCAGTTGCATTGAGGGCAGTCGTACTAAATTGAGCGATGTACAATGCAGTGTCGTAGAATGCAGTGACGTAGATTAGAGTGGTGCATAGTGGAGTGGAGTGGTGCAGAGTAGAGTGTCAGAGTGTTGTAATATATGAGGTCATAAAAGGTGCATGGTTAGCGTGCAACTTAGGTATTTAGTTAATTATAGCTGGTGAATTTCATTGTTTTTGTGGGTTTAAAATGTTACATTTTTGCATTTTAACTGACATTTTCATCTAACTATAATGTCACTTTAACATTTAATTTTTCAATTAATTCCGAAGTATTTTTTAAATATAAAGTAAGGTTTTATTACTAGACATAATTATGTCACTTTAACCCTTGTTTTCTTCAGTGACTTTTAGTTTGTTTTTACCCCCCAAGTAAGATTTTATTAACATACCTAACTTTGGATGAGCGGGAAACTGGAATTGTGTGTGTGTGTGTGTGTGTGTGTGTATATACATAACCTAACTATGATATATATATATCATATATATATTGTGTGTGTGTGTGTGTGTGTGTGTGTATGTATATGTGTAGATATATATATATACATATATACACACACACACACACAATATATATATGATATATATATATATCAGTTAGGTTATGTCCTACAACTCTAACTTATATTTAAGGAAAAACAGAAAATCTCTGAAAAAACTGGGGTTATAGTGTCATTCTAGTTAGGTGTTGCAATGTGACAAGAGCTCATGTAAAAAAAAAAACAACTATAAACTCCAGTTCTAATTTGGTGAACTAATATTAATGTGCACCCCGTCATGTACTGCTTATGACTTCACATACTTCATCGCTCATAACATGCTTAATGCTCCATTGATGAATTGACTAGGAGGGGAGGCCTTTTAACCCCACTGAATCAGGGCCAAAAAACACAAATTAAATACAAGTAAACAGTAGGGATAAATAGAAAACAAAATACCAAAGTGAAAACATGAATTAATCACTGGAAAATCATTGCTTAGTGTCTCGAAAATCCCACTCTCAGGACTGTGTACCAAACTAACACAAAACAATATCTCCAAGTGTATTATACAAAACATCCAACAAAAAACTCTAAGCAAATTATAAAATACCAGACAAGAACAATATTGAAACAAAATATACATTACATAATTCCTTTTTGCACAGTTGTATTTTAAGCAATGAGCTGCTTAACCATTCATTGGCGAGCAGTATTTCATAGAGGTAATGTAAGTAATGTAGCGTCCATCAGCAAAACCTCTACCGCTGATGTAAACATACAATACAGTCGAAGTTTTTTTATCATCCGTTTTTTCAACGCGGTAAACGCGATCCTATTGCAAAGCCTGTTGAAATGCTCGCGTGCGTGTCAGACTTTCAGCATAATTAATTTTAATCTGCCCCATTCCATTCCAAATTAATCTATCTCAATCCAGTCCACCTCACTCCGACCCACCCCACTTCAATCTGCCCCACTCCAATCCAAAACAATGTGCCTCACTCCAATTTGCCACACTCAGTTCTAAAACAATCTGCCCCACTCAATCCAAAACAATGTGCCCCACTCCAATCTGTCCTACTCCAATCCAAAACAATCAGCCCTACACAAATCTAAAACAGTCTGCCCCACTCCAATCCAGAACAATCTGCCCCACTCCAGTATGCCCCACTACAGTCCAAACAATCTGCATAATTAATTAATTTAATTATGCTGAAAGTCTGACACGCGCGCGAGCATTTCACCAGGGTTTGCAATAGGATCGCGTTTACCGGTAATTTGCAAGAGGTCTTTTCCCTTACTTCAAAGTGGTGATTTACAAAATGTAATATAGACCTTGCGAAGGCACTGTTCCTGATGTTCTGAGGAGATCAGATGTATAAAGGCCGAAACCCGTCGACTATATCTGCGGAGGAATGTATATCTGAATTTTTGAAAAAACGGGTGATTAAAAAAAATCAGACTGTATTGGATGTTTACATCAGCGGTGGAGGGTTTGCTGATGGACGATACATTACTTACACTACCTCTATGAAATACTGCTCGCCAATGAATGGTTAAGCAGCACATCGCTTAAAATACAACAGTGCAAAAAGGAATTATGTAATATATATTTTGTTTCAATATTGTTTTTGTCTGGTATTTTATCATTTGTTAAGAGTTTTTTGTTGCATGTTTTGTATAGTACACTTGGAGATATTGTTTTGTGTTAGTTTGCTACACAGTCCTGGGAGTGGGATTTGGAGACACTAAGCGAGTTAATAGATTTAAATATGATTAAAGAAATGATTTTCCAGTGATTAATTCATGTTTTCACTTTGGTTATTTTGTTTTCTATTTATCCCTACTGTTTACTTGTATTAAATTAATGCTCCATTGATGACCTCACTCACAACATCACAGTCATAGCTCCTGGCTAGACCCTTCATCCAGTCCAAATCAGGACTTGGTGCCTAGGCATCAGCAAGGCCCAGCACCCTCTCTCCCACAAGCATCAAACCTCCACTGCATAGGATCTCTTGCCATATGTAGGAAAACATTCACACAGGGCTTAGTCTGTGGCCAGGCTTTGCACCCACCCCTCCACAAGTGGGCAACCTCTACGATGTACAGACTTAAGACATAAACACTTGCGGTTGTCTGTAAGGCCTCGTGTCACACCAGACCATGCATCTAGCACACATAGAGGTTGAGTGGTGGACTGAGTTTGGGTGGAAGACTTGCCCTGTGCCCAGATCCTCTGGTCATACCCTCTACCCAGCCCTTTGCTTGTGGCTATCCCCGGCTGTGGATGCCCTTTGGTCATGAGCAGTGGTGGATAGATCCCAGTGTCTCTCCTGTGGTGGGGCCTGTGCCCACCCCCTCATGACTACCTAACATCCTACTTGCCCAGCCTTCATCCCTTAACAGCAAAGGTAGAACAAAAGGTCTGTTGTTCAGTGATGTTCAGAGGTCAGCTCTCCACAAATGACACACCCTCACTGCACTCTTTATTTGGGTGAATACATAGAAAAAGACACCAAAATTCATCAAAAGTCCTTCACTTCTAAAATGTCTGATTTCTTTTTTATGTTTTGGAAGCTTACAGACAAGTTTGTACAAGTCCAACTATTGAATCTTGTTGTTGTATTACTCCTTGTTCACAAAGCAGATAGCACACTGTCAGAATTATTGGTTGATCTCCGTAATTTCAACAATGTTGTTCCTTAAATATAATCTGTTATGCCATCAATAATGTAGTTAAACAAGTTATGTGGAGTGCTTAATTTGAAAGTGAATGAGTGCCAGTTCCCAAAGCTTCGCTCAGAAGTGCACTGCCGGTGAAATTTCATGTCAGCTCGAAGCATACCAAAGTTGTGCGGTCATCAGTTCACCTGAGGGTTCTTTAATCCAATACCACACTCCCTCTATTCCTTTATCACACTTTTGCAGGCTGCTGCTTTCTCCTTTTTTTGATGTTTTTTAGGGTCGTGTCGACAATAGCATGTGTTAGTGCACATGTATCATTTGTGAGACGCTGCTGTATTTAGAAAAGGGCTTGGAGCCCGCCCGTTGCTTGTCATTTGTTGGCTTGCATGGCACTCTTCTTCACAGCCTCGTAATAGGTCACACTGGCATATTATTATTTCCATTCCTATCCTTGAAGTAGGCGCCAATCACTGACTGATTCAACTTAATCAGTGTTGTCAGCTGCTCCCGAAGTGATTGAGGTACTATTTTGTTCTTTTAACTTCTAGTGTCCTGCAAACAGAAGACGTGTGGTGGCCATAAACATGCCTAGCTGGACAAACAAAATTGCAAAGTTCTAATTTCTATAGTTAACTTTTTATTTTGCCAAGTCTTCTTTTCTCACTTTGCACTCATCTTTTGGTTTGTCTTTGCTCGTGGACACTGTTCTCAAAAGATAACTATTATCTTGTTCTAAATATTGCAAATCAACATTGTTTCTTTCTCATGTGTTAAAGCATAATTTCGAAAATTACACATAATTGTGCAGTAAGTCTCAATCCACCCCACTCCAATCCAGTCGGCCCTTCTCCAATCGGAACCACTCACCCCAATCCACTCCATTCCGGCCAACTACCCCATTCCAATCTGCCCTGCTCCAATCCACAATAATCTACCCCACTCCAATCCACAATAATCTGTCCCACCCCAATCCAAAAAAATCTGCCCCATTACAATGCAAAACAATCTGCCCCACTCCAATCTTCCCATTCCAATCAGGACAATTTGCGTCACTCCGATCTATCACAATCCAAAACAATCTGCCTCACTCCAATCCAAAACAATCTGCCCCATTTCAATTCGCCCCACTCCAATCCAAAACAATCTGGCCCACTCCAACCAAAAACAATCTGCCCCACTCCAAAACAATATGCCCCACTCCAGTCCCATCTGCCATACTCAAATCCAGTCCACCTCACTCCATCCTAATCCACCACACTCCAATACCCCAACCCACCCCACTCCAGTCTGCCCCACTTCAATCCAAAACATTCTGCCCCACTCCAATACAGCAATCCAACACAATTTGCCCCACTCCAATCGAGCAATCCAACACAATCGGCCTCACTCAATACAAAACAATCTCCCCCACTCCAATGCAAAACAATCTGCCCCAGCCCAATCCGCCCACTCCAGTCTATTCCAAACCACCCACTCCATTGTACCCCACCCCACTCCAATCTGCCCCACTCCAGTCTGCCACACTCAGATCTGCCCCACTCCAATCCAAAACAATCTGCCCCACTCCAACCTGCTACACTCCAATCTAATGCAATCTGCCCCACTCAGTCCAAAACAGTCTGCCCCACTCCAATCTGTCCCACTCCATTCCAAAACAATCTGCCCTAATCAAAACCCATACAGTCTGCCCTACTTCAATCCAAAAAAATCCGCCCCACTCCAATCTGCCACACTTCATTCTAAAACAAACTGCCCCACTCTATCCAAACATATCTGCCCTACTCCCATCTAAAACATTCTGCCCTACTGAAATCCAAAACAGTCTGCCCCACTCCAGTCCAAAACAATCTGCCACACTCCAATCCAAAAATTATCTGCCCCACTGAAAAACAATCTGCCCTACTCCAAAACAATCTGCCCTACTCCAGTCTAATCCGCCACACTTGAATCCAATCCACTACACTCCAATACTCCAAACCTACCCCACTCCAATCTGCCCCAGTTCAATCCAACATAATCTGTCCCACTCCAACACAGCAATCTGCCTCACTCCAAAACATTAATCCAACACAACCTGCCCCACTCCAATAAAAAAAACAAGCTGCCCCACTTCAATCCAAAACAATCTACCCTACTCCAATCTAATCAAATCCACCCCAACCTAGTCTAGTCTAGTCCACCTCACCCTGATCGACCCCACTCCAATCTGCCACACTTCAATCTGCCCTACTTCAATCTGACCTACTCCAATCTACCACACTCTATTTAAAAAACAATCTGCCCCACTCAATTCAAAACAATCTGCCCCACCACTATCTGTCCCACTGTAATCCAAAACAATCAGTTTTTCTACAGTACAGTAATCCAACACAATCTGCCCCACTCCAATACAGCAATCCAACATAATCTGTTTCATTCCAATGCATAACAATCTGCCACACTCCAATCCAAAATAACCTGCCCCACTCGAATCCGCCCCACTCGAATCCGCCCCACTCAAATCCGCCCCACTCCAGTCTGCCACACTCCAGTCTGCCACACTTCAGTCTGCCCCACTCCAGTCCTCCACAATCTGCCCCACTCAGCCCAAAACACAGTCTGCCCTCACTCCAATCTGTCCTACTCCAATCCAAAACAGTCTGCCCCACTCCACTCTACCGCACTACAATCTAAAGCAATCTTTCCCACTACAATCTGAAACAATCTGCCCCACTACAGTCTGTCCAAGTACAAACCAAAGCCTTCTGCCCAGTCCAATCCAAAGCAATCTGCCTCACCCCAATCCTCCCCACTCCAATCCGCCCCACTCTAATCCGCCCCACTCGAATCCGCCACACTCCAGTCTGCCACACTTAAGTCTGCCCCACTCAAGTCCTCCACAATCTGCCCCACTCAACCCAAAACACAGTCTGCCCTCACTCCAATCTGTCCTACTCCAATCCAAAACAGTCTGCCCCACTCCAGTCTACCGCACTACAATCTAAAGCAATCTTTCCCACTACAATCTGAAACAATCTGCCCCACTACAGTCTGTCCAAGTACAAACCAAAGCCTTCTGCCCACTCCAATCCAAAGCAATCCGCCTCACCCCAATCCTAAACAATCTGCCCACTGTAATCCTAAACAATCTGCCCACTCTAACCCGAAGCAATCTGCCCCATTCCATTCCAAATTAATCTGTCCCAATCCAGTCCAAAACAATGTGCCTCACTCCAATTTGCCACACTCGGTTCCAAAACAATCTGCCCCACTCAATCCAAAACAATGTGCCCCACTCCAATCTGTCCTACTCCAATCCAAAACAATCAGCCCTACACAAATCTAAAACAGTCTACCCCACTCCAATCCAGAACAATCTGCCCCACTCCAGTATGCCCCACTACAGTCCAAACAATCTGGCCCACTCCAATCTAAAACATTCTGCCCCACTCCAATCTGCCCCACTCTAATCTAATCGAATCCACCCTAACCCACTCCAATCCAGTCCACCTCACCCTGATCCATCCCACTCCAATGTGCCCCACTCCAATCTGTCACACTTCAATCTGCCCCACTCCAATCCAAAACAATCTGCCCCACACTCCAGTCTACCACACTCCATTTTAAAAACAATCTGCCCCTCTCAATACAAAACAATCTGCCCCACTCCAATCTGTCCTACTGTAATCCAGAACAACCTGCCCTACTCCAAAACAGCAATCCAACACAATCTGCCCCACTTCAATACAGCAATCCAACATAATCTGTCCTACTCCAATGCATAACAATCTGTCCAACTCTAATGCAAAACAACCTGCCCCACTCCAATTCTCCCCACTCCAATCCAACTCACCCCACTCCAATCTGCCGTACTCCAGTCTGCCGCACTTCAATCTGCCACACCCCGATCTGCCCCACTCCAATCCAAAACAGTCTGCCACACTCCAATCCAATGCAATCTGCCCCACCCCAATACAGCAATTCAACACAACCTGCCCCACTCCAATCCACCCCATTCCCATCCAATCAAATCTACCCCAACCCACTCCAATCTAGTCTACCTCACCCCAATCGACCCCACTCCAATCTGCCACATTTCAATCTGCCCTACTCCAATCTACCACGAATCCACCTCAACCCACTCCAATCTAGTCCACCTGACCCCGATCGACCCTACTCCATTCTGCCACACTTCAATTTGCCCTACTCCAATCTACCACACTCTATTTAAAAAACAATCTGCCCCACTCAATCCAAAACAGTCTGCCCCACCCCTATCTGTCCCACTGTAATCCAAAACAATCTGTCCTTCTCCAATACAGCAATTCAGCACATTCTGCCCCACTCCAATACAGCAATCCAACATAATGTGTTCCACTCCATTGCATAACAATCTGTCTCTCTCCAATCCAAAAGAACCTGCCCCACTCCAATCCCCCCACCCCAATCTACTCACTCAATATAAGCTGCCACACTCCAGTCTGCCACATCTCAGTCTGCCAATTCCACTCTGCCCCACTCCACTCCAACACAATCTGCCCCACTCAGCCAAAACAGTCTGCCGCACTTCAGTCCAAAGCATTCTGCCCCACTCCAACCTGCCACACTCCAATCCGAAACAATCTCCCCTCTCTAAACCAAAGCAGTCTGCCGCATTCCATTCCAAAATAATCTGCCATAATCCAATCAGCCCCACTCCAATCAAATCCACCCACCCCACTCCAATCTAGTCCTCCTCACTCCGATCCACCACATTTCAATCTGCTCCAATCCAATCTGCCACACTCCAATTCAAAACAATGTGCCCCACTCCAATCTGCCACACTCGATTCCAAAAACAATGTGCCCTACTCAATCCAAAACAATGTGGCCCACTTCAACCTGTCCCACTCCAATCCAAAACAATCTGCCCCACTCCAGTATGCCCCACTACAATCCAAAACAATCTGCTGCAGTACAACCAAAAACAATCTGTCCCACTACAATCCAAAACAATTTGCCTCACTACAATCCATAACAATCTTCCCCACCCCAATCCAAAACAATCTGCCTCACTCAATCCAAAACTATCTGCCCCACTCCAATCCAAAACAATTTGCCCCACTCCAGTCCAAAACAATCTGCCCCATTCCAATCCAATTCAAACCACCCACCACAAGCCACCTCATCCCACTCCAATCCATCCCACTTTAACCCGCCCCACTCCAATCCGCCCACTTCAGTCTGCCCCATTCCAGTCTGCCCCACTCCAATCCAATGCAATCTGCCCCACTCCAATCCAATGCAATCTGCCCCACTCCAATCCAAAACAGTCTGCCCCACTTCAATCCAAAATAATCTGCCCCACTCCAGTCTGAAATAATCTGCCCCACTACAATCCCAAACAAGTTTACCCACCACATTAAAAAACAATCTGCCCCAACACAAACCAAAATGATCTGCCCCACCCCAATCCAAAACAGCCTTACCCACTCAATCCAAAACTATCGGTCCCACTCCAATCTGCCCCATTCAAATCCTAAACAATCGGTCCCACTCCAATTCACCCCTCTCCAATCTAATCTAATCCACCCCATCCCACTCCAATGCAGTCCATCTCACCCAGATCCTCCCCACTTCAATCTGCCACACTGCAACCTGCCCCATTGCAATCCAAAACAGTCTGCCCCACTCCAATCTGCCACATTGCATCCAAAACTATCTGCCCCACTCCAGTCTGTCCCACTCCAATCCAAAACAACCTGCCCTACTCAAATCCAAACAGTCTTTCCCGTTCAGTCCAAAATAATCTGCCCCACTACAATCCAAAAATTCTGCCTCACTACAATCTAAAACAATCTGCCTCACTACAGTCCAAAACAATCAGCCCCACTACAATCTGACCACAGTCCATTCCAAATCAGTCTGCCCCACTCCAACCAAAAACAATCTGCCCCAGTCCAGTAATCCAACACAACCTGTCCAATTCCAATACAGCAATCCAACGCAATCTGCCCCACTCCAATACAGCAATCCAACACAATCTGCCCCACTCCAATACAGCAATCCAACACAACCTGCCCCACTTCAATACAAAACAATCTGACCCACCTTAGTCCAAAACAATCTGCCCTTCCCCAATTCAAATAAATCTGCCCCACTCCAATCTGCCCCATTCCAATCCATTCAAATCCACCTCACCCGATCCACCCCACTCTGATCTGCCACACTACAATATGACACACTTCAGTCTGCCCCACTCCAATCCAAAACAATCTGCCCCACTCCAATCTACCACACTCCATTTTAAAACAATCTGCCCCACTCTGTCCCACTACAATCCAAAACAATGTGCCCTACTCCAATACCGCAATCCAACACAATCATCCCCACTCTAATACAGCAATCCAGCACAATCTGTCCCACTCCAATGCATAACAATCTGCCCACCCCAATTCAAAATAACCTTCCCCACTCCAATCCTCCCACTCCAATCCAGTCCAATCCACCCTCCCCAATCCACCTTACCCCACTCCAATCTGACACACTCCAGTCTGCCCCACTCCGATCTGCCCCACTCCAATCCAAAACAGTCTGCCTCACTCAGTCCAAAACAGTCTACCCGACTCCAATCTGTCCTACCCCAGTCCAAAACAGTCTGCCCCACTGCAATCCAGCAGTCTGCTCCACTCGCCAAAACAATCGGCCACACTCCAGTCTGCCCCACTACAAACCAAAAATCTGCCCCACTACAATCAAAAACAATCTGCCCTACTACAATCTGTCCCAGTACAAACCAAAACATTCTGCCCCACTCCAACCTGTCCCACTCCAATCCAAAACAATCTGTCAACTCCAATGCAAAACAATCTGCCCACTCCAATTCCAAAGCAATCTGCCCCACTCTAATCCAAAACAATATGCCCCTCTCCAAACCACCCCTCCCCACTCCAACCCAGGGAACCTCACTCTGATTCACCCCATTTCAATTTGTCCCACTCCGATCTGCCACACTCCAATCCAAAACAATCTGCCCCACTCCACTCAATACAGTGTGCCCCACTCAATCCAAAACAATCTGCCCCACTCCAATCCACAACAATCTTCCCAACTCCAATCCAAAGGAATCTGCCTCACTCAATCCGAAACTATCTACCCCAATCCAACCTGCCCCGTTCAATCCAAAACAATCTGCCTTACTCCAATCCAAAACAATCTGACCCGCTCCAGTCTACCACAATCCAAAACAATCTAACCCACTCCAATCCAAAACAATCTGTCCCCCTTCATTCTGCCCCACTCCAGTCCTAAACAATCTGCCCTACTACAATACAATCTGCCCTACTGCAGTCCAATCTGCCACTCTCCAATCCACCTCACTCCATCCCAATCCACCATATTCTCAACCCACCCCACTCCAGTCTGCCCCACCGCAAAACCACCTACTCCATCCCAATCCACCATACTCCCAACCCACCCCACTCCAAACTGCCCCACCGCAATCCAAAACAATCTGCCCCACTCTAAAACAGCAAACTAACACAATCTGCCCCACTCCAATCCAAAACGATCTGCCCCACTCTAACCCAAAATGAATCTGCCCCATTCCAATCCGCACCACTCCAATCCACCCCACTCCAATTCACCCCACTGCAAAACAATCAACCCTACTCCAATCCAAAACAATCTGCCCCACTGCAATCCAGTCAAATCCATCCCACTCCGATCTGCCACACTCCAATCCAAAACATTCTGCCTCTGTCCAATCTGCACATTCCAGTCCAAAGCAATCTGCCCCACTCAGTCCATCACAGTCTGCCCTACTCCAATCTGTCCCACTCAAATCCAAAACAGTCTGTCCTACTTCAATCCACTCCAAATCCAAAACATCTGCCCCAATACAATCCAACACAATCTGCCCCACTAGAGTCCAAAACAATCTGCCCCAGTACAAACAAAAACAATCTACCCCACTCCCAAAACAGTCTGTCTACTCCAATCCAAAGCAATATGCGCCATTCCAATCCAAAATAATCTGCCCCACTCCAATCCACCCAACGCCAATCTAAGGGAATCCATCCCACCCCACTACAATCCAGTCCACCTCACCCGCCCCACCCCACTACAATCTGTCCCACTCCACTCTGCCTCACTCCAATCCAAAACAATTTGCCTCATTACAATCCAAAACAATCTGACCTACTACAGTTCAAAACAATCTCCCCCACTACCATTTCTCCCAGTACAAACCAAAACAATCTGACCGACTACAATCGTTCCCACTACAAACCAAAACAATCTGCCCTACTCAAATCCAAAACAGTCTGCCCAGTCCAATCCAAAGCAATCTGCCCACTCCACTCCAAAGCAATCTGTCCCACTCCAGTCCAAAACAGTTATCCCAACTCCATTCCAAACCAATCTGCCGAACTCCAATCCAAACCAATCTTTGCACTCCAATCCAAAGTAATCTGGCCCACTCTAATCTGCCCTACTCTAATCCAAAACAATCTGTCCTACTCCAATCCAGTCTACTTCACCACAATCCACCCACTCCAGTCTGTCCAACTCTCATCCAAAACAATCTGCCCTATTCTAATCTAAAAAATATGTCCCACTACAATGCAAAACAATCTTCCCCATTGCAGTCCAAAACAATCTACCCCACTTCAGTCCAAAACAATCTGCCCCTCTCCAATCTGCCACACTCCAATCCAACATACAAACCAAATCAATCTGCCCCACTCCAACCTGCCTCAGACAATCCAAAACAATCTCTGAATCCAATCCAAGCAATCAGCCCCACTCCAATCCAAAGCAATCTGCCTCTCCCCAATCTAAATCTGCCATACTCCAGTCTGCCCCATTGCATTTTAAAGCAATATGTCCCATTGCATCCTAAAGCAACCTGCCCTACTCCGATCTGTCCCAGTACAAACCAATGCAATCTGCCCCACTCTAGTCCAAAACAATCAGCCCCACTTCAAACCAAAACAGTTTGATCCACTCCAATCCAAAACCATCTTCACACTTCAATTGAAAGCAATCTTCCCCACTCCAATCCAAAACAATCTGTGCCATTCCACTCCATAATAATCTCCCCCACTCCAGTAAGCCCCATGCCCACTTCAATCCAAAACAATCTACCCTACTCCAATCCATAACAATATGTCCTACTCCAATCCAAAATAATCTGCCCCACTCCAGTCCCAAAATCTGCCCCATTACAATCCAAAACAATCTGCCTCCCTGCAGTCCAAAACAACCTGCCCCACTCCAGTCTGTCCCAACAGAAACCAAAACAGTCTGCCCCACTCCAGTCTGACCACTCCAATCCAAAACAATCTGTCAACTCCAATCCAAAGCAATGTGCCCCACTCCAATCCAAAGCAATCTGCACCACTCCAATCCAAAACAATCTGCCCCACTCCAATCCACCCAACGCCAATCTGAGGGAATCCTACCCATCCCACCCCAATCCAATTCAGTCCACCTCACCCGCCCCACCCCACTCCAATCTGTCCCACTCCACTCAGCCTCACTCCAATCCAGAACAATTTGCCTCACTACAATCCAAAACAATCTGACCTGCTACAGTTCAAAACAATCTGCCTCACTACCATTTCTCCCAGTACAAACCAAAACAATCTGACCCACTACAATCATTCCCACTACAAACCAAAACAATCTGCCCTACTCAAATCCAAAACAGTCTGCCCAGTCCAATCCAAAGCAATCTGCCCACTCCACTCCAAAGCAATCTGTCCCACACCAGTCCAAAACAGTTAGCCCCACTCCATTCCAAAACAATCTGCCGCACTCAAATCCAAACCAATCTTTGTACTCCAATCCAAAGTAATCCGGCCCACTCTAATCTGCCCTACTCTAATCCAAAACAATCTGTTTTACTCCAATCCAGTCTACTTCACCCCGATCCACCCACTCCAGTCTGTCCAACTCTCATCCAAAACAATCTGCCCTACTCTAATCTAAAAAATATATCCCACTACAATGAAAAAGCTGTCACAGCCGGGAGGCCGGGAGGAGAGTCAAGCAATAGGGCAGGAGCCCTTTAAATTATCTTCGCGCTCCCGCCGTCGCGGGTAGCGCTGTCACAGCCGGGAGGAGAGTCAAGCAATAGGGCAGGAGCCCTTTAAATTATCTTCGCGCTCCCGCCGTCGCGGGTAGCGCTGTCACAGCCGGGAGGCCGGGAGGAGAGTCAAGCAATAGGGCAGGAGCCCTTTAAATTATCTTCGCGCTCCCGCCGTCGCGGGTAGCGCTGTCACAGCCGGGAGGCCGGGAGGAGAGTCAAGCAATAGGGCAGGAGCCCTTTAAATTATCTTCGCGCTCCCGCCGTCGCGGGTAGCGCTGTCACAGCCGGGAGGCCGGGAGGAGAGTCAAGCAATAGGGCAGGAGCCCTTTAAATTATCTTCGCGCTCCCGCCGTCGCGGGTAGCGCTGTCACAGCCGGGAGGCCGGGAGGAGAGTCAAGCAATAGGGCAGGAGCCCTTTAAATTATCTTCGTGCTCCCGCAGCGCGGGACGCGCGCGGGCGGCGCCCGGGCGAAGCCCGGGCCAAGGGCGGGCCCGTCCTTAGCCCGTCAGAGACCGGAGGAGGCTGGGCTGGGCCCCATCTCTTTCACCTGTAGTAAGAGAATTACTTGTTATCTAAGAGTTGTTTAAGAGAGTACAGATTATAGCACCATCCTACTATTCCTAAATTGAGAAGCCTATTCTTCACTCAGCCCTTCCCCCATTAATTCCTTCTCTAAGCTACCCCATTGCGGGCATCTTCCCAATATGGGGAAAAGGAAGGCTATAGATTTACCAGCACAATCCAAGGGTACTAAAATCGCAAAAAAACGCCCAAGTAGACCTTTGAATCCAGCTATACCCAATGGGTTAAACCCATTGGATGAAATAGATCTCCTAGTTAAAGAAGTTGAGTCTATGTTAGGTACACAAACAACTCTAGGGGCAACTAATTTAAAGAGAGGCCCCCCTAACGATAGGAAAATCCCAGAGTTATTTAAAAAGAAGGGGTCAAGGGATCCTACAGATACTATAATAGGGGTAGATGGAGACGGGGGCCCGCATAATTGCAAGGGCCCCCTACCGTTAACCACTTATAACATAGCGAGTTCTCCAGTATCCCAGCTGGGTCTCCCACACGTACCACATACACCAACCCTTCTACCATTGACTCCGGTGATCAAGGTGGTCCCTAGCCTATTCTGTACTAATCGTTTTGAACCTCTATTGGTAATAGAGGACTCGCCCGTGCCCACGAGTGTGCCCAAGTGCAAGTCAGTAGCTGGAAAACCCAACCCTAGTGTTATTTCACCGATCCCCCAGCTCGAGCCAGAAGGCAAAGAACCAGCAGCTAGTAGAGACAACCTGGCTACAGTTCTCCAGAGAGTTGATGAAGTTAAGGGACTGGTTTTAGTATTAATAGATCTTATGAAGAGCAATCGTGCTTGTGCTGGACCTTGTAAAGTCTGTGGGGAGGTCAGGGGGGAAGAAGTCTTCCCATTATCTGCCCCACCAATGGGGACGGAGCTAAGGGACAATTGTTGTCTCCCCACTAGAAGGGGGACAGCTCTTCTAGGGAGGGAAGACTACCGTTGTGATCCCAATATCGACAACATGAGACCCAGGAGGTCTACAAATGTACCTAGGCACAGAGACCGTCAAGGTAGTTGGTCAAGTAATCTTACTAGTGACAGGGCCAGAGGTAGGACTAGCAAATCCGACCCACCGGAAACTGTCCAAGACTCCAGCCTTACACAACCCCCCAACAAGTCACATAAGACTCCCTCTAACAACATCACTCTCTCCCGATACAATACTGAGAGTATAGTTAATAAAGAACAGGACCTGTTTATAAGTCAGGGAACAAATAAAATCTATTTGACTAATGTTCCAAAACTATCGCCAGGGTTAGCTGAGAATCAAGCTTCCTTGATCAACAAAGTCATACATTGGATACGTACCCGACGAAGTTGTCTCTGTTATTCGTTCTGACATAATATCGGCCAAGAGAAGCAGCATCACAGGGACCAATCTTGACATAATAACTATCTATTTTGAAGACAAGTATATGGTGACACAATTAATGGATTTTGATCGTCGTACCCACTTGGAACATGCAACAACCAGGGAGGGAATTAGACTCATGTTACACCCACAAAATACTGGACAAGCCATGGGACTGGCAGGATCTGATGGTTTAACTAATTCCCGCGGAGATGCTGCACGAAAGGAAGTTAATCCCAGGCTGTTGCCCAATCCTGTATGACTGACTACTGAACTAGTAACTAATGTGACGGCCTGCTCCAAGGCCTTACATTTTACGGGGGATGACAAAACATTATCACCAAACACTTGTAGTACTGACTCGAGTGTGGTAGACGCTGGATGCACACCCGTGGTGACAAACCAAGATAAATGTACATTAGAACTTATGTCATGGAATGTTGCCGGCCTGGCAAAGAAACTAGATGATGGTGAATGGGCCTCTTTTATTAAAAAAACAGACATATGTTTGTTTCAGGAAACTTGGGCGGAGGATGCCACCAATATAGATGGATTTCTCTCATTTAGTGCACCTGCTATACCTCCAGAGAAGGGGAGGGGCCGGGCAAAAGGTGGGCTCCTATTACTTGTTAACAAGAATTTGCAGTGTGACTACAAGCTTTTGGGAATTGATTCTGTAGATCTAAAAGCCATGTGTATTACGTTTAACAGAAGATTATCAATTGTTATTGTTAATGCTTATATACGATCGGTCCCAAATGGCTCCGAGTCCCATACCCTGGCTATTCTGTCTGAATTTGTAGGCAGCCTCCACCCCTCAACTATTCTAATCATAGCTGGAGATTTTAACTGTACCTTCGAGCCTTCTATTCTCACAAGTGGTTTAACTGATGAAGAAGATGAGCAGTGGGGGATCCCACAACTATCTATTACCCAGCCTTGCAAAAAATCTCGGGTGGCCATGCAATTAGCCACATTATGTTTAAATCATGGCCTTAGGGCCTGTAACGGTAGAACTCCATCTGATATGAACAGCGCACCTACTTTTAAAAGGGGCATGTCGACAAGCACTATTGATTACTTCTTGGTAGATGTTAGGTTGTGGCCCCAATTGGTAGATATGAAAATAGAAGTAAGATGTGACAGTGACCATTTCCCCTTGCTCCTTACTCTTTCTGGAGAAACGTTCAGGAGAACACTTAATAACCATGTCACAATCATTCCGCCATCTTGTTGGAACAACAAATTCACCAAGATTACATGGCCAAAAGTGGTGTCCAACCCTCATCATATCAGAGCAATATATCAGATTTTTTTAAATAATTCGGCAGAGTATGAAGACCAGGCAGTGGGGAATATTCCGATTCTCAAAATACATGACAACATGTATACCCAACTACGGTCTTTTTTTTATAAAACAAGGCGGTCAAAGACACATGAAGGGAAAGGGGCAAGCAAGGGATGGTTTGATGAGAGGTGCTCAAAGGCTAAGTCTGGGTTAAGAGTTGCAGTAATGTCTGGTTCCCAGGGGGAAATTAAACAAGCCAGGTCCCTATACAAAGCAACCTTGTCTAATGCTAAAAAGCAGTGGGAGGATTCCCTGTGGCAGGAATTATTAGATGCTTCCAGAGAGAAGAACAATAAGCGTTTCTGGGAGCTTCTGTCTAAAAGAGAAAATGGAGGTAGGAGTTGTCCCAGCAACTATATCCAACCAGAAAGCTGGGTAGAGCATTTTACTACTCTCTATGCCCTACCAGAGGGCCCAATGGACACCAATGTGGCCCACTCTCCAACAGAATTGTTGGAACCAAATTCCCGTATGGCCCCCCAAGTGGAGTCTCAGTGTGTCCCTGAGCGTTGCCTCATTTTTAAAATAGAAGAGACCCTTGAGGCTATAAATAGCCTAAAACCTGGCAAAGCACCTGGACCAGATAAGCTCCCTGGAGATCTTTATAGATCAGAACCACATATCTGGTCCTGGTATATAAATGCCATTTCAAATAGTATAGCGGCAGGGGGGCAAATTCCAGGTACATGGAAGGGGGCAGAGATCATACCCATTTATAAAAAAGGGAATGCTAATCTCCCAGTCAACTACAGGCCAATTAGCCTTATAGACAACCTACAAAAGATCTTTGCAAAACAAATTTTACAGAGGTTAATCAATTGGGTTGAGGAGTACCAAATCCTTTCCCATCTACAGGCAGGGTTTCGTGCAAAAACAAGCACGATAGACCAGGTTTTTCGATTGGCCATATTGCATTGGAAATATGTACTTGTGGCCAAACAATGCCTGTATGTGGTATTTATAGACCTGCGATCGGCTTTTGATTTGGTCCCAAGAGCCAAACTGTGGGAAGTGCTGGGTAGATTGGGAATCCCAGAGGATCTATTACTCCTGTTAAAACGACTGCATGAGAACACTTATGCCCAAGTGAGGTGGGGTGAACAAGGCGAACTGACAGAACGGATTCCAATCAGAAGAGGAGTTCGCCAAGGCTGCGTGTTAGCCCCCCTACTGTTTACTATATTTATCAACGAAGTAGTAAAGGCTGTGTCCACAGGCCAGAATGATGCCCCTTCCCTGAATACACAAAAAATCCCTATCTTGCTCTTTGCCGATGATTCACTCCTCATTTCTAAGACACCAATGGGATTGCAGACCCTTGTTGACCGGTTTAACCAATTCTGTAGCGATTATGGGCTGGAGGTTAACATTAACAAAACAAAATTGATGGTCTTATCCAAGGGACCTAGGAAAAGATGTTCCATCCACATTGAGGGAGTACCGCTGAAGGAAGTAAGCTCTATAGATTACTTGGGAGTTAGGTTAACCAGTAAACTACTATGGGAAGAGCAGATTACGAAAAGTGCAGGGCTCCTTCAACATAGAGCCTCATCCATATTGTGTTTTTACCAAAGCTCCTTTACAAAGGTTGTTTCCCCAGCAATAAAAATTTACACGGCTAAGGCTCAAAGTGCAGCCCTGTACGGAGCGGAGGTATGGGGTCACGCTAACTGCAATAAGATCAGTGTGGGGGAAAACAACTTTGCAAGGGCTTTAATTGCATGTCCACGCACTACACCCTTGCTTCCAATATTTCTAGATCTGGGGCTAAGCCGAGTAGCAGATCTAGCTACTCTAAGACCTCTCCTTTATTGGATTAGATTATGGACAACCCCCGAACTAGATATATATAAGACCGCATTACTCGATTTACTGAAATGCCAAAATGCTAATACTCTTCCCTGGATTCGCCATGTGGCCCATTGGCTTAGGCTTTTGGGCTTGGGCGACTATTGGGAAAATCCCCACAAATTAGAGAGACGGCACAAAAATGTTTTAAAGTTAACCTATTGGTCTTATGTTAAGGACAACTACATAATCCATAAATCCCATGGTCGCTTAACTAATTCCTTTACTGATACTAAATGGTCCCCAAAGTTTGAATCCTACTTGGATGTGATACCGGACTTGCAAGGCAAGAGCTTATACGCAAGGTTTAGTTTTGGCTCACTGCCCCTGATGTCATTGATTCATAGGTGGGGGTCGATTAATCTTCCCGATACATGCCCTGCCTGTGGCAGTATTTTTGAAACCATTGAGCATTTTATGTTCTTCTGCCCAGCCTATGCGATTTCGCGAACAAAATGGATCCGCAAGATTTGCAGGGACATGGGATTCAAGAATTGCTCCTTGGCTCTACGGGTTCTAAAAAGCCATAATTCAGCTGACGTAATTCTTTCAGTAAGTAAGTATTTAGCAACAGCTTGGCGCATACGTTGCCATCTTCAAAAAGTTATTTAAGGTCTTATCTCTATATAGGTAAGATTTAGAGCCATATGTGCAAATCAAGTTATTTTTTAAATATTTTACACCTATTTACAGACATGTATTTATTTATTTACTTAAGAATTATTATATTCTGTTTTATGTGCTTTTATGGTCATTGATGAACTAAGTTGATGATGAAGATGATCTGGATGAAGTGGGTTGGATAGGGCTCGGAATAGATTTTTCAGACATTATGTAGGTAATCATTATGTGTTTCTGCCATTTTAACACTAGTTTTAGCCATAAAGAGCTATTTTTTTATGCATCTGTCTGGCACTCGTGCCATTTTAACATGAATCCGATAACCATTTTAAGTTAATATATAAGCTTTTTATCACTGTGTCTTAACGACTTGACAGTGCTTAAATTTGCCAAATGATTGTGCCGGTAGTAGGCTCTCTTTGTCAAAGTATGCCATCTAAATTATTAAGGAATTATATTATTATGTAACATCAAATCAGCACTTTAAATTTTTACATCTTGGGTCGGATAGTTTGTATTTATCTTGATGATGATACCATCTGGGAAATATGTATTTTGAAATCACCCCATACTGTTTTAAGAGTTTTAAATATTTGTACTATTTTAACGTTATGAAGTAATTGTCTCAGAAACCCTGGTATCTAAATGTTAAGTTATGTATCGGGATCAATGGTGGATTATAGTAGGCCATTGCCTATAGAAGCTTTTCCTATTCTAAACCTTACTATTTTCAGCCAGTGTAAAAGTATAATGAAGAAAACGTACCTTTTTTGCACAATTTAATATGTAACTTTTATGACCTATGGTCGAATAAAGTATATGATGATGATGATGAATGAAAAACAATCTTCCCCATTGCAGTCCAAAACAATCTGCCCCACTTCAGTCCAAAACAATCTGCCCCTCTCCAATCTGCCACACTCCAATCCAACATACAAACCAAATCAATCTGCCCCACTCCAACCTGCCTCAGACAATCCAAAACAATCTCTGAACTCCAATCCAAGCAATCTGCCCCACTCCAATCCAAAGCAATCTGCCCCTCTACAATCTAAATCTGCCATACTCCAGTCTGCCCCATTGCATCTTAAACTAATATGTCCCATTGCATCCTAAAGCAACCTTCCCTACTCCAATCTGTCCCAGTACAAACCAAAGCAATCTGCCCCACTCCAATCCAACACAATCAGCCCCACTCCAATCCAAAACAATGTAGCCCCACTCCAATCCAAAACAATCTGTGACACTCCACTCCATAATAATCTCCCCCACTCCAGTAATCTCCATGCCCGCTTCAATCCAAAACAATCTACCCTACTCCAATCCATAACAATATGTCCTACTCCAATCCAAAGCAATCTGCCCCACTCCAATCCTCCCAACTCCAATCTAATCAAATCCACCCCACCCCACTGAAATCCAAAATATTCTGCCCCACTCCAGTCCAGAGCAATCTGCCCCACTCCAATCCAGAGCAATCTGCCCCACTCCAATCCAATCCACCACACTCCAATCCAGTCCACCTCGCCCCCATTCTGATCTGCAACACTCCAATCTACCCCACTCTGATCTGCCCCACTCCAATCTGCCTTACTCCAATCCAAAACAGTCTACCCCACGTCAATCCAAAACAATCTGCCCCTCTCCAATCCAGAGCATTCTCCCCGGCTCCAGTCTGCCCCACTACAATCTGAAAAATCTGCCCCACCCCAATCCAAAACTATATGCCCCACTACAGTCCAACACAATCTGCCCAATTTAAATATGTCCCTGTACAAACCACAACAGTCTGCCCCACTTCAATCATCCAAACCAGTCTGCCCCACTTCAATCATCCAAACCAGTCTGCCCCACTTCAATCCAAACCAGTCTGCCCCACTTCAATCCAAACCAGTCTGCCCCACTTCAATCCAAACCAGTCTGCCCCACTTCAATCCAAACCAGTCTGCCCCACTTCAATCCAAACCAGTCTGCCCCACTTCAATCCAAACCAGTCTGCCCCACTTCAATCCAAACCAGTCTGCCCCACTTCAATCCAAACCAGTCTGCCCCACTTCAATCCAAACCAGTCTGCCCCACTTCAATCCAAACCAGTCTGCCCCACTTCAATCCAAACCAGTCTGCCCCACTTCAATCCAAACCAGTCTGCCCCACTTCAATCCAAACCAGTCTGCCCCACTTCAATCCAAACCAGTCTGCCCCACTTCAATCCAAACCAGTCTGCCCCACTTCAATCCAAACCAGTCTGCCCCACTTCAATCCAAACCAGTCTGCCCCACTTCAATCCAAACCAGTCTGCCCCACTTCAATCCAAACCAGTCTGCCCCACTTCAATCCAAACCAGTCTGCCCCACTTCAATCCAAACCAGTCTGCCCCACTTCAATCCAAACCAGTCTGCCCCACTTCAATCCAAACCAGTCTGCCCCACTTCAATCCAAACCAGTCTGCCCCACTTCAATCCAAACCAGTCTGCCCCACTTCAATCCAAACCAGTCTGCCCCACTTCAATCCAAACCAGTCTGCCCCACTTCAATCCAAACCAGTCTGCCCCACTTCAATCCAAACCAGTCTGCCCCACTTCAATCCAAACCAGTCTGCCCACTTCAATCCAAACCAGTCTGCCCCAATCCAATCCAGTCCACCCCACTCCAATCCAGTCCACCGCACCCCAATCCACCCCACTTCAATCTGCCACACTCCAATCTGCCACACTCCAATCTGCCACACTCCAACCAAAATAATCTGCCCCACTCCAATTCAAAACCATCTGCCCACTCCAATCCAAAACAATCTGCCCCACTCTACCCTGCCCCACTCCAATCCAAAACAATCTGCCCACTCCAATCTGAAGCAATCTGCCACATTCCAAACTGTCCCACTCCAATCTGAAACAATCAGACCTTCTCCAATGCAAAATAATCTGACACCTCCGATCTGCCCCACTCCAATTCAAAACAATCTTCACACTTCAGTCCAAAGCAATCTGCCCACTACCGTCCCAAACCATATGCCCCACTACAGTCCAAAACAACCTGTCCCACTAAAATCTGTAAAAAAAAAAAACAAATCAAATTCCCCTTGAGGGCCTACTTAAATTATGTTTCTCCTCCCACCACTCAACTTTTGAACAATCAGTGCCATCAACATCACACTACATTAACAGGGAAGCTATCAAAAATATTTTTTCCTTTAATACAAATTATATAAATGATAAACAATTGTATATATGTGTCCCAAAAATATTTTTTCAATACATACAATAAAACCCACATCAATAATGTCAAAATATCCGTACAGACACATAAATTACATTGACATCACATAAAACTCTGGAGACCGCAGCTAAGGCTTCATAACATTGTCTATTCCAGAATTACTAATCCGCCCTCAGTCTCTACATGCCAAATGACTGTTCTCCTTATATTACAGCCTAATTATGACTTGTCAGCAGATTTAGTATGAAGAAATCGTTTATGCGTTTTGGTGGCCTCCTGTACACATAAAATCATCTGTGTAAAAACAAAATAAAAACAACGTAACCACCCTCATTCCCACATTGTAAACCATTGGTCCAATTATTATATAATACACCCCCTATATAAAATTTATGATCAAACCTCTATATAGTACAGTGCTATCACAACATATCTGGGTATCCAAGCTCATTGTACAGAGTTGTCTTCTCCCAATGTCACTCAAATCTGCCCCATACAAAACAAAACAATCTACCCCACTCCAATACAAAATAATTTGTCCACACCAATCCAAAGCAAACTGCCCGACTCCAATCCAAAACAATCTTCTCCACTCCAGTACACCCCATTCCAATCCACCCCACTCCGATCCAGTCCAATCCACCCCACCCCACTATAATCCAGTCCACCCCACTCCCATCTGCCCCACTCCAATCTAAACAAATATGTCCCACTCAATCCACTCCAATCTGCCTCACTCCAATCTGATCCACTCCAATCCAAAACAATCTGCCCCACTTCAATCCAAAACAATCTGCCCCACTCCAATCCAAAACAATCTGCTCCACTCCAATCTGTCCCAGTACAAACCAAAACAATCTGCCCCACTTCAGTCCAAAACAATCTGCCCCTCTCCAATCTGCCACACTCCAATCCAACATACAAACCAAATCAATCTGCCCCACTCCAACCTGCCTCAGACAATCCAAAACAATCTCTGAACTCCAATCCAAGCAATCTGCCCCACTCCAATCCAAAGCAATCTGCCCCTCTCCAATCTAAATCTGCCATACTCCAGTCTGCCCCATTGCATCTTAAACTAATATGTCCCATTGCATCCTAAAGCAACCTTCCCTACTCCAATCTGTCCCAGTACAAACCAAAGCAATCTGCCCCACTCTAGTCCAACACAATCAGCCCCACTCCAATCCAAAACAATGTAGCCCCACTCCAATCCAAAACAATCTGTGACACTCCACTCCATAATAATCTCCCCCACTCCAGTAATCTCCATGCCCGCTTCAATCCAAAACAATCTACCCTACTCCAATCCATAACAATATGTCCTACTCCAATCCAAAATAATCTGCCCCACTCCAGTCCCAAAATCCGCCCCATTACAGTCCAAAACGATCTGCCTTCCTGCAGTCCAAAACAACCTGCCCCACTTCAATCTGTCCCAGCAGAAACCAAAACAATCTGCCCCACTCCAGTCTGACCACTCCAATCCAAAACAATCTGTCAACTCCAATCCAAAGCAACGAGCCCCACTCCAATCCAAAGCAATCTGCACCACTCCAATCCAAAACAATCTGCACCACTCCAATCCACCCTACTACAATCCAGTCCACATTGTCCGATAAACCCCACTCTAATCTGCCCCATTCTGATCTGCAACACTCCACTCTGCCCCACACTGATCTCCCACACTCTAATCTGGCCCACAACAACCTTTCCCACTCCAATCTGCACATTCTAATCCAACACAATCTGCCCCACTCAGTCCAAAACAGTCTGCCCCAATCCAGTCTGTCGCACTCCAATCCAAAACAATCTGTCCTACTCCAACCCAAGACAGCCTGCCATACTTCAAGCCAAAACAATCTGCCCCACTATAGTCCAATAAAATCTGCCCCCGTCCAATCTGTCCCAGTACAAAGCAAAACAATCTACCCCACTCCCAGAACAGTCTGTCTACTCCAATCCAAAGCAATCTGCCCCACTCCAATCCTCCCAACTCCAATCTAATCAAATCCACCCCACCCCACTGAAATCCAAAATATTCTGCCCCACTCCAATCCAGAGCAATCTGCCCCACTCCAATCCAGAGCAATCTGCCCCACTCCAATCCAATCCACCACACTCCAATCCAGTCCACCTCGCCCCCATTCTGATCTGCAACATTCCAATCTACCCCACTCTGATCTGCCCCACTCCAATCTGCCTTACTCCAATCCAAAACAGTCTACCCCACGTCAATCCAAAACAATCTGCCCCTCTCCAATCCAGAGCATTCTCCCCGGCTCCAGTCTGCCCCACTACAATCTGAAAAATCTGCCCCACCCCAATCCAAAACTATATGCCCCACTACAGTCCAACACAATCTGCCCAATTTAAATATGTCCCTGTACAAACCACAACAGTCTGCCCCACTTCAATCCAAACCAGTCTGCCCCACTTCAATCCAAACCAGTCTGCCCCACTTCAATCCAAACCAGTCTGCCCCACTTCAATCCAAACCAGTCTGCCCCACTTCAATCCAAACCAGTCTGCCCCACTTCAATCCAAACCAGTCTGCCCCACTTCAATCCAAACCAGTCTGCCCCACTTCAATCCAAACCAGTCTGCCCCACTTCAATCCAAACCAGTCTGCCCCACTTCAATCCAAACCAGTCTGCCCCACTTCAATCCAAACCAGTCTGCCCCACTTCAATCCAAACCAGTCTGCCCCACTTCAATCCAAACCAGTCTGCCCACTTCAATCCAAACCAGTCTGCCCACTTCAATCCAAACCAATCCGCCCCAATCCAATCCAGTCCACCCCACTCCAATCCAGTCCACCCCACCCCAATCCACCCCACTTCAATCTGCCACACTCCAATCTGCCACACTCCAACCAAAATAATCTGCCCCACTCCAATTCAAAACCATCTGCCCACTCCAATCCAAAACAATCTGCCCCACTCTACCCTGCCCCACTCCAATCCAAAACAATCTGCCCACTCCAATCTGAAGCAATCTGCCGCATTCCA
This sequence comes from Pleurodeles waltl, assembly GCF_031143425.1. Taxonomy (NCBI): domain Eukaryota; kingdom Metazoa; phylum Chordata; class Amphibia; order Caudata; family Salamandridae; genus Pleurodeles; species Pleurodeles waltl. The sequence continues at coordinate 790,179,997 of NC_090436.1, read as the reverse complement.
AACTGTCCCACTCCAATCTGAAACAATCAGACCTTCTCCAATGCAAAACAATCTGACACCTCCGATCTGCCCCACTCCAATTCAAAACAATCTTCACACTTCAGTCCAAAGCAATCTGCCCACTACCGTCCCAAACCATATGCCCCACTACAGTCCAAAACAACCTGTCCCACTAAAATCTGTAAAATAAAAACAAATCAAATTCCCCTTGAGGGCCTACTTAAATTATGTTTCTCCTCCCACCACTCAACTTTTGAACAATCAGTGCCATCAACATCACACTACATTAACAGGGAAGCTATCAAAAATATTTTTTCCTTTAATACAAATTATATAAATGATAAACAATTGTATATATGTGTCCCAAAAATATTTTTTCAATACATACAATAAAACCCACATCAATAATGTCAAAATATCCGTACAGACACATAAATTACATTGACATCACATAAAACTCTGGAGACCGCAGCTAAGGCTTCATAACATTGTCTATTCCAGAATTACTAATCCGCCCTCAGTCTCTACATGCCAAATGACTGTTCTCCTTATATTACAGCCTAATTATGACTTGTCAGCAGATTTAGTATGAAGAAATCGTTTATGCGTTTTGGTGGCCTCCTGTACACATAAAATCATCTGTGTAAAAACAAAATAAAAACAACGTAACCACCCTCATTCCCACATTGTAAACCATTGGTCCAATTATTATATAATACACCCCCTATATAAAATTTATGATCAAACCTCTATATAGTACAGTGCTTTCACAACATATCTGGGTATCCAAGCTCATTGTACAGAGTTGTCTTCTCCCAATGTCACTCAAATCTGCCCCATACAAAACAAAACAATCTACCCCACTCCAATACAAAATAATTTGTCCACACCAATCCAAAGCAATCTGCCCGACTCCAATCCAAAACAATCTTCTCCACTCCAGTACACCCCATTCCAATCCACCCCACTCCGATCCAGTCCAATCCACCCCACCCCACTATAATCCAGTCCACCCCACTCCCATCTGCCCCACTCCAATCTAAACAAATATGTCCCACTCAATCCACTCCAATCTGCCTCACTCCAATCTGATCCACTCCAATCCAAAACAATCTGCCCTACTCCAATCCAAAACAATCTGCCCCACTTCAATCCAAAACAATCTGCCCCACTCCAATCCAAAACAATCTGCTCCACTCCAATCTGTCCCAGTACAAACCAAAACAATCTGCCCCACTACAGCCTAAAACAATCTGCCCCAAACCAATCTGTCCCGGTGCAAAACAAAGCAATTTGCCCACTCCAACCCAAAGGAATCTGCCCCACTCCAGTCTAAAACTCTGTCCCACTCCAATCCAAAACAATCACCCACACTCTAATCCAAAACAATCTGACCAACTCCAATCTGCTGTACTCCAATCCAAACCAATCTTCACACTTCAATCAAAAACAATCTTCCCCACTCCAATCCATTCCACCCCCACTCCAGTCTGCCTCACTTCAGTCTGCCACACTCCGATTAGCCCCACTCCAGTCCAAAACATTCTGAACCACTCCAATCCAAAACCGTCTTCCCCTCTCCAATCCAAAACAATCTGCCCCACTCCAATCCAGCAAACATCACCCCAATCCAATCTAGTGAACTTCACCCCAATCTACCCCACTCCAATCTGCCCCACTCCAGTCTGCCACACTCTGCTGTACCCCACTCCAGACTAAAACAATCTGCCCCACTCCAATCACCCCCACTCAAATCAAGTGAACGTCACCCCAATCCAATCAAGTGAACTTCACCCCAATCCACCCCACTCCAGTCTGCCACACTCCAGTCTGCCACACTCTGATGTGCCCCACTCCAGACCAAAACGATCTGCCCACTCCAATCCGAAGCAATCAGCCCCACTCCAATCCAGTCTGTTCTGCCCCACTCCAATCCAATTCACCCTACTGCAGTCCAGTCCACCTGACCCTGATCAATGCCACTCCAATCTGCCCCACTCCGATGTGGCCCACTCCAGTCTGCCACACTCCAGTCCTAAACAATCTGCCCCACTCCAGTCTGCCACACTCTGATCTGCACCACTCCAATCCAAAACCATCTTCCCCTCTCCAATCAAAAACAATTTGCCCCACTCCCATCCAATCCACCCCACTCCAATCCAGCGAACTTCACCCCAATCCACCCCACTCCAATCTGCCACACTCTGATGTGCCCTAATCCAGTCCAAAACAATTTGCACCACTCCAATCTGCCACACTCCTGTCCAACAAAGCCTGACCCACTCAGTCCAAAACAGTCTGCCCCACTTTAATCCAAAACAATCTGCCCCACTCCAATCAAAACAATCTGCCCCACTCCAGTCTGCCCCATTACAATCCAAAATAATCTGCCCCACTCCAATCAAAAACAATCTGCCCCACTCCAATCCAAAACAGTCTGCCCACTCCAATCTGAAGCAATCAACCCAGTCCAATCCCATCTATTCTGCCCCACTCCAATCTATTCCGCCCCACTCCAATCCACCCCACTCCAGTCCACCTGACCCTGATCAACGCCACTCCAATCTGCCCCACTGCGATGTGGCACCTTCCAGTCTGCCACACTTCAATCTGCCACACTCCAGTCCTAAACAATCTGCCACACTCAGTCCAAAACAGTTGGACTACTCCAATCCAAAACCATCTGCCCTACTCCAACATATCCCACTACAATCCAAAACAATCTGCCTACTCCAATCCAAAACCATCTGCCCCACAACAATCCAAAACCATCTGCCCTACTCCAACATATCCCACTACAATCTGAAACAATCTGCCCCACTGCAGCCTAAAACAATCTGCCCCTCTCCAATCTATCCCAGTACAAACCAAAGCAATCTGCCCCACTCTAAACCAAAACAATCTGCTCACTCCAATCCAAAGCAATCTGCCCCACTCCAGTTTAAAGCAGATGCAACCTGCCCCATTCTAATCCAAAGCAATCTGCCCCATTCCAAAACAATCAGCCCCACTCCAATCCAAAACAATCTGCTCCACTCCAAACCAAAACAATCTTCACACTTCAATTGAAAGCAATCTGCCCAATCAATCTTCCCCACTTGAATCCAAAACAATCAGCCCCACTCGAATCCAAAACAATCTGAACCACTCCACTCCATAATATTCTGCTCCACTCCAGTATGCCCCACCAAATCAATCTGCCTCGCTCCAATCCAAAAGAAATTCCCACTCCAATCCATACAATCAAACCCACCCTACTTGAGTTAAACACTTCACCACCCCAGTCCAACCCATACCACTGTAGTCCAACCGATCCCGCACCAACCCGCCACATTCCAGTCCAACCCACTCAACTCCAATCCAAGCCATTCCAATTCAGTCCAGCCTACCCCACTCCAATCCACCTGCCTCACCCTAATCCATCCCACTCATTCCAATCACCTTAATCCACTGCCTTCCAATCCACTTCACCTTAATCCAACCCACTCCAATCCACCCCACACCACCTTAATCCACCCCAACCAATCCAATCCACGCCAGACCAATTTAATCCACCCCACGACATATCAATTTAATCCACCCCATTCCAATTCAGTTCATCCCACTCCAGTCCAGTTCACCCCACTCCAATCCACCCCACTTCAATCCACTCCAGTCCAATCCAATTCACCCTACTCAGTCCACCTCAAGCCACTCCAGTCCAGTCCACCCCACCTCAGTACATTCCACCCTACTCTAGTCCACACTACCACACCCCAATTTAATCCACCCACTGCAATCCAGTTCATCCACTTCACCGCACTCCAATCCACCCCCCCCTCTGCTTCAATCGACCACACTCTACCCCAGTCCACCCCAGTTCAGTCCACCTCACTCAAATCCAATCAACCCCACTCCAATCCAGTTCACCTTAACCCACCCCACTCCAGTCAAATACAGATCACCTTAGTCTATCCCACTCCTGTCCAATCCACCACAATCCATCCCACTCCACACCAGTCAAATCCCCCATCCTATCCGACTACTGAGTACTAACTTTAAGAGTAATAATTTTAAGGGTGCCTGCCAAGTTTTAGAAGTTTAAACAACCAGCATAATACAGCCATACAGTGCTATAAAAATATCAGCTTTAAGTTACAAATATGTGTGCGCATTTGTTGTTTTTTAATTAAATCACACATTTATATCTTCCCATGATACCGTTCTGAACAGATATATGTCCTGCAGTCACGAATGAAAACATGAAGAGTCCCTCACAAGAAGTTCAACTTTATCATTTTCTGTTGTAAAAAATCAATACACACAGGGCGAACATTATTTGCTTTCTGTAGTTGTATGTGAAAATGGAAAACTGAATGAGAAACCATAAGCCTTGGTCACCAGAGCGTTTTGCTCAAATGCCTACATATTTGCCCAGTGAAGAGTTCACTTATTCTCTCTTCTCAAAGTAACAACATTTCTTATTTCATCAACCAACCCCCTATTTTGTCTTATGCATTTTACTTAGCCTGTGTGCCTATTGTAAAAGCGAAGATGGGCACTTGAATTAACCTATATGCAAATTGTTTCAACAGCAAAGATATGTTCGTTTGACAAAGCCACTCACTGGAATACAAATAAATATTGTGTTGATAGAGTGTTGGAAAGGAAAGTCTCAGAATGTAGAACACAACGAGACGCACAGTACATTAAACACATTGCTACACGAGCTCTTGCTCCGTTATATGCGTCTCATCACAGATCTGCAACCAGGTCGGTTACCTCATCCCTGACTTGATTGTCCATAACTCAATTATGCATGAGCAGTGTGTCTGCCAGCTGTATGTGCAGCCAAATATATTACTCATGCAGCAGCCCCCGCCGCTCTGCCTCCGAACTCCCCCACCCCAGGTGCCTCATGCTGATGAATGTACGCCTTGTCTACATACACTGCATAATACCACATTCAGGATGATGTCCCTCTGTTGTAAGGATGTGCCAGTCTCATATGCCGAGTCAGAAGCCAACCTCACAAACCCATGTACACAGCAACAACCACAGACATGTCCCTAAATCACATACCCAAAACCCATCCGGTGCCTCACGACAAACACACATTCTCCAACCCACATGAATTACATGCCACAATAGATATTATCTGCTCACCCATCTCCATTTAACTCACTGGGGCAAGGTGTGGTGCCTATTGATGGGGTATGATATATATGCATGCCTACTGGTCAGTCACACCACCATAGCTGCACTAAAAGGTACCTGCACAATCCATTGGATAGAGATGGTTTTGTCTGTGTGTTTCTGGCCACCCACTATTCCATCAATACAGCACTGTCTATGTCTGTTAACGAGTCAGAAGCTTGCTTTTGTAGTATTTTTCTATCTGCTGAAGTAGTTTTTGATTGGGTTTCGCTTTAATTTTCTTAAATGCGATTTGTCGATTTTTCTCCCTTTTTCCTTCCTTCCCATTGTTGCTGTCTTTTGAGTGTATATCAATGTAGACTGCAATCTTGCGCTGTTTATGGAACATTGTTTTAAATTTCAGATCTACACTTGTACTGCAGTAGTTGTTAGTGTCTTACCTCCTGAGTGAAATCTTCTTTCTATCAAAGATACTTTTTGTGTGATTAAGAGTATATGGTAGGATAGTTTTACTTGGGACATGGTGAGCACAAGGCGCAATGAAACATTGGCCTGTGCTAAAGCCAAAGTGCAAAAATAATTTGATTCCTCTCATGAACTCAGGTGGGGTTGCTTGTCTTGGTATCAATGCACCACTTACCCAAAATATCATCGTTGATCCTATATTGCCTCTGGTCCTCCCACTGGTTTGAAAGCTTTTCGCAAAAAAAATGTGTTTGCTTCAGTATAGGAAAAAGAGCATCTAAAACTTTGCCCTATCGATGCTATAATACATTGGTTCCTCAGAACTTCAATACATGTTTGTTTGTTAAGGTCTCCTGTCCAGGGATCACTATGGTTTTATTGTCTTTAACAGCTTGTGGTCTTCTGAACTAGACTTCTCTAGTAAAATATCAGTCCTCGTCCGTTTATAGTGCAGAGACAGAGTATAGAAAATTCTCCTTTCTCTACATTTTTGGGTATTCCTGCTCTGTAGTTAAAGGGACACATAAAGTAGGATACATTTTTTTGAAGAGTTCAGTATTCGAGTGAAGTTCTTAATAGTTTTTTCAGGTAATATCAACATATGGAAGAAGAACCGCATCTACTAATGTATGGTCTCAAAATACTGTTCGTGATTTGCGAGCTGTATTTTTGTGACCATTAAAAAAATAAAATATCGACTTGTGGACCACTAGGTTGGTTAGAAAACTTCGGAATCACAGTAAATCTGAATCTGCCCTACCTCATGCATATTAATGAGGCAGGTTGCAAATTCTGATTCACTATTATGAATTGCCATCCCAGGGATGATGGCTTGCTAGGGTGAGCAGGCCACCATGTTTGTGATTGCTTTATTTTTTTTTAATGCAGCTAGTTTTCCTTAAAGGAACGTGGGATGTGTTAAAAAAATAAAAAGTTTCACAAACCTTTTTTGAGGAGTAGGCAGTGGTCCTATTCAGTATGTTTCCTAAATCCATCTAATGATTGTAAAAACCTTTTCTGAACCGTTAAATGGACTTAGTGTATTTGAAAAAAAAACATTTTACCACACACATACCCTCTGATTTACCAAATCAGAGGATTTGCAAACCCTAAAATCCTTTGTATTTCTGGCCCGAAATATTTGAGAAGTTCCTAATATATCATTACTGTCTCTCTGGGCAATATTAACAATGCATGGACCCAAAAACCCATGTAGACAAAGTTACCAAATTACACTGATCCACTAGGAACTTGTGCCCTTGCATCTCTGCTGGACTTGCACTTTATTGATAACATATTGGTATCACCACAGTGCATCACCATGTGTCCTTTTCATATGCATCTTCTGCTGTGTCCTCAATAAAGCCACCAAGGTTGTGCATACTTGAAATACAGGTCAGATACTCTTGTGCGTGCAGTTTCTGGGATTTGCCATGTGACAGTGGCAAGTAACTGAAAACTTGTGCGTGTTATTGTTGGTAAATTCTTTCAGTGGCTAGCAGTTTGTATACTTAAATAATGTACGGCACAGCTTTGTATATGGTTGTTATGTCCTTGAGAGAGGATTGTAGTTAGTCATACATGAAAGCATTATTTGATCTACTTATTAGAAAGAACAAATATATTTTTAAGCTTATATCATGCTGCAACTAATGAATGATATTGTAATTGTATTGTATTGTAATCGTATTTATATAGCGCTTACTACCCCTGACGAGGCGTTTAAGCGCTTTTCGGTGAGTAGCACGCTACTCTGGTACCCAACAAGAATTAATGATGGATTAGTATCGGGAAATAATGAGTACAGTTTTAGTATTATTATGAGTTAATTTGAGCCGCGGATATGAGAGTTTGTTAGTTAGATTGACTGGAGTGGTGGAGGAAGAAAGAAATCCAGAAGTGTTAATTGGGAGTATATCCTTCATTTACTCAACCCAAAGGCTTGGGATGAGTAAAGGGGGATGGAGGAGGGAAGAGTATGTGGAAGGGTTAGGGAGAGCATAGTAGCAGGGTGAGATAAATGCAGGAGAATTTAGTAGGGTTGTGTGGGAGGTCACGGCAGTAGAGTGAGGTTTGCTGAGTCAGATGTGGAAGCGGAGGGGAAGAGCTTAGGCAGAGTTATTTAGGAGTTGAAAGTAGTAGAAAGGATTTGGGATGAGTCCGAGTGAGAATGGAGGATAGTTTGATAGAGACATGACATATGATGATGGGTAGATAAGTGTGATAAGATGAGAGCAGGAATTCATAGATATCTAGTATAACAACCCACCCAGGAGCCATGCAATGACCCACGAACATGGAAAGCACAGAAACAACATATACACATACATACATACATATATACAGTATATGCATACACACACACATACAAACACACATAAATACACACACATATGCACATACAACACATAAGTAGAACCATGGGTAAAATATACTTAGTCAAACAGGTTTAAAGAGTGTGTGTATTTAATTGTTATGACTTAGTAGCGATACATATTTTCTAAAGAACTACACATAACTAGAAATATACACATAATCAGAAAAAATTATTTATCGACATAGGCATATGCAGTCCATAGTTGTTTGAATATGGTGGTCATGAAGGAAAGAGCCAACTCTTGAGTACTTTTCTGAAGACAAGAAAGTTATCTGTGGCTCTTATAGTTGGGGGTAATGAATTCCATAGTTTGGCTGCTTGAACGGAGAAGGATGTACCACCTATAGTCTTTTTCTTGTATGGTGGTGTTCTAAGGCGGGGTGCCAATCTTGAGCGGAGGTTTCTTTGTTGGATGTATTTGGTTATTTTGTTTCTGATAAAAAGCTGTCCTGTTCCATGTATAGCTTTTTGGGTGATACAAAGCAGCTTGAAAGTGCATCTTCTGGCAACGGGTAACTAGTGTAGTGCTCTCAAGGAAGGGGAGATGTGGGCTTGTGGCTTTACATGTAATAGTAGCCTGGCTGAGGAATTCTGGATACGTTGTAGTTTTTTCATAATAGATAGAGATGATCTATGGTTAAGGCCATTGGCATAATCCAGTTTGGATAGTACAAGTGAGATAGTAGCTTGCACCTTGTGTGGAAATCCGAGGTGGGGGAAGATGCGTCGTAAAGTTTTCAAGGTGATGAAGCTTGTTCGTGCTAATTTGTCCACTTGGGCATTCATAGTTAACTTGGAATCCATGGTGATTCCTAGGTTTTTAACTTCCTTGGATAATTGAGGAGGTGGTCCGAGAGAGGGTCATAACTTTTCCAGTCACCACATATGAGTATTTCTGTTTTGGAGGTATTTGAGATGGCTCCAGGTCATCCACTGATCAACGGCTCTGAGGCAACTGAAGATTTGTGAGTTTTCAATGTTTTTGGGGCATTCTAATTTAAGTAGTATTTGTGTGTCATCTGCATAGTTGTAGCATGTGAGATGGAAATCATTGATCAGTTCTGGTAAATATATCATGTAGATGTTGAAAAGCAAAGGTGAGATGATTGATCCTTGGGGGACCCCTGCTTTTGTGAGGTAGGGTTCGGACGAGAAGGGGGGGGGGCGAGTGGATGATATTAGTTATGGATGACTTCATTCCGTTACGCCACAAACTGAAAACGTGTGAGCGCTAGACAAAGCAATTGCATCTAAAATATTAAGAAAAAGTGTTTAAAAGGCTCAGCCCGAGAAAGCCATCGATAGTGCTACTTCTGGTGTGGGTGGGGTGGGACGTCACCTATATATTTTACCTGTTTTTTAAAAAGGGATTTTGTATTTTTGCACATCCTAGAGTCAGTAGCAGTCCTTTGATATAAGGAATGACCAGGGAACGGACTACGGGAAATATCTTTATAAATTCGAGAAGCATTAGTTTGTCATTACCTTTAATTTTAGTGTGGCTTAACTCTCAGCTGAATACTCCATTCACTTTAAAAGTACCTTCCTTCCGCTTTCTTTAAGGACATAGACCTATCTCTTAGGACTGCCAACTGCACATACCTCTGTGACGTTATTTGGGAGCTTTTTCTGGTATGGTGCATGTTAGACGTTTATTCTCAGTGAAATACATCTCAGTGACGACACAGGCATCTAGCTGAATTTACAAGTTTTATGTATGTAACAAGAGTGAACATAATGCTCAATGTCCAAACAATGTACGCGAGTCCATACCTTCACAAATGTATTTACTAGATTAAGTTTATGGAAACATCTCTGTAGATAGTCACGATCAACAGAGGCACCGGTCAGAGGACGCTATTACTTTTGATGTTTAAATACCGCCCACTTACCAGAGGAGAGGTATTTTTACGTTTTCTATTGAACACTTCTTTTTGACATTTTTAGGAAAACTAGTCCTATTTCGTGCAACAGTGTTTTCAGCTCCTGGTAGGGATTGGATACTGCTGATGTCGATGGAATTACTGAGGCCATGAGAAACGTAATACTTAAACAGAACCAATTGAGAGAAACCGTGTAGGCATTATCTGCTAAGCCACACAAGTCCTTTGGTCACATCCGTTCCTAGGGCTTCCCGCTGCGGATAGAGGTAACTTGTGCGCGCACCTCACACTCAGATGGCGTGCTGCTGGATAACCCATTTTGCAAGTATCTGAGTCCTTGCAGCCTTGACTGCGCTGATGGTTCTGAAGTTGCGGTCACCAGGAGGGGGATGGTACACGATTAGTTGGAGGCATTAGTCGGCATGTGCTGCAGTGCAGCTGCAGAATCCCGCAGCAGGCAAAGGATGTCAACATTTTTCCTACCATGTTTAGCCAACGCTATGATTCTTTGGGAAGATATACGGTCAAGTTTATGAACTACCTTTCCCAACATGGTGGATTGCCCTGAGAATTGTATTGGAGGTTCCCAATTCAAGATCAAGCACAAGCCTTTCTTGTGATGTCAGTTTCTGTTATAGCAGGTGTAAAGAAGGCGATCTTGACAGGAAGAAGAGTGTTAACACATTTGTTTCCTATTTTTTGCCACACTCATCTCCCACATGTTCTCTATTGTTATTTTTGACATTTAGTTCTTGTAGCTGTATTTAAGTTGGATTATTCTTATTGATTCTTTTGCCTACCTTTTCTGTCTTCTTGGCATCATGGGGAAGATTAGTGTCTGATTTATCTACTAAAATATAACTCTCCATGTTCAACCAGCCATTGTCAGATGGCTAAGAAGAGTTTTTTACCTTAGTGGTTTTCCCCACTAACTAGTCTGAAGGAGACACCTGAAATATGTGTTATACTGTGCAGCGTGATACGATGGGTTCTCAAATGAGTCACCCTTTCTTCAGGCAATCAATAAGAGTCTACACAGACGTTCAGCGCATCTAGCCTTTGAGACTTTTAAAATGTTTTCCTCCTGGCATGGTTGATTTGATCTTTTATAATGAATTGTTTATTTGTACTGGGCCTTTCTCCATCTGCAGCCAAGATGTTAGAAGCATTATCTGAGATGCAGAACCAAAATTCTGTCCATTTCTGGACCAGCATCAGAGATGTCATCCTGCAATAGGTAGTTATATCACATCTACAGTACTGCAAAGTAATGTATGCTATCCTATTGTGGGGATTACTCCAAGAGCTACAATTAGTCCAAAATAGAGCCATCAAAAAGTATGAAGATGTAGTTTATAGAACTTAGGGCCTGATTTAGAACACGGCGGAGGGGTTACTTCATCACAATGGGTGACGGGATTTTCTGTCCACCAAAATATAAATACCACAGGGAATAATAGCATTTATATGTTGGCCGATGGGATAGCTATCACCGTTGTGACAGAGGAACCCATCTGGCGAAATCTAAATCAGGCCTTTAGATTGTTAAGTGTGGACAACATAATTACGTTTACATTACATTTAGGACTATTCAACAGATGTCAAATTGGATTACAACACTAACACTTTCATGCTCCATCCAGGCAGATGCAGTGCAGGAGAGACCCAAATCTTATGCCAGAAAGAGAGTACAAAGTCCATGGGGGCTGAGAAAGTGGGTTCAAAGACCATTAAGTGAGCCACGTAATGATCTTATATAACTATGGCTTGGATTTTAGATTTCCTCCACATTTTACAAATCAGTTGTAAGAATGATCTGCTATTAAAACAAGCCAGATTGTACTAACAAATTGTGGTGACAATTGCTCGGCATCTGTTGTTTTGCTCAAATGTTACATATATATTTAGATGCTCGCTTTTTTACTGAGATCTTGATGTCCTTAACTGGATTTTGATTTATTGGTTTCTACTTCAGCTTTTTATTGTTGATTGTATTTTGGTTTATAGTCAAATTGAAGTTGTCTTTGATGGCAAATATATTTGGACATTAGAAATAACTTTAAAAAAAACAAGCAAACATAGAAGATAATTCCTCAAATGCCATGTTTCAAAACATGATTGAGCATCTATAAATATATAACATCACAACTGTGTATGGATGATTGCTTTCCCTTTGGAGTTTACCTTGAACTCCTACTGTACCCCTAACTATTTTACTTTAGCCTGGGGCACTTAGTTCATGATCTGCTTGGATGATGCAGTGCAATGAATTAATCTCTGGAGAAGAGATAATTGTGTGTTGTATAGAGCAATGCCACACTTATACAAGCCAGTTGGAGCATCTCTTTATAAAGATTCCTTAACGCATTGGAGAGTGTTTATCCTTCACGTGGTAAAGTATAAAATTAAAAATAGTTCATTATTGTCTTAGGTTTTAGTGGACAATAAATGCCCAAGATTCGAGATTGCTCATAATATAAAAAATATGGCAGTGTTAAACCTGTCAGTAAGATAGTTCTAATTTTAACTTCCAGTATAGAGACAAAGAGATTAATCTTGTTGGAAAAGATCACTTGTATATTTATTTATTTTAAGGTTATGCTTAACATGCCTCTTTTGACCACGTTATTGGGCAGAAGGTGCATCTCCACTTTGGATACATGATATTGTCAGAGCACTCTCCTCTGTTGGCTCCTTTACTGATGTATTGTGTCAGCAAACATTGCCATAAGTGTGTGATCCTATGTAATTGATCCACTTCTCCACCTTGTTAAGAGACTGGGTTGAGGGGCCTAACCACCTGCCAGAAGCACAGGAAGTGAGAGGGAGCAGCCTTGCTTGTCAGAGATATGGTTGGAGACTTCACTGTGAATTGCAGTCTTTAGCACTTTGCTGAATGTTATTTCATTTTATGTTGTGCTCTGTGGCTGTTCAAGAGATGTGGCTAGTGCCACTTTTTGATACTTTATCAGAGTGTAATTTTTTCCCTCAAAATCTCCACCAAGCCTTATCAAGACCAAGAAACCGCACCATCCTTGGTACTATAGATAAAAAAGCTCTTAATGACTTAATCCCACCACAAGTACTTGACATAACCAATCCACTATTTAAGTTCATGAGGGGCTAAGGAAGGCATGGGAAAAGCTAAGAAACAGGAAGTTTACTTTTTGGAGAATTTCACTAAACTTCAGGACTACGTTGATCTAAGGAACATCACAGTAGGGCAGCTTCCATGGCTCTTGTACATCTATCTAATGTCCTGGTGCTGGACCTGAGATCCTTGGCGTGGTTTTCCCCCAACTATTTGCCTTCCATACTCCTGTTTTTGCTTTCTTCGTTTTTGCTGGCCTTAGGACTCTATACACTTTACCACTGCTTATCAGTGCTAAAGTGATTGTGCTCTCTTCCTTAAACATGATGAAATTGGCATACACCAAATTGCCACTTTTAAGTTACTTGTAAGACCTTTGTGAAATATACTATATGACCCAGGGTCTGTAAATTAAATGCTACTAGTGGGCCTGCTGCACTTATTGTGCCACCCACCTAAGTAGCCTTTTTAACATGTCTCAGGCCTGGCATTGCAGCCTGTATGTACAGTTTAAACTGCCATTGCAACCTGACAAAATAAACCTATTGTCAGGCATAAACCTTCCCTTTTAGTATATATAAGTCTCCTCTAGGATAGGCCCTTAACAGCCCAGAGGGCAGAAAGCAATATATATACACATTTTGGACATGCACGTTATCGTTTTAAATGTCCTGGTAGTGAAAACCTCTTTAATTAGTTTTTCACTACTGTACGGTCTACCTCTCCCATAGGATAACATTGAGGTCTTTCATTACATTTAATAAGTGGTAACTTTCAGTTGGTAGCTGATAGTAATGTTGAGTCTAGTGTCTAAAGAATTGTAATATGTAATTGTAATGGCTTTCTTCCTTCTTAGAAGGTAGGTCATTTCATGTTTTAGATAGGTCTTTTTTCTTTTTCTGATATCCATTCCTTTAGCTGTGGGGTTCCTCAGGGCTCCTCTCTAAGCCCCACTCTTTTTAACATCTATATGTCTCCCTCTGCTAAAATTGTGGAACCCTATGGTCTCTCTCTGATATCTTATGCTGATGATACCCAGCTGGTCTATTCTTTTAGCACCAATATAAACTCTGATCAAGAAGCGCTATCCTCCTGCCTTACAGACATCGCTAACTGGATGTCCGATAGTAAGCTCAAGCTAAATGATGAAATAACTGAAGTAATGTTGGTTGGCAATTTTTCCCTACTTAAATCTCCCATCTCAATTCCAGAAGAATTTAAAAGACTTCCTCCCCCAAAGGAAACCATAAAAGCCTAGGAGGATGGCTGGACTCCCGTCTATCGATAGAACAGCATGCAAAAAAATTAGCGGCTTCTTGCTTCAATCTTCTAAGAATGCTTAGGAAAAAATTCAAATCTCTCCCCTTTCTTGCCAAAAGACTTATTATTCAGGCCCTCATAATATCCCGCCTAGATTATGGGAACGTGCTGTTCCGGAGTTCTCCCCTGTGTGTAGTAAGGAGACTGCAGATAGTGTAGAATGCTGCAGCCTGGCTACTCATGGCCATCCCCAGAACTGCATCGGCCAAACCAGCATTAGCCTCCCTCCATTGGCTTCCTATCCAGCAAAGGATTAATTTTAAAGCTTTGTGTATGGTACATCGAGCTCTTCATGATAGGGGGTCTTCTTTATCAAGCGCATAATCACACCCTACTCCCCTAAGAGATCCCTTAGATCCTTATCTGCTGCTCTAATTAACACCTACTGTGTTAAAAAAACAAGATGGGGAGGTAGGTCCTTCAGATTCAAAGCAGCGATTCTATGGAATTCCCTCCCCGTCACTTCGAATGGACAATCCCGAACTCTCTTTTCAAGGTAAATTGAAGACTCTACTCTTTCCAGCATAGATTCTCACTGTGATGCCTTCGTCCTCTTTCAGCGCTGGGAGGCCTTCGGGTTGCCATGCGCTTTATAAATGTATTAAACTAAACTAATATAAAACCCTCTTTAATGGTAAAGTCAAAATTTAAGTCACAATTCTGAAAATACCATTTTTAGAAAGTTGGCATTTGCTTATCCCAACCATTTGGTGCCTGCAGGCTGTATCCTGGGTCACATGACTACGCAGCTGGCAGTTGGTCTTTGTGTTTTGCTCTCTGACAGTGAGACAAAGGGACAGAATGGGCCGTCTCTGATTTGATGGGGGGAGGGGCTGTCACCTACCACACATGCACATCACAAAAGCTCTGTGTAGTATATATGTAGGAATGTAGTATTCAATGTCTAGTGATGTTACTATTGGAATGTGTTGTGTCATAATATAGTATTCCATGTTCTAGTATAAATATGTGAGCAAGGAACGTTATGGGTGCTTTTCCCTTGAGCTGATCCTGTTGTCAACACACAAGGGGGTTGATAATAAAAAAGATGTACTAATGAATATACCTGTTCAATGTGGATTATTTGCAAGACGTTACTACATGCATTTTGTGACGAGGTGATTAGCAGCCCCTGAACCCACCTGTGTTGAAAAAGAATCGAGGATTTGATGTGAACTTTCTCTTCGTGTATTTGTGGCCACAGCGGGAAAATTTCTTAAACAGGACTTTTTCTTCGTCAGGATTTTACAGTGACACTTTGGGAGTCATTCTCAACGTCTTCCCTCCTTCTTGGTTGCAGAGGGATCATTAGACTACCTAGGAGTTTTACTTCCTTTCGAGAAGCTTCAGCATATGTTTAAATGCAATAGGGTCCAGCGCACACCTTATTTACTTTCAAAACTGCAACCGTGAGTACCAGTTTCTTCACGCGCATTTATTACGTGCATCGTGCCTCATGTACTTACTTATCAAGACGTTTCTCGGAACGCAGGCATCTAGTGAGCCTGAAGAATTCCAGCCATGTTCATTGGAACCTGCACATCGTGTGTACGTGGCGCAGCGAATTGTGGGGCGAGTTCAAATACATGCCTTCATTTTTCTCTTCAGCCTCACTGCAACGCTGTTATCCCGAGTTGTTGTACCCTCAGTGCAACGCTATTATTCCGTGCTGTTGCAGAGTATCTGGCTCCCTGTCAAAGTTGTAGATACCTTTTGGCTGCACTATTATCCCAGCAGTATCACACCAGTAGTTTATGGGTTTTGCTATTCATTGTACAGCAGCACTACATTTATTTATATATAATTAGAAAGGCACCAGCACATGAAATCTTACTAAAGTAATATTTGGCATAAGTAACTGTCTCTGACATTAACTATGGAAACTACTTCAGCCAAATGTAGGTATTACTTTGAATACACCCAAAGAATTTCTAATTAATCCTGGAGAACCTGTGATTAAATGGGCTGAAGGGAAGGACTATTTTTTTAAATCATATTGCTACTTTGGAAGATAATGACAGCATTTTATCAGTTGCAAGGAAAAATAGATTTCTTATGCATTGCTTGGGCCCAGAAGGGCTCAGAGTGTATAACGAAATGTAAAAACCAAAGATAGCTGGTGACAATGATGTTTTCAAGTGCGCTATATTAGACCTGGATGAGCATTACTCTCCTACGGTTTGTGTTGCTATTACGAGTAGGTCATTCTTCGTAAGGAAGCAGCAACAGAATGAATCCATTGAAGAGTATGTATCTGTTCTTAAATCTAAGGCTGCCACATGCAAATTTGGAAGTTTGCACCACAAAGTGATGCGTAACCACATTGCCATTTACACAAATAATAAAGGAATCCAAGATAGACTTTGGATTGAAGGGAATTCAAGTTTAAAAGACATTATAGCTTTGGTGAAGAAAGTAGAGTTGTCAGAAAGGAGTGCCAAAGTAATTTCTTCTCAAAGTGAAACACTCTCAGTCAACAAAATATCAGTGGGGAAAAGAGAAACAAAAAGTGAAACCAAAGAACACTTATGACCGTACTAATTTCAATAAATATTCAAGAAATATTAATAGATTACAAAAACAAGAGAAAGCTACTAAGGTCATGTGTTACCACTATGGTATCAATGCTCATAATGCAAAATTTGAAAAAAACTGTCCAGCAAAGGGTTTAGAGTGTGGTATTGTTGGACACTATGCTTGAGTGTGTAATAAGAAAGACAAAAAGACAACGGGATAGTCTGTCTTACTGAAAGTGACTGGGTTGTAGAAGGAGTGTTGACACACACACACTTGGGTTTGGATGAGGTAGGTTACTTTATTCAGGACAACCGCTCAGAGCGGACCTTTCCCTGCTGGCCAGTAGTCAAATGCTAAACTAGGAATGTCCTCTCTTCAATCTCATATGGAATCTTCATTTGTAAGATTCCACAACAATGGAGGCACAAGATCTAACTTCCTTATACAACACTTCCCCTTCCATTCTATATGATGACAAAAATAACAGTGAAAGAAAGAAAAACCTATACAAAAAACCATATAACATCTAAACTTCACAATATGGATTTTAAACCCAGCACTATGAAATAATGCACAAATTATTATTATTAAATTATGATAGTCAGTATTTTAAACATTAATACAGAACTTCACAAGCAAATATAATCTTTCAAATATGCTGGTGGTCTATGTTGTTTTGTGTTCTTTGTTCCAGAACTACGTCTGTTGCTATTCCCATCACTGGTGTTTTCTCTAAGAGTGAATGGTATCTCATCCTTCTTTCTGTCACATGGGGTTTAAATTTACAACATGTGCCCACTACAGTCATCAAATTTCTTCACTTCTCATTCACCTAGTTTCTAGTATATTGCAACTTTGAGATGATTCCACTGCTCCCCATTCTCCAAAACTACATAATATATGTACATACCCAACACTTTATACGGACCTTTACATTTTGATACATCTCTCATCACCTGTCCTGTTTTTACTTAAACGCAATCACCTTCTTCAATTTCACGTCTTGAATTCCAAATATTCTTTCTCAGATTTGGGTACTTGCATACCAACTTTTGCGATCCATTCTCTTATCCAAGTGGGTACCATCTTGGAACCCAGAACTCTTCCTCTCATCAATTCAAAGGGTGATTTCAACGCAACTTCATGTTTTGTAGTGCGCTAAGCCCATACTAAATCATCCCCAGCTTTGTTGATATCGTGTCCTGCTGCATATGCCATTTGCATAACTTCCTTGAACATTCTGTTAGCTCTCTCTAGCGTGCCGTTTCCCTGTTGATTGTAAAAAGATGTGCAGTGATGTTTCATACCATGTTGTTAAACATTTTAATTTCATAGGATTTTAACTGCGTGCCATTGTCAGTTATAAGGTTAGATGGCACCCCCTCCTCTAAAACCTTTTTTTTCTTTTTTTTTAAGTCTTAATGGTGACTTCTGTGGGGATCTCTTTCACGAAAATCATTCTTAACCAATTGGAAAATACTTCTACACTCACCAAAGCAAATCTACACTCAATACCTAAGTTAGACATTAGACCTATGAAATCAATGCATACACTGTGGCAAGTTCACCAGGATCAGTTATGTGCCCCTTTACAGCATGTTTTCACACTATACGTCTTTTTTCTCCTTCCTTACATGCATGGCATTTCTCCACCCATGTTGTGACCTGATCATCCATGCCCGGCCACCAGAACTGCACTTTGAGGTGACGATGTGTTAAACTCTGTCCCAAGTGTCACTCATGTGCCATGTTTATGAGTTTGGTTCTTAAACCAATCGGAGGCACAAACCTATATCCCCTCATCAAAACTTTGTCACCACACATGGTCAATTCATCAAGAATTTTAATTAAAGGATGTACTGGTGCAAACTTTCTCTTTTGCATCCAGAACACACCAGTCTCTTGACTTCTCTAGAGGTACAGTCATTATCCATTTCCTGGCACCACTCATTCTTTCTAAAGGCACCAGCACCTTCCAACATAGCATCTTGTACAGGAGCTACTGATTCTCCATATTTGCCACTCCACTCTTCCAATTCATCTTGTATCTCACAGTCAACTGCCAACCAGAACAAACATTCAACATGTGTATTCCGCCAACCTTGTATGTGTCCTATAGTATATCAAAATTCTTGAAGTTTTGCAGCTAGTCTAGCTAACCTGGCTGAAACTTTGCCAGCCCCACCAGGAAGAAGCACTTTAACTAGTGGTTTATGGTTCTTTCTGAATACAAAATCTGTACCCCATATGTATGTATGGTAATACTCTGCGCCCCACACAACAGCTAAGGCCTCTCTCTCAATCACAGAGTAGTTTCTTTCAGCATTGGTTAATGTCCTTGATGCAAAGGGAATTGTTTTTTCCCCACCACTATGTTTTTGTGAGAGTATGGCACCCAGGCCTGTGCCTGTTTCACTTGCTTCTGCTGTTACAATTGACTTTCTCCTAATGTCAAATGTTACAAGAATCCAGCTTCACAAATGTATTTCTTAATAATGTTAAAACAGTTTTCTTGCTCTTGTTCCCACTTATAGGTTTGACCCTTTTTCAACAATAGCCTCAATGATTCCGTTTTGTCAGCAAACCCTTGCAGACATTGTAAATAATAGTCTATGAGACCCATAAATGACGGTAATTGTTTCTTGTCTTTCGGTCTTGGGGCTAGCAACAGATTTTTCTTTGGCCTGACACCTCCAGCTGACAGTGTGTACCCCAAATATTCTACTTGTTCCGATAAGAAAAACAACATTTGTCTTTACATAATGTGAGACATACATCCAAAATTCTTTTTAAAGCTTATTTCAACACTGTGTTGTGCTCCTCAGTAGTCTTTTAAAAGATTAGTATGTTATCTCAAAAATAAAGTATATTATTCTTGTCTTGGAACACTTCTGATATCATGCGTTGAAAAGCGCTTGCCGCTGACAACAGTCCAAATGGCATGTGTGTGAACTGAAAAGTTCCTTCCATTGTTATAAATGCAGTGAGAGGTTTAGAATCCTAGTAGAGCTTAATTTGGTGATATGCACTTTTTAAGTCCAATTTAGAAAAAGATATTCCTCCTTTTAGCATAAGGACAAGTTCATTAATACTGGGTACGGGAAACGTATCAGCTACAAGGTTCTAATTAGAAGAACTTAAGTCTACGCAGAATCTCAGACAACCATCAGCTTTGCGTGTGATTACGACTATGGACAACCATTTGGAAGATTCCATGGGTTCCTTAATTCCGTCTTGTAACATTTCTTTTATTAGTTATTTCACACTCTTCTTGACAATAACTGGAACCCTTCGCAGTTTGTGCTGAACTGGAACAGCTCCCTTTTTGAGTATGATTTCATGTACATATCCCTTCTATGTACCCAACTTGTCATCAAATACGTGTTATAGACTCTAAAATATAAGTAACTAATTCTCCCTCAACAACCATGACTTGTGATGGTATCCTGGGGCTTACAATAAGGGGCTTACAATACAATAAGTCGTATTGGTGTGCCCACCTCAAAATTAGTGGACCTTCCTCTGCTATATATACTTTCCCTTGAATGCTTCTACTTTCAAATTCTATGTCAGCATTCCTATATCCCACAATATCAATAACCTCGCCTTGATATCCTGCTGGTGAACGATCTTTGGGTAGTAGTGTGGTACCTTTCCACAATTGCTAAAAAAAAGATTTTTGGCACAATGGTGTACTTTGAACCCGTGTCCAGCATACGTTGCACCTCACATCCATTTACTTTAAGTAATGCTTTGGGTCTATTCCTCCTTTGGTTTTCACCAATTTCCTCAGTTTCATCATTTACACTTAAAATCTTCTCAGGCTGGGGACGTGGCCAAGGAACATGGCCGACAGGATATGAGCCCTGTAGCTCCCAGCCTTGCCAGCCTACAATATGCCCCTAATCCTACATACATTCTGCCAAATCGGAGGCTACCCACACTCAAGGAAAGCCATCTGATGCACTGGAGCAAGAAATAAAGTGAGCCAGTGTTACGGGAAGGACGCTAGTACCTGCGGCCCTAATAGCGCTTTAAATAGCACCCTCCGGCACTGCAGCTGGACTGGTGGAGCTCACCTGCCGAATGCAGAGGTTACCTGCTCCCAGCCGGCCTCAGGAGTTGCCCACTGCTGTGGATCCCCCCATGGGTGGGGGACAGCTGATGCCGCCAATTACCCTAGGACCCCGGTGAGCCATATCGGCAAGCTGCTGCTGCGCCTGTGGTGGCTCAGGGGAAGCATTGATGCGCGAGTGAGCCGGAGGGCTTTGACACTGCTGAGGGGCTGATCAGAAGCCAAGTTTCTTGCACCCATGGCCCACGTCGACAGCACTGCCTTGACCCCGCCTGCAGCCAGAGGTCACGGGCATGCTGCGGGACGTCTTTACGGGGCTGAACTGGAGTTGACAGGGCCACTTTTGCCTGAAACCCTGCAGCCCTCAGGGAGGGAGGAGACCCCTGGCAACAGACTCTGAGTCTTAGAGGGTTTCCATGAAGTGACTGTACTGTGGTGGAGGCTGCTGCCCGGCCCCTCCTTCACACAGTGAACCTTGCATCACGGCCCAACCGCTGTACACATCCTGGCCTGGGGGGAAGGGGTTGCTCATTGACCAGTACCACCTGCACTCACAGAGAATCCTGTATTTAGAGGTGGTGCCCCTATGCCCTTGCAGTGCTTCGACCGGGTGCCATTCTGCTGCTGCATGCTCCAGAAGCAGGAGGGAGATCACCACTTGGACATCTGATGGCTCCTGGTGGCTGTAGGTAGGCTGTGGGGGCCACAAGCCCTCCGGGGTCTTCTCCTTCCCTCAAATCGCTCCCTGTTTTGGAGGACCCCCAGGTAATAGGCACTAGAGTGTGACAGGAAACATCCCAGGCCCAACATTAGAACTCTTCCTCACGCCAGTACATTCATCCTCGAGGATTACTGGGGTCCAGCCTGTGCCTCACTGTGCGGCATCCTGGGTCACTAGATGCTGAACCCTCATCTGGGGGTCTCTGCCACATACCCCCTCCACTCACCGACACTTGGTGGTGTTAGACCTAGGAAGCGGGCTCCTTGGCTGCGCCTGCCGTGAGCTGTGGGTGGACCGCACTGGACCGTGGGGGCCCGGATTGTGTCGACTGCACCCCCCGGTCCACCATGGTCAGGATCAGTGGGGACCAACGGGGCTCCGTGCCACTGGCGCTCCTGTGCAACTCCCTTGGGGTGCTGCATGCCTTCCCCATCAAGGTAGTGCAAAGGTCGCGGAGCACCGGCTAGTGGCGTAGCAATCTTGCTTACAAGCCTCCGTCCTGGCGCATAAAAGATGATACCATTGCCCTGCACCACTGACCCACTGCAACTAGGGCCGGCATCATACCTGAGTTCATTGTGGGCAAGGACAAGTCATCTTGCGTGCACGCCTCCTACACCGTTACACAGTATACCACATCTCACCAGCCCACATCAAGGATAACACGACAGTCCTGCATGCCTGAAGGGTGTGAGATCCTGGAGGACAAAACAGAGCCGACAAGGGCTGAATTGTTGGTGTCGATTCAAAGCTCATGCACCGTCCTAGAGCACAAAATTGAAACAGTATCAATTGATGTCAATCTCTTACTAGGTTACCTTCGTAAAGCGGCAGATAAGGTCACAACTGCAGAAACTAACATGATGACTCTACAGGGGTAAGAGGCACTCCTGAAATGTAAAATGGCAACGATGACGGCCATGACAGCGGAGCTGGGCAAGCGGGCGGAGGACGCCAAAGGTCGCTCATGCGGTAACATTTGGTTTCTGGACATACCTGAGAGATCAGAGGTATCATCCAAAGAGCAATTTATTGAGAACTGGGTGAGAACTGATTTGAAGTCGTGAGGCCTCTCTGACCTGCTTTTTGTGGGAAGGGCGCACAAGGCCCTGGTGCTTCCTCTCCCACTGGGCGTCCCGCCCAGGGCTGTCATCGCTAAAGTCCTGAACTATAGAGACAGAGACTGGATAGTGAAAGTGGCATGTGAGCAAGAGGTACTCAGTTTTGGCAGTAGTAAAATAACCATTTATCCTGACTGCACCATGCAGGTCTAGGATCAGTGGAAAACCTTAATTTCTGTCAAGCAGAAACTGAGAGCTCTAAATCTCTTAGACCCACCCTGCCTGAAATTCATTTTTCATGACAAAGCCCACTTTTGTGACAGTCTAGAGGAAGTATGGGAATGGTTGGAAGTAAGAGATGATCCCTCAGTCCCGAGACACGGAGGCAACAGGCACCCGTCATGGGGAACGCAGACCAACAGGGCCCTCACCGCTCCCGCACAGGAAGTGATAATACCCCCCTGGGCTCTCAAAGGGGTCTATTTGGAGTGGTCCATATCATGCACTTGTTGACTGGAGCCCTACCTGGTGGGTAAGGTGCCCCTCCTACTCAAGGGGCCTTGGGGAGACCCCATTTCTGAAACTCTGACCCTCATGACACATGCTTGGGGTGGGCATCAATTTACATTGTTGATCTGTGTTTGCCCGTGGATGGGGAATGTTCTTATTTGGAGGATTTGTGTTCTTTTGCTGGTTATCAGTTTTTTTTTTTAATACAGCAGAGTGTGGGCTCAGGCAAAGCGAGATGGGGGGGGTATCGCAGTCAACCTGTATCTATTAGATGACAAGAGGTGATTGTTGGGTACTCACTTGGAATGTCCGAGGATTGAGTACCTATATTAAACAATATAGAGTTCTTTCATTTCTCAAACGGCAACATATTGACATTGCCTACTTTAAAGAAACACACATGGATGAGGCGGGGCACCTGAAACTTTCTAAGAAATGGAGGGGACAGGTCTTCTACTTTACACACTCGAAATATGCTTGAGGTACATTAATTTGGGTGTCCCCTCGGATCCCATTTTCTCCCACTTTTGTGGACGCTGACGTAAATGGCTGATATTTCTTCTTGCAAGGCACCTTGGATGGCAGGGAGGTGGCTATTCTAAAGTCCTACGCACTCAAAAATGATGATCCGGGATTCCTTTTTGTGATACAGGATTTGATGACACCGCCTTAGACTCTACCCTGATTTGGTTGGGCAATTTTAAATGCATCTTGACCCCACTTTGATAGGGCACTGCCAAGGGTGGGGAATAAACCTCACATGACCACAGGCCTCCTTGATGTCATGCCAAATTTAGGCTTACGTGATGTGTGGAGGCTGTCACACCCTACACAACGAACATTCACATGCCATTCCTTAACACACAATACACACAGCAGACTGGACAGGGTTCTGGTGGGGGATTCGCCCTGACTTGAGGACATAGAAGTCACACACTTAGCCAGGTTTCTTTCAGATCACTCCCCTGTGTGCTGCAGTCTGGTATGGGGGTAGGGGTAACTCCCGGATGGGGCAACTCGGGCGGCTACCGACTGATATCCTTGAAGACACAGAGGGTTGTGAGACCTAGGGGAAAGCCCTCATTAAGTACCCGGACACTAATTGTGGATCTACGGAGCATAGATGAACAGAATGGGACACGTACAAAGCCATTTTAAGGAGTGCCTGTCTTGTCCTCACTTGCGGGGTACATCGTCAGCTTCAGGTGGACATATCCAGTGAAGAAGCTGAACTAACTACGAAACAGGGGGCCCGCCCTGGACTCACCGGAATCACAAAAACGTGAAGTCCAGAGCCGCAGACGGTTGGGAGACCTCTGGGGACCGGCTCGACAGATATACTCTGCAGCAGTATTGCCAGAAACTCCACAGAGAGGGAGATAAATCCAGCAAACTTTTAGCCTGGATATTCCGCAGGGAGCAAGCCCCGCCACACGTCACTCACTTAAATGCTGAGGGAGTTACCAGGGCCACATCTATGACTATCATAATGAAAATGTTTCAGCACCACCTACAGTGGGTATATGCTGTAGATCGGGGTATTGAGGCAAGACATTATCCCTCATTCTTAGCTGATGTGGGACTCCCCAGATCGGAACCAGCGTTCATTGAGGCCTTGGAAGTCCCGTTGACCCTAGAGGAACTAAGGACAGTGTTAAGAGCTCTCCCACGCTCAAAGGCCCCTGGGAGTGATGGCCCCCCGGTCAAATTCTACCAAACATTTTCCAGAGTCCCTGATGTAGAAGCTCCTGGAGGTACTTTTAGAGGCCTGTGAATTGGGTAGACTGCCTCAGTCAGTGGGAGAAGGGGAAATTTACATGATGCTTAAACCAGGTGGGGACAAAGCAAACCCATCAGCCTATATGCTACTTACGATGATAATCTCTTGAAACAAAAATCCCCTGTAAAGTGCTCGCTATATGTTTATCAACATATATGCCGAGCCTCGTGCATGAAAATAAATGTGGATTCATACCGGGACGTAGCACTGGTCTGAACCTGAGACGATTGATGGATGTACTCCATGAAGTCTCCCATCGGCAGGAGGAACTGGCACTAGTAGCCATAGAGCATTTGACACTGTGGACTGGGGCTACCTCCTAGAAATCCTTCATGTCATGGAATTCTGCCCTCAGTTTTGTGGTTGGGTACTTTTGCTGTGCACCGAACCCCGGGTCAGGATGAGGGTGGACGACACTGCTCAAAATTGTGGTAATTGGGAAAGGGAATGCATCAGAGATTCCCGCTCTCCCACTCCTATTCGCACTAGTAATCAAACCTTTGGTGACATGGGCGCGCAGGGAGTTGCAGGAATTGGGGATCTAGACAGGCGATAATCGTCATGCTATCCCTTTATACTCGGATGATGCTCTGTTCTATATGTCCACCCACCCGTGAGGCCGTACCTGCACTACTGAAGTTACTGGAGGGATTCAGGAATATTTCTGGACTGCGGCTCAATAAGGCCAAGTCTTTAGTGTTCCCCCTTGCCACCCTGATACTACCAGACGTGGGCCAATGTTGGGAGACATCCCACTTTCACTAATTAGGGATCAGGGTGCTGCATACATGGAAAATTATGCTTTGACTCAACATGGAGCGGGCACTCAAGGGGTTGCAAAAATCAGTCCTTTTCTGGAATACATTACCTCTCTCTTTGCAGGGTCGCTTAGCCATTGCCAAAATGGTCCTAGTTCCACGGTGCCTGTACTTGTTACAGAACTCCTTGACCATTATACTGAGCAAGATTTTCTGACAGCTGGTCTCCATCCTCACCTCTCTATTGTGGGCAGGAAAACACAGCAGAGTTGCACTGTCTACCCTGATGTGACAGTATGAAGAGTGGGGCTTGTAACGCCTACGGCTGGCTCTGTACTATCTTGTGGCTCATCTGCAGCATGCAGCTTGATGGCTGGACCGAGCTGACAACTGGGAAAAGTGCCTACTGAGCGGGACAATGGACATTGTCCGATTTCCCAAACTCCTGATGGAGGGCGCAGGGATCATACCGGACGCCACGTAGTCAGACAGACTGCGATCTTCTGGCACAGGTTTGTTAGGTCTGTTTTGAAATGGGCCCCCTTCCATCAAGAACTTCCGCTCTGTATATTGAACCCAGTGAGTCACACGGTGAACAATATGTCCTTTCAGCAGTGGCGAGAAGGAGAGTGTGAACTCCTCAGGAACTTACATACAGGTGAAACTTTCCTTGTGTTTGAGGAGTCCCAGGACACCGTCTCCCTTGACAAGCGGAACTGGTGGAACTATCGAGAGAAGCTTGGCCTTCTTACCTGGCTGCCTGTAAAGACTCGCGCACCTTCAGGCTACTCTTAAATTGTGGCATGGGCAGACATCTGATCATGCTCCTATACAATGCCATGTATTCTGATGTTGAAGGCCCTCCTCCACGGCCTAGGACATGGATTTAGCCTGCCACTCACAGACGTAGACTGAGCATGAGTCAACAACCTCATACACACAACCTCCTGCAATGCTAAATTTAAATTGGTGCACTACTATTTTCTCCATAAGACACATCTGATGCCAAAAAGCTTGCATCAAATATCCCCCCTTCGATCTGATGCTGTCCTCAGATGCAGCAGTGTGGGGGGTGGATTTTTTACACTTATCTTGGCACTGCAGGAAGGGAATAGAATTACTGGACCCGGCTGATAGAGGAGATACAGAGGACGGTAGGGATACCTTTTAGACAGATACCTCAATGCTGCTTCTTGGGCAATTTTCATCTCCCAGAATGTAGGAAGATGGCACACAGGTTCTTTCACCTGATGCTGGTCCTCGCCAGATATCGGATAGCCATAACATGGATGGAACAGAGGACACCCGATTATGCTTGATGGTGAGCTGATGTGCAAGAATGATCGCAGCTTCATTGTATACAATTGTTGAAAACTGTTGGAGCTTTGACCCTATTTGGGTTTTGTACGACCTTGTAATGTTCACAATAAAACCTTAAAAAAAAAATAAAAAAAAATAGAATGGTCACAGTTGATTACTCCCACATGCGACTAAACCGACGAGATGACAAAGTAACGGAGGCTACAACTGAATGAAAGGAATTGTGTGTCATTTTTCTAGACCCGCGGATGGAACTAGCATCTTCAGATAGCAAAGATGCTGAGGCTGCAGAAGAGTGATGAAGAATCAGTGACCGGGACGTAGTTTCCTGAGAGGGTGAAAATGTATTGTGTTGCTTAGTTGTATACACTGATTGATCATGTACAAGAGACTGGGGAGGGAGAGAATACTCTATCAGGAGGGATGCATCTTAGTTATGTCTACTCAAATCACTTTTGCTTATCCGATTGCTGACTCTTGACACTCAATTGCTGTAATGTTTATGATCAAACTGAAAATAAAGATATAAAACTGTCTTCTCAGGCATTTCTATCTGTTCATTGGAAATATCAGATACACAAGTTACCCTGCCACGACCTACTCCTCTACACATT
Organism: Pleurodeles waltl; assembly: GCF_031143425.1. Taxonomy (NCBI): domain Eukaryota; kingdom Metazoa; phylum Chordata; class Amphibia; order Caudata; family Salamandridae; genus Pleurodeles; species Pleurodeles waltl. The sequence goes on along the minus strand of NC_090436.1, from coordinate 790,152,369 downwards.
TTGGCAAGGTGCCCCACATGGCCACATTTTCTGCACTCTTTATTACTCGCAAAACAAAACCTTGAGTCAGAAGCATGACATACTTCCACATTGATTGCAGCTCTTATTACCTTATTTGGATGGTGTGTTATACTTTCCCCTTGAATTGTTGGGCTTCACCGCAGTAAGTGATTCACCTCTAGATTTGCTCACAGCCCCTATTTCCGAGACTTCATTTCCATACTTTTTTCTTCTCTAATTCTTTCATGCATAAATCTGATTGCTCTAGTACCTTGGCAATGCTTATGGCATCACTCAACGTGAGATTTTGGATGCCCAGAACCTCTTTTGGATCTTTGTGTTGTTGCTTTGTACAATAAGATGATCTCTAATGAGTTCATCTGTCATGGGTCCTAAAGAGTACTTGGTAGAAGCTCACGTAGCCTGGCAACTAACTCATCTAAGCTCTCCTCTAGCTTTTGATGTTACATGTAGAACTTATACCTTGTCATAACAAGGTTCTCTTCTTTCGCATAACGAATTTCCAATCTACATTGAGCTTCTTTAAATACATCATGGATATACTGACCATTTGCCTCAATTGCCGGTGGTAAATAGCTGAACATTCGTCGGTCCCCTTTATCTAGCATACTCAATAACGACGCCTTTTTCCTTCTTTCTCCATCTAATGCTTCCCAGTAATTTTCAAACATTAAGATCCAATCCTCCCAAGATATTGATGGAGTGCCAGGTTGCATCAAGCAGGAAGGTGGTGGTAGTACAGAAATCTGTGAAGCCATCAAAGGGATGTCTCTTTGATTACTGTCAGAGGCCTCCATAAACTTACAAATATTAAATCACTATATACAGCATTAATAAAATAAGAACTATTGTTAAACTGTAACATTTGTAAATATTTGAATAAAGCTTAAGCAACAATCTTGTTATGTATAGAACAAATGCATGAGTTACTGCTCAGAATAAGTGTGCTCATCACTGTGAAGTGCACTTGAAAGGCAGTTTCATAAATTTACCTTAAAAACCATGAGAAGAGTGGTTCTTTGTGCACATCACCAATGTGTTCATTGTATGAAATGCAGACGAATATTTGGGGGGGTGATCCACCATGACGATGTATGCCCCTCCGATGTGTGTGTTACCAAGGGCATTAAAAAGGTGTGCGCATCACCGTTTCACTTGTGAACAGTAATGTACATAAGATGGCCACCACATTGGGTTGAAGCGTTGTCACTGTACAGCTGGACCACTTTGTAAGCACAAGCCTTTTACTATAATATGGCCGCGTTGCGTCCTCACACATTGTGTGCCCCGTCGTGTATCAGCACTAGACTGCACATCTGCTGGTTCATTGGAGAAAACAACATAAGATGGTCGCTATGTGTGGACCCAGCGTAATATGTCACACTTCTGTCCATGGCTCCCAAATTAGGCACACATTCTTCCGTCTGCCGTTCACTCAAAATGTTACCTGCTCAGCGGTTCATTAATTCCCTTCTCACTTCTGTCTCTGCGTGGTTTCATTCCATGGTTTCAGATTTTCTTCCTTTCTGCTGTCATCACCGATGGCGTTTGGTGCTAGGGTGAAAGGACCAAAGAGCGCTACATATTATACTTAACCCTAACAGTCTTGAACAAGTCCTGGTAGCTAGTGAGGGTTAGAATACTAAGAAGTAGGTTCTAAGTGATTTCCAAGACGTGTTTAACAGAAAGATTGGGATATTGAAAGGGTTCACACACCATATCAGATTAAAATCTAGTGCCATACCAAAAATTCACAAAGGACGCAATGTTCCAATAATTTTTGGAGGAATTTGAAATGGAACTTAATAAATTACTAAAGGAAGATCTTATTGAACCAATAGAAACATCCAAGTGGATTTCTCCGATTGTAATTTCTAGGTGGTTAAACAGGAACATTCATGTTTTATGTTGACTTTAGAGGTATATATGACAATATAGTGGTGGACCAATTTCCTCTACACAGAATTGATGAGATGCTTTCGGTTACCAGGGGTGCCTAGTAGTTTTCTACAATTGACCTTTTCTCAGCATATCACACATTTCATTACACCCATTAGAAGTGGTACTGCATTCTGCACACCTTTTAGGTGCTTCTGATTTCGCCACATGCCTTTTGGTTTAGCCTCGGCAGTCGCTATGTTCCAAAGACTTATGGCACAGTTGTTTCGTACAATGCCAGGGATGGTGATTTTTCAGGATGGCATCCTCATTATGAGACGCAACAGACAGAAACATGATGATAGATTAAGAAGCGTACTTAAAGTATTGAGTTCAAAAGGTTTAACACCGTAATTATCCAAATGCAAATTTGCAGAAAAAAAAAATCACCTATTTGGGACACTCAGTGAGTGGTCAGGGAATAAAACCAAAAGAAAAATTGGGTAACACGATCATTAATACTCCATCACCCAAGTCCAAGGATGATTTGTGGTCATTTTTGGGCATGGCAGAGTTTTATTTAAAATTTGTAGACACATTTTCGAATAAGACACATGCCTTGAGAGCATTATTGAGAAACAAAGTTAGCTTTAATTGGTCCAATGAATGTGAACAAGCTTTTGATATGATCAAAAATGCTATTGGTAAGGCGCCTATTGGTCAGGGTTTTGATCCAAATGCTAGAACCATTGTCACCACTGATGTAAGCAGTAGAGGTTTATGTGGTATTTTGACACAGATAGATAAAAACAATAAATATATTGTTATTGCTCATGCTTCCAGAGCATTACCTCTGACAGAGGAAAATTACTCTGTTATGGAGAGAGAGAGAGACATTAGCTGTGTATGGGTTTTGAAGCACTTCAGAAAATATTTTTGGGGCAGAAAGTTTACTTTAAGGTGCAACCATAAACCCTTTACAAAATTACTGACCACTTATGGACTGTTCAGAGCCACAGGCAGAATAGCAAGATTCTCAATGAGATTACAAGATATTTTATATGAAGTTCAGTATTTTCCTGGGACAAATAATATTACAACTGATTTTTTTAAGCAGAATGTCTTTACCGTTAGGGGAAATTGAGAAAGATCCATGAGATGAATATTCAGTAGGTGGCTTTTCTCAAGCAAACATGTTGAAAGAAGGTTTTGACCAGAATCAATGGAAGAGGCTGAAAAAGGAGATAATGTGCTGAATGAGGTGAAATACAAAGTTGTGGAACAACTTCGAGAGGAAGTGTAGAAATTATGATTTAAGAGGATTTTCAGAGGCCAGGTTTGAATTAAGTATGTCTTATCATTTTCTTGTAAGGGGAGAAAAATTATTCCACCCAGCACATTAAGAGAAACAATTATATAATTATGCCATGAAGGGCATTCAGGTATCACCAGAACTAAAAAGAAGACTCCAAGACTTATATTGGTGGTCTGGCGTAGATGTTGCTGTTGAAAGATTTGTAAGGAGTTGTGTAAGTTGTGAGGTAGCTGACAAATCTCATTTAATTCTCCATTAGGTGCATTGAGTTCTCCAAATTTACCTTGCGACGATGTGGCTTTAGACATAATGGGACCCATCAGTTGGCAGGATGGATGTATCAAGTACATAATAGTGATTACAGATATGTTCTCAAGGTGGTTTGAGATAAGCATAACAGAAAGAATTGACACCAAAATGGTAATAGAATTCCTAAACAGTGTATTTCTGAGAGATGGTTTTCCAGCATCCATTCTCACTGATAATGGTGTTCGGTTTACGTCTAAAGAAATGGTTGATTATTCTTTATCATCTCAGTGAAAATGGAGTTGTCAAAAGAATAAATAGAATAATTAAAGGTATTTTGTGGCTTTCTAATAAAGCAAATTGTTCATGGGAAAATTAACTTAAGAAAAAAATGGGCCTACAGAGTGAAGTGTCATTGTTCCGTTATTATGACGTCTATTTTCCCTAATGAGAGGGAGAGTTCCTTTCTCCAGAGTTAATCCAGGATGGATGAAGAGAAGTAGTATGGTAGAATGCAATATGGAAGAAGTGAGAAGCAATATTTAGGGTTCACAAATGAAAAACAAGCGATATTTTGATGTCAAACATGGTACCAAACAAGTCAATTTACGTGTGGGTCAATGGGTACGTGTGAAGAGTGCAAGGAAATTTGCCAAGGGCGAGTGCAAATTCAGTGATCCAAGAAGAGTCACCCAGGTTTGAAACAATACTGCTGTGTTAGATAATGGTGAAGTGTGGCGCAGGAGTTGAATTCCATTGGGGAGTAATCGTTCTGCGAGTGAAAAAAAAAACATTCTGTGATTACTGGCGGTTAATTGTGACTAAGCCTAACAAAATACGTATATCAAACCCAGCGAACACCATAACCCAATATACCACACTGTGCCACCCCAACCAAAGCATAATAAAGCAGACAGGATGGACTGATGTAGGGGATGCTCCGGAAGGGGAAGCAAAGCCCTTCCGAGCGGAATGGATAGCGATACAGGGATCCAGAACCACAGTAGAACATAAGATAGAGATAGTGTTGATCAATGGTAATTTGTTGCGGGCGGACTGTTCTGAAGGTATCAGACAAAGGGGGAGGTGGTCGCTCTCAAATGCTAAAGGGCCCAGATGACCACGGTCACAAAGGAACTGGAACAGTGAGCAGAAGATGTGGAGGGCTGCTCCCGGCGCAGCAACATCCAAGTCCTGGCATTTCCAGAGTGGGTGGAGGTGGGCCTTCGCTAAGAAGTTCCATAAGATATACCACGGTCTGAAGACACTGCCGGACACTGTTGGAGCTTGAACCTTCTGGCTGTGCACGGGGTTGTTGGGGGCCTCTTCCCGGACAGGCAGCTGGGCACCTAGGGACATGGTCTGTTCGATTTTGCCCCCAACCAGCCCACCACTATCTTGACTGGATCATCACTGTACCTGACACAGTGGTCTTAATAACATTGGACCCCGCACTGCGATGAGTGCACAAGGGGGGTTGCAGGATCGCAAAGGGCTGTACTGAAGCCTCCCATTGAGGAGTGGTGTCACCCTTCCTTGTCAACTCTGGCCACCTGGGGGTTTGCAGTTGCCTGGAGCTGGTGACACAGCGGGAGGAGTGGAATAAGTTCTGTGCCCCTTGAGGCACGAATGGTAGAAGGCCAATAATGGCTTGGAGGTGGGGAGGTCCATCCCTATCAGTGCATAATGGGCAAAGACAAGTCGGTTCGCTCAAACCCAGCGAACACCATAACCCAATATACCACACCTCGCCAGACCACCCGAACCATAACGAAGCAGACAGGACGGACTGATGTAGGGGATGCTCCGGAAGGGGACACGGCGCCCTCCCGAGCGGAACGGGTAGCGATACAGGGATTCAGAACCACACTAGAACACAAGATAGAGACAGTGTCGATCAATGGTAATTTGTTGCGGGCGGACCTTCCAGAAGGTCATGGACAACGGGGGAGGTGGTCGCTCTCAAATGCTAAATGGCCCAGATGACCACGGTCACGAAGGAACTGGAATGGTGAGCAGAAGATGCGGAGGGCTGCTCCCGGCACAGCAACATTCAAATCCTGGGATTTCCTGAGTGGGCGGACGTGGGGCACGGCTAAGAAGTTCCTCGAGGATTGGACGCGCAATGAACTCAAACTGACGGGGCTGTCTTACTTCCTTGTAGTGGAAGGAGCGCACAGAGCACTGGTGCTGCCACCGCCACTGGGGGGGCCCCACTGAGGGCCATTATAGCCAAAGTCCTCAACTATCGCAACAGGGATGCATCCTTCGGGCAGCCCACGAGCCGCCAGTCCCACACTTCAGCAACAGCACGATAACCATTTACCCGAACTATACCAAGCAGTTACAGGAGCAATGTAAGTGCTTTATTACAGTCAAACAAAAACTGAGAGCCCTTCAGCTTCAGTATATACTTCTGTATCTTGCAAAACTGAAGGTCACAGCCCAGGGGAAGGCTCATTTCTTTGACAGCTCAGGGGAGGTGTGGGAGTGGCTGGAAATCCGAGGCGAGGCAATGCCATTACAAACTGGATCAAGCCAAAAGCAACTCTTGGGCACTCAAGCTTGGGGCAAAGGGGGTGAGGGGTTTCAATGTCGTAACCTGGCCAGAGATGATCCTTACACCACTCCACTGGGGGACCGGAGGGTGACACTGTGGTCTGGGAGGATGACACCATTGCCACTCAGCGCAGTGAAAACATATGGTGCAGGGAGTCAACATACTGCCAGCAGCTGAGTGAACTGAGATGGGGACCTGGAGCCCCATGCTGGACTTTGTCCCTGACATATTGGTGGTCCTGTGGTGGCGAGTGGCTGTATCTGCATGGTAGAGTGGGTGCCGGTATCCCTTAAGTGATATGACAGTGTACCACCGCATGATTGGGGGGGGTACGAGTGGTGGCCTGGGGAGATGATGTGGGGTCTGACCGCAATGTGTGTCCACAGGATGATGGGCCTCGATGAGCTGACCACTGGGTCACAGTAATACGCAGACCTGAATTAAACTAGGTACAGGTGATTGCTGATAGAGCTGGCTCTGGGATGATAAAATACATTCTGTTTCACTTGAAGAACGTTTAGCCAGGAATCTGACCGGTGGAGTGATTAACCAGTCCCTGTCCTACTGGTTGGGAAGCTCTGCACGTTCTGGTACATGCGTGGGGTGGGTATTAATAGTTGCAAGGGTGAACTTTGTTTGTCCATAGGAGGGGTTTTGTTATGCAATGCATGTTAAGGTTTCAAAGTTTCCAGCATTCGGGGGTGGGGGTGTCAAACACATGGTAGGGGGGAGGGATTCCATTGCAAGACATCATGCACTATGACGGGGGCTGACCTGAGACTTTAGATTAGGAACATATACCAAGCGATACAGGGTCCTTACTTTTTTTAAACAGCATAAAATCACCATAGTCTGCTTACAGGAAACACACTTCGACGATGCAGGTGCCACAGACCTAGCCAGAAAGTTCCAAGGATAAGTATTTCGCTCCTCCTACTCAACATACGCCGAGGGCATGTTAATCTGGGTTGTGCCTGGGGTCCCATTCTCCCTCACGTATATAGAGGCTGACCCAGGAGGATAGTTCATCCTGCTGCAGGGGACTGTGGACAGACGGGACCTGACCATATTGAATACCTATGCCTGAACAATTTTGACCCCCCCCCCCTTCTTCTGCAACATCCAAGACTTATTAACACATGATGTGGACACACCACTACTGTGGCTGGGAGACGTATATACTGCAGACCCCGGCATAATGCCATCTCATTATGTCCAATTCTTGGAGGGTCTGGGCCTTACCCGACTCACACCGCTTGCTTCAGGGTCGATAGACGCCTCGATTGGCTTTGGAGGAACTACACTCAGCACTGAATATGCTCCCACGGGCAAAGGCACTAGGCAGCAATGGCTTTCCTCCTGGGGGCTATTGGGTGTTCTCGGCGACAGTTACACAGAGTCTCCTGGAATTCTTTCTGGAGGCACGTGAAAGCGGTCTACTGCCTCCATCCATGAGGGAGGGAGAGATTTGTATATTCGTAAGCTGGGTGTTAATGAGTCCGATCCCTCTGCCTATAGGGTGCTCACTATGATCAACGTGGATGTGAAAATGCTTTGCAAGTTACTTGCCAACCACTTAGCGCCATACATGTCCCAGCTGGTGTACGAGGACCAGTACAGGTTCATCTCTGGCCGGAATATTGGTAGAAACCTTAGATATCTTGCTCATGCCCTACATGAGGTGGAGTAATGTGACGAGGAACTGGCTCTGGCGCTGGTCTCCGTCGATCTAGAAAAGGACTTTGACATGGTGGACTGGGTCTATCTATTCAGAGTGCTTAGAATTATAGGATTTGGTCCTCATTTTCAGGGTTGAGTCTGGCTGCTTTACACCTACCCCACTGCGACAGTGTGTGTGGGTCAAAGCCGGTCAGAGATGTGGACACTGGAATGAGGGACACAGCAAGGCTGTTCCCTATCACCGTTTCTGTTTGCGATAGCAATAGATCCCCTGGTAATTTTGGCGTACTTGACACTTTAGGAATGAGGCATAAGACTGGGAAATACTCACCATATAATATCACTATACAGTATGCAGATGATGCACTTTTCTATCTCACTTCCCCGTGTGATGCATTGCGATACTGTTGCAACTCCTAGATGAGTTTGGGGATCTGTTCGGACTACGCCTCAATCGAAACAAATATCTGCTATTCCCCCTCGCTGCCCTGGTTGCTACGCCACTGGATCGTCTCCCAAACCTGAGACTGCATTGGGAGATGGAATACTTCGATATCTGTGGATGCAGGCAGCCAATACCGAGACTCAGGAGCTAAGTCTTGATATGGAGAGGGTCCTTGATGCCCTACAGAAGTCAGCGGCCTTTTGGAACACATTGCCGCTATCCCTGATGGGCAGGCTGGCTGTAACGAAAAAGGTACTGCCACTGAGATGCCAAAACATTGCTGAACATGTTTTGCCCCATTTCGAAGAAGGTGTTTAAGCAGCTGAACTCTGTGCTTATTTGACTATTTTGGGTAGGTTGCAGCAGCAGGGTGGCTTTGACCACGTTGACCCGACAGTATAAAGAAGGAGGCTTGGAGGTGCTGAGACTAAACCTGTATTATTGTGCCGCACACCTGCAACACGTGGCCAAATGGCTAGTTGACGGTGACAACTGGGGAAGGCACCTTCTGGCAGAGTTGATTCCTGTGGATCGACTACCAGCTGTGCTAATAGAAGGAGCGGGAGTAGCCAGGGATCAGCTGTATGTAGTTTGTCAGACTGCTCAAATATGGCAACACTTTGTTGAAGTGATACTGAAGCGAGCCCCATTCCATCCAGAACTTCCGATTTGGATAATGTGCTGTTGTGGCAAATGATGGAAAATGTCTTTTCAGGCTTGGAGGGAAGGTGGTTGCGCCATGTTGGGGGACTTGTATACTGGTGAGTATTTAATTTAATTCGAACAAGCCTGAGAGGACTTTGGGCCTGATTACAACTTTGGCGGAGGGGGTTAATCTGTCCCAAATGTGACGGATATCCCACCCACCGTATTACGAGTTCAATAGGATATAATGGACTCGTAATACGGCAGGCAGGATATCCGTCACATCTCGGACGGATTAACCCCATGCGCCAAAGTTGAAATCAGGCCCTTTGTGCTTGGGCCCAGGCAATACCTGCACTACGCTGGACTAACGGAGGTGGCAAGATTGACCTGGCCCACTTACCCTGACACATCATAGACCACGCATACACTGGATATCTTACTGTCCTGCGAAGCAGGTCAACATCTGATTACACTTTTGTATAGGGCAGTGAGAACAGTTGCGGCCGGTCCCTCGCTTTGTGCACGTGCCGCATGGGAATCGGACCTAGACAACAGGGTGTGGTATGACATTTGCAGACTCACACACACAATGGTGCAGTGCGCCTCCACAGTCGAAATATGGTACAGGGGCGTAGAGGAGTCAGTGCTAGCGAAGGAGGTATACATGAAGTTGAGCTGACAGAATGAAAAACTGGAGAATTACCTACGGGTATGGAGGGACGTGTGATAAGTTTCTATATCTGCATGCAGGCATGGAGTCCACTGATAGCGTTGATACCAATGCGAGTGTGGATGACAACACAAATCCGGATGGGGGGATAGTTAACTACAGAGGTGGTAGGGTGGATTGTTCTCAAATTTGGTGTACTGCAATTCAGCCTGGGGTGCGGGAGATAGTCCATCAGAATGTTCGGTGGCTTAATGCCTATCCTTTCCACCACAAACTATTATGTACAGTATACAGTGGGTCCAGAACTGCTGTTTTCTGCTGTTTTTTTGTTACACGAAAAGAAAAAATAAAGGTTCTAAAAAAAAATATGTATGAGAAAACTCTGTATACCAACACTAAAATATGTGTATTTTCATAACTCATAAGCTGATGTTGGGAGAAAAATAGCTGAATTTCTAAAAATATTGAAAGATGATTTGAGTGCTAAATCATGTGTGGAAACATTTTACTAATATGACTACTTTTATATTGCTGCCATGTATTATCTACATATATGCATTTCAAATTGATAAAGGCTTTTCTACATTACTGCTGGCAAACCTCCAGATGCAAACTTGGACATGGTGATCACACTTGTAGACTTGTCTGATGTGGTCACTGTTACAACACTAATATCAGTGGCTTCCAATGATTTTCATTTAACATAAGTAGCTCCTATTACACAAAAAGCTGGAGCCCCCTGCCCTAGAGATTCTGATTCTATCAAAGCTTAGTTTATGTGAGGCATCACCAGTGGAGAGGAGCATTGTCCTCATTTATTCTCATCCAGCAAAGTGATAGCCTAATTGACCACAGCCAAAATAGCTAACATATAATGACATCTGACCTATGTGCCAGAATGTTATGAATGGCTCTCAGTGAGAGCCACTAGTGTCGAACACCGGATTCTAAATCTGCTGATTCAATACTATGACTTGACAACAGTGGGTAACAAAAACTGTTACCCTCTGTTGCCACATCTTGAAGGAATTTCAGCCTCGCAGCACTGCGATACCAGGGAGCACCTCGGGAGGGAAGAGGAAGGATCAAGGTTTGGTGGGAAAGCGTGACAGAAGGCCAGGGAAGAGACCATATTAACTCTGCAGTCTTTCTCTGCCCCTGAGTAGTAGTTCAAAGCAGGGGCAGATCATTTGGGTGGGCCATACATAACACATAATGATGGGTAACTGTCCATAGTGGGGATGTTTTTCACCACAGGGCTCTAAGTGACATCATAGAAAGCAAAAACATTGCTCTCGGTGAATGATGTCTTTCAGAACCCCTTGGTGAACAACAACCCTGTATTCACTGTTACCCATCTATCATTCTATATGTAGGTGTGCTTCTTCTTGCTGTTTATTGTTTGGCGCAGTAATTAAATTTGAAAAGTAATTATAGTGCTGTCTGGCACAAAGGGTGCTAGCAATCAGAAATAACTTCATTGTTTGTTCATAGTGAGCACTGTATGTCTTTCTTAAGCGTATGTGCACAACTTCAAGCTTTGCACTAGCTTAATGGCATTTTTCCTTGGTTTTGCTATCCATGGAACACATGCATGGTCATTAATAATACCACTTTTCAAAATCAAGTTATCCAATTCTCTAATGGAAGTCAAACATTAGACTGTGTTTTCACTGGCCTGTGATGTATAGAAGTATGTACATGTTGGTACTTTTAAGCATGAATTTAGCTGGCTAGCAATGGAGCGATGTACATAGGTGGGGAAATTATCTAGCTGGAGACCAAAAGAAAAAATCTAAATTCACCCTGCTTCTTTCGAAACAAAGGAGACCATACCCATGCCAGAAAGAAAATTATGAGAAAATGGTGCAGGATCACTAAGATAAAATACATTTTTTGCTCATATGACTTGCAATAAAGAGTGAAAGAGACTTCAAATTAAAACACAATTTTAAACTTCAAATATTAACAAACAAAGTGCCCAGTTGTTGGCTTTGCCAATGTTTGTCTGTACAATACGGTTTGAAAGAATAAAGCTTAAACAATTCAAAATATTGGAGGAAAAGCAAACACATAACCTGTGTAGGTATCTCAAAACTAAACAATGAATTCAGTGTTCTAAATCTTTATAAATGGCATGGTTTATATTTAACATACTTTTCACTCAGGAAACTGTGAGCAGAATTAAAAAAGAATATGTGTCAGTATATAAAGAGTAATACTTGCCAAGACATAATTTACATTCCAGGATTCAGCCCTTTGCACCTCTGTGATAACCCAGAGATAGATTTATTGACTTCTAGGAGAAGTGTAGCTAAGTGTGCCTGGTGTTGAATGCAACAGATGGCCCTTCCTCCAGTGCCATTAAAGCAGTTGTGTGCCAAAGCTTGTGCTTTCGTGCAGTACGCAGAATTCAGGAAATAAAACAAAAACAGCCCTTTAAGTCTGCTCTTCAGCCACACCCAATCCAAAATATTTGTTATGCTGTGATTTTATCCTCAATACACAAGCAGAGAGGAGCAACACATCATGATTATTTCAGGGATGAAGCATCACACTTGGGAGAAAGCACATTCACTTTCATGGAGTATTGAATGAAAAAGAAAAACGTAGTTTCCTATATGTGAGCAGTGGGAGAATACAAGACAGGAAATCAATGAACCTGTGCTCCAAATATTAGAAGAAGGCATGTCATCAAATAAGAAGCAAGCAAATGAGAGTGACAATAAAACCAACCAATGGTGAGCAATAGGTGGGCTGTAACCCCACTGTAAAGTCACAATAGATATTTTGCAGACAGGTTATGCTGTCTGGTAGGCTCACCCCAAAAAGAATAATTGGATAAAAATTGCACCACACTATACTGAGCGGTTAACAACAGAAAAGCTGCAACTCGTAACTGTTAAAATAGGCATGCCGTGCTTCACTTACTTTAACAAAAAATGTTTGCTGTGGATAATAACCACATTTGCATTAATACATGACAATCAACAAGAGGAATGGTTTCCACCTAAGGGTTGCACACAGTACTTTGTATAAGTGACTACAGTTGGTTACCACCAGCACTCTTTTGTAGAGACCAAGACATTTTTTGTCATTAGATTTTAACCCAAAGCAAGACCAAGAGCTATTGGCCAGTAGATCTTGCCTATTCAAGAACTATTGGCTTTGCCATTGTCTTTTAGCCATGTTGAACAGCATTGTGGCTGTGCAGCATGGCTAAAAGTAAAGTTAGAAAAGAGTGCTATAACGTGGCCAGTGCTGGCACTACATCACAACGATTTTATCAGGCGGGATGGGGAAGAGCGTGGGTGCATGGACAAGCAATGATAACGGAGAGGTGTGGGAGGACAGGGACAAAAACAGGGTGAAAGGGTGGGTGAGAGGGGAAGAAGCAACATGGAGAAGGGTTGGGTGGGAGGGAGGAGAAGCAACACCAACAGGAGTTGTTGGGGGGAGAAGCAACACAAAAAGGCGCAGGTGGGGAGGAAGAAGCAACACAAAGAAGGGGTGGGGTGGGAGAGGGAAGAAGCAACACAGAAAAGGGGTAGAAGGATGGTGGAGACGAAATAGTACTTCAGTCACAGTGTGAGCAGTAGACAGACACTAAGAAGGGGAAGCACTCTGTGTTTGGTCCATGCTCCACAGAAAGAAAAGGAAGTTACTCCTGGCACGTGCTGACCAATTAGGAGGGAAGAAAAAAGAGTGACAGTGACGCCAACAAATGGTAAGCAGTGGGCGGGCTCCAAGCCCCTTCTTGTAGAAAATCCCCCTCACATCAACAGCGCATGCACTATCAGCAGGCAAGGCCTAAACAAGACAGAAAAGATAGGAAAAAGAAAACTGATTGAAAGAAAGGGTGAAAAAGAACCTGCAAGGATGAGATGTAGAGACCAGAGTTGTCATTCAGTGCCGGAAAGAGGCATGAGGTGGAAATCAAGACGAGTTAGCATAGGTATTGAGCAACCCCATCATTAGCCAATGGCAGAACCTTTGGATCAGCCCCCCCTCATTTCTTTTTGCAACTTAAGCACTGGTTGCATGTAAGCGGTTGCTACACCTATCAAACTTTTTCGTTATCTATGATGACTCTATGTAACCCTTTAATTAAAAAATCATCCAAATCTACAGTTCTCTTTTTATGTGTGGAACTAAGGTGATTTCATGTGGCGGGTGTAACTGCGCCAAAAAGGGAATCTTGTCATCTAGGGGTTCCTGACATTTTAAATCTTGTGCATAAGCAGAAGCCCAGAGCAACTTCTGTGGCTTTCGAGAATGGCAGACAGAATGGAAGAAAGTGGATCACTTGAAGACCTAGTCGCCCAGGACATAATCATTTCTGTTTTGTGAGGTAGTACATTGTGTAAGTACAATCTTCCAATTTCACTTACGCTCTACTGTGCATTCTAATCTGGTTTGCACTTGTGTTTTTTCCGGAAATCATTAATAAATTAGTTCTATTCCGATAACTTCTTTTGCAATTCATGCCCTTCAGAAGAAATTTAATAATGTAAAAACACATTCTGAAAGGACGGGGCCGAAGATCTGACTCTAAATAGTGTAAAATGCTGGGAGATAATAAGCATTCTCTGAGTGGGGAGGGTTGTTCTGGCTCGAGTTGTAATGCGTTTCTGTTTAATATTGCATGATCTGTGGGTTGCTGGAAGCTCGGTACAAATTGGAGGGCTGACATAACATGAACCGAGGCGCCCCCTCTGAATGTTGCTTTTGTTCTGCATTTAACAAATTAGTATGTTGACATTTGTCACTGGTGGATCACATTATTTGCGGAAAGGGTATTAGGGGGCTTGACAGCATGAATGGTCGGTCCTGCAGACTCTGAGAATTGATAAAGGCTCCTTTGTTCTGTAGGCAAAGGCACAACAGATATCGTATTGATCAGCACGCACGCGCACACAAAGGCGGCCTTGCGTAGTCGCTGCACAAAGTCAACAAAGAAAATCTATTTTTAAGCCGTTTTCTTCTTATTGCGTTTGGGCTTGTTTTCCGTCAAGGATGTCTAAAATGTATGTGCTTTACTAAAATTGCAGGGGATGCGTTTTTGCCCTCTCGGGAAGCCGGATGCATTGACTTCACATTAGGCTGCTTTTACCCATAGATCAAACGTGACTTCTAAATCAAAAGCATTTTCCAAAACACAAGACTTAGAGCCTGAGAGGAGGGGCGGGGTGGACGTCACAAATCGTTGTTCCATTGACCAGTCTGTGTGCACAACAGGCGCAGCAGGTAGAGGGGGGCAAGATAAGATTAAACACCTTTGTGCTGCTGTTGTAATTGCCAGGCAACTGTTGAAAAGAAAGCTTTTGGGGTTTTATACCGTAGAGTGTGCCGAGCGCGCTAAATAAAGCTCAGGGTTCCAAAGGTAAACGCCTGGCACTGGTGAGTGAGCAACTTTATACTGATGCCCATATTGTGGGCAGTGACCACCAGGGCCGAAGCATGCTCTGTTGGGCTGGCGGGGTAAGTGTTGATTTGCAGTGTCCAGATCTGTTCAGTGTGCTCTCTACAAGGCACCTAACCCAGACCCTCCTCATGCTGACCGCTGGGTTTTGAAAACTTAGCCGTAGCGCTCCTAGTTCGTATGATGGGAGACTACACCATTTTAGATCGCCACAATGTTTCTCTACAATTACTTTTTCCATAAACTTGAGTGAATTGCCTTACGTTTTCTGATTATGCTAATCTCAGTTCATGCACTATACCAGTGCTAGTTAACAACAGCAACTACACAGTTAATGCTAATCAGACTCAAAGCTCCTGGACTTTTTTTTACATAGCCATCTCTATATCCTTATTTTTTTTCTTATTGATATTTACCCATATCTATATCTTGTTTTTTAGAACACAATAATAATTCTAACCACAACAATAAAGGTAATGTTATTAATATATATCCATCTAATCATTCATATTTATTTTTATGCGCCCCCTCTCGCCCCCCCCCCTCCCAATCGGGCAATTCTGGCAGGCGGTAATAGATACTACTGCCACCATGACTGGAAGTACAGTTGACCCACAGCCGTTGTCTGCAGGTGGGTTATGTGAGAAACATTCCAACTGGTGTTTGCCGGCTAGCTGCAAGGACGTTCTTGCCGGCCAAAAAACAAATTGCTGTGCATTGGTGCGGGACCTGTACACCCTGCAAGAATGACTGGCCTGCAGACTTGATAATATGTAATGATCAGAGTGAGACAATTGAGGCCCACTCAGACTTTTTTAATTGGTTCAGAACGATGCACCACAATCGCCAGTCTCCCAATCAGGAGGTAGTGATACAGTTCACTGAACCATCTACAAGCCCTACCTGTAGACTATATCAGGTTTCTACGATAGATGTTGGGGGAGGCTACCCATGGCACTGTTGGTCATGCTCTGCCTGATGTTGCCAACTGTACCCAGAATACACTAGGTGAACAACTCCGGTTTTCCTGGACAGGATCCTCACTTCCAGTGCCCAGCTGGTTGGCATGCAAAATGTGTAGATACTTGAGCTATACTGTACCTTGTTTGTGCTATGTCAAGTACAACGCTATTCCTATTACAAACTGAAATGAGTGTGCGTACCTTGATCTATGTTGTGTCAATATTTGTATAATGTAAGTGGTCTGTTTAAGAAATGGCAAATAAATAGTTAAACATATAGCCATATTTATTTATTTTTTATTCGTATTTGTATATATTTATATTTTGGTCCATGTAAAAAGAAAGTGTTAACTAGTATTTTTCCATATGTATTTAGCTGATAAACACAAACTAACACTTCAGTGATGGTGTGGGATATAGGGCTACAGGTTTGACAGTTTGAAATAGCAAGTTCCTAATTGAGATTTTCTGTGAATCGCAATTAGAAAATCGCTATTTCAAATCTGTGAAACTGTTTGAGTTCTATTTGTGATTCCCAGTGGGGCAAATAGTCCTACCTCATGAATATTAATGAGGCAGCTTTTGGTTTGTGACCCATTGGGAATCACTGAAATCACAGGGATAGTGGCCTGCTGTGGTCAGAAGGCCACCATGTCTGTGATTGCTTAATAAAGCATTTTTTCTATTTTTAAAATGCAGTCTGTTTTCCCTAAAAGAAAACGGGAAGCATTTAAAAAACATATCTAAAGATTTCTTTTCATTTTTTAAGGCCACTACCTGCTCATAAAAAATGTTTTACTAACATTGGGACCTCTTCCCGTTTGTGAACGGTTTACCACAAGTTTGAAATTAGTGGTAGAATGTGAATGTTTTGCGACTGCATTTCGATTGCAAACCATTCATACATACCACTACGATTCAGTATTAGGAAGGGACGCCCTCAACACGCCCCTTCCTGATCCGACTCGCAAACCCAAATTGCAATTCGATAACAGGATACTGAATTGCTATTTACGTTTGGTAGATGTCAGAATGCCAATTCTGCAAATTGGCCCGTTTGTGACCTCAGAAAAGCTTCATACATGTGGCCCTTAATGAGATAATATGCAATGTAAAATCAAATAATATCCAACAATATTGGCATTGTAGTATGTCATGATATTAGTGCATGTGTACATAAGGCGCTATTTAAGCTTCATTGGGAAGTCTCAGTCCTTTTTTAACTCCATACAGAAATGTTATGCATAGCTTTTGTCCTTGCAGTCATGAGCGATAGCCTGGAAAGACACTTAACATAAGTTGCAATTTCGGTATTTTTTCGATTTTAGAAATAAATACAGAGAGGGAAGCAGTGGCGTAACAAAACTTGAGGGAGGCACCCCTGCAGAGTCCCCAGAGAGGGAGTCCCCTCCCCTCTGGATCCAGCCAGTGGCCTGTCGCCCGTGCACAGTGTACTGTGCTGCGGGGCCCCCTCGAGCTTTCCGACCTCACCTCCCACCCGCACTGCGGGGGCCTTTGTTTCGGCACTGCAGGGAACTAAAATGATGCCCATCTGCTGTTTATGCACAAAAATTGGTGAAACCGGAAAATTGATGGCATTAGTGTACACAACAAACCTTGTCCAGTCCATGTAGAATTTTAAAATCAGTCCAATTTCATAATCAGTTATATGGTGTACGAGGGTTTGCTGTATGCAGATTTTAAATAAAACAATGCATTTCTATTCGAAATGTACATTGTATTTGAATAGAAACGAACGTTTAAAAAAACACTATGTTGTCAACTATATAAGAAGGAAATACTAGCTACATATCTTTTTTATTTGCCTCATCCCCATCAATATTTAATTCTGAATCTTGCTGGTCTTTTATTTAGTCTCTCATCTATGTCATTCCATCCAGCCTCTATCATAATGTCGTTTCACACAACCTCAACCAGATTATGATTCTGACTACATTCTACATGGGTCTGAGTCTACTTTTCCCATTTCTAATACCGAATTGTGAGATTTGAGGATAGACCTCGCCAGCGCATGGCTTCCACTAATCAAGTCCTTCATCGACAAGTGACCATGCAATTCAAATCCATATTGTAAGTTTGTTGCATAAATGCATGTTGGTGAACTCATAGCAGTTCTGTTCACTCAATACCTTTTAAAAAGGAAGTATACTCTCCTAAGTTTAATTTGTACTAGCAAACCCATTATGTAACCACCTAATAAGTCAAAATAGACTCGAGGGAATTGTTTTTTCTTTTTATTTACTTGTTTTGTTTCTGTCCTTTGAGCATAAATGTCTATACATATCTCACATACATCGTTCAAAGCTGACCTAAAACCTCTTTTTATTTTTTTATTTTTAATAACTGATAACTCATGTATTTTTTTCATGAGCTATTGGAAAGAAGCAGGCTTTTCTCTACAGGATGCCCAGGCCTCCTGCCCCCTTACCCCACTCTCGGTGGCTTCCCTCGGGTCTACAGAGAAAGTAGTGGTTGACACAGGCATATGTTCTCCTGCCTCCTTTAGCTCTTTAGTGTCTGAGAGAAGTGGTAAAAAGAGGGTAGGACCACCACCAGCCATTGTGCCACCTTGCGTATCCAGACAGCCGTGTGAGGTGCGGGAACACATTGTTTCCCACCCTAGGTACTTCGTAGCAGAGAATAACTGCAATAACTGCATATCGAGCCTGGTATAAGTGTTTATGGATTTCTACAAGAGCCATACAAAAGGCTAGGTTTGTGTACCCCACAACTGTGAAAACTGTGATATCATCTCACTCTACCCCGCGTGTCATAGTGGAGGGAATCCTCCCATAAATATGTATGAAAAACTCCAAGAGGCCCTGAGGTACTCTCCATTTGTGTTGCTTTATCAAAGCTGATTCCTGGTAAGAAGGTTAAATACCTGCAGAAGATTAAAAAAAAAAGCAGGTGAATGACAGTAGTTCCTTGGTTTACATTCTGCTTTGTGTTGAGGATATAGCATTCCAAAATGTGTGCCTAACACTGTAAACGTTTGACCTTCGACTCTTGACCTATTCTTTTATGTAAATGTGAAAACATGTTTGCTGTTCAAATCAAGTTCTTACTGTAGTATGTAAGGTACAGGGTGAATGTTAGTGAACCGGAACCTTTTGCTCATGTGTGAGGGATCTTTTCGTTTTTGCGGTTTAATGATCAAAATGTTTGATATTGGTTTAATTTTTGCACATAGGGTTGGTTTCATATTGATAGCTGTTGTCCCTTACCAACTGTTCTCACTGCCACGTTGCATAGTTTGTAGTCTGCTAGTTTCCTAATGAATTTGAGGTATAAAATGTTGTAATAATTTATCTTGGTGCGAAATTGTAGCCATAGTGAAGTCTGCATGCTCTTTCAAAAAGGATCTGTCTTTTCATACTGGCTCCGCGTAAAATTACAGTTCTGCCTAGCTCTGCTGATGTGGATTTCCATACTCAGTGGTCAGAGCAATAAGCCTAAGTGCTTCAGTTCAGTTTAGTCCTGTGGTTCACTAGGTCGCCTAAGACGACATGTTTGTGCCAGCACCTGTCCACTAAGTGGTTTGTTTTGCAGCTCTGAAGCATACATTCTGGGAGCTGTCCTTTTTGTTTCCAAGCCCGACTTTTAAGCAGTGTTAATTGCAGTGCTGCTTTGGCATTAGAAGGAGTTTTATCGAAGAGTCTATTTCACAACAGCCGCGCTACTTAGTGATTTCATCAAGGCCTCCAAGTTGTGCTGAATAAGCTGTTTAGGTTACTTCCTACTTCTGCCTGCGCAATTTATTTAATTTAGGACAAAAAGTAATATCCATAGTTCCTGACAAATCTGATGATGACCGAGGGTAAATGCCTTCCTTGTGAGACACAAAATAACAAAATCATCAGAAGTGCATATGCATGACCATACAAGATGTCTCTGGTGTGGGAGCAAAAGTCTTGTTCAGGCGAGCATGCCTGATCCATGGCCGAACAAGACATGCCATGTATGCACTTAGCCTCCCCAAGTAAAGCTCCCATTATGCTTGAGTGGTAAATTCTCTGTGTCCCATTGAGCTACAAAGCTGTGTCCAGTCATTACTAACTAAGCAGGGATTGGGCTTTGAGACACTGTGAATATTATTTACATTATTGTGCAGTGGCTTGAAAGAAATCTATAAAACTATTATATCGCCAGTACTCACTGGTAAACTTTCCTTCACAGACTTTCAAGTTTCCTACACTTGGGCAAGTAATGCCATTTATTTTGCAGACCCAGCACACTGCCATGAAATGTCTGTTTCTTATGATACTATTACCATGGGGTATGGCTGTATGGCCGGGAGGCGGTTGCTGGGGGTATGGGCGGGGGCAGGGCCTCCTCCTGTGACATGAGGGCTTTTTCATCGTTTCCCATAACTCAAGATTTTGACACACCAAGCAATACCGCTAAAGTTTTCCGCCACCCCATTGATCACTGGTCTTTTTGTCTCTTTTTTGAAAAAAATGTGTATCTCTCTTCCTTAAAAAATAAAACCTTCACAACCAGGGCATTATCAGATTGTGGACGTGACCGCTATATTCATTGTGGTGCTACTTGTAAGTGTCACCGGTTTGTGTATAGGTTTTATTGAAATAATACTGCAGACTCCATTATCTATCCTGTGATACATTCTGAACTTTGGCCTTAGTTTTCCCATGACAACTTTGACGTGAACAGTAAAATCAAATATTGCAACTTTAAGAGCCCACCGATTTTTGTCTCTAATCAATGATTCTGGCTGCTTTGCTACCCTGAGAGAGTCAAGTGCTACAGTGGGGTACTTGGTTTTCAGTAGGGAGACAATTATGGACCTATTACTTGTGAACAGCTCAGATCCTTTGCAACGGATAACCCCGTTTCTTACTGGCTTAATGTATACCTACCTTCAATTGTGAAAACACTGTTGAGTTTTTGCTACACTATCTCAAAACTTGATAAGGTACCAGCGCAGGTGAATGTACGTACAAGGAACTAAGCGCCATATGTACGAACACATTTTCCCATTGACACAGAATGGGAAAAACCCTTTGCTACATCTGGCCCTAACTCTGTTATGAAATTCCTTGTTATTAAGATAGGTTTTTTTGGGAGGTGGCACCTTTGCAGTCCTGTGTGTCAGTTACGAGCTAGTGAGAGTGGAATCTGATGTCATCCAAATCTTCACTCCTAAGGTCAGATCCTTGCTTGGTGGAAACCATTGTGTGTGGCTAAAACACAAGCAGGAAAAATAGAGGATGGAAGAAAAAAGAGGACACAGTAATCTCTGAGACCTGGGGAAGCCCTATTACAGGTGAGACAGCATATAACAGGCCGTGATGCTTACCTGTAACGTTCAGCATAGTTTCATGTATGGCCGTACGAAATCAGATATACTGGAATGGTAATATGCAGCTTACTGCCTTCTGGACAAAGTAGACTGTAACTAGTTCCTAGAAAGACCCGAATACCAACACGGGCGCCAAAATGGAGTCTGGTAAAGCCTGCAAATAAAGGGGCGCAGAAGGCAGAGTGTGACACGCTGCAAGCAGGCTAAGGCTACAGAAATGGGGGGAAAAACGGACCTAAATTAATCGGAGATGGGGAAAACAAAACGAAGGTTAGGAACACAAAATGGTATCGAACTAGTAGTGGGACAAGAGTCCATGAAACAGCTAATGTTGGCAGAAGCCGAGTTACATGTAAAAGTGCAATTTATGGTGACTATTCCCCTGGTGATCTGGAAGTGCAAGTGTGACCTGGGATTGTTTCCCGCCTAAGCCCCCACCTTCTACTGTGCAGCAGCCACTAATGTCCTGCCACTTTCTGAAGCTCTACCAAGTCTTACTGTGTGATGATCGTGTGAATTTTTGTCTTCAAGTGTCTGACATTCCTTATTCTTGTGTAGCACGTTTGTGGAAAACTGTCGAATACAGTACCAGTTAACAAAGGGAAAGTACCGGACCTCTTCTCTTTCCAGAGAGGTCTAAAAACCTCCTGTACCCTCCCTCAAACATCTGAGCCACGCTTTCCCAGATGTGAATAATCCCACAGGGAATTCAGGGAAATTTCAGAATGGTCATGGTCTCGAAATCCCAAAAGACCCCCTGTTTCTCCCGGCAGGGAGGCTGTCGGCCGTCTGGATCAGATCATCCGAATTGTTTACTTGTTAGCAGTGCCAATGGCCAGTGTTTACATTTCTTTGGATTGACACTGGCAGGCAGGCGCGTGCGGCCCTGTCAGTGTGTTCATTACTGAATTTGGTGAATTGGCTGCAGTGTTGGCACAAGAAGAAGTGGGGTGTCTGCATCTCAAGAGGCCCACAGTGGCAGCATGGTGGGAGGGCTCTGTGTGAAGCAGAAGCAGCAGTCAATTATTACTCTGCCATCCAGGTCACCCTCGGATCATAGCTAATTGTGGACTGGCCAGTACTGACATAAATGACCACCCACGAGCTTACTTTAGGGACATGAAGAGTGGAGGCAGCACCACATGAGCCTAATATCCCAAAGTGCACGTTCAGGTCTGCTGCTACTTACGATGATGTTTCTGTCAAAATGTTCAAGCCAGCGTCAAGGCTCGCGGTTCTGACCGGTGTACCTGTCAGCTGGAGTCTGAGAGGCAGCTGTAATGCTGTAGCGCCACAGGTGGTGAGAGGCTGACAGGGCTTCTGCTGGGGCTAGTTGTTAGTAGACCTCTCAGACCAAGCCCTTTATTTCTTTCGCTGCACCATTTACAAGCATTGTAAAACACAGTTCATGATGTAAGGCTGTTAAAGTGAATAAAAACAATTTTCTATCATGCAATTAACTATTTTAATTTATTTTAAGTTCAAGTGTATATCACATTTTACTAGTTACATGTTTTTGTCTGTTGCAGTTCAGATGGACATCATAAACACCATATCTTAATACACACTGGCCCTTTTTTTTTTTTAATTCTGTTGAATTCCAATCCATCAAGAAGGAGAGAAGAGGCCAAAGTGAGAGAATGAGAAAGTGAATGTGAGAGAGGTAGCGAGAATGGGTAAATAAATGGAGAGGGGAGCATGACTGAGTATGCTCATTCTAATAAATATTATTTGAATAAGGAAGGCCTTTTAAAAATAATGTAATGAGTTTCTCATCCATTAAAAGTGTATGCATGACTGCCATGAAGTATATGGCCCGTCATTCAACTTCTTCCATGCTGATTTTTTTTGGGGGGCAGTCATCCATTAATCAATCCCCCACCAGTTGACATCCAGAAATTCTAGAAGCAACTTTCCTTCTAGAGAGCTCTAAAAGCAGCCATTCTCCGCTCTTCCTTCAGCACATGAGCTAATCTGCCCTTTCCACTAAACCTTGTGGCATGTTGTCAGATCCCTTTCGGGGGACATGGGGCAAGCAGGGGTTACTGTGCATTGGCCTTAGGGGCTCAGATAATTTCCCTTTGATGTCCTGGGATCCATCCTACCCTACTATGGCTCTGCAAATTGGACCAAGTACAATCCCTCCAATCCTTGACTCTCACTGATAGTCTCAAATACAATCCCTCCAATCCTTGACTCTCACTGATAGTCTCCCTTGCCTGGGCTTGGGTGAGATACAGGGATTGAACCACAGGAATCTGAGGTCACAGCAGCATGGACTGTCTTGGGTGCAGTTTCTGATGTGATGCCATCCACCTTGGGCACAGTTTCTCAGTTTGTCTGATGCAGTGGCACTGTGTGCACAAGCCCAGGTCTTCAATGCAGCAGCACAGTCAGCTGTTCATAATTCCTTTTTTGCTGAGGCAGAGTCCACTTGGGCACAGATTCTTCGATGCAGAAGCTCCGTCTGCTTATGCACAATTATTTTTGCAGTGACACTGTCCTATTTGCAGAGTCTACTCTCAGTTCCCACTTGGACCAGTTCATATGGAGAAACTGCACTCGCACTCATCAGAGCATCCAGATCATGCTGCTCTTTTTTCCTCTTCTAGCAGACTAGCAGCTAAGCTGCTTCTGGCTCTCCCTTAACAGTCATAGCTTTCTCAGTAGGAAGGTTGACTTCTAGGCAGTTCAGGTTAGAGGAACAGCTCCTTCCTTTCAGGCAAGACTTCAGGTGATGTCTCTTCACCCCAGGAAGCTTGTTGTCATGCAGACACCAAACTTGGTCGCACTGCAGTCCTCCAAGTAGTCTGTGGAGCACTCCCTTCCTTGGTCAAAGAGAATTTGTAACTGGAAAAACAAGTGGGTCAATGGCTCCCACGTTTATACTGTCCAAGCATACAGGGGAATGTGGATTCTACTTTAAACTGTCCTATCCAGACTGCTTTCCAGATGCACCCTTTGTGAAGAGTGATACTGCTCACAGCAGGGTCGTTTCCAGCCTGTATCATCCACGATAGAAACACAAAGAGGAGTGGGCTATCTGCACCTATCAACAGCCACACTGAGCAGTGATCAGGGAAAAGGAAAAAGGCTGGCCTCGCCTAAATTGATCTCTTCCACCTTAAAAACAGGGACTGCTGTATCACCCTTCTCCCCATCATCTATCAAGTGGCAGTGCTACATGAAGACTAATCAGAAGCTCCTCTCAGCAAAAGGCCTATATGAATTTCTCAAGAAGCTTTGTCTCCTCTGACACCGCTTTATTGTCTGTCTCCTCACTTTAACTTCAGGAATGTCAGTAATACGCTTCCACTGTGTGGGAAAACAAACGTACCTTCCATCATGTGCATAGAAAAAGGCCTGGAGTTTTAAAAGTGGAACCCAGATGCCGCCTCTACTTTGGCTCACTCATATACACGAAGCATGTACCACACAAGCCACATGCACACACACAATTAACATACACTTGGGATGTTAGTACTAGGATCTAGATTAGCGCATACAAGTGGAACATTATGTGAGTGTGTTACTCCAGTGACACAGATCAAAAAGCCCGTGGACTAACAAAACGTGGTACAGGGCTTTTAACCGCGCCCATCACTTTAACTCACTTATGGGCTTGCCTTTCAAAGATCACTTGATGTCGTTGGTAATTGCTTTACCTTTGTCCCAACTTGAGGCTGTTTTTGTCACTCCTTGCAGACTGCCTCTCTTACATGAATTATTGCACAATTGCCAATATACTTCAGCATAGGAGAACTATTTCTTTTGTCTTTCCCCTTCATGCTGCATGGCAGCCATGGAGCTCACAGCACAAACAGGCACAACAGCGTCAACTCGATCGGCGGTATTAGAGCGCTGGTCATATTGTTCACAGTTACCTAATCAGTCTAATTTCTAGTGGCCCTCAGAAATTCTCTAAGCAAAGGTCTTTCTTGGCACAGCCAGAGAGACGATCCTACAATATTCACTGCACTCAGGAAACTCGTCCCATAATGCTTTGCAAGTATTCTTTTTCAAAAGATTTTTGCTAATAACTCAACTTGTGGTGGTCCTAGGACAATGGGACCACCACCAAAACATTCTGCATGACACACTCTTTCTGTTTAGGTCATATTTATGACTCCACAATAGGTTAGTGGGGACCTCAAAATAATAACACCTCCCACTATTCAGTGGCTGTGTAACCTTTTTCATGGCTAGAACTTTTGTTTTACAGCTGAGAGTAGGTTGTTTTTTAAGGGCCTTCTTTTTAATGTCATTGCTACACGCCTGGTAGCCCTGAATATGTGTAATGTAATATGCCCTCTAGGGGCTAAATATATGGTTGCATTGCATTACTTTCTGCCATTTGTTGTGTGGTTTTTTTCCTGTAGGGGCTAACTATACATTTACATGAGCATGTTTCTTACAAATGCTGTTTTCATGGTGCGGTCCTTTAGGGGCAGTTCTAAGCATTACAGTCATATCAGCATATTAAAATATTCGTGGCACTGAAACTTGTCCCATAATGTTTTGCAGGGTAATACATTTACCAAATGTGCTCTTTGTATCTACATCATCTTTGGGTCCCCACACTACATTAGAAGGGACTCCAAAGTAATAACCCCTCCCACTATTTAGTGTCAGTTTAACCTTTCTCATGGCTAGAACTTTTGTTTTATAGCTGAGAGTAGGTTGTGTTTTAAGGTCCTTCTTTGTAATATCATTGCAGTAGGCCTATCAGTCTATGCTTTCTAGGGTCTAAATATGTGGTTGCACTGCATTAGTTTCTGCCATTTATGTGTGGCTATGCTCTCTATGGGCCAACTATACAGTTAAAATGACCATGTTTCTTAGAAATGCTATTTTAATTGTGGTGTCCTCCAGGGGCTCTTCTAAGCATTACAGTCATATTAACACATTAAAATTTTCGTGGCAAGGAAACTTGTCACATTTTTTTTTGGAAACCATTTTCATTGAAATTACAGTATGGCAACACATTACAGAATACAATGCCAGGAGCATTAGCCATTGTGACATGTGTAATCCCATCACGTACAAAACAGGATGTGTGAGAATTATTGCAGGAGTAAACGGTTCATTTCTTTTCCAACAGAAACAGTATAACAACAAGTGAACCAGCATATGATGAGATTTTTACCTTCGTTGCAGAGTCCTAGTTACACAGCTTCCTAGACCGAATCCCAAGCTTTCCCAATATCTTGTGTTTATCCCAATCTGTGGTGGTGTGTAGGGTGGGGTAACCTTCACTCCCATCATCAGGGACTGACTGTAGGTGGTAGCCTGACTGTTTAAAAGGAGGATCTTTAGGTATCATCAGGGGTGGTATTAGGTGTCAAGGGGTGAGTATGAAGTTCAAGTAACAATGTTTCCCAGTCTGCAGCTGTGGGATATTTCCAGAGGCTTCTATTTTCTTCTTGTCTCAAGGCTACTGTTTCTGCTCTGCCCCACTTAAGAATCGCTGCTCGCCAGTGGGCTGTGTACTAGGTAGCACTCGCACCAGTGCATAGTTATAAGTCTATGGGCCACTAGTAGCACCAGATCAATGAATCTGTTTTTGGCCTTGGTGACCGACGATTTTCGGAGAGGCTAAGCAGCAAACCCTCCAGCAAGCACAAGTTAGATGGTCCTGTAACCCTTTCTGTGTATTTGGGCCCAGTAACCTACTACTTCTGAACAGTCTCAGAACATATGTTTCATGCCAACCCCAGGTTACTGACATAGTGGACATGCTGACAAGGAGCCAAACATGTGGGAGAGGGAGGCAGGTGTGAGGTACATTCAATGCAGAATGTTATGCTGGATATATTGAAATTTTGCGTTTCGCGACACTCATCTAGGGTATTCTAGAGCTGTCTCCCATTCCTTAATAGTAAATTCTTTATCCAGGTCCCTGTCCGACTCTCTATGATTTGCAGCTAAGGGGTCCTGTGGAGCATGTGCAAAGCAAACACTTGGGCCAGCCATCTAATCATCGTAAACAACAATTGCACTAGCAGGTGGGGGTCTGGGTCTGTCAGTGTTGCCCCATAGACGGAGCGCCCCTCAAGCAGATGCACATGTGCCAGGAAGTGTTCCTCAGGCAACCCAGACTCCTCTTGCAGATGCTCATATGTTAAAAGATTGCTTTCCCGAAAGCACCTATTTTATCCACACCTGCCTCTTCCCATGTGGTCGGCCCCAATTCTCCCAGCATCTCACGGAAGGTGGATATTGACCACAGTGGTATGTCTGGTGAATAAAGCAGTATCTTTGGTATACGTTTCAGGCTATGGCAAAAGCTTTCGAACACGACCTTCAGTAAACTATTCGTCATTGATGTGAGGCATGCCTGAGGCATAAAGAGACGTTGCATCTCTTCTCGCACCTGTGCAGGGATGAGGGGGCCTACCTCTTCCATGTATCACCCCACCAACCAATATGTGGGCCATTCTAACTGCGCTGGGAGGTGGTAATGTTAAAAATTTGGGGTGCCTAAGCCACCTTTTGTTATGGGGAGCTGTAGTTTTCGAAGTGCTACTTGGTGCCTGCCCTTGTTTCAAATAAAGGACCCTAATGTGGAAAGCAAAGCATGAAAGGTAGATCGGGGAATATTGAGTGGTAAATTCTGTAAGAAATATAACAGCCAGGGTAACATCACCATCACTGTATATAGCAGTCTTATCAACACTCCCTGTGATCCCAAACTTTTGTCAGAGTGGAGAAGAGGTAGCCCCAATTCACAGTATCAAACCCCTTCTCCAGATCTAGGACCAGGAATGCGGCAAATGGCCAGCAGGAGTGGGAGAAGCTGTTACGTGTCACTGTACGGTCTGTGAATATTTAGCATAGTGGATCTCCCAGGGATGAACCCATTTTGGTCTCTGTGTACCAGACTCTCTATTAGTCCCTGTATCCAGCCTGCCAATATTTTGCTCTATCTTGTAGTCAGATCCTAACATGGATAATGGGCGACAGGAAGCCACTTCTTCTGGGTCTTTACCTGGTTTGGGAAGGGTGACCAATA
Organism: Pleurodeles waltl; assembly: GCF_031143425.1. Taxonomy (NCBI): domain Eukaryota; kingdom Metazoa; phylum Chordata; class Amphibia; order Caudata; family Salamandridae; genus Pleurodeles; species Pleurodeles waltl. Next base: position 790,124,166 of record NC_090436.1, on the reverse strand, counting down.
ACGATTCCCACATATTCCACAGCAGGCGACCCTTATCTAGGGCTGTTTTGTATAGTTCAAGTAATCTATGGGCGAGTTGGTGTTCGTATGTTTTGTAAAATTTAATTGGGAGTCCATCTAAGCCCCGTGTTTTGTTGGTGGCTGCTCCCCGAATCGAGCCTCTAATCTCCTGCAATGTAATAGGAGTGTTGAGGTCTTCACTCTCCACTAGGGTTACGCTGGGGAGAACAACCTCCTCCAAAAATATGTTGTCATGCCTGACAATTTGAGGAGGTTCATATAGTGCACTATAATCTGTCATAAATGCCTCCTGAATCTGTGTCTCTTGAAGGGCAAACATTGTTGGAGAGGTGCGAAACCGCACTACAGGTGTAGGGGAATCTGCGATACGAAGCAACCAGGCCAGAGGTGACCGGCTTTTTCACCTTCGTATGCATTTTAGTTTGGTATGACCGAGAGTCAACCCTGAGTAGCTGCTCCACTAAGTGTGTGTGCTTGGCCAATGCTGCGTCTAAGTCGGTTTGTGCTACAGGGTCAGCTCTGGCTCTATTTTCTAGGGCTTTCAATGACACCTTAGTCTGTGTCAGGTCCATGTGTATTGGGGCCCTCACTCGAGCAAATAAAATGGCAGTGTAACACTACATTCATTGCTTCCCAATCTGTTAATTTAGAACTGGACATGTCCCTGTTGTCCTCAAAGTAATGTTAGTGTATCACTTGTCTCGTCTTGAAGTCCCTGATCTTCTAATAAGGCCGGTTGTAACCTCCATGTGGGAACTATTGGTTGGGATGCTCCCCTTTCCAATTGCAACTGCATTGGATTGTGGCCAGAGAATATTTTACCTAGATATTCTGGCCCTGTTGCTAGTAGCCAGGTAGCAGGGTCACTTAGGATTCTGTCTAATCTGACATGCAGGCCATTCACAGCCAAGTAGTATGACTAATCAATCCTATTTGGATACAGGGACCTCCAGAAGCCTAAGAGCGGCCAGTGTTGAAGCCACTGGGAAAATAGCTTAGCTGTTGACACAACCGGGGAACTTGGGAGTGGGGGTTGTGAGCGGTCCAATTGCGTATCAAGTATGCAATTAAAGTCACCCCCTAATATCCAAGAGATGTGGGTCCTGTGTGCTAAAACTGCTGAAAGTTTAGAGAAAAAGGCAAGGTGCACCACATTAGGGGCATATATGCTACCTTATAGAACTGCCTTACTGTCCAGGAGACCCTCTACCAACACATATCTACCCTCCAGGTCAATATCTCCTGAGAGTAGGTGGAAGGGGACCCCTGGACAGACTAAAGCTCCTCATGCGAAGCTGGAATATGTGGTGCTATAGCACTGACCATTCCACCGCTTTTGTAAAAGCGTACTTGCTCCCCTCCTGCCACATGGATCTCCGGCAGAAAGGGTATTTGTACTCCCCTTCTTCTTAAGTATTGTTGCACAGAGTTTCCCTTTCTAGTGCTGCCCATCCCCCAGACGTTTCACGTTATTATTTAAAGTGGAGCAATCTACTCAGCGCAGCTGTAAAGGTAGACCAACAAGGGCTATTGCTGTAAGTCCACGTCCCCCACCTCCAATGTAAAGCCTGTGGGAGACCGAAGAAAAGAAGGGTCCTTATCACATCACATCTTATAACCGCTTGAATAACCTGTACTCCCAACCCAGGGCAACTCTGGAAGAGGGAGTTGCCCAAACCAGTAAAATTGTAACCGATAGATGGGGTGCTCCAATGCTTGCCTTCATACATATGGCTGCGCCTAAGAGTCCAGTGGTGTGTGGTGGGGTGATAAGCCCCCACAAGGGCGTGTAGGACTGCAACCACTATGGCCACAGCCAACCTGTGAACCACGGAGCTAGGGACCCATGTTAGCAAAGTGACAATCGGTTCTGCATGTGTGTTTAGTGCCCCACCTTGTCCCCGCCTCACATTGTAATACAAAATAAGCACAATAGTCTCTACAGACTAAGGACCATAGGATCTCATCTACAGTTTGGGGTGTCACATTTGGCAGTAATTGCAAAGTCATACTGTCCTCTGAGTTAATGGAGACAGATTCAGCAGCATCACTGTCTAGAGAAGTCTCTGGAGGCGAGTGTCTATCTGTCCACAGAGCACCAGCAGTATTCAACGCCTGGGTTTGTTCTATCTTGGCTTGCTCCCGTGTGGGTGTCCACAGGATCAGAGCTCTCGAACGTGAGCACAACACCCTTATTTTTTGTTGAGTCTTTGGTGTTGCAGCATTGGCGCACTGAGGAGGGAGGCAAAGCGGGCTCGTATCAATGTTGCTCCACCCAGTCCCAGGCATTCATTGGCTTTGTAAAGAAGACAGGTTTGGTGCCAGTCATTACCTTCAACTTTGCTGGGACAAGAAGTGAATAGCGGAAACCTGCCTGTTGAAACTTGCGTTTCACTCCAAGAAAGGAGGTTTTGCGACGCTGTGCAGACAACATATAGGGCCTGATTACAACTTTGGAGGAGGTGTTAATCTGTCCCAAAAGTGAGGGTAAAGTGACGGATATACCACCAGCCGTATTACGAGTCCATTATATCCTATGGAACTCGTAATACGGCTGGTGGTATATCCGTCACTTTACCATCACTTTTGGGATGGATTAACACCTCCTCCAAAGTTGTAATCAGGCCCATAATCTGGTAAGAGGTACACTCTGTTATTGTTGTGGTGGAGTGGGGTCGCAGTCCGAGCTGCCCGTAGCAGGGTTTCTTTGTCTCTATAGTTCAGTATGCATGCAACCACAGGTCTCGGGATGACCCCGGTGGTGGACGTTGCGCAGGCACCCTGTGGGCACGTTCCACTAAAAAGTTTGCAGATAATTGGCCCGGTGCCACCTTTTGTGTTAGCCATTGTTCAAAAAAGGATGTAGGGTCGGTACATTTGGCGCCTTCTGGAAATCCCACGATACAGACGTTGTTCCAGTGAGATCTCTCTTTGGAGTCTTTGGCTCTAGTCTCTAATTCCCACACTTTGGCTCTTAGTGAGCACACCTGCTCTGCCAGTCCTTTGACTACTGGGCTGAGTTCTGTGATGTCGTGTTTCATGGTGGTGACTCTGCCTGCCAATTTCTACTGTGCGGCTCATAGGAGTCCAAGCTCTATGGCTACGGCATCCACCTTTGTGCTTAGCTCCTGCTTAGTAACTGTTGTAGTGCCCAGTATTTGTTCCAGTTTGGCCTCTGTTCTAGATGCCGTCTCTGGTGCAGAAAGGTAGAGATCTGTCACTCCACGGTTCAGAGCACCCTCACTCCCAGGCCTCACTCCTGCGGCCCATTCTCGGTGTTGCAGTTCATAGATAGTACTTCTTCTCGACAGGCAGCTCTTCAATGCCAGCAATATACAGCTGGCAGGGAGCTGCTGAGCTGTTTCCATGCGATGAATACCTCACGCAATGCTATAGTAGGTATTGAGTTGAATCTGACGCAGTCCTCTCACCATCCATGGTGCAGCTAGCATCAGGGGCCTCAGCAGGGTCACCTTGGGGAGCGGAGGAAGAGAGAAGTCACCCCCACAAGATCCCTCCGCCGGGGGGGCGCTACAGTAGTTGTTACAGGGAAGTGGGGGGAGGGGAGGAGGACTGTCGTCTCCCGGGGCCCAGTGAGGGATTCCAGGTATTGAAGACAAAGTGCTTGGAATGGAGGAGGGGGCTGAACTGATCGCACAGGAGCAGGGAGAAGACCACCATATTTAGCTCTGTGCCAAACTCCCGCTCCTGCAAGGATTTCCAGCCCTTGGCCGCATCATCTGCGGTGGCTTTATGTTCCAGGCCCCCCTTGTCTCCTTACTGCCTTTTGGCTGACCAGAGTCCCTGCATCCACCAGGTCCCTCCACCGTGGTGGTCGCGACGTCCATCTCCGAGTCCATCCTTGGATGCACCCCCACCGCCCCTCAGCGACTGTGTGTATGTGGTGTCAGTCTCCAGGCCTCTGTCAGCAGGTGCGCATGGATGGCGCTCTCCTGTCCTGGGGGCGTCGACTGCCTTCCCTGTGGCTCCCTGCCTGATCCTCCACTTGAGCCCACACATTCAGTTTGGACCGGGACGGGGGATGGCTGCAGGTCCTGCACGATCTTGGGTCGGTGGTCGGAGCAACTTTAAAGTCTGACTGCCATTTTGCACGGCTGGCCACCATGGAAACTTGTCCCATAATACTTTGTAGGACATTACTTTTACATTTATTTTTTTATCATAACCCAGCCTGTGGTGGTACTACGACAATGGGACATCCTTCAAAACATTGACCACAGTGTACTCTTTCTGTCTACATCATCTCTGGGTCCCCACACTATGTTAGTGGGGACTACAAAATAATAACCCCTAGCACTATTCATTATCTTTTTAAGTTTTCTCATGGCTGGAACATTTGTTTTATAGCTGGGAGAAGTTATGTTTTATCTGCTTTGTTTGTAATATCATTGTAATAGTTCTGCTAGCCTTAATAATGTGTAATGCAATATGCTCTCAAGGGGCCAAATATATAGTTATACTGCATTTCTTTCTCACATTATTTTTGATGTGGTTATGCTCTCTAAGGGCTGACTGCATGGTTACATGACCATGTTTCTCCCAAAAGCTATTTTATTGTGTTGTTTTCTAGGGGTTGTTCTGAGCATTGCAGTCAATATACTATAATATTTGTGGCACGACAATTCGCCCCATAATGCTTTTCAGGACATTACTTTTACAAAACATTTTTGCTCCTAACTCAGCATGCAGTGGTCCTGGGACAATGGGACTACCTTCAAAATGCTCTTTCTCTGGGACCCCACACTAGGTTAGTGGGGGCCCCACAATAATAACCCCTCCCTCCATTCACTGTCTTTTAATCTTTCTCATGGCTATAACTTTTGTTTCACAGCTGGGAAAAGTTTTGTTTTAAAGGCCTTGTTTGTAATATCATTGCAGAAGGCCTGCTAGCCCTAAAAATGCCCTTTAGGGACTATGTATGTGGTTACACTGCATTACTTTCTCCTGTATCTTTTTCATGGGGTTAGCCCCTCTTGTTTTTTGATGCTGTGTGTGTTGGGTCTTACAGCTGCTGAGAGCATGGTCATAACTTAATATATATCATATCCTTGCTCTGTGTAAATGTTTGTTCACTGTTCCGTCTTATGTCTTGTATGCTAGATAGTTAAGTTCAAGCATTATTGCATTGATTGATCTTTCAATGACAACTGTAAACCCATTCATTAGTAGTCATCAAGAGGGAGGTCATTGGTTGAATTAGTGGATCAATTCCATAATACAATTGATTGATTTGGTTTTAGGAGGGTGGCAGGTGATTTTACGTATTATATTTGGAGAAACTTTCTGCTGATTAGTTATCTCAAGAAAATATCTTTTATTTCCAGTTTGCCTTTTTTGAGTAGAAAATGTTACAGTGCCAGTGTTTTTTGGGAAATGTAAGTGTGTGTTCTTTTAAAGTGCATAAGAGGATCAATGCATTCTTTGTATCTCAGACTAGAAGGATGTGAGCAGATCTTAATTGGAGCTGGTGATTGCCGGTGGGGACCACCAGCACTCATATTTGGGGACCAACACTTATTTTTCCTCACCAGACATTGACTGAGCACAAGAGAGGAAAAACAAATAAACACAGGAGAAAGGAGGAGGAAGAGAAAGTTGGAAAAAATATACCAAATGGAGAAAGCAGGAACCTGCAAAAGACAGATTAAGAGTCTGAGAGTGTTTGGTAGGAGAGAGAGTGTTTGGTAGGAGATTAAAGAGGCATAGGCATGAGGTGGATTTAAGAGTAGGCATTGGGTGCGCCAACATTTAATAGCAAGGTCCCATAGGTATGTGAACTGATCTTTGGGCACCAGCATTCATTCTTTTACAAACTAAGCACTGGGTGTGAGGATAGATAATGGCTCCATAAGATAGCAGTCTGTGGGCGAGCATGAAAGGGATGATGTTTGTGAAACTATGTTCAACACTTTATAACTAGTTATAAGAATGTATTAAATATTGCCACCATTCTAGATGATTCGAGGCAACTTCTGGAGGTCTTTTTAAATGTTAAATAAAAGGTGCAGTTTTCCAATTAAACCAGATCCTCAGCAAAAAGAGAAATGCTGCTAGTTAAGTCCTGCACCATGGTACATGCAAGAACAGCGGGAGCTAGTTTCTTTGGGAGTGTTCATAGGATCCATTTAAAAGGAATGTATAGAGATTATAGAGTTACACAATTTTTGGAAAGTAATTTACAAATTAAATTAGAAATGCTTGGCTGTACTACTAAAAATACCAAAGTCTTCTGAAGCTGTGTTAGATCTTTAAGAGCCAGTGATGGCAATCTATTCCGCCTAAGTGCAATTATAACATCAGATGGATGGGTCACCCACTTCTCTTTAATGTACGGATTGGGCAATGAGCCTACGTTTTAACGATGGTTGGGCTGACTTCCCCCCACCTTGATCTTGGCCAAGGTCTTTTTATTGAGTTATGGGAGGTCATTCGTGCCACTTTGTAGTCTTCTACAACCTGGTTTACTCTCTCCCTGCAATGCAAATACTAAGTAAGGTAATTTTTTTAATTAAACAGTAAAGGGATTTTTTTCATTAATACGTTCTGAAAAAAAACCTTAAAAACGCTGCACCACACTTCTTTCTGAGTTATTCAGCGCATCTTAAAAATGGCCTAATGCTCTCACGAATCTGGAACATGTTTACTGAAGTGAAGTTATGCTGAAGTCAGTTTTAAAGCATGCATTCTGCCATTAGTAGGCCTCGACGCACTAATGAAGACGAGGTACTGTCATTCAGGATTTCGAACACTGCTGATCAGCAAGAGAGCCCCTCAGGTAAGGCACCAAGGCCTCATGTGTTTCCCTTGGATTGATTCAAGTGCAAAGTTGATTTATGGGCACCCCTACGTACCAGTGTTTTTAATGAAATAACCTGTAAAAAATTAGATTCCAAGATCATCGTCCCTATCTACTGTTGTAAATATTTTCAAAAAGGGGAACCTGCAACAACCTGGTTGTTATAGACCAATATCACTCATTGACTCTACAGTTAAAATCCTTGGTAGTCCTTTTTAATAGGCTTAGGAAGTGGGCACAGGATAATGATATTTTTAACCCCTGCCAATACAGGTTCCATTAGGGCCTAGGTACTTTGGAAGAATGCTTGAATTTTCATTTAATTTGTGGTAAATATACTATAGCCAAGTACTACCCCAAGTACTTCCTTCATGGACCTCTATTGTGCTTGCGATCAAGTCAGTTGGTAAAAACTCTGTATTAGAAATGGTTGGCAGCCAGTGAGGGTCCGTCCAAGCAGGGACCCTCACTCTAGTCAGAGTAAGGGCAATACACACCTAGGATAATCCCTACTCACCCCCTTGGTAGCTTGGCACAAGCAGTCAGGCTTATCCCAGAGGCAAATTTGTAGCAACACACACAGTAATACAGCAAAAACACTACAAAATGGACACCACACCAGTTTAGAAAAATAGCCAATATTTATCTAAATCAATCAAGACCAAAACGACAAAAATCCAACATACACAAGCAAAGTTATGAGTTTTTAAGAAATTAAACTTCAATATAGCGCTTAGAAATGCTTTGAATGGGTGATATCATGGCATCGTGACGGAGTCGTTCCCAACAATCCAACGCTAATGGTGCCGGTCACACGGACCTCCAGGTACAGTACCTAGTGTAAATATGGAAACAAGCCATGCACGGAGTTGACGATCGAGACGCCGCTGGATCCAGTGCATTGTTGGTTCCGGTGATGCGGAGCGAAGGCGTCATGTGAGGTATCGGGTCCTTGCTCTGGAGATGAGGGGGCGTCTGTGTGAAGCATTGGATCCCTGGCAGGGTCGATATCCAGGGGTCGCGACGTGGTGCGATGAAGTAGGGTGTCACAGACGTCGGTGACACAGAACTTCGGGAAAAATGGAGTTGTGGACTTCAGCGAGGCTGTGGTGGCGTCGGACCTGCAGGGTCGTTGCATTCCGGCGAGGACCACAGCTTCAGTTGCCAGCGGTGACGCGGGATCCAGCAGCTGCATCAGCCCGAAGTCGGTGCACTTGGTTTTTCTTGGTTTTCCACCAGCTTCTCCTTTCAAGGGCCCAGGGACTGGATTAGGCACTATTTGGCAGGGTAGGAGTCTCAGCAGAGAGTCCAGACGCTGGCCGAGGTAGTCTTTGATTTCCCTGAGACTTCAGAACAGGGGGCAAGCTCAGTCCAAGCCCTTGGAGACACCTCACAAGCAGGAATATACCACAAAGTCCAGTCTTTGTTCTCTTTGAGGCTGAATCAGCAACAGGAGACCAACCCAGCAAAGCACAGTCACAGGCAAAGGGGCAGTACTCCTCCTCCTGATCTTCAGCTCTTCTCCTTGGCAGAGGTTCCTCTTGAGTCCAGAAGTAATCTAAAGTCTGGAGTTTTGGGTTCAATTCTTATACCCCTTTCTGCCTTTGAAGTTGCCAAACTTCAAAGAAAAGGCTCTGTTGTTTACAAGATCTTGCCTTGCCCAGGCCTGGCTCCAGACGCACACTAGGGGATTGGAGACTGTTTTGTGTGAGGGCAGGCACAGCCCTTTCAGGTGAAAGTGACCACTCCTCCCTCCAGCCTAGCCCAGATGGCCCATGAGGATATGCACGTTACACCCCAGCACCCTTTGTGTCTCTGTCTAGTGGAGATGCACAAACAGTCCAACTATCAGTCTGACCCAGACAAGGAATCCACAAACAGGCAGAGTCACAGAATGGTATAAGCAAGAAAATGCCTACTCTCTAAAACTGGCTTTTTCAAACTAACAATCTAAAAATCACCTTCACTAAAAGATGTATTTTTAAATTCTGAGTTTAGAGACCCTAAACTCCAAGTTTCCCTCTGCCCTCAAAAGGGAACTGCACTTTAAGGATATTTAAAGGCAGCCCCCATGTTGACCTATGAGAGAGATTGGCCTTGCAACATTGAAAACCGTATTTGGCAGTATTTCACTGTTCGGACATGTAAAAACACATCCATACATGTCCTACCTTTAACATACACTGCACCCTGCCCATGGAGCTACCTAGGGCCTATCTTAGGGTTGCCTTACATCTATAAAAAAGGAAGGGTTGGGCCTGGCAAGTGGGTACACATTCCAAGGCGAATTGGCAGTTTAAAAACTGCACATACAGACATTGCAGTGGCAGGTCTGAGCCATGTCTCCAGGGCTACTCATGTGGGTGGCACAATCAGTGCTGCAGGCCCACTAGTAGCATTTGATTTACAGGCCCTAGGTACATCTAGTGCACTTTATTAGGGACTTACTAGTAAATCAAATATTCAAATTATGGAAAAGCCAATTACACATACATTTCACATAGGGAGCACTTGCACTTTAGCACTGGTCAGCAGTGGTAAAGTGCCCAGAGTAACAAAAAACAGCAAAAACCGAGCCCAGCACACAGCAACAACCTGGGAAGTAGAGGCAAAAAGTTAGGGGAGACCACACCAAGGATGCCAGGTCTAGCACTCTGGCAAATCCTTTTGGAATTGGGTCTAGACTCCCCTTTGGTGCATTTTCTCGCTGTTCTTCATTTGCACCTGGAGGCTAGAGTGCGTTTTGGTCAATGGTGAGCATTCTGTCCCCTTTCAACGTGAATGCTCACTGCAACCAGGCTGAGTTTTAGCGCCCATTTTGTTTATTCTTTACATAATCTGGTTGAATAAGCTGTTGTCATCGTGTAGCCTGGACATGCCCCTTATTAAATCAGCACTGCATCCAGCTTTATTATACACGGATGACGTGGTATTATTGACCCGCACTCCAAGGAGCTTGAAGTTTTTCGGTAGCTGCGTTTTGTGAGTTTATGACTGACTTAGATCTAGAGACCAATTTAAAAAAAATAATCCCAGATTATAGCATGTGGCACCATAACTACTCCCTGCGAGCTGCCCGCATCAAGGATAATAAACTGATGATGATTTTGCAATGCCCATATCGCTGGATTGTTTTTGATTTCCTCAAGTTTGCAGGGCCCTAACCTTTCAACTAGGAGCCAAAAATGTAGACACTCCCTGGGTGCTTTATTTAACATAACGAGTAGTTGGAAGCAAGCCACTCTTTCCTTTATTAGAAATGTATAAAAAACAGTGTTTGCCAGTAACACAGTATGGTTCTGGAGTTTGAAGCTATACCAACTCTTGGGCTTTGCATCTGGAGGAGAATCGAGACCTACATTGTCTTTTGTGTCTACCTCATCATACTCTAGCATCATATGTCATGAGGAATTGGGCCTTTCCTTTATTGAGAATTCTATCAAACTTGCTTCAGTTATTGTCTGGATAAATCGTCAAGCTAATTTTAATCGACTTATCATAAGTGATTTCTTAACCTAAGGGCCTTAAAATATCATGTCTCTCGTATGTTAAGGTAATTCTGGAAGACTTTGGGATGTCTCATCTCTAATACCGACAGGCTGAAAGTGAAGCTGTTGTTTTTGGTTAAAAGGCGTAGTTACAGGGAAAGGGAGAAAATGTGAAAGCACACAGTTAGGGACTATACTGTGTCTCAAACGGCGCTGGGGGCTGAACCCTACCTGTTAAAGATTGGTTGAGCACTGGGATAGGGCTCTGTGCATTCAATTCAGGTTAGGGGTTATACCTACCCAGATTTGTTTTCCCTTGGGCCAGTATGACAGTGCTAGAATTTGCAGTTGCCCGTGAGATGACCATTCAATCAGACACTTTTGCACGTTGCCTTTTTTTGTAAGTTTTATGGTATTTATTCTAAACGATTTTTAATGTCCCCGCTGAAACGATTTAAATTTTACTCAATGCAGGCCTTCCCTGTCTTTCTGCAAATGTTGAATGGGAAGGAAGTTTGCCTTGCTGCTCCCTCTTTTTTTAAAAGCTGATTTAAAATGTCGAAGATCGATGCTTTTTTAATACGTTTGCCTTTGTTTTGCACTTTCATGATAACATTTTATCATGAATAACGATGAAATTGAACTGAGTAACCTCCGATATAAAAGGACACGGAGTTCCTCGGAAATATATTTCCATTTGTGAGGTACAATATTTGTAATCTAGTCTCTGGACGTAACATTCTAGAAGCAACGAGTTAATCCGTCCCTAGGAAAAGTATCTGTGAGTTCCAAAAAGATGCGGTAAAGAAGGACTATAAGGAGCTATTCCAGATCTATTTCACTAGGAAGCAACAAGGGACACAGGCAGCGACTCAGTTCCTAGGAGAATATTGAGGATGTCCACCTATTGTGTTCTGTTGGATGTTTTGTTAGTATCATAAAATGTGTGAAAAATGTTGTTGGGAGCCATGTTTTAGTGAGCTATACAATGTACGTGGCCTTTGTTTTGTGTGTGAAAGATTTTCTGTCTAATGGATTTTGTTTTGTGTTTCTGTGTGTTGTGTCTTACCAAATATGAGACAGTCAGAATAAGACATATCTGTGCATTATTGAACGAGTGTGATCTGCTGGAGTGCCGTGGGGGGGTACAACGTATACAGAATAAGAAAACGTATTGCTTCTTTGAGATGCCAGTCTGTAAGTTATGTCCATTACTTATGTACTGAACGACAACAGCTAAGTATGACACTATCGTTTTCACACAAGAGAGTGCATCCGCGTTCATTGTGTTCTGTGCACTGCATTTAGATATCTCTTTACATTTGCAAAGCCTTCTTCTAATTTATCTTGAATGATAAATTAACTTGTTATATTTCAGCCATGCCTCCCACACCAAGAGTCTGTCTTTGTATTGAAGGTGTGTTCATTAGGTACATGAACCCCCTTTACATTCTTAGATCATCAATACAGTTTCCTTCACCTTGATATTTATTGGTCTAAGTAAAATACGTATGTGAGATAACTACCATGAAACAGAGAATAAAATAAGTTATTACATTAATATATTACCAATGCTTTCACATGAGAACGCTAAATAACACAACGCTTTGGTCTTGGTGAACGATGACACTACTTGGCTGTAGCTGTAAGGATCGCTGCATAGCCAAGTGAAACGGAAGCATTTGGATTAGAAGATACCCCAACAGAATGGGCATGAGTCCTTCTTACCCACTGTGGGAAGACTAAGGATAGCTAGGGAACCTGTGGGAAGCAGAAGATCATGAGTAGGTAAAGGCAATGTAGTGGGTATGTGCCAAGATAAGAGTTGTGTGGTGTCTTAATATTCAAACCTAGGCCCACATCAGTTTGACATCACTGCGTCTCATCAGCCAGTAGAGGAGAACAGCAGAATGTCTTTAAGATCATGATGATAGGGCATGGTAAATCTCGTGCTACATAAAACACCATAATCATTGACAGGCAAAGAAGAATTCTCACAATAGAGAAAGTTCAGGGAGCACACTGGGTCAAGCACTTCAAAGAAGTCTTGAAGACACCAGAATCAACAAGCAAAGTGTACATCCATGAAGCAGAGACAGATTTGGCCATTAACACCACCCCACCGTAGAAAGAAGAAATTGTCACTGCCATCTGATCTCTCAAAAATGGAAATGTATATGCAGGAAAATACGTCTCACCTCAGTCTCTGTGCACAGCAAGTGGTCATGAAGGTCAAGAAGTTATGCCACTTAACTTCCCAAAACCTTTACCAATGAAGGTGGAGGGAGAGGGCCTAGACATGAGTGAAGAGTTTACCTACCTAGACAGTACTCTCAGATATGATGGAAGGGCAGACAGTGACACCAGTAGCAGACTGAACAAGGCCAGGAACGCTTTCAGGATGCTGAACAACAGTACTAAACCCAAGCTGAGGCGGCTGCGAATGCTTGTGAATGACCAAAGTGACATTACCAAACTGTGAGCACTCCACACCAGTAACCTGAGGAGAATCTGGTGCATTTTCTGTCCACAAACCATCTCCAACCACGAACTGCTCACGCAATTGCAAGCAAGAAAGCATGAACTACATCATTATGAGAAGGAGATGGATGTGACACACGGTCAAAAGAGAACAAGACTCCATCCCAAAAAAACCTTTCCACTGGACCTCAGAAGACAAAAATAAGAAAGGCAGGCCAAAGAACACCTGGAAGCAAACTGTGGTAACCAAAATAAAGGCCTTGAACTATAATGGGGGCACTGTACAAAAACGTCCTCAAGACAAACAGAAGTAGAGGTCCTTCATTGCTGTCCTACATGCCAATTGGCATTATAGCCAGTAGACCAATAGCATCTCCACACATTCTCACCCCCTACCACAGACTAGGCAAAAACAGCTAAATTATTCCCCAGATGATACAGTACCTACAGAGTTATCTCTCGGCTAGACAAAATGTTAATGCTCAGGGCTTCAACGGCATATTTGTTTTTCAGGTGAAACCGAACTGACAAGGTAAGAACCTAGCAGATATGTAATAAATTCAGATCTCACCAGCTAGAGCTCACCTAGAGCAGACTGGCCATTCTGAGGCCTTAGGAGGTATCCCTTAGGGAGACATCTTTCTGATAGAGACTTATAGCCACATATTTCTAACCTTTTGAATAATCCCCAGGCATCAGGCTGTATCCAGAAACTTTTCAGCAGTATTGCTTCTTGTTGGAAGGTGGTTCTTTGTGGCTTCACACTGACCCCATTCCACTCCGTAAAAGATGCATGGGGCCGATATATGTGCCACTCCTGAATGCTAATGTCAGTTCATGGATCCAGAACTCCCTCGTCATCTCTTTCATACTTGTACCTCAAAAAATTTCCAGTGTGCAAGAGATGTCACCCTCCAAAACTACAGACTTGCAGGCCTGCCTGGGTTGTCGCAAACAGATCTCCGTGACAAGTCCCCACTAGTAATGCTTGTGGTGCCTGGGGTCCAGTCACAACTCCAAGGCCTGCACCAACTGTGTGTCGATAAACCCAAAGGCCATTATAGAAAACCTGGTAAAACTCTACGTTGCCAAGCATAAAAAGGCTCAGCTTCTAGGCTGCTCCAAGTCATGGTCATATCCAAGGTTTGTTCATGATCTTCTTCTTGTTCCTAAGTCGTAGGAGCCACTCGAGAGGCCAGTCCTTCATCGCACTCCAGATCATCAGGTAAATCTAAAAAAAAAAAGCCAAAGCAGCATTCTGCTCCCTCATGCCACTCGCATTTGCAGGTGCAGGGCAGCGCCAATCTTCTCAATCTCGCTCCTGAAGTTGGCCGACTTCAGAGCTGATCCCACAACTTGTGCCAGCACAACCCTAGTTAAGGGGGCCGAATGCCACACCATGTTAGATCGAAGAGTTCCACATGGCCGTGCTCCAGCTCTTCAGATACCTTCCTGCACCCTCAGCTGCGCCTTCAGACCACAAGTAGCCACGAGGCCCTACTTCTGGAATACCGCTGGCAGGGTCACTCTTGGCACCAATTGAACCCTCCCAGCCTGGTTTGCCTCCGGCTTCGCTTCGGACTACAGATTCCTTTATGCCCATACCGACTCCCTCAATGCTGAAGGAGGAGGAGCCAATTATTCTCTCCATGATGGTATCAGTGCCAGTCCAACTTCGACCTGTTGAAATCCGACTGAGACACCACTTCCTCTTTTGAATGTTTCTATTCCTCAAGTGAAACAGCCCACCTTGGGCTCCCTTTTTGGCACTGATTTTGATGACTATGACCAGGGTGATGAGTTCACTCAGTCCTAATAAGATGACATTATGGTAACTTGCAGGGGGCTAGTTGCTCATCACCGCACCAGGGACAGCATTTTTTCTCCTCCTGGACCCGCCACAGAACAATCTGCCTCACTTGCTAGAGTTATGCATAGGGCAGCTGAAGTTTTTGACCTCCACCTCCCTACCATGGAGGTCAAAACAAATGTTCTGACTGAGCACCAACTATCTGGACAGACTTCTGATGAGTCTCACCTCTCATTTAACAAGGCTTTGACGGACACTTTAGTAGGGGTCTTGGCCAAAACCTTGCTTTGGGCCACCAGTCACCTGACAAGTTGCCATGTGCCACTGTCCTGCTCTGTGCAACTCTGCTTTTCTCTTGCAGAATCCTTCACCAGATAGCCTTGTTGTTCATGTCTCCACAAGTCAGCCTTATCCGAACACATTTCCTTCTACTCCTCCTGACCAGAAATCTAAACGTGTGGAAACATGGCAAGAGGGTCTTTTCTTCCATCAGCCTAGCCTTCTGCTCATTCAGCGCTGGCTGCTTATTGGGCTGTTATTACTACCATGCCATTTGGGATTTCAGTGGCTCAAGTCCTCCCAGCAGTTCCTGACAAATGACCTTCACCTAATCTTGGCCCAGGTGATTCAAGGTGGTTGTGATGCAGCCAAGTTCACAATACATTGTGGCTTAGACACTACTGACTCCATTGGGCAATCTATTGTCACCTGTGTTGCCATTTGCCACCATGCATGATTGTGATATACTGGGTTCTCTAGAGACCTGCCCTTTGATGAGACATGCCTGTCTGGGGACAGGGCTGACTCTGCCCTTGAGGGATTAAACAAGCAGAGCTATGGCTCGCTGTTTGGGCTTTTCTGCCCCTACTCGCCAACCACACCAGTTTCAATGCTCCATTTTGGATGAAGCACCCCTTACCAACAGCCTGTCCAACCCCTTTAGGGGGCCCATCAATTTTTGGTCACGCCGGAGGCACCCACTGCCCATGCAGCCACAGTCAGCATGTCGTCCAGTCTGCAACCCTACCTGCCAAATCTTTTTAGCGTACCTTGATGGGACACAGCCACCCATGGGAGACCGACAGTCCTTTACGGGTTGGCAGGTGATCACATCAGATAGGTGGGTCTTGCAGATAGTTCACAGGAGATATGCTCTCCTATTCCTTTCTTCTCCTATGCATCTTTCATTGAACTTCTCTAAATTTTAGGGCAGGAACTACAAATACTTTTGGCCAAAGGGTCCGTCTAGAGCGTGCCAGTGGCAGAAGTGGGATGTGGTTGCTATTCCAAGTACTTTATGGTACCAAAGATCTGCACCCCCTCAATGGCTTCATCCAAAAGGAGAAATTCATAATGCTCACTCTGGTCCAAGTCTTGTCTGCCCTCCACCCTGGAGATTGGATGGTGGAGATGGCCCTGCAGAACACCTATTTTTATGTTTCTGTGCTGCTGGCCCATCAGCGCAATACCTGCAGTTCTTGGTGGGATATGAGCATTTCCATTTTGCTGTGCTCCTCGGTGGTCTCACCATTGTCCCTTGGGCATTCCCAAAAGTCATATCGGTGGTGGCAGCTCTTCTTCGGCGGTCTGGGGTACCAGTCTTCCCCTACCTCGATGACTGGCTGTTGAAGGCTGCCTTGCCCCAGTCAATCATCAGGCACCTCCAAACTATAACAAACCTCCTGTCATCTTTTGGGTTCACTATCAACATGTCAAAGTCACACTTGACTCCTTCTAGGATGCTCCCCTTCATTGGAGCCATTCTGGACACAGTTCGGTTTTGTGCCTTTCCACCGGGTAAAAGAGTGTAGTACATTCAGGCTATGTTCTTGGGTTTTCAGCTTCGGTATTGGATTTCAGTGAGGTCGACTCTGAAGCTGCTGGGACTAATGCCCCACTGCATCCTGCTGGTTGAGCACGCCAGGTGGCATATGCTGGCTCTGCAGTGGGATCTTAAGTCACAGTGGGCCCAACATCAAAGGGACCTCTCTGACCACGTTCAGATTTCAGAGGAGACTGCAAAAGATCTTCAGTGGTGGTCTCTGACCGCGATTGGGTCAGTGGCAGATCCCCTCAACCTTCCCCAGCTAGAGCTGGCAGTGCTGACTGATGCACCACTTCTTGGATGGGGCAGCCATCTGGAAAGGATGTAGATCAGAGGACACTGGTCTCCAGCGGATCCCAGCTCCAAATCAACCTTTTGGAGCTGAGGGTCTTCCTGAAAGCCTTCATGCCATCCATCAAAGGGAGACTGGTCAAGTGCTCATGGACAACAGCACCATGATGTGGTACAGCAACAAACATGGTGTGGTCACAGAGAAGGCCTTGCACCTCTGGAAATGTCTGGACCACCAAGAAATTGTCCTAGTGGTGAACCACCTGGCAGGATCATTAAATGCCAGGGTGGACACACTCAGCTGTCGGCTCTTTGCAGATAACAAGTGACATTTACACATGGAGACAATGTAAGGTCCCTTCAGCAAATGGAGAGAAACTTTGCTCGATCTGTTTACCACTGCTGAGCAATGCTAGCACTTCTGTGCATTGGAGTTTCCAAGGCATCTCTCTGCGACACATTCCAGAACAAATGGACTCTAGACTCCTGTATGCCCTTCCTCTGATACCACTCCTACCCGAGTTCTGAAGAAGATCCGGACAGACCGGGCCCAAATCATCCTAGTGGCTTCTGATTTTGCACAGAGAGTACGGTATACAGAACTTCTATACTTGAGCGTATGCCCTCCGAGCAGGCTGCCCCTCCAGGAGATCCTGCTGTCTCAGGCACAGGGCAAGGTTCTGCACCCAGGCCTTCACAATCTCTAACTTCATGCTTGGAGAGTGGGCAACGACAGCTGAACAACTTCAATCTTCCTCTGGAGGTGCTTGATATCATCCTGCCAGCCAGGCATCCATTGACATAAACTGTATATGCCTGTTGTTGTGATAAATGTGTGGCTTGGAGCGGCACATGCCAGATTGACCCCAATGAGCCCAGTTTATCTCACGTTCTGCAGTTTGTTCTCTTGCCCAGCAGGGCTTTACTTTGGGACAGTTATGGGTTCTCTTTTAGCCCTTTTGGCCTTTTTCCGATTGCCAGATAAGCCCTCACTGTTTAAAACACCTTTTGTGATGCATTTTTTTGAAAGGGCTACAACATATATTCCTCCATTCTCTCTTTGTGATGCTCCAATGGGACCTTAAACTGTTTGTGGATTATCTGATGTACACACTGTTAGAGCTGCATCACCCTTAGGGCTCCTTACCATCAAGTCTGTGTTCCCGTTGCCATTAACTCGACACAGTGAGTGAGTGCACTTTAGGCTCTTTGTATTGATCCACCTTAGACTACTGTATTCCCAGACAAACTGGTTTTACAGATTTGAGTACTACTGCTGCCAAAAGTTGTGATGCCATTCCACATCGGTCAACCCATCACCCTACTGGTGTTCTATGCTCCACTTCCTTCCTCTAAGGGGAGGAAAGACCCCATCGATTGGACCCCAAGCGAGTGCTGAGCATCTACATAGATTGTACCAAAGACCACTGGGTGGAAGATCAGCTCTTTGAGGCTTTCTGGAGCAAAAAAAGCCAAGACAGTGTAGAAGAGAACCACCTCCTTCTTGATAATGCAGTGCATGAAGAACTGCTATGCACTGCTCACAAAGTGGCTTCCAGAAGGACTGCATGCTTATTCGACCAGGACCAAAGCTGCTACCAGTGCATTAGCACACGGAGTCCCTGTCCTAAACTTCTGCCAAGTAGTTACATAGGCGTCCCTCAATACGTTCACAAAGCACTACTGTCTGGACAGCCAGGTTCACCAAGAGGGGCGTTTTTCCAGCTAGATCCTGCAGGATTTTGTGGTTTGTGTCCTCGCACAGGCCCACCTCAACATATGTACTGTTTTGGTATCTATTCAAAAGGTTTGGAATCTGTGGCTAGAAGTCTCTATCAGAAGAACAAGTTACTTATCTTTGGTAACACTTTTTCTGGTAAAGACTCTATCTAGCTGCAGCTTTCCCACTGACCCTCCCATCGTTCCAGCTTTGTGATTGGACTGTAGCCATTATGAAGACCTCAACTAGGAATATATACACTGTCTGCTTTTGGGACTCTGTGTTTGGGGGTGTGGACAGTCTTGAAAGAAACTGACGTAAGCACCCAGGAGTGGTGCCTACTTAGGTGCCTCATGTAATTTCTGGAGCGGAACAGCATCAGTTTAGAGCTGCAAGGCGCCACTTTGGGGCACGCAGAGTCCTGCTGAAAAGTTTTCAAACCCATTCTATTGCCTAGGGAATATTCAAAAGATAAGGAATTTGCGACTAGATAGAATGTCTACCATAAACACCTTTACCAAAGGAAAGTAACTTGTTCATCAAGGCCACAAGCTTGGCACAAGTTAACAAAGCACTCCTGAAATGGCAAAGAACCCACTTGCTCAGGTCTCACATTATTGAGTTAGCTTAAGTTACACAGGTCTTTCAGGTGCTCGCCTTCCACAATATAGCAGTGCATCAGGGTATGTAGAGCTTGCAGGCATCTGCTCCTTATTTAATATCCAGGCTGGCTTTTGGAGGTTAGTTTCTGAGTTGAGAGGAATACCTGGGAGATGCATATCCGTGACAAATATATGTTTTTGTGGCTCTGCTACTTGCTGCTATAAGCAGGGCAGCTCCTCGGTGCAGTGGAGAAAATATAAAGAAATATTCAAATTATTCTAACAACAAGCTAGCTTGGCAAAGCAAAAGATGGGGAACTGTCTGCTTGACACTAGTTACCATGGACACTCCACTCTGGTAATGTGGAGCCTTCCTGATCCTCAGATCAAGAAGATTATTCGGGCCCTTGATTTGTGTCAGTGGATTAAAGTGAAGGATTTGGCTTCTCTTTCCATCAGTTTGCATTTTCTTCAATCTCTGATTCCCTCCATTCACCTGATTTGGCAAGAGATATAAACACTTTCTTTGGGGTCATTTGTGCTACTGGGTGCCTCTACCCTTCACTTGCTAAGCTCTCCAAATCTTTCTCTACTATATATCATGATTGAGATGACTTATACTTACCAAACTCCAATTGCCATCCACGTGGCAGACCCTTGGAGTCTTTGTTAGTTTTGGCTGAACAGCTCTTCTGGAAAAGTCATAGAAATGTTTCCTCCATTAGAGAAGCATGTGGCTTTTAAAATATGCTGATCAAATTCACATGTACCACAGCATGCTGCTTTCTATGAGCGTGTTGGAATTTTATGCTCATCTTTTTCTATGAGCTCGCTCCAGGATAAGCTAAGCTGTACACAACTGCAATTGTCCCAGTCCTGGTTCTGACATATTATGATCTCTTATCTCAACACCAGACCTAGTTCTTTACTCTTTCTAAAATTTGGAATACTTTGCCTTCTAGTTATCGAGGCTTACTTAAGCAGTCCTGCAAAAAACATCTGCATCCACTTTCCTGAACCAAGGACTATGTTTTCTCCCATCTTCCCACCTGGTCATGTTAAGTATATTGGTGGAGCAATGCAGGTCTGATTCATCTATGATTGCCATCTATAGTAATCCAGAAAGTGAGTGTTTCTCCTTGCTTAGACCAATAAACACTTGTTCAAAGATTGCAGCTATTTGGCATTTAAATATTGTTTCATATCTTCCAGCCCAAAAGCCTTCTGAATCCATGCCTCCAGTAGCATTGAACTGGTGTGAAACAGGAGGCTGTTCCTCATTGCAGTTAAGAAAGCAGGAAGGATTAGCAACCTCCTTTCTGTTCATTCTCATAAACTCATATAGTTTTCATAGAGAAAGGTGACTCTCAGCACGTAGCTTTGTATCGTTGCCAAACGCCCTGTTGGATTTTCATATGAGTTAGAAAATCTTCCTCCAGGATATTTCTCAAATGAATCTTTGGATCAAATCCTGTGAGGATCCTTCAGATGCTGAATGTCAGATTAGATCTAGGATTTTACGAATATCAACAACGGCTAGCTGCTGTCTTTATAGGCTTGTTGCTGTGTACAGTGGAACTTATGAGGAATGCTGTTTTGAAAGGCTTCTGCTATATGTTGATTTGTCACCTGTATCATGGAACACTCTGCTGTGGCTTTGCAGCCTAAGATAACATGCTCATGCTGTAAGCGCCAAGGCAGCAACAGTGTTTTTTTCCACATTGGTGGCTGATGAACTTTACAAATAATTGCTCATAAATGCCCGCTGCATATTGTACTGTCCAACTGAATCAAGTGATTCTGCCTTCCTTAAAGGGGACATCATTATTACCCATGAGAAATTTAGAAACCTGGGTTGAAACTGTGCATTTTCAAGTGTGTTTCCACATTTATTTACTAAAAAGCGATAGCTTGTGAAGGAGCACACATAAAAACCTCCAGTTAATTTGTGGTGTACCAGGCCAGCCTGGCCATCCCTAGGGGTGTTGGCAGATGTTAGAAAATGGGTTGTTGGTTGACCGGGGTGTGAGCCCTGGTCAAGCAACAGCAACAATCCCTTGCAGGGTGAACCACAAAAAGACACTAAATTAACCTGTGCTTAACCCTGGGTAGCTTGGCACAAAAGGCAGTCAGGCTTAACTTAGAGGCAAAGTATGCAGTACACAATAAGTAATAAAACAATAATACAACACAAGAAAAATCCCAAACAAAGTTTGAAAAATAGGGTACATTTTAGTAAATTGAAACCAAAACAACAAAAATCCAATCAGTAGAACTGAAGTCATGAATTTTTAAAGTTGAAGGTTCAAAATATGTCTAAAAGGTCAAAGCACCAACCGTAGATATCTGGCCACGTGAGACGGGTTCAAAGTCTAAAGTTAAGGCCAACCACGATGGAGCGAGGTACGGATACAAGAAGTGAATTTGGGCCAGTCAGTGTTTAACTTTGGATTTAGAAAGGTTTAGAAGAGATGGTAGAAGTTCAATGGGACAAGGCCGTGGGTGTATCCAAGGAGGGAGCATTGTCTTCAGATGGCTGTGGAGCGAAGCCGCAGCGAAGATTTTTGCCTTCAGACTTAGTTGCTAAATTCGAAGTTGAAAATCCCCAGTGGGACAAAGTGGAGGGATAACCTTTGGCGAAGGACCACTGAAACAGATTTGCTGCAGCGGAGAAGAACGTAGCAGGAGAAGCTAAATATCACCAGTGGACCTGCAGCACTTACTGTGCCACCCACCTAAGTAGCAATCTAAACTTGTTTCAGGCCTGCCATTGTAGCCTGAATGCAGTGTCACACTGCCATGTCGACTTCACATTTAAACCCCTTGCCAAGCCTTATACTCCCTTTTATCATATATATACGTCACCCCTAAGGTAGGCCCAGGGCAGGGTGTTGTGTAATCAAAAGGCAGGATTTGTTCTTTTAAGTTTTACATGTCCTGGTAGTAAAAAACTCCCATATCCGTTTTTCACTACTGCAAGGCCCATCCATCTCATAGGATAACATTGGGGATTCCTTAATACATTTAATAAGCTGTAATTCTTATTTGAGAGGAGGTAGATATGTTATGTTTTGTACTTATGGAATTGTAATGATAAACTCTCTTTAATGGTAAGGTCAGGTTTTTAATTACTATTTTCAAAATGGCACTTTTAGAAAGTTGGTATTTTTCCTGCTTTTAGCCCATTGTTCCTGTAGTCTGCACTCTCAAACACTTTTTTTGTAGTGGTAATGGTGCCAGAAGGCCATTTTCCAAAACGGAGGACTTTAACACATTTTAGCCAACAACTCCTCTGAGAACCAGGAGAAGACTGGGACCAACCTGCTTGCCTGTATGGCCAAGGTGCATCACCTGTCAGATTGACTTCACATTTACAGGCCCTGGATGTATGGTACACCTCTCTACAAGGGACTTGCAAGTAAATTAAAAATGCCAATTAGCCATATGCCAATCAAATCATGTTTCGGGGAGCTAGCGCTGGTTAGCAGTAGTAAAGCGCACAGAGTCTTTAGATCAACATAAACAAAAATCCAGCATGAATGGGAGGCAAATAGGCAGAGAGTTTGGCGGACTCCCACCCTAAGGCTGACAGGTCTAACAGTAATTATGAAAAAGAGCCTTTGAAAATACTGTGGTAATATCTAAACTCTGTCTTAAAAGTCATCAGTTTAACAGTGCCAACTTTTTGCTGGGGATGAGCTCCCTGATGCTAAGGATGTCTACAGCATGCCATGGAAGGCCAGCACTGTTTGAGAGATGGGTCTTGTTATGTCACAGATCCCCCAAATCAGCAGAAATGACAATGGTACTCGTGCCTCTGGCCCTTTGACACTCATCCACTCTTCTCCATCCTTCAGACAAGACCCCACAATCTTGTGGGCAACTTACAGATGTTGAATATAAAAAATATTCCCTCAGTATACCAAGGATGCTCACCAGTTTTAACATTATGGCAAGGATGCCCACAGTATGCCATGAATAACCAACAGTATTCCAGGGGTAGGTTTTGCAGTTCAGAATATCCCCATAATTTGCCAAAAATGTCAGCACTGTTCTACATCATGTCATGGAGGCTACTCGATACCAAGACGAAATACCATTACCAACATCAAGCCAGGGATGAACTCCAACATGTGATATGGATGCTTAAAAGTTTCCAAAAATGTCCACAGTTATACAAGGGTTAGATTCCATGATGCTGTCTTGGTCAATTCTTGCATGACTGTGTCTGGGAAGCAGGTATGCAGTGTTGTGATGAGAGTTGAAGGCCATGGTTTTAGCCACAGCTTTCTAACGCATCCCTTACTGCATCTGCCTCAAAAAAGCAAAACTTGTGGCATGTACAGCAACATTGCCCTGCCAAATGTGTACCTATGCATGAAGTCTGGATAGGAACAAGAGCTGGGGCATGAATAACTGACGAACAGTGGACATTCTGCTGTTAGCGGATTATAAATGTCTTCTCCAATAGTAGATTCAGACTCATAGAACTAAAGTTTATTAACAGGGCATATTATACTTCTATCACAATGATGCACTAGAGCCTCTTTGCCAACACTAATTGCTGGTGTTGCAGCAACCCTGAGCCTGATTTTTTACATATGGCCTAACCCTGTCCCCAGGTGTACTTCTACTTATTAATACTTTGTAAAAGACTCCGGGAGATGACCACACCAGATCTGTCACTATACCTATGATAGCACGTGTTGGCAATGTTAAGGGACTTGCCAATTTCCACTGAAAATTATTTGCACTTCCCTATCTACTGAGCAAAAGGAGAATTGCCATAACCTAGAGGGGAGGAATTGTTCTTAGTTACACTCACTGGCTCAGAGACCTCACCAGGTACTCTGAGAACACGGATACATATGGCACACTGCTTCCTCCTACTTCCTAACCTAGTGATATATGGGGACCACTTTGAACCCATCCTACCAACCTCAATCAGCTTCCCCGGACCCCAATACCACATGATTTTATGCACTAAAGTAAGCCGTCATTGAGCAGTTATGTATTTATCCACTACTTAGAGAGTCTTGTACACCATGCAGTACACTGTGGACACTATCTTTGATGTGTCTTATGTACTTTTGTGGTCTGTAATAGACTTGACTGGTACACTAAATATGTTGTATAAAAACACCTGTATTTTGTTAAAAAGAAAAAAGGCAAATTTTGTGCATGTATGATGGGCTGCTTAGATCATCACTCAGTTTAGTTTGAAATTGGCTTTTGCTGGTACTTCCCTTGCAGTTTGTAAACTGTCAGAGTAGCAGTCTAAATTTCTTTTGGGGCCCTGCCTAAAAGCCCTTATGTCCCAACCTCCTCAGATTCCTAATGTATTTGGTAAAACACTACGCATCAGACTAGATCAAAGCATATCTGATCATGTGTTTGACTAGATCTTATGGTTCTTTCTTGAGAACCACTACACTCCCTTGTATTTTTTCTGGAAATGTTAGCAACCCCCCAATCATATTGAAAGACAGACTGCTGGTACTTATTGACAAGTAGAATTTGTTAATCGTAGAGCTACAGCTCACCTTCTATTTATACCACAATACTACCATCCCCATAGTCCACAAATTCCTGTGCATAAACTGGGAGAAAAGAATTGGAGTGTGAGAAATCTGACAGACAAGTAGAGGCTTGTGCCACGAATGTGGAATAGTGGCATGTGTACTTGGACTTCTAAAATTGGACCTCAACACAGTGGGTTACAAAACTGCTTTTGTTCCACATATTAAAATGATCGAATGGCACAAAACTGATCCTCTTAAAATGTGTCCCAAGACGTTTATGAACTAACATACGAAGGCCAAAAAGCTGTCTCTAGACTTTTTTTGTGACAATATTGTTTCTGTTAAAGTTGCAAAAATAATTAGCATTGCCAGTGAGGTCAATGCCGTGTAGGAAATCATACATACTTTTACAGCCTGTTGTCATGTCCTGGTATGATGTTTCATCTTTAGAATATGTTAAGTTCTGGTTTACATACCTGGCAGTCTTCAAACTGTTTTGCAATTTCAAATAATTATTCCTAACTAAAATAATTTATGGGAGATAAACTTATGTAATATTTTATTTTTAAAGACTCCCAATATCTTGAATCTCTTTAATGTGCAAACTGGATCAGGGAACTTGAAGTATCTCTTATGCACTAATAGAGGTGGTGTCAGGGCTCCATCTTGCTCAAGTATCCACTCCTGGATATGATCACATGGCGTTGTGTAACTCATCATTGTCATTTTTTTTCCCGTACCCTTGAATGTGAAGTTGCTTGCTTCCACACATTTTTCTCCAAATGATTACACTTGCAGTGTTTTTAGGGATGTCTCCCTTGAAATTACAGGCTTTAAACTCATTCACTCTTGTCTGAACAAAATCTTGGTCTTGGACCCCCCAAAGGCCTGAGGCCCAAGGACATTTCCACGTTGTGCGCTAAATATAACTTCATAGACACTAAAGCATAAAGCCAAACTCTTCATGGTGTGGGCTCAAGATGAACGCCAGCCCTGCTGCCGTTCCAGACCTAGCTTCCAATTATTGTCACATTCATCCAGAAAGACATGGAAGCCTTCCAGGGAAAAGCATAGGAAGTATTGCAAGAGGAATTCTTCAAATTCTAGGTATTGATCCTGCTCACATTCTATGTCTTCCAGTCTGCAGAAGGGATCCTCAACCCTGTCCTTGAGGTTTTCATCTGAGCCCATCTTGTTAGAGAGGGTGACCTTCTGCTGGTACTGGTTTTGGAATCAGAGTCTCCTTTCCAGAATTTCCATCCCCTGATGCTGACATTGCACAGTTTGCAGCTTTCACACAGGTGGTCTTGTCTCTCTACCACTCTTCCCAGACACCCTTTGCCACACCTGCGATCCTCATGAAGCCATCAGGGCTCCCAACCGGACTTCTTCCAGCAGCTTCTTTCCATGTGGTTTACCCTGTTGTCCTCTTCCTGATGCCCTCCCAGTACCTGCCACTCCTCCTACTATGCCAGACTCTTTGCCTGTTGGTCCTCTTCTGACACTGTCCCCAACGCTTCCGGCACTATCTTCAGATCTGCCACAAAAAATAGTACATTTTCCAAAGATGAAGGCTATTTTGGTTAGATCCCAATGAAAATCCCAACAGTTTATGTGGGAGGGGTCCCTTTGTAGGCCCTTACCTCGTGATTATTACTTTGGTGGGCTGGAGTGCCTCATAGGCTCTGATTTCTGAACCCATTCAGATGCCAAGAAGGTGAGGAGGTGGCCTTCCCCTTGAGGCTGCTCCACTGCCACCTCTGCACAGGTCGTGCCTGGCTAGACTCCCCCTTGGGTGTTGTGAGGGGAGGCACTGGGGTCGGGTCAGCCGTGCTGCCACCTGGGAGCTGTGGGGTGTCGGACCTCTGGAAGGCCCATTCCACCTTTAGCCGGTGCGCTACCTTGTGTGGCCGTCACACTGACGACGGCTTACAGCAACCCACTGCACTGCCGAGGCCTACTGGTAGGCTCTATTCGGCCCTGCAGGAGACACCTTGCTGCACGTCTCTGGGGGTGGACGAAGGGGGGCCATCCTTGGAATCCACCCCCGGATCTGCAGTACTGAAGGGCCTGAATTCAGCACTATTGCTCCCGGAAGGGGTGCAGGGACATTGCGGTGCTGCCAACATCAGCGGGCCTCATGGCCTACCGGTAAGTGAGCGGCGCTCCGCACTGCGGCTCCCCCAAAGACTCGGGCAGTGCACAGGTGGGCCCTTATCAGCATCCCCCCATACATTTGGGGCTATAGACTATTGCTGCTCGTTTCTGCTACGCAGGGGCGGACAGCATACCCATTAGCTGGGTCTCTGGTCTGGGTACGCTTTGCCCTGCATTCTACATCCACCTGCAGGGTCCTCCTGGAGTCCCCCCATCACAGCAACACTGGGATGCCATGCCGCCTCCTAGGACTGTAGACTGCCCTTTTCAACTGACGAATTCTTGGACCTAGGCCTGCTTGTGCCCCTCATTGTGCGCGACCCATCTGGGGTGAGGTGAGCTCGGGCGGGGGAGGTCAGGTTATGAGGCAGCTGGAAATCCCCTGCTGCCACCCCACTCAGCCAGCACCATTGTGATTCGCCCAGCACCGGCAACCATGTAGGGATCACACCGTATTGCATGTTAAAGGCACGCGCCAGTGGGCCTTCTCTACTGCAGCCCATCTACCCACCCAAAAGCCTGTGCAGCCATAGGTAAACAAGATGCGTGCCAACCAAAATTAACCTTTGAGGGCAAGAGACCAACACATTATACCAAACAGGAGGCGCCGTCCGAGGGGCCCCCTGATCAGCCCTAAGAAGATTCCTAACACAACAATGACTTAAAGGAGCTCCTGGTGGATATAAAAACAGCCTGCGAGCCATAGACGTCAAACTTAACCTTCTGACGAGCCGGCTCGACTACATGAAGGAGAGGGTTGACAAACATGATGATCCACTGGTCCACCTTGAAGCTTGCGTGTCGCATGCGGATGACGCCCAGGCCACCACTGGCGAGCATCTTCTGCACAGGGATATGGTCCTTGAACTCATCAAACTTAAGAACTGAGAGCTGGAGGAACTCTCCTAGAGCAATAATCTCTGCATCACTAGGATCCCAGAGACCTCAGCCTTTGACAAAATGGTGGACTACGTGGAGTCGATGTGACAATGACTTATCCCTACTCCAACATCGTGGCGCCCCTACATCTACAGCAGTGTTCCACCTCAAAAGCCAAGAAAGTACTGAATCTTCCATCCTTGGTGGCACGCCTTTGGGGCTGGATGACTACTACACACATCTTGCTGCCATACCCCTCAAAGCTAACAAACTACACTGGAAGCCTGCTGCTTACATTGTGGGTGTCTCTGCACCTCATCGGCCACCCAGTTAGACCTTGAATGGATGTTTGCATGGCTTGCTGTGCCGCCCTCTGGGATGGTTTCCATGCTACTTGAATGTTCTTGGAGAGGGTGCTGCTCTGTGGGGAGGGTGTATTGCTTTCAACCATGTTTGCGGATTGGAGGAGTGGAGGGTGGGTTTTGTTTACGAGTTTCCCTTGGATGCCTCTTTCTCTCCTGCTATGTTCCCTGCATGGCTTCACATCCTGTCACTGCCCCTTCCAGTTGAGGACTATCACCGGCCTTGCCCTACCACTACACAGTGCGATGACCACCACTAGATGCCTAACTTGGAACATCCGTAGGCTTAATGACTGCAGAAAGGCCAGACTGGTACACACTTACCTCTACGGGCACCACATAGGCATCTGCTATCACCAGGGGCTCCACTTAACCCCTTCCACTGCACCCAGGCTGAGCGCAGGATGGTATGCTGACATCTACATGTCCCTCTCCTCTAACTACACCAGAGGAGTAGGAATATATATATGTAAAGGCCTCCCATGGCAGCTGCGATGCCCTATACGATGACCAGGGGAGATATGTCCTCCTGGCTGGCACACTGCACAGGCACCCCATTATACTGGCCTTAATATATGGCCCTCACATAGATAACCCCAAATTCTTCTCAAAGTTTTAGAGATTGATTACTAGCTTGGGCCGGGAGCCATCATTTGGGAGACAACTTCAACGTGGTACTTGATGGGGCAGTGGACCGCTTGGGCATTCCTAGGCATCCTAACCGTAATGCAGCACCACAACTTCACACACTCATGCGTAATAATTACTTAAATTACATTTGCTGACACACGCATGCAGCTAGCGTGGAGGGCGCTGGGCACCTCTTCCCCCAATGCATGATTGCATATTGATTATTTGCAACTCTCCCAAGATGCCCTCACCTTGGCCACCTGGGTGGCACACATGCCCCGCATCCACTCTAACATGCTCCCATCAAGCTGGAGCTTTCACTACTGCAAGCGGTCCATCGTGCCTTCGCCTGGCATCTGCCCCCTGGGGTGCTTTGGACGCGGTGTTCCGAGACGAGGTCTGCACTGTGATCATCAACTACTTTAGTAATATTGCAGGCTCAGTGTCCTCTCCATCAACCCTTAGGGAGGCCTTTAAAGTAGTGATCCGAGGCACATGCATTACGAAACAATGAGGCATCCTCTGGACAACTAACTGTGCTAGAATGGGACCTCTGGTCCCTGGAGCTGGAATACTATACATCTAAAAGCACTGCCACCATGACAATGATTTAGTCGAAACTTACCAAATTAGAAGAAGCCTGAAGAGGGACAGAATATCTAATTTGTGAAGCTACCTCATACAGGAACGGGGAGGGAGACCGCCTCAGCAATACGCTGGCTGGCATGCTGCGCAAAACCTTGGGCGTTTCGCCTATGTAGTGAAGCTCTTGAAATGGCAGCAGGAACTACAGTCCACACCATGCACGCCAAGGCCTCAGCTTTATGGCCGGGGGCTGGTGGTATCCATGTACACGGACAGCGTGACGCTATACATTCGAGAGCCCCAGGAGACTCTGGCCCCCGTTATTCATAAGTTATACGTTTGGGGGGATACTCCGGGATGCATGTCGACTGGACCAGATCCACACAATTCCCCCTCACAGAATGTACACAGCAGTTTACCTCTGAATATCCACTGCAATGGGCTTCTGACCCGGTCTTCTATCTGGGCATCTGGATTAGCTGGTACCCTGATGAACTCTGGACGCACCATGTTGTGGATGGGAGATGATCCTGGTGTGGAACCGCTTGCCATTATCTGTGACAGGGCGCATAGCCATTGTAAAAATGGGGGTCTTACCCAAGTTCTTGTAACTCTTCGTGAATCTTCCGATCCCCCTCACTGCACATTTCCTACAGTGGCTGCGCTCCAATCTCGTCTCCTTGATTTGGGCTGGCAAGCAACCTCGGATCTGCTGTGAGACACTCACCCTACCTCTTCAATAGCGAGGCTTGGGTGCAACTGATATGTCTCTTTACACACTCAGTGCCCAGGCACAATACATTCACATTTGACTCTAACTCACACAATTTCAACCACACAGCTGTCGAGGCTTCGAGAGATCATGCAGCACCCTGCCCTCTAATCACAGTAGTATTCATGCCATACAAACCATTGCAGACTGTGATTAACACAGCGGAGTGAGTGAGATGGGCGTGGGATGGCATGCAATGATATGCCAGACTCCCCTGCCTGTACATCCCCTCCGCTTCCATTGCGCGCAACCCCATATTGCCACCTTTGCTGGACGAGGGTGCCAGGATGGAGGCACGAGGACGCTGCCTCACCACCTTCATGTATTTATACCCTGGTGTCCACTGTTTACCCCCATTTGCTCCTGATGCACCATCACCTCCCACGGCGCTTGAGATCCTTTTTCGCTAACCAGCTCCGAGCTACCTGTTGAGTTATCCACAACACCGTCCCCACCCTTTCCCCCACACTACAAGACTTTGAAAACACATTCACCAACCCATCACCACGCGAACTGGTCACATGCCTCTACTCCATCATGCATAAAGTGGCACCTGTCTTGATTCCAACGGCCCACACCGCATAGGATTCAGACATTACTTACTCCCCCATCACCAATGCTCATTGGTTCTTCTGCTGTGGCCAAACAGTGGCACTCTCCCATACTACAGACCTCACCTCATTCCCTTCAAGTTCCTCCACAGACTTTATTGCATCCCGGTGTAGCTTCACCGCATGGGATTGATAACTGACACGCACTGCCTGTGCTCCGCGGCCCCTCAGACCTCCGTTTTACACCTTGCCTTGGAGTGCCTGTGGGTGGCGGACTTTTGGACAGGGATATTTCCTGCTGTACTCACTATTACAGGTCACTCCCCTCCACGAACCCCTCTAGTCCGAATCCTGGGATATGTCAAGGACGCCGCTGCCTCACCACAATGCTTCTACTCCTGACCAAACACTGAGTGGCCATGCAATGGGGGAAATGCCCCACTCACACAGCAGAGGCATGGCGCAAGATGCTACTTACTGTCAACTCTCCAACTTCTGGGAGCTCATGCCACCACAATCACGCCCTAAAGACATTTGAGGCCCACTGTTAACATTCTTGAGAGAGAGAGAGACACACACACCCTCGATGGGACTTAGGTGACCCATGCCTGGATGGTGCCCCCCCACCTCCCCATGCATCTAACACGAGCAGCCCAGCTACCAGGCCCCCAATTGCCCCCTGACCTCTGGGTGATTGGGGGAATCCATGCGTCTCAGTCAATTTGTCCTGGGTCTGGCTATGGACTGCACTCAACGAGGGCAATGTTGGGCTGCGCCTGCGATATATCTGTACTTCCACTGATGGGTCAAAGTGTTAATTATCCTTGTACTTAATTTGCTCTCATGCCGTGCTCCCTGCTCCCCCCCCTCTTCAAGTTGTTGCATCGTTGTCTTTTCTTTTAAATTGCAGTAAAGAACTTTTTTTTTAAAAGAGAGACGCATTGAATGGTGCAGAAGTCTCTGATGGTCCTCAATCTGAGTAGCTAGCTATGAGACTTAGTGAAGTGAACCCCAGCTGAAACAGACACATGGCACTAAATGCAGAGACACGGCGGTGGAGGTCCAACAGAGGAGGCATGGGACACATACTTGACAGCCCTGGAGGACAAATAAGACAAAAGACCTCCTTGAAAGGAGTGCTAATTATACAGGGAATCCATGTATAGCCGGTTGCACCAAAGAGACAGCCGAGGGCAACCAATACCATTCAAAGAGAAGTTTGTGACTCGTGAAACTTTAATCTTTTTCCTCAAACCAACCCCCTTCCCCTTCTTCCAATCCCTCCGCCTCCATTCGATAGATACTGGAGCTGCCTGTCTCCACAGCTCCAGCACTGAGATCACTGCAAGTAACTTACTGTAAAAGCAAATAAACATAGTAGGAGTAAACAAATGAAGCGTGTGAATAATCAAAAGAACACTGTATTACTTGAGGCCAAAAATAACCCAAATGTTATACAGTTTTGTCAGTTTATGAGTTGTCATGTTAAAGTTTCTTTAGTAAATTTACATTGTACGTGTAACTGAGTATATGCTGAAGTTCAAAGGTTGGCGCATCACAACAAACTAGCTTAAGTGGTGAAGAGAGGCATAAATGTGGATGAGCTTGTCCAGATTGTATCAAATATATAAAAAACTAAGAAATACTGGAAAAAGTAGGTGTAAAATCTACAGATAAAAGTATCCATTAGAAGAACAAATTAATAATATTTGCTAGTGATCTTTCTGATTCCCACTGACATCACTCGCCTCAACGGAGAGGTCATGCAATTTTAAATTAAGTCCCAAGTTAGTTAGCTTGCACTGCAACTTCTGACAATCTCTGTAACCAAAGCTCCGCCTGGGAGGGTGTGGAAAAACAAACGAGGAACAAACATCACTGCACCAGGTAGGCAACTTATACTACTTTGTGGTGTTATATCTGGGGGTGGTTCCAGGAGCCAAAACAGAGCCGTGGTGCCACCTGTTGATACAGGAGAGCTATTTAAAATACCTGGAGACAGTCTGGCTCCAGGAAGGGATTCAAGAGATGAACAACTTGCAGGGAGATAGAGTATTCACAAGAAAGATTGTTACTGAAAGTAATGAACATGTTCTTCAGGAGAAACGCTTTCATCATTAAATCCAGCTTCCTGCTCGGGTATTTTGAAAACCTTGTGCACAGTTAAAAAAAAATATTTCGAGCTGTTAGTATCTATTGTTTGAATTTGTACAGCTACTACTATTCTCAGATATTCCAGCTATGCAACGTTTCTCAATCTGTTGGTTTGTTTTTGGTTGATTTTCATTAAAATATTCTGAAAGGTTTGGGACCTGTTATGGTGTGATTTAATCAATGATGGCCCTGTAAATATTATAGATGTCCAATGTGATGTACTGTGTGGCATAAATAACGTAGATGCACTCCCTCAAAATCGAAAATGTAAAATGCTATCTTTATTTCATCGATATTTGTGTTTATATAATTTCATTTTACATGTATATTCACGTATATGTTGTTTTAGAACATAAGCTCGCTTTGGCCATGTTTATTCAATAAATGTATTTTATTTTTTTAGTGTGTGTCTTCTTTTTTCCTGCATATCTGAGAGTGGATAATGAGTCGTGTCTCGGTTCCCAAAAAACTAACAGAAGAAGGAATTGAAAGATTAGTCTATGGCGGCAACTTTTACATGTGATCTGATTATTTTACTTCAGCAGACACATTCTATGGATTGTACGAAGATTCACAGGCCTCAATCTTCCAATATTTTTCCTAGTTTGGATGCCATCATGGAAATTGCATATTGGCTCATTCCAAAATTTGTTTTAACCCCTACACATAGCGCCAAATGTTTATGTTTCATAGATCACTTCATTTTTTTAAAGTAACTCGTGCTTTCCTATCCAGCACAATCATGAAATAAATCCTTTGGGATGTTGTAATTTTTCCTATACACGTGGAAAATCAGCATGCTGAGCTTTTGCTCAAATGTGAGACTCTAAAGTTTGTTAACCTTTTTGAGAGGCTTAGTTTAGACGTCACAAGGAAGGGAAAGGCAACAAAATATAACACCATAAAATATAAAAAATATATTGAGAAGCTAGTAGTATAAACATTGTGGACAGTGTGTCTGAGATGAGGCAATAGAATTACATGAAAGACATTTAATTAATAAATAGTTCTAAAAATAATACTACAAATGCTATAAGCCTTCTTATAATTCATATGAAAAATAGTTAGAAAAACAGATTAT
This sequence comes from Pleurodeles waltl, assembly GCF_031143425.1. Taxonomy (NCBI): domain Eukaryota; kingdom Metazoa; phylum Chordata; class Amphibia; order Caudata; family Salamandridae; genus Pleurodeles; species Pleurodeles waltl. The sequence continues at coordinate 790,090,418 of NC_090436.1, read as the reverse complement.
TTCTAAATAGTCACATAATGTACACATAATGAAAAGTGTGCCATTTGTCACACTACATTGAAATCCATTGCTAAATGTAAATTGTGCCCTGTGTGTTATAGTTAAGGTATTTTTCATGTGGCACTTCATACCCCATAATGCTGAAGCACATTATTAGAAAGGGTAGCCTGCTACAATGTGGTGAAGTTAGACGTTGGAAGATTGATGAATCAACTGTGGTCTTATGTGGAGAGCATTTTAGTGACCAGAGAAGAGCTCTTAACTTTGTCTAGGGCTCAGTGTCCAGCAGTATGAAAAAAGATGAGGTGGGAGAGAGATGTGGAAATGAAAAAAAGAAAGGGGAAGAGGCTAGGCTCTACCTCGATGATCTGAGTTAAAGATAGTCTACAAATCACCAACCCAAAATAGGGGGTACTTATAAAAAGGCCTGGTATTCGATATGGCAACTATTACAAAGCTGATATGCTGTCAAATTAGTAAACTTATGTCAAACTGGCAAGAATGGGATTTGGGGCCTTGAGAGAGAGCCATGTGCGTTTTTAAGGGCAGTTATACTGACTATTGCTGTACAAGTATTCCTCGTGAGCGAGAAAAGAAGTGGAACAGAAATCAACGTTGGCAGCATGTGCAGAAACTACACAGCGATTAAGGTCCAGATTAACCTATTCCTGCTAGGCTGAAAGAGGACACAATTAAGAGCAAGGGTTTGCGCTCCATGCCCCTCTCATCCTCCCAAGGTGAGCCACCAATCAGCTGAATCTAGCTGGGAAATGGCGCAAACCCTGGCCACTCTGGCTCCCTGCTTGCGTGAAAGACAAAGCAGTTGGTAGATTATTGCCCTGACCGCATGAGAACAAATCTGTACACTTGCTGTTACCCTTCAAGCCTCAGCCCTCCATGCAGGCCCAGCACTTTGTCTCAGATCCCAGAGCCCCTTGCTCTTTCTAGTTTACATGAGGAGGCATCCTTCTGTTCTTTTGGAATTTCCTCCCAGACCACGTCCACTTTCATTCTTAGTAAGGAATGGCATTTCAGGATAAAAGAGAAACAATATGGTGAACAAGACTTGCCCTGCTTCTATTGTTATGCCTAGAACAGCAACATAGAATAGATGGGGTAGTTCTGATCTGTGCACCTTGAAAAATACAGCTTTTGTATATGTCTCTGCATGTTAACCTTCGATCCAATCTCCTGTGTTTGGTACCTTCCTAATCTTTCTTCTAAACACCCCTAACCCTACACCCATATCACCACCAATTGAGATGGGAGTGTAGTCTGCATGATGTACACTGGGGTTCCCCTCCGTTGAGTACCCGAGTGGGAGTATCTGATTTTTGTTTTTTACCCCAGCCTCACACAGATCTCGTTTGTGCTTGAGGGCCTAGGAATGTCCCTTGACAAGAGTGAGGTCCTGGACCTGCCCTTTGACCTTGAGAAGTGCACCAAGCGTGCTCTCATTTGACTGACAGTGAACCACTGTCTCAGTCGTGGGTTTAGCATGTGGATTGCCTGTGGCAGCATATATTGTTTTGTAAATCAGTATTTGTGACCAGACCTGTTTATCTGTGTCATTGTGGTGGTAGCCTACTGGCCCGCTGTGTAAAGTTCTGCTTCTGTGCACAAACCCAGATCCTAAAGCTAATACCCCAAGTGTATGTCATATGTGTGTGTCATCTGTGTGGTACATACATTGTGTGCATGAGTGAACCGGAATAATGAATGACTGCAGGTTCCCTTTTTGAAAGCCCCTGATGTGATCTTGTGCACAAGATGGAGGAGAGGGTGTTTTCCCAGATAACTGAAGTATATTGCTGACATTCCTGAAGCTGTAAGGGGGAGATCGAGACACTGAAGTGGAGAAAGGGCTTCCTTCACAAATTTGATTAGGTCCTTTTGGTGAGAGAAGCTGCTGATTTTTCTTCCTAAGCACTGCGATTTGGTAGATGATGGGACAAAGGGTGGGACTGCAGTCTCTGTAGTTCAGAATGTGAAGGGTCCTTTAGGGGTGACAGAAGAATGGAAGACGGTTTTGGTCACTACTGCTGCACCCAAAGTTATTCCTTTCACAGGTGCCAGCCTCGCTGGGTTACCGGTCCCAAAACCCAGAATATTATATCTACTTGTATCAGTAGTGAAAAAGACATTCCAAATGTTTGGCTAAAATAATGTCCATTTACACAGTTTTAATGTGTCATGTTTTTAATCTACTTCAGTATGATTTGTTTACTTGACAGCATTGAAGGATATTTTTTTTGCGATGAAACACATTGGCTGCATGTTGCTTCTACTATCTGAAAGGTTTCTTAAATAAGAAAACATTTTACAAAAACCTTCTCACCTTGTAAATAGGCATTTTGTGAGCAAAAGGAACCACAACCCGAGATTAGAATTGAAATGAAAATGTGGACTAATTTTGACATATAAACAATTAGTGATTGAAACCTTTGAAGTGCCTCCAACTATTGATACAAATGGTCATTTATGTGAGGCCAGCACTTTGTCCCTTTTTCTAATCGCTGTTCACCATGGTTGTTGATATCCAAGTGCAGAAAGCTCACACCTCTTTGTGCCTCTCTTGTGGGTATTGGAGGCTGGAGTTACTCAGCTGCGAGGAACATCACTGTACGGAAGGGCTGTGTCTGCAGAACTGCCTAGAGAGGACAAATAAAAAAAGAATCAACCAAACGGGTTCTAGAACTAAAGACGGAGAATCTACTCCCCCTGGCTGCTGTGACTATACATGGGATCCATTGCCCCACTTGTTGTTCCAGTTTCTCTTTGAACAAGAATGAGAGTGATCCACAGAGTACTCAGAGGACTGCTACATAGCTCTCTCAGTGATGGCGGGGCATCACATGGAGTCTGACCTGAAAAGAAGTAGCTGTCCCACTGTTCTGAACTGCTGTAAGGCGATGCCAACCTTCTGGGAGTTGTGATTAGTCATGATGATCCAGAAGCAGTTTAACACGGAGCTTAAGGTCCTGCCCACCCAGAAAGTCAACGGAGAGCGATCTGCATTCTCCAGCGACCACAGCGTAGTCTTTCCTGATGAACGCCCATCACTACAGCAACCTCGTGATGTTGTACACATGCGAACTGTGCCGTTGTCACGTTATACATTTGTGGTAAGTGGACTGTGGCGCTGAGACATCATGAGGTTGTGCCAACAGGACTGCATTACTGCGACATCATAACGTTTTGCCCAAGCGAACTGTGCCATTGTGAAGTTGTTCTTGTGCAGGCTGTACTGCTGCAACATTGTCCCACCACCGGTGACAGCTGGCATAAAACACACATCGCCCTGCCTGCTTTAGAACCATGACGTTCTGTTTACATTTCACCTTTTACTTACTGTTGCATTCTTTACGCGTATTTGCTTTTTCCAGAATGGGGTGTTCCTGTAAATGTTTTCCCTGCAACACTATACTCATGTATAGTGTGTAGTATGAAAAGTGTTTTCCGATGTAGCTGTGTGTGTTTTCAGGTTATGGGTGGACCACGATTGAAAGCTGTTGTGTTCAGGCCATACGCAGTGGGAGTTTCTCACTGTGCCTGTCAGTGAGTCACAAAGGGGTTCAGAATGCGTTCTCATCCAATCCTTGTGCTCTCTGCGAAGCGCACAGAGCGATGGTCTGGTGTGCCAATTGTAATATGTGAAAGGAGGTACACAGCTGTCAAAATATTGACATGGCAAAAGATAAAGCACATGTAATGCATACAGGTGAGTGGATGTAGTGTGTGTGGGGGATTGGTGAAGTGAAGCAGTTGCAAGGAACTACGTGCAGGAGAGAATAAAAAAAAGGGTGCCCTAAGAGGAAAGAGATGAGGTATCGGATATGCATATTGAGTGTTCAGGAAAGATAAGAGGAGGAAAAATTGTGAAAATGTCCTAACAGAGATACTGCAGTATAGAGTAGTGTGAAGAGAAGAACAAGAGTGATTGAAGCTCTCTGAAGATCTTGCCCCTTCCATAGATCATAATAATGATTAATTCACTGTCTGGTTAAAATGATTTTGTGTGGTCAGATATGTGTATACAAAAGCTGTGGCCACTTGTGAGTTCCCCCTAAAAATCATGTCTAGAGACACCACTGATGACCCCCTCTGAGAAGCATGTGACTGCTCTCCATTGCTACCACTGAGAGTCAAGTGCTGAAGAGGTTGTCCTTGGCCCAACTTTTAGAGTAGTAAGATGGAACATGAGACATTAGGTGCAAACGACCCCAGCTCCATGGTAATGGCACCAATAACCCCGGCTTGCCCTGTGGTCCTCTGGGTTTGACACCCTTTAGTTACTCTATCTGTCATCTCTAGCAAGAGGCCTTTATTCCAAAAACATTAGCCAAACAGGTTTATTGTCCTGTTCAGTTAGTCAGTATGCATACGTGTGCATGTATGGCACTGTTTTAATCGTGTTTGAGCCCTTCTCTACTTTGGGCCTAAGGCCTATGAATTTTTATGAGATTCTGTAATCTGAGAGGTTCTTTATCACAGTTTAAAATGAGAATCCAACATTTTCTTTTATGCTGGCGATTTAGAGGGGAGAGTGCATTCTTGAAATGGTTTTGGGAATATAGAGAGCCGTGCATTTTGGGCCTTCTGCAGCATGGGGTTGACGGGGGCCTCCCACATACCTACATTCAGGTTCTGTCAGTGTCTGACATTCGGGGCCAGTGGCTCCCTAATTTTTGGCCTTTCTCTATGTTATCAAATTCGGTCACGATTATCAGACATTCTAGTAGAAAATCAGAAACCTGCGAATCATAATCTTCAGTGGTGAGTATTTCAAATTTTATGATGGATTCTGTGTGGATAATTCCCTTAGCCCACATCTCTGTGAAATTTGGAGCTGTAGAAATGTTTGTGACTAGACTACCCAACAAACCTGAGAATTTATGTCTGTTCTGTTTTTTTTCATGATCTTCTCTTCCTCCCCCTCTGCATCCTTTCCCTTCTTAGCCCCTAAGCGTAGAAGTACAGAAATCTTCGGAACTACCTTATATTTCACTGAAGCAGTTCATTAGCGGATGCTGTTTTCCTTTTGATGTATTTCTAGCAAACCCTCTTGTTCGACAGAAACAAATGTTCGTTTCGAGTCTAACATGTTCAGCCTATTTGACTGTGCTGAAAGTTTTTTGATTCGGGCATGCAACTAATCTTCCAAGGAGGCTTTGAATAGTAGCCTGTTTACCAGGAGTGGGGTTTCTTTTCTTTTATTCGCTGCAATGGAAGAACTGGTGCCAGCAGTATGTCGGGAATGCTGTGTGCTTGCTGCGTTTCTGTGTTTTCTTTGTAGCGCTGCACATGTCGCAGCAAGAGCCCATTTACTTGAAACAACCACAGTTGCTCGCCCAGCGTGCATAGTTATTCTTCTCAACAGGCCTCTTCTAAGAAAGGGGGAGTCACACTCAGTTTATCTGCCTCTCATTTTTCTTTTGTTAATTATTTCTGTCTGGTTTTGGCAGGAGGCAGTGCCCTCATTTTTCAGTTCAAGTGGTTCAGCTCACGGTAGAGTACCAAAGGTGACGTGTATAGTCGGTTTCAAGTGTGTTTTTCCAGCCTATGGGTTATGTTTCACGTTTTAGCTATATTGTCCCTAAATTAATTTCCTCTCTTTTTTAATTGCATTGTCGACTTCTGATTGTACTCTCTACCCATGAGCGAAAGATCGAGTAAAGCTGAGGGTTAACGTGTGTGGTGGGGTAGAATGGCGAATAATTGACGAACAGCAGATATGAATTTGTTTCTTGACTTTACATGAGTTACGCTGCACTCTGTAGCGTAGCGGGAGATGGTCCTTTCCCACCTGCACCCTGCTGAACGCCGAGACTTGAGATTCCGACATCCGAGACACATACAGAGGCCATTGGCTGAGTGACGAGGGCGCGGGGGCCACACTGCCCCTCGGTTGCTTCAGCAGACCGCAGGACCAGCACCTGCCAGGCGTTACCAAAACATAAGGCCACTTCCCCCCTCAAGGGTTACGAGCGCTGATAAAACACCTTTGCATGACTTGGTAAAATAACTATTCTTTACATGCAGGTATTTTTCAGTTTTTTTTTAAAAGTCCTTCACTTTTATGGATTCAGAGGAAACAACTGGAATAGAAACAAAATGTTTCATTTTATGTGATGTTTGCATGAAGGCCTCACGCTTTAGCATAAAGCAACAGTGAACTGATGAACAGTGTTGCACACTTCTGTGATGTTACATAAAGGTCATTTGCCCAACCCTCCTGCTAAAATACGGGGGGTTCTGCCGCCTCCTCTTCCTCACCTGTGTCTATGTTCCTAATGCGACTGAATGAATGGTAAACCCTGCCTGCTGTACCCAATGCCCGCCATTTCGTTTCCAACCACCCCAGGGAACCGAGGGAATCTGTTAATCCTTGCACCTCTAGGACTCCTCTTGGTGTCTGGAGACCCAGGATAGGCGAGAGGAGGAGTTTCCACAGCAACTCCCCCACGCTTATATTTACTTGACGAACAGGACGATAGAGGATTGTGCCGCCATCTTCCCTCGCGCCTCTTCCTTGAGGCAACAATTATTCCTTTGCTTCAGGTGTGAATGAAAGAATTGTGTTGCACGAGTAAAGGGAAACGAGGACACGCGCTAAACGAGCCCCCCCCCCCCCATCAGTACATTCACCCATAGACTCACCATATGTGTCTATCCGAGGAAAGGAACTTAGTACTTTGAAATGAAGTAGCTCAAATCATCACCAGTATCCGGTGAAGGAACCGTATGTTATCCAATGTGTTTTAAATAAACTCTAAATAAGTTCTTCTAAGTCGTGTTTTTGAACACTCAGTAATGACACGTGTTGTCGTTTTCAAGGATGCAAATAATGGAGTAAAGGAGATATATAAATACAGCTTGGGTCAGCCTACTCTGTGGTCTATGTATTGAAGTTGCCTATTTAGAAGGTAATGAACCAAATAATGTTTACAACCAAACAATATGATTTAGCAATTAATTATGCACTACCCTGACTACCTTATCAACCTGCAATTAATTATTTGCTTAACTTGCATAAAAAAAGCTAAAAGGGCTGAGGAAATTATATGCCCAACTAATCAAAATTGAGTCACTGTAATGTAAAAATGAAAGTTTGGCACTCTTGGAAAAATCACATTATTTAAATATACACTTATATCACTGCTTATTTTTCAAAGGTTTCAGGTTGACCTAAGCCCAGTCACATTGTTAAGAGAGTGAGACCGTATCTCCTGTTAATCTTGCGGCACTGAAGTGTGCAACATGAGTGGTGCGATCGTCTAGCATAGTGCCTAGATTCCTGCGAATAAGAGGTGTGTAAGGGAGAACCCAGTGCAGTTAGATGGTGGAAGGATAGCTGGTATCTTGAGGGATGCGCTAGGCAGGTAAGAGAGGGCAGCAAGAGACACAATGTATTACTTTGTATGTTTAGGAGGACGTTTGGAAGAGGTGGATAACATGCAACATGTACCTGTTCTGTATGTATCCCCTACAGAGCCCGTCCTTGTCAGTTCAGAAGGCAAAACACAAAATGGCTCCATATATAACACAAGGTTACGGATGGCTTCACCATTCACATCTCGGCAGATACTGTGCATGTGTTTGGAGAGAAGGAAAGGGAATGTTGCTTTGCTTAGCACTTGACACCCTGAATTCTCCATTGAAGACCACCCCCACTGTGGATGCTGAATCACCCCTAATTCCAAATACCTTTATCTGTCTGTAATACATGTTTGAATTCTTAATGAGTAAAACAACTCTACTGAAAGGAGGGTGTGTGCGGGTTGAATTATTAGAATAAGAACTTTAGTTTAAATGGTGAGCATATATAATGCATTTGTGCATTACTTGCGTTTAGAATTTGCCTTTAATAAATGACATTGACCAGATGGACACTGGAAGGAAACCCGTCCATCTTTGGCCTATGTTTGTTACAGTACAGAAGCCCCAAGCTGAGATATACCCTGCACCTTCAGCAAGTGGCCGTGTTTGGGTAGTATGCACCTTCTACACTTTCTGACTGCTTGATTGATTGACCAACTTCTCTATGAGAACCTGTTTTTCGTTCTACATATCACACCTATGTGATCAAGAGAAAATAATTGGCTGAAGAATTCTACTTCCTAAACAAAATATAAAGCATATTGGGTAGATTGAGAAAGTAGAACTGCTGAAGCAGATTAGAAACATCAGCATTTTCAAAGCAGAGAAGTTTGTGGTCATTCCAAGTTAATGGTACCTTACTTAGAAAGTGATACTGAAACCAAAAAATATCTGAAAGGCTTGTATTACTTTTCAGAAAACATGCTTGGGATAGAAAACATGTTTTCCAATTGAACCTGATTGTTTTCCTTTTTCTTCCTACCACTAAGGGCCTGATTTAGAGTTTGGCGGATGGGATACTCCATCACAAACGTGACGGATATCCTGCCTGATGTATTACAATTCCATTCTAGCCTATGGAACTTGTAATAAGGCGGACAGGATATCCGCCATGTTTGTGACGGATCAACCCCTCCGCCAAACTCTAAATCAGGCGCTAAGTAATAACAGCATTTAAAAGTATAATTCAGTGCTTTCCCTGTTTGGCGCCATATTTCTTAGCTAGGACAAATATGACATTTTTATAAAGAATAAAGTACCTGCTACAGGGCATTATAGATATTACAAATCACCAAGGAGTTATACTACTAAGACGTTGCGTGAGAGTTGGGGCTGTGCTTACAAGGGCACTTAACTATTTTTTTTTAATGTTTTTGCTACGAACCACATCAGAATTAAGAGGTAACTCATAGTAAGGGCCAGTGCCTACAAGCTGAGCTCTGCATTCAGACTGAGATGCTCATCTCTGTTGCTAGGCAGGGCATTAAGCTGTGTGATTTTCCATTTTCTTGCACAATGAATTTGTAGTATTACCTTTTGTAACCCTTTCTTTCTCCCTTACCGCCCTAATGCAAATATGTGCATATACGAGATATTTTGTGAGTCTGTGCATTCTCACGTATCCTTGTTTCCACCCAAACTGGAAATGACCTATGTACTGTGTTCTTGTCACTCTGTCCAGTGTTCCTTGCTGAGCCGCTTTTGCTGCTCTTTGGAAATAAATAGATAAACAAATCTCTGCTACACCGGGTGTTCCTGCTGTAATTGGACATCACTGGGTCAGCTCTACCGGGCCTGTGTGAACACCTATCCAGTATAGACCTTGTAACGTGAGCAGTAGCAAAAGGGCGCCAAGGCCTGCAACAGCCTTATTTTATGAATATGCGAGTTACTGGGTGCTTGTGGAATGTTTTATCACCATAGTCTCTAAGTGCTTTATTACCAGGTGTTAGTGATACGCTAATCACTGGTACTCATTCCATTGACCTAGGTTCGTTGAAAGGCTGATGGTCCCAGGGCCTTCAGTTTATGCATTCTGCCCTTTCTCAGTAGATGCTTTACAACACCGAGTTATCTCACTTCTTACCAGTTTTTATTTCCATGTGATATTTGATCACTCTTTTCTGACAACATCCAGAGGTGCTTTCTGTACCCTGCTTAATTGTTGCCTGCTGTGTTTGTTACATGATATTTCGATCCAGATAATCTACTAGCTAACATATAAAAACTGTATTCTTAATTCAAAGATCGCCTCCTCTTTGACTACATTTATTTTACCCAACCGCCCTGTCATTTTGGAACTTCCAAACCTCCTTTACTGCTATTATCTTTGGAATGCAAGGACTCCTTGCAGTAAATCTGCTTTTATCTCCGACGTCCCATCTGTGGAATCCCTCTGATCGGACTCTGAGGGTCAGGCATCTGCTCTCTACCTGCAGGTACCTTGGCTCACTCTCCTCCCCCCGTGTGCCCTTAACCCCAGGTCAAGTCTTCCTCATGCTGTGCACACTAGGTTTTATTTTTCACACACGTATGACATGACCACAGTTTGTCAGGAAGCGGCCCTAGCTTACTTTATTACATCGACCGTAAAACCTCAGAACTATCAGGTAAAGCAACTGGCAACTCTAACTTGTGCACAATAACGTGGGTGTATATGCTTTGACGTATGATAAATAAGACCTGATAGACATTGTGACCAGGTGCAAGTGGTAATACATCTCGCACAGCTGGGCTTCATGGCAGAATTGCAAGTATTGATATCTTGAACAACTGGGCATAACTTCCTTTTCAAACGACATTGTCAAATGATGAACATTGTGCATTATGATAATATTTCTTTACATTTTGGCGTACGCTTGTCCACATCTTTGTTTTACCGCATTTGTGGCCACAGTATGTGTAGGTTACGGTGACACACACAGTCGCCCAACCTAAATGCAGCTATTTCACCTAGAGTACATCTCATTTGTAAACAAACAACACACTTGCAGCAGAAGTCAGGTTAATGGCTGCAATCCTAGTGAAGGATACCCCTGTGCATGATGCACACCATTCTGGTTGGCATCCCTGCCAATGTCGCTTAGACATTAAATTACTACACCCCATAACTGTAAAGATCCTCAGTGCATTCCTGAGGTAGAGCTGTAGGGTCAGGTCACCAGCGGGTAATCCCCCACTGCAGCTAGTCATATGCCCAGCCTTAGCTTGAGTATCAGACTACCAGCAGGTCAGTCCCTACCAAGCCAATGTGTCTCGGGTCTGTGGACCCAGCATTGTTCTCCCCTACACAGGGTATACTGGGTCCTACTGGCAGAACAACACAACACTGGGTCATTTTTCTTTTGAAACATCTTTTTATTAAACCGTTGCCCAGTACAGTACAATGCCAACTAATACAATCCACGAATATACATTGGTCAGAAGTAGCACTTTTCATTGGAAAAATCATGTCTGAATAAGATATCAAATCAGTTGTCAAACCTTCTATTCACATCATGCCCCCTACAGAACTATAATCCTTATGGTAAGGCCTCCCCCCCCCACCCCCCCCAACACGACCCCCCTTGTTCTTCCACAGACCCTCTCCTCACAGTCCTCTATACTCACCCCACAGTGACCATATCTTGTCAAATTTCTGGGGGCAAACTGGATCATTTATTAGACAACACAATGTCAGTAATAGCAATTTCATATCTCAGTCCCGATAAAGTTATTCACCAAACCAGTGCACATACCACCCCAAATCAGTCACTTAAGGCAGACCCAGCACACCCCCTCGGAAGGGGTGCCTTTGGTTCTAATAGCGACAAAATCAGCAGCTGTAAACAGCAGTGGCTATCAACAAACCAGCATCCACCAAGCAGGAGGCGACTCAAATTAAGGACCAAAGTGTCCACATGCTGACATTGGCATTCAGATTGGACTGTTCATCTCTGTTCCTCGGGGCGCAATGAGTCTCTATCCTTGACTATTTTAACCCTTTTGTCTCTACTTACCACCTTAATGTAAATGTTTACATATGCTAAATGTTTTGTAAATCTTTTGAAACGTTTTAGCAACCTTGTGTCGTAGTTCTCGTAAATGAATAAGGTATTGTTTAGCAGTCCACACCAAAGGGTTTATCTGCAGTGAATTTAGAGAGGATCAATGGTGAAAACCTTGAAGACAAAAGAATGGAGACACCTTGGTGATGCTGTATTTAGCTTTATTTTATGAAAATTCATCCAGCTGTCCAACTATTTTGAGTAGCTTTACAGAAACATTCATATTTTTCCCTAGGCACTGGTTCACCCTTTCAGTTTGTCCATTGGATTGGGGATGAAACCAGATGAAAGGGCTTATTGAATTCTGAGGACTAAGTAAAGAGCGTTCCAGAAGCAAGAAACATACTGGTATCCTCAGTCGGAAACTATGATAATGGGAAGACTGTGAAGACAAAATAAATCAATGAAACCTTGATTTGGGCTATCTTGGAAGCAACATCAACTGTAACCATAACCATTTGGAAACCACATGGAAGAGCAACAATAAAGTGTGTGGAATGTGTGCCATGGGTTCAATGTAATGGGATGAGGAAGTAGATAACGAAAATGCGTGCAGTATTAAGACTTAATAAGAGTAATAAAAGACTGGACAAGAAGTAACATATTCCTGAACATCCTTTGTTACTCATGGCCACCAGAAGGATGCAAAACTAAGTCCAATGCTGACTTCACACCTCTGTGTATAGAAGGTGTATAGAAGTTATACATTCTCATACCTCCTTTTGGAGTTCCTCAGTAGGAATTCATAAGGCTTGTTGAAAGTATAAGCCTTTGGTTTGTAATACATGAGTTTTAATTAACAACTCTTCCACATTCAAAGAACTAAGAGAGCCCATCCAGAAGCTCCACTCCAAAAAATGTAATTCGGCGGGAGAAGATTTTGATAGCATGTCGTAAGAGAATCAGGAAAGCATTGAGACAGAGCATCTGAAAAATCATTCTGGTATCACTGTATAGAAGTGATGAAAAATCATACTTGGAGGAGAAGTATGCTCAGCAGTCCTGTCTGCTGTTATGAAACTGTCCTAATCTCAAAAGGCTCACAGGTCTCAATTAACAAATGTCGCCACATCTAAAAGCCATGTTTTATGGTACAGTGAGTGCCCTCTCAAGTACAACATAATTACATTCGAAAGAAATTAAGGTGTAGGAAAGATAACAAATTGTCTGTTCCAAAATACTATGGTGTTCTATTTTTAAAAATATTTATTTATTGGCTTTTACAGGTTCGTATAACAATGAACGCAGAAATTGTGCCTAATATTCATAACAGCTTCACATTGTTCTGTGGATAATCATCAGTCACAGTAATGTGACGCCAGCATGTAAGGCTGCTGAAGTGGTATTAGTGGGCTTGTGCAGACCATGACTTTCTCTGTGAACTACATCGCTCCCCAGATAGTGGGGGGATGGCAGACCAGGATAGCCCACTCCCTGTTTCAACAACCAGTGGGGAGTCTTAATCACACAAAGCTCTATCAGTGTAATAACCTGGTGCCTCAAAAACAAAATAAACGTGAACTGAACTACCTGGGGCATTGGGGAGAGTCAAGTAGAGGTGAAATGTTACAAAAGTAAAATCGGTCAGTCTAAGGGCATGTGGAGAGGGTCGGGCCAATCAGTGGGGGGATCACGTCGGCAGCAGTGCAGCACTGACTCTGTCCGAGTCAGCAACCAGTCACCCCGGCGCTCTCTTAAGTAGTAGTATTTATGTAGGGGCATCGCATTTGTCCTGCAATCTGAGCACTTACGTGTCCCACAATGTGGCAGTGTTGTGGCCCCCCACACCCTATGGTCTCGCATCAGGGCATTGGTCTTTGCAGTCGCCCAAAGGAGCACTACCTGGAGCCAGAAATCAATCACCTGCGCCTGCCCTGCCTCCTAGGATATGGCTATCAGGTGCTTGAAAATGGCCATTGCTAGATCAGCAAATTTTAGTGGAGATTTAGTGCATTTCAAGCGCTTAGTGATCTATAGTCAACAGAACAAAGGATCCAGCAGAGCAGGCATTTCCAATATCTCTGACATGTGCTCCATGACCTGCACCCAGCCCTGTGCCAATGGGGGGGCACTCCCATGCCATATGAAGGAAGGTCACATCCTCGTGGCCACATCAGGGACATGTTGCAGCCACTCCTGGGAACATCTTGTGAAGTCAGTGGGGTGTGAGGTAAGTGCGGTGTAAGTAATTGAATTAGGTAAATTTCAGACGCACGTTTAGGGATATACATTTAACCTGTTCGAGTGCCATCCCCCATTGCTTATCAGACACAACAGTGCCTAGGCACTCCTCCCATCTGGGTTTACCCAACAACAAAAGAGCGACATCCATGGCTGGCAATGCCTTGTAGAGAACCGTTTCTGCTTTACTACCCAATCCATGGCTCAGAAAACATTGCAGCCCCTAATGCAGAGCCTAGGTTTCCTGGCCTGCACTCCAAATATGAGCTGCAGGGAATATGGTGGCATTCCTCGCCGCAGCTGAATATATCTGTTCCAACAAACCATGGCAACCTGTGCCATTTGGCTCAGGCCTGGCCGCCAGGCGACACCAACCAGTCTAGCAAGCTTATGTTTCCCAACTCTTCACCTACCGCTGCACCTCCCCCCATCACATCACCTACCAGCAAGTACATTGGCCACTGCAGCTGCACTGCTGAAATATAACACTCCAGATAAGGCACTCCCAGGCTGCCCTCCATCAATAGCCGCTGCAATGTACGGACAGATACTCTCTTGCATGTTCCTCCCCCTATAAGGTTGGAAATCTAAAATAAGCCCTTGTGGGGTCAACAGGCACTGCCGTGGAGAAATAGAGGAGCTGTGGGAGTCTCAACAACTAAGCAATGGATGTATGACCCTTGGGCAACAGGGGGAGGCAGACCCAGAAGCCCAAGGACTGCCTCACCAAGCAAGAGCCCTGCCATGATCACCATCTAGAAGATCCCGGTCTGCGTGATAAATATGCACCCCAAGTAGCGAAATGTGCCAAGCTGCCAAGACAGATGGTCCGTTGCAATTCTTTCTTTGTCTCAGCGCTCTAGCTTTCACAGGGGATAAATGCAAGACTTCCCCCAGTTCACCTATAGGCCTGCCACGTTTCTGAACACATCCAGCACAGCAAAGAGAGCTGGGAGCTTCCTTTCTGGGTGCCACATGTGCACTAGGATGTTGTCCGCGTAGAGCGAGACCACGTACCAATCAGGGTCCCTTGCTATACCTCAACTTGGGCCCTCAGTAAAACAGCCTGTAGCTCCATAACTAGTGCAAAAATCACCAGGGAGAGAGAGCAGCCCTGTGCATGCCCCTGCCTATGTGGAAGTGATGAGATATCTGGCGGCCTTTCCGCACTCTGGTTCAGAGTGCCATTTATAACAGTTGGACCCAAACCAGGAACTCAGGGCCCATCCCAAATGCCTCCAGGACAGCCATCAGATACAGCCATCTTAGGGAGTGAAAGTACTTCTCGAAGTCCAGGGATACCGCCACTGGGAACCCCTCAGACCCCTTGACCGCACCCATGATCTGGCAGAGCCTACGTATATTAGAGAAAGTGGCTCTGTTGGGGATAAATACACATTGATCAGGATGCACCACAGTCAGGAGCAGCGATAATAACCTGTTTGCAAAGGCCTTACTCATGATTTTATAGTCAATATTAAGCATTGACAATGGACGGTAAGAACTCACATCCTGAGGATCACGGTCAGAATTACCAAGGTGTTCTATCTCCACCAAAACTGATTCCCACAGATCTGTACAAATCACCAGCTTCCACAATATATGACTGTACTGTAGAATAGGTGCTTGAGTGAAGGCACTTTTATTACATTTTGGAAGGATGTGTCCACTGTCTTATCCCCAAAAAATCATTTTTTTTACTTTTCTTTCTTAAAAGCAAAGTCGGGAATGAATTGACATTAAGAAATTTCTAAAAAGCATTAGGTTTCTTTATTTGTGTTTAGAGTTGGCCCTTTAATAATTGCAAAAATATTTTTTGGATTCATAGCAATTTATTGTGATGCTAAAAGAAACCCATGGTATTCAATATGTTCCTTTTTGAACTCACACTTCAGTTTTACAAAATAGTTGGTATTTGCCTAAACCTGGACAGAACCAATGTGATATGAAGTCTATGGTTAATGAGAAGCTGAGAAAAAATAAATGTATCATCCAGGTGCAATACCACATATTGATTCAACAAATCTGTTGATATGGGATCCATAAATCATTGAAAGACTGCTGGAGCGCTGCACAGTCCAAAATACCCCAAATGAGCACCTAAAGCAGTCTTCTATTTATCTCCAAACCTTATGTTAACGAGAGGGTAAGCTCCATGCAGACCAAATATAGAGAAGATAATGTCACCCCATACACTGTCTATGTTGTTCTTAATTAAGGGTAAGGTCTATCTAAACTCTCCTAAATACTGCCTATGGAGGAATCCCCAGAAGCTCCATGGGTTCATTCTACCAGGGTCAATGCCACTGCAACATCTTTTGCAAGAGTGCGTGCCAGTTCAAGACATCTGCCAGGATGCATCTTGTCTTTGGGCACCAGGTCTGAGGGGAGGGCCATTTTGCCTAATCGGTCATGCAAGACTTCCTTATCTGAGTCCACTCTTCAGACCCTCCCCTGATGTGGTATCTATTCTAAAAAGTGAAGAATCTGTGGTTATGTCTCAATCAGAAGTACAAATTAATTACCATCAGTAATGGTCTTTCTGGTCCATACCCATTCTAGCTACAGATCTCTATTTCCATCAATCCATTGATCCATTCTCTCTCTCTGATCACTTTCTCTCTACTCCTTTTGCTTCCTCTTCCTCTCTCTCAAAGCCCTCCCTGTGCCTACTGTAAAAAAAACATGGAGAGCTAGGGTGTAGTAAGGCTCTCTTGGAACTATATTTGTTCCCTATTTCAGCTTTGTTTTGTATTATATACGTTTTAGCCGCATCACTTTTAGCAGTGACATTTTACACATTTTGCTTGCATGATATTCTTCTAAGATTATATTGTACAAATTGGTTGTTTTAGTTAGCCTTTTCTCAACATATAATCGGGGCATTCCATTTGATAGGAACACAGCACATGATATCCTTGTGCTTGCATTGCCTTTTCAGAGACCACTTATAACATATAGACATATCATTGCATCAGAGCCTGCCTCTAACACAGTGTAGCTTTGATTATATAAACAATGCACTGACCCGAAAGGGCCAGAGGGGTACTCCAGCTGCAACTATCCTGGGATGAATGCTATGTTCGACATGCAGTTCTGCCACTGCTAATCTACCAGCTTCCCAAAAGGATTCCCATTCATACTACAGGTTGACTCTTGACGCTGTTCTACAGGTATGTGGGCTAAGGCTAACCCCTTAGGTTGGGCAAAGGCAGAGGGTACACCCACTACTGCCTCAATGTAGGCTTAGGGTTATGTAGGAATATCTGGAAATCATTTACCATGACTGGATTAATTATTCTCTTTACCATGTATGTAATGCTGATAACATTGCTTTGTTTCATGTGCCTAATTATCGCAGCTCATTCTCTTTATGCAAGACTACGATTGTTTCAATAAATGTATTGAAAACATAGCTCAAATCTCTCTTGTGTTTTCATCTGGGAATGCGTGAGTAATACAAAGAAAGGGTAAGATCTTTTGCCACAACTTCCTTGGGAATCAAAGTGTGATGTTTAGGTTGCCACAATCACCTTACACCCCGGTAAGGTTAGGGGTATAGGAGAGGCACTTTGAGCTAGCTAGGAATTGGGTTGACAGCTTCTGATAGTGTGGATAGACGTAGTCCCTCACATTCTGAAGATCCCTCGCCCTAATACACAGTCCTAATACCTTAGTAAGAAGCGTGTAACAGGGTATAGTAACAGAAGCCCGAGCAGTGGCCCTGGGCTTTTCAAAACTGACCTTTAGTTGTCCAGCCCTCTGAGTAAATGCCGAATAGAATAAAAGGCCAGTCCAGCACTGGCCCTCACACCTCTTCTTTCTGTGAAGTGGACCAGTGAACATCATAGTAGGGTTCCAAGTTAAATATTAGCACACTGTCACACACAATTTGTTCGAAGTGCTCCACATCTCAGAACGTGGAAGGGGAAGGAATAAGAAACTGACTTCAATGCGCATGTGTGGTGCTTGTTGCTGGCTCTGTTCCATGACTTCCAGGCAGTATAAAGTCACTACAGAGTCATACGGTGCCACATGCGGAGCAGCGGGAGCACTAATAAAAAAACTCCACATTCAGGCTGTCGCCTTGGAATATTC
This sequence comes from Pleurodeles waltl, assembly GCF_031143425.1. Lineage (NCBI taxonomy): Eukaryota > Metazoa > Chordata > Amphibia > Caudata > Salamandridae > Pleurodeles > Pleurodeles waltl. The sequence goes on along the minus strand of NC_090436.1, from coordinate 790,072,713 downwards.
CAATGGTGAGGAATCTGCTGTTAGATTGAGTTTCCATCAGAAAGAGCATTACCAAAGGTGAGTAACTTGTTCATCAGCATTTCCTTGCTGGATGTTGTGCAGTGACTCTGTAGCAGAGAATTATCCATCCAGCTCCTCAAACATCTTTTTAAATGTCAGGAAGGTTAAATAATTATCCAGATACTGATATGACTCTGCAACTAATGGAGAGACTGAAGCTAAGACTGCCCTACAAAGACTACCAATAAGGTATCCCACCATGGAGCAGTCAGAAACAAATGGAGCTGGGTGAAAGGTAAAGTGGACCAGAACAGAAGCCATAAAATCCTTGAAGAACACTTACACTAACCACAGGAAGATCACTAGCAGCCAGAGTGTGTATGAGAAAGAAAAACACAGGAAAGCAGGAGCAAGTAACCAGGAGGGAAACCCACTGACACAGTTACCTGAAGCAATTGCACCGCATGGTCCTGAGAGTTCCAGCTCCTTAAAAAGGGTGAAGCAGGAAGTAGGTGAAAGGGGAGGCAGGATGTAACCTATAGGATTTAGTGCACCATGATGTGTTGGGATTTGCCAATGTTACAGACTGTGGAGGTCACCCTCATGATTTGAAAAGAACCAGTTGTGTCACTTCATGCTTCTTCAGGGAAAGTTTGAGTAGGAATCATCTTGTGAAAGAACGATTGCACAAGCAAGGGCTGAAAATGAAATTCAGCCAACGTGTTTTAAACTTGACTAGAGGCAAGGGAACAGCCAATGTGATGTTTATAACTCTTAGTGGTGGAAGAATATAAATATAGTGTCAAGAGTGGCTTCCAGAGTGGCATGTGCATGATGGGACAAACATAGGGGTCTTCCTGTTGAACTGTGCTAAGGGCAGGGAGACTGCTGCTGTTCACAGACCACGCTGGGGTGAGATCAACATTGACTGTACATCCTAACAGCAACATTCAAATACAGAATGAACCATAAACAAAAAGAATGGTGACTGGATATGTGAGAGTTATTGGCCAAAAGCAGTACATCACTTAGAGCCTGATTTAGATATTGTCTGACAAATTACTCCATCACAATGGTGACTGATATCCCGGCTGCCAAAATCTAAATCCCAATATATCCTATGGGATATAGATTTCGGTGGACGGGATATCTGTCACCATTGTGATGGAGTAACTCATCCTCCAATTTCTAAATCAAGCCCTTAGTCTCTGTGACAGATCATTACTTTCCTGAAAATATAGTCTTAATCCCATTGGCAATGGCTGAATGGGAGGCATCTAAGACAGCCATGAGGCATCAGCCGTGTCTAAAATCTCTAGCAAAAGAAAGACAATAATCTGCCATTTAAGAGGACCTTGGGAACACAGAGAAACACTATTTAAGCAACTTCAGAGGCCTTAGGATGCTTTTGCCACCTCTGGAAGTTATATGCACTAGAGGATATTGGTGGCATGGAGGACCTTGCTAGCTTTGTAAGGTATCTACCGGTTTGACCCTTGCTGACTGTCGAGCATGCCATGCTCGACGAGGATTGATGGTTAAGGTGCTGCCAAAGGGACTGAAAAAGTTTAAAGAGGTGGGGTAAGCTACAGGCCCCGGCCAAAATATTTAAACAGTTGTCCATGAGTAAGGGTCAATTGAGTAATTTCTGAGACATTCTCATTGGGAAGAGGGCGTTCTATGTACATGTTTACTATGGTATCATTTCTCTCTCTTGGCTAGGCATGTAGGAATAAATAGCCATGTACGAAGCATTTTTGTGGTTGTAAACTCTCTTAATTTGCGACCACAAAAATGATTGGTTTAGAAATGGATATGGAATTCCTATTAGGAAAGGGGTGTGTTGTAGGTGTCCCTTCCAAACCAAAATTCCTATAATATGTATCAATGGTTTAGGACCAAAATAGCAATCATAGACAATCGAAAAGTTACCAACCCTCAAATTATGGTTTGAGGGTTGCAAAATGGAAGGGGTCCTCTTATGACCGCCTTACCCATGAACGTCAATTCACCAAAAGGCCAGGGATAGTGGAAGTGACATCACATGCCATTTGTCCTTTACGTTCACTCACACGCTTACAGAAATGTACACAATTACACACACACACATACTGTGTCACATAAACACAATTTCACCTGCACACACGCACACAACATAAAATGTTAGAGCATTATTTACTTACATCAGCTACCAGGGAAGATCATATCCCAGCTAATTGTATTCTTTTCATTACATTAATAGTGAATAATATATTATTATTCACTACAAAAATGACAAAAACAATGAGATTGGATCCCCAACCGATGTCCATAAGGGCGAGCTGCCCCTGTGTTCCTAGCACTGATTTTGCCACCTATGAGTCCAGGGGTCACATATGCATTGCCAGGGGTCGCAAGGGGCAAGCCAGGGGGTCAGGTCTATGCCCTTCCCATTTTTGAATGTTAAAATAATGTTTGTAGGAGAGTAGACGGAGGTCAACTGGAAATTACCAACTTTCACAAAACCTTTTTTTTTTTTAAAGTAAAAATGTATTTCTAAATGCAGTCTTGGGTCCTTTAAGGAAAACAGGATGCGTTAAAAATTATTTATTGAAAAGCACTCCCAGGCAGTCACAGGCATGGTGGTCTGCGGACCCCAGCAGACCACCATTCGTGTGATGACCTCCAGTTGGACTGAGTTGCAATTTGTGATCACCCTCATCAAGGTAGGTCAGATTGCCACCCACTCTGAATTAAAAGTTTCAGAACCAACCTATTTGTAAATTGATCAGTTCAGAAAAGTCTTTACTGATCGCAAAAGTACTGATCATAAATTGAGACCGTTATTTTGTAAGCAGTAAATAATATGCCTTGTCTATGTGTTCGTGGGCTAGGACACAAAGGCAACCCCTTAAATGCATACAGTCCTGTGACAGATGGACAGAGAAACAAAAGTAACTATAGAAAACATTTGGGTCTGCTACAACCACTGCCAAGACCTCTTTACCCTTGGCATTTTATGATAACTGCAATCCTTGTAACCTTGCTATACATACCATTAGACCCAGTTGGGACAAAACAGAATGATGAAAATCTAAAAATAATATGTGGACTCCTATAGATGCCAGTTTATCACCTTGTGTCAAAGTGTGATTGCCGTAAACCCCCCGCATTTAAAGGGGTCTGCTTGTTGGTGACCCATAGTTCAACCTTAAGCATGATGACAAGCCTAGCAATCACCACACACTTTCTCACTGCCTTGCGCAGGCCCACAATTTTGATGTGGATTAACAGGTACTGCCTCAACTGTGATAAAACTGGCCTGGGAAATTTTTCTTTCTTCCAAAACCCATGAAAAAAGCTCATAATGTGGGCACACTCTTTGATAATGAGCTATCATTGACCCTGTACAGCACTCTGCTGCCTTTTGGATAGTTTGCACTATACAAATATCACATATATAGATATCAGTTATGGCCCAATTGAAAGCAGTGTCTAAAACTGTCCACATAGGACTCAGCACTCATATAGGTTCTAAAACATAATAAAGAGTTCAAAAAAGTCTGATTCCAAAATTATGGATGGCAGATTCTCAAAGCTTTCTTCTTTGATGAAACAAATAATTTTTTATTCATAAATGTCCATAAAACCATCCTCCTCTGTAGTTCATGAGTGCCGAGTCCTATGTGGATATTGAATTTCCAGGCTTTGTCTTGGGGTTGTGGGGACTAGGAGGGCTGGTCTTCAAGACTCGTGTACAATTTCGATGGGGAAACAAGTTTTTTACTAGAGTGGTAAAGTGCAGCGTTGATCGCCTTGGCCCTACTTTTGATTTCATTGAGTGTCTATAGCTGCGTTTCACCTTTCTTGTTTCCTAAATGAAAGGAAACTGTTCCTGACATTGGCCCATTGCGGTCAGAAAATATTGCTAATCTTGATGAGTCATGTCTGTATTACTGTAATTACCCATAAGTCACAAACAGTTAGGAGCGCACCTGCCTGACATCCCAGCAATTAATCTGCCCCATTGCATCATGGTAGATGTAGTATCTTCAAAAAACGAACTCCATTAATTTTTTAATATTTCACCTTTAAGTAGGTACAGCCTTTACTGTGCATCTCTGGACACATGTGTTTCTGGGTTAGTCCCTTCTTCAGCAGAGAACATATTTGCGGGGTGCTGGGAATGCTGCCATAAATCACCCGGTTTCAGTACCTCTTCCCTGGCCTGCTGGTGCCTGCTCCAGAGCTCGTCAGCCCAATAGCTCAAGGGAGCCTTTAAAGTCACAAACAGTTAGGAGCGCACCTGCCTGACATCCCAGCAATTAATCTGCCCCATTGCATCATGGTAGATGTAGTATCTTCAAAAAACGAACTCCATTAATTTTTAAATATTTCACCTTTAAGTAGGTACAGCCTTTACTGTGCATCTCTGGACACGTGTTTCTGGGTTAATCCCTTCTTCAGCAGAGAACATATTTGCGGGGTGCTGGGAATGCTGCCATAAATCACCCGGTTTCAGTACCTCTTCCCTGGCCTGCTGGTGCCTGCTCCAGAGCTCGTCAGCCCAATAGCTCAAGGGAGCCTTTAAAGTCACAAACAGTTAGGAGCGCACCTGCCTGACATCCCAGCAATTAATCTGCCCCATTGCATCATGGTAGATGTAGTATCTTCAAAAAACGAACTCCATTAATTTTTAAATATTTCACCTTTAAGTAGGTACAGCCTTTACTGTGCATCTCTGGACACATGTGTTTCTGGGTTAGTCCCTTCTTCAGCAGAGAACATATTTGCGGGGTGCTGGGAATGCTGCCATAAATCACCCGGTTTCAGTACCTCTTCCCTGGCCTGCTGGTGCCTGCTCCAGAGCTCGTCAGCCCAATAGCTCAAGGGAGCCTTTAAAGTCACAAACAGTTAGGAGCGCACCTGCCTGCCATCCCAGCAATTAATCTGCCCCATTGCATCATGGTAGATGTAGTATCTTCAAAAAACGAACTCCATTAATTTTTAAATATTTCACCTTTAAGTAGGTACAGCCTTTACTGTGCATCTCTGGACACATGTGTTTCTGGGTTAGTCCCTTCTTCAGCAGAGAACATATTTGCGGGGTGCTGGGAATGCTGCCATAAATCACCCGGTTTCAGTACCTCTTCCCTGGCCTGCTGGTGCCTGCTCCAGAGCTCGTCAGCCCAATAGCTCAAGGGAGCCTTTAAAGTCACAAACAGTTAGGAGCGCACCTGCCTGACATCCCAGCAATTAATCTGCCCCATTGCATCATGGTAGATGTAGTATCTTCAAAAAACGAACTCCATTAATTTTTAAATATTTCACCTTTAAGTAGGTACAGCCTTTACTGTGCATCTCTGGACACATGTGTTTCTGGGTTAGTCCCTTCTTCAGCAGAGAACATATTTGCGGGGTGCTGGGAATGCTGCCATAAATCACCCGGTTTCAGTACCTCTTCCCTGGCCTGCTGGTGCCTGCTCCAGAGCTCGTCAGCCAATAGCTCAAGGGAGCCTTTAAAGTCACAAACAGTTAGGAGCGCACCTGCCTGACATCCCAGCAATTAATCTGCCCCATTGCATCATGGTAGATGTAGTATCTTCAAAAAACTAACTCCATTAATTTTTAAATATTTCACCTTTAAGTAGGTACAGCCTTTACTGTGCATCTCTGGACACATGTGTTTCTGGGTTAGTCCCTTCTTCAGCAGAGAACATATTTGCGGGGTGCTGGGAATGCTGCCATAAATCACCCGGTTTCAGTACCTCTTCCCTGGCCTGCTGGTGCCTGCTCCAGAGCTCGTCAGCCCAATAGCTCAAGGGATCCTTTAAAGTCACAAACAGTTAGGAGCGCACCTGCCTGACATCCCAGCAATTAATCTGCCCCATTGCATCATGGTAGATGTAGTATCTTCAAAAAACGAACTCCATTAATTTTTAAATATTTCACCTTTAAGTAGGTACAGCCTTTACTGTGCATCTCTGGACACATGTGTTTCTGGGTTAGTCCCTTCTTCAGCAGAGAACATATTTGCGGGGTGCTGGGAATGCTGCCATAAATCACCCGGTTTCAGTACCTCTTCCCTGGCCTGCTGGTGCCTGCTCCAGAGCTCGTCAGCCCAATAGCTCAAGGGAGCCTTTAAAGTCACAAACAGTTAGGAGCGCACCTGCCTGCCATCCCAGCAATTAATCTGCCCCATTGCATCATGGTAGATGTAGTATCTTCAAAAAACGAACTCCATTAATTTTTAAATATTTCACCTTTAAGTAGGTACAGCCTTTACTGTGCATCTCTGGACACGTGTTTCTGGGTTAGTCCCTTCTTCAGCAGAGAACATATTTGCGGGGTGCTGGGAAGAAGGGACTAACCCAGAAACACATGTGTCCAGAGATGCACAGTAAAGGCTGTACCTACTTAAAGGTGAAATATTTAAAAATTAATGGAGTTCGTTTTTTGAAGATACTACATCTACCATGATGCAATGGGGCAGATTAATTGCTGGGATGTCAGGCAGGTGCGCTCCTAACTGTTTGTGACTTTAAAGGCTCCCTTGAGCTATTGGGCTGACGAGCTCTGGAGCAGGCACCAGCAGGCCAGGGAAGAGGTACTGAAACCGGGTGATTTATGGCAGCATTCCCAGCACCCCGCAAATATGTTCTCTGCTGAAGAAGGGACTAACCCAGAAACACATGTGTCCAGAGATGCACAGTAAAGGCTGTACCTACTTAAAGGTGAAATATTTAAAAATTAATGGAGTTCGTTTTTTGAAGATACTACATCTACCATGATGCAATGGGGCAGATTAATTGCTGGGATGTCAGGCAGGTGCGCTCCTAACTGTTTGTGACTTTAAAGGCTCCCTTGAGCTATTGGGCTGACGAGCTCTGGAGCAGGCACCAGCAGGCCAGGGAAGAGGTACTGAAACCGGGTGATTTATGGCAGCATTCCCAGCACCCCGCAAATATGTTCTCTGCTGAAGAAGGGACTAACCCAGAAACACATGTGTCCAGAGATGCACAGTAAAGGCTGTACCTACTTAAAGGTGAAATATTTAAAAATTAATGGAGTTCGTTTTTTGAAGATACTACATCTACCATGATGCAATGGGGCAGATTAATTGCTGGGATGTCAGGCAGGTGCGCTCCTAACTGTTTGTGACTTTAAAGGCTCCCTTGAGCTATTGGGCTGACGAGCTCTGGAGCAGGCACCAGCAGGCCAGGGAACAGGTACTGAAACCGGGTGATTTATGGCAGCATTCCCAGCACCCCGCAAATATGTTCTCTGCTGAAGAAGGGACTAACCCAGAAACACATGTGTCCAGAGATGCACAGTAAAGGCTGTACCTACTTAAAGGTGAAATATTTAAAAATTAATGGAGTTCGTTTTTTGAAGATACTACATCTACCATGATGCAATGGGGCAGATTAATTGCTGGGATGTCAGGCAGGTGCGCTCCTAACTGTTTGTAATTACCTTTAAACAAACCTTTTCAATGCTTCTTTCTCAAAATTCAAGATAGTGCAATATCATGTAGCCTGCTTGCTATTAAGCTTGAAACAACATTACAGATCACTCCTGCCTTGAAATCTATGCATTGGTTTCCTGTAAATGTAACAGTGAACTTCTAAGCTCACTAATAAGTACACAACTCCATCTAAATGTGGGAAACTAACAAAACTGTATTGAGCCTGTCAGTTCCAGAAGATCCATACAAAAATTTATTGGGGCAATTGAAAAAGAGATTTACACTTTTAACAATTCACATTAGGGTTTAGGCACCACCTGCGCCAAGGTTTCTGCACCTGCCGCACCATAGCCACCAGAATATTTGCATCTTGGATTACGAAGTTGATCGGTCGGTGTTGAACCATCATGATAATGTCCTGTTCTGCAATACAATATTGGAGGGCCACCTATATGGGCCTGGTGGTGGGAGGACTACAATGGAAATTAGCATCCAGCTCAAGGGAATTCCCAGGATTCCTGCCATGCTGCAGTGATAGAATATGCTTTCTGATTGACCCAGGACAGGTCATTTAATTAAGTAGTCTTTTGTCTGGTCAATTATATGATCTTCGGTGTTATGATGAGAAAAATAATCGTTCCCTATCTAATGAAATGCAATTTTGGTGATAACTGGCACACAGAGTCATAAAGTGGACTACGCTTGATGCTGCCACACTAAATAATAGCTTTCATTATACTGTATTTCCGAGGTCCCATGGTTAAAGCTAAGTCTATGAACTAGACCCACACATTTGGTCAGAGAGGCTGAGCTTTGTGGTTGGCAGGTAATGGTGCTTTGAACTGGCTGCATTGATAAATTCCCGATTGATAGTGGCAAATTTTCAATATTACCATCACTCAGTTGAGAGGTGCAGTATGGGTAGTGACAGGATCAGCTTGCAGATGCTATTTCATATTTCAAAGTGGCAGAATGTCTAAAAGAAGCATGGAGCTGAGTTCCAACAAGCCCAACAGGCAACTCTCAGGATATCTTGGGCACAGTGCCACGATTTGCTGCAGCTCTGCATCATGAGTAGGTTTCAGAAACGTCCTGGAATTTGGAGTCTCATTACATTTCAACATTAGTTTTAAGTACTCAATTACAACTAAACCGTGATTCCTTCTCAATAACCGAGATGCACCCTCATCTTTGGAGTGCTATTATATTTTAACGATTAGAGCTGTTGTGAGTGGCCAATTAAGTGTATTCCTTCATTATAACGTACTGGCCTGTCACAACAAAACGTACTCTTATTCAAAATAAAAAGACCACAGAAATGTGAACTGTCTTGGGGGCAAGAATACTCACCATGACTGTCCTTTTCTCAACCTACCATTCACAATGTTCTGTGTTGGGTGACAAATTCTGCAGTGAGCTAGCCGAGTTGCTCCATCTGCTTCTCAATCCGACAGCATGGCCATTTGTCATTCAACACCAAACTTTGTAACTTTGTGAAGGATTGTTGCTGAAGATTAACTGAAAGGTTTCCTAGAGTTAATCTTACCCTGATGAAGTCCCTTGTAGGGACGAAACACGTTGGCTGGGCTGATTACATGTATGTTATAGCAAAAAGACAGAAGAAAAATTACTGATTTTACTGTTTATAATCAATTATTTTCGATTTTATTTGATTCATCCTAATAGCTGTTATGTTGCCACTACGACACTGTGAACATTTGGGACTTTAGCACAAATATTTGAATTATAATGGAAGCCAGGACTACATTATAGATTGGAGTGCTTCCCCTTATTGTGTTTATCATTCCGGATTATTGAGGAGATTATCTGGCATTTGAACCTCGAGGTTTGAGCACCCATGTTGACTCAACATACTCTTGTGTAGGGATGTATCTCTTACTGTTGACATATATAAAATACTAAAATACAAATATAAAATATTTCGTAATCCAATTTTGATATCTGGTAATATGTTCTGTAGCATGCTTTTGAGCATGATGCAGTTTATTTTAGAAATTGATGCAGATGATTTTTGAGGAATTCATCAGTCTATTTGTAGGATGGCTTTAAGATACACAGAAAGAGGAATGATAGAAACAATTGTTAGATGAGGCATTTAGGGGAATGAAGAGGAATGGGTTAATAGTGCACAGAGAGTTGTGTCAGCTGAGGGCAGGGACTGTGTCTTATTAGTAGCACACTAGTTCAAAAGGCAGGATAAAAATTAAGGTGCATTTGGTGAAAGAGGTTAAGAACTCTCTGGGGCCTGATGATAAAAAAACACAGCTGATATTGTACTGAGGGCTTGGTACTAATGAAAATTTGCAGCAGGTTCTTCTAAGGTGATTGCACCCTTTGGGGATTCACTCTCTTTTCCAAAAAGTATAAGGTAACATTTGAAAGCATCAGGAAAGAGCCCGGACTTGAGAAGCCATTGGGAAGGTTTGATGTTAAGCATTGCCAAGGGCTGTCGTCTAGCTTTAATACAGGGAGTCAGTGACAAGAAAAGCACGGCAGGATTTCCATAGGAGCCTTAGAGAGGGTTAGCACGCCTGCCAAAGGGACACAAAGAACCTTTTCACCTAAGAGAAAAATGGCTCTGTTCACAAAATAGGCTGACAACATGCATTTTTTCTTTAAAAGCAAGCTTGTAATATAGTGTTTATGGAGGGAGATCTACAGGACAAACCCTAATCCGATCTCTCCATTGATGGTAGTGTTTACTGCTTACCGCCCCTCAGAATCCGTTTTAAATTTGTATACTTGTCTGACAAATCTGCACGCAACTTTCAAAAACAAAATACGTCCACTTAAGTTTGATCTTGAAAAGGTGTGTACAGATTGGTTAAGGGGATCCAGGTGTTATATTTTCAAATGACATTTCCATGGAGTATTATTACTAGGGGAAAATGCACACTGCCCTAAAGGCCATAACCCCATCCCAGGTACCTTATGTGCATGAAGAGAATGTGCCTATAGGCCCCGGTGAAGGGGGTAGGGAAACTAGGCACATACCTTGCTCTCAGCAGATCAACAAACAGATGAGTTAGTGGTTTCATCAGCGAGAGAATCGAGTGGAAGAGGTGAACAATAGACAGCTATGGAGGTTCCGAATGGCACTGCCTTGTCCGGTAAATTGGACTTTGGAAGAGAGTTTGCAGTTCTTTTCAATCACAAGTGACTCAATTTGGAAGCCTTCCCTGTCCAGGATGCAAACTCAGTTAAACACCACTCTTGTGACTCACTAGACAGCCCCATGTGCTCATGAATCACATATGTGGTGAATAGCTTTGTCCTGTAAAAGACAATATGACACACATTGTAGCAAAATCTAACTATGGTGCTGGCAAATTTACAAAAGATCAACATAACAAAGCCCAATCAGATGATGATTGAAAGCAAGCTTTCAACTATCAAGTGTTAGATGGGGATGCCTGTTTACCTTGAATTTGCTTTCCTCACTCAGACTTTCAAAACTGAGTCTTAATGTTTTATTGTCCTGTATTGTTTGTTGTGTTAGCAAACCTGTAGCTGTTCGGTTTCCTGCATGTTCAATCAAATGTTGTTTTCATTTTCCTTTTTAGAGACTTCTGGTTTCCAGCTCCTTTTTCGAATTGTATTTCCCAGCCACCTCAACATGTCCTTTTTTAGGTTTCGCTTGCATAGCGCTTGTGTGGTGCTTGCAGAATCTCTTATGTTAAAAAAAATCTTAAAAGGGGTTTAGAGCCCTCCCATTACTTACCTTTACTTACCATTGGCTCGCTCCTGCGTCACTTTACACTTTGGTTCTCACATTGGTTTTGTTTCCTTGCATAGTATTGGTCAGCATCTCCTCTTCACCTCTGTCTTCTCCTGACTTCACAACTTTGCATTTCTCCTGCCATCCTGCTGTGGAACATGGACCAAGTACTGCTTCCAGTGGGCAGTGTCCTTCCACTTTCGGCTCCTGCAGTAAGGCACTTTTTTCCTTGCATAGTATTGGTCAGCATCTCCTCTTCACATCTGACTTCTCCTGACTTCACAACTTTCATTTCTCCTGCCATCCTGCTGTGGAACCTGGACAAGTACTGCTTCCAGCGGGCAGTGTCCTTCCACTTTCGGCTCCTGCAGTAAGGCACTTTAACTTTTCTACACGCAGCCATAGTCATAAGTACTCCTCCTAACTGCTGTGGAAAGCTGCATGCTCTGCTGTGTACCTGGATCTGTGGGCTTTCCACTAGATGCTCCACTAAAGGTAAGCACTGTCATGCCTGTTGTTCCAGGTACATTTTATGGGCGAGCACAAAGCACTCCGTCCCATGCTGTAATCTCTTTTGGGGCTTCTAACCACGACCATTTCACGTCAGTCACTTTCATTGGTTCGTGGGCTTGCCTTTTAAAATCCGCTTGCTTTCATTTGTGAAAGGCATGCATATGTCATGCCTTTTCCGGTGTTTAGCCCACCTACACAGCACTGATAAACTACTGAAACCATTTGAGGCTCGATGTTTTTAGCATGATTTCCGGACTACTTTATCTTTTTATTTTCCACGCAGAGCGAGCGCGCTGGGGTTTACATAGCGCAATCGCCCTTGGTTTTTCCATTTTTAGTTGCAGCGCGATCACGCTGCATTTTACATAGCGCGATCTTGCAGTGTTTTTTTCTTGTAATTTGTGTGGCAAGAAAAGTCCGGTTAAAAGTTTACAATGCTAATAGCTCTAACTCGAGCAAATGCGAGGCCTGTTGCATTGCAAATGCTTGTTAAAAAAGGTTGCCTTGCCCTCCATAAGAGGGCATGGCACTGTAAGATTTTCTTGTCCCCCCCCCATATCTTTATGCAAACCTACAGTGCCTTTCAACCCAATTTTGAAGCTATTCGGGTTCCCTCGAGCTCTTCCTACCAAAACAAATGAAACTCCTGAGGCCTCTTCTTTCTTTTGCATTTTTTTTTTAACAGCACAAATTCCACCCGAAGCTATTAAAGGGTTTTACATGAGCAGCACTTACATTACACAAGGACACATTTTTTGTAGGCACAGGGATATTAAGTGATTTGCACAAAATTACAGGATGTTAAGCCGACGCTGTGACTCGAACCTGGTTCCCCAGCTCTGGAATCAGAATCTCCTGCCGTAATGCCACAACCTCTCCTCTCTGCATTTCACCGGTAGGCTGCAGCGTTTAAAGTTCCGAGCTAATATATTTTTTAAAAGGCTTTGCCTTGCATGCATATTGCAAGCCTTATGCTGAAAGTCACATCTACAGTGGTCTCATGGCAGGCTGTTGGTCTTGTGCGGGTGTTGGGAGGTAGGTGGGGGTGGATGGTTGTCCTCCTGTACTGGTCATTATATTGCAAAGTCAGTGTTACTAAAGCTGTCCCTAGTTTTTTAAACCCTGAAGTCCAGTCAATGCTCCCCACCAAGCAAGAAAAGTAAAAAAAGACTTGGAGTTTATGCAAATAATAAATATTTCGGAAAATGGGTATCACTATGAAACGTTTCTAAAAATTGCTGCAACAATAAATCTTTTTGAAAACTTCATTAAAATATTTGTATGTAAAATAATTATCCAAATCTATTTCCGATGTTTTTTCTCTGACTTCTTACTAAGTGTCAATGTTAAACTAGTTATGCCCTGTTTCTCCCACTTTGCTTCCATGACCGCTTGAGGCAAACCAGCTGCATTCCTGGTACGCCGTGACCCCCTGCACTTATCCAGTACATCTTCCCTAGTGCTTTGCAACAGGTACTCTGCTCCCATACTGGTTTTTGTGCAGCATACGCTCGTGGCCAGGAACATGGAATGGAGGACCAGCATTCAGGGGTTAAGGAAAAAGAGACAGGTACTCAACATGTTACTGGTTAGAGGACTATGCAGAAACTTATCAACAGACCACAACATGAAGAACAGGAAGTCCTGTTCTTTCGCAGAGAATCTTGGGAACCAAGTCAATCCCACTTGAAGAGTTTTGCAATCTAACATGGTATCCAAGTATTTCCAGCCCTCGAGTGATTTTGTAGTACAAAGGACAACCTTTCCTTCCTTTCCTAGGTGAATGCATCTCAAGGCTACTTGTACGATAAAAAGAAAAGGTGAGAGATTGGGAAAATACATGGAGCCTCGATGAGTGACAATGTATTGTATATTTACCTTGGGATGCTAATGTCTCCGAGGCTAGTGAACCCGGTTCATTTGATGTGATCCTGTTTCTTTTTGTTCTTAAGTTAACCGTAAGGATCTTTCTATTTTTCTTTAGTTTGTTATTTTCTACCTCAAGTTCATACAGCTTGGAGCTTTCTGGCCCTCGGGTCCCTCTGATATTTTTTCTAAAACCTGCTGCTTTAGTTAATATTTTTAAATCTGTTGGGATCCTGTTGCTTGATTATAATCTGTGAATTTCATCTCCGTACTGGGGGCACCACTCTCCGGCAGCTCTAGACAGCTCAAGTCTTGCTTGTTTTCTCTTGATCATTGGGATGCTGCTGGAGCAATTTGATGGAAAAGTTACTGACGATTAACTATTATTATTTCTTTATCTCTGCACAATCTGTTTGAATGTTGTCTGCATTTATCAGTAATGATATGGCCCTTTAAAATGATTTGTAGATTTCGAGCTGCTTTTTTGTAAAGTGCTTTTAATACTTTTGTTTATGTTAGATTCTAGGGAACAGTAAGCAGTACATGCATAGTGTTCATAGTTTGTTTCATTCTTATCTACCTAACAGCCCACACATCATCTTCCTGTCGCAAAGTGTATTATCTGGAAAAGGAAATCTGTGTGGAACACGCATGTGCCATGAAATCGCCCATGCTTGGTTTGGGTTGGCTATTGGTGCGCGTGATTGGACTGAAGAATGGCTCAGTGAAGGTTTTGCCACACATTTGGAAGATGCATTTTGGGTGAAAGTGCAAAAGGTAAGAGTTAATAACTTCTTTGTACCTAAATGTCTGATAATTTGTGTCTGACACTTTCTAAACCAACATTCCTGATGGCACCTCCTTGTGGACTGTACTACACAAGTATTCCGAGCCTCATAATAGGCAAACAAAGGAAAATGGCAGTAATTATGTTACATCGTTTTTATATAGCACGTGTTTGCCAGTTACTTGGCTCCTTTGTACTTTTGCTTGCAGATCTTGGTGTCTGTGTCGTGGGTTTACCAATCTAGAGTCATCCATGGCAACAGTGGTCGAAGTGGGCGGGATCGGAGGGGCACGAAGTGCCCATACTTCTATGATGTATGAAACACTGTTCCTCTGCTTTTTAAAAAAAGACAACCGTCTGTGGACAGTCAATACCAACAGTTTAAATGCCCAGATGAAGTGTCATTCTCTGAGTCGTCGTGCGGTGAAACCAAAGCCAGGCAGGCAGCTAAACAAGCCTTCCTGCCAGGATGCCTGGTTGCCTGAAAGAAATGCAAATGTGCCGTACAAGTTATTCTGCAAATGTAAAGGATGCTTTGGAGCTGGTACTGGCTTTAATTGACCTATTCGTATTAAGCTTTATGATGACAATTGTATTCTTTGTGAGTGGTTGTGCAAAGGGTTAATAACTAGCATGTCAAGTACATGCTTTTAATTGTAATTGTATTTATATCACACTTACTACACCTGGAGGTGTTGAAGGGACAATAAAGTAAATAATTGCACTATGTACACTCAGTATTACTAAAATCTATATTTTGGAAACACCATTTTATCTTAAACATTTTGTAGCAGCCTATCTTATACTGCGTGTAATGTACGTTTCAAATAATGAATTACATATTCACAGTGCTTTCTGTTACAGGCTGTGACCCTTGTAGCACTAAAAATGCACAATTGTACTTTTCTCCACTGCACCGATCAAGACTTAATTCTGTGGCTCTCTGGTTACACACAGACCTCTGCAGTGCATTAACTAATAGAGGTTTCATTATGTACTATAGTGCATTTACCATTAAGTAACGACTTTAAAAAAAAATATTAATTTAAGTTCCATGTTATTTTATATGTAGCTACCTGACGGTGAAAGACCAAAAAAAAGTACAGAATATTTTATTATTTTATTATTTAGCCCCACCTTTGACCCCACCCCCACTGCATGCAGCATCACAGTTCCTATAATTGTTTTATGCACTTCGACTGCTGCATGACACTGTCCAGGGACTGGCAAGGTCTGTAACTTCTGTAACGCACACCTGCTTGGCTAAACTAAAAGCACTGCTGCAAGTTGCAACAAGTCTGAAAGCACATCACTTCACTCCTGAGTCCTGAGACACTTCCACAGCCAGGACCTGTCATGGAGCTTTCAAGGCCAAAGGCAAAAATGCCCAAATAGGCCCCACCTCATGTCCCCCAACCCCCACACTTTCTGTCCACCTGCACACCCAGACACACCAGCACATCTATTGATTATTTACTTAACATATGTACTGTAGCTTTAACTATTTTTTCCCTGTTACGTATTTCCATATTTTTCCTACATAGAAAGAGGCCCCCTGGAAGTAATTCATCCAGGCTGGGATAGAAGGTCTGCGCCATTCCAAACCTCATCCACCATCACACCTTAGGTTCAGAGCTGTCCTCTCTTTGGCAACAGGCAGATATAGCATGCTCCTTATCTACCTAAGCTTTTCAAGGCTTTGTTCTTGAAACTGTAGCTTTCAGGCTCATTAACCTGTCCCATGACAACGGTAAAGTCTGGGCCCTGGGAGTATTTCACCAGGTTGTGGCACAGGGGTAAAGGGACTTTGTTTTTGATGGTGGGCATAAGAAGGGAAGATGAACCACCTCCCTTGTCTGTGAGAAATGTTCATCCTTTGACCTGCATTTTAACAGTGGTTGCTTATGCTGCAAGGGGTATCAAACAGTGAAAAATAAGGAACAAATTCAGAGGAAATGTGTCTTCTGTAATCTTCATGATTATTCTTTATTATTTGTTTCTTGTTTGACACACTTGCTCAAGTCAGGGGGAATATATGGACCTATAGATAAGTAGCAGTGTAAAATTTAGTTTTTTTTAAAAAGGGGTTCTCAGTGACACCAGATAGATAGTCACAACTGCTGACTTTGAAACGGGATCAGGTTCGAGTCTTGGCATCAGCTGAACATCCTATGATTTTTGGGCAAATCACTTAGTATCCGTGTGCCTAAAGAAAAATGAACCTAACGTTGTGTAATGTAACTGGGGCACATGTAAAGCTTTCTAATACCTTCAGGGCGAGTTCACACTATATAAAACTGCAAAAAATATATATGTGTGTATATATATAGGCAACAAGCGATAAGCTGTTATTGTCTATTCCATCATTCGAAACCTTGAGGTGAAAAATATCCCTGTTGTTCATTGTTACCAATCTACAATGTTATGTTATGTATGCCCCCAAATCAACTGTCTCTGCTTTCAGAAGCAGAGGAGTAATTGGGAGATATTCAGAACGTGACCGTTCTTCTGCTGCCCAAAGTAACAAAAAATAGCTTCACTCGTGCCAGCGACCTCCACCAACTGCATTTACCACCCACCCTCTGCTAAAAATTAAATATGTTCTTGTATCTTGATACACACTGACACCACCCGCTTTTACACCACTTCCTCCCGGCCAAATCTAAAACAAAGAACCTGGCCTATTGTCACCCTACTTCACCACACTCAGTATTTACTAACTCCATCACACAATTGAAATGAAGCCTGGTGTCCAGCCTCATGCCCATACCACACACCCTTAAACTTCCCCTCACCCAAATATTAAAAGAAACAGACATTGGCTGCCCGTCTTCTGCCTTTGTATATACTTGTTTTGTTTTGTCATTGTTCTTGAAAATCTTTATTGTTTTTTTTGTAAACAAAGTTTATTGCAATTTCGATCAACCAATGATTAGGTAAACATAGTATAAGAGAATATACAGTGACCTACATAGACTCTGAGATCAAGAGCTTTTTCAATCTACACATCTCTGCACTAACAGCAATCTGATGTTGCAACAACTACCCTACCCCCCATCCCTCAACCTCCCCAACAGTGCCCCACCCCCCAGTGATGGTACTGGTAGCTTATCTGGACAGTTGTATTGTATGTAGGTGTACTATGAAGGAGTCAACCCTCCACTCACAGTGTGAGAGTGTTTACCCCGTCTAGGCCAACCGTAGGAGCCTGCCCCGGGGTCATCTGTACTGGCACCAATGGATTGGGACTATTGGTAACTTCTCAAAACATCCAAACATCATTCAATCAGGGGACTGGACCTAATCGGCATTCCTCCTTAAAGGAGTCTAATATCGCGTCCCAACCTTGCGCCACCTCCAGGGGCCGCCAACCCCTTCTGGCCTCGCTATGTAAAACAGCGCTCTCACACCCAGCCCACCTAGTTAATTCTCTGGTCCATAGGGACAGTCTCGGCCCTACTGGATTCTTCCAGGACATCGCTATTTCCCTCTTGGCCAGTACGTAGGCCAAGTCCCGGAACCTGTTGGTTATTTTGTACTTAGCCGTGCGTGGAAACCAGCCAAGCAGACAATGCCCTATTGTGCAAGGGACTTCTCTTCCTATCGCTCCAGCCACCAGACGGCTCACCTCCGCCCAATACACCTCCGCCGTAGGGCAGCTCCAGAACATATGCCTAAATTCTGCCTTCTCTAGTCCGCACCTCGGGCAATTTACTCCTTCCACTTCAAAGTACCTGCTGATCCGTTCAGGGGTTAGTTATGCCCTATGAAGTACATAAAAATTAATCAGCTTAAATCTGGCATTGCGAGTCATTTTGGGGAAGCCCCCCAGAATACGCTCCCAGTCCACATCGGATATAGTTGTGCCCAGGTCTACTTCCCATGACGATTTGAGTTGAGTCAAAGGTATGTTCCTATCCGCTTGAACCCTGCTGTAGAGATTAGAAACTGCCTTAAAGGTGCCAGACGAAGTCGCCAAATATGTACAGGTTGTTTGTGTAGTGAGCTCTCCTGTCCGTGTCAGCCAGTGTTTCCTGATACTAGCCACTACTGAGCCATACAATAAGAAGTGACCTCCTTGTAGACCGAATTGTGTCCGAAGGACTTCAAACGGCATCAGTGCCCCCTCCTTAAATAGTGCTCCTATCGTCTGTATCCCGGACTCCACCCAGGACTGGAGTCCTCCCCAGTCACCCCGATGGGGCAAAGCTCTTAGGGACAAGAGGGGTAGGTCAGGGGAGTAAGGGGCCTTTACTTTAAGTTTACGCAAAAAGCTCCTCCAACAGCGCGCAAGGACTTTAAATTCAAGGGAATCATGCGTCCCAGTAACCGGACACCCCAACAACAGTTCGTATAATCTAGTCTCTGGGGGAGTAAATGCCTTTACCCCCAACCCTGTTGCTGCTCTGTTGGCTATCCATTGCGCCAACCATTGGAATTGCGCTGCCAAGTAGTAAGCCTCAAAGTCCGGGACTGCTAGGCCTCCGTCTGTGGACCGCCTCTGAAGTTTGGCCAGAGCCACTCGCTTCCGTCCACCCCCCCAGATAAAGGCTATGACCATGGATTCTAGTTCTGCAAATATGGCCTTAGGAATCCATACCGGCAGGACCGTGAAGTGATACAGAAGGCGAGGCAACACCACCATTTTAAGGATGGCTACCCTCCCCGCTACAGATAGAGGTAAGGTTTGCCAGAAAGCCATGTTGGAACGGAGGGAACGCAATGAGCCTCCAATATTGCTGTCTATTATATCCTTTGGGTCATGGAAAATCTTGACCCCCAAGTATGAGAGGCATCTTGGAACCCACTGGACATTTCCCAACTCTAATGGAGGGGCTACAGTAGCGTTCAACGGAAACAGGCCGGTCTTGCCCCAATTCACCCGAAGACCAGAAAGCTCACCAAACTGCGAAAGTAACTGCTGGGTCCGGGAAAGGTCTCTGTGTACATCGTCCAAGAAGATCAATAGATCATCCGCATACAACGCTATTTGATGTCTCTTGCCCCCTGCCACTATGCCGGGACCCCCCCCACCACCGCGCGCTGCGGCCGCTAATGGCTCTATAGCCAGTGCAAATAGCAGCGGCGATACGGGACACCCCTGTCTGGTACCCCGCTCAACGACATAAGGTCTGGATATTATCCGTCCTGTCCGTACCCTAGCAGTGGGCTCAGTATACAACAATCTGACCCAGGCAATGTATTCAGGTCCGAAACGAAGGCGGGACATCACTGTATAAAGGAAGGCCCACTCCAAGCTATCAAAGGCCTTTTCTATATCGACTGCGAGCACTCCAGGGGCTGGGCTAGACGATTTTCGATCGTTCATGACCGCTATAAATCTGCGTATGTTATCCGCTGTGTTGCGCCCCGGGATGAACCCTGCCTGGTCAGTATGTATTAGTGTTGCCATGTGGGGGAGGAGCCTAGAGGCCAGAACCTTGCTGAGGATCTTGTAATCCAGGTTCAGCATGGATAAAGGTCTGTATGCCCCAGCTTCCGCAGGATTTTTCCCAGGTTTAAGCAAGGGCACTATTACCGCCTCCCTCGCTGTTGCCGGTAAAATTCCTCGGTCTCTGGCGGATTGATATAGAATCTCAAGCCTAGGAGCTAACAAATCTATATACGTGGCATAGAATTCGATAGGGAGACCATCTGTCCCCGGAGTCTTTCCCCTCGATAGTTCTCTAATGGCCCTCCGAATCTCTGGTTGTGTAATGGCTCCCTCAAGTTGTGTCGCAACATCTGGTGGTAGTGTCTGCAACTGCAGACTAGATACATAACTATCGGTGGAGTTACCGACAGGACGAAGAGTGCTTTTATATAATCGTTCGTAAAAGGACATGAGGTGAGAGTTAATTTGCTCCTGCCCGTGAAGGGGATCTCCACTCTCCGATATCATTTCCAGGATAGGGGATGTTTTATGCGTTTGCGATATTACCCAAGCTAACATCCGACCCGCTTTGTCTCTCTCCCCGTGTGCTTGTGTAATATAGTTTTGGTAGTCAAAGCATCGAAGACGCTCCACACAGTCAGCGACCGTTGCTCTAAGCTCTAAGATAGTAGGTTGAAGGAGCGGACTTTCAGGCCTTTTTTTCTCCATCTCTCGCAGCTCACTCTCCGCTTGTTCAGTGTCCCTAAGTAGAGTCCTTCGGACCCCTACCGCTCCCGCAATACAGCGCCCACGCACCACCACTTTAAAAGCGTCCCATTCAATCAAGGGGTTATTGGTCGAAGCCTCGTTATCTACAAAGTAGTGAGTAATATGTTGTCTTAGCTCCTCCCGAAAGGGTACGTCTTCTAGGGACTCAGTCTTCAGCCGCCAGGTGGGGATGCGAGAGGGGGGCGAACCCCAGCGTGACTCTAGTAATAGAGGGTTATGATCAGAGATTGTGCGGGTCAGGTATTCAACATTATGCACCTGAGGGAAAATGTCTGGGGAGCAGAAAAACACATCCAAGCGGACATGGAGCTCATGCCGGGGGGAGAAGAAGGAATAGTCTCTGGTCTCTGGGTGTACTCGTCTCCAGATATCCACCAGCCCCCAACTCGCCTGCCAGGAGGAGAATAGCCCTGCTACTCTCATCAGAGGGGAATCATGTAACGGAGGGTGGGAGCGATCCCTGGAGGGATCGGCCACACAATTAAAGTCGCCCCCCATCACTAGGGGGAACTGCAAATAGGTGGCCAGGAGGCCCGATAAGCGTGTAAAGAACTCACCCTGGTCCCAGTTCGGGGCATAGACATTGATCAACGCTAGATCTCTTCCCTCCAATCGACCCCGGATTGCTACAAAACGTCCCTCTGGGTCTATGAGCGTGTCTAATAATTGGAATGGAACCCCGGCTCTGATCCATATCAAGGCACCCCTGGCGAATGCGGAATAAGAGGTATAGTATGCCTGGCCCCTCCACCTTTTCTGTAGTGCTAGCCCTTCAGCCTGGGTTAAATGTGTTTCTTGGAGCAACGCAATCTGAATCCCCCTCCGCTGTAAATGTGAGAATACCTTATATCTCTTAGACATTGTGTGCATGCCCCGTACATTCCATGAGAGAAATTTATAAGTGCCTAACGACGCCATAACTGTGTTTCAATCCCCATCTGTGACATACCCCATGCAGGGCTAGCATATACCACGAAGATCCCTACTCTCACATTATATAACATCAGCAGATCAGTGTTAAACATCCACCACTCATCACTCCCCCTAAACAATCCCCAACAATTAACATCCCAACTCCCCTTCCCCGGGACAAAAGTTTGAACTACTCTCATCCAAACTTCGCGAAATGTCAACTAGATTATCGAAAGTGGGGTAACTCCTAGATCACAAAAGGAGTGGGCCATCGCCCTAATCCCCACTACCGGATTGCAAGATATAGTAGTACTTGTGGACCCCGGTCTCATCCATCTGGTGGGTGCGACCGCCATAGTGACAGCTAGTACGCCCTCCTCATCGGCCACCATGGTGCCTGCCAGGGGAGGTTCTCATTACCAGGACAACTGGCTCAAGTGTAGTTCGATGGGAAGACTTTCATATGATACAGTCAGAAGTGCCCGGTGTTATGGCCGGGCCCGATCTGTCGGATACTTGGGAAGTCTCGGATTCATGGTCCGAATCAGATGGTTCACAGTCCGCAGCAGTCTGTACTTGGGATCCGCGATCAGAGCCGCTCAATGAAGCTGCTGCCTCCATGGCTTTTAGTCTCTCAGTTTGCATCTCCACAGGTGAGGGACTATTTACTATACGGGCCGTGTTACGTTTAGCCCCTCTCCTCCGTCCATGCTCAGGGCCCTGTGCCGGAGGACCATTCCCCTCATGTGGAAGCAGATCAATCCATTGCCATACCTCCTCCGCCGTAGTGAAAAACTGTGTACTGTCTTTGGTCACTACCCTAAGCTTCGCCGGGAACAGCATGCCATATTGTAGACCCAATTGACGCAGTTTCTGTTTTGCAGCTCTGAAGGTGGCCCGTTGTTTCTGTACTTCCCGGGAGAAGTCTGGGAAGATACGAACCGTGTGATTGTCCATTGTGCGGTCCCCTTTGGCCCTGCTTTGATGCAACAGGTAATCCCTATCCCGGTAATGAAGAAGCCTGGCTATTATAGGTCGCGGGGGGGCTCCCAGAGGGGGAGGACGCGACGGAACTCTATGTGCCCTCTCGATCGCAAAAAAAAGGAGAAAGTCCGTCGCCCGCTAAGTCCTCCCGGAGCCACCGCTTGAGGAACTCCGCCAGGCCAGTTTGTGGAACACTTTCAGGCATACCAATCACCCGTATGTTATTGCGACGCGATCTATTTTCGGCGTCTTCGGCCCTTAATTCCAGGGCCTTGATCCTGGTCTCCAGCTGCTGTGTAGACTTAGTGGCATCTTTGACCTCTGGAAGGAGCTCTTTAAGTTGTCTGTCGGAGGTGGACACCTTTTCGGCTAGGCGGCGGTGATCATCTCGCAGTACTGTGAGATCTGTGGCCAAAGCGTCGATTTTCCCCTCCAGTGCTACACGGGAAGCCGTTATAGCTTGTAGGACATCTTGAAGTGTGGGGTCGTCACGGCCCTCTCCTGAAGCGTCATTCCTGGGTTCAGGCGGGACTGCCTGTGCCTCAGCTGGGGACCCACCTTTTTGTTCTATGTCCCTCCGGCGACCGACTTTACCCATTTTCTGGGGTATGGCTCCAACTCCGTCTGATCGGTGGGCTCTGGACCCCTACTCTCCCACCACCGCGCTGTATACTGCACTGCCAGAGGGATCGCCGAACTTTTTATTAGAGACTTGCTGTTTCTGGCGCTCGGTACACGTGTAAGAGGATTATCGCCTTCCAGAGCCAGCCGCACTCCGCACTCTAGGCCGCTAAGAACCCCTGAGGTACTCCACACACCAGGTAGATAGGACACTCTCTCTCCTCCCAGTCAGGGTGTGGACCCGTCGAGCCAAAAAGCCTTGCCGTTCGTGGAGGGTGCCTTCAAGCATGCATGACTCCCATCCAGTGTCTGGGGGCCCCCTGCACTCTCCTGTATGTAGCACTGCGCATCTAGGGGGACCCCCGAAGAGGGGGGCCGCATGCACCGTGTCCCAGTGCAGGCCAGGTTCGCCCCATCAAGTCGCCGACTTCGCCCTCCTCGTTCCAGCTCACCTGAGGCGGTCCATGGGGTCAAGCCTCCCAGAAGTACCCCCCGGCGCTGTAGTGTAGACTGCGATCAGACGTCCTCAGAGGGGAGCTGCCAAAGGAGCTCTGGGGGAACCCCGGAATTATCGCCTGTCACCTTGATCCACTCGGTCCTTCCCTCGGGTGTCGGTCGCCATGTTGTGTGTGCTCCGCGGTCCTTATCCGAGCACAGACGCCGCGCTGGGTCCCACTGTTCGTCGGTGTGGGACCCCAGAGGGAACCACCAGGACCACTTGTACTTCCTGTCTCCCAGAGGGGTGAGCGGGAAAGGAGCAGGGAATTGCTTTAGTGGCTCTTCTGCCACCGGGGACGCCGTTCAGATCGCGGCCGCCATCTTTTTTTTTTCCCCGCGGCACTCCGTCGGCCGCCAATTCGGCCCGAAACTCTCTTCACTCCGGGACCGAACCCCTCAAAATAAGCCTCGGGACCCCTGCGCATATTCCGCCGGGCAATGGAGCGTTTTGGGGGTCCACTGCCTTTCAGGCTGGACCGGAGTGGGAATCGCTGGCAGGAGCCTCACGGAGAGGCTTCCTCTGCCATCGGCGTCAGGCCACGTCCCTTCTTGAATATCTTTATTACAGTACAGGAGCGAGGAGCACCACCAGAACGGAAGTGTTTGCAACGCAAAGAACAGAAGACCAACTGTGCTTATATACTGACAAGCAAGAAGACACCATCTTGAATTGAGAAAAGCCACATTAGTGTGAATGGGAAAACAGCCATGGTGTAAAAGAGGAAGCAAAGCATGCAGGGAAGGAAACACAGACTCCTGGTAAGAAGAAGAAGATATGACTAAAAGGGAAACCACAAAGAAAGAGAAAACAAGAAGAAAGAAAAAAGGCAGAAAAAATAGGTAAGATATTATAAGGGCAAAAGGTGGGCGCAGCGCAAAGCAGCGCCCAAAGCAAAATGTACAGATCGGGCTGCGAACTGAAAAATAGGCAGTGGCCCAAAACGTGACCTGCAGCAGAAACGGCCATCTGGGACATGGACTGCCAATCTGACCGTGGCCAGCAAGTGGGGCGCCGCAGGTCTTCGCAGCGTCACAGTAGGTCCCCTCCCCGAAGCCCCAGGCTTGTCTGGAAAATGCTGAAAAAATGTACGGACCAAGCGAGGAGCATGGACAGAGGAGGCATCCTCCCGTGAACATTCACTAATGGGATAGTCCTTCCAGCAAATCAAAAACTGGAGGCGATTCCGAAAAATGAGCAAATTGCATATCTCTTGTACTTCATACTTAGGATGACCATCAACCAAA
Source organism: Pleurodeles waltl (assembly GCF_031143425.1). NCBI lineage: Eukaryota > Metazoa > Chordata > Amphibia > Caudata > Salamandridae > Pleurodeles > Pleurodeles waltl. The sequence continues at coordinate 790,047,938 of NC_090436.1, read as the reverse complement.
AGAGGAGGAGGACAATGGGCAGTTCTCTTGTAGGGATCCGGAACAAAAGGCTTGAGTTGGGATACATGAAAAACAGGATGCACTTTCCAAGTCAGTGGCAGACGAAGTCGAACAGAGACTGGATTTATCACATGCAAAACTCGAAAAGGCCCATAGTAACGAGGTTTGAACTCATTCTGGGATAAGTGAAAAGGCAGAAATTTAGAAGAAAGCCAGACCTTGTCCCCGGGCTGAAAAGATGGAGCAGAATTACGCTGAGTATCAGCTACCTTCTTCATATAACGTTTTGTGGCCAAGAGATTGCCACAAATCAGGTTCTGGACCTGATGGAGATTACAAACAAATGAGGTAACTGAAGGAACAGGGGAGTCCTTAGGAGTGACATTAGGAAAAGCAGTAGGGTGAAAACCATAAGTGCAAAAGAAAGGTAAAGACTTAGTTGCACTGGGCTGTATTATTATAGGAAAACTCAGCCAATGGTAGATAAGAAGACCAATTATTTTGAGTCGCATTACAAAAAACAGCGCAAATATTGTTGGAGTCCTTGATTTAAGCGTTCTGTTTGACAATTGGTCTGAGGATAGAATCCGGAAGATAGGGCCGCATCAATGTGGAAAAATTTACAAAACTCTCTCCAAAAATGGGATACATATTGAGGTCCCCGATCAGAAATAATTACTTGAGGAAGGCCATGTAATCAAAATATATCTTGTAGAAAGACTTGACTCATTTCTTTAGCAGTGGGTAATTTATTGAGGGCTGCAAAATGAGCCATCTTAGTAAAGAAGTCCACTGTAACCATTATGACCTGATAACCTGCAGAAGATGGCAAAGAACATATCAAATCTGTGGTTAGCATGTGCCATGGACGGATGGTACTGGTAAGGGCATAAATAAACCAGCTGGCTTAGTCCGAGGTATTTTAGTTTGAGCACACATTGGGCAAGATCTTACATGTGGTTCGGCATCAGACATTAACGTGGGCCACCAAAAAGAGCCAAGGAGTAGTTCCTGTGCGTTCTTAATTCCGCAATGTCCAGCAATAGGAGAGTCATGACACATTTGCAAAGCTTCTGTCTGTACTTTCTTAGTAGGCAAAATATGGTGTTTTTATGAAAGTCATACTCCTGATGCTTCTGTAAGTGGGGACTTAAAGCGTTCCATTCTTCCATGGGTAACTTCTGATACTCGGTCTTCACCCGGTCAAGAAAAGACTGAACTAGTCCCACAGTTCAACATGGCTCAATGATGTGTGGAGAAATAGAAATGGTGCACTCCGGATATCAGCGGGATAAAGCATCTGCCACAATATTTTCGGATCCAGGAATGTAATTAACAATGAAATCGTATTGACTAAAAAAGAAAGCCCACCTGGCTTGACGACAATTCCGGCATTGAAAACTGCAGAGGCATTGTAGATTGAGATGATCAATTCTCACTTCAAAAGCCTCCTGAGAACCCATTAGGAAATTCCTCCATTCCTTGCAGGCATCCTTTAATGGCAGTAATTCTCTTTCCAATACAGAATAGTTTCGTTCTGCGTCGGATAACACGTGGAATAGATAAAAGATTGGATGTTCTAGGTCATCATCGTCTTGTCTTTGTAGTAACGCAGCTCCAATTGGTCGATCTGAAGCGTCCATGACCACAATAAATTTCTTGGTAGTGTCAGGATGACGGAGTATCAGGGCTTGTGTAAAGGCAGGCTTTAGAGTCTGAAAAGCTCTTTCCGCTTCTTCTGTCCAAATGAACCCCTTCTATAGGCCGCCTTTTTTGATGGTCTGGGTTATACATCCTTGTTGTTGGGCAAAGTCCTTTATAAATTGCCTATAGAAATTGGACAACCCTAAGAAGCACTGTGTTTCTTTGACAGAAGTAGGATAAAGCCAATCTAGTATGCCTTGTACCTTTTCTGAGTCCATGGTGATTCCAACTGGATTGATAAAAAAAACCTTGATATTGAACTTCGGTCTTGTTAAACTCACACTTTTCTGGTTTCCAGTATACATTATTTTGTCGGAGTCTTTCCAAAACTAGAAGAACATGTTTACTGTGTTGTTCGGGACTACGACAGTATATTAGAATGTCACCTAGATAGACTACGACACGCTGGTTCAAAAGTTCAGAGAAAACCGAACCCCTAAATCTTTGGAATATGGAAGGTGCGTTGGTAAGACCAAAAGGCATGACACGATATTCAAAGTGGCCAAACGGGGTACGAAAAGCAGTCTTCTATTTGCCACCTTCCTTAATTCGTAAAAGATGATAGGCAACCCTTAGGTCTAGCTTAGTGAATATTGTGGCTCCTTGGACTGCTTCCAAAACATCCTTAATAAGGGGTAAGGGATACCTGTTCTTGATTGTAATCTTATTCAACTCTCGAAAGTCTATACAGGGGCGGAGATCCTTAGTCTTCTTTGGTACAAAGAAAAGAGGAGCCCCAGCAGGTGATGAAGAGGGAGCAATCAATCCACTTTGTAGGTTTTCCTCTATGTATTCCTTGAGTACTTTATTTTCCTGTTCTGATAGGGAATACATTTTTCCAAATGGGACCACTTCCCCAGGTATCAAAGGCATAGAGCAGTCATAGTCCCTCTGAGGAGGCAAAATGGGTCTTTAAGGTTTCTGGATTACATCTGAGTACTCCTTGAATCATATTAATAGTACTGATTGCTTCGTTGGAGGAACAAATTGACCCTTTTGGTGACCAATAGGAGTCTGTAGAATAGCAATGCAATTGAAAAAAGTGAAAGGAAAGTGATATAGTCCATGTCTCCCAGTTTATATATGGATTGTGTTGTGTCAGCCAAGGAACACCCAAATTCATAGTATGGTTAGGGGAAGATATCAGGTCAAAGGCCACATGTTCCTTATGTCTTCCGAATTGCAGGCAAAGGTTGGGTGTGGTATCAACCACTTTAATAGCACACCCAACCGGAAGTTAGAGGAGAGGCATCTACCATTTGGACATGTTCTGGGATTTCTTTGGGAACACAAGGTATTCCTTTTTTTTTTTTTTTTTCAGCCCATTTCTCATCTGAAAACATTCCACTGGCTCCACAATCCAATAACACAAAGACTTGTTCTTCCTGGTTCGGGCACTGTAGAATCACTGAGATGATAAAAAGAGCAGAGTTATCTTCTCTGGAGGAGCAGATTGAAGGAATTTCAATACCTCCCGTCGCCTTCCTTCTCACAGGGGACGGGAGCTGGCATTTCCCAAAGGTCTGATGGGATGGATAGGACACATTCAAATTAAATGACCTGCACTGTCGCAATAAAGACACAAGTCTTTACGTCGTCATTTTTCTCGTTCTGCTTCATATAACATCTATTTGCATGGGTTCTTCCTCCGTAGTAACTGAGTTATCTGATCAGTTTTCTTCAGGACGACGTGTAGATGGGCGAATAACCACTGTTGGAGACTAGACCCTAGATCTTCGTTTCTTCAATCTACGTTCCCGTAAATGGTACTCAGTATTAAGTGCCAGGTCCATCAGTGCCTTCAATGACTCTACTGGAGTAGAATGCACAAGTTCATCCTTTATTTCATCTCGTTACCCACAATGAAAAAGTGTCACAAAGGTGCATTCAACCCAGAAAGTCTGAATAATTGGATATACCCAGATCATTAGCAGCTACCAAAGGGGTTGCCCAGGCTAGGGCTGCGCCAGACAAGGAGCTTATCAGATAACCAACATTGGTCTTATCCTGGGTAAATTGAGAGGGTCAAAAAGCAAAGTATACCGTTAAGGAGTCCAGAAATTCCTTTAATTTGTTTGCCTCTCCAGAAAAACGAGGTGTGGAGACAAAGATAGCAGGTACATCACTGGACCGTGACACCAATGCTTGTCTCAGAGCCGTGTTTTCAGTACGCAGTTGTAATTCCTATGCCTGTTGTTGTACAGTATGAAGCATAGACTGTGCAGTTCCCACAACATCATCAGGTGGGACATCCATAGTTCCAGGGCAATGCGGAATCTTTTGGCGTTGCAACCTGTCACGATCTGAGTGCTTTTTACTGCGGTTATCTGTCAAACTCAAGGCACCACCTGGTCTCTTGCTGGTTCTGGACTGACCAAGGTAAGGGCGACCCTTTCCAGTAGCCACGGTGCTGCTGATATAGTAACACCAGGCAGACCATAACCTCCAGAAGGAGTCTTAGAGGAAAAAAACAAAACAATCCTGGGAAAAACCTCAGAAGCAAGGAACTCCTGGAAACAGCAAAAACTGCAGACAAGAAAAAGCAGGAGAAGTCCAAAAATCACCAGATACAGGAGCAAGGAGCACCACCAGAATGGAAGTGTTTGCAACGCAAAGAAGACCAACTGTGCTTATATACTGATAAACAGGAAGTGACACACAGGAAATTCTGAAGACACCATCTTGAATTGAGAAAAGCCACATTAGTGTGAATGGAAAAACAGCCATGGTGTAAAAGAGGAAGCAAAGCATGCAGGGAAGGAAACGCAGACTCCTGGGAAGAAGAAGATATGGCTAAGAGAGAAACCACAAAGAAAGAGAAAACAAGAAGAAAGAAAAAAAGGCAGAAAAATAGGTAAGATATATTATAAGGGCAAAAGGTGGGCGCAGTTCGAAGCAGCGCCCAAAGAAAGATGTACAGATCATGCTGCGGACTGAAAAATAGGCAGGGGCCCGAAACACGGCCCAAAACGCGGCCTGCGGCAGAAACGACTGTCCGGGACATGGACAGCCAGTCTGACCGCAGCCCGCAAGTGACTGTATTGCAGTCCCTGGCACTGTAGGATGCTGTCACTCACGCTGACCTTAGCTAATAGCTGAAGTGGGCAGCCACATGCTGTATGCTTCAATGAGCAGAAGAAAAATGTGACTGGCACAATAACTCACCAACAGATAAAACAAAGGCTAGCAGAAGCCCCTATAGGCAAGTTCCTTTTGCATATAATTTTAGTAAATTTAAAAGGTCTTGGCTAATGCCTGACCTAAATAGCTTGCATCCTGGCACCCACCCGCATCACCCTCTTTGCCTTCTCCTACCAAAACCGCTTGTCAGTTCATCATGTTTTCCCCTTTCAGCATTACAGTTTGTTTCCAAATTGTAAAGCTAGGATGTATTGAGGATGAACAGGATTTATGAATTTTAACTCAGTCTCTTCCTTGAAACCAAATCTAATTTCTTCTGAACTTAGCTTTTGATTTCTTTCCTGTTATATCTTCTAATAAAATCATACTCAACTTCAGTCACTCTGCACACATAAGGCATGTGCTAGTACTATGAGACTTTAAAGGTTTTCTAAAAAGTTTAGATGCTTCGAGTCTTCTAATGACAGCTAAAATCTCTATTGGCACATCGCAATGTACATAAGCTTCTTCTGTATATCTGGTGCTTTAAATTATAGGTGAAAAGTATAAGGATCAGGAAAAACTAGCTTATAGGTAATTGTTTATTAGACACACCTTCATAAACAGAAGTAGGTACACTGAGTACAAATATAACAAACTCATTATGTCTCTATCTGTTCCTCAACAAATGGATGTGAGAGTTTTCTTCAAATTCTTCATCCTAACTATTTTTAGGTACTAACCTACAATATTTAGTATAATATGAAAATATGGTGCTATTACTTGAGTAATGTTTGGGTGATGCTCATCAGAAGCACATGCAGCCTAAATGAAAACTATAAAAATTATTTGGAAAGCCTTGCAAATTCTTTCTTTTGTTGAAGGCATTTTCTCCAGTCGTTTATAGGTCCTTAAAATAAATTTCATCCTCAAAGCAAAGTTGCAAAAATTCAAAAATAGCCAATTCTAAATAATAAAACCTATCAAAAACAACATTTCTAAAGAGGAAACAAATTCAGTCTTCCATTATTTCAGAGCAGCAGCTTAATTCCTCATTAGCAAACCTAGTTAGCATTCATCATTTCATAGTTCATTTGCCATTTCACTTCACAAACTGATACATTTCAAGTAAATATCTTTTTCATCTAGCTTGATTTTCATCAGATATGCCTATTCAGAAGGAATGCACTTCTTGTTCCGCACTCTCTTTTGTTGTTCTTCTTCTTGCACCACCTGTTAAAACGTCTTATGGGATAATTCTCACTTGCTCAGCTCAGATTCTTTGCCAGCACTTTCTTTTACTGCTTTAGCTGATTTTGAACCATTTTGCTCAAATTTGCTTTGCCCCGCTGTCCTTCTCTCTGTCACATTTGCAGGCAGAATCAAGCTTCCATTTTCTTTATTTTTTGGATCTGCTGGAGTTTCATCAGTTTCTATTTATTGGTTTCCGTAAGTTTCATTTGGTTGATTTTCAATTGCTTGAGCATGATTTTTATCCCTCCTACTGATCCATGTATCAAACTTGATTTTGACTTTGTGAGTCAACGGTTTGTCTCACTGTTTCATCATCAGAAGCAGCACACATTCTCCTGGTGTGTGATGCATGGATCCAATGCAGCACACTTCACAATTGTATTCATCAGTGATATTCCCTGAAAAAGGTTCATTCCACCTTGACTCAAGACAGGATTTTCTTACATGCTTTTTAATGAGGACTCATTTGCCTGGCTGTATATCATGACACAATTCTGTACGTTCAGAAGGTGTAGCAAGTTGCACTTGGTGAGGGATAGAACATACGGTATCATCCAGGTACTTGCAGTAATCCAAAATAAAATTATCATTAATATTCACAAGTAATGCTGACGATATTCCAAAAAGCCTCCTGGCCCTTCCCATTATGATTTTGCTGGCACTCAACTATGTGTTTTTATTGGGAGTACCGCTTACATTTAGTAACACCAAGGCAAGTGCATCTAGCCATTTCAGCAAAGGTGAAGCACATACTTTCACCAGTTTACCTTTCAAAACACGGTTGTACTTTTCGACCATGCCCGATACTTTGAGATGATAATTACAGTGGAACTTCTGACCAATGCTTAATGCAGCAATGCACGTTCCTTTATCTGTCTCAATCGACGTTGGCATCCCAAAGCTAGGGATTAGTTTCCCTCAATAATAGTTTGACCACTGTTAATGCATCTCGTCTTCTTGTTGGGTAAGCCTCAAACCACCTGGTTGCATTTCTCCAAAATCAACCTGTAATCTTGTGAGGAGACTTGCTGTCTTTCTCAAGGTTTTTCCCACATTGGTTTGGTGACATAATATGCATCTCTGACGCAAATGCAATGCGCTATATCTGAAATCAGGATTAAACCAGTTCATTTTAAAACGCTTCACCATCTTATTACTTCACATATGTGTAGGTGTGTGCATCAAGCTTGCCACCTGCAATAGGATTGAATCTGGCAAGACAATTCTATCAATGTATCTCCACAAATCGTCTTGGTCTAGTTTGCATCTTTCCTTTTTTGATTTTTTTCTTCTACACTTCTGACATCTCATTGTGTACATCTCTTAACTCATCTAGTATTTGCATTCGTACACATGTAAGGGCATTTGGCTTTTTCATTTGTTTCCACTGGCAATGTGCTCTTTGTAGCACAATGTTAACAACCTTGTCAGCTATGTTGTTACTAATTGTAATCATGGTACCATCATGTCCATGAGAAGCAGATTTTATTACTGCTGTTTTCTTTGGCAATTTCAAAGCATTGAACTAATCACAAATATGTGGTCCATTTCAAATTGGTGTTCCAGCAAAAGTCCTGAAACCCAAGGTGACCGCAACTCACCAAAATCATGCACCACTCCAAAACAATTCTAAGCATCATTGTAGCACTCAATGTACATCAGCTGTCCACCAAGCTCTGATAATAGCAATCAATTCAGCTGCCTATGCTGAAGTTACTTTGCACAAGTAAGATACCCCCATAATGCAAGTCAATGTGCAAAATGTTTATGTTGCTGGTACACTTCCTTGGATGCCTCTCAAACATGAGTCATTCATGAATAAAATAAAATCAGCCAAATTGAGTCATACATCCTGAATATCAGGTCTTGTGGTGCATATTTCTGTCATATTAGTGCAATCATGATCAGAATCATTTACCCTATCATCACCTTCATGTTCCTGCCGGCAAAAGAGTAGCTTCATTCACTATTTCACATATTTTGATTGATACATTTTGAACTGCCAGTATCAACTGCATATGTTCAGTCAATCTGCTGTTTGTCAGACGCTGAGTTCTCATGCAGGTTAAAAGCATCTCAATTGAATGAGGCAATAACCCTATTCAGGCGTGACCCATAAAAATGTATTTACTCTGAGCAATGGCAATGGTTGTCACCACTGTGAGTTGCATACATCCATGCAATGCAGCATCAACTGAATCTCATATCCCAAAAAATAAGCAATAGGTATTTGAGCATTGCCATGCTATTATTCAAGAACAGAAAGGGATCACCTTTCTTTTTCATAACAGAATAAATTAATTTTTTTTTCATAACCAAGTATTCTTAAAGCCGGTGCCGTAAACAAAGCATGTCTTATTTCCAGGAAGGCTTTCATACATTTGTCATTCCAAGGTACCAGATCTCATTATGAGTCAATCTTTATAATGGTTTCCCAATAGCGAAAGTTGGGAATGCACTGACGACTGTAGCTAACCATTCTTAGAAACACCCTCATTTCTCTTTGTGGTGTTGGTGGATTCAAACTCAGAATCAAAATCTGAATCACAATCTGAATTTGATGTCCCAAATAATTAAGTAGCTTCTGTCTGACAACACTGTAACGTTGTGGAAGAAATCTTATGTTCATTATCAGCCAAATGAATCCATACGCAATGATGTCCAACTTACAGTCCCAAAACTGACTCAGAACGCACCTTTAAGGACGGCAAGTCCTTTTAAGTATTTTGGAGCGATATGAAGGCAATCCTGTGTATCTTGTAGGATCCTGGCCCAAAGCAGTACCTTATCTTTGAATCTAAACGTAAAAAGATACTTATGGTCATTATCTAGAGGAATGGAGAAAAATGCGGAACACAAGTCAATTACTGTGATCTACTCTGCATCTGCTAAAATTTGAAATAAAAGCACTACTGGGTTCGGTAACATGGGACTCCTATATCATTGGTTTTTCTCAAATCTTGAACTGTTCTCCATTTCCCATACGGGTTTGTCAAACCCACTTACGGTGAATGGGATGGGCTTCCCAAAACCTTTTTAGAATGCTTTGTTCTGTCTTTCCATTCATACCTGCAGTCCCTTCCTCATCTTCATGAGAAAGTTTATATTGAGGAATTCATGGATACATTGCATCTTGTTTCATTGTAATCTGTGCTGGTTTAGCACTTTTAATAAACCCAACGTCTTTTCTAATAAAATCCCAGACCTCCCTTAACACTGGGGGGTCGATTACGACTAAAGCAGACGGAAAGGATGTCTGCCGAAGTCCTGATGGTCAGGTTGCCTTCAGTGCGGCTATCTTCTTGTGGGCCCCATTAAGAGTTACCCGCTGGGTCAGCAGCATACAGCATTGACGCCGGCTCATATTAGAGCAGATGGCAAGGCTGTAGTGCGTAGGGTGCACTAGCACCCGTCACAATGTATACTGTCCGTGACGGAGCTGGCCAGGGGGGCCCTGAACTGGCCATACAACTGCAGGGTCCCCTCTGGGGGCCACTGCACCACGCTACTGCCATGTAACTGCTGGCGGGGAAAGGAGTCGTAATCCCCAGGGCAGCTCTGCATGCACCGCTGCACTGGCGGATTAGAACCGGCAGCACCGCCAGTCCCTCCTGTGAAGGAAAACTGGCGGTCTAACTGTGGTGCTACCACCATGGTCGCAATGTGGCTGTCGGACCGCCACATTGACAGCGGTCCAACCGCCACCGCGCCCCTGGCCGTCTCAAGACTGACAGGGTCGTAATGACCATCTGTGTGTTCTAAACCTGGCGGTAAGTCCACACCTGTGAGAACTGAGGATAGACAATACCTCACTTCTTGTTATGTTCTCTTGAAGGTAAAATCAGGATCTTTTGTTTGAATGTAGACACCATCTGGTTTACAATAAATTACTCAACTCAACAAACACAAGTCAAAATGCCACAAATTTACTGAACTTGTTCGCTAATCATAATTTTTATTCCTTTATTGATGACCTTATTTTGAGTGGAACATTTGCTGACAAGCTGTTAACCATTTGAAAATGCCTAATACTTGGACTTCTTTTCCACCGTTCTAACTCTGGAGCACGTAGCACCAGTATCAACCAAAAGTAATATGGGATGGCCATTAAGTACTCTTTCTACAAATGAGATATTCTGGACTATCTCTAAGACTGCAGCAAACATGTAATGCACCTCCCCTCTCAAGCACCTTCATTATACCTGAACCTAGGGTAGCTGCAAACTCTGAAAACAAAATCACTAATCAATGATTGTCTCATTTGAGGTTGGAATGCATTTTGCATAAATTCAGGGGGAAATCTGTGGCTTCTATGGTGGAAGAGGCAAGGCCAAAGGCATAGTTCTGTAGAACTGTCTTATATTTTGCACATTCGGCATTGAAGCTGGTAGGGCTAGGACCACTGACTTACTCATCCCATTCTGTGCCATTAGAATCTTATTTTGTTGCGTAGGGTTCATTTGAGGCATCATTGGAAATTTATTAGCACAGGCTGTATATTAAATCTACGATTTCTTTACAATGTTCCTCTTTACCACAGATTTAACAAGGTCCAGATCTTGATATACCATTGTTAACATTATTATTGAAATCTCTACCTTTACCTCAAAAACTTCCTCCACCTCTCAAAGGACCCTGAAACTGGGTACCATTTTACTGTGGTATCATTTCCTGATCCTCTTGCTGAAAGAATTGAATCCGTGTCAACATCAATTTCTTCTTTGAAGATTTTTTTTTTAGACTCACCGTAATTACTGTATTATTTTGCATAGGCCAAAATGTAATTGATTGACTTTGCTTGGCAACACATAACACTCTGCTGAAGCTGTGAACTCAACTCTGGAGGCAAACCCAACACAAAAGCTGAAACAAAATCTGATATGCTGTCTTCCATTGGATTTTCCATTCCACTCTGTTGCCACTTTACTTCCACTTTACATTCAGTCCACAAATCTGGTACAATGATTGACAACAATGCATCCAAGTCTTTCCACAACAACACACAACACAGTTACGTTTCTTTCCAATTTAGTATACTATTTCTAAGGGACTTCACTAAGCCTTGGAAATTCTTCCATAAACGTCAATAAATGCTGTTTGCTGCACGGTACATGAACATAAGCTCTTCGTGCAATTTCTTTCAATAGACATTTTCCTCCTACAGTATTACACTCAGGGTCACTCATAACTGTCTTTCCTTCATTCTTTAATGAATCAGGTATCAATTCACACGTGCATTTCCACATTCTCCCAGTCTCTAGTCATTTCTGCAATTCTGCTTAAATTTGCTCCCAGCTTTGTAGGTGCTTTTTCTGCATCTCATTTTCTTTTTTTTCAATAATATATGGCTTACAAATTATTATTTTGTTCAAATCGACTCCCATGTCATATGCTACACTTTCAAGAGTCACATGTCCACGACAAGCATGCTTTCATGTTTCCAATTTTAAATGTACCAATTCATCAAAAGGCAGTTTCAAAACCCTGTTTAGAACAGCATTTGAATCAATAATGTGTTGCAGATTTAAATTACTTGTTGAAGCCCCATACTGAACAACTGCTGTCCCACTGAAAATTCTAATAATGAAGTTCCAATCTCTAAAATCATCTCCAATTCACCAACCTCATTATAAGATGGTAGAGTAGTCACAGTAAACAATCCACTCATTAATTCATCCTTTTCATCTGAATGACTCCTTTTCTCACTTAAAACAAATAATCTTTTCATGCATCCTTTACTGGATCATTGGCAATTACAGTAAACACTACCATTGTTTCCTTCAGTACACTACTACAGACCTTTTTTTCCTGCAAACACAACCTAGTTTCCATCCAATAATGCATAGTCTTACCAACCTGACCTTTTGAAATTGTCTGTTGTGCCTTTCTGTTGACTACCAAATCCCATTTGTTAAATGCCTCAAACTGTGCAGGTTTTGGTTGTAGTTTGTTTTGTGTCAAATGTTCTACATCTCAAGGTTTTTCAAATCAAATGTGTCATTCTCGGGATATTGTAACTTTTTGTTATTTGTCCCGCTCTTCAAACCATAAACAAGCATGTATGCCAGAAAAAACATCTCCTAAGCAGGGCTTCCAACTGCTGGGGTGTTTGTGCTTGTGTCAGTGAGTTGTTTTCAGATTTACCCAGATTCATGATTCACACTAATTGTAATTTCAACCAACTTCATACTACACAACGCAATCAAACATCAATGTAATCACAAAACAATATCTTCAAACACAGTCATTCATAAACAAAAAAATAACAAACAATGTGGCTGTGTACCAGGAAGTAGGACGGAAATCAAACTAACAACCAGAGGGAAGTAGCACTATCAGCCACATATGCATGGAGCTAGTCTTCGTCTAGTGAATACATAACCTGGAATCAGTATAATTTAGCCTTGTGCACAGAATAAATCACCATTATTCACCTCTTAATTAGTGCCTACACACAACAAGACTATTAAGGAATTCTTAAACTTCATCTTGTTTTCAAACCTGGTAGTATCCCTTTTATCCACAGATACCTTTATCTAACTTAAGATCTCCAAAAATACACATTACAACATAAATAATCACAATCAATGATTTAATACATCAACATCAACAGACTATAATATGCCACTTATGCAGCGCATGACACAATACCGAAAACACAATATGAATGCAGTCACAAATACACATAAACACCCCTCGCAAATCACATGGGGTAAGACATACTACCCTATTAATACTCATCAATCCAACATTATGAACTGCCCCACCAAACACCTCCATCAGAATCACAGTATTTGAACCATACCTTCACTGCATAACAAATAGTATGTCCACGAACCACCACTCCAGAATTTCTTAACTTGAGGGTCTAATTGTCCACAAATCAGCACCTCACTTAGCACTAATTAGCCATTGCCTGCATTTCTCCAACGAGCATTGTTGACGCCCCAGCCCTAGTTATTTAAGGAGAATTGTTAGCGCGTCTGATCGTAATAAATAAACTTACAAGGGGACGCAAATAGGTTGATTAACCTTTTGACTTGCAATTAAGATGTTTCCACCATAACTCCAGTACACGCAGATCAATAATCAATCAGTAACATCAATAATCAATGTTAATCAATGTCATTTGTAGTCAGTTGGAGTCAGCGTTTGTCATACACCATGACTTTTCAGTCACAAATAACCACACCTTTAGCAAAAGTTAGAATATTTATTTCCCTAGATTAACAATGCTAATGTCACGTAAAATAATCTCAAAATCAAATGATAAACATAGAGAAACAACACTGGCTGTCTAAAGCGACGAAAGAAACATAATCTAATCAAAGCTTGAACCACTACACATTCTAAATTTACAGTGCAAATTAATAATAAGAACAATTGTGCCACCAATTTCACATACATTTAGATTCAGCAAAGAAAAGACATCAAACTGTATACCGTATAGCAGACTTTCATAAGTAAGGAATACTTAACTAACACCAGATTAGCATCGGCATGTTGGGCTTCATGCAAAACAATTTAGTAAACACAGATTTGGAAAACGTCTAACTATGGCTCTATCAAAATAGTGCAGTTGGTACCTAGAAAAAAAAAAAAAACAGTCTTAAGAAACACATCAGTAATAATACCCCTCTCCTCAAATGGATCGGCAAGCTAAGATAGTTTTTGTCGTCAGGACATCAGTTCAGTCAGCAAGGCATCAGGATTCAGCATCAAAGTTCAGAAACGGCAAAGTCCTTAAGCAGTAAAGTTAAGCATGTCTCTTGTCAAGACACTCAAGAAAGTAATGGCCTTTTGGCAAGAAAGAAGATGGGCAAATGCTCGCTCTTCCATCAGTGCGGTACGGCTGAGTTACATTTCCTAAAACTACTTCCCAAATCCCTATTGGTCAAGGGATTACATGTTCACACTTTGTTCAATAAAACTAAAACATCAAATCTATGGTTTCTACTACTACTCGGTTCACATGTCGCTGATTGGCTTCTTTTGTAATATCCTCATCATCTGGCTCGTCCGATAACACTATTGTGGCAGCTTATACTCTAGTCAGTGTCTCCACTGTTCTTCTCCTGAGAAAGTCGGTATTGCACAGATTACATTTATGATGTTACATTTAGCAAGAACAGCATCTTCTAGCAAACGGTTCTCATGAGAAAAACATTTAGCTACGAGCACATTTAGTCAGTACATTGGAAAATCACAGTTTAATTCTCTGAACAGCCATTTTATTAATCGGTTTAGAAATACAGCTTGACATGAGGCCGTGCTAGGCCAAGACCTCTGCTAAGTTAAGGCATACAATTAATAAAGCTAATATATAATGCATAACCCTCAATATGATGCACTACTACACTAATCAAACAAAAGCTTCATTCTCATATTAATAAGCCATTAATAAGTATACTTAGTAAACATTGATGGCCACTCATTGTGATCACATTTTCAAATGCATGCATTATTTTTCTTTATATTAATGCATTTTCTACGCTAATCCATTACTCAGAATACATGAATACTCATTAATATTTGTATTAATACACCTGCTTCAGCATATTGATGGGCAGGAACGGGAGAATCCTGAACTTTAATGATGAATCAAGACCATTAGGAAAACCTACACAACCAGGCTCATCCAGTTCTCAGTATTTGTGGATTTATAAAAATAATAGTATTTTTAGAGAAAGCAAAAGTCATTAGAGACGACAATTTGCATAAAACCAAAATCATTATAATTCAAAATGTCAAATGCCTTTAAAAAATCAAATGGGCATAGCACTTTTTGTAAATAATGAAAATACTGGTAGCAAGCTAAAATTACAAACAACCACGTGCATCCAGCTATCTCGAAGAAACGATCAGGAAAGTCTGAAAACTTAAGAAGAAGATTGGCTCCTCCTCAAATAACACCCTGTTTGTAATATTCTGGACAAAATAAACTCACAAATTCATGGCACGGTTTTACATACATGGGCAGCACTAAAAATGTTACCTGTGCAGAAAACCAAGCATCTGTTAGATTCAAAACAACACATACTTGCACATTATTGTAATTGATTGTAAATTAAATTATTTGTTTCACAGAGGAAATTTTACTTTATAATAATGCAAAACCAGGAGGAAACTGCTTCTGCGCATTCATAACAACGGAGGTTTAACTAATAACCTTGCAAAGTTTCAAAATCCCTTCCTGAGGAAACCATAGATACGTTATGTTTTGCACGATGACAGACACCGTGGTTTGTAGCTGAATTTAGATGATTTTATTAAAAGAAATAACATGAACGTGTGCAGCTGTTGCACAACAAATAAAGATGCACTTTTAAAAATGTAGCCTAGTGCAGCCTGGTTATGCTTAACTGAAACAAGTCTATGTTAGGTATTATTTTTCTAGTGTAATATTTTACTTTCCCACAAGTCTTTATCTCTGACAGGTAGGTGTAAGTATAACACGTTTTATATGGTCTAATGGTCTTGCTCAATAATGTCGCTTAAAAATTACGTTAACTGTATATGAATATTTAAGCAGAGCCTATTCCAAGAAATAAAAACAGGGAAAATACAAAGGCCAGAGGCCTATGAATGATAGTTGGTGCAAAAGGCCTAAGAAGTATTTTCTGTTTGCTTGAGAGAGACACAAAGGGTTGATGTTCGAGGCACTTTAATTGACAAGTATGAAAAGGGTAGAAAATGAAAGAAGGCTATACACTTGAAAGGTGAGATGTGCCAAATAGAAAATATGTTCATAATTTCTAGCCTCACTACTGCTAGACTATATAAACAGACTTATCAGACGGGGGGAGGGAGACAGCATGTCCAAGAACATAGCACACTGCGACACAGAAAGTGTGTCAAATGGAAGAAGCAGGTAATGGCAGAAACAAAACAGAGCGGATAGCACCAAGAGGCACTGGAATGGTGAGAGTTTGGAGACAGACAGAAGATGGGTGAGAAATCCCAGCATGATCTCCCCTGTAATTTTTAGGGGAAATTACATATTAAACGAAAATGGGATAAGTGTGAAATTAATGAAAAAAGATAACCGAACTAGAGAAGTGAGGTTAAAAAAAGAAATGAAATGGCGTTTGAAAATATAGGAGCCAGGTGCCAGATGCTTCATACTTCGTAAATCACAGTGTCCTAGGAGACCACAGAGAATTAATGGAAGGCATGCTTGAACAGTATCCCAACAATGTCCTTAGGTGTGCCAGTGTGTAAAGAGATAGAGTCCTTGTTGGACACCACATTCTCCTGTGACCACATTCTCCTGTGACCACAGCAGAAGGGCTACCATTAGTGCAGGACAAGTATTCACAGTCCACTCTAGCTGATGCTCTGGTAGCAACTTGATACCTCATCTTTGTGAAACCGCATGAACTACTTGACCTCTCAGAATGGCCAACAGAGATAGCACTTTAACCTAGCACACGAGGACAGTTGCATAAGGTGCATTGTTAGATGCAACAGAGCTGTAGCCACATACCCACAAGCACTCCGAGCTGCACACAGGGTCTTGCCTTCACGAGTATAACATTGGGAGGGATTAATATTCTTCTGTCACTAAGGTATGAAATGAGTTCTTTTTTAATATATGTAGGTAGGTTACTGTCATTCATGCTAGAGTCACTCTGGGGTCTGCCCAAATCTCCATGCACTTACTCCCTGGCCAACTGCCAGCAGAGGCACCTTATTCTACCCCCAGAATTGAAAAGGTAAGTAGCCTATTATGGAAGTGTGTTAAGCACTGCCGGGTAGGTGAGAGACACATTTCCTCCAGGATGAAAGAAGAACATCAGGCCTAGAGTGGCTATGGCGTGCATAGTCTGGCAGGGAAGAATTCCTCAGCTGTTGGGTGCCTACGTTATATATTGTCAGGTCTGGCCTCTCAATAGATTTAGTTGTATCACCAGCCTCATAATTCGAAATGAATGATGATAATAAATAGATATGTATACATACACACATAGAGAGGCTTTGAATTAGCCTTCTTGGCCTGTTAAAGTGTCGTTCACATTTATTTTCTTGCCCACCACTGCATGAGGCAGTGGGTCAGCCCGGTTCAGCCATTGCCTTTCTCTATGGTGAGTAATGGCATTATGCTCTTGGGAATGTGCAAATCTGCCTTTAAAGAAGTCCAGTTCACTGCCAGGGCTGGTGGGACAATCTCTGATTTCTTTTCATGTTTTTTCTATTTATTTTTACAGTGTATCATATCTGCTTACCATATTTACTTTTCTTGGTTTTTGCAAACACAAAGCATTTAGAGTTTGGTGGATGGGTTATGTTAGAAATGGGGTGTCTGGGTGGCAGGGGTTTGCACCCTGTCCAAGTAGGAACCCCTCACTCTAGTCAAGGTAAGGGAGCCACACAGCTAAGATAACCCCTACTCAACCCCTTGGTAGCTTGGCTCAAGCAGTCAGGATTATGTCAGAGGCAATATGTAAAGTATTTGTACACATACACACAGTAACACAGTGAAAACACAACAAAAGTACTCCACACCAGTTTAGAACAGTAGCCAATATTTATCTAAGTAAAACAAGACTAAGACAACAAAAATCCAGCATACACAAGCAAAGAGTAAATCTTATTATAGCACTTAGAAACACAATAGCTCCAACTGTGACTATCATGGTGTCTTGACGGAGTCACTGCCAACAGTCCAACGTCACTCTTGAGGGAGTGCGGACCGGTCACGGAGTTCCACGGACCCCAAGTACAGTATCTTGGAAAACAATGAGGAAACAAAGATGTTGCATTGAGTCTGGGAGGTGAGGCGTCGCTGGAGCTGGTGCTGTGTCGGTTACTTACTGCTACAGGGGAGGTGAGGCGTTGGTTCCTTAGTTCTCAGCAGGGGAAGGTGTCAGTTCATTATGGTTGCAAGAGAGGTGATGCAATGTCAGTGGCGAGGGATCAGTTCCTTACAACCCATGGGGTCGATGAATGCAGCTGGTCAAAATGCGAGGCATTGTCTTTGTGGTATTGTGATTATACCTCGGGCCACAGGTGCTGCAGCGGAGTATGGTTTCCAGAACGTCGGGGACACATCACTCAGGACTCAAGCTGTGGCGGGACTTCAGAAGTGCTGTGGTGGCGCCAGGCCTGTGTTGTAGGTTGCAGTCGTTGCACTCAGCGAAGTCTATTGTTCCTATGCAGGCAGCTCCACAGAGTCAGGCAGCGGCACCAGTTCCGCAGCTGCTCTGGAGTCGATGTGCTTGGTTTCTTTTGGGATGCACAAGAGCTCACTTCCAAGGGCGGCCCAGGGACTGGAATTGGCACCAGTTGGCAAGTCAAGACTCTCAGCAAGAGAGCCCAGGCGTTTGCAGATTAAGTCTTTCATGTTCCTGAGTCTTCTTAAGAGGAGGAAAGCTCAGTTCAAGTCCTTGGAGAACTTTGGAAAGCAGGTTGTAGGAAGCAAAGTCCAGTCCTTTCACTCCCAGGACAGAGACAGTAAGCAGCAAGCCAGCGCAACAAAGCAGCAGGCAGAGTTGCAGTTCCACCTACAGCATCCATCTCTTCTTCCTGGCAGAATGTCTTCAGTCCAGAAGTGTTCCAACTATGTGGTATGAGAGGTCCAGTACTTATTTCTGTCTTTGAAGTAGGCAAACTTCAAAGAGAAGTCTTTGTAGTGCACAAGACCCTGCCTCTCCCTGCTCTGGCCCCAGACACACTCCAGGGGGCTAAAGACTGCTTTGTGTGAGGACAGGCACAGCCCTATTCAGGTGCATGTGTCAGCTCCTCCCACCACTCCAGCTCAGGAAGACCCATCAGGATATGCAGGGCACACCTCCCTTTGTGTGACTGTCTAGGGTGAATTCAAAAACAGCCCAACTATCATCTTGGCCCAGATGTGTATTTTACAGATAGGCAGAGGCACAGAATGGTTGAGCAAGAAAATGCCTACTTTCTAAAAGTGGCATTTTCAAACTTACAATTTAAAACCCAACTTAACCAAAAATATGTTTTTTTAAATGTTGAGTTCAGAGACCTCAAACTCCATATCTCAATCTTCTCCCAGTGGGAAATTACACTTGAAAGGTATTTCAAGACAATCCCCATTTTAATCTATGGGGTTAGATAGGCCTTGCAATAGTGAAAACTGAATTTAGCATGACATTTAAAACACACCAGTACATGTCCTATCTCTCAAACACACTACACCATGCCCAATGGGCTGTCTTGGGCCTACTTTGGGGGTGACTTACATGTAGTAAAAGGGAAGGTTTGGGCATGGCAAGTGGGTGCACTTGCCAGGTCCAAATTGGAGTTTAAAACTGAACACACAGACACTGCAATGGCAGGCCTGAGACATGTTTGCAGGGCTACTCGTGTGGGTGCCACAATCAGTGCTGCAGGCCCACTAGTAGCATTTGATTTACAGGCCCTGGGCACACATGGTGCACTATACTAAGGGCTTAATAGTAAATCAAAATATTCCAATCATGGATAAACCAATCATGCATACAATTCATACAGAGAACACTTGTACTTTAGCACTTGTCAGCAGTGGTAAAGTACCCAGAGTCCTAAAGCCAGCAAAAAGGCAATTCAGCACACTGTCAAAATAGGTGGCCAGAGGCAAAAAGATAGGGGGAACTCTGCAGAAAGGGCCATTTCCCAAATGACCCCCTCCCAACCTAAAGCCAGGGTAGGCCAATCAATACCTTGCTAGACTTCCATGTTTAGGGCGATAGAACCTAGACAATTGCCCACTACTGCAGGGGCTCCTGCCAGTTCTACACCTCTCTGAACCCAGGTGGATCCCTCTGGCTACACTCTCAGGGCACACTAAACTAACCCAGGGGGGAACCCTTCTCCTTATCTGTGGGCTCCATGTGTGCAGCACCTAACCTTACCTTGCTCACAGTTGCATCCCAGTAAGCAGAGAGTACCACCATGGCCAACAGTGTGATGTGGCCCTTTCTGCCCCTTGGGCCTGACTTCGGTCCCCAACCCAGGTAAAACTCTGACCACAAAGGCAACAGCCAACAGAGGCCACTGACAGCTGTTGGTGTCAAGAGCCAGGCCCCAGGCTAACTCGGGGTTTCTAGCCTCTGTGGTTTTGGGAAATGGGGGGAAGTAGCCCCAGGTGCCTTGCACCCTTTTTCTTCTTTCACCTCCAGCCAGTTCAGGGATGTTATCCTGAGACTGGTCACTCATCTTAGGGTCTGTACCCTCAGACTGAGTAGAGGACCGGGGTGGTCTCTCCCTCCTCCTGCCCCTCTTGCTGGGGTCCTGTACCTTTCGCTTTGGAGTGTTACCCTCAGAAAACTGAACTGTTAGAGCATCTTTAGTGGCCACCACTCCCATTCTCCTGACACCGGGGGCAACTAATTGACCTAGAATGCAGTCAATGGGCATCTGGTGACTAACTATATGACCCTTCTCTGGGTCCCCCTCCCGCTCTCTAGGGACACTGGAGCCATAGGGTGGAAAAAGAGTTGCCAATGGGCTGTGTTTGTCATCTTCCTTAGGGTACTCTTTCCCTAGATTGTTGGGTAGGTGCACCCTTCTCTCAAACTGCACTGATGAAATGCTGCCACCATCTGTGTTGGTCTTGCCTTTCAAGTCCAGCTCCTTTAAGCTCCGTTCTTGAGCCAAGATAATTTTTCTTTCTTCTATGGCCAGTTTCTTTGCCTCCATTTCCAGCCTGAGTCTTTCGAACTCCAAAATGTACTTCCTAGCTTCCTGCATGCCCTTCAGCTCCTCTGGGGTCAGACCCATGGAAGAAACACTCCTGCCTGCCCTAGAGGCTGCCTTCTCCCCAGGCAGATCCTGTTGTGCCACAAAATCACCATGTAAACTCTGCTGCTCCAGACCCACACTGTCCACCTCAGCATGCTTACCAGCCTCCCTAGCTGCCAACCAGGCCCGCAGTGCCTTTACCAGCTCCTCATTTCTAGTGAGGCCTTCAAAAGCACATCTAAACTCCTTGCAGAACTTTTTGAGCCGAGGCACCATATAGGTTTCCCGCCTCTCCTACTCAAACACCAAATCTGCAATAACTGCTGATGGCTTACCAGACTGAGACATGATGGTGGACAAAACTCAAAGGTTGCACAAGAACTCCAGACGGCAAACAGAAAAGACCAAAAAGAAAATTGGTGGTTGCGTAATGGTCTGCGATATGGAAGTAGTGTACACCAATCACTGTATGTCAAGTACAAGTCCAGTCCTCAACGCTGATCACCAGTGTTAGAAATGGGGTCTCTAGTTGGCAGTGGTTTTAACCCTGTCCAAGTAGGAACCATCACTCTAGTCAAGGTAAGGGAGCCACTCAGCTAAGATAAACCCTGCTCACCCGCTTGGTAGCTTAGCTCAAGCAGTCAGGCTTATCTAGGAGGCAATGTGTAAAGTATTTGTACATGTCCTACCTCTTAAATACACTGCACCCTGTCCATGGGGCTGTCTTGGGCCTACTTTAGGAGTGACTTACATGTAGTAAAAGAGAAGGCTTGGGCCTGGCAAGTGGGTGCACGTGCCATGTTGAAATGGCAGTTTAAACCTGCACACACAGACACTGCAGTGGCAGGCCTGAGATGTTTGCTAGGCTACTCATGTGGGTGTCACAATCAGTGCTGTAGGCCCACTATTATCATTTGATTTACAGGCCCTAGGCACACAGGGTGCACTATACTAGGGACTTTCTAATAAATCAGACTAAGCCAATCATACATAAACCAATCACCCATACAATTTAGACAGAGAATACTTGCATTTTAGCACTGGTCAGCCGTGGTAAAGTACCAAGAGTACCAGAGCACCAAAAATTAAATTCAGCATACAGGCAAAAATAGACAGCCAGAGGCAAAATGACAGGGGTAGCCCTGCAGAAAGGGCCATTTCCAACAGGTTATTGCATCACAAATGTAACAGATATTCTGTCTGCCTAATTCAAGTGTATTGTATCCTAATGCAATTTTACCATAGTGGATGAGATATCCATCACGCTTGTGATGGAGTAACTGTCCGCCAAACTCTAAATCATACCCTGTGTTTGCAAAAAGCAACAACACCAAAAAATAGGTTCCATATGTGAGTTGCCTATACAGACCATGTTTCTTTGTTTTCTAGTACTTATAGTCCAGAATTTATATCTGATTAAAGAAATGGTACTACACGTCCCCACATGCAACAGCACAAATGCTAAGGAGTTGGGCTACTCGCAGGAACAGTAAGAGTTCTGATGCCAAAATTGTCTGCCTTATACGTATGGCAAAGTGGAAGTGGACAGTTCTGTGGACATTATTTTTCCAGGCGTAGTCTTCTGATTAGCGCTTCCTTTATTACCACAATCTTTATATTTGGAAAAAAAGTGGGGTTTTTTTGTATTCGCAATTTTCATGAATGCTTCAGAATCAGAATACCATTATGTCGGACTCCACTTGTGATTCGGGCTTTATTGTAGTAGACTGCATCAGGTGTGATGCATTGATGCTGAGTAGTGAAGGGCAGAGAACACTTTGTGTGCACCTTGACACAAGGAATGGATATAAAGAGGGTCTATGGGTTTTGTGTACACCATACATGTCCAGAATACAGCTCACTGGCCAGAATGTGGTCCAGGAAGTGTGAGTGTGTGTGAGAGAGAGAGAGATTACATCAGCATGGAAAGGAAAGGGCTTCCACAGCGTATGCCTTTAAATTTACATTGAAGACAAAAGGGCTGCGAGGAGGGGCCTGTTTATTATTCAGAGCCAATCAGCTCCTTTCCCAAGTGTGAAGTCACCATTTGGTGTAACGTTAGCCCATACCCAAACCACAACTGTAAGAAATATAGAGGACACAAGACGTAGATAGGAAATAATATCCACTAGAACAAAGGAACTCTTGGGCCCACAGTACAAGTAGCTTGGTAATTGTGATATGTGCAGTAACTGCTGTTGCTACACCTATCGCTGTTTTGAATTTTGTGACAAATGACAGCAAGTTAAACCTTCTGATATCTATCCGGCGAAAAATACAGAAACATGTAAACTATGGTGCGCTAAGCGCCAAAATTTGCATGTTATTTACCCAAAACTCAAATTGACCTATATTTATTGGAACCCAAAAATTCACACTCGTTGGAGTAAAATTTTACCAGGTGTGATAAATATTAAACCAGTTACAGGTCCTGGTAATGAGGAACAACGCCTATTTATTAGCAAATAATGCATCTGAAGAACCTGCAGTTAACTTTAATTTCATGGAATTTTCCCCCAACAGGGGAGCACTTACCACCTAACAATCTACTACTGTTGGGTGAACGTTTGCAGCTGAAATAAAGATAAATGCTCAAAACAGCACCTGTAGCATGCACTGCATGCAGAAAAAATATTTTGGGAACTAATAGTAACTTATCATTGTGGAATGACAGTGTCTTACAGAACTTAGTTATCAGCTCATAAAAATGCAAATCGGCCTTTGAACCTGCCTTTTTATTTTTATTTTAAACGGTTATCAATTGTGTATTGACTGCCACTGACTAAGGTAGTAGTAGACACTGGAGGTAAGATAATCATTATGGGACAGCAATGGGTGATAGTGGCTGAATTACAAACGTTCAAACTAACAGGCCTGGGTTTGAATGCCATCTTGTTAAAATGTGTGCTCCTGGGAAAATCCCTCCCTGTGCTTCAATTACTTTCCCATCAGCACTTTGAAAAAAGCACTGGCAAAGCCAGTCAGTCTAGCCTTGGTAAACTGCTGTGATTTTTTTTTTTTTTTTTTGCAAGCATATACAACAAAAATAATACAAGAAAAAACATGCAGCTGCCTAAACCTGGCAGCTATATGCTTGCAATAATAATGTAAATTTAAAAACAATATTTGCCATTGCGTATGATTTTAATAGAATATCCTTGGTGCTTCCTAGCAGGAAGGTGTACTGAACGTAGGTATAGAAACCCCTTGTTTAGCTTTAATACCCACCACAGGAAAATACGAGTCTTTTTTGTTGCCACAAACATGATCCTATTGGTTTTGAATTACCGTAAGGTGAACCCACCTTAAATACACAAAGATGACTTAAACAAGCAGTAAATTGGATAAAGTTTGGAAACGAAAAGTATTGGCAAAATAATGTACTGATCTCCAGCCCTGGAACCAAAGCATACCTCTTTTTTGGGTGGATGCGCACATGTGATGCAGAATAAAGGCTGAAGTGGACCGCCCCATTGCACTGGGCTCTCTGCTATGCTTTGCCAAAGCAAAATGTAAATGACAGTTGAACAGTCCGATGTATTGTTTTTTTAACCATATGTTATTGATTTTATAATGCAACCAAGTAGAAATCTGAATACTTGGGGTGTACCACCCCTAGAACATTGTCATACCATAACAATTATTCGCACCCTCATATATTGCTGTACCCAGAACCATAGTATAAGGATAGTCACAGTTCACTCAGTGTAGGGTCATCCACAACCGCCTTCTTGTTGCCTATAGGCCCCAGCTCTTGCTTATGGTCTAGCGGTGCCTGGTCCTAGGAGCGCATCTCGTAAGGGTGGGCTTCCCATGTAGGCTTTGAACCCCCCTCCCTTTTGTGTGCCTGGCTATTTCTGGAAATCTCCGAATGCAGAATATATATCACTGTGACGAGCCTCCTCCGATCAGGTGTCGCCCTCTACCCTCTCTGCCCCCACCTCTGTGTCCAAGGTAATTAAGTGAGTGAATGCTGGGAAAGATGTTGCTAGGCACTTGCAGGAAAAATAGATATCCCTTCCTCAAGGGGGCAGTGTCTCATCTTGGGGTGCTTCTCGCGGTCTGTCCCAGTCATATACTAGAGTACTCCAGGCTCTTGCTCGCTCTGTCATCCTCTGACCCCGTCTAGCAACAGTCCGATGTATGACAACCGCGACCCCAAAGTCACTCTGAGTACGAAACAGGCGAGAGAGCTGAAACTGCCCTTAAGACAGACATAAAAGAATCCACTTGTTTTGAAAGGGAAGGAAGGCTGCAGACGGTGGGAGACAGGAACAGTATGAGAGAGAAAAAAGCAAAGATGTAGAGGTAAATACGATAACGAGAAAGGGTGGAGGTGCGATAGATGGGTAAGAAGGAGAGAATAGAGAGTAAGAAGGTGGTGAATTTATTTATAAAGTAAAAGGTTTAAAAAAAAGTATAACGAGAAGACAATGTTATAAAAAGAGGGGGAAGAGCAAAAAACAGTGAACGTGAGATCTGGAGTAAGGAAGATAATTTTTAATAAAGGAGAGGCGGAAGAGTGACACGGTGAGTGGGATCGGGAGTAATTTGCAGCTTTCATCACGATAAGGAGAGTGGGAGAAAAGGGGTCTGAAACCAATGGGGTGCATCATTAGAGGGAAGAGGAAGATAGAGCGAGGTAGATTAGGAACAGGGTGATAGAAAGGGGAGAGGGAGGGAGAATGAGAAAGGAGAGAAAGAACAGGGATACTCCTAAACAAAATACAAGCACTGCAAGGGTGGCACAGGATTAAAGAGCTTGGGAGTTTACGATCGTTCCACAGTATCCATTCAGAAATGCTTCTTAAAACATATGACTTTTTCATCAGGTGCTGACAAATGGGGATGGAAAAGGCACCATTTGGCCCAAGTGTTTTCAAATATTTCTTGCAGGAAGCTCCTCCACCCCTCTTAAAACTTCCATCAGAGGGGAGGGCTTATCTCTCTTACAGTGCTTGCATGATCCACTCTCCTCAATTAAAAGATTTGGACTCTAGTGATCCACGCTTTTTTTTTTTTTATTTATTTATTTTTTTAACAGAGGCAGGTACATACGGGGTACCACTGAAGTGCCCTTAGGGTGAACAGTAGTGCTCAGCCGATGCTCTTGCTAGCATTGTCATTATGTGAAGAAGCTCATGAAGTTACATGACCAAGAGATTTCACAGACACCTTCCATTAGCCGAGTGCAATGGTTCAGGACCGAGTTTCAACATTAATCAGTTTTCCTATGCTTGTGGAAGAATGCTCTGAACATTACAGATTTTCTAGTATTGCAATTGCACACATCCTGCTATTTTCCAGGCATACTAGAACTCTTTGTAGGGCACTGGTCGACAACTAGATGCAGATACATACACAATACACTTGGTTCGGTCCTTTGCCAAGTGCCACAAGCACCTCATTCTAGGTATAAAAAAGTCATTCAGGAAAAAAAGAAAATATGTCAGCTTCAGCTTCTGGAACCATCTGATGTTATAGCCACATAACCTGCCTATTAATGACGGCAGGCCTGCGTTAAATTAAAAATCTATCAATTGTGTTGCAGTCAGAGTCCTAAAAAAGCATGGTTACTTGGGTACAGTACACCCTGTGTACTCCTTGCGATGGCCCTACTAAAAACAATAGAAAAAAGCATTGCATGATTCCCCAAATTATAGTTTATATAAAGTTACCAGCCATTTATATCTGGTAGAGGCAGCTGTCTTTACCTGGACAGATTCTAAGATGCCCTCCTTTCCTGATCTAGAATTCAGGGTAGCTAGACAGCGCTAACCTCAGTTAGCGTACACTTCTGCTTCTGAGGAATGAATGTCAGCACTCAGATTGTCCATTTTTTTCAGTTGTTCAATTGTTCCAAAACAGTGGTAGGATACAGATCCTTTCTTTGTCGAAATGATGACTGACGTAAGAATGTGTTTGGGAAAGCGCACTATAACACTGTGTTAGTCACTGTGAAAATATCACAACTTGACTCTGTGACTTTGAAATAAAGCAGTGAGACATGCCAAAGTGGATGTGAATCTAAGAAGTCACCTGGGAAAGTTTGTTCAGGAAAGGAAAATGAAACTAGAACAAAAGTCGGAAGCACACCCTCTGCCTCCTCAGGGCTGCCCAGACTCCTAATGGTGACACAGTATTTTTGGTACGGGATCCTATCGGTCTCAAGTTACAGCATAGGAGTCATTTTAGTATAGTAGGATGAGAAATAATGCATTGGTAAAAGTAGTGTTAATTTTAGAAGCATATTGTTTACATTTTGCATGTAAGACTAAGATCCCCTGCTTCCATATTGATCATCAAGGTAATTATGGGCTTATGTGTGTATGTCACAATATCGACCCCAAAATATCGACAACACAAATACAGGACCTATAATATCAACTCTTGAAATAATGTCAATGTAAGTATAGAATTCCTATCATTTGCTCCACCATGACAATATCTGAGGGGTCCAAATTATGGCTCTGATATATCTGTAGGTTGATTTTTCACAGCGATAATGTGGTTGAACACTGGTATGAAGGTTCCATTAACATTCTACCTCTCATAGAATTAGTAGAAATAACTTGGGACTCCATGAGGGATCAAAAAAGCCATCTCTCAATAAGGAAGGTTATTCTCTTCCTAAAGGTGCATAGACCTCATGTTCAGGAGACAAAGTGTGCATATCTCCATTCTCGTGGCCCTGTCTTCAGTATCTGAAAAGTAAAGATGCCACAGTTAGCAAGTACTGCCAAATACGTGTGATTTGGGCTCTGGTAAGACTATTATGCAGCACTCAAAAATTCATTCTATAGCAGGATTTAAAGTCCTTAGTCCAAGTACTGGTCCTCTCCAGACTGAATTACTGAGATTCCCTCCTGATGGTCCCACGAAATCTCATTTATCACCCTTGAGACCAGTACTTCAGGCAGCCACTCGTTTTGTCCCGGGTCACAGAAAATTTGACCACATTACCTGAAGCCTAAGTTCCCTACAGTTCCCCCAATCGAAGCCAGAGCTCAATTTAATAATTAGCATTGGCAAAGCCAATAGGTCTTGTCTATGAAAGACCTACTGGCTTTGCCAATGTGTTTTACCCAAGTAGTACACTAGCGTGGCTGCTGTTCAGCATGACTAAAAGTTAGTGGCATAGAGGAGAGTGCTGTGGAGTGTCATAGAGTGGAATGGTGAAAATTGGAGTATAGTGTCATAGAATGGAGTGGCATAGAGTGTTTGTATTGGAGTAGTACAGAGTGGAGTCACGTAGAGAGACGTAGAGTAGAGTGGGCTATTGTAGAGTGTTGCACAGTAAAGTGGCATAGAGCACAGTGGGGTAGAGTGCAGTAGCAATGAATTTAGTGGCATACAATGCAGTGTTATAGAATGAAGTGACATATTAGAGTGTTGTATAATAGAGTGCAGTGGTGCAGAATAGAGTGGTGCAGAGTAGAGTACAGTGACACAGAGTGCAGTGGTGTAGAGTAGTGTAGACTGGCATAGAGAGCAGTGTCGTAAAGTGGTACAGAGTAGAGTGGCATAGAGTAGTGCAGAGTACAGGGTAGTGCAGTAGAGTCAAGTGACATAGAGTGCAGGGGTGTAAAGTGCAGTGCTGCAGAGTGCAGTTCCGTAGAGTGGAGTGATACAGCGAGTGCAGTGGTATCAGCGTGCGTTGGCATAGAATGCAGCAGTGCAGTGTAGAGTGGTGTAGAGTTCAGAGGTGTTGAGTGCAGTGTTGAAGAGTGGAGTGTCATAGAGTGCGGTGGTGGTGGTGGTGTAGAGTGCATTGGCATAGAGTACAATGGTGTAGAGTGCAGTGGCATTAAGTACAGTGGTGCAAGTGTAGTGAAGTGGCGTAGAGTAGAATGGTGTGGATTAGAGTGCAGTGACATCTAGTGGAGTGGCTTAGAGTAGATTGGTGTAGAGTGCATTGGCGTAGAGTGTTGCAGAGTATAGTGACAGAGTGTAGCAGCACGGAATTCAGTAGCATACAGTGCAGCAAAGCAGAATGCAGTGGCGTAGATTAGAGTGGTGCATAGCAGAGTGCAGAGTTGTAGAGTGCAGAGTTGTAGAGTGCAGAGTTGTAGAGTGCAGAGTTGTAGAGTGCAGAGTTGTAGAGTGCAGAGGCATAGAGTGCAGAGGCATAGAGTGCAGAGGCATAGAGTGCAGAGGCATAGAGTGCAGAGGCATAGAGTGCAGTGGCATAGAGTGCAGTGGCATAGAATGCAATGGTTCAGAGTAGAACAGAGTGGCATAGAGCAGAGTGTCATAGAGTCCCTTCTTCTGGAGCCTCTGATATAATGCCTTTTCTGGCAGTGCTACAAGGATTTGGAACTCCCTCCGCAGTGGCGTAGAGTGGTGCAAGGTAGAATGCAGTGGCAAGAGAGGTGCAGAGTATTGTGGAGTAGAGTGGAGCACTGTAAAATGCAGTAGTGTGGAGTAGAGTGACTTATAGTTCAATGGCAGAGAGTTCACTGTTACAGAGTAGCGTGTCCTACAGTGCAGTGGTGTAGAGTGGCATAAAGTGCATTGGCGTAGAGTGCAGTGTCATAGAGAGCAGTAGCATAGACTACAGTGTGCAGGGTAGCTTGCAGTGGCATAATGTTGTGGTTTAAAGAAGAGTGGTGTAGACTGCAGTGGCATAGAGTGGAGCAGCACAGAGAGGAGTAGAATGAAGTGTAATAGAGTCCAGTGATGTGGAGTAGATTGTTTCGGAGTAGAGTGAAGTGGAGTGCAGGGTAGAGTGCATGGCATAGAGTAATGGTGTAGAGTGCAGTGGTTTAGTGTAGATTAAAGTGGAGTATAGTGGATTAGCATAGAGTGCAGGGGTGTAGAGTGGAGTGGGACATAGAGTGCATTGGAATTGAGTATATTGACAGAGTGCAGTGGTGTAGAATGCTGTGTTGTAGAGTAGAGCTGTGCAGAGTGGAGTAGTCTAGACTGGAGAGGTGTAGAGTGCAGTGACAAAGAGTGCACTGGTGTAAAGTAGAGTGGCGTAGAGTAGGGTGGTGTAGAGTAGGGAGACATAGAGTGCAGTGGCGTAGAGTAGTGCAAAGTAGAGTGCAGTGGCATGGAGAGCATTAGCATAGACTACAGTGTGCAGGGTAGATTGCAGTGGCATAGTGTTGTGGTTTAAAGAAAAGTGGTGTAGACTGCAGTGGCATAGAGTGGGGCAGCACAGAGTGGAGTAGAATGAAGTGTAATTGAGTCCAGTGATGTGGAGTAGATTGTTTCGGAGTAGAGTGAAGTGGAGTGCAGGGTAGAGTGCATGGCATAAAGTAATGGTGTAGAGTGCAGTGGCTTAGTGTAGATTAAAGTGGAGTATAGTGGATTAGCATAGAGTGCAGGGGTGTAGAGTGGAGTGGGACATACCAGAGTGCATTGGAATTGAGTATATTGACAGAGTGCAGTGGTGTAGAATGCTGTGTTGCAGAGTAGAGCTGTGCAGAGTGGAGTAGTATAGACTGGAGAGATGTAGAGTGCAGTGGCAAAGAGTGCACTGGTGTAAAGTAGAGTGGTGTAGAGTAGGGTGGTGTAGAGTAGAGAGACAGAGTGCAGTGGCGTAGAATAGTGCAAAGTAGAGTGCAGTGGCATGGCGTAAAGTGGAGTGGTGTAGAGTACAGCGGCGTTGAGTGGTGCAGAGTGGAGTATGCGTGGTGTGGTAGTACACTGCCATTACAGACAACACATTTGCAATGGAAATGAGCATTACATTTGTACAGACATACAGTGCTTTGATAAGTCTTATATATATTCTGAAATACTTGCACACTTTCATTTTGTTGTGTGCTAGAAAAAAAGCCTTTCCTCTACCCCCAGTATCCAGCAAGATTGTCACATAAAACCACTCACTTTGAAGTCAGAGAAAGGAGTAAACACAAAGCTCCATGGGAACACAGAGCATGATACTTGACCTCTGTGTCTGAATGCACAGCATGTATGACTGGATAAGAACAAGATTTACAGGCCTGTTTACAGAAAGAGCACTCCCGGGAGAACACAAGGAGAGGTAGTCTGAAAAGACTTTGCTTCTTGGGAGCAACCAACTGAACTTGGACAGCCTAAAACAAACCACACCAGCAACCAGAAAGCCAGAAAGTAGAATGTTGTAGAGTTCAGTGGCATAAAGTGGCATGTGACTTACAAACCACAAAGCCAATGGCACGCAACAGGCGGAATGCATTCCTGGGGAAGCTTTCGGAATGTCCCCAAGATGTCTGTATCAAAGCAGAGAGCAGTGCTGATTAGGAGGCTTCGACCTAAACAGGAGTGTGTTGCTCTAAAAGCACTTCACAAGTCTGAAGCCTCAATATATCTACCTGGAAAGCTGATAATCTCTGGCAGTCGACGGGTTTCAAGGAATGCCAAATCACTTCTTCCGGTTCCTCTGATATAAGGCCTTCTCTGGCAACAAGGATTTGGAACTCCTTCCCAACAGCCTCGTGCGTTACAATACATCATATCACCTCAAAAATGAACTCAAAATCCGATTTCAGACACACCTTAGTTAAAGTAAACTATGTCCTCAGTGTTTCATCCTGTTTAACCAAAGCTATTTTCTCAGTTCGTTCGAGTCTTTACCTGCTTGCTTGTAATGCTCATGACCTTGACACGAGTATGCGCTTTATAAAATCACAAATAAGTGAAATAAGTGTGTTTGTTTCAACAGCTATCGCACCAAGAAGCGAGTGACCAGTGTGGGTTGAAAGCTTTATTGCGCTGGCGCAGGCTCCGGGACGAGGTGGAAAATTCCGAAGGCGAGCTGCAAGTTTTGAGGTACAGCCTTTCAGTTCCATTTCCCCTTTCTTGTGTTCCCGCCCTTCCTTTCTATTCACAGTGCCAAAAAAGGAGATGTAAATAAGCTGGAACCTAAACTCTGGAAAATACGCACCTCTCCTATTTCTAAGGAAATATCGCGTGACAGTCAACCGAATAATCCTCAAAAACGTTACACTATTTCAAATGTATTTTTTGTATGTCGTATGAGTGGGCTGTGGTTCCGCCAAAATGTCTCCCGGCATTTTCCGAGTGTTGTGGAAAGAAAAAAATACACTCGACAACAACAACAAAAATGCATTGAATAAAGTTCCTTGTTTGAAGACATAAGAGCTACTTCATGTGGTGACCGCAGACTGAGGGGGAGAAAAATGCGAGAGGAGATTTGGCACAGGCCGAGGGATGTTTCAGAACCGACAAGAGCTAGCGAAAAACAGACTTCAAACGTTCTTCGTGATTACAGATGTTATCTTGGTGTGTTCTTTGGCTTTGGTGACTGGGGGTGGTCGGAAGCATCTGAGGACAATAGTTCATTTCCACTGGCCATCGCGATCGAGGCAAGATGTCTACGATGAGGGGGCGGGACTTGCCTCCCCTAGACAGCGGGAATCGTTTCAAATTACTAGCCATCTCATTATTTCTTTCTAATAGCAGCCACACTGTTCAACGTGCGGACGGTTTATACTGGCAGCCATGCAGGAGGTGTTCTCTTTGCTCAGACTCTGTTAATCTACTTTGCTATTACAATTAAAGGCCATTTGATAAGTGCTTTAAACGGACAGGTACTCGCTGGTACTGAGTACCTGCACTTCTTTAATTTGAAATGGAGAGTACCTGCACTTCTTGAATTTGAAATGGAACGCACCTGCACGTCTCAGCATTATTACAATGCATTTAATGGGATAGTTACAGCACTTTTCAGGAGCACACAGGTAGACTAGACAGTGAAAGCCAGAATTTCTATACTTCCATTTAAAGCACTGCTTTTGATCACATTAATCACCTAGAACTGTGTCAGGGTCATAGATTGGTCCCCTATCCCACCCATCCACAAGCCTTGCATCACCTGTCACCTCTGGAAAAAGCGCAAGAGAAGCATTTGCAAAGCAAGTAGATCTGACTTTAATGCACAGAAACTGCTTTTCTGCATGCCAGTGTTTGAATGAGTCACAATAGCAGTCCTTAACCTGTAGTCCGAGAAGCGACGGCTTGTACCATTTTAAGGTGGTGGGGCGAGTGAAGTGCCCCACCACTTCACAAAATATAAAAAATAAAAATAAAACACCCCCTGCCTCCAAAACCCGAAAGTAAACCACCACTCCCTCCATTAACCCAAATAACACTAACTATAACATAAACACAAAGACTACACTTACATGCACTACACACTTACATACATTAAACCCACATGCACTACACATTAAAAAAAACACCCACAGGCTGCGCGTCCTCCTCTGTGTTTTTCTGCTCTCTGATAGAAGACGAGCTCCCCTAACCATTACAGATGCTGCACTCATGCTGTTAACCAGCACAAGAGGAGTGCCTGGATTGTATAGCGCATATTGGCTGGACGCTTCTGCTGGCCCTGGAGGCCTGTGCCTGGTCTCCACTCAGCTATCTTAAGACAGCTGAGTGAACAGCTTCAAAGTGCGCATGTCACTTTGGCCAGAGCAAAGCAGCCAGCCAAAGTGACATGCACACTTTGGAGCATCCAGTCCAGGTACTGGACTGAAGCAGAGGCAGTCTGACACGCCCAGCATGTCTATGGGGTGGTGCTCGTTGCGTAGAAAAAATAAAATGGCAATTAAATCTTTTTATTGCCATTTAATTTTTTCCTGCGGGACTCGCAGCGGGCAAAGCTACCCCACCCTCGAGAAGAAACCGCCGCTGGGTCCGATGGCCTAACTCACGGGTCCACAATTCTTTAGAAAATTAAATACTATTAGCAGATTACTAAAGACAGTAGATAAAAAAGCAAAATTGAAAATTATTAAACTCTCTTTAAATGTGATGCAATTTAAAAATTGAAAGCTAAAAAATAAGTTGGTATCCTTATTCACGGGAGAAGCACAAATATAGCAAACAGAGTCTTCTATGGATGACTTGTGATATTAACTGAAGCCGTGCTGGTACGCACCAAGTTATTGGTTTAGGAACAGCAAGACAAAGTGATACGCTAGAGTCTAGAACTAAAACAAATTTTTGTAAAGCTTCACCCATCCCATTAAACGTTCGGTTTTTGTTTCTAAATTAAAGAGTATTTTGTAATTTGTACATTTCTTTGATGTATATTTTTTCTGTATTTTTGTGTACTTTTTGGACGTTCACATTGTAGAAACTGCTTGGACGGGGGTCCTTGACTTCAAATAGTGATTGAGGGGGGTTGCAGAAGTCAAAGGTTAAGAGCTGCTGTGGTACAACATTAAATTCAGATCTATTGGCTTTGCACTCCGGGATAGTTGACCTTGTGGTGGGCAGTGTGCCCTGGGCAAAGTGAATGCAGTTTGGGTTGGTTGGTAAACAGTTCAGGGCTTAATTTGTAAATAAAAAGGTGCCGGTGCTCAAAGCCCTCCTCAAAAACAGGGCTGCTGCAATTAAATGTGTGAACATGGAATACTCAGGATGCGTAATCCTGAAGCCATCTCGGGCCTCTTCAATCCATATAAAGGCACTCCCTGCCCCTTCAGCTCACTCTTGCAGCTTTCTACTTTCTCTCTTTGTGACGCTTTTTAGTTTTTCCCTTCATCCGTCTTTCCCACATGTGTCTTTTGCTCGCAGCAAATGCTTGAGGCCGAAGAATAAGTCCCGGCCCTCAAAAATAAGTGCCGGTACTCAGCACCGGAAACAACAAGCACATATTAAGCACTGAAACACCCATCCTGTGTGTAGCATTTGGTGTCTTGGGTGGGACAGTATACAGTTCATGTCTCCTGGAATACAGTGCATTGTCACTTGGGGCAGGCTGTTTACAGCCTTGTGGAGGATAGTGTGTTATGGGCACTGAATGGAGCCTTGGGGAAATGGTGAATTAGACAGTGTCCTGCGGATCAGTGCTTTAAGTGTTGAAAAAAATGGAGGGGGTGTCTCTAAAAGGAGTATGGCCAACAAAGTATAACTAGGAATCCTTTCCAAAAGGTGTGGCCTATGTGACTGAGGGTGAGGATTAAAACATGTGAACTAAAATCCTGCCATTCAGCCAGCCTGTCTCCTACCTAATATTTCCTTGCCATTCTGTGAGTTTTTTGTTCCTGCATCCAGATATATCCACAACATCAAACATATGCCTAAAACAAGCCAGACGTATTGGCTCTGCCAATGCCTTCTAACAGTACCAAATAATTGATTAGCAACAATGTTTTTTGTGAATAATTAGAACTGAAAATATTTCTGTTCTGAAATTGTGAGACTAGGAACTAAACAGTAATAAGGTCTATGGAAGGGGTAGTGGTATTCTGAGTCTCTCAGTCACTCCTGTTCTGCACTTCACGCTACTTTCCTCTACAATGCCGGTTAAAACACTTACACCCGTTTCGCCCCAACATCTTCTTCATATTCTCCATCTGCATGCATCTTGTTCCTCTCGTCACCATCTTTTCATTCTGTCCTTTTGAGTGATCTTCCTTGTGTCACCTTTGTTTACCATGCCCTCTCACGTACACATTCTGTCTACTCGCATACACACTCAGCATTTAATGTTCTTATAGCACTGTCAGAATTTCAGTAGCTCCGTATTCCTTTCCACACCCTTTCACATAAAATGGTAATTACAATGGGCACATTTATGCCATCACTGTGCGCTCTGTAGAGAGGCCAATGATTGGATGAGCATGTGTTCTGAACACCTGTATGACCCACTGTCAGGCACTGTGGGACTCTCACACAGTCTTCAGCCTTAAAGTCAGAGATCCTAATGGCACCCCTTCATGAAGAGCCCGCACAACTTGACCTCACCATTGCACTTAGATGTGACTAGTTGACAGTATGCAGACCTACGCAACTTGAAAAACATCTAGAAAAGCAAATATTCCTACAGAATGGAAAATAAAGTAAAACATGTAAAATGTAAAAAGCAATGGGATCGCTGACATGGATTACCTTAAGTGTTTTTGCTGCCACTGGTGAGAAATTAACCAGTACATTTAAAATCATGAAGATAGGGTCTGGAGGGACCCATTTCAAAGTCAGTCCTTAGATACCACCAGTTCCAAGACCTGCCCACTTAAGGCTTTGCTGGGGATAGTGTATGGCATAAGTCAGATTCCAGTACATCAGTCTATGGCCCTCATGGAACTTGAACTGTTGATATTATCTTAGGGAAAAATAACAGAACAAAAAAGGATTGCTTTCTCTATGCAATGCATTGAGTGAGACAAATAATATATTTTGTGATGATTCAGGGGACTTTTGAGCAGTAAAGTAATTCCTCGTGCACTGCAATGTAAGTACTCCACATGAGAAAAAAATACACCTAACAGCTGATTACACGAGGCGAGAGTATAATACTCCTCTGGGGAGAGCCAAAGCTCGTGCTGCATATTTTGTTTTGAAAAACGGATAACAATACGTCTCCCAGACATCTGCTCTGTCAAGCCAAATCTAAAAACCCCACAGCTGCGTGATACACGTCGCTGAAGTCAAGCTGCCTGTCGTGTCACCGAAACCTCATAACTACTGTATAGATTGTAATAGCTGCTTGCTGATAGACACTGATGAATCATGGACGGACGACTGCACATTTGCAAACAGTGCCTGCGGTCTGGTGATAGGTGCACACACAATAGAAAACTCTTATCACCTGCAGCCACACAGACATGACTAACAAAGCTGCTGATGAGTTTTCCCCTTTGTAACGAATGCAATATTTTTAGTCTTCAAGCACGGGCTTAACCAGAGGAGCCTTATCAGACCATTGTTAGCCTATGTTTCTGTTACCCTGCAAGGATGGCCTGATTCACCTCGACTGTGTAGTAGCTGGCGATGTTTTTTCTTTCCTTTTTTCCCGTTCGACTGAGAAGGCTCTGGGGTGAGATTTAGGACTCTGTTACGTGCAGGATGGAAAGACATGACACACAGTACTCTCATACCGCCTGTTTGATACTCAGTTTTTTACTACGCCCTCTTTCACCTTCCTTTCCTCTTCAGGCAGAGTAGAGCCAGGCTTCTTCCGGTTCCTCCCCTTTCCGCCCCTTTTAATGCAGTATTCTTACTGTTGTCCCAGAATGCCTCACGGTGTGTGCCCAAAGCATTGCTTGTTACCACAGTCGCGTTCCTGAGCGCCTCATTCCCCACATGACATCATCTTCCGGCTGCACTTTCCTCACCGTTCGGCTCTTCCCTTCACCATGTTCGACACATTCAAGCTATTACTAAGACCATGTTATCTCCTTGGGTGGAGGAACGCTATGCAGAACAAGTAACATAAATATATGAAGTCAATCATGCATGGGAGAACTGTTACAAATTGTGGCATGTCAAGGGTGCCCCAAATCTATTAAAAGTGAGGAGAATGTGCCCGAGTTAAACCGAGATGAACAGTAAGGCATCAGTGACAGGTGCAGGGGTCCCTCGGATCCCTGAGCCCCATTTCATCCTCGTGCTGCATTAATGAGAGCTGAGCCACGGCACCAAGGATCCAAGTAGCTCTAACGTCGAACCCTGCCTGATCACAACTATGGTTTGTCTTAACTCACAACTGGCTCTGCTTTTACCACCCCAGAGTCTCCTCCCATCCAATCAATTCATATTTCTAAATTACAAGCAAACACATTTATTACAATTTCAAACACAAGCAAGTGGCAGCTTTGTCTGTTTCAGTTCCAACTGTCCTTCTTAGCCGGATAATATAAGTCCAATAAAGAATCTTCTACAATGTGAAGGGCTGTCAGCCATCACGGACATTGCAGTTCTTAAAATATAGTCTCTATATAAGAAGGTTAAAGCATCTCCCATTGTTTCCTAAATTCCCATTCCTTCGGGGTAGTTTTCATGTTTTTTTTCCATTGCTTGATCCACCAAATCCTACCCAACCAAGCTGCCTTCTCCGGAACCCAGTTGTACCGCTGGGACACATTATACACTGCTTTTCTGCTAGGGTTAGACGGGAAATAACATTTTGTTTTTTCAACATACACGTGGACAATTTTCTCAGAAAAAAAGCAGGCGACTTCGTGGCAGTGAGCCAAGTGGAACCAGTCACCTCCTCACTTGTTTTAAGGCCGGACTGCCAGAAGGACCGAAGTTTTGGGCAGGACCAGAGCACATGGGTGAGAGAGCCCAACCCCTACATCACAGCCTCCAGCACTATGCACCTTTTGGATGGCCTATGGCGTTCAATTTAGTGGGAGTGTAATATCAATACTGTATTTTCAAGAGAGTTTCTCTACCGCCAGTGTGGCTGGCAGTGGTGCCCCACTTGGTTATTATATTTTCTCATATGTCATCATCTAGCAAGCTTTTTTTCCCATTCTTCTTTGAAAGGGAGTCTCTCACCTGGTTGTAGTTTATTTAATAACTATTATAGCCTAGACATCTTTCTCCTCTCTCTGTCATTGTAGAGTAGGTTGTTTTAAAATGTGGTGAGGTCTCTTGTCGGTGCCTTTGTTATATGTGGCTGGATGACCCACTGTTGTACCTGAAGATACCTAAAACGTTCACATTCCTGGAGCCCATGTTCATTTTTAAATTCGTCATTGGGCCTAATTTGCCCCTGTTCGTGTGCATCCTTTAGTGTTCTACAACCTCTTTACTACTGGTTCAGGAAGTCCTTTCTGTCCCGACCTGGGACAAATTCCTTGGTGCCCATAGCGGTGTGAATCGAGAAGGGAATGTGGCTAGACCTCTCCGTACACCTATTGTATACCAGACTCTTAGGGTTGATCCTGTGATTGTGGCGATATAAAGGGGATTTAATTATCAAAGATTGATGGAAAAAGGGGAATCAGCATTAGGGCATGTCTTGCTTCATAAAATAACAGCCATGAATGCACAACAGGTGGACGAACTAGAGAAGGGATGGTGTTGTCAAAAGAAATGTGTGGTGTGGGATCACTTCTTTAAAGGACGAAAGCCCTCACCCACCAAATGGTGGCATGCTTCATCATAGGTGTCCTCCCCATGCTGAAAAAGGCAGTCGCCAGCTTGAGCTTCAACCCTGAATAACAAGGCAGCTGTTATGGATGTTTAAAATTGGAAGCCTATGGTGTGTGGGTGTGGTGTGGGGGGAGTAACTTAAATTGTTGCTGGATGAGAAGTTATCTCTATCACGTCCATTAGAGAGAAATAAAGCAGTTAAAAGTACCTTCCTTTGAACTATTTTCAAGGTTTGAATTTTACCCCTTGGGAATAGCTAGTTTTTTTTACATAGTTTGGTAATACTGGTTCTGCCATTTCATGGCTCTGCAGAGCAGGTTTGAGCGCCCCAACAATAGGGCAGCCAGCCCAGTAACAGATGGCGTAGATAGTGGCATTTATCTTAGCGGGCAATGGGCATCAGAGGGTGAGAGCTGTGGCCCAAGCCCAACACCATGGGGGATCTTGATTGCGAAGTTGCTGGAAGTGTAAATGGTAAAGGGATCGCAGTTGGTAGGGGCTTGTAAAGCAACAATATTTGCACCAGGAGCAGAGTTGTGGGCAGCATATCTTAATAGCAAAAAGCAGCCTAGGTAATCTGCAGGTCTCGCAGTGTGCCTTAACCTGGTAGGGAGGTAAATGGGAGCGAACAAACTGTACCTCGGCTTCAGACTATAGCGGCGTAATTGGTGGGAAGTGCAGGCTCTGTACTCCAGTCCCCCGCAACCAGGCGATGACGCACCACCTCTGCAGCCGTCGAGCAGCAGTATGAATGCTGGGACTTGTCATTGTCTACCACTTCTCAAATGTAATCCAAAGCGTTAAATCCAGGACGACTGCTACGGGTCTGCGGGATTAATGGCGACCAAGCGCTGATAGTCATCCAGGCCAGGTCTCCAATGCAGGTGGCACCTTCTAGTAATAATGTGCCTGGCACAGAGAGACGGAGGCCCGCACCGTTTCCAGAAAAGCTGCGCCACATCTGCAGGGCCACCACGGCAGGAGGCAGGGACAGCCACAAAAATGACCCTTGCAGATTTCCTGGCAGCCGACAATGTCTGCACATGCCACAGCCATGCCCCCAGGCTTGCCCGCGGGCCCTATCCCTGTGGGGCCCCAAAGGCTGTGTCAGGCACAGCAGCTGCTGTTATCTGCTCTGTGGGCTTTGCCCACACCCATCGCTTATCATTGGTTCAAGCATCTGCCTTTCGCTATTCCTGTTGTTTCTTTGGTGAATAACTTACATTTGGCCCGTAATTTGACCGTTGTGTCCACCCTGGAGACTGGCCCTATTACATGGATCAGTTCCCTTGTGGCCATTTATGTTAGTTGTGGTGCACTACTTTTTTTCTTTTGCCTGGGCTCCTGTTTTAGGATGTTTGTATTAATTAGCTTTCTGTCACAATCTAATCATCTACTTACTTTTCTGCTCTCCTAGCCGCACTCACTTGTTTTCTTTGATGTGGACTTCAGTACAGATAGGCATTTGCAGATCGGCATTTGTAATTTTTATTGCCAGTATAGATCAGCATTTGTCTGTAATTTTGTTTCCCTTCTGCATTTGATTTACATTGCCTTTTTTTATTTTATGTAGTAACTGGGAGAGCTGAGGCTGAGACTGAAAACCGTTCCCCAGTCCCAAAGTCGGCAGCTCTGTAGATTACGCCACACCCTCTCAGACCCTAACTTGTTTTCTTTGCTACTGCTCAAAGTTTACAGTATCGGCTTCGAGTGTTTAATGTCATTGCAGGCTGCTGTGTCTTCCTGGATGCTTTTTGTTTTCAAATTATGTTTAATTTTTCGAAAAATAAAATTTTCTGGCGACAGCAGTAAGATTTATTATTCATTTATGATTGTGGCCATAGAACTCGTACTGGTAGGCAGTAGCAGTCTTGGCTTCTAATGTTTCCTGTTAGTGCAGGCTGTTGAATCTTCCTGGGTGCTTTTGACCCAGAAGTAGATCTCTGATGAGGGAGGTACGCTAGTTGCTGCTGCGGTGCTCTCTGCTTTTGTCATGGGACAGCCAAAGTTCCTCTCCCTGGGTATCTTATGCCTGGGAGACTTGCCCAGATCCCGCAACCGGATAGGTAGCCCACAGCCAGAACTCTGGATGACAGAATACAGCCACTCACTGTCCCCTCGAACTACCCTATTTCAGAACATCCCAGTAGGGAACAAAACCAGATCCGTACATACTTATCTACCCCGTGTGTATTATCTCCCCCCGTGTGTAGGAAAGTGCCACTGTTGGCATGGTTACCCCCTAACTTTTTGGCTTTTTGTTGATGCCAGCTTTGATTGAAAATGTGCTGGGACCCTGCTAACCAGGCCCCAGCACCAGTGTTCTTTCCCTAAAACTGTACCTTTGTCTCCACAATTGGCACAGTCCTGGCACACAGATACGTCCCTTATAAAAGGTACCCCTGGTACCAAGGGCCCTGTGGCCAGGGAAGGTCTCTAAGGGCTGCAGCATGTATTATGCTACCCTGGGGAACCCTCACTCAGCACATGCACACTGCCTCACAGCTTGTGTGTGCTGGTGGGGAGAAAAAGACTAAGTCAACATGGCACTCCCTGCAGAGTGGCATGCCCACAACCCACTGCCTGTGGCATAGGTAAGTCACCCTTCTAGCAGGCCTTACAGCCCTAAGGCAGGGTGCAATATACCACAGGTGAGGGCATAGCTGCATGAGCACTATGTCCCTACAGTGTCTACGCCAATTCTTAGACATTGTAAGTGCAGGGTAGAGTTTATGGTCGGGCGGTCTGTCAAACACGAACTCCACAGTTCCATAATGGCTACACTGAATACTGGGAAGTTTGGTATCAAACTTCTCAGCACAATAAATCCACACTGATGCCAGTGTGGGATTTATTGAGAAATGCACACAGAGGGCATCTTAGAGATGCCAGCACAACTGCTAGTGCTAGGCTGACCGGTCTCTGCTAGTCTGCCGCTTCCAGACCAGTTTCTGGCCACATGGGGTGAGTGCCTTTGTGCTCTCTGTGACCAGGAATAAAGCCTGTCCTGGGTGGAGGTGCGTCACGCCTCCCCCTGCAGTAACTGTAACACCTGGCGGTGAGCCTCAAAGGCCTGGTGTTACAGCACCCCAGGGCACTCCAGCTAGTGGAGATGCCTGCCTCCCGGACACAGCCCCCACTTTTGGCGGAAAGTCCAGGGACATAATGAGAAAAACAAGGAGGTGTCACCCCCTCAGCCAGGTCCACCCCTAAGGTGACCAGAGCTAGAAAATCCTCCATCTTGTTTTGGAGGATTTAGCCCAATAGGAATAGGGATGTGCCCCACTCCCCAAAGGGAGGAGGCACAAGGAGTTTGTAGCCACCCTCAGGGACAGTAGCCATTGGCTACTGCCCTCCAGCTCTAGTACACCCCCTAAATTTAGTATTTAGGTGCGACCCTGAACCCAGGAAATCAGATTCCTGATGACCTACAAAGAAGAAGGACTGCTTAGCTGAAAAGCCCCGCAGAGAAGGAGGAAGACGACAACTGCTTTGGCCCCAGCCCTATCGGCCTGTCCCCAACTTCGGAAAACCTGCACTAGCGACGCATCCTGCGGCACCAGTGACCTATGTCGACTCAGAGCACTGCCCTGCACCTCAGAAGGATCAAGAACTCCTGTGGACAGTGGACCTTTCCAACCAAGCAAGAAGAAACCATCTTTAAAGAGAGTCTCACCTCACTCCAGAAGCGTGAGTCCCCACCACTCTGCACCCGATACCCCTGGCCCATGTCCATAGAAACCAACGACCCAGAGAGGATCCCCAGGTGACTCTGATGACGTGTCCACCCTGGGCTAACCTCTCTGCACCCCCACGATGACACCTGCAGAGGGAATCCCAAGGACCCCCCTGACCACGACTGCCTGGGACGAAGAAATCCGATGCCTGGAAGAAGCACTGCACCCGCAGCCCCCAGGCCCATGAAGAACCGACCACCGGTGCAGCAGTGACCAGCAGGCAGCCCTCACCCTTGCCCAGTCTGTGGCTGGCCCGAGAAGCCCCCCTGTGCCCTGCCTGAAACGTCTGAGTGACCCCCGTGTTCCTCCATTGAAATCTATTGGAAACTCGACGCCCTGTTTGCCCGCTGCACCCGGCCGCCCCTGTGCCACTGAGGGTGTATTTTGTGTGCCAACTTGGGACCCTTCCAGTGCTCTACTAAACCCCCCTGGTCTGCCCAGAGAAAGCAGGTACTTACCTGCCAGCAGACTAGAACCGGAGCACCCCCTGTCTCCATAGGCACCCTTGCTATTTGGGCTCCTCTTTGACCTCCGCACCTGACAGGCCCTGTGTTGCTGGTGCTGGGTGTTTGGGGTTGACCTGAACCCCCAACAGTGGGCTACCAATGCCCTGGAGACTGAACTTGTAAGTGCTTTACTTACCACATTAACCTAACTGTACTTACCTCCCCCAGGAACTGATGAGTTTTGCACTGTGTATACCTATGCAAAGTACCTTACATTTAATGTACTTACCTGCAATTTGAATATTGTGGTTCTAAGATAAATTAAGAAAATAATATTTTTTTATATAAAAACCTATCGGCCTGGAGTTAAGCAATTGAGTGTGTGTTCTCATTTATTGCTTGTGTGTGTGTACAACAAATGCTACCCTCTGATAAGCCTAACTGCTCGACCACACTACCACAAATAGAGCATTAGTATTATCTATTATTGCCTTTGTCAAGCCTCTTGGGGAACCCCTGGACTCTGTGCAGATTATCTCTCACTTTGAGATAGTATATACAGAGCCAGCTTCCTACACCGTGGCCCGTTTCTACCGACATCCCAGAGGTCAGCCTTAAAGAGCAGCTCGAAGCCTGCACCATTTCAGTAAGTTAGCACTTCTAATTTATTTAACAAGCAAGACTTTTCTCCCTTTTGCTTACACTACCTGTATTTGAAATAGAGAGTTGTGTAGTGCTGCAGATGACAGACATAGAACTAGATTGAGATGTTGTTTTCGGTCATTTCTCTTGGAACCCAGTGTTCTGATTTGTACACCTACATCTGATGTGAAATCAATATACATTTATTTTAGGGGCTATACACAAATTCCCTGATCTGACTGGAGAAGTCTCTCCTTGGAACAACTTAATTTAGCAGAGAGTGCATGAAAGTGCACATTTTCTAACCCTACATTGCAATTTCTCCTGCATACATTGGACAGCCTAAAAGCCATCACCTCATTAGCACTGGATGTTAATGTTTCCTCCCGTTTGGAAACAGTGATAATGCAGAGGCTGAGGTCCAGGTGAGACTTCATAATGCATTTGAAAACATTTTTACAGTGCCGTACATAACACAATGATGTCCCAAATTCTTTTTTCTTCACCTTCCTTTTCTTGGCACAATAATTTTTTTCCTCATGATCAGGACTTGGGTGGCTCACACCGCATTCATCAATAACATATGAATGAAGGAATGTCTGGTTTCACATCTGGCATGTCCAGCTTAGCTTCTGAAAACTGGATCCATGCTAGAATTTTCAGGATCATCATGCATAAACCCAACAACTAGATAGATATTTCTTGTCTGGATCCATGCCAATCTGCATTCTGTCGTTTGTTTCCTTTGGAGTTTACTATTGCATGTGGACATTTGTGGACTTGGATAACAGCTGTGCACCACTGGTCTGTTTTCACACCGCTGTGTCTCCA
The DNA here is from genome assembly GCF_031143425.1 of Pleurodeles waltl. NCBI lineage: Eukaryota > Metazoa > Chordata > Amphibia > Caudata > Salamandridae > Pleurodeles > Pleurodeles waltl. The sequence continues at coordinate 790,003,666 of NC_090436.1, read as the reverse complement.
TGTTAGGACCAGTGGCTTGAGAACTGAAAACATAGGCTCTGATCACCAGCTTGCTGGATGAAGGTCACAGTGATGTTCTTACATAATTCCACTACACAAATATACTCCACGGCATACAGTTCCACAATTAATTCCAATACAACCCACTTAATTCCACTCCACACCGCATACATCCACTAAACTCCAAACCAAAACAGATTGGTAAAAGACATTGTAATTTACAACAGCTCTAACTCTTGCAAATTTGAGAACTATTGCATTGCAAATGCTTGTTTTTATTTTGGGGGAGACTTTTGTTAAAATGGGAAGCAGTTCAAGGCTAAAAATGTTTTTTAAAAGTGCTGTAACTCACTCATCTGGGCCAGGGGCTTTGAATGGTTATAGCTCTGAAATGTCTCTGAGGATCTTTGCTTTAGAGATGGGTTGCTCCAATTTCTCTCTTGGTCTGGTGTTGAAACAGTGGAGAGCTTAGCAGTCTGGAGACATTGTTTATGATGCAGTGGACTTGTGGTACTTCTCTTATAAAGGTCCATATAGAAATTGTGAAAGAAACAGTTTTAGCTACCTATCCTGAGCGCATTATCCCATTACTGTCTCCAACTTCTGGTATGAAGCTTTTTGCTCGCCATGCTTTGAGGAAGTTGGCCAGGAGTTTCCTTGGTTTGTTGCCGATTCTGGAGTAGTGGCAGTCAAGTCCTCTCCATATATAGTTAGCCCTATCTGTTCCTAGCATTTCGAAGTGTCCCTGCAGTGTTGTTACCCTTTTCCATAGGTCCTTGGACTGTTTTCATTTGCAGGCTTCCTCTGCATCCCTTAACTCCAACCTTTGTTGGAGAGAGAGGGCTTCTTTCATTTTCCAGAGTCTAGTGGTCTCCGCAAATAAATCTTCTGTAAGGACTTCCTTCAATGCTTCTTATTGTGTGCTGGCACTCACTTCCATGTTGTCATTATGTGTTATATATTCCTTAACCTGTTTGTTGGTGCTATTGATGACAGCAGGGTCTCCTAAAAGAGCTTCATTAAGGCTCTCCCTGTCTGGGGCTAAGGAAAAATCTAAGATGCAGGAAGTGGGCCATTATCAAAGATGGTTACAGGTCACTGGAAAGCTCATAGACTTATAGGAGCAGTCTCTTGTCAAGGAAGATGTGGTATAGTCATGCATAGCTTTTGTGGGCGTCCAAGAAATTGGACTTTTCCCTATATAATGAGTGTCTATATCACCATCCATCTATCAAGCCCAAATAGGTGGAATTTCCCTGGCCCTGATAGCACTATTCCCTTGTGGATGTGATCCACGGGCTTCTCTGGTGATGTTCAGGCATCACTAACGCTGTGCCTGTGAAGATAAGTAAGAACTTGTTTCCCTTTCCTCTAGTTGTTAAGGCCCCTAATGTCCCATGTCATACAAGGGAGTGCGAATGTAGGTGCCCATGTGTTGTCACAGAACCAAAGGTAGACATGAGGCATAGAGTATAGAACGTAAAGGTGTGGGAGCATGTAATGAAGTGAAATCACAGCTCCTGTAAACAAATAGAAAACAACTGGAACGTCCCTTTCCCCTCCCATACTAATCCAAACAGCGGTCACAAATGAACATGCCACCCATCTAATCAGCAGCAAGGCTCATCCTCAACCTCCCTCCCCGCACTCCCATCACCCTGCACCGCCAAACTCCACTGGCTCCCAGTCCACAAACGAGCTCTGTTAAAACTCTTCATGCGCACATACACCCCCACCGTACCCATCATCTGCACAAACTTCCACAAAGCTACCGGACTTCCATGCGCACACACCCCTGCATACGCAGAACCAGATTCATTGGTCATGCCTTCTCTTACCTTGCCCCTAAAGCCTGGAATAATATGCCCCTCCTCATCAGAGCCTCCTCTTCAGTTTTTGACTTCCGCAAGAAACTGAAGACCTGGCTCTTCACCAAGACCGACTATTGCTTGGCCCATAAGCTCTCCTTCAGTGCCAGAATACTCTCCAGGTGAGTTGTGTGCTATAAAAATACACATAACATCTCTTCAGTCTTAAGGCAGAGTCTTCCCTGGAGTGCTTCAAGGAAAGCCAGGTAACAGTCCACTCCCTTGGTCTTTCTGCGCCATTGCAGCAGTATCTCCTACAGTTTGTCCCTTTTCGAGACTTTTGATGGGGGTTGGTGCAGAAACAACACCAAGGTCTGCTTCCACAGCTACAGATCCCCCACCCTTAGTCCATTTAAGGCCAGGGTTGGGGATCTACCGGACATCGTCCAGCTCCTCCAGGACAGCACACTGCTCAGCCCTCTGCCTCTCCCCATATCGCCACCAAACCACTTAGCTTGCCCTCTGTGGCTAACTGCCACCCTGTTGGAGGCAGCATAAGGTATTACTACCTTCACAGGTGGCAAGGAATGACATCCAACATATGGTTTCTAATAGTCCATCAAGGATATGCCCTACCATTCCTTTCGGATCAACTGCATATTCCACCTATATCAGAATGGCTGTTGGAGGGCCAATTGTGCATTGTAGCAGGAGGTCAAGGTTCTTTTGGACAAAGGAACCAAAGATAGAGTCCTGGCATCGGAAATAGGTATTGGATGTTACTCCTCTTATTTCCTGGTGTAGAAGAAGGATTGAGGCCTTTGTCAGATTTTAGATCTTTGCCCTCTCAATTTCTTCCTGAAAAATAATAACTTCATGATGCTCGGTTTAGCTCAACTTCTGTCTCCTTGGTTCCAAACGACTGGATAGTAGCCCTGGACATTCACTTTCCCATCCTGCAGTCCCACAGGCTTAATCTGTGGTTGAAGGTGGTTCAAGAACATTTTCAGTGCTCCCCTTCAGCCTCACTGTGCCCCTTAGGTGGTCATCAAAGTGATAGTGGTGGTTGCAGTTCTCCTTTGCAGGTTGGTGATACCAGTCTTCCCATACTTCAATGATTTGCCGTTGAAGGCGAGATCACTACGTTACCTCAGACGATGGCAGACCTCTTAGCATCCTTGGAGTTCTTGGTCAATGTGCCAAAGTTATACCGGACTTCCTTGCAGAAGCTTTGGTTTATTAGAGTCATACCAGATACGGTGCAGTTTCAAGCTTTCCCTCCTGTTCAAGGAATCTATCACCTCCAGGCTATGATACTGATATTTCATCCTTGATCTTAGGTCTCCATGAGAGTGGCTGTGAATCTTCTTGACCTCTTGCCTTCCTGTATCCTGCTTGTCAGCTCTGCCGGATAGCACATTCAGGCTGTGCAGTGAAAACTGAAGTCTTAGGTCCTCATTACGACCCTGGTGCTTGGTGATAAAGTGGCGGTAATACCGCCAACAGGCTGGCGGTAACTACCGCCAAATTATGACCATGGCGGTGATATCTCCGAAAGACAGCCAATGTACCACACTGACCACCAGGGCGGAAACAACAGTCACCACAGCAGTAGCCGCCTACAGCCAGGCGGAAGACAAAGTTCCGTCCACCATATTACGGCCTAGCAGACCGCCACCTTTTCCAGGGCGGTACCACCGACATCAAAAGCCTGGCGGAAACTCAAAGATCTCACCATTTGAGACACAGGGAAGAAACACGCCGCCATCGAACCAGAACGGCATGTTTTCCTGATGATCTTCTACGTCATGCTCCACCACGAACACCAACGCCAGCGAAGAAGACGACGGTGAGTATAGCCGCCTAGCACACAAGGGAGGGGGGAAGAAAAACGACAGTGACACACACATGCACAACACCCCCCCACACACACGCCATACACACAACCAGATGCACAAGAAAACAGTTTGTCTCCTATAATTGGCTGAATAATGCAAAGACAACAGGATTTGACGAAAGTAATTGTAATAAGATCAACATCAAAAATAATAAGTCAATGTGGCAATGCAACAGATATGTACAAATGTACAAAAAAGGGACACTGCCCAGTCCACAGTTCACAGAGGCCACATGGCCACAGGGCAAAGTCCAAGGCCTCACTCGATCCCTGCACCAATACGGGGAGAACACTGCAGGGGCATCAGTTGGCAAATAGGCAGGCACCTCAGGGGGGATGTGGAAACCAGACCACTGGTTCTGGATGGGGCAACATACCCTTGTGCTTGGTCCTGGGGAGTGCAAGGCCACAGTCTCTGGAGTGGGTGACTTGCCCACTGGTTCTGGAGGGGGCAACATGCTCTGTGCTTGGTCCTGGGGAATGCAAGGCCACAGTCTCTCAAGTGGGTGACATGCCCATTGGTTCTGGTGGGGGCAGGCCGCACAGCAGCCAATGGAGGCTGGATTATATGGCATCCGCCGACGGCGATGGCTGCACTGTGGTGGTGGTTGTGGGAGGCTCCTGCTCAGCCCCTGCACCCTCCGATGGCTGCACTGTGGTGGTTGTGGGAGGCTCCTGCTCAGCCCCTGCAGTGGTAGTGGTTGTGGGAGGCTCCTGCTCAGCCCCTGAATCCTCCGATGGCTGCACTGTGGAGGTGGTGGTTGTGGGAGGCTCCTGCTCAGCCCCTGCATTCTCTGACGGCTGCACAACCACAGCTGGCAGTGTGGTCTCTGTGACAGCTGCTGGTGTAGGCTCCTTCCCCTTCTTGCTGGCTGGTGCAAGCTCCTTCCCCTTCTTGCTAGCTGGTGCAGACTCCTTCCCCTTCAGTATTTGTGGCCTGGAATCCTTTCCACCACGAGTAGGTGCTGCTGAAACTGGGCCCGTGGACTGTGTGGCTGAGGTGCTTGGCTGGGTCCTTGATACCCTGGCCATACGTGCAGGACGGGGGTAGAGGGAGGGGTAGGGAAGAGGTCAATCGTGGAAAGGAAAAGCTTTTTCGGGACATTGGGGCAGGATGAGGGAGATGTAATGGGAGTGGAGGTTGAGGGAAGGGTTGTTGGAGGTGTTTGTCTGCTGGATTTGGGTGCAGGTGCATGGGTTGCATGCTGTTGGGAGGTGGATGGCTGTTGGGTGTCTGAGTGCTTGCGTTTGTGTACTTTGGGGGGACAGACACGGTGGGAGAGGACACAGGGGACGTGTGCATGGATGTTGTGGAGGTGTCTGCCAGTGAGGTGTGTGTTCTGCTTGCTGTGGTGATGAATCAGGTGGTGGATGATGATGTAGTGCATGCAGGTGTGAGTGTGGAAGTAACTGGGTGGGAGGTGGAGGAGGAGGAGGGGGAGACAGTGGAAATGTCTGCAACTGAATGGTGTTTGTGTGAGTGCCTGTGGGATGAAGTGTGGTGCTTGTGCTTGCCTGTGACACTCTTGGGTGTTGTCTTGTGTGCATGCTCATCTGCCTGTGTGCTTGGGATGGGTTGGGGCTGAGGAGAATGGGACTGGGAAGTGGAAGCTGGAGGGGGGACGGTTGAAACAGGGACAATGGCTGCCATCAGAGAGGAGGCCAGAGCCTAGATCGATCTCTGTTGGGCCGCCAATTCACTGTGAATGCCCTCCAGGAATGCATTAGATTGCTGCATCTGGGCTGCCAGCCCCTGGATGGCATTCACAATCGCTGTTTGCCCTGCAGCCATGGATCTCAGGAGGTCAATAGCCTCCTCACGTAGCGCAGCAGGACTGACTGGGACAGGGCTTGAGATGCCTGGGGCGAAGGACATGCCCACCCTCCTGGGTGAGCAGGCATGGGCAACTCGCTGACGGGCTGCTGGGAGGGCGGTGCTGGTATGGGGGTGGTGGCTGTACCTGTAGCTTGGGCGGTCACAGAAGTGTCCACCACCACCAGGGAGCTCCCATCGGAGGAGGTATCAGAGTCTGTATTGTCCCCTCCAGTCTCCGCCGTGGTACTCCCCTCACCCTCTGTCCCACTGGTGCCCTCAGCGTCGGTGGATTCTGCCTCCAGGGTCCTGTGGGATGCAGCTCCCTCCGTCGCCGGTGCCTCTGCTCCTCCGCCAGATGATGCTAATGCACATAAGGACACAATGACAAAACAAGAAAGGGAGGGAGAGAGAGAAAGGCTACACTGGGTCAATGACTGCACCAACACCACCATTGGCATACACAGCACCCTCACACTCATGGAACAGGCCTACGCACTGTGCATTGCACTACCAGTGATATTGCTAGCCACCAAGGCATGAGGAGGTTGCACACACCGCCAACTGCAGCACACCTGGGACCCACGCAGCCCTGACCAATAGTCAATGCTAACAATCTAGGTAGGCAGTATTTCCCCTTCAGACCCTTAGCCACCAGAGGACCTACACTGCTATGTCTGGCCTGGCCTAGGGGCACCCACTGACACCCAACCACCACCTGGATACCACCCCTCTAGCCGATTCCTTCAATGATGGCCACTGTACTCACCCTCTTGTGGCTGCTGTGATGCCCTCAAGCACCCATCCAGCTCTGGATAGGCCACTGCCAGTATGCAGGCCATCAGGGGGGTCGGGGTCCGATGGGCACCCCTTCCTCGTTGGGAGGCCATCCCCAGCTGGGCCTCAGCGGTCTTCCGTGCCCAGCGTCTCAGATCCTCCCAACGTTTCCGCAGTGGGTGCTCCGCATGCCATAGACCCCCAAGGTCTGCACCTCCTTGGCGATGGCACGCCATATACCCTTCTTTTGATGGGCGCTGACCTGCAGAGGCAATACAGACAGGAGAACACCATTAGACAAACAGTCCAGCCAGTAACACGAATGGCCCACCATACCCGTTTCCATCACTATTGGCACACACATAGCCCAGCACTCAAAGTGTACCCAGCCAATAGGACATCCCTCCTCCCTTTAACGATGCCTTCACACACACCTCCATGCATTCATGCCACATGCATTGTGCCCACAGTGTACTCACCTGTTGGTCTGGAGGCCCATACAGCAGTCCGTACTGTGGTAGGACCCCATCCACGAGTCTCTCCAATTCCTCTGAAGTGAACGCTGGGGCCCCTGCCCTGGTCACACGGGCCATGGTAGGTTCCAGACACAGGCCACAGCAGTACATGCAGTGTAGGTCCTCTCCTATGGAAGGTCAGGGAATAAGTGAGGAATGAGATAGAAAATGGCGGTCATGTCCACGGCGGTGCATACCGTCACCGCCGGCGTAGATCACCATTGGCCACTGTACGCCATTGGGCCCAATTATAACCAATGAGGAATTGCATGGCGGTTCCCAACCGCCTCACACCACGACCCACAACGTCAGTGGAATTACCTCACTTCCACTTGTCCCTCCATACAGGACAGGCGGGTGCCATTTCAGGGGTGGGGGGCAGGCCTATGGAATAATACTGCGGCACAGGATAAATAGGCACATACTTGACAAATGACACTGTCCCATGACGTGTTTGCACATTGTGGACTACTGTTGTGGCTCCATTGTTCAGTTTGTGACAGCCGCCTCACTCTTTTGTCCCTTAGATACCTACCGCTGCGGATGAATAGGAGATGGAGACATACCCCCGTGTACAGACCCCTGGTGGACCTGGCTACACTGGAGGACGGGCACATTATCCTCACCTATAGACAGGCCAGGGCCACAATCACAGAGCTGTGTGCCCAATTGGAGCCTGACCGGATATCTGCTATCCGTCGCCCCACTGGGATCCCCCCCTCTTGTGCAAGTGCTATCAGTGCTCCATTTCCTGGCAACTGGTTCTTTCTAAGTGACAGTGGGCTTGGAAGCAGGAATGCCATAGCCAATGTGCTCAATAGTGCTGACAAGAGTGGTGTATGTCCTGATTAAACACATGTGCAGCTACATAGCATTCCCCCAGGTTGAGGATTTGGCCACCTTGAAGGCTGGGTTTTATGCAATGGGACATATCCTCAATATAATTGGGGCGCTTGACGGAACACATATTGCATTTGTCCCCCCCGCCACAATGAACAGGTTTTCAGGAATCGTAAGAGTTTCCACTCTATGAATGTGCAGATGGTGTGCTGGCAGACCAGTATATCTCCCACATCAATGCTAAGTATCCTGGGTCGGTGCATGATGCCTTTTTCCTGAGGAATAGCACCATCCCAAATGTGATGGGCCAACTACAGAGGCACAGAGTGGATAATAGGTGAGCCCTGGTTCCCACCCAGTATATGTTGGTGTATGCCTATGCTGTTGGCCATATAGGATAGTGTGTGGCTAAATGTTGTCCCTCAATATTTGCAATTGACTCTGGTTGCCCAAACCTATCATGGCTGCTGACCCCTATGAGGAATGCCAGGACAAGGGCAGAAGAACGTTATAGTGAGGCACATGGGCAAACCAGAAGGATAATTGAAAGAACCTTTGGCCTCCTGAAGGCCAGGTTCCGGTGCCTCCATCTGACAGGTGGATCTCTGTGCTACTCACCCAAGAAGGTCTGCCAGATAGTGGTGGCATGCTGCATGTTGCACAACCTGGCCCTCAGACGCCATGTCCCTTTTTTGCAGGAGGAGGAGACTGGGGATGCCCCTGTGGCAGCAGTGGACCCTGTGGACAGTGGGGACGAGGAGGCAGAGGATGAGGATGTGGACAACAGAATATCTGTAATCCGTCAGTACTTCCAATGCCACACAGTTGCGACAGTGCAAATTTACATTCCAATGACTTTGGTTGTATTCTGTGTGGCATTGCATGCTGGTATTTCCCATGTCTATGCCCACTTACTGTTACCTCTGGCTATTCATTTTGCAGATGTTGGTGACTTGACAATACTCCTGGTGTGATCACAAAAGCCAGCTATAGGTCATTGATTCTATGCTCATTCTATGTACAGTTAATTTGCACTGGTTGTACCTGTTTCAATCAATACATATTTGAAATACATGACATACTTGAAATTGATTTATATCAAAGGGTGTTTATTGGAGTGCTAATATATAGAGGGGGAAGTGCAATGGGATAGGGTGATGATGGAGGAAAGTCCAGGGTATTGTTCCAGTCTGTTTGTAGCAGAGGTGCATTGTCCAAGGGGACATAGGAAGGGTAGCAATGGCAGTTCAAGGTGGACAGGGTGACAGAGTGGGACACAAGGGGGACAATCAGGAGAGTCTCATTTCCTGGTGGGGGTCTTGGCAAGTGTCTCTGGCTTCTGTCTGGATCGCAGGGAACATTTGCAGGGTGGTTTACCTTCTGCAGGGGGAGGGGTGCTAGTGGCCTGTGAGTCCTGTGGTGGGGCCTCCTGGCCACTAGCAGCAGCGGAAGTGGAAGGCTGTTCAGATGACTGGCTTGTGGCAGGGGCACGCTGGTGTGACACTGCCTCCCTCATGATGTTGGCCATGTCTGCCATCACCCCTGCTAGGGAGATCAGGGTGTTGTTGATGGCCTGCAAAAGTCCTCCCTGATCCACTAATATTTCCCTCCTGCAGCCACCTGTTCTCCTACACGTTGTCTAGGATCTGGCCCTTTGTGTCCTGGGAATGTTGCTAGGCTCCCAGGATCTCAGAGAGCACCTCCCAGAGAGTCGGTCCCCTGGTCCTGTCCTCCTGGCACACAGCACTCCTCCCAGTTTCCCTGTTGGCCTGTGCCTCTGTCCCCTGAACCATGTGCCCACTGACCCCATGGGGATATAAATGATGTATTATGCTTCATGTGTATGACATATTGTACATCCCTGGCTTTCCCTCTATGGTTGGTGCTGTGTACTTGTACATGTTGGTGTATGATGAGATTGCTAGTTTCCCTATGCTGTGCTTGCTTTAGTGATGAGTGTTCATGCAGGGCTGTGAGGGGTATCCATGCATTGGTACATCATGCAGGGCTTGGCATTGGGATTAGTGCGATGTGATGGAGGAGTGTGTGGGATGCAGTGGAATGAGGGTGATGGTATGTGATGGCATGCAGGTAGGGGGGGTGATAATTATTGAAAGTTGACTTACCCAGGCCCTCAGGATGCAGTATTGCCAAGACTTGCTCCTCCCATGCAGTGAGTTGTGGGGAGGAGGTGGGGGGTCCACTGCCAGTCCTCTGTATAGCGAGCTGGTGTCTAGTTGCTATGGAACGTACCTTCCCCCGTAGGTCGCTCCACCTCTTCCTGTTGTCGTCCCTTGACCTGGAGTGCTGTCCCACGGTGTTGACCCTGTCCACGATTCTCCGCCATAGCTCCATCTTCCTGGCTATTGATATCTGCTGCACCTGTGCTCCAAATAGCTGTGGCTCTACCATGACGATTTCCTCCACCGTGACCCTTAATTCCTCCTCATTTAAACGGGGGTGCCTTTGTGGTGCCATTGGTGTATGTGATGTGTGTTGGTGAGGTTGTGTTGGGGTGTGTGAAGTGGGGTGTGTGAGGGATGTATGTGGTGTGTGTATGTAGTTGTAGCAGTAGTCTTGGTGTCAGTCTTGTGCCAATGATTTGTATTCGTAAGGGGTTGTGGGTCATGTGGGTGTGTGTTTTATAATGGTGTGGGTGTGGTGTGTGTATGGGTGTCAGGTGTATGTTGTTTTGATTCTCCAATGTGGTGTTGTTTTGTCTGTGGGTGTCCATTGTGAGCACGGCGGTATGTTCTGCCAATGGTTTACCGCCCATGAATGCCCGCCGTTGTGATTCATGGGTCATAATGTGGTAGGCGTGTGTTGGCGTAACAGTGTGGGTTTTGATACCGCCAGTTTATCACTGACCTTTGGTCTGGCGGATTTGTGCCTGTATTCTGTCAGATCAGTGTGTGTCATAATATGGTGGACGGATAACCGATGCGGTAAGTTGATGGCCGTCAGCGTGGCGGTAAGCAGCATTTACCGCCAACATCATAATGAGGGCCTTAGTGTGCTCAGCACCAAGGGAATCTCAGATTCCATCCAGGTGTCTGAGGAGATTGCAAAAGACCTGTAGTGGTGGCTGCTAAACTGCAAATGGGTGAGCAACAGATGTCTCTCTCTACCCCACACAGAGCTGATGATGATGACAGACTCATCACTGTTTGGTTGCAGAGGCCATCTGGGAGAGGTGAAGATCAGAGGACTCCAGTCTCTGGCAGAGATTTACCTCACCCTCTTGGCGTTGAAGGCCTTTCTACCATCCATCACAGGGAGGCTGGACCAGGACAACAAAACTGCCATGTGGTGCTGCCACAAACAGGGCATAGTGGGGTCCTGTGTCTGGAGGCTCTATGCTTCCGGAACTGGCTAAGGCTAGAGGGCACCTCTCTAGTCGTGAAACACTTGGCTAAATCTTTGAATGCCAAGGCAGACAAACTTAGCTGGCAATACCTAAAGGATCACAATTGGAAGCTTCACCAACAGTTGAGGCAAGGGATCTTCCAGCAATGGGGAAAACAGTGGCTAGATCTATTTGCCACCATCAAGAATGTGCAATGTCTAGAAGTCTGTCTCTTAGAAACACGTTGTACCTATAGTGAAGCACAGGACTCTGGGCTGATTTTTCACCAATACCTCTCCTGTCCCAAGTTTTGAAGAAGATCAGGAACAACAGGGTCCAAGTCATCCTAGTGGCTCCAGATTGATCTAGGAAAATGTAGTTCCTCTGAACTTCTAGACATGAGCATCAGTCCTCTGATCAAACTGGCTCCTCGTTATGATCTTCTTTCACACTAGCAGGCAGGATACTGCAAGCAAGCTTGCATAATCTACACCTCCATACGTGGAGATGGATCCACTTTTGATCTTTCTCCTGAAGTAGTGGATGTCATTCTATTAGCCTGGTGTCCTTCTACAAAAACAGTTGACCCCGGACACTGGGATAGGGTTGTGGCCTAATGTAATTCCTGTCATTCAGACCAATTACGGGCAAAGTTGTCAGATGTTTTGCTTATTGTGCTGTATTTAGCCCAGCAAAGACTTGCCAAAGGAACTGTTAAAGTTTGTCAGCCCTTTTGGTCTTTTTGCGTTTACTTTATGGCATCCATGATTACTATTGCATTTTTGTATGAATGTGTGAGCATATTCTTGAGCCTAGTGAAACTCACTTCTGGTTCGGCCCATTACCCTCTGGTGTAATAGTTCTATGCAATCTTGTTGCTAATCATGAGGTGAACAAACACCCTAGTGAGCAAATTAGTCAGCTTAATGTATCCTTTGCAGACCACCAAAATAACTCTAAAATTCTAACTTTCCTTTTGATACAAGTCATACTGGCCCAATTATGATGCATCTAAGCCATGACTGATCCCTAGATGTGCAGGCGGTCCCTCTTCTAAGCATTTTCTGGCCCCTGTGAGAATGAGCAACCTGTGTAATTTTGGAATTCAGGATGATGTAATCTTCCTGTGACAAAGTCTTTGAGGGTTAGAAGATTGTATCACTATTTTTTTTTTAGGATCAGGAGTGCCTTCATTTTCCATAGTCAGAAGAGGCCCACAGTTTCACCACATCTTTGTTGTCCGAGTTCATTCCAAAGCTCTGTCTGTGACCAGGATATATAGATGGAATGTCTCTTCTTCAATAAGTTATCTGCCCATCTGGAAAGATCTATGGAAATTCTTGAAACTCTTCTGATAGCCCAGAGGGGTTCAGAGCCTCATCTGGCAGCAGACCTGATCAAGTTCTTAGTGGATGTTCTTGACTTAGCACCCCTTTGTGTGGAATGTACACAATCCTGAAGTGATTGACTCCTGTCTCATTGTGGCCACCTTGGATCACAATCACACTGATACTAGGAGTTTTAGATGGAAGGGATGCTGGCTGAGCACCACAGTTCTACCTAGGTGGGCATTATGAGAGAATAGCAGTTTCACATTCACCATTGTTATGACAGCTTATTGTATAGTTCCTGCAAAGTGGGCATCAGGGAGTACCTTTTGAAATATTCCTCCTCTGGTAGGTGCTGTCTTTCTGTTGACCTAGCTTTATAGGCTAAATGAAAGGTTACGTCTGTTGGTTCAGTCTTCTTGGAACGCGACGTCCTTCGATTGTTCATGGACAGTGTATGTCTGCAACTTTGTGTCAGCTGATTGCTGTGCTTCTTTCACCATGATTGCTTTGCCTTGATTTCCAGGCCCTCCTTATTAATGTTTTGGACTCCCATGTGGGGTTTTGTGAGAATTTACTTTATGCAAACTACTCTTTTCTTTCAGGACTCTCTGGTCTTCCTCCCCTCCGTCCCCTGGGGAGGTCATGTTTCCAAAGTTAAGTTTGACAGTTCGTTCTTATCTATTCTGCTGCTATGGTCATGCAGTTGGTGTAGATGGTTCTGGTGGTTAGTGCTGTCTATCAGGAAGAGGATGAGTTGGGACTCATCAGCTTAGGAGATGATGTTAAAGCCTTGCATTGGATGGTGTTTGCGAGTGGTGTATGTAAACGTTGAAGAGGGTAGGGCTGAGGGATGCTCCCCAGGTCTGGTTCTTGGATTGCAGTGTGGTAGTCTGACTTTTTGGTTTCTTCCCATGAGGAAAGAGCAGATCCACTTGAGTGCCGGTCTTTGGATGCCGATCTTGTGGAGTCTTCTGATGAGTATGTTGTTTGAGACTGTGCCAGATGTTACAGAGAGGTTCAACGGGATGAGGGCCCCTTTCTTTCCTTGGTCTACGATGACTGCAGTGAGGGTGGTTTGGGTGCTGTGTTTTTTTGTAAATGCTGATTGAGTGTTGTGGGGAAAGCTGAACTGATACCTTAATATATGATGATCATGTATCCTGAAACCTAAACCACTTCAAAATCTTGAACCCTACGTTTGATTTTATTAAATTGAATTAATCTAGCTTTTCGAGTCATAGGTAGAGGCTCCCTTCCATGTGTTGGACAGAAAAGTCCCTCACATGTTTATATATGTGTATCCCTGCCATGAGTGCCTCAGCTGCAGTGATATCTCAATCCATGTAAACTATTTCTGGTCATGAGTGAACATGGATCATGCTTGTGTGCCATGAGCTAGGCCTGTCTCATGGACCCTGGGCTGCTTAGACTGGGAAGAGCACCCAAGGTGGTACCCCAACTTGTGAAAGGCTACTGCCTTCACTGTGAATTAAGTAGCATGAGATCAGTGGGGGCAGCATACCATGTTTTTAGTTTTTAGTGATCAGTAGAGCAAACAGGCCTATTTGCCTGTGTCATGGAATTGTCACCTCCTGGCCCACACTGGTGAAGTTCAGCTGCTGTGTCCTTAACTCATCCGTGTCCTGTATTGGATTGTGTGTATCATTGGATGTATGGGCGCCTGTGGGAAGGTACAGTGCATCAGCAATGCACACCGTTACGTGTACATACAGGCTGAGAGGGCATGTGAGCTGGTACTGCATTTAGGACATACTGTACAGTGTTGCTTGGCACTCTGGGATGTATGGATGCTTGTACATGGGTACAGTACATTGGAGGCCGTGCACATATATATGTGTGTGTAGAGGTTGGTGTGTTTGCTGGCAAGAAACACAACACATAGTTCCATTTTGGGAGTCCCACGGCTTGCTGGAGGAGCAGGGAGAGGTAGAGGTTTCCCCAAGACAGATTTATGAATTGCTGTATTCCTGAGTCCTGGGTGGAACACATATTAGAGGAAGGAAGAGCCAGGCTCTTTGGTGCACATCAATAGGGGCTCTTTGATTCTGAAAGCAGGTCACTGGATAAAGGGGCCTGGGCACATCTGAGATAAGAAAACCATAGAGTAGGGCTTGAGTCCTTCAGTAACCTTTAGATGAACATATTGTTGAGGCTGACATCCAGGTGTGAAACTTTAGTCACGCCACTGACCTGTGCTTGGGGCTATCAAAATTGAAGACTCTCTTGCTGTGATTCAGAAAGAAGCGCACAACAAAGTAATGGGCACTTCAAAATCGGCAAACCCCAGAAAGTCGAGCTGCACATCACTGTGCAGAAGTTCAGTACCAGCACGGCCTGCTGTGACCAAGAGTGGGAACTAAGTATCTGCCAATCCCCCATACTAGTGGAGGGGACATCATCGGTTGCCTGGAGCACCAGCATCTGCCTCACCCAAGACCAGTAGGAGTGTTGTGCGACTCCTTGATTCCAGAAGATGGCTGCTGCTTCAAGACAGTGTCACTGCTTTGTTGCTGTACTGCCATGAAGGGAGAGCCATTGCCCTTGGTAGTGCTGACACCCGAAGAGGGCCATTACCTTATCATTGCTGGTAAGTGATTCCTCTATGCTAGAAGGTGGTCACGGAGAAGACTAAGGGTCATCACCCTGTGTGCACTGTGAATACCCCTTACAAGTCAGGAGGAGGGTTGTGAGGATTTCGGTGTATAATATGATATGGCTGTGGAGCCTTATCATGCATTACACTCACAAATACCATCTTGGGTCCAGGCAGGTACGTTTACTTAACCATAAGCTTAACCCTGGGTAGCTGTGGCTGTGAGCAGTAAGGCTTAGCAAAGAAACAATGTGTAAAGCATTTAACAGAACCAAACAACGACATAAGAAAGTCACACGACACAAGAAACAATACACCAATTTATAAAAATAGAACTTATATTTATGAATTTGTACAGACCTTAAGCATCAAAAGCCACCTGATGGTTTGGGAGATACATATTTTAGGAACAATAAATAACTTTTAAATCAACCGCAAACAAGTATTGGCCAAAAAAAGTTTGGAATCTTTTAAAAAGTTTGAAACAGTTAGTTCCACAACTTCAGCCTGAGTTGGGTGACCAAGTCCAACAGGACAGAGGTCTAGGGGGGCAGAAATGATACTTTGTACAGTTACCTGGCCACCAGAGCATTTTTAAAGCAAGGTCCAAACTTTGCAGATTGACAGCCATAGACGTCAATGGAGTGATCCTGATGCTGAGGGGTGCTGGCTTAAAGATGCTCAAGGATGCACCTAATGCTGTGCGGTCCACAAGGGTGAAGTCTAATTGAGTGAGAGAGGGCGACTGTCCACAGATCTCAGTGTCCCACAAAGACCTCTTTGCATGGTTCCAAGGGCTGCAGATCGAGACCTTACTCTTTTGCAACACAGCGGTCTCAGTGCAAATCTTTGGTGGAGGCTTGTGTCCGCTTTGGATGATGAATCCGGTCACAACCAACACTCACAAGTCCACCAGAGAGGGGTGCACCTTTTGTCTATCTCCGAAATGTCCTTTGGGGTGCCCAGCATGTGGTAGTGGCAAAACGTCTGTGGTGGCTACCAGAGGTATGACTTGGGTTCTTCCAGCTTTAATGTCCCCAGTGCCATTCTGGGGGGGCCAGCCACTCTGTGCTTCGGACTGGGGTTGGGCATTATCCCAAGCCAGGCACGCAAAACAGAGTCCAAACTCCGCTAGCCCACAGTTCATCAAGTGCAATCTCTCCGGCATTGCAGCCTCTCTTAGTGAGCTTCCACAGGGTGCAAAGTGGTCTTCTTCTTGTCCTCCTTCCAAGTCCAGTGAGTACTGAAGCCTTGGGTGCCAGGGGTGGCCATTATATCCCAGCAAAGTGCCCCACAGAAAACGTAGTCACTAGCCAATGGGCTTGTTGGTCCCCTCCTTGCTAGTGATACAGTTCCAGTGATGTGTGGCACGTGGCTCTCCCAGAGTGCAACATTCTTGTCACACTTAACATAGCAGATTTCTTTCTTGACTGTAAGGACATTGGTAGCCCACCCCCAAAGGTGTGGCTACCATGGGTCTACACACCCCTGGAAAACCGTTTTGTAAACTGGTTTCCCTCCTCTGCCCCTGGCTCTTCTCTGTTTGCAGGAAACAAAAGGCATCCTGCCCAAGAGTGTTGTCATAAGTGGCCCTTCAAAGGTGGCTTCACCTTTGAAGCTCATCTTTTAGGCTAACACCCCAGGCAGGCATCCTATGGGAGGAGGTCAGACCTTCCAGTGGACTAACAACCTTTATTCCTAGCCTGGGAGTCGCACACACATCTCCTCATGTGGGCAGAAAGCTGTCTGTGTGTTAGTGCTTTGTGAGGCCACTGGACTAGCTGCGACACAACGTGGCAACTTTGTGAATGTTGCTTACCTTTAAAAGTGACATTAATTTTGACTTACCTTACATGATCCACATTGGTAGTCCCAATCAAACGTTAGCTGGGTTGGGATGCCACCCAGTAACTCTGTATTAGCCAATGGGGCTACCAACTTTACCCACAGACAAAAGACAATTTAGAAGCATTGCTACATATTTCTTAATTAACAAAATACAGCTCCCTGCCTAGGACTCTGTAGGCCTTCCTAAGGGGAGTCTTCTATATAATCTTAAGGGTTAGGGTGGCTTTGTCATAGGTTTAAATGGCAAAGTTGAACTGGCAGTGAGAACACTGTCCTTTCAGTCTGCAGTGGCAGGCTAGGGACCATTTTGTAACTTGTCACACAAAGGGTGGCACAAACAGTGCTGCAGCCCTGAGTGGACACTCTGTCTTAAATGCCCTGGGTGCACTGGGTAGCATACACTAGAGACTTATAAGTAAGTCGGGCCTTGCCGATTGGGTGTATCCAATTCGACATGCAATTTGAATAGGGTTAAAACACTAGCACTGAGGTCTGGTTAGCAGGCCTCCATGCATTCTCACAGTCAAAACCCAGCAGCTAATAGTCCAAATGGGGGCAACAAGTGGGGGGAAACCTGCAAAAAGCCTGTTTCCTCACACGGGTAGAGTTCAGGAAAAGGGCCATCACAATAGGACAGCATGCAGTTGCATTCGCCAGTGTGTAGTGACCCACACATCTATGTTATGTGTATCTGAAAAGTGCAGTTTCATCCACAAGGGTATCCTAGCACTGAGCAAGTCTGTGTGCCTAGCCCTGCCTAGGATAGGTTAATTTATTGAAAAGCCAGGTCTTATGGAGTTCAAGAAGAGAGGAAGAGGCTGTGATGTGGAGTGGGTGGCCATTCCACATTCTAAGAGTGATGTAAGGGAATGCCTGCCCACCTGATCTGGTCTTGTGTATGTGTGGAATGTGTGCGAGTAGCAGTCCTGTAGAGTGGAGGTGTCTGGGTGGTTTATGGAAGGATGACTGCTGCCATGTCTCCTCTGTCAAGGATCATTTGGATGTCATCTGTGGTGGCGATGAGTACTGTTTCTGTACTGTGGTTGGGTCTGTATCTGGACTGCATGGAGACGAGGAGCTGGTTGATGCTGAGGTGGTTGGTGATGCATTGGTTGATCAGTTTCTGTAAGACCTTTGCCAGATTTGGTAGGAAGGATATGTGTCTGTAGTTGGAAAGCGTGGCTAGGTCACCAGATGGATTTTTTTAGCAGCGGCATGATGATGGCATATTTCCAGGGTGTCCAAGAACAAGGCTGAGTTAATGGAGGTGTTGAGGATCGGTGTTAGTGCTTCACTGATTGATATGGGTCCTTTGGTGAAGGCGTGGTGGGGGCAAGTGTGTGAAAGGGCACACAAGTGAATGTCTGTCATGGTTGCAGCGATTTCCACAGTAGTAATGGCTGATGCCGAGATTAGGGTTCGTTCTTTGGCCGTGATGGGTAGTAAAGCTGCAACAGTAATGATGGCCGGTTGAAAGTCGAAGGTGTTGTATTTGGAGATGAGTTTGTTACAGAAGAATTGCGAGAGCTTGTTGCAAAGGTCTTGTGAGTAGGTGATGTTGCTTGAGGTGGCAGGAGGAGTGGTGAAATCTTTGATGACTGTGAAAATCCCCTTGCTGCTCTTAGTGCTGGTGCCCATGCGATCTGCAAGAGCTGTGCGCTTGATATTTTGTATTTGCTGGTGGTAGTATCTTAGAGATGATTTTAAGATGTATTTATCTGTGGTGTCTTGAATGTTCTCTATTTGGGCTCCTGTTGCTTGCAGTAGTGGTTTGTCAGAATGAGTTCCTTTTTGTACCAGTTGGCCTGTGGTTGGGCTCTGGCCACTGGGTTGCTCTTGGGATTTTGCGCATACTGTGATCGAGCTGTTGAGGTTCTTGATGGCTTTTGACAAGTTGAGGTGGTACTCGAGACAGTGCACAGAGATTGCGTAAGGCCACTCCTCATCTGTGATGCTTCTCCAGCTACAGTGGGTGGGACCGGTGTTGGTAGGTCTGTGGTGGTGCAGGGGTCTGTCCAGTTCATATTTCCTGATGTGTCTACTGTAATGTTTCTTTGAAGAAAATTGGGTCGGATAGGTTTGGTCGGTGTGTTCTTCAAGGTGAAAGTTAAGGTCTGCAACAATGATAAGGATTCTGGTATTGATGATAAGTATTGCAAAAAAGTCTGTGATGTCGCTGGCGAAATTGGCACGGGTCCTGGTGGTCTGTAAACAACTGTTTCGACCAGGTAGAAGATGGCAGTAATGCGTATCTTGAACGCGATTTGTTAGTCAGTAGGTCCCAATCTCCAAGGTGTGTTTAGTAAGTGAGTGGGTATTGAGTAGTGGTGTGGTGTGTGAAATGGTGTTTGGTCTGTGTGAGCATGAGCAGGAGGCTGGTTTGTATGAGTATGAGTATGAGCGAGCGGGGTGCTGGATGCTGTTGATGAGGGAGTGGTGGGTGTAAGGTGTGGGGGAGTGCATAAGAACTTGCAGGAGGTGCATTTGTACACTCCTTTTGTGGTTCAGTGCCACAGCAGTGTGGAAAGCGGTGGCCAGGCTTGAGAGCATGGGGCAGTAGTGGTGGGTAGGGGAAAGCCAAAGTTCCTGGAACTGGCTGCAGTCAGGCACAGACAGGCTTGCCATTGGCACAGCAGTGGAGTGCCTGCTCTGTGTCTGTGGTGTAGCTGCCATTAAGTAGTTCCTGGGAGGGGGAGGAGCACAGGGTGCCATGAACAGGAAACTAGTGATGTCACTTCCTGTGCAGATGGATGATGGGTAATCCAGTGATGTCACTCCCTGTGCAGATAGGTGATGGGAAGTGAAGTCTTCTAGCTTGGCTTCTTCTTTTATACACAGTTTTGGCAGGAAACCTGAGATGTCACTTCCTATGCAGATGGATGATGGTAAATCCAGTAATGTCACCTCCTGTGCAGATTGGTGATGGGAAATTAAGTCTTCTTGTTTGGCTTCCTGTAGGAAGTTGGCTCTGTATGCACTATTTCAAAGTAAGGAATAGTATGCACAGAGTCCAAGGGTTCCCCTTAGAGGTAAGATAGTGGCAAAAAAGATAATTCTAATGCTCTATTTTGTGGTAGTGTGGTCGAGCAGTAGGCTTATCAGAGGAGTAGTGGTAAGCATTTGTTGTACATACACAGGCAATAAATGAGGAACACACACTCAGAGACAATTCGAGACCAATAGGTTTTTGTATAGAAAAATATATTTTCTTAGTTTATTTTAAGAACCACAGGTTCAAGATTTACATGTAATACTTCAAATGAAAGGTATTGCAGGTAGGTACTTTATGAACTTTGAATTAGCAAAATAGCATATACAGTTTTCACATAAATCACATATAGCTATTTTAAAACTAGAGACAGTGCAATTTTCAACAGTTCCTGGGGGGAGTTAGAGTTTGTTTGTTTTTGCAGATAAGTAAACCACCTACGGGGTTCAAGTTTGGGTCCAAGGGAGCCCACCGTTAGCGGTTCAGAGCAACCCCAAAGTTACCACACCAGCAGTTCAGGGCCGGTCAGGTGCAGAGGTCAAAGTGGTGCCCAAAACGCATAGGCTTCAATGGAGAAGGGGGTGCCCCGGTTCCAGTCTGCCAGCAGGTAAGTACCCGCGTCTTCGGAGGGCAGACCAGGGGGGTTTTGTAGGGCACCGGGGGGGACACAAGTCCACACAGAAAGTACACCCTCAGCGGCACGGGGGCCGCCGGGTGCAGTGTGCAAACAAGCGTCTGGTTTGTAATAGAAATCAATGGGAGACCAAGGGGTCTCTTCAGCGATGCAGGCAGGCAAGGGGGGGGCTCCTCGGGGTAGCCACCACCTGGGCAAGGGAG
The DNA here is from genome assembly GCF_031143425.1 of Pleurodeles waltl. Lineage (NCBI taxonomy): Eukaryota > Metazoa > Chordata > Amphibia > Caudata > Salamandridae > Pleurodeles > Pleurodeles waltl. Next base: position 789,983,051 of record NC_090436.1, on the reverse strand, counting down.
AGGGCCACCTGGGGGTCGCTCCTGCACTGGAGGTCGGATCCTTCAGGTCCTGGGGGCTGCGGGTGCAGAGTCTTTACCAGGCGTCGGGTCTTTGAAGCAGGCAGTCGCGGTCAGGGGGAGCCTCGGGATTCCCTCTGCAGGCGTCGCTGTGGGGGCTCAGGGGGGTAAACTCTGGCTAATCACGGTCTCGTAGTCGCCGGGGAGTCCTCCCTGAAGTGATTGTTGTCCACAAGTCGAGCCGGGGGCGCCAGGTGCAGAGTGCCAAGTCTCACGCTTCCAGCGGGAAACGCGTGTTGTTTCAAAGTTGCTTCTTTGTTGCAAAGTTGCAGTCTTTGGTGAACAGAGCCGCTGTCCTCGGGAGTTCTTGGTCCTTCTAGATGCAGGGCAGTCCTCTGAGGCTTCAGACGTCGCTGGTCCCTCTGGAAAGCGTCGCTGGAGCAGTGTCTTTAGAAGTGGGGAGACAGGCCGGTAGAGCTGGGGCCAAAGCAGTTGGTGTCTCCGTCTTCTCTGCAGGGTTTTTCAGCTTAGCAGTCCTCTTCTTCTTAGGTTGCAGGAATCTGAGTTCCTAGGTTCTGGGGAGCCCCTAAATACAGAATTTAGGGGTGTGTTTAGGTAGTAGCCAATGGCTACTAGCCCTGAGGGTGGCTACACCCTCTTTGTGCCTCCTCCCTGAGGGGAGGGGGGCACATCCCTAATCCTATTGGGGGAATCCTCCATCTGCAAGATGGAGGATTTCTAAAAGTTAGAGTCACCTCAGCTCAGGAGACCTTAGGGGCTGTCCTGGCTGGCCAGTGACTCCTCCTTGTTTTTCTCATTATCTCCTCCGGCCTTGCTGCCAAAAGTGGGGCCGTGGCCGGAGGGGGTGGGCAACTCCACTAGCTGGAGTGCCCTGGGGTGCTGTAACAAAGGGGGTGAGTCTTTGAGGCTCACCGCCAGGTGTTACAGTTCCTGCAGGGGGAGGTGATATGCATCTCCACCCAGTACAGGCTTTGTTACTAGCCACAGAGTGACAAAGGCACTCTCCCCATGTGGCCAGCAACATGTCTGGTGTGTGGCAGGCTGCTAGAACTAGTCAGCTTACACGGATAGTCGGTTAAGGTTTCAGGGGGCACCTCTAAGGTATATGTTACAATAAAATGTACACTGGCATTAGTGTGCATTTATTGTGCTGAGAAGTTTGATACCAAACTTCACAGTTTTCAGTGTAGCCATTATGGTGCTGTGGAGTTCGTGCATGACAGACTCCGAGACCATATACTCTTATGGCTACCCTGCACTTACAATGTCTAAGGTTTTGCTTAGACACTGTAGGGGCATAGTGCTCATGCACTTATGCCCTCACCTATGGTATAGTGCACCCTGCCTTAGGGCTGTAAGGCTTGCTAGAGGGGTGACTTATCTATACTTCATAGGCAGTGTGAGGTTGGCATGGCACCCTGAGGGGAGTGCCATGTCGACTTAGTCTTTTTATCCCCACTAGTACATACAAGCTGGCAAGCAGTGTGTCTGTGCTGAGTGAGGGGTCCCCAGGGTGGCATAAGACATGCTGCAGCCCTTAGAGACCTTCCCTGGCATCAGTACCCTTGGTACCAGGGGTACCAGTTACAAGGGACTTACCTGGATGCCAGGGTGTGCCAATTGTGGAAACAAAAGTACAGGTTAGGGAAAGAACACTGGTGCTGGGGCCTGGTTAGCAGGCCTCAGCACACTTTCAAATCAAAATATAGCATCAGCAAAGGCAAAAAGTCAGGGGGTAACCATGCCAAGGAGGCATTTCCTTACACAGCCCCCCCCCCTCCAAACGAAAGAGGATGAGACTAACCTTTCCCAAGAGAGTCTTCATTTTCTAAGTGGAAGAACCTGGAAAGGCCATCTGCATTGGCATGGGCAGTCCCAGGTCTGTGTTCCACTATAAAGTCCATTCCCTGTAGGGAGATGGACCACCTCAACAGTTTTGGATTTTCACCTTTCATTTGCATCAGCCATCTGAGAGGTCTGTGGTCAGTTTGAACTACAAAGTGAGTACCAAAGAGGTATGGTCTCAGCTTCTTCAGGGACCAAACCACGGCAAAGGCCTCCCTCTCAATGGCACTCCAACGCTGCTCTCTGGGGAGTAACCTCCTGCTAATGAAAGCAACAGGCTGGTCAAGGCCATCATCATTTGTTTGGGACAAAACTGCCCCTATCCCATGTTCAGAGGCATCTGTCTGCACAATGAACTGCTTGGAGTAATCTGGAGCTTTTAGAACTGGTGCTATGCACATTGCTTGTTTCAGGGTGTCAAAGGCCTGTTGGCATTCTACAGTCCAGTTTACTTTCTTGGGCATTTTCTTGGAGGTAAGTTCTGTGAGGGCTGGCTCTATGGATCTATATCCTTTCACAAACCTCCTGTAATACCCAGTCAAGCCAAGGAATGCCCTGACTTGAGTCTGGGTTTTTGGAGCTGCCCAGTCCAGAATAGTCTGGATCTTAGGCTGGAGTGGCTGAACTTGGCCTCCACCTACAAGGTGACCCAAGTAAACCACAGTTCCCTGCCCTATCTGGCATTTGGATGCCTTGATAGAGAGGCCTGTTGATTGCAGAGCCTTCAAAACCTTCTTCAGGTGGACCAGGTGATCCTGCCAGCTGGAGCTAAAGACAGCAATATCATCAAGATAAGCTGCACTAAAGGACTCCAAGCCAGCAAGGACTTGATTCACGAACCTTTGGAAGGTGGCAGGGGCATTCTTTAAACCAAAGGGCATAACAGTAAACTGATAATGCCCATCGGGTGTGGAGAATGCTGTATTTTCTTTTGCTCCTGGTGCCATTTTGATTTGCCAGTACCCTGCTGTTAAGTCAAAGGTACTTAAGAATTTGGCAGCACCTAATTTGTCAATCAGTTCATCAGCCCTTGGAATCTGTCTTGGTGACAGAATTAAGGCCTCTGTAGTCCACACAAAACCTCATCTCTCTCTTTCCATCTTTGGTGTGAGGTTTGGGGACTAAGACCACTGGGCTAGCCCAGGGGCTGTCAGAGTGCTCAATGACTCCCAATTCCAGCATCTTGTGGACTTCCACTTTGATGCTTTCCTTAACTTGGTCAGACTGTCTGAATATTTTGCTTTTGACAGGCATGCTGTCTCCTGTGTCCACATCATGGGTACACAGGTGTGTCTGACCAGGGGTTAGGGAAAATAGCTCAGCAAACTGTTGTAGGACCTTCCTACAGTCAGATTGCTGTTGGCCAGAGAGGGTGTCTGAATAGATCACTCCATCAACTGAGCCATCTTTAGGGTCTGTGGAGAGGAGATCAGGCAGAGGTTCACTCTCAGCTTCCTGGTCCTCATCTGTTACCATTAACAGATTCACATCAGCCCTGTCATGGAAGAGCTTAAGGCGGTTCACATGGATCACCCTCTTGGGGGTCCTGCTAGTGCCTAAGTCCACCAGGTAGGTGACCTGACTCTTCTTTTCTAGCACTGGGTAATGGCCACTCCATCTGTCCTGAAGTGCCCTGGGAGCCACAGGCTCCAAAACCCAGACTTTATGCCCTGGCTGAAATTCAACCATAGCAGCCTTTTGGTCATACCAAAACTTCTGGAGCTGTTGGCTGGCCTCAAGGTTTTTGCTTGCCTTTTCCATGTACTCTGCCATCCTTGAACGTAGGCCCAGTACATAGTCCACTATATCTTGCTTAGGCTCATGAAGAGGTCTCTCCCAGCCTTCTTTTACAAGAGCTAGTGGTCCCCTTACAGGATGGCCAAACAGAAGGTTAAAGGGGGAAAACCCTACTCCCTTCTGAGGCACCTCTCTGTAAGCGAAAAGCAGACATGGCAAGAGGACATCCCATCTCCTTTTGAGTTTTTCAGGGAGCCCCATGATCATGCCTTTCAATGTCTTGTTGAATCTCTCAACAAGGCCATTGGTTTGTGGATGGTATGGTGTGGTGAATTTGTAAGTCACCCCACACTCATTCCACATGTGTTTCAGGTATGCTGACATAAAGTTGGTACCTCTGTCAGACACCACCTCCTTAGGAAAACCCACTCTGGTAAAAATACCAATGAGTGCTTTGGCTACTGCAGGGGCAGTAGTCAACCTAAGGGGAATTGCTTCAGGGTATCTAGTAGCATGATCCACTACTACTAGTATGTACAGGTTCCCTGAGGCTGTGGGAGGTTCAAGTGGACCCACTATGTCCACACCCACTCTTTCCAAGGGGACCCCCGCCACTGGAAGTGGAATGAGGGGGGCCTTTGGGTGTTCCCCTGTCTTACCACTGGCTTGACAGGTGGCACAGGAGACACAAAACTCCTTGACCTTCTGGGACATGTTGGGGCAATAGAAGTGGTTGACTAGTCTCTCCCACGTCTTGGTTTGTCTCAAATGCCCAGCAAGAGGAATATCATGGGCTAAGGTCAGAATAAACTCTCTAAACCCCTGAGGCACTACCACTCTCCTAGTGGCACCAGGTTTGGGATCTCTTGCCTCAGTGTAAAGGAGTCCATCTTCCCAATAGACCCTATGTGTTCCTGTTTTCTTTCCATTGGACTCTTCAGCAGCTTGCTGCCTAAGGCCTTCAAGAGAGGGACAGGTTTCTTGTCCCTTACACAACTGTTCCCTTGAGGGTCCCCCTGGGCCTAGGAGCTCAACCTGATAAGGTCCTAACTCCATAGGCTCAGTTCCCTCAGACGGCAGAACTTCTTCCTGAGAAGAGAGGTTCTCTTTTTTTTTGTTGTGTTGCAACTGGTTACCCAGTTGTCTTTCCTTTTCTCTTGGTAGGTTGGGCCCTTTTTCCAGGCTCCAACACCACTTTTTCAACCTGAGCCTTGCACTGTGCCCTTGTCCTGACACACACCAGTTCAGGGATACATGGCTGCATGGGTTTTCAGTTCTACCTCAGCCCATGGTGAGGACTCCAGGTCATTTCCAAGCAAACAGTCTACAGGGATATTTGAGGAGACCACCACCTGTTTCAGGCCATTGACCCCTCCCCACTCTAAAGTTACCATAGCCATGGGATGTACTTTAGTCTGATTGTCAGCGTTGGTGACTGGATACGTTTGTCCAGCCAGGTTTTGACCAGGGTAAACCAGTTTCTCTGTCACCATGGTGACACTGGCACCTGTATCCCTCAGGCCTTCTACACTTGTCCCATTAATTAAGAGCTGCTGCCTGTATTTTTGCATGTTAGGGGGCCAGGCAGCCAGTGTGGCTAAATCCACCCCACCCTCAGAGACTAATGTAGCTTCAGTGTGACACCTGATTTGCTATGGGCACACTGTTGATCCCACTTGGAGACTAGCCATTCCAGTGTTAGCTGGAGTAGAGTTAGAAGTGGAACCTTTCTTGGGACAGGCCTTGTCTCCAGTTTGGTGTCCAGGCTGATTACAGCTACGACACCAGGTCTTTTTGGGATCAAAGTTTTTACCCTTGTACCCAAAATTGGATTGTGAAGAGGTTCTGGGCCCACCCTCCTGTACAGGTTTTTGGGGGCCTGTAGAAGACTCTTTACTATTTTTCCCTTTGGATGTCTCAACACTCTTCCCCTGGGAGGCTTTGTGACCCCTTTCTTTTGGTCACCCTAGTCTTGACCCAATGGTCCACCTTCTTTCCCAATTCTTGGGGAGAAATTGGTCCTAGGTCTACCAGATGCTGATGCAGTTTATCATTTGAACAATTACTTAACAGGTGTTCTTTCACAAATAAATTGTACAGCCCATCATAATCATTTACACCACTGCCTTGAATCCAACCATCCAGTGTTTTCACTGAGTAGTCAACAAAATCCACCCAGGTCTGGCTCGAGGATTTTTGAGCCCCCCTGAACCTAATTCTATACTCCTCAGTGGAGAATCCAAAGCCCTCAATCCGGGTAGCCTTCATGAGGTCATAGGATTCTGCATCTTTTCCAGAGAGTGTGAGGAGTCTATCCCTACACTTTCCAGTGAACATTTCCCAAAGGAGAGCACCCCAGTGAGATCTGTTTACTTTTCTGGTTGCACAAGCCCTCTCAAAAGCTGTGAACCATTTGGTGATGTCATCACCATCTTCATATTTAGTTACAATCCCTTTTGGGATTTTCAACATGTCAGGAGAATCTCTGACCCTATTTATGTTGCTGCCACCATGGATGGGACCAAACCCCATCTCTTGTCTTTCCCTTTCTATGGCTCGGAGCTGTCTCTCAAAAGCCAATCTTTTGGCCATCCTGGCTAGCAGGAGGTAATCTTCACTGAGGCTATCCTCAGTGACTCCAGAGGTGCTGGACCCTGCTGTGAGGGAGGCAGCATCTCTGACTATCACATTTGGAATCAGGGTTTGAGGAGCCCTGATTGCCCTAACTAGGACTGGAGGTGGGACTTCCTCCACATCACTAGTTTCTTCCTCTAGGAGGTCATCCTCAGAGGGGTTGTCTTTGGCAAACTCTGCCAACAGCTCCTGGAGCTGTAGTTTGGTAGGGTTTAAACCAGCTTTAATATTTTTTAATTTGCAGAGAGGTCTTAACTCCCTCATTCTAAGATGGAGGTAAGGTGTGAGGTCCAGTTCCATCACACTCCCTTCTGCATTAGACATTATGGGGGTCATTACAACCCTGGCGGACGGTGTTAAAGCGGCGGTAAGACCGCCAACAGGCTGGCGGTCTTTTTTTGAGTATTATGACCATGGCGGTTACCGCCATGGTCATCCGCCGCCTCTCCGTTCCGCCCGCCAGGGCGGAGACGACCGCTGGGCTGGAGACCTGGGTCTCCAGCCCGGCGGCCGTCACAATACTGCCGCCGGTATTGTGACCCGGCTTACCGCCGTGGATTTCCAGCGGTAGGAACCGCCATGAAATCCATGGCGGTAAGCACTATCAGTGCCAGGGAATTCCTTCCCTGGCACTGATAGGGATCTCCCCCACCCCGACTCCCTCCCCTACACCCCCACCACCCCTGCCACCCCCCAAAGGTGGCAGGGCCCCCCTCCCCACCCCGACCACCGACATTACCTTACACATACACACCCGACACGCACGCAGGCACCACCAACACACATACACGCACACACACCGACATACATGCCAACATCCACACACACAGACACGTACACCCACATTCACACACACATCCACACAGACATACCTACAGACATACACGCACTCATTCCCAAAACACGCGACACCCCTGCAAGCATACACGCACTCACATCCCCCCTACATACACAGACGCATACCCCCATGCACCCACAGAACACCCCCCACCCCTAACGGACGATCGACTTACCTGTTCCGTCGATCCGCCGGGAGGGGATGGGAGCCATGGGGGCAGCTCCGCCGACACCTCACCGCCAACAGAACACCGCCGCGCAGAATCACAGGACGTGATTAGCTGGGCGGTGTTCTGTTGTCGTGGCAGTGGAGGTGGAGCAACCTCCACTTCCCCGCCGCCCGCAAGTATGGCTGTTGGCGGCTCTCCGTCGGAAAAACGACGGAGGGCAGCCAACGGTCATAATACGCCGAGCGGCAAACCGCCACTACTGGCGGTCTTCCGCACGGCGGTCCCTCGGCGGTCTTGTTAAAAGACCGCCGAGGTTGTAATGACCACCTATGTTTCTAAAAGTTGGAATACTTTTTAAGAATCTAAAACTATCTCTAGAACTTAATTCAAACCTTTACAAAACTTTTAAACTCTAAAAGAAATGCTAACAGGGACTAACACAAGGCCCTAGCAGGACTTTTAAAAATTTAGAAAAATAGCTCAAATTTCAAAAATCAGTTTCTAATGACAATTTTTGGAATTTAGGGCCAGATGTAGCAAAATGCCAAATTGCGACTTGCAATTTGCGAGTCCCTGCGACTCGCAAATTGCAAGTCACAATTTGGTATGCAGAAAGGTGTCTCAGACACCTTCTGCAACTCGCAATGGGGTCGCAAAGACCCACCTCATTAATATAAATGAGGTGAGTCGCAGTTTGCGACCCCATTGCGAGCATGGGCACTCACGGGGATGGTGGCCTGCTGGAGACAGCAGACCACCATGTCCTTGACTGCTTTTTAATAAAGCAGTTTTTTTTTTTCTAAGTGCAGCCCGTTTTCCTTAAAGGAAAACGAGCTGCACTTTGAAAAAAAAAAGAAACCTTTTGTTTCGGATTTTTTCAGGGCAGGTAGTGGTCCATTGGACCACTGCCTTCTCTGAAAAAATATTTTTTATTCCAGTCACAAAGGGGAAGGGGTCCCATGGGGACCCCTTCCCGTTTGCGACTGGGTTACCATCCACTTCAAGTGGATGGTAACTGCGATTCCATTTGCGACCGCTTTCGCGGTCGCAAATGGAATTGAATCGCATTGCGAGTCGCAAATAGGAAGGGAACACCCCTTCCTATTTGCGAGTCGGAAATGCATTTTGCGAGTCGGATCCGACTCGCAAAATGCATTTCTGCATACCGGTGAGGCTTTTGCGCCTCGCAAACGGCGTTTTTCGCCGTTTGCGACTCCTGGCCCTTAGTCGTGTGATCAGGTATTGGCTGAGTAGTCCAGCAAATGCAAAGTCTTGTACCCCACCACTGATCCACCAATGTAGGAAGTTGGCTCTGTATGCACTATTTCAAAGTAAGGAATAGTATGCACAGAGTCCAAGGGTTCCCCTTAGAGGTAAGATAGTGGCAAAAAGAGATAATTCTAATGCTCTATTTTGTGGTAGTGTGGTCGAGCAGTAGGCTTATCAGAGGAGTAGTGTTAAGCATTTGTTGTACATACACAGGCAATAAATGAGGAACACACACTCAGAGACAATTCCAGGCCAATAGGTTTTTGTATAGAAAAATATCTTTTCTTAGTTTATTTTAGGAACCACAGGTTCAAGATTTACATGTAATACTTCAAATGAAAGGTATTGCAGGTAGGTACTTTAGGAACTTTGAATTAGCAAAATAGCATATACAGTTTTCACAAAAATCACATATAGCTATTTTAAAACTAGACACAGTGCAATTTTCAACAGTTCCTGGGGGGAGTAAGAGTTTGTTAGTTTTTGCAGGTAAGTAAACCACCTACGGGGTTCAAGTTTGGGTCCAAGGTAGCCCACCGTTGGGGGTTCAGAGCAACCCCAAAGTTACCACATCAGCAGCTCAGGGCCGGTCAGGTGCAGAGGTCAAAGTGGTGCCCAAAACGCATAGGCTTCAATGGAGAAGGGGGTGCCCCGGTTCCAGTCTGCCAGCAGGTAAGTCCCGCGTCTTCGGAGGGCAGACCAGGGGGGTTTTGTAGGGCACCAGGGGGGACACAAGTCCACACAAAAAGTACACCCTCAGCGGCACGGGGGCGGCCGGGTGCAGTGTGCAAACAAGCATCGGGTTTGTAATAGAAATCAATGGGAGACCAAGGGGTCTCTTCAGCGATGCAGGCAAGGGGGGGCTCCTCGGGGTAGCCACCACCTGGGCAAGGGAGAGGGCCACCTGGGGGTCGCTCCTGCACTGGAGGTCAGATCCTTCAGGTCCTGGGGGCTGCGGGTGCAGAGTATTTACCAGGCGTCGGTTCTTTGAAGCAGGCAGTCGCAGTCAGGGGGAGCCTCGGGATTCCCTCTGCAGGCGTTGCTGTGGAGGCTCAGGGGGGTCAACTCTGGCTACTCACGGTCTCGTAGTCGCCGGGGAGTCCTCCCTGAAGTGATTGTTGTCCACAAGTCGAGCCGGGGGCGTCGGGTGCAGAGTGCCAAGTCTCACGCTTCCGGCGGGAAACGCACGTTATTTCAAAGTTGCTTCTTTGTTGCAAAGTTGCAGTCTTTGGTGAACAGAGCCGCTGTCCTCAGGAGTTCTTGGTCCTTCTAGATGCAGGGCAGTCCTCTGAGGCTTCAGAGGTCGCTGGTCCCTGTGGAAAGCGTCGCTGGAGCAGTGTCTTTAGAAGTGGGGAGACAGGCCGGTAGAGCTGGGGCCAAAGCAGTTGGTGTCTCCGTCTTCTCTGCAGGGTTTTTCAGCTTAGCAGTCCTCTTCTTCTTAGGTTGCAGGAATCTGAGTTCCTAGGTTCTGGGGAGCCCCTAAATACTGAATTTAGGGGTGTGTTTAGGTCTGGGGGTTAGTAGCCAATGGCTACTAGCCCTGAGGGTGGCTCCACCCTCTTTGTGCCTCCTTCCCGAGGGGAGGGGGCACATTCCTAATCCTATTGGGGGAATCCTCCATCTGCAAGATGGAGGATTTCTAAAAGTTAGAGTCACCTCAGCTCAGGACACCTTAGGGGCTGTCCTGACTGGCCAGTGACGACTCCTTGTTTTTCTCATTATCTCCTCCGGCCTTGCCGCCAAAAGTGGGGCCGTGGCCGGAGGGGGCGGGCAACTCCACTAGCTGGAGTGCCCTGGGGTGCTGTAACAAAGGGGGTGAGCCTTTGAGGCTCACCGCCAGATGTTACAGTTCCTGCAGGGGGGAGTGATATGCATCTCCACCCAGTACAGGCTTTGTTACTAGCCACAGAGTGACAAAGGTACTCTCCCCATGTGGCCAGCAACATGTCTGGTGCGTGGCAGGCTGCTAGAACTAGTCAGCCTACACGGATAGTCGGTTAAGGTTTCAGGGGGCACCTCTAAGGTGCCCTCTGGGGTGCATGTTACAATAAAATGTACACTGGCATCAGTGTGCATTTATTGTGCTGAGAAGTTTGATACCAATCTTCACAGTTTACAGTGTAGCCATTATGGTGCTGTGGAGTTCGTGCATGACAGACTCCCAGACCATATACTCTTATGGCACTTACAATGTCTAAGGTTTTGCTTAGACACTGTAGGGGCATAGTGCTCATGCACTTATGCCCTCACCTATGGTATAGTGCACCCTGCCTTAGGGCTGTAAGGCCTGCTAGAGGGGTGACTTATCTATACTTCGTAGGCAGTGTGAGGTTGGCATGGCACCCTGAGGGGAGTGCCATGTCGACTTAGTCTTTTTATCCCCACTAGCACACACAAGCTGGCAAGCAGTGTGTCTGTGCTGAGTGAGGGGTCCCCAGGGTGGCATAAGACATGCTGCAGCCCTTAGAGACCTTCCCTGGCATCAGGGCCCTTGGTACCAGGGGTACCAGTTACAAGGGACTTACCTGGATGCCAGGGTTTGCCAATTGTGGAAACAAAAGTACAGGTTAGGGAAAGAACACTGGTGCTGGGGCCTGGTTAGCAGGCCTCAGCACACTTTCAAATCAAAACTTAGCATCAGCAAAGGCAAAAAGTCAGGGGGTAACCATGCCTAGGAGGCATTTCCTTACACTTCCTCTTTTAAAGACAGTTTTTTCTGGAAACCAAGCTGGAACCACGTTTTACCTACCCGAGTGCAGAGCACCCAAGGCCCACCCCTGGACAAAGATCAAAGGGGTGATGTGGGCATCTGCCACAGATTTCAGACTTCTGCTCACCACCGAGCCAGGAACTCATGCCTGGGGATTCTGGATCTCTTTTTAAGCGAGTGAGGATAAGAATGATACTGGGCCATCTGGCCCTGGGAGAACTTACTCTGACTGATGCATCCACATGGACCTTTACTTAAAGCCCTGGTAGAAATTCTATGACTTGAACTCACTAGTGGGGCCTAGCTTGGATGTCACCACACAAGACATCCAATAACCATCATCCATAGATGGGGAAGAGGGACAGGGTCTGATCCGGGTAATGTTATCTGGTCTGCCATAAGAAGACTGTGTATATTATTTGCAGTGTGTTGTATTGTACATTGAGTTAGTATATAAATACTGCTTTTTATATCAAAACAACTATTTGACTAGAAAATAAATTATTGGGGTTGCTGGGCATATTTTGAGTTCTGCGTCATTGCTCACTTTAAGCCTCCCTCCTCCCAGGAAGCCACTGAGAGTCAGGTGCTGAAGGGGTCTTTCTGCCATTTGTTGGGAGCCCATAGTATGTGGGGCCCAGGGACATCTGGAGTAAAAGACCTCACCCACCATGGTTGGGCTCAGTAGCTCCTGCTTCCCCGTGACCTTCTGAAAGGGGTGGTGACACCATGTTTTTGAGGGCCTCTATCACTATCATGGTTTCTGTCCTTGTCACACCCGTACTGAATTAGCAGTTAATTTTGAACCAGATGCTTTCGTTTTGAATGTCACTCAGGGTGGGAATCCATCTGGACTGGATTGGTGCTGCTGTCCACCTTGTGGTTAAGTGTGGATGTTTTGTAGTCTTCCATGATTGTGTCTAGGAAAGGCGACTAAAGACTGCCAGGTCATGAGTCACTGTAGTGAAAAACTGGTAATATTGTATTCTGAACAATCACTGACTTCACTATGTTTAATGTGCACTTTTCATTAAAAAGCACAGAATGCATTCTCATTTTTTCTTAGTCGATTAATCTCCTACCGCTATTGGTTTGTCTTGTTTTCATAAAATTAGACCAGCTAGTTAGTTCTCTACTGCTTACTTAAAAGTTTATTTACTTAATATACTTTTGTGTTGATTGGAAATTGCTTGGCTCCCTTTAATATTTGTTCTCCATCCCGAAACAAGGTGCAACACTTCAATGCCTGCTCTCGGGGTGCAGCCACATCTTTCTGTGCATTCTGCTATGATTCTCCTTTGGCCCTATGGGAACCCTATGACTGCATGTTAGATTCCCCGGGGGAGCAGGGCTCTATCCACACTACACCTTTTTCTCACTCTAATCAATTTTTGCTTCCAATGCCATTCCACTGGCCTTTGTCTGCTTGTTCTGCTGTGTTAGGGGCCTTTGCTGTGTTTATATTAGTTTTTTTACAGCATAACAGACCCGTCACCTAAAAACTAAGGGGGGTGTAGTGGGCTTCCTTATCAACTGCTGATTAAGGGCTTAGAGTACCTGCCCCCTACGTGAAGCAATGTTTTTTTTTTTTTTTTACTTCACACTGGACAGTCAAAAGCCTGTACTCTGACCATGCAAAGTCTACAAAAAGAAGTAACTCATTAGAATTGCGTGTACGTAGCAGGACGTACCGTTATTTTCACTTTGCTTCCGGCCACACTGAAATTTAGGTGCCCCTTTGACCCACAGCATGGGTTCTTAACCTCGGGTCAGTGGACCCCTGGGGGTCTGTGATGCCTACGTAGGGGATCCGTGACTGTTTAGAAAATAAATATAGCAAATTATGAAAGTATATATGCATAAAAAAGCAAAATTGAAAACTTAGCTTAAATTGTAAATGTGTTGGAATTTGAAATTAGTGGTCAAAATTAAACTGGCATCCACATCTTGATTCATGTAAGCAGCACAAGTACAGCAAACATAATCTAGAGCGGGCAATTGGAGACCTCAATTGAAGCACTGATATGAGCTGTTAAAAAGAGACCTTGCATTAGGGGCAAAAAAGACAAAGTGATCTACATATTGCTTTGTCTTTAAGAAATTATATTTTGTAATGCTCCAACCTTCTCATTTAAAATTTAAATTTTGATTTCTGCGTATTTTTTATGAATAAACTAAAATATTTCATAATTTGTCATTGTTTGATGTACACTTAGGCCCTCATTACAACCCTGGCGGTCGGTGATAAAGCGGCGGTAATACCGCCAACAGGCCGGCGATAAAAAAAATGGAATCATGACCACGGCGGAAACTGCCAGCAGATACAGCCACTTTAACACTTTGCGACGGCGGTAGCAACAAACACTGCGGCGGTAACCACCAACAGCCAGGTGGAAGACAATGTACCGCCCACTGCATTACAATCCACCAGCTTTTCCGGGGTGGTACCAACGCCATCAAAAGGACGGCGGAAACAGAATACAGAAGGGAAACGACTCACCTCTCGACACTCAAGGAAGAACAAGGATGCCAAGGAGCCTGAGCTGCAGGTGTTCCCCAAGATGGTGTATCTTCTCATACACCAGGAACATGAACGCCGGCGACGACGACCACAGTGAGTACTGCACCTAGCACACAGGGTGGGGGGGAGAGATTGACACACACACACAACACCCTTACCCTCACCCTCAGCCCCAACACTATACACACAAACACATGCAACAAAATTACATGTACACCCCGTAACCCTCTGGAATAACGCAAGGGCAAAAGGAATGGAGTAAAATGAATGTAATATTAGTAATTTTAAGAAATACGTTCATAAACAAAAAACAGTATGTACAATATATACAATATATACAAAAGGTGGGACAATGCCCACTCAAAACTTGTCCGTGGCCCACTGGGCCAAAACACATAGGACAAGGCCACATTTGACTCCTGCCTCAATAAGGAGAGAACACTGCAGGAGCATCAGGTCGACAGCACACAGGCACTTCAGGGGGACAGGGAATGGGGGCACCTCAGCCGGAAGAGGTACAACAACACTGCTCCTGGAGGGGGCTCCATGCCCACTGCTTGGTCCTGGGGAGTGCAAAGCTACAGTCTCTCAAATGGGTGGTTTGCCCACTGCTTGGTCCTGGGGAGTGCAAGGCCAAAGTCTCTCAATTGGGTGGTTTGCCCACTGCTTGGTCCTGGGGAGTGCAAAGCCACAGTCTCTGGAGTGGATGCCTTCTTCCATTGGTTCTGGAGGGGGTCTTGTGCCCAGTCTGCCTCATCCTGGCAAGGAGGGGCTGAGTGGATGCCTTCATCCACTGGTTCTGGAGGGGGCCTTGTGCCCAGTCTGCTTCATCCTGGCACGGAGGGGCTGAGTGGATGCCTTCTTCCACTGGTTCTGGAGGGGGCCTTGTGCCCAGTCTGCTTCATCCTGGCAAGGAGGGGCTGAGTGGATGCCTTCTTCCATTGCGCCCTGTGATGCAGATGTTTTGGAGTGCAAGGTCACAGTCTCTCAACTGGGTGTCACAACAACAGCTTTTACAGGGGCCATGATGCACTGCAGCCCATGTAGTCACGACTACACACTGCCCTCTGGCGGTGACGGCTGCTCAGTGTATGCCAGTTGCGCTGCAGGTGGCGGTGCAGGCAGTGGTGGTGGTAGCCTCCAGGCCTTCACCTGCAGTCTCGGATGGCTGCCCACTGGGGCTGCTGCTGCTGGCAGTGGTGCTGCTGGCGGCGGGGCAGGTGGCAGTGCTGGCCATGGTGCAGGTGGTGGTGCTGTCCGCGGTGCAGGTGGCGGTGCTGGCAGTAGGGGTGGTAGCATCCAGGCCTTCACCTGCAGCCTCGGACGGCTGCCCATTGGGGTTGCTGCTGCTGGCAGTGGTGCTGCTGGAGGCAGTGCAGGTGGCGGTGCTGGCAGTTGTGGTGGTAGCCTCCAGGCCTTCACCTGCAGCCTCGGACGGCTGAAGTGCCATGGCTGGTGTTCTGTGCCCCTTCCTGCCCTTGGCAGATGGTGGTGCCTCCTTGCTTCTGCCAGCTGGAGTCTTTGACTTGGCCTTGCTGGATGGTTGTGCCTCCTTCCCCTTGCTGGCTGCTGTCCCCTTCTTGCCCTTGCCAGGTGGCAGACCCTCTTTGGCCTTGGCAGGTGTTGGCGGCACACTGGCTGGGCTGACAGGTGCCTCCTTGGAGCCTCTCATAGCTGCTGAAACCACAGTGGCCATGGCCTGGGTGGCTGTGGTGCTGGGCTGGGTTCTGGCCACCCTGTCCCGAGGTGAAGGACGGGGGTGGGAGAGTAGGGAATAGGTCAGTGATGGCATAGAAAAGCTTCTTAGTGACACTGGGGCGGGAAGAGGGGGAAGGTTTGGGAGTGGAGGAAGAGGGAGTGGTTGTAGGAGGTGTCAGTCTTTTGTGTTTGGGTGCAGGTGCATGGGCTGGATGCTGTTGTGAGGTGGATGCCTGTTGGGTGTGTGTGTGCTTGCATTTGTGTACTTTGGGAGGAGGGGTCACAGACACAGTGGTAGAGGACACAGGGGACGTGTGCATGGATGTGGGGGTGGTGTCTGCCAGTGAGGGGCGTGTAGTGATAGGCGTGATGGTGATGGAGGTAGTGGATGAGGATGTAGTGCATGCAGGTGTGAGTGGAGACGCTACTGGGAGGGGGATGAACAAGGAGGGGGACACAGTGGAGGCAGTGGATGTTGGTGTGTCTGCATGGGGATGGTGCTTATGTGAGTGCCTGTGAGATGTAGTGCAGTGCTTGTGTTTGCCTGAGCCACATGTGTGTTGATTTGGGTGATTGCTGGTCTGAAGGTGTACTTGGGATAGGCTGGGGTTGAGGGGATTGGGACTGGGTAGAGGAAGTTGGAGGGGGGAGGCTGGAGACGGGTACAATGGCTGCCATCAATGCGGAGGCCAGAGCCTGGAATGCTCTCTGTTGGGACGCCACGCCAGAGTGAATGCCCTCCAGGTATGCATTTGTTTGTTGCAAATGCCTTGCTACACCCTGGATGGCGTTCAGTATGGTTGACTGCCCAACAGAGAGGGATCTTAGGAGGTCAGTAGCCTCCTCAATGAGGGCAGCAGGGCTGACTGGGACAGGGCCTGAGGTGCCTGGGGCGAAGGAGATGCCCACCCTCCTGGGTGAGCAAGCACAGAAAACACGCTGAGGGGCTGCTGGGAGGGCGGTGCTGGTACGGGGGGTGGCGGCTGTACCCGTTGTTGGGGTGGGCACAGAGGCATCTGCCACTGCCACGGAGCTTCCATCGGAGAAGGAGTCGCTGTCGGTAGTGTCCCCTCCTGTCTCCGTTGTGGTGCTCCCCTCACTCTCCGTCCCACTGGTGCCCTCACTGTCGGTGGATTCGGCCTCCAAGCCCATGTGGGATGCAGCTCCCTCCGTTGCCGGTGTCTCTGCTCTCCACCAAATGATGCTAATGCACATAAGGACAGGGTGACAAAACAAGAAGGGGGGGAAAGACAGACGATACATTTGGTCAATGCCAGCAACAATACTTCCGTTGGCGTACACAACACACAGGGATCAGCCATATGCACTAGGACATGCACTACCAGTTACAATGCTAGTTACCAGCCCATGGGGTACAATGCATAATGCCATTAGCTGCACATCTGAAACCCACGGGACCCAGCCCAGTAGTAGATGCTCACTAACACTATTGGGGTTGGAGTGTATCTGAGCTTGCCCATCATTGAATATACCCTGCCATGTTCGCCCTGGCCTAGGGGCACCCACATCCCCCACCCAGGTAAAACCTTAATGCACGCAAAGTCATGATTCAGGTTCTGTACTCACCCCCTTGTGGCTGCTGTGATGCCTTTAAGCGCCCAGCCAACTCCGGATAGGCCACCGCCAGGACGTGGAACATCAGGGGTGCCAGGGTACGATGGGCACCCCTTCTTCGTTGGGAGGCCAGCCCCAGCTGGGCCTCCGCCGCCTTCCTTGCCCAGCGGCGCCGGTCCTCCCACCTTTTGCGTCAGTGGGTGCTCTGCCTGTCAAAGACCCTCAGGGTTCGCACCTCCTTGGCGATGGCACGCCAAATACCCTTTTTCTGATAGGCGCTGACCTGCAGAAAAAATACAGCAGAAAAGGGATTAGTCATACCGTCCTTAATTTCTTACTCATGGCCCACCATATCCGTCCCATCCCCTTACGCACATACATTCCCCACCATACATGCAGCACTCTGCCCAGGACCCCTCCCACATGGGTCTTGGACACACAGCAATCCATACATTCATGGGCCATTCATTATGCTCACAGTTTACTCACCTGTTTGTCTAGAGGAGCATGGAGTAAAGTGTACTGGGGTAGGACCCCATCCACTAGTCTCTCCAACTCCTCCGAAGTGAAGGCGGGGGCCCTTTTCCCAGACACTCGAGCCATTGTCGCTTCCAGACACAGGTCACAGCAGCACTTGCAGTGTAGGTCCTCTCCTGTTGAAGGTCAGGTAGCAAGTGAGTGAACAGATAGAAAATGACAGTCACGTCCGCGGCGGTGTGTACCGTCACTGCCGGCGTACTTTGCCATTGGCTCCTGGAACCCACAGGGCCCAATGATAACCAATGCGATGTTGCGTGGCGGTCATCGACCGCTGACTGAAACGGCGCACAACGGCAGCGGAATTACCTCATTTCCACTTGTGCCTCCTCAAAGGTCAGGAAGCCGCCATTTCAGGGGGGGCACAGGCCATGGCACCTAACTGCGTCACAGCAGACATTGACACATCAACTGACTCTCGAGTTCACATACTGTTTCTGTAAATGAAGAAATGCATATTAATATTTACATATGTGTGAATATGACCCTCTTCTCACCGTTTTTCACCCTATAGTTCAACTGCTGAGGATGAATAGGAGATGGAGACATCCCCCCCGTGTACAGATCCCTGGGGGGCCTGGCCACAATGGAGGACAGGCACATTATCCTGACCTACAGACTTGATAGGGCCACAATCCAAGAACTGTGTGCCCAATTGGAGCCAGACCTGATTTCACCTATCCGCCAGCCCACAGGTATCCCCCCTCTAGTGCAGGTCCTATCAGTGCTCCATTTCCTGGCAAGAGGTTCCTTCCAAGCGACAGTGGCCATGGCATCAGGGATGTCTCAGCCAATGTTCTCAAACGTGCAGACCAGAGTGTTGTCTGCCCTGCTGAAACACATGCGCAGCTACATCGTATTCCCCCAGGTGGAGGATTTGGCCACAGAAAAGGCTGACTTTTATGCACTGGGACATATCCCCAACATCATTGGTGCCATTGATGGTACACATATTGCATTTGTACCCCCACCCCTGGAGAAATGAACAAGTGTTCATTAATAGGAAAAGCTTTCACTCTCTGAATGTGCAGATAGTGTGTTTGGCAGACCAGTACATCTCCCATGTCAATGACAAGTATCCTGGCTCTGTGCATGATGCCTTTATCGTGAGGAATAGCAGCATTCCATATGTGATGTCTCAACTCCAGAGACACAGGGTGTGGCTAATAGGTGAGCCCATGGTCCCCACCCAGTTGATGTAGGTGTATGGGTTTGGCCCTAAGGGGGTGTGTGTGACTAACCGGTATCCCTCGAATATTTGCAGGTGACTCTGGTTACGCCAACCACTCATGGCTACTGACCCCAGTGAGGAATGCCAGGACAAGGGCAGAGGAACACTACAATGAGGCACATGGGCGAACAAAGAGGATCCTTGAGAGGACCTTTGGCCTCCTGAAGGCCAGATTCCAGTGCCTCCATCTGACAGGTGGATCCCTGTACTACTCACCCAAGAAGGTGTGCCAGATCATCGTTGCATGTTGCACAACCTGGCCTTGAGACGCCAGGTGCCTTTTCTGCAGGAGGATGAGCCTGGGGATGGTTGTGTGACAGCGGTGGAGCCTGTGGATAGTGATGAAGAGGAGGAAGATGGACAACAGGACAACAGAAGTACAACAGAAGTACACTCATTCAACAGTACTTCCAGTGACACACAGGTAAGACACTGTAACTTCACCTTCCATTGCAGTTTTGTGTTTGCCATTGAACATGGCAGCCTGATTTCCCTATTTCTATGGCCACTTACTGTACCCTTTGGCATCTCTATTTTCAGATCTCTGTGCCCCACTCTGGCTTCTGGTGTGTTTACTGCTGCCCACTGCAGGTCATACCTATGTAAATATTACAGTACAATTGATTTGCAATGTTTACAGTTTGTGAAGGTAATACATTTGTCATAGAATTCACAGACTCAATACTTTAATTTGTTCCAAGGGTGTTTATTTATGTGCTAAAAAGTGTAGGGGGTATTGAAATGGGCTGGGTTGCTGATGGAGGAAAGTCCAGGGTAGAGTCCATTCTATTTGTATCCCAGGTGGATTGTCCAAGGGGGCATAGGAAGTGGAGCAATGGCAGTTCAAGGTGGACAGGGTGACAGAGTGAGACAGAGGGTGACATCCTGATTTCTTGGCGGGGGTCTTGGCAATGTTCTCTGGCTTCTGCCTGGATCGCAGGGACCGTTCGCGGGGTGGTTCTCCTTCTGCAGGGGGTGGGGTGCTGATGGCCTGTTGTTCCTGTGGCATGGCCTCCTGTCCACTAGCCCCGGCGGAGGTGGAGGGCTGTTCTTCGGTTTGGCTAGTGTCAGGGGCCCTTTGGTGTGCCACTGCCTCCCTCATGGTGTTGGCCATGTCTGCCAGCACCCCTGCAATGGTGACCAGGGTGGTGTGGATGTCTCTCAGGTCCTCCCTGATCCCCAGGTACTGTCCCTCCTGCAGCCGCTGGGTCTCCTGCAGATTGGCCAGTATCTGGTCCATGGTCTCCTGGGAATGGTGGTGTGCTCCCAGGATGTTTGTGAGTGCCTTGTGTAGAGTCGGTTCCCTGGGCCTGTCCTTCCCCTGTCCTCCCAGCTTCCCTGTTGTCCTGTGCCTCTGTTCCCTGAACCGTGTGCCCATAGCCACTGGCCCCAGGGCCCTGATCGTCCTGTGTTTGTGGGGTTGCCTGGGTTCCCTGTAGTGGTGGACACACTGCTGATTTACGTGTCCTGGGGACAGAGGGATGGGCCCGCTGGGTGCGTGCTATGCTGGTGTTTCCTGAGGGGGAAGGCTCTGGTGGGTTGGGACTGTGGCTGGGTAACGGACTGTCAGAGGTCCCTGATGGCCCAGGTTGGTCATCGTGATCCATGTGTGCAGAGCTGCTGTCATCACTGTGGGCCTCTTCAGGGGGTGACTGGATGTGGCTGGCACCTCCTCCCTGGTGATGTTGAGTGGGGGTCCTGTTGGGATGTAAATACAGTGTTATAGTATCGGCGTGTGCCTGGATATGTTTCCCTCTATGGTTGTTATTAACAAGGCAGCTTTGGCTTGTGTGAGTTGCGCTTTGTTTGGCTAAGTGATTGTCACTAGTGTGCATTGTTTGGTGATGGGTGTCCATGCAGGTCTGTGATGGGGGTCCATGCATTGGTGTTGCATGCAGGGCTTGGTGTTGGGATGTGTGGGTTGTGATGGTGGGGTATATGTGAGGTGATGGGAGTGAGAGTAAGGGTGGGGGTATGTGATGGCATGCAGGTAGGCTGGGGGATAAAGTAGTAAAGATTTGACTTACCAGAGTCCAGTCCTCCTGCTACTCCTGCGAGGCCCTCAGGATGCATGATCGCCAAGACTTGCTCCTCCCATGTTGTAAGTTGTGGGGGAGGAGGTGGGGGTCCACCGCCAGTCCTCTGTACAGCTACCTGGTGTCTTGCTACCACAGAACGCTCCCTCCCCCGTAGGTTGTTCCACCTCTTCCTGATGTCATCCCTTGTTCTGGGGTGCTGTCCCACGGCATAGACTCTGTCCACGACTCTCTGCCACAGCTCCATCTTCCTTGCAATGGATGTCTGCTGCACCTGTGATCCGAATAGCTGTGGCTCGTCTCGGATGATTTCCCCCACCATGACCCTTAGCTCCTCCCCTGAGAACCTGTGGTGTCTTTGATGTGCCAGGGTGTAGTGTGAGTGGTATGTGTGAGGGTGTGTGGGGTGATGTGCTGGGGTGTGTGCTGTGAGGTGCGTGGATGGTGTATGGGTGATGGTGTTTTGTGGCTCAGATTCAGTTGGTGCACCTGGCTTGTCTCTCTCTCACTTGCCAAAACGTTTGGGTCGGAAAGGGTTGTGGATAATGTGGGTGTTTGTTTTATAGTGTTTTGGGTGTGGTGTGTGTATGTGTGTCAGGTGTGTGTATTTTGAATTATCCAATGTGGTGTTGTTTTGTATGTGTGTGTGTGTGTATTTTGAGCATGGTGGTGTGTACCACCAATGGTTTACCGCAGTTGAATGACCGCTGCGGTGATTCGTGGGTCATGATGCTGTGGGTGTATTTCTGTTGGCGTAACGTTGTGGGTTTTGGCACCGCCAATTTATCACTGACCTTTGCTCTGGGGGACTTGTGTGGGTGTCTGTATAGTGGTGGATTTCTCTGTGTGGGTCATAATACCCGTAGCGATATACTGCCGCGGTCACATTACATTGGCGGCAGTCAGCATGGTTCTGTTTTTTAAGTATTCCTTTGAGATTCCGTTTTTTTTTTTTTTTTTTTAGAAATTGCTTAGATGGGGTCCACGGATTCCAGTCAAAAGTCAAAAGAAGTCAAAAGGTTAAGAACCGCTGTCCTAGGGTATTTACCTGTTTGCGCACTAACCTGATATCCATTCATTGCCCCTGGTTTTCCCAAAGGTCATTTGTTTGAGCTCAGGTTACACCTGATTTACACCTGATTTTGTGGAAGAACGTTGGAGGGGTTCTTTGTCCACAACTGTCTATAGCCCGATTGTTTTTGGTCCTTTTGTATCGGAAACTTTGGCTTATGTGCAGAAATATTAGTATTGCAGTCACCTTTACTCTGTAGTTTCAAGATGGCGTTTTGTTATACCAAGTAGGGCTTCGTTTTTAAATTCTCTTTGGTGGATCCAATTGTCAGATTGTCTGTCGGTTGGTTTGATCACTGATGAGAATGGAAAAATATGTGCTTGAAGTTTGTGCCTGTGCTACAGGTCAAATAACTCCCACACAGATATATTTCCATCTAGGATAATGAGTCCTTTCTCTGCATATTCAACATACATGGTGTGATCTCCTCATGTCCAAAGTGAGCTCAGTTAACATCCAGGTCGGAGCAGCAGCATACGATTTCCCGAATCTTTCTCCTCTAGCATCAGTTTAAAAAAAGCTCATATAAATGCAGCCCCTTTGCATCGACCACTTCTTTCCTCGCCAAACAGAATATTTGCAAACATGGATTACTCTTTGAAATTTTAAATCGCATCTGTAATATGTTTATAAAAGTAGTTTATGTTTTAGAAGCTACATTTACATACCGCTTTGTGTACTGCTTCATTAACTACGCTTCAGTACATCAATGACTGCAATAACCACTCGTGTACTCATCAGGCCTGATTCACAAAGGTAAACTTGCACTTTTGTGTTTGCTATTCACAAAGCTATTTTACTAGTAGTATCTTCCGCTAATAAACAAAACAGGACAGTCCTATCTTTTTATGTGCAGAGACTCCATTGTCATAAAGATAGTAGTAATACACCTTTGTGAATAGCAACCAATTGTAATCTTACACAAAAGTGTAAATTTACCTTTGTGAAACAGGCCCGTTATGTATATGTGTAATACACGTCCATAGCACCAAACGCTCTTTAGTGCCTCAAATACTCTTCAGTACTTCCAAATCCCCAAATAGATTAAATACCTCTAAAAGCACCAAACACCCTTTACAGCACTAAATACCGTTCAGTGCAGGAAATATTTTATTGCAGGAAATAACGTTCAGTACAGGAAACACCACAGGGAATCCAACGCACACTGTGTGCATCGAATGCCCATGGTGCATTAATCATTTCTCATTGTATTAATTATTCTTTCGTATAAAAAAATGTCTCAGTGTAGTAAATAGTCCTTTGTGTTCCAGTTTCCCTTGGACACATGAGATATCCTTTAATGCCTTAAATTACCTCTGAGTGTGTCTCATACATCTTAGTACAAAAAATACCAGCCTATACAGTAGGTACCATTCAGCGAGACAAATATATTGCCCTGCACCAAATACCCTCCTGTGAATTGAATAGCTGTTCTGCATCAAATACTCTATGATAACCAACATATCCTCTCAGAGCTTAAGATGATCACTGGTGAACTAACAAAATTAGTGCAGTAGGCCCCCACCATATGTCTCAACCATATAAGGGCATGGAATATCCCTTCAATACCTCAAGTACCCCTTTAAATGCACAGTACTCTATCCATTCAAGGTTGGGTGTTCCAAGATGTAGATGTTTGAGAGCATCTGATCTGATGCATACAGGCCGAAAACTCTGTTTATAAGGCCTGGGGGTTGCCCAAGGAAGTTTTAAATGGTATGGGGTCCTTGGAAGGAATTCAGAGAAATAGACTAACCCCCCAATATAAAGGACAGATAGAAAGAGACACAGTGTGGCCAAGGTGTTGGGCACCAGAGCTATGCAGTATGGGGACTCTCTGGAACATTGAGACGCTGTATAGGGTGGTCTGGAACTTGTCCACTTATTCAACAACGGATGGGAAATGGTGTGAAGTGATTCTTGGACATGTCAAAGTGATCACTGTGGTTTGTATTAACTGTAAACGCTTAATAAAAAGAGTTCTGAAAAATAAAAGGATGTGTATCTTTGCATATCCCCTGAATCTCTGCTTTTATGTTGGTAATGTCGGTGACCTCTCTCAATCTCTTCTTTCTGTTCTTGCTTGCTGGGATTTTCCTCTTCTCTCCTCTCCTTCTGTATCACCTTAAGTCTCCCCCCCACTCCATCCTTCTGTTCTGCCCCCTTTCATTGACTATCTCTCGAATTTCTCCATCACCTATATTTTGTCTTTTATTCACTCTGCTCTGCACCTTCCCGCTTTTCACCTTTCCTCAGTTCCACCGTGCACCTCTTGTTCCCTTTCCCTTTCTTTTACCCTTTGCTATATATTGTGCTCAGATCCTCTTTTTCCTTTGTCTCTTCGCCATCCTTCTCATTTCTATGCCACGTTCTCTTTCACTTTTGATTCTGTCCCTTTGTCATTCTGTTCTTTCAATCTCATTGTCTCGTTGTTTCCTTTGCAGATCTACGCTTTAACCACAATCCCTTCAACACCTCACCCTCAACTGTCCCTTTACCTCTTACCTCAGTCCTTTGCCCACTATCTGCAATGCTGCTAGCATTCCCTTATATCTCTCTTTCAGTGACTACTCTACTTTTGTTCTCCTTTGGCTCTCGTTGAACTATTTTCCTATTTCCTCTTCTCTTCTCTCCTCCCTCTTGCTCACTGTTGAGTCTGTCCCTTTATGCTCCTTCTATGCCTCTTCCTATGTGCCTGTTCTGTTCTTCGTCCTGTCCTCCCTTGCCTTTCCACTCTTTTCTTTTTCATATAGCTTTGTTTCTGATGTACTGGCCTCTTTGCTTTCTTTTTCTTTCTTCTTTCACATTCTTTGACGTTTCCCATGTTTCTTTTATTTTCTCCACGTTATTCTTGAACTAAGGAAAGGTGAGATATTTCAGCCCTCTGTCTTGGCCTGCTTGACTTCCCTGCAGGGCACGCACAAACTGGCCATTTCCCAGACGGCTGGGGGTTCTCCATCCCATCAATTGTAGGGCTGAGTGCATGAGTGAGTGAAGTAAAGTTTTGACTCAAAAAGGGGTGACTTGTGCTGTTCTAATTGCTCTGTCACATCTGACTGAGCTTTTGATTCCTTGTTGTTATCTGTAGTCATATTATGTTAAAATCATCCCACTGTTGTATGCAAGTCCTTTTTGATGGAGTTCCCATTCAGAAGTTGTGTTTCTTGAAGAACACGAGAGTCTCATGTTGATTTCTCAAACATTGCAGTTGGATTGCTTGGAACCTTTTGTGTTGTCTGTTTCAGGTGGCCAACGCAATGTGCAAGAAGGGTTTAATTGTGGAGTATTTTGGGCAGGAGAGTGTTTGAAGGACAAGCTGAACAATACTGCATTGGTAGTTTTATTTGTAAGCTGCTCACTATCTTTGGCAGTCAAAAACACAGATTAATGCGATAGTGCAGTCTTGCTCTGAGCATACTCCAGGTCGGGTCATTTTTGGAGAGAAAGTGCTTCAAGTACCTGTGTAGGATTGCATAACAGAGACTGTTTTGACCAGTTTTCTAATCATGTTTTAGGCAGTGAGAGGTTACCATGAGCTCAGTCGAGTGCGAGCTACGAGTGATGAACTGGTTGCTTCTTATGATAATAAAAAGCACAAAAGAAGCAAGATTTCGCAGTTCACTGTGTTTTTATTTCCTGAACTGGGTTTGTGGTGAGTATATACTCATTGAAGAGGGTAATCTTCAGGGGAGGCTCCTCCGCTATGGAGGAGGAGCGTCGCCCCCAATCCCCACCTGCAGCAGCAACTGCATAACTTTATATACAATAAACTTTGTTTATTATGTTTTTACTGCAAAAGGGGCGGGCCCTGGGTGTGAAAGGGACATCCCCCTCAGTGCGCATGTATGTTTGGCCAGCTGTCTCGGGCAGGCCAAACATACATGCGCAGTAGGCTCTGTCCAACCCAGCAATGCAGTACCGGATTTGAGAGAGCAGGCAGAGGCTTCCACTCTGCCTCGGAGCACCCAGCCAGGGTGCTGCGTCCAATCTTACTGCTGCTTTCATGCTGCCAGCAGCATGAAAGCAGCAGTAGGATTGGACGCAGGGCAGGCTGGGAACCTGAGACCACCCTGCAGATGAGGAGCAGTTTGGAGGTGGGGCGGTGAAACAGGTATGTTTTTCTTTATTTCTTAATTTTTTTGGTCGCGCTTACCCCCTGCCCCCCTCTTGCCACATGCCTCGCTGCCCCTTCCCCCTCATGCAAGCCGCAACTGGTAGTCTTCCTGTCATTCTGTCTTTCCCAGATTTGTTCTTCCACTCATTTGAGTCCTAATCCACAGAGTTTCCTCTGCAGGAGTTTTTCAGTCCCTCTTCTTAACAGCTCCTACTTTTTTAGGACATACCTGCTCCAAGTTAACTATGGATCATGTCCTCTCTTGTATTTGTGGTGTCATCCTTGTACCTTCTGTATTTTTCATAGTCCACACCCTCCTCCAACACGTTTGGATCATGTCCTCTTTTGAAGCAGTGCTTCTAATATCCGGGTTTAAACAGTACTAACCAAGCATATATCCACTGCTGCTGCACAATTGTAGCCAAATCGTTAGCCAAGTGCAGTCTTGAAGAGTTCCTCTTTCAACAGTTTTCTAAAACAAGGTGATTAGGTTGTCCTCTAAAGGAAGGATTTTAAAAAATCCGCATTCCGTTCTTTGGAGCCCTAGACTCTGAATGATTTGTTTGTGTTTCTGTTGTCTGAAGGTGCTTGTTGACTAAGGTGAAGGCTGTCTGACTGTAGGTTCCTGACTGGACATAAAAGCGAGCCACGTTTTAAAGCTATCCAGGTCGTATGTTCAAGTAATACTTGGAGATGGTAGAGAGTGTCTTGAACTTTTTCCCAGAGTGCTTTGAGGGCTGGGTATGCATGATCAGAATTTAGCCCAGCTAGTAAGGAGAGAATAGAGAATGACGGAGGAAGAAGAGAAATATCGGAGGACAATGACGAAGGGAAAAAGCAGTGATGAAAAATAACTTGCAAGAATGAAATAAAAGAGACCGGAAGTGTAACATGGTAATAGAAAGAGGCATGAAATGGAGCCATGATAAGGTAATACTGGTATTCTGCAATCCAGGCATTCTGAAGTACCAACAGCGGTTGAGAAAAACTTTGGACCTCCATTATATTTACAAATTTAGCTCTGGTGCTAAGCAGCTTTCTCATCCCCAGTCCCATGTTTTACCTCTTTCACATCTCTCCAGATCTCTATCGACGTGTGTTCTTTTTCAAATCAAAATTCCTTATTATATAGTTAATAAAAAAATCGTCACAATATTAAAAATAAAGGTTTCATAAAGACAACACTGTAAAATAGCACTGAAAACCATTTCCGGGTATACTGTAACAATTATAGGAAAGGAACTGACTCAATAAAGTTGAAAGAAGCGTGGTTAGTAACTTTCCCAATTTGGTCATTACTAAAGTGATAACATGTATAGACTGCCACACCAGGCAAATGCCAGTTACTAAAGATGCCCTTGGGTCTCACAGTTTAAAGCAAATTTAGCAAAGGACTAAAAAATGCGGGTTTAATATTAGTCATTTACTGAAAGCATTCTTGCAGTATGTTCCAAAAATGTGTTACATCGAGAGCTTAATTGCGGATGGAGGCCTTTAAGATTCTGAATTAAAGCTTGTCTACATGTTCTAATGGTCAATCGAATAAAACAGGTTGGAGGAGACTCAAAGCAGGGCAAGCACATAACGTAAGCAGGATGGCTTCGTTTTTATAGCCATAAAGTCTACAATCTGAAGTTTCCCAGACTTTTTCTCATGTTGAAATCATATTTTTAGTTGGAAATCTACCAATTCGAAAGTTCACAGGCTTTATTTTAATATGTGCTTAGAAGAGCTCCTTAAAGTAGGATTCATTGATGTAGATCATAAACATGAATAATCACCCACACGTGACTTATTTACATAAGTCATGCTTCTCCTGCATGCTCTAAATTACTTTTACTGTTTTGTTTCCAATGTTTTAATGAAATCAGGCTTGTTGTTTCCCAAAGTTGTTTTAAGTGCAAAGCATCCAGTGCTGACTGTAAGAATTTTAGCTATGCATTGTTGCTTCTTGGTCTGGTTAGTTCCAAACAAATTAAATAGTTTATTGTGTCTTTTGGAGCTTCCTGCAGTTTATTACATAATTTAAGGAAGGCTGCCTGCTGTGCAAGTTGTTCTTACCAGTCAAAATGCAATACGGATCTGTGCTTTAGATGTATTGTAATGGATAGTGAGTTATTGTATGTGTATTGCCTTGTAATACATCTATCATCTTTGCATCTTTCCACCAAAGAATTTCTGATCCATAAGGCTTCAGAGACCGACCACGCCATTTGTTAAACAGTACCTGGTCCACACGGTTTGTTAAACAGTACTGTGAAGACAAATACCAGGGATCTCTCCCTTGTTTTAACCGCTTAGCTGCTGGGCCTTTTCCCCCCCAGTGCTGAGCCCTTTTTTGGCTATTTGGGGTAGTTCGCGCTTAGGGCTTCATAACTTTTTGTCCACATAAGCTAACCACGCCAAATTTGCGTCCTTTTTTTCCAACATCCTAGGGATTCTAATGGTACCCAGAGTTTGTGGTTTACCCTGGAGGAGACCAAGAAAGTAGCCAATATACAGTGAAAATTTTGTTTTTTCAAAAAAAATGGGAAAAAAGGGCCGCCGAAGAAGGCTTGTGGTTTTTTTCCTGAAAATGCCATCAACAAAGGGTTTCTGGTGCTGAAATCACTATCTTCCCACCTTTCAGGAACGGGCAGACTTGAATCAGAAAACCACATTTTCCAACACAAATTTGGCATTTTACTGGGACATACCCCATTTTTACTATTTTTGGTGCTTTCAACCTCCTTCCAGTTAGTGACAGGAATGGGTGTGAAACCAATGCTGGATCCCGGAAAGCTAAACATGTCTGAAAACTAGACAAAATTCTGAATTCAGCAAGGGGTCATTTGTGTAGATCCTACAAGGTTTTCCTACAGAAAATAACAGCTGAAATAAAAAAATATTGAAATTGAGCTGAAAACAACAGCCATTTTTCTTTATGTTTTACTCTGTAACTTTTTCCTGCGATGTCAGATTTCTGAAAGCAATATACCGTTTTGTCTGCTGGACTCTTCTGGTTGCGGGGATATCAAGGGCTTATAGGTTCATCAAGAACCCTAGGTACCCAGAGCCAATAAATGAGGTGCACCCTGCAGTTGGTTTTCATTCTATACTGGGTATACAGCAATTCATTTGCTGAAATATGAGGAGTGAAAAAGAGGTATCAAGAAAACCTTTGCATTTCCAAAATGGGATCAAGATAAGGTTTTGAGGAGCAGTGGTTATTTGCACATCTTTGAATTCCGAGGTGCCCATACTAGCATGTGAATTGCAGGGCATTTCTCAAATAGACGTCTTTTTTACACACTCTCTTACATTTGGAAGGAAAAAATTTAGAGAAAGATAAGGGGCAATAACACTTGTTTTGCTATTCTATGTTCCCCCAAGTCTCCCGATAAAAATGATACCTCACTTGTGTGGGTAGGCCTAGCGCCCGCGACAGGAAATGCCCCAAAACACAACGTGGACACATCCCATTTTTTCACAAAATACAGAGCTGTTTTTTTGCAAAGTGCCTACCTGTAGATTATGGCCTCTAGCTCAGCCGGCACATAGGGAAACCTACCAAACCTGTACATTTTTGAAAACTAGAGACCTAGGGGAATCCAAGATGGGGTGACTCGCGGGGCTCTGACCAGGTTCTGTTACCCAGAATCCTTTGCAAACCTCAAAAAGTGGCTAAAAAAACAAGTTTTCCTCACATTTCGGTGACAGAAAGTTCTGGAATCTGAGAGGAGCCTCAAATTTCCTTCCACCCAGCGTCCCCCCAAGTCTCCCGATAAAAATGATACCTCACTTGTGTGGGTAGGCCTAGCGCCCGCGACAGGAAATGCCCCAAAACACAACGTGGACACGTCACAGAAAACAGAGCTGTTTTTTGCAAAGTGCCTACCTGTAGATTTTGGCCTCTAGCTCAGCCGGCACCTAGGGAAACCTACCAAACCTGTACATTTTTGAAAACTAGAGAGCTAGGGGAATCCAAGATGGGGTGACTCGCGGGGCTCTGACCAGGTTCTGTTACCCAGAATCCTTTGCAAACCTCAAAAAGTGGCTAAAAAAACAAGTTTTGCTCACATTTCGGTGACAGAAAGTTCTGGAATCGGAGAGGAGCCTCAAATTTCCTTCCACCCAGCGTCCCCCCAAGTCTCCCGATAAAAATGATACCTCACTTGTGTGGGTAGGCCTAGCGGCCGCGACAGGACATGCCCCAAAACACAACGTGGACACATCACAGAAAACAGAGCTGTTTTTTGCAAAGTGCCTACCTGTAGATTTTGGCCTCTAGCTCAGCCGGCACCTAGGGAAACCTACCAAACCTGTACATTTTTGAAAACTAGAGACCTAGGGGAATCCAAGATGGGGTGACTCGCGGGGCTCTGACCAGGTTCTGTTACCCAGAATCCTTTGCAAACCTCAAAAAGTGGCTAAAAAAACAAGTTTTCCTCACATTTCGGTGACAGAAAGTTCTGGAATCTGAGAGGAGCCTCAAATTTCCTTCCACCCAGCGTCCCCCCAAGTCTCCCGATAAAAATGATACCTCACTTGTGTGGGTAGGCCTAGCGCCCGCGACAGGAAATGCCCCAAAACACAACGTGGACACATCACAGAGCTGTTTTTTGCAAAGTGCCTACCTGTAGATTTTGGCCTCTAGCTCAGCCGGCACCTAGGGAAACCTACCAAACCTGTGCATTTCTGAAAACTAGAGACCTAGGGGAATCCAAGGAGGGGTGACTTGCGGGGCTCGGACCAGGTTCTGTTACCCAGAATCCTTTGCAAACCTCACAAAGTGGCTAAAAAAACAAGTTTTCCTCACATTTCGGTGACAGAAAGTTCTGGAATCTGAGAGGAGCCACAAATTTCCTTCCACCCAGCGTTCCCCCAAGCCTCCCGATAAAAATTATACCTCACTTGTGTGGTTAGGCCTGGTGCCTGCGACAGGAATAGATCACACAACGGTCAATGTTGGTCCTTACGTGAGGCAGCTGTTGACCCTGGGGTGATCCATTCCTGACACAGACACTAGGTGTAGGCACTCAAGTGGGGTAGTGTTTTTATCAGGACAGGTGAGGAGTCACTGGGTGGTAGGAATATTGTGGATCCCAGCATATTCCTGTAGTTTGTGTGACAGAAATGCGAGAAAAATTGAGTTTTTTTTCAACATTTCAGCTTTGCAGGGTATTCTGGGTAAGAAAACTTTGGGGAAGCCACACAAGTCACACCTCTGTGGACTCCCCCGAATGTCTAGTTTCCAGAAATGTTTGGGTTTAGTGTGTTTCTCTATATGGCCGCCGAATCCAGGACCAAAAACACAGGTGCCTGCCTTACAAAACCAGTTTGTTTTGCCATGGATAATTTTGATGTCTCCACAATATGATTTGGGTGGTGGAATTTGGGGCTGAACTAAATTGGGGAGCTCCCAAGAGAGCACTCTCTCTCTGCTTGCCGCCGCATTCACCTGCTCTCTGGATTGGCCTAACCCACTATTACCCAGTTGCAAAAACAGCTTGCGAAGGGACAGCAGGACTGTCCTCATCACCTCCCTCATAATGTACTGGAAGAGGAGTTATCGAATGGGACTCCTCTGACTGAAAAATCACTCCCAGAGTCTGCGCCATTGTCCTATCCCTCAGATGCTGTCTCAGTATCTGATGTCTCAGTCTCTGATCCTATGTCAGAGCGGTCCTCTATAACCCGAGTGCAGGCAGCAGTCATCCATCAAGATGCCATCTCTGCTATTGGCTAAACTGTTGCTCTAAAACACTAGCCTACGTAGACAGTCACAAAATCGATGGTGTGTGAGATACGTGCAACAGTAGAGGCCACCTTACCTGCGCTTCTTCCCTCAATCAGCACGTACTTTCAAGACACTCAAAAAACACCTTGTCACATACTATTCGTCACAGTCTTTAGCACCTCCTGCGCCCAGTCCAACAATCATTATTGGTGCTCCCACTCCCTCCTCCTCGGATTCCCTCATTACCACCCAGCAAAAGTGCCCTTCATCTCTCCATAGACTTTGCTAATGTACTCAGCTATTTACATAAAATACAGATTTGCTCTTTGCAGTAGGCATATAAACCTTCTGCGCTTCTTTATGGCACTAAAACTGCCACTAGACAAGTCGGACCCTTTTCCCCCCAGGGAAACCACACACATATTGACAAAAGTGATATATATATGACAGCCAATCACCTGAAACTCAACTCAAGCAAAACCGAAATAATCCTCTTTGGCCCACACAAAAACACCTGGGACCCCTCATGGTGGCCCACCACGCTAGGCCCTGCACCCACCCCCGCCAACCACGCACGCAACCTCAGCATCATCCTAGACTCCTCCCTCTCGATGACCCAACAAATCAACGCTCTCACCTCCTCATGCTTCAACACACTCCGTATACTGAAAAACATTCAAATGGATCCCCACAGAGACCAGAAAAACTGTCACTCACGCACACATCAGCAGCAGGCTTGATTACGGAAACGCCCTCTACGCCGGCACCACTCTAAAACTCAAGCGCAAACTACACGCATCTAGAACTCAGCAGCACGACTCATCCTCGACCTCCGCCGACACGAACACATCTCTCCACACCTCAAATCCCTCCACTGGCTCCCCATTGACAAAAGGATCACCTTCAAGATCCTCATCCTCGCACACAAATCACTCCACAACACAGGCCCTGCCTACCTCAACGAGAGTCACCTTCCACACCCCCACACGAAACGTCCGCTCAGCTAACCTCTCTCTCGCCTCTGTCCCCCGCATCAAACACACCACCACCGGGGGCAGATCCTTCTCCTACCTTGCACCCAAAACCTGGAACGCCCTCACAACCCACCTTCGCAAGACCCAAAACCTACTTCTTTTCAGGAAGGGCCTCAAAACCTGGCTTTTCCAACAGTGAACCTTCCAGCCCCTTTCCCTCCCCCCACCCCCCCCAAGCGCCTTGAGACCCTCACAGGTGAGTAGCACACTTTATAAATCTCTTTGGTATATATAGATCTACCTCTATATATATATATATATATCTATGTACATAGATATATCTATAGATATATCCATGTACATAGATATATCTATCTACATAGATATATAAATATAAATCTATATATAGATCTATTTTTTTTAGTTGTTGTATGGTTTCCTTGGGGGCCAAAATGGGCCCCAGGGAAACCCTACAACATCTAAAAAAAATATTGCCCCCACAGGGGGTCACCCTGCCCACGGGCGACCCCCTGTCATTTTATTTATTTTTTATTTTTATGAAAAAAAAACAATCCCCTGGGGGGGGGGGCCCGATCGCGCCCCCCCGCCCCCCCCCCCCCCCCCCCAGGGGGCACCTACCTTTTTTTTAAAAATTAATTATGCCCCCGGGGGGGGGGGGGGGCGGCCCGTTTTCCGAGGGGGCCGCCCCCCCAAAGTGAAATCCCTGACGTCTAGTGGTGTTTCCTGGCCCCCGATCGCAGCACAGCTGCGACCGGGGGCCAGGAAACACTTTCAGGAAGGCCTCGTAAGAAAGGGGAGACACTCCCCTTTCTTACGAGGCCTTCCCGAACGTGGGAAAGGCCGTTTTCCCCATCAAAGCAGGAAGCGGCCGCAAGGCTGCTTCCTGCTTTGATGGGGAAAACACCTTTGCAACGTCAGCGCGCCGCGAGGCGCGCTGACGTCACAAAGGGGCGGGTGGGGGGGCGGGGGGAGACACGGAAGCTTCCGTGTCTCCCGGGGGGGGTTTAAAAAAAAAAAAAATCCTCGGGTGCGACGCACCCGAGGATTTATTGATACCCTTCCTGGTGTCGGCCACTGGTCGTGACCCGCACCAGGGAGGGTGTGTGGGCGTCGGCCAGTGGCCGACGCCCGCAACGAAGAGGACATGAGGTGGACCAAAAAAGTATCTGGATTGCCAAAGATGAGCCTAAGATATCTATAAGCAGGACCAGTCTCAATTTAAGTTAGATTCCAACTGCCCGACCATTCAATCTGTTTTCCGAAAATCACTACTTTCATTTTCTTTTCATTAATCTCCATTTCATTTGTTTTGATATAACTTGAGAAACACAGATCAGCCTCTGAAGACCAACTGGACATTTGCTTAGTTGAACAATATCATTCCCATATTGCAGTGACGTTATTGAGTGAAGGCCAAACCTGAGTGCATGCACGTTTACATCATTTATGGAGGTGTTTGAATCAGCTATATAAAGGTTGAAAAGCAAGGACACATAGATGCACCCTTGTTGGAAGCTGACTGTGATGTATGTGTTAGTAGGGGCTGCGTGCCTCTCATCTACTTTCACTCTCACCAAGGTTTTGGTATATAACAGTTTAATTTCATGTAACATCCCAGGGAGGGATACCCCTTTGACTAAATATCGGAATGTCATACTAGCGGTTCAGTGGGCAAGGATTATAGCTAAGTGCTGAAGATCAGCGGGGTTTCCTATTATGGGGGTTGATTGCAGATGTAAAGGTCTAGTGTGTCCCATATGTGCTGTGAGGTTGTCGGGTAGCCTCTAGTGAGGGTTTGGGTGATGTGTGCTTCTCAGGTAAGTGACTCGGGCCCACCAAGTCTGGAATGAAACACTGTTATTAGACTTCCATGCTAACAAAATCACTTTGAGGGCAAGGGTGAGCAGAAGGTCAAGTAAATTGAGGTCTGAAGCAGAGAGATCAAGAGGAAGGTCTGTGATATGTGGTTCCAGGATGATAAGTAGGTAATTTAGTGGAATGGGATCTTGAACATTTTGTGTAATTGGCCAGATATGTCACGCCAGTAGGAACCGAGGTGTGGGCAGGAAAAGAACATATGTTCTTCATTGCCAGGTGACAAGTTACAGGTCCAACAGATGTCAGAATCTTTGAGTTTTAGTTTGAACACTTTAGCGGTGGTCCAATATAAGAGTGGGCAGCAAAGAATCTAGTTTGCATTAACAAAGGGAATATTTTGATATGCATGGATACGTGTGAAAACGTTTTATAAAACTCAATAGGTATACCGTCTGGGCTCGGGGCTTTAACAGATGGGACATTCTTAATGGCATTGTATCAGATTTCACTATTGGGGGAATAGTGAAGGGGTGATGGAGGGTGATTGGGATTGCTGCATGATCTGAAATTATGATGGGTTCTATGGAGGAAGAACAGGTATGTTGGAGTAGAGATTGGTCAACTAAAATGTAGTCAGTTCTGGAGGCGTTATGTGGGGAGGAGAAGAAGATGAAGTTGTTGCCAGTGGGGTTGTGCAGTCTCCGTACATCCAATAGTTTATGAGATGTGCACAATGTGTGCATTGCTTTATGTGATTTAGGGGTTCTGTATTTAAAGGCAGATTGCCTATCTAGTAGTGGGTCCATTGGGAGATTAAAATTGCCACCAAGTATAATCTGGGCGGTGGGGTGGAGGATACGGCAGGGGGAAGAGGGTGATTTTAGCGGATAAACTGTTCCAGAATTTGGGGTCGTCAGGTGTCTGAGCATATATGTTCAATGCATAAAGCTCAGAGTTATTACATTGTAAGTGAGTTATTAGCCAACTACCATTATCATCTGGCTCTGATGAGATAATTGAGAGACCAGCATTTTTAGAGATCATTGTAATCACTCCGTTTTTCTTGTTGATTGCAGCAGAACAGACAATGTCTGATACCCATACCTAGGGGAAGAGACTCTTTATAGCTGATTTTGGTTTCTTGTAGGAAAACTGAGCCTGATTTAAGGGAGTGGCAGTAGTCGAAACATTTCCTCCATTTGACTGGGTGGTTAAGACCTTTAGCATTGAGGGAAACCACTTTGAGTGTATTAATATTTTGGTCAGGCCTTTATAGATAATATGTACCAGGTGATGGTAGCATTATGGGTGCCTATTCGAGGCGATGTAGTCGGTCAGTGTGAACAGGATTTGTATGACTCAGTGTGAGCAATATCACAGGAGAGTGGATTCGGACTCGGGCGGGGATCATGAAGAGAAGGAGGCTCTCCATTGCAAAAATAAGTCTAAAAAAGACGAGGTGTGAGGTACAGGGCATTGGGTGTCGCTTA
This sequence comes from Pleurodeles waltl, assembly GCF_031143425.1. Classification (NCBI taxonomy): domain Eukaryota; kingdom Metazoa; phylum Chordata; class Amphibia; order Caudata; family Salamandridae; genus Pleurodeles; species Pleurodeles waltl. The sequence goes on along the minus strand of NC_090436.1, from coordinate 789,947,025 downwards.
CAAGAAGCAACAAGTGGAACAGTAAAGCAGGTGCGAGTCCATTGCATAATTAACTATTGATATTGATTAGTGCAGGCCTGACGGGTCAACGATAATGTTAGGGAGAGCTTCAAGAGCCAACCATAGAGAACTTAGTTCAATAATTAAACTTGCTTAGTGCCACGAGGGTTTCAGACGTTAATCATGAACTAGTAGACTTGTATTGGGGAGCAAGAGTTATAATAAGAAGGCGATGAGGCTCCAGGATACTCTAGTGTCAATTCTGTCAAAAGGTGTAGCTATGAGCCCAGTGCAGTACTTGTGGTCCAGGGGCTCTGATCATGACATAAGGTTCATAGTTCATAATGATCACATGGGTCATGAGTCAGAGATGACATGCAAGTTATTATTGTGAGTCTGATGCAGAGGTAAGCATTGAAGAGTGTAGGGAGCCGAAAAGTGGGAATGTTAGTGAATGTTTTTTACAGCCACTTATTCTAGCTCCATAAAATTGATATTTTTGATCTGTGCAAATCTCAAATCCACATGAATACGAACCTTTGCAAAATCTTGAGTCCTTTGCAGAGGGTCCAGGGACCTCGAGGCTTGATTGACTGAGCCTTAAAGTCCAAACCATCTTTCATTTTCTGTGGTCATAATCCTAGAAATGCTTGTCAATCATTGGTGTGGATGACATGGTCAGTAATGTTTGATTGTGCATAACTATTAGGAGTAACTCTTACTACTGTTCCTGTCAGTGGTAGCTCTTAAACTAGTACGATAGCTCAGCATGTTAATGCAATAACAAAATAAATGAAGGATTTGATGTTTGAATTAATCACAGGACTGGGCATACCTCTACTACTTAGAAAAATGTACACAGACAGCACAAACAAAATTGATTAAATACTTGAATTAATCTCAGGTGTTCATAATCACTCTGGACTGTATTACAGATCACTGCTTTTCTGCCCTTGCTAATTGATCCTGGCCCTCACTCAAATGGACAGTGTAGATGAAATTGCAACATCACAAATAGGAGAGTACCCTTCCCCAGACGGGTTTGGTCCTACTGGGCCTCATCAGAGAGGTCTGCTTTGAATCTTATGGCACAGCGAGCTTGGGGTCCATGTCTGGGCACATATGCTGTTGCACACATCATCAATGGATAGAAGAAATTTGATGAAATCACCATAACCTGAAGGAACTCCATTGTCTCACTTTGCTGGCCCAGGCTATCTTCAAAACTAGCTGTATCATCCTCAAAGCCACCAGGACCGAGATACTGCCTATCTGGCTGAAAAGCATACGATCCCCTGTGACTCGGGTAAGCCCACGTTCCAAAGCGCCAACAGACTGGGGATAAAGTGCAAAAAAATTAAAAAGCAACAAGCCTTGTGTTTTTAGCCACCCAGGTTCTGGAACATCTCCTTGTCCATCAGAACCTCTCCAAACCTGCATCACTATAGAAAAGAACTGAAGATGCACCCCTTTAAAAACACTACATCACAACAAAGTAATAGTCCACTTCCACTCTCAGATGCCCTCCATTTACTCTAGTGTATATTTACTTTGACCCTACACATTTCTCTGCTGCCTTTTGGCTAGGCTTGTGCTATGCAAAAGCTACATACTTACGTATCCTTGCTACTATAAACTGTTTTCACAAACCAACTGATAACTGGAATGCTTGAAGTAATCTAAGGCATAGGAAATTTCTCTCGGTCACATTCAAGTATATTGCATTTTAGCTTATCTGTGCCATTGGAGAGAGGGACCAACTACATGCAATTTAGACTTGGCTCTTCCCTAGAAAGGACAGTCCAATCCGAACTGCTGGCCAGGTCCCCTCCGAATGAGAACCAGACCAGTTTGGCATGTAACAGTGTTGCCAACTGTGGGCATAAACTGTGTCAGATTATTTAATTTTTGGAAAAACAATGATTACATCAAAACTGTAAATTTCAGTAGCTCTGAGCATGCACCTCTGCCTTCCACCATATGTGTTTAGGATTAACACACAAATATTCTGAAAACGCAACTCTGTCAACGCTCTTTCAGTTAGAAGTTCCATCTTACCTTATTATGCTTTGCAGGGAAAGTGTTATGGGGCAATTTCTCAGCTATGTTACCTGCTCCTGAAGGGAGGAGGAAAGAGCAGGAGAGAACAAGGAAAATGTTCACCTCGATGAGAGTGAGAGTTGGAATTTTATTTTCTGAAGGCTGAAAGAGATAATAGATTAAATGTAATACCCGCTCTGAGATGCAAACTCATCCTGTAAATAACTGGAATCCAGAGCCATTGCAGTAAGAGTCACTGGGAATAGAGCTACTACATTAAAATCCCTCTCTATAGAGTGTCAACTCTATAGTTGACTTATCTCAATCCAGTTTAATCTTGCTTTACCCTCAAACAGACCTAAATATCACCCACTCCCTCCCTTCTTGCTTCAACTCCCGCCGCTAACCTCATTTTACCTTCCATTCTACTTATTCCCTCCAACTCAACCGCCCGCTATGAACTCATATCCCCTTCTTCACCCAACTTATTAAACTTGTTTCAGATATAGAATGCTGCATGTTAGGTGTTCGCCAAAAAATCTGGATCCAGTGCCCATTTTCCATGTTTTTATTGTCTAAAAAAAGTCTACTCACGTTGTCTTCCAAGGAATTAACAGCAGTTTGAATAAAAGGGCAACTGTTGGGTGATTTATTTTCCACGGTCTTTGTATTAGATTCTGGTTTAACGTGCATTTTATGAAGCATTGTGTGGAGGAATTAGTTCCTTAGTTATAGCATACTAGAGATGTTTGGGAGTAATGCACAATATTAGGAATTTTAGATCTCACTAACGCATGATCGAGGACAAGAAAGTGCTCAAACATCCAAGCTAACTTTAATTATTGGTACTCAGTGTAAAATCATTAGCTATACAGACTTTCTGAGTGAAGTACCTTAATTATCAAATGACAAGAAAAGGGATAGAAAGGTAACATTTTATTCAAAATGTTCATATTTGAGGTTTTAGTGGTAGTAAAACATGTTTGATTATTTTGAAAGGTTCCTATTGCATTAAACTGAAGTGGAATTAAAATACGGACTGATGTTATTTTTTTAGGCCCAACCGAGAGAATACAGGGGAAGTGACGGAGTCTGGTGCCTCAATGGTCAAGCATGGTCTAAATCCAGAGAAGAACTTTATGCAAGTCCATTACCTGAAGGTAATTGATCCAAACAAGTCTGTCAGACATTTGCCTTAGCACCACTGTGCTGTTATGCACTGTGATGCCTACTGATGGTGAGAGTCACAATTTGTCATTGGTTTCTTACAGGGGTATTTCTTGCTACGTCATATAGCAAGCAAAATTGGAGAAGAGACATATTTCAGAGTTCTAAAGAAGTTTGTAAGAAGATTTCATGGGCAACTGGTCCTGTCACAGGTATACACAAAATGAAATAAAAATTACTTGTGGCCAGAGAGCCTTACTTGATCATTCTTTTGCAAGTATGTTAGATATGCTTATTGTGATTGCAGCTTTCTGATTACAGCGGGTACTAATGGGACTATCATGTGCAACCAGTAGGCAGCTAATGGTTAAAGTATACCTCGAAGCTTAAACCACATGGGATTATACAGATTACACAGCACCGGCTCGTGCATTTATCACAAAGTTTATAAATAGCTGTAAGAGTATTAATCGCTACCTATTTATAGTGTTAGTTCTCTCTGCCTTCGTTATTTTGTAGCTATTGGCCAAAGCAGGGTTCAAAATATAATATCTGCTTGACAGGTGAATTTTCAGGCTGCAGCAACAGTTTCCAAATTTCTGTCACATTTCAATACAATGTTTGTATTCACTATTGCGTTAAAAACACAGAGATGCAGGGCCAGCAGATTGGGTTTGCAGATATGGTCAAACCGACCAGAACTGGATCCCCTGTATTTCCCATCCTAATGGTCTTGAAGCTTTCGGAAGCAGTGGGCCACTGAAGGACCACTGCGGATGAAGAGTGACTCACCTTTAGCCAGAACAATGCAGAAATCTGTGCCTTATCCCGGGGAGATGACAAATGACCTGGTGGTGGCAATGGACTTGGTGGGTGCTCGCAGTGGAAATGCGCTTCATGATATTAATCAGCAGTATGAGCAGATGTGTTGCGGGGTGGAGAAGAACTACCTCTCAGAGAGATCTGGTGTAACAGGAGCTATGGAAGCTCCTAGTGAAACTTCTAAGGTAGTGAAGAAATAGAGAGAGGAATGACTGAGGAGTGTGGCAGTGAGAATACCGATAGGGCACAGTGGCACTGCCCACTCTCCATATGCCCAAGGGCCAGCAAACGTTTGCCTGGTCCAAACCCAGCTGTAAAGATAAATAGTTCAACAGTTACATGGGGCACATGACTTCATTGTCTCAAATGTGGGGAGAGAGACTAGTGTAACAGACGCGCTCTATCATTCCTGGTCCTTCACTTAACATGAGTCACCCAAAGATGCAAAATCAGAGGAATCTGGAGGCAAGCACTAGCCAAATAGAGATTACAAATATACTACTCATATCAATCAGCTCATTGCGCACAAGCATTAATGCGAAAAGAGACAGAATTTAACGAGCTGTTAAAGTGGTGGAAGGCAAATGGAGAATCCAACTACTGGCGAGTGACTGGGTTGAAGCACCTTTACAAACACATAGGAGAAAGTTGGTTTGTGTTAGCTGTTCCTGAACATAACTGTACAAACCCTTAGGGGGTCAGCAGTATTATTATGTATGCGTGGTGGGCACTTTAGTTTAACCAAAGGCAAACAGTGATAGTTTCGAGAGAGTTGGGAAAGGTTCACCGACCGATATTGGTAGGATCTCCCTAATGTAGCAACCCTGCATACCAACGTTGAGCACAATCATGCAAATAATATCTGTACGCATTTCCAAAGAGTATGGTCTCTAAATAAACACAGATCCCTAGAGTGAAGTGCATGTTTTTGCCTCACTTAATATTTTTTTTAGATTAGTTAAGAGATATATTTTCAGGTACGCTCCACCACTATGCGCATTTCTTTTGCTTGAACTATGGAACTTTCACGGTAGGAAGAGCGGATAACCTGACATGATTCCTATGATGAATGTATGAGACATATGAACCTTTGGTTAATGTCATTGTGGTCGTTCTGGGATGCTATAAGGTAGCTCCTCTCAAAGTATGTCATGGAATTAAACAACAGTGACTACTATCTAAGATGTGCTCACACCATTAGCCACAAGAAAGTTGATTATCTTGATGTCAGGGTGTTTATCAAAGAGGGCCCTTAGCTCCTCCATCCCAAGAGCTACATGGGTGTATGTTTGGTCTATCCAGGCGTGTCCTGGTCACAGAGTCTAGCCTTCTGCTAGACACCGCTAAGCATCCATTGAACGGCCACCAGTATAAACCATGATTATTTGTTTGCCCACATGTGTGAGTTTCTTTCATTATTTGATTGTGAACACTACTAATTGTGATTCATATTGTTTGGAACAACTGAACAGCTACTGTTTGTACGTACCCATATTGTTGGTGCATTGCAGCATTTAATGTCCAAAGATCCAATTAAAGCTTCCATCCAGCGAAAGCCAGTCGGATTTTAAATTTAAAATTAGTTGTTAAATATGTTATAATTAAATAATAAATATGCATTATTTTGATATATGTTGTAACATTAATTTATATTTATTTGCATTTTTAGCTAGTTTAAATAGAAATAATGTAATATTATGTCCTATGTTATTTTTTTTTAAAGTCCCTCACTTACTTATTTTCTATGGAAGGGTGTTGCAGTATCAGTGATTGGCCATTTGTAGTGCTAGACTTGCTACAAAAGTGTAAGATAGTGCAAAAGTTGAACTTTAGTTTTAACTTGCATATTCATCATATTTTGTATACACTTGTTTTTATTATTGGGCCATTTCCTCAGCATACACAGAGGAAAAGACTAGAAGGCTGGAATTTTATGGCAACTTTCTTAAATGCTGAGGCTTTTCCTCCACAATGCTGAGACATTATTTGGATGTTTGGAACAATGTGCCATTTAGCCTTCAAACATTTTTTCCACAGATGTTATCCAGGCCAAATGTGTGTCCTTTTCTTTCCCCACATTTTTGGTATTCTAAAGGTACCCAGGATTTGTGGATTCCTCATGGAGCGAAATGAGAAAATTTGCCTAAATGTAACCATTTTGTTTTGAAAAACAGGAAAAGTGTGCTGCAAAGTACAGTCGATACTTTTTTCCTAAAGATGGCATCACAAAACGTTTTGATGTGCTGTGACTACCCTATTCCCAGCTTTCTATAAGGCAGGTGTGTAAATAAAAACATTTTTACCACCATTTTTGCAATTTCCTAAATGGTTGTTGATGTTTCCATTTCTTTTTGGTTTCTACTTACTTGCAGTTTGTGGTGGAAACAAGTGTGAAACTCGTGGGTGAATCTGGAAAGCTAAACATTTCTGAAGAGTTGAAAAAATCTAATTTCAGCAAGGGGTCATTTGCGTAGAAACTAATTGTTGAAATAAAAATATGAACATAAATAGGAAAATAAGAAATTAGTGACAACGGTTTTACCTGTAATTTCTTGTCCAGATGGCTGATTCACAAAAGTTATATACTGCTACGTCCATCAGACCCTTCTCGTCACAAGGAAATTTAACGTTAATGGTTGTCCAAAACACGTAATACCCAGAGCCAACAACTGAGCTGCAGCTTATCATGATTTTTCATTGTGAACTGACAATTGATCAATTCTCCTGGTAAATTCTAATAAATGAAAAATGGGTATGAAGGAAACCTATAAAAAATGTGTAATGTGCCAAAGAGATAAGTATTAGGAATAGTGGTACAACTCTGAATTTAATGTTACCTATGCGATCAAGTGATCCATAAGGCATTCTGTAAAATTGTTGCACACTTGTTGGGAAGCTGACAGTAGAGACAAATTCAGTTGATAATTATACATTTTCTTCTATTCTATGTTCCCACACCTCACCCAATTAAACTGGTAACCCAGTTGTGTGGGAAAATAATCTCTGATTTTCAGTAGTGGAAGGATACAACTACCTGGCCATTCAAAACAAGGTGAGACCGAAACAGTCCTCTGGGAATAACAAAGACAAAAACAGAGAAACACACCATTTAATGAAAAGCAGGGAGCTGTGCTAGGCAAGAAAGCCACTGAATTATGAGCAAGTATCATACCCTAAACCCAATTTAGGTTTATTGGTTGCAAGGAGTCTGCCAGCCGACAGCTAATGCTGTCTGTAGGGTGAGACCTAAAAAGGATTTTAACTAGTAGAAAGCAGTTCATTACTGCACATCAGGTATAGTTCTGTCTTGAACTTGAGCAAGTATTTTCCTTGCAATTATAACCGATATATGCAAGCCCAACCAGCCCCTCCAAGCCTTTTTCCCTCATTTGACTGATCTGCATGAAATTTGGCAAACGTTATGTTATGTTACAGGTTTTATAAAGCGCAAGGCTGCTCGAACTACGGGGCTTCCAGCTCTAGCCTACAAAGGCGATATGGAGAATTCACTATGGCTGCAAAAGTCAGAACAAAAAATGGTACCTCAGGATTCTATAGGAGAGAGCTAGGATTTCAAAATCTCACTAACGTGCAGATGATTCTCAATGTTCCTGATATGAAGGGGAAGCGAGTTCCAAACAGCAAAGGCCTTGGCTCTAAAGAAACATCCACCTGCTATTGTTCGTCTAACGTGAGGAATCTCAGCTAGAACGAGATCTGTGGAACGCAGAGCACAGGCTGGGCGATAAGAAAGCAACAATTTTGATAGGATGAGAGGTCCGTGGGAGTATAGAATTTTGTGTACCACAGACAAAGATATAAAAGTATGAATTTCTCCACAGGGAGCCAGTGTAGCTCTAACAGAAGTCCAGAGACTGAACAAAACTTAGGGAGCGAAAACGAGTCTTGTGGCAGCCTTTTTGAACTAGCTGGAGTCTCCTAGTCACTGATTTATTTGCACCCAAATATGAGAACATTACAGTAATCCAGCCGAGTTAAAATCGTAGCCTGGACAATGATCTGCCATGTGTTGGGCTCCAAAAAACAAAAAATGGGTTTAAGACTCCTTAAGAGCCCGAAGCAAGCACCACCCACCGTGCTGTCTCAAAAGTCAAGACGTTGCTCCACAGTGACACCCAGGTTTTTTACAAAAGATTTAGGAATGGGGGGGTCAGAATGGATCGGCCACATGTTGTCTCCCTATAAATGGGTATCTTTGCCTAACAAAAGAACTTCTGTTTAATAGCATTTAGATGAAGACAGTTGGCGTTCATCTGTTCCGCCACTGCTGATAGTCCTTTTAAAAAATTAGCACGGTGAGGAGTTGTCTGTGAGAGACAGTGCTAACTGAGTGTCATCAGCATTGGATATCAATGTCATCCCGTTGTGTTCAATAACCTGTGCTAGTGGTTGAACATAAATGTTAAATAAAGTAGGGCTCAATGACGAACCTTGTGGGACGCCATATTGTAAAAAGTGTGTGTTAGATTTTAAAGGTGGAGAAATTACCTGAATGGATCATTCTGATAAGAAGGAGGCGAGCTAACGCAAGGCTGTCCCACCAATGCCGATGCTCTGTAGGCGCTGTAGCAAGATCATATGAGACACCATATCAAAAGCAGCGCTCAGGTCGAGCAAAATCAGCACCAATGTGCGTCCTTCGTCCAAGGCCAAGCAAAACTGCTCTGTACCTGCCAGTAGTGCTGTTTCAATGCTGTGCCTTGGCCTAAAGTCATTCTGAGAAATATCTAAAATATGATTGTCATCCAGGTATTTCAACAGTATGTAAGTTATTTACGTGTTTCTCAATGACCTTCGCAAGGAAAGGCACCAGGAAAATGAGGCGGAAATTCTCAGTTTTGAGGCATCTGAAGAAGGCTTCTTCAGCAGAGAGATAACCTTAGAATGTTTCCTGAGGTGACAACAGAACTAAATTAGTTACTTGTAAGCAGAAAGTAGAACGGCATTAGTGGGGTCTGCAAGCTTTAAAAATATATCTGGCTTTATTGGGTATGCCAGAGAGCTCTTTTTGATTTGGGGACTAATATCCAGCATCTCCTCCAGGTCCAGGAGAGGGAAAGAAACAAGCGCCACTGTAGGGTTAGAAATCTCCGAAAGTATTCTCTTAGGTACGGGGTCCAAGGGTACATGATTCAAGGAAAGTTTAGTTTAGATATCTTTTATTTTGTTTCCGAAGTATTCTGCTATCTTCTTACATTGACCATAGGAAGTGACAGTGGGGTCGATTAAAAAGTTGGTTTTAACAAGCTATTTAGTAGCTTAAATATTTCTTTAGTGGGATTAAAAATGTTTCTGATTGTCTTGCGAAATAGTCAGCTTTTGTTTTAGAAATCAATTTATGATAAAACTTGATAGCTGCCCTATACTGAACTTTTAAAAGGGGGTCGTAAGCCTTCCTCCAGGAGCGCTCCACAATTTTACAGTGCTTCTTTGCTGTGATAAGTATATCACTAAACCAAGGGGCAATATGTTTCTTCCTCTTAGATACCTGTTTAATGGGGATAAACTTGTCTAAGGCTGCAGGGCGCTAAAAATGTAAGTTATTGTAAGCTGTTTCTGCATTTGGATCAGCGGTGTGCTATTGGGTAGAATGAAGTCCCCACATTTTTTTTAATCAAGCTTATGCCATGGGCGTTTACTCACCATGACCGAGCTGGAGGTGTTAGAGTGATATAACTGATGAGGGAATAGTTGAATCAGATAGTGGCCAGTTCAGGCCATAGGAGTCGGGACTATCTGTTTGAATAGTGGTCAAATTGGAAAAAACTGGATCTAAAAGATGAGCAACTGAGTGCTCAGCGCTGGATACTAGCTGCGTAGGGCAGCAAGATCCTTCAACAGACAGGTGGCATTTCCATCACGGATATCATCAAAATGAAGATTAAGATCGGCTACAACATTAAAATTGGCTTACTTAAGAATCAACGACGGCGTGGTTGTAATCAAGGCCTCCCTGAGAACTTTAGAAGGAGTGGTAAATAAGGAGTCGAGTCAGAATAAGATTTTCATTCTAAGGAACCTTAAAAAGGCACTTTCGCTATCTTGAATGGGGCAGTGGGACAAGTTGCAGGCATATTTATTTTTGTAAATCACAGCAAGACCGCCGCCTCTACCGCTTGCCCTGTTACTATTCTTTAAGTAGTAGCCCGAGGACAGCGCTAATGCAGGCTCTGCTACAGTGTCCTGGAATGGTCAAGTTTCGGTAAGAAACAAAACTTCTGGGGAGTGATCCTGAATAAGGTTTAAGATGTTGGCGTAGTGTTTCACCAAGGGTCGGCAGTTAATACTAAGCAGTTTATAGCCTACCATTTGAGCGGAGTCTGCGATAAAGGGGCAAATCAGATTCCTACTTCAGATACTTTTTTGGAGTGTTTTGTGCACATTTCTTGGGTGGATCAAATGTTGTTAGCAATCAAAAAATATTTTTCTGCGGACTAAACCAATTAACTGTATAACCACATCTACGATGAGCAAATTTCTTCAAACAATAGGGGCCGAGGTGTATATGTTTGGTTAATGTTTATTTTTCAAAGTACAATGTGAATTTAAAAAAAACCTGCAGCTGGACAAATGTAGCTGTTTTTGCGAGGTACAGTTCACAATCAGCACTGACTGGAATTCGATTTGTTTACCTTTCATGAATAGAAGGTTTGTTGCGATTAGCACATGCTTGAAAATCATCTTTTACTGTAGAGCCTGACATAACCAACAAAACTAAAGAAAAGACTAAAATAAAAATAAGAATACACTGATCAATTTGGAAGCCTATCTATTAAACAGCAATATTTTAGATTCTTTCTGAAGTTCATTAACTGTTGTTCACCACATAAAAGAAGGAAAAATTTGTTATATTGCTTTGCTGCTACCACTGAGAACATTCTATCTCCATAAGAGGCAGTTCACGTTTTGCCACTTGTAGTAGAGATTGATTAGCTGGCCAGAGACACTGGTCAGGGGTACGCTAGCTACATTTGGTCCCTCAGAACTGAGATATGAGTATACCACTTTATGTACCGTTATTATTGCTTCAAGTACTATTAGCTGCTTAGCTGGTGGTCAATGCACAGAGTTGAGGTTGGGATTAATATGTTATCTCCTGTGCTGCCCAACAAGGAGACTGGATGCATTATTTTGCACTTACTTGATTCTAAGTAAACGCTTGGCAGGTGCTTCCAAATAAATGGTGTCCTTGCAGTCTAGCTTTGATTGAAACAAGGATATGCTATTGGATTGATAAATGGAAGCAACCTTTTAGAATTTTTACTTGCAGGAAGTGGCACTAGTAACTTTGTAAACTTGAGTTTTCAACAATAGATCTCCATCCAGATGGATACCCAAGTTACGCACAGATTTAGCAGGCAAGAGGAGAGGGCTCATAATCTGGATGGAGCCAAACTGCCTCGATCCAGATACGTGAGCCCTTGACGTTTAGAAGAGTTTATTTTTTATAGAATTTAACTACAAATAATTATAAGTCATCCACCACCAAATCGGGGTCAGGCAGCATGATAGATTTTTTTCAGCTCGATACTCATTACCCATTTTCGTCCATAAACCTGGGTTTGTGGCTGAAACACACTCAATTTACTTCTACTATATTTCCAGAAAAGGATACTTTGGCCGCGTAATTGTATTCCATGATTGTGTGTGGTTACCTAGAATTAACCTGAATGTGAAAGGTGGCTGGAGGGTGGAGGAAGGTATGCTTGCCCTCATAGTCAGTGAATACCCAAAAACTTGTGGAACTTTGCAAAATCATCGCTGACCTTTTCCTTCCCTGCAAATAGACATTTGTGCTATCAAATTGCTGAGATGAATCCCCTTCCGAGATGAAGACAAGCAAAACACCCCCAAACTTTCTGGGGGGGGTGGAAATGGTTGAAAATGTTTCCCTGTTGAGGGCAAAAAAGCAAAAATAGGGCGATTTCCGGAGCAGGCTGCCGTTCCACAATGCATAAGTGTACCTCGCGTGCAATTACACATTTGGGAAACAGCAATTCCTAAAAATGTTGTTTGGCCTAAAAGACTGCAACTTTCCAGGTATACTGCTGCTAAAGCTACACCAATTCATACACACCCTACGCAGCCCAGGTACAGATTTACTACTTTCATTGTGACTTGGACCCTTTGGGCCTGATTACGACCTTAGCGGATGGGGTTACTCCCTCACAAACATGCCGAATATCCCATCCGCCGTATTACAAGTTCCATTATATCATACGGAACTTCTAAACTGGCAGACGGGATATCCGTCACGTTTGTGACAGAATATACCATCCGCCAAGGTCGTAATCAGGCGACCTTGTCCCTGTCCCATCCATCAAGCAGTTGCTAAAGCTGTATAGACTGGCTTTGCAGCTAGTTATGGGAGAGAGGTAAACAAGTGCCATGGCTTTGAAAGGAGTGTTCATCTCCCACATGGTAATTCATTATCCGCTGTTTGCACTGGTGACACCTGGTGTGGGTAGAAACAAATTGTGTTTGTACATAGAAAACTTTGACGCAAGCATTTGTTGTGATGGCTCCGATGATTCATTTACTCATGGACGGATGATGGTGTGATCCTTATTGTGAAAGCAGGACTCTCTTCTTGCAATTAGCGATTAATTGCAGGGAGGAAATTATTAGCAAGTAGAATAAACAGATGTTGATGGGTAGGCCTGGTAAATAAATACAAAATAATGTTTGCAGTTTGCACAAAAAAACTCAGTCATTTTATGTGCAAAAAGGAACAGAAAAACAAGACAAACAGCAAATGTATGTTTAGGACAGTAAAATAACAGAAATCTTTGTCTGTCGCACTTGCATTTAATTTGTCACCTTGCGAAATGCCATGACGTTTTTCATTTGAAGTCAAGAATACGAAAATAAGCTGCTCTTTCTTTAAACAATTCTGGGAATTGTATGCTTTGTTTGTTTCACTAAACCGATGATTAGTAAAAGTGCTGCTGAGCACGGTGTCCGCAGCAGCCTTTTCTGTATTTTCCAATGTTACTCTTTGGCAAGAAAGGGCTGGTGCGGCGTGACATAACAGGATCGCCGCAGTGGCAGCTGGGCGACATTCTTTCATTAACATAAATGTGTCCATGGCGCGGGTCCACTTCCTGATCTACGATGATTATTTGGCGTGTCACTTCTGTTTAGTGTCCCGCTTAGGTAAGCGCAGTCAGGGGCGTAACAAATGCCCCTGCAGCACCCGCGGTGCTGGAGGCCCCCAAGCTCTAGGGGGCACCCTCAGCACAGCAGCTGGCCTGAGTGAATCCAGAGGGGGGCTCCCTCCATGTTCTGTGCACGGGGGCGGGGCTTCCCGTTTCGGTAAGACACTGTGATCAGTTTCAGATTAATTAAAAACTTTAGGTATTTCGCCACCGCAGAGTGATCTTTCAGTTCCAATAGTGCAATCTTAGCAGGGCGAACTATTGTCCAGCCAAGGACCCCAACCACTGTCATGTGGTCGACTGTATCACTGTAACGCCAAAATGCATGTAGACATCATTTCTTTTTTAAGGTATCGAGTGCAAGCTTCGGAAGAGTCTTACTTCTTGTGCCAGAGTTGCTCTATGATGTAGTAAACTCTGTATAAATATTTAAAATGGATTAGTTTGTAGTGTGCCAAAATGGCAATTTCCCTCTCTTCCGTGAGTGTACGTTTCTGCTTCTCGTCAGTTACTTCCGTTTCAGGTTCCCACACCGACCTGACCCTCGTGATTTCTTGCTGTATCCTTTTTGCCGGGGGTGTAACACAGGCCGCTGCAAGCCCTGCCGTGTTGAGGGGCCACCAGCCTTTCAAGGGGACTTCATTTAGCCCAAGGACAATCGATATCTCTACGATAAGGCCCTCATCCCAATCTGCTGGGGCCTCCATCGTTTTGCGTTGCGGCAATCTGTTTATTGGATGCAATAATTTGTCATGGATCTCATTTAGGCCTCCAGGAAAGGCAGAGACTTCTACAATTTCAGGCACAGGATCTTATGACGTCCATGCCAATAAAACTAACTGAAGCCCTGATCGGAGCTTCCTCGTCCCTGAACTGATCCTTTCTGTCACAGCGAAGCTGGTGAAGAGAGTGTGAACTGCCAAGGCCTGTTGATACAATTCTTTATGTCTAACTAGTCGAGTTTCATGCTCATTGTTTTCAACATTTGCTTGCTTTCTTTCTCCTGGTCTGTAATACTCCTAGTGCTCTCACTGGCCTTAGCCTGCCCTAATGCATTTTACACTAGTCTTCACTTATAACCGAGTCCTCATGACTTCAGCCAGATTTTCTTTCAGGCATCTCAGCACACCTTCTTTTGTTCCATTTACCAGCTAGCTTAAATCCTCACAATAGGTTCATGGGAGTGTACAGTATAATTTAATCTGCAGAAAGTGAAGCATCTGTCTCTGTGAGTCAGATTTCAACTAGGATAAAAGTCTAGCAGTAAATTGCTGTCATTGGAACTGGGAAAAATGCATTGTAATCCCAGCCCTTAACCAAACATGCTTAATTTGAGCTAGTGGTCGCAGGTGAGGACCGTTAATTTTTAGGCCTTGTCTGCCGCTTGTGCAAGCGCTGTTGCTTCAAGGGGTATTGTTTACTGTGAGGGGCTTGGAGCACACCCATTGGTTACCATTCATTGACTTCAATATCACTCATATTTGCTGCCTTCTAATTGGCTAGTTCTTACCAACGTCACTTCCTGTTCAGAAGTTTGGAGCAGCCTCCAAGTACTGATTGATTTACTTTTTTTAGTGTCCTTCTGATGTATGCTGGGTTTCAGGTACTATTTTACTCATTCTTCCCTCTGCATTTTCCCCTCGGACCCTCACCGATTGTATTGCTTCTTCCCGTCCTGCCCCCCACCCTTGTCTGTGTTGATTCATCCCTCCCACCTGCACCCTCCCGTTATTTGTGTTCACTTCCCCCCACCTGCCATAACAAATAAAAGTGCTGGCAGCATCATAGCATTTTGTTTTAAATTACTGTATTGTTCCCTCCCATGTTTTCTGTCCGTCGTACGCATTCCCTTTGGCAGGTGGGCAAGACAGACAAGGCAAGAGTTAAAAACAAAAAAACAAAAAAAAAGCCCAATTACACCACCAGTGCCGGCAACATCATTGCTCTTTTTTTCTAACTTTACTTTGAGGCATGCAGTACATCCCCACTGCTGCACAGCATGGCTAAAAGACATTGGCAAAGTCAATACCTCTCACATAGGAGAGACATAGTGACTTTGCCAATGCTTGTTGGGGACAGGCACTTATTTCTCCTCAGCAAACTGTTATGCAGAACAAGAGAGGTAAAACACAAAGGGGGGGAGATGGAGTAGGAGAAACACGGAAAAACAGTGACCAGGATAAAAAGCAGGGATGGCACAGGTCATGCAAGAGTGAGATAAAGAGCCGTACAGTGTCTAGTGGTGCCTTCAGGAGGCATGAGGTGGAATGAAGCCTATGAAGCCTTGGTATTCCACACCCCAACCTTCGATAGTGCCAGCCGCGGGTTTCAGAACAAAACTTTGGACCCAGGCACGTATTCTTATGCAACTTAAGCACTAACCAAACTGTGAATTGGGCAGATCACTTCATCTCCATGTGTCCTAAATTAAAGAGATAAGCAACGCGGAAATAAAGTTCATGTGTGTAATGCAAATAATGTAGAACTTGCTGCAATTGTATTACTCATTCCATTCATCACCAGTCACCTCCAGCGCTGAGCTATGCTGGCATCTATGATGTAATGTGGTACGTGGTGCCAATGGACAGATTTTTCTGGCAGAAATGCTTAGTTCACATAAAAATATATTAAATAGTGTAAACATTGCTTGTGAAACGCTCATCTACAAGGTCATGACCCCAGAGCGAGCACAAAGCCTTCCCTCTGCGTTTCCCCCCAGAATTTGCAATTTCCCACCCACCAGTGCACTTCGAAACTGACACTTGTATGGCCACCAGCAAGGTGGTGCTCGAAGAGCGAGAAGGGATAGATGTAGAGAAATACATACATGTGAAATTTAACATCTACCGTAACCCTATGACTCAGGACTGCCCACACCTAGGGTTAGGGGATCTAAGTGTACACTGGCGACACCGACAGGTGTAGATTTCCCTTGTGTGCACCCTTCTGGTTTCTGTGAATAAGGCTAGAAATCAGACCTCTCCAAAACGATAAGCGTACCTTTATGGGGGTTTTATTTCGTGCATCAACCCAAAATAAACAACTAGGAAAAGCCACAAATCACAGAATCTTCAATTAGTTTTGCGAAAATAAAGTAGGGCTTCGAATTGTGCAAGTGCTGTTCAGCAGATAAAGAAGAAGTTGGCAGCTCAGAGCCCAGAAAAAGCTTGATTTGAAAACAATGATTCATTTTCCTCAAGTTAACAAGCTGTGAAATGGGCCTATTGTAGAAGGCAGGCTTTGGTAATCATTAAAAAGAGAAAAGAAAACGCTGCGAGGAGGCAAGAGACTGCACACGAGCCATGAATGGAAGTTTTGTGTTCCAGGTTTCACTCTACCTGCAGGTGAGAGGCAATTATTTCAGGTGTGCAGCATTAATCAATGTGTATTTATTGATTCTTTTGATAGTGTTTAAAGTGCGATGTCAAGGGTTCGGTGCCTACTGGAATTAGAAAGGAGAAAATAATGTGCAGAGAACTCACTTCCTGTATCAATCAGAACACTTGAAACATAGACAAAAAAATGCAATTTATTACAAACATGTGCCACAAGAATAAAGAGATGAAAACATGCCACGGCCTAAATGTGGCAGCATAGCCTCGCACTGAATATTTTTAATTACGAAAAGCCATCTACCACATTTAATTTTAATAGCCCGTTTTTTTCCGAACAAGAAAATCTAATTATTATTGGTACAGTGAAAAGGTACTGTTGGTTTGAATTGTTGTAACCCGAAGACATACAGACACACACATAAATGAGTAGAAAAAGAAAAAAAAGAGAAGGAATTTACAGAAAATACCATTGGCAAAGTAAAGTTTTGGCCCACTAGCATTAAAGCGCACTTTTTTTAGGTGGATGTGAAAAGGTGATAACGCAGAATGCACTTATTCACAGTGGAGAAGAGCCACTGTCTGAATCAGGACGGCCATCTGCTCTATTCTGTATGTTGTGGTTGGCAGTAAAAGGTGACTGGAAATGCAGCAATAGAGCACGGGCTAAAGCTTTCTCTATGCCAGACCTAAAAAATGTTACTGAGAAGAAAGGATACGTTTCTTTACCTATAATATGTAGCAGGAACTCGAAGCAGTTTACAGAGAGTTACCATACATATGTCCGAACACCACACATTTTGTAGTTTAGGGTTTTGCTTTTGCAAGTGATTGTTATCAGGCACTTCGACACCTCGCCAGGGGTAGAAAACACCATATAATTTCAAATTCAGTGAGGATCAGTTGAACTAAACTAAAAGTGCAAGTTTGAGAATGGACTGATGTGTGATGAAAAACCGAGAACTGGAAATGAGCTGCTCCCTCTCAACAATGTCATATGGATACCCAAAGTAAGGAATTAAAAATACATTTATTTTTCAGAATTGTATACTTAGAATTTCGGTTATACCTCTATAACCTGGAAAACAGTAAAATAAAGCATATATTTATTTATTTTGTGTTTTTGTATGTCGTGTTGCTTTTTGGCTACTTCAGAGGTTGGCCAGTGGATCCATTTGTTTCGTGTTATCAAAAGCATGATAAGCGCAGATGTATGGGATTGTCGGATGGGTTAAGGTGATTGGTTAGGTGGGGTGGGTAGTAATGAACACAATCATGGCTCGTGGAGAGACTCTGCTGTGGTAGCTGTTCATGTGTAGCAATTGCATGGTGGAATAGAGGATTTCCCCTTGAAAAGGTTATTTGGTCTTTGAAAAAAACACATTGTCAGCTACTTCCTGTAATTTTGAAGGGGTAGTTAAAACACAGGAACTGTTTTAGGTTTGATAAGCTGAGTATCTTTGCTATCGCCTTCTGTTAATGAGTTGGGCCATGATGTCTTGATCTGAGATTTCTGGTGGGTCAGTAGTGCTAGTGTTTGGGTTGTTCGACGATTTTACCAGAAGGGCACAGGTGCATTTGAGAAAAATAGTCTTCATTTGTACTTGTTGATTGGCAGATAGCTTTGAAGAGTTCTGAAGACATAACGCTACAGTCCCTCAGTGGAGTAGTTCATTGTAAATCCAAAGGGTTGAACGCGGTCGTTTAAACAATACTTTAATAGGTTTCAAATTAATGTTTTGCAGAAACAAAGATAATAACATATATCGACTACTACAACTACATAAGGAGGGTTTCACCCTTATTCCTTCTATAACGTTACTTGATCCACATAACATAAGGATCATCTCTCAATCACGCCCTCTGGATATATGGATGTGGTTCTTGTAGGCAAGTGAAACCGTATTTATCATTCTATGTTGGTTACTTGGGGCCTTTCTGATCATTTTGTGTTTACAACACCCTCAGGTCACTTCGCAAGTCTGGTATGTCTGGCACTTTTACACTATTTGGTAACATACCTTTTACTGAGATCATTCTTTTCCGCGAACCCTTTCCATTCTTCCATGCTACTTGGTATGACAAACATTCTTTTAGCATATATTCTAATCACTTTTCGGGATAAGGGATTCAGCACCACTGTTTTCTCTTATGTAAATATGATTAGTAAGAACATAATCCCAGTCCTCATGATGTATCTACACTTTGTCTATATGTTCACAGCCTTGAGAAAGTCACTTGTGACAAAACACGTGTTGCTTGGCTGTCTAAACGATCTAATGCATTCTGAAGTACTTCAGTTGTATGTTGACTTGAAAAATAGGCCCTTCCTCATTTTACACACACAGAAGTGTTTGAAAATGTCACATCTAACGTGCCAAATACCATCCCTTGTCTTGCTGCAGGCAAGGACTTCTGGTTAAAAGATCAGCGTGGCCTAGGGCAAATTGGCTGTTAGAAGTTGGACTTTGCAACATCTGATTTCTACAATCGTCTTACGTAGATCAGGAATGTAAAGCAATTCATAATTATTCAGCAAGTGGCTGTTAAATCATGTTGGGCATGTGTCAGGAGGTTAGGGTTTCTGATAAATGTATCCTTTAGAGTGAAATGCAACCTAGCTGTCTCAAAGCCCAACGTGTATCTGGAATCGAAGGCAATTTCAGATACATTTCCAAGAGGCTAGAATTGGCACAGGGATATGCTGCAAGATTTGGATTTGCAGTGCACCATTGCGGAGTCTCTCAAACATACCCGCATAAAAGCATAGATAGTGGATTCAGGGAAAAAGTGTGGCAGTGGGAGAAAGCATGTGGGGAGAAAGAGACACTAGAAATAATTGGGAAGAAGATAAAATAACACGAGGAGAGAGATTAGTATTGGGTGCAAGAGGAGAAAATTAACTAATGGACTGCTGGGATTCAGTTGCAGGGAGACTGTGCACAGTGAATACAAGGGTTAGATTTGAGAGTCATCTGCAAAGAAGTAATGGGAGGGACTCTGCTGCAGTCTAAGGATTTGAAGTGCCACATGCATAAGGACATTTTGCCATGGTGACACTCCCTCTTTAGCAACAATGGCGTTTTTGAGACTTTTAGGTGGGATCTGATGTACCACTGGTGGTGCTGACAGGAAGCTGCCTTTTAGCTCCGCTGTGCAGTGCAGCGACGGCCATGGAGAGACTAAAAGAAGAAAGGATACTGGAAAAATGTGAAGAAAAGATAGCAATGGGTAGTGTGCCCGTGAATAGGCCTTGGAGGATCCCATGCCGAACAGCTAATGCGCTATAACTCATGTTAGCACAGGACACAAAGTAAGGCCAGTTGGCAAGAAGGGAAGAGGGGTTTTATGAAACAAGCAGGTGCACGTGTTGGTCTTCGAATACTTTAGTTCAAATCACTGGTTATCTGTCTTAGCTCTGTCGGAGGTATTCTGCCAGAGAATACTTCAAAGGCAAGGGCTCTGGTGGAAGGAAACATTTTGCATTCAAAACATTGTTATGTAAAGGGATTAATCTCCTCTCAGCTGAGACTTTGGGAAAAGTATGCTTTGAATGATGCATTTCTTATTTTAGTTACACATGCTCCAACGAAGAGGCGACGACGCCAAAATGTAAAAAGAACCAATATGTTACAGGTATTTCTTCATAGCAGTAAAACGCAAGTGTAACATTTAGGTGGGAGGCAGCGGCTCGCGAGCCAACATTTCACCCCGGGCAGTGGGCTTTGTGAAGTCACATGACCTCAATACAGACTAGCATGTACTGACACATATCTAGTAAGACACCGGTGTGTTCATGAAAGCATGAAACCGGAGCAATTCCATGAAGTTGCATTCCTTGATACTGACTTCACACAGAATTTTAGCATACCAGGCATATCCCTCCTACCTATAGCGGTTATTAGGATATGAACGGATGTTTTGACATCTTAATAGATGAAGTAGTACATCTTACACAACATAAATATATATACAGTAAAGGCTACTGGTAGTCATTCTAGTCCGTATACTCGGACGAATGCGTCAACTTTCAGTCGTTAAAATGCTAATAATTTAATTTAAAAAAGAGGTTTATCTAGATACATTGCGACATATTTTCTCCAGTGGATATTTATGTGCTTTTGAATAATTTTATATGTCTTTGGTTGATTGCAATGATAAAAAAACGAGCTCTAAAACGTAATGAGAAGGACAATAATTGGATGTTCGATTGGAGAGGGCGCCATGTTCTTTTAGAGCATCCAGGCTATAAAAGGCCCATCGTTGTGAGTTTGGCCAAGGTTGGACATGCACACAGTAATGCATTTTTCCTTTTGCAGGATTTCCTTCATATGTTGCTGGAAAATGGACAGGAAAGCGAGGGGTAAGTGACCGCTTTTGGACATGATACAAAAAGGTGGAAGGAAATCAGACGCCTGAAATCTTTTCATGAGATGTCATCACCAGTACATGTGGTGTGTTTATTACCAACAGGCCAGCCACAGCTGTATAGTTTATTTGACAGGCAAACAAGGTATTGTATAAATCATATGGATGGATGGCAAATCTTTACCAGTGTAGTCTCTGCTAATAGCGTTTGTGAAATTAATCTTTCCCTAAGGTTGTATATCTCACCAGTCCTCGATGAACATAAACTGCACATTGTTCACCATAATCTAATAGCTTTACAGGTGAAAGAGAGTCAGATGTTGTAGCAGCAGGAAGAAAGCAGGAGAGAGGCAGCGAAGAGACCAAAGTCCATGCCCACTACAACAGCTACGTCAGTCCCACCATGTTTATTTGTCCCTAGCTGTTGCCTGAATGTTTGCCTTTTGACATAGTTTGTTGGCCTCCCAGTTAGTACCGGATCCTCTAGCCACAGATCCTGGGCTTCACTGGGACATCATTGCTGTGCTGTGACTATGGGATGGACCTCCATTGGTGTCCCCTCCTTGTAGTCTCAAGGGGGTAATCCCCCTCCTTCTCTGCACAATCCCTGGCTAGTGCCAGATGATTATTGTTTTGTGGGTGCAGAGTCGCACCAAAGGTAGTTATCGGTTGAACTCCTTGTTTAAAATGAAGTCCAGAGGCTTGAGACAGTCGTGGCACATTTCATGTGTTTTTATTAGATGGAGATAATGGTTGCCAACAATAGTCACAGTATTTCCTGTGTAAGTCTTTGCAAAGATTAAAATGAGTGTGCTGAGTTAGAAGGTTGTACAAAGATTACTTGTGCACTCATCATTATGGTTAGCTGCCACAGGCTCCAAAAACTGACTTATGTGTGAGGACGGCATTTACAAGATGGAGGTTTCATGCTGGCCACAGAAGACAAACCTATCCCCCACTTCTTCCTGTTCTGTCTTTGTTGACAGTCTGCTTGGATGGAATACACATAATTTCCAAATAGAGGAATCCCCTAGAAGTTGACCTCAGCCCCAGCAACTAGGCAGTGGCCCCTGCATTGCATCACTGGAAGCTGACCAATCACAAACTCCTTTTGGAGTAGGAAAACTGTCCCCGATTATGGTGACCTGGCAAATTGAACTGTCAGGATGCTCTGGCCACTAATTGCCGGTAAACAATTGCCAACTGCCTGGAGCTGTTCACAATACACTAATCGTTTCTTGGACTTGACTCACTTGGATCCTTGTTTCTTTGTGCATCCTGAGTGTGCCACATATATTCTGCCCACGTTGCCCTGCTTATGAGAAAGCCAGAATGCCCTCTTGGAGTACCGCAGGCCTTCCTAGATGCTTCTCCTGAGGTTGTCCTGTGAGGGAGCCCCCAGCCAGCTCAGACAAGACACACCTAAAATATCCCAAAATCCAGTTTTGCCCCTCACCATGAAACCAGAATCAGGATGTTGAAGATCTATCAAACCTCAATGACTGCCCGTTTTCTCAAACATCTGCTGGTCCTTTCTAGCCACTCACCAGAGTCAAAGAATGAATAAATGAGTGAATGACCTACACATATTAAGCGCAAACTGCTATTCCAAAAAGGGATGCTTAGGGCTGGAAGATAAACAGAAGGCAGGCTCTACGAGAGATTAAACAGTACAACAATTGGGTGAGACTTTGGTGACTGCCTCATGAGCAGATCCCTCTCTACACTGACGTTTGTTTTTTTAATGACATTTTTATCAATCCAGTTCCGTATCTTCCTGTTTTATTCAATTGTTTGTACAGTGCTGCTTTCGGGGGTGTAAGAGCAAAATATCGAAGAAAGCATGCAGACTAATAAGAAGCATGTGTTATTTATATTATTATTATCGGTTAAGTATGGTATTATTGTTTGTGTTTGTTATTGTTATTTTTACTCTTTTTCTTATACTCTAAGAAAATCTTCTGAGATATTATTGGCAGCATCAATATGTAAATATTTATAAATCTATCATGATGGCCGCAATTGAAATCTCTCTATGTACCAATATATATTCAGTGCTCATTTAATTTAAATTGCATTTATATAACACTTACTACTCCTGACAAGCGCTTTATGGCGAGTAGCATGCTGCTCCGGAAACAAAAATTTGTGGTTAATCCATTGGTTATTCGGATTAGTCTTTTGATCATAAGGAAATGATTCCATGCATCTACTCAAGTTCCTTTGTGGTGCATTAAGGAGTTGGGTGTGATCATTAGCGGAGGCTACATGAGAGGCAAATGGTTGATGGAATGAATAGATATTGTTAGGTTGCAGGGATATGGTTTCAAGGAAAGGGAGATTAAGATTGACAGGCATGATACTTAGAGTAGTTTAGATATACAGGAGGCATACGGTGGGTAGACGGGAAGTAGTGGGCAATTCAAAAAACATAAAAGAGGTAAAAAATGTAAAAGTTTAAGTCAAGGTCAATGTTTTGTTCATGGTTTTAGGAATGTAGAGTGTGGAGTTTCTCTGAGATAGCATGCAATCTGTAGATGTAAACCTGTAGTAAGAAACTACAAAGTTTCTGCTGCTAGACCGCTACACCACACCACATCCCACTCTAAAAGAATGTGACATTAAGCACTCTTTCTACAGATACAACTTTTAAAGAGATGGCAGATTCTTGTCTCACCAAAAAAAGCAACGCCAGTGCTTGCTGATGTCCCTTTATGAGTGCCCGTCAAGTAGTGCAACATTTAAGCTCATCCTAATATCTGTAATTACTGTTTGGCAACAGCTTTGAGAAAGTTAAAGTCTAAAATTGTTTTAGCCCTGTCATGTTATTTCTAGCTCATTACTTTTAGCTTTGGCCCAATATAATTGTGAATCCATAATTATCTGTTTCTTGCTGACACTCGCCAATTCAAATTTTTTTCAGTTGAGAAGAAACAAACTGGCCAGTCAAGTTTAAAGTTTCACTTAAAATTTTGAAGTAGCTGAAGTACATCATTCTTGAAACTGAGTTTGTATCCAAAGAGACCAGAGTCCCAAAGGGTGCAAACTTACTCTGATTCTTGGTGATGGAAGCATTTCAGGATAGCCATTGGGTTTGTGTAACTGAACCGAACACTCATCCTGCCAGTCACTGGCTGTTGCTGAGCTCAGCTCTCCTTGTAAGAACTGGACACAGCATAGAAGCTGGGAGAAGGAGTGCACAGGTGGTGCAGCACCCCAAAAATAACAATGCTGAAGCAGTAAAGATGAATTTACATTTTGTTTTTATCTTGTCACATCAGCTGTGCGTTCAAAGCTAGCTCGAATGTCAGGCTAGTATTCTGACAAATTGCTGCTTAATCTTTTACCATGGAGATTGGTGTTTACTTTTCTTACTCTGACTGCAAAGTGAGAGTATTTTGCTAAGTGAACGATGTTGCAATCTTGGTAATATGAAAATAAAGGCTTGTAGGGTGTTGCTTTTTTAACACACAACAACTACCTGTAAATGAACTGTTCAAATAGTTAAAAATAAATAGGCAGTTAGAAAGCACAAATGAAGCGTCTTTGTAAGTCTGAAGTGTGATGAAAACTAAGATTTTAATAGGGCCAAAACAAATCACAACACTTTAAATGGTGATGCGCAAACAACAAATATTCGCTGGAACACAATTTCCACACATTATCGTTGGTGCACTGTAAGAAATTAGATTACTAGTTTAGAGGGGTGGAAGCCTCACTCAAATAAGAAACACAATCATCCTATGGGTGAACAAAAGTCACTAAATAAACCTGTTCTTAACCCACTCGTAGCTTGCCACAAATGCAGTCAGGCTTAACTTACAGGCAATATCTAAAGTACACATGCAGCACTCAAACAGCAGTAAAGTGAAAATACAACACAAGAAAAATCTCAGTAAAACCGTAGATATACGTTTTTAAAGTTTTAGGTGCAAGTAGTGCCAAAAAGCACAAAAAAAACACTTGTGGTCATCTAGTGGATCTGGACTGGGAAAAAGTAACAAGTTCAGGCTGACTTGGATGGAGTACGGTTCAGATACAGAGACCAGAGCCGTCCCATTGAAGACTTACCTTCTTAATTTTGCGCAAAGAGCTGGTGTTCTCATTGATGGTGGCCGCAAGGAGGTTGCTGTTGGCATGAGGAGCAGGCCGGGTGTCGTGGAGAGTCGCTGTTGTAGTGTGAAGAACCAGTCATCGTTGGCGATTCACATTGGCAGTTGACACAGGCTGTCACTGTTGCCACAAAGAGAAGGTCTCGATGGAGCTTTGTGTTAGCAGTCATCATGGATGGTCTCTGTCGGTACAATTAGCAAGTCCTGCTGGAGCTTTGTGATAGCGATCAATTCTTCACCGGAAGAGGTCCCTTTGCAGTTGCGAAGAGCCCAAAATAACTGTATCTTCACCTTTTCTTCAGGCGGGGTACACTCTGATGCCAACCAAGGGTCCAGGACCTGGGGCGCATCTTTTGGGAATTAGGACGCACTGTAGTGCAAAGGCCAGCAGCAGGGCTCATGCAGGTCCGGGCAGGTCCAGTTGGTGCTGGTCAGCTGGGCAGATACAGGGGAGCCTCTGGAAGCTTGTTGGGTCTCTGTGGCTCAAACAGAATGTCAGCCAACTATACCCTTGGAGTCACCTCTGGAGAGCCTAGGTTCAAGGCAAGCCATGTCCAATCTTCCTTCTTTGGACAGCAGGGTAGTCCTTCTTCTGAATCTTCCACAGGTCCAGAAGTGCTCTATTGAGAGGTTCTTAGGGTGCCACTTATATATACCTGGAGCCAGCATTTGTTTAAAAGAATTACCTGGCTTACCCCCAAAACTGGTCTGGTCAGTTATTCCCCCTTGCCTGGATTTGGCTCCAAACTGTCTGGGGTGAAACAGGGCAAAGGTAGACCGGGTATCGGGGTCCTTTGTGTGTACTGCAGGCACAACACTTTGAAGTGTAATCAGGGCAGGGCACAGCCCTCCCGAGCTATCCTGTCAAGAAGACCATCTCCCTCTGTCTGGATGCAATATGCAAAACACCACAAGACAGCCATTCATAGTGAAGGGACTCTGGACACATGCAGAAAAGCACATTTGATTTAGGGCAAAAAATGGCAACTTTCTAAATGTGGCATTTACAGAACAGTAACTCAATATCTGACACTCTCATTAAAAATTGATTTTAAATTACAATAAATTTTTGTGGCAGCATTTCTCTATCTGATCCAAAAATGAAGTTAGCACTTAGTAAGTGTAATAAATTAACCCAGTGTTAGTCCACAGGAGAGATAGATAGCAGTGAAACATGACTTAAGGAGTTTTTTGCTGCCAGGACATGTAAAATTTGAGTACACATGTCCTACTTTTTAAATACCATGCACTGTGCCCTAGGATTGATTAGGGACTAACTTCGGGTGACATATAAGTATTAAAAATGAAGGTTTATTTTGCCTGGTCGAAATGACAGCTTAAAACTGCGCTACAAGCTGCAGTGACAAGCCTGAGACGTATTATATAGAGATACTTTAGAGTGTGTCACAATGCATGCGGCTGCCCACAAGAAGCAGTTAATTTAATGTCCCTTTTATATGTAGTAGCATATACTATGGGCTTACGAGTAAATTAAAAGTACCAATTGGATGTATGCTAATTTTACCATGTTTAAAGGAGAGAGCACAAACACTTTGCCACCAGTTAGCAAAGGGATAAGTGCACAGAGCCCCAATGCCAACAAAAACGAGTTGCAGCAAAAATTAGGGAGTTAAGGAGAAAACGTTTTAGGGACTACCACACCAAGGATGTCAGATATACTTGCGCTATAGAGTTTTATCAGTAAAACTTAATCTGCAACGTTAGTGGTCATTTCAGTGGAAAATGTGTTATCTGTATATGACAGTGCACCACCTCACCAAGCTTTAATAAACTATTATTTGTGAGAGTGTGCTCCAAAATGCACCACCAGCTACATACTATATCATTACCACACTCTTGCAGAATGGGCGTGGTGACAATTGTCCTTTGTACAATGCTCGGAGTTTTCAGAATCCTGATTAGTTCAGTAAGATTGATTGTACCCCAATTTTGTTTCAGCACCACTGGGACACAGGGTGCCCGGGATGGGCAGACAGCCCTGTTATTTGGTATTTTGCCGTAGCCGTTCCTCTTGAACATATTCATTTGTTAGGGTGACTGGCTGACCTGCTGGATCTGGCTTGATCCAGAGAAGGTGAACACATTGAAATCGCCTGGCTCCATTCAGGTGAATGTGAACTCAGAAACAGGCACACATTATCTGGCTTACAATGGCTAATGAAACCGATGGGAGATTTAGAGAGTCACAAGTGGCATGGACGATTAGTGCTGTAGCTTGTCTTGTGTCTACTACTATTCCTATGAAGAACCATACAGTCTTGAGTCTACATTCATACTGGGGGACGAGCACATCTGAGCACCCCACCTCTCCTGTAGCCAAACACGCTTTATGCATATCTCTGACACCTGTGTGGATAAAGGAGTACTGTGACACTGTACAGATTTACCAGCTAGAGGAAGTAGGTAACTAGGGGCATAGGTTAAAAGGTTTTTAACCCATCACTGGTAATCGGCTGCCATCAACCTTCAGTCATGGCATGACCTGGCCATTGGTTGACGACTCAGTTACGTTAAATGTTGGGCAGAGCCATGCTGCTCAGAAGAGTCTAGAAGTCTGATGGGGTGCAACAACAAAATCATTTGAGACTTCTGGTAGGGGCTCGAGATAAGGGCCACGGGAGCAGGAAAACAAACTGTGGTTTTTAAATTCATAAATTGAGGAGCAGGGCGGCACATGGATACTGTACCATGCACTTTCAACCTTGTAGTTATTTAGGGGCTCCTTTATTATTTGCAAAATAGTTTTGGTCAGTTTAGCATGAGCACGTAAGGGTGATGCAGTAAGGACTTGTCATCCGGTATGTGCTGGTGGAGACCATATATTTCTGTGGTAGTGACATGCTGCTGGAACCTAAGCAGCAAATACATTTGAAATGAGTCTTTGAAATTTGACTTGCTCCATGACTGCTTTTGTCCTTTCATTATTTACCTGCAGTCGATCACACCATGCAGGGAAGGCGGGAATCTCTGCTCTTCCAGAGCAGGGGGGCTCAGCGGTATCACAGGAATCTCTGGGGTGGATTAAGGGGCACAAATAGTGCTATAATGGAAGAAGATAGTGACCTGGGGCCATGAAGTGTCCTCTTTGATCTTTGCTGCCTCAGTTAGATCTGCTTTCAAGCAGTGACCAGGGAGATGCACTTTCACCTCGTGTGAACACCGGGAATGTGCTCTTCTAATCTGCTGTCATACAGCTTTAGAAATGAAAGCATTTTGGCCGTGCACAGGTACTACAGATAATGCAGCATCACGTTTCAGCCTATTATCCTACTGTTCGTATTTGTTATACGTCAGCACGCATGGGTGCGGCCATGTCATCACCAAAAGCCGTATTACACCAGATTTGCTGAGGTTGCAAACAAAGGACAAATTCTATACGCGCTGCCTTGCCGCTTCTGTGTTAGAAAATGAAGGAAACGAATATTGCTCCTCTGCCTGCATAGTAAAGCGCCGAAGACCGCAGCTGCAAATTATCTGTTTAAAGTCAAGGAAACTGATTTTGTACTTTGCTAAAAATATATTTAAAATGGATCAAGCCTTTTTGTACTATTTTCCTACTTCTGTATTTAAAATGGAACGAACTGATTTTGGCTTGAAAGTCGTCTCATTTTTTCTAGTCTATCACGTTTGCAAGGTGGAGAAAAAAAATGTGCAAGAACCGAAAAAGAATCTGTGAAATTTGTTTACTGTAATTTTTGCTTTGGTGGGAAACTTGAGTTACAAGCAGCTCCTGCTTGGTACATTCCCTAATACACAAACAATAAACATGCTGCAAATTGGATTAATTCCGCTAATGCGTTTTCCTTTTAACTGCATTTTCAGAGCAAAACTCTGACCAGCAGGAAGTTGAGTATACGCGATAGACATCAACATACCAAAGAAGGTAATGTTGTAGAGAGAAGCTGTTCTTTTAGGAGGGGGCAAAAAGAGGGTAAGTTTACAACGGAGCAGGAAGAAAGTGTGGAGTAACTCCAGTGCTGAAGGCCTGGAGCGAGCAGGGTCGACAGAGCACAAACACGGGAGGAGGGGCTGGGGGAACAACAAGATGGAGCTGAGAGGCACTAGAAGGGCATATTGTGGCAGACTCTTACCTTGTATACATTTGAAAATAAAACAGGAAAAGTGAAAAGAAGGCAAGAATGAAATGAGAAATATGAGAAAGACATCAGAGATCATCGATATAAATCACCAACAACCTTAGGTAGGGTGACCATAATTTTGAAGCCCAAAACCGGGACATTTCACAAAAATAGAAGAAGGACAACACGTTTTCTTCAACCGAGCGCTGAGAGTGACAGCGCTCATCCCCACAGAATTACAGAAGAGGCACTAAGAACACAAATCAAAAGCCATTTTTAAAGCCAGTACAATGCCTGTTAATTAAATAGCTTTCCAATAACACCTGCTTTGTATTTCTGCTTTAGAAAACAAAAAAAAATTACTTCTTACAGTTTTCAGATGACTGTTAAAAAACCGGGCCATGAGCTAAATTTCCCGAAATGTGACAGGACAGCTGGTGAAAAACCGGGACTGACCTGGTAAATCCGGGACGCCTGGTCACCCTACCTTAGGGATGTGGACTCTTTTTAATCAAGAACTTTCGTAGTAGAATGCTCCGCCTCTATGAACAACTTCAAGGGTGCCTGCCCATCTACAAGAGCGCTGGACTTGGGAAGCTGATTTAGAACTTTGCTTGTTAACTGCACACCTTCCAGTCTATATTTCCGCCACACTGGTGGTGGAAATTGTACCACATTACACCATATTTGCTATTTCAACCTTGGCCACTGAGGTTTCTTCACCGAATGAGCTATATCTGCTCTGACAGGCATCATTTTGCTTGAAACTCCCACATGACCAGTGTAAGATAGTGAGCACTATAAACACCTACATGTCTATATTTCCTAAAATGATGGTGGTGCTTTCTAACATTTTGGTTGGGTGTTTCCTAGCATTTTAGGGAAGCTAAATGTACCTTTTAGTGAATATCCACCATCATTTCTTTGGCAGACTTCCTCATAATTAATTATGTCACTGATGACAGTGAATGAGTCACCCTAAATTGGGTGCATACCACCAAACAGCAGTAGAGCCACAGTACACCAGACTTTCACTTTTGCCTTACAGTCAATAGAATGCTTGGATGTGTTTCCGTAAAGTCATTCTGATGCTGACGATGTGGTGGTGAGTGAAGATTTAAGTCTGGTCACTGGACTTTTCTCACTGCTTGGAGGGACTATGAGTCCCAGTGAGCCTGTGACCAGAAACCTGCAGGGAGGAGGCAGGGCCACACCTGTCGCGCTTGCCAGCAGCCTGTTGTGTGTGCTCCGACAAAGACCGGTCCAAGAGAGGGCCCATATGTGCCCTACAGAACCCAGAGGAGGCCAGGCCGGACCCCCGCTCTTGATTCTGGGCACAGGTGAAAAGAAAAAATTAAATCTCATGAAGCCTGGGAAGCAGAGGCGCTAACATTGCCTCTTAGCTTATAAAGTCTTCTTTGTCAAATTCAAATTGTAACATTAACTGACTGTCCCCTATGACCCCCCTAGTAATGGAAAATAGTAAATTAACCCAGACTAAAAACTTAAGACACAAGGGTTATCTCACCCCACTTCCCTTTCCGCTACCTCTTACCTTTCTTCAGCTATGGGGGCTATCCCCGCGGAACTAGACTTAGTTGAGGATTGTATTGATACCATGCATAGATTGATAAAAAATCCTACAACACAACCAGAGGTACAGCCCACAGAAACTAGCACAGGGCCTACATTGGTAGAAGCTGAAAAAAATCCCAGGGACAGTTTTATCTACCAACTTCCTATCCCAGGGCAGTAATATAGCCAAACCATGAACTCTTGTCTAACCCAGGATCAACTGGATGACATCTACCCTGCATTTCTCTGCCCCTCTAAATCAGAGCCGTTAGGCCCCCATCCCTCTTCGGGGAAGCAGGAGAAGGGAAAATACAGAGGGGTGGAATACTCAGACCCACAATAACAGAATCAAGTAACCCTGATAGGGTTGGTAGAAAGGTTAAATCACTGCCTCCTCGCAAGCCACCAACCTCATCGCATTGCATGAACTTAACACTGCCATAAAAGATGTTGTAATCCATTTTTTTAAAATATAGAGGCCTTTTTGAGGAACGCCCAGAGGGATATTCTGGGGCAGATTAAATCTTTTGCTGACAGAGTCCAAGCTCTGACTGAGTCACAGAACAGAATTATGTCTGGAAACCTTGGGTCACATAATGGCACAACAACCCCGATCCACACACCTTATTCCAACATCACCGTTGCACCCTCTTTTCCATCTGCCATGAATGCACTCAAAATAAATCACAGAGAGAAGAGCAATTCTAAACCGGATCATGTAGTGGAATCAGTACGCCACCTACCCGTGCTCTCCTCCCAGGAGCCCCACACCCTGCCACCGCAAGTCTACCAGAAAGGCAGACATACGGTGCAACTTCACCTCCCCCCAGTGTACAATTCATATGTCATCGTCCTGGAGGGGGTCCCAACTCTGGAATAGGGCATTCATGAAAACTATGAGGGTCTAAAATACAAAGTAGCCCATTGGTGTAGGAAAAACACAGAGTGACCGACAGTCCTGGTGGATGATGATATAACCGCTCATAGAGTAGATTGGTTGGGCCCACCAGCTACTAATGGGGACTAGGTTGTTATAAATTTCAGGGACCCACTTCTAGTGAGCTCTCTGCTGCACTGTCTCGAGTACTTAATGAATCAGCCGGGCAGGACCTGTGCTCTTCCTTTGGGCTTTTTCTTATCGTCCTCCCTCTATGAGGGTTACAATTCCACTATGTTTAGGCCAGGCCGTACAGACGCACATATATCCTTGGCCCCAATCTCCACATGCAATTGATTTGTGCTACTATCTGGGCTTTCTGACATTTATTGACTGACCCCTGCTCTAGTTAGCCATTCTACTGTATATTTACCTGCACCAGCCCTTGATTCCGCTAGTCATGTTAGGGAACTATTTCACTCAGGGCCGGTACAGGAGGCAGAAAAGGGCTTATGTGGCCTCCAATGAACTTCCTGGAATACAGCGGAGGTCAGTCAGAAGCCCATGGTTGATGACTGACCACAAACCACTAAAAACCCAGACATTGCATTATATACCAAAAGTCACTGGTTTCAGGCAGTCTTTATATGGATGGCAATCAACTTCTGCAGGAGAAGTCATTTTTGACGGTGAGACAATCAGTAGGGGCCACAGATGCCAACCGGGGTCCCAGGGGATCGTTCACTTACCGGGTCTGGGAAAGCCGCCCTGTGCACAACCCACTGTTGCTGTTTTTCCACTACGCTGGCCAAACCATTTCTAGGTTGATGGA
Source organism: Pleurodeles waltl (assembly GCF_031143425.1). Taxonomy (NCBI): domain Eukaryota; kingdom Metazoa; phylum Chordata; class Amphibia; order Caudata; family Salamandridae; genus Pleurodeles; species Pleurodeles waltl. The sequence goes on along the minus strand of NC_090436.1, from coordinate 789,914,621 downwards.
GAGGTACCTATAGCTCAAGACTCTTGCCCTCCCCAAAATGGTCTCAGATTTATCACCTGGAACAATGCGAGAGCCCACTCCAAAATCACAAACTCTGATTGGGTTGCATTTATAATCACCTTTGAAATTATTTGCTGCCAAGAAACATGGATGACAGAAAATTTACATATTGATAGGTACCATACTTTCCTTCAACCAACTTTGGCCTCAAACGCCAGGAGTGAAGGGGCATTGCCATTTTTGTTTCAGTTAAAATTACTGCATGTCAACCTTTGGAACTCTGGTCTTTTCCCTATGTTCTGATAACCGTTTTATAGTTTTTTTGTGAGACTTTATATTATGTTAATTCATTATTCTTATAATGTTTTTAATCAGAATTTGAATGAAGCAATAAAGCATTTTGGAGGAAGATTTTTGCCAGCAAACAAATCGAATTGTTGATATAATATGGGTCTGGGATTTTAATACTACTTTATGCTGCTATATTGACAGCAGTGTCCGTGGCTTTACAAATTCAAAGGATGAAAATGTCACTCATTTTAAGCTTACTGTCTATGGTGAGGCCCCAAACACTCTTATCTTGAAGTACAATCTAATTTTCGCTAGTGACACACTTTGCGGTGAAAATGCACGCTTGCCCAACTTTTTGGGGTAATCAGCCTGGGAGCACTATGGATTATATAGTGGTAACAGCTGAGCTTGCTCCTTCACTTTCAGACTTTCAAGTGGTACCTAAATGTATAAGTGATCACAACCCTCTCACCATCTTACTGACACCATATCAAAAGGCCATAAACATAAGGAGGCAATAGTTTATTCTAAGATCAAAGGATTGAGGAATAAATGGGATTCAATTGATCCCATTGATTTTAATTGTGATATTGTGACCGTAAATATGGCCTCTATTTTAACCTGTCTTTCCAAGGAATGTCAACCCATATTCTATTCAATATGAGTTTAAGAATATTTGGAGATCCATACCGGACAATTTGACCTCCGTAAAGCTCCTTAGACAGTCCCTTCCCCTCCGATGGTTTAATGCTGCTTGTTCAGCTGCTCATGAACAGCTGTTGGTGGCTTTTAAATCCCACCACGCTCAATAGAACAGGTCAAGGAAGCAAGAAGACTTTATAAATTTACCATACAGGGGAGGAAAAGCTAAATAAGAAACAAAGCATGGAATAACCTTATAGTGGTAGGGAGGAATACGGATAATACAAAGTTTTGGGAAGTAATGAATCAGCCTTTTTTCACAGATCTAGATGTACCAAAAGTTCAATCCCTAATTTCAGTTGATTCCTGGGTGTAACACTTTCCAACATTTTTCAATTTGAAGATAACCTTACTAATTCAGGTATTAGCCCCAATTTTAACATCTCAAAACCAACAAAGTCTATTGATGCCTATCGGTATCCCAGAAGCGATCACAGAAATTGAGAAATATGTCCCCAGGAAGGCACCCGACCCTGACCTTGTCCTGGCGGACACTTTTAAATCAAACGTAAATCTGTGGGCCGCCTTACTAATAAATCTTTTTAGAGCTGCTGTGACAGGCCCCATCCCTGATTCCTTGAAGGCAACTATTGTTATCCCTATTTTTAAGAAAGGAAAAAATCTCTTCCATCCTGTTACAGGCCAATCTCTTTATTAGACTCAAGTGTCAGGATCCTGTGGCACATAATTTTGTCCCGTTTGGAGAGATGGGCTGACAAAAATAATATTCTAACGGAATATTAGGCCTGGCATCGGCACTGTTCATCAGTGCCTAAACCTTTACCTCATTACAGTAAAATATGTTGAGGCAAAAAGGGGATCTTTACATTTGGCCTTTATTGACTTATCAAGCACATTCAATTAAGTGAACCGCTCACAGTTAAGGATATTATGGGAAAGATGGGTATTGAAAAATACCTTTTGATGCTTATAAGGGGTTTACATCAGGATCTAACAGTAAAGGTCAATAACAGTCCCTCAAGGGAATGCTCCCCACACATTAGCTCCACTTGGGGCATCAGACAGGGGTGCATTTTGGCTCCCTTTCTTTCTCTGCTCTACATAAACAGGATAAATAAACATTTCATGGATAAAGGGAAAGATATGCTGTGCATTGAAACATAGACAATACCTGTCTTATACGCAAATGAAGCAGTGCTTCTTGCTTATACAGCAAGTGGCCTACAGGTATTATTAGATGAATTTTTAATCTATATAGATGTTGGACATGCAGATAAACCATTCAGAGTATTATATTATGGTGTATGGCCGTCCCAGCAGGAAACTGAAATGCTTTGTGATGGGGGACACACCTACCAAAGATTAAGGGCCTGAATTAGAGTTTGGCATGTGTGGTTACTTTGTCACAAACATGACGAATATCCTATGGAAACCTTAATACAGTGGATGAGATATCCATCACGTTTGTGAAAGAGTAACCCATCAGCCATACTCTAAATCAGCCCCTAAATCTTTTAACTATTTGGGAATTAATTTTAAGTCATCTTTCAGTTGAACTTCGTTATTAACCCTAAGATGCCAACAATTTAATAGAATATTGAGGCCATTTTTAGATCTGCACATAAATTAAGGCATAAACCGATTGAAGAGATGGTGTGCCTGTATAAAAGCAAATGTATCTTGGCATGAGTCTATGGCACAGGGTTATGGGGATATTGCAATGTGAGGATCCTCCAGCGCGTGGAAATCCATTTCACTCGCAGACTGTTGTCAACTACTGCTGGAACTGCCACTTTTGTAGTCACAAGGTGTTAGGAATGTCGTTCCTGGAGAATAAAAACAGGCTTTCCTCCATATTACTCTGGATCAAGAGTTGGGGATCTCCGGAGGCGGGCCTTGCTAGAAACTGTATCTCGGACTGCCTGCATCTTGATAAGGTAGACAAGATTCCCTGGCTCACATATATGAGGACAACATTGCAGACCCTAAGGCTGGCAGAGCTATACAGCAACCCACTTAAGATCACGTCCAAACACAAAGTAGTTAGGCAGCAGTACTTAGATTATTGTACGAGCAAGGGTCAAAAGATGGCTCAAAATAAGGAGTAAATAGTAAGGTATGCGTTAGTATCTACAACTAGGAGCTTGGAACCCTATTTAGATTGGTTTATGAACCTTACAGATCGTTTTATCTTACTTTCTTTAGATGAGGCACACTGCATTTTAAGGTGGCTTTTACTCTGTGAAGCCCATGGCCGCACAATCTACCCCGTTGTCAATAGGATAATGTGTCCAAGCAAAGCAAAAGCCACTTTATCCTGGTTTGCACTTTGCAGTCCACCTCGGTCATCTTTCTTGATCCTCATTTTGCACCATACTAACTTGAGGCATCATAAGGAGGGGATTGTTTCTCTGCAGCGCCTTGGCGCTATAGAGATCTGTCTAGCAATTTTACATTTTATGAGTGACTCTTGATATTTAAAAAAGTTACAAATTCTTCTGTTTATGATGTTGATATACTCTGTGTATTGCTTAAGACTCTTTTTGTTTCTTGATTTGATGATTTTTACATATGATGTATTTTAATATTGTATTGCACTTTCATGTGTTACTTTTATGGCTTCGGCCGAATAAAGAAAGATTGAATAAAGTCTGGTCACTGATTGGATGGTGTCCAAGCTGAAGCCAGTGATTGGTCCTCGCTTAAAAGAAAAGGATTTCCTTGCAATATCTAACACATGAGTGACAAAGACTGCTGTGGGGTTTCCCAGATGAAATAATGTCTCCGACCAAGAGCACAATAATAAAATGACGCTTGATTTCATTAGGTCACAGTATGGTATTTGTGGGCCAGAGCTGAATCTCTACACTCCTTTGCCTCTGTATGCTTTCTAATACAAGAGTTGCGATCCGTACCATTACACACTGCCACATAAATATGGCTGCTGTTTCCCCTCTGCTGTTGACTTTCCAGACTTTCCATGAACTTCAGATGAGTTCCTGACAATCACTCTCTTGTTTTGTGAATTTAGCCCAGAAGGAAGGTAGAATCTGTCCTAGGCCAAGAATGTGACCAAACTCTATCTGATCTTTTATAACAAAAGCTTGAAGAATCTTGTCAGTCCTCTTGCTACAAGTGATTTTGTGGCATTTTTGGATCTCAAACCCCTCCACAATTTGGGAAATTGCCAGATTCCACAAGCGTGTTTATTACGAACCAAAACAGCACATTGGTCCCTGCGTTTTTGTCAGTGTGGTGTAGAGATAATGAATAACACGAAAAAGGAAGCAAGTGTGTTTAATGAGGTCGGGTGCCACAGAGACCAAGAGATCTGTATCCACCTTCAATTTAGGCACAAGCCATATCTCCCTGTCACTCATTCAGCCAGGTACTATTCAGCGTGTCATACAAAGACCCAGTGGCACAGTTGAAGCAGAGATGACAAAAGAGTGACTCGCACAGTCTCTAGTAAAGCAGTTTTCAATCTGTGGTCTGCGGACCTCTACTCTGGGGGATCTGCGACTGTTTAGGAAATTAAATAGTGTTAGCAGAATAATATAGTGCATATTCATAAAAGCAATATTGAAAATAGAAAGTTTTAAATCACTCTGTAAATTTAAAGGTACTTAACATTAAAACCTAAAATGTAAGTTGGTATGCTTATCTTGATTCCTGGGAGCAGTGCCAGAACTCCAAAAGGAATCTAGTATGGACGGTTGGTGCCCTCAATTTAAGCAGTGGTATGCGTCAATTAAAAGGGAATATGCGTTAGAAATGAAAAGGCATAAAGTGATAAGCTAGAATCTAGAATATTGCTTCATCTTTTAGAAATAAAACCACTCTTTGAACTTTCCCATTAGAATTAAAATTTAGATTTTCACGTATTTGTGAATTAATTGTAACATTTCAATGTTTTTGTTTAATGCATACATATTTCTGTATTTTGCGTATGAGGTTTGAATCTCAGAAATTTCTTAGGTGGGGTCTTTTGGCTTTCAAGTAGGGAATCAAAGGGGTTCCACTTCACTAGTGTTATCTGGGATCTCAGTCATCACAAAAAATCGAGATACCCTTCATGCCATATTAAAACAATGCAGAGTGCCTTGAAATGAAAATAAAAACACAAAAAGGCACAGCTATGAAAGTATTTTTTCTGGGTACAAAAAGAGATATTCTCATCAGCATTAACATTAAAATTGAATAATTATTGTAGTTTTCAGAAGGATTACTCAAATTACCTCTCAGTCTGAAAGGCTCTCACAAACCCCAACCCTCCACAAACACTGTTTTTTTCTCGTCACTCTAGTTACGAGTTTATGCTATGGAGGCACCCCACTTACACTGGGTAGAAATATTGGAAGTGGGAAGAACTCAGTGCGGATGGCAGGGTGGATTTCAGCCAATAAAGATTAGCTTCCTCTTTGTCAAATAAAAATTAGGATTTGGAGTCAGTGTCTAAATAGGGTAGATGCTCACAGCTGTGCGAGGAGGAGATTAATGTGAAAAACAAATTTATAAAAGAAAGCTAATTCGGTCCCTAAGGTACACTGCTGTTAGAATGAAGATGCAGTTATAGAAGCCATACCTTAGAACACGTTGTGTGTGTTTTTTGTGGACTGCAGTGTGCAAATATTGCCTTTCCCAGGCCTGTCAGAACCTGAGGGCCAAGTAGAATCTCAGGTGTCAGCTCGGGCAGAACAAATGACCTGCCAAGATGTGCCTAACAGCCCTAATCTTCCCACTGCATCTATCTAGGCATTTATTATATCACTTATTTATTTTATAAGCGCTCTTTACGGTAAGTGTATACGCTCTGCCAAGTCCTAAACAGAACACCACATGCACACAGACCCGTCTGTAAGATGTTTACCCATCCCTTCCTTTAATCTTCGTTTCCTTTCATCTTCTATTCCCCCTCTCTGCCTCTCGTGGCCTTGTGCTCTCGTCGGCGGGTATCTGGGCCTTGCGTGGTGTGAGGTCTCTGTGGGGCCTGCAGTTCTAGTCAGGCTGAGGCCCCGCGCCCCTGCTCGTGATCCCTGGCCCGCCGCTGCCGCTCGCGAGGTGTGCTGCTCATTTCAGAAGGTGCGAGGCTGATGAGGAGATGAACCCCAGAGACAGCTCTGGCAGGTGGGAGACCCCGTGGGCAGGCAGTTACTGGCTTCTTTGTGCCGGGATAAAGAGCTTACTCTTCAGGGCTGCCGCAACACCCCTTAACTGATGCAGAAAACAGATCTCCCATCCAGGTCCGGAGATTGCACCTTTCTAAAGCCTATGGTTGTATACGGAGTCTGGTTCTCAGATCACACGTTCCCCCACGCCAGGCAGTATGTCTGCTCTTCAAGCGGATGTACACGTGCAGAAATCCCATGAGCCTTTGGAACTTCCTGTACCTTCCATACTTTCGGGTACAGCGCCGTATAAGTCTGTAAGAGACCTGCAGTGAACAGGTGGGCAGTCGAGTCTCAATTTCCAGTTAATATTTTAAGCAGTAGCCGCAAGATAGACATCAGTTACTACGAATGATATTGTATGACTATCCTGTCCCAAACGACAAAAACAAACCCAGGACCGGTCACTTTACTTCCATTTAGACATTCAATTAAATAGTTTATAATTTTTTTTGGTAACCGGCAGTGGCGGTCTGTCCTTTAGGGCGGAGGGGCAATGCCCCCCCACCTTTTGCCCCACATGAAGAGTGTCTGTCAGGCTGAACAAAGGTCAGCCTGACAGACACTCTTCATTTTCAGCTCAGACAGCCAGGAGCAGACTTGCGTGATTTGCGCAGGCTCCTGGCTGCCAGAGCTGAACTTTGCTGGGCTGAGGAGGTCACAGCTCCTATGGGCATGACCTCCTCGGCTCAGCAAAGGTGCCTCGAGGCCCTCCCCTGGGTGATGAGGAAAGCGTCACCCATTGACACTCGCCCTGTGCGCTTCAGGTTTAAGCCCTGAAGCACCCAGTGCGAGCGTCAATCAGTGACACTTCGTCACAGAGTGGGACTGCTGCCTTCCCTCATTGGCTGACCTAAGGTCAGCCAATGAGGGCAGGCAGCAGCCCCAACCCTCCTGGGACCTGGAGGCTGAAGGTAAGTGTGTGTGTATGTATGTGATGTTTGAAATTGAATGTTTGGTGCACGCGTACATGTTTAAGTGTTATGAGTGTTGTTAATGGATGTGTGTGTGTGTGTGTGTGAAAGAATGAGTGTGTTTGATCTTTTAAAATGAATGTTTGGTGCATGCGTGCATGTTTGAATGTTATGAGTGTTAATGGATGGATGTGCGTGTGTGAAAGAATGAGTGTGTGTGATGTTTTAAAATGAAAGTTTGGTGCGTGCGTGCATGTTTGAATGGTATGAGTGTTGTTAATGGATGTGCGTGCATGCTTGCGTGTCTGTGTGTGAAAGAATGAGTGTGTGTGTGCTTCCCGCCTGCCCCCCTCCCTCCTAAAGCTGCTGGCCGCCACTGGTAACCGGGGGTTTCCGTTTGTCTTTCAGCTCTTGCGAGCAAGGGGTGAGTGACATTTACTTGGTTTGGCATACAGCTGAGGTTATTAGGATGTGGTTTACAGTAATCATTAATCGTCTTTGGATGCGTCATCAATTTCGAATATGATTTTTTGTAAAGAGTCGGTGATATTCGCTGGATGCTGTCACTTTAATTCAGGTTTAATTAGGCTGGTTGGCAGCCCTTGTCCTCAAACCTAAACTCATGGATGTAATTTGCCTTTGCGACCCCCTGGCCTCAGGGGTGGCAAATTCAGTGCCAGGAACACAGTGGCAGCTCATTCATATGGACCTCAGTTGGGGCTCCACTCACTTTGTTTTCTGTTAATTTTTTATCTCACTAATAGTGAATAATAATGTATTATTTAGTGTTACTGTAATAAAAACAGAGTACAATAAGGTGGAATATGCCCTTCCATGGCACCTGAGGTAAGTAAAAAATGTTTTGAATGTATGTTGAGTGAGCACGTGTGCATGATAGTGTGTTCATGTGAGAGAGAGTGTATGCAAGTGTGAATTTGTGTGCATGTGTAAGTATGTGTGTGAGTGAAAGTGGAGGTCAAAAGGCGTATGATGTCACTTCCACTGCCCCCAGCATTTTCGGTGAATTGACGCCCACGCATACACTCCTGACAAGGCACAAAATATTTATAAGGCTCAGGTTTAGCGGGAGAAATTTCTTGGAGTCATGTTTACAGAAGCTACCCCCTTTTTAGGTCAAGCATAGCAGCGCGCAAGTGCTTTTTTTCCCGACGTGTTGGTGTGTATCTGGGCTTTCAACCACGCCCACCGCATGCCCATCACTATCACTCGTTGGTGGGCTTGCCTTTCAGAAATCCTTACTTTTAGTTGATAACTGCATTACGTTTGTCCCTCCGTAGGGCAGTTTTGTTTACACCTTGGGGACCGACCCTATTACATGGATAATTGCACATTTGCCGATAACTTTGACTGGGAGCGAACTTCTTTTTCCTTTTGTGTGACTCTGTCATGCTCAAGATGGCACTTTGAATCCGCTTGCTTATGTGAAACTGTTTTAACTTTTTATTTTCAGGTTGTGTGGCAAGAAAAATCCAGTTAGTAATTTACAACGCTAATAGCTCTAACTCGAGCAAATGCAAGACCCGTTGCATTGTAAATACTTGTTTGCTCTTTTTTCTGTGCTTCAACTTGACACTTGTCCCCCACCTGCACTATCCTAATCCAGTTGCAGTAGGTCTGCAATGGGGGAATACTTATAGGCTACTTTGTAATCGCTGAAATATTCAATCAATGTTAATTATAAGCTTGTAATACTTAAAATCTGTAGTTTGGCGGGCAGTAAAGCAAATGTGTTGTGTCAACACCTACCTGTACTCTTCATCCTTTAGTCTTTATTAAATGCAAGAATTTCAAAATCTGATGCAAGTGCATGTACTTGGTCATCTTGCAGCCACAGGGTTACACACTTGGGTAATGGGCCAGTCTATGGCTGAGATTTCCTGAGAACCGTGAAGGAAGGGAGACCTGTTTGTTGCTGTTGCTGAGAACCTCATTGGTCATCCAAAGGCCTATGGTTGGGACTTTGCAGCTCCATCCATCAACCACTCAAGACTCCCATTTAGCATCTCTTCCAGGCTTATTCTGCTCCAATTTTTCAACCTTGTTGAAAGCCTTATGTGGCTTCATGAACAGGAGGTTCTCCTGGGGCAAATCTTGCTAGTGTCATTTGTCTTGATAGTGGAGACTGAAGATTGCTGATAAGCAATTATGGTGTTAATGGCTTGTTTCTTTATGACCTCTGAAATAGGTCTAAACTCTTTCCTCCTTCATACAACTTAGTCTGAGTAATCATTGAATAATCTGGTGCTTTGATCTCAAGATTTTACATCACACTACCTCCTATCTGTAGAATTGTCTGTTTATACTGATAGTTCAAACATCCGATTGTGATGATGCTGGGAAGGTCATGTGCTGTGAGTTTACAAATTGCTTTCCACTTTCTCCCTCGGTGTAGGGAGTCTACAATGTAACAAACAGAAGAAGTCATATATTTCTGTTACCTCTTCCATCTTCCCTAGAAGCATGAGTGTAACGTTACCATGGTGTGATCTATTTTCCATGTCCTCATACGTCTGGGCCAGCTGCATGATTTATCTTATGCCATGTCATTTAGTTGACTAACATGTCACTGTCATTTTCCAACATGCTTGCTTGCATATCTTGTGCAGAGCCTGAGCTTGTCTTGTTGGATTGTTTTCACAAATAATGTCTTCAATCTCTCTGATGGCTTTGTGGAATACATGGTTGGAGTCCTTGCCACTCTTGGTGATGTTCAGAAGTTTATCTAGTCTTCTGTAGTATGACCTCCAGCTCATCCACTGAGGGTTTACAGATTTGTCTGCTGGGCAAACGTCTGCTTATAAGGTGTTGCCTGCAGCCACAGCACTCACTTAGTTAAACAGAAGTTCCACCTCCACCAATGCCCCCTGCTACTGCATGTACACGTGAGAGAGTAGTGTTACACATTAACCCAGTCTGCCTGCCTACAGGCATGTGAGCAATTGACCCAGCAATAAGACAGATTATTCAGAGGTAAAACATTTCTGGGCTGTTCTATGCTGTTTTTCAGTAACTAAGGGTTAGCTTCACATCTACAACAGAAGAGAATGCTGTGAAAAGTTGCTTACAATTTTCACACAGTTTTCAGGTTCATTCGTTATCAGTTGGGTGTCATTATGCAGCCATAATTGTGTTATATCATTAATATAACTGTAGTGGAAGTCCTTTAGGATAATCACATATCTACAGGGACATTAACTCATCGACTGCAGTAATGTGCAGAGTACTTTTGCTGCAGTATAAAGTAGATCTGTGATGCGCAATAGTCTACTGAGCCCCCATTCACCTAAATTTAAAATTTCCGAACCTTTAGATCAGCATTGTGGGCCACAAAACCAGTTGAAGGACAATCTCCCAATGCACCACAAGCTGATCCACCTCTAGTCAGCTGAGACCAGCTCAAGATGGCTGACACCTCTCCAGTGGTAAATGTTTACAGATGTCAGCATCTCCCCATGCACCAGCTGCTCCAGACCTCTCTGCAGTGTCTGAAAGTTACAGACCTTTGTTTGTTATCTTAAGTTTACGCCCTAATGTATGTTTCCTTCGCCTGCCTGTAGTTCAAAAAGGGATTACTGGCAAGCATAAGATTATTTACGAGGCCAGGGATCTCTGCCATGACAGCAAAAATCTCTGCACCCATAACTCCACTAAAAGGGTGGGAAAACAGGCGTTTTAAGGTGTGGCTTGCCTTGAGAGTGGTGGAGCACTGCAGTCATGGATGTTTATTGGCACCCCCAATCTATCATCCAACCCATTCGTACCATGAAAGTGGTACGAGCTTTCTTCCTGCACTTGGCTGGCTTAAATTCCCTTCCAGGGTGGATAGGAGAACGGATCACTCCCATGAGACTTCGCCTGGATGCCCCGGAAGGGTGTGCTCAAAACCTTTGTATTAACCCACTGAATCCAGCAGGCTGAAGATACTTTTGCCTGCCACAGAGGTCTCCTGGACAGCAGGCTGGAACCTCACAATTCTGTGCAGCACAGCAAATACAGCTTCCCAAAAGCGACAAACACTTTCATATGTTCAAAGTATGGAGATCAAGTTTTATGTGAGCATAACATGTCATGGGACCATTGCTAAAGTCCTCCAACCACCCCTCCCCCACCATGTACAAGCATCAGCTTTTATATTAATGGAAAGGCAACCTTGTAGCACATACCCTTTCCCCACTGCTCAGGGTTTTTACTTAATAAGTCCGTCTTTATTTCCGGGCTTTGTGGAGCAGAAGCTTCAGCCCGGTTATGAAATGCTTTAAATTTACAAAGTCTGCAGTCATGGGTTCTGGAAGGCCCAATAATGTATCAATTTTGATCTTCAGTTTCTAGGTTAAGGGAGGAGTGACTGCTATTACACACTGGGTTCTGAATAGCAAGGCAGAGACTTGGTCTAGGGACCTTTGCAATATCTGGAAATCCTAGAATACATTTAATTGAGCTGCTGCTGCAGAGGTACAACGTGCACATTTGATGTTATGGCAGATGACAATATAGATCAGTGGTTCCCAACCTGTGGTCCGGGGACCGTTGGGGGTCCGCAATGCTTCCTCAGGGGGTCCGCGACTGCCTAGAAAATTAAATAATTTTATCAGAATAGGTCCCCAGCTTTCAGTAATGACTCAGTGAGGGTCCCCGGATTCCAATAATGATTCAGTGGGGGTCACCGGGTTCCAGTAATGATTAAGTGGGGGTCCACAGAAGTCAAAAGGTTGGGAACCGCTGCTATAGATAGAAGTAAACATTACATTGAAAATTAATATTAGCAATACACCTGGAAGGAGAATCCAGGCAGGTTGTTTGTAGGGCACGTTCACATACACCCTTTAAACATGCTGGAGTCCACTTTAAACAAATATCCACACCTTCACATTTGGAGGGGATGTAGGGGCAGGACTTTCTCCCGGGGAAATTGTTTTTGAAAGAAGTTCATTTGAACAAGGGAAACAATTCCACCATACAGAGTTTGTCGTCATAGTGAACTAGCTACAGAGGGAATGGGAACACATTTTGGAGCCATGCAGGGAGTCTCATACCAGGCGTAGTTGTCCATGATGATTTCAATACAAGTTGGTTAATTTAAAAAAGTAGTAAATACGCACTCACACATAGCAGAAAATCAGCATTCCTGCCTTTTTGTAAATAGGGTGCAAAATCTTTTATTAGTTCACATTTTTTGAAAATGTGTGAGCAGGGAGTCTGCCAGCAGGGAGAGCAGACTGTATCTGCAGCACAGCGCTAACACACATGCCAGATCCCTTTCCACATTTCACTTTGCCCAGATGGTGTAAACAAGCTTTGGCAATGCCAATGGTCTGGCTTACACCGAAAGTGCATTTTTATTCACCGATGAGTTTAGAGATTCATTAAATCATCAGACATCCATTAATTTGCTTATCTTCCACTCAGACATCCATTCATCCACCCTTTGACTCATTCTTGCATTTACCCATTTACCCATCTACAATAAAATAGACACACAAACTGAACAAGCATATGGAAGATACATTAAAGGAATAAAAGTTGAAAAAAAGAAAATGTGCCACCATCTAAACTTGGCAGGCATATGTTGTAATCCAAAAACAAAATTAAACACAGGAGTGGGTGACTGTCGTTCAGTGGTACTGTACATAGTGAATCATTATTTTAAAGTTCCAACACAACTGTCACACTTAGAAGCAAAGTATTGGCTATCTTGGAAGGGTAAAAACAATGATACAATATGCACAGTGTCATTCCAAGATGACCACTCAGTAAACAGTGCCCTGGTTGGCCATGTTTGAATGCTAAAATCTATGGTGTATCTTTGCTTTACTTCTCCAAGGTGGCCAACATAATGGTTCTAAACAGGGTGGCCACCTTGGAACTGTAAAACAACAATTCACTACGGATAATACCATTACAAGATGGCTGTCCAGTGTAGAAATATTGCCCTCACAGGATCCGGAGCGTAGCTTGGTCAGTAAGGCTGGGAGGGTGTGAACTTCAGGATTTTTCAACAATCTAATATTAAAATATATTATACAACAAGTTGGATGCATGAGAGGGGCTTTTATGGGCAATGAAAAGGGACAGAAATGCAGATTGGTAGTGGGTCTAAGTAAAAGAAATCAACGTTTTTTGTAAAATAACCAACGTTTTCGAAGACTTTCAAAACTGAGAGAGGGAGAAAGTGTGTGTGTGTTTCTGTCTGTGTGTATGTAAAAATCCCTTGGGAAATCTGGCAGACACCTCACCATATCCAGCTGAAAGCACCTATGCCCAACTATTTACCAGAAAATACATGTTTTAGAGGGGTGTTACACCCCAAATCCCCTCCATCCCCCCGAAGCTGCGCTCCCGCACAGGATACAGCACACTGCAGAAGAAATAAGTGGAAAGCAAGCAGCCTGGTAGAACTGCCTGGGTAGCTGCAGTACACTCTTAAAAAAGGAAAAGAAGGAAGGAATTAAAGAATAAATAGAAAACTAAATGACTGGACACAAACCCAGTCAGTGAATCACATTAATTCTCAGATGAATGTGCACATCCAATCAAGTAAAATGCTCTTAAACACAGAACATTTGAGGCAATGGCAGACATAGGCTAACCCTCTGCCCCTGTATATGCTATCATGGGGAGAGATAGAATGTGGATGACACCTAAGCTGGTTTAAAGACACTGTATACATTTATATGCGTGGAGAGTGTAATTGTTTTATTATAAGTGCCTGGTAGACAACCTATCAGGCTCTCCTAAGAGGGTCTGTCAAAGATTATCATAGTGCAAATCTTCTACCTGCCGGGTTTGTTAAAACAAGTAACCAACACCGAAATCCTATAGTAATCTGTGAGATTGTATGTAACAAAATGTCTTTCTAAATGCATTAATCCAGTGTACTTTCAATCCATCCGTAAGGGTCTATTGATGATAAAAAAAAAATCATAATTACTGAATCACTCCTACTTCTTTGTTAAAATCTTTAATAAAAAATGGAGTTATGGAATCTGACATGCCTTTTCCTAATAAGTCAATGAGGTGTGTACCCTTTAATCATTAGCTCCTTACAATACCAACCACGGCTTGCTGTATTGAGCATAGGCTTTCCTACAAGGTGACCTTCAAAATATTCAGACATCAAATTAGAAATATGTACAAAATTAGAGTTGGTAAAACCATATACAACTCTTCCTAAGAGAGCCTCACAAGGATTCTCACAGTACAATTCTTCTACTCCCTGGGCTTTGTCAGAGAGTTAACCCACACAAGATCCGTTGTTGATCATAACATTATATGTAACACAATACCTGTCGACAGTCTTTAACTGGATTCAATAATCCACTTTTGAAGGCCTATTGGCTTTAACACAAGTTTTACAAAAAGCCAGTCCTATTGCTTTTGTCATAACTTTTCCTAATAAACAGATGAGACCTATTGCATCTGCCAAAACTTTTCCCAGTAAACAAATCAGGCCAATAGTGGTTATAATTGGCCTGTCTCCGCAATAAATTAAGGCTACCTATATATATATATATATATATATATATATATATATATATATATATTCACTTTAAAAAACAAAGGTTACAAGGACGTTTATAGTTAGGCTCACATTTTAAACATACAAAAACCATTGAAATTCGCATGTTATAGTTACAGTTATCTCAAGTAACTATAACTCGTGCCCTAAGGTAACGGTAACTCGCGCAAAAAACTGTATTGTTCCAATCCCTACGATCGGATGAATTATTGTGCTGCCATTGAGGGAGAAGCACTCACGCTTGCAGGAATTATGAGCACAAACTAAGAGAGTAAGGAGGATAGGCGTCCAGAGCAAAGAAGAAGGACATTAAAGAATTCACAGGAGTGTTTACCCATTTAAGGAGAATACATTATTGAAATGGAGGACAACTTGGCTAAATGGAAACAGGCTGCAGAACGTACATTTAGTGAGACAACTGAAAATGTGACAGGAGGAACAAATCAGGACTCAACCAATAGGACACCGGCACAGTTGATTAAGGATTTGAAAAGAGCTAGGAAAATGAGATGTAATCAGTGGTGGGAGATGACTTCTCTCAGAAAATATCTAGAGTGATTCCGAGAGGTTTGCAAATAATGTTACTGCCAACATATGAGGGCATTGTCAATGACCTAGCGAATGAATGTTGTGGAAATACAAAAGAGTGTTCTGTGAACCTTATGAAAACATTAATTTAACATGTAAAAAGGAAATTGGAGCAACAGTCTGCTAAAAATTCAGTTAAGTTTGAAGGAACTGGAGAAAAACAAGGATGAAACAACAATAAAGATGTTGGTAAAAATGGAAAAGACCTTGCAAGAATATAATGAGGACATAATGGAGAGGAAAGCAAGGAAATTCACCAGGGATAGTCTGGATTGCCAGTATGGCCACATTTATGCTTTTGTGAAGAAATATGATAATCGTAGGGGCCGAAAGAAACAAAAACGGCCCATTACTAATGCACACAGCAAGAGTGAGTTCAATTCTTACACTGGATCAAGTGCGGACAAATCCTCCTTTGAAAGAGGGGATTTTCAAAATCCTGCGCATGATGATGCAGCAAGGGGGAGAGAGCAGAATACAGCAAGGACATGAAAAAAAGTGTAGAACGAGGAGGGGCAAGACAACGAGGCAAGAACAGGGGCAAGAAATAACTGATACAAATGGTACCGATAAGGTTGTGAACAGTCCTTTCATCAAGCATACTCCAAACGAGGAAAAGATTCTTATTTTGAGATTGACATTCTGCCGACCTCAGCACCTGACATCAGACACCAGAATTGAGTGGTATAAGTACATAAGGAAATTAAAATTGCACGAATACCATTCATTGAATTCTAAAATAATAACCACCTGTGATACCACTATATCAAAAACCTCCAATTTCAAAATTGTGGATGTTTCGCACTTGTTGGAAATCCAAGAATTGGCCCTGGAGGCTACGAATAATTCAACTGTAAATGGTACAGCTCGGGTATCATATGAGCATGAACTTGATGTGGGGCTCACCATAACTGGGGCTAGGAGCCTCGAGATGGAATGTGGAGTGGGAACAGAGCTGGTATTACAAATAGGAGCACCACAAATTGACATTCTGAAGAAGATGGTTTTCAACACTGATGAGTCAGAAGGAAGTGGGTGTAAACCTAAATCTAAAGTTTGCTCTCAACTGTCCCTGGGTAATAAAATAGACTTATTTCGTGAATTGGTTGTGGAGGATCTGAAGGATTTGAGAAGAATTGGAATCGCAGGAGTAAGAGACAATTTCTCTCCAAGGTACTGGAGGGACTTTATGGAGCTCAAGAACAATCTGTCATTAATTGTAAAGCCCTCAGGCAAAGGAGGGAACATTGTGCTAATGGATAAAAGCATGTAGTTGACGAAGGCAAGAAGGCACTTGAGCAATACAACATATTATGCTTGTCTACCCAGGAATCGCATGGCTGAGATTGAGAAGGAGTATCTTTTCCAGTTACAAGCATGGTATAAGCATGAACTGTTGGATCGGGACTAATATTAATAATTGGGAGTGGAGAAAGCCATCCAGGGGTGTTAAAATGGAGTATCCTTTACAGTCAGATGTTAAGAGCCAGAAGAATTTGTTCTACTAATGAAGAATTTAATAAGGACATTTTGAATATGATGGAATGATTTATTGAACATGGCTATCCCATGGACAGAGAGAGAACAGAGATAGAAATTATATCCACAGAGTAAGAATTATGTGCAAAAGAATGAAGGAAACCAAAAGTTATTTTTGGAATACAATGCAGCCCAGTCCAGTGTCAAAAATGATCTTGCATATAAACTGAAATGTCCTAAGAGGACATGAAAATTTGAGGGATATTATAGACATTGATCCCCGAATAACCCCCAAGAGAACTAGGTCACTAGGAGACATGCTAAGTTGCAATTCGTTTGACCCAGGAAAAGAAAAAGAAAGAGAAATTTGGCTGATAAGCAATGCTAAGGGTTTCATCAAGTGTGATACCTTTGAAGCCTGTAGATATGGTTTGAATCGTAAAGAGTATCAGCCTTTTGAGGGCCGGAGCATTAGGATACAAGATAGAATAACCTGCTACACAGATCATGTGATTTAGGTATTACAGTGGGGGTGCAATAAACTGTATGTGACTTCTTGTGTATATAACATTCTAGCGAACAGTATACTTGGGGAGTGCTGGTCATCTGTCTGCAGGCAGGAAAACAGAGGAAACCTCTGCTTCCAGCAAGTGAGAGCTGTTTGGCAGCTCTCAATTGCTGGAACTGGAGTGTTTGCTTTGAGTTGGCAGGAGCTCTCAAAGCAAACAGCTATGTCCCAGGGGTTGGTATCCCGGGACATAGTAAGAGCCAGCCCTGGGGGGGGTAGCAGTCCCCAGAGCCATTATTGGCTCGACAAAGGAGGTCGCACGCCCCCCCCTCCAATGTTGCAATTTGCTCCGGTTAATTGGTGGTCCCCGGGGCCAGAGGACAGCAACGGACCCCCTATCTTACTTAAGTTCAGCCTCAGGGAGGTGGTGGTCGTTGGGGCTGCGAGGGGGCCAGGTTGCACCTCTGCATTTAATTCTAATGTATTTGGCCCACATTTAATTTTATGTTAGACCCAGAGAGGTGGCAGTCCCCAGGGCTGGGGGGTACTGAGTGCCCCCCCACCCCCACATTTAATGGTGGTCCCGGTGGGGGGAAGGAAGCCCCCCCCTGCATTTAATACTATGTTCGGCCAAGGGGAGGTGGCAGTCCCCGGGACTGCGGGGGACTGGGTTCTCCACTCCACATCTAATTGTATGTTAGCCTCGGGGAGGTGGCAGTCCCCTGGGTTTCAGTAAGTCCAGGAGGAGGGCCCGTCTACCCCCTCCTTATTTTTGACATACCCCTGGGGCCCGGCCCACCTGGGGGCTTCATTAAAACAAGCGCAGGAGCCCGCACTTGTTAATTGTTTTTCAATTTTCACCAGATCTGCCACGATTCTTGGCGAAAATTAAAACAATTATATATGCCCTGGGGGAGGAGGGTTGGGTCCCTCTGACCCGAGCTAATGGGTCAGGGTGTCCCTATCCTTCCCCTTTTTTTTCTTTATTTTATAAATCTTTTTTTCTGGGACTTGGCTGAAGCTGAGTCCCATGATGGCTGCCAACACTTCCTTGTTGAAGTGTTAGCAGCCAATCAGATCTCAGCATAAGATCGGGGGGGTTTGTGGAGCCTTCGTGTCCCTATATATAAAAATGTGTTTTTTCTTTAATTTCTCAAAAACTACTGAACGGATTTACACAAAATAAAAAGGGCGCTTCCTGGACCAAGAGCCTCCTTTCTGCCAAATTTGATGTAATTCGTCCAGTGGTTCGGGTGCTTTTCCTGTTCAAAATCCCTATGGAAAAATGTATGGGGGTGATGCTCTTAATTGTGTTTGACCAATGACTTTGTGTTTCACCACTGCGCATATTAGTTGCTCAATGTTCACCAGTAGCACATTACATGTTGTGTTCAGTTTAGCTGCCTATTGGCTTTAGCATGGCATTAGCCATTATATTCTGTATTCAGTTTAGCTGCCTATTGGCTTTGACATGGCATTAGACATTACATTCTGTATTCAGTTTAGCTGCCTATTGGCTTTGACATGGCATTAGACATTACATTTAGTATTTAGGTTAGCTGCCTATTGGCTTTAACGTGGAGTTAGACATTGCAGATGAGCTGTGTTTTTCCAAGCTGTGTTTTTCCACAAGATAGACCAAGCTGTGTTTTTCACACCAGACCCTAGCTGATAAGAGTGCCTAGATTTTGTGTTTACCTCTCAATCCAATCTGAGAACGAGTGAGGCTTGGAGAATTGGCCACTCTCCAAGTTCCTACTATCTTGACTTCAGACAGGAACCAGGATTCAGTTGCCGGTCTCCCGTTTGGGTAGAAAATCTCTTACTCGCAGTTGAAAAGGAGTCATCAACTTGAAGCCCTAGAAAGATGAAGCTGTTATAGGCCCTACAGCCTGGCCCTATGGTGATGCGATTTTGACTTTTATGTTTTGCTTTGAAGTTATGCTATAATATAATCACATGTATTTGCTGTGTACATTGCAACTGAGAAGTACTTTGATATATTTTGCTTTCATTGCTGCGACTACTTTTGAACGTGTGCTTCCAGTCTACTAATTTAGTCTTTCAGGAACCTCGTGGTGAAGTAATAATAACAATAAATGTCTTCTTTAAACTCAGAAGTGCATTCCAGAGAGGTTCTGTAATCTCGGTCATGAGATAAGATAAAAGAAGGAAAGCAGAACAATGGGGAAGAAGCGTTTTGGGACCCCCCCCCTTTTTCTCGGCTCCCACTTGACTGATCACCCCAAAGCTTTCCAAACAGCTACTGAAGTGAGCGTTGTATGTTTTTGGAAATGTTTGTAAATATTCATCAAACGGCGCCAAAGTTATTAGCAAAGCAAAACAAACATTTTTTTTAATAGAAACTAGTTCCTAACTATAACTACCTAGTGGTGACTACCACTAGGCTGTTTATATATATATATGTTATTGTTTTGATAACTGTAAGTGTATCTCTCTCTCTCTCTCTCTATATATATATATATATATATATATGTATATATATATATATATATATATAGAGAGAGAGAGAGAGAGAGAGAGAGAGAGAGATACACTTACAGTTATCAAAACAATATAAACCCCTCTGAAAGAGTCTAACAGGGGTTTATCACGCTACAAACCTTGAACACCAAATGTTTTTCAGAGGGGGTACCCAACACCAGAACCCTTGCATGCTACAATAATCTGCCAGATTTGTTGTAAGAAAATACTGCCTACAGCATTCAACCCAGTGTAATAACAATCCACCCTTAAACGTTTATTGACTTTAATAAATGCATTTCACAATAAATTGGTCAAGCCTACTCCCTTTGTTGTAACCTTTCATAATAAACATATTAGAGCTACAAGATCTGACATAATTGTACTCAACGATCCAATCTGGCCTATTGCCTTTATATTTGGTTTGTCATCATAACCAAAACAAGTCTACTGAATTCTGCATAGACTTTCTAGACTGCATAGCCTTTTTAGCAAGTCAAGCATCATGCACACAGTCACAAAAATATAAACACAATCTATAAGGATTACCACAGTGCAGATCTTCTCTCTGCAGAGTTTATCAGAGGAGGACAGTAGAGGGGGAAAACAGCACCAAAACCCTTGCCTGCTGCAGTGAGCCCCTCTTTATGGGCTTTTTCATAGTTTAATAACAATCCACTCTCAAAGGCCTATTGACTTCATTTTCACAATAAGTCAGACCTACTGAGTTTGTTGTAAATTTTCATAATAAAACAATTAGATCTATGGCCTCTGACATAACATTTTCCAGTGTATCAACCCGGCCTATAGCCTTTATCACTGTTTTGTAACCGTAGCCAACTCAGGCCTATTGTCTTCCGCAAAAGCTTTCCCACAAGCCACCTATCAGTATGCAGTCATAAAATTACAAATATGTGCAAAATTACTTCCTAAAACGGCATAACAAGGACTCCTAAAATGCAAATCTAACTGAGGGTTTGTCACAGGGGTGAAACCAACACCAAAACCCTAGCCTTTTACGGTAATCTGTAAGATTCCTTGTAACAAAATACCTTTCTTTAAGTTTTAACAGAGTGTAATGACACTCCACCATTAAAGGCCTAGTGTATTTTACATATACTTTTCATGATAAATAAGTCTAAAACAATAACTCAGACTTACTCTCCTTTTCAGTGTAAGCACACAAGTCCTGCTTAGCCAAAATCTGTGCTCAATGGAATCAATATTTAGGCAGCGCCAAAAGCCATCTCTCAGTAGTCATAAAATTATAATCATGCGAAAACTACTGTTGCCAAAAATACACAACCCTTCCTAAAGCAACATAACCGGTATTTCCAAAGTGAAAATCTTCTACTGTGAGGAATTGTCACGGGTATTAACCAACTCTAAAACCCTTGCCTACAAGTGTAGTCTGTGAGATTCCCTGTAACAAAATAACTATCTACAAGATTAAACACAGTGTACATACAGTCCATCTTTAAGGGCCTATTGGCTTTTAGATCAGCTTTTCACAATAAATAAGTATAACTGCCTTTGACGGAACAGATTAAGGGGGTCATTACGGCATTGGCGGGCGGCTACCGCCGCCCGCCAAGCAGTAACCGCCGTGCGGCCGCCAATGCGGCCGCACTCCCGCGGCCCCCATCACGACATCCTCGCCGGCCCAGCGGGGATGAGGCCGCAACATAGGAGCCGGCTCCTAATGGAGCCGGCGGTGTTGCGGCCGTGCGACGGGTGCAGTTGCACCCGTCGCGCTTTTCACTGTCTGCTATGCAGACAGTGAAAAGCTGGCCGGGGCCCTGTTAGGGGGCCCCTGCACTGCCCATGCCAGTGGCATGGGCAGTGCAGGGGCCCCCAGGGGCCCCAGGCACCCCTTACCGCCAGCCTCTTCCTGGCGGTGCAAACCGCCAGAAACAGGCTGGCGGTAGGGATGTCATAATCCCCAGGGCTGCGCTGCTTGCAGCGCTGCCCTGGCGGATTATCACCGCCGGGGCTAAAACGGCGGGAAACCGCCGCGGTTGGAATAAGGGCCTCCGTACCGCCAGCCTGTTGGCCGCCAGGGTCGTAATGACCACCTAAGTCTTTATTCTTGATCTTGGCTTGCCATAAGTGCTATTGATCATAAGTCTTCCCCCAGGTCAAAAAGTGCAATACCTGAGCTCTTTTTTAGCAGAAGCACACAACTTCTGTCAAATCAAAATCTGTATTCAACAGAATCAACATTTTGGTGGAGCAAAAGCTTCTCTCTCAGTAGTGCTTTTTAAAGCACATTTTTTTTGATCTCATAAGGTTTGGCAATAGCTGCGCTGTTAAGCTGGACTTGAAAGATCCAATGTGGCCATTTCCTTATATAATGCTTTGTTTCTAGCTCATAGTCAGCACTTAGATGGTTATTCCAATGTAAGGCTTCTTTCTTGTAATCTGAGAGGCTGATTCACAGAAACTATTTATGAGGACAGGATGTAGTACTACAGGAATACTCTTTTAGGTACTCGTACATGCCTTCATGAATCAGCCGCAAAATGCCCAGCTCCCTATTATTAAAAGTGCAAAGAGGTCACAGTCCTTTCTATTTGTCATATCTGCATATGAATATTCCCCTTTAGATATTTTGGAGACAATTCACAAAGGCATGTAATAGTATATAAAATAGTTCTACAGGAATACTAGGTTACGTTTGCCAAAATACCCCTGCGAACCGGCCCATGAATGTTTGTGACTGTGGTAGTTATGGACTTTAGATCTATTTTTCTTACTATCTGCCTTACTTTTTGCTGCTAGTGGAAAACCTTGGCCTTTCTGCAGTAATGGCCTTGGTAAGACCCCCTTGACCTAATGCCACCATAGATAGGATATGTTTAGGGGAGGTGCCAGTGATTTAGGACAGTAGAAGAGGGTGATCCTTCTTATAAAAAATAAATGATATGCAATACCGGATCCCCTCAGCCTTCTACCTGGTAAAGTGCACAGTTCTGAATTTTTCTGTCTTTTGTCATGCATTCTTTAATGTTTCTTTGCCACTATGATTGAAGCCTTTTCATGTCTCTTTTTTTCTCTTGTCACCCTTGTCTAGTTCTCAGTTTACTATATCTTAGTCGCAGTTCATGGTATCCTTTTTTCCTATGGCTGGATACCCATTTTCCTTCTCCAGTTTCTTCTTTCACCCATCTCTTTCATTCATCTCTTTCTCACATCTCCATTTTCTTGAAAGGCATCCCTGCCCTCCCCCTTCATCTGTATCTTGGTAGTTCTCCCTCTTATTTTCATTCTTCTATTCAGAGTACAAACTGTTCTTATACTTCTGCTCCCTCACAACTCTCTGATTTCGAGGGAATATCCATTCTGTCTCTGATTGTCCCTCCCCTTTCCTTCCCTGCATTCCCACTGTCCTCTCGCTAGTCTAGCATTCTCACCGTGCTCTTACTGCGACTCCCCTCTCTCTTTCTCTTGCATCATTTCGATCTGTGATTATTCCCTACTGCATTATCCTTGCTTTCAGGTTTTGTAATATAAAACTGCAGCGTTCCAAATTGTTAAAAAATATTCGGATAATGAAAAAGTACATGCTCAAGTATTTATTCCTTTAAAAGGTACCGAATTTCTTAAAGTTCTGAAGACATAAAAACAACAAGCATTTGCAATGCAACGGGTCTCGCTTTTGCTCGAGTTAGAGCTAATTGCGTTGAAAATTATAACTGGACTTTTCTTGCCACATAAACCGAAAATGAAAAGTAAAGCAGTTGACATAAGAGCGCCGCCGTGTGCGAAGGACAGACACACAAAAGGGAAAAGAAGTTCGCTCCCAGTCTAAGTTATTGCAAAAGTGCAATTATCCATGTAACAGGGTCGATGGCCAAGGTGGTAACAAAACCGCCCCAAAGAAGGACAAACGTATAGCAGTTAGCAAGACAAGAAAGGGTTTCTGAAGGGTAAGCCCACGAGCGAGTGATAGTGAGGGGCGTGCGGTGGGCTTGGTTAAAAGCCCAGTTACATACCAACACGTCAGAAGAGCAGCGGTTGCGCGCTGCTATGCGCACCCTAAAAAAGCACTGATTAGTTCTGATGAAGAACTGGGTTGGAGATTAAAGATTTAAGTGATTGTGGCCACCCTCTCCATGCCCATTTCTATCCACCGTCTCTCTCCTCTCATCACTGGTATTCTCAGGCTAACTCGGCCTTCTTTCGCTTTTTCACACTTGCTTTTTCAATTCCTCGTCTGATTCCTTCCATCGCTCTTTCTTGCTTTTTCTCCCTCACATTTATCTCTCTTTCTCCATTAAGTCTGACGACTTCTCTTGCTCCCTCTGTCTTGCCAGTCCATCTCTTCTGTCTTTACTCTTAGTTTAATTTACAAGGAAAATAAAGTGTAAAGGTGCAACTTAGAGGCTAGAAGGACAGTTTACAAATAATACTTCGACGCTATTTGGAAGTCATCCTTCACACTACCGTGCCTGTATTAAGAATGTATGACAGTAATGCTAGTGACAGCAGACAAATAATAATTCCAATTCATCTCTTTTGCTAGATCGCATAGAGCCTCTTTCTTCACAACCAAGCTGTAAAATTAAAATTCGCTATACATGAACTGAATATGGAGTACATCCATTTTCGGTGAAGTGCCTCTTTCCTTCATCTGTGCTTGTACATTATGAGACCCCATTTAAAGCAATATATCCTCAGTTTAAAGTAAAAAGTCCAGAGAAAGAGAAAATCTATTTCATCGTCACAATACTCTACATTACCAAAACATTTACTGATAGTGACAGACAATCCTCTCCCAAGAAAACTATGTAACGTGAAAGTACTGATTATTAATCTTTTCTCATAGTCGAAGAGGTAATTTGATTTAAATGCTTCTCTTGGCCGAGGTGTGTAGTCTAGCCGTCCAAGATGGCGTTTCAATAAGGATCTGACCGAGCCCCAGTTATCTCTATGCAAGCTCGCTTTTATCCGCTGTTGTCCCCTACCCAATCTTCCCTTACCCACTAAGTGCCTGGGGGATTTCTGGAAGACTACGGAGTTCCTGTGTCAACCAGCAGCAGCCACCCCAAATCTCAAAGGGAGGGGCTGGCTGAGGTGGGGGAATAAAAAAAGAATGACATTTAAAAACAATATACATTTTCCCATCGCCGCCGACTCTTGCCGTCTCGCTCCTCTTCTTCTGATGTCCCATCATTCACTGGGACACCAGCACAGACTCCCCAGCAATCCTGGCACTGCTTTCATGCTAAACCTAGCATCAAAGCAGCGTCAGACCCTCGAGTCTGTGCAGTTTCTCCAGCCCGGCTGTTCAACAAACACACCTGGGCTGGAGAAACCTAAGTGCGCATGTGTGTTTGGCCAGCCTGAGACGCAGGCCAAACACACATGCACACTTAGGTGCACTCTCTCCTCATCCCCCCCCACCTCCATTGGCCCACCCGCTCCTCCGTGAACATACTGCTGGCTGAGCTAGCAGCTGAAAGATAAAACGATAATTAAATATTGTTTTATCTTTCAGCTCCTGGCTTAGTCAGGGGGGCTGCGCTTTTTTGCCATTGCAAAGGAGCTGCCCCTGGTGTTAACCCGGGCCCTGGAAGCTGCAATGACATAGGTCCTACAGTGGGCTGGAAAAAAGAGGGGTGCAGCTGTGGCTGTCTGGTGGTCGAGTGGAGCAGTGATTGCCATGGCATGATGCACCTAGTAAACTCCAGAGTGTGACAGACGGCTTGCCTTCTCCCCCTTTTTCCACCCCTCCTCTTTGTCCCTGTTTCTTGCAGCTTCTTGTGCCCCCTGTTATTATGGGGAGGTGGGCCAATCCTTGGAGTTGTGGAGGAGGGGGTGATAAGGGCTGAGCACAATTGTGTGCCCCGTTGGGGATATCCTGACAAGTTTTGATCAGCCGGTGCAGGAGGTGAGTGGGCAGAGGCTCGACCTGGGTGGTGGCAATATTGGGGCAGGAAGGAGGGAGAGGCCCATGGATAAGCCCAATGGACCTCCTTAGCAGACTCCTGCGGACGGCTACCCCCTCAATCAACAAATTTAAACCCACTCCAACACCCGAGAGGCACCCTGCAGTTATATTAGATTGCCTACTTGCGGACGGCCTGACTGGTGGTGGAGTGGCAGTGTTTGTGACTGTGGTGGTCCGTTGGAATGGCTTGCAAAAAAGGAAATCTTTGCTGAAAGAGCCTTGATAGCTGCACCCCCCCACCCGTTGAACCTCCCAGATTGAGAGAGATTGTGTCCTGCTGTTGGGACACCGAATAATTGTCTCCATCTCTGATGTTTATCGATAAAAAGGTGAGTGAGTCCCTCTGGATACTAGCACATCAGGACCCAGCATTGTTCCCTTTTGTTCCCTTCTTTCTGCTCAGAACTTGGCATCGTGATCCAATGGTGAAAGGTCATCAGCCTTTTTCCACGACAGCAATGACTGTTTCACAAGGCCAAGGGGCGGACTCAGGAGTTCAGATGGGAGTTTCTGACACAGACCTGCAGAACTCAGAGGGCGATCCAGCGTTTGTCTGCAATCCTACAAGCCGTTAAGGAGTCTAGAGAGGCCCTGGTGGGCAGAATAGGCAGTGTGGGTACAGAGGTATCCCCTCTGCATTAAGATCTGTGCAGGGTGGCTGAACAGCACAACAGTGGTGGAGGTCGGAGTTTCTTCCGCAGAAGATACACTGCGCTCCCTTAACTGGATTTTGCAAAACTCCGAGACACAACACTGCTTGGAATGGTGAGCCAAAGATGCAGAAGGTGCAGTGCGGGTCTCAGAACACGTCGAGAGACTGAGGAAAGAGGACTTCTTTTGTAAGTGGTTTCCTACAAGGGTTCCAGCACAGGACCTTTTGACTTGCTTTCTGATTGAAAAGGTGCATAGAGTCCTCAGCAAAAAGCCACCACCGGGTGCCCCACCCCGTCCTCTCATCTCAAGATTGCTCAACTACCTAGACAGAGACGCTATTCTCTGAGTGCCCCATTCCCAACATACTGATTGTTCCCTGGCTGCTAGGGTTCTGATCTTCCAGAATTACACTGTTCAAGTTAAGCAGCAATGAACAACCTTTACTGTGGTCAAAGCTAATTTTCTAGTAATGCAAACCTAATATATGCTCCTCGTTCTGGCAAGATTCAAGGCTATTGACCAAGGCAAGACATACTCTCTTGATAATGCAGAAGAGGTGTAGAATTAAATGGATGAGTGACATACTTTGGTTTGCCTCCAGGCTTCATGCTCAGCCATCCCGTCAGATTCCTGGGGGACTGTGCCACCCTTGAGGCCCCAACGCAGGAAACAGCCCAAGTCTGCATTGGGGAGACCAGGAACAGGCAGAGGAGTCTCTTAGGTATCTGAGCTTTGTGCGCCAGGACTTAAAGTGTGTCCCAAGCCCATGTGGTAGACTTGCAAAACTCCTGGGCCAGGTGGTTCCCCCACTGCTCGGATTAAGTGGACGTTTGGTGCTTCTACGCTTTGGACCGACATGTGCTCTTACCATTAGTGGATAAAGAAGCTCTTACTGCGGTTTGGGAAGTTTTCCAAGGTGGATGATCTAAACCGAAATATATGTTTTGATAAATTCCATTACTGATGTTATAAGTCTTGGAGTGAGGAGGGGTAGCAGGTGGGGAGTGGGGTAGAAAGCTTTCCCACACACAAGAGACAGACTGCTTTGGGCTGTTTTTTTCTGCCCTCTCCCCATAATTCTCCCCCTCCTTGTTTTGTTCTTCCTGGTTTCACAATCTACTGGTGATCTAGTTCACTTTGGCCCCCCCTCCTCCTTTTATATTTACAAAATTATACTTTTGGGCGACAGATGTTTCATGTTTGGAAGTGCAGGGTGGTAGGTGGCTGGGTTAGGCTAATGGATTAACGGAATTTGAGATTGAGGGGGTCATTTTGACCTCAGCGATCTTTTTGAAAGACCGCTGAGGGACCGCCGTGCAAAAGACCGCCAGTGGTGGCGTTTTCCGCTCGGCGTATTATGACTGTTGGCAGCTCTCCGTCCTTTTTCGGACGGAGAGCCGCCAACAGCCATACTGGCGGGTGGCAGGGAAGTGGAGGTTGCTCCACCTCCACTGCCACGTCAACAGAACACCGTCCACCGAATCACGTCCTGTGATTCGGCGTGGCGGTGTTCTGTTGACGGTGTGCTGTCGGCGGAGCAGCCCCCATGGCTCCCGTCCCCTCCTGGAGGATCGTCGGACCAGGTAAGTCAATCATCCGTGAAGGGAGGGGTGTGGGGGGTGTTGTGTGCGAGCATGGGGGTGTGCGTGTGTGTATGTAGTGGGGATGTCTGAGTGCGTGTATGCTTGCGGGGGTGTCGTGAGTATGGGAATGAGTGCGTGTATGTCTGTAGATATGTCTGCATGGTTGTGTGCGTGTATGTTTGAATGTGGGTGTGCGTGTCGGACTGTGTGTGTGGATGTTTGCATGTATGTCGGTTTGTGTGCGTGTATGTGTGTTGGTGGTGCCTGCGTGCGTGTCGTGTGTGCATGAGTGATGTGATGTTGGGGTGGGGAGGGGGGTCCTGCCTCCTTTGGGGGGTGGCAGGAGTGGTGAGGGGTGTAGGGGAGGGAGTCGGGGTGGGGGAGACCCCTATCAGTGCCAGGGAAGGAATTCCCTGGCACTGATAGTGCTTACCGCCATGGATTTCATGGCGGTTCCAACCGCAGGAAATCCATGGCGGTAAGCCGGGTCCAAATACCGCCGGCGGTATAGTGACGACCGCTGGGCTGGACACCCTGGTCTCCAGCCCAGCGGTCGTCTCCGCCCTGGCGGGCGGAACGGAGAAGCGGCGGATGACCATGGTGGTAACCGCCATGGTCATAATTCCAAAAAAAAGACCGCTAGCCTGTTGGCGGTCTTACCGCCGCTTCTCCGCATTCCGCCAGGGTCGTAATGACCCCCTAAGTCTTAGTTTGTATTTTTTATTAGCACATGGTCCCATATTCTCAAATGTATTCCCAACATGACACAAAGTAAGAAAGAGAAACACTCCATATCCTCTCCTGGAACGTCAGTGTGATCAATGCCAAGTTCAAGAGAGGGGCTGTCCTTACCTATGTTAAACAGTTGGCTTCCGATGCATTTCTACTCCAGGAGATCCACGTATTGGGCAACAACTGTGGCTTCCTGAATAGGCAGAGATACACCTGGATCTATTGTGCTTGCTACAATTGAGGAGAGGGGAGTTGCTAGCCTTCTCCGTAAATCTTTCCCATTGTTCCCATTCCAATCGTCAGTCACCTGTGTTTACATACCCCTGGCACAGATAGAAGCCTCCCTAACAGCCACCCAACTAACGCAGTTCCCAGCAGCAGGTAAAGTAACTCCGAGCGGTGATTTCAATGTGGTGAGGAACCTAACTCTTGATACGTTTAGCAGCAGAGCGACTCCCAGATCAACCCTACCTTGTGATATGGGTTGAATGCATGGGACTCTGTAATGTGTGGCAGAAATGGCACCCCGGCGGAGAGGTGGTTCATCTCCATTCCCCACTCCCACCTTTTATTCTCTGAGTTTGGATTACTTTCTTATCCCCACAATGGAAATGTTGGGAGAAAGGGAGATTAGAAAACTGTTGCATGGCCTTTCAGATCACTCCCCGGTGGAGTTGCACTACGGAGGCCATCCACTGTTTGACTTTGGTGGACTGGCACATGAAAACATGCTAGCCTAATGACTTATGGCTTCCCATTCGACTACAGGAGAAGGTCCTTTCTTATTTTGAGACTGACGTAGAGTCCGTGGACTCTGCTGTCACTGTAGAGGAGGCATTTAATTTGATTGCTTTAAGTCAAATTAAGGCACTGATAACAAGGACCAAAAAATATGACAGTACAATGATTGATATGCTAGAGAAAGATGTCAAAGAGTTTAAGATTAGGGTGTCCTGCTCACAAGATCAACCCATCCGTAGATAGCTCAGTGCAGCATTGGAGAAGTGTTGGTGTCTCACACTGGGAGTGGCTAAACCCTGCTGGTTGGCAACCTGGCATAAGAAATATAAATGGGGCGCTAAGTCTAGCCCACTGCTTTACTTGTTGGTATCGCATGATTTAGAACTCCGCATAGTTTCTGCAGTACACTGGTAGGACGATAAACTGATATCAGATGCCGCCTTGAATATTATACTAAGTTTATGCAGCGCAAATGCCCCATTGGTCAAAAGGTCAGACCCCATTGCACGAGATCTAGTGATAAGACAAAAAAAGGCTATGTGGACGTACCTTTAACTCTGGGCCCCAGTGGATTCCCTGTGGAATTCTTCAAAAATACTCCTCTATCCTGTCTCTGCACCTCCTGGCCCCAAATGAGGAAGTGAGAGACATGGGATTACTGCTGCATGGCTTATGGGGAGCCACAATCGTGGCCATCCACAAACAGGAACAAATCTCTAAGGAATGATCATATCAGCCCATCTCATTGATTAACATAGAAGCCAAAATCCGGGCATATGGTTTCGCCATCAGATTAATAGAGGTGATATTGGGCCTCCAACACTGTATATAACAGCTACAGATGGTTATGGCCAGGGAGGTGGAACTGAGTGAGGCTGTGGTTTTGTTATTGTTCGACTTTGAATAGGTCTTTGGTTCGGTTCATCTCCCCTTCATGTTCCAGATTCTGTGACGAATGATACTTGGGCCCCGCATTTTTCCGATCTGCGCACGTCCTGTACCAGGCTCCCTGTGCGCAAGTACTTGTAATAGGGCACTGTCCTCACTGTTTCAGATAGAAAGAGGTACTAGGCAGGGATGCTGCCTTTCACCCTTCTCTTTGCACTTGTTGTTGAGCAACTAACAGAGTGGATTATCACAAATTAAAAGTTCTCTGAGTCACTGCCAATAAGCTGAGAATTCTGGACTGAGCCAGTTTGCCTCAAAAGAAAACTGCCTTAACAAATAAATGATGTTCCTTACACAAATTCCAGATACAACAAGTGAAGAGATAAAGATTTTGGGAACGTTGCACATTCTTCTTATTAAATAATTTTGTGGATGCAGGAAAGAACATAATTTAGTACCTTCCAAGCTTTGCACCATAAAGAGCCACAGCTTCTGTTTTAGCTCTGTAGGTTATTGAAGGAGATGTTAGTTGACTGAAGGAATGTGGGTAGTGCTCATAAAGCAGAGGTCTTCAATCTGTGGGTTGCGACCTCCAAGGGGGCCGTGGAGTCATCGGAATTGGGGCGCGCATGCCCCAGCCTCACTTCTGCCTCTAATCCAAAACGTCTATGTTTTGGAAAAAGACAACCTTTGATAGTTTAAAAAGCTTCAACTGAATTGTCATTCACAGATTCCGAGGAGCAAACTATTAAACAGGCATTCTTGCCAGAGTGCCTGCGTTCCTGAAAGAAATGCAAATATGTGCTACCAGTTAATTTGCAAATGTAAAGGGCATTCTGCAAATGTATAGGATGCTTGGGAGCGGTACTGGCTTTAATTGATCGAATCACTGGAAGCTTTGTGATGACAAAGATGTATTCTTTTTGAGTGGTAGTAAAAAGAGTTAACAACTGAACTGTGAAGTGTGTGCTTTTAATTGTAATTACATAGGTGCTCATTTCGACTTTGGCGGGAAAGACCACTGACCACTGTGTTGGCGGCCGCCAAAAGACCTCCACCACGTGGTCCTTAGACCTCCATATTATGACTGCTGGTGGCTTTCTGCCATTTTCCAGGTGGAAAACCGCCAGCAGTCTTACTGGCGGTCGACGGTCTAGTGACGGTTGCATTGCCCACACCCCCACGCCAACAAAACACCGCCAGCCGTATTTCAATTTGAAAAATGGCGTGACAGTTTTGTGTTGGCGGGGCGCTGGTGGTGCAAGCGCCAGGACCCGTTCCCTCCCGGACGACCACCTCGACGACAACCAGGTAAGGTGACCGTCTGAAAGGGGAGGGGAAGTGTTGTGTGTGTGCATGTGACTGTGAATGTGGATTCGGGGGAGGAAGGGGGGGTGTTGTGTGTGTGTGTGCAAGTGTAAGGGTGTTGTGAGTGTCAGGGTGTGCGTGTGGGAGTGTGTGTGTCAGTATGTGCAAGTTTGTGCGTTTGGGTGCATGCGTGTATGCGGGGGTTAGGAGGTAAGTACAGGGTGTGGAGGGGGTTACTACGGTGAGTAGGGGGTGAGAATGTTGTAAGGGAAGCAGGGGGGTGGGGGGCTCTTGGATGTTGGGGGGAAGTCATCTACCAACAACAGTAATGCAAATTCCTGTTACCAGTAGCCTTTCCGCCAGGGTTTTTGTGGCAGTAACACCCTGGCAGAAAGGGAACTTGTAATACCGCCGGCGGTCTTAGGTGGACTGCCGCGTTAGAGATGCTTGTCTCCGTCCCGGTGGTCCGACTGCCCTGGCGGTAGGAACAGAAAAGTGGTGGTTTGGCACAGGCCAAACAGCCACACTCGTAATATGGCGATCCACACCGCCGGCCCGTCCCCTCAGTCTGAAGACCACAAGACTTGTAATGAGGGCCATAGTGTTTACTACCCCTGAGGAGGTTTTTAAAGGTACAGTTATGTAAAAAGAATTGCATTATTTATGGTATGGGTGTTACTGACACCGAACCACAGTCACCCACTAACATTTGGCTTGCTAAACACTGTTTAGTATTATTTTCCCACTGTAAAAATGATTTGCTATGGGAGTTGAGGGTATTTATTGTTGTTGATGATCAGATCAGGAGTACCAGGTTTTAGACATTTTTGTCAGGACGGGGATCCTTAAACCTCAAAAAGTTTGACAGGGGGGTCTCGTATCAAAACGTTTGAAGACCTCTGTCATAAAGATATGGGTACACTTAGTCATTCGTCCATCCAATGTACTATGCCTACTAAACTGTAGACCTAGAAAATAAAACACATCCACAACTCCACGTCAAACTCTGTTCTTGATTTTTGGGTTTTCTCACTCTGTCTCTATTCAAGCCTCGTTCTAGAGCTAAGCAACACTAGTCACCTACCTATGTAGTCATCAGCTAGAGGACACCAGTTTTTGTTGCCAAAGGGTGCAGAAGTCCTTCCCTTGTGTTGACTTAATCCACCCAGTCTCTGTATTTACAATCTATAATTTCTAGTCAATCCCAGGTAATTCTGTTTGTATCCTTCCCTAGCATTGTCCTCTCTACATTCATAGTCTCATTCCTTCCGTCCTATATGTCTGCATTGACAATCACAACCTGCCTAGATATCACTTTCTCTCTCTCTCTTTTCATTCCAAAAGGTGGCCATTTAATCTATCTCTTCAAATTGCACCTCCCATTCTTTCTTTTTTATATTTTCCTAGGAATGGATGTTGATTCACCAAAGTGGCTGAAGTGGCATCAAACACCCCTTAACTTTAATGACATCACAGTCTGTGGCCTCATATGACATTTGATCCTGAATGTTCCAAGGACTTAATGTCACATTGTGTCCCCTGATGACATCACAATACTTAACATAACTGAAGTTCCATAATAACTGCACAATTACCAACTCAACAAAGACAAATGTCTCTTTTAGTTACCACCCATAATAAGGTGTTGATATGATGTGCTGGGGAAATATTACTTGTTTCTGTTTGCATTACGTGACAAAATCTGTGTAATTGTGAATAGTATATAGTGCCAAATGAACAGCAGTGGGAACCATAAACTGTCACAAAAATGTACTGAAGAATCATAGACCCTGGGTGGGGGAGATTTAAAAAAAATCAACAGTAGTTATGTCCATATGTATTTTTTAATATAGAACATTTATTGATTATGAACCATGTTGTCGGCTTATCTTATTCCTTGTTATTAATACAGTTTGACTTATGATCATTTGGAATCCGCAATCTCTCTTGCAAAGCACTGAGATGCAGGTTTCATTCAAATACATAATGTTTCGTGCATTCACAATAATGAAAATGGCAACAACCTGTTTAAAATGTGTTTGTTTTTAGTTCATTTTTTATTTAATCAGAAGAATGTGCATTGCATTTCTCAATGTATTTATTTTACAAAACTAAAGTGTAAAACCCTGTTCTCAATGGAATCTGCAGAAAGCAAACAGTGGACATCGAGACATCATTTACTTTCTGTTCTTGTATTGGCAGCTTGTGATTTGTTAAAGTGATGGATGTGAGGCTTACCCTGGATTGTTGCAAGCCAAGCCATTGGGCCCGACCTTTTCTAGAGAGAGTTTGAGGATGTCCCCCCATACTTTTTGGGAAAAAATGGGGCAAATAGTGCATTTTAAAGCACAATTTTCACACACACTTGCTAAAATGTGATAAGGCTTTGAAAGGGCACTAAATAAATATTCAAATCCTGGTGTGCCAAGCCAGTGATACCTGATGGTTCCTAAGAGTTGGCCCCATTTTTTTCAAAATGTGCTGTGCATGCCCCAATATGTGAAAAATTACATTCGTTGGGCATAAGGCCAGCATTGTGTTATGAGTCCCCCATAAGCCATGGGTGCCCCTTTTGTCCAAAATTACATACAATATTCTAGTAGTATGCTGTTAGTGAAAGCCATATACCATAAGTGACTCTTATTGAAAAAATTAACTTTTGTATGCCAGTGCCACTATGTTTACAGTGTTGCCCATTTGCCAAGAATTACCTCGAGTATGCCAGTATTTTGCCATTGGTATCCAATGTGCCAAGAATTGCTACTAGTACACCGGTACTATAATTTTGCCACAGGTGGTTGTCATCCTAACAATTGCCTCTAGTATGTCAGCATAAGAATTTTGCAGTGAGTACCACTAAAAGTCAAAAATTGCCTTTATATGACAAGGCAACAGTAAGAGTGTCACGTCATTATTCTAATGAGACTACTGGATTTTGAGCAGCAGAATCGCCTGCGGTGTGGGAGACTGAGTCTTACCCACTACAGGTGACACCTGTCACCCCAATCCGGGTTTTGCTCCGGCTAACTAGCAGTGCCTCATCTCTACCCAAGGGCAGGGACGATTGGGCAGCTGAGCGCATGACATAATTGATTTCTCAGGGAAACCGTAGTCACTCAGGTCTCATCCGTTTCTCTCAGTGACATTAGTCTCACATACACAATGACAAACAGAGGCAGTATATGTTTCAATAAGATTTTAATGAAGTGACTGCTTCTTAGATAGCAAAACATGGGCTGCAATAACGAGGACGATACAGCATGACAAGATTAAAATCGTGACAAGGAGAGTAAAGCATAGGAATAACGCTACCATATTGGGGGTCATTCTGACCCCGGCGGGCAGCGGTTGCCGCCCGCCTGGCGGGAACCGCCATTTGGCCGCACCGCGGTCAAAAGACCGCTGGTGCCATTCTGACCTTCCCGCTGGGCCGGCGGGCGCTACCCAAGGTAGCGCCCGCCGGCCCAGCGGGAAGGAGCCCTGCAACACAGAAGCCGGCTCCGAATGGAGCCGGCGGTGTTGCGGGGTTGCGACAGGTGCAGTTGCACCCGTCGCGCTTTTCACTGTCTGCTAGGCAGACAGTGAAAAGCTTAATGGGGCCCTGTTTGGGGGCCCCTGCACTGCCCATGCCAGTGCAGGGGCCCCTAGACACCCGTTACCGCCAGCCTCTTCCTGGCGGTGACAACCGCCAGAAACAGGCTGGCGGTAAGGGGGTCAGAATCCCCATGGCGCCGCTGCTTGCAGCGCCGCCATGGCGGATTCGCCCAGCCGGGGGTAAACCGGCGGGAAACCGCCGGCCCCGGTTTTCTGACCACGGCTTTACCGCCGCGGTCAGAATGGGCAAGGAAGCACCGCCAGCCTGTTGGCGGTGCTTCCGTCATTCGCGGCCCTGGCGGTCTTTGACTGCCAGGGTCGGAATGACCCCCATTGTCACTAGAGTCAATAGACTAATTCCTACCTAGGCTATAATAGAGCATAGCATGTTAACCTCTAATTTTGCCCTTCCGGTTCCCCTGGGAAGACGACATCCCCCATGCCTGAGCAAAGGCCTGAAGTCTGCATAAGCAGCTGTAGCGAAGCACTCAGCAATCAGCATACAGTTGTGGTACTCTGGCTGGAATCTCCCTCTCACGTGTAAGGGACAGGGAAGTATTTTATAATGAAACAGCTGATGTTCTGAGAAAATGTCCCTACGTAAGGATGTGAGTTTTCTATGAATATCAGTGACAAAACTTTTACCACGTTCACCGGCAACCTATCTTACTACAGCCTTGAACGAAGCACAGAGTGAGCAAGAATGTCTTGTTTGAGAATGTAGTGCTGGCCTAGGCAGAAACAGCTAAATAGAGAGAAATAAAACAAACCGCAAAAGTGGCTATTATAAGAATAATAAAATTAATCTGAATAAAATATATCTAGGTTAAAGTGCACAGCGGCAGGCCTAGTATGCTAAAATAACGTGCCTGGAGCTATAACTAAAATGGCTACACAACAAGGGCAAAAGTGTAACACAACACTCTCTCATGCTCAGTTACGTACACTGACTCGCGCTCGTGCACTCTCACTCACATGTATTCATTTAATCTCACTGTCTTGCACTCACTCTTAATGACTGTTGTTCACACTCACTCTTACTGTCACACACACTCTCCTACTGTCACTCATTCTCACCCACTTTGACTCACTCATTCTCAGTCATTTGCAGACACACTCAACACTCTGACTCCCTCATTATAACTCACAGTTGCACTCATTCAGTCTCTCACTCACACTCTATAGCACTCCTTCACTCATGCTTACTCATTCATTTTGATGGATACTTCTAACTGTAGATTCCTCACCATAGAATACTCCGACAGCGTCAGACTGGACCCAGAAACTTTGTGTGCTGGGTGGCACTGTGCGAATCTGTGCAGCTCTACATTGAATTCTGTACCCAACCTTCAGAAGCGATGGAGCAGAGCTGCATATTAGCGCCACCCCTGTACGTTGACATCAGTTTCTATCTTTCCATGCCTTCCAATGTGGATCCGCAACTCTGCTCCCAATGTGTCAATCTTTCAACAACTTCTAAAATCTATTCCAGTGTGCTAGGGAACAGTGTCCCCACCTAAAACTACAGGTTTCAAACAATGCCGTGACTGCAGAAAACAGATGTTGGTCATAAACCTGCATAAGGATTTTCTCTGGTGTTTGGGCTCGAGCTACAACTCAGTTATGCGTCAAGTGTGCCCGCATGCACCTAAAGTCAATCTTGGACCAGGAGAAAAAGTTGTACATCGCTGAACATAAAAAATTTGTACCCTTCATATAAGTCCCGCTTCCACTCCAAGTTGCAAATGTGGACTCGGTGAGTGAGGACACTGTCTCGCTCATGAGGCTTTTCCCATTAGAGGACAATGTAACACTCAAAGTCCTCCTGTAAGTCAAAATCGAAGCCTAAGATCTAACATGAAACAGTAAAATGGGACTCGATCCCATCTTGCTAATCTGAATACAAAGAGAGCATGTAAGCCTGTCAAAACTTCGTTCACCTTTAAGGTCTGTGGTTGCAAAGCCAATTCCTCGCCAGGTCCCGGAGCACCCCAAGTTTCTCAAGCCGTAAGCCTATATTTCTGACTAGAATTTAGAGTTGGGTCCTAACACTGTGCCTATGGCCAACAGGTGGCTTGCTGTCTGTGCTTAGACTGAGTAGAGAAGAAGCTGCTGTCGCCCGACGTGAGAGGCCATGGCACACGTACCAAAGACATCCCAAATCAGCTTACCATTGATGATATCACCCAAGACACCCCGTGCAATATAGCTCTGTTCAAGCAATAGAAACTTTGATATAACACACAGCATTTCTAGGCACAGCAAACCAAAACTGACCAGGCTCTTGACCGAAAGTGACACATTTATGAAACTAGAAACAGTTGTTGCTGTGTCCCGTCAACTAATAATGCAAAGTCTGCCGCTCAGTCCTGCTACTGGACTAGGGGAAAAGTCATGCAAACGTAAGAACCTCTTCTGATTTGGTGAATGAGTCCTAGGTCCACGCAGGAGCTGGGTTGAGGGCCTCGTTCTGGAATGCACTCACCCATGCTGCACCTGCCCGAAGGCCTTGCACACCTGGCTGATGTGATGTAATCATTTGTATATTTTGGGATATCATCTGTCAGGTCATGGCACTGTATTGAGGGCAAGTTACAGTTAACCATAACTGACACATGTCAGTGTTTCTGGCTGAAGCCTGTAAAAATGACATTAAATTTGTTTTTCAGGGATATGTGTGTGCAGAGCGAGATAGACCCAGTTACACATGTCCATATGCATTTGCCTGCTTTGATAGTATAACTAGACTGCACACTCATTTCCTTTGATTTCACTCCTTGTAACTATGTATTACATTTATTTATACGTTGCCTTATCAATATCAGTTTAGTCCTAGTACTCTGCAATGTGCTCAGCCCTTTTCACCAGGCAAATCACAACCTTACAAACAATTACACATTATTATATCTATTACGTCTTTGTTTATTATGGCTAAATATTCAAGCAATCTAATGAGTGGCATTGATTGGTTTGAATTTGTTTTGAATTCACAGGAATACTAACATTTACAAATGGTTATAGTTTAACCAGGCCTAGTCCCCTTGTCCTACGTGCTTCAGTGTTCTCCTTTCTGTGGAATGTTAGGATTACAGATGTCATGGTCATCAAACCTCTTTTAACCCCCCCGAAGGTAAACACAGTCACCTTTCATCAGGATGGCTGCCAGCTGTCTGAGGCTCAGCACAAAGCGGTATTCATTTCCCTCTCCTAGAGGAATGTGCCCGGAGGAGGTCCATCCGGGGATGCCCGTGCTTCCTATCTCACAGAGGGCAGTAGCAAGCCCAGAAGAGGCACTGCGTCGCCATCCACCGCCCCTCACGTCAGCATGTTCATCAACGACTGCTTTTAGTTAAAACTTTTCAATGTGTTGCAGTATTTCCTTTTCTGCTTGCCCTGGTAATCTGCATAGCAGTGGTGCGCCATTGGCTGTCCGGCCCTGCATGTCTGCAAGAGCATCTCCTTGCCCGACTTCAAGCAAAACTAATGCTGTGGCTCACTCGGCCTTTTAAGGCTGAATGAAACTGTGGCCTCCTTACGGTTGTCTGGAGATTATAAGGGGAGATACTGGGCCCAGAGTTGCGATCCCGATCAGTATCTCCCCTAAAGCATCGGATATTACAAATGTTAGTCCTCGAAATGGGGAATAACTGCATACCTATGATTATGGAGTCCGTTTCTGCATGGTTATCCCCAATTCCAGGAGCTTTTTCTTTCTCGTTTACCAGGTGCTAAGCACCCCGCTCTTGTTTACTCCTCGAAGCTACTAGTACATGTGAGCGGGGGGGGGGGGGAGATGTAAGTCACAGGGTGGGCAGCGCTGTGCCCTCTGACTGATTTAGTAAGGAGTAGCTTGGTCACCCGTTTGTGCTGTCCCAGACCAGCAGGTGATTTTACCTGGTGTGGATTCACACCCCAAAAACCCAGGTTATTTTTGGTGCCCGAACAGCGAGCCATTGAAAATCAGTCATGGCTACATCCCCAACAGATAGTACTCCAGGAAACTCAAAACAAGTGCATAAGGGCCGGATTTAGAGTTTGGTGGTCAGAGTTCACTCTGTGGGGGTGGCGGAGGACAGTACCTCTGCTGCCCTGGCAGACATCTGCCCTCAAAATTCAGCGATGTCTCCTGGCCCTGTGACCAGCTCTCTATATTGACAGGAACCGTTGTCATGATGTTTCTTTTTGGAAGAAAAAAAAAACTAATAGCGGCCACACCCTTGGAGCTTTCTCCATGAGTATCGGGGTCATTACTGTTTTTTCCTGTCCCTTACCACCTGGTTTTTCCTGGTGGTGACAGATAGGACTAAAAAATACCTTTCCGCCTTCTGCCCTAAATGTAAATTCCTTTGTCCGACAGCCCCTACTCCATTAGGCCATTGGAGTAAGTGTTTCATCGACTGAGCCAATGGGGGTTCCACCGCCACAATACTTAAGGTCTGCCAACTCTAAATGAGGCTGGCGAAATGAGGGTTTG
This sequence comes from Pleurodeles waltl, assembly GCF_031143425.1. Lineage (NCBI taxonomy): Eukaryota > Metazoa > Chordata > Amphibia > Caudata > Salamandridae > Pleurodeles > Pleurodeles waltl. The sequence continues at coordinate 789,875,062 of NC_090436.1, read as the reverse complement.
ATGGTCAGGGAACTCTGTCACACCAAACTCTAAATTAGGCCCTAAGTTTGTTGCACAATGATGGAGTCGCTTTTTTTTTGCTACTCTGCGTAGAACATTAAGAATCAAATTTAAAATTAAAAGTGATTCTTGGTTCCCAGTTTTAAGAAAAAATGCACTATTGTATAATCGTTCTGTGTATTCCCTTTGAACTTCTTTCCCAAGCTCCCTTTGGAAAAAAGAATGAAGATATCATGTTCCTGGGAGTCACTCTCATCTGAGCCCTCTTAAAGCTCTGCTCTTATGCCAGTTGTCTAAGTTGTGCTCAACACTTAGGTGCCTTTGTTGCTTTTCCACCCCAATCACCCTTTGTGTTCTCCATCAGGAAGATTGGTGATATTAATTTTTAGGTCTTGCTTCACAGCGCAGGTGTCAGCAACATTTGTTTTCAATTCATTAAAACTACAAAGTGAGCTTTGTAATCCGTTGCTGGCATAAGGGTGGTTTCCTTACTGTAGTTTGGTCTGAATCCTGGTTGTGTGGTCAAGAAGCTGGTAAGGTGGTCAGAGTGGCACTTGTTTCTGGCTTTTACCAGGACTTTAGCTGGGTAAGGAGGGGTATATCAGTCGAAAAGTGGCAGGTTTCATTGGGTCATTCGAAGGTTTCTTTAGCAGAGCATTGACGTCTTCGTGCTTCTATTGTTCCAGAAAGTTGGCAGATCTTGGGGTCCAAGTAAGTTGTCTTGAGTATTGATCATAATGATGTTGAAAAATGTGAAGACGGGGTCTAGGATGTGTCCTGCGGCGTTGGTGGGCTCTGTGGCACATTAGGTTTGTCCCAGATTTCTGAGGTTGACAAGAAGTGTGGCTGAGTTGGGGTCAGCTGGTCAGATGTAGCTTTGGAGTTGTGTGTCTCAACAAGCTTCGCTGTTTCATAAGTCGCTATCTCTCCATTGTAGCACTTTCCTAAAAGTCTGTAATTCTGCCAACCAGGGCCAACTTCAGCTCTGGTGGTGCCCGGTGCAGCAGTCTTGTTTTTTGGACCAACTACTCAGATTCCCTCACTACCACCTGGCAAAAGTGTCCATCATCTCTCCGTAGCCTCTCTCAGATACATTTAATTTGCTTTAAGGCACTTGTAAATGCTGTCTTTAATAATCCACTCAGTTAGCCACATAAAGCTCTTTACAGTTGGTACCTTTACCCTCTGTGCTACTTTATATCAAGTCAAAACTGCCACTGGACAAAACTCTCCTCTCTCTCTAGCAAGAACATTAATTACAAGTTATCTTGACATTTTAATTGCTTCCTGGATGCTGGACGCACAAGGAATTTTTCATCGGGTGCTTTTAAATCACAAGGTGTCATAAATTATTGCTAAACACAGCGCCCCCCTTAGGTCAGTTCCCCCCATCTAGGTCAGCACCTGGTGCGTAGGCACCGCCCTAAAGCCGGCCCTGCTGCCACCAGTCGCTTGTGTGCTGTTTACCCTGGTAGTGTTAACTTTGTGGTTTACAAGGAAAGCTGAAGTTTGAAGCATGGCCGCCAGTGAGTATTCAGTGCTGAGAACGTTTAGGACATAGATGGGATTGGAAGCAATCTTGATAATTTCTGCAGGGGACATTCCTCCACCGTTCACACACAAACCGTCTAAAGGACACCATCCCAGAGGGTTTTATGCAGTGTTTTCCCCACAGAAAGTGCTAGTGTTCTGTTTGATGTTTGAAGTTTTTCATGACTCATGTCTATCTTTGTTCTTTCTCAGTGTCACCATATTTTATAGCTGGGGGTTTCTTTCGTACCAGCTTCTTCCTCAGAGAGGAGGGAAAGGATGAAAAGGCCTGCCTTGTTCATGGGCTCACATTTTTCGGAATCTTTAAGGTTCAGACCTTGGTGGTGAAAAGAAAGAAGGTAATCAGTGTAGAAGTGAAATTTAAGGCAGGCGAGCAGAATAGTTCAATGGGCATAGGATAACATTTCACAAAAATGTACCCTATTTTACATACTGTCTTGCTCAGGCATGTTAGCTTTCTATGTATATATCCTGCATAGTTTTCCCTCGTGTTATGCAAACTGCCTCTCAAAATGTTTTTGGAAGAAAGGACAGGATTATATGGTTTCTTTTTTCGAAGGCACGGGATAGCTGTAGCATAACACAAAACGATGGGCTTACCCAGGGCCTCTGGATTTACGCAATTGTGCGGTAATTTTTGCATATTTATAGATTACCCTCATTAGCCACATAATCCATCATCTGCTTCATAATCTGCAGATTTAACAAAAGCAGTTTTATTTCTCGCTCAAAGGCTTCAAAAGTTACTACAAACGCAGCAACATGTATTGCTGCACGGTGGAAGGCCATTTGAAAAGATTCGGGGGCAGATTTATGAAAAGTGGCGCTGCACTTAGTGTAGCGCCACTTTTCTTGTGCCCCTTAGGCCCCCCCCAACACCATCATGTGTGCGCTGTATTTAAAATACAGCGCGCCATGGCGGTAGTCAGGGATACTAGCGTCATAACTTTTTACGCTAGTCCGGGACTTTGCAGGATTAGCGTCAAAAGTTTTGATGCTAATCCTGCAAAGCACCTAGAGGCCTATTGAAAACAATGGGAGTCTCCCTTTAACGCTTGCTCTTAGCAGGTGTTAATAAATGCCAATTAAAAATGCTGCAAAGAAATCTCTTAGATTTCTTTGTGCCATTTTTTCAGGCCCCCCTAGCACCGGAACACCCCGCTTACATTCATTATACCTGGCGCAGGCATAATGTGGCGCAGGGGGTTACAAAGTGGCACAATCCAAATATTGCACCACTTTGTAAATATGGCACAGCATTTTTGGCCTTTCGACGCCACTCAAAAAAAATGACGCTAATGTGGCATTGGAATGGCGCAAGGCCCTCTTAAATCTGGGCCTTGGTTTTTGCTTATCACTATATGTTGGTGTTGAAATGAAATGAAGTGCACCCACTGCCCAGACAGTGTTAACAAGTGTAACAAGCATTTGCAATGCAATAGGTCTCGCATTTGCTTGAGTTAGAGCTATTGGCATTGTAAATTTATAACTAGACTTTTCTTGCCACATAAATTGGTCAACCCTGCCTTATAATTTTTTCTTTTCCTGCCATATAATTCCAGTGGTCCTGCATATAACTAAAGCACTTTCATTTACCTTCTTCCCCTATCTACAGCAAAAAATGGAAATGTTATTTAGCTTCCTAATTTAAATCTGCCATGCTAATTCCAATAGAATACCAATTTCACCACCCCACCATCAGAGTTGCTGGCTGGCTAACGCAATTCCCCCCAAAAAGACACAAGACAGCCACACAAGTGTAATAAACGAGTGTTCAAACACTCATGGTGTAATAAGGATATTAAGATGGCCTGAACATGGGCGTGGTTAAAAGCCCACAATACTTACAACAGGTCAAAGCGCTTCTGCACTTGACCTAAAGGGGGGAGGGGAAGTGATGTGTCTTTGCTGGAATGTCTAGGTATAGGTGTGAAATGTGTGTCTGTAGATCTATTAGGGCAGTGCCATGAACATTAAGTAGAAGGCACAATAAATGTTACAGTACGGGACGGACTGCACATAACATGAAGGAGTATTATGTGCAGTGCAGTACTTAAAATGGATATATCACTGTAGCCACTCAAACTGTTCTGATGAGCCTGTTTGCTGCTAAGAACTGCCAGTACCATCCTATTAACTGTATTGCACTCTTAATGGTAAGTGGCGGAAGATGCCCATTTAAAACACTGAGAAGATTGTTGGTGCATGGCTGTCTCTGACAGACGTCTCTGGGGTAATGTGCCTACTCCGGTGCACAGCTGGATGTGCACAGAAGTAAAGTTGATTGTGGGGGTTGTCCGTGGATGTTTGTCTTGGTACATGAGTAAGGGACGCCTGTGTGTCAGTGTAGCGCTGTCACAACATGGGTTGTTAATAAACATTGAGAATGGGTAGTCCTGCATGCCAGCCTCCACGAGGAACGGAGGGCCGCTTGCCAGTGCACAGCTGTTTGAAAGAAGGGTGTGTGTGTGTCTGTGCTAGCAAGGCCATTTCTAAGAATGGGTGGTGCTAATTCATGGCAATGAGTGGTCGGCTGCCATATCAGTCTCAACTGGGGGGCGGTTGCGTTACACTCTGAGCATTGGGCTGGGGGCATAGCATGCTCTCCCAACTGCCCCATGCCTATGCTGCAGTGCAGAATGAGCTAGCCCTCTGTCATGCAGTGCAGGTATTGAACTTGTGCTAGGTGCAGTCTCTTGCGGTACCGGGTGCCACAGAGCACACCGCTTGGAGAGGGAGGTGATGCATGCAGCGAGCACTGCTCTGGTATTCTCAGTGGGAGTTCTCCAGCTCTCGTAACTTTAACAGTGGGGCACACAAGTGTAACAGAATGGGGCAGCACTGCGAACCAGCCAACAACTGTAGTCCTCATGGAAGTATCGGTGCAGGCAGTTGCCTCTTCTTATATACCTTGAGAAATTTAATTAACCAACTTCTAGGGCTTTGGTGCTCCATAGAAGTGAAACTAGTGGCTTTAGTCACCTATCACCTATGCCCCGGGACCTTATATTCTGGACCACTGGACAAAGCACGAAGGGGAGAGACAAAAGAAATCGTCTGCCCACACTGAAGTATATCGGCAATCGTGTAATAATCCATGTAAGAGGGGCAGTCTGCAAGGCGTGACAAAAACAGCCTAAAGGCGGGACAAACGTAAAGCATTTACCAATGACATCAAGTGATTTTTGAAAGGCAAGCCCACGAACGAGTTAAAGTGATGGGCGCGACATAGACGTAGTTAAAAGCCCACAATACTTACAAAAGGTCAAAGCGCTTGTGCGCTCGACCCAAAAATTACGAAATAACAAAGTAGTACTATCATAAAATGTGCCGCATTACGCCGCATAATTTGCCTTTTTTTGCCACATAATTTGCTCAACCTTTCCACATAATTTGGCCTTCCCCTGTAGCATAATTCCAGTGAACCTAGCCTTTCTGCAGAATATGAGTAGGTGAATCTGAGGGCCTGATTTAGAGTTTGGCGAAGAAGCTTACTCTGTCACAAACGTGACGGATATCCCGCCCGCCGGATTAAGATCGCATTATAGCCAATGGCGATCGTAATACTGTAGACAGGATGTCCATCACGTTTGTGGTGGACTAACCCGTCCATCAAACTTTAAATCAGGCCCTGATTCTCCCATATCTTACAGATATACATTGGCTTTGGGTTGAGGGCTTCTTGAAGGGTTAGAGACCCACTGTGCTGCATGGTCTTGCGTTAGGACCTTGCTGCAGAGTCTTTTTAGATCAACACACAAGCAATCTATCTGTGGGTTTTTAACCATGCCCACCGCACGCCCATCACTATCACTCGTTCGTGGATTTACCTTAAAAAAATCCTTTATTATCATTGGCAAATGCTTTACGTTTGTCCCTCCTTGGGGCAGTTTTGTTACCAAAAGAACGGATGCACAGTTCCACAGTAAAGGTGATTCATCTCTACCCAATCGGGGAGGAATCAATAGGTCCCTGTGAGTGTTCAGGATTGGGAAAATGTATTAATTTGCTTGTGGATCCGAGAGCTAGCACATGGGTAGGTGCTGACAAGATCTTTATGACAAGCACAGCGAGAAACATGTTGACCTTTCCATGACAGGCAGTGTAGGGACTTCCAACTCTGCCCTCTGAAAACCAACCCCTCGATGAGAGGGTACTTGTCACATGACACCATATTTGAGTACGGAAACATAGACATTACTCTTACTTTCCCCTCACCTGCTTTGTTTTTAACCTTGACAGAGGTTCACATTCTCAATATTCATTATATGGTTCCTCTAGTTAATTTTAACAATTTAATTCCACCAATCCCACATTAGTGCATTCATTACCAGCAAAGATTTTTAAAAGATCTCTGGCAAAGAGCCCCCTTGAGGGGCCCGACAGGGATTGCAGTGCCAGCCTGACGAGGAGCAAAACCCGATGATGAAGCATGTCACCGAATGGTGAGTGAGGGTTCTTGTTCCCAATCCTGAACACTCACAGGGACCTACTAATTCCTCTCCGAATGGGTAGAGATGAATCACCTTCACTGTGGAACTGTGCATCCGTTCTTTTGTTAATTATATGGGGGTTTATCCAAAGGACCATTTATAAAATCTCCTACTTGATCAGCCCTTCTTTTACTGTTTTGGCAGTTTTGTTACCGTCTTGGCCATCGACCCTGTTACATGGATACCCTGTTACATGGATAATTTCATGTTTGCCGATACATTTGACAGCGACCAAACTTTTTTTTCCTTTTGTGTCTCTCCTTTGCGCTCATGCTCATTGCGACCTTGGCGCTTTGAATCGGCTTGCTTATGTCAACTGTCAAGTTTATTTTCAATTTTTGTGGCAAGAAAAGTCCAGTCAGGAATTGACAACGCTAATAGCTCTAACTCGAGCAAATGCGAGACCCATTGCATTGCAAATGCTTGTTTATAACTGCTTTGAAAAATAGTACATCAGGAGTGGGGAATATAGAAAAGTCAAATTGTCGCGTCAATGTGAAAATGGATGCTTTTTTTTTATTTTTTTATTCTGGCTTGTTTTTCTCTCCTCGGACTGCTTATTTTGAGCTAAGTTCACACTGCGCACGTTTTACACATCCACTCGTACCTTTTTCTCCCTTAGCACATCAGCCTTCACCAGCACTGAATATATCATTTCAGGTTAGAAAAAAGCTGGAAATTCCAATCTTTAACGTGTTAGTGCCATCTCTGCTAATGCCATTAACTGAACAGAGCGGTGCCTATTGCACCTGGGTTAAACGCCTCAGTTTAGTGAGCGGCGAGGCTGCTGGGCCTAGATGTCTCCTACGAAAAAAAAAAAAAAACGTTTATGGGTTCTTTGCGACGCATATGTAATGAGGTTATTTTATTTTCGCAGGTTTGGGCAGTCTGTGGAAACCATCTACCAAATCTGGCTTGACACGGCTGGAATACCAAAGGTAAATGCTAAATATTTATTCTGTATAGAATCCAGGCAGTTAAGTAGTGCAAGTTGCTGAAATCACAGACTATGTTGGCGCTGCCACGGCAGAAAATAAATCAGCCTCCTAATGACAGCAGCGCTTTTACTCTACACAAAGGGGCTCTATTTTGCGCCAACCCCCTTTTTTTCCCCTTGTTAGGCTTCATTTGAGAGGCCATTTGAGAGGCCCCGCCAGGATAATGTCGGTTAAACCCGGGTTTATTACAGGTCCTCTGGAGTCGGTGCTCAGGCCTGTGGCGACCCGCTGCCCTGCCAACATCTGCTCTCGCGTGTGGCGGGGCCTCTTCCTCGCGGCGGCGCGCCAGTCTGTGACGCCATCATTCCAGTCGTGCAAGGTGCAGTGCGGAGGAGCTATAGTGGGAAAATTGCTGCTAAATTTAGCAGGAAGAAGCATTATAACGAGAATGAAACGCGCATACATGTTTATTTAAAAAAAAAAATGGCACCAGTGCTGGATTTGTGGGCGGAATCTGCCTGATAAACTGTTACAAACAATTTTGCTACCTGTGTGACGTGAATAAATGCACATTTCCGTCAAGAGATGACAACATTCTTGCTGTAGCTCATAGTAAAGGAGAGATTAAATGTAGATTTATATAGCGCAGCTTATCACCCGTCAGGGTCTCATGGCGCTGTCCGTGGGCACAGAGAGTTTCTGTGATTTGCCCAGAACCACAGAACTTTGCGCCAAAGCTAAAACCCAAGGCGACAGCGCCCGAGGCGGTCGCGCTACATCTTCTCTTGGAGCTGTTATTGTTACTTAAAACTTGGATTGCACACAATATTTCTGTAGGGGTTTGTGGTCTGGATAGTTAGTATGTCAATTTTAAATAACTGTAGATTTTATTTGGTTGGTGAGACAGGAAAGCTGTACCAAATTGCTTTTATAGTTCTTCTGTAGGTAAGGGAGGCCATTTATGGATAAATGTATACATTCAATAAGTAGCTCAGTAGCAAGTGTTTTTTGTATGCCTTATTGACAAGTAGTTCCATAATTCAGCATATTCAGTTGGGTGTATGTGCAGGGCTTTGTCTTAATGTGGACTGTTGTGAGGTGGTGTGTGTCATCAGATGGTGGGCAGTACTGCTGTAAGTATGTAGACATCCAGCTATTTGGCCTATGTGTGTGATGCTGCTTATATGTACCGCGGTCTGTCTGGGGTGTTCTATAGTTGGTTCCGTTATTTTTGTGTGCTGTCAGGCTCATAACAGGCATTTAAGGCACATCTAAGCACTGCTGGATGCTTGTGCTTTGTTAATTTCTCAGTGTGCTGTTGGATTAACTATTGGACCATATTTTGGACAGATAGAGGGCATAATTTAGGGTTTGTCAGATGGGTTACTCTGTCACAAATGTAACAAATAATCTGTCCAACATATTACAAGTGTTAAATGATATAATGTATTTGAAATCAGGCATACCGACATCCATCACATTTGTGATGGAATAAGCCACCTGCCAAACTCTAAATCAGATGCATAGTCTTGACAATGAAAGGCAAAACAGAGTAAATAGCAATAAGTTGCATAAAGATTATTATTTGCATGTTAGAGAATCCAATAAACACTGTGGAATTAACCTTCCAGGTAGGGATGCTGCTATCCTGTTATCCTGTAGTTTTTTTGTCTCCACCTTGGCCAAAATAAGTAAGCATCCTGTAAGTCTGGAGGTTGAATGGCCAGCGGGAAAAATGTCTTCCCTTTGATGTGCATCTCACAGCTGTGCAAATCCATCTAGTCCCTCTCTACCCCATCTGAAGGATGGAGGCCACTAATCCATACTGCATTCAATCCAGGCACCCACAACTGGCTTATCAGGATCTCCCATTCATCAATGGCCTTTCGAATGCCTGTTACCAGGAACATCGAGAGGCATCACTGTCTCTCCTTGCATTATTCCCACCCCTCCCCTACCAAACAGGCATAGTGAAGAAACAGACTCATTAAAGAAGATAACACAGGAATGAGGTTGACCAACAAAGTTGCAGGGACAGAAAAAATCCCATCTTTCCTAGGGTCCCAGAAAACTCCTTGATGGGAGCCAGGGCAAGGTTCATCATAAACTAAAGCCAGTTTTGCTTTAAGTGTAGCTCTGTCATACTAAGAAAGTCACTCTTTAAAGATGTTCAACAATTATAAACGAGTAGATTTCTTTCCGGGACACTGTGAGGATTGTGGTGTATTATATAGTATGGTTATGCAAGTTTACTGTATAATACACTTGCAAAACTGGTTTGAATTCTGTCAGGCTTGTTTGTAAAACCTTTAGCTCAATTCTGGATAGTTGTGGCTTCAAGCAGTAAGGCTTAAACAAAGGAACTAGGGTAAAGCATTTAGAAGCACCAAACAATGAAATAAGAAAGTCACGCAATGCAAAAAAAATCAGACACCAATTTATAAAACTAGATGCCAGGATAAGCAAAATCCCCCAGAGGGTTCCAGAGATATAGATTTTTAATGAAAATGTAAATCTCAGCTTTTTAGTCCAAAGCACAAACAAGCATTTGTAACTATAAAGTTTGAAAACTTTTGAAAAGTTGGAAAGAGTTGTGTTCGGCTACTCTGGCCCGAGTGGGGTGACCAATTCCAGCAGGTAAAAGGTCAGGGGTGGCCAATAAGGAGTACCTGGTCAGTAAACTGGTCACCAAAGTAGTCTGAAGTCCAGTTCCTCACTTTACATCAAGACCTCCATAGACTTCAATTGAGTGGTCCTGATGCTAGGGATGCAGGATGCTGAGGAAGCGGAAGGATGCTCTGGATGCTGTGCGGTTGATGCAGTTATCCTTGCAGTTATTTCTCAGTCCATGGTTAATGTGGGGCAACTTTGGCCACAGGGGTCAGTGTCCCTCAACGTCCTCTTTGAGCCAGTAAAAGTCCAGCTGCAGCTGGGCTGCTAATCTTTGTACACAGCTGGTCCAGTGCTTTCCTTTGGTGAAGGCTGATGTCCCTCTTTGGCAACCAATCTGAACTCAGACAAAATTCCAGGTCCCAGCAGACACAGGTGCAACTTTTGATGCAGAGGATCGGTTACCTGGGTTTCCCAAGGTCAATGACGATTCGAGGAATGTGGCTACTGACTAGCAGGAGTGAGCTACTTCAGTTTTGATGGCCATGGTGCTAGTTCCAGGGGGACCCTTGCAGTCACCTCTTTAGTCTGGGGATCAGGAGCAACCTTTTCATGAGCTAAGAGGTACAGGCACAGTCCTCTTTTCAGTAGTTCAAGGTGCGACAGGTGCAGTCAGCAGTTGGTACAGCCTCTCTTGCTAGGTTCAGGGGTCAGCAGGGCAGTTCTTCTTCAGTCCTTTCTCCAGTCCCTCTGTGATCTCAGGTTCAGGGTGCCAGGGGTGCTGTAATTAGGCTCAGAAAGTGGCCTCGGGCGTTGATGCGGTCATTAACCTGTGGGCTTCCAGGATCCCTCTTGCCATTTGATGACTTCCAGCTATGTGTGGCATCTAACGCTCCCAGGCTGCAGTATTCTACCCATTCTCCAGATGTCTGAACCATTCCTTGGATGCTAGGACCTTGGTAGCCCACCCTAGAGGAGAAAACCAGTTTGGCCACTGGTCTCCCCTCTTTGTTACTGCTGCCAGACTGTCTACCTGAACAAAGGGACAGCCCAGCATGAATGTGATCACCATTTGCCCACCAAAGGCAGCTTCTCCTTTGAAGGTCACCTTTTGGGCCAACACCCTGAGTGATTTCCTGTGAGGGATGGTAACACCTCCATCTGTAGCAGGCCACTGTTGTCCCTGAGCTTGGGAGTCATTCACTCTACTCCCCAGGAAGGCAGGAGGCTCTCTGGTGGCCAGCAGCTGTGCAAAGCCACTGGACAAACTGGGCAACAGAGTGACAACTTTCTAAAGGTTGCCTTTTTTTAAATGCGACTTGGGCATCAGCTTGGGTTTAATGCCATGATTAATTTGACACACTGAATTACCTATTTTACTAGTTCCATTCAGAAGTTAGGCAGACTGAGAGGTCAGTCGGTAACTCTCTATTAGCCAATGGGACTACTAACTTCCACAGCAAAAACATTAATTTGTAAGCTTTGCTGCTAGAACATATTAAAAGTGTGTGTCCTACTTAGCCTAAAGGCCAGTAGGCGGAGACATATATATTGTTAAGGGAAGTGGGGACTTTGCCATTGGTTTGAGTGGCAAAGTCGAACTAGCAGTTTTAAAACGGCTCTTCCAGATTGCAGTGGGAGGCTGGGTGCCATTTGTACTTTGTCCACACAAGGTGGCACAATAAGTACTGCAGCCCTGGGTGGGCACTCTAACTTACATGCGCTCGGTACCCTTGGTACCATATACTAAGGACTTCAGTGGTGGAAAATTCTTATCTCCTGATGACTGAGACATCTAGATTTTATAATATGGCAAGAGGTTTTAATTTCTATTTTGTCTTAAGGGCAAGTAGACAAAGAGCAATTCGGTAACCTTGTACACAGCTATTCAACCCTGTTGATCACAGCCAGTTAATAAGTGGCTCTGAGCAGTTTATTGGCAGTGATAGGGTAAGTACAGAAGCTGAGGCCTGCACATTCATTTCCCCAGAGCTGAAGAAGAACATGATGGAATGGAGCTCGAAGTTGCAGCTCCGTGTAGAGCATCCACAGCACTGTCGGGTAAAAGGGATTTTTGGCTTCCATTGCCCTCCCCTGATCCTTTCATTTACTTTGAGTAGGAGGTGAACATCAAGCTTCTGCAGCTCCAGAGCACCCAACAGCACTGCCATGTATGAGGCTGCTTATCTGTCTCTTGGACCCTGTGATCTTGGCCTTTTATTCTGTGCTCCACCATCGGGCCTCATACGGCCCCAAAGTCTCTCCTCAGACTCGCCTCCAGGGCGTACAGTAAAGCGCCTTTCTTTCCCTTGTCATGCAGCTCACACCCCGCCTGCACTTTGCCTTTCCTGTACACCTTGATAAAAAGCCAAAGGACTTTATGATGGGAAACATCCTTTTTTCCGACTTTTTTTTTCCGAAGGTCGTGGTTAACGAAAGCGCAACAACGCTTTTTTTAACCACGACTTCGGTTTTTTGTGCCTTAAGTATGTTCTGAACAACGAACATGCGTGGTTAAGGTACAAAGAAGGGACTTGGCGAAGGTAAGTGTGGGTTTAGGTTTTGGGGAGGGGGTGGGGGGTCAGGGGGTTTTAGGTTTTGGGGTGGGGTTGGGGGGGTGGGACGTTTTTGGTTTTGGGGAGTGGGTGGGGGGTCAGGGGGTTTTAGGTTTTAGGGTGGGGTTGGGGGGGTGGGCATTTTTGGTTTTGGGGAGTGGGTGGGGGGTCAGGGCAGGTTTTGGGGTGGGGTTGGGGGGGTGGGGTGAGGGATGTAGGGTGAATGGTGCCTATTGCTAATGATTTTATCAGAAATGCCTTTACAACGAAATATTGTTGTTAAGGCATTCGTGGTAAAATCATTAGTAGTAGCAACGAGGTCGGTGTTCCGACCTTGTTGTTAAGGCAGTAGTTTTTTTTGCAGTCGTTGTTTCGTCGTACAGTCCTTTATGATATCTGTTAGAGGTGCCACGTACATGTCGAATAATGTTGGACTTATTGAAGACCCTTGTACTACTCCCCACCTAAGAGAGAAGATGTTTGATTGCTTATCATCTAAGCATACTCAAAAAGATGTCAGCCATTTCAGTACTAAACCAGCAACGCCCCCTTCAGCTAGTCTTTTATCCACTGTCTGTGTGATATAGTGTCAAATGCTGCAACTAGATCAAGTAAGATCAAGGCTGCTGACCCACCATTATCCAGAATTGTCCTCGGTTCCTCTGTGGCCGCTAAGACTGTGGTCTCTGTACTGTTCCCCATTCGAAACCTGTTTGTGAGGGGTGCAAAATCTCAATATATTTCAGATGCAGAGATAGATGTTTATTAACAAATTTCTCCAAAATCTTACTTGGCCCTGGCAGAAGGGAGATTGGCCAGTAGTTTTCACACAATAATTGGTCGGCCTCTGGCTTCTTTAAAAGTGGCCTGACTATGGCGTGCTTCCAGACTGAGGGGACTAGGCCATATTTCAGCGACTGATTGAGCAGATTTGTCAGACTGGAAATAACTAGATCCCCCCTTTTCCGCATAATATCTTGGGGTGCCGAATTAGAGGGTGAACAAAATTGCATGTGTATCTTCTGTTGTCATATCCGGAAAATAATTCATTTTTCCTTGTCCTACTTCCACAGGAGAAGTCACCTCTACCTTTCCTTCTAATGTGAGGAGGAAATTAATAGCATTATCAGTAAAAAAAAAAAAAAGTTGGCCAATTAATTACAGGGTGTCTCTGACAGAAGGGGGCAAGATATGTTACTTGCAGATTTCATTAGGCTGTTCACCAGATTGTAAAGTTATTTAGATGACTCCGACGCATTTTGTATTTTAGTAGCAAGAAAATGGTTTTAGCTACCCTGATTGCACAGTGGTACTTTTTTATGGCTTTTCTATAATTATTTTTACTGGCACTATCATAACTTTTCCTCTATAATCTTTCTGTGAGCTTGTAGCCTTTTTTTCCAAGACCTGGAGCTCGGGTGAGAACTATCGTGCTGTTTTTAGTTGTTTCAGAGGAGCCAGGATATCTGCTGCCTTCCGAATCCAAAAGTCAAAGCTGCTGTAACTGTTTGTTATGGCCCCTAACATTTCGGGGATGAAGCAGGAGAGTATATTTTCCCACTCCCTTATATACAGTTTTGACCAACTACGCTGAAATGTGGGATTAGTGAGGGCCACAAAATTGGTCAGTTGTAAAGGGATTATTTAATGATACAACCAAATTATGTCTATAGGAGCGCCATAATTAAGTCAGGCAAATTGGAGAAGATGGGATCAAGAAGATGACCTTGGTTATGAGTAGGGTCATTAACTCGCTGTGTTAGTTGGATTGCTTCTAGGTCCATAAAAATTATTAATAAATTCACAGGTTTTATTTTCCAGTTATAAATTAAGGTCTCTAAAACCTAGAAATTGGCTGTTGTGAGACTATATCCCCACAAAGTCTCTGGGAGTGCTTGTACAAACTGAGTCGCCAGACCAGGCGGTTGGTAAATAAGAGTGCCTGAAAAACTGAAAATAGGAGCTAATTCCAGCGAGAATAGCATCCCTTCACATCCAGGGAGTGTTAAATGGTTAACAGTAGCTGTAATTGCCTTCTTATATATAATAGACACAATATATGAATTAATCATATTACTAGAGAAATTGGGGATTATTTTTGTACCCAATTCTTTTTGACTGCTGATGACCTGCGCCAAGGAACAGTCTGTTAGTTGTACTACTTCAATCTCTTAGTTTATTTCTGTTACTATGAGACCTAAAAGCTATATATTAATGTAAAGATTTACTTAGTCACCTTCCCATCCTTCTCCAAGGCCCATTTGCAAGCTTCTATGTAAGTGCCTATCATGGTGCCTCCTTTTTATCATCTTGTGTATGCTTAGTTTCATATTTGTAATGCTTACACTTACCATCCTTAATTCACAGACATCTTCCTACAAGCGTGGACATTGTCCCTTTTATTTAGTACTAGGAACAAACCCCAATCCTTTGTGCCTTCCTGGAATGCTGCTGTGACAGTCATTGAAGAGTTAATGTACTGTGTTCTTCGACGAAGTGCTGGGTTTGTGGTTGTAACACAAACCCTTCCAACCGTGGTTGATTTTTTAAAGACTTGCATATTATAGATTCCTGTATTTTCACATTTTTTGTGAACATTTTTGAAGATTAGAAGTTTAATTTCCCATTGAAGAGATGTCAAGTCAATGTTTTGTGAAAAAATCTGAAAACTATTTTAAATTGATTACCCCATTGCTAAGGGATTTTCTTTTTCTGTAACTTCATGACAGCTGATTTAATCTCTAGTTTTTACCGAAAGGTGGTTGCACACAGTTCCTGAAGAAATAGGACATTTAGACCTTGATAGGTTTGATTTAAATTTTAGCAGGTTCTCTTCTTTAATCTTAAATGAATGTACTCTAGGGAATGTGTCTATCTTATTAACACTTGTTTAAAGACTCTGTAAGTACAGTGAACATGATTTCTTCCTCACTGGTGAGTTGTAAATGTGGTGGAAGGGCCACCTGGATTCATCCTTCTAGATCCCCGTTTTGTGTCTCTTCAGGAATTCTTCTTCTAAGTATACTGCTTTATTCTGAAAAAAACTTCAGCTTTACAATGCTTCCATCTTGATTATGTTTGTATTTTCCAGGTGTTTATGTGCAGTTAGGAATATTATTTATTCCGGCAACATGCTTTGAATCCAAGTTCTTTGATGCCATACACTATCCATGAACAGAGATATCCTTACAGATAAGGTGATATCGGACTTCAATTTATACATTTCTTTATTCAATGCCCCTTTCCATCTCTGGAGCATTGTCTAGCTCACCGAGTTTCTATCCTGACTGTTGGCAAAATGGTGTTCTCATTGTAGCAGCAAGTTCATGGTACTGCAATAATATGAATTATTTGATCTTTCAGTGGATGGCATACTTGAGCTTTTTCGGTGTGCTTGTTTTTTTTTAGCTCACTTTCTTGTGGGGTGTTTTTGACTATCAACGCAGCTCCTTGACAAACAGTCTAAACATTCTAGACCGCCCAGATGAGGCCTGGCAGAGCTCCTTTTGTTGTAAAATGTATTTAATTATTAGATGTACCCAGAGATTCATTGTTGCATCCCTCATCAGTGCTATTTCTGAGTGGTTCCTGGTGCCTTAATGTGCACCTTTCATATGGGATAGCCCCCTTTCAGTTACTCTTCCTCATTTGTTGTCTCCTTTGTGGCTATTGCCAGGTTCCGAGGCCCAGGTTTAGATCGGGCATCCACACCTGGTGCCTCCACTGTACTTCTAATATGGCTTACGTCTCTTTTTACTTGGCTGCTGTATATTTTAGGAGCACATGGCCTACGTTTCTTTGTTCTCTTCTCCATTCTGCTGCCCCTGTCTGTCTTGCCAAGAGCTCCACGGTTTTGTGCTTCTTCAGCAAAGGATTATGGGTATGCCTGGAGTCTTACTCCAGCGGTCTCTACATATCCTTTACCTGCCTTTTGTGATGCACCTCAGATGTTTTAGAATCTCATCTTTTTCACCTCACTGGCTCCTTGTGACTGTATCTCACCTCCCTCACATCACCAGGACGACTTTTGTGCCCGTGGTTAATGTTGTTGCATTGTGCCCTGGCAGCCCTTCTGCGTATATGAACATCTTTGTCTCATCAGCGGTTCCATATCACGAATGCTGAACCAATTGGCTGCACCGTTCCTTTTATCAATGCTCTACAGGCTTTCTGTGGAATCTGCTGTAGTGTCTGGGGGATACGAATTCTACCTGGAGGGCCAAATGTAGGGCTTCACTATGAGTATGATTTTTTTCTTTATTTCTTGGGCTTAGAGGGTATGAGGGTTACCACATGAAACCTGTTCTGCCCAGAAATGGGAGACAAGGAGTAGCCACTGACTTAGCTTGGCTTACGTTCCCTCTGCTTGGAAGCATACTCCTGTTGTTCCCCTTCTGAAGAAAGAACGCATCTGCAGATCCTTCTATTCTTTCTAACTTTGGATCTGTATTTCTTTTGCTATTTCCAGCTAACTTCTTAGGAAAGGCTGTTACCACAGACAGCTCTCTATCTATTTGGAAAAACATCTGCTGCTGGGCTATTCTCTGCCAGACTTTACAAAGCATTGTAGCACTGAAACAACTTTGCTTGCGGTCACAGAACACCCGTGCTCTATACTGAACGTGGGTGCTTGTGCTTCTTGAGTCCTGCTAGACTGGTCAGTGGCTTTCAACACCGTCTCCTCAACCATCCTATTAGAGCGTATATCTCTTGTGGGAGGCGGTGGCATTGTCTTAAAATGACTCCACTATTTTCTGACTGAATCTTCCCAAATGATGATATTAGGTCCTTACAAGTCAGCTAAATCTGCTATTAAACAAGAGGTGCTTCAGTGATCATCTTTAAGACCCACCCTTTTTAATGATGTTCGTGCCATTTAACAAAATTAGTGCAATCTTTTGGCTTTTCAATTGATTCATATGCTGCCAAGACTCAATAATGTCCGTTACTGAGCAAATTATACACATAAGAGCTTTTCAAAGAATATTTTTTGGCAACTGCTACTTTGAAGCATGCGAGCTGTTTACAACTCAATTCAAGTAAAAATGAATTTATATTGTTTGGTTCCTCTAATAGCATCTGGGCACCGGGCTGGAGGCCATCTGAAGTGACTCTTTCAGTTCCCTCATACAAAGTTAGGAATTTGGGGGTTCAATTTGATCGTGAACTTTCTTATATGTCCCAAATTGCAGCACTATGAGCCTCTTGTTTCACCTATTAAATTAACTACATACATTTGTGTGTCTGCTGCGTCTCTGTAGCTAGCTGTAAGAAGGTGAGGCATGTTTTGATCATGTTGAGACTTGATTACTGCAAATCCCTGCATCTTAGTTTAGCTGAATACTCTGTTCAAAGATTGCAGGTGATCCTGATTGTGGCTGCTTGCCTGATCTTGTGAGTTCCTGAACATCACTCCATTTCCTCGTACCTTGTGGTCTGCATTGGCTTCCTTTAAATAGTAGACTGATATTAAAGGATATGGCCCTAATCTACTACACCCAGAGCAATGAAGGTCCAGCCTATCTGCAAAAACTATTTCAACCTTGTTCTCTGAGCAGAGCATTTAAGATCAATTGGACCTTTTCTTTTGGTGGCCCCAAACCTAGGTGAACCTGCTACATTGCCTCCCTTCCATTTATTTATTTTTTGAAAAAATTGAAGACTTGGCTCTTTCTCCGGGTTTAAGATTCTTTAAGAACTTTTTTGCAGATGGTCCAGCACCGGGACACACCAGGAGGGGGTGCTGTTTTACACTTTACAAGTACAAAAATCATTCATATGGTACAACAAAGTGCATGTTAGATGGACAGTAAAGGTAGCAAGCATGGGAGACAGCAAAAAAGGGTTTGATGTGTAAATATGCTCCCACGCGACACCTAGCGTTGGAAATCTCATGGAGGGAAGCAAGAGTAGACAAATGAGGGATATAATCTAAAATTAGAGTTCAAGAAGTGTAGTTTCATATTTTCTTATTTTTTATATACAAATTAGGGGCAAATGTGGCTCTGTCACTATTGAAATATGTTTAGTTTGCGGTTGCTATGAAAACATACTGTGGTTTATTTAAAATTAAGAACCCCAATCCTTTCTACTGACAACGCGTTTCTTCTTCGGGTGCGTCCCGCAATGTCACACACATTTCTTTACAGTAAATAGTTAAATTAATGGTTTTTCTTCCTCGCAGTCACCGTGAACCTGCCATGCTACTGACAAATAATGCTTTGACTTAACTAATAGGATTTGACAGTGTTCTGTCTCTCACCAAGATTTTTTAAATTCTCTGCTCGGTAAAAAGTGCAAGCCCCCCCGGGTCTCTGTCATAAACAGAATAAGTGAGACTGTCTAAGGATCCGTCTCACATGGGAATGTCAGGAATCAAACTCCAAGCCTTGGATTGGGACCCGATCCCGGCCCAGAGCTTTAAATAATGCCCAGACAGTCTAACTTCCCGAACATGCACGGACTCTCTCAGTGCAAATAATATCGCCAGAAGCTCTTGGCACTCCTTCTTCGACTGTCTGGCGTTAGATAGCACGCGAAGCTCCACGGTATTAATAGAAAGGTGCGTCTAGGCCTGAGCCCCTGACTAAACTGCCGAGTCACGGCTATTGTTTGCATTACAGCATGTAAAAAACACGAGTCCACGTGGCACGAGCTCTGCGGTCGCCATCCTAGCCAGCTTAGTCACTGTTTTGTGCTGTGCTATTGTAACCGGTGTCTTAACGCAGTGAAATTAGCATCCTCCCAGACGTAAAGCTATGTGGACTATCACATAACCGAGTGACAAGGCATTCCGCTTCGAAGAGACAGTTGTGTGAGCCTAAGAAGTCATTAGGATGGACCTGGGTGCATGCGTGCGCCAGCCAACCTTTGCCACGGATGCAAAGTATGAGCACCCGGCCTATATACAAAAGCAACTGGACACACACAAACATCCCACAGGGCTACCAGAGTGAGCAACGACAGAGGTGTTTATACGTCAACAAAAACACAGACTGCCCCATGTGACAACACCTGATCCTAAAAAAGTAGCACAGAGAGAAAATATCCACATACATGATTTGCAATATTTGAATTACTAGAGGAAACCTTCATGCAAAGTACAGGCTAAGCAACTCTTTTACGGTTTAGCTACTCAGTGACAACAGTACAGGGGCGTAGCACAGACCCCCTGTAATGCCAGGGGGCCCTCATTCAGACCGAGACCAATGAGTATCTTTGAGATATGGGCGATTTAGGGGCGCCTCGTCGCATACACCATTTCAGCAACATGTCAGTTGTAATATCTGATCATACTCAATGGCTGACTTACAGGCATCCTCCTATCACACGTGCAGCAGTTGCTGGTGTGTCAAAAGCATTATCTACTTTCGTACCGCATGTTCTGGGTGTGGTCTTGGTCATCACACAGCAGTACTTGCATTTTCAAAAACTTTCTGTTCCAGCGCAAATCTTGTATATGTGGGAGGTATCACTGATTGCATGCTTTTCATGTGGACCACGGACAACCCACTGGCATCACAGACAGGAAGGAACAAGAAACGTGTATATTTCATAAGTGCTAGGGCCTATATGAGGCATATCTTTGATTTTCTGTACTCTTGGTGGGTGCAAGAACATTCATTGGAGTCTTGCAATACAGAGTGCATCTTTCTTGACCTGAAAAATCTTGAAGATTACAAGTGGAAGTGTTTTTTGTCTCTGTGCACTTAAGCAGTGGGTTTTCACATCTGTAATCTAGTTTCCAATCCTAGGCATGTGGGATGTGCCCATAAATAGCTTCTTTCATTTGACAACTCGGAGTCAATTTAGAGATGAATAAATCAAGCCAGATTTCAGACATTTTTGTTCATGAATAACTCAGATGGCTACTTCTACTCGAGCTTTGATTCTTGTTAGCTTACATGCACATTTGGCTACTTGTTTATTGCCCCACAATTTTAAATTAATGAACCCGTAGTTGCCTAATGTGAAAATGACTCAGTTTTTGTCTGGCTCAAATGCTTAACCGGCTCAAGCACTCCTGTTAGTAATAGGCTTACCAATCTGGAGGAAGACTGATCAATGCTTTTTTTTTTTTTGGCTGCTTGACTGTCGGCCACCTCTAGGTTGATGTCTTTGGTGTCTCTGCTGTTAGTTTTCGAGATGCCTAACTTCCCATCTTAATAGTGCTCCGTAGGTACACGAGGAGAGGCGTGCCTGTTGTCGCACAGACTCCAAGGTCCCACCTGGCCTGCTGACTGAGAATACCTCTGTCTGTGCGTGATAAGTCCTTTAATATTTACGTACACCAAGTAGGTCATTTAGGTATGCTTGACCTATGAATGGTAAATTCACCAGTTACATCAGCATTATAGAATAGATGTGGATTATAGTAGTATAATCGGTCCTGACGAAAGCCACAAGCATTTAGGAAACATGGTGACCCTAAGAGGAAGTAGGGGGTAACTGGAGCCCGGGGACTTCCTCACGTTTCCCTGTTTTAATCATACCTGCTGGCGCCCAGATTAAAGCGTTAGGGCTACCAGGCAGGAACTTGTAAACAGTAATCCTACCCCAACTCACTAACCTATTCCTTTTTCAACAAGGTGCTCCCTTTCATCTCACAGGTTATAGTGTGGCATGTTCTACAAGAGTTCTTTAAAGCAAAAGGATTCTGTTTTTTCTTCGGTCAATGGGAGGGTTCTTAAATTGAGCCAATCAAATCGGGCCCTACAGTTTGCGTAAAGTTGTGTGTTCAAAGAGGAGCAGCCCTTGCTCTACATCACCTCTTCACTCCCCTTAATTTGTTTATGACTTCATAATACTTGACATAATGTAATGTAATCAACTTCAGAAAAATGCAAAGAAGGGTCTAACCTCCATTATTGGCTTATGTTATCTGATAGTTGCGCACGGATAGCTGCAGCAGATGGCTTTCCTGATGGCCAATGGAGATATCTTACTGACTTGATAGACTATTGTATCTAAGCCAGGTCTGTACTCATCAGTGAGTCTATAAATTATACCCATCGGTATAAGGGAGGAACTAGAAAGGTGGACTGTGCACAGCACTGTAATCACACGTTTAGGGTTCATCTCTTGCCTATCTGGCAAGTGGTGCCCGTCATTTTGTGACACTTTCAGTGAGTTCTGGCTTTTTAACCAAACCATTTTGCGTGTAACGTAAGGTGGATTTGTAGAGCGCTGGTTGTCACCCATGAGGGTATCCAGGCGCTGATTGTTAGAGTAAACTAACAAGTAAGCTATTGATGCTTTATTATTGTTACTGTTTCTCCCTTACTAACATGTCCTTGCCTTGCTGTGGCTCAGGCTGCCTGTAATGCCTGTATTACCTCTGTGGTGCCGAGCATAAAAACAAAGCTACGTTGCGCTATGCAGTGGGCACTCTGCTTCAAGTGGTAAAGGGCAAGTGTCGCCAGCGGCTCTAATATGGACTCAGGCTGAGCAGTGAAAGTCAGTGTTGGTGGCAAAAGGGAAGTCATACGAATGCAACAGGGTCATGCCACGTCTCA
Organism: Pleurodeles waltl; assembly: GCF_031143425.1. Taxonomy (NCBI): domain Eukaryota; kingdom Metazoa; phylum Chordata; class Amphibia; order Caudata; family Salamandridae; genus Pleurodeles; species Pleurodeles waltl. The sequence goes on along the minus strand of NC_090436.1, from coordinate 789,853,400 downwards.
GCCTGCAGGCCTGCTGTGGCAGGGCCTCCTCTCCTGTGTAAGTGCCTAGCAAAGCGGGCAGATCAGAGTTGCACTGCATGCCAGAGTGTGCCCCCTCATCACTGATGCACCACTTTAAAGGGGGACATGTGCAATGTGATACAGCAGTCTAGACTTCCAGTGGAGGGTATGCAGGGGGCGTGGCAGGCACAGAAAGAATGGGTTACGCAGCTGACTGTCATCAGCCAATGGGTGGCAGGTGTGGGGTACTTAGCGCCACAAGCCCTACAGTCTTTCTCCTTGTGAGTCAGATATCCCTCGCATGGCTGTGTGACTCAGGAGGGTTGGCCTCTATTAAGTGCCAGAAACATATCAAATGATTTCTTTGTCACTTTAGACCCACCACCCATGGGTAGAAATATGTGCTGGTCCCCAAAAGGCGACTCGCAAAGGTGAACATTAGTAAACTGCAGTACAGATCTAGCTCTGTTTTTACTGCAGACATTCATCATACAAAAAATAGTCATTAGATACTCCAAGATGAATGGAGACTTGCAAGAAATTTGCAAACCTGATCTAGACAGTTTGGTGTAGTGACAACCAGAAAGGGTTGTATGGTTTACACTGCCATTTTATTCGAATAAAACACAAATGTATTCAAGCTCTACCAACAACAACTTACGGCGAGTTTTCTTTGGCACTAAACATTTCTCAGTGTTCATAATGGTGGTCACAGTACACATAATATTCTGCTTGATGTAACATTTTACTCAATATAGCACTCTTCTTTTCACGGAATAAAAACAGCTCCTGACCATTCTTATGGTATGTCTGGAAGCCAAGTTTTGGAAACTGCCCTCATTGACTGTGTTGTACATAAATATTTTTAGCAAAAGTACTTTTCTCCAAATACTGTTCAGCCTCCAAGATCTGTGCTCCTAAAGGAAACACTACCATGATTTATTAACTGCAAAAATCTCCTTGGCTGCATGGCCACTTGCAGTAAATCGTATGTGTCTGTTGTGGTTATTTCATCACCAGAGCAAGAAAAGGCTTCCACCGCTGGTCTGGAATACTTGTTTTGTCCACTGCACCGATTAGCTGAATGCAGTGTATTTTTAGAAGCTCCGGGGCCTGTTTCCTGCACAGCAACATCATTAGGCATGCTCTCATGGAGGTCGATACGGGTACAAGGAAGCCGTGCGAGTTTTATTCCAGTGGATTTCCATTGTCTTTCCACTCATTTCACAAGTTAGTTATACACGTTTCTCCCAAGTCATCTGTCTGTAGTTAAGTTTGACATCATTGTGGTATTTGCAATGTAATGTAGTGCTGTCCAAGCTCGTCAGCTACACATGTGTCTCGGAATCCACCACATTGTGTATGTGTGCTCCATTTTTAGTCTCACATACCAGACAGCAAAGCTGTCTGGTTGCTGGTTGCGAAAGACATTGTGAGCTTACAGTGGTCTAACAACCTCATTGCTTTCCATTGCTTCGCTTTATTGTGTCAGTCATTTGCTTGCTTTTTTTAGCGGGTTCCCTTGCTCTTCTTGTGTTTGTCCCTCCCAGCAGTGTAGCCTCTATACTATTCTTTTGATTGGCTGACTTGTATTCTTCCACTGCTCATATTTAGAGAATTACTTTTTTCTTTGTCATTCAACATTCTATGGGTTTTATAGCTCACTCCCTTGTGTGCTGTTATCTCCCTAAAACCTACCCACCTGCTGCGTTGTTGCTCCCCTCCCTTTCTTGTTTATCTGTAAAAGCAAAGCAGCAGGGATATTTTCGTTAATGTATGGCTGAAGAACAGGGTTGATTTTGTTTTGGCTCCTGCATTCCACATATTGCACAAACCCACACACTTTGGTACACAAAGGCGTTGATGATGTTAGGTAAAAGAAAGTCTACTGCACTCACTCAGCTTGCATCTGAGGTAGAAGGTATAGTTAACATAACGCTTCTTTTGTCCGGTAAATCTGCACCTGAGCTACTGCAGAGGAGCAATTAGCTGAATCCTGTGAAACGTAAGTTAGGCCTTGGCAAGCATTTCTACAATTATAGTTCATACTTTTTAAATTCTGTTTAGAGTTTCCTGAATGAAAAGTGTGTGAAAAATAAACAAGCATTTTCAATGCAATAGGTCTCTTCATTTTCGTGAGTTAGAGCTATTGGCAATGTAAATTCATAACTGGACTTTTCTTGCCACATAAATTCGTCAACCCTGCCTCATAATTTCGTCTTTTCCTGCCATTTAATTCCAGAGGCCCAGCATTTAACTAAAGCACTTCCGTATACCTTCTTCCTCTATCTTAAAACATATACAATTATTATAAAAATAAAGAAATAAACTTTTGGCACTAGAGTGTAATGCTCAGAACACCCTAACAAAAATATAATTTGGGACGTATTGGAAGGTGAAAGGAAAAAGGGAGTGGGGAGTAAAGATGGAGAGGACAAGAGGCATAGTAACGGTGTCATGGGCCCTGGAGTAGTAAGGGAAAATGGTTGACTGCAATTTTGGTAGGAAAATACAGCAGTAATTAGAGTTGAGTGAGGTCCATTGGTCTCTGGGCCCTGGTGCCACTGCACCTGTTGCTCCATTGATAACTAGGCCTCGGGAGAGAAAGCGGGTGGGGCCGAAAAGGATACAACAGACAAAAGGAAGAAAGAGAAGGGGTCGCAAAGAAATAAAAGAAAGACAGGAAAGAAAGAACGAGCAAATGAAAACACAATTAAGAGAAGAAATTGAGCAAACGTGTGAGACAAAAGAAAAGAGGGAAGGAAGCTAGCAAACGGAAGATAGAGGAAAAAATAATGAAAGAAGATTGAAAAGAAAAAGTAAAAATTAACATTGGAGAAAAGAAGAGAGGTGGTGAAACAAGCAGTGAAAAAGCCAGGGCATGTATGTACTGACACATTTCCCACAGACACAGAATGGGAAAGCCACCATGAGATTTCGGGTCCTGACAAATAACTTGTGGCTTTCACATACAGGTGGGAAAAAGAGGGATTTATAGTAAAACGTGAATTGACAGATAAAGATAAGAAAAACACTAGAAAAAGGAAGGAAGAAATATCAAAAATAAAAAAGTGAAAGAACACATATCGAGTCAAAGGAAAAAGCAAATAAAAAAACAAAGAAAGAAACAAGGAAAGAGAAAACAATGTGAAAGAATGAACTCCTGATGACGAAAAAATAAAGGAACGAAACAAGGAAAGAAATAATCACGTTTTTGCAAGTTTGAAAGAGGAGGTAGCAAGAGGAAGAAGGAAGTAAAAAAAAAGAGAAAGGAGTAGAAATAAACAGTCGAAAGAAAGAGCGAAACCGTTAATGTATGGATTTTTAGAGCTGGAAAGAGAAAAGTGGGGTAGAAAGAAAACACTGAGAGTAAACGGAGTAAAGGAAAGAACAGAGTGAGATAGGTGAAACAGACCCTCCCGAATAAAGATGACAGCTAAGATAAATTTAATTGGCTCCCCACGTCCTCAAACAGAAGTCAGAGTGTGGAACAGCAGGGGGCACTGCAGAGCGGCAGGAGGTGCATTAGCAGAGTTGTATGTGACCCCAATACAGCAACATCAGGGTGCTGCAGATCAGGATTGGGGGTATAGACAGAGCTGTGTCCTGGCCAAGTGCTGGAATAGCAGAAAGGCAGCGAGTGAGGAATGAGAAACAGAGCACCGTGTAATTCCTGGTATTGGAATAATGGGGCGCTGTAGGTTAGGGTTGAGGTGCACTGACAGTTGTATGTGGGCTGCAGTACTGGAATAGTAAAGACACACAAGGTCAGAAGTGAGGTATGTTAATGGAGCTGTATGCGGAACCTAGTATTTGCATGCCAGTTTTGCTGAGTGTTAGCCTGGAGGTGCCCTGGTGAAGCTGCGAGTGGGGCCCAGTATGGGAATGGCATTGTTCTGAACCACAGAAGCGAGGAGTCCTGAAGGGCGAGTGTGTGAGCCTTAGTACTGAGAAGAAATGTGCACTGAATGTTAGAACTTATGGATTCTGGCAAAGCTGTGGTGGTTCCCATCAACAGTGGCGTTGGATGTTAGACTTGAGGTGCATTGGCTGAGCTGTGTTTTGTTCTTTTTGGTCCAGTATTGGCTTGGCAGTGGGACTGAATATTAGAATTAAGCTGCTGTAATGGAACTGTATGTGAGTGAGGTCCCAGTATAGGAAAGGAAGTGACCTCGCGGGGGTAGAGTTGAGGTGCACTGATGGAGCTGCACCCAAGGTCCCAGTACTGGAGCAGCAGAGTTACCGACTAAGAACTGAGGTGTTCTGGCATATAGCGTGTGTGGGGTTTCTGGCACGGATGAGGGCTTGGAGTGTGTGAACTGAGGTGCACTGATGTAGCTGCTGTGAGTGGGATCCCAGTATGGAGCAGAAGTGGGCACTCTCACTAAGGATTGCAGAGCCCTGGTAGAGCTGGATGCCTAGGCTATAGGCAATTACAAGCGATCCTCTGCTCTTGCTCTCAGCACCCCACAAGCAGGCACACTTGGTAAAGAAACTCCAAGTCAAGGAAGGGCGGGAGCCAGGCAGCTGAGAGAGAGCCCACAAAGACCAAATGTGACCAAGATAACAACCTGATTTATAGCATTGTTTACAGCTAAGCTCAGCGGAAGAATGCTCTAGAAATGAAAAGGGAAGCTTCCCTGGACAGGAGCAGGAAACAAAGTAAACAAAAAAAAGGTCCCTACAGACCAGATAAACAGGACTAAGCATAATTATACAGTAGGTGGTCACTGCTCCCATATAGAAGAAGGAGGGACAAAGAGGCATGACTGACCACTAGCAAGCCAGGATTTTTAAATGACACTGAAACTAACAAACAAAATAGCTGGAAGCCCACAGAAGAAGTATACTTAAAAGTATACAAGAGGTTGTACACTTATGTTTGACCTAACCATGTCCTTTATAAAGATTGATAACATTGACTACAGTGTACAGATTGATGATAGTATAAGATGTGTGTTTGCTTTTCCACCGGTGTTTTAAAATCTTTTTGTGTTTTACTTTTTTTAAACAATACTCTATAGACAAACATTGGCAAAGACAACAACTCAGCACTCACATTAACAAGGTAAGACTTGTTGGCTTTGCCAATGCTTGTTCCTCATTGCTATACAAAGCTTCAAATATATGGTGCTGTTCTTCATCATTTAATGTAAACAACATTAGCGTTGTGTGACTGTGTGCTGAGGATAAAAAATCAGGCCAATTGTGTGTCATAGTTACGAGGTCAATACAATAAGTAACATTGACTTAATAATAATAATTGATTTTACTGCTAAAGGGAATTATTTTTCTATGGTATTGATTATTAATATTTTTATAACGAGGCTGGTGATTATTGCTACCTGTTAGGTGAGGAGGGAGTGACTGCTAGGTTGTATTCACTGCCGCTACTCTTATTAGATGGGACTGGATGCTGACAGTTTCTGAGAGAATTTGTGGAAGTACTGCAAATCAGGACTTGTGTATAGTGTGCATGTGGAAAGGTGCCAGTCAGATGCCCTGGTATTTCGATGGGTGATTTCCTCACTAACTTGCATTGGAGTACATCACCGAGGGGCATCTTAGTCCCTTAGGTGCCCTATTCAAGTGTACAGACTTACTCCCTGCAGAGTTCTGTCTGTGTGGAGAGAGGACCTGCCAGAAAAGCTACCTAGAGCAGTAACTGAGAAGAGGAAAGAAGTGGAGCGCTGCTGCTCTAACGACAGAGAGCTAAAGATGACCTGTAAGAATAGCCAATGAAAATGGCACTTCTGTTTGAGATTCAGGTCCCCATCCCTTACAAGACCGACCTGCACCAGACTTCAAGTGGGGACTGGTCTGAGAGCAGAGCTATTCTCAGTACAGCCATTCTTCACCCGAAGTTGAAGGGGATATCCATTTACTAGGAGTAATATTAAGTAGAGAGAAAGAAACGTTTGAGCTGACCCGGAGCAGGGAACCTTTAAATCACCTCAAGGTAGATAATGAATTCTAGAGTTCTGGGGTGCAGTCATGTGTGTGTTGCACTAGGTTGTTATGCCTACTCGGTGCTTCATTTGTTACAAATAAATGTCAGGGCTCTCGTAAGGAGGCCACAGCAGTTTGTGCCACCCAGTGCCCCAACCAGCACTGCCAAAGACAGTACCAACACAACTACTAACCATCACACTCCTGTAAGTGTGACAACTCAAACTATTCCAGGCCCCTACAGCTATAAGAATGGCTTTGCGCAGCTGGTATTAGTAATTTTCAATGTATATTGAATTATTAAACAACTGTAGTTGTGCTCATCTCTAAGTTAGACAAACAGCGCCACTGTGTGACAGCCTGTGATAAGTGCCTGTGTTGACAATTAAGTCCCTGTACCAAGCACTGGAAGCCACTGTCTCAAATTAAACATTGCCTCTATTAGGAAGTTGATGTCTCTGATAAGTTTGAGTGGCATGTAAGATAGTGTGTTCCCACTGATCACACCTTTAGGTTATGTAGTCAGGCATTACTTTAGGAATAGAAGGGCTCTCTGACTTTCCTCCCGCCTTCTGTTGCACCTGTCATGGAGTGAGAATTATTGAAGTTCCCATCTGCCAGGTAGAGCTTGGCTGAGGTTTGTGAAATAGAGAATAGTGTGGTCAGTTCAGAAAGTAGTGTTACTACAGGGAAATATAGTACACCTGACTAGAACCCAGACTGTGGCATTGCCTTTGTGGTAACCAATCTCCAAGTGAAAGAATCACATGCTGTTTGATGTGATTGATAACTGTTCATGGATTGTCCTCCCTTGGGAAGGAAGATGTCCTGATTTGCCATAGCCTTTTCACTGTTTCCTGTAAATGTTTAACCTGGTCCCTGTGGGAAGAATGTCCCAGAAGAGTTTATTCTTTAGTTTCACACTTAACTATGAGGGCTTTGTCGATAAACCTAAATCTGTTCTGCGCGGCATCCAGAATATGGTGAGCCGTGCAACATAAACCATTGGTAATCCCTCTAAGTTTGTGCAAACACTGGATCAGTTGTGCCACATTTCTTTCTTGCAGGTGTTGTTCATACACAAGTGCTACACTGGAGACGCATAAGAAGAAATAACGCGTCTATAACACAAAATGTCTTGCTTTTTTAGAGATTCTCATCTAAAGCTCAGATTCTGTCCAAACTAGTGCTTTGGGTTCCCTGTGAGGCCCAGGAATCAAATTCATCAAATATAGACTTAAAATACTACCAGAGCGAGCCAAGTAATCCCGGCTATAAATTGCTTTAAAGACCAAGGGGAGTTCCTGGGGTGTATAGTTCTTCACTAAAATAACATTGTCGAGCGAGGTTAGACTGATTTAATGCTCTTCCTTCCTCTGAGAACAATCACGTTGCCCTTTTCTTTCCCACATTCCCCCACGGGTGAGTCTGATCATTTCCCTCTCCTGCTTCCAACATATTTCAGGCTCTTAAAAAGCTGGTTTCTACTTCAGTGCTTGCTTTTTAAGACATGACATACCCCCCCTAAACCTCCTAATCCGGGCAGGTCGCTTTGATTGGTCAACGGATCGGCCTTTGCTTCCTTCGCTCACTGACCCTGGTGTTCACTGTGCAGTAAGTCCTGGCACCACACCAAATAGGCCTCAGCTTTAAGTATGGCTGCCAAAAACTTGTTGAGCAAGAAGCTTGCAGCAGTTTGTTTAATAAAATATGCGTTTCTGGGAGATTCTCCCTGTACAAGAGGAACTGGTGCCTTTATTTGTGGCTGCATTCTTCAAATATCGAATTTGATTCAGACATAGAGCAAAATAGACGTTTGCAGGAATTGAAGCATCTTGGGTTTAGTGAGGGGGTGAGTTTTAAGAAATTGGCCGACCAGAGAGGCGAACCAGAGGGTAAATCAGTGGCAGGGGAAATTCGGGGCCAATCTAAGAGTGAATAATTTAAGAAGAAACCTAATGAGATTTCCAGCTTGGCTGAATTTAAAATATTGTCTTGAATCTTTTTAGCGAGTGGAGCTTAGAATTTAGGGCCTGGTTTAGAGTTTGGCGGACGGGTTACTCCATCACAAATATGACGGGATCCCGTCCCTGTATCACAAGTGCTTTATGTCTCTCAGCATTAGTAAGAAAGCATCTACCAAACTGTAAATCAAACTCTTAGTCAAGTTTTCTATTTTATACTGCCTAAACCTAATGCAACCCATGTGCTGATGCAACACGCCACAACAAGGTGCTATTGTGTAATCTGTTACACAAAAGTATGTAAATCTTCATATTGCCTCATTTGGGTTTTTGGGGAAGATCTGAAATCAGGTGCCACTACAGTGCATATTAGATCATGTGCAAGTGGTAACACTGTAATATTTTACACCACTCTAGCTTAATCAATAAGTTTAATAGTTAAAAGTCTCAATATTTTTATTCACGTGAGGGCTGCAAAAGCATGATTAAGTGTCGACCCCACTCCTAGGGCATGTTATGTTCTTCACTTGGTATGCTTGCCCATATCGCCACCATTGCTTGCGTAGGAATCTGGACAAGGGAGAATATTTCTTTTCTATTCTTTATAGATACAAAGTTAGAGAAAGAGAGTTACATAGAAGTGTGAAGATACATTTAGAAAGTTCGGAAACATGGTTTTACTATGTTTGCCTCCCTAATAGTTTGTTTTGATTTTAAATGTATGGTAGTTTTAAATGTATGGCAGTTACGTGGCTTCTATCATAGCAGCAAGTTACAAGCAGCATGCTGCCTGTAAATATGTTGTGAAACCTTGTACTGTGCAGTCTTCAATAAATCTAGCAGATGCAGAGGAGTGTGATCAGAAAGATCAAATATTATCTTCAGAATTTCCCTTTCCACCCTTTTACAACACATGCTGCCATATTTTCCCCAAACGGTAGCAATGTATCTTAAAATTGTTATTGCTTTTATTGAAGAATGCCAGGTTTGGAGAGGCCATAAGTAGTATATGTCTGATGGAAAGCATGTCATCTGTTATCAATCATCATGTCATCAATAGCAAACTTGTTACTCTGTATTTTAGAATTCTTTTTTCTGGGACAAATTATGAGAAAAAGAATGCCAAGACAATATAACCGGTTTTAGGCGAGCGCCATTGTAAGGCTATTTTGTATTTTTGTGTCTGTTTTCCAGTTACTGGTCAGTCACTTGCATCTGATACTGTAATCCGAAAGTAATTGAATCAGACCTTGGATGTCATTCGGGTGGAATAAAGCTACACATTTCAGCTCAGGCTGGCCCACCCTAAAGCATACCCACTACTAACATTTTTTACAACTTTTTATCATCATCATAGCGTGTATACATTGAAACACGGCCTCAGATACATGAGTGCTGCATGTTTCCTTTAATAGGCCTTTCAATACCGTATGATATTTAATTCTTTAGATTGTAGTATATTGAGTGAACGAACCTAGCTGCCCATAGCCATCTGGGAGTCAAATATGATCCCTAAAGCTGTTATTTTAACTTTGTTTTTACTTTCTATACCATCCACTGTAAGACGTTTTTTAGATGTGTTCTTTGGAACTGGGGACCACTTTAAATGTGCTTCTAGGTCTGAGATTAGGGGAGTGAGGAGTGACTAGCCATAGACCAGACATCACATATTTTCTTTTGCCTCCAAACACTTTTTTTGTTAATCTAGAAATTAACATGGTGGACAAGGTGATTCCCGTAAGGTTTGTAGGAACTTGGGCTGGCTGTGATTAGTCTGGAAGACACTTGCAGTCAGGAAAGGATGATGAGGACATTTTATTTTTATTCATTGAAACATTGTTTACTGAAGTTTGGCTAATAGCATTACACATTTAATAGATAGATTTTTTATTGAAAAGTTTTATTTATTCACGTTATCAGCGACAACCAATATTACAGCAGTCATGGCCCATAGTGAGGAAGTGAAGGGACATTCCATTGAATTACAATAATGGAATCTACATAGTAGATTGCCTGAAAAGGATTACATCAATTCTTACCATTAAAACAAACTCATTTCTTTTAATGATATTTAATGATACCCTTCATGTTCAAGTAGTGTTTCTCCTAATGTTAAAACAGTTCACAATCTAGTAGAACATGAGCAAGTGATTCAGTTTTGGATATACAGACCAGCTGTAATTTGATAGAAAGAAGTTTGAATTGATTTAGCATTGTATGTTCACTTGTTATAATGGGGATTACAGAATGCCTGTGTTTTCCACTCCGGTTAGCCCCTCTGTGTGGATCTTTGCTACTACCCACCTTCTCACCTCGCCTGTGCTCTCCTTTTGTGGATCATTTTATGACCTGTGTAAAGTATCCAATTAATTATTTTTGTGGATAACTAGGTTTCTGTAGGTCAGTTACATGATGTTCTTCTGACTATGTCATAATAGTTCAAGAGTGTGAACCTCTAAATTGCATTTGAAGGATGATAGAACTGGTCAGGGCTGTCTATTATTTCCTTTTCCCCTTGATCTATTTTTAGAACCCTTACGTACACGTTTTTAGAAATGATCCTTCTATGCATGGCATAGCTCCCTATCTATGATATCAAAACCCTAGGTTATGCCGACAATGTGTTTCTTCTCTCAACCCCTATTACCATTCTACCACAAGCTTTAAATATTTTTTAAATGAACAGCCAGTGTTCAGGTTGCATCCCCATCTGTCATAAGTGGAAGTGTTTCAATTACTAAATCTTCCCATAAGAAACATGCAAAATGTAGTGATGCAGTTCTCTCCTAAAGGTTTCAACCAAGTATCTTTGTATACACATTGGTTGGACCTTTCAAAGACCGTCGTTCTTAATCTACAGGATGCTACTAAAAAGGTAATGGCCTACTGTGATGGATAGGCTAACCTTAATTTCACTTTATGGGATAAGAACAGTTTTATAAAAATGTAATGCCTAGGCTCCTATACTATTGTAGCTATACACCATATTTAATCAAGAATAAAGATTTAAGGTCATAATATAAATTACTTGGGGAGCTTCTACCAGGTCAGAGAAAGCAGCTTAAATTTTTCTAGGTAATAGTAAAGTGGTTTTGGATTCCCTGATTTATACAACTACAGTTTTTCTTTCACTTTGGGGCAGTTGCCTGAGTGGCTGTATAACAGGGAGGTAATCCTCGTAATTAGACAGAACTATAATCTACAATCTCGAAACCTTTCAGTATTGACGAAGTTTCAAAATATAGGCTGCACACACATCAACGTCAAATTAAACAAATCTCCTTTTGCTAGTATTACACTTTATGAATAAGCATTAAAGCAGGTAAATGTGACAGTTAATCTCCATGGACTTTCTGCTGGAAAAAAACAGATGCACGATGTTACTCCAGGTTTCATGGGGGATTAATTCATAATAGGTGGATTTAAGTGCAGCTATCTCACCTGGAATTGTAAATTTACGCCTCCTTGCATCTCTGCACCTAAAACCACCTTTACCCCCGAATTGGAGGTGAGCTAAACAGAATTCCCAGATTGAATTCCACTCCACTGAGTTGTAAGTGGGCCGGTGTTCCTGCACCAAGATTCCCAGCTGCAAGAACACTGAACTGGAGTTTACTGGTTAGTAAAATCAAGTTTGGATTGGGCAGCAGTGCTTGGCCCTGGTCATTGCCCAACCTCCTCCTAAGGTGCAGAGGGAGCATATGATGCCTCTGCTGCCAGTAAAAATCCCCTTCCCACAACAAACAGGTGGCGACACGTAATCATTAATCAGATCATACTCAGGGTCCCGGGGACTTATCTCACATACCTATCAAGCTTTACAAAACTCAAGCCCTGCAACCACCCATCCCTACCAGGCCCAATGGCTTCCAGATCTAGGCACAGATCTCACTAAAGGGCAATTGGGAGGACTCTGGGCAGTCATTCCTAATAACCTTAAAAGCATACCACAAAGGAAAACGACATATAAGGTTATGACATGCTGGTATCTTACTCCCATCCGCCTTCATGCAATATTACCATCATCATTCCCCACTGCTGGAGATGCAATACATCTTGGGGTGATTTCCTTCACATATAGTGGACATGCCCAAACATCACTACTTTCTTGAAATAAGTAAGTAGCCACATAAAAAGGATCCATAGGATATCTTTTTCTGGACACCCCTGACATAACACTCCTAGGGATCAGACCCCACTCCTTGCACCAAATGACAAATGGGGAGTGGCGACTAATTTTCCACATGTTAAGCGCGGCCAAGCAACTCATGGCGCTTTATTGGAAGCAGACCAACGTGCCCCCTATTTCCCTATGGTTTATATGGCTGCCATCAAGGAACACTTAAACTGATGCAAACTGCAGGAAACTTTTCTAGGACATGGTGGCCACTCATTCAATATTTCCCTAAATTGAAACACTTGTGTTTTACACCTCCAAGCCTCAGGGCCCTTCAACTATTCGAGGTAACTCCCACCATTGGTTTTGACACTTGAGACGCAAATAGCCCTCTCACCCTACTCATACTAACATAACCCCTTACTAATACTCATGCAGTACAGACTGATCACCAGCAGCAATCCATCTCCTGACCATCACATCAACAGTGTGCATTTGCTATTTGTTATAATGTTCATCCAGTTGCAATTACTGTGTTGTCTCATTCTGTCCAAAAATGTTAATAAAGAGATTTAGAATAAAAAAAACTCCCCTTCCCTCTTCTATTGTTCCCACGCCCTCTCTAATCCCCCATCTACACCTGGCCCCTCATATACAGTTACCATCTGCTCAGGACAGGGGGGCAAGCTATATGTTAAATCTCATGGAAGTGGGAATGCAGTACTAAATTTCAGCTGGAAAAAACAGGACCTCAAGTTATTCCCCATTTTGTGGAGTTTAACTCATAATAAGAGGACATAGGTGCAGTGATATCAGCTGGAATTGTTCATTTCGGCCACGCGGTGTCGCTGCACCTATATCCTATAGGTTATACTCAATGTTCTGCAGAAGGCACATTAATCTTTTAAGCTTTTTTATGATGAGCCAAAACTGTGGCCAGCTTATCACACATAGGTCTCAGTTGCAAATGCATTGACCACTTGAGCAACCTTACTAGCATTTTATACAGAAATGGGTTGGACACTCATAGATCTCTGCAGCAGTTGCCTTAATGGAGTACACACCTTAAAATGTGGTCTGGTTGTGACAAAGAAAGCGTGGGTGGGTGGATTTATGAACAAAGCACATGTTTAGTCTGTTCATTTCCCTTTTGTCAGTGGTTGATTTTGAAGCATTTGCATCTGAGACTTGCATGCTTAATTCGGTCTAGAGATGTTGAAAGAGTCAGGTGATTACTGAAGCAGGCAGAAATGGGTCCATTCCGCTGCTGCTGGACTCCCTTGTATGTATGTATGTACGTATGTATGCATGTGGTATCTCTATAGCCATAAGGCAGCGGAGTGATGTACATGGCAAAGACGAGCGTAAAGTCGATATGTAAGAAAAGAATAAGCTGAGTTGTGGATGGTTAATGCTTTGTGATGTACTGTGTTTTTTTTTTAAGAGGTGGGGCTTTACCTCTTACCTAAATTGGAGCAGTGCTAAGACTGTCCTGATGGATATAGGGGTCTTGTTCCAGATCGTAGACACGTATATGGAAAATATGAAAACGCCTGCTGTCTTTTCTTTGTTGTTTTTACACTTCTTAGCTTCAGTCTGGTGGTATCCTGGCTGTGGGTGTGCCAAGATCCAAGAGAGATAGTGAGCTTATCTGCAAGGCATGCAGGGGTGCTGGTGATGGGGGGCTTTGTAAATGTTGTAGCTGCTTTAGAAGATGGTACGGGCCAGCAATGGGAGCCATCAGGGTGGGGTGATGTGATCATATTTTTTCAAACCTTGGATGAGACATGCTTAAGATACCCCTGGGGTGCCAGTGTAGAGACTTGGAAACAATGAAGTAGGCTAGTGGTTCTTAACCTGTGGTCAGGGAACTTCTAAGGGGTTCCATGAAGCCTCCTCAGGTGGTCCTCAACTGCTTAGAAAATTAAATAATATTAACAAATTAATAAAATGTATATACATAAAGAATGTAACATTGAACATTTTTAAATGTTCTGTAAAAGAAGGAATTTTACTTTGGAGGCTAAAAAGTAAGTTAGTATTTCCAGATTGATTTGTGTGGATCAGTGTAAGCACCCCAAACAGTGTATGGACAATGAGCAGCCTCAATTGAATTTAGAAAAGCTCCAGACTTCCTATTGAAGTTACATTTTTTATTTTTTATATATTTGTTCCTGAATTGAATAAAATATTTCAGCAATTTTGTATTTGTTTGAAGAATGCTTCTTTCCATATTTGTTGTGTATTGTTTTGCTCTTCAAATCAGTGAAAATGCTTAGGCTGGGATCCCTGGGTTCCAGTAGGGCCCCAGTGGGTGTGCCCAGATTTCAATAATGATTCATTGGGGGTCCACGGTTCCAGTAATGATTAAAAGGGGGGTCCATGGAAGTCAAAAGGTTAAGAACCACTGGGCATTATTAGCATGCAGAAGCAAGAGTATGAGGGCTTGGCGTCAGTTCTGAAGTTGCTTTCTAGAAGACATAGTTTGACTTTCTTCAGAATAGAGAGATGGCACCAGACCATGTTTGTTTTCTGGCAGTGTGTTTCATAAGGGTGAGGTTGGTTTCAGGGGTGAATTCAAGAGACTTGGTATTCGGTAAAGGCTTGGGTTTGAAACGTCAAGGTTGATGTCATTGACCCAGGTTTGTACTGTATCTTGTTTATTGTTCTTGACAAATAATAGGAATTCTGCCTTGGTTGGGATGAGGCTCAGGTAGGCGCTGAACCTCCATGTGCAAGCAGTGTTTGAGGCATTAGATGTCTAATGCAGGGGAGACTTTCGAGTAGAGTTGTGTATAATCAGCTTACTGGTTAATCTTGATGCTGTTGTCTGTGAGTAGAGCACCAAGTGGCTCCATGTAAAGGTTGAATATTGCAGGAGATAGTAAGAAGACCTAAAGGACACCAAAAGATCTTTTGTAACCTGGACGTGCCCCTGTGAACAAACTGGTGTCTGTTGGAAAGGTAGCAGGAGAACCAATGAAGGACATTTATGATAAATCCCATTCTAGACTCAAGTTTGCGTATGAGAGTGGGATTCTGTCTAGGGCGGCTGCGAGGTCCAGCAATATTAGGAGGCAGGTGTCATCTTCATCCATGGTCTAGGTGGCATCAACTATGAGGGTAAGATAGCAGTCTCCGTGCTGTAGTGTGATCTGAAGCCAGATCGGTAGTCGTCCAGGAGATTGTTAGTATTTATGTGGTCTTGGAGTTGAACATAGACTGCTTTTTGCAATGTATAGTGGGTGAGTGAGTCACTGACAGTGGTAGGGGGAGGGAGCATCCCTAGAGAGAGTTTTGATGAAGGACAATGGTAAAACATCATCTTCATATGACGAGACTTTGAGGGAGTGGATTATGCCAGCAAGATCTGAGAGAAATAGGGCTTTCAAGGCTGATCATTGCAATATTCTATGTGAAGATAGGGATGGCAAAGTTGTCAGTCCAATCCATGGTTATGGATGGTTTGTATTGGATTATTGGTGATGTTGGTAAGACTAGGTTGAGGATGTTACCTTTGCAGTATGTTGGTTGTGTGACATACTGTACCATGTTGCGTATATTGATGAGGTCGAAGATGGTATCTCTTTGTTTTTTCTTTTTTTTTTTTTTAGCTTGTAATGTCTGGGAGGTTGCAGTCACCCTAGAAGATAGTGTGGGGTTGTCAGATGGATGAGGGGCCGAGGAGACAGAGAATTCATCAATAAAGTCCTTGCTTTGCCTGGGAGGCATGTGGATGAGATGTAAGGTAATGAGCTGAGTTGGGAAATGCAATGTCATCAGCTCCATTGACTTGAGAGTTGCTTGCCTAGGGTGCGGGACAACAAGGACTTGCAGATGACACAGATGCCTCCTCATTTCTTATTATTATGTCCACATGGTGGATGCTGTAGCCTGTGGGAAGACGGACATCTAGGATGTGAGGAGATGTAGGCCTGAAACCACTGATGTCACTTCCTATGCACAGTCATGTTACTTCCTGTGTGATGGGAAGTTAAGTCTTCTTGGTTGGTTTTTTTGAAAGACAGTCTTGATGGGAAACCAGTAATGTCACTTCCTGTGCCACTGGATGATGGAAAATGTAGTGATGTCACTTTTTGTACAGATGGATGATGGAAAATGAAATCCTCTGGTTTGGCTTCTTTTAAAGACTGTTTTGGTGGAAACCCAGTGATGTCACTTACTGTGCAGATAGACTGGGTGCCAAGGAGGACGCACTAAATTAAATTAATTAAATCTTCCACAGAGTGTTGCTAGGCCAAGAAGATACAAAGACAGTTTGAAATTACCTGAGAAGCAATTAAGGTTTGCTTAGACTATCTCTGATGAACTTCAAAATCATTGATGTTATCCTTGTCATTTGATGTTCTTGATGGTGGGATTTGAGCCCAACAATGATTAGACTTATTGTGGGCATCCATTGTGGACTTACATAATTACTTGCTGTTTAAAAAAAAATAGCAGAAGCTCAACCTGAAGGTATTGGAGCGCTTTACATGAGCACCATTTACATTACTCAAGAACTCATTCATTTTTTGTAGGCACGGGGGGTCACACAATTTGCTCACAATCACAGGGTGTTGAGCTGAAGATGAGACTCAAACCTGGTTCCCAATCAGCTTTGGCCGTTACACCACATCTTCAGTACTTGAGATAATCTTTTGCTAGTGGGTGGGCAGGGGCCTCTTAATGGCTCCATTTTCTTCATTAAGGGAGTATTTTGTCCATGTACATCTATGATTAAGTTAAGGTAAGAAGAAACATTCACCTAACTAATAGGTTTGCCTGTGTCTTAATAGGAAAACAGTTTCTGTGTTGATTAGAACGGCCTGTTTTGTCTGTGTGTTATTCATTGTGATTAAGGTGTTGTGTTTGTTTTGTTCCATGGAAAGTAGGACATCTGTAATTGCTTTAGTCAGCATTGTCACTCTTGACAATTGCAACTCTTATTGTGGGATCTCTAAATATCTTCATAGACCACAGTTAATTCAAAATCAAGCTTCCAGACTAGTTACCAGTACTTCTCTCTTTTCTTGGTCAGGACATAGCTGGCCAAACTGCCTTGGTTGCCCATACGATTTAGATTTTTTTAATGCTCCATATTGTGTACAGATAGCTGTATGGAGAAGCGTCTGAATTCTTAAAAAGAAAACAAAATCACAAATGCATCCCTGTATGTTCCTTTCTGACCTTCTGCCTCCCCACATACTCACCCCTCTTTAAAAAAAAATCATCTTTGGTGATGAAGCATTTTGGATTAGGGTGCCCCATTCATGGTCTTACTCCAAATCATTGGAGGCTGGTGAAGTTTGAAAGTGGTGGGCTGAGGGCATACAGCATTGGGTTGGGTATGGCACAGAGGGGCAGGTAATTCTCCTGTGTAATTTTTTTCAAATTGGGTAAAATGATGCATTTTATTGCACAGTCTTTAAAATAAAGAGAACAAAAACAACAGTTTTCATAGGTTTCTTTTGTTTTCATAGTACAAAAATCCTTAAATATTTGGAGGAATTTTTCTCATCCCAAACATGCTTGACTCCCACTTCAGGGATGTGTACAGCAGGTTAGAGAGTGTGTTTGGCATCTCCCTCACAAACAAGAATTTGCAATGCATTGGGTCTCGCATTTGCTCAAGTTATAGCTATTAGCACTTTAAATTCCTAACTGGACTTTTCTTGCCACATAAATTGAAAATTAAAACTGTTGACATAAGAGAGCCAATTCAAAGTGCCATGGCCAGTCTCCTGACTCTCAGTTCAAGGCCCTCCTCCACTGCAGGCTCATCCCTGCGCCTCATCCCTGGTGGTCTAGTGGCCATCACAAGTAAGTATTTCCTTTTCTTTTCTTTCTCTCTGTCGCTCTTTCACTCTTGCATTTTCTGCCTTTTTTTTGTCATCCCTCATTTTTCTCTATTTCTTTTTTCTTTCTCCCCTCTTTCCTCTGCCCCCTCCCCCTGCGAAACACCTTTCCCACCCTCCCACCTCCCAGCTGACCACTCCCCCGCCCCCTACCCTCCTTAATGGCTGCATGACTGTGCCACTAGTGCTCCAAAGGCAAGCCCGTCTGCTCCCATCTGTGCCTGGACTGCGGATCTCCGTTTAACCACCCCCTGGACTGCCTCCGTTACGACTCCGAGACCCTCCTTTGCCTCAGCACCGGATGTCTCAACAACTGCTGCACCATCTCCCCCAAGGACACCCACAGACCTTTCATCTGCAGGAACTGCAACTTCAGCGCCAGCCTTAACAAACCGAAGGTATGCTCCGCACACAAAGATATCAACAACCTCCACAACTCAATTAACTGCCTGCTCCTGAACATTCCCCCCTCCACATCGACACCATCCGACCGGACATTGCCTTCCTTACCGAGACCTGGACCAACCCCACCTCGGGTACATACATCGCCATTCCCGACGGTTACAGCATCATAAGGAGTGACTGGCCCTCCAGCCCGGACGGAGGACTTGCCATCGTATACAAGTCCTCACTACGTGTCAAGGCCGTCCAAGAAAAACACTGCACCACCATGGAGCAGTTTCACTTCCTGGTCCAATTCAACCACAACTCCTCCATCCACGACACCCTGGTGTACAGGCCACCCGGCCCCTGCCCAGTTTTCATTGACAACGTCATAGACATCGCCACCCCACAGGCCCTGGGGTCAGTCGACTACCTCCTCCTCGGTGACCTACATTTCCACCTAGAGGGCAGCACCGACCCAAACACCACCGCTCTACTCGACAACCTCGCCGCCCTCGGCCTCATACAGCTGATCTCCACATCCACACACATCACAGGAAACACACTGGAACCCATCTTCACCTCGAGCAACCGGATCACCATCGAGACCTTCTCCACCCCAGACTGGACCGACCACCGCTGCATGCACTTCACAGTCACCGCACCCAGCAGCCACACCTGGACCTCCAGGACCCCCCATAGGAAATGGAACTAAATCACCAACGAGCAACTCACCTCATCGCTCGTCAAATCCCTCACTCCCCCTTTGACTACGCCAACACAGTAGCGCGCAAACTCAATGCATGGATCACCAAATGCGCCAACATTCTAGCTCCTCTCCGGCTGACATCAGCCAAACGCGTACCTAAGAAAGCCAACTGGTTCACCACTGAACTCCAAGAATCAAAGTGTACCAGCAGACGTTTAGAGAAAAAATGGAGGAACAGCCAGTCCAGCGAAGACCTCGCCTCATTCAGAGCCGCAACCGCCGCCCACCGGCAAAAAATCAAGAACACAAGGAAGGACACAATCCGGGAGAGCATCAACTCCTCCACACACAACTCTAAGGAACTCTTCTCAGACATCAATGAGTTCACAGATCCCCCTCCGAAGCCACCAGCATCCCCCACGTCACAGGACCTCTGTGACAAACCTGCCTCCTTTTTCCACCACAAGTTCCAGGACATCTATGACAGCTTCCTCCTGGAAAATCCTGGCACTGGAACATGTGACCGACCCACCCCCCCAGAACCCATCCAGACCATCCACGGCTGGTCCACGCTCACCACAGAGGAAACAGTCACCATCAGGTACAGCACCCACTCCGGAGCCCCCTAGACCCCTGCTCGCACCACATATACTTCAGAGCCAGTGCATCCATCACCTGAGCTCCATAACACAATCAACTGCTCCAACAGCACGGGCACCTTCCCCGAGGACTGGAAACACACCGAAATACTCCCTCTCCTGAAGAAACCTTCGGCCGGCCCATCAGAACTAAAGAACTTCCGGCCCATCTTGCTGCTACCCTACCCCGCCAACGTGCTAGAGAAAGCAATCAACGCACAACTACGGAATTTCATTGAGGCCAACAACTCCTTGGACAGCTCCCAGTACGGCTTCTGCAGAGCATGGAGACAGCACTCCTGACAGCACCGACGACATCCGATTACTCCTAGACTGCGGCCACACTGCAGCACTCCTACTTCTCAACCTCTCAGCAGCATTCAACACGTTCTCCCACAGCACTCTGCGCTGTGCACCCGACTCTACGACATAGGAATCCACGGAAGAGCCCTGGAATGGATCCACTCCTTTCTCTTCGGGAGGACGCAGAGGGTCAGACTCCTGCCCTACACTTCCAGACCCACTGGAGTCAACTGCAGAGTCTCCCAAGGATCCTCACTGAGTCCTACACTGTTAAACATATACATGGCCCCTATGGCTGCCATCGTCCGAAGCCATGGTATGAACATCGTGTCATATGCCGATGACACACAACTCATAATTTCCCTCACTGAAGACCCGGAACGGCCAAAAGGAACTTACACTCAGGATTGGAAGCTGTTGCCACCTGGATGAGAGAAAGCTACCTCAAGCTCAACTCCGACAACACAGAACTCATCATATTCGGTAACGCCACCTCAATTTGGGATGACTCCAGGTGGCCCACATCCCTCAGTGTCCCCCCTGCGCCGACTGAGCACGCCTGCAATTGAGGAATCATCCTCAACTACTCTCTATCCATGACCCGCCAGGTAAACTCTGTTGCCTCCTGCTGCTGGCACACACTCTATAAACTTCAGATTCCAGCTGACTGTCGTAGGACAGTCACCCACGCCTTAGTCACTAGCAAGCTCGACTACGGCAACACCCTCTACGCCGGCACCTCAACTAGGAACATCAAAAAACTTCCACTCATCCAGAACACTGACGCTGCACTCATTCTGGACCTCCCTCGCCGAGAACACATCTCCCAACACCTGAGGACCTTCCACTGGCTACCGGTCGAGAAGCGAATCACCTTCAAACTTCTCACCCACACGTACAAGGCCATACACAACCCAGGACCAGCCTACCTGAACCACTGCATCTCTTTCCACACCCCCGCCAGGTCTCTCCGCTCCGCCCATACGGCCCTGGCCACCGTCCCTCGCATCCGCAAAACCACCTCCGGAGGACAATCTTTCACCTACACTGCAGCAAAGAGCTGGAACAACCTCCCCCTGCACCTCAGACAAAGCCCGTCGCTCACCATCTTCAGGAAGAACCTCAAGACGTGGCTCTTTGGATGAGGCCCTTGCCCTCCCCCTAGAGCCTTGAGACCCTCAAGGGTGAGTACCTGCGCTTTACAAATATTGATTGATTGATTGATTGAGCATGAGGGCAAAGGAGAGACACAAAAGAAAAAATAAGTTTGCTTGCAGTCAAACGGATCTGCAATTGTTCAATTATCCATGTAACAAGAGCAGCATGTAAGGCGGTAACAAAACCGCCCCATGGAGGGGCAAATGTAAAGCATTTACCAATGATGATAAAGGATTTTTGAAAGGCAAGCCCACGAATGAGTGAAAGTGATGGCCGTGCGGTGGGCGTGGTTAAAAGCCCACAATACTTACAACAGGTGAAAGCGCTTGCGTGCTCAACCTAAAAATTAGTCCTTACCTCTTTGTGAATACATGTCAGGCTGAGACAGGTAAGATAGTGTGGATATAAAGACCATTTGTTTAATGGAGCTCGAAAGCAGGATTTTTAGGCTAGCTCTCATTTTATTATACACAAATTCCATTTGAAAAATCACCTCTCTGTGCATCTTAGAGAGGTACAAAGAACCACTTTTCAAATAAATTTTCTGCTACCGTATATTAATTTTACATACAAAGTTCATGCCCTGTGCCTCTCAGATCAGAAAAAAACATACACAAGTATTTTACTATGTGAGAATGCGGAAAAAGCTGTTATGTCGCTTTGTAGAAAGCAAAATACAGTGTAATGTTATTAGATTATGATTTTTACTACAGTATGAAATGCTTCCATCCATACCGAATAAAAAGAGAACTTTTTCCGATCATTCATATGGTCTGAGTGTACTACGAATGCCTACAATTGGACAGAACTTGCAGCTTTATTTAGCGCGAACTCGGCCCATTGGCACCGGAGCGCTTTAAAGGAGTTAACTCAAGTTAACTCACACAAGGTCATATTATTTATTTTTTAAATTTAGGCAAAGGGAGATTTCCTTATTTGCTCAGAATCACAGGAATTTGAGCCGACGGTAACGCCATTACCTTTCTCCCACATTAAGCCTAACTGGTGAAATGTAAAAAAAAAAAAAACCTTGCCAGCAGATTCATGACAGCACAATGGAAATTGGGGGAGGTGAGGAGGGTGCAATGCTTGAAGGAGAAATGGGTACGACACCTGTATACGATCTTCGCACGACTGCAGCATTCCTTATTAAATAAAACACATGCACGGGTGTTAAATACACTGTTATGGCTGCGGTTAAAAGAAAAAACACAGGAGCAGTGTAAAAACAAAACATTAAGAATATTTACTTTCGTGGAATTCTGATCTTGGAGGTGTGATTATTATCACTAGAATGTAAACAAATACGTGCCCTGCTGCTGCCGTATACATATCAGAGCACTGGCCCGATCCACAAGGACATAGGTGTCACAGCCAGAAGGTCAGGCATGTATTCTCAATTTAAAAATAAGACTTTTTAATCTCAGAAGAAGCCTGTAGACATGAGTGTCCGCAGAAATTTGTTCGGGGGAGGGAGGGGCATAATTTTAACGTCATCCATTCCGAGGCAGTGAAACACTATAGCAGACATAGGGGGTCGTTCTGACTTCGGCAGGCGGCGGAGGCCGCCCGCCAAAGTTCCCCCGACAGAATACCGCAGCACGGTCAAAAGACCGCCGCAGTAATTCTGAGTTTCCCGCTGGGCCGGCGGGCGACCGCCAGAAGGCCGCCCGCCCGCCCAGCGGGAAACCCCCTTCCACGAGGATGCCGGCTCCGAATGGAGCCGGCGGAGTGGAAAGAGTGCTACGGGTGCAGTTGCACCCGTCGCGATTTTCAGTGTCTGCTATGCAGACACTGAAAATCTTTGTGGGGCCCCCAGGGGCCCCACGACACCCGCTCCCGCCAGCCAGGTTCTGGCGGTCACAACCGCCAGAACCAGGCTGGCGGGAAGGGGGTCGGAATCCCCATGGCGGCGCTGCCTGCAGCGCCGCCATGGAGGATTCCTCAGGCCAGGGGAAAACCGGCGGGAAACCGCCGGTTTCCCTTTTCTGACCGCGGCTTTACCGCCGCGGTCAGAATTGGCCTGGATGCACCGCCAGCCTGTTGGCGGTGCATCCGCGGTCCCCGGCCCTGGCGGTCTATGACCGACAGGGTCGGAATGACCCCCATAGTGTTACGCTGCAGAGCCTGCACACCAGCTTGTACCTAAATCCGAGTTTTTGGGGGGGGCGGCGCAAGTACCCGCTCCCCCTCTACCCCCCACCCCCGTAGACACCCATGCCTGCAGAGCCGATCCCATGGGATCTGACACTCAATGCGGGTGTCAACAGATGATACCATTAACTTTCTTCCTTGCCCTTCGTTTATTTCCATAGTTTTGTTGGTTATTTACCCAGAGACCATTAAGTGCCCTCCCTGCGGCTGCAAGAGTGCCTCAGCAGTGCTCCACCCAACCCCTATTTCTCTCTCTGTGCACGGAGCGCGCGTGGTTCCAGGGTGCTGCTGTAGAAGGGCAGAGAAAGCAGCTGAACACTGCACAAGCACTGCACCTTGCAGTCACAGCTGACACACTGCTCTCCCAACCGCGCATGCAAAAAGTACATATTTATAACATGTTTCCTTTACTATTGGCCGACCAAGTGACTTACTGATCATGGTTTTGAGAGAAGCTCAAAGCAAAGCTACTGTCTTCTAGGCTGTGCCCTACAGCGTGTATCCATGTCAGGCGCCCTTCATTAAATGCAGCCTGGAAGCAGACACTTCGAGTATGCAGAGTCTTCAAAGCATGTGATGATCTACTGCGCAGACTCGATTTCTTTGCTGCCTGCCTACCGCCTTTACCCCATCTTTTCCCAGCTAAACACAGGGTGAGATGGTGCAGTGAGGTACACTGACCCTCCCCACCCTGTGATGAGCTGGAAAAGGGTCTGGTGACAGATGGTCTCTACTTTCTGATTGACATGAAGCCCTGCCACTACTGCGCTCCATCCTAAAGAGCCCAGGGACTAACTTTACCACCACATCATCAGGGATGTAATGTTGGTGGGCCCTAGACCCTCATACCAAATAAAGGACGACACAGACACTGCGTGTAACAGTACTGAACTGGCCCAGGGCACATGTGCCCTGCCCCTTTTATTAGCAGGCGTCATGTGACTCGTGATGCCTGTGTTGGATGGGTGTTGGGTGGATGTAAGACCAGCCCTTGGGTCGTGGCTGGAAACAGCTACATGTCAAGCAGGACACTACATCCCTCCCAAAATCTGAAGGAAGGGACAACAAGTTCAACCTGTGGGAATAAAAAAAGCAAACTAGCCACTACTAAGTCTCTCAGTCACAATGAGCAGGAGAACCATGGACAAGTGGACAGGTGCAGCTGGGGCACCCGGACATCACCGCTTGCATCCATAATTTAACCAAATGAATCTGGGCACAAACACAGATTGAGTCCCGACCCTTGAACAGCCTGTCAGTTGGGTTGAAGTCCACCCATACAATGTTGGTCGGTCCTGCCTGCTCTCACATTGGTGTGGTTGGTGTCAACAGTTCAAAAAGGGGTGCATCAGGAGCATTGGTGAAGTCTGGTGCAGAGCTTTCGCATGGTGCATCTTGCCTCCATGAGGGACAAACTTGTAACAGGGGTGTGGAATTTATTAAAATATCTACTTGTCCAGGGGACAGGTTGCTTCTCAAATCTACTTGTCCTGTAAAAAGATCTACTTGTCCCTTTGGTGCCATGTAGTGTGGCGACAAATTATGGCAGCAATTAATAGCCTCTCTGATTATGCCAGGGCTACTACCATAGTAGGGCTTGAATACTTGGAGTTTCAATCGCTACTGTAGCAATTTCCTTATTTTGCCACCTTTCTGCAGATCTGCATACTGGGGCTGGAGGAAGCAGTAAGCAATAGTTTCAGGGCTGGAATGCCTTTGAGTCTACAAACCTACTAACCTGCATGTTTTAAAGATTTTTACCAGCTTCTCTCTAATATTTTCCCATAATAAGAAAGGTTGGACATTTACTCCTGACAATGGCAGAATTAGAACTTCTTCCAGGGTTGGGAAGAAAGTGGCTGGAGGGAAAATGAACTTGCAAATGGTCAATAGATTTTCACATGAGCAAATCTACACATCGTATTTACCCATGCTAAAATACAGTTCACAAATATTTTATAGGGGTACGACATATACCATGGGTGCACTTTTGTGACTTTCTTTAAGAATTTGGGGCCACATGTAGGTAGGTTCAGATTTGTGACCTGCAAATTGCGAGTCGCAAATCCGAATGTAGGATGGTGTCCTTGACACCATCTGTGATTCGCAAGGGCTTCGCAAATGCCCACCTCATGAATAATCATGAGGTGGGTCGCAATTTGCGACCCCCTCGCGAATGGTGGCCTGCTGGAGACAGCAGACCACCATGTCTGTGACTGCTTTTCAATAAAGCAGTTTTTTTTGTTTGTTTTTGTAATGCAGCCCGTTTTCCTTAAAGGAAAACGAGATGCATAACAAAAACGAAAAATGAAACGTTTTCGTTTCATTTTTTCAGAGCAGGCAGTGGTCCGCAGGAACACTGCCTGCTCTGAAAAAATGTTTACAGTGACATTCACAATGGGGAAGGGGTCCCATGGGGATCCCTTCCCTTTTGCGAAAGTGTTAGCACCCATTTGAAATGGGTGCAAACTGCGATTGGTTTGCGCCCGCGTTCGCGGTCACAAAACAATCCTACATTGCACTGCGAGTTGCAATTAGGAAGGGAATACCCCTTACCAATTGCGAGTCACAAACCCGTTTTGTGATTCGGTAACCAGGTTACTGAATCGCAAAACTGGGTTTGTGTATCGCAATGTGCTTTTTGCATGTCGCAAACAGCGAAAGTCACTGTTTGCGACATGCAAAAAGCTACCTACATGTGGGTCTTGGTCCCTAATTAGGTCTGGTGTTAACAAAGACATTTTGTTTTTATTAAACTTCTATTTCTCTCTCTTTCGGCTGGCTTAACTGTGAGCGATCGCATTCTGCTCTTCCACAAGGAGCATATTGCCACACAAAGTAGTTTTGTTCAGTGTCAGGAACTACAGTGGCAATCAGTGACGTAACAAAACTGGAGGGTGCCCCTTTGCAAAGAACATGGAGAAGCCCCCTCTCCAGACTCACTCAGGGCAGGTGCTGTGCTGGAGGGCCCCCCTGGAGGGCGGCTGCGGGGCCTTTGTTATGCCGCTGGTGGCAACGTGTGCTTTAAGAGTTCAAAAACTTTTTGGGGGGGGTTTGCCAATGTTTGTTACAATGTTGAGGGCCTGGTAGCTCCCACAAGAATAAAGTGTTACAAAAGCCATGTCAAAACAAGACACGCATTGATGAAACTAAAAGACTTATAAAAATATGTCAGATCAGTTGGCTTTGTCAGTGTTTGTTTATTTTCATGCTTCCCATAATCGTGTTGAAAATGGTTACACTGATTTTCCATTAGAAATATTTTTGGGAAATACTAGCATGCATCAACACATTTTACTAAATGACACTTCATTTGCATATAATCAGAGAGCATTCTGGGAGCATTATACTTAGCCTCTTAGCCTAAACTTTTCAAACATGTGTGTACACGTTTTATTTTTTTTTGTACTGGAACCAACGTCAGTAGTGAAGTGTGACCTTAAAACATTTATTTACAGCACTCACCCTAATAATGAAGGCTTTCAAATAATGAACAATATATACAAGTTCGAACAGCATTATCTTTTGGAAACACATTACCTCAACTGCAGAGAATTCCACTCTCTGTAAACAAGCAACCAAAGGGTTTGTGCTGCAGGGGGTTGGGCCTACTTGTCCCAAGGACAAAGTAAACATAAAAACTTGTTGCCCTTGACCCCAAACAAGATGTCCACATTACTGCGTGGACTGTGCTGTGCTGAGTGTGGGACCTGCAGGGGGCGCTGTTGGACTGGATATCTGTGCTCAATGACAGGACCCAGGTGTGGATGGAGCTATCTCTGGATGATTGGTCCCTCACGGTGCGCCTCGTTGGTCTCTTGGTGGTTCATGGGAGGTGGAGAGAAACTCTTTTGGTTGTTACCATTAGGTAACCTTTATGGCAGGTAGCGAGGACTTGCAGGCAATTAGGGTGACTGGAGGGTCTTCACAGCCCCATAACTCGGTGAGTTTCTGATGCTGCTTTCTCCTTCGGCATGTGCGGCTCTTAGCAGGGATGCCTTCATTCATCAAGACTGTGGCCGGACGGTCACACTGGAAGCATGAGGCAGATACGAGGTTCGCACATATGAGTAGCTTACTTTCGGTTCTCCCGGTGGGCTGTCACCAGTGATGTTGCTCCACATTGGTGGTTTGCTTGTGTCAGTAGGTGCACTCTCATGTCATGGCATGAGTCCTCAGTCTTGTCACCCTTGATTATTTCTTCTGCGCACTTATGGTTGTTAGGCTCTTCAATGTGGCAAGTCTGATCACACACCCTTCTCTCCTCTTCTTTTTCAGTTCTCCTTTGTAATGTGGCATCATGCCGTATGTCACATACGCTCTCCTCTTCTTCTGGTTCCAGGTGATGTCGGGCAACGTGTCACCAGTTTTCTTTTCCTGGACCTCTCCCCTGGTACGTTCTGTTCTTAGTACTGTGCATTTTCTCCCATCATGGACCTCTCGCAGCTCCTGTCTATAGGACTGTACCTTTTCACTTCATGGACCTGTCGCCGGTCCCGTCCTGTTCATAGGACTCTGAGTCTTCTCTTCAGATCGATGCAGCATCCACCCACACTTTGCATGTCCCCTCCACAGGATCTTCTCTGGCTCTATCTGTGGATCGCAGGTAGCCTTCCTTCCTTCCGCCTCCCCTTTGCTGGAAGCGCAGTGCTTTTATCCTTGCCTTCTCTTTCACCCTTTGAAGCTTACATTCTTCCTTCTTTTGCATGTTGAAGTCACTGCTCTCAGAAGCAGTGTCCCACTCTTCATTAGCCTTGTCAGAGGAGGTCTGGTTAGTAAGGTCTGAGGAATTGTTCCTGAGAAACCATGTCTGCAGTCATTCCTGACTCAGGCAACCCATCTACTTTAGTTGCATCCTCCTTTTCTTTTAGGTGTCAAAACCTTGGTGACTTGTCTTGCCTTAGGGGCCTAGCAAGTCTTTGCCTTCGTGGTCGTTCCCTTGCTGGATCAAACTTTTTCTCACATTTTGGTGGAGTTCTGTTATCTCCTGGTGCCATTTACTTGAAGAATCTTATATACTTTTTCTCCTATCTTTATCTTTTTTCTCTTACTTTTTTTTTTAGAGTCATTAAACAAATTGCCCCATGTTCTTACATCACTCCGTCCCGCAGCCAGAACTACCCGTTGTGTGGCAATCTTGAGTGTGCCTCTCTGGGGGCAGGTAGTCATACGGTTTCCCTTCCGTTGTTGCAGCTTTCCGGCAGCATGCAGTTGAGGCTGTTCACCATCAGAGGGAGTAAAGGTACTAAACTGGCCCAAGGCACGTGCGCTCTGACCCTTTTATTAGCAGGCGTCATGTGACTTGTGACGTCTGTGTTGGATTGGTGAGTGTACGACCAGCCTTCCGGGAGTGGCTGGAAGCAACCTTGCGTCTGGCAGGGCACTACAAGGCAGTGGAGATCAGTCCTTGAGGCTATGTCTTTGCCAAGCTGATGAGCCCACAGGCCTCTGGGCTGTGAGCTCATCAGCCCAGCAAATACTATAGTCTTTGCAGGCAGATGTTAGGCATACACCAGCCTGCATAATACAAGTGCCAATGGAGTAACTGCAGCAGCCCCAGCCTGCGAGATTGAGTGTTCAGTTGTTTTTCAAAGAAGCACTAACTGTATCAGCAATCCTGCATAGCTGGTACTTTAAATATTTATGTATATTCACCTGCCCTGGGGGGGGAAATAAAAAGGGCGGAGCCTATGCTCCCATACTTAGAAACCACCCCTGCTCCAATTAGAACTGAAAAACATCTCTCTCTCACTACTTTCAGGAAAAAATTCAAACCCATTCTGTTTTCCTGATGTGGTCTAATCCTATTTTTAGCCTGTTTAGTCTTTAGCGACAAGAGACCATTTGTGGAATGCTGTGCTTAAAAGTACCCATTCACAGTAACACAACAGGAATACAAACGTTTTATTAAGAGGTGTGTTAAATGGCATCATATAAATCTAATTATGTCAGTGCTTTTCAAACCTAGCTAAAACATTTATAACTGAGGAGCAACAACAGAGCTGGATTTCTATACAATTTGCAGTGCTGAATTTGACCAAGGGCCTGCCTGTCTGGTAAGTGCGCCAAAAGTAGTTTCAGGGGGCTGAGCAATCAATTAGTGGTGATTAATTTGTGCCGGTGGGCTGTTTGTCATTGGAGCCTGAGGGAGAGTCTATGTGTGAGAGGAAGGGGTGTATCAATAGTTTAATAGGTGCAGTGTACCTGCCCTAGTGGTCTGAGGGGCTCACTGCACCCCAGTTATCATTTTCATTATTTGCATAAGGGCCAAACTTTCTCGTTATACCATTGGTGTTGGAGTATCTGTGAGTGTGTATGTCTGTGAGAGCTTTATTTGGGGTGGGTGCTCCATAGCAGCAGAATTCAACAAGCATCGGCAAAACCAATACTTCTCTCCAATGAGACGTATTGGCTTTGGCAATGATTTTTGGCCATGCTGTGTAGCAGTGTCTTGGGGGTGGAGAGTAGGCAGGAGCAAGACAACATGGACGGGGGCAGGAGAGAAAGATGTTGGCGGGGGAGAGAAGGACAAGTGAGACGCAACAATGGAGAAGCACATGAAGAACAGAAGCGTGGGTAGGAGGGGAAGCACATGGACCAGTGGTTCCCAACCTTTTGACTCCTGAGGACCCCAACTGAATCACTGCTGGAAGCCGGGACCCCAAAGCAATTTGTATGATTTTAAATTTCAAACATTAAAAAAGTAATTCTCAAAAAATACACAAACATGCACACCAAACAAATTGTCAGGTCAGATTCTACATTTCCCAATCGATTTCTGTTTTTATTTTTTAGGTACATAAGATCTGAGAAAGCTTTTACACATAAACATGTGGTGGGGAAAGGAAGTACAACCATAAAGGCCTCTCATCTCGCCATAACCCTCTGTCAGATATAATTCATTTGTTTTATAGCACCTCTCATACCAGTGTAGGGTGTCACACTTTACAGGGGACTAAAAGGTATAGGATTCACATGTCATCCTCACTGGTAGGCATTTTCTAAGAGTACTTGGTCTGGAGAAGCACAAACTCGGGATTCAGAACATAACACAGTGGTTAGTGTTGACTTTAATAATAAGAATGTATTTGTAAACAAGCAACCCTTTTTAGCAGCATAAGGATAACGAAAGACTGGGAAAAAAAACATAACTTTTTAATTTGTGCCATGCAGCCTGCATGCAGCTCTTTGATGGCACTTCATAACTCACTGTGCTACATTATGATTGTAACTTAGGAACTGCACAGTAACAAAAGGTTTTCTGTGACAAAAGCAGTAACCCATGTGCTAAGCACACAAAATAGTGTTCTTTGCATGTTACACGTTCTTTGCAGCAGACATACTAACCATCTGCCCTACCTTAGATGAGTAAAAACTGCCACTAGACAAAACTCCCATCTCTCTCCAGGAAGCACATTATTCACCAGTTATCGTGACGCTTTTATTTTTGCCCGGAAGTTGCTAGATGTACAAGGAACTTTGCAGTGATTTTAAAACTGCTGAGCAAAGAAGTAATAAATATAAAAACATGCATGTGTGTCTGTTGAGAGGCCCAAGCTGGAGAAGTGCCTGCCTGCAGGCCCAGGCTTGCTGACCCCCTGGGAATGTGTCACGGACCACTGAGGGGTGGCGGACTACAGGTTGAAAACTGCTGACATAGACGATGGAGGGCGGATAGGCGGTGATATGGGGGAAGCACCAGGCCAAAGGAGGGTAGGTGGGCAGGCATAGGGAGGCACACAGACAATGAAGGGTGGACAAGGAGATAAACAGACAACAGAGGTTGGGAGGGCAGGGAAGTACACAGGCAACAGAGCTTCGGCCAGTGTCAAAGCACGGGTCAGTGGATGGTGAATGAGGAAAAACACAGACAATGGAAGGAGGGTGAGTGGGTGCAGAAGCCCACAGACAATGGAGGGTAGGAGGGCTGGGATGGGGAAGCACATGGGCAGAGATAGATTGGCTGGCAGGAATGGGAATGCACACAGATAAAAGAGAGGGGTGGGGAAGCAAGAACGGAAATGGAAGGTGGGCTGGCAGAGAGGAAGCAAGCACGGCAACTGAGGAAGCCATGACAAGGGGAGAAACCCACAGGTGAGAAAGAAGAGCACGAAGTACATAAGGGAGACAGCTGGAAAACATGCACTCCAGTAGAGTGCTTAACCAAAGAGTAGTAGTGCCTGAAAAGGGGCCAGTTTAAAGGCTCCAGAAGAGGGACAGACACCAGAAGATGAAGGAAAGCCCATAGAAGCTGACAAATAAGAAGCAGGCAAATGAGAGTGGCAGTACAGCCTACTAATAGTAAGCAATATGCAACTAAGCCCAGTGAAAGCTAACAGTATATTTTGCAACAGACAGTGCATCAGCTGTCTTAGGCAAGACCTAAAAATGTACTGGGCCAATGGCAGTGTTTTTCAGGTCCTTAAATTTACTACAAAGACCATGATTTATTTCTCTGCAGTGTGTGGAAAAACGATTACGGATAATCTACGTCAGTGATGCATTCACTGTTACTTTAAACATGTTTTACTTCATGTTGCATAATAAATGTGTCCCTGTTTCCTAAGGCACTATTCTTTTCCCAGATGTTCTGCAATCTTGTGTTTCATTTAACATACAGATTCTGTTTAGTGCTTACTGTGAACTGAGTTGCCACTAAGTGTAGGGGTTAGTTCAGGAAGTGGATGAATGTTCATGACTGTACTACTGGGAGCTTTGAAACTGAGGCTGAATGCACTGCAAGTTAATGACATTCTAGTCACGAGTCATAAAGGTTCTTATTGCATACTGATCCAATCTGTGGCCTGTCTGCAGAGCATACAGAGCAGTGGTCACAATGTGCCAATAGTAATTACGATACTACAGGAAAGCATTCTGAAGGAATTGCACAGCTTTTAAAAATGTGGAAAGTGCCAAAGGAAAATATCATTAGAGGGGAGAACCCAACTGAAACCCACTTTGTTGCTCACTGCAGTCTAGCTTTGGCATTCTGTACACAGGCAAAGGGCAGTGCCAATGGAGGTAAGTGGGCGACGATTTCCAAAGAAAATGTTTGTACACTTGTACTTATTTTTATTTTTTGTATTTATTTATTTATTTTTATAAACTCTGTACTGGTAATAATGCTAGTGGTGAGTGCCAATGGCTTATATCATTTTCGAGCCTACCAGGCAGAGCAGCAAAAACATATTGTGGGCATACCAAAACTTTGAGGGACTTGGTGCATACCCACTGCTTATCTTTGGTTGGCTTTCCTGTCACTCTCATATGCCTGATTCTTATTTTTGACCCCACTTGTCAATCTTCAGTTTATCCCTCCCAGGGAGATTAGCCACTTTTACCATCTCTTTTGAATATCTAGCTTTTATGCTTCCATTGCTTGCTGTTCAAGCACTGCTTTTTGTCTTCTGGGTAGGTTTTCCAGCTCTCTTCCTCTTTTATCCTTCTCCCCCTATATCCCATGTTAATGTCAGCACCTGTGGGCTTCTCCCCACCCCCTTTATGCTGTGCTCGTGTCTTCCCCCCTTGCTTTCTCATTCATGTTTTTCTCCCCTGCCCGCTCCACAGTGCTGTTTCATCCGTCGCTTTTTTCCCCATCCCCTGCTTCTGTCCCTCTGCCCTTGGAGTTGCTCCCTTCCCACCTCCTTCTATGTTGGATCTTCCCACCTGTGTCCTCCTTCTGTTGTCCATTGCTTTTCTTACTCACCCCCACATTGCTTCCCCCTGCCCGTGCCCTCAGTGGTGCTCCCACACACATTCGCACCTCAAAAAAAGATTTACATATTCTTTCCTTTCTGTTTGCTGATCCTACTCGGATCGACCAATAAGAGTGGGCTTGTAATTTTGTAGGCCTGCGCGTGCAGTGAGCACACTTACAAATTGACTCAGCTGGCCGTGGTATAGGCCTTTTTCCTATTTAACCATACTGCACAGCATCGGGGATACTACGGAGCATTGCTAAAACCCATTGACAAAACCATTGGGTCCCAAAAGTGAGACCTATTGCCTCTGCAAAAGCCTATTTGTCTGAGTCAACAGCAGTTGTGTGTCTCAAAGCTCAGGCTGAACAACCTGCCTCTCCCAGAAGTCCCCGAAGACCGTCACAAACACACTCCAGCAGGAGAGCCGCAGTGCTGGCCCACTTCTGATTGACCTAACCAGACAGAGTCATCAGCCTGGCATGTTTTTTCCATGCCTTCCATCTGCACACGCACCTCTGCAGTTTCTCCCATGTCACATCCTGTCTGACCGGCTGATGCGTTGGGACTTGCCAGCAAAATAAATACACCTTTCAAATATCATGCCGCATTCAAGAAGATATGTTGTAGTGGGCGGCACCAGTTTTGGAAAGAAATGGATCACATTGGCATCTGCCATAGTCGGAAACTTTCTAAGAAAAACTGGGGGAAATTATACAAATTGTTCTTTCTTTTTAATTTTGTTTACAAATTGAGCACTGGCCATAAGGTCCTTAACCCCTTCGCTGCCAGGCCTTTTCCCCCTCCTGTGCCAGGCCTTTTTTTGCCTATTTGGGGCAGTTCGCGCTTAGGCCCTCATAACTTTTTGTCCACATAAGCTAACCAAGCCAAATTTGCGTCCTTTTTTTCCAACATCCTAGGGATTCTAAAGGTACCCAGACTTTGTGGGTTCCCCTGAAGGAGGTCAAGAAATTGGCCAAAATACAGTGAAAATTTCGTTTTTTTCAAAAAAATTGGAAAAAGGGGCTGGAGAAGAAGGCTTGTGGTTTTTCCCCTGAAAATGGCATCAACAAAGGGTCTACGGTGCTAAACTCAGCAGCTTCCCAGCTTTCAGGAACAGGCAGACTTGAATCCGAAAACCCAATTTTTCAACACAATTTTGGCATTTTACTGGAGCATACCCCATTTGTGCAATTTTTTGTGCTTTCAGCCTCCTTCCAGTCAGTGACAGGAATGGTCATGAAACCAATGCTGGATCCCAGAAACCTAAACATTTCTGAAAAGTAGACAAAATTCTGAATTCAGCAAGGGGTCATTTGTGTAGATCCTACAAGGGTTTCCTACAGAAAATAACAGCTGAAAAAGAAAAATATTGAAATTGAGGTGAAAAAAACATAAATTTTTCTCTACTTTTTACTCTGTAACTTTTCCCTGCAATGTCAGATTATCGAAAGCAATATAGCGTTACGTCTGCTGGACTCCTCTGGTTGCGGGGATATATAGGGTTTGTAGGTTCATCAAGAACCCGAGGAACCCAGAGCCAATAAATGAGCTGCACCCTGCAGTGCGTTTTCATTCTATACCGGGTATACAGTAATTCATTTGCTGAAATATAAGGAGTAAAAAATAGCTATCAAGAAAACCTTTGCATTTCCAAAAAGGGCACAAGATAAGGTGTTGAGGAGCAGTGGTTATTTGCACATCTCTGAATTCCGGGGTGACCATAGTAGCACGTGAATTACATGGAATTTCTCAAATAGATGTCTTTTTTACACACACCCCTATATTTGGAAGGAATAAATGTAGAGAAAGACAAGGGGCAATAACACTTGTTTTGCTATTCTATGTTCCCCCAAGTCTCCCGATAAAAATGATACCTCACTTGTGTGGCTAGGCCTAGCGCCCGCGACAGGATATGCCCCAAAACACAACGTGGACACATCACAGAAAACAGAGCTGTTTTTAGCAAAGTGACTACCTGTAGATTTTGGCCTCTAGCTCAGCCGCCACCTAGGGAAACCTACCAAACCTGTGCATTTCTGAAAACTAGAGACCTAGGGGAATCCAAGGAGGGGTGACTTGTGTGGCTCGGACCAGGTTCTGTTACCCAGAATCCTTTGCAAACCTCAAAATTTGGCTAAAAAAACACATGTTCCTCACATTTCTGTGGCAGAAAGTTCTGGAATCTGAGAGGAGCGACAAATTTCCTTCCACCCAGCATTCCCCCACGTCTCCCGATAAAAATGATACCTCACTTGTGTGGGTAGGCCTAGCGCCCGCGACAGGATATGCCCCAAAACACAACGTGGACATATCACAGAAAACAGAGCTGTTTTTAGCAAAGTGACTACCTGTAGATTTTGGCCTCTAGCTCAGCCGCCACCTAGGGAAACCTACCAAACCTGTGCATTTCTGAAAACTAGAGACCTAGGGGGATCCAAGGAGGGGTGACTTGCGGGGCTCGGACCAGGTTCTGTTACCCAGAATCCTTTGCAAACCTCAAAATTTGGCTAAAAAAACACATGTTCCCCACATTTCTGTGGCAGAAAGTTCTGGAATCTGAGAGGAGCCACAAATTTCCTTCCACCCAGCGTTCCCCCACGTCTCCCGATAAAAATGATACCTCACTTGTGTGGGTAGGCCTAGCGCCCGCGACAGGATATGCCCCAAAACACAACGTGGACATATCACAGAAAACAGAGCTGTTTTTAGCAAAGTGACTACCTGTAGATTTTGGCCTCTAGCTCAGCCGCCACCTAGGGAAACCTACCAAACCTATGCATTTCTGAAAACTAGAGACCTAGGGGAATCCAAGGAGGGGTGACTTGTGTGGCTCGGACCAGGTTCTGTTACCCAGAATCCTTTGCAAACCTCAAAATTTGGCTAAAAAAACACATGTTCCTCACATTTCTGTGGCAGAAAGTTCTGGAATCTGAGAGGAGCCACAAATTTCCTTCCACCCAGCGTTCCCCCATGTCTCCCGATAAAAATGATACCTCACTTGTGTGGGTAGACCTAGCGCCCGCGACAGGATATGCCCCAAAACACAACGTGGACATATCACAGAAAACAGAGCTGTTTTTAGCAAAGTGACTACCTGTAGATTTTGGCCTCTAGCTCAGCCGCCACCTAGGGAAACCTACCAAACCTGTGCATTTCTGAAAACTAGAGACCTAGGGGGATCCAAGGAGGGGTGACTTGCGGGGCTCGGACCAGGTTCTGTTACCCAGAATCCTTTGCAAACCTCAAAATTTGGCTAAAAAAACACATGTTCCTCACATTTCTGTGGCAGAAAGTTCTGGAATCTGAGAGGAGCCACAAATTTCCTTCCACCCAGCGTTCCCCCACGTCTCCCGATAAAAATGATACCTCACTTGTGTGGGTAGGCCTAGCGCCCGCGACAGGATATGCCCCAAAACACAACGTGGACATATCACAGAAAACAGAGCTGTTTTTAGCAAAGTGACTACCTGTAGATTTTGGCCTCTAGCTCAGCCGCCACCTAGGGAAACCTACCAAACCTATGCATTTCTGAAAACTAGAGACCTAGGGGAATCCAAGGAGGGGTGACTTGTGTGGCTCGGACCAGGTTCTGTTACCCAGAATCCTTTGCAAACCTCAAAATTTGGCTAAAAAAACACATGTTCCTCACATTTCTGTGGCAGAAAGTTCTGGAATCTGAGAGGAGCCACAAATTTCCTTCCACCCAGCGTTCCCCCACGTCTCCCGATAAAAATGATACCTCACTTGTGTGGGTAGGCCTAGCGCCCGCGACAGGATATGCCCCAAAACACAACGTGGACATATCACAGAAAACAGAGCTGTTTTTAGCAAAGTGACTACCTGTAGATTTTGGCCTCTAGCTCAGCCGCCACCTAGGGAAACCTACCAAACCTATGCATTTCTGAAAACTAGAGACCTAGGGGAATCCAAGGAGGGGTGACTTGTGTGGCTCGGACCAGGTTCTGTT
This sequence comes from Pleurodeles waltl, assembly GCF_031143425.1. Lineage (NCBI taxonomy): Eukaryota > Metazoa > Chordata > Amphibia > Caudata > Salamandridae > Pleurodeles > Pleurodeles waltl. Next base: position 789,816,498 of record NC_090436.1, on the reverse strand, counting down.
ACCCAGAATCCTTTGCAAACCTCAAAATTTGGCTAAAAAAACACATGTTCCTCACATTTCTGTGGCAGAAAGTTCTGGAATCTGAGAGGAGCCACAAATTTCCTTCCACCCAGCGTTCCCCCACGTCTCCCGATAAAAATGATACCTCACTTGTGTGGGTAGGCCTAGCGCCCGCGACAGGATATGCCCCAAAACACAACGTGGACATATCACAGAAAACAGAGCTGTTTTTAGCAAAGTGACTACCTGTAGATTTTGGCCTCTAGCTCTGCCGCCACCTAGGGAAACCTACCAAACCTATGCATTTCTGAAAACTAGAGACCTAGAGGAATCCAAGGAGGGGTGACTTGTGTGGCTCGGACCAGGTTCTGTTACCCAGAATCCTTTGCAAACCTCAAAATTTGGCTAAAAAAACACATGTTCCTCACATTTCTGTGGCAGAAAGTTCTGGAATCTGAGAGGAGCCACAAATTTCCTTCCACCCAGCGTTCCCCCACGTCTCCCGATAAAAATGATACCTCACTTGTGTGGGTAGGCCTAGCGCCCGCGACAGGATATGCCCCAAAACACAACGTGGACATATCACAGAAAACAGAGCTGTTTTTAGCAAAGTGACTACCTGTAGATTTTGGCCTCTAGCTCAGCCGCCACCTAGGGAAACCTACCAAACCTGTGCATTTCTGAAAACTAGAGACCTAGGGGAATCCAAGGAGGGGTGACTTGTGTGGCTCGGACCAGGTTCTGTTACCCAGAATCCTTTGCAAACCTCAAAATTTGGCTAAAAAAACACATGTTCCTCACATTTCTGTGGCAGAAAGTTCTGGAATCTGAGAGGAGCCACAAATTTCCTTCCACCCAGCGTTCCCCTAAGTCTCCCGATAAAAATGATACCTCACTTGTGTGGGTAGGCCTAGCGCCCGCGACAGGATATGCCCCAAAACACAACGTGGACATATCACAGAAAACAGAGCTGTTTTTAGCAAAGTGACTACCTGTAGATTTTGGCCTCTAGCTCAGCCGCCACCTAGGGAAACCTACCAAACCTATGCATTTCTGAAAACTAGAGACCTAGGGGAATCCAAGGAGGGGTGACTTGTGTGGCTCGGACCAGGTTCTGTTACCCAGAATCCTTTGCAAACCTCAAAATTTGGCTAAAAAAACACATGTTCCTCACATTTCTGTGGCAGAAAGTTCTGGAATCTGAGAGGAGCCACAAATTTCCTTCCACCCAGCGTTCCCCCACGTCTCCCGATAAAAATGATACCTCACTTGTGTGGGTAGGCCTAGCGCCCGCGACAGGATATGCCCCAAAACACAACGTGGACACATCACAGAAAACAGAGCTGTTTTTAGCAAAGTGACTACCTGTAGATTTTGGCCTCTAGCTCAGCCGCCACCTAGGGAAACCTACCAAACCTGTGCATTTCTGAAAACTAGAGACCTAGGGGAATCCAAGGAGGGGTGACTTGCGGGGCTCGGACCAGGTTCTGTTACCCAGAATCCTTTGCAAACCTCAAAATTTGGCTAAAAAAACACATGTTCCTCACATTTCTGTGGCAGAAAGTTCTGGAATCTGAGAGGAGCCACAAATTTCCTTCCACCCAGCGTTCCCCCATGTCTCCCGATAAAAATGATACCTCACTTGCGTGGGTAGGCCTAGCGGCCGCGACAGGAAACGCCCCAAAGCGCAACGTGGACACAACCAAATTTTTGGAAGAAAACAGTGCCTACCTGTGAATTTTGGCCTGTAGCTCAGCGGGCACCTAGGGAAACCTACCAAACCTGTGCATTTCTGAAAACTAGAGACCTAGGGGAATCCAAGGAGGGGTGACTTGCGGGGCTTGGACCAGGTTCTGTTACCCAGAATCCTTTGCAAACCTCAAAATTTGGCCAAAAAAACACTTTTTCCTCTCATTTCTGTGGCAGAAAGTTCTGGAATCTGAGAGGAGCCACAAATTTCCTTCCACCCAGCATTCCCCCAAGTCTCCCGATAAAAATGATACCTCACTTGTGTGGGTGGGCCAGGTGCCTGCAACAGAATAAGGCCCAAAACCTGAAGAGATAGAAGGGATAGGTATTTTTGCAATATATCATTTTGATGTGTGCACATACGTCCGTGATGTGCCAAACACTAAAATAGTGAAAAGAAACACTTAGGTTATGTGAAGAAGACCCCTCACCCACCAACCAAGTTGGTGGCATGCTTCATCATCGGGGTCCCACCCGAGGCACCTAGCGTGTCACAGGTGTGCTGCGACGCCTGATTACAGCGGAGCAGGTTTTGTCATTTTTTACAACACATACTGGTTGGATTTGGCACGAGGGTGAGTGATGGTTCAGTGGATCAAATTTTATTAACAAGAGATTTCACAAAAATGAAATGCACTGCTAATAACTGAAAGGCAAAAAAGTGAACCAATGACTCACAGCTCGTGAGCTGTAAAGCCGCGACAAGGCACCAACCGCTTTACAGTCCATTCACACACCTTTCATACATGACACGCACAAGACCATTCACACCGCCAGCCACGGGCCCAGCACATTACAACACTCACATCGACAGACCGCGCCACTCAAGGGCCCATCACTTACATACGCCACATGCCTGATACAAGAATCACACCAGCTGATGGGAGTGTGGACTGCCGTTTGGCTGGCACCGCCAGCCAAGCGCCACCCCACGCACACCGCCAGCCAAGCGCCACCCCACGCACACCGCCAGCCAAGCGCCACCCCACGCACACCGCCACCCCACGCACACCGCCAGCCAAGCGCCACCCCACGCACACCGCAATCACTTTTTTTTATTTATAAACAACAAATAAACTACTAATTATAAAATAGGCACAAAACTACAAACACAAAACCTCAAACTAAATACACGACAGATGCCAACCGTGGAAAATATAAAACAGACAGCTTACGCTCACGGTATTTCCCAAATGTTTTTCCTTGTGTGGTAACTTCTAAAACAGCTAGGCACACACAGCCCAGGCTTTGAAGGGCATTCGGGGCAGTACATCCGGCTCTCCCTCCGGATTGATCTCCGGGCACATACTCTACATTTCTTTGTGGGCATGTCTTTTTTGGGAGTGGGAGGAATGTGATCTGGAAAGTGCCGATCTTTCAATCTAGCCACATCCTCCACCACTTCTACTCTAGGAACTCTTGCCGGTTCCACCACATTAAGGCTTTCTATCACCGACTCCTGAAATTTAACAAAAGTCATCCTTGACTCAGGTGAACAATCCTTGTATACAATAAAGGCATTAAAAGTTGCCAAATGAAATAAATGTAGGGCCAACTTTTTATACCACACATAGGACTTACGAAGAGCAGTGTAAGGTTCCAACCTCTGATCTACTCTATCAACACCACCCATGTGCCTATTGTAGTCCAAAATGCACGCAGGTTTGCGCACTTCCGCAACCTGACCCCAAACAGCCACAGGGGAAGTACTCTCATCATGGATGGTCGATAGCATGTACACATCCCTCCTGTCTGAAAATTTCATAGCTAACAGCTCATTATTCCGCAAGGCACTGCACTGTCCCCTCTCAAGTTTTTTACAGACAAGCTCCCTTGGATAGCCTTTGCGGTTAGAACGGATTGTGCCACAAGCAACAGTGTCCACCCTAAACAACTCCTTGAACAACTGCACTCCAGTGTAGAAATTATCTACGTACAAATGGTGACCTTTGTTAAACAGCCGTCTAGCAAGTTCCCACACAATTTTTTCGCTAACTCCAAAAGTGGCCGGACAACCAGGAGGGTCAATACTGGAATCCCTACCAGTGTAGACCCGGAAATTATAAACATATCCTGTACTGCTTTCTGACAGCAGATACAATTTAATCCCATACCGTGCCCTCTTACTAGGGATGTACTGCTTAAAAACTAAACGCCCCTTGAAAAGGACCAAAGACTCGTCCACACTTATCTCTTTGCCTGGAACATAGACCTCTGAAAACCGATCCACAAAATGATCAAGGACAGGCCTAATCTTAAAAAGGCGGTCACAATCAGGGTGATCTTGTGGCAAGGCTAAAGCATTGTCTACAAAATGCAGCATACGAAGAAGAAGCAAATACCGATTACGTGTCATAGTTGCAGGAAATATAGCAGTTGCCATCAAGGGACTAGTAGACCAATAAGAAGCCAGTGACGGCTTCCTGATCAACCCCATCAAAAAAGACAAACCTAAAAACCTTTTCATCTCTTCCAGATATGTGGGAACCCAATGAGTAGCTCTAGACTGAGGCTTAAGTCTGGCAGCGTTGTCCCGCAAATATTGCTCTGCATACACATTTGTCTGCTCCACAATCTCTTCCAAAAATACATCGTCCATAAACAAGTGAAAGAAATGGACAGGCAGAAAGTTTTCCGTATTAACTCTACACCCTGGGAGACTAGTAAATGCAGGTAACTGTGGCTGCTCCATGTTTGGGGCAATCCAGGTGTCAGGTCTTCTAATGGGAAACCCTTCAGCCCCAGGCTGCTGTACTCTTGGCACATCAATGTCCTCCTCTAACTCAGGCCCTTCATCTGCACTGAGAGTAGCTTCCTCATCAGAAGAATACTCTTGGACAGAAAACTCACTTCCAGAATCTCCTGCTTCCTCCTCTGCCTCAGATGCAGAGTCAGTGTCGTAATCATGGTCTGAAGACGACTCAAAGAGCATGCGAACAACCTGCTGAGCGGTCACTTTGCGGCTAGCCATGATCCTAACAACAAATGGATTGCCAACAACAACTAGCACTAAAATAAGTAATAAACAAAGTGTAGCTTTATCACAAAGAGTTATGTACTACAAAAAACTATACCACTCAGTTGCCTGAAATAGCTACTCACCAAGCAACTACTCTGCACAGACACAGCAATCACCAATGATATCCCACTAAAAAGAAAAAAGAAAAAAGCAAATTAGACATATGACAACACAAACATCACTGTGCTCAAATCTAAGGACAATGTCAAACACACAATACTGCATTTAGTACACCACCTACAAACATGTCATTCATGCATGTCAACAATACTCCTTTGGAGTAAATTGCTTTCACTTACCTAAAACATGCAGCTATGCAAACCACTGGACAACTACTGCCAAAACCGCTAAGATCCACAGCAAAGGAAGCAAAAGCGTTGAACTAGAAGAAAAAGAAGAAATAAATTGTTATAATCACAAATACAAATACTTTGCCTGTTGACAAACACCCCACCACCAAGAACTTAGAAGTTGTCCCTGGTACCTAAGTGGATCCTGCCCCCCCTCGGGGGTAGATGGGCGTAAAAAAATTAGCCGAAATGGGCAACACCTCTGTGCCCCCTTTTAGGGGGCAACCCTTCCCAAAGGGGGCACCCCCAGCACAAAACAAAAAAATCCCTGCCGTATTGGTGGTTTCTGCCCTCCTTGGGGGCAGATGGGCCTACAAAATTACACACACACCACACAATCCCTGGCGCCTAGTGTGCTTCCACCCCCCCGGGGCCAGATCGTCCAAAAAATGACTGGTCTGCCATCGGGGGGCCGAAACAGAAAAAAAAAACTCCCCAGGGGAGAGACCCTTGCCCAAGGGGTTGCCCTCAAAATAAACAACAAAAACAAAATCCCTGGTGTCTAGTGGATTTTGCCCCCCCGCCCCCAGATCAGCCCAAAAATTGGCAATCTGCCCCCGTGGGGGGAGGGGGGGGGCAAATACTAAAAAATGTGTCCCCCAGTGGGACGCCCCTTGCCCAAAGGGTCGCCCCCCCAAAAAAAACTTTACAATAAAAATAAATCCCTGGTGTCTAGTGGTTTTCAACCCCCCTCGGGGGCAGATCTGCCAAAAAATCAGCGGATCTGCCCCCCGGGGGGGGGGGCTAAATACAAATAAAAATTCCCCGGGGGGGCCACCCTGGCCCAAGGTGTCGCCCCCAAAACATACACAAAATATAAAATCCCTGGTGTCTAGTGGTTTTCGCCCCCCCCCGGGGGCAGATCTGCCGAAAATTTGGCGGATCTGCCCCAGGGGGGGGGGCGAAATACAAAAAAAAATTGCCCCCGGGGTGGGGCGACCCTTGCCCAAGGGGGTCGTCCCCAAAATAAACATAAAATACTATATCCCTGGTGTCTAGTGGTTTTCGCCCCCCCCCTGGGGGCAGATCCGCCAAAAAATCGGCAGATCTGCCCCCAGGGGGGGGGCGAAATACAATAAAAAAATGCCCCCGGGGGAGGGCGACCCTTGCCCAAGGGGGCGCCCCCAAAATAATAAATATAATACATTTTCCCTGGTGTCTAGTGGTTTTCGCCCCCCCCGGGGGCAGATCCGCCGAAAAATCGGCAGATCTGCCCCCAGGGGGGGGCGAAATACAAAAAAAAATTGCCCCCGGTGGGGGGCGACCCTTGCCCAAGGGGTCGCCCCCAAAATTATGGCAAAATAACACTATCCCTGGTGTCTAGTGGTTTTCGCCCCCCCCGGGGGCAGATCCGCCGAAAAAACAGCGGATCTGCCCCCAGGGGGGGGCGAAATACTAAAAATAATTGCCCCCGGGGGGGGGCGACCCTTGCCTGGTGGCTAGTGGAGATTCCTGCTCCACGATCGCGGGCTCTAATCTAATCTAATGAAAACAGGCACCGGGGGAAAGGAAAAACCCTTTCCTTTCCCCCCGTGTCTGTTTCCCACCACCCCCGACCCCCAAAAACGAAGAGGACTCACCTTTCGTGTCCTCCTCGGTAGACGCGCTGGAAGCAAATGGCTTCCAGCGCGCCCGGCAACACTAGATGACGTCAGCGCGCTGTGCGCGCGCTGACGTCATCGGATTGCCGTGGGGGGGGGCGGGGGTGGAAGGGGAAGGTCTTCCCCTTCCATCCCCGCCTGGGGGGGGAGGTGGGTGCACGGGGGCGCGCTAGCGCACCCCCAAGTTCCCCTGTGCCTAGGACGAGATGATCTCGTCCAAGGCACAGGGGAACTGTAGCCTTGGACGAGATCATCTCGTCCAAGGCACAGAAGAGGTTAAGGGCTTAAATTGGTTCTCATATTTAAAATCAGAATAGATGTATGCTGCTCTCCTAGACATTAAGGGCCCAATTCACAAAGAGCCTCTGCAGACGTGGCAGAGGCCCCACAGTTGTAGCGGAATATCCACATTCACAATGCTCATTGCAGAAAATCCACACTCCTATCTTTATGAGTCATAAGTCCCTTTTTGAATTGGGCCCTCAGTTACCCATTCTCTGGAAGGTACGCCATGTCACTACATTCTTAAAGATGTAGGACGCACACCCTACTTTGTCCTCTGTTATAATAAATACTTCTAACACCGGTCCAGGAGTTCTGTAGCAACTTGTCCACAATCCTGGAGAAGTATCCACTCTTGGCTAAACGTTTGGCATTGCAAGAAGTGAGGCGTTTGGTCTTCTTTTTATATACAGAGACCTTAGACACCTGCACAACTGTCTCATCTAGTACGAGAGATCAGTGGTATAGTGATTGGGATTACATTGGCAGATGACCGGCCCCTTGATGTTCATCTGCAAGCAAACTGGAGAAATCGCCCTAAGCAATGGACACAGACTTCTCTACTTCAAAAACTCGCAGCACATTTATTTATCACATGATGGCCTTTGCATGATTTGCCAGAGGCTGACTTTGTGCTCTTAGAATGGCGTTAGTTCATGATACAATATATAAAGTTAACAGAAAGTGAGCAGCTATTGCGCTATTATTTGCTAAAAGGACAGTGCTTAATTTGAGCTGGTGGTTTCGGTGCAGGGCACCAACACTTATTTTTGAGAGCCGGCACTTATTTTTCTGCCTCAAGAATTTACTGCGAACAAAAGACACATATGGGAAAGACAAGGAAGAGAAAGACAGAAAACTATCATAAGGGGAGAAAGCAGAGAGCTGCAAGAGTGAGCTGAAGGGGCCCGGAGTGGCTGTAAATGGATTAAAGGGGACCAAAATGTCTTCAGATTACGGTGCCTTAGTCTTCTGTGCTCGCACATTTAGTTGCAGCAGACTTGTGTTTCAGAGGAGAGCTTATTTACAAATTAAGCACTGTAAAAGGAGGTAGGCACTCATCTGGATTTGTCATTCTCGGCCATCTTAAGAAGCATGGTTTCAGGACCTGTTATTTTGTACTGAGACATTTGGATCCTATCACATTCTAATTCCTGAACATTAACCTTCTCATAAGAAAACTCCTGTTAGCGTCCATGACATCGCCCATCACTTTCCTGGTCATATTCGAAGCGGCTTTACCCGTTTTCACCACGGGCATTGTAATATTTTAAAAAATTACACTAACAGTGCTCTAAGGGGGAAGACATCAATTGCTTGAAACACACCTCCGTGTGAATGAGATATGCACAAGATGATTTTACCACGTACCACCTTCCTAGGGAACACCTCTGTTGCTCACAGCTAGGTGACAACCATATTTACGTAATCGGCCATTTTGCCTAGCTGTGATTGTGCAAATTATTACTGTAAGTTTTTTTTTCTCCTTTTTTAGTTTTACTTTTTTGCTTAGTCTACGTTCAGCATTTCAACTGTTTATGTCACACTAGAGAAGCTACCAGAACTTATCAACAAACGAGTGAACTACAAGTTCAACCAACCAGAGACATACCACCGAGTCAGTTATCTGCTACGTTTTGATGGACTATCAACCTGACAAAGATTTGGGCTTTGAAGTGCACAATTAGAAAGCAATCACATCACACTGATTGTCCAATGGCAAATGCAAGTCTAAACTGAGAAAAATCTAAGCAAAATTTTCATCTGCGTTCCCATGGCCCATCTCGGCCCCTCCCCCTTAGCTAAACGGGAGAAGGAGGTTGAGGATGGCACATGACTCATGAGCTCAGAGATACCCTAGAAAACTAACAAAAGAGACAGATCAGGTTGATTATGAGCCATGTGGCTTGAAGTTAATAGGTACATCAAGAACTGTGATAAACTCTTTGAGGACCTAGAGTCCTAGATCCCACAAAAACTCAGTAAACAAGAATGGAAATAAACTTGTGTTGTGCGGATTTTGTAAAAAACTAAATTTCAATCTCAGTCAGGCCTCTAGGAACAGATTTTTCAATTGTAGGGCCCAATATAAATAACAGATTAATTAGAGGTTGATTTTTTTCCAAAAGTGGGCTGAATTTACCCAAGCGAAAATAATCAGCAAAAGTATTCACTGTTGATAGTAACAAAGAAAGAAAACCACTATTACAAAAGGCGACAGTGAGACATACAACTAGCACTGAAACTCCCACAAAATATGGTCAATTTATAGTCACAAAGCATGCTACAACAGACATCACTCTTGCTGCAAGGAAGTGTAATCATGGAAACTGTCCAAAAGCAATATCACACAAAACATTATACACTTGCCTGGAGCACAGCATAAAGAAAACACAATTCTGAACCTGTATTCATTAATTATATTATAAAAAGTTTTGTAATTCATATACATATATTTATTCAGCTCATACCATGTTACAAAACTAAATCCGCAGATGGGAAAAACGAGGAGACATTAAGTAATTTCACTGTTTTCACTGTAAATATAATACACATTGCATAAATGTGGCTGATGTCTCAGTGTGATATACAGTCCAAAAAACAGCCAACACGTGTTTAATCTTAAGAAAGACTTCCTCTATGCCGTAAAGGCGTAAAACAATGCCATGTCATGGACAAAGAACAAGACTAAAGGACCAATTATGAGGTCCAGCTGGCCCCTCTTAAAAAAACACCAAAGTGCAAAATGTGAAACATGAACAAGTAAATCTGAACCACAGTGGAACACGACCACACCACGAAGGTGATAATGGAAAAGAAAATATGTATCTCAATAGTATAAAAATAAACTATAGGAACCAAACAATTATGTTACAATAAGCCATCATTATCTAATAAAGCTAAACATGACTGGACAAAGGCAAAGCATTCCCTTCTAAGATGTAAAGAAAATTATATCATTCAATATTTCTAAAAGGAGATGATCGAATGTCCGTGGACTTAACAGCCCGACCAAGCGGTTAGCGATTTTGTCAGGTCTAGAGAAATCCGGGAGTCATATCTGTCTATTACAAGAGACCCACTTGTTGCATAAAGATACGTTTCGCATGCGCTCAAGATGGTTCCCTAGACAGCTCTGGTCCTCAGCAACTACGAAGCATGCGGGGGTGGCAATATTGCTTTCAAGGACTTTTGCTGGGGAGATAGTTGGGAAGGTGCACAAAGTGCCAGGCAGGTTCCTGGCTATTAGAATAAGACTCGGGCCTTCTCTTTCACCATTGCTTCCCTTTATGCTCCGAATTCCCAGCAGGAGGCCTTCCTGAGACAGGCGGTTTCCCCTATACTTAGCTCGCCAGATAGTGCCATTTTGGTAGGTGGAGATTTTAATCTGGTGATGGACAACGAGCTTGACCTCTCGGACCAACGCTTTGGGCAGACCGGGGCATTGTCGGAGGTGGGGCGTCAGTGGCTGGCTGAGTGTGGGCTGGAGGATGTGTGGAGGAAGTCGCATCCTACGCTCTGAGATTACTCCTTCTATTCAGCGGCGACCAAGATTTATGCACTGCTCGATCTTTTTCTGGCCTCACACGGGTTTATGCCCCGGGTCAGGGGGGCTATGATTGAACCCAGAGCCTTGACTGATCATGCCCCAATTACTGTGGACTCACCATGGAGATAGGTCGAGTTGGCACTCCGAGTTGGCGCTTTAGGGATTCCTTGCTCTAGAGTGAGATAGTGGTGGAGTCGCTCCGACGTGCGATTACGGATTATATTAGCTTTAATGATGATGGCAGCACTTCCGTGGAGACTGTGTGGGAGGCGTTGAAAGCAGTGGTGCGGGGCGAGGTGATGGCACAGTCCGCGAGAGATAATAAGGCAAGGAGGGAGGTAAGGGAGGAGTTAGAGCAGAGGGTAGCTGTCCTGGAGCGTTCCCATAAATCCACTGGCGTGCCTAGAATTTGGCGGGAATTACAGAAGACAAGGCAACAGCTGAAGCGACTGGACTGGGATAGGGCGGAGTATGCAGTAGTGCGACTTAAGCATAAATACTATGCGGAAAGCTATTGGCGCACCGGTTGTGAGCGCAGCGTGCGACATCAGCGGTCAAACTGATTTGTTCTCCTTCCGGTGAAGAGGCCCGCACGAGTGACCAGATTGCTGAGGCATTTGCGGAGTTTTACCAGGGTTTATACACGGTGGATGAGCGGGACAACGCGGTCCTGGATTCTTATTTAGAGGGCGTAGCAATCACTCCTCTTGGTGAGAGGGAAGCGTCCCTGCTAGACCAGCAGATAAGGTCAGAAGAAGTTATATCGGCGATCTCCTGCCTAAAGGGTGGGAAGTCCCCCGGCCCTGACGGGTTCATGGCATTGTTTTATAAGACCTTTTGTGTGGAGCTCGCCCCGCTTCTCGTGAGGCTTTTTAATTCCTTTCGGACGTCGGAAACCATGACGCCTAGTAGGCTGGACGCTACCATTGCTGTTATACATAAACCGGGCAAGGACTCAGAGGAGTGTGCTTCATATAGGCCGATTTCGCTTCTGAATATAGATGCCAAACTATTCACTGGGATTCTTGCTTACCGCCTTAATTCTTATATGCCGGGTCTTATTGATCCGGATCAGTCAGGTTTTATTCCAAACCGACAATGTGGCGATAACACGAAGCGGCTTCTGCATCTGCTAGATAAAATAGACAGATCGCGTAGAGAGGCGCTTTTCCTCTCTATTGACGCCGAAAAGGCGTTCGATAGGGTTCACTGGCCATACCTCTTCCGGGTTCTGGAGCGCTTCGGTCTGGGCCTGGGTTTTAGGTCTTGGATCCAATGTGCCTATCGGTCCCCTAGGGCGGCGGTTCAAGTTAATGGTGTGCTCTCTATGCCGTTCCCGGTCAGGCGTGGGACCAGACAGGGATGCCCGCTTTCCCCCCTTTTGTTTGCGCTATATATGGAGCCCCTCGCGCAGCCCTTGCGGGATAGCCCCTTGGTTTCCGGTGTGAAATTCGGCGGAGAACACCATCTTATTACCCTGTATGCAGATGACGTGATCCTTACCCTTGCAGAGCCCGCAAACTCGCTGCCTGCGCTTATGGAGATACTAGTCGAGTTTAGCCAGGTTTCGGGATTTAAGGTAAACATGCAGAAGTCTCAGGTTCTTAGTCTGTCAGTAAGCTCTGTTCATGAGGAGGACTTGAGGGCTCGATACTCCTTTATTTGGTTGTCTTCGCGTCTTTCCTATCTTGGGGTTGAGTTGGCGACGTCTGCTGCAAAAACGGCGAGCCTGAACTACACGAAGCTGGTTCGCGATATACAGCGGGACCTGGAGTTGTGGGGGAGACATAAGCTGTCTTGGCTGGGTAGGGTGGCTGCGGTCAAGATGACAGTCTTGCCGCGAATATTGTATGTTTCAGGCGCTCCCATTAACCCTACCTCCTGGGACGATTGCTACTCTACAATCGGCGATCCTGAGATTTATATGGGAGGGTCGGCCGGCCCGTCTCCAGCGACAGGTCTTATACCGCCCTAAGAGCAGGGGGGAACTGGCGATTCCGTGTCTTCTGAGATATTTTCAGGCAACGTAGCTGTGCTTTCTTTTGGAGTGGAGTCGCCCACTCACGGAAAAACACTGGTGTTTTATGGACCAGGCGGTGGCGGGCTCTCATATATGGAAGGAGCCTTGGCTTCGGCGTCGGCACAGGGCTGGAGGTCTTTATTCTTCCCCGATCACGGGAACAACATTACGAGTATGGGACGCAGTGGCCTGCCGTTTAGGGCTGACGTCTTTCCCGTCCCCGATGACCCCCATAGGCGCGAACCCTGACTTCGAGCCTGGACTCCGTTTGGAAGGCCTGAGACGCTGGTACGAAGGGGGCTGCAGGAGGGTACGAAGTCTTTTTTGATGAACAAGGGGTGTTGTCCTTTGACCAGATGAGAGAGGCCTATGGCCTGGTGGATGCGGATAGGCTGATGTATTATCAGGTTCGGCACTGGGCTCTCCTGGCGGCGAACAGAGCACTAATAGATAGGCCTCTTACGCCATTTGAGAAATGGCTGTTCCTAAAGAAGGATGTTAAAAGAATAATTTCAGAACTTTATCGGCTTCTGCAAGGGGAGAACCGCCCACCTAAGTCAAGGGAACAGTTGAGAAGGGAGAGGGAGCTGGAGAGAGAATTTTCAGATGAGGAATGGGACAGTATATTCTGTAGAATACACCACACAGCATATAATGCAGCAGGGACAGAGACATCATATAAAGTTGCTTCATACTGGTATTACACTCCAGCACGGATACATGCATGGGACCATGATAAGTCGGATCTCTGCTGGAGGGGGTGTGGAGCTACAGGCACACTTGTGCATTTGGTGTGGCATTGCCCCAAGCTACATCGTTACTGGGAAAACATTATAGATGATATAGATACAGCGTTCCAGGTTAAGATTCCTAGATTCCCATCGTATATTTTATTGGGGCTGCCCAATCCCCTTACCTTTCCTTTAAGATCTCTAAAAGGGAGGCAGATGGCCCTGGCACTTAACGCAGCGCTGCAGCTGATTCTAGCTTTCTGGGGCACAGATAGGGTTCCGACACGTATCTCATGGCTCGAGAAGCTGTGGTTTATCCTTGCCATGGAGAAACTCACACTAGCCTCCCAGCAGCTGATACGTGATCTGAGTGTGTTGTGGAAGCCGTTCCTTCTGATCCTCTCTGCAGAATTTACTGAGCTGACATGCCCGATTTACCTGAGAGTTTTGAGGCTGATTTGAATTCTAGGTCAGAGTGCTGTGGGGGAGGTTGCTGGGGTGGGAGCTGAGCTAGGACGAGGCAAGGGGTAGAGGAGTGGAGGGACAGGAGGATGACATGATCTCTCGGGGGGAGGCATTGTTGGTGTGTTTTCATTTATATGTTTGTATGGTTCTCATCTGCGGGATTAGCACCCTGAAAGACTTTTGGGCGTTGCCAGTTGGCACATGGCTCTGCAAGGAGAGGACTGGCTGGGAGATTCCTTTGGGCCTGGCCTTGGGATTTATGGGAGGGACTTTTGTATGAAGATTTGGAATTGCTACTGTGCTGATACATTTTATCTCATGTCCCGCGATGAGCTGTATTTTGTATGTTTATATTTTCAAAACAATAAACAGATTTGATCCATAAAAAGGAGATGATCACGCTACAAAGTATGTGTTCTTCTGTTGAAAGATATTAATGAGAAATTGCCTCTCGTTTGTATAGAAAACTCACTTTATGAAATGTGATATTGCATGCCACTAGTGCCCATCCCAAACATCAGATTCAATCCATTCCTTTTAGGAATGGTCTGTCTGCTACGGAACTGTAGTGTTGGTGAGTCCTAGCACTGTGTATAAAAAGGGCAAGAATTTATGGGATCAACTATGTCTTATCTTTTTGTCTCTCATGCCTCCCACTATTTCTATTCAGTGGTTACCTCCAAAACCAAAATACTTCTTTAAGTGTGGGAAATGCACAATTTGTCCTTTCACTATCGATAAGATAGCTCATTTTCAGTACAATAACAGTGCTCAGTACTGCATTCTTGAGTTCATCAACTGCGGCACCAAATTTATTGTGTATATCATCATATGTCGCTGCTCTCATTTATGTAAACAGCACAATTAGATGTTTCAGGGAGAGAATACAAGAACACATCTGTGCTACTCGCAATGGAGATAATACATTTCCTCTTGCTGTAAATTACAATTCACCACATGCTAACCATGATGGCATCAAAATTAAATGTCATGCTCTGGAAATTAACATGCCACAACGTGGCAGCAATAGAGAGGCCTTATTATGCAAACAAGAGGTAAAATAGCTCATCAAACTAAGGGCTTTTGATTTCGGCCTTAATGTTGACAAAGAGTTACATAATTTTCTACCCACTAATTAATACATAATTAGGGGAATAATGGAATAAGCTTATTGCTTGGCTCGGTATATCTTGATTCTCATGATTAATTGCGTATGACAGGCATAAGTTTTATTTGCTGTTTATAATACAGTCTAATTCCCATATAACTGGAAATATCAAATTTATATATGAATTTTCTGATACTTGCCTTTTGTATTTTTGTGGATGATAATTATATACTGTCTCCATATATAATACATTGTGTACTATTCTGTCCATAAATACTTTTTGTTTGTTTTAGGTTTGTTTACTCTTCTTTTGTTTACTCATCTCCTTGACATGACACAGACTAATTCTTTTTTCCAAGATAAAATTAACAACAATTTAGAAATTGGTGGTTTTGATATATTATAACTGTAGGTCATATATACCATCGGTGTATGTATGATCTGGAGCTATCTTGGATTAATTTCTGAATTTTTCATTAATTTTTCGAAATCTAAAGCACTCAGTTTTTTGGTGCTTTTATAATTAGGCTTTGAGTACTTTCTCAATAAAGGTCGGCTATTAGTTGCTTTGAGAAATCGGACATGTGAAATATTCAAAAGGTCGCGGCGATTTTCGTCTCTGGGCTCACTTGATTTTAGCCTGCATTTCTCTTTTGGTTTGTCCTCTTTCAGTGATTGGCATTTTACTATTTAAACGTGCATTTTGGATGGCAGCTGTTCAATTACTTGTGGTTCGGCTTGCACAATTTCCGGGTGTGGATTTATTTATTGATAAATCTCTACGTGGATCTTGGCAACTGAATATTTTTTTGGTTGCAGTTCTTTGTCGGCAGCTAGGTAGTTGAATATGTTGCTTTAGCGCTGGTTTTTCACACGTTCTGGAGTGCAATGGAGCATGACTTCAGATGTTGCTGTGTGCCGGGTAAGTCTCAGGCTTGCTGTTCCTTGTGGGCGGTGCGATATGTGTACGTGAGGTTTGGAGGCTGCTCCTTCCTTCTGTTATTAAGCACAGGGAGGGACGACCCCTGATTTAATTGTGTGTTAATATAGTCATAGGTTAGGTTTAAATTTAGGTTATAAAATATGAATCTTGACGATATATAATTACCTTAGTTGTTGTTTAAACTCCTTTCTTTGTTTACTAAATATCTCATGACTTACATTTCTTTTTCATTTCGGGCATCTATCTCCTTACTAGGGGACTTTGGCAGCCTTAGCGCTGGTTTTTCACATGTTCTGGAGCGTAATGGACCATGACTTCAGATGTTGATGTGGGCTTTAAAGTTGCCGGGATAAGTCTCAGGATTGCTGTTCCTTGTGGCCAGTACATATGTGTATATGTTTTAAGTCTGTTCCCTTCTTTTGTTATTAAGCATAGTGAGGGATAACCCCTGATTTAAATGTGTGCTTTTATAGCCATGGCTTATGTTTAAATTTAGGTTTAAAAATATTAATTTTGGACGATATATAACGACCTTAGTCATTGTTTTAAACTATTTTCTTTGTTTACTGTATATTGCATGGCTTACATTTCTTTTTTATTTTGGAACTCTATCCCTTATTAGGGGGCTTTGGCAATACTATATTTAACAGTTTGATATGTATGGCGTGGCCAACATGGCAGACCCATCAGAAGTGCTTTGAGGAGCTCCACGGCCGGCCCCTATAGCGTCCTCGGATTATCCTCTTCATCTGCCCTGAAAGTTTATGCAAATGCTACTCTGGTGCCTTGTGCAGTGCTGAAACATCACTTAACCTGCTTCTTCTGACTGCCGGCGAGCAGTGTGCCTGTGCGGCCTTGGGGGACCAGTCGCCTTATGAGGGTAGTCAACCCACGTCAGATTCCCATGGCGCTGGCTGTATCCTGTTGGGGGTGTCCAGGTGAGAGGGAGCGACTCCCGTGAAGCAGACTTCCTCCTCTTCGTGGCTGCCTAGGTCTGTGTAAATTGGCTACCAGCACCCGTGGCCCCGTGCTGCCCAGCCCGTTTGGGAGGCGACTTTCTCCCCACTGTGAGCGCTCTTATGCCCTGGGTGCTCCCGGGGGACACCACCCCACACAAGTGAAGTGGCGCTGGCGCTTGATTCCTTCTTTCCCCCCATTCACTCCAAACATTTGACTGCTACCACTGGGGACACCTAAAGAGGCGTTGAGTGAGCAAGGTCCCACTCCATACACGTAGTGCCACTGGCACAGGGACAGCAGCAAGCGTGGCCTTGACATGCCGCAGTGGGTGCATGTCGGTGGGCCCCTGGAGACTGCAGCCCATTGCCGCCACAGCAGAGCTATGGCCATCATTGCAGGTGCCCCCTGGGCTTCCTGGGACTTGCATGAGGATTCCGGACAGACCTACGGAGCTGTCGATGGCCATCCGTAGGTCTGTGGACCTGGTGATTGCAACAAGATGTGCACACTAATGCACTTGAACCACCTTGGGGGCCAAGAACTGAAGGTCTGCCCCAGAGGTGGCAATCGTGCAACCCCTGACAGCCACTCCTCCTCTATGTGGTGATACACTAGGCACTCCCATGGACTAATAGTATTATGGAAGCCCCAAGCTGCATCCTGGGGAACGTTGACTATTCCGGGTGTATGCTGTTGCGGATTGTCCCTTCTATCCCCAGTAGGTGTCCAGTTGTTGGAGCTCTTAGCTATTGCGTCTGCCCATGCTTGCTATGCCTGTATTTTGGAATGAGGGACACCACCATCAGTGCAGTAGTGGATCTTTTCATTCATACCTCATTTGAGGCTGGTGATCTTTAACTCCCCTCTCCCTTTATACACAACTGGGCTCGCTCCCCAGTGGTAGTACTCCACTGTATCGCCCAATGTGCTTAACCTCTACCTCCATCACGACCTGCGCTGCACCATATTATGATTGTGAAGCCCAAGGCCCTTGAGCCTCTGATGCAGGATGGAGTGGATCCGACACCCTCTGACGCAACTGTGGATCGCACCTCTGATGCCCTGTGCCACCTGGAAGCCACTCTGTGGACTCACTCAAGCCAGTTCGAGAAGGTCTTGCAAGAGATTTTGGACACTAAAATGTCATTAGAAGTCAAGATCAATACAGTTTCGCTAGATGTCATCTTCCTTTGGGCTGACCACCACAAATCGTCTGACTGGGTAGGTATAACCAAGACCTCCCTGACTGCCCTAAGTCCTACGGTGCAGGAACTGCAAGAGCGACTGAAGTCCTTGAGCGTAGCAGTGGCTTCACTGCAAAGCAGGACAGAGGATGCCGAAGGGTGCTCCAGGTGCAATAATATTAGTTTCCTTGGATTTCCGGAATGATCAGAAGCCCCCTTGCACAGAGTTTTTTGTCAAACAAAGGTTGATGGACACAGTGTTGGGCAACTGGGTACCCAAGTTTTTCTCGGTGGAAAAGGCACATCAAATACCTGGTAAGCCGTCTCCTCTGGACGCCCCACCTCAACTCATTATTGCCCGACTCCTTAATTTCAGTGACAGGGACTTGATACTTCAGTGGTTCCATGGCAGTATATGGGCACTACTATAACAGCATACCCATACTTTACAATGGAGGTGCAGCGCCAATGCAGATCCTACGCCAAAGTCAAGCAACCACTCTGCGAACTGAACTTTCGCCATGCCCTCTTGTTTCCAGCAAAACTTCACAGAATAGATGGAGAGACGGCACATATCTTCTGCACCCCTAAAGATGCTTGGACCTAGTTGCTTACCAAAGGCATGGCCTAACCCTCTCTAGAGAATCCCGACACCGGAGAATGGCTGACGCACCGACCGCTCAGGCACACATCCATGTGATCCAGACCCACTGAAGTGCAGGCAGCTGAGGGATGAGCTAAGGCGCTGCAGGAGGCCTTGCACCACACCACAAACCCTTTTGCACTGCTGCAAACTGGTGGCCTCTCAGAGTCAGGATCTGATTCCAGAGGTTCTGGGACATGTACGATGGATAGTCAACAGGGCCCGACAATCATACCGCACTCCGCGGATAACCTTTAAGGAGTGGACACTCACTCATCCTAGGGCAGTGCCTACAAACTATGAGCCTTTGAACTGAAGAGCTGCCCATTTAGCACTTCACTATCCTGCATACACCTAGGGATTTCAGCTTGCCTGTGGAGTCTCCCAGAATGCCCCTGGCTGCTGACCCACTGGGACTGGGCTCGTCTCATGACCAGCTGACAGATCTCACTAAGAATGCTATGAGCACAATCATGTATGCATTTGTGCACTGTACTGCTGAAATATTTGGACACCTCGAAGGTAAGCTGTTGTTATTTTGATGAATTTGATGATATTACATCAGAATCGGTCCTTAGCTATGGGGATGCTGAACATTGGTACTTCCACACACCTCTAAAAGACTTAAAAATGGACACTTTTTGCCTAGTTTACTATTTTTGTTGTTGTTTAGTTCCTGTTTAGGGATGTTTGGCGGGGGACAACATTGTCACCTTACCTTGGGGAATGTTCTTACACAGTTACTATTGTCAGTCTATGCTTGTTTATGAGAAGCCTGCAGAATGAGTGGTTGGGTGGAGTGGCAACAATGCTTCTATGCGCATGTCTGGACGTGAGAGGCGGGTACCACATTGGATATTTCACCTATAACCTGACGTGTACACTCTTACTATACATTATGGCTACATGCACTATTAATTCCACCTTGCAATGTGGTGAACTGGAAAGTGCGCAGCATGGCGACTCCTACCACGCACTACTGAATTCATGCATATCTCAGATGTCATCCCACACACACATTGCCATGCTGCAGGAGATGCGTCTTAAGGCCACAGATCTCCAGAAGGTGCAAGCAAAATGACGGGTAAAGGTATATGGCACCTCCTGTTTGGCTTTTGCCTGTGGGGTGCTGGTGTGGATAACCCCTGGGGTCCCATATGTGGTGACACAACATAGTCTGGACAATGGGTGTAGATATGTGGTGTTAGAGGGACAACTAGATTGCATTCCCCTGACACTTGTAGGGATTTACACCCCAACTCCTGTCAATCATAAATCTTTGATGCGCTCATTCCTACGCTATTCGGGGATCCTGCGACACCCTGCATGTGTGGTGGGAATTATAACTGTGCACCTGATGTGGACTGGGATCGTCCTGTTCCCCCACTGCGGGATGCGACAGGAGCCCGAGTGGCGTGACACTTCTATATACCTGACTGCAACAACGGCACCTTCATGATTTCTAGCGACTGAGTCATCCAGTAGACTGGGAGTAGTCTTGTTACTCATGGCTCATGACCTTCATACAAGGATCGACCGGACCCTTGGAACTGATCACCTGGGGGCGCTGATCCAATGGTTGGAATGCTTAGCCTGCACTCTTTCGTATCATTGCCCACTGCATATTGTGCTGCAGTGAGGGCGACCTCTACTTCCTACATAGCTCCTCCAGACAGAGGCACTGATGGACCCACCATTCCGTGAGGACCTATGTACCTGCATTGTGCAATACTTAAACCTTAATAAGGAATCAACTCCTTTGCGTGCAACAGAGTAGGATGCTCATAAAGTAGTGTTACTGGGGCATTATTTGGTTGCGACCTAGGGAGTCTGACAGACACCACACCACAAACTGACATCCACAGAGAGAGAACTGCATCCCTTAGAGGAGGCGATTGTTGGTGGGGAGGTGGGGATCGATAGGATCAAACTCCTTTGAAGGCAATACAGGGAGGCTGAAGCGTGCTTGAGTGAACATGATTTTAGATGACGGTTGGCTTTGTTACATGCAGAGGACGACCACCTGGGTAGACTACTGGTGTGGCTCACTAGAGAAGACCAACAGCGCACCCCGATCAGACGGTATGATGGCACCATTGCCTCCACACAAGCTGCAAATAACAATGCCTTTCAGGATTAGTACTGCACACAATATGTTGCACTCAAAGCCCTGGCCCCTCGGCAATTTGATGGCTTCTTGGACGGACTTCCCCTACCTCGCTTATCCCCACTCCAGAAGGCCGAACAAAATAAACCCATTACCCTGGAAGAGATATGAACGGCTATAGCCCGAATAGCCGGAACAACACCCCAGGCACGGCTAGTCTTCCTGTTGAATACTACATTACATTCTCTGCTCTTCTTACCCAACTTCACCCAAATGTGTTCAGTAAAGCTCAATCTCACGACCAACTCCTGGATTCACAATGCGAGGCGCTAATAGTAGTTCTCCGAAAAACCAGAATGGGATCCTCTTGATGTGCAGTCCTATCACCCTTTCTCTTTTCTCAACCAGGACTGCAAAATTCTAGATAAGATCCTAGGAAACAGACTACTCCCACAAATAGGTACAATGACTCATGAGGATCAATTTGGATTCATACCCGGCTGTAGCACTTTCCTCAGTATAAAAAGACTCCTGCAAATTCTCCACGATACACCCCTTGAGGCTTATGACAGAGTGGTGGTAGTCTAGATATCGAGAAAGCCTTTGACACCCTCAGCTGGGACTTCCTCTTGGCGGTGCTATGGAGTATGGAATTATGACCAGGGTTCATCAGGTGAATCCGCATATTGTACTAGGGCCCCAGAGATATGGTGAGGACAGGTCAGGTGGCATCAGAGAGCTTTCCAATCCTAAGTGGCACCAAAATGGGGAGTCTGCTGTCGCCACTGCTTTTTGCAGTGACCATGGAGGTGCTTGTTTGTCACCCACGTCTGCAGGTGCATCACTGGGGCATCTAGGAATAGACCCTCACCACATTGTATTGTTCTATGTGGATGATGATGCGCTAGTGTTCTTAAGCAATGCCCAAGATTACCTCTTAAAATTGATGAACTTGTTGGACGAATTTGGGACTGTTTCTGGCGTTGGGGTGAACTGAACTAAACCTGCTTGTTCACCCTCGCCCGACACCTGAGCCCCAACGCATTGTTTACTTGGAGTGTCGACTCAAATGGTGCTATGAGACAAGTATTTGGGAATACAGATATACCACATGGACAGGGCCCTCAAGCAGGGCAATGTAGATCGAGAGCTGTAATCGATTTGTGGATCTCTTCCCTTTTTGGGCTCACTGCACTTGTCTCCGCTAGGCCGAATGGCACTGGCCAAGATGTTGGTACTCCCTAGATTGCTATACTTCTTTGGCGCATTACCAATATTGATCCTCAAGCAGTTCTTCCAAGAATTGAATGGCCTCCTACTGAGACTGATGTTGGGAATGGGACGCTGACGCGTGGCTTTGGCAATAGCACATCATCCATTATCGGAAGGTGGTTTGGGCACCCCTAATTTTGAGCTGTCCTATCCCACAGCACAACTGCAGTGGCCTCTGTGCTGGCTCGATGGGACCTGGAGTGCTGAGCAGGTTGCTGTCCGGGCAAGGTTGGGTGCCATCGGGGGCGTGGCCTGCTGAGCAGCGAGATGGCCGCTCTTTGAGTGTGCTCCGCCGGCCGGATTGTAATCCTTTAATAATCCTTAACATCGGGGCGAGCCCAAACTGCCAAAACCTGTGTTAATGTGCGGATGACGGTGCGACGCAGGTGACGACATGTGAATTGTTTTATTTTATGGCCTGCGTGGAATTGGGGGAAAGTGCGGCCTGAGAGCGGAGCCGGCGGCGGTGTCTGACGGAGCCCGCTGGTGGAGGAGCCCTGACTCGGGCCGGGGGCGTGTGCCGGCGGCGGGACCAGAGCCGTGGCGGAGCCGGGACGCGGAAGGTCCCGGCATTGATAAGCTGCCCGGGGGATCCTGCCGGAGCTGAGGAGCTGGAGCGGCCCCGGGCTGCCTGGGAGGTAGGATCGCATGGCCGCGCTGCCGGGCGGCGGCTCTGAGCGCGGGACGCTGCCGGAAAGTGCAGACGACGCCGACAAGATGTGGGACCCCCAAGGGCGGCAATAAGGGTGACATTTGGACTGCGCTCCGACGGACGGAGACGCTGGGCCTGCGGCGGGAGTCGATGAGGCGGACTTTAGAGGTGGCGGCCGCCATTTTGGGGCCAAAAGTGCTGAGAACAGAGCGAGGTGGTGCGTGAACTGGAGAGAGGCTGTGCACCATCACGGAGTCTCGTAGATACTGTGGGCGCCCTGTAGAGGAAATTGGTGCGTTCAAAAAGGTGGAAGTGTTTGATCTGCCCTGAGCCATGAATCGCGCGCTCCGAAGAAGCAGAGGGGAGGCGCCTGGGGGCCTGCGAACAGACACAGCTGGGCAAAAGGTGGAAAGTCGATAGAAGGGACAGGTGCTGCGAGGACCTGTCCGATTGTCTCGTGAGTACGGAGGGGAGAACGTGGGGGTCCCCCTTCCGCCGACCTGCGCTGGTGGATGGCATAATGGACATTGACTTGCACCCTGGCAACAGTTTTGGTTAGTTGCGGAGAGTCAATTTAAAGGAACCCAGTGGAGGTGCAAGCTGCGACATAGTGACTTGTCAAAACAGAATCGGTCGGCGCGGGCGCGGCGAGGGGGGTTGAGGTACCCAGCTGCGACTACGCTAGAACGGAGGTGGCTGTGGGACTTAGCTAATAACTCACGGTAGGACTGGGTGGAGCTCTCTCTGCCATGGGGAAGCACGATGCTAAACAGCCGAAGCTGAACTTTGATCATAAGCGCTCCACGCGCCAGGGAGAGTTGGAGCAGGGGCCCCAGACGGCGGAGGGGCGCGACCTGGCCGCAAACGACCAAGGTGAAGATTTGCGCACATTGATGCTTGAGATGCGCTCCATCCTCCGTAATATTGATACTAAACTGGACAATCTCACCAGTCAGTTAGACTCAGTAAAAACCCAGGTGGCCACACACGAGACGAGGTTGGACACGCTTGAGACCCGCCAGTCAGAATGTCATGAGTTTCAAGTAGAAACAAGGGACCAACTCCTGCACATGGACAAATTATTAGGAATAATCCATGCAAAGAATGAGGACTTGGAAGCACGGTCCCGGCGCAATAATCTACGCATCACAGGAATTCCGGAGACCACTGCCATAAATAAAATGGAAACATATATCACTGAACTCCTACACAAACTGTTTGACCCCAGCCTCTCGGCGGTGTTTGCGGTTGAGAGGGCGCATAGGTCGCTGAGCCAGAGGCCCCCCGTGGGTGCACCGCCCGACCCATAATTGCGAGAATCCTGAACTACCAAGACAGAGATTTGATCCTTAAGATGGCAAGGGAGAGAGGATCCATTACGCACAAAGGAAATAACATCTAATTTTACCCTGACTTCACCCCGGCTGTACAGGCTGCCCGCCGTGAGTTTCTGCCTGCAAAGCGGCTTCTTCTGCAGGCGCAGGTCCCGTACTCCCTCCTCTACCCGGCTAAATTGAAGGTGTCCTTCGAAGGGTCTGCCCACATATTCACTGTTGCCAAGGAGGCGTTGAAGTTCGCTAAACATGTGGGACGCAAATCCGCACAACGCTCCAGGGACGCTGTGGGGACAGAGAACAGCAGGCTCAGCGACAATGAGTAAACGTTGATCCAACCTAATATCCCCTGTGGGGAACTGCTCCTAGTTAAAAGTGCCTTCTACCCGCTAGAGATGGAGACGCACTTGTGTTGCCTGTTGTTCAACCTTGTCATCTGCTATTCTAGATAGATTTAATTACTAGGTTTTGAGCGGTGAGGATCCCCTGCAGATCTTCCGGCCACCGCATTTCACACGGGGGAGTAGCCGGCATCGCCACACCCCCTCGGGAATGTTCCCTTGCTTATTAAAATGTCTCTTTGGGGATAGGAATGGGAAGGGTAATCTACGACCCGGTTGGGTGGTTGGAGTGGGTGGGGGGAGGTTAGTTGGGGTTGTTATCTTGTTGTTTATTGACAATATCTATTATATGCTACCTGTGTGGTGTCCTGTACGTACAGCCTGGTCATTGTCAACATGTCTTATTACACTTTACAAGATGTTAGAGAGAAATGCCTAGAGTGGATAAAACCTTGAACTGCCTCACCTGGAATGTTAGGGGGCTCAACGACCACAGGAAGACTAGGTTGGTACATGCATATTTGGTGCGGCATGAGGTGGATGTCTGCCTATTGCAGGAAACACATTTGAACACCTCCCCTGCTCAAAGACTGCGTCACACTAGATGGGGCCATGTTTATTCAGCTATCTACTCCAACTATGCCCGAGGGGTGGCGATACTTATAAGACGCTGGCTGGACTGGCGGGAGGGTGCAGTTCAATGTGACCCAGAAGGGAGATATGTTTGGGTACAGGGTATTGTGTGCGGTGTTTCGGTTGTATTCGTGGCTGTATATGGGCCTAATGCAGACTCTCCAGGGTTCTTCCATAGGCTTTGGGGGCAGGTGAAAACCACTGGATGCGACACAATTGTATGGGGAGGTGATTTCAATGCCGTACTTGATGACAGTGTGGATAGGAAGGGGGCGGCTCGCACATTGAATCCGTTGGCGGGTTCCGCCCTACGAGAAATAATGCTGGATGGCGCGCTGGTTGATGTATGGCGAGGTAGACATGGGGACCTGAGGGAGGGCACCTGTATATCGTCCTATAGTGGCGCGTGGTCCCGTCTTGACTTCTGGCTCGTGTCGCGAGATGTTGCACTGTGGACGTCGCAGGTAGAGCACATGCCCCGTACACTGTCCGATCATGCACCCTGTATGTTGAGGTTGCTACTCCCTGGGGGTCCTTCCCCGGCATTCTCATGGCGACTCCCACCCCAGGCACTACTTGATGTTGCATTCAGAGAGGAGATACGAACCAACATTACTGACTATTTTGAGCGTAATGCGGGGTCGGTGGACACGGAGGCGACTCTGTGGGAGGCCTTCAAGGTCGTTATTAGAGGCCAATGTATAGCCCGGCAGGCAGGGATATTGAAGGCGATACGGAGCACTCTGGTAGCACTTGAAGCCGATATAAAACGAGTCAAGAGCACTTTCTTAGAGGCTGGGGAGTCAGAGGCGGCGGGGCTGTTGAAGACCAAACTATTGGAATATGAAGAGGGAGGCATTGAGGGAGGTAAAGTTTCTGGGGAAATATGCGGAGGCGAGGCGTTACGGCGAAGGAGGGAGACCGGGGAAGGTCCTAGCAAATATGATTCGACCGCCGCGTCCCGCGACATATATTCATGAACTGCGCACAACTGATGGCGAACTGCTTCATGACAAGGAGAACATTGTAGGAGCATTCTCCAAGTTCTATTCCCGTTTATATACTAACACTCAAGATGAATGTCCGGAGGGGCTTATATCCTATCTAGATTCCATTGCATTGGTATGGCTCAATAATAACCACAGAGAATATATGGACCTTCCAATAGATGCCGGAGATGTGGCACAAGTTATCAGGAGCCTGCCGCCTGATAAGGCGCCGGGACCTGATGGTCTTACAACAGCTTTCTATAAGGCATATGTAGATGAGCTGTCGCCCCGGTTGCTGGCTGTGTACGAGGAGGCCCTGGAGAGAGGGGTGTTACCTGCCACTATGCGCGAAGCGCTGATTATTACGCTGTTGAAGCCGGATAAACCTGCTGACGATCTAAACTCATACAGGCCCTTATCTCTGATTAATGTAGATGTGAAAATTTTGGCCAAACTACTCGCGAATCGGGTGCTGCCAATGCTGTCGATGGTCGCACTTCCAGACCAATCCAGTTTTATACCAGGAAGGGCGACCTCCCACAACCTGCGAACGATTTTCGCTGCATTACATTACCTACACCCCGAAGTTAGAGCTGCCGCGGTGTTCTTAGATGCAACCAAGGCCTTCAACACTATTGAATGGCCATATTTATTTCATATACTAAAAAGGATGGGTTTCAGTACGCTGCTGCTTAGAAAAATTCGCCTGCTTTACACTTTACCTACAGCCAGAGTGCGGGTGAATGGTCTGGTTTCTGCACCGTTCCCTGTTTTGCGTGGTACTAGGCAGGGTTGTCCTCTCTCCCCGCTGCTATTTGCCATAGCTATGGAGCCGCTGGCGGCGAGGATTAGGCAACATCATGCTGCAAGAGGTATAGGATTCAGCTCTAGAAATCTTCTAATATCACTATACGCGGACGATGTGACCCTTTATCTTACCAATCCTGCGGACAACTTGGATCCCATCCTGCGGGAATTTGTCCGCTTTGAGGGGTTCGCGGGCATCTCCATCAACTGGTCTAAATCGGTAATCTTTCCCCTCACGGACGGCACTGCAGAGATGTGCTCTGAATACCCCCTGCACTGGGAGGCGGAAAAAGTCAAATATCTGGGGATTTGGATAAGCCGGGACCTTCAGGAGATTTGGGGCCTTCACTTTGGCAGGGCTATGATGTGGCTGAGCGAGAAAGTGAAATCGTGGGCTTCCCTGCCCCTATCACTAGCTGGGCGGATCGCGTTGACAAAAATGATAGTGTTACCCAAATTCCTTTATCTATTCGTAAATATACCTATACCGCTTGCAGCACACTTCTTTGCCACGCTGAGGTCATACCTGGTTGAGCTGGTGTGGGCGGGTGGACAGGCCAGGGTAGCGTGGGACACGCTGGCGCTGCCACTGCGACAGGGAGGTTTAGGTGCTCCAGATATAAAACTGTATGCCCTCTGTGCTCAGGCTCAGTTCCTACATTTTTGGACCCACCCTGTCCCTTTTCAGCCTCACGTGGCGGTGGAGCGAGATATGGTGGCGCCCCTTCCACTTGGAGTGGCGATATGCGCTAAGGCAAGGCGTCCTAGAGAAGCTGTCGATACGGCTAGGATGCTGCAATGGGTATGGGAGGAGTTGCGTAGGAGAGCCGGGGTCCCGCTGTTATATGCTCCATCGCTGCCTCTGATGCATAACCCGATGCTGCCTTGTGTGGCTGATGGAATAGCTGGTCACCTGATTGATAAGATGAATCTCCGCACCCTTGCTGACCTTTTTCCCAATGGCAAGTTTATGCCTCCCCCAGCGCCGGAGGAGGGAGGTGGGGTGCCCTTTTCCGAATTATTTCTGTACCATAAACTACGTGCGGCGTGCCGGACACTGTGCGAGGGGTTCCCCGACTCGCCGCCGATCTTTACAGCTTTGGAGGCGGTGGTGGGTTCCCCTTCTCCTCGAAAGCTAGTAACTCGTATTTATCGCCATATGCAAAACATGACACCAGAGGTGGCGCCTAAATCTATGCTGTATTGGAACGAGGAGCTGCAGCCTGAGATTTCTGGGGAACAGTGGGAGTTCTGCTGTGGGCAGCTTTCTGAGCTTTCGCCAAATTACAAGCTGCGTTTAATACATTTTAAATACCTACATAGGTTCTACAGAACCCCCATCAGCATGAAAAGAATGGGGCTTAGGGAGACGGATGAATGTTGGCGATGTGGGTCGGCCTTGGCCTCTTTTCTACATATAGCGTGGTCCTGCCCGAGATTGAAGGATTATTGGTCTCAGGTTTTTATATTGGTAAACCAGATAGTGGGCCGCTCGGACGCCCCTTCCCTTCTGCTTGGGCTATTAGGATATGTCAGGGACACTCCGCCAGCAATGCGCAGGCTGCATGCATTACTTTTACTGTTTGCTAAGGGACGGGTGGCGATCCACTGGGGTAGGCGGAGGGTGCCCGCGGTGAGGGATTGGCTGGCGGATGTAACTTACGGGCATACACAGCTAACAACATTCTGGGAGTTAATGCCGGCTGCGTCTAGACCCCGCGACATTTGGGATCCGTTTGTGAGCTGGGCCCGGGGACAACAGAGCCAGGAATAGGAAGGAGATGTGGTGAGTGAATGATCCCTGGGAGGGGGGTGTCGGGGGGGGCTACATCGCACTCTTCGCTTCTCACATCATGGAGGAAATGCCTTTAACACTAGCATGACCCTGACCGATACCCCTGTTTTATTTTGCGGCCGCCCTCCCTAAACGCTAAGGTAGAATGTTGTGACCCTTTTGAGCCCCTGTACCCAGTCTAGGTGCTTGTATTCTCTATCGATATGACATGTTGACTATTGTAATATGTTCCTCTTTGTAGGACACCTAATTGCATACTATATTTAACACATTAACGATGATAACTGGCAAGTTTGTTTGTTGTATTTGCTATAACGTAAAATGCTCAATAAAAAAAAAAAAAAAGTTGGGTGCCATCGGCAGGTACACTTGGCTGACCAATCAAACCTCTCCACCACCAGGAAGCTCTAGTTTGATGAAGACGGCACAAATATGCTGGCATAGATTTGTACATGGGTGGACTCCCATCATACCTTACACGCCCTCCATCACCCTAGACCAATCACCAGGCATGCGCGCGTTGAGGGAACAACATGATATGACATTGTGGAGGGTGGCAGAAATAGACAAGGTTGGGAGTTCTCTTCCATGACTCAGTTCTGATGCTGTATGCTGCAATCGTGGACACTTACAATATCGGTAAGGGCTATTTCCTGACATATTATGCCATACAACACATAGTAACACCCAACTGGAGAGCGGATGACATGGAACCACCCCACTTGCCTAACCTGCATTCCCTCCTCACGCACGACGGCCAACACCATACTATCTTAGTGTTGTATATGGCACTATCCACTACTGGCCTGGCGGATGTGGTGAAGGCGCTGGCTCCCAGGACCGATGTGCTCCCACGTCCACTGACTGCTAAGACCTGGATGCAAACTCTCCAACAAGTGAAAGAAGTACCTTTGAATTCTGGATTCCGTTTTATACAATTTAATTATGCACACCAGGCATATCTATTCCCCCAGTGCATATAGAGTATGTTCCCAATGTCCACAACAGAATGCCCCCACTGCAGAGGCTGGATTTTACCATATGGTCTGGGATTGCACTCCCTTGCAATTTGCCTGGATAGATGTGACGTCCACCACTGTGGAATTGACCGTTCATGTATTGACTCCCACCCCTGAATCATGCCTTCTTGGGCCCCACCCTAAAGCTACAGGGGACAAACACTTACACAGATTTATTGATCTTATGTTCTTGCTCTTCAAGCGACAAATTGCAATGCAGTGGAAAGCACTCACAGCTCTGGACATGACTAAATGGTTAAACACACTGCTGCTTTTGGCGCACGTGGAAGCTGGTGTATTGCGCCCTGAGATGGGGGTGACAGTATGGTGGGGCAGAAATTGGGATACCCACATAGTGAACATCGAAGCCAAAATCAACACCCACCCACTCTGAGAGGGATGCTACACAGACCTAGATAGGTTGGACACACAAGGCCTGCTTAATAACCCCCAGCTCATTTACCCTTAGGAGCCTAAGCATACTGTAACCATGGGCTGTGCCTCTAGGGTCCTAGAAACCCTCTTGTTCATTGGTTAGGCCTTTAGATACCTTCATAATGCTTTGTGGCCCCCTGAACCTACCACCACACTAACTGATGAGCGACCCTCCACCTTTAGCCAAACACACTATTGTCTCACAAATACATGCTACTATAAAGGTTTGAATCTGTACTGAGACTGTGCCCAAAATGTCTCTTCTCATTGTTAACACAGCTGTGTATTACATATACTCTTTTATGGCATGTGAAATAATAAAAAAGATATGGGAAAAACAACAGTTTGATATGTTTGGCACTTATTGAAAAAACAGTCCTTCGAATTTTATCGGCATACCTAATTTTAAGCCTTCACTTTTTCTGTCGTAAGTTGTTTTGTTCATTTGGTGGGCTATAAAGTTCTTTTTGTGTGACTTAGGGCCAGATGTAGCAACCGGTTTGCATGTCGCAAACTGCGAAAAACGCAGTTTGCGACATGCAAAACGGCCATCCCGATGCTGATTCACATTTTGCGAGTCGGTACCGATTCGCAAAATGTGAATCCGACTCGCAAACAGGAAGGGGTGTTCCCTTCCTATTTGCAACTCGCACGGCGATGTAGAATTGCTTTGTGACCGCGAAAGCGGTCGCAAAGCAATTCGCAGTTAACACCCACTTGAAGTGGGTGGTAACTCATTTGCAAACGGGAAGGGGTCCCCATGGGACCCCTTCCCCTTTGTGAATGTCGCTGAAAATATTTTTTCAGAGCAGGCAGTGGTCCAATGGACCCACTGCCTACTCTGAAAAAATGAAACCAAATGGTTTCATTATTTTTTTGAATTGCAACTCGTTTTCCTTTAAGGAAAACGGGCTGCAATTAAAAAAAAAAAAAAAACTGCTTTATTAAAAAAAGCAGTCACAGACATGGAGGTCTGCTGTCTCCAGCAGGCCACCATCCCTGTGAGTGCAGGGACTCGCTATGGGGTCGCAATTTGCGACCCACCTCATTAATATTCATGAGGTGGGTCTTTGCGACCCCATAGCAAGTCGCAGAAGGTGTCTGAGACACCTTTCTGCATACCATTTTGCGAGTTGCAAATTGCGAGTCGGTATGACTCGCAATTTGCAACTCGCAAAATGTTCTATTGCTACATCTGGTCCTAAATGTTAGTTTTTCTGGTTTTATTAATTTCAATTAAAAACACTTTATCATGAATATCTTTCAACAGAAGAATTCATAATTTGTAGTGTGGTCATCTCCTTTGGGAACTATTGAAATATATAATACATAAGAATTGTTGCTAATAATTCCTAGGTTGAGCGTGCGCACAATTTTGTCAATTTAGGGCTGTCTCCACAGTTCTAGTTAGAAGGTTGCGGTCAGCAGGAGTGCACTAAAATGACAGCAATTCTTAAAATGGCTAAAAGAATGAGATCTAGAAACTTATCCCCAGCTCTTTAGCCATATAAAACAAAGGCAAAGAGCGCCAGAATTGTGTGACAAAGAATCGCTTCCATGAACAATTGCTCAACCTCCCACAAAGTACACCAACATTTCCTCTATTGTTGGATATGGGCTTGTACCCAATATACTTCACAATTCAGTCTAGACCGCTTTTATTTTGGCATAGGCTCTGGTCGATACCGGAATTGGAGTCCTATTGGTTCTCCATTAGAGAACTTCTAACCTATCCAGAGCATTGAAGAATCCATTGGTTGCTATACTTAAAGAGGATGTTTAAAGTTCTTGATCTGGAGGTCTTGTTGGTCAACCCTGATGAAGACACTCAGATTCCGAAGCAGTTAATCAAAGATAGGTGTAAGGATTATCTCTGGGGTGAGCAGATTCGAAAGTGCTCTTCAGGGAGCTTAACAGACCACTTATTAGTCCACAAGAGTATTCCCCTCTATGAATAGCCCTTAAATTCCATGCAGGGCTCTTTTCCCAGACAGCTTTTTCTGAAGTTTCGTTATGGAACACTTCCCTTGACTGATTTTGTAGGATGATGGGGGAGTTCTCATCACTCAAGTTACCTTTGTCCAACATGTAACACGGGCTGTGATACCACTGTTCACGTTATCTTTATGTGCCCTGCCTTTAGATTGCCCCGTAAGAAACTGAGTTTTTCACTGTCGACTTCTAGGGCTGAGATTTCCACAGATGGCATTAAGGGTTTTGAAATCCGACACCAGAGAAGTGGTTGTGCTCAGTATAGCCAAGTATTTACATGCAGCATGGATAATACGAAAGTGTGTCAGACCAGAGGTGGAACCACCATGTGCTTAAACTTTATAGATGCTCATTTGATCAACTGTAACTGGGATCCCTATTGGTTACTGGATAGCAATTGTGGTTGAACTTTTTGTGTGATAGCTGTAAATCATTTCATTCTGATGGCTTTATTTTGTTGTTCTTATCCTATTTACTACATATTAGGATTTTTGCATTTATTGAATTATTGATTGCGGTTTAGATTTACTTGTTCATGTTTCACATTTTGCACTTTGGTGTTTTTTTCTGAGGGTCCAGCTGGGTCTCATAATTTATCCTTTAGTCTTGTTCTTTGTCAATGATGTGGCATTTTGTATCCCCTTACAGCCCTGAGGAAGTCTTGCGAATGATAAAACACATGTTGGCTGTTTTTTGGACTATATATCACACTGAGACATCAGCCACATTTATGCAATGTGTATTGTATAAACAATGAAATTACTTAATGTCTCATTGTTTTTCCCATCTGTGGATATATTTTTGTAACATGTATGGTATTGGCTGAATAGATATATGTATATGAATAAAAAATATTTTCATTATACTATAAATGAATACAGATTCAGAAATATTTTTTTCTTTATGCTGTGCTCCAGACAAGTGTAATAGAAAGAAAACCACCAGATTGGTTTTGATGTAAGCATATCAACAAGTGGGATGAATAGGATAATCTGACATTAGTTTCTACAACAGCTCTATTCCTCCTACAGCTGATAGAGACTTCTAGCTGCAGATTCTTTACCTTAGAATTCTCCATAGGCGTCAGACTGGATCCGGAACTTTAGCATCATTCAGCTCAGTTTTTGGAGACCCCTGTCCTGGAGTATATAGGCGCCACCCCAGTGCACTGACATCATATTTTTTTTCTTTCTGTGCCAGTCAGCACAGATCCAGAAAAAACTAGCCCCAGTCATTTTGTGACTACCTTTTTTTTTTTTTTACTTTTATCAAAGCTTATTGAATTTTGTTTCTCTTGGCGTGGCAGGTATGTCCACTAGAAAAGGCAGCTTCAAGTCCTGCGGCACCTGCCGTTGACAGCTGTCGGTGACTGACCCACATCTTGTTTGCCTCTGGTGCCTTGAATGTAACCATAACGCAAAGTCCTGTGTCAGCTGCTGCACCACTCACCCCAAGGCCTTGAGGAAGTGGTCCCTCATGCTTCTTGGAGTTCAACATGCGACTACGCAAGGGTCTTGATCCCTGTCAAGAGGAAGGTCCCGGGATCGGTTGCAGAGCCATCGATCTTTGTTGTAGTCGAAGTTGTCTGGGCATTTGGGTAAGTCCCACAAGAAGAAGAGTAAGAAGTTGATGAGGTCTTCAACTTCACCCCATCCATTGAAGTCATCCAACAAGAGTGAAAATTGTCATTCGAGGCCTGCCTCCACAGCTGGGCCTGTGCCTAGGACAGCACTGCACCTCTCTGAGTTTCCAGAAACCTGAGCCACCCTGCCCAACTCCGTGAATTTTATGAGTCCATACACATCATATTTGGGTGGCTCCCAGACGGCAGTGGACTGGGCACTTCCCCATATACTGGCATGGTCTCCTCTCCTACTGTGGCTGTGGAGGAAAGAGCCTGTTTTGCTATGGTGATGAGAAGATCAGCTGAGGTCCTTGATCTTAGCCTGCCCTCGGTGGCAGTCAAGACTACTTCTATTTAATGAAGCCCTTGCAGATGTCCTGCTTGGGACCAGGTCCAAACCGTGCACAGGGGCCCCTGTGAAGAGGACCACTCTTATCACCCACCCCAGGGCGCTCCAGTTTCTTCACACAACAACCCAGTCCAGCGAGATGGTGGTCCAAGCCTCCACCCCTGTGGGCATCCTGACATGTTCCCTACTACCCCACCGGAAAGGGAATCCAAAGACTGGATACCTTGGGCAAGAAACCAGCTGAGCACTACGGTCTGTGAACACTACATGTTTTTTGGGCTGTTACTCCCACGCACTGTGGGGATTCGGTTATGCAGGTGTTGCCCGTGGTCTTGAGTGGACCCGGACCATACTCTCCCAAGTTATGGCAGATGTGAGAGATGCAGCCAACTTTATGATCAGTTGTGGGCTGGACACGACCGACTCGATAGGCAGAGTGGTTTATTCAACGGTGGCCCTTAGGCAACACACCTGGCTGAGGACGACTGGCTTTTCAGGGGATGTCCAAGCTTCAATTATGAATATGACCTTTGATGGCTCCCGTCTCTTCAGAGGCAAGGTGGACTTCTCACTGGAGCGATTCAAGGATAGCAGAACTAAGGCCAGGTCCTTGGGCTTCTCCATAGACCCCAACCTACCCCAGTCCACCTTTCGCTACTTTTGTGGCCACAAAGAACTTTCCACTGTGTTCTTACCCTCCCAGCCACCATGGCATGCAAGCTCATAAGCCTCTGCATGGTTCAGTACGCTGTACTCCCAGACCCTATAGATCGGGCAGCCTGAGGTCAGGCCAGTCCACCCCCCTGCCAGTTGCAGCCTCTAAACCTCTTTAGTTTGCCCTCCAACCATCATGGGCAACCAGTGGGAGGTAGACTATGCCATCACCTGCACCACTTGAGGTCGATTACATCAGACCGCTGGGTTTTCCATAATGTTCAAAGGGCCTAGTCCCTCTCTTTCATGACTACTCATCCACCCATGCTGCCCTCTTGTAACAGGCTGATAGCGGACTATCTCTCTTTACTCCGCAAGGGTGTGGCGGTTCTCTTGGCCAAGGAAGCCCTAGAGAGGTTGCTGACGCCAGAAGTAGGTCAGTTGTTAGTCCCATTATTTTCTGGTGCCCAAAAATGACAAAGGCCTTCATCCTATTCTAGACCTGTGCCCTCTCAATTTCATCTTGAAAAAGGAGAAATTCAAAATGCTCACCTTTGCTCAAGTTTTGTCAGCCCTAAACCCGGGAGACTGGTTTGTAGCATTGGACTTCCATTATGCTTATTTACACATTCCTGTCTTGCCTGCCTACAGGCGTTACCTGTGGTTCATGATGGGCCACAAGCACTTTATGTCAGCACTTTTGCATGCTTGAGTTTGCAAGGTGACTCTCACTCACAGATGCTTTTAATCTCAAGAGAAACGTTTTGAGCTTTTTGGCCCATACCACTCTTGCCCAAGCTTCTCAACTAGGCTCAGGTCATCCTTGTGGCTTTGGACTGGGCTCTGAGAGTTTGGTATCCCCAGCTGTTGAGCATGGCCATCAGTCCTTCTATCAGGCTACCTTTTAGGGAGGATCTTCTGTCGCAGCAGCAGGTGAGGGTTCTCCACCTGAACCTGTCAAATCACTACATCACGTGTGGAGGTTGAGCGGCAACAGTTGACTGCATTCCGCCTTCTGCCCAAGGTTATCTTTGCAGTCAGGCGTTCCTCCACCAAGACGGTATACGTCTGCTGCTGGGGCAGGTTTGTGGTTTGATGTGTAGAAAATCAAGTTGACCCTCTTTCTTCCCCCATTTCCCAGGTCCTTCTATTTATTCTTCCTCTTACCCAGCAGATCTCTGCATTGGGCACCTTGAAGGGCTATCTATCTGCCATTTCAAGCTTTCTGCGGTTGCCTGATCACCCATCCCTGTTCAAATCCCCTGTTGTATATAGGTTTTTGAAAAGTCTTCAACATATGTTTCCACCTTCACCCTTTATCATGCCTCACTGGGACCTGAACTTAGTACTCACATTTCTGATGTGCACTCTCTTTGAGACACTATACAATTGTCCTCTGAGGCTGATTACCATCATGACGGCCTTCCTAGTGACAATAACATCTGCCAGAGGGTCAGTGAGCTCCAGGCTTGGTCATCTAAGCCTCTGTAGCTCTCCATCTTTCAAGACAAGCTGGTTCTTCATAGTAGAGCTTCCTTTCTGCTGAAAGTTGTCACTCTTTCATGTAGGTCAGTCCATCACCCTGCCTTTTATGCCCTACCGCATTCTTAGGAAGAGGGAACCAATCCATCGACTGGACCAAAAAGGTGAGCTGTCACTCTACCTTCACCACGTAAAAGAGTTCCTGGTGGACGAGCAACTCTTCGTAGGG
Source organism: Pleurodeles waltl (assembly GCF_031143425.1). Lineage (NCBI taxonomy): Eukaryota > Metazoa > Chordata > Amphibia > Caudata > Salamandridae > Pleurodeles > Pleurodeles waltl. The sequence continues at coordinate 789,780,179 of NC_090436.1, read as the reverse complement.
TAGGTCAGAGCCAAGAAGGGGAAAGTTGTGCCGAAATGGACCATCTCCTGGGGGATCGTGCTCTGCATTAAAATCTTCTACGCACTGGCCAAGAAAAAAAACCCTGAGGGTTTGCATGCTCATTCCACCAGAGCTAAGGCTGTGGCAACTGCATTAGCACACAGAGTTCCAGTCTGGACGTCTGTCATGCTGGAACGTGGGCCTCTCTGTGCACATTCACCAAGCACTACGGCCTAGACAGTAAGGTCCGTCGAGATGGGCACCTTGCCCGTTTGGTCCTGCAGGACTTTTTAGTGTGAAAGAGTTTTGCAGACCCACCTCTGGGGGGCGCATTGCATGGGTACCTATTCTAAGGTAAGGAATCTACGGCTAGTAGTCTCCATCAGATTAACAAGTTACTAAATATAGGCACCACACGTCACTTCCGGTGCGGACGACAATGCAACGCGGAGCAGAATGATGCCACCTACCAATGCATAGGGGTACTTGTTCATGATAAATATTGGATACAGTCTGACACCTGGAGATAATTCTAAGGTAAAGAATCTGCAGCTAGATAGCGTCTCTACCAGATAAGGCACTACCAAAGATAAGTAACTTGTTCTTCAGAGGCACAAGAAGTAATTGCAAACCCTGCAGAAACATAGAAGCCTGTCAAACATCAAGAGAACCATAAATGAAATGGCAAAGAGCAAAACATTGAGTCCAAACATGCCATGTCTCTATTCTCTGCATCTACTTGATTGGGGAGGCTCCATGCTTGAAAGAGGATTCTAGACCATTAATTTTATTTAGGAATTCACATTCTTCTGGCAATGCAGAAAAGTGGCACTAATTGACAATAAAGAAGATAAATCTTACCCAAGTCCTTTAGTCAGACATGCCTTTATACATGGCCTCAAAACTCTTCACCAAAACTATACTCTTTAATTCTTGGGATTGGCAGGAAGCGTAAATGTTTACTCCTGTCCAGGGAGGTGTTCACAAAGGCCTATCAACCATAAACCAAATTACTGTGCTGTGTACTTAGTCGAAAAATACAATACAAAGAAAGACCTGATCTTTCTCGACTAAAGCATAGGATTCAATACTATGAACAAAAGACCCTGTGGAACATACTCTTGAAGCTGTAGATTGAATTTACAATGAAGATCATAATCGAGAATCTCTGGAGTGAATCAACGGCCAAAGTCAAGACTGGAAAATGGACGAAAGTTGAGTACCGTCATAAGTAAAAAAAAGGCATCAGACGTTTCTCCCTACCCCCTTCATAATCACTACTCTAATCATACTTAGCAGCCCATGTTAGAAGCTACCGAGAATGTTACATAAGTTCAAAATGAAAAACATTCCCATAAAGCTCAGTACAGATGATTGTTTCCTTGTGGCCTTATCTACAAGGGACGTGAGAGATCTGCAGGAGATGGAAGAGAGCTAGTCTATCCCTGATTGCCTAACTATGAAGAAGGCACAATCAACAAGCATTGGCAAAGCCAACAGAACTCACCTTTGACTCTGCCAATTCCTTTTGTTGTTGCTGTACAGCATCAGTAAAAATGCAGATGTGTACAACATAAACCAGGGGTGGGGGGGAGGCATGCCCACATAGTGATGTAGCTGTAGGTGTGCCCGTGTGTCATGATGCATGCACTTGATCTGTGTGCCATTTTTTTGTTTACTCAGGTGAAAAAATGTGCCAATGAAGCAGCGCAAAAAGCACTTTTATTCATAAAGCGATGGGCTTCCAGCAGCTTGCTGCCTGGCCCTTTGCAAAAAAGGTAAAATAAAAAAAAATAGGATGGCAGGGGAAGGGAGCAACAGAGGAGTGAGTAAGGTTAGTGGGTTGGTGTGAAGGGAAAAGATACACGTCGAAGAATGCAACAAGGAGGGTGGGTTGAGACAAACATAAGGGTCAGAACAACACAAGGGACAAGCACACTGGTGAGAGTAACACGGAGTGCCGAGGCAAGGGAGAAAGAAGCACACAGCTGAGACAGAGCAACTCGGAGCTCCGGGGAGGAGAGGAACACAGACGAGAGAGCAACACGGAGCATAGGGGAGAGAAGCACATGAGGGAGGCAGCTAAAAAAAACATGTGCACTCTCATGAAGTGCTTAAACAAAAAGAAAAAAGTAATTCCCTAAAGGTGAGCAGTGGACGTACACCAGTAAAGAGGCTAGTTTCCAGGGGAGAGATAAACACAAGATAGACAAGGCAAACCATCAAATAAAAAGCAAGCAAATCAGAGTGACAATACAGCCAATTAATGGCAAGCAGTGGGTGGTCTCTAAGCCCACTGTAATATTTTAGCAAGCTGACAAAAGGTATTTTGCCACCAGACAGTTTGTGCTGTCTGGTAGGCTTGGCTTAACAAGCATTTGCAATTGAATTGATCTCGTATTTGCTAGAGTTAGAGCTATTGGCGTTGTAAATTGCAATGTTTTTTACCCATGTGTTTTGGTTTGGAATGGAGTGGATGTATGTGGTGTGCCATGGAATTATGTGGTTATGTTGTGTTATGCTGTGTTATGCTTTGTTGTGTATGTTATGTTATGCTATGTTGTGTTATGTTATGCTGTGCTATGTTGTATGTAATGTTATTCTAAGTTATGTTGTGTTATGTTACGATATGTTGTCTTATTTTACGATATGCTATCTTATGTTGTGTTATGGTATGTTGTGTAATGTTATGGTATGTTGTGTTATGTTACATTATGCTATGTTATGTTGTGTTATGTTATTCTATGTTGTCTTACGTTACGATATGCTATGTTATGTTGTGTTATGTTATGGTATGTTGTTTAATGTGTTGTTATGGTATGTTCTGGTCTGTTACATTATGCTATGTTATGTAGTGTTATGTTATGCTATGTTGTCTTATGTTATGCTATAGTATGTTGTGTTATGCTGTGTTGTGTTATGCTATGCTGTGTTGTGTTATGCTATGATAGGCTATGTTGTCTTATGTTGTGTTATGTTATGCTATGTTTTCTTATGCTATGCTGTGTTGTGTTGTGTTATGCTAGGTTGTCCTATGTTATGCTATGTTATGTTATTCTGTGTTGATGTATTGTGTTATGGTATGCTATGTTGTGTTATGTTGTGTTATGTTATGTTATATTGTATTATGTTATGTTATGCTGTGTTATGTTACACTATGTTGGGTTATACTATGCTATGTTATGTTATGATGTGCTATGTTGTGTTATTGTATGCTATGTTATGCTGTGCTATATTGTGTTTTGTTATGTGTTCTGTTATGCTACGTTGTGTTATGTGTGTTATGCTATGCTATTTTGTGTTGTTATGCTGTGTTATGCTATGTTATGCTGTGCTGTGTTATGCTGTGCTGTATTAAATGACATGCTATATTGTGTTACGTTACGCTATGTTGTGTTATGTTATATTCCATGCTATGTTGTGTTAGGCTACGCTATGTTGTGTTATGCTATGTTGTGTTGTGCTATGCTATGTTGTGTTATATTATGCTGTGCTATGTTGTGTTATTGTATGCTATGTTATGCTGTGCTATATTGTGTTCTGTTATGCTATGTTGTGTTATGTTATATTTCATGCTATGTTGTGTTAGGCTACGCTATGTTGTGTTATGCTATGTTGTGTTGTGCTATGCTGTGTTATATTATGCTGTGCTATGTTGTGTTATTGTATGCTATGTTATGCTGTGCTATATTGTGTTCTGTTATGCTATGTTGTGTTGTGTTATGTTAAGCTATATTGTGTTATGTTAAGCTATATTGTGTTATGTTATGCTATATTGTGTAATGCTATACCATATATACCGTATCCATATGGGAGTCCCTTGCTATGTACATCGTGTATCTCTTTGCATGGTTGCAATACCTTTAATAGGAGAATATCCGCACTTCTCGGTAACAAAAAGGTACTCTGGGATAGTGAGTACTGACACAATTAAATGTCCATTGCAAGCGCTGGATAGCTTTCATGGCAGTGCACGGTTCACATTTAAGATGCATGCAAATACTGTCATTGCTGTGTTTATTTGTTTACTGAAGCAATGCCGATGCTTACAAACCAATGCGGACTTTGCAAGTAGGGGCATTCTGAAAACGGTTATGGCATGCATCCAAGAAACTCTGTATGCTGACGGATGGCTGTCTGAGGACTGAGTCTGTAAGATGAGTAACTTAGTTCTTAAGATGAGTCCCACTTACCACATAGACCGGGCTTACTGAGCAGAACGATGGCAGATTTGAGATGCAGCCCTGAAAGACTGGCACATTGAAGAACATTGTATTATCAAAACCCGCCAACGCCTGAACAGCAGTCTAATGAGTGAGCAAGCCCTCGAAATGTGTTCAAGTTCTCTACTATAGTCTGGCAACATTGTGGCATGAAATATTATCAGTCCTGATGGCACTTTATTTTCTGGCTCATACATTTTGATGTGCTACCTTCCAGGCATGCGACCAGTGGCATACATTATTCCCTGGTACTTACTTTCAAAATGGTGTCATTTAAGCTGTCAAGTGAGTATCGATGGGGATTACGTGTAACAGATAGGCACTACTATGCCGGTGCCACAGATATTTTCCAGAGTGCATCCGCTGTTCTGTACTGGTAGACATTTCTCTACAGGCGCCGATTTTAACAGCAACCTTTACCTCGCTGTGAGTGCATGCCCCTTCTGTACATCTCCTCTTCTCTCCCCATTTCCTTTGTTCTGACTAGGCTGGATTGGCAGAGCAGTTTCTGTGAATGTTTGTGTTGTGTTTAGGTGTGACTTACTCCTGGATTCCCAAGAGTAAGGCACACTTCATAATAAAAAAGGGCTGTGAATAGGTAGCATGGTGCCCCCCCACTCTTTCTCCATCCCCCGTACTTTGCCTCTCTACTCTCCTCCCACTCCCATTATCTTGGAGTTGAGGCTGGGAGTGTTCAGACAGCACTAGTGATCTCTGATTTTCCAGGTGTGGTGGTGGTCATTGCGTTCACCGCCTGTATATTACACAGTAGGTTTTGAAGGGTCATGCATGTAGGCAGAGGGTGAGTGTAGTTTACTTGAGCTTTGATCGAGTGGTAAGGCGTGTGCCTATTAGATTTGCCACCCAGCATCATGAAAGTGCCCGCACTAATTTGGTTAGAACCAGTGTTTCAATAGATCTTCTGAAGTCCAGTTATGAGAGAAGGACCTTCACTCTGCTAAACAAGTACAGTTGATCACGTGCAAGTTCTATTTGTTGTACAATCTAATAACTGACGCTGAAACTCAGGGCCTTGATGCTCCCTAAGAGTAGGGTACTGGTGCCTTCACAATTCAATGCTGAGAACCAGTCTGCACTTTGCTGCTTGCTGCCATTGGCAGTAGTGATGAATTTCATATTTGTTGCGTTGAGCTTGATAGACGCTTTTGCCACACATGCGTAAATCATGATGAGGGAGTTTTCAGACCGGGAATGTCATAAATAGGGAAGACCCTGAAGTATAGCAGTGCTATATGTATATTGATGAATTCTGATGTTTTTGTCAGTGCGTGGGAATCCAGACATCTCAATGTGCAGGTTGAAGATTCCAGTTGAGATGTTGAAAGAGCCTTGGCGGATGTCATAGGGTTTTTGGATGGGCTCAGACCTGGATGGTCCCATTTAAACAAGATGGCATCTGATGTTCAGATAGGATGTGATTCATTGCCATTAGAGTTAATTGTGAGGGTAAGAGTGTCGAGAAGCTCAAAGTATTTGACATGTATTTAGGGCTGCGGAGTGATAGTCGAGGAGGAAGAGATATAAGGTGCATTGTAGACAAGTTGAAAAGCTGCATTCTGTGCTGTATTGCTGCCTGAACACTGAACAGTATTCCTGAAGGAGTTCTTCATGTTCTCTTTTAGCTAGTTAGTGACTGCTTTATTGGTGATCTTCTCTAAGAATGGTAGGCAGGTATTAAAACAATAATGTGAAGTCGTCAGTATCCATGTCAGGTACATAGTGTCTTTATCCGCTACACTTAACCTGTAACATTTTTGTTATTATTTGTGATCAGGCATTCTAAAGTAGTACTCAGGCCATTGGCCTTCAGAGGATGGGAGCCGAGATGAATATTCCAGTATTTAGAACCGTGACCTAGAGGTCTCACACACAGATCTCAGTAGCGGGTGCCCAACTCACAGTTTTATTAAACTATACATGCAGGTGTCCGTTCTAAGGCCTACCACAGAAGGAGGTTTAGGAAGACATTAGGTGAGATGTGTTTTCATGTCCCTTTCTGTACCGCGGCAGTGGGTGGTAGCAATGTATTTCAACGCTGGTGGTGCTCGAACACAATCAAATGTTAACACACTACAAGAGCAGTCTAGCGTTCAATCCCAGCCGCAACCCCTGTGCAATGCAAGACTGTCAACTGCCTTCAGATGCGTCAGTGCACTCTACCTTCAGGGGCATGCCCTCCTTTCACTCCAGCACCTGTGAATTGCTGGAGCATGTACAGCACCCTTTCTATGCTACCGCACACTTGCACTGCAGAAGAATTCCCTGCATTCACTTCCATCCTCCGCAGGAGGGCACTGCCTTGAGTTGTGTCAAGCACAAGTGCACTGAGGTAGTGTGCCATGTTTTGGACTCCAGGCTCCTCTGCACTGCGGTGCTGGCACACTCCCTTCTGCTCCAGCCTGTGCACTGTGCCCTGCAGAGGCCTGTTAGTCTCTCGTCGAACTGCAGCACCACTTGTGATGCTGCAGGGGCACTTGTGACCACATCAGTATCAAACCCTGCTGGGCTCTGAATCCAAACCCAGACAGGCAGTTTTACGCCACTGACGAGCCCCCAAGGTCCTGATTCCAGGCACACCCGTGGACTGCCTGCCAGGGTTCTGTAGATGCAACCAGTGCGAGGGAGGGTGAGAATGCAGGTAGTCCGTCCAGGCAGCGACCAACGTGTGACAGGGCTCAGTCTCCTCAGTAAGCAAGAATTACATCTGCTCCTGCTGTGTGGAACTATCTCTCAGCTCACACAGCTCGCCTGCGAAGAGGATACATCTGGCAGTATCCTTTAATCCATTGAGACCAACCTTCTACCCTCCTGCTGGAGGAGATAAACACAAATTAAATTCCATAGTGGCACTTCGAAGTGTAGGGTGCATGTCCAGAATAAAGGTTGGCCCAGTCCTTCCACCCCCCCTACTCGCACCTCCCATTGCTACAGCCGTGTTCATGAGCATCTTATGGTAGTAGCACGATGCTTGCAGTGACATATTTTGTGTCTGATGTTGTTCTGTATGTTTGTGGCCAGAATACGATGGTCTTAGTGTGCAGTGATATCCGAGTAGTTAATGTGTCTATCACCAAATCCACTGTTTAATTTGTGACTATTCTGGGTAAAAACTCTCCGGCCTGGACTGGGGAACCAAAAGCAGTCCTTGCAAAAATGCGCAAACCAGCCCCGCTCTCTTTGTCTCCTCGTACTACCTCTCGCTTTCCATTCATCCGTCCATTCTCTATCTCTCTTCTCCCTCTCTGATTGCTTTCTCTCTACCGTCCTCCTCCCTCCCAAGCGAAAAGTGACCTCACAGACATTGTTCCAACTGAAGAGAAGCGTGAGCATGCAGCATACAAAGCTGTTTGCGATATGGACTGTGTTGGCGGTGTTTTGAAGTATGGATTATTTGCCGTGTGGCAGCTATGTGTGGTGTTAGAGGACTGATAGTATATCGCGACCTGGGTCGCCATTTGGCCTTTAGGAGTCACTTTTCGTTATTCATTGAGAATCTTAAAGGAATGAGACCACATGTACGTAGCGTTATGGAAATATGAATTAATACTTGCAACATTTTAAGAGGAGGCTGATTGCCAAATATGTCCAGACCCTGAAAAAAAACCCATAAATGAACACTTTGAGAATATTTAATTGAGATTGCTCAATTATGCTGTGAGAGAATTCAAAATATAGCCCTGAAGAAGCAGTATACACTGCGAAACTCATGTTGGCTGTTGGTCATGTAATAAGATTCATTTTGATTTGCTTTTAACTGTTTGTATTGTGATTACTTAGGTACAGAAGAGCTCACTAAATGTTAGCTCGTTGTTATACCTTTGTAAAGGCTTCTGAATATGTTGTAGTAAACAATTGTGATTTTTAATATTTTGGTGCGAAGGAGGTTGTTTTGACGCCTCTCCAAAATTAATTTCTTTTGGATCTGTTACAGTGGAGGTATTGACTTTTCAGTGTTTTACGTTTTTCAGAGCTGTGCAGAGTAAGCATACTTTTTGGGATGTAGATAGTTTTTTTCCTTATTGACTTCGAAACTGCTGTTGTAAGCTCTAACACTAAGGAATGTTTCAAACCATATTTATTTGTGTTATTTTGAGAATTTGGAAGCATATTCTACATTTTTTTTGCCAGTTAGGGGCATTAAATCCAATTTGATTTTTCTCTTAGACCTACCTTGTCGTTATCAATGAGGTTGGTAGAATGCTAAGAGCCGGATGTCTGTGGTCGCGGGTGTCCTGACGGTGTCTGACTAATGATAAGGCTGCACCTGTTAGGGTTTAGAAATTTCTACTGCTGTAAATTAAAAATCGTGTCAATAAAAAATGTGCAGGTCAGTGTTGTGGACAAATCAACTAAAGGATGTGACACAAAGAGCCACACCGAATCCCTCTGTTGGGCCTGTCAGATCATTCACTGCCCAGAGGGAGGTGTTTTATTCTTGCCTTTGTCCGTTTCATTCTGTTGTGTCGTTTGTGGTGCAGCATTATTTGAAAGCAACAACCCAGTCCTTGCTAATAAATTCTTTTTACAGTAAAGTTGCTAGGCTGATCCCTTTTGTTTCCATCAGAGAGGAGTAGCCTTTGAATGCCAGCCCACCAAGGCGGTTAAAGTCCTTGACCGCTGCCTCATTATCCAACCTGAGTTTCCTCGTCCTCCCTCAAAGCTGTTGTTTTTTATGACCATTGGTTGGTTGGTGGGGTTGAGAGGTTGCTATTGCTCAGCTTCTCAGATTTCCAGTAACACTGTGGGTCTAGGACAGAATTTGTGGGGTCAAAGCGGCATGCCCCTTCTCTTCATATGGCTTTTCGGTAATTCACCCATGAATAAAAAAGCAGGGAAGGGGGTCCGGGAAGTAGCAGTATGTCAAAAGTGTATTCGCTTAGAACAAACTTTAAGCGCTTGTCCATATCGACATCGGATTTCCACTAAGAACCCTCTCCATTTTGTCTTCGTAAACTGTAGTAAGAGAGTTTTGAAACTGGAAATTGAGAGAAGCTTCTAAACCTCAACTGCTTTAGTTTTATTTTGGCACAAATTAATAAAGAACCATGTTTTTAGAGGTAGTTCCTGAATAGGGTAGCATTATTTTCTTTGTAACCTCTTATGTGAATAAACAGTCTGAGAAAGGCAAAAACACCGTAGATGGAGGAATGCAAACAGGATACGTGGACCGGCAAACCAGTATAAGATTCCCACTGCAAACCCAACCGGAGACCGGCAGACAAAATGAGGGCTAGCTGTAAGAAAATGAGACGTGGGCGCTTGCTTCTTGCAACGTTTCATGTATGTGTATGATGCAAATACTTACAGCAATGCAAGATTCCAAATGCAGAACCAACCAAGTATTTTTATCTATCCATGAAAATGTTAATGCTATCACTTGAAGAGATGGGTTTTTGATTTTCATTTTGGGGTTCATTCAGCTGCCAATGAATATACAGAACAGATAAGTTAAGGAGACATGACTTTGTTTTGTAAATACTATGAATGGTTTCTGAAAAGTGATTTCAATTGTTGGTTAGTGCCACCCGTGACAGTCTGAACACACAATATTTGAATTAGGACTTAAGTAGATGGCCTTAATCTGTAGTTTAATTAATATAAATTGTGTTTCAGGTATAGCAGAGCATAAGCCGGAATAGTGGTGTCGGTAGGAGGTAGTAATTTTTTCATAATTCTACAATTTAGAGACAGCCCAAACAGTGTTTTTGAGTTTTCAGACTTACGCTGCCGAGCAGACACCAGAATTGTTCTTGGCCTCCACGGTGTGCCAGAAGAACCTTTTAGATGAACAAGTAAAGGTTACCTTTACATGTTCATTTTGTTTAAGTTTACAGCCATTCCCTGTCCGTTAAAAGACTGACAGGGGTGCTTAGGATTCTCAGTATTGTAAATTGAGCTGATAAGCATTGTTTCATTTTCAGGGTGTTCTGTCCAAGCCAGTTGTATATTATCGAGCTTCTGATGGTCTTGAGGTCTTAGTTAACCTAGGATTTACTTTGTATTGGGTTCAAGGTGAATGCAATCCGCCTCTGGTGGTTATCTGCCCAAGTGTCAAATCCAATTCCAAACTATAAAGGTTGGTTGCGTAGTGAGTGACTTTATATAAATATTAAATAATAATGGTGAAAACTCTCACCCTGCAAGACACCACAGGTAACTATGGTATTGTTAGATGGATGGTTTGTGTAAATCAACTGAGATCACCCATCTGAAGATTGGAATGTGACATTTGGTCATTATTTTAGATTCTTCTAGTCTCCATGAGCTAGAAAATCAAAAGTTGCCAACAGTTCGGGAAGAATTAGACAGGTTACAAATAAAGGTGTCCACAACCATTCAACATGTTGTGTCTATATAAGACTACAAGCCTCATTGTCAGTCACCCAACACGTGATGGCGTGTGGTAAATATATTTCTCATGATCATGCCACAAAGTGATGGAAAGTGCGCTTGAATTAATCTCAAACGCTGGCGATCACTCGGACCGGATTCCAGACCATTGTTTTTCGCCCAGTGTTCCCCTCTAATTAGACCAGCTATATTCAAATTAGTAGTTTCTGCCTTCACCATTAAAAGCAATCTAGCCTGAACTATTAGGTTGCCTCTGGATGGAAGTTCAAATAACCTCAGACCAGTACCTCAGGATCCAGGCATCATAGGAGTAGTACATTTTGAAATGTTTGAAACTTTTAATTTTTATGTACCTTCAATACTTCTTAACTTAAATGTATTTGCACATTTAAAAAAAACGAATGCCTGGCTGATAAATCAGACCATCATAAATATTACAAATGTTATAACAATAAGTGTTAATTATTATATTTACACTAAACAACAGGTAATCCAGGAAAATACCTATTATCCTAACCATAATATCTTAATGATATTACAGGAATATAATTGATTTGTTTGGAAGACCCTCACCCACCATATAGGTAGCATTCTTCTTCAGCGGCCCCTTCCTTGCATTGGGCCAGCGGGTCTTAAACCGAAATGGGTTTTTACCCTTAGTAGAGGACTTCTTGTTGGCTCTACTTCCAGTAGTGTTAAGAGAAGGGACTTGTCGGCAACAAAAGGAGAATGAAACAAGAGAAGGGTTACTAAAGCTACCTACTTGTCGATAAGTGGTTTATTCCTGGCACCAGTGAGTAGATTTAAGTACTAAAATGCAGGGTGTTAATTAGAGTCTGTTAGGAGGTCATCATGTTTCAGCTCGTGTCGAAAGCCCTATTCAGAGTAAAACTGCTTTCTTCAGGACTGAAGACCCCTTTCGGCTTTGTGTATGTTTTGCTATCACCTACTCGACTAGTGTTATTTTTAAGTAAGTGTTTGTTAAACTTGTAGTGCAGATGCAGCTTTATTTTCAATCACTACATCATAGTGTAAATATATGATTTCGCACCAGGTAAATTAATCTGTGGATTAAATTGTCACCATCCCTAGGAACCTGCTACACTTGTATACAGGGTAGGAGAGCAGTAATTATTCATCTGGTTATTTATAATGATACGCATCTATTAATCACAACAATCAAGTCTGAAGCATGAGCTTACTTGTTCATTTAATGTGGTGTTTTAGATAATACTGTGGAATGCATTTGAAAATTACTTTTTTCACAGTTTTGGTGATACCACTGAACACAAGCAGCGCTGGCTTTAGGGCGGGTGCGGCCTCACTGGGCCCTGACCTGGGCGGTGGGCACTGACCAAAGGGGGGGGACTGACCACAGGGGGTCACTGAGTTTAGCAATAACATACCATTTAAAAGCACCTGCTGCAGAGTTCCTTGTGTGTCCTACTTTCAGGCAGCAATAAAAATGTTAGGATAACTTGTGATTAATGTTCCTGCTAAAGAGAGAAATTGGAGTTTAGTCTAGTGGCAGTTTTGACTCGCCTTAAAGTAGCGCAGAGGGTTAATGTGCCTGCTGTCAAGAACAGATTTGTTTTTTATATGGATAACTCAGCGGATTCGTATAGCAAGCTTTTACAAGCACTTTAAAACAAATTAAATGTATATGAGAGAGGGGCTATGGAGAGCTGAAGGGCACTTTTGCCGAGTGGCAGTGAGGGGATCTGAGGAGGAAGTCATGTGGGTGGGGAGTGCCAGAAAAGATTGTCGCACCAGGCACCACAGTGCACACAAACAAGGGTGAAAAAACATGCAGCACCCTGCACATGCCTAAAACATATTAAATAGCCTATTCTTTTGGGCTTACCCTAATATAAATGGTAGTTTTCTTATTGCATGACTTGGAGAGGGACACCACCAGCTCAGTCTATACTATATAAAAACAATGATCATTTGGCAGAAATTTGGTGCAAGGGTTTTACTGTAATAGTCTTGTTTTGCAAGTAATGCTATTGAGACTGTTATCAGTGGTCTTATCTTGCTCTTGTACATTCCGTTGATGCTTACCGTCAGGCGCACCACACTCCAGAGGATGGAGGCGTTTAAGTATCCTGATGACCAGGTAAGCGTGGCTGTATGATTACATTATCACTCATATTTACGCAGTTACCCCATGAATGTGGAATCAGGCCAGGAAAATGTCTTGCAGGATCCTGTATGCTAATAACAGTCTACTGCTATGCCCTTCACTGCACTATGTATAACTGGTAATTTACTCATATCTGTTTGAATTGGGATTTGTGTGATCAAATGCGTGAGTCAACGCAACGTTGCTTCAAGAGCAAGGTGGAGGATGGCTAAAGTTGTGTCCTATGCAAGGATGTAGATATTGACTGTGTACTCTTTTTTGCATTATCAAGAGTTATGCTGTCTATTGATAATACAATTTCCCACAATTACGTCTCTTGAAGTATCACCTTGTAAGAGGACACCTGGTCACACATATTCTTCTGAATATTCTTTACTCTGAGGAAATAGCATTCATTTGCTTATCCCATTGTGAGTTGACTCTTCCAATATGCCGTCATTTTCTGGGTTTTGAGGTTACTTCCTCTTCCTACTCTGTTAACTTCTCTGTGAAGATAGAAAATATGCCAGCCTAGCCGAGGAGTCTGCTAATTAAAAAACGGGGTTTCGTTTGTGCTCTGGAGTTTCTTTCTCTCGGGAAACGGAATGGCACTGAGGACAGACTAACTGAAAATTACGTGGCCATGGTGGTGCAGTCCTCTGTGCAAACAGTGGTCCTTTTTGGTAGAGGGCACACTGTTGCAGGGCACAAATTGTTGCCAATTTCGGCACCTTTTGTGGCATCAGTTGTAACATTGTCTCGGTGGCAGCAGGGCAAGCCTCGACCTGCGGAGGAGCTGTGGAAGAGTCCTTTTCAGCTGAATGGTTTGCTGTCTCCCCTTGAAGTGTTCCTAAGGTTAGAAAGTGTTTGCATAAGTGTAAGCACGTGGCTGAAGTGCCTCCCTCTTCACAGTCTAGCAGCATTAATCCACTGTAGGCCAGAAGGCTGGTGATTAGGGACCATGAGGTGCACGCCATTTGTGGGGGTTCCACACACAGGACACCACATCCTCTGTTGTGGTTTCCTTTCTTTGCATGCTGCGGATGATGACAATGGTTAGGATGTGAGGAATCTGGTTTAAACAAAACCTTCAGAGCCCTTCAAAGTAATGCCCTCTATTTTAACCAAATAAATTTCAGCGTTCTGGAGTTTGAAAATGGTTCCCTTCTCAATCATTTAGGGAATTTCTGTGATATTAGATGTGCAAATCTGTTTCTCTAGCAGAACTTTGCTTCCCGGGAACGTTGGGTGTCAGGTGTGCTAACTTCCTCTCCATCTGATGTCCTTACTACAGGGCTGAGAGATGGTTCTTTCAAAGGTACACAAGAGGTGTTGTCGTCCAGAGCTGCAAAAGAAAGCATTTCCAAAGACGACCCCTTCTTAGCAATAGCTTTTTGGCCAGGAATGGGCACAAAGGATTCCATCTGTGCCAGACTTTAAATTGTTTATCAGTTTTATCCTGCTATGTGAAGGTGGAAGGGATACATTGACTCGGAGATTACCTTGTATGAACAGATTGATTAGTGAAGGTGGACCTCAAGGATGTGTATCTCTCTGTCCACATTTGCTGCCTAGCAAGACATGTGGTGTGTTTGAGATCAGAAGAAATATCCGTTCTTGTTTTTGGACTTTCCTCATTTGCTTACAGTTGTGGAAAACTCCTTATGTCTGTGGCAATTCCTCGGAGTTTGAGCGCAGGAGGTGAGTTAGGATGACTGTGTACTGGGATGTCGTATTTTGTCCAAGAGTAGTGCAGTTTTATTGTGCAGGTGGAGTTGGCATTGTCAGTGTTTTAGCTATTGTGGGCTGTGATCCAAGCAAAAATGTCGGTCTTTCTAGCATCTCCAGAGATGCAATTTCTTGGTTTTGTTATAGACCCAGTAAAGGCTTCACTCCTCTTGCCACAAAACAGTTCATAATGGTAAAGTGGCACATTCTCTCTGTTCTTATGTTGCCTCTGGAAGAGGTTAGCTAGGATTGTGGAAATGGTTCCAGCATCCACAGGCGGGAAGCTGTGCATCAAAGAAAAGGCATCCTTTATCCAGCATCAATTTCCTTTACTCTGCATGCAGTGAACAGATTGGTTTGGTGCTCTCCCATATGAAAATGAGAATGGAATAATCCATATGTGGTAAGATGCGCATATATTAGAGTTAAACAGCAGCAAAGTTCTGTGGAGAGCAAGGTCCAACTGGTCAGCACAACACAAACTGGCCGAGACAGTTGGGCTTGGATGATGCAGGAAGTGACCGCAGTCTAAGGTTGATGCTTTCCTTCAAGGGACCTCATATGTTTCATGTACTCTTTCTCCCTTTTTTCCACAGGGATACAGGGCGTCCCTCTTTACTTGCATCATGGATTCACAGTGGGCATTCAAGACTGAGACATCCTTAGCGCACCCACCCGTGTGTGTCTAGTGTCTGTCTGTAGATTGCCCTGCTGCACTCCCATTGGCAGAGTCCTCCGCAGGAGTTGCACAGACCACTCTGTTGACATCCACCTCCACCCTGGTGGGGCTGGAGGGGCTCTGCCCCAACACTTCTGTGGGCAGTTCGCCCCTTAGAGTAAGCCAGTGGTCTTTAAAGGTTTTCATGCTGCGCGTCGTTGTGTAAAAAAGTCACAATTATTTTATCAAATTGTTAGCATTAAACATAGTCAAACATTGCGGTTATGTTGGATAATCCCTTTTAAAATGCAAAACTTGTCAGCTCTAAACGTAGTCACACATTACATTTATGTTGTTATCCCTTTTGAAAATGCAACCAATCGATAACGAGCATTTTCAATGCAACGGGGCTCGCATTTGCTCGAGTTGGAGCTATTTGCGTTGTAAACTCCTAACCTAACTTTTCTTGCCACACAAATTAAAAGAAAAAAAACACAGCGCGATCGCGCTATGAAAAATGCAGCGCGATCGCGCTATGTAAAATGCAGTGCGATCGCGCTATGTAAAATGCAGTGCGATCGCGCTATGTAAAATGCAGCGCGATCGCGCTATGTAAAATGCAGCGCGATCGCGCTATGTAAAATGCAGTGCGATCGCGCTGAAATTGAAAATGGAAACACAGAGTGCAATCGCCCTATGTAAACCCCAGCGCGATCGCGCTGCGGGGAAAATTAACAGATAACCAGGCTCAAAACATCGAGCCTCATATGTTTCTAGTAGTTTACCGGTGCTGTGTAGGCGGGTTAAACACCGGAAAAGGCATGACGTATGCATGCCTTTCACAAATGAAAGCAAGCAGATTTTAAAGCGCAAGCCCAGGAACCAATGAAAGAGACTGACGTGACCCGGGCGTGGTTTGAAGCCCAAAGGGAGATTACTTTATGGATGGACCGCTTTGCGCTCGCCCATAAAAACAGAGACTGTTTTCAGCATAATGCTCGCTTAACTTAGTGGGAACATAGGCCACAGTTCCCCATCAACACGACCCACTGCAAGTTTCTCTAAAATAAGGAGATTGAAAGCATCTTAGCTGCTGAGATAGATGCTTGTTCGGAACAGATGACAATCCGGTGGTTGAAAACGAGTGTTCTCTTCAGTGTCCTGACAAACTGTGTTGAAACACAAAGGGATTCTTTTGATGAAGTAAACAGGTTTTATTGTTATCTGTAGCAACCCCCCATCCCCCGCCCCCCAACCCCGGTTCTTCGTCACATTTCCTTAAATGCTTCCTCTGTCCTTTTAGAATACAGCACATTTTCTCCACGTGAATCACACGTTTTGGCCGCTTTCACTTTTCATGGCACACTGGGCGGATGGGCAGAGTTCCTGGCACTGATTTCTCGGTGCGGTTCTGCACACATTGCATACAGCCTTGGTGTTCTGGCTCACACGGGGGCTGATGTTTAGCGGGTATTATTGTGTAATGAACCTCCTTAGATTTCGCTGTGCCATCGGGGCTTAGAAAGACATGCTGTGAGAGTCGCACCGTCTAGGTCAGCGGGCACACTGCGCAGAATATAGGGAACCCATTGCTGCAGAATGTGTATCGCTTGATCTAGGGCAGGGTTCTGCAAAGTCGGTCCTGGAGAGCCGGGTCCATGCCAGATTTTTAGCATATCCATATTTAGAAAAAAGATGTTTCAGAAATCTACAATTTTTAAAAGTGGACATGCTAAAAATCTGGCATGGACCCGGCTCTTCAGGACCGACTTTGCAGAACCCTGTTCTAGGGGTTAATTTGTATTAAAAATAAAAAATAAAAAAAAAAGCAAATGCCAGGACCCAACTTATCTCAGGAAGACACCAGGACTCTCACCATCCACTGAAACCTTCACACTGATAGAACAGTGCCATTTTGCACTATTCCAAACCACTTCGAGTTGTAAGAATGGCCTAAACACGCTAGTTCATTATGTTTTTAAAGTATAAGGGAATGTGAAACACGTTGCTGCTCTTAATAAAAGACAGCACCAGCATGTGGTAGAGTGTCGTAATAAGGTTCCGGTGTTGGTAAATAAGTGCTGGTTCAAATTAAGCACTGTCTCGGCCTCATTAAATCTAGCACTGTCAAAGCAGCCAATAATCCGGTTGCATTTTGATTTCTTCCTATGAGATTTAACAAAGCATTGGCAAAACCACTAGGTCTCACCCTTGAAAATTATTGGCTTTGCCCATTGTTTTTGCTGATGATGTGCAGCATGACCAGAAGGAAAAAAAAAAGTGCTTCAGCTGCTGTTTCGTTTTGTAGATTCATACATGCATGATTGCGTGTGAATACACCTGTCATTTCTCACCTGCTAGGGCCATTTTTTATTAATTTGCCTGTCTGACATGGACCTGTAAATTAAAAAAAAAAAAAATACAAGTAGCATCTAAGTACTTTTTTTAAGGGGGCGTGGACAGAAGCAATTTGATGCCTGAACATGCCG
This sequence comes from Pleurodeles waltl, assembly GCF_031143425.1. Classification (NCBI taxonomy): domain Eukaryota; kingdom Metazoa; phylum Chordata; class Amphibia; order Caudata; family Salamandridae; genus Pleurodeles; species Pleurodeles waltl. The sequence continues at coordinate 789,762,584 of NC_090436.1, read as the reverse complement.
AAAAAGCATAAATAAAGTAGGCATGAGGGGGCAATAGAATAGAAGATGGAGGAAAGTGAAAGCAACAGGGAGTGGGAGAGTAACCCAGGGGTGAGGGATAGCACACCCAGCGAGAGAGACCCTCAGAGAGCAGGGGAGGCAGGGACTTTGGCAGCGGGACAACATAGGAGAGAAAGCTTGCAATACGAGAGAGACAACAGTATAGAGCACGCGGGATGGGTATTTGGAGGGGAGAAGTACATAAGAGAGACAGCTGGAAAACACCTCCACTCTCATGGAATGTTTAGGCAAAATAAAAAGTAGTTCCCTAAAAGTGAACAGTGGAACACTATAAGTCAGCCACTCAGAAATAGTAAAGTGGCTATCTTCCATGGGAGGGATAAACACAAGGTGGACGAGCTGGGAAGGATAGCGGTTGACTACAAGGCAAGCAAAAGACAGTGGCAATAAAGCAAACCAATGGTAAATAATGCGTCTGGAAGTTCTTGGTAAGCCCACAGTAGGTCTGTTGCAAACTATTAGGCTTAACTTAAAAAGCATCCTGTCACAAAGAAACAAAGCAAACAATATTGCTTAATGAATACAGTGAATCAGTGAGATAAACTGTTTAATGTTTAATTAGTACTTTTGAGATGTAAACCAGTTCATAGAAGACCCTATTCACAAAAATGTCAAAGTAATAGCGGAAATTGGCATCTCTTCCTGAACATACTTTTATTTTTTTTCTATTCACAAACATTCCCAGAAGTACACTTGGAAAGCTGTGGAAGGTGGGGGCTGACAGGCATATTTCTGGGAAAGTCACGTGGCTTCTCCAGTCGGGTTCTGTTCCCCAGTGAGGAATTCTACTTAGCATAAAGTTCCATGGGGAAGGAATGGAGTCACCTGTGCAAAACACACTTTTTATCTCCTTGTGTAAATTTATTTTCCACTGTAAAAAAAAAAGCCCTTTTCCCCTACCTACACCAAATAAATGGGTGATCTGTTCCCCTTCCCACCCTGTAAGTGTTTCTAGGGTGGAATAGGGTCGGATCAAAGTTTGAATATGCCCACAAATGTACATGTTTGAGAGTGTGGCAAAATGTCCAAGGCAAAAAAAAGGCTGGGATCCCCCCACTACCTCACCCTTTAGGTGGGGCTCATGGCTGCACAGACTTCTTTGTACCCGAGGTGACAAAATATGCATTAGTATATGCAGTAACACCTGCCAGGAATCTTTTCCAAAATTCCTGGAAGGAATAAATATGGTGTGTTTGGCTTTAGACGTATGCATGTGGTTAAAAATACATTTGTGAATAGGGCCCAGTGAGCCTTGCAGACACCTGCATTTTGACTCCAAACCTCAAAATCACTGACAGCTAATGCAGGTGGTGATATCATCACCCAGAGTGTAAACTCCTGGCAGTGAGATAATACATTTTGTGGGTCACTTAGACGCTGACGGGTGGTCTGTGGAGGCTGCAAAATGTGGCAGAGGCCTTGCCACCATTCACCTCACATTGAGAAACAACAATGGCTCACAGTAATATCATTATGAATGACATAGGAGGACTTTGATTTATTTCTGGGTGGAATCAATTTAAAGAGAAAACAAAAAACAAACAGAATCCCCACTGACTTATCTCAGAAATACATTTGAATACACATTAATGCAATTTCTATACGTCACGAAGATGCTCAGTGCTCTGGTGACGACACAGTGATATCAAGTTAAATATAAAAGTGTGTATGAACAAAAAAAGAGGCAGTGATTGATATGGATAATAAAGGAACAGGAAGTTTGTTAGTCCACAAACGATCGTTTGCAAATATTTGTCATCCTATCAATGCTGTGTGTTGACGGCATTATATATATATGTAATACATTTCAATACGATCTGAGAATCACTCAGTTTTACTAATGAAGACAAATCCACTCGAAAAACTGTTAATGTTCATAAATACTTTTTTCATTGTGATCACAAAAAACGTCTCCATTCTCGATCATAAAAGATCAAGGAAGTACCACTTTGCCACCGTCAATCGTGAACACAGCAATTCAGAGAATACCAAAACAGACGTTTTTCACGACACAGCGCTTCCTCAGGGCTGTTGGGTCAAACATACATATGTATTAGTGCAGACCAAAAACTTAAAGAACGAAAGAATTAAAAAACATGAGAAAACATTAGCAGACAGGTTTAGAATTTCGTTACAAGAAATTTGAATGGTACAGTCTATTAGACTGAGAGCCATTCATAGTAATAATCTGCTTAATAATTAGCCATCATGGAACCAAAAAGAACCAAAACGTACTAGATCCAAGTGTGGGAGTTACTTTTGAGTAAAGAGGACTAAAAGAGAAGAAAGAAGAGAAGGAAAAAAACTAAGAAAGAAGTATAAGAAAAGGTAAGCAGCAAGAGGGAAAGAGGAAAGGCATATCATTTCAGTGGTAAGCACCAATTATATATCAGTTAAGATATATGCGACACTATAATTCCAGATGTCAGTTGAAGTATTTTGTAACACAACAGTTCCCCATCATGCTTGATAGGTAACATGAAATTTAAAAGCACAAAATGAACCAAAGATTTGCATGAATTCAAATAAAAATAAAAAATGAAATAATCTTTTACAAATTTACTATTCAGTTTGAATACTGTAACACAGACACAATAAAGAAAGGCCTTATGATTGATAGTGAAGTAAGTCTGATTTCACTACAAGTTTTTTCTTTTATGGTTACATTTTCAAGCATTTTACAAATATCACAGTAAGGTTAATTGTTTCGTTTGACAAGTAATTTTGCCTGAGAATAGCATTGGATGGAAAAAATACATGTTTTTGGAATAATGCCAGAGGTCAATCAAATGTAGAACAGAATTTGGTTATCTGTAGGTTTGGATACATTTGTACATATGTTTGTTTTGGAACCTTGGTTGGGTTATTTTTCTTTTTGATATTATTTACAATAAGACAGCCCAAAATAAGACGCAGGTACATTAATGGATAATTTGCCATGATTCATTGTGGGATCAGTGCTCTCTATTCAAATGATTCTTTCAATATTTTTTTTAATTTTAATTTCATACGAGTCTTTGGTTCATTCTGTGTTTGTAAATTATCTGTTACCTATCATCTGTTGTGGGTGTGATAATGAGTGTCCCCTGATCTGGAACATTTGTTCCTACTTGAACTTCTTTGTAAGTAATTGACATTGCTGGTCCACTTGTGTTTTTCATTGAAGTGATTTGGATTTGATGAATCTATTTGTGTATGTATGTATGTGGTTTTTGTAAAGCGCAAACCTACCCAAATAGCAGCCGGGCACTGTAATGGGTCATAGGTAAACACAGTGGGTGATTGAAGGGGAAGTTGGGTTCTGAGAGTGGATGTGGAATGTTACTTTATCATCTTGTGCTGTTCTTTAAAGACATGCGTCTTCAGCTCTTTCCTGAATTGAAGCTGGCTTGTGGCAGTCCTGAGGGATACACAGATGAGGTTCCATATCCTGTGCACATACATGGAGAAGGCCTGTTGCCTTGTGTTTTCTTTTTAGCAATACATCTCAACTCTTACTGTGTCCGGGGCCACCAGAGGTGGTGAGCTTATCAGCCAGATAGGCAGGTGCTGGTCACGTTGGCTTTGTATATGATGAAGCTGGCCTTGAAAGGGTGTGGGCATGTGAGGGGAGTCAGTGGAGTCTTATCAGGGTGGGGCTGATATGCTTTTATTTTTTCAGAACCTTGATGATGTTTACTGCGGCCAGTGTGGTCTGGGGAGAGTAAGTAGAGAGACGTGGCACCAGCCCATCTTCGTTTTTTTGCTGATGTGTTCCTTGAGGGTGAGGTTGGTGTCTAGATTAAGCCAAATGATGTGGCTTTGAGTGAAAGAAGGCCTTTGCACCACTTTGGGCTCATGTCATTGGTTATCATAATAACAGCCTCTTTAGACTTCAGGGGCTGGTAGCCTATAAAAGCAATTGTTTTTAAAGTTTCAGAGCTGATAACTGACATTGCAAAATGAGATAAAAACAGAACAGATGCTTTGAGCCATGCTCCTCGCAGGGGTTGCAAACATAGCGTTCTACATTTTGGCAATCTAATCATGAATTTCTGAGAAAACATCTACCATGCAGTATCCGATGGAAATCGCTCTCATTTACTGTGAAATAACTTCTGCTAGTTAGGGAGCACAGCTGCCATGTATCTCTTCTGGCGTGACACCTTCAGCCATGGCTGGCTTTTTAGTTAACTGTACTTAATATCCAGTGACTTGTAGTTCAGTTTGGCATTATTTGTTTAGGCAAACAAATGGCATCAGCAAAACGCAGAGGCAAAAAGACCAGTGTTAGACCTGACATATTTGGTGTGGGATTCCCCCAGACTTTTTTGCTTCACCCCATTTTTTGGTGGCATTAATACATTTTACCCACCTAATTAGGACATTTAACTTACTTATCAGTCGGTAGTAAATGATACTACACATACGCAGGGCCTGTAAATTAAATGCTACTAGGGTAGCAGCACCTATTGTGCCACCCGCTAAAGTAGCTCTGTAAACATGTCTAAGGCCTGCCCCTGTAGCACCGTTTTAAACTGCCATTTGAACCTGGCAAAATATGCCTTTGGCCAGGCCTAACCCCTCCTTTTTAATCTTTTTAAATCACCCTTGAGGTAGGCCCTAATTACCCCTGGGGCAGAGTGCATACTATTTAAAAAGAAGGACATGTGGGTTTGAGTTTTATATGCCTGGCAATGAAAAGCTCCTAAAGCCTTTTTTTACTGCTGTAAGACAACTTCTTGCATAGACTAGTACTGGGATAACCTATTACACATAACAAGTGATAGCTTCAGTTTTGGGACCAGGCAGAGAAATGCAGTTTCCACTCAAATTAATTGTAATTTAAATTCCCCTTTAGTTGGATTTTCAGTTACAATTTTGAAAGTGCCACTTTTAGAAAGTTTACATTTTTTGCCCAAACCAACTGTGCCTCTCTGCCAATGTCCTGGGTCACAGGACTATGAATGGCTCTTTTGTTGTGGGTCGTGTATTCTCTCCAGACATGGGGACAAAAAAGGCCTAGATATGAGAGTAATGGGTCTTCCTGATTGGATGCCTGTGGAGAAGTTGTGCCCTGACTTGATTGCACTTCAAAGGGCCAGGCCTGCAGCACACACATAGGAAAGTGACACCAGGCATCCCCTTGTCTTTGTCACCTTAGACAGTTTGGAGCCAGGAGAAGGGGAAGAACTGACCAGAACCAGTTTTGGGGGCAGGTCAGGAAATTCCCCCACACAAACTCTGGCACCAAGTATAGAAGTGGTACCTCCAGAACATCTCATCAGAACACTCCTAGACCAAAGGAAGATTCAGAAGAAGGACTGCCCTTCTGTCTGAAAAATGAAGATTGGACCTGCTTGCCTTGAACCCAGAATCCCCAAAAGTCACTCCAAAGGTCAGTTGACTTACCTCCCGTTTGAACTATGAGGACAGAACAAGCTTACAGGGGCCACCCTGCAACTGTACAGCTGACTGGTGCCAATTGGACATGCTTCCTAAACGCCAGGTCCAAATACATACGTTTTGGGCACCTCATGTCTGCAAAATGACCTCTGCACACCAAGAAACGACCGTCTGTGATGACCACCATTGCGAAGCTCCAACAGCATCTGTCTACAATGACCACCAATGTGAGGCTCCAGTGAGACTTGCACTTTGTGATGACAGCGACAGCCCACAGCGACTACTAATGGAAAAATGCCAGGTTCGATCGACCCTTCTTGCCCAAGCATTGACCGTCCATGAGGCCTGACCTGCTACTTGTGCCAAAAACGACCTTCTGCAGCCTTCGCCAAACTGAACGACAGCTCCTCGCTCGCACTAAAGAAGGTAACTCTTCAGCAGGACGATCCTGTAACCAACCCACACTCCATCGTTGTCAGCCTGAACTTACAACTTTACAATGCTTCAGCATCACCAAATACCCGTGAGTGGAGCTTTGTGCATTTTGGCGCTATTTTCAGCTGACACTTTAAAAACTCATATCTGCGGTGCTACTGATGGATTTTTGTCTCTCTGGTGTCTTTTTATTTATTAAATATTACCCTATTTTTCTTGTGTTGGGCCTCCACTTTGTTGCTGTTTGAGTGCTGCATAAATACTTTGGGCTACATGTATGAACGGGAAAATTTGTGAGTTCCTATTTGCAAATCAATGCAAATTGCAAATAGGAAGTTGCAAATCCCCAAGTACGTATGATGTGAGGCCTCAAATTGCGATTTGGTAGCAAGTCCCATTGCAGTTAGTGGAATCACAAAAAGCAATTACCTAAAATTGTGAATAGCGCCGCAAATTTTGAATCGTGTCGCAAATTCTTAACAGCACCGCAAAATAGGAAAAAACATTTCCTTGTCATGGGTAATCACCTCTAACCGGGATGTGCCTCACATCACCTGCCTGGAGACCAGACTGAGCGGAGGAGGAGTGCAGCTGCCATACACAGCACAGGCCCAACAACCCAAAAGGCGGACAAGCTGCAGGCATGGTCAGTCTAACTGCTGAGAAAATACCTAGAGGGAGAAAAAGAAAGTTGAAATTTAGCGAAAAGGAGTTGGAGATAACCACAGAGGAGTGCTATGAGAACTATGATATCCTGTTTGGGAGGGAGTCAGGACAATTCCTGAGTCACAAATGAAGAAGGTCCAGGCCAAAATGAATGCCATTGGAGTCACACACCACTCCATTGATGAAATCCACAAGAGGTGGTATGACCTCAAGCCATGGACAAAAGAAAAGGTGGCTCAGTGACTTACTGAATTACGGGGAACTCGAGGCGGCCCCCGATAGTACCACCACCCACTGCACTTGAGACCGTGGTGGAGACCACAATGGAGTCAGAGGCTGTTGTGGGCACTGGAGCCATCAACAGTTCTGCACCAGGAACATCACAAAGTAAGTGTACAATATTTACTTTTGTCACAACTCAGACTTCACAGCTATGTCCAAATTCAAATGGTCCAGCAGCATGTATCAGACCTTTATTTCTCAAATGTAAAGTATGTTACCATGACAGTGCATTATGGGTGATGTAGACAAAAAAAGTCAGCTTAGGAATCATATGCACCTTTATTGGAGCAGGCATCATAAAAGTAAATAAAATGTATCTCATTGTCCCCAAATTCCCCTACATAGTGAGGACACCAATGTTGTGGGAGTGGATGATGCCAATGTGGCAACAGAAGAACTCATCCCTATAGACAGTCACCAGAGCACCACACCACCGCACTGTAGCACTATGTTAATGTCACCAGAGACTGCATCATTGGAGGAAAATAATGTCCCTCTGCCACCAAGTCCAATCCCACAGTCAAGTGTGAGCTAAAACCAGCGTCTTCCAGTGCCCGAGCTCAGGAGGCATTGTGAGGTACATGATGCTGTCGCGTGGGCTCTCATCCTAATGAGGCTCCTAGATTTGGGCATCAGCATCACCTGAATTGTGGGAAACTGAGTCCAATCCCACACGATGTGACAACTGTCAGCCTAATACATTTTCGGCAAACCGACAGCTCCTCATCTCCACCTAAGAGCAGGGATGATTTGTGGCAACCGGGCGCATGACATAATGACTTCTCAGGAAAATCGTGGTAGATCAGATCTCATCCTTTTCCCTCAGTTACTTTCGTCTCAAATATGCAAAGACAAACAGAGGCAGAAAATGGTTCAAAAAGATTTATTGAATCAGCTGCCTCTTAGATAGAATGTCATGAAGTGCAATAATGAGAATGATGAAACATGCTAGAAGCAAAATGGTGACAAGGAATTTGAAACACAGGAAAAGTCCCACCGTACTGTCACTATGCACACTATATGTGATTCCTACCTAATCTATGTTAGAGCACAGCAGGATAAGCCCTAATCCACCCTTCAAGATTCCCCCCTGGGAAGACATCATCCCCCATACCTGAACAAGGAAGCCTGTTGTCTGTAGAGACACCATCCCCACATAGGCCAAGGAACTGGTAGTCTCAGCAAGCAGCTGTAGCAAAGTCAATCAGCATGAGGTTGTAGTCATCTGGCTGGAATCTCCCTCTAACCTGCAGGGGACAGAGAAGTGTTTTTATAATAAAACAGCTGATGTTCTGAGAAAATGTCCCCAGTAAGGATGTGTGTATTTCTTTGAACATTGGAGACGCAGTGTACCACTTGTGCCGGCAACCCTATCTCTCTGTAGCCTTGAGGATAGCACAAAGTGAAAAGAATGTCTTGCTAAGAAATGCAATGCATTCCTGGGCAAAAGAACAACTAGATAAATAAAATAAAACAACACCCCGTATTTGGCCTATTCTGAAATAATAAAAATGAAGCAGAATAAAATGTAACTGGGCTAAAGGGCACAAGCAGCAGACCTAGGTATTAAAAAAACGTGCCCTGAGACACCACTAAAATGGCTATACAGCAATGCTGTTGAAGATGACGGCAACGCACTGGTGTTTGTCAATTTAGAGGCATCTCTGTCCAAAGTCAATGCTGGCAAAGCAAGCATTTAAAAATAATCAGCAGGAATATGCAGAGCATGCTGTAGAACATGTCTGTTGGCTTTAACAATATTGGGACACAATTGGCAACACTGAACACCAATGTAGTGAGCCTTACCACTGCCATTCATGAATTGTGCCAGCAAATGAGACCCGACCATGCCCATCAAAGTCATTGGGATTGCAATTCTGTGGCTACAATGGACCAACAAAGTTGTTCTATAGGTAGATTGGCCACTTCTACTACCAGGCTCTCGAGGAGAATTGTCACATTGCAGGTTGAAATGGGACACTTCAGCGGTGACATATCCAGGGGCCTAGAGCAGATCACTTCTGCAGTTGAACTGCTACAGACGGCACAGATTGCAAGAGGTGCAGGAGATGCCCCTCAGGATAGTGAGGAGAATTCTAGTGTGAGCAGTGTACCGGCCACTGATGCCTGTGCCTTGCACTGCAGTAGCAGCCGTACCCCTGTTGGAGACTAAGGAGGGACAGGGCATGTTGGATGTAGCTGCCAAAAGCAGTAATGCAAACTTATCTGTAGCTTTGCAGTTTCAAATGGCTATTATTTGTTTGGTGATGTAACCAGCACTATTTTGTATTTCACTTAGCACTTGTAATTCATTTAGTTCAAAATTACATGACAAAAAGAGTAGCTTGATGTTAAAAGCTGCTTTACTTACAAACATTGTGTCTACTTGCATCATTTCAGTGAATGCAGTGTTACCCAAAACTAACCTCGCAATGTAATGTGTTGCTATGTGATCCCAACGGCGTTTCCCCTCCAATGCAGTGGTCCAGTCCCCAGGCTGTACTAGTAGTGCTCTGGCTCATCATCTTGAGAATCTCTGTCCTCCCTATTGAGGTGTAGCCTGCGCCTGATCGCTATGTTGTGTAGGATGGCACAGGCAGCCACAATTTTGCAGGAAACATCTAGGGCATACTGTAGTAAACCTCCCCTTATGTGAAGGCCCCGGAATCTTGATTTGAGCATGCCAAACGTACGTTCGATTACAGCTGTAGTTTGGCGATGGGCAATGTTGTATTGCCTCCGATTGTGGTCTGCGGGGGCTAGGTTTGGGATCAAAAACCATGGTCGTAACGCATAAGCCCTGACTCCTTGGAAAACAAATATAAGTGTGAGCATGGCACTACCTGTTGTTAGACACATATGTCCTTTGTGTTAAGGCATTACAGCGCCTAGTAAATAGCCATCTTCAAACTCCCCACGTTCCAGGCGTTGGTGTATTCCACTGTGCCTGAAGATGTGTGCATCATGGGTACTCCCTGGGTATTTGGCCGCTATATCTGTTATGACCTTATGGGCATCACATACCACATGGATGTTGAGGGAATGGGTATTTTTCCTGTTTCAGAATAGGTATTCAATATGTGACAGAGGACAAACATGAACATGTGTCCCATCTACACACCATAATACATGGGGGAAATTGTCAATCCTATAAAAGTTTTTTTTTTTTTGTGTTGTGTATTTCCACTTTATTCCTAGGGAGGTATATGTAATTTTTCATGTGGATGAGCATGACATCTAGGAACCAGTTAAAGAAACATGACTCTGCACTTTGGGACACCCCACCAGCAGCTGCAGTCACCCCCTGGTAGCTACCCAAGGCCAAAAGGTGCAGTGAGCACAACCCCTCACATGCCTGGGGAAGGAGTTGCTACATAGGGTACTGCTTTCAACATGGGGTTTTAGCATATCTATCAAATCTAGGATCACGGCGCTACTCAGCCTGTATTTCTCATAGATTTCCTCCTCTGTCTGCTAGAATATGGTGAGCCTGACTGTGATAATCCTCTCCTGTATCCTCCTCCTCTGCTGGACAGCGAGGAATCACCTCCTCATCGCAATCACATAAAGTGCAGCCTCTGTGGAAACGCCTGATGCATTCTGGGCCACCTTTTATAGTTTACACACAGTTACCACCTGATTGGAATCATGTAAAACTGCATGTGAAAACAGGCATTTTAGCGACTAGTCACAATTTGTGACAATCTCTAATTTATGGTTACTTACAAATACTGATTCAGTATTTGCGAGTTGCAAAAAACGGTCATTATTGGTAATGAATCGCAAATTGGTTGCATCGCTATTTGTGGCTACTGAATGGCGTTCGTACATACCAAAACACCACTTTGTGGATCACAAGTAGGTTTGCAACCAATTTGCGAGTCGCAAAACGTTATTACATCTGGCCCTTTGCCTCTAAGTTAAGCTTAACTGCTTTCATACCAAGCTACCAGAAGGTTAAACACAGGTTTGTTTTGTGACTTTTGTGGTTTACCTTGACAAGGATTCTTTTTATCATGTGAGTGGTGTTTCCACCCAACTTAACTCAGAACCCAGTTTGTTACAGACTTACTGAAGCATCACTCTTGACCTGGGACTCCTTAGTGACTACGAGGTTGATTGGCTGGTGTCCCGTCACAAGTGTGCTTCCACCCGGCATGTTTAAAGAGATGTCTTCTTGCTTTGAACATTGGGCTTGCTGATTTCTGTCACAAAACCGTCAGAACCTCTTTACCACCATAGGTGACGTGAGTCCAATAATTTAGGTACATCCTAGAAAACCAGTTATCCCTGGTTGTTGTAACGTGTGGGAATGATCTAAATGTGGATATTTCAAAGGGGCATCCACCACCTCAGGTCAATACTGTAAGAACTGAATGCACCCGAAGAAAACCCATTCATTGGCTATAGGGTCAACAAACATTTGGTGATAGGTTAACACCTGTTAAATTGGAAACTTACATTTGTAAAGTGTTTTTTAAACCTGAAGCAGTAAAAGGTTGGGACTGTTCATCTGGGTTCCTCTACACTTTTTCTGACTTCTTGCAAACGCTTTTGAAATTAGGTTTATGGTAGTGTTGTTAGACACCATTGGATTTATTTGGAACACTAGAGGTATGGGGTAATTGAGGTGGACCGGCGTGTAAGGAAATCAGGAGAATCTCGGGCAGGCTCAGGTATCCGAAAGGCCCGTGGGGATGGAGCAAGGCGTATAAGTGACTCTAAAGCTCCAAGCATTAGCAGCCTTTCAGTGGCCAAAGCCCACTGGGAATCTTCCAGGTCTTTAACAGACTTGTTGACCTTTGATTTGATGTGCATTCAGTGGCAAATCACCTGTGCCTACAGAATGATGCTGTAGTTTGGATCTCTGTGTTTAATATTTTTTACACCTCATGGGGGTAATTGTACACATAGCAGTCAGAATGTACCGAAGATCGTCTCAGGAGAATAGCTTAAATAGCCTAACATACTGGCCACAAGTCACTTGCATATTGTTTGTTATGACACCAGAAATGTTTCTAGGACGTGGGGTAATTTCTAGCATTTATGAGTTTATTTGTATGTTACTGCTGTGTCCTACCCATGACCCTCTCACAGTGTCACACACATGGCATTTCAATGTCAAGCAAAGCAAAGTGGAGCTATGCAGGTGTCTACGTGGCCCAAAGAGCACCAGGCTTCTCATCTTAGTCCTGCTGCGGCCTACAGTGCCTGCGTTCCAGCTCAGAAGGATGCAGGCCCCGACTGAGAAAACAGTCCTGGTCCTTCTGCAAGGAGGGATGTGTGTGAAAGTAACAATCCTCTCCTGTGGATGTGGAGTTCTGCTGTACAGTTCTGTAGATGCCTTTGCGTGGTGTTTGACTCACCTTTCTGAATGTGGTGATAGCTGTATTTTGTTCTCTGAATTTGCGAACCCTTTGCACTTCTAATTCAATGCCCAGTGTACGGTGACTTTCCAAGCGATGGCAACGGAGCACTTTACTTTTAAAAAATGGCCAATCACCCTTACAGTCAACATAGAGGACGGAGTAGGGTAATCTCAGGAGCTTAAACAGGGTAATAAAGTCAGTAAAGCTTTGTTTTCAATTTTTTTTTTTATCGTTTTTAGCTTGGTACCATGGGAATGGAGTCTCATAGCGAAGTTCAAGAAAGACAGTTTAGAAGTTTTGGTTTATATTCTGTTATTAGGAGTTTCCAGTATTAGATGGTTCCAGTGCTTAAGTTGTAAATAAAAACGTACCGTGCTCAAAGCCCTCCTCTTAAACACGTGGCTGCTGCAACTAAATGTGTGAACATGGAATACTCAGACAGCTAATCCTGAAGCCATCTCCGGCCTCTTCAATCCATTTAAAGCCACTCCCTGACCCTTCAGCTCACTCTGCAGCTTTCTGCTTTCTCCCTTTGTGACGCTTTTTCGTTTTTCTCTTTCTCCATCTTTCCCCTATGTCTGTTGCTCGCAGCAAATGCTTGAGGCAGAAAAATAAGCACCGGCCCTCAAAAATAAGTGCGGAGCTCAGCACCAGAAACAGCAAGCACAAGTTAAGCACTAGATGGTTCTTACCTCTTGTTTTCTGCCATCTGCGAGTAATTTGGAGTTTGTTATTTACAAAAAGTGAGAAGCCAGAGTTTTCAGCCTTAAGGATTAGGTAGGCCAATTAAAATTTCACACTGGCTTCAAGCGGGAGTAAATAGTTATATATATGTACATAAAAGAAAATACAATAAGATTGTTCATCCGCAGGCAAATTAAAAGTACTACTTCAGCTCTGGAATTGACGACGGGTTACTCTCTTGCAAGTGTCACAGATAGCCAGTTCCCTTATTATAAATATCAGAGGATATAATGCATTTGTAATAAGGTGGACTGGATATCTATCATGTTCGTGACAGGTCAGCCCATTTGCCAAACTCATAATCTGACCTTTGGCCTTCGATTGAAATGAAGATGATTCTCACTGTGAGCTCTTTCTAGGACCGTTGACCTTCACGGAAAATACAGGAGTAAATCCACAGTCACACATTTATAAAACCAGCAGGAGTGTGCAAAGGTGTGTGCATTTGCTGCTTTTGGTCTTATGTTGGTGAACCTATATCACCCAGAGACCTCTGTGCTTTTGGGGATATGCCCCAAAGCATCAAACGAAAAATGGGAATCTTTAGGGAACATTCATATACAATTGACCCAAATTGAAAAGTGCATTCGCTAAACTTTTACTGATTTTTGCGTCTGTCTAGTAGTACTCGTGCAGTGCCGCCTCTGGTGCTCAGAAAGCTTACGTGACTCAGCGCTTGTGTTCATGAGACTCACAGAGTTTGCCAGAGAGAAACATTGCAGCCTCGCCTCAGCTTAACTTGTAAAATCAGAACCATAAGTGCCTGGGCCCTCACCAGAGACCACTGTAACTTGCACCACACATTGCTCCGGGCAGTGCTGCCAATGATAGTATCAAAACTACCAATAATCACACTCCTGCGAGTGCGACTTTTCAGCCTATTGCAGGCGCCCTACGCTATGAGAATGGCTTGGGTGCTCGTCAGTAGTCACTTTTAATGTATATTGAATTTAAAAAATCAACTCGTGTGCTCATCTCTAAATTAGACAGACACCAGCTGCACATAGCAGACTGTTGCAGCTCCGTGTTGGCAATTAAGTGCCGGTGCCAAGCCAGTGCTTAATTTGTAAATCAATACATGCCGGTGCCCAAAGGCCTCCTTTTAAACACGCGGTTGCTGCATTAAATGGGCGAGCATAGAATACTGAGGCGGCTAATCCCGAAGCCATCTGGCCTCTTCAATCCATTTAAAGCCACTCCCTGCCCTTTCAGCTCACTCTTGCAGCTTTCTACGTTTGTGACGCTTTTTCATTTTTCTCTTCCTCCGTCTTTCCCATATGTGTCTTTTGGTCGCTGTAAATGCTTGAGGCAGAATAATGAGCGCCGGTGCTCAAAAATAAGTGTCGGTGCCCAGCACCGGAAACAACAAGCACAAATTAAGCACTGGAAACCACTGGATGAAATTAAACACAGCCTAGCAAAACCCTGCAGTCATAACACTGCATCAAAACAAAGTAAAGTACCCTGCCAAACGGTGGCATCAAACCTGAGCAGAAAACTTGTTTGTTTCTAAACTGTAAATTGAGCTTTAGAGGCCCCAGTGTGTCAGGGCATTAACATACTTGAATTGTTATGGGCAAGATAAATAATTTCTTTCTTTACGACTGTTGTCATTATTTTTTTTCTGGGATTTACGTGAAATGGTTTGGTTTCTGGTGACTTCTGATGCAGTTTTAATGCACTTAGTCGCGGTTCTTTTCCTGTTCGCTGCACGGCAGAGCACAAAAGCTGTGTTATGCGCTGAATGGCTGGGTTTATCCCTACTTGGAGGCAGCTATGTGCGGTATCTATAGAACAATAAGTGTTTGCTGCCTGGCTGATCAATGCTGGATCAAGTTCGCATTCCCCGGCACCCCCTCTCCCACCTACATGTGCGGGGGGAGGGCACATAGCAAGGAGCGGAGAGGCTGCCGCATTCTTTTTTTGCACGGCAACGTGAGCACAGCCGCTCCTAATATGGACTCGGCAGTGCCTGCCCGGGATTAAACTCTGATTTAATCCATGCCCTGAGAACATTTCTCAGCAGAGAAGAGGGATTCACAACCAATTATCGTTTCCCACTAGTCTTGTATTTTGGAGACGCGACCTTTTAAGTTATGGTTAGCCCTTTTTCACATGAGAGTAAACTAAGGGAATGTGATCTTAACTTTAAAGTGTTTTTTTTGCTTACTGTGACATAAGTGATCAGTAAATAGCAGTGGTTGAAATGTCATTAAATAAGTGTAGGTACTCATTGCCTCAGAATACCTGCGTGCTACTGAGAAGCGCCAGTACTCTCCCACTAAAAACACTGAGACCCCCACTGAGAAGTTCAAGTACCAATGGGTACCTGAAAATTTAAAGCACTGGTAAAAAGTGCTGACATTTGGCCGCATCTGTACGGGTCGTGGTCTATAATGACTGAGTGACGTACTATTTGTGGTCTATAAAGACAGTAACCGGGAGGAGGACCAGGTTCTAAGCCCTGTTCACAAACCAATATGTGCAGATCAGCCGTACCACACAATGTCCATATATAGAACGTCCTGCCTCAGTGTCATTAGTGAGGTAAGGGGCATGTTGTGACCCCCTGCAGGTGCCTGCAAACTATGTTGGTAACTTATCAACAGTTGGAGACCACTGATGCACTTCATTGTGACTCACAAACACAAAGGGGCCACCATTTTAAGACCCCCTCCTGTCTGTGAATCAGATGAGTCACAGAAGTTACATTGCGGGCTAGAAATACCTTTCCAACTCATAAACTTTGGTACTTAGCATCATTGCCTTATGAGGTCTCAGAGTCTATGATTTTGCACATCGCAGGCTTTGGACTGCAAAAAGCTTTTGTACATCAGGGCCCTACGTTCTCAAACATTTAACGTTTTCACTTAGGATTAAAGCACACTCTGTACTATTAAAAAACACAATCTAAAGATAAAGTATGTATTGAGCAGCCTAACTCACCTCAAGCATCAGCGGTGGCAGGGTTAATATTTTCATGTACAATAGTCCGCAAGTGGAATCAAGAGGCACCTTCTCTGCAGTGTCTCCGCATGAGCCTGCTGACTGAGGCTGGGTGTTTCCTTGCAGAATCACAGTGGACATTTAGAGGCCAGCAGTGAGTGTAAAACCAGGTAGTTATGTTATTGGCATTTGTATAGCGCACATTCTCCCAGTGATATGCTTATGTAATTCTTTTGGCGTTCAAGTAACTTTTCACTTAAATTCTGAAGATCCCATCTCAGCCTAAAGTCTCCTTGTGCTTGAGATGATGTGTTATTTGTTTTGTGATCAAGCTGTATTCTTGGTTGGATGGTTGTGTCTTAGTCATTGAGCTGTGGGTGTGTAAGGATAAAAGGCCTGTGAATGGTATCGCTTGTTGCTGGGTGCGGCTGTGTACCATAATGGCTACTTCTATGGCACATTGGGACCTGTTGTGTGCATATTAGGAGTTCTGTCAAATGTAGTGTTTCACTGTGATGGGTCGCTCCATTCCGACCCACACAGTTCCCTTACTTGTGCTGACTCTGCCACACACGACCTGGTGCATACTGTAGACCCCGGCGATTTGATTGGTCGCTTATGGCAACCGCGGGACCAACTGCGGGTTAAAAGCGGAGCGTCAGAGATATCGAGGAGAGAGGCGAGCGGGAGTGAAGATATACGAGTGACAAAGGAGGAGCAAGAGGACGAGGAACCCACCATCGAGGAGGAGGACGGCCGGAAGACGGAGCCGACGGGAGCTGGAGTACCACGGAGGAAACTTGGAGACAGCTGGCCCGGGGAGCCTGCTCCTACGCCGCCACGCTTCCGGAGAAGCGTGGCCTCTCCAGGTACGGAGACGAAAGCGGGGAAGGGAGGCGGGAGGTGAGAGGAGCAGGGAAGAGGAGGGGAAAGAGGGGAGAAGGGGAAAGGGTGAACGGGCACTTTTGATGGTGAGCACTGTGGGGAAAAGGGGACGGGGGCAAGAAAACAATAGCAGTCATTCAGATACAGAAAAGAAAGGGAAGAGAAATATAGGAAATACGATACCAAGAAGATAGAGCGTACGCAGGAAGAGACAGCCAGTACAGCCAACTGTCCCGAAGACAAATGGGGCCAATATATAGCCCCATTATTGACTGGAAAATTACAGGCCACTTATCAAGCCATCAATCCCATGGGCACACTCCCCTACAAGGAGATCAAAAAGACTGTCCTAGAAAGGATAGGACTAGACCACGAAAGTTATCGGAGCAAATTCCGACATATGAGATGGGTATTACAAGAAAATCCGCGTGCCTTATATTACCGGGTCCAACGTTGGTTAAGGCCCACCGAAAAGACTCGGGAAGAAATGTTCGATGTGATTGTATTAGAACAATTCCTGGATGCACTGCCCTCAACCACAAGAAATTGGGTTCGGCAACACCCAGGATTAACTAACGAAACGGCAATTGACTTAGCCTGTGCCTTCCACAGGAGCCCAGATTTCAAAACCACCCCTTATCGGAACCCTGGACCATCTCCTGCACGGCCCAATATAGGGAAAATAACGCCTTCACGACCCCTAAGTTCCCATGAGCCAGAGAGAATCCGTAGTCCCCATCCACCTCCAGCCTCTTATACGTCTAGCGGACCTCAATGTTATAATTGTTCTGAATGGGGTCAAATCGCCCGCTTTTGTCCACAAAAAAAAGACATAGAAGAACCCATGGAAATTGGCGTCACCAAAGGCAGGGTTTTCTGGGCTGGGGAGGCTAGGCCTACCTATACGCTCCCCATTTGTCTAAATGGACAAGAGAAAGTAGCTTTAATTGACTCTGGCTGCAGTCAGAGCGTCATTAGACAAAACCTAGTAGAAGCAAGGCACACCATACCCCATACCCAGGTATTGATAGCATGTGTCCATGGTGATCAGTCATATTATCCGGTAGCTAGCATTCGATTTCAGTGGAGGGGTGGAAGAAGAAACCCTCAGGGTTGGGGTGTTGCCACATCTTGAAGAAGATATTATTATTGGGACCGACTATGTAGCCTTTCCACAATTATTGCACAAAGCCGGAGAAGAACATCTGATGAGAAAATGGTGGGAGGAAATACCCTATGATATTGAAATAGCTGAGACTCGCCCGCTCAAACACCACGTAAGCAAAAGACAGAATAGAGTCCAGAGACAGCAATATTGGGAGGAGAACCCAGGGAACAAGAACTCACCAAAAAGCACCGGAAAGGTATATACCGTTGCCGGGGACTTTAGACAAACACAGAGAGAGGATCCATCCTTAAAGAATGCCTGGGAAAAGGCCCTTAATCGGGAGGAAGGAGGGGTAGGACCCACATTTCACATACATAATGAACTGTTATATAGATTGCCCCAGTCAGGAAATATGGACCAGAGACAATTATAAGTCCCTGGGAGGTACAGAGAGCAGGTCTTACAACTAGCCCATGGGGAGACAGGGGAAGGGCATCTCGGAAGAGATAAGACTGAGGCAGCGGTCCTCCAGCGATTCTATTGGCCTGGGGTATATGGGGATATACGGCGGTATTGTCAAACCTGTCAGAAATGTCAATTCTATAATCCAGGAATGCAACCCCCTGCCCCTTTACAACCCCTCCCGATTATAGAAACCCCTTTTTCTCGTGTAGGAATGGATCTTATTGGTCCCCTCACCCCATCTACTAGAGGAAGACAGTATATATTAGTCCTGGTGGACTACGCCACGAGGTATCCCGAGGCAATCCCGCTTCCCAGTATGCATACAAAGGTAGTGGCCCAAGCTATGATCGAGTTCTTTTCAAGGGTCGGGTTCCCTAAAGAAATTCTGACTGATCAGGGTACTCCTTTCATGTCTAGATTAATGAGGGAGGTCAGTGACACGTTGGGGATAAAACAAATCCGGACCTCGGTTTACCATCCCCAAACTGATGGACTTGTGGAACGATATAATCGGACCATTAAGTCGTTACTTAGGAAGAGCGTAGCAGAGGACGGAAAAGACTGGGAAAAAAAACTACCACTCGTATTATATGCCATACGTACACATATCCAGACTTCCCTTGGACATATTCCTTTTGAGATGTTATTTGGTAGACCTCCTCGAACCCTCCTTGATATGTTGGTAGAACAATGGGAGGAAAGAGATGAGGACATAAAGGATCTACTGACCTATACTAAAGACTTAAAAGAGAATCTACAGGCTGTTTGGGATAGAGCCCATGAGAATTTAAGAGAAGCCCAAGACAGGCAAAAGAAGAATTATGATGCTAAAAGTGTGTTTCGTACCCTTAATGTTGGAGATAAGGCTCTAATCCTTCTCCCCAGTTGTGAGAATAAATTGTTAGCCCGATGGCAAGGACCATATGAAGTGTTAGAACAAATCAACCCAACAACATACCGGTTGGCTCTTCCCCATCGACCCCAAAAAGAACAAATCTATCATATAAACTTGTTAAAAAAATGGCAAGAGACTGAGCATAGCCATAAAATCCAACATATCGTGACAGAGCAGATAGAAGACATTCCTTATCCCGCTCTTTCCTTTTTCCCCAATGAAGGAGACGATAAACCCCGGATCAATACATCTCTTGCTGACAGTTATCAAACCTCTCTCTCTCGAATACTTACCACCTATGCAGATATATTCTCCCGACAACCTGGCCACACTAATTTAACCGAACATAGTATCAGAACCAAGAGCGAGGCAGTTGTAAGACAAAGACCCTATAGGATTCCGGAAGCCAAGAAAGCTGTAATCGAACAGGAAGTTACTAAAATGTTACAATCCAGGATTATTGAACCATCCAGTAGTCCCTGGTGTTCCCCTATAGTGCTAGTACCCAAGCCAGATGGAACCACGCGCTTCTGTGTAGATTATCGGAAGGTGAATGAGCTCACCTACTTTGACGCTTACCCTATGCCTCGCATCGACGAACTGTTGGAGAGAATAGGGCATGCCAAGTTCATGTCTACTTTAGATCTCACAAAAGGATATTGGCAGATCCCCTTAAAAGAAACAGACAGGGAAAAGACCACATTTTCAGCACCCTCTGGGTTATATCAGTTTACAGTTCTCCCTTTTGGGCTACACGGAGCCCCTGCTACCTTTCAACGGCTAATGGATATGATTTTAAGGCCCCATCGCTCCTATGCCTCAGCCTACTTAGATGACATTGTAATATTTAGCGACTCATGGACTGACCACCTCCAACATTTATCAACAGTGCTACAGACATTGAGGGAAGCTCACTTAACTGCCAATCCTGAAAAATGTATGTTAGGCTGTACATCAATCAAATACCTGGGGTATGTCTTAGGACAAGGAAAAGTCCGCCCTCAAATTGAAAAAGTTGCAGCCATAAAACAGATTCCAGTACCTAAGTCAAAAAAAGAAATACGCTCGTTCCTTGGGCTCGTCGGTTACTACAGGCGGTTTATTCCTGGGTTTTCGACCATAGCTGAGCCTCTTACGAATCTGCTAAAGAATGGGTCTCCTAAAACATTCTCCTCCTTACCAGAAGCAGGTATGCACAGTTTTTTGAGGCTTAAGGAGGCCTTGGCTACCGACCCTGTGTTGTGCTGCCCGGATTTTGGTCGTCCTTTTATCTTACAAACCGACGCTTCTGATGTTGGTCTAGGGGCCGTGTTATCACAAACCCAACCTGATGGGTCGGTTCACCCTGTTCTGTTTATCAGAAGGAAGCTTCTTCCCCGTGAGCGTCCATATCCCACTATTGAGAAGGAATGTCTTGCCATTAAGTGGGCCATTGAGTCTCTTCGGTATTATCTCAGTGGACGTCCTTTCACCCTCCTGACTGATCATGCCCCACTTACTTGGCTGTCTCGTCATAAGGATACCAATCCTAGAGTCCTGAGGTGGTTTCTTTCCTTACAACCCTTTTCGTTTCAGGTGTTTCATTCTCCGGGACGTCTCATGGCCAATGTTGACTTTCTCTCCAGATGTCCTTCGGATGAGCGTCGTCTACAGACGCTCTCTAGGGGGAGTGTTTGTGATGGGTCGCTCCATTCCGACCCACACAGTTCCCTTACTTGTGCTGACTCTGCCACACACAACCTTGTGCATACTGTAGACCCCGGCGATTTGATTGGTCGCTTATGGCAACCGCGGGACCAACTGCGGGTTAAAAGCGGAGCGTCAGAGATATCGAGGAGAGAGGCGAGCGGGAGTGAAGATATACGAGTGACAAAGGAGGAGCAAGAGGACGAGGAACCCACCATCGAGGAGGAGGACGGCCGGAAGACGGAGCCGACGGGAGCTGGAGTACCACGGAGGAAACTTGGAGACAGCTGGCCCGGGGAGCCTGCTCCTACGCCGCCACGCTTCCGGAGAAGCGTAGCCTCTCCAGGTACGGAGACGAAAGCGGGGAAGGGAGGCGGGAGGTGAGAGGAGCGGGGAAGAGGAGGGGAAAGAGGGGAGAAGGGGAAAGGGTGAACGGGCACTTTTGATGGTGAGCACTGTGGGGAAAAGGGGACGGGGGCAAGAAAACAATAGCAGTCATTCAGATACAGAAAAGAAAGGGAAGAGAAATATAGGAAATACGATACCAAGAAGATAGAGCGTACGCAGGAATAGATTCACAATTAAGTACACTAAACAAATAAACGAGAGAAAGAGAGAGAGAGAAAAAGAAGAAGAAAGACGGAAAACAGTACATAAGCAAGAAGCGCAGGACGCAAAGAAACAGGCAGGAAGGAAGTCTGGCAGGAGAACCAGAAGAGAGACAACACAGGCGAAAAGAAGTAAGACAGTGGAGACAGGGACAAAGAGAGTGAGAGAGAAAAGGGAAAGACAAGAACAGTTAAGCCTTAACAAGCCCCCCCCACTTACCGTATCTATTTATTTTCTTGTTTCCATGCTCCCCGCGAGGCCTGGGAAGGAAGAAGGAGGACGAGCCAAGAGGTCAACCCGAGGACTACTCTACAACCTACTGCTATTCCATAAACTTTGTACATATTACTCATCGTATAAACTGTTTCAAGAACCAATAAAAGACAGTTCTTTGAAACCACGATATTGCTATTCAGCGTCATAAATCTGCCATCCTCGCACATTCACGTTGGGTTTAGCCTTGTGAAATGGCTATTTCTAACTATATGGTATGACCATCATGTGCTGGATGTACGTGAGGTGTTCTGGCTAATGTGTTCTGTCTGAAGTTTGTGTATACTATGTCTTAGAAGTTATTGTTGTTATAAGCCAGAGCTGGTGTAAGGTATGGAGAAAGTGGGCACTTGCCCAGGGCCCCCATCTTTCAAGGGACCTTGGTAAGTGGAATGAGACAGTCCAGTTTAAGAAGTCACCACCCACATGTTTGTCCTTCAATGGGACTAACAGCCTGGTTAGAGACTGAATTGCATGTGAAAAGTCGTTGTACGTGCAACAAATCTAAATCCAAACTCAACAAGAAATGGGTTTATCAATTCTTGTTCAAGCTTTCTTTTGGTACTATTTGACTGGTGGACACTAGTATCTTCAACCCTAAAAAGAGAGGGGGAGGTTAGTAGGCTACCATACATCCTCCCACTTCATAAATCACTTATCACAAAAGGTATGGTAACGCAGTGAACTTACCAAGTTGTTGCCCATATTGGGTCCACAGATGAACATCCCAAGGAGGAAATGACAGAAGTGCTAATTTTTTTAAGAACAAGAGGGAAGTTTTTCCTTATAGGACACCTCACACGCATAATTGTGTTATGCTTCATCATCGGCGACCTCTCCCCACCCTGATAGGAAAATGCCACAAGGGCGGACTCAACCTCTTGTTGAAGCTACACATGAGGGAGTTCTTAGATAAAAGCTACTGGATAAATGCGGGGATCCAGATATATTAAAAATACATTGAGAACTACCGGCATGTTTACCTCTAATACTCGTGTCCACAGATATGACTAAAAACAAACGTAGGACAGAAAAGCTGAGAATAATGACTCAGACCGTCTCAGATAGCCATCTCAGCTTTTCCATCCTACTTTTGGGTTTTTTCCATATCTTTTGTGATAAGTGGTGAGCACGAGGCACTTTGAGCTTGTGGCTAGTCTTGTTCGCATGTCCCTGTTTCTAAAGATTTAACATTTAATTCAATATTGTTTGCAACTGCAAGGGTTTGAATGATCCTAAAAGAAGTAATAAAGTTGAAGTTGTTTCAAACAAGGGGCCAAAAAATATATATTGTCCAGGGCCCCAAAAATCCCTACGATATCAGAGACGTAAGATGCATTTTGGCTGGCTGCATGGCATACCTGCGCTGTGCTGGATGTACTCAGAGGTGTTCAGATTATTCTGTTCTGTTGGAGGTTTGGATGTGTTGTTGTTTAGTTCGTGCTGCTGTCAGCTGCATGGTAGCTGAGTATAGACTCATCTGGATTGTGTTGGATGTTTATGATCTGTTTAAATTTATGTTTACTGTTGGGCGTTGCTTGTGGGTGTATTATCTGGGCATGTGTGAGTTTGGTCAAGCACTAACCTAGCTATAACACAAGACAGAATTGAGGTTTATAATTCATGGTTAGGCACTGCATCAGGGCTTAGACTGCAGTCTCTTTTCTTTTCTCTGTTCTCAGGGCAATCAGGCGTCATTGGTCACTAATTGTGTCAATTGGAGTCATTTACATCTGGTATCCTGGGCCCACAGTTTTAATGAACTGCAAAGCAGTTTAACAAGTACCCCCTTTAGCACTTGATGCTCAGTGATTATGGGACAAAACAGTTCAGGTGTTATTCAAGGAGGTAATGAGGGTTAGATATTCAGACCTAGTAAAATGTCACAGTAGGACGTAATGATCGAGTGTTCAGCCTGTGCTTTACTTTATGAAAACAGAAGCACTGTAATATCAACAAAACTACATTTAAAATGATGATCACCAAATAATATAGATCTCTCTAGCTGCTCCCTAGCCAGACATCTGAGCCCAAATGTTGTTATAGTACTGTCAGGACCTTGGTGGAAGTTACGTAATGTTTCCATATCTCCAATCCAGTTTCCGGCTAATTTATGGTGCTTGTATTACACGGAATAGTACATTAAAGAGATGGCTGAAATGTTTAAATGTATTTTAGCCACTAGTAATCAGTCAGGCAGCATCACAATTCATGCCTTTTTGCTTACTGTGCCACCTCAGATTAGACCCAGCCATACATATGTTTTTATTTTATTTTATTTTTTATAAATGTATTAGTTTTTGAGTAGAAGAACAACAAAACTTCAGTTTCATGTACAACATTCTGACATTGAAACGGGGAGGGCATGAATGTCATTCAGTGACCAACATTTCTGTCGAGGACAGTGAGTTCATTTGAGTATCACCTAATAATGTACATTTGTTTAACATTGCAAACAGTTAGGTAACATACAGGTTATACATCAGTATATGCTGTAATCTGGATTACTGTCTTGGTTCATGATCATAATAATTGATCCATGCGCTCCATATTTTCTGGAATTTACGTGGGCACCCCCTACTATCATAAACCACCCTTTCTGCTGCCATATATAAGTCCATTCCTCGCTTCCATTCCATCAGGGTTGGTACCTCAGGTGCCCCCCCAATGTCTCGCCAAATCCCTTTTTGCTGTTACCAGTCCAAGGTTGCACTACAGGAGTTTCATACGAGGCAAATCATTATCAATGGGAATGCCTTACAGCACATACTTGGGGTCCACTGGAATAACTGTCTCAAATATCTTGCTCAGTTCAGCCAGCAGTATTCGCCAATATGAACGTATCACTGGGCACTCCGAAAGGGTATGGTAGAAAGTCCCATCCTAGGTGTTGCAAAGCAGACACTGGGGGGAGGATGCTCGTCCCATCCTATGTAAGCGCACTCTATCATAATATATTCTATGGAGGATGCTGAATTGGATGAGTCGGAGCCTGGCCTTAATTGCCACTTCTCTAGGGAACACAAGTGTTGCTTCCCAGTCTACCTCCTCAAACTCGCTCACATCCTCTTCCCATTTGCGCTTAAGTTTTCGCAGGTTGTCAGGCATATTGTTAGTGAGAGTTTTATATATGGTCGAGACTGCATTTTCAGGTATTTCCCCCATGAATAGCCTACCTTCAAGTACTTGAAGCCCCCTCTCTTGTCACTTTCAGTTGCCCGGCCAGCACACGTAGAGGGTGTTATCTGCTTCTGTCGAATGATGTGTGTAGAGCATGGATTTTGTCCAATTTATGATATACCCCAAAATGTGTACCGTATGTCTCAAAAGTCTGAAACATGGCCGGAAGTGAGGTGGAGGGGTGAGTTAAATATAAGAGTATGTCATCAGCATACAAAGAAATCTTTTCCTCTTCCATGGGTGAGCCGGCGGATCCGAAACCTTCTATATCAGGATTTTCACTGATCTTACAGGCTAGAGGTTCCAGTACAAGGGCAAATAAAAGGGGGGAAGTGGGCAGCTCTGTATAGTGCCTCTACCAATGGAGAATTCCTCCGACAGCTTGCCATTAACCCAGACTGCTTCATAGGGTTCTGTATACTGTAAGGTCACCCATTCAATAAACCGAGGCCCAATCCCCAGTTTACGTAAGACACACATCATGTAGGGCCAATGGACTGTAACAAATGCCTTTTCCACATCTAATGATACAAAGGCATGCTTTTCAGGGCGGGAAGTTACAGTCGCTTTCCAATTATGAAGGCGACGCAGATTTCCTCTAGTTGAACGCCCCAGCATAAACCCTGTTTGATCACTATGGACTAAGGGTGCAATGACCTTCGAAAGTCTAGTGGCAAGTACCGTGGCCAGACATTAAGAAGCGAGATTGGACGATATGATCCACATTGTGTAGGGGGTCTACCTGATTTGGGGATGACCACTATCGTGGCTCGCCGCACGTCTGGGGGGAGGATTTTCTCGTCCCTCGCTGCAACATACAGGTTTAGTAGATGAGAGGCTACTAGGTCGGTCTGTCTGTTAAAAAATTCTGCTGGGAAACCGTTACGGCCTGGGGTCTTCCCATTGGATAGTTTAGCATTTGCGTCTTTCACCTCGGCACGGGTAAGGGCCTCATCTAAGGACTCCGCGTCCTGCATAGAAAATATCGGCATATCTATAGCATTTAGGTATGTTTCTATTTGGGGCTGGGTGGTTAACAGTCTCTCCCTGTAGAGGGTTTCATAGAAACGTGCAAACTCCCCCCCCCATGACCCTGTTGCATACCGACCCCTCGTCGCCATCTATCCAGACCACCCAGCGTGCCTCCATGAGAAATAAGAGTAACCTCTTACGTTAGGGTTATGGTGCCTCCAGATATCTGTTAATCCCAGAGTGTCCACTAATTGCTGCAGGGGTGTAGGTCTGGACGCTGCTATGGCGGGGGCTACTGATGCTCTTTATAGTGCAGGTGTCAGTACATTGTTAAAATCTCCCCCTATAATATGTAGTGTGGATTCTGTTTCAGTAAAATTTCAGCTATGGCGGTATACGTGTACTGCTGCAGGCGGGGGGTGCATAACACTAATAACAGTGACCGCCTCTCTACCCCAGAGTCCCTGCACTGCAGCGTACTTTCCGCTGGGGTCCAGCCATCGCTTATTGACCTTAAAGGGTAGACTTTTCCAAGCAAGGATAACCACTCCTCTTGTGTCAGATGTAAACCCGGCATGCGCCAGCATGGTGTAGGCGCCACTGGCAAGAAAGTGACAATGATTACCGAGGAGGTGCGTCTCCTGCAGGAGAACAATGTCTGGTTTCTGTTTCTTTATAAAGTTCACTACCAATCCTCTCAACTTTATATTCCAACCCCATGACATTCCAGGTAAACACAGCCCGTGCTTCTATCTCAGTGTTAGATGTAGGCATAGCAGTAGGTGTAATATGTTTTCACGTGTCCCTCATGTCACAAAACATCCTAAGCATAACAGTTGGCCTCCCAGCTTCATAATACAGATATGAACAATTGATAAACAGCATAACATCATGCAATAATTACTTCCCAGTCCCCGCTCTCCACCCCTCACACCACTCCCGCATGCGTACTGCCATGTTCCTCTCATGTGGCGATCACGTCACCAGATCAGGTTCAAGCGTTCTGTAGACCACCCTATCCCAATCTTACCCTCAAATTAAATGGGTTCGTCCTCAACGTAATCAGCCACTCCACTCATTCATTCCTTTCAACAAAGTCCATCAAAGTTATGTCTATAGCCAGTGATGGCTGCCCTAAGTCACTTCAGATTAGAAGAGATGGGCGCTACTTTCATTCATACATACATACATACAGTGAAAAGGGGGAATAGGGAGAATGGAGGGGGGAGGGTGGAAGAGTCTAGGAGAAGGTTAGAAGGTCAAGAAGTAGTGAGAAAAGAGAGAGAGGAGGTGGGGGGGACTGAGCAGGTCAGGGTCTCCAGCCAGGCCTTTCATGCCTCAAAGCCCAGGGAGGGCCCCTTCAGTGATAAAATGTGTTGCCCTCGATACAGTCACTCTTCAGTGTCTCTGTCCATCTCTTTAGTCAACTTTAAAATATTAAATTCTGCTTGGTTTAAGCGTGCCGTCTCTCTGGAGGGACTCTCTTCTACCTCTGGGTTCGATCCGCAGCTTCTCTCTTCTGGAAGTTGGAGGGCTTTGCGGCCCTCCCAGGGATAAGTGACAGCCCTCCGCGGGCATCAGTTTCAGTTTCTGAGACAGATTGTCTGCTAAGTATTTTCCAGGAGTGTTCCAACGCGGTTCACAGCGGGCCCTTTTGAAATGGGTTCTTCTTGTACGTTTGGTTGTCCATGCCTTGGGTCTGGCTCCCGATGTGGCGCCCCCAGGTGTTGCAACCATAGCTTTTGGTTTGCAAGGGTCGGTGGTCTCTCTTCCACCCATCTCCATGCTCCTCCGGCGTGTCAAATAAATATGCTTTTTCTTGATGAATAACTTTCAGTTTGGCTGGAAATAGTAGCATATATCTAAGTTGCATTGCCCGGAGTTTGATCTTGATGGCGTCAAAGGATCAACATTTCTTTTGCACTTATTGAGAATAGACTGGAAAGATCATGATTGCAGAGGATTCTTAAGTGAGTTTATCCAGCTTTTGAGCCTCCTGGATAACACCTCTGTTTTTATAGTTCAAAAAACGCGCTATAAGTGTCTTGGGGATGCACCTACTGGTGGCCTCGGAGCCAATGCTCTATGGGCTCTTTCGATCACAAAACATGTACAGAAATCTGCAGAGGAGGAATTGAGTTTTAATCCAGGTCTCCAAGAACACAGAAACGTTGGTCCCCTCCGCTCCCTCGGGGAATCCCGCAAAGCACAGGTTGTTTCATCTCTTGTGATTTTTATCATCATCTACCCTCCAGAGATCTTTTGTCATTGCTTGGATTGTCCGCAGTTCCACACCAAGCGTGTTAGCCATGTCCTCCAATTCAGAGATCCACTCCCCATTGCGGTAACTCTTTCCTCAACCTTACGCAGGTCTTGTCTCAGCAGTGAGACCTCCACTGCCACTCCATCAACCTTTGTTTCCAGGGCCGTTCTGGATTGTTGAATGGCCAGTAACAAGTCCGCTGTGTCCAGGGGGTGTACAGAGGGATCGCCCAGAGCAGGAGAGCCCATCACCTAGGTTTACTTATCAATCCTACCCTGCTTGGGGGGGCTTCGGCTCCTTGTCATTGGGCATGCTAAGGTAAGGCGTATCAGCCAAAGAGCACTATGCTGCCCAGGGCAGATCCAAGCAGGGCCCAGGGCAGCAGCAGAGGGGTCGGCGTATCCCTAACAATCCATTCCACCTGTGTCTACAGCATCTAGGAAGGCCCCAGTTGTCGGTATTTTAATTTACAACAACTGCCTCTGGTGCAGACCCCTACATTCTGTCCATCAAGACCCTTCACCATCCACAAGGGCACCAGTCACAACGTGCGAACCACTTCTGGGCAGTAAACAGCAATGCTGCCAGAGTTCTCGCCCAGTCATTCCGCCGATCAACCCCTGCTCGTGGGGGCTGCTTTACATCTCTCCCAGCCGCAGGCCAGGCCCAGCGGTCACCTCGCGGGGCAGGAGCCTTCTGGGTGCGCTCCCTCTCCAGCCGCCAAAAGCAACGGCCTCCGGACCACCGCCCCTGAATAAGGCAGGTGGAGAGCCACAGATCACTTCCATCCCCCCGAAAGCTTGGGGGAGGGAGCACGGCTCCACTGGGCCTCCCCGTAAAGGCCCTCTGTGTCTCCCGGCGGGGCTCCCAGGAGTCAGTCTTGACAGCAGGCTCACCCGTCGGTCGGCAGAGGTGCCTCAGTCCTTCACTACAGCCTCCACTGGCAACCCTTCTTCACGTTGTCAGCAGGCCAGGGGCACCCAAGATGGCGCAGCAGCAGTGCGTCGTCTTCGTCCAAGGCTGCCCGGCAGACCCTCTCTCTTGCGGCCAGCCGGGCCACCCGCAAGCCACAGCCACTCTTTGGGGTTTAGCTCCAGGCGCAAGGCTTGACGGCTGCCCTCTCGTAAGCCGTGCACCTATGCGTCGCCTCAGTTTCCCCTCGGCCTCACCCTCATTTTCTTCTGTAAACCGCATCACCGCAGGTACTTCCTTCCATCTTCCCCTCGTCCCCTCTATCAGCCCACCATCCTCTCCCCTGCTATTTTCACTTGCAGGCGCATCAGGTAAGGTCTTGAGCTGTATCGAATGGCAGGAATAATTCAGGATATCAGTGGGCCCCTTCAGAGCTTATCCCGGACACGTCTAGCCCGCCATGTTGCTGGCCACACCCGACCCAGCCATACATATGTGACCTGTTGCATACTCTGTAGTGACACATTTTAACATGTTCCTAAGGTTTCCAGGATCTCTGAGATCTGAGTATCTAGACACCATAGGGTGAGTGATACCAGAGGAGATGGTGACAACCACAAAGGTGGTACCCGCCAGGGAAGGAAACCTCACTAGACACAGAGAGCTTCAATGACAGTTGGCCAGAACTGTAATGAACACTGACTGCTCCACAGTTCCTTGTAAAGTGTCTAAACTTTGAAGCTCATTTATTACATTAGGTCTGCACTGCAACAGATGCAGACCATCTAGGAGTTTTGTACTATCCTCCCTCATACACATCTACAGGGGAAAACCAGTGATGAGAAACCCGGGGCACTGAACTGGCATAATCAGTGTAACACGTCACATCCTGTGAGGTGTCTCCTTTTACCCACTGGTGAAGTTCTCCAGATGCACATGTGCTCATAGCATCCCAGCAGGAACTGATATTGCATAAAGCAGATGGTGGGTTACTTATCACTACTGTTAGCACTATCATCCCCATTTAAGTCAAGAGAGGATAAGTAGCTATTACCAAATATTAAAAAGCGTATGCCTAAATGGGATTTTGTTTGAAAGTAGGACTTTTACAGTAGTAGAGGAACACAGATTCAGGGACATTGACTCCAGCAACCACCCCAGCCAAGAATGATCAGGAGACAATAGCTCAGGGGTTCAAATGTCAGCATCTTTGGAACTGCTTGACAGATTTGTATGCAGTTATTGGTCTGAAATCAGGACACCTTTATCTAGGCACCCATTCAGAAACTCCATGAAGGTGTGGGAAAAGATGGTCCTCGTAGCTTCTATGGGCAATTAAAAGGTGCAGACAGGTTTCCTTATCGCATATTCAGTGTCCGGGACTAAGCAGGCTCACCAGTAGTCGTCATAGACAGCATACTTTCCTCAGGCCCCCAGGGCCTCTGATGACACAGGTGAAGTTGGATTATTCTCCTATACTGCAGATGTTATTGGAATTATGTCTAGAAGCAGTATAGACACCACAATGGCTCACAAGGTCCTCACCGGCAGCTGTGCTGTTGAATTTTAACTAGACTGCAAGCTGGCTCTCCCCTGTAGGATACACTTCAATGTTCTGTTTCTCTGTAGCACTGTCCCCCAAAAAATACAAGGCACCCCAAAATTTACCTGAATTAAATCTCCCACATTTCACTGGATCAGAGACGGTTTTGACCCCTTACTTAATGAGTCAAGGTGTCCTCGCGTTAGGGCACCTCCTAAAGCATCAGAATCAAACAAATATAATTTAATTAAATAATTCCAATTTAAGAATTATTTGGGCCCACTAAAAAACTGTGATCTAAAGCAATGAACAGTTAAAGGGTTTTACTACAGAAATTCAAAAATAAAGCGGTACAGTCAATGCCATGAATGCTTTAAAATGCAGAGTAATACAGAGTATGTAAACATCTAAAAATATTCTGTGTTCTCAATGAAAAGCAAAATCATCCTTAGTAGAATAGGAAAGTCTTCTTTCTCACCACCAAAATTAAGGGGGTTTTATAGAGTATTCTTGCATAGGATTCAAGATCTTTTGCAGGATCATTGTGGTGTGAGCAAATGTATCATTTTTTCAGCGAATCAGAGCACAAGATAAAATAAAACTCATTACCTTAGCACCTAAGCACTAACCCATTTTGTGAATAATTTAGCACCCTCTACGGTAATGTCATCAAAAAGTGTTTGAACAGAATAAGATATATCAACAATAAAATCATATGTGAATGAATAGGCCTCAGTGAATTTGTGGAAGGAAAACTAACCATGTTACAAGTTACAACTGAACTGGAGAAGGTTCATCAGGAGCAACACAATAACAAAAATGGAAAAAACGAAATACTTTACAGCTTGGATGTGCTACTAGGAGCTTGTAGGGAGGGGATGGGTGCGGAGGGAGGCACAGAGTGAGTGACAGAAATCTCTTCCGTCTTAGGTAAAATGGCATTTTTCATAGAAATGTGACCTAAATAAAACACAGTAGGAAGCACACTTATACACATCATAGGAAACTCGTTAGAAAAGTAATTAAATCAGTCTGCAGATGTGAAAGTGTGTGTTTGAACACATACAGCACTTTGTTAATGATGCACAAAAATTCTGAGTCATAGATGTTTTTCACAATAGACAGAGCTATGTCTTTGCAGGGCAAATCAGCAGCACTTGCAGCAGGGCTCTTTCTCCAGATTTAGCCCCAGGATAGTAGCAGTCAGGCAGAGTATACCCCTGGTCACAGTTCTTGTCAGCCCTGTTGGTGAACAGCTCTGTGCTTGGTGATGAGAGATCTTGCAACAAGTTATTATTCATAGGTCCAGTATCCATGATAAGAGTGGACCATCAGCTCTTCTGCAGTATTTAAGTTATGGACATACAAGGAGGTGATCAGCTTATGTCAGTGGCATATGCCATGGGTAACAAGAGCCTCTCCTTTCCTGGTAGAAGCTGGCCCAGTAAAAGGTCTATTGTGTAACCAGTCACCGGACCACCACTCATAGGGATGCAGATCCGGCAGGAAGAAGGGGCAGAGCTCGGAAAACTCTGGTAGAGGGACTGCAGCAACATGAATGAAGGAGAACTGACACCCCCATCCACAGAATACAACACCCTATACTGTGACACTATGAAATGCATCTAGTCTGTCACATATCCTATATCCTTGTCGATCTGCTCACCTTTTATGGCCTGCATTCTGTCTTTATATCTAACCAACATTGATAAAGTCAGTGGGCTCCCTTCTCTCTTTGAAATCAGGGTCTCAAGATGATTTATGTCCTATCTCTGTACTTCAAACTCTTGCAACTGTTACCACTAGCAGACTTATGGAGATTATCAACCTGTCGCCTACCAGAACTGTTACTCCACTCTTAAAGGGAGATAGTCTCTATCAATCTATTACAATTTCAGGTCCATCATTCTGTTTCCAGCTGTTAGTACAGCCTCTGAATAAATTGTGGCTATGCAGATTTTGCTCTAATTAGAAACTAGGGACAGTTTGGAAAAGTGGTATGATGGCTTCTGCAAATGAAATGGCACAAAGACTGCTCTGGCTTTAGTTGTTGATGCAATATGAAGAATTAAGGGTGGTGTGATGCATCGGGGTAATTCTTCACATCTCTCTGCTGCATTTGGTACAGTTGGCCATAATGTCCTTTTTAACACACTCAAGTAGATTGGATTCTCAAGGTTAGTGAAGCATAGTTTACTTAATTCCTAGCTGACTGCTTCCCTCATCTGTGTTCTCTCCCCCACTTTGCTCTGAAAAAATAGCCTAGAGTTTGGCATTCCTCAAGAAGCATTCCTGACCTCAAAGGTGTTTAAGATCTGTGGTAGACCCCAGGCACTGTTTATCAGGTCTTTTGGATGGCAGGCTGTCCCTTATGCAGATGACACTTAATTGATCATTGGCCTAGATCCATTGCCTCCTCCTGAGCTTCAGCTTTAATCAACTTCTTGTTCATGCTCAGAATCCGGGACTAGATAAGCTCCAAGTTTCTCAGGCTAAGCGCCTGTAAGACCAAGCCTCTTATAGTGGTCCAACAAAAGCATAGGTTACTCACCTTGGCTCTAGGGGTTCAAATGCTCTTTCCCCTCACTTGCTGCTTAGAAAATGAAAGCATTTGCTATTCTACTTGATAAATACCTTTCCTTCAAAACGTATTTCTTTTTGGTTGTTGATCCTGAACCTGTGGGGGAAAATAGTTTATTTTCTGTTATCTTAGGGGTGATTGTAGCATGTTGCTCTCCACGTTACAGTACTGCAATAGTCTCTACCAATGACTTTAAAATAATGCTAATAATGCTGTGATTAAACTGCAAAGAACCTAAAGCGGACTCCCAAGAATACAGAATGGACTATGTTTCTGGAACTTGTACACCTCTGACCGAGGGCTACTTTAGAGTCTTCAGCATGATGCACTAAGGTTTCGGTGGCACAGACCTCTTCTGTTTATGCAACTGTTTCTCTCAATGGACCCAATCATGTCTTTCAATTTCCTTTTCATTTCTTACACATCCCTGGAATCCTCTTCTTCCAGACTTGGGGTTAGAGATAGAACTTAGGACCCTAGGTGTGGCATGAAATACGTTTTTACATTGAGTGCACCTTTTCAGTTATTTATGATCTACAAATATTCACCATTATGCACCGCTGACTGCTGCCAATAAAATGCTGCAAATAATACACAATAAAAACAACTTTTATTTCTGATGATACAATTCTCCTTTTCTCCTTGTTTAAAAATTCACTATTTACGTGATTCAAAAAGCCATATGTCGCCATCCATATTGCTTCGGTGAACTGCAATATTTATCATTTGCCAATTGAATCTCTTGATGGTACAGAGATGCTTTAGTGTCATCTGGTCTTACAGCTTTGAGTGTTGCCCCTTCTTCTGTGTCTAATGGCATATTTGCTGTTAGTGAGCTTATGCTATAATTTGATGCGGAGGGTGCAAGATTAGAGCAGGATTTGAACAAGCACATGCATGGATCGCTCAGCTGACATAGAGCACTGAGGTCTCTATGCTGGTATTAGGGTCAGAGATGGCTGCTACTGATGTCTGTTTCATATGGAGTGCACTGGAAAGGAAGTTCTAGAATATCTGTTGGTTTACTTGTTTCATTTGCCCATAATGAGGGACTGCAAGTGGATCACATCAAATAAAGCTAGGTTGGTTTCAGGTAGTCATTTAAAAGAGATGGTCGCTGCTGCTTACAGTGGTAGGAGAGGAGCTTGAAAGAGCAAAACCGCTGTTGTTGCTTCGGGATACATGTAGATGATGAATGGTGGACAATGTAGATTGGTATGTATGTTGGGTGCCATCATTTTGTGGACTAGGACATCCGTGATGGAGGTGGGGGTTTGGGAGAACAAGGGTATTGTAAAAAATATTTCACTGAAATTAGGTGTGATAAAAAAACTGACATTCTGTTGGATAGAGGATTGTGCCACGGGTACTGTTAGGCATGATGTGAAGTTTGCATTCAGGCTGTTTGGCGTGTGATTTGTTGAGTGGAAAACTGAAGAAGCTGCTTAGGTGCAGTGTCTGTGGGTGGACTGAGAGATCGTGTTATATTTTTGTTCTTGAGATAGTGGGGTTTGAATATGGTGAGGTGCATTAGATCAAATGGTTTGGGATGTGTAGTGCAGATATGCTATGCAATACTAGATAGGTGATTCAGGAGATTTGGCCCTTGGCCTTAACATGACCAAATAGGGAAATGCTTTTGAGCTACACCGCTCTCAGCCAAGGATGCCCAGCTGAAGGATACTTTGTTTAAAATGGTAAAGGGGCCTACTGAATAACTCAGCATGGTGCAAGCAGAGAATGCAAAAATATTATGTTGCTTAGCTGACATGGGTATAATTAAGTTAGAATGAAAACTAAATGAAAATAATCAAATACAATACCACAAATACAGGTTCATGAGGGATGTGTTAGATGAGGTTTGCTGCATAGGACAATACATTTTTGTTTTTGCACCGCAAGACATCACATTTCACTTTAATGGAGTCATGGCCCATTTTTGCATTTAGATCTAGAGGGAACTGAGAAGAGTGTCCTGGGCTAACTTTGTCGGATTATGAAAGATGGCTATATGAGAAAATTGGGACAGAGAATAAATTAGGGGACTGTAACAGGGCCCAACAACTAGCGGAGGCCTGGCCGATGTTTGAGTCCTCCAGGGGGACTCAGACAAGAGTAACAACACACCTGGAGGGGCGTGCGAACGTCATAGAGAGGAGGCGGTCCCTGGGAAACCTGGAAGAGGAGAAGGAGAGGAAGTGAAGAGTGGTGCGGGAGAAAGCGGAGATGCAGGAGGAGACAAGAATGTGGCAGTAGAGGACGTCAGAGGAGAAGAAGCCGAATGAGTCAAAACAAACGGGAGGAGGGAGACGAGTGAGAATCCCGGAGACGCGGGACGAAGCCGGACCCAAGCAGCTGAGGCAAGGAGTAGCAGTGGGGAGGGGGGGACACGGACAAGCCAGCCACGTCCCTAGAGGGACGTGGCTATACCAGGTAGGTGGCCGCTTGCGCGGTCAACTCACAAAACTGCTAGGGGAAGGTCGGGAGGGACCGGAGAGGCATAAGGGGAGGGGAATGATCCATCACCTGGGTCCACAAAACGGTGACCATCCCACCCCTTCCCACACTGGACAATAAGCAGAAAGGACTCTCTGAGCACGCTCCCTTGTTTAATAAGGGCAAACACGGTGGTAACAGTAATAATCCAACAACGTGTATTTCATTTATTTCTTCTAGGACACTGGGCAGCACTAATACGATGTGAACTGATATAGCTCACCAAGGTGTTCCCCCACTACCTCATCCCTAGTGCATGGCAATAACCTTAAAAGAAATAATTAAGACTGCTCAGTTGAACCACTTACCTGACAACGGGTTGTTGTTCATATATTTTCCCTTCTCTCGCTGGCTACCTGGGGACTGCACGACGAGGAATCCTGACGACCTAGGAAAGAAAAACAAGAAAAGAAACTGTCATCGAGAGTAAAATAAGAGAAGGATTGTACATACAGACTGTTAGTGAAAGCACGATTAACCGAGTCAGAATCTCTTTGGAAAGCAAATTTTTAAAAAAGGAATCAGTGAACCCTATGACAGGGACCTTAAATAAATGAATGAAAATGTTCCCTTTAAGAATTGTTCTAGACTTGTTTATGCTCATTTATGCATGTTGCTAAAGAAAAGTATTCAGGCGTTTCTTGTCACTCCCTTAGCCTCTGCTAAGGAATCAACTCCATATCCAGCTGCATTAAAAAGTAGACGGTTAACCTCCTATGGAAGAGGCCAGCCAGGACACACTGCAGTTTGAGGCATTTTTGAATGCAGAAGAGAATCCTGTCTGTGGTCTTAGTTGGTAGGAACCAGACAGGCGTGACAGAGGAAAAGAGAACTCTTTTCCTCTGTCACGCCTGTCTGGTTCCTCCCAACTACTTTGTTACAGCCAAGCAGCAGTAAGTCTGTCAAAGGGCTACTGTGATAGGCTGCATTTCTGCAGAAGGCTAGCCCACTAGCCCTTGGTTAACATAGAATTATAGAATGGAGCTGGATACACAAACTCTTTTTGGGAGGGAGTTATGCCCCTGTGGACAGTGTTGGTTAAAGCATTTGGGTTGTGTCTGCATTGCCTCAGGACATCTTTGAGTAAAGTAAAACTCAGGGATGGGGCTTTCTGTTCTATATGGCATTACCCCCATTGGACTGCAGCCTGGTTTTGAAAGCCCAGGATCCCTTCTGATGCCTCTGTCACTTTCCCCAACTCCCAGAGATTAAGTGCAGCAGGCAGGGGAAGCTTCAGGCGAGAGAGAGAGAGAAGGAGGGATGGAGGAGTAATGCAGAGAAAGTGATCAGAGAGGCAGCAGGAGAGAATGGATGGAAGGATGGAAAAAGAGAGATTGTGGGAGAGGTCTGGTGGGAGCATTTTTCTCAGAGCGGCTTTTGGTTTCCCAATCTGGCCATGGTGAGACTTAGGGAGGGGAAAGTGTAAGATACTGCACAGTGAAAACAGAGGCTCAGGGTGAGTGTTAGAAATGGGGTCTCTGGTTGGCAGATAGTTTGCACTCTGTCCAAGCAGGGACCTTCACTCTAGTCAGGGTAATGGAGTCACACTCCTAAGGCAACCCCTGCTCTTACCCCCTTGGTAGCTTGGCACAAGCAGTCAAACTGTTCTCAAAGACAATGTGTAAAGTATTTGTACCAACACACACAGTAATACAGTGAAGACACTACAAAATGGACACCACACCATTTTAGAACAAAAGGCAATATTTATCTAAATTAAACAAGACCAAAACGACAAATATCCAACATACACAAATCAAGATATAAATTTCCAAAAGAATAAGAGTCTTACTCCATAGAAAACAATGGAAACGTTGATGTTACACAAAGTACCATGTCACATAGGTTCTCATTATGCAAATAAGGCTACTGGGTTTGGGAGACAGCATCACATGGATTGTAGGTACTAAGTACGATTCCATTATTTTTCAGCCGCATTGCAGATGGTGTGTCGAAAATCTGTGCGTGGATTTCAGTCCTTGTTCTGCCAGATTTATCTTTCAAGGGAACTGGTTACTGGATAGGGCGCCACTTGGCAGGGCAGGAGTCTCCGCAGAGAGTCCACGTACTGGCAAAGGAAGTCTGTGATGGCCCTGAGACTTCAAAACAGGAGGCAAGCTCAGTCCTAGCCCTTGGAGATTCTTCACAAGCAGGAATACACAACAAAGTCTAGACTTTGTCCCCTTTCACAGGCAGAAGCAGCAACTGCGGGATAGTCCAACAAAGCACAGTCACAGGCCAGGGCAGCTCTTCTCCCTGGCAGAGGTTCCTCTTGAATCCAGAAGTGATCTAAAATCTGGAGTTTTTGGTCCAATACTTATACCCCTTTCTGCCTTTGAAGTAGCCCAACTTCAAACAAAAGTTTCTGTTGTTCACAGGATCCTGCCTTGCCCAGGCCAGGCCCCAGACACACACCAGGGGGTTGGAGACTGCATTGTGTGAGGGCAGGCACAACCCATTCAGGTCTAAGTGACTACCCCTTCCTACACTCTAGCCCAGATGGCGCATCAGGATATGCAGGCTACACCTCAGCTCCCTTTGTGTTAGTGTCTAGAGAAGATTCACAAACAGCCCAACTGTCAGTCGGACCCAGACAGGAAATCCACAAACAGGCAGAGCCACAGAATGGTTAAAGCAAGAAAATGCCTACTTTCTAAAATTTGCATTTTCAAACTAACAATCTAAAAACCAACTTCATCAAAAGATGTCTTTTTAAATTGTGAGTTCAGGGACACCCAATTCCATATTTCTATCTGCTCTTAAAGGGAAACTGAACTTTAAGAATATTTAAAGGCAACCC
Source organism: Pleurodeles waltl (assembly GCF_031143425.1). Taxonomy (NCBI): domain Eukaryota; kingdom Metazoa; phylum Chordata; class Amphibia; order Caudata; family Salamandridae; genus Pleurodeles; species Pleurodeles waltl. Next base: position 789,724,029 of record NC_090436.1, on the reverse strand, counting down.
CCATGTTAACCTATGAGAGAGATAGGCCGTGCAACATTGAAAACTGAATTTGGCAGTATTTCATCGTTAGGACATGTAAAACACATCAGTACATGTCCCACCTTTAACATACACTGCACCGTGCCCATGAGGCTACCTAAGGCCTACCTTGGGGTGTCTCACATGTATAGAAAGGGAAGGTTTAGGCCTGGCAAGTGGGTACACTTTCCAAGCCAAATTGGCAGTTTAACGCTGCACACTCAGGAACTGCAGTGGCAGGTCTGAGCCATGTTTACAGGGCAACTCATGGGTTTCACAACCAGTGCTGAAGGCCCACTAGTAGCATTTGATTTACTGGCCCTGGGCACCTGTAGCATACTTTACTAGGGACTTACTGGTAAATCAGATATGCCAGTTATGGAAAAGCCAATTACACATACAATTTACACAGGAGCACTTGCACTTTAGCGCTGGTCAGCAGTGGTAAAGTGCCCAGAGTACCAAAAACAGCAAAAACAGAGTCAAGCATACAGTCAAAACATGGGAAGCAGAGGCAAAAAAGACAGGGATGTCATGTCTAACAGGGAGGAATATCCTTAACCCCTAAGATTGCAAAGTGAAGAGTTCACTTTGTTAATCAGATACCCTCTGCATCTAAAAGTAGAGTGAGACTAGGGTAAGGAAATGCCAGACCCTACACAGTGGATAGTACTGAGTGGACAGCGAGAGGCAAAAAGGGGAGAGCTAACTAGTTACACTTCTTTGCCTACAAGTAAAATAAAATAAAATAAAGGGAGGAAAGGAACCTTGCATTGCAGATAAGTTAGTAGTATTCCAATACGGAGAAACCTTACAGATTGTTAAATAAAGGTAAAACTCTGGGATGGCGCTAGCTATACCTTTCTACTAAATTTGATGCTAGAATCTTTGAGTGGATTTTGGGTAGCTGTTTCTAATATGAGTGTGTTCTTGTACCCAATATCTATTGGTATTAAACAATTCTTACCTTATATTTGTTAAGCATTTTTCCCAGTTGTTACTACAATCATTTTAAATTTAAATATTTGTTTGTGTGGTAACTTCTTTCCTTTCTTCTCATACATTGACAGTCGTGTTACACTGCCTATTCCAATTGATGTACTCAATAATTATCTCTTCTTACAATATTCACTACTCATTTCCACTAACTGCATGTTGGGAAAAATGGGTACAGCTCATTGGAGTAATGGTATTACCATAGGTTGCCCTTCCGCACAAATAATCGGGGACAGAGGAAAGCCCATCCTTGCACATTAATCCATTGACGAGTTGCCTTTTGCCACTTGAAGTCTGCAACGACACAACAGGTGTGGAAGCAAGGTGGATTGCGGCAACCTTGTTGCCTCCCTTAGGTATGCCACTGCCTAATAAATGAACAGTTACTTACATTTATTCTGATCTTGACTATGCCAGAGCTGTATTATAAAATGCATAAACCGTGCAATTACCTTACACCAGGTATTAAACGTGTTGACTTCTGATAGGGTACCTAATGTCTGCTACACAAAAATAGAAATATAGCAACCTACAAGATGGTTGTCCAGTATGATGAACATGTGTTTCAGATCTTTTACTTAGTAGTATTGTCTTATAGTTCTGTGCCCTCCTTTAGGTCTGCTTATCATTTTGTTGAAACGGTCTGAGTTATCATGGGCTTGACTACACCACAGTGGTCTTTATCTCTTGGGTACTACATTCATTCAGGTGAAAGCATAGAATCACTGAAAAGTGGGCAGTCTTGCATCGTTGATTTTTGATATGCTGGTATATGAGAGACAACCGCTACTGCTATGGGCGACTCCTGCTGTGATGTTTGCATGGCGATGATAGTATGGGTGGGGTGACCAAACCGATCGCTCTTATGAGGCATATATGTTGTCTTCATCCTACGTGGTACTGATTGGCTGTATGTATCATTCATAGTAGTTAGCAGGTCACAAAATCATCCCATGGTTTAGTCTTATTGCTAATATCTGGAACGAGCTCCTTGCTAGATCTAGGACCCTCATGTTTTTCAGGATGTTTGCAAATTTGTAAATAGCAATGATAACCTTATCGTTTATAGTGGCTACCTGGGACAACCTTGTTTTTTTCCCTTTGGTAAACTGGCATAGCGTTGACCAAATGTGAAAAAAATTTTTTTTTTAAATCACAGTTGTTCTTGAAGTAAAAAGTAGTACTCTAGGATGTCAGGTAGAATAATATAACAGATTGTAACGAGCACACATACCACTGCTGTGAAACGGTGACCATCATTTATGGGCACTTCCCTAGATTTTCTCCTGCTTTCAAGGCTCTTGCAAACATAGTATTGTTTATAATCTTGACTACGACAGCTAAAAAAATGCTTTCTTGTGTTAAGTATCAGCCGTTGGATAGTTTTGTCCACTTTTCTCTCTTATGTTATTAACTGGGATTTTCTCATGACTCCCAGCAGCTTTTCAGGTATTTACACTGTAGTATGCGTCACAGGAGGCACATTTGCCTGCGACATTTTTATTACTTCCAAAACGTGGCTGCACATCAAACGAATGAATTGGAACTGCGGTCCAAAAGCATTATTTTCCTCTTAGCATGAATGATGCGGAGATAATTTGCAGGATAACCTGTTCTCAGGGTCCTTTATTATCACAACATTCACACATAATGCGACTTGGGAAACGTTTCAAAGGCTCGCACCTGCACAAAGGCAACGGTTTAGCAAGAGCCTGTCAAGATAAAACTCATAAGTAAGACCCAAACACAGAAAAATTGCTTCTGGCCATCAGGCTAAGAGGCTTTTCTGAGCTTGTTCGTAACTGTACGCCGAGATTTTCTTCCCGTCCGTTGGAGTCAGTACCTCTGCCCACCACCTCCCATCCGCATATGTCCGTTTAGGTCCATGTCAGCCTTCTGGTTAGGCCTGAGATGCATAAAAGTTGTGTCCAAAATGGAACAGATGGCGTTCGCTAATGTTACATACATGGAAGCAGGGAAAAGGGTGGCAACAAAAGGCACATGTGCAAACTTATGTAGTGTGGAAATGAATGCAAAGACCTATTAAGAAGAATGACGTGATCCACTCCTACATAGTTACACTAGGAGTTGGCTATGCAGGACAAATGTAACCATTTTCTTTCACTTCTCTCACTTGACATTTAGATCAAGGAAGTGTGATGGATGTTGTCTTCTTTGAAGTCAGCAGGCCCTTCATTGTTTTTAGAGGGATAAAAAAGGTGACAGTGGGAGGGATGGGTGGCTTGAAAAGGACTGTGGCATAAGTAGTGTATCTTATAAGACGCTCACAGAGGTGGTGCATGTGTTATTATGGGTACAGACTACTGCATGTGAAGCAGAATTCTGAGCTTGACAAATTCATAACTAGAGTCTTACCAAAGTCAAACCAAAATCAACAGGCAGTCGCTACTCTTGCAGAATTAAACGTTCAAAGCAGACAGCATGGTTGCTCGATTGGAATCAAATAGTATCTTAGGCCATGAGACACCAGTGGTAAACAAAAGTATTTACTGTGTCACTTCGTTCCTCTATCATGCAAGTGACTTCTTGTGACATTGCCTTGCAGATCCAAGCAGGTATTTTTTTTTTTCTGCCACCGTAAAGGCCCCATTGAACAATGGTTCAGTGTCTATCTTTATGCTTTGTCAGGGCTCAGGCCCATTCCAGACAGAGCTGTGGAGCTCTAATGATCTGTACCTGCAAAAGGGAGATAGGGGTTTCGGTACAGTTTATAAGTAGATGCTGGGGTATTATGTGTCACTAGTTGGTATAGGTACTGGCTGTGGTGCCCCGGATGGCTTGAAACAGTACGGTGGGATTTTTATTTTGGACCAAGCATTAAGAAGATCACATTGTACTCTGGCACTGGTGGACTGGGGTAGAAGGCTGTCTTGTAAGGTTGTAAAGCACATTTGTAGTAAAAATGTCTGATTTTTTGCATGTTTAAAACCTGAAACCTAGAATATATGGTTGCTGATGATTTACCAATAAAACACAAGAGCAAGAAATGAAAGCAAAAGCCTGACAGGAATTAAAGAACAATTATGATCCTGCTTTCAAGGCAACATGTCAGAGTTATTTATGTGCTAATAAGATATTAATTAAAAATCTACTTTGCAACCAGAACTGAAAAATATAGATCTCCATAAAAGAAAACTTCATAACTCAGATTGCCTGAAATCTGAGGTCACCCAATTCACAAGAAATCTGAAACCAATTGAAGTTTTTACAAATAATAATTTATTGACAAAATGGAGATCTACTGTGAAATTCCAATAAAACAAGCCATCCTTCGTGATTCATAAAGTAGAATGTCATGAACCCCTTTTCTGTGAGAGAAAACTTTATCTTGATTTCTAATAGTAAAACCTCGGTGTTGTCATTGGCCTTGCCCTACTTCTCCCAGTAGGTTTTCAAAAAGTTGAAATCATTCACCTCTCCCTATCATGTGGAATGGTCCATCACTTAAAAAGGTAATTTTGATGTTTTTATTGGACGTGCCATTATTATGCTTTACAAATTATTGAATAATGTCAAACCTGCTGAAAACTAGCATCCCAATACAACGGGTGGCCATGGACCAAATTTTGCCATTCATAAAGGAGAATAGCATGCTACAACTAAACCAAGCAAGCGTCGATCCATTCCTCCCTAACATGCGAATAGAGCAGTATCGGGCCACTTACTGTCAGCTCCTTTTGAAACCATCAACCGAGTGGAGCTGGAACAGTTTTCTGAGTGGGGTGCTGCCATCAATGTAACAACACTAACGTCATTAGAATTGTGAAAAATACAAGCATCACACAAAGAACAATTATAGAAAATGAGGCACACCCATTTTGCAGGAAAATGGGAAGGGTGTAGTATTTAGCCAGTTGTGCATTTTAAAGCACACTCATAAATATATTACTGAAGCATAGTGTGATAACACCACCATTTACAGACATTTCCTTTGAATGGCCTCTAAAGTTGTGCAGACATGAAGTTTCTACTGGAAAATGGTATACTGGGTGGAAATTGGGTTTCAATAAATGTTTCTAATTTGTATATTACTGAGTAGAGTGTCTTGATTTGTTTTGATCCTGTTACAACCGTTCCATCACATTTAAATCTTTCCATCAAATTTAAAATGCTTTCATCACACTTCAGAAGTACCAAAAACTGTGCTCCATTTGTGTATTCCTAGCTGCTGATATTTTTTTTAAATGTTTGCACATTTCACTTATAGATGTTTAGATTTTGTTTACTTGTCTGTTAAAAACTGACATCCTACAGTCTTTCATTTCCCACTATTCTAAAGAGATTGTCACGTAGTTCACTTTACAAAGTCCTCTCTATTTGCACCCAGGGAAAGAAAAGTAAACAACACTCTACATGTTAAGAAAATAAGAAGCAATTTTTCAGAATAAATACCATGACATTTGACCTCCTCTCTGAAGGCACAGCAAATGTGTCAAGATAAAAACAAAATAGAAAGGCATATTTTTTGCTCATTCACCTTCTGAACTTTAGGTTGGTTATTATATTCAGTTGTTCTAGGCAAACCTCACGACACTGATATCCAGAGTTGTGGTGTTAATTCTGAATTACTTTGACTCATTATTCTCAGAACTGTCTCTGTGCCCCTGTTTCAGTCTTAACCTAAACCAGTGAATTGCAGGGCTCCTCAAGGTCTGGCCCGTCTTCACTCTTGTTTAATATCTACCACATGCCTATTGCTGTCTGTTTCCTTAGAATTAGATGACAAACAGTATGAAACCTTCCCAACACAAAAATGGTGACGGGAGGCATGATCGCAAATAATCTAATTCATTGCCAATCGCTCTGAAAACGTACACCCTTACAATTTCTCACACAACATTAGAGTACAGCCTTTGTAACTCGTATTCCTGGATTAAGGAGCTGGAAGACAGATGTCTTGATAACAGGTGGTTCCGTTGAGCAGGGGTCACCAATCTTTTGTGAAATAAGAGCTACTTATGTTTTTGGAAAATCATAGAGAGCTATAATGTTGTAATAGTGATCACATCAGACAAGATTACATTTGTGCCACCATATTACTAGCAGTGGTCACCTCAGTGCATCAGGCAGGGATGTCATGAGAAGCTAAAAAGGGCTTTGTTAATTGAAATACATAGACCTAACAACCATAGGTGCAATGGCCCTGGCATGAAAGGACTATTAGTAATATGTCACCTCACATGATTTGTTTCTCAAAAACCTGCTTTAAGTATATTTCAGGAAATTCTGACATTTTTCCTCAAACATCGGCTTATGAGTTCCGAAAATACACACATTTTTGTCTTGAATACACAATTTTGGTACACGTACAAAAATTCAACTAACCAAAAGGTTCTAATTTAGTATGCTGGACTGCGCTCAGGAAAGCTGCTTACAGGTAGCTGGAGAGCTACCAGTAGGTCATGCGTTAACTATCGGAGAAGCTTGCTGTAGAGTGTTGGCCCCTTGAGATGAGGCCTTCGGAAATAGGCTGTGTTCCTATATTGTGCCTAAAGATTATTAATAAGGAATACAACTTAACTCTCAACTAACTCTTGATTCCGCAAGTTGCCAGGGCTTCCTTTATCAATTTATAAAAAAACGTAGGAAAGAGTTTCTCTTTAGTTACTTTCCTCTGAGGATGGAAGAGTATTTGAACTAATCCACAATATTTAATTGAAGAACAGAATTACAGTGCTTTTAAAACTTGCAGCTACATCCCTACTGCATTGGAAACAATAACATAGGGTGTCCCAGTTGCTACAAGCACTACTTTGGTTGCCATTCCATAAAAGAATAAATCAGTCCGTGGGAGGGTTATTGAGGTCAGCACATTCATGATCTTTGCTTCCGGGGTAAGAGATTCACTTTATGTAGACATGTGCATTCACATTTGATTATTGTCCCAGGCATGTTAAGTAAAAGTGCCTTGATTTAGGAAAAGCTATGCAAATGCACCCGCTTTGTCCACCCTAGCCTCTCAGTTTTGGGGTATTTTTTTATCTATTGTGGAAGAAATTAGTGACTGCTATAGATTCAGAAAAGCTTTGGAAAACTTAAAGCTATTCTGTTGTGATCATTCATGTTTTAGTACCAAAATGCCACCTTAGGGTGCCAGAATGCCCTTCTTAGATAGTTGAGTATTCTACAAAACCCAAAATAAGTTAGAATAATGGTGCTCAAAAAGACGCTGTTGCATAACACGGAGGTAATTACTGACTCCAGTCACATGCTGGAGTTGACAAGCACTGGCAGAGCCAATAGGTCTTGCTGATGTGCGATTTATTGGTTTTGCTAATGTTTTTTAGCTATGTTGCACATGACTGAAAGTAATGTAAAAAAGCTGCATAGCACAGTCAGCGTTGTCCGCCTTATACCACTTTTTATTAATTTATTTTCAGTTATGCTTCACTGAAGCTAATGCTGCTGTCTAATATGGCTAAACAAAATTGACAAAACCAATAGATCACACATAGACAGGACTTATTGGCCTTGCCAATGTTTGGTATGGAATGCCTATACTAATAAGTATTTATATATTGTTTACAGTGGCTGAAGTGCTAATGTTATAGAATGGAGAATGCACTTGTCAAGGTGTTACTGTGTCCAGATTCAGAAGCATTTTAGGACTATACAAAAACTGTCAAAATGTGCCATGTAAATGCGCTGAATGTAACATAAGTTGTAGGTAGACAGAAAAGTCCAATAGGTTACAGCTTTTCTTACAGTGATGCTTTGTGCTATGTGTTACTTTGGGTGCAATGGTTACATATGTTTCAAAAAAGCACTCCTGACTGCTTGTCTAGTAGTAAAATAAACGGGGTTCAGTGGGCTTCCTAGAGCTTTTGCCCCTGTGCCACTGCACCTGCTGCCCCATTCAATTTGTGGCCCACTAGTGCCTGCAAGGTAACTGCACTTATGACTGCTTGTTTAGTGGTAACATATAGCAATAATCGGGGTTTGTGGGTTTCCTAGAACTTTTGGCCCCTGTGCCACTGCACCTGCTGCACCATCCAAATCGTGGCCTTAGTACCTACAAGGTAACTGTGCTTGTGACTGCTTGTTTAGTAGAAGAAAATAGCAATAATTGGTGTTCAGTGGGTTTCCTAGAGCTTTTGGCCCCTGTCATTGCACCTGCTGCACCATTCAAATCATGGCCCACTAGTGCCTGCAAGGTAACTGTGCTTGGACTGCTTGTTTAGTGGTAACATATGGCAATAATCTCTGCTCACTGGGTTTCCTACAGCCTTTGGCCCCTGTGCCACCTCACCTGCTGCCCCATCCTGATCATGGCCCTAGTGCCCGTAAGGTATAGTGAGGAAATTGTTTTTTATCCAGTAATGTATGTGTTCCGAAAAAGGCACAATTGCAGATGGAATACATAATTATTTTATAGGAAACAAACACGAAAGCTATCATAAAAAGTGCCTTTAAACTTATCCAATTCTCCAAAACGAGTTGCCACAGATGTCAAAAATCAAGCATATGCTTTATATATCAAAGTGAACACCAAGCAGTGTGAACTTGTAGTACAATATGGCTGGCTCTTTCCTGTGAAAAGATCATATCCTGTTCTTGACAGTAAATGGGCCATAAACAGTGTAAATTGCCCAAGATCACCATATGTAAAGCTGAGACTGAGACTGAAATGCTGTTTTGTACTTTGTTCCTAAAAAGGCAAGTTCCACAAATTAAATCGATTTAAAGAAGAAGAATTTTGCAAAAAACATGCAAACGCTTTGTACAGATGAAGGAAATGATAACTTTTGAGGTGGCTATGTCCAAACAAAAAGGCACAAGCAAGCTCCATTCAGAAAGGCTGCATTCCTCAGTTTGAAGTCAGCAGAAAGCAAAACAAAATAACCAGGCTTCCACCAAAACACAGCTTGGCATTTGACCTCAGTCTTTGAATGCCCAGCAAAGGTGAAAGAGAAAACAAGATTTAAAGGTCTGTTGACAGATAAGGAGTTTGTATGAGTATTCAGTGAACACGCCTTTCTCATTGGGCAGGGCGACCTGAACCTGGAGGGCCTAAATCAAATAAAGCCAGCAAATGGGAAGGATGAAAACGTGAATTACAAACCACAGAGTCAATGGCAAGGAATCGGCAGAATGTATTCCTAGGTCAACTTTCTGAAAGTCTCCAAGATGTCTTTAACAAACCAGACAGCTCGCTCTCTGGCAGGCTGCGACCTAAAGAGTGCTCCTAGGTTCCTTTCTATAGAAGGTAGTGGAACAGTGTGTAGGGGAAATACAGTAGAGGGACAATGTTGGGGCATGTAGTTGCTGAGAGATACATTCTTTCCACCTTATACAAGTATTGCATTGCGTGGAATATGGTGCTGAAAGAGGCAAAAATCTAACTGTCATAGATGTACAAATTAAATCATGCACACGACAAAAGAGGAAGGTTACCATGACTATCGAGGCACACCAGCTGGTTAAGTAGGAGAGGAAAGAGGTTTGATGATGAACATTATTAGTACCAAGTTGGTCACAATGTCTACAGATGTAGCCCTGCGTAGGCCGTCAGTTGCAGTAACGCACAGGCTGATTACGCTGGGATGTCATGATCATGCACAGGCCGGTTCTGCAGTTGCAGTCACACACAAGCTGATCGCTTTGGGTTTTCAGTCACATGCAGACTTGTCTCTTTGGGTAGTTGTGGCCACTCAAAGGTCTATCACACCAACATGCACTTCCAGCTCCGACAAGGCTACAGCAATTGTAGTTGTGATGTTTGCGGCTCTCACCACAAACCAATGCGGAGAGCCTCCAGGCCCACAAACACTGGGTTTCTCAGATCTCTTTCCTAAATCTGTTAGTTCTGGGTGCCCACAGACACCATGGACGCACTGCACCTCTCGCCTCAAGAACAGACACCCCTTCTTCAGGGTTGGTAGACTACTTCCCTCCCCCAGTAGGCAGCCAGGCAAGTAGGCACTTCTGGACAGGTAAACAGCTCTTCCAGCAAGATATTAAGACTCAGGTGATATCCCCTCAATGCTCCGGTATCCTCAGAGTAACCTGAGGAGCACTCCCTTCCATGACCTGAGTGAGGACTGGCATTAAGAAAAGTGCTGTATATGTTTCTTATGGTGGCGATAGTGGAGAAAAGGCATAACGAGAAGCTGCTGTACTAGGTTGTGTTGCTACATGGAGAAGTGGAAGAGCTGATAATACAGGAAAAAGTCATTCCCAAAGGTGAGATTTGTGAGGAGATGAGTTCTATGTGATATGTTAATTTGCTCACTTTAGGGACAACAGTCCTTTTTATTTATCGAGCAGCTTTTAAACAGGGGAATTCCACCTTCTTGTAGTTTGGTGCAAAGAAAGCCCTTCCAGGGGCGTTACAAGAATAAAGATTTGAAGTAAAGAATGTGAGTTCTCAAGTGCATTGTTGAACTCATCAAGTGAGGTGCTGTCTGTGTGGCTCACATCATTATTTGTGTACTTCAAAGACAGTGATTGTGTCAAATGAGGTTTTCAGCAGGAAATGGACAACATGTAGCTGGACGGGCGAGAAAGTAATGTTGGCAGACATCTGGATTTGGGAGTTGTGAGACTAGGATAATGTTTAATGGTTTGTCACTTGGTGATTGTGCAGAAAGTACATTTAGGAAAGGGAGTAATCAGTTAGCAGCTGATTAAACAGAGCAGGCTTTAGGTGTTTTTTCAGATTAAGGTTGAAGTCTCCAAAACAATAGAGGGGGTATGGGGTTGAGCCAGGTTTGGAACAGAATTAAAGTCTTCAGTGAAGTTGTATATGCCACCATGTGGGCAAAACAATGTAATAATATGAAGTCTGAATGGCCAATTCACTGTGATAGAGATGTGTTACAGAGTTGGCAGGCATTGCATGGGAAGTGGAAATGATATTGAGGAGGAGGACTTGTTGATGAGGATCCCAGCACCATCACCCTTGTGAGTTGCTGTCATAGCACAGGTGAAGGTGACGTGATCTGTATAAAGAACAGCTGGTTTAACGGTATGTCTCTGCTCAATCCCAGTTGCTTTGATTGCGATGAAGTTAAATGGAGGGGAGTAGAAGTCAAAGTAATCACCGTAAATAGTTTTGTTAGTTGTGGGCTGAGCATGTATTGGTCACCCAGATGATGAGTCAAAAGATGGTATTGACCTTATGACTCAGCCTTTGAAAAATGTGATGAACTTTTATCAAAAGTTGCTAGAAATCGAATGGACTATGAGATAAATATGAATCAATTAGTTATGCTATGAATCTGTCCAGGATGGCATGGCAGTGTCTCTGTGCTACTCCGTGTCCCTGTCTTTGGAAAAGTATGTCTGTATCTACTGAAAACTCCTCACCACCATGAAAATGAACAGAAGATAAGCATAATATCCCTTGCTATGCTCCCCAGGCCTGTGAGACTGCTCCCTGTTTCCAGTTTCACCAGATTCTGAACTCAGCGTCAGGCCACCGCATAGTCGCAGAGAGTAAGAAGATATGCCTGGGATCCTGCCACCGAGGCTATAACAGTAGTGTCTTCCCACTGTTAGAAGACTCTTGTGAGAAGGTGAGCTGAAACAAAGGATGAATGGCTGAGTAGGAAGGTGACTGCTACACAGTGTGCAGTCCTGGGATGAGAGAGCGGTGGGACAGCCGTGGACACCCCTACACTCTCCATGCAAGCAGATGCCTGGCTCTGGCACATCCAGTGCCTGGCCAAGAGATACAGCGGCTGGTGCAGGGAGGATGAGAATAGAGAATGGTGCAGGGGCCGGCCCCATGAATGGCTGAAACTCGAAACAGTGGTAGGCATGCAAGGAAACACCTATAGCAAAGCCATACTCAAAAAGTACGCTGCAGAGCTTACTATCCCATGCACCGGGTCAGCCCCCAGATTCCACAAGGTCAGATAGTCACAGGTGCTATATCTCAAGAGCTTGACGCAAGGAGGATTGTCTGGACTGGATGGTACAAAGTCTGAAGCTGGGGCGATCACCTCAGGAAGCCACCATGCCAGCCAGTGAAGGGAACATGAAGCTGGAATGTGCCATCTAAGGAAACTGCCTAGTGGAAAAAGCGACAAGACAGAAAAACTCTCTTGATTTCCCAGTATAACAGCAGCAGCCTGGGATTGAAGGAGGAGAAAAAAAAATGAAAATCGAGGAATCTGGGTGTGTTGGACTTGCGACACACCTGATGTCCCTCCAAATAGAAAGAAAAGACCTGGAAAAAAAGCAAACGTCAAGAGAAAGTAAGACCCCTTAATTTTAACTTGGGAAGTTCCATAGGAAAACATTAACCGGTGGCCATCATGGATTGAGGAAAACATAAGAAAGCTGTGCCCCGGGGGTGTGGCTATGGGCGTCAAGATGGCGGTCACACTCTAAGAGTGCTCCAGACCCCTCCGTCATCCGCCTTGAGGAGCCCCGCCGATCCCGTGCTCATTTTGCCCTTGCTTGGGCCCCCGCATGTGGAGGAGTCAGTTGCAGTGGCGGGGGCCTGGCTTTTCCTGAAGCCATGGCAGAGCCTGAGATGGGCTCTGCTGCATGAGGCCAGCTGAGGCCCAGTCAAGCGGGGCGGACCGCCGGTGAGCCGCAACAGCCTCTGGGAGTGACGCATCGCACCAGTGGCGGCACGCCTGAGACTGTGGGCATCGCCTGCCCCGACCCGTGATTTTGCCGTGGGCAGCAGTGAAGAGGACGAGAGGTGCCCCGCCCCTCCGGGCCGCGGCCTGGGGTGAGATTTTGGCAGCGGCGGAGGGGGCCTGTGCCGGCCCGGTCACAGCAGGCGTGGAAGGAGCAGCAACTCACGAGTGGCCAGGGCCCGGTGAGGCCCACGACGGCTGGCGGAGAAGGTGGGCCCCACGTGGAGGAAGGAGTTAGAGCAGCTGGTGACGCCCGGCGGTTGGGCCTGGCTGGGGCCTCGGAGGGCCCATATTGAGTGTTCGAAAGGGGTCCGGATGCACCCTATGAGGGGTGCTGGCGGACTTTGGGGGTGGGAGGGGACCACTGACCCTCTCCCCCCGCTGGTGCTGAGGCCGTGCACGGTCAAAGGCGGCCCGGAGGTGACCCGCGGTACGGAGACCGGGAACCGGTGTGCGTTGGCCATCGAGGAGCGGAGTGGCCTGTGGTGGGGCGACCGGCCCCAAGAGAAAAAGACCGTAACAGAAGGCGCCTGAAGGGGGGACCCGCCGGGGGCCGGTGAGACCCGGTTAGTGGGGGGACGTGGGCAGGACCTGGCCGAAGTGCCATTGCATGGAGGGGCCAGAGTCGGGTTCAGCGGAGGACGGGACTGTCAGACGATGGGCCCTCGCTTGCCCGCCAGAGGTTTGCCCAGGGCATCTGGAGTGTGGCTGCAGCAGGTCCTCCACTTGCCTTTTGGTGACTGGATCGTTGGAGGGGGCTCTGGTGGCGCCAGCGCTGCCCCAGACTGGTAACAGGCCGGTGTTGCAGCAGCGCATTGATCAATTCAGCCTCCCGGGCAGCAGGAGATCCGGGACCGGAGAACTCTGCAGCAGAGGGGATGAATACAATCCTTCAGGCCATCCAATCCTCGCAGTTGGCAGTGGAGGCTGAGGTCTGTGAAGTAAGGGAGGATGTGGGCCTGTTGCGACAGGAGCTGCGAACAGCAGTGGGTCGCATCAAAGAAGTTCTCCCAGACGGAGGTTGAGATTGCGGAACTCAAGGTCAAAGTCGCTCAGCTGCAGACTCGCACGGGTGAATTACACCATAGGGCAGAAGATGCCGAAAACCGCTCCAGGCATAATAACCTGTGTTTTGTGGGATTTCCGGAGGGGGTGGAGGAGAGACACGCAATCGATTTCCTGGAGCACTAGATCAGATCATGGGTCCCTGATCAGCAGCTCTCCCCGTGGTTTGCCTTAGAGCGTGCCCATAGGGCTTTGGCACCCCGGCCCCCGCCAGGTGGCCCCCGGTGACTGATGATTGCAAGGTTCCTCAACTTTAAAGACCGGGACGTCATTCTTCAGGAGGGAAGAGTACACCCGGACCTTCGCTGGGGATAACCACAGGATCCTAATATTCCCAGACTATACCCACGAGGTGCAGGCCATGCGCCGCTCGTACGAGGGAGTCAAGCAGAAGTTGCGGGCAATGCAACTGACGTACATGCTCCTCTTTCCCGCGCACCTCTAGGTCCTTATGGACGGGAAATCCTTCTTTTTTGATTCACCGGAGGCTGTGTGGGACTGGCTTACCGAGGAGCATCGGGTGGCCTGGCGGGGCCCCCCCGGCCTGGGGGTAGCTTGCCAGTGACTGGCTCTGCTGGCTCCCTGAGGGTGCGGGGGGAGGGGCGTACCCGGTCCCGCGGGAGAAAGAGGAGCGGCCTGCGTGGCTGGTCGGCGGTCGATCAGACCCGACTCCCTCGGGGGGCGGGAGATCACCAAACGGTCCAGAGGAGAAGAGGCCGGCCCTGGATGCAGAGGGGGAGTGCCTTAGCCAATCTCCCTTGCTCTCTTGAGACTGACCTGCACAAACCCTGCGTGACTGGGAGGGCATGGTTGAACGCTCCACTCCGGGCACAGGGCATGGTGCGGCGAACGGCCGCATAGCAGAACTCCAACTCAATGGAGTGGTCCACCACTCCACACCTACTATTGACACTCTGTTTTCACAGTTTGGGGCGACAGATGCTTCTGAGGGTGGAAGTATGGGGCGGGGGCAGCTGGGGGGGGTTCATGGGATTGTTAATCTGCAGTTTTTTATGGTTGAGTTTGTGTTATGCTCTCCAGTATTGGTCTAGTTGGTCACGATGGGAAGGTCAGACAGGCACACTGCACACACTACTACTGATGTCTTACTTATGCCAGAACTGGCCAAGCGGGTCCTCTCCTGGAACGTAAATGGGCTCCTGGATAAAATTAAACGATCTGCGGTCTTCTGTACCCTCCTCCGCTTTTCTTTATCCATGGTCTTACTCCAGGAGACCCATTTCCTTGGTACTCGGTGCCCTATGATCATGAGGGGGGGATACAACAGGGTCTACCACGTGGGTTTCTCCAGGGGCTCTAGAAGGGTGACCATCTTGTTGCACCTTTCTTTACCTATGGTGGTTGCTGCCTCCCGGTTGGATCCGCAGGGACAGTATGTTGTGGTCTCTGGACTACTCGGGGGCACCCCATCAATACCCTTAGTCTCTACGCTTCTCCAGGGGTGCTGCAATGTTTTCTCGTGATTCTCAGGGACATGGTGGCAGGGCTTTCCCCAGGCCTAACCATATTGGGGGGGGATTTCAACTCCGTAATGAACCCAGAGATGGATATCACCAGGCCTTTGTCCTCGAGCCGAGTTACCAGGGCGTCGGGGCTGCTCAGATGAGTGGAAGGCCCTGGTCTCTGTGATGTAATTTGGGGCTATGGCACCCCCAAATTGCGACAATACCCACACATCTGCTGCACACCACACTCATGCCAGGATAGACCTCTTTCTTGTGCCAGCCCTTGACGTACCTCGGGTTATGGGGATGGAGGTGCTCCACCATGGTGTCTCGGACCATGCGCCACTCCTGCTTCGGCTGGATTATATCAACGCGGTCAGGCGCCCGGTGTGGCGACTCAATGGAATCTTCAGGATAGCGAATATGCACAGGCCATTGGGGACCTGCTCTCAGACTACTTTTCTTTCAATCTTGGTTTGGTTCCGACTCTGGGTACAATCTAGGCTGCTTGCAAGGCCACTCTTAGGGGGCACGCCAGGCATCTCCTTTGTGTGCGGGAGCATGTGCGTAGCCAGAGAGTGTCAGCGCTTGTGGCCCAGGCGGTGCATCTGGAGGGCCAACTCACCGATGCCACGAATATGGCTGTCACGAGGCAGCTCGCCTTGGTTAGGGAAGAGATTGGGCACATCACTCTCGAGGCAGCAAGGCATATGTATCGGGCCTCCGCAGCCCGAGTGTACAGGTGGGGGGACAAAAACAGCAAACTTTTGCACTGGCTTGCAGCGGGACCGATGGCAGGCAGAGTTGTTCCAGAGGTTGTTGACGATTTGGGAGCCTTTCCCAGACGCCTTGCGAGATAGCGCAGAGTTTCGCCACCTATTATGTGAGGCTCTACGAGGAGTGTCCCAGGCCCCAAGTGGAGAGGGAGACCCCTTGCTGCAGGAGGTGTTCTTTCCAAGAATCTCGGTGGTGGACAGATGGGACCCCAACGAGCCCATTGGCCTTGAGGAAATTGGGACCGCTATATCGGAGTTGGCCGCGGGTAAGATCCCAGGCCCGATGGGTTCCCAGCGGAGTTCTATAGCAAGTTTCATGATATCCTCACTCCCCATTTGCTTGCCATGTTTGAAGAGGTGGAGAAGACCGGGGGTTTCCCCCCAGGGCTCCATCAGGCCACCATTGTGGTGATCCCTAAGACGAGTCCCCCCCTTGAGGAGTTGCTCTGCGTACCACCCCATCTCGCTTCTGAATACTGAGATCAATATACTGTCCACGGTTTTGGTCGCTAGGTTGAGGAGAGTGTTGACTTCACTGATACACCTTGAACAGTGTGGTTTTATGCCAGCTAGGAGTACCAGGCATTGTATTAGGCGACTGCACGTGGCACTGGTCACTGGGGCCCTCTTGACCTCTCTGTTGGCGCTCCTCCTCATGAATTTCAAAAAGGGATTAGATACGGTGGACTGGTCCTACCTTCAAGGGGTGCTTGCGAGTGCTGGGTTTGGTCCACAGTTCCGTGCACTGGTGGGACTCCTCTACTCTAATCCCACGGCCCGAGTGCAAGTGAACGGAGCGGTGTCGGACCAGTTTCCCGTCCGCAGGGGTACCCGCCAGGGCTGCCCCCTGTCCCTGCTCCTATTCACACTAGCGATGGAGTTGCTAGCAAAACTAATTAGGGAGGACCCCCTAATTGACGGTTGGGCTTTGCCCACTGGGAGGGAGGACCGCATTGCATTATACGCAGACAATGTACTCTTGTTCTTGGCTAATCCGGCCAGCAGTGGTGATGCAGCTGCTGGGGCTGTTTGCCAGGGTGTCAGGTTTGATAATTAACCCCAGTAAATCTCTCTTGGTTCCGTTGAGCCCCACAAGGAACTGTTATGATTTGTAAAATGCTATTCCTATCCGACGCAATAGTTTCCGGTATCTGGGGGTGCATATAGCGCTGGTACCCGAGCTGGCATGGTCTCTCAATGTGGTGCCACTAACTCGAAGAGTCAAGGAGGACCTCCTGCATTGGCGGTCACTGCCTCTCAACATCCTGGGCCGGATAGCACTGTATAAAATGATGGTGCTTGCCCAGTTCTCTATATGCTGCAGAACTTCCCCTCCCACATCCCCAGGTGTTGGTTCAGGGAGATGGAGGCGGTCGCGCGGCAATTCCTTTGGCACAGCTCACGCCCCAAGCTGGCTTTTCGTACCTGCCAGGGTGATGTATATTAAGGAGGTCTGGGGATGTCTAACCTCTATCTTTACCACCTTGCAATGCATCTACTGGTTGTTAATGAATGGTTGGGGGGGTGTTGGTCAGATCCCGCATTGAAACTCTTGACACTGGTCTTTCCCGGTCTGTTTGGGATGCTGTACGGTGCCCCCCTGCCGCGTAAAATCCCGGAGGTGACTAGGGTGGTGCTGACAGGGTGGGGGGCTGCGCTGCTGGTGACGGGGTGGTGGTGCCGTCTCACTCAACAGACTCTGCTGTGGCAGGGATTGTGGCTGGGAGAGGTCTCGGCGCGCCGGGGGTTCCACATGTGGGACCTCATAGGTATTTCGCTACTGGGTGATGTCTGGGTGGGTTCCCGTATGCGGTCCTTCCAGGAGCTTCAGCAGCAGTTTGCACTCACCCGGTCCCAGTTTCATAAATATCTGCCATTCAGACACACATTACAAGCGCACATTCAGGCAGGGACGGTCATCCCTGAATTTAGCCCTGTTGAGGACAAGACACTGATGGGCTCCCTGGGTAGAGGGAGCGTGTCGCGTATTTATCACACATTAGTCATTAACACAGCACAGACGCTTGACAGGCTCCGAGAGTGGTAGGAAAGGTGGGTGGGCCGATAGAGGATGAGGACTGGAGGGTTGCTTTGATGGCCCTGCGGACACTGACCATGACCTGCCGTCTCTGGGTGGTGCAGACCTACTTTCTCCACATGGCATACCTCACTTCCAACAGGTTGCATAGAGCGGGCCTCCTGCCCCAGGCTAGCTGTCCTCGTTGTGCAAGCCCCAGTGCGGACTTTTTCCATATGGTGTGGACTTGCGCCCACATAGCCACCTACTGGCTGGCGGTGGTAAAAGAGATCTCCAGAGTCTTGCAGGTAGAGGTCGAAGTCGTCCCGTTACCTATTTTATTGGGAGTTCTTGTGGGGATAGGTTCCAACAGAGCGGACCGGTCATTTGTGGAGATGGCCTGCTTAGTGGCCAAAAGAGACATTGCAGCGAGTTGGAAAGCAGAAACTGCCCTCGCAATTGCGAAGTGGGGCCGGGGGTAGATTGGTGCACCCAGCAAGAGAAATTGGTTTATGAAGCGAGGGGCTGGCCAGCCAAGCATGAAAGAGTGTGGGGGAAGTGGATGGGGACCTGGGGAGATTGTGCAGCAGGCATTGCTTCATTATAGGAACGTTGTGCACCTTGTCTTTGACTATCATGATGGGTCTTGAAAGTACACTAGTGTTATATGCTTTAGAACTGTGCAGTTTCGGTCCGCAAAGTGTAATCGTGACCCGTTGGGTTGTATGTTGCTATATAAAACTAATAAAAATGGTTTATAAAGAAAAGAAAGCTGTGCCCCATCATGGCGATGCCAGTGCATGTGTGTCAGGAAGCATGGCGAGCTGACCCCTGGAATACTGACCCTGGAATCCCTCTCTGACCAGCCAGCACAATGGAGGACCACCAGCAGAGCCAGTATCCCCATGCAAGTGTGGGCATGGCCACCTGACCAGCCAAAGGATGCACTCGTTAAACATCTCCTGCTGCAACACAACGGTGTTTCCCTGTGGGTGTGCCCAATAGTATACGCCAGAGGAGTGACACACAGGTCCTAATAGGATGGAGACGATCCATGGCGGTGAAGCAAAGTAGATCCTGGTCGGACTTCTGTGACTGACTTTTGTTTCTTCTCTTTAGTTCTACAATGCAGCAGAGACACCCTGAAGTTGCAAGTCCTTCAGTATTCTGAAATTTACTCCTCACCATTCATTCCCAATTGGAACAGGCCAATACATGGTGAGGGAAACTCCAAGTTCTTGACCAGAAACAAGTCTTCAGACTGCCACATTGAAATGTCGACTGTGGCCGCTCAGGCCACAAATCTCTTAACCAAAGAGGACTTGAGGTTTTGCCTCTCTGAAACTGACCTGGAAAAAGTAATGGAAAGAACTAGCAGAGATAATAATTGGTATTCAATCCATAACTCATAGAGTATAAGCTACTGAAAGTGATTATTCACCAACGCAAGCACTGAGCAGCTCATATACACCGCCATTGCCCACTTGAAAACTCAACCAAGCTGCTTCAGGACAAGTGCGAGGACCTTGAGAACAGGTCCATGAGGAAGAGCGGCCACATCTGCAAAATGGAGGGAGACAATATCTATAGGTGCCTGGAACATATCATTGCATCAACCCTGCATGACCCTCAGAACCCCACAATTCGAACAGTCAGAGCACACAGAGTAGGAAGGCAACTTAAAGAAATGAACAGAAGGGACATTGTGGTAAAAGTGTCTGATTTCATAGTTAAGGAAGAAACTACGAGAAAGGCTAGATTCATGGGCCAGATCCAATATGGAGGTTCATCAGTAGCCTTCTACTTAGACCTACCACCAATTATCCTGCAAAGAGGAGAGTCCATAAAATTATGACAAAGATATTGCATGAAAAACAGATTAAATATTGTTAGACATCCCCCAAAGCTTTGCAGTCCTTGTGGAACAGCTCTGACAAACTGAAGGATGGTTTGTAGATGGACTACAACGTCTGGACCACACAAACTTGGCATTAGGTCATAATGATAGAGCAGCACTAGACCTAGGCAGACAATATGACGCTCAAAACATAGTCCACACTCTCCTAAGCCTCAGAGGAACAGATCAGCTAGGGGGAAAGAGCATGAGAGCATAAGCAGAGACATCATTGACATGGTAAGCTAAGTCGCAACATGTATATATGCACTCAGAACAATTTCCTTTACCTAAAAAGTGGGAGAAGGGATTGGATGGCCTGTTAAAAGTCCAAGAAGGGGGGCCTCTATGATTTTAAAAGTTCATGATAGGTGATGGGGGGACCTAGAGGTGTGAAACCAAATTAATAACCATAAAGTCAGGCACATAGGAACTCAGAATGCTTCTCTTTAGCCTTTTTCGTGTATGATTGTTTTTACCATGTTCATCATTCTTGTGAAGGGACCAAGACCCTAGTCTGATCAGGGGGCAAATGTTAAGGGCACTGCTTTATAAGATATCCAGATTTGTTCCACATGAAGTGCTAAGCGTTGGAAAACCATGCTATCTAATTCACCTTATTATTGCTTAATCTTACAAGGGCTGAATTCCCCTTTTCAAGGCGACAAACGTTTTGGAATAATGTGCATAAATGCGACCCCATTGGTATTTTCTAACAGGAGACGCACATCAAATGCAACGAATGTTTCTAAATGAAAACACACCGTACCCTACATACTTTTGAGCATCAGAACCTTTCCCAAACAGAAGGGGCAGCCATTCTTTGTAAACAAACATTTAGCTCAGAAAACTGTTCAGTCTCCAAAGATCCAGAAGGGCGCTATATAAAATTCCAGCTGCATGACACACAATTTCCATTAACATTTTTTATTTTTATTTTTAAATATTTTTTTATTAACATTTTATTATTTAATAAACAGTATCATGTTTACAGCACCATCTTGTTTGCTTTGTGTTAGTGCATAACAGTGTTAATATCACTACTGTCTACATTGTTTGAATGTTCTACTTCATTATTCGATAACCTTTATACTTTAAACTTATGCAAGAATAGAACATCAGTGGCACTTCTTCTCGTATGGGTTGCCCAATTGGCCTGGTGTAGCAGAGTCATGTTTTTCTAGTTATTATACAACACATTTAACTCGTTTCAAACATTAATCAACTTAAACTTAAACACGATGGCAATGTAGGGGGTGGAGGCTGCTAATGCAGGGGGATGCCATTTCCTGGCTTTTCCAGTATATATGGTGTCATTACTCATAGACTTGTCTGGTTTCAGGTGGGTGGGGCGTCTACCGGGTCCAACCTGTCTGTTACTCAATTTAATTGGAGGTGAGCTCCCACATTCAGTAATTTTGAAATACTGAGCCCAATGCTTCAATGGTGATTAATTCACTTAATCAAAGTAAGTTCATTCCAAGGCTTTTTATTACAATTCCATAAGTGGACTTCTTGAAGTTGAAAAGGAGAAAAGAAGTAAATCCCAAAATTGACAGCTTTATCGTCCAAGTAAAGTTGGTCAAGGATGGAGAAAGGATGAGGAACAATGTTCGATGAAAAACAGCCAACACGTGTTTCACCCCATAAGCGAGTTAGCGGGGGCTTTCTCAAGGCTGTGAAAGATATGTGTGAACAGTTATAAGTTACATGTCAGATCTTACCCAAATGTGAGCATGCATTCCATGCATATCATGCGGGACATGTTGTGCTGCTCATAGTGACATATATAGGTAAAATGAAAAAGTGCCCTGACAGTCTCCCCAGTGTTACCTAAAAATTGGAACCCTACAAAAGTATTAATAGAAATGTGATGATAGATCGGTTTAGAGAGGTCCACTATTCTTATTTATATTATAAGAGGAAATAAGGTGATATAGGGTAGTTAATTTCCTAATGAATAGTGAGTGAGAAGAAAGAGTCCTTTACAAACTGGCACTCACGTGGTATAAATACATGCTAAAGAAGAAAGATTATGAGCAAGTGCTGTTATAAAATCGAGTTGTGTAAGGAAAGACTAGAGCATGCGATATATCCACATTTCTAAAACAAAGAAGAACGTTACCCAATTCTAAATATAGTAACAGACTTCAGACATCCATGGTCTCAATTGACGGTGCAAATCTGAACGTAGAAACCAAATGGTAACAGCTCACTTGTGTAACCAAAAAATATAATACAGAACAAAACAGAACAACTTTTCAATTCTTAAAGAAAACAACTACCCTCCACTAACATGACTGTAGTGCTTGGGCACGCCATGTAAAAACGCCTAAGGTATGAATGGGAATTTTAGAAAAAGTTTTTTGCTGGAAACGTGAGTCTTAAACTCACCATATAGCACAAAATATTGTAAACCCTCCTCTGTTTCGATACTTTCGAAACTGAGAAGGGACACTCGATCAAGCATATCACACTGCAGTCCGAATGCGGCTGCAGCGTTTGAACGTGGGACCTGTCGGCGATTTTTCGCCGTTTTCACCTTGCGCCCACCGCGCTTCCAGGTACCATTTTTCTTCCGGTTTACAATATTTTGTGCTATATGGTGAGTTTAAGACTCACGTTTCCAGCAAAAAACTTTTTCTAAAATTCCCATTCATACCTTAGGCGTTTTTACATGGCGTGCCCAAGCACTACAGGCATAAACAAGGTCTTGTGGCTCTGTTAATTACTTGCATTATTCTTACATTATCCTTAATTGTGATGCTTTTTTACTGTTTTGATGGGGGTATATATGTATATATATATTTCTTATGTGATTCGAGTGGATTTAGAATTTCTGTGTTAATGATGCTTCTGTTTTTGGGAGGATCTAAAGGCTCATGACAATAATGGGTTTTGTTTGATCATGTTAGTGGAGGGTAGTTGTTTTCTTTAAGAATTGAAAAGTTGTTCTGTTTTGTTCTGTATTATATTTTTTGGTTACACAAGTGAGCTGTTACCATTTGGTTTCTACGTTCAAATTTGCACTGTCAATTGAGACCATGGATGTCTGAAGTCTGTTACTATATTTAGAATTGGGTAACGTTCTTCTTTGTTTTAGAAATGTGGATATATCGCATGCTCTAGTCTTTCCTTACACAACTCGATTTTCTAACAGCACTTGCTCATAATCTTTCTTCTTTAGCATGTATTTATACCACGTGAGTGCCAGTTTGTAAAGGACTCTTTCTTCTCACTCACTATTCATTAGGAAATAAATTACCCTATATCACCTTATTTCCTCTTATAATATAAATAAGAATAGTGGACCTCTCTAAACCGATCTATCATCACATTTCTATTAATACTTTTGTAGGGTTCCAATTTTTGGGTAACACTGGGGAGACTGTCAGGGCACTTTTTCATTTTACCTATATATGTCACTATGAGCAGCACAACATGTCCCGCATGATATGCATGGAATGCATGCTCACATGTGGGTAAGATCTGACATGTAACTTATAACTGTTCACACATATCTTTCACAGCCTTGAGAAAGCCCCCGCTAACTCGCTTATGGGGTGAAACACGTGTTGGCTGTTTTTCATCGAACATTGTTCCTCATCCTTTCTCCATCCTTGACCAACTTTACTTGGACGATAAAGCTGTCAATTTTGGGATTTACTTCTTTTCTCCTTTTCAACTTCAAGAAGTCCACTTATGGAATTGTAATAAAAAGCCTTGGAATGAACTTACTTTGATTAAGTGAATTAATCACCATTGAAGCATTGGGCTCAGTATTTCAAAATTACTGAATGTGGGAGCTCACCTCCAATTAAATTCTGTACCTAAAACACTTGGGAGGTTTAGGGTCCAGGCCTCCGGTTAGGGGCTCTCACAACAACTCTAATTAATTTGGCATTTCAAGGAAGTCAATTGGCTGGACCTTCTTTCTTTCTCATTTCCTGTTGCAACTAGTTGCTTATGTATTGACTTCCTGCTCAAGCCTTAATTCAGGATGTCCTTCACGCTCAATAGAAGAGAACAACGAAATGTTAAACTGGATCAAGTCTTCAATACTGCAGACACTGGCACTCCCAATCTGGGTACCACCAATTTGAACTCTGCAAAAAATACTTTTTTGGCCCTTGAAAAGTCATTAAAAAAGGAAACAGCGAAATGGTGGGAGGTGGCCTCCCTTAAAAAATATTTGGAAAGTGATCGAATCCCCCGGGGATTACGTATACTGATTTTTCCACCTACAGATACCACCTCCCAAGAAAGTCTTCAGAAGTGGGAGGCTAATTTAAAAATGGCCTCGATGAACATGATACATCAACTGATTGATATCTCTCAGGAACAGTACGAACGTCACAAACAAGAAGTTGATCAATTAACACAACGGATTGATGAGGCTAATTGGGGTGACATCACAACTAAGAACTATGCCATCCTTAACAACATAATGGATAACTATGAGGCAGATATTATCCAGAGGAAGAATCGAAAATTTAGACGCGACCTTCGGGATTACCAGCAGGGGAGGGTGTATACTTTCAGTAAAAAATACAATCATGTTCAAGACTCTAACCTATCGCTAGACACTACAAGCTGTCCAGACAGTATCCCTTCCTCAGAAGTTGAAACTTCTGATAACTCTGACAGAGATTCCAGTATCAGACCCAAGGTAAATTTTTTAGAGGAAGCAAGGCGTTTTCGCCTTGGATCTCTACAAGAGTCGCGGCCAAAACCACCAGATATTTCAACGGCCACACCAGGTACTTCCGGTATACAGACAAGGGCACGCAGCAAGAATCTCCGGCCCCCAAACACGATGACCAACTAGTTGTCAACCTCTCAGATTATCCTCTCTCTCCACTTGAACTTCATACTCTTAACAAAGGTCTTTCCTTCTGTCCGACTAACTCTTGGAATATAACGCAAACCAAAATTGATTTCTTTAAGTTTATACGCAAGCTTAAATTAAAATCGTTTTTTTCTACACCCACCCTTTCTTCTCTCCG
Source organism: Pleurodeles waltl (assembly GCF_031143425.1). Taxonomy (NCBI): domain Eukaryota; kingdom Metazoa; phylum Chordata; class Amphibia; order Caudata; family Salamandridae; genus Pleurodeles; species Pleurodeles waltl. The sequence continues at coordinate 789,699,176 of NC_090436.1, read as the reverse complement.
GCCCGCATCTCTACCTCCTTCACAAGATCTCTCTGTTCGGGATCTTGAAGGAATTGGGATGCTTTGTAATCTGGCTAATGTTTCTGAACCTGACATTTCTCTCTGTTCACTAGCTGAACATTTGGAGCTGAACACCAATCAGTACTACCCTTCGGGTATGAGACCAAAATCTACTTTCACTCCCACTTTATCAGCAGGGAATTCCATTGATGTATTCGCAAAAGTAGTTTCGAAAGACCTAGATAGAGAACACAAAAACTATTGCAGGAAGCGAAAATTTGTCCCCCACAATATCACTAACAAACAAATATCAGCATTGACTAAGCTAAGAATGAATCCAAATATCATCATCAAGGAAGCAGACAAAGGGGGAAATATCGTCATTCTCAATACCTCAGATTACCTTTCCGAGGCCTACCGTCAACTACACAATGTTCAGTGTTATAAACGTTTAGATTCGAATCCAACAGTACACATACAGCAGCAACTTTCGATTCTCCTGGATCATTGGCTTTCCCGCCAAGTCATCTCACACCAAGAACGTACAGCTCTTTTTCTTTCCCATCCGACTGTTCCTACTTTATATCTACTGCCCAAAATTCATAAAAAAGATTTTCCCCCTAAAGGCAGACCTATAATTTCAGGAGTTAATTCCATCTGTTCCAAATTAGGGACTTTAATTGATCAAGTTCTTCAGCCTTTCATGACTAATTTACCTTCTTATGTAAGAGACACGAAAGATATCATCTGTAAACTCCAAGATATTGATTGGCAATCTGACTATCTTTTAGTAACAATAGATATAGTCAGCCTTTATACCTCTATCAAACACCAGGAGGGCATAGATGCTGTCAGACAAGCACTTTCGACTAAACCAGTGTCCTTCACCACTCATAATTGTATGATACTGAACATGCTACAGTTCTGCCTTGAAAATAACTATTTCCTTTTTGATGGTCAGTTCTACCTACAATTACAGGGCACGGCGATGGGGGCCAAATTTGCGCCTCCCTATGCCTGTATCCTAATGGGAGCAGTAGAACGAGAGTGGCTATGGAGTGATCAAAATGAAGGCTTCTCCCACAATATCATCTTTTGGGGGCGCTATATCGATGACATTCTGTTGATCTGGCAAGGACAAAGAACCCTTCTAACTCAATTCTTGCAATCTCTGGTACCAAATAAATGGGGCATTGACATTACATATAACATCTCGGATTCACAGGTTGAGTACCTTGATTTACTGATCTATGTGGAACATGCTAGACTACAGACACGCTTTTTCAGAAAATCTACAGCGGCAAATGCAATTGTACATGCTTCCAGCTGTCATCCCTCAAGTATTATTAAAAACATTCCACAAGGTGAATGTAGACGAGCAAGAGTCAACTGTACCAACTCTAACGATTATGACCTGTTTTCTTCACAAATAACTGAGAGACTGCTGAATAGGGGATATAATCATAAGTTACTGCATTTGTCCATCAGTAAATTGGGTCAAATGGACCGGATCAAGATGATTAATTCATCACCACGACGGAAAGAGGATACTACTATCCGCTTTATTACCCAATTTCATAATGGTCACCATTTAATACGAAAACAGCTTCGTAAGCATTGGCATCTTATCAGCAATAACACCTCCATTCAAAAGTACATTACACAACAACCAAAAATGGGGTTTCGTCGGGCTCCTAACCTTCGGGATGTACTTTGTCCTTCCTTTTTTCAACAAAAAGCCCCTGAACCTTATTTTGCCAAACCTAAAGGTTTTTTTACCTGTACCAAGTGTTCAATATGTAAATTGGGACTTAACAGATCAACTACCCTATACATCAACAATAACAAACTTGTGATTAAGGACTTCATCAACTGTGAAAGTAGAAATGTGGTTTATTTGATTGTATGTCCATGCCACAAGGCTTACATCGGTAGTACGATCTGTCCTCTAAAATTTCGCATCCAAGAACGCTTTCGAAACATTCTCAAACTGGAGACTCAGGCGCCCCTAGTGGAACACTATAAAACATTTCACCATAGTGAACGGCGCTTTGAATTCAGTGGCATACGTCTTCTTACTTCATCCCCACGGGGCGGGAACTTACAATTACGCCTTCGCCAGGAAGAAAGCAGGATGATTATCCAATACGACACAGTGAATAATGGCCTGAATCAAGATCATGAATGGCACTATTGGCTCTTGTAAAAACTTGTCCTGAGCTCAAATTATTGTACTGTATTTTTTGCTCTGTTGTACTTATTTATGATATCTGTAGACCTACTACAATTCTTCTTCTCTTTCTTTTAATATGAGCTTATTTTTCAACTGTTGGCTTTCCTTAAGAGTCTAAATGAGTTCCTTCAATGGATTTTCCCCTCTATTGGTAAATTTAATTAATTTCCCTATTCCCTTTTTCTCTTTCACTTGATTATTCGTCTTTGAGATGTTGATGCTTTCTAGTAAATAGGCTTTTCAGTAATTCTCTACCATTTAGTGTTATGCTTGTATCTCTTTCTTTTGATTATCCCTATGCTCTTTTGTTTTTATTTTTATTTTTATTCTGCGTTTTGACTTTAAATATCTCAAATGCCTAATCAGGCCTCTTTGTTACTTTGGAGTTCGATATATCGTTCCAAATCTTTCTTTTTCAAGTTCTGTTTCCCACTATTTCACTACGATCAGTGCAGCAGCTGCCCCGGCGACTTTCAATATGGCCGCCACTGTTCTTGTTTGTGCTGGTACTGTTTTGTCCCTCCTCTGTTTCGATACTTTCGAAACTGAGAAGGGACACTCGATCAAGCATATCACACTGCAGTCCGAACGCGGCTGCAGCGTTTGAACGCGGGACCTGTCGGCGATTTTGTGCCGTTTTCACCTTGCGCCCACCGCGCTTCCAGGTACCATTTTTCTTCCGGTTTACAATATTTTGTGCTATATGGTGAGTTTAAGACTCACGTTTCCAGCAAAAAACTTTTTCTAAAATTCCCATTCATACCTTAGGCGTTTTTACATGGCGTGCCCAAGCACTACAGGCATAAACAAGGTCTTGTGGCTCTGTTAATTACTTGCATTATTCTTACACTATCCTTAATTGTGATGCTTTTTTACTGTTTTGATGGGGGTATATATGTATATATATATTTCTTATGTGATTCGAGTGGATTTAGAATTTCTGTGTTAATGATGCTTCTGTTTTTGGGAGGATCTAAAGGCTCATGACAATAATGGGTTTTGTTTGATCATGTTAGTGGAGGGTAGTTGTTTTCTTTAAGAATTGAAAAGTTGTTCTGTTTTGTTCTGTATTATATTTTTTGGTTACACAAGTGAGCTGTTACCATTTGGTTTCTACGTTCAAATTTGCACTGTCAATTGAGACCATGGATGTCTGAAGTCTGTTACTATATTTAGAATTGGGTAACGTTCTTCTTTGTTTTAGAAATGTGGATATATCGCATGCTCTAGTCTTTCCTTACACAACTCGATTTTCTAACAGCACTTGCTCATAATCTTTCTTCTTTAGCATGTATTTATACCACGTGAGTGCCAGTTTGTAAAGGACTCTTTCTTCTCACTCACTATTCATTAGGAAATAAATTACCCTATATCACCTTATTTCCTCTTATAATATAAATAAGAATAGTGGACCTCTCTAAACCGATCTATCATCACATTTCTATTAATACTTTTGTAGGGTTCCAATTTTTGGGTAACACTGGGGAGACTGTCAGGGCACTTTTTCATTTTACCTATATATGTCACTATGAGCAGCACAACATGTCCCGCATGATATGCATGGAATGCATGCTCACATGTGGGTAAGATCTGACATGTAACTTATAACTGTTCACACATATCTTTCACAGCCTTGAGAAAGCCCCCGCTAACTCGCTTATGGGGTGAAACACGTGTTGGCTGTTTTTCATCGAACATTGTTCCTCATCCTTTCTCCATCCTTGACCAACTTTACTTGGACGATAAAGCTGTCAATTTTGGGATTTACTTCTTTTCTCCTTTTCAACTTCAAGAAGTCCACTTATGGAATTGTAATAAAAAGCCTTGGAATGAACTGACTTTGATTAAGTGAATTAATCACCATTGAAGCATTGGGCTCAGTATTTCAAAATTACTGAATGTGGGAGCTCACCTCCAATTAAATTCTGTACCTAAAACACTTGGGAGGTTTAGGGTCCAGGCCTCCGGTTAGGGGCTCTCACAACAACTCTAATTAATTTGGCATTTCAAGGAAGTCAATTGGCTGGAACTTCTTTCTTTCTCATTGTCTGTTACTCAATGTCCTGGGCTCTATCCCCTGTTGTCCGCCTTTTATTCAATCTCGGCCTTATCGTGTCTTCCCTTACCATGTCCTAGAGGGTGAGGCAACATCTCCTCCCTTCCTATGTTTATCCAGTCTCCACTCCTGTTGGTGTGTCTGTGTCCGCTGTTCTCAATATATTGTCCCAGCTTGTCATTGCTACTTCCCATTTCTGTGCTATAGGGTGGCGACGCAGTCCCCTCCCCTCCTCGCTCTTCAGGACCTGGAGTTCGGCTCTGGCCCATGTTGTAACGTCTTGTCTCCACCCAACCCGGGGGGGGCGAAACTGTACCTTCCAGTTCTTTGCGATCTGTCTCCTGTACAGTACCAGTGCCAGACTCAGAAAGCGGGTCTCCACTCTTCCCCGAGGCAACCCATCCCCAAAGCCCATCAGACATCTGTCAGGGGTCGGAGTCAGGTTCATATTAAGGAGTCTCGACAGGTCGGACATCACCTCTTCCCACCCCAGGTCCATAACCATGTGGTCAAAATTTGCGTCTACATTTTTACATCTGGGGCACACCCTAGGAACTCCCCCATAGATTACTGTTAGCCGATGTGGGGTGAGGTACGTTCTGTGGAGGTAATTATATTGTATATATCTCAGTCGTGTGCTGCGAGCGACGGTCCGGGGGTAAGCCAAAGCTCTGTTCCATTCCGCATCTGATGGTTCCCTACCGACTGTCCTCCCCCATCTCTCTCTCAGTGGCCGCAGGGAATCTAGTGCATCCTCAACTTGAACTCTGTTTAATTTAGATATCAGATGGGACTCATCTCCTGATGTCAATAGGAGATGCAGCACCCTGTGGGTGGCTGGTTCCGCGTTGACCGTGATCCAGTGCGTTTTCAGCACATGTATCAGTTTATGATACATAAGGAACTGACCCGGGGAGACTCCACTGTCAACAAGATTAGTGAAAGACCTCAACACTCCCTCCTGAAACAGGTCTCCCACCGTTTCTATTCCTGCTCTCCTCCAGGTTCCGAGGCTCATGCCTCCCAGGTTCCTCTCACCTGCCTCGATCGTGAGTACCGCCAGGGGTAGGGCCGGAGAGTACGGGGGGACAATGCCATCCCTTTTCACGCACCTCTTCCAACATGCTGATGCCACTCTTGTCATCGGGCTGTGCATGTGGGGATTGAGCTTCTTATTTGTCATTCGAGCAATTAACTGATTTATGTCCTCCACTACTGGGTCGGTGTACCTCTCCAGGTGACCCTTACCTGTGAGCCACCCGGCAACCCATTGCAGCTGGGATGCCAGGTAGTAGGCTTCAAAATCTGGCGCTCCTAGACCCACCTGGTTAGTTGGCCTGCTTCCATTAACATTTATAAATCTCTATCCACCAAACTTAGGGCAGAATGCTTACCTGAACCACGCCATAGATACACTCTTATGCAGCACTTCAGAAGAAATAATTATCAGAGAGGACTTCAACTCAGCTTGGTATTTGGAGCTGGATAGGTCTGCCTCGGGTAGCATTACAAGGAATATAGCATCCAAACAACTCAGGAGAATGGTGCTGGGTGCAGGACTTACAGCTCAGGAGGCTAATGCTTGATGCAGGGCAGTAGGGCATGTGGTGATTCCTTTACCTGGAATCACATGACTATTCCTTTTACTCACATGTCCACAATTTCCACTCGCCCATTGATTATATTTTCATGTCTTTTTTTTTAAATGTATTTTTCATTGGACGAGTTTACTAGCCAGAAACAAATAGGAAAAGAAAAACATCAAGGGCCACCGAAAAAGAAACATTCCATCAAAACATCTCATTAAAGATTGCATAATACCCTGTTCACCACCGATCATTTCCCTTGATACACAGATTAAAAGTATAGAATAAAATATGTACAATAAAAATTAAATCCCACTACCATTAAATTCCGTTAATAAAACCTCCAACCGTACAATAATTTACTCTATGCCTTTCCACAACACACAGAATTTCTTGTATGAGCCAGACCTTAGTGCATATATTCCTTCAAAGCCCTTCACTCTTAACAGTTGGGCGCGCCATTGATCAAATGTTGGTGAGATCTTAGTTGTCCAATGCGGTAGGTTTATAGATCTCACTATTAACGCAAACACATATAATTATTTCCTATGATCCGATCCTGAATTGGCATTGGGAGAAAATCCCATTTGGGCCAGAAGCCGGTCATTCGGAAAATCTATTTTCAGCGTGTGCCAACAGTACTCCTGAATGGAGAACCAGAGTGACACAAGTTTCGGGCACTGCCAAATTTATATTGGTCCAATTCCCTGCAGTCTCCATCTGACACCTAAAACAGTACGGTGACACCTGAGAGTTCATTTTGTGTAAAAGGGCAGGTGTTCTATAAATCCGCTACTGGACCTAAAATTGCATGCAATTAAATTTTGCCCCTTTCAGCACAGAAAAGTTATACCTGTTTATCCTGTCCCACGACTCTTTTTCTATCAGGAAGCCCCCCCTTAACGGTTATCTCAGTTGTACTTTACCTGGAATCATGACTATTCATTTTAAATAGTGCACCTCTTAATACCAGTGGGTTTAAAAAATCGATAAGATTAATGTGCAAAGCACGGAAAAAATATTCCTTCAAATTTGGCAGTCCAAGTCCTCCATCCACCACTGATTTATAAAGAATGTTTATCGCCAATCTAGGAATTTTATCTTCCCAAATAAAGGTTGAAAACATTCCCTAAATTTCTCTGAAAAATTGCATTTGTGAAGTGCACGTCAAAGCTGTGAATAAAAAATCCAAAAGCTGTGAAATGGACGTGTATATTAGCGCCACCCTGCCAGTTATGGATATGGAAAGAACTGCCCATTTAGAAATCAGCTTTTTTTATCTTCTTAATTAAGGGCTCACAGTTTAAAGAGTACAGACTGTTGGTATCCTCCATAACATATATGCCTAAATATCGCGTAGGTTTGGAATTAACCAAGGGGCACAGTTTGGGGGATAAAGTGCAGACTGCAATTACATAAAAGAATTTCAGTTTTTAATCTATTTATCTTATACCCACCCACCAGTTGGAATTCATGAAAAACCTCTAATATCAGTTTCTGAATGTCCAAGCCCGGTTTCAAAAAGACTGCAATATCATGAGCATATAATTTGATTTTAGACATCCCAGGGACGGGTGGTTCAATGGCATGGTCTGATCTTATGGCAATGGTGAGAGGTTCAATAAATAAATCAAATAAAATTGGTGATAAGGGGCATCCCTGTCTTGTTCCCCAATTTACCTCACGGATAGGGCCTTTACCCTTGATACACACGGACTGTGGGAGTGTGTGCAAGCCTGTTGGTATGAGGAAATTACAATAAGTCGTCACCTGGACATTGATTGTTGTGAGTCAAGGTCCCCTTTAAACACAATTGACTCCCAGTGAGATGAAAAATGCATACTATGCCTGCAAAGCCGCTTAGAGGAAGTGTCTGCTCAAACAAAGTCATTTCTTTGGAGAAACGTCTGCGCCTCTCTGGGGGTAGCATTGTCATCAGGGGTGCATTTTCACAGGAGCTGAATTTTATGTCTCTCTGTGCCAGCCTTCTCCTCTGTCTCACTCCTGGTGCTCTTCTCCTGCTCCGCTCCTCCACTGGTGGGGACATCTTGCACAGCACCTACAAAACCAACCAGCAGAACACCCTCCTGCTACATTTCCCAATCCCCAGAGCCTCCTGGCCTCTTGGTCTCTTGAAGGGCAGCTGGGCTTCTATGGAGTCCAGGTACTTTCTCCCAACTAGTCCTCAGGGCCATAAGAAGGCCAGCGCCTCTGGCCCTGGAAGGACCCATCCTAGTCCTGGTGGCCAGCTGGAGTCAAAGTCCTTAGTTCATTCTTGCATCACATCAAGTAGCTTCTCCTCCCATCTGGGCATCCTTTCTGCCTTTGTCATCTCCCAGGTTCAGGGTCTTTTCTATTGTCTCTAATTTGTGCAGGAGTTTTTAAGTGGGAGTGAACAGTTTTAGGAGCTATTCACCCGTAGCTACTCTAAGGTAGGCACATTATCTATCCACCTGCTCCTACCCTCCTGCATAGCATTTAGGGACAATTCAAAATGGTGACTTCAAGTGTTCTCTGGTAAGAGCTCTTCTGGAGGCCTCAGCTCCACTTCTAGCTGACACAGCCTGATCCCTTCCCACCAAAATTTCAAAAGTGAGCTCCTCCTGTGTTGGCTTCAGAGGTCTGGGCCTCCCTTTTCTGTTCTAGTGGGCCAGCCTAGGTGCTGTGTGACAAGCTAATTATCAGGTGCCAAATTCCTCTTCCCAGGGACTGAGTTAATCACTGTTTCCATATTATGTGGGGAGAATGTTGATCCCTTTTCTGGGGACCTGAGCAATTGACTAAAGCCTGGAATATGATTTTGAGCTGAGCCAGGGAAATATGTCAAATCCTGACGTACCATACGATGTGGATATGGGTTATTGGGAACTGCACATTCAAACTTGTCATGCATGTTTTACACCAGGTTGGTACCTTGCTGGATCCTGCAGGCCTAAGTGCAGGAAATCTGTACTTTTGGGCAGATTTTGCCTAGATTTATATTATAGTGAAAACACCACAGATTTTCCAGTAAGCACTACTGACTTACACTTTGATTGTCCTCTCATACTATAAGGCCTCCCCCAAGATAGCACCAATTCTCGCAGAGTCCATTCTGCAACAGGCTGCCTGTGTGCAGATACCAGGCTGCACACAATGGTAGTCTCACACTCACAACCCGAACTTGTGCACACACACATGTATGCACACATGTCCACATGTAACCAGCCAGTGCCTCTTACCCTAACTGCATAGCAGCAGCCTTATGTAAGACCCGGACACTGGCAGTTAACAAGATCAGTCTTGTTACCATGAATTGTCAGTGAGTGAGGCTCAGTGAATTTACTCGTTCACAGTAACCCTACACAAAACTGGTAGTCATTTGCAAAATAAATCCTGGTGGATTCAATGGACGGAACCCATTTGCTACCGCCAGAAACAGTGAAAACTGTAATTTTGGTGGTACCAGATTTTATGCAAAACCCCATAAGCTTTATCAATAGCACTAGCCATTTGGACCTGAGATTCAGATACAGAATGAGCGAAACAGTAAAATGTGAGTCTCTGAATGTGCAAAATGTATAATATTTGATCTGACATGCATCCACTGACCATTTGAAAGGAAGTTTAGGATTACATTTGATGGCCAGAAATGCTTCCACATGCCACCTGCTCAGGCATTCTTATGCATTACAATTGAAACAAAAGACCAATACTGCTACTTTACTAAAGTTTTGGTTGAACAGCCTATTAGCTCTGATTAGGTCCATATGCAGGGATAAACCCAGACATTCTGTCATCGGTTTAATATTAACAAAACAGGGGAGCTGGTGTTCCTGAGTGACGTAGGATCATCCCTCCCGGCGTTGATGAGGTAGCTGGAGGACTTTGGCTCAATATCAGAACTCCGGGTTAACTGGAGCAAAGTCTGTTTCAGCTTGCCTGGACACCTGACCTTCACTGAAATGCAAAGCGTGGACATCATCTCCAGTGGTGCCATGAACCTTTAAATATCTCAGCATTCACATTTGCCACACTGACACCACCCTTCAGGAAGGCAACTTGGGGCATGTGGTTAGATCCATTTTCAGATCTCTCCCCTTTTGGTGCTTTTCACCCCTATCCTCATTCGGATGCAGAGCAATAGCCAATATGTTAATCCTAACAAGATTAATATACTTCTTTGCTGCGCTCCCCAAATCCTTCTTCCCTGACCTCAGTGACCTCAATGGTCTACTGTTGGACTTAATATGGGGGGGGCAGGCCGTCGACGAGTAGCCTTAACGACCGCTCAATGTCTACTCGTAGAGGGGGGATAGGTGCACCCTACTTCGGGTTATGCTATGCAGCGGCTGAACTCCAGTGGCCGATGTGCCGGTTGGACCCGACAGCCAGTCTGGAACAGTTGGCGGTCCAGAATGTGCTGGAAGACACTTGCTTCCATGCATGGCTTACAGACCGTGACTGCCGCCAACCATGTGAGCCGGGCCTGATGTCCACAGTGTGACACTGCTATTGGTGATATGTACATGGCAAGAGCTCTCAAGCGCCGTATTCCCTGTCTATCCCACCTGAACATGTACCAGGTATCAGTCAACTAGCCCTCCCACACGAATTGCTGCCCTGGCGCGAAGCTGGGTTTATTCAAGTAGGAGACTTATTTCGCTGGGGATCCCTGTTGTCCTTCCAAGGCACTAGAGATTAATACAATATTGGAGCTGGACACTTGCTTTCCTATTACGCCATTAGACAACAACTGCAAGGGTGATGGGGTGGGAGAAACTGAACCTGTGCTGTCATCCATTCTACACTCACTCTTTACATGTGGAGGCACACGCCATGTCCATGTTATACTCCTCCCTGTTAATGGCATCAATAGGCACTATAGACAAGGCAAAGACTAGATTGGATGGCATGCTACCCCATTTACTCAAGGCTAAGTCATGGACGCAGATGCTCTAACAGGTCAAAGAGGTATCCCGCAACCCTCACTTGAGGTATACGTAATTTAATTACAGGCACCACACATACTTATCCCCAGTGCTTGAAATAGAAAAACAGAAGTGCACGTACTCTGAATCACATTACCTGCTTGTTTCTGGGAAGTTCTGTACTATCCAATGAAAAGTATTAGGTTATTCTTGAGAAGTGCATGTACTCAAAATAAATAAGTGCTGGGACTCAGTACCGGACAGTACCGGCCCATTTAAAGCACTGCTTATCCCCACACCACATTGGTTGCATGTTCCCCTCAGCACAAACCAAATGCCCTTGCTACAGACTGCCAGATGCGGGTTTTCATCATATAGTGTGGCACTGCCCCCTGCTGCAGGTGTTGTGGATAGAGATCACAGCTACCATGGCGGAGCTGGCGAGACATGCACTGTTGTCAACACCCGACTCCTGTTTGTTGGGCCTTGGCCGCAAGGCCATAGGCTCCAAACAATTACATTGGTTCATAGACCTTGTCTTTGTACTTTTCAAATGCCAAATAGGTATGGCCTGGGTGACTCCCTTGGTACCCGATATGAGGCAGTGGTTGAAAACTCTAGTACTTTAGGCTCGGACCGAAGCCAACACACTACGTGCAATGAAAACCAAAGGGAGCTGGGATAATTACATTGTCAACATCGAGGCCAAGAATGGCATCTGTCCACTCTATAGGATTGGCTCCTGACTTTTTACATCTAAGGTGATATAGGGGCCCTGTAACATGATGCACATACTTGCTTAACACGCAGACCAGGTATCGCACCACCTGGCACAACACACCCAGGATGAGACGACTAGAACCCTTACATCTTTAAACCCTTCATATCTTTCAACCGGTATTCAGCATCTCCAATAATGCTCACATCCTCGCCTACATGCCTCCTGTTTAATTACTAGCTAGTCTTTTCTACCTATTGACTGCGCCTCGTACCAGTTTATCTTTGACGATTCAATCATGTATCTTTTATTGTGAGCTTAGCAGGCTTGTAATCGGAGCCGTTTAATCCTGTGTAGTAAATGTTAAAAAAAAAACAATTTATATGGAATGTTTTTTATATATATTGTTCTGCAGATGTGCTTTTTGACTTGTACTTTCTTCACCTTTTTGTTTTGTGTAATAAACACCAATGAAAAGATGAAAAAAGGGAACAAACCAGGGACCTTGCATTCAACAGGAATATCCAGTAATGCATGCCAAGCTAGCTTAAGAGTATTTAATATGAAACTTCTCCATAAATTAATTCAGTAGAGCATTAGCCTTAACCTGCAATCAAATACAATACCCCAGACCTCTAGGTTTTCTGCAATAGAGGAAGGACTAGATGGAGCACTCTGAGGTAAATTTAACAAGTTTTGAAAAAACTTAGCTTCTCTATAGTTCAATTGGACCAGTTTTGGTCCTAAGTAACTTGAAGCCATATAGTTACGCAGATTGAGTTTGTGTCTTATATGTCTCAATTATTGGGGAGATACTTGGATAGCCCAAACTCTTGGCAAATAACAAGAAAGTGCTCTCCTTGTCACATATAGGAGGATTGAAAACCGCAAATCTTGTCTTTGTTGGATTAAAATACAAACCACTTTCTCCACAAAACACTGAGAGTTCAGTCAACAAATGCTGTAATCCCATTGCAGATTTAGATATTAGTAACTCATCATAAGAAAAGACTAAAGTGCTTCTTTTGTAATCTACCAAATGAGGGGCATCATTCATATAGCTGTTAAAATCAGCAAATCCCCCATTTACATATAAGATGAGTAATGTTTGGGCCAGTGTACACCCTTGAAATATACCCTACTTTACTGTATAGGGATGTATTAATTCTCAACTGAGTCCCATCTCACTCTAGAAAACTTTCTACATCGTAGTCGAATGATCAGGTTAAGTAAAGGGGATGGTAGGCCCATATTAAGTAAACTCTCCATGGAGCACTACAGGGTGCTGTGTCTGAAGGACATTTAGCATCTGCAAATATTACAGAGGGGGCAAATGTCTTCATATGTACGTATTTCCACCGTAAGAGGTTAAGTCAGAAAAAATGTGATCAGTTGTACCAATATTTTCTTTCAACCCAGCATGAAAGGGAAAAACTATATAAACCTTCATGCTTTACCATTTACATTTTCCCGAAATCATTTTACAAAACATATTTTGGAAACTATCTATTAAACTGATTGGGTGATAATTTAGTGGGTCTAAGTAAGACCCGTGTTTGTAAGCAGGCATAATTTCTGTCCTGAGGCAAGATTCTGTTATTGGGATCCCTTTTACTAGGGGATTCGAAATAGCCAATATACATGATCCTCAAATATCTGGGTCATATTTATACAAATTTCCTGGATTTTTCCTAGGCCAGGGGCTTTACCACTTCATAAATTGCCCAAAGCAATTATTGACATTGTGAATACTGAATTCAGTACCATCGACACATTTCATCATACAGCTAAAAAGAGAAGGTGCTCATCAGCCGACCTGCAGAGTCCTGAAAAGTGTTCTATCCATGCTCCTGGCATTACATGTATTTAAAGCTGAACAGGATGAGAAATCGAGCCATGTGATAGATTGTGCCAGAATATTCACGGATTAAGGTCCTATTACTTTGATACTATTCAACTGGGTTATAGTTCATACTTCACCTTCCTGGATTGATAAGAGCATATCCATAGGTTCGTAGCTTACATTAACATTACCTCCCACTATAGCCATATAATGTGGGTGTCTGCTAGCAGAGAATGGAGTTTTCTCAACGTTAATGGCTCGCTGGCTCCTCCTATTTAGAATGATAGTGATAGTTTGCTACTAGTAGGGAATTTAATAATCAAATACTGGAGGTCGGGGCGATCAGCATAAACCTATTTGATGTCATGATTACTATTACTTTTATCCATGGGAACACCAGATTGACAACCTACGTTGTGGCAATGTGCTCCAGTGCAATAATTCACAGCCCCATCTCTAAATAAAGATGGAGCCGCCCGAGCCTCCTGAAGGAAGCATATATCATAAAATCAACATCTCCAACAAGTCAGGGCCATTGAGCTTCGGTGACAGTCAGGAAAATTTCCAAGACATTATCTTTAGGGCTGGTATAGTATTAGCTATGTGAGTAAAACCTGACACATTGGTCATAGGGCTGTGCTTGAAGTATATTGGCATGGGAGATCCTCATTGGCAGCCAGGTAATCACTACAATCAGCCCTTAACAACACATGCTATGGTTAGATATCTTTTCGAGACCCTAGGATCACAAAGTGCAATAGGTTGTGCTACAGATGGTTCCTGCATTTGTGATGATAAAGTAGATTTTGGTGTCATTGGGTGCAATAATCCGAACAGTGATCCATTTCTTAGGTGTGTATCAATAAGAGTCAAAATTTTGTAGCTAAGAGGACCTGAATCGTCCTGTTCTGCTGACACAATATCTGATCTGATTATTGAATCGTATCCAATGTTTAGCTTTATTGATAAGTGAATTTCTGTCCACTTTTTTCCATGGAGCCACCTGAGGCACTCTCACCACATACGCAAATACAGATGCAAAATCGTCACAGGGTGATCTTTAAAAGAGGAACCATGAGGAAAGTAGATTTATTAATCTGCTACCATATTCAAGGATATATGAGGTGCGTCAAGGATTAGTTGATTGGTCTAAAGATTAGAACAAAGTGGACATTTCATGCAAAGGTAGGGCAATCCAGTCAGTTCATGCGAATAGTTGACAATTAAATGAGCCCTGCGAGAAGTAGTGTGCAAAGCATCTAATGGCCTCTGTTGGCTAAGGGTGCAAGTGATGTCATTATGTCAGTGAGAAAATGCTAGAGCACCCAAGGTATATATATGAGGGGGAGAGGGGCCAGAGAAGGGAACCTATGCTGTGGATACCCTTACTAGTTCTGCAGTGCTTAATCTGTAAAAGAATAAGTGCTAAGGCCCAAGGTTTTGCTCAGAAGCCCACTCTATAGAAGGTCAGGGTGCCGAATAACGAGGTTGCACGGTCTGAATTCTACTTCATGTTCTTTAATCCACCAGCGCACACTCCCCAACACTTTATCTCACTCTTTCTGGTTATTTTTCATCCTTGCTTTCTGCCTTTGTTTTCTGTCTTTCTTGCCTTCATTCACCCTTTGTGTTTCCCTCTCTTGCGCGAAGTCAAAGTTGCATGAGGAGAAATAAGTACAGGTCCCCACAAATGAGTATCAGTGCAACCAAAGAATCAAATTAAGCATTAAGCGCTGTAGGTCTTAAAGTAAAGTTGTGTACCACATTCGATGCAAAGCCAGCTTGGGGTCGCATGTACAATAAGGTTAGATATTCCAATTGCTTCCTGAATAGCTGCATGACCCCAGTGTCTTGCATATGTCTGTTTATTTCAATACTATCTCAACGTAGCGGGTTTCACAGTAGTTTAATTGTGTATAACATTCAGAAACACCCTTCTCTGAAACACAATGAAAGACAAATACTGCCTAGCACGGACATAATCATATCTGAGGGCTCCCTAGATTAGTTTTTGTTACCTTTCTGAACAACTTGTTGATTAAAGCATAACACGTAGAGGGAATACTGATGATCCTTTAGATATTGGCACATAGAGAACAGAAATTCACATAAAAGTGACGTGGGAGTCTCAACAGGTAATGATATTGGGCACGATGACATCATCAAGCGCCTCAAAAGGAATTGAGAAAATGTCAATCACATGTCTGAACAGAATGAATTAGACAAACATGCGCATGCGTTTCTACTTTGGTGTTCAGACCACAAGATCAGGTGTGGAATTTGTTTATCCATTTCATCAGTATTTGAGCAAGCAGAATGCGTGTGTTGTCACTCGTGTGTGTGTGTGTGTGTGTTGCCACTCCTATTGCCTAGGTTGACCACTTCAACTACAGTTCAGAAAATATTATTCACCATATACACTGCTGCATTATTCTTGGGTGTGGGCAAATTGCATAGGTCGCATGAGCCAGGAAGTCAGAAAGAAAATTGGTAATGTAAATTACACTGGCTGTCAGGGCTAAAGTACTAATGAGGCTTACACCCATTTTTCTGTGCATGGGGCATCCTGTTCACTAAGATATTTTAAAACACATATTTATGGTTGTGCATTGCCGTAAAATAGCTGAGACTGTTGTGTTTTTGGACTGTATTTCAGGTTGTGATGACCTGTTTAGATGTATAATTTATTTGTCATATTTTTCCACTTTAAATATGTGCATAAATGCTGGCAGAAAAATCAAACACGTGCAAATTGAGCAGAAACTGTTGCGTGCAAAATAATCAATGCTATGCACAGCTAATAAATGTATGTCCCCAGCACCTGTGTGTACCAAATAGCATATGAAAGGACCCAAACTCTCAACAACGCAGACCTGTTTGGACATACAACACTTCTTCTCAGGGAATAGCCCTCAGTATTTTGAAAAACAACTGTGGATACCTTGGAGCTGTGCTTATGAGGTCTATAATGATGCGTTCCATGAACAGGCAATCAGTATTCGTTGGAAACTCATGTTCCGGAGCTCTGTAACATGATTAGCAGCTTTATCGAGGCGGTCTGCCTAGCTGACTCACTCCGCGCAGACCACAGCACAAACATACATTCGCATCTACGATAAGATTACTGCTACGGAAACGACTTGTACGTGTTACTTTGTTACTGCAGTTGGGGACCTTTACAAAATAATACGCCTTGGTAAAGATCTTCTACGGGTTCCCATGCTCTGAGCAAAATACGTGTTGGCTGACACTGCTCCAAAATATATTAAAGTAGGCCACTGGTAATTGCTGTGGTCACATTCCAGTTCATCATTTTTTGCTCACAGTGCCAGAACAGACTGGTACCACCAGCATACAAATCAGCAATGGTCCTTCTCAAACTGCTTAGCCCTATTCCCTCTAAATCCGGAAGAGAAGCTACCTCAGACTAATTTTCTTTAGTGAATTGCAGCTTGAGTCCTGTGGCAAAGCAAGCGGAGAAAGATGGTGCTGCAAATCAACCCTGGGCCTGCTTCAATACAAACAGTACAGCCCAAAGTGAAATATCATATCCCCTCTAAACCGGAAGATAAAGAATCCCATTCAGGGTTTGGTCACCTGGATCCACGTCACTCTATTCCTTCAAACATCCATTCCATCAGAACAGTGCAGTGGCAGTTCCTGCGCTGCTGAGCAGAAAGTGTGAAAAATAAAATGGTAATAAAATTATTCTATTGCCATTTTATTTTTTACTGTCTGCCAGGAAAACTGAATGCGAGGGCAGGGCGGGGCCAGTGCGTCACTGCTGCCCATGATGGGCAGCAGTGACGAATGCCCACTTCGGTTTGATGTATGCATGTTGCTTTGGCTGGCTACCTTGCTACGGCCAAACCGACATGCGCAATTCAAACCTCTCCAACCCAAGTGTCCTGGACAGCTGGGTTGGAGCAGGCACAAGTCTACAGTGCTTTTAGGAACGCTGAGGCAGCCCGCTGCAGCCAGTCAAGACGCTTCACTAATGCTGCTTAACAGCATAAGAGCAGCATCTTGATTGGCTAAAGGAGGTGGCTGTGGAACCTCATGCTCAGACTGGAGTCTGGAGCCAGCAGCAGCGAGGACGTGCTGCTGAACATGCTGCCAGCAGTGTAAGGTAAGTTTATTTTATTTTTTTAAATATATATTTGGTTTGTTTTTCGCCCCTCCATTGAAATTTTTCACCAACTGACACCAGAGGAGCATTCTGCAGAAGCTCAGAATGGGCCTGTTGTCCACCTTTCCAGGTCGCATAATACCCTGGGTTCTGTCTCAACACTAGTGGAGGTGTGGCCACATAGAAGGCAACACTACCCAGGTGAAAACTTCCCTTTATGTAAAGGCTGTGCATGGGACATCTACTGTTTCTCTAAAGAACTCATCTGACTCATCCACCACAACTGTCGGTCACACTTCACCAATATGAATAATTACGCACTCACATCATGCATACTGAAAACTAGGCCTTGCACAGTGTTAGAAATTGGGTTTCTGGTTGGCTGGGGTATGCACCTAAGCCAGGCAAACCCACCACTTTAGTCAATGCGAGTAAGTTACACACCCAAGATAACCCCTGCTCACCCCCCTGGTAGCTTGACACGGGCAGTCAGGCTTATCCCAGAGGCAATGCAGAAAGCTGTTGCACAACACCCACAACACATGTAACACAATAAACACATCACAAAGAATATTCTACAACAAGTTATATAAAAAAATGTATTTCACAAACATAAATCTTCATCAGGCCAAAAATGACATGTATCAGTAATATCCTGCTACACAAGTAGTTGTCAGGTCATCATTATCACTAGATAGGCACGTGTCATACACCATCATGAATGCACATAGGATGAAACATTCCCTAATTGGTAAGCCATTATTATCGCCAAAAGGGTACGTGTCATTCACCATCATGAATGAATATAAAATGAAACATTCCTAAAATGGTAAGTCATCATTATCACCAACATAAATGCACATATCCTGAAAACATTCCTGTATGGCATAGGTCATAGCACTCTGGTGAGTGCCCACAAAAAGTAAAATTTTCCTAGTAAATCTGCATTTAAAACCTTATCCACCCTCCTCTGGTATATCAGTCAGACTCTGCCGTTATGCACCTATCCCCCATCATGGCCAGCACGACCAGTTCCAGAATCAGCTCATAAAGAGAAAAGGGGAATGCAGCGTATACTCCGAGGGCAACACATATCCTGGGGTAGGGAGAAATCCTAGAGGTAATCGCCCCACAGCACTTTCTACGTAAAAACCATAGCACATCTGCTCCTGCATTATAACTAGTACAGTGGGTCACTGCTCGCCATGCTGAAACTGGGAGCTGTGCACTCCTACTACCAAGAATGCAGCACTAGAAAGTGGGCAGGACAGGCATAAAGACATATGTCCTACCTTTTACATACACAGCACCCTGCCCATAGGGCTAGCTAGGGCCTACCTTAGGGATGACTTATAGGCAGTAAAAAGGGTGTTCCGGGCCTGGCAAGTAAAATTAGATGCCAGGTCCCTGTGGCACTAAACTGCGCATGCAGGCCCTCCGGGGGCAGGCCTGAGATAGGTTGAAAGGTTACTCCTGTGGGTGGCGCAAGCTGCGCTGTAGGCCCACTAGTAACATTTAATTTACAAGCCCTGTGTATAAGGGATAACACTGTACAAGGGACTTGTAGATAAATTGAATAAGCCAATCACGTATACGCCAATCATACCAAGTTCAGAAGGGAGAGCGCATGCACTTTAGCACTGATAAGCAGTGAGAGTGCTCAGAGTCCTAGAGCCAACAAACGGAGGTCAGAAAAATAGGAGGAAGAAGGCAAAAAGTTTGGGGATGACCCTGCAAAAAGGGCCAGGGCCAGGTCCAACAAACAGGATATTTCCCTGCCATCTTCTTTTGATCTGGTATACTAATTGTTATCCCAAATCCTTTCCAGTCTGTGCTTGACAGTGACGCTTAATGGCTGTGAAAGGAACAACGTACGCTAGTCACATCCTAATTACACCATATACATTTGAGCTGGTCATGGTACCAACTCACACTATCACTTTGCAACAAGATATCTTTAAAAGAGAATTCTAACTTAATTTGAGGAATTAAGAAACTTCTGTTTTACATGATGTTGCTACCCAAATTTGATATGCCCAAAGGGTAGTTATCTTCTATATCCCCAGATTTGAAGTACCTGATATCCCTGATGTTAGAAATTGGGTTACTGGTTGACTGCGTGTGAGCCCTGGTCAGGCAGCAGCCACAGTTTTAGTCAGGGTAAGGCACAAGCAAAACCCCAAATTAGCCAGTGCTCACCCTAGTAGCTTGGCACAGAGCAGTCAGAATTAACTTAGAGGCAATGTGTAAAGTAAAACAGTGAAAACACCACACAAAAAGATCCCACACCAGGCTAGAAAAATAGATCTTAATTTAGCAAATAAAGCAAGAGCCAAATGACAAAAATCCAATCAGTAGAACGGACAAATTGGATTTAAAAGTTTTTAGAGCAAATAGTGCCCAATGCATAAAGTGCCAACTGTGGATATCTGTATGCCCTGCACAAGGACAAAGTCACAAGTTCAGGCCGACCGCGATGGAGCGCGGGCCGACTACTGGGACTCAGTGAGACCTGCTTAACAGGATACCTTAAATCCTGGGTTGCGGAGTGTCGCATAGATCTGCTTCAAAGATGCATCTTGAAGCCGAGGCAGTGTGTTGGTTCTGAGATCTGGCAAGGTTGCCATGCGAGGTCCTGTTGCTCAGACATCAAGGGTCCTGTAGACGAAGTCCAGCTTTGGGGGTGCAGTGCACAGTCGGGACGATGCATTGGTCCCAATGAGCTGCGATGCAGAGTCTGTCATTGTCGTCAAGGTTGCTGTCAACGAGAGGTGTGAGGGCCTGCACTGAGGGTGCGTCACGCATTGGTGGTGCCAAAGTTGATGCGGGCTGCATGTAGGTCTTTGCGACAGGTCCCATTCATGCAGCAGCAGAGATGTGTTGGTTCTGCTCGGGGGTTGGACTGCAGAGCAGAGGAGACGGGTCAGTTTTGCTGGATCCACATAGGCTGACAAAGCTCTTTAAACCCACTTCCAAGGGTCCTGGACTGGAGTGGCTTCACTTGGCAATGTTGATAGCAGACTCCATGTGCAGATACACGGTTGTTGGAAGCCTATTATATCCCTGAGGCTTTAAATCAGGAAGCCAGCCAACCAGCCCTTGGAGTCACTCTTAGTTCTGTGTTCAAGTGAAGTAGGTCCAGTCCTTCCCACCCAGGCAAGAGGGCAGCAGGTCAGCACAGCATGGTAGCAGTTCCTTTAGAGTAGCAGCCCAGCAGTGTGTGAGTCCTTGTAGCAGAACAGCAGAGAATCCACAGGTCCAGAAGTGTACTGAAGTGGTGGTGTCTGAGGTCCTTGTTTTATACACAATTATTCCTTTTAACTGTGGAGAAGCTTATAGAGGCAAGCCGTTGAAGTGCTTGGTGCCCTATTTTCCCTGCCCTCGCTCCAGACTAACTACAGGGGTGTGGAGACATACACATCCTAATCAGGTATAAGTGAGGCTGGGGACAGATCCTCCCTCCCATCCTTCCAGTGATGGCCCATCCAGTCACAGCTAAGCTCCCATTGTGTATGGCTGTCTAGGAGGAATACACAAAGCTTGGCTGTGAACTACATCCAGTCATTTGACCAGAGACAGGCTGCAGACACCAAATGGCTAAGACAAGAAAATGCCAACTTTCTAAAACTGGAATTTTCAGAATTGTAATTTAAAATCCAACCTCCTCATAAGTTAAGATTTTAAATTAGGATTCCAGAGACACCAAACTTGAGCGGTTAATGTCTTCCCATTTGGAAATGACACTTAAAAAATGTAATAGGATAACTCTAATGTTATCCTATGGGAGAAGCAGTCCTTGCAGTAGTGAAAAACGATTTTAAGAGTTTTCACTACCAAGACATGTAATCTTAAAAGTACATGTGCAACTTTTTAAATTAATTGCACCACCCCTTTGAGCCTTCCAGGACCTACCTCAGGGGTGACATATATACATTAAAGAGAAAGGTTTGGGCCTGGCTAAAGGTTTACTTTGCCAGGCCGAAATAGCATTTTAAACTGCATACAAAGGCTCTGCAATGGCAGGCCCGTGACATGTGTAAAGGGCTACTTAAATTGGGCCACACTCAGTGCTCTAGGCCCACCAGTAGCATTTAATTTACAGACTATGGACACTTGTAGTGAAGCTTTACTAGGGACTTATAAGTGAATTAAATATGCCAATTAGGTATAAGCCAATTCAACCATGTTTTAAGGAGAGGGCACAAACACCTTTAGTGCTGGTTAGCAGTGGTAAAGTGCACAGAGTCCTAAATCCAACAAAAACAAATTCAGCAAAAAAAGGGGGAGGAAGGGAAACTATTTGGGGATGACCCAGCTAATAGGGCCAGGTCCAACATCTGGTGCGTCAGCCTGCTGGGAAGGTCCGAGGGATGAAAATTTCAGTACTGGACTTTGAAAATGATTTTAAGGCAATGACACCTTCAACATAGCTCTGCAATATGCTCACCTCATCTCTGTTTTCTCATTAAGTGTCTTGAGATTCCTGAGCTGTTTCAGCAAATATATCAACAAAGCTGCCTAAAGTATTAGTGCTGGTGAGGTGACCCATGTTAGAGCACTGGTGTGTTTCTTGCCTGCCCATGGAATGGGGGCCTGACCTAGGCCCTCAGTCTGCGGCTCGATTGTTTCATGCCTATAGTTCTTTCAGTCTTTGTCCCATCTTCTGCTCAATGCTGTGATGTGATTCACAGCACACACAGCACCATGGGTCCTCCATGGTACTTCTTATGAAGATGAGAATAAAATTCAGTTGCTCACACATCAGCTGCTCCTTATTGTGTGGTAGTGGAAGGTTGAAGGCCATAAGATCATTTTGGTTTACAAAAGGAGTCTATCTTTAATGGCAGGAACACAGGGTGGCATGCTGAGGTCCTGCTGGAGAAATATCTATCGGCTGGTATCTTGTTCCATCTTCTACAGTTTTGTCTCCTCCACTTGATGCTACTATTCCTTTTGTTTCCGACACAGAGCACTATTTATGTAGTTTCTGTTCCCTACTTTGGCACTTCTGTCATTTCTCCCACACCAATACAGGGCTTTTCCGTACATTACATAGTTCTACGTTTCTGTCTTTCTTCCTGGACTTTTTGGACATTCAGAGAGGAAATATTTCCTGCAATCCTACTGAAGCTTGTTTTGTGTTTTGGGTTCTTACCCTTTTCAAGTGTGGAGTTCAAGACCTATGGGGTTCTGCCTTCCGTGGTAACACACTTCTTTTCCTCTTGTTGCCATCGGGTCTTGTGCCCTCATAAAGAGAGAAGTGATATATTTGCCCTATTTCTTACTTTATTACACTGCATGGCCCTGTGGGCAAACTAACTCATGCACCCCTTATAGTGGGTCGAAGGGGGTGAAAAAAACAAAAACAACAGTTCTTGAGGTCAAAAAACGTTCTTGACCTCCCTGTCAAGGATGCACTTCCCTCACTCCCTTTAAACGAATCTAGGTTGATACATCCTTGTTAATGAGTGCCTCATCTGATGATTAATGGGAGGCCATACCTGTGAAAATCACCACCTCTAGATCACTTTACTTTCTAGCTCACCGTTCTCGTAAGTAGCCGCTCCCTATTTTAAATGGCATGGATTTTATTTACCTTTTGTACTTGTATTCTTCAACCTGTAGTCCACCTGTACAAGGTATTCGGTCATAAGGCACTATTATGGAAGGAAGTGACAGGATCTTCAACATATCTATTGAGAAGGGCCCCTTGCGCTCTCCTAAAATTACACACAAGGGATCCTGTTGCTTCCTCCTGTGTTGCAGACCCACAATGAATTGTTGGCATGACTCATTGGTAATCAGGTGGGATCTGTCTCACCAGAGCAAGAACATATTTCCTTGGCTGTAGTTTGGAATGAAAAAGGAATAGCATTTGACTGACTTCACTGGTTCTAGCTCAGAAGGAAAATAAGTTCCAAACTGTACTCTGTAACTTATTTATTTAGGAGTTTTGTAAAGTGTTGAGAGCCACTTTTCGGTTACTTTAGAGCACAGACAAAGAAGACTATTGAAAAGTTTCATGAGGGTTTGAGGAGTAAGAGTCCGATAATGGTAGGGCAGCAGTTCTTAATATTTTGATTTCTGTGGACCTCCCACTGAATCATCATTGGAAGCCAGGGACCCGCAAATGAGATACAACTGGAAGCCAGGAACTCTGACTTAAACAATTTTATAATTTCAGCATCAAAAGCAATATATAAAATGCAGAAACAAGCATCCAATAAACGAATACACAGTATTTATATCATTCACAAACAAATATAAAAAAAAAATCGAAATTTTGATAGAGAGGGTAATTATACATGCACTGCTCCCACAAACCAATCTGAGGATAATTGCTTAATTTCTGGCCTCCAATTTCAGATCCCTTCACATTTACAGAACGTTTTAAAATGTTGAGTTTCACATTTTGTTTCTTTGTTTATATATACTTAATTAATATAATAATGGTGTTTAATTTTCCATTTAATTGCGAACTTCCGAGTAGGCATCGAGGACACAACAGGTTAAGAGCTACTGAAGTAGGGTAACAGTATATGATATTGTTCTGTGTCGAACTCAGTTGTGTAATTAATTCCTAAGTTATAGGGTCTACCCCTCCACTTGAAGTATCTTTGACCTGGATCACCCTGGAAGTGTTTGTTATGCTGTGCTAGAGCCAACATCGTTCGTTTCAGGAATTCACTATCACATGGCAGGACAAACTATTATAACACAAACTGAGCTGAGAGGCTATGAAACCTTCTTGCATGCTGTCAATACTGATGTGGTGTAGTCTTGCCTGTAGGCCGCTTGAGGTGGGGGACACCAAAACCACCTTGGAACGTGCATGTTGGCCCAATAGGGCAGCGCAGTATCACCCATGCTGTATTGTATCCATTCTTTGGGGGGGAGGGATGTACCTGTGTGGGAGGGGTGTTGTCGGGGAGAAGCATACTATGTCAAGTTATTCAGAGCTGTCATCGCTATTGGGGGTTCCCTAGTGGGAGAAGAGTAGTTCGTCCTACATGATTGGGGTGCTTTTTATCAATCCCCATTCTTCTCTGCGACGGAGCGCAGCAACCTCTGCCCTGTCCCACTGGATAGTCTTGTCCTGTCATCATGCTTCGCTTAGTAGCAACGGGCCTTCCAATGCATTTCCTCTTTGGTGGTTAGCAGCGCCAGTTCAAGAACTCAGTTGGCGGCACCTCCTGCTTTGCAGCACTAATAGAGGCCTAGTAAGCAGCTGGCCATACAATCCAAATCTGCACGGCCTGTGTCTCGAGAAAGGATAGTGCAACTACTGTCCAGAGTTTGCGAGCAGTCAGACAGTTCCAAAACATGTGTACCATGTCCTCCTCAAGGGTGCGACAGTGAGGGCATTCCAGTGATTTGTATCGTTTAATTTGTATGCTTTGGCCGGTGTTAAGTAAGCTCTATGCAATAAAATATACTGTATTTATTGAAAACGGGTGTTGTGAGAGACCTTTCTCATTAATATCAGCACTCTGCCCCATTCCTTCTGGATCAGTGAGTGGCGGATGCTCCATTCTCAAGTCTGCTGGAGGGTTCCTACGGGTTTTGAGTTTTATGGAAGATGGCTTTAGTGAGCAGGAAATTAGTCTCTGCCCATTGCCCTTATGTGGAGTACCTGTTGAGCAAGTGTGGCACAGGCTTTGTTTCTCTGATGCCCCATAATTGCTCAAGCTCCCCAACAAAACACCTATGCATCAGGAACTGACCTGTCAGAAGACCTGTTTGTTCTCCGTATGTCAAATGCAATGAGGGCCCCATCATGGAATAAGTCACCCAGGGTTCCCACTCCTACTGATTCCCAGACTGCCACTCCCTCCTGACCTATGCATGTTTGGAAGGCACAAATAGAGCACCGGGGGATCTCTGGAGCATACAATGGGAGTCCAAGCATGGCTCACAGTGCTCTACGATCACACTCATGCCCTACCCAAAGGAGGGTTTTAGAGGGTACGGGCAGTGCCAGTCCTGGAAGAAACAGTTCTTGCACAATATTCAGTGCTCATCTTTGTCCCCTGGCACACTTCCAGTAAGTGTCAACAAGATAACTAGTGATTGGGCCATTGTAGCTGCGCTGCCAAATGATAGTTCTCAAACACTGGAGCTCTCAACCCTCCGTGCTCTGTCAGCAGTTGCAGTTTGGTCAGGGCTACTCTGCGCCTCCCTTTGTTCCATACGAGCCAGCCTAACATTGCATTCCGCATCTGAAAGGTGCTGCGAGGAATATGAATCAGAAGCGTGGCGATATTAGACAGGAGCCTTGGCAACATGATCATTTAAGAGAGAGCCAACTGTCCGCGCACAGTCCTCACCGCCCGCCCGGCAGCAACCTCTGCCATCTGCGCATCTCCAGGCCTGGAAGGCCGTCCTCCCATTGACCGATCCTGCTCTTGGCTGCAGTGTCTGGGATCAGCCTCTCTGACAGCCTCACCCCACCATTCCTTGCTGACACAGCCGAAGCCAGGGGTACTCCCTGCGGCGTGGATGATAACCGATGCTGGGTCCCTGGCAGGAGTGGCGCTGACAAGGTTCTGTCATCTTGCGGCTCCACGCCATGGCCCCCGAAAGACAAACTCACACATAGAGAGAAAGGAGATTGGTTGACTTAAGAGCCTGGTGTCAGTATATTGAGTTCTTCTGCATATAAAGTTGGGGCATACCAAGGAACGTCCCTCTCAACGGATAAGCTGGTGGAGATCGAAATTCAGCAACTGTGCATTGGTCTAACTGAAATCTAGGCAACTAAAAGTCACCAGTACATGATTTCAGCATAGCTGTGACACAGAACCAATTTGGGAATTTCAGTTTAAAGTCATAGTGAAGGAGGTGATTTAACAGAGGGTTCAATAATATCTTGTCAACCTGGGTTTAGAAATGGAAGCTTGGTGAAGCACTAATCAGAGGTGTGACCGGTCACAAGGGCACACCAAGGTCGGTCATAGATATAACAGGGCTTATTTGAATGTGAGACACTCACAGTATCAAACAATATCTACACAGAGGGATGCACGCTAGCACAGAAACCTGATTGCAGGGCTTCATGAAGGCCAGAAAAATTTAAGAACAGCAACTTCAACCAGGATTTTCGGGAGTGGTAACAAATACACAATAGTAGAGAAGTTGCCAGCACACACGTGCAGGATACTGTCATATTGGGGTTAGTCTTTTTTTCTGGTCAGCTGTGAAAAAAGAGCGGGCCTTTTCCCCTGTTCCATTTCCTGCAGTGCTAGACTGCCATACATTGCTTTGCAGTATACATTGTTTTCCCATGACAATTAGTTTTTCAGGAACTATTGACGAGTCGACCAACGAAGGGCAGTCTATTGTCGTGGCAGGGTGGGTTGAGCACTTTGCTTTTATCAATATTAAGTGGTTTAGTATCCATGCAACTACGCTATAAAAGCTTTATTGATTTTCTAATGAGACGTTGATGTGTGTTGTTACTTGCTTTTTTTATTTACCGGAAGAGAAAATGGTTATTGGAAATATTTAATGCTTTAACATCTCAAAGACTAGCCAAGCCCGATTTAGATCTCTTCCTACCAGGCTGATCATAATTCCCAATAAACACGAACTCACGTGGCTGCAGTTCCCAAAAGACAACAATTATGACTGTGTATTTTAAACAACCTCTGAATAAAAAATGTATGTGAAAAGATGCTGATAATGTCCAGATTAACTCAAACTATGGTATTTCATATGCGGTGGAAGTATGCACAAGATGGCGGGTCAACGCTGACTGGACGGCTCTTGCTTGCTCTACGACGAGAATAATGAAAAGTAATTTTTGAGAGCGAGGCACAGAGTAAATGTCACTTTTTCTTGAAGAAAATAGTTTCCTTTTATTACTTTGCTGACTTTACTGATCTGGCTAATAGAAAGGAAGACTGAAAGGACAAATATTAGGAAGTACTGCAGTGAAAAAATGGTGACTCCTGTCTAGTATTTTCCCTGTTTGTGTCTTCTTCATGTCACCAAGAGACTCCTAAGGAGTCCTTACAACCCATTTTAAGAAAACATCAATTCTTTGAGGTGGTACCAAGAGTAGATGACGACCTGGTATCCGAAAATTGAGTCAGACACGGAGAGCTGGTTCTGGTAATCAGAAATGTACGTGGCCAGTAGACCAGTAAACTTGTCCTCTTGCTTACCGCTGCTGCCTACTCACAACTGGCCAAGGTGGCATTGGCGTAGTGCCATCAGGTGTAACTGACCTGCCCATGCCCTGATGATAATGCTATAAGTGAGCTAAAGAGGCAAGTCAGAGGTCATGTGTACCCTATGTGTGGCCTACATTCTCGTAATAGATGGTACAACATTAGGCTCTGTTAAATCAAACACAAGAGGTTTTTGTACAGCGCCCATCTTGAATTCACATATTTGAAGATGCTTTCATATTTGATAGTGAATAAAAAGAAGACTCAGTGAAGTAAAGTATTTACTTAGGATCACACAGTGTGGGCAAGCAAGGAAGTTGGCATTAATCTGAAATTGTCCAGTTTCACACTGTGCTATTCCGCCACTTGGTTGGA
The DNA here is from genome assembly GCF_031143425.1 of Pleurodeles waltl. NCBI lineage: Eukaryota > Metazoa > Chordata > Amphibia > Caudata > Salamandridae > Pleurodeles > Pleurodeles waltl. The sequence goes on along the minus strand of NC_090436.1, from coordinate 789,671,154 downwards.
ATCTCTAACTGACAGCAAATGTTAATGCTTGGTCCTTAATTCTTGTAGGTAGAAATTAGAGTGCGGGTCACTGGCAAAATCTAGTTTATTTCTGGCAGTTTTTTTCGGAGCACAAACCTTGCCCAGGAACAAAAGAGTGCTTTACAGCAGACACAGAATACGGTAAACATTTGTTTCTGCAAAGGGATATTTGCCAGGACTCACATGATGCTTAGCTGATGCTGGAGTTAAAGCTTGGGTCATGCATTTTTTTTAAAAATTATCTTTATTGTGGTCATGAAGGATACAAATGACCAAAGGACTGAGCATCAAAAACAGTGTAAATTATCCAACAATAAGGCCATATCAACTTATCCAACGACCCCCCTTGCTCTTGTGCAGATCCCCCCAGAAAGTAAAGTACACATTATTACAATGAGATGTTTCAGTCAATAGCATCAAAACGTTGTGACCCATCTGTCCTACACATTCACACCCATAGGAGGCTCACTTAAGTCAGCTATCATGGCAGCCCATGCCCTCATGTCACTGCTAGATTATCATCATTCCGGACATGCTTCATTCAAATTTCCTCTGCTGACATCCACTCGGAGATGTCCCTGAGGCAGTCCATATAACGATGGGGCTCTGCACTCATCCACTTAATGGCTATTCTGCCTTTTGCCAAGATCAAACCCAGCAGAACAAATTTCCTAATTGGCTTTCTGTTGGAAGGGGGAGGGATCAGACCCAATAATTTTTGTCTTATGTTCAATTGTATATTCCACCCGGTGTCCCTGTTCATGTTGTCCAATACCCCCTGTCAATTATGAGACAAGACTGTACAAGTCCAGAACATATGTATAAAGTCTGCCGTTGGGTGCCCACATCGTAGGCATGCCTCGGACCAGGCAGGGTAGATCATGTGCAGCGTTTTTGGGAAGAAGCATTTTTCAAAAAATATAGTTATGTTGAACTAATTTGAATCTTGCAGGTGAGCTGGTAGTGCAAACTCCTTCATGTATGCGCATCCACTCCTTATACATCGCTGGTTCATCTAGTATTTTTGCCCATTTGTTTTGGACTGGGAGGAGTGTCTTCAGTAGGTCGTCATGTAGTGCCCTGTAGAGATGCAAGATCAGATGGGACCCTCCTGCCATTTCCAGCAATGTTACCAGTGTGTTGGAACTTGGTGGGGCGACCAGAAAGATGGGAAAAAGTTATCGGACTGTAGCAGAAATTTTAGCTTATTGTCATCACAGGGAATGAAATGTCCCTCGGTGTACAAGTCCCCTAAAGTATTACATCCTCCATCCTTCCATTTCTGTACCAACATGGACTCGGTTATCTTACGAAGCAGCTGTAGATTCCAAAGCAGCAGGCCTGGGGCATACGGCGCACACCTGATCACCTGTTGAAACGCTCCTTCCCATATCTCTAACACTTGTCTAATCACAAAAGGCGTGTCGGGGGGAACCCGACACCCACACATCAACAGTAAGGGAAGCACATTGTCTGCATGAGAGCACTTCAAAAGGGTCTTCTCCTAGGAGTCTCCAGAGTCAAACCAATGAATACTATGTTGTGAAGGGGCACCATATAATAAAGCTCTATATATAGCCCACGACAGATCAACGATACTGCTCTCAACTGCCCTGAGGTATTTTCTGAGGATTGCATATAGTGTGCCCTGGAGCACCTAGAGACATCTGGGGATCATTACTATTTTCACAAGCGCAATATGGCCCATGAGGGGGAGAGGTAAATCCCTCCAGAACTGCACAGAAGCACGCGGTCCCTTCACCGCTCTGTCAATATTAAGCTCCAAGAAGGTGCTTTTAGTGGGTGTCAGAAGGATTCCCAGATAGTGGATGTCACTTAACTCTCAAGGGAATCCAACCGCCGGGAGTCCCTCCATAGACCTTCGGGCCAGTAGATCCAGCGGGTACAGTTTAGACTTTGTAGGATTTACCTGCAGCCCGGATAATTCCCCAAATTCCTACATCACTTGCAGAAGTATGGATACAGAGTATGTTGCTTGCCTGAGAGATATCAGGGCATCACCTGCGTAAAGGGAGACTACATGAGTGGTCTCCCGGAAAAGTAATCGCCCAGGGGCCTATCGTTCTGTGCAGCCTCTCTGCTAGCAGCTCCATTGCTAGCACCCCTGCCTGGATGCTCTATGTAGGCTAAGCATGGCTGAGACCTCCCTCCCTGAGTGCATGTGTGCACGGAAGTCAGTATATAACAGCTGTAACCACTGTAAAAATTTAGGGCCTATCCCTACTTTCCTCAGCAGGTGCCAAAGGTATGGCCAGCTTAAGGAGTCAAACACTTTTTTGATATCTAGTAGTGCTAAGACCGCCTCGTTTTGAAGGGGCTGTGAAGTATGATAGATATGAGAAAGTCATCTCAGAATGTGCAGAGTACATTCCTTTGGGATGAAACCGGATTGATCTGTATGTATGAGAGACAGGAGACATAGGAGGAGTGGGGCCGCTAATATACTCCTGGGAAGTTTGACATTGACATTTAAAAGGGAAAACGATCTGTACCTAGAGGCTATTGTCAGGTCTTTACCAGGCTTTTGGATCATTACTACCAAGGCCTCACGCAGTGTGGGTGGGAGGCTGACCCTCTGGAGAGCCTCCACATAAACTTCTAGGGGTTTATCGGCCAGTGCATCTGCGATAGAACCCTGTGCCAAGACCATTGCTTCCAGGCGGTTTTGCCATTTTAAATGCACGGATAGCTGCTAGAATCTCCTCATGTGTGAGAGATCGCTCCAGGGTGTCACATTTCTTGGGGTTGAGGCTTGGGAGCTGGATCCGCCCCAGGTAGTAGGTGAGTTCACTCGATTGCCATAGTTCCTGTGTAGTGTTGCTCAAATGGGACCCAAAAACATTGTTAAAGGCCCATTGCATGCAGACCATGGCCCTCATTCTGACCTTGGCGGTCTTTTCGCAAGACCGCCGAGTTACCGCCGCGGTGAAGACCGCCGACCGCGGCGGTATGCCGCTGTGCGCATTCTGACCGCTGGGAGCGTTCCGCCGGAAAACCGCCAGCAGCCACACTGGCGGTCGGCGGGAAAGTGGAGACTGGTCAACCTCCACCGCCACGCCAGCAGAACACCGCCCACAGAATTACGACCCACATTTCTGTGTGGCGGTCTTCTGTTGGCGGTCTTCTGTTGGCGGTCACCTCCCCATGGCTCCCGTCGCCTCCCGGAGGACCAACGCACAAGGTAAGTTGACCGTCCGTGAGGGGAGGGGGTGGGAGGGTGTTGTGTGATGTGGGCGTGCATGGGGGTGTGCGTGTGAGTGTGTAGAGGGGGTGTGTGAGTGCGTGTATGCAGGCGGGGGGTGCTGCTGTGTCTATGGGTAATGTGTGCTGTTCGGCAGGTGCGCATGTCTGCATGTATGTGTGCGGGTATGTGTCCCCGTTGTGTATGTGTGTGTAGGGGGTGTGTATATGTGCATGTTGGGGGTGTGTGCATGTCGGGGTGCATGTATGTGCATGTCGGGGTGGGGAGGGGGTTCGTACCACCTCTGGGGGGTGGCAGGGGGGTGGAGGGTGTGGGGGGAGGACTCGGGTGGGTAGTGGGGGGTGGGGGAGACCCCTATCAGTGCCAGGGAAGGAATTCCCTGGCCCCGATAGTGCTTACCGCCATGGTTCGCACGGCGGTTCCCGCCCGCAAGAAACCGCGGCGGTAGGCAGGGTCATAATACCCTTGGCGGTCTTGGGACGACCGCCGGGCCGGAGTGCGCAAACTCCAGCCCCGCGGTCATGACCGCCGTGGCGGTCGGAGTGGAGAAGTGGCGGTCGGTCGCGGCGGGGACCGCCGCGGTCAGAATGCCATTTTTAATACCGCCGGTCTGTTCGCGGTCCGACCGCCGTCTCTCCGCCGACCGCCAGGGTCAGAATGAGGGCCCATGTGTCCTGCGTGATCTTGCATAGTCAAAATTGGTATCTGGAGGTTCCTGCCTGGCACACAACCAAGTCCAGGAGGACTCAGACGGGGCCTCCACTGGGCCGTTGTCGCCCAGCGCAGGTGGTTGCATCCAACTGTGATGCAGCATCACTCCCTGCGGGCCAGAGGTGGTGCACAGCAAGAATCCCCGGCTGCTCTCGAGTCCTCTAGCCAAGTCAGGCTCCAGGAACAGTTGTTCAAGCTCAGGGGACGCCCCCCTTAAGGGTTCTGTCCTGACTGGTGTGTCACTAGGTCCCCTTCTCCCACCCAGGGGCCTCCGTTGAGTTCAGGCTCGGGAGGCTTGGTGTGGTCTGCCACTCAGTCTGCTCGGCTCTGGTGTACAGTAGTCCACAGAGACTGCAAGAGGCTCCAAAACATCTCTCCACCCTCTAGTCAGCAGTGGCAGCTCAGGGTTGTGGGGGTGGCTGAATGTATGGCAGGATTACAGCAGGATTATGCTATTGATGACGGGAGCCCAGCTAGAAGCATCTAGTCAGCCATCTTGCTCAACTTGGTTCATGTTACATGTTCGGCAGCTCTAGGCACTAAGCCACATCGCCATTATTGGAAGATGGGCCTAAGATTCCAAGAGAGCCTCAAGCTGAGCCAGAACCAGACATTTGTCTTGAGCCTGGCTTGAACTTTCAGTTTCTCGCTCACCTTTACCCCTGCCTTGTGTAGTGTGTGAGGCCGGTGAATTTTCCTACAGCATAGCTGGCACAAGCATTGCCTCTTGTAAATCCCTCTCAATAGCAGACTGAAAAACAACGAGAATGATTGCGAAGGAGCCGCCCAATTTAATGCTGTGCCTGTCATGCCACTCACACCAGTGCTTTTCTTTTCTGGGTCACAAACAACCTCTGTGCACTAGGAGAAATCTTCTGTTGTCTTATTTTATCAACCAGAAGAAAACAAAAGTGCCAACTGGGTTCAGCCTTAGGTCATACAGCTTTACATGGTGCTGTACACGGGTCCTCTGCTACAAAGGGGGTTGGGCATCCCGTCAACTGGCATTTCCTCTACCTAGAGAACCATACCTTCTATCTGAGCTGTGATTTAGTCTTGGCAGTGCCTTTATGTTCTTGTTGGGCTACCTCTCTCATCCTGTTTTGATGGGCTCAGGACACTACTTTTCTTGGTCCTCTCAAATGGAGTCCTCTTTTGGCTACACTCATTTCCTCTGTGGCTCACCACAGCTGTGGGAGTGTTGACTTGCTTCTCTGGTACAACTGGCAAGAGCCTAGCAGAAGTATTTCCATCCATTTGTTACATTACAATCACAATTCTCTATATACACTCATGTTCTCTTGAAGCTACCCCAATTTTGTCCATGTACATGGCTTTCGAACAAACTGCTATGCCAACTAGGTAGACATAGTCCACAATGGCATTTGGTTATAAAGTGCCCTGGTATAATGCTAGTGGGTGTCTCCAGAGGTAGTCCATTGGGTTGCTGACACCCGGCCTATAAACAGTAGTAATTGTGTATTGCTGGAGCTGGACCACCCAGCAGTCAATCCTCAGCGGGACAGTGTTGTGATGTACCGGCACCTACTCTCCTTTGAAACTGCATGGATCCTGCATCACAGGTGGTGGTCTGGAGTGGTCCCCTTGGTCCTCTCTATTAGCTGTCCAACTTGGGAGACAGTAAGCCCTTGCCTCTCCTTGCAGGACAGTACCCCTGTGCACCGTGACTCTTGCAGCTACCAGGGCTTGTTTGCTCCTCCTCCAAGGGATGTTCAGGATCCATGCAGCCCCAGCCTCCAGCACTCCTTTCTGCAAAGCACAGTCTCCTGCCTGCTGCTCCAGCAACATGGGACTTCTCTTCAGGTGTGCTGTGTCGGCCTCACTGCGACTCCTGTGCCTGCTGCCAGTGAGTTGCCTGTGGGGGCTGCCTCCTCTTCTTGTGACTCTCTCAGCTGTTGAGGGTCACCCTGGACTCCCCTTCTTTGGTAAAGTCCTCTGGACATTGCTGGTCCTCTTCAGCCTTGCAAAACCTTCTTCTCAGTCTCTTGCATTTGCCAAGGCTTGTTAGTGGTTTTTCAGCACCACTAACTGACTGCATCTCAGCCGCCGACATTGGACATCACTTGCATCACTCCTGGGACTTCTCTTCATCTCCTGTGCTGCACTGCTGACCTTCTTCATCTACAGTCAACCTTGTCCTGCATCCACAGAAGGGTGGGCAGTGGCTCCTGCCGCAACTGAACACTCCATCATGAACTGGACTTGTTCCCTTTCCTTTGCAGGTCCTCTTCTGTCAGAATCCACCTTTGGGTTCTTCCAGTCTTGGTTGGGTCTTGCATAATCCTTTTCCAAAGTCCACCTGTTGGTTTTGGGGAGGTACCAGGCAATTACCTCTGCTCTCCTGGTCGCTGGGGGTCACTCTGGTACTTACCTCTTGGGGTTCCTAGTTCCTCCAGCTCCCTCCTACTGATTCTGCTTCCTTGGGTGGGGGACTACCTTTCACATTACACTTTTTTGGTGTATGGTTTGGCCCTCCCCTAGGGCCTTCATTGTTTGCTTTGCTTTTACCATTGCTTATTGCCTTGTATGCTATTTACTGATTACTAATGTCTATATAATAGTGTGTTTATTTACCTCCAGTTGGGGGACTGCTTATTCAGTATTCTAGTATTTGTGTTACTCTAATAAAGTACCTTTATTTTTGTAACACTGTATGGTTCTTTCATGTGTGTAAGTGCCTTGTGGCTTTAGTGGTATTGCATAGCTTTGCATGTCTCCTAAATAAGTCTTGGCTGCTCATTCACAGCTACCTCTAGAGAGCCCTGGCTTCTTAGACACTGCCTACACTTCACTACTACAGGATACCTGAACCTGGTATAAGGTGATAACTGTAGGTGCTCTCCACACACCAGGCCAGCGTCCTATAGTTCCCTGTATCAGGAAGTCGCGAAAGGGTGGCCGGCTATTTGCGTTTCTTGTCCCCAAGCTTTGAACGAGGTGCCATATTCACTGAGAGTCTGTAAATCACTCACAGCTTTTTGGAAACAGCTAAAAAACTGGCTGTTTCCATCTTCCTCCTAATTGGTAAGGTTATAGCTTGACGGCCCCGGGCTCAGGAGGAGGCTAGCGCTGGGAAACCTTTTAGGTAGCCATGCGCTTTATAACTCTAAGTCTAAACTGAGCTCCCGCCAGACCAGCTATGAAAGACTGCACTTCTCCAAGCAGCCTGTCCCTGGCAGCCGGAACTGTGACATCATCACCAATGCTTTCATCCAGGAGGCCAAGAACTGTCAACTCGCTTTCAGCCTGGAAGCGGGAGAGGAGACAATCTGAGAAGGAACAAGGCAGCTGCCTGACACTGAGAGATTAGTTAAACGAGAAAGAGTGAACTGAAAGAAATGCTGTGGACACTAATAAAAGTGCCCGGGTAATCTTCTTGTAAGCCTAATCACTCTATATATTGGCCTGGGAAAGAAGCCCCATGGACTGTAAGGGTATAGAAGTGGTCAATAGTGAAAAGAGTCACAGCCTTACTCCAATGTAAGGACACCATCTTGTATTTTTATATGTAGATCAGTGGTTTTTAACCTTTGATCTGGTGACTCCTGGGGGTTCACAAAGCCTTCAGAGAGGGTCAATGACTGCCAGGAAAATCAAGTAATATTAGCAGATTAATAAAGTTTACCTAAATAAAGAAGTAAAATGTAAAACATTTTAAAATGTTCTGTAAATGTGAAGGAATTTGAATTTGGAGACTGATAATTAAGGGCCTGATTTAGAGTTTGGCGGAGGGGGTTACTCTGTCACAAATGTGCTGGTTATCCCGTTCATCGTATTATGATCCATTATAGCATATGGAGATCGTAATATGGTGGACGGGATATATGTCATGGTTGTGATGGAGTAACCTGTCTGCCAAATTCTAAATCAGGCCCTAGGCTAGTGTCCTCAGATTAATTTTTGGGAGCAGTTCAAATGCTTCAAACAGAATAAAATGTGGACAATGATTGACCTTAATTGAATTTAGAAAAGCCTGACCTTCTCAATTAAATTGAAATTGTATTGTATTGAAATTGTATTTTTATATTTATTTGTGAATTAAATAAAGTATTTCATCATTTGTGTGTGTTTGATGAATGCTTGTTTCCATTCCAACACTCCCTTATGAGAAGTCTGTGGCAGGTTGCCAGTGTTATCACTGGGAGTCAAGTGCTGGGAGGGTTGTCCTTGGCCCAATTTGCAGAGCCATAGTAGTAGATACCATGCGAAATCAGAAGCAGATGGCCTAAAAGCCCCCAGTTAAGGTCCAGTAGTCCCTGCCTTTCCCTTACCCCCACCCTGAATGGGGTCTGACAATATGCATTTTGCTTTGTAGCAGTCACTAGCTTACATTTGCTTATAACTTTAGTACCCCTGTACAATCTAAAAACACATACCCCAAAATGGAGAACTAAACTAAGGGTCTTATTTAGATGTTGGTGGTCGCACTGCCAAGCGATGCCAGGCACGGACCACAAAATACAGTCTTCTGCCTGCCGTATTTAGATGTTTCAGTTCTGCTGGCGGTCTGAGTTGCGGTGGCACTCTCTGGACTTCATACAGTAGTAGGGGGTATGGAAGAGAGGTAAGTGACACACACACAGTGTCCCCTAGCCATAGGTGTACCCCTGCACTACACAACACAACACATACACACAATTACCAATTGCCCTTCTGCCACAACACACCCCGTACATGCCGAAAACACACATTGACATACATCCATGGCACAACATGCACCCACACACAACACAACCACAACAAAGAAAACAAATACACCCTCAGCTGTACAAGCACCCTCACACACAACCGCTCCCCTCACCCCAACCAGCCAATCGCATTGCAGACACACATACATGTACTGACTCGTACACACAGCTCACAGCTCAACATGACAGGTACAGGTCCCCTGGCAATGTGCACACATGGACACAGTTGGCAGGTGTGAATGTACCGTTGTTGTAGTGCCAGCGTTCATTTACCAGTGAATACTGGTGCCATAGTGACAGTTGTGTATGTGTGAGATATGTGCTGTGTACTAGTGTGTCTCCACCTGTGTCTGGCCCAATTGTGTCCCTGACATATGCATGTCACAGTGATAAAAAAATTTACTGTGACATGTATGTGTCTCCAGTGGTCCCCACCTCTTTTGCAGTGCCCACCCAACATGCACTGGCAATATGGCGTCCCTACCTTGGAGTCTGTTGACAGGGGGTGGTTGTGTTTTCTCCATGGGTCAGTGGCAGTGATTGCAGGTGTTGTCCAGTCATGTACAGTCAAAGTAGAGGGGGGGGTAGAAAAAAGTTGACTTCCCCCCTTGACTCCCCCCCGACCCAATCCGCCAATTAAGGAGTAGAGGTCAGACTGCCACTTTTTCCTTGGCAGTAAGGCACATCTAAATCTGCACAGGGGAAGGCTGTCTGGTCCAGTCAGCATCCCCTTTTCCTTTTCCCGATGCCCACGCAGGTGGTGTTTCAAATGCGGTCTTTTCTCAATGGGACTGCCAACATCTAAATACGGTGGGCGAACAGTCATGGCGGCGGGAGGGTTTCCAGTCAAAATGTCATTAGCAGGATCGTTATTGCCAACATCTAAATCAGGCCCTAGATTTCCAAGCGTAGGTGGTAGAGGGTAGGTACTATTTCTAGGGTATGTGCAGTAGTAGCATAGTGCAATATCACATTGCAGTAACAGTACCTGCTTATAAAGTGCTACAGAGAATTACATGCACTTGCCAACATTAGAATGCTATGCCTTATACCTAACTTTATTTAAATATATTGCAGCAATTAAGCTATTGCAGTTGTTCACCTGTGTCATAGACACTGAGGGAGAGATGAGCTTCCAAGGACAAATTGCTATTGAGATAGTGACCAACCTAATGGGAGTACCAGGGATGTACGATGTCCGTACTTTGAGAACATAGTAGGGCACAATCTTGTTCATGTTATAACATATAATAACTGACCATCTGCACATAAACTATAGATGGTCTGATGTCAATAAATCCTAATGCCCCTGTCAGTGTGCTTTTTCTGAAAGGCATGTGAGTAGATTTGTGGTAAGACTAAACAGAAGAGGATACTGAAGGTATCTCTCTTGAGAAAAAAGTAGGCATGAAACTGCTGGTGAATATTATCACAATCGGGATTGAGCAAACCACTGGCCGATGCACGCACACCCTCCCTGGTGCAGGTCACGACCAGTGGGAGACGCCAGGGAGGGGTTTTTAAAAAAGGATTACATTTTTTTTTAAACTCCCTCTGAGACACGGACGAGCTTCAGTGTCTCCCCCTGCCTTCCCACGTGCCCCTCTGTGACCTCAGTGCATCACGATGCGCTCTGACGTCACAATTTGTTTTACCCACCAAGCAGGAAGTGGAGGTAAGGCTGCTTTCTGCTCCGGTGGGGAAAACGGACCTGAAAGAACCTTCCCACCTTTCAGGAAGGCCTCTTTTGAAAGGGGAAATTCTCCCCTTTCAAACGGGGCCTTCCTAAAATGGTTTCCTGGCTGTGGATCGCAGCTGCGCTGTGATCCATGGCCAGGAAACCCCACTAGACACCAGGGATTACACTTGGGGGGGCTCATCCCCTTCTGAAAATGGGCCACCCCACCTTGGGGGCATATTTTAAAAAAATATACATTAGTTTATTCCTGGGGGGCGCGATTAAAAATAACTAAATTAAAAAATAAATAAAAAATAAAACTGACAGGGAGTCGCCCGTGAGCAAGGCTGACCCTGTGTGGGGACATTTTTTTTTGTAATAGATGTTTGGTTTCCCTGGGGGCCAAGATTGCCCCCCCAAATATATATATAAATAAATATATATATATATAGAGAGAGATATGGAGATCACTTTTGTCAATGCATGTGTGATTTTCCTGGAGATGCACCACCAGTTGTCTTGCAACACGTGTCTTCAAAGCAAGGCACATACTCCAACCAATGCTTTTCAACCATTGCTTTTAGGCAGCAATAAAAAAGTCAAGCTAACTCTTGTGATTATGTTTCTGCTATAGAAGGGTCGTACTTTTGTCTAGTGGCAGTTCAAAGTAGGCCAGAACGTTTATATGCCTGCTGCAAAGATCAAATCTGTATTTTATGCGAATAGCTGAGGGGATTAGTAAAGCCAGCCATTACCTGCGCTATAATACAAATGAAATGTATGTGCGAGGGGGGCTATGAAGAGATGTAGGGCACTTTTGCTGGGTGGTAGTGAGGGAATTGAAGGAGGAGGTCATGGGAGTGGGAGCACCAATACTGATTGTCAGACTGGGCGCCACAGGCAATAAAGACTGTGACGATGGCTATGTGACAAGGTGAAGTAATAGTGCATCTTTTTTTTTATTGAGTGTCTTGAGAGAACGTACTGATTGAGGGAAGAAGCGAAGGTAAGGTGACTGACCTTTACTTTTGCACGCATCACACACACACCTACCAGCAATTTTGTTACTGTCTATGCAGGCTAGTGTTTTAGAGGGACAGTTTAGCCAGTAGCTGAGATTGCGTCTTGTTGGATGACTGTTGCTCAAGTCCTTAATCGGGTTATGGATGACAGCGTAGGATCAGAGACTGAGACAGCAGATACTAATATAGCATCCGAGGAATAGGACAATGGAGCAGAGTCTGGGAGTGATTTTTCAGTTGGAGGAGTCCTACCTGACGACAACTCTTCCAGTGATTCTGAGGGAAGAGATAAGGACAGTTATGCTGTCCCTTCGGAAGCACAGTCTGTGCAGCGGGACAATAGCAGGTTATCCCAACCCAGAGAGCAGGTGCATGCGGCAGCAAGCACAGAGAGAGTGCTCTCTTGGGAGCGCCCCAATTTAGTTCAGCCCCAAATTCCACCACCCAAATCGTATTGTGGAGATATCAAAATTATCTATCACAAAACAACCTGGTTTTGTAAGGCAGGCACCTGCGTTTTTGGTCCTGGGCTCGGCGGCCATATAGGGAAACGTACCAAACCCAGACATTTCTGGAAACTAGACACGGAGGTGTGGCTTCTGTGGATTCCCCAACATTTTCTTACCCAGAATACCCTGCAAAGGTGAAATGTTGAATAAAATCTCTATTTTTTCTTGCATGTCTGTCGCACAAATTACAGGAGTATGTTGGGATCCACAAAATTCCTTCCACCCAGTGTTTCCCCACCTGTTCTGATAAAAACACTACCCCACTTAATTGCCTGTACCTAGTGCCTGTGTCAGGAATGGATCACCCCAGGGTCAACAGTTGCCCTCATATAAGGACTAACATTGACCTTTGTGTGATCCATTCCTGTCACGGGCACTAGGCCTACCCACATAAGTGAGGTACCATTTTTATCGGGAGACTTGGGGGAATGCTGGGTGGAATGAAGTTTGTGACTCCCCCCAGATTCCAGAATGTTATATGGCCGAAATGTGCAGTAAATGTGTTTTTTAGCCAAATTATGAGGTTTGCAAAAGATTCTGGTGGCAGAACCTGGTGAGCGCCCCACAAGTCACCCCATTATGGATTCCCCTAGGTGTCTACTTTCCATAAATGTATAGATTTGTAAGTTTCCCTAGGTGCCGGCTGAGCTAGTGGCCAAAATCCACAGCTAGGCACTTTGCAAAAAACACATCAGTTTTCATTAGAAAAATGTGATGTGTCCACGTTGTGTTTTGAGGCATTTCCTGTCGCAGGCACTAGGCCTACCCACACAAGTGAGGTACCATTTTTATTGGTAGTCTTAGAGGAATGCTGGGTGGAAGGAAGTTTGTGGCTCCCCTCAGATTCCAGAACTCTGCAGCTCTGAAATATGAGAAAAACATGTTTCTTTAGCCCAATTTTGAGGTTAGCAAAGGATTCTGGGTGACAGAACCCAGTGAATGCCCAACAAGTCACCCCATACTGGATTCCCCTAGGTTTCTACCTTCCATAAATGTATAGGTTTGGTTGGTTTCCCTAGATGCAGGCTGAGCTACAGCCCAAAATCTACAGCTAGGCATTTTCCTGCAGCCAGGAGGGTCCAGCAAACATAACAGTATATTACTTTCAAAATTCTATCATAGTTGGAAAAACGTACAGAAGAAAACACAGCCAGAAAGGGCTGTTTTTTCAACTCAATTTCAATATTTTTTTATTTCAACTATTACTTTCTGTAGGAAAACCTTGAAGGATCTACACGAATGACCTCTTGCTGAATTCAGAATTTTGTCTACTTTTAAGAAATATTTAGCTGTCTGAGATCCACTGTAGGAAGTTGGCTCTGTATGCACTATTTCAAAGTAAGGAATAGTATGCACAGAGACCAAGGGTTCCCCTTAGAGGTAAGATAGTGGCAAAAAGAGATAATACTAATGCTGTATTTTGTGGTAGTGTGGTCGAGCTGTAGGCTTATCAAAGGAGTAGTGTTAAGCATTTGTTGTACATACACAGGCAATAAATGAGGAACACACACTCGGAGACAATTCCAGGCCAATAGGTTTTTTGTATAGAAAAATATATTTTCTTAGTTTATTTTAAGAACCACAGGTTCAAGATTTACATGTAATACTTCAAACGAAAGCTATTGCAGGTAGGTACTTTAGGAACTTTGAATTATTAAAATAGCATATACAGTTTTCACATAAATCACATATAGCTATTTTAAAACTAGACAGTGCAATTTTCAACAGTTCCTGGGGGGAGTAAGAGTTTGTTAGTTTTTGCAGGTAAGTAAACCACCTACGGGGTTCAAGTTTGGGTCCAAGGTAGCCCACCGTTGGGGGTTCAGAGCAACCCCAAAGTCACCACACCAGCAGCTCAGGGCCGGTCAGGTGCAGAGGCCAAAGTGGTGCCCAAAACGCATAGGCTTCAATCGAGAAGGGGGTGCCCCGGTTCCAGTCTGCCAGCAGGTAAGTACCCGCGTCTTCGGAGGGCAGACCAGGGGGGTTTTGTAGGGCACCGGGAGGGACACAAGTCCACACAGAAAGTACACCCTCAGCGGCACGGGGCGGCCGGGTGCAGTGTGTGAACAAGCGTCGGGTTTTCAATAGAAAGCAATGGGAGACCAAGGGGTCTCTTCAGCGATGTAGGCAGGCAAGGGGGGGGCTCCTCGGGGTACCCACCACCTGGGCAAGGGAGAGGGCCACCTGGGGGTCACTCCTGCACTGGAGGTCGGATCCTTCAGGTCCTGGGGGCTGCGGGTGCAGTGTCCCTACCAGGCGTCGGGTTCTTAGGAGCAGGCAGTCGCGGTCAGGGGGAGCCTCGGGATTCCCTCTGCAGGCGTCGCTGTGGAGGCTCAGGGGGGGCAACTCTGGCTACTCACGGTCTCGCAGTCGCCGGGGAGTCCTCCCTGAAGTGATTGTTCTCCACAAGTCGAGCCGGGGGCGTCGGGTGCAGTGTGCCAAGTCTCACGCTTCCGGCGGGAAACGCGTGTTGTTTTAAAGTTGCTCCTTTGCTACAAAGTTGCAGTCTTTGGTGAACAGAGCCGCTGTGCTCGGGAGTTCTTGGTCCTTCTAGATGCAGGGCAGTCCTCTGAGGCTTCAGAGGTCGCTGGTCCCTGGGGAGAGCATCGCTGGAGCAGTGTCTTTAGAAGTGGGGAGACAGGCCGGTAGAGCTGGGGCCAAAGCAGTTGGTGTCTCCGTCTTCTCTGCAGGGTTTTTCAGCTTAGCAGTCCTCTTCTTCTTAGGTTGCAGGAATCTGAGTTCCTAGGTTCTGGGGAGCCCTTAAATACTAAATGTAAGGGCGTGTTTAGGTCTGGAGGGTTAGTAGCCAATGGCTACTAGCCCTGAGGGTGGGTACACCCTCTTTGTGCCTCCTCCCTGAGGGGAGGGGGGCACATCCCTAATCCTATTGGGGGAATCCTCCATCTGCAAGATGGAGGATTTCTAAAAGTTAAAGTCACCTCAGCTCAGGACACCTTAGGGGCTGTCCTGACTGGCCAGTGACTCCTCCTTGTTTTTCTCATTTTCTCCTCCGGCCTTGCCGCCAAAAGTGGGGCCGTGGCCGGAGGGGGCGGGCAACTCCACTAGCTGGAGTACCCTGGGGTGCTGTAACAAAGGGGGTGAGCCTTTGAGGCTCACCGCCAGGTGTTACAGTTCCTGCGGGGGGAGGTGTGAAGCACCTCCACCCAGTACAGGCTGTGTTACTAGCCACAGAGTGACAAAGGCACTCTCCCCATGTGGCCAGCAACATGTCTGATGTGTGGCAGGCTGCTAAAACTAGTCAGCCTACACGGATAGTCGGTTAAGGTTTCAGGGGGCACCTCTAAGGTGCCCTCTGGGGTGTATGTTACAATAAAATGTACACTGGCATCAGTGTGCATTTATTGTGCTGAGAAGTTTGATACCAAACTTCACAGTTTTCAGTGTAGCTATTATGGTGCTGTGGAGTTCGTGCATGACAGACTCCCAGACCATATACTCTTATGGCTACCCTGCACTTACAATGTCTAAGGTTTTGCTTAGACACTGTAGGGGCATAGTGCTCATGCACTTATGCCCTCACCTATGGTATAGTGCACCCTGCCTTAGGGCTGTAAGGCCTGCTAGAGGGGTGACTTATCTATACTGCATAGGCAGTGTGAGGTTGGCATGGCACCCTGAGGGGAGTGCCATGTCGACTTAGTCTTTTTATCCCCACTAGCACATACAAGCTGGCAAGCAGTGTGTCTGTGCTGAGTGAGGGGTCCCCAGGGTGGCATAAGATATGCTGCAGCCCTTAGAGACCTTCCCTGGCATCAGGGCCCTTGGTACCAGGGGTACCAGTTACAAGGGACTTACCTGGATGCCAGGGTGTGCCAATTGTGGAAACAAAAGTACAGGTTAGGGAAAGAACACTGGTGTTGGGGCCTGGTTAGCAGGCCTCAGCACACTTTCAAATCAAAACTTAGCACCAGCAAAGGCAAAAAGTCAGGGGGTAACCATGCCAAGGAGGCATTTCCTTACATCCACCATTGGTTTCACACCCATTTCTGTCACTAGCTGGAAGGCGGCTGAAAGCACAAAAATAGTAAAAATGGGGTATGTCCCAGTAAAATGCCAAAACTGTGTTGAAAAATGTGCTTTTCTGATTCAAATCTTCCTGTTCCTGAAAGCTTGGAAGATGGTTATTTTAGCACTGCACACCCATTGTTGATGCCATTTGCAGGGAAAAAAACTAGATGCTTTATCTGCAGCACTTTTTTCCTTTTTTTCCAAAAAAACTAAACAAATGTTAGCAATATTTTGGCTCATTTGTTTGTCTCCTCCAGGGGAACCCACAAACTCTGGGTACCTTTACAATTCCCAGATTGGTGGAAAAAAAGGACGCAAATTTGGCGTGGATAGCTTATGTGCACAAAAAGTTATGGGGGCCTTAGCACAAACTACCCCAAATAGCCAAAAAAGTCTCAGCATGGGCAGGGGGAAGCCCAGCAGCTAAAGGGTTAACAGGAAATTTAGTTGCCAGCATTAATTGTATCGAGGACTTGGAATAGAAAAGGATATTTGACAGAGTTAAGAGTTAATGGCCTTTCGCCATGAAGTGTGTGGACGACGGGGGTTATTTGCAGGTGAATGTTGTGTAAAATGGAAAGTGAGTTCTGTGGATTGTCATGTAAAGACCTACTGGGAATGAATCCTACTTTTGAAATTGAAATTAAAAGGGCCATATAGAGTATGAGACTATGAGCAATAGGTTTTGCTAGGATATATTATTTTAATTAGTAAGATATAACTGTCTGTAATAGGCACAAAAAGATGAGTGATAAATGTCTATGTGGTTTGCAGAGAACTAGAAATTAGGGAATTGTCATACGATTAAAAAAACAAGGTACTATTTTATTGAATTTAGCATTATAGTCTGCTGCCAAAGGCGATAAAGATTGTTAAAGCATTGTAACGTTGTGGCGGAAGGTTTATACATGCATTTGTCAGCCCTGAGCCACTTCATTGTCTTCAATAGAGATGCCAACATTCAAGCTCGCTGTTGCGGGCTAACGTCCTGCGGTGCCGATCCTTTAACAGCTGGTATTGCCAGAGGCACAGGGGCTATAATGGTATTAGAACACTCCACCAACTGAGAACCTGATGTTGTAAAATATACAAGGAGAAATAGAAAAAGAACCATTAGAATACGAGAGCAGATGGTTAATGCCATCTATTATTGGGCCTTATGAAGAATATTTGAACATTGGAAAGTTGAGAGCTCCATTGAAGACTGTGGTGTGGCTCAGGTTCAGGAATGGCTGCGGGCTATAATACTTAATTATAAAATCCAGTTCTGAAGGATTAATAATCACAGATACACATATGAATCATCTTGATATTGATTGTGGACCAACAAACACACTGTTGGATCGACGGACAGATTAAATAATATAAGGGCAAGAGAAACCTGTAGGTCAACAATGGACTCCGAGATGCGATCTGGTGTGTCCTTCCAGTCTGGATCTGCTTATTGCATTTGACCAGAAAGAAGGGTAACAACAAACACAAAAGCCCTTATGTTCTCTCAAAGTGTTAATGAGAGTACGCCAAATGTGCAATGAAACATAGTCGGTTTCTGTTATTTCGTGTCCATGGCCCTGCAACTCCAAAGCCTTCCTCTCATATGCTGTTCACCAGCAAATTCTGGTGCCTGCCCTGTTTGAATAATTTATAGTGAAATCTATCATTACCATTAAGGTCAAATTGCTAAATCTGTACGAAAAGTTGTGTACAGCATCCGGGATCAGCAAGAAATCACAGATGCACAGATGTGGATTTTTTTTAGGGTCGAGCACAAAACACTCCGTCCCTGCTGTAATCTCTCTTTGGGCTTCTAACCACGCCCATGTTAAGTCAGCCACTTTCATTGGTTCGTGGGCTTGCCTTTTAAAATCCCCTTGCTTTTATTAGTGAAAGGCATGCATACTTCATGCCTTTCCCAGTGTTTAGCCCTCCTCAAGTGCACCGAGCAACTGCTGAAAACATACGAGGCTCTGTGTTTTCTGTTTGGTTTCTGGACTACTTTTTCTCTTTATTTTGCAGCGTGATCGTGCTGGGTTTTACACAGCATGATTGTGCTCGTTTTTTTTGTCTAATTAATGTGGCAAGAAAAGTCCGGTTAGGAATTTACGACGCTACTAGCTCTAACTCGACGAAATGCGAGACCCTTGCATTGCAAATGCTTTTTTAAAACATTTTTTTTACAGCGTCGAAGACATTAATAACAGATGCAAGTTCTACACGTGGCACTGGTTGTTCTAATATCTCTATTTCAGTGGCAGTCACAAATAACAAAATCTCTCCTCTAGAAATGTGAGGTTTTAACATCAAGGTGATTTTGACTGCACCTGAATCTCACACTAGATCTATGACATTTCAACCCAGTATACTTCAGGGAAAATCAGTTTTAAAGGGCAACTTTTTGCTGTACCTGCCATTGAAATGTACATTTGAATTAAAACTATTTAGTTGAAAAACGTTTTCATTGAAAAGAGCTGTATTGATTTTCTATTTTACACCGCCACACCATTTAAAATAAAACCTGCAAATATTTATTTGAAGTCCTACTACCACAAGGTCTGATCATAGTAACATTGCCCTATGCAAATCACTGCGGGGATGCCACTGAGATCAGAAGTTAGTGCATAGTGATGAGAACTGAGATAAGACAATTCATTAACACAATTCGAGCATAATTACAATTTATACAAATATACTTCATTAGGTTGGTGAACGTTATTAATTGCGAAGGTAGGTAAAGTTGTGAGGAAGGGAGGCCATGTTAGGTAGCTCGTGATATTTTTAAGGCATACGGGTGAGTTTTAAGGACTTGAGCTTCTGTAAATAAGGCACAGACTTGGATCTAACCTCGAAAGGTATTTATTACATAGGAAGTCTTCGGGGCAACTCAAAGGAGCAAAACCTTGAAGCGCTGTATTGAAACTTGGGTGCAGTCACTAGTTTGTGTTTGGCAAACTGCGTTCCTGAGTCAGGACTTGGCATAAAAGCAACTGGTGAGAGCTGTACGAAACAGATATTCCAGTTAAATAAATTTGTACTGTGCCCTCTGGTGGGCCACAAACTAGCTTCATTAGGACCTCATTATGTGGCGTGCCGGAATGATAATTGATAATCATGCATGTGGAGTTACTGATATGTGAAGTATGTTTATTATGATTACCAGGCTATTTTGGATTGGTCGATATGGGTTGTATAACTGTATCAGGAATCTGTATTTCTTTACCACTTAATATATGTTTTTCGTACATTCAAGGCCCTTTTCACCACGCACATTCTTCAAGCCACCACCTTAACCACCACCACCTACACCACCCTCACCTTAACCACTACTATTCTCAACCTAGCCAACACTAATACCCTAGTCACCACCATCACCCTAACCATCAATAGGACTCGAACAACGACCCTAACTACCACCACAACCATCCTACCACAAACAGGAACAATATTGCTATTTCAAGTCTGACAGGCAGTGTGCCAGCTGTAACTGTTGACCAGCGGTGGGGCACAAAGCAGGCCAGGACAGTTACATGTGTGGCTCCCACTGTAGCAACAGCAGTAGTTATGGCTTCTGCTGTTGTCGAAATACTTTTCAAGCACTAATAGTTGTGGTATCACTTTTAGTATGTGATAGAGAATCTGTTTTTTTATTACACACTCTTGAGGTATACAGGGAGTGCAGAATTATTAGGCAAGTTGTATTTTTGAGGATTAATTTTATTATTGAACAACAACCATGTTCTCAATGAACCCAAAAAACTCATTAATATCAAAGCTGAATATTTTTGGAAGTAGTTTTTAGTTTGTTTTTAGTTTTAGCTATGTTAGGGGGATATCTGTGTGTGCAGGTGACTATTACTGTGCATAATTATTAGGCAACTTAACAAAAAAATATATATACCCATTTCAATTATTTATTATTACCAGTGAAACCAATATAACATCTCAACATTCACAAATATACATTTCTGACATTCAAAAACAAAACAAAAACAAATCAGTGACCAATATAGCCACCTTTCTTTGCAAGGACACTCAAAAGCCTGCCATCCATGGATTCTGTCAGTGTTTTGATCTGTTCACCATCAACATTGCGTGCAGCCGCAACCACAGCCTCCCAGACACTGTTCAGAGAGGTGTACTGTTTTCCCTCCTTGTAAATCTCACATTTGATGATGGACCACAGGTTCTCAATGGGGTTCAGATCAGGTGAACAAGGAGGCCATGTCATTAGATTTCCTTCTTTTATACCCTTTCTTGCCAGCCACGCTGTGGAGTACTTGGACGCGTGTGATGGAGCATTGTCCTGCATGAGAATCATGTTTTTCTTGAAGGATGCAGACTTCTTCCTGTACCACTGCTTGAAGAAGGTGTCTTCCAGGAACTGGCAGTAGGAC
The DNA here is from genome assembly GCF_031143425.1 of Pleurodeles waltl. Lineage (NCBI taxonomy): Eukaryota > Metazoa > Chordata > Amphibia > Caudata > Salamandridae > Pleurodeles > Pleurodeles waltl. Next base: position 789,650,861 of record NC_090436.1, on the reverse strand, counting down.
TGGGAGTTGAGCTTGACTCCATCCTCAACCCGAAAAGGCCCCACAAGCTCATCTTTGATGATACCAGCCCAAACCAGTACTCCACCTCCACCTTGCTGGCGTCTGAGTCGGACTGGAGCTCTCTGCCCTTTACCAATCCAGCCACGGGCCCATCCATCTGGCCCATCAAGACTCACTCTCATTTCATCAGTCCATAAAACCTTAGAAAAATCAGTCTTGAGATATTTCTTGGCCCAGTCTTGACGTTTCAGCTTGTGTGTCTTGTTCAGTGGTGGTCGTCTTTCAGCCTTTCTTACCTTGGCCATGTCTCTGAGTATTGCACACCTTGTGCTTTTGGGCACTCCAGTGATGTTGCAGCTCTGAAATATGGCCAAACTGGTGGCAAGTGGCATCGTGGCAGCTGCACGCTTGACTTTTCTCAGTTCATGGGCAGTTATTTTGCGCCTTGGTTTTTCCACACGCTTCTTGCGACCCTGTTGACTATTTTGAATGAAACGCTTGATTGTTCGATGATCACGCTTCAGAAGCTTTGCAATTTTAAGAGTGCTGCATCCCTCTGCAAGATATCTCACTATTTTGGACTTTTCTGAGCCTGTCAAGTCCTTCTTTTGACCCATTTTGCCAAAGGAAAGGAAGTTGCCTAATAATTATGCACACCTGATATAGGGTGTTGATGTCATTAGACCACACCCCTTCTCATTACAGAGATGCACATCACCTAATATGCTTAATTGGTAGTAGGCTTTCGAGCCTATACAGCTTGGAGTAAGACAACATGCATAAAGAGGATGATGTGGTCAAAATACTCATTTGCCTAATAATTCTGCACTCCCTGTATTGTACAGAACACGCCTCACTGCATTTTGTTGTATAATAATTTAATCTCAGTATTAGTTGATATTAGAGATAGGTGGTGATGTTCACCCATGTAGATAAGTCTGTCTTCTGTTTTTTAGGTCCCGCCTGAGAAAGCACGTGCTATGCATGAGACACATTTTGTTTACTAAAAAGGGCTTGGAGCCTCCCCTTACTTATTGTTGTCATGCTTGTCATTTGTTGACTTCATTGTCACTCTTATTTGCTGGCTCCTGATTGGTCAGCACATCTAGTTTCATTTTCTCTTTGTTTGTTTCTCCGTTCTGTGGAGCACGGTCCAAGTACAGATTGCTTCTTTTTGACTAGTACCATTCTGCTGCTCGTGCTGGGACTGAGGTACTTTTTGCCTTCTTTCACAGTTGTCCTTGTTACTTATTTGCCCATGCCTCCTCTTGCGTCAATATGTGTAACACCACCCTACCACCACCTACTGTACCACCCTACCACCCCCTACTGCCACCAACCTGCCACCACAACAACCTGCCCCCAACCATCACCATAAAACTAACCACCACCACACTAACCATCACCACCCGAAGCAGCGTACCACCACTACCCCAACCCTAACACCATCACCCTAACCACCACCATCCTCCCACCCACTAACCTCACCCTAACCACTACCACCCAACCTACCTCCATCCTGCTCTACTAACCATCCTACCCTAAGTGGCACCACCCCCATCCTAATCATTACCCTCACCATACCACAACCACCACCCTCACACCACACCCGTACCCTAACCACCTCCACCATACTAGCCACCAACCTTAAACACTGCCACCATCCAACTCTAATGTTCACTTTCACCATGGCCAACCTAGTCACTACCCCACCCTAACCACGACTCTCACCCTACCATAACCTCTACCACCACCTAGTCCTAGCCACAACCAGCCTAATCAGCACCATCCTAACACCACTCATACTAACCACTACCACCACTCTAACCACACCCACCCTAACCACCACCACCCTACCTACTACCAGCTTGCCACTACCCTACCACCACCACCCTACCACCACCACAGGTCTAACCAACACCCTAACCACTACTACTGTCCTAACCACCACACTGGCCACAACCACCATCACCTGAACCACCCCATCACCCCACCCTAACCTTTACCACCACGCTAACCACTACCACCTTAACCACCCTCACCTCCTTCACCACCACTATCCTACCACCACCACCCTAACTGCCAGGGTCACCACTACCCTTACAACCACCCTCACCACCATTCTAACCACTACTACTCTACCACCACATACCTCACTACTAACATCCTACCACCACTACCTTCACCACCACTAGGCTTACCACCACCACCCCAGCACAATCAACTTTACCACCACCACCCTAACCTCCCCACTATAACCGCCACCACCCTTTTACCAAACATGGCTCTAAATTCCTGTAGAAGTTCTTCATTTTTAACAACTGTTTTCAGTGTATTACATGGTTGTTGTTTTCGTGTAAAATTGTGGCGTACATTTGTTTACTGTTGAATAACTTGTTTTTGAATGAAAGTAGGCATCTTGGTATTCCATAAAGCTAGGTCATATCAAAGATAAAGATTACGAAACATTTACGCCTTCTATAGCTATCGATCTGCTGGCATTACCTAGGAAAATCAACATGTGAACATTGAGAAGGAAGTCGGTCGGATGTTGCTGTTAACCCTAGGGCAAGTGCTTGCTGGGGGAGATTCACATTTGCATAAACTTTGTACCACGTTGTGATTGCTTTGTATATTTTAATTGCAGTGCAGTACGAATAAGAAGGCATAGTGTTCATCATTACATAGCATGCTTTTAATGAAGCAGCCTACAAATGCATCAGTCCTGCATCAAAAACTGGTTGTGCAGACTTTCCTTACTCTTTTTGTGTTGTCCCTCCCCTGGAGCATGTCCCCATTACTTGAGGTCTTCCACTGCTTACTTTTCAGGCACTCATTTTTATTTTTGGTTAAGCACTCCATGAGAATGCATGTGTTTTCTATCTGTCTCTTTTGTGTAATTCTCTTTGCCCATCCACCGCACTCCATGTTGCTCATGCCCATATACTTCTCCCCCAAACCCCTATGTGTTGTTCTTCCCCTTGTGGTGCTTCTAAGAATTGCTTTCTCTCTCAGTGCTTCTCCCACTTCCATGTTGTGCTTTCACTTGCCAGTGCTCTCCTGTACCCCGGTGGTCCATGTTATCCTCTCTCACCTGTGTTGTGTACTTCTCATGTTGCCCTCCGTATTCCTTCCAGACCCGTCCTCCATGATCCTTTCCACCCACTAGCACCCCCCACTTTGTGTTGCTTCCACATCCACCCTCCTTGTTGCTTACTTCCACCCACTTTTTTATTTTTTTTTAAACATGCTTTGGCACTACCTTTTTTATTTACCAATCCAACCTGGATTAGTAAATAAAAAGAAAAAAAACCTATGCATTTTATAGGCATGTGCATGCGTGGTGCATATACCCACAAAAGGTCACGGCTGCTACATCTGGGTCATAGCGCCTTTTTTGATTTTGTCTTTAGCCATGCTTCAGATCATTGCTGAAAACCATTGGGAAAGCCAATCATCGTCGCCAAAAGCCAGACCTATTTGCAAGACCTACTGGCTTTGCCAATGCTTGTTTTGTGGCAGTAGGGAATCTGGTGCCACACACTCAGTGCGGAAGCAGGAATGCTTACCTTGTTAACACATTGCTTAAAAAGAAATTGCTGGTTGTTATTGCTAGTGAAGAGATTGTACTCAGAAACACTTCAATGCGTGAGTTCCAGTTTGAGGAATGATGTGGCACCCACATGATTTGTGAGTCTTGGGCACGGTTGCTTCTCTTCTTGGTAAAATGGACATGAACTAGCTGGGAAAAATGCCACAAACCCTTAATTTCCCTTATGTACTTTTGAAATACTATCCAGCTTTACAGCCACTGCCATTTCCACTTTCCTCCAAAACCCTTGGTGCCCTCCTACCTAATCTCCTCTGTTGACTCACATCCCTGCCACAATCACACCTGATGCAAGTTAGTCAAGAGTTACTATGTGCAAGTGTTTACCACTGGACCGCTCATTACTGATATTTTATGTGTATGTCTTCTTCTAAGGTAAAGCTGTCTGGTGCACCCCAGAATCTAGTATGTGCAGTGTAAAAGAAGTGAGTATAGTTAATGAAATACCATCTCTGTTCCGGCTATCACAGCGCTTCTATTTCTGAGTTGCGGCACTGCCTCCATTCTGTAAGGCAGTGATCGACTGATCACCAGAGGGGGACGCTACAGTAGTAAGCATAGTGTAGACCTCAAAGTTGAACAATTGGTTTGGAATTCACTGAAGGAGCGAGGGCCATGGGCAACCACATATGTGGCGTAGAGGTTCCTTTTGTAATACAAAGATGCAACAGAAGGGAAAATAGTTAGAAAGTTAAACGAGAACACCCAGTTAGACTTGTATAGGTGTAACAGCCTCAAAAATACACTGACTTGAAACTTTTCTACAAAGCAGTTGGGGTCCCCCATAAGTATGAGCGTAACTGGGTGCCCTGGAAGAACAGTGTTGATATTCCTGACTGAACACAGGGAAGGTCCCCCGCCCCATGGGTTGCCACAGACAGCATATCACCCCCTTGTTCCCTTTTTAGGTCGAGCGCGCATTAGGTCGATTAGTTGTAATCTATTTGTTGGCTTTTAACCACGCCCACCGCACGCCCATCACTATCACTCGTTCATGGGCTTGCCTTTCAAAAATCATTTATCATCATTGGTAAATGTTTTACGTTTGTCCCTCCTTGGGGCGGTTTTGTTACCGCCTTGGCCACAGATCCAGTTACATGGATAATTAGGAACAAGGCAGTAGGCCCTTTGCATAGTACTGTCCCAGATCTGCTAGAATGATAAATAGGTGGGGGGGGAGGGTTACCTGGCATATGGACGATGCACCAAGGAGCTTTAAACCCTATAATAAAATAGTGAAATGAACTTCCAAAAAACACATGTAGTTGAAAGGATGGAGCAATAGTGCATGAGGGATCATCGACCCTGAACGTCTTATGGACTGATTGGGAAGGAGAGAGACAGGGAGGAACACATAAGTCTAGCATTGCAGTGATAGGAGTAAGGACTATAGAAAGTTTTACATCATTACAGATTATTAGAGAGAGAATGGGCGTGTCAGATTATTTGTTATCACAGTTTTTATTGATTTTTCTTCCGGTGCTCACATAAACAAGATAACAAAGACCAACAACGCAGTTGCGCCTGGAGCCTCAGGGGCCATGTAACAACACATAGGTCATCAAACATAAAATATTATGTGGCATAATGTCATACAAAACTGACAAAATTAAATAGTTTCTGTGATGGCGCTGGATGTCTCTTGTGGGTGGCTACAGATAAACAAGCATTTGCAATGTAATGGGTTTCATGTTTGCTCGAGTTAGAGCTATTAGTGTTGTAAATTCCTAACTGGACTTTTCTTGCCACATAACTTGAAAATCAAAAGTAAAACAGTTGACATAAGCGAGCCGATTCAAAGTGTCAAGGCCACCATGAGCATGAGCGCGAAGGGGAGACACAAAAGGAAAAAGAAGTTAGTTCGCAGTCAAAAGTATTGGCAAAGATGCAAATATAGCACACTTTTAACTGGGTGCGCTGGGAACAGTGCGCCCTAATATGTTAATGCGCTGTTCAGAGTACAGTCACAAACTTGAACCTTTACTGAAAACAGCGCCTTAGTGAAAAACAGACCGAATCATTGAAGTCATCGGTGCCCCTGGTACCCCTTTCACTTCAGACAGTGACTGGGCCTCCGTTTCAAAGGAGGGCAGAGATTCCTTTCCAAGCAGATACAGTGAGTGACTAGCTCTGCGTACAGTGATATGCAAGAGTGGTACTTGAGAATACTTGTTACTTGGTGGAATGCATTCCGCTTGTTGATTACCATTGGCTTTCTGGTTTATAACTCAGTTTTTGACTTTCCATTTTCTGGCTTTATTTGCTTTAGGCTCTCCAGGTTCAGTTTGTCTCTCCTGTTGCCTGTGTTTTCTGTATTCTTCCACAATCTTGCTTTCATTTAACAGGCCTTTAAATCTTGTTTTTATCTTATCACATTTGCTGTGCATTCAAAGATCGAACTCAGATGTCAAGTGCTATCTTCAAGGTGCTCTTGCATACTTTTCTTTCTCTGACTTCAAAGTCAGAGAATTTATGTGACAATCTTGCTGGATACTTGGGTAGGAAAGAGTTTGTTTCTAGCACACAGCAACATATAAATGAACTGTGTAAGTATTTCAGAATATATCAGAATTGTGAGCACACAAATAAACCCAATTTTTTGTTATTTCTAGTTTGTTGGAAACAAATGCTCTAATATGATCAAAACAAATCATTAAACTAAATGATGCAATTTCCACACATTTTCGTCTGTGCACTGTATAGTTCTATTAGTAAAACTGTATGTCTGTGCATATGTAATGGTAATTTCAATTGAAAATGTATTGCCTGTAATAGAGTGCTACAACACGATGAATACTGCACCCCACACCACTCCGCTTTACTCTGCACCACTCCACACCACTTCACTCTACTCAACATCACTCCACGTTACAGTCCTGCACTGCACTCTTCGCTACTCTACTCTACACCACTGCACTCTTTGCTACTGCACCCTACATCACTTCAGTCTAGCCAACACCAATCTATTCTGCACAACTGCACTCTTGGTCACTGCACTCTGTCAGATCTTTTGACTCTGTAACACTCCACTCCATGCCCCTGCACTCTATGCCAATCCACTGTATGCCACACTAATCTACTCTGCACCACTGCACTGTATGCCACTGCACTCTACACTACTTTACTTTACACCATTACAATCTATGCCACTCTACAGACCTGCACTCTACCCTGCACTCCACTCTATACCACTTCTCTCTACTCTGAAAACAGTCTACTCTGTGGCACTTCACTCTACGCCACTGTACTCTGCTCTGCACCACTCAATTCTATGCCACTGCACTCTATGCCACTCTACTCTTAACCACTGCACTCTGTGCCAAGGCACTCTACGCCACTGCATTCTATTCTGCATTACTGTACTCTACACCACTGCTCTTTACACCAATCTACTCTATCCTGTGCCACTGCACTTTGACACTGTACTCTGCAAACCTGCACTCTCAGCCACTGAACTCTATGCCACTCTACTCTGCATTACTCCACTCTATGCCACTACACTCTAAGGCACTATACTGTACTCTGCCCCATTCTGTGCTACTCTACTCTGCGCCACTGCACTTTATGCCACTCGACTCTACTTTGCACCACTTCACGCTACTCAACTCTAAGCCACTCCACTCTGCACCACTCTATGCCACTCTGCTCTATGCCACTCTGCTCTATGCCACTCTGCTCTATGCCACTCTGCTCTATGCCACTCTGCTTTATGCCACTCTGCTTTATGCCACACTGCTTTATGCCACTCTGCTCTATGCCACTCTACTCTATGCCACTGCACTACACTCTGCTCCACTCCACTCTACTATGCACCACTCTAATTTACGTTACTGCTTTCTTCAACACTCCATTGTATGCCACTGAATTCAATATCACTGCGTGCAATGCCACTGCATTCTATATCACTATACTCTCAAACACTCTATACAATTCACTCTACACCAGTCCAATCTACTCTGTGCCACTCCAGTATCTCCACGCTATGCCACTCCAATAAAGGACACTGTCTGCCACTCCACTCTACAACACTCCACGCCACTCTCCTCTATACCACTGACTTTTAGCCATGCTGAACAGCAGCTGTGCCGGTGTACAACATGGTTAAAACACATTGGCAAAACCAATAGCTCTTGCATAGGCAAGACCTAATGGCTTTTCCAATGCTTGTTTGTTTTATGAATGTTTTTTATGGAGGTTTTGCATAGACACAGGAAACAATAAAAATCAGTCAAAGCATGTGACAGTTAATTTACCAATAGTTATAAGATATTCTGGCACACATCCCGGAACCCAGTGTACACGAGCAACCTGTAGAATGAATGCCGAGTAGTTGTAGCGGCAAGATATGAAATCAAGGTTGCCAGTTTTGTCCATGTTTCCAGTGGCTTACTCTGACATAGTATATCAGCTGTTTAAGTAGGAGCATTTCAGCTGCTCCTTCATCAGCGGAGCTGCCTCTGACTTCCATTATTTGGCAATATCCCATTTGTCTTAATGTTCTGATCTTCCCCATAATGCCCAGTAGCCCCAGTTTAGGAGAGAGGTCATACCCTTTGAAGGAGGAACTGCGGTATTTTGCCAATATGTTTGGATTACTTGACAGCCCCTGCCCATATCAAAGAAATCGGATGTTTTTATGTGACACTGAAACAATATGAGGATGAAGCCATTCCAATCTTTCAGAGTCTCTCAGGAGTATGGTGGGTTCTGAGGCTAGTTTTAAACTGAATTGATCATAATCTGGCTAATTTTCAAGTGGACATTTTTACCTTTCTTCTGTATTCTTGTAGGTGGCTATGGTCTTAAACACACAGGGCCTATAGTTCAGGAAAGAGATCAGGAATGTTTCAGTATTATGGACAACCTGGCAAATTAATAACTTGCACAGTCAGTCACACACTGTCTTAAACACCACTGGGCTGAACCCAGGGAGGACTGCCAAGTCTTAGAGGTACACTTCTGGTGCCTGTCACAGGTGTAGATATTTATACCTGTAAATGACAAATTCCTCTTCCAGCATCACAAAGGATTTTATAAGATCCGCTTCCCACTGATCCCACACCTTCAAGATCCCTGTGAGGTTCCATGATAAAAACCACCCCCCTTCCCTGCCATAATAGCATTTCTTCTGTCAGTTAGCCCTCCCGTTTAGTCCACCACAAGGCTTTGTACCAACAGCCCAAAACTATTTTCATAGCAGAGAGGAATGAGATAGGTTTCTGATGCATGTGTGTGTGTAACTGCAGATTCCTCACCTTTAGAATATCTACAGGTGCAAAACTGGATCAGGATAATATTGCAATGACCCTATGTGCTGATAAGTGTTGATTTGTGACTCCACAGTGACTTCATACTGCCATGGAAGTGACAGAGTGGAGCTGCATAAAAGCGCAACCTTGTGGCTGATGTCAATTCTTCTCTTTCCTTTCGACAAGAATCCACAGCTCTGTTCCTATCTTTTTACAGTTTTCTGGCAAATCAAAAGTTTACCTCAAATACTGCGCCAAGGGCAGTGTCTCTACCAGGATTCAAGCTGTGCTGTGATTGTAGGAAGTAGATCTCGGTCATAGACCTGAATGATGTGTGTCTCTGGTGTTTGGGTTCTGGCCACAATACGAAGTCATGCGATAAATGTGTCCTCATGCACCTTAAGTTGATCTCTGGTGAACTCTATATCACCAAACATAAGAAGTGACGGGTCAAACATAAGTCTTGCTTTATGTTGTAGGGCCACTCACGGTCTCATTCAATAAACTGGTCTCTCACAATAGTCCTGTTCCATCTCAAAATCTTTTGGTAAGTCAAAGTCAAAAACACACCATAAGTGTAAGAAAGCTAGTGGTTCCTGACCTGACCTGTCTCACAACTGGTCCCAATGCACCCCAACCACCCCGTGGCATTGTAAAACCCTGGAGCTAACAGAAGCCTCAAAGGTGGCCATGTTGTAATTCTTTAAGATGATCCCTTTTCCCTCTGGCTTGCTTCCTGGTGCCTTGGACCCTCAATGGGCTCAAGGTGGACTTCCACTGGCGGGCACTCCCTAGGCACCAACTGATCACTTGGGATCCGTTCCCAGAATTGTACCAAAGCCAGTTCCGACTTCCACCCGGCCCTTGGGTTCATGCCAGTTCCTTCCATGCCAGCACCAACTCTAATCCACTGGTGCCAGTCCCAGACCCAACTCTGAACCGTTGTTGGCCTGCTCTAGGCCTTTATTGTGCTAAGAGATTTAAAAAGTGTAACCAGTCAGTTTGCAACCAGACTCAAATGTTCTCTTCTGCTAGTTGAGCCTTAACATGGCCATCAAGATATTGCAAGTTGTGCTGGAAAATATCAGAGCATCTCTAGCTCAAATGTTACATGATGACCAGCTTGCAGATAACTATGGATTGGACACCATGCACTGGCGTGGCAGAACTACTGGGACCAGTGTCATACTTAGGAGGTATGCCTGGGTGAGCTTAACTGAATTTTCAGGAGATGTCCAAGCATCTTTGATGGTCATGCCCTTTGATGCATCAACATAATTTGAAGACAAGACTGATCTCTTGCACCAAATAAGGATTGGACCTCTGCCCATGGAATGCCCGTTTGAGGAAAGATACATTCCAAATGCTCACCAAGTCTCAGATTCTTTCTGGTCTGGACCGAGGATATTGGATGTTCTTGAACTTCTAGGATCTATTTTCCTTATACCCATCATGCAGTTACGCAGGTGCTATCTGCGGTTCACTGCCAGGGATCTTCTGGCTCTTGTAAGTGTGTTTTTTTCCCTCTGATTTATTTAATGTCCAACCAACACCATACAATTATTAATTTTTTTCTCTTAATCCCCTTTCTAGACCACAGTGCTCTTCACTGTCCCCCTGTCCTGATGATGACCTACTACTAACTATAGAGGTCAAAACATTGTCAACTTTAGGCACACCCATAGAATCACTGACCCCCAAATGTCAAATAATTTCCTAGAGTTGATAGCCAATTGCCTTTGTATGTACACGCATGTCAATTGTTCATGTTTGCCACACAATGTGATCACATTTTAGAGCACGTAATATTTGATAACATTGCATAAGTGTAAATAAATGTATTTAGTAATGCAGCCATTTTACTGGTTGTCTTAAAATGCTTTAATGATTGATCTTCATTTGTGGATGGATTATGCATCTGGATATTACTTAATGTTATTTTAAAATGAGTTTTATGTGAACCGTTGTCCTATTTATATTATCATGGTGGGGTTGGAGCAGTTCAAGTTTGCTACACTTCAGCCTTATCTCAGCCTCATGGGTGATTCCAAAAGTAATAACAGTTGTTTCCTCCCATCTTGGGATGACAGGCTGCTAAAGGTGGGCTTGGTGCAATCAGTAATGGGCCACCTTGAGACAACAGGCAAACCCTTGTCAGCTTTAAGGTTTTCAGTGAATGAGTCACTGTCCCCATGCAGAGCATTTCCTTCACTGAGAATGTCTAAGACATGGTGGCATTCAGGACCTAATTAGCACTGCAGCAAGCCTGGGACATTCGGGCTATAATCCCAATGTTTCAGTCTCAGTCCTGGGTTTTGCTGAAGACAGCACTGAGGCTACGTAGAATCCTATGCTCAAGCATCCACCTCGTCCTGAACACCAGATAGCATATGCAGGCCATGCAGTGGAACCTCAGGGCTCAATGGACCCAGCATCTGACTTCATCCAGATCTCACAAAACTTGGCTCAGGAACTTCTTTGTTGACAAAGAAGTACAAGGCTAACCTGCAGCAGGCCACGCTATCTAATCCATACAGACTTCATGGTTGCGAAAGGTGCATCATTGTTGGTTTGTGGGGGTCACCTGAGGGAGATGGAAATCTGAGACCTTTAGTTTCCATCAGAAACCTGGCTTCATGTCATTTTTTAAGGGGTAAGGGGTGTTTAGGGTAGGTATGGGTTTTGGGGTGGTAAGGGCAGTTTTAGGGTGGTTATGGCTTTTGGGGTTGTAAGGGGTGTTTAGTGTTTAGGGTGGGTATGGGTTTTGGGGTAGTAAGGGCATGTTTAGGTTTTATGGTGTGCATGGGTTTTGGGGTGGTAAGGTTATTTTTAGGTCTTATGGTGTGCATGGGTTTTGGGGTGGTAAGGTTATTTTTAGGTCTTAGGGTGGGTATGGGTTTTGGGGTGGTAAGGGCATTTTTAGGTTTTAGGGTGGGTATGGGTTTTGGGGTGGTAATGTTTTTTTAGGGTTTAGGGTGAGTATGGGGTTTGGTGTGGTAAGGGATGTTTAGGTTTTAGGGTGGGTATGGGGTTTGGGGTGGGAAGGGGTGTTTAGGTGTTAGGGTGGGTATGGGTCTTGGGGTGGTGAGGTAATTTTTAGGGTAGGTGGGGTTTTTGGGTGGAAAGGTGTGTATGTGTGTGTGTATATATATATATATATATATATATATATATACATAATGTATGTTATACTTACCTCTAGTTTTTACCATGCATATGCCTTTACCAACTATGCCTTTACTACGAAATTTTCATGGTAAAGACATTCGTGGTAAAAGCATATGCATTTGTGATAAGTGCATGCGTAGTAATGACCATTCATTGTACTTACCGCGTTGTAAAGGCATGCATTGTAAATGCATGCGTTGTTCCATCATACAACCGTAGACGTTACAGTCAATCAAAATGAGGAATTCTGCGCATTTGCTATGCTTTGCCCTGTCGGAGAGGGAAACCATTAACACTAAACTATTGAACGAAACACTGCACCCTCCAAAGCACCCAGTTTCTAAACCAGAACCAACTTTTGCCTGGCTGCAACCCAAGGTAAGGAAGAAATAATCTGCGGAACGCCTCTACTCATCATTCTGTCCTTTTGAGAAAGAGGATGCTTGGTTATCAATGTATGCTCACATGCTGGAGAGCTCCCTTCCACATCCGAGCAGGATAGAAACCCTCTATGAGTGAAGGCCTTCAGGATCCCAGGGAAAGAATGGGCAGCATTAAACCGTGAGATGATCCATAGAAGGCTGACTAGGTTTCCGGGAGAATGCTAGGTAGGGTCCTCTGTTGTAGGAACCACCAGCCTGCATTGATTGTTCTCTGTCCTTTGTGCCAGGTGAGCTGAGATCCATCTACTACTTCTTCCTCTTCTTGCCTCTATATTGGCCCCAGGCCTCTCGGAACCGACACTTGATTGGTGGGGACCCTGATGTAAATTTCTGGACAGCGTCCCCCCCCCTCTAACACTGAGTCCCAAGACTCCTTGAACGTTTAGAAGAAAAAGTATTATGAATTAAAAAGAATATTGGGTTTTGCAAAGAATAGAACCATGTGTGAAATGTTCATGGCCTGTAGCTTTTATTTGACCCCTTCAAATGAATTTCTTTGCTGCTGGACGCGGCACATGTAATCAGCAAAAATAAAGATGTAAGATGAGGGAAATTTTAACGACTCCATGCTGCGTGCAGTTTTAAGGATTTCATTACAGTCCTTATAGGCGAGGAACCTGCCAATCAGGCTACGGGATGGCTCCCCAGGGGGCTTTTGTGGGCAAGCACGCTGGGCGTTCTCAGCACTGAAACAAGGGGAGAGTTTCTCTGAGTACCTGGTGTACTTTCAATCTCACAACAACTTTTCTGGTTGAGGGCTGTCCTCCATGTCAGGAAACCCCACAAGCTGGAAGTCGTTCCTTAGGGATTGCCCCTCTCGATCTTCAGTGTTTTGTTTCAAGACTGTGGAGTCCACCGGAAGACATGAGGCCATAAACCTGAGCACTTGGCTCAAGACCTCAGGTTCGGAAATCCATCTCTACTCTTCAGTCACCCTAAACAGCATTCTAAAGATCCTGACCCAGCTGCACAACGTCCACACCTATCTCTCCAATCTTCATGTAAAGTGCCTTGAAAAGAGGTTGCAGGATGATGGCGATCATGAAAGGAGGATTTCCAACACCTTCCTCAGCTATACTGGTTGATAATGGGGTCCTAGGTTATGCTTTTCTGGCTTGTCTATCTTCCCTTGGTTATGTCCGAAAGTGACTTTATTCTTAACTATAATGTCAAGAAAGAGGGGTACCCTATCACTGGCAATGTTACCAATCAGGTTAACACACAGCAGCATGAGGCGAGGGCGTCCGCAAGTGTTTGTCGAAGCATCGGGCCACATTTCACATGCATCACTGGCTACAACAGCATCCAACTGTAAAGGACGGCCTTAGTGGGCTTCCAGCATGTTGAGTGATCTCAACTCATTATGTTGCCACCATCTTGCACTGTGCGGTACCAAACTCAGGATATAAATGCCGCAGCTTGTCACCTCCACTCAGTCGCAGCCAAGGGAACATTGAAAAATATAGACCCTGAGTCAGCGCAAGGCCTCCATCCACAGAGTAATAGCCTTCCGGCATAGGACAACACACTACATCCCCATCACCTGCCCACTGCCTCTCCAAGGCCAATCACTGCACCAGCCGCGTGATGGGGAGCAAATCAACTAGCCTGATTGCAGACAGGCAGCCTCTGAGACAGCCATCTGGAGACCGTGGAGAACAAATTTAAGGATAGATCTGGTTGGTCAGCAGGATTATAACAGGATAATAGGGCACGGGCTAGAGCCTCAGAAAGCCATGTTCACCACCTGGGCCAACCAGGCCATGCTCCTAAGTGGTACTCCCTTTACGGGTTAACTACTATCTCCATGATCATGCCAGGACACTTCTTACAGTTAGTGGCAGCTGAATGTAGTACTATGTATAAGCCTTTTTCCTAAACCTCAGCGTGGAAAATGCCTATTGACTCCCTGATAAATCTCTGCATCCAATCATGACTAGGCCCCTGATTTTAAGGATGTGTGAGCATGCTTAAGTACTTATGAGGTAGCATATAGTTTCTGGGGTCCCCTCCTGTGTGTGGGTAGCCTTTAGAGCTCCAGGGTGCTCCGTAGAGTTGATAGACTAGAGTTTGATGCCACCCTCTTCCTGCATACCCTCTTAGCTGCTATGTAGAGCTTCTACTCTCCGTGTATTTCCTTTTGAACCCAGGTACACTGTCTGCTTCCAATCATTTTGTATATGAAGTACATTTAGTTTCAGTGTCATGAAACTGAACCCGTTGCAACAGGTCATTTTGTGACCTGGCTAGGGTAGTAGTGGCTCAGAAGTAATCATAAGGTAAAAGGTAGATGTGGTATTGTACTCTTATTGTTGTACCAAGTTACTTGTTGATGAGCACTGTACATATACTTGTTTGTATTGAAAGCTCTAATTGCTGTGAACAAGACCGTTCTAAGAATGTGGAACATAGAATGTGAAGAACCTAACAAGGTTCCTCACTTGGGCAGTTGGACTGGAAGGTCTTGCTGACAGGATGAGGTTTCTATATATAGGACTTATGCTTAATAAAATAGATTAAACTTTCAAGAAACGGAAATCTTGATTACTTCATTTTGGCGACGAAGGCTCAAAAAGACTCACGAAGCTGAAGCCTCAACTGGATGCTGCCTCTTTCCCTGATTTCGTGCAGCAGGTCGATCAAGATCCAGCACAACATTAGGAACGGATGAAAACGATCTCAGCTCTAAATCGCCAGTGAGTTTTCAGCCAGGATTGTGGATTTTCTATTTTTGGCTTTACACTGCGCAGAAACTGAAATCGTGCTCGCGCACAAAGCGCGAGGTGTAACGGAGAGCTGCGTGGGCGTCCGTCTGCATTCACGCTTGCGCACAAAGCACGAGGTGTAGACGCGTCTCCAGGACAACGGAGAACTGTGTGTACACGGCGAGTCTTCAAGACAACCAGGAAGCGCGTCGACACGCCGCATAGAGGGGCACGCGCACAGTGTTGAGCGCGCACTGTGTTCACTGTATCAACGCGTCTCCAAGGCAATGAAAGAGCGCGTGTAGACGCTACAGAGGCCTGCCTGCTGTGTTTAACGTTACAGAGACCTGCTTGCTGTATTTAAAGAACAGTTAAAATGAAAATAATTTTAGAGGGTGGGGAGAATCAATTTCAATATCAAATATCACCCCTCATTACAAAATCTTGATTTGATTCCACGGATACTACAAAATAATTATATGTCAGAAATTGTTTTACTATTCGGATACAGATACTGGAATATTGCTGTTTCCTATTTAAACATCAACTCTATCATACCAGTATAACTTCAACATGCAAAATGTACCAGCAGCACATTTCTTCTTGATATCTCCGGGGGAGCCTCCTATCAAATGGCAGAAGTGGAAAAAGGTGTTTATGAACTACGCTAAAGTCTGTGGCATGTCTCTTAGCGCTGAGAGGAAAACGTCCTTACTAATGCATTGTTTAGGCACAGAGGGACAAGAAATTTTTGAAAACCTGCCGGAGTTATCAGACAGTGACTCCACTGGACTCAATGAATATGAAATTTGTATCAAAAAACTTGATTTGCATTATTTACCAAAAATTTGCACAGTCTTAGAACGTTATCAATTTGGAAAGAGATTACAACGACAAGATGAAACAATTGAACAATGCATCACAGCACTACGTGGTCTGGCCACTAACTGTTCTTTTGGGCCTTCTTATGAAGAGCGACTAAGAGATCAATTCATGTTGGGTTGCTCTTTAGAAAAGGCCAGAGAAAACATGTGGCAAAAAGACAATCCATCCTTGGATAAAGTGCTTACCATGGCTAAAGCCTGTGAACACTCTAAAAATTGTGTTCAAATTTTGAAAAATCAGAATGCGACCACCTTTAATTGTGATGTGGAAGAAAGGGGGTCAGTTAAGACTGTATATGATACTAAGACAGAATTCAAACATGTTAGAGAGAGGAATGATGCTAAAGGTGTAAAAGCATTTAAGGGTAAATGTTTTAGGTGTGACAATGTAGGGCATATGGCTAATAACAAGCAATGTCCTGCCTGTAGGGTAGTGTGCAAAACATGTGGCAAAGAAGGGACACTTAACAAAGTGTTGCAAGTCAAAAATGGTTATTAAGGAACTTAGTGAAGTGGATTATCAAGATACGACTGATGAAATAGATTTGGTGAATGAAATAGATATATTGCAGATGGGGTGTACCTTGAATGGTCCTCTTGAGACTATTTTAGTGAATGATGAAAGAGTAAAAGTTTTGTTTGATTCTGGTGCTAAAATAACCTTAGTCCCTAAGAGCTTTTATGATCAACACTTAAAGAACAAACTAAGCTTACAAAAACCTGACATTTCTCCCAAAGGCTACGGGGGTGTGCCAATCAAACTACTTGGGTACTTTTGGGGTACAATTGAGTTTAAAGAACGTGTAATACCAGCAAAAGTGTATGTATCATTGAAAGGAGATTCCTTGATAAGCTGGTTTCACCAACAGGTTTATCTTGACCCGAATGAGGATCCACCTGTACTTCTTAAAGATTCCTTCATTCTTGACCAAGTCGAAGAACAAGGGAAAACATGGATAGAAAAATTCCCTGGAGTTTTTAGAAAACAAATTGGCTGTCTGAATAATTATCAACTTAAGATTAGTTTGAAACCTGGTACTCAACCCAAAGTAGCAAAGTTAAGGTCAGTCCCTTTCACTGTTAGACATAAAATGAAAGAAGAGACTTCTGAGTGGTTAGCCCCGGTAGTCATGACAAAAAAGGCTAATGGAGAGGTAAGACTTTGTGTGGATCTCAGAGAATAAATAAAGCTGTGGTAGTGGATCATCATCCTCTTCCCAACATTAATGAAATGCTGTGCTCTCTTAATGGAGCTAAGCACTTTTCTACTCTTGATCTTTCCTCTGCATATCATCAAATAGAATTACATCCTTCTTCTCAAGATCTTACAACTTTCATTACCCCTTTTGGTACCTTCAAGTATCTCAGGATGCCTTTTGGCTTAATCTCAGCAGCATCTGTATTTCAAAGAGCACTTGAAAAGGTGTTAAGAGGGGTGGAAGGTGTTAAGATCTATCAGGATGATATTTTAGTATTTGTCAATGACTTAATTAAACACAATAAGTGTTTGGAAACGGTTTTGCATCATTTGGAAAGTTCAGGTCTAACTCTGAAATTTGAAAAATGCAAATTTAACACCTCTACTATTGAATATTTGGGACATGAGATCTCGGGAAAAGTGATTCGCCCAAAATCGGCTTTAGTTAACACGATCATAAATATGTCAACTCCAGAAAACAAAGAGGAACTAATAAAGTTTCTTGGTATGGCTGAATTTTATAATAAATTTGTATCAAAATTTGCTGAGAGAACAAGGAACATGAGAAGTTTATTGAAGAAGGGTAGTGAGTTCTCCTGGAATGACCAATGTTCAAATGAGTTTCATGATATTAAACGTTTACTACACAGTGCAGTTGATTTAGGGAGTTATGATCCAAATGACGAAATCAAATTGATGTGTGATGCCAGCTCCAAAGGCATTGGTGCGGTGTTGATGCAAAGTGCTGAAGGCGTTGATAGGACAATTTTATTTTTATCTAGAAGTTTGAAAGGAGCTGAACTCAATTATTCTGTTATTGAAAAGGAAGCACTGAGTGTTTATTGGGCAATAAGAAAATTTAGAAAAATTTTGTGGGGCTGTAACTTTGAAGTCATCACGGATCATAAGCCTCTAAAGGAAGTTTTCAAGAACAAGGGAATTGATTTAGTCTCACACCGCATTCGCAAATGGGTTGTGGCCTTACAAGAGTTTGACTATACAGTAGTTTACATACCAGGGGTACTCAACATACAAGCTGATTGTCTCTCTAGACTATGTAAGCCCTATCTCTCTGAAGAAATAGAGAGTGAGCATGATAGTGTTGATGATGAATGCTTGTTTAGTGATGACTTTGATCAGGATATTAGAGTATGTTTGATAACGAATGCTGTTATTCAAGAATCAGAATGGGGAGAAGAACTACAGAAAGATATCACCTTACAAAAGTGATGGAATGTACTAGAAACGGTTGGGGTGTTAAAGGCAGTTATTGGGAAAACTTGATGCCTTTCTGGCAAGTAAAGGATGAGTTAGCGATTGTGGATGATATTTTAGTTAAAGGTAGTAAGTTGATTCCTCCTCTTTCTTTGAGGAAGAAATTATTGACACATGCTCATTCTAGTCATATGGGTATTTCAAAAAACAAAGAAAGGCTTAGATGTACTTATTGGTGGATACTATGGTAGAGAGAGAGGTAAGGGAATGTCGCTTTTGTGTTCAATCAGACAAAGTCTTAAAATGTAGAACACAACCCATGGTGATAAGGGAGGATGCCTTAGGACCTTGGATGGATATAGCCTTAGATATTTTGGGGCCAGTGAGGTTGGGCTCAGTAGACAGGTATGTACTAGTTTCTATTGATATGTATTCAAGATGGCCAGAGATAAAGATAGTAAGTTCAGTGGAATCTAAGGATGTAATTGCCTTTTTAGAGGAACTTTTTGAGAGGGAAGGGTTTCCATCTTCTGTCCTTACAGACAATGGGGTCCAATTTACGTCAAATGCTACAGAATCCTTTCTAAAGGATAGAGGGATTAAACATAAAAGGGCAGCTTTATATCATCCTGAATCCAATGGGGTAGTAGAACGCTTCATCAAGGTACTCAAAGAGAGTATACAACTGGCACAAAGACAAGGTAGTAAGTGGGAGAGCGAAATAAAAAAAAAAGTACGGGAATATCGCTTGACTCCACACTCATCCACAGGGGTGACACCCTTTCGCTTATTTAAGGGAAGGTTACCTTGTCATGAGGAAGCTCCTGGTTGGGTACAAGAGAAACATTTGGGTATGGATCCTTTTTTGCGGGGACGTGAATGGATGGAGGAATAAAGAACAGGAGAAAAAGAATCTAAGGAAAAAATGGTATGATGCGCACAAAAGTGTAAAAGAAACTAGAATAAATGTTGGAGATTGGGTAAAGATAAAATCTCCTAGAGGGGAGAAAACACATACCAAATTCATAGGTCCATTTAAGGTTTTGAAACTTTTTTTAAATGCAATAAAGACGAATGATCATAAGATATGGAATTTAAACAGAGTGGCAAAATGTGGTATCAGTAGATCAGAGGAGTTTCATAAATCTGTCACTCAGGAGGCAAGTACTCCGGAAGTAATTGATGGTAGGTCTCATGTTGATGCAACAAAGAAGGTGGGTTTCAGATCTGTAAGATCAACACGGAGACCAGAGAAACTAAGAGACTATGTATAATTTTATTTGTTTTCTTGTCTCCAATGATACTATGTTTTTGTCTGTAATGTAAGGGAGGTGATGTGGTATTGTACTTTTATTATTGTACCAAGTTACTTGTTGATAAGCACTGTACATATACTTGTTTGTATTGAAAGCTCTAATTGCTATGAACAAGACAGTTCTAAGAATGTGGAACATAGAATGTGAAGAACCTAACAAGGTTCCTCACTTGGGCAGTTGGAGTGGAAGGTCTTGCTGACAGGATGAGGTTTCTATATATAGGACTTATGCTTAATAAAATAGATTAAACTTTCAAGAAACGGAAATCTTGATTACTTCAGTAGCTTTCTACTAAACTGGAAAATTAATACATAAATCAATCCACTAAAGGCAAGGTAGCAGTTTCACCTACAAATGATTTGCATGAAGCTGCATCCAACAAAGGAAAATGCACTTCACTGGGTTTTGCTCCCCACAAAGTTTCAGGCAAACTTTGAACTTGATTGGACAACTAAACTCAGACAACAGTCGCCCCTTATAAGTCGACCACTCTACCATATTCAGTTTTCACTTTTTACTTGTCAGAGCTCTGCACTCTAGTATTGAGAAAGGAAAGTCGAAACATTGGGTGCCTTCATGTAATGAAAAGTAAATCGCTAGGACTGTGTTCAGGATCTCTGTTCTGTGCCTTGCTGAGAAGGAGAGAAACTGTTCTGCTTATAGCTTGCCTTGCAATATCAGAACCTCAGATCTAGTAAGTATGTACTACTATGAGGAATAAGCTTTGCAGAACTGGTCCAAGGCCAAATACTATGCACCACTACCCTGCCTAACGCAACGATCTAAGCACTCTTTTCAGCAAAGAATCTTCTGTAGGCATGCAGCCAACATAGGAACTTGCGAGTTATCTCCTGTGGTGGTCCATAACCATTGTTAGCCTATTCCCCATGAATGTGAAGGCTCCCTGACAGCATCAACTGCAGGCACAAGGCCAAAGTGTGACTCTGCAGTGGTAACCCATTGTGGCCCCTTATTGGTGTGAGCCCATGCAAGTCTGAACTGAGCTGCAACTGGTACCCGGCACCTCTGACTACAATCTACAGAAAATACGCTGCATCCTTGCAGCAGATCCATAACCACCAATGAGACCTGCTCATTTCCAGCAAAACTGCTCCATACTACTATGACCAACTGTTGACTCACTGCAAACAGCAGGAGCATACAAACATCTTGCTCTGCCGAAGATCCTTACATTAACAAGTCTTCAGTGCACTACTGCTTGACAAAGCAGCGGTAGTGGCTCTCCCTGGTTTGACCCAAACCAATGGCACAAATCACATAGACCATGAGAATTTGTAATATACTACTGAACAGTAAGATATGCAAACTATATGCTCCACGAGCAGATGCTAAACTCGATTGTCATAGATTAAGTTAATCAGTGATAGTACCCTTAATTGCCTCCTGCACTTTCCTTAAAGTTTCGCAGCTGGGCACAGAGAGATTTAGCAGTTTTACTAAGGTAACTCAAAGGCTCAAAGAATATGTGCCATGAAACCTCTTAAAGCTACTAAGCACTAAATGTTTAAAAAGTTGTAGACTATATAAGCATTATATTTATTGTGTGTGATATAAGTACTAGCTGAAGACGTTGTTAGACCCCATACCTCCTTCGAAGAGTAATGAGGTAATTTAGAGTCTGATGGGACAGCCGAACTTGCAGTCCATTTGCCTCATTTAGAGGTAAGCAAATCTCAGAATTTCCACTAGCAGAACCTGAGCTGGCTCTGCTGCTGTAAACAGTAGGCCTGGTGGTCGATTTGTCACTAAGCCACATAGTGACTGTCATCCTGCTCAGACACAAGTGGCAGCTAGGCATAGCTATCAGTGGCACCCACGTGCAGCTACAGATTTTGTTCACCAGAGTCATGGATTTTTTTACACAAACATTTGCTCTTGGTGGTTGCGTGCAGCTATACAGAAATGCAGAGCAGGGTGGAAAAAAAACATGGGTCACAATTGGCATTTCATATGCTTCAGCAGAGGACGAGCTGGTGAGAGTGACCCTCTAACGGGAGAGTGGAAGTTATGGACTCCACTGCCTATAAAGCCTGGCGGGCCTGCCGCCATGGTGTATATTACCCTCTGGGTCTTCCCTGTTCAACCTCAGTTCCATTGAAAATTGAATTCTTACCGAGATTTCCTGGCAATTCATTGAGTACCTGGTTCCTCTATTTACAAATACAGCAACAATACTTGTTACATGGATTTCCCAGCAGTCATGGAGTCAGCTAGGCTCTAGAGAACTGTCCGGTCAAATGTCCTTCCTCATATTCTCCCTTTTGTTCCCTCCTTTCATCACCCTTCTTCTTTCTTCCTTTCCATCTTTCCTGTCAACTAAAGGTGCTTTGAGGAAGCGTAAGGGCAGTATGAGGTACAGTGTTAGAAATGGGGTCTCTTGTTGGCAGTCGGTTTGCACCCTGTCCATGTAGGGATCCTCACTCTAGTCAGGATAAGGGAGACACCTGCTAAGATAACCTCTGCTCACCCCCTTGGTAGTTTGGCACAAGCAGTCAGGCTTATCTCAGAAGCAATGTGTAAAGCATTTGCACATAACACTTAGTAACACAGTGAAAATACTACATAAGAACACCACACCAGTTTTAGAAAAATAGCCAATATTTATCTATATAAAACAAGACCAAATATGATAAAAATCCAACATACAGTAATAAAAATATAAATTCTGCAAGAATTACTTAAAAATACAGTTCCTTGAAGTTGATAGCTCCATCTGGGGCTATCACGACGTTGTGATCGTCAAAGCCAACAGTTCAGGCCGGCCACGGGGTCGCAGGCCAGCTTCGGAGTCGGTGTCCTGTAAACAGTACCTTTAGATTTGCAGGGCATTGTGATCCTTGCAGTGGGCTCCGGAGAGCAGCGTCGCTGTCTGGAGTCCGTGCGGGGTCGTCAGGCCCTTGAAGTTCACACGCGCTGCAGGTCGAACTCCGGGCTGATGCAGTCAGGAGCGCTGGCGTGGATGGCGTCAGAGCTGCGGTGCGAAGTGGGATGATATGACGTGCGGTGCCCACAGGTCACAGTGCAGGCAGCGGCTCAGTGACGCCATCCAGCGGTGTCGGTGAGACCAGGGCTGCGGTGTGAAGCGGGGTGGTTTGACGTGCGGTGTCACCAGGTCACGGTGCAAGCAGCGTTGTTGTCTCTGCTGAAGCTCTGTCGTCAGTAGGCCCAAGTTGGCGGGGCAGCACGGTTCGCAATGCAGACAGAGAATTCTGGTGATGACACTGGAGTCGACGGTGCAGGTGTCGGTGGACCGGGGCTATGGTGCGGGACGGCATGGTGCTTCGTGTCCTCCACAAGCGGTGTCCACAGGCAATGGTGCCGGCAGCGGTGCTAGTGTCAGCAGGAGCGGCGGCGGCAGGGATTCCTAGGCTGCGGTGTGAGCAAGGCAATGCCAGAGTGCGGAAGTCACAGGTCACGGTGCGAGCATTGGCTCAGTGAAGTCATCCAATGACACAGTCAGTGAGACCAGGGTCTCATGGTGCACAGCGGGCAGTGTGACTCCATGCAGCATCGGCATGTCACGGTGCAGGCCAGCGGTGTCGTTGATGGCGTCCCGGTGGTTTTTCTCCTTGAACAACACACACAGTTCCCAGTGCTGTAGGAAGAGGAAATTGAAGTCTGATATCCCTGAGACTTCCAACAGGAGGCAAGCTCTACTCCAAGCCATTGGAGAACTTTCTCAAGCAGAATACACAGCAAAGTTCATCCTTTGCTCTCTTTTAAGGTAGAAGCAGCAACTGCAGTCCAATCCAGCAAAGCAACACAGCAAAAGGACAGGACTCCTCCACCAGCTCTTCTCCTTGGCAGAGGTTCCTCTTGATTCCAGAAAGATTGTAAAAGTCTGGGGTTTTGGGTCCACTACTTAAACCCAGTTCTGCCTTTGAAGTAGGCATACTTCAAAGGAAAGTCTCTGTTGTTCACAAGAGCCTGCCTTGCCCAGGCCTGGTGCCAGACACACTCCATGGGGTCGGAGACTGCATTGTGTGAGGGCAGGCACAGCCCTTTCAGGTGTAAGTGACCACTCCTCCCTCCACTCTAGCTCAGATGGCCCATCAGGATATGCAGGCTACACCCCAGCCCCCTTTGTGTCACTGTCTAGAGGGAATTCACAACAGCCCAACTGTCAGTCTGACCCAGACGTGGAATACACAAGCAGGCAGAGGCACAGATTGGTTTAAGCGAAAAAATGCCCACTTTCTAAAAGTTACATTTTCAAACAGACCATTTAAAAACCAACTTTACCAAAAGATGTATTTTTTAATTGTAAGTTCAGAGACCCCAAACTCCAGAACTCTTTCTTCTCTCAAAGGGAAACTGCATTTAAAAGTTATTAAAAGGCAGCCCCCATGTTAACCCATGAGAGAGATAGGCCTTGCAATAGTGAAAAACGAATTTGGCAGTATTTCACTGTTGGGACATGTAAAACACATCAGTGTATGTCCCAACTTTAACATACACTGCACCCTGCCCTTGGGGCTACGTAAGGTATACCTGAGGGATGCCTTACATGTAGTAAAAGGGAAGATTTGGGCTTGGCAAGTGGGAACACTTGCCAGGTCGAATTGGCAGTTTAAAACTGCACACACAGACACTGCGGTGGCAGGTCTGAGACATGTTCAGAGGGCTACTTATGTGGGTGGCACAATCAGTGCAGCAGGCCCACTAGTAGCATTTGATATACAGGCCATGGACACCTCTAGTGCACTTTACTAGGGACTTACTAGTAAATCAAATATGCCAATCATGGATAAACCAATCAACAATACAGTTTACACACAGAGCATATACACTTTAGCACTGGTTAGCAGTGGTAAAGTGCCCAGAGTCCTAAAGCCAACAAAAACTGATCAGAAATAAATAGGAGGAAGGAGGCAAAAAGGTTTAGAGATAACCCTGCCAAAAGAGCTATTTCCAACATACAGCATGAACTACCAGCACAGCACACAAAACAGATGGAATCAATTAAGGTTATGTATCTGTGCTGTTCCCTTTTCAGTCTGTCTTCCACGACCACTAGGCATCAAGCAGAACACACACTATGGTAACCATTGGTTTAGCTCAAATATATTAAAATGCATATAATAGGGGTGCCTTTGAGTGATAAGAGTTCACAGCACCACAGGAAATGCATTTCTTATGACCCGACTTCTGGTTTCCAAGACATTTTGATTCCTGTTTTGGCACTGTTTCTTACTGAAAGAGCTCCTTTGAGCTCACCATTGTTTGAAGGTTTAGTTTTGGAAGAGGAGGTGTGGACGTTTGTGTGGTTTCCATTGAAGGATAACTGGTAAAACTTTGAGCTGCATCAGCACAAATGTAGTTAAAGTGTGATAATGTGTGAGCATCAAGAAGTCTGCTTGATTGGCCAAAGTGTAAAGCACCTGGGAGTGGAACAAGATCTATATAGTGTGCATTACCTTGGAAGGATTCCGCTCGAGTACTGCCAAGGTCAAGCCTTTATCATTCTTAGATTCAGATGGTTGCTTATTCAAGTAAGGGGTAGCCAGCTTTCTTTTCTTGATTTATTTTTTATTCAGGTTTTTAAGAATTTACATACCAACATGTAATACGATTGAAAACAACATAGATTGTACATACCCACATCTCCTCTCTTGTCTATCCAGCAATGAAAAAGCAATTCTCAGCATAGTGACAGTACACCATTTTCCTTGCTACAATACAGGTCAACCGCTTAGCGCCACCTGGTTATCTCCCACCCCCACATCCACTAATCTTCATCTGGGTGTGCGAGTAGATGTGTTGTTAAGGGTCCCCAGACATTCCTGGGATGCAGTGTTCCAGGTAACTCTTCTGCATAAAGTTCTAACTGGGATTTAAATAGGACACGTCTGTGGTGGGTTTGACTCTGCTTCCTCAATGGAGGGGCACCTTGTGCTTTGCCAACACCAGTGCCACCGATGCGAACCTCCGGTTAGCAGGCTGAAGTCCCTTAATCATACCCAATAGGCACACAACCGGATCACATAGTATTTGCTCCAGCATCATATCCAAGAGAGTCTCTGTAACCTGCGTCCAGTGTGTTCTGACGTCCGCACTCTGCCAGGCTAGATGTACAAAATCTGTGTCCTCCGCCCACATCATACACAATTAGCATTTTCCCACAACCCACACCTACGAAGTATCATAGGAGTATGATACATTTGATGTAAGAATTTAAAGTGTATTTTTCGTAAATTGCAAATAAAAATGAGAGTGTGTAGTTGTGCACAACATTAAATACCAATCTGTTTCCTCTATTGATCGTCTCAGTGCGGCTCTCCAGGCCTCCAGTGCCCTGTCCGTGACCTGTCTGCCTGCGACCCTGCATATAGTTTTGCGATGAGGCTTTTACGAGTGTCACTGGTTAGGAGCAGCTGTAGTGCCGTGAGAGTAGGAGGGGCCACCGGGAACTGGAGGTATGATTGACACAATGCCGTCCTAACTCTGTAATAAATGAAGGTGCAGAGTGGGGCGCACTCTCTGGTGCTAGTGAGCTCCCCAGGCTCCACAGATGTGGCGTTCAGGTAAACATCCCCCATAATCTTCAACCCAGCCTGATGGAGGAGCTTATGTGCCACATCTTCTTGTGTAGCTGAGATCGCAGGATGGCCCTGCAGAGGGGGCGCTGGGGATGTAACGGTAGCCTCTCCCCGTACGTGCCAATGTCCGCCAGGCAGTGATAGTGGATACTATAGCGTTAATATCCCTCGGTGGGATCCCTTCCCTCTTATGTGGTAATAATACTTGAAGCGGGATTGGATGGGGGTCGTCATGCTCCACCGCCACCTGTGGTGTATCCTCATGTGGGGTGTACCAGTAAGGAGCGAGCTGTGCCTGCGCGCACAATATAAGTGCAGATCAGGTGCATTAAACCCCCCTCTCCCATACGGTAGTGTTAGTACATCCCAGCTGATTCTGGAATGCTTCCCCTGCCACACCAGTGACATCACTAAGCACCGAAGTCCCTTGAAAAAGCGCATGGGCAAATCTATGGGTACGTTCCCAAATAAATAAAGGAATTTGGGTAATATTACTGGTTTCAACATCAGTACTCTATCTGCCGGGGAGAGGGGCAGTTTCGACCAGTGGGTCACCTGATCCTCTAGCTTGGACACTGCTGTCCCAATATTGTGACGGATTACCAAATAAGGATCTCTGTGTATCCACATGCCTAGGTATTTAATCAGATCAGTGACCCACATCAGGGAAAATTGCAGCGGACACTGCACGTGAGCGAGAGTATAACGGATTTTGCCCATTTAATGCACAGCCACAAGCAGTGACCGATTCGGATGTACTCCCAGATCACAGGGGACAGGTGCACCGGTGGATTCCCTATGTAGAGCACCATGTCATCTGCATAAAGGGAAATACCTATGGGCCTCAGGTGAAAAAGCAGGGCCACTGCCGCGTGCCTCTGGCGAATCATGCGTCCTAAGGGCTCTAGTGTAATGGCAAACAGCAGTGGCAACAGGGGGCAACCCTGTCACGTGCCTCTGCCTATTGTAAAGCCGCCCAATGTGTCTCTGTTTATCCAAACGCGCGCCACTCGGTCTGATCCAACGAGGAACCCTTCTGGCATTTCCATACGGCCATTATGGCAAACATATATTCCCATGCGACAGAGTCAAACGCCTTGGGGGCATCCAGTTATCCAGGGCTGCCTGTAGGGAAGGGTCTAACTGGTGAAGAAAAGCAAATATTGTGTGCAAATCATGCCTGGTGGAGCAGGATGGACTGAAACCGGATTGGTTCGGTAGAACCAGTAAGGGATTCCAGGACATTAAGCGGTTCGACAGAATTTTTGCTAAGATTTTCGTGCCGATGTTTATTCAAGATAGCGGTCCATAGGACTCTCAAGCCTCTGGTGGTTTATCCCATTTTTGTAATGTCACTATCAACACTTCACGAATAGAGGGGGGCAGCAACCGTTTGTGATGCAGTTGCGGCGCGAAGAGCTAAACAAATTATTTGTAAAACTCCCCAGTCAGTCCAGCAAGCCCAGGCACATTCTCACATGGGAGGGACCGTATCTCCTCCTTAATATCATCCACTGTAATCGGCTGCAGGAGATATTCACGCTGTTCATGAGACGGCCATACCAATGCCACTTCGTCGAGTTAACTAGCTGTATCTGCAGTTGTAGCAGTGTCACGAGTTTTATATAATTCAGCATAATACTTCTGAAAAACCATGAGGAGAGTGTATCATAGCAGTGTCGTGCATCTGAATCAAGTATTTTAAGTATTTGTTCATGCCCCCTTGGCCCTCTCAGCTTGTTAGCTTGTGTCCAGGTCGTCCCCCCTCCCCATATGAGTGCGACATGTGTCGTTTTGAAAGGAGATTCTTAGGTTCCTGGTCAGCCAAGTCATTGAATTCAGTGAAGCACTCATGGATTTCCGCTGGGGAAGCCTGGTTTGGCCAGTGTTCGTATTCTTGCTCTAGTGAGTGGAGCTTGGCCTCTGTGCGCTGGAATTGATTACGGATCGCCTTGAGCACACCGGATCTTAACTTTGAAGGCTTCCCACAGAGTGTCCCTCTCAGTTACAGACACCTCATTGGTAGTGAAATTGTCGATTATTGCAAAGCGTACCTCTATCCCGAAAATCCGCATCAAGCAGTGCCGTTGCCCAAAACCTCCCCCTGAAGGGAGCAGGAGCAATGCTGGGCAATGTAAGGCACAGGAGCACAGGGGAGTGATATGGTAGAGTTTTGGGCATGTGTTTGACTTCCTCAACCCAAGGGCAGGTCTCCCAAGATATCAGTCAGTAGGCCAGTCTGGACCATGTACCAAAGACACAAGCAGCACTAGATCATATTAAATTGTTTGCTATGCCAATCAGTGAGGGATGGCCTTTCCATTTTTTCATCTAAGTAGGTATTCATATCTCCTCCCCACAGTATGTTCGTCACTGTTCGGGAATATAGGTGTCTCCACACTGATGTGGAAAAAACTGGATTGGCCACATTAGCGGCGTAGGTGCTAACCAAGATCAATTGAGTGCTGATTAAGCAACCTTGCATAACTGCTGATCTTCCCTGATCATCAACCAATGTGTGTGTTACAGTGAAAGAGACCCCAATGAATTAGTATGAGGACACCACAGGCGTAAGATTAATATGACTATGCAAGTCTATGGACGGCCCAGCAATGACCAATCATTTTGTCAGTTGTGGGTGTTAAGTTTGACTTCTGAATGAGTGCAATGTGGATGTCGTGTCTATCTAGGTAATTTAGCACCAGTCTGGTTCTACAGGGGTTTTACAGCCCACACACATTCCAGGATAGGAGATTAACTCACCCTCCTAGTCTGGCCATCTTAATGTCATTTGTACTTGTGGTGTGGTAGGTCAGACCCAGTGTACTGTAGTCTGTACATGACCATTTACCATATGGGTGACTATTCGGTGGTGCAAAAACTGAACATTCATTAAAGTTCAACTTAAAAAAAACATTTGGGGTGTTCCCGCACAGAGGGTCGCCAGACTCCCAGTGCCTCCAGGTAAATGGATGTGGCCAGGAAAAGCAGTTTCACACAATTGCAGCCTCGCAGTCTCCTGATGGAGGGCTGATCGGGGAGAATCCCACTTCCACCATCACACTGCGTAGAAAGACAACCTCCACTAGATGCCCTAGGAATGTGAGCTGCATATCTTGTCATCACAATCCCGCCTCCTGAACATGTACATCTGTGGGCCGATCACTTGTGCAGAGATAGCTGTTTGGGAAACTCCTTTGCTGCCTTTGGAGTGGTGAAGGTAGTCTTCTTCCCCTTGTAATCCACTCGGAGGCATGCCGGGTACAGCTTAGCGTTCCGCAACTCAGCCTTTTGCAGTTGCTTTTTTACTGGCAGGAATTCACAGTGGGCCGTCTGGACCACTACTGTAAAATCCAGGTAGAATTGGTTTGGTTCCCTTCATAGCTGATTTCCTGTTTCTCCCACTCTAGTCGAAGCACTGCGTCTCTGTCAGGATAATTCAGCAACTTTGCTATAATCGGCTGTGGTGGTGCACCAGGGGGAGGCTGCACCATTAGCAAGCGATGTGATCGCTCCACTACCAGTGGCTGTGATAGAGCCCCTGCGCCAAATATAGTAGTCAGCATTGTCTTGATTCAGGCACTCCTGTTATGCGCAGAATGTTTTGCCGCAAACGTGCTTTGAGGTCTTTGTTTTTTGCTTAAATCACTGCTAGGACCTTTTCCATATTAAGGCATTTCGTGTGGATTACTCGTAGTTCAGCTTCAGTTGTCAAGATCCTCTGTTCTGCCTCAGTAAGTCTTGTTGATTGCTGGTCCAATTTAGCAGACATATGACCCATACGGAGATTAAGGGTATCAATTTTCCCATCTATGGACTGTAGACTTGTTTGCTTCGGTAGTAATGTAGACTCCAGTGTGGGGGTTCGATGTGTCTGGAGTTTGCTCTTGGCCAGAAGCAGTGTCCTGCAATACCTTGGATGAGTTCCTGGTTTAGAAGTTCAATCAGATCTGGTTCCTGTCCGTGTTCCCCATTTGCGAAACGGTTGTTGTAGTCACACCGACCAGTGGATTGAAAGGCAGATGGCCAAAGTCAGGCGCCTTTGATTGGAATGTGTGTAGCCGGTTGGCACCAGCTCCCAAAGACAGTATGTATTTATGAATTTCAGGGCCTCTGTCTGGACGTGTTTCTCTCAGTTTCCTTTGTACCTCCATCTTCACAGTTTCCAAACCCTGGGTCTCAGCATCTGTGCTCTGCCAGTTTCTTCAAGATAAGAACATATATATTCAGAGTACTCCCCACAGGACTCTCAATCCCTGTGTAGTGTTATGCCCACCGCACACCTCTGTCGCTGGGTGTTCTTGTGCTATTGCTTATTGGCAATGCTTATTACCTCTGTCGCAAGACGTTCTTGTGTCAATGCTTATTGCCGGCGCGCACCCCACACACCGACCGGAGCCCGCATGTCTTCCTATTGTATTTGGATCATGCGAAGGGGCAGCAGCAGGCAGTGGAGACCCAGACCCTCAAAATCCCAGGTAGAGTGCACCCACCAATCGGGAGTAGGCACGTTCAGAGCAGTTGAAGCACATCAAAGTTGCATGGTACTCTATTGTTGTCTATTCAGTCCCTCACTTTAAAACTTGTCTCATACCTTTGACCATGTTTTGCTTGTGTGTCGGGCGTCACCAGTTTCTTGATGTCCAAATTACATACGGGCTGAGGCCTCAGTCAAACTCGTGGGACCCCCTCCACTTACCAGACCTGTCCACACCACAATATCGGCATCCGTATTTCAACCTAAACCAGTCTCTCTCAGCTCATAGTCAGGGCCTCCCAAAATCCACAATACCTGGGTGCCCACAGCTGCTGCCACTCACCGCGAGTCGGCCGATCCCCCTCCACGGCACTCCGCCATGGGTCTCCTCACCTCTGCGGGCCGCCTCAGGTCCCCCACCAGCATGGCCACATCCTGCTGGCCACGGCATCAACGGCTGGCGTTCCACAGGAGCACAACCCCCAGCAGTGGTTAATCGTTGGTACGGATCGTTTCAAATGCCTTCTGTGTCTTTACAAATTCAGCTAGGCAGATTCTGTCTCACTAGGTTGTTTAGGCCGTGGCCCTCCGCAGGGTCACTTCGCACATGCTGTCAACTGATGAGGCTGATTCCTTTGCAATACAGTCCACGAACACAACAAGCGGCTCCTTGCCAGCTCTCCACAGTTACCACACACAGAAGCTGCGGTGTCCTTGGTGGGAAAAACAGCAGATGCCAGGGAAAGCTACACTACAGTTCTACAGTTCAACCATCTTGCCTCGGGCACCCTAGCGCCCCCGGGTAGCCAACTTTCTTGAGGAGTAGCAAAATAAAAATCAATTGCTTACTACTTAAGAACTCAACGTGGGTTCAGAGAATCCTAGTGGAATAGTAACACCTTATAAGACACAAACTATTGATGCGTGTGAAAGCAGGGGCTAGCACATCTGTTACACCAAAT
Organism: Pleurodeles waltl; assembly: GCF_031143425.1. NCBI lineage: Eukaryota > Metazoa > Chordata > Amphibia > Caudata > Salamandridae > Pleurodeles > Pleurodeles waltl. The sequence goes on along the minus strand of NC_090436.1, from coordinate 789,619,074 downwards.
GTTTTCAACAAAAACATCATCGAAGTAAGATGTGAAATTATGATTAAAGCAGCAGGTTTGGGGAAGTGTTTCTGCTTTCAGAATGTTGAACTTCAGTTGTGATCTTGAAGCCGTTTCTCAGTTATCCAACTGGGTCACTAGAAAACAAGCCTCCTGACCACCATCTATGTCTCCACAGTCAGTGTATCCTGCCTACCCTCTCCTGAAACATTGGCTAATCTCATTATGGTTAGTGGGCCTCTGTAACACGTTTTCATATCATTTGTGTGCAGCACAAACTGTCCAGTGAATAACTAAGTAAAAACAACAACAAAGCTACAACAGTATAGCGCTTAATTACACAGAATTTTGTGTAATGTTGCCGAGGCTTCGCGTAATTGTGCAAAAGCAGATTAAATGCTTTTATCACACTCCTAAAAATGACCAGCCCTAAAGGGTAGTCTAATTTTTCTCTGAAGTGTGACTTTATGGCCAAAGACCAAACTTCTTGAATGAACAAGGCAAGCAAAGGCTCTACCTTCCCAGTACAGACCAAAGCTGCGTTATGCTATTGACTCAATCAACAAACTCTGCTGGCAGGGGCAGCCTTCAGAAGGGTTGAATTAGCAGTTGTCCAGGACAAGAAATGATTCCCGTTCACTACTGTTGTTTGAGTTCAAAGGCCTCTGGCTAGAGGTGAGAGCAGAATTATGGAATAAAAGGACAAAGGAGTTTGGAAGGGAAGTTAACTTGTGGAGGTATACATGAAAACGGTTTATAACAAGGCTCACAGGCCCGAGGAGAACTTGGCTAAGACTGAGCGAATTGCGACCTAGCAAATCGATACTATTCTGCCGTCCTAGCTGAAAGTAGGGTAAGCCTCTTTTCACTATGTTGTCTCTTATTTTACACTGAAAAATCATTCCCTACTGATAATGAAAGTGGAAGTTGTTCTTAGAGGAAATTCTAACAGTTCAGGAGAATGCCTCATTATATAAACTAGAAAGAACAAAGGTCTCTGAGATCCCCAAAAATTATTGGGTGCGCATAGAGAGCGAGAACAACAGACAAGCTGCTTGATTTTTACTCTGTTAGGGAAGCAACCTGCCTAGCACTTCATCACTCACCCTTGCATGTGCAGGGCACCCCTCTTGCTGGCGTCTGAGCTATGCTGCAACCACAGCTTGCCTGCCTTATAGAGCTTGGAAAGGGCTTGGGCCATGAGCACCTACCATCACTTTGTCTTCCTTTGGCTTGGCAGAAGTAGGTGGAATCTGGGCCTTTTATAGTTTGTGTTGGTGCTGCTCAGGTTGCCATAGTTGAATGCTGTTACACACCCTTTCTCCTTCCTGGGGTACATTTTGTTCGGCAATTAACAATACAAAATTAAATAAATAAAAAATAATTTTTCATGGCAATTGCTTTCGTTACCCATTCCCATTCTTGCCCTTTTGGTATCTTTTTACTCATTTAATAGCATTTCTGCCTAGCGCTTGACACTGTATGGAATACTGTGTCTTCACTGATTACTCCCCTTTCTGGTGAAAAGGCTCACAGCAGCCCAACATACCTACAGCTGAGCTGGTTAGTCCTTATTATAACTGTAATTTGCATATCTGTCTCTCACAAGCCCTCACCCATCACACCGCCAAGAGCTGCATACCATAACACAATAACTGGACCTCAGTGGTTATCATGCACGACATGGCAGCCCTCCCAAATAGGCTCAAAACAAAAAAAAACACCCTCCCAATCTCAGACCCTTCATGGTGTAGCTTGCTCTGTGTGTGGGTAGGCACTTCAGCCCCCCACACAGGTGGAGGGAAGTAAGCACTGTACAAATACTGCAGTGTAATACCATACAACACAGCAAGATTTCCCCCATATTGAACCTACAGCATGTTTATCAGCACGAGCTCCAGCAGCATTGTTGTTTAGCAATGAGTATATTGTAGGCCTTGTGAAGCCTACTGCAGTGCTAAAAATACCTGACCACATCCCTTTACATACACCCCACTAAACATCCTCCCTAAATTACCCTGTGTTCTAAGTAGTCACGAGCAGCCAATGACCATTTGTCACACGCAGACACGAAAGAGTTCCTTGGTTGGTCTTGCAAAGGATACGCCGAGGTGGGAGTAGTCTGTTTCATTTCCATGAAAGAGGCTGCTCTGCTGTGTCAATTATATTTATTTAAAGTACAGAGTTTGATCATAGCTTTGATCTTTAGCTTTTGATCATGAAAAAGGAAGTAGTAGCAGCAACACTGGCGGCTCAGAGACAAAATATACTGTAATCAGATTAGTCGTATCAGATGGAATAATGTGTTCGTCTGTCCTCTCCTGTGCCTGTGTGATTTTTTACGCTTTTGCTGGTGGAAGGCATTAAATAATCTAAAAGCACGGTTTGCAAGCAGCTTGACTGGTTTGCTAATAATGTCAATGGGACTGACAGAAACGAGCAGAATCGGAGTGGCCTATATAGGGCAATCTGGTAGGGCTAGAAAGGACTGGTCTGACAGGTCAGTGTATGTGTCATTTTTTGGCTGTTGGTGGGCCTCTTTTTTGGTACATGCACTGTCGCTTGCAAGACATTTTGTTAGCTTAAAGTGGGCTTAGGCCATGTCCTCTGTTTATCATTGGCTGGCTTCTTTTTGACTCTCATTTGCTTCTTTCTTATTTGTTATATCAATCCAGCTTCACTTCCTTTTCTTGTGTTTGGCCATTCCCTTGAGCATAACCCAAGTCCTTTTGTACTGTGCTTCCGTTTTATGAGCTACTTTTTTCTTGTTATTGTAGCACTTCACAAGAGTGCATGTGTCTTTGAGTTGTATCTCTCATGTGCTTCTCTTCCCGACCTCCCACACGCTCTGTGTTGATCTCTCACCAATGTGTTTCTCGCCTCCACCCATGCGCATGCTGCCCTCTGTTGCCCATGTGCTCCTGTATCTACTCATGTTGCTCTCATTCATTGGCATGCTTATGTTGCATTCCCCATGTTGCTCTTGTTTGTCTGTTTGCTTTTTTGCCCCTGCCCTATGTCGCTTTCTTTCATTCATGTGCTTCTCTACCCTTCTTTGCAGCCATGTTGCTGCTACCTGCCCTCCCCGACCTGGACCCCGATAAATATATTTAAAAAAAAGGTACCAAGACATGGCCTGCATCATTTTGTAGGTGTGGCCACATGTGTTTAATGCATGCACACACCTACAAAGTTCTACAACCGAGCAACTGTCAACCTACTTATATTTTTATTGCTTTTCTGTAAACTTTCCTTTATGCTTACAGTATCTGTTTTGATGCTACGCAGCAAGAAGAAAATACATTGGGATACTAATGTGAGACCAATTGGCTTTGTCAATGCTTGTTTATTTTTAATTTGCCAGATATTACCACAAATGCAATCAGTCTCTCATACCTTGCAAAATGCCTGTAGAGTCTCTACACTCGCTCCAAACTTTTCTAATTTGCCACATCTTTAGTCATCTGAATTGCTAAAGGGGGGGCACTTTTATTTTGGTGTGTGGGTCTATTTTCTGTCCCATTCCGACACTGCAAATCAGCATGCACAGAATCACCCTGTGCATAAGCAAAAACCTTATGCAAAACCCATAAGACCGTCATATTTTAAATTCATTCAGGATGTTAGTCCAAATTATAATTTGCCTAAGGAATTCCTAATCCTTGCTATCACAAACTACTCTTGAAACGCTTTCATCATAAGTCACACTATTTTCCAAATAATTTATATGTAAATAGCAGCATAGGCCTTTTCTACTTTTTACCAAAGGGTTTCTGAACCTTCTTGCAAGAAAACCAAAGGGGATCCACTGTGGATCTTATTTGCTGTTCGCTGCATTCGTACAGCGCCCTTTATGTAAGTGGTATCAGTAGTGTAACATAGACCGTCACATCTCCCGCATTGCGGGGGGGCCCTAGCTCAAGCATGTTGCCCATTGTTTGGCCACTGGGCATATATGTGAGGTAATTGGTGGCAGGAAGATATGTATTAAAATCATTAGGGAAAATCGTACAGGATTGCCTGTCATAATATTTTGGCCTGCTGTATTGTGCAAAGAATTGGAAACAACTAACTCAATTGCATTCAACTTCCTCAATGGTGCCCTCTATAATATAACCAGGCTGCCTCTTTATCCAGAGGAATGTTTACGGGGTTTGTGGCAGGGACCCCTCAAATGCAAACCTACGTACACATGGGATCGATCACTAATATTTTACTCTGCAGCAACAGCCCTAGAGGTGGAGGCTTCTAAAAATAAACAAATCAAAGAGCTCGCCACCAATCAATAGGATTGATGTAGCTATGCTTTCCTGTCGAGATAAAAGTCAATCTTGGGTTTGAAGCTGTTTCCACATGATGTTTTATTAGTGTGCAACACCTGCCAGCTATGCAGATTTTACTGACATCAGAATGGTGTACAGGCCTTGTTGTGCATGGTTTGCCAGCAGTAAGTGGTTATTCTTGCAATATATTATTTGTTATATTTTCACGTGGTGTTCAACGCAACACTAATAAGGCCTGCAGCGTGTCTTGTCTCTAGAACTCTATTAAGCATAGAGTTAAAGGTTTCAAAGTGAAGGGTTCATAAATGGCACTGTTGCCCAAGGTATGACCCCTTCACCCGCTGGCATTCATAAACCTTTCTCTTTGTAGGAGAGGACAAATAAAGTACCACATGCCCAGCAGTCACTTGCAGCTGGGACTAACAGATGCCTGAGCTCACAGGTGACTCTCTACGATAAAAACAGGTGTAGCACCAAGATCACACACTGGCTGGAGTCTGCACTCCAAGAGTTGTTGCACACACAAGTCTGAGGACCCTGGGGAAGCTGCACTGCTGGCTGTTAGCTTTCTTTGGGCTGATTACTACTTTTGTTGTCAATATCAGCACCACTCTGATAGTGACCAGGTGCTGACCTCACAACCAATGAACACAACTATTGCCTCAGGTCATGCTGCACCTGGGGCAGTGGGATAAACTTCTTTTGATGCATGACAGTGACAAAAAATGGAGCCCAATAAGCAAGAGCACACACACAGGGCGGTCTTTTCTCCCAGGAGTCCACGCATAAGGGCTTATGTTCGCTAATTAGATAAAAGGGGAGAACCTAGATAGATGTGACATGTCACAAGCAAAGCTGAAATTAAGGGGGGCATGGCTGAGTAACTAACTTCCTCGCTGTTGCAATGACGTACACAAAGGGAGTCAGGAACATACTTAGACAGGGCTGTGCCATCTCACGCCTGAGTTGGCCTCATGAAATCTTAAACCTCGTCCCACCTGCTTATGTTATGTTATTTGCACATATAAAGCGCCTGACTACTCGAAGGCCTCACAGCGCTAGAAGGACAACAGGAGCAAAGAGAAAGGAAACTAATATTTAAAAAGCCAGGTTTTAATTGCTTTTCGAAAATTACGTTCATGACTAGTTAAACGAATATTAAGGATAAGGGAGTTCCATAATTTGGCTCCCCGATATTCCATCATAGCGCCACCCCATCTGGCTTTTTTTACTTTAGGAAGTAAAGCTAATGCTGTAGATGCAGATCTAAGAGCCCTATCGGGTTTGTCAAAGGTAGCTAAGGTTTTTAGCGCGTGAGGTCCTCTATTGTGTAGTGATCTATGGATAATGCATAGGGTTTTAAATGTTATACGCTCTTCCACCGGAAGCCAGTGGAGAGAGGACAAGGGCAGTTTAACTGAAGTATGCCTTGGAATATCTAGCAGAAGACGCGCCACGGCATTCTGGACCACCTGCAATTTGCTGACCACATATTTGGGAGAGCCAAGAAATAGACTTACCATAGTCAAGTCGGGACAGAATAATTGCTTGTACAATAAGTCTTTTTGCCAGAGGGGGTAGCATTACAAGTACCTTTCTCAAGAATCTTAATGACCCAAAGCAGGCAGCAGAAATTTTCTTGGCATGATGTTCCAAAGTGAGATGAGGGTCTAACCAGATTCCCAAGCTTTTAATATAATTCTTAGGAGGAGGCAGGTACTCCAACAGGGAAGTAGCTAGGGGGTTATTGCCAGGGTTAGGGTGGCGGCCGCCGAGGATCATTATTTCTGTTTTATCCCCATAAAGTTGGAGCTTACTATTGGTCATCCAACTGGATATTGCCTGTAAACACAAAGGCAAAGCCGATCCTTCTGACCCTTCCATTGTAGCTGAGTATCATCTGCATAGGAGACCAATGATAATCCAAAGGACTCCACTACCTCTGCCAAGGGGGCCATATATATGTTGAATAAAGTAGGGCTAAGCGAAGAGCCCTATGGGACCCCACAGCTCAAATTAAACCGATCAGAGAAGTGAAAGCGGTCCAAGACCTGAAATGATCTATCCTCAAGAAATGAGATGAGCCAGTTGAGTGCGAGGCCTTTGATTCCAGTTGCCTCTGTCCTTTGAATAAGCAGATGATGATCTACTGTGTCGATTGCAGCACTCAAATCAAGAAGTATAACAGCTGTCATGTGACCCTGATCCATTCGCTTTCTGGCTTCTTCCATGACCGCTCTCAGTGCAGATTCAGTACTATGAAGAGGCCTAAAACCCATCTGGGTGGGATGAAGAATATTATTATTTTCCAGGAATATGGATATTTCAGAGTTAATAAATGTATCCAATATTTTAGACATAAAAGGAAGTAGAAATATAGGCCTATACTTTTTAAGCTCTGTAGCATTTAAGTTTGGTTTTTTTAACAGGTGCTTGACTATCGCATGTTTCCACTGTTCCGGGACAAGGCCTATGGGGGGGTGAAGGGCATCTTGGGACATGGAGTCCAGGTTTGGTACAGGATAAAGTGGAAATACAATGAAGTAGACTGTTGCCAGAAGGTCAAACTGCTTAATTTGTGCTGGTGGTTATAAGTGGTGGGCAACAAGATTTAATTTTGGGGGCAGGGACTTACATCTGGCCTGGGAGTTTACCGATGACTCATGGGAACCTACCCACCCAAATCCCATACATGACATTGAGCAAACCTGAGACCACTCTTTTGGGTTAGGGGGTCATAAGACCCTTGGCTGTATCTATTTTACATTCCCCCATAAACATTATAGACATCAAAAAATGAACAGTAAAGCCTTATTTACATCATGTTTACTAGTAAGACCTACCCTTAATAGATACTTTATACATGGGAGTCACCTAACCATAAATAATTTGGTTCCTGTGCAACCAACAAAAACATAACAGTTCCAAGTTAGATCATGACTACTTTGCACCTCACTTCCCATCCAGAGGATGGGTCCCTTCTTATGGGCGGACCCCACCTCCCTCTCCCACCTCAGGAGCTCTTGTGCAGGAAGCCCGGCTGCCCTTAGGATACCTACCTCACGCACCCACTACACCCAAGTTCCTCACCCCCCCCCCCCAAGGGTTGTGCTAGCTAGCCCCAACTGCGCTTGCTCAGGTTCTTGACAGGTAAGGACCGCATATAAGTGACTTCCCCCAACCTCACGTGCCACTGTAACCTCCCTCCGACTTGCTGCCAGCACCCCGTGAAGATTCCAGTGACACTAATGTTAATTTTGGTATAAAAGGATGCCATAAAGGAACCCAAAGTGTCCCCACCAATCAGGACCTCGCCCGCCAACATGAATAAATTTGACAAATCCCAAACAACATACTTTGCACCTAGAAGAAAAAATTGTTAAATTTGGCATTACAACCAAAGAATTACTGATATCCTTTTCAGTTCCTGGAAAGAGAAAAAATGTTATGCATGTGCCCTAGTTCACATAATCACACCCCTGTATTCCCCCCTAGCTCTGAGGGTGGTGAGTTGGGAAACCAAAGTACAGACCGCGTGGCTCCCAGAGGGCAGAACATTGAGGGTGCCGCTAGCAGCGTTGTGCTCTCTGTGCTATGTTGGGGGCATCGGTCCAGGAGCGAGCATGTTGTGCACATGGCAACGAGCAGGAGCAAAGAGACCTGCTGCCGCCTTGTGGCTCCTTTTGGAGGGCAGGGCTGACCCACGCGGGGCAGTGCTCACCCCGCCAGTCATCACCCCAGGTCAACACAAGACTGCCGTAAAGACCAGCAAAAGATAACATGACTGCTGGATTTGGGCAGCAGCACCACTGGGCGTGGGGTACTGAGTCTGACACTGCACCATATGACAACTGTCGGCCTAACCCTTCCAACCAGCTAGCAGCTCCTCATCAGTACCCAAGAGTAAAATGTGATTTGTGGCAATCTTTAGCATGTCATCTTGATTTCGCATGGAAATCGTGGTGGAACAGATTTCACCCCTTTTTTCAGTCACATATGTTTCACACATACAAAGGCAAAATAGAAAAAGGACGAGGTTCAATAGGTTTTATTGAATCAACTGTAATCTATGTAAAAAGGTATGTACTGCGAATATGAGGATGATAAAACATAGGAAAAGCAAGGCAGTGGCAAGGCGAGTGAAATATAAGAAAAGTCCCACCATACTGTCACAACAATGGTTCTCTACAAGAGCATGGCAGTGTAAGCCCTAATCTGCCCTTCAGGCCCCCCGGGAGAGCCTGATCCCCTATACCTGCAATTGTAGGTAAAGAAGAGGTCTGTTGGTTTACCGCCAGTTCTCCCACATGGAGAGAGAGACTGCGTCAGGTCTCAGCAGAAACTTGCAAAGGCGACGTGGAGTGTACGATGGCAACTGGTTGGAATTCTCCTCTATTATGAAGAGGGCGGTGAGGTGTTTTATAATAAAACATCTGGTGTTTTGAGAAAACTGCCCTGATGTGCAACACACATATTTCTGTGTATAAGAGTTGGGGACATGAGTAACGCTTTGTAACTGTAATAATTTGTAACTTTCCACATACAACCTTGCATAGAGCACAGAATGAAAATGCCGTGCAGAGAAAAGAATAACAGAAGTCTGTGTAAAAGGACAAGCTGATAACATAATAAAAACATCTCCACTAAAAGAAGGCTTCTTCCAAACTAATAGAAAATAAAAATGCATGCCTCAGAGTGAAAAGGCAGAAGCTGCAGGCCTCGCTAAAATACTATGCCACGTAATAGCTAATGTAACCTCACAACACCCTCCCCATTGACGGTTCAAATTATAGAGGTCCCTAACAAAGCCCAAAGCAACAATTGCCATTTCTACATCTTATAACCTTAAAATCAAATGTAAAATGTACACAATAAAATGTCCATATTGACAAGCACACAGACAAAAGCAGGTTAAAATAAAACTGTTCAATTTAGAATTTAGAAACATAGCAACCAGAAAATAGGCCCAAATATCAATAAGTCAGCAATAATCATGGTCTTTTAGAAAACTGGCAATGTCATAAATTTTAATAGCATCCAGGAAAGAACCCACTTTGGCACACGTTAATGTGATCAATTCATTGGCATGGCAGGCGAGAGACCACTCTCGTTCCATTGCCTCAGCTCCAGCTGAGGTGGCAGCATCCCGTGCAGTGCCAGTTGTTGTAGCACCAAGAGCCACTTGATCCTCAAAGGAAGCTTCCCACACCAAACGCAATCTCAATGTGCATGTCTGATAATGAGCAGTCAGCAAGAACATCAACAGATCAGCATTCAAAGAAGGTATGCGCTGCACAGCAAGACACACTTCTGGTTCATGTTTGAAAGGGCACCACAAGCAGTGAAGTACAGGCTGCACACAAGTCAAAACCGGTCTGAATGACAGAGACTAGTTGCACTCCAGTTCTTCCAGGAGTTGTGCTCCAAAGTACTGCATCATGCATTCACAACACGGTTTTGCTGGTGGTAGCACCATCAGTCTTCCTTGTTGAGATGGGCAGCCATCGCGTAGAACGAATAGCAACAGCAAAATGCTGCCAATTAATGCCAAAGTGATAGGGAATCCTCCGAAAAAACACTCAAAAAATGACAGTGTATGGTTGAAGGTATGATGCAGAATATAGAAGAGGTGCTAACAAAACCAGAAGCAGCACCCCTAAAGAAATGTTCAGTTCCTGAGGGTTCGAGGCGTTAAATATGCGGCCAATTCATTCACTGAAATCTTTAGGAAAGTTAGTATTTAAAAAGGACTGTGTCTCTGCAAATTACTTCACCAATTGGCCCACATAGGTCTCGTGGGCAGATGTGAGCACCTTGTGTTTTTGAAACAAAAGAGCTTTCAGTCTGCTTAGCTTCTCAAAATTTACATTTGAAGTAGCAATATGAGGCCATATCTCTGCTACTTTTGTCCATTGCATTAGAGGAAAAAGCACATTACCACAACAGGTGACAATTTGGGAGACCGGAATGATGTAGGCAACTCTGGCTCACAACAGTTCTTTGTTTAGAACCACATAGCTCCCATTCGAGAGCACCTGGAACGTTGGACATGAACTCCCTTCAGATAACCGGCTAAATTTGCTATTAAAGCATTGCATGCTCCGTGCAAGGACAACTGTCTGCAAATCATCAAATGGCTTACAGAAGTCTCACACTCAGTTTCGCTAAGAAAGACCTCTTTCATGCCATTTAACATTTGTACAAGAAAGGCAGCTCCCACACCTCATGAATGCAACTATATCCCAGTCTTTCATATCTGCCTACATGAACATGTTCCAAGCACGGAGTAAACTGAAGTGTGGAAATAGGCAGATTAATAACTCCATGAATTAACCAAACAGCAGATGGTATTTCTGCCACAGTAAAAGGCAACTTTGCCAACTTTTCAATGTTAAGCATGACATAAGTCACTTCTTTCTTAGCCATTATTTGTTGCTATCACGTTAAATCAAATGCGGCAAACAGATCTTTTGAGCTAACGTATTACCATGGTATGCAACCACTTTTTAGGACTTGTAATGTCCAACCTAACTGCATAACGGACTTTAGTGGGCTTTGTCCATGTTGTACAGACGACATGCCATTTTGTATAATGTCAAACTCAGAAGAAATTATGCTATTGACCGTGTATATGCGGTTGGACTAGTTGTTCATACAATTATCTACAACGGCTAATGCTTTCTGTAAGGTTCCTGATCTATTTGCCTTAACCGGGCTGCGGCGTCTATTAGGGAAAGTTTCAAAATGTCATTAAAAATTGCATATAGGAATCTCTTTTTTTGCTGTTTTCTGGGACCCAACAGAAAATCATGTAGATCTGTCTTCTGATAGGAGACTGAGGTGTTCTTTTACGGCTTCTAGTGAGGAAGATTTCAGCCACTGTTGGCATAATTTCCCGAGCTATATGTGGTGACAATATCAGAGTGTTGTGATGATATGTAACAAGGTAAGGTCAGCTCATTCTAAAACCCCCTGTGGAATTTGCAAAACGTGCATGACAACCATTTTTTGTTAATTGGCCACAATAACCACCTGTCAGAACCTGAAAGTGTTGTGTTAAATGTTCCTTTCTGGACCCACCTGATGAGCTGTTGGTCAGTGACATTTATTATTTCTGTACATTTTTTAATTCAGCTGGTGAGGGAATACTGGGCACATTAATTCCCTTAATTTGTGCCAAGTCTAGACAACTATTTGCTGTACAGTGTCATCAAAATAATTGGCAAAGGAATAAGGCATGCTCTAAACAAAGCTTCCCTTCCCTGTATTTGCATAAATGATCTTCCCCAAACACTTTTTTTTTTTTTTTAAGTCAATCGACTTTAACCAATATTCATAGCCTTCTATCACCAGCTGGGAAACAAAGGAATCAGAATAAATCAATCTGGTATCTGTTAACAAATTACTTTGCAGTTTCATAGGAGGTAATTTGAAATAGTAAGGCTCAGAATTTGTTGCATCGTGCCCAGTAAAATATGCAAATTTTTCCATATATGTTTAACTCCCCACTGGTGGGGTCGGACAATGTTCACATTGTGTGTAATTATAAACATCTCTCAGGTGCTAGCTTTATGTATACAATGATGCCCATAATGGTTGTAACAGCATATCGCCATAATTAACAGTTGTTTGATAAACATCTTCACTTTCAAATACAGTGTAGAATTCAAGCGCCGAAAGCATAGAATCAACTGTTTTCACATACCAATCATCAGAAATTACTCCTGGTGTTATACTATCATTCATTGAAAGTTTAAATACATATGGTATTTGAAGGATCTCCGTCGGCCCAAAGACATCAAAGGATACTTTATCCCAAACAATCCCATCAGGAATTGTTATCACTGAAATGTTCACTAGGGACAAGTCTCTCCGGACCTTATGTCCAGACAAATGTGGTTTTAGGACCTCATCCACCAGTTCAATAGCAGAACGTTCAGGAAGATAGTGACCATGTATCAATAAAAATAGAAAGGCAAGCACAGTTAATAGGATCCATAGATATTTCTATGGACAAATCAGTTAGTTTTAATGTAAGTGAACAACTTATGTGCTCTTGATACAGGTACTTCAGAAGACATAGAAGAGTCAGTGAAGAAATCATTGCTGTAGGCAAAATAACCAGAAGCAGTTTGTGCAAATATTGGAGCCCATGTTGGAAAAGTGGAACTGACAGATGTGTCCCTCTGTGGTTGGTTTGAAGTAAACTACTCCATCCGTTTGTGTTGAATTTGATTAATACTGGTCAGTAGTGGGAACGTTGTTTGTTGCAGATGAAGTTACTGGTACTAATGAAAAATAATTTTTCACCCTCCTCAAGCTCGGCGAGGTGTCAGCATTGTTAGCTAGAACTTGTAGAGGTACATCATGGTTGGTAGTGAGAGGGGTTTGGGAACTACTAAGGAGTCCTCTAGGTCTGCTGTATAGGATTGGCCACATTGTGTAACTTGATATTGCTGGCTGATAGAGACAAAGTGGTTTCCTTTCGAACCAGGCCGGGGTGTTAAGATGACATTTCTGGTACCGTTTATTCCCAGGACTGGAACCAATGCTCTATGTGAAGGGCTAAATAATTTTTTCACAGCGATTATTTTCTCACACCAGATCCCCAACTTTTGGAATCCAGCCAGTCGGTGTTATTGGTGTATCTTTATGCCAAAAGGTGTGTCTGCCGCCACCGCACCAGAGCCATCGAGATCCGGGACATACATAGGAATGCCGAACAGGACCTTGTACGGGGTTCGCCCTCGCAGGGACCTTGTAGGCCGATTATTAAGTGCTCTCTGGACTTCATATAGGTGACTTAGCCAACTAAGACCTATGCCTAACACTCTTGCTGTTAAGGATTGCTTTAAGTCTTTTTTTGTGCTGCAATACTTTTACCCTCGGGTGATAGGGAGACAAATGATGCAATTGGACCCCAATGTCACCATGGTGACCCTCAACCCTTGAGGCAAAAGCAGGGCCCTGGTATGACTGAAATGCCGCAACTGCATATGTCCCGATTAAGACATGCAAATGTAATAACAGTTTGTGTCAGCTGATCATTGTGGCCATACCCATAGGAATCTGCGACTAAAATGTATTTGTATGTACCATCAGGTGTGCACCTGGACCACAGTGGTCCACATACACACATTGTAGTTGTTTGTTGAAAATTACGAGCGGTGCCTGTAGGGGCGGTTGACTGTGAATTCTTTTATTTGTTGACAGATATCTCAGCAAAGGACATATTGTTTGGTCTGTTTATATAGACCTAGCCACCGGTAACATTTTAGCAGTAAGGAAATAGTAGCCGCATCACCTGCATGGGCAGAAGCAACTCCCTCATGTGCTGCTTTTATTAACTCTGCTCTTGGTTGGAGATCACGTTATCACCCACCCCTGGTATTGTTACTACGGCAATGTTCTGTGGACTTATGTGGAAGGAATATTTGGCAGGATATGCCTTCAGTAGGAGCTTGTTCTGTGCTGCAGCTTTTACAGCAGCCAATGTTTCACCATCCAACCTCGTTCTGAAATAAGTAATCACAGCAACAGAAGCTGTGGCTACTGCAGAGTTGGCTGCTTCATCAGCCAAGGTATTGCATGCAACGTGTATCCCTACATGTTGATGACCCATTGTATGGACTACATGGGCACTGGGTAGCATCACTTTCAGATCTGCTACTTTTCCCCACAGTAATCTGTGTTTGATGGTGTTCTCTTTTGAATCTCTGAACCTATTTTGGTGTCAGTAATGCAGATATTCATTAAAGGACTGGACACAATAGTACAAATCACACACTATCAGTGTTAACTGTTCTGGATCCGTATGCTCCAGTGCCAATACCAGAGCCTTAGTTCAGCTAATTGTGCAGTGCAGTCACTTAGGCTCTGCTTGTAAGTATTCTGAGGAAGGAATTTGCCATCCTTCATGACACCACTCACAAACACACATGCTGCGGAGTGCTGTTGCTTTGTGCCTATCGCCGGTTGTGCTGAACCATCAGTATAGATTAATATTTGGTGTTGATCAAGAAGCAATATATTTGTTGGTACTGGGTGTTCAAGCTCGTATTGAAATAAATTTTGAGTCTGAATTTGTAACCTCACGACAAGGCCCGGGGTGAAACGCTGCAAACCCGGGGATGGTCCTTGAATTCCCGACCATATTGCTGCCCTACCTCCCCCCAAGTTCGGAGAGCCTCTGAATATGGTCAAGAAGTTGCCGAATGACCCATGAGTACTTACATTTTCCCCCGAAAAAAAACAAAACATAAATTACATTGACCAGACCTGAGACCACTTTTGAGGGTTAGGAACTATAAGATCCCCGGCTGCATTTATTTTACATACACACAAAAACATTATAGGCATCGAAAATTTGCTCAGTAACCCTTTATTTACATCTTGTTTACAAGAGAAGCCTAGCCTTAACAGAGACTCTATCATGGGAGTCACCTAACTGTAAATAATTTTGTTCCTGTGCAACCAACAAAAACATAAACTTTCTGAGTGAGATCATGACTAGTTCATCCCTGTCTAAAGAATGGACCCCTTCTTATGGGAGGACCACACCTTCCCTCTCTTATACCGGGAGCTCCCCCGCCTCAGGAGCTCTTGTGCAGGAAGCCCGGCTGCCCTTAGGATACCTACCTCGCGCACCCACTACACCCAAGTTCCTCACCCCCGCCAAGGGCTATGCTAGCTAGCCCCAACTGCGCTTGCTCAGGTGCTTGACGGGTAAGGACCGCAAATCAGTGACCTCCTCCAACCCCACGCACCACTGTAACCTCCTTCTGACTTGCTGCCAGCACCCCTTGAAGATTCCAGTGACGCCAATGTTAATTTTGGTATAAAAAGGATGACATAAATGGACCCAGTGTCCCCACCAATCATTAACACACCCACCACAGGTCAGCATAGTTCCCCTACTATCAGCCTGCCCCAACCCCCCCATTACCTGCTCCCCCACGTATGTTGGACCAACGAGGAGAGCAAGTTCTGCGGAAACATGAATAGATGCACCCTATCCTGTAAGAAAAAAACTGTCACTTTTGATGCGCCTGTTTGTTATCGATGATAACAAAGCCATCCTAGACAACTTACCAACCTTCCAGGTCAGCACACTCGTTGAGAGCCTGACTGACTTACCACCTCTGCAATTTACCTTGGGACAATGTTGGACGACGCAATTAAAATCTCTGTGAATTTATTTGCAAGCCAACCCATTTCGGAGACAGTCAGTTCAAATAAGTCTTTGTGTCCTAGTTTCGTCATATCACTGCCTCCTAAGTATACGGTTATAATCCCTGGAGGCAGAAGTCTCTGGGGGAACATTTTGTCCAAAGCAGCTCTCAAACGGGCCAGGCACAGCCCCCCTTTTTCCATAGGAAGTGAGCTGATAACCTTCTTTCCTTGCTCATGCCGCATAGTCAGCTGCAGAATAAAAAACCTCTGCATGGCCCAACACCAGCACATCTGTGACACTTCTTGCTCCCCTGTCGACAGGAAGCAATGAAATAGGCAGTGGCCGCATCACCTCTTCATGACTTTCACCTGTATTGATAGGAGAATAGAGGAAAGGATGGGAAAAATAGTGCCAGAACATCTACAATATGTTTAATCTCACTTAGCGCTTATAGCAGTCAGACTTCCACCTGCCTATTCTTTGAATTTCTATGGTTTTGTACATTTAAAATGTGAGCATAACTATAACGTCCCTGTAACCTCTGTTTTTTTAGGTGAATTTCTATTGATTTTTTAAAATTCTGTTTCCTAAGTATAACGTCCCTGTAGCCTTTGTTTTTTACAGTGAATTTCTATGCTTTTTTTTGAACATGTAGTAATTTTAATTAGTATACGTTTATCCAACCACCACCGCGCATGGCTTTCGGCCGTGGGTGGAGGCAGTTGGCCACATATAAGCAAAAAACCTTGCACCATGCACAGACCTCTCCCGTGAGCAGGGCAGGTTGTCCACAAGTCCTGACCTGAAGCCGGACCCTGCGGCCAACCCCCCCTAACCACCCAACAACATGCTGTGCACAGCCCTTTGACCGTGCGTGGCGGGAGTTGGCAGAGACCTTTCTGGGTGTGAGAATAGGTGTGAGAGGATGTTTCTGGGGGTGAGAGAGGCTGTCAGATTGTCTGGGTGTGAGAGTGTGTACAACAGTGTTTTAGTGGGTGTAGCAGTGAGTGTGCGGGTCTATGTGTGGGTGCATAAGAGTGTCAATGGGTCTGTAAGTGGGGGGCGTAGCTGTCTGAGTGGGTCAGTGAGTGGGTGGATGAGGTTCTGACTGTCATTTAGAAAGAGTAAGATTACCTTTAAGTATGAGTCTTAAAGATTTGTAGTTTAAAAAAAAGAGGGAAACCCTCAACCCTCAGTGTGAAGTTCTATGACCTTCACATTGAGCTATTCATTTATTTTTGGCATTTTTATCCCTTTATGGGCTATCTGGGACTGCTGATGAAGTCTCAGGGCCTCCCCTGCGGTCCCTGACTTTATTAATTCAATAATATGTCTTTATGGGCTATTTGGAACCGCAGGCCTCCCCCACAGTCCCACCGTATTTTTTTTTTAAATATATTTTTTTAAACCCTTTGCCGGCCATCTGGGACTATGGAGGGAGCCTCAAGGCCTCCCTCGCAGACCCATTGCTTCAACAACGAAAGAGCTGCTTTAAGTAGCAGCTCTGTGGATGCTGAAGCAAACATTTAATCTCTGTCCCCTGCACACGTACCTGGGGATAGAGATAAAAGCTTCTTTTTTTGACAGCGGGACCTCTTTGACAGGTCTGCTGTAAAAAAACGATTTTTTTCCTGTGGCTTGGCGGCAGCTGCAAAGCCACAGCAAACAGCTATGTCCCGGGGGTGGGCACCCCAGGACATCGCAGGAGCCAGCCCTTGTGGGGGGGGGGGGGCAGTCCCCAGGGCCACCAGTGGCTCCTTGATGTTGGCCGCATGGCCCCCCTCCAACAATCATAGCCCCGGGGAGGTGGTGATCCCCGGGGCTAAAAGGGGGTTCTGAGTAGCCCCCCTTACCCAATTTGTTAAATGCCCCATGGGTGGTGATCCCCAGGGCTGCGGGGGGCCCGAGCACCCCAACCCAATTTCTCAAATGCCCCAGGGGCGGTGGTCCACCCCCGGGGCAACGGCTTCATTGTTGAAGTGTTGTCAGCCAGTCAGATTACAGCACGAGATTGGAAGGGGTCGCGAATACTTTGCATCTATATATATATATATATATATATATATACACATTTGTTTTTTCTTTCATTTCTCTAAAACTACTGAACAGATTTACACCAAAACAAAAAAAGGTTGCTTTCTAGACCAGGACCTACTTTTCTGCCAAATTTGGTTTAATTCCGTCTTGTAGTTTTGGCACTATCATTGTTCAAAATCCCTATAGAAAAATTAATGGGGAAAAAGTGTTTGAGACCCCCTCTTTTCGTTGGCCCCCACTAGAAGGATCACCACAAAACTTTCCAGACAGCAGCTGACGTAACTGGCAATTTGTTGGGGAAAGATTTGTGAAGATTCGTCAAGCAGCGCCAAAGGTATAGGCAAGTGAAAAAATAGAAACTAGGTCCTAACTATAACTACCTAGTGGCGACACCATGGGACCAAAAGCAGCACAGATACTGGCCCTTTGAAGCTGGTCCATTCTTTTTGAGAAATCCAGCAACATGCTAGAAAAATCCACCTGTAGAGACTTAACATGATCTTGGAAGTGTACTGTCAAGATTGGAACAGGTTTCACTACTGAATTCTGATCTCCAATGTCAAGTTCCTCACAATGGAGGCCCCATAGACCACTCTCCTAATTCTGCTGGCCAAAGCTAAGATACTAGGACTACATTTTGCTAGCAAGAAATATATCTCCCACTTGATGAGACAGTACTGGGAGGCTTGAGTCAGTCAGCAATGTTCCTACAGTTGACTTTTATAAGCACATTTCAGTCTTGAAATAACAGGATCTGGTCGAGGCCATTAGACTTGTGTGTTCTTTTTTTAGACCTTCCCTACCGCAGTCCTTTAAGAGCCTCCTCTTTCCTTCAGCTGCTGTGACACCCGCTTTGAGCTTCCTTAACAACTACTTATCCTCTGGTAAGTCTCACACTGAACTCAACAAATTCTACATACAACTGCTTATGAAGCAACACAGTCTCAACTCAGCAGATCAGGTCAGTGTAGGAAGCTCTCTAATGGCCCTTTCGTTGGTACTTTGATTTAAAGAGCAGCTTTCTGTCAGATATGCAACTTCCTCGAAGATAACAAGCTACTATTGGACCAATAAAATGGTTCCACCCAGGTAGAGAAAATGAATCTGCCTGGATTGCCTTCTGGATTGATTGGAAAATCACTGTGTACTGGAACTGGTTGGCTGCCGTGGACACTGTTCACCCCCACTTGCCCCTAGAGAGATTAAAAGATACTGCCAATAAGGGAAGCATAATTGATTGAATTCCTTCTTAGCTTGTCTACAGCTTGTGTATCTTTTTGCTTCTTCTCTTTATCCACCTTTCAAGTTTAAAGTAAGCTAATTACAAGGATCTCTTATTGCTCCTCTTCTCTTCAACGTGTACCTAATCACAGTATCAAGCCAGATCCTATGAAATGTACCAGAGATCCAGTCTGCAAGGAGCACTCTAAAATATCCTCTTTGTATACTTGGCTGTTGTTACTCCATCTGCACTTCATTGGGGGTAACTAATGAGAGTCTGATTTTCCAGAGTTGTTGAGTCCTTAGTTTGGTCCTTTCCTTATTCTCCCTCTCTATACCCCTCATTTAGCAGAGCGGCAGAGCTTTGGTTTTAACACAGTGGTGGGCTATTTTCAAAAGGCAAATTTAAGCTGTCTGACACATTCTGTTATTCTTGTGTCTTTTTGCCTAATAAACAGATTATATTAAAAAGGAATTTTTCTGCGCAACAATACATGTATTATGCTATCTTAAAGTAGGGTCTGTTTGTGACCAATAAAGTAAGCCAGACCATTTTGCATTTGTATTCATCAGTTTCTTGTGGGCATAGCATGACTGCCCCATCTGATGACACCCCCGTCTCTGTTGTCTCCTTGCCAACCCATTTGTGTTTTTCATGAACACACTTTTTATTTTCTAGTATTCATCTTGGAGTTTAAATTAAATAATGTGGCCATTTTTGGGACTTGTAAAGTTACGTTATTTCAAGCAAACAAATTGTGATAATAATTTGTAAATTTGAACTCTAAGACTCTTTGGTGCCCCACTGATAATGAGCTACGTTAGGTGCTTTGGAGGGCATGGTTACCCGTTCCTACTAAGAGGCAACCTTGTTAAGGACAAGGCACTTTCTTGCTTAACACACAACAGAAACCTTCAATAATCGGAGAATACACGTAACAAGCAATAGCAGTGACGGTTGTGACTATTGTATGGTGAAGATGCATTTCGATTGTTTTTTTTAAACACAAGCACACCATGGTCGGTGGCAGTGCAATCTTCATTCATGCAGCTCAAGCCAAGTGTGAGTAATGCAGGGATACCTGCTCAGACGCCCTCAAGCTATGCAGCACAGCAACAGAGAATTCTTCCTTACATAGGGCCTGATTACAACTTTGGAGGAGGTGTTAATCCGCCCCAAATGTGACAGATATACCACCAGCCGTATTACGAGTTCCATAGGATATAATGGACTCGTAATACACCTGGTGGTATATCCGTCACTTTTGGGACGGATTAACACCTTCCTCCAAAGTTGTAATCAGGCCCATAGTCTCTTTCTTGCGTGACAATGTCTGCAGCATCATAGCCTTCTACTGTGCAGAATGAAACAAGTGCTAGTGCAGCTCTTTGATCCTTCTCTCTTCCAGTCTCTGGGACAGTGACAGAACACTGACATTTTAAAACAGATCTCTGTGCATGCTTTAGGAATATTGTGCTGGGATTTGTGAGTGTCTTGCAAGTTATGGTTATAAATATTGTTATGATAGCTTAATTGTGCACTTGCAGCAAATATCTGCTTTTAGTCTATAGGTTACAATTTAACACTTGAAACTACTGATCTGAAATAACTTAGTAGTGACAGGTTCATATCCTAATACGACAGATTAGTGATTTACAAACATGTTGTAAACAATTCCATGTAACAAGTAACTCAATCTTTTTTCTTCTTCTTATATTGGGCTAATGGGTACCATTGAGTTGGGTAGACAACAATGCAATATTAATAAATTGCAAAAGGCAATTTTATGGATTGTGTGGTCTATAATTGGTTATTTTAACTGTATATACACACGTAGATTTCTATATCTTTCATATATGTAGCCCAAACAAAAGTGTACATACATGCATGGAGACCATAAGATAATAAAAACGTTTTTATTGTGATTTACATCTTGGCCAACTTCCGAAGTGACAGAGGGCCAGATGTATCAAAGGGTTCTACCCATTCTGTGTCTATGGGAAAATGTGTTTGTACATATGGCCCAGAGAGTAAATTATTTTGTCTTGCTTGATGGGTTGCTACATCTAATGTCCACCTTTAGCTCAAATGGGAAACTCAAGTGGCGATTGCCGGATGGGCCACGTTTCATTAAATGCTTTGGTGTCACTCCAGTGCTATTTTAGTGCCGCCGCACGTTGGGTTTTCACATTTCTCTGTTTATATCCTCAACTGCAGAACACTGTTTGTGTTGTAGCTCCTCCCTCTTATTTACCCTGAAAACAAATGCTGACCACAGAAAGGACACAGCTCTTGTTTCGGAGAGCGCTGCCACTCGAGTGAGACATCCAAGTAGAGATGGAACATCCAGCCTGCTGCACTAGAGGTTTCTCGTTCCAAACATAGGTGTCCTGCTGTGCTACCTTTGACTACCGAAACTTGCACACTGTCAGAAGTCAACCCTTTTCAGAAGGGTAAGCTGAATATTAGTGAGGAGTTATGAGCCGGACATTATTGTGGGTGGAGGGTAAAGATATAGGGCCTCATTCTGACTTTGGCGGGCGGCGGAGGCCGCCCGCCAAAGTACCGCCGTCAGAAGACCGCTGCGCGGTCAAAAGACCGCTGCGGTAATTCTGAGTTTCCCGCTGGGCGGGCGGGCGACCGCCAGAAGGCCGCCCGCCCAGCGGGAAACCCCCTTCCACGAAGATGCCGGCTCCGAATGGAGCCGGCGGAGTGGATAGGGTGCGACGGGTGCAGTTGCATCCGTCGCGATTTTCAGTGTCTGCTATGCAGACACTGAAAATCTTGGGGGGGCCCTGTTAGGGGGCCCCTCCAGTGCCCATGCCATTGGCATGGGCACTGCAGTGGCCCCCAGGGGCCCCACGACACCCGTTACCGCCAACCAGGTTCTGGCGGTTTGGCTGGCGGTAAGGGGGTCGGAATCCCCATGGCGGCGCTGCCTGCAGCGCCGCCAAGGAGGATTCCTCAGGCCAGGGGAAAACCGGTGGGAAACCGCCGGTTTCCCTTTTCTGACTGCGGCTTTACCGCCGCGGTCAGAATTGGCCTGGATGCACCGCCAGCCTGTTGGCGGTGCATCCGCGGTCCCCGGCCCTGGCGGTCCATGACCGCCAGGGTCGTAATGACCCCCATAATTCTCTGCGATCATCTGTCTGCATTCTGTCAGCTACTGTTCAGCAGATTCCTGTCGCTGTAGCCTTCTTCTTTCCTTTGACTGTACCTGTGACCCAATTCGGTAAAGGGGAAGCTGCAGGCTTCTGAGGCAAGTGGACAGGTACTCAGAAGTAGCAGGCCTCAGAAACAGGTTCATACTGTGCTTCTATGTCTGCTGCATGCCGCCTCCTGTCACAGTAGTGGGGGAGATGAATCAGTCTGTTTAACTGTTCACGATGGTAGTAAAAGCCACCTAAACATCTTAAGTGTTAACTGCCGTATAGGAAGGTTTCCCAACCAAAACTACATTCCTGGATAGATTGTTTTGTGCCTCCCACAGGGACCCTTAAGACGAATGGCCTCGTCTTCATATCATCATGTCGCCTATGATGAGTTTTGTCCCTGTAAGGAGGCATCACTTTCATCACATCTGCTTGTCCCAGTATTTGCCGTTTACGTTCACCACCCCCAATAATTATAGGCCTTTTTACCACCTGAAATTTCAAAGGATGTTTTTGAGCGTACCCAGTATGCAGTAGGTGTGATTGAAAAATGCAAAACTCAAGTCCCCAGTATAAGCGTTACCACACATCTAAAAGTATCGGGTCTCTCATATTTAGGGCTTAATTAATTAACAAACCTTGTGAATAAAACGAAAGCAAGAGGTGAAGCAGCTTCAACTGCCTGGTGAAGGAATGTCCTCATAAATGGCATTCATTAAATTGCAATTTGGAAATATGTTGCTTTTTTAAAACAAATATTTTGGTTTCCATTGAGGTGCCAGAATTATCTCAGTAGTTGGTCAGTCTACTTTGAAGAATTTATTTAGATATGCTCCATACTGCAAATGCTGTTGTTTCTTCATTTTAACAGTCCAAATCCTTTCAAGCAGCAGGATCAGAAATGAGTTTGCTGTTCTATATTTATGTTTATCAATGTAGATCGTACAGTGCAGAGGGGAAAAATACGTAGGGCCCGATTCACAAAGAGCCTCTGCTGTCATTGCGGAGGCTCCGCAGTCGTGGCGGGATCTTCACACTGCAGTTTCTCATTGCAGAGATCCCGCCACTACTGCAGAGGCTATTTGTGAGGCAATTCCTTAATTACAATCCTAGTTCTGCATTGCGTTCACTTCATTGAATTTATAAACAATTTTCTCTCTACCTTGGGTTCAATCTTTGTGAATAGGGAACTATGATTAATGGAAATTCTTTTCAATGTCTCAGTAAGTGTGACATCTAAAGAACTGGGTCCTTAAAGAAACTTGCCAGCACAGGCATGATCAGCCAGGGAAGCTGCTGGCTTAAAGAAGTGTGCTGTTTTCAGCTTTTGGCAACTGCTGCCTTACTTGCTACATTGCCTTTAATTTCTTATATATTTTTTCATTGTAGTGTAAGGCATCGGTGTTAAGATAATTCTTCAGGGTAATTTTTTCACATTTGGGCATTATTTGTAAATGAAAAACAGTGAATGTGGTAACTACAGCTTTGGATAGGCTGCTGTGTATTGCTGTGCATTAAAATGTATGTGATTCGTGTTTCCAGAAATCTTTATCGCATTTTAATGCAGGATGATTTTGACAGGACACAGCCTTCGGAGACAAGGGAAAATAAGAAATATGTAAAGATAAGAGGGCTGAAAAATAAACGCCACTTTCAGAAAAACAATCTAAAAAAAGACATTGAGTGAAGCAATCATTGCAGTACAGAATGGTTTTAATATGAAAATAAAACAGAAAAATTTAATCGTCACTAAGGGGAGGAAATCTGAGGAAGCAGCTGTCACTGTGATAATGCTGGGATTCTAATGGCTCTTTACTGTCTTAAATTGGCAGAGTACTTGCATATTAAAAACAAATATATAAAAACAAAGGTGAAAGTGACAATATAGCTACGTGAAAACGCCAGTTTAAACACAACATTTTATGAATCGATTCTGTTTATTCATGGCCTTAGTATAACCTGAACATACACAGCTGTTCGCCTACAGCCCAGTAGGCTGGCAGCAGTCAACTAGAACAGACAGGCCTCATTTAACACAGCTGTCCGCCTACAAGCCTGGGGCGGGCAGCGTTGATAAGGCATTTTCAAAACTATAAATCAGAACCACCCCAAGCAAATCATCCCCCTGTTTCCTTCCAGGGGTGTGGAATTTAATATAATATCTACTTGTCCATGGGACAAGTTGCTTCATATAGCTACTTGTCCTGTAAAAATATCTACTTGTCCCTTTGGTGCAATGTAGTGCGGCTCCAAATTATGGCAACAGTCTTATTATATAAGAACTCTGATAATAGCCTCTCTGAGTATGCCAGGGCTAATGCTATAATACGGCTTGAATACTAGCAGTTTCCTTATTTTGCCACCTTTCTGCAGATCTACATACAGGGGCTGGAGGAAGCAGTAAGAAATAGTTGTAGGATTGGAATGCCTTTGAGTCAGTGCAAATCTACTAACTTGTATGTCTGAAGGATTTTCATCAGCTTTTCTGTAAACTTTTCCCTTACAGAGAAAGGTTCGAAATTAACTCCTTACAAGGGCAGAATTAGAAGTTCTTCCAGGTTTGAGAAAAAGTGGTTGGAGGGAAAGTGAACTTGTAAACGCTCAATAGTTTTTCGCATGAGCAAGTATACACATGCATATTTGCTCGTGCTAAAATACAGTTCGCAAATATTTTCCAGGAGTATGATTTTCTGGTTTACTTCTGTAAATTCTGGAGAATTCATGAAAGCCATAATTCTGCATGAATGCAAAGACATATACCATGGATGCACTTTTGTGACTTTCTTTAAGAATTGGGCCCTTAATTATGTTGGGCGTTAACCAAGGCCTTTTGTTTTTATTAAAATTCAGTTTCTATTTCTATCCATCTATCGGCTGGCTTTAGTGTGAGTGGTAGCATTCTGCTCTTTCACAATGAGGATACAACCTTGGAATCACCATGGACTGCAAGTTAACTATGAATGCCCAAGTGGACAAATTAGCACAAACAAGCTTCATCACCTTGAAGACTCTAGGACGCATCTTCCCCCACCTCGGATTTCCACACAAGGTGCAAGCTACTATCTCGCTTGTACTATCCAAACTGGATTATACCAATGGCCTCTACCATGGATCATCTCTATCTATGATGAAAAAACTACAATGTATTCAGAACTCCGCAGTCAGGATACTATTACATGTAAAGCCGCAAGCCCACATTTCCCCTGCCTTGAGAGCACTACACTGGTTACCCGTTGCCAGAAGATGCACTTTCAAGCTGCTTTGTATCACCCACAAAGCTATACATGGAACAGGACCGCTTTTTATCAGAAACAAAATAACCAAATACATTCAACAAAGAAACCTCCGCTCAAGATTGGCACCCCGCCTTAGAACACCACCATACAAGAAAAACACTATAGGTGGTACATCCTTCTCCGTTCATGCAGCCAAACTATGGAATTAATTACCCCAACTATAAGAGCCACAGTTAACTTTCTTGTCTTCAGAAAACTACTCAAGAGCTGGCTCTTTCCTTCATAACCACCATATTCAAACAACTATGGACTGCATATGCCTATGTTGATAAATATTTTTTTCTGATTATGTGTATATTTTTAGTTATGTATAGTTCTTTGGAAAATATGTATCGCTACTATGTCATAACAAAAAACTAGACACACACTCTTTAAACCTGTTTAAGTATATTTATTAATGGTTTTAAATATGTATTGTATGTACATATATGTGTGTGTATTCATGTGTGTGTGTGTGTGTATGTATATATATATATATATATATATATATATGTGTGTATGTTGGTCTGTGCTTGGCATGTTCGTGGGTCATTGCATGGCTCCTGGGTGTGTTGTTAAACTAGATATCTATGAATCCCTGCTCTCATCTTATATCACACTTATCTACCCATCATCATATGTCATGTCTCTATCAATCTATCCTCCATTCCCACTCTGACTCATCCCAAATCCATTCTACTACTTTCATCTCCTAAATAGCTCTGCCTAAGCTCTTCCCTCCGCTTCCACATCTAACTCACCAAACCTCACTTTACTACCATGATCTCCCAAACAACCCTACTAAATTCGCCCTCATTTATCTCACCCTGCTACTCTGATCTCCCTAACCCCTTCCACAGACTCTTCCCTCCTTCATCCTCTTTTACTCACCTCAAGCCTAAATCCTATTACCATATACTCCCAATTATTACTTCTGGATTCTTTCCTCCTCCACCCCTCCATTACTCCAGTCAATCTAACTAACAAACTCTCATATCCGCGGCTCAAATTAACTCATAATAATACCAAAACTGTACTCATATTTTCCTGATACT
Source organism: Pleurodeles waltl (assembly GCF_031143425.1). Lineage (NCBI taxonomy): Eukaryota > Metazoa > Chordata > Amphibia > Caudata > Salamandridae > Pleurodeles > Pleurodeles waltl. The sequence goes on along the minus strand of NC_090436.1, from coordinate 789,592,877 downwards.
AATCCATCACTAATTCTTGTTTGGTTCCGGAATAGCGTGCTACTCGACGAAAAGCGCTTTGACGCCTCGTCAGGGGTAGTAAGCGCTATATAAACACTATTACAATACAATACAATACAATAAAATGGCCAAAGATGAAGATGAGAGCAATCTCATTTTCCTTTATTCTCATTTTACCTGGGTACACTTAACGGATATACGGACTATAGTTGTTACTGTGAGACACGTATCTAGCACCACAAGTGATTAGTAGAGCATCCCTTTAGACAATCGCCAGCTGATCTGGGAGCCTATAAGACGTAGGTATGGATAGTAGGAGTTATTACAAGACTTATACCACTTGCCACAGGTGACTATTAGTATTACCATTTATCCAGGCATAACAGGTTGTTATAAACAGAGGCTTGCAGTAGGACAATGTAGGTTCACCGCATGTATACCGAACAATTCCTGGGAACTAAACATTTGCATTCCACAGGTAGCTCACATTTGTTTCTGAGGTACTGTGAAATTTCTTAGAATTTCCTTTTGACCCCTGTATTACACTATTGTTTGTAATTAAAGTTTACTAAATACCAGCCTTTTCATGGGATGGCTTGATACACTTCACAGTATAGGTTGGAGACAAACTATAACATACTGTACATTTCAATCCTTTTTTAAAAATGATTAGAATTAGCCGATTGAGATTTATGGGCCCACTATTTTCCCATTGAAAATTGCAAATTATGCTGGTATCCAGGTAACCATAACATCTAGATCTTGATGAGATAGGGCAATCTTGCATGCAGTGTCTGTCACATGCTGTCTTCAGGTATGGAATTTGCGACTAGGGTTGGCTATGGCAGACACCCACACTGTCTCCATCATGTGCTGGTGTCAGACGTGAAAATGGTGTCCCTTTAAAAGACCAGCAATCCCTTCTCCCTGCATCGTTTAAGGGTTTGAACAGCACATTCAGCAGCATTCGTCCCTTGATACCATGAACAGATATCACTTGAAATGCTTATTTTAAGCCTCTGCATTTAAGAGTGGTAACCAATAAGATATATTTAACCACATTTCTTGACCTGTTTAAAAAAGGATATATTGAGCACCTTTATCCCGCATTATTTATCAAAGCGGATATTGCTTGAAGGCCTGAGTGGGTGTCTCTGCTTTTGCTAGGGGCAATAACATTAATTATAGGGGAGACTTATCTGACTACTATCAGTGACAAATTAAGTATTGGATAAATTGAGTATCTGTGTCCCATAATGACAATATGAGTAGATACCACTTGAAGTAATCATTTAGTACTCCTGCATTTACCAGTAGTAACACACAATAGCTGTTCTGTCATAACCATTGAATGAATGAATGTGGGATGTATAGGATATATTTATCCCACAGTGTCTAACTATAGGGAGATACTGCACTTTAATCCACATGATAAGAAATGACCGAAAATGCGTAGGGTACGTTTTCTGGAAAGGGCAGTATGCGTTTTCCTCCGCATGTTTTTTGTAACATTTACATGCGATGCCTCACTCTGCGTTGTGTTTCACATAAATATACATGAAACGATTTAGGTACCCAAATTACTATGTATTTGTGTTGGTAAATTGTGTGTTTTAATTTTGTTTTATGTACAGAAAATCATTGTGGTAAAGTTACAAGCGAGTCATTTTTTTGTCTTGTGTGTCTTTGACTGATGACAAATATGACTGACTTATTACAGAGACATGACCTAAAATAGAAATATTTGAAGTCATGAATAAGGTCACTGACCTAGGTTGGTCCCTATAGATCGTCCAAAAAATGCTGATTGAACAATAATTGAGGATAGTGGGCCAATTCAAACCCATTACCATCCTGTCGAGTTTGTCTTTTAAACTGTGTGACGTGCATGAGGACTTCTTTCCCTAAAAAGATGGATCTCCTTTGTTCTATCATAGTATCATAGCATTTAGTACTACTTGGTACTCACAATATCATTTGAATGACACATTTTATTTAAGGAAGGAAATCATTGGTGACCTCTCTCCTCTCTGTTGTGTTGTTGATCCATTTGGACGCCTCTGGTTTAGCATGGTACAGGATGAAAATGAGGATAGCTTCACAGGCACTGGAAGTGTATCGCCTGCATTTCTGCAGCTTGAGGGAGGTGGCCCAGACACTGAAAGAAGGAGGGAGAGACGACCTAATGTACACATTCCAGGAGGCTTTTTGTTTAACAAGGAGAAGCAGACTAATCTCCCTACCATTTGATCAATACAAATAAAGTAGAGGTAGAAACACATAGGGATGATTTTATACCAGAAGTCATGAGACCTGTACATCAGAACGTGCCTAAACACTGACCAAGTTATTGCACACCAGGAGAAGTACTAGGGTCCTCCATGGTGGTCTGGTATGTAATTTACTACACTGTTTCTCTAACATTTGCATTCTGTTTGTTTTTTGCTGGCACACTTTTGCCATTTGGTTGTCCAGTGTTTTCTTCTGTTGGTTGATTCCATGGGTGTGTACAGTTCTAAGTGTTGATTTCATGTGCCTGCTGATTCAGTTGGGCCAGCTAGTCTGTCTCTCTGCAATAACATTCTCTTTGGTAGTGACGCACACTCCTAACGTATCTGACAACAAGGTGGGGAACCTTGCAGAAACTCACCAGGAGGCACTGTATTTGTTTTTTTTTTTCACGACTCAAGGTGCCTGTCCTTTGCACGACCCAAGGTTTTCTCAAGAATGATGTCATGGCATAGACTTATGTTTGCCCATCAATAGTTAGAGACTTGCAAAACCCCACTAAATCTATATGGATCTAGAAGAGGTGAGCAATGCAAGCTAGGGGGTGCTTAACCAGCATGACTGCTCATAGCACAAGAAAATAAATGGTTTCTCATTTCTGCCCCATCAATCACGTAAGACCGATTTAAGGTTTTGTACTCCATGGTAAACTTTCTGCTATACAAGCCGTGGTAGAATATGAGGAAGCGGAATAGTTCTGAAGTAAGAAGAGTGAATAAACAGAAACAAAAAGATAACAATGAGAGAAAGAAGGGAGGAGGGTGGAATATAAAAAGAAGTGGCCTTATTGATTGCTAAAGCAAAAGTAATTTTATAATTAAATAGAATGATGGGCCATGCATAACTTCCTAAACTTCACACCTATGAGGAGTATCTGTTGACCTGCTCGGCGCCTATGCACATTTATTTGGGATTCCCTTATCAAAGCATGACTTTAACTTAATTGAAACTATGTTTGATCAAAATAATAGTGTGGACATTGAAAAGAAATTGGGAAGTAGGTAATTTGGAATATAAAAGCCTGTTCTGGGTGGAAGTGGTCGACGAGACATTAATATGCATACTTTTTGTATGTCCATTATACTTAAGAGAATGTGAGCATAATTTTAATGAAATAAATGAATACCTTTGAAACGTGTCCTTCTGAAAAACAGATCTGGTTAAATAAAAGCCAGAGTTACCAGTAATGTTATCCTGTGAATAGATTTTGGACATGATTTTAAAGAAGGGCATTTCCTGGAAAAATAAGTTTTAAAATGTGACATTTTATTTAACTGTGTATTTATGATATTGTGGTATGTCTTATGCATCATCAAGTTGATTAAGCAAGCACTTATAAATAAACAGAAAAGCTGCAAAAGAGACTAAGTTAAAATGAAATGGTATAAGAGCAGAAGTGCTGGAAAATATTGACATAGAAACAGTAATAATTTGGAAAAAACAGTCTTGCTTAAGGAAAAGAATGAAAACAAGAAGCTGCAAGTGATCGAATGATACTTGGATGAAATATAACGAAGCAAGAAAGATATATGTGGAGGAAAGGGTGCGATAAATAAGAAAGGGGAAAGATAAAGTGAAGGAATGAAAGATTATAGAAAATAAAGATGTAAAGGAGATGAACAACACTGACTCGAAGTGAAAAAATGTGAAAAAAATAGACGAGGATCAGAAAATTAAGAAAAGAGATGCCGCAAAGAAGTGAAAGTGAGGCAGAAAGAATGGATTGAGTTAAAGAGAAAACAATTAGAAGAGAGAAAGAAATGGCTGCGGCCCGGAACAATCACCCTTAACTTTGTTGTGTGACAGGATTATGCCTTGCTCCTGTTTCTGTTTAAACTCTGGTGGTGGGGATGCAGAAAGTGCAGCCAACTTTGGAGTGATTTTTTATGTAAAATCCATAGGGCTCTGTCCTGGACAGGACAGGGTCCTGTTCTCTGACAAAGCTGCAGGGCTACAGAAATCCTTTTCATCTGGCTGGAGAAGCCTTTGAAAAGATGAAAAGGCTCATGTGGCTAGCGGGTGGGGGATGACTTTCTACAACTAGATTTTGTTGATTTACCTAGGCGAATTGAAACTGTTTATTTTGCTTTCCGAACCATAAGGGTTCTCTTCTTTGATATGAAATGTCTGGGGATTGTAACATATAATTTCAGTGGGAGGGAGCAGTAGGATCTTTTAATTGAAATCTACATGTGCGGACCCACACTAGTTACAGAGAAATGTTAAAATACTGAGGCCCATATCAGTCAAGGAGGCTTCAGACAACACTGAGATTTTACAGATCATCATAACCGCATGCTACAACTCAAAGTGTTAGCTCTGTGAACTCACTGAAAATGTGCCAGCAAACCAGCCCTGTGCTATAGCAGGTTTAAGCAAAAGAATGACCAGCACCACCGGAGAAGCACACTGGCACAGAAATGTCAGCACAGTGAATAACATAAGCTTCGCGCTTTGAGACCTGGGGGATTTCGATAACCAGGCCAGAGTGAGACAGATATCCGTATGCGCTCTTAAGCTCTAGCGTTCTAACGTTCACATGGTAGCAGGTGAAAAACCCACAACGGTTTTGAGGGGCGCCTTAGGTGTTTCCCCCACGCTCCTTGGCAACCGAAGAAACCACCTGACTCAATCCACACAGCACTTGCGGAAGCCAAATGGGAGTGGCAGCCGGTGGCCCTTAATGCCTCCCACCTCGCATGGGAACCTCTACCATTACGGGCATGCCCAGATCAAAAACATCTTAGGCTTCTATCCTGGAACATAGCAGGTGCTCAATCATTGTTGAAAACAGGCTCCCCACCTAAAGCCTGGCACAACATGGATATAATTGCACTCAAGGAAACATGGGCACAACAGGTTTTTCCGCTGTTGGGTATCACGTCCTTTCAAATAAATGCTGTCGAGCAGAAGCAGCACGGAAGGCCAAGTGGGAGTCTAGCAGTTTACTTCTCATTAACCCTAAAAATGGATATAGAAGAGCTGCTACAAGAAGACGAAGACTGCAAACTTTGCAACTGGAACTCCAACAATAGGCCCCCAGTGCTGTTGGTCAACGCCTATTTTAGATTACACCCTGGCCACATTGCCTCTGATCCCTTTGGTACAGCAATTTCAAATAAAATATACCACTTCCAGTGACCATTCCTACCAAATACCGACCTTAAGGTCCTCCCTGCCTATGCATGACTCTGCCCCAGCACAAATGGGCTCAACAGAGTTAACAAGCCTGAAGAGACTATGCTGGTCATCTGTCACAATAGGAACCTTATCTTTATCTGCAAAACTGCAGATGTTGGAGAGCCTTGAAAACCACGAACATATAATGGATGCCTGGGAAGACTTCAGAGTGAAAATACTGGACCAGCATTCTCCTAGCAACCAGTTATGCCCAATTTGCCGAATCATCCAGGCCCGTCTTTCAAAAGACCAACTCCTCAAACAAGCTCAAAGGAAGCTGGCGAGACACCTGAAGGCTCGACCAGGCAACCAGCTACTCTGAGAACAACTGAAGAACTCAAAGAAAGAGTATAAAAGACAAATACGCAAAGACAAGGCCGAAGATAAGAACTCTTTTTGGCTAAAATTAATACATGCCGCAAAAGAGAAAAATCCCAGGAAATTCTGGGACATTATCAACAATCTAAACACCTGAGGGAACTCAATCAACAATCGAATATCCCTGAAAAGACCTGGGTGAGTCATCTCAAGACAAATTTCACAGCAAAGTGCCACTCCCGTGGAAATACCTCGCAATTGCCAGTATGGGAAACAGCTCCTCGCCGGACAACAAGGAGGCGATCAAACTCACCTTTTAGACTGACAGGACACACAGAGCACTCCTAAATGCCCGTCAGGAATGAGCCCCCAGGCCTAATGGCCTTCCACAAGCCATCTTTAGGGAAGAACCTATCTTCTGGTCAGAAGTGCTTACCTCCTTGTACCAGGAAGTTGGTCTAGGAGGCATCCCTGAGAACTGGCCAGGCCCTGTAATCAATCCAATCTTTAAGGGAGGCAACAGAGACAACCCGGGCGATTATAGGTCAATCGCTTTTATCGATGTCGAGGCAAAAAACTACGGCTCCCTGCTCCTTGCAGAAATAACAACATGGTCTGAAAAACATAATATCGTTCCAATAAACCAAACAGGCTTCAGGAAAGTAGTGGGTACTACGACAAACATTTTAATAACTTCATTTTTGGTAGAGCAGAGCAGATGACGGCACAGGAAACTACATCTTGCCTTCATCGATTTTAAAGCCCCCTTTGACCGAGTGAATTGACACCTGCTATGGAGCAAGCTGAAGCAATGGGGCCCCCGCTCCCCCTCCTTAATGCAATAATCGCTTTATACTCAGATACATAGGTACACATATAGATCAGTGATGGCACGAGGCTCTCGACGAAAATCCCCACAGCCCTCGGCCTAAAACAAGGCTGCAAGAACACTCTTAGATCAAGGATGTCCTTAAGCAACGTTTCATTAGAGGTGGTGCCGTATTATAAATATTTCTGAGTCATTTTAGATGCCCAGGGCTCCTTCCGTCAACAGAAGAGATACTTCGCACAAAGACCCAGCACTTATTTACACTTTCTCTCGCCTGGTCAAACGGCTACACTGCCCATCACTTCGTCCTCTGCTAACAGTCATCTCATCCAAACTGCTGCCCACACGAACCTACACAAGAGTGGCAATACACAGTCAGGGCGAGTTCCTGATAGACAAAACACAGCTCAGAGTATTCAGACGAGTCTTCAAATTACTAAACTCTGCCTCACCGGCGCAAGTCCACCTTGAATTCGGACTTGTATGGCAAGCCTTGGCTGCAAGAGCAGAGGCGGTTAAAACTTGGTACAAAATCAGACACTTAGCTGACAAATTGAACAAGGCTCTCTGGCAGGCACTAGAACATGATCAGTACTCAGCCTACTACAAGTACCTTCGATCATTAATTGTCCAACTATGACTTAAGGATTTGTGAGAGGCAGCTCCAACAGACAATTCATTCTCTAGAGGGGCCACTAAGGCCACTAAACTGCTTTCGTTCATAGAAGATAAAGCCAAATTTAGTGCCGAGGCACAGGCGTGGATGACCATAAAATACTATGTCAAACTTGAACTGGCTGCCTATCTCTTCACAACGTTTGCACCGCACATGAAACATAATCTAATGACAATGCGATTAGGCAACCTGCCAATCTTCGACAATGCTCTGTCATGGAAGAACATCATCTTGCAGCAGTGTAGGCACTGTGCATGCCAAAAGGAAGATCTAAAACACAAAATCTGCATCTGTCCGGGTTTTGTTAGACCTTTGAACGAGACTACTTAAGAGGATGTTCACCGACAGAGCTATTAGGACCTGCAGGGGAGCCATAGTAGCCTGCTTCAATCCGCATGACCCCCAGCTAAACTGTAAGTTCGTCAAGTTCTTGAAACACGTTATGCAAAAAAGCAATGTTCAGGTCGTTAGCTCAAGTGGGTCGGGCAGTCGCACACCCTGGAAGACTCATAAGTACCCAGGATATTAATAAACTGAAGTGCTCCCGGCCTGTATATCTTTTATCTCCCATTATAGGCGAGACATTCCAATATGCATTTAATCTCTCTGTATTTAAATCCTACTCTTTTTTTTTTTTTTTACCAGAATGTTTTTTTCATGCAATTTGGCAACATTGTTATGGTTTTAATTAACTGAAACAATAAATAAATAAATACGAATACTGATAACATAAGTACAGAAGTAAAATTGTTTGACACCAGAACATAAATAAGCATTGGTGAAGCCAGTAAGTTTGGCTTGTGGTAGGTATATGTTTTTTGTTGTAATGGGCATGTGCTATTCTGTTATATGCTTTTCAATGCAAAAACTGAAAAACATTTATGTAGACCCATGTGTGTGTAGATTACAACCTGGTGCACACATTGGGGTGGTAAATGTGCATACAAATTACAGTGTGGCAAATCCATAGCAGTACTATGCAATTACAAGTGGGCCCTATGAAATGGGGAATTACAGCGTGGACATTCTGAGTAGGAGAGGGAAGAGAAAGGTAGATTATTGCAACGAGGTCATTGTATACTTCCCCGCCTGAAAAAACAGGGAATGAGGCTTGACTGCTGCTACAGCTAAAACCTCATGTAATGTTGCCACGCAAAATCACCGCCTGGAAAAATTGGGTCTGATGTTCCCACAGCTGAGAAAACTTAATGTGGAAACACTTGCCTACTCTAAACCGGGCAAAGCGGGATTCCATATAGTAATTCCACTCTGCTTGATTTAGGATTAGAGCCTTTGAAGGACACATGCAGTCAGACAACATACAAATAGGGCTCATAAAGACACAGGTGAGCATTGGTTAAATACATGGATGGACGGATGGATAAATAAATGGTTGGGTGACTGAGTGAATAGAGTGGAAGAAGGAGGGATGTGTTTGCACAGCAAGATGGATGCAAGTGTGGGTGGATGGATAAACCCATAAAAAGGGCCCATCTAGTGAATGATATAGGCGGGTTCGGATGGCTCAGTAAACATGTTTGTGTCAGTTCTCCGAGTAACTGACACTAGAACAAGGATTTGTCGCTCTCTTCTCTGTGGAGCAAGCCTGTAAAGTGAGTAGCGATTTTTTAAGGTACAAAGTTCAGAATTATAACATCATGCAATCTCCACGTGCCTTAAGAAATGAAAAAAAAAAAATCGGACTTTTCTGTAAAGTAACTGGTGATCATGTAAAGCGCTCCCCTGCCCTTGGGACGAGTTTGCGCCATATAACACTGCATAAAAATATAAACTGCTGTGTTGTTTGTAATCTTAGCCACCATTACTCAACGCTCTGGTTACTTGAATAAAAATACAGCACATCTCCAATATGTTTCCCTTGGTCATGGGAGAATGAGGCTACGCCAATGATCATATATCTGACTTATTGAAATAGTGTGCCACTGTCCCCAGCCTCGACTTCGAAGTACCCCAAACTCAAGAAACAAGAGAATTTCAGTGCCACAGGAGTATCAGAGGTCAAACTCTGCAACTGAAACCTGTGCTCAAATATCACAGTGAAGCAGAATTTAATTGTCTGGCAAGGCACATTATACAAACACATCCAAACAATCAAGAGGCTGTGGGCAGTTGTGGCAGAAAAGGCCTTAAAGTCACAAAGCAGCTTCCTATGCAGAGGCAGAAATTAATCCAGCTGTAGTGAAATGGCATGAAGAGTCAAGACGTGCTGATCTGCATTGACAAAGGGGCAGTGATAAAGTGGCTGACATGGAAATGACAGGTAAACTGCAGAGGAGATTTGTGCTGAAGCTTTCTAGTATAGTTGTGTTGCAAGGGGAAACTGGGTTGTATTGAACATAGGAACTAATGATATGTAAGGTGAGGGAAATATGGTTATACTGTAGTCAGGGTGTGCTGAAATGTATTGCTTTGCTGAGAGGGATGGAAAGCTGAGTATAGTAAAAGATACCAATTTAGTTGCTTAATTGCCCAGTGCGATCAATCAAGGTTTCATGCTTGACCAAATTGTGTGCTCCTAGGCAAATACATTATTTTCACCAATATTTTGTGTTTATTATCATGTATAAGAGCAGTTTCAAATAATTGAGTAAAGGGTGTGCAGTGTACACAAAGCCTGTCTTGTGTTTTATTTAATAGCCTATAAAGATGCTCCACCTATCATAGGAATCTAAGCTACATATACTGTATACATAACAACTGACTTGCCACTTATTTAACTAACAACATTGTCATCAGGGAAGGGGCAGAACTGTTTCTTGGGATTCAAATAATCTGACATGCTAATGCTCCTGCAGGTTAATGAATTAAAGTTCTCCGAATTTTGAAGTCAACTATCATACTTCAATAAACGTTTAGCATATTTAATGGTTTTTTTTAATATTTCAAGATGAAACTTCAGAATTGCTTTATAAACCTTCGTGTGTTCTCACAAAGTATTTTCTTAAAATTAACTTAAAATGTGTCATTTCCCACACTTTTTTTCAAATCTTTATGCGAGTAAACCCCCTAAATCCCCCCTGCCCCCCACTCCCCCCCCCCACCAACCCCGTCTGACGTTAGTCAGGAAAGCTCACTTGCTACGTCAATGCCATGCCCAACTTTTTCGCCGCACCACTTTGAAATCTCACAAGCCGCCACTGTTACTGAGAATCTCTGGGGGTCATGGAAAAAGATGAAATACTCAGAATCTAAACAAACAACCATGATTCAAGAAACAGTATATATTTCAGAAAATCTCTCAACCAGGAAGGTTCACTGCAGGTCATCCCTTTTCTAACCACATACGACAGAGCATACCACAGACAAAAAGACCCAAAATAATGAAGCCCTGGTATCACAGAAATATGTGTCATCCAGGGAGATTGCAACTCTATAACACTGATAGTTTGTACCCCAAGCAACAATCCAGCAATGTGTCACAAAAGATACTAATCATTAGAGAAAGTGTAGAACATCAGGATTGTCCAGGGAACCCCATGAAGCTCTGAGTAGTTGCTGAGGGGAAGACTTGGCACTGCGGAACACCTAAGGAGCCATGGGACTGGCTGGAGGGCTGGCGACCGGTCGACTCCCGACAGAAAATACACAATGATGCCCACTGTAAACATGTTGCAGCGGATCACCCAAGGACCTCCTCAGAAGAAGGCGGAAGAAAAGAACCACTTATGTGGACCTAATGAACATGTAGGCAATAAGCTTGGGATCGAAGAGGAAGGGGCTTGTGCATGAGGAAGTCCCAGTTCAGCAGAGGTGAAAAACAACTGAAACACATCCAGTGAGTGACAAGCTACTCTGACAATAACAAGGGTGTGATGATGACAAATTGTACATGGTGGTGGCCAGGCCACCAGCTCTAAAGTTGGACTGTTCGGGGCTACAGATATTCTGCATTGTTAGGGTGGTGAGAAGTTCAAAACTGAGCATTCAGGGAAGGAGGAAGGGTGGAATTGGGGAAAAAGTGAGACTTAATCTGAGTAGTTTTTAGGTAGCACAACCACAGTTGACCAGCAGGAGGGGCAGCCAGGCCCCCAGGTTGTGAGCCTGAATGAACACAAAACAGGCAACATGACAGGACATTCCCAGACCCATGTGACCGAACAAAAAGCACTAAAGATATTAACCTGGAATGCTAAAGGCCTGTAAAGTAGACTGTAGTTGTCCTGCAATATATTGATCGGCAAGCCCCAGACATCGTAATGCTGCAGAAGACCAATCTCAAAGGAAACCACTGTAGAGCCCTAGTCATATAGTTATAAATGCTAGCCCATTCTGATTACACATCAGACTGGTGGGGGTTGGCCTACTGATTTCTGACCTGGACAGGACCTTTAAGGGAGTTACTTAGCAAAACATGAGGCAATGAGATGGATTGACGATTACCCGCTGCTTGATATACATCCTGCTGAAGCTCCATGTGATGACCGTCCCTAAAATAAGCGCACAACTACTCCTGTTCCCAGTAAGAATACTAATAGTAGGGGTGACATTAATGTAGTAGCATCAGAGAAATTAGACTAGCTTCCAACCGGGAAAGGGAAAAGCCGGACGGCAATGCTACAGAGGTTCTTGGAAGTGTTGGGCTTGGTAGACATCTGCAGGCTTCACAACCCCTGGGAGAGGCAATAAATACACTTGGTATCCTTGGCCCATGGTAGCCTCTGACACATTGACTACCTCTTGACACAACACACATCCATAAGTAGTTTTGGGGCCCAGTTCTTGGCAAGGGGCATTTCCAATCGTGCACCCACCTGGCTGGCGTTCAAGGGAAAGCAGACAGAGAGAACAGAATATCGACATTCAATCACTGGTACCTCAGAAACGATCAGATGCTGACTATTTCTTCACTGACAACAGAGGATGGTTCACTCAGCACTCACACTCTGAGAGGCCTACAAAATGGTAATAAGAGGACAGGCATTGTCGGGTAATAGGGAAAAAAATCTGTGACGACCCTTCGGGGTGCTGGGCAATGTGGATAGTGGTTAGGAACAGGCACTTGTAATGTCACTAGACGCAACAATGGCATTCATCACTCTGGAATGGAACCATGTGTTTGAAGTACCAGACAGACTAGACTGTGGTCCCATTTTACAAAATGGATAAGGTTCCTATAAAGTTACCTCTTGGCCAGGGTCAGAGTGAACGGAACATACTCCGGGGTTTTCAAACTGCGAAGGGGCACTACGCAGGGCTTCCCTCTTTGACCAGTGGTCTTTGTGCGGGCACAGGATCCTCTGGCAGCGTGGATTAGACTGGATCCACTAATAATGGGGATTTACTGGAATGGAGAATAGGACGATCACGCCACTATATGCAGACAATGTACAGCTTTACGTGAAGGACCTTGAACTAACCATTACTATGTTAATGCTGATTCTGAACAACTTTGGCAAATATGCTTGGAACAGTACAAACTGGGGCAAATCCCTAGTACCCCTAACAGGAGACTTAGCAACACTGCTCCCTGACTGCACGATACCTGTAGTGAGGGAAGGTTTCAGATACCAAGGTATATACATAACCAGGGAACTAGGTGACTTCTTAGCACGTAACCATTATACAGTCCTTGACTGTTTCAAGCAAGGTTTCTATATGTACAACAAAACATGCCTTGTAGGCTCCCATAAGACTTCTTTAAAAAGCTAGAGATTGAGGTGCACTGCTGCTGTGGGATAGGGCACCCCAGGATTGTGATGATGAAACTGATGGCTACACTATATGAGCGGGAATTAGCACTACCAGATATCCGCAAATATTACTGGGAGAGAATGGTCAGATACAAATTGGGTGGGAGAGACTATCCTACAGTGCTCTATGGATGGGTGCCCTCGGGTGATCTGCCTCCCCACACCATAACAGTGGTATCACTGTGGAGGGAAGCTACGTCCTACATGTGCTGGAAAGGGAAACTTGCCACAGAAATGCCATTATGGGACTGTCGAGGAAAACCTCAGAGGCTTTGCTCCGTGGGACATGATCGACCTTTTGAAAGTCAGGGATGTATTTATGGTTCCCCTGGAAAAACTCCAAAAGGACTATCAATTGCCAAGAACCAAGATATACAGCTGCCTCCAGGTCAGACATGCATTACTATTGCACATGCCAACAGGGACGGAGATCCCAGTCCCACCACTATTAGGGGAAGGAGTACTAAGGGAGCCCTTTTCTTCCTATACAAGAAAATTGTAAATAACTCCCCAAGCCACCTTCACCCACTGAGAGAGCCTTGAGAAGCCAATCTGGGAACATTTGAGGGAGGAGAGGAGGAGAAGGCTTTGCAGGGCCATCATTTTGTAGTAATGCAGTCGGGGTTCATCCTGATATAGCTCTTCATATTGCATAGAAACAACCCTGCTAAAGATGAGAAGAGCAGCCACTGACAAGTACTTGCGAGGCTGCAAAATGGTAGGGTCATTCTAACACATCATTTGGTAATTTCCGGCCATACAAGCGTACTGGAAATCAGTAGTGGGATGTATGACAAGAACTTTGGGGATACACTTAAAGTACTCACTAAAGAAGAATTTGCTTAATATAGCGGGCGAAGAGTCAACCACGATGTACCAAAACATCTGGATCACACTGGGCTTGGTCATGGCAAAACTAAATATTGCCTATCATTGGGTGGCAGAGGAGGTCCTTACTCTTGGGGAATGGTGCAATGATACGGACTGGTGCATGTTGAACAAAAAAATTATAAATGAAGGTGGGGGCTGCGGCCAGTAAATGGACAAAATATGGACAGCGTGGGACGCAGAGGATACTAAAGGGCTTAAACAATGCACTGCAAAACTTTATTGTGGGCCTGTTCCGATCATTAGGGGCACAGGGGGACGGGTGGAGGCCCGACCTGAAGGATATCTAAGTATTTATATTATTTGTTCATTAACAGTTTGTCAACTATGTAATATTGTGCTACAAACAGTTTATAAAATGCTAATAAAAACACATTTTAAAAAGACTTCCCAGGGAAATTTACTAAGTGTGTGGATTTCTTAATCTCAAGGGGTTTTAAAAACTCTGTATTTCAAGTACTTCTTAAGAATATCTTTAGTTCCTGCTATGAAATAAATTACACCGGGCACTCAAGAATCTGGCTCCTCTGTTGTGTGCAAGCCTGAACACCACTCCTTAAATGAAGGAAGGGCTTGAGAATAGAATTATATTTTAGCTGAAATTTGGTAGACGTCTGTTTGATTTGGAGTTTAAAGTTGAGTAATTTGACAAGTATGAATCAAGGGATTTCTCTGATGATTTGATTTTGGTAAAAGGCCTGTGGCTTAATGCTGGTTACTTCAAGTTATGGATAATTCTTGACAATTGTTAGGTGACCACAGGATATGCTTGGTTTTCTGTGGATTCAGTTTACGTTTTGTATTTGCCATTGCGCTTTTCGTTTAATTAAGGTAGAAAGGTTAAGCCATTGATCTATGGTTGCTATCATCATCATCATACCTTGCGAAAGGAGATCTGATACATTGTTAAAACTTGACCTAGCGGTTATTCATAAAGATTGAAAAAAGGATGCAAAAATTTAACTTGGAGAGCCTTGGAAGGGTTAGAAAAGAACTGCCAAATGTTGTGTATTGTGATGTTTCTGATAGTTTGGACCTGTACCAACTGAGCACAGTTTTCTAAGTACCCATTTTGTTGCTTAGGATTTTCTTTGCAATTATGGGCGTCAAAGGCTGCAGAAAAGCTGCAGATGAGCAGAAGTTTCTTTAGTTGAAAAGACAAGGAGTTTGATTCACAAATCTTAGCACTGTACTCTTCTAGTTAGTGGTGGACACATTTATCCATAATCTTGGAGAGGGCCTGCAGTGGTCCAGCACTTCTGGTCAGTGTGAGATTCTTGTGTAAGAGTACAAACATGGCCCATCTGAAGGACCTCTAAGAGAAAGCCGTGTTTCGGGGAGAAGTTTGATTTGTAATCATAGCAGAGAGGAACCACGGGAGTGTTCCTTGTATAGATAGTGTGGCATATCGTCTGATGAGAAATTGCAAGATACATTGTTGTTAATTACTTTGTGTCATCATGTAATGTGTTTAAGATAATAGATTGAAGGCACATCAGTTTACTGAAGGATTTTTCACAAAGAAATTGATGATTCCTGTACCTGACAGGGATGTGATGTTTGCTACATCCTCTCTGATTGCCATGATTTTGTTGGGCAAGTGAGAGGCCAATTTGTTGTTAAGCACAGTGGGTTGGGCAGACTCTTTGGATTGTTCTTGTATGATCTCAAAGTTATGTTTATTGAGTTAGTATCTGAAGTTTGAGTTTTACGAAGAAGGATTTTGCACAGTATATAGTTTGCTAATCATGCGTGAATGGAAGGAAGTTTGAGTGTGTGTATGTATTGTAATCGTGATGGATGTCTACCTGTATGTGTTGAAGTGTGTGCGGATGTGTGTGTGATTGGATGTATGCATGTGGGTATGTATGTGTGGATGAGTGTGTGTCTGTGTGTGAGAAGGGGGCGTGGAGGTGGGGGGTCATTAGAAAGGAAGGGGTGGGGTGGGTGGTCATTGGAAAGGAAGGGGCGGTGGGGGGCTCATATCAGTGACAGGGAAGTAATTCCCTGTCACTGATAGGGCCTACCACCATGGTTTTTGTGGCGTTATGAATGCCACGAAAACCATGGCGGTAGGCGGGGTCATAATCCAGCAGGCGGCGCAATGGTCGGCTGCCGGGCTGGAGATGGATATCTCCAGCCTGGCCGCTGCTACCGGCATGGCGTCGGAGTGGTACATTGGCGGGTTGGCTTCAGCCAACCCACCAATGTCATAATGTGGCAGGCAGTACTACCACCACATTATCGCCAACCGCTGTGGTCATAATGACCCCCATAGTGTTTTTTGCATCTTATTTAAGTCACTTTTGTACCAGCTTGAGGTCATCTGATCTCTCTTCACTTTGGAGGTGGTGGGAGCTACTATATTGATAGTGCTGAAGTTCTCAACATTATAATGCTCTACTAGTTTGGAGGTGTCACCATACGGTTCAGTTTGTAGTACATGATGGATCTTTGAGTCTAGAGACTATTATCAATGTGTTTGAGGCATTTACAGTTAAGGGAATGATTTTAAAAGGAATAGAGAACTAATATGATAACTCTAACTTGTAAATTTAGAAATTTGTAAGTAGTGTTTTCTTATAAAAATCGGGTCTAATGTAGAGCATTTACTTTAAATAGGGAAGGTGTAAAGTTGTATAAATAGTTTGTCTGATAGAAAGGATTTGAGGAGGGATGCATGTGCATTTTCTGCTTTTTACCAGTTATGCTGAAATCTCCCCGCAATATCTGATCAAAAAAGGAGATGCGTGGAGAGGTCGCTGAGTCTGAAATGGTCTGTAGTGTATTGGCACTTCTGGCCAATATAAGATTAATTTTAAGAATATAAATATGGCCCATCTACAAATCATTGATAAAACTTGTGTTGATGCCAGGTGGGTGATTTAAAAAGTTTAGCCTCAAGTGATTTAGATATTGTGTTTCACTCTATCAGTATTTGTAGAGTGCAGCACTGTCACCCCGATGAAGTGGGGAGGGGGGTTGGGACCTACGGTGTGAGGTCTCTATCGAAGTGCCAGGCCTTGAGCCTCTTTCTGAAGTCCGCTAGGGAGGATGGCGTTCGCAGATGGAGAGGCAGGTCGTTCCAGGTCTTGGAAGCCATGTTGGAAAAGGAGTGGCCACCACTGTGGCTGCGATGGATTCGGAGGGGTGTGCAAGGGCTAGTAAGGAGGAGCGCAGGTGTCGGGTTGGTTGCTGGAAGTTCAGTTGGTGGTTGATTCAGGCCCGTCCTTGATCGTGTAAGGCTTTGTAGGCGTGCGTAAGGATCTTGAATTGGCATCTCTTCATGGTGTGGAACCAGTGAAGGTTTCTGAGGTGATGTAGACTTGTATGAGGAGTGCCTGGACAAGTCTAGCAGCCACGTTCTGTATGGTCTGCAGTCTTCTGAGGAGTTGGGTGGAGGTACCGAAGTGGAGTGTGTTGCCGTTGTTGAGGTGGCTGGTGATGAGGCCCTGGGTGATGGTTTTTCTGGTGTTGACAGGGACCAGTCTGAAGAGTCTATGGAGCATGTCGGAGAATGTGGAAGCAGGAGGAGGCGACTCTGTTGATTTGTTGCCTCTTTGTCAGTTCACTGTTTAGGATGATGCCAAGGTTGTGTGAGTGGTCTGTTGTGTTGAGGTGGGTTCAGGTTCGGCTGGCCCCAGATATGGTCCCAAATAGATGTGTTTCTCCTGAAGATTAGTACCTCAGTTTTGTCGGAGTTGAGTTTGAGGCAGATGGCTCTCATCCAGTTGGCTACATTGGGCATGGCGTCCAGACGTTTGATCTGCAGGTGGTTGAGAGTGAGAGGATGGTTTGTGTGTTCTTTGCGTAGGATACGATGTTGAGGCCATGGGATCTGACAGTGTCCGTGAGGGGACACAGTGAACTATTGTAAGAAGTTGAACTTTATTGAGCTAATCGGTTTGCATTTAATGCACTCTGTGTATAGGGGCAGATATAGAAGGGATGGATAGAGATTGAACGTCTATAGTTAAAATGTAAGTTTTGGGATTGCCCATCAATGCTCAGTGACCATGGCATTTGAGGCTTGTTTCGTATAGGCTGGTGAGTTGTTGTTACCTGCATCTTATTTCTAATCTCATATAAAACTTTTTTTGTTTTAGGTTTGGTGTCCATAATAAGACCAATTGTAAAAATGTGGATTGTTGATCTAAAGGCACATATTCAGTATGGGACATTAGCAATGTGAAGCAGTAGGGCATCACTCAGTACAAAGACAAGCTGTAGTAAAGAGCACATTTGGTGTACAATGAATGCACCTTTATAAAATCACTTTTAGTTGAAATCACATACAGGTGCAAAATCATCTTTGGGGCATCAGCACGAGTGTGGAAAATGTTTAGGAACACAAATTACTTTTAGGTAAAAATTACCCTTGGCGAAAACCAAGCAAGGTTGCGGTGTCACGTCTAAAAGCAAAATCCCATTTAGGTGCAAAATCACATATTGGTGCCTGTAGAAATGCTTTTAGGTTTTAAAAGTTCATGACCTTCCCAGGCTGGTTGAACTTCTGGTCCCTGAACCTGTATCACTTTCCACTAGAGAGTGACATGGACATTGGTACTGAAGTATTGGACATAAACGCACCAAGAACCTTCTTCATTAAGCTTATAGTGGCCTGAACCAGGCAGTACATAGCCTAATTAGATGTTTCCTTTGCCTCGAGTTGTCAAATATTTTAATTTACTTGTTAGTCCAAAAACTTAACTCCGGGGTAGGGGAAAAGGAGAAGCTAAGGGTTTAGTAAATAATCTGTAGTTGAAATAAGAATTTGAAATAACAGGAGATCTTTGATATTTTAGAACATTTCCTTCCCCACCCTGAAAAGCATGCTAGATCTGTTTACTTTCAAGTAATGATGAACATTCAGCAAGATGGCATTCTGCATATTATCTGCATAACTTGTTGCACCTAGAACCCTTGACCCAGTGATCTTTGAGGGCTGTTACACAGATTGCCCCTGGATTATATTGTACAGCACACATAGCACAAGAAGTCAAAGTGACAGCCACTGTGCAACTGTTGGAATCTGTATCGCTCTCTAAAATCAGTATGCATTGAGTTATTCACCATGGGACAGGTATCAACATAAACATGATAGAATGTCCTGACGCCAAAGTACCGGCAATGGACTAACACTGAATTCAACCTATCTGTGGGATGCCCAGTAAAGATGGTACCATCTCTGGCACCCAGATCCCAAGACAGTCAGGTGTAATTCACCTGTCAATCTAAAGCAAGTTCTTATTTTTATCCAGATTATATGCAATACCAACAACCTTATTACAGTTGTGAGTGAGTGTAACTGAAGCAAGACAATGCATTGGCATACACGTATTCAAAAAAACATTTCATCCAGAAACTGGAGGATGGTATGTATGAGGTGCACAATATTAGGTGACTGGGAATATTGTGTGTGATGCTAGAGATAACCTGACTCCACCAAAAATCATTCATCCACTGTGCACCAGACTTGTACCCGTAAATGAGCTTATAGGGTAAAATCACATATAATAATAGCCATACTTAATTTCCACACCAGGAAAGAGAATACCATAGCAAGTGAGTTCAGGATGGCATTAGCAGCATGCCCAGCTGGCTCTCCAAACAATTGTCTAGTGCTGCCAAGTGACTGTAAAATGACAAATCACCACTAAATAAAATAAGCAAAAAGATAAAGAGATATGAAAAACTTTTCAATTATAAAATGTATAGTTTGCTAAATAGGTGTTTGTGGGTTAAGGGCAGCATACACATGCAACATTCTGGCATATTGTGTTCTTGAAACCAAAGGCATAATGAACGCTGATGATATGGTGAAAAGTGATTACCAAACATGTTGGAAACTGTTGTGTCGCAGTTGCCCTCACCCAAAGGACGACGTAGGAGACAGGTAGGGGTGAAGTTCTTTATTCTTTATTTCTACCACACACGCCGGCTGACTGGCGGGTACACCCGTCTTCACGAGGTGCTGGCCAGTAGTGCTGCAGTTGTGCCCGGAACCCTACTTCGGTCGATAGTGACCGGAAGCAGTGTCCAGTGATCACACGTAAACCTGGTGTGCATGTGGTCCTAGTGCCCCATGCCGACATCTACCCCCTTTGTTGACAAAATATGCCCATTCCCCACAGTCACTTTTGATGGGCATGTTCTATGCTCTCCTTAGGTCACAAATGCATGGAGATGCAGAAAAGAGAGACTGTCTCAGCAGTTGTTCTTCAAATCAGTCCTCATAGTTCTTCAGTCAGTCTTTTGGGGTTCCTGCTCACTCTCATTGGACAGGGGCTCTCCTTTCCATGGTGCTTTTCTTCTCCTGCTTCTTTGGTTCGGAGGGGGCCCTCCCTTTTGGGTGGAGTTGCTTCCATTGGTTCTCCTGTGTCTTTGCACAGAGATGTCCGTTCTTCATCAGGCCATGACTCTCCTTCTTCCTCGTCTGACGTTCTGAACTCTCTGAAGTGAGAACTGTTCCTGGTTGTAGAAAAAGAGCTTGCCACTGCCGTGATCATCAACCCTTTGATGTTGGTTGTCTTCAGATGTTGGCTCATGAAATGGCTGTCAGATTTTGGTATGTTTGTTATTTGCAGTTTGCGTACGAGGACCAGGTCTCCTAATTTTAGGCCAGACGGCATGGCATGGCATTGTGCGTCAGCTTGTCTTTTCATTTTCCTCTTGGTCCCATGCGACTATGTCCTCCCTAGCACCAACTCTGATGGGCACTTCCCGTGGTGCTATGCTGGGTGTTATGGTAAGCCTGAATCACTTGGCAAGGTGCTTGTCCCACACAGACCTGTGCCAGCTTTGCCCATTGGACAGCCTTCTTTATGTTACTCATGAACCTTTCTACCATGCCATTTGTTTGTGGCCACAGCAGTATTATTTTCCTGTGACACATTCCCAGATATGCCATGAACCTGCAAAACTCTTCTCCTGAGAATGGGGGTCCATTGGCTGTCTTCAGTGTCAGAGGTGCGCCCCAAGATGTGAAAATGTCCTCCAGAATTGGTAACCTGGCAATGGCTGATGTCGATGACACCTGGTACACTATGGGTAAGGGAGAGTATTCATCGATGACAACCAGCAGGTAGCCACCGGTGTCCAAAGGCTCATAGAAGTCTGTGGCCAGAGTTGTCCATACAGCCTCGGAAAGGTCAGACATGCGTAGCTGTTCTGGTTTAGGTGGCCTGCCCATTATCTAACAGAGATGGCAGCTCATAACCATGTCTTCTACCAGATGATCAAGTCCCAGGAACTATACTTTCTCTCTGAGCATTTTTTTTGTTGCCACCCTCATGTGCAAGGCTGACTGTAGGGTTTTTTAAGTGTTTTCGGTATGACTACCCTGGTGCCTCATAGTAGTATCCCTTCCTCTGTTTCTGATAGTTCCTCCTGTATCTGTTTGAATGCAAATATTGCCTTGCCCCTGACTCCCTCACCTACTGGGCCACCATTGGTCACATGTCTCCACCTCTGTTGTTGCATGAGTGTTTTGACTGTAGCATGAAGTCAGAAATCGTCTCCTGCGCCAATTCTTCCAATGTGATTTAGGTGGGTATGTTTTGTCGCAGCACAAAGTTGAGGTATTCCTCGGCCATGGAGGATATCTCAGTTGTTCGTGGTAAAGGATGTCGTGACATGTAGTCAGCAGGGTTGTGCTCCTTCCCTGTTTGTGAACTGTTTTTAAATCGTCAGGCGAATTCCCCACCTTTCAATGCGCTGTAGAATTTTTGCACTGGGATTGTCTCCAGTGCCTGGTGGTCTGTCACAAAGGTGAATGGCTTCCCGTGGATGAACATGTGGTAGTGCTTGCATGCCCAGACCACCACTAGGCTTTCTTTCTCTGGTTGGGAGTATGCTTGTTCTACTTCCAAACATGTTGCTGCTTGCATATGCAACGATGTGTCTTGGTGAGTCTCTTCCGGGCTTATGGTCTGCGAGAATGGCTCCTAACCCCACTGGGCTAGCGTCTACAGTGAGCTCCATGCATAGGGGTGCATCAAAATATGTGAGGTGGTCCACGGTTGTGACAGCATTCCAAACGTCCTCAAATGCCTTGTCACAGTTCGAAGTCCAGAAAAATGGCTGCCCTTGTTTGGTCAGTTCACGAAGTGGGGTTCTCACTGTGGCAAAATCTTTGATGTAACAAGCATAGTAGCTTGCCAAATCCAGAAATTACCTCACTTCTGCTACATCCACTGGAGGCCGTGGTTTGCAGAGTGTTTCTACCTTGCTGGGGTCTGGCTGCATCCCTTTCTGGAAAAAGATGTGTCCAAAGAAAACAAGTTCTCTCTTTCCCAGCTTGCATTTGTCGCTGTTCAGGGTCAGGCCAGCCGTTTCCAACTGCTTGCATACCTCACACAGTGCTGAGTCGTGTTCATCATTTGTGTGACAAAATACTAGGATGTCATCACTGTAGTTTAGGCAGTTTTTCATGGGCCGAATCACATGTCTCACCATCTTCTGAAATATTTCTGCCGCTAATGACACCCCAAAGCTTAATCATTTGTAACGAAATAGTCCTAGTTGAGTGGAATATGTGGTTATGTAGCAGAGCTGCGGGTCTAGTTCCAGTTGATGGTAGCCCTTGAATAAGTTGAGGTTCGAAAATACAGACGCTCCAGTGAGGCACCTAATCATGTCATTTAGGTGAAGGCCTGGGTGTCGTTCTCTTTTGATAGCTGTGTTCGGTAAGCGCATGTCGACGTAAATCTGGATTTTCTGCGTGTTTTTTTTGGGCAAAGCCATGCTGGGGGACACCCATGGAGTTGGTCCTTCTGCTTGCTCAATGATGTTCTGTGCTAGCAGACTCTTTAGTTCTTCCTCTTCCTGCGGCTGTAGGTGCACAGGGACTCTGGTGATTTTGAGCCATTGGCTTGATGGTTCATTCATGTGAAGGGTGACCTGCGTGTCCTTCAGTCTTCCAAGCCCTTTGAGGATTTCCGGATGATCTCTTAGGATATTGCGATGCTCAGCCGTGAGATATGTCATAGCTAGGAGGCCCACTACTTGTGCAGTGACGTTGCTGAGCAGACAAGGTGCAGGAACGTCTCCCCGTTGGACATATGCCCCTTCGCACATGGATGTCATTGTATGTGAGGGTCTTCGTGAATTTCCCCCACGTTTACTACGGGCCTTTTGCACCCCATGTAAAAACGTCAACAGTGGAAAGCAACAACAGAGGCTTGTGTTTCATTTTTTCAAACTCCGACGTGCACATGATGTTGCACGTGGCTCCACTGCCCACTATAAAGCGTGTTGTATAACTCCTGCCCTGCAGATCTACCATTGCTGTCTTCTTTATTTGCCATTTGCCAACTAGTGCAACATGTTTGGGCGCTCATTCTTGGGCTGGGGCATCGATCATGAGATATAGATGCTCCCTGGCTTCCCGTGTATTGGCGTCATCTGAGTCAGTGGAAGAACTGTGATTGCATGCTTCCATGTGTCGTGCTTGACAACTTGAGGTCATTCTTGGTCGGACAGGTCGCCCCCCCCTCTCCGTCTTGAAGTGTCCTCCCAGGCAGATGCTTGCAAAATGGTTGTTGCAGTTGGATTTCCAGCATTTGTGTCCCATAGCTCGGCAGGCACCAATGTGCAGGTATTCCAGGCTGCAGTGATAGCACTTCCTTCCTTGTTTTTCTTTCAGGGGCAGCTGTGAGTTATCATGTCTGCTGTGGCTGCCAGCCATGTGGTGATCCTGTTCCAGCATTCATACTCTCCCGTTTTCCATCTGTACGGCATGCGATCTGGCCCTGGCTTCTGACCTTGCCAGGGTCAATATTTTGTTCAGTATGTATGTTTCTTTCAGTATTTTCATGCAGAATCCAGTCGAGTGGCATCCTTCGTTGATGATCAGCCTTATTGCTGACTCATTGTCGAATCTGCCAAATTTGCAGAAGGTGACTAGTTTGCGCAGTCGAGTTGCAAAGTTGCCAAGTGATTCATCTGCTTGTTGGCACACTGTGTTGAACGTGTAGCATTCAAAGTTGACATTTCTCTGGGGGTCTAAACTGTCTGTGAGGCAGTTTATTAGGCCTTTGTATGTAGTGATGGACTCAGGTGGGAAAGCCACTAGTAGGTCTTCAACGTCATCCCCTACCAAATTTAGAAACGGGTCCCTCGCATGTTCATCCGTGTGATTTTTGCAAATAGTGTGCAGGTACCGTTCAAATCACCTGATCTATTTCTCATAGCGAGTGCCCTTCATTTGAGAGTCAGAAAGGTCAAATGGCAGAGAGCGCCTGAAAATTGCACTCAAAATCGTGCCTTCATTGCAGTCGTAAGTCATAGTCAGAGGGACTGCTCTTGTTGCTGCTGCAGTTTTAGACTGCGTATTGGTGATGCGTAGCTGCTGTCACTGTTGCTATTTGTTTCTCTCTATTTGCTATCCCGGGCCTCACTTCTGCTGGTTTCTTGTTAGACATCTGTGCACACGCTGTGTTATTGCAGTGTGGTAGATATTTCATGCATGTCCTGCAATCATATGATTCTGGGGTACTTGTTACTGGGTTATGAGTGACATTTCTATGGCGTGCCTGTCTTTAAAATGGCTGCTGCTGTAGTTTCTATGGTGTGCTTGACTTCAAAATAGCCGCTGAAGTTTCCAGGCAGCTCATTTGTTCACCCGCCTGACTTAAAGATGGCAAACAATGAGGTCACGCTCTTGTGCGATCTTGCGTAAGTTGGAGATCAGACGCGGGAGGTTTAATGAGGCAGTCACAGTCCAGTGATGCTTACTGCTGATTTCCTCAGTTGCAGATGCGCAGCCAAAGGCACTCAAGGTCACACGGTTGTGGTTGATCCAGAGCCAAAGGAACACGTCTTGGCTTTGCTCCGATGTAGTGAGCGTGTCGTGGTGTGTGATGCCTCCCTCCTCACCAGTTGTTGTGTCGCAGTTGCCCTTGACCCAAAGGATGACCCAGGAGACAGGCAGGGGTGCAAGTTCTTTATTCTTTATTTGTGCCACACATGCCGGCCGACTGACAGGCACGTCTGTCCCCACGAGGTGCTGGCCAGTAGTGCAGCACTTGTGCCCGGAACCCCGCCTTAACACTAGTGACTGGAAGCAGTGTCCAGTGACTGCATGTACAACTGGTGTGCATGTGGTCCTAGTGTCCCGTGCTGACAGAAATTTTCCCACAAACTGCTTACTTAAAAGCAGAAAACTGATGTAATGAAAATTGAGTATAATATTTCATGTAGGAGCTCACTGTAATGGTGCACTCTCTATCATGAAAAACATTTATTATATTTATCATCCTGACTTTAATAGTTTGATAACTATTGCTCAGGGCATATCAGGTGGGTAGTCTTCTTCAGGAGCAAGGTCAATATAAATACCTAAAAATAATCAGCACAAAAATTCATTCAGAGAAGTGTCAAAGTTACAATTCACTTTAAAAAAAAATCATAATAGTAATGATAAGGTATTGCCAAGCCGTAATTTTGTACTGAGATTGAGGGGCACAGAAGCAGATAATGGAAGAGGGTAAAATGATTATACTAACAGAGACAAACAGCCAGGGCGGAAGGCATGGGCATTGCCATTGGCCCAAAGAGACGTGCACTTGGTCACCACCACTTATTTACTGACTTATTATTCAATCATTTATATAGTGCACGTGGACCTGCCTGCATGAAGATGCTTTAAATTGAAACATAAAAAACAAGAGTTACTTTGACATAGGGAGTCGAGGTTGAACAGTTAAAAGGCTTATTCCAGCCGTTTTGAGTGGCTAAAATTATAGGCCTCTGCATACTGGTTAAACTAGTATCAATGTTGTCTGTAGAGGTGGGCTTCAACTTTCCTATGAAATTTGGAGAACCAGAAGTTCTCAGAAGTTATGAGTTTGGGGGACAGAAAGTTCCAAGCTGTGCCAACTGTACCAGAGAAAGATTGTTTTGATGCTGTTGAGCTCTGAAATTTGGGAATTTCAAGGAGGAACGATTTTTACTTTCGGAATCTTCTGAGCAACCTGAAAGCTTAAGTAGGTCAGATGGATATGGAGAAGACTTTCCATGAACAGCTTTTTGGGCAACACAGCAAATCTTAAACTGGATTTTGGGACAAGAAGATTTATACACTAGGAAAGGGAAAGAACAAAACTAGAACAAGTAGAAAGGGACAAGGATGACACGAAGACAGACAGACATAGTTCAGCACATTATTGAGGAAGAAACAAATAGTGGATTCAATATACACAGACTGAAAGCCAGAAACAAAAATAATGGGAGACATATGCAGTCACTGGGTGAGGGAAGCATGAATGTGTTAATGGTGACATTGACAACGGAACCAGAGATACAGACATGGACCCAAGGAAAAGAACACAATGAGCTACTGATGATGGGACCTAGGAAGTCAAATTTGAAAACAAGGAGTGTAGTCACCAACACTGGAACATAGATTTGGATGCTAGCACCAGGAGTAGCAGGCCTGGAAACTACGGCAGAGGTACATAAGACCAGAAAAAGGGCACCACAGACGTTGGCACCGTCACATGGACAAGTAGACAGAGACCCAGACACAGCCATAGGAAAACATGGACAGTGAGACTGGGAGACACAGGAAAGGTGGACACCCAATAGTAAAGCTAAAAATCTTAAGTAATATGGATGGCATTGAAGTAAGCTCTGAGGCAACTGGTAAAGTTATTCCCATGTGCTGACTATGATCGAAAAACTCAACTTAAATGGGTTGTTTAATGCAGGCCTCTAGGTTACATAGAGACATTGAATATAAAGTGGGTTGCTCATGCACATGGATGTTGAAGAAACTTGTAAGACCCCAAAGTTCCCACCCCAGTACAACTCACAAATGTCAGTAGAGACTCTACAAATGAACCTGAGGCAACTAGCAGCACCAAAATGGCAGAAAAGAACATGGTGAGACTGGAAACCAAAGCATCCTAGCAAAACATTTGATACCGACCTGTGTTGAGCCCACACAAGCATGGAATGTGAATGTAGTTGAGGAGGGAATGCGACAGGAGTCTAACCAAACCAAAAATATTTTTGTAAAAAATGGTCCTTAACCAGGGGTGTCCAGCATTGGTTCGTGGGGGGCAGATCCATGCCTGATTTTGAGGATAGCCAGATAAACTCAATGTACATACAGTGAATCACTTAGTTTTACTGTTCTCCTGAAATTCAGGCATGCATTCATGACTGGTGAATCGGTTTTAGAAACATGACCTTCGCTAAACTATGGAAATGTGTTACTTAAACAGTCAAAGTTTTACAGGCAATACTTAGAGAAGCTACCAACATTTTTGAGGAGTTTCAAAACAGAGAGGTATAGAGAGTGTGTGTGTGTGTTTTTGTCTGTGTATATGTAGAAATTCCTTGTGAAATCCAACAGGCACCTCACCATACCCGACTGAAGGCACCTGTACCCAACCCTTTATTAGAAAATACATTTATTTTGGGGATGCTACGTCCCAAACACCTCTCCCCCCCGAAGCTACGCCGCTGGTTTTAGATTTGTCCCGCTGTGGTCACATGATCCATAATTTAGTGGTTGTGTAGGGAATTAAGTGTATGCCTTGGTGTGTGAAAAGATGTGTTACTCCCTTACTGCACCTTACAGATGAGTGAAGGCAGCTGATAGAATTCAGGTGAGAGAACAGAGATGCAACTCAGAAATACTAATGTTAGGTCCCCTATGTGAAAGGGTAAAATGCCGCTGGGAAATGACTCACTCCATTATGTTCATAGTTGGTGTACAATTGCTTCTCAAGTCAGCTCCGATGCAGACGAATTAAGAAAATAGCGGCAGATGAGAATCACTCAGACCATGAGGTCCTTGTTAGGACTACCCAGAAAAAGAAAAGCAAGTTGAATGATCATTATTCAGACTGCAAATTGCTAGTTTAGTGTACCCACATACGAAATTCTGAAAAATATTTTTTTTTCTGCCCAGGGAAGAGGGCAAGGATGCAGAGACCTTGGTGTGGAAATCCCTTGTTGGGACTATCCAAATACAAATGCAACTCAATTGAGAATACAGCCAGCAGAAAATTACTTAGACCACAGATCCCTTGTCAGAAAACAACTAGAGTGCAGGTGAAGCTATTATTATCCTACATAGTGAAGTTGATAATGGAATACATGGGCCAGAATATAGTGCGAACTCGACCTGAAGTTACCAGTTGCTTAATCAAGGATACATTCATTATTTGGAGTAGGCGCAGGGAGATTGAGTGATTTGCCCAGAATCACAGGATGCTGAGCCCACACCGACTTAAACCTGGTTTCCCAGCTCAAAGGCCAGCAGCTCTGGTCCTTTCGCACATCTTCTCATCATAATAGGTGGCTTGGCTAACGATCAAGGGCCCTGTCCATAACTGGTCCATACCCGAAGGATGCTGTAAATGATATGAATCTCATAATGCACAGGAAAAGGAAAGCAAAGGCTGCATTGAAAGCCCACGAGACCTGGAGGTCTTTGAGGGTAGGGAAGGTCATCCAATGAAATCTACATAACCAGCTATGTTGTACCTCCAGTTTATGGAACAGCAATATTTTTTGCTTTGGGTTGTAATTTACAAGCTTTTTGTTGCATTCGGCCAGGCTATAGATATGTTCCTTCACTTTATTGTGAATTTATTGTAAGTCGATCTTCTGAGACTAGCAGTTAGGGCAACTCAAAATATATATTTTTTGTTTCACAGGAGTCCGGTGACTTTGTCTTCTGTTAGCTGTTACATTTCGTACTTTCAGCTTCGTCATTATATGCCTTTTTGATCTTACCATTGTGAGACACTTTTCTTTCAGCATTTTGTGGTGCTGCCAATTTGGCTGGCTTGTGTCTAGTGGTGCTGTACTGTTTACCATCACCGTGGCAGCATTAATCTTGGAGTACATATTATTCTTGACTCTAGAATGAAAACTTGATTCTGACATTATATACCAGAACAATTTCAATGGGATTAGGAGCGATATTTATGAGTCAGCATAGCTCTTACAGTGATATTGTGAAGTTATGTCAGTAGTTTGTGTGCTGTAATGTCTGTTTTCTGCTACTGCTTGTGATATCAATTCCTGTGTTGAAATCCCTATTAAGGCTAAATGATGTCACTTCCTCGACCCATTATCATGGTGAATGTGCGCCTCAGACTTGGATATCTAGTCAAAGACAACTTCGATCCTATTGGTCGCATCTCATATTTTACACTCCTGCGTTCTCCTGTATTCGTTCAGTTTCATTCTCTTGTGTGGCACTTTCTAAACATCTGACAACATCCATCCATTTGATGCATGTGCTTTGCCTCCTTTGCTTGTTTCCCAGCCACTTGGGTTATCCTAAAATACTGGACTACATAATTATTTATAAAATTCAGTATTGCATGGTTATGGTTAATGATTAGTTGTGCAGTGTAAAAAGCTTGCCGTACTAGTACTTGATGCAGTTGGCGAATGTTGATCTCCATAACACCTAAAAATATGAACTTGATAAGAGAGATATTTTGGGTCAGAAAGACGAACATTTTGAATTTCCCCAACTGGAATATATTAGTCAGAGGTCACATGATGCTCTTCTGAGAAGTTCTCTCTGGAGAACTTCTGTCCATCTTCACAAAAACATAATTTTTTCAACATTCTGTTCTGGGGTAATACGTGATTTTGGAGACGGAATTTGAAAAAGTACCAAGAATGGATAAATCTGACAAAAAACAGTGTAAAGTAGTGGTTTTAAAGGCTGCTACAGGAGTGTCCCTTCTACCCAGGCACAAAACCCTACATGGAATAGTGCTGACTAGAGACAAAGAGCAGTTCCAGAGAAACTCAATGTTTACATTGACAATGCAGGACTGCTGCGTTTTGTGGAGACACAAAATACAAGGAAAATTGCACGATTTCCCGTTGTGGTTGTTTTTACTAAATGAAAATTGAAATGTTGAGTTGAGCGCGCTGGCACCTTGTGGTCCTTCGAGACGTTACCGTGCAGCGGGCACCTTCGCTGCTGCACGGGGAGCGCGCGAACTTGAGGTACCTCGTCGCACTTACACCTCCACCCCTAAAAGGAGGCAAACGGCCGTACTGGCGTGCACGGAGGTGGAGTGGGGGTGGCGGCGAAGCGCCTGATGCTTAGAAGCGGTGAGATGGGAGGGGGCGGGGGTGCGCAGGAAACAAAAGCTCTCTCCGGGGCCGGGAGGGGGCCACCGGGCGGAGTGCGGGCAGAGCAGACCGGGTCCCGCAACCTTGGGTATCTATACTCCCACCGCCGCCTGGCACTGCCGCCCCACCCCGCTGTCTGGAGGAGGCGACCGCTCCTCGCCGAAGGGGTGGGGGAAACTTGAAGCGTGCTCGCCGAAGTCTAACTGCGCCTTCTCCTTTCCCGCAGCCCCTGCTTGAAGAGAGCCTCGAGTGGACCGAGAACAGACTAGTGCAGCAAGTGAAGGCAGAGGTGAGCGGAAGAAGGGATTGTTTTTGTTATTTCGGAGCTCAGCTGTCCTTGGGTGCGCAGTTCCCTTCACGCCCCTGCGGGTGCTCCTGGCCCCGCGCGCCCTTTCACACAAGTACTTGTTGCTCCGTCCGGCGCACAGCAGCGTCCCGGCGAGGGCGACCTACCGGACTGGAGGTATGTTGCTGTTGCCACTAGACCAATAGTTGTACCACAATAGCCTACCAATCTCGCCACTAGTCCACTACTGCCGTCCACTGCTTGCAGGCAGCACCTTTTCACACGGCTGCACGCCACCCCACCCAAAGCCACTCTTCAGCTGTTAACCACCACCCGTAGCCTGGTGCGGCCACTTATGATGGTCTCGGCTGCTCGTGCCGCTTTATGTAACCACCGCTCGCTGCGTGCTCCCACCATTTATAACCAACAGCACTGCCGCCAGTAATGCTATCCTTAGCCAAGCTACAGTCGTACGACCACTGCTACAGAACGCATGTTTTCCGTGGCACGCAATTGCTCCTCATCATTAAAGTCTTGTTACCGCCGCAGCCGCTTCCGTGTCACCAATATTACAGTTGCCCAGTGTCCTCACTACTGTCCCACCATTGTTTACTTTGCCAACACCGTCACCTTATCCACCTCCCCGCCCCCCACACACACTCACGTGGCTGTCTGCACACTTTCTCACCCTTCCGACCAGAGCCAACCACACCTGTCTAGGTACATCCTGTGTTGTCCCATCCATACTGTCCTGACCACAGCCCATTCTCTGCACCCTGCTGACAGAGTCCACAGTCCTACCTCTGTACACTGTGGAGTCTGCCAGCTACTTCTGTGCACTGTCAGTCCACATCCTCTTCTATGCACACTGCTGAGAGACTACAGCCCCCCCCCCCCTTCACACCGCTGACGGTCCGCGTCCTCCCTGTGGCACTGTTGAGAGTCCACCTCTACACACCACTAACAGACCACAGCCTCCCTCTTCACAGTCCACAGCCTCCCTCTTCACACTGCAAAAAGTCCACATCCTATCTCTGTGCAATGCTGGCAGTCCACAGCATCTCTGCACACTGCTGACAAGAGTCCACCGTCCCTCCTCCGCACATTGCTGACAGGTTCCACAGTCTGCTTCTGTGTGCTGCTGACCGAGTCCACGGCCTCTGCTCTGTACACTGCTGACAGACCACATCCTCCAGCTTCACACTGCTGACAGTCCACAGCCCCACTCTTGCACTGCTGAGAATCCACTCCCTGTCCTCCGCAAACTGTTGACAGTCCACATGTCCTCCTCTGAACACTGCTGATAAGAGTTCCTAGCCTCCCTCCGTGCTCTGCTGACAAAGTCCACTGCCCCTTCTCTACACCTAGTTGTTGTACTCCACAGTCCCCCTCTGGATAGTGCTGACAGAGTCTAGAGTCTGTCTCTGCGCACTGCTGATGGGAGTCTACACACTGTCTCTGATCTCTGCTGACCAGTTCTGCTGTTTTGCTTATGCGCACTGCTGAAAGGGCCTTAGCCAGGCCTCTACACACTGCTGACAGTGTCCATAGCTTTGCCTCTGTGCATACCTGACAGATCCAAGCTCATCTCCTCTGCTCACAGCTGACAAGTGTCCCCAGCCTTTTCTATGCACGCTGCTGGCAGTCTACAGCCCTGCCACTGCACACTGCTGAAAGAATTCAAGCTCCACCTCAGCACACTGCTGACAGTCCACAGCTGCGCCCTTGCACACTGCTGACAGTTTACAGCCGCACCCTTGCACACTGCTGACAGTTTACAGCTGCACCCTTGCACACTGCTGACAGTCTACAGCCCTGCCACCGCACACTGCTGACAGAATTCAAGCTCCACCTCAGCACACTGCTGACAGTCTACAGCCCTGCCACTGCACACTGCTGACAGAATTCAAGCTCCACCTCAGCACACTGCTGACAGTCCACAGCTGTGCCTTTGCACACTGCTGACAGTCTACAGCCCTGGCTCTGCACACTACTGAAAGAATTCAAGCTCCACCTCAGCACACCGCTGACAGTCCACAGCTGCGCCCTTGCACACTGCTGACAGTTTACAGCCGCACCCTTGCACACTGCTGACAGTCTACAGCCCTGCCACCGCACACTGCTGACAGAATTCAAGCTCCACCTCAGCACTCTGCTGGCAGTCCACAGCTGCGCCTTTGCACACTGCTGACAGTCTACAACTCCCTCGTCAGCACACTGCTGACAGAGTCCACAGCTGCACCGCACACTGTTGGCAAACTCCACAGCCCTGCCACTGCACACTGCTGACAGACCACAGCCTCCCTCGTCACACTACTGACAATCCACAGCTGGGCCTTTGAACACTGCTGACAGTCTACAGCCCCGCCACTGCATCCTTCTGAAAGAGTTTCACCCCCCACCTCAGCACACTGCTGACAGAGTCCACAGCTGGCATCTGTGCACTACTGACGGAGTACACAACCCCTCCTCTACACAGTGCTGACACTGTCCACAGTCCTTCCTTTGCACACTGCTGACAGACCACAGCTGCGTCTCTTCACACTGCTGACAGAGTCCACAGCTGCGCTTTTGCACACTGCTGACAGACTCCACAGCCCTGCCTATGCACACTGTTGAGACAGTCCACACCCTTGCCCCTGTGCACTGCTGACAGAGTCCAAAGCCTGCCTAATGTTGTAGAGGTGACATGAAAGGGTTATGTGTACATAATAATAATTCTACTCCGGTGGGTGTGTTCTGGGGCAATGCTGTCAGAGGCAGTGATAAGGATGCAAACGTGCAATTTCATCCCCCTCAGAACTATTTTGGAACAGGTGTGTTTTTATTTGCCAAAACAGGGTCAGTGCAGAATGTAAGTCAGTTTTTGGTCGATTGCTGTGGCTTGGCAATCGGGAGCGGTGGCCTGGCCACCCTCTCATTTTCCAGCCTTAAAAATCTATAGCTCCCCTGATTGTGAAGCTATTCGAAGTGTTAGCAGAGTTTGTTTGGTGAAGTCTGCACGATCTTCTATTGAACCCGGCATATTTTGTGCAGGCGAGACTGGCGGAGACTAATTTTTCAGAGAGTGAAACAAATCTCCATGAAAATCCACAGGCATCTAGGCACTATCATAACTTTTCCTTCAGTGAGAAGCGTGTTCTCGATTGAAACCGTGTATTCATGTTCCTGTGAAGCAATCGAAACAAATGTTTGAGCTCTGTTTATAGTTTCATTCTCACTCCGAATCTGCTGTTTTTTTGTTTTTTCCCCCATGTCGAATATCGTCTGAACTTCAGGCCTCAAAATGGATTCGGCTCTTACAGCGGAGAAGCGGAAGAGGCGGCAAGAGGAAGAAGGGAGGCAGGGAGGGCTGTTTCCGGCAGGTAGGTGGTGCATAATTTTAACCCAAATTCCAAGTGCTCTGAATCCTACTAAGCTTCGCGCTTGTTGATGGAAACGTGTACAAGCCAGTTGTAAAGAGTATAGCACTATATAGAAATGTTGACTTTGCCAAATTGGACTTCATGAATGGATATATAAAATGTTCTTTATTTTTTTTCCTTGCCATCCCATCACTTTTTCCACCTAAGCCCTCCAGTACTCGCCTGTTTTTTTTTATTGCCACTATTTATTTGCCTTTTCTCGCCTTTTTAATATATTTTATTTACTATTATTTTTTATTTACTATTATTTTTTATTTAATATTATTTTGTTTGGTAGCCTCAAAAATGCCAGTGTGGTTAAGTCTTTATTTAAAGAAATCTTGGTAGAAGGATGATATCTGATAGATATGCAGTCTATTCAGTATTCCTAATATATTGTAGCAAATAGTTCTTAGAGGGTAAAAAGATTTACTGTTAGCAAACTGAAAGCAAGATGGGCATTCTGAACCATTATTATAGCAAACATGTGTCGAAAAAGATATGTGTGTCCAGATGCGTGAACTCCAAGTGCGTTAAAAACAGATATAAACCCACGAACCAAACACATTCTGTGACAAGTGCACCCCTGTGTGGCTCGTGGTGATGGATGGAAAGCTTCCCGAATCCACCCTTGACCTACGGGTCAGCCTCTGGAGGCAAGATGCTTATAACCATGTTTAAGACCAGAAGCGTCTTAGGTTTCCTCTTTGACGTTGTGGTATAAACTGGACTCGTATAAACCGCGAGGCAGAAAGACACGCAGCAAGTCCTAATATTGTACCACAAGGTAGAGGCTGCAATCGCATACTCCCTGTCTGGTAGCCCATCGCGCAGCTATCTCAGGAATGGGGCCTGCAGAGCAGGGCCTTTTTGATCTCCGGTGAGATAACAGGATTAAAATACCTCTCTAATGTTGCTGGCGAAGCTCTTCGAGGCCGCAGGACGCCCCCGCCCTGCCAGTTCTCCAGGCACATTCTTGGGGATAGGCTGCTGCCAACACATCGGAAGAAATTGCCTTAGTATGGGCATCGGAGCGTTCGCCGGCGCAGCCCAGCGCCCTGGAGGTGGCGGCCTCCGCCGGGATCTCTCTGACCAGCTGAGGACTGAAGACTGGCGTCGTTTTAAAAAGGACAAGCGTATTCCCGTCTCCAGGACTGTACTGCTCGCATTATATCACGGGACTGCACTACAGTGTTTGTAATCCGGCCTCGTCTTTCGAAATATCCAAACAATAGGTTCCACTTATAAAACCGTGCGCTAAATTATGGGGCCCAAACTAGAGCTCAATAAAGTGACCGCAAGGTGCAGGGCTCTTGTGTAAAGACGACACGTTACCATTAATAGTTTTAATTTTTTTTATTTTGGTCCTAACCAGCACAGCGACTTCCGAACTTCACTGTCCTGGCTTTCTACCCGCCCAACACACCCTTGGAATCTCACCGGATTCCACTACGCCAGTGGTCCCAACCTTTTGACTTCTGTGGACCCCCACTTTATCATTACTGGAGCCCGGGGAACCCCACTGAATTTTTATTGGATTCCAGGGACCCCCCCACTGAGTCATTATTGAAAGCTGAGGACCTGATCTGTTAATATTTAATTTTTTAAGCAGTTGCGGACCCTCTGAGGAGACTTTGCGGACCCCCAGGGGTCCCCGGACCACAGGTTGGGAACCACTGCCCTACGCAATAGGAAGAAGGTAGTGAGGAGTACAGGGCAGTCATACCTTGTACATATATCACACATCTTCCCCCTCACAATAACAATAACAGTGAACTTCTACAGTAATTATTATACTTAACTATATTCTATAATAAATCAATATTTTTTTGCATAACTCTTACTATTAATCTTGCTGCATCAGTGTTTTTTTCAGAATACCACACTAACTAATATACCCCGTAACAAAGTCAGACGTTTTTTGGGGCAATCACCCTTCTCCTACACTTAGTTGATTTTGTTTTTCCTCCTTTATCATCTTTGTTAGCACATTTCTCTGGAGAAGTGGCACTACTAGGTTTTGCACCTTGCTTATTACTTTTATGACTTTTATTGTTATGTCTGCATTCCCGTATCCTTGACTCCCATTATGCTCCTGTCCAGTTTGCCATATACCTTCTCCATTGCATTCCTACAACCAACTCTTTTTATTCTTCGTTTCATCCACCCCACATGCGGATGAATTACATTTAGGTACTTTCTTCAAATGCGATATTTCTCCATTCTTTTTTTACTTTATAGAATTTGTGCTGACTTCTATTACACAAAATAAACCTTTGAATTTTGAATATTTCTTATTCTGCAATCCTTATATCATAACCATAATGCAATCACCCAGATTAGGTCTCTTCTGATTCACCCCCCTCTTTTAACATCATAATACTTTTTGTACATAACTTGTGCCCACTTTGTTGTTCTTTACTCCTTCCAAAGACCAACAATTTAAACATTTGATTTTCAACCATGCTACCTTATCTCGAGTACAAGCTTTCCTATCTCTAATCATTTCAAAAGGACTATAACCAGTGCACGTTGGTGTTGTGCGATAAGCTCACATCCATTTTTTTACCCCCAGTTTCCAATACCTGCGATTTTTACAAGCCATGCATTTACTGTCATTTATCACTCTATTGAAGCGCTCAACTGCTCCATTGCCCGCCGGATGGAATAGGGATGTATGCTTCCATTTAATGTTGTTTCTATTTTAAAAAACTCTGGAACATTCTGGCCTTGAATTGAGCTCCATTAGCACTTAAAATTGTCTTAGGAATGCCCTCCCTCAAGAACACATCGTCCAAAAATATGACCACAGAATCCATATCTGCTATATTAGTTAAATAGATCTTAGGCCATTTGGTAAATAGATCTAATAGCACCACTACATAACATCCACTCTCATTACCGTTTTCCATCGGACCCCGTATGTCTATTGCTAGATCTTCCCACTGACCCTCTGCACCTTTTGTTGGTTGAATGGTGGTCTGATTGATTTCAAGTTTTTATCTGCTAACGTGCATTCTTCTCAGTCCTTTACTGTTCTTTCCATTCGGCAACCTGTTCCAGGCCACCACCATACTTCCTTTACTTTATTTTTGTTTTTTACTATCCCTAAATGGCGCTAATGGATTATGTTTAACACTTTCTCACTTAACTTTTCCAGAGGTATCCCTTTGGTTCCTCTCCATAAAAAATCATCCTCCCAAGAAAGTTTGTATTTCACTTCCCAATAATGTCTTCCAGTATCATTCAAATTCTTCTTCAGAGGCCACCTTGTTTGCAAGTACTCAATCACTTTACCTAAAGTATGATCTTCACCATATGCTTGTGCCCATTCCTCCTTTGTTATTCCTACACACTCCAATTTATCTACACTGGCTACACTATAATCCTGAAATTCATTCCATTTGTCCATACCATTTTGTTCGAGTGGGTACCTACTTAAGTAATTAGCTACACAATTTACAATCCCAGGCAGGTACTCAACCTTATAAGTGTAGTCCAATAATTGTAACAATAACCTGGTTAATCTATGAGTAGACTTTACCATACCTGCTGAAGTTAGTATCTCTTGTTAATGGATGATGGTCAGTTCTTACCAAGAACTGAAACCCCCACACATATTTTCTAAATTTGCTGATGCTCCACACACAGGATAATAATTCCTTTTCTATAGTCAAAAATGTCTCTTTTGCAAAAGTTAAGGAACAGTACGCAAACTATATGGTATATTATTGTGATTGTCATCCCTTTGGGACAGCATGGCCCCCAAGCCCCTCCCCATAGCATCCATAATTAAAATTGTTTATTTTAGTGGATCAAAGCCCTGGAGGGGTATTGCTGTACAAATATCCTTTTTGATGGTCTCAAAACATTCTTGTAAACTCAAGTTCGATTCAAAGGCAATGTTCCTTTTCAGTAATTGCCACAGCAAGAATGTTTTTGTGGCAAAGTCTTTAACAAATTTCGAATAAAACTCGGTCAGTCCCAGGGAGGACCTAACACCATCTTTTGAATTTGGTGCTGGCGCATTACAGATTGCCTCCACCAATTCCTTTTTTTTGGAAGGATCTCTTCTCAGCTTAACTCATGCCCCAAATAGTGACCTTGTTCACTGCTATTTTGCATTTACTAATTTCTGCCGTCAGCCCATTGTTTCTTAATATTCTTAACACCTCCAATAGCATTCTGTCATGTTCCTGTCTGTCCTTCCCCATAATTATTATATCGTCTTGGAAGAACACCACCCCAGAAATGTTCTTGAACTGGTTGTACGTAAGCCTCTGAAATACTGCTGCCACCGACGCTGGCCCGAATAGCGTCCTCTTAAATTGAAAACATCCGTAAAGTGTTATAAAGGCCATTAAGAGTTTGCTGTTTGGATGTAGTTGTATCTGGTGATAAGCCGTTGTTACATCGAGTGTGGAAAACCAGTTGATACTTTTAGTCATGGCTAACATTTAATTAATTTTAGGTAGGGGAAACTTATTGACTTGGATATTCAGGTTCAGGTATCTTAAGTCCACACATAACCTTATCTTTCCATTTGATTTCTTAGCCAAAACTAAAGGAGATAACCATTAACTTGATTCTATGTTCTCTATCACATCAGCACTCACAAGGCTATCTAGTTCCTTTTTCACCTCATCTCGTATGCTAAATGGAATGTTTCTCACCTTATGTGTTACTGGTTTGTTATTTTTCTTTAGAATAAATTTAAATTGGAAGCCCTTAAAACGTTCTGTACTGTTAGGGAAAACTTCTGGGAACTGTGATCCCAGTGAATGGTTAAATTAATTTCCTGTGACTAAAACCTGTTCCCTCCATCTGAGAACAGAAGACCCCTTTCCTGCTACATAGAACTTACTTTCCTTCTTCCTTCCTTTAAACTCAAACTCAAGTTTACAAAACCCTACCATAGATATATAATCTCTAATAAAACTTACTGGGTGTATAGCTGAAGGTTCAAGAATATGATCTATGCAGTTTCTAAAATTTTCCTCCCATTCGTTTTGGTTTACAATTGTATAAGGCGACCCAGAGTCTGCCAGTGTTGATTGTCACTCCACCAATCATTGTTTCACACATTGTTTCTTTTCTCACACCATCTTCCAACCCCAATACGTCATAATCTATACACAATATGCATTGTTCACCATCCTCCTGCCCTGAAGATTCTGAATCTTCAATGCATTTAATTATGGAAGAATTCTTTTTACAGCGACACACTTTAGCAAAATGGCCAACCGTACCACAGTTTGAACACTGTTGTTTTCTTGCAGGACACTTTTTTGTCATATGCTATGTGGTCTTTACTACCACATCTATAGCATGCTTTGTCACTATTTGTAATCTTCTGCAGTCCTTTATATGTGGTCCTCTGAGAATTTGCCCCAGTTTGTGCTTTGTTCCCATATTTACCTTTGTGTCACGTCGCCTTTTTCTCTCGAAGTTACGACTCTTATTGTTTCTTTAGTATCCAGTTTGTTGAACGCTGCTTTAGCACAATGCTTGGATAGTTCTGTCTTTTTCACTATATTAATTGCCTCTTGAAGAGAAGAATCTCCATTGGCCTATAGACGTTCTTGAACATGCAGAATATTAGTACGCATAACAATTTGATCCCTTATTAATTAATTGTACAG
Organism: Pleurodeles waltl; assembly: GCF_031143425.1. Lineage (NCBI taxonomy): Eukaryota > Metazoa > Chordata > Amphibia > Caudata > Salamandridae > Pleurodeles > Pleurodeles waltl. The sequence continues at coordinate 789,553,535 of NC_090436.1, read as the reverse complement.
ATTTCCAAATCTTCATGGGATACCCAATTTCTTCAATTCTGCCACAAAGTCATCTATAGATTTTTGTGCACCTTGACTATGTTGAAAATAATTAAACCTGTCTACTGACACACAAACTGTAGGTAAAAAGTAATTGTCCAGATCTTCTAAAGCATGTTTTAAGACCTCTGTGTCATCAATGGGTTTCTTTTCTATCTGTACATATAGTCTCAAACCTTTTGGACCTAATGTGTGTAACATAATTTATTTCTTCTTTTTATCTGATAGTTCCTCTTCATTGACTTCCTCTAAAGTGCCTATATAATTTAAAAAATAAGTTTTCCATTCAGACCATTTCATAGGTGGGTTCCCAGGACGTACTAAAAAAAGGTGCGGAAGCGGCACTTTCAGACTCTGTGCATACATTTTGAGTTGTTGAGGTGCCTCTTTGTGATAATAATGGTGTGTGGACAACCATGTCCACAATATTTTATCAATATTAAAATTGTAATAGGTACTTTTATAATATACTGGTGTAATATTGCTGGTGTGCGGATCACCATTTACGCCATGTGCCACAATAACACAGCCATGTCCGATCCTTGTAATTATGGGTGTGCGGGTCACTGTGTTATTTGTGCTCCCAATATGGAGGCATGTCACATTCATGTGGACGTGTGATGTCTGTATGCCATTTTCAAGTGTACCACGCTGCCCTTAATCTGTATCGCCAGCACTGCAACTGTTGTGCACGCTTCACTTGATGCAATTTCTATGTGTAGCTTTTAAATGTGGAGCATGCTGCATCTCATGCGTGTCTCCAGCAAAGCCTTCACTATAAGCAGTAAGCCAAAACTTCCTTTCACTCTACCGAGTCACTTCAAAGAGTGACTCAGTCTACACACGCAACGCCGTTCTCCCCTGAAATACTTCAAATGGTGAACACTGCGTTTGCATCCTTACAAATGTGATCGGCCAATATTTCCCAATGTGACCAAGACTTGATGCGTGGTGTAGGTCGGGGTCAAGCACCTCGTTGCCACACGCAAAGACAACATGTTACCATTCATAGGTGATTTCTTTTCGCGGCCTCAACTAGTACAGCAACCTCTGCACTGCACAGTCTTGCCTTTCTCACCGTCCTCTGTCCATCTGTGTCCATTGGAATCTCACCGGACTCCACCACACAATAGGAAGAACGTTACGGTGAGGAGGACAGAGCAGTCATACCTTCTACATATATCACATCATGACTTCCTACTCTCGATTCAACATCTGAACTGAATATCAGTACTTTGACTGGCAGGCACTGGTGGTTCACTACAACTCCTAACCTTCAAGGTGGTAATGTTAGGCGCTAGGCGTGAGCATTTGACCTGCCACACATAAGATGGCCGCCTGTTCCAGCGACAGTGGTGGTAGTAGTTTATTGTTGTGGGTTCCCTTACATCGTGCTTGAGAACAGCATCACAAAGCATAACGGTACAAAGAGAATAAAAATAAGGTCACAAAAAGACAGACAGGAGGTGAACGTTAGTGACACATGTTGAAGGCTGTTACCTCAGACGCCTCAAGGCCTCCTTTGATTACTTAGAATAGAAGTCTAGACGTGCAGAGTCTCCAGTTACACAGCCAGATAGTTACACAGGAGTGTAATTAGAGACTTTTGGGCCTGAGGTTTTTATGTCACACTTTGTTTTTATCTGCCACCCATATACACATGGAAGCAGTCCATCGAGTTGGGAGAGTTGTATTCTGGATCTTGTGGAAGTGAACACGAATACCACGCTGAGCGAATTGTTTCAGTCCAACATGGCTGCAGCCATGTTTTGACGTAGCACAGGTGAAAGGCCATTGCTGTTAGAGCAAAAGAGGAAGTACATGACTATATCTTTTTCCAATTAAAGTTATGCTACATTTGCATACGTTAACAGGCCTGCAGAATAACACGTTTTGACTATGTGGAGGCCAACAGTCTTTCACCCTTCAGAGATTAGTGAAACGAGGGCTATTTAGTGAAGTAATTGTTCGTCACATCTTTTTTGCAGTGTTATGAAACTGCAAATCAGTTACAGCAAGCACTGTGGAAGAGTGTATTATTCTGTTGCACTGTTTAAAGCATATAAGGGCTAATCACCTTCATGTTCATTGTATTGTAATAGTATTTATATAGCGCTTACTACCCCTGACGAGGCGTCAAAATAGTGCCCAGGCTGCCCAAAAACGTCCGCAAGGCACGGCTGAAAGTCTGCGTGGCAACAGATAGCAGTCTTTGGTGGGCGTGGGCTGTGATAGCTTGGACACCTTTGTATTCCAGCAGGCTTTTGTATGACCCTCTTTTTAGTTTCTCCTCCTCCCGTGAGAGAACATTCTTTCATAGTTAAAGCACCCCCATCTTGAGTGTCTGTGTGAGATTGTGATGTGCAGGGCAGACTTCCATGAAACCCTAAGACATGAATATCTATTAGCAGCATTTAAACACCAAACTAGAGAGATTCCCTTGAATAGGTAGGTGAGAATTTCATTCTGCCTGGGCCAATGTCCATGTGTGACCTGAGAGTGCAGGAAGCAGGATGGAGAGACCACTGTTCCACGCCTACGTGGTGACGTCAAATTCGAATGAACAGACCTATGTATTCAGCCATTCGCTTCTCTGCAGCAGCTAGTGGACTGCACGCGATATACAGCCCTGCCTTTGTTCGTAACTTAGTTGAAGAAAGCTGTTTAATGAATTCTCTTGTTAACTTAATGCGAAAGGCAGTTCAACAAATCAACCCCCAGTCCTGTGAATTCAAAACTCTCCTTAACAATGCTTACTACAGGACTCCTCAACCGGATCACAGTCATGTTCTCTCCCAGACGTCCCCGGGGTTTACTTCCTTCGTATTACTCTTTTGACATGCAAACAATCATTATTTCTTTATCTTCGTATTTCACGAAAAGCTCTCCTAGCATTCTGTTACAATACAAAGGTCATTTTCATCTCCAAACTTTACAGAGAATGCACACATCCCATAATATTCTCCATTCTCTTCTGCAATAAATAAAAATACAGAGCGTCTTTGTGGCTTCTTAAGTAATGCTACTGGAACAAAGGGTGCCCTTCAGATTTTCTCAGTTCAGATATGTCTTCACAGACACAGCTGCTGTGTTTTGTTGCCAGTGCTCCATCACACTCTTCATAGGATTTATTTTCTCAACTTCTCTCAGTTCTTGAATGCAGACTACACATTTCGCAATTAAGACAACATCTTCGAGCTTCTTTGAAAATGAATTCTCAAAATGCTTAGGAATGTAACCAGATTTTGTCAGTGTCTCTTCTATTGAGGGGGTCTTCAGGCAAAATGTCAAATCATTTCGATATGTAATTGTTAAATCTGCTTTGTCAACCACTTTCTTAGATAATTTTTTGTTGTCATTCAGTTTAATTCTAGCTTTTGCCAGTTTTTTTCACAGCAACGTATACATACTTTGATAGCTGCAGTGGCCTAGCAAAGGTGCCATGGGCCTAATTAAAAGCAAGAAAAGGGGGCTCCTGCCACCTGTTTGGGTACTGAAAGCCTATAACTGAGGAGCATGGGGCAGGTGATCACCGTCAGCCTCACTGTTACAACAGCTTCTGTACCAATAACAGCTACTCCAGGGATCCCCAGGGCCTTTACTTAAACATCACATTCCCGTCTTCATCCATGTGCCTGAGGGATTTAAATGTCTCTTGCATATCTCCTCTTTACATCTCCCTTCCTGATTTTGAGAGGAATCTTTGTCTCTTTTCATGCAACATATTGTGCAAACCTGTACCATTTGAGCAGCTTTCCACTCAGCTGCTTCTAATTTATCTTTAATGTTTGGGATAGATTTGGCATCTGAAGGGGACCCAGTTCTCCACATGAGGTCTCACTGATGATTTAAATGCAAACTTTGCAAATAACTTACTAGTCTGGCAGTCGAAAAGCTTAACACAACGCTAAAGCACAGACCATGCACGCCTGATCTCATTTACAAACTTAGATGAGCTGTTTCTCTCCATAGTACGTACTACTCTTCTACTGACATTTGCTGGCTTAGTTGACCCCAAGATCTAATCCATGCAGCAGGTGGCAGAATGCAAAGTCCAGTACAATTCAGTTGAATTCAGTGAAAGTGATTTAGTTTTGCTATCCAGGCAAAGATATTTCTATAAGTAATGCCAGTTTAGTACAAGGCACTGTTTGCAAAATAGAGCAGCAATGCCCTTAAGCCAGCCAGCCAAGGAAAATATTTTTTTTTTAAGCCAAAGAATAAACGTGTATTTTAGGTAGACAGTAAAGTCAGTAGGCACTGGGGATATGTCCTGGAAATTTGTCTTGGAAAATGCCTGTGATTTTCTTTAAGAATGAAAGTTATGGGCCCTGCCTTTCAAAAGAGATTAGCCTATCATGGTGACCACATCATCTGCCAAAGAAGGCAAGACGTTTCATGCCATACAGTGGTCAAGGACCCACAGGCAGATTTGATCTTTGAGGCTAACTTGGTTATCTTGTGTTTGGATAGGTGTTGCTAATGTTGTTTTTTTTATTTAAAAGAGTTAAAAAACAACATTTACTTCTGGAGTTAAGAATGGATTGGTTTCCAATATTTCTGGATTGGTCAGTTTTTGATAGGTACTGAAATGTGTATTTGTTTGATTAGGAGAATCATTTATGAATTTGTCAAGATAGGCTTTTTTCCCTATGTTTGGTAGTCTTTTCTGCTCATATTTTAAGACATTTTATGTAACTCAGACAGAGATTTGTGCGTTTGGTGTTCCTGACACTCTGCGGCTAAACCATACGTTTGTCACTTTGATGCCTTGTTTGGATTCCCTCAGTTTTTGTGGTGCCACATTATTTAATAAATCAATGATGATATAATATATTTTGTAAACAAAAATACAATCTGGGTCTTTACTCTGATGGTCTGAGACCAGCCTATTTCTAACTTTTGTTAAGTTTTGCCTGGCTGAGATCCTTGAGATATTTAAAAGGTTTAGCAGTTTGCTTGATTCTTTTATGTGATGCATGTGATGTCATAATTTCAAGAGGGAGCTGTGAGTGATCAGTCCAAATCTACAGTTGTTTCTCAATATTGGCCTGTAGAACCACTCAGTTCTTTTGTTCCCTTCTAGCTTATAGCCTCCTCCAATATTATTAGGTGTAACTTGTAGGAGGCTGGACTGGCTTGTAGTGAGTACCAAGGGGTACCCAGAAGGCAGGAATGTGCTCTGCGGTGTTGAATGAACAGTGCTGACAATAGGAGCTGCTCAAAACCTCATTTGACACCTAGGCCAAAAAACAGAAGAAACCCTATTCTATTTTGACCCTTTTGTGAATGTACTGAAGTATACAAAAAAAGAAGGGTATTATAAAGTTATGTGTGAAATGGTTGAATTAATCTCAGCTACTGGTAATTAGTCAGTGCTGCTTCCGGTCCATCATTAGTTTGTATACAATACCACCTCAGGTTGGACCCAGCCATTTGCATATTAGGCTTGACCTTGTTCCTGTATGGTGCATTGGATCCCCATTTGGGCATACCCTAGTCATAATAACTATTGCACGTAGGGTGTTGCTCTGAAATATACAAAAAAGTGATGGGTGGATGTAGGAGGCTGGACTGGCTTGTAGTGAGTACCAAGGGGTACTTGCACCTTGCACCAGGCCCAGTTATCCCTTATAAGTGTATAGGGTGTCTAGCAGCTTAGGCTGATAGATAATGGTAGCTTAGCAGAGCAGCTTAGGCTGAACTAGGAGACGTGTGAAGCTACTACAGTACCACTTAGTGTCATATGCACAATATCATAAGAAAACACAATACACAGTTATACTAAAAATAAAGGTACTTTATTTTTATGACAATATGCCAAAGTATCTTAGAGTGTACCCTCAGTGAGAGGATAGGAAATATACACAAGATATATATACACAATACCAAAAATATGCAGTATAGTCTTAGAAAACAGTGCAAACAATGTATAGTTACAATAGGATGCAATGGGGACACATAGGGATAGGGGCAACACAAACCATATACTCCTAAAGTGGAATGCGAACTACGAATGGACCCCAAACCTATGTGACCTTGTAGAGGGTCGCTGGGACTATTAGAAAATAGTGAGAGTTAGAAAAATAACCCTCCCCAAGACCCTGAAAAGTGAGTGCAAAGTGCACTAAAGTTCCCCTAAGGACAAAGAAGTCGTGTTAGAGGAATAATGCAGGAAAGACACAAACCAACAATGCAACAACAATGGATTTCCAATCTAGGGTACCTGTGGAACAAGGGGACCAAGTCCAAAAGTCACAAGCAAGTCGGAGATGGGCATATGCCCAGGAAATGCCAGCTGTGGGTGCAAAGAAGCTTCTACTGGACAGAAGAAGCTGAGGTTTCTGCAGGAACGAAAAGGGCTAGAGACTTCCCCTTTGGTGGACGGATCCCTCTCGCGGTGGAGAGTCGTGCAGAAGTGTTTTCCCGCCGAAAGAACACCAACAAGCCTTGCTAGCTGCAAATCGTGCGGTTAGCGTTTTTGGATGCTGCTGTGGCCCAGGAGGGACCAGGAGGTAGAGGGGACGTCGAGCAAGACAAGGAGCCCTCTTAGCAGCAGGTAGCACCCGGAGAAGTGCCAGAAACAGGCACTACGAGGATGCGTGAAACGGTGCTCACCCGAAGTTACACAAAGGAGTCCCACGTCGCCGGAGACCAACTTAGAAAGTCGTGCAATGCAGGTTAGAGTGCCGTGGACCCAGGCTTGGCTGTGCACAAAGGATTTCCGCCGGAAGTGCACAGGGGCCGGAGTAGCTGCAAAAGTCGCGGTTCCCAGCAATGCAGTCTAGCGAGGTGAGGCAAGGACTTACCTCCACCAAACTTGGACTGAAGAGTCACTGGACTGTGGGGGTCACTTGGACAGAGTTGCTGGATTCAAGGGACCTCGCTCGTCGTGCTGAGAGGAGACCCAAGGGACCGGTAATGCAGCTTTTTGGTGCCTGCGGTTGCAGGGGGAATATTCCGTCGACCCACTGGAGATTTCTTCGGAGCTTCTAGTGCAGAGAGGAGGCAGACTACCCCCACAGCATGCACCACCAGGAAAACAGTCGAGAAGGCGGCAGGATCAGCGTTACAGAGTTGCAGTAGTCGTCTTTGCTACTATGTTGCAGGTTTGCAGGCTTCCAGTGCGGTCAGCAGTCGATTCCTTGGCAGAAGGTGAAGAGAGAGATGCAGAGGAACTCGGATGAGCTCTTGCATTCGTTATCTAAAGTTTCCCCAGAGACAGAGACCCTAAATAGCCAGAAAAGAGGGTTTGGCTACCTAGGAGAGAAGATAGGCTAGCAACACCTGAAGGAGCCTATCAGAAGGAGTCTCTGACGTCACCTGGTGGCACTGCCCACTCAGAGCAGTCCAGTGTGCCAGCAGCACCTCTGTTTCCAAGATGGCAGAGGTCTGGAGCACACTGGAGGAGCTCTGGACACCTCCCAGGGGAGGTGCAGGTCAGGGGAGTGGTCACTCCCCTTTCCTTTGTCCAGTTTCGCACCAGAGCAGGGCTAAGGGGTCCCCTGAACCGGTGTAGACTGGCTTATGCAGAATTGGGCACATCTGTGCCCAAGAAAGCATTTCCAGAGGCTGGGGGAGGCTACTCCTCCCCTGCCTTCACACCATTTTCCAAAGGGAGAGGGTGTAACACCCTCTCTCAGAGGAAGTTCTTTGTTCTGCCATCCTGGGCCAGGCCTGGCTGGACCCCAGGAGGGCAGATGCCTGTCTAAGGGGTTGGCAGCAGCTGTAGTGAAACCCCAGGAAAGGCAGTTTGGCAGTACCAGGGTCTGTGCTACAGACCACTGGGATCATGGGATTGTGCCAACTATGCCAGGATGGCATAGAGGGGGCAATTCCATGATCATAGACATGTTACATGGCCATGTTCGGAGTTACCATTGTGAAGCAACATATAGGTAATGACCTATATGTAGCGCACGCGTGTAATGGTGTCCCCGCACTCACAAAGTCCGGGGAATTGGCCCTGAAAAATGTGGGGGCACCTTGGCTAGTGCCAGTGTGCCCTCACACTAAGTAACTTTGCACCTAACCTTTACCAGGTAAAGGTTAGACATATAGGTGACTTATAAGTTACTTAAGTGCAGTGTAAAATGGCTATGAAATAACGTGGACGTTATTTCACTCAGGCTGCAGTGGCAGGCCTGTGTAAGAATTGTCAGAGCTCCCTATGGGTGGCAAAAGAAATGCTGCAGCCCATAGGGATCTCCTGGAACCCCAATACCCTGGGTACCTCAGTACCATATACTAGGGAATTATAAGGGTGTTCCAGTAAGCCAATGTAAATTGGTACAATTAGTCACTAGCCTGTTAGTGACAATTTGGAAAGAAATGAGAGAGCATAACCACTGAGGTTCTGATTAGCAGAGCCTCAGTGAGACAGTTAGTCACTACACAGGTAACACATTCAGGCACACTTATGAGCACTGGGGCCCTGGTGAACAGGGTCCCAGTGACACATACAACTAAAACAACATATATACAGTGAAAAATGGGGGTAACATGCCAGGCAAGATGGTACTTTCCTACACAACTGCACCAGGATACACCATGTGTGGTGAGAAGATGCTATACAAATATGAATAGCATAAAAAGTAGAATAATATGTGTTTCTGGCTTTTGTGTAAGTCTTTTGACCATGTGGGTGAACACCAAAACATTCAAATCCTCAGCTCAGTCTGCAGCTTGCACTTGTTCAGTAGTATCTTTAAAGCATTAGCATGACCAATAGGTTTCGCCTTTGGGACCCTTGTAAGTATTTTGCCATGCAGTACCTTACATTGGTTGATGGAACATGCCGTAGCTGACATCGTGCAACCTCTGATGACCCCCTAAAAAGATCACCCAAAAATATCAAGATTATTCAAACAATCATAGTGTAGTAAGGTTGTTACGTTGGCATAAATCATGGTCATAATTGCAATAAGGAGAGATAAATAAAACATATACAATCATCATGTAAACCTAATAAAAACTTTATCAGAAATAAACTTTGTGTTTGTGCATTCCTGCATACACTTGGCATTAGACTGTAATGCTCAGAACAGCCCATGGAGGGCACCACAATTAGAATAGGATTTGGAAGGAACATGGTCATGTAACCATATAGTCAGCCCCTTGAGGGCATAGTGTATTACCTATTTTCAGGTCTATCAGGCCTACTAGAATATTATTACAAACAAGGTCCTTAAAACACAAACTACTCCTAGCTGTAAAACAAAAGTTCCTGTAATGAGACCGCTTTAAAAGACAATGGTGGCAGAAGATATTATTTTGGGGTCCCCTCCATCCTGGTGTGGGGAACCAGAGATGACCTAGACAGAAAGAGCATGTTGTTTTGACCACCACATGGTGAGTTATGGGAACAAATGTTTTGTAAAATAAATTCCCCGCAAAGCATTATGGGGCAAGTTTCAGAGTGTAGCGGATATTGTAGTACCTTGACTGTATTGCTCAGAACATCCCATAGAGGTCACCACAATAAAAATAGCATTTGTAAGAAACATGGTCATGTAACCATAAAGTCAGTGCTTAGAGAGCATAACCACATGAAAGCAGAATGGCAGAATGTAATGCAGTGTAACCATATATTTAGCCCCTAGAGGGTGTAGTGCATTACACATTTTCAGACCTACTAGAATAATATTACAAACAAGGCCCTTAAAACACAAACTACCCCCAGTTGTAAAACAGAAGTTCCAGCCATGAGAGAACTTAAAAAGACATTGAATGATGGGAGGGATTATTATTTTGGGGCCTCCCAACCTAGTGTGGGGACCCAGCGATAGCCTAGACAGAAAGAGCTTGTCATGCTGAACATTTTAATGGTAGTCCCTTTGTCCTAGGACCACCACACTGTGAGTTATGGGTAAAAATGTTTTGTAAAAGGAATGCTCCACAAAGCATTATAGGGCAAGTTTCTGAGTGCAGCGAATACTGTAGTTTCTAGACTGTAATGCTCAGAACAGCCCCAAGAGGGCACCACAATAAATTAGCATTTGTAAGAAACATGGTCAGATAACCATATAGTCAGCCCCTAGAGGGCATAACCATGTGAAAACAGAATGGCAGAAAGTAATGCAGTGTAACCATATATGTAGCCCTCAAAGGGCATAGTGCCTTAGACATTTTCAGGCCCAGCAGGCCCACTGCAATAATAATACAAACAAGGCCCTTAAAAACACATACTACTCCCAGCTGTAAAACAAAAGTGCCAGCCATGAGAGACCTTAAAAAGACACTGAATGGTGTGAGAGGTTATTAATTTGGGGCCCCAACCTAGTGTGGGGACCCTGAGATTACCTAGACAGAAAGCTCGTGTTGTGTTGAATCTTTTGGTGGTGGCCGCATTTTCATAAGACCACCACAGGCTGAGTTATGGCCAAAAATGTTTTGTAAAAGAATTCCCTGAAAAGCATTATGGGATGAGTTTACAGAGTGGAGTGAATATTGTAGTATCGCTATCCCACTGTGCCAGGGGAGCAGCATTGAGGATTTCTGTATTTTTTCTGTTTAAAATACACCAGTTTGTATATTTGTCAACTGCTAAACTTGTACGTAAGTGCTACTCATGTAAAGCGCTCCTCCGATCAAATTTGCGCTATATGAAATTTCAAAATAAATAAATAAAAAAGAACCCCCGCCTCCAGCCTGCAGCCTTTGGGTGCAGACAACACAAAAAAACAGCGACATGCCCAAAAACAAGGAAGAGGAAGAAACAGCATACAGCCATGGAGCAAGAAGCGGAGAGGCAAAAGAAAAAAGTTGTGTGCCACAATAAGGTAGATGTCTGATCGTTTAATAATACATGTAACAGGGTCAGTCTCTAAGGTGGTAACAAAACAGCCTCAAGGCTGGACAAACGTAAAGCATTTACCTATGAAATCAAGGGTGTTTTCAAAGGCTGGCCAAGGAACGTATGAAAGTGATGGGCATGGTTAAAGACCGCATTGTAGATTACAGCATGTTGGGAGAGCAGCGCATGCTCGCTGCTAGGCTGAACCTAAAAATGAAGGTGCCAGTTAGTAAAATATTTGATGCTAAGGTTTTTAGATGTAAGGTTAGGTCAAGAATTTTGTCCATGCATTTAGAGTTGCATTCTAGGAGTCAGTACGTTGCTGGTATGAAGAAGGAGTTGTTTGAGTTAATTATGTGTCTTGCAACCACACTTTCAAATGATTAGGTTGTGGTAGGTTTTTCTATTCTGACACTTGTGCACACATATGTCAACACACATGCATGTGCCGGCGGAATGACAAGATAACGAGCATCAGTTGCATCGTTATGCCTTTTTATTTATTTATTTGAAGCTATTGCACAGCATCTGTAAAATAGCAAAGTCTGTAGAGTATCTCCGAGAGACATTGACAAAGCCAATATGCCCAAAAGGCGAAGTCTGCTTATTTCGTCAAACTCTAGTTCATTATTAGCAATGCGCGAATTAAGGGCAAGGTGAGAGTCTAGTAAGGACAAGCGGATTTGTAAGAGGAGAACAGCGTGGAAATAATTCTGGAGGGGCAATGACCTACTGTAACTACAGCAATGAAATATGAGAACACTCAAAATCTTTCAGTTAGAGCTTTTTATATTTTAACCTTTTTAGGTTTTGCCTGCACGCGCGTTTGCTTGCTTGCTGTGCTTGCAAAATCTTTTGTTGATAAAACTTTTTTTTAAAGGGGCTTAGATCCCGCTTCTTACTTACCTGAACTTACCATTGGCTTAGTCCAATGTCGCTCTAATTTACGTGCTTCTGATTGGCCAGCACATCGTCTTCTTCACTTCCTGCTCTCTGCTTTGACATCCATGCCACCATGTGGAGCTGGGACCAAGTACTTCTTCCAGTCACTGGCCACTGGCTCCTGGCCAGTGTCCTTCCACTGACCACATGCTTCCAAAGGTACTTTTTTGTTTTGTACTTTCACAGAGTACAGGGCTGCATGAAGTACATCCTGGAGGTGCTCGGACCTTCCACCAAGCTGCTCCATACATTCTGCTGCACTCCTCGAAACAATTCAGCCTGACTGTTCAAGACACGAGAAACAAGAATCTAGATTTCTAATTTCTTTTGAGAGAAACACAACTGCTGGAAACATTTCAAATGGTTCGTCTGTTCGCAAATATTCCGGAAACATTCTGAAACACAGCGAGGTAAACATCTCTGTCAGACGCACACTGACACCGGCGTTCCTTGAATTTAAACGGATGGCACATGAATTTAAACGTACACGGATACGTGTTTACATGTTTCCTAATAAAACAGTAAGTTTGGTGTGAATTATCTTGATGGGCCCACCTCCCTCAAAGCACAGCCACATGAACATTGTTACATGGTCACCGCGCTCGGGGAGAAGTTAGGTGATACAAGTCGTACTCCATGTAAAATACATTTTTTTTTTACAAGTTATGGGGTGAGTTAAAAAATGGGCCGGGTCATGTTAGCCTTTAGTTGTTATGTGTTGTACTTCCTTTACACCCACAAACAGAAACATAAGTGTCCCTGCTCTTTTAAAATCTGCACCGTGCTTGAATGACTTGGGAGGTATGTGAAGTGCCGGTGGCCAAGGGGGCGAAGTCTGCCTCTTCATGCACGTTAAATGGCAACCTGTGTCTGAACGCACATGGTCGGATCATATGCGTCAATCCTTCTCTCTCCCTTCTGCAGGTTCTGCCTCTTCCCAATCCACTCTCTTTGTCACTCATTCTGACTCTCCCACGTCTCCTCTCTCATGCCCTCTATTTATGCTTCTCTTTCACAAAAGCGCACACTCTTTCTCCCCTGTTTCTCCACTTTTCTCTCCCTTATAGGCCTCTCGCTTCCCCCCCCTTTTTTTCATCTCTTTTTTGCTCTTTCTTTATCTTACTCACTCCTGTCTGTCTCTTCTCTGCCTGAATCGGGTCTAGAGTCATGTATGGAAACCATGTACATGAATCATGTTATTACTACTATCTCATATGTAAAATGGTACTATTAAACCAACGACTGCCACAAAGAGATATGTGACTTGAGTATGAGTTTCTGGCTTAGAAGTACTGTATAATAGACCTAATTGCATATTCACAGTGCACATTCTCAGTGAACTGCTTGATGGTACATAAAATACTACAGGAAGGCCAAAAAATACTGACACAACACATAATATTCTTAGGGAAGTATTCCCTGCCCACCTGTGTGGTTTGTTTGCCCCTCTCCCATTCCTGACCATTTTTCCCTGCCGCCCCTCCCCCAGGCTATTTTTTTTTATTGCACAGCAGCGTGGGCTGCTGTGCAACATGGCCTAAAAGGAAAAGGCTCTATGACGCAGTTAACACTGGATGTGTCATAGCACTTTTTTTTCCACTTTAAGCCATGTTGTACAGCAGTTCACGCTGCTGTGCAACATGTCTGAAAAACATTGACAAAACCAATAGATTTCGTATAGGCGACACCTATTGGCTTTGCCAATGCTTGTTTAGAAGACGATCGAAAGAAAGGCAAAAATATATCTTCATTCTGTTTAACTTTAATAAGGATTCCAGTACTGATGGACTGGTTTATTTGACTTCAGAAAAGAGGCGGGCCATGGCTGTTAGAGTGGAACGTTTCACTAGATGAGCCCTTTCCATATGCATGATTATTGCACCTTCTAACAAACGATGAGCCAGTATTGGGAAAATATGCAGCCATTTGCTGGTCAGTGTGAGCTGGGCCTCGTGATAGGGTGGATATCTGTGTGCATTGTCCCCCCGATTCTGCACCCCATGCTTCTAGTTTACAGTAGAAGGCCTCTTTGGATAAACATTGCTTAGTTATCCAGTAAGTACACATTAGCATAGATACCAGCATCAGCATTTCATTTGCCTGGGTGAGCAGGTGCGTGTTTTGAAAGGTGGGTGAACCGGAGTCCTGTCTCCCAACTCCAGTGAAGCTTTATACATCCTATAATAAGTCAAAACTGAACTACTGCGCTCGTCTGGTTGAGTGGGTGTAATTGATTTATGCAGCTTAAAAGTTCACAGAAAGCTTGTTCCAGAGTTCAGAACTTCCTTTTCCAGGTCATTGTTTCTGGAAGCCCTATAGATTGAAGATTAAGTTTGTCTAGGCACAGCAAGAGGGACGTCTGTGTAACACCAAGCACAACAGCGGGTGAGATGGGCTAGCAGACGTCTTACTGTGCTCCGTGTTGCCTTAAATGATGTTGCAGTTTCTTGAAGACTTCATCTGGGCTTTCAGTGCTAGTCTTGGCACTGACTGTACACCCAGTCCAAAGATCTTCTACTGGTTAGCAGAGACAGCCTAGCATAGTCAAGTCACTGAGCTTTCCAGGGAGTTACTGGTCTACAGGGACTCTCGGTCTGATCCCAGGTACTTGATTTAGTGTTACCAACTTAAAGTAAACTGAAAGTAAACAAGTTGAATTGAAACAGGAAACTTCTCTTTTGAGTATTCAGCAGTTCTATTGAATTTCAAGGATTTGTCAACTTGCATATTATGATCTGTACGAGGCCGAAAGTTCAGCAGTTTCTAGTATCGGCTGTGGAACCACAGTCACACTCAGAAAGGTTATGGCACATCTCTACAGATGAGATGCAAATAAAACAGAAAACTGGCAATATACTTTATGAAGCTTGTCCACAGTCCCACATTTAGGTTGAGTGGGCCTATGCAATCTAAGGCCCACTACAGCTAACAAGGCAATAGTCAGAGCTATTTGAATCTGCATGTTTCCCTTCCCTCCACTGTTACAATAACGCTTTAGGAGTACAATGATCTCACCCAGCCTTTCTCCTGCAGGCTGTTGAGAGCCATGTTGGGCCCCAAAAATGTTAATAGTGGTTACAATCTAGGCGCAGGCAGCCTTTTCTAGCGCCGAAGGAGCAGAAAGTCTTCTCTGCCAAAGACTCAAATGCACACACACGTCTGCCGTTAACGTCTGTATCGTTACATTTTCTTTCATTGTAATGTGGTAATATGACCGTTGCACATTGGGAACAGGGGCTGCATGTTTTGCCATCCTTGTTGACACCAGGAAATTAACACGCATTGGCAAAGAAAACGGTTGGACATTTACACTCGAGTGCTGTCAAAACAATTTAAAAATGCCTGCTGCAGTGCAACACAATTAAAAAGGTTGCTTTGTGTATACAGGGCAAGGGTGCGATAAAGAATACAATATGAGTATAGATAATTTTTCAGGTGTAAAATAGTCCTTCGTGCATTCCAGGAGATATGGAAGGACGTACCCAACCAGTCGAAAGAAAGACAAAGGGACTAAAGTATTTCTGGGGGCTGATGCAATGTGAATGACAATGTCTCAAGCCAATGGCTGAAAGTTCTTTCTGTTGTGTATACAATACAGTACGCTGCCATGAGTGTCACAAGTGCCATTAAATATTAGACTTTAAAAAGGAAACATTTGCTCCATACTCTGAAAAACTAGCAATGCTTTCTATGAGACTGGACATCAATCTTTAAAGATTTAATTTAAATATTGAATCTTTGACCATATTCATTGCATTCTTTTAAATGTTTCTTCTTTCGTGTATGGAGTATTTGTGCAGCAGAAACCCAGCAACGCTGTTCATGACACTCTGCTGCTTACATCTGGAATTTTGTCTTCTAGTTAACTGTGATGGTTGGACAATTAGTTGGAGAGAATCCGGTGTAGAGGTTCAGCTCCTAGCAGTGTGTGCCAGGATACTGAGGGTAAAACTTGTGTTGCTTGTTACACGCCGTCCTTGGCTGTTGTGTGATGTTTCAGCCAGCTGGACAGTGTGTGGGACCCGGAAGAAGCTGACTAGTGGATGTGAATGGAGTAATTCCCCATGTCACACACTTCCCCGTATGTTCCCAGCAGAAAAATCCCAGTGGGCCGCGTGAATTATCGAAATGTAAACTGATGGAGCTGCCTACTAGTTTAAATGTAATTAAGGTAGTCTGGGCCACTGTCTGCACAAGTTATGAACTGTCAGGGGTCAGCCAGCAGCTGCAATCCTATATGGATGGGATGGAGCAAGGGGCTATGTAAAACCTTCCTGCTCCTTCTCCCACTGCTTCCTCTGGCCACAAGCCTCATAGCAGTCACCTATTGGCTTCCACATTAACAGAGCAGACAGTGAAGGGTGGATATTAAGAAGTCTGACCCCTCCCGTACCGCTGACTATCCATAATGGGTGAGAGCTTGCTCAGTCAGGGAAAGAATCATGGCTGTTTTTCAGCCCTTGAGGTGTTGTCGTCTGAGGAAAGGAGCTGTTCCTGGTATGAGATGTATGTCGGACAGCTCTTATGTCTCCACTTTTTTTCAGTACTCGTGATGCCATTTCAGCCATTTGAGGCCGCCCTGTTTAATGAGTTTAATATTGCACACAATGTAAAATACACCTCCCCCCTTCGCCACTGGCTTCAATGATGAAGTTTAAACACAATGTGTCCGTGTGGAAGTCAGTGTTTGTACATTGCACCTTGTCAAGCGGGCTATGGTTTTGAAGGTGTGGACTCTAGGTTCTGCCAACGCCATGTAAAGCTGGAAGCCGTGTGCGGCCTGTGAGTCATAGCAGGCAGCGAGCTCTAGACTGGTATTCCTTAAGCCACTACATTGTCCTCTGCTCTCTTCACCAGTCTGGAGAACACTGGGGGCCGCAATCCCTCCTGGTTTGAAGATAGAGACTAGTCTCTATCTTCTACAACAGCAGGCCTGGAGCCATAAGAAGGCTGTTCCCAGATCACAGAACAGACCCATGACTTCCACCTTAGATCTTGTGCTGTGATAGCTGCATTTCGTTCACAAGTTATCTATCCCACTGTATCCTGTGACTCGTCCTTTACCGCTTAGGATGTTAAAGAAGGAGGAGTATTTCATTGGTGCTTTAAAGAGTTGTTCTTCTCTTGGAAGAGGAGACACCTAAAGCTACCAAGAAAAGTTCTTGCACTGTGTTCTGTGTTGGTTGTTTTTTTTCTAGATAAGTTTTCAGCTGTCCACTGCTTGGGCCACCTATGTGGAGTGTTCTCTGACAACTTTTCAAGCCAGTTAAATGGCTATGAGGCAGTGTTGTGCAGACGAGAGTGTTGTGTGACTGAGCTAACTTTATAAGTACTCCTGGAGCTAGAAATTAAAAGCGTTAGGACTTATGCACATATTTCTATTGAAAAAATGAGGCGTCCTGACAACAGATGTGCAGGAGACAAATGCTGTAAAACATAGAAGGTCTAGAACTCTGAGGCAAAGATGCACATCAGTACAAGATCAGGCTGGCAACTCACAGTGCGCCACTGTGTGTCACACAGTATCGGCCTTCTTCAGACAGTCACCCAGTGAAGAGCCAATATCACATGGTGAGCAGGAAACCCGTGCATTGCGTGAGTTTCTAAAGGTTTTAAGTTCTTCTGTGGCGAATCTGCACAGCCTTCCCATGGGAGCGGCAGTGCTTTAAATGGTCAGGTACTGTCCGGTACTGAGTGTAGTAAAGTACCGTCTTTATGGCACGGTTATCCCCACTTTTTGCCTGCTGTCAGTGTGTTTGACTGTACTCACTGGTATCCTGCTAACCAGGACCCCGGTGACTGTGCCCTCTCCCTCTAAATTTGGTTGCTTAGGACTTAGCACTCACCACAATTGACATACTGGTGCCACCATTTAAGTCCATAGTATATGGTACTTAAGTACCCAGGGCATTGGGACACCAGGGGTTCCCCGTGGGCTTCAGCGTTGATTGTGAAACCCATGGGAGCCCATGCAAAATGTGTCTGCAGGGCTGCCATTGCAGCCAGCGTGAAAAGGTGCATGAACAACTTCACTACAGGACACTGCACCAGGTCACTGTAAGTCACCCCTTTGGCAGGCCCTCTTAACCCAGAGGGCAGGGTTCAGGTACCTGTGTGTGAGGGCACCCCTGCATGAGCAGAGGTGCCGCTATGAACTCCAGCCCCATTTTTCTGGACTTCGTAAGTGCAAGAAAGCCATTTTACCCATGTATTGGACACAGGTCACTTCTACCTGTGCTCAGCTCCATAATGGTAACTCCAAACCACCTGGGCATGTTTGGTATCAAACATGTCAGAACCATACCCCAATACTGTTGCCAGCATTGGTTGTATGATTCCATGCACTCTGGGGGCTCCTTAGAGGACCCCCAGCATTGCTCCTACCAGTCTTCTGGGGTTTTCTGGGCAGCCTGCACTGCTGCCACCCCTCAGACAGGTTTCTGCCTTCCTGCTGCTGGACCAGCTCAAGCAGAGGAAGGCAGAACTAAGGATTTCCTTTCGGAGAGGGAGGCAACATCCTCTCCCTTTGGAAATAGGTGATATATGGCTTCGGAGGGGTAGCCTCCCCAAGCTACTGGTATGGTACATTTGGTGCCCTCCTTGCATAAACCAGTTTGCACCAGTCCAGGGACCCCTGGTCCCTGCTCTGACGCGAAACTGGACAATGAAAAGCGGAGTGACCACTCCCCTGTCGATCACCACTGCAGGGGTAGTGACCAGAGCTCCTCCAAGTGGCCACTTCGTTCTGCCATCTTGGATCCAAGGTGGGCAGAGGCCCCAGGGAGCATCTGAGTGGCCAGGTCAGGCAGGTGACATCACAGCCCCCTCCTGATAGGTGGTCACCCCTTCCTGGGATATTTTAGGGTCTCCTTCCCGGGTGGGTCTTCAGATTCAACGTGCAAGATTCCAGAAGGACTCCTCTGCATCGTTTACTTCTTTTTCTGGCCACCGGGACTGCAACTGGATCCTCCAGGAACTGACATTCTGCAACTCCAGTGACGACTCCGCTCTACAACATTGTTTCTCCGGCTCCTTCCAGCAACTGCAACATTTCCCTGGCTGTGCATCCACTGAGGGCGACGAGTCTTCTGCCTGCACAAGAATTAAGAAGGAATCTCCCTTGGAGTGAAGGAGTCACTCTCCAGCATCCACAGGCACCAAGTGCAACGACGACCGGCTGCGTGGATCCTCTCTCCTCCGGAACTGCGTGGACCCTGCATTACAGGTTGTGGTCTGGAGTGGTCCCCTTGATCATCTCTACCAGCTTTCTAACTTGGGAGACGGTAAGCCCTTGCCTCTCCTTCCAGGACAGTACCCCTGTGCACTGCGACTCTTGCAGCAACCAAAGTTTGTTTGTTCCTCCTCCAAGGGATCTTCAGGTTCCGTGTAGCCCCGGCCTCCACCACTCTTCCCTGCAAAGCACAGTCTCCTGGTTGCTGCCCCGGCGACGTGGGACTCCTCTCCAGGCGTGCTAGGTGGGTCTCACTGCGACTGCTATGCCTGCTGCCCGTGGGTCATCTTTGAGGGATGCCTCCTCTTCTTGTGACTCTCCCAGCTACTGAGGGTCACCTCATACTCGCCTTTTTGAGTTGAGTCCCCTGGGCCTTGCTGGTCCTCTTCACCTTGCAAAACCTTCTTCCCTGACTCTTGCATTTGCCAAGGTTTGTTGGTGGTTCTCCAACACCACTGACTGACTGCATCACGACTGCCGATGTGGAACATCACTTGCATCACTTCTGGAACTCTTCTTCTGCTCCTGTGCTGCACTGCTGACTTCAACTACCAGCAACCTGGTCCTGCATCCACAGAAGGGTGGATAGTGACTCCTGCCACAGCCAGACACTCCAACTCACACTGGACTTGGTCCCATTCTTTTGCAGATCTTCTTCTGTCAGAATCCACCTTTGGGTTCTTCCATTCTTGTCTGGGACTTGCAGAGATCTTCTCCAAACTTCCCCTGTGCTTTTTATGGAAGAACTAGGTACTTACCTCTTATCTCCTGGTCGCGGAGCGGGCACCTGGTTGTTACCTTCTGGGGTTCCTAGTTCCTCCAGCTCCCCTCTACTGATTACACTTGCTTGGGTGGGGAACTGCCTTTCACGTTCCACTTAATTAGTATAAGGTTTGGTCTCCCCCTAGGGCCTTCACTACTTGCTATTGTTTTTACTATTTGTTATTGCTTTCTATGCTAATCACTGGCTTCTACTGTGTTCATATTAGTGTGTTTACTCACCGCCTATTGGAGTATTGCCTATTCAAGTATTTCAGTATTTGTGTTAATATAATAAAGTACCTTGATTTTTGCAACACTGTGTGGTTCCTTCATGTGTGTAAGTGCTGTGTGACTGTAGTGGTATTGCATAAGCTTTGCATGTCTCCTAGATAAGTTTTGGCTGCTCATCCACTGTTACCTCTAGAGAGCCCTTTCTTCCTACACACTGCCTACACCTCCCTAATAGGGGATACCTGGACCTGGTATAAGGTGATAACACCATAGGTGCTCACCACACACCAGGCCAGCTTCCTACACTGAGTACCTGCAGTTCTTGAATTTGAAATGGATAGTACCAGCACTTCTCAGGAACAAACAGGTACTCTTAAGCAGTGAGTACCCGCAGGTCTATATTTCCATTTAAAGCACTGGCCAGAGTGGGGGTGGATGGAGTATCTAGGTGCTTCTTAGGCAGTGCTCAGTACAAAATCCTGTCCCCACCTGACACAGTAAATATTTTTTGTGAAGTTGGCAGGTCTGCAAGACAAATCAAAGATTTCATTGTGTCACAGGTAAGAATGGACACTGGGAGATAGAAAGGGCCTGGAAGTTCTTATCTTCTAGGACCTATTTAAATTGTATAGCAGCTATATTGTCAGTGATAAGGAGTAGCTGATTTGCTTTTTATGTCCCCTCTACCGTGCTGAGCAACTTCCTCCCTTATTGATTCTTCAGTACTCCCTTTGAAACCAACACAATCCAAATGAGTCCGTAGCCTCACTTCCCTCTCGACCAATGCTTTTCAAAATGTGGGCCTAACAACAACAAAAATTGAGTTTTCCTGCTGAAATAGCTGATACTATGTTCTACCGTGATATGTAGAAGGTGAGTTCAGACACTGCTGTTAAAGCAAAGTGTATTAGTAAGTGATGGAAAAAAAGAATTGAGGCAAGAGGATCAGAGGGAAAATGCAATCACTCATAGGGCCTGATTACGAGGTGATCTGTTGTGTTCCGACCCATGTCGTAAACCCCTGTTACGCATGGGTCGGAATTATGTGTTAGGTATTTAACACATCTGATAATCTTTGGATGTGTTAAAGAGCTCAACCTTTGTTACATTTAATGGAGGAAAAATATACAGTATTTACCAAATCATGCGGATTCTGGTATGTTAAAACACCAAAATCCACATCATATTCCCCTCACCAATAATATTAGGCATTATTTATTGCACCCCATTACTAATGTTCCCCATGGTATTGTTATTTATCAAGTGTGATGATAAACAACACCTAAACTCATAATCAGGGCCTTAGTGTCACTGGTGGCTTTCGTGCTTCAGCAAAAAGTGTTCAGGTGCCTGATCGAGCGATGCCTCGTGAGGATGGTGATTCACTCTAGACTGACCACCTTCTTTCAGGTCATTACAGACACTATCTCCAGTCCTGAACTTTCGTGTGATCACCTAATGCATTCTGCATGTTGTAGTTTTGCTTTTCTTCGTTTGGACTAATAAGACTTACCGGAAAATAATGATTTATAGGTAAAAAGTTCCAAACTGAAGGCAGCATGTGTAATGACCTGTGGGGAGGTGGTCACCTTAATCCAAGCCCTCCTTCTGAGAATGTCTAAAATGCGGGGCCAAGAGGCACATGGAGAAAGGCGCCTGTTGTTGAAGAAATTCTCTTCCTGGCACGACATCCAACTCATTATGGTACCGATTTGAGAGCCTGTGAACTGCAATTCAATTATCTCTTACTGTATTTACTCCATGCCTTCCTGGAAGTCTGTCTGCGCGTCTAAGTACCGTGCGTTTCTTGCTGTTTCCCAGAAACCTCCCTAATGACTGAATATGCAACTTTTTTTTATTGATCAGTTGTGTCTACCTCAGATAGAAACAGCTACTGTCAGCGGCATTTCTATCGTTTATTATTGCTACTGAAATTGTTTATGTGTTAAAACACTTGGTCAAGTTCACGACAATTATAAAACACCTAAAAAGGCTCAACCTGAATGCCTTCCGGCATTAATAGCTGTCAAACAATGGGGGCATCGCACTAAAATAAAACAAATAGTGCTGTGGATCTTGGCATTTCCAAGGATGTATATGCGCTCATCTGTAATTTTGCAGGTGCCCACGCAATCTGTATTTCTCCTTACTCTGTGGGCACTTGGCTTGGTCATTATTTAAAACGAGGGCAATCTTGTGTTTCTTTTTGTTAGAAGTATGTTCAAAGCTGTCTTTTTGCATCGTCTTCAGTTTTCAGTTTACTCAGACCTCTAGTAATTTATTAGCAAAGAATAAGCATCAAGGTAGGTTTTTACCTTCTGAGGCAACCATTTCCAAATCTGAGAAAATTGACAGATGCGACCTTGCGCTGATAACAGCCTTCAAACAAGTTGATATGAGTTGAAATGAAAATAAGTTGTGCTTTTACTTGTTTTGTAAGAATGCTATTGTTTAAAAGTAAACAGCATGGCTTGCCAAAGAAATAAAAAGGCGTAGCAGATTTTCAGTTCTTATTGACTTGAAAGTTGTTAATAGCACATGCGGGAACCATTATTAATGTGTATTCTGCGCTAGGATAATCACAACGTGTCATAATCCAAATTCTCTCAAGTGCACCAGATACAGGTGCCAGGAGCTCACTCGCTCTGACAGTCTTGACCAGTTCATGTGCATTTTTTTAATCTAGGACATGATTTATATTGGGATGATATTGGTAAGTCCAGAGCAGACTTCCCCAGTGGATTTCCTTCCAGCACACTGTCCTTATGGCAGAGGCAATTCCACCAGTAGATTATTCTCCAGATTTGGCATGTTATATAATATTCAGTCTCCCAATTCTAAACCAATCCTTTGGTAACCAGCTGTCTTAGACCAGGCCTTTGGGTGTCTTACTCCTGACTTCATTCTCTTGGCCCAGGTGTTAAGCTCTCTTGGGCCAGGTCTTCTTCATCTCTCTTAACTCAGCCCTCCAACTCTCTTAGCCCAAGCCTTCTGCATCACTCTTGGCCTAGGCCTTCTGCATCACTCTTGGCCTAGGCCTTCTGCATCACTCTTGGCCTAGGCCTGAATCACTCTTAGCCTAGGCCTTCTGCATCACTCTTGGTCTAGGTCAATAGTCTTCAAACTATTTATTGCCATGCCTCCCCAACCCCCTTTGTGAGGAAAAAAACATCGGGCCTCCCTAAAAGAAATTAACACTTATTGTATTAAACTGGCAATATTTAAATATGTCTAGACTTATTTTAATATTGCAGTTAAGTTCTGTTACCAATTTAAAAATTGCAATCAAATACATGATTGCGAAACATATTATTCTAGTCATGCAGGTTTTACTAATGTGTAAATGTATTCACAGTGTGATTATTAGAAATGGAGTGAGGGGTGAGGAATATTTGAAGTCCCTTCCCTTTTCACACCTTCTCCCAGCCAGGATATAAATGAAAAAAGATGTTAGTGATGGCTCAGTACAGAGTAGTTTACTACCGCTTACTAAAACAAAACACTGCTATCAGTATAATGCTTCTTTTGACCACTGCCTGATGCCCTCCCTGGGATCACTTGAAGCCCCATTAAGGGCTCCCCCCATTTGAAGACCCCTGATCTAGGTCTTCTTCATCTCTCTTAGCCCTGGCCTTCTGCTTTCTTAGCCTAGGTCTTCAGGTGTCTTGGCCCTGTACTTCACTATCTTAGCCCTGGACTTCAGCTCTCATTTCCCAGGCCTTTAGCTCTCTTAGCCCAGGTCTTCTACATCTCTCGTAGCAGAGACCTTCCGCTCTCTTGACCGTAGTCTTCAATCTCTTAGGCCAGTACTCCAGCTCTCAGCAGAGATCTGCCAGTGGTCGTCTTTGTATGAAGTGCACACCTCAGTCTTTGGAGATTTGTGTGAGAAGGCAGTACAGGCACATGGGAGGAGTAATGTGGTTATCATCAGTTTTAGTGCCTTCCATATGGCATATTTTATTTTTAAAAATGAATTCTAGACAATGGTTTGTCAATCCATTTCGAGCAATCTGTTTTTTTTTATTGTGCCTGCATATTCGGCATGTTTTAGATGAAGAATCCAAGACCTTTTTTTTGCCCTTTTTCATGACAAACTGATTTTCTTCTACTTATTTCCTGAAATCTGGGAGAATGTTTTTTGTTCCTGTTTTGACGAATGCCAAGGAAAGTATGTATTTTGTTTCTGTAAAAGCACAAATAAAAATGTCAAATTTCTTCACCATATGAGATGCCCAAATTGATTGTAGTTGAATAACGAACGTAACAGTTGTTTCACGTTGTCATATTTTGTTTGAATATGTTTATTATTTTTTGTAAGGAACAATATACAACATCAATCAAGATACATTAGATTGTACAGGCGTTTTGACATTTTATTGCTTGTAAAATGCCTGTACTAAATTAGTAAAAATGGTAGGACATATAGAAACAATTCTGAACGGAGTAACGTTTGACCTAAAATGTTAATATTTATGAGTCACATAAATTACATGTATATTTAGAATAAAATTAAAATGAATGAGAAAAATGTTTATATCTGTACATTTTGCCTATTTATTTCAGACTCGGCAGACTATTGCTTTTTGAAAAAATATACATAATATACATACAGAGGATTTTTTCAGTGGGCTTAACTATTAGTCTGTTCCGTTGTCATTCACCTTTTCCTTCCACCCACTACAGCCTACGATGTGGGTCAGTGCACTTTACCAAGAGGCTTCCTGCACTTTGAGTGACTACAACAAGGCTGTGTCGATTGTTCGCATTCACCTAAGCATAGTTCCTGCTTCTTCTGTGATAAATCTGGGTAAAACTGTTTTATTTTATTTATTTTTTATGTTAACTTTAAATACCAGCTGCCTGCCCCTTGGTTGCACAGTTAAATAGGCGGTAATTCCTTTCAGTCTCCCTTTATAATAGCTTTTATAAAGTGTTTACAAAACATTATAACATTGTAGCTATCTGCAATTTGAGTATTTGATTAAGCAGCGATTTATTCTTGTCTCCTTCACAAATAATAAGAAAATGCATTGTGTAACTGAAAGGCGTCATCACTAGTAAAACACAGCGACATCAGTGATTGTTTTTTAATTATTATAATTTTACTGCAAGCATATGGTTGTCACATTTAAGTGGCTGCTTTTGTTCTCTTTTCATTTCGTGGCATATGTTTTCAATAGGAAAAAATACCATCACATCAGCTTGCAAAGGCCTGATTTATTGGCTTTGCCAGTGCTTGTTCTTTAGCAAGTCATTATTTTCTCTGCATTTTCTTGACTCTTTCAAATTAGGACAATTATTTTCCACAACTTTTCTGAGTTACTTGCCCTACTGAGATCCTTCAGCCGAGCCAGGGAATTAAAGTACTTGTGACTTCAAGACTATCCCTCATTTCAGTTTGGAAAAATAAAATAAAAAGTTTAGTTACAGTGGATAGCATCAAACTTCTGGAAAGAAGCCAAGATTTATACGTTTAATATGCGAGTTATTTAGTGATGGAATCAATGAACTGAGGACGGTTACTGTGGTGCACTTGAAGTAAATAATGTAAACCAGCTTCTGTTCTCAGCGCAGCACACAGTGGGGAGATTACTATGCGCTTTTGCATGGATGAGCAACTCATCCTGAAGGTATAGTGCTTAGAGCAGGAATGGACTACAAGAGTGAAATCGCTTTTATCCAGCTTCTAGTGGCAAATAATATTGTTAAAGTGGCTTACATACTGCTTCTCAACAACAGAATTCCTGGTGCTATGGAAATTGAGCAAATTGTGCCTTTCGTGCAATTACTCCTTGAGAATGATTCATTGTGTTGTAGTATGGGCCAGTTACTCCATAAACAGAAGCTTTTATTTTTAATTTAGATATGGAATCTGTTGCAAACATATAGTTTCATACATTCACATACACTTCTCCACTTGTACATGTGGTTTACATTGGTCAGTGCTAAGCATTAGAAATTGTATTGTAATGCTGCATTTTTATAGTGCGGACTCCTCTGTGGGGCATCAAAACACTTGCCTCCGTGGACAACAAGCTACACCAGGTACGGTGCGTGGTTTGAACGGTTGTGGTTATCATGTCATGGGATGCAGCGCTTAGAAGTGGTGGATGAAGATGTATGAGAGGTTTATGCACAGTTTATGGTTGTCAATGCGCTAGCAGTTTTAAAGTTTATTGTCTTGAGAAGCTATGGTTGGGTGAGAAGTGGTGGAAGATATATTAGGATAGACTTTGTTACTATCACCTTATATCAAAATGCCATAGTGAGATATTTTTCAAGAAGCGACAGCTTCATTTTTTTCTTCTGTGAGAACTACACGTCCACTGAAACCTGCCAATAGTATTTGGAGCCAAGATCTTAGCTCATCCAAGAGTTGATGGCTCAGTGACACCTTCTGTTTGTTCCAGAAGAGTTCCTTATCCCTAGTGCTTTCTAACAAGCAGCTCGCCTCTCAGTGAAATAAACTGAATTGAATAAACCTGTTTCCTCAAACCAACCTCTAAAAATCCTTTCCAAGACTGCTCACATGCATCCACGAATAAAAAGAATGTTATAACTGCATAGATCGCCATGCATTGATGAACATGCGCCGTCATGAAGGAGCCACAAAATGAGTGTCTTATGTAGGAATTGTGGGAGAGTGCTGGACTCCTATACTGTCCTGTAAACTAAACAATCCAGAAAATCTAGGGAGCGATGATTAGTTTTTGCCTCATAGAATTTCTTGCTGGAGCAGGAATACCTCCCATCCTACTGAAAGCAACTGTACTAGATTGGCAGGTATGACCGTGGACAAACCGAATTTATCCTCCACACCAGGTATATGATAATGAGGGGCAGCTTCCCAAACATTTTGCACACAGATTGTGTCACAAAAGTGACATAAGCTGGTGAAAAATGTTTACTTTTCATTTACTTTCCAGCACAAAACCTGTTTTGCGCTAGTAAGTTACCAGGAAGTAATGCAGATCAGACCTTTACGCTGCTTTGTGTTACTTTGTGTCAAGGGGCGTTGCATGGGTAGTACATGGGCAAGCCCAGGCAGCTACCCATGGTTTTAGATGCACAACCCTATCTACTAAGAATAATAGACATGTTTTGCACCAAAGCATAACGCCTTTTTGAGGCAAGTGTAAAAAGAAGGAATGCTTTTAATTTTCCTACGTTTCCCAGCTTTGTATGTGTGCTGCACTGCACAGCACACAATCAAAGTGGGAAACGATTTCAAGTCTGTCTAGGCATGTTATTTTTAACTGGCTGGGTATTCTTCCAGTACAAAATCTATGCTATACATGATGCATACACCCTTGCACTATGGTGCAAAGGTGTGTACGCGGTGCTAGGCCCCCAGATTTTACACCAGTGTTAGGGAGAGAGCAGGACAGTACTTGTCTTAGTACATATGGCACTTTCCTGCTTTCTTTATCTCATGCAGCGCAGTAACTTTGGGTGCGCACTGCAGTTCCTGACATGCTTGAAAATCTGGTCTCAGCTCCATAGCACTGAGAGGGTGTAATAGCCGATGTCTTCTTTGCTAACAGTTTCCTTCCACACTAGAAATATGGTCAGAGAAAAAAAACTTGTATTGCACCGCCACACACGTAGGGAACAAAGTTTGCCTGCGTGGCACGAATGAAAATGTGAGCATGAAATGAGTGACATCTCTTGTAATGGACAACAGTTGAAAGATAGGGGAAAAAGTAGATTTGAGCAGCTGCACATTAAAAGTGGAAGATCATTTTCACTGGTCTGTTCCCCAGGGGCGCATGCAACAAAGAATGAAACGGCTCTAAGTGCTTAAGGCCGTGTGAGCTGCAATTCTAAAATGCCCAAGAGCTTGATTTGCTAACGCCTTTGAATTGCATATTCCTCGTGATGTAAGGCATGTGGTCTGGCTATTCTTTGGGAGATTTGTGATTTTACAAGCATTAAAGTGCGCATTTGCAACATATCAATGTTTGGGGGTCAGATTTGCAGAGTTTTATGTCAAGTCTGCATGTACTTAGATTGGAAAAAAGTGTATGTGGCACGTGTTCCAGATTGTGTCAAACACATACATACAGCTGGGGTACCTGGGAGAGGTGGAATCAAAACCTTTAGGGAACATTCCCCATCCTAAAGCACTTACACCCCTCATGATGCTGAATTCATAAACTGAGGTAACATCATGGTGCCGATAATGCACATGTACATCAGCTTTTCAAGGTTGTCTAAATATGATTAGTGTATGCCAGAAGAACGGTGGGTCGCTACAGTGTGCAGGTATCTGAGGGGATCCATTTTTCACTTTAGGAGGGTACACTGAAGCTTCTTTCACTTTGGGGTTAAACCTCAATTGGTCTTTTCTTGGGATTCTCGTTTCCTCCTGGCAGTTTTGTTGAGTGCCATCTTGTTAATCACCTTGTGGTAATGAGCAACAATATATCAGAAAATGGGCAGCCCTGAAATATTCCACCCACTACATCAAAGAGAGATTACTTTATATATCCTTCTCCACCAAAGCTTTGCTGCCTGGCAGAAGAAATCACGGCAACTGACAGCGACTTTATATAGTGAGACCCCACAGATCTCCCATTTGTTGACCTTGTGTGGAACGCAATGAATCCCCAACACATATGGTACGATCTTGCCTGATCTTCATATTTTTTCAAACAACTGGTCTGTATTCTCCCGAAAAAAGGTCATCTGGAAACTGCTTAGTGTGTGGTGCGATGTCTTGGCTATTGGCTTTTGGGTGTGCATGCTACTTTGCAAGAAGGCTCAGTTTCATACAGATATTTAGGGCCTGATTACGACCTTGGCAGATGGGATACTCCGTCACAAATGTGGCAGATATCCTGTCTGCCGTAATACAAGTTCTATTATATCCTATGGAACTTGTAAAATGGGGGGTGGGATATCTGTCACGTTTGTGACAGAGTAGCCCATCAGCCTAGGTCGTAATCAGGCCCTTAGTGTTTTATTTTAAGTGGTGATGGGGTCCCCTCGCTAGATTAATGACTTGGTCAGTAGAAGCTTCAAATATGAATCTACAGTTGACAAAAACAAAAGATACAGAATTCATTAGGCCACCGTTAACCTACCACCTTGAATTGTTGGGCCAATAATAAAAACAATTGGGTGGTTAATTGCTAATTTTCTTGTCTTGTCTATTCGACAACTGTAAAGTAGGACATGGTCTTTCTTCTCTATCTTGCTCCATCATGTTTGTTATGCTAGAGGTATGAATATAGGAGGCATTCTTCCATTAGTATGGCTGTGTAACAATAGTGAAATGCAGGTACATTCCAACCTTGGTGTTAAGGAAATCCAGATTTTCACATGCATAGATACGCTTGAGTAGAGGCATGCATAAAACCTGTAGTTTCTCACTAGAATTATGCTTCACAGGCAAGAAAACATGTACACAACTTTGCGCACCTGTAGTGTGGAAGACACTGATCTGTTTTTCTTTGTGTTTGACGAAGACCTCAATGGCCTAAACATTTATTTGCTTTATCCCGGACATTGGGGGCATATTTATGAGCCCCTATGCGTCGCTCTTGCACCACGCAACGTGGTGCAAGAGTGACACAAATGAAAAATGAGATTTATGAAGCCATGCAAGGCCACCTTGCATGGCCCTGCGGGGCTTCATAAATCTCAAGTACTTGCATGGCTTTATAAATCTCAAGTAGTGTAACGCAGCACAAATCATTGCATTGCATTACTCTGCGCCAGGGAGGCGTTTCCATGGGTGTTGTGGCGGTGTTCCCACGCAACATCCACGGATTTTGATGCATTCTCAGATTTACAAGAACAGGTAAACCTGGGAATGCACCAAAAAAATACGCCTCCCGGTTGAGGCAAAACAAGCAGAAATATCTTGATTTCTTCTTGTTTTTTCCTCTTTCTATGTGCACCGCATTCTATAGCATACATAGAAAGAGGAAAAAGCCTCAGGGAATTGTTTTGAAGGTGCCAGTTCCGGCACATAAACAATCCTGCAAGCAACGCAGGCACCCGTGCACCATGGTGCAAGGGTGCCTGTGCTGGTGCTAGGCAGCCCATTGTGATCCCGCACATGGGAAAGGACCGTAATGCACCTTAAATATGGCGCATTCCTGCCCTTGCCCTGTCACGCAGTGCAGTACAGCAAGGTGAGCTGCTGCGCTGCACCGCGTGACTTGGCCATAAATATGGCGCTATGCATCTTCTTTGGCGCAGACAGTGCTGTTCGTCTGCAGTGCTGTTAGTGGTTTGCGGTGGGAGCCATTCTGAGTGGACGCCTGGGCACCATCAGAGAGGACCCAGCAAAGCATTGAAGAATTATAACAAATCTAATCATGCACGTCAGTAAACAGCGTTACCTAACCAACCCCCCCCCCGTCAGTATACAATGCCTTTCTGTCATAACAGTGGAGCATTGCTGGACACGGGGTGGGTGCTTGAGGTACCACTGTCTTCATCTCTTCCCTGGAGCTATTCAGACGGCAGGAAAGGAAGGAGATTGGGACAATATTCGGGTGTTCTTGGAAGCACCGCCACTAGTTTCAACTGCTCGGGCACAACCGAAGTGATGACCGACAGTTTTCTTGCCTGGCTGGCGCATGCAAAGTATTGCCATGTTTTAGAAAATGTTCATAATAGCTATCTGGAAATGAATAAATAAATTGTGCAGCGTTTTATCTACTTCATGGGAGTTGTCATCGGTTTCAGTGCGTATTTTCAAGAATCCAACTCCGCCTCGTGCATTGTGTGTGCACTTTCCATAGCTGGAAGAGCGAGCACTCTTAGCATGTCCTGAAGGCCGCCTCACAGCTCAGCCTGCCTGGGACGAACAGCGAGGCCTTGGCTCGCCACAGGGCGGGTTCCTTGTAGTTTCCCGGGCCGGGGTCTGCCTACTGACATAACACGTTAGGACTGGTGGTCTGCTGCGCTCTGGGAGCTGCCGCCGTTCCCCTGAGGCCTTCAAGAGAGTTGAGATCCCGCTCTTGGGACATCACGAGTCCCGCTGTTCAAAGTGAATAGAGGATGCAATCAGGGGAGCCCCGCCACAAAGCGCCCTCCTATCACCACTTCTGTAATGTGCTGGTGCGGAATAATTGCAGCCGAGTTCCACCCTGAGGGTTTCACATCCGGGGCTTACAAAGGACTCTAATCTCTCTAATGAACTACAGTCCCCCGCCGGGCAGTACAGCGTACATCATGTGTGTTGATAGAATTGCACTATTAATACCGCAAATCTGCAAAACACTTGCAGGCGTCGCCGTTGTTATGACCTTGAGGAGGTGCGACTCATCCATACTTCATCCGCCCAGGAGAGAGAAGCAAAGAATTACAAAATACACCTCACCGTCGTTTTCCTTAAAGAGCTTGTACAGTGCTCTCTGAGGGAAGGGAAAGTTCAAAGTAAGCCCGGTATCTACGTTTAATGCCAAGGTCTAAGGCAGGCATTAGTACTGGAAAATCCAGAACGCTGAGTTTAACTTGTGATTTGTTTTCCGGAGTCAATTGGTCAGATGCTTTCATTGTTTTTCTCTGTTACAAGTCTTATTGAATCTTTGTATCGTTAAGGGTGTAACCTAACAGGAAACCATGTATTAGGAGCTTCTGTAGTGAATTATTATTTAATTGTTTCTCTTTTCACATTATCGGGCAAAAACAGATTTAGGAAAAAAATGTGGAATCCTTTATTTATATTTGTATTTATTTTACAATAATCAACACTTTTTATTTTTTTTTATTACAATAAACAACACTCAACAATAGTTAAATAGCAGTAAATACTACACCTTAGTTACTATCTAAAATAAGACCTCACACGAATATCAAGCTCTTTTAAAAGAGCTACAATCAATTGCTGGATGAGGGTATGAACAACAATGATGGGCAAAGATGATAATTCATCAGTTTACTCTTTGGCAGTACAGAGCTTCTCTCAGAAACTGGGCAATTTGATAATTATCCTAAAGACATTCCCCTCTTCCCATACTTTCAGTATACTCAAAGTGGGTCCACAGTTGCAGCCATGTAAAGATTGGTCTTGCATACGGTCGCCTTAGGTGGATTTATAGAGTGATTTAATTAACTGAGTGCATTACTTTTTCTATTTGACCAGAAATACAATAGTAGCTCCTCTTGCCACTGTCTCTGTTTGCTTTCCATTTTCAGGTTTTATCCATTAAGAATAACAGATTCATATGCAACCTTTACCTCACACCTGAACTCAGAGAATTTATTCTCGGTCAAGTATAACTCCTCCAAAAGAGATTTCACTGAGTGACGTCTGCATTCCATTCACAAACTGAAAACAGCCGTGGGGTGACATAGTGACACTTGGAGAGGACACATTTGAAGTTTTAGGTCAGTTGATTTAAGAGGGCCCTTGAAAACGGCCCTTGTGCAAACAGAAAGCCATTTAAGTTCGGACAGGAGCGGCAGGCCGAAGCCTGATGCCTTGAAGGAGTAGAAAAGCAGGCCCACTATAGTTTTGGGATGTCTTGTTAATAAGCTTTGGAATCACAGCAACACATGTTTGAGGAGAAATCTATGACAACCATAGTGTTTGAATCTTGGAGCAAAAGCCAGGAAATAAGTCCAATGAAGATACTTTCTGTGTTAGCAATAACACATGGTCAACAGGCTAAGATATTTTAAAAAAGGACATTGACAGAAAGGAGTCATAGACAGGTTTGTTAAAGTGCAATTTACATACAGATGGTACCTGTGTGTTTGCAGAGCGCATGTAGATTCTCAATTTGCAGATCAGAGAAACAGAATGGGCCAAAGGAAATGAAAAAACATGTACATTGACTTAATGTTTGTAGTTAGTTTTCTGCTGCAATCTGTGTGATTTAAGTTCGACTTGGATCACTATTCTATATGTAGGTCTGGAGGTAGCCAACACCTTTTGATTAAAAAAAAAATATATATATATAGATATAAAATACTTACAAAGGCTTTCAGCCAGCCCTCTTCAATCATTGGTTTGTTGTTGTGTCGTTCACATTTGCCTTCCATAATCCACAGCATACAGCATAGGGCATTAGGTCAGACCACTTCAGCCATTGGCAAACTTCACTGAGAGTGACCATATTTTACTCTTTCAGAAAGAGCACATCCACATTAATTAGTTCCCTTCACCACTAGGGACTGTAAACAAAGTGTGCTTTATGAGGCATAAAATATATTGCTTTTTGCAATTTTTTTTTATAGTGGTGAGGGCCTGGCAATACCCCCAAAATAAAGTTTTACAAAAACCAGGACAAGAGAGGAAAACCATTGACAAAGTTGAAAAGCTGGCAGCCAGCACTAGACCTTTTGGCTTTGCAAAGCTTATTTTTACATTTGATCACATATACTGATATGTGCCCTGCCCTCATAAAGTAGTAACTGTAAATTGTTGCTTCTTGTGCCAGCACATAATTCAATCAAAACACAATGGTTTTATGCTCCTTTAAGACTGAGTATGAGGTTTTTGTTGTCTTTTTTGGCTGGGCATGTGACAACACTGATCTAAGAGCATTACGCTATTATGCTGTCCCTGTGTAATATGGCTATTTCCACCAATCTCATAGTGCAAGCTGTGCTATTATTTTGTCACAAAAGTGTTTTGAATTTACAGTCCTGTGGATTTTTGATAAACATGGTTTATGGGTTTTTATACCCAGATCTGAAATTATATTTTAAATTGGTTTCACTTTCATTATTAAATAAATTTTCTTTAGGGCAGTAGCATCATTCCTGCACTTTAGGACAAGTGTCTGGTTTTGATTCGTGTCTTCCCCAACATAAGTGTTATTTGAACAACATTTAACCTCAAAAGTCCTAAGATGTATGGAAACTGTTTTATGTTGGTCATATGCTGGGAACATGCATGGCATAAAATTTTGGAACAACTCTTGCCCCAACACAATAAGTAGAAAAATTGCTTATTCATCAGCTCTGCCAAAATAAACAGTTTGTTCCTTACTATCCATGCTTCGAAACATCAGACTATTCCTGCAAGTTGAATTGCCTATGAGAACTCAACAGAACCACAGTTATGGCTCTTCTAGAAAACAAACCTGGCAGGTAGCAACTAGCACAAATTAAGTTCCCACAGTAAGACTTAACCAGAAACTGCATAAGTACATGAAAATTGCCATTGATACCCCATCATCTGGATAGAATTCAGGCTTTAATTCAAAGTACTTTGGATCATGCACAAAGTTTCTAGAGCCAGTACTGATGCAGAATCTGCCCACTCAGTGCGTACTAAGAAACTAATCATCTGCAAATTTCAGACAGTACAGCTGTAGAATTTCAAGCAGAAATAACCAAAAGGAAGATCTCTGGAAGTACTGGGTCCCAGTCTCTTAAGTACACTGAACTCAACTACAATATACAACCCATCCCAAACCGAAATATTCCACATTGCAGTACATCATTGAAAAGACAGCCAAAGGGCATAATTTTCAGAAGAGACACAAAACTGAGCTCCTGAGACAAGTCTTTGGAGGTTGAGACATCTTGGGGACATTAATAGAGTTGACCGAGGAATGCATTCTGCCCTTGCTTGCCATTGGCTTTGTGGTTTGTAACTCACATTTTCTTGCTTTTCATTTGCCAACTTTGTTTTAGGCTGCCCAGCTTGAGTTTGGACCTTCCCTTGCCCAAACATCATTTACAGTATTCTTCTGACTGCTCCCTTTCTGAAAACAGGCCTGTAAATCTTATTATCACAACACATTTGGTATGCATTCAAAGACCGAGGTCAGGTGCTGTCTTCCAAGGGCACTTGTTTACTTTTCTTTCTCTGACTTCAGAGTGTGAGGATTTATGTGAGAATCTTGCTGGATACTGGGGGTAGAAAAGAGTTTTTTTCTAGAACACAACACCATTTAAATGAACTGTGTAAGTATTCTAGAATATATCAGAGTTAGGAACACAAATAAAGCAAATTTTTTGTTATTTTTGAAGTATGTTGGAAACAAATGCTGTAATATGATCAAAAGGAATCATTAAACTAGGTGATGCAATTTCCACACATTTTATCTGTGAACTGTATAGTTTTATTAGTAAAGCTGTATGTCTGTGTAAAAGTAATGGTCATTTCAGTTGAAAATGTGTTATCTGTAAAGGCAGAGTGCTACCACACCATGAATACTTCACACTACGCCTCTTCACTCTACTCTGCACCACTCCACACCACTACACTCTACCCTGTATCACTCCACTTTACACCACTCCATGCCACTACACTCTGCACCATTCTATGCCACTGCAGTCTATGCCTCTCTGCTCTACCATGTACCACTCTACTCAATGCCAATTCACTCTTTGCCACTCTACATCACTGCACTTTTTCGCCACTACACTCTACACCACTCTAGTCTAGGCCACACCAATCTACTCTGCACAACTCCACTCTACACCACTCTGCAACTGCACTCTACACCAATGCACTTTACTCTGTAACACTCAACTCTATGCCCCTACACTCTGTGCCACTCCACGCCACTCTACAACACTCTACACCATTCCACTCTCCGACACTCCACACCACTCTCCTCTACGCCACTAACTTTTAGCCATGCTGAACAGCAGCCACACCGGTGTACAACATGGCTAAAACACATTGGGAAAGCCAATAGGTCTTGCGTAGGCAATGCTTGGCAAACTATAACTGCCACCGCGGCATACAGCAAACGCCTTACTGCCAAATAAGGACTGTATTACAACCTATTATATTATCACAGGCAACAAGTACTGGTTGTTTCTTGTTCCTCCCCAAGACCTCCCTCAGTGCCAAATATGCCACAAACTTGACTAGAGCACCTCCTAAACCACACTCCTACAGATACATGTTCAATGGGGTAGAAGCTGCTATTGAGGTGGATGCTTCGATGGCTGTGCCCAGTCCATGTATTATCCACTGCAGTCTGTTTCATTCTTACAGTAGCTGCCATTCCTCCTGCCATTCGACACATCTTTTTCATCTCCCTATGTTCTAACCCAAGGAGCAGGCTGTGTGCTTGAGCCGATGTGGGTGTGGATGAGGGCAAGCAAGTGGGAGGTAATGAGGGCCATCAACAGGCGTCATGGGCCCCTGACTGGAAACAAGTGGAGAAGGAAGAGTGACAATGGGGCGTGTTACAGTTATCAGAGGGATAGGGAAACAACAGAATGGAAGAGCAGAGCTTGTGGTGGTCTCCCCGGGTAGCCAGAAAACACCTCAGCTAGCAGTAAGGGAGTCTAACAAGGCACATTTGAGGTGTCAGGTGAGGCTGCATTCTGAAGTGGGAACAGTTAGTGATGTTTAGAGCTATATAAAATAATCAAAACGTATACATTACAAGTAAATAGTGATGCTTCTCGTGAGCACCGTCTGCCTCTGCAGAAGCCCGACTTATAACTTTAAAATTACACATGTAGTAATAAACTTGAAAAGTGCTGGGAGACCGGAAGCATGCAATTGCAACTGCGCTGACCTAGATTTAAGTGGTGTGTAGACAGGAAGACCTTTTGCTTGCTTTCTCTTGTCCCCAGCAGCGAGACAGGGAACATTCTTTGAAATATTTTGAATATAAAGCCAAACCATTAGTTCCCCACGTTGAAGTAGTGATGTTTTTTCTTCTGGCATGAAACAGCATTGGTATTTCCAAATGCTCTTGTTTGCACGACTTTGCGTTTCAGCTTTTATCAAAGGACACTAAGTATCTTTGTGCTCATCTTGTTTGCTTGCTTTTTCATGTAATGCAAAATCTTCTAGCAAAAAAGTTGTGCTAAAGGTCATGTGATACTTTTTAGCCTTGTGGTGTTGAGAATATTGAGGAATATATAGAGGGGTTTTTATGCTGTTATCATGGCAATCCCTTATATAAGACTCTCAGTCTCTCGTTTGCACAGTTTAACATTGTTCGCAAAGAGGTTTGATTAACTTAGGAACATGTCACAGACTGTTTTCCTGGTCTGTGAAGTAGTTGTCATATCTAGTGCTTCACATAACAGTTACATATTTGATGCCCAGTTGCAATTACTTGTCGTTATTTATTCAAAGGCCTCAGTTGGTCCGGCTAGTAAGGCAAATAAGTCCCTTTCCGTCAAAGCTACGCAGATCTTAAAGGGGACTGACTTTTGAATGTTGAATAGCCTTTCCCACAAGACCCTCCTGTGGCATTTTATTTTCTTGCCTCATAGTGGATTGAAAGTGAATTACCACTTTGAGTCATGCCAAATTTAGTACTGGTGCATGACAGTATGTCTTGGAAGGCCTCTATACATGTAGACAGACAGATCGAAGATAGTGTGAGAGGAAAGATTCAGTGGCATCGTCTGTAAGAGTATCTGTGTGTTGTTTTTTCATTTAGAAATCACTCCAGATCTAATGCGGATGTTTAGTAGTCACCTTATCTGTCTCATTGGACATGCTTTGTCTGCCTTTTCTGAATATATTGGCCATCTGATGGTGCCAAGGGTGGGGGCTGTGCTGACAGATGTGTCATTAGATATTGTTTAAAGGATAAATGATCTTGTGTTATATTCTATCGCTCTGGCAGTCCACTTCGTGGGAACCATCTTTCCAGGGGATAGATGTCTGTGCCTAAGACTTAGGGCTCCCCTTCTCCCATAGTGTATGGTTTTGAGTCCTTTCAGTGCAGATGTACAGGTGAAGTGTTCTTCCATCTGTCTGAAGACTCTTACCTTGCCTTGATGTTAACATCTCTCGCAGCAAGATGTTGTCTGTTGCTTCTCTGTGGTCAGATTAGTCAAGCCGAGCATTGTGGGAGGATCAGGCACACTTGCTTGGCATGGGCTTCCTTCTGTCCAGCTGCCCACCAGAATTTGAAGATACTGAAGCACAATCATCACAGTGAATCTAACCTACTACAAGTTACTTGTGAAAGATCAATAGATGCATGGCGATAAAATATATCAATTGTTTTTTATACGCTGATATGTAATATGTGTGTTATAGGCTAGTTTCAAGTTGAAGGATAGACCTCTTCTGACTGAAGAATCTGCATTAAATGCTCCTCAAAGACAGTGTTTACTTGCCTTTGAAGGGGTTTCTTAACCCAAGTGCGTTATTGCAAAAATGAGCTTTGATCTTATGGAGCAATTGAGCTGCAAGACAAAGAAGTGTTAAATTACAATTAAACCAGAAAAAACATGCTTGATGTATTTCTGAAGCCAAAGGATACGTTGCTGAACTAGAACTCCACTAAGAACAGAACAGCAGCTCTTATTTTGTGGTGGGGTTGTTCTGTGAGGTTACAACTTGATTCCATGTTATTGGGGACAACATATTTTAGTCCTTGACTTTCGTTTAAAAGCCAAATAAGAGCCCAGAATATTCTGTGAGTTAAAGTGCTGGTTCACCTCTATTACACTAATATTATCGATTACATTTGTTTGTTGAATGACACACTGGAACCAGGTATCTGCAGTGTGTGGAGCCACCGGATATCCTTATGTTCAGAAATAGCAGTCGTGGAAAGTAAGGAAGGACTATTTATTGACTGCTATCTGAAGCTCAGTGACAACATTCGCCATTACGAGTACCGCGTAGTGGCATACTTGATAAGAACCAAGGACCCAAGATGGATTTTTTGGTGCCATTAGCGTCTGTTTGCCAGCAAACACTGGCCTAGGACTCTTGCTCTTTTCAACGTGGTCACAGTATATTCCTGGAACCAATGTACTCCAAATTACAAGCGCCAGAACACATCCTGTGGAGGCACTGGGCTGAAAATCTTCTACGCCTCCATGGTAAACTTGACATTCTCCAGTTCCTTTAATGTTGCAGTACCCGCCAAAACACTGTGAGAACGCTAGAGGGCCTAGGGGGTCAACATCAGTAGTGAACGGAACATACAGAACCCAGTGGTTTTGCAGCATGCAGGTGGCGATGACACAAAATATATCCGATGCCAGTTGACAGATACATAACTTCAGGTATCACTAAGAATGAAGGTACCTGTGCACCACAAAACAAGTGGCGGAAAACTTTGCAAAACAGCCTTTCGTTGCATCTCGAAACATGCGGTCTGTCCCGCTCTTTCACGGATCCGCGGGCTGGCGTGGCCTGCTTCATGTCCCGGTTAATACATTGTAAATCACGCATCAGTGGCGCAGGGTCTCATTTCTGAGTTGCTTGCTCTTAGAAAGATGCTTTTTCTTGGCCTGTAGCATTACAACTGGCCCCTTTGTTGATCTCATCAGTCCACCCAAGAAGGCACAAAAAACTAGAAGGTTTGAGTTACAGGCTGGAAAAAACACAACTGGGAGCCTTTCCTGTCCTGGTGTCAAATGCTGAGCCGAAGAGAGAAATCTGCAGAGCTGAAAATGCCCTCTCAAGGTTATCTACTTATATCCTTGAGGCCTTTTAAGCTCCAGAGAGACAGAACCGCCCCTCTCAGCCTCATTCTACTTCTGCGTGTTTCACATTAGTGGAAACTAAGGCAGCGCGGTTCAATTGAACTTAGTGCAAATTGTAAGTTGTGCATTTAATGTGAATCTTGCAATTCTGGCTCTTCCAGGCAAGTGTTTCCTTGATGGGACAAGTGACTTGTTGCGGAAAATTGCCTGGCACTGGCTAAGCAGTGCTCTAAGCTCAGCAGATCTCTCCCTCCAAGTGTCCTCCCATCAGATATAAATCACAAAGTTGCTGGAGGTATGCCGAGCTGGGACCCAAGTTATGAAAGCACTTCGTACCCTTTATATCTGGAAGGAATAATCGATGTTGTCCTTTGAAAAGCTCTAAAGAAATAAATGTTCTCTCAATGTGTCTCTTTCTGTGGTATTCACAATACTGTTTTCTCAGCATCTAAATGTAGCATTGTCCTCTCTTTGGAGCTGTATGGCTGAAGGATAAAAAATGCCAGAAATCTTTAAACGAGTCTTAATTGTCCATTTTTGTGGAGTGTGAACTGGTAGTTTTGAATACAGTTGCTTGTAAAATTATGCACACAGTAAGGCCACCTATTAAAAGAGGGCCGTGGGTTTTCGAGCTGCCACTGGATTTTAAAATTCTCGCTCTATCAAAAGGCATCGTTCAAAATAAGTTTTGAGACTAGTGCAGGTTGACCACATTTTGAAAAACAAAAACCGGGACATTCCACAGACATAGAAGTAGGAGTGCGATTTTTCATCGACCTGGAGACACAGAATGACTTAAATAACTGCACTCACCAGCATAGAAATGCATGCAGTGAGACTCTACGAGGAATGCAGGAATTAAATGCAGCTTTTATGGATAGTTAAATTCAGTCGCGGCTCGCAGGAGTTACAGAGGCGAGGAAGTGCGCGGAGGGCGAGGGGGTAAAATAAATAATATTAAAAAAAAAAAATCTTGCCTGCACGCTGCGCCACCACTCCTCTGTCTCTTCAACACTTCAGCTCCCAGCCTGCCCTGCGGCCAATCCTGACGCTCAGAGCAGCGTTAGAATTGGCTGGGAGCGCCAGCAAGAGTGCTCCCAGGCAGACTGGGAGCCTGCGCCTGCTCTCTCCAGCCCAGCAACACAGTGCTGGGCTGGCAAGAGAACAGTGTGCATGTGTGTTTGGCTGGCCCGAGACGCTCGGCCAAACACACATGCGAACTGAGGGGAGTGCACTGTGCACTCCCCTCGTCATCCCCAATTCCCCGCCCCTTTAATAACGGAAGTATAATAAACTTAAATTATTATCCTTTCGTTGTAAAAGGATTTGCAGTGGTTGCTGCTGGCGGGGGTGACACTCCTCCACCATAGCGGAGGAGCCGCCACTGGTTAAATTGCTTTCCACTAGGAGCTGTGTTGTAGTCAGTCGAGTTGGAATTAAGAATACTGTCAGTCGATCAAGGTTCCACGAGAGTGCTGCCGAGGGAAGTGTACGGCAGTTGGAGAGATCTTGACCGACCAGCTGACAGATGGCTCATATTTCGCTTGCAATAAACCATATGCTTAAGTTGCTTAAGTGTACTTTAATGATGTAACCACAACATTTTGGCGACGAGCAACCTGAGGAGCCCACGCAGCCGCTCAAGAGACGAATGAAGAGCGATTGGAGGACGCCGTGCCCAGCGGCGTCGCAGTGAGGTCTGAGAAGGAAGGACAGCGAGCCGTGGACGGTGGCGATTCTAAGACTACGGTTGTTTTTTCATAGAACAAATGGTCCTTAAATACCTGATTGATAAATGTAAGAATCTGTGAGTATTTCATAAACTACTCTTGCTTCAGGTCTCGCGCAGCTCTGCTTCAACAGATGCACGATGCATGGGAGGGGTCTAGCGTCATGACGCATTCTTCGAGCACTGCTAAGCAACGCCTTTGGTTTACATTCTCATCCCGTTTTGAAGCAAGACTCTTATTACTCTGACACGCACAGACAGGTTATTGACCCAGCATGTCAGTCCTGCTCTGCAATACCATTACGTTAATCATTTGCACTGATGCGCACAGCTTATTGTGCTTGCGTGTCACTGCATCCAGACATTCTTCTGTACGCCGACACGCACATCCCCCAGTTTAAATGCTTTTTTCCACTGTCTATTTTACAGCATGCCAGTGTGTTTATTTACATAAGATTGACACTCACAACATTATCCTAGACACTATGACAATGGAACGTTGATTGTGAGTTTGTTGAGTTTTAACTATGCAGTCAGTGAATGCACCACCACCTTTTTTAGAAGTTCCTTGCAACCCACCTATTTTTTTTAAACAATGGTTAGATGTGTTTGAGACTCATTTGGGTGCCATTGGTGCTTCGCGTTTCAGACCTGAAAGAAAAAAAAACGTATTACTACACTCTAGGTTTTGAAGGTAGAGAGATTTTTAAACCTTTCCCAGAGGCCATACTGGGAGACAAGGAAGAGTTGGATGAACACCAGGAAGCTTTAAAGAAGTTGTCTATAAGGTTTGACCGGCAACCTAGCCTGATGGTGTTACTTCATAAGTTCTTCAAAAGGGTGCAATTACACAATGAAAATGTAGATTACTATATTAGTGCCCTAAGAAAATTGTATTCACAATGTCAATTTGGTGTGTTTTATGATCAGCTGGTCAGAGATCAGTTTATTGGTCATTGCATAGATAAAAACATTCAACAGAAACTGCTCACTTTGGGGGATCCTTCTCTCAAAGATGTGGTTAAATTGGCAAAGAGTGTTGAATTTGCACAAGTTGCTCTCAAGGAACTTGCCATTGAGCCAAAAGTGGATGAGAAGATCAATGCTATTACAACTATGTCTACAGGAAAGGATAACAAAAGTCTGGATAATCAATTTTCTAAGCTTACTAATATTTGTTTTAGATGTGGCAGTTTTCCCCTTGGGAGGGAGGGCAAAGGGTGTCCAGCAAGGGCGGTTGTATGTCGCAGATATGGTAAAATGGGTCATTTTGCTAAGGTGTGTCAGAGAGGGATAAACAAAATTGTGAAAGTTAACAGCATTACTGATTCTGATTATGTCACACACCAGCAATTAGGAACGGAAATTCAGGACATGATTGTTGTGGTGTCAGATGATAGTGTAGTCACAGGTGATCTGGGTGAGTGTGTGGACCCTTATGTGGATGTTGCGGTTGGGGAAAAAAAACTTTGCATTTGCTGGTGGACTCAGGGGCACGCTTTACAGTGGTGACTTCTGAATTCTTTAAGCAGACATGGGGTAACAAAAAGATGTTTCTACCCGATAGAGCCACGGTTTCATATTAAGGCAGGAGGACTGAACTTGAGGTATACATTGAGGACGTTTTGGAATTTAAGGGATGCAAGATTCAAGGCAAAGTCTATGTTGTGGTCAATGGACTAAACATTTTAGTGTGGTTCCATCAAGGTCTTTTTGGCCTGGTGTTGAAACCGGGCACTAGTGAACAGGCAATGGTAGTTTAAGAATCGCTAGTATCTGATATTGACACTTTGTACAAAGAGTTTCCCAAAGCCTTTGATAGCAAGTTAGGATGTATTGTGGGATTTAAGCACAGAGTCAAAGTTAAACAGGGGGCAGTTCCTAATCAACACAAGCTCAGGACAATTCCATTCAGTTTGAGGGATGATTTTAGACAAGAGTTGGAAAAACTACAAACGATTGGTGTGATTGAACCTATTGAGTCTAGGCTATGGCTTTCGCCTATTGTTGTTGCACGTAAGCACAATGGCGAGATGTGTTTGTGCATTGACTTAAGAAGCCTGAATAAGGAAATTTGGGTTGGTTCCTTTCCCCTGCCCAGGATCAATGATCTATTACAAGAACTTAAGGGGCTGAGTGGTTTTCTA
This sequence comes from Pleurodeles waltl, assembly GCF_031143425.1. Taxonomy (NCBI): domain Eukaryota; kingdom Metazoa; phylum Chordata; class Amphibia; order Caudata; family Salamandridae; genus Pleurodeles; species Pleurodeles waltl. The sequence goes on along the minus strand of NC_090436.1, from coordinate 789,510,312 downwards.
AAATTGATGTGGCTTCAGCATATCACCAAGTTATGCTTGAGGAAAATTTGAGGCATTTTACGGCGTTCAACACACCTTTTGGCAGTTTCCAGTTTTGTAGGATGCCTTTTGGTCTGGCGTCTGCTGCTTCTGCTTTCCAGTGAGTTATGTTTCAGATACTAGGTTTAAAAAATGCTTTATTAGTTAATAAAAACCATAAAACATCTTATCATAGCACATCATTCCGAGAAAAAGCAGACCAATTTAACAATACCAAAAGTTTTCTTACCCATTCGCCCGCCCGTAACCATCTTTAAGTCCTCTCAATTGACATACAAAACTATTGTGCTAGATAAAGTGCAATGCAAAAGTGTCAACCAAACACATGCATATTAAAACAATATAACATAATCATGATAAAAACACCTTGTGGTAAAAACGCCTGAAACCCGGAGATAATATTTATACAGAGGTCGTCCTGTCCACCATGTTATTATTTCACCATGCCTAATGGGCTAGGGACAAATGTTAAATAGTATACTTTCCAAACTTTATCTAGTTTTATCCGAGAAGAGGCAGACCTATTTGTCAGTACCATATGTATTCTTGCCCATTAACCCGCCCATACACATCTTTAGATCCTCACAGTTGGCATACAAGGCTGTTATACTGATATTGATAAAGTGCAGTACAAAGATGTCAGGCAGCACCCAATACTATGACAATAAGTCACCATTATAATAAAAACACAATCATAGTAAAAAGCCTGATGCCCCGGGACAGCACTGATGAAAATACATCCTAGCCACGACTTAATTATTTCATGATACCTGAAGGGCTGAGGACAGATGTTAGATAGGATAGTTTCCCCACTTTAACCAATTTTATCTTGAAAAGCATATATGACCCTCGCTTCCCTTGACATATAAATGGTTTGTTGGGCAGGAAAACATATCCTATTCCATTGACCTTAAAAGCTAAGATGAATTTACCTGTCAGAACAACCCCTTCTTCTTCATTAAAGGGAGCGAGGTGGGGCAGCCAGGTAGGCAAAAATTCTAAAGAACTGGACTAGTCTAATGTTTAACATTTCATTGCTTGGGTCAAGTGCTATCATGACGGCCGGCCTACAGGATTGGACTTATAGGGCATTTAATTTCCTTCTCAGTAATTCCCTTCCCTGACTGGCCAGTACTGGACATATACAGACCACGTGGCTCATATTTTGCTTTCAATAAATCACACGGTTATCTTGCTTAAGCGTACTTTCATGATGTAACCACGACAAGCTGCTAACTAATTTTGCTCTAGAACATATAGAACTTATCTCTCTCTTTCTTCAGTTGACAGGCTTAGAAATCTAAGACTTGTTAAATTTACTGATATTTGCCGAGACAGTGTGGTGGGAAAAACGGGACTCTTCTGGCAAATATGGGATTCCTGATCACCCTAGTTCAGCAAGATTATGGAGGATGCCTGTGTCCTACAGCTTGCTCATGCCATCAGTTGTTGGATATTTTCCTGTAGAATTTGCACAGAAATGCCAACGCTGCATTCCACTCACAATGGATGAGAGCTCAGTGTATTATTAAATGCATGAAAACCCCCTTAGGAGCAGAGGATTGTTTTCTGGCACTATGAGATTTAGTGTTTATAACAAGGCTATAGCATTATAAATTAAAAATAGTAGAAGTTAACACAGGTCTTATTTCTCTTGTGAGTAGCCTCTCTTTGATTCGAAGGAGGTGATCTGGATTGTTACTTGTGATCAGCAGGTTTCACTGACTCACTTTCTTTTCATTTTAGCATTTCAGTGTTCAGGATCTGCATCGTCAGGTTGTTAGCACCTGGAGCATAAAAAGAAAGTGCATGCCATGCCAGAATTATAATGCATCTGTCCCTAACTCCTTACTGCGTTCTGGTGGACTGCATACAATGCGCTGGTCGATTTGTTACTGTTTCACAGTGCTGACTGGTCAGTTGTACACCACTGACTGGGCATCTTTACAGCCGCCACTGGACAGTTTCGTACTAGGGACTGTGACCGTCAAGTGCAAAAATTACACTGTGCTGACCAAAAAGTAACATTTTCGCTTGTGGGTTGAAACAAATGCCTGCAAAATATTGCCAAGGCACTATTGCCAAATTGTTCAGTCCCTGGTGCAGGTTATGAAATCAGGCCCCTAGCAGTGTGCAGAGGCAGGCCTATTCTGAACCTCTGCTCTCCTTGCACCGCAAGCCGTGGCGGATTGAGCGTGTTCATTAGTATTGAGACCTATGGGGTGATCAAAAGGCACTTCAGCCTTCTGTTGAAGCAACCTGTATCGTACATAGTGTATTGTTTAAATGTCATAAAGCAGAATAACATTTAGGGCTAAAACGTTTTTCCCCAAACCCTTATGAACACCCTCCATTTTTCCCCAATTGTTTACTTTTTTGTATTAAATTAATGATACACTGGATTTCTTGATGTGGTAATGTGATTCGAAATAGGTGGAAAAATCATTTCTGTTTGAGGTATTTAAAGCCAGTTCCTGGTAGCACACCAAAGTGGAAACTCAGTTTTACAGCTCAACAATGTTTGAACGCTGGAAAACATTTTAGCTGTCCTTTCTCACCATCAGCTAGCATACATTATTAATAACTCATCACAAGCTGCCTCACTTGAAGGATATGGGAACGCCTAGGAAATAACACAAATACATTTCGTTTCTCCTTCAGGGAATTATCTTCTGGTGAACTCTAAAAATAATGTTCTCAAAAATCTCTCTGATGACAGGTATTGCTGAATGTCAGATTGATGTTATCTGATAACTAAGGGACAACAGCTCAGTGTACATACAGCCTCTTGAAAATGAGCAGGGTTAGAAAAAAAGGCATTTCAACAAATTCATTCACATGAGAAGCTTTGCATACCGCTACATATCGGTACTACCAGGCCCTACTGAAGACCCATTCGGACTGGGAGCTGGGGGAGAACGCCTTGATTACCAGATTTTGTGAGGAGTCTGGGCGGACATTTATAACACGTTACTGATTCCACCTCTAGTCTACTCTTCAATCACAAACTATACAGTGAGAGGTGCTCAAACATAGGGTTCTTTTAAAACTCTCGGAAGGTAGAACTTTGATCAGGGTGACATCAGCTAGACTACCAAAAATGTTAAGACTCCTTCTCCTCCAAACACCACTCAAAAGCAAAACAAGCATTGACAAAGCCAATAATCTAATTGACTTTGCCAGTGCTTATTGCCGATGCTGTGCAGCATCGGCAAAGAAAGAAAAAAAAAAAGGTGTGATGATGCAAACCTGAGCATCCGCACGTACACATCATGATGGTGCTGGCTTTTGTCATTCCTTATGCGTGTGCATTCCTGATGACACGTGCGCTTATGGACTGACACAGGCACCATTTTATTTGTTTTTTATTTCCAATTTCAAGCTGCTTGTATCGTTAAATAAAAAATAAAACACTTGTGCAGGAGCCCTTTTTTGCAGTTGCTGGATCTACAAAAATGTTTTGGGGTAATTGTTTTGTGAAGGTTGGTGACGGCAACAAAAAAACAGGTGGAGGAGAAAACAACAGATGGGTTGGTTAGAAAAGGAAAGTGAACTGAGGAGTAGTGGTCGAGCTTTGGGGTAAGGAATAAAAGGTCCTGGTGGGGAAATGAGGGATGAGCTGGAAGTGTGGAAAGGAGGGAGCATCACTGAGCAAGTGGGATGGGTTGTTTAGTGGTTAGGGGACACTCAAGGGAGACAGCAAGAAAACACATGCACTCTCAATGAGTGATTAAAGAAAAAGAAACAAGCAATTGCCTAAATGTGAAATTGAGTGCTGAAAAGATAAAGTTTGAAGGATACAAGGAGGGACACTGGAATTATCTGATTGTTTCGCCTCTACCATTTTCACAGAATTACAGATTTGCCTTGTTTGCCACATAATCTATCATCTGCCACATAATCTTCAGATTTTAACAAAAAAATGTTTCTAGCTCAAATGTTACTAAAAATGCAGCACATGCGTTGCCGTGCAGTGTAAGGCCCTTTGCAAAGTTCATTTTTTTTGTTGGTATATTACTATACTTGGGTGTTAAACAGGTTCTAATGAGGTCCAGCAATGCCCAAACAATGTTAACAAGATTGAAAATGAAAGAAATTGAGTAACGCTATCACAAAATATACAGCATTATGCCGCATAATTTGCCTTTTCTTGTAGCATAATTTACTAAACCCTGCCACATGATTTGGCCCGCCCCTGCCACATAATTCCAGTGGCCCTGGATACAAGTCATCCGGTCAAAGGGATGGTAAAGATAGTAAGGTCCAAGGGAATAACAAATGCAAGAAGAGGAAGGAAAATAGCAAGCCAATGAGTGATGAAAGCAACCAGTAATATGCAGTGGGCTGACTCTAAGCACCAAGCAAGTGGTTTTTTTATGGTCTACAAGACGTCTTTGTCAAACAGACACCCAAAAGCTATCTGTAGGCGAGACATAAAAAGGGCAGAGGGAGGTGATTTTTATTGTAATTTTTTAAAGTTTAGATGTGAATTGAAGCATGTGTGCAAAGAGCTTAAATGTATTTTGTCACGTTTCTGTAGTCTGCATTACCAGAACTGTTCTCATTATTTGGGGTGTGGCCTTTGCAGTCAGGCTACATTTGCTTTGGTGAGTAATTAGGGACATTTACTAAATATCTGAAATACCCAGTATTTGCACTTTTTTTTATCCAATTCTAGTTTTAAAAAATATATATATATATATTAATATTTGTGCATTATGGTGCTACGGTAATACCCAATCTCTTAAAACGAGTATTATCCTCGGGTAAGCAGTATTGGCAGCTAGCGGTAAAAGAGGCACAGCCCGGGTATTTTCTGAGCAGTGGGAGCAAATGCATTTTCGATAGGTCTCCCGCATGCTTAGATGTTTAATGCAATAATAGTAAAGTGCCCCGGCGCTTATTCGCGTTCATACGTACAAGCGAGGGCTAACGTTTTTGAAAACAGTTGCTTTATTCATTTCAGAAATGAAGAAGAGGCAGTCAGTATTGGCGAGACTTTGATTTCTTGGGCTGCTTTATAGCTTGGCTAACAGTTGTAAAAGGTTAACAGTTTCTACTATACGGCGTCGCAGGGCACACTTTCTTACTGGAACTGTCGTCATCAGCGAGACCTGCAGTGACCTCTCCTTCAAAGTGCGCAACGCCTCGGCTCACGTCTTTAGTAGTTCGACATGACGCGCAGTGGCGTAACAAAGCCCCCCGCAGCCCCAGCGGTGCAGGTGGGGGGACGAGCTCCAAATACCCCCTCAGCACAGTACCAGGAACTGACAGCTCCTGAGTAAGTTCGGAGAGAGGGGGCCTCCATGTACTTTGCGGGGTTGCGGTCAAGGGGCCTCTGATGACGCGGTGAGCGTGGCGGCCCCCTGCACACGTTTCCCGCTCTCGCCTTGAATTGTTGCAGTCACTCTCGAGCTGCCCTCTGGCCTCTCATTACAGAAGCGTGCCAGTGTTCAGCGACTCTGTGAGACGGTTCCTTTTCAGAAGAACCAGCGCTTATTTCGTTTCTGTCTCGTGCAGGGTTATTAAAATATTCGAGAATTGCTTCATAACACTCAGCGTAAATGAAGCAGAAAGGCGACTGGCTTGTTCTGGAGGCAGGTGTAACACAGGTCCCCCGTCTGAGTTGCAAACTCGAGTGTTGAAACATTCCACACACGGATTCGCTCTCTTTCCTTCTCTCCCTCCTCTGTTCCACGGTGTCTCTTCCGGGAACACAAACCTGGCATATCCTTAAAGCCTCTAGCCCAAGCTGAGCGTCTTCGGGATTCTAGTGACTTTCCCTCTGGAACACCCTTCCCCTCGACCTAAGATCTGTCACTTCACTGGGCACCTTCCAAATAGCTCTCAAACATTGTCTTATACAAACTGAAGAGGCCTTACTCACTTCTACAGAGCATGCGCCCACAAACGGCCGACGTCACTTGCACCCTGTGCCCTACGAGCACTACCTTGACAACAATGTGCTTTTATCGATGCCCGGTTGTAATATTTTCTTATCTACTGGTTTAGAATTACCATAGTGGTTAGTTGACTAGCCTTTTCTGTTAAAACTGTGAAGTATGGCTTTAAAATGTGATCAACTTCTCTTTGTGGAAATAATGTTTGGCATTAAAAAGACATACTTGCGCTATGATGTGGTGTGTTCCTCGTCACCCCTACTTTGTGCGCCTTTTCTGTAGTCATCCTGAAAGTGAAAGGCTTTATGGATACAGAAGAAGCTCAGACAATATGTGCATTCACTTGGCAAGAGCGAATCGGTCAAGTGTGCACTGTGAGATTTGCTGGAGAGCAGTGACTTACAACATTCACTGTTGTTATTGCAACTCTCTGTCCCGCAGCATCTAATTTCATTTGGATATGACAGTAGGAACAGCTCTGTAGAGCCACTAATTGACTTATTTGCACTGTCAAGTAGTGTTTGTGAAATGAGATTTTGGTGAGACTAATTTAGTGATAAATTGTGTGCTTATGCTGCTTTTTCACCCAGTTTCATAAACAATGTGGAGGAGGCTGGTTAGTCCCTAGGCCCCCGTTGGGTTCATCCCAGAATGAAGCTCGTTTCGGTTGTTTAGGTTCTTTGTTAGCTCATTTTCCAGATTTTTGCTTATAATGGTTCAGCTTGACACTAATGTGTGTTAGGTAGAGGAATGTATCAAAACATGAGGTGCATGGTGTCCCTGCAAGAAGACTACACTGCTTTATGAATTCTGTATTTTAGTGCAAGAAATATGATTATACTTTGCAATCTGTTTCATGAGTCCACCTTAAATATTTTACTCTTTTCAGTAGTTATTTATTTTTTAATACAAAAGCTGAATAGTTTATGTTGCACATCAGTTTGTGTTATGGCATCCTTTTAAAAACTTCTCTCCGTTTATGCCCACGTTGTGACCTTGCACAACGATGTAAACTCTTTAGACCTTATAAACAAGCATATTTGTAAATGTGCATCTTCAGGTTTACACCCTTTGCTTCGGGTGCAGATTTATGAATACCATGAATTAAAAAAACATTCTAAGAGTACGCTGGAAACTTGTGACATTTGCATAATTCCTGATTGCCTCTGTGCCAAAGGTTTTCCATCTGTAAAATTGTACATAGTGTATTTACAGACCCTTCCATAGTGAAAATGGTTAGAAATGAGTTTATGAATACTGCCACACTTAAATTTATGAGAGTTCCCAAACTTTCCAGAAAATCCCTGTTTTGAATGTCCAGTCTTAGTCACTGGAATATGATTTAACCATGCAAAATATTAAACAGCTATGGCTTAATATTACAAATTGGCACATCAGCGTATCAAGTATTCACGTACTGCTCCCCCAAATGTCATCAACCTTGAGAAACAGATCAATATTTACTAGCCAAATCAGGACACTCTTCTTTTCCCTGCTGCACCCATGAATCTAGAAATAAGGGGCAAACAAAGAAGAAGACAACTAGAACAAGGACCCCCCCCCAAATATAAATCTGTGTTGTAGAACTGTTGGTTATTTTCAGATCCATCACATTGCCAAATGACATACCTCAATCCACTGTAGACATCCATAACTCTACAATTCAGAGATGAATAACTCTAATTTGTAAGTCAGAGACTTAATGTTCGCAAAAGGATAGACAAAAAAAAAACAAAGTAATATTCAAAATGACGAATCCATGTAAACACTGAAACTACAAGAAAGAAATTCCAAGACTAATGCCTCTCAACAAAGCCATCTATTTAAAAAGAAAAAAAGACCAATGAAGCCTCAAACCATTTCACAGCACTGTTGGAAACCATTAAAACAAAGCCCAACAAAAACAGAGCTCTACTCTACTCTTGCAGTCTATCCTGTTGGTATATGACCCAGATTGGGCTGGGCTGCGAAGCTGCTGGGCTTCAACATTGACAATAAAATAGCTATATTATCCCACAACTCGAAAGTACGTAAAACCTCCTCTTTCCAACCATATCTATTCAATAAACTCCCTCTGTCCAACTTTAGAACTTTGCATTCTGGTGCTAACGCTTTGTTACTCAGACTCCCCATAGCCATCGAACACCCCTTCAAAGCCATTTTTCATGCTGCAGTACATCTTGTCAAAGGCACCAAAAATCAGAACCTGTCACATCGAAAATCATGAAATGACAGACCTCCCCTTTCTTTCCCTTGAAATCAGCATAAACTTGGAAATTGCCTGTATCGCTGGTGCAGCAATCCACCTGGAACTGACCATATAAACTCGATACCACGGGAAGAGAAAGAGACAATAGAGGTAAATGCAGCCTCTTTGTGGAAATCTCAAAGACTAAAAAAAATCACACGGCTGTATGACTCACTTACTTGAATAGCTCAGAATCATTTCAGACTTGGTAGGCCTCGAGGAAGGAATGTAAGCCACCTATTTAAACTCCACATAAACATGGAAGATTCATGTTCCTTAGTTTAATTCCCTGCATAGTTTCAACTTTTCTGCATAATTCAACTTCCCTGGAAAAGAACTGAAAAAAACCTTCTGAAAAAGGCAGGAAGAACTAAGGATCTCGTTTTGGAATAGCTGGTATCTTAGGGTGGTAATACTGGGCCTGGTATTAATGACTACAGACTGTATCACCAATGGGAAAAAACATGCAGGTCCCAGAATTTCTGGGCTCAATACCGCATGCATTCCACAATTCCAGCTGTTTCCCACATACATTTTCCACCTGCTTTGAACAGGTGGGAAATGTGAGTGAAAAAAGCATTCGGTTTTCACAGGGTAAACTTCTGGATCTTAAAACTTATAACAGTCTAGTGTGGTGATTTAGTTAAAAAAAACCACTTGGAATTATTACCCCACATGGCCCAGAATGAGGACCTAAGAACTTTTTCAAGATGTGAAAGGGAGGGTTACACCTCTGTATTCCACGGAGGTGTATGGGACTGCGTTTATCCTCTGTAAAAACAGTTTCCCTCTGGAGAAAAAAGTGAAACAAATATTCACATGCACATTTCTGCTTTGCATACTCCGGTAAATTGCCCCGATGGAAGAATAGGCATTGTATGCAACGATCCTGTAGAAGCAAAGCCTTGTAGTCCATATGGAACTATACAACGTACGTAGGTGTGAAACTATGAAAAGTTTGATATCGGCTATTTGAATGTTTCACCATTTTTCAATAGGACTTTTGGAGGTGGGCCCAGGGATTCTGAAACACTTAGGACGGTGTAGGTCCATGCCAGTGGTTTGAGAAGCCCAGAAATAGATCTTGAATGATTCTTATGTCTTCCTTGCTGTCACCACCTACTTGTCTTAAAATGGAATATTGTTGGCGTGAGGCCTCCATTTCATTCCTTTACAGTTAGTAGGGGATGCAAGTAGACACCTGGTTCGTTTTTGCCCATTGAAGCGCAACAGAAATGATTGCCTTGTAAAGAATCTGCTAACCGGAATAAACATCACAAGGCTGCAGGAATGTGATGAATCAGAAATGAGAATCTCAAGAGGCTTCGTGCCAGTGAAAACAGAGTGACTCATGTAAAAAAAGTGCTCATGTGAAGAAACGTTCTATGTTCCCGCTGACCAGCAAAAGGGTAACCTGTTTCTGAACACACCTCTGAAATTGGGTGATGTTGTGTATCTACTTTAATTAGTTTCATATACCGTGGTAGTTTGAACACGCATTGGCAAAGCCTGGAGGTCTGGGTTTAATGTGCTGATGCATTGTGCCCTGCATGCAGAATTAGCTTTTTACAGCAAAACACTCAGGAGGGAGCCAGCAGGAGTGGAAAGAGAGGGCTATAGTTGTAAGGAAGTCCCTTAGGTAGTTTATTACACACACTCAAGTGGAGGCGGAAGGATACACTCAAACAGCTAATAGCTTTACGTGAGAGATCAATATTCCATTGTGCAAAGCTAAGACATGATTGACAAAGTCTCAACCCAGTGGCTACTGGAGGCTAGTCGAAGAAAGCCAGTGGTTAGAAAGGGCAAATTCAAATTCCACTATGTGTATGTTGTTAGCAATTGGTTTGTTTGACAAAAAAAGCCAAGCCTAAATCTGTAGTGGACTAAAAGGTCTTCCTCCCCTGCCCTATTGCCTATAATATTGTGGGGAATTGAGATGTCTGCCTTAGTTTAGGCTTGTATCTCGCAATAGAAGCTGTTGGACTTGATCTCTCCATAATGGGCAGTACAATTGGCTTTTAGCTTACATTTATTACATCAGATGATGTTGCATAGAAGACATCTCAGAACTGGATGGTTGATTAACCAACAGTGGACAACATATTGGATTATAAATTGTAATTTGCATTTTCCTTTGTCCCTTTTTTCCATCTTTTTTAATGCTTTCATGGTGACCTCAAGAAACAATACTGCCAAATGAAGGGTAAAGCCAAAGACTTACTATGTCGCTGGGGCATAATAAATAGACCAACAAGTTGTGTAAGCCGGGTGAGCGTGACAACACACAACGGTGGTCAAGTCCAAGGATTCATTAACCACTGTTAGTCCTCGAAACACTCTGTTTTATTCCTTATGAAGCTGGTGTTGCTTCCTTTAGTAGTATGCAACTGGGTGACGAATTGGAATTAATATCCATTGCCCCATGTCCAGTAGAATGACCTAGTGGTGAGGCATTGGTGGGTACACTGGAATATTGCAAGATTTATTCTGCCCACGGTAGATGGAAGAGTGACCATTCTGCACAACCAAAGGCAGCACAGGAAAATAGAGGCTCATAATTCCGTTGCAGGTTTTAAAACAAATCACCTGCTTGGACTCGTAATGAGTTATAAATATTGTAACGATTATTAATGGTCTCTTGCACATATCATGACGTATCATGCTATACAGGGCAAGGCCTAGTGCTGATGCTACCCACCTAAAATTGCTTGCCATTTGGACTGGTTTCAATATATGTGATAACATGGCACCAACACCATCTAGTTGGTAAAACCATTCCACCCAACAGTATATCCAAGATCTGATACAGAAGACTAGACCACCCTAGAGAGGCATCCCATACACTCAGATATAGAACAGCACACCAACGTTATGGAATTGGAAAAGTGGTGAATCCCCAGCTATAGAAGAAATTTTTCATGCACATCAATGACCAAAAATAGTAGACCACATTAGACCAGGGTTTTCAATATAGGGCGATTTCTCAGGTTAAATGCTGAGAAAATCAGTTCTGTTTAAATTATTGACATTTATAATGATCTGTACAGCTAGCTTGAACCTCAGCCTTTCAGGACTTGTTTTGAATACCCTGCATTAGACAGTTCATTTGGACTCTGGTATAAGTAGTACAGCTCTACAGTCTGCAAACTGATGCTGCACTAAAAGCACAACTCGTTTTGATAAGAAATTGGGTTATTAGTTAAGAAGGGTGGAAGACTGACTCGAATAATGAGCACAAACGTGTTAAGGGTGAAACAAAGAAGTCAGTAAATTAACCTGTGCTTAACCCTCTGGGAGCTTGGCACAAAAGCAGTCAGGCTTGACTTAGAGGCATTATGCAAAATGCTCAATCAAACAGTAATAAAGTGAAAATATAGCACACGAAAAGACAGTTTAATAAAATAAACAAAATGCCACCAAAATGAACAAAATCCATTCTGTAAAACCATAGGTATTAATTTTTCAAGTTTTAGGTTAAAATAACGCAGAGAAGAAGAAAGCGCAACTCCCAGTTATCTTGTCACGCTAGACTGGCGGAAAGTCACAAGTTCAGCCCAACACAATGGCATATGGGTCGAGTACAGGGATCAGGTTAATTCCACTGGAGGGTTACCTTCTCAAGTCTGGTGTGAAGAGTTCCATTTGCGTTGGAGCTGGCCGCAAGGAGGAGGCTTTCGGGCATGAGGAGCAGGTTAGGCATTGCGGATGGTCATTGAGTAGAACAAAGAGCCAGTCGTAGCCAGAGCTTCCCAGTGGTAAATTGTCATGGATAGTTGCTGGCACATGACAAGCAGGTCCCGCTGGAGCTTCGCATTGGTAGTCATTGCAGACGGACAATCCCCGGAGAGGGAGGAGGTCACTTTGCATAAAGAGGATCCCAAATTTCAGGATTTTCACCTTTTCATGAGGAGGATTTTTGACTGATGCCACCCAAGGGTCCAGAAACAGGGGAGTGGTTCTTAGGGATCATTACATACTTCAACAGAGGCCAGCAGCAGTACTCAGGCAGTTTCGGTTGGTGTTAGCTGAGTAGTTTCAGGGAGGCCTCTGGAAGCTTATTGTGTCCTCGTACCTCACACAGGAGGTCAGGCAACTGGACATTGGAGTCACTCTGGGCAGCCTGAGATCAAGGCAGGCTTTTCCAATCTTCCATCTTCAGACAGCAGAGTAATCCTTCTTCTGAGTCTTCCACAGGCCTGGTAGTGTTCTGATGAGGGGTTCTTCAGGTCCCACTTTAATGGCGAGTGTCAGCCTTTTTATGGGGGGAAATCCCTGATCTATCCCCAAAAGTGGTTCTCATCAATTCTTCCACTTCTCCTGGCTTCTGACTGTCTAGGGCAGTGCTTCTTAACCTTATGACTTCTGTGGACCCCCACTTAATCATTACTGAACTCCGGGGACCCACCACTGCTTCACTACTGGAGGCCAGGGACCCCGGTTTAATCAATTTCAATGACTTGAACTTGAAAATAATTTAAAAAAAAAGAGAAAAAAACATTCATCAGACAAATACACAAATGATTAAATATTTTCTTTTGTTCAAAAACAAAAAAAAAAAACATTTCATTTTAAAGGGAAAGTTGTGTTTTTTCTAAATTCAACTGAGACCACCAATTGTCCATACTATATTTTGTTTGATGCACTTCCACTACTCCCACAAATAAAACTGAGGACACCGACTTAATTTTTAGCCTCCATTTTCTAATTCCTTAACATTTACTGAAGGTTTTACATTTTAAATTTTTCATTTTGCTTCCTTATTAATATGCACTTTGTTAATCTGTTAATAATAATTAATTTTCTAAGCAGTCAATGACCTCCTAAGTAGGGATTATGGACTTCTAGCAGTCTCAGGACACAGGTTAAGAACCATTGGTTTGGGGAGACAAAGACAAGGGCAGACCTGGTGTCTGGTTTTTTTTTGTGTTCTGCAGGCAGGGCCATTTGAAACATAATCAGAAGAGGTACAGCTCCTCCCCAGCCATCCTGTTAGGAAGACCCTCTCTCCTAATGCCTCAGTTTCCTTTGTCTCACTGTCTGGAAGCAATACACACTTCACAACAGCAGAGCCATCTAGTTTTTGTGACTGAGGACACTGGCAGAAAGGGACAATTTGTTTGGGCAATAAAATGGCAACTTTCTGAAAGTGGCATTTTCAAAACGGTAACTTAAACTCTGAGTTTACCATCAAAGACAATTTTAAATTACAAATCATTTTAGCATAAACATTTCTATCTGCTCCCAAACTGAAGTTAGCACTTATTAAATGTAATAAGGTAACCCATTCTAGTTAGTCTATGGGACAGCTAGGCCTTATAACAGTAAAAAAACAACTTTGGATGATTTTCACTGACAGGACATGTAAAACCTAAACACACATGTCGTACTTTTTAAATACCATGCACCCTGCCCCGTGAGCCTTTAAGGTCTACATTAGGGATGATTTATAAGTATTAAAAAGGAAGGTTTACACCCAGCAAAAGTTTTATTTCACCAGGTCAAAATGGCAGTGTAAAACTGCACTACAGGTTGCAATGGCAGGCCTAAGGCATGTTTTACATGGCTACTTTAGTGGGTGGCACAATGTGTGTTTCTGCCCACTAATAGCATTTAATTTATATGACCTGGGTACATGTAGTACCATTTACTAAAGACTTACAAGTAAAATAAATGTACCAATCAGGTGTAGGTCAACTGTACTATGTTTAAAAGGGAGAGCACAACCAATTTGCTGTTAGTTAGCAGGAAAAAAGTGCACAGGGTCCTAAAAGTCAAAAAAAGCGTGTTCAGCAAAGGAAGGCAGAGGTAGGCAAAAATCTGGGGTGTCTCGGCAGACACGGTCCTGTCCAACAATTTTAGTTGGAGCATCTAGAACCATCATGCAGTCAATACAATGCCAAAATGACATCTGTGGCTTTGGAAGGTCTCATAATTACTGAAACGGCTGAACAACGGGGAACCATTAACCCTCCTGAAATGAAATATCCAGCAAACTCATATATGGTGTTCACCATTACACAAACGCACAACAAAGACTTAATTTAGACCACCTCATTGGTATTCTTGTAACCCGATCGTTGTAATTAATTCTAAAGTTCAGTGAACAGATCCGTCATCACTTAAACCTCAAGCAATGATACTTTGCCACCAAAAATATGGTCAGCAAGAAATCCAAGAACTGTACAGAAGGACACCCGCAGGCCAGCCTATTTCCTGCTGCCACAGTAAATATGAATACGTCAGCACTTCTGTCTCTGAGCACGTTTCCTTTCTCCAGCCGGTTACTGAATAATTACATGGTATGACTGTGCTTTGTATAGCTCAGGAAGGATGGGAACCAAGAGAGACAGATGGAACGTGGGGGTAAGGTAGAGGAAACGAAAAAGTAGTGTTATGAGTGCAAATGCTTTCTATTGTGGTATCAGTACCTCCCTAGTCTCCTCTGAAATCCAAGAATGCATCCCCTCTCACCCCACTACCGTTCCACTTTTGTGTTTCTGACTGTTAGCCAGAATCTTTATCCCATATAAGGATTTTTATGTACACCCTGCTTTTTGTACTAAGTCAATTGTACCGCACACATGCAAATTTCGTTTTCAGGATTTCTCAACAGTACTTGAGTAATAATTTTACTTTCCCAATGTTTTAATTGAAACAGAAAGCATTGGCAGGACACAGGAACTAGAGCTAGAATTAAACTCTTTGGACAGAGAGAAGACTGGGTTAACGTTTGGATATAAAAGGCGTGGGGATAGAAAATAAAATAGGGATACTTGGCATCGGAAACGAGTGGCGCGATATTTATAACACTGTGTTTAATATACACTTTTGAAGAAGAGGCGCAGCATGTGTACGTTTAAATCGTGATGTACAAACCTTTTTACGTACAGTATTTCAACACTCCTGCAGCCATTGATGGCCTGAGTTGTAATACTGCTAGATTCCATCAGTGAGATCAGGAAATTGTTGGGGTGTAGTCGTTAAGGTTTTTTTTTAATCCCCCCTATTGTATTTATATGTCTGCAAAATAGACATTTATATGATTTGAGCCACAGTTGTTAAATGCCCTCGCCTTCTCACTCTGTAGATATGCATGCCTTTCAATTTTCACATACATATTAGTTATTCCTTAATGAATATTATGCTTAAGACAACATTTTTCATTTTCCATAGCTGACAGAAATTAGCCAGTTTCGTATGAGTGTTACAATTATTTTAAGGATTTATTCTTAATGAGGATGGATAAAAGAAGTCTCTATTGCCAAACATTGAATTTGAAAACGGGAAGTGATCATCATGTTCTGGCCTATCGGTTTCAATCAAATTCAGTTATTTGGAGAAATATGGAAAATGAAGAAAAACGTACGGATCTAAAAAAAAAATATCCATCTTCTTTCACATCTCCAGTATTATCGAGTAAAGAAGGGGATTCGAAGTGTAGGAAGTGTTACCTTAATATCATCAGTGCTTTGGACACTGACACGTTCATTCAAAAGTGTTAACACTTTCCAAAACCCAGCATGTGTGAATCTGCAATTCTCCGCAGAGAACTACGTTAGAATAAATGCCTTTTCTTCATCTAAAGAAAGAAAACGTGATAAAAAAATCCTTGGGCTAGTTAAAGTAGACCAGCTCGGTACAGATCTGGAGTAATGATCTTAAGAACGTGCTGATTAGACACCCATAACACCTTTACTTCAGGGCACAGAATAAAAGTATGGGGGATTGTCACATAAAGTGAGCTCTGCAAGGGCAAGTTTATGACACGTTTTTTTACTACGTTTTTGGGCTTACTAGTGTGTTATATAGTTGAAAAGCAGGAGCAGCAATATTTTATCAGGTTAGGCAGTGGTAAATGGTTGTTTGTCTACGGAACTTTAAAGGAATGTGATGCCTTTGGCGGGAAAAGTAGCAGTGTTTGTTGACACGAGTAAAGTATTTTTGAAGCACAACTGTGCAGAACACAATATGACACAGAAAACGAACAACGCAACAAAAACATAACAGAACACAAAACAATAATAATACAGTGCAATAACCCAGCCCAAAACAAAGCTGCACAAAAAACAAGCACAGCACATCACTTCTACTAGAAAACACAGCACAACAAATATGCGTATATATTGGCACACATCATCACCTCCACAATCCGCTTTCGCAACACAATCGTAAAACGTGTTTGCCTCAAGCACTACCTAACTTACCACAAAGACATGATATAGCACCAGTCAAAAATGTTTTGTGATCCGGCCAATGGACTTAGTGTACTTTCTTAACATATTATTTCAGATAGTCCTGGGATAGTTAATGTTTTTGATTTCTCTTGCTGTATCATCATTTGGGCGTTATGCTGCTTTCAGGGCAAAATAGATATAACTAAACTTATCTGTCACTGAGTAGAGAGACAGTGGTCGGAACTTTGGGTAATCCATGGGAAGCTGAAGCTGACCCTGATGTCTTTAAGGGACACACATATAAACATGCCATGTATGTGTTGGAAAGAGTAAATCAGTGTGAATATTGCATCAACAGAATATCAAATCACAGCTGCAAGAGTGTCCTTAAGAAATGTAAGGAAGAGTATCTATCCCGAGAAGCGGAATATCATGTTTAGGGCTCTTAAACTCCAGGTAAAGAGATTTAAAAAAGCATGTTGTAAACTCTACTTGCCAGTGATTCTTTTATGTATTTGTAGGTGTTTTGTACAACGCAAGCAAGTTACCTTCCGGCCTCACTAATGGGTTCTGAAGTTCCTGTTTAAGTTGAACCATTAAAAGATATGAAAGTAACCTGCATACTTTACAAAGTTGAAAATAACTGTATGTCTTTGGAGTTCATGTTTCTTTTAATTGTCAGGATTTGACAGCTATCCTAGTCGTTATTCAAAGGAAGGTAAAATCTCAAATTTTAAATCTTTGTCCTAAAGAATGGAGAAAAATATTTACATGAGCCAACAACTCTATTGAATTGCTGTAATGACATTCTGGTAGAGACTTCTAAGCGCAGATTCCTCACCTTAGAATAGTTCCCAGGCATCAGAGTGGATCTGGAAAATCTTGAGTAGTACCTCGGGTGCCAGTAGGTGGTGTCGATCAGAGTTGTCTGTATTAAAAGTGACATTGCAGTGTTCATACAAGCTCTACCCGGTGATGCGGAGAACTACTTCAGTCATTTTTGACCATCTTTTTCAACATTTTGTCAACCCTTTTTTAGCTGTTGTTGAGCTGATATTCCCAGTGTGCTAGGGACATGTCCTCTGCAAAACCTAAAGCGTTTCAACCTTGCAGGGAATGTCACAGATAAGTGTCTGTGTCTGATCCGTACGTGGTCTGTCTCTGGTGCCTGGAGTCGAGCCACGTCCCCAAGGCCTACACCGAGTGCAAGCCGATGCACCCCAAGGCTATTCAGCAGAGGGCATTAACTCTCCTTGTGGCACAGCAGAAGGCGTCTCCATGCCATTCCTGATCCTGTTCTAAGGGTAGATCTAGAGGTCACTCTCGAGCTGGTTCTGCAGACGATCTTCTTTGTTTTCTAAGACCTTTTCCTCCAAGCCGGATAAGTCACAGTAGCATAAGAAAAAGAAACTCCAACGTTCTTTGGCCTCCCTATCCAAATGCTACGCTCTAGGCTCTGCTTCCACACACCACCTTCAGAGCCATAGTCCTGGCCCACTCCATGCTACTCGTGTTCCCTGGAGCCAGAGCCCTACCTCTGCCCAGACTTACCACCTCTAGATCAACCCTTCCTTCTTAAGGGAGGAGATGTGGAGAAGGGATTTTGGCCCCTAGAGGAGGACTCTAAGCCAGAAGAAAACTGGTATGAGGGGCTGGGTGATGGCAGTGGCCTGGACACTTCACCAGATTCTGGCATGCTTTCTCCTCCCGGCCCTGTTTTGGAGGAAGGCACATTCTTCGCCACAGGTATGTGTAGGGTGGCAAAAGGTCCTTGACCTGGAGCAGCCAGCTGTCGCGGTCAAGACCTATGTCTTGAAGGAGGTGCTTCACCCAGGAGCCTGTTCAACTGAACCGCTGCTCCACTTCAATGAAGCCCTCACCTACGTTCGCCTTGGGGCCTGGGTCAAACCTTGCACAGGGGCTACTGTGTATCACATGATTTCCTGATGCCACTGCCCTGACCCAGAAGACCCAGTCTTCCTCTCCTAGACACCTCCCCTGAGAGCCAAGGTCAACCCAAATGTATTCCCTTCCACTTCACTGGTCGGTGAATCCAAGAGACTGGACACCTTTGGGATGCATATTTTCTCTTCCACCACCAGGGTAGTCTTCTGGTTGGTGAACACCACTTGCCTCTTGGACCGATATTCCCATGCTTTGTGGGATTTGGTTGCATAGTTGTTTTCCATCCTTCTTGAGGAGGGCCGAGTAATTCTCAACCAAGCCCTGGTACACAGTCAGGATGCAGATAAGTTTGCCATCAAGTGTGGGTTGGATACCATAGACTCCCTAGGTAAAGCCATGGCCTTTATGGTGGTGTTGCATCACCATGTATGGTTGGGGTCAGCTGGGTTCTCGGTCGATGTCCAATCATCCCTAACATTTCTTTTGATGGCTGTTCCCTATTTGTTGACAAGGTGGACATGGCGCTCGAGCAATTTCAAGAGAGCTGGGTCACCGCCAGGTTTCTCAGGATTTCTCTAACTGCCCAGCCCTAGCCACAGGCCTTTTTCCCCTACCGTGGACATGGCCAGGGCACGTATGTGCATCTGTAGTCCCAACCACATCGCCTAGTCCAGCAGACTAACCATTCCTTTCATGAGCAGGGTCGCGGATCCTGATGATGCGGTATCCAGTATGCTGTCCAGTCCCCCACCTCTCAGGGTGCCGCAGCCTGTAACCCTCTTTAGTGCCCCTCCATTTAGCACAGCCATCCCATTGGCAGCAGGATCAGGCATCGCCTGCTCCAGTGTTCTGCTATTACCTCAGACAAGTGGGTGCTTCAAATTGTGCAGAAGTGGTAGGCCCTTCCATTTGTGAAAACACCTCCGCATTTGCCATCATTCCATGAATGGCTGACAGAAGACCATCTCACCATGATCTGTCAGAAAGTGCAGGCTCTTCTGGCCAAAAGATTTAACAAGAGGATACCTGCGCCAGAAGTTGTGGTGAACTTTGTCCTATTCTGGATCTGCACCCTTTCAAAACCTTTCTACGGAAAGAGAAATTCAAGAAGCTCACCTTAGCTCAGGTCTTGTCTGCCCTGGACCATGGAGACTGGTTGATAGACCAGTACTTGTAGGACACTTAATTCCACATTCCCGTCCTGCAAACCCCCAGGCGTTATGTTTGCTTTACGGTGGGACATGAGCACTTTCAGTTTGCTGTGCTCCCCTTCAGCATGGTCAATGCTCTTCGAGTGTTCACAAAATTGATGACAGTGGTTACTCCTTCTCAGAAGCTCCCCTTCATCGAAGCCATTCTGTATTCAGCGACACCTATCCTCCAGAGTGGGAGAGTCCAGGATATTTGAGCTATGATCTTAATGTTTCAGTCCTGGATTTCGGTGAGACTTACTCTGAGGTTACTGGGTCTGATGGTCTCCTGCATCCTGCTGATGAAGCATTCCAGATGGCATATGCAGGCTCTGCAGTGGGATCTTAAGTCCCACTGGGCACACCACCAATAGAATCTCTCCGCCCTGGTCCATATTTCAAAGGAGACCTCACAGAACCTTATCTCTTTCTCACCCAGACCTGACTGGTGAATGATGTCATGTCTGGGTTAGGGTGACCACTTGAGAGAGGTATCAATCAGAGGACTCTGGTCTCCATTGTAAACTATGGTCTACACCAACCTTCAGGAGCTGCGAGTGATGCACTTGGCATTGAAAGTATTTCTTCCATCCATTAAGGTAAGGCTAGTTCAAGTGTTCATGAACAATACCACCTCCATGTGGTATTGCAACAAACAGGGCGTGGTGGGGTGATGGATCCTGTGCCAGGAGGCTCTGTGCCTCTGGACTTGGCTGGAGCACCAGGACATCACCCTGGTTGTACAGCACCTGGGAGGCTCATTGAACGCCAAGGAGGACAAACTCAGCCATCAACACTTTGCAGATCACAAATGGTGGCTACATCCAAAGGTGGCATGAGGTATCTTCCAAGAATGGGGAAAACTGCCACCACTGAGAACACACAATGTTAGACGCTTCTGCATGCTGGAGTTTCCAAAGCGTCTCTCTCTCAAAGTTGCATTCCGCTTTGAGTGTAACACAGGACTCCTGGATGCTTTTCATCTGATATATTTCCTGCACCAAGTTCTCAAGAAGATCAGGACTGATGGGCCCAAGTCCTCTTAGTGGCTCTGGACTGGACATGGAGAGTATAGTAACCCAAACTCCTGAGCATGAGCATCGGTCCTCTGATCATGTTGCCCTTTCAGAAGGATCTCCTGTCGCAGCAACAGAGTAGGTCCTGCACTGGAACCTGCACACTCTGCACCTTCATGTATGGAGGTTAATCAGAGACAGTGGAGGGTTTTAGATCTTCCTCCTGAGGTCTGTGAAGTCACTTTGGCAGTCAAGTGTTCCTCTACTAAGACTATATACGCCTGCTGTTGGGATAGGTTTGTGGCTTTGTCTTCCTCACATCATGCCAACCCCATTTCTGCATCTTTCTTGGAGGTGTTGTTTGTTTTATCTTAAGCCCGGTAAGGCATTGCCTTGGGCATTGTTAAGGGTTACCTGACAGCTATTTTGGCTTTCTTGCAGTTGCCAGATCAAACCTTTCTGTTCTAGTCACCAGTTGTGACTCGTTTACTGAAAGATTTGAAGCACTTGTGTCCTCTAACCCCTTTTTGTTATGCCTCATTGGGATCCTAGTCTGGTCCTCGCACTTCTCATGTGTTTCCCTTTCGGCCCCTACACAGCAGTTGTCTGTGGCTCTTAACTCTCAAAATGGATTTTTATTAGTGGCCATTACATCGGCCAGGAGGGTCAGCGGGCTTCACGCCCTTTTGGTTCACTGTACGTACACCAGTGTTTTCCTAGACCAAATGATCCTTCAGACGTATGCCTTCTCCCTGCTGAAGGTTGTTTCCCCCTTTTATGTTGGCTAGAGTATCACTCTGCCTGTATTTTTCACTTCACCTCATCCTTTCAAGGTGGAGAAGAGACTCCATTGTTTGGACCCAAAGAGAGCTCTCTCGTTCTACATTGCTTGCACCAAAAAACATCAGGTGAACGATCAAGTGGACCATCTCTTGATAGAATGTACTCTGTATTAATGTCTGCTCTGCTTTAGTGAAGAAGAAGCAGCTTCCCAATGGCTTGGGGACCCATTTCACCAGGGCCAAGGCTGCTTCTACTCCGTTGGCATGCGGGGTACTTGTCCTGGGCATCTGCCAAGCCTCTACATTGGTGTCATTCCACATGTTCATGAAGCAATACTGCTTCGACAGTCAGGTCCGTTGAGATGGGCATTTTGCCCACTTGCCCCTCCAGGACTTCTTCATTTGAGGCCGTTTGCAAACCCACAGGGGTATCTATTCTAAGGCGAGAAACCTGCAAGTTCCTTACCAACCCTCCCTTCTTCCCCTTTTTGTTATTTGGGGTATTCACCCTTTAGATCCCATTAGATATTGCACACCGGTCTAAAATTTATTTTTTCATGGCACCACTTTTTTTTTGCACTGAATAGATACAAAAGAAGCCGATGTCAGTGTGTCGGGCAGTGCATGTATGGGCACCAAGATGTCTCTCCTGATGCAGCTGACGCCAAGCCGATTGACACCACCTACTGGTGAGCAGAGGTACTGCTTATGATTTTCCATATCCAGAATGATGTCTGGGAAATATTGTACGGTGAGGAATGTGTGGTTAGATAGAGTCTCTAGCAGAAAGGACATTATCAAAGGTAAGCAACTTGTTCTTTAGAGCTAAATCTTAGTACAGACCCATTTAGCAAGTCCCTGCCCAAGATCAGCTTTTGGTGTTTGCTGGACTTTTGCCTGGGAGGCAGACAAAAGCTACTCCTCTCAGGAGATCCTGGTGCTGTGGACCATGAAGGTGAGGGGAGGAGGACTAGGAGAAGGTAGGCACTACATAGTATGCTCAGATTTCCTGCAGGTTGAAACATGTGCGCAATGTACCCAGGCAAAGAAAAGGCCAAGACAGGGCCTGTCTGCACCCATCAGTGGCTGGACCACCCCTTTTATCTTTCTCACTTGGCACTATCTTGTACAGCAGGGAAGCATAAGACTCTGTGTAACTATAGGCCCATTAAAATGGCACTTCTCACTCCACTACTCACTGTTTTTTTGAGCATGCCATTGGTGTTATCGCCAACGAATTGGAATGCCACCTCCTGAATGCAATTAGGTTAATGCTTCCCATCTTGCTGCCAAATACAAGAAAAGATCGTCCAACTCATGCCCCAAAATGCCTGTGTGCCATTGCAAAACCTTTGATGAGTCACTCCCATAGTTAAAGACCTCTTAGGCAGCATGCAGGGGAAAATCACTGTTCTGATTGTTTTACATTTTAAGATAGGCAAAGACAGGTTGTCTGGTATTGAACATGCCTTAGACACTCTGATTAGCCATACTACCACTAGTTTAGTTTCTCAGTCAGGTCCTACCTATGTTGTCATACCTAATTCCTCGCATGCCATTAGTACTTTATTAGGCTTTGGTTCACTGGTACTTCTTGGCCTGTTCTTCTTCACCTAGGGTTTTGCTTATGAGGCGAACCAGCTGAGTAGGCTTATCACTTGTGTGCTTGCTTAAATATACTACGGATGTAAATTTAGCTTTTGTGACACTTTTAATGATTCAGTTAAGGTTTTTCCACCTGACCGGTTTTATAAACCCTCATCTAAACCTAATGCATTTGATTCTTGGACTATATATAAAGGTTTTTATCACTTCCTTGTTATTTTTCATTTGCAGCTCTTGATTGCTTAGATCACAATGACTGACTTTGAAGCATATGCAATTACATCTGTTGTGAATCCAGTATGGATTCCTGTGTTGCCCCCATTACGGATAATTCCTCATGCACGGTATTCTTCCTTGTTCTTATTCCTCTGTCAGGTCCACTATCCTGGTTCATCTTTGTAGTTGGAATATAGCTAGCTTAGCCTTTAAGCTGTGTTTGGTCAGTTTGTTATCCTATGTAAGAGGCTTTGATATTGTTATGTTTCAAGATGCATTAGATGTATCAAATGTTGTATGTGAGGGGTTTGTCTGTTAATCCTTACCCGCTTCTCTGTCATCTTCTGGGCGTGCTCTAGGGGACTTTCAACCTGGTTCATGGCAGTGCTTTGATCCAGTGGTTTCTGTTGCCTAGTACTTAATTGGCAACACCAGCACTTATATCAGTCTGCCACATGGTGGCGCAGTTTGCCTAACTCAAAGATGAGCACAACAACAAGTTTATTAATTTAATACACATGAATTATAACAAATACCTGCAGCCCAAGCCGTCCTTAAAGCTTTGAGTGCATCCAATAGTCTGAACTGTCACACCTGCAGGAATGTGATGGTTATCAGCTATGTTGATACTGTCATTGGCCAAGCCAGTAGGCGCAAGCTGCAGTGGCCTACTGACACGTTACAAATTAAGCACGGGTTCAGAGTATCTTTTAAATGCTCTGTCAGTGTTCTTAGCACTTGCCATTCATTTATTCTACATTTTCTTGCTTCTTGGGAAAATGGTATTCAGTTCTATTTGTTTAATTTTTACAAAGATTGTTTCACTACGCAACTTTCATAATTTGGAGACACTTATTAAATGCTGGACAACGTGCCTATGTCTCTAGTTGACCACCCCTGCTATGAATGTTATGTTGGTGGCGACTTCAGTGCTAAGATAATAGCTGTAATTTAACTCTTCCTAATCGTTTCTCTGTGCATGATAACAAGGATTTTTCCCCACTGGCTATCTTACGCAGAGCATTGTTGTATGAGCTTATCATTGAATATGATCTTAATATACATTAGTTTTTTTCTGATCATTCCAACTTCTGCAGGTAGATTCTGTTCTTTTATTATATATTATATTTTTGTATCCTGGGGTCTGAATAACTTTGTTTCTGATTATTCTCTGCAGGTGAGCTGTTATGTAGAGGTGGGCGATCCGCTTTTAGCTTGACCCAGGGCCTGGCTCTGGCTGAGCTTGAGGTCCTGTTGGAAGCTCGAGCTCATAATGAGCCAAGCTTTCATGTGGCATCTGCCTGCCACCCTCGCTGTGCCCACAGACACAAAGAGATAAAAGCCAAGCGTTTATATTTTAGTTAAAAATGAGAGACAAACATACCGATTTAGTGTCTGATTTGCACAAAGTGAAACCTGGATTAATCACAGCTTGCACGCTTAAGCAGACTGTGTGATTTTAAGCAAAAATTGTATTCGAACGATTCTACTTTTTCTTTGCTATGGCATATGAAACTGTGTTCACATACGGGAGTTCAAATACAAGCTGTACAAATCCCTTTTATTTTTGATTTAATGCACTATAATGTTGCTCTAACAACCTGGCCCACATAGAGAGTTCTCATGGCAGTTGTCTTGCTTCTTAGTTCACCAATGGCACTGTCCAGATTGGAAAGGGGACAGGAATGGTTCTAAGTTAATGTTTAAAAACCTTCACTTTCAAAAATTACTTCTTGGTGACCTATTAAGGTCAAAGATTGCACATGTTAAAGAAATACACTTTTTTCAATTTTGAAGAGACTTTACCATATTTTATGTGATGTTTGTTGCATGATTTATGTAACAAACATTTTCAGGACTCGGCTCATGCACAGGCTCGGAGAGCCAAGCCAGAGCCTTGGCTCAGCTCGCACCGCTAATTTGTGAGCTCACCTACCTCTACTGTTATGGCACCATAATCCCCTTCTGGTTTCCATTTGTTTGCATGGCATGATGTTCGTTATCCCACCTCTGTGATCATCTGTGAAACTGCATAGGATGGTGGGTTGAGAATCAACTGGCATCTCAATGATCTTACTAGCTTTTTATTTATTTTGTTTGCTTCTACTTTTGATCTTTTTGATATTTGTCTTTCATTTGGTTTAACTTATCATTCTATTTTAAGCTCCCTTATTCCCTTAGTGGAGTTATTTCAAAGTTGCTAATTAGATCCTTCGGTTTTTCTCAGGTGTCTTTGGGATGCTTTTTCTAGAGGTCCTGGGCATAAAGTTGAGATTGCTTCCTCTAGAGCAGCTTGCAATTTGGCCCTAAAGTGAAAAGGGGTATTACTTTGTATGGTTGTATGCACCTGGGACAGGCTATCAGACTGAAAGATGTTTCTCTTTCTTGGGAAGTAGTTAACTCTTCATTCTTTGGTGAGGTTTCTGGAATTTTCTTTGCTTCACGCATCTCAGCTGAACAGTGAGGTAATCACTTTAAACTTATTCATGATAAGGTTGGCTTCTCCAGTTCCCTATTTTCTCCCTTGGCCCTAAATATTAGCACTTGCTTTAGCTATGATTATGATGCTTTGGTATCTGCCATTTCAGAGAGTCTATCTGGTCAGGCCCCTGAGCAGATAGCATTGCCATGGACCTGTTTAAATCCAATATACAGCTTTTGGCCCCTTTTTGACCAACATCTTGAAATCTGCCAGTTGTTCAAGATCACTGTGTTCCTTGTCCAAATAATTTACTGTCTCTGTATTCAAAAAGGGTAATTAAAGTGATCCAAAATGCTATAGGCTCATCTTGTTAATAGATTTGATTATTAAAGGAACTGGAAGGGTAATTTTGAAAAAAAATGCTAGCTTGGTCTTTTGATAACATGCTTGCTGGCATCTAATATGGCCTTAGGGAGGGCCTCAGGGTTATGGAGTTTCAACCTGCTTTAATCATATCAAGTGTAATATGTTAAAATGTATTTCTGTCTATTTAGCTTGTATGGATTTAAGCATTGCTTTTGATTGTGTTAATAGACTAAAATTATAGAAGATGTTATCCTCTACGGATCTTGATGCATCACTTATTAACTTTTTGCACTATTCACATACTGACTTATTCGCTGCTATTAGGTTTGGAGATTGTGGTGACTACTTGGAATCTTCCAAATTAAACATTATGGTTTGCCAGGTTTGTGTTTTGGCGCCACTAGTATTCATTTTGCACGTCAGTAATCTTAATCCTTTTTAAATCTCTAAAGGACAAGATATGCTTCACATTGGTTTTAAGACTATCTTGGCGCTTCTCTATGACAATGATGCTGTTTTACTTTCGCGTACTATTAATGGACTGAAAAAACTTGCAGATGCTTTTATTACCTTTATGTAGAACGTCGGTTTGAGTACTAATCTTTCTAAACCTCATGTGATGTCCGCCAAACTCCCGCGGTCAGGTTGCTGCCAGTGAGGCTGTCTTCCCGCGGGCCCCATTAGGAGTTCCCCGCTGGGTCAGCGGGTGGAAACAGAGGATTAGGACCGACCAGCACCGCCAGTCCCTCCTGAGGAGGTAGACTGGTGGTCCGACGGTGGCGCCACTGCCACAGTCATAATGTGGCGGTCAGGCTGCCGCCAAAGTGGTCGGACCACCGCTCTAGCAGTGGCCAGACCACCACCACGACCCTGGCTGTCTAAAGACCACCAGGGTTGGAATGAGGCACTATGTGTTAAAAACAAAATCATTGAAAGAATTTATCACTCCTCTTATCTTAGGGTTACGTTTGATTCCTCTGGCACTTGGTCTTCTTACCATAACCTGAGATGCATGAAATTGGCCCAATCTGTAGGGACTGCCTTCAATTGTGCCTCTAAACTGGGACAGAATCTTCTTGATCAGATTAAAGTGATTTACAGAATGACATGTTCCCATTTTGTGCTTTGGCACTTGTATTTGGGGCTACTCTTCAAATGCCAAATTACAACAAGATGAACATTGCTTCTTCTGCTGGTTATTGGGTCTGCCTCCTAAAATGGCTCACTTTTTGCCATGAGGAGCTTGTTCTACCATATGTTGAGAATCTTATTTTATTGGCTACTTTGTTATTATGGCTATCAATTTGATCTAACTAAAGGTTTTTCTAATAGGTCCATTATTATTTGTCTTAGCTTCCCTGTTGTACTTACAATTCCTTAGCTGATATGTATTACATCTTCTTTTAGCTCCTCAGCAGATTGCCTTTGTTTTCTAACACTGAGAACATTGTTAAATTAGATTATAAAAATCGTATCAACTCATGCGAGGCTTCTGAGCTTCTTAAACCTTAAGTTTGCGTGTATGTGTTTTTTGCCAAACTCATTTGGCCTGCAGTTATATTTATCAGCTTTTACTCAACCCTGGGAGAGAAGCCCCTTTTGACTCTTCAGGTTTGCTTCATTCGCTAAAGCCTTTCATTCACGCAGGGCACTACACCTCTGATTCCATCTACTGTTGTCCATATGACGAGCTTTTACTCCATCCACTTTTGCACTTCATCTATATTTTTTTTAATTTTCTAACTCTTTTTCCTTAGGAATTTCAATGCTGTTACTTCAAGCATGTATTTTTACCAGGTTGCTGCCTTCATGTATTTACAGATGCTGTCTGTTTTGAATGTTTATCATGCAAGTCTTTTTTTTTAATTTGCGGTTCAATAGTCAAATTTATTGATGTTTTAACATACTGTATTTGCGTCTGATTGCTGTATTTTTACATTTGTTAGTTATATTGTAATGTTTATTGACATGACTGTTATTTATGCTTTTATCCAATTTTTTATATAGTTCAATAAAGCTTCCTTTCTTTCTCAAATATATATATTCCCTTAGTGGAGTTATTTCAAAGTTGCTAATTAGATCCTTCAGTTTTATATATAGCCTAATAATATATTTTAAATAGCATTTTCTTAGCGTTAGTAAAAAAAAAATCTCAGAGTGCAGACTGACCCTAGATACATCTCCATAAAATGCAAATCAATCCCGAACTTTTATTATCAATGAGATCACACACATGCCACATCAAAAGTGAAAACTCAAGGGCTGAAATTGGGTCCGAGTCTCATGAGAAGATAAAATCAAGATGTTTCCTTTCAGAGGATCTTTTCCTCATTAAACATTTTATTAAACAATTACACAACATATTTCCTCTGCGTGTAGTCACATGAAAGAAGGGCTTCTAAGGGCAGCTGTAAAGGTCCCCGCTTTGTATTTAAACACATCCTTCTGGGTCAGTCGGCTTATAAAAGGTTGTTGGACAGTGTGTTTTAAAAATGGGAGTCTACAATATTTTGTTTTGTAAGTCTCCATGTAGAATGAACTGTCTGTCACTGCTCCTTCCTGACGCAACCAACAAAATATCACATCAGGCAAAATTTTGTTTCAGGCTTATTGCAAGGGGAAGCCACACACAGCCTACATTTAAGGTGTCATTTTGAAGTGAGATTGCAGCTCTTTTCAATTGAGTTGTTATTTCCAACTGTTAGATAACTTCATGCTGACATTCTTTACAATATTGTTTTAAGATTAAAATGTAGCGTTAAAACGGTAATGTAATGCAGTTGGGTGATTTAGGGCAAACATACACACAAAATACATTTGTAAAAAGGAAACAAAAGTCACTTACCTTGCTGCCTGTCTTCTCTCCGGTCCTGTTGTTCTTCTCTCCTCAAGTGTGGGCCCAGCCAACTCCCCTAACCAATCCTGGTACTGCTCTCATGCTGCTAACCACCTTGAAAGACGTGTCAGGATTGGCTGAAGCAGGCTTTCTCAGCGCTCCAAAGAGCACTGGAGGCCTGTGCTTGCCCTCAGCCCAGCTGTATCTATCCAGCCGGCCTGAGAGGTTTAAAGTGCGCGTGTTTGGCTGGCCATCTCAAAACAGCTGGGCAAAAATATATTCACACTTTAAACTTAAAGTGCCCAGCCCACCACTCCACTCTGCTGCTGCCAATCAGCAGTGGCCCACCCCGCCCTGACACTCGGCCCAGTGTAGGAGGCTGGACTGGCTTGTAGTGAGTACCAAGGGGTACTTACACCTTGCACCAGGCCCAGTTATCCCTTATTAGTGTATAGGGTGTCTAGCAGCTGAGGCTGATAGATAATGGTAGTTTAGCAGAGCAGCTTAGGCTGAACTAGGAGACGAGTGAAGCTCCTACAGTACCACTAGTGTCATATGCACAATATCATAAGAAAACACAATATACAGATATACTAAAAATAAAGGTACTTTATTTTTATGACAATATGCCAAAAGTATCTCAGTGAGTACCCTCAGTATGAGGATAGCAAATATACACAAGATATATGTACACAATACCAAAATATGCAGTAATAGTCTTAGAAAACAGTGCAAACAATGTATAGTTACAATAGGATGCAATGGGGACACATAGGGATAGGGGCAACACAAACCATATACTCCAAAAGTGGAATGCGAACCACAAATGGACCCCAAACCTATGTGACCTTGTAGAGGGTCGCTGGGACTGTAAGAAAACAGTTAGGGTTAGAAAGATAACCCACCCCAAGACCCTGAAAAGTGAGTGCAAAGTGCACTAAAGTTCCCCAAAGGACATAGAAGTCGTGATAGGGGAATTCTGCAGGAAAGACACAAATCAGCAATGCAACAACGATGGATTTCCAGTCGAGGGTACCTGTGGAACAAGGGGACCAAGTCCAAAAGTCACAAGCAAGTCGGAGATGGACAGATGCCCAGGAAATGCCAGCTGTGGGTGCAAAGAAGCTGCTACTGGACAGTAGAAGCTGAAGATTCTGCAGGAACGACAAGGGCTAGGAACTTCCCCTTTGGAGTACGGATCCCCCACGCCGTGGAGAGTCGTGCAGAAGTGTTTTCCTGAAGAAAGACCGCCAACAAGCCTTGCTAGCTGCAAATCGTGCGGTTAGGGTTTTTGGATGCTGCTGTGGCCCAGGAGCGACCAGGATGACGCCAATTGCGTCTGGGGACAGAGGGGGCGTCGAGCAAGACAAGGAGCCCTCTCAGAAGCAGGCAGCACCCGCAGAAGTGCCAGAACAGGCACTACGAAGTGGAGTCAAACGGTGCTCACCCGAAGTCGCACAAAGGAGTCCCACGTCGCCGGAGGACAACTTAGGAGGTCGTGCAATGCAGGTTAGAGTGCCGTGGACCCAGGCTGGACTGTGCACAAAGGATTTCCGCCGGAAGTGCACGGAGGCCGAAGTAGCTGCAAAAGTCGCGGTTCCCAGCAATGCAGTCTGGCGTGGGGAGGCAAGGACTTACCTCCACCAAACTTGGACTGAAGAGTCACTGGACTGTGGGAGTCACTTGGACAGAGTTGCTGGATTCAAGGGACCTCGTTCGTCGTGCTGAGAGGAGACCCAGGGTACCGGTGATGCAGTTCTTTGGTGCCTGCGGTTGCAGGGGGACGATTCCGTCGACCCACGGGAGATTTCTTCGGAGCTTCTAGTGCAGAGAGGAGGCAGACTACCCCCACAGCATGCACCATCAGGAAAACAGTCGAGAAGGCGGCAGGATCAGCGTTACAGAGTTGCAGTAGTCATCTTCGCTACTTTGTTGCAGTTTTGCAGGCTTCCAGCGCGGTCAGCAGTCGATTCCTTGGCAGAAGGTGAAGAGAGAGATGCAGAGGAACTCGGATGAGCTCTTGCATTCGTTATCTAAGGAAATCCCCAAAGCAGAGACCCTAAATAGCCAGAAAAGAGGGTTTGGCTACCTAGGAGAGAAGATAGGCTAGCAACACCTGAAGGAGCCTATCAGAAGGAGTCTCTGACGTCACCTGCTGGTCCTGGCCACTCAGAGCAGTCCAGTGTGCCAGCAGCACCTCTGTTTCCAAGATGGCAGAGGTCTGGAGCTTACTGGAGGAGCTCTGGGCACCTCCCAGGGGAGGTGCAGGTCAGGGGAGTGGTCACTCCCCTTTCCTTTGTCCAGTTTCGCGCCAGAGCAGGGCTGAGGGGTCCCTGAACCGGTGTAGACTGGCTTATGCAGAAATGGGCACCATCTGTGCCCATGAAAGCATTTCCAGAGGCTGGGGGAGGCTACTCCTCCCCTGCCTTAACACCTTTTTCCAAAGGGAGAGGGTGTAACACCCTATCTCTGAGGAAGTCCTCTGTTCTGCCATCCTGGGCCAGGCCTGGCTGGACCCCAGGAGGGCAGAAACCTGTCTGAGAGGTTGGCAGCAGCAGCAGCTGCAGTGAAACCCGTGAAAAGGCAGTTTGGCAGTACCAGGGTCTGTGCTACAGACCCGTGGGATCATGGGATTGTGCCGCATAGAGGGGGCAATTCCATGATCATAGACATGTTATATGGCCATATTCGGAGTTACCATTGTGAAGCTACACATAGGTAGTGACCTATGTGTAGTGCACGAGTGTAATGGTGTCCCCGCACTCACAAAGTCCGGGGAATTTGCCCTGAACAATGTGGGGGCACCGTGGCTAGTGCCAGGGTGCCCACACACTAAGTAACTTTGCACCTAACCTTTACCATGTAAAGGTTAGACATATAGGTGACTTATAAGTTACTTAAGTGCAGTGGTAAATGGCTGTGAAATAACCTGGACGTTATTTCACTCAGGCTGCAGCGGCAGGCCTGTGTAAGAATTGTCAGAGCTCCCTATGGGTGGCAAAAGAAATGCTGCAGCCCATAGGGATCTCCTGGAACCCCAATACCCTGGGTACCTTAGTACCATATACTAGGGAATTATAAGGGTGTTCCAGTATGCCAATGTAAGTTGGTAAAATTGGTCACTAGCCTGTTAGTGACAATTTGGACAGAGAGAGCATAACCACTGAGGTTCTGGTTAGCAGAGCCTTAGTGAGACAGTTAGGCATCACACAAGGAACACATACATATAGGCCACAAACTTATGAGCACTGGGGTCCTGGCTAGCAGGGTCCCAGTGACACATAACAAACATACTGAAAACATAAGGTTTTCACTATGGGCACTGGGCCCTGGCTAGCAGGATCCCAGTGAGACAGTGAAAACACCCTGACATACACTCACAAACAGGACAAAAGTGGGGGTAACAAGGCTAGAAAGAGGCACTTTCTCACACCCAGGATATGGGTTTGCCTAGTTGATGAAAAATAAAATGGTAATAATGTTTATTGACATTTTATTTTTCATCAGGAGGCATTTTAATTAGTGGAGTGGCACTTGTTAGCCCTAAAGGAGAAGCCACCCCCACACACAAGATCTGTAGCACCAGTTTTTGCCAGTATGGTTTAGGTCTCCCCAGGCACTACCATCACAGGATGTGCCTCCCAGTCCCCATGAGTATAAAATCATATTTGTTGTCAAATTATTTATTTATAATACAGTAGTATTGAGATTGTGTAACATCAGAGGTGTATGGGGGTCTTCTTGTCATGAAAGAAATATGATTTTTGAAAATAAGAAAACTGAGTGGAAACCCACGTTTGAATTTGTATTAGGAAAGAAGTATTAGCAAAGCCAATAAGTCTCTACTTTAGGACTTACTGTCTTGTCAGAGCCTTTTGAAAAGGCTGTATAGCAGTGGCAAGAAGCATTTCTTGCTGATGCTTTGCATCACAGCCAAAAGAAAAAAATGGTACAATGATGCGATCACCAGGGGCTATGTCATTTTGTAGGCGCGTTAATGTGTGGTAAGCATTTGCACCCCTATGAAATGACATGGGGGCCAGTTCTTTAATTATTGATCCAAGACTGAGCCTTAAAATTTAAAAAATGAAAATTAATAAGCACAAGAGTGTTTTTTTAAGGTAAAGGGTGGTAGAAATTTGCTGTGTGGCCCTGCCAAAAAAATGTAACGTTTGTGGGGCAAAGCAGCCCATGCGGCAGGGAGTAACAGGGAGTGGGGGAACGCACAAGGGGGAGAAACATGGGGCTGAGAGGAGAAGCACACGAGGGAGACAGCTGGAAAACACATGCACTTTCATGGAGTGCTTAATCAAAAAGAAAAAAGTTCCTAAAAAGTGAGCAGTGGAAGGATAGAAGCCAGCCAGTCAGTGAAACGGTAAAGAGGCTATGTTCCAGGAGAGGGCCAAACACAAGTTTGACAAGCTGGGACAATGAAAGCCATTGAATAAGAAGCAAGCAAATTAGATTGACAATAAAGCTAGCAAGTGGCAAACAGTGGGTGGATTCTAAGTCCCTGAAGGTTTGTGGTAAATCCACAATAGGTCTTACGCAACCAGATAGCTTATGGTGTCTGGTAGGTGAGATCTGAAAACAGGAAATGGAAAGGTTGGAAGGCCCTTATGTCCTTATGTCTTAACTCTGTCTCACTTGTGGAATCAGAGAATTGGAGATAGCAAAGACATGGCTAAGTGGGACAATATCACAAGTAGGTGTTCTGTGTGACTGGACTTTCCCAAAAAATGCTGCTAATACCACTGAGTACATCTACCCAAGGCAGACCATACACTTTTGGTTCAAGAAGAAGGATACATTAAGAGTGGACCCAGCTTTCTTTGTTAATAAAGATTGCCCCAAGAAATAAATCTATTTTATTTTTAAGCCAAACTTTTCTGAGCATTCCCCAACACTCATTGTTTGGTCTCGCCTACCTGACAACTCAAGCTACCTGGTTCCGAAATACCTATTGTGAACTTATAGTGGGGGTGCAGCCACCCTTCCATTATATTTGATTGCCATTATTATCACCGTCTCTAGCTTGCTTCTTACTTGATGGCTTGCCTTTCTCTTCTTTTTCATTTATTCCTCAACTGGAACAAAGTTTTGGCAATCCTTTTGATTGGCTGACTTGTCTCCTTCCCATGCTGACATTTAGGGAACTATTTTTCCTCCTTCATTTAGCACTCCATGAGAGTGCATGTATTTTCTAGCTCTCTTCCTCATGTGCTTGTTCCCCCTTCTCAGATGCCTGCACCAGTATTGTGTTGCTTCCTATCCCTCCCAGCTTATCTGTAAAAGCACAGCAACAGGGATATCTTCACTGGGGTATGTCTGAAGAGCAGACTTTAAGGGTTGCTTACCGTCTGCATTCCACATAGTGGATGCAAGCCCAAGCTTTGGCACACAACAGCTTTTATGGTGCGGGTGAAGGGCTATATGCTACACTCACTCGGCTGGGATCTGAGGTGGAAGATTCAATTAGCATTACACTTCTACTGGAGGCCCATAAATCTGCTCCCTGAGTTACTCACTACAGAAAACCAAATGGCAGAATTCATGTGGAAAATAAATTAGGCCTTGGCATGCATTTTCCTTTACATTCTGACCTTTGCTTACTCTTCTTAACTTCTGTTCTCAGTTTCCTGAGAGAAAACGTATTGACAAATAAACCATGCCATTAATAATGGTTGGAAACATTACATTCAATGTACAGTTTTGAGATACCATAAGATATACTTTACAATACTTTACAGACAAGCATTCGCAAAGCCAGTAGCCCTGCACTCGCATTATAAAGGTGCAATCTATTGTCGTTTCCAATGCTTGTTGGAATTCCTTTGATCAAGGCTCCTCTCTATGGCTTCAAATATCCCTTCTCAAGGTCTTGAATCTTGCTAGATTTTTGTGATCCTATTCTTCTAAGGGACTGAAATGATATGATCCTCTTTCTCTTGCCTGACACAGAGTGACCCCAGTTTGGTCCAATCTCTTTCCTTCTGTTTCGCAATAGAAATTAAGTAAGAATGTTAGATCTTGTTTCTATATGATGACAGGTGCCATAATTTGTCGATTCTCTTTCAAGCCTTATATGACTCACTTTTATTTTTTTTATTTTTATTTTTTTATTATTTTTTATTGGAAGGAAACATATAACACATATATTCTTGGATCATTTTACACTGAGAACTTAACATTTTTCAGAACATAGAGTGGGACAGACAAGAGAAAGAAATCGCCTAGTTAAATAATACAAAATACAAAACGTAGCCACCCCTCAGATCCAGTCTAGAGATGGTACCCCATTAAATTAGAAGAGGGTGGCCCCGATCATTATGGGCCTGTATCCAAGCCTGAAATGGACCCCATATTGCCTTCCCTTTCCTCCTAGCCTGTTTCCCCTTACGTTCATACAATGCCATCTCCAAATGATATACAGACAGCAGCCTAGCCAACCATTGTTGCCAGGACGGGGGTCGTAAATCCAGCCATGCTGATGACATACAAATTCGAAACACCGCCATAGCTACAAAGATAAATGCTCTATGTAATCCAGCTGCTTCGCCATTAATCCCAAAGACCATGATCTCAGGTGTAAGGGCAAAATCATATCCCAAAACCTCCTTCAAAACAGATTGAATACCTTCCCTCGAGGCCTTTAATTCCCCGCATGTAGCAATCATATGTACGATGTCTGAGCCATACATCCCACATCTTGGGCAGTTTATTCCTGACACACATCCCCATTTGGCGAGGTGAGCTGGAGTATGATACAGATCGAACATAGTCTTATAGTGTTGCGCTTGCAAGGAAGATGATAATAGAATAGTGCATCCCAACTCCAGTGACCTCATAAAGTTGTTACTCCCATCTACCAACTTCTTGCTCTACCTCTCCTTATTCTTTTCTAGATCATCTGATTGTTCTGCCAGTAAGAAAGGATAAATTGACCTAATAGTTATACTGGGATTAGCCAGAATATCATTCAGCAATTGGTTGCTTCTGAATCCCTGCACCCCCCTGTTTTTTTCCCTAAAAAATCCTGTATCTGTAAATATTTGAAAAAGTCCCTTTGCTCTAGACCATACTGTTCCTGAAGATCTCGAAACGCCTTGACCCCCGAGTTATCAAAAAAGTTCCCTAACCTAGTAATGCCTAAGGAGGACCAATTTGCCAAATATTTATCATGAAATATTTCAGGGAGCAGTGGATTCTTCTCAATCATGGTATAATAATTATATCTACCAAATCCTTCCTTCTTGTACCATAATCGCCAGCACTTATGGGCCGCTCCCAAAACCTTATACCTAGTTTTCTTATAATATCCAGGCTTGTGATATGTTACCATACACCCACTGGCTACTGCTCCTATCTGCAACTCGTATATATTGGGGCAGTCCACTTCTATAATTCCTTCTTTATTAGGACCCCATAAAGGGCGCATATACTGGAAAGCTGCTGCCATTTGATATTATTTTATATTCGGTAAGGACCACCCACCCCTTTCTCGAGGAAGAGACATAAATTTGCTTGATCTCCTACACTTACCATATGCCCATATAAATCTCATAATTACTCTATCGATCTCTTTAAATTTCAGGTTAGTAAGGTTCAGTGGTATGGCACGAAATAGATACAACAGCTTCGGGAGGAAGATCATCTTTACCATATTGCATCGCCCTACAATAGTTAAATGCAAGTTATTCCATCTGCACATATCTTCTCTGAATTTTGCAAGTATAGGATCTATATTTAAATTGACAACTTCATCTACCTTTGGTGTAATATTAATACCTAAATATACTGCATGATCCACCCTCCGAGTGTCTTTAGTATTTGTGTATTGATTAGCCAACAGCTGCGTTTTAGCTCCATTTAACAGGTATCCAGAAAACCGTCCAAATTTTTTTGTCACCTCTTCGATCTCTCTCAGTGCTGAATCAGGGGAGGGCGTTAGTATGGCTATATCATCTGCATATGCTAAGACTTTTGTATCCCATCCCTGCCTATGGATTGGTGGAATCTTACTATTTTCCTCCAACTGTCTAAGCAAAGGGTCTATATACAAAGCAAACAGTAGGGGGGGAGCATGGGCATCCCTGCCTAGTGCCTCTCCTAATCAAAATACTCTCGGATTGTCCTCCCATTAATTGTATTCTCACAGCCGGAGATCTATATAAAGCCCTTACTGCTATAATAAATTTCTTCCCTAGCCCATAATACTCCATAACATACCACAGATACTTTCAATTCACCCGATCGAATGCCTTCTCTGCGTCCAAAAATGCAGCCGCCATAGGTTCCTTTGCTACTTCCGTAGAGTCAAAAAGTGCTAAAACTCTCTGGATATGATTAATTGTATCTCTTCCTGGGACAAACCCATGCTGCCTAGGGGAGACCAGCTTCTTTATCACAAATGATAATCGAGCTGCCAAGATCTTTGAATATATTTTAACATCACTATTAACGGGGGTTTTCCCTTCTTCAGGAACATAACTATATTAGCCAGATCCCAAGATGGGGGGATTTTCCCTCCATTCTGTACCTGGATATATAGCTCTAACATTACCGGGAGTAATAATAGTTTAAAAGTTTTATATAATTCTAAGGGGATCGAGTCAGGACCAGTAGCTTTCCCTGTGGGCAGGTTACTCATTGCCATATCTATTTCTGAAATATCTATCTGCTCTCCCAGGCGTAACTTGTCACTCTTACCTAGATTATCCATCTTAATGGGGTATAAAAACTCCAAAAAATTTCATCCGAATACACTGATGTATCATTATAAAGTTCCTGATAGTATCCATGGAACACCTTTCTAATTCCACCCACTTCTGATATTATCTGTCCTTGCCAGTTTTGGATCCCCCTAATAACCCCGGACGCTGTTTTCTGGGTTGTCCGTATCGCTAGCAGCCGCCCAACTTTTTCTCCATACTCAAACCCTTGTGCACGCTGTGCTAAATATTTCTCCGCTATTCTTTGGGCTGTGACCTCATTTATTGCTGCTTTTACTATGGCAACTTCTTCCTGCGCTCTCCTTATATCTACTCCAGTTTCTATAGCTATAACCAGTTGCCTTTCTGCAAACCGCAGCTTCGCTTGGGACTCTATTATTCTCCCTTGAGTATCCTTCTGCCTTTTAATACTAAAACTTAGTGTTTCACCACGAATACCTGCTTTCAGAGTATCCCAAACTATCTCTACTGAGGCTGACCCCTGATTAAACCCCAAAAATTCAGTTATCCACTTACTCATATGCTCACAGTATTCCGGGTCCTTTAGAAGTCCCCTTTCAAATGTCCATCTATTAACTTTTGGTTCAAACCCATCCAGTTCTATATCCAGAACTAAAGGATTATGATCTGACACTATCCGTGAATATAACTCAATCCTGGCTTGCTTTAGAAATACAGGAGAGATTAGAAAATAATCAAGTCGTGCTAGTTTCGCATGAGGGGCCAAATAATAAGTATATCCGGGGTCGGGCTTACGCAGCTTCACCCAGGCATCCACTAACCCTAATTCTTGCTGAATGGCACCCATTGCCTTATATACCCGAGGTTTACGCCCCTGATACTTCTCAGTTGTGGGTGTTAATAAATCCTGTAGTCCCTCCCACGATCCATTAAAGTTAAAATCACCACATATAATATAGGGAGGGGCCCAGCCTGTTAACTCGATAGCGAGGGTATCAACTACTATTGGGTCGTCCGTGACTACCCCGTATACGGAACATAATGTAAAGCCACTATGTACATAGCTACATTCTACTATTACCCATCTTCCGTCTGTATCTGCCTTCTGCCGAATAATTTTTAATTTATTGGTCCGATCTAGAATCGCCACTCCTTTAGTTCTAGCTTCTTGTTTCGACCAAGCGATTACCTTCATACCAAGCGAGCCAAGGATCCCAGAGTTTTTATATTCCACCTGTGTTTCTTGTAGGCAGAAAATATCTGCCTTAAAAGTTTTTAATTCTTCGGCCACTCTCCTTCTTTTACGAGCGTCATTCAGTCCACATATATTGATTGACACAATTCTAAGTCTAGCCATAACCTTTTTTTTTTGTAATTTCAAATCTTTTCTCTTTAGGATCCCTCAGGTTTACATATTTAACTGCACCTTCTCTTGATTTCTTTTTCCTTCCTGTTCCACTTCTCCGCCCCATTTCTCTCACCTCCATTGGTCGTTTCCTTTCCATTTTCCTCCCATGGTTCACCCCTATCCCTCCCCTCCCCCACACCACTCCCTGCTTTCCCCTTCCCATCCCCCACCCAAGACCAGTCTCCTCTCACCCCCTCCCCGACCCCCTCCCTCCCACCCGATACTGGCCCCCTACCCTGTTGAGCAATCAGACCCCCAATGGCCTGAATGTTGGTGTCGTGTATGCATCGGCCCACCCACCCACCCGTACCCTAAGCGCCTTTACCTTCCCTGTGTTTCTATACTCTATTGTTTGACCCCCATCAAGTATTCTTTTGCCTTGATTTCTGAGGTAAAAACTTTCACTTTTCCATTCATTATTGTTTTAAGCCCAGCAGGGGCCAACAGATAAGCCTCCCCTCCTTTCTCGAAGAATGGCTTAATAAGCTGCCGGAGCCGCCATCTCCGCTCCACCGTGGCGTGACAGAAATCGGGGCGGGTAAAGAAGGTAACCCCGTTACAGGAGCGTGGGGTATTGGGAGGAGTCTTATCAGCTATCTCCTGTCATACTAGATAGTTCCCAAAGTATACCAAAATCGCTCTTGGGTATTTAGAATCTGCCCGTTGACCCCCCTCCCCTCGGTTTGCCGGGAACCTATGGACCCTCTGCACCTCATTGTCCCAATCCCGATCCCCCAGTTCTGGAAAGGCCCCGCGCAAAAGGTTAACCATGTATGCCTGTATATTGTTCCCTTCTAGTCCTTCTGGTATACCCAGAAATCGAAGATTGTTCCTTCTCTGTCTATTTTCCAAATCTTCCATTTTCCACATCACATCCGTCAATTGTCCGTCTCTAGCGGTGCTCTGCTCTTTGAGAGTATCCATATCCTCCTCGACTGCCACTATCCGATCTTCCATAGAACATAACTTAGCTTCAATTTCCATGCATGATTTTGCTACCTTACGGACTGATCCCTGCAGTCCCTGCAGTCTCTTTGTAGCAACGCCGACTTTCGATCCTGGTCTCTGTTTGTAGCTCTTTAATTGAACTATATATTGACTGTAGTATCCCTGCCTCGGTGCCCATCGCATGTGTATTACCGGAGTTGCCAGTGCCCCCAGCCGAAGCTTCCATATCACTTTCATTTTTATCATTGGCGGGGCCTTGGTTGCCAACGGTAGGAGTATCTGCTAAGCCGATACCAGAGTAATCCCACCTTAAAGTCCTACCACTTATAGATGCCGTGTTTTCAGAACCCTCTTGAGAGCCAGAACGAAGGTTTAACAAGTTTCCGTTGTCGGACCTGACGTACTGTAAATTCACCGCTTGGAGATTTGTTGCCCGCCTCAGATGTCTCACTCTCATCAGTTTCACTAAAACTGCGATCGGCGCTGCTGAGATCAGACTCTTCTGTCAGGGAGTAAAACTTATCACTACTATCTTTACCCCAGTCCGTGAGTTGGGGATTTTTTCCCCCCATAATTTTATCCCATTTTTTAGGGCTTCCTAAAAGGTTAGTAGAGTCGTCCTCCTCTGCTGTAGGTCCTGATAAGTTTCCAGTTTTTCCCTTGTTTTGATAGTCCGACTGCTCGCTTTGATCCGTTTGTTGTACTTGAAGCTGTCCATTTCCGGGGAGATCAAGCACCTTTTCCCTTGTCTCCCTGTTAATGTCTTGGATCTCTGACGGGCTCTCTACACATTTGTCACAGAGATCTTTGTTTCCAATACATAACTTTAGGGGAGTAGGTTCTTTTCCTGACCCATTGCTTTCAGGGGAGGGGGTTATATATACAGTAGAGGTACCTTGTACCCCGCCTGCAAGAAAAGCCGTAATAGTAGATTGATTTTTACCTTTCAGTTTAATTTCCAACGGGGAGGTAGTGCTGTCACTCATCTTGGTATCTTTCATCAATCCTGAAGTATTCTTCCCAGCCGCTTTACCAGTTGTTGACGTCAATCGTTTATTTAAACCTGCTGACTCTCCTTTATCCCTGCCAATACGTGTAGTCTTAGTGCCCTCACTTTTGTCTCCCAGATTCCTACTGGCTTTGGGTGCCATATTTATTGTTATAGTATGAGATAACAATCTGATAAATCTTGTTATGCCCACCGCTGCCGCTAACACCTCTGATATTGTTTGTTGAATCACACTCCGCAATGGCCATGAGGGGGTAGACAGATGCCAAGATGCATTACTATGTACGACCAAGAGCATTGAAGCCTCCTAAGACTCTTCCTCTTCCCCCCCCTGATTTAATGGACTCTTTTCAGAACTTTTTAGACCCCTGTCCTCTACTTTCCGGTGGTAGGAGAGAGGAACAGGATAAAAATAGCAGAATCAGATACCGCTAGCTGATATCATTTCTCCTGTCATGATATCATTTCTCCTATATTAAGTATTTCCATTGGTTTCCATTGGTTTCCAAGTGCTTGGTTGCTGCAATTCCAAAAAGGTATCCCAAGTTCCACAAGCCCTTCCTCCCTTTTAAGAGAAAGCCAAAGTCATATTTCCCCCCCCCCAACTTTCCTGAACAACCACAAAGTAAAAAAAAAACATGGGGAATTTCATCACCTCGGGATAGCGTCCTTATCCTTACGAAGTTTTTACCCTCCTTACCGGCGTGCTCCCAAACGCTGATTCAATTCTGACCGCGTCGCTCCAACTCCAGCCACATACGGCCAGGGCGCCCCTGCGCTCCTTGCCGTAGATGGATAATCCTTGTTGCGGTCGCACAGCAGTGGTTACGGCTATGTGCCGAAATCCTGGGGCAGTCCTCGTTATGGTGGCTGCCGCGATGAGGAGAGCGGCAGCCACTTTGTGGTGCAACAAAGACGTCAACGGTTGCAGTTATGCGCCGGAGTCCTCGTTGTGGTGGCTGCTGCGATGAAGAGAGCGGCAGCCACTATGTGGTGCAGCAAGGCAGCTACGGTTAAGTTATGCGCCAGTGTCCGAGGGCAGTTCTCTTTGCAATGGCAGCCGCGCCGCGGTAGGAAGGGCGGCAATCACTACGAGCGGTACATCAACACCGAAAGCGGCTGTACGATGGCTGCCGCGACTAGGGAGGCGGCAGTGGCCAAGTGCGGCGCTTAGTTCCGGTGGGCGTGGTTTGCAGGCCTCTCCATTACGCCGACACCATGTTGCTCCCAGTAGTGAACATTTTCATGACTCACTTTTCTATTGATACTATGGTTGACTGAACTCGCCACTCCCACACCCCATTGAAGGCATCACTTCTTGTAGGGCTGACTCAGCAGCAGTATGGCCTTTCTTTTAGACATACTATGAAGAGCAAGGTTGAGTGAGAGCTCAGAGTTCTTTGGGTGTTGTAAGACTGTCTCTTAAGCATATTCCCATAATGCAAAATCTGGAAGGTTGATTACCTCCAACTATGAGTTTATTTGTATTTATGCTTTTGCAATTGAGGAGATCCAAGGTACCTATGCATGGAACACTTTGCATGTATTTTACCAGAAGTCACATTCAGTTTAGCTCCGTAGATGCTAAATTTTTTAATTTTGATTATTCCCCCGCAAAACAGCTAGTAGCACTTTCTATCCAACCTTGCATTAGGGGCTTGCCCTCTTGTTTTAACTTGAGTAAGTTCACTATAGCATAAATGTCTCTTATGATCCTCACCCTCTTTAATCAGTTGCCTCAGGGATTCTGACTTCCTCTGTCTAGCAGTCAAAGCTTCCAGAGATATAGAGGGTCATTCTGACCCTGGCGGCCGGTGGCCGCCAGGGCCACCGACCACGGGAGCACCGCCGACAGGCTGGCGGTGCTCCAATGAGCATTCTGACCGCGGCGGTTCAGCCGCGGTCAGAAGCGGAAAGTCAGCGGTCTCCCGCTG
Source organism: Pleurodeles waltl (assembly GCF_031143425.1). Classification (NCBI taxonomy): domain Eukaryota; kingdom Metazoa; phylum Chordata; class Amphibia; order Caudata; family Salamandridae; genus Pleurodeles; species Pleurodeles waltl. The sequence goes on along the minus strand of NC_090436.1, from coordinate 789,467,618 downwards.
ACTTTCCGCTGCTCATTGGAATCCTCCATGGCTGCGGAGCGCGCTCCGCAGCCATGAGGATTCTGACCCCCCCTACCGCCATCCAGTTCATGGCGGGAAAGCCGCCATGAACAGGATGGCGGTAGGGGGGGTCGCGGGGCCCCTGGGGGCCCCTGCCGTGCCCATGCCAATGGCATGGGCACGGCAGGGGCCCCCGTAAGAGGGCCCCAAAATGTATTTCACTGTCTGCCTTGCAGACAGTGAAATACGCGACGGGTGCAGTAGCACCCGTCGCACCTTCCCACTCCGCCGGCTCGATTACGAGCCGGCATCCTCGTGGGAAGGTCGTTTTCCCCTGGGCTGGCGGGCGGTTTAACTGGAACCACCCGCCAGCCCAGGGGAAAACTCGTAATACCCGCCGCGGTCTTTTGACCGCGGCGCGGTAATTTGGAGGGCGGGATCCTGGCGGGCGGCCTCCGCCGCCCGCCAGGGTCATAATGAGGCCCATAATGTCTCTGCTGCTTCTGATATAAACTCAGTCTAACAAATATTTCAGTATATTATTAACCGCAACTGAATCATGCACAATAATCCAAGCCATTCCAAAACCAGTGAAAAAGAATGTTTCTTTATCGCAGAGTAATGGTCTCTGCTTGAGGATGGTCAGCCTGTGCCAGACACCAACTAGCACAAGAGGTGAAGTGCCACAAAGGCTGAACTCCAGTGTCATTGGGAGGTAGATGCCGCTCTGATCCACACAGGATCCAAAAACAAGAGAGATTCAAAGTAGCGAGCAGTTTCACAAAGAAAACACAGTCATAATGTTGCTCAAAACGGTGGATATTGAAATCAAGCATACCAAAAGCATAAAGCAATGGTGATATTGACAATAAGTGAGCATCGCAGTTCTACTGGTAAGTAATAAATACAAACAGTTGAGTGGTGTGACTTCTAAAAGAGGTTAGATTCTTTACACGCAAAAGTCCTACAGGGGAACATGTCAGATCCCGTTTGGGGTGGCCACAGATGAAATCGGAGCTACAGGACCCAAACTGGGGTGGTTGAGGTCATTGGCCACTGTTGTTCTGGGGTCCTTTTATGGCTCTGCAAACTGGGGCAAGTATGCACTTAGCTCTCAGCATAGCAGAGGCCAGCAGTCAAAGTTTTCTCAGGGAGGGTTCAGGGGGATACCCACCCAGACCTTAACAGTCCACCAACATACACAATAATGGATTTTCCAGTCGAGTGCTTATCTTTAGAATAACAGAAAGTAATGTAATCACACAATGTTACTTAATTCTGCACAACTAGGTGAATGGGATGTTGGTTTCAAATCCTGTTTACGATCACCAGCCCTGATCACACAGCAGTCCTTCAAATAATCTCTGGAGCACTTCCTTCATAGTCATGAAGAACTTGGAGCTGAAACAAAGTCGGGTGGTTTAAATCCCACCTTTAAACACATTTTCCAGATAGGTGATGTGGATCCATTGTCTAAGGTTTCAGAACTAGTTTGGCTTGGTTTGGCATGATCTCAATCTTATCAAACAAGAACATATTTTGAGAGGCACTTTTATTTCATACAGCGCTGAATTTAGGGCTGCTCCAGCAGGGTCACTAAAACATCTATTGTGTCAATTAATTAAGGTGCCAGAGAAGAAGAACCCGTGGAGGATTTATTTGAAGGATATGCTTCTTCCCACCCACCTGGAATTTGTCTTTACTTCCTTATCAAATAAAGAAATTAGGGCAGAAACAAGCAAAAATATTTTTGGTAGCAGAGGACCTCACCTCCTAGGGTAAAGAGAAACACAGGTGGATGTTCTTCAGCTTATATGAGAACTATGCAAATTAACAAATCCTTGACCTTCCCATTTGCCTGGAGAGGAAAAGGCTGTTAATCATGGCAAGATTTGGCTTACTCCCTTTAAAAGTCTATCAATGTGATTACTTGGAGGCAGTAAAGACACTACAAGCCCATTCTGTAAAGCAGATTACGGATCATTGTTATACATTATTTACATTTGTAACAAGTTGGTTGGCCCAAGGAGGAAACTTTTGAGACAATCTGTTTTGTACCTAAATGCAGTAAACGTTAGGTTGAGAGATACTTATCCACAACTGAGTGTTCGATTTTAATATGTATGTTTTAAACATGATTAATTTGTGTAAGTTGCAAACTCCTAAAACACCTGTAACGCAACATGTATGGCCTCATGATTATTTTAAGTGATTTGTTATAAGGGGCTGCTGTGCTACACTGCAACAATTTTCATTAATTGTGCAATAAATAAATATGCTAGTTTTTCATGTGTTCTCTTTCAAATGTAAATTTTTGATTGCACCTCAGACACAGCCTTTGTATTTGTGTTATGTGATGGGTCTCACAGCAGGTAGCAACGATGCAGGCCCCAAATACCTAAAACATGAACACAGCGAAGTGTTAGATTTTTGCGCCTCCCTATCATCAACCATCAAGAAGTAATAAGCAGGGTCAGACTGAAGACCAGGCTCTGCCTAGAAACTTTCTCACCGTTGAACAATAACAAACTGCAGTTCCACCTCTCACCCCTACCATCTACTTATGGCAGTGCCCAGGAAGAACTCATTAGCAGCTCTTTGCTAACAAGATTCTCAATTCATTTTTAAGCTGCGGTCTGTCTCCATACTCCTTCATGTTAGTGTCTGGGTCTTCACCTTCCAGCAACAGAAATTCAGTCAGTACATTTCTGCTGCCTCGGAAAGCTGTATCTGCCCTCCATTTTGTGTCATGCTAAACTACCATCATCCAATATGGATTGCAGTGGGCCCGCTATTTGGACTATTACCACACACAGACTCCTACTATACATGTTCTACTCATTCACTACACATATTCACACTTGACTTACAGACGCAATATTAATGGAAGGGGTTCACATAACAAGTTTGAGAGGGGTCAATTAACCACACCCTCTTTGACACAGAGAACAGGTCTGGTCACACTACTGATTTGCAGAAATATAGTATGCTGCCACTACTTGTTTGTGATACGCATTAGTCCTACGCCCAATATAAGGGTGAGCTTTGTGTGCTACTTTAGGTCACAGAACAGGTTCTGGACCTCACATTACCAGGGACAGGCCTAGCCCTCTGTGCACATGCTAGATTAGCATGACGCCAGGGCCAAAGAAATAGTCAGGATACTAGTTTCATATGCAGTCAGGGCAGGGGAACACACATTGTATTCAATGCAATGGACAATCCCATCCCAACAGGATGCCTCACTGGTCACCACAACTATAAAGTTTTAAAATCCTCTGGGAAAAAAGTGCATTGAAGCACAAAGAATAGCCCAGAAGGAAGCAAGCGTAGTGCCAGTTGGGACTCACCTTAGCCACACCCTAGAGAAAGGAAAGTCGACTCCAGCCTGAGCCTGCTGCCCCTTGCCCTGGAGTCTCAGGATATACATCACTCAAGGGACTACAAGAAAATGTGTAAGTTATGGACTGCCTTGAACTCCATTTACCAAGGTGCACTCAGGAGAACTGGGCCAGACCTGTGACCAGTGTGCGATCCGCTACTTAGCAGTGAGTCTTGGGACATGCAGGTGGTGGCAGTGTAATATATTTTAAAAACCTGTGTGGCCTGGCACTCTTTCTCTCTCTGGCTGACCGTGAGCACAGTTGTCAGATCTCTTGTATTTACCAAGGATTTAGCTCCTAATGATGAACTTAAACGTGACTGACATGGATTAAGTGTATGAAGAGTTTTTGGGCCCCAGCCGGGAACACGGGATTCCACTGAACAAGCCGACCCAGCAGGGGAAAGTCATTCTTCACAGTTCTGTTGTCACATTGGCATAAAAGGAAAATTTGGCGCCGTGTGGCGTTAGAACATTTTTTTTTGCTACCCCTCCCAGCACCGAGCTGAGTCACCAGAAGAATATTGAAATATCCATTTTGCAGGTCTGAACAGTCAAAACTGCAGGTCGAACGGCGCCCTAGAATGAGGGCTTTCAGCATGAGGTTTTCACTGAAAGAGCTTTTGTTCAGTCGTCTGAATTCTTCTGTCAATTAAATACCATACTTTCCTAAAAAGAATCAACGTTCCATCTACCGATTTGGAGATTAGCGACAAACAAATGTGAGAACACAATTACGAATTTAGTAGCCACTTAGGGCCTTGTGAGGTAAGCACATCAAAAGTGAAGCAATGCGCTCCTGGGGCACAGATATTGCACCAACACTGAGGCACGCCGCTGAATACCAAACAAGTTACCAAATGAGGGGATTGAGAACTAAAGTAAACTTTCTGGATTTCAGACATGACTGTTTGGAGCTCCAGAAAACAGCAACTAAAACTGTAAACAATTTTACCAAATTATGACATATCATTTGGCAAACTGCCTCAGTACCTGGATGATTTATGCCCGTCATTGACTCCACCAGTGTGTTTGTGCAGCACAGAGTGCATTTGTCAGTGCTGTGTCAAACACTTATCAGTAGCAAATTCTGTGCAGCTATCAAAATGTCATTATGGCATAAATCTATTTCAAAACCTTGGCTTCAGTGAGGAGCACGGTTTAGCTGCGTTTAACTGACAAGTTCCCAGACCTCACACAGCCCTCCGCGTTCTTGATAATGGCTAAAGAAGGAATGCAAATACAAAGTCACATTTCACAACAAAGAGTTTTTTAATCTTTTCATTTGATTGAGGCCTTAAGGTGAGTGCTTAACTTGAGAGTGGCAAGGGTGCCAAGGACATGCGATTCCTACCTGTCTTGGACGGTACTTGCCTGTGATTAGGACAGCGGCAGTAATTTAATAAGGCCCATCCAACACATGCCTTCAGTGCTGTCACTGCTACCCCGTTCAGTTCTACTAACTTTAGTGACGTCAGAAGGATGGAAGGTATAGTTGACCTTTCTGGGATACAAACTCATGATCTGCGGATAGCAGCACATTTCAGCAGATAGCATTTTGGACTATCTGTTTATTGGTGGTACCAAAATATCGTTATCAGAATACCATCTTATATAAATATTTTGTCTTAAATATTGCCTTCGTAAATATTGCCTCATTGAGTTCATACTGGCACGTGTGTATCCTTTGGGAATATATTTTTGTAAGACGATATTTAGAAAACTATTTATGTTCAGTTTTATATATGATATTGCCATGCAACCGTTTATCTAAATTAGTTTCATTTTTATATTGTTTGTCCATAACAGACAAATTTACATCTGTTGTATAAAATAAAGTTACCTTATAAACATGTGATTAGAAACTTTGTAGCTTTTAGAAGCAGTTCATGAGCACTAGTTAGACATGGCTAATGCTGTATGTTTAACACACCTTCTTTCCTCCATTTATGTATTCTAAAAATAATAGACAGACTTTAAGTTATTAACTCGTGCTATTTCTCTGTAATCCAAAAACAGTTGTTACTCGTACACTAGTTAGTGGTGCTTAATTTACCGACCCCAGAAAAACAGCCGGCTGAGCTGGCCTTGTTGTGAACTGTGTGCATCACTGAGAGTCATACTCTGCATTCACAACTGGCCTTTTTAACATGTAAATTGCATATAAATTATGTTAAATTACATAGTGCTTTTGAATGTACTCCCTACATTGATTCATCTACATTTTCACTGAAACATGATTCAACGTGTTTTAGGCTGTGGTATTGGCAAGTTATGTCGAGTGTGGCAGGCAGTAACACATTTGAGTCTAATACTACCCAGTAATCCATATGTGTTTGTGTGGGCGGGGGTGTAAGCTATAAGTTTCTATAACCACAGAGTCAGCATTAGTGATTTATGTCGATAGTTGTGCTTTCAAGAATATTGCACTGGAAGGAAGTTACAGTTAAGGTAGCTAAATTTAACGGGGAAATTTCGCTGTTTTTTACGTTTTAGATTGTACAATACCAAACACTTTAACAAACATATACATCTCATGTCACACTTTCAAAGTGTTTACTTTTGGAGAAAAAAAACAGCTTAATCTGTATGTTCTTTTTGTACATTTACCTGTTGAAAGTGGTTCTGAAGTACTCCAGTCACAATGAATGTGTTTGATGATTTTTATTGCTACAGAGTGCAACTGTAGCAGCTTTCTTATATGTATATATATCTATCTATCTATCTATCTATATATATATATAGATAGATAGATATATATATAATCACTGAGTTCCTGTGTGAGCTTGATATATGATGTCGTTGGTAAAGTAATTGTGAAATGTGTAACGTTGAGCTGTGAAATAGGTTGTGGCATTGTTGCATAGCTAATCATTGCTGAGGATTTTCAGTGGTTTTTAAGTTTTGAACCTTTTCAGTGAATTTCTAATGATTTTTTAAAAAAGATGCTAGGAGGCCATTGTTAACAGTACTGAACCATGACATTTTTTTTTTTTTATAAATAACTTTTATTGATTTTGCAAAAGAAAGAAAACCATGATACTCGGGTATGGTTTCTCCCACTCGGATATGTACTGATAAGGCATGTCGGAGCTGGAGGTATCTGTGGAACTGTGTCTTATTTAATGAAAAGTTTTTCTGGAGATCTTCGAAGGATTGTATGTGTGACCCATTCCAGACATCGCCTAGTGTGGAGATGCCAATGTTATCCCAATTCTGAAACCCCTCCAGGCCCGCCACCTCCACCAATTGCCTCCCCTGCCACAATGGGGTCTGTTGGGTAAGACGGCCCCACCACCCTGTCGATTTTTGAGCCGTCCGCCATCCCTGCAGAACCACCTTGGTCACGTCCGGGATGTCTCGAGAGATCGGACCTCCATAGAGGGTGTCCCAAATCCGTGGGTATCCCATCGTTTGGAGCTCCAGTCGGTATGCCGGATCTGTCCACCCACCCCCCATCCAGTCATTAATTACAAGTATTTGTGACGCGAGGTGGTAGTAATGGATATTAGACATGCCCAAACCTCCATCATACACATCTCTCTGGCAGGTTTTGAGTGCTAACCGTGAGCGGGCTCCGCTCCATATAAATTGGCGTGCCAATGAGTCCATTTCCCCAAACCATTTCCTAGGAATGGGATGGGGAAAATTTTGCAGGAGATAGAGGAGCCTAGGGAGGATCATCATCTTGTAGAGCGCTATTCTACCAAGCAGGTTAAGAGGGAGTGTCCTCCAGTGTAGGAGATCGCTTCTAATTTTCCTGGTTAACGGTGTAACATTAAGTTCCCATGTCAACTCAGGGAGAAGTGAAATAAATATTCCCAGGTATTTAAAGCTGTTTCTTCGCACTGGAATATTCCGCTGCCAGTCCACACAGTCTCCGGAGCGGTGTAGGGGGACCAACAGGGACTTGGCGGGATTCAGGATCAACCCCGAGGCTTCTGCGAAAAGGCTCAGGATCTCTAGCACGCGGGGGCCACTTTTAGCCGGGTTGGAGAGATATAGGAGGACATCATCTGCGTATAGCGCCACACGGTCCTCTGCGCAAGCGGGCCAGGACCAGCCTTCGATCAGGGGATCTCCTCGCAGCAGTATCGCAAGAGGCTCTATCATTAATGCGAAGAGCAATGGGGATAGCGGGCAACCCTGCCAGGTTCCGCGGCCAATAGGGAACAGGTCGGAGACCACTCCATTCACCCGGACTCGAGCTGTCGGTTTGGAATACAGGAGTCTCACTAGGCCTCGGAATTTGGGGCCGAGTCCATTTTTCTGCAGGACCAATTCAAGGTAGGACCAATCCACTGTGTCAAAGGCTTTTTCAAAGTCCAGTAAGAGTAATGCCAAGGGTGTGTGTGACAGAGTCCTGCGATGTGCCAGAGCCAGATGCAGCCGCCTAATGCAGTGCCTGGTGCTACGAGTGGGCATAAAGCCACATTGATCAGGGTGCACTAGTGTGGGCATTATCTCTTTCAATCTAGAGGCCAGGGTCAAGGAAAGCACTTTGATCTCAATATTCAGAAGTGAGATGGGTCGGTATGCCGAGCAATGCCGCGATGGGGGTTGGGTTTTTGGTATCACATCTATCGTAGCTTGGTCAATCTCGGTGGGGAATCGGCCTAGTTTCTCGGCTTCTCCATACATATTGAGTAAGTGGGGACCCAATATATCACTGCATTTGTTATTTAGCTCTGCCGGGAGTCCGTCAGGGCCTGGAGTTTTGCCCGATGCCAAGCCGGAAATTGCACTGGTGATCTCTGTGAGGCTAATAGTTTCATCCAGTCTATCTCTTGCCTCCAGGGAGATCCTGGGGAGAGTGACGTCATTCAAAAGAGGGGTCTCTTTCTCAATGGCAGGGCGGGGGTGCATTGCATAGAGGCGGGCATAGTATGAGGCAAAGCTTTGTGCAATTTCAGCAGGTGTCCTGGAGAGGGAGCCCGAGGGTTCTAAAATCTCAGGTATAACCCTGCCGGCCAGAGGGCGAGCTGCCAGCCAGTGCAGGAGCTTCCCATTTTTATCACCCCAGCCATATATACGGGCTACCGAAGCTCTCCACATGCACCTAGCCGAGTCTAGCATTATGTGTTTAATTTCTTCTCTGACCATAGTCAGCTGCCTCAGGGCAGTGGCAGACGAAGAGGTCGTTTGTTGGCGTTCCAGTCTCAGGGCCCTAGCCTCCAGGTCAGAGATCTGGGAGTTCCTGTCTCGCTCGCGGGAGCGGAGAAGGTGCTTGGCATGCCCTCTAAGGGTAGCCTTACAGGCGGCCCATAATGTTCCCGGGGACCGGACCGACCCCAGATTCAGATCAAAATATTGGGTTAGTTGATTTCTGATCTCCTGGGTGTAGTCTTTGTCTTGTAAGTACCATGCGTTTAGGCGCCATACCGGGCGTCTGGAGGGATCTGCTCCACCTAGGCGGGAACCATGACATTTTTAAACACATCTTTTCGGCTAATATGGTGCATAAAGGATAAGCTGCTAGGGAGTGTTGGCCTCATAGTCCCTTTTAGAGGTTTTTCTTGAGCTAGAATGATGGAAACTATTGCTCTTAATAAGTTCTGATCTCTTTGATGAAATACTCTAGAAATAGAATATCTTAATGGAACCCGTAAACCCAAATGTACTCTGATATGCTTCTGAATGTTGAAAGGTGAAGTTACACTCAAATGTTGATCACTCTCTAACTTCCCCAGCATTAAAGTTAAATCTCTAGTAGAGTAATGGGCAATAGTAGTATACAAAGGAGATGATAGCGGGAATGGTGACTGTGAGAGTGGAAGTGTATAACATTATTTCATAGACATGTACTACTATTTTAGGTGTAGTGGGCTTCTATTCTGGGCTTCCAGGTGTTTCGGTTGTGACAGCATACAGAACAACGTAAATATTTTTTTTCTGTGTGGTATGTGACAAAGGAGAGCAGTGATCCAAATTGTTGCCACCTAGGTTTGTTTGCTTAGTTATAGCAATATCGGAAAAACGTGGGACCGCCAGCGTAATACGTGTAATGCTACCTCGCCAAACCCAGTCAGGTTACTCTGTATAAGTATCGGGTGAACGGCATGAATACACTTGGCTAATAATGTACAGTGCATCATACAAATTCAGAACAAAATTGGCTTTCAAGGTGATTATCATCCGTTGCTACCTTTGTCCATGCCAGTGCACACCCCATTTCAACTCTTCTTTAAAAACAGTTTACACTTATGAATTGCATTATTTGTGAACCGATGGTGCAAACTGTGAGACACAATCAGGACAGACAACTAGGATTTGCACTCTAGCACTTCAGATAAAGTTTTAATAGGAATTGCTAGATGTTCACACATCACCACAGGACAGATGAGATCACTCAACTAATTAAATGGTGCACCAATCAGGCTTTAGAAAACAAAAGAGATTTAAGTCAAGCTTAACAAGTTATTCACTGAAGGGGAGGCCTACTCGTTACTCTTTATCTGTGGTTAGATTCAACTTATATTTTCAGAAAGAACTCCGTCCACATCATCGTAATAGGTATAATATTGATAACATTCTATTTTTGAAGTCCTGATTGCTCGGAAGAATGCCTAAGTTGATCCTCTGGAATTCTAACATGTGATCTTCAGATTGTACCTAACTCTTCTGTAGGCATCTCTCTGGTGTGAATACACGTGATGTGACAGAATGTGAGGCCTAATGGGTACTGCCTTCCGCAGAGACAAGTGTACTGCCTTAATAGCATTACTCTTTGAAAAATGTATGTGCGCTTCTCAGAAAATTATATAGTAGATGCAAAAATTAAGATAACATGGTTACTATCAACTTAAAGATTAGCATTCAAATTCGAATCCCCCATGATTTAAAGGTATTGGCTGGAAGTCAGTTATATTCTAAATAAAGTCTATTAGTTTGACCTTAGTGGGTTGACTCTCCAGTTCAAGTAAAGCTCCACAAGTTGAAGATTAGCGCAAATGACATTCTCTATGAGTTAACAGGGTCTCCACCTGTTGCTCTACGCAATTGGTTTGTTTTCTGGAGCATAGTGCAGTTTGTATGGGGCATTTGGAGTGTAGTCACTTGTAGTGCATCTTAGCACCTTTTTCCTGCTGCTTGCGTTCTTGGAGAGCTGAAAGTTTACTCTGTATTTGAATTTTGTCTTATTGAACCAGCTTTCGGAGGTGACTGAAGCAAATCACTCATTGTTGAGATCTTGTCCCGTGCGACGACTGCATTTTGGTGCAGAAACCTATGCTCATGCTGAGGTGAATGAATTCCTGTTCATGCACTATCACATTGACTCAAACTTGGCTGAGTACTTACGTCATATCATAGGTATGGACCTTGAAAGCAGGGTTATATTCCTTTCTTATTTACAATGCTAGGCGTTACTGCTCTTACAATGACTAATAATGCCCCTGATTCTGTAAGCTGCTCAGCATACCCTGGACTTGGTGCACAAAATGCAATGATAAGTATGACTTTGATCTTCACTCTTTTTGGGATTATGAGACTGACACTGGGTAGCGGAACTTTTGGTATTTTTTAAAATAGAAAAAAGGCTATGCGAACTTATCTTACAGTCTTCTTGCAGACATCACCCTGATGTTTTCTTTTTGTTTTTTTTTAAATCATTATTTTATGTCCCATTTCCTGCGCTTTCCGGGTGGCAAGGTGGTTTTGTTATTTGACACAGAGTTTAGTAGTCTTGCATGGAACTGACCCTTCCTTTGTTTGACTTTTCTGAATGTCTGTACTTGTGATCAGCCTCATATCTGAATACAGTTTTTCAATAATGTCTTCGATGCGCATGATGTGTGTTCCTCAACTCGTCATCCATGAGAATGCAGCCAGGTAGTCAGATGTTTGTAATTATAACAGTAGCCCTGGAAGAAAGGCTGCTGGTGTTTTGGGGCTGCGATCGGGCCTCAGTGACCCATTCAGGAGGAGGCATCTCTATGTCATTTTATCATAAATCGAGTAAGAAAGGATGCGTAGACAATGCAAACTCAGCAATATCTTCTAATGATAAAACAGGAAACACGTGACGGCACGTGACTCTGCACACAAGCTACCACGCAGCCTGCGTATAAAGCCATGGGCCTGGGCCCTGCAGTTGCTTCCAGGCCTGCAGCGAGCCACTGTAAGTGATTCCCAGACAAGGGAGAGAATATTTTATTAGTCAAGGAACCGCTGCTAATCCTCAGGAGGAAAAGGGTAAGCTTTATTCCTACCGTTATGCCTCAGACGCTTGTCATCGGCCTGTTTTTACATATGGTTTATTATATTTTTGTTAACGCTGTACAAATCTTTTCGCCTAGAACGGGACATTTTGGTCCGGTAATTACTTGGTAATCGATAAGTATTTTGATAATTATTTTCTAAAATCTAATGGCAAATGACCTCTTTTATTAAGTCACCCGAAGCGTGTGTTGGTGTAGTTCTTGTCAGAAAGACTGTTCTTACAGATGGCTGCCTCTCTGCTATGTCTAATATTCAGAAAATATGGCTGATCTTCATGGCAGGTGAGCGACCCCTGAAACAAAGTACTTAAAATGGTCGAAAAGACAGAAGAATACGAGATGGTGGTTAACGCATTCTTAAACTGAGATCAGAGATGGTGGTAAAAATATAGCTAGTCTGACATATTTATGTATGAAATAGTGCTGTAGGGATAACCCGCGGTTATAACTTGCAGGTGTCACGTAAATCAAATCTATGTAGCAAATGACATCAAACTAATTTTGTTAATAAGATAAATTACGGCTTTCAACCCCGGGATGTATTCGAAAGACAACTGACTATTCACTCCTACCTGAAGAATCTGCAGAGTCAGTGAATTTGGTGTCTTAGAGGTTTTCTGGCAACAACAAATAACTATGAATTACCATAAACTCCTTTTCCCTGTTTACCTACAGTTGCTTTGTTTGCAATACTCTTGTGTGAGCTGACAGTTCACAGGATGTGTCTTCTAACTTCTGATGTGCTCCAAAATCCACCTTTTCTCTAAGGTTTGGGTAAATATGAATTTGGAAGTGAACATTTAAGGCTAACAAAAAATAAGCGAGAGAGTGGCAGCTTCAGTCCACTGCATTCACTGTTCTTCATACAGCGGTGATGCACGCATCTGAGTATCACAACAACCAGCATTTAAAGCAGTTCTGGGAAAGGGCTCAAAGGGTCTAGAATGAGCACTTATTTATTTAAGGAGTTAGCCTACGAAGCCACTCAAGAGCACTACTGAGATGAAAGTAGCAGGAACAGGAAACTAGGAAGGGAGGAGGAACCAGTAAGAGGAAATGTAATGATAGAGGTCAAGTAAATGACATATGAAACATGCATTGGCAAAGCCGATAGGGCTCACCTTAGTGTCCTGTTGGCTTTGCCAATGGTTTTTAGCCATGCTGCACAGATCAGGGTTGCTGTGTAGCGTGGCTGAAGTTTAAAAAATAAAACAAAAAAAATACTAAAGCTTTTGACGTAACACCACACAGCTGCAAAATGACATGGATACTCATTTTTCTTTTCAGTTACTAATCCGAGTTAGATCAGCAACTAAAGAGAAAAGAAAATGTGCAAAAGTGTTATTTTTATTTATTTATTTTTATTAAAGTGGGAAGGCTAGAGGAATGGAACCCACACAGAGGCAGCCGAGGAAAAACATGGAAGCAACATAGAGGTGGTTAGGGGGAATGCAGAAGCAACACAGGAGAGTGGAGGGGACGTTGAAGCAACACAGCAGGGGACGCAGAAGCAGCAGGGTGGGAGGGCTCCATTAAAGGAACACTAGGAGGAGGCAGAGGGACATGGAAGCAATATGGGAGTCGCAGAAAAGCAACTTGGAGAGTGCTGGTGGGGAAAAGCAATAGGGAGAGGCACATGGATGAGCGTGAGGAGAGAGAAGAGATCTACACAAGAAAAACAGCTTGAGAATACACACTTTCATGGAGTGCTTAACACAAAAGAAAAAAGTAGTCTTTGAAAAGCAAGCATTGGAAGCAGAGTTGGCAGCCATTCAAATATACTATAAAGAGGCAATTCTCCATGGGAGGGGCAACCACAACCTTGACAAGCTGGGGCACAAATAAGAAGCAAGTAAATGAGAGTGACAAGGAAAGTCAACCAATGGTAAGCTGTGAGCGGGCTCAAAGATCCTCTAAGTTTTCTGTAAGCCACAATATGTCTCACAGCAGAAAGTGCATGAGCTGTCTAGCTGGCTCGACCTAAAAGTGAAAGGATCTCAGTTCAATCTGATAAAGCCACACCATTAGGTTATGATGTAAGTGGCACACCATGCAGTCTGTGGTAATGCGCCTTGGCAGCTAGGTATTACATTGAATAACTCTGTGAATAGAAAGGCTTTAATATCTTTCTTGAGCTGGTTTTATTTAGAAGTAAACTCTGATTTTATTCTGCTGTTAGACAGTGCAACAGGCAATGCAGATCAGAGCAGGAGCTACAGACATTCTTGTAAACAGAGCCCACACATAACAAGAAACTTGTGAAACTATTGATATGTGTGTCAAACATTTGTGGTTGTCTTTGTCAGGTCTTGCCTCACAGTATTACTGAAGGTTCATTAGTTATGGCGTTAGTCTAACTCCTCTCATAATATCCAGAGAGATCAATCTATGGTGATGTAGTTGTGTACACACTGACAACCTACTGTTCATTTGGCTCATAGAAATCTATTCCAGACCCTTTTGAGTCTCTAACCCGGAGAGGTTTATTTAAATAATTAATTGTCTGCAACTTAAACAAATGGAAATGAAGGGAGCAGACCCTCTACAGGAAAAAAACATACATTCTATTGTAAAGGACTTCCCCAATATGTTTGGGTAATAGATGTACACAAATTGAATTGTGTTATATAGTCCCAAAGGCAATCTACAGTCTTCAAAAGTTTCTGAACTACAACAATATGACCAGTTAAAAAAAATATACCACACTAACATACCTTCAGATTATTATTCAACTTCATGTTCACTGTACAAAATGTCTATAAATATTGTACTGAAAAAGTTAGTAAAAACTTCAATTCAGCTGTGTTCCCAAGCCTATTCTTAGATAGAGATCTACCACACCATCTTATTCTCATGTCACATTCCATTTATCCTTAGTCATCTCATTAGTCATGGGAATCAACGAGATATTCTAAAAACCAGACAGCTAACTTTATGATTCATTATTATATATACATAGATATATATATATGTATATATATATATCAATATATATATATATATATATATATGTATAGATATATATATATGTATATATATATCAATCACTTAAAAAAAAACAAAAGTTACAGGGACAATATAGTTAAGCTCACATTTTAAACACACAAAACCATAGAAATTCACCAGTTAGAGTTACCTCAAGTAACTATAACTCGTGCCTAATGTAACGGTAACTCGTGCCCCCTGATGTCAGGACAGAACATCAGTCACTTTATCTGGGCACTCCAAAGACAAACAAGTTCACAAGTATCATGAAGTGCATATACAGGCCGTAATGTAATACGTACTATCTTAGTGGTTGCTGCTTTCATAGTGGATTGCGCACATAGTTCCAAAGAAAGTGTCCTAATGACCCTCAAAAGAAATCGTTCAAAAATGGCTTTGCATGAACCAATATAGGGGCCAAGCTTGTTTTTTATTTGCTTTTCATTCTTTTTAATGCATGAATGTATTCTTCTTACAGACAGGCTATCATTATAAGATGTTGTCTGCCAATTTGTTTTTTATAAAAGTGTCTTGCTTACCCCTGGTGTGCTCTGCGTTCCAAATTGAAATTGAGTGACACAAAAAACAAATGAAAATCTTGCCCTGCTTTTCTTGGAACGCAGTGGCAGCCTTTGGTCTAGATTTTACTTCTCCATTCCACACTAGAAAGGGCCTAGCTCAATCCTCAAAACGGGAATAAATGAGGGCCCATACGTAAGTTCCTCATCCACTCTTGGGACTGGTTTGGTGCACATGTCTGAGGAGCAAAATGGGCCACATTTACCTATTCGTCCACACTTGTATGTGTTGTGGCCGTTCACATTGTACAAACCAAGTGCAACTGGTGGATCACGTGGAAAAGGAGGGTGCAAAAACACTGTAGTCAATGACAGACAATTGTCTGCATCTGAACACGTGGGGAACTGGCCTCAATCTGTTCCCGAGAAAATAAGGAATGTGACATGGGAGTAAATAATTGACCTACAGTTAAATAAATGTGGGATGAACCGGGCTGGAAAGTTGGCAAAGGATATTTGATGGATGCTCATGGATGACCCGTTATGTTTGTTTTATGTAAATGAAACTTGTTCATTTTGTGATTCATTAAGCAAATGGGGTGTTCTGAAATGATTTCACATTTTCTGACCCCTCTTCTGGTTGAGGTGAGAGTAGCTTGTAAAGTCACCGCTTTGAAAGTGCTAGTAAGATTTGAATCTTGTGAGGTTCTCGATCCAAGCCACTGGTCTCTTTAGATCAGCAGAGTGGAAGATATCCGTGCAAGGAGTGAATGATGGAAAAGGGCACCAATTAAATATCGAGAGGGCATGGAGTGCTATAAAGATTGATTTCACACTTTTTTTAACGGAGGGTGCTGCCAACAATAGAACTGGTTAGATGGTTTGAGTCGCTTAGCTTCTATCAGGCACAGCAGCTGTGCTATTCTTCGTGTGATAAAGGGTGGAAAAAGGAAAAAGAACATCAACATTATTATTTAGGAATATTATTGAGTGAGATTTCTAAAGAAAAGTTGAAAGTGACTACCCCTGAATGTTGACAGGCTGTCTTGAGTAACTTGTCTAAATCCAGCCAATACAGTGAAAGGTCTTAGTCTGCCTACACCTCTCCGATTAGCATGGTGTTTTTGCCTTGCATTGATATGCTTCCTCACCAATCAAAGCAGGAGTTCATCATTTGAGGCACTTATGTTATTTGGGGTTTTCAAATATCTCACCTAGTGCCTGTAAGAGAGAGCATGGTCTGGGCTTCAGCAGCCCTAGTCAAGACCGCATATCACCAATACTAGCTCGGCTGCACAGGCTCCTCATTGGGAGAAGGCCGGAGTTTAAGATGCTGTGGAGACAAAAGTTGTAGTCTGCTGTGTCCGCCTTCCTCCACTCAGATCTGTGTCGCAATTACCACTTTGCGCCGTGCCCTCCCCTTGTACACTCTGTGCCAGTAAGAGTGCAGGGCCCCGTCTTTGGCGGCGGTAGGTAACACCAGATCTCACTGGAAATTGCTTAGCTGCACTGGCTTCTTGTGGAGAGAAGGATTGAGCTCATGCTGCTGTGGAAGACCATGGATTTAGGACCTGATTTAGAAGTCGGTAGATAAGTGCTCTATCACATATGCCGCATCCAACTAATTACAAGTGCTTTGGAGTCTAATGCACTTGTAATAGGGCACACGGGGTATCAGTATCCCCTCTGCCAAACTCTGAATCCAGCTCTTAGTTTGCTGTGTCTGACTTTTTACACTCGGATCTCCTGTGTGCCTCATTAACGCTATGTGCGGGGTCTTCCGGAGGTAAACCTAGTGCCTATGAACCAGCAGTGTCTGCTCTGTGGGAGCGTTAGCCACGGCCACATCTCAGTGGTAATAGCTAAGCTGCGCTGGCTCCTCGTTGAAGGAATGATGGAGCCCAAGGTACTGTGGGACAGGACAGATTTAGTGTGCTGGGTCTGACTCGCTACTCTTAGATCTCTGGGTGCAACACGCTTAGTCCAGAGCATCCTGAATGCCACAGCAAGCAGGTGTGAGACTGCCCTTTCTGCGGTCACCATCATTCTTCCTCTGGTCTCGCACACCACCTGTGACTGATGGGCCTTCTCAGGTGTGATTTATTGCTCTTCTGACAGAGACTAAGGTGCTATAAAATCACAAGTTGACCTCCTATGTTGCTAAGAAATCTCAGATATGTTTCATGTGGGCGAAATGCAAATTGCTGATGCTCAGCTTGCCTATGTAGTATTTAGGCAAATATAATTAAAAGTGTTGATAATACAAGAAAGTGACTCCGCATTAGACAGATCAGATATATCATATAAACTGTGCTTTTTAAACCGTCCTGCACAAACCAGGGGCTTGGGGTTATACCAAGATGAGGAATAACCTGAACAATGGACTGACGTGTTGTTTTGAAGTTTGTGCTGCCCTTGGGTACAAAACCAGAGGTGGGTGAATATTTAAATAGGATTGCTCTATTGTTCCGTGGAATGTGGGTTTCTTTTCTGACAGTAGGAATTCCAGCTGCCAAGAACATACAGATATTTTTTTTTTATCTCGATCAAGCAACAAATCATAGTAAAGAAAAATACTGTCTTATGTATCTTTCGCTTACATTTTATTATTTATTAACTTTGCTAGTAACACTTTTGGTTGTCATAGTAATAAAAGTATTAATTTTTTGGAAGGGAATTTTGTTCCTTTTGTGTAGGGCCAAATTGTGCCATCCCACTCCTCAATGTTATCCTTGACAAAGCATCATCCTATAATACAAAGGTGTGTACATCATATCTGACGAACAGCCAGCCCACCTACGCCACAAACAGGTGGCAAGTGCTCTCCTGCTCCTACTAACATACCCACTGAAGAGACCAGTCTTAGGGCCCAGGCCCTATTCAAAATAAGGAACATCAAATACCTTGCAGGTTCCCTGGTCCTTACCAAAACATCTACTGTTGTGTCCAGTTCCTCACGTTTACGACCTTCTAATTGAAATGCGTCTGTTTGCTCTGAAGTCCAGTTTGGTCTTCTTTGTGGCTGATGTGTTTTTTTTCTAAATGAAAGCTATTTCCCTATCAACTCCCTTTCTCGTTTGGTTCATGTGGTGCCTGTACAGTCTTTGTCTGCTTTCCCGCTTGTCTGTGCCTCAGGGTCATCATGTAATTCTGTCTCACACTCTGTCCTTCACGTGTGTACCCTCCTCATTCATTCGGTGGTGAGTATTGTGATTGGCTGCAGTATTACTGTGCATGTACTCTTACGACCAATAGAAATCAGTGGGCAGTGAACTATTGAATTCTGCTTGGTCTCTGTTCAACACACAGAGACCCATCTGGCTGCAAAATGCTGACATCAGAGCAGGTTCACTTCTTCCAGACATTGAAACAGCCCCACGTCCTGTGATATACAAAGCGTCACCTTTTAAAAATTAGATTAACATTTTTGCCCTTGATTCCAAAGCCTCTACAGTAATTGTTCCCCCCTACTCCTTGTTTATAGTAGTATCCCCGCCAAACGCTAATCATATCCATTCCAAAAACAAGCCTTTTACTTTATTTTGTTTCTTCTTATTTTTGGTTATCTGCAGGTTGCCACTTACTATCGTCAGGCGCCTGCTGACTAACTTGTTTAGTATTATCCAAACAGTGGTCCCATCGCTGTATGGTGCCTATGGTAAGAATAGCCTTAATATTAGAATGACCGCAGTGCATGAGCGATGCCTTTACATACATCCTATCATAGGGCATCTGGTCAACAATAAAACCACGACTACATATTGTTGAATGGCTCAGTGTGCAGTAACAAAGTGCAGCATTCTGATAAGCCGTGCACCGGTCAGTCTCTTCCAGGGAGTAAAATGGCATATTGGTTGAGAAGAAGCGGGAGAGGCTGCACTTCCTACGTGCCTGCCAATGCGTTCATGTGCAGGAATTATGGAGGTAGGTCTCTGCTTCTTCCCTTTGTCGTGGGGTGTGGCATTGACTCCCCTTGGAACTACACTGGGGACCTCCTAATTCCTACTTAAAGCGAATGATACTATGGCGTTGCAAGTTCGAGGGAGGAGGAGGAGTTGGAGGTGTGTTCCGCTGTGTGTCCTCAAGGGGTGCGGCTAGGGTCATTCTGGTACCACCTCCCAAAAAGCGAGGTCTTTTTTATGCAGCATCTGTTGACTAAAACGCTGCTAATGTATAACGTGAGATGATTCATGTTTGTTAAAATCCAAAGTTTTAGCTGGAACGAACCTCCTTTGAAAATTTTTAACACCTCAATAAATAAGTATGGTTCACCGAATTACACATTTTAGCAACTAGGATTTTTGAGACCCGGGCAGAAAGGGGACGTACAAGGCCCCTCTAATTTGCATATGATGGGACATCACAAGAAGTGCCATCAACTGACTTTTAATCCTCTGCTATTGTTCATCTGTATGAATATCAGGAAAACAATAAAAACGGAAAAAATAATAAACCTAAGAAAACAAGTAAATATATTTCATAGCGTTATTCGATGTTAATACATTATATTAGATACACTGGGTGGAAACGTTTGCCCGAGGTCACTCCAAAACGTACATATTTACTCCAATGCAAGAACGTTTCCAGAATAATGTATATATATATATATATGTGCATACAGCCTTTATTTAGTGCACACCTAGCAGAATGGCAGCGGAAAGCTGTATAGGGCCAAAGACAAAAACACAATCAATACGTGATAGGAGAGTAGCTGGTTTGTGGACTGTTACTGCATCATAATGTAGTGATATTTAAAGAGGTGAGTATTAAGACGTTTCCTAAATTTGAGCAGAGTTTAGACACAGAGATATAGTTCCAGATCCTCAGTGCATAGATAGAGAAGACCTTTCGACTTGTTTTTTCTGCTTTTTGCCTATCTTTGTCTCCTGTCTGAAGATGACCTAGCTGTGGATGTGTGGAGAGCCACCGAGATGGTGAACTTGTCATCCAAGTAGGCAGCGCTGCCAATCGTGATGATTTGTAGATGATGAGGCTAGTTTTAAAGGTGATGCAGGCTAGCAACAGAAGCCTGTAGAGCTCAGTCAGGGTAGTGTAAAGTGGTAATGTTTCTTAAGGCCCTGCGAGGCACACTGCAGCATTTAGGGTGCCCTTAAGTATGGAGGGAAATCTGGATTAAAATTCCTAGATGGTTTCCCAGTTACGTGGTGCCAGATGAGGTATGTGGCACAGAAGATGTTTGAGCAATAAAGATATGAAAGCAAACAATTCAGTTGAAAATGACATCACTACAAAACAAACAATGGTATCTGGGGAGATAAGTCCGAGTTCTGAAGCATTTACCGTTTTACTTGAAAGATTATAAAGCAGATTTAGAAAACTGCAGCAGAGTCGTGTATAAACCAAGCATTATTATATAGGGTTTTTCTCTGGCAGTGGCTAGCATTCTGGGATTTTTCAGTCCAAACTTACCTTGTTGAATGTGTAACTTCCAGCAGCATGGCCACACAAGATGGTCGACAGGACGTGCTTCTGAAGAGCTCCAGCGCGGCCTTGATTAATCCTGCCACCATCAGGGACGTTCTGCCCTAAAATACCGACACAGCTGCCCCACACCCCATCGAAGCTCAGGATGCGTGAAGACTAGGTGGCTCGGGGTGGCAGAAAGCTGTTTGATGTCCCTCTGGTGGCTCCGGCCTGTGGTTCTTCCCTGGGGCTGCAGATGAGCCTTGATCAAACCCCTGTGCCGGGGGGGCCTGCGGAGATGCTTGGGGGCTATCGCACACATCACCGGCGCCTGGAAGGAGCATTGCTGACGATGGGTGTGGCACCCAACTGGGGTGCTGATCGGCCCTGGGAGCTGTTGCTAAAAAAAGGAGGCCTTCCCACTCCTGGAGGGTGCCAATGCTGCTTGAATCTGGGCCGGGAGACGGCATTGGGGCTGCGCCACTCATCGGGCTCACCCTGTGGGCTTGAATCGGTTCAAGCGACCTCCTCCCCCTCCTGAAGGACTTACCTTCAGGGCCCGGTTGGGCCTGTAACTCCATTGAGGCTACGCTGATGTTTGGCTGCCCTCCCACTCTGGACCATGGGGTGGGACTGATGAGTGCCGGCGGCTGATGGCGTGGCTGCGTTCACTGCGCCTGGGCCGTGGATCCGGACGTGGGCCCGACTGAAGTGGTGGCCTGATTCAGCCATCTCCTGACTGCAGATAGTGGCCTGTGGAGGGGTTCCCCCCCGGTGAGTGATAGTCAGTGGGCCCTCCTGGAGTCATCAGCTGTCTGTGGCTGTTGCTGGGCCCTGCGAGGCCCTTGTGACTCACTGTGCAGCAAACCCCTTGGACCGCTACTTTGGGACGCCTGGGTGCTCTGGCTGGCAGTGCTGGGAATCAATTGGGGGGGCCCTCTGTGACGACTCTGTGGATTTGGTTCATCGTCTTGGGGCTTGAACGGAGGTAGTTAGTGGGCCTCAGGGGGTCTCACATTGGAACAGGAGGAATGGCTCAGGCATATAATGCTGCATGAATACTGCGGGTGAAGGCCTGATTCAAGGACAACACCCTACTTAGCAGTAACTATCGGCAATAAATTCCACTCCTTTGACCCTCTGGACCTGGGGGCACTGTGTAAGCAGGAAACGTGGTGGGGGCGTCACACACCTGAGGCAATTAATACTGTGCAATACTGTGCAATTAATATTTCGCTGCTCTGTGACTGCATCTGGGGCTTTCTCCTTGCTAGGGGCTGCTTGGGGGGCCTACCTGGGTGCTGTTGTGTACATCAAGCAGGGGGGTGAGGGAGTGAGGCTGGTGATCCACGTGAAAAAGAGGAGAGTCAGTTGTACACTCCTGATCTCTCCTCATGTTGAATAACAGGCAGGCGGCTCCCTCGCAGGGAAACACTATAGAGCAGTACACCAATCTTGTGCATGCCTCACAGTGACAGACATGGCAGGCTGGACACAAAGAGGATGGAGGGCCGGGCCAAGCTGTGGACGAGCTCTCACAGTCGGAGCTGCTTGCGGCACTACGGGGTTGCAGTGTAGCGCTAGAGGAAAAGATAGAGACGGTGGGGCTGAATGTTAATCTCCTTGAAGTGTATCTCCTCATGTGTCCGACAAGGTACGAGTTGCGGAGAGCTCGATCTCTGAACTGGACACTGAGGTGGCCGTCCTACGAAAACAGGTTATGGGGGTCATCTCCTGGGCTGGGACACTGGAAGCCAGAGTGGAGGACATGGCAGGACGGTCCCGCTGCAACAGTGTTTGTCTCCTGGGGTTCACCTGAACGAGCTGAAGGAACTGCGATGGAAGCCTTTGTGGAGAGCTGGATAAGAGATGTCCTGAAACACAATGGGCTGACTTCCTTGTTTGCAATTGAAAGGGCACACTGAGCCTTGGGGGCACCCCCGGGACCCTCCACGGGCTATCATTGCCCACATCTTGAACTATAAAAAAAAGGGTCTGTATTTTCCTCACGGACCGAGAAGAACTTGGATAAAGGAGCAAAAGATGGTATTTTTCTAGATTTTCTACAGGAAGACCAAGGCTATTGTATATATGATTGGTCCGCGTCTGTAGCACACTAAGCAAAACAATGATGGTCTGCAATGTTTACTACAGTAATTACGAGGGGCTAAAATTAATTCAAGCATTCCACCCCTCACTTTTTTCTTCTTACTGTAACTCCCTAGGTGTGATGGACATGCCCAGATATTGGCCTTCTAGCTCATTGGGCCCTACAACGTAATCTGCATGTGACTAAGAAGGCCTAACAAGGCTGAGTCCAGACTGGGATTGCTTGCTTTTCATTGGAAGGGGACATACCATGGCATGGTTGCGCTCTTGCTTTCTGAGCGGGACCAAAACTGATCTGCATAAGGTTGGTTCCTGACTGTAGAAACACAGTGAATAAAAACATGGACTGAAATTCCACTTCTGTCCAAGTAATAACCTGCACCTGTTATGCATTTCTCCCACACTTTCTGTTTTTCTTAGCAGAGCAAAAATCTCAGCAGCATTTCTTGGATTATAAGTATGCAGAGCAAAAAAATCCTTGGTTTTCCACCAAATTAACATCCTTCAAATTAGAAGTGCACAGAGTATAAAGCCAAAGGTATAGAGACTAGTATTTAAATACACATTCAGGATATATCAACATAGCTGCCACTCATAAACTTAAAGCACATACTTCAAAAAGATTAAACTAATTTGTGACATATTCCAGGCAGAAACAATGCTACACTTGATAACTTTCCTTTGACAATATACGATATAAAAACTGGGATTTCTTTAAACTTTCTCATTAATTGATGAGGGTTGATATTGATGCCGCTTTTACAGGTCCAATCACCTCGTGTCTAGGTAAAATCATTAAACTTTTACTCTTTCTCAGAACTCACCTGCTGGACCTGTTTCTCTCCTCTTTTATTATAAGGTATGTTCCTCACGACATGGAAAACTGCCATTGTGTTTCCTTTGAGAAAAAAAAACAATCTTGACGAACAAGAGTTCATCAACTTTCAGCCAATCTTCTTGGTATGATTACTTGGCTAACATTTGGAATAACTAATTTTTAAACCGCTCCAACATGTGGACAACATTATTCTCTTGGATGCCTTCCATGTTGGACTCCGGACAGAAAAGAGTACAGAAGTGGCAATATTATCATTTCTGGATTACTTTTGATACCTGGTCGACAATGGTGGTGTTGGGGCCCTGGTACTTTTAAACCTGCCAGAAACCTTCAATACCACAGGCCATTCCACCCTGAAAAAAACACTGAAAGAACTGATGTTGGGACTGGATGGCCAAGTCGTGAAATGGAGTAACACATTTCTGTCTGATAATCAGCAGATCACTAAGTTGACATCCTTTCATTCCATACCTAAACAATCAAACTGTGGTGTACTGTAGGGGACATTCCTGTCAACACTGCTTCTATGCTACAGCACCTAAGAGTCATATTCTATATGTACATGGTTGGCACTGAAGCACAGAGAAAAACACTGATTTACTCAGAATTGCACAAAGTGCCAAAGCTGGGATTGGAACCATAGTCAGCAATTTAGACTCCAGATAACATCATGTATTCCCACCCGCCAACAAAGGTACTGCAGACCTTGGAGGATGCCAAGGAAACAAACAATAGCCCTCATGTTCCCGCTGATGGCAGGGTCTGCGTAGTCAAGGGAAAAGCGCCCGCCCCGCAGTGGGGGGGCACGTCCCGTTAGGAGACGGGGCCTCCAAGGCCCTGGGGCACTCCCCCCCTTTCCTTCTGCCGGGGGTGCCGGAGTTCGGCCGGATTTCCGCCCTGGCGCCTCGCGAGGCGTTAGGGCGGAAGTCAATCCTGCAGGGGGCATGACGTGGGGCCGGCGTTCGCCGTGCGCCGGTTCCGGCCGGCGCATACTGGTGGGGGGCTATTTAAAGGCCCCCCCAAGAAGGCTAGACCTTCTTTTCCTGTGTGCGGCGGCGGGACCTGGCGTGCGGCCCGCGATTGTGCATCTGCTAAGTTTATGGAGGAGAGAGGGAGCAGCATGGTGCAGCAGGTATTTCACTTTCCTTGTTAAAGAAGATTGGCCATTATGGTTTCTTCTTGGTTGGGCGTCTGCGTTATTTGCAGAGCTTATTTAATGTACACAATAACTGTATGAAAAAGCCCATGACTGGTGCAAGTGATGTCGGTGCGCGCAGATTAGCAGACGGGGTCTATACATGCGTTCTATGTAGAGGGACCCTCCCGTGATAAGGAACCAACAGCAGTTCTCTCCCCCTGCGGTGACGCTCCATTGGCGCCCAGGCTACGCTCTCTTTGGTGATGTGTGGTTGGGTCCGGCGGACGGGCCCTTCCCCCCCGACAATCACCTGCCTATAGCGCACGTGCTGCCACGTTTCACCCAATTCCAGAGAAACCCTTCTTTAGATAGACAGGTTTGCTGGGCGATGAAAAATCTAAGCCTCTTTTTTACAGGACTGGCTTGTGTTCGCGGGTCATCATTTTAACGATGACCTTGTGGCTTGCATGGTCTCCAGAATAGTCAAATTCAATATTTTACAGCGCCTAGAAACGAAAAGAGTACCGTTTAAAGCGCTATATAGTGTATTTATATTTAGGTATTTTATAGCGCTCACTACCGGAGTCGAAATCAATAAATTATTACGTTCTTGTCATTTTCTTCGTGCTGCGTTAAAAGAGCCCGCGGGCACGCCCCTTTTTGCCGGAGGTCACTGATTGGCCGGAGCAGACACCTCTGCTGAGCCCCTAAATTAGCTGCCTAAGCTCCCCCCAATTATTGCCTGTTTACTTCTCGGGTAATCACGGGCGACGGCTGCAGTTAGTAGCCACAATGGGGCCTCGTCGTGCCTGTCCGTCGTCATTGCTGTGGAATAGTCACGCATTTGCATGTCTCTTCCTGAAACGCGATTTCTATAGCTCGGTCGGCGCTCCCTCTCGTCGAGGTTGCGACCGTGGCATGGACAGTTTGCAAGGATCGCCCGTGCGAGGGCCCAGTGTGGCGGGCTTCCTTAACCTGGAAACACTGATTTTCCACTATTGCTCTCCTTGACTAGTGAGGGTGAAAGATGCCAGTTTTCTTACGCAGTATTTGCTCTTGTGGACAAGGCGGTAAGATTTAAGGAGCGTCATTTTTCTAATGATTCACTGTAACTTCTGTTGTATCTTAGTTTTAATTTCCCACGAATTGGCAGCAGTGTCGTGTTTTGTTGCTGTTTTTTCAAGACAGCGCACATAAATTGTACCCGAGAGACGAGGTGCGATGTAGTAATGTCTTGGCTGTGGGAGACGGATAGAGAACCAGAAAACAGGTAGACAAATGTTATCTACCTGATGTGACTTAACACTGTTTTGGGTAATTGAAAAACTAGGCGAAAAATGCTCCCCTAATACATTATTGCCCTTTTCAGCGATGAGCTTCCTGTGCGTGTGGAGACTTGAACTGTATAACTCTGTAAACTAAAGTAGGCCCTATTTTGCGGGCAGGGCTCGGGTCGGCAGGGCTGCATCTTCAGTTTCTTTGTGAAGGACCAGGTAGTTTGCACCCGAGTACTTCTACGGGGTGTGAACCCGTAGGCTGGGTCTTTATTTATATGTGAGGGGAACGTGGGGTATAGCATCACCACCTCCAACAAGGTCATCTGTGCACAACGTTTCACGCCTTTGATGTTGATATGATAAAATGCATACTGGGTGCTGTAGTCTTGGTTCGACTAATTGTATAGATGCATCTGCTAGCTATCATATACCACTCCGCCCCCTACTGGAATCGTGGGGTCATGACAACAAGAAGTGAGGTGCAAACCGTGGTGTCTTACTGAATTACCGAGTTAGTCTCGGTATAGTCAGTGCTTTAGATGGAAAAATAGAAGTGCGGGTACTCTGTACCAGAGTACCTGCTTGTTTCTGAGAAGTGCCGGTACTCTCCAATTAAAAGTATTACGTTTTTCTTGAGATATGCCGGTATTCTCCCTCGCAAAATAAAAAAGTGCCGGTACTCAGTACCGGCCCATTTGAAGCACTGCAGTATAGTTTGTTTGAGCAGCAGGATTTCTTCATAATTACCCAGAAATCCACATACGCCAAAGAAGCTTTTCCCCCCTTGCCTCAAAGTCCCATTTCAGCTTAGGCAAGAACAGTAGAGCTCGTGCAACAAAGTTACTGCTGATGTCACACAGTGACACATCTGGAGGTATTTCTAGAATGGCACCTCAATCTCCAGTACCCTTGTTTTATGATGTAAAGCCTCTGCTGGGTACTAATGCAGCACTTGAGGCATTGAGGTTTCTTCCTAAACTCGGATTACAAGTAGAGGGGCGCAGGCATCACTATAGAGTAGTGGTTTTCAAACTTTTCAGTGTCGCGCCCCGTTCCCCCAGTTGAAAAATAAAAATCATTGGGGCCCACCTTTACCGGGTGAAATGAGTTTTGAAGTCACTTGAAAGAGGTACCTTGCTATTCGCGTAAGTACATTTGGTCTACAGTTTCTTCTGAACTCAGTACTCTCCTGTGAGGTAGTTCGATCTCAGTTTAGAATCATTTCTTAATCAACACACATACTGTATGAATCCTTGGTGATGGGTCTACATAAGTACTTTAACAGCATCCCTGTTCCCGAGTGTAGATTTAGCGCCTTTTGTTATCAAGGGTTCACCTTCTCGGCAAGACAGAAGAGACGCCTCGCTGTTTCTTAGGGAGGGACGAAAGTCCCCAGGCTGGAGGTGCTTTGTTCACAAGGGTGCTAAGGGGTGATGGGGCCTTTTTTCGCCTGAGCATTTCCTCATGGAAAACAGTGGTTTGTCCTGGGTTTTTAATACAGTCTCATCAGTTGTCCCAAAAGTCTGTTGGCGACCAGTACTTCCGGGAGCAGCAGGTTGGAGATACGGGTCGTGCTAATTGCTGGTCATTCTGGTTCTAATGTGGATATTTGCAGGTGAAAATTCAATGGGGAGTGTATGGGGAGGGAACAAATAAAATGTTCAGTTGCTAAAGTCATGCAGGTCATGTTAGCACTGGTAAGGAACCATGCAGGCTCCAGCTGGGGTGCAGTAAGTGAGCACAGGGGTACACTGAATCCAACGTGCATTGAATTCAATCAAGGGGTAGGTCTTCCTTGTTAGCAAACTCTAATTCGGAGAGCATGTAGGGGGCTGGTTAGCAAACTCTAATTCGGAGAGCATGTAGGGGGCTGGGCTTGGTCGCGTGCAAGCATTAACACATAGCAATAATGTATATCCCCGTTTCCTGCTTTAAACTAGGGGCAGGGACGAGGTCAGCGGTTAGGCCTCATAAAAAGGCAATGGCGGCGCCAAATACTCTCTTGGCACAGGAGCAATTTTCCTCAGCAATAATTGGAGGGGGCATTACATATAGGTAATTTAGGGTGCCGAGTTAACATGGCTCACCGCAGGATTTGCAATAGAACATGATGCTACTCTGCGTCTGTCGGTGTTCTCCATCCTTTAAAGCCTGGGCGGTAGAAACAGAACCCCAGTCATATACGGAATTTCTAAAGGGGCTCCTGGGGTTGGGATAGCTTGACCAGCTAGGGTTTGCATTATTACCTGTAGTGCACTTCCAGCACGTAAGGAAGGTCTGGCAAGAAATAGGGTGGGAAGGCTCCTTAACACCCTGATGGTGCCACAATGTCTGCATCTTAGGTAACTAGCAATGGGAGCTGGTAGATGGAGCTTCTGTTGTCCTTTGGTTGCATCGCGGGGTGAAAGGCTGATACACGAACATATTTCATTGCCTTAGTGGCTCGAATTGAGGGGGATGGGGGCTCCTGCCCCGGGCCACCCTATCTCTCACCTATGGCGGGTGAGATACATAATCATTTGGGAGCCCATCCCTTCATCCTTTTGAGGTCAGATCAATGAATACCAATTTTACAGTAACCAAGCTACTGTGAGTCCGTAAATGACTCGGGCAATTCAAAGAGGTACCCGTATGATACCTAGTTAGTTCCTTGTCCTTGGGTTCATCGGTATGTTTGGCAAAAACATATCTCTTCGTTCCGTGAATGGGCACGGTTTCATCATGTGGTGTTGGCAGAGAGGCACCGATGTGCGCCAGCATGACTGCACTCACATCTCATGTGTAATTGCACAGCTTACACGAGCCCCTCCCTTCTCGAGCCTTGGGGCTCCTTTCCCTGCCCAATGCAAGCCTAGCGGGGGGCATAGCAAACCCTCGCTGGGTCAATTGCAGGTTGTCTCTCTCTCCCTCATCTTAGCGGGTCGTCTCTCTCTCGCCCTGTCGCTGGGACCCCTGTGGTCCCACTCCCTAGGAGGCCTGTTCCGGCCAGAACCCTATGATGCTTCAGCAACATTCTGCTGGGACCACGGCAAGCAGCTGCTCACTTGACTTATAGGCATCCTGTTGGTGGGCAGTTGAAATCTGTAAGGCAGTAACCCCCATTTCCTGTGGGAGAGGGGTGCACTTCCTCAGCAAAGGTTTTCCTTCACACGGGTGAAGATGAACGGGTTCGGTATTAGCTCTCTTCAGACAGGGCGGCGGACTCAGGAATAACTGCGGCTCCCAACTGGTTGTTTGGCGGTCACTTCTTCAAGGGGCGGATGCCGCGGCGGCAAACGCCGGTATGTTCTCAGGGGAAGCAGGAGCAAGCGGCTAGGGGCCTCCCCCTGTTTGCTGCTGGCGTTGTATGCAGCCGGTGATGCATTGGAAATTGCTATTCTGCTTCGCTTATGCCTCGCTTCTGTTAAACACACTCATGCTTGTTTTCTTCTGTTTCAGTAGCAGGATGGTTTATGAGTGCTCAGTCACTCCTTTGTCTGGCAGGCGGCTTACAGGTTGCCTCCGCTCCGTAAGCCCATGCCGGCAGGGGCTGCGCAGCATACACAGTGGTGATCGTCGGGCTGAGAGTCGCTCACCTACAGCGACTGGTCCTGAAGGTGAAGGGGGGCGGGGGACTTCTGTTCCCAGACCTCTTTGCCGTATACAGGTGAGACTTGGTCAGCCCCTTTTTTTGGGTGGGGTGGGCGAAGGACCTTTGGGCCCTGGTCGCCCTTGTGGCGGAAATTGAGATAAAAATGTGACTAGAAACAATAGGAGGGGTTCCCCAAGGTGGGGCCCCCAGGAGGACATCTGGGATAGGATCCTGAAGTTCTGAGCCAACCAGCGGATGTACACACCAGATCAGGGGGTAAGAGACCTCAGATCGCTGGGGGAGAACATGGGGCTCCAGCTCTTGGCTCCCCCCATTACACCCCAGGGCTGATTGGTGTTTGGAGGGGGGGCGGAACCCGAAACTGGAGGACAAGGTACCGTGTAGTCAGGGTAACCGTCCCTCCTAGGGATACAGGTGACACATGGGTCACCTGTGTGGTCCAAATGGTGGTTCAGGACAGGAAGGGATCCTGTCAGATTGGTTATGGTCACAAGAATTTCTCAGTAACATGTAAATAAAAACTGTTTTCCCTGTTGACTAACCTTGCCATGCTTGCTATTTGATGTTTGGCTTATTGAAGTTATGAGTCATTTTGAATTATGTCTTTTTGAAATAAAAGATACTTCTTCCAACGAGTAAAGCTTGTCGTCTCGTGTATTCCTGGCGGGGGGAGTGTGGGCCGTTTTGGAGGCCTCCGGATCCTAGGGAAAAGCGCCCGCCCCGCAGTGGGGGGGCACGTCCCGTTAGGAGACGGGGCCTCCAAGGCCCTGGGGCACTCCCCCCCTTTCCTTCTGCCGGGGGTGCCGGAGTTCGGCCGGATTTCCGCCCTGGCGCCTCGCGAGGCGTTAGGGCGGAAGTCAATCCTGCAGGGGGCATGACGTGGGGCCGGCGTTCGCCGTGCGCCGGTTCCGGCCGGCGCATACTGGTGGGGGGCTATTTAAAGGCCCCCCCAAGAAGGCTAGACCTTCTTTTCCTGTGTGCGGCGGCGGGACCTGGCGTGCGGCCCGCGATTGTCCCACCCACCCTCTCCTTTATGTTTAGTAGTTTGGAAAGAAGTTGGGAAATTGAGATAAAAATGTGACTAGAAACAATAGGAGGGGTTCCCCAAGGTGGGGCCCCCAGGAGGACATCTGGGATAGGATCCTGAAGTTCTGAGCCAACCAGCGGATGTACACACCAGATCAGGGGGTAAGAGACCTCAGATCGCTGGGGGAGAACATGGGGCTCCAGCTCTTGGCTCCCCCCATTACACCCCAGGGCTGATTGGTGTTTGGAGGGGGGGCGGAACCCGAAACTGGAGGACAAGGTACCGTGTAGTCAGGGTAACCGTCCCTCCTAGGGATACAGGTGACACATGGGTCACCTGTGTGGTCCAAATGGTGGTTCAGGACAGGAAGGGATCCTGTCAGATTGGTTATGGTCACAAGAATTTCTCAGTAACATGTAAATAAAAACTGTTTTCCCTGTTGACTAACCTTGCCATGCTTGCTATTTGATGTTTGGCTTATTGAAGTTATGAGTCATTTTGAATTATGTCTTTTTGAAATAAAAGATACTTCTTCCAATGAGTAAAGCTTGTCGTCTCGTGTATTCCTGGCGGGGGGAGTGTGGGCCGTTTTGGAGGCCTCCGGATCCTAGTGGCTGCCGCACCAAGATCCAATCCCACCATCGCAATGGTCACCAAAGTGAGGGAGAGGAGGGTGATTTTGCTCTAAATTCTCCCATGGTCATCAAAACAGAGGGATAGGAGATGACAGATAATTAATCCTGCCACCAATTCAGTCACCGGAGACGGACGACAACTCGCATATTTCCTGCCTCGCTGAAACAACCCACCTAAATAGATTAGGACGCACGTAGTGGCAGAATTAGTTCGGTATTAGAAAAACAATTTCTTATAGACTTGACAAGGATAATTTAAATCCAGGAGACTCAGTATTGACTATTGAAGAAAGGCATACATGCTTTTTGTTCGAGGGGGACACATTGATTGTGAATTGGACACATTGGAAAGAAAAGCATAATTAAAGTCACAATATCTGGTGTTTTGAGGGTGCTACATTAGAAAATATGACTTTTGTCCTGGTGATGACCCTTTAATGATTGGTTCTGTTTGTGGGGTCAAAACGTCGATATAAATTATTGTGGATTATTTTGTGATGGGATAAGTGACTTCTAGACACCTGGATTGAAGGGGTCTTTTTGAAGAACCCTAATTTTTAACCACATTTTTGTATATATTGTAAATAACACCTGGTACCTTATTTGTCACTAATCACGACGTTCACTGTAAATAACACCTGGCACCTTATTTGTCACTAATCACGTTCACTGCGCTATTATCTTGTGAGCACCTTTATATGTTGATTCATGATTTTACTCAAAGAATGTTGTTCGAATAAAATAATTATATATTAGTTTAACCTTGCTTGTGTACAAGGCTCACAAATTCTTGCTGTGGGAGTTGGAGGCTACACTTCCCCCTTAGGGCCCAAAAACGTTTTGCTATATTTACATACCCGGGTCCTGGGGTTACTGGGTTTGCCTCATTCTTCCTTAGACAATGCATACTAGGCAATAGATGCTATCTACCTACCTTTCTTGTCCCCACTACATACCTACTAGAAACCTGTGCTCCAGAGACATTAACAGCCCAACTCAGGACTTATCCAAACAGTGGACGCATATGGGAATATTCTTGGGAGTTCAGGGCCCTAAACTATGGAACGTCTAGAACCCAAATCTGAGAGTGGAATCCAATTACATGCACTTCAGAAAACTATTGAAAATGTATCTCTTCAGACATGCCTGCATCTCAACTTCATATAGGGTGTGCCACAACTAAAGAACATCTGATAGGCCTCTACCTTTCAGATCAGTCAGTAGGGCCTCACTTTACTGTCCGTCTTACATCCATGAAAAAAAAACCCAGTGCTTCGACGTAACCTCAAGGAGACACGCAGCGCTTCATTAAACTTCTTTGTTAATAAATAGCGTAAGAAATATACCACAAACTCACGTGGGAATACAAGTGGAACATTAAACAGAAGCATGAACACTTGAGGCCTCCAAATACAACGTCAGCTGTGGTATCCTGTGACGTCAGTTCACCTGCCCTGAAGACTGAAATCACAGATGTATTGTATTCCTCCTGCAAGCCTCTTTTTTTTTTATAGAGCTGTGGAGACAGTAGGCCTTATGCCCTCATTGGAGTTATTTTGCATACCCAGTGCCTTCTGCTGGGTCTGTGCAGCCCTGCATTGTTCAGCCCTGCGCAGCCAGAGTTGACAAGAACAAAAGCCTTGCGAGAAGGCCTTTCAGACCGATGGGCAGGAGTGCTGGTTGTTAATGTCCCATCCTGGCCCCACCAGACAGGCATCATTGCCTGTCATCACGTCACTTGTGAAACCGCGGCATACTCCAGGCCTTTCTTGTGTTTGATGATCTTGTGTCAGAACAAAGCCCAGAGGATGTGGTTACTTGGTGGTGTGAAACTCTAACAGGCTGCTGGTTTCTTCAAAGTCGCAATTCACGCAGACATGATTAATGACCCTTAAAACCATCCCTTCTGAGGCACGTATACAAAAGGGGGCGGCCGGGCTATTAAACCAGTCCCCGGAGCAATAACATGGCGGAAGTGGGGGGTGAGAAAAGGGGCACGGAGATGCTGACTTGTGAGGTCTCGGCTAACTTGCCACCAAAGGGTGCCTAAGTAAGAGATACTGTGAGATGTGTTAGTGGTTCTGTGCTCTCAGCGCCATGAAGCCCCCAAGTATGAACGCACTAAAAAATAAAGTAACAACGTGGCAGAATAGTGACTTTTATCCCAGTCTAACAGCTTCTACCAGTATTGCTTTGGAGTTTAATGTGCGCTGGAGCTGAATGGGGGCGGGACGGGGGTGGGGATATTGAGAGGTTTTCTGAGGGCGAACGAATAGTCCTTCCTGGATGAGACACATAATACCCTAGGGTGGAAGGACAGCGCCCCCTTAAAAGGGGTATCTCGCTCGTCTCATTTTATTGAAGCACGGTGAAACATGGACTAACGGCGATATTTATTTACGGCCCTGCTGATGTGGTATTAATGCCTTTGGACTGGCCATACAACCCACGGGGCCCTGGACTGCTTGTCACCTTCCACCCAGACTTACGCGAGGCTCTTCTTGGTTTACAGTGTAAAAAGTGATTTGAACGGTTTGGATTCTCAAGCATTTGTCTCGAGGCTTAAAATGTTCCACCTTCCCGCCAACTCGTTTTCTGATTTTATGGCGCCGCCAGCCACCTGGCTCGTGGATAACGCTGTTTAAATGTCTTTAATGGCTGTTCTGTGTTGGGGGCGGGGGGGGGGGGGGGGGGGGGGGGGGGGCGGCGGATCTGTTTGGTTTCAGAGCAAGTATGACTTCTGTGGCAGGCGGCTCAGGGTCACGCAGGCAAGCCATCTCTATTGTAGGCCTATGCAATGCGTGCTGGAGAGTGACGCGTCACCGGCTGCGTAGACTCTGGCACTGCAGAGATCCAATGAAAGATGAGCGAACTTGCACTTAAAATGTCCTGCTGTGTTTGTCGCCTGCTTGGCGGTGTGGTGCCGTCTCTAATAAACCATACACTTCTCGATGGTGGCAAGTGGTTTGATTTCTCACTGGCACATCGTAGTCTACATTGCACAGTACTAGTCAGGGGCAAACGAGTGGTCTGTCCACTTACACCAAAATAATATAGTCATTGCATTCCCAACCGCTTACCTGTTGTCAAAAATTTGAAGGCAGGTCCTGCCCCTTCCAAGCCAAGTGGAGCTGCAGCACTTCGCTTGCTAAACGTGTATCGCCGTTGACATTTGGCCAATCATTAGCCATCCCAGTCAGTAACTCCTAGGGTCCCAATTGGAACCAGGTTACTTAATCATCCTCCCACAGATCTCTTAAGGGGGTTGGTGTGCTGCAGATAACTCATCTACTAATTTTGTCTGCCAATCCCGAGTTACTTTTATTTTCATTGCGCTGCCAAGGGCTTCTGTTTGAAACAATCTACAGATTATGCTAACAACCTTTGTATTCATTGCATTATGTTTAAAATTATTTTTGGATCCTTTAGTACGGATTAGGGTTTACTTCGCCTCTTTTTGCCCCTATCCTTTCCAAGGTAAGTTTGGTTTCCTTAGTAACATGGCTTCACTTGGTAAGTGTGTTTGGGGTTGAAATTGATCTTAGCACTAGCCCTCCCAGTATACGGCTCCACTTGAATCCAGGTCACCTCATCGCCCAGAAACCCTCTAAATCCTCCCAAAAACACAGCCCGCAGCACCTAATCTACTAATTTTGCCTTCCTCCATCCAGAGAAAAAAGGTACACCTCAAGCAAGATTTATTTTGATTGTGCTTCTGTGTGAAACCATTTTTTCAGTTTTTGCTGAGAAAAAATGCATTGATTGCATTGTGTTTAAAATTCATTTTGTGATCTTTAGGTACAAAGTAGGATCAGCGTCATTGTTTTTTGTTTGTTACAAGCCAAGTGTGATTTCCCTAGTAACAGGGCAAAACTAGGTCGATGTGTGTATTGGGTTTGAAATTTAATTTACCATTAGACTTCCTAACCTGGGACTCCCAACAACCGCCATTGGAGCCAGGTCATCTAATCATCAGGGCTTTCCCTCCTCGTTAACCTGGGTTCTTTGACCTAGGCCTGTTTGATCCTGGAAAGGGCATGGCCCAGGAGCTCTACCTTTCTGTCTTCAGAACACCAGGGAACAGCTATTGCTACAATACACATGGCTGGGTCCCTCGAAGTGTTTCCTTGAATTTCTTCCCGTGGACCTGGGATGCCAGGTTCGATCTCTGGTATTGGTTCAACAGGTCAAAAAATGAAACTGACCTTATTCAATGTAATCTGGTGGTTATATAAAGCACTCTGCTGCACTTGAGCCAAATTTGCGCTATATAAAACTGCAAAAAAATAAAAAAATAGAGCCAGGCATGTATCAGAGTCCATGCTCATCATAGCATTTTTTAGCAATATTTTGAAATGTCCACATTATTTTTTCGTTAGCCTGTCACACTGTATGTCTCCTAATGCACCTTGCTCAGTCCTTGGCAGTGTTCTGGTTGTCCATGCCTGGCTCCATTGCTCTTGCTATACACCATGCTAATTCCAAATACTAACAAGAGGGTCATACACTGCATAGTAACCAAAAACTCACCGGAAGGCTGCAGATCTTTCAGACCTCGACGGCCAGAATGACTCTCAACTCCCATACCACACTCACATCACACCTGAAGGAGCTCCACTGCCTTCCCATTCACAAATGAGCACAATTGAAACTCCTCATCCACACTTTAAAGGCACTACATAACACTGGCCCAGTATACCTCAACAATTGCATCTGCTTTCACAAAGTGCACCTACGCTTACCCCCCTACCTAGCTTCCGCACCCACACCTCGCGAGGCGTGTGGGCGGAAGTGCATGGGCCAGCCCAACGCACAACTAGTGCGAGGGGTTTGGGCCACTGCGGCCCGAATCCTAAGGGGCCGCGCTCCCCCCATGTTGGGGGGGCGCTTTTCCCTAGAACTCGGAGGCCACCAGCAAGGCCTCACCCCAACACCGGCTATACGCAGACCGATAACTCATTTGTTGGAAGAAGTTTATTTTCTTAACTTTTCACTTGTTAATTTCATAACACTTGTTTATTAATAAATCACTGCAAAAGATATTTCAAAAACATATTTACAAAATAAAGACCATATTCATAAGTTTTACTCTATAACCATAAATCACTTGTGACAGGATCCCTTCCTGTCCTGAACCTCCCTTGGGCCAAACAGGTGAACCGTACCTCACCTGGATCCTTAGGGGGGGGCGGCTCCCCTGACTTCACCGTTCCTTGTCCTCATGCTCAGGGTTCCGCCCCCTCTCCAAACATCAAACTGTCAAGGGGTGTAACGGGTCAGCCAGGAGCGGCAGCCCCATGGCCACCCCAGCGATCTGGGCTCCCTACCCCCTAATCTGGTGTGTGCATCCTACCTCTGGTGTTAACCCAGGGCCCCAGCCTTGGGGACCCCTCTGTTGCTTCTGGTTACCTCAGTACTTCTTCTCCCGCCACGGTCCTTCGCCTTCCCCACCAGAAAACAAACCGTGCGAGAAGAACCACATATCTGAAATAAATTGATCTGTTCCTGCATCTGACAAATGCGGCAAATCCTTGTGGAACATGCCAGAGTCCTTCAAAAGTTTATGCGGAATGTTCCATAATTGACCGGGACCCGGGCAAAGTTTTGCCATTTCTGCATTGAGCCTCCGAACCGATACGTTGATTGTCCGTGATTTAATGTTTGGACCCCCACCTGTGGCGACGCACCATATGCGACTATGCAATGGCCGCGTTCGGGAATTCTTTAGACAATTTGGTAATTTCAATAAAAATCGCTTCTCTGAGTGCCTTGCGTCCCATGCGCTCCAAGTCATTGCCACCAAGATGAATAATAATGAGATCCGGGAACTGGAGTCCCTCGTATCTCTTTGCCAA
Organism: Pleurodeles waltl; assembly: GCF_031143425.1. Taxonomy (NCBI): domain Eukaryota; kingdom Metazoa; phylum Chordata; class Amphibia; order Caudata; family Salamandridae; genus Pleurodeles; species Pleurodeles waltl. Next base: position 789,430,619 of record NC_090436.1, on the reverse strand, counting down.
AGCGACGAGTTGTTGGAGCTGGGAGATTCCCATTCCTCCAACCCCGCACCATCGAAAGGCCACATCTTGGGTCGCCGCCATATTAGGCTTACGGAGCTGTTGCACCCTGTAGGACGCCCGTCGAACAAACGAATGTCCCAAGACCCAAATCACATGTGGTGCCATTGAACTCTAATGAAAGAAAATGGAATGAGAAACCACACGAAAATGTAACAGATGTAGAACGAGGGAGCGCTAATCATACCAATTCAGGTCTAATGTAACATTTATAACAATTTGATGACCATCTCCCAATGGATTTTACATCTGCTACAGACAACCCTGCACTGGCCGCTACCGTAGCTGCACCAATCCTGAATGAATGGGGCGAATACCCCTGTGGGTCCACCCCTGCTGCCCTAAGTGTAACCTTCAAAACTTCTGAGAATTGGTAACGTGATAGGCAATCCCCGTTTTTGTGTAAAAAGAGGGCAGATGACCCCGAGTACGGGCGAGCCAACAGGTAAGCTCCCACGTGACCCACCGGACATATAGGAGACCCGTGCGCAACTTTCAGTGCAATGAGTGAACCCTTACTAAGTTGATCTGTTTTGGACTTCCGCAGCTGTATTGTTAACAAATCAGGACTGGCCTGAACGTCTGCCCAATGGAGTCCTCCTGAATGGTGATGGCGACGATAATAGGGAACAATTCTAAAAATGCTATATTCTTGGTTATTCCCTTATCAACCCAGTCTGATGGCCAGTTGGCTCTGCACCAGCACGGGCCCAGAATGGCGCCAAAGCATACACTGCCTGCTGCATCAGTGAATAATCCCAACATGGGACTAGGGACTGGAAGGTGCGGCCAAATTACGGCCCCGTTAAAGTCTTGTAAAAATAAATCCTATATTCTTAAATCATTCCTAACTTCAAGTGAGTCTAGTGTGATGGTGTTTCTCAGTCAGACCAGCCATAGACCTAGCGATGGACCTGGAAAAGGGGCGAGCCATGGGGATAATGCGTAAAGCGAAATTCAGTTGTCCCACCAGAACCTGCAGTTGATGTAAGGTGACTTTTTTTCTGAGACAATACCGCTCTAATGGACTCCTTAAATACACGCAACTTATCAATGGGTAAGCGGCACTCACCAGCCACAGAATCTATCTCAATTCCTAGGAACGTAATGCAAGTAGTGGGACTTTCTGTTTTGTCTGGGGCCAAAGGGCCCCCAAATTCATTGAACATAGCAATTAAAGCCTGGAGAGCCCACAAACACCTTGCTGACCCTGGAGGGCCCAGAACCAAAAAATCATCCAAATAATGTATCACTTCTTTGTATCCGGTGCGCCTGGTAAAAATCCACTGCAGCAAGGTACTAAACTGTTCAAAATAACTGCAGGACACACTACAACCCATAGGCATGCATTTATCATGGAAGTAGGCCCCCATTCGCCGATTCCAGCCACTGCGCAAACCACAAGGCCAAGCACCTTGCAAGGTGAGAGGGTGGAAGTGCATGGGCCGGCCCGACACATAACTAGTGCAAGGGGTTCGGGCCACAGCGGCCCCGAATCCTAAGGGGCCGCACTCCCCCCATGTTGGGGGAGGGGGTGTGCTTTTCCCATTGGTATGCTTTAGCATTGAATTACTCCTCACCTGGCCCCAATTACTGGTAGGACAAATTGGCTACGTAATCCTTGGACCTCTTAAATGGAGATCTTTTTGTACGTTAGTATAGAAATCCACGCACAAACAGGTTAAAATTATGTTCAGATTGCCAAAAACAGCTTGCTTATCGTCACCTATGATGATATTAAAATAACCACAATGGGGCTAGTTAAGGATAATCAGTGCCCTCTTACCAGTCTTGTCGACATATTTCAACCTTGTCCAGTAGTCCTCATATGAGGTCCCTGGTTTTCATCTGGATCCCTGCCATGGAACTTTTTATTGTCTGCACCTATTGCCCAGCAAATTCACCAGATGGTCAACAAGGTGGAAAGTGCAGGTGTCCCTGCACACACACACTCATGCATTCACAGTTATAGTGTATAATCACATTTTTATACTTTATCTTGTCACATACACTTCCATGTGTTCACATTCTCCCTATTCACAGTCATAAGAGGAGAACAAAGCACCTAGGTCTCCAGCTGGGGTTCCCTCTTGACGAATTTGTAACTACAGAGGGCTCTCACAGTTTCCTCTCTATTGGGCCTTTGCAACAGCTTAGTTGGGTACCTCCTGTTTGAGGGCACAGAGGAAAAATGCAAGTATACACTATGACAGGCATTGTGTAAAACACTGCGTTGCATTTTCTCATACCTTGCACATCCACATAAACAGCAAACCATCCTCACAGTCATAAAAACAAAGCTTTACTATGCCAACAGCCTATACCTTGGGGCATCTGTATTCATCATTCGCAAAATTCAACTCATCCAAAATGCTTCTCCACCTTCACCCAAGAGGGTGCAAGACTCCAGTCCTGCAATTGCTTCACTACCAGTACCTATAGCTTGAAAGGCAATGTTCAAGGCGCTCTGCATTGATTACAGAGCCTCCCAAGGAAAAGGATCTGTCAGAACCCCATTCAGATGGCCAAAAGGCATGCAGAAGGTACTGGACTCAACGTAGCGGTTGAAGCCTTTTGCTCCAGATGTCACAGGGCCTAACCTACTATGGATCCTGACTGAGCGGCTGGGCCAAGTACCCTTTCAGCAGTACTCTTTCAGCACTTGACTTTGTAGTGTGGGGTGAGCAGTCCAAAGGCTTCTCAGGGGGAGGCAGACAGAGGGTGGAGAATGCAGGTTCACAACTCTAAACGCCTTCAGTAGCAGCAATAAATGATTATCCTGTCAAATACTTGTTTTATGTAAAAGGCATATTTATTTGCCATATTTTATTTCAAAGTCAAATACAGCTTTCAGAAACAATGCACAAAGGGCCTGATTCTAACTTTGGAGGACGGTGTTAAACCGTCCCAAAAGTGGCGGATATACCACCTACCGTATTACGAGTCCATTATATCCTATGGAACTCGTAATACGGTAGGTGGTATATCCGCCACTTTTGGGACGGTTTAACACCGTCCTCCAAAGTTAGAATCAGGCCCATAGTCTTCCGAGGTCAAGGTTCCAGTGTCTCGCTGGTGGTAGTGGTTATTCCTCATTCACAATAGGCGACATCCAGGTTAAGCCCCGCTAGTAGTCTAAGTCTCAGGAGTCCCACTCCGACTGCAATTAAAGTCAAAAGTGTTCCAGAGTTGAGGTGCTACATGACAGTTAAGTTACCCCAGGGATCTCTGGCCCATTAATCAGCCATAGCCACATCTGCAGGATCAGAGTCTTGAGTTCACGCCTCTTGTGGGTGCTGAAGCTGCTTCAGCTGTCTCTATTGAATACCGCTTATGTAGTTCTGAAGGGGCAGCTGTAAGGTGTTCCTAGGTTTCTCACATGTTGTCCTACGGGTGTCGTGACTAAGTGTCCTCAGAGGTGAGGAGGAATTTGCTGCTGTTGGTGCCGATGCTTACTCGGGGCTTGAGTCTGCATAGCTTACCACGGCCGCCTCTTCCTGGGCAACAGTCTCTGACAGACCACGCTCCTTGCCCTTTCCCCCTCCCCACCTTGGCATATATGGCCTTTGTTCTCACTCCACACACATGCTATGGCCTAATCAGCATGGCAGCAATCATCATGGTGGCTACACCTGGCATATGGTATAGGGGTCACCAACTTAAATCTGCATACTAGCTACGGCCTGATAAGCACAGCAGTAATCTTCATGGTGGCCCCACCTGGCACATGGGGTTGTCGACTTCAGTTCTCACACGGGCTATGACTCAATGCCATCTCCTCACACCTCAAGCCAGAGATCCAGTTACCAGGATCTGCCCTAGACCTCGCTCCCTCCAGCGCTCTCCTCTTCTTCACAGGGCACATTGGTCTTGGCAAGTAGGCAATCACTGGTGCTTCAGAGGCAGTTTTCTTGGATTCCCTGAGTAATGTCCACTAATCCAGCTGGACTAGTGGATTGGACACCCCAGTGCAGTATTCAGATAAACAGACTATATCTTATGAAATACCATAAAGGGACCGGCAGACCTGTACAAAGCTACAGCATACTGAAAACCGTAGAACTGTACGTATGTCTCACACTTCATCATACAACACAATAGTACGTACTGCATTCCATAGCACAGTAACCATAACTCGGTGGTCATCACGCACAACATAGAAACAATCAGGATCAAAACAAAGACAACAACTTTCCAATCACACAGAATACATGGTGTGGTATGCTACTTATGTAGGCAAGTGGTTCAGCTTCCTAGGGACCGCAAGTGCTATATAAATGCTTCAGTACAGTACTGGGGTAACTGCAATTAGGCTTTAGGGAATTATCACACCTGGGTACAAAGCTTCATGTACAACCACATGGTGATAATTATTGGTACTGGTCTCTAGGAGCTTATCACCCTGGGTACATCCCGCCCATAGATCAATGAGGCCAATAGCCACTCCAAGTTCAACTACCCTCCAATTCCACTGGGGGGAACAATTACTCCTGGAACAGTAATGTTCTATTAAGACACCAGCAGCACCAGAATCAATGTACTTCTAATCAAAAGATGGACAGTACTTCTAATCTTTCTGACAGTTCTTAAAGACCCAATGTGATTAATTGGCATTGCGATATGATAACATATACCGATTCACTACCCAGTCACTCTTCTTCAATGGGACAGGCATAAAATGTATGTAAACTTGTGGAACCATATGGGCAGCTGGAGGGCACAGATACAGGCTATAACAGCCCACCTAACTAACCACCCAGTACTAACTAGACAGGTCTGTAAAGTCTGGAGAGATTGGCCACACATTGCTGGTCACCAAAAAGCTCACACATAGTCCACCCTGCAGGTCCCAAATAGTCACATACCCTGAACTCTAACATCCTAATATGAAAGCATATTTATAACACAGTGCGTCATAATGCCAACCATATAAAGGAGACTTGTAATACAGTCTGTCTGCACAGATCTCTGAATACCACTCATTCCTTCTCCACACCTGTTATCTCTCCAGATCCATAAGATCACAAAAAGTAAAACTTCCACTCACAAATTGCTTTGGGAATGGGACTGAGAACAAAGAAAAATTACCAACACAATGGAGAGACCAGTGGAGCTGATCAGTGGTGCCGGCATACCACAAACTATAAAAAATGCACTTCTGTCTCTTGCACTTCCTCATCTGTCATGCCACCGGTCACCAAGTCCTGTGGGGCTGTGGCCACAATTTAGTGGTCTTTGCTTGTGGCATTGATGCACTGTTCAAGTGGGCTCAAGGCAGGCAAACCCCACTTAAAGTCACACACCCACACTGTGTTGCATGCTGTCCATGTGGATAGGTGCTTTAGTTCCCACGTGGAGGTGGTGGGCGCTATACAGATGCTGCAGAACAATTCACAATCTCACATGTAAATAATGTGGTTTCCTTCTACAGTTCTACATCTTCAGAATGCATGCTACCTCAAAATGCCTCCTCCCATTTTGTTCTTGAAACCCTGAATGAAACTTGCCCTTAAGCTAAAACAACAAACTGTTTTTCTTTTGGATGACCCTGTCGTTACCTTCAATCCTCTACATGCCTCATCTCAATAAGTATAGCCTACTCCAATACGAAGGACAGTCTACCAAACGTTCTAATATTGTATTTCTGCAAATTGCCCACACCTCATTTCATAGACCACAATTTCTTTGAAACCATACCCCTGCAACCTAACTATACTTACTCTTCCCTAGTCTGTCTAGTCATGCTACCTACCATCTCCACACAGCTTCCTTTTAATTTACCACAAAATGCATATAAAAGATTCCTAGAGAGCACAAGAGTAATCCCTATAACTGACTACAACCATAACCACTGGATCAAACACTAACTTTGAGTAACCACCAACTTTAGAGTAGTGTGTGACTCCACAAATCGCTTAAATGCCCTGTTAGGCACAATAATTAGAATTAGAGCGAGGCAGTGTTGAGGGCCTGGCAGAGGAATATCTGATGGATCCGGCATTTATCTCTAATAATGCTGTTGCTGCTGACTCGAGTTATTTGTGAGGATGTAGTATTTATTTCTACGCTGTGAAGAAATGCATCATTCAAGGATTATTTTCAAAATAATACACTCATTTTAAGGGTCATAATGAGGTGTTAAGAAAGCCATGCTCCAATGTCATCTGGACTACCTGATCACTAAATACCGTCACCTGTTGGTTTATTAAATACTTGACCCTAATTTAGTTTTAGCAACACAAAAGGATGATGGACGGAGTGCTGAACAATGTAAATACTCACCCCGAGTCACAGATCTGGGTTTAATCCACTGTTCTTTTGCTCACCATACCACCCCAGTTTGGACTCAGCCATCTGCAAATCAGTCTTGACCCTGTTCCTCATGGGAACAGTCCAGCCTGAACTGCCACAGGATGCTTGTTTCTGATCCAGGGAGGACCTGGTCTGGCAGTTCGGGCTGGAATGTTCCCATAGGGAGTAGGCTCAAGACTGATTTGCATATGACTGGGTCCAAACTGGAATGGCATGGTGAGCAAAAAAAACTGATGGATTAAACCCAGATCTGTGACCGGCGGTGAATGTTTGATTTGTTTTGCATTCCGTCCATCAACTGTTCTTTTTGCCTAATTTAGTTTGGCAGAACCTGCCAATTACAAAGTGTTACATCTCAATCCTGAAGGTCCAGTCCATGGATAATCATGAACCACCAATCCATGGCAGCGGTGCCCACAGGGCCCACTTCCTCTGCCACAGTTTTGGGAGATGACTTGGGCAAGTTGGCCAACACCTGACCCCTGGTCTAAACCCATCTCCCCTAACCATGTGGGCTGTAGGTAGAGCAGCATGTAATAATCCTAACCAGCTGTGTGACGGCGCCTTCTGAACCCACAACTGGGATAAAATCAATTAAGTAAGTATCAATCAAACATGGTATGCAAGTGGAAATACACTCGGATCAATGCCAGTCATGAGCACACCCTGCCACGGGAAGACCATGGCCTACTGGCCATTCGGCTCTCCCTCCTCCAATCCTAAGGCAAATGAATTGCCCTTAGTGGCCAGCTCCTATGGCTCACCATGGGATGATGTTCTTTTTTTAGATTTGTTTAGTATTATTAGTGTTTTATTCTTCTTCTATTACACAATAGCATATAAAGTAGAGATGGTGGAGTTTGTTGTATGACCGAGGCAACATAAGAATAACACCTAGATCATAAAGTAGTCCTCATCGTGCTGTGTACTTAGAAAGGGTAGAAATAAAGATCAGTGAGAAGTATAAAAAAAACATTAATTTAGTACCAAGGACAGTAATAAAGAAAATAACTGCCTCCCCTGCCTCTCTCTCTACAGGCAAGGCATTTTGACTCTGTGAATATGCTACTTTTGAGCAGTGGTCTCTTGACTCATGTTACCTTATTTCAGTCCATCTAGCTACATGTACACTTTAGATATTTTCACTTGTGGTCTACTGTGTGAACTTTTGCATTCTGTTCTATAATTTGTGTGGGGACTCTGCAGGTGTCATATTGTCCTTGCTGGGGAGAGAACGGATTATGTGAATTCTCGTATTAACCCTCTAAATTACTCAGAAATTATGTCTCTGGAAATCAGTGAGTGTCCACGAGCCTGGTAGATATGTTGCTAGAGATAGTTTAACATATTATAACTACATGTGATGGACATTATTAACATACTACAAATTACAGGGTTGATGTTGCCCAAAGGAGTCTCATATCCTTATTCTTGTTCTCCAGCTCCTTTATCATTGTGTTTCACACCTATACACCTCCCTGTTTGCATTCCCTGTACTGCTCTCCACAGCTAGAATCCTGTTCTCTGGATCCACTACAGGATGCTAATTAGCCCTGATTTGAAGACCCATGTAAGCTCCATACATAGGTTACGTGCAAAAAACAAATGGCTCCTTAAAGGCTCCAAAAAGCTTTGGCAATTTTTATCCCCCTATCATTAGCCCTGGTGGTATCAGCCCCCACTCCCAACCCTCAACAGAGCCCTTGATACCGAGCCTTGAACCACTTCTGTCATGCAAGGAAGACGGCACCAAACACACTTAATAGAACGTTCACTTTTATCTGTCTGTTGCACCATTGCTGAACTCTGCCAGAAGTCCAGATGCTTTTTGGCAACCCACCCACCACAACCTGGCAAGACACTAGAAGCACAAAATACGTGCTGCAAAGGAGGCCACCTACCGTGCGTGGAGCACCAGGCAAAGAGAGGCAGTAGGACTAAGGCACCCAATCACAGGGACAGTTAAAGGAAGTCAAGATCAAAGAGCTGAAGATGACCTCTGTTTGAGGTTATAAACCGTGGCCCGCAGGGAACCCTACTTCCGCACGACCCTCCCTCTGGAAGCCACAACAACTGAGGCACCACCATTGAGTGCACAACCTGCCACACTTTATTGACCACTTTGTCTTTATCAGCAGGGGTGCAATACCTTCAGTGGGAGGCTACCAGCAATCTCAGTAGCAAACAGGAACTCTAGTATGGTGAGTACTTGTACTTGCATATTTAGATTTCAAACACTGGCATATGGTTTCTCTCAACGCTGAACTGTCCAACTGAGGGGGTAAGGAAATTTCTACTGGTTAAATAAATAAATAAGCCACTTGAAACTAATACATACTAACGACCCTTTCCAAGATTACCTGGAATTAAGAATTAACTGTGCTTTTTTCCTGTATTCAACAGTTCGCCCAAAAACTCCTATCCAACCATCAGGATATTGCAGAAATCATAGTCTGCAATTTCCCCTCGTGCTCAAACCATATTCCACTGTGTCATTCCTCGCGTTGATGTCCAAGCCTCACGAGACTGGCAGCAGGGGAGGATTTTCCATGAATTCATTTTGCAGACGTTAGCTAATGGAACCACCTTCCTGTTTTTGTGGGATACATTACTTTGAACATTCACATACTTCTGTTTTTCATAGCATAATTCATACATCTTTCCCTCCCCCCAGACATGCAGCCAGGCATCACCTCAACTTGATTCCATTAGCTTCACAGCGAGGCCTATACGATCCTCTAATGCCATCGTAGACAAAAGTAAAACAAACAACATGTTCGCCCATCCTTGTCAAGGAATAACTTCATGTTTAAACAGTTAATGACAGGCCCAGTTGTGGCCTGTATTGTTTACTTACATACCCTTTGTTCCCTTTCATGGGCCCATGTGTTAATAGCTTTTTGCTAGTTCTTTTTCCACTCTGCATTCTTGTCTGATTACTTCACGTTCTTGATCAAAGACTCCTCCACATTTAAAAGGTTAGGTTGTGCAGCGGCCCCCCAAAGCTGGAATCAGTGTCAGTCGCTGCCCCTAAGATGTGCCCTGAATTCTATCCAACACAGAATACAATGCTGGCAGTGAGTAACAACGGTTTCTCCCTCTCGCCCCGCGTCACAGGAGATGACCTCAGGTTCGGTGTAGCATATCTTCCTGAATCTGCGTGCGATGGAGGAGATTTAGGGATTACTGGCCCCACCTCCTCATTTAGCGCATTGTTGATTCTGCTAATGGAAGCACCACATACAGTGTTTATTTGACCCCGGCAGGGTCAGTTGGTTATCGTGACACTGCGCAACGCCTATGGGCGACGCCCGTCTCCCAGCAGACTGGTCCCTGGCTGTAAATAATGTTTAATCATTTCCACACTTTGGCTGTTCCTCGGAAACTATCAGTTATCCAAACCGAAGTGATTCAGATAACAGATTCAAGGCCCTGGCGCCAGGCAGCGAGGCACACAGATGCTCCGTCCGGTAACGGCACGTGCGAGGCCATGTTGTTGTATGTTCATGGCAAAATAACGGGGTGAGTTACGCCCGCACTTCATTGAGCCCTCGCGGGTGCCAGGCCGCATGGGTTTACCATTCCAGTGGGTAAGAAGCAGTCGGCATATGCTTGTGGGGTCAGATTCCTGCTTTCATTAAAGAGGGCAGGCAGCTTTTGAAAGAATCACAATGACTAAATACAGTCAGTGGCGCGGATTCAGTATCTCTTCTAAAAACTAAAAGATGTGCTTTTTGGGGGGGGGAGTTGAACCAGTATTGGCCAAGTGTACATTCTATAAAATAAATCCCCCCAAACGGGCTCTATTTAAATGTAAACCTACAGATAAAACTCTTACATTTTGTGTGATGCTTCAAAAAGTATAGGTTTTTCTCTCTCCGATATTTCGTCTGATGGCGGCCCCTGCTGCTAAGCGAATGGACAGCGAAGCAGAATGTCTGGAGTTTCAGCTATCAAAACAGATGCTCGGTGTATGGCGGTTGCAGTGAGACAGTGATTTCTCACTTAAGTCCTCACATTGAAGTTTCAGAAGAAATCGCTTCTTTGCCCTCTACGTCCAGATTAGTATGTCCTTTCGGTTCATCCCAGGGTCACCTTCCGGTCCATGGGTGACAGCCCCCTTGATCCTGCGGTGAGCCTGTTGAAGGTTAATTCCTGCCCCCAAAGCACTCAGTGAGCAATGACGCCATCTACAAACGTTCATCTTTCCGGGTGCACATCGCGTTTTTCTGCTTTACATATAACCATTCACTTTGTCTTCTCTCGGTGTATTTGACATATAACTATAGCAGGTCCCGGGTAACTGTTTTTATCTGTAGGAAAGTGCGTGCGCGCGGCTCTTCCGAGTGCTGCTGCTGTTTACTAACAAGTTACTCTCGGTGAAGAGACATTATGTCCCCTGAAACATAGTAGAGTCCCTGCAGCTCAGATTCGCCCCCCAAATGAGATGTGAGGTACTAAAACTGTGCCAGGACGTTCCGCCTTGGCCCAGTAATTTCTAAGTAAAAGAATGATAATTTTTCGGATTTGCACGCTAACATTATTTCTGCCCCAGGTCTAAAAAAAAAGAAGGTGGTTTCAGAATATTTATTAAAAGATCGTGTCGTCCTTTAGTTCTCCTGACTGAACTATATTGGGCACCTAATTCCGGAAGCACCACAGCACTATAGAAGTGATGGAAATGTTCTATGAAGATGCTTGTGGCATAACATAGCATACTCAGTTTAGAACCTTTCTGTCAGAAGTGGTGGGAATTATTAAAGTAATATATTTAGAAATAAGTGAAAATGCTTATTGAAGGAGGCAGGATTAAAAATATTCTAAAATACTTTAAATGGGTGGGTGCCGCTTTTCAGGAAGGAAATATATAGTGGCAAGAACCACATGAAAAAGCCACGCCCTACCAGAACCTTGGTGTGTGGTTTCAGTTTTTTTGAATGAATCTGGAGGGAAGGGCCTGTCTTTGGCAGACTTGATTAGTGAGAATTGGGCACCCCTGACGCAGCCCACTCTCAGAAAGACATAAGGAAAGTATTAGATTGTATGAGCATTGCATGTGGGCAGCAGCCCCATCTAGGAAGGTCATTTCTCCGAAGGAAACCATTTATGGCTTTATTATCAGTCGCCAATAGAACTAGATTAGTTTTTATGCACCTGTACAACCAAAGTAACCTCTAGCATTATTTTGATGATCCTATATACTTTCTAAAGGGCTCATATGTAGGGGTGGTGACATGCTGGACAACAGATCTCTCAAACTTGCTGGAAATGTCTCACCAAGTGCAGCGTGTGTAGGATCCGGAAACAGCCAGGTTTTGTGCCCCTTTTCGTCATTTCAGTGTTCTGTGCACCGCATCTAGGGGTCATATGTTAACTGAATGAAAGATTCTGTAAGAAACTAGCTCTTATTCCTTCAGAATGAGGCCTTTCAGAGAGCAAATGGTGAACTTGGCCCTCAGCGTTTTCTCTGTATAAGTCTGGAAGAACCTGCAATCTTTACTGCAGAGCTTTCCATTAGAGACATTGTATTTCCCTGAAGATGTAGACGTGCAGTTATTCCTACTTAGTGTGTTCCCGTAGTCCAACTTGCTGGTGATGAGGGCCTGCATGATGGTCATTCTGGTGTTGCCTGGGAGCCATCTGAAGATCTTGCGGAGCATCATGCGTATGGTTTGGAAGCAGGTGGATGAGACCATGTTTATCCGTTGCTTCAGGGCTAGGTTGCTGCCCAAGATGATGCTGAGGTTGCGGGCGTGGTCTCTTAGGTTGGGGGATGGCCTGAGTTCCGCAGCCGAGCATGCGTCATTCCATGGTGAGATGTGTTTCCAAAGATGAGGGCTTCTATGTTGTCTGTGTTCAGCTTGAGGCAGTTGTCCTTTATCCAGTCGTCAACATTTATCATATATCTGTGGAAGTTGGCTCTGGTCCCGCAGGGGGCTTCTGACAGTGAGAGAATGAGCTGGGTGTCGTCGGCATAGGAAATTATGTTGAGTTTGTGTGCTCTGACGGTGTTGGCCAGGTGGATCATCAAATGTTGAAGAGGGTGGGATGGAGGGATGATCCTTGGGGGATGCTGCAGATGATCTTCTTGGGTTCCGAGGTGAACAGTGGGAGACAAATTCTCTTGGTTCTTCAGGCCTGGTCTTGATATATTTTCACACAATATTGATGCTAAAAGGCCTTTTTTTGGCCAAATAGTTGTGTCCTAAACGAAAATTTAGTAGCTGTACCTTCTTTTTACCTCCTGGCAAGGTGGTCTGACTAAGAACCAAAACTAGGAGTGTATGGGAGAGTAATAGGGCATTTAAGGGGAAATGATGTTCTTTTCTGCAGACTGCAATCTTTGAAGCATTTTCTAACTAGTTACTTATGCCTGACTTTTTAAAGTTGTCCTTTCTCTGATTCGCTTGTGCCTCCTCAGAGGCTGTGAGTTGGTTTGCATTCAGGTTCTGTTCACAGTTAGATAACGCCTTTTTGTTAATGCTTTGAGTATTAGTGCAGAGGCCTGGCATGAAAGCATACCATGAGCGGATCGGAGCCATAACCAGGGCAGAGGGCCCACAGGCAAGGATACGACGGTCAAAAATGGTGGTCACCTGAGCTGAAATGGACAAGGGCGAGTGCGGGCCAAGGTTGCCCACGGGTGGCAAAGAGGCTGAAAACTGAGGAGGTTTCCGGCCAAGGCACCATCAACTGATTGGGTGAAGGCAAAGGCAGCATATGACCTAGCCAATGGCATGGCGGTGGGGGACAGATAAAAGGAGGAAGGACAAAGCTACTCAGAGCTTGACTCACTGGAAAAGAGTGTGGTGTGGACATTAAGACTGTGAATGGCTACTTGGAGAAAGACACAGCGTAACCAAGGTAGCATTTTCTACGGATGAAGCCGTAAGCGGCATCAACCTGCAGCGGAGACCCAATACATCAGTACTGCTGCAGGCTGGAGTAGTGCAGAGACAACTGAACCACAGTGCTGAGAAGTGGACCAGCACAAAGAAGCGGGACACTGCTTAATAGGCAAACAATGAGCTCCTGTGACCTGTGGTTTAGCCTATCGAGGAAAGGGGCCAAACAGCAGAGGGAGTGGCTGCACAGAGCAGGACAGTGCACAGAAGCCACAGGAAGCTACACCCACCTCTAGAACAAAGCACCCGTTTGCAGCTAGAACATGGAAAGAGTGCATACGGGCACACTGGATCCATCACCCTTTTCCCGTAAAAGGGTGTTGGGCCTAAAACAGAGGAGCAGCAGGTGGGTCAGCCTGGAACCTAGGCCCAGGGAAAAGACCCGTGCGGCCCCTGAGTCCCAGCCTGCAGCAGCCCCTAACAATGCATTCCAGCCGCAGCAACTGGACTGGCAACAGGCCGGCGCTGCAGCAGGAAGCTGCATGAATTATGCTGCATGGAACAGTCATTCGTAGGCGTGGGCCAACGAAGGAGTGGAGGAGTTGAAGCACATTATGCAATTTATATGTGCGGCCAGTGCGAGAATAGGGAAGGAGAACTACCTACAGTGCCTGTTTGGCAGTGTATTTGACCAGCTGCAGGAGGGAGTTGTTTTGTAAGGACAAGGCCACAGGTCATGAAGATCATGGGAGCAATCTGAGCCCAGACAACAGAGGGGACAGGAGAGTGCAAGCAGTCTCTGATGAAAAAGACGAAGCAGGCTAGAGAAAGAAGCCAGATAAAGCTGGAACACCAGGACCAGGCAAACCAGATTAAGAGGGCTGTACCCACAGTGATGTTGGCAGGAGCCACTCTCACCTCGCAGCTACCAAGTGGTCAGCAAATAAACACTATTGTCAATGAAGGCATTAAATCTAATGACACTCACTGGCTGGGCTTGGTGGAAAATGCAGTGGGGCAACAGAACAAGAAAAAAGGTACAAGAAGAGGGTACAGCTTTGTAGGCAGCATGGTGGGTGGGCCGGGCCATAGAAATAAGTGGGCAGTAATGCAAGTTCCACCAGCTTATCAAAGTGTATATTACTAGCTAACCCGTAAGTGTCCGCTAATTCACCATCAGCGAAGCAGGGCAGCACTCCTGACCACCCAGTAGCACAACAACAATCCAACACATAATCATACAAGACAGGCCCCACAAGTTGTATGCAGAGTGCAACGGCAGGGGTCAACTCCACAACGGTCTGGGTGGATCTGGGGCTAACTGACACAATGCCTCATGCAAGTGCCATAAGGATAGCTTTGGGGTGCAGGACCTCATGAAGACATAACTCATATGGTAACCCCAGAAGTGCAGTATATGAGGGCATCCAAAGGTCAACCATAAATGGTGACCAAATCCACTCTACTGGCAAATTTAATACCCATAACATTGAAAGACACGATTTGGAGAAAGAAGTTCATAGACATTATCCCACTCCTAGAGGTGCAATTAGAGGGTTTTGACCTAGTCAACAACATCAAAGAAGAGGAAGAGAGGAAGGAAAGGGGGTATTGAGAATTGGCTGAACGTGATCCAAGTGAGGGCCTGCATAATAGTTGAGAAGTTCCCACACTACACAGCAGACCTGTGGCGATATAAATACAAAAAGCAAAAGGCACAGATAATGTTTGGGAAGAGGCATGACTGCAATCTGGCCAGGGCTTCAGGGTGAGGATGCAGAAGTGGCCCACACTAGAGTGGGACCATGAAGATATGTCAGGCTGCAGGCACAAAATGGTCGCAGCCACGAAAGGGATATCCAGGGCAGAGAGGCCATTTCAACCAAGCAAGAATGGTTTTGCTCTTATGTTAATCCGATGCCACCATGTGGGCAAAGGGAACAGATCTAGGTGAATGGCCCCATTTTCATATGCAGTCAAACTACTTCCCATTAACCCAGACAGTTTCAACCTATGCTGCTCCATAACATGCACCTCTTTTGAGATGTTCAGTGCCTCCCTAGAATGCATCTTCAAAAAAGAGCTTCCAGAAGGTAGAGTGCTGCACTATCTCAAATATTTCTTGTTGGTGGGGGTAACAGGAAAGGGACATTGTAACTACATCCTAAAGGCTTAAATTCAACTGACAGAAGCACTGGGAGTTCCATTAGTGAAGGAAAAGAATGAGGGCCCTGCAACAAAATTTATTTCCAAAGGCATAGAGGTCACAAGCCAGAGCATGCAGACTATTGGAAGAAAAAGTCAGGGGTCTACAAACTAACATCAACAAGCTAGGGGAGAAGGCGGCACTATCAGAAATCCAAGAAAGGCTGGGCAAACTAAACTTCGCATTAAGGGTCATTCCAGCAGGTAGGATATTTGCAAGGCCGCTGTCAAGCCTAACCAGCGGTCTACAAAAAAAACACCACCCCATGAGACTAGGTAAAGGGGTGCAGCAGGACACGTTTGACTGGGCAATGTTTCTGGAGCAGTTCAATGGGACTTTCATGTGGGGACAGCAATGGGTGATATCACAGCAGTCAGAGCTTTTTACCGATGTAGCAGGTAGCGAAGGTTTTGAGATTAGAATGGGAGGGGTGTGGTGAGCATACGCATGGCTAGCAAGTTCGAGGGCTCATAGGTTTCTAAAAAAAACATCACCATGCTAGAACTTTTCACAATTGTGGTAGCAATGTACATGTGGAGAAAGAAACTCTGGAACAAGAGAGCAATACTTTGGTCAAACAACCAAGCACTGGTACAGCTGATAAAGAGGAGCTTTGCAAGGAGCCCTTTTTGCATCTCGAGAAACCTAATGAGTGTGTGCTTATGGTCTAATGTAGAACTGAGGGCAAGGTGTATCAAGGAATGACTAACTCAAGAGAACTTTCTTGTTTCTAATAGAAAAGATTTGGGAAGCTGGCACTGGAGGCAAAGAAGCAGATGACCCCGTTCTTCGTGACTATACAGACTTTGATAGGTCTGGACTGGCTGGTACACAATTCTTTTGCACCCAAGACAGGTATCCGGTGTTGCAGACGCCTGCAAGTATTTAAAGGAGTGGCTGTGGCTGGGTGGCAGAATCTCATGAACGCATGAGAAGTTCAGTCAGCCGTGTAACGTTTTATCGACTGCTCCTTCAGAGAGGGAAAGACTAGATCACGAACACAGGCACAGTTGGGAACGGTAGCTTACTACTGTAAGGTTGGACAAGGCAAGGACCCCACAAAAAGTTTTACATTAGGGCTGCAATGAAAGGCTGAGGGTGCATAAGGCCACAGACAAAGGAAGGCAGGTTGCAAGTTAAGTTTGAATGAATAACAGCGGTAATGGAGGCCCTTGCAAGGGTAAGTGGCAACCCGTACGAGACAACTTTTCTCAACAGTCTTTTCCCCTCATGTTTTTCTGTGCGCAGGGATTATCCAAGGTGGTCCCACCGGCATTGACAGTGGTGGGAGAGCATTGCTTAACTTTAGGGGATGTGCAACTAGGAAAAGAATATTTGTTTTTTAAAATCTGGAAATCGAAAACAGATCAGTCCGCCAAAGACAGATGGGTCATGGCGAGATGTCTGGCAGCCTCCAAGTGCTGCTCGGTATGTCTCACAAAGGAATATATGCAAAGGAGGCCGGTGGGCAGCGCTCCCGTGCCCATGCACCAAGACATGTCATTCCTCAGTAGGTTCCAATTGACAGGGGTACAGCACTAAGTGCTCAGGCAGGCAGGTCTCCCCTCATTGCATTTTGGAACCCATTCCTTCGGAATCTGGTAGGAACTACAGCAGCTGACCAAGCGTGGATGAATCAAGCATCAAACAAATCACTAGATGGGAATCAATGGCGTGCAAGTCCTACATACGAGTGGGAACCGAAGGGTTGGAACGAGCATACAACAAATAGCACTAATTTTCTTGACAGGTGATGCATATGATGGGGCAAGGGCACTATGTTTTGTGGGACACTCATTTGTGACGAGGGCACAGGGATGCGCAGTGAAAATTGGGCATGGCGGCAACTGCACCACACGATGATGACATTGACGGGCATGCCAGACAGGAAATGGGAAGCTGCTAGTAGGGGCCTTAGAAAGTTTAATAGACAAGGTACGCAGGCCATTCATACTGCTCATACGCTAGGAGGGGGGGCGACTTGACAACACTAGGCAGGGGACAGGTGTTGAATGACATTAAGATGGACCTCATCACAGCATCAAAGACACTGGGGAACATTAGAATAATGTGGTCAGAGATCATCCGTCGATACCAATGGTGGGGCGGCGGCATCACACAGCATGATGGAAAGATCCAAGAGAAAACTCAGTAGTGAAATAAATAAATTTTGATGGAGCTTCGGTTATGACTTTGTAAGTCATAGGCTAATCAATCTGTAGGAGCCAGGTTTTTATGAGCCTGCGCACTGCAGCTGGCAGTGTGCAACTAAAGAAAAACCCTGTAAGGGTGATCCACAAAAGACTGACAGCCCCTTTTGCGGTGTGGTGGTCCAGTCAATCAACCTAAGGAAGCCCAAGCCTCAGGGTGGCTCAAAATGGGTTGGAAAGGAACTCCCTGCGGCTCTGAGAGGCCAAACAGCAGGGCCAAGAGGAGAGGTTTGGGTGTGAGGGTACCCAAAAGGGCAGTCACTGCACTTGCAGCCCAAAGACCTAAAGACTGGCAAGTGAGGCAAAGTAATTAGTAGCAAGTTGTAGCCAGGAATCTGCTGGATGATGCAGCCTCCCCAACTATCTTCAGGACTCTTCACCAAGGACTGGCAAGTGCGAGGACAGCCGCATGTGAATCTTTGATAATTGAGTAGGGGATAAATATTATTTTTCCAATGAGATGGAATTTTAATGTTCTAATAACAACCATCAAAATGCTTCCTGTCTGCGTTCGGTGACTGAACTGTGTTGAATTGAGACTGTGGTCAGACTACCCCAAAAGCAGCATGAGGTGTATCGGTTTGGGGGCGAGGGTAGTGGTGTGTTGGCTGTGATGGCTCTATTGCACAGGTTGTTACTTTTGGTACATGCTGACTGTCTGCGCCATTCTTTTGCCTCATTGTAAGCAGGTGACTCCCTCTCCGATTATGGTAAGAGATCTGTATGTCACAGGCCCAGCTTGTGTGAGCCCCTCTGAACTCCCAGTGGTGGGCTGGGGTAGTATAAAGGTTGCTACCTTGCCACAACGTGCTAACCAACCTGGGACTTCTAGAAAGAAAAAACTGTACGTTGTCTGTTCGTTTACAATACTTTGTTCTGTTATGCAGCTTATGTTTCCACCCTTCAGTCTTGCGCACGGGCCACGGGCAAAGGGATTTGATACAGGGCGTTAACAGCCGATTCAGCCTGGGTAAAAAGGCTATAATTGTGTACTAACATCCCACCCAGAGGGAGGACAATGTTTTAGATGAAGCATTCAGAAAGAGAAAGCGAAATATTGGGATAATGCAGTTGCCTTCAATGGAGCTCTGGATATCCTAATTTTGTAATTTCAGATAGTTTGCGAGTCATGTCGAGTGACGCCTAAGTCACAATTGCATGGGCTCGCGAGCAACCAGAGCGCAGAGTCGCCTCATGGACACATGAAAACGAGATATTTTCTGATATTTTCTGTGCTCATGAAGGAAAGGGCTGTCTTTTGTAGCTCTGTTGTTTGTTGAAGCAGAGGACAGTATCAATGCACAACACAGGCAGTGGGTGGCACACTAGGCAGACATCATGTGCTTAACGCCAGGGCCGTAGCCTGGTCCGAGGGAAGGAGGGTGACGGAGAATCAGATTTCCCAACAATCATGCTGGCGTGTAGTGACAAAATCAGTAGCGGCTCGCGGGCCCAGAAGGGGTGGAGCGAGGGGAAAATGGGAGGGGGAGGAGGGTGGGAATAAACGTTAAATTTAACCTTAAAAAACTCAAACACCTCCTCCGCTGCTCCTTGTCCTTCGACGCTCCTCTGCAGGCACAGGCTCCCAGCCTGCCCTGCTCCAATCCTTGGCAGGGAGCACCCAGCCAGGGCACTCCCAGGCAGACTGGGAGCCTTTGCTGGCTCTCTCCAGAGAGTGCCTACAGCGCATGTGTTTGGCCGGCCCGAGACAGCCGGCCATGCACACATGCGCTGGGGAGTGCTGAGCACTCCCCCTCAGTGCACGTCACCCCTGTGGCCCGCCCCTTTCAAAGAAAACGATAATAAACATAGTTTATTATCATTTTCTTTAAAAGGTTTTGCAGCTGCCGCCACAGGCCGGAGGGGCAACGCTCCTCCGCCCACACGGAGGAGCCACCACTGGATAAAATGCATTATACGACAAACAGGGAACGTGAGAGGGGCTAAAGGAGCAGTGTAAAGGGAGTCGGATGCGGAGTGGTAGGAGCACTATGGGAGATAAAACAATATTTTGTAAAATAATCAACATTTTGAAGATTTTTAAGACAGAGAGGGATAGTGCCTGTGTGCGTTTTATTTTGTGTGTACGAAAAAATTCCTTGTGAAATCCGACAGACACCTCACCATATCCGACTGAAAGCCCCTGTACCCAACTATTTTCCAGGAAATACATTTATAGAGGGCGTCTAACGCCCGCAGCCTCCCCACCCCCAAGCTTCGCCCCTGCTTAATACAAGGGCCAAGTCCAGTACTCAGTGTGCCTGCCAGTGAGGAGTCTTGAGGATCTCACATAGGGAAAGACGCAACGGCACGGACGTCAGTTTCCTAAAAGTGGCAAGGTAGAGAAAATAGCATCACACACATTGTTACCCGCGATGACATCACAGGTGTGGACCCCTGGGCAAGGAGTGGAAGGCACAGAAAATATACCGTTCTGGTAGGGGTAGCCCTGTCTGCTCTGTGTTCTAGCATGTGCCTTCTTGAACCCTGCTGATATCAGGGATGTAGCAAACGCAGGGGTGACACATGATTGGAGCTGCTGCCTGTCGGTCAGAACACAAACTCCTCCTCCCAGTCGCCATGAAACTGCCAAGGGTTGTAGGACTGAGACTGTGTGTCCCACTCAGAGTACCATCAGTCCCTGCCCAAGGGACTGTGGCTATCTGATACTCGGCTCTCTTCTCAGGCAACAGTGGGCTTTTGTAAGCCGTTCTCCTCCCGCCTCTCGCGCGCCAGTGAAGTACGGGTGCTTTTATGCTTTCCATTAGTGCATCAAATTTCACTCGCAGGCTGGGGCGCTTCAAGTGGCAGTGTAGTGATTCTCAGAGAATGCCGAGGAGATTGTTTAAAACAGTTTATTTGTTTGGTGCATACGTGCAGGTATCATATATCATTCCATAATCAGTGATTTGTGCATTTCTAGCACCGAGAGAGGTTCGTGTAGTGCTTGCTGGTCAAAGCAAATGTGGAGGATGCATTGATATCATATGAACAGCCTGCGATATCAGAAACAAGTGATCCATAGTCTAGTCACGAAATATGGCAGCCCGGGTCCAATCCGAGCTAAATTGACTGGACCTTTTTCACTGTAGCTCGTCATAATAACATGCCCCTGTGCCAGCGTACAAAGGGGCTGGATTGGACCATGCTTAGAGTATCCTTACCAGTCACGTTTTTATCTAATGTTTGTTTCCTTTATTTTGACTTTTTGTGTGTACCTGTATGTGACATTTTTGTACGCAAAGGCCACTACGGCCGAAAGCAGTAACAAAAAACATTAAAAAATACTAGCAAACATGAAAAAATATTTGCCACAAACGTAGCCTCATAAGTTGTACATTGCAAAGCGCTGAATCTGTGAAAACAAGCTGCCCACCTTTGTCAATGTTGGGCTGGGATTTCAAAGCTATGTGCATGTGCTCATATCAGTTAAACATAGATGCATAAACAAAAGCACATATCGAGTCCCAGTGGTGCCTCACAGAAACAGGATTAAGGGAGTTTAACCATTGCAAATGCGATTTGCAACCGGACATTTCACCTTTATTGTGAGATTTCTGAATTCACAAATTTAGGGGTCAAGACAGATCAGTGGGAACGTCAAGGAATTCCGACTCGCAAAAGTAGGGCACTAAGGGCCAGATGTAGAAACCGGTTTGCATGGCGCAAACTGCGAAAATCGCAGTTTGCGCCATGCAAAACGGCTATCGCGATGCTCATTCACATTTTGCGAGTCGGTACCGACTCGCAAAATGTGAATGCGACTCGCAAATAGGAAGGGGTGTTCCCTTCCTATTTGCGACTCGCACCGCGATGCAGAATTGCTTTGTGACCGCGAAAGCGGTCGCAAAGCAATTCGCAGTTAACACCCACTTGAAGTGGGTGGTAACTCATTCGCAAAAGGAAAGGGGTCCCCATGGGAACCCTTCCCCTTTGTGAATGCCGCTTAAAATATTTTTTCAGAGCAGGCAGTGGTCCAGTGGACCACTGCCTGCTCTGAAAAAATGAAACCAAATGGTTTCATATTTTTTTTGTATTGCAACTCGTTTTCCTTTAAGGAAAACGGGCTGCAATACAAAAAAAAAAAAAAAATGCTTTATTAAAAAAGCAGTCACAGACATGGAGGTCTGCTGTCTCCAGCAGGCCACCATCCCTGTGAGTGCAGGGACTCGCTATGGGGTCGCAAAAAAACGACCCCCTCATTAATATTAATGAGGTGGGTCTTTGCGACCCCATAGCGAGTCGCAGACGGCGTCTGAGACACCGTTCTGCATCCTGAATTGCGACTCGCAAATTGCGAGTCACAATTCATGGATTTCCTACATCTGGCCCTTAAACCTTGCAGATGCCTTCTCACCGTAATTAAGTGTCTTTCCAGACTGGAAAGATGGAGAGAACACACCCACTTTTGATTGGATGTAGCAGTGCCTCCAGTCAGAAAAATATGTTCCTATTGGAAAATCAGAAAAATACATGCCACCTTAAGGTTGCTTCAAAGAGCACTAAGGCGCAGTAAGCATGCGGAAATGCCAAAACAAAATGGCATCCAGGCAGTCGCAGTGAGCGTAGTGAACATTGAGTTCAAGGGGCATGCACAGGGAGATAACGGATTCTTCCTAGTGGGTCTTGAATACATCCACCCTGGTAACCACTGAAAGGTCTGCTTCTATATATACATGAGCTGTAGGTGACTAAGGGCATTTGACAGGAGGCTTGCGTTGGACGGTCCTCTGATTGCAAATTCCATATTCTTGAGTCTGCTCAGTACACAATTCACGTTGTAGCCTTTGGGATGGCCCTAGCCACTCATTGAGTCTGGACTCATTACAGGATAGAGTTTGGTTATTGTGGGAGTTAGTTGCATAAGCAGGTCTCGTCTCACTCTCTCACGTACTGACATCTTCTTTTAGAAGAGGACTTTAGCATGACATCTGAATATATATAAGTGAGACATAGAGCCCTTGAAGTCAATTAGATGTCTGATAATGCATGGCTTATGCTAAAACATGGCAGATGCCCCTAATGCCAACCTTGCGATTCACCTGCCTCATTTAGAGTTAAGGGAACTGCTGGATTTCTGCTGATGAAGCCTTATTTGGATCTGTCAGAGGGCATCCTTGATTCAGTTATCTGTCTGCCAGTAGGCAATTGGATCACAATAGAAGTTGCCTTTTCTTCTTTAGGACGAGTTGACCTTTTTTCCTGCAAAGGTCTGCCAGGCATGGGGAAAGCATGGCGGACACTGGCAGGCAAAACAAATCAGTGGCCTTACAACTTACGGAGATAACTTGCTGCGTCTCCAGTTCCACTTAAGAAAGGGCACCATTAAATGTGATTGGTCTTTTTACCTCCTGTGAGCAATAGCATACATTTGTGCAACCTACAGCAGCACAGTGAGCAGAAATAATCCCCAACTATAGTTCTGACCCACGCCATCCTGACCATCGGTGCTTAAACATTAGCAGCTGGGCCTTAGGCCGCCCCTCCCACTACATCTGAGTAAGTAAAAAGTAAATATATTAACTATGGTATTTAAAGAATTGCTTGTTTTGTGTAATCACTCCACTGTCAATCATACTTTAAGTGCACAGGAAATGTATCTCACGTGGTTCATTCTTGCATTAAAAAATCCTGTACTTCATGAAAACAGACCTTTGTAAGTCTTTGCAAAGTCTTCAGGAATGACTGGAAGTGCCTTTTTCACATATTAGTGAGCCCTCGCAATTAAGTCAGTAATGTGGTATTTTGTGAATATCAGCTAAGAAAGTATCATATCCATTGAAGAAATGGCACCCAAAACTGATGTTCTTGTCTTAGTGTGAAGGCTTTCCAGGTGTTTCGTATTGTTTCATACTTATTGTATTACTACTACTACTTATTGTAAACTTACCATTGGGCTGTATTTTACCTTTGTTCTGCTGTCCCAGCTAATCTTTTGGTTATTTTCTATTTTTCCCCGTGGGGAGGAGGGGGGGCTTTAGGTTATGAAGCAGTTGACTTTTATAAAACATTGGGGCTTTTGCTACATTAATACTTGTTTAAATTAGTGAAATTGTTAGTGGCCTCACCTGAAAAGCATGTTCAAGGCCTAAAGTCTCCTGCCAACCCACTCTCACTGCCTCGAATAGTGCATGCCATTGTTCACCATCATCATTACTCAAGGTGGACAGAACTCCCTTGTCAGTGCCAATGCACACACTGACCCCCTCCTTGAAAATCCCTTGAGCGAGGTGTAGCAGCGAGGGGGGTAAAGGGCACAGACTAGGACGGCAAGTTCCAAAGAGAGCGTCTTTAGACAGTGATTATCCTAGAGCTTTTGGGGCATGGAACTGGTTCTTATTGGGGCACATGTGAGGGCAGTCAGAATGCTCCTGGCGCTACAGAGTAACCCTCTGGCTACACAGAGGAAAAAACATTGTTAAAAATTATTTTAGGTTATTTTTTTCAGGGAAAAAGCACATTAGAGTACATCATACACTGCAATATCCAAACCGTATACGGTTTAACGGTTTAGCGTTTATTTCTTTTAGGCTATACATTATTATCCATACTGTTACTTGTGCTTAGTTATGTATTATCCCTTCTTCTGTTTGCCACAGAGCTCACACCCACTCTCCTCAAGTCATTGCTCCAGAGAACACCAGTGTAAATAGACTGAGCAGGGTGGTGCGGCATTTAGGACTTGGGGCCACTGTGGCCCGGGCATGGGCGCCATTCTGGTGTCACACTGCCTAAGCTGACTTCCACCCCCTTGCCTCGCGAGATGAGGGGGGGGGGAGGAAATGGGAAGTCGCTTTGGAGGCACGTCACTTCCGCCTGCCGTGCCAGTTGGGGGCATTTAGGTGCCCCCTTCTTATGGCCTCTACCTTTCGTGCACATCTTGCGGCGACGGCGGATGGACCGGATCGAAGGCATGGGGCTCCAGCTCTTGACCACCCTATGGCAGTTTGGTATTTGGGGGCATGAGGACAAGGGACAGTGAAATGGGGACCGTCCCCGACGGATACAGTTGGTGTGGTTTCACCTGTGTGGTCCAGTGGCGTTTAGGAATGCAGAAGGTTCTTGGTGTGGTGAGCAGTATCAAGCCACGGATTGCTCTGTCTGATTTATTTACCTGTCTGATGTTGCTCTCTCTGATTTATTTACCTGTCTGTTTTACTTGTGTTCTTTATGCTATTTCACTAAAGTTGTCTCAATAGCCTTGCACATGATAATGTTTTATTTCATTTGTTTCATCTTGTGCCAGCATCTGGAGTTCTTTGCTAATTTTGTAATAAACTGTTTTACTCATAATCACAGAGTACCTTTTGTCGGTGTTTCGTTGGGGGCATCTGGGTCCTAATGTTTACACACTGAACAGTTCTGTTATGTCATTTCTAAAGAGTACATTTGCACATGGGGCTTCTTGGTGTGGGCATATTACTTGAATGAAAAAAGCCGAATCATCTTCTCACGTACCTAACTTTGTGTTTACACAAGCGTGAGCTATTTCCCCTACCCCTGAAATAATGAATCGAGGCCTACTGGTGGATTTTTTCAGAACTCTGATCCAGAGCAGCCATTTTCATTTGTACAGAACACACGTGCCACATGTGTGGCTTTGGAGCCTTCTTAACTTGTCCAAAGGATTTCCAAACTATGGTTTATGTGAGCAGATGAGTAGTATGTCTCGATTGGGTCCGATATGGGATAATGTTTTTTTTTATTTATTTTTTATTGCTTTGAACCTCTCTTTGCGGCATAGGTGTGATGGTGACTAAAGAGGCGGGATGACAGTAAAGGTTGTGTTGAAGTGTATGAGACAACGCCTGATTTTTTTTTCCAAACGATGGGTGGAATGTCTTTGGGAAAATTCCGCAAAATGATGTGTAAATTACATCACATGCACTTAGGGTCACGAGTGAAAATGAAAAGCAGGGAAATAACTCGTGTTGAAACTCTCTTGATATGCCTGCCAGGGCACTGATCAGGCAAGACGTTTTCTGCTCTATCTCCTGCAACATATTTTCCGCTCCAAGCAGTCCTGTGCAACAAATGTGTGTGTGAAATCTCACACTGGTGTAGTTTCTGTTTGCTCAAGGCCGGACTGGGCATCGGACGTTTCCCCGGGTGGCCTCTTTTGTCGCTGGGGGGCCGATTTTGTAAAAGTGTAGCAGTTTTAAAAGCACTGCAGAGTTCCTTGTATATGTAACAGTTTAAAGGCAACAATCAAAGTGCCAAGATAACTCTGGTGGTGATTAATGTACCTGCTGGAGGAGACTGGACTTTCGACTCATCAAAGGTAGCACAGAGGCTTAATACTCCTGCTGTAAAGAACATGTACTATGCAGATTACAGAACAGTATTTTGTGTGCATAGCACAGTGGGATACTGCTTTTGTCATAGAGATCCTTTGTAAATGTGCTGTTCATAAATTACAATCATAATCTAGCACAGTGAGCTATGAACTGCCATCAAAGAGCTGCATGCAAACTGCATGGTACAGGTTAAAAATACATGTGAAAGAGCGGCTTTAGAGAGATGAGAGGCACAGTTAGAGGGTGATGGTGAGGGAATCATTGAAGAGCCCAAGTAAAGATTGCCTATCGTGATGCTGGGTAACGTCATCATTTACTATCCTTTAAAAACGAATACAGTTGAAGACATAGTGAAAAAGGTGTTGTACAGGCTCCCAGTCTGCCTGAGAGCGCCCTGGCTGAGCGCTCCCAGCCAATCCTGACACTGCTCGGTGCAGGGCAGGTTGGGAGCCTGTGACTACCCGGAACGGAAGGGAGACAGGAGTGGCGTGGGAGCAGAGGAGGTGCATTTTATTTTTTATATTTTTTTTAAGTTTTATTATCCCCCCCGCCATGCGCCACCCCTCCCCTTTTAATCCATGTGAGCTGCGACTGCATTGCAGTGGTCAGACTCACTCGCTATGTACCCTATGGGGCTGGTCTGCCAAAATTTGCCAGGTCTGCTTTGGGTTCCCAGTCCGGCCCTGCTGATTCTTAATACAAAATTGCACAAATTAGTCATATTACATGCATGTAATGGAAAATCTTGCATGAGTCTAGTTATGAGTTGCTGTCTATATGGAAACGTACATGGCTTGTGTGAGACGAGTTTGGTATCTGTTCATGAGGGCCAGAAATGTGTCTGATCCTGTCATGGCGAATACACCACTGTCTCAGCGAACTGTGTAGGTACGAAGAAACGCATGTCCATAATACCTCTTAGACCGGTTGGTTAGGTGGAGAAAGACGAGCATCAGAAAGGCATAATTTTCCCCTGTGGAAAACAATTACAGAAGCATATTTTGCCCTTATTCTGGGTCCACGTAAAGACATTACCCACACTTGAGTAATGAGAAGGGTGAACCATACAGAATTCATGACTTATTGAAACTGCACTGATATTGCTCTTAATGTTGGCTCTTATCAAGCGAGAACATAGGGCGTTGCACGTTGAATCCCAACTTATTTTGTGTTTAAATTAATTTTAATTTTGGAGCTCACAATATTTAACGTTACATCTTAAGTCATAACACGCGAAAAGCCCCTTGAGTATATTTGCCATCTTGTGGCATGGCTCTAAGACCTTGATCATGCAGGTGAACTATCTGTCCTTGGCCTCAGTGGTATAAAAAGCATCATTTTCGGGGTTTTCTTGCCTTTAACGCACATTTTGTAATTATTCGCAGAGGAAGAAGATTGAGCAGACAGCCTTCCTGCTGCTTCAGGGACAGGAATGTACTCCACCCAATTTGTCAAGGAATGTATTCTGTTTGTCTGCGAATGCAAAGACTTTGTTTTTTTCAAAGAGTAGGATGAACCTCTTAGGTTGACTTATGACTGGACTTGAAGGGTTAAAGAGTCAAAAGCTGATACTTTACTGTCAGAAGCACTGATTTTGTGAAACTAATTTACCAAAGCAGATGTGCCCCGCTGCGTTACTGCACATGCCTTTGCAAGCGGCAGGCTACAGCCCAGACCTGTTTACTCAGTATGTAAATAGTGACGGTTGCGTTAGATAAATTGTCACAAAAGGTAGTAGCGCGTGACTGAGTGGCAGCCATTCTACTCGATTTACCCTCTTCCCGGCATTTCCCCTCTGCTGGTTGTAGTGAGCCTGTTATCCCTCGAAACCCTGTCAACCGAAAATAATGCAAGTTTCACAGCAGAACACAATCTTTATTTCGTATAGAAAAAGGTATCACAGCTACAATTTATTCATGTGACAGTAAAAACTATATTATTTATCTGACAGAGTGGAAATAATACATATGTAGCGGAAAGAGAAAATTGTATTTGAGAAAACATAAAAACGTAAAATTAATGCCTAACATTTCACAAAGAAATTATTGTTTTTTGTTCCTGATTGTGTCCGATAGGTATGTGTACTGGCTCCAACTTAGGCCAACTATGCTGCATTGCACGATATGTTAGTTTCAAGTGACTTTTCCAGGTCTGGTAAATTTAGCCTGTGATGTAGTTTGTGTTCATCTGATAAGCTTGTGAGGGAAACATACATTTTTTCTCATACATTAATACTAGTTTACTAAAACGAATTTGAGATTCTAATGCTGTGTATGCTACTGAGGCACTTTGGAATGGAGATTATATATGTTGGCTGGTGCCCACCTTACAAGACGGATCAAATCCTCCTCCTGAGAAGAAGGGAGACTAGCATTCGATACTTAGATGTTACCAGTATTTATTTGAGTACTCACAAATGTGTTCGAAATTTTCAATTTAGCACCTCTAAACCATTGGGAATTTCTTGAGTGGAGTTTTGGTCTCACCCCACTCAAAAAACAAAATAGTCAAGCCCGAAATCCTGGGTCACATCCCGTCTGCAAAAGGCAACAAGCATGCCCACAAGCTCTGCGGCTTTCAGGCCTAGTTATTGAGGTGTGTTTGTGTGATAGAAATGCAGATTGATATTTTTAGACCAGAGGCAGCATTTCAATAAGTAAGGGGTGTTTATGCTGTTTCAGATGGGGATCAAGCATTTGCGAATCAGGTCGACCCACATCCAAAAGAAGGCATGTTGTCTAAATTGCTGCAATAAACACCTTCTGCATGAGATAACAGGAGACCTGTCCGTCTTATTGGGCCTCACCCTGAGATGTACCTCGGCTAGGAACAGCAAGAGAGGAGCCCATGTCTAGATATTCCCCTTCTGCACAGGCATAATCGATAGAGAAAAAAAGACCTTTGTTTTATGCAGACCAATGCTATATATTCTTCAAATGGCCATGAATTTAGCCCATGAGCATTCACTTTAGTAAATAGAATTTTGTTATCCCAAAAGATATGGCCAGCATGGGCTCTCAAATGGTGAGGGTCAAAGAAAACATCTCTCTGTCCTTCCATGGAAGGTTGTTTCACCCTAGTGAGTCTCTAAGACAAGCACCGGGGCCCATTGTTATGACATGAAAGGGGTATTTGTACACTGCACATTCCCTCAGACGGGTATCTTGGCACTAAAATGGCAGACGTTTCTTTTTACTCAAGACAATTGAACTCATTTTATTGACCTGAGCCCATGAGGTGAAACACAGAGCCCTGCTGTGTATGCCGTAGCCCACTGCGCCGCCAGATCTAGCCATTAACAGAGATAAAAGAGACTATGGGCAGATTGCCTCTGAGAATGACCACAATATGACAGATCATCTGAGGGTTTCTTAAAGGTGAAAACTTTCAAACTCAGACACTAATACAGCACCACCTGGTTTGGATCCCAGAAGAACTCCACCCACAGGATTATTTCCGCTCCAGAATCAGCCTTGATATCCCTAGATGACTATGTAGTTTCCCCCGAGGCTGGAGCTTTCCAAGAGCTTATTTATTAATGCCCAATCCACTAGCCAGTGACTGACTAATTCTTAGTGAATCTTAAATTAACGGTGTTCTGGGATTTATAAAAATACCACTTCACACCAGGTGAAGAGCAGCTGAGGCCCTGTCAATTGTAACATGCATGTCTTAATTGATTCTTTTCATTAAATAGATTTCTGAATGGAAAGCACAAATCCCACAAGATAGTCCGTTGATCGCTCTTTCCCACTGACAACTCAGTTGAGAATTCATAGTCAGTAGCAGCAGCTCTGCTGACCTCCCTTTTTCGGTGCCCAACAAAATCCCTTGGAAGCCCAGATCCAGTGGGCAAGAGGATTACCTGCTGAGCGGTTATCTGTAGGCCAGGATGACTTACCATCAAAATCTCTTCATGTGGACTGCAATAACCGCATCCCAAGTTTTGTTCATGGATGAAGATCATTGAGTAAAGGGTCAATGCACTCAAGTGGAACATTTCACCATGATTTGACTTATGTCTTGTACGTGTATCTGGCTTATATCTGTCTAAACCTAGGCTACGACATGTGAAACTGTCCTATAAGAGGGCTCCTGGGTTGAGTTCCACTACAGATCCAAAACCTTCTGCTTATGACCTGTGTCAGGAGTTGACTGTCTTTGAAAGATCTGTCTACAGGCCGAATTTTTTATGCAAAGGGCAGGAAGATCCCCAAAAGGACCAAATAAAGGAACTAGAGAAACGTTTGTATTAAAAAAAAAAACTGCCTAATCTGTCAGTGTTGTGAAATTACAAGAGTGGACAGGAAAATGACTAACTAGGTGGACCTCATGGGTTTATATTCTGTTACATTCTGTGCATCTTCATACTGCTGGATTGCATCTGTTCAGGCCATGATGTATGTTCTTGGCTCGCAGTATTGCTTCCGTCCCTAATGACTGATTACTTTTTTTGTTTTCTGAATTCTGCAGCTGTTTATGTAGTTCTGTGTGTCTGCAGTTTCTCTGATTGCTGTGACAGTGAGTAACGCTGAGTGGTTAGTAATAGAAGAGATTTGACATGAAAATAAATAAATTTAATGTCTGATTAGGAAACCTGGGCTCATCTATTCTGCCTACATGCACTATACCTGGTCTGCGGCTTTGCCATTGCTTGTTGAAAAATTGTTCCCTATACTCGTCATGTGCTTTTCCCAAATGTTATTCCTGCTTTTGCATCCACATATCTGGTCGGAGATTATACAAGCATTCAATAATTGATCCATGAAAATGCTTTTTCTATTTCACGCCTGTGCTTTCTGCCTAGTTGTTAAAGTATATGTTGCTTATTCCGTTTAGTAGAGTGCGAAAGTCATCATCATGTGTCCCAATTTTTGCTTTCCATTATTAGCAAAATATTTAAATATTTGCTTCCTTCCTAGGACATTTCCTTCAAATAATTTTTAATTTTGGAAGCCTCTTTTTGGGCCCTTCCCAGTCTGTTTTCAATAACCTGGAGACGTGGCCTCCAGAACCAGACATACTACTCCGGAAAGGGCTTTAATAGTGATGTGTCGAGAGGTCAGGCAGCCACTATTTCTCTTTTAGTTATAGTTCCCTTTGCATCCAAATATTTCTTATGTCCACCCAATAGCCGTGCCACTTTGTTTAGTCACATTTGAGTCATGTAGTAAGTTAATTTTGTGATGTAAGTGTAAGTGCATGATTTTGCAATTTACTTTGTTGTACCACTGCGTCTTAGACTACTCCTTCAACTTTTCCAAATCCAAGTGTTTTCCATTATTTCAGGCTAAACAACCTTCTGTCAGATATAAGAATAGCATGTACACATGCTGCTTGAAGAGCTTGTCCCAGCAGAATAGTGCTCTCTCACTCCGGTCGACTCTAAGGATATTGAAAATTGGGAACTGTTGCTTCTCGTTCTAGTCCGCAGTGGGCAGGTGTGTGGGACCTTACAACCGCCTGTAAGTACCGAAGTGCAGTGAAGTCAGTAGTTTTTGCCAATGGCCGCGATAACTGGAAGACTATCTCTTACACAGCTGGGAAGTGAGGCACAGAGTTGAGGTACATTAAATCCATAGAGTATGTAAGCTGGACAACAGTCACTGATTTGTATGGTCCTTGGACTCATTAACAATTTTATATGCACTACATTTATTCAGTAATAAGCACAAAATGTACACACGCATTGTGATGACTGGATTAAAATAAGCAGCACATATTGTGGAGTTAGTCAGCACCCGTTCCACACTATGTCATATTTAGTGGAGGCTCAAGTTATCTTGGTTTATAATCCTGTTTCAGTTGTAAAATGGAGTTTGTAATCGGCCCCTAGGTAGAAACCAACATAAATTTGCATGTGGAACGGGATTATTTTCTTTGGCGTAATAAGACCCTGTGTAGAAACAAACAGGAGTTTCCCCCTGAAATAGACTTACATCGCTTGCTACAGTCAGACACTGGGTAGAAACCAACCGGAGTTTGCATCTGAAACTGGACTTCTTCCCTTGTGGCAATGGGGCACAGGGTCGAATCGATCAGGAGTTTGCATCTGAAACGGGATGACTAACTGGGTTGTAACCAGGGCCAGAGTTAGCTGCCACTATGCTGCTCTTGTAATTCTGCGGCGGTTTAGCTGCACATAGTAGCTGGTTAGGAGAGAAAATAGCCGGTCAATGTTGCATTTCTGATTTATCCGTTCCTTGGGGAAGGAATGTTCTTTTGGAACAACTAAACTCGTGTCCTTTTTCGAGTTGTCTGTGGCCCACAAATTCAAAGTCTCTACAACTGAAGTGCTGTCTTCAGTTCTAGGACTCCAGCCAAAAGGTACATTTAGGGTGTAAGAGCTCTGGAAACCTCAGCAGCTTTTTGTGTAAAACCTTAAAGCTGAATAATTCTCCTTCCCCCAGTCTTTACCTCAGTCTTTTGATCTGCCTTTCAAGCCGCCAGAAAAACAAAATATTTCATGAAGGCGTATCCCTTTCTCAAGCACGAACCAACGAGTTTTCATTGTTGGCGGAGCTGTAGAAACCTATGAGCCTGAACGGAAGGCGAAAAAAACAAGTTGGTAAAACAACGCTTAAAATCTCATTTCTGGAAATTCGTTTACAGAAGATTTGTGTCCTTTAGTGTTACAGAGCTAGATAATTGCAGTATTACCATAGTGCTTAATTTTATTTGACAGAGGTGAGGCAGAAGAGGACATAACTGTGGCTCAGAAGCTTTTCTCTTCATACTTCAGTGGCTGTTGTAATGTTTTTTTCTGCATTTTCTTACCGCACCCATGTTTTAGTTTTCAACCCAGCAAGTATTTCTTTGCTGTCATAATAACTAGCCAGCAAAAGGCATGGAAGGACTTGTAGAATCACAACAAGGGGTTGGAGCAGAGGATTAGCAGACAAGGTGCAGCCTAATTAAAGATAACTATTCTACCAACAGGTCTTTGTAGCATAGTTGCTGAACAAACATTACATTGCAAGAGGGTTGTGTATCAAATTAAAATTAGCATTACACCTCTGTGCTCACGCGTGTGCTCCATGAAACCGTGGAAAATGATCAGGAGCTGGCTCTTGTATCAGTAGACCTGGAGAAGGCCTTTGGTACCGCGGAGGGAGGCTACCTAATGACAGTGCTTCAGGATATGGGTTTTGGGCCTATCTTTTGTGACTGGGTGAGACTACTCTATGCTGACCCCACAGTGCGCATTAAGGTTGGGAGCAAAATGTGGGAGGCTTGGTCGGTGAGGAGGCGTACTAGGCTAAGGTGCTGGATGCTTTGAAGTCTGAAATATATTATGGTGTTCCTCACTTCTTAGTAGTGATTGAATGTTAGCCCATAATTCTCCTAAAAAATTGATAAGGGACAACACGAGGACATAGCAATATTGTTTAGTGCAGTGGACTCACCACAGAGGAGGGGCCTAAAAAATTACGCTTGGAGAGGTTACATGTGAAAACAGAGGTCGAAAAAAAACATAGACTGCAAAAAAACACAAATATGGACTGAACATTTTGTTACAATGATTTTGACATGATTTTATTTACTACAGTTAACGAAACCCCATTCACCCATTCTGGAATTGTGAATGTTCACTATGCCAACTCTGATCAAGGTATATTTTGAGGAAAGTACTTGATGGTAGGTTTAGTCCAGTTTTGAAATTCCACAGGGAGATGTTCTTGTATCACTAGTACTTTGTCAGTCTCTATACTTGGAGTCTTCATTTTTTGCAGTCTGTATTTTCATATGCCACCTAGTCAAAAATATTGGTGCAAGATTGTGAGATTGTGTTTTTGTTATGCCATTGGGCTTTAAACAGTGCAAACTAGGCCGAGGGGTGTGAGAATCCAGTACAGTAAGAAATAAGAAGTCAAAATAGTGTACAAGTCCATAAAAGGGTGCTTAGGATGTACCTGTAGTGTTCAAAGCGGTATTCAGCACCAAAGTGGTATCCACTAAAAAACACATAAACCTAATGTACAAGTATAAGTTAGCGAAATAGTACTCAAATTAGAATGTACATGGTAGTATTTCCAGGGGCACACTGGAAACAAGAGTGATCTAGGGGAGGCAGGTATACAATGGATGAGTGTCATATATCATCAAAGTGCTTCTTCCCTTATAGGAGACAATTATTTTAGGATGCCTTTCACAAAAAACACATGGCATACCTCCATGATGAAATAAATGTCTGACCCTATGAAATGGAAGCAAAAGAAAATAATACCAAACCAGCTTTTTTTCAGACTGTTGGATTAGCTGTTAACAGTGGCCATGTGGTTTTTCCTTCAAAAACATGGTATTCCAAAAGCCAAGAACTCCCAAAAGGCAGGGCAGAACTTATCTTATAGATCAGCCTTGCACTAATGGCTGAGCAGAGACAATGTAAGGTAAATATAATTTCCCATTTATTTGTTAGCCATCCTATTACTGAGCCATATCATTGTCGATAGAGAAATGCAGAGTATTTACACATGGCATTCACTGCTGGTGGGTATGGTAAGCTGCGGAAAAAAAAGAAATGCAGGAGGAAAGAAGAGTTGACTTTTATTTTTAAGGCCAATGGTAAGAGAAATAACATAGGGCATTATTCTAGCAACTTGAAACATTTATTTTCTAAGTTATGTAAATGTATGTACTTTTATATTTATCCTAGTACATTCTTTATAGAATGGATTAATTCAGCCAAGCAAATTACTGAGAATTGTACAGTAGATGATGTAAAATACATCTACTACAATAGTGAGTAAGTGACTATAGATAACTTGTCAATAGTAAGGAATCTGTCTTCAGGTATCATTCAAGGCCATTTCATCAGAAGTAAAAGATCATCTCAGTCGTCTGATATCTACATTGCAAAACATGCTGATGAACTATATGGTGACCTTTACCCAAAGCCGATGTAAATTGATTTACATTCATATCTTTACAAGATATGCTCTTTCCTTTGATATTACTGTTCTTGAATTGTCTCTAGCAAGAATTAGCCCTTCTCTCCAACATTTGTGTCAGTGATCTTATACTTGAATGTGGTGATTTTCATCTCCCATCAATATTTCCCCTTTTCTGTCATTAGTGGATGTGAATTACTATACTGCAAGCAATATATCTTGTGCCAATAATACTGTATCACTACATCAGCCTACTCTTATATTGTAAGGTAAGTGTATATTTAAAATCTTAATTCTACTCATACTTACTTCCAAGGAAAATTATACATTGAATTCAGAATATATACTTACCTTAAAAACAGAACTGGTTGAATAGTAGCAGAATAAGAAATGTAAATATTGTGCTGCATAAACATTCTAACTAGAATAACGACTACTGTGGTTTTAGGTGTATGGAGGTAAGTATAAAAATACTAATCTTAACTCCACATCTATGCAAGTTTATCCTTTCTCTTAAAGTATAGCTTTATTATTGCAAACTCCTCATATATGTAACTTGACCAGCGGTTGAAGTGCATAAAGAAAAGTATGGAAACTTTGACCGTGAGTACAATGGGGGCAGGGCCATTGAGTGTGGGGGCGGGTTCAGATGTTGTTCAAAAGGACAAAATATTCTGTAACTATTTTGTTGGCCTTTCACTCACAGGTAGCTGCATATAAAATATAATTCAAAATATAATGCAAAATGAAAAATAAACACACTTGAATTGTTGGAAATGCATTTTTCTGGTAGGAAAGCTCAGTTGTTTAATTTGGTCACTTCAGATGGCTGTAGATGTAACCAGTCGCTGATTTGAATCCTGGTCGGTGCACTGGGGTAATAGTAGCGTGTATTTGTAGTGCTAAGAGGTCCAAACCTGTGACAGAAAGCACTTTGACTACGTAAGCCATTTGTTTAAACATACATTACACACAGTATAAGAAAAGTTTCACAC
This sequence comes from Pleurodeles waltl, assembly GCF_031143425.1. NCBI lineage: Eukaryota > Metazoa > Chordata > Amphibia > Caudata > Salamandridae > Pleurodeles > Pleurodeles waltl. Next base: position 789,394,806 of record NC_090436.1, on the reverse strand, counting down.
ACTATTAGAAAAGTTGTGCAAAGTATAAATAGACTGTCACAAAAAGTCCAAAAAGATTGTGTTTAAATGTTTACTGTGTTTTCAAAAGTTATCTTTTTAATAATACACTGACTGTGCCCGGTGTAAATCTTTTTAATAGGATCCAATTAAAAGGACAAATTCCAGATTCTGTCAATTAAATCATGTGATACCTCCCATGCAGCCTTTACATTTGCTGTTTATCCAATTGCACACATTTCTGTCTTTCAGTTAACAGGGACCTTACAGAGAAGGCTTCTTTTTTCTTTAGCTGCTTCTGCCTTCTCTCACTTCACAGTAGAAATGACCCTTCTTCTTCCCTTTCAACCTGCAGTAACTCAACTGTTCAGGAACACTTAAAAAAAAAAAGTATGGGAACTGTTAAAAATATTATATCTTAGAACATCGTTCCCCTGCCCACTTCCACCTCCGAACCTGACAACAAACATATCTTTAAGGTACGTTTATGTGGAGTTAAAAATAGTATTTCTGGACTTAACTATATATATCTACCTTCACAATACTTTGGTAGTCGATATTCTGGCTGCAATATCTTTGTAGCACAATTATTTTGTGTTCGATATTCTGACATACAACCAGGTCGGTGTTGAAGATCCAATATTATTGCTTGTTGATATTAACAACCTTAATGTAGTGTCATACAACTATTATCAATCATTTAATCATATATTTTTATAAAGTGCTATAGACTAAATGTAGGCAGCAAGTGCTCATCAGTACATATGTCCTCTGCTGAGGAAGCAAATTAGTTCTTAACTATGGCCAGTGAGGACAGAATGTCTGCGACTTATGGCTCTCACATGTCCACTTGCCATTTCCAACTACATTGTACATAATGATGTGAGATACTGGCAGCTGAATTCCGGGTCTCTGCTAATCCATTAAAGGAACTGCTGACCTGCCAGCTAAAACAAAGATTTCACCGTGTGAGAAGGGGACGGAGCCTTGGAGGGGACAGGGCCTCTTGCCAAGAAGTACCTAAGAGGCACTTTTGCAGACATGCCAACTTTTCAGCAGAGAAAAATGGGAGATTTTACAAAGATAATTGGGAGAGTGTATCACCCACTTGACTTCTATTGAAGTAAAGGCAATTTCAGTTGGGAGACAGCGAAAAGAAAGCAATTTTTGGCTTTACAAATCTGTGAGTCTCCCGTCTGAATCGGGCCTATTGGCACGTATGCTTTTGCCCCATCTTACCCCCCCCCAAACCCCCCCTCCTCCAAAAAAAGAAACAAAATCTTCCTGAGGCTGGTGCCAATGTCCTGGGGTGTTTTCACACCCCTTAATAGACGATGGCAGTTCAAAGTCTCCGAAAATAAGCTGGAATCCACTCTTTACAGTGGTTTTCACCTTTTTTTCCTGCTACCGTGTGATGACTGCTCCTCACCTGGTGACAGTGTGAAGGGAGCTGATACTGTGTGTTATACTGTAGCACTGGGTGATTTGGCAGGTCTGGAACTGGTCAGTGCAGGCGTTAGCAGCGCTTATATATAAGTCTGTGAGGCGTCTTTCTTGTCCAGAACCATTGTTACTTTGCACAGTGTTTTCTTTTGAGTTTACTATAAAATGTTTTATGGGAGTGGCAGTAGGTACTTTTAAGTCATACAAGAACAATACAAAAATAACTTTACATATTTGGCAAAATGTCATGCTAGCTAAGTTGAGAAAGTCTGTCTTTGGAGTTAAAAGTCCAAACTTTCATGGAGGTAAAACAAGAAGCGGCATAATTAACTCATGTTGGGAGTATGTGAGGATGAAGGGTTTGACGTGCACTTTATTCACTGAACTAACACAGTCATGCCCTGTGTGAGATAACAATGGTTACTTTATATCAAAACAGTGTGAGTGTGTGATCAACTCTAAGTTACATCATGCTGTTGATTAACTTACTTTGCAACTCGGCTACACAGCTAGGCACACCCATGGATATATCGGTATATTTATGTCATATACCACTGGGGTGTATGCATTTTGCTAAAGGACGTCATGGCTGTAAACTGAGATCAGTTGCAATCAACTTAATTAAAAAACCTTGCAAATTTTGTGAAAAAAGTTCTCACATAGCTCTCATCCAGGATATAAAAACCACTGAATTGCACCAAGTGTGGTCAGCCTTGCAACCATAACATCTACAAAAACACTGTTCATAACCCCTCATATCAGTGATACACATGCAGCCCTCCTGATCGTCACATGGGGCCCCGGCTAAAGAGCAGCACTGGGCTGCTGTTTATTTTACCAAGCACTAACATTGAAAAAGATATGAAATACATGGCAAGCATTTGTTTACAGGCAAACTGAAGTAAAAAAAAAAAAAAAGCAGCCTAAAAGGTGTCCTGTACAGCATAACTTCAAGAACACCTACGTTTTAAAGACATCTTGCAACAAACTCGTAAAAATATGGTAAAGTCCCTTCAAAATTAAAAAAAAAAGTGCATTTCATTAACATGCAGAAGCGCTTAACCTTATTACATCAGAAGTAAATCAGTGCATTGAGAAGTTTTTTTTTATAGAAAGTGACTGTTTTCAAACATGAATTTAGAAACCTTCATGCCTTCTCCCAACCTGACAACAATGCCATTAGTTAGCTAAAAGGGAAGTCAGTTGTTATGTGCACCTTCTGGCCAGCCTGGGTTGCTCTTTAAAGATGGACCACATTATATTATAATTTATTAAATCGAACACAAGAGAAGGTTTTGCACAAGTCATGTATTTCAAGTTCCTCCTATATGTGATAATGAATAAAAAGGAAACAAAGTGAAATAAAACAGTTGGCTAGGGTCACACAATTTGGCCAAGTGGTAAAGCCGAGATTGATCCTAGGTGCAATTAAACCACTAAATGAGCACATGTTGCTTCCCCTGGGCCCACGTTATTCCACCCCGGGCCTGACCACCACGCTGCTGGCATCAGTGCAACCCTTGGTCACACCACAGACCAAATTTTATGGCCCCTGGGTAAATGTTTACGAGTACGTATTCCTTATATGATTTCTGAAACGATATCACTGGTGACAGTATACGATGTCTTATATAACAGGAACCAGAGTCAGCAAGTGCACAGAATGAAATGATATACTGTTGAACGTTTGTAGCCCTGCCTATTGCAGGTCCTCCGATATTGCATGGAGATTAAAGAATGTGGTGTCACTGTGAGTAACTTGATGACCTTGCTGGGTATATATACATGAGGAACAATCTTAAAGTTTCACTCACAAGTAGAAGTTGTTTTTAGAGACATTGAATACAGAATTAACCTGCAGTACCACTGTCAGCAACTAGATCGAATCCCATAGACCAGATAGAGAAGAAACACTTATGTAGTTACAATTTGAAGTAATAGATATCCTAGCAGATATTAAGTGTAGATGCAAAGCTGCAGAACCACTGACAGCACTTTATGTCCTTGCAGATGTTATTTAGAGAACTAAGGCTCCCGCATTTACGCTTGGAAAGTAGTAGAGAGGGAGGCGTAGGAGCTGGAAGGACGGGGGTGCCGAACTTGTGATATGACGTTGGGGTAGCTGAAGCAGTGCTGGGCAGGTGGACTGTCCTCTTTTGCAAAGAGGCTGAAGAGAAGATGTGTAGTGGAAGATGCACAGAAGCCTTGATCAGAACATCAAGGAAGAGTAGAATTAAGGATTGGATAGAGGCAATTAGGTACACAGGAAACCAGGCATTCGGAATGGGCTGAACTAAGATTGGACACCCAAAGGGACATAGGAGTCAACCGTGATTAAATGTGTTGGGAGTGAAAGGTAGAAAGTTACCAGGCTCTAGTGTGGGAGGTGGACTACACAAAATCATGTGTGGGGCAGTCAGTTAACCAAGGTGGGACACATAATTAGGGTTAAGGAAATTAGACCTGGGGGGCACAAAGGTGTCAAAAACGATTATACGCACAGTGAAGAGAGTAAGGGCAGGAGGAAAACCAGTGGGGCTGATGGGGATTTCCCCCTGTAGACTCTTCCATGATCAAGCTTTTTCTGTGCTAGTTTCACAACCTTCAGATACTCTGGTGAAAAAGCCATGCAGGAACAAATGCTCCGAAATAAGCAGGCACTACAGCTGGAATGTGTACCACCGTACCATTTATATTGATAATTAGTCGTATTTGCTGTTTTTAATGTACTTTATCATTTTTTTTTACCAGTACGGAAATGTTTTTTCACAAATCTTAGATGAAAGGTCTATATTTAACAAAAATGCAACCGTATCTTCTCTTTGCAGCCAAAACTGGATAAAAATGCCCTAGAAGTTTTCTGCTGTCCTAATATTCATACTGACCAACAATGCTGTTTAGACCTAATATTATACAAAAATAAAAGAAAAAACGTGATCAGATGGGTGGTCTCTAAGAGGAGTTGGGTGCACTACACTGTATCCTAAAATGACAGGGAACCAATTCTCTAAGCAGTGTGAAACGTACTGCGAAGAAAAAGTTCTTACCACACAGTGTTTTTACTAACATGTTTAATGAGGGTACATATGAGTGGTAAATGCGCTTTGAAATGGAAGAAGCTTTGCTATGATTCTTGGCTTCTCCACTCTTTCCACAGGGATTAGAGTCAGATGAAAAAAAACGCATGTTGGAATCGTCCAACTCCAAGCAGACTTAAGCTAGTGAATCCTAGCAAAGAACACGTACGTGTTATTTACTTTTTTGTTTTTGAATCTTCATATGCAACACAACTATGCTACATTCTTTTGAACTTTTCTGGAACACTGTATGAAAAGAGCAAAGAGACTATGAAATCTTCCCTATGTCCCACTAGGAGCTTGGAACACATTGGTTATATATTGCAAGATATTGCAAAAGCTGCAGATGTTGACACTGAGGAAGATATCAGGTCTTGCATGTGGCACAGTTTAGCTTCCTGGCCAGTTTCCTGCAGTTGTTATTGGCGCTTCTTGCTGCTCACTGAGTCCGATCCAACCAAATTGTCTGTTGTGACCTGTTTATTCTGATGGATAATTATATCAAAGCCGGATTTGGAAACCTCAAAAAGACAGCAACCACAGAAAAATTATCCATGCAACTTTGCTTCTATTCATCTACTGCTGAATGCAAACTCGATGATGGACAGTTGTCTCTTATCAGTTTGTGTGTGGGTTGTCGACAAAAATTGAGACTTAAAAACAGTATACAAATTCAACCGCAGCCATTACAATACTAAACATCTGCCATAGAAATCAGGAAGGGATTGAAGCAACATATAGCTTGGAGTATGTATGTGACAAAAATACGAATACCAAATCCAAAGTGCCATGTTTCAAGAATTTTCTAAGCCTCTCATGAGTGTGTAGTTCAAAGTTTGTCCAAAGTGCCAAAGTAAAGGTCTTATCACACCACGGTCTTATGACTTTGGATGAGAATCTGAGTTTGGAGAACCTAACTTCTCACTGATTGGGGCCACCAGACATTACCTTATGTTCTGCGAGTGGTGAAAAAGTATTGGAAATATGATCAACATCCCTTTCAAGATATGGCTGAAGCACAACTGGTGGTCCCTAAATGGGACGACTCGAAGATTCTGGGGGTAGACTACTCATCTCCCCTCACCTCTAGTTTCTTTGGTCAGACCTGCCAACTCAAACAAAATATTCACTGTGTGAGGAGGAGCTGAGGCCTTGGAAGGGGCAGGGCCTCGTGCCGAGAAGTACCTACACAGCACTTTTGCCCCAGCCCTGCCCCAAACCCCCTACTCCAAAGAAAAAGAAAAAACCTTGCTGAGGCTGGTGCCCACCTTAAAATGGACATCAGCAGTTTAAGACCTATGAAAACGAGTAGAAAATCCACTGTTCGCATTGGCTTTTCAGCTTGTTTGTCCTGCTTACATGTGATATCGGCTCCTCATTTGGTGACCGTGCATAGGAAGCCAATATCCTGTGTTACACTGTGGCACAATGTGAGTTGGCATGTCTGTTTGGTGGATATTTTTTATGAAGTTATTGTACAAGCCAAGGAAGTTAGTAGCCTGAACATAGTATCTGACCACAAAGTCCCATTCAACATCTAAAATGCCCAGTCGTAAGCTCCTGAAACTTGTTTCTTCATCAGTCCTTACTTGCAAATCAGCTTCAGCGCTGCCATTGTTTGTACTATACTTCTCTCCCGAACAGAAAATGCAAACTCCTTCTACACCGAGCATACGGCCTGAAACATCAGAAGTTTCACATGATCCAAAACAATGTGACCAGGCATGTTTTCAGTGTGTAGTTGTGGGCTAACCTTCTACCAGCCGTAAAACACATCACAGGCTGCTGGTCTCAGCACACGTACAATTTGAGATGTTCTGGGCCACTCAGAAGTAAATCTGGCAGACAGACCCTAAATAGGGGAACTGAGGTTTAATGGAGCCAATCTCCTTGCTACTCCTCAAACAAAGGACCTAAACACAGAGGGAAGGATACTTGTGATGCGGGACCTGAGACTATGGTGCACCCTCCCAAATTCAATAACAACCCGAAGATCACATATTCTCTCTCCACCCTGTAACACTTTCGGTGTCTATAAGTGTGCAGTTCACTTTCTGATTTCCCTTATGAAAATTTTTTAGTCAGCACAGAACCTTAAACAGCTGCCTAGCTGCACAAATATCAACCACATACAAACATGAATGGTCAATGTGGGCTTATAGCCAGATATAACTAATGGCAGAAGGTAAATAACATCTGCACTGAATCATGGAACCTAAGCAAACCTCATGGTAAGTGCCACGTCGGACGCCGTTGCTAAAGACTGTGAATTGATAAATCTTTTTACCAAAATAAGCTCCATAACTCATGGTGCAGGGGTGGTTGAGTTAGATCGCCACAAACTCTACGCCATATTCATGTGTCCTTTAGTGGGCCCCTCAAAGAAAAAGTACTGTAGCACTGAAGGGATGCTTTTTCAACTCCAAATACAATCATTTCAGTAGTTCATTCAGCCCTGAATATTAGAAAAGCAGACGAAATTATTCACAATCTTTGTATACTTTGGGACTTCATTGCAGCAATGTGTGCCAGTTGTCATATACCAACTTTGACATCAGTTTATTTTATGAGTCATGATAGTACCACAATTGAAATGAAAATCACAACTTCACAGCTGTGATTTTGGGTAACTTCGAGATAAGGGATGCTCGAAAAATCATTTGCAGTAAGGACACGTGCGAAACTGTGCATCTCCTTGCTTAAGATCGTGCGGTGTGGAGTAGTGAGTTGACAAAGACTGTTAGCACAACCCACCACTGCTTCCACTGAACCCACGATGTCCTTTAAGGCGGGCAGCTCCCCCCAGTTACTAAGAAACAAAGCAAGCCCTGTTTGCCTAAGGAGAAAATTCTGGGGTAACTGGCAAAGTCCATCACATGAATTAATATTAAGAAAATAGGTATGTGTGTCTTAAATGCGTGTGCCTGCCTACGTGTATTTAATGTATTTGTGCCTTTCTGTACCTTATCTATATGGTTCTGTGTGCATCAGTGTGTGTTTACACTAACTATTGAGAGAACTCCAGGGCTAGAAAGGGGAATGCCCTATTAAGCCCATATGGGCTGTGTTAGTGATGTCTGGTATATATTAGACTAGAGAACCTGCATCTATCCGTAAATAAACAGTGCATTGCATTGTTGTACCGAAACAGTTAACGCTTAAGGGGAATTTCCTTTTCCTGTTTTGTTTTTCTCAAAATCTGTTCTTAGCCTGCATAGTTCTGAAAGTTGATTTCTTTCAGGACGCTGCCCACGTCCACAATTACAAGCAATGGCATTCTGTTGCCCAATATATATATATATATATATATATATATATATATATATATATATATATATATATATATATATATATATTATTCACTGGAAAAAAATAAAGGTTACAGGGACTTTATAGTTAGGTTCTGAATTTCCTCACACAAAACCATAGAAATTCAGCAGTTATAGTTATTGTTAACTCAAGTAACTATAACCCACGCCCTAAGTTAACTATAACTCACGCCCCGCCATACACAGTTTTTTCATCAATAATTTAATTGTAAAGGTTGCAGTTATAATATCAATGCCATAGATGTCATTAATGATGTAATACAGGGAGTAATAAGCTGGGCAAGGCGCAAGTTATAGTTACCTTAGGGCACGAGTTATAGTTACTTGGAATACCTACAACTATAACAGGTGAATTTCTATGATTTTGTATGTTGAAAATGTGGGCCTAACTTTAATGTCCCTGTAACCTTTGTTTTTTAAATTTTATATATACATATATATAGTTAGGACCTCGTTTCCATAGGAAGAGAGTTTTTGTGTTTTGCCTATCTTTGGGGCCGTTTGATGAATCTTCACGAAATTATTTAAACTTAGACTTTGCTAAGTTGAGCCTCTGTCTTGAAAGTTTCGGGGTGATCCGTCAAGCAGGGGCCAAGAAAAAATAGGGCGGGGGGGGTCCAAAGCTGGTTTTCCCCATTCATTTTCCCATAGGACCTTTAGACACGCCTACAGCCTGAACTGCTGAACGGAATTACACCAAATTTGGCAGAAAGCTAGATTCTGTTCCACAGATCACGCTTTTGGTGTAAATCCGTTCAGTAGTTTCAGAGTAGTTTAAAGCCAAAAAATATGAAAATATAGGGACGCAGATCCAGACCCGCAAAACTGGGCCTGGATTCACAAATCCAGGGAAAAAGCAAGCCCCTGATTGGCTGGTCGCAACCTGACAGAAAAGTTGCGGCCATCCACTTTGTCGCATCGGCTCAGTGGTGGGAAAAGGAGAGTGCAAAAACACATAAGGGTTCAGGATACAGGTATCCTGACCCCCTAGGACAAATAGAGGGGTCCCTTAGGGACCTCTCATGGGCAAAATATTGCCCAGTTCTTTTTTTTTCAGCCAAACGGAGTTGCCTAAGGTAACTATAACGTTCACCCTAAGGTAACTATAAATCATTCCCTAAGGTAACAATAACAGCGCCACGCATAGTTATCTGATCAAAAATTTCACTACAGATGTTACACTGGCATTATCAATGATGTTATCAAAGATGTTGTGAGTGCTGTAATTTGTGGGGTAATTAGCAGTGCATGGCGAGGGCACAAGTTATAGCTACCTTAGGGCGCGAGTTATAGTTACCTTAGGGTGTGAGTTATAGTTACTGCGTTAATCCATGGCCCCCCTCTCCAGGGCCAATTCCAGCCCTGGGAACCCCATCCCCCGGGGCCCAGCTGTGTGACCTGCGTACCCAGTCACAATGTTGGGGCCTGCGGTCCCAGCTGCTTCCTTACCTCCTGTGGGAGCTGGCATTGCTGTCACAGAGCAATATTTCCTATGTTCCCTTGCCTGCATCTCCGCGGGCTGGGAAAAAAAGGAAACCTCCATTCGCAGGGGGGGAGAGCTGTTTGACAGCTCTCTTTCACTACAAACAGAGTGTTTTTTCTGACTTGGTGGGAGCTGTCAAAGCTCTGGCGATGTCACCCCGGGACATAGCAGGAGCCAACTCTGGGGGATGGCGGTCCCCAGGACCATCAGTGACTCCTTGAAGAGGGCCCCCTCCAGCGTAATTAGCCCGGGGAGATGGTGGTCCCTAGGGCCTGGGGTTCACAACAAACCCCCTATCCTTTTTTAATTTAGCCCCGGGGAGGTGGCGGTCTCCTGGGGGGAGGGCACTTTGTATTTAAAATGTGTGCCCCGGGGAGGTGGCAGTCCCCAGGGCTGTGCCCACCCCCGCATTAGATTTAGAATGTGTGCCCCGGGGAGGTGGCTGTCTATGAGGCTGCAGGAGGGCCAGGCGCCCCCCTGCATTTCTTTTTCACAATCTGCCCTGGGTAGGTGGTGGTCCGCGAGGCTGTGCGTGAGCCGGGCACCCCCCTTGCATTTCTTTTTCACAATCTGATCCAGGGAGTTGGTAGTCCCCGGGCTGTGGGGGGCCTGGCAGCCCCTCCCCGCCCGCATTCAAAATGCCCAACCAGGGGCTACAGTCAAACGTGCAGGAGTCCGCACTGCGGCTCCTGCTGCAAAATTTGCACTGCCTTTGGCCAGAGCTCCATACTCTCAATCATGGCCCACACACAACCTGAAATCACACAGCTACCCAGGAGTGACTCTTTTGACGCATAACATTATAAATGAGAAATATGTTCTGTGAAAAATTACTAAAACACACCATCCTTAAAAAAGCAAATACTTTTACTCTTAGGAATGCAAGAGTAAGTAAAACGTGAAATGTAAACAGGAACAACATATCTCTTCCTAGTGCTGAGAGAGAGGGCAGTGTCTCTTTTTGCTGGCTGCGGCTGTTGCTGGTGGTGGGGCACAAAGGAGGACCAGGACATTTACAGATGGGACACTAACCCCACAAGTCCATACCACCCCCTCACCCCCCACATTCAGCAAGGAGCATAAAAGGAAAGCTGCCTGATTGAGTAGAGCAACCCAGCACACTTACAAGTAGATGCAGATGCATACTGGACCCCTACAGTGGCTGGTAACAGAGTTTGATATTTGAGGCAGCATTCGGCGGGGCACTCAGAATGGGAGCACAAGGAGGTGTCATATATTAAAGAGACAGAATCACGTGACAAGTGATTGGGTGGAAGAGAAGATGGCAGGACTAATAGAGCCATTGTTGATACAAAAACATTTACATTCGGGAAATAGAAACCAACAGCAGAATAAGGCACACTGATATGGATATAGCAGGCGTACTTAGTGAAAAAAATACGTAATTTTACGATATACAGGTTATCTCAGAAAAGGAACATAGGGCTAGATGTACAAAGCATTTTTGCTGTCGCAAAAGGCATAATTTGCAGAATCAGGCTGTTTGTGACAGCAGAAATACTTTTGGTAATGTACAAGCTCCAAATTGCGATTCAGTAACTTGTTACCAAATCACAGTTTATGTTTGCAAACTCAAACAGAATCGCTGTTTGGAAAGGGTGTGTTCGGGCCCCCTTAACTTCCAAATTGGGAATCTGAATGGCATGTACTAATGCTTTGCGAACGAAATGCGGTTAGAAAGCATTAATACATTACCACCAACTGAAAGTTGGTGTTAACCCATTCGCAAATGGGAGGGATGCCCTTGGAATCCCTTCCCCTTTGTGAATGTTAAAAAAATACTTTTTAAGATCAGGCAGTAGTCCCTTCGACTACAGACTACTATTAAAAATAAAAATGAAATATTTCATTTTTATTTTCAAACACATCTGCTTTCCTTTATGGAAAATGGGCTGCATTAAAAAAAATGTATTGCTTTATTTAAAAGCACTTACATACATTGTGGTCTGCTGACCCAAGCAGGCTGCTATCCCTATGGTGGCTGCGAATCCTAGTGAGTCACAAATTGCAACCAACCTGACTAATGTTTAAAAGATAGTTCTATTTTTGGACCCACTACGAATGGATCTTTTGGGAATAAGGGCAAGATAACGCCTTTGTACATCAGTAAATATTGATTACCACAAAAAACTGTATTTGGTAATCGCTATTGTTACTGATCATATATCTAGCCCATAGTCTCCCAGATAGAGTAGATATGTGAGCAAAGAATAAAAGGAAACTCAGCAAAGGTGGCAAAACATTTTTACAAATTTTTACAGTTGGATTATGTGTGACAGTGGAATTTTAAAGCTGAAGAGAGGAGCGACAGCTGTGGAGAAGGTCTAAGAAGGATTGGAAAAAAACAGATATATTCCCATTTCACTAAAAGTGGATGCAGGATGAAGGTTGATAGTTGTAGAGCAGGCTCCTGGCATAGGATTGCAAAGCAGCATGATAGGCAGAAGTGATGGGTGTCTTGGCTTTGGGACTTGAGTTGTTTATGAGGAAGTGGGGACATTACTGTGGACTGTCTGGCTTTCAGGAAAACCTTTGATTCGGAGCGACAGAGAAGATGAATCTGTTTCTTAATAACCGCCAAAATTTGGGTTCGTCAAAGGCGACATTCTAAATAGTAGAATACAACATGTGCAGGCATAATGAGTTCACTCTTAAGGGAGATGGGATTATAAACCCCTTAAGTTTAAAAACAACAATTTATAGATGTTTTGCTGTCTGTGTTCTGAAACTGCAGACCACCTTTTCTGAGTAACATAGAAAGGGAAAAATGTGAATTTTAGATGGAGTGTGAGTCTAACCATCTTTGAATTTCCCTGTTTTCATAGAAAGTGATACTGTCTCCTTTCATCCCCTTCGGTCAATGTTTTCTCTGAAGTAGTCATTCTGGATTTGTCTGCCATTGTAAATTAAACCACGTTGAATACATACATATACCTAGTGAAGTTTCACAATTATCAGTACTAGACACATGGAAAAAGCATATGAAGGGGAGATGAGGCTTTCCAGAAGTGATCCTATGATCTGAAACCCTTAGCCAGAAAGCTCTCATTCTTATCCCTCTACCAACTCTGTATTTTTCTTTCTACTGCACTGTGACCTGGCCATGTTAACGTGTAGAGCTGCACAGAACCTTAAAATAAATAAATAGACCTAAGAGCATCTGGGTTGGAGAAACACTACTGATTGTACAAGATGGAGTTAAGGTGCATTGGGGTCATCACATAGAGCTGAAAAGATGACCTTATTCTGTCCAGTTGCCGCAGTGTTTACAAACTGTCATTAGAAACTGAGTGAGAGGTAGGGACTGCTGAGACACAGAATGATGTTTAGTATTCAAGTTCCGCTATTTTTGTACTGCTCTGTTAACTGATGGAGCCTTATCCAAGGTTTATCCAAGGTTTAGTAGCAGTCAAGAAGGCCATTGCTCCAAATTGATGACTACGCTAGATACAGTGAAGAGGAGAGCTACCATTGTGGTACAGGACATGCATTTGTGTAATAAGAAAGGGAGATTAGCGCCTATCATTATTTGACATTGAAGGCAAGGAGGAGTCAATGTGGAAGAGCAGTCAGCATACTGCCTTACTGAAACTATCCTTATTTTGTGACTTTCATGGTATTTTTTACGTTTTGGGTCTCTGGGAAGGAAATGGGGTATTCTCCCATTTCAGAGATTTCCTTTGCAACAAACTATAATCTCTTACCATTGCCATTAAAGCTTTTCCAGTGTCATATATGCTTAGAAAACCACTTACTCGTGAACACTTATTGTCCACTGCCTTGGATGCAGAACGAAACGAGCGTGCAATGCTTTGGGCCCTTAGGAGGGAGATGACCTGGTGGGGATGCAGAAGCCAAAGGATAGTCTTGAATTTACATGCATACATCATGCACTCAGTTTTGTAAAGTGTCTCTGCTGCACAGATGTTTTTCATGCCAGTACAGAATGTTGTGGCATCAATAACATGTGGGTAGAGGAGATGTTGGAATATAGCTGGCTTTTAATGTTATTCTTTTTCACTAATAATACGGATAAGGCTTGTGTTTAACATTCCTGCTTTGAGACACTTGGACATGTTAACAAACAATATCCTGTCAGTCATTGAGTTTCACAAAAACACTGGACGTATTTCATGGAAACTATCTGCATCCTCGACGCTATGATGCCACCCCCACAAGTCTTTGTAAGCATGGTGCTAGCGTCCAGATGCCCCTCGTAGAGTACCAAGTACATCAGTACAGTTGCTTTGTTGTGGAACGTTAGCAGTACATTTTTATTTGGTACGTTATTTCCTACCACTCTGCGCATTCAGTGCGAAATTGGTGGCTTTTAATGAGGTGCAAGATATGAGGAACATTTGTTCTGGTGTAGTAACTAAATTATGCCAGTCCTGTGACATGTCTACTGGTTTTGTCACAATATATAGTAAAAAATTGAGTATGTTGCCCGAACAGAACTGTTGAACTTCCTGGGGAAGAGCTGCTCATGGAAGAATGCTGTATAGCTGTAGAGCTCTAACCTGTGAGGCCTTGGGAATCCCAGGCTCTTGTGAGCTTGATGAGTTCCTTGCTTTACACTTATGTCTATGAACCACAGATGTACCAACTTTAAAAAAAAATAACTGTGTAAGGCAGGAACAAATATGGCGTTATGGCATGAACTGCCATTTTTAAAACTGGGGAACCAGGTTTGAGTCTCTGCGTGGGTGCACCATCCTGTGATTCTGGGGAACATCACTTGTGGAATGTAACTGTTTGTCGTGCAAAGCATTCCAATATATTTGGGCCGAATTTGAGCTTTATACAACTGCCAAAAAAAGGGGGGGGGTCATATTGGAAAGCCGGGGCCTCGTGGTAAGGACTTGTGGCACTGCCTAAGAGGTATTTCTGCCCCTCCCCTCACCAATCACTCCTCTTCAAAAACAAAAGACAAAAGCTTGCTGAGATTGTCGCAGATGCACTCAGGTGTATTCACACCCCTTAATGGACATCAGCCGTTCCTAGCCTCCAAAGAGGAGCTGGGAACCCACTCTATGCAGTGGTTTCCAGCTAATCTTCACTGCCACGGTGTGATATCGGCTCCTCACTGGGCGACTGTGTGACGGCGGCCAGTAGTTTGTGATTTACGCTGGCACTTTGTGAGTTGGAAGATCTGGAACCATGCCCCAACTATGCATACAGGCATCTATTGTGTTATGAGCAGATTGTGTTGTATAAGTTCACATACAAAGACACTTCACTTAACTACAGCACTGCACATGGACCCTGCCGTACTTACCAACAAAACTGAACGCTCTAGGGTCAAATTATAGATCTCGATCTTTAAAATGAGTGATTTTCTTTGTTAACAGAAACACCAATCCCACCAGCATATCTCACAGGGGGGTGAGGCTAGGCGTGCATAGTTGTATAATTCTTAGTAAAAAATGCGAGGGACAACAAACACTGGCAAAGCCAATAGGACGGGGCTCAACAGTGTTAGCATATTAGAAAGAGCTAACAGAAGCGGATACAGAGGGCGATAGTTGTATAGTCCCTCAGGAAGTTCAAAGCAAGCTCTCAAGAGGAAGCAGAAAAATACACCCAAATATGGGTGAGAGATAGAGCCAAGATGTTAGTGACAATGTCTCAATCTGGCTAAAAGTGGACGGTCAAAGAAAAGAAATAGAAAAGAAAGTGGTTGACTGGACATATCCAAATCCCACTCTGTGTATATTATTAGAAATAGGTCTGTTTGACAGCAGCACTGTCAAAACCATGAACTAAAAATGGATTGAGCGTGCCATATTCCAGTATTTATTTGTGGTTTTACACGGTGCCACTCATGCAATAGATAGAGTGATTTACATATTATGCAGAGCACGCATCTCAGCATAGGGTGCATGCTTCCCAAACTGGGCCAGCCATTAGCAGTCAACGATGTTGTAGCAACATAATTTCCAGATGGCAGAGATGAGTTCCTTCTTACTCTAGATCCTGGCAGCAGGCATTATAGGAGGGAGACGGCTAGGGAAGCATGTTAAAACCCAGGTTGGGGCCATTTTGGCCTTTTTGATTGAATGGTTGCCCGTTTTACAGGCATGAACGTGTAAAATTGTTTTGTTTTTTTAAGTCCAATGTTTGTCCACAGATGTGTGGCTTCTGGTTGTTCTTTTGCATTGGCATCACCACTAAGTCCTGGTCCCAAAACGTTTCTTGTACATTGTACTTATCTAAAAAGCAAAGCCCTTTGTTGTCCTCATAGACATAAAGTTTATAATATTTGTATAATGGTAGTTACATAATTTATATATTTAGCATCATTATCAAATGTTTATGCATGTGTCCTGCTACATCTGCTAATCACATCAGCGCATGTGATATTACTTTTAGGCAGTGGTGCTGGAACGATTGTCAGAGTGGGGGTGCTGCCATCAGTGTTTCATTAATGAAGTCATAGGGATCATGAAAAATCCAAGGATCACGCAGATTTAGCACATGAGCTATGTCCATTCAGCAGGAGACTAGTAAGGGCGTAGTATATCGCACATTGCAAATAAATTACTAGAAGATGGTGTGGTGGCTATTATTTACAGACAGTCCATTTTCCATTTCAATGTTCACTAAATTTGCGGACATACATTTTTACTGGTAAAACTATATAGTGCACAAACGATAATTTGTGGAAAATGTGTTTAGGTGGATATTTACCATTTAAACATTTCCAAGTAAAGTGTTTTTTTTATCCTATTAACATATTTGTTTAAGCACTCTTCCGAATTAAAAATGTGCTTTATTTGTGCTTTCCTAACTATTGATACACTTTGAAACATTTGTAAAATGCATTTAC
This sequence comes from Pleurodeles waltl, assembly GCF_031143425.1. Taxonomy (NCBI): domain Eukaryota; kingdom Metazoa; phylum Chordata; class Amphibia; order Caudata; family Salamandridae; genus Pleurodeles; species Pleurodeles waltl. The sequence goes on along the minus strand of NC_090436.1, from coordinate 789,378,627 downwards.
ATATATTTAAACGCAGCCTTTCCTTTCACATGCAGTAACTTCACTTTACCAAATCCATTCACTTTGCAGTCAGAAAAGGAAAAGTAAACACCAGTCTCCATGTTAAAAGAATAAGCAGCAATTTGTCAAAAGATGTGGCCAGACATTGCACCTGTGTCTTTGAAAGCACTGCAAATGTGACAAGGTAAAAACAACATACAAAGGCATCTTTAGTGCTAATTTGCCTTTTGAACTCCATCATGTTTATTTTGGGGGTGGTGCTTACGCACAGTGCCTATGACGTTAGGTAGGTGCGTTGCCCACAATTCCAGCTGCTCACATAGAATAAATGTGCACTTTCATCCAGTGTTAGGCTTCCAACTTGTTTTCTGAGTACAGCCATGATTTGAAAAGCATTATTCTGGTAGTGGAAATCACTGAATCCTTTTCGAGCCTGAGACACAAAAATTTGATTAAATTCAGATTTACGGTTGAATGAGAAGAAGTTAAGGGCCGAATTTGACTTTTTATTGTTAATGAGCAGCTGTTTGGCGCACACTTTCAACATCAGTATGGCACCCCAGCACCTGTCAGTAGTCCTGCATGACTTTCCAAATGTTTCCATGGCAGCCTGGATTCTGATTTGGTTCGTGACGGTGTCTGGTGACTAAGCAGAGTATGTCAGTTGCAAGTTTTGTTTTTTTGTGAATTGTATGAGTGCGAAAGGAAGTACCACATTGCTTATGTCTTTGCACAGCTGTTTACGACTGAAATTATAGGAACTGTATGTTTAAAACATGCAGACATTTGCTTTGATGCACTAACATATATAATCTGCCAGAAAATGTACAACACACATTTTGCTTACATTATTATAGTAAATACTGTCATTAAAAAAGTGTATGCCCTCGGTGGTCATTGGCTGCCAATTTGTATGTGGGTAGTTGATGGTAGCAAGTGCTGTTGGGTGCCTTAATAACAAGGTAATTGTTTGTCTCTGTTGGTCTGGTCTGTTTCTCTCTTCCTTCTTGGACACTTCTTGTTTGGGAGGGATTGTAGATTGTCCCATTACTCTGAGTGAGATGTGGTGTGCATACAGAACTTTTTAAGAACTTAAGAACCTGTAATGGGAAAAAGCCGACTGCCAGCCGGAACACAAGAAACAGATTATAATTATGTCTAGACCTGCACTGTGATGATCCAATAGGGAAATCCCTCTTACTCTAGACATTAAAAAGGGTGTGGGTAGAAAGACATTGTTATTCTCACTAGTTGGAATTCCAAAATGTGCTCTAACAGGCCACACATTGTTAACCTCTGAAGCGATACCATCTAATTAATGTAATTACTGGGTGAGAGATGACAGTCTAGAGTACGCCCTGTAAAGATGCGGCTGGGGAGGAGGTAGTGGGTGGCCTTTGGAAGCAGGAAGGTGCGTCCAGGCGCCAGTTTTCTTTGACTGTAGAGGTGGTGCAAGCTTAGACCTGCTTAGGAGCACGTGGAGCGGCGGGGATGGAGGTGCGGCTTCTCCACGCGACAGGGAGGGGGGTGGTTGAATACGCTTGAGGATCCCATCTCTTGTAGAGTGCTCATTTCAGAGCAGCCATTTTGCGAAGGGATCATGTTAAGGATGTGTAAGTACCCGACCCTTTGTTATTTCTTCTTATGTTATTCTGTCAAAGGATTTAAATGCTGTCAATTGTCCTGGCAATGACCAGTTTCCTTCTAGTTTAATTTAAAAAACAGCATTAGAAATGACTTGGTTTGTCATTGGTCTTTTGTGTTGCATGAGAACTGTGAGTCTCTGCTACTACTCATTTGAGTGCAGTTTGTTCTAATCCAGTGTAGGTGTTTTTGATTTCAGTTTTGTCAAACTTTGAAAAGCAGGAGCAGATTACACGACTCCTTGTTTGGGAAGCTTGCTACAGTGCAGCACAGCGTATCAGGTTTCACTTCAGATTTTGGTATTAAGTATGTGGAAGAACAGGCTTTAAATATATGCCAAAAGTTAGGATATCAGAACTTTGTGGGCATTTACTCTTGTTTGATTGCTTGATCATAGACCCATAGCACCCCCTCAGCCTCTGCAGTGGTCTGTAGGACCTGACCAGGTCCTGCACCATTCTGTAGACAGTCAAGTTTTCATTGTCTGCAGGTGAAGAACGATCGACTGGTCCGAAGAACAGCTAGTAGCGTGGTCCAGTATGTTTAGCACTTCTACAGAAAATATCTTCAACCCATTACTCACAGGGACATCATTCTGAGGCCCAGACAGAGGCATAGGATGTATGCATAAATACGAGAGGTCACTGATTATAGTGCATAAGTAAAACACCCAGCTTCTAAGGTGCTCAAGAGTCCAAAGCAGCCTAAGTACAAGCCATATATTATTATTTTAATATTTGTAGGCATTAAAGAGGCTCCTACAAGAAATCATATTGAAGGCGTTACAAAAATAACAACTTGGAAACATGTATGGCACGTAGTGTTGGTGGTGTGCGAGATGCTGTCAACACAAAATTCCAAGTTATTCTGCAGATTTCTTGAAAAACATAATTGGTATTTTTTGTTTGTTGCTGCCTGTATTTATTTCTAATTGGTTAGGTTCATGTACTTTTTTATTAAATTAAATAAGTATCACAAATCTTTCTCATTTGGAAAGCTCCTTCTTCTGTAGTTTTTGAGCTCGTGGCCACAGCTCTGCATACTGCTTAGAACAGCTCCCCCATTCTCATCCACTTTTCTTCTTGAAACGCACACGTTTAAATACATTTTTTCCTGTTTTATAAACGAGTGTATGAAAATAGGTATAAAGTATTCTGGAAGTCCGAAGGAATTCATTTTATCTCTATCAAGTTGCAAAACAGAAGCGGTAAAAAAACGGTGCTCTAAATCTGTGACAACCTTATTTTATGAGTTTGTCAGTATATGGTGTTGGAAAATATTATTTCGGAAATTGACAGTTTTTCCAGCATATTTCACTGGGGAATTTCCGATGAGAGTGCCAATCCCTTTTAATTGTAAGTCTGTATTTCTTCGGACATCATCTCTGTGGAAACTGAAGTGAGAGCAACCAGTTTGAAACAGACATATTTCCCGCTTGATAATTACGTGTATCCGCAGCATCGCTGTTTAGCTCTGCTGCTCTAGTCCAGACTTGAGGAACCAGCCCAGAAGATATACTATAGTTATTGGGTTTTAATGAGGCCTCGAGTTGTGGGTTTATGGAAGACAAAATATGTCGTAGACGAGGTGAAGCTGCACACCTCTGGGACTGGTATTCAGGGGTGGTTGATTGTCAGACACAAGACGTGCTTTAGCTTCGTGGCACTTGATGGCGGATTGGCACTGGTGAATATAATCAACATGATGGGGATGATTCCCTGAGACAACTGGTGTCCTGCCCTAAACCTTCTTATTTGAATGCCCTAATGGAGCAATGCACAACTCACACCAAAGGCTCTTTGTGAAGTCTGTTTGGAGCAGGGGACCAGACACAACACACACCTCTACAGGAGAAGTGTCAGGTCGTGCACTGAGCATTTTGTGAGACAGAGATGTAACGAGGCCCTGGTGGTGTGGCTCACCTGGTTGGAATGTGAAGGGCAGAGAGCCGGCTTTCAACAAACTTCTGGATCAACTGTAGTTGTTAATTTGTCTTTTGAGAGACTAGATTACAGGATATTGCAAAAGCCCATTCCATTTCCACTTTAACTCGTGATTTCGGAGCCTTTTGGATGGCGTTCACAAGATGTAGCATTGCTGTTTGTAATAAACACATTTTGTAAAGTGTAGGTGTTTCACGTTGTTGAATTGGTGGGGAGTAATTAAAAGTAGATGGTAGCTAAACTGAATATAACAAACTTCGGAGTCCATGTTTTGGTGTGAAGGGGTCCTGTGGTATTGGACCAGGGCTTAAAAAGTTGATTTGTGTGTGAATACCAAATTAAAGCAGTTCCTTGTTGTGGATGTTACTTGAAGTGCAGTTTTGGTTCTTCTGTTATTGAGATTTTCACAACGCATGGGGAAAAAAACAGTCTGAGCCTTTGGTGAGTCCATCAGTCCACTAATGTAAATCCGGCTACAGTTAGCATTCATGTGACAATTGAGGTCTGTGGTGAAGGTGATCCAGGGCTTTTGGGTAGATATTGAATAGGCATAAGGAGATGGCAGATACCTTCCGAATTCCACAGTTGAGGGTGATTGACCATATAAAGAGATCGGCACTTGGTAACCTAATTTCACCTGCTTTTAAGAAAGGATGCACACAATTGAGAACAGCCTGATTTCTTATCATGGTTTTGGAGATAAAACTACTGAAGATCCTCTGGTCGACTACAGATAGGCCCACTCCATTGTTTTCTTTGCAAGCAATCTTGAGTTGTTTCTTGTAATAAGTGCTAAGGTTAACTCGGGTCTTGCAAGGGGTAGGGAAGTTATATATAAATATGCTTTGGTCTAGCTAGAACTTCAATTAGGTGTTGTAGGAAAGACCATCTGCAATACACTGGCGCCCAGATGGGTAGTTATCACCGTCATAATGAGTTTTTTGTTAAAATGGGTTCAAGGTGAAGTGGCAAATTTTCTGTAGGTCAGGAGATAATTCTTTAACCGGGATGACACTTGCCATTTAATGGTGTCTCGGACTGTCTCTTGATAGTGATAACTTATAGGCATGAGCTCTGTTCAACTGAGACCTTGTGTGAAGGTGAATAACATAAATATTTCTTGTATGCTGTTTCTATTGCTGCTCTTCATAAATGTATGACTGTTTGAATTTCAGGTGGTGTTGTTGGGGATTAGATTTGGTTGGTAGGACTCTTTAATGTAGATTTGAAAAGATAATTGTGCCATTTAAGAGTTTTTCTAAAATATTTGGGCTAGAAGGTGGAAGCATTTGGTTGTAGCAGTTTTGTGGAAATTTTGTTTAATGCTTTTGCAATTCTGTGTGTTGTGATCCATCTGTCTCCCTACTGGTGTCAACTTTATAAATTGTTGATCTGAATCGGGCATTGTTTTCTATCTGTGTGGAGTTTGGATTCTAGCAGTTTTGAGGGTAATGGTAAACCAGGTTTGTTTTGTGCAGTTTATTAGTATGCTTTGTTGTCAGTAGCATATGTGATTGTTTTGTGGTTGAAGGTGTAAGAGAATTCAACATGAAAGCATGTATTTGTCTTGAGTTCCCAAAACATTGATGAAGTTGAATTGGGTGAAATTGCAAGTTTCAACACTCTCTCGAACCATGTGCCATTTTTTCAAGCCGTCGGGTCCCTCGGTGTGTGAAACAGCAATAAAAACATTTACAGAGAGTTTTAAACAAGTACTAAATTCGGATATCTTCAATCTGTTTTAGTTTGTTACATCACACTCTTTTTTGGAACCCTTCGTAAAGTTAGGCAATTTTGGATTGCTGGTCTGGAGTTGGTGATGGAATGTCTAATTTCTATAGGATTAAGAACGGCATTTGAGCCTGTAAATTGTTAAAAGTCACCTAATTTCAAATATTAAGTTATTTCATATGTCATCATGCTCTCCCATTTCTAGGATTCATTAATAATATTGTGTATTAGGGGAAAGTGACATGTATGCTGCTTCACTGATTGGAACGCCACCTTGACTTCGAAGGAACCATGGCTGCAGACAGTGGTTGGTATGGGGCAAAATAAGCGGAAAAGCAGGAGCTAGGAGATGGGAGGTCAGAAATGTAATGCAATGCACAGGGAGGGCCAATGGCAATTTGACAATTCTGTGGAGATAACACATGACATCGCACATGCAGGAAGCAAAGGCTTTAGCACATGTGAGCCACAGGAAGGGCCCCTTAGAAATGAAACATGCTGAACCTGTTAAGACGTCCGAAACCAGCACGCGATATATGAGATCACAGTTTGTACGCCCAGTGCTGATGTGACTTTATTGATCTTGCTGTAACTGATTCCCGTTTACCAGTTTGCACACGTTTCCTATACAATAAGAAAAGTATATAAAACAATTTAAACCTATTCAGAGAAGGGTGTGAAAATTGAACATAGTAAGCAAGCAGAGCCAAAGGTGTGTGTTAAAAAATATTCACACATCAAGGAGGTGGAGAGACTGTGGTGCAAAGCACATACACAGACAGATGTGAGTAGATGTGGCTGTTTTTTTTCATTTGTTGAAATCACCTGGGAGCTAATTATTGATGTTGTTCCTTCTGTATTTGATTTGGCTTTCGTCTAGAAGAGCCAGCACATCTAGCTGTGAGTAGCATTTATAGAAAACGTGGTCTGTTGATTAGGTTGCTCTCAAGGTTGACATAAAGGGCCGGCTGAATTAGAAGAATGCCCGGGTTAGATATTGCATTGACACCTTAAACCATAGAAGAGTGCTCATTTTTTTTTCCTGTGTCCTGCAAAGCTTGTCTGGACACATGTATATGTGAAACCTGTTAGGTTGTCCACTGCATTACATTCTACTATATTAAAGTGGCAAGAGGTTAAAAAAAAAAAAAAAATGATATGTAGTCCTTCCTGTAAACCATTTTCAGTTATTTTTCAGGGACTGCAAATAAGCATCTTACCCTTGAACATGTAAGCCTCATCCAAAAAGAGACCACTGTTGAACTGACACAAAGAGCATAGTTTTCGATTTCACACAGGAAGCAATCACAGTGAATGGACAGTTTCCCACTGTTGTCATACTTTGATCTTGCAAAGCTTCTCAAAATGTTTCAATTATATAAACCAGTATCACTGGGGAAAAAGAGAAGAGCAGTACATTAACTCATGGATTTCAGTAGTGACAACCCCATATTCAATGGGATTGATGGAAATTGGTTCACTCACAAGAAAAATATTTTCTGGGGAGAAACAAAAATTAATGACATGTTCAAACACACTTTCACATCATATATCCCTAACTGGAATTCGGCATATATACATTTTATGCATGTGAGAACGCCTAGAAAACTGCAGCTTTCATAACGTTCCATGAGTACCTGAGCGAATGTTAGTGAATCCCTGAAAAGTCAGACATTTGGTCTAAATTTAGGAGTCAGCCAACTGGAGCAAATTTCTGCCTTCCTGCCCCACTGAAAAGTTTTGTAATTGACCAATAATAGTGGAAGGCTTTGGTTTTAGGATGGAAAGAACCGTAATCTGGGTGTGCCCCAAGTAGATTTGAAACGTGTTTCCTATAGCGCACTTTTACTTTACATACTTTTCTCGTTTATATGGAAACAAGATATTTTACAGTGCCTGGAATTCTGAGGCCTTACATTTTGGGCGCTGTGCATACGAGCGTTGTTTCTGTCTAAAATACCCAGGCAGGAAAATGGAAAATAGGACAGTCAGCATGTTGGAGCGAAGGAACCTACCAGCAAAGAGTAGCTTCAAAGGGGACGCAGATGTGTAGGAAAGTGGTTTGTGGCTGAACTGCTAGCACTACAGACTGTAGCTTATGTTGCAGTAGTAAGCTTCAGAAATATACGCGGATGGAGGGCTGAGTTCTACAGAATGATTAGGGACCATTTTCCAAGGAAGGAATATGGACAACAGTTTGCTGTTCTTCTGTACATGCCAGAAATGCCACAAAACCAAATTCATCTTATCGGTAGAATCGACCAGAGCTCTCATCCTTTAGGAGGAAAATTACGATTTTTGCCAGAAGATTTTAGAGTGGATCTTGGGCTGTACAAACACATCCCTACTTCGAATCTCACAACTTCGAACCTTAAAACCTAAAACTTCAAAATGAATTTGTTGATGCTTGTTTTCTATTCTTTTACAATATTCATATCATAGTTCTCCTGAGCACCTCCTCAGTACACTAGGAACACACATAGGAACGATCATAGACAAAAGAAGGTTTTACTAAAAGAAGAAGCATCGTTAATGGCCCTTGATCATGTTACTGGCAAAATAAACTTACACCTTTTAAAGGGAATAAAATGTGTACTTTCTTCTGGGTATTTTCGGACGATGCACATATTTTACTTTTGATCGTGCTTTTATTATATTTTTTAGTTGAAGGTACTTTATAGTAAAATTGGCTATACATGTGGCTGTTTCAAAAAGCTGGTTTGCACTCGGTCCTGACAACCCTTTTGAGTTGACGAAAATCCTCTTTATTTTAGAGTGTACCTTAGGGCCACATCCTGTTCATGGGAACGCGTGTATGCGCATGGCTGAAGTGTTCCTCAAATAATGTTTGTATTACCACTGCTGGGCACATACACCGCATAACCTGACGGAACCTGAATGAAAGCCATCTGGGAGCTTTGCTGTGGCCTCAGCGCTGTGTATATCATGCAGGTGCAACTGCACAACCATTTCAGAGCAGTAGTTGGATGTCCCTTGAAGTACATCGGTGTCATATTAAGTCAAAGATTGTTAAGTGGCTAGCTAATGTGGTCTCGGAGGTCCTTATTGACAGGACACAACCAAGTTTGCATATCGAATAATGAACCTGACAGCAGATAGGAATCAGTAGGCCCTTCACGACTGTCCACATATCTGCTTACCCTTGCCTAAGTAGACCAAAACAAGTTTTTGGATTTACGCCAAATTTGTCAGTCTTCATTGTGAAGTACTTAGTTTGTGCAATTATCTGCACGTGTTGGGCACCGACGCACGTTTTTGGGGACAGTGTCTTAGTTTTCATCACGAGACTTTAACTAGAGCAAGAGAAAAGCAGAATAGGATGAAAGGAGGAGGATGAGAACGACAAACTGCGACAAAGAAAGACAGCAAGGATGAAAAAGAACACGTAAAAGTGATATAAAGAGAAAGAAAGTGTAGAGTGGTGGGCATTGGAGACATTTAAAAAAGTTAGACACTGTAATGACACAGTACATACTTATAGGTTTTTTTATTATTTACCTGGTTGTGTTTTGAAAATTCTGGTTTTATTTTTATGTTGTTTGCAAAGTTTGCTTGCTTTTAACACATTAATCCATAGAGAGAGCTTGAGAGTTACTTCTAGACGCCACACTACAAGTGTCTGGAGGACCTAATGCAGCTTGCAGCAGTCCGTCCTCCTCTCAATGTCAACCTGCCGCCTCTTCAGGGCCCTTCAGATGCATGAATCGTCTCGTTGAAAGGCAGCCCGGCTGTCTTCAGTCTTCAGTTAAAGGGCACGCTGCTCCTCATCCCTCGAGACTCAGAGCTGAGCCTCTCTCGCCTGGTGGATGGTCACAGTTTCCCGAGATCAGGAGTGGCTGGCGGTATGACCTGCCACTGGACGCCAGGCTCCTACCTGACCTCTGCAGATTCTGCCAATGCTGGAAAACATGACTTACCAGCCAAGAACCGTTTGAAGCTGTGTGCCACCCAGCCCACTTGCACCATGCATTGAATTGTATTGTGCCTGTCGTGCAATGGAAGTAGCTTCTCCTCTCACTTTTTGCCCACTCACTGGGCTGATGACGGTACCTGAAGTTGGTGGCGACCACGCAATAATGAGCCCGGTCCCTATTCTCCTCAAGTTGGCTTGCCATTTTCTCTGATGGTGCCAATTTCTTTGGACAGTGTGCACACAGCAGTGGGCCAGCCCCCAGTGATTCACATTTGTTGTCAACTTTCCGACCAAACACCATTCCATAAGCGACCATCTCTGTTTACAGAATACTGAAGGCAGCACCATTTATTCTTGGCTAGTTAGCCGTTTTCGCAATGTATTTGTTTGAAATAATTAGAAGTTTATATGAGTGTATTTGGAATACAGAAGGAATTGATTTTTCATCCTACTATTGGGGAGTTGTGGGGCATACCAACAGTTTAGGGGAGCTGATACACGGGGTTTCCGAATCAGGGGTACAGGGGTAACTACTGCGTAACTTGTCTCATCACTGTTCAAGGATGTCGACAGATTGACAGTTCTAGAGATAGATACTTTTATGGATAGACTGCAGTTGTTATGCATTGTTTTCACATTTTATTCATATGCCTGACGGGGCAATTACATGCTTTCAGCAGCTGTTTAGCACACAAGTGTGTATATTGTGGACTCTGAGTGAGATCTCACAGGGAGGGATATGGAGTGTTGAGTTTCTACCCTAGATGGATAAAAAGCAGATAAAATGACATATGGAAGTGATGCTGCATCATGGCCAAAATACAACCACCTACAGCTAGCTACTATATTTTTGCTCACTGTTGAAAATGTTGAAGATTTGCTTGGTGTCATCAGTTGTTTAATCTATACAGTATGCATCTGATCTTGCCCAATGCTCTGCAGAGGACGAGGCTTGGACATAAATCCACATGTTGAGCGTCCCATTTGCCAGTTGTTGTGCTACAAAAATCTGTATAGTACTATGCATGAGGCAGTGCTTAATTTGTAAATAAAGAGGTGCCGGTGCCCAAAGCCCTCCTCTTAAACATGCGGCTGCTGCAATTAAGTCTGTGAACACAGACTACTGAGGCAGCGTAATCCTGAAGCCATCTCGGGCCTCTTCAATCCATATAAAGCCACTCCCTGCACCTTCAGCTCACTTTTGCAGCTGTTTTCTCCCTTTGTGACACTTTTTCGTTTTTCCCTTCCTCCATCTTTCCCAAATGTGTCTTTTGCTTGCAGCAAATGCTTGAGGCAGAAGAGCAAGCTCCGGCCCTCAAAAATAAGTGCTGGTGCTCAGCACTGGAAACAAGCACTAATTAAGCACTGGCATGAGGACCACATTGGAAACAACTTGCCCACAAACGATCTTTCCTCACGTGTTATGAATTAAGTCAAACCTTCTAGTAGTTTCTACTTTACTTGATCCTGTCTGCCATGAGGTGTTTTCGGATTACCCGGCATTCCTTCTTAGGTATGTTTTTAGAGTGGCATATCGAGTCTCGCTTACTGGGTACGGGCCCTACAAAGCACTGCACAGTCTCACTCTTGGACATTATCCTTTGGCCCATTTAGAACAGTGTAGTCTCACATCATGATTCTGTTTAAGTGGGCGTACAGATTTTACATAAATACAATACTTTGGACCCTACTTTCACTGTTTAGTCTCTCAGCCCTTGATTTCCCAAACACATCTTCACGTTTGTGGCGTTATGGACAGACTTCTTCTAATTATGTGACACGACAGAAAGTGATGATGTCTGAGATAGGCAGGCCGGGATGGTTGTTGGTCTACTAAAGCGAAAAGATACAACGTAAAAATGTGTCATGTTCCTTTAGTTGGGAAGTGAATGGAAATTGAATTGTAGTCTTTTCACCTTTATTGTTGTAACAAGTGTGAACACCAGACGGCCCCCTCCCATGACAGTTGCTGTTGTAAGTATTGAAAGCAGTTCCAAAGCAGTAGATAAAAAAGTAAAATATGCTTACAAAACGATAATAAAACTATGAGAAATGTTGATTGGTGACTCTTTGTACGGTTAAAACATTAGCATAACAGTTATTTACAGATTATATACTTCTTCCGATCCTAGAGACGAAAACCTGTTGAGTTTAACACATCCAAATTAGCTCCTACCTGGGTGCATGTGCGGTTTAATATTCCTACATGACCGTAAAAAAAAATCATGTTTTCATTTGAATTGGAGATTGTTTTACATCAGTCCGTTCTTGCCATACCCTCAACTAGGATTCCATTATTTTTTTTAAAAATCCTATGAAAGATTAGAGTGCTGCATTCTGGAGCACTATTTGGGCAGACCGTGCCAAGATTTACACCCTTTCCTGAAGGAGGCAGATTGTCTTTGCATTCCAAGGCCCAGCCCTTTTCAGTGCATTGTACGGGGAAAATAAACTTGTAAGAAGCTTTTGTCTAATTGCAGCCAGTAGAAAGCCACCCTGGAGGCAAATTGGGCAAGCAAAGACTTTATGACTGCAGCTTTTTTCCATCTCCTGAGCAGAGCCTGAGATGCCACGGCCCTATAAATCCTGCCTGTCAGGCCGGTAGCACGACTCGCCCTTGTCTTTTAATGAGAGAGCCCTGTCGGCAGAAAAGCCTTCACAGGCCAGGCAGCAATTTGAAGCTGGGGTGCGTGGTGGCGGGAACAGCCTCCTCAGCTTGGAAAGTATCTGAGGAAAGAAACGCGAGAAGCACGTTACAAGGTGGCCAAGCCGTGGGTTGAATGTCTTCACCGAGAGCCCGGCATTTAAAAAGCCTGCTGCTTACAATTTCCCAAAGGTCAGGTTGCTTCAAATCTCCTCTTTTTGCGCCTTGTTTGTGTTGAATTCGAGCCAGCCAGCCCGAAGTGTACCGGGAGTCCTCCCTCCCTGTTCCTCCTTCCACTAAACAGTTCCTGCTGGATCACTTTGTACAAATATAGCAAGAGGACCCTTTTTCTGGGACCAGAGGCTCCCCGAGCATTTCTTCACCATTTTTGGGAAGAATTGATCTGAGTACGGAGCGGGGGGCGCCGGGTGACATCACGCGCCCGCCGCCGCCGCCGCCGCCATTGATCCGCTTTTAGAGCCCGGCCCGGATAAAAGGAAATGGCATCAGGGCGGAAGCACGCCGCCCAGCCCCGGGCACCCGTCCCGGCCAGAGGCGCGGGTAAGAATAGACATCACGCCACCCCCGGCTGGGGCGCGTGGGAGCCCCTGGCGGCGACTGGGGGCGGTGCAGGAGGCGGCGGGCGCAGGGCCGCTCGGGGCCTCGGGGGGCGGTGCAGGCGCTGCTGCTGCGGGATGCTCGGCCGCCGCCGTCCGTCTCTGTCACAACTGCTCGGCTCGCTCGGAGGTCAGTGGCGCTCAAGTGGAGCCCAGCGGCGGCTGCTGGTGCGGGGTGGGCTCCTCTGGAGGGTGAGTACCCGCCGCTTTCTTCTCAAACGCCACAGATCGATGCATTGACGCCTGCTGGTGCACAGGTACACGAAGTGGTTTGCCCAGGATCACACACCTCTAGTCTAGACTAGGAACGAGTTTACCAGGTCCACGAATGACAATTTGACAGCGAAACCTATCCTTTTGGGGTCTCGTTTCTGTGCCGCTCCCCCTTTCGTTCCTCTTTTTCTAGTTTGGCACTTTATGGTGGGAAGAAAAAGTAATAACTATCTTTTTGTCGTACCTGACCACGTTTTTCGAAACGCAGAGGTTTGGCGGGTACCTCGTGGGTGTGTTGTCACGTGCAGTATGGAATATGCACGCGGCAAGCAGCTCACTTTTGTGCCCTTGGAAGAAAGCGTCAATTGCCGCTCTGACCGAAAAAATAGTATACACTCCTTGTTTATTCCCCGGAAATATAACATTGGCGAGAGTTTAATTTCCAATAAATGTTTGTATACTTTTCTACTCTCGCTGCGCCCTCTTTAATTTGCCCCACCTTCGCCACTCTTTACGGGGTGAAGTGAAGACAGATGCTTTTTGGGTGACACCATTAAAGTAGATCGCGGAAAGCGGTCTCTTGGATGGTGACGATGATGGGATGGGCACACTGAACCCCCGGGGAGGGCCGATGGATATGATCCACAGTACGGTGGCGCTCTCAAGGATAATTTACGGTGTCAGCCATCTGCACGAAGGTGACAGATAGTAAATGCGCCTGTGTTCTCGCCACTTACACACTCATCCGAACTTCGATGCAAGTTGAGATCCAGAGCGTCCGCCCAAGTAGTAAGTGCGAGGGTGTGATCGGGACTACGACTGGGCCAACACGCGCTGTAAACACACACATGCGTGTGCTCTCCGGGCTGTGTTGGTGTGTAGTCCTGCTTGGGTTCGAATAATGTTATTCTCGGCAACATCCCCCCCCCCCCCACCCCACACACACACACACACTTTCACCTGTTTTAAAGTAAAGCACTGTATTGTCCTGTCTGCTCAGAGGCTTCAGGAAATTATAATCGGGCTTTAGGCATCGGGCATGGTTTCTAGTCGAGAATAGAATGTGGCGGAAGGGATGCTCATTTCGTTGTTTTATAAGGCGTCCGCCAGTCGAATCCGTCCGCTTCTAGGCGCCGTTTCCTTTCTCTATCGCGGTTCGCGAGGATAGTGTCTGAAAGCTGGCTGGGTCGGGGGGAGGGTGGTTCGGTCGCTAGAGCACGGGGTGGGTCTGTCTGTTCAGGGCGCTGAGCCGGTCCTTGGTATGGGGAGGGCGGGGTGGGTCGCTCGGTCCTGAGGCTGGACTCGCTGTCCTCCGGTCCTGCCGGCGGTTCAGTGAGCCCCTACAGTAAAGTGCCTTGTATCCATCCCGACGAACCGCCCCTGGGTCGCCACGGCTGCTAGCCAAGGGACCCCGGAGGGTCTTAAGATGAACAATGAAGGCGCCGGGCCCTTTCCAGCACGCGCAGCTTCTCCATGTGTAACTTTATCCAAACTCAGAGGAATGCGTGCAAGCAAATAGAATACTTTTAGGAGTGGTTCCTTTGAGGCATATTTTATTTCATTTTGTTATTATTACTATCATCGTCATTATCGTGTCACTTTTCAAACAATAAAACGTAGGGGGGGGGGGATCGCCCGCACAATTCGGAAAAATGTTACCAGCAATGAAATCGCAGTACTGTTTTGTATTTTTAAATGTTGTGACTTGAGTTCACCATAACTGGTGATACACGGCGGATTGCAGCGTGAGAGAAGCACGGCCTGAATATGTTTGCAGTCTGCCCTGTTCGTGTTGTGAGGCAGTAGCAGGCTCCGGGCTACCGTTCTCCACTATAAACCCTGCATTCTCAGAACTGTCCTTGAATTTCTGGGGAACTTTTGTTAGTTAATCTGAAGGCTAATAATTGGCTGTTAATAATCTCTTAAGAGGGCACCGTCAGTACGGGACTCGCAGATAGTAATTTTCAGTGGACTAATATTACTGCTTCTCACAACAGTTGTAGCTGACACATCGAACATCTTAAGTAGAGTTGTCTCATAACACATAGCTGTAGATGTTATTTCACGACTCCGCAGTGCTCCGTTTAACATCCTTCAAAAGACAAAAGGCTGAGTTGACCCTCTGCAATTAAGATCGACACATTACAATTTCTACTCCAGTCTCTTCCGTAGCCCCTCAGCCCACTCAGCTATCTTGTGCGCGATGTTCTTTACATTCACTGGTTTAGCTCTGTGGACTCTGCGGCCAGGTCGCAAGACTAGTCGAGGTAGCGAGGAAGACAAGGGTAATGGAACTGCACCTTGAACATGGGAAGCTCACGATACGTTTTGAATTTACCACCTTCTTCCTGGAATCACCCACCGTGCCCGAATCAGTTATTTTTTCAATCGGAAGTCAACTGTTTTCATACCCAGGAAGGAGATAGTCACTGTGCAAACATTACAAAACCCGCTTTGTTTGGAAGGACTCACTTCGCCCACTGGATTTTAAAGCCACTGTTTCTGAATGGGATGTCCAGTTAAGTCCGACCAGCAGGGCCTGAGGGCCCAGAGTGAGGCACTGTTTGGGCCTGAGCGCAGAGCGAGAGTCCTGTGGCCAAAAGCATCCTATAGTCCTAAAGTGTGGGCTCCGAGGCCTCCTCAAGATAACACAATCCCGTTATTTACTAGTGGAAAGGATGACCTCACGTTTCTTGGCCCCTTGGTGTACATCCACGCACCCTCCCTTTGTTCGAGGCCACCAATATTGGGACGTTATTATCAACCATTGTTTCCACTGTTTTCTCTTCATATCGAGGTTCAGCGGAAGGTGGTCAGAGCGGGGTCTCCACCCGCGACCACAGGCAACACAGTTAGCAATCTGCGTCCTGCAGCTGCCTATACAAATGTGACTTCTCCTTGTTAATAATTATTTTCATTAGAACAAAAACCGACTCGGAGCCATTTTTAAGTTAACGTGAAACGCACACATATTGCCTTCTAACCGTCAACGGTTTTATTATTATAGTCTAATTTGACTATCACTAAAGAAATACATTTCCGCAGCGTGGACCAACACACCAGAGGCACAGAAGACCACACCCAGTTGAGCATTGCTAAGTAAATTGTTATTTACTCTACGTTCCCACCGGTTGCAGTATATGTAGTTTATTTGTCGTTGACCATGTACTGTCATATTGTTCTGCAGATCTTTTCTCGTGCATGATTTCTGTTTACACGGCTGGCGTAGGGACATACTGTGTAAAATGGGGATTCTTATTGTCCACCCCCTAAAATCCCGCAATAGTTATTAAAAATTAAGACTTGATTCACGGCATTGCACACTGAAAAAGTGCGTGGTTTTAACTATTTCTTCAGGATGAACAAGTAGGTGGCTGTTCTTAAACAAAAGACATCAGGTTGTACAAGGGTGTGATAAAAGTAAATTTTGATGCAGCACCATGTACCTCGTATTTGCCTTTTGTATGCATAGATAATACCATGACCACTCGCAACTTTATAGCATACACTCAGAAAATAACCTTTTCAAATCTGAGGGCTTCACATTCCAGAAACAAAGCGTGACAGAGGGTGCTGTGGCTTCACTAACAATGAGCAACTTTCTCAAATTCTGTAATTCGGATGTTGTTTGTCAGAAAGGTGCAGCAGTTTACAGAGCGCATAGCCCAATAAACTAGTCTCAATACTGGACATGGCACAGTATCTGTGCGGGTCACTAAATCATAACTGTGGAACCTCCTGGAACCCAAGCTAAGAGCATAAGAAAGCTTCCTTCCTCTACAGAAAGAAACATCACTTTTATTAAGGTCTTTACAATGTGTTTGCAGCAAAGCTCTGTTTTCTACCTACACTGGCCGTTGTATGTAATCTGCCCTGGCTTCACATGTATGCGCGCCCCAGAGTGTTCGGATCATGTCACTAGGGGTGCGTAACAAGTGTCATATCAAATTCATTATGTGGTTCTTGATGCAAGATCACAGATTCGAAGTCACAAAAGGGCGAATTCGAGAGCACTGCCTCTATCACCTGCCCGCCATTTTATGCTGTCTTCCACTTCTGGAGCTTGAAACTGTTCTTTTTTAAAATAAAATACTCCTATCAAATAATAACCTGTTTAAAAAAAATCTAAATTAGAGTGCTGTATGCTGGTAGCACATGGAGAGTAGTTGGCTGTGTGCCTCAAACACACCTACTGGAGGAAGCAGGGGCAGTGGGGACAGGGAGTGTGGGATGCTTTGTAATGAAGGTGATTTTGTTCCTGTTTAGTGTTATGTTTACGACCTCTGCCAAGCCTCTGATTGGTGACCTGGCAGCAAGGAGACTTAGACAGTCTGCTGTGGGACGGCTGTTCAGTTTGTCTGAAGGATCTTTACAAAATGGCGTCTGTGTGAGGTTTTGATATGAGGTCTGTTGATTCAGTCCGGCGGAAGTTCCCATCTGCCCCCTCCCCTCTTTCGACGGTCCCCTAATGATGTGATTACTTGCTCCTCAGGGTTATTTACTATCCTGCACTCTTTCTGTGTAGGAAAGCAGTCTTTATTGCGTTGTTAGCTCGCACCTGGCTGTCAAAGATGGGAAGGAAAAAAGGTCCATACCGGAAGGAGGGGGCGGTGGGTGGAAGTGAGCTGGGATTATTGGGAGGGCTGACTAGGGAGGATGTCTGTCCTAATTATATCTGACCAGTGAAGCTTTACAACAGCGAAAAAACTTCCAGTTTTCAAGCTGATGTTTGTGCTTCATTTGGCTTGTGACCTTGGTGTCCAGTCTGTCTACCTCTCTAATGGTGTGAGGGCCAACACACAAGGGAGCACACTTCTTGATTCAGGGCCTAGCTTTTGTTTCCCCACAGCAATTTGAGAAGAAGTTAAAATACCCCTCCAAGGATAATTAGTGCCCTTTAAAATTGTCACACCGCTCCTAAGATGTGTTCATGTATGACATTTAGCATGGTATATGCCAACTCTCCCCCGTCCCCCGCGCTCCCGTTCATGTTCTAATGCAACTTTCTAGTAGCCTGTTTCTTTATTCTTCGAACCAAAATGGCAACTGAGAAGCCCTTCTGGCTTTGTGCGCAGCACTTGGTCATTACTTATTTTTTTCTGTGTGGGTTTCATTGCCTATATTTATTGGTGACTTCTTAGGCGCCACACGCCTCTTGCAGATCACCTTAGGCCCCGTTTCCCCTTTAATGTTGGGATGCTGTCTCCCAGGCCAGTCCTCTGAAATCATTTAATGACCATGCTTAGTAGGAGGGTCCTCCCCATGACCACCCCTCCCCGTCTTTTCCCTTTCCGCCACCATCTCATTTCCCTCCTTTTATTCTTATCATATGGACTTGCTCAAGTGAGTGTTTAGTATGTGGGTGGCTTTCTCGTTTAGACAACTGACTATGCTACCCTTCCTGCACTAGCAAAGCACCCCGCCCTGCGCCTGCACCCCTCAGCCACTGGCACATCCCATACCATGTGTGTCCCATAACCATGGACTCCAACCCGCCATGATAATGGTTCACTAGAGTAAACTGTGTTTGATCTGTGCTAAATGTGGCGAGATTAAAAGGCTCAGGATTATGAGGTCTTAATCAGGGCTGGAGTAGATTCTTACAAAATGCCGGCAGCGTAAACACTCACGGTTTTGTGGAGGTGGACCAGAAACGTCTGGCTGTAATGTAAACACATGCTATAATTACACAGGCCTTTTGTGAGAACATATCATCTTGTGCAACCAACCAGCCTAACAGTCCTCCTGTCTTGTTTGCAGCTTCTTCCAGACCAGCTGGTCCTTCTTCTGGAGTGTCTGCTGGAAGAGAGGACGTTATGTGCCAGAAGCCTTCAGCGCTTGGAGAGAGTGTACGGCCTCCGTGAGCAGGATGCAGAGGTACCTCATCACAACCGCCCTGAGATGTTGAGCAGCAGTCACTGAGCCCCCATCTTGGAATTCTTACATTCAGTTAATAGTGCCAGGGCTGCTCAAGGCCGGACCATTTCCTGTAGAGTTTGGATGGGACTGAAGGAAGGGCAAGTGAATGCCTGCCTCAGCCTAAGAGTGTGCCTCCTGTAAATGTTTGCATTTAGCGAGCCTCGGAAGATGTGGGTAGGAGACCGTGACAGTCATAGTGCACGACAGAGAGCAGAAGTGGTTTAAAAACTCGCAGTTCATGGCACTGATGTGATACCCATTCATTATTTTTCATATTTCATGGGCATTGCGGTAGTACTGGTATCATTTTGTGACCTACATTGTTTATTATAGCTGATAGTTATGAGCAGCTCAATTATAGCTGATAGTGTGTGAGTCCAAAGAATGGCATTTCAAGGTTTTGGTGAGATTTTAAAATCTACTGCCCTCCAGCTCGTGGTTCATAATGACTGGAAACCCCTTTTAAGCCATTCTACGGCCTAAGAGGTTCCTCATTATGTAGTTTCTACATTAACACTATTTAAAATTTGTACTGCACTTTGTGTTGTAAGCATATTAATGAATTGCTCGTTTTTATTTTCTCCCGTCAGTTTAAAAAATGCTTGTAACTGAATTCATTGCATGTCGTATGCTCTTTCTACTTTGCAGGTTTTGGAAATATTGTGTCTACAGTAGCATGATTTATTTATTTTTTTCTAATATTTTTAATTTTGGTAAAATGAACACTTTCTGCTGACTTCTTTAGTAGTTGTGTGCCAACTAAATTCCAATTAATTAAACAATAAATCGACATAATCACACAATAAAAAATAAAACTACTAAACCCAGTACAGTTACAGAAAATGATTTTAACTGTTAAGTTTGATCGCTGCAGGGAAATATATTTGTCACCCATAGTACAGAATATTGGCGGATTTTAGCGCATAAAGGCCGGAAGCGATATTTATTTTCTGGAAAAACAAATGCATTTTTAATGGTTTCCATGTATTCAGTGCTGGCATAGGAGCCACAGTACCCTTGTGCTCTCCGGATCATAATAAGATTGGATTTTTATGGCAGTCATTAAGATTGAGAGGGCAAGAAATCTGCCTCATTATTGTTAGATTAGAATGGCCGCTAGGATACTGTGCAGCGTTTTAGAGCCCTCATAAATTTAAATACGCATTTTAAGAACTTCCGGACAGAGGCGTTCATTTTGGAAAGTAAAGGCCTAGAAACCCTGGCGTCTCCTCACAGAGACTGCTTGGCCCCACCAGACAGCCAGCTCGCAGTTGTTCCTGCAGGCCTCCGAACATTGGATTATTTTATAATTAGTGCGCAGGCCTCTTTATTTGTATCAGTTCACATTGGTGTAGATGCTGCAGGAGCAGGGACAGCGAGGACTTCAAAGGCCAGATCAAAGGCAGGGTGCTGGCATATAATACCAGCAGAGCTCAAGATTTTAATGACCCCTAAAGGAGTCCAGCTATCATTTCCTGCTGCTTGGAGCGCCTAGCACACAGCCTTCCCCCGAGCAGTGCTTTGTACAACACCACGTGACCTCACCCAAGGACTATTTATCTTCAGCTTTTTATCTTGCCGGCCAAGGTGAAGGCAAGGGCTTGATCGCCAGACCTGTGCGGCGTGTATTCAAGTAGATAACATTTCCATTAGACTTTGCGCAGAACGCGGCAGCATCCAGCCATCTTGCCATTCACATTTATTTGGTTCTGATTGAGGAGTGATCTGACTCGTTTTGATACCTCCAGCCTTTAGAGAGAGAGTCCTACAGTGATATTTGCAGTGGAATAGACACGTGCATGGAATGAGACTGGGAAGCCCCTTGGAATGTTGCTGCCTTGTCCCCTGAGAAAAGGGTCCTTTCTTTTTTCAGTTGTTTTAATTAATCCCTGGACCGTACAATCAGATTTTTAAGGATAGGATTGCTCTGCAAAGAGGCATCCGAGAGTGATGTAGTCTGAAAATCACACGGGCTCATAATATGACGTGTGTCCCTTTGAGCTGGGAAAGTATATGTTTAGCCCTTTTCCCACCAAATTGTCACAGTGAACAATATTACCACACATTACTCTGGTCTTGGAATGTTTTTTTTCTGGCTGCTTTAATGCAATGACCTCTTCAACTCGAAAGATCTGAACAAGAGCCTCGATATAGGTAAGATTCCCCACCAATAAGGTGATCAGTGAACTGAACCACAAAATACATTAACAAAGCCATTGCCCATAGCTATTGTAAATTTGGAAGCATGCCCATCTTTAGAGCACTGTCTGCATTGTGCAGTGTCCTCCAAAGCTTTTGGTGGTGCTCCTCTTGCCGGGAAGAAAACAGAGGAAAGGATTGAGAGAGTGTGAAGGATTAGAAATTACTTGTGGTCACGTTACATTAGACTAAATGTTTGTTAGATACAAAACACCTTTAAAAATCATACCCACAGATGCTAATGATGCATCTATAGCAGTGGTTCCCAACTTTTTGACTTCTGTGGACCCCCACGTTATCAGAACAGGAACCCCCACTTAATCATTATTGGAATCTGGGGACCCCCCAACGAGTCATTGCTTAAAGCTGGGGACCTAATCTGTTACATTTTTTAAGCAGCTGCGGACCCCCTGAGGAAGCTTTGCGGACCCCCAGGGGTCCCCGGACCACAGGTTGGGAACCACTGATCTATAGGATTTCAATGATTTCTGACAGGCAGTTCGAATCTTCAAGAAGACCGAATATTAAAAGATTAAACCCAGGCCTATGCTGTAGAACTTCTCTATGGTTTTGTCAGAATTGCTGTTTATACCTCTGAAGAGATTCTGAATAGGATGTCACTGTCCTCTAAACAAGCTTGTTTGACACCACTAGCAACTCTACAATCACATTGTGGAAACAGATGGAAGGCACAAATGCAGTATCAGTCGTGGCTAGAAAAAGAAGGCTTATCAGGGATGTTTCCTTAAACGAATGTGGTCTTCTCATCCAGTGCCATTCCAAGGTGTGTTCCCGCCCTAGGGGATTAAAGATATTCCCTTCACCCGGCAAGGCCGCTATCTGTACAGTTTGTATGGGCAGTCCAGTCTTGTTTTGCTCTAGAAGAGGCCCACTCTTCACCTATAGAGAGAAGGTTGAAAACTTGACCGTGAATAGGAGGCAGCCATGGGCAGAATGGTGCAAGAATTCTGTAGGGAAAAAAACGCAGAAATGCATAGCAACCGTTGGGCACTCTTATAGATGTGTGCCACATGTAAGCATTCAAGAACAAGGCACAACGATAAGGTCCATATGGCATGATTGTATTAAACACTCACCAGTTTTCTGAAAAGTATTCATTTGAATGTAAAACTGCAGCACTGATACATATGTGGAATATAGGTGTCAGCTTTCTAAGATGGTGTAACTAAGAGATTCTGGATTGTTTTTCTCTATGGTCTGTTGTTCTTTATATGCTTTTAGGCTGAAAACAAAATAATGTGTTTGTCATATTTTGCCTGTTTCATTTTATCCAAAAGGTTTCTTAAGTAGTTAAAATGTGGTTGATTACATGGGGGTAAGGAGTTCCTGGCGTAAACCTCCGCAGAAGCTCAGCAGTTTTCCAGCCAGCTGGGTGATGAACATCAAAGCAAATACCTAACATTATTAGCTAGACCTAAAAAAAACAATCTGATCTCTTTAAATCATCCACAAACTGAAAAACGTGTCTCTGTCCTGTGCAGTTTTATAAGCAATAATGGGAAACCTATTGCTCCATATCTAATTTTAAGCCACATATTTATTTCAGAGAGTATACATTATCTTAGGTGCAAAATTCTCCCTCACTGTCGACGTTAAAAATACGTCTAGTCTTATTTATTTGGGAGTTTTATAAAGTGTGGCATGTCTCATTTCAATTTCTTCAGAGCACAAAAGGCTTGCACAGAAAGTATGCTTTTGGTCGTTAATGTTGGCAGAGTTGAGTCCAATCGGTGAAGTAAAACCTCGTCCAGTGCTTCAGTCGAAGTCCCTTTCTTGTGTGTCGATCTGTTGTGGGTGAGTTTGAAAAGTTGTATTTCACTTTGTTTTCTGAAGCGGGCATAGCTCGGTTTGGTTCTTGCTTTTTTAGTTCAAGAGATTCTACAGGTGCATGGTCTGGGTTGTCAATATCTGTCTTCATATTTCAACTACTTGAAGCCTCATTGGGTGATGCGGTGTAGCCTTTGAGCAAACATTCCTGGTGGCTTCATAGTGCAGGATGGAGAGCGCAAGTATTCCTGGCATTTCCACAGTTAGGCTTTTTAGACGGTGAAGAGGACTTCAGCTTTGGTGCACTAGAAGCCTGTAGGACACTTTTAGTTTTTGGCTTGATGTGTTTGCCTTTGCAGAGGCTCCAACTAATCCTGCCTGGCTAATCACAGTATGCACAATACGCCTTCGTCTTATGCTCTTTACATGTAACGCGGAAGTACAGGACTTTATCAAAATCCACAAAAATAATAGGTTAACTCAGTGTGGATAACTCGATGTGTTACAGTTCCTGGGGCAAAAATGTCAGCTCAATCTGTAGGTCAAAGAATCGAATCCCTGGAGGTTGACACACAGACTCGGCATTTCATTCTCCTTGAGTTGAAAAAACGAGCACCACTAAGTTGGGTAATGGTAACACTGCTCTTTACTGGGTGATGAGCTGCTGCAGGGCTGACAGCAAGTAGTATATGAAAAACGCTATTTGTTGTTCAGTACATAATATGTATGGCAATGACCACCGCATATAATCGCCCTTCACTGTTTGAAGTTGCCCTTGTTTGCTAATCGCGAGTGTTAATCCAAGTAACACAAAAATATGAACACTGGAAGCCATTGAACGGATAGTTGTCTTTCCTTGTGTCATCCTATGCTGTGGCAGTTATAGTGTACAAATGTTGTGTTGCTATATTTACTACTCTGGTGATTGTCATGTGTCCTCTGTGCTGTGTAGGCTAACTTAGGTTTTGTGAAGGAAACAAGCATTGTTTTTGTCCGCAGAGATTGTTTAATATTATTTCCATTGTAAACGTGAGGTGTTTAAAATACCCTTGTCCTATCCATCAAGCAGTAGGTCGACCTCTGAGCAAAATATGCATTGGACGCCACCAGGTCACTTCAACCTTTATACCACGGTTTTCTTCTTAACAAGTTTCTCCACTGGCATTAGTGCGAATAAAGCTTTTTTGTAATACCCATAACCACAGAGAAAAGTGCACATCTCCATTGCTCTGCGTTTTGCACAGATTGCCTTTAGGAGTCATTCTACCCCATTGTCAATTGTAGTTTTTCAATGAGGAATCATTTCCCACTATTTTCTATGCTTTCTATACTAAATTAGAAACAGACTTACTAGTTCGTCTTGCAGTGGTTGTAAAGTTCTCCAGGCTGAGATATTGCAATGGGGGATTTCATAGATGTGGGGGAAGGGAGGAGTTCATGTTACTTTTATTTCAGACCAATATTTAACGTTTTGACTAATTTTTAGCTCACTTTGTCAAACCCATCCTATGGTGTTCGGCAAGTACAAATCTTTATGAAAAATCATAGCTTCCATCAAGACTATAGAGCATGAGGATTCTCTTGAACAAACGTTTTTTCCTCTTAATTATCCTCAGTTTATACATTCAAAGAGTGCTTGTATGGTTTCGCTGTTCTCTGCTAAATTTGTATTTTTGCCCAGGAGATTTATTTGCATTGCAGTGGATGTAGACAACAATTTGTTCCCACAGAAACCAGGCGAACTTCCTTTACGGTTAATTCCCATGTCCCCACCAGTGTGTTTTTCTTTTTAGCAGTATCCTAGATATCAGACCTGAGTTTTCTATGGTCATCTCTATGCAGATAGGCAGGCTAGGCATATGCTGCCTTGGAACTTGAGCTGCAAGCTCTCCTGGGTGAGTGCTGCATACTTTTTTTACTTTAGTGTGGTGGGGAGCTGGTCTGTCCTAGCTCAAGGGTATCAGTGTTCTACTTAGAAGATGCCCCGAATCCAGTTAGATTCGAAGCACATTATCACTCATCATGAACCTTGTCTGAATTTTGGTGTTCAGATATTCCAAGGTTCGAAACACGCCTCTCTTGAAACTCCATAAATAGGAGCAAGCAGCTGTTGTATATACACTCTGCCCCTAGGCCAATAATTAATGCACAAAGTAAGTAAGTAAGTTCATAACCACTGAACCCTTACCAGCCATAGGGGCTCCGTGGGTGTTAGTCCTTCAAGTGCCTGCACGAACAAAACTGTGCAGTAGGTAAGAAGGGGTCGCAAACCCCACCTTACCTTAACCTGATCACCCTGCATTGCAGATATTTCCTAGTGTTGGGTGTTATCATTTGAAGAGACCTGCAGCTGATCACTCTTGTTTCTGTAGTTAGGGAGGGCAGATTGAGAAGTGTAGGAATAATATTGTATTTTGGTACTACAGATAATTGGTGGAAGCCCACAAATAGTGGTGATTGTGTAAATAAATGCAGGCGATGTTGCAAAGTTGATAACTCCTCGGATCCGTGTGTGTGTGTGTGTGTGTGCATGCGGGGAGTTGCTGCTGTGTGAGCTAGGGTCTTTAGTGACACTCATTTTCATAGTTACCCACATGGACATCACAATAAGCTCAACTGCTCAAACATCTTAGTTATAGTGTTTGGAACAGGAGATCCCCACTTGGATGGCCTCCAATCGATAGGTTGGGGCAGATGGCCAAGGGCAATGCCATGTGTACATTTTGAATTGTGGTGGAAGCCTGTAAAGACCAGTGAAGTCTAGATCCTTCTCATAACGGTTGGAGGTGGAGGGCTAAGTAAGGGATGGTAAAGGCCAGCTGCAGGGCTCAACTTAATTTACCAGAAGGACACTTTGGAGTAGGCATCTCTTACACTACCTGGATGTCCAACAGCTGCCTCCTGGAGGCAACTTTAGATTGATGTTGGGCTAGTTGTGCAGGTTTGAGAATTAGTGATGTGAATAACCTTGTATGTCCTTGATGATTTTATATGCATTGTTTATGCTTTCTCCTGTTTGTAAGATAAGGCCTGAGAAGTGTTGTTCTCAAATCAACTAGATGGGTCTCAGGCTAAATCTTTATAACTTTTGGTCGGGTGGGGGAGAGAGGTTTTTATGGGTAGTCTTGTTTTTGGCTCTCCCCTCTCTACTCGGCGGGCCCCTCTCCTATAAAGAAGGTAGTAAGGGGGTAAGGGGTGCGGATACTTGTGGAGCCTTTGCCTCAAACCTCAGACCAGAAGCTGAGTGTGAGTCCCCAGTACATTTGTATATTTTCATGTAGAGTGAAGGCCACCTGAAGTCTTGAGTCCGGCTCACTGATATCACAAGTTATGTAGTCACTGCCCTCTTTTTAACATATTCCATGATCCTATTGTGTGAATGGGCTTTGATTTGTGGCCCTGCATGTGCATCCTTCTGGTGGCAGTCCTGAGATAGGTCTTACCACCAGACCTTCATAATACCTGTACAATATCGTTTCATGGGTGTCAAAATATTTTACTTGGTGTTTCCTCCTGTTTTGTTGAGCTTTCCATTTCTTTTTTTACTTTTTTTTCACCCGTATTCATTTTTCATTCATCCATACATCTGACCAATGAAAATCTACCTGATTTAGCCCCAGCTTTATTGGCCCTAGTCATAATCTCCATTTTACAATTGCCACTGCAAGCCATTTAGGCTGCCATGTTTGAAAGTGGATACTAGTGCTTTGGAGGTGTGGCGACTCATGTTGGACAAGGGAGCAAATAAATGTAGGTCCAGGTAGTCTGGTCCTGAGCATCTAGCTGTATGTGACAGAAATATTTGATGTAAAAGCTATTCAGAGGCAGTCATTATCTCACCTTATCGTCCTCCTTTGATTTCTACTGCATTCTTGTTTGCAGTAGTTATGGTTCTCTCTCTCTTTCTTTTCCTTTTTTTTTTTTTTTTTTTTTTTGGCACCCTGTTTCCGTTTCCGGGAGGTTTGTCTTTGTTTATTTATACTCCCTCCATACCTTATCTTTAGACTCATGACCCTTTCCACCAGAGTAATTTAAGCATTAAATTTGGTGGATTAGCTTTCTTCTGCTGAGCCCTGGAAAGGTTATTGAGAAGGTGTTTGAGTAGGAGTATTCAGTTTCAGGACATTTCTCTTTATACTTGAAGATCATTAGGTGTGAGGCCTCTGGGGAAAATTGCTATAAATTTTCAGAAATGTTAAGGGCACGGTTCCTAGCTAGATCAAAAGAAATTCCCACGTGGAAAAGGAGCCGTTTTTACACAAATGCTCCATTGTGCATAGGGCCTGCCCATAAAACCATTGCCATAAAACATTCAAATATAAATTTACTGACTGCGGTTTATTAGCACCGAAATAGAACGCGCATTAGTTTTAGTTTCATATGTCTGAAAATTGTGATCCTTTTGAAAATTAATTATTTTTCTGCCACAATCGCTCGCAGGCCATTGCTCAAAATCAGACATGCGTCACCCTCCCGCCACATATCAGGGCTGTGTCTCTGCCCCCTCTCCTGTGTCTCTGGCCTGCCGTTAAGGTCACCTCTAAACCCAGTGACCTCCCAGACAATAATTGCACTCTTCCATGCTTACAACACGAAGAGCACGTGGCACCGAAGAACTCGCCAACAGATGCCAACATAAGGTCATCACCGTAGGGTTTGGCTTGAATATCGTTCTTTACAGTCCACATGCCAAGTCAGACTCTGCTAGGAACATGTAAACCGCTCCACACAATGTGTCAAGAAAAGTTCGCTTTTCAATGTGAACATTATTTCTTTTTGCATTAAGCAAATGGCATCTTAAATTCGTTTATCTGCTACTGCGACTGTTTGCACGACTCTATAAAGGCAATGCGTTTACACATGTAGTTCGAGCTGTTTACGCAGAAAAAAAACGTTATGAGTAAGGCGCAAGTCTTTATAAATTTATCCTCGGGACACCAGTGGTGGTCCTTAACAGTCCCTTCCTAAGGATGCCAGCTCAAAAATAAAATACCACCTTAAATGTCAGTCTATATAGACTGAAACAAACAATTACTTATTTTAATTTTATGAATGTGAACCAATTTACCCTCTGAAGAAATTCTTCGCCATTGTTTGCTTCCGATGCAGACTGTATCTGATGACGCAGCACCTGAGTTTCCAGGCCTAATGTTATTTTTCTTCACACAACTGCAAATGTGTGTACTGTTAAGGTAGTTACGGTGCCACACACAGCATGTCCAGATCTCTCATCTAGCCTTTTGTGCGGGCGAAAGCAACAGTCTAAAGAAATACAAGCAACCTGGTAACAACTGGTAACAAGGGCATCTTCTAGTAAAGGCTGCCTGTGGAAGAGCCCCAGCCGGCAGATGCGATGGCTAGATTGTGGCTCAGAAGGCATCTTTGATGATCAGTCAAACTAAAGCCAACATTTTAGGTCCCATGACAGAGCAGTGTTTTCTGTAGTAACTATACACAAGTTATGTCATGTCACCACGTAGACTGCGCGAGGGGCCGTGGTAGTCTTGGGCCCTGATTTATACTTTTTGGTGCAAAACTGCACTAATGCAGGTTTGCACCAAAAAGTTTAGCACCGGCTTGCACCATTTCTGTGCACCAGCTGGGCACCATATTTATGGAATGGTGCAAGCCGGTGCAAACGGTAGACTAGTGTGAAAAAAAAAATACGTTAGTCGGGTGGGGCTGGCGGCACGGGAGAAGGGGGCTTTGCAACAAAAAATGACGTTAGGCAGGTTAGAGTAAAAAAAAAAATACTCTTAACCTGCTTAGTCATTTTCTGACGCAAAACCATCCATAACACATGACTCCTGTTTTAGAAAAGACAGAAGTAATGCCCACCACCCCAGTGGCCAACACAGGGGACCAGGGTCCCCTGAGCATGGCCATTGCACCCTGTGCCATGTATGGGGGCCCATTTTCAGGGGCCCCTATGGCACCTTAAATAATCAAATAAAATACTTACCTGTACTTACCTGGGATGGGGCCCCCATCCTCCGGTGTCCCTCTGGTGTGGGTGTCCCTGGGGTCTGGGGAGGGTGCCTGTGGGCTTATTCCATGGTGTTCCACCATGGAAATAGGCCCACAGGTCCCTTAACGCCTGCCCTGACCCAGGCATTAAAAAATGGGGCAAAGTAAGCTTTTTTCACTAAATGAAGTGTTAGATGTGTAGGCTTCTCTTCCCGATCGTGGCAGGAATTGGGGCTGTAGAATAAACGAATTGCTTACTGTAGCAGTAAGATGTGTTCCAGTGGCGCTTTGTTGCTTTATTGGCGGTGTCAGCATCAGGTTTGTGCGAACAGATGACACAATAGGCACAGGCCTTCAGGCTCAACGGGCTGCTAGGCGGCTTCGGTTTTCCGACAGGTGTTATGGAGAGAGATCTAGTATTCGGCCGTGTTTTGTTGATTGTTCTGTGTGTTTTTTTAATTGTGAGCCAACTGCATAGTAAACCTGTCATCGCTCAGGCCGTGTTGGGGGAGAACAAGCACACACGCCTAGGCCAGGTACTGATGCTCGTCAGGTGTAAATGAGGGGCGTGCTAGATGGCACGGGGTCTTGGAATTCTTCTCCAAGAAGCTCCCGCCTCAATGAAAGAGGCACAGTTAAATAGCGCCACCTTTGGGCCCAGCGGGCTAGGGCATTTGCACAGGTTGTCAGCAGTGAGTATGGTGGCCCTCAGGGGTCAGTGTCGGTTCTTTATTAGCCGGATAACCTAGCTGCAAGCAACAGTTGCAAAGAGGGGATAATAGCTGTGGGTACCTGCCCTCTGCCGGTTTTCCTGTTTCCAGATAAATGCAGTTAATATTTAAAGGAAAGGATTCCAGAGGGCGCCTCTGAGCACCTGTCGGTTCCGTTGTTGCTGTCTCACCGTGACCCCGGGAGCGCGCCGTGCCACCACCGAAGGGAGCAAACACTGGGCAGGGAAGTGGACACAGCGGACATTGTGTCGGGCCTGAATGTTTCCTGCTTTTAGCCACAAGGAAACCAGATGCCGACGGCCGCCTATCTCTCCGGGTTATCGTCCGTGCCCAGGAGCTCCTCGCAGCGAGGTGGAAACGCTGACGCACGTCCCGTCACGCTGTCTGGCTTTTTTAATGTGTGAAATATTTTCTGGGGTTGGTAGTTTGAGATCATGCGCACCATGGAGCTGGAAAGTTGGAGCGCAAGAAAGCATAGCTGTTCCGCGTACGCTGCTCAGTGGGCGTAGCAGGCCCCCTAAAACCAACCAATGAGTCGGAACTTAATGGGCTTATATCAGATTGTCTCAATCAGAAGCATACAATGCCATTAGTTAAGTGGGTTTTAAATCAGCTTACTGTAAATAAAAATATTTTATCGGAATACGTGTGGTCTGTTAACTGAAGGCTCTATCATACAGTGTTTTAGAGTTTTATCTTACTCCTACGTTAGGTTACTTTACTCTTGAGTAAGAGGTACTCGCCAGTGCTTTAAATGGAAATATAGAAGTGCCGGTACTCACCAACTAGAGTACCTGTTTGCTGCTGGGAAGTGCTTGTACTCTCCTATGAAATGTCTTTATTGCAGTAGTGCTGAGAAGTGCAGTTACTATCCCTTCCAAATCAGGAATCTTTAACTAACTCCATGACTAAAGCCAATACTAGCTCCCTAGAAGCCCTTACATTTGCAGAATTAACCAATTGCACACATTTACTTTTGTTTCAGGCAGCAGGCACGCTGCCAAGGTGTATTTCTTGTTTATCTGTCTGTCTCCACCCCCCGGTTCACACCATTGGGTGCTCCCTCCATACACAGCCCTTACGGCTTCTTGTTCCTGTATATGCTGTCTTCATGCGTGTTTTCCTTTCTAAAAGCACTAAGGCAGCGATATTACTGTTTCAGTTATCAAATAATTTTCTTTTGGATAAGTATACGAACATTCCGAGAAATTATGCAAAGTTGATGTGAAATGCAAATGTGGCATTTAGTGAAGTATTTTAGCACAGAATGCTTCATGTGTCCATTTTGGACACAAAGGCTTATTTCATGCTAAAAAAAACACAAAACACGATTGCTGTATGCAACTGTCACTGGGCGTTCTATTCGTTCATGTTGTTCACATGCTCATGATAAAGTATTTTTACCTGAACCGGTTTGAGATTACACAATGTGCGAAATGGCATAATTTCTTGCAACAGCGTGTCACGAAATGCTGGAAATTATGCAAGATCAAAAATTCCACCCAGGACTAGTTTTATTTATTTGGAGTTTCACCTCATAGCTGATAACTATAGACATTTTATAAGAGATAATGGGCTGGATTATTGTAGGAACACTGAGGTCCTTTTTGTTTAGTGATTTTAGATTCTCATATGGAATCAATGCATTGGGTGCAAAATGTCTGCAGATGACCAAATTACCTCTTCTCCTTTATTCGGTTTTTAACTATCTTAAACTTTTTAAATATTTACAAGTTAGGCGTATCTTCAATGGGACACTTTGGAAATAATGGGCTTGATTCACAAAGGTTTTGTGCACCGTATTTCTACTGTGCAAAACAAGTTGCAGGACTAAGTAACACACCCTCATTCTTAAAATCAGAAATGGTAGAATATTAATTTACAACAAGCATGGAAGAACAAGTAGGTCTGGTGTTTGCCGTCAGCCCTTTGGCTGTGTCAATTCTTGTTTTGTTTTAGCATTGTTTTAATTAAACTAATTTTGAGGACGCTGCTGGGCCATCGTCATTCTTAAAATAAAAAGAAACTAGCTAAAAGCAAACATTTTTTTAATAGTTTCAAAATGCACACATTGGCGTAACTTGTCCTTGACACTGAAAGGAGCTACTTTGTGTGGATGTGGTCATTGTAAAACGAAATCATACTGTCTCTTTAAGTTGAGTTAGCCAAACGCTTAAGTGGGCTGGCCCACTGCCTCACGGTGTATGCTGTAGTGGGCAGTAGGAAATGTGAATAACATAATAATAAACCAATGAATGAAGAAGAGAAGCTGAAAGTCCTTACAAGTTTATTTATTATAAATATAATTTTAGTAAAATCAAACGGTCTAGGCAAACACCAGACCCAAGACTGCCTAATGCTAGAGCCAAAAATTGGACATGTACCCGTAGAGTGGATTTTCTGTGTTTTTAAATTAAGGGGCATAAATGGGCTGTTCTGTGGGGAATGAGTGGGAAGAAAAAGCATGCGGTAAACACCCACAAAGATCTTTCATGGTATTCACCGGCATGCTGCAGCTATTTTATCACTCATACTCAGGATGGTAGGAGCAAATAACGTTTAAGGGTGGAAAGGGGAAGGAATCACTTTCCTATTTCGTGAGGGTGTAAGGAATGGGTTTTCTGTGCAGGGAAATATAGGACCTGATTTATACTTCTTTAGCGCTGCATTTGCGTAATTTCTTGACGCAAAAGCGGCGCCAACTTACAAAACAATTATATTTTGTAAGTTTGCACCGCTTTTGCGTAAAAAAAATAACCAAAATGCGGTGCTAAAAAAGTATAAATTAGGCCCATAGTGTCCACTGCAGGAAAGAAAGTGTGGGCAAATATACATTTCCAACTCTGTTGTCTTTCAGAATTTTCCTACTAGTGGTGTTTTTGCATGAGCAAATATGCAAATTGAGCACTTTTAGACTGCGACAAGTACTCCTAACATTCATTGTGAATCGCAAAAATGTCAGAAGTAGCACTGAAGGAGTAGATTTTTCACATTTACTCTCTGGCGTTTGTGACCCAGAATCAGAGAATTTACTCAACACTTCGAGAGCAATCGTTTTATGTCAGGCAGTGAACTATTGATTTAAAAGGATTGTTCCCTTAAGCTGATTAACTATCCAGTGAGCGCAACAAACGAATTAAACTTGTGAAAGTCCCTCATCTTTTCTTAAAGTGCAATAGTTTTGCCACCATAGGGTGTGAGCCCAGGTCGAATTTGTTTCTCATCGCAATACTATTTAATCTGTGTGTTTTTAGAAGTTCATAAATATTCTGTTTTATGTTAGAATAGAGGTTCAGCTGACACAGTAACACTATGGTTAGGAAGCTTAGCGAATGGTAC
The DNA here is from genome assembly GCF_031143425.1 of Pleurodeles waltl. Classification (NCBI taxonomy): domain Eukaryota; kingdom Metazoa; phylum Chordata; class Amphibia; order Caudata; family Salamandridae; genus Pleurodeles; species Pleurodeles waltl. The sequence goes on along the minus strand of NC_090436.1, from coordinate 789,345,958 downwards.
TGTGAGAACGAAAGAATTCAGTTTGCAAGTCTGAACACTGTTGTGACCACCTTGCGAGGTGCACACAAAGAGATTGACAAGGAATAACGCCCCTCTTAGATGTATGGGCAGTATTTCTTCTATTTTGTTAAAGAAGCACGTTGCCAACGCTCAGAAACCTTTACCAGTACTGCGAGTGGTATTATTCTCAATACTGCGAGTGGTGTTATTCTGTTTAAGCACTTATCCCCTCTACTACCGTGGAAGGAGTGATTGTTGTATGAAAATGACTGTAAAAGGTTACACCTAGCGTACTTGCTTCAGGTGTCTGTGTCAGCATAATTTGTTTGAATTATCTTTGCTCTCTGCCTGCAGTGTTTTATCAAATACATTTTTATTATGGCCCAAAGCAAACTTCCCTTCATGCAACATGTTTCTCGTAGCAGAGTGGATAAATATTGAGTTATTAAGGATTTGTCACGCTTACCTAAGCTTAATATATCACCTTTCTGATGCATATGCCCACTTCTAGGTGCTATTTGTTGACACTGTGGCATGTTTACCTGCAAGAAAGCACTGACTGGGTTCTAAACTCTCGACCTCACCGGAGGCACACCAGTGGCACGCAAGAAATAAACTTGATACAATAATACAAAGCTGCAACGTTTTTTTCAATGGTTATCTGACATATAGTGTTTGCCTATGGAGACTGAGTACTCCATATAATGACTTCTGCAGGCACATTGCGTAGAAACCATCTATAGAATGGGAGGCGCATTGCATAACTCACCACAAAGGAGCTTTGCTGTGCCTCAGGTTCATCATAGAAGCACAGACTTGTTTTTGCTAACTTTTCATGGGTAGTTCATTCAGTTTTCTCCTGAAGTATTTTTGAATAGTGTTTATTTAAGTGTAAGGTTTACCGTTGGGTGTATAGCTGGTTTGGATAAGCTGGTCTCCAGTAGCACATGCTGCAGTTGAACCCCGTTTTAAGGCACCAATTTGATGCTGCTGTAGCCAACCTAAGCTCGGGACACGTTTTAAACAGGAAGTCGGCAGGCCGAAAGAATATGCACTGAGTGAAAACGTACAGGCAAGGAGTTGTGGCGGCCTCTGATGGTAGACTATCAGCTAGGCCTGGTGACCGGATGGTATTAAAGGATAACCCGCACATTGGATCCCACAGAACTGATTCCTTCCATGGGAATCTATGCCACACAAAGGTCTTTGAAATCGATGATGTTCCACTCAGAGTTTAAGTCTAGTTACCAAGCAAACAACTGCATTCTTGACTCTTTTGAGCCGACTGACCGTTTTATGCGAGGGAAAGGCAGATATGGCGTTCATGAAGTTCATGCACAAATTCAACTTCAACGCTATTCTGTTTAGCATCAGGTGTTTTGGAACAAAGCGGATAATCTTCCAGATTCTCTGGGTCTGTAAATTCATTTTTTTTTCTCAGATAGTTGGCTAGTGGTCTCCGACATGTGTCATCTATGGTGATTTCAACCTTTTCTGATGTGGTTGCTGGGTTTGATAGTAAAGGTTGAAGAACGATGGTTGTGAGGTAGGAGTTTACTCTACTGAGCTATGAGAGACTGGAAAATATAACTGGGCCAATTCACAAAAACATGTACAGGTATGTGAGGTAGCTCTTCAGAACTACTACCTTGTGTACTGGAACTGGCACAGAAATATCCAACTCCCTATTAGTAAAATTGCCATAGGACCCATCTCTTTCTATTTGTACTCACTGTACGTGAATATTCCCATCTTGGTGTTTTGGGGCCAATTCACAGAGGCATTTAAGAGTACCCAAAGTAGTATTGCACAAGTTCTACTTCAAATACTCATGATTTCCGCTGTGACTTGACCCCAGCATTTTTGCTTTAACGTGAACCTGCATTTACCCACTGGTGAACATCTGTAAAAGGTTTCCATTGAGCGAGTAATATTGACTGAGGGCACGGCCCTAAATGTAAATCTGGGTGGCTACTCCTTGTGAAGGCCACACCCTGTGGTGACAGGCCAGAGAGGGCATACACAAATATGAAATAACATTTGGGAATAAAGAGGTAGTTGAGGCTCTCTGCACAGTGCCCCATGGACTCAGGACCAGGCTTCTGGTGTCGGCTGGTCAGAAACCAAGCATTCCCAACTCATCCTGCCATCTTTTTTAGACGGATAAATTGTGTATAGTGACACCTGTAATTTATACCACCTAGAAATGAAAATGTTTTTTAAGTACTCTATAAAGCATGCTATTTTTAATGTGGCGAGTAACTTACAAGACATCCTTCTATGTCCGTCATTAGGACAGTTTAAATTCAGGCACATTGTAATGGCCTAAGAACTAAGTCACTTTACTGAGCATTGTTACATTTTCCTGCACTAATACTCCACTATTCATTTTGGGTTCCTGGGTAGCATGCTACTCGCCGAAAAGCGCTATATATTTACAATTACAATTAAGAGTTCAACCTGCAGCTTCTCCCGTTGCGCCAGCTGTGAAGCTATTTAGGCTATAAATAGTAATTCGGTGCTTGAAGCTGTCGTAAATTCACATATTGTGCCATATTCTGCCATCTACTGGTTGGGTGCTCACTTGCAAATTTATTTTTTATCAGAATTTGAAAATGCGGCTGTTGACCTTAAATACAGACATGACCTTCTGGATGACATTTCCCTGATATTCCCATCGTGTCCTGGGGCAGATCTGAGTTCTGATCAGTGGCTATCAGTAGTGCAGCAGGCGCAGTGGCAGTGGGATCAAGTGGTCCGAGGGGCCCATTGAACCCTTTCTATTGCTGTATTTCATTGCCTAAGCAGCAGTCATAGGTTCCTTTTTCCTTGCACGTGCTTGGACCCATGGAACTCTTGCTAGGCCACTAGTTCTGATGACTGCTTGCCTGGGCATTGCCCCACCAGCTTGTGTTAAGGTAATCCACCTGTAGAGCCTGTAAATGGCCTTGGATTATTTTTGCGAATGCAAATGCCTGTGCGTGATTATCACCGATGAACCCAAGTTCAGGTAGTGGTTGCATACATTTTGATGATGAAACTGACTGCGGTTTAGACAGCTCTTCACAGTTAGTATATGTGGGCTGAATTAAAGCAGAGGTGATTGCTATCTGGGCGGTGGCCCCTGTGTGTCAGGAACTCATAATTCATTTCCCAAGAAGGAATTAAATCTTGTTGCTGCTCCACCCAAGATGCCCTGGTTTCCACCCAAGGGATGATGAAACATTGAGATGAAAAGTTGGGTCATAAGGCGAAGCTTGACAGACGCAAACACAAGGCACCTTTTCTGCTGTGAGTTTACGTTATGTTTTTGGGAAGGCTGCTTGTGTTGTTGGAGAATGCTTGACTTTTCTGAACCTGTTTACATACATAATCCATACGTGGCAACAGTCACCCAAGCTTTTAGCAATTGTGGATGTGAGTTAAACTGCATTTACGTTTGCCTTCGTAAGAGACCTTGTAGTCTGCACGCAATTTGGTAAAATCTCTTACCCCGTGCATAGGAGTGTAATAAGTCTTTTCAGAATTTGTAATGGAAAATGGCAACCTTTGTGTTTTTAGTGAAGAAAGTTTGAAGCTTTTCCTACTCTTTTTTTTTTTTTTACAGGTGATTCTCGTAGATAGATTTCCACCCAGCAGGGTATTGCGCTCTCAAAGTTCCATGAATCAATGATTTGAGCAGAAAACACTGTAAAATAGCACCAGTACTAAAACTGTATGTCAAAATCATGCTTGTGCCTATATCACTTTTGCTTACATTTACGCCCACGTCCCCTACACATTTACCTTGAAGTGTGACATTGTACAACCTACCTTAGGACAACAGCTTTAGGGACCCCGTCAGCACGGTAGATGACTAGAAGTGCACCTCTCCAATTTAAAGTATCAGAGACAGACCATAGACCCCCTTCTCTTACTCAGGTGCCGCATTCTCTGAGTCCTCTGCTGCAGTGTGCAGACCACATACTGTTTGCGGCATCACATTTGTGTCAACGTGAAATGCAAGTGCTTAGATGCCCAAAGATAGTTTGGAGAAACGCCAGATCTATTTAGAACCATTTATCCAAAGTTTAAAAAAAAAAACGATTCAGAGAGCCAGTGCTTTGATTATCAACCGTATCAAATTGACCATGCAGTGGTATAAAGCCTCGGTTGAGTTCTTTTCGATCTCAAATAGAACAACTGAGAGAATGCAGGTGATGGAACAAACTCCAATCCGTTTGAGCCGACAGTGCAACAGCAAGTACTCTTGGGCTGATCAACACAGCTTCTGCAACCTTTGCTTCTGCCCTGAGCACAGCAAGGCCTCCTGCGAGTCCTGGGTTGACTTTAGGTGCAATTGCAAAGTCTGAGACTCCATGTATGAAGAGCAGAGTGTTCACATTCTTCCCTGTTCATCAAAGGTACAGGGTGGTGAGGCAGGTGGCAGCCTTAGACTGCTACCAAAGACAGACTCCTGTCCTTTTTCCTGATTTGTCCACACTGCAGTGTCCCTCAGCGAGCAAGCATAATGACACATGCACTGAGTGCAAATAAAAAAGGGGGAGACTAAACTGTTGCTCCTCACAGGACTAGGGATTTCCAGGTTCCTGCCTTCCGCAGGAAAGATACAGTTATTGCCGCTGAAGTGGGGAAGAGACCGGTCTGTCTAGCCATGAAATATAAAAAATAAAAGCACAGCGAACAGTTGCAAGAGGATGGAAACACCGACTTTGGGGTCCCCAGCATAATCTTATTGTGCTGCAATACTGAGCTGCACGAGCTCCAGAGCACAGGTTTATGCTGCAATCTGTTTTTTTCCGTACACCACCCCCCCCATCCAGTATCTGTGCAGCCCCTCTCATCCTGCTGCTGTGTGGGGTTGCAGCGCTGCTTGGAGTGATGGCCTCTCCTTGATTTTGAGTAAGATGCCTCTGTCGACTTTCACAATAGAATAGTGCAATAGAAGGGCAGGGCAGTGAAGTAGTTATTGGATAGTTATGCTGGTACACTGAGACTAGGGCCTGGACTAAAATGGTATGTGGTGTTTTGTTCTGCAGTTAGGTTTGTAGTGTAGCAAATACAAAACTGTTATTGTGCTTGTTGTAGCGGTTTCATTAATTTGTTTCAAGGAATGTACATAGTGACTTCCCAACCACCCCAGAAGGAGCTCAGGACCCACTTTCTCCTACTGGCCTGTCCTAGATTGTGTACTTTGTTTGCCATGTCTTACACTATGTAATTTTTTGCACTGTGAATTATTTTGATACCCTCTTGATAGGGTACTCTAGCTTTACTACAGGTTAAATTGGTGGTGATGCACTGTCCCTGCTGTGAATCAAGCTGAGGTGTTCATAACCTCCAATACTCCAGGGTCAGAATCACTGCAGGATTCCGGAAGTGTCCATCTGCATATGTACTAGAACTTCTATAAAGCAAATCTTGCCAGGCCTCATTAAATTGCTATCCTGTGGCTCGCTGTGCACCAGTGGCTGAATTCAGGACACCCATTATCAGTAAAACTACGGGAAAATGCAGTTTTTTGTTTAGAAAACTTCACTAAGACACATGGATAATATGTAACCCTAACTAAATGGTTCTGCACAAGATGTACTTCCCCCCAAAAAAGAAGCGGAGTTCTACGGCACAGAGGGAGTTTCCACAGAAACGCAAAAGGTAAACTCGCAGAGAAAAATCTGCATACATCTTCCACCTTGGCTGGGTTCTCTTAAAGTATAAAATATCTTGCTATGCAGTTTAAATGACGAGAAACCCCACGTGGGCAAAGGTAAACCAGGAAACTTAGCAAACTTTTGAATTTTGTTTTAGCAAAAAAATAAATTCTGTGCACTCTTCCTAAAAACAACATATGCTTCCTAGAGCTTTGCCTGTCTTGTGTCCCTCACAGCAGCTTACGTGGTCAAACCACCAACACCTGTACCCCTCAACGTTTTAGGCAACGTATGCATCTGCTCCTTCAAACAAGGAAAAAAAGTTTATACCCTGATTTCCGATAAGGACCATGGGACAGTAGATGCACACGCACCCTGACGCAAGGGAATTCAAGTAATTTGTCTAGTGAAACTTTCCTCCATACCGTGGGTGCTCTCTCTGTGACACTATAAGAGGGCCTGATATGTCAAACATGGCAGAGTCCTACAGATGTCTCAGCGTTAAGTGACTGTTCATAGGTCGACATTTGTGAAAAGTCAATTGGCCGTTGACGGTTCCAGCATCGATGAAGACCCTTGCTAAATTTGCAACCTGTTCATGGACCAGAGCTCTCTGGATGGGTGCTTATTGTTAAAAGGCGTACAGTTGGAATCTGGGGTACCATATTTTCTGAGATAATATGGAGGTGATACAATGACCTGGTTCAGAAAGATCTGCTGTCTGGATCTCTGTCAGAAGATACTGAAGCAGAATTAGGACCCGGAGGCCTCCATACGACCCCCACTCCCCACCAGAAATACACAAACCGACAACTTTTAAACGTTGGAAGTGGTTTATTCAAACATCTCATAACTTTTCAAGCATATTATATATTTACATCTCTTTATCTACATGTCACGAGCATTTATGTGACCATAACCCGCTCCCGTCCAGCCGCCGCAAAATAGTAAAGAAGGGCTTGCCTTCTTGGGGGGGCCATTAAATAGCCCCCCACCAGTTCGCGGCGGCCGGACAAGTCAGGGCCCAACGCGGACCCAACGTTCCTACCGGGGAAGACTTCCGCCCGGCCACCTGCGCACCAGAGGTGCGCACCTGAGAGGAGTGCCGGGCCTCGTAGCCCCCGGCGCCTAACGGGCCGCGCCCCCCCACTCTGGCGGGGGGCGCTTTTCCCGTTGTAAAGTAATGTGGACATGCGCATCCTGTAAGTTCAACAACTAAACATGAACAGCTCCAGTGGAAGTACAGCATTTGCTAAGAGAGTCTGTTTAATCCCACTGAGTCCAGCTGTAGAAGCTTTTGGGTGGAACAGAGGTTGCACCTTGAAGGAAATGTAAATGTTGGCATGCCCTCTTGCAACAGTGAGGTCATCCAGCTACGTGGTGACAGGATACTGCTTACCAGATCATGCTGGTGAAGAGGAGCATCACTAGAAATCTGTGCTGCGTTTGTCCTCCATCCTCTGTTAAAAACCAGTCAAATGTTTAGGCTCTGTAGATTGATTGGGCAAATTTCACCATTTCAGTAGAGGTTACGTGCATATTTGTAACTGTTAAAACACCACTGTGCTTTATTGTTTGGGAGTCTCAGGGGCCAACAAGAAGCCAAGCCTGGGCTGGCACTTCTATAAAGATGAATAAGACTGAAGCCTTGTGGTTCCAGAGATGTGTTCCAAAGGCAAAACGCTCTTTTGCGTACAGGAGGGAGATCCCCCCTTCTCCAGTAGAGCCTTCTTTGCTTGCAGCCAGTTGTGAGCAGGTGATTAGCCTCCGCAGGGCAGTCTTGGGCTGGAGGCTGGAGTTTGGGAGCCACTCCCCAAGCATCACACATCTTGTTAACTAGAACTCCTTTTCTCTTTTAAATTTCAATGATGCATACTTTTCTGAAGGATAATAAAGAAATTCAAACTTTTCATATGCTATCTGGGTTAATACTAGAACACAGTCTATTTTTTGTTTGTTCTTTTCTAGTACGGATTCACACATTTACTGGAAGCCTTGATGCATTATTGTGGTTTCTGAAAATATTTTCCAGCTGTAAGGTAGCGAGGAAGAAAAAACATGGTAAGAAAATAGAGCGCAAAAGATTATACATCGAGGGAGCCTGTGGACATGAAAGTGGTCATCTGCGCAACCTATCGCAGGGTAGCATATTGTGAGGTGCAGGAAATCGCATTTGCAAATCGGGACTGTCAACAACAACATTTACATTCTACCTTTTGAACAGTACAAGTGTTGGAAACGTTTGATTCATGTTTGAGAATTAAATGCCCCTCTAAGCGCTTCGACGCCTCGTCAGGGGTAGTAAGCGCTATATAAATACAAATACAATACTTCCATTTGCTACAGAAGTGGTGCAGAGAGCGTTGCATTCGTCAGAAGAAGTGTTATGTTTGTTTAAAGTCTTTCTTTAACGATCATTACTGGTTTACCCCACCACTGGGAGATAAAGAGCGGCGAGGGTGATGCAATACAACTTACAGAAATTCATGGCTGCTTCACATGTACATGCAGTATTGAGAGTGCAGATTCAGCACTTCTTGCGAACCTGCCTCTAGTCACCTGTGAGTCAGTTTGCTGGTGTGGTTGTGAGATTGGGGCTTTTGCAGACCAAGTCTTCCTTGCCGGTGCAGTTACCTCATGTTACCCATGTGCCTCAGTGTGCTCGGGGGAAGTGTGGTAGTTCTCTGAAGGGACACAAGAAAGTGGAAGCCACTCGGGTTAACCCACCAAGAAAAGGAAAGGCAAGACACAGGGAGGCTGCTGTGTTATTTAGCTTGTGAGTTTCCTCGTGGTTTCAAGGCGTACTCTCGTATAGTTAAAATATAACCCAATCCCTCTCCCCAATCTGAGTTTCCCTAGAGCATTAGTTTGCTGTGGAGAAGAACAAGTGTAAGTTGTCAGCGAAGACGGCCATGTTCGCCAGTTGCCCAATGTCAGCCAGGCCAGAGCATACATGCGAGCAATAGGCGGGTGGCGTCTGCGAGCAAGTACCTCCCATGTCTGTGCTTCCAGGCGCCATCTCCTTTACACAGCTGCTGTAAACCTTACTGGCACTTTTTGTAATCAGTGTTCTAAAAATGACTTAATGAAATACACTAGTTTGACTATACAAGACTTTTTACGCCAAAAGCAGCTGTATTGCTGCTTCAATTCGTCCTTTGTCGTTGTATATACACCATAGTAATAGCTATTTTGTACATAGACAGAACCGGGCCCTAATGTTGAGCTATGCCGCCCGCTGGCACACTGTGCTGGCAGGAACAGCCCCTCATTTATGCCGGAGGAGCGTCGCCCACCCCCAGCAAGAGTTGCAAAATGAAAGATAAAATGAGAATAAACAGTGTTTATTATAATTTTTATCTTTCAGGGGAAGGGACCACATGCGATAACGGGGCAGAGGGAAAGTGCACAGCACTCCCCTCAGTGCACATGTATGTTTGGCTGGCCGTCTCAGGCCAGACAAGCACACATGCATACTGGGCTCTGTCTAACTCTGCACTTTGTTGCCGGGTTGGAGAGAGTAGGCAGAGGCTCCCACTCTGCCTCGGAGCACCAAACTAGGGTGCTCCAGTCAATCCGAACGCTGCTGTCATGCGAGAGCAGCATTAGGATTGGTCGCAGGGCAGGCTGGGAGCGTGTGCCTGCAGCGAGTGGAGCGGGAACCAGAAGAGCGGCACAGCAGTGGCGGCACAGGTAAGTTTATTTTTTTTTATTTTTTATTTCTTTATGTTGTGGCCCTAGTCGCTGTTTTTCCCCTACAGGAGTCGCCCCTGCATGCTGGGGCTGAGGAAGAAGGAATGCGAAAAGGACCTGTGAGCCTTCATTTTTAATTAGGACATCATCTTCGCCACATGACCTCTTGGAAGTGTGTTTGGCAATACAAAAAAACTGATTTATGGGCAGCTCCCAGCCTTTGTAAGGTTGTGTGCTTTTGATGTGCGTGGGTGCAGGGTCACTGTTACCGACTGTGATTACGCAGGGCTCATCACCTGCGCGCATGCGCAGAGAGACTTCCGCTATAAAAAGGCTGTAAAGACATACCAAGTATTTCTAATAGAACTCACATCATTAGTATGTGATGAAAGCCGTGTAGTGGCATGCAAGGTCCTTACCCCAACACATTCCGCCTCACAAACTTGTAGTCCGCACTGGGCTACCCCAGACACCAACTCAAAGTTCGTTGTCTACAAGCCAAGTATGTTACGCTGAATAATTTTGTGGTAGAAATTTAAAGCTAAAGCATGTGTGAGGTATTCATGGGTTCAAGTCGGATTGGGTGTGTTCTCCACTAAAAGAAATAATCAAAGTTCCGTAGTTGGATGGACTTCCACAGTGGGACCTCTGGCCATTTTCACTGAAACTCATCATACCTTTTTGTGCCCAGGAGTTTTTTTTAAAACGATGTTAATAGTGGGTAGGCCCTGTGCGTACAATGATATGTCTTAAATCGTAACTTTTGGGCCCTAACTCTAATGTACCCAATTGTCCTCAGCCTCTAAAGCCGAAAATATCAAAACAAGCACAGAACCATCCCATTTTACTGTCAGAGCTCTTATTACAAATTCGGTGGAGCTGAAATGGCTTAAATAAAACAAGTTACACTGGGTTCTTGAGGTTCCAGAGGGAGGGACCTTTTTGTTTTTGTTTGTTCCAAATGTTTTATTAGTTTTCATCAAACAAAAAGAAAGACAAAAACAAAAGATGGGTATTTTAATTATTTGTGTACACTGAACTGGGTGCTAGTCGTGGTCGAGGCAGACTTTGTCCACATTGTGAGCTGCACACAACCTTGGTGCAAGTGGTGAAGTTTCTGTGATGTGGGTCAAGTTCTGGTAATATTGATGCACTAAATTAGCTCTCAGCAAGAAAGAGAGCATTAGGACAGAATGTGAAACACACAGAGCTATATTTTAATGAAGACCTTGCGTCGTTGTACAGGTTGTTTGCTTGTTGAGCTTTCCCATTGTGTAGCTGTTCTTTTGTTTCTAGGTATTGAGCGGGTGATTTTTCACCCTCGAGCTAGGGCGAAGCTAGAAGAAGCGAAATGGAGACCTCGGTGGCTGCAGATTCCCACTTGTGTGCCAGTTGTCTTATTGGCTAGCCGGAAACAATGAAGACGCCTCCATTTTGGCGATTGCCAGAAAAGCTGATTGTTCTAAAGTGCCCTTCTTTGTGGAGGCAGTAAATGCAAGCAGAAACACAAGAAGCTTTTATAATGCACTTAACTGCTTCCCTTAGGGCTGACGCTGGCACAGTAATGGGATATAAAATATTAGTCTGCTCGTTGTGTGTAGTTGTGGGAGCTTTGACGCAGGGTAACATGACACTTACTAAATATCAAAGGAGAAATGCTGCTGCTCTCATGGAAGGCCTGGCGCCTCCGCTTTGTTCATCAGAAAGCCTGACAACAAAAAACAAATATAGGGCCCAGTGGTTTCTTTCCTCGCCTTTGTGAGCGAGGCACTTCATGCTATCAAACGCTAGACTCAGCTGAATGACATCATGCAGTGATATTCTTGTTTCACTGATGACCTTAGGCATATTTATAGAAAGCATTGATAGCTGATCAGCGAGAACCACCTCCCTGTGAGGGCCTGCACACTGGGGCGGACCAGTGCGACATGGCGAGTCGGCAGAATCATGCTAGACTGCGGAGGGATGACGAAGGTGTAAGAGAGGAGGCAGAGAGGTGGCCTTAAGAGAAGGGTTAGGATAACTGGGATATTCTGGTTGGTGAAACAGACGCCATTCGAGATATGGATCAGGAAGGGACTGATCTGTTCCAATCTTTGCTAAAGTGACTGTGGACCTTGTCAGACCACTGAGTGCTGAAAAGTAGTACACCCAAGAGGCATATTTATGGGATTGTAACGCAACGCAGCGCAGCAAGTCACCTTGCTTTACAGGGAAAGGGCGGGAATGCACGTATTTATTTAAATGAAGCGCATTCCTGTTCTTCCCCCAGCACTGGAGCACAATGGGCCGCCTTGTGCCTAAGCAGGCTCTGTTGCACCATGGTGCAAGGGTGCCTGCGTTGCATGTAGGATTGTTTTTGTGCAGAAAGGAACACTTTCCTGCACAAAAGATAACCCCTGAGAGGTATATTCCTCTACCTATGCGTGCTACATAATGCAACACACATAGAAAGAGGAAGTAACAAGGAGAAATAAGAATATTTTGCCTTGTTACGCCTCCCCTGAGAAGATTCATCTTTTTGGCACATTCCCAGGTCTACCACTTATGGCAAATCTGGGACTGCATCAAAAACCAATGGAGTTGCATGGAAAAACCCACACAATGCTGATGGCATGCTCAGGGAAGAGTGAGACAGCGCAGGGATTTGCGCTGCGTTGCTTTACTCCAGATTTATGTAGACACTCAGTGCTGGGGAAGGTGGCTTTGCGTGACTTCATAAATATCATTTTTAAGCTGCGTCATGCTTGCACCACTTTGCATGGTGCAAGGGCGATGCAACAGGGCTCATAAATATGACCCCCAGTTCTTTCACTTTCCCTGTATTTGGGGGTCTGCTCTATCCCACTGACATTACAAAGTGTCCTTTTAAAGTTCAGTGTGTACCAACTCACGCTGCACTCTACCGGTCATGCTAACCTTCTTTGCATAGCCCCTTTTCTTCAGTTATTATTCAGGTGAGCAGAGGTGATCAGCATTTTTTGCATTCGCATTTTTGACAGCACCAGTAGGTGACTAGTATGTGCATGGTCGCACCATCCTGCGTGTTGCTTATCCTGAAAGGGCATGCGTCCATTGTTTGAAGATTAACTCTGGCAGGTACTGCCGCTCTGCATTGTGACAGCTTTAGATCCCTTAATGTGACCACTTTAGATCCCTTAGAACCCAATAAAGCAGATACAACACATAGCTACAGTAGTCCAGAAGACTGGAAACATAATACTCATGATTTCGACCACATGTACGTAAGAGGAGCTCTACAAACATTCAGTATGGTAACATTGGCCCACATAGGTGTCCGTTCAAGTGTGAGATTGGTGATGTTCATCGGAAGTAAATGCTACCCTCGTTGATCCGCCACAATACAAGGCCACAAGGTGATTCATCTGCATCACAGTTTGAGAGCAACATCAGCAATGAAAGAACCTTCCCATGGTCTCAGTGCCGCACCACTGGTTTCCACACAACATCCCGTGAGCAGGAGCAGCATTTCTTGAACTTGAGCGCCTGTCTACCTCTCCTAGATGACTGGCTGATTTGAGTCACAACACCTCTGCTTGCTTTGGGCCCCCACAATAAGCACTTTTTGACTCCATTATTAGTTCCTCAGCCCTCTGCTCACTCCACTTCTGCACCTTAATTTAAATGCATCCATAGTATCCAGCATGCTGAAGCACCTTCTCTGAGGCTGAGAGGGCTCTGACTGTCAAGGATGGCATCTCTCCTCTTCAGACCTGTCAGACCACTTAAGGAGTATTGTCCTTAGAGCCGGCTGGTTGATGCCATCGTGCATCCATGAGGGCTCACAGACCAGCCTTTGAACAGAAGGGGGTACAGATGGCACTCCTGAATCACCTCAAGGGTTGCCCATCATTACATCATACTCCCAATCACTGCAAGAGGCTTTTCGACCTTTGGATGGGGGAGCCTTTTTGTCCTTCACAGAGGTGTTTAACTCTTACGGGTCACAGCAGTAATCACACAACAACCTTCTTGGTAATCTTTCAGACTCTGAAATCGTCTCTCCAGACTGTCCAGTGGAAGATGGTCCTAATGTATGTACGTTTCTAACACTCTGGCTTTGTTTGGCTACCATGAAATGTGGGAACAGCTCATAGTCTCCCCATGCATGCTTACAGGGTGATGTGTTTTTCTCAGTTAATCGAATTTTAGCTCCTGTGTGCCTGATCAACATCACTTTGATTTTGTACCTGACCAAGAAAAATTGTGTTGTTTACCAACTAGCTCAGTTTGGTCAAGTTTTTGTTGGCAGCCTTCTTAAAGAGTGCCATAGGTTCGTGCTGTCTTTGAAGATCAGTGATTAGTCCCCACAAGTTGTAAAGGTTCAGGAATAAGAGCAGGTGATTCCCCACAGCAACCCTCGTTCTCTCACTCCACAGACAAATTTGCATTAAAAATGCACATCTATCCAAATAAACATAAACAGCATTTTAATTTTTAATTTCCTCTGTCGTGTACCTGTGGGTAGGAGCTGAAGGAGGAGAGCGTAGAGTTTGGGAATGGGGCTCCCCCACGTGGCTAAAATTTTAAACTGTTAAAGTCTCGTTCATGTGCCTCCAAGTGGGCTAAAATAGCCCTACCTCTTAGTAATATGAAAGATCCAATGGTTTATGAGAGCCAGAGTCACAGCTGGGGGTGACTTTCCTTTTTTAGGGTCAAGCTTGCGTCGCATGTGTTTCGCTTGCGAGACGCTTTAGGAGTCAGAAAAGGGCTAGGAGCCCCGTTTACGTCAGTTGTCTTTCATTGGTTCATGGGCTTGCCTGTTAAAATCTGCTTTCTTTCATGAGTGGAAGGCACGCATACATCATGTCTTTTCCGGTGGCTAGCCCTCCTCGAGCACAGCGACCAAGTACTGAAAACATGCAAGGCTCGCTGTTTCCCATCCGGTTTGTGGACTACTTTTTATCTTTTGTTCGCAGCGCGATGTCGCTTGGCAGAAGTCGAGCGCTTTGCACAACATTGACGATGTTACATAGTTAATTGCACTTTTGCTGGTTACGTAGATAATTGCACTTTTGCAGATAGGTTTCATTACGAGTGAACTGTAGCAGCACGAGCGCGCTGTTTTTTCTTTCAGTGTGGAAAGAAAAATCCGGTTGGGAGTTTACAACTGCTAATAGCTGCAACTCGGAGAAATGCGAGGCCCTAGTGCATTACAAATGCTTGTTATTTAAAGTTAGAGTGTTGGGCAGGAGCAAATAGCAGTTCATTCACAAATCTAAAACAAGCTATACTAAGCTGCGCATATTTTCTAAACAACCTCCTTGCCACTCCTACTATTTTTTTTTTTTTTTTAACTCTGACCGTGACTTTTTTATAGTTAATTTTTTATTGATATTATGTAATCAAACAAACCATAAGCACACATATCAGTATGCACACTGTTGTAGAGTGAGGCAGGGTCCATCACGTGCATGACTTTGAAAGCGGTCTGGTCAAGCCCTAGGCCAAAACATAGCCCCATATTTATACTTTTCTGGCGCCGCGTTTACGTCATTTTTTTAACGCAAAAGCGGCACAAACTTACATAATTTAATTTTGTAAGTTTGCGCCACTTTTGCGTCAAAAATTGACACAAATGCGGCGATAGAAAAGTATAAATATGGGCCATAGTACGTTCGCCACTTCTACCAAAGTTTGCCGTGATTTTGTGGACAGCCCCTGGCTACATAGATGGGTTCCTCCAACTTACCGCACCAGTCCATCACCTGTACTGACACTTCTTAGGTATTTAAGTTTTAAAAGTTGTGCTTCTTTTTTTCAGGGGAAAGAATGTTCGAGACACCCCGAAGACTAATGTTTTCGGTTAACTGTATTTGAAAACTAATGACCATAAATTATAGTACCATATTGACTTCTTTGTGAAGTTTCATGGATATTTTACGAAAAGTTATTGTTGTGAATATTTTTGTGGTGGCGAAGATGAGTACCAAGTTTGCAGATTTTGGGTTGCTCAATTAATATACACTTCATTTTATCGACTTAAACAATAGAGTAATATTTTAGACATGAGTAGATAACATCTAACATTCACGTTCCACATTTAAAGACATTTTCCGTTACTGCCTACTGATAAAATTATTGCTTTCATATAACCAGTCCAGAAAAATTAAGAAAACCGCGAGGGAGCTCACAAGTTTCCGGTTTATCTCTTGACGTCAGAGTGGTATTCTGCCAAACCTGTTTTTTTTTGTATCCATCCGTGTTCTGCACTGTAGAACTGAAATCAGCGGGAACAACACCGCAGGTATCCGACTCCTGGATGCTTTTGGCTAGAAATCGATAACTGGCTGAAGGTGATTTTAATGACGAGTCAAACTGCCCCAGAAGTTAACTAGCTGGGCAGGACTGTACTTCACTGTTTTGGTGATGGTAAAAACCACTAGCCCGACGGGCTTTGTTGATGACGCTGTGTCAGGGCGTACAATTGATCGTCTCATCAGCCCGTGACAGGATATGTAAATAATCACGCGCAGCATGTTGGTTACTTTGACTCTCAAGCTAACATGCTGTCTGCTTAACTCTCCTCAGAGTTGGATCACAACCGTCATCATGTTTGATGCCAAAAAACATTGCTAATTTAGCCCTACATGCCTACTATTGCCTGAGGTGGCCAAGTGCTCTATAATATGTTATTACATAGATCATTGCTGGTGTGTACCTCGCACACTGCAACCTCGTGAAGGACTGCAAGGTCTGGGTTTGAAGGCACCAGATAGAGGTGAAACTAGTGGTTATCAAACGAGTGTTGTAAGGCAGCGAGGGAAAACCAGCTGAAAGCAGGAGCACTGGAGGACCTGTGCAATGAGTGTGAAAAACGGAAGTTATATTCCAGTGCACGTAGCATCATATAGTTGCAATATTAGCCCACTCCCAAGATCTTATGTAGCAGACAGTCCAGAGAATGGCTCTCAGCAGTGCTGGGTTTCGGGATAGTTTGTGCAAAGTGATAATTCAGCAAGTGATCTGTGGAAATGGCACTCTGCAATATTAATAGTTTTACAGGGTGAGGAATTGCAGCTGGTAATGTCAATTATGTCCTTCCACATCTGCCAGCTGCAGAACAGCAGTTGTACAATGTGAGCGAAAAGAGATCAAGGAAAAGATTCACCAAACAGCTTATTCATTCCAGGACCTGGATCTTATTTATACCCCATCCCAAGACTAATGACCAGAAAGGGTGTTAATAAGACCCGGTAATGGCAGTACCAGGCCCGTGCTGCCGCCCCATTTTACCAGCCAGTTCATACCCAGGACCCAGAAGTCCAATGTGGGAAGGATCTACATACGAACATACTCTGGAAGAGGGGAGCAGTGTAGTGATGGATGAACCTCAAGTTCTTGAACATACTTAAAACAAGTAACCCCTATTATTTTTCATTGGAAGGCTGATGCTAACAATTGGGGAGGAAGTCTTACTATGAAGGGGAAGCTGGACCACCAGACCCTCTGTATACGTTCATTCAAGGAAAGCGGGGTGACGGCTTAGAATTGCCAGACAACTGGTGTACAAGTAGTGACCTGAATCCAAAGATGCATAGAACTGATGCCGGAGAATGACCGCAGCGAGTGAGTGATTGCGAATAAAGGAGAGAATGAATAGGGGGTGCAGCTTTGCTGATAGGATGGGCGAAAGCCTAGGTCTCACTTGATAGTGAAGTCATCACTATTATTAAGTATAATAACGTGGAACATAATAAATGACAGGTACCCTAATATGCTTTACATGTTTTTCCTAGGCGCCTCCTTTGCTTGCACTTTGACAAATGTCATCACAAAATTGATAGACTGTCAAAGGATATTCCTGTGTTATTTTTATTAAAGTCAAACAATAGTTGCTGGGGTCACACATGGTGACAGTGTTTGTTTTGTGATTTCCCATAGGTCAGACATCGGTGGTGTGAACTTGTTGTGAAACACAAATACACAGATGCATATGGAGATATAGAAACCTTCCTGCGGGATGACCAGGTAAGTCACTTGCACTTATTTAATTTAAAATCTGTTTAACTTTTTTTGTTTTCGAATGTGGGTGGCAGCGGTAACATTCTATCTCCTTCTTGTGTGCTCAAAAACCGAGGCGCCTAGAAACAAAGTTCAACAATATCTCCCTCTTTTCTTATACATGGAACAGCACCATCACCAGAGGACAGCAGCTGGGGCTAGTTGCCTCACCCCCCACTCTTTCCAGTGCTCAACACTGCCCTGCAGTGAGAGATTCTCTCTAGGGCAGGTCACCCTAGCGCCACTAGATGTTGCCATCAAACCAGAGTCTGCCCCTGCATCCCTATTATGACCTGAACCCCACAAAAGCTTCTGACTAGCATGAAGTGGTGTGACATGTGACTACAGCTACTGTGCTGTGTCCCAGTCATTCAACACTACTCTCCCAACCAGTCATCCACTCCTTTCTGAGTCCATGGGTTGAACATGATGTGCATAATCATATGTGAAGGAGCTGGCTGCAAATTGTAGCATTCATTTAGGCAAAAGAAGCCCAAAACGTAGGTAGCAGGCCGTTGTGCCAGTGTCCGTCTACTATGGAATTCTCAAAATGTAGACTCACACTCGTGATGTGCGAGGAAGGACTAAAGAATGACCACCAAAAGCCCGTCTGGTCAGCCGCACTCTTTGTGGTAGTGCTGTTTTCACAAGGTGATTGTACTGCTCACAGTGCCCATGCACGTCTTGGGAGAGTTGTGAAAAGGTGATTATGCATCCTTTGTATACTTGTGCTTTTGGGGTCCCCTTGTTGACTAGCTACCAACTACCCTGCATTTTGCACACACTTCTTGTGCTTTAACTGTTTTGGCCTGCTTCTCCTGCTGCTTTATATACTTAGGGTGACCAGACGTCCTGGATTTCCCCGGACAGCCCCAGTTTTCAGAGGACTGTCTCGGTGTCCTGACACTTTTGTTAATTTTAAATCAGTGTCCCGGTTGTTGGGACAAAGGTCTGGTCAACCTGCCAGTCAGAAGTGGAAGGTGTGCTCTCCTTTCACACGCAGCTCTAGAGTCTTAAATAACTGAAGAAGTAATGTATTGGTTTCTGCCTGTCTGCTGCCGCCTGCTCCCTTATATGTTTGTGTGTGTTCACATTTACAGGACAGGCCAGATCTAAAAGTGATAGTAAGGGCTTTAGTCCTACTTTTATGTCCGACATGTCCCGGTTTATTCTTTTCAAAATCTGGTCACCCTATATATACTGTAAAACTCTGTATAAAAACAGTCTTTGCTACAGGCCCCAGCCCAATTACTTACCCGACTTGGTTGCATTTTATTGCATCTCTTCCTATTTAGGGTCGAGCCTGCGTTGCATGCGCTCGCGCATGCGTATCGCAGCGAGACTCTTTAGTGTTCGGAAAAGGGCTCGGAGCCCTGTCAACGTCACGTCAGTGTTTTTTATTGGTTCTTGGGCTTGCCTAATAAAATCTGCTTGCTTTCATTAGTCGAAGGCACGCATACGTCATGCCTTTTCTGGTGGATAGCCCTCCTCGAGCGCAGCGACCAAGTACAGAAAACATGCGAGGCTCGCTGTTTTCCATCGGGCTCGTGGACTTCTTTTTCTCTAATTTACGAGCGCGATCTCGCTTGGCAGAAGTCGGGCGCTTTACATAGTTAATTGCACTTTTTCGGGTTACGTGTATAAATGCACTTTTGCCCGATAGGTGAAAAGTCGGGTTAGGAGTTTACAACGCTATCAGCTCTAACATGAGCAAACGCGAGACCCGTTGCATTGGAAATGCTTGTTTTATTTTGCTTTTACCTTTCTTCTTTGGCCATCTCCTCCCATTTCTGCTGCCAGCCCTTTCTTCAAAGTACCCCTAATTTTCAAGAAGTTTTGTAGAACCTACAAATACATGTGCTGATTTGTACTTCCACCTCTCAGCTTGCTCGTGCCGCCATCTTGTTTGTCCTTCAAAGTCCTTCCGCCAGGAACTCAGCCTAGTCTCTTTGGGCTGGATTCTGATACGCCTTCAGACGTGCGTTGGTGCCGAGGGAGAAGGAGGGTTTAAGATGCAGCGAACTTCAATTGAGGTGCCCTTGGTCGCCTGCTATGTAGAACCTTAAAGGAGTGCAGGCCAAACTCATTTATTTAGAAGATGTATTTTCAGCTCAAGGCTTCCAGGCACTGGAACAAATTACGTTAATCCATGACACACACTCACAAAACTGGCAGGATGCCACGGAGTCTGAACAAGCAAGATGAAGCCCAAGCGTAACACAGTACAGAAACATAACAACTGAAAATAAACAAGAAAGAAAAAGAAAAACAGTGCAATAGAAAATATGATGTCAACCGGAAGATAACGAAGAATGATAGCAAAGACTGAACATGACTTCACTCGAACCATGCAAGAGATGCTTTGCAGATCATCTGCTACAAAATCTAATACAAAGGGCCCTATTTTGTTTCAGACACGGAAACAAAAGTTAAAATGTAGCTTAGTGGTAAGAGGCACCAGAACAGACCCCTTTCTTCCGGGTAGGTGGCGGTGTGGCATGTTGTCTAAGGCGACTTGCCTGTACAGACATACAGTAAAGGAAGGACACGTGTTAAGGTTCTATGGTTTTCCATATTAACACGTCTAATTCCACCTCGAAGATAAACGCAAAACCTCTTTGCACAGTGAACTGTGAAACACCTTTGCTTTACAAGAGTTGCATTCCCTTCCAATTAAGTTGGGGTATTTTTTTATACGTTAAATGAACTCCATTGCAGTTTATTCCAAGAACAACTTGAAACTTCCCTTCCCAGCTCAGGGGCTTCTTTCTCGAAAGAAAAGCCTAGTTCTGCATCGTTGCCTCTGCTGACCAGCTTTGCCCCCCCCATCCCCCGAACATGGAACCTGTGTCGTCCTGGTCTGTGTCGGTGAAACAGTCGACGAGGCGGAGAGGAGGCCCAGTCTTTGCTCCTTAGGGCTCTTGTTCACTTCGAGTCACTTCTGGTGAGGTCCACCATCCCGGCCGAGATAATCTATATTCCTCGGAAGTCTGCTGGCAGGTCAATTGTTGTTACTTAGGAAGGCACATTTGTGCATGGTAGTAGCTGGTCAATTCGTTGTGGAACACTCCCCTTCATTCCTCCTCACAGAGTGCATTTGATTTAATCATGTCATCTTTGTTATGCAGAACCCTACACCTTCCTCATCATCCTGTGTTAAGGAGAGCAACTCTCTGGTCCTCCTGCGTCTCTATTCCTACATCCTTCTCCCCCTGCCCCCTCCCCCGTACCCTACCTTTGAGCACCGCCTCTCCTTGCAGCTGCACATGTACATCCAGTTAAACTGCACGGTTAGAAAGCACAACAGGCTGGATTAATTGCACATCTCTTCCATGCCTGACTGGCCTATCGCACAAGCAACACTGGACAAGCAGAGGGGGCTACTAGGTAGTTTATTAAGCAGGGACAGTGGCTGTTTGGCAAAGCCTAGGGACCAACGCATTGTTTTAGGTAATAAGCATTGGCAAAGCCAGTAGGCCTGACCTTGGCAAGCAGATGATATATCAACTATATCCCACTCCATAAAAACGAGGAACAAGAAAAAAAGAAAGTAAGCTACTGCCTACCCGTGGCAGCAGTATGCGTACAATAAAAACATGTATATTATTAAAAAATCTTGATTGCATATAATTTGAGTAGAACACTAACGGTGCTTTTTAGCAGGCAGGTTTACTTAAAACAAATATAACCCCCCTTTTATGTTTAACGCATATCACAGGGAAATATGATACTACTTTTCGTTTAAAAAGGTACCATAGGTTTTGAATTACTAAGGGCCTGATTCTAACTTTGGAGGACGGTGTTAAACCGTCCCAAAAGTGGCGGATATACCACCTACCGTATTACGAGTCCATTATATCCTATGGAACTCGTAATACGGTAGGTGGTATATCCGCCACTTTTGGGACGGTTTAACACCGTCCTCCAAAGTTAGAATCAGGCCCTATATCTGGAGGGCAGGAGCAGTTTAAACACGCAAGGATGACAAAAATAAAGTGTAAACAATGGTGAGAAAAAAACATTGTCAGTGTAGAATATTGTCCTCACAGTAGCAATAGTCAGTAAGGCTTATAACAGACCCTGCCGTTTACAAAATACCACTCCATAAGTATTTCTTTTTAGTGGGACCAAAGTACAATTATATATGTTTTTTCGGATACATTTTATTCATCTTTTCTTACCAGCGGCCTGGAGCGATTATTTTTACATTCAACCCTCCTGAGTGTTTGCAGTATTTGGTGATATTTTCCAGCCACTGTGTTTTGTTTAGGCTCTATGCTTTTAAAGGATGTACAATTTAAAGCCAGAGTAAATGTTATTAATTGTGACAGTGCATTTGCCTGATCTATGAACGCACTATTATTGCCTCTATATTAATTGTATGCAGTGGCTAACGCTTTCAAATATGTCAGCACTAAACTGGAATTCTGCACACATTTAATACTGCATTTAAAAGCATACATGCAAAGCAAAACTGACATACACTTAATTCCTGTGTTTGTGAACGTAAGAGTAGATATGGTCCATGTCAGAACCCCTTTCAGGGCACACAGGGGTTATTGGACCTAACCATTGTGGTGGAGGCCTTTCACTCCTGATGTCCTGGGACCTGACGTACTATGGATCCTGAGCAGCTGGGCCAAGTACCCCAGTCTGCACTTGACTCTCAGTGGTAGCTGTGTTCAAGCACCAAGGCTTCCTTCATGGTGGTGTTGATGGTGGTGGGGGTTTTGAGATGTCAGCACAGTACAGGTCAGTGAACATGACTCGTAACGCAAAGTGCAAACAGTATGAACAATAAATCTGTGTCCAGTCAAATACTTGCTTTTATAAGAAAAAGTAGTATTTTATTTCTGCACTTGCAAAGGTATACAACAGAAACATCAACACAATCCCCTTGAAGTCGGGGCTCTAGTAGTTGTCAGGCAATTACCTGTCCCACCCTCCTTTGTGTAACGTATTTAGGGTTATTCTCCACTCACAGGTGGCTACATTAAGGGTAAGCTCAGTATTAGGCCATAGTCAAGAGTTTCCCTTTGGCTCCTCAGGTGTTAGTCAAAAGTGTCTATGGTGCAGCAGCATCATTAGCAGCGAGTCACCCAGGTCCCAACCGGCCCAGTTCACATCTTACTCACTCTTGCAGCACTGACTAGTTCAGCTGTACATTGGGTGCCCTCAGCGCAAGCACCTGCCAGTCTTGCTCTGTTCTGAGAAGTTCAGGCTGCACCCAGCGGCGCAGGCTCTCTCTCTCTCTCTCTCCTTAACAGTTCTCTCACTTGTCAGATCAGCTCTCAGCTCACGAAGATGCAGTACGTTGGCTTTACCTAGCAGTAGGATGGGGGTAATCTTTTCTTAAGCTCCAAACTGGAGCCATCAAAGTTGCAGTGTCCTTATTGGTGATTCAGGGGTAGTTTCCTTGCTGTGTGAGTCCAACCTGCCAAACGTAGCCCCAGTCTCTTATTTGGGCGGTGGCCAAATTCTTTTCCAACGTTTGTACCAGCAGCCCTTCCTGACAAAGCGTTGCTGCAGTACAATATAATAAGGGTGCAGTCTCTTCAAATACAAGTGCCCCTGCAACTTTACCGGTCGCCCCCTGCAGTACAGACTTAGCAAGACCCACACAGCATGCAACACATGGCTCAGTCTGCAGTGGCACTCTCCTGGCACTTCACACAGGCACAGTGGTGCACATCTGAACACGCACACCTTGCAGAGGGAGTCCTCACAGTTGGGCTCCCTACTGGACCTAGCTCCCATTGACGCAAGCAGGCAGGCGCTGGTACTTCAGTCTCTGTCCCGTCACCCAGCAGGGAGACTAACAGGCCTTTGCCTCCAGTCTTGCAGCATTTCCCCTTCTCACATAGGCCTTCTGACTGCTTTGCAGATGACAACGTTTGGGGTCTCAACCTCCCCTTCTAATAGACCATTTCCAGGTACCAAAATGCAATTTAGAGTCCGGACCTTTGAAGTGTTATGTCAGGATTCTGCTTCTTTTGAAGTAGACACTTATCTTTTTCTTTCCTAATGAAAAACGGTCTGTCCCACAATACAATTCATGGGAGTGATCAGAGCTCCCACCTGGATGTCAGCCACAGTGATGTGTGCAACAAAAGGTCAGTCCCAGACTTCCGGCCTACTCTTTTATGATCCCCTTATCATACCATCTCCTTTCCTGAGATGCGTCCAGGCCCCTTCCTTCTGATCTATCATTGAATAAAAGAGCACTCTTAAAATGTAAAGGGAGTCTCTGCCTTTTCTCCTCAATTGTGTGTCCCACACAGCTCACAGAAATGCAACAATTCACAAATCTGTCAGGGGAAATATCTCTGCTCCTCCTGTCAGCACCAGGTAGGCCAGGGCTTCCCAAAATGGAACACAGTGTCCTCCATATAAGGTGCCACTGCAGGCACACTTACTCAGTGTACATTCTTAGCACACTTACTGTCCAGCACTATTACCTCCATACTTTGTGCCATTACAAGTACCCAGGCATTCAGCACACACACTTAGTCTGCATGCACTGTTCAGCACTGAAGCTTTTCCATAAGGGTGTGCTGTTTACAAACACACACTGCCAGCACACACACACTCACCATGTGCGCATTGCACAACACTTCACCCTTCCTGTATTGTACTTCACGCAAGCACACATACACCCAGCCCATGCTTTCATTACACACACGCACTGCACATCACTACATCTCTCATTAAATGTATTCCTCACTACCCTGTACATGCACTAATCACACATTTACTACTGTATCCCTGTACCGTACCCTTCCCAGGCTCGCACACCTCCAGTGCAGTCACTACTTCAGTGCTGCTCTCCACATCTACCTGATGTAGGCCAAGGGGTGAGTTAAATACACAGCAGGGGATCTTTTAAAAATGTGACTGAGACTGTAGGCCTCCGTCCAGTGACATAGGATAAAAAGGCCCTGTTATCTACTACTGACCACTACATGGTATGCTGCCACCACTGCACTTTTGGTGCATAACTGCTGGTGAAGGTAGCCTTCCACCACTATGAGGGAAGCCCTTTGGGTGCTCCTCCTGTTCCAACAAGACTGCAGTCTGTGAGACAAGCTTATGTCATGGCAAAAACGCATGAACCATGTTCGCCTATGACAAAAAAAAAAAGCATTCAGCAAACTTTAATATTATATGCTCAAGGAGTCCATCCAGATGTGGCAGGAAATGTATAATAGCCAATATGTATGCTGAAGAATGCACACAGGGGTGACCGGATGCAGCCTACAGGACTGTATTTATCAGTCGGGCATAGTATATGCTTGGAGGAGATCCAGACAACAGTACAGTTGGGCACTCGGGGCAGGGGTACACGTCTCTTACCATGCAAAGGACTTTTCCGTCCCAATAGTCCATGAAGAGAATTTTCCAAGCAAAGTCTCTGATCACAGAAGTAGCTGGATTGGTTTGACCTGACTGTCATGTCCAAGTCTTTCTTTTCAGTAAAATTTCATCTGTTTCACACCATTTCATTCAAGCTGCCGTCTCCTGCTTCTATCCTTTTTATTGATTTTTATAGTATTGTATTTTCTTTTATGTAGTGCTTCCTACACTTGATGGGGCTCCGAGGCCATGATTTGCACAAAGTAGCATACTTCAGTGTAAGAGTGCTTTGGATGGAAGAGGGACTGTTATGAGACTTGTTTGGGTAGAGTTTTGATGTTAAGCCTGAGGACCAGGGTTGTGCTCTTACGTTTTTTGAGTCTCCTAGACATATATTTGAAGTGGAAATGAGTGAGAGATAGGAAGCTTAAACATTATGTGCATTTTTACCAAAACATAAAACGAGTGCAGTGTGTTATATGTGACAAATGTTATGGTGTCATGCACCTCTATCAAAGACCTCGTTTCCTGCACTGCTCTTATCAC
Source organism: Pleurodeles waltl (assembly GCF_031143425.1). Taxonomy (NCBI): domain Eukaryota; kingdom Metazoa; phylum Chordata; class Amphibia; order Caudata; family Salamandridae; genus Pleurodeles; species Pleurodeles waltl. Next base: position 789,320,690 of record NC_090436.1, on the reverse strand, counting down.
CCTAGATAAGATGCAGAGTATCCAGGCCACGTCACAGCAAGCGTATAGCCGAGCATTGATATGGGAGATAAGTGTAGGAATAGATGCAGATACCTGCCATGTTTTGAATGGTCAGTCTAATCCCTTACACAGCCAGCAACTGGATGTGCTGTCATGGCTTCACAGTTGACAGGCAGAAGGGCAACCAACAGGAATGGGCATTATGCAGTTGATCATAGTAAGTAACTTGAGGAGTCCACCCAGAAGTGTCAGGAAGAAACCTATAGGAATGGCATATTCCACAACAAGCCATAGTATTACTATGAAGGGTCCACTGTAGACCGACAGAGCAACAGTTCAACAAACTGTAATATTGTATGCCCAGGGAGTCCATCCAGACGTGGCAGAGAACAACCCATAGGAAAGGAAATTTATAATGGCCATGATCTTTGCTGAGGAATGCATGCAGGGGTGACAGGACGCACCCCAAAGGACTGCATATTTTTCAGTCAGCCATAGTATATGCTTGAAGGAGTCCAACCAAGCGTGACAGAGGAACAAAACATAGGAATGAGTTGCATAACCAGCCATGTTATATGGGATGAGGCATCCATGCAGGAGTTCTTGAGGTCCATGATAATCGGAAGGATGCAACCAGCCATGTTCTGAGGAGTCATTCCAGAAGTGGAGGAAAGCAACATTTTGGAATGGCGCTAGCTATTGTATATGCCCAGAGAAATTCAGCGAGGTGGGACAGGGAGAAATCATTAGTAGTGAGTAATATACAGCTAGCCGTGATACTTTTTCTGAGGTGTCCATCAAGGAGTGCATTGGTGCCTTTCGGTTTCAGTGGAAGGGGGAGGCCAGGCCCCATCAGTTCTCTGAGCTGGAGTATTATTTTATAATTGGGGACACAATGTGGTGGTATTCACCATTTTTTCTTCTGTTGGCATCTCATTTTAGAATGGCCATCGTTGTTTAGACACGCTCTAACTCTGCCCTCATACCATGTGTAGACTGGGCTATATTAATACAGAGGTTTTGCCTCCGCACAGCAGACGTGCGCTGCGGGCACGCAGAGGCCAGCCTGTCTGCACATGCTCCGGGTCCAGGGCCCTGAATTTTTACCAATTTTCTCCAGAAAGGTGTTGTTCCAGTGAGTTTCTCCTATTACTGAGGTTCATTACACCAAGTATGGTTTTGTCCTGCAGCGCTCCTTAATCTTCCAACCACCTAAAAAGTATTTTACTGTCAATGGCTGAGAAAGGCAACAACAGGATTCCTACGGGGCCAGTTACAGTAGTGTGGACCTTATCTATGGAGGAGGTTGAGGCTCCGCCTAGGGGTGTGTGGGTGCCAGGTGAGTGTTAGCCTCTGTATGGCATTAAATGTGGTCTGAACCACACTAAGTTGTTGCTAATGCTCGTAGAAGAGATTCACATGTTATTTGAAGATAATCATTTGGACAGTTTATCACCAAAAGATGGATAAATTATGATTCTGACCCTTTGATAGCCTTTGCCACACCAGCTGGTTGCGTTATTTATACTGTGAACAGTCAAAAAAAAGTTGGAGGAGGGGTTGCTTTAGTGTGTAAAGAATCCTTTGTTTGCTCCCCCTTGCTGGTTCTGCAGGTACAGGGTATCAAACTATATGCCATGTATTTAACTATAAAACATGAGCGTTCAGTAAAATGTTTACTAATATATAGACCTCCAAGCCAGTTAAGAACTTAATTAATTCATTTCCGGAAATAGTCTTCACTATCTCCTGCGGAAGTGAATCTTTAGTGGTGTTGGGGGATCTACATGTAAATTTTGCCAAGGACCTGAATGCCAATACCTCTCAGATTGTTAATATCTGTTCAGCTTTTGAGAGGATACAGCTGCTTCACCAACCCACTGGTATGGCAGGCCATATATTGGACCATATTTATGCCAGAGAGGGGTTAATTAGTATGGAAACAGTTGAAGAGGTTCTATGGTCTGACCAAAAAGTTGATTTCTTTGCGCCTAGATAAAGACATGTGTCTTTCCTTCTTGGCAGCCACCCGTCACTAAGCACTATAGGGCTTGGTCTAAATGTGATAAGCCGAGCTGAGCAGTGTTGTCACTTAAAAGTAGAACTTCATTTCATAAAACATCACAAAACACCATTGGCTCCCTGGTATGCCAAAGCATTTGGTACAAGCTTAAAGATCTGGAGACAAGACTACTCTGAAGTTGGAAGGAAGGCCTACAAGGCAGAACTTAAAATGTATGAATGGCTTATGAAAACTTGTTGGGGGAAACTACTGCTATAATAAAATAGTATCTGCTAATTACTCCACTAGAGAACTCTTCTCAGTCTACACATATTTAGCTAAAAGTACTCATCTGCCTAAAGTCTTATACTCAGTTCAGATTTGGCTGATTTTTTTTTCAGACCCACATTGTATTTTTTTGTCAACATTTATACCTAAAGGGACGCCAAAGGAAGGCTCAGAGCCTGGCATTGTTGAGCAATTCAGGCCAAAAGGATTGGTCTGAGTTCTGTTCTATCACTGAGGAAGAAGTAATAGCTGAAATATCCCAGAATAAATCAAGTTCTCCTCTTGACCCTTGCCTTAAGGGGATCTTTAAAGATATGGTATCTTTTCTCTCTCACTGGATCACAATGATGTGTAATAACTCTTTTTTAAAAAGGGATTTTCCGGCCATTTGTAAAACAGCACTAGTTACGCCACTTTGGAAAAAGGAAACACTGGATCCTAACGTTCAAACTACCATCCTATCTGTCTTCTTCCACTTTTTCCAAAATATTGGCAGATTGAGTCACTAAACAGCTAGCTTCATATTGTGAGAAAGACGGAGTGTACAATAAGCATCAATCTGGTTTTTGATCGTGCTTTAGCAACTGCTGTTAATGATACATGGATGATTTTGGATGCTGGTAACTGCTGCACTCATACGTCTTGACCTGTCGGCCGTGTGTGACATTGTCTCACATGCTATTTTACTAAAAAGGCTCATCTCTATTGGTCTGAGGGATCAGCCACTTGCATGGTTTGCATCTTTCCTAAAGAACAGAGCAAGCAGTGCAGATGGCATCTTTTTGTTCAGTTTTTAAAGATATCACCTGTGTATGTCACGCAGGGGTCTGCCCTTAGTCATATGCTTCTTAATATATATGTGGCCACTCTGGGAGGCCTTATTGCTTCTTTTGGATTCAATTTTATGGGTACGCTGATGATACCCAAATAATTATCCATATGGAGGGTGATAACTCACAACTTTAGGAGCAATTCAGAGACTGTATGATTAAGGTGGCCAACTAGATTAATGACAACTCTCTCTGCCTTAACTCTGATATGACGAAAGTCCTGATTTTTGGGAATGCTTTCATCTAGTCCCATATATAGTGGCCTCATTCTTTGGGCGAATGCCTGTTACCCGCCCACCTCAGCTCAGAATCTTGGATAGCAGACTCTCTTTTGAGTTGCACATCAATAAGTGGATGTCTACAAGCTTCTGAGACAACTCAGGAAGATTACTCAGTTTATTCCGCAAGATTCTAGGTAGAATCTGGTGCAGATTTGATGCTAAGTAAACTGGACTAATTAATAAATTAATAAATATATATATGTGAACAAGGTCTGGTGAGACCGAAACGCGTCAGGGGATTCCTGTTTGTTTGTTTATGATCTCACTAATGTATTAAAAGTTAAGGTATTTTTGGCACAACGACAGAGTGCGGTTTTCTCTTGCTAAAACAGAAAGAGAATCTTGTTTTTTGAATATATATATATATATATATATATATATATATATATATATATATATATATATATATATATGTTCGATGGCATGTGTAGCTGCAGATACACATGCTGTGCACATCCCGCCATCTGGTGTTGGGCTCGGAGTGTTACAAGTTGTTTTTCTTTGAAGAAGTCTTTTCGAGTCACGAGACCGAGGGACTCCCCCCATTTCGACTCCATTGCGCATGGGCGTCGACTCCATCTTAGATTGTTTTTTTTCCGCCATCGGGTTCGGACGTGTTCCTTTTCGCTCCGTGTTTCGGGTCGGAAAGTTAGTTAGAATCTCGGAAAAAACGTCAGTATTGTTTGCGTTCGGTATCGGGTTAGTTACAACAAGATCAACACCGAATTTAGAAGAGTTCCGGTGGCCCTTCGGGGTTTTTCGATCCCTCGTCGGGGCCTGGTCGGCCCGGCCACGTGTGAATTCAAGGCTGATGGAACGGACCCCATTCCGCTTCTGTCCAAAATGCCATAACAAGTATACGGATCAGCATCTGGTCTGTAACTTGTGCTTGTCCCCAGAGCACAAGGAAGATACTTGTGAGGCCTGTCGAGCGTTTCGGTCCAGAAAGACATTAAGAGACCGAAGAGCCAGAAGACTGCAGATGGCGTCGACGCCGACAGAACAAGAGCGTTTCGAGGAAGAAGAGGAAGCTTTCTCTATCCAAGAGTCGGACTCGGAAGAGCTCGAGGCCGAAGAAACGCCGAAAACCGCGAGTAAGACGTCGAAACATAAGACTCACGAGAAGTCAACAAAAGCCCAGGGGACGCCACCGCCAACAGGCCATGGATTAACCCAAACAAGCGGTGACCGAGCCAAGGCACCGAAAAAGGGCACGCTGGTGTCGAAGTCATCCGACTCCGGTCGAGATACCGCCACACAGCAATCTCGGACCCGGGACATCGGCTCCGAGAAATTTCGGCACCGTCATAGCGGCACCGAACAAATTAGGCATCGTGACACCACCACGCCGAAAATTACAAAGGTTTCTTCGGAGCCTAAAAAGACCTCAGAAAAAGTTTTGGTTCCGAAACATCCAGCCTCGGAGCCGAAAACAGGTTCCTATACAGAGGAACAAGGATTGGCCTCCCAAATGAAAAAACATAGATTTGGAGAGGAACTTCAAGCTGTAGAGCCAGACTATACTTAAAGGAGGCTCCACATTCATCAAGACACAGGGAAGATAACCACTCTTCCTCCAATTAAGATAAAAAGAAAACTTGCCTTTCACGAAAAGGACAAGGAGCCACAGGCAAAGGTGGCAAAGAAAACAACTCCACCACCATCAGTGCACACATCACCAGTAGCAACTCCTCCACTGATGCACTCCCCGACTCATACTGCTATGAGTCAAGATGATCCCGATGCATGGGACCTTTACGATGCTCCAGTATCGGACAACAGCCCAGACTTGTACCCTACCAGGCCGTCCCCTCCTGAGGACAGTACATCTTACACACAGGTGATCGCAAGGGCAGCTGCTTTCCATAACGTCACCTTGCATTCAGAACCAATTGAGGATGACTTCTTGTTTAACACGCTAACCTCCACTCATAGCCAGTACCAAAGACTACCTATGCTCCCAGGAATGCTAAAACATTCAAAACAAATCTTTCAAGATCCTGTTAAAGGCCGAGCCATAACTCCAAGAGTGGAGAAAAAATACAAGCCACCGCCAACAGATCCTGTTTATATTACAACGCAGTTAACTCCAGACTCAGTAGTTGTCGGGGTAGCTCGTAAGAGAGCAAACTCTCATACCTCGGGAGACGCACCACCTCCAGACAAAGAGAGTCGCAAATTTGATGCTGCAGGCAAAAGGGTTGCAGCACAAGCAGCAAACCAATGGCGCATTGCCAATTCGCAAGCGCTTTTGGCAAGATATGACAGAGCGCACTGGGATGAGATGCAGCATTTGATAGAACACTTACCCAAGGAGTTCCAAAAAAGAGCACAACAAGTGGTGGAAGAAGGACAAAGTATCTCTAATAATCAGATACGGTCTTCAATGGATGCAGCAGATACGGCTGCAAGGACAGTAAATACTGCAATAACAATAAGAAGGCACGCATGGCTCCGCATGTCAGGTTTCAAGCCAGAAATTCAACAAGCCGTGATAAATATGCCATTTAATTAACAGCAGTTGTTTGGGCCGGAAGTCGACACTGCTGTTGAGAAACTCAAGAAGGACACTGATACGGCAAAAGCCATGGGCACACTCTACTCCCCGCAGAGCAGAGGCACCTTTCGCAAAACACCTTTTAGGGGAGGGTTTCAAGGACAACCTACAGAAACCACAACATCACAAACAAGGCCCACTTACCAAAGCCAATATCAGCGGGGAAGTTTTCGGGGGCAATATAGAGGGGGACAATTCCAAAGAGGTAGAGGAAAATTCCAAAGCCCCAAAAGTCCTCAAAATAAGCAGTGACTCAAAAGTCACCCATCCCCATCACATAACACCTGTGGGGGGAAGATTAAGCCAATTTTACAAACATTGGGAGGAGATAACAACAGATACTTGGGTACTAGCAATTATCCAGTATGGTTATTGCATAGAATTTCGAGAATTACCTCCAACAGTCCCACCGAAAACACACAGTATGTCGAAACAACATATAAATCTTCTAGGATTAGAAGTTCAAGCATTGCTCCAAAAAGAGGCAATATAATTAGTACCAAAACAAGAACTAAACACAGGAGTTTACTCACTGTACTTTCTAATACCCCAAAAAGACAAAACTCTAAGACCTATAGTAGATCTCAGAATATTAAATACATACATCAAATCAGACCACTTTCACATGGTTACATTACAAGAAGTAATCCCACTGCTCAAACAACAAGACTACATGACAACACTGGATCTAAAGGATGCATATTTCCATATACCAATATATCCTTCACACAGAAAGTACCTAAGGTTTGTATTCCAAGGGATACATTACCAATTCAAAGTGTTGCCATTCGGAATAACAACTGCACCAAGAGTTTTTACAAAATGTCTAGCAGTAGTAGCTGCACATATCAGAAGGCAGCAAATACATGTGTTCCCGTACCTAGACGATTGGTTAATCAAAACCAACACGCAAAAACAGTGTTCACGACACAAATTACGTCATAGAAACCCCACACAAACTAGATTTCTCAATCAATTACTCAAAGTCACACCTTCTGCCGTGTCAAACACAGCAATACCTAGGAGCAACAATCCACAAAAGTAAAAGGGATTGCCACTCCAAGTCCATAAAGAGTCCAAACATTCCAAAATGTAATACAAGCCATGTATCCAAACCAGATGATACAGGTCAAATTAGTAATGAAACTCCTAGGCATGATGTCCTCATGCATAGCCATTGTCCCAAACGCAAGGTTGCACATGCGGCCCTTACAACAGTGCCTAGCATCACAGTGGTCACAAGCACAGGGTCAACTTCTAGATCTGGTGTTGATAGACCGCCAAACATACATCTCGCTTCAATGGTGGAACAGTATAAATTTAAACCAAGGGCGGCCTTTTCAAGACCCAGTGCCACAATGCGTAATAACAACAGATGCATCCATGACAGGGTGGGGAGCACACCTCAATCAGCACAGCATCCAAGGACAATGGAACATTCAGCAAAAACAGTTTCATATAAACCACTTAGAACTGTTAGCGGTGTTTCTAGCTCTGAAAGCATTTCAACCCATATTAACCCACAAATACACTCTTGTCAAAACAGACAACATGACAACAATGTATTACCTAAACAAACAAGGAGGAACACACTCGACACAGTTGTGTCTCTTAACACAAAAAATATGGCATTGGGCGATTCACAACCACATTCGCCTAATAGCACAATTTATTCCAGGGATTCAGAATCAGTTAGCAGACAATCTCTCTCGGGATCACCAACAGATCCACGAATGGGAAATTCACCCCCAAATACTGAACACTTACTTCAAAATGTGGGGAACGCCACAAATAGATCTATTTGCAACAAAAGAAAACTCAAAATGCCAAAACTTCGCATCCAGGTACCCACAACATCAGTCTCAGGGCAATGCACTATGGATGAACTGGTCAGGGATATTTGCATACGCTTTTCCCCCTCTCCCACTTCTTCCATATCTAGTAAACAAGTTGAGTCAAAACAAACTCAAACTCATACTAATAGCACCAACATGGGCAAGGCAACCTTGGTACACAACACTACTAGACCTTTCAGTAGTACCTCATATCAAACTGCCAAACAGACCAGATCTGTTAACACAACACAAACAACAGATCAGACATCCAAATCCAGCATCGCTGAATCTAGCAATTTGGCTCCTGAAGTCCTAGAATTCGGGCACTTAGACCTCACACAGGAATGTATGGAGGTCATAAAACAGGCTAGAAAACCTACCACTAGACACTGTTATGCAAATAAGTGGAAAAGATTTGTTTATTACTGCCATAATAATCAAATTGAACCTTTACACGCATCTGCAAAAGAGATAGTAGGATACTTACTACATTTGCAAAAATCTAAACTAGCTTTCTCTTCCATTAAAATACATCTTACGGCAATTTCAGCTTACCTGCAAATTACGCACTCAACTTCATTATTTAGGATACCAGTCATAAAAGCATTTATGGAAGGCCTAAAGAGAATTATACCACCAAGAACACCACCAGTTCCTTCATGGAACCTCAACATTGTCTTAACACGACTCATGGGTCCACCTTTTGAGCCCATGCCCTCTTGTGAAATGCAATACTTAACGTGGAAAGTTGCATTTTAATTTCCATCACATCTCTAAGAAGAGTGAGTGAGATTCAAGCATTTACCATTCAAGAACCATTTATTCAAATACACAAAAATAAAGTTGTTCTACGGACCAATCCTAAATTTTTACCAAAAGTAATCTCACCGTTCCACTTGAATCAAACGGTAGAATTACCAGTGTTCTTCCCACAGCCAGATTCTGTAGCTGAAAGAGCACTACATACATTAGACATCAAAAGAGCACTAATGTACTACATTGACAGAGCAAAACTAATTCAAAAGACAAAACAACTATTTGTCGCCTTTCAAAAACCTCATACAGGAAATCCTATTTCAAAACAAGGCATTGCTAGATGGATAGTTAAGTGCATTCAAACCTGCTATCTTAAAGCTAAAAGAGAACTGCCTATTACACCAAAGGCACACTCAACCAGAAAGAAAGGTGCTACCATGGCCTTTCTAGGAAATATTCCAATAAACGAAATATGTAAGGCAGCAACATGGTCTACGCCTCATACATTTACCAAGCACTACTGTGTAGATGTGTTAACTGCACAACAGGCAACAGTAGGTCAAGCTGTACTAAGAACATTATTTCAAACTACTTCAACTCCTACAGGCTGAACCACCGCTTTTTGGGGAGATAACTGCTTATTAGTCTATGCACAGCATGTGTATCTGCAGCTACACATGGCATCGAACTGAAAATGTCACTTACCCAGTGTACATCTGTTCGTGGCATTAGTCGCTGCAGATTCACATGCGCCCACCCGCCTCCCCGGGAGCCTGTAGCCGTTTAGAAGTAGATCTTAAACATTTGTACATTTGTAAATATATTACTTAAAACTTCATTATGTACATACGCATTCACTCCATTGCATGGGCACTATTACTAGCATACACAACTCCTACCTCACCCTCTGCGGGGAAAACAATCTAAGATGGAGTCGACGCCCATGCGCAATGGAGTCGAAATGGGAGGAGTCCCTCGGTCTGGTGACTCGAAAAGACTTCTTCGAAGAAAAACAACTTGTAACACTCCGAGCCCAACACCAGATGGCGGGATGTGCACAGCATGTGAATCTGCAGCGACTAATGCCACGAACAGATGTACACTGGGTAAGTGACATTTTCCATATATATATATATGTGTGTGTGTGTGTGTGTGTTCCCTGAGTAGCTCATTAGGAGGTTACCACTCAAACGAATTACTGCAGCCAGGCCGATCTTTGGGAAGCGAAAATGTAATAGTATTTGCTCCCTTCTCAGAACGTTTACTTGCTACCTACTAAGATGAGATGCCAGATAAAAGTTCTTTGTATGGCCCATAAAGCTCTTTATTCAGCAACTCGAGCCTCATACATCTCTGACATGTTTAAAAGATATTGGGGGTGATTCTGACCGCGGCGGACGGCGGTCGCCGCCCGCCAAGCGGTTCCCGCCGAAAGACCGCGGCGGTCATTCTGGCTTTCCCACTGGGCTGGCGGGCGACCGCCGAAAGTCCGCCCGCCAGCCCAGCGGGAAACACCCTTCCCACGAGGAAGCCGGCTCAGAATGGAGCCGGCGGAGTGGGAAGGTGCGACGGGTGCAGTTGCACCCATCGCGAATTTCAGTGTCTGCAAAGCAGACACTGAAATTCTTTGTGGGGCCCTCTTACGGGGGCCCCTGCAGTGCCCATGCCATTGGCATGGGCACTGCAGGGGCCCCCAGGGGCCCCACGACACCCCATACCGCCATCCTGTTCCTGGCGGGTGAACCGCCAGGAACAGGATGGCGGTATGGGCTGTCAGAATCCCCATGGCGGCGCAGCAAGCTGCGCCGCCATGGCGGATTCCCATGGGCAGCGGAAAGTCGGCGGTACACCGCCGGCTTTCCGCTTCTGGCCGCAGCTGTACCGCCGCGGTCAGAATGTCCGGCGGAGCACCGCCAGCCTGTTGGCGGTGCTACCACCAACCTCCGCCATGGCGGTAATTACCGCCAGGGTCAGAATGACCCCCATTGTCTTTCTAGGTTGCTTTACTCATCATCTGCTGGTCTGAAGTAATACCAAAGTTCTGCAGAGCCCACCTATGGGTTAAGGCTTTCTCTGTGGTCACTGCCCAGGCCTGGAATAAAGTGCCTGTAGACCTTCGCCTTTTATCTAATCTGCTGATATTTCTTAGAGTACTGAAAAGCTTTCTTTTACTTAATTTAGTTTTTTTTTTATCCTTCTTGTTGGCATGTAGTAAGCACGTTTGGCTTAGCGCCAGGACACCCGTTGGCTAATTGTGTGCTTAATAATCAATTAAATTAATTAATTAATTAAATAAAGTGTCAGGGAGTAGACCACGGGAATCGGAGCTTATACAACCAGCCATAATAAATGCACTTCAAAGTTGAATCCCCAATGTCGGCAGAAAAGTGCAATGAAAAAAACAAAGGCTATACTTGTAGGGAGTCAGACTTGGAACCAATCCAGGTGCAGTGATAGGACTATCTCGCTGCGTGGGTGGCAGTTGGAACCAAAGAGAGAAGGCATCTGTCAAAGATTCTGTGAAAGGAGTGCACTTGGGTTGCTGTACACATGGGGGTTGGCAGACGGGTGTGGCTCAAGGAAGGTTGATAATGAAATAGACAACGGTTCTAGCCCTAGGAATATTACCTTAACCTCTCCCTTCACCTGCATGCCTTGGAGGCACAGTAAAATAAGCAATCATGTCTACTATATCAGGCACCTGGGCCATTTCCACAGCACTTTGGTAATACGGTGCATGCCATCATAAATAATTATCAGGTGCTGTAAATGTAAAAAACAAAAACCTCTCTACGCTAGAATATTTCATGCCGAAACAAAGGGCCCCGGGTTTTTAAGAGAGTCAGCAGTACAGCTACTTCTCTCGCCTCCTGGTCTCTCCTCCAGTGGAAGATCTGATTTTTCAGATATAAATAATTGCCCTCTGAATGCTGAAATCCTTTGCTTATGCCATATAAAACTTTTGTGAGTACGTTTTATTCGTTCGGTGTGGTAAGTCATAACAGCCCTGTTGTTCTGTTTTTAAATTGAGAGGGTTATTTAAACCTGTGTGGGCCTGCACAATTTAGAGCTGAGCTGGAAGGCTTTTATGATGGTAAGCTGCCGCAATGCTGTGCACAAAATCTTAGTAAATAACCGTCTCACTTTCTTATGTAACAATCATGGGACAAACTCAAAATGTGTTCAGAACACTGTGTGTTTAGGGTATGAACACTTTAAGGGATTTAGCATGAGGCAGCCTTGGAGAATTCAGTGGTATTTTCCATATCAACTAGTTTTTTTTCTCACCAAAGGATCCCAGTGACGATGGCCATGGTTACTTTTACTGGTGCCCATTGGATGGCAAAATGTCAGCAGTTCGGAAATGGGACAATTTAATTCCACAAAAGATTTTAATCATCTGAATGGTGCATTGAATGTTTCTATACAACTATGAACACTTGTGCTTTAAGAGCATTTCATGGACGTGGCGGTAACGCAGCCTTATTTTGTTTTTTACCCATGCCCCCTTTGACAGCCTATGTAATTATTTAAGGTACTCATATAGAGCAGATCTAATTACGGAGCAACAGGGCACTTTACATAAATCTTTAACATACAACATGAGAAGTGTTTGAAGACAGGGGAAAAAATCGAGAGAGACAGGTAAAACATTTAGGTACGTACTGAATGGGCATGTTTTTCCAGAAGGATGGTAGGTTGTTGGTAGGTCCCAAATTATCCCAGAGTCTCTGGCTTGGCATGAGAAAGACCGGTTAATTACCTCGTGTGAGGCCTGTGGTCGTATGAAGTGGAATAACTGTAAGATAAGCATACGCAGATCTTCAGTCAAAGATATGGAAAAAAACATTCCGACCAAAGCAACCATCTGAACTCATGCAATGATGGTGGAGTACAGACGCGCACAGAGAATGCAAAACATTGGTACTGGTAAAATCCAAGCTCTAACTATCCCTTCCTCCATCTCACATTACTGTTTCAGCTACCCATTGCTATTTCCATATTGAAAGAATTAAACTTCAGTCAAATGCCCCTCATTGTCTAAAGTTCATTGCTCACAGAAGCTCAATGAAAAGGGATTATTGTTTTAAAAAGAAGGCTCTCTCGAAGAGGCATCTTCAGTACTTGCTTGGAGAAGGGCAAGCTGAGTTGGTTCTTTAGATGTTGGTTCAAGGTCTGCTTTTTGATTATGTGGTGTTGAGTTTATCTTGTTGACTGCAGTTTTTGAGGATTCATGGAAATATTTGAAGGGCTGTACCAATGATACCTGCTGGTTTTTCTGTGCACTCAAGAAGGATTTGGTTGATCCTATTACCACCCACAGAAATGTCAACGAGGATCAGGTTGACTTGCAATAAGGGACACGAGAAGTTGTTTATTAACATTAGATTCAGCGCCTCTGAATGTTCAGTAGCCTGATTGATGTCAAATTTTTGCCTCAGCAGGATCCATTGTTGGCAGTTGACAAGTGACATCACACTGCATGATTTCGCTCAGGAAGGGGAGCAACCAATAGCTCACTGGTTAACTAGTGTGAGTTATGTGTTTCTTCAATACCAGATGGTCCTTATCAGAGTCTTTTGACCATGCCTTCTTGATCATTGGTGTGCTGTCGGGAGTCTAGTTACTGTGCTCTTTGATGGTGGATGGTTCAAAACTAGGATTCTCCCTGCTGCTTTAAGAACGTGTTATTTAATGAGTTGAAGACATCTGGAAGGTTGTCTGAATTAAGAGGTGAGAGTTGGGGGTAAAGTGTGAGTTTTTCAGTTTGTCTCATTTTTTTGGTTGAATAATCTTGATCTTGTCAGTGAAGGAGGAGAGCAGATTTTTGCAGTTTTCAAGGGCTGCCTCTGGAGCATTTTTGATTCACTCGGCTTGGGTTCAAGTGTGCCACACGTTGGGGTGACAACAAACAAACCACCTGGTCATAGATGGAGTAAGCCAGGCTTAGGTTTGAGAGGATTCCCTCTTCTGCATGACAGGGGTGTAGTGCCATGGTAAATGGCTAGTTGTTTTATCTCGTGATATTGTACCTTGTGCTGTAATGTGTAGTGGGGGGGGATGTATTAAATGTAAGTTGTCCAGTTTGAGAAAGGCACCTTAGGTGGTTATTGGGTAGAATAATCGGAGAGTGTTATTTATTGGTGTACGATGGTGACTGATGGACGAACAGTGACAGTGCAAGTGCATCTGCACAGGCATTACTCAGAAAAGGAGCTGGGAAGGACGAGGTGACCTTGAGTTTCATGTGGGACAAAGTCTTGGTGGCCTATATGTTTTAAATTTAGGTTATTGTGACTTTATAAACTCCTCCCCCCTATCCAGCATTTCCTTAAATTGTGTAAGCAATATATCCCCCTTTAAACTGGTGTTATAATTGACACTGCCCACAGCAGTTTATTTTTTTGTTTCCCTTCAGAGGATTTATTAATCCAATACACAGGAACCTTCCTAACCAGTAAGAAGTTGTGTACAACAGGCAGTGTGCTCACCTTGGAGCCTGTAGCCCTGGGTTCTGATCCCAGGTTCATCAATTGACCAAAAACCGTGTGATTCTGATCTAAACACCTAATTTATCTGCCCCTCAAAAGGTAAATATCTGTATTGCAATTGTGTACTGTGAAAGAAAATGTGGAATGCAATTCCCAACTCTACACTGACAAACAGCGCAAACCGCACACCACTGCTACTCAGGTTCAGCCTCTATAAATACCACTATATGATGTCATCTTATTGCGTGAAGCCCATGTTTAACTTGGCTTGTCACCAGTATCCTATGCATGTCCAGTGTAACCACAAGCTTCCCTAAATGATTCCCTAGTCTGCGCCACCCTGTGGGCCCCATTTAGAGTTGGTTGAGGGGGAGCCCCATCATACCCGGGCACGCCTGCTTTATCTAAATGTGAGGGAAGCACTGGGACAGTCACAAACTTTTAACCGTATGACCCGCCAGATCGCAGTGACTGCCACCCTAGTCTATTTAGGACGGCATGGCGATCACAAAATGTTCCTGCCTGGGAAGGATAAAGGGCCTTTGACGGTGTTTTTGTTTTTTTTGTTTTTTTTCAGGAATAAGCATCTGCTATGTGAGTTTTTCCTTGCAGATCAAAATGGTTTGCTGTGCAGGTGCGACAAACATGCCATTCGCTCTTTACCCTCTTCGGCCGTCAGAGCAGCCACCTCAGCGGAGGGTTAAGAAATCCGTGCCAGGCAGACTGGCGACTTTAAATACCAGGCCATCAAACGCCATAGCCTCCGTGAACCTGGCAGGCAGCCCGCCATGATTTAAAAGACCCCGGATGTATTTCCATTTCTCCCCAGGTCTTGTGTCTTTGTCTCCCCTAGTCCGGGGCTCTCAATAGCAGCCCTTGAGCTGCCTAGCACACTGAAGCGCCTAGTGAAGGGAAAGGGTTTTAGTGTGTTCTTCCATAGTTTCTGCTCCATGTTCTAGGGCCCCTTGGCCTACAGTAGCTTGCTCATGATGGCACGAGCAGGAGCTCGTGCCATCTTAAAACAATATTGATAACCGATTCCGGTATCATATCATACTTCTTGCTCAGCATATCAGCGATCCAGTAGAAATGGACCGTAAGGGTAGGCTGAATTTCCTGGATTGCATCAGTTTAACATATCCGGGCTTGTCAGAGACAGTGGTCCACTGGAGTTGGGTTTAGGGGGCCATGATCTCACTCTGACTATCTCTATGAACAGATTCTAAAGGCAGATTCGTTTGAACATCCTCAGCTGCTGTCCCCTAGGAGGATACGATTAGGCAACTCGATGAAAGTGCTCAGGCTTCTGCTTATGAGTGAATTGGCGGTCTCCAGCATTCATTTTTTGGAGTGATGCTAGTGGTATTTGCATTGCAATCCTTTTTAATATGGCTTTGTAGTCATCCGGGTTAACTTCCACATGTTTTCAAGGTTTTTAGCATAGGCCAAGTCGTCCTGGGTTTGTATATTTGGATTTTGTATTTTAGTCTATCTCTCTGTTGGTTGGTAGTGCTTAATATGGTGTTTACAGAGACTGTGATCTTAAGTAATTTTCTGTTGGTTTATTTGAGGCTTGTGTTTTAGTCCCTCTCTATGCTGGGTAGTAATGTCTAGTATGCCGTCCATATAGACCACAGTCTCAAGTTGTCCTGTGTTGGTTTGAGTGCTGTGTTTGTTTGTCTTTATGTTGGGTGGTAATGCCTCATATGGTGTCCATTTGAACCGCAGTTTTAATTTATCCTGTGTTGGTTTATTCAGGTGTTGTTTACAGTTTGTCTCTATGCTGGGTGGTATTGACTAATATGGCATCCACATAGACCGTAGTCTTAAGTCATTCTATGTTGGTTTATCTGTTGTGTTTCAGTTTGTCTCTGTTGTGGTAATGTCTAATATGGCGCCCACGTAGACCCCAGTCTTAAATCGTCTTGTGTTGGTTTACTCGGGTGTTGTTTACAGTTTGTCTCTATGCTGGGTGGTATTGTCTAATATGGCATCCACATAGACCGTAGTCTTAAGTCATCTTGTGTTGGTTTATTTGGGTTTTGTGTTTCAGTTTGTCTCTGTGCTGGTGGAAATGTCTAATATGGTGTCCAGATTCACTGTTTCAAGACTAAAAAGGTCACCCACCCATGGGTTGGGGCCAGAAGCCCTATAATGCAGAATAACTGGGATAAAATTTAGTCATGAGCCCCCTCAGTATGTTGTTCTCGGGACGCCAATAGCTCACAACCACCCGCTTGTATTTATTAAAAATCCAGCATAAAAAAACAGCCCTTTCTTCATAACCCAGGAGATGCTTCCCTTGTTTCTGTAAAATGATTTATAAGAATGCAGGGCTGCTTCCAAAGCTTTCACTCCGTGTCCTTGTGTCAACCCTTACCTGACCTGGAACTTCCGTTCCAAATACTTGTATTTCAACGATCACAATAATTCTTTGGGACACACGATTAACTCCGTTTTACACTGACATGAAATAACAGTAGTTTTCTTGGCTAAAGTTTCCGATGTGTATTATTTCTGCCTGGCGTGCAGCTGGCGGCAGCGAGTGAGCTCTGAACATTCTGTTCCAGATGTGGATTCCTTCCATTAACTGCACCCGCCCGATCACACCCGCCCTTCTGTTCTTTCCCACACTTGCTCTCTCCTACTGTTTTGCACACTTTTTTCACTTGGCCGCTGCCCTTTTATTTCTTCCCTCGCGCACACCTACTCTGTCGTGTGGCCTGCTGTACACACAGACTCTGCCCGCCGTCCTCGGAACAGTCAGTGCCGCAACCAATGCTGGAAACAAATGGTCCTCTCGGCTTTCCATAAACCCTCTCGAGCCGCGATTAAGAGCCAGACACACCATAAAGGGCCGTAGTTGTTGTTCATGTTGAAATGTCACACACGCCTTTCAGCTTTTTTTGGCTACAACAAGATAAAATAGAACGAAGAACACACCCAGGTCATCGAGTCCCTTTTGAGAGCCAAATACAGCCTCCGTGTATTTGCGGCGCAGGCTGCGCAAAATAAGGATGAGTTTTTTTTTTTTTTCCTTTGCATACACAGAATTTTTGAATACATAAAACTGAGTAATCTTGTTACCGTTATCTATTGGACTCGGTAGCAAGTGTGTTTTGTCTTTGGGTGGGTGATGAGGGCTACGCGCACACCAGTCTAACAGTTAAGTATTTCCTGAAAAGTTAGATTGTAAACGTATTCTTATTTAGCCATGGCAGTCTTAGTTTGTGTACAAGACCAAATGTAGCAATTTAGACTTTATTATATTTCTCTCTCTACATCAGTGGTCTCCAGACTTTTTAATGCCTCTTCGGAACACAACATCGAGGTGGAGGAAGAAGCAGGTCCTTCTGAGGCCCAGCTTATGCCGTCCACGTTGGAGGCAAGGTCACCCTCTGAATCTGAGTGGGAGCAGCAACAAGAGTCCGGACACTTTGACCATGGGTCACTCCCGGTCAGAAATCATCTTTGCTGGGGTCTGAATCATCGTTTTTTTTTCTCTCTCCGTTGATTTCCTTCTCTCATTCTTTAACATTTACTCTGAACTAAACGTGAAAGGGCATAGTGCTAAATGAGTTCAATATAGATGATAACCGCTTCAGCATCTATGTCAAACAAAAGTTTGAATTTCCAAATGCAAATTTTGAGCAGTGGTTAGTCATCGCTAGACTTGACTGTGGAAACACTTCTTACAGATCTTTCTGTGTCAACTGTAGCACACCTGTATCTAGAAGGTGGTAAGAGCTTCTATCTTGTTTTCATTGCAATGGCACCCTTTTTATTTTCAGATCAGTTTCAGCGGGCCTGTAATGCTTTAAAGAAACGCACTGAAATATTATGTGTAAATCTAGCACAGACATTGACGATTGTAAGGGAACTGAGGCTACGAGTCAGTTCTTTGGTTGGAGATTCCTAGCTGTAGTAGAGCAAAATATTAATCAAAGGCTTTTTCTTCTCTGGAGATCCCATCGAGAGGAATTTCCAACCATGTGCTTTTGAACTCACAACTGGCTTTTTGGCCATCCAAAAAAGCCAAAAATATATTGTTAGTAGCACGTGTCGCTGTAGATACACATGCTCTGCACACTTCTGCCAGATAGTGTTGGTCTCGGTGTTTTCCAAGTTTGTTTTCTTTATAGAAAGTTTTTCGAGTCACAAGATGCACAGTGACTCCTCTCTAAGTTGGCAAAGTACATGGGCACTGATTCCATGTTAAATAGTTTTTTTTCCTACCATCGGGTCCAGACGTGTATTACCAAGGCTTCTTCACACTTCCGCTCCAGCCCACTTGGTAAAATTTGACTTAGATGTTCCGGAAAACCTGTATTTGAAATTATAATTTGTTTACTGTGTTTATTTTATGTTTTTGTTTTAACAGTTCTATGTTTGCACTGTACACCACTACTTTTCTGGGTGAGAGTTGCACTAGAAAAATGCTGGAAAAATCAGATCTGGGCTTAAAAATTTGTTTACGTAAATATTTGTCAAGATTTCTATAAGTCATTGCTTCTTTTACGGTTCAAAAATCCCCTGAAAATGTATTCTCTGTTGAAGGAATAATCAGTGATTGTATGAATAAGTGTGTCGGCCTACTTGGAAGTTGCCTGGCGCATTTGCATGGATTAGTTTAGGTTTTATGGGTACTTTATATTTTCCACATAGTGATATATTTCTTGTTTTGGAGTTGTGGTGGATGAGTGCCAGTAGGAAGAATATGATATTTCATGAGTTGAACATGAAGCATAATTTTGCAAAATGCTTTACATTCTCTGTTCAAAAAAGTGCATCCATTACTGTGCTTACGTTTGCAGCACAGACTGATAAAAACATGGTGCACGGATCATGTTATATGCAAACCAATGCTTGGCAAAAAAAGTAAATGCTTTGCTGTGGCATTCTTGTATTGTTGTGTTGATTGTTGCTCTGGTATCTCCCAGCTTTTCTGTGATTTTCTGCTGTTTAGCAGAATTCTAGTAGGTACTTTTATTTATGCAATGCTATTCCATGGTCATCGATTTGACTGAAACTTTTCCTAGCAACCTTTTTACCCACATGCATGAACTCCGTGTAATAGTCACACCTAACTCCTATTAACTTAATCCAACACTACACACTGGAGGTAGTGCTTCAAGTTTCGTAAATCCCTGGACTAGCCCAGGGTTAATCACTGACCTTTGGCTACGGTGTAGCGTGCTACCCACCATAAAGTACTGAAACGCCTCATCAGGAGAAGTAATTTCTATCTAGAAAAATTGCTTACATAAAACCTATCCTAAAATGGAGAACTTGATCCTGCAACAGATGTCTAATGTTTTTTTTGAGGCAAAGTTTGTCTGAATCTGCTTTCAATCAAATATTGCATTCACTAAATAAAATAACTAGTTTTGGATTTTCAGATTGGATTATCTCTTGGCCCTGATGCCGAAGGAGCACAGATAGCCACAGTAAATGGTGCCAAAACTGCTCCCCATAGGGATGGAATAGCATTAGTCCTACTGATCTTTCACTTGGTTTTGATGACGTTTAACACTCTACAGTCTTAGGCTTGAGGACAATGACACAAGAGTTCAAGGAAATGTTCTGAGATTTATTCCATTGTACCTCAGTGATGGATCACCCATAACACTTGCCCTCTTCTTCCCCAAGCCGTTCAGATCACCAGCTGTCAAACTCCAAGATTCAACCATTCTTCTTCTTTTGTTCAGGGTTTACCTCGGTTTTGCTAACTCATCTTATCTTTTCATTTAACCTCGTATCTGATAACTATGCTGATAACTATGCTGATGACACGCAGATAATTCTAAGGTTTGACAAGTCATCAGACCTTGTGACTTGTACCACTGAACAAAGTCTATCAGTCAATCAGCAGATTTTTAGAGTGCTTCATGTCACCTGTGAGGGTATCCAGGCTCTGGCAGGGTCCAGTTGATTAGCCAAATAGCCAGGTCTTCAGGGACTTTCGGTACTCTGGAAGAGATGGGGAGGTCCGGAGATGAAACAATTAAGCCTACAAACAATTAAACACTTGATAATAGCCACAGTTTCAAATTAAATGTCTCAGAAATTGAGGTATTTGCATGTGAACAAAGTATCACCCATCAGCCACCTGAACTCAAGAACTACTATACCCCCTCCCTAACCCCAATTCAGCCAAAATGAGAAACGTAAGGGTGGTTATTGACTCAGCTTGCTTGTTTATACCACAAGTGATCTGGGTATCTATACAGAACTTCTACTTTGGTGAATTTTCTCATAATGTGATTTTCCACATAAAGGTCAAGCCACCATTGCCCTAGTATTCTGTCTTCTGGACTAAGCCACAGGTTTGCCTTGAGTGTCCCTGTTACTATGAAGACAATTACAGAGGATTCAGCTTCCAGACAGCTTCTCAACCTATCATAGTATGTGCACATTACACCAGACATGTCTCTACACGGACCACCTGTGGCTAGGCAGATCACCTTCAAAGCAATGTACACCACAACTCGAGCAATCATTGGGATTGGGCCACTCTTCCTTCAGTGAAAATCCACATTTATCAGCAAACATGGCAATTGCTTTGTAAGGTATCCTAACATTTAAGACTCTCACACCCATCAAAACGTTGCAAACTGGGAACCTTCTTCTCTGTCCAGAAAGTTAGCCTTTCGGACTCAGTCCCTGCACAAAGGAGAATCAACAATTCAAGTAGAATATCAAAATGCCCTAAAAACCCTTTCTTCTCATTCATATAGTTAAAAAAAAGTCCGATGAGAAACTATACTGTATAATCTGAATATAGGGGTGCATAATTGTACCTATTTTCACACTCTGACCAATACCTCACACCTAATGTTTCAGTTTACGCTGTGGCTTGTTTGAAGCATATCTGTGAACTTTATGTACCTCCCCAACACCGGAAATATTATATTCAGCATCTTTGCAGTTTGAAAGGGAGCCAGGAACTCCATGCAAATCAGAGTGCCTCCCATCCTTGTAAGGACTATGCAGCAATACAGAAATGCCTTAATACAGTACAATACAGCAGGTGAGTTTCTGTGCATACAGGCTATCCATAAATGACATACGTAAGTGTACCAATTACAAGTACCAAAGACTATATTTGACTTCAAATGGAAAATAAAAATCTTATATGTATTGCACTGAAAATTTATAATATAAAAACATAAGATAAGGCACACTGTCATGAGGTGCATGACTCTACAAATAACTGTTCATTTTTCATCTATCTAATTACTGAGATCTAAAAGAGAGACCACAGTACAATCTGCTGTCATGAGAAAGGATATGTTCTTTTATTAATAAATAGATTAGCATCTTAGTCCATGTGGAACAGTCTTCCCATACATGAATTGAATGTGCATCACACTAATATTAGTTTAGAGGTGAGTAAAGGAAATGGTCTTTAACGAGGGATGGCCTGCAACAGAGAGCTTTCACATTAGATCTGCACTGACTTTTTTGTTTCATATCTTCTGGTTTGTCTGCCTGCTTGTCTCTAGGAATCCGCCTGTAATCACAGATGTTCCATTTCTCCATCTTAGGCATTTTCCGTTTACATCTCTCTCAACCCAATTCATTAACCTTACAAAAATTCACAAGCGAGCCATACAGAGGCCTGGATTAAGTCACGCCTACTTAGTGAAAAAAGCTTTCTGAATGGAGCCCTCTATTTCTAATTTTCTCATTGATCTTCACCTTCTCTCTCCGTCTCACCCATCTCTAGTCTCTTTACATCACAACAATGTCCCTGTTTTGGCCCCTTTTTC
Source organism: Pleurodeles waltl (assembly GCF_031143425.1). Taxonomy (NCBI): domain Eukaryota; kingdom Metazoa; phylum Chordata; class Amphibia; order Caudata; family Salamandridae; genus Pleurodeles; species Pleurodeles waltl. The sequence continues at coordinate 789,298,877 of NC_090436.1, read as the reverse complement.
CTGTACTTTCCTAATTCTACCCTTGTCAGCTAACCCCCTTCCACCTCAACCCTGCCCTCAGTCCTTCTCCGCCCCTCTAGACTTAGTTTACTTGTTTCGTGCTCTGTCTTTTGCTTCCCCTCTCTTTCTCAGTTCCTCTCGTCTGATACTTCTCTCTCAATGTGCCCTGTTTGCATTCTTCCTCTTCAGCCTGTTTGTATATTACCATCATCCCCCTCTGCTGCTTATCCTTTTAATCTATGACTCTATTTCAGTCAGTTCTATCTCCACATCTTCCCAGCCACCTAATTCTCCAGGCGCCTCTAGCAAATGTTCAAGTTCAAAGAGAGAAGCGCCATGTCCCTGAAAGTATCTGCAGCCCCAACAGGAAAACAGAGGTGTAATGGTGTCCCTTCCGCATTTGTGATACAAGTACCCATCGTACGTCTGGGTGAAGCGCCACATCCTGAGTACCTGTGCTAACTTCTATCACATAGTGACCACTCCTCTTGTACTTTTGGTGTCACGCTGCTTCAGACTGGTCAAAGCACACACCGCATGATGACCTGATGATGCTAACATCAGATCCGTGTGCACACACTTGGAGGTGCTAATAATTCACAGGAAAGTCCTGTTTCTCCCGAGGTAGCTGTGGCCTGAGCGAAAAGATCAGACTGCTGTTTCTAGAAGCATCCATTGCACCAGAACAGAATTGACATACTGTGGAGGCCTGCCTTAAATACCCTGAAGTATCTCTGGCCCTTCTTGGGTGCATCATGGGAAACAATATGGAAGCTGCACATACATTCCCTGAACACAATGCTAATATATAATTCTCAGCAATAAAATGCCCCTTCTGTCCTCCCCGTTGAGGTCATTTTCACATTTGTCTAGCAAATGTCCAAAGTGTTTTACTGTTGCTAAGGCACGTGAGAGGTCTGTTGACAGACACCATAATAGTATGTGATAGACAAACTGAGAATACGTTTTTGATTAATTTGCCTTCTACGTAAATCCTGGTATGCCAGAGACATGTGGCTGGCAGTGGTGTGAGGCCCCAGTCTACAAAGCACTCAGGGTAACAGGGAGGAACAAGTAAGAGAACAGGTATTTCCTTCTGGTACATGAAGGTCAGGAGCGCACCAGCATGGTCCATTCCTGAAAGAAGGTCCACATCACAAAATACTTCTACCGCTTACCATATGTATCCTAGAGCTTTTTTTGTGATTCCAGAGAGGAAAAACTTGTGTTGAAGTTGGTTTTAAACTGCTGCCACTGTGCCCCAATGTTTTACCAGAGACATGTCTCTTAGGAGCTGTCTGATGCCTTGGTAGTCACTTCCAGGCGCCCACCCATGGCGGGGGGAGGTCCAGGCTGGAGCGTAGTTTCAAGGCAGGAGGGGGTGGTAAACCCCCCTAATAAATGAATTTTCTGATAAATAGTTGGGTACAGTTGCTTTCAGTCAGGTATGGGGAGATGTCTGCCGGATTTCACCAGGAATGTTTACACACAGACAAAAATGCACGTGCGCACACACACACGCACACATACACACTCTCCCTCTCAGTTTTTAAAGCCGTTAAAAATATTGGTAATTTTACCAAAAAAATCTCTCAATACCCCTTCCAATCTTCATTCCTCTCTTTCCACTGCCCCTTAGGCCTCTCCCATGCACCCTGCTTGTCATATAATTTATTTTGACATTATATGCCGGTCTGATTGTCGGAAAATCTGAAGCTCACACCCTCTCCAATCTTACTGACCAAGCCACGCCCCTGGTTGCAGGGGAGGAAGCCCATGTAGTAGTATCTACTGCCACCTCAGTTCTCCTTCCGTGATTAGGAAATGTTTTCAAGATGTTGTTAGGCCGCTGGATCCAGAGCTCTGAAAGAAGAAATTCCAGGTGGGAAATATCTTGTTTTTTCAGGACGTGTCGGCAGAAGCTTGCCTTTGAAAATAAAAGCCAAATCTTTATATTGCTTGCTAGAAGAATGCTTTGTTTCTTCCCTAGGCGATGGGCGTGTATCTGTATGGAGAGCTGATGGTCAGTGAGGATGCCAAACAGCAGGAGCTGGCACGGAGATGCTTCGCAGCTGTCCAAGATGACATGGATGCGTCTTCCCTGAGGGTGGTGCAGGAGATGTTGTTTTGAATAGGTGATTGCTCATCACGATTTATTCTTGACGCGAGTCCATTTACACAGTTCTACACCTTAAGTGAGCTCCGAGGTGTATATCGGGGAATAATTTGGTGTCCGCAAGAGAACAGCTGTGTGTCTGTCTTGGAGAAACTGCACATATAATCCAGGGGCACTGTTCAATGTGTGAATAGGAGTACAAAAGACATTTAGAGGAAATCTGATCAAACTCTGCACCCTTTAAACACGGAGGGACACGCTTCCCCTGTAAGAAGTGAGAGCGGGTTTTTCATTTTCAGACAGGCAAGAAAGTCCCGATAGCATCACAGTTTGTATTACCCTTTTAAATTATTTGTTGTGGATAATTTAATGGAATAAAATCCAGCCACAAGAGCTCTCAAATCCCCATAAGGCAGTGGTTCCCAACCTTTTGATTTCTGTGGAACCCCCACTTTAACATTGATGGAACTCAGGGACCCCCACTGAATCATCATGGGAATCCGGATTCCCATGATGATTCAGTGGGAATCCGGGTCTTTTAAATTATTTGGGTCATTGCTGGAAGCTGGGGACCTAATTTGTCAATATTTTTTCATATTTTTTAATTTTCTAGGCTCTCGCAGACCCCCTGAGAAGGCTTCGCGGACCCCCAGGGGTCCCTGGACCACAGGTTGGGAACCACTGCCTTAAGGCGTTTCTAGCTTTTCACCTAAAGCGAGACAAAGCCTAGAAAGGCCGGGCTGCAGCCAGTGGCTCGCTGGCTTGTTTGCAAGCCAGTTTTCGGGTGAAACGGAGCGAGTTATTTTGCTTTCCGTACCTCCTGTAACATCTCGGGGGTGGCATGGGCATTACAGATGAGGTCACTGGAAGCCAGGGAACACAACGGCTGCAGCCTTGTCGTCTTGGTCCACGCAGAGCTCCATTTTCCCTGCTCAACCGCCACGTCTGAGATTCCCTAACATAATGCTCAGTTCTTCCCAGTTACTCGAGTACCCCGAGGTGACCTGGCGTTGTTTGGACTTGCCTGTCTCGCAGATTGTCAACTAGGCGTGGTATGAGGAGCCTCCTCGGTTCGACATGCCGTGGATTGTTGCTTAATGAAATAACCCCCCCACAGACCACTCTCGGGTTTTCACAGAACTTTGCAGATGACTTGTCAGGAAAATCCAGACATCTGACGGGGTGAGGCTGCAAAACCCTTTAGCGTGGAACTGAATTTAAAAAAAGCCCTGCGACTCACGCCCGTACATGTAAACGGAGCATTAAAAAAACAGTTAATCAGAATTAATAAGATCTGTGAAAATACTAATGCGCCACTAATGGGTCGGAGAAGCTAGGGTTAGCGAGAATAGACCTGTAAGAATTAGCCAGTTTTTTTTGGGGGTAGAATTAATTTTTTGTTCATTGAGTTCAATTTAGGCAAAACAAATGTATATGCGGGTATAAATCCACAGATTTTAATTGCAGAATCAGGATCTGTGAAAACGCATGCCCCCAGCTAGACTTGGCTGAAGGTCTGCTAGAATGGTGGATTTCATATTGTCTAAGGGTGAACATAAGAGGTGAGAGTTGGTGGCGTTTCAAATATCACATTACATATGTACCAGTAAAGAGCATAAAACCACACCGCAAAATAGCATTGAGATTAGAATAATTGTTTTATTTTAGAATTGATATAAATATGGGCCCCGGGCCCATATTTTTTACTTTTTTAGCGCCGCATTTGCGCAAATGTATTTTGTAAGTTTGCATCGCTTTTGCGTCAAAAAATTACGCAAATGCGACGCTAAAAAAAAATATAAATATGGGCCCAGGTTTCTACATAGATGTCGCATTTACGAACATTTCATACCGAGAAGCAGCAACCAAAGTTCCTGGCTGCCCTGCAGCAAAGGGGGAAAGAAAAAATGTGTCGAAGCTACCACGATATGGCACAGTTTTTCTCCCCGGTGCATTGGCGCACTTTTGACCGCCATGCGCCAACGAACACACTCTGGCACCATAGTGCAAGGGAGTGTATTTCTCTAAAGCATATGTATTGTACTGTAAGGTAAATCTTGCAGTACCAAACCTGTCCTTTAAGGTGTTCCCACTTTGCATAAGTGCTGTATTATACAACAAACACAAAGTTGGAGCAATGAAAATATTTCTACATGTTGCGCCTGCCTCAAAGGGCTAAAAGTTTTGGCACTAATCCCTTTATACAAATGCTAATAGGAAATTATGGAAAAACCCATGGGTGGTTGCATGTGAACATGTAATACCCATGGAACGCCCCCTTAGAGCAAAGTAGCACACAGCACAACTTTAAGTAACTTTGCTGAACTTTCCAACACAAACCCTGATTTGTTTTGGGATAGAAAATCCCACCCAAAATCTTTGCAGTGGGTTTGCGTGACATTTGTTTTTTCTCAAAACTTTTTAATTGGTTTTGCCATCATGAAAGAGGAAATTATTTCATGAAAGCAAAAAGACAACCAGTAGAAATGGTTTCCACAACAAGGTTTATATAGCAATGTTATCCAGCTCACTCTCCTGGCTAATCATAATCCGTAACAACCACATACCAGAAATTGAAATAAAACATAAAGCAAATGATATGATCGCAAAAATAACAATAACAAATCATCCACTGCCATTCCAACCCACAGCCCGAGTGAACACAGAGGGAGGGGGAGAGGAGGGACCCAGTCCCTGGAGCCCATGGGACCCCTCGCCCGACTCCCAAGCAACCCCTAAAGTGGGAACGCCCCGATCTCAGCTGTGTGCGTGACTTTTTGGATGCAAACAGTTAGTAAATCTGGGCCCTAGTTTCTTAATCCCAGGGATAAAATAATGTTTAATGAAAGAGGAAAGTATATGTGAACATTTTTTGGTACTGTTCTAGTAGCAGATTTTAGGGGGTGGGATTGAACTTTAATTATTCCTCAATAAATGAAGTGGACTGTTACAGAGGGATTCTTGCAACCCTTTCTTGAAGGCAGCGCATGAGGTTGTGGTTCTGAATGCTGGGAGAATGCTGTTCCAAATTCTTGTTGCAGTGCCAGATATGTATTGGCAGAGCATTTTTTGAATTTCTGGATTTTTAGAGGGAGCATTTCTTTGTTTATTGAATTTCTCTTTTTTTCTAGCACATTCAGTTTCCATATTAGGTATGTTTGAGTGTTCTCGAAACCCTAAGTAAATCACCTCTTTTCCCAGGCAGTAAGGGAGAACCTATGGTAGGTATGAAATTGCCTTAGGATTTGAGAATGAACATGTAATCTAATCCTTAAAAAAATGTTTTTTTTTAAAACGTGGCATACAATCTAATGCTTGAAAATAATTGGAAAATCGTGTCTATGTTTTACATGCAAACCAAGACGTTTCCCCAGACATGCCTACTAAATTATTATTTTGAGGGGATTGATCGATCAGGTCGCACTTAGGTTTCCAAAACCCTATCTTTCTTTACATAAACTCTAGATGTTCCAATTATTTATGCATGTCAATCAAATATTGTTTTCAAATTAAGTTCATCCACAGATGCCAGAATTGTCTGTCTTCTAGAAGAACAATGTTTACTTGTTCTGTGAACTAAAGAGCTCTTATTGGTCTTTCAGTCCACACTTGCTAGTAATTATCTCATTTCTCTGTGGTAGGTAGGTGGGCCTTAAACTTTTCCCAGAGATCTAAGGTTAGCTGTGATTGACAATTGGCCTTTTTCTCAGACACTTCAAGCAGTTCAGGGAACTCTTCTTGGACATGGATGATATCACTGAAGGAAGCTGGATCCAACATATTCATATCTGTAAACAATAGACATATCTAGAGGGATTCAGTTAGAGAGAGCCCAAGTAAGAGAAATTAAGCTGTGGCTGAGATGTGTTGTCCCCGATGACACCCAATGGCATACTGGTCTGACAGACATTCTGATTTTAGGGAGTCCGTCAAGGGCAGTTAAAGTAATGCAGGCAGAGATCAGCAGTAGAGGCAACGATTTGAATGGAAGTTTAAAGTCTTAACTTAGGGGGACATTTACCAACATGCGACACAACGAAGCACAGTAACCAAAGTTGCTGCTTTGCATCAAAGAGAGATTGAAAAACAGCACAATATCTACTAGGATATGGTGCTATTTTTCTCTCCCCCAGCACTGATGAGTTTTAGGCTGCCCTTGCACCGTAGTATACAGCTGTGCACGTTCTATCTAGTATAGGTTTTGTACTGGAAAGAGACCTTTTTTTGTTTTTTTGTTTTTACAACATACAACTTATTTACAAAAAATAGTTTGTCCAACGTACCAATGTACAACCCAAATCCCGATTTCTTTTGGAAAGTAAATACCACCACAAGTCTTTGCACCGTTTTTTGCTTACAAAAGTAACCCAGACCCAAACTGCAAATACATCTTGGCCCTACACTTCAGCTTTTAGCACCATATTAGTTTACCTTTTTAGACATTTCACTTTATCTAACTTTAGCAAAGCAAAAATGTGGTATACATATACGAAGCTTCGTAGCTAAGGTTGAGAGTATCATAACTGCGGGCCCTCTTGTATTCATGTTTCAGTACCGCTTTGTTTCACTCAAATTGCTTAACATGTTTGTTTGTTTGTTTATTTATTTTAAAACACTAAATACTGCACGTTGATTTTTACTGAAGGTGTTTTTTCCTGCAACTTCTCTAACCAGTTTATTATCCGTTCTGTAGCCCTGGTAGGTTTAGATTTGTGGGATTCTTCCACTTCAGTGGACATCTTTCCTTCCACGCCTTTTTAAATCAACATTTGTGGTAGTTCAGCAAAAATCAGAGCCTTTTGTGAGCATGAAATGCCGGCGCGGAGGTGGGTGGGGGTTGTTGGAGAAATTGCAGTTTATCTACGATGGTGTGGCTGTTTGGGTTCCTGGCATGCTGATTTGTGACATAAGTAAAATCACATTGCCAGGGATTACCACACAACCATGGCCCTGGCTACTATGAGGGGATCTTGACTACTCTGAGGGTACATCGGATCCTTGTGCAGAACCTCACATGAGAAGGTTGAATTATATTGATACAAAAATGAAACGCTTGAAGGAAGACGCATGCGCACACGGGGACCAAGCCACTGCTCTTCCGCGCACTGACAGTGACCTCTCTAACAAGGTCCAGAGCTTAGCTGATTGGTGAACAGTGATTACTTTCTCTTTTGTTCACAGTGGCTAAGTTCTGCACCTGAATAGAGGGTGGTTAGATGGACCATTTCTTAGACGGTGTGAGTCTCTGCAGGCAGATTTGGACCATGGGCTAAGAAGCTGGGCTTTTTGGGTAGCTGGTGGCAGGAGTGGACATGCAGAGGTTTGAACATCAAAAATTAAATGAACACAGGAACAATCATGTTGTTCATGGTGCATCTCATGTAGCTGGTGTATGTCATCAATGCTTTCCGAACTTCATTAGAACAGAGATGGATATGAAATGCATGTCTTGTTGACCATACATATCATGTAAACTCAGCCTGCCCTAAATGAGGACACGTGCAATTTATTGTGGTAGCGCTGGATTTGAAATGTATATGTAATGTTGTATTGTTTACAGTGTGCGGCAGGTGTGGCCTGGAGCAGCCGCTGGTCCAGACAGCGAAGGACCTGTCCTCCTGTGCCTACTGAGCTGATATCAGTTCTTATTACACACACTGGCTCAGTTCAGCAGGAACAGGAGCCAGGCCCGATTTCAAAAAGAGACGCTTCACAGAAAGGCTTATTTACCTGAAAATGCAGAATGCACTGGCAGAGTTCAAAATATCTTTCCAGATGTCACATCCTCTGGATCCCCTGTGGTCTAATCTGTGTGCGACAAATGAATCTGCATATGGGTCAACTAAGTTGCCTCTTGTCCCGTTTGGTTGATGCTGTTTCAGAATAGTTGAATTCTCTTCCATGTTGGTTTTGTTAATTCATCACTTAGTGGTCTTCTCGTGTTGCCCTCTCTTTGTCTTCAAAATTATTCATTGTTGTGCTTAGAGGATAGCCCTGTCATTATCTTGTTTGTACTTAATATTCTGGGGTCACTCTCTTGGCTCCTACCTTCCTTGATCTCTTAACTCCTAGCTCCCTCAGTGGCCACTGACTGCAGAATTCAGTTTTTACTTGCAGACCTGTGCTGGTGAAAGCTCTGAGACAGAAATGCAGCCCCAGTTGTCTTGTTTCTTAACATCATTTCTTTTTTATTCTGTAAAACGATCATGTTTATAAATGCCATAATAAAGAAGATCCACTTCAGTGAAGCTCATTTGCAAACGTAATGCAGCACCTCCACCCCATAACCATTACCAATGGTCCTAAAACTAGGCATCTGCCTTGAGACGGTGAGACACATTATCCCTTCACCATAGCCCCACAGAGCCCGGGCAGCACTCCTAGTCAAAACAGTGATAGTGTCCTTGTAGTAGGCACAGCCTATCCCACCACATAGGTCCTGCAGAAGTGACTCTGAAATCATCCGTGGCACACACACTGACTATACTTTCTCAGTATTGTGGGTGCACAGCTGTTTTAAGTAGATTTTTTTAACTACATGTAGAATCAGTCCTGCACAGTTGTGACAGTGTATCCAGGACCCACAACTTTAAACAAAAACAGACAAAGTATAAAAGGGTACTGGTTGTTTACAATATATGCATATATACTGATTATGGCAGTGCACTCTTTCCCTAAACACACGTGTTCGGGACAGCCTCAAGCTCCAGCCTGCAAAAAGAGGAAACGTTGCGGGGAAAAAGTTGGCCAATGTGCACATTCTCAAACTAACCATAGCGGCCCCAGTTCTGCTCCACATACATTAACTTTCCTTCTACTAACTCTTGTATAGTCTCACCTCCATACCACAACTGTGCTCTCCAGCTTCCAAGAAAAGGGTAAAGATTCATCCATTTGACTGTTCTCCTCCAACAATGAACTCTCCCTCCTCTTCACCCCCAGTATTTAATCCTATAAAATGTCCCTGCCTTCTCCCCGGGGTACTGAAGGACATAGCAGTGATCCAACCTCCCCACACCCACTGCTGTGTCTAGCACCAAGAGGCACAAAACAATCCTTAAAATCATTTTCCTCCTTCTATATATGCTGCAGAAAGCAGCACACATAGAAAAAGGGAGTAACAAGGAGACATAAGGATATTTGTCCTCATTTGATGCGTTTTCAGGTTTAACAATTTTAGTAAATCTGGGAATGTGCCAAAATGCATGTGTGGATGCATGGGGACGCTCATGCTCCACCCTTGGAACTCCTTCCCAATGCAAATTTACCAAACCACTCAAAGCAGCTTTGCATGGGTGGTAAATACCAAAAATGATTTTGCGTCAGGGCTGCACCACAAGATTGACGCATCCCCACTGCAGAATAACAGTAAATCTCCCACTGCAGAATAACAGTAAATCTCCCACTGTCTCATCCATCTCAAGTGGCCATAACCACACCATGATACCACAGGGAGTTGGGGAATGTATGTCTACATGGATTCTCTCTCCCTCTGCAAACTCACTGCCACAGTACACATTGGATCTCGAACCCAGGCTCTGCTGTAACGTGAATATGGAGTATCACCGCCATCTAAGAATTTATGGAATTCTGCCCGTCCGGTCCCAGCAGAAGATTCATCAAGAGGTGGCAGCATTTACCCTTGAACATACACCATTTCTGATCCAGAACACTCAGTAAAAGTGCCCCCATCGCCAAGGAACAAGAACAAATCACCCCACCTTTCCAAGCACTGATATAATTACCAGGTCTGAGCCCCATCTTTCAGCCCCTCCGAGTATGCACAAAAGTCTTCCTACTTCTATGTGATTAGGTGGAAACCCCCTTCTCCCACAGTCAGTTCCCTCTGGTGCCAAATCCCCCCAAGCCTGCCTGAAAACACCAAGCAGTTGTTTTAACAGACTGAATTGGAAACTGAACCTGGTTAGATATCAGGGTTACTTGGTCTCGTGTTACATAGGAAGAAACTATGCAAGTGACTAATAAACAAAACGATTGAGAGTTTCAAAATAAAAAAATACATTGTATGCATACAAAACATTTACTGAGAACTTAAGCAGATACTTGCATGAAAGGTTGATAACATTTGTACAAACAATGCTGCCCTTATTAAAAAATGGCCGAGCCTGAGCTGAGCAGAGGCCCGTTGATTTCGGCTGATTTTAGCGCCGCCTCCATATGTTGGCAGACTGTTCCCATAGAGTGCCTGCTAACAGACGCCCAATCGTAACATTCGGCTTCACGTGGAAAATACAACGTGGTTTGTTGCTTCTGCCTGTGTAGTTCAGGTTGTATATGTAAATACTAAAGTACTTTTTTTCCCTCAGAGATAAGAATTGTTCTGTCTGGTAGGAAATAGGATCTGGAAATTAATTTAAAGAAAAAAACGGAAATGTGCGTTTATTGGGTTCCTTTGTGAAGCGGTCTTCCTGGAGTCCGGGCCATAAATTTTAACGCTGTTTCCTTTTGCAGGAAAGATCACAAGACGGTTCTTTTAATAGATGGCCTTCTAAACCTCGTGGAACTAGGATTTCATTCACCCAGCACATCAAAGGAAGGATTGTGTGGCTGCTGAAACAACTGAATGGCAGAAACACCGACTTCTGTCCTGAGCGCCTCATAGAGGACCAGCGCGACCAAACTCCCCAGGCGGAAATTTCATGTGGAATGTGCTCTTGCAGCTGGATCTAGAGAAGTGTGATTGGGGTGGGTGGGTGGAGAGAGGGGGCGAATTACTGCAAATTACTTCTGACACCCAGGGAAATCTATGTGGCGTTTGGTTCTGACAAGCTCCTGCCCACCAGATTAATCCTCCACTCTGTATGAAAAAAATAATGGATAAGTTAATTGTGGTGTTACATTATGTGTTTTCCAAGATGTAACGCCCCCCACCCCCAAAACTAAGGGCCAGATATATGGGGATTTGGCGCAAGGAGGCGCGGCAATTCACTTTGCTGCGCTGCTGTGCATCAAGGTGAAAGGGCAGGAATGCTCCGTTTCTATGGCATACATCGCATTCCTGTCCATTCCCCTGCACTGGCCTCCTTTCGGCAGACTAGCACCAACGTAGGCACTCTTGTACCAGGTGCTTGTGTTGCATGCAGAATTATTTTTGTGGAGAAAGGGATACCTTCCTGCACAGAAACAATCCTGGGAGGCTTTTTCTTCCCCTTTCTATGTGTGCTGCAGAATAGAGCAAATAGAGTACACATAGAAAGAGGGATAAACAAGGAGAAATAAGCATATTTCTCCTTGTTGCGCCTTCCCTGGGGAGTCATATGGTTTTGACGCATCCCCAAGTTTACATGGCCTTGTAAATCTGGGATGCATCAGAATCCATGAGTGTTGCGTGGGAACACCCACCGCAAAGGCCATGGAACACATCTCTAACACAGAGTAAGGCAATGCAGTGATTTGTGCTGCCTTATCTTACTCCATATGGATTTTGGCCGCCTTGATATGACTGAAAGGTTTGGTTTGCACCACCATAGAATTGCAAAAAGTGACACAATGGCAGCACCAGGGGCTGATAAATATGCCTGCAAGCAACATAATAGGGGTTTCCTCGCCCAAAGAGCTAAGTAACAAAATAAGGGTTTCTGCCATTTACAGCATAAAGTTGCCCCCGTTTTCCTGAGAGTAAATTAGTCTTGAAATACTCTCAAGTCCAAGTCTATGACCATTTAACCCCTTGACATATTGTCTTTATCCTGAATCCCTATTGCAGGTTTCCAGACCTGAGTGTAATGCAATAAAGAATAAATTAAAGGAACCCTTCTACAGGAGCGCCTTACGTTAGTTCACCGTGGTACATAAGAAGAATCAGCGAGATTTGGTAGGCGCATAGACCAAGGATCAGGGTCGCACATGTGATGGGTGAAGACAGTCACAACCACAGTGCTTGGTTTTGAACATATGTATAAATGATGGTATAGCAACATGTTTAGGTCCATATTTAAACTTTTTTTAGCGCCGCATTTGCACCACTTTTTGACGCAAAAGCGGCGCAGATTTACAAAATACAATTGTCAAAAAGCGGCGCAAATGCGGCGCTAAAAAAGTATAAATATGGGCCTTAGTGTTCAACTCAATTGTTGTAGTAGAGAAGGGGCTCTTGAATGACTGTTTTTTAATTATTTAGATTGGTGCTCCTTGAAGTCTTCTTGCTATTTGAGGATAAAGCAGTTCCTGCGTTTGCTGCGGGTGCCTCATATTGGTCAAGGACATGTTATTCCTGGTTCAGCAGTTTTCCGGAGTCCGTTGATCTTTTGTTACAGAATATTTGTCCCGGATGCACTTTGCCTGTTCTTTACGCTTTTTTTCTGGGCTGTGGTTATGCTGTTGGACCACAGCAAGATCCTGTGGTCAGGCCTCACAGTGACTGTGCACGTTGCCCCTCTGTTAAATGGCTTTGAATGCAGAACTTCCACGTCTCCAAGATCAGGGTTTTAAAACTGGACAGATGAGACTCTGCTTAACAATAAACCTTTCTAAATTCCACTGTCTTGCCTTATTATTGCGACTGACGGGCACCAAGCCATTCTTCTGCAGGAGTCTGATTATTGTATAAAAATGATTCTTACTTCAAAAACTGAAATGTAAAAGGGAGTTTTTAGCCCCAAAGCCCACAAACTGGTGAAATCGTTGGGGATCATTTTGTGTGAGAAAAAGTGTAATGCTGCATCCCAGGATCTGGCTAACTTCAGTGATAACAGCATCCCTGCACATACAAAGACACAATGCAGGTATTAATCCACTATAAAATTTAAATGAAAATATCAGAAGGCAAAATACCCTACAAAAGTTGCCCTCATTGAGTTCTGGATATACATAGCATATAAAATACATAAATAAGACATGCTTTCATCATAAGTACACACAGTGCAACAGACATTAACATACTAGTGGTACATCCTCCCTGTCTCATCTGTGGTAGGGCGTTCACCTGCTGGGTGGAGGAAAGTACCATGACCCACATTTACTAATGTTTGCATGGACGCTTATGTGACACAACACAGTGTAGTGCATGCAGGCCTTTACAATGGTAAGTAAAGTGACACTATCTTTTGTATCAGGTGAGTGCCCACACTAAAATCTTTGTAAATGTGAGCTTTAGTGTGCCACAAATATATTGACAAATCTTCTGCTGCCACATACTGAAGATCTACAACCATGGCAATGCCTGGCAAGACTGGAGGTTGTAAATTTTGTGCTCCATGTGAGAGGATGTAGTATGAAGTCCCTGCTTAGATTCAGGGCCATATTTATGAAGGTTTTGCGTCACACTTGTGCCACGCAAAGGAGCTCCAGGGCAATGCAAAACCTAAGTGAGATGTATCAAGCCACGCAAGGTGCGTGACCTTTCATAACTTGATAACTATAGAGTAACACAAGGCAGTTCAAATAGGGACAAACTGGTCCTATTATTTCAGAAGGGAACCATTATTGTGGTTTGGGGATATCAAAGACTGAATGAGGTGTGTAACTGGGAAATGGAAAAGGCAGCCGGCAAGCCCTTGAACCCATAAAGGCATTGATTGTAGGGCTCGCAGTGTAGTGTTCTTCAGAGAACCGATGGGCCTAAACTTGAAATATGAAAATAAACTATGCCTTATTTTAAGGACTGGCATTAGACAATACCTTTTGATTTTACAAAAATATATATGTAAAATACTTATTTTTAGGGTCGGGCGAGGGAATGTGCTTTTTATACATAAAATTGATGTTATATATTTGGTTTGTTTTTAGTGTTTTTGTAGTAATGATTTACAGAGATATAAAAAAATTACAGAGCCAAAAAGCTGACAACTAATGCCACATCTGTTGGCGTTTCCAGTATCACTTATGTTGCTGCAGATGGGTCCAACACTTCTGAGAACGAATCTGCATCCTCACACACAGAAAACAGCAGACAAAGGGCCTGATTTATGAAACATTTGCGCCGCCTTTGCGTCATTCTTTGACGTAAAAGCGGTGCAAATTTACAAAATATAGTTGTATTTTGTACGTTTCTGCTGCTTTTGTGTCAAAAAATGACGCAAAGGCGGCAGAAACTTTTCATAAATCATGCCCATAATCCCCTGCAACCACAAATGACGGCTGACTGGTGGTTGGCGGCCCTCTCCCTCCCATTTTGTAAAAAAACTAAACTGCTGTCTCTGCTGAGTGGATGCCCAGTAGCCAATTAAAATGGCCTAGATGCAGAGACCAATTCTGAATGAAAGGTGATCATTCAGAATGACTAAAACACGTGGGGATATATTATGCATTGTACCCCAGAGAGGGTGTGTGGGCCCACTCTGTGCACCCCGGGGGCACAATGGTATTACAGAAGGGGTTGTAGATGCTTGTACGTCCCCTTCTTTAATACAGACAGCATTGGCACACGTTGCACCAGCCCTATCGTAAGGGCATTCCCTCATCTGGGCGTGGCCCCATGCAGATGAGGGATTCAGTTTGCCTCTATGCCCACGCAATTTTATGTATGCAGCCAAACATGGCTTTTGCGCCTCCTACGTGCAAGCCTCTGGAGGGAAGAAAGGAGGTCCGATGGACCCCCCCAGACATCCGCTTGCAGGCGGCCGCAGTCATTTACTGCACCTGCCTGCAAGGGGATCTCTCCTCTTTCTGCACGGTGAAACACGGAGCAGCTCTTAAACAGTTGCTCTGTATTTAACTTGAATGCGCTGCCCAGACGGCATCACAAGTTCGTGACTGCCCTAGGGGCAGCACCTTCTTTCTAATGCATGACACTGTCCCTGTTTGCACCTGGCAGATCTTTTGAAAGGTGCACCATGATGCAAACAGAGAAAGTGCGCCATATTCATAATACGGCCCCAGGTAATCAGTTGCCTTCCGATAAAATAGAATTAATCCTGTATCGAGGCCATTTGGTTGATTTCCCGGGGCACCAGAGCAGTCGTAGATGTCTGGGCTCCAGGTGTATCAATTGGTGTTGTTCACCACTGGTGTCACAGTACTATTGGGCCCCAAACTGAACAACTAAACACTCTTTCTCCAGCACATAACTCTCCTGGTATCGAGACAGAGCAGTCCAAGGCTTCCCTTAGGAGAAGTGGGTTAAACACTTAGGGGCCTATTTATGAAAAAGTTATGTATTGCAGCGCAGCACTGCATGATGGAAAGGGCAGGATTACACCAGATTTAAGGCAGTATGGCACATTCTTGCCTCTTGCTCTGCACTGGCACCCTTTGGGCAGCCTAGCGCCAATGCAGGCACCATGCAAAGGTGCATACGTAGCATGCTGGATTGTTTTTGTGCAGAAAGGGACGCCTTCCTGCACAAAACAATTCTGAGAGGCATATTCCTCTTTCCCTGTGTACTGCAGAATGCCTATCCTGGGAAGGAGTATCTTTTTGGCACATTCCCAGGTTTACCAGTTCTAATAAATCTGGGAATGCGTCAAAAACCATGGAAGTTGCAAGGGAACACCCACACAATGCACCTGGAACGCCTTCCCAGGCCAGAGTCAGACAATGCATCGATTTGCACTGCATTGCCTTACTCCAGATTTATGGATCCACTCGGGGCAATGCAATGTGGCCTTGCGTGACTTCATAAATCTGACTTTAAGGCCCAGATTCACAACGGTTTACAATAGGGTTAGTGTTACTTTTTGAACACTAAACTGAAGTTAAAACTTTTTAGGGATTCACAAACCAACGTAAATTGGTATTTGTGTTGGTTTGTATGGAAAAGTAACACAAGCGCATGAAACACTACTATGCATTACTTTACGTCAATGGGGCGTTACATGGGCCTACCCATGCTACCACCCATGTTTTTTTACCATAAACCCTATTCAATACATTAGTAGGCCAGGTTTAACGCCAAAAATGAATGCCTTTTGAAAGCAGGCGTTAAACTGAGAAATTATTTCATTTCTCCATTCTTTTCTGACTTTGGGTGTTTGCTGGACAGTGCAACACACTTGCAAAGTAGGAAAAGCTTTAGGAAAAGCTTTTTCACTTCTGTGGGAATAGTATTTCATACAGGAAGGATACCTTTCCTGTAGAAAACCTATGAAAGACTCGGGCACTCACCCAAGTACTATGGCGCTAAGGTGTATGCCAGGCGCACAGCAGCTAAAATCAGCACCAGCACGAGGGACAACTTTCAGAATGTGGGCCAAGGTTTGCACCATGTTGTATGGTGAAAGAGCGGTGCCAACAAGCTTGTATATAGGCACCTTAGAATACAGGTTACACCATAGTACCAGCTAGTAAAATCAATGTCTAGTCAGTGCCTTACTTTATAAAAGAAAAGTACGTTAATACATCCAAGAAAAACATGCTACACATACAACTAAAATACATAGTGAAAAATAAAAGTCTATGACCCCCTGAACCAGAATTCTGATCCCAAACAATATAACAGCACTCGGACATCAAGCACTACATGAACAGTTAAAATTTAAATTTACAAACCATGTTGCACAGGGTTGCACTCCAAAGGTAGCTTAATGGTACCAATACTGGTACTGCAGTTATGTGGTTCGATAGTTGATATGAAGTTGAATATTCCTGGTCCACCCATTGTCTCACTACCCAAAGTAGCAGAAGTCCCCATCTTTCATTGGAGAAGACGCCACTCTGGTGGTGGTCAGTTATGGGTGCTTGGTGTCTGAGCACAGTTACTCGAATCCCACTGGTCCAGGAGCCACTGAGTAGCTATGGGAGAGTTGTGACTGGGCATGGTGCCAGTTCATCCTGATACCCTCCTTTTACACAAAAAAGGGTTGGCGCCTGTATCACAGAGCCCACTGGTTGCAGTTCAGAGTTTCTAGCAGCAGTGCTCCTAGGACAAGTGGTACTAGAGCAGGAAAAGCTAGGAGAACGCAGACTAGTCAAGTCTTGGGGAGGGGACGAAGGATTCAAATAGTACGTTCTTGAACCGGGGATTCTTCCCGAGCAACAGATGGTAGCTAGAAGCACCCCCAGGCTCCCACAGCACAAGGTAGGGGTCGGGGAGTCTCACTATTTGTTACAGTATTTTGCTCGTCCTCTGCTGGAAGACTGCCTGAAGAGTGGAGACCCACCCCCTTCTGTCAGACTGTCAAACTCTATCCAAGGGTAATCCTCCCCAGAGACGGCTCAAGTGCAGACCCTGGCCTGGGAGGAAGGGTGGAATCCAACCCCTTGATTGCACCCCTGGATCTGGGCTTACTCCTCAACCCTGGCTGTACCTACTCAGTAAACAAGTGCAGCGGTAAACAAATAACTGCCCTATGAGATCAGCCTTTCATCATTCCCTGATAGAGAGACTGATCCAATCAGGGGGTCGGCTTCTCTTAAATCCTGGCTGCCCCTTCAGCCCTGGGGCATATGTATGTTCACAGCATGATCGGTGTGTGAGAAGGACCTATTGCCCTCCTTCCCAGTCTCTTGGCACCTGTCCCGGCTATCCTTCAGAGAAAATGTAAATTAATTACAAGGTCAGTGTACGGTCACAGGATGTGGAGCGTTTAATACGCAGTACCATGAACAACACCTGAGAATCAGAACCGAAACATTTTGTAAGCTATCATGAGAAAGGTGTGCTAGAAAAAGTTAGTTTTTGGTCCTATAAAAATAAGTCCACGTATAGGACAAACTTTGTTTCACCGGAAGTTAGTGTAGCTGGGGTAGTGAACAAGAAAAGGAGCTCAATTTTCCTAGGTTAATCAGCAAAATGTTGCATTCTTTAGAGATGTTTCATTGAAGAATCTGGCAGCTCTAATCCTTCCTTAAACTTGAATAATGTTTACATAACTTTCCAGGATCATACTTGGTTGTACATATTTTCTTTTGAAAGTGTAGTGCAAATTCACCCAACAGGAACAATATCTTAAGAAAACAAAAAAAAATGATTTCCAGCTGTTGTCCACAGTGCCAGCTGCTGGGGACAGGCCATCACTCTCGCCCATTCTCTCTATCAAGCACATATTTGTACCTATACAGAGTTCCTTTTGGACACATCAGGGCACAGTTATTGTTTTGCATCGCCCTTGCACCATGCAAGGGGGCAACACCACAAAGTCAGATTTGTCAAACCACGCCAGGCCACCTTGCATGGCCCTGAGTCGGTTGATGGAGCATTGGCAAAAATAAATAATTGGTTATTTCTGACACTGGACAGCATCAGTGAAATAAGTGCAATGATACATGCACAAACATGCGTCATTAGGCTGCTGCTGCCATTTTAATTTAATTTAGAATTCTAATATGGTGGATGCCCATCTGCAAATGGTATTTTGAAAAATATAAAAGGTGCGCCAAAGATCATTTTTAAATAATTGAGCATACCAGCCCTCTAAATATGTAAAATAACATTTAAAATAAAAACAAATTAGGCAGGGGGAAGCAACAGCGTAGCAAGAGTTAGCGGTGTTTAAATGATACAAAAGCAGAGTAGGATGAGGTGGGGTGCAATACGGACAGCATTGGTGGGCGAGGATGTGAAAGGGAAGAGCCCTAAAAGACAATAAGCACTCCCACTGCAAACGCATTAGCAAAGCCAATAGATCTCGCCTTTGCAACCTATTGGCTTTGCCAGTTGCTTTTGATAGTGCTTTTGGAGGTGGTGTACAGCAGCACAAAGAAAAATAATAAAAAAGCACAATGGCAGTCACTTCATTCCCCTGACGCATCCATGCATCTGAATATGCTTTCTTTTTTTATTTACCAGTAGAAGATCGCAAACAGCACTTGGACCTGTACATAGAAAAAAAATGAAGATTTTTTTTGCATGAAAATAAAAAAAAGTAAGTAGGTGTTAAGAAGTTGTGGGGGGTAGCGGATAAGTTGGAGGGGAAAAGCAGCACAGGTAGTGCCGCAAACAGAAACACAAGAGGGAGAGAGCTCCACAGAATCACACTGATGAGTGAGAGCAATATGGAGTACAGGGTGAATGTAGACAAGTACATAGACATGAGATCAGCATGAAAGGAGAAAAGCAGAGGAACGAGAGAGCTGTGTGCAGTGGGAGATGGGAGGTAACATACATGGAAGCTAGCTGGAAAACACATGCACTCTTGCGGAGTGCTTTTGTACACAAAAAAAGGCGTTCCCTAAAAGTGAGCAATGGATTAAGAAGCAAGCAAATGAGGGTGACAATAAAACCAACCAGTGGTAAGCAGTGGGCAGTGGTGAGCAGCACTTTAAGCTGGCTGTAAGATCTTGGTAAACTGGCCTGTCTTTTGGAACCAGACAATGCAAAATGTGCACTGTCTGGTGTGGAGCCAAGACATCCAGTCAAATGGATGGTAAAGAAGTTATGCTCCAAGGGAAGGACAATAACTTGGAAGTAATACAGGAAGTCTAGGCAAAACCTTTAAATAACAAGCACACAACGAGAATGACAAGGCAGCCTTCAAAAGGCAAGCAGTGAGCTGACCCAAAGCCCATTGTAACTATTGTTGTGATCTACAACATGTATTCTACAACAGACAACTAAATGTTGTCTAAAGGTGAGACCTAACAAAAAGAACTCAGTGGTCGCTGCATGCGTTGCAAATTTGGTGTCATTGTGACCAACATATTTGTTTCTGTTGCTGCTTTGACAAATTCTCTTTGAGAAATAAGATGGGGAAAATCATGTTGATGTGAATTAACCAAACATGGCTAAAGTTATTAGCAAAACAAAACGTTTTTCATATGTAATTTGAAGGATAACTGTCGCTGCCTCTGCAGAAAACAGTGTTTCTTATTTTTACTGAGGCCAATATCTTACTTGATAACACAACACCTTACATATTCCTTGAAAGTTAAAGAGATGCTACAGTTTCAGCCCAAAACCAAAACAACACTGACATTTGAAGCTACTGGTAACTAACACCCTCTGTGCACTGCTCATGAACACACTTGATATCTAAAACGATCTCATTAATGACCGCAAGTATTACATTACTGATTTTTAGGTTTTTTTGAAGCCATTTGTGAGATGGACAGAAAACATTGAAAAATATCTGTTTATAGATAACAAAAATAGACAATAAAGATAATGTACCTTGCAAAAGTAAAACAAAGAGAAATACAGGATGGGGGACTTTCAGGAGACAAGAAAAATGGGAAAATTAAATTATATATTATTTGGAAGAAGGCAAAATGCAAAAATGTGAAGAAAATAAAGGAAAGGAGAGAAAAGGTTTGTTTGGTCCAATAAATTATTTAAAGAAACACTGAAGCCAGTTCCATGGGGCAAAAATAATTCTGACCGTAGGTCTAAACATACAGAATAAGCATTGGCAAAGCCAATAGGTCTCCCCTATACAAGACCTATTGGTTTTGACAATGTGTTTTTGCCATGTTGTACACCAGTGGGGCTGCTGTTTATCATGGCTAAAAGTTAGTGGCTCAGAGTGAAGTTGGGGAGTAGAATGTCGCAGAGTTGATTTGTTAGAGTGTCATAGAGTGGAGTGGGGGAGTTGAGTAGAGGGAAGTAGAGTTCAGTGGCAGAGAGTGTCGTGCAGTGTAGTGGAATAGGGCTAAGTTGGTTTGAGTAGAGAGGCGTGGACTGCGTTGGGATAGAGCGGGACAGACTGGTGTGGATTGGGTTGGAGTGTGGTGGATTTAAATGGGGTGGGGTGGATTAAATTGGATTGGGGTGAGTGGTTTGGATTGGAGTGATGGGGTGGATTAGATTGGACTGGAGTAGGGTGAATTGGATGCACTAGATTGGAGTGTGGTGTGGGTGATGGATGAATGGATCGGAGGGGAGTAGACTGAGCGGGATGGGGTGGATTTAAATGGGGTGGGGTGGATTAGATTAAGGTGTGGTGGGCTGCAGTGGGGTGGGGTAGATTGCAGTGGGGTGGATTGGATTAGCATGGGGTGAATTTTATTGAGTGGGGTGAATTGGAGTAGGGTGGGCAGAATGGGCTGGATTGGAGTTGGGGGGACTGAACTGCAATGGGGTGTATTTGAGTGGGTTGGCATGGGGTGAATTGGAGTGGGGTAGGATGGATGAATTGTATTGGAGTGCAGTGGGCTGAACTGGGATGGGGTGGATTGGAATGGGGTGGGGTGGATTGGAGTGAGGTTGAATGGTTTGGGGTGAGGTGGAATGGTCTGCGGTGGAGTGGACTGCATTGAGGTGAGATGGATTGTATTGGCGTGGTGGGGTGAACTGGATTGACTGGACCGGGGCGGACTGCAGTGGGATGGACTGGATTGGTTGGATCGGGTTAGAATGAAGTGGATTGGAGTGAGTGGGTTGGATGTGGGTGGGTGGGGTGGATTGGATTGAGTGCGGTGGGGGGATCGGAGTGGTGTGGATTAGATTGGAATGGAGTGATGTGAATTGGATTGTTGTTGGGTGGATTGGTTGAAGTGGGGTAGATCAAGGTGGTTTTGAGTGGGGTGGATTGGACTGGAGTAGGGTGGATTAATGTTGACTGGATTGGGCTAAAGTGGATTAAAGTGGGTTGTATTGGAGTTGGATGGATTGGATCGGAGTGAGGTGGATTGGGTAGTGGTGGACTTGATTGGAGTATTGGAGCGGGGGAATTGATTTGAGTGAGTGGATTGAGTTGGATTGGGGTCGACTGGAGTTGGGTGGGTTGGATTGTTGGTGGATTGGAGTAGGGTGGGGTGTATGGATTGAAATGGGGTGGTATGGATTGGAAAAGGGTAGGTTGGATTGTAGTGGGTTCACTTGGAGGAGGGTGGGTCGGACTGGAATAGTAAGGACTGGGTTGAGAGGGTTGGACTGGGGTGAGGTGTATTGGACTGGAAATGATTGGATTGTTGTGGGGATAAAGAGTAGAAGGGGGTAGATTGTGGTGGATTGAGTGGAATGAACTGGATTGGATTGGTGTGTGGCAAATTGGAATGGGGCAGATTGTCTTGGATTGGAGTGCGGCAGGTTGTGTAGGATAAAATTGGGGCAGATTAAAATGGATTAGAGTATGGCAAGTTGTTTTGGATTCAAGTGGGATAGATAGGAGTGGGGGAGAGTTTTGGGGATTGGAGTGTGGAAGATTGGAGTAAGGTGGATTGGTGTGAGGGAGATTGTTTTGTGTTGGAGTAGGGTAAATTGTTTTGGATTGGAATACAGCAGATTGCAGTGGGGCAGATTGTTTTGAATTGGAGTGGGTAGATTGTTTTGGATGGGAATGGGCCAGATTGGAGTGGGGTAGATAGGACTAGGGCATATTGTTTTGGATTGGAGTGGGGCAGATTGTTTTGGAGTGGCGCAGATTGTGTTGGATTGGGGTGAGATGAATTTGAGTGGGGCAGATTAGATTGGGGTAAATTGGGAGGACTGTTGTGAGGTGGGCTGGAGTGGATTGGGGTGAGTGATTTTGATTGGAGTGGGGTGGATTGGTGTGGGTTGGAGGGCGGTGAATTGGGGTGTTAAAGCATAATTTCATAAATTACACATAAGAAAGAAACAAAGTTGATTTGCAATACTTAGAACAAGATAATCATTTTCTTTTGAGAACAACACCCACAAGCAAATACATAAGAAAACATGAGTGCAAAGTGAGAAAAGACGATTTGGCAAAATAAAAGAAAGTTAGCTACAGAAAATAAAACTTTGCAGTTTTGTTTGTCTTGCTGGGACCCTTTTTGCCAGTTGCAAGCCTTGTGCTTTCAAGGCACTAAAAGTTAAAAAGTAAAAAATAGTGCCTCAATCACCAGTCAGAAGCATCGGACGGGCACTGATTAAGTTCTCAGTGCTTGATCCCTGTTCCACAGAGAGGAATGGAAATGATGCTTGGCCTGCAGTTACAAACTACGAGGCTGTAAAGAAGTGTGCCACACAAGCCAGCAAATGATAAATAATGGCCCTTTACTGTACGCAACAGAGTTTCACAAGCGAGATGCATTTTCTAGTGCATTCACTTGCAGGAGCTACCCTAAAAATGAGTTGAATAATAAAGATCAATGCAACAGAAACCCTAAACTCTAGATTCTCAGTTAAATTAATATTTATGAAAAACAAACCTTATTTCTGTTTATTAATGCAAAACACCTGTTAAGTATTTTAGAATAAAATGCAGCAGAAAGCACTCTCTCCCCCCTCTCACTCCCCAACTTCTTCCTCCAGGAAAAAAACACTGGCACCATTATTGTAGATCCAAACGTGTAACCAGTTGGTTACATGTTTCTCAACAGCCTTTATCAAACTGATTGGGGCCCAAAATCCTTGAATATAAACACCAAAGTGAAAAAGGACTTCAGAGTTCATGATGAATATGTACAAAACGTAGCACCATTTTGTAATTGGCAAAATGTAACGGTACCATTGAGTGAGGTACGATGTCACTAGATGCCCTCTTGATAATACCAATACTCAACTTGGAAAAATACAGCAAAATAATTTGTAATTAAATATGGGTTCTCCAATATAGTAAATCTAATCTATGTAGTAAATTACATTATAATAAATTCACAGATAAACATGTATACATAAAGCATTATTAGTCAGTATAATCTTTTTAGGTCGAGCCTAAGTGTACGACCTCTTGTATACTATTAAGTATACTTCTTTTGTGAGCTTCCAGCTATTTCATTTGTTAGTTTCCGTGTCATTTAAAAATCCTTTCTTGCTAGTGGTCAGTCATGCCTCTTTGTCCCTCCTTCTGTGTGGGAGTAGGGACCAACAACTGTATAGTTACACTTTGTCGTATTTATCTGGTCTGTAGGGGTCTTTTGTTTTCACTTTGTTTCCTGCTCCTGTCCAGGGAAGATTCCCTTTTCATTCGCAGAGCGTTCTTGCTTTTAGCTTAGTTGTAAACAAGGCTATAAATCAAGCTGCTATCTTGGTCACATTTGGGCACATATTTATACTTGGTTTGCGCTGAATTAGCGCCATTTGTTTTTTTACGCTAATTCAGCGCAAACCTAACTCCATATTTATACTTTGGCGTTATACACGTCTAGCGCCAAAGTTATGGAGTTTATGTCATTTTCTGGATGTGGAAACCTACCTTCCGTCATTAATATGCAAGGAAGGCGTTCCCATGCAGAAAATGATGATATGGTCTTAGCACCACATTTATCCCCCGTGCTAAAATCTAGCACAGGTGACTTAAATAATGGCGCTAACCTTGCTCAGTTCTTTCAGTCAGTACACTCTGCTGCTCTAGTACTGGGACCTCAGCGCAGCTCCATCAGTGCACCCCAGTTCACACACTCCAAGCCCTCAACCGTGCCTGTGGCAGGAACCCCACACGTGCTGTCTGCCAGAGCACCTCAGCTGTTGCAGTCAGTACAGTCTGCTGCTCCAGTACTGGGACCTCAGGCACCACTCCATCAGTCCACCCCAGTTCACACACTCCAAGCCCTCAGCCATGCCAGTGCCAGGAACCCCACACGTGCTGTTTGCCAGAGCATCTGTTATTCCAGTCAGTGCACTCTGCTTCTCCAGTACTAGGGCATCAGGCGCCGCTCCATCAATGCACCTTAGTTCACAAACTCCAAGCCCTCAGCTGTGCCAGTGCCAGGAATCCCACAAGCACTGTCTGCCAGAGCACCTCAATTCTTCCAGTCAGTGCACTCTGCTGCTCCAGTACTGGGACCTCGGGCACTGCTCCATCAGTGCACCCCAGTTCACACACTCCAAGACCTCAGCCATGCCAGGAACCTCACATGCGCTGTCTGCCACAGCACTTCAGTTCTTTCAGTCAGTACACTCTGCTGTTCAAGTACTGGAACCTTGGGCGCCGCTCCGTCTGTGCACCTCAGTTCACACTCAATTCTAGCTCTCAGCCATGCTTGTGCCAGAACTCCACACACGCTGTCTGCCAGAGGACCTCAGTACTTAGTCAGTACACACACTGCTGTTCCAGTACTGGGGCCTTGGGCCCAGCTTCATCAGTGCACCTCGGTTCAACCCCGGCAAGGTCACTTCCTTTCCTATACTGGGACCCCACTCACATACATCTCCATTACAGCAGCTCAGTTCTAATATTCAGGCCCACTGCCAGGCCAATACTGGACCCAAAAGAACAAAACACAGCTCAGCCAGTTCACCTAAAGTCTAACTTCCAACGCCAATGTTGATGGGAAACACCACAACTCCGCCAGAATCCATCAATTCTAACATTCAGTTCTCTGTATTAAGGCTCACACACACGCCCTACAGGACTCTTTGCTACTGTGGTTCAAAGGCAATGCCACTCCCATGCTTGGCCCCACTCTCAGCTTCACCAGGGCACTTCCAGGATAATACTTGGCACACGGGCACACCAGTAGTTGGTTCCCCACATAGCTCAATTAACATACCTCACTTCTGACCTTGTGTGCCTGTTACTATTCCAGTACTGCAGCCCATATACAACTCTGTTGGTGCACCTCAACCCTAACCTGCAGCTCCCCATTATTCCAATACCAGTAATAACACAGTGCCTTGTTTCTCATTCCTCACCTGCTGCCTTTCTGATATTCCAGCACGGGGCCTGGTCAAAAGCGCCCCAATATTGCTGTATTGAGGTTCATATACAACTCTGCTAATGCACCTCCTGTTCTGCGGTGCCTCCTGCTGTTCCACACTCTGACTTCCGTTTGAGGACTTGGGGGAGCCAATTAAATCTGTTCTTGGCTGCCATCTCACTGTTCTGTTTCACCTATCCCACTCCATCCTTTCCTTTCCTGTTTACTCTCAATGTTTTCTTTCCCACCAACTTTTCTCTTTCCAGCTCTTAAAATCCACATTCGCTCTTTCTTTCAACTGTTTATTTCTACTTCTCTCCCTTTTTTTTATTTCCCTTTTCCTCTTGCTACCTCCTCTTTCAAACTTGCAAAAACGTGGTTATTTCTTTCCTTGTTTTGTTCCTCTTTTTTTTCTTCATCAAGCGTTCATTCTTTCACTATTTTTTCTCTTCCCTTCATTCTTTCTGTCTTTTTTATTTGCTCTTTCCTTTAAGTCGGTATGCGTCCTTTCCCTTTTTTTAATCTTTCTTCCTTCCTTTCTCTGAAGTTTTCTTATCTTTATCTGTCAATTCATGTTTTAATATTAATCGCTCTTTTTCCCGTCTGTATGTGTTAGCCACAAGTTACTTGTCGGGGCCCAAAGTGTCAAAGTGGTGTTCACATTCTGTGTCTGTGGAAAATGTGTCAGTACTTACATGCCGAGGTTTTTTCGCTGATTGTTTCTCTCACAATTTCTCTTTTTTTTTCTGTTTACTTTTCTGTTTCTTTTCACACTTCTTTCATTATTTTTTCCTCTTTATCTTTCATTCGCTAGCTTCTTTCCTTTTTTCTTTTGTCTCACACGTTTGCTCTATTTCTTCTTAGTTGTGTTTTACCATTTTCTTGTTCTTTCCCTGTTATCTTATATTTCTTTGCAATCCATTCTCTTTCTTCCTTTTGTCTGTTGTATTCCTTTTGCTCCTCTTTTTCTGCCCCATCTGCTTTATCTCCGGAAGCCTAGTTATCTATGGAGCAACAGGTGCTGTGGCACCCGGGCCCAGAGACCTACGGACCTCACTCAACTCTAATTACTGTTGTATTT
This sequence comes from Pleurodeles waltl, assembly GCF_031143425.1. Lineage (NCBI taxonomy): Eukaryota > Metazoa > Chordata > Amphibia > Caudata > Salamandridae > Pleurodeles > Pleurodeles waltl. The sequence continues at coordinate 789,272,301 of NC_090436.1, read as the reverse complement.
TCATACTGAAATTCTAGTCAACCATTTTCCTTTCTTACTCCAGGGCCCATGACACCGTTACTACGCCACTTGTCCTCTCCATCCTTACTCCTGACTCCCTTTCCTTTCACCCATGATATTTTTGTTATGGTGTTCTGAGCATTACACTCTAATGCCAAAAGTTTATTTCTGATAAAGTTTTATATGATAATTGCATATGTTTTAAGAGAGATGAAGAAGGTGCATGGAAGTGCTTTAGTTAAATGTTGGGCCACTGGAATTATGTGGCAGGAAAAGACGAAATTATGAGGCAAGATTGACCAATTTATGTGCCAAGAAAATTCCAGTTATAAATTTACAATACCAATAGCTCTAACTCAAAAAAATGCGAGACCTATTGCATTGCAAATGCTTGTTCTGTTTGAACTGGATAAAAGCTGATGCAATCAACATTTCAAACACAGGGGGAAAAGGGGTAGAATCCAGAAACAAAAAGAGACTGCTGCACAAATATTTAATGAAGTGGAAACCTTAACTGATGGCGATGGGGCTGCAAGCGGTTAGTAAGTGATACAAATGGGGACAAAAACTGCAGATATTGAAGAAACCATCACACTAAGAGAGCAACAGATGGTCAAAGATTACCTCATTAGAGAACTATTAAGCAGTTGGAAGAGTGCCTTGAGGCTTGCACATTTTCTTAATACCCACATATGAGAATCCTAAGTTACTCAAGGAATGGGCAACACTGATGGGAACAACCTGTAAAAAGTAAAAGTATGATAGTACTCCCAATTAAATATGCAAACATTGAATTTGATGCAATTTGTGAACAATTAGCAAAGCTTAATAATGAGTAAAAAATGGAACTGCATTGTTAAGTCAATGTAGTGTTGGGGGCCCTAGGCTGTCATGCTACTAAATGAGGTGACACTGACATAGTACTTGGGTTTGTACAACTGGCCTCGGGGTACGTGCACCCAGCCCTTTTTATTGGCAAGGTCACCTGACTGGTGACACCTGTGATGGATGGGTGTGGGGTGAGTGTGGAAGCCAGCCCTCAGCAGAGTGGCTGGTGGAAACACTAGAACATGTCCAGCAGGACACTACAGTCATCAATTCCGTTCGTACAGCTATGGGAAGAAAGGTCACAAAACTATGAGGGGAAGATTGCACAGAAAAAACAGAGAACATTTCTGAGGGATAAGAGGGACTACATCGAAGACAGATTGCTAACCTTTGCCCGTAAGTTTAACAGCAAAACAAAGGAATATAGGAAGGAGACAATCCAAGACAACAGGAACTCCTTTCTTCTGAATCAAGTTCGGTTGTCACTTTAGACTCAAATGAAGGTCCAAGTGTTTCTAACCTAATCTCCACACACAAAGGAACTTTTTTAGACAAGTATCCTCTAATGAAACAAAACAAAGGGATGGAAAGTCGGCGGGGACACCCGAGAGATTAAAGTAAAGGAGGCGCAAAATGGAACGCACTAACAACCAAGAAGGACCCTCAAAAGAGAGACACTGTCTCATGGGAAGAGAACTAAGCGAAACAACAAGAAACAGTGATGGGTGAAGCTACATTAAATGTTAATTTATCGAATCATAATTTAACATTAACTGAGAAGTCTGTGTTGGAACTGAGGCTCTCATTTTGGCCGGTGGTAAATTTCAATTACAGTGAGACACCTATACACTTTTTTATGTACTACAATTAGTTAAAACCTTTACAAAACTGGATCTCATTAGTACAAATTCAAATCAACAGTTTAAAACAGGGCTTAAGAATACATTTTAGTGACATGAAAATGTTCCACCATGGCCCCAAGGTGACTAGTTAGGGTCTAAAGAAAATAAAGTACATCTCATTGTTGAAGGTTAAGGGAAACAGATTAAACATTGGCGCAGGAAACGATTATAAGCACAATACAGTTAGCTTCCAGGCTTCAGCGGGGGTTAGTTAAAAGCCTTGAGGAACTAGAACACAGAGCAAGATGTTAGTATTAGTATATACTTTTTCCAGTGTTCTAGGAAACTCAAACTAATTAAATATTTCCAACAAAAGGGACCCTAAGAAAGGAGGGCAACTAGTTCCATTAGCGAGGAAGCATCTGAATTAGGGATTAAGGATAAAGGCACACTGATCACGTTTTGTGAACTTGAAAATGACAGGCCATCCACATTAGAATCTAGGGATACCCTTCCGGAATTGGGGCTTTGAGTGGAGCAATCATGCAAGAGTCTTTTCAAACGTGCCTCACACTTATTCCTATCATGAACCAAGATAACAGTGGCACATTTCAGGAACTAATAGTTTAGGACTTAATGAAACTTGGGGCCCAAACACGACAAAAATTTTAATGGGGCAGTCTTATGAAATAATAAAGGCTGGCGAATCAGACACTGTTAAATTACAACAATATGATAATAAAACCCTCAGATAAAGGTAGGAAAGTAGTACCATGGCACATCTCTGAATACAGCCAGGAAGCCAACCTTCAGCTCATACGTCTGGATTGTTATGAGAAGGTTCAACGTATTACACTAAAAGAGGTCGCAAGTGTGTATCATGATATGCTTTTCTAAAGACAAGGGTTTATTAAGGTTTGAAGAATGTTTTTTTTGAAGAATGATTATCCAATAGTGCCATGTTTTTATTCTGTACCAAAAATACATAAGGACCACCAGGGCACCCTAGTCCTCTACTGAAAGTCTCCTGGAGAATATTGCAATCTATTTAGACTATTACCTGTCACCTTTTGTGAAATGTCTTCCTTCGTATTGTAGGGAGACCTCATATTCTTTACAAAACTAACATTATACACATTGGGAATCCACATATGTTAGATGTCCATAGATGTGAACTCCTTGTACACATGTATAGGACACGATTGAGAATTACAGGCGTGTGTATATTTTCTCAAAAAGAGGTCTATGAAAGTACTTGACTACACACACATGCTATTAGACATGATCTACATAATAACTTATTTCTATTTCAAAGACATGTTTAAACAGCTGTCAGAACAGCGTTGACCTATTGCTTCGCCCCCAGCTACACAAATATCTTCATTGGGTGGTGGGAGGAAAAGGTGGTCTGAAAAAAATACGAGGACGAGATTTAGCACATCCCATTTTGGGTTTGTTACATTGATGATTTATTTACCATTTGAAATGGGAAAACGGAAGAGGCAGGAGAATTTGTGAACAACTTACAAGTGAATGACTTAAATTTAAGTTTCACCTCGAAAATAAGTAAAGTTGATGTGGAATTTGAAGTCCTGAAAGTCACTGTTTAGTAATGGAACACTAGTAACTTCACTGTATCAGCAGAGCCCACACTGATATTCGGAAGATACTTCATAGACCCTGTCATATACTCAAAGCTGACTCCATTGTGGGGATGGCGTTGATCGCCGGTACTAGTCCACAGATGCATCCCCCATCAAATATCATAAAGGAACAACTTCTCTCGCCAGGAAAAACACTGGTACACTAGGATTGCAGTTCCAATATATGTATAAAATGTTTTCATGTGTAGCTGGCCCGGTCATTTTTTCTTTGTTCAAAGAAGTTAGTCACAAGACCGGTTGTGACTCCTCCCTTGTTCCTTCAGCACCATGGCTCCACTTTAGATTGTTTTCTTTCACAATGAGGCTTAGACGTGCAGGACACTGCGCTGAAGTCAAAGGGTTAAACACACCAAACTATTTCGGTTTGGTTCCTGTAGGGTTCTGCATCTTCCTCTTCCACCATAGAGTGGAAAAGGACCACTCTGCATCGAAGATCTTCGATTTTCGGAATCTATTTCAAGTTCCTGCAGCCTTGATTTGCTACCGCCCCTTTGAGTGCTGTCAAGGTTAACCTCGAGAATGCACGCAGGACTCAGTTGTGGAACAAACTCCAAACCATTTCTGTCCTAAGTGCAATGTGAAGTGTGCCTGGCCTGACTGAAATGAGGTTTGTAATCTGCCTATTCGCAGAGCCCAGGGAACCTTCCTGCAACACCTGCTTCGGTGTAGGGAATCCCTCAGGCATAGGAAAGAGGGAAAGTGGGCACACTAAGGGGCATATTTATACTCTGTCTGCGCCGAATGTGCGTAAAAGTTTTTGAGGCACATTCAGCGCAAACCTTGCCCCATATTTAAACTTTGATGCCCGAGCCCGTGGACATTAAAATCCCGCCGTGTGTGTCATTTTTTGGATGCGGCAACCCACCTTGCGTTAATCATATGCAAGGTAGGCGTTCCCGTCCAAAAAATGACTTAAATGCCCGTGCATCGTATTTATGCTTCTGCGCAAAAATGCCGCACGGCCGTGAGGCGGAGCTGGAAAATGACGCACAGCCCGTTATGCGTCAAAAATTAACGCCTGGGTCAGGGCAGGCGTTAAAATGGGGGCAAACACACCTGTATTTAATCAGAACGCACAGAAGCAACAGAGGAGCAGCAAAAGGGAGACATGGAGGTGCTTTCATCCAGGGTGTATGCAGACGCCGAGCCCAGCAGCAACAACAGCAGCTACCACAACACCAGCAGGGACCCCAAAGGCAGCGCAGAAGGCAGGAGAGGATATTCCACACCAGAACAACCCTTCATGGCCTCAGGGACCATGACATCATCCAGAGGTACAGGTTGAACTGGCAGGCCATTCAGCAGCTGCTGCGCAACATAGAGCCACAGTTGGCACCCACCTTGCTGACACCCCGCACCATCCCAACACAAACCAAGCTGCTAGCTGTACTTCATATGCCGGCAAGTGGCTCTTTTCAAACAACTGGTGCCCTGGTTGCGGAATATCACAGCCATCATTTTCTGCCTATTTGCCCAAAGTACTGGATGCCATCATTGGACTCACACCCCGCCACATCCGCTTCCCAAACACACTGCAGAAGCAGCAGGAGACAAAGCAGGGGTTTTACCTCATAAGTGGCTTCCCACACGTCCTTGGTGCCATCGACTGCACACATGTACGCCTTGTGCCACCTGCTGCAACTGAACACCTCTACCGCAACAGGAAGCACACACATTCCATCAATGTGCAGGCCATTGTTGATCACCAAGGATTGACCACCAACATCGTGGCAAAATATCCTGGGAGTGTCCATGACTCATTCATCTTCCGTCACTCTACCATCAATCAGCACTTCCAGGATGGATGGTATGGAAATGGACTACTTGTTGGTAAGTACAGAAACCTACTTATATACACACCGCACAGCAACCCTCTAGGACACACAACACATACACCACGACAGCAACATGTGGACAGGAACACACTGAGGTCTTGACATCGCTCGCCATGTTTCATAGGTCTGCAGTGAACCTGTCACACATCTGAAATTAGTGTACAGTCTAATGTTAAGACGTCAATGATCACAACGTTTGGAGTGGTTTGCCTAATTGTCACCTTGCAAAATGTAAGCGTCTCACTGATGTTTAAATTAATCCATTGCATAAGTCGAAAGGTATGGGATGTCCAGGGTACATTGATGTGAACATGTTAACCACACTGTCAAAATTAATCTGTGTATGGAACTATCATCTCACCCCCAGTGAAGACACAGGGACACCTGTATCACAAGTCACAAAGCTAGGGAGTGCACACTGTACTGCAAATCCCAAACCATACTGCTGACAACCGGTCAGCAGCCAAACACTCGTTCAGCCAAGGAAACAACACAATGCAGATGTTACATCCTACAAGCCTAAGAAGGAACACTATAATACAAAAGAGTCACAGACAACACAAGACAACTACTGCCATGCAAGGTGATTTCAATGGGGCAAGCTACATCAACATGATCCCATTCATTTTCTTTTTCAGCTGATCAGGGGTATGGGATCTAGCCATGGATAATGACACAGTTTGGCAACCCAAGCACTGCAGCAGAGCGTGCCTACAATGACGCACATAGGAGGGCACGCAGCATAATCGAGAGGACCTTCGGCATCCTCAAGTCAAGATTCAGGTGCCTCAACATCACTGGTGGTAGCCTCCTATATTCCCCTGAAATGGTCTGTAAGATCATTCTAACATGCACCATCCTGCACAACATTTGCATAAGAAGGAACATTCCCCTCTTGGAACCAGAGCCACACATGCCTGAAGAGGAGGATGGTGGCCTGCAACAAGAGGGGGAACAACAAAACACGGCTGCTGGAGTGCGTAGGCGCCAACATATCATGAACAATTTCTTTAAAAACTAATCACCATCACCACTGTATTAACTAATGTAAACAAACACTGATAATAATCACCATATCATGGTCTGGCTAATCATTTTTGCTCACCTTTATCTCTAACTATCAGAATAAGAGTGTAGCCTCATGGAGCATTGCTGATATACCGATCAGGACACAGAAAATCACAGAGCAATTGTGATGTGTATCATACAACAGTCAAGTACACACACACACACACTGTAAATGACATATATCCTGTACATTTCACCTTTGAAGGGCAATAGCAGAGGACCACACCTATTTCACACATACATGTTGGCAACATGGTTCATCGTAGCATATGGAACACAACTAAGACACCATTACTCAATAAGGGGAAAACAAGCCTCATACATGAGGCAGTTGATGTGCTATTGCATTGGTAACAGGAATGTATGACTAGACCCTTGACAGCAGTAAGTCCAACTGCACCGATCTTTGCAAGGACTATCTGTGACTAGAGTTCCATATAAGCAGAACATAGACAGCACAAGAGCCACACCTATGACAAGCATTGCACACATGACATTCAATGTACATGTCAGCCCATTTCCTAACTTCTGACACACCCATGCTCCTGGTCACAACCCACCTGTCTGAAGAGGTCCCTGGAATGGTAATATGTGTACCCCGATATTCCCTCCTCTATACACACAGACTAACAATACTAATCCTGTGTGCTACACCCTTTCCTATGTTATGCCATTGTCATAGTACATCTGACTGCATGGACATCAGGTCAATTAATACACTGACTTGTAGTTTCTAAGCCATGTTATCACCTGTAGATTGCTTCCCGTGTGAAAGGTACTGTTGGCCATTTGAATTAAAATCTCACATACAGGACTTGTGAGAAACTGATGCAGCACACACCTGTGATCACCTCCATGCACACTACCCATTTGAACATGCACTGCCCCTGTTGATGCCTGGAACAGCATAGAAGTTTCCATTATGTCAAATACACCGTTATGCATTGCTACTAATTAAGCCGTGTAACACAGCCCTTGGGTTTATGTGTCACCTTCAAAAACACAGGACATACACAGTTTTCCATGTCAACTGTCTTATTCTTCCTCCGACCAGTCTTAGTCAGACCACTGATTATGTACCTTGTGAAATTGCTGGATCCAGATTGACCCTGCATCCTGTCAGCCTGACTGGCACCTGTCTGTGCGTTACCCTAAAGGTTCCTCTTGGCTATATATGTACCACACTTGCGTTACCAAACCTCTCATTCCTCAGAGGGTATTTTGTCATGTGCTTCATCAATGCATACCCAAATACATTGTATAGCATCATCTGCTTTTTAAATGTACCATATCAGTAAAATTGTCTTTGAATACCAAAATCATGGCCCATCCCTTGTCTGGGTCTCATGTATGCATGAACGACAAAGTGTGACAGTGCCATATGCAGGGATTGGGTATGGTGCCTCCAGCAGAACCAGCTACCTCTGGTAATGTGCATGAAAAGTCCACACATATTAGGACCCTGCCAGTTCACACGCTGAATCACATTGCTCAACATATTGATGGGCTGTGAATGCTGAATAGCTGCAAGATTAATCAACACAGAGGCCATGATGTTCCCAGATGCAGTGGGAACTTCACAGGCCAACCTGTGTACAAATGTTGTAAAGACACCTTCCGGAACATGACTCCGGAGACAATATTTCACTCAGCACACCAAGGTTGCCCTGTTGACAGTCTCATTACACGTCTTCAGTGACAGGGTGGGACCATCCCCATGTAGGTTCTCATGTCCTCATCCACTTTACTCACATTGATCTCCAAAGGTTACTCAGTAGATACAGGAATAGCTGCCACTGACGCATGAGACCTGGACGTAACTGTGACAACATACACCCCTAAAAATACACAGGATCAACATTGGACCACACACGTGAAAAAGAAACCTCTGTGCAATTGATCACTGGAAATATGTGGCCACGTGCTGCCTCGTCTGCTGGTCCACCACTGCCACTGGAGAGTTGTGGCTCAGCCATATGACCACAACTGTGGCGTCATATAAAATTTGTGGTTCACCTTTGGCTGTCTGTGCCAATAACATGGTACCCATTTCGTCTATTCATGTGCCTGACTCACTGTGAGTTCACCAACAAGTGCCTATGAAGCAGTTACCAAAATTCTAGGACATGGGATGGCCAACTTGTGGACCATTGACATGAACAAGCGTCTGCCATCTATCCGGTGCATGCTTTGTCATTTGTGGTGTCTACGTTACCCAAAATCTTGGAAGTGCACACAACAGATGTTGCTACATGTATGACTAGCACATGTCCTCTCTCATTTCCACAATGACTTGCATCTAAGGTTTGGACACATCGACTTCACATTCATACAAGCATATTTGCAATAATGCATCTTGTGATGCACACACACTGGGTCGACAAATACATTAGTAGCCAATGCACACACATTGAACCTTAGGCATTGAGGTATTGTACTCATGTGCGTCACCTTGCTATCCTCTCCTGATGCCAAACATGCCCAAATTGTGCAATACATAAATGTAGGCTACACATATGGCCATCTAGTGCGCCAGCCAAGCGTGAAAATCCTGTTAAGGAAGTAGTGGGTCATGGTCCGCAGCAGTATGATGTCTCACATGTGAACATACACCATCAACACCAAAGTGGGTGCAATCAGCCTATCTCAGTTGTGTCACAAATGTAACATAACACTAAAATGGAAAAAATACCCCAAACCAGTTCATGCCCTGAAATTTTGACACATACGCGTCAAAAAATGACGCTTATGCCTGAAAAACAACGCATAGTGCCCTGAAAATTGGTTAAGTGTTAAGACTATTTACAAATATATGGATGCGGCCTGATTTTTACTTCTGTGCATCGAAAAAAATGACGCACATACTGTATGTGTGAAAAAATATGATGCATAACGGAAAAAACTGCAGCCATTTTATGCAGGAAGTGATGTAATAGGATATCCTGTTTACAGATTATGTTCAGTGGGTGTACTTTGACTTTCACTTTGCAGTCTGTGATTCTTCTAGACTGTGTGGCTGTGTTCTGAGTTTTGTCCAGTGAATTTGTGCTTTTGTCTCCTGTGTGCTCCATTACTTGTTAGTTTGTGAAATAAATATTGTTGTTGTATACTGTCTGAGTGTGTTTTGTGTACAATTGTCCAGTATTGTATTGTACTGTATTTGTTGTTTGTGGGAGTCTGTTGTGGGTAGTGCTAGTTTGGGGATAGTTGGGCTCTTTTAGTTGTTAAATTTACTTTTTTGTACTTCTACTTTCCCCCTTTTCTCCTTTGTTCTTCTTTATCCCATATTCCCCTTTTCGGTGCTGAGATGTTGGGTAGGCCACGTCTTGGCAGGATAGGTGAGGAGGAGCTTGGGGGGTTTATATGGCTGGTGTGCCATTAACTCCAATTGATGATCGAGGCAGGGGGCAGAGTGATACAGGGGTATCACACCGAATCCGGTGGGGAAAAGTCCTGCATCACTTGCAGTGCGTGTATGAGAGCCAGAGGAATGACCACCAGCTGAAGGACCGCTGGGCTGACCTCATCACCAGGGAGCAAGATCTGCTGGACCACCTGGGAATAGTGATTGGTGGCCCTGTTGGTGAGTACAAATCATGTAAATGTGCACAATTAAAAGCTCTGTACTGACATCAGATGATTTGTACAATATCTGTTGGCTAAGTTGCTGACTGTGTGGAATGCTTTGGAAACATACAGGGTCATTGATGGACTATGTCAAGGACCACAATTGCTAGCTGTCAGGAAGCACGTGCTCTGCAAACTTACAGAATACTTCTGCTTAATGTAATTTGGTGCTGCCTTTGTGTCAGACAGCAACACAAAGTAGGAGCCACTACAGGAGACACATGTGGTGTATAAAAACCTCGGAATTCTTGGTTCGCTCGGTATGAGAGTGATTGCTCGGTCAGAACAAGAGGTTAGAAGTAAAGGAGTGGCAATATTAGATCGGACTAATAAATTAAATTTCATCAGGCAGAAGGCTGACAGGGGCGGGAGATGGGTGATTGTAGAGTGCAGCTATGGGCATGGTAGCTTTACATTATGCTCTTTATATGGGGTAGTCATGGACAACCCAGTAGTATTGGATACCCTCCCTATTGAGTTAACAGGATGGGCCCGCCCTATATTCTATGTGGTGATTTCAAATTCAATGGCTCTTGGGAAGGACTACAGGATTTATTAGCGTCCACAACTAAGAAGTACCAGGAGCGTAAACCTCGGGTATATAAGGCAATGGTCGCTATTCAGAAAGAATTAGGACTGGTGGACGCTTGGGCGAAATTATGTAAGCCGGACCCCGGATATACTTATTATTCGGCCCCCCATGCGAAACTAGCACGACTCGATTATTTTTTTATATCTCCTGTATTATTAAAGCAAGGAAGGATGGAATTATATCCACGGGCTATATCAGATCATAACCCATTAGTATTCGATCTGGAATTGGATGGGCTTGAGCCAAAGGTTAGGAGATGGACATTTGAAAGAGGGCTCCTTAAGGACCCGGAATACTGTGAGTATATGAGAAAGTGGATAGTTGAATTATTGGGGTTTAACCAGGGATCAGCTCCAGCAGAGATAGTCTGGGATACCCTAAAAGCAGGAATCTGAGGTGAAACGTTGAGTTTCAGTCTTAAAAGGCAGAAAAACTCCCAAGGCAGAATAAAAGACTTGCATATGAAGCTGAGGGCAGCAGAAAGACAACTGATTATAGCTATAGAAACTGGGGTGGATATAAAGAGGGCTGAGGAGGAAGTCGCTATAGCTAAAGCAGCAATTAACGAGGTTATGGCTCAAAGAATAGCGGAGAAATACTTAGCACAGCGCTCACAAGGGTATGAGTATGGAGAAAAATCCGTGCGCTTGTTAGCAATAAGGGCAAGTCAGAAAACAGCATCCGGGGTCATTAGGGAGATTAGAGATTGGCAAGGACAGATAGTGTCAGACGTGGATGGAATTAGGAAGGTGTTTCACAGATACTACAAGGAACTATATAATGATACATCTGTACATTCGGATGAAGAAATGCTGGAATTTTTATACCCCATTAAGGTTGATAGGCTTTCCGAGAGTGATCGTCTATACATGGGAGATCAGATAGATATCTCGGAAATTGATAAGGCAATGAGTGAACTTGCTACCGGAAAAGCCACAGGCCTTGACTCGATCCCCTTAGAGTTTTATAAAACTTTTAAAGTTCTACTACTCCCGGTGATGATAGAGCTATTCATTCAGGTACAGAATGGAGGGGAAACCCCCCCATCATGGGATATGGCCAACATAGTAATGTTCCTGAAGAAAGGGAAAGCCCCACTAAACCCGGCATCATATCGGCCGATCACATTAATCAACAGTGATGTTAAAATATATTCAAAAATATTGGCCGCTCGATTATCTCTAGTGATTAAGAAGTTAGTTACCCCTAGACAACATGGGTTTGTCACGGGTAGGGATACTACCGATCATATTCAAAGAGTTCTTGCACTCTTTGATGCTACGGAAGTAGCAGAGGAACCTATGGCAGTCGCATTATTAGATGCAGAGAAGGCGTTTGACCGGGTGAACTGGAATTACCTGTGGTATGTAATGGAGTATTATGGGTTAGGGAAGAAATTCATTGCAGCAGGAAGGGCTCTATATAGATCACCGGCAGTGAAAATACAAACTAATGGGAGGACAATCCGAGTGTATCCAGGTCAGGAGAGGTACTAGGCAGGGATGCCCATGCTCTCCGCTCCTGTTTGCATTATATATAGATCCCTTGCTTAGACAGTTGGAAGAGAATAGCAGGATTCCACCGATACGTAGGCTGGGATGGGATACAAAAGTCCTAGCATACGCGGACGACATAGCCATATGAACCCCCTCCCCTGATCCGGCGTTGAGAGAGGTTGAAGAGGTGACGAGGAAATTTGGAAGATTCTCCGGATACCTGTTAAACAGGGCTAAAACGCAGTTACTGGCTAATCAATATATAAGCACCCAGGATACTCGGAGGGTGGATCACGCAGAATATCTGGGTATAAATATTACACCAAAAGTAGGAGAAATTGTTAA